>NC_090333.1:23682163-28682163 GCF_035084215.1 Heptranchias perlo
CCAGCAGGAGCTTTGTGGAACTGGGCCGGCCTTCATCTCATTGCAGCTAAATCCTGAGATGGGCCTGCTGATGGCTGCATCTCATGCTGCTGCATGGGCTTCCAGGCCTTGAGTTCTTTCTGCCACTGTGCCCTTTCTGCCATCTGCAGGTATTGGTTAGGACTGGTAGGCAGGTCAGTATATGTTGCCATCCTGAGAGACTGCATTATCACTTGTGCCCATTCCTGTCATTCCACTAGGACTGGGCACTGATCGAACATGGTCAATGATCTACAGAAAACAGGAGCTAACACTCCAAATAGGATCAGTGAAGCCCCATTTAATGCTTGTCTGCAACCCATCCCTAATACTTTGGAAGCTGGAAGAGACAGCTCAGACCTCTACAGCAGCAGTGTGAGCTTTGATAGAAGAAGCACAGGCTGTCCTTTGGGCCTCTGTCATAGGGGTCTCTGCTGCAGATGCCCTTGAAGCTGCTGCATATCTCATGATATACTGTGGACTGCCAAAGTCATTCTCCAATGTCTTGCATTTGCTGCCATCCGCAGCACACCGTCTGGCATGGCTGACCTACCCTGCACCGATGCTTGATACTTTGCAAGCATGGGAACAACACCACCTGCACGTTCCCCTCCAAGTCACACACCATCCCGACTTGGAAATATATCACCGTTCCTTCATCGTCACTGGGTCAAAATCCTGGAACTCCCTTCCTAACAGCACTGTGGGAGAACTTGCACCACACGGACTGCAGCGGTTCAAGAAGGCAGCTCACCACCACCTTCTCAAGGGCAATAAATGCTGGCCTAGCCAGTGACGCCCACATCCCATGAACAAATAAAAAAAAAAGCATCATTCTTTTGAAAGTTGGACCTATAGATCCTGATCCTCAAGGTCTTCAGCAGATGGACTACTCGTCTTCCTCTCCATGTGCCACGAGCAGCTCTTCCTGCTCATCCATGCTCTAAATGCCACCCAGTGCACTTCCCACGCTAGTCAGGCTTCCTCCCCATACTTAGCTGGCTGACTCAACTACCACATGTTCCTTTTTTCCTATGCTCTCAGTATTCATAGGAAGTGGAAAGAGAAGGACACTGGCTCCTTACCTGTTCAGGCATTCACCAATAAGCCTGCCAACCAAATCAACTACCCCCTCCCTTGAGTATACTCTCAGAAGATACCCCATTCTGGACTTAAATGAATAGAAACATTTACATCTCAACAGGTGTCATTAGTTACTGGAATCTCTAGCCTAACTTTCATTGTCTAAGGCATTCTGGTGCAGACTTTTCATCTAAATCCTAATCTACATTTCCCAGCTCTTTTGTTCTGTTAACTTAAGCCCTTGAAAGCTACATTTAACTGAATAGTATTTTTACATGTATTACATCAAGATCCTCCTGTGAATGCATAATCAGAAATCTTGAAACATGACAACATGTAAGAATGTGAGTGAAGGAACACTTCCAGGTGAAGACAGGAGCATCAAGGGCAGCCTCAGGGATATTGATAGTAAGCTATTAAGCATTTTATCACAGTGTAATGAGGGGGGTCAATTTACATGACACACATGCTTAATACAGCTGGTAAGGTTATTGACCTTATTCTGACACTGCCTGGCTGATGGGGCTGATGGAGTTGGCATTCTCTTCATTTGCAATCTTTTTATATTGCTCTTAGCAGCTCTTCTTTGGGCTCTACAGTGCTCCATGGCAAACAGTGTCATCCTACTTTTGTGTGCATGACCAAACAGCTCCCTGCCTTGCATAGAGACAGCCAAAACTAATGAGACCTGCAAGATGTACAATTGTAATGCAATACTTTTTTAAACCCTGCTGAGGATTCAATGAAGGGGTCGGGGGGAGCTTTAATTGAACTGTTCCCTATCCCCAAATTCACACTGACTGATTTGACAGCTGTTTTATATTTCTGACTCAATTTAAAAATTCTGATTGCACACGATTTATTTCATGGAATAGAATCATAGAAAGGTTACAGCATGGAAGAAGGCCATTCGGCCCATTGAGTCTGCTTTGGCTCTATGCAGGAGCAATCCAGCTAGTCCCACTTCCCCACCCTATCCCCATAGCCCTGTAATTTTTTTTACTTTCAAGTACTTATCCAGTACCTTTTTGAAGGCCATGAGTGAGTCTGCCTCCACCACCCCCTCGGGCAGTGCATTCCAGATCCTAACCACTCGCTGTGTAAAAAAGGTTTTCCTCATGGGAAATGGGAACAGTTTCTCTCTATCTACTCTGTCTAGACCCTTCATGATTTTGAATACCTCTATCAAATCACCTCGCAACCTTCTCTGTTCCAAGGAGAACAACCCCAGCTTCTCCAGTCTATCCACGTAACTAAAGTCCCTCATCCCTGGAATCATTCTAGTAAATCTCTTCTGCACCCTCTCTAAGCCTTCACATCTTTCCTAAAGTGCGGTGCCCAGAACTGGACACAATACTCCAGTTGTGGCCGAACCAGTGTTTTATAAAGGTTCATCATGACTTCCATACTTTTCTACTCTACGCCTCTATTTATAAAGCTCAGGATCCCGTAATCTTTTTTAACCGCTTTCTCAACCTGCCCTGCCACCTTCAATGATTTGTGCACATTTACCCCCAGATCTCACAGTTTCTGTACCCCTTTTAGAATTGTGCCCTCTAGTTTATATTGCCTCTCCTCGTTCTTCCTACCAAAATGTATCACTTCACATTTTTCTGTGTTAATTTTCATCTGCCACCTGTCCACCCATGCTACCAGCCTGTCTATATCGTCTTTAAGTCTATCACTATCCTCCTCACTGTTTACTACCCTTCCAAGTTTTGTGTCATCTGCAAATTTGGAAATTGTGCCTGGTACACCCAAGTCCAAGTCATTAATATTTATCAAGAAAAGCAGTGGTCCCAGCACCGACCCCTGGGGAACACCACTGCACACCTCCCTCCAGTCCGAGAAACAACTGTTCACCACTACTCTCTGTTTCCTGTCACTTAGCCAATTCTGTATCCATGTTGCGACTGCCCCCTTTATTCCACGGGCCGCAATCTTGTACCATGCGGCACTTTATCAAACGCCTTTTGAAAGGCCACATACACCACATCAACTACTTTGCCCCAATCTACCCTCTTAGTTACCTCATCAAAAAACTCTATCAGGTTATTTAAACATGATTTGCCTTTAACAAATCCATGCTAGCTTTCCCTAATCAATCTACACTTAGGATTTCCCTAATCAATCCAATTAAGCTGATTCAACAAAATGCTCGTGAGTCGTGAGTCACTGCAACACCACACCATCATGTTTAAGCGGAAGGCAATAGCATCAGCCAACAATGGAGCCAGCGCTAAGAAGAAATCCTGTCTCACATTCAAAGAACAGTGGCTAGATGAAATTGTAGAGGCGGAATCTCATGAGCCAAGAAGCAAGATTCGTGTACAACTGAGGGAGATATTCCAATATAGTGCAAATGTGGGCTTGATCTGCAAAATGTGTGCTGGAGCAAAAATATCAAGTGATTTCTCCACTGGCAAGAAATGGGAAGACGGATGGAAGTTAGAGTTTATGAAGCGGCATTTATCAAACAAATCACATGAATCCGATGCAGTTGTTCTTAGAAACAGAAATTCCCGCCCACTGGGATTCAGCTTGCAGAAAATGTTAACAGAAACTGCTGCTGACAGAGAGAATAGAATGGACCTGACGGCAAGACAGCGATCGAAGCCAGATGAAATAAAGATTCTCATAGACAATGTACTGCATGGAGTACAATATATACACGTCCACATGGCTAAATATCTCCAGGTACCAGCAAGCTGGCATAGCAAAAACTATGCCTTTGAATTTTTGGAATCAGTCAACAGTATCGTCCATGCAGAAATTATGTCGGAGATTCACCAATCTTTATTTCATACACTAATTATTGATGCGAGCACGGATATTTCAGTCAGCAAGATGCTTATCATTTATTTCAAGTTCAGGGAAGCGGCTTCTGCAGTGCACAAGATAGTGTTCGGTGGAATTGTTAAGTTAACTTCTTGCAAAGCACTGGCTATTAAAACGGCTATCAAAGACTTCTACACTCTGAATCAGCTGGACATGATGAAAATGGCGATGTTCACTTCAGATGGTACTTCTGTCATGCTAGGAAAAAACAATGGTGTTGCCACACGGCTTAGCAGTCCATTCCACATTTAGTAGAGCAGCACTGTACGGCCCATCGAGAAGATTTGGGAATAGTTGATGCCTGGAACAAAGTACCAATGATAAAGGAAAAAGAGATATTGCTGAGAACCATTTATACAGTCTTATGCAGATCTTCAGTTTGAAAAGAACAATTTGAGGAAGTTGCAAATGTCACAGAATGTGAAGGTGTGTCCTTTCGACCTCTAAATTAAGTGAAGTGGCTATTGAGACATTTTGCTGTTAGTGCTCTGATGCGCAATTACGATACTCTTCTTCAATACTTTGAGCATGACAAAACAGAGAACAATGACCCAGTTGCCAAGTATTGCCTGAAGAAGCTCTCAGACTCTACTTACCGTATCACCATAGCGGCATTGAATGAGCTAGCTGTGTGAGCTAGCAGAATTGTACAAATACTTTCAGAAGAGCTGTTCAACAACAATCGAAGCTGTACAGTTAGCGAGGGCTAAGATTTGCAGTATCAGAGGACAGTATCGCGGCGAGACCTCATGTACAAGAGGTGAACCATTCAAGAGAGATTCCATTCTGACATTCATATTCCTACTATGTGATCGTCTGGAAAAAAGATTCCCAGAAAATGAACTCAATGAACGGTCTGCTTTTGATTTTGCTTCACTTGCACCTCAACAAATTAGTGATGAATTTGGCACTGAAACTATTGAAAAGCTGGTTGACAAATACAGACAAATCCTGGTCCTTGGCCAAGTAAGGTCTTCTGGGCAAAACATCATGGATGAGAGGGAGCTCATTGTGAGCCAATACAATGACTGCAAGTACTTAATTGCAGAGAGGATTGAAACAAAGTCATTGAAAACATTTCAAGGCATGGTGACTTTCACTCTATAAAATGCAAATCGGTACAATGTGATTTCACAACTAGTGGATCTATATGCAACATTTCAAGCTTCAAGTGCTGATTGTGAGCGTGGCTTCAGCCTTATGAATAACATAAAAACAAAATCACGAAACGGTTTGAAAGAAAATCACCTTGATATGTTTATGCGGATCAAATCTCATCTGTCAAGTGGTAGAGAAGTAAACCTGGACAAAATATATAAACACTGGAAGACAGGGAGAGACAGAAGAGAAAAACATCTGAATCAGACAGTCACCCTCTTCTCCATCATCTGGCCTGTCATCCACAAATTCTGGGTCTCAATCAGGATGTTCCCATTCCTCTGGTGACAGTGTTTACTTCTGAAATCTCTATAACCAGTTTTGTTTAATTAAAAATCCTTGACAGCTCGCCTTGTTACAATTATCCATTATTTTGTACATTTGCTCTGTTTGTTAAATACCCTGAATAATGTTTTCTAAAAAGATGTTCAGTTCAAAATTGTAATCTTTTCTCAGGGTGTTGCACACAGCCTTTATATCAGTGCACAAACCCAAATTCATTCCGCACATGGCCGAAAAGAATTAGAGGGAACATTGATTAGGAGCACACATTTTTTGTGGATCCCATTAAGCATAGTAAAAAACCTAGGTTGGGAACTCCCCCACCTTTTGATCATATCATTTCAAGCGGTGAGCACAAGTTGCTCTTTTTGCACAATCTTGTTCATTTTACTTAAGCTGCATGGCACACTTTTGAAATATGGAGGTGGCAGCCGAGGGACAGCAAATAGATGCTGAGGCATCCTGGCTGGGATGCTTCTCTGCTGGTAGGAGATTTTTCAGTGGATTCAGCAGCCATGGATGCAGGAGTCAGCTCTGTTCCCTTACGAGCCAAGGGTTTCTTCTCCTTCAAATAATGCAAGCACCGTGGAATGCTGCACAGTGAAGGCATCGTGGCTGCTTCATGGATAGCAGCCAAAGATGTGCACGGTGATGTTTCTGTGGTGAGATGGCGCCTCGGCGCTAGTGGAGTGGAAACCTTGCAGCCGATTTTGCTCTGCCCTTATTTTTCAGTGATCGCGGGACAAAAGTCATGAACAAAGTCAATGAGTTTCCGCAGGAGACCCACCTGTTGCAACATTCATTTAATGGCCAACGTTCCTGCTGGAAACAGGCGGGGGAGCCTAATGAAAATATTTAAATTAGGGTCCTATGACATGACTAGGAGCCAGAAATTATTTTCATGTGAGTCAGCGCTGCCACCAATGCTTCTTAAACCAACCCACAAATCATGGGTGGTAGAGGGCAGGAAATGATCAGTTCCAGCAATGTTTCAAGAGGCACTCACCTGCATTCACTTAAATCACCGTAAACGTTTGGCAGACACCTTGCTGGTATTTCTCGCTCTTTTTTTGGTGCTGAATTGCTGTTCATTACTGCTTGTAGTGGCTGGACAACCTTCGGGAAGCTCAAGGGGGTATTGGTACTTCCCTTCGTCTGAAAATGGGAATTCTTTTGGCCATTCCATTCTGGCTAAAGGAAGAGGTGGAAGATGAGCAGCAGCAACAGGTGGAAGGACCACATAAAGGCTGCAACTGCAGGGAGACCGCAGAGGAGAATAAGAGCTCGCAGACATCCTTACCCTTCGAACAGGGTGTATAGAGCCAGAGTTACACACCTGCATGTCTCAGAGGAACCGCAGCATAAGGAGGCTGCGCTCCCCCCTGGGGGGGCTGTCACAGACCTGCATTGATCCTGCAACAAGACCTGCAACCCACTGCATTTCCTGTTGCACTCAAGGTTACTACGGCTGTTAACCTCTTTGCTATAGCTTCTTCCAGGCTGCAACAGATCATGTTTGCATCAAGCAAGTGACTGATGCCAGTAAACAATTTCATCGCGTTACCCGACGAACACCCGAAAACAGCAGGATAAGCTGATGGGATTTGCACAGATTGCAGGCTTCCCCCAAATCTAGGGCATCATTGACTGCATACATATTGCCATGCGGGCTCCTGCAAACAAGCCCGCTGCCTTCATGAATCTCAAGGTCTTCTACTCCATTAATGTGTAACTGATGTGTGATCACCAGCAACGCATCTTGCAGATCTGTGCCCAGTTTCCTGGTTGCTGCCATGACACTTTTTTTCGCATCAATTCTCCATCCCCCACTCTTCTCCCCTGCAAAACAAGTGAAATGTTAGCTGCCTGGGGACAAGGACTATTCCCTGCACACTTGGCTCATGACTGCTGTCAGGAACCAACGCTCACCAGCCGAATTACATTACAACCACATCCATGGGTCTTGTGAAACAATGATGGTGAAAGCAGGTCTCCTCTGAGATGTCCAGGTACAGGTCCTGGGGTAGTGACACATGTGGGCAAAATGCCTCAAGGGTCATTACACCTGTAATGTTGGCACCAACTCCCTGAACATCCATTGTAATAGAGATTGGACCACACTGTGACTTATGGAAGCTGTAATGTGGTTATTAGGTTGGAAGTGTTGGAGCTCAACAGGGCAAGGTAGACCAAAAAATATCAGAGGAAAGTATTCCCAGGAGGTTGAATCAGGAAAGCTGTTGCACTATATGCATGAATACGTTGGTGATTTCTTTTCCTGAATTGTTGATTTTTTGAAAGTATTTATTATGTTCTAAATGTTATTTTATGGGGTATACGGTGGGCTGGTGGGGGAATTGTCATGACAAATGTATCTCAGAGAATTTATTTTGCTGGAATGTACTTATGTAGATTTTTTTAAAGATTGTGATTCTTTAGTATTTTTGGTGGGATGTGACTGCAGAGAAAACAAATAGGGGGAAGGTTTGCATAATATGCATGTAGAATATCGAAAGCAGAAAATAATCAAAGCAACCAATTGGAAAACAGTTCGCAGTGAGTTAACCAATGTGGAAGAAGAAAAGATATTCAAAGACGAAAAGGAAAACTGACAGACAAATTGAAAGGTTATGACTTAGGCGAAGGTCATGACAGACACAAAAAATAATAGTGCCGATTTTCCTGTTCCCTGTGCGCAGAGGTCAGGAGAGAGGGGCCGGGCACTTGCTACTCCACCCACTTTACATTTCCTTGGGATTTCTGTGGCTTCTCCCAAGGGGCAGAGCTCAGCCTGCTAATGAGCCAGGAGGGTAATTCAGGCCTATCTCCTCTAATTCTACAGCACACCTGGGGGCAGTTGCCAGCCACAATAGGCCCCCCTGCCCACTGTCCTCGCCCATGGCACCTACCTGATGCCGTTGCACCTGCAGAAGGGTGAACTGCCTGTGGAGGCACGACATGTGTCAGCAACTTGCCCAGATTATATAGATGCGGCCCAAGGCCAACGTTACAGGTCAGCCTTGGACCTCCTGGTTTGCTGACTTCGTGCTATAACCAGGCACTGACAAATTTCTATCCCAATTACTTCAATTTCCACAACTGGAGGGAATTGCGGGTCATCCAAGACTACAAAGCCTATTGATCTAGTATTTTCACGTGTCAGGGTCATTCTTGAGTTGTCAGCTTTTTGGGGGCTGTGTCAACTTTTACTAATTCCCTAGGTTAAAATGTGTGTTTGTTGCCTGTAATATTTAATTTGATAATTTGACTAGACAGTTATTTTATCATTTCTTCATCTTTCATTGTAATGGCAGTTCTCTATCCCCATTTCACATACAAAGTAGTTGCTTCTTCCCCTCCAAGGTACTGGTAACACAGATTCTGGCATATTCTATAATATCTGATGTTCTTTAATCCCTCGGGTTCTCTAGGTTCTTGTTTTCATTAGCTTATACAAGCATAAGTTAGATTTTATCATTTCTAAAATTTTCCAATTCAAATTCTCCCTAAGGATCCAGTTGAATTATTGCAAATATGAAATATAATGCAAATAGGCTTATTAGACAAGGCAGAAACCAACAATGTTGCTTGGCTGAACACTCATTTTATATAGGAAAATCTTTCCTGTATGCAAAATACAGAATAAATATTGATTTTTTAATGTATTTGTTCTTGGGATGCAGGTCACACTAGCAGGGTCACATTTACTGTTCATCCCTACGTGCCCTGGGAAGGTGGTGGTTGGATTTCTTGAATCACCACAATCTTTGTGGTGACCCTGCTCCAATGATGGTGTTAGGTAGAGAATTCCAAGATACTTACCCATCGATGGTGAAGGAATAATAATATATGTCCAAGTCAGGATGGTGTGTGACTTGATGGGGGGGTGGAGGTGATGGTGTTCCCACAACATTGCTGCTCTTGATTTTCAGTGATATTGAAAATGGTTCCTTACCTAAGTTAATGAAATTTGCTTCTCCAGTAATTGACTTAATTGGCATATTTAGTTCACTGACAGCAAGCATTTACTTCTCTATTAAACCCAAATCAGAATTTAATGGAACAATAACACCACAAAACAAATGCCAAGAACGGAATGTTCTGGGTGACCCTAAATTAACCTAAAAATGACCAACACTCAGAAAATATGGCTTTTGATTTTCAGATACAAATCTCAAGCTTTGTTCAACTCTACCAAGATACTATTCAAAGTGACTATTAAAACTATCCAATTAAGAGAAGAACTCCTAGCATATACTCAAACCTATGAGACCAGCTGACATTTTAATGAAGTTTTCGCAAACCACTGATCAGAAAGGACAACATACATTTCCTGAGATTTCTGAAACTTTAATGCACCATGACTACAAGCTTGTTTGATTGGCTGCATTATGATATTTGAGGAAGATCGGAAGCCAGAGGAGGAGCAACATGTTTATGATATGAGAGAAAGAAATGCTCTGCCAGATGATTAATTGCCGGCGGTCTGATTTACGACATGCTTACCTTCCTGAGTGGTAAGTGGAAGTTTTAAGAAGTTCCCTGTATTGTGTAATCAATGGAGGTAATGAATAGTCATATAGAAAAAGTTCAGACGAATTGCGTGGAATGGATTAGACTTTAAGAGGTGCGATATTTTGAATGCTTCTCTCATGAAACCTTTAGTTCTTCCACTAGGTTCTATTCCCCAAATTGCTTCTCTTGCCATTACATTTTCCAGTTGGCTGGTGAGCATCTAATTCAACCTTTTCACAATATTGAAAATCCCTTTATTTTCACTGTGGAAAAAGTCAAACCAATTTCTCCCTGAACAATCTATTTAATCGAATGTTCTGCTTGTGACAATACTGTACAGAGTGTTACTGCCTTTCTGCTTTACAATGGATTTCTTCAATATTGAGGTGGCAGAATTAGTAGCGCTCAGGCAGAGATTAAACATCTCATGACTTGAGACTCCAGCTTCCATTGATCTTAGAGACCTATTTCACTGCTTTTATAGGGCCAAAGAAGAGAGGATTATTGCTTAGGAGAAAATTTTGCATTCTGCACCTAGTTTAGTGTAAGATTTTCCCCAGGTATACAAGGTTGTGTGTTACATGAGTCAGTGTGTCTACGCATGTGAACATGAGAGTATGTGGGTGGGACAGCAAGTGCAAGAGTATAATGTGTATGCAAAACAGATAGATTATCCATCTCCCTTGAGTGCATGCAGCAAGCATCTACAACTGGAGACGTCCCAGCTAAATAGACTCCTACCCCCAGTAGCAACTACCACATGTACTGGGGTGGTCAGAAGCCAGAATTCTGGCCCCACCAACAATCAGACTTCTGGAATGTAACTGGAAATCAGCCAACCCAGCCCAGATATCTCTCGAGGCATGGCACATTGTCCAAGACAAAAGCAATCGCCTTCTCATGAACAACAAAAACCTAGGCCACATAATTTGCATTCATATATTTGTGAGCCAATTGTTAACCCAGAAAACCCAGAAGAGTATGCACACAGTCTGCTGAGACCTCCAGTAGTAAAATTTGAGAAGACACATTTGGATCTTGAAGAGTCAAGGAAACCTGCTTCCCCCATCCCATAATTAGAAATACTCCAGTTTTGATGGACTGATGCCTTCATCCCGATTCAGCTGAAACCATGCTGACCATCACCAAAGTATTCTCAGCAACAGGCACCTCCCAATGGTAAGATGTGGAATTTTACATAATCCAGCAGGCAAAGAGTTTTTGTCCATCTGGATTGGAGCACAGTCCATCTCCATCACAGGCACAACCCCATGGTACCAGAATCAAGCTATCTAAAGAAAGAAAGAATTGCATATATATAGTGCCTTTCATGACCTCAGGACATCCCAAAGCAATTTACAACCAATGAAGTACTTTTGAACTGTAGTCACTGTTGTAATGTTTTTTTTTAATTTGTTCATGGGATGTGGGCGTCCCTGGCAAGGCCAGCATTTATTGCCCATCCCTAATTGCCCCTGAGAAGGTGGTGTGAGCCACCTTCTTGAACCGCTGCAGCCCTTGTGGTGAAGTTTTCTCCCACAGTGCTGTTAGGAAGGGAGTTCCAGGATTTTGACCCAGCAGCGATGAAGGAACGGTGATATATTTCCAAGTTGGGATGGTGTGTGACTTGGAGGGGAACGTGCAGGTGGTGTTGTTCCCAAGTGCCTGCTGCCCTTGTCCTTCTAGCTGGTAGAGGTTCTTAGCATTGGGAGGTGCTGTCAAAGAAGCCTTGGCGAGTTGCTGCAGTGCATCCTGTAGATGGTACACACTGTAGC
Organism: Heptranchias perlo; assembly: GCF_035084215.1. NCBI lineage: Eukaryota > Metazoa > Chordata > Chondrichthyes > Hexanchiformes > Hexanchidae > Heptranchias > Heptranchias perlo. Next base: position 23,693,833 of record NC_090333.1, read on the forward strand.
CACGGTGCGCCGGTGGTGAAGGGAGTGAATGTTTAGGGTGGTGGATGGGGTGCCAATCAAGCGGGCTGCTTTGTCCTGAATGGTGTCAAGCTTCTTGAGTGTTGTTGGAGCTGCACTCATCCAGGCAAGTGGAGAGTATTCCATCACACTCCTGACTTGTGCCTTGTAAGATGGTGGAAAGGCTTTGGGAAGTCACAGAATACCCAGCCTCTGACCTGCTCTTGTAGCCACAGTATTTGTGTGGCTGGTCCAGTTAAGTTTCTGGTCAATGGTGACCCCCAGGATGTTGATGGTGGGGGATTTGGCAGCTTATTTGTGCACAGCAAGCTCCCAGAAAGAGCAAAATGATAATGACCAGATAATCTGTTTTAGTTTTGTTGGTTGAGGGAGGAATATTGGCCAGGACATCGGGGAGAAATCCCCTGCTCTTCTTCGAAGTAGTGCCGTGGGATCTTTTACGTCCACCTGAGAGGGCAGACAGGGCCTGGGTTTAACATCTCATCCGAAAGACAGCACCTCCGACAGTGCAGCACTCCCTCAGTACTGCACTGGAGTGTCAGCCCAGATTTTGTGCTCAAGTCTCTGGAGTGGGACTTGAATCCACAATCAGACAGCTGACATCTAACAAACATGGTGTTGTCACAGCAGGAAGAGTTACAGACCACAATGGAATCTCTCCACAGTAGACAATCCAGCAGCTCAAAGTAGCAGTAGGGTTTCTTTTGCTCTTGATGCTGTCTCTAATTTGCTGAGGAAGGAGAAAATCTCCGAAAGCTGAGGAAGGAGAAAATTTGCCTGAGGAAGGAGAAAATCTCCGAAAGCTTGTGAATTTAAAATAAAATTGCTGGACTATAACTTGGTGTTGTAAAATTGTTTACAATTGTCAACCCCAGTCCATCACCGGCATCTCCACATCTAATTTGCTTACACAGGTAGAATTGGTGTTGAGTAGATAGGTTCCATAGTTGTACACTTACGAGTGTCGGTATGAGGGATTGTGCAGTAAAGTTGAGTGTGAGAGGGTGGATTTCCTTACATGAGTTTTTACAATGTCTGTGGTGCATATTTTCTCCTAAAGCTCCAAGTGCCACTGCTACTTCCATCTCCATATGTTATTTGGATTACAGTTTAGCTTGGTAAACTCCATTAGCTGTTACACAAAGGATGGTCATCAGATTACATGAGTGCCTTTAGTTTGCTTCCCTTCAGAAGATATTGAACTATGGTTTTGGCTTTTGAACTTCAAAGTAAAATGGTTCTGGTATTTCTACCCTTCACTTGTTTTTCCCAAGTAAAATACCTCTGCATTTCTCTCTCATCTTTGAACCAAGATGAAAGATGTATCTGTTTATATATCACAACCTGATTTTTAATCATAGAGGCCAGGATCTAAAATGTCTTTGCAGTTATTTAATACTCAATACAAATGCACTTTTCTACTCAGTACAAATTTATGTGCTTATGCTGTTGAATACTAAGCTGCAACTAGCTAACTTCCCCTTTATAATTATGGATTTCTAAATGTATTTCCCAACGTTACTGTTTTCTATTGCTCCAGTCAATCCATGCACCACAAAAAATTCCTCCTGGGTTAACTCTTCAGATTATTGTATGAATACCCTTCATATTTCATTACAACTCCTCTGTCTGACTTGCTAGCAGTTGTCCTTATTCAAATCATACTCTATAACCATCCTCTACACTCGAAAGTTGCAGCTTAATACTCGCCTGTAAATGGACTGTTTTTTCCTGTCAGGAGTTGTATATGAGACACATTTGCTCTTCAAGAGCAGTAAATTTGCCCCAGTCACAGCCGTCTTGGACAGGGGTTTGAAGCTGCATTTCCTTCTGCAATTTTATTATGAGAATTAAATCATTTAAAAGTAACAGGTAGCACTAAAGACATCACAAGACTCCTTTTTTTTCATTTGAATAAAGGCTGTGTTTGTGAACAAAGACTCTTATCGAGCTGTGATATGCCTCCAGCTATCTGTGCACAGTTTATGATTGACACAAGATGTTGAAAAGATTTGAAATGCTCTGTTTTTAAGAAACTCCATTGCAAGCACTGTTCATTTTTACAATTACAAATAGCAGAGGAATGGTCATGATAAAAAGTTTTCATTTGCACAGCCAGAGATGCAGAAAGATTATTGTCTTCTGGGCAGTCCAATAACTCACATGGTTGAGCAATTTGCTTCTAACTAGGCAACCACGAGCCCATCCCCAAGCTCGCTCTTTGTTTTTTAGCTGGGTGAGTTTCAACTGCTCTCAATTAGGCAGCTAAACAAAGCATTGCCCAAGCAGAGAAGCATTGTACCTTCTGGTGAGGAGAAACCATATATAAATAATATGACCACCCTGCTAGGTCACAACTCTCATCTGGAAGTCACATAAGCAGCAATCTACCAGAAAGCCACAATCAGAAAAGTTCCTCCCTCCCAGTTGAATTGAGCTGAATGGTAAGGAAAAAAAGAAAAAGGACAAGAAAATAACATTACATTTTTAGATTCTTGAATTCGCTCTCCAAACCTCTCTATCTCTCTCCTCCTTTAAGATGCTGCTTAAAACCTACCTCTTTGACCAAGTTTTTGGACACCTGTCTCCTTACGTGGTTCGGTGTCAAATTTTGTTTGATAGCGCTCCTGTGAAGTGCCTTGGGACACTTTACTAGGTTAAAGGTGCTATATAAATGCAAGTTGTCATTGTTGGGCTCTTCATCCTCTGTTTTATTTTGTTGTATATAGTTATAGCAATTTTTATTGAACCCAAAGGAACATTACAGATTTTCCCCCAAACACATTAGGGTAGGAGAGCAGATCTTTTCAGAGATTCAGCCTAGATGATCCTCCCTGCTTCGATCAAAAGATTCTCCAACACCTTTCCTGCATTAAAGCTGTACAGGAATTCAGAGAATTACGTAGAATGTACATCACAGAAACAGTCCATTTGGCGAAACAGGTCTATGCCAGTGCTTATGCTCCAGACGAGCCTCCTCCCTCCCTATTTCATCAAACCCGATTAGCATATCCTTTTATTCCTTTCTCCTTCATATGTTTATCGAGCTTCTCTTTATCTAGCTTCCCCTTAAATGCATCTATGCTAGTTACCTCAACCTTGTGGTAGCGAGTTCCACATTCTAACAACTCTCTGGGTAAAGATGTTTCTCCTGAATTCCCGATTGGATTTATTAGTCACTGTCTTATATTTACAGGATGTGGAGATGCCGGTGATGGACTGGGGTTGACAATTGTAAACAATTTTACAACACCAAGTTATAGTCCAACGATTTTTATTTGAAACCTACAAGCTTTCGGAGGCTTCCTCCTTCCTCAGGTAATTACCTGATAGGTATAACCTCTCTGTTCTGGTATCATCCTAGTAAATCTTTTTTGCCCCTTTATCCTTTTTATAATATGGAGACCAGAACTGTTCACAGTTGTCCAAGAATGGTCGATACAAGTTTAACATAACTGATCTGCTTTTCAATTCTATACCTCTAGAAATGAACCTCAGTGCTTGGTTTGCCATTTTTATGGCCTTATTAACCTGTGTCGCTACTTTTAATGATGTGTGTATCTGTACCCCCAGATCCCTCTGCTTCTCAACCCCATTTAGAGTCTTATTATCCAAGCAGTATGTGGCCCCCTTATTCTTCCTACCAAAATGCAATACCTCACAATTATCTACATTGCAATTCATTAGCCAATTACACACCCATTCTGCAAGTTTATTAATGTCTTCCTGAGAGCGGGATTTCACCGGAGCGGCGGGAAACAGCGAGAGCGGAGCGAGGTTCAAAACAGCGCACAGCAAGAGCGGGAGCGGGAGTTCACCGGAGCGGCGGGAAACAGCGAGAGCGGAGCGAGGTTCAAAACAGCGCACAGCGAGAGCGGGAGTTCACCGGAGCGGCGGGAAACAGTGAGAGCGGAGCGAGGTTCAAAACAGCGCACAGCAAGAGCGGGAGTTCACCGGAGCGGCGGGAAACAGCGAGAGCGGAGCGAGGTTCAAAACAGCGCACAGCAAGAGCGGGAGTTCACCGGAGCGGCGGGAAACAGCGAGAGCGGAGTGAGGTTCAAAACAGCGCACAGCGAGAGCGGGAGTTCACCGGAGCGGCGGGAAACAGCGAGAGCGGAGCGAGGTTCAAAACAGCGCACAGCGAGAGCGGGAGTTCACCGGAGCGGCGGGAAACAGCGAGAGCGGAGCGAGGTTCAAAACAGCGCACAGCGAGAGCGGGAGTTCACGGAGCGGCGGGAAACAGCGAGGGCGGAGCGAGGTTAAAAACAGCGCACAGCGAGAGCGGGAGTTCACCGGAGCGGCGGGAAACAGTGAGAGCGGAGCGAGGTTCAAAACAGAGCACAGCGACAGCGGGAGTTCACCGGAGCGGCGGGAAACAGTGAGGGCGGAGCGAGGTTCAAAACAGCGCACAGCGAGAGCGGGAGTTCACCGGAGCGGCGGGAAACAGCGAGGGCGGAGCGAGGTTAAAAACAGCGAGAGCGGGAGTTCACCGGAGCGGAGGGAAACAGTGAGAGCGGAGCGAAGATAAAAACAGCGCACAGCGAGAGCGGGAGTTCACCGGAGCGGCGGGAAACAGCGAGAGCGGAGCGAGGATAAAAACAGCGCACAGCGAGAGCGGGAGTTCACCGGAGCGGCGGGAAACAGTGAGAGCGGAGCGAGGTTAAAAACAGCGCACAGCGAGAGCGGGAGTTCACCGGAGCGGCGGGAAACAGTGAGAGCGGAGCGAGGTTAAAAACAGCGCACAGCGAGAGCGGGAGTTCACCGGAGCGGCGGGAAACAGTGAGAGCGGAGCGAGGTTCAAAACAGCGAGAGCGGGAGTTCACCGGAGCGGCGGGAAACAGTGAGAGCGGAGCGAGGTTCAAAACAGCGCACAGCGAGAGCGGGAGTTCACCGGAGCGGCGGGAAACAGCGAGAGCGGAGCGAGGTTCAAAACAGCGCACAGTGAGAGCGGGAGTTCACCGGAGCGGCGGGAAACAGCGAGAGCGGAGCGAGGTTAAAAACAGCGCACAGCGAGAGCGGGAGTTCACCGGAGCGGCGGGAAACAGCGAGGGCGGAGCGAGGTTCAAAACAGCGCACAGCGAGAGCGGGAGTTCACCGGAACGGCGGGAAACAGCGAGGGTGGAGCGAGGTTCAAAACAGCGAGAGCGAGAGCGGGAGTTCACCGGAGCGGCGGGAAACAGTGAGAGCGGAGCGAGGTTCAAAACAGCGAGAGCGAGAGCGGGAGTTCACCGGAGCAGCGGGAAACAGCAAGAGCGGAGCGAGGTTCAAAACAGCGCACAGCGAGAGCGGGAGTTCACCGGAGCGGCGGGAAACAGCGAGAGCGGAGCGAGGTTCAAAACAGCGCACAGCGAGAGCGGGAGTTCACCGGAGCGGCGGGAAACAGTGAGAGCGGAGCGAGGTTCAAAACAGCGCACAGCGAGAGCGGGAGTTCACCGGAGCGGCGGGAAACAGCGAGGGCGGAGCGAGGGTCAAAACAGCGAGAGCGAGAGCGGGAGTTCACCGGAGCGGAGGGAAACAGTGAGAGCGGAGCGAGGTTCAAAACAGCGCACAGCGAGAGCGGGAGTTCACCAGAGCGGCGGGAAACAGCGAGGGCGGAGCGAGGGTCAAAACAGCGCACAGCGAGAGCGGGAGTTCACCGGAGCGGAGGGAAACAGTGAGAGCGGAGCGAGGTTCAAAACAGCGCACAGCGAGAGCGGGAGTTCACCGGAGCGGCGGGAAACAGCGAGAGCGGAGCGAGGATTAAAAACAGCGCACAGCGAGAGCGGGAGATCACCGGAGCGGCGGGAAACAGCGAGAGCGGAGCGAGGTTCAAAACAGCGCACAGCGAGAGCGGGAGTTCACCGGAGCGGAGGGAAACAGTGAGAGCGGAGCGAGGTTAAAAACTGCGCACAGCGAGAGCGGGAGTTCACCGGAGCGGAGGGAAACAGTGAGAGCGGAGCGAGGTTCAAAACAGCGAGAGCGGGAGTTCACCGGAGCGGCGAGAAACAGTATGAGCGGAGCGAGGTTCAAAACAGCGCACAGCGAGAGCGGGAGTTCACCGGAGCGGAGGGAAACAGTGAGAGCGGAGCGAGGTTCAAAACAGCGCACAGCGAGAGCGGGAGTTCACCGGAGCGACGGGAAACAGCGAGAGCGGAGCGAGGTTAAAAACAGCGCACAGCGAGAGCGGGAGTTCACCGGAGCGGCGGGAAACAGCGAGAGCGGAGCGAGGTTCAAAACAGCGAGAGCGGGAGTTCACCGGAGCGGAGGGAAACAGCGAGAGCGGAGCGAGGTTCAAAACTGCGCACAGCGAGAGCGGGAGTTCACCGGAGCGGAGGGAAACAGCGAGAGCGGAGCGAGGGTCAAAACAGCGCACAGCGAGAGCGGGAGTTCACCGGAGCGGAGGGAAACAGCGAGAGCGGAGCCAGGTTCAAAACAGCGCACAGCGAGAGCGGGAGTTCACCGGAGCGGAGGGAAACAGCGAGAGCGGAGTGAGGGTCAAAACAGCGCACAGCGAGAGCGGGAGTTCACCGGAGCGGAGGGAAACAGCGAGAGCGGAGCGAGGTTCAAAACAGCGCACAGCGAGAGCAGGAGTTCACCGGAGCGGAGGGAAACAGTGAGAGCGGAGCGAGGTTAAAAACAGCGCACAGCGAGAGCGGGAGTTCACCGGAGCGGCGGGAAACAGCGAGAGCGGAACGACCGCGTTCCGATAAAAAATCAAAGAGTGACGTCACAGGTGAAGCGGGTTGGTGATTGGTGAGACCGGAGCTGATTGGTGAGTCGGTTCAGGTGAGTATTTCTACCATTTTACTGTAAGTAAAGTAGTAAGAAAGGGAAGGTCTGCAGATTTTATAGCAGGTAGTGTTTTTTTTTTGGTGAACCTAGGTCCCTAGTACAGTTAACATTTTCTAATTTCAACGTAATTTCAAAGGGGTAACTAAGCTAAGGCAAGTCATGGCAGCAGACCTCGCACCCGTGATATGCCCCTCCTGCAAGATGTGGGAAGTCATGGACACTACCAGTGTCCCTGCCGACCATGTGTGCAGGAAGTGTGTCCACCTGCAGCTACTGACCGATCGTATCTCGGAGCTGGAGCTGCGGGTGGATTCACTGTGGAGCATCCGCAATGCAGAGAAACTCGTGGATAGAACGTTTAGCGAGTTGGTCACACCGCAGGTAAAGGGAGTACAGGCAGGAAGTGAATGGGTGACCACCAGGCAAAGTAAGAGGTGCAGGCAGGTCGTGCAGGGGTCCCCTGTGGCCATCCCCCTCTCAAACAGGGATACCGTTTTGGATGCTGTTGGGGGTGATGGCTCACCAGGGGAAGGTGACAGCAGCCAGGTTCATGGCACCGTGGCTGGCTCTGCTGCACAGAAGGGCAGGAAAAAGAGTGGCAGAGCTATAGTGATAGGGGACTCGATTGTAAGGGGAATAGACAGGCGTTTCTGCGGACGCAACCGAGACTCCAGGATGGTATGTTGCCTCCCTGGTGCAAGGGTCAGGGATGTCTCGGATCGGCTGCAGGACATTCTGGAGGGGGAGGGTGAACAGCCAGTTGTCGTGGTGCATATAGGTCCCAACGATATAGGTAAAAAACGGGATGAGGTCCTACAAGCTGAATTTAGGGAGTTAGGAGTTAAACTAAAAAGTAGGACCTCAAAGGTAGTAATCTCAGGATTGCTACCAGTGCCACGGGCGAGTCAGAGTAGGAATGACAGGATAGCGAGGATGAATACGTGGCTTGAGAGATGGTGCAAGAGGGAGGGATTCAAATTCCTGGGCCATTGGAACCGGTTCTGGGGGAGGTGGGACCAGTACAAATTGGACGGTCTGCATCTGGGCAGGACTGGAACCAATGTCCTAGTGCTGTTGGGGAGGGTTTAAACTAATGTGGCAGGGGGATGGGAACCGATGCAGGAAGTCAGTGGGAAGTAAAGTGGTGACAGAAACAAAAGGCAGTAAGGGAGAGTGTACAAAACATGACAGGACAGATGGTCTGAGAAAGCAGGGCAAAGACCAAGGGAAGTCTAGATTAAACTGCATTTATTTCAATGCAAGAAGTCTGATGGGCAAGGCAGATGAACTCAGGGCATGGATGGGTACATGGGACTGGGATGTTATAGCTATTACTGAAACATGGCTAAGGGAGGGGCAGGACTGGCAGCTCAATGTTCCAGGGTACAGATGCTATAGGAAAGATAGAGCAGGAGGTAAGAGAGGAGGGGGAGTTGCGTTCTTGATTCGGGAGAACATCACGGCAGTAGTGAGAGGGGATATATCCGAGGGTTCGCCCACTGAGTCTATATGGGTAGAACTGAAAAATAAGAAGGGAGAGGTCACTTTGATAGGATTGTACTACAGACCCCCAAATAGTCAACGGGAAATTGAGGAGCAAATATGTAAGGAGATTACAGACAGCTGCAAGAAAAATAGGGTGGTAATAGTAGGGGACTTTAGCTTTCCCAACATTGACTGGGACAGCCATAGCATTAGGGGCTTGGATGGAGAGAAATTTGTTGAGTGTATTCAGGAGGAATTTCTCATTCAGTATGTGGATGGCCCGATTAGAGAGGGGGCAAAACTTGACCTCCTCTTGGGAGATAAGGAAGGGCAGGTGACAGAAGTTTTAGTGAGGGATCACTTTGGGACCAGTGATCATAACTCCATTAGTTTTAAGATAGCTATGGAGAAGGATAGGTCTGGCCCAAAAGTTAAAATTCTAAATTGGGGAAAGGCCAATTTTGATGGTATTAGACAGGAACTTTCAGAAGTTGATTGGGAGAGTCTGTTGGCAGGCAAAGGGACGTCTGGTAAGTGGGAGGCTTTCAAAAGTGTGTGAACCAGGGTTCAGGGTAAGCACATTCCTTATAAAGTGAAGGGCAAGGCTGGTAGAAGTAGGGAACCTTGGATGACTCGGGAGATTGAGGCCCTAGTCAAAAAGAAGAAGGGGGCATATGACATGCATAGGCAGCTGGGATCAAGTGGATCCCTTGAAGAGTATAGAGATTGCCGGAGTAGAGTTAAGAGAGAAATCAGGAGGGCAAAAAGGGGACATGAGATTGCTTTGGCAGATAAGGCAAAGGAGAATCCAAAGAGCTTCTACAAATACATAAAGGGCAAAAGAGTAACAAGGGAGAGAGTAGGGCCTCTTAAGGATCAACAAGGTCATCTATGTGCGGAACCACAAGAGATGGGTGAGATCCTGAATGAATATTTCACATCGGTATTTACGGTTGAGAAAGGCATGGATGTTAGGGAACTTGGGGAAATAAATAGTGATGTCTTGAGGAGTGTACATATTACAGAGAGGGAGGTGCTGGAAGTCTTAACGCGCATCAAGGTAGATAAATCTCCGGGACCTGATGAAATGTATCCCAGGACGTTATGGGAGGTTAGGGAGGAAATTGCGGGTCCCCTAGCAGAGATATTTAAATCATCGATAGTTACAGGTGAGGTGCCTGAAGATTGGAGGGTAGCAAATGTTGTGCCTTTGTTTAAGAAGGGCGGCAGGGAAAAGCCTGGGAACTACAGACTGGTGAGCCTGACATCTGTAGTGGGTAAGTTGTTAGAGGGTATTCTGAAAGACAGGATCTACAGGCATTTGGAGAGGCAGGGACTGATTAGGAACAGTCAGCATGGTTTTGTGAGAGGAAAATCATGTCTCACGAATTTGATTGAGTTTTTTGAAGGGGTAACCAAGAAGATAGATGAGGGCTGTGCAGTAGACGTGGTCTACATGGACTTTAGCAAAGCCTTTGACAAGGTACCGCATGGTAGGTTGTTATATAAGGTTAAATCTCACGGGATCCAAGGTGAGGTAGCCAATTGGATACAAAATTGGCTTGACGACAGAAGACAGAGGGTGGTTGTAGAGGGTTGTTTTTCAAACTGGAGGCCTGTGTCCAGCGGTGTGCCTCAGGGATCGGTGCTGGGTCCGCTGTTATTTGTCATTTATATTAATGATTTGGATGAGAATTTAGGAGGCATGGTTAGTAAGTTTGCAGATGACACCAAGATTGGTGGCATTGTGGACAGTGAAGAAGGTTATCTAGGATTGCAACAGGATCTTGATAAATTGGGCCAGTGGGCCAATGAATGGCAGATGGAGTTTAATTTAGATAAATGTGAGGTGATGCATTTTGGTAGATTGAATTGGGCCAGGACCTACTCTGTTAATGGTAGGGCGTTGGGGAGAGTTATAGAACAAAGTGATCTGGGAGTACAGGTTCATAGCTCCTTGAAAGTGGAGTCACAGGTGGATAGGGTGGTGAAGAAGGCATTCAGCATGCTTGGTTTCATTGGTCAGAACATTGAATACAGGAGTTGGGATGTCTTGTTGAAGTTGTACAAGACATTAGTAAGGCCACACTTGGAATACTGTGTACAGTTCTGGTCACCCTATTATAGAACGGATATTATTAAACTAGAAAGAGTGCAGAAAAGATTTACTGGGATGCTACCGGGACTTGATGGTTTGACTTATAGGGAGAGGTTGGATAGACTGAGACTTTTTTCCCTGGAGAGTAGGAGGTTAAGGGGTGATCTTATAGAAGTCTATAAAATAATGAGGGGCATAGATAAGGTCGATAGTCAAAATCTTTTCCCAAAGGTAGGGGAGTCTATAACAAGTGGGCATAGATTTAAGGTGAGAGGGGAGAGATACAAAAGGGTCCAGAGGGGCAATTTTTTCACTCAAAGGGTGGTGAGTGTCTGGAACGAGCTGCCAGAGGCAGTAGTAGAGGCGGGTACAATTTTGTCTTTTAAAAAGCATTTGGACAGTTACATGGGTAAGATGGGTATAGAAGGATATGGGCCAAGTGCAGGCAATTGGGACTAGCTTAGTGGTATAAACTGGGCGACATGGACATGTTGGGCCGAAGGGCCTGTTTCCATGTTGTAAACTTCTATGATTCTATTCTATTTTGCCGCAGTCCTCCTTGGTATTAATTTGGTGTCATCTTCAATTCATAGCAATTGGAGCTGCCCCATACTGTTCAGAACATGAACCAGTGCAACTCCAATGCTTCTAATGAGCAATCATCAGATATGACACTTATGCAATCAAACCAGAATGGACTTGCATTCATGGCTCAAAAAGACAGTTTGTCACAAAGATTGTGGTAGGATGGCCACTTGGAGAGTAATTTGCAAAGATTGCTATAAACACACAAATCTACTCTATCCAGCTGGGCACAAATAGAGAGCAGGAAGACTTATAAAAGAACTTGAAAGAATAGCAGTTTGTCTCTGGCTATGTAGTTAAAAATGGCCACCCTCAGACTAATTTGTATGGATCGTTGAAACATCTGGTCTTGTGCATTGAGCTGTTGTATTGTAGATGAGAGATTGATGATTTCCACACAAGAGAAGCGAATGATCAGTGAAAGGTATTGACCGCTGTATTGTGTAGCTGTCAGTGTGGTAGTCGTGCTTGTCAGTAGAATGGAGTTTCCAGCTAGAATTCATTTTGTGAGGTGCTGTCAACAAGGGCCTGCACAAATACCCGAATAAAAGCAATTTTAATGCTTTCAGCAGACAGGCCACCTGGTTATAGTCTGAATATGGACTATCTATGAGGTTTCCCAGAGGGAATTTAATGAGGTGATTTCCCTTCACCCCCATTCTTCCCCCCCCCCCCCACTTTAAAAGTCAATCTTTTTCAGTAATGCATACACAATAGGGTTTCCCAGGAGACTGAGGACTTAATGAGGAGCTCCACAAATCAGACCTACCACGTTATATACCTGCACATGTGTACACAGACACACAAACCAGCGTTTCCCTGAGGTGAACTGGAGTGAGGTGCTATTCCATATCAAACCTTCCCTGCAGTTCAAATCCCATGTTCTTAGGCTGGTGGTTTTTGCAACCTTCGGAGTTTGTGCATCATCACATTGTGATGACCGGAGTGGGAGGGGGAAGGGCAAAAGGATGGATGTCTTGTTTTGCTTTGTTTGACACTTTTATGCTTTTTCAATAAGACTGAAACTTCGTGAATGGTTAACTGAATACAAATAGAAAGTTGAATTCCATTGCTAGAGAATTCTGATTTCAAAAAGGGTTCATCTAAGCTTCGATATAATTTCAAGGTAGTCATGTGTCATTGTACATTGCTTCACTAGTGTAGTGTGGTACGGATTTAGAAATTGACATCTATTGCTGCTTACTTCACCATCATGCTTTGCGTAGTCGAATTGACCTAGTTTACACCTAAAAACAACTGCTGATGCATCCAGAGGGAACAAAGACTGTCGGAACTTGCATACTAGTCAGAAGTTAATCACATCAGGAGGTCACCATCAAATAATTGTAAACAATTTTACAACACCAAGTTATAGTCCAACGATTTTATTTTTAATCCCACAAGCTTTCGGGGGCTTTCCCCTTCCTCAGGCACTTCCACACCGCCTGAGGAAGGGGAAAGCCCCCGAAAGCTTGTGGGATTAAAAATAAAATCGTTGGACTATAACTTGGTGTTGTAAAATTGTTTACAATTGTTAACCCCAGTCCATCACCGGCATCTCCACATCATGACCATCAAATAAGGAAGTGCTAGTATCTGTGATTACCTGAAACAATGGGAAAAGCAGAACTGGTAAACAGATGGCCGCTGATCACATTAACCATCTGGGCTGTGAGTGAAAAATCTCATGTTCTTCTCAGATACTGAGTAGGAAACAAAGGTTAATTTAATCAAGCAGACAAGTCAGAAAGCAGACAGTATACACACTGCCTGATAAGGTCACGTGACTGAAAGGGGTATAAAAACAGATGTAAGGAATCTTACAACACCAGGTTATAGTCCAACAATTTTATTTTAAAATCACAAGCTTTCGGAGATTATCCCCTTCGTCAGGTGAGTGAGTGAAAGGTTCTCGAAAGGTTCTGCCACAGCATTATTCGAAGAAGAGCAGGGGAGTTTGCCCCAGTGTCCTGGCCAACATTTATCCCTCAATCAACATCTAACAACCGGTGATCTGGTCATTTATTTAGTTGCTGTTTGTGGGAGCTTGCTGTGCACAAAATTGGCTGCTGTGTGACCTACATTAGAACAGTGACTACACTTCAAAACGTACTTCACTGGTTGTAAAGTGCTTTGGGACGTCCTGAGGTCGTAAAAGGTGCTACATATAATTGCAAGTTTTTCTTTTATCTTCTTTATTCCATATGGTCTGGCCCTAACTTTAAGTGGGCTATAAAGGGAATGCTCTGAAAAAAGGCTCAGTGGAAGGAAGCATATGATAACAGGTCACCTCAAGCATATGTCCTTTCAGCCAATTCCACAGCAGCACAGGCAGACAGCTGGGAGCAGGCCATTGTCTACTCTCTCAGAATGATGCAGGGATATAGGATGGTTTAAAAAAAAACATATAAACCTCACTATAGATTGTAAAACAACTGTAAATCATAAATAGAAAAACTGCAAAAAATTCACAGCAGTCACTCATCCAGTTTGGGAGAAACCTACCTGTAACAATGAATTGATTTTCACCAGTGCTGAAGTCTCTGGCCTCAGAGTTCCATTTAGTCTCACTGTATAATTGGGGCAAGTAATTTTTTTTGGCAGCAAAATGGGGCAGAAGCCATTTCCGCTGGTTTTCCACCCTAACATTGATCCCCTCTGAATTCCCCCGTGATTTTTGGCCCCTCCCACCCTTCAGCTGCTGACTCCTGACTAAGCTTATTTACATATATCATAACAAGCACCAGAGGAGTAGCAGCCCAGAGTTTCCTGCTTTCACGCTCACAGTGCACTTTGGTTAAGTTAGACCGAGAATTATAAGGTGCACCCTGTTGCCCAGATAAGCTAAGAACAATGGAAATGAGGAGTTTGTGAGCCTGAAAGATTGGAGAGTTTCAATATTGATTTCTACAGTTGAGAACGACTTTTTACAGCAATTTTTTGGCATTCTCCCTATACTGACCTGGACTTGCTTCTGAGAGTTTGAGACCACTGGGAAATTGTGACCAACCTCCCCCTCCACCCCACCCACTCAACAGTGAGAGCTTCCCAACACAGGTATGACATTCCTTGGGAATACCTTTGTATGTTATTATCATGGATGAGGAGGAGGAGAAGAAGAAGTGGATGGAGCAAAGAAGATTCAGGCAGCATTTAAGGAGGATGATTCAGGCAACATTTAAGCCAGATATTACCCCCCATATAATATACAGACAACAGAGGTTACGTGAGGACCTTACTGAGGAGATATGTATAAGGAGTCCGCTTCATCATAGAGTGCAGCTCTGCCAGCTACTGCATGAAGACCTACAGCCAATGGTCATCTGCCCACACTCTGTGACTATGGAGGTGACGACCGCACTCAATGTTTATGTCATGGTGTCATTACAGGCAGCCATGGGGGATCTATGCAGTATCAGTCAGGCTGCAGTATCGGCATGCATTCGTCAGTTGACTTTTGGCATCACACCAGCGAGACAGGCCACCCAGTTTAACGGGTTTGCTCGCTTTCCAAAGGTGCAACCGATAATACATGTTAAGCTTCGACAGAAAACGCCTTTGACTTCCTCAACAGATAGAGCTTTCACTCCCTGAATGTACGGATTGTGTGTGACAACGTACAAAGGATCATTCATGTCAATGCGAGATATGCTGGAAGTTGTCACGATGATTCATACTTCGAAATGTAGCTCACCCTCACCTGTTCAGGAAGAAAATTGTGTCAACAAGCGGTTTATGTGTGATAAAGCCTACCCCTTGTACTCAAGGATATTGGCACCACGAAGAATGGTCTGAATATTACAATGAGGCATATGTCTCTACAAAGAATGTCATCATAAAAACCACCAGGGTCTTAAAGGAGCACGCTCTCTGCCTAGACAGGAGGGACTCTGAAATATGTTCTTGCTCATGTGTCACGCATAGTTTTAGACTGTTGTACTGTTCCTTTCATCTTTTATAGTGCTTCTCCTCGTTGCAATCTGAGGGCCAGAAACCTGAGAGTAGAAGAATGAATATAGGATATAAAGGGGTTGATTTTTGTGTGGAACATACATCGGAGAGGTGGTGGGTGCCCAATGATGTCAGTGGGATGCCCGATCAATTTTCATGGTCAGGCCTCATTTAAATACAACACTAATAGGCAGCTTGCCGATTGGGAAGGCAGCAAATCCAGCACGGCAGGTGATCGTGATTGGCACCTTTTAACGGTGACTTTTTAAAAAATTTGTTTATGGGATGTGGGCATCACTGGCAAGGCCAGCATTTATTGCCCATCCCTAATTGCCCTTCAGAAGGTGGTGATGAGCCGCCTTCTTGAACCCTGCAGTCTGTGTGGTGAAGGTTCTCCCACAGTGCTGTTAGGTCGGGAGTTCCAGGATTTTGACCCATCAATGATGAAGGAACGACGATATATTTCCAAGTCAGGGTGGAGTGTGACGTGGAGGGGCCTTCTCTATTTTACAAATACTATTATGGTCAGTGCTGCTCCAAACTTTCCCCTCCCTTTCTTTTGACTTGTCTTATTGTTTGTGGACGGGTTGATAAGTCGGCAGAAGTTTTTTTTTGCGATTTTGGTCCTGCTAATGTTCTGTTTATGCCTAAAAACAAAGCGATAGCAAGACGAAAATTACCCCTGTAATATTTCTAATATCTGTAAACACATATAGGAAATGAATAGCCAGTATCATACACAGGATTGTATAATAACCAGCATAAGGTACAAACTGAATAATAAAAAATAATAGCAAATGTAAAAATGTGAGAAGGTTTTCATGAATGTTAAAATTCCTGAATTCACAAGCACATTGGTTGTGAGTTATATGCATTCTTTATATAAGATCCCT
Source organism: Heptranchias perlo (assembly GCF_035084215.1). Taxonomy (NCBI): domain Eukaryota; kingdom Metazoa; phylum Chordata; class Chondrichthyes; order Hexanchiformes; family Hexanchidae; genus Heptranchias; species Heptranchias perlo. The sequence continues at coordinate 23,709,634 of NC_090333.1, forward strand.
CTATTTGCTGCCAGATATGATTCTTACTTACTTTCCAGTGTGTTAAATCCTTAATTCACAAGTATAGGTTTTCTTTTTGCCTCAAGAATGGGAGGAATGTGTGAATATTTAAACACTTTTGGCACCTCTCGTTCAGCTTGGAGGAAAAAGATGTCTATGCATGCGCTCTTCAGCTTTGCTAAAACTAGTCCCTTAATCCAGTGGCAGAATTGGAGGCCCACATTCTCATCTACAATTCTGCTGTAGGGATGTAAATGCCAATGTAGATGCAGGGAGCTGGGATACAGATGTCAGTCTCCCGTTATTTGAACTATAGAAATGCCAAATATGAAAGTTCCTATTGTCATAAAGTGCAAACAAGGCAATAGCGACTTGAAAGTCACCCCCATCACATACTGAAGACAAGTCAGGTTATAAAATTATAGGACCAGTTTTGAACTCTCTGTTACAACCTTTCTTGGCCTTCTCTATTTTACCATTACTATTATAGTCAGTGCTGCTCCAAACTTTCCTCTCCCTTTCCTTTTAAACTCCAAATACAGTCTAAAATATAGCAAATGTAAAAATGTGAGAAGGTTTTCATGAATATGAAAGATCCTGAATTCACAAGCACATTGGTTGTGAGTTATATGCATAGATCGCCACTGTGTTGAAATCAAGAGTCATCACAAAGGGGGTGATTTTAAACCCCAAGAACGGTTGAGTTGGGGGCGGGTTCGAGTTGAAAATAGTTGTTTTTTGGGTTGCGACCGCAACCCGGCTTTATTTCCGGGTTTAACGTCGGTGCGTAAAAGTACAGGCTTCCCACTGGGAATGCAAAGTCCAAAAATTTTTCAGTTGCAAAAAAACAACTATTTTCAACTCCCACCCACCCCCAACGCACCCGTTCTTAGGGTTTAAAATCACCCCCAAAGTCTTCCAGTATAACTTATTCTTTTGCAGGATCTCAAAACCATGGCACTCCTTACGTTACTCAGATTTTCCCTCTTCACCTGCCTCTGTCTATTCCTCGTCCTACAACCTTCAGACATTTAAAACTCAAGCTTGGCATTACCTACTTCCTAATTTATCTCATCTATTTTAATCTTTGCAATCAATATGGCATCCTGTGCCATTGGTCTTGCCCTTTCAGCTTGATTGCTTAATGTTGTTTTCCCACCTTGCTCCAATTTTCAGGAATTTTTTGACTCAATGCTTTGAGTCTTCCCCAGCTGCTGTCTGTATTTCTATAAAACTATTTGGTTCAGATCACCAGTTAAATGTGTCCCACTGTACATTAATGAAAGAGTTTAGAATGTAATCAGAACCTAACACTTTAGTGAAACCCAGTCAGAAGCTGAGGAAGACAAGAGTCAAAATGCCTTGGAAGAATTTCTACACATCACTAAAGACAGGAGTGAGGTAGAAATATGCTAAATACTAACGAAAGTTTAATATCTCGCAACTATGCAGTAATCCATTTGGTTTTTCATCTGTCTGTGCTTGCAGTGAAAATATGTTTTTTAATAAGCCTGGAATAAAATGTGTTTGTCAGATTCAATAATTCAGATCTAAGACTGTGTATTCCTTCACTGTCTAGTTAACCTCTTACAGCAACCAAGGGCTTTGAAATAGAGCCAATATATCAGAACTCACTCACACTTCAAGGAAAATTTTAGAAGTTAGCTCATTGACACAATAGCAAAGCAGCTGTTTTATTCTTTATGGCATCAAAGCGTTTTAACTGCCATTTACCTTTCACCCAATGCAGATGTGACAATCTGTGTGGGTGTGCGGAGGGCATCTGTGGCCACAGTCTGTTCAATAATAGTCAGATGTCTTATGCACATTTTATGAACAACGTGAGCATGCAATAACGCCTGTAGTCCGTATATCTACTTTCTGATAGCTTTTAATATCCAGTTTATGGAAGACAATTGAAAACAGAGTGCCTCTTGAAATTACCCTGTTATATAATAACATGATTAGAAAATGATTCTTTGAGGGTGAATGCTTAAAGGACATTACTCATCGCACCTCATCAGATCTCTTTCTTTTCTCGTAAATCATAGCTAAGTGGCATATATATAATAGCTGTGATGAGCTCAGAATATCTGCTAACCCTGGGAGGATTGCAGCAACATTTGTGCACCAAAGTAAGGTTCTAATTTTTCATTTTCTATGCCAAATGCTCGCTATAAATTAAATAAATAGCTGCAGTTCAGTTCTACAATGCGACTGTATAACAATCCACAGATATCCTTTTTTACACAATTCACAACAGCCATAAAACATGTATTTGAAAGTGGCCCTGATATTAACGGAGAGGCAGGATGGCAGCGGGGTGGCAATTGGGCGCGAGGCACACCCGCATGGACCAAACTTACCGTTTCCGACGCGATCGTACGTTGATTGATAGTGATTAACGTCCTCTCTGGGTTTCGCGCCCGGCAGCTAGCCTGATTGACAGGTTGGCTGCCATCAGGAGCTGCAACGCGAGAGGGGAGCGGAAAAGAGAGAGAGCCAGACGTCATCCAGCATTGCAATGGAAGACCTGGTGGGGGGGCGGGTGGTGAATGGAAAATCCAGCGCTGGACTGGAAGACCGGGGTGGGGGGAGGGGTGAGGGGAAGATCGGGAGGGTGAGGGGAAAACCGGGGGGGGGGGCGGTGGGGAGAGGGAAAGAGCAGGGGGAGATCGGAGGAAGATCGGGAGGGTGAGGGGTGAACCGGGGTGGGGGGGTTGGTGGGGAGAGGGAAAGAGCAGGGGGAGATCGGAGGAAGATCGGGAGGGTGAGGGGAAGATCGGAGGGGAGATCAGGAGGGTGAGATCAGGGGGAGATCAGGAGGGTGAAGAGGAGGACATCATAGCAGGAGGCATCGGACATCGGAGCAGGTTCCAAAGGTAGGTGCATTTAATGTTTTCACTTCATTGCATGTTTTTTTATTTAATTTATTTTATTTCTTGTTCCCTGATCCGGCCCTTCCAGGCGTGAATCAGAAGCGGTGGGCAAGCCACCCAGGTAAGTTAAAAATCTTTCTAATCCCTTCATCTGTCACAGGTAAAGTGCGTTAAGTACCTCAATGAGGTATATTTGGCTCTTTAACTGTCCATTTTCGGGTCGCCCACATGCACACAGGCGGATCCCTGGGAAACTCGGAAGCCGGTGGGTTGGAGCTGGCTTCCGAACCCGAACGGGATTTGTGCGATTTTAGGAGACCCCCTGTCCCTTACGCACTCGCATTTGCCTCCTAAAATCACCCCCACTGAATAGTCCAAGTGTGCATTAACCGTTAAGTTAATTTAAAAAAAATGATACAACTGAAAGTGCTTAAAGGACTCCGGATCACTACACTAGAAACTCTTTTTTTTAAAGAGATCCAGTATGGCACATACTATATCTAATAGCAGCAAAAAGCTGAGTTCCTTCCCTTTTCGGGATAATGCATCTGGAATGCTGAATCTAAAAATAGTGGTATGGTTAAACTCTGGTTCACAGCCTTTCTGTAATTGTGGATTAGGAGTACTGCAACTAACAGTGTAAAATGCTTGAATTCTAGGTTCTTACTGACCCTAAGATGATACTTCAGGAGTACTGTACTTAATAATAGTAATGAGTTTTGACTCAGGGCTCCCCATTGAGGCAAATAGAGCAAGCGTACAGTATCATCTTTAGACAATGAAGACAACGATATTGAGCTATTTGTCAGTTTCAGGAGGAATTAGATCAAAGGAAAGATACAGCAGAACATAATCTCAGTGTATAATTTACACCTTTTTAACTGGAACATCATTAAGTGCTTACATGATTTCCTTCAACACTTGAATGAGACTCAATTCAACCAATGATTCTTTACAGATTTCAGCTACATAAAATCGGCCAATTGCAGAACAATGTGTGTTGATGATGTTGGAAAGCCAGGAAAATATTTCTGTATATTTTGGGAAAATGCTCCAAGATTTCGTGCTTCTGACAAATAGTAAATGGAACTAATCCCTGTAGAATAAACAAACAATTCACACTAGAAAGAAAAATAAGAACTTGAATCGGATAGCATCTTATCACATCCTCAGGATGTCTCAAAGTGATTTACAACCAATGGATTACTTTTGAAGTGTTGTCACTGTTGTAATGTAGACAAACATGGTAGACAATTTGCTCACAACAAACACCCAAAAAAATCTGTCTGTTTTGGTGACTATAAAGTTATATCTATGTCTAATGTCACATACAGAATGATAGTCTTACAATATTAGTTGGAAAAAGATTGACTGTTCTTTCACAGAAATGCAATCATCTTTATTTAAGTCACGTTGAGAACACCATCTACTAGATTGAATCAATCTACAGAGATTAATTTACAAATGTTTCGGTCATCTTGGTCAATTTAACTAAATATGGGAGGCAGTGAAATTATTCACTGGAGAAAGCTGGGTTGTGGAATTAACGAACCTACAATACCACCCGAATCAGAGGCTGTTTCTGAGACAATCTCTGCAACAAAGTTAAAGAGACAATGGTAAAATATGAAAAACGTTTGTATTTCAGCAATGGGGGGATTTAGTTGAGAGTTCCTTATGATCCTAAAGTCATAAAGCCATACAGATTTCGGTGAGGAATGGCACAAGCTACTTCTTCCGGCTCTGTATGTTGTGGTTTTACTGCATGGCACTCTATTGATGAAAGCTAATACGAGTTTTAGTCTTATGAGTTCTAGGTTCACTGATGGTTGATCAGGAAAATTCTGCTTAAGAATAGTAATACTTTAGACTCTACCTTCAAACTCTTTCTGGAATGTTCGATTTGACGTACTCTATCTGACAGTAGTAGTAAGTCTGCCTCCTGATGTACCTCCCTTTCCAAGATGTTTAAAACAGGAGTATTGCATCAAACAGAAGTATTTTATCTAGTACTGTGATCTGTACTGAAGTTTCCCTGCCCAGGTATCTTCTAATTGGTATTCAGGATAGGAAGAGATGCAATCCGAGAGATTCCTTAAGGAGTGAGTTACTGATATGTCCCACAGTATATGGAATCTGAGTGGTTCTGTGTGTGGATACCCAAATGGTAGGTCTTCATGGGGAAGGATTTTTTTTAAAAACTTAAATCCTTCCTGTAGGTTAGGAGATGTCTTAATGAGTTTGTTTTTAACTTTAACTAAATGAAGGAAGTCTCTTTTTTTTAAAGAAATTGAGAACCCAAAGTGAGGGATCAAGGCCAACAGTGGAGGATGACACCAAGATTGATAATATTTTTGTGATCAAGTGACACTAAACTTAAGTTTCGAAAACCTGAGCCAGGAATGGAACTAAGTAAATTTTCAGAGAGCTGGTGCAGTTATGATAGGCAGAATAGCCTCCTCCTATGCTGCAAAATTCTTTGGCAATTGCCGGCCATTCCATTTCTCACCCGAAAGGTGGCCAGCCAGTAATTGACAATCGGCAGTGGGAGGAACATCAGCTGCCCCATTAACACGCAAGGCCTGCCTGATGCAATTTTCAGGTGGGCCTATAAATGGCGAGTAACCTGCCCATCTGAAACAGGCAAATTGGCGTCCTACGCAAGTTGTGGGACCCTAACTGCAATTTTCAGCTACAAATAGGCAGAGCGTGCACCACACACACTCCGCCCAGGTGTGCCAGGTGTTGAGCAGCCTTAAAGGGACCACTGAAAGCCGCTCAAAAAATGGTCCAGGAAGCTTTCAATTCCTTTTGTGGGCTCCTCCTGGGCCCCCCAAAAAATTCTGGCCTGCTGCCGGCCTCTTCTTGGCCCTCCTCCCTCTCAGGCTCAACCTGCCAGCCGGCTCAGCATGGAAGCCATTTGATTTCCTGCCCTTCCAGAACCTGTGAGCTGCAGTGGGGCACTCGTTTGGTGCCTGCATTACAAGATTATGGGGAGAGAACAGGGCAATGCAATTACTTTTGGATTGCTCTAGCAAAGAGCCGGCACGGACAAGATGGGATGAATAGCCTTCATTCCGTGTTGTAAACTTCTACGGTTCTAAGATACACAAGAGCAACATTATTCAGGAAAAGAGTCAGCATAAGTATAAAGCGGAATATCCTGTTTTATAGCTGACTTGCTCACTAAAATCAATGCTATGATTCAGGTTTTCTCCAACACTCAGCAAAAAGACAGGTTTCATAAGCGCACCGAGTCTCCCATGAACTGAAAATGCACACTTAATGTGTGCCATGAACGGTATTGGTGCCACAGGTTGAAAAGTTCCAATTTTATTATGTTCCAGAGGCCATGTTGAATGCTTACTATACTTTTATGTCTGCTCCAAAAGACACAAAATATTACACTGTCAGCTTGTTACGCTCAGACTAAAACCACTGGTCAGGTTTAATTACAGGTGAAATCGCCACAGAAGCAGAAAAAATCTAAGATACTGAGGATGCAAATACTCCACAAGAGTTTAAAATTTCTTCTTCAGAATGTAATTTTTACACAACCCAATAATCTGCCATACTTTTGGAGAAAAGCAGTCTTTCTATATTTCATATGTAACACTGTCTGTATGTGGGTGAAATGATATTCCCACCCAAGTCAAGACATCATTTTAGATTCATCAGAAACTGAGCTAAAGATATTGAGGGAAAAGTGCAGTACACAAAAAGCCTCTAAAAAATGTTGTCAATCACTCAAATTCCAGGACACATTCTATACATAGATTCAATTAATGAGTAGTCTTGTCCAGGCTTTGCATTAATGCTCGAACCAAATATAATCATTTTAGCATCTAGGGCAAAGCTACCACATCCTGACTCATCAGGAGAACAATTTCTCCTAACCTACAGGAGGAACTTAAGTTCTTTTTCCCCCTTCTCCATTTGGGTCTCCATACACAGAACCACTCAGATTTCATAAACTGTGAAATGCATCGGAGTGATATCAGAAAATTAAAGAGCCTTCTTGTGGTTTTTGTAGTCTCCACCTTGTAGTTAGTAAGGAAAAACAGCTCCCATGCTGATTCTCATTATTTCAAAAACACATAACCCTGTATATCCATGGTCATATACCAAAAACAAAAATAGAATTTTTGCTTCTTTAATGCAGGATGAATCTACTTCCACATCATGGTCAACAGGAAGAATTTGATTCCCCAAAGTATCAGGAGTAAAGGGGTAATACATGTTATTTTGTATTGGTACAATATAGTAATATCAACACTGAAATTCAGGGATGGCATTATCAGGTGTGGAAAGATGGTATTCTCCTTGAATTGTGCATATAAAATATTCTGGATGCATTACAGTTCAGTGCCTGGATTTTCAATGATCGAGGTCAATGGCGCTGAAAATATTAAATTAAACACGAGTTGAAATTCCTCTTACCGCACAGACAGCATGTTAATTAGGAGTTAAATTGTTTGCCTTTTCTGGCAGACACACAGGAATATTTGACTTTATTGTGTGCATTAGGGTGTACTAAAATGAATGCACAACTGAATGGCCAATCCAAAAGAACCTGCAAGAATACGACTTAACCAGCCAAGTAGCCACTTAATTAACTAAACACCCAATTAACTGTCATAAATAATGATCTGGAGGCCAAACTAACAGTGGAGAGTGCAACTTCAGCAAAAAGTGGAGGGACAGTGCAGGCAGCGGGAACCACTATTTACAAAAGAAGATCTGCATATTATATCAAAGGTGTGATGGCAAGGAGGACGGTCTTGTCCAGTGTGGAGGAGTACCCCACTAATAATCAAAGGGACAAGCTGGTATGGGAGGGCATTGCTCTGGCTATAAATTGACACTTATATACCAAAAAAAGTTGGAGATATATCTTGCTTGAAGAAAAGTGCCAAGGTCAGAAAATGAAATGATATCAGCCGGAAAATTGTGTGTGAGGTCATCCCGTCGGTTTGCATCCGTTTCAAATGTCGTCAGATTTTCTTAAGGGGCGGGGGGTTGGAGGGGGGATTCCTGATGGCCAGAGGTCATGTCTGAAACAGACAGAAGTTTAATGAATAACTACAGATCAGGGTCACATGATATCAATAAGATGCAGACACAATTTCCCAACCTTGCCGCATGACTAACGCCACTATATGCCATTTTCAAATGCTATTTAAAGGGAATTCAGCTGCTCTCAGGTAATTCTTGATGGAGCTTGTGGATATATTTTCTTGCATGAGCTATTAGATAAATTTGCTTGCACTATCTTCTGGGTAACCTGTCCTTAAAGTTAACAAAAGTGTATTATTTGCTATTTTAGGCTCTGGACTGTGCATACATTGGGTACTTCTAAGTATCCCACTCTGGGAGGAGGAGGAAGGAGTAAACAGAACTGAAGGTGGGGAGATAACAAATAGAAGGAGGCATTCTTGGAGATATCCTTATCCTCCCAACAGAGATCATTAAATTATGTCTGCAATGCAGCTAGATTCTGGTGTAAATGAAACATAAGGGGCTCGATTTTGGCGTCGGGTTTCCGGCGGGTTTCCAGCGGGGGGGCCCGGAAAATCCCGATATCCGGTCACGTGACCGGATCGCGACGAAATCCCGGCCACTTCCGGGTACCGCGCTGACGTGCGGGGCTGCGCGCGCAAGCCCCGCTGGTGGGAATCCCGCAGGCAATTAAAGCCAGCGGGGTTCCACTTGAGAGTACTTACCTTGCTTGTTGAGGTCAGTTAATGAGCTGAATCAGCTGTCAAAAGAGGAAGTGTGGGATTTTCGGTTCAAGGCAGTGAGCTTCACACACTGGGGGAAACAGTCTCTCTCCAACCAGGCGTGTTGCAGCCAGCAGCCTGTGGCAGGTGCCAAGGTGCACTCCACGGGGGACAGCCCTCACCCACGCAGGAGGCCACCGCGTCACATAGGGCAACCCCTGCCCCCCACCACCCCCCGCCAAGCCAGAGGACAGACCGACACGAAACCGCAGCCCCAGTCCGAGGAACCACCCACCTACCCTGCACAACCCCTCAGACCAACACCTGCCAGATGGGTGGTGTGTGGACACCCTCGGAGGACGAAGAGCATGACCAGCACCAGCAGCCTCGCAGTCCACGCCGTCCGCCGCAGAGACGTGGATCCCCCCAACACAGTGTTGTTGCACGCCCACCTGCACAGCAGGAGGGAGGGCTACCGCAGAGAGAGACGCATCGCAGAGGGCACTACCCTCGCCACAGGGTCCACAGACCGAGGCGCAGCTCCCCGGACCTCTCCGAGCAGCAGTGCACATGGAGGCGCAGATTCGCTCGACATGTAGTCGTGGAGATCTGCAGGCTCTTTCATGCCGAGCTGCTCCTGGCTGGCCCCAGCACCAACTGCTTACCTGTCGCTGTCAAAGTCACCACTGCCCTCCACACCTTCTCCTCCGCATCCGTCCAGGGTGCAGCCGGCTACACCGCCGATGTCTCTCAGTCGTCTGCGCGGACGAGCCCTGCAAATACACCTGCACCTACTCTGCAGTAACACGATGGGTGGCATCAGTGGTGGGTCCTCATAGTGATACCCAGGAGCGGGCATTATTGGACACAACGGACAGGATTCGCGGAGACATGGCAGTGGTGGTGTCAATATAATGTGTGCTGTTTGTTGCTCTGAAATTCAATATAGGTAACACCCAGGACAAACCCTCAGACACCCTTGTGCACCCCCTTCATGCTCACGACACGTTTGCCTTACGCTGCCTACTGCACATATGTGATGCATGCCCTGTGGCTGCAGCACAGGTGGTGGCAGGTTGAGTGAGGCTGGCCGTGAGGGAGATGCACGAGAGGGTGAGTATGGGATGGAGCAATGAGATTGTATGAGGATTGGGTTGCGTGTTAGTGGCAGGATGAGTACTGGCGAGGTGAGTAGGTGGAGGTAAGATGAGGATGGGGTGTGAGTGGGTATGAAGGGTGATGTGACAGAATAGTGTTGGCGGTGCCGAAGGAGATTTGGGGTGGGGGCAGTGTTGTGGCAGACGGAGTGTAGGGGAAAGACTTCGTGTTCTCACTGCGGCTGACCTACTGCGGTTATTGCAGCGCCTCCTGCACTGTAAGCAGGTGGGCGATATGTTGGTGGCGCAGGTGACCCCCTCTGCCACCTCGAGCCAGGCCTTCTTGGTGGCAGAGGCAGGCCGCTTCCTCCCGCCCGCCGGGTGGAAGATCTGTGTCCTCCCCCTCCTCCTCACCCCATCTGATGATACCTGGGGTGAGGCATCATTAAACTGGGAGCTGCCTTCCCCCTGGGCTGCTCCATGCTGCAATTTGTTCCATTGGTTGCAGCATCTGTCAGTGGAGGACTGCCCCTTTAACTAGAGAGCCTCCAGCTGACAGATCGTACTGCGCATGCGCAGCCCGACCGACGCGCAGGCCAGCGCCGTGGACCCCGGAGGAGCAGGTAATTGATTCCTATTAGTGGGTTGCCTGCTACGATCGCGCGGGCAACCCACTAATTTCGCCGAGCGTGTTGACCACGCTCCCGGAGGACCACCCGCTGGGAACCCGCAGGCCTGCTAAATTCGAGCCCAAGGACATAGGAACAGGAGTAGGCCATTCAATTAGATCATGGCTGATCAACTCCATTTACCCATCTTTGTTCCATATCCCTTGATACCCTTACCTAACAAAAATCTGTTGACCTCAGTCTTGAAAATTTTGATTGTCCCAGCACCCACAGCCTTTGGAGGAGAGAATACAGATTTCCACTACTCTTTGTGTGAAAAAGTGCCGCCCACTTGTTCTAGATTCCCCCACCAGAGGAAATAGTTTCTCTGTATCTACCCTATAGAACCCTTTTATCATTTTAAACACCTCAATCTTCTAAACTCAGGGGAATACAAGCCAAGTTTACGCAGCCTATCCTCCTAATGTAACCCTTTAAGCCCTGGTATCATTCTGGTGAATGCCGACCAAGGGGAAGAAGACCTTCCTCCCCTCATGAACTTCCTGCACAGCCATCTCCACGGCTGAATATAAATGTGCTTGAACCCTCCTTACTCCCAGACATCTTCAGGCAGCTCCACAATGTGCCTTTCCTGTTTTGCTACCACAAAAATTCACCACCCCTTTAAACTACAGGATTCCCCACTTCCTAATCAGCGAGCTGCATGTGGGAAACATGTTTAATGCTGGCCACTTGCCTACCGTATGCTAATGATCCGCTTGCCTACCGTATGCTAATGAGCCACTTGCCTACCATATGCTAACGAGCCGCTTGCCTACTGTATGCTAATGAGCCGCTTGCCTACCGTATGGTAACGGGCCGCTTGCCTACCGTATGCTAATGAGCCACTTGCCTACCGTATGCTAATGAGCCACTTGCCTACCGTATGCTAATGAGACGCTTGCCTACCGTATGCTAATGAGCCGCTTGCCTACCGTATGCTAATGAGCCACTTGCCTACCATATGCTAATGAGCCACTTGCCTACCGTATGCTAATGAGCCACTTGCCTACTGTATGCTAATGAGCCGCTTGCCTACCGTATGGTAACGGGCCGCTTGCCTACCGTATGCTAATGAGCCACTTGCCTACCGTATGCTAATGAGCCACTTGCCTACCGTATGCTAATGAGCCACTTGCCTACCGTATGCTAATGAGATGCTTGCCTACCGTATGCTAATGAGCCGCTTGCCTACCGTATGCTAATGAGCCACTTGCCTACCATATGCTAATGAGACGCTTGCCTACTGTATGCTAATGAGCCGCTTGCCTACCGTATGGTAACGGGCCGCTTGCTTACCATATGCTAATGAGACGCTTGCCTACCATATTCTAATGAGCCGCTTGCTTACCATATGCTAATGAGCCGCTTGCCTACCATATTCTAATGAGCCGCTTGCCTACCGTATGCTAATGAGCCGCTTGCCTACCATATTCTAATGAGCCGCTTGCCTACCATATTCTAATGAGCCGCTTGCCTACCGTATGCTAATGAGCCGCTTGCCTACCGTATTCTAATGAGCCGCTTGCCTACCATATGCTAATGAGCCGCTTGCCTACCATATACTAATGAGCCGCTTGCCTACCATATGCTAATGAGCCGCTTGCCTACCATATACTAATGAGCCGCTTGCCTACCATATACTAATGAGCCGCTTGCCTACCATATACTAATGAGCCGCTTGCCTACCATATGCTAATGAGCCGCTTGCCTACCATATACTAATGAGCCGCTTGCCTACCATATGCTAATGAGCCGCTTGCCTACCATATACTAATGAGCCGCTTGCCTACCATATACTAATGAGCCGCTTGCCTACCATATTCTAATGAGCCGCTTGCCTACCATATTCTAATGAGCCGCTTGCCTACCGTATGCTAATGAGCCGCTTGCCTACCATATTCTAACGAGCCGCTTGCCTACTGTATGCTAATGAGCCGCTTGCCTACCATATGCTAATGAGCCGCTTGCCTACCATATGCTAACGAGCAACAACCTTGAAAATGGGACAGGTCCCTCACTCACTCTGCTGGGCATCGTCCTGCTTACCTCCCGTCAGTTTTACATGCAAACACAAAAATTGTCCCTATTGTCTCTAATGAAAACCACTCCCCTCTCCTCTTTCTTGTTTCCTTATTTCTCTTGAAAGTTTTAAAACCCAGTATATTTAATTCCCAATCCTGAGCCAGCTGCAGCCACATTTCAGTTACTGCTGTTGTGTCATGAGTAACCTGCTGCCTTTGTAATACTACTACTACTACTACTACTACAACAACAACAACTTGCATTTATATAGCGCCTTTAAAGTAGTAAAACGGCCCACGATGCTTCACAGGAGCGTTATCAAACAAAATTTGACACCGAGCCACAGAAGGAGATATTAGGACAGGTGACAAAAGCTTGGTCAAAGAGGTAGGTTTTAAGCAGCGTCTTAAACGAGGAGAGATAAAGAGGCGGAGAGGTTTAGGGAAGGAATTCCAGAGCTTAGGGCCTAGGCAGCTGAAGGCACGGCCGCCAATGGTGGAGCGATTAAAATCGGGGATGCTCAAAAGGCCAGAATTGGAGGAGCGCAGAGATCTCGGAGGGTTATAGGGCTGGAGGAGGTTACAGAGATAGGGAGGACGAGGCCGTCGAGGGATTTGAAAACAAGGATAAGAATTTTAAAATTGAGGCGTTCCTGGACCAGGAGCCAATGTAGGTCAGCGAGCACAGGGGTGATGGGAGAACAGGAGTTGGTGTGAGTTCGGATACTGGCAGCAGAATTTTGGATAAGCTCAAGTTTATGGAGGGTGGAAGATGGGAGGCCGACCAGTAGAACATTGGAATAGTCAAGTCTAGATGTAACAAAGGCATGGATGAGGGTTTTAGCAGCAGATGAGCTGAGGCAGGGGTGGAGAAGGGTAATGTTACGGAGGTGGAAGTAGGCGGTCTTGGTGACAGAGCGGATGTGTGGTCGGAAGCTTATCTGAGGGTCATGATGTGGAGATGCCGGTGATGGACTGGGGTGGACAAATGTAAGGAGTCTTACAGCACCAGGTTATAGTCAAATAAGGCTGTTGGACTATAACCTGGTGTTGTAAGACTCCTGACATTTATCTGAGGGTCAAATAGGATGGCAAGGTTGTGAAAGGTCTGGTTCAGCCTCAGACAGTGGCCAGGGAGAGGGGTGGAGTCAATGGCTAGGGAATGGAGTCTGTGACGGGGACTGAAGACAATGACTTCGGCCTTCCCGATAGTTATTTGGAGGAAATTTTTGCTCATTCAGTACTGGATGTCGGACAAGCAGTGTGACAAATCAGAGGAGGGGTCGAGGGAGGTGGTGGTGAGGTGGAGCCGGGTGTCTTCAGTGTGCATGTGGAATTTGACGTGTTTTCGGATGATGTCACCGAGGGGCAGCATGTAGATGAGAATTAGGAGGGGGCCAAGGGTAGATCATTGGGGGGACTCCAGAGGTAACGGTGCGGGAACGGGAAGAGAAGCCATTGCAGGTGATTTTCTGGCTATGACTGGAGGGATAAGAATAGAATCAGGGAAGCACAGTCCCACCCAGCTGGACAACGGAGGAGAGGCATTGGAGGAGGATGGTGTGGTCAACCGTGTCAAAGGCTGCAGACAGGTCGAGAAGGATGAGGAGGGATAGTTTACCACGGTCACAGTCACAAGAAAAGTAATGAAAGGACAACCTAGAGAGATGCAGCTAAAAAAGATTGAAGGCTGCCTATAATTACTCACAGCTGACAATTAAAAAGCATCAGCTAGCTTTCAAACCTTCTGTAGACAAAGTACTTGACAGTGAGCCGCGCATAAGGCCATAAAAGTGTGCTGAAGCTTAAAATGCACAATATAAAATATCTGGTAATTGTTCTTCACCTTACAGGATAAAAGCAGCAAGCAACAGAAGGCAATGAGCAGATGGGCAGAGGGTTTCAGCAGGCAAAACCCATATTTTCTTTGAAGAGGTTATAATGGGAGTCCTTGGATTCGAGGCAGTACACATTGTGGGAGAGGCATAAGCCTTAAATACAAATCAGCCAGGATCTAATTGAATGGCTGAACAGGCTCGAGGGGCTGAATGGCCTACTCCAGTTCCTATGTTCCAAAGCCAGAGAAGAACAAGGTCTCATTTTGTACAATTCACATCACAGGCCCAAAAATATGCGGGCCCGCTCCGTCAGCAGAAGTGCAGTGAAGTGGTCAATGGTGACCTTTGATCTTGATCCCATCAAAGTATCCAGGGTCAGGGGAAGGACACCTCATTTAAATAGAAGCGGTGGGTACCCATACCACTGTGAGCACAGCTTGGGTGGCCATCGGGGAAGGTGGGATTGCCACCGGCCAGCTGTTGGTGGCCCAGCCGGTGCCATCGGACAGCAAGATTTCTGGACAATGAAGGTGACTGAAAATAGTAATCGTACCAGCAGTTTGAGTGGAAGTCCAGGCCTGGACCACAGATGGGCCTCACATCCGCTGTTGAACCAACCTGTACTCTGGGTTCATCTCGGCAACAGAGGCCGAGGCCAAGGGAATTCTTCACACCGGAATTCCTTCCCCCCGGGCACCAGCCACTCTGACATCACTGGCCATGTTTGCGGCAGATGTAGAATCCACCCCAAACAGACCTCGAGAGAAACTAGCAGCCTGGGCTGGGACCCAGTGTATCCTAGACCAGGCCAATTTTCCACCACCCCTCTGCTGCACTGCCAGCCAACTTGTGCCATGAGTACACGACTGGGCCCAAGGGTTTTCGGGCTCGTATACGTTATTTGGCAATTGTATATCAGCTGATGTGAAGAAATGAATGTGATAATCTGGAAAAAGACTGCACAACAACCACACGGCTAAGTATTCACACATACTTGGCGTAGTCTGGAAATTCCTGATCACAAGCGAATCAAGCCTAAACAAATCAGTGGAAGCATTTCCATGTTCAAGGGCTGTAAGGGGTAAGGATGCTCCACGTAGATCAGTGGTGAAAGAGTAACAGGCTGCGTGGAAACGGTCAGTGGCATGTGTATATTAGATAAAGGAGTTGTGTGGCCATCCCTCAAGAGCTTTTCCAAGTTCCCTTGTGTTGTAAGCGAGAGTGCAGCTATTTAAGTGAGACTGGAGCCCTTTAAATTTCTTTCAGCTGTAAACCTGGTGCAAACACTCCCATAGGCATCTGACTGTACGGGTGGGAGCTCACATGGAATAAGAACTATATGCAAGTTCTAAATATTGGGATTAAATGGTCGTTCAAGCGTAGGCAACATGAGCGAGGGATTCAGAGACCTTGTGGCAGTGCAGCAGCCTGTGCTTAAGTAGATCATTGGTTGATCTGAGAACTCAGCTCCAGCACAGCCTGGCAGGCGTATGAAGAGACAGGTGGCTCTCCAGCTATTGTCAGTCCCTTGCCTGCACCTGCCACTATACAAGTGACAGGAGATGCCCCAAAAATAAGGGTCCTGCAGCCAGAATAGGACCGATTATTCCTGACACGCATGCATGATCATTAGGGCCTGCAGTACATCAAGTAAGGCAGTCAGCTGAATCAGAAACAAATCCCCTTCAGGCCTCTCAGGAAACCTCCTCACTTACTCCTCCTGTGATACACCTCGTAGTATTAGTACAGTAGATGGACCACAGTGTGTTAATGCATGTACCACAGAGGGGAGAAACCACCGCCTATCAAGCTAAATTTACAGTATCCCTTCAATATTATTTTCAACAGAGTTGCAAGATATTGCCGTAACCTTTAAAGTTAGGGTTTTCTTTCCAGATATAAGTGTTCGAGATAAACAGTAAAGTCCCATTGAAGGGCTTTATCAAGTCCCCCTCTTAAAGAAGTTGTGTTAAACTTGTATAGAGCCTTGGTTAGACCTCACTTGGAGTACTGTGCACAGTTCTGGTCTCCACATTGTAGAAAGGATGCAGTCATTGGAGAGGGTGCAAAAAAGATTCGCAAGGCTGATACTGGAACTGAGAGGCTATCCTTATCAGGAAAGGCTGAACAGGCTGGGGCTCTTTTCTCTAGAAAAAGAGAAGGCCGAGGGGTGACCTGATGGAGGTCTTTATGATAATGATAGGGTTTGATAGGGTAGATGTAGAGAAAATGCTTCCACTAATGGGGGAGTCCAAAACTAGAGGTCATAAATATAAAATAGTCGCTAATAAATCCAATAGGCAATTCAGGAGAAACTTCTTTACCCAGAGAGTGGTAAGAATGTGGAACTTGCTACCACAAGGAGTAGTTGAGGCAAATAGTATAGATACATTTAAGGGGAAGTTAGATAAGCACAAGAGGGAGAAAGGAATAGAAGGATATCCTGATAGGGTTAGATGAAGTAGGGAGGGAGGAGGCTCATCTGGAGCATAAACCAACTGGCACAGACCAGTTGGGCCAAATGGCCTGTTTCTGTGCTATAGTCTGGATGTAACTCAGTGCATTTGTAGCCAGGCCCTCTGGGTGTTGGTGTCAATATTCACCCTATAAACTATCTGATGCCAATGGAGCAGAAAATCGGGCGGGATGTAAAAAAGGCATCCAACCTGAATCCGCCCCGCTGCTGTCGTTTAATTTCACCCTATTTTAATTCCTCCACGCTGACCCCCGCTGGTTCGCGAGAGCGGGAAACCATGTGGCTGCAGGCCGTCGCCGAGGACCCACAGAAACGTTCCTCACAAAGTAATTAAGGGCGAGGGTATCTGACAGGATTGTGGTCAGTGGACGGGGCAAGCCCGGAGCAGAGGAGGCCCAAGGTTTCCATATGGGGACATAGGAACAGGAGCAGGCCATTCAGCCCTCAAGCCTGTTCCGCCATTCCATTAGATCATGGCTGGTCTGTATCTTAACTTCATTTACCCACCTTTGTTCCATATCCCTTGATACCCTTACCCAACAAAAATCTCAGTCTTGAAAATTTCAATTGACCCAGTATCCACAGCCTCTTGGGGGAGAGAGTTCCAGATTTCCACTACCCTTTGTGTGAAAAAGTGTTTCCTGATTTCACTCCTAAATGGTCCAGCTCTAATTTTAAGATCATGACCCCTTGTTCTTGATTCACAACAACAGCAACAACAACAACTTGCATTTATTTGTCATTTTTATACACAGTCACACACTTCTCTTCCTGTACCTGTATCTTTCTACGTGGTGTGACTGTTCCAAAGTAAACTATCCAAATATTCCTTCCCCTGTGTGTCGAAGTGTCTCTAACACGCTCCAGCTCAACAACTCTGAGCTGGAGCATCTCAAGACATAGACATTTATCACAGGTGTTGTCTTCTGGGACAGTCTCACTATTCATAAGTTCCCACATTTGGCAGTCCCAATACTCTGCCTGTGCTGCCATTTCCTACCCTATATTTACTTATTTTACAGCAGTTATTCGTTTATCTCTAGTGCAGATTCAATTTTAAAACTAAATTATGATTACCAGATTGATATAATTTGGTTTTTACTTTGCCATTCAGTATATTGTCAGCCACGGCTCAGTGGGTAGCACTCTTGTTTCTGGATCAGTAGTTTATGCGTTCACAGTCCTATTCCAGAGACTCAAGCACAAAATACTGCACTGATATTCCAGTGCTGTACTCCAGGAGGTGCTGTCCTTCAGCTGAGATCTCAAAATGACACCCCATGTGCCCTCTCAAGTGGATGTAAAAGATCCCATGGTATTATTTTGAAGAAGAGCAGGGGAGTTCTCCCTGGTATCCTGGCTAATATTTATCTCCCAACCAACATCGCTAAAACAGATTATCTGGTCATTATCTCGTTGCTGTTTGTGGGACCTTCCTGTGTGCAAATTGGCTGCCGTGTTTCCTACATTATAACAGTGATTGTACTTCAAAAGTACTTGGCTGTAAAGCACTTTGAGATATCCAAAGGTTGTGAAAGGCGCTATAGAAATTCAAGTCTTCCTTTACATCTATTTACTTAAAGCTGAGTTTGTCTTTTGCCCTTGCTCCTTATGTATTAATTTTGTAAGTTAAGTAGCCCCTTAATCTACTATATAGTTAAATATTAAAACGTGAATAAATAATTGAACACTTAGCTTTTATTCTTCAGGCTTCACCGCTCGTACCTTTGAGTTAGCTATGACATCGCTTTTCGGATTATTAACTCTTGTTTGTTTCAGTGTTGTTGCCACTCCCGTTCCCCAGCGTTCTTTTTAAATCCTTTCCCATGATGTTCCACTCGGTCCTGGAGGAACGCGACGGGTAGAGCCGGCTGCCATTTTAACTCCCCGCGTGGACCATTCCTGCCGCTCTGGCAGGGTTCAAATCAGGGCTACTGAATTCTTTTATATGATCACAGAGTGGCATCGTTTTCTGTTGAGGAACACCGTGGACTATTCCACAGTTGCTTGAATGATTATATGGGAGAGATCAATGATCCTCTGTACCCTGGGAATGCTATATCTTTCATAAAACCCTGTGTGGTTTTTTCTGCTTCTGCTGCATCCCAGGGCTGAATTTAATGCAGTCAGCTGCATGTTGAAATGAAGTGTCTGTGACCTTGATTATGTAGCAATCAACAACAAACTGTCAGATGTCAAGTCTCCTGTCATTGCTTGGAAGGATCTTGTGGCAAAAATGTAAAGCACCATCATTACTTTTACCGTGTACTGGCAGCATTGTGCTGATGTTGTTTCTTGGCCTCAGGTCTGATTCCAGCACAATTCATATTCAAATTTCTTGGTAAGGCACAGCTTTCTCTCATATTGCTCTCCTTAGTGATGTCGAGGTAGTCAACTTGTCTGGGATAAGAGTGGTTTCTGATGGTCTTCTTCTTCCAGTCTTGAACTTCCCTGGTCTTTCTCTGCTTCTGCTCCTCCTCAACATCAACAATAACACCTTGCATTTATATAGCATCTTTAACGTAGTAAAAACGTCCCAAGGCTCTTCACATGAGCCTTAACCGACAAAATTTGACACTGAGCCACATATAGAGATATTAGGACAGGTGACCAAAAGCTTGATCAAAGAGGTAGATTTTAAGGAACGACTGAAAGGAGGGAAGAGAGGCAGAGAGGTTTAAGGAGGGAATTCCCGAGCTTAGGGCCTAGGCAGCTGAAGACACGGCCGCCAATGGCGGAGCGATTAAAATCGGGGATGCGCATGAGGCCCAAATTGGAGGAACGCAGAGATCTCAGAGGATCATAGGGCTGGAAGAGGTTACAGAGATAGGGAGGGGCGAGGCCATGGACGGATTTGAACACAAGGATGAGAATTTTAAAATCAATGCATTGCCAGACCGGCCAATGTTGGTCAGCGAGGACTGGGGTGATGGGTGAACAGGACTTGGTACGAGTTAGGATACGGGCAGCAGAGTTTTGGATGAGCTCAAGTTTACGGAGCCTGTGAGGCCAGCCAGGAGAGCATTGGAATTGTCAAGTCTAGAGTTAACAAAGGCATGGGTGAAGGTTTCAGAAGCAGATGAGCTGAGGCAGGGGCGGAGACGGGCAATGTTCTGGAGGTGGAAGTAGGCGGTCTTAGTGATGGAGCGGATCTGGGGTCGGAAGCCCAGTTCAGGGTCAAATAGGACGCCAAGGTTGCGACGGGTTTGGTTCAGCCTCAGACAGTGGCCAGGGAGGGGGATGGAATCGATGGCTAGGGAACGGAGTTTGTGGCAAGGCACCAGAGACAATGGATTTGGTCTTCCCAATATTTAATTGGAGGAAATTTCTGCATCTATGCTGCTGTGTGGGTTGAAAACAGTGGAGTCAGTCCTTACGATGCCATTTGTTCTGCTCTGTGCTGGACCTCTGCTGACTTCATCCCAGACATAACATCACCATAATAGTGGGTTACAAGGTAAACATAAGCATATTTACACCGTCCCCTTTAATTAGTGCTTAAAAAACCTCAACAAGTAAAAAAAGATATTAATATATGGTCTGTGCATTAATCTGAATTACTCCCTCAAGGAATCTTAGCTGCATGAGCAAAAATTGGGCTAATACTCTGTTCATGCTGACCAACCAGATTACCACACATTAACATATGCTTGTCATGTGCTTTAGCTATAATGTTTAGAGGAGTTTCATCCCCAATTGTGCTCTGTCCTGTCTCTTTCCCAGCTGTTAATTTCTGAGGGTAAAGGGAATAAACATTTTCTGTCCTGTGTGCAATCCTTGCACATCTACAGTTGTACAGAATAGATTGGTGCAGATACTTCTGCTTCCAGTAGCATAGACTTAATAATCTATGAGTAATGAATACCTTATATTGCAATAGTGATGAGTCCCAGGCAGATCTTAATGAAGGGGTAACGACTCTATTTCCTATTATGCTTATAGCATAGGGCTGGAAATTGCGCTGAGCAGAGAACACACATCGCCCGCCACTCGTAAGTAACTAACTCACCCACAAACTTCTCGCGGGCTTCTTGGCGCCAACTTGCTTTAATTGAGACCTGCAAGGAGTGCAGTGGTCGTTCCCAGGCTTCTTTGAGCTGTGAGAGGAGGAAAGGATCTCTGTGTCCCCTCCACCAATCAGCTTGAAGCAAGCCAAGCTATGAGGACCAGGAAGTGAAGCTCATTCACAAACCACACAGAATAAGAACCAGGAAGTGTCAGATAAGATTAGTAAATGTACTATAAAATCAGATAGAGAAAGTGAAATAAAGAGAGGGTAAGATTAAAAGACTGAGATAAAAGAGTCAGAAAGAAAAAGTAGAAGAAATAAAAATTTTAAATTTTAAAATTTTTTAAAAAAAATTTAAAATGTCCAAAACTATTAAAATCAAAGGTAATGAGACTCCACATTTTTAAAAGTTAATTTTCAGTGCCACAGAGGTTGTTTGTCAGACATTAATACTTACCACAGCGTTAAAAGTTAGTTCAGACCTGATATAACTCAGCGTACCTTTTTGTCCTGGGGAGATTAATTAGTTTCCAGACGGGCAGGAGAGCAAGTTCGTGCTGGTCCATTGATTCCAGCCTGTGATATCTCTATACTGTGAAGCTATCAGATCAGCAGGGAATCAGGAAGGGTAAGTTCCGGATTTTTGCGTTTGACTGCACATGTGCAGTCACCGGAACTTGCTCTTCGATTTGCCCTGAAATAACGGTGAGCACTGTTAGGCTCACCATTATTTTACGAGCAATTTCTGGCCCAATGTTAAACTTAATCAACTGATATGTTTTAATAAGTTATTGCTAATCAACAGATGACACATTGAATGTAACAAATACCATCCAGAAGCACTGAGGTGCAAGCACTGCTCATATGCTGATTTAAAGAAAGTTTAATAAAAGTTTAGTTCCAAAACATTTGTTATTATTGGACAACGGAGTAGCCAGATAGCTTTCCCTTTCAGATATTGCTTTGAAATGATTGTGGAAAAACAAAACGTTCAGTGCTTTATAATTTGACAGTGCTCAGTAACATCATGTACCAAATGTAGCCCTGCTCAGTTGAACTAAGACAAACTCATAGCAAGTAATTGTGTGTGTTTTCTTCATGTGTTCCCTTGGAAACAGCCACCGACTCTGGTCTTTTTGATATGTATAAACATTTGTTTCTTCTGTCTAACGTCCAGCATTAGAAGCCGTCAAAATGAGGTTCTATTAGTATTATTTAAACTGAAGTGACGCTTTCTGCTATTTCTATAAAATTTGTTGCATGGATGTTTTATCACCTGATATTAAAATAAATCTGTACTCACAAAATGAACATTTGTAATTTCTTGGAAGTAATCAATAAAATGTTATCATCTAATAATAAATAGCCCACTAGTGTTAAACTGATTAATATTACCTTTTAAAATACTTAAGATATGAGATTCCTTCATTATTTATTGAGTTTTAAGCCTTTACATTGAAGCTCCTGTATTAAGGTAAAACAGTAAACTGGTGCATTGCAGCTGGCAGTGCCACGAAGGATGTGATTCATGCTCGAAATTCTCCACTCTAAGTGTTACCAATCTCAGAATGTCATTAAACTGAGCAACAGCTAAGTGTTTTCCTACACAGAAGAACAGAAGATGAGTGGCCAAGTCACCCCATGTTCACGTACCTCTTAGGGGCTGCATCAAGAGTAGCACAGTGAGAGGCCGAGCAGCCAGTCAGTTATTGAGTTAGGCAGAGTGACGAGATCTAACACGGAGGGGGGGGGTGTGGAAATCATTGTTAAAAATGTTGACTCTCACTTAATGATGAGAGCAGTAAACACAGAGGATGCAAAAAAAATTACAAAATAATATTTGACCAGCTAATCAATTGACAAATAAATTTAATACTAATCAATGTAAAGTATTACATAATGATTGAAAAAAGTGTGAACAAATGGAACTGTATTAGTACAGGGAGACTTACAGGGCCTAGAAATAATAATGGATATAATGGCCCGATATTTGCAGAGAGGCGGGGAGAGTGTGGGGGAGTGTGGGGGAATTTAACGGCAGGACCTCATTATAATTCTTTTCTTCCGTTTCCCGCCTAACGGCCGGCCAAATTGTCAGGCTGGCCGGTTGACGGGCGGGAAAGCCAGTGGCAGGAGGCCACAACCAGGGACACTCGGGGACGGTCGCCGGCAATCGGGAGGGGGATGGAGCGAGATCTCGGGGCGGGGAGGTTGGCCGTCACGGGAGGGAGGGAGAGACCGAGGTTTGACGAGAGGGGGTCTGCGATCACGGGAGGGAGGGTGTGAGAGATTGCAGGAGAGAGGGAGTGAGAGATCGTGGGACGGAGGGAGTGAGAGGGTGCGGTGGGGAGGGAGTGAGGGATCGCGGGAGGGAGAGAATGAGAAAGCGCGTCGGGGAGGGAGTGAGAGATCGGGGTTTAGGGGAGAGGTCTGCAATCGTGAGAGGGAGGGAGTGAGAGATCGCGGGGGAGGGTGTGAGAGATCATGGGAGGGAGGGAGTGAGAGAACGCTGGAGGGAGGGAGTGAGAGATCATGGGAGGGAGGGAGTGAGAGAACGCTGGAGGGAGGGAGTGAAAGATCGCGGGAGAAAGGGAGGGAGAGTGCATGGTGGGGGAGGGAGTGAGAGATCAGGGAGGGAGGGAGTGAAAGATCGCAGGAGAAAGGGAGTGAGAGTGCATGGTGGGGGAGGGAGTGAGAGATCGGGGTTTAGGGGAGAGGTCCACGATCACGAGAGGGAGGGAGTGAGAGATCGCGGGGGAGGGAGTAAGAGATCATGGGAGGGAGGGAGTGAGAGAACTCTGGAGGGAGGGAGTGAGAGATCGGGGAGGGAGGGAGTGAAAGATCGCGGGAGAAAGGGAGTGAGAGTGCATGGTGGGGGAGGGAGTGACAGATCGGGGTTTGGGGGAGAGGTCCACGATCACGAGAGGGAGGGAGTGAGAGATCGCGGGAGGGCGGGAATGAGAGTTTGCGGGGGGGGGAGTGATCAATTGCAGAAGGGTGGGAGTGAGAGATCGCGGAGGGAGGGAGTGAGCGATTGCGGGAGGGAGGGAGTGAGAGATCACGGCAGAAGGGAGTGAGTGATTGCAGGAGGGCGGGAGTGAGAGATTGCGGGGGGAGGGAGTGAGAGATCGGGGTTAGGTGAGTGGGAGGATGTCTGCGATCGCGGGAGGGGCAAGAGAGAAGCTGCAATCGGCAGACGGGAGGCCGAAGGCCTCCTTGCGGGGCCGAGGAGTGCACTCCTGCTCCTCCTGGCCCACAAGGAGTGGTGTAAAAGGCAATTACCTTCTGGATCCGGCAGCACCCACCTCCCTTTCGCTGCCGGGTTTCCCGAGCCCCATGAATCCGTGTGGCAAATGTTAAATTTAAATCAGGGTCCCAATTGCACAGTGGGAGCCTGATTTTAAAATGTTAATGAAGTGTACCACCTCTCCAAGACGGGACACTCGCACAACACGAAACCCACCTCCGAAAAAGCAGCAACGTGTCCAGTTGGGTACGCGTTCCCCGTATAAAAATTTTAATGCCCCCCCCTCCCTCGACCCTCTCCCGTCCGTCATGGTGGGGGTTAATATCGAGGCCAATATATGGCAAAGAATCTTAAAAAGCCAGTGGAATGCTAGGATGTATCCAGAACAGTATAGTAGAAATTTAAAACTTTACAATACACCGGGCAGTCTATATTTGCATTACTGCGTTCAGTTTTGGTCAGCACACCATTAAAAAGATATATTTGCATTACAAAGGAGAGCAACAAGATCAATCCCAAAAATAATTAAAATGAGTTATAAGGAAAAAGCAGAAATAGCTTAAGCTTCACAGTCTAGAAAGCAAGTGGTTAAGCAGGATCTTATCAAAGTATATAAGATGTTACA
This sequence comes from Heptranchias perlo, assembly GCF_035084215.1. Taxonomy (NCBI): domain Eukaryota; kingdom Metazoa; phylum Chordata; class Chondrichthyes; order Hexanchiformes; family Hexanchidae; genus Heptranchias; species Heptranchias perlo. The sequence continues at coordinate 23,734,217 of NC_090333.1, forward strand.
GATATGGTAAACTCAGATTATTACTTCAAAGTACACCAAGAAACCAGGACCGGGGACATAAATAGTGATCAGTGAAAAGTAAATTGCAAATATATCAGGAAAAACTTTTCTATTCAAAGAGTAATAAAGGTTTGGAATAATTTACATATCAAAGTAATGCAGACGCAACCATTCAAATCATTCAAAATATAAAGGCCTAGAAATTCAATCGTGCTGCGCCCGTTTTACAGGCATAAAACGGGTGCCTAAGCATCCAATATGGTGGACGGTGAACGTGCACCTGAAGTGCGCCACCAGCCATATTGGATCAGGCTGCTCTGTCGGCATCCACAGCGCACACCAAGAGTATCAAAAAGCCTCATTATAAATTAAAATAAGGGTCCAACAATTGTTGCAGGACCCTTTTGGGTAATTCTCTGCCCCAGTGCCTGACTCGTCATGTGATAAACTCGCCCAGCAAATCATGGTGCTAACCGTCAGCAAGGACCTTGCAGGAGTGCTATTTAAAGGGCTCATCCACTCCGTACAAATTAGTTGCTGGTTTATCCTCTTAGCCACCAGTAAACCTCTGGGCCTTTTTTGACTATTTTCTCCATTACATAATTAATTCTGTCTTCTGGAAACAACTTTGTGCTTGAGCTGGACTGTTCTTGTCTGCTTTGCAAACAGTTTATTCCAGTCATGGCTTGTCTGGTAGGTCTGCCTTTGAGGCTGGAAGAGGAGGAGGAACAGCAAGGAAGTCAGGAGAGAGCATTAGCTGCTGGGAGAAGAGAAAGGTGTGGCACTAACAAGAACACAGGCAGTGTGGGTAGCGGGGGCAGGAATGCTCCCATCATGAGACAGGACAGCCGGTTCCTCTCCCATGGGGCCAATGCCATTCTCCCGGGCACCTCCATGGCTGTGTGTGGGAACGGAGTGCAGGGGTTTTGTGATGCTCTGGAAGCCCCTGTCAACGTGGACCCCCAAAGCCAAGATAGCAGCAGCGTGCTGTCAGCAGAGGTTCCAGCCCCACTGTTGCGTTCATGGGGCTAACCATCCGCTCTATGTTGGATAGAATCGTTTGCATGTTCTGGGCGAAGTCCCGATACAAGTTGGAGCTGGACTTTTCCATGCTCTCAGCCATTGTGTACAAGCTCGCTGGACGGCAGCCCAGTGCACCTAGCACTTCCTGGTGTATTCCCATCAGTCTTCTTCGGTGCTCTGAGCCCTTGGTGTCAGCATCTGAGTCCTCTGCAGCAGAGCTAGTATATGATCTCGCCCTCCGGTGAGCTGGCACCTGTGGCATCCTCTCGCTCTGCCCTAGCTCCTGCACAGTTGTAGCTGGCGACTTCACCACATGAAGACCCCTCCTCTAGCCTACCCTTTAAAGTAAATGTGGTGCCAGTCTTTGAGTTGATGCTTGATAGGGTCAGATCAAGTGATGGTGCACCTTCAGGAAGGCTGGCCTCCTCTCCCTGAAGTGACACAAGGGTCTCGAGAATTATATGAAGGAGATGGACGAGGGTTAGCTTTTAGTGTGATGGGAGAGCAGAGAGAGAGAGAGATGAGTGGCTGTTGAAAGCAGCTGCAGTTTGTCACGTGGAGTGTGTAGGGTGAGACAGAAGTGAGAAGGGAAAAAGAGGATAAGGTGTGAAGAAACCCTACACGACGTCTCCTCCAGCATTGCCACTCTCCACGGCCATGACTCGCCCCCTGCCTGTGACGTCCAGCACATCATCTTCAAGGGGGAGAGGGTGTGCAGGCGAACTTGGCCTTCTCCAGTCGCCTCATGCTGTGTGCAACCTTCTCCTGCAATAAAGGAGGGAGTGTGCTAGTGATAGTCTTGTGAGCTGTTTTAAGAATGTGCCTGTCATGGTCAAATAGTGCAGATGTTGTGTGAGTGTGAGGAGAAGGAGGTGGAGTGAAGTGTGGTGCAGTGATTGTAGGAGAGCGAAGGGAAGTGGGGGAGGGGAGTGTTGTGAATCATGTGGCTGCAGGTGGTGCAGGTGTGAGAAGGGAGTAATTGAGGTGAGAGATCCGATTCCTGCCTTGACTACTTTGCTCAGGCCATTGCGGCCATGTCCTGGGATCTAAGCTCCTGACATTGACTTCCTCAGCGACCTTTCCCACTGGCAGCAAATGTGTTGCCTGGAGGCTTTTCTGCCCCCTGAGGGGAACAGGATCTCCCTCTTACTGGCCAGCGCCTGGCCCAGAGCCTCCAATGCTGTATCATAGAACCCGTGTGCCCTCTCTGGACCTTGATCTATATTTTTGGTTTATAAGTTGATTTGTTAATTAAAGGAATAAATGCAAACACTGCATTTAGAATGGTTTCCTTATCACAAAATGGCTGGCCTAGATGTCTGACAGCCAAGCTGATTGAAATAACATTGGGGAATTCCTATGAATATCAGAGAAGTGCTTTCATCAAAGGATTAATTAAAGATCAGGCTTCTTCAGTTGAGGTGTCAGGCTTTCCTCTCAGATGTTTCTTAATATTGCATTTTATTCAGTTTTAATAAACTGTGTGTGTATCCTTGCAGACACATGTTACAGTGGATGTCTGAGCTTCTGAACTGTTTGTCAAATATATTACTACTGTTGCTATGAAAGTGCATTTTGGCACCTGTAAATTAACTGTTTGAAGTGCAGAGCTGTTTAATTTTCTGTGAAACTAGCTGGTTAAACAACGTTCCATTGTTAAATGTATTTGATGATGGCTGCTATTGTTAAACTTAATTGAAAGGGCCGTCTTCAAAGTAAAATCTGCTTTATAAACTGGAAGTTTTTGACTGAATGGAGGCAACTGTTCTGAGAACATTATCATGCTGGAGGAAGGGTAAGAGTTGTAGTGTTTCAATGGACTGTGTGTTTTGAAAGGGACATTCTGCTGGAGAAGAAACAGGACACTCAATGGTAAAAAAAAATTCAGCCGCTTTAAATCGATCCATTGGTGTGCAATGGGTGAGCGGAGTCTGGAATTTGAGACGGAGGTGAAGTTGTTAGGTCTTTACTCCAATAATGCTGCTGGAAATCAGACCTGGTTATCCACCAGCATTCCTTCTTTCTGCACAGAATGTGTGGGAGCTTCAATAGACCTTTTATAACTATGTAAATGTAAACCAAAATGGCCAACATGCATCGAGTTACATCAAAACTACAGCACAGAAACAGGCCATTTAGCCCAACTGGTCTGTGCCGGCATTTATGCTTCACACAAGCCTCCTCCCTCCCTACTTCAACTAACCCTATCAGTATACCCTCCTATTCCTTTCTCCCTCACGTGCTTCTCTAGCTTCCCCTTAAATGTATCTATACTATTTGCCTCAGCTACTCCTCATGGTAATGTGTTCCGCAATCTTACTACTCTTTGGGTAAAGAAGTTTCTCCCGGATTCCCTATTCGATTTATTAGCGACTAGTTTATATTTATGACCTCCAGTTTTGCACTAGAGGTCATAAATATAAAAACATTTTCTCTACATTGAAGATGCACTTCACTTGCCTGGATAGGCCTGGAGGCCCATCAGTACTCGCCAGCGAGGGTCTCCAGGATAATCGTAGTGTGCTGCGTCCTGCACAAAATAGCGCAGCAGAGAGGTTTAAATGTGGAGGAGGACCCTCGTTAATCATCCTCTGTTGGTGACAGCATTGAAGAAGAGGAAGAGGATGATGATGAGGAGGAGGACAAAGATGAAGATGGAGCACCCGTCGTTAGACCATCTGCGCAGATTGCTGCCTGGGATGCCAGGTATGCCCTCATCTCTCACAGGTTCTCATAATAAAAGTGACAAAATAAAGACATTGAGATACTCAGGTCATAGAATCATAGGAAGGCTACAGCATGGAAGGAGGCCATTCGACCCATCGAGTCCGCGCCGGCTCTGTGCAAGAGCAATCCAGCTAGTCCCACTCCCCCGCCTTTTCCCCGTAGCCCTGCAAATGTTTGCCTTTCAAGTACTTATCCAGTTCCCTTTTGAAGGCAATGATTGAATCTTCCTCAACCACCCACTCGGGCAGTGCATTCCAGATCATAACCACTCGCTGTGTAAAAAAGTTTTTCCTCATGTCACCTTTGGTTCTTTTGCTAATCACCTTAAATCTATGTCCCCTTGACCCTTCCGCCAATGGGAACAGTTTCTCTCTATCTACTCTGTCTAGACCCTTCATGATTTTGAAGGTCGCCTGGAACAACCACCAAACCGCACCCCCTCCCCCCATCCTTTGCACAAAACAGTCAAACAGTCCTTCAACCACACATACTCCCATTGCACATCCGCCCAATGGGTACCGTCAAGTATGGCATTCATCATGAAGCAAATGAAAGGGCAACTTAACACTTGGGACGCAATAATGGCCAAGACGTGGAATGGGTGCTAATCAACAAATTTTATGTGCCAATATAAAAAAGAGACTCAACAACATAACATTTCTTCAAATACCTTGTTGCATACCCTTGGTGAACTACAATTGCTTACGTTTCCTCCTGCTTCCTACCGCTTCTACAGGGTGCTTCCCCCGTGGCATCAGCAGAGGTAGTGGCAGACCGCTCAGATCCCTGTCCTGATTGCTGAGATGCTTTTGGCCTATGACCTCTGGGTTTTGGAGCCCATGAGAGCCCTTCCAGAGACTGCTCCACCTGCACCTGTGCAGGGACAGATTCGGCCATCGGGAGAGGAGGCAGCGTTTCGGATACTGGTTGGGGGGTGGGGGGTAAGGGCAACAAGTGAGATGTGGGACTGCTTTTGTCATCGTCCCTCTCCTGGACCAGCGCCACCTCACTCCCATCACTCTGCTGGACAGCAGCTTGGTGAACATACGTGCCGCGCTGTAAGGCCACGGATAAGGTATCTGTCGTCCTGTTTAAGGTGGCAGACATGCTGGCTTCCAAAGTATACACTGCCATGGTAATGGCCTGCATAGACTTATTTGAGAGCCATGCTTGAAGCTCAGTGGAGGCTGCCACTCTCTCCGTGGCAGACATTCTCATAATTACCTGTGACATCAGCCCACGAATGTTGGAGTTGGACTCCTCCATCCTCTCCGCTATTGTGGGGAGTGTGCATGTCACATTCTCCAGTATCTCACAAAGGTGTAGCTGTACCTCAATCATTCTCATTCTCAACAATGGCTCCCGGGGAATGGCATCTGTGTCCAGCTGAGCAGAGCTTAGAGAGGAGTGTGCCCCCTGACGCGGACTCTCCACCGCTGACCTTGCCACCAGTGTCTGCTCGTGCTCACTTGTGAGTCATGAATCACCAGGTAACAACCCAACTATCTGGCTTATAGGACCCACCAAAGTGTCAGTATCTGCACTGGTGCATGGCTGTAAGTCCTGTGACGGTCCACCCTCAGGAGGAATTAGATCCTCTGAGGAATCAATGTCATCCATCTCTACACATTCTTCTTCTATGCGTGAAGGTCCTGGAAGACAACAGAAAGCAATATGAATTAGTCCTGGCAAAGTAACAATCTTGCCAATCTCAATACTCAGGTTTCTCACAGTTCAGTTATTGATGAAATAAAGTCATCATGTGTGTGAAAGATATTTAAGTTCTGTCACCAGGCATCTGCGGGTTCCCAGTCTCTCCATCTCCAATGGATAAGGATGCCAATGTCCCACTCATCTCCGTGGCGGTGGTCCACCGCCAGTCCTCGCCCTCTCCCTTGCATTTTGCACTCTCTTGTCCTACAAGGGGCGAAAGAACAGACTTGTGAGTGACTGAAGGTGACGTAGTCACCCGATGGATGCAGTACATTGCGTGGGGCTGACTACAATACAGCTGCATCAGAGGGTTACTATCGGACAGATGCATCACATTGCATAAGGATTAGTTTGAGTGGCAGTGGTGGGTGCATCAATGGGGAGTTGAGGAAGTGCATGGAAAGTGAAGGATGGTTGATGCTGAAACTTAAGTGGGTGTGAGGAGTGATGTGATGGAGTGGGCGAGCCAACACAGTGAGAGGGGGGGTGTTGCACAACACAAGATGTGGGTGAATCAGCAACTGTACTCACTTATCCTGACCCGGTTAGGTCATTAAACTGTTTCCTGCACTGTAGCCAAGACCTGGGCACTGTGCTCCTGCAGCTCACATCTTCTGCCACCTCCAGCCAGGCCTTCTTGGCAGAACCAGATTTCTTCCTCCTATCTCTTGTGTAAATTACCTCCCTCCTAGTTCTCATTGCACCCAGAAGCACTTCAAGTGAAGTATCCATAAGCCTGGGCGCTGCCTTTGCTCTCTTGGAATCAATGGCTTCACTTCCTCCTTTTTCCTCCAAAATCCATTTTTGCATTGGCCCTTTAAATAGCGAACTTCAGATTGCATCATGCGGGTGTGCAATAAGCCCACTTCGCAGCTTGGAGACGCGAAAGCCGAAAGCACAAACAATTGCCTTCAATTGAGATGCGATCACAGATTCCGACGCACTCACTTCACTTCTGGGATTCCCACATGAAAATCTAGCCCCTATCCCCCGCCAACCCGCTCTCTTCCAGGCTCCAAGTAAAAATCATGTCCAAAGAGTCCTGCGCAGCTACCAGGATAATCGTAGAGCAGATCATCTGTACTGTGTTTACTGTGTACAGCATTTAATCTGCGTCTTCTTTCCCAGTGGAATGAGTAAGTGCGATGGCTGGCTGCTCAGTGTCAGTGGGAGCTGGTAGGGCTTTGGATGGTCCTGTACCTTCTTGTGCTGAGTCATTAGATGGTCTTGCAGTTGGCTCTGCCATGTCTGTAGCTTTGGCGACTGGCCTGACCTGCCAGCTACTATCATTAGCAGAGGGGAGGACCTGAATGGACTGGATGTGACATCACCTTAAGAGAAACCTGTGTTACCAGTGGCTAATCTAACTGCTGCCCTTGTTGCCGGGCAATGCATGGGCATGACCTCTGGACAGCAGTGAGGTCAGTGAAGTTCTGCATAAAGATTTCCAAACTGATCCCCCAGAATGTTTGCCAGATAAGATAAACGATTGGAGATTGAAATTATAGGCATCCATGGCAACAGTATTGGCTAGAGGTACACTGACTGGCCACTGCGGTTTGGCGGAGGGGGTGGCTCCACTCCAGATGCCCCTGTAGATGTCACACGTTGCACAGTGAACTGTGGTGCCACAAAACCTTCCTCTGCCATTACGCCAGTCAACCTGATGGTTTCCTCTTCACTTCTAGCCAGACCATGCAAGGACTTTGGACCGACTCCAATCACTCCAGCAAGACAATCCTGCCCCAGAAGATTCTTTTACATAGAATTATATACAATTACATAGAATGTACAGCATAGAAACAGGCCATTTGGCCTAACAGGTCCATGCTGGTGTTTATGCTCCAACATGTGTCTATGCATAAGCCTCTTCCCTCCTTATTTCATCTAATCCTATCAGCATCTCCTTCTATTCCTTTCCCCCACATGTGTTTATCTAGTTTCCCCATAAATGCATCTATACTAGTCGCCTTAACTACTCTTTGTGGTAGTGTGTTCCACATTCTAACCACTCTCTGGGAAAAGAGGTTTCTCCTGAATTCCCTATTGGATTTATTAGTGACTATCTTATATTTATGGCCCCTAGTTCTGGTCTCCCTTGCAATTGGAAATATCTTCTCTACGTCTACCCTATCAAACCCTTTCATAATCTTAAAGACCTCTATCAGGTCACCCCTCAGGCTTCTCTTTACTAGAGAAAAGAGCCCCAGCCTGCTCAATCTTTCCTGATAGGTATAACCTCTCAGTTCTGGTATCATCCTAGTAAATCTTTTTTGCACCTTCTCCAGTGCCTCTATATCCTTCTTATAATATGGAGACCAGAACTGTTCACAATATTCCAAGTGTGTTCTAGCCAAGGTTCTATACAAGTTTAACATAACTAATCTGCTTATCAATTCCATCCCACTAAAAATGAACCTCAGTGCTTGGTTTGCCTTTTTTATGGTCTTATTAACCTGCGTCGTTACTTTTAGTGATTTGTGTATCTGTGCTCCCAAATTTCTCTGCTCCTCAACACCATTTAGACTCTTATTATCCAAGCAGTATGTGGCCCCCTTATTCTTCCTACCAAAATATAATACCTCACACTTACCTATATTGAAATTCATTTGCCAATTACACGCCCATTCTGCAAGTTTATTAATGTCTTCCCGTATTTTGTCACAATGCTCCTTGCTATTAACTATACTCCCCAATTTGGTGTTGTCCGCAAATTTTGAAATTGCACTTCTGATTCCCGAGTCCAAATCGTTTATGTAAGTGGTGAACAACAGTGGTCCCAATATCGATCCTTGTGGAGCACCACTTTGCATATTTTGCCAATCTGAGTTATTACCTTCAACCCCTACTCTCTGTTTTCTGAACTGCAGCCAATTTGTTATCCATACTGCTATTTGTCCCCTGACTCGACATGAGTCTATTATGCGGCACCTTATCAAAGGCCTTTTGAAAATCCAAATAGATTACATCTACTGCATTATCATTGACTAGTCTTTCTGTTACTTCTTCAAAGAATTCAATAAGGTTGGTCAAGCACGACTTTCTCTTCTGAAATCCGTGCTGACTATTCTTTATTATATTTTAAGTTTCTAGATGTTTTCCTATTATATCTTTGAGTAAAAATTCCATTATCTTTCCTACCACCGGCGTTAAGCTAATTAGTCTATAGTTCCCTGGGCTTGTTCTATCTCCCTTTTTAAAAATAGGAATCACATTAGCTGTCCGCCAGTCCTCTGGCACTGTGCTCTTTTCTAATGATTTTTTTTATATATGTAATAGTGCCTCTGCTATCTCTTCCCTAACTTCTTTTATATGCACAGATGTAATCCATCCGGACCAGGAGTTTTATCCTCTCTAAGTTTCATTAGTTTATCAATTATCTCCCCCCTTTCTAACTTAAATATCTTTATATCTTTTTTCATCTCTTCTTCTAATGTCACGCCCAGCTTGTTAGTCTCCCTGGTAAATACTGAGGCAAAGTAATTACTTAATATTTCTGCCATTTTGCTGTCATTACTTGTGAGTTTATCGTGGGTATCCCTCAGTGGCCCAATCCCTATCCTGATTTTTCCTTTGTTATTTATGTGTCTGTAGAATACTTTACTATTTCTTTTTATATTCCTTGATAATTTAATTTTGTAGTTTCTCTTTGCCTTCCTAATTGTTTTTAAGCCTCTTTTCTAACCTTTTCGAATTCCCTTTTGTCATCCTCTCCTTTGTTGTCTATGTACTTAGTGTATGCCTTTTTCTTTAGTTTCAATTTTGTCCTTATTTCTTTATTCATCCACTGGCTAGTTTGTTCTTGCTTTTTAATAAGATATATTTCTCCTGTTCTCTATTGATCACCGTTTTAAATGTTTCCCACTGCTGTTCTATTTCTTTGTTTATCAAAGAAGCAAGAATTATACAGTGGTGATAATGGGGGACTTCAATTATCCCAATATAGACTGGGACAGTAACAGTGTAAAGGGCAAAGAGGGGGAGGGATTCCTGAAATGTGTTCAAGAGAACTTTCTGGAACAGTGTGTTTCCAGCCCAACCAGAAAGGAAACAGTGCTGGATCTAGTTCTGGGGAATGAAGTGAGGCAGGTGAAGCATGTTTCAGTGGGGGAGCATTTGGGGAACAGTGATCATAATATCACTAGGTTTAGAATAGTTATGGAAAAGGACAAGGACAAGGAACAATCAAATGTGAAAATATTTAACTGGAGGAGGGCTAATTTCAATGAATTAAAAAGGGATCTTGCCCAGATGGATTGGAATCAAACATTAGTAGGCAAAACAGTAATTGAACAATGGGAGGCCTTCAAGGAGGAGTTGGTTCGGGTACAGAGTAGACACATTTCCAAGAGGGGGAAAGGAAGGGCATCCAAAGCTAGAGCTCCCTGGATGACTAAAGATATAGAGATTAAAATGGAACAGAAAAAGGAGGCTTATGACGAATGTAAGATTTGGAATAGAGTAGAGAACCAGGCTGAATACAGAAATTATAGAGAAGATCTGAGAAAGGGAATAAGAGAAACAAAGGAGAGTATGAGAATAGATTAGATGCTACAATAAAAGGGAACCCAAAAGTCTTTTATAAACATATAAATAGTAAAAGGGTAGTGAAAGGAAGGGTGGGACTGATTAGGGACAAAAAGGAGATCTTGTGGAGGCGGAGGGCATGGCTGAGGTACTAAATGAATACTTCATATTCATCTTCATTAGGGAAGAGGATGCTGCCATTAAAGGAGGAGGTAGTAGCGATATTGGATAGGATAAAAATAGATAAATAGGAGGTACTTAAAAGATTGGCAGTACTCAAAGTAGAAAAGTCACCCAGTCCAGATGGGAAGCATCCTAAGTTACTGAGGGAAGTACGGGTGGAAATTGCGGAGGCTCTGGCCACAGTCTTCCAATTTTCCTTAGATATGGGGGCGGTGCCGGAGGACTGGAGAATTGCAAATGTTATACCCCTATTCAAAAAAGGGGAGAGGGATAAACTCGACAATCACAGGCCAGTTAGCCGAACGTCTGTGGTGAGGAAACTTTTAGAGACATTAATCCAGGACAAAATTAATTGGCACTTGGAAAAGTACGGGCTAATAAATAAAAGTCGGAATGGATTTGTTAAAGGAAAATTGTGTTTGACCAACTTGATTGAGTTCTCTGATGAAGTAATGGAGAGGGTTAATGAGGGTAGTACGATTGATGTGTATATGGACTTTCAAAAGACATTTGATAAAGTACCACATATTAGACCAATTAGCAAAATTAAAGCCCATAGTATTAAAGGGACAGTGGCAGCATGGATACAAAATTGGCTAGGGGACAGAAAGCAGAGAGTAGTGGTGAACAGTTATTTTTCAGACTGGAAGGAAGTATACAGTGGTGTCCCCCAGGGGTCATTATTAGGACCACTGCTCTTTCTGATATGTATCAATGTCCTGGACTTGGGTATAGAGGGCATAATTTCAAAGTTTGCAGATTGCACAAAACTCAGAAATGTAGTAAATAATGTGGAGGATAGTAACAGACTTCAGGAGGACATAGACAGACTGGTGAAATGTGCAGACACAGGGCAGATTAAATTTACCACAGAGTAGTGTGACGTGATGCATTTTGGTAGGAAGAATGAGGAGAGGCAATATAAATTAAATGGTATAATTTTAAAGGGGGTGCAGGAACAGGGAGACCAGGGGGTGTACGTACACAAGTCTTTGAAGGTGGCAGGACAAGTTGAGAAGGCTGTTAAAAAGGCATACGGGATCCTTGGCTTTATTAATAGAGGCATAGAGTACAAAAGAAAGGAAGTTAAGCTAAACCTTTATAAAACACTGGTTAGGCCTCAGTTTTTTTTTATTCGTTCATGGGATGTGGGTGTCGCTGGCAAGGCTAGCATTTATTGCCCATCCCTAATTGCCCTGAGAAGGTGGTGGTGAGCCGCCTTCTTGAACCTCTGCAGTCCGTGTGGTGAAGGTTCGCCCACAGTGCTGTTAGGTTGGGAGTTCCATGATTTTGACCCAGCAACGATGAAGGAACGGCGATATATTTCCAAGTCGGGATGGTGTGTGACTTGGAGGGGAACGTGCAGGTGGTGTTGTTCCCGTGTGCCTGCTGCCCTTGTCCTTCTAGGTGGTAGAGGTCGCGGGTTTGGGAGGTGCTGTCGGGGAAGCCTTGGCGAGTTGCTGCAGTGCATCCTGTGGATGGTACACACTGCAGCCATGGTGTGCCGGTGGTGAAGGGATTGAATGCTAAGGGTGGTGGATGGGGTGACAATCAAGCGGGCTGCTTTGTCCTGAATAGTGTCGAGCTTCTTGAGTGTTGTTGGAGCTGCACTCATCCAGGCAAGTGGAGAGTATTCCATCACACTCCTGACTTGTGCCTTGTAAATTGTGGAAAGGCTTTGGGGAGCCAGGAGGTGAGTCACTCGCCGCAGAATACCCAGCCTCTGACCTGCCCTTGTAGCCACAGTATTTATGTGGCTGGACCAGTTAAGTTTCTGATCAATGGTGACCCCCAGGATGTTGATGGTGGGGGATTTGGCAATGGTAATGCCGTTGAATGTCAGGGGGAGGTGGTTAGACTCTCTCTTGTTGGAGATGTTCATTGCCTGGCACTTGTCTGGCGCGAATGTTACTTGCCACTTATCAGCCCAAACCTGGATGTTGTCCAGGTCTTGCTGCATGTGGGCATGGCATTATCTGAGGGGTTGTGAATGGAACTGAACACTGTGATATCATCAGTGAACATCCCCATTTCTGACCTTATGATGGGGGGAAGGTCATTGATGAAGCAGCTGAAGATGGTTGGAGTATTGTGTTCAATTTTGGGCGCCACACTTTAGGAAGGATGTAAAAGCCTTAGATAGGATGCAGAATAAATTTACTAGAATGGTACCAAGGATGAGGGTATATGGAGTTAGGTCACAGATCAACCATGATCTCATTGAATGTCAGAACAGGCTCAAGGAGCTAAATGGCCTACTCCTGTTCCTATCTTTCTATAATAAAGTTTCAACACTCAACAGGAAGTGGGCTGGCTAGCTGACAGGCAACAGCAAGGGAACTGGTGGAGTGGCAGGGTGGGACAGGAATACTGAGTGATGTGCCTGTCATGGTTGAACAGCTGCCAGTGTGTGTGGCCTGTGAGTTGTGGGTCTGCAGCTTGCAACAGTGGTAATGTGTGAGGATGAGAGGAATCATCTGATTGGAAGAGTTGAGAACTGATTGAGAGAGTTTGTTGGTATGTGGGTGATGGGGGGTGTAGTGTGTGGAGCAGTGGATGGGGCTAGTGGTGCAGTTGGTAGGAGATGCCACTTGACAGTTGACCTCACTCACCTTGACCTCTCATGTCAAAGCATTGAACTTTTTCTTGCACTGCATCCATGTTCGTGGTGCTATGCGCCTGGCATTGACTTTGTCCCCTTCTGCCTCCCACTGCCTCGGCAGCATATGTCTGGAGAGGCTCTTGCCTCCCCCTGCAGATATAGGATGCCCCTCCCTCTGTCCGCTTCTTGCACTAAGGCCTCTAGTGCATCATTAGAGAACCTTGGTGCACACTCTCTCACAGGCCTGGTACAAACTCAGATCGGTAGATTGGTGAGGTCTGGCATGCAGATTGGAGGATGTGGGATTTAGTAGTGCGCAACCTTTATTCAATGTTTTAAAATAACTCAACAGTTTTTATATATAGGGACAGGACTTGCATCTGTGTATTATGTGTGCGATGTCTAATCTCCGTTCAGACTCCATGCAGACCTGTATCTTATATTTTGCAAATATCAGAGTCCCGCAAAGGCTGAGCAGCCCAGTTGTTGCTCACTAAAAATTTCACAGGCCCCTTCCCTTTAAGAGGAGCAGGCTGCCTTTTAGTGGAGCTCGCCACTCACGATATCTGGGCCCCCTGCTGGTGAGCAGCCATTTAACAGCGCAGGTAGGGCTGGCTGCACACGGAAATCATAGAAGTCACCAGGCAGCACGAATGTTACGTGCTTCCTGCATCTCAACGACCGGGCACGAGTTAATCGCGCACCACGACCCCTGCACCCAGTTTAGGGGGTTATGCAATATAACCCCCCATTTACTTTCAACCTTATTATAGGCACCAAACTATCTCGCCAATCTCGAGGGAATGTTCTGAATAAATTGTCCCTGGCCCATAAAAGTTATCAGGCAGAACTCCAGCAATGCATCCATCTCCACATTTCCAGTGTTCGACCCTGGCCTGCTTCCTTCCACAGACAACTATTTCCCTACTCCCCAATTACACCCACTTTCATCCCTGCAGCCCCAGCAGCAGCATCGTATCCCACGGCATATTGATTATCTCATCTACACCTCCCCTTATACCCTTCAATCCTGTTCTTAACAAAATATTTATCCAACTTCTTCTTAAAAAGTTTACCACAAAATCAAACTGATTTTGCTGGAAAAAGGGATGATGTAAACATTGTTATTATTGGTGAAATCATCCATTCTTCAGTGAAAATGAGATCATTGACATTGGCACCTGATGGGTCACTCCAGCAGATCTCCGAAGAGCCAAAGTACAGTCAGACAACACAAAAATCACAGGAGAAGAAATTCAGTAACAGTGCCCATTACTGTTACTCATTTACTCATTTACACAAACAGTAGGACAGACAAGGGCAGGTTTTAGTTACACCCCAGAAATAAGCACAGATGGTAAAAATGGGTGGAAAGCAGCCCTAATGAACCTCCTGGCCATTTTGCATGCCCCTCGAGTTCCCAGTAAGGTTGGGGGCAGACAGAAGGGAGTTTCTTATTAATATTTAAATGATGCAGGAGTGACAGCATAACACCTCCCATGTTATTTTCCAGCCTTTACATTAGCACAGTGCTAAATTCTAACGCTGCTCATAAATACTGGGTGTCCAGGGTTGATCGATACCGAGCTGTGTGGGCACTGAGCTGTGTATGGAAGTTTAACGGACCAGGTAAAAAACATCATTTAGCAGATTAATGCACCGATTTTTATTCTTTTCTCTCCGCTATCACTTAAACTTTCATGAGCCTTTGTGTTAGTTGCTTTGCTGCTTCTTTGCTTTTCTTCTAGCTTCAGTTGTCACCAATTTGTTTTTCAATGGACCTTCTCCCATCTCAGCTTTTTTTTAAGAGGAAGAAAATGTAGACCAGTGGAAGGATGCAAGAAGGGCACCAGAATGTTCTGTGCCCACCACTGGTATCCACACACCTGTACAGGTGCACATTCCTCACCTTGACAGCTATCAGTTCTCTGGAGATTCCTATTCACAAGTGAGACCGTGACAATAGGCCTGATGAAATAGGTACAATATTTGGATGCCTGGTTCTTTGGAAACACCTCAATCCCAGGATGTCTTGCTTTCAGTGGTGCTGCATGAAACAAGGCATGTCAGGTTGATCATCTACCAAAAAGTTTAATTGGCCACACTCGTGAAGCTTTGCAGGCATTGTCACAGCTACCTGGCAAATACTGTGAGCCGATGTCTTCACAGGGTCCAGGCCTGCAGGCAGAACTGTGCTGTCTGCTGTAAGCACACACTAACATGCAACTTTGGCCTGGCACAGTCTGTGACAATACCGATCAGCCCCAAGCCTGCCTCCTGCTCCTTGCAATCATGCCATAATGCTGACCCATGGTGCTGCGTAGTGGCAAACTGGGCCACCCTCCTTGCAACCACCTCTTGCAGCTCCAGCTCCACCTCAGTAGCCATCAAACAAGGGTTTGTGTGCTGAACTGCTCTGTCATTTGATACAGACTCATGCCTGCCCACTGGAATTACTTTGCCTTCATTTTTGCCTGTCACTTTTTTGTCCTCTTCCCATTCAACCTCGTTAAGGGCTGCCAATGGCTTGCAATGCCTTTTGAGATTTATCCAAAAGATTTATGCCCCCGATTCTGTTACATTCCCCTTAGGTTTCACTACACACAGTTTTCCACTCAAACCACTTGTGTGCACCCTGAACCCATCCAGAATTGCAGCAGGGACAGTAACTAATTGTACAAGGCCCCTGATCAAGAGATTTGAGTACTCTTAGCACATTACCATTCTGGTGAGATTTGCACCTGTTCTTAACCATTTAGAACTGATTTACGCCAGAACAGGAAAATTGACCGCACACAGTGAATTACTTATCTTCAGTTATACCTTACACACAGTAAGACACAAAATGGGGCTGATTTTCCTCACTCCCCTCTGCCCCAAAGTGTCCTGGACCTATCCAGGTTGTGCTGCACCTGAATTTGGTGAGCCAGGTCACTAACATGCCCTGGTTGCACATCTGCAAGATCTTGGGGATTGGAGATAGGGGCGGAAAGATGAGTGCAGCTGCAACGAGACAGCCCTAAAACCGGAAGCTCAGATGGGTCCCTGGAAAAATGTTTTATTTACCTTTAGGATTCTCTTTGGCTTGTCGCCAGGACCCCCACCCCCCTCAGGCCCTCTGAATGTCGGGCGGCAGGCGGCAGCAGGCCAGGACCGAAGGAATAGTCACCGGCACCCAAGAACGTCATGGGGAGGGGATTTCGGGAGGACTTTGTGATCAGGACAGGGAAGAGGAGCCCGGGGCGGGGGAGGCCTTAACGTTCCTTGTGGGGCTTGGAGCAGCATTTCTGCTCCTCCCAGCCTCACAAAGAAAATTTTTAAAAAGTAAAACATACCTGTCTTCACCTGGTGGGAAAACCACAACGGCTTCGACGCCTGTTAAAATTGCAGTCGGGTCCCCAATTCGATTCCTGCTCCAGGTTATATGTATTTGTTTGTATGTATTTGTTTATATTTATTTGTTTGTGACATCACCGCACCCCGATGTGCATCGTTGAAGAAGGACAGGTGCCCTTGTAACCTGCTCAGAAGAGCAGGTTAAAATCAAAGGCAGTGGGGAGTGGGATGTCAGCAAGTAAATCTCCCGACTGATGTTAACTGCCTGCCAGAAGGGCAGGGTTAAAATCGGCTCATATAGACTGTAAGACACACACATACATGCACACACAGAGTCCAGAGTCAATCACACCTTATGCATAGCAGCATATACAGGTCATTACACTATTCAATCATGCTCTAATCTACAGTGGCAACCACACTCCATTTGAATTCAGTTATACCTCAGAGACAGTGGCACATGGTCCATTGCTGCAGTTCAATCATGTCCTGTACACGTTGTAACTGATGGAACTCTCGGAGCCTGTAACACATTAACCTGGCATTGCACATCCACCCCAACTGAAAATATCCAATCAGGCGCTCGAATACTTGGTTCTATCTGACTGATAGCTGTTCAATCAGGTAACCTGATTTTCATACAGCCAGTGTTAAGTTAAGCTATTACAAGGCACAAAAAGAGTCCTTTGCCTTTTTTTTTCTTCCACTTCAACTTTGAAATGTAATTAGTGTTTGGTTAAAAGTAGCAATGGCCAATCAGTATTGTTGAATATGAGTTAGAATCAAATTTGGTATGAAGTTGATACCCACCAGAGAGCGACCGGTGTTAAGCTGAGGTGAAAAAATGCGACATAAAAAAAAATGTAATTACAATTCAGACTAGGCCATGCATAGCAATTCAATTTCTCCCTCATTAGCCGTGCAGTCAGCACTCTGAACACTAACAGGGCTTTTTTTTTCTATTACCAACTAACTATGACAACCTGAACCCTGAAGGTACTTACTCTCCCCACTCATTTATTTGAAATCACTCCACTGCCCCGTTATCACCCTTTTTAGCATGGTACGAATTCCTAACATCCAGCAATGTGTGTCATGTTTTGTCAAAGTCATAAAACAAGAACAAAAATTCCCTACAGGGATGCCAAGTGATTCAAGATTTAATTGTTTCATGCTCGTGTGTAGAGTGAAACCGCCAGACGATTACTGTCAGAGGAGAGGGGAGGGAGAAATAAAAACCCGAAAGAGGCTGCATTAATCACAATTAAACTGTACCACCTCAATTTGGTTGGGGGAGAAAAGGGGGCCACAGAATTTCTGAGATTGAGTCAGAGGGCAGTGGTGTATGCTTACTCTTCACTCAGAAGCTAGTTGATCTATGATGCTGACTGAAGGGGAGCTGCTGTTACCTTGAAGCCAGTCAAATCATTATGGATCATACAGTGTGGGAGTTTTTTTTTTCTCTCTGAATTTTGAAAAGTTATTTATTTATTTTGGTGCCAGCCAGTGAAAAATGATTAGAGAACAGAATAAAAAATGTTTCCCATTTACACACAGTGATTGTGTCAGCATGTACTGAGGGCACAAGTTAAGTTCGGATGCAAAGCCCCATCCTTCCATAGATCCATAGAAGTTTACAGCACACAATACTGCAGCCTAACCATCTCCTCGTACAATCGTATCACAACCTCTTTGATCTTGTTCTCTATGACCCTATTTCTGAAACCCAAAATGGCACTGGCCTTTTTATGGCTTTATATATTTGCCTTTGCACATTCAGCCATTTGTACCTGTAGATCTCTCTGTTCCTCCACTCTCTTTAGTATCTTTTTATTGAGTTTAGGCTTCATATAGTGACACCACTATTCCCGGTCAGAATCGAGATGATTCCCCCGTCAATCATGCCTGGAGACCACCCTGCTATAAGTGACTGGGATTGATTTTACGCACATAATTTGTGTTATGTAACTATCCTCCACTCACTGCATTTTGCTGGAGAAATCACTCTGCTTTAATCGGGAGACGTTGCTGTAATTTCAGTTATGAGTTCTGTTTGCTGTAGTTCCAAGGGACTCTTCTAAAGTAGACTCTGTAGACTGTGGCGCGCTGTTTAAATACTTTGTTTGGTGTGAAGTAGACTGTTTGCTGTGAGTCCTGCCATAAGTCCCGCCCCGCCTCCAACTCATTGGCTGACACAGTGCAACCGATTGGCTGACACAATGGTGTCAGTAGACACGCTGTTGAGTTTAAACTTCCATTCCTTCTTTTTCCTCCCAAAATGCATCATCTCACAGTTTTCTACATTAAATCGTACCATCTCACTACCTGTTCCACTAGCCTATCTTTGTCCTTCTGAATATATTCCATGCTCTCTATTATACCCCTTAAATTTGTGTCATCAGCAAATTTCAAGATCATGCTATCTGTGCCCAAATCTAAATCATCGATAAATATTGACAGCCCCACACATTACCATAACAATTTAACTCCCTTTACTTTCTGAAGAACATCCACGTATACCCCACTGTGACATTTCCATTTATTTTGTGGTTATCACTGTCAAATTCCACATCCCTCCACTTTATACATGTGAAATTATCCATCCACCCATGAGTCTGAGAAATGGAATATTCAGTGCAGGAAATGACAGAACAAGAGCACAGTTAGTCTGACAGACAGAGTACTCATAGCACGTGCAATAAATAGGGTACTCAACGCAACAACTGTGATAAACAGGTTACACAGTGAGTGCAGAAAACATAGTGGCCCTGATATTTATGGGGAGGTGTGGTGGGAGCGGGGGAGCATGTTTACTGGGGGCATGGGGGAGGGGAACCTGGAAATCCTGGGAACACAGAAGTCCTGTTGAATTTAACGGCAGGATCTCATTATCATTTTTTTATTCCATTTCCCGCCCAGCAGCCAGCCAGATTGACAGGCTGTTCAGCTGCCGGGCAAGAAAGCCAGCAGTGGAAGGCCGCAGCCGGGGACCATTGGGAATGATCCCCGGCAAATGGAAAAGATCAGGGCTTGGTGGGAGGGCGTTGGAGCATGGCAGCGAGGAGGGAGGGAGGCAAAGATTGGGGCATGGCGGGGGGGTGTAGAAACATGGCAGCGAGGAGGGAGGGAGGCAAAGATTGGGGCATGGTGGGGGGGTGTAGGAGCACGGCAATGAGGAAGGAGGGAGGGAAAGATTGGGGCATGGTGGGGGAGGTGTAGGAGCACAGCAGCGAGGAGGGTGGGAGGCAAAGATTGGGGCATGGTGGGGGGGATGTAGGAGCACAGCAGCGAGGAGGGTGGGAGGCAAAGATTGGGGCATGGTGGGGGGGGGTGTAGGAGCACAGCAGCGAGGAGGGAGGGTGGCAAAGGTTGGGGCATGGTGGGGGGGGTGTAGGAGCACAGCAGCGAGGAGGGAGGGTGGCAAAGATTGGGGCATGGTTTGGGGGGGTGTAGGAGCACAGCAGCGAGGAGGGAGGGTGGCAAAGATTGGGGCATGGTGGGGGGCTGGTCAGAGCATGGCAGCAAAGAGGGAGTGAGGCAAAGATCGGGACATGGTGGGGGTGGGGGGGTTCGGCCAAATGCGGCAGGGAGGAGAGGCAGCGATCGGCAGAAGATTTGCTTGTGGGGCCGGGGGGGGGAGCACTCCTGCACCTCCTCGCTCACAAGCAGCGCTATGAAAAGCACTTACCTGCTTGATCCGGATGCTCCAGACCATATTTCGTTGGCGGGTTTCCCAAACCCTGGAAAACCTGACCGGCCAGCGTTAAATTTAAATCAGGCTCCCAACTGCACCGAGGGAGCCGGATTTAAACGTATATTGAGGTGTCCCGTCTCTCCATGACGAGACACAGACACACCTTGCAGCTGTGGCTCAGTGGTCGCACTCTCGCCTCTGAGTCAGGAGGTTATGAGTTCAAGTCCCACTCCAGATACTTGAGCACAAAATCTAGGTTAACACTTCAAAAAAAACTTGAAAGTTGGAGGTGCTGTATTTCGGATAAGACGTTAAAACGAGGTCAAATCTGATGTAAAAGATCCCATGGCACTATTTCAAAGAAGAGCAGGGAGTTCACCCCTGTGTTCTGGCCAATATTTACTCCTCAACCAACATCACTAAAAAAGATTATCTGGTCATTATCTCATTGCTGTTTGTGGGACCTTGCTGTGCGCAAGTGGGCTGCCACATTTCCTACATCATAGCTGTGACTATACTTCAAAACTACTTCATTGGCTGTAAAGTGCGTTGGGACGTCCTGAGGTCATGAAAGGCAAGTTCTTTCTATGGTACTGAATATAACAAGTGTGATAAATAGAATACTGATTACAATGAAAAAACATACTGAAGACAGCAAGTGTGAGAAACGGGACATTCAGAACTGTCAATGTGATAAGACAGAATACTCAATGCGATGAATATGAAAGACTTGTGTAGACAGATTGCTTTGTATAGATGGGTAACAGGTGACACGTTGTTGAAAAATTATAGGGCAAACTCTGATCTTTCACCTGTGAAACTGAGTTCTAATCCAGAGCAGACAGTGGAGATGAATGATTCCTTTCTCTGACAGTTGATAAGGGTACAAAGTGAAATAAATTTTAACCATCTTCATCCAATTACCACTCAAATGCAGCACTAACTGTAGTCTTACTTACAGAGAAACATGGGCGTAGTAGAGAGAAACATTTAAATCTCACAGAGCAAATGACTGTGAAGCTGAGGCACAGGGGGAATTTTAACCCCCAAGAACGGATGGGTTGGAGTCGGGTGGGAGGTGAAATAGTAGTTTTTTGGGTCATGACTGCAACTTGGCTCCAACACGCCCACTTCCTGGTTTAATGTGGCCGCGTGTAAATGCGTGCAAGGAACGCACTGGCTGAGTTTGCGTCTCTAATTAGTGCCAGCGGGCGGGTAATTTGCAAGATAATTAATGTCCTTTAGAGACATTAACTAGCGTTTTGTTGATTGAATGTAACTAAGCTTTAAATTTAACGCCTCCAGGACAGCTTTCCCGGGGCTCGTGAATCTCGCCAGGTAAAGGGAGGCGAGAAGGGCTGGTTCTTCAGGTAAGTGCCTTTATTGCACTGCTTGTGGGCCAGGAGGAGCAGGAGTGATTCATCCAGGCCCAACAAGCTTACCTATCGCGATTGTACCTACGCGATTGGCCGGCACCCCAGACGTCTGAGACCTTCCGGTTGTCTCCAGCCCTCCTCCGATGTCTGCAGCCCCCGATGTCCCCAGCCCTCCTGATGTCCGACCCTCCCCCACTCCCCACCGCAACGTCAGACTTACCTGGCATCCGCTCCCCGGCTGCTGTCAATCAGGCCGGCTGTCTCGCGGGAAACCCGGAAAGAAAATTGTAATCGTTCAATTAGGTCGCGATTGCACATTCTGACCCGCCAAATTTACTCCCGGATTTTGCGCCTGAAAATCTCCCCCCTCCCCACCCCTGCATTCTTCCTGGCTCAAGGTAAAAATCATGCCCACGTTGTTGCAGCAAGATAAAGAGGACTTTATGTTGCATCTGACCTATGCCATATCTGGCCTACGACTGTTGATACTGGCAATAGACCAGAGTATTTGTGTAATTTAGTTGCTGAAGTCAGCTCCTATTAATCTGAATCTGGTTTTGAATTTTACAATGCGTTCCTGCTTGTGTTGGAAGGAGCCTCTACAAGGCCACCAGGGACATGTAAACATCCCACTATAGCTAAAACACAGACTGGGGATCACATCTGGAACATTTCTGTTTTGTTCAGCTCAGCAAGGCAGCTAATCTTGTATTATCCCCGATGTGGAGATGCCGGTGATGGACTGGGGTTGACAAATGTAAGGAATCTTACAACACCAGGTTATAGTCCAACAGTTTTATTTGAAAATCACAAGCTTTCGGAGGCTTTCTCCTTCATCACCTGACGAAGGAGAAAGCCTCCGAAAGCTTGTATTATCCCCATTCACACGAGCCTGCGAGAGGCTCTGTGTGCATACGTTGTATTCAACCACTTGTCCTACTGGACCCCCAAAGACTTGGATACACAGCACATAATTAGGGCAGTACAGACACATACCGATGTGCATCTCACTCCATTAGGCTATCAAGAACTCAGACTCAAAATCATAGACCCCGGGGACTCATAAGAAAATTTAGATGAGAAACGACATTCAGCCAATTGTGTTCAGGCCACCCTCCCCTCCATCATCACTGTGGCTGCTGGTCCCATTATGTGGGGCTGAAAGCTTCCTTTTACTGTACATTTCTGTGACTGCTGTGCTAATACTTAGAGGTTTCTCAATTAACAAAAGCAGAGGTGGGAATTTTAATTCCCCCGCCCAGCGGAAACTGGCCGTGGTCAGTTCAAATACCCACTCGATCGTGATTTGAAAATTATTGATTTTTCAGGCATATGAATCACCGGCTTGAGGTCATCTGCCCAATTCACCGGCCCATGTCACTGGCCTGAGTCACCGGCCCAATTCACCGGCCCGAGTCACCATCCCAATTCACCGGCCCGAGTCACCATCCCAATTCACCGGCCCATGTCACTGGCCCGAGTCACCGGCCCAATTCACCGGCCCGAGTCACCATCCCAATTCACCGGCCCACGTCACCGGCCCGAGTCACCATCCCAATTCACCGGCCCATGTCACTGGCCCGAGTCACCGGCCCAATTCACCGGCCCGAGTCACCATCCCAATTCACCGGCCCATGTCACTGGCCCGAGTCACCATCCCAATTCACCGGCCTGAGTCACCATCCCAATTCACCGGCCCATGTCACTGGCCCGAGTCACCGGCCCAATTCACCGGCCCGAGTCACCGGCCCAATTCACCGGCCCGAGTCACCGGCCCAATTCACCGGCCTGAGTCACCATCCCAATTCACCGGCCCGAGTCACCATCCCAATTCACCGGCCCGAGTCACCATCCCAATTCACCGGCCCGAGTCACCGGCCCGAGTCACCGGCCCAATTCACCGGCCCGAGTCACCATCCCAATTCACCGGCCCGAGTCACCATCCCAATTCACCGGCCCGAGTCACCGGCCCAATTCACTGGCCCGAGTCACCATCCCAATTCACCGGCCCGAGTCACCGGCCCAATTCACCGGCCCGAGTCACCGGCCCAATTCACCGGCCCGAGTCACCGGCCCAATTCACCGGCCCGAGTCACCGGCCCAATTCACCGGCCCGAGTCACCGGCCCAATTCACCGGCCCGAGTCACCGGCCCGAGTCACCATCCCAATTCACCGGCCCGAGTCACCGGCCCGAGTCACCATCCCAATTCACCAGCCCCATTCACCGGCCCGAGTCACCATTCCAATTCACCGGCCCCATTCATTGACTCGAGTCACTGGCCCCATTCATCAGCCCCATTCACCGGCCCCATTCATCGACCCGAGTCACTGGTCCCATTCACCAGCCTGAGTCACCGGCCCCACTCACCGGCCCCACTCACCGGCCCCATTCACTGGCCACATTCATCGGACTGACTCACAAGCCCGATTCACCGGCCCGAGTCACCATCCCAATTCACCGGCCCGAGTCACCATCCCAATTCACCGGCCCGAGTCACCGGCCCAATTCACCGGCCCGAGTCACCGGCCCAATTCACCGGCCCGAGTCACCATCCCAATTCACCGGCCCGAGTCACCATCCCAATTCACCGGCCCGAGTCACCGGCCCAATTCACCGGCCCGAGTCACCATTCCAATTCACCGGCCCCATTCATCGACCCGAGTCACTGGCCCCATTCATCAGCCCCATTCACCGGCCCCATTCATCGACCCGAGTCACTGGTCCCATTCACCAGCCTGAGTCACCGGCCCCACTCACCGGCCCCACTCACCGGCCCCATTCACTGGCCACATTCATCGGACTGACTCACCAGCCCGAGTCATCGGCTCAATTCACCGGCCCGAGTCAACATCCCAATTCACCGGCCCGAGTCACCATCCCAATTCACCGGCCCGAGTCACCGGCCCAATTCACCGGCCCGAGTCACCGGCCCAATTCACCGGCCCGAGTCACCATCCCAATTCACCGGCCCGAGTCACCATCCCAATTCACCGGCCCGAGTCACCGGCCCAATTCACCGGCCCGAGTCACCATCCCAATTCACCGGCCCGAGTCACCGGCCCAATTCACCGGCCCGAGTCACCGGCCCAATTCACCGGCCCGAGTCACCGGCCCGAGTCACCGGCCCAATTCACCGGCCCGAGTCACCGGCCCAATTCACCGGCCCGAGTCACCGGCCCAATTCACCGGCCCGAGTCACCATCCCAATTCACCGGCCCGAGTCACCGGCCCGAGTCACCATCCCAATTCACCAGCCCCATTCACCGGCCCGAGTCACCATTCCAATTCACCGGCCCCATTCATCGACCCGAGTCACTGGCCCCATTCATCAGCCCCATTCACCGGCCCCATTCATCGACCCGAGTCACTGGTCCCATTCACCAGCCTGAGTCACCGGCCCCACTCACCGGCCCCACTCACCGGCCCCATTCACTGGCCACATTCATCGGACTGACTCACCAGCCCGAGTCATCGGCTCAATTCACCGGCCCGAGTCACCAGCCCCATTCATCGGACTGATTCACCGGACCGAGTGACTGGACCGAGTCATCGGCCCCATTCACTGGACTGATTCACCGGCCCAATTCAGGTGGGAGTCTCATTCATTTATGCAAATCGGGGTCCTATTACGTCAATAGGACTCCTATGCAATCTCTACCTGAAAGTAAGCGGAACGCCCCCAGCGGCAGCCCCAAGAGCCAAAATCTAGTCAGCCCACAGCAGAGGCCTTTTCAGGTAGGCTTTAAACTTACCTTTGTGGGGCCAGAAGGAGCAGGAGTGCTCCTTTGGGCCCCACAAAGAAAGTGTTGGCCTTCCCTGGCCAGACTCCCTACTCTTCGCAAAGCACTGACCACCCCGGAACCTCCGTCCCACCCTCCGCACTTACCTTGGGCCCAACAGGTGGTCTTCAGGCTACCCAACTATCCGCCGCTTCCCATCGACTTGCTGGTTATTTCAGACAGGAAGCTGGCCAGCAACGTGTTAGTGAGGCCCTGCTATTAAAATCAGCTGGGCCTCCTGCTCACTGAGCCTATCTCTCATATCTCTAGTATTCTAACTTTTAGAGCCTAGCATCCAATTGTATTTTGATTCCACCCCCCTTCACCCCTATCCTCGCCCCTCCTAAAGCAGATGATCCTGATATTCCTCTCTCCAGCACCTGGCAGACTCTCAATCCCCGGGTGCTACAGAGAGAAAAAGGAAGCAGTGGCTCGTTACACGTCCCCAGGATTTCTAAGGCTTCCCTAAATAAGCGCAGATCCACCGTAGCAATGAGAGGGAGGCAGGAGGGGTTTCCAGTCTTCCTTCCTCATTTTCCTGAGACTATGACCAAGAGACGCCCACTTCCAGTGACGCATCAGGAAACTGGCACCGGGCCTTGAACCAGGACTCTCCAGCCTCAGGGGGCCTGGCAGCAAAAGGTTGTCTCTCATTTGTAGGTGCAATGAGGATCTTTGGCCTCGGGATCTTCTGGCTGTTCTTCCCAAACAGGCCCACTGCTTGCACCCCTGATTCAGCCTCTGATTTGGTGGGGGTCTGGAACTCACTGCCTGAAAGGGTGGTAGACGCAGAAATGCTCAACTCATTTAAAAAGTACTTGGATGTGCACTTGAAGTGCTGTAACCTACAGGGCTACGGACCAAGTGCTGGAAAGTGGAATTAAGCTGGATAGCTCTTTTTTGGCTGGCACGGACACGATGGGCCAAATGGCCTCTTTCTGTGCCATAACTTTCTATGATTCTATGATTCTATTCAATGATTCTCTGTGCAAGACCCTGCTCTGCCTATCCTACAACCAGGCAGAGTGGGAAAGAATGTTGGTACCTCTATTTCCAGTACCCTGCAGGCAGATTATTCTAGCGAGTTAGAAATGCATGCTGCAGAGAAGACAAAGGCAAAGGTGTTGATTTAAATTAATTTCTTGTTTGCTTTACCCAAGGCTCATTGGACCGACCATGTGTTCTTGGCTCACCTCCAGCTGTGTTGTAGCCTCCTACCTGGTGATGGGCACAGCATTACCCCATTAGTCATGTCCTCTCAGGCTTCTCGTATGGATTTGGATTGGGGAGGATTGATTCGGTGTGCAAGAATATTGTTGCCCTCCTAGCTGGTGCCTCTTCCATGAAGATTACATTTTCAGTATCAGTGAAAGAAACCCTATATGGTTTCAAAGCCAGGAGGCTGAAGTTTAAAATAGCATTTCTGGCTCAGTGACCAGATGCAGTTCACATCCTCAGGACATTCCAAAGCACGTTGCAGGTGGTAGATTACTCTTGAAGTGCAATCATTATTATGTAGTCAAACACGGCAGAAAATTTGTACCCAACAATTACCACAAAGAGCAAATGAACAAATGACCTGTTTTCAGTGACATTGGCCTGCTTTTAATGGTGCCCGGGGATCTTTAGCGTCCACCTGAGCAGGCTTAATATCTCATCCAAAAGATGGCACCTTCGGCGATGTGGCACTCCCTCAGTAATGTATTGAAGTGTCAGCCTAGAATCTGTGATCAAGTCTGCAGTGGGGCTTAAAGCACAACCTTCTGAATCAGAGGTGAGATCGCTACCAACTGAGACAAGCTGACACTGAAGCTCGCTTCCTGCTTCTGAAGGTGTTAAGTGGCGATAACCATGATACCACATTGATTGCTTTACTCAGTTTAACAAATAGCAGGCACCATGATTTTTTTTTATTCGTTCATGGGATGTGGGCGTCGCTGGCAAGGCTAGCATTTATTGTGCATCCCTATGATATTACTTAGAGAAATCTACTGCAGTCATGCATGCTTGGAAGCTTTTGTTTGCCTTGCATAAATTCCTTTCTTTCCCCCAAATTTTAGTGTCCAGTTTGTTCCATCTATGCACATTTCCAGGTGCAGGCATAATGTACTGAACCACAAAATGCCTGCATTTGGAGGAGACAGAGCATCAGCAGCAGTCCTCATCAGACGAGGACGACTCGGGGGTGAAACGAGGAAGCAGCAGAAGAAGGGGGGTCCACTTTAACACCTTGCAGCGAGAGATACTAGCTCAATTGCGAAATTTAAATCTGAGATAGATAGCTTTTTGGCAATCAAAGGTATTAAGGGATATGGGCCAAAGGCAGGTATATGGAGTTAGATCATAGATCATAAGAACATAAGAACATAAGAAATAGGAGCAGGCGTAGGCCAATCGGCCCCTCGAGCCTGCTCCGCCATTCAATAAGATCATGGCTGATCTGATCCTAACCTCAAATTTAAATTCATGTCCAATTTCCTGCCTGCTCCCCGTAACCCCTAATTCCATTTACTTCCAGGAAACTGTCTATTTCTGTCTTAAATTTATTTAATGATGTTGCTTCCACAGCTTCCTGGGGCAGCAAATTCCACAGACCTACTACCCTCTGAGTGAAGAAGTTTCTCCTCATCTCAGTTTTCAAAGAGCAGCCCCTTATTCTAAGATTATGCCCCCTAGTTCCAGTTTCACCCATCCTTGGGAACATCCTTACCGCATCCACCCAATCAAACCCCTTCACAATCTTATATGTTTCAATAAGATCGCCTCTCATTCTTCTGAACTCCAATGAGTAGAGTCCCAATCTACTCAACCTCTCCTCATATGTCCACCCCCTCATCCCCGGGATTAACCGAGTGAACATTCTTTTTACTGCCTCGAGAGCAGGTATGTCTTTTCTTAAGTATGGACACCAAAACTGTATGCAGTATTCCAGGTGCGGTCTCACCAATACCTTATATAACTGCAACAATACCTCCCTGTTTTTATATTCTATCCCCCAAGCAATAAAAGCCAACATTCCGTTGGCCTTCTTGATCACCTGCTGCACCTGCATACTAACTTTTTGATTTTCTTGCACGAGGACCCCCAGATCCCTTTGTACTGCAGTACTTTCCAGTTTCTCGCCATTAAGATAATAACTTGCTCTCTGATATTTCCTGCCAAAGTGCAAAACGTCACATTTTCCAAAATTGTATTGCATCTGCCAAATCTCCGCCCACTCACCCAGCCTGTCTATATCCCCTTGTAGGTTTTTATGTCCTCCTCACTCTCTACTTTCCCTCCCATCTTTGTATCATCTGCAAACTTTGATATGTTACACTCGGTCTCCTCCTCCAAATCGTTAATATAGATTGTAAAGAGTTGGGGACCCAGCACCAACCCCTGCGGAACACCACTGGCTACTGGTTGCCAGTCCGAGAATGAACCATTTATCCCAACTCTCTGCTTCCTGTTAGATAACCAATCCTCCACCCATGCCAGAATATTACCCCCAATCCAGTGATTCTTTATCTTGAGCAATAATCTTTTATGTGGCACCTTGTCGAATGCCTTCTGGAAGTCTAAATACACTACGTCCACTGGTTCTCCTTTATCCACCCTGTACGTTATGTCCTCAAAGAACTCAAGCAAATTTGTCAGACATGACTTCCCCTTTGTAAAGCCATGCTGACTTTGTCCTATTAAATTATGTTTATCCAAATGTTCCGCTGCTGTCTCCTTAATAATAGACTCCAAAATTTTACCCACCACAGATGTTAGGCTAACTGGTCTATAATTTCCAGCCTTCTGCCTACTACCCTTTTTAAATAACAGTGTTACATTAGCAGTTTTCCAATCTGCCGGGACCTTTGCCGAGTCCAGAGAATTTTGGAAAATTATTACCAAAGCATCCACAATCCCTACTGCCACTTCCCTCAAGACCCTGGGATGTAAGCCATCAGGTCCAGGGGATTTATCCGCCTTGAGTCCCATTAATTTACTGAGTACCAATTCCTTAGTGATTTTAATCGCATTTAGCTCCTCCCGCGCTAGAGCCCCCTGTTTGTCCAGTGTTGGGATATTCTTAGTGTCCTCTACCGTAAAGACTGAAACAAAATATTTGTTCAGCATTTTTGCCATCTCCATGTTTCCCGCCATTAATTTCCCGGTCTCATCCTCTAAGGGACCTATATTTGCCTTAGCCACCCTTTTTCTTTTTATATAACTGTAGAAACTCTTGCTATCTGTTTTTATATTTTTTGCTAATTTATTTTCATAATCTATCTTCCCTTTCTTAATCAATCCTTTAGTTACTTTTTGCTGTCTTTTGAAGACTTCCCAATCTTCTATCCTCCCATTATGTTTGGCTACCTTATATGTCCTTGTTTTTAGTCGGATACTATCCTTGATTTCTTTACTTAGCCACGGATGGCTGTCATTTCTTTTACACCCTTTTTTCCTCAGTGGAATATATTCTTTTTGAAAGTTGTAAAATAACTCCTTAAATGAACACCACTGCTCATGTACCGTCTTACCCTTTAATCTATTTTCCCAGTCCACTTTAATCAATTCCGCTCTCATACCATCATAGTCTCCTTTATTCAAGCTCAGTACGCTTGTTTGAGAACCAACCTTCTCACCCTCTAATTGGATATGGAATGTAACCACTCATTCCAAGGGGATCCTTAACTAGGACATTATTAATTAATCCTGGCTCATTACACAGGACCAAGTCCAAGGTTGCCAGCCCCCTTGTAGGATCAGTTACATACTGCTCAAGAAATCCATCCCTAATACATTCAATAAACTCTTCCTCAAAGCTGCCCTGCCCAATTTGATTTGTCCAGTTAATATGATAGTTAAAATCCCCCATAATTATAGCTGTTCCCTTATTACATGCCCCGACTATTTCCTGATTAATACTTCTTCCAGCAGAGTTGCAACTATTAGGAGGCCTATATACTATGCCCACAAGTGTTTTTTTCCCCTTATTATTCCTTATCTCTACCCAAACTGTTTCATTATCCTGATCCTTTGTCCCAATATCATTCATTTCTCTGTATTTCAGTGATTCCTTCCTTTATTAACATGGCCACCCCACCTCCCCTTCCTTCCTGCCTGTCCTTCCTGATTGTTAAATACCCTGGCATATTTAATTCCCAGTCATTGTCACCCTGCAGCCATGTTTCTGTAATGGCCACAAGATCATACCCATACGTAGTTATCTGTGTCGTTAACTCGTCCATTTTGTTACGAATGCTACATGCATTCAGATAAAGAACTTTCAAATATGTTTTGTGACACTTAGTTCCTGCTTTTTCTTTTTTTAACCCTTTACCTTTTACTCCATACCTTCTGTCCCTTCCTGACACGCTTTCATCTGTCTCCCTGCTCAGGTTCCCAACCCCCTGCCACAGCTTTGATGTTGGGTTAATCGCCTTACGCCTTCTAGTTTTTATTTTATCTGTCGTGCCTAAAGTACACTTTCTTTCCACTGCTCTACGCTTTTCCCTTTCACTTGTTCTTGAACAACTGTTTGTACTATTTGTATTGTAGATTTCCCCTGGGTCTTCCCCTCTCTTGCTGCTCTCAACTTTATTCTCTTCTGACTCCCCGCTCAGGTTCCCATCCCCCTGCCACTCTAGTTTAAACCTTCCCTAACAGCACTAGCAAACACCCCCGCGAGGACATTGGTCCCGGTCCTGCTCGGGTGTAACCCGTCACGCTTGTACAGGTCCCACCTTCCCCAGAACCGGTCCCAATGTCCCAGGAATCTAAATCCCTCCCTCCTACACCATCCCTGCAGCCACGCATTCATCCAGTCTATTCTCCTGTTCCTATACTCACTAGCACGTGGCACCGGTAGTAATCCTGAGATCACTACCTTTGAAGTCCTGCTTTTTACTTTATCTCCTAACTCCTTAAATTCACCTTGCAGGACCTCATCCCTTTTTTTACCTATGTCGTTGGTACCAATATGGACCACGACTACTGGCTGTTCACCCTCCCCCTCCAGAATGCCCTGCAGCCGCTCCGTGACATCCTTGACCCTAGCACCAAGGAGGCAACTTACCATCCTGGAGTCACGTTTGCGGCCGCAGAAACGCCTATCTGTTCCCCTTACCATTGAATCCCCTATCACTATAGCCCTGCCACTCTTCTTCCTCCCCTCCTGTGCAGCAGAGCCACCCGTGGTGCCCCAAACTTGGCTCTTGCTGCATTCCCCTGATAAGCCATCTCCCCCAACAGTATCCAAAGCAGAATATCTATTTGAGAGGGAGATGGCCCCAGGGGACTCCTGCTCTACCTCCCTCGTCCTTTTATTCTGCCTGGCGGTCACCCATTTCCTTTCTGCCTGCGTAATCTTTACCTGCGGTGTGACCACCTCACTGAACGTGCTATCCACGATAGTATCAGCATCGCGGATGCTCCACAGTGAGTCCACCCGCAGCTCCAGCTCCGAAAGACGGTTAGCCAGTAGCTGCAGCTGGACACACTTCCTGCACACATGGTCGCCAGGGACACTGGTAGTGTCCATGACTTCCCACATAGTGCAGGAGGAGCATATCACGGGTGTGAGCTGTGCTGCCATGACTTGCCTTAGACTCTCAGACTCTCCTCCCGCTCTAGGTCTCTCCTTTTATACTGTGCTCACCTCTCGGACTCTCCTGCCTCACCTGTGACGTCGCACAGTAGTTGTCTCTTGTTGCAGGTCTGCTGCTCAGTCTTCTACTCTCAGGTCCACTGCCGCTCTGGGGAAAAAGTTAGGAAAAGCTAGGCAAAGCAGCACCTCCTTCCCCCACTTCACCGAACTCCCACTCGTACCAAACTCTCAGCAGTTCACATTGTGTTGTCCGCACACCGTGCTGTCACACTGACAGGCCCTTGTATTTCTACAGTTTGTGACTCAGATGAGTCAGGCCTGCCCCACTTCAGGTACCAGTGTAATCTAACTAACCAATTAACTTGCTACAGCAGCTCTCTCTGCTGAAGATCATTCATGATCTTATCAAATGGCGGAGCAGGCACGAGGGGCTGAATTTCCTACTCCTGTTCCTATGTTCCTATGTTCCTAGATGTGAGAGATGAGTTCATTGCTCAGCGATTCCGGTGACCTGCTCATTCCCCAGCCCTGAAAACATACACAGAGGCCCTCTGCATTGACAGTCTTTTTTACATCCTTCACCAGTCCCTTACTCCTGCATTAGAAACCATTCAGCCAACTTCTATATTAATGGCATACCAACATTGCAACATTGCTATGAAACTACACTGCAGACCTAAGTGCCAAATGTGATGAATTTAATTCCCAACACAATAATTGCCTTGAATTCATTTCTCACCCAAGTGTCAGCTGGCCGATGGGTGGGTCGATTCTAACAGCCGGGCCTCATTTAAATCCCGCCAGCCAACTTCCCACTTGGAACACCGTGAAATCGGTGGGAAGCGGTAGAAAATTGCATGGCCCGGAGGTCACCCACTGACACCGGATAGGTGGCGGGATCACCTTCCAGGGCCATCTCGTGGGGGTCTCGCGAAGTGAGGGGAGGAGGAATCCGTGGCAGGGGAAGAGGAGGCCTAAGCTTTGCTTGTGGGGCCCAGAGAAGCTCTCCTGCTTCTTCTGGTCCCACAAGGAAAGTAAAAAAAACTTACTTGTTTGGGTCTCTTCTGTCCCTGACTCCACTTCCTCGCTGCCATTAGCTGCTGGGAAAGCCAGAGTGTCTTCCCCGCTCAGGCTATGCAGTTAAAATTGCAGTCAGGTGTCATCAGGACCAGACGTGCATACGTAAAGAAGGACCCTTGCTGACTTTGGGCTGGTATCCTTACTGCTTGATCATTAGAGCACGTTAAAATCCCAAACGGTCGACTCCTGCTGGCTCCAGGGCGGGTAAGTAACCTGGGCAATTTTAACTGCCCACCCACCCAGTTTGCGCCGGGTAGGTAGGATCACCCCCAAAACTACAACTGCATCGTGTATACTCATCATTTCTCTTATTTACCCTCTTTGTACTCACATATTGTGGAAACAGAAACTTTGAATTACTGATTGCAACAAGAAGCTCTGATCTGTGTCATATGCTTGTCACTATGGTTCCACAAGGGAGGGAATCACACAGTAAAGTGGATAAACCTTGATCCCAATTAATTTCTCCAGTGGTAAAGTTCAACTCTAATTACAGGGAGCCAGAGCACTTGGGTTGGGGTGAGAGATTAACACATGGCAAAATGAGCTGGCACAGTTGTCATGGACACAAAATACTAAAGGTGCTGTACTTCATTGTTTATTCAGAAGCAAAATAACACAGAGAATTGTAATTGATGACAGTAGGAGTCTGATGAGACGATTTCAATAAAAGCGAGTGTGTGGTCTACATCTAGAAGGCTCTGTTTGAAACTCTTGAAACTGTTTAGTTTAAATATCTCTTTACTGATGAGGGAGAGGTCACAAAATTCCTGTTCCATTTCTAATTCATCTGCAAATATCTTCTTCCTTTTAAGTAAATGAAATGGTGAACAAATTCAGTGTAAGAGATAAAGATTTGTACCCATTCACCTTGTGATTCAAATGTGTCACAACCCAATTACAATTTTAATATATAGGTTCTACGGCTCCCATTTTAAAGGGAGGGTGGATATGGTGTAAGTTTATTGAACAAACAATGAACAAGTGATTAATCTAACTGTGATCTGATACAAACATGTATTTACCATAAAATCTTAACTCTTCCAGTGGAAAAGCAAAAATAACACTACAATCTAATGCAAAGCTGTTCTTTTTAGAACATTTTTATCCATATATATATATACGTAGAAGACGTAAATCCCTTCCAATTCTCCCACCACAGCTTTGTGTTCCAGTTTCTAGGTGGCCTTGTGGATACAGAGCTTCTGCCAGGTTTAAATAAGGCCATCAACATGAAGAAGAGCAGAGAGCTCCCTAAATTGGGAGTCCCCATGACAGTGGCCCTCAAAGGAACCTAGCATATTACCAGCCATCTCCAGGGCCTATCTGGTGTTCCGGGGAGGCCAAGAGTGTCACCTGAACCCCAAAGAAAAGGCTGGAGTTATTTTTTATTAAATCTTAACTTCAGGCCACTTACAAAGAGGACTGCTGGGAGATTTCAGAAGGGGGACGTTCCCTGACTCTGGCCTCAAGACCATTTGTAATTTTTAAATGGGAATGGAGGAGGCAGAAAGTGGCTGCATTGCATAGTTGCTGACCTCTGGGGAAGCTGAAGAAGGAGTAATTTTTTTTTCACAAATGTTCAACTGACAGGACAAGGAAGTTGAATTGATTACACTATGATTAAAAATTGAAATCCTTCCCTCCACAGCCCATAGCAACACTGGATGACAGGTACACAGGTGCATCCTTTGTGCCCAGTGTTGCAAAGCACAAATGATGGCATGTACGCTATATAACATGTTCCTGTCATTTGTATTATATGTCCAATGTCACTTTCGGTGGAAAATGTCAAAAATAGCAGTGGTGAGCTGGGAGCCATTGGAGTGACTCCCAAAAATCTTTTCACCACTAGTTGTACAAGAGGGGCCTCCACAACGTGAGTGGAAAATCTAGGCCTTTTTTTGTCACAGTGCTTTGTAATTACACTACAGGAAAGCTAATGCTTGCAGCTTGCTGAATGGACTCTGCCAATAATGTCTACTCACGTCACTGTTATAGAAAAAGATAGTGTTCAAGAACAGAATCTGCAGTGATACCAATGGGGCAGCAGCAGAATGAAGCTCCTGACAAGCTTTGAACAAACGATGCTGACCTACATCAACAGTGGAAGTCGGTCCTGTTAAAGAGATGGGGGACTGACTTGCACGAGCTGGTGTATTCAAAATGCATGCTACCCTCTCCTGATTTGTAGAGCAGTTAACATGAACAGCTCAATGCTCTCACACTGAGGACATCATTTTCACACATCATTACTTTCAAAGGTGAATTGGCAAGTGTAAGAATGCATTTGTAAATATACCTTCTGTTCTTCTAACAGATGATTGTGCAGGAACCAGTGAAGCACAACTGGAACTAGAGCAGCACAGTATAGTGCAGAACCTACTTATGTTAAGAAGCATCCCACATTCTAGCATTTCAGAATTTGTTGATGTGGAGGAGCAGGGGGTAGCACAGAATATTGCCCTCACTAATGCTTTGATAAATCTTCTTTGATAAACTCCATGCTATTGTCAAAAATACTGCTAGTGCCTCACCACTAGTAAATATATTGGACAACCAAACATTCTTCTCCTTACCTGAGGGATGGAGTCAGCTCTGTACAGGTGTTAAATTAGATCGAAGATAAACCGGGAGAGAACGGTCTGGTCAGAGGATGATAGATGCAATGCAGAGAGCTGTCATGCTGATTGCCCCCATTCAGACTCCTCAAT
The DNA here is from genome assembly GCF_035084215.1 of Heptranchias perlo. Lineage (NCBI taxonomy): Eukaryota > Metazoa > Chordata > Chondrichthyes > Hexanchiformes > Hexanchidae > Heptranchias > Heptranchias perlo. The sequence continues at coordinate 23,769,556 of NC_090333.1, forward strand.
TCAGAGTGCCTTTTAATCCTGCATTGCAAAAACACCACATGGACAGCCTGGAGAAGTCCAAAAGTCCATGTTCGAAGGAAAACATTGTGCCCCTGAATTTCCTGCCATAAGTTAGGTGGGAATGTGGCAAAAGGCCCAGGAAATAGGCCAGGCCACAGATACGCTGAGTCCTGGCCTTCGCTGTTAGTCTCTGCAGAGCCTTCTTTGGGATGAAAGGCCCATGGATTTTCAATGCCACTGTGTGCCTTGCTCAATTATGTGTATGTCTGCAATTACTTTTAAATTTTAGCGCACTGTTATTCAAATCTATAACTGTCTGGGGGATATTTATGAGCATGAGCATTGAAATCATTTGGGGGAATTTTAATACCGCCACGACAGGCCAAAGGGGGTCGGGTGGGGGGGGGGGGTTAAATTGCTAAGAGTAGGAAACCCGACCCCAACCCGCCACAAAAGTGCCTACTTCCGGTTTTATAGAGGCAGGTTTGGGGTCAGCCGAGTAACCCGCTCTGGAGAGGCGGGCCAGTGAATATAATATTTAAATAAGGCTCCGTTCCTCAGATTTTGGCAGCTATTTAAATTTAACGGCTGCAGGCCACAGTTGGTAAGACTATAAGAAAAGAATAACTGCATATATAAAGTTTATTATAAAATAGTAGCTTAGCAAAGAGATTGGGAATATTTATTGTTTTCCTTTCAAGGAGTTAGTAAAATACAATATCAATAATAAATATATATGTGCAATATTGCTGTTATTTATTTGCTTGCTCATCTGCTGTGCAATAAATTCACTTGATAGTTAAAGTCTGAAACGAGGTCTGTTTTAGGAATTTCCTCAAGGCTCCTCCCACTCTGCTGCCTGAATTTTGGTAAATGTTCAGCTGAAATGCCGTTTACACGTGATTTCCACCGAGATTACGGCGGCAGAGCAGGAGAAGCCTAGATAAAGTTCTCGGTGCTGATGTTGTGCCGCTCTGACATTTTTCAAAGACATGAGAAAGACCCTGTGAAGGCAGATGATAGATCCAGTAGCCAACGAAAGTTTTAAAGATCCATCAGCCTCAAGCGAATGAATCATGCATGCTCTCTTTGTAGTGTGGAATTGACATGCAGGATTTTGAGCTGCTGGCCTTAAACCATCTGTACAATGAGGAATTAGAAGCCTTTCCTATTCATATATTTCCAGATTTATGAGGGAGTGCACAAAGAGCAATGTAGATGCTGTTGAGAATGTCTTTGGGGAAGTGAGTCAGTTGGTAGAGGTGAAGCTCTCATTGTCCCTAATGCTCCTAGTCCATGTTGAACTCAATGAACTGTGAGGCCTCTGGTAGAGAGCTTCAGTCACATCACAAATCCAACAGTTCACTGCAAAGTGGCTAATTTCTATCAAGGCTCAGTTTAGTGCCTGGAAGGAGCTGGTGGTTGAGAAATTCAATGTTGTTGTTACCTTGATTTCCGCTCATGCCGCTGTTGCTCTTGTTGATCCTCCTCCCCCACCGAGGCTCCTGCTAACCCTGCAAGCCAATGCCCGAATGGTTTGGGTGGTGCTGGCTTGATAATCAGCAGGAAGCTTACCAATGTTCTCTGGTCAAGCTCCAGCAGTAACCCTGTGTGCACACTTAGGGGGTTCTTTAACCTTGCCTCTGCCAACCTGCATCTAAATTCTCTGGACTAAAGTAAGTAAAATGGGGGTAATTTTAACCCCCAAGAATGGGCGGGTTGGGGGTAGGCAGGCAGTAAAAATAGTTGATTTTTGGAGCGGGACCGCATCCCAGCTCCAAAGCGCCCACTTCCGGGTTTAACCCAGGCGCGTTTCGATGCACGTGCAACGGAAACCCGGAAGTCTCGTTCCGACTTAAAGCCGCGGGCCGATACTTAAAGGGGCAACGTATCTTGCTGCAATAGTTGAGGGACTTGATTTTTTGTGTATTACAAATGTAAAAGAAATTTAACCTTACCTGTTCAGGTTTCCCGTCATTTCTGATTCACATCAAGTGAAAGCAGGCGGGAAGGGCCGGATCCATGAGGTGAGTGCCTTTATTGCACTGCTTGTGGACCAGGAGGAACAAACAGATTCGTCTTGTACGGTAGCGCAAAACGTATCTGTCGGCAGCCCGTTTTACACTCTGCCCAATATTCTTTTCCATTGAGGTCCTGTGTGAATTGCTCAGTAGCTTTGCTTGCAGACACTTAAACATGCAGCTAGGCTTTTACATTTGTCAGACACAGCTAACCAAAAGCAAAATTTGTCGGAAAATACAATTGCTCCTGCACTCATTCCACATCCGGCGAATCGGCACAGAAGGCAACAGTGCCAGTGCTTGAGGCACAAATCAGCTTCAACTGGTATTAAGGCTTATTTCCTGATTGGGCGCTCCCAGCGAGGAGATCATGTGCCGGCAGTCCCGGGCTTTTCTTCCATTCATTCAAATGGGTGAAAAGTCAGGGCTACTGACCTGCTTTTTTCCACCCAGTGCTCCCGGTGAATGCTGATGCTCACTGGGAATGCCCAATCGGGGAATTAGTCCCCCGATTTCATACAATCTATTCCACTAGATTGGGGAATTAGTCCCCCGATTTCATACAATCTATTCCACTAGATTGGGGAATTCGTCCTCCGATTTCATACAATCTATTCCACTAGATTGGGGAATTAGTCCCCCGATTTCATACAATCTATTCCACTAGATTGGGGAATTAGTCCCCCGATTTCATACAATCTATTCCACTAGATTGGGGAATTCGTCCTCCGATTTCATACAATCTATTCCACTAGATTGGGGAACTAGTCCCCCGATTTCATACAATCTATTCCACTAGATTGGGGAATTAGTCCCCCGATTTCATACAATCTATTCCACTAGATTGGGGAATTAGTCCCCCGATTTCATACAATCTATTCCACTAGATTGGGGAATTCGTCCTCCGATTTCATACAATCTATTCCACTAGATTGGGGAACTAGTCCCCCGATTTCATACAATCTATTCCACTAGATTGGGGAATTAGTCCCCCGATTTCATACAATCTATTCCACTAGATTGGGGAATTCGTCCTCCGATTTCATACAATCTATTCCACTAGATTGGGGAATTCATCCTCCGATTTCATACAATCTATTCCACTAGATTGGGGAATTAGTCCCCCGATTTCATACAATCTATTCCACTAGATTGGAGAATTAGTCCCCCGATTTCATACAATCTATTCCACTAGATTGGGGAATTCGTCCTCCGATTTCATACAATCTATTCCACTAGATTGGGGAATTCATCCTCCGATTTCATACAATCTATTCCACTAGATTGGGGAATTAGTCCCCCGATTTCATACAATCTATTCCACTAGATTGGAGAATTAGTCCCCCGATTTCATACAATCTATTCCACTAGATTGGAGAATTAGTCCCCCGATTTCATACAATCTATTCCACTAGATTGGGGAATTCGTCCTCCGATTTCATACAATCTATTCCACTAGATTGGGGAACTAGTCCCCCGATTTCATACAATCTATTCCACTAGATTGGGGAATTCGTCCTCCGATTTCATACAATCTATTCCACTAGATTGGGGAATTAGTCCCCCGATTTCATACAATCTATTCCACTAGATTGGGGAATTCGTCCTCCGATTTCATACAATCTATTCCACTAGATTGGGGAATTCGTCCTCCGATTTCATACAATCTATTCCACTAGATTGGGGAATTCATCCTCCGATTTCATACAATCTATTCCACTAGATTGGGGAATTCATCCTCCGATTTCATACAATCTATTCCACTAGATTGGGGAATTAGTCCCCCGATTTCATACAATCTATTCCACTAGATTGGAGAATTAGTCCCCCGATTTCATACAATCTATTCCACTAGATTGGAGAATTAGTCCCCCGATTTCATACAATCTATTCCACTAGATTGGGGAATTCGTCCTCCGATTTCATACAATCTATTCCACTAGATTGGGGAACTAGTCCCCCGATTTCATACAATCTATTCCACTAGATTGGGGAATTCGTCCTCCGATTTCATACAATCTATTCCACTAGATTGGGGAATTAGTCCCCCGATTTCATACAATCTATTCCACTAGATTGGGGAATTCGTCCTCCGATTTCATACAATCTATTCCACTAGATTGGGGAATTAGTCCCCCGATTTCATACAATCTATTCCACTAGATTGGGGAACTAGTCCCCCGATTTCATACAATCTATTCCACTAGATTGGGGAATTAGTCCCCCGATTTCATACAATCTATTCCACTAGATTGGGGAATTAGTCCCCCGATTTCATACAATCTATTCCACTAGATTGGGGAATTAGTCCCCCGATTTCATACAATCTATTCCACTAGATTGGGGAACTAGTCCCCCGATTTCATACAATCTATTCCACTAGATTGGGGAATTAGTCCCCCGATTTCATACAATCTATTCCACTAGATTGGGGAATTAGTCCCCCGATTTCATACAATCTATTCCACTAGATTGGGGAATTCGTCCTCCGATTTCATACAATCTATTCCACTAGATTGGGGAATTCATCCTCCGATTTCATACAATCTATTCCACTAGATTGGGGAATTCATCCTCCGATTTCATACAATCTATTCCACTAGATTGGGGAATTCGTCCTCCGATTTCATACAATCTATTCCACTAGATTGGGGAATTCATCCTCCGATTTCATACAATCTATTCCACTAGATTGGGGAATTCGTCCTCCGATTTCATACAATCTATTCCACTAGATTGGGGAATTAGTCCCCCGATTTCATACAATCTATTCCACTAGATTGGGGAACTAGTCCTCTGATTTCATACAATCTATTCCACTAGATTGGGGAATTAGTCCCCCGATTTCATACAATCTATTCCACTAGATTGGGGAATTCATCCTCCGATTTCATACAATCTATTCCACTAGATTGGGGAATTCATCCTCCGATTTCATACAATCTATTCCACTAGATTGGGGAATTCGTCCTCCGATTTCATACAATCTATTCCACTAGATTGGGGAATTCATCCTCCGATTTCATACAATCTATTCCACTAGATTGGGGAATTCATCCTCCGATTTCATACAATCTATTCCACTAGATTGGGGAATTCGTCCTCCGATTTCATACAATCTATTCCACTAGATTGGGGAATTAGTCCCCCGATTTCATACAATCTATTCCACTAGATTGGGGAATTCGTCCTCCGATTTCATACAATCTATTCCACTAGATTGGGGAATTAGTCCCCCGATTTCATACAATCTATTCCACTAGATTGGGGAATTCGTCCTCCGATTTCATACAATCTATTCCACTAGATTGGGGAATTAGTCCCCCGATTTCATACAATCTATTCCACTAGATTGGGGAACTAGTCCTCTGATTTCATACAATCTATTCCACTAGATTGGGGAATTAGTCCCCCGATTTCATACAATCTATTCCACTAGATTGGGGAATTAGTCCCCCGATTTCATACAATCTATTCCACTAGATTGGGGAATTCGTCCTCCGATTTCATACAATCTATTCCACTAGATTGGGGAATTCGTCCTCCGATTTCATACAATCTATTCCACTAGATTGGGGAATTCGTCCTCCGATTTCATACAATCTATTCCACTAGATTGGGGAATTCATCCTCCGATTTCATACAATCTATTCCACTAGATTGGGGAATTCGTCCTCCGATTTCATACAATCTATTCCACTAGATTGGGGAATTCGTCCTCCGATTTCATACAATCTATTCCACTAGATTGGGGAATTCATCCTCCGATTTCATACAATCTATTCCACTAGATTGGGGAATTCGTCCTCCGATTTCATACAATCTATTCCACTAGATTGGGGAATTAGTCCCCCGATTTCATACAATCTATTCCACTAGATTGGGGAATTCGTCCTCCGATTTCATACAATCTATTCCACTAGATTGGGGAATTCGTCCTCCGATTTCATACAATCTATTCCACTAGATTGGGGAATTCATCCTCCGATTTCATACAATCTATTCCACTAGATTGGGGAATTCGTCCTCCGATTTCATACAATCTATTCCACTAGATTGGGGAATTAGTCCCCCGATTTCATACAATCTATTCCACTAGATTGGGGAATTCGTCCTCCGATTTCATACAATCTATTCCACTAGATTGGGGAATTAGTCCCCCGATTTCATACAATCTATTCCACTAGATTGGGGAATTAGTCCCCCGATTTCATACAATCTATTCCACTAGATTGGGGAATTCGTCCTCCGATTTCATACAATCTATTCCACCGGAATTCATACAAAGTTGCTCAGGTGCCAAAAATGGATATGGGGCCTATATGAAGAGAGAATGATTATAACCACTAAGTATCTATTGTGGGTGTCTCCGGGATCCACTGTCCAATCTGCGGATGCTCATTCTGAGCAAAAGTAGGTCTCATCAGTCACTAAAGAACTTACCGCAAAAGATGCGATGATATTCTGGCCGTCTTCGTCGATATCAAAGGACGAGTGATGCTGATTGTGGGAAACAAATACTCACACTGAAGCTTTATACATTTGGGTAATGACTTGCAAATTTGGTCTTTTGTCACCTCCATGCTTAACTTCTCCACTTCTTTCCTTGTTGGCCTCCTGATTTCCATCCGACATAAATTTCAATTCATACAACTCATGCAGAGCTCCATTCCCCACATCTTATTCCATGTTACCTCACACTTGTCCTTGCCAACCTCTACTAGGTCCCCATTTTTCAATGCATTGATTTCATAAACTTATTTTTTTGTTTATAAATCCTTTTTGTGTTCTTGCTGCACTCTACCTTTGCACCTACAGCCCTACACCCACGTTCACACCCCAGTATTTGGACTCTGGTACGTTTCCCCCTCCCCGTCCCCCATCCTACGGCAATATTAACTAAAGGCAATTCTAAAAGGGGTACAGGAACAGAGAGATCTGGGAGTATATGTGCACAAATCGTTGAAGGTAGCAGGGCAAGTTGAGAAAGTGGTTAAAAAAGCATACAGGATCCTGGGCTTTATAAATAGAGGCATAGAGTACAAAAGTATGGAAGTCATGATGAACCTTTATAAAACACTGGTTTGGCCACAACTGGAGTATTGTGTCCAGTTCTGGACACCGCACTTTAGAAAAGATGTGAAGGCCTTAGAGAGAGTGCAGAAGAGATTTACTGGAATGATTCCAGGGATGAGGGACTTTAGTTACGTGGATAGACTGGAGAAGCTGGAGTTGTTCTCCTTGGAACAGAGAAAATTGCGAGGAGATTTGATAGAGGTATTCAAAATCATGAAGAGTCTAGACACAGTAAATAGGGAGAAACTGTTCCCAATGGCGGAAGGGTCAAGGACCAGAGGACATAGATTTAAGTGATTGGCAAAAGAACCAAAGGTGACATGAGGAAAACCTTTTTTACACAGGGAGTGGTTAGGATCTGGAATGCACTGCCCGAGGGGGTGGTGGAGGCAGATTCAATCCTGGCTTTCAAAAAGGAACTGGATAAGTACTTGAAAGGAAAAAAATTTGCACGGCTACGGGGATAGGGCGGGGGAGTGTGACTAGCTGGATTGCTCTAGCATAGAGCCAGCGTGGACTCGATGGGCTGAATGGCCTCCTTTCGTGCTGTATCCTTTCTATGATTCTATGATTCATAGTATCTTGGTAGGTACAGCACTGGAGGAGGCCATTCGGCCCATCGTGCCTGTGCCGGCTCTTTGAAAGAGTTATCCAATTAGTCCCATTCCCCTGTTCTTTTCCCATAGACCTGTAAATTTTTTCCCTTCAAATATTTATCCAATTCCCTTTTGTAAGTTACTATTGAATCTGCTTCCACCACCCTTTCAGGCAGTGCATTCCAGATCATTACAACTCGCTGCGTAAGAAAATGTTTCCTCATGTCGCCTCTGGCTCTTTTGCCGATCACCTTAATTCTGTGTCCTCTGGTTACCGACCCTTCTGCCACTGGAAACAGTTTCTCCTTATTTACTCTATCAAAACTGTTCATGATTTTGATCGCCTCTATCAAATCTCCTCTTAACCTTCGCTATTCTAAGGAGAACAACTCCAGCTTCTCCAGTCTCTCTACATAACTGAAGTCCCTCATCCCTGGTACCATTCCAGTAAATCTCTTCTGCACCGTCTGTAAAGCCTTGACATCCTTCCTAAAGTGTGGTGCCCAGAAATGAACACAATACTCCAGCTGAGGCCTAACCAGTGTTTTATAAAGGTTTAGCATAACTTCCTCCCTGTGTATTCTATGCCTCTATTAATAAAGCCCAGGATCCTATATACTTTTTAACAGCCTTCTCAACTTGTCTTGCCACCTTCAAAGATTTGTGTACATACATCTCCAGTTCACTCTGTTCCTGCACCCCCCTTTAAAATTGTACCATTTAGTTCATATTGCCTCTCCTCATTCTTCCTACCAAAATGTATCACTTCACACTTCTCTGCGTTAAATTTCATCTGCTGTGTGTCTGCCCATTTCACCATTCTGTCTATGTCCTCCTGTAGTCTGTTACTATTGTCCACATTGTTTACTACATTTCCAAGTTTCACCATCTGTGGCAGAATCCTCAGCCATATCACCCCATGCAGCCTGAAATTCTCTTCCCAAACCTCTCTGCTTTACTACATCTCTTTCCACTTTCTCCTCAAAACTGACTTCTTCAGCCACCTCTCCTAACTCGTCTCGCTACTCCTACTGGGGCTTGACGCCCCTCACTATCCAAAGCACATGTACAAAGAGTTTTGGAGTCTCCTTGTCGCACATTCCTGTGGGGACAGTAGCTACTGCCCAGCGGTTTGCTCAGTACATTAGAGGTGTCATATTAGACATTTCACGACATTAGAGGTGTTATTTAAGAGCAAGTTAGACTTAATTTGCGCCACAACACTGTATTTGCCATAAAGAAGCATTTGTTGTGCTTTTTCAAGCTCCAGTCAAGTTAAAGGCTCAGCTCAAATGCATGAATGTAAGGCAAGTGCACAGTTGAGGCGTAAGGAGTCATTATATGAGAGTGCAAGGCAATATACTGTAGTATAGAAGGTAATGGTGATTTACATGGCCAAAAGGGTGATTTACTCTACCTATATGCCTTTATGCTGTGTGTACTTTTATCCGGCAAAGAAAATACAGCAGCATCTCATACTTCAAATTGACTTGCAGCTCCCAATAGCCAGGTGGGCTTTGACCTCAGAGCCAATGTCCTGTCTATCAGATCAGCGGGGATATATTTAGCGCTGTCACTGGAGGCGGTGAGAAAAAACTTGTACCTCCCAATACTGTTAAAATTATCTCAATAATTAAATTAGCCACGACTCTGATATGCAGGCATTACCGTACAAGAGGCAAGGCATGAGAAGTTCGAAAGGAAAATAATGAGTTTCACCCAGGAATTCACATTTACATAAGATGAACACGTCCAAGAACAAGGGGAGCTGCTTGCACAACGGACCTGGTTTTAATGATGTATCAAACTGATAGAAATCTACATATTTCAGACTGAACTGAAATCCTCCTTTTAACATCATGTAAATACGAGCTTGGATCAGTTGCCTCTCAGCTTAATAAGGAGGTGAAGAGACTGTTGCAATAAGATCTTCCTCAAGGAGGACATTATTTACTGTTAAAGTTATAGAGAGGGTTGTGGGAGGAGGGCCAAAAATAGTAAAAAATTCAGGGACAAGCAATAGAAGTGTCATTATGGAATGCCTCTGGTAACCTTCACAATATAGCCATGTTTTTGCTTTCTCATTATAACTCCAAAAGTTATTTTAATGACAACTTTTTTGGTAATTCTAATAGTTCTCAATTGCAACAGTTCTCAATATAGACACAGGTCTATATTGTTGCACATAAGCTAATGATTAAATCAGTTTTCAATTAGCTATCTTGTATTTCTCTCAGGAGGAATAGACTGAGAATTATCACCAAATAAAGAAGGGGGTGTTAGAAGGAAGTGGGGGGGGGGCAAAAATCCACAGACCTTTTGTCCTAGTGTAAGTACTGGAATGGACCACTGAGACCCTCTACCACTGAACCCACCGGACTATCAGAGATCAGGGGGAGGCTCCGTCATTTCAATAATTTAGTGGGCGTTTGCACTACTGGGGGCGCATCTCGGATGCACGGTGGCTGCCCACATCTGAGAGAGGGAGAAGGTCAGGTCTGGACCTCCAGGTGAGTCATATTTGTGCTCCGGCAGCGGCCAGTTTGCCTCCTTTCACTGGGCGTACCTGCCGCTGCTGCTCCACTAGGTCAGAGGTGAGGAATCTCCCGGCCTGGGGGTAAGATGCAGACACCTGCTAGGCATCACCAGGCAGCTCGCCGGCGAAGAGGAATTTAACTTAGGGCTGTTCAGGTAGGTCCTGGGAGGGAGGGAAAACGATGGGGAGGGTATGGGGTGATCAGGAGAGGGCGAGTTGGAGATTAGGAGTGGGTGACCGGGGGTGGGGTGGGGGCTGCGGGGAGATCAAGAGTGGGCGACCAGGAGAGGGAGAGGGGGAGATTGAGAAGGAGTGGGTGATCAAGAGGGGGTGGGGGGGGAGATCGAGAGGGAGTGGGCGATCAGGAGGGAGTGGGGAGAGATCGGGAGGGAGTGGGTGACCAGGAGAGGGAGAGGGGGAGATTGAGAAGGAGTGGGTGATCAGGAGGGGGTGAGGAGAGATCGGGAGGGAGTGGCCGATCAGGAGGGGGTGGGGAGACATCGGGAAGGAGTGGGTGACCACGAGAGGGTGGGGAGAGATCGGGAGGGAGTGGCCGATCAGGAAGGAGTGGGGAGAGAATGGGAGGTAGTGGGCGATCAGGTGGAGGTGGGGAGAGATTGGGAGGGAGTGGGCAATCAGGAAAGGGAGGTGGGGAGATCATGAGGGAGTGGGTGATCAGGAGGGGGTGGGGAGAGATTGAGAGGGAGCAAGGCAATCGGGGGCCAGCAACGGTCTTTGGCACTGGAGCGGACCCAGGAGGAGATACTCCTGCACCTCCTTGCTCCACATTTAGGTTTTTTTTCAAACTTACCTGTTTGGTGATAGCTCCAGCGGTCCCCTTAAGAACCACTGCTTAGGCCGCATGCAGACCACATTTCCTGCATGTAGACCACATTTCCTGCATGTAGACCACATTTCCTGCATGCAGCCAGCCCGGCGCCGGCTGTGTATTGGGCAGCCGAATATTACAAACAGGCATTCAGTCCCTTATTTGACTATTCAAAGGGCCTAACATCTGTTTCATGCATGGGCCCTGGACGACTCTTTTTCTGCCTTTACCAATGAGGTGGGTGGCACACTTCTGGCGCATAATGAGCATGTCTGCCACATTGTATATTTACGTGTCCGTTTTGAGCCTGAGAAACAGGCACAGCGCCATCAAATTTCTAGGCCATCATATTTCTGAGTTCAAGTCAACTGCATTCCCCCCACGCAGGCCTACTCCTTAGCAGGAATGTACATTCATAAGTGGGGGAAGAAAATCAGGCCTGAGAGGCCTGCGGCAGTGACAACAGCTGTCATTGAACAGCAGCCAGAAGGCATCCAGTCCTCATGGTCGACCTGCTCACACTTTAAAAAGAAGAGACCTACCTTTTCGATGCCTCCAGGACTATGCTCCGAACCTGTTCTCAAATCCTTCGATTTGAGGGAGCTGAGCGCAGGTAGTAAGGCCCACTTGTTGTAGGTGCTCTCATATTTGGGCCTCTGCCAAGCAAAACCCCTGGTAAATGAGGCATCATCCTGCCACATTACCATATTATTACAATGATTGCACCTATTTTAGGGGTACATTCTCCACCCCACCCTCATGGAGCAACACAAAAGAGGCAGACATTCGGTGCCATTGATCTCGTCCCCTTTTTCCTTTTCTCAAGGAACATGTGTATTCTGGTTGCAAAGCAGAAGAAATTTGGCCCAATATCTTCAGCTGAAGACCTAGCACTGGCAGAGGTGCAATGGGCAGAATGGCCTTCTTCTGTGTTGTAACTTCTATGATTCCAGAGATTCCTGCCAGCCATAAAAGGCTTACAGATAACTTATAGACAATTAGCAGGATGAGGGAACTACCTGTTTGAAACTTTGTTAATGGCTTCTTAATGTCTGCGGTGGCATTATTAAAATTAAATGGCAAGAAAGACCTAATTAATTCCTCCTGGCGCAATATAAAAGTGCATTTTAAATGTTCTGGGAGAGAGAAGTTCATTAACAAAAGGAAGGACAGCAGTTAGAGAACATCAGCTAACTTACAGTGACAACTGTTACCTGATGGCCCTTGATGACAGCCCTCAGCGAACTCCTGGTGTTAATTTTTACACTCAAATGAATTAAGTCTACCTATGTTGGAACAGGAGGGCATATCTCCAGCTTATACTATCATTAATATTTCTAAAATAATAGACACGGAAATGAATGAAGTTGTCAGCTGTTTCTGTGTATCCGAGTAATTCATTTATTCCATTCTTTTTATTAAACTAACACTATCATCTGCTCCCTATTAAGAAAACTGACTGCTCAGCTTTAAATTTGTGTTTCACCAGTAAGTTCTTGCAAGAGAGGAAATTATGGGCCTAACAGTGATACATTTACACATTGTTCACACAGAAAACAGACAGCATGGTTCAGCGGTCCCCATTTTAAGTGGGGGGGACAGGAACGGTGAGTGCAACCCCCAAAGCGGGCGGTGCATCCAGAGAGTTCGGGGACGTGAAGGCCCTACCGATCTTAACTTAACGGCAGGGCCTCATTTAAATAAAAGTTCCCGGCATCCTACCCAACACCCGGCCAGGTTCACTACCTGGCCAGCAGGCAGGAGTGGGAATTTGGCTGCAGGGGGCTGCAGCCTGGGACCAGTTGGAATGGTCCCCGGCAGCCGGTGGGAGGAGGGGTCTGGATACGATTGGGGGAGGGGGTTCCAACATGATTGGAGGGAGGCTGGGGCTGGGGAGGCCCAAGGACTCCCCGTGGAGCCTAGGAGGCAGCACTCCTGCTCCTCCGAGCCCACAAGGAGTTCTAATAGAAGCAAATTTTTTAAACTTACCTTGGCCTTTTCAGGCCATTCGGTGCCTCCCGCCATGGGTGTCCTGCTGAGCAGGACTTCCCCTGACGTGAAGATAATATTACATCGTGGTTTCAAAGCTACGGCGGACAATCGGAACAATCTCCCCCACCCCCTGGATATTAATAGCAACAGTACATTATTTTCAACATTTGTTGAATTGACAAGCTGTTCTTTTCTTTGTACTGGTTACTGGAATGACATTGTACACATTGATGCAGAGTTAATAAAAAGTTTATATTTGACACAAGATTGTGGGCTCAAAAATTCACAAGCCATTCATCCTGGCATACGTTCCGGGATGCATCCATTGCTTACCTTTGGCACTAACTCCACCAAAACGTGTGAGATTTCGTCGATGTGCCCCTGTTCATTTAAGCTGGCTGGGTGTCTGTACCACTAGGGGTGCAACTCAATGTTTACCAGGGGCAAGGCAAGAAGGTTCCCATTCTGGTGGGGTGCCAGAGCCTTTGCAAAGATGTCCTCAGTGCCCCATCTGTCCTCCCACCCCATTTAGAAGGGAACCAAAAAATACTAATAAAAATGTCTCAATCTTAAGGAGTCCAGGTCATGACGTATGCCCAGACCGCTAGGTTAGCCCCCACATCATCCTAAAGCCCACTTTTAGAGCACTGTTACCTCACGGCAGTTTTTGTTAAATCAGTACCAGTTCAAGAAGAGTAACATCAACGGACACATGCTCAATTTGTTGAGAGGGTATAATGGGCAAAGCAGCAGTTGCAGTACTAGCTGATGACTGTTGACAGGACAAGTCTTGTCTGGTATAGAGCCTTCATGACCTCTTGGCTCGATATAAACCCTAAAATGCCATCTGTCCTTAACCTGTCCTTCCACTTTTACGGATTACTTTTTCTGCACATCTACTGATATCAGTAGCTCCTCCACTATGTTGAGAAATTTATAATTTTACGTACATTTCTATTCGGTATTCTTGTTCCCAAAATGGTATATCTGCCACAATCATGGCAAGATGCCTACAGATAGTTCTGTAATGTTAAAATGGTGGGAAAGCAAAAAATTGCTTTCAACAAATTAATCCAAAGTGTAGGTGCTGCAGGCTCCTTACTACAGGAGGGATATAATAGCCATGGAGAAAGTGCAATGGATTTACCAGGATGTTATCAGGGATGAGGGGTTTGAGTTGCAAGGTTAGAACAACTAGGATTGTATTCTCCCAAACTGAGAAAATTGAGATGGCATTTGATAGAGGTGTTGAAAATAATAAAAGTAATGGACAAGCTAAGCTTCCATTTGTAAGTAAATCGAAGCCAAGAGGACACAATCTCAAGATCAGCACCAGATACATGACGGGGAAGATTAGAAGAAACTTATTTACACAAAGAGTTATCAGAATGTAGAATGCTTTGACCTGAGTGGTGATTGGTGCTAAATTGATAACAGCATTTAAAAAGACATGGATAATTAATTTAAAAATATGAAAAGAAATGAGGAGAAAGCAGGAAAATAGGATTAGTTTGGGCGGAAAGCAGGAGAACGGGACTGTCCCAGAGAGAGGCCAAATTCAACACAGGCAAGAATGACCTCCTCCTGTGCTAATATTTCTATGTATCTATAAATTGTTCAATCGCCTGGTAATTGCTTCCATAACTTCCTTTTTAATTTGTAATTTTTTGATTCTTTTGAGAATGCTAATTATTGCTGTCTTTCTGGCTGTCCTCCAGCACTAATACACTTAGTCCGCTTCCTGAAAATTTGAATCTGCACATTGCTTGGAACACAGTGTTCCTATCAGATTACTGGTACAGAATCTCTACTTGTGTCTTTACTGGGTCAGAGCTCTCATTTCTGGCTTATATTTGACTGTAAATATTTGGTAAATATATGACTGGATACCTACAGCCTCTGTTAGTTAGAAGGCTTTTCCACCATTAGAACATCATGCCATCATGTTAGATAATTCACCACAGAATACTGGACAAATACTTTATGAAAACTAGAAGAAAACGTGGGTTTTTCACATGGGCAACCCATTGCTATTCTTTTCCATCAGGCGCTCTTGTTAGAATTTCTTCATTGTGGTCTGGTTCTATTCTTCGTCTATAATAATTTGTTTTTGGTGCTGTGCAAACAGCAAACAACCTTCAAATTTTAATAGCTGAAATTCTGTGGCCATATGCACAGAGCACAATGATCGCATCCCACCCAGAATGCAACACAGAATGGGATTACACTTGTGATGAATAAAATATGATGTTATAAGTTGGATTGCTTCACAACATGGTTCAGGCAAATGGCAGAAGGTTGTGTTCCCGAGTAAGCTATTCAACTACATTGTTTAAAACAGACAGTATTCATTTTTAAAACAACATATTAAAATAATGAACTCCATTGACTGCTACAAGCATGAGTGAATGCTATAAAACTCACACAACAGCTGAATGTACTTCAGGTAATACAGTAAATCTCCAACTACATCCGCAGTCACCTTTCTCAGTAAAATCGAATCTCGATCACCATATTATTCATATTAATGAGGCAGCAGATATGCAGCTTTTCTCTATTCTGTTCAAGAACTGTAGCCTCTTTGCTGCTTGAAGAGGAATCACTCAGTCTTGTAAATACTTTCTTTTAAACACCCCATACATGTGTAGGCCTCAGGAGATGAGATCTGAAAATCTACCAAGCTCAAATCATCACACTGTCAGCATTTCACTCTTGTCCTTATCAAGCACATGTTCCAATAAGAAACCACTTATAACCATGGAAGGGATTAGGGGGGCTGGAATATGGGGTCATGGTGATTATGTGCCTTCAATAAGCTCAACACTTTAGGGCCATACCTGACAATATAAATTATATTTACTTCATTAAACTCCTCCCAATATTTCATCAAAGTAGAATGTATATGCTTACTAGCAGTCGATAAAAACATTCCAGAGGCACCAGTGATCGTAAGGTGTGATGCCCTTGTTATGTTTTTAGGTTTTTATGCTGGATATACTCTTTGGGTTCAGCATCAATGACCACTCCCGTAAGTGGACTTTGCATCCCCTATGTTCCCAATATCTAGGTAAATGTATCAAACGGAAAACCCTTGCCACAGTATTCCAGGTTTACTGGAATATATCACCTGATCACCTCACCTTCCGTAGGTGGATGAGAATGCCTTCTATCAGACCGAGGCTCAAGCTATAGACCAATGGATAAATTATTGAATATCAAGAAGAAACAATAATTCAGTAGAAACAGCATATTTACAGCAGTTACGATCTTTACTATTCTCCACAAAGTGTCAAAAAAATACTCTTCTCCTGCTCTACCTCTCAACAGAATATTGATCCTGGAAACATGATAAAATGCTACTACAGAGCCAGGTTAGCTCATTCTCTCTCTGCCGGCTTTATGCTAACTGACTGTCTCGCATAGGCAAATATAAGACCTTAAGCATAAGCTCCTGGGCACAGAGCTGCCCATCAAATGGACTATAAAGGATTGTTGGCCATGCCCTCACGTAAGCTTGAACCATGTCTTCGCCCCATGCATAGCTGTCAATCAAAACCACTACCCCAGGATGCTAATCATTTACGTATTTGAAATCAAATTAGGTGGCCTGATCTGTGTCTAATACTTTGAATTACTTGCTAACAGGACCCCAATGAGGCATAAAGTAAACCATCAAACTAGATATACCAATGGCTTCCAAAACAATGCAAGTCTCTGTTTTGATCTGAGGTGCCAATATTAGCAGACTGCAACATAAATTCTATCTAGCTTGCAGAAAATAGCTAACAATAACTGACGTTAAACCCATGTTTGCATTGTGACCAGCAATAAGGGAACCAATGGATAATTTAACACAGACAAAAAATGTAAATTTTTGTCACAGCCATATTCAACAACTAATTGGCATGTTTTCTAATTTTATCACAAACATCCTCCAGGGATGTGTGTGTGTATCTGGTTCATGGTGGTACAGCAGTAACTCTCCATTACCAAGGTTGGTTTAATCTATCTTCAGTTCCATGGAGGTCCAGCATTATATGTACAACTTCTAGATGGTTTAGTGGTAGGTATTTGTCACAATCAGTGGCTGTCTAATGATATTCCCGCATGTGATTCACTGGTGATCTAGTGATGTGCCTGACCCAGCTTCCTCCTGGTCTAGTTATATGTCTGTGCATGACTCCCTAGCAGTCTAATGATATGTATGTGTCTAACTCCCCAATGGCACAACTGCATCTGAATTCCATAACAGTGGAGCCCAGTGTGTCCATTTCCTGGCAACATGCCAATTTGCATACCAGTTTAAGTGTGAACTCAAAATACAGAGAATCTAATGTTGAATCTTCTTTATCCGTGAGCAGATTGTCATTTATTCACCACAAACAGAAAAATCTAGTTACCAGTATGATCGATATTTTAATTTTGATCAATAAATAACATGAATAACGTGCCCATTCATTGAATCAAGAAATTTAAGATATCTTCTATGTATTCTAATTGTGATTTGAGATTATTGACAGTCTGCACTATCTCACTTCACCTTTTATCACATCACACCCACTATTATAGCATTTAATTAAATCAGCATGAAAAATATTTATTTTGATATAGAACACGCCAGTCTTTGTGTCAAAGAAATCAACATAAACTCTGGATTAAATAAGTGGGAACGCTATGCAACTGAATTGTGTCAATAGAATCGTCCCCAAATATGTAAAAGAACAGGAGGGGGTATGATGAAACTTTTTATTCATTTGTGCTCTAAAGTGGTGACACACAAATTCACACTCCACAGCTTCACACATGCCTAGACAGTACTAAAGTCTGTCCCATCCTGACTATGACTGGACTGCACTGAACCTTGTCAATCTATACGCAGCCTGGCAAGCTCGATAATTTTGTTCCACTCCTACACAATCTGAACTGTAAAGTACATTATTCGTTCCTGACAAACTAATTCAGCCTGATCAGCACTGTACTGCACTATAACCTGGGGCTCGATGTTAGCAGGGCAGCGGGTTCGCGGCGTGGGGGGCTATTGGGCGCGTGGGTAACAAGCCCGGTGAAATTAGTCAGCCACCCGCGCGCAATCGCAGCCCAATTGGATCCACTTACCTTGTCTTCTGGGTTCCCCACTGCTGATCTGCTCGTCGGTCGGGCTGCGCATGTGCAGTAAGATCTGTCAGCTGGAGGAGCTCTATTTAAAGGGGCAGTCCTCCACTGACAGATGCTGCAACAAATAGAAAAAATTACAGCATGGAGCAGCCCAGGGGGAAGGCTGCTCCCAGTTTAATGCTGCCTCACTCCAGGTATCAATAGATGGGGTGAGGATGAGGGGGAGGACAGAGATCTTCCCCCCGGTGGGCGGGAGGAAGCGGCCTGCCTCTGCCACCAGGAAGGCCTGGCTCGAGGTGGCAGAGGAGGTCACCAGCACCACCAACATATCACCCACCTGCATACAGTGCAGGAGGTGCTCCAATGACCTCAGTAGGTCAGCCAAAGTGAGTACACTTACTCATTCCCCTACATTCCATCTGCCACATCACTGCCCCCACCCCACATCTCCTTCTGCACTGCCAACACTACTCTGTCACATCACCCCTCATACCCACTCAAACCTCATCCTCATCTTACCTGCACTTACTCACCTCGCTAGTACTCATCCCGCCACTACCACTCAACCCAATCCTCATACAATCTCATGGCTCTATCTCATACTCACCCTCTCATGCATCTCTTTCACGGTCAGCCTCACTCAACCTGCCACTACCTGTGCTGCAGCCACAGGGCATGCATCACATATGTGCAGTAGGCAGCGTAAGGCAAACGTGTCGTGAGCATGAAGGGGATGCACAAGGGTGTTTGAGGGTTTGTCATGGTTTTTACTTATATTTGATTTCTGATCAACTCACATAACATATTATATTGTCACCACTACTGCCACGTCTTTGCGAATCTTGTCTGGTTTGTGCAATAATGCCCTTTCCTGAGGATCACTATGAAGACCCACAACTGATGCCACCCATTGTGTCACTGCAGAGTGGGTGTAGGTGTATTTGCAGGGCTCTTTTGTGCAGACGACTGAGAGACGTCGGCGATGTCCCCGGTGGCACCCTGGAAGGATGTGGAGGAGAAGTTGTTGAGGGCAGTGGTGACTTTGACAGCGACAGGTAAGAAGATGGTGCTCGGGACAGCCGGGAGCAGCTCGGCATGAAGGAGGCTGCAGATGTCCACGACTACATGTCGAGTGACTCTGAGCCTCCGTGTGCACTGCTGCTCAGAGAGGTCCAGGAAGCTGAGCCTCGGTCTGTGGACCCTGTGGCGAGGGTAGTGCCTTCTGCGACGCAGCTCTCTCTGCGGTTGCCCTCCCTCCTGCTGTACAGGTGGATGTGTCACAGCACTCTGTTGTGGAGCTCCACGTGTCAGAGGTGGACGGCGTGGACGGCGAGGCCGGTGAGGCTGGTGATGCTGTTCGCCCTCCGAGGAGATCATGACTGCAGCTACGGCGGCCCCCATCCGGAAGATGTACATCTGAGGGGGTCTGCAAGGTAGGTAATTGTGTCCTCACACCGGGGTTGCGGTTCCAGGTCGGTGAATTTTCTTGTTAGGAGGAGGGTGGTGGAGGCCAAACTTTGTCCAATGTGACGGAGTGGCCACTTGTCGAATGCACCTTTGCAGCTGCCACAGGCTGCTGGCTGCAACACCTCCGTTTGAACTGGGATTGTTTCCCCCAGTATAGGAAACAGTCTCAGTTCAGTGTAAAATCCCACCCCTCCTAATAGAACAGCTCAATCAGGTCTGTAAACGACCTGAACGAGCAAGATAAATGCTTTCAAGTGGCATCCCGCTGGCTTTAATTGCCTGCGGGATTCCCACCAGCGGGGGCTGCGCGCGCACGCCGGCGCGTCAGTGGGGAACCCGGAAGTGGACGGGTTGGAGCCGGACTCCGGTCCCACTCGGGGATTCTCCGATTTTCGGAGCCCCCCCGCCAGGAACGCACCCGATAGCATGTGATAAAATGGTGCCCCTGGTTCTTCCACCCAACCTGGCCAGTGCTGTAACATACTCTGCTCTGCCACACAATCAATACCTTTGACAAATTTATCAACACATTTTTGGTATTAGATGCAGTTAAATGCAGTGGTTGTTACATCATTGAATTTTCACACTAGAAGAATAATTTTCCAATTTTCCTTGGTGCCAGCGTTCACACGAAAAATACTTTTCTTGGGTTCAGCATTGTAGTCAACTCCTGTAAGTGAATCCTCACTTTATGCATGAAGGAAGAGGAGTGAGCCATTCTGCCCCTCGAGCCTGTTCCGCCATTCTATTAGATCATGGTTGATCCATACCTCAAATCCATGTACCAGCACTTGCTTGTTTTCCCTTGATACCGCTTCATAGTATCATAGTATGTTACAGCACAAAACCCATCGTGCCTATGCCAGCTCTTTGAAAGAGCTATCCAATTAGTCCCACTCCTTTGCTCTTTCCCCATAGCCATGTAAATTTTTTCCTTCAAGTATTTATCCAATTCCCTTTTGAAAGTTATTAATGAATCTGCTTCCACCACCCTTTCAGGCAGTGCATCCCAGATCAGAACAGCTCTTCATGTAAAAAAATGTTTCCTCATGTCGCCTCTTGGTTTTTTGGCAAATCACCTTAAATCTGTGTCCTCTGGTTATCGACCCTTCTGCCACTATCAAATCTCTTCTTAACCTTCTCTGCTCGAAGGAGAACATACCCAGCTTCCCCAGTCTCTCCACTAACTGAAGTCACTCATCCCTGGTACCATTCCAGTAAATCTCTTCTGCACCCTCTCTAAGGTCTTGACATCCTTTCTAATGTGTGGTACCCAGAATTGAACACAATACTCCAGCTGAGGCCTAACCATTGTTTATAAAGGTCTGACATAACTTCCTTGTTTTTGTACTCTATGGGCTCGATTTTCGCACCCGCGATCGGGTGCATTGGTGGCGGGGGGGGCTGCGAAAATCGGGGATTCCCGGGGCGGGACGGGAGCCCGGCTCCAACCCGCCCACTTCCAGGTTTCCCACTGACGCGCTCAAATGCACGCGCAGCCCCCGCATGTGGGACTCCCGCCGGCAATTAAAGTCGGCGGGGTGCCATTTAAAGTAATTGAACAGGTACTTCAGGTCGTTTACAGACCTGATTGACCTGTTATTTTAGCAGGGATGGGATTTTGCAACTGACTGAGACTGTTTCCCGTACTGGGGGAAACACTCCCAGTTCAAATGGACGTGTTGCCGCCATCAGCCTGTGGCAGCTGCACAGGCCCATTTGACAGGATCGGCAGGGGTGGGGGAACCCTCACTCATCGCAGGAGGCCACTCTGTCACTTTGGACAAAGTTTGGCCTCCACCACCCTCCTCCTAACAACAAAATTCACCAACTTGCACACTTACCCCGGGGTCCAGACACATTTACCTACCTTGCGGACCCCCTCAAATGTACATCTTCTGGATGGGGGCCGCCGTAGCTGCAGTCATGACCTCCTCGGAGGGCGAACAGCATCACCAGACTCGCCGGCCACGCCGTCCACCTCTGACATGTGGAGCTCCACAACACAGTGCTATGACACATCCACCTGCACAGCAGGAGGGAGGGCAACCGCAGAGAGAGATGCGTCGCAGAGGGCACTACCCTCACCACAGGGTCTACAGACCGAGGCTCAGCTTCCTGGACCTCTCTGAGCAGCAGTGCACACGGAGGCTCAGAGTCACTCGACATGTAGTCGTGGACATCTTCAGCCTCCTTCATACCGAGCTGCTCCCAGCTGACCCGAGCACCATCTTCTTACCTGTCGCTGTCAAAGTCACCACTACCCTCAACAACTTCTCCTCCGCATCCTTCCAGGGTGCCACATGGGGCCATCACCGACGTCTCTCAGTCGTCTGCACAAAAGAGCCCTGCAAATACACCTACACCCACTCTGCAGTGACACAATGGGTGGCATCAGTTGTGGCTCTTCATTGTGATCCTCAGGAAAGGGCATTATTGCACAAACCAGACAAGATTCGCAAAGACGCGGCAGTAGTGGTGCCAATATAATATGTAATGTGAGTTGGTCAGAAATTCAATATAAGTAAAAACTATGACAAACCCTCAAACACCCTTGTGCATCCCCTTCATGCTCACGACATGTTTGCCTTACGCTGTCTACTGCACATATGTGATGCATGCCCTGTGGCTGCAGCACAGGTAGTGGCAGGTTGAGTGAGGCTGACTGTGAAAGAGATGCACGAGAGGGTGAGTATGAGATAGAGCCATGAGATTGTATGAGGATTGGGTTGAGTGGTAGTGGCGGGATGAGTACTGGCGAGGTGAGTAAGTGCAGGTAAGATGAGGATGAGGTTTGAGTGGGTGTGAGGGATGATGTGACAGAGTATTGTTGGCTGTGCAGAAGGAGATGTGGGGTGGGGGCGGTGATGTGGCAGATGGAGTGTAGGGGAATGAGTAAGTGTACTCACTTTGGCTGACCTACTTAGGTCACTGCAGTGCCCCCTGCACTGTATGCAGGTGCGCGATATGTTGGTGGTGCAGGTGACCTCCTCTGCCACCTCGAGCCTGGCCTTCTTGATGGCAAAGGCAAGCCGCTTCCGCCCACTGGGGGGCAGATCTCTGTCCTCCAGCTCCTCCTCAACCCATCCAATAAGAGCTGGAGTGAGGCATCATTAAACCTGGGAGCAGCCTTCCCCCTGGGCTGCTCCATGCTGTAATTTTTTCTATTTGTTGCAGCATCTGTCAGTGGAGGACTGCCCCTTTAAATAGGGCTCCTCCAGCTGACAGACCTTACTGTGCATGCGCAGTCCGCCCGCCGAGCAGCTTAGCAGCAGGGAACCCGGAAGACCAGGTAAGTGGGTCCAATCAGCCTGCGATTGCGCGCGGGGCAGACTGATTTCACCGGGCGCGTTACCCACGCGCCCAATCGACCCCCCCGCCCTGAACCCGCCGCCATGGTAATATCGGGCCCTATGCCTCTATTAATAAAGCCCAGGGTCCCTTGTGCTCTTTTTACAGCCTTCTCAACTTGTCCTGTCACCTTCAAAGATTTGTGTACATACACCCCCAGGTCTCTCGGTTCCTGTACCACCTTTAGAATTGTACCATTTAGTTTATATTGCTTCTCCACATTCTTCCTACCAAAATGTATCATTTCACACTTCTCTGCGTTAAATTTCATCTGCCATGTGTCTGCCCATTTCACCAATCTATTGATCTCAATCTTGAAAATTTCAACTGACCCAGTTCCAGATTTGCTCTACCATTTGTGTGAAAAGGCATTTACTGATTTCCCTCCTAAATGACCTCGGTCTAATTTTAAGATAATGCCCCCTTGTTCTGGTTTCCACCACCTGAAGAAATTTCTCTGTATCTACTCTATCCAATCCTTTCATCATTTTAAAGACCTTGATTAGATCACCCCTCACCATTCTAAACTTAAGGGAATACTAATCAAGTTTATGCAACCTGTCCTCATAATTTAATCTTTTAAGCCTCGGTGTCATTCTGGTGAATCTACATCGAACCCCCTCCAAGGCCAGTATATCCTTCCTGAGGTGCAATGCCTAAAACTGAACGTACAACTCCGGATGGGGCTGACCAAGGGTCCATATAACTGAAGCATCGCTTCCTCCATTTTGTATTCCAACTCCCTTGAGATAAAGGCCAATATTCTATTAGCCTTTTTGATTACTTTTTGTACCTGTGCACTGGCTTTTAGTGATTTGTGCACATGGACACCCAAATCCCTTTGCTCCTCCCCAGTTCCTAGTGTCTCACATTAAGATTTGTCTTTCTTGGATCCAAAGTGGATGACGTTACTCTTCCCCAACATTGAACTCCATCTGACACAGTTTTGCCTACTCACTTAGTCTGTTTATGTCCCTCTGTATCTTCCTACTCCTATCTGCACAACTTACTGTCCCTCCTAACTTAGTGTCATCTGCAAACTTAGATATATACAGCTCTCTCTATTACTTCATCGCAGTCATTGATATATATTGTAAACAATTTTACAACACCAAGTTATAGTCCAGCAATTTTATTTTAAATTCACAAGCTTTCGGAGGCTACCTCCTTCCTCAGGTGAACGATGTGGAAATGAAATCCTCGAAATGAAGTCGCATTTATAATTCACAGAACAATGCTCGGTAATTACAGACAGTTTTTTCAACTGCCTGTTGCCAAGGCAATCAGTGTGCAGACAGACAGGTGTTACCTGCCAGGTCTCAGAATATACAAATCACCAAAAAAAACAACAAACAAAAAAAAACAGAGATAGAGAGGTAGAAACATAGAAAAGACAGCAACTGACCCGTTATATTAAAAACAGATAACATTTGTTCGCTGGTGGGGTAACGTGTAGCGTGACATGAACCCAAGATCCCGGTTGAGGCCGTCCTCATGGGTGCGGAACTTGGCTATCAATTTCTGCTCGACGATTTTGCGTTGTCGTGTGTCTCGAAGGCCGCCTTGGAGTACGCTTACCCGAAGGTCGGTGGCTGAATGTCCTTGACTGCTGAAGTGTTCCCCGACTGGGAGGGAACCCTCCTGTTTGGCGATTGTTGCGTGGTGTCCGTTCATCCGTTGTCGCAGTGTCTGCATGGTCTCGCCAATGTACCATGCTCTGGGGCATCCTTTCCTGCAACGTATGAGGTAGACAACGTTGGCCGAGTCACAGGAGTATGAACCATGCACCTGGTGGGTGGTGTCCTCTCGTGTGATGGTGGTATCTGTGTCGATGATCTGGCATGTCTTGCAGAGGTTACCGCGGCAGGGTTGTGTGGTGTCGTGGACGCTGTTCTCTTGAAAGCTAGGTAATTTGCTGCGAACGATGGTCTGTTTGAGGTTGGGTGGCTGTTTAAAGGCGAGTAGTGGAGGTGTGGGGATGGCCATAGCGAGGTGTTCGTCGTCATTGATGACATGTTGAAGGCTGAGGAGAACATGGCGTAGTTTCTCCGCTCCGGGGAAGTACTGGACGACAAAGGGTACTCTGTTGGTTGCGTCCCGTGTTAGTCTCCTGAGGAGACTAACACGGGACGCAACTTGTTCTGTGAATTATAAATGCGACTTCATTTCGAGGATTTCTTTTCCACATCGTTCACCTGAGGAAGGAGGTAGCCTCCGAAAGCTTGTGAATTTAAAATAAAATTGCTGGACTATAACTTGGTGTTGTAAAATTGTTTACAATTGTCAACCCCAGTCCATCACCGGCATCTCCACATCATTGATATATATGGTGTAAAGCTTAGTCCCCAGTACAGATCCCTGGGGAACACCACTTGTCATATCCTGCCAATCAGAGAACAATTATCAACCCATGTTACAAGGTTACCTCCAATTCCGTGTGATTTCATTTTTGCTAATAATCTTTTGTGCCGAACCTTCTGGAAGTCTGTATAGACAACATCCATAGACAGTCCCCTGTCCATCATACTACTGAACTCCTCTAAAAATTCAACTGGATTAGTCAGACATGACCTACCTTCACATGCTGGCTTTCATACTTCTCCAAATGCCCAGTCACCAAGTCCCTGATGATAGATTCCAGTAACTTCCCCACAATGGTAGTTACCTGCTTTCTCCCTCCCTTCTTAAATAATGGAGTGACATTTGTCATTTTTCAATCCAAAAGCACAATTCCTGAATCTGGAGCGCTTTGGAAGATTATAACTAATACATTTGTAATTTCCTTACCTATTTCTTTTAATACCCTGGGGTGGAAACTATAAAGGCCCTGGAGATTTGTCTATCAAGTCCCACTATCTCCTCCATTACTATTTTTTTACTTTATTAAATCCACTGAATTCCTCCTCTTGACTTATTGTTAGGTTCCCTTGTATCGCTTATATCTTTTCCTAATCCTCCACTGTGAAAATGGATATAAAGTATTCATTTAATGTCTGCCATTTCTTTATCGTCCATTATAGTCTCACTTGCATTTGTTTTTAATAGGCTCACATTCCCCTTTACCACTCTCTTTCCCTTAATATATTTATACAAATTTTTACTGTTAGCTTTGATATCCTTGCAAGTTTTTCTTTCATATTCCCCTTTTGTACCGCTTTGTATCCCTTTGGTGCTTTTTATAGCTCTCTCAGTCTGCTGGATTTCCACTTTTCATTGCATTGAAAAAGTGTAAGCCTTTTCTTTTACTTTGATACTGTTTCTTACCTCATTTGTTGACCATGGCTGCTTCACTCCAACTCTCAAATGTTGTTTTCTTGCCTAGGAACTGCACCCTTTGTTGTCCCCAACCTCCCTTACCACCTCTTCCTCTATCTCTACCCTTTCGAGCTTTGACCCTTCGTTTGTTCAGAGACTCCTGCTGGTCTTCTATTATCTTCTTCAAAACTGCTTTCTCCTCTTCACCTTCCACCATTTCGCATGTCACATCTTTGTCTCGCAATTGCAATTTTCCACCATGGGCATCTTTTGCCTTTTCAAGTCCTTCCTTTGCATTTGTTTTAAAAAGGATATTTCCCTCTTTAGCACCCCTTATAAAATCTATCCATTCCATATCCAGCTTCCAGGAAACCAAAATCTTTGGGTTCTGGGGGGGCGTATGGTTGCAAAACTGAAATTTAAGGGAATTTAACTTAAAGTGGGGTCTTTGCTTTTTTGGGGTATGTACTGGTTTTGGATCATACTGAATACTTCTTTCAGTTCTTCCCACTGTTTGTCTGTAGCTTTATCCATTAACAGTTCAGCTCAGCTTATTGAGCCCTGGGGTCAAACAGAGAATCCTTGTCACTGAATGTTATTGTGTCCTGGATATATCACTTGTGTGGTTTCTGTGACGTTAGCAAAGTGGAAGAATAAACAGACCATGGCTTTGGGATTAAACTACTTGGCCGACTTTATTGAACAGTAAACAGATAAATGAATAACAGCACGAGCAAACAACAGAATTACAGTAATTAGAGACTTAACTAATTCTCCTCAGGACAGAAGACAACAACATTGCTTCTCTTGCACTAACATTCAATGTAAAACTGAACCTTGAAACTTCTTTCAAATTCAATTAGAACTGCCAATATACCCTAATAAGATCCATAGGATACTTGTACTTGAATTGAATGCTTGGGCTCCTTCTTGGGAAACAGAAGAATCTGTCTCAAAACATTTTGGACAACCCATGTGACATGCCTCCAGCCAAAACAATGAGAGCACTAACTGTTTGTGTAGCAAGGCCCTCCTGAACGATACTACTACTACTAAGAAAGAAGAAAGAACTTGCATCTACATAGCACCTTTCACACCCTCAGGACGTCCCAAAGCGCTTTACAGCCTATTAAGTACTTTTTGAAGTGTAGTCGCTATTGTAATAGAGGTAAACTACTATTACTACTACAATAACAACTTCCATGTACGTAGCACCTTTAACATAAAAGAACATTCCAAGATACTTCACGCAAGGCATAGGGTAAATGGAACCTGATCAAGAAAGGAAAGATTAGGAGGCGTAACCAAAAAATTCACCAGAGGTCAGTTTTGAGGAGGTTTTTTTAAGGAGGAGACAGAGATGGAGAGGTGGAGGGGTTTAGGGAGGGAATGCCAGAGAATAGGACGCAGATGCCAGCGAGGTGAAGGTCATTGCCCGCGAGGGCAGATTCAGAGAAATGAAGACCTCGGGGAGGGGGGATATAGAGCAGGAAGAGATTGTGGAGATAGCATGGAGCGAGGTCATAGAGGGAATTAAAGACAAGGATGAGGATTTTAAATTTGAGGCTTTGAGAGATGGGGAGCCAATGTAGGTCAGCCGGGTCCAGAGTGATGCTAATAATTTTTCACAATTTTTTAAATAATGTGGATTCAACAGGAAAGGTCAATTAACATATATGCTGAGGTAGCATTATCACATGAACTTTGTGCTATCATAGAGGGGCAGTAAAATCCAGAATAATATATTCTACATTGTGTACCAGAGCATGGGGTTGCATTATCAGGAATAAAAGAGTAATGTATTCGTTATTCTAATGAAAAAGTCCTTGAAGTGTGTGTATGAAGTATTCAGCACACATTGCAGATCAAGCAAAACTGTGCCTAGTTGATTGATTTTCAATGATTGAGGTCAATGGCTCTGACAATATTGAATAAACAAAGTGTCTGCTCTATGCTGTTTCTTTCTATTTTTAATTGAGATACCATGGTGTAGGGCCAAGGCCTGAAGTGTAGAGTTCTACCAAGGTTGAAAAGTATAAAAGAGATGAGGTAAATCAGGAAGCAGTAATTTGATAATGCCAAGCTTGGGTCTTAAAGGTCTGAAGAGTGTGGGGGGAAGAAACGACTGAGAATGGTAATAAGTTCAGCAAGCAATTAGGAAGGCAAATGGCATGTTGGCCTTTATTGCAAGGGAGTTGGAGTACAAGAGTAAGTAGGTCTTGCTGCAATTGCACAAGGCTTTGGCGAGGTCACACCTGGAGTAATGTGTACAGTTTTGGTCTCCTTACCTAAGGAAGGATATACTTGCCTTAGAGGCGGTGTAACAAACATTCACTAGATTGATTCCTGGGATGAGAGGGTTGTCCTATGAGACAAGATTGAATAGAATGGGCCTGTACTCTTTGGAGTTTAGAAGAATGAAAGGTGATCTCATTGAAAAATATAAGATTCTGAGAGGGCTTGACAGGGTAGATGCTGAGAGGCTGATTCCCCTGGCTGGAGAGTCTAGTACTAGGGGTCATAGTCTCAGGAAAAGGGTTCGGCCATTTAGGACTGAGATGAGGAGAAATTTCTTCACTCAGAGGGTTGTGAGTCTTTGGAATTCTCCACCCCAGAGGGCTGTGGATGCTCGATCGTTGAGTAAATTCAAGGCTGAGATAGATAGATTTTTGGACTCTAAGGGAATCAAGGGATATGGGGATAAGGCGAGAAAGTGGAATTGAGGTCAAAGATCAGCCATGATCTTATTGAATGGCGGAGCAGGCTCGAGGGGCCGTGTGGTCTACTCTTGCCCCTATTTTTTATGTTCTGATGTTCTTGTGTTCCACAGTTTTTTAGACTTTGGAACGAATGAGCATAATTGATCCTGATTTCAGTGCTGTAGGGATAAACAAGAGACATTATAATGACAGGCATGATTTTAAAAAGCTGCAGCATAAGGTTTTACAGAAAGGGTTAAATTCATTGGGCCTAAATATCTACGGGCCTTTGAGCCTGGCGGAAGTTCTGTGTTCTTTCCACCAGGAGCACCTGCCAAAGTATGCAGGATCAGGGGGAGATTCCCTGACTTGCATCCTGGGGGTAGGCAGTACTCCACTATGGGTGCACCATGGCCGCCCACATGTCCCACAAGGCCGGGAATCCCAGCCGAAATCGTCCCCCTACGAGAGGGGAAACCAAGAATATTCAGCCCATCTGGTCCCCCCATAGGGCAGCAATCCTTTATACCTCCATCAATTCGGCATATCAGCTACCACTACTCCACTCAGCCTTCCCGAGAAATGTCCTAGCTTGGCAGTCCCCACCCCCAATTAAGCGCCCTCTAACACCGCAACCATGTTTTTTATAAAGAATTACAAAGAATCTACAGCACAGAAACAGGCCATTCGGCCCAACAGGTCAATGCCGGTGTTTATGCTCTACGTGAGCCTCCTCCCACCCCTCTTCATCTAACCCCATCAACACATCCTTCTATTCCTTTCTCCCTCATGCTTATCTAGCTTCCCCTTAAATGTATCTCTGCTAGTTGCCTCAACTACTCCTTGTGGTAATGAGTTTTACATTCTAACCACTCTCTGGGTGAAGAAGTTTCTCCTGAATTCCCTATTGGATAGACCTATGGTCTCCCTACCTTATATGTACTAGTATTCTCTGTTGCTGTTCTCTTGTACTTTCTCTTTTTGCCTGGAACTTGCTTGTAACTTAGGCTGTTAAAATAATTGTCTTGATACACTTTACAGTCTCTACTCTTGATCTAAACACTTAACTTTTCTTAAAACATCTAATGTTACACTTTTAAACATGCTCACCACTTTCAAAGACTTTCTTTAAAAGCTTTCTAAAGACTTCAAAAACCTTCTCATTTGGTACGTGGAATCTGATCTTAAATACCTCAAAGTATCACAAAGGAAATTCCACTTCAAGTGACATGATCAATCAAGGTGACCAATTCACCGCATGGATCACTTTCAAAGGTGCTATTTAACAAAACAGACATGTCAGAATCTATAATTACCAGATTTTACATAGTTTGACAAAAACTATAATTCTGATCATCTCTTCCCTCTGTTTTTTCCAGTTTCTAAATCACTACGAGCAGACAACATTCTGATACAACTCTCTCTCGGGACCTTGTTGATGGTATCTGCCCAGAACCATGACACAGCAATCAGCCTATGTTCTTCAATTTTGACAGGCCATTAGCTCGAGCTGAGCCAAGGATGTTAATTAGTTACACCTGACTATACCAGAATGTATGTGTGACTTATATGTTGTTCAAGGATACTCTAGAATGTGGATATGGAATCATGGAATGTAACAGCACTGTTACACCATTCGCCCATCAAGTCTATGCAAGTGTTTGTCTCCACATGAACCAACGAGCCTATTCGCACAAATAAGGAGGCAGACTCCCTCCATATCTTAATATTACTCTTTTTAAAGCCACCATGTAATTCCTTTTAGAATGAAACTTCTACTCATTTTACCCGACAATCTCACTCCTTCAAAAACCTGAAAACCCTTATCTCCAACCAACTGCTCAGTCCCTTTCCACCTTGATCATTCTTGCCTCCACCTTAGCGTCCTCTGCAACCCTCTATGTGAGTGGTGAATTAACTCTTTATCTTGAGCATCTCTCTCACACAACTAAATCTGACTCCCTTATCTTAGAATCATAGAATCATAGAAGTTTACAACATGGAAACAGGCCCTTCGGCCCAACATGTCCATGTCGCCCAGTTTATACCACTAAGCTAGTCCCAATTGCCTGCACTTGGCCCATATCCCTCTATACCCATCTTACCCATGTAACTGTCCAAATGCTTTTTAAAAGACAAAATTGTACCCGCCTCTACTACTGCCTCTGGCAGCTCGTTCCAGACACTCACCACACTTTGTGTGAAAAAATTGCCCCTCTGGACCCTTTTGTATCTCTCCCCTCTCACCTTAAATCTATGCCCCCTCGTTATAGACTCCCCTACCTTTGGGAAAAGGTTTTGACTATCGACCTTATCTATGCCCATCATTATTTTATAGACTTCTATAAGATCACCCCTTAACCTCCTACTCTCCAGGGAAAAAAGTCCCAGTCTATCTAACCTCTCCCTATAAGTCAAACCATCAAGTCCCGGTAGCATCCTAGTAAATCTTTTCTGCACTCTTTCTAGTTTAATAATATCCTTTCTATAATAGGGTGACCAGAACTGTGCACAGTATTCCAAGTGTGGCCTTACCAATGTCTTGTACAACTTCAACAAGACATCCCAACTCCTGTATTCAATGTTCTGACCAATGAAACCAAGCATGCCGAATGCCTTCTTCACCATCCTATCCACCTGTGACTCCACTTTCAAGGAGCTATGAACCTGTACTCCCAGATCTCTTTGTTCTATAACTCTCCCCAACGCCTTACCATTAACGGAGTAGGTCCTGGCCCGATTCGATCTACCAAAATGCATCACCTCACATTTATCTAAATTAAACTCCATCTGCCATTCATCGGCCCACTGGCCCAATTTATCAAGATCCCGTTGCAATCCTAGATAACCTTCTTCACTGTCCACAATGCCACCAATCTTTGTGTCATCTGCAAACTTACTAACCATGCCTCCTAAATTCTCATCCAAATCATTAATATAAATAACAAATAACAGCGGACCCAGCACCGATCCCTGAGGCACACCGCTGGTCACAGGCCTCCAGTTTGAAAAACAACCCTCTACAACCACCCTCTGTCTTCTGTCGTCAAGCCAATTTTGTATCCAATTGGCTACCTCACCTTGGATCCCGTGAGATTTAACCTTATGTAACAACCTACCATGCGGTACCTTGTCAAAGGCTTTGCTAAAGTGCATGTAGACCACGTCTACTGCACAGCCCTCATCTATCTTCTTGGTTACCCCTTCAAAAAACTCAATCAAATTCGTGAGACATGATTTTCCACTCACAAAACCATGCTGACTGTTCCTAATCAGTCCCTGCCTCTCCAAATGCCTGTAGATCCTATCTCTCAGAATACCCTCTAACAACTTACCCACTACAGATGTCAGGCTTACCGGTCTGTAGTTCCCAGGCTTTTCCCTGCTGCCCTTCTTAAACAAAGGCACAACATTTGCTACCCTCCAATCTTCAGGCACCTCACCTGTAGCTGTCGATGATTCAAATATCTCTGCTAGGGGACCCGCAATTTCCTCCCTAACCTCCCATAACGTCCTGGGATACATCTCATCAGGTCCCGGAGATTTATCTACCTTGATGCGCGTTAAGACTTCCAGCACCTCCCTCTCTGTAATATGTACACTCCTCAAGACATCACTATTTATTTCCCCAAGTTCCCTAACATCCATGCCTTTCTCAACCGTAAATACCGATGTGAAATATTCATTTAGGATCTCACCCATCTCTTGTGGTTCCGCACATAGATGACCTCATTGATCCTTAAGAGGCCCTATTCTCTCCCTAGTTACTCTTTTGCCCTTTATGTATTTGTAGAAGCTCTTTGGATTCTCCTTTGCCTTATCTGCCAAAGCAATCTCATGTCCCCTTTTTGCCCTCCTGATTTCTCTCTTAACTCTACTCCGGCAATCTCTATACTTTTCAGGGGATCCACTTGATCCCAGCTGCCTATGCATGTCATATGCCTCCTTCTTCTTTTTGACTAGTGCCTCAATCTCCCGAGTCATCCAAGGTTCCCTACTTCTACCAGCCTTGCCTTTCACTTTATAAGGAATGTACTTACCCTGAACCCTGGTTAACATACTTTTGAAAGCCTCCCACTTACCAGACGTCCCTTTGCCTGCCAACAGACTCTCCCAATCAACTTCTGAAAGTTCCTGTCTAATACCATCAAAATTGGCCTTTCCCCAATTTAGAATTTTAACTTTTGGGCCAGACCTATCATTCTCCATAGCTATCTTAAAACTAATAGAATTATGATCACTGGTCCCAAAGTGATCCCTCACTAACACTTCTGTCACCTGCCCTTCCTTATTTCCCAAGAGGAGGTCAAGTTTTGCCCCCTCTCTAGTCGGGCCATCCACATACTGAATGAAAAATTCCTCCTGAATACACTCAACAAATTTCTCTCCATCCAAGCCCCTAATGCTATGGCTGTCCCAGTCAATGTTGGGAAAGTTAAAGTCCCCTACTATTACCACCCTATTTTTCTTGCAGCTGTCTGTAATCTCCTTACATATTTGCTCCTCAATTTCCCGTTGACTATTTGGGGGTCTGTAGTACAATCCTATCAAAGTGATCTCTCCCTTCTTATTTTTCAGTTCTACCCATATAGACTCAGTGGGCGAACCCTCGGATATATCCCCTCTCACTACTGCCGTGATGTTCTCCCTAATCAAGAACGCAACTCCCCCTCCTCTCTTACCTCCTGCTCTATCTTTTCTATAGCATCTGTACCCTGGAACATTGAGCTGCCAGTCCTGCCCCTCCCTTAGCCATGTTTCAGTAATAGCTATAACATCCCAGTCCCATGTACCCATCCACGCCCTGAGTTCATCTGCCTTGCCCATCAGACTTCTTGCATTGAAATAAATGCAGTTTAATCTAGACTTCCCTTGGTCTTTGCCCTGCTTTCTCAGACCATCTGTCCGGTCATGTTTTGTACACGCTCCCTCACTGCCTTTTGTTTCTGTCGCCACTTTACTTCCCACTGACTTCCTGCATCGGATCCCATCCCCCTGCCACATTAGTTTAAACCCTCCCCAACAGCACTAGCAAACACTCCCCCTAGGACATTGGTTCCAGTCCTGCCCAGATGCAGACCATCCAATTTGTACTGGTCCCACCTCCCCCAGAACCAGTTCCAATGGCCCAGGAATTTGAATCCCTCCCTCTTGCACCATCTCTCAAGCCACGTATTCATCCTCACTATCCTGTCATTCCTACTCTGACTAGCCCGTGGCACTGGTAGCAATCCTGAGATTACTACCTTTGAGGTCCTACTTTTTAGTTTAACTCCTAACTCCCTAAATTCAGCTTGTCGGACCTCATCCCGTTTTTTACCTATATCGTTGGGACCTATATGCACCACGACAACTGGCTGTTCACCCTCCACCTCCAGAATGTCCTGCAGCCACTCCGAGACATCCCTGACCCTTGCACCAGGGAGGCAACATACCATCCTGAAGTCTCGGTTGTGTCCGCAGAAACGCCTGTCTATTCCCCTTACAATCGAGTCCCCTATCACTTTGGCTCTGCCACTCTTTTTCCTGCCCTCCTGTGCAGCAGAGCCAGCCACGGTGCCATGAACCTGGCCGCTGTCACCTTCCCCTGGTGAGCCATCACCCGCAACAGCATCAAAAACGGTATACCTGTTTGAGAGGGGGATGGCCACAGGGGACCCCTGCACTACCTGCCTGCACCTCTTACTTTGCCTGGTGGTCACCCATTCACTTCCTGCCTGTACTCCCTTTACCTGCGGTGTGACCAACTCGCTAAACGTGCTATCCACGAGTTTCTCTGCATCGCGGACGCTCCACAGTGAATCCACCCGCAGCTCCAGCTCCGAGATACGATCGGTCAGTAGCTGCAGGTGGACACACTTCCTGCACACATGGTCGGCAGGGACACTGGTAGTGTCCATGACTTCCCACATCTTGCAGGAGGGGCATATCACGGGTGCGAGGTCTGCTGCCATGACTTGCCTTAGCTTAGTTACCTATTTTAAATTACGTTGAAATTAGAAAATGTTAACTATACTAGGGACCTAGGTTCACTAAAAAAAAACACTACCTGCTATAAAACCTGCAAACCTTAAGTTTAGTTAATTAGTTAATTATAAATGTGGTTATGTTGCCTGGTTTTATTGTAACTTAGCCCACAGTTCTGAGAAAAAGAAAAACTCACCACCAACCACCCTCCTGCTTTACCTGTGACGTCACTCTGATTTTTTTTTTGATCAGAACCCGGTTGGTCTGCTCTCGCTCTGCGCTGTTTTTATCCCCGCTCCGCT
The DNA here is from genome assembly GCF_035084215.1 of Heptranchias perlo. Classification (NCBI taxonomy): domain Eukaryota; kingdom Metazoa; phylum Chordata; class Chondrichthyes; order Hexanchiformes; family Hexanchidae; genus Heptranchias; species Heptranchias perlo. The sequence goes on from NC_090333.1 coordinate 23,804,762, forward strand.
CTCGCTGTTTCCCACCGCTCTGGTCCGCTCTCGCTCTGCGCTGTTTTTATCCCCGCTCCGCTCTCGCTGTTTCCCAACGCTCTGGTCCGCTCTCGCTCTGCGCTGTTTTTATCCCCGCTCCGCTCTCGCTGTTTCCCACCGCTCTGGTCCGCTCTCGCTCTGCGCTGTTTTTATCCCCGCTCCGCTCTCGCTGTTTTTATCCCCGCTCCGCTCTCGCTGTTTCCCACCGCTCTGGTCCGCTCTCGCTCTGCGCTGTTTTTATCCCCGCTCTCGCTCTGCGCTGTTTTTATCCCCGCTCCGCTCTCGCTGTTTCCCATCGCTCTGGTCCGCTCTCGCTCTGCGCTGTTTTTATCCCCGCTCTCGCTCTGCGCTGTTTTTATCCCCGCTCCGCTCTCGCTGTTTCCCGCCGCTCTGGTCCGCTCTCGCTCTGCGCTGTTTTTATCCCCGCTCCGCTCTCGCTGTTTTTATCCCCGCTCCGCTCTCTCTGTTTCCCGCCGCTCTGGTCCGCTCTCGCTCTGCGCTGTTTTTATCCCCGCTCCGTTCTCGCTGTTTCCCACCGCTCTGGTGAGCTCTCGCTCTGCGCTGTTTTTATCCCCGCTCCGCTCTCTCTGTTTCCCGCCGCTCTGGTCCGCTCTCGCTCTGCGCTGTTTTTATCCCCGCTCCGCTCTCACTGTTTCCCACTGCTCTGGTGAGCTCTCGCTCTGCGCTGTTTTTATCCCCGCTCCGCTCTCACTGTTTCCCACTGCTCTGGTGAGCTCTCTCTCTCCGCTGTTTTTATCCCCGCTCCGCTCTCGCTGTTTCCCACTGCTCTGGTGAGCTCTCGCTCTGCGCTGTTTTTATCCCCGCTCCGCTCTCGCTGTTTCCCGCCGCTCTGGTGAGCTCTCTCTCTCCGCTGTTTTTATCCCTGCTCCGCTCTCGCTGTTTCCCGCCGCTCTGGTGAGCTCTCTCTCTCCGCTGTTTTTATCCCCGCTCCGCTCTCGCTGTTTCCCGCCGCTCTGGTGAGCTCTCTCTCTCCGCTGTTTTTATCCCCGCTCCGTTCTCGCTGTTTGCCGCCGCTCTGGTCCGCTCTCGCTCTGCGCTGTTTTTATCCCCGCTCCGCTCTCGCTGTTTGCCGCCGCTCTGGTCCGCTCTCGCTCTGCGCTGTTTTTATCCCCGCTCCGCTCTCGCTGTTTCCCACTGCTCTGGTGAGCTCTCGCTCTGCGCTGTTTTTATCCCCGCTCCGCTCTCGCTGTTTCCCGCCGCTCTGGTGAGCTCTCTCTCTCCGCTGTTTTTATCCCTGCTCCGCTCTCGCTGTTTCCCGCCGCTCTGGTGAGCTCTCTCTCTCCGCTGTTTTTATCCCCGCTCCGCTCTCGCTGTTTCCCGCCGCTCTGGTGAGCTCTCTCTCTCCGCTGTTTTTATCCCCGCTCCGTTCTCGCTGTTTGCCGCCGCTCTGGTCCGCTCTCGCTCTGCGCTGTTTTTATCCCCGCTCCGCTCTCGCTGTTTCCCGCCGCTCTGGTCCGCTCTCCCTGTTTCCCACCGCTCTGGTGAGCTCTCGCTCTGCGCTGTTTTTATCCCCGCTCCGCTCTCGCTGTTTCCCGCCGCTCTGGTGAGCTCTCTCTCTCCGCTGTTTTTATCCCTGCTCCGCTCTCGCTGTTTCCCGCCGCTCTGGTGAGCTCTCGCTCTGCGCTGTTTTTATCCCCGCTCCGCTCTCGCTGTTTCCCACCGCTCTGGTCCGCTCTCGCTCTGCGCTGTTTTTATCCCCGCTCCGCTCTCGCTGTTTCCCGCCGCTCTGGTGAGCTCTCTCGCTCTGCGCTGTTTTTATCCCCGCTCCGCTCTCGCTGTTTCCCGCCGCTCTGGTGAGCTCTCTCGCTCTGCGCTGTTTTTATCCCTGCTCCGCTCTCGCTGTTTCCCGCCGCTCTGGTGAGCTCTCTCTCTGCGCTGTTTTTACCCCCGCTCCTCTCTCGCTGTTTCCCGCCGCTCTGGTGAGCTCTCTCGCTCTGCGCTGTTTTTATCCCCGCTCCACTCTCGCTGTTTCCCGCCGCTCTGGTGAGCTCTCGCTCTGCGCTGTTTTTACCCCCGCTCCTCTCTCGCTGTTTCCCACCGCTCTGGTGAGCTCTCGCTCTGCGCTGTTTTTACCCCCGCTCCTCTCTCGCTGTTTCCCGCCGCTCTGGTCCGCTCTCGCTCTTGCTGTTTTTATCCCCGCTCCTAGTGGCAGAATTGTAGAATAAAAACAGAAAATGCTGCAGAAGCTCAGCAAGTGAGGCAGCATCTGTGGAGAAAGAAACAGAGTTAACATTTCAGGTCAAAGACCTTTCATCAGAATTGGAAGATGTTAAAGAGTTAAAGTTTTTAAGCAGTACAGAGGCAGGGAAAGGCAGGGAGGAAAGAACAAAAGGGAAGGTCTCTGATGGGGTAGAGTGCAAAAGTGATTAAATGACAAGGGATGATGGTGCAAGGCAAGGAGGGTGGTAATGGGACAGGTAAAGAAACTAAAGATCAGTCTAGAGTAGCTGTAAATGGCAACAGCAGAACCATTACCAGCATCCGCTGTTTGAAAAAATGGGAGCAGTGGCTATGATCTGATGTTATTGAAATCATGGTTGATTCCAGAAGGTTGTAAAGTGCCTAAACGAAAGATGAGATGCTGTTCCTCGAGCTTACATTGAGCTTCATTGGAACAGTGTAAAGAGGCCGAGGACGGAGAGGTCAGAGTGGGAGTGGGACTGGGAATTAAAATGGCAAGCGACCGACAGGTCAGGGTCACACTTGCAGACAGAGCGGAGGTGTTCAGCAAAGCAATCACCCAATCTGCGTTTGATCTCCTCAAGTGAAGCAAGTGTCAGTGGGGGAGCAATTAGGGAACAGCGATCATAGTATCATAAGGTTTAGAATAGCTATGGAAAAGGACATGGACCACTCTAAAGTAAAAGAATTGATCTAGCCCAAGTAAATTGGAATCAAAGATTGGCAGGCAAAACGGTAATTGATCAAGGGGCGGCCTGTAAGGAGGAGATGGTTCAGGTACAGTCAAGGTATATTCCCACGAGGGAGAAAGGTAGGCCAATTAAAGCCAGAGCTACCTGGATGACAAAAAAGATAGAGAGTAAGATGAAGCAGAAAAAAGGGGCATATGACTGATGTGAGGTTGATAATACAAGTGAGAACCAGGCTGAATATAGAAAGTTCAGAGGGGAAATGATAAGGGAAATAAGAGGGGCAAAGAGAGAATATGAGAATAGACTGGCGGCAAACATAAAACGGAATTCAAAAGTCTTCTATAGGCATGTAAACAGTAAACGGGTAGTAAGAGGAGGGGTGGGACCGATCAGGGACCAAAAAGGAGATCTACTCATGGAGGCAGAGGGCATGGCCGAGGTACTAAATGAGTACTTTGCATCTGTCTTTACCAAGGAAGAAGATGCTGCCAGGGTCTCAGTAAAGGAAGATTTAGTTGAGATACTGGATGGGCTAATAATTGATAAAGAGGAGGTACTAGAAAGGCTAGCTGTACTTAAAGTAACTAAGCACCCAGTCCTGATGGGATGCATCCTAGGTTGTTGAGGGAAATAAGGGTGGAAATTGCGGAGGTACTGGCCATAATCTTCCAAACATCCTTAGATACGAGGGGGCTGCCAGAGGAATGGAGAATTGCAAATGTTACACCCTTGTTTAAAAAAGGGTGTAAGGATAAACCCAGCAACTACAGGTCAGTCAGTTTAATCTCGGTGGTGGGGAAACTTTTAGAAACGATAATCCGGGACAGAATTAGCAGACACTTGGACGAGTGGATTGATTAGGGAAAGCCAGCACAGATTTGTTAAAGGCAAATCGTGTTTAACTCACTTGATAGAGTTTTTTGATGCGGTAACAGAGAGAGTCGACGAGGTCAATGCAGTTGATGTATATATATGGACTTTCAAAAGGCGTTTGATAAAGTGCCACATGGTAGGCTTATCATCAAGATTGAAGCCCATGGAATCAGGGGACAGTAGCAGCATGGATTCAGAATTGGCTAAGTAACAGGAAGCAGAGAATAGTGGTGAACGGTTGTTTTTCAGTTTAGAGGGAGGTGTACAGTGGTGTTCCCCAGGGGCCAACTGCTTTTCTTGATATATATTAATGACTTGCATTTGGGTGTACAGGGCACATTTTCCAAATTTGCAGATGACACAAAACTTGCAAGTGTAGTGAACAGTGAGAAGGATAGATAGACTTCAAGAGGATATAGACAGGCTGGTGGCATGGGCAGACACGTGGCAGATGAAATTTAATGCAGAAAAAGGTGATACATTTCAGTCGGAAGAACGAGGAGAGGCAATATAAACTAAAGGGTACAATTCTAAAAGGGGTACAGGAACAGAGAGATCTGGGGGCATATGTGCACAAATCATTGAAGGTGGCAGGGCAGGTTGAGAAAGCAGTTAAAAAAGCATATGGGATCCTAGGCTTTATAAGAAGGCATAGAGTACAAAAGCAAGGAAGTTATGATGAACCTTTATAAAACACTGGTTTGGCCACAACTGGAGTATTGTATCCAGTTCCGGACACCGCACTTTAGGAATGATTCCAGGGATGAGGGATTTTAGTTAAGTGGATAGACTTGAGAAGCTGGGGTTGTTCTCCTTGGAACAGAGAAGATTGAGAGGAGATTTGATAGAGATATTCAAAATCATGAAGGGTCTGGATAGAGTAGATAGAGAGAAACTGTACCCATTGGTGGAAGGGTCAAAAATCATAGGGCATAGATTTAAGGTGATTGGCAAAAGATCCAAAGGTAACATGAGGAAAAACATTTTTGACGCAGCAAGTGGTTAGGATCTGGAATGCACTGCAGGGGCGGAGGTGGGGGATTGGTGGTGGAGGCAGATTCAATCATTGCCTTCAAAAGGGAACTGGATAAGTACTTGAAAAGAAAAAATTTGCAGGGCTATGTGGATAGGGTGGGGGAGTGGGACTAGCTGGATTGCTCTTGCATAGAGCCGGCACGGACTCAATGGGCTAAATGGCTTCTTTCCGTGCTGTAATCTTTCTATGATTCTATGATTCTGGAGGAGACCACATTGTGAGCAGTGAATACAGTATACTAAATTGAAAGAAGTACAAGTAAACCGCTGTTTCACCTGGAAATAGTGTTTGAGGCCCTGGGTGGTGGGAAGGGAGGAGATGAAGGGGCAAGTGTTGCATTTCCTGCACTCGCACAGGAAGGTGCTCAGAGGGGGAGAGTGGGTGTTGGGGCTGATGGAAGAGTGGACCGGGTTGTCGCGGAGGGAGCGGTCCCTACGGAATGCTGAAAGGGGAGGGGAGGAGAAGATGTGTTTATTGGTGGGATCGCACTGAAGGTGGCGGAAATGGTGAAGAATGATATGTTGAATGTGGAGGCTGGTGGGGTGAGGACAAGGGGACCCTATTCTGGTTCTGGGAGGGTAGGGAAGGGGAGAGGGCAGAAGTGCGGGAAATAGGACGGATATGGTCGAGGGCCGCGTCAACTACAGTGGAGGGCAACCCTCGCTTGAGGAAAAAGGAAGACCTATAGGAAACACTGATGTGGAAGATGGTATCATCAGAACAGATGAGACGGTGAAACTGGGAGAAGGGAATAGAGTCCTTAAAGGAAGCGGGGTGGTAGGAAGTGTAATCAAGGTAGATGTGGGAGTCGGTGGGCTTATAATAGATATTGGTTGACGGCCTATCCCCAGAAACGGAGATAGAGAAGTTGAGGAAGGGAAGGGAAGAGTCAGAGATGGACCATGTGAAGGGGAGGGATGGGTGGAAATTGGAAGCAAAGTTGATGAAATTTTCCAGTTCGGGGCGACAGCAGGAAACAGCACCAACACAGTCATCAATGTAGAATTGTAGATCCAGTTTTGAAATACCAATCTCCTGGAATCCAATCCAAACAAGTGACAGTACAAAAGTGGCTTTTGAGTAGCTGTTTTTGGGGATCAGTGTAAATGAAGTGTTTATCTTTTTGTTCCCCACTTTTGACTATCGTTCTTTGAGATCTACCAAAGCTTACACTGAATGAGTTTTACAGCAATGCCACGTGTAGCTGCAGGAGCCGGATGCATCTCGGCACTTACACTGGGATGCGCCCTGCACCCACCCCCTGTGGATTTTAGGGGCCCATACTTTTAACACTATTTCTTATATGTAATTGTCTCATTCTTCCCTTATGAGTCATTCCTGGTCATAACCCAGGAACAAGCTTTATGTTCTTTAAAAAGCTTTACTACCTAAAGTTATACTCATTTTACCCGACAATCTCACTCCTTCAAAAACCTGAAAACCTATCTCTCCAACCAGGTGCTCAGTCCCTTTCCACCTTAATCTTTATTGCCTCCACCTCAGTGTCCTCTACATCCCCCCCCACCCCACCCCCCTGCATCCCCCCCCCCACCAATGTGAGTGGTTAATTGGCTCTTTATCTTGAGCATCTCTCTCATACAACTAAATTTTACTATCTAAACTTTACTACTATTGATTTGTGTTTCTGAGCTGTAGGTGACACAGTTCTCAACAGCTTCACTCATCTAACGCCTGTGAAGATCATGCCTCTCTGCCAACTTGAGTTCTTGCTGCATCCCTCTCACTGCTGCTGGCCAGTACCAGCTCTGCCCTGCCCTGAGAGCTGGTGCCATCTCCCCATTAATAACCTAGCCCTTCCCATACCTCCCTACCCACTCACCGCTACCTGGTCACCTTATTCACTCATTGCTCCTGCTCTGAAAAGGGCCTGATTTCTCTATCAGGGAGCCAGCTTTAAATTCTTCAAACCAGTTACTGTGCTTTTATTTAAATAGTAAAGTTTTTCAAAGAACTTAAAGCTGGTTCCTGGGTCATGACCAGAAATGTGACAGTCTGGGCTTCCTAGGTGTGGGTCTGGGTGGCCATCAACAGCTCTGCCAGTAGGCCCATGGAAAATTGTGGCCAACTTGTCGCCAAATTTGTGATAGGCTTCTAAAGAAAGAAAGACTTGCATTTATATATCATCTTTTACAACCTCGGGACATCCCAAAGCGCTTTACAAGCCAATGAAATACTTTTGAAGTGTAGTCAGTTGTAATGGAGGAAATGCAGCAGCTAATTTGTGCACAGCAAGATCCCACAAACAGTAATATGATAATGACCAGACAATCTGTTTTAGTGATGTTGGTTGAGAGATAAATGTTGGCCAGGACACTGGGAGAGGACTCCTGTGCTTAGTTCTTATGCCTGGGTGTTGAATAGGACAATGTGATCCAACGTCTTTGTATCTGTCTTTAGTTAACCTACTGTCTATGTTCTTCTGCAATTAATTCCTCTCCTTGCTTCGCTCATCAACCAAACCTCTCCTGTCAGTCATCTTAATGAAGACAGCTTCAAATGACCTGTGAATGATCCCTTCAGTAATTCTTATGCCCTAAATTATCTTCTAGTACTTTGCAGAGTATTAACTAAGTAAACTGTTTGTTTAATTTATTTTACAGAAGAAATGCATGTTACTTATCTTCTTATTGAAGACTTAATTTCTTTTCATTGATCCTGCATCCAGTCTTTTCTCTTTCAATGTTGGTAACCAGCGACCATTTATTATATATTCAAAATGCTGAGTGGGTCACAGTATTCCATCCCAAACACAATGAAAAATCCTGTCTGGTTTTGTCAATGGGAAAACCCATTTTAAGAGTGTCAACATTTACCTGCAGTACCTGTAACATCTGTAGGTGGTGCTATGATTGGCATTTATAGTGTTGAGTTCCTGTCACATAGCATTAGGTGCAACACAGTTCCTATGTTCTAGCCCCAAAACACAGCATGCATTTCTAGCACAAAGACACTGGGTGCCAGCACAGGAGCATAGGGAGGCCTTATCACATGATTTCCATGTGGGGACAAAAGTTAAGCTCTTTGATGAAATAAATAATTACTACAGACATAAAAACACCCCTTCCCACAGTGACCAGACTTGCACGATTCTGGTTCCTGACCCCAATCCTACTCCTTTCCCCAATTCCTGTTCTGTCACCCATGGATTGTCAAAGGTGCCATGAGACTCACCCCCATTTCCCCTCCAATTAGAAAAGTTTTGTTCCCTTCTATCTACCATTTCCCCAAGGTCGACACTAACCTTTGACCACCAATACCACTACAAGGTCAGCGTCAGGCCTACAAATGTTACCCAGTGAACTGAGCCTACAGTCCTAAATTATCTGTCTCCTCCACCCCCCACTGGCTGGCTGCACTCACCAGGCCTCCCTCCCCACTGGTTGAAGTGTCCAGGCCCCAATACCCCCTGCCTCTCTCTGCTGGTTAAATTATTTGTGCCTTCCTCCCCCACCACTAACTGAAGTTTCCAGGTCTTCTCCTGGTCCCAGCTGGCTGAATATTCCGTCTGGGTACCTGCATCTCTCCTCCCTCCCTCCCTCCCTCTCCACACCCTCTAACCCTGCTTGATGTGACTATTGCCTGTAGCCATGACTCCCAGGACATCGACTAGTTCAAAATAAAAAGAGATAATGCTGCACTTGGCCATGTATTCCAATGGAATTCCCTCTAACGATAATTCTACAAGCATTTTAAAACAGTCAGAGGTACATGTTAACTTGAGAAAGGAATAGGCCATTCAGCACCTTGAGCCTGTTCCGCCATTCAATTAGATCATGACTGATCAAAGCCTCAACTCCATTTACCCGCATTTACTCCATATTCCTTGATATCCTTACCCAACAAAAATCTATCAATCTCAGTCGTGAAAATTTTCCAGCATCCACAGCTTTTTGGGGACCGAGTTCGAGATTTCCACTACCCTTTGTATGAAAAGACACATTTGTATATACTATAAAATAACATATCTGGAAGGACGTTCAAGGCAGAAATTTAAATAATCTCTGACTATAGGTGCTTTTTGAAAATCACTCACGTTTCATTATTGCAGCTTATTATCTGCCTGCATTCTTCAGTTGTGGTTTAGGCTTTTTAATTCACCTCTGCTCCACTCCTTCCTCCCTTTCAGCTACCTTCTGTTCAACATATTCAATTATGTTTTTCTCAGTACCTTCCATTTCAGAGTACATTCCTCCAAATCCTTGATAATGTGGGTTCAGGAAGGATGGCATTTTCTTACAGCAGCAAACCAATAATGAAATATAACAATAACCTCCCTTGGACGTAAGAGAAAAGTCCCTCTGTCGTGATTGACAGCACTCTCAGTGTGAAACGAGCATTAATCTCTGTGCACAGCATACAGCAACGATGACGCAGAGGTCACTGGTGGCTCTGGAGGTTCTTTCTTGCCCTAGATCATGTGATGTGTTAAAATTGCTGCAGTGAGTGCAGCATTAGTCAGCACATGAACACATAAGCACTGTGCCAGTTCTCCTGATTTCCTGGTGGGCTGGAGGAATGACTTAAGTGACATTTGTACACAGCATTAGAGAGCCTGGTGGGAGAGAGTGGTATGTGACTGACAGCTGGAATTTACGACTTGAGAGTGCAGTACTTATCCGTAGCACTTGCTGCTAGTTTCTCCTGTGTATAGAGCTCTCTCAGGGTGTTTTCCTTCCTTTCCCCCCTTTTAAAGAAAGTCTTCCCCTAATCCCGGAATGGGGCTTGGGTTTTGGTGAGCTGAGGTCCCCAATCAAGTCTTTCTTTAAGCCAAAGGTATCAAGTCAACTAAGCCAAAGGTTTCATGACATTGAATCTATATGGCAGGCAATCAACATAAGCAGATTTTACAAATCAGAAGCAACAGAGCCAATACTTCTATTGCAAGTTAACTCATCAAAGACTGCAGTAACCCTTCCTCACCAAATTCTGTCATGATCAGGAAGGAATGCTTACATTCGTCTGGAGCATGCTATGAATTCTGAATATTTTTCATCTCTGTATATTTCTCTGCCTCTTTGTAATATTCATCATTAGAAATTTAACTGAAGTAATTATTTGCAGATATTTGATGAAATAAAAGATGTGCACTCTTCCCTCTCTGAGGAGTCAGGCAAGTGACCTGTTCTCAGGCCCCTATGAATGCCACTCTGTAATCAGCTTCTATGAATTTCCACAAGAGCAATGGAAACTGTCTATCTCTCTTGATGCATCTTGTTTTCACTGGCTGCTGCTCCTGTACAGAAAAGCTGAGATTGAAAATCCACTGTGCAGAGAATCACATGGCAAGTGAATCAACCAACATGTTACCACTCCCTGGAGCAGCTCATGGATGCATTAATGTGCTTTGGGCAGCCGAAGCTGCTAAGATGTATCGAATTCCAAAGATTTTTGAAGGTATTTAAATATTCAAAGTGTTAATTGAGAGGTCCTGCCTGTTATTGGCTTTCGTTCTATCCAAATGAAATCCTTCCTGTAACCTGTGTATTTTAATAATATAACAAAGTGGAGAGATCATGGTGGCTATAGAAATGCTGCTACAATAGTCCCTTGTTTACATATAATTGCAATGCATCAAGGTGAATGAAATGCTTCTCTGACTTTTATTAAATTAAATATTTAACACCACTGACATATCAAAAGGCTTGTGAGAGAAGTAGGCTCACATCTCATTTAGCTGTTCCATAAAGGTGTTTCTTTTCCATTCTCATAGGTCACAAGGGAATGCTCTGACCCATATTAACTATAATAACTTGCATTTATATAGTGCCTTTAATGTAGTAAAGCATCCCACCAGTCACAAATCATGACTGACCAAGAGAGCTGTCCCTGACCATTTGTGAAATGGACGGCTCCATAATCTCCTCAATCCATCATTTTGTTTCTTAGCCAAGACCTATTGAAACTCTTCTAATGTAAACTGGCGATTTTAAATGCCAGTTAAAGTTAAGGTTGAATCCAAGACTTGTCAGTAACGGTACGAATTATGTTATGTTCTGTAGTCAGATTCTAGTTGTCTTCTCCGAAATCACAGTTTTTTTTAACGTGTCTCTTTTCTAAAAAAAACAAGACATAGCTCCATGGGCATAAAACAATATCAGATCTCATCACATTGCAGCTGCTACTATTTTTTATTTATACCACACTTGATAATACAATCCCTGTGGAATATTCTCTTGTATTTCATGGAGGTGACATCACATTTGAGAACAGATGCCACTTTGGGAGTAAAAAACATTCCCAGTGACTTGGCTGGAGCCACTCCATAACACACATCAATTTGTTTCCCATTTAAAATTATATTTATAATTTTATCATTTTCAGTTTAATTATTCACCTAACGTGGTGTAAACATGATGAGGTAGCATGGGACACATGCCATGGATACACTATTCACTGTCACTCATGACTTATCAGGCCAGACAATTCATAGGATATAAATTGAATCCCACAATTCCTCTACGTTATGTATTTATATAAATGCTTATCCTTTTAATGAGCAACTGCAATCTTAATGCTGCTTGGGCTGAATTTGCAGAAATTCCCCATACCTATATTTGAATCGGTGTTTTGGGAGTCTTAAGATGATAGTAATTTACTGTTTATGCTTATGCACAACACTACAAATTTAGGTCCTTGGTTTGGAGTTCAAAGTAGGAGACTCTCCTGTGCGTAGGTGTAGTGTAGTGTAGCTCAGACTGGGGAGCACACTAACCTGCTGCTAGCCTGATCCCATATTACTGTTTATTCCAGCACCACTTGCCTCTTCCCAGCTGCTAGTCCCTTGTTTCCCTCTCTGGCTCTTGGTCTCCTGTTGCCCTCTCTTTGGCTCCCAGCCTCCCATTTCTTCGCTGTGCACAGTGGTAGCAACACATGGAATGCCTGCTTCAAAATTACATAGAATTTTACAGCACAGAAACAGGCCATTCAGCCCAAATGGTCTATGCTGGTGTTTATGCTCCACATGAGCCTCCTCCCACCTTACTTCATCTCACCCCATCAGCATAATCTTCTATTACTTTCTCCCTCGCATACTTATCTAGCTTCCCCTTAAATGCATCTATGGTAATCGCCTCAACCACTCCACGTGTTAGCGAGTTCCACATTCTCACCACTCAAATCAAATTTCCCAATCTCCAGGAAGCCACTGTGGCTGACATGGGATCTTATATGTGTGATAATAGATTGTTTTTTCAGTTTTTTTTAGTTGGAAGGTAGAAAGTCTTCTCATACATGGGTCACCTTATACATGATTATATTCAGTTCATTCATGTAGAGAAAGGTGAATGCTAAAGGAAAATCCACACTACTGCAGTTTTAGGAAATCTTTCTGCATCAGGACAGCTTTAAAATGCAAATAGGTACAATTGAATTTTTTACATGCTTAGTAAGTGCAGCTACACGATCCTGCTGGCTCTGAGGGAGTTGATAAATACTCTGTAAATTTGAGCCCAGGCTACTGGCAGAAAGTAGTGGTGAACCATTGCCTCTGCGATCTGGTCTGGAGAGAACGAGTCAACACTGACAGATGAGTTGGTTTTGCTGATTGTTTAAAAGGAGGCTGCATTGCCTGTCCTGTCATCCTCACTGAATGCAGTTCATCTGTCTCATTGAGGTGACATGTTCTTTCTGATGAGTCTGTCGTAAATGAGAGAAGAAAGAGATGAATCAACAATCAGTGGGTAAGAAAAGTATACAGATCACGTCAGGCGAAACAATGCAAGAAAAAAAATACAACATTAAAACCTTAAACTGCCTGACGCACAGCGGCACGATAACAAAAATGGCTTTAACACACAAAGGGATAAAGACAGGATCAGCAATTGCCTCCACTTATCCTCCTTTAGCAGGTTCAGTGGGATGGTCTGGGGACAAGTGACAGCAAGTTTATCAGGGATAGTGAAACAGTTCAGGGAGAGCATGATGATCTCACCTGTGCAAGGTGAATGGTATCGCTGTGTAATCAAAGAGTGATAGCATTTCAGGTTGGCCATCTCCATCTAAAGTAGAATACCAACATAGTTCTTGTAGTACCATGACTGACAACATGAGTGCTCTATAGCATACAACTGAAGACATGTGTGTGTATGTATGTACATGTGTCTGTGTATGTATGTGTGTATGTATGTGTGTATGCCTGTATATATTTTTTTTATTCGTTCATGGGATGTGGGCGTCGCTGGCAAGGCCGGCATTTATTGCCCATCCCTAATTGCCCTTGAGAAGGTAGTGGTGAGCCGCCGCCTTCTTGAACCGCTGCAGTCCGTGTGGTGAAGGTTCTCCCACAGTGCTGTTAGGAAGGGAGTTCCAGGATTTTGACCAGGCATTGATGAAGGAACGGCGATATATTTCCAAGTCGGGATGGTGTGTGACTTGGAGGGGAACGTGCAGGTGGTGTTGTTCCCATTTGCCTGCTGCTCTTGTCCTTCTAGGCGGTAGAGGTCGCGGGTTTGGGAGGTGCTGTCGAAGAAGCCTTGGCGAGTTGCTGCAGTGCATCCTGTAGATGGTACACACTGCAGCCACGATACGCTGGTGGAGGGAGTGAATGTTTAGGGTGGTGGATGGGGTGCCAATAGCAGGCTGCTTTGTCCTGGATGGTGTCGAGCTTCTTGAGTGTTGTTGGAGCTGCACTCATCTAAGCAAGTGGAGAGTATTCCACCACACTCCTGACTTGTGCCTTGTAGATGGTGGAAAGGCTTTGGGGAGTCAGGAGGTGAGTCACTCACCGCAGAATACCCAGCCTCTGACCTGCGCTTGTAGCCACAGTATTTGTATGGCTGGACCAGTTAAGTTTCTGGTCAATGGTGACCCCCAGGATGTTGATGGTGGGGGATTCGGCGATGGTAATGCCGTTGAATGTCAAGAGAAGTTAGTTAGACTCTTTCTTGTTGGAGATGGTCATTGCCTGGCATTTGTCTGGTGCGAATGTTACTTGCCACTTATCAGCCAAGCATGTTGTCCAGGACTTGCTGCATGCGGGCACGGACTGCTTCATTATCTGAGGGGTTGCAAATGGAACTGAACACTGTGCAATCATCAGCGAACATCCCCATTTCTGATCTTATGATGGAGGGAAGGTCATTGATGAAGCAGCTGAAGATGGTGGGGCCGAGGACACTGCATGTGTGCGTGTATTTGTGTGTGTGCCTCTGTGTGTGAGAGTGCCTGTGTGTGTGTATGTGTATATGTGTTTGTGCCTCTGTGTGTGTGTATGTGTGCCTCTGTGTGTATATGTGTGTGTCTGCTTCTGTGTGTATATGTGTTTGTGCCTCTGTGTGTGTATGTTTGTGTGTGCCTCTGTTTGTATATGTGTGTGTGCTTCTGTGTGTATATGTGTATATGTGTACTTCTGTGTGTATATGTATGTGTATGCTTCTGTATGTGTGTGTATGTCTATGCCTCTGTGTGTGTATATATGTGTGTGTGCCTGTGTGTATGCCTGTATTTGTGTGTTTATATATATATATATATGTGTGTATATATATACACATGATGCAGTCTGCTAGTGGAGTTAAAATAAATATAGAAAGGAATATTATAGAACCTGGTATGTCACACCAGATACAGTGGGGTTAAACTTCTAAAGGGTCTAACAGATGGTTTTACACAAGGGAGGTAAATTCCTCTAGGACTTATCACCCTGCATGGGGGACGTTAAACTCCTAAAAGATATAAACATTATCCTGCATAGTGAGGGAAATATGTATAAGATCTAAAGCGTCATCCTACACGCGGGGGAGGGGATGTCAAAGTCCTCTAGAATCTAACATACATGCATGGAAGGGTTAAACTTATTATAAATAAAGCTGGTTCTGCATTGGCTGCCAGGACCTGATGTACAATTTAGTACAGGCCTGGAGCGTGAAGGTTACCCATATCACATTGTGTTTTTGAGGTGAAGTAATTTCACTAAATCAAAGATTTTTTTTTATTTTATTTTTTCTCTTATCTCACCAGTGGCCTCATCTTTGCTGACATCCAGGCTTTGCAATTGTAGTTGGCCTTGGATTAGAGAATGGCTGCAAAATAAAGCAAACCAATGATGCCCCCCTCCTCCGAGAGCCGACCTTTTCATCTTCTCAAAAACACATCCCCTGTCTGACAGTGAACGTGTACGCATATCACTTTCATAGCACAGACTGAGGGGGAAGGGGGTTGGGAAGCATGAACCGTGTAAAGGAATTATCATGCTGCATTATCAGTATCTATTTCAAACACTTCAGTGCATCATTTCACTCCTCGGCTCTCTCTTTACATTCTGTTAATTATTCATTTTAAATGACTTGAATTGATGAAATTCCCTGGTGCCTTTGTTCAACATATGAAGCTGGCACTGGTGCAATGTATCTCATCAGGTCTGACCTGGACACGACTCTGTCACGGCCCTGAGTATCTCACAGTCCCTTCTACTTCTTTCCACTATAAATGAATGACCTGCCTCTGTCTTTCAGAGTGTCTGACTAAATTTCTACACGATTGTGTCTGGTCGTCTTTCTCTGTCTCTGTCTCTTTCCTTCTTAATCTCGCTGTTTCCTTCATTCCAACAAGAACTACTTACATTTATATCGCACCATTAGTGTAGTGAAACGTCCCAAGGCACTTCATAGGATCGTAATCAGACAAAATTTGACACCGAGCCACATAAGGAGACATTAGGACAGGTTACCAAAAGCTTGGTCAAAGAGGTAGGTTTTAAAGAGCATCTTAAAGGAGGAGAGAGTGGTAGAGAGGCAGGGAGGTTTAAGGAGGAAATTCCAGAGCTTAGGGCTAGACTGCTGAAGGCACGACTGCCAATGATGGAGTGATGGAAATCGGGAATGCACAAGAGGCCAGAATTGGAGGAACGCAGAGTTCTCGACGAGCTGTAGGGCTGGAGGAGGTTACAAAGATAATGATGGATGAGGCCATGGAGGGGTTTGAACACAAGAATGAGAATTTTAAATTCGAGGCATTGCTGGACCGGGACCAAATGTAGGTCAGCGAGCACGGGGTGATGGGTGAACAGGACTTGGTGTGAGTTAGGATTTGGGCAGCAGAGTTTTGGATGAGCTGAAGTTTACAGAGGGTGGAAGATGGGAGGCTGGCCAGAAGAACATTGATTTTAAAATTCTCATTCTTGTGTTCCAATCCCTCCATGGCCTCGTGCCTCCATATCTCTGTAACCTCCTCCAGCCCTATAATCCTCCGAGATCTCTGCACTCCTCCAATTATGGCCTCTTGCGCATCCACAATTTACATCACTCCACCATTGGTGGTCGTACCTTCAGCTGCCTAGGCCCTAAGCTCTGGAATTCCCTCACTAGGGGGTTGATTTTGGAAGGAAGTAGCGGGTGCGTTGGGGGGTGGGGGGGCTCCGAAAATCACGGAAATCTTGAGCGGGTTCGGAACCTGGCTCCAACCCGCAGACTTCCGGGTTCCCCATTGACGCGTCTGGGTGCGTGCGCGCCTCCCGAATGCGGAAGTCCCACCGGCAATTATAGCCGGCGGGATGATAGTCAACAGACTTATGTACGTACTTGAAGTACTTGAAATACTTAATTTTTTCCACATTAAGGCAGGGGTCCGATTTTGAAACATCCTCAGCGTGTTTCCCGTGCTGTGGGAAACACTCCATGTTCTACCAGACGTGTTTCACCCAGCAGCCAGTTGCACATTCAAATGCTTGTTTGACAGATGGGGAGAAAAGGTGAGTTCTTGCTGCAGGGCACTCAGTTCTTTCACACAAACTTTTGGCTGCGAGATCTTTGTGTTTTCACTGTAAATTCTTACATTCCACTCACAATTCTTCTGTTCCCACATATTTAACAACTTTTCGGACCCCCTCAAATTCACATCATCAGGATGGGGGTGGGGGTGGTGCCATGGCCGCATTCACCACTATATCCGAGGACGAGCAACATCACCGGCCTCGCCAGGCACGGCGTGCACTTCTGCCACTTACAGCTCCACAACATGGTGCTGCACCACAGGGACCTGCACAAGAGGGCAACGACAGAGAGAGCGACATCGCAGGAGGCACCAACCTCGCCACGGGGTCTACAGACCAAGGCTCAGCTTCCTGGACCTCTCTGAGGAGCAGTGCATACGGAGGCTCAGAGTCAGTCGCCAGGTAGTCGCAGACATCTGCAGCCTCCTTCAGGCCAAGCTGCTCCCGGCTGGGCCGAGTGGCATCTCATTACCTGTCGCTGTCAAAGTCACCACTGCCCTCAACTCCTTCGCCTCCGGGTCATTCCAGGGTGTCACCGGGGACATCGCCGGGGTCTCTCAGTCGTCTGCACACAACTGCATAAGACAGGTCACCGACGGCTTGTTTTGCAGAGCCTCACAGTACGTCAACTTCCCCATGGACAACCTCAGCCAGACGGGGAAGGCAGTGGGATTCCACTCTGTGGCTGGCTTCCCACAGGTGCAGGGTGTAATCGATTGCACGCATATAGCAATACGAGCACCTCCACATGAGCCAGGACTGTTCGTCAACAGAAAGGGGTATCACTCCATCAACACTCAGCTCATTTGCGACCACCAAAGATTCCTTCACATGTGCACCAGATTCCCTGACAGCTGCCACGATTCCATCACCCTGACGGAATCCAACAGCCCGCCCCTCTCCCACACAACGAATACCCTTAAGGGCTGGCTCCTCGAGGACAAGGGATACCCTCTGCACACGTGGCTCATGACAACTCTGAGGAACCCCATCACCGAGCAACAGCGTCAAAATAATGACAGCCATATTGCCACCTGGTCTACAATTCAGCATGCTATAGGGCTGCTTAAGATGTGATTTCGATGCCTTGATCATTCTGGGGGAGCGCTTCAATACGCACCAGACAGAGTGGGACGCGTTATAGTAGTGTGTTGTGCCCTGCACAACATGGCACAACTAAGAGGGGTGCCACTTGAGGAGGCCCCATCCACATCTGCCACCCACATTGAGGAGGATGGGGAGGAGGAGAAGGAGGAACCCATGGGCAGAGCAGCGGCTCACCTGGCTGCTCGTAAGGCCAGGGAGTCACTGATATGTGAACGGTTCTCCTAACATCAGAAAGTGTGAAGACTCCAGTCGTCACACTACCTGCAAAGAGCAGCGCCAACACCAGGCCACCCAGCCCTCCCTGCACAAAACAGTCCTGCAAATACAGATACACCCACTGTAAAGTGACCAATGGGTGGCATCAAGTGTCGCCGTTCATGGTGAACCTCATGAAAGGGCCCTATCGCAAAAGCCAGTCAAGAATGGGCAAGACGTGGCAGTAGTTGTGACAATCATAATATTTAATGTCACTTTAACAAAAAGCAAATATAAATTAAAACATGACAGTCTGTCAAACACCCTTGTGCATACCCTTCATGCTCACAAAACCTTTGCCTTTCTCTTCTGACTACTTCTACATGGTCCATCACCTGTGGCTACAGTAGAGGTAGTGGCAGGTTGCTCATGTTCGTACCCTGACTGCTTAGATGCTTTGGGCCTATGCCCTCTGGGTTTTGGAGCCCGTGAGGGCCCCTCCAAAGACTGCTCCACCTGCACCTGTGCAGGAGCAGATTCAGCCACCCGGAGAGGAGGCAGCATTGTGGGTATTGGTTGAGAGGGGGGCAACGGATGAGACGCGGGAGAGCTTTGAATGAAGTCCCCACTTCCATGTCGCCCTTCACCATCATCCCTCCCCTGGGCCAGGCCCACATCACTCCTACCACCCTGCTGGAGAACAGTATGGTGGACATGTGTGATGCCTTGTAAGTGAAGTTTCTATCTGCCTGTTTAAGGCGGCAGAATGTTGTTCACCCTGAGTCCGAACGACCTTTGTTAGAGCCTGAATGGACTCATTTTTGAGCCGTGCTTGAAGCTCAACGGAGGGTAGCCTTCTCTCCATCACAGACATTCCCACTCTTACCTGTGACACTATCTCAGCGAGTTGCTCATGTCCCTGTGACACTATCTCAGCGAGTTGCTCATGTCCCTGTGACACTATCTCAGCGAGTTGCTCATGTCCCTGTGACACTATCTCAGCGAGTTGCTCATGTCCCTGTGACACTATCTCAGCGAGTTGCTCATGTCCCTGTGACACTATCTCAGCGAGTTGCTCATGTCCCTGTGACACTATCTCAGCAAGTTGCTCATGTCCCTGTGACACTATCTCAGTGAGTTGCTCATGTCCCTGTGACACTATCTCAGCGAGTTGCTCATGTCCCTGTGACACTATCTCAGTGAGTTGCTCATGTCCCTGTGCAGTATCTCAGAGATTCCCTCCTGCATCTGTGCCACCATTCCACTCATGCAGGAGTTGGACTCCTCCATCTTCTGCGCAATTGTGGAGAGTGCGCGTGGCACCTGTTCCAGTACCTCGCAAATGTGCTGCTGTCCCTCGATCATTCTCCTTTTAAAAGATGGCCCCCAGGGTTCAGCTTCTGCATTCAGCTGAGAAGAGCCTGGAGAGGAGTGCTCCCACTGACGCGGACTCTCCACAGCTGCCCCTGCCACCAGTGTCTGCTCGTGCTCACTTGTGTGTGGTGACTCACCAGGTGCCAACCCAACTAACTGACCTACAAGGACCCACCGAGGTGTGAGTATCTGCGCTGGTGGATGGTTCACTAAGATGTGACGGTGCACCCTCAGATGCCGGCAGGTTCTCTGAGGAATCGCCCTCTGCCGTCACTGCGGTCGTTGAAGGGCCTAAAAGAGAACAGAAGGCAATATTATGCATCATCACAGATGTGTCATGCTGCGATGAGCATACTGAGGTGTTGAAGATGGCAAGGCATGTTAACATCAATTCATATTGTGAGTGATGAATGTTAAAGTTGTGTCACCAGACGATTGTGGGGTGCCAGTCTCGCCGTCCCCAACGGACAGGCACTCGAGGGTGCGGCTCAGCTCCAGCGCCTCCTGCTCCGCGACTGTGAGGACAAGTGTTTGTGGAGGTCCCCCTCCAGTCCTCGCCCTCTCCCGTGCATTTTACGCTCTCTTCTCCTAGAAGGGGACAAAGAACAGACATGTGAGTGAGTGATGGTGAAGTGGCCAACCGATGAATGCATTGCTTTGGGTGAGGCTGACCGTGAAAGAGGTGCATCAGAGGGTGAGTATGAGATAGAGCCATCACATTGGATGAGGATTGGGGTGAGTGGTAGTGGTGGGGTGATTAATGGGGAGGTGAGGAAGTGAAGGTAGGTTGAGGGTGAGCCTTAAGTGGGTATGAGTGATGTGATAGAGTAACCTTGGCAGTGCAGGATGAGTTTGGTGAAGGTGGGGGGACGGGATGGTGATGTACAACATGGAATGTAGGAGAATCAGTAAGTGTACTCACTTTTGCTGACCTCGTTAGGTCATTGAAGCACTTCATGCACTGGACCCAGGTGCGGGAGATGTTGCTGCTGCTGGTAACCTCCTCTGCCACCTCGAGCTAGGCCTTCTTGGTGGCAGAGGCAGGCCACTTCCTCCGGTCTGCCAGGTAAAACACATTCCTCCTCCTCCTCACCCCATCCAGTAGCACCTGGAGTGAGGCATCGTTAAACCTTGGAGCAGCCTCGCCCCTGTGCTGCTCCACTGTGGTCTGTGGGTGTTTGCTCCAGCAAAAGCCTTTGGGGCAATGGCCCTTTAAATAGAGCTCCTCCAGCTGACAGCCTGTGATGCGGGTGTGCAGTCCGCCCACTGTGTAGCTGTCCGACAGCAAACCCGGAAGCCACATTAAGTGGGACCAATTGAATTGCGATCGCATGGGAAATGGACATTTTATATTGGTTGGGTTACCCATGTGCCCAATTAGCCTCCCGCTGCCATCCCACCTCCATTCTAATATGGGGGCCTAGGTGTCAGCTGTGGCTGGTGATCCCATGGTGCTATTTTGAAGAAGAGCAGGGAAGTTCTTCCTGGTGTCCTGCCCAATATTTGCCCCTCAACCAACATCAGTAAAACAGGTGATCTGCTCATTATCATGTTGCTATTTGGAAACTTGCTATATGCAAATTGGCTGCCGCGTCTCCTACATTTCAAAAGTGACTGCTTCAAAAATACTTAATTGGCTGTAAAGCTCTTTGGGACGTCCTGAGGTCGTGAAAGGCGCTATATAAATGCAAGGTGTTTTTGTTGTTATTGAATAGTCAAGTCTGGAGGTAACAAAAGGGTGGATGAGGGTTGCAGCAGCAGATAGTATCATGGTACATAGCATGGTACAGCGCAGGAGGAGGCCATTCGGCCCATCGTGCCTGTGCCAGCTCTTTGAAAGAGCAATCCCAATTATTCCCATTCCCCTGCTCTTTCCACATAGCCCTCTAAAATGTTTCCCTTCAAGTATTTATCCAATTCCCTTTTGAAAGCTACTAT
This sequence comes from Heptranchias perlo, assembly GCF_035084215.1. Lineage (NCBI taxonomy): Eukaryota > Metazoa > Chordata > Chondrichthyes > Hexanchiformes > Hexanchidae > Heptranchias > Heptranchias perlo. Next base: position 23,825,925 of record NC_090333.1, read on the forward strand.
TGAATCTGCTTCCTCCACCCTTTCAGGCAGAGCATTCCAGATCATAACAACTCGCTGCGTAAAAAAATGTTTCCTCATGTTGCCTCTGGCTCTTTTGCCGATCACCTTAAATCTGTGTCCTCTGTTTACCGACCCTTCTGCCACTGGAAACAGTTTCTCCTTATTTACTCCATCAAAACAGTCATGATTTTGAACACCTCTATCATATCTCCTCTTAACCTTCTCTGTTCTAAGGAGAACAGCCCCAGCATCTCCAATCTCTCCACATAACTGAAGTCCCTCATCCCTGGTACCATTCTAATAAACCTCTTCTGCACCCTCTCTAAGGTCTTGATATTCTTCCTAAAGTGTGGTGCCCAGAATTGGCCACAAGACTCCAGCTGAGGCCCAGCCTGTGTTTTATAAATGTTCAGCATTACTTCTTTGATTTTGCACTCTATGCCTCTATTAATAAATGTAAACAATTTTACAACACCAAGTTATAGTCCAGCAATTTTATTTTAAATTCACAAGCTTTCGGAGGCCTCCTCCTTCCTCAGGTGAACGAAATGAAATCCTCGAAATGAAATCGCATTTATAATTCACAGAACAATGCTTGGTGATTACAGACAGTTTTTTCAACTGCCCGTTGCCAAGGCAATCAGTGTGCAGACAGACAGGTGTTACCTGCAAGGTCTCAGAATATACAAACCACCAAAAAAAAACAACAAAAAACAGAGATAGAGAGGTAGAAACATAGAAAAGACAGCAACTGACCCGTTATATTAAAAACAGATAACATTTGTCTTTTCTATGTTTCTACCTCTCTATCTCTGTTTTTTTTTGTTGTTTTTTTTTGGTGATTTGTATATTCTGAGACCTTGCAGGTAACACCTGTCTGTCTGCACACTGATTGCCTTGGCAACGGGCAGTTGAAAAAACTGTCTGTAATCACCAAGCATTGTTCTGTGAATTATAAATGCGATTTCATTTCGAGGATTTCATTTCGTTCACCTGAGGAAGGAGGAAGCCTCCGAAAGCTTGTGAATTTAAAATAAAATTGCTGGACTATAACTTGGTGTTGTAAAATTGTTTACAATTGTCAACCCCAGTCCATCACCGGCATCTCCACATCTATTAATAAAGCTCAGGATCCCATATGCTTTTTTAAAAGCCATCTCAACTAGTCCTGCCACCTTCAAAGATTTGTGTACATACACCCCAGGTCTCTCTGTTCCTGCACCCCCTTCAAAATTGTACCATTTAGTTTATATTGCCTCTCCTCATTCTTCCTGCCAAAATGTATCATTTCACACTTCTCTGCATTAAATTTCATCTGACATATGTCTGCCCATCTCACCTGTCCACGCCCTCTTGAAGTCTGTTGCTATCCTCCACATTGTTTACTACATTTCTGAGTTTCGTGTCATCTGCAAACTTTGAAATTATACCCTCTATACCCAAGTCGAGGTCAACAATATATATCAAAAAGAGCAGTGGTCCTAATACGGACCCCTGGGGTACACCACTGCACTCTTCCCTCCAGTCTGAAAAACAACCATTCACTGCTACTCTCTGCTGTCACTGTCCCTTTGATCCCATGGGTTTTAATTTTGCTAACAAGTCTATTTTGCGGTACTTTATCCAATGCCTTTTGAAAGTTCATATGCAAATCACCCACATTACCCTCATTAACCCTCTCTGTTAGGGCTGAGGCAGGGGCGGAGACGGGCGATATTACCAAACATATGCCTCTCTCTTGCTGTATTTCTTTCCGTCTGCTTCACCCTCACTCACTCCAGTTTCTTTTTTTCTTTCTCTCCCTCTCTTTGTCTCTGTTATTCGTAAAGTTGGAAAATACTGGAAGCTGTTCCACGGTATGTCGAGACCACTGGTGCTCTGAATTCGCTCTGTTTACAATTCAGGCTAAATTTGGACCACCAGCAGAAATGCTGAGGCTAAGGAGCACATACAAATTGCACACACACAGTTGCTGAAAAGTTGCAAAGTTGTCAATCCACCCACGACCAGAAAACAAAATGGTCACCAACAACATCCAGCCCTGCAGGTTAGTATCGGAGACAGAGAGTAAGGGTCGGGATCCCAGTGGATAACTAACCTACTCGTTTTTAACTGCCCACCCAGTTTCCACCGGGCGGATAGGGCTAAAATTGACCCAACATCGTTGCTTTTGTAGTCTCACATTGACCCCACATTCTGATGAAACAGCGAACGGCTTAAATTTCACAGACAATGAGAAATCAAGTTGGACTTGGCAGGAATCTCTATGGCTGCTTTGCAGATGGTTAACCGCATTCACTTAGAAGTCATGGGTTGATATAGTTGAGATGCTGTTTTTGCTGCCAAAACCGTATAAGTCACGTTAAATGATTGACTCTTGCAAGTCACAATTTAGAACTACCCAACTCTTCCAGATCCAGCAGAAACCAGTTAAAATGGAATGGGGAATTTACCCATTCCTTTCCTGCCCCGATCCGACCGACTACGATTTTAAATTGCAGGCAGCAAGAACACCTGCCTCAAGCTGGCAGGGTCCTCTTTAAATACGCAGATCGGGCTCCAATAACATAATTGGGGATCAATTTGTTATTTTAACCTGAGGCCTGAGCAGGGTAGCAGTGGTAACCTACCCGCCAGGCAACACATGCCAGGAACAGCAGCCAGGGCCAGAAGAGGCCCTGCAAGGTAAGTTTCTCAAATTCTTTTTAGTTACCTTGTGGGCCAGGAGGAACAGGAGTGCTCCTCCGGGCCCCTGGAGGAAACCTTGGGCCTCCCCTGCCACAGCCCTCCACCAACCGGGATTCTCCTCCCGGAGCACTTACCTTGTGACAGGAACCCGTTCCTCTGGCTCCCTGAAGGAGGCCTCCTGCTGCCTGATTTTAATGGCCGGGCAGCCACATCCCACCGACTTTCTGGCCGTTTTAGTCGGCAAGCAGCACGCTAATCAGGCCCGGCCATTAAAATCAGCCAGGCCTTCCCGCTATCCTGGACGAGCCACCCACTCGTTGAGCCGTATTCCCGCCCAGGAGTTAAAATCAAGCCAATGATCTTGAGCTTATAAAGCACCATTGGGAAACAGTTTTGAGCATATGTCCAACTTTCTGGAGGTGGCAGGCACGGCATTTGGACAAGCATCAGCTTGGAAGGTAGTCTTGAAGACTGCATTAATTGAACTAATGTTACAACTTCTTGAGGCAGCTGAATTTTGAAATTTAAAATAAACTGCACCACATTTCAATCAAGAATTCAACCTAGCTGCACCAACAAGAGAGATGGAAAAACTGTGCCAGCTGGGCAGAGAAAGGCAAGCCCTTAGAGAGAGCATTGAGCACAGAGGCAGGCAAGCCCCCCTACCGGCATCTGTTTCAGACAGTCCACAACCAGTCTGTGTGGGCTTACTGAGAGAGCGCTAAATCTGCTGAGCAATGACTAAGGCAGCTGAACTCCACTACTACCAGTTCCAGGCAACCAGGCAGCATTTATTCCTATTAATGAATGATTTACTTTTAAGGGAGTTCACACCGCCAGCGGGGAGCCTGGACTGCCTGCCAGGCATATCTGGAAATCATGGGCATACTGCCCACAATTTTGTGCCATTTTATTTTAACGATCTGTGCTCCCTTCAAGAATGGGTCCATGCTGGGATTGTGGGATTGGTGCATTTACCCTAATGTGTAAGTGTGATCCATGCACCAATTATTTGTCATTCCAGAACTTTAGGTTAATCTTGCATTTTCTTAATTGTTTCCATGCAGCTGGCACGAACACGCCTGCTAAGTGTCTCCATGAGGGAGGAAAGAACTGAAACTAAACAGGTTAGTTGTGCTTTGGGCACGTGATTCCTTAGTTACACAGCGAACTAGCAGATCAAAATCTCATACTTAGGTCTTAGGTTACACAATGTTAGTTCAGCTAGTTTGATGCCCACCTGAGAGGGTAGACGGGACCACGGTTTAACGTCTCAACCAAAAGACGGCATCTTCGACAGTGAATTAAGGTGAAAGTCACTGAATTTCATTTAAAATTGGAACCTACTGAGACACACATAAAAATAAACACAGCTCCATATGTTTAAATAGGTTTAAAATATGTGTCACCCTCACCAATTCCTGCCTCTAGACAGTTTCTAAACATGCTACTATTGGGAACCACACACCCTATTCCAATAATGATATAAGTGAGTACTGGGTTTCAATGTCAGCCATGATCTATAGGACTGAGAAGTCAGGTTGAGTCCCCAGTCAATTATGAAGACAGCTGTGGTCCAGATACTGTTGACATTAAAAAGCTGAAATGGAAAAGCTTGTGTGAAATAATCACTTAATGTTCACACTAACTAGTCTGGGAACAATACTTACAATTAATGAGCTGTTAGTGTTAGTTTGCGGCTGTGGGGAAACGATGTCAGTCGTCTCCTAGTGCAGGGACTGACGATAGCTTAATTTACATATCAAAGCTTCCCTTGAATTCAAATGTAGGCCACATACCATCGCAGTTGCAGCCAGCAAATGAGGGGAGTGGGATTTCCAGCTCTGAGGGTTCTAGAATCTCAGATGCACTTTAGCAGAGGCGATAAAATCCAGGAGCTCGATTAATTGTCCAATCACGAACCCCTTTCCCCACTCTTAAACGAACATTGCTTTCATGAAATCTTATTTGGCAAATCCTTTTTTCACTTGTTTATAAATACATGCTGCGATGATGTAATTCATATAACCCCTGAAACTACAGCATGGGAAACTAGTATATAAATGCCTTACATAGGATACTAATGTACAGATGCTTCAGACATGTTTGTCTGAAATTCTTTTCACTGCTACTTTAGCAGAGGTGTGAAAAAAACTGGGTTGATGCTACTTCTAAATTAATACTCATCTTCTAGAATCCTGCAATATAAATTAAGAACCTGTGAAATGCGTCATCATGTCATTTGTGCATGACAACACTGAGATGACAGACAGCTCGTCCAGCTCTCCCCACCGCCCCACCACTCCGCCCCCCCGCCCAAACTAAGAGAGGTTTGCCAAACATTTTTTTTAAGGAAAATGAGCTTCTGTTATTAAAACCTGTTGCTCAGTGCCACAGGAGTTTGGAAGTTATTATTTTGGAAGTTGAGAAAAGAATCTGGGAAACAGGAACAGACCAGCAGCTGGGGTTGAGGAGCTGAAAAACGTTAGTTGAGTCTATGGCATGTTGAAAGGGAGGGATCGGTCTTTGCAAAGATAACAACCCCCACCACCCTCAGAGTAAGATCTAATTCTGCCTGATTTGCATGGCTCAGTGATGCCTCGTGCATTGTCTTAACCCACTGAACAATAAGGGGAGTAATAAATGTGCTTAATGTAAACTCTACCTGGACACTACAAACAGATAATGCTGTGACTACTCTGCCCAAACACCAGGAGAGCTCTTCTTATGAAAGCTGTCATCCTCAATACAACAAGTAATGTGCAAGGTTGCCCCTTAATCTTAATGGTCCCTTTCCTGTGCTGAGATGGCTAGTCTCAGCCAGGTGACGGTGACAGTACTACAAGTGGCTTTAGCATCCCCTAGCTAAGGAAGAGGAGAAAAATTGCCACTCCTGATTGCTATCCAGGAATCCTGTTAGGAGTGCCCTTATGTGGGCACCACATGAAGACAGGTAGGTTCCATTATATGGATCCCAATCATCAATCAGCTGACCAACACTCACTGCCCAGTTTAACACACAAAGAACAAGCACTTGGTAAGGTACAGAATGGCCACTGTGTTCATTCAGTCTCGCACCCCTGCTTACTAGGGTTACCAACTCTGGTTGGAGGCATTCCTGGAGGTTTGATCATGTGACATTATGACCACATGACATCTGACCATGTGATGCCTAATCATTGTGACATCTGATCACATAACTTCTACAAATGTTATTGCATTTACCGTATAAAGGTTGGGTCCTCTGTAGTTGAGTATTTTTGCTCGTCGTTTCGTGCCAACAGCTGTTGTACGAGAAGTTCCGAGAACCAGGAGGCTACCCGTGAGCAGGCGAAGAGGGGAAACCAAGGGGGGATGAGGGGGACCCGAGGAAACCCCCCCATTTCACAGACCCCAATTTCACAGACCCCCCCATTTCACAGAGAGCCCCCATTTAACAGAGACCCCCATTTCACAGAGAACCCCATTTCACAGAGACCCTCATTTCAGAGACCACCCGTTTCACAGACCCCCATTTCACAGACTCCCCATTGCACAGAGACCCCCCATTTCCGAGACACTAATTTCAGGGACCCCCCCCCCATTTCAGGGACCCTCATTTCAGAGACCTTATTATTTCACTTACCCTCATTTTATAGAACCCCCCATTTCAGCGATTCCCCATTTCAGAGACCCCCCCCATTTCAGAGACCCCACATTTCAGAGTCCCCCCATTTTACAGACCTCCCCATTTCCTTTAATCTTCATATAGACTGGGCAAATCAAATTGGCAAAGATAGTTTGGAAGACGAGTTCATAGAATGTATTCGAGACGGTTTCCTAGAGCAATACGTCATGGAACCAACCAGGGAACAGGCTATTTTAGATCTTGTAATATGTAATGAGATAGGGTTAATTAGCTGACCAACACTCACTGCCCAGTTTAACACACAAAGAACAAGCACTTGGAAAGGTACAGAATGGCCACTGTGTTCATTCAGTCTCGCACCCCTGCTTACTCAGGTTATCAACCCTGGTTGGAGGCATTCCTGGAGGTTTGATCATGTGACATTATGACCACATGACATCTGACCAAGAGTGATCATAATATGATAGAATTTCACATTGAGTTTGAAAGTAACGTACATAAGTCAGAAACTAGAGTCTTAAACTTAAATACAGCCAATTACATTGGTATGAGGGGCGAGTTGTCAAAGGTAGATTGGGAAATTAAATCAAAGGGTTCGACAGTTGAAAAGCAATGGCAAACATTTAAAAAAATATTTCAATATTCTCAACAAATATACATTCTACTGAGGAATAAAAACTCTACGGGAAAAGTGATCCACCCGTGGCTTACTAAAGAAGTTAAGGAGAGTATTAGATTGAAAGAAGAGGCCTATAATGTTGCCAAGAAGAGTAATAAGCCTGGGGATTGGGAGAGTTTTAGAAACCAATAAAGAACGACCAAAAATTGGTAAAAAGGGAGAAAATATGATATGAAAGTAAACTAGCAAGAAATATAAAAATGGAATGTAAGAGCTTCTACAAGTATGTAAAAAGGAAGAGAGTAGCAAAAGTAAATGTTGGTCCCTTAGAGGCTGAGACAGGAGAAATTATAATGGGGAATCAGGAAATGGCAGATGCGTAAAACAAATATTTTATATCTGTCTTCACAGTAGAAGACACAAAAAGCATACCAGAAATAGTGGGGAACCAAGGGGTAAATGAGAATGAGGAACTTAAAACAATTAATATCACTAGAGAAAAAGTACTGGACAAACTAATGGGACTAAAAGCCAACAAATCCCTTGGACCTGATGGCCTACATGCTAGGATTCGAGAAGAGGTGGCTGCAGAGATAGTGGATGCATTGATTATGATCCCCCAAAATTCTCTAGATTCTGGAACGGTCCCAGTGGATTGGAAGGTAGCAAATGTTATCCCTCTATTCAAGAAGGGAGGGAGAGAGAAAACAGGGAACTACAGGCCAGTTAGCCTGACATCGGTCATCGGGAAAATGCCGGAATCCATCATTAAGGAAGTGGTAACAGGGCAGTTAAAAAATTATAATACGATTAAGCAGAGTCAACATGGTTTTATGAAAGGGAAATCGTGTTTGACAAATTTATTGGAGTTTTTCGAGGATGTGACGAGCAGGGTGGATAAAGGGGAACCAGTGGATGTAGCATATTTAGATTTTCAAAAGGCATTTGATAAGGTGCCACATAAAAGGCTGTTGCACAAGGTAAGAGGTTATGGAGTTGAGGGTAAATATTAGAATGGATAGAGGATTGTTAAAGGACAGAAAACAGAGAGTAGGAATAAACGGGTCATTCTCGGGTTGGCAGGCTGTAACTAGTGGGGTACCACAAGGATCGGTGCTTGGGCCTCAGCTATTTACAATCTATATTAGTAACTTAGATGAAGGAACCGAGTGTAATGTATCCAAGTTTGCTGATAATACAAAGGTAGGTGGGAAAGTAAGCTGTGTGGAGGACACAAAGAGGCTGCAAAGGGATATAGACAGGTTAAGTGAGTGGGCGAGAAGGTGGCAGATGGAGTATAATGTGGGGAAATGTGAGGTTATTCACTTTGGTAGGAAGAATAGAAAAACAGAATATTTTTTAAATGGTGAGAAATTATTAAATGTTGGTGTTCAGAGAGATCTGGGTGTCCTCGTACAAGAAACACAAAAAGTTAGTATGCAGGTACAGCCCAGCAGGCAATTAGGAAAGCAAATGGCATGTTGGCCTTTATTGCAAGGTAGTTTGAAGTACAAGAGTAGGCAAGTCTTATTACAGTTGTACAGGGCTTTATTGAGACCTCACCTGGAGTACTGCATACAGTTTTGGTCTCCTTATCCAAGGAAGGATATATTTGCCTTGGAGCCGGTGCAAGAAGGCTCACTAGATTAATTCCTGGGATGAGAGAGTTGTCCTATGAAAAGCGGATGAGTAGAATGGGCCGATACTCTCTGGAGTATAGAAGAATGAGAGGTGATCTCATTCAAACATATAAGATTCTGAGGGGGCTTGACAGGGTGGATGCTGAAAGATTGTTTCCCCTGGCTAGAGAGTCTAGAACTAGGGGGCATAGTCGCAGGATAAGGGGTCGGACATTCAAGACTGAGATGAGGTGGAATTTCTTCACACAATGGGTTGTGAATCTTTGGAATTCTCTACCCCAGAGGTCTTTGGATGCTGAGTCATTGAATATATTCAAGCCTGAGATGGATAGAATTTTGGATTCTAAGGGAATCAAGGGACATGGAGATCAGAAAGTGGAGTTCAGGTCGAAGATCAGCCATGATCTTATTTTTTTTTATTCCTTCATGGGATGTGGGCATCGCTGGCAAGGCCAGCATTTATTGCCCATCTCTAATTGCCCTTGAGAAGGTGGTGGTGAGCTGCCTTCTTGAACCGCTGCAGTACATGTGGTGAAGGTTCTCCCACAGTGCTTTTAGGTAGAGAGTTCCAGGATTTTGACCCAGCGACGATGAAGAAACAGTGATATATTTTCAAGTCAGGATGGTGTGTGACTTGGAGGGGAATGTGCAGGTGGTGTTGTTCCCATGTGCCTGCTGCCCTTGTCCTTCTAGGTAGTAGAGGTTGCGGGTTTGGGAGGTGCTGTCGAAGAAGCCTTGGCGAGTTGCTGCAGTGCATCCTGTGGATGGTACACACTGCAGCCACGGTGCGCGGTGGTGAAGGGAGTGAATGTTTAGGGTGGGGATTGAATAGCGGAGCAGGCTCGAGGGGCCGTTTGGCCTACTCCTGCTCCTATTTCTTAGGCTCTTATGTTCTTTCAGGGACCCCCATTTCAGAGATCCCCCATTTCACAGAACCCCCCAATTTCAGAGACCCCGCCATGTCACTGACCACCCCCCCTATTTCATAGACTCCCTATTTCAAAGAGACTCCCCATTTCAGAGACCCCCACTTCACAATGGCCCCCCATTTCAGAGACCCCCACTTCACGGAGACCTCCCCCAATTCAGAGACCCCCACTTCACAGAGACCCCCCCATTTCAGAGACCCCCACTTCACAGAGACCCCCCCATTTCAGAGACCTTTATTCCACAGAGACCCCCTCATTTCAGAGACGTTTATTTCACAGAGACCCCCCCATTTCAGAAATCCCCACTACATAGAGACCCCCCCCCATTTCAGAGACCCCACTTCACAGAGACCCCCCATTTCAGAGACATTTATTTCACAGAGACCCCCCCCATTTCAGAGACCCCACTTTACAGTGACCCCCCCATTTCAGAGACCTTTATTTCACAGAGACCCCCCCATTTCAGAGACCCTCACTTCAGAGACGCCCCCATTTCACAGACCTTTATTTCACAGAGACCCCCCCATTTCAGAGACCCCCACTTCACAGTGCCCCCCCCCATTTCAGAGACCTTTATTTCACAGAGACCCCCTCATTTCAGAGACCCCCACTTCACAGAGACCCCCCCATTTCAGAGACCTTTATTTCACAGAGACCCCCCCATTTCAGAGACCCCTTCTTCACAGAGACCCCCCATTTCAGAGACCTTTATTTCACAGAGACCCCCCCATTTCAGAGACCCCCACTTCACAGAGACCTCCCCCCCCCATTTCAGAGACACCCCATTTCACAGAAACCTCCCATTTCACAGAAACCTCCCATTTCACAGAAACCCCCACTTCGGAGAGTCCCATTTCAAAGACCACCATTTCACCGAGATCCCCATTTCACAGAGCCCCCATTTCAGAGACACCCATTTCACAGAGACCCCCCATATTTTACCGACTCCTCCTTATGTCACAGCACCCCAAATTCACAAACCCCCCCATATTTCACAACCCCCCCCCAAATTCACAACCCCCCCCAAATTTCACAGATCCTCCATATTTCACAGACCTCCCATAATTCACAACCCCCCCATATTTCACAGACCCCAATATTTCACAGACCCTCCCCCATATTTCACAGACCCTCCCCCATATTTCACAACCCCCCCCAAATTTCACAGACCCCTCCATATTTCACAGCCCCCCCCCCTCATATTTCACAGCCCCCCCTCATAGTTCACAAACCCCAATATTTCACAAACCCCAATATTTCACAGTCCCCCCTCATATTTCACAGCCCCCCCCTCATATTTCACAGACGCCCCCCATATTTCACAGACCCCCCCCATTTTTCACAGACCCTCCATATTTCACAGACCCCCCCCATATTTCACAGACCCCCCCCATATTTTACAGACCCTCCATATTTCACAGCCCCCCAAAATTTCACAGACTTTCCCTGCCATTTCAGACCACCCTCGAATGCTCCCCAAATGCCGACACCCCGCAATTCCCAAGCACTCCCGATTTCCAGCTCTCCCGACTGCGCTTCACCCAGTCACAGTCCTGCAGGTGATGTCACCGAGCCGGAGGCTTCTCCAACAGCAGCCGGGGACATCACTGAGCGCGGGGTGGGGGCGCACTGTGGCAGGAAATCTCCCGGGCTGCTGAGGCAGCACTCAGGGGAGTAACCCTCGATTCTGGGAAACTCCCGGTCATTCCAGAAGGATTGGGAACCCTATGTTTACATGCACCTACTTTTTCATAAAAGGTAATGCAGAGGACAAAATATAATTCAATGGGATTAAGGCTGTTCTTTTCAGTGACTTTGTTGCATAACAAATGTTCTAGATAACTGGATCCACACAGGCAAATCTTTCCATTCTGAAGGTCAGATTATCATTGCATTGCATCTGTCCACTTCTTTTATTGCTCAACTGTCTGATTAAACCAATTTATTTTATGGTCAGGGGTGAAAATAACAAGCTGGACTGATGTCAATCCATAATTGGCCTATCTCTGGGTTCCATTTAGTTTTTCTTTCTACCGTCTTCTGTCTTTGCATCACTCCAACAAGCAGGATAAACTGAAGTCTCTAGGTAAAGCCTGTCCGTAGGCCCCACTTATTCCGTCACCATGTCATAGTCGGCCCTCCTGTGATCCCAGTTTTCCATATAACACTGTTTTATTCTCATTTTTCTTGCATGTATATAAATCTCATGAAAATTCTCTCAATTGCTTTTTTTTATCCATAAAAGTGTTTTTCATCTTCTTTTGCTCTCTCTCCATATGTCTCTTTCTGAGAAAGGCCCAAATTAATATCAGCATTGCACAAACTGCACTGAATGATAGCAATCAATAGTCAATTTTGGCAGCAATTCAGCATCTGATATAAGAAACTACCACGTATATTTTAATAATATATTTCTGCACAGCCATTCAGATGCCATGTGCTTCTACTCTCAATACAAATTGAATTAAATATTCTTTTAAATTGATTATCACAAGTCAAGAAAGTTATTACTAAAATTTTCTCAACTTGTCAATCTTTTAAGTTATGGCTCAGAAAATCATTTAATGCAGTATAAATGCCTAAGAATATAAGATAAAATTCATGAGATAAAAAAGGGTGTAAGGATAAACCTAGCAACTATAGGCCAATCAGTTTAACCTCAGTGGTGGGGGAACTTTTAGAAACGATAATCTGGGACAGAATTAACAGTCACTTGAACGAGTGTGGATTGATTAGGGAAAGCCTGCACGGATTTGTTAATGGCAAATCGTGTTTAACTAACCTGATAGAGTTTTTTGATGAGGTAACAGAGAGGGTAGCTGAGAGCAATGCAGTTGATGTGGTGTATATGGATTTTCAAAATGCATTTGATAAAGTGCCACATGGTAGGCTTGTCATCAAGATTGCGGCCCATGGAATAAAGGGGGCAGTAGCAGCATGGATATGAAATTGGCTCAGTGACAGGAAACAGAGAGTAGTGGTGAACGGTTGTTTTTCGGACTGGAGGGAGGTGTTTAGTGGTGTTCCCCAGGGGTCGATGCTGGGACCACTGCTTTTCTTATCTATATTAATGACTTGGACTTGAGTGTACAGGGCACAATTTCAAAATTTGCAGATGACACAAAACTTGAAAGGGTAGTGAACAGTGAGGTGGATAGTGATAGACTTCAAGAGGATATAAATAGGCTGGAGGCATGGGCAGACACAGTGCAGATGAAATTTAATGCAGAAAAATGCGAGGTGATGCATTTCGGTAGGAAAAATGAGGAGAGGCAACATAAACAAAAGGGCGCAATTCTAAAAAGGGTAAAGGAACAGAGAGATCTGGGGGTATATGTGCACAAATCATTGAAGGTGGCAGAGAAGGTTGAGAAAGCGGTTAAAAAAGCATACAGGATCCTGGACTTTATAAATAGAGGCGTAGAGTGCAGAAGTAAGGAAGTCATGATGAATCTTTATAAAACACTGGTTTGGCCACAACTGGAGTATTGTGTCCAGTTCTGGGCACTGCACTTTAGGAAAGTTGTGAAGGCCATGGGTGCAGAAGAGATTTACTAGAATGATTCCAGGGATAAGGGACTTTAGTTACATAGATAGACTGGAAAAGCTGGGGTTGGTCTCCTTGGAACAGAGATGGTTGCGAGGAGATTTGATAGAGGTATTCAAAATCATGAAGGGTCTAGACAGAGTAGAAAGAGAGAAACTGTTCCCATTGGCGGAAGGGTCAAGAACCAGAGGACATAGATTTAAGGTGATTGGCAAAAGAACCAAAGGTGACATGAGAAAAAACTTTTTTACACAGCGAGTGGTGAGGGTCTGGAATGCACTGCCCCAGTGGTGGTGGAGGCAGATTCAATCATGGCCTTCAAAAGGGAACTGGATAAGTACTTGAAAGGAAAACATTTGCAGGGCTACGGGGATAGGGCGGGGGAGTGTGACTAGCTGGATTGCTCTTGCATAGAGCCGGTGCGGACTCGATGGGCTGAATGGCCTCCTTCCATGTTGTATGATTCTATGTGGCCAACTGCTCCTTGGGTTCCTCTGTTCACTAAATGAATAATTGATGATCTTTCTAGAAACTTCTCTATGGAAAAAGGGTTAATTGGGAAAGAAAGTATGCCAAGTATTATTTCCAATATTGACCCTTTAATTTGATGGCATGACTTTCTTTTTGACCTCTGCTCCATTCAAGAACTCAACCGGTCGCTTCAACACAGTTCCAGATCTTAACCCAATCCCACTAATCAATGGTCTGATTTAAAATAAACACCTTTCACCATGTCAAGCAGAAGTCTGTGTTCCATATCTGCATGCAATGCCAGAAACTGCATCTCTATTTCATTATTTGAAGGACTGCTGTTTAACTTTTGGCTGCATTTTTTACTGACGCAGTTGATTTTGTTTGCCTGGTGCAAAGAGCAAATCAGAAAAGCACCTGGTGAGTTTACTCCTGGATTTGGCTTAATCCATCATCTACAAATCCATGATCTGTAGGATCACAGAGCAGGGTGTCTGACTTCTTGTCTATAACTGATATTGGACTATTGGAATGTAGTCCTACCAGTTCATTAAAAAGCTTCCATAACCTGTGGACACTACATAATGTTGACTGTATAGTGCCTGATAGTTGCAGCTTGAATATTGTTGTTCAAGCTATTAACATTCTTGTTGATTGTTCAGGTATGATTATCCTCTGCCTAAATCCTACCATTGGTTTACGACAAAATAGATAATTTGCAGTGTAGCCTCTTGGTTTCCTGAAGTGAAAAATAAATAAGGGTAAAAACTATGGAGACAGACTTTTAAAAAAAAAATATTCCAATAGGATTAGCAAACTGATGACCTGATATTATTGTGTTGGGTGAAGAAAAGAATGGTTATGTCAAACAGTATTATGCGCAGGCACAGAGAAATAAGACAACATTCTTAATTCAATCACATGATAATTACTTGTCAAATGGCCTTATCCAACATGCAGCACGGGATTACTTGGTGAGATTGAAAACATTTATTTAAAACAATGTTGGACTTTTACTGCAGTTAATTTTTGGTGTATGATTTTAAAATAGTTTTCTAGATTTATTAATGACCCCTAGTTTTGGACTCCCCCATAAGTAAGAACATGAGAACATGAGAAATAGGAGCAGGAGTAGGTCACCCTGCCCCTCGAGCCTGCTCCGCCATTCAACAAGATCATGGCTGACCTTCTACCTCAAAGCCATTTTCCTGCACCATTCCCATATCTCTTGATGCCTTTAATATTTAGAAATCTATTGATCTCTGTTTTGAATGTACTCAATGACTGATCCTCCACAGCCCTCTGGGGTAGAGAATTCCGAAGATTCACCACCCGCTGAGTGAAGAAATTTCTCCTCATCTCAGTCTAAATGACCTACCCCCTATTCTGAGACTGTGACCCCTGGATCTAGACTCCCCAGCCAGGGGAAACATCCTCCCTTGCATCTACCCTGTCGAGCCCTGTAAGAATTTTGTATGTTTCAATGAGATCACCTCTCATTCTTCTAAATTCTAGAGAATACAGGCCTAGTCTACTCAATCTCTTCTCATACAACAATCCCACCATCCTAGGAATCAACGTGGTGAACCTTTGTTGCACTCCCTCTATGGCAAGTATATCCTTTCTTCGGTAAGGAGACCAAAACTGTACACAATACTCCAGGTACAGTCTCACCAAGGCCCTGTATAATAGGTGGAAGCCTCTTCTCTATGTCTACCCAATCTACCCTTCATAATTTTAAAGACCTCCATCAGGTCACCTCTCAGTCTTCTCTTTTCTGGAGAAAATAGCCCCAGCCTGTTTAGATCTTCCTGATAGTTGTACCCTCTTAGCTCTGGTATCATCCTAGTGAATTTTATTGCACCACCTCCAGTGCCTCTATATCCTTTTTGTAAATGGAGACCAGAACTGCGCACAGTACTCCAAGTGTGGTCTAACCAAAGTTCTATATAAGTTTAACATAACTTCTCTGCTTTTGAATTTAATTTAAACGGTGAGTGCTAATGATGTTAGCGAGGAAAATAAGCTGAGAGACATTAGTGCACCTGAAAGGACGAGGGAGCTGTATTACCATATGCAGCTGAAGCTGAAGTACCTGCGGGTAAATGATTGTATTTCCACTGACGTTAATTAAGCTCTTTCACGCTGCCTGAATGCCCATTGTACCTGTACTATTTTATTCAATATGGAATAGCATTGTATGGAAATGCCTGGTGTGCCTATATAGTGCAGCATGGCACTCTAAGGGAATGCTTGATGGATTTGAAGACTATTTCACAGAGAAATATGCCTAGATAGATGAATTATTTAATACATTAACCTGTGTGATTTCATCAGAAGTTAAACGAATTAATAGCTTCATCTGTCTGACTGGTTCAAATCTCGCCTATTCCAATTGTGTGAAACTTCAAAAACCAAACTGCAAACAAAGTCCTGATTTAAGATTTGAAAGATAAAAGATAGCATCCTCAAAAAAAAATGTTTTATTAACTAACACAGCAGCAATCACTCCTGCCTTCCATCCCATCAAAGACCTTTCCCATTTGTCCTTTTCTTGTCCCCCTTTTCCTTGGCTCTGCACTTACTTATAAACTGTTAAATCTCTAACATCTTCTGATGAAAGGTCATCGACCTGAAACATTAACTCTGTTCCTCTCTCCACAGCTGCTGCCTGACCTGCTGAATATTTCCAGCATTTTCTGTTTTAATTTCAGCTGATATTTAAATTGGGAATAACTTTTTTATTTTCATCTGTGCAGTGACACAGCCACCATGTGTGGGTGAAGATCTCCTGATTCTTTTATTGGTGTGCTACACCAGGCTGCTATTTTTCACAATCTGTCAAATTATGTTCACCATAATTTTTCAAAGCTATATACCATCAAGTCAAAGTATTGCATTCAATAGTGAGTGATAAATCATTATGACCAGCGCAGACCTTACCAACCC
Organism: Heptranchias perlo; assembly: GCF_035084215.1. Taxonomy (NCBI): domain Eukaryota; kingdom Metazoa; phylum Chordata; class Chondrichthyes; order Hexanchiformes; family Hexanchidae; genus Heptranchias; species Heptranchias perlo. The sequence goes on from NC_090333.1 coordinate 23,842,396, forward strand.
TTTCTCATAGAGGACTGGATGACACAGCATTCGCATCTGCCAGACATAACACTGCTGCTTGTCACAATAGACAACCCATCACCAGGAGAACACCCTTCCCACAGAACATCAGTCCTTGAGAAACCCATTACGTGTGTAATCATAGCCAGTATTAACACACAGCAGTACAATATCAATATCTGGAGCTAAACAAGAAATGTTCCAGAGACAGGAGCCTGCGGCACAACAGCAAACATTTATGGGTATAAATCCTCATTGTCAATTAGTCTCTGTATAGGCTTGGACCCCAAAGGTACACTGGGAGTTATCCATCACTCTACTCAACAGGAGCCCTTGATGGTTAAATCATAAAATAACTTATTTACTTTCTTCCCACACTTACGCATCAATGCAGCAGATGCACAAATGAGAAAGACTGGATTTCAGAGGTAGAAGAACCAAAATGTTTGTGCCAAAGATTCACTATAAATTACTGACTGAGATATCCTATAATTATCGATTGGTTTAGCATTGTGTGTGTTTATATGTCAAGAATAGTTGCTACCGCTGGACAACAACAACAACTTGCATTTATATAGCGCCTTTAACGTAGTAAAACGTCCCATGGCACTTCACAGGAGTGTTACCAAAGAAAATTTGATACAGAGCCACATAAGGAGATATTAGGACAGGTGACCGAAAGCTTGATCAAAGAGGTAGGTTTTGAGGAGCGTCTTAAAGGAGGGGAGGGTGGTAGAGATGCGGAGAGGTTTAGGGAGGGAATTCCAGAGCTTAGGGCCTAAGCAGCTGAAGGCACGGCCGTCAATGGTGGGAGCAATGGAAATCGGGGATGTGCAAGAGGCCAGAATTGGAGAAGCGCCGAGATTTCAGTGGGTCGTAGGGCTGGAGGAGGTTACAGAGATAGGGAGGGGCAAAGCTATGGAGGGATAGTTGGATATCATTTCGGTTTGAGGTAAGGGTAGATTGGAACACCTGACAGAGTTGTGGGGTATGACGAAATGATAAAGGGGAACACCTGATCTGCCCGTTACAAAGAAATATGTATGAGAAAAAATCTCATGAGGTGACGGCATGCAGGGCCCAAACAGAAATGAGCTGCCAGTTAGGATCAATGCAGTTAGGATGAGATAGATGTCAGTTCAGTACGGGGTACAGATCAGCACTCAATGGGAGAATGAAGGGATGTAGTGGCCAATACCCAAGCCTTGACTGAATCGGTTCAGCTGCTCTTTTCTGAATCATTTATATTTTACACCGAGTAAATCTTCTCTTGAGACAAACCGTCATAAGTTCCGCTAAGCCTTGGTGGAGATGGAAGGACCAAAAACCAAACAATACCTTATTCCCAATCATTTTTGTGCAGCTTCACAACATGCTGCTGTCTGGATATTTATTCGACAACTTCTAGCCACCGCATCCGCCGTTAGTTAGATTTGCCCCTGCACCCTTCAGCTCAAAAAAGTTCTTCCCACTAAGTTGCTGAAAGTGCGAGCTGATAACAGTGCAGAGAGGGAAGCAGGGCATCTGGGACCTGAGTGAACAGGGCAAGCAACAGGGTATCTCCTCAATCAATGAGATTTATGAATTGGGAAATAAACAGCGGAAGGACCGAGAAGGAAGGTGAATTAAAGGGGCTGAATTCAATGTCAAATCAGGTACAGAAAGAGAAATAAAGAGAGGGAAAGAAAGATTGGATTAAGAGAGAGAGAAAAAAGAGACAGAGGAAAAATAAGAAAAAAAACATTTTAAATTTAAAATTTGACATTTTTAAAATCTCCTAAAACAATTCACAACCCAAAGGAATGAGACTCTACACATATAATAGTTAATTTTCAGTGCCAGAGAGGTTGATTGACAGTCATTAACACTTATCAGGTTGTTAAAAGGCTACTTACGCTTGTAATTACTAGCCCTAAATATCTGCGGTGGGTTTAGTTTGTATCTATTGCGCAAATACAGCAACTTCATGCCATTCAATGCATCTCAATGGTGAGGCAGACAGCGAGATGCTGTTTTCACAAAGCTAATGACAGAGCGGCGCATCTCGGACAGCAACTTTTGGATATTGGCATTTAACCGCGCATCTGCCCCTTGCCTGAAATTGCTGTACCATCCACCATTGTAGCCTCACCATTATTTTGACAGTAAAGTCTGGCCCAACAAAGCATGGAATGATAAAAAGGCCATTCAGCCCATTAAGCTCGCTCCATCTGCCACTCATATGCAGCCTGGCCTATTATGGGTCTACTCCACATATTTACTCTCCTGCAAAAATTTCTGCCTGATCCATGATAGTTGAGCAAAGCTGCACAATAACTATTCATACTTGCATCTCATTCTGCAAGTCTGACCAGTTGCATATATTTTTCACAAAACAACTTCATTAGGAATATTTAGATAACTGTGAGTTGGCTTTTGCACATACTTGCCTTGTCTTTTAATACTTACTGGTAAATCCCTGGTGGCTTTGTTTACAGTAAGTCAAAGAATACATTGTTTTATAAGAGCATTGTACCGTGTAAAGCACAATGTATTATTCTGCTGCTGAGATGGAGCTGTATGTAACCTGGCCCATCTCTTTAAGGCCTTAAAGTCCAGTTGCTGTAAATAGGTACATTCTCAGGTCCATTAGAGGCTAAGCACATCCCAATCTCAATTAGACGGCCATTGTTTCTCTATAGATTGTCAACTGTTTGTAAATCCCCAACTATCCCCCAATGTCAGAAAAACTAGCAGGAAATGATTGGCTTTCTTTCTCCCTTCTTATGCTTTTGACAATCTGAACTCTGATGTCTGCAATTCAACATATATATTTTTTCCAATCACTGTAGGGAGGAAGGCAGGAGGAGATCGCTAAAGTATGTTGGAACAAGGCCATGGAGGAATTTGAAAGTTAGGATAGAATTTTGAACTCAATTCACGTGTAGTTAGCCAGTGAAGCACGGAGAGGACAGGGGTGATTGGAATGCTTGTAGAGAGCTTAAGCAGAGAGGCCAGCTAGAAAAGTGATAGATAAGTTCAACGTCAAAGTGATGAAGGCAGGGACTGGGGTTTTGATTTGGAGCAAGCAAACTGAGAGACTGAAGCAATACTTTGAAACAAAGGAGATTAAAGATGCCACAAAAATAAGTTATATCTTGCCGATCATCTCTGAGAGACCTGGGACCTGGTAAGAAATCTAATAGTGCTAAATCAACTCAAAAATCGTTTTGATGATCTCAACAAGTTGTGGGAAAATCACAACAGCACTTATTAATGTTGAACATTTGAAATTCCAACAGGAAAAGAAAGGAAAGGGGGATGTTTTCCCATCAGATACTGGAAACTTTCAGAAAATTGCAAATTTGGGCAATTTTTGGCAGAAGCACTCAGAGACAGATTGGTTAGTGGTTATTCATTGGAATCTTCTGATTGAGGATAATTTGATTTTGGAAAAAGAAGTAGACATTGCTGTGGGCATGGAGATTATTGCAAAAGAAGAAAAAATACTGAAACAGGACTGGACAGTGGGGAACTGTCAGACTGAGAGTCTGAAATTTTTTTGATTTTTTTTTGAGGGCAAAAGGGGGCCAGATTTTGGGGCTTAAGTCAGATACGCCAGAGTTATACCCATTCTCAAAATACAAGCTAAATTGCGGTGGAAATGGTTGTTGGCAGAAGATTCGCCCATGCCCAAATTGGTCCATGTAAGCAAATGACAAGGTAATGAGGTTAAAACCTGCTGTTCCAGAAATGCCACCATTTATGCTAGAACTATACCTAACTTAACCCTGTAGAAAAGAAGGGTACATTACCTACGTGACTTGTCATGGAGATGAATTCATAGGCTTTGACTGTCTACAATCTTTATCTGAAATATCAGTTTTAACTGGAGTGATTAAAAAATCGTTAATGCTGTTTTAAAAAGAATAAGTTTATGAGTGAAGAAAGATGCCAGTCAGGAGGCATTGGAATTATCATGCCTGAACAGTATTAGTCTCAACTTTTAATTGATTTGCATGAAAATCATCCTGATAGCATATGCATAAAGGATAAATGACATGCATAGTGGCCTAATGTGGACTATGGAAACTGAACAAGCTTTGAAAGACGGAACAACCAAAAGAGCCATCTGCCCCTGCTAATCATGAATTTGGCAGCAAAAACATAGGGGTAGTTGTGGTAGGATAGTGGGAGACCCCCATGGATATTATCCCCCTAGTGCCAAAGGTACACTTCCTACCATTCTCTATATGTGTGCCTCACAACATATCCATGTCTTATTCGTGTCTTCAAACTCTTAGGGGTCTATTTAAACCCAGAGTGGGTTTTGGGCAGGTGGGGGGGCTGGGCAAGTATGAAACGCACCCGTTGGCCTTTGTTTCAGGCCTGATATATTTGAACTCCCAGGCCTCATCTACATGCCACCAGTCTTTTTCTTGCCCGAAACGGGCGGAAAGTGGCGACTGACCGCTAGGCAGGAGAGTAAATTTGAGTGGCCAGAGGCCACTAGCTGGTATTTCATGGTGGGTGGGAGGGTTGTTCAGCATGGTCTCAGGGGCAGGAACGGGGGAGTCCAGGGCAACGGAGGCCGCAACTTTCCTTATTGGAACGCAAAAGCATTCCTGCTCCTCCTGACCCCACAAAGAAAATTTTACACTTACCTTGGAGAGCACCTTTTGTCCGCAGACCTATTTTAGCCTGGCGGGAAAACTGCAGCAGCTTCTCTGCTCAGGCCCCAGTTAAAATGCAATTGGGTCCCATTGATGTAATAGGACTCCAAGTCGCATAAATTCACCAGGCCCCGCCTGCTTTAGGCAGGCACCTAAAATCCAAAATGACGTGAAAGGGTCGAATTCGAAGCAAGTAATTAACGTGCTCCTTTTTAACTGCCCACCCAGCCGGGTTCCGCCAGGTGGGTAGGGTTAAAATTGACCCCTTTCACTCAGTCCACCTTTCCTTCTCCTTCATAGGTGTTCACCCTATTCCTAGGAAAGGTTATCCTCCTTGCCCTTCAAACTACGACTCTGATTGTCCTTTTTACCAGCACTTTCTACAGTTACAAAAGTTGCTGTTAACTCCCATCACCTCAAAAGCTCCGGCTTTTTGACAGGGTCTGACATTATTCACTTTTAAACACGTTACCGTTACATAGCTTCCCACTAAAGCTATATTCATGGCTAGGTATTTTTTTTCTCAAATCACTCTATCTGTAGTGTACTTCATGTTCTTTTCTCTGACTCTTTTTTCATTACTTAAAGAATATAGAGTTCTTTAAGGCTCTATACTATCACCCACTCTGTTGCTTCCTTGTATCAATGACCTCTGGTGCTCATCATTGAACCCTATCTATTCTTTTGCTGATGATTCCACTCTACATTCATCAACTTACTTCATATTGCATGCCACCTGTGCTCACAACCTCCAGTTGTTTCAGAGTACAATCACAGAATTGCTGCTTCATGATCTCCCCCACATCCTCTGCAGTGCGGTGAAAATCTTATTTATTTCAATTCCTTCTTACAAGTCTAACCACAGCTGCCACCTCTTATCTTTGATGTCTCCACCATTAGTCTTTCTTTATCTGTTGACATTGTTGGCCTTACTACATCCTCTGTCCTGAAGTGGAATTCCCACTTTTTTCTTTCATGTCAAACACTTCATTTCCTCTCAGCCACTCTTAATTCTCTATACAAAGCCCAAGCCTGTCCAAGACTTGAATACTGCTTCCATCTGGGGAGCCTCATCGAGTATCTCCATTGTATCCTAGACAGAATAAAAGAAGAAGCTTGCTGTCTGGTAGACAATCTCTCTCTCACCACAGTCTCCTACTCTAACTCTTTTTTGTCCATAACCTCAAAACAGTGGAATTCCTTACCTGCTTCTGTTTTTACTTCCTTCTATAATCACCAGATTTTCAAAATGCAAATTAAACGTCACCTGATCAGTACTTCCTGATTTATCTCATCTTCCCTCTTACTTTTTTCACCCTGATGGTGTGGTGCACTGTGCCCCTTGGCCTTTCATCTTGGTTTTTCAATACAAAAAAGTTATAAGATTGAAGGGTAAATTTGCCAATCCCATGCAGAGAGCTGGGCTCAAAGGAAGCACTGGTTGGAGACTGAGCTACAACAATGTGGCGCTGATCCTGTGTTTCCATTGAACATGGCTCGCTGCTGGGAATTTACAGTGGGTTTACCCTTGTATGTGATCAGACTAAACCTAAATGTGACCAAAAGAACATAGCAAATTCGGACCAATAACCCTGCCCTTTTTTGATTGATGTCACGAGCTCCACTCTTGCCACTTGTGAGACTCCACGCTGACAGTAGGGTCTCGCAATTTCAGTCTTCATTTGTTTATTACCTTTTGTGTGAAAAGTTCTGCCCAATTCCTAATTTACTCCCAATCTCCAAGAGGCTGAAATTCCTGTGATGGGCACGGACAAGTCTCAGGCCAATCATCCAAGGCGGCGACCAATTTAGGGTGGAATCCAGATTCTCTGGGTTTTTGCCCCATTTCCCTTCTGTCCTAAATTCCAATGGGCGGCAGGTGGGAAAATCTTCCGGCTGCTCCCCTTATATCTGGCAGAGAGTCAAGCAGTAGAACCACAGAAGTTTACAGCATAGAAGGAGGCCATTCGGCTCACCATGTCTGTGCTGGCTCTTTTCTAGAGTAATCCAAAGTAATTACACTGCCCTGCTCTCTTTCCATGGCCCTGCATCTCCCTCTGCTTCGAATGTTTACCTACTTTTCCCTTACAGGACGCAATGGTCTTTACCTCAGCTATTACCTAAGGCGGAGCATTGCATGCTCTAAAAACTCTGCATAAATAAATGCCTTCTAACTTCTCGCCTCATTTTCTGAGTGGCAGTTTTAAATTGATGACCCATTCCCGCCACTACCTCGCAAAACAAAGGAAATAGTCTTTGCTTATCAAAACCCTTCAAAATTTTAAAAACCTCTAATAAATCTCCTCTTAACCTTCTCTGTTCCAGTGAAAATAGCCCCACGATCCCAAGTTCCTCCTGATAACTATAATTTCTCATCCATGGTGTCATGCTGGTGAATCCATGCTCTCTGCGACTTTAATATTCTTTCTAATTTATGGTGCCCAAAACTGCACCCATTGCTATGTAGCCTAAACATTGCCTTGCACAAATGTATCATAACCTCTTTGTTCTTGTACCGTATGCCCTTGTTTATAAAACCCAAAATGCATTTTCAAGGAATCTGACCCCAGGTCTCTCTGTTTCTCCATACCCTTCAGCATCTTTTCATTCAGTTATACTCCCATTCTTTGCTTTTCCTCCCAAAATGTATTACCTCACACTTCTCTACATTACATTGCATCTGCCACCTGTCAGTCCATTCTGATAACCTGCCCAGGTCCTTTGGAGTCTTTTATAGGTCTCCTCACTGTGTGCCAAATTCCCTACTTCTATGTCATCAGCTAATTTCGATAGCATGCTCCCTACACTGAAGTCCAAATCATTTATATATATATTGAGAATAGAAACGAACCCAACACTGACCACTGGGGTATATCACTCCCATCTTTCTCCAATCTGAATGACATCCACTAATCCTAATGCTTTGTTTCCTGTCCGTCAACCAACTTATCTATGCTGCTACATTTCCTCTGACCATATGCCTAAAGTTTTGTGACAACCTCCTGTCAAACACGTTATGGACGAGGTGCTTCCTGTTTGAAACTAATCTCCATCTGGTACTCCTAATATAAATGCAACATTAGTTATTTTACTGGAAATAAATTACAAATGCACAATATTACTAATGGAAGAAGCATTAAGGATAAACAATGGAAATTATTCATGTCTACACAATAAAAATATTGATAACATCCACTTCACAGAAACACCAGAAAATGAGTAATAGCTTCAGCTAAAAGGGTTCAAGAATGGGTCATTAAAATTGGTCCCCAATTAATTGAGCAAATGAGTTGGGGTCATTGTTAAGGGATGACATTAACAGTTATCACATGGTGTAAATAACAGCAGCAAGGAAGAAAGCCATGCATAAAAATCCACCTCTGCACAAAGCCTAAAAATATTAAGCAAAGCATGTGCCCTGCACACATTTAAGGTCTGATTTTGTGAGGCTCAGGGCTTGAGGGGGGCCTGTCTGGAGGAGGAGGATCTGTGGCCACTTTGAGAGGAAGCCACTTCATTAGGCCCATCTCCTGTCATGCCCCCCACTCCACCGCTAGGTACTCCAACTGGTTGACCATCGGTCTGCATGGCAACAGTAGTGGAGAGTCTCTGATATGGGTAAAGCCTGCCATCACTAATCTTTCCAAATAATCTCCCAGTCTGTCAAATCTGACAATCACAGTGTCTTCCACTGCACGGCCAAGGTCTCGGAGAGAATGCTGTTCGGTGTTTGATTCCTCACTGGTTTGAGGCTTCCCTGCAGATGGCAGTGAAGATGCCATTTGCTCCATTGTTCTCGACATTTCCATAAATCCCTCCCACAAGACTACAGTGATGTGGGAGATGCACTACTTGCACCACAGATGCTGCAGGCTGCTCATGGCTGCCTCAAAGGGTGTAGCAAGCATGTTTTGCTCTTAATAGAATACATGTCCTTTGCCTTTACAGTTGACATTTGGCACGGACTTGTAGCCTGACCAGATCTTTCTTCTTTCTCTCCTGCCACCTCTACTTGCTCCTCACAAATTGTGATTTACCTTGTGCACCTTCCTCAAACTCTCCCTTAAATTTCCGAGGGTGCTCCGATCTGCACCGGTGTTGGGGGTAGGTGGAGTATGTGACACAGCGTGTTGTAATGTGCCAGGATCTGTGTTGCCACTTGCCCATAGGAATAGGAAAAGGAAAATATTTACAATGCATACCCGAGTCAATGCATTGAATGTGAGGGGATAGGCTGAATCTTGCTGGAAAAATAAAGCCTGTTCACGATGCACGCTGTTATTATTGCGCAAATCGTCCAGCAAGTTCAAGGGTTAAAGAGATACGCCGTGAGTTGCGAATCTCCAGAACCTGCAGGTTGATTTATGTCGCTCCACCGTTTGCTGCGCACAAACTGCATCTCGCCCTCAGCCTCCTCATTATTCTTAAGAACTTGCTGGATCTTCACGTTAATTGTCCATTAAACTCGACGCAGAAAGTTAGGGCTGGAACTTAACAGCATAAGTACTTTTTTAACAACATGATAATTATTAATGCAATGTCAATCAACCTCTCTGGCCCAGAAAGGGAACAATTTGACTGTTCAATCTCATTCCTGCATGTAGTCAATTGATTTTAAAGGTGTCATATTTTAATTTAACATTTTTTTTCTTACTTTTCTATCGTCTCTTTTTTCTCTCCCTTAATTCAATCTTTCTTTCCCTCTCTTCATTTCTCTTTCTGTACCTGATTTAACTCTAATTCACCCTCCTTCTCCATCATTCCTCTGTTTCTTTCTCAATCCTTAAATCATTGATTAAGGAGATACACTGTTGGTCCTGTCATTCACTGAGGTCCCAGATGCCCCGTTGCACCTAATTTTGAGCTGAAGGCTGTAGGAAAAAGTCTAACTAATGGCGCAAGCCGTGAGATGCCTCGCTCCCAGCAAGATCTGGCCCATTGTCATAAAATATTTTTTGCATCATGTAGCTGCTTTGGAAATTTAGCCCCAGCAGAGCAAATTAAGAGATTGTGGGAAAGATCATGATAAATGGAGGACACTTGCTGGCTAGTGGCATCATACATCTAAATTCACCTTTGTCAATCCTTTCCATAGCTCTTCTGTCAAATAGGCCAAGGCTCATCTCTTCATATTCAATGAGCTGCTTTGGCATGGTTGATTCTCCACCTGCTCAGGTCTTCTCCCACTGGTTATACACAACGTTGGCCTGTAAGCAGAAAACATGCATGAAGATTATAATAACTTCCTGAGCAGCCCAAACAGCCCAGATTATCTCCCTTCCAGGACCAGGGATTTGCAAATCAACTAACATCGTGGCCCAAATATTCACAGGGAGGTGGGGAAGGCCGAAAAGGGCCAAACCTGGCAAGGCAGGGGACACCGAGGTCTTGCCAAACTTAACGGCAGAACCTCATTATCATTTTTTGATCCATTTCCCGCCCAGCAGCTGGACAAATGGGCAGCCTGACCGGCGGTCATGAGGAATAGCCAGTGGCGAGAGGCCGCAGCTGGGGACTGTCCCTGGCAATCATGAAGGGGAGGATTGACCATCGCTGCTTTGAGGGGGGGGGAAGATAGGATATAATGGCAGTGGGGGAGGTCTGCGATCGCGGCGGGGGGTGGGGGGGGAAGAGAGAGACCATGATCGGCAGGGGGGAGGCCGAAGGCTTCCTTGAGGGATCGGAGGGAGCACGCCTGCTCATCCTGGCCCACAAGGAGTGCTGGAAAAGGCAATTACCTTGGGGAGCCAGCAGCTCCCGCCTCCATTTCACTGCCGGGTTTCCCGACTCCTGAGAAACCCGCGCAGAAGCAGTGAATTTTAAATCGGGCTCCCAATTGCACTGTGGGAACACAAATTAAATATGTTAATGAAGTATCCCACCACTCCACGGTAGGACACTGGGACCCCCACCATATCCACCGCCCTAAAAAAGCCGATGCGCGCGTGCACGGCGTGTTGGGGACGCGTTCCCCATATTTAAGATTTTGACCCTCCCATGCCCGTCGTGGAAGGGTTAATATCGAGGCCGGTGTTTCTGCTGGCAATATTCTGTGTGAGCTAAACTTTGAACTGCCATGCGTAAGGTATTATGCTCCACTGCTATTGTGCCCTCCACCTTCTGTTGTATGAAACATTGTTGTGAAAAGGGGTAAATGGTCTCTCAATAAGAAAAAAAAGAACTTGTATTTATGTAGCGCCTTTCATGACCTCAGCACATCCCAAAGTGCTCTACAGACAATGAAGTTACACAGACGCAGATCAGGCTTGGGACGTTGCACCCCAAAATTGGTCCTTTTTCCCCGTTTTCCGCCCAGAAACGGGTGCAACGAGGACCAATTTCTACCTTATAGGTCTAATTTTGGCCCAAAAATGTTATTTTGCAAACTTTTCATTAGTACCTATTAAGAATAATGCAGCTACATAGTGTAATGTTAACAGTTCAGCACTACGTAGGAAAATATCATTTGTATTGCTCTGTGATGAATTGTTATGCATCCTAAAGGTTTGAATAGTCATTTTATATTGCAAGTTCTGTCAAATTGGAAAAGAAATGAAAACCCATTGACTTATGTCTGTCAGTGGTGATAAAATCTGGTTGGATTGCAACATATGCTGGTGACATAGAGGGTTTGAAATACTGGAAAATGGCAGACTAACTAAATTAATGTGATCTGTCTCCCAGTAATTGGCTAAATTGGCATCTTCAGTTCACTAGCAGTAACTATTGCCACTGTGTTGAGTCCACACCGGAAAATGTGGCATAGAAGCTAAATATACTCTTACTGTCTAAAGTGCTGTATTCCACACAGTGGTAATTGGGCAGTCCAAATATACGATGCTTGGAGTTTCTTCATAACATGAACTTTACTGACTTCTATGTACATTATTGATTCCTAGCTCAGTAGAGCCATGGTTATAAAGGCGTGAATTAACCCCTCAGGTGCTGCAGAGAGGATTTTGCTACAGTTGCAGGGACCATTCAGATTATTTATCAATGGCAGCACTTGGGATGCAACTTTCTCATCTAAGATTGGTTGTATCTTAAAAATCTAGGCTTTTAATTGACTGAAAAACTACAGCCAGTGCTCAACCAATGAAAACCTTTTGTAAAGAGTTGCCACCACCTTCAAAAAGGATGCAGGAGCAAAGAAGCATAAGAATAAGGATACATGAAGTATTTTAATCAAAAAATGTTTTTAAAAGGGTTAGAATAGATTCAAAGGAATAAATTAGTTAAAAAGTTTTAAATAATCTCTTTTTGTAGATTTTATTTGGTGATGGGCACAATGTTCCTGCAGTCAATTTTTTGAAACCCAGAACTGATAATTGGAATGACAGAAAACTGGAAAATCACCAGAATGTTCGTTTAACACTTTCCAATCAGCTACAAGTCATTTAATCAATATAAATTATGAGGTTAATTCAGCCAACTATGGAGAGCACAAAATTGTTCTTAATGGCCCCACAAAAAGGATAAAAATCACAATTTTTCTATAATTCACATTTTTTAGACTTATAATCAGCCTGCCATAATATGTAATTGGCAATTGGCATTGAAACTTTTGCTGGGATGGTTTGAGTTTTGTTTAACAGAAGTTTAAATTAAACAGAATAAGAAGTCATAGTAACTTGAGAGCATGATGATTAAAGTGCTTGAGAGCAATAGATGATTAAAGTGCTTCCATACATTCTAAGTCCAAAACTTACAAGTGACAAAGTTTGACAATAATAAAAATATTAAATAACATTTAACATTAAAAAGGCACGATGGCTGAATGGCCTCCTTCTGTGCTGTGTGATTCTATGATTACTGCTAATAAATCTCAGTTGAATATGACAGGAAAACGCAATTCTAAATGTGTTTCACATCTCAACGCTTTGAAATCTAGCAATTCGTTATAACAAGTAATATATTTGTACCAATCAAATCAAACCCAACAGACCTAGTAAGGCAGATGTTATATAGTTGTCTAATGACTTCAAACCTGCAGCAGTAAATGTCATGAGTTTACTATCAAAAGATTAATGGCATTGAGATTCTTCAACGGAAATAGAAGAATTCTTGGAATAGATTACAGCAGTGAAGTTAAATGTTGCAAAGCATTGAGAAATTATTTTTTCAATTTCAAATTGAACTACATCTTGGACTGTGCATGAATTTTAAGAATCATGAATCATAGGACTGATTCCTCAGTTGGGCGCTCTCAGCCAACACAGATATGGTTTTGGAGACCTTGGGCTATGCTGCAAACATCTCCCCCCATCTATCCAAATTCCAAAACTTCTGGTTAGCATGCAAGTCATATATCCCACAGGAATTCTGGTAAGGCAGGGCCTCATTATATTGTCACCCCGTTCCTCTTCATGGCTGTCTTAAGAGGATCATCAGCTGTGTATCCCTGTTCCGCAGGAAGGCATGTATCTAGTCTCTCTCCCCTTTCAAATAATGCTAGCACAGTGAATAGGTGTAAAATGAAGGAATTGTGACTGCTCCCAGGGTATTGAACATTGATTTGCATTATTTGGTGCCTATAGTCACAGAGAATCTGCACATTAATTGAATGAAACCCTCTCTCAGTTCATGAACAGCATGGGGTTAGTGTAAGGAGACTGAATCGCCATATCAATGATGCTCTGCATGTTAAGAAAACTGTCATCATATTAAAGTACAGTGCCCTCTTATGCTGCTGCTGCCTTTCCATGGGGAAACTGATGAAAGTCTTTTCCCAATAAACAATGCTTCCCTCACCTGCTTAATACATCAGTGCACAGAGAACTGACTTATTTGGCAAATATCACCATTGGTGGTTTGGAATAGTCTGGCAACAAAGAAGTTCACGACTGTTATCACCTTCACAGCCAGTGGCAGAGCCTTCCCTGCGCAGGTATCCACTCAGATTTCATAAGCGGTATGGTTGCCTACTTTTTACAGAAGGTGACTCCTAATGCCCTGTATCTGCAAGCATGGTAGCGGGACCATGGCAAACAGCTATTTATATTAATGGACATAAACTTTAAAGAAGCTCCTGCATGATTTGTACAACAGCACTCTGACCCCATTTTTATATGCCATCCAAAAATTGCGTGCAGTACAAACCAGGCAAGAAATGGTCCTTCACCCAATTTTCTGACCTGCACTCATCTGAATAATCTCTGCTACCAGCACGTCTAATCTCATTTCCGTTTTTGTAAAAACTTATGGCCCAGAAATTGCTTAGAAAAGAACAGTGAACTCAACAGCATTCACCATTGTTAGTGGCGAAATCGAGGAGCAAGTTCCAGCATTCGCACATGTGCAGTGAAACACGGAAATCCAGAACTTGCTCCTCCTGGCTCGGCAGCGATATGACAGCTTCGAATTAAAGGTATATCGCCTGCTGCAATCAGTGAAATCATTGAAAAACCGCCAACTTGCTCATCTGCCCAGCTGGAAAGTAACTAACATTGCCACAAAAGAGATACGTTTAAAAATACCAGAACTAATCTAAATTTTAATAGTAAGTCTTAATGACTGCCAAACAACAAAATATTAACTTTTAAAACTGTAGAGTCTTATTACTCCTTATTTTAATAGTTTTGGTCATTAAAAATATTTTCTTTTAAAAATTAAAAAATTTACAAACCTTTTTTTTACTTTTCCCTCCTGTCTCTTTTATTTAATTCGATTATTTCTTACCCTCTCTTTTTTCGCTGTCTATAACAGTTTTTACAAATGATACGAATGTTGTACTTTTCACTTCCTGGATTTCACGTTCCAGTTTGCAGAAACTCTTCGCAGTGGGTCAAAAATGCTGCGATCTGATTGGTCGAGGGGAGAAATCGATCCTCTCGCATCTTCCATGGGTCCTAGCTTCACTGGAGCTAACGCTGGGCACCCAGTAAAACCACGGTAAGTTAGTGGGTTAGTGTAAGTCTATGGGGCGGTGAGCACTGTTGGTTTGCGGCTCCGAGCAATTTCTGGGCCATGGTTAATCAGCCAGGTGTGATCGCTGTGAGTAAAAGGGGAGGGCAGAGTCATGCAGCATTCTCTGCGGCAAAGAGATCCATATTTACAAAGGACAGTGGCAATAAACCTCAAAAAATGAATTTGTTCCACCGCCCTTGGGAAGCTGCCGTTATCTTGCATGGGGTCTGGCCCATCCCCATTATGTTCTGGCAGATGTTGACCAGATATCGCAGGACACTGAAGGGCAGATTCTGTAAATTTGCACTTCTGGAATAGACCTTTATGACCCAGCCACGCATTTTGGAAACATCTGAAGCAGAGATCACTGGGCCCCGCGGTCAAATAATGGGCTGAAAATCCTTCAGGATTTCCCACTAAAATTCCCAAATGTGTATTCCTGGTGCAACAAGCTCTGTGTGAATTTGTAAAATCTACCCTTGAAACAGAGATAGCACAAGCACCATTTTTCATCTAAATCCAGCCAACGATCAAAAGGAAATCGCTGTGTTCCAAACAGTGCATTTCACATAAATAATTATTGATCATCTATTTGTCATCACTGGTTACACATCACAGTTGTTAATTTTCCATTAAAATACTTAATTGAGGACAGAACTATACGGTTATCAAAATATAGCAAACAGTATCAATGGCATGTTATTTACAGGCTTCACTTTTCAAAGTTATTTATCCAAAAATGTTTACATCCATCGTTCGTGAGACTTGCACTTGCCCATAGACTTTTCATGGGCTTTTGCTCGGCAAATTCCTCTCTTGGGGCCCTCAGTCCAGCGCGGTGCCCTCTCCTGGGCATCTAGGACCTGTGTGAACAGGACAAACAACTGTCCACCCCCTTAACCAAACAGATTGAAACATTGTTAATGAGCAGCGCAGTCAGAACCAGGAAGTGTAAGTTAGAATAGTGAATCCAATGTCAAATCAGGTGCAGAAAGCAAAATAAAGAAAAGGTAAGAAATATTGAATTAAGAGACAGAGATAAAGGAGACAGAAAGAAAAAGTTAAAATAAAGTTTACATTTTTAAAAAATTTTAAATTTCCAACAATTAAAATCTGAAGGAATGAGACTCCATGCTTGTAAAATTTAATTTTCAGTGCCAGAGAGGTTGTTTGGCAGTAATTAAAACTTATCATGCCGTTAAAAGGGTGCTTAGACTTGAAATGGCTTGACGTACCTTTTTTTGGCGCGATTACCTCGTTTCCATCAGGTCAGTGCAAGAACTACATGCTGTTCCGTTCATTTGAATGGGGAGCCAGCCGGTGCGGTGTCATTCTCACCAAGCTTACAAAGAAGCAGTGCATTTATCTGCGTATATGGGGTCGCCTGATGTTGCTCTACTATTTGAACAGAAATAACTATGAGCCCTGTTTGCCTCACCGTTATTTTCACAGGAAAATCCGGCCCACTGTGGCTTTGGATCACAGACAGAAAGGCACTGGCTGAAATGCTCATTTAATGCTGCTTTATTAATACTTGTCTTGAATGGGTCATCGTACTATATTAGCATAATGTATATCACAAGCCAGGGAGGAAGTTATACGTTGAAATTATTTGACCTACTTCAATAATTAAAAAAATCAGTATTCCAATGATAGTTGACACATTTGCATCTGTTTGAACAAATTAAATACTATATTGCTCCAACTGATATAAATCCATTCCTATTTCTAAAATTTCAAGATTAATTTAAACAATAAAAATATTCTTAAACTCAACATTCTAGATATTTGATCAAAATACATACCAACAAGAAGAAAAAAAACATTTAAATGCATCCCCACATTCCTTAGAATAAAACAAAATGATTGTTTGCAGAATTAATGTGCATCTAAACAGTTAGGAGATATTTATGAGGAGTCAATTGTTAAACTCCTTGAGATAATGTGCTGGAAATGAATTAGTTAATGGAGAGAAACATTAAAAAATGTTCATTACATTTGAAACACTTACTAACAACTATTTAAAGTAGGAAAATACCAAAGGTGAATGGGTTTGATAAAAAGAAAAATAGAAAATAAAAACAGAACATCATTCCTCTCTCAATGTTTCTATATTAACTCCAAAGGTGCTATTGAATAAGTACTTCTGTTTCATTTCAATTAATAATAGTCCCACTTTTAATGTCCAAATTGCATTTTATATAATCTAATACATGACTTTGGTTGCTTTTCCCAACTTCAATAAGTTAAGATAATAAGACCTTAAGCCCGTTTACATTTTAGAAAATCTGTTTTTACTATTGATAATTCATTGGAAATTATTCAACAGAGAATTGTGCTAATAATTCATAGTGAATTCACAATAAAGTTAAATATCACACTGAATAAATTACATATCCTGAAAATTCAAAATATAAGAAATAATGGTTTTGAAATGTTTAGAAATTCTATCACATTTGGTGCAATCAATTCTTTGTTAAATCGTTATTATTACATTTTATCATTGGTACAATTGTAATATATTGGTACAATTGATTTATTTATATATTCCCTTCAAACTATAATTGAACCTTTACCATGCATCAGGCACATAAACCCTGCATTGCATGCTTAATAAAGTATTGCCATTAAATTTATTTGGTTATTTGCTGACGTCTTTATAAAATACATCTGAATTATATATTGCAATGCTGTATTGTTATTCCATGGCACTATACCTGGATTATTTTTAAGTAATAAAAGTGCAAATTGAGATTGCAGGAATGGAGATTAGGGCCATTTCCTGGGCTGCACAACTTTCCATCCATTAAAATTAATTGACAAGAAATGGTATAGGCCATGAATTGAATGCTGATCTTCACAACTGAATTCAAGATATGCGCTCCTGTCGCATGAAACAGGAGCACTAAATCACAAAATTTACCACCATAAGTACTAGCTGTGCTGATACTTTGAAATCATGATCTTCCTTCTTATATCTATGCATAAGAAAAATCACCATTGACAGATTATTCCATCCCCTTCCAGAATCTTTTATGGCAGCTGGTTGATGCTTACCTAATGTAGCAGAGCATCCATATCATCCTCATCTGATTATCTAACTCAAAGCTGAGGATCCAGAAATTCTGCACTGGTCAATACTCTAGTCCCTTCAGCTAGACTGTCAGCTGTGGCTCAGTGGTGGGACTCTTACCTCTGAGTCAGAGCTTGTGAGTTCAAGTCCCACTCTAGAGACATAAGCACAAAATGTAGGCTAACACACAAGTACAGTACTGAAGGAGTGCTGTACTGTCTTTTGGATGAGATTGCACTGTTACGACCCCAGTCTATATAGGGATAATTGAAGTCCCCCATTATCACTACTCTATAGTTCTTGCATCTTTCTGTAATTTGCCTGAAAATGTTCTCCTCTATCTCCTTCCCACTATTTGGTGGCCTATAGAATACACCCAGTAGTGTAATAGCTCTTCTAATGCTCCCTAACTCTAAGCAAATAGATTCAGAAATAGGAGGGGTCAGAAAGGACCCATCTGCCCTCTCAGGCGGACATAAAAGATCCCATGGCACTATTTTGAATAAGAGCAGGTGAGTTCCCACCGGTGTTCTGTCTAATAGTTATCCCTCAACCAACATCACTAAAACAGATTAATTGGTTATTATCACATTGCTGTTTGTGGGAGTTTGCTGTGCGCAAAATGGCTGCTACATTTCCTACATTACAGGGTAAAGGATATCACAGAGAGGGTGCGGAAGATTTTGAGGGGAGAAGGGAACAGCCAGAAGTCATGGTCCATATGGGAACCAATGACTTGGAAGGAAAAGGGTCAAGGTCCTGCAGCCAGAGTTTCAGGAGCTAGGAAGGAAGTTAAAAGCAGGACCTCAAAGGTAGTAATCTCTGGATTACTCCCAGTGCTATACACTAGTGAGTATAGGAATAGTTTGATAAGACACAGTAATGCGTGGCTGGAGTAATGGTGCAGGAGGGAGGGCTTCAGATTCCAGGGGCATTGGGACCAGTTCTGGGGCAGGAGGGACCTGTACAAGATGGACAGGCTGCACCTCAACAGAGCTGGGACCAATGTCCTCGCAGGGAGATTAACTAGTGCTGTGGGGGAGGGTTTAAACTAATTTGGCAGGGGGGTGGGCACCAGGATCAAACATTAGAGAGGATAAACAAGGTACACAGAGGACTGGGAGGGACAAGTAGCGCTGGTTAACATGGATTGAAAATTGGTTAACAGACAGGAAACAGATTAGGAATAAATGGGTCTTTATCGGGGTGGCAGGCGGTGACTAGTGGGGTACCGCAGGGATCAGTGCTTGGGCCCCAGCTGTTCACAATATATATCAATGATTTGAATGAGGGATCCAAATGTAATATTTCCAAGTTTGCTGACAACACAAAATTAGGTGGGATTGTGAGTTGTGAGGAGGATGCAAAGAGGCTTCGAGGCGATTTAGACAAGTTGAGTGAGTGGGCAAATACATGGCAGATGCAGTATAATGTGGATAAATGTGAAGTTATCCACTTCAGAAGGAAAACCAGAAAGGCAGAGTATTATATAAATAGTGATAGATTGGGAAATGTTGATGTACAAAGGGATCTGGATGTCCTTGTACACCAGTCACCGAAAGCAAACATGCAGGTGCAGCAAGCAATTAGGAAGGCAAATGGTATGTTGGCCTTCATTGCAGGAGGATTTGAGGACAGGAGCAAGGATGTCTTACTGCAGTTATACAGGGCCTTAGTGAGACCACACCTGGAGTATTGTATGCAGTTTTGGTCTCCTTACCGAAGAAAGGATATACTTGCCATAGAGGGAGTGCAGCGAAGGTTCACCAGACTGATTCTTTCTTGTGTTCCCTATTGCACCCTTGCGTCTTCCTCCGCTTCCTCCTCTGGCTCAACCCCTTCCTCCTCCTCAGCCTCCTCCTCCTCCTCCTCCTCTTTCTCCTCAGCCTCTTCCTCCTCAGCCTCTTCCTAGAAGTAAAGGGAATTAGGGGTTAAGGGGAGCGGGCAGGAAATTGGACATGAATTTAGATTTGAGGTTAGGATCAGATCAGCCATGATCTTATTGAAGGGCGGAGCAGGCTCGAGGGGCCGATTGGCCTACTCCTGCTCCTATTTCTTATGTTCTTATGTTCTTATGTTCCTCCTACTCCTCCACCTCTGGCTGAGAGTCTTCTCCGAGCATCGGTGGCAAGGGCTGGTCTCTCATGATGGCGAGGATGTGCAGCATGCAGCATACCACCACGAATCTTCCCACCTGCTCAGCAGAGCACTGCAGGGCTCCTCCAGAATGGTCCAGGCAGCGGAAGCTTATGGTGTGCTCCACGACGTTGTGTGTGGCAGCATGGCTCTCATTGTAAGCCTGCTGTGCATGTGTGCACGGGTTCCTGACCGGAGTCATGAGCCACGGCATGAGGGGATAGCCCTTGTCACCCAGTAGCCAGCCTTTGACTTGCCGAGCTGGGTGGAAGATAGCTGGCACGTTGGACTGCCACATGACGAAGGCGTCGTGACTGCTCCCAGGGTAGCGGGCACGACCTCCAAGACTGATGCGTGTGGTCGCACACCAGCTGCTCGTTCAGGGAGTGGAAGCCCTTTCAGTTGACGAAGATGGCTGAGTTAATATGTGGGGCACGCAGGGCAACATGCGTACAGTCAATGGCACCCTGCACCATGGGGAAGCCACAAAGTAAGTGAATCCCGTGTTCGCTCGTTCTGCTTGTCTCTGTCAAGAAGGAACGTGATGAACCTGTTCCTCATCTGGTACAGTGCGTCTGTGACCTCCCTTAAGCAGCAGTGCACTGCATACTGCGAGATGTTGCACATGTCGCCAGCTGGAGCCTGAAATGATCCTGAGCCGTCGAAATTCAGTGCCATGGTGAACTTCACAGCCACAGGCAATGCTGTCCTCACCCTGCTCTGAGGCTGCAGTTGTGGACGCACCAGTTGACAGATCTCCGTCACGGCCTCCTTGGTGAACCTCAGCCATCAGATGCAATGCTCCTCGCTCATGTTGAGGTAAGAGAATTAGTCCCGGAAGGCCCTCATTGGATATGGCCTCCTGCTCAGTGCCCTGCGACTCCTCCTCCTCCCTCTCCTCGTGAGAATCCCTACGTGATCAGTTTTTAGTAAAATATTAAAATGCCTACGTGGCAAAGAAGCAGAATGCAAAATGGTTAGAAAGGGTTAATTAGTTAGTAACTGAGATTGATACAAGTGGCCTGGCCCTCCTGCTGGGCCATATGTTTGCTTAGTCAGCAGGCCTGCATTGTCTTATCAATGATAGGTCTTTGATGTGAGTCAAGGACTGGTCTGAATGTCTCCATGTTTATGGCAGATCAATATAGGTAACGAGCTTAGCCAAAGTTGAAAGACATTCCAGGTTGGGAGATAAGGAACAGAAGGAACAGGGAAGAGCAACATTTGCCTGAGGAAGGAGAAAATCTCCGAAAGCTTGTGAATTTAAAATAAAATTGCTGGACTATAACTTGGTGTTGTAAAATTGTTTACAATTGTCAACCCCAGTCCATCACCGGCATCTCCACATCATTCCAAGTTGGAAAGTGAGGAAGTAACCCCTTTGATGTCTAATAGCAACATGGTCAGCACATGGATTGTCTATGATTGGCCGGAAATAATGTAACCCCGCATGGCAACCTGTGCCCG
The DNA here is from genome assembly GCF_035084215.1 of Heptranchias perlo. Classification (NCBI taxonomy): domain Eukaryota; kingdom Metazoa; phylum Chordata; class Chondrichthyes; order Hexanchiformes; family Hexanchidae; genus Heptranchias; species Heptranchias perlo. Next base: position 23,863,630 of record NC_090333.1, read on the forward strand.
GCTTATGATTGGTGTTGACTCTTGTGTTAATGATGTTCCAACCTCTATGGATCTGTATAAAGGTATGAGTCTTTGTCTTTGTCTCCTTATTCTGTTAGAATCGTTCGGATTCTCTCAGGAATCTGAATTGAAGCTACAGACTAAGATCTGCTATTAAAGTTGTTTGAACTTTACGGTGTACTCGAATCAGTTCTTGCTGAACCAGACTGAGGGGAAAGAATCCGGTTCGTCACTCGCAGCTTGACTTGCTATGCTTGGCCTCTCTGCATGTTGCCTGTCATGCTCAATGCCCAGCAGGAGCCCTAGCAGATCACCTATGTTTTCCAGGAATGTTGTTCAACCATGGTTGTTTCCGAACTGTAAGGCAGTACCTGCCAAACCACTCTCAAATGTACTGTAGCAACTCTCAGTAAGTATAGGGAGCTTCAAAAAACACTTCCTACTCCACCAGCAGCCAGAAGCAATAATCCAGCAACTAAACTGCAACATCTGCGTGGTCCCTTTAAATAGCGCTGGTGGGGGGTCCTCCAGGCATTCTAAGACACTTTCAGGTGTGCATGGTTAAGGCTGTGCGTTGAGTTGAGCATTAAGGTCCAAAATGGTGTCTATCACTTTAAATCAGCATTGCACAATGATTGTATGCATTTGCTCCCTACTTCACATACTGCCGGCATACGGTATTTGCACATGCGCTAATACCTATATCAAGATGGTGTCTGGCGCACATCACGCTGGAAACGTGTGTGCGCAGCCAAGACACCATCTTGGCACATCGTGAGGCCGCACAGCTCCGAAACAACAGGCGCTACACGGCCCAATTTCTAGCCCATCAAGTACAAAAATAAGGAAGTTATGCTAAACCTTTATAAAACATTGGTTAGGCCTCAGCTGGAGTATTGTGTTCAATTCTGGGCACCACACTTTAGGAAGAATGTCAAGGCCTTAGAGAGGGCGCAAAAAAGATTCACTAGAATGGTGCCAGGGATGAGGGACTTCAGTTATGTGGAGAGACTGGAGAAGCTGGGATTGTTCTCCTTCGAACAGAGAAGGTCAGGGAGAGATTTGATAGAGGTGTTCAAAATCATGAATGGTTTTGACAGAGTAAATAAGGAGAAACTGTTTCCAGTGGCAGAAGGGTGGGTAACCAGAGGACACAGATTTAAGGTGATCGGCAAAAGAGCCAGACACGACAGGAAGAAACATTTATTTATGCAGCGAATTGTAATGATCCGGAATGCGCTGCCTGAAAGGGTGGTGGAAGCAGCTTCAATAATATTCAAGGGAATTGGATAAATACTTGAAGGGAAAAAATTTACAGGACGATGGGGAAACAGCAGGGGAACGGGACTAATTGGATAGCTTTTTCAAAGAGCCGGCACAGGCACGATGGGCCGAATGGCCTCCTCCTGTGCTACTATAATTCTATGATACTATGATTACAACAGTGACTATACTTCAAAAGTACATCATTGGCTGTAAACCATTTTGGGACGTCCCAAGGTCATGAAAGCTGCTATACAAATGCAAGTCTTTCTTTTCTTTTTGACACCCAGAGAGGGGTAATGTTGTGAGGCCAGGCATTTGGGCGAGAGTCTCACGAGCTAGGAGCATGGGACAGAGATAAAGCTATAATATTTCAATCTACGCTGCCGTCTAGCTCCACACTGGGAAAAGGGCGCACAAAATTATCTCTACAGGGAGCCCATTCCCCAACCAGCAAAGGCTTGGTATTGCTACCAAGAAATTTCCTTGAAAACATCTGTGCAACCATTCAGTTGTTCGTCCCAGGAACAATGTTAGTGGCTCTTCCGCTTCCTAAAAATGGTGGAATTATTCGTGGTTATTTTTATGGTGCTATACAGCTGTCTCCTCACATGAGAGCTTTGTATTTATCTGATCTCCAGGTGTTACCGTTTCTAATCAACCAAGACATTTCCAACGAGAGAAGTTTCCCTTCAATCATTTTAAGTCACTCTCATCACAGAGGCTTACTTGAACATTTTAGGTCAGAGCACTTATCACACAAGGTAACTATATATTAATCAATGATAACACCTCCATAACATGGAAGAAATCATTCCTTTTTACTTCTCTCTCGCAGGCAGAACAGTGGAAGGAGAGGGCAAAGCTCATCCTCATCAAACCATACAAGCACATACCACCCTAGTTGACACACACATTTCTTATGTTTGTCAACCAAATAAACTTATAGTTCTAAATGTGAAAGGTTTCTTTCTCTGCTGAATATGTAGGTTCCACATGTTATGCTCTCTGTCTTGTTCTCAAACATTTTCATCATGCCTTAGAGTTAAATCTCAGTGCTTTATAGGTTTTATATGTTATCTAGTTTCACTTGCTATACAACTCCAGAAGGACCTTCAGCTGTCTCTTGAAGGTAATGTCTTATACTGTTTCCTTGTTAAGGACATCCTGCCATCGTGAGACATCAAGACAATTCTTTCTGAGTTAATGCATTTCTTTTGAGCTCATTGGAGGTAATTTTAACTTTGGGTGATGGTGTAAAATGGGCAATATTGAATTGGCTGCCCGTTATACACCGCCCGTTATACACTGCCCGTTATACACCGTCCGTTATACACCGCCCGTTATACACCGCCCGTTATACACCGCCCGTTATACACAACCCATTGTACGCCACCCGTTATACGCCGCCTGTTATACACCGCCCGTTATACACCATCCATTATACACCGCCCGTTATACACAACCCATTGTACACCGCCCATTATACGCCGCCTATTATACACCGCCCGTTATACACCGCCCGTTATACACAACCCATTGTACGCCACCCGTTATACGCCGCCTGTTATACACCGCCCGTTATACACCGTCCATTATACACCGCCCGTTATACACAACCCATTGTACACCGCCCATTATACGCCGCCTATTATACACTGCCCGTTATACACCGCCCGTTATACACTGCCCGTTATACACCGCCCGTTATACACCGCCTATTATACACCGCCCATTATACACAACCCATTATACACCACCTATTAAACGCCGCCCATTATACACTGCCCATTATACATCGTCCGTTATACACCGCCCATTATACGCCGTCTATTATACGCCGCCCATTATACAACGCCCATTATACGCTGCCCATTACACACCGCCCGTTATACACCGCCCATTATACACAACCCATTATACACCACCTATTAAACGCCGCCCATTATACACTGCCCATTATACACCGTCCATTATATGCCGCCCATTATACGCCGCCCATTATACGCGGCCCATTATACACCACCCATTATACACGGCCTATTATACACCGCCCATTATACGCCGCCTATTATACACCGCCCATTATACGCCACCCATTGCACACAACCCCTTATACACCACCTATTAAACGCCGCCCATTATACACCGCCTATTATACGCAGCCTATTATACACGGCCCATTATACATGGCCCATTATACACAACCCATTATACGCGGCCTATTATACACCACCCATTATACAACGTCCGTTATAAACTGCCCATTATATACGGCCTATTATACACCGCCCATTATACGCAGACTATTATATATGGCCTATTATATACTGCCCATTATACACTACCCATTATACGCAGTCTATTATACACCGCCCATTATACATCTCCTATTATGCCCGATCTTCCTTTCATTGAAATTATGAATTTTTGTCAAATTTAGTAAATGTCCATTCTCTTCCCCACAAGTCTGTATGAATGTCAGTGTCTCATTGCATGCAAATATATCTTTGTCTTCATTTACTGAACTAAATCATTCGGGTCAACTGGTTGACATGAAGAGACCCACCCGAAACATTAACTTATTTTTTCTTTCAGATACTTACTAACCTGCTGCACATTTCCAGCATGTTTTGTTTTTACTTCAGATCAACAGTCCTCTTATTTTCTCATAAGGATGGAGGTCGACAATGTCCTATTCCAAAGCAAAGGCTCTCCAGTTGAATAAAGAATGCCTTACCATAGTTGTCACTTGTTGGTAAACTGCTGCTGTCCAATTCATTTCAAGGTCACTATACTAGATGAATAGCCACCTCTTTTTCTGGGCATCTCTGTTTTTCTACTTGACAAAATTGTAGAGCAAGTATTACTGATTCCTCCCTCCTAGGTAATAACTGAGAACACGCTAAGCATAAGATGTTAACTCCTCTCCCATACTGTTAAAATTTGAAAAGCCTACCTCAGATCTAAAACTGGCCATGTCAATCGTATCTAGTTTTATAACTTTCAATTTTTCAAGGTGAAGGAATACAGGCACACCTGGCTGACATCCCCCTTTCAATTTTTCAGAACAGGGAACATGACAGGCTCGATATGCAATAAATCATTACTCCATTTGCTTATAACTATAAGTTAAAGTTAGAACAAGTTATCTCAAACTGACTTTTTCTTCATAACGGATCATAGTGCTGGTGATCACAAATAATTTTGCAAAAAAAGTATTAACTAAGTTATTCCACTTACTCACTCAAACTGCCCCACAATGGACAACTGAATACAGGGAATACCAGACTGCTTTGAATCTCACAGCCTCTGTGATTTTTGTCAGATAATGCAACCAGAAAAAGAACCAATCCTGGTATCACAAGTGTTATTAGTGCATTGTAGTGCCAGTGGCACAACTGTGAAATGAAACATCCAAAATCCAGAAGCACAACTAGAAAGTGGAAGAGCCTGCGAAGGATTCCATGTTGCTTGCTAACGATGAATATGGAGAACTCATTGGGAAGCTGCAGAAGGGAGCCATCGAAAGTAACAATGTGATGGCGTCAGGTCTGAGTCGGTCGCTTTATCAACTGCCAAGGCTTAGTGAGGGTGTTCAGCCTGCCAGCCTGAGTGAGCACTGGTTCTACAGAGTTTGCCCAATAACTCAGGAGTCCATTCCTGCCAGCACACATCTCCAACTTACTGACAAAAGAGCTACAGAGATTAGTCACTCTCCCATTTCCAAGGGGCATTTCCACCATAATTAAATTGCACAAGCAGCTCTTCATTAAGGCCAATGGCATGAGACAGCGCTCTGTAAATTTGTATTTGCCATCATTTTAACAGATTAACACCACTGTTCTGTTGTGAACTCCATGCCTTTGTATTGCCTTGTGCATGTTGCTGTTTTTTTTTTAAATGAGCAAGAGAAAGGCAATACAATTGCTGTTTCATTTGTTCCCATCTAACCAATATATACTCTGGTAACCTACTTTGATCATTTTTCATATACAATAAAATACACTTATGCCACTGTGCTAGAACATCGGGTTAAATCTGGGCTTCCACCATGCTTGCACTTGGTTATTTACTTATCCCCAAAGGGTGAGTTTTGCTGTTTCTCAGCTGAGCTATTATTTGTAGCACCTCAGAATAATGCCATGTTGCCCACAGAGAAAAGGTAAAATCAACCAGAAGATTGATTTTGTTTGCCTAGGGCTTCTTTTGCTGTGCATATTAAAGCAGCACTGATGTAATATTTTAAAGTGTTTACAGCTCAGTCTATCCCCACTGTCAGATAAAGAACTGCACAGGAGCAAAAGTGTGATGGCATCAAGAGTGAAGTTATTTCTTTGTAATTCTTATTTAACTTCCTTTTTCCTGTAAGCTAATAATAGTGAAATAAAAAAGGCAGTGGCTACTATCTCAACTGGGCCACACTCTGGGCCCCATTTTCCAAGTATTGCAGCAGCGAACATCTCAGCCGGCAGCACGTATTGGACAGCCCGTGTTATGAAAATTATCTCTTATTAGTCGATAGAAATGCAAATTTAAAGTGGCCAGTCACATCATAGATAAATATAAAAATGCATAAACTTTATGGCACCAAGTCTGGGACATGTGGGACCAATTTCACAAGGATGGGTTACATCTGAATAGGGATAGGGACATAGGACTTGGGAACATAGGAACAGGAGTAGGCCATTCAGCCCCTCGTGCCTGCTCCGCCATTTGATAAGATCATGGCTGATCTGTGATCTAACTCCATATACCTGCCTTTGGCCCATATCCCTTAATACCTTTGGTTGCCAAAAAGCTATCTATCTCAGATTTAAATTTAGCAATTGAGCTAGTATCAATTGCCGTTTGCAGATGGTGTGTTTCCCTACATTACAATAGTGACTACACTTCAAAAATACTTAATTGGCTGTAAAGTGCTTTGGGGTGTCCTGAGGCCGTGAAAGGCGCTACATAAATGCAAGCTCTTTCTTTCTTTAATGCACTGGCAAAATGGTTCAATAGGGAAATGACAAAGTATTTGAACTGGGGGGGGACTGAGAAAATGAAACAAACCAGAATCAGGTAACAGGGAAGAGAGAAATAGATGAGAATAATACTCATGCAGAAAACAATTTAGCAAGAGGGATATGGAGCAGAGAAATATAATCAAATGGACTAGTTATAAATGGGGAAAAGACTGAAGTAAAGGCAGTAGGTAACTTAGACAAAAAAATCATGGGAAAAGGAGTAGTGTTAAAAAAAAGATTAAAATGCATGTATTACAATGCACAGAGTGTGAGAAATAAACTGGGGGAACTGAAAACAATTATTTTACAGGAAGATCTTAACTAAATAGCATTAACAAAAGCCTAGTCGCAAACTGAAAAAGAAAAAGTAATTCCTAAAATATGTATAGGACTCCTACCACAAGCAGTATGTTAATAGGATTAACACCACTGTTCTGTTGTGAACTCCATGCCTTTGTATTGCCTTGTGCATGTTGCTGTTTTTTTTAAATGAGCAAGAGTAAGGCAATACAATTGCTGTTTCATTTGTTCCCATCTAACCAATATATACTCTGGTAACCTACTTTGATCATTTTTCATATACAATAAAATACACTTATGCCACTGTGCTAGAACATCGGGTTAAATCTGGGCTTCCAGATCCTGGTCGGAAGTGTTGCTAATTCTGGTTATGAGTAATGAAATAGATCAGGTAGATGAGCTAAATGGGGGTGAGAACCTCAGGAATAGCAACCACAATATGATAAGATTTAAGAATCCAACAAGAAAGGGTAAAAGTCAGTACAAAAACTCGATCATCAGATTGGATCAATGCAGATTTTAGAAATATGAGCAGTGAGTTAGCTGAGGTGATGTAGAAAGAGAAATTGGCACAGAGGACTGTAGAGAAACAGTGGGAGTTTTAAAAGGTACAGAATAAGTTAAATTCCATTAAAATGAAGGAAATACTAGTAGTTTTAGAATGCCATGACAAGATAATGAGGTTAGAAACCAATTAAAATTGAAGAAGGTCTATAAGAATAACAATAAAAAAACTAAGGGAGAATATAGAATCATAGAATCATAGAATCATAGAAGTTACAACATGGAAACAGGCCCTTCGGCCCAACATGTCCATGTCGCCCAGTTTATACCACTAAGCTAGTCCCAATTGCCTGCACTTGGCCCATATCCCTCGATACCCATCTTCCCCATGTAACTGTCCAAATGCTTTTTAAAAGACAAAATTGTACCCGCCTCTACTACTGCCTCTGGCAGCTCGTTCCAGACACTCACCACCCTTTGAGTGAAAAAATTGCCCCTCTGGATCCTTTTGTATCTCTCCCCTCTCACCTTAAATCTGTGCCCCCTCGTTATAGACTCCCCTACCTTTGGGAAAAGATTTTGACTATCGACCTTATCTATGCCCCTCATTATTTTATAGACTTCTATAAGATCACCCCTTAACCTCCTACTCTCCAGGGAATAAAGTCCCAGTCTGTCTAACCTCTCCCTGTAAGTCAAACCATCAAGTCCCGGTAGCATCCTAGTAAATCTTTTCTGCACTCTTTCTAGTTTAATATAATAAAATAAGAAAAGAGGTTGAGAACAGGATAAGGAAAGCTAAGAAGGAGTATGAGGAAATAATGCCGAAGAATCATCAAAAGTATTTTAGAAGTATATCAGTAAAAAGAGAATTGTTAAAAGCGAGGTTGGGCCCCTGAAAGGAGAGGATTGTTAATTTGTAGATGATGATCAAGAAATGGCAGAGGTATTTAATAAATACTTCACATCAGCCTTTAGAGATCAGACAGGAGGTGAATCCTGAAACGGTGGAAAGCAAAATTAGCGATATTATGGTGAATAAAAGTAAAATTTTAGATCGTTAGTTAAGGGAAGACAAAGAACCAAGGGCCCGACGGAATACATCCTAGGTGCCTGAGGAAAATGAGGGAATAAATTGCCACGGCTGTAGAAATGATTTTAACTCCACGTGGGAGTCGTGGAGGCAGGGCCGAGGCAGATGGTAAATCATCCCAACCTCTGCAACATGACGCCTGAGAGAGTTTAACTGGCTTCTGGCAGGTGTCCCTCTCACCCCTTTAGAAGAGTAGGTTAAGATCACAATCTGTGGAAAGGCAGCAGGTAAGTCCTACGAGCCATTTTAACTGCCCACTTACCGGGTTCCCGCTGAGCGAGCAGGGTTAAAATCGGTCCTTGTATCTCAGGGCTCGATTGAGTGAGGTTGTGTGCTGAAGAATTGAAGAGAGGTCAATATAGTATCTATTTTTAAAAAGGGAGACAGAGCTAATCTGAGAAATTAGGGCTATGGGGGAAATGCAGTGGGTGTAGTGTACATGGAGTTTAGGGGTACGGAATTGAAGGGGGAGATCAGCAAACTGGAATATAACATTGGTTAAAAGGGAGAAAGTAGGAGTTCAGGGCAGTTTTTCAGAATGGCTGAAAGTGGGTAGTGGTGTCCCATAGGATTCAGTTCTGGGGCTTTTTCAGTTCACTGTGGATACCAATGATTTGGATGTAGGCCTAGATAGAGGGAATGGTGTCACAATTTGCAGATGATATCAAAATAGGATAATTCTTTAGAAGACCAAAGGGAGCTGCAAAGGGATATTAATAAGATGGGTGAATGGGCTAAAAAGTGGCAGATAGAATGCAATGTCAGTAGGTGTAAGGTGATGCATTTTAGTAAAAAAACAACAGCAGTAATTATACTCTGAATGGAAGTAGGCTCAGTGCTGTGGAAGAGCAAAGGGATTTGGGGGTACAGGTTCACAGGACATTAAAGGCTAGGTTCATAAGGCTGCAATAAAAACTAATGGAATTCTAGGTTTTATCACAAGATGATTAGAATATAAAAGCCAAGAGGTAATGATGAGCCTTCTTAAAGCCCCAATAAGATGTCAGTTAGAGTAATCTGTGCAGTATTGTGCTCCACACTATAGGTAGGATAGTGAGGCTTTAGAGATGGTACAAAGTAGATTCACTAGGATGCTCCCTGGTATAAAGAGATACAAATATGAAGAAAGATTTGAATAATTATGGCTTTTATTATTAGAACAATGCAGGTTATGGGGCGATATGATCCAAGTGTGTAAAATTATGAAAGGATGGGACAGGGGAAATAGAAGCAGACTGTTTCCAGTAGTTGGTGGGTCTAGAACAAGGGGCCATAGATAAAAAATAAATGTAAGAGACTAAAACAGGGTGCAAGAGAAACTTCTTTACACAGAGGGTTGTGAGGCTGTGGAATTCACTTCCATTGTTAATGGTTGGGCAGAAAATAGGTCAACATTCAAGATTAGATTGGATGGGTGGATGAAGGAAATTGGGGAAAAGGGATGTGGGAACAAGATGAGTAAATGTTATTAGGACGATTTGTTTTTGTGGGAGGTAAATGCTGATATGGACTGGTTGGGCCAAATGGCCTGTTTCTATGTTGTAACTTCTATGAATTTCTATGAATTGTGACAGAACTCCTAGTTGTCATCCCGAATTCACAGAATATGACACAATATGACACCTGATCACTTTGAACATGTGGCCAGTGGGAGGTTGATTTTCCAAAAAATGGCAAAATTGGGCTTTTGCTGACCTTTGCTGCAGGCTTGCCTGCATTGACAGCTCAGAGGACAGACTGCACCATGTCATTGGAGACCTTCCCCATAATTTGAATAATCTACTAGCACATAGCACACTTGACTGGAGAAAATCCAATGATGCAGCAGCTCTTAAAGGGCTGAAGCTCGCTGTTAAAGGGAAGGTTGTGGTGGTAACAGAAATGTTGATGAAGTGTTCACAGTGCTACATTGGAGACATGTGGGCAGCACTGCTACTTTTGAAACCTCCTGAAAGCAGAGCAGCACTTTGTCCTGGACACCAAACAGTTGACGATACTGCTGTAGGAGGTGCACCAAAGGGGAGTACCCCTATTTTGGACTGACACTTCAGTCAAAGCACAGGTGCAAACTGCATGGAGGAAAGTCACTGAATGAATCAATGAAGTCACCCAGATCGCTTGCACCTGGCTCCAAATGAGGAATAAGTATGCTGCTACCGGGGGGAAGGCAAAGGTAGCTGTCTCAATTTTGTCTATCAAGCATGGCACAAATCTACACTTGAAACTGCCACACCCTCTGTAAAGTACCATTTTAGGGCATTGCCCTTTTTCACACATTCTTGCATTGTGCCAAGGCTGCACGGCACACTTTTCTGGAAGGTGGAGGTCACAGCCAAAGAACAGCAAACAGTGCTCTTCTGCTGTTAAGAGCTTTTGCAGTGGGATCAGCTCTGGTCTCCCAAGAGCCTTCTCCTTCAAATAATGCAGGCACTGTAGACTGCCATTCAATGAAGCCATCATGGTTGCTTCCTGGATAATGACCACGGATATACATAACAACACATAATAATGAACATTAATTGAATGAAATCCCTTTCTGTTCACGTAGGCCATAGCGTTAATATGACGAGCTTTGATGCTCACATGGGTGCGCTCGAAGCCTGCTACCCAGTGAAAGCTGTACGCCCTGTCCAGCTATTGCTTCCTTTCCACTGGAAAACTGATGACGGTGTTGGTCCTTGCAAACACAGCATTTATCACTCACTTGATACAGATATCCATTGCAGACCGCCTGATGTGTATGTATCTTGTGGTGGATTTGAAGAATTTGAACAAGCTTCATGCAATGGTGACCTTCGCTTCTATGGGAAAGCCTGTGCCTGTTCCAGATGTTGAATACTGGTTATGCTGCAGCAGATAGTGCAATCTGTGGCAGTCACTCTTGTGAAGTGGAGGAGGTGAAGACAGGGCTCCTCTAACATGTCCAGATTGTCACAGATTCTATAAGTGCACCTCACTCTGTTTGGCATTTGCGATTGCTAATGATTCTTGTTTGTCCCAACAATTGTGACTGTGCTCATCTGAAATGGACAAAGGGAGAGATGCCAACATTAAAACTGACAAAATACTGAAATAATCTCCATCAAAATGGAGGTATAAAAGTATCCAATGTCTTGTGTAGTAATACTGAACAGCAAATCATCTAACTCCTCCACAATCAGTGTGAGTGGCGAATGGTTAGAATGTGCAACTTGCTACCACATGGAGTAGTTGAGGCGAATAGCATAGTTGCATTTAAGGGGAAGCTAGATAAGTACATTAGGAATAAAAGGAATAGATGGTTATGCTGCTAGAGATAGGTGAGGTAGGGTGTGAGGAGTCTTGTGTGAAGCATAAACACGGGCATAGACCAGTTGGGCCGAATAGACTGTTTCTGTACTGTAATTTCTATGTAATTCTATGTAATTCACTGAACCGATGTCCATTTTCATCTTTCTTTCGAAAGTCCACCTTTTTCCAACTGAGCAAGCTTTTCCTCATGTCTTCAAGATAAATGAGGGAAAGAGGCAAACAGTGAATGCGCAGGAAAAATCCCAGGCTCTACCAGCTAAATATCAAGCTGAAACTGAATGCCAGCAGTATTACGGGATTTTCCTCATCGGAAACTCCGAAGTAGTTGCTTTGACATTTGCTGAGGATTTTCATAAACAAAGTGGCTGATCCCAGCAGAAAATAAATACAAAGTCTGTGGCTGCCCTCTGACCTCGATTCGTCCAAACCAGTGCATGTGTCCATCAGCTCCTCTGTGTGCCCAATTAATCCTGCATCTGATTGGTCAAATTCCTTCAGTGGGGGGGAAGACATCTTCAATAATAACCAATTGACTTTTTTCAGTTAAGTTTTCTTCCAATAAAAATAAATTAACTCAATTGTAAATTTTGGAAAAGAACATTGAAGTGAAATGGAACAAAAACTGAAAGAAATTTGATGCACTGGGCTCAAACCTTTGCAATTTACTTGTCTGTGAAGTCACCCTTTTTTGTGTCAGGCAGGTGTTTTGAAAACTCAGAGAAGCTGTGAGAAAACTCACCCAGCCAAATCTTACTGAAAAACTTAAAGGGCGTTAAATTGTTCCTCGGTAGTGCAAAATGGGCGACAATAAATGGGCAGCCTGTTTTACAACCCGTTATGATTTGCTGAATCAAGATTATAAGGTAATTCATTATGCTGCAGGCATTCTGTAACTAGTTTGTTGGTACTTCAGATCTACATGTCTGTGAGACTGCTGACCTTCAAACCATTGCCTCCAACCTGTATGTTATTATGCCAGGTAATACAAAGGAAGCTAAAAGCTGTCTGTCCTGTTATCCCAGTTCAAGTATAATGCGTACAATATGCTCCTGCTGTCCCAGCTATGTGATAGTCCACAGTCCATGGTTCTTTGATTCCATGTTGAGGATAATTTGCTGTTCGTTGTTCTGCAATCCAGATCAAATACAATAGAACAATCACACAGTAGATTGTCTTCTTAGAATCATAGAATCATAGAAAATTCACGGCAGAGAAGGAGGCCATTCGTCCCATCCTGTCCGAGCCAGCCGAAAGTGAGTCACCCAGCCTAATCCCACTTTCCAGCACTTGGTCCGTAGCCTTGTAGATTATGGCATTTCAAGTGCATATCCAAATACTTTTTAAATGTGATAAAGGTATCTGCCTCTACCTTCCTTTCAGGCAATGAGTTCCAGACCTCTACCACCCTCTGGGTGAAAATTTTTTTCCTCAGCTCCCCTCTAATCCTTCTACCAATTACTTTAAATCTATGTCGCCTGGTTATTGACCTCTCTGCTAAGGGAAATAGGTCCTTCCTATCCATTCTATCTAGACCCTTCATAATTTTGTACACCTCAATTAAATCACCCCTCAGCCTCCTCTGTCCCAAAGAAAACAACCCCAGCATATCCAATCTTTCCTCATAGCTAAAATTCTCCACTCCTGGCAACATCCTCGTTAATCTCCTCAGTAGCCTCTCTAGTGCAAATACACCTTTCCTGTAATGTGGTGACCAGAACTGTACACAGTACTCAAGGTGTGGCCTAACCAGTGTTTTATATAGTTCTAGCATAAACTCCCTGCTCTTTCCTATGCCTCAGCTAATAAAGGAAAGTATCCTGTATGCCTTCGTAACCACCTTACCTACATGTCCTGCTACCTTCAGGGATCTGTGGACATGCATTCCAAGGTCCCTCCCTTCCTCTACACCTCTCAGTATCCTCCCATTTATTGTGTATTCCCTTGCCTTGTTTGCCCTCCCCAAATGCATTACCTCACATTTCTCTGGATTGAATTCCATTTGCCATTTTTCTGCCCACCTGATCAGTCCATTGATATCTTCCTGCAGTCTTCAGCTTTCCTCCTCACTATCAACCACACGGCCAATTTTTGTATCATCTGCAAACTTCTTAATCATGTCCCCTACATTTAAGTCTGAATCATTAATATAGACAACGAAAAGCAAGGGACCTAGTAATGAGCCCTGCGGAACCCCACTGGAAACAACCTTCCAGTCACAAAAACACCCGTTAACCATTACCCTTTGCTTCCTGCCACTAAGTCAATTTTGGATCCAACTTGGCACTTTCCTTTGGATCCCATGGGCTTGTACTTTTTTGACCAGTCTGTCATGTGGGACCTTGTCAAAAGCCTTGCTAAAAATCCATGTCGACTAAATCAAATGCACTACCCTCATCGACCCTCCTTGTTACCGCCTCAAAAAATTCAATCAAGTTAGTCAGACACAACCTTCCCGTAACAAATCCACGCTGACTGTCCTCAATTAATCCATGACTTTCTAAGTGACAGTTTATCCTGTCCCTTAGAATTGATTCCAATAATTTGCCCACCACAGAGGTTAGACTGACTGGCCTGTATTTACTCAGTGCATCCCTCTCTCCCTTCTTGTCTGTACACTTCCTGTGGTCTTATTGTCCAAACTTCAAAATAAACTGCAGCCCATTTTCCCATACAGTATTATCCTTCAATCAATGACAAGGATAATCTACAGTCCGTTATCCTTCTAACCCAACAGAAGGAGGGTACTGGATGATCAGCAGCAGCACTGGAGCAACCCAGAAATGGTTAAAATTAGAGAAAATTATTAATTAAAATGATGATGTCTTACAAGAGAGCTAAAAGCATAGAGTTAAAAGGTCTTACAACTTATAAGACTCTTTATGAAAACCTACAATTCTGAACCTACACCTTAAATTTAATGGGGAGGTACATTGCAGCTCTTTTTTTGTATAAACTGGTCCAGGAGATGATGCCTTGAATTGAGCAGATAATAATTGGACAGAGAATCAGCATATGTCTTCAGTGGGAGCAATCCATTGATAGCAAGGGGCACAATATAAACTTGACAAAATTTTAGGCGCGTGCTTCAAAATGAAAACTTCTGAGTATTATTTCCAGAATAAAAAAATACCTGTCACATTAATATGTTTGACATTGCTAATTTGGAGATAAACTTTAAAGGGCAATGTCGCCATGTCAAGAAGTTCTCAAGTATATTCGGTTCCCAGGTCAGTTTGCTATGAGGACTCTGCTGCCATATTAGATGGTGCAGCAAGTCAGAACCACCACAGACTGCTGCAGCTGGTTCAATGTGATTTTCATACCTTTGTCTTATCTCTTTCCTTAAAACTAAAATAAAACTAATACACTTGTAGCAACTGACTGATTGATATAATCATACATGGTAACATGGTAATCATACTATCCTCTGTGTCGTAACATGGTAAAATGCCTTCTCAGACTCATTACCATGATGACAGCAACCCTTTAAAGATATATGACAGGAAAGATCAGCAAGATTCATTCAGCAGTTTTTAACCTCTAAAATGTGCAAGCTGCATTTTGTAGGGGGTTTAAGCAGTTAGAAACAGATTGTTCACTGGAGTTTCAGACTGAGGTCATTTCCCAATTAACGAGGCTCCATTCCCTATCTCCGTGTTATTGCCAGAATTAAGCACAGATATGGAAATGTTCTGCTGTACAGGGTGACACACATTTAAATTGAATTCTGTTTGGTACACATTGTCCCCCTAAAGAGACATTGAGTTTGAAATTTAGAAGTATTGAACATCTTGTGTAGTTTGGGGCTCCTTAGTGGATGTAATACAGAAACTATAATGTCACATTTGAGTGGAACATTACTAGAAAATGACCTGTGAATTCAAATTTTTTTTAATGGCAGTATTGTGACAATAGATAAAATTATTCCAATTCTACTCTATCTTTGTCACCATGGTGAGAGGGCACAGTGACCCTTTATCCCTGATTAAGTCATTACTCTGCATTCCAAACCCTCTTGAGGAGCAGCTAAAGAAAGCGAGGAAACAGCAGAGCATACTGGAGAAACCATGCTCTAATCAGTTCTTATTTTTAGTGTGAGGCAATGGCTGTCAGCCAGGGAAAGTGATCCGTTTATCATAGTTTCTCGAAGCAGAAAGAGCAGAATACATGGACAATCCATGTCAGGCTCGGAGAACATAATAGAATAATTATGAAAGCGCATTGCCCTTGGATTTATCAGTGCGTGTCGTGTTTGAAATGAAAAGATGGGTATCACAGAACTACAATATTTCACAGCTTCCGCGAGTTAGTTAGGGCAGATAAGGAGAAGATAGAGCATAGGGTCAGTGCACGGATTTATTGAAGGAGAGCATACAGCTAGCAGCCAGCAACCAGAATGGGTCTTAATCAGTTTTATGATGTTCAACTTCGACCTTCTGTGTCATCACAGGCAAGGCCTGTGTCCCAGGATTGCATCATTACCTAATCACTCTGAAATAAGTAAAAGATGGTGCACTTCACTGATATAAACAAATAATAGGGCATATTCTGCAGTGCTGTGTGTCAGGAGAGGAGGTGCACCACAGGCACAGGGGAATTACAGTATGGGGAAAACAGGCCTTGCACCAAGTACTTACTCGACTGCAATTCTGTATCCTGTTGAATTCTGTACGGCAGAGTGCTTGCACCTATTTCATGCCTTAACTCATTAAGGCCCCAGAGTTAATGCAAAAATATTTAAGTCAGCACCTAACACAATTCTGTGGGTTTTGCTCTTTTTTCCTGCAATGCCCATTTGGAATGGAAGTCCATGAGCAATGGAGCTAATAATGGGGAACAGACTTTGTATGCTTTTTTTTGTAACATAGTACTGTGTTGTTCTTATTATATCTTTTTTCTATATTTATATATTTCACAATTTTTTATTAAACTGTTTTTGAAAAAAATGTGGCAGTCTTTTTTTGATTCCTTAAGATCAATTTATTTTTCAAGTGATTCAAGTACAATATTCTATGGTCGAGCTGGTACAAGATGAAAGAAAACACGCTGGGGAAATCTACAAACCCTGACCAACTACCTGCCAATGACCAGAGATAACTGTCTCAGCTTGCGAGGTCATGCCAAATATTCTACGCCCCCCCCAACCCTCCCCCTCCACATCCTCCAGCCTGAAGATAAGCCAGTGTGCACAGGGAACATAATTTAATAATTCAAATTACCTGGTCTGATGAGGACAGGTCACTTCACGACTAGCACACTGTACACACAAAGTACAGCGGTCCCACAACCACTACGACTGGAATGCATAATCAGTCCAAAATATGAGTAGAAAATATGGGCAATTAATTTCCACAGAAAAACATCATTTTTTGCAAGTGATTGGCTTGCTGTACCTCATTTCTTCATGTTATTATCTTCAGTGTTATTTTTCAATTTAAGATTCCTAACATTTAGGTGTGTCACTGGCTGCATCAGTTAATTTGGTTTCAGGATTCATGCTTATGCGTCCATGGTCTTTAAATGTCACCTCTTTCCCAACACATAATGCTATTTGTTTTGCTGAGATTCTCTGACTGATTGTTGATCATTTTCACTGATTTTTCTCTCCCCTTTTCCTCCTCAAATGTTCTCACCTTTACTCAGCCTCCTTCAACTGAGCTGGGAATTGAACACAAGATTAGGTGACGTTCTACAGTTTACCAGGACAGTGTTGGACAATAGCCTTCTTACATGTTACACCCTGGCACTGAGTATACTCTCATATCAATCAATATATGAACTTGGTGGAAACATCTGGTTGGATTTTGTTAAACACAGATGATGGGAATTTCCTCAGAGGGGTGGGGGGATCGCTCAATCGGCTGATGTAACTTCAGCAGAAACCCCCAGATAAAATGGGTAAAATGGGGCTTCCGTCAACCTTCATAGTGACTGCCTCATACTTATGGCCCCTAGATCTGGTCTTCTCCACAAGTGGAAACATCTTCTCTACATCTACCCTATCAAACCCTTTCAGAAACCCCCGGGTAAACCAGGTAAAATGGGGTTTCCGCCAACCTTCCAGCAAAGGTATGACGGCTGATCGGGAGAACCAGCAAGAAATTTTACTTGACAGATTATGTGACCTCTTGAGGAATAGCAACAAGTTTCAGATCATGAAATAGTCACTAGTTCTTGAAGTTCATGCTTTTTGAGAGGTCTTTAAGATTATGAAAGGGTTAGATAGGGTGGACGTAGAGAAGATGTTTCCACTTGCAGTGGTTAATTAAACAATCAATCGTAAATTAGTTTAATTTATGTAAATTTAATCCCTTAACAACAGGAAATAAGCCACTTGACCTTTACAAGTGAGTGACTTACAGCACTGAGGCAGTCAATGAAGGAAAGTGGTAACTTTTTAAAAATTTGTTTTCAAGATGTGGACAACATCAATAGGGTCAAATTTGTTCCCGTCTCTAGTTGCCCTAAAATGGTTGTGGTGACCCTTCTACTCAAGCTGGCTGGAAGGTCACGCACTGTGCGATTTTCTGGCTCTTTCAAGTATGTTCTGCACTGGTAAGTCCAATCCTGTTGACCAGAAAATCTACCCATTTAGTGGTTCTGTGTGGGGACCGATCACTAGTGAAGTCCCACAGGGATTGGTGTTAGCTCTTAGAAATCATAGAATGTACAGCACAGAAACAGGCCATTCGGCCCAACAGGTCCATCTGGTGTTTATGCTCCACAAGAACCTTCTCCCACTCTTCTTCAAGTGGCTCATTTCCTATTGTTAAGGGGTTAAATTTACATAAATTAAACTAATTTACGATTGATCGTTTAATTAACCACTGGTATTGAATATGGTATTGAGATAGAGGATCAGCCATGATCATATTGAATGGCGGAGCAGGCACGAAGGGCTGAAGGGCTGAATGGCCTACTCCTGCTCCTGCTCCTATTTTCTATGTTTCTGTTTCTATGGATAATGGAAAATATAAATTAGAAACTCACAAATTGTTCAGTGATACATGAGTAGGGTTACTACTCATTTAGTGGTTCTGTGTGGGTCACTAGTGGACTCCCACAGGGATTGGTGTTAGATCTTAGAAATCGTAGAAATTTAAGGCACAGAAGGAGGCCATTCGACCCATCGTGTATGTGTCAGCCGAAAAAGAGCTATCCAGCCTAACCCCACTTTTGAGCTCTTGCTCCATTGCCTTGTAGGTTACAGCACTTCAAGTGCATATCCAAATACTTTTTAAATGTGATGAGGGTTTCTGCCTCTACCACCCTTTCAGGTAGTGAGTTCCAGACTTCCACCACCCTCTGGGTGAAAAAAATTCTTCTCAACTCCCCACTAATCTTTCTACCAATTACTTTAAATCTATGCTCCCTGGTTATTGACCTCACTGCTAAGGGAAATAGATCCTTCCTATCCACTCTATCTAGGTCCCTCATAATTTTATACATCTCAATTAAATCTCCCCTCAGCCTCCTCTGTTCCAAAGAAAACAACCCCAGCATATCCAATCTTTCCTCATAGCTAAAATTCTCCACTCCTGGCAACATCCTCGTTAATCTCCTCAGTAGCCTCTCTAGTGCAAGTATATCTTTCCTGTAATGTGGTGACCAGAACTGTACGCAGTATTCTAGCTGTGGCCTAACTAGTGTTTTATACATTTTTAGCATAACCTTGCTGCTCTTATATTCTATGCCTCGGCTAATAAAGGAAAGTATCCCGTATACCTTCTTAACCACTTTATCTACCTGTCCCGAAACCTTCAGGGATCTGTGGACATGCACTCCAAGGTCCCTCTATTCCTCTTCACTTCTCAGTATCCTCCCATTTATTGTATATTCCCTTGCCTTATTTGCCCTCCCCAAATGCATTACCTCACACTTCTCTGGATTGAACTCCATTTGCCACTTTTCTGCCCACCTGACCAGTCCATTAATATCTCCCTGCAGTCTTCAGCTTTCCTCCTCACTATCAACCACACGGCCAATTTTTGTATCATCTGCAAACTTCTTAATCATGCCCCCTACATTTAAGTCTAAATCATTAATATAGACCACGAAAAGCAAGGGACCTAGTAATGAGCCCTGCGGAACCCCACTGGAAACTACCTTCCAGTCACAAAAACACCCGTCAACCATTACCCTTTGCTTCCTGCCGCTGAGCCAATTTTGGATCCAACTTGCCAATTTCCCTTTTACTTTTCTGACCAATCTGTCATGTGGTACCTTGTCAAAAGCCTTGCTAAAATCCATGTAGACTACATCAAACATGCTACCCT
Source organism: Heptranchias perlo (assembly GCF_035084215.1). Classification (NCBI taxonomy): domain Eukaryota; kingdom Metazoa; phylum Chordata; class Chondrichthyes; order Hexanchiformes; family Hexanchidae; genus Heptranchias; species Heptranchias perlo. Next base: position 23,883,369 of record NC_090333.1, read on the forward strand.
CATCGACCCTTCTTGTTGCCTCCTCAAAAAATTCAATCAAGTTAGTCAGACACGACCTTCCCTTAACAAAACCATGCTGACTAACCTTGATTAATCCGTGCCTTTCTAAATGACAATTTATACTGTGCTTCAGAATTTTTTCAATAATTTGCCCACCACCAAGTTTAGGCTAGATTAATTCCTGACGGTGGCCAACAAACCTTATAAAGATGGTAGTTGGGAACTAGGGGGAGAGGGGGGTATCTCCCAGCCCCTGTGGTCTTCTGTAATCTTTGGGGATCGGAGAGGGATTTCCTTGAGTTTTTTTCCTAAATTGGGCTAAGGTTTTCTTCTCTTATTTAAATGTCTCTCAGGAGGCTGTGTGGCTGGTGAGGGGAGTGGGCATGGATGGGGGTGATGGTGTGACAATATAGGACAGGCTTGATGAGCCAGCTTGTCTTTTGTTTACGTGTGTTTATATGTACTGCTAAAAACACCTTAATGCCTGACGATCTAAAAATTGCCATTTGTTTCTTCTGTTTTTTATAAAATTTTACAGCTCAGAAAAACACCGTTCAGCTCATCGCTACTTTGCTCATTCTCTGAAACAGCTATTGACTTAGTCTCATTCCCCTATCCTTTCCTCATGCTCCTCTAAATTCTTTTTCTCAATTTTAACTTGGGGCAAGATCAGTGCGTGGGGTAGGCGATCCAGGGTGAGTGACAAACTTGAGTGCCAAGGCCCGGCGAGATTTTAACTCCCTGACCTCATTCCCATATTCAGGATCGGATTCCCGCCTGAACCCAGCAGCCATCACTGCCTGGCCGGCAGTCGGAATTCGGGTGGCAGAAAGCCTCCACCGGCAGTCGAGTAAGTCTCGGGGAAGGGAATCCCGATCAGGGGGGAGGGGGAGCCTGGTGCAAATGATACCCAAGGTTTACTTGTGGGGCCCGGAGGAGCACTCTTTCCCCTCCTGGTCCACAAGGAAACAGAAAAAAATAATAAAAACTTACATTGCTGGACCTCTTCTGGCCCTGTCTGCTGTTCCTGGCAGGTTTGGCCTGGTGGGGAAACCAACACTGTTCCCCCACACAGGCCTGAGATTAAAATTGCAGATCAGGCCCCATTAATGTCATCGATAATGATGAAGTCAATGGAAACGAAAATCGGTAGAAATGTACAATGGGCGGCTGATTCAATATCATCCATTTTACACTATCGCCCAAAGTCAAAATTACCGCTATTGTGTCTATTATGTTTCCATGTGATTGACAGTGAGTGTTGCAGCATAGCATGTACTTTTTCATACTGTAGGTTAATGACATCCTTGTACAGAAATATGTCATGCTGTCATATAGTCAATGGAGACTTGCACTTGATCAGGAATTGTGTATTGATAGATTCTTAACTTTGATATTAATTCTGCTCCAAGTTCAGGGATCGGGAGCCATGTTTGAAGATTACTGGGCAGTCAAACAGGACACTTTGTTCTCAGAAAATCCAGGCAGACAACAAAATCATAGCTTACTCACTGCAGAGTGATGAAAACTACACAACCAATGGGACAAAAGCAAGCTGACTGCAGAGTCATACAGCCAATGGAACAGGAGCCAGTTTGCTGCAGGACTATGCAGTTAATGGAACAGGTGCAAGGTCAGATGGGCAATGGAACATAAGCTCACTCACTATACAGTCAATGCAACAAAAGCAATCTCAATGCAGAGTTATAATCCCAATTGAACAGAAGATAATTCATTATGGAGGATCACATGGCTAATAGAACAGAAGCTTATTAAATTGTGGGGTCACATGATCAAGCTCACCATGTGACCAATGAAGCAATAGTGGCCACTGCCTTGATTTCAAATTTCTCCCAGTTGGAAATTCTACTGCCACAAAAAAATCCACCAGCTTGAAGAAACATCCCAAAACTGTGACAGGTAGAACAGAGTCTGAGCCTCAGGTAAAACAGAAAAATTAGCACTCCACCACAAAGTGGTAAACCCAGCATTCCTTAAGTACTATGGCACAGAATTTCCTGTGCGGGCATCCATCTGATTAATGCCCATTCGTATGTCGATTTTGCCGATGTTAATTGACGGTGAAATTTCCCGTGGAACTAATTAGACTATGCCGGAGCGTTAACAGAAACAGCTTAATTGAATCGTATTGTAGAAATGCCCTCAGCATCCGTGATATATTGGATGACTCCAACGTTGTCCGACGCTGAAATTACACTAAAATCGATTTTGGAAGTAATCAACTGATATCACATTACATGATTTTATTAATTAATTAATAAAATTGTTAACTGTTAAAACAAGCAGCGTATTGTACACTGTTTTGAGTTAATAGCTACCTTTATGCATATCTGTTGGACTCCAGATAATTAATTTCAAGTTTAGAATTCTCTTTACTATAACCCTTTGCATTCCTAAGCTATTTGGCAACCACTTCTATCACACTCCCCAACCCACAACCTCCTTAAAAAACCCCACCAGGGATGATGAACATCTATGCTACAAGGAATGGCTTCCTTGGAAGCGTTGGCATGCGAACTAAGTAGCATAATTATTGCTTCACTAGCTTTTTATAACATTCAGAATCAGCCACGCTTGGAATCAGAATGGTTGTGACATTTAGAACCCGAGTAATTGTCAAGTTTTAAAAAATAAGTATAATACAACTCTGAAGGCCACAGTATACTCCTTTGAGCAAACAAATTTTGAATCTTGATTTTGGACAATGATATTTCTCAAATTTCCTCCATATGAAAATGATTTTCATTTCTTATGCACTCAGCATTAACTGTAATTTAAATTCAAACCCCATCCCATACATTTGCTTCTTCTTGAGGAACACAGGGACATTAGGAACAGGCGTAGGCCATTCAGTCCCTCAAGTCTGCTCCGCCATTCAATTAGATCATGGCTAATATCAATTCCATTTACCCGCCTTTGCTCCATATCCCTTGATACCCTTAGCTAACAAAAATCTATCTATCCCAGTCTTGAAAGCTCCAATGTCTAGAGTTCCAAATTTCTACTACCCTTTGTGTGAAAAAGTGTTTCCTGATTTCGCTCCTGAATGGCCTAGCTCTAATTTTAAGATTATGTCCCCTTGTTCTTGATTCCCCAGCAGAGGAGATAGTTTTTCTGTATTTACCCTATCAAATCCTTTTAACAATTTAAACAACTCGATCAGCTCACCCCTCAATCTCCTATACTCAAGAGAATACTAGCCAAATTTATGCAACCTGTGCTCATTATTTAACCTGCTAAGCCCCGGTATCATTCTGGTGAATCTGCGCTGCACCTCTTCGAAGGCCAATATTTCCCTCCTGATGTGCGGTGCCCAAAACTAACTGCAGTACTCCAGATGGGGTCTGATAAAGACTCTATGCAACTGAAGCATAACTTGCTTCCCTTTGTATTCCAGTCGCCTTGCGATAATGGCCAACATTCCATTAGCCTTTTTGATTGCTTTTTGTACCTGTCTACTGGCTTTTAATGATTTGTGTAGTTAGACTCCCACATTAATTGCTCCTCTACAGTCCCTAGTTTCTCACCATTTAGAAAATACTTTGATTTATCTTTCTTGGGTCCAAAGTGGATGACCTCACACTTGTCCACATTGAACTCCATTTGACATAGTTTTGTCTATGTCCCTTTGCAACTTCCTTCCCCCATCTGCACTATTTACCTTCACTCCTAACTTAGTGTAATCTGAAAATTTGGATATACAACTCTTTATTCCTTCATCCAAGTCATTAGTAGATATGGTGAAAAGTTGAGGCCCCAGAACAGATCCCTGGGGAACAACAATTGTCACATCCCACCAATCAGAGTGCCTACCCTGGATCCCCACTCTCTGTCTCCTACCTCCCAACCAATTTCCAGCCGAAGTCAAAAAGTTACCTCCAATTCCGTGCGCTCTCATTTTTGCTAATAAAGTGGAACTTTATCAAATGTCTTCTGGAAGTCCATATAGATAACATAGAATCATAGAATGGTTACAGCACGGAAGGAGGCCATTCGACCCATCGAGTCTGTGCCGGCTCTCTGCAAGAGCAATTCAGCTAGTCCCACTCCCCCGCCCCCGCCCTTTGCACTGTAGCCCTGAAAATTTTTTCCCTTCAACAACTTATCCAATTCCCTTTTGAAAGCCATGATTGAATCTGCTTCTACCACCCTTTCAGGCCGTGCATTCCAGATCATAACCACCCGCTGTGTCAAGTTTTTTCTCTTGTCACCTTTGGTTCTTTTGCCAATCACCTCAAATCTATGTCCTCTGGTTCTTGACCCTTCCACCAATGGGAACAGTTTCTCTCTATCTACTCTGTCTGTATCCTTCATGATTTTGAATACCTCTATCAAATCTCCTCACAACCTTCATTGCTCTAAGGAGAACAACCCCAGCTTCTCCAGTCTATCCATATAACTGAAGTCCTTCATCCAAACATCCATAGACACTCCTTTATTTACCTGATCAGTGACCTTCTCAAATAATTCAACTAGATTAGTCAGACATGACATACCCTTAACAAAGCCATGTTGGCACTTGCTGATCAGCTCCTATTTGTTCAAGTGCTCAGTCACTCTATTTGTAATGACAGATTCTAGTAGCTCCCCCACAACTGGCATTAAACTGACAGGCCTGTAGTTACCTGGGGGTAAATTTTAACCTCGAAGAACGGGTGGGTTGGGGGCGGGGAGGCAGTAAAAATTTTTAAAGTTTGGAGCGGGAACGAATCCGGGCTCCAACACTCCAAATCCACGTTTCACTTAGACGCACCTGGGTCTGCTTTAAGCCGGTGGGACAACATTTAAAGGGACAATTAAAGTATTTGAAGTAGTTAAGTAAATTCAATTTTAGTGTATTGAGGCAGACAAACAATTTGAACTCTACCTGAACGTGTCTCCCGTGACCTCTGAAACACGCCATGGAAATGGAGGTGAGTTGCAGCCGCCAGCCATTTGGACCTTGAAACCAATGATTGACACATGTGAAGAAAAGGTGAGTTTTTGCAGCAGGGCAATCAGTTCTCAGACAAACCTTCGGCTGGCAGTTCTTTGTATTTAGACTGACACTTCTTTGTTCACACTCAGAATTCTTGTGCTCACACATATTTACCTACATTTTGGACCCCCTTAAACTGACACCATCAGGATGGGGATGGGGGGCGCACTGGATGTATTCAGCAGTACACCTGAGGAGGAGGAGGTACATCAGCATGTGCGACAGGCAAGGCGTGCTCTTCTGGGAGTTGCAGCTCCACAAGACAGAGGTGTGCCATTAGGACCTGCAGAAGAGCAGAGAGGGGACCAATGGAGGGGCCGACATCACAGGAGGCACTATCCTCGTGAGAGGGCCTACAGGCAGACACTGAGCTTCCAGGATCTCTCTGAGGAGCAGTGCCTACGAAGGCTCAGATTGAGTCGCTAGGTGGTCGCAGACATCTGCAGGCTCCTTCATGCAGAGCTGCTCCCAGCTGGGCCTGGTGGGCACGCATTGTCCGTCGCAGTTAAAGTCACCACTGCCCTCAATTTCTTCACCTCTGGATCATTCCAAGGCGCCACTGGTGACATCACCAGGATCTCTCATTCATCTGCACATAAGTGTATACAACATCCTTGTTTGCCAGGGCATCCGACTACGTCAACTTCCCCATCGATGACATCAGCCAGACTGAGAGGGCAGTGGGTTTCTACTCTCTGGCTGGCTTCCTACGGGTACAGGGTACAATTGAAAGCACACACGTAGCAATCCGAGCACCCGCACATGAGCCAGGACTATTTGTCAACTGAAAAGGACATCACCCCATCAATGCACAACTGGTTTGCGCGCACCAGAAGAGGTTTCTGCAGGTGTGTGCCAAATTCCCTGGCAGCTGCCATGATTCCTTCATTCTGCACGAATCCAACATCCCGGCCCTCTTCCACGCACAAGACAGACTTAAGGGCTGGCTCCTTGGAGGCAGACATGGCTCATGACACCCGTGAGGAACCCCATCTGTGAGGCGCAGCAGCAGCGGTACAACGACAATCACATCACCGCCAGATCTGTCACTGAACAAGCCATTGGAATGCTGAAGATGCACTTCAGGTGCCTGGATCAATCTGGGGGAGTCCTTCAGTACTCACCGGTGAGGATGTGCAGAATAATAGTCGTGTGTTGTGACCTGCACAATGTCGCTCAACAGAGAGGGTTACCAGTGGATGAGGTCCCATGCGCTCATGAAGCAGCCACACCTGCCATCAACATTGAAGAAGACGAGGAGGAGGAGGAGGGGGAGGAGCAGGAGGGGGACGATGGGCGAACCCAGAGCAGCATCTCACCTGGCTACTCAAGATGCCAGGGAGTCACTCATATTTGACAGATTCTCATAGGGAGATCTACAAAGTGACGATAGTGAAGTACTCAGACCATCTGCAACGGCCACCATCACCAACACAACCAGCTCCATCCCCCACCACCCCCAGGATGCACAAAACAGTCCTACAACCACACATACACCCATTGTAAACGCACCCACTGGGTGGCATCAAGTCAAGTTCACGATGAAGCACATGAAAGGGTGTTTCACGAAAGGGACTCAAGAATGGAAAAGACGTGGCAGTGGTGGTGGTGAGAATTATAACATTTACTGTGCATTTATCATAAACCAAATATAAATGAAAAACATGACAGTCTGTCAGACACCCTTGTGCGTACCCTTGGTGATTACAAAACCTTAGACTTCCTTTTCCTAGCACTTCTACGTGGTGCATCCCCTGTGGTTGTAGCAGAGGTAGTGGCAGGTTGCTCAGATTCATGCCTGGACTGCTTAGATGCTTTCAGCCTACGACTTCTGGGTTTTGGAGCCTGTGAGAGCCCCTCCAAAGACTGCTCCACCTGCACCTGTGCAGGGGCAGACTCAGCCATCTGAAGAGGTAAGGAATCTTACAACACCAGGTTATAGTCCAACAAATTTATTTTAAAATCACAAGCTTTCGGAGATTATCTCCTTCGTCAGATGATTGAATGAAAAGGTTCTCAAATCGCATATCTTATACAATGTTGGGACAGCATCACACCAATCAAAAGGTGTCGTTGTTATTCAAACAGGCCAGTCACGGAGAACAGCACGTCCCAGTACACTCGATATACATTGTGTCTTTTACACAGGCAGGCAGAAAGAAACTCAAAATGGCAGAAAGAGAGAGAGAGAGAATTTTAAAAAACATATAAATTTTTTCCCCCTTTTTGCTGGTGGGGTTACGTGTAGCGTGACATGAACCCAAGATCCCGGTTGAGGCCGTCCTCATGGGTGCGGAACTTGGCTATCAACTTCTGCTCGACGATTTTGCGTTGTCGTGTGTCTCGAAGGCCGCCTTGGAGAACGCTTACCCGAAGATCGGTGGCTGAATGTCCTTGACTGCTAAAGTGTTCCCCGACTGGGAGGGAACCCTCCTGTTTGGCGATTGTTGCGCGGTGTCCGTTCATCCGTTGTAGAGGTAGCAGCATTGCAGGTATCGGTTGAGGTGGACAACAGATGAGACGAGGGAGCGCTTTGAGTGGGGTCCCCACTTCCATGTCCCCCTTTTTAAACAACGGCGCGATGGCAGCGGGGAGGGTCAATGGGAGAGGGGGTAACCCGAATAATAAAAACTTACCGTTTCCCACGCAATTGCAACTTAATTGGTGGCCATTAATCTTGTTTCCGGGTTCGCCGTCCGAAAGCTGCGCAGCGGACGGTCTACGCACCCGCATGACAGGCTGTCAGCTACAGCGTCTGGATTCAAAGGGCCATTGCTCCAGCTAGAGCAAAGAGCAAGAAGACACAATGGAGCAGCACAGGGGCACGGCTGCTCCAAGATTCAGCGATGCCTCACTTGAGGTGCTACTGGCCAGGGTGAGGAGGAGGAGGAGGGAACTATTTTACCCGGCCAACAGGAGGAAGCGCCCTGCCTCTGCAACCAAGAAGGCCTGGCTCGAGGTGGCAGAAGAGGTCACCAGCAGCAGCAACATATCCCGCACCTGGGTCCAGTGCAGGAAGCATTTCATTGACTTAACCAGGTCAGCAAAAGTTATTAGATTTATTGATTCTCCTGCATTCCGTGGTGCACATCATCCCCCCTCCTCCACCCCCAACTCATTCTGCACTGCCAAGACGACTCCATCACATCACTCCTCACACCCATTTAAGGCTCATCCTCAACTTTCCTGCACTTCCTGATCACTTCCTCACCTCCCCATTTGTGACCCCACCACTACCACTCACCCCAATCCTCATCCAATGTGATGGCTGTGTCTCATACTCACCCTCTGATGCATCCCTTTCACCCAAAGCTATGCATTCATCGGCTGGCCACTTCACCATCATTCACTCACTCACGTCTGTACTTTCTCCCCTTGTAGGAGAAGAGGGAGCAAAATGCATATGAGAGGGCGAGGACTGGAGGGGGGGCCACAACAAATAGTGATCCTCACCGAGGTGGAGGAGGAGGCGCTGGAGATCAGCCGCACCCTCGACGCCGAGACTGATACCCCATAAATGTCTGGTGACACAACTTTAACATTCATCACACACAACATGAATTGCCACTCAAAGCACTCCCGCGTCTCACCCGTTGCCCCCCCTCTCAACCAGTACCCACAATGCTGCCTCCTCTCCAGGTGGCCAAGTCTGCCCCTGCACAGCAATGGCAGCGGGGAGGGTCAATGGGAGAGGGGGTAACCCGAATAATAAAAACTTACCGTTTCCCACGCAATTGCAACTTAATTGGTGGCCATTAATCATTCCGTGGTGCACATCATCCCCCCTCCTCCATCCCCATCTCATCCTGCACGGCCAAGACTACTCCATCACATCACTCCTCACACCCATTTAAGGCTCATCCTTAAGGTACAAGTGGAGCAATCTTTAGAGGGGCCCTCACAGGCTCCAAAACCCAGAGGGTATAGGCCGAAAGCATCTAAGCAGTACGGCCATGAACATGAGCAACCTGCCACTACCTCTGCTGCAGCCACGGAGGATGCACCACGTAGAAGCTGTAGGAAGAGAAAGGCTAAGGATTTGTGATCACGAAGGGTATGCACAAGGGTGTCTGACAGACTGTCATGTTTTTCATTTATATTTGGTTTTAGTTAAAGTCACATTAAATGTTATCATTCTCACCACTACTGCCACGTCTTGCCCATTCTTGACTGCCTTTTGTGATAGCGCCCTTTCATGTGCTTCATTATGAAAGGCGACACTTGATGCCACCCAATGGGTGACTTTACAGTGGGTGTATGTGTAGTTACACGACTGCTTTGTGCGGGGGTGGGGGGGAGGCTGGTGTTGGCGCTGCTTTTTTCCAGGTAGTGTGAGGACTGGACTATTCTCACTTTGTGATCTTATGAGAACCGTTCACATATGAGTGACTCCCTGGCCTCACGAGCAGCCAGGCTGAGCCACTGCTCTGCCCATGGGTTCGTCCTCCTCCTTCTCCTTCTCCTGCTGCTCCTGCTCCTCCTCCTCAATGTTCATGGCAGATGTGGATTCTGGATGAGGGGATGGGGCCTCATCAACCGGTACTCCCCTCTGTTGCGCCATGTTATGCAGGACACAACACACTACTATAATGTGACCCACTCTCGCTGGTGTATATCGAAGCGCTCCCCCAGAATGATTGAGGCACCAAAATCGCATCTTGAGCAGCGCTATTGCACATTCAATTACAGACCCGGTGGCGATATGGCTGTCGTCGTATCGACACTGTTGCTCGCTGATGGGGTTCCTCAAAGGTGTCATCAGCCATGTGTGCAGGGGGCATCCCTTGTCCCCGAGGAGCCAGTCCTTAAGGCTGTTAGGTGGAAGAGTTTCGGGATGTTGGATTCCCTCAGAATGAACGAATCATGGCAGCTGCCAGCGAATCTCGCACACACGTGAAGAAATCTTTTGCGATGGTCACAAACGAGATGAGTGTTGATGGAGTGATAACCCTTCCTGTTGATGAACAGTCCTGGGTCCTGTGGAGGTGCTCGGATTGTTATATGCGTGCAATCGATTGCACCCTGTACACGTGGGGAGCCAGCCACCGGGTGGAAACCCACTGCCTTCTCCATCTGGCTGAGGTCGTCCGTGGGGAAGTTGATATATTGCGAGGCTCTGTGAAACAAGACGTCGGTGACCTGCCTTACGCACATGTGGGCAGACGACTGAGAGACCCCAGCGATGTCACGGTGGAATGATCCAGGGTGAAGAAGTTGAGGGCAGTGGTCACTGTAACAGCGATGGGTAATGAGATGCCGCCAGGCCCAGCTGAGAGCAGCTCAGCATGAAGCAGGCTGGAAATGTTTGCAGCCACCTGGCAACTCACTCTCAGCCTCCGTATGCACTGCTCCTCAGAGAGGTCCAGGAAGCTGAGCCTCAGTCTTTAGACCCTCTGATGAGGGTAGTGCCTCCTGCAACATCGGTCCCTCTGCTGTTTCCCTCTCTGCTCTTATGCAGGTGCCTGTGGCACAGGACTGTGTTGTGGAGCTACAAGTGTCGGAAGTGCACGCCCTGCCTGGTGAGGCTGGTGACGTTCCTCGTCCTCGGATGTACTGGTAAATGCAGCCTTGTCATCCCCATCCAGATGGTGTCAGTTTGAGGGGGTCTGAAAAGTTGGTAAATACGTGTAATTCTGAATTCTGAACAAGAACAATTCTGAACACAAAGATCTCCCAGCCAAAAGTTTGTCTGAGAGAACCAAGTGCCCTGCTGCAATAACTCACCTTTTATCCCCGTCTGTCAAACAGGGATTTAAATGGCCAAATGGCTGCCGTCTGAAACCCAACTACTTCCCAATGCCTTGTTTCACACAGCACGGGAAACACGTTGAGGCAGCGTTGAAATCGCTTGCCTTCATAGTTAATTGCATTTATGGATTTTTGAACTACTTTAACGAGGTGAATTGTTGCTTTAAATATCGGGCGGAACTTCCAGATTCAGGAACAGCGAGCACACCCAGGTGGCTCTGGGTCATGCACGTTCTTCGGCATGTTGGATCCGGGATTTCCGCCTGCTCCTCAAAAACATGATTTTATTTGCCCCCCCCCCCCGTCCCCCACCCCGTCCCCAACGTACCCGCAGATTTATTTAAAATCATGCCCAATGTTTCTACCTGCCTGTTTAAGGTGGCAGAATGTTGTTCACACTGAGTCCCCACAGCCGTTGCCAGGGCCTAAATGGACTCATTTGTGAGCCGTGCTTGAAGCTCAATGGAGGCTGCCATTCCCTCCATCACAGACATTCCCGCACTTAGCTGCACCACCAGTCCACTAATGCTGGAGGTGGACTCCTCCATCCTCTCCGCTGTCATGGAGAGTGAGCGAGGCACATCTTCCAGTATGTCATAAAGGCGCGTCTGTACCTCTATCATTCTCCTTTTTAAGGATGGCCCCTGGGGTTCAGCATCTATGCCAGGCTGAGCTTGGAGAGGAGTGCGCCCACCGATGCGGATTCTCCACCGCTGTCCCTGCCATCAGTGTCTGCTCTTGCTCACTTGTGTGTGGTGATTCACCAGGTGACAACCCAATGACCTCTCTAATAGGACCCACCGAGGTGTGAGTATCTGCGCTGGTGGATGGCTCACTAAGATGCGATGGTGCAGCCTCACCGACAGGAGCTCCTCTGAGGAATCGCCGTCGTCCTTGAAGGCCCTGGAAGAGAACATACAGCAATATTAAGATTCATCGCAAAAGTAATGTTTCAATGAGCATACTGAGGTGTGCAACTGGTCCATCATTGATAACATCAATCCATGTTGCGTGTGAGGGATGTTAAAGTTCTGTCACCAGACGTTTGCAGGGTGCCAGTCTCGGCATCTCCGACAGCCCGGCACTCCAGCATTTGGTTTATTTCCAAGGCCTCCTCCTCCTCCGCCTCTGTAAGGGCCACAATTTGTGGAGGCCCCCCTCCACTCCGACTCCTCTCCCTTGCATTTTGCGCTCTCTTCTCTTACAAGGGGAGAAAGTACAGACATGTGAGTGAGTGAGGGTGACGGGGTCACCCAATGGATGCATTGCTCTGGGTCAGGCTGACAATGAATGAGATGCATCAGAGGGTGAGTATCAGACAGATTGATCACATTGCATCAGGATTTGTGGGGGGGGGGGGGGGGGGTGAAGAAGTGCACAGAAAGTGAAGGTAATTTGACACTGAGTCTTCAGTGGGTGTGAGGAGTGATGTGATGGAGTAGGCTTTGCAGGGCAGTGTGATGGGGGAGTAATGTTCACCACAGAGTGCAGGTGAATCAGTAACTGTATTCACTTCTCCTGACCTGGTTAGGTCATTAAATCTGCCACCTCCAGCCATGCCTTCTTGATGGCAGAACTAGACGTCTTCCTCCTGTCGGGTGGGCATAGTACCTCCCTCCAGTTTCTCACAGCAGCCAGTAGTATCTCCAGGGCGGAGTCCAAGAACCTGGGTGCTGTCTTTCCTCCTTTCTCCTTCAAAACGCGTTGTTGCACTGGCCCTTTAAATAGTGGGCTTTAAATCGTGTCATGCAGGTGAGCAATCCGCCCACTGCGCAGCTTGAGGACGCCAAACCCGAATTTCAACTTGAATTAAGTGGCTTCAATTGAATCGCGATCGGGAACACACATGAAAAATTTTTCCAAGTTTCCCCCCTGCTGAGATCCCGCCTCATTGTTAAAATTTAGACCCTGGTTTCTCTCTCTCACCCTTCTTAAATAATGAAGCGACATTAGCAAATTTCCAATCCAATAGCACAATTTTTTGCCAAATGAACTGTAGAGAAAAAAAATGGCATTAATATTAGCATTTGACTATTCAAAAACAAATTGCAGTTGGCAGCTTTAACTCTGATCGACGTATACTCTTTGTTATGACAGAATTCTAGTTTAATAATAATTTTGCACTTTCATTAAAAAAGGTCACTTGTGTTTGCTCTTTTTAACGATGAATTATCCATGCATTTTACTCTGTAAGTGGAATTTGGTGATCAACACCATCCAATAAGCTTGTGCAGAATATATCACTGCCAAACATTTGTAGTGATCAAATTTACAAATAATTTAAATCCAGGCTATCATTCCAGTGTTTCAGAAATAGTTGCCATAAAAGCTGTTACATTTTGGCTCATATTTATTGGAGTTCTTTGACTATACAGCTGTTACATTTGATGTAGTTTCATTTGCAAAACATTGAAAACTGACAGTCCTAAAGCCGTTTAACACAGCAATACATAAACATTAGTATGACAATAATATTTCTTCATTTAACCCATGAAGCTGAGTTGTATCAAAGTCAAACCTAAACATCATCTTTACAAATCACAGTCACATTTTTATTTGGTTTTATTTTTTTCCGTCAAATGCCCTGCTTATGTGCGTGTGGCCTAGTCTGGCCCCTGCACTGCTGAGGGGGAATTCTACTTATTATTTCACTCAGTGAGAAAACCTGATGCTGTCAATTTCTCTTTTGCAGTAATCATTTGGCAACCGTCTCATTACTAATTCAGTGCAGGCTTTTCTCTGTTTGATATCGTTGTTTAATATGTTTTGATTTGTTAAATACATCTTTTATTAAATGTGTAAATCTGGTATTATGTCAAACTGAATTCCAAGACCGGTATTGCTTTTACCATTTCTCGAGCCTAAATTCTAAGGAAGCCAAACGCAAACCAGTTCTGAACCGACGTAAATGTGGGAAATTTGCATTGTACGCTCTTTCAGATGGGGGAGGGGACGCAGGGCAACCCTAATGAGCAGTGGAGGTTGGTGAAAGTCTTGTTGAAGATTGAGGAAATTCGAGTGTAGCGTAAGAACGGGCATAAGTCACTTACATCCGAATTTCCTCAATCTTTTGCTCCGGAAAGCGGTATTGCATCGCGATTACGCCATTTTCTGGGCGCACATTGACTAGAAATTCCGGACCTATATTACCATTATCTGATGAGCAACTTACAATATGCATCCTCTTCCAGCTGAACACAAGGGATATTCTGGGTTACACATTTTCCAGCTGCAAGGGCAACAATGTTTGGGTCATTCACCACCGTGCATCCTCATCCAGTCTCTGCCAGGCAGTAGGGCAGGAAGGAATCACAAGTGTCTCCACATTTCTCTTCAATTTGACTTGTGATTGTCCAAAATAACAGAAAATAGGAACAGAAAAGGCAATTGCACTTCATGACCAGGACCAACACAAACAATCTCACCTTTCTACTAGACATCTTACAGCCTTCTGCCCTTAACATTGAGTTTAACAACTTTAGATCTTAACCACTGCTCCCACTTTCTCTTGGACAATAGGTGCTGGTAATGGAAAACGGCTGCACCGGAGCTACTGGGAGTGGAGGAGTTGCGGGCTGGTGTTTGGGTGGAGATCCCCTAACGGTACATGGACGGCGGGGTGGTCTGCACCCTGGGGCCTATCTGCCTTCTTTCCACCACATTCCCGGCCCACAGGAGCTTTGTCCTCTGCCAGATTTTCCATGCTTCACTCCCCCTCTGCTATTCTGTTTTACACCTCCTCTGGACCCATCTTTTCATAGAATCATAGAATGATACAGCACAGAAGGGGGCCATTCGGTCCATCGTGCCTGTGCCAGCTCTTTCAAAGTGTTATCCAATTAAGAACATAAGAACATAAGAAATAGGAGCAGGAGTAGGCCATCCAGCCCCTCGAGCCTGCTCCACCATTCAACAAGATCATGGCTGATCTTCTACCTCAACGCCATTTTCCCGCACCATCCCCATATCCCTTGATGCCTTTAATATCTAGAAATCTATCGATCTCTGTTTTGAATGTACTCAATGACTGAGCCTCCACAGCCCCCTGGGGTAGAGAATTCCAAAGATTCACCACACTCTGAGTGAAGAAATTTCTCCTCATCTCAGTCCTAAGTGGCCTACCCCCTATTCTGAGACTGTGACCCCTGCTTCTAAATTCCTCAACCATGGGAAACATTCTCCTTGCATCTACGTTGTCGAGCCCTGTAAGAATTTTGTATGTTTCAATGAGATCACCTCTCATTCTTCTAAACTCTAGAGAATACAGGCCTAGTCTACTCAATCTCTCCTCATACGACAATCCCGCCATCCCAGGAATCAGTCTGGTGAACCTTCATAGCACTCCCTCTATGGCAAGTATATCCTTTCTTAGGTAAGGAGACCAAAATTGAACACAATACTCCAGGTGCGGTCTCACCAAGGCCCTACATAATTGCAGTAAGACATCTTTACTCCTGTACTCAAATTCTCTTGTAATAAAGGCCAACATACCATTTGCCTTCCTAATTGCTTGCTGCACCTACATGTTAGCTTTCAGTGACTCAAGTACAAGGACACCCAGGTGCCTTTGAACATCAACATTTCCCAATCTCTTACCATTTAAAAAATACTCTGCATTTCTGTTTTTCCCACCAAAGTGGATAACTTCACATTTTCCCACATTATATTCCATCTGCCATGTTCTTGCCCACTCACTTAGCCTGTCTATATCCCCTTAAAGCCTCTTTGCATCCTCCTCACAACTCACATTCCCATCTAGTTTTGTGTCATCAGCAAACTTGGAAATGTTACATTTGGTCCCCTCATCCAAATCATTGATATAGATTGTGAATAGCTGGGGCCCAAGCACCGATCACTGCGATACCCACTAGTCACAGTCTGCCAACCTGAAAAAGACCCATTTAATCCTACTCTCTGTCTGTTAACCAATTCTCAATCCATGCCAGTATATTACCCCCAATTCCATGTGCTCTAACTTTGTTCAACAACCTTCTGTGTCGGACCTTATCGAAAGCCTTCTGAAAATCCAAATACACCACATCCACTGGATCCCCCTTATCTATTCTACTAGTTACATCCTCAAAGAACTCCAATAGGTTTCCCTTTCATAAATCCATGTTGATTCTGCCAAACCCTATTATTATTTTCTAAGTGTCCTGTTATCACATCCTTTATAATAGATTCTAGCATTTTCCCCACGACTGATGTCAGGCTAACAAGTCTGTAGTTCCCTGTTTGCTCTCTCTCTCTCCTTTCTTAAATAGTGGGGTTACATTTGCTACCCTCCAATCTGCTGGAACCGTTCCAGAATCTATAGAATTTTTGAAGATGACAACCAATGCATCCACTATCTCTGTAGCCACCTCTTTCAAAACCCTGGGATGTAGATCATCAGGTCCTTGGGATTTAATCGACTTTCAGTCCCATTAATTTCTCTAGTACTATTTTTTTACTAATACTAATTTCCTTCAGTTCCTCATTCTTGCCACACCCTTGGTTCTCTAGTATTTCTGGGAGGTTTTTTGTGTCTTCTTCCGTGAAGACAGACACAAAGAGCTCGATTTTCGCACCACCGAGTAGGTGCGTTCGTGGCGGGGGGGCTGCGAAAATCGGGGATTCCCGAGGCGGGTCCGGAGCCCGGCTCCAACCCGTCCACTTCCGGGTTCCCCAGTGACGCGTTAACATGCGCGCGCAGCCCCCGCATGTGGGACTCCCGCCGGCAATTAAAGCCGGCGGGGTGCCACTTAAAGTAATTATTTCGGTACTTCAGGTCGTTTACAGACCTGATTGACCTGATATTTTACGAGGGGTAGGATTTTCTAAACAACTGGGACTGTTTCCCATACTGGGGGAAACACTCCCAGTTCAAATGGACACGTTGCAGCCATCAGCCTGTGGCAGCTGCACAGGCCCATTTGACAGGTGGTGGGGGGAGGGGGAGGAGACCCTCGCTCATTGCAGGAGGCCACTCTGTCACTTTGGACAAAGTTTGGCCTCCATCACCCTCCTCCTGACAATAAAATTCACAAACTTGCACACTTACCCCGGTGTCCAGACACATTTACCTACCTTGCGGACCCCCTCAGATGTACATCTTCCGGATGGGGGCTGCCGTTAGCTGCAGTCATGACCTCCTCGAAGGACGAACAGCATGACCAGCCTCACCGGCCACGCCGTCCACCTCTGACACGCGGAGCCCCACAACACAGTGCTGTGACACATCCACCTGCACAGCAGGAGGGAGGGCAACCGCAGAGAGAGATGCGTCGCAGAAGGCACTACCCTCGCCACAGGGTCCACAGACCGAGGCTCAGCTTCTTGGACCTCTCTGAGCAACAGTGCACACGGAGGCTCAGAGTCACTTGACATGTAGTCGTGGACATCTGCAGCCTCCTTCATGCCGAGCTGCTCCCGACTGGCCCGAGCACCATCTTCTTACCTGTCGCTGTCAAAGTCACCACTGCCCTCAACAACTTCTCCTCCGCATCCTTCCAGGGTGCCACCGGGGACATCACCGACGTCTCTCAGTCATCTGCACAAAAGAGCCCTGCAAATACACCTACACCCACTCTGCAGTGACACAATAGGTGGCATCAGTTGTGGGTCTTCATTGTGATCCTCAGGAAAGGGCATTATTGCACAAACCAGACAAGATTCGCAAAGACGTGGCAGTAGTGGTGACAATATAATATGTAATTTGAGTTGATCAGAAATTAAATATAAATAAAAACCATGACAAACCCTCAAACACCCTTGTGCATCCCCTTCATGCTCACGACACGTTTGCCTTACGCTGCCTACTGCACATATGTGATGCATGCCCTGTGGCTGCAGCACAGGTAGTGGCAGGTTAAGTGAGGCTGACCGTGAAAGAGATGCACGAGAGGGTGAGTATGAGATAGAGCCATGAGATTGTATGAGGATTGGGTTGAGTGGTAGTGGCGGGATGAGTACTGGCGAGGTGAGTAAGTGCAGGTAAGATGAGGATGAGCTTTGAGTGGGTGTGAGGAGTGATGTGATAGAGTAGTGTTGGCAGTGCAGAAGGAGATGTGGGGTGGGGGCGGTGATGTGGCAGACGGAGTGTAGGGGAATGAGTAAGTGTACTCACTTCAGCTGACCTACTTAGGTCATTGAAGCGCCTCCTGCACTGTATGCAGGTGCGCGATATGTTGGTGGTGCAGGTGACCTCCTCTGCCACCTCGAGCCAGGCCTACTTGGTGGCAGAGGCAGGCCACTTCCTCCCGCCCGCCGGGGGGAAGATCTCTGTCCTCCCCCTCCTCCTCACCCCATCCAATAATACCTGGAGTGAGGCATCATTAAACCTGGGAGCAGCCTTTCCCCTGGGCTGCTCCATGCTGTAATTTTTCCTATTTTCTGCAGCATCAGTCAGTGGAGGACTGCCCCTTTAAATAGAGCTCTTCCAGCTGACAGTCCTTACTGCACATGCGCAGTCCGCCCGCTGCACAGCTTTCCACGCGCCCAGTCGACCCCCCGCTGCGAACCCGCTGCCCTCCTAATTTCAGGCCCAAAGTATTTGTTTAATTTCTCTGCCATTTCCTTATCCCCCATTATAAATTCTCCCGTCTCTGTCTGTAAGAGACTCACATTTGCCTTCGCCAGTCTTTTCCTTTTTTATGTTTCTCGCTAGTTTACTCTCATTCTATTTTCCCTTTCTTTATCAATTTCTTGGTCCTCCTTTCCTGAATTCTAAAATGCTCCCAATCCTCAGGCTTATTGCTTTTTCTGGCAACTTTATATGCCTCTTTCTTTGATTTAATGCTATCTTTAATTTCTCTTGTTAGCCACAGTTGGACCACTTTTCCTGTTGAGTTTTTGTGCCTTAAAGGAATATATATTTGTTGCAAATTATGTATTAATTCTTTAAATGCTAGCCATTGCCTGTCTACCATCATACCTTTTAATGTTGTTCCCCGATCAACCAGAGCCATCTTGCGCCTCAAGCCTTCGTAGTTTCCTTTGTTTAGATTTAAGACTCTAGTTTCGGATTGAACTAAATCACTTTCAATTAGTCCCATCAATTAGTCCCATTCGCCTGCTCTTTCCCCATAGCCCTGCAAATGTTTCCATCTTTGAAAGTTATTATTGATTCTGCTTCCACCATCTTTTCAGGCAGTGCATTCCAGATCATAAAAGCTTGCTGCGTAAATTTTTTCTCCTCATGTTGCCTCTGGTTCTTTTGCCAATTACCTTAACTTTGTGTCCTCCGGTTCCTGACCCTTCTGCCGCTGGAAACAGTTTCTCCTTATTTACTCTATTAAAACCGTTCATGATTTTAAACACCTCTATCATTTCTCCCTTTAACCTTCTCTGCTCTAAGGAGAACAACCCGTTTCTTTAGTCTCTCCACATAACTGAACTCTTTTGTCTCTGGTACCATTCTAATAAATCTCCTCTGCACCTTCTCTAAGGCATCCTTTCTAAAGTGTGGTGCCCAGAACTGACCACAATACTCCAGCTGTGGCCTAACCAGTGTTTTATGAAGGCTTGGCATAACTTCCTTGCTTTTGTAGACTATGCCTCTCTTTGTAAAGCCAAAGATCTCGTATGCCTTTTTAACTGCCTTCTCAATTTGACCAGCCACCTTCAAAGACTAGTGTACATATACCTCCAGATCTCTCTGTTTTTGCACCCCCTTTAAAATTGTACCATATAGTTTATATTGCCTCTGCTCATTCTTCCTACCAAAATGAATCACTTCACATTTCTCTGTGTTAAATTTCATCTGCCATGTGACTGCCCATTTCACCAGTCAGTCTATGTCTTCCTGAAGTCTGTTACTATCCTCCACGTTATTTACTGCATTTCCAAGTTTCATGTTATCTGCAAACTTTTAAATTATGCCCTGTACACCCAAGTCCAGATCATTATTATATATCAAAAAGAGCAGTGGTCCCAACACCGACCCCTGGGGAATACCACTGTATACTTCCCTCTAGTCTGAAAAACAACCGTTCACCATTATTCTCTGCCTTCTGTCCCTTAGCCAATTTCTTATCCACGCAGCCACTGCCCCTTTAATCCCATGGGCTTCAATTTTGCTAACAAATCTATTACGTGGTATTTTATCAAACGCCTTTTGAAAGTCCATAGACACAACATCAACTGCACTACCCTCATCAACCCTCTACATTACTTCATCAAAGAACTCAATCAAATTAGTCAAACACGATTTCCTTTAACAAATCCATGCTGGCTTTCATTTATTAACCCATATTTTTCCAAGCGCTAATTAATTTTGTCCCAGATTATTGTCTCTAAAAGTTTCCCCACCACCGCCGTCAAGCTAACTGCCTGGAGTTGCCGGATTTATCTTTCTTCCCACTTTTGAACAAGGGTGTAACATTTTCAATCCTCCAGTCCCCTGGCACCACCCCATATCCAAGGATGATTGGAAGATTGTGCCCAGAGCCTCAGCAATTTCCACTCTTACTTCCCTCAGCAACTTAGGATGCATCCCATCAGGATCGGGTGACTTTTCTACTTTGAGCACTGCCAACCTTTTAGGACCTCCTCTTTATCTATTTGTATCCTATCCTATTTCTCTACTAACTGCTCCTTTACTGTGACATTGGCAGCATCCGCTTCTTTAGTGAAGACAGATGAAAAGTACTCATTTAGTACGTACCTAAGCCGTGCCTCCACAAGAAGATCTCCTTTTTGATCCCTAATCAGCCCACCCTTCCTTTGACTACCCTTTTACTATTTACATCCTTATAAAAGACTTTTGGGTTCTCTTTTATGTTACCCACTAATCTATTCTCATACTCTCTCGTTGCCCCTCTTATTTCCTTTTTCAGTTCTCCCCTGTACTTTTTGTATTCCACTTGGTTCTCTATTGAATTATGAACCCGACATCTATCAGAAGCCTTCTTTTCCTGTTTCATTGTAATTTCTATATCTTTAGTCATCAAGGGAGCTCTAGCTTTGGATGCCCTTCCTTTCCCTCTCGTAGCGATGTGTCTACTCTGTACCTGAACCAACTCCTCCTTGAAGGCTTCCCATTGTTCAATTACTGTTTTGCCTACCAATTTTTGATTCCAATCCACTTGGGCAAGATCCCTTTTCAACTCACTGGAATTAGCCCTCCTCCAGTTCATTATTTTGTTTCTTTACTTGTCCCATTATTACCCCCTTTTGCCTTGTACTATCATCCCTTTTGTCAATTAATCACTCCTGCCCTCCACCCTATCACAGACCTTTCCCTTTTGTTCTTTCCCTGCCTCCTTTTACCTGGCTCTGTACTTGCCTAAAGGCTGTTCATCTCTAACATCTTCCAGTTCTGATGAAAGGTCATCGACCTGGAATGTTAACTCTGTTTCTCTCTCCACAGATCCTGCCTGATCTGCTGAGTGTTTCCAGCATTTTCTGTTTTCATTTCCATCTTCTCTCCTCGCTGGATTGCTACCAAACCCATATCTTTCTACTCACTGTTCAATTGGGAATTATTCACTTTCTTTTAATGCATTAACTGAGTTCACATTCATTTCTTTAGGTGGCACTCTGTTCTATGGGGCAGATTTTTTTTATTCATTCATGGGATGTGGGCGTCGCTGGCAAGGCCAGCATTTATTGCCCATCCCTAATTGCCCTTGAGAAAGTGGTGGTGAGCCGCCTTCTTGAACCGTTGCAATCCGTGTGGTGAAGGTTCTCCCACAGTGCTGTTAGGAACGGAGTTCCAGGATTTTGACCCAGCGACAATGAAGGAACGGCGATATATTTCCAAGCCAGGATAGTGTGTGACTTGGAGGGGAACGTGCAGGTTGTGTTGTTCCCATGAGCCTGCTGCCTTTGTCCTTCTAGGTGGTAGAGGTCGCGGGTTTGGGAGGTGCTGTTGAAGAAGCCTTGGTGAGTTTCTGTGGTGCATCCTGTGGATGGTACACACTGCAGCCACTGTGCACCAGTGGTGAAGGGAGTGAATGTTTAGGGTGGTGGATGGGGTGCCAGTCAAGCGGGCTGCTTTGTCCTGGATGGTGTCGAGCTTCTTGAGTGCTGTTGGAGCTGCACTCATCCAGGCAAGTGGAGAGTATTCCATCACACTCCTGACTTGTGCCTTATAGATGGTGGAAAGGCTTTGGGGAGTCAGGAGGTGAGTCACTCGCCACAGAATACCCAGCCTCTGACCTGCTTTTGTAGCCATGGTATTTATGTGGATATTCTTGTTCCTGCAGCCATGGCTATTAGATTATCTGGGCACAGTGAACAAAGGAAGATTGGGAGGGAGGGGCACTCAACCCTAATGAAGCCCAATCTGTTTTCCATCCATTAATTTAGGTGGACAGAAAATCGGACCAGCTCCCTAAGGGGCGTGTGCTCCTCCCCACTCGATTTTGCTGCACCCAAGCAATCCAATAGCCCCAGGCATTGAAAGAGGGAATCTATCCAATAAATTAATTCTAAGTCTGCAGCAATTACTCTTCTAGTTATAGACAATATTTCTAATTCTCATCTTCCATTTTAATACAATGATATCACCTCCTCCAGCCCACAGCTTCCATTCATGGTTTTGAAACTTAAGTCAATGGGTGTAATATTAATTTTGGGCAATAATGTAAAATGGGTGATATCGAATTAGCCGCCCTTTACACATCACCCATTATACACCGCACCCAACTTTCTTTTCCATTGAATGTCATGTATCAAGATTCTTTTGACTTTATTTCACAGAATTTTTGTAAAAACATTGCTTTAAATATGTTTTAAAACCAGTGTTTTATTACAAGGAAAAGGGTCTGAGACGATAGTTAAGGTGCTCATGCACTGTCCTTGCTGCTGCTTCCTCACAAATGGTAAATAATAAGCAGTTTGGTGGCTTGTCTCTAATTGAATGGCCTTTCATGACCGATGCACTCAGGGAATAGAGTGTCTGGTTGACACAGACAACAATATTATAATTTAGATTAGAAGTTTCCTTTTTGGTTCAAATTACACTTTATGTTTAAATTATTCTATCAGTTGCACCTCCTCACGAGGGGGCACTTGCAAAATTACTTTTCTGTCGATGACACTGGGGCAACCCAGTATTGCCCTTATTGGTAACTCAAAAATAGGCATGCCCATTGTGTCGCAAGATTTTTGATCTCACTCTGTCAGTGAAAAGTCAGGAAAAAGCAGAATGTTAACTAAAAGACAATAAAGCTTTTGCAACAGAACAGCAGCTTGAGATAGAAAGGTACACTCAAAAAGTCAAGATGCAAAGAGATTATTATGTTTGTTAAGGAACACGGCCCACTGAAATGAGGAATGGAGCGTGTCCATTCTTAAAATACGAACTAATTAAACTAAGGGAATCCTGAACAAGGGGGCATAATCATAGAATTAGAGCTAGGCCATTTAGGAGTGAAATCAGAAAGCATTTTTTCCTGAATGTCCCCAGCATCACCTCCAAAGTGCTGATGAAACGAAAGTGGGGCAGGCAGAAGAAGCATCATGCCCCCAGACCGCAATTTTCAGGTTATTTTTGAATGGGACAGAAACACGGCAGTTCTGGGTTCTGCTTAATTTTCCGACCTCTCCTCTGCCACATTTACATTGGAATTGTACCATTTGGATTGCGCAATTTCTCCCCTCTTATCGCTTCAACCCAGTGGAGAAACACTGATGGCCTAGAGTTTCCGCTTGTTATATCAGCGCAATCCGGATGCAATCCCCCGAACCAGTGAAAAAGATCGGGGGAATTTTAAGCATAAGTGAGTTACGCCCAAAACTCACTTACGCTTGAGTTTCCACGGTCTTTAACGCTGGTTTAAAAATCGCTGCGGCCGGTGCCAGCCACGCCCACCAAATAGGCCACGCCCCCACATCGAAATAACGAGGATGGCGGGTTTCCACCAATTGTGGCCGTTTGATATTTAATTTACTAAGAAACTGACTAATGTACACCAATGAAACTCGTAAATGGTTCAGTATAGCTTCTTAAGTCATTTTCAGTGATTTAAAATCAGATTCACACAGGAGGAGGACTGGACACTTATTAAAAATGCTTATTGTTTGTGAAAAAAACATTTTCAGCTGTATTAAGAAAACTGCACCAGGTTACCACCCTTAAATAAATCAATGAATATTTTGTAATACAAAGAAAAAAAATAATTACATTCTATTACACTGACTGATTGCTGGTTCATGGAAGATTTTACGTTTGTGATTATGCAAATACATCTTTGCGGAAACTTGATCTGTAACCTAACCAGTGCAATTTCAAGCGCAACCTGCATCCAATTTTCCGATTGCGACCAAAGCAGAAACTCTACCCCTACGTTTATAGACCCTAAAACTAGTTTTATTAAGAGGTAAGAGGCTGAAAGTCCACGGGGAGGCTCAATCTGGCATAAGTGCAGGAATGTGCTTGCCTGGGACTTCCACTCCTGAATCCATCAAAGTACATGGGGTTTGAGGAGATGCCTTAATTTTAAGACAACTAGGGGTGCAGCTGAAGTGCCCACCTGCCACAAACTGCGACACAAATTGGTGGGATTTTGAGTCACATGTAATGAATATCCACATTGGCTCCTTTTATAAGAGGGCTAAAAACTCATCTCCTACCAGCAGAACCTCCATGGGTCCAGGCTACGATCTCAGTAGGGCATGTGTGCACCGTTTGGCAGCCCGGAATACTGCCACCACTGATAGGCCCACTGACAGTGAGAACGTCTGGTGTTAGGAGTCCCTGCTATTGGCCCACCCCTCCTCCCCTGGCCCTCTGAGGAACAAACCCCCAAGGAATCCCTGAATTAAAGCCAGGACTCGGCATTTCTGGTCTAATTTGTGACCCTTCTGGCACACTCCCACCAAAGTTACAGCAGGAATGCGCTGGGACAGTGATGGAATTTTTGGCCACCAAGATTATACCGATGCAAAAATAGAACAATAGATTAGATAGCAAAACACCGCTTAAATTTCACATGTACTTTCACCTGTTCTCTATTGCCAACATAACAAGTCATTTTGAGATTCTTAGAGTTTTATTCTAAGAAGTATTATTCTTTAACTCAGGTTATAAGACTTACGTAGGCTGTAAGGTCATAAAGTTCAAATTCACCACTATGATAGAATTATAGAATCATAGAAACATACAGCACAGAAGGAGGCCATTCAGCCCATCGTACCTGTGCCGGAATGATGTAGAGCTAAATGGTTGAATCACATGAACTGAAGCAGCTGTCACATTTATTCCGAACATGCACTGCCTCTGGAGACAGAATTGTCCATCAAAACTAAGACAAAGACACAATGACAGGAGATGGCTCACATACCATAATGATTGGCCGTAATACCCTGCATCTGATTTCACCGGGAGACGCTAATTCAATGTGCGCCAAAATATCTTTTGAAAAACAAAAACTCATCTTTGTTGGTTCAAACATTAAAAACAATGCCTGTCCGTATCAGCAGAAGACCCCACGATGAGACTGCAATCACAATCAAGTTGTTCGTGTCTGACAGCTTCCATTTTTTGGTACTTTTCTGATAGGAATGACCAAAATGAAACAACCATTGTCCTGCAAAGGATACATACGTTGGTTGGCTGATTTCAAACGATTACAAGGCATCAAACCAAACAATCCAGCATTGTATTCCAAGCAACAGAAACAATAGCTTAGTCTAGGAAATTGCTGGCTCAAGCCCATTTTAAAAAGTCCCAGGGCATTGACCTAGTTTAAAATTTAATTTAAAAATATATGAGCTGAACCAGGATAAATCCTCAGGTCCATCACATTAACACACTTAAATCTTTTCCCTATTGCACCTTGCATAATATTACATTCCCACTGTGATCATATTTATTATTTTCGCACAGTATGCATTAACTGGCATGGTAAATTTATAATTCGTCTGCCCACTTGTTAACTACACATCTGAATTAAACCCATCTTCTCAGAAAACCCTGTTAGATAGTAATGCATTTATTAACAATGGAGTTTTCTGGGACTGTTCACTGAGGGACTCTGCTGGTCACAAGCACTCAATTAATATTATTACCATTAATAACTACCCTCTGTTTCCTATTATCTAGCTAATTAATAATCCAATTTACTACTTCAGCTCAGGTGGCCTGATCTTTCACTTTTGCCACAAATCTTGTGGGATGTTAACAAATACTTTCTGAAAGTCATTCTTACCTTTATCCACTAAATGTTTCTCCTCAAAGAATTTCAATAAATTTGTGAGCTAGGATCTTTCTTTTGTAAACCTTTACTGGCTTGGATATATTGGTTTGCCACTGCTAGATCTTGAATTGTTTATTTTATTACAAACTTTAGTATTTTTCTTACAATAGATGTCACACTAACAGGCCTATAATTCCCAGCATTGTGCCTCTGAGCTTTTTAAAGATTGGAAATACATTAGCTGTCTTGCAACCCACTGGTGCCAACCCTCTGCTCAATAAGTTTTGCAAGGTTTAGTGCACCAATGCCTTGCTTCTACATTGGTTTCTTTTAGTATTAGTAATTTTGTATTCCATCTGTGCCTTATGAACCTTTATGTCCTTCAGTTTCTTAATGACAATCAGTTGACCTCCTATGACTCGTGGGCAACAAGTTTTCTAAAGATTCTCTTTACCTCTAACTTCCTCTCTGCTTGTCTTCTGGCCTATAAATTATTCTTGTTGCCCTCCCTTTGTTTTTCTGTTTACTCTCTACTCTTTTTCAATCTATTTATTCATAGGGTTTCAAACCAGATTCCCTTGGATTCCAGAGCATTTACGAAAGACTTCTAGTGAATCCATGAAGATATTATTTTTCTTTCCATCTGCTACCAGATTTCTATATTTGGACAGTTTCCCAGCAGTCAGAGGCAGAAAATGGGGAAAAGATCCATTATTTATTAAACAAGTACTTTGTATTCATTTTAACATTGGAAGAAGAGGACAAAATACCAGTGATAGAAGGGAAACTAAAAATAAATCAAGAGGAGGAATTTTTTGGATTCAATATAAGTTCAAAAATGGCAATGGAGAAAATAATGGGACTTAGGATAGATAAATCTCCAGGACCTGATGGTTTCCACTCCAGAGTACTAAAAGAAATAGCTGAGGAAATTGCAGGAGCATTCAAAGCTCTCTTGATTTGGAATTGTACCGTTAGATTGGAAATTTTCTAATGTCACTCCATTATTTAAGAAGGGTGGGAAAGAGAAACCAGATAGCTACAGGCCTATCAGTTTAATGCTAGTTGCGGGGAAGCTACTAGAATCTGCCATTAGGGATAGAGTGACTAAGCATTTGAACAAATATGAGCTGAACGGAGAGAGCCAACATGCTTTTGTTAAGGGTAAGTCATGTCTGACTAATCTAATTTAATTTTTTGAGGTTACCAATAAGGTAGATAAGGGAATGTCTATGGACGTATCTATATGGACTTCCAGAAGGCATTCCATATGGTCCCACACAAGAGATTATTAGCAAAAATGAGAGCACATGGAACTGGAGATAGCCTTTTGATTTGGGCTGGAAATTGGTTGGGAGGTAGGAGACACAGGGGTTTAAATTGGATAACCACTGAAAACGGGCATGGGGATCACAATCCACACATTACAATCATGCTGCCTGCTGTTCCAAATAATTGCTGCGTGCAACCAGCTCTACCTGCGCTGTTGATTGGCTGCACTCATCAGCAGGGGGCCCCAATATCGCGAGTGGCTAAAGGCAGCTTGCATCTCTTAAAGGGGAGGTGCATTGTGGCTTCAAGGAGTGGTGGGAGTTGTTCCAAAACTGAATCTGTGCTTTTATACTTTGAAGAATGACTGTGCCGGAGAGAGCGCGTGCACCAGGGTTCTCTGATGATGTGCTGGAGGCATGGTGCAAGGGGTAGAGAGGAGGAGAGACATCCTGTATCCACAATGGGGCAGGAGGGTCTCCAGATATATGCTCAAGAGGTAGTGGGAGGAAGTAATGGAGGAGGTCAATGCCAGGAGCATAGCTCCAAGAACATGGATGCAGTACAGGAAGAAGTTCAATGATTTAAAACGAGTTGTCAAGGTGAATGAGTTCAAGCTTCAAGTGGCATATCCCACCAATTGCACCATTAGCCTCATCCACTGCTCTCAATTCACTACACCCCCATTACCAACAATTACTTTCAGTCAGTTCAAATCATACGCTTTATCTTACCCTCACACACTTAGCACTGTTGCAAGCCTCACACCCACAACTCACAGTTCACACACACTGATAGGTATTCAACCACGACAGCCACATTACCCAAACATCTTGCAAGACGCTCACTAACATACTTCCCTCTTCCTTGCAGGAGAAGATGGCGCATTACAGTAGGCAGCAATTGGCAGTGGCTCCAAGGAACATGAAGCTGCTGTCCTCTCATTCCTGCGGCCACTCCGCCAGTGCCCCTGCTGTTGCCTGTCAGCAAGCCAGCCCACTCCCTGTAGAGTATTGAAACTTTATCCAAGTATAGGAAACATCCAAAAACAGGTACAATTGCACCAACAGCCAGAAGAAATAATCCAGCAACTAACCTGTAGCTCCTGAATGATCCCTTTAAATAGCACTGGTGGGGGGGTCCTTCATGCTGTTTAAATCATGTTCAGCTGGTGTGAGGTTAAGACATTGCGTTGGATGGAGTTCCAAAATAGCAATCCCTTTAAATCAGCGTTGCACATTGATTCACGTCATAATCTCCCTACTCCCTGCTCTGCATGCTGCCAGCGGTCGTTAGGTGCGCGTGCAAACCCCTTTACCAAGGTGGCGTCCTGTGCACTTCATGTCGGATGTGCGCATACATCTCGGACCCCATTTTCAAGGCTTAGATGGCCACGTAGCACTTAAAAAACGGGCACTGAGCGAACCAATTTCACCCTCAGAGAATGGGAGTATAAGGTTAGTACTCAGATTCATGGGATGTGATAATTGTTGTTCCCCAGGAATCTGTTCTGGGGCCTTAACTTTTCACCGTATTTATTAATAACTTGGATAATGGAATAGAGAGTTGTATATCCAAATTTGCAGATTAGACTATGTTAGGAGGGACAGTAAGTAGTTCAGATGGGAGTAAGAAGTTGCAACGGGTCATAGTCAAAACTGTGGCAAATAGAGTTCAATTTCTGCAAGTGTGGGGTCAAACGCTTTGGACCCCAGAAAGATAAATCGGAGTATTTTCTAAATGGTAAGAAACTAGGAACTGTGGAGGAGCAAAAAGATTTGGGAGTCTAAGTACACAAATCATTAAAAGCTACTTGACATGTACAAAAAGCAATCAAAAAGGCTAATGGAATGTTGGCCTTTATCTCAAGGGGACTGGAATACAAAAGGGAGGAAGTTATGCTTCAGCTGTATAGAGCTTTGGTCAGACCTCATCTGGAATACTGTGTTCCATTCTGGGCATCGCACCTCAGGAAGGATATATGAACTTTGGAGGGTGTGCAGTGTAGATTCACCAAAATGATAGAGGGTTAAATTATGAGGACAGGTTGCATAAACTTGGCTTGTACTTCCTTGAGTAAAGAAGATTGAGGAGTGATCTGATCAAGGTGTTTAAAATGATAAAGGGATTCGATAGGGTAGATACGGAGAAACTATTTCCTCCGGCGGAGGAAATCAAGAACAAGAGGACATAATCTTAAAATTAGAGCTGGGCCATTCAAGAGCGAAATCAGGAAGCACTTTTTCACACAAAGAGTAGCAGAAATTTGGAACTCTCTCCCCCAAAAGGCTGCGGATGCTTGGACAATTGGAGCCATCAAGACTGAGATGGGTGCCAGCTTGATTGGCTGAATGGCCAACTCCTACTAATGTTCCTAAGAATCTATTTGAGATGAGGCAGAATGACGTGCTGGCACCATATGTCCCATTTTCTGTCATTACCGCCTCAGCACCGATCATGTCCGTATAAAATGCACAGCCAACATTGTTAGGTGATAAAGAAATGGCAGAGTGGATTTTAAGGGCCAGCAGGTACTTTATAAGGATCCATGGAAAGGTTCTTTCTCAGCCACATTTGGATTTTTTCGCTACTGTCAACTGCATTTACCATTTACCTTTATGCGTTCTCTGTATCTTTGCATTTTGGAGGAAGAAGAGGGAAGCCAGGTTGGTCAGACAGCACAGGAAGAGCATAGCACCCACCTGCCAGTACCCTCACAACAGAATATTCAGATCAAGATGCTGACCCAGGAACAGTGCTTGCAAAGGCTGGCCTTCACAAAGGAAGCAATCAATAAGTTATACCATATGCTTCAACCCAACCTATAGCCCACCTCCACCATAAGCACTGTATGTACCTTTAAATTACCCTGAACATTTATACAGTGGGGTCATTCCAGGCTGCCACTAGAGACATTGGTAACAATAGACAATCAGCTGTGCACGGATACATAAAGCAAGTAACGGATGCATTGCTTACCAGGGAAAGCTTATTCATCCTATTATAATATTATAAAGGCTGTGGGAGTCTATTATAAAGGATGTGATAACATCACTGGTCTCCACCCCTGCATCAGCTTATCTGCTGCTGAAACCCTCATCCATGCCTTTATTACCTCTAGACTTGACTATTCCAAAGCTCTCCTGCCCGGCTTCCCATCTTCCACCCTCCATAAACTTGAGCTCATCCAAAACTCTGCTGCCCGTATCCTAACTCGCACCTTGTCCCATTCATCCATCACCCCTGTGCTCACTGACCTACACTGGCTCCCAATACGGCAACGCCTCAATTTTAAAATTCTCATCCTTGTTTTCAAATCCCTCCATGGCTTCGCCCCTCCCCATCTCTGTAACCCCCTCCAGGCCTACAACCCTCCAAGATCTCTGCACTCCTCCAATTCTTGCCTCTTGTGCATCCTCTATTTTAATCGCTCCACCATTGGCGGCCGCGCCTTCAGCTGCCTAGGCCCTAATCTTTGGATTTCCCTCCCTAAACCTCGCCACCTCTCTATCTCTCTCCTCCTTTAAGATGTTCCTTGAAATCTACCTCTTTGACCAAGCTTTTGGTCATCTTTCCTAATATCTCCTTACATGGCTCGGTGTCAAATTTTGTTTGATAATGCTCCTGTGAAGTGCCTTGGGACGTTTTAATAAGTTAAAGGAGCTTTATAAATGCAAGTTGTTGTTGTTGTTGTCATGGTGGTGATGGTAGCACCTTCCACATCCTTACCACTCTCTGGGTAAAGACATTTCTCCCGAATTCTCTATTGGATTTATTAGTGAATATCTCATATTGATGACCTGTAGTTTTGGATTCCCCCACAACTGGAAATATTTTCTCTACGTCTACCCTATCAAATCCTTTCATTATCTTAAAGACCTCTATCAGGTCACCCCTCGGCCTTCTCCTTTCCAAGAATTTTGCAAGATCCAAGGAGTTATAGATTACAGCTAAGTGGCCATACCTGCTCCCTCGATCAATTCCATCACATACATTAACAGGAAAGAATTCCATTATCTGAATGTTCAGTTTGTTTGCGAACAGCAGCACCATATCATGCAAGTGAATGCTCACTTTCTTGAGAACTGCCACGATGCCTTCTTTCTAAGTCAGCCTACCTCGCCAGGACTCTTTGACCCAGAAAAGCAAGTCCCAGGGATGCTCCTGGGAGACCAACACTGTAGTGGCTGAGGGCGCTGTGCACTTTCCCAAAATACCAGTGCGGCATCATTATAACAAGGTCCATTCTTCCACCAGCATCATCATGGAGCTCACTACAGAGCTACAGGTGCCTAGATCAATCTGTATATGTTCTATAATATAGTCCAGCTAGGGTTTCAAGGATATTTGTGTCATCCTGCCTGTTGTACAACTTTGCCTTGCAAAAAAGCTTCATCATGGAGCCTCCCGAAGAGGAAATTATCTGAAGGTACCAGGGGGATGAGCCAGAAGAGCAGCAGCAGCCTGATGAGAATGTGGAGGACAACCCAATGACAGCTGCAAGAGACATTCATGCCGCACTAATGTAAGAGGCCATCTTGACTACCACTTCTAGCCATTCTTCCCTGGGAAAAAGAATTACTTTTTGCACTAAAAGTTATCCATTCTGGTTAATTCCAAGCAATTTTATATTTCACAATTAATAGAGTTTTAATTTTGAGACAAAGAAGAACCAAAGTAGCATTTCGATTTTCAATAGACCAATCAGATCAACACTTACCCAAAAATTACCTCAACTTTCAGTCTCCTACATCCAACTGTCCACTGCCCAGTTCACAGCGGCACTCTGCTTCCTCCAAATCCACGGAGTTCATTGAGACGCCACCCATAGGCATGCTCGATCTGGGCTTTCCTGTTGTTGATAAGGTAGTGGTAGAGCTGGACTTCCATCGCCTGGCCTTTTAGTACCCGATCCATTTTCCTGGATTGAAACTCCGACCAAGAGGAAGCTCGCTGCTGCAGTGGCAGAAAATCCTGGCACGACTGCAAGAAGAACCCCAAAGATCAGAATTTCAGGGTTTTTTAGCCCTTGGAATCGGCCATGGTCTAAAAAAGATAAGAGTTTGGGGCCTATATGGGAGGAGAACCTGCTACTACAAGGCCCTCCATCCTGTGACAAGAGGCTTACCACCGGTACCGTGATGACCACCACCACCCTTCTCCTGGCGGTCCCTTAGTTCTGTAAAGACAGCAGCAGTAAGCAAGGAAATAGGTGTGGGGGGCGGGAGGGGCGGTGCTTACCAGCCCCCACCTTCCCACCTCCCTGTCAATATTTACATGTCGCAGGTGGGAAAGGGTGGTCATTGGCCATCCCAGTGGGGGCAGGGGGGTGAGATGGAGGTCAGGGTGGGAACATGGCAGTCAGCCTCACCACCTAATGTTCCTTTCTTTCTTTTCCTCTGCTAACCCACTTGAATTCGGTGAAATTGTTTGAATGGACCATAACGGGTTTTGACATCACCGATACCAGGCAAAAAAGAGCTTTGCTTCTGCATTATGGAGAACATTTGCAAGGTATTTTCAACATTCTATTTAACACTAGAACTGATGTAGGCTATGAAAAAGCTAAGAAACCCCAGACAAAATACAGCATATTTCAATAGGCTGAACAACATAAGAATGAATCTGCAAATGCTTCCTGCACATGCTTAACATCAGCAAGCAGCAAAAGATATTTTCAATGGTGCAGGTCGTGAAATCTAATTACATATTATAGAAAATGTTTCTCTACAATTTTGTGCCATTGAGCCCTGCAGAAAGAGCACACCTTATATAAGCTTTTAGAACTCTGCAGAGCATTTGATCCAGTCAAATGGTATGCAGTAGATCTGGAAACAAAGTAACAATCTCTATCAACTGGATAAATGTCAAGCAGAAACTGCATCATGCCAGGCCAAAACCACTGACAGGCTAGGTCAACTCCAATCGCATGTTATTACAGCAGTGAAAATTATCCCCATACTGATAATTGTCTCGCAAAGGGTCAAGCATGCAGGAAACAAAATCACTCCTGATGCTGCCAATCATCCAACCATTGATCTCTACAAAAACATCCAATGAAAGATGCTGGCCCAAATCTATATCCAGAAAAATATAGCCGGCACTGGGCTGACTGCGTTCAGGAAAACATGGTCTACGTGCAGCCCAATCGGAGGCCGCCGCCAATATCGGATATGCCTTGGGCCCACACATTCTAGCGCGAACCAATTTTTAGGTCCACAAGTCTTTGATTCCTGTGCTCTCCAGGCCGTGGTCTCAATTTTTTTTCCGCAATCCTGTCCAATATCATGCCTCGATTGTTAACTATTGCACTGGATCTGATATTCCTGCTGATTACATGTCACAACACTTAAATCCAGAAACTGCCAAGAAGTCATTTATTCAGAGAGAGCTGAGGCATTCATTTATTTTGTAGCTCAACATTCTACACCCCAGGCACTCATTCTAGCTGATATTAAGCAAGCTACAGAGGATCTTTCACTGAAAGCAGCCATGCAGAGTTTACACACAAATCAAAAGGAGAAGTTGAAAGTAGACTGCCAATGAATTTGTATACATATTTTTAGGTGTTACTTCTCAAAATAATTAGAAGCTATTGGCCCGGATTTAGCGCTGAGCGGCGAACGAATGGTGCTCTTTAGATTTAAACTTATCCACAAACTACCCATGGCCTTTTGAGCGCCAACCTGCTGCAATGGGGAGCTGGAAAAAGTGCAGCGTCCCCTCCTGGGCATCTGTGAGCTGTGTGAGCGGGACAAGGAACTGTCTGTCCCCTCAACCAATCAGATTAAAGCATCATTAACAAGCAGAGTGAGAACCAGGAAGTGAAAGCTACAATGGTAAATACAAGGTAAAATCAGTTAGAGAAAGCAAAATAAAGAGAGGCTAAGAAATATTGAATTAAAAGACAGAGATAAAAGAGACAGAAAGAAAAAGTTAAAAAATTTAAATTAAAAATGGTTTTTTAAATTTTTTTATATTCCAACAACAATTAAAATCGGAAGGAATGAGATGCCACGTTTTTAAAATTTAATTTCAGTGCCAGCGAGGTTGTTTGGCAGTCGTTAAAACTTACCACGCCCTTAAAAGTTAGCTTAGACCTAAAAAACTGAGCGTACCTTTTTCTGCGTAGATTAGTTGGTTTCCAGCTGGGCAGTGCAGCAAATTTGCGCTGGTCCATTCATTTCAACCTGGATCCAGCTGGATGCAAATCATATTGAACTACTGGAAAACAACTTGGCATTTCTTTTTATCTTAAGAAAACCTTTGAACTGTTCTTCAGTTCACTAATCTGGGGAAAGACCAGGAAAACAAATAATTTCATCCAGCTTTTGGAGGAGCAGGGCATCTGGTACAGCATTTCCACGTTTGACTGCACATGTGCACTTGCCAGAAGTTGCTCTTCCATTTGCCCTGAAATAATGGTGAGCCCTGTTAGCATCACCGTTATTCTAAGAGCAAATTCCGGGCCATTATCTGTAACTTGGGACTTTCTATGTGGATTGGAAATGTTTAGATGTTTTTTCTTTTTTTAAAAGATTATTTTATATCTGTAAGAAAGTGTAATATCTGGAGCCTAAGGAACACACACCAGATACAAGACACACGTATATTTTATATATATATGATATACAAACATACATAAACCAGCTGAAATCCTGTGGCATTGTTTTTGCTGAGTTAGAAGATATGCCGTTTTATAATAAGAGGATTAATGCCATGCATGGTGTAATGTCAGATCACTGTGAATGAATAAGTCAAATTCCATTTTATTACATTATATTCTGGATTTTTTAACCAATGCTCGAGGGATTGAATTCATACATTGATTATATAATTCTCTCCATTATTCTGTGAATACCACATATGAATGGGCATTATATTTTATATATATTCCTTTTAAGTATTTAATTTTATTTATTAACATTTTTAAAGCTGGGGATATACAGGAAGGTGATATGCAAGATGTACCAGTTGGAAGTAGGTAGACAGTATTGAGCAGTGTTGCGTAAGAAAGCTGTACTGAGGGCAGTCCTAGGTTTTGGTATCACTGAGGTTCAGTAGAACTAAGGTAGGGGTCCTGGAGTTTGACAGAACTCTGGTGGGGCACTGACGTTTGGCAGAATTGGGGGATGTGGAGCATGGTGTTTTGACACATTGGTAGTTTCCTGGTATATGTCAACAATAAAGGAAGGGGAGGTAGGGCACGGGCCTGAGAGTACAGGGAGTGGCACTGGATTATATGCTTTTCAGAGATGTCTGCAAATATTGAATTCAGTAGTTTGTGATTAGATCCTGGATGTGCATCTCGCTGTCTCTCTCTCTCTCTCTCTCTCAGAGCTGTTGCTAATTAGATTGTTTGCATATGTAGATGATGCTAAAAGCCTTTCTGTTTGCCTGAGATGCTTTCAAATTTCAACTTATTTGGTTTTTTTGAACATACTCAACTTAGGATTAGGAAAGGCACTTTCTCTGTTCTCTCACTTTCTTTCCATCTCTCTCAGCTTGATACATTTCTGAAGTTCATTGACTCTTTATTATTTTACTGCAAGTAAAAGCTACAGGCATGTAATCAATATTTCTGCCTGTCTCACACACACACACACACACACACACACACACACACCCGCTATGTTTTAAAAAGTACTCAATATAAGCTTTACCAAAAAAAACTTATGAGCCAATAAGTTGTAAATATAGCACAGAAAGTTCCAGAATTTGAAATATTTTTGATTATGATTAACTGTGGTAGACATAATGGTATGACAAAGAGAGAATGTCTGTCAACATCCTGGTTTTGTAATAATACTAACAAATCTTCATGGTGCTGCTCAGAGTAAGTCAGAGGATACACTGTTTGAGAGAAAGGTCATTAAACCATGTAAAACAGAATTTATTATTCTGCTGCTAGGCGTGGGTGTGTATCCCTTTAAGCCTGCTGAATGCAATTGTGTTAAGCAAACACTAGGTTAGTTCATACCCAAGTCAGTTAAAGGGCTGGAGACTTGTGGCTCCAGGATGTTCTGTTGTTGGAGAGTTTGTCTGTACATTCTAAATGAGCGCCTTTGGTTCTTTAAACCTAACAGCCCAGAAATTGCTCTGAGTGGCGAACCAGCAATACCCACCACTCATTAGATTTAAATCTCACCCACTAAGTATCTGTGGGCTTTTCAGCAGCAATTTCTTTCAATGGTGAGCTTAAACAAGTGCAGCGTACTTTCCCGGGCTTCTCCGAGCTGTGAGAGGGGGGAAAGGATCTCTCTCTCCCCTCAAAGAATCAGCTTGAAGCATTCTTAACAAGCCGCGCAGACTAGGAAGCAGGAAAGGTCAGACAGATTAGTAAATTCACTATAAAATCAGTTAAAGAACGCAAAATAGAGAGAGCAAGATTAAGGGAGATAAAAGACACAGAAAGAGTAAGTTAAAAAAATAAAAATATTAAATTTAATTTTTTTAAAAATTAACATTGGAAGTAATGAGACTCCACATTTTTAAACGTTAATTTTCAGTGCCAGAGAGGTGTTTGGCAGTCATTAATACTTACCACGCGTTAAATGTTAGTTTAATGCCCATTTTCACATATCCTGGAGATTTAATCATGTGACATTTGATCACATGGCATTCGATCACGTGACACTGCTCAGATGATGCTTAGTCACATGACATTTGCACACTGTTTGCAAACAGTATTGCATTTACCTTAATTGAGTATCTAAATATCACCAAGCCCCGAATAAAATATTTGACTTTCCGTTTTATAGTGAGATGAATAAAATAAATTATAAATCAAAGAACACAAAAGAATAGAAAGATTTACGGGTAAGTAATCTTTAAATAAAAAGTACTTCTGTAATGTTTCTACAGTATCGATCGCAATGAGACACTCCAAGTAAATGCCACTGATTCAACAAAAACATCATCAATATAAGTAACTTCTAACTAAAGTTTTCATGGTATTTTATGTCTTTTTACCATACACAGCAAGTTATAAAAATAATAAATAAAACCAAAACCAAACCTAATTCAATTCACTGAACCCCACACCCCACCACTGAAGCCCAGCTTCAGGGAGAAGAGGCTCAGTCCTCGGAGAAGCACCAAAGTTGCCTGACTCCTGGAATAAAATACATTATACTACAGCACACATCACAGGGCGACATGAACTCTCCCTCCCTCCGCTTGTGATGTTCTCTCTCTCTCTCTCTCCCCCAGTTTGTGTTTCTCTCTCTCTCTCTCCCTCCCATAGTTTGTGTTTCTCTCTCTCTCTCCCTCCCATAGTTTGTGTTTCTCTCTCTCTCTCCCTCCCCCAGTTTGTGTTTCTCTCTCTCTCTCTCCCCCTCCCCCGGTTTGTGTTTCTCTCTCTCTCTCTCTCTCTCCCGGTTTGTGTTTCTCTCTCTCTCTCCCTCCCATAGTTTGTGTTTCTCTCTCCCTCTCCCTCCCCCAGTTTGTGTTTCTCTCTCTCCCTCTCCCTCCCCCAGTTTGTGTTTCTCTCTCTCCCTCTCCCTCCCCCAGTTTGTGTTTCTCTCTCTCTCTCTCCCTCCCCCGGTTTGTGTTTCTCTCTCCCTCTCCCTCCCCCAGTTTGTGTTTCTCTCTCTCTCTCTCTCTCTCTCTCCCTCCCCCAGTTTGTGTTTCTCTCTCTCTCTCTCCCTCCCCCAGTTTGTGTTTCTCTCTCTCTCTCTCCCTCCCCCAGTTTGTGTTTCTCTCTCTCTCTCCCCCGGTTTGTGTTTCTCTCTCTCTCCCTCCCATAGTTCGTGTTTCTCTCTCTCTCTCCCTCCCCCGGTTTGTGTTTCTCTCTCTCTCTCCCCCGGTTTGTGTTTCTCTCTCTCTCTCCCTCCCATAGTTCGTGTTTCTCTCTCTCTCCCTCCCCCAGTTTGTGTTTCTCTCTCTCTCTCTCCCTCCCCCGGTTTGTGTTTCTCTCTCTCTCTCTCCCTCCCCCAGTTTGTGTTTCTCTCTCTCTCTCCCTTCCCTGGTTTGTGTTTCTCTCTCTCTCTCCCTCCCCCGGTTTGTATTTCTCTCTCTCTCTCTCCCTCCCCCGGTTTGTGTTTTTCTCTCTCTCTCTCCCTCCCCCGGTTTGTGTTTCTCTCTCTCTCTCCCTCCCCCAGTTTGTGTTTCTCTCTCACTTCACAGTTTGTATTTTTATTCATTCATGGGATTTGTGCATTGTTGGCAAGGCCAGCATTTATATTTATTGCCCATCCCTAATTGTCCTTGAGAAGGTGGTGGTGAGCCACCTTCTTGAACCGCTGCAGTCCACGTGGTGAAGGTTCTCCCACAGTGCTGTTAGGTAGGGAGTTCCAGGATTTTGACCCAGCGACGATGAAGGAACGGCAATATATTTCCAAGTCGGGATGGTGTGTGACTTGGAGGGGAACGTGCAGGTGGTGTTGTTCCCATGTGCCTGCTGCTCTTGTCCTTCTAGGTGGTAGAGGTCGCGGGTTTGGGAGGTGCTGTCGAAGAAGCCTTGGCGAGTTGCTGCAGTGCATCCTGTGGATGGTACACACTGCAGCCACTGTGCGCTGGTGGTGAAGGGAGTGAATGTTTAGGGTGGTGGAAGGGGTGCCAATCAAGCGGGCTGCTTTATCTTGGATGGTGTTGAGCTTCTTGAGTGTTGTTGGAGCTGCACTCATCCAAGCAAGTGGAGAGTATTCGATCACACTCCTGACTTGTGCCTTGTAGATGGTGGAAAGGCTTTGGGGAGTCAGGAGGTGAGTCACTCGCCACAGAATACCCAGCCTCTGACCTGTTCTCGTAGCCACAGTATTTATATAGCTGTTCCAGTTAAGTTTCTGGTCAATGGTGACCCCCAGGATGTTGATGGTGGGGGATTCGGCAATGGTAATGCCGTTGAATGTCAAGGGGAGGTGGTTAGACTCTCTCTTGTTGGAGATTGTCATTGCCTGGCACTTATCTGGCGCGAATGTTACTTGCCACTTATGAGCCCTAGCCTAGATGTTGTCCAGGTCTTGCTGCATGCGGACTCTCCCCAGTTTGTGTTTCTCTCTCTCCCCAGTTTGTGTTTCTTGCTCTCTCTCTCCCCAGTTTGTGTTTCTCTCTCTCTCTCCCTCCCCCAGTTTGTGTTTCTCTCTCCCTCCCCCAGTTGCTCTCTCAGGATCACGTAGTTAGCAGGCAATTTTTGTTAGCCAGGATGCTACCATCCTCACACCTGGCAATGAAGGGGTATGTTTCAAAATAGTGGGGACAACGCGGATCGGCTGCAAGCCATGACTGCCAGGGTACTGCGCAGGTGAAAGCCATGCATAAAAGGACAATTTCTCCTGAGTCACCGGCAGCAGCGCCCGGGAGACCAATCGTCCATCCCGGTAGACTCCCGCCTAAAGCAGAAATGTTGAGAACCCTACTTCCACGTGACAAGTAGATCCTCCCGGCTGCTGCCAATGATTGGATGCCACGGCAGTGCGCGGGCAGGAAAACTTGATCTCATGAAAATTCCCATCCTCAATGCATCGGTATTCATTGAGTCACTTGCAGCAGAAGCTGTAGGTAGGATTTGGGAGCCATGCTAAGGATGGGGAAGGCAGGAGCCACACTAAGGGGCATGAGAGTACCAGCATAAAATTGGATGGGGAGAAATAAATAGTACCAGTTCAAAATTTGAAGTGGGGGGAGGAAGAGTGCCAGGATAAGATTGGAAGTGGAAAGAATAGTGCCAGTTTGAAAATGTAAGGAGGCGAACAGTACCAGCATGAAATTGGAGAGGACAGAAGAGTGTGAAGATGACATTGGAGAGAGGAGAAAAGTACCAGCATGAAATTGGAGAGGAAAGAAGAGTGTGAAGATGACATTGGAGAGAGGAGAAAAGTAACAGCATGAAATCAGAGTGATAACAGCACAGTGCCAGCATTCAAATAGAGGGAGGGAAAGAGTGCCACCTTGAACTGGGGAAAGAGGAAAAAAGTGGCTGCTTTTGAACTTGAGGGAGGATGAGTGAGGGCGAAGGCATCACAGCACTTTAAGATTCTTTCACTTCTGTAACAAAGTGTGACATATATTCACACCATTTACCGTTTTATTATTTAGTGGAATATATAAAGTGCGACATTTGCAGTCTGCTGTCCACATGTGCTGACATGTCATTTTTAATTTATTGATAGATAGATATGGATATAGGTAACTTAGTAGGGTACTTTTACCTTGTCACAAATACAGAATTAACATTTTACATTAGAAAAAACAACTTACTAGGTGCCTACACAGGACAAATGTGAAATACCAAACGATGTTAATGTTGTTTGTATCCCTTTAAATTGCTATTTCTGAATGAACAACCATTGATTAAAGTGCTTGAAACTCAGATATTGTTGTAGCAGTGAAGAATAATGAGACACTATCTTTGTATGATTCATAGTAGATTCATAATTAAGCTGAAAGATTAAGAGATCAGTGAGCAAGTATCATTGTAAGACAGTGGGAGGTATTAATTCCTATATCCAATTTGACCTATCAGAAAAACAAATGGTAAGACACTAGAATGGTTCAGTCAAGTGAGATTTTCCATCCAATAATTGCCTTAATTGGTTTTACTTATCAAGGACTTTTACATTAAAGCTGGGTTTACTATTACATAGGAAATGTAGTGAAGCGGTAATCACTGTAAGTGCTGGATTAGCAAAAACTAGATGCAGCTGTAAATGTGCAGTTGCAATATCCCGCATAGAGCAATGCAGTCAAAGCTCTTTTAATTTCCTCTAACGTCCACTGTAATTTCCTTTTCTTTACCTCAGTTATCATCTTCGTACCCATTGCTTTACTTTTGTATATTTTCCAATCTTTCATCCCATTTCTTTAAATCAAACATTGTTACTTTTGCGAATTCTCTCCTCCCCTCTATTCAGCCACTTAACATATCCTATTTCTTTTTGTATTCCCTCCAGTATGTTTTTTTTTGATGCAGTCATTTCTATATCTAATCTGCTGGCTTGACTTCAGCACAGTAAAATAATCTGGCATCTGTTGGGTCAACCAGCTTATCGTAGTTGCATGTATTTGGGTGGTCCGTCTTCACTGAAAGCTCAGAACACTGCTATGGATATGCAATAATGTTCCAGGTTTCAGAAGAATCCAGAGTAGCCGGTGTGAGCAATGAGTTTTTTCACATTGTACCAACACACCAGTGAAGTTTTCATTAACCGAAGAGGTCCTTCTTGTAGTGGTAGGTATAAATGGTGGTTGTGATATGCTTTGGGTCATGGAGTATTATGTCAACTGCCTGTGTTACACTGGAGATCAAATGGCTTCGCCAGTATCTAAGAACATAAGAACATAAGAAATAGGACAGGAGTAGGCCATAAGGCCCCTCGAGCCTGCTCCACCATTCAATAAAGTCATGTCTGATCTTCGACCTCAACTCCACTTTCCTGCCCGATCCCTATATCCCTTGATTCCCTTAGAGTCCAAAAATCTATCTATCTCAGCCTTGAATATACTCAATGACTCAACATCCACAACCCTCCGGGGTAGAGAATTCCAAAGATTCACAATCCTCTGAGTGAAGAAATTTCTCCTCATCTCAGTCTTGAATGACCGACCCCTTATCCTGAGACTATACCCCTAGTTCTAGACTCTCCAGCTAGAGGAAACAACCTCTCAGCATCTACCCTGTCAAGCCCCCTCAGAATCTTATATGTTTCAACGAGATCACCTCTCATTCTTCTAAACTCCACAGACTATAGGCCCATTTTGGACCACCTCTAAGGCAAGTATATCCATCCTTAGATAAGGAGACCAAAACTGTGCACAGTACTCCAGGTGAGGTCTCAGCAAAGCCCTGTACAATTGTAGTAAGACTTCCTTACTCTTGTACTCCAACCCCCTTGTAATAAAGGCCAACATGCCATTTGCCTTCCTAATTGCTTGCTGCACCTGCATGCTAACTTTTTGTGTTTCTTGTACGAGGACTCCCAGATCTCTCTGAACATCAAAATTTAATAGTTCCTCACCATTTAAAAAAATTCTGCTTTTCTATTCTTCCTACCAAAGTGAATACCTTCACATTTCCCCGTATTATACTCCATCTACCACCTTCTTGCCCACTCACTTAACCTGTCTATATCCCTTTGCAGACTCCTTGTGTCCTCCTCACAGCTCACTTTCCCACCTAGCTTTGTATCATCAGCAAACCTGGATACATTACACTCGGTCCCTTCGTCTAAGTCATTAATATAGATTGTAGATAGCTGAGGCCCAAGCACCGATCCTTGCAGCACCCCACTCGTTACAGCCTGCCAACCTGAAAATGACCCGTTTATCCCTACTCTCTGTTATCTGTCCGTTAACCAAAATCCTCTATCCATGCTAATATATTACCCCCAACCCCATGAGCCCTTATCGTACACAACAACCTTTTACGTGGCACCTTATCGAATGCCTTTTGGAAATCCAAATATACTACATCCACTGGTTCCCCTTTATCTATCCTGCTAGTTACATCTTAATTAGAATACATGTGGTACTCAACCATGAAAGTCTCAGGTTCATCTGTGTTGAATCTCAAAGAGGGCAGCAGTGGAGCCTCAGTTTCCCCAAGCCAGGGAGAGCAAAAATTAAGTTCCTGTCTCCAATCACAGATAGGATCAAATTCAGCTGTGATTTCCAGCCCTCCCCCCAATGTCAAATTGCCTCACAAAGTCCAGGCTGACTGTGGGAGTGCTGCACTGTCAGAGGTGCCGTCTTTTGTGTGTGATACTAAATTGAGGCCTCATCTGCCCTCTCATGTTGACGTGAAAGATCCCACAGCACTATTTCAAGGAAGAGCAGGGGAGTTCTCCCCAATGTCTGGACCAATATTTATCCCTCAACTAACATCACTAAAACAGATTATCAGGTCAATATTTAATTAAAAAAAAAAAATGTCAAATTGCCTGCAGACACTCATTGTCCAAGCTTGCACTTCGAAAGAAAGAAGACAGACTTGCATTTATATAGCACCTTTCATGACATCA
Source organism: Heptranchias perlo (assembly GCF_035084215.1). Lineage (NCBI taxonomy): Eukaryota > Metazoa > Chordata > Chondrichthyes > Hexanchiformes > Hexanchidae > Heptranchias > Heptranchias perlo. Next base: position 23,926,469 of record NC_090333.1, read on the forward strand.
GGATGTCCCAAAGCACTTTACAGCCAATTAATTACTTTTGAAGTGTAGTCACTGTTGTAATGTACAATAGTCACTTCGGAAAAATACTTCACCAAGAGCTAATACCTTTGGAAAAGAAGAAATAAAGGGAAAATCTTCAATTAAAAAAAATGGTGCTCCTCAACATTGATTCATTGCAAGACCACCTTTTATAGGTCTCAGTGAAGTCACATAGTAAGGCATATTTTAGATTTGGCAGCTTTCCGCTAGGATTTTCATCTTGAAAATGTAAATGCAGCAAAATAATCTTTGCTGAACAAAGACAATAAAGTCAGCTTTCCTGAAATCCGATACACTCTAGCTCAGCCACATGGCTAAATTCAATGTTAAGTGATTGCTGGCATTCAATTACACTCCAATCTTCAGATTTTCCACCACCTCAGACTGACTGCTGAACCATCAGATCAACTATGAACAAATCCCTGGTTCCCCATTTTAATATACATACTTCAGGAAATCCTGCACTAGCGCCATCAATTAATTTACCCTTTTGAAATATTCTACCATCATTCCATTTCATTTCTTGGCAATTAAATTTGCTGATAATTAGCACTCTCTCTTCTCCAAAGTTCAACTTAGTTGCTCGAATAGTTCCATATCATGCTTTTGTTCTGATAGTCTTCAAAGATTCCTAATTATAAATCTCTCTCCACTGGTGTCACAGGTTTCCAACCAAATGGGCTCAGTCCTTTTATCTGAGGATAAATCATCTCTTTTGATAACTGTCAGATCCTCTGTTGTTAGCAATGCTGCCCCTCCCTTAATCGACTTTCTTGTCATTTCTAAACCCTGCCATCTAAAACTCATGTCTCTGCTTCTCTTCTAAACTGATTATATCTAGCTTCTCCTTCCATACATAACCTTATTCCAGGAAACACAATCCAAGCCAAGTAAGGCTCATGCTGTCATTGTTATTTCGAGATGGATCATTTTGATTTCACGCAGCAATCCACCTGGCTGAGAACTGAGAAATCCACCTGAGGCTAAAGAGTAGGAGTGACATGACAAGACAAGAGAATTGAAGTGACATGAGAGGCAAATAGATCCAATTAAAACAAGGAGAAAAAAGGGTTCAAATAAGTGGAAGTCTGAATGACAGATAATGGCAAGAAAATCTTACTGACACAACAAAGTGACTGAGTTGCAGTGGCACAATAAAGCAAGAGAGTTCCAGAAACACAATGAGGCAACTGTGTCCTGGTGGCACAATGAAGTATGGAAGTCCTAATGGCAGAGGATAAAAGAGTCTGACTAATGAGATGATGAAAGAGATTCTGAGTAAACTTAAGACTAAAATCACTCACCTGAGATTGGTTAGGTTGAATGACAGGACTTTGCGGTTCAGAATTTCCCCATTAGTGTACTTTTACCAAAGTCTGCATTTAGAAAATTATAATAATTTTGCAAGCATGGAAAATATCTTACTATTTCTATATATTCTTTTTTATCTTTCAGTTTCATAACCAATTAAACTTTATAGAATTGTCCATTTCATTCCGTTAAATTACATAATACAGTTAATTATATCTGAGTCCCCCCTCCCCCATCAAGAGTGACTCTTCTCCATTTCTTAGTACTGTGTTGCCATTCTGACCTATGATCTGTTTCCACAAATAACATTCTTTACTAGGGTATGTTGCATCAATGCAAGATCTCTCCCTGAGATTTACAGAAAATGGAGACAACTTCAATTTTAAAATAAGGCTATTTTGGATGTTTCAATGGGTTAGCCCTCAGGGTCACTTAGAAATCCTTTCCTCGTCTTGTTCTCAAACTGCTTGTTGTGTCATTTGGACCTTCATATCTCATCCTGTCACTGAGGTACAGTTGCTTCATTATGTCACTGGAAGTGTCCTGCTTTATTGTGTCATTGCAGCTCTCTCATTTTGTTGTGTCACTTGAATTTTCTCGCTTTTACACATCACTGAAAGTTTGAGCAGCCTCTACCCAGTTCCTATTAGACATCAGTCCACAGCACAAAACCAGCCATCATTTTAGAGAATAAAATGGAAAATAGCAAAGTAGAGTTTTGTCATGACAGTAGGGTTCAGGCACCCTGTTAGGACAGAGTGGAAGGAGCTTTAAGGCAATATGGCCCTAGGATTGCCATGCATGAGTACAGCTACACAAGTGAAGTAGGGAACTGACATTGCCAGATTGTGGTCAGCTAATTAAAATAATTTCACCACAGAAAGAGTGCCAAGTTAATGTTGCCTATAATTTGGTAACTCAAATTAAATCTATGTTTATGGTATGCATGCCACAAGCACTGTGAGCCCAACATCAGCAATGGAGCATGAGAAGCATGACATAATCCCTCACATCTTGCACACTCAAACTTCAAAGCCTGTAATACTTTATCTTGTACTTTTTGGCTGCCAAAGAATAAAGCTTCTAATGTCACATATGCTGCACGTTGTGCCACCAATTCAAAATTTGCAAGCTATGTTGTTATCCACCCACACTAGGGGGAATATAGGCTGGAACCTGGGGTGTACCTCATGTTAAATCCAAGTGATGAAAGTGGACATTTTATCTGTTTTTAAAGGAGAAGACTGCCAACAACCACAAAGAGCAAAACCAGACTGATGGTAGCCTTGCACTTATTTAACGATTTATCAGATTTTTCATAAACATCGAAAAGCATTAATCTACAAGGAATTACTTTAAAATGCAGTTACAGTGTAGGCAAACACAACAACCATTTTACACATAGCAAATGAGTTGAATGGACAGTTAATTTTTTTTTTGGTGATGTTGGTCACAGGAATAATGTTGATTATGACACCGCTCCTCATCAAGTGATGTTGTAGGGTCTTTAATATCTACCTGATTGGGCAGGTATCTATTTAGCTTGTCATGAAGAGATGGAAAGCGTGACACCTTGAAAAATTCAGCACACCTTCAGTATTATACTGCCAGCCTGGATTATTCTCCCAAATCTTGGAATAAGGCTTGAACCCATAACTTTCTGATTTAGAGGAGCAAGTGCTACAAACTAAGCCAAACAGGAACATTCTCCTGTAATGGCATCTATTTGAATTTTGAATGGCCTCAATGTTTTTGTCACGATTATCCTATTTGGTAGATCATTCTAAACATTTATCATTATTTGAACAAAGAGATTCTTCTGAAATATATATATGTGTGTGTTGGTTCTAAAGTTACTGATCCTTAATTTCCCATGGTCCTAATTTTTTAGCTAACTTTGATATCTGGAATCTTACAACACCAGGTTATAGTCCAACTGTTTTATTTGAAAATCACATGCTTTCGGAGGCTTTCCTGAGGCAAGCTCACCTGACGAAGGAGAAAGCCTCCGAAAGCTTGTGATTTTCAAATAAAACAGTTGGACTATAACCTGGTGTTGTAAGATTCCTTACATTTGTCAACCCCAGTCCATCACCGGCATCTCCACATCTTTGATATCTGGGATTATGGAATTATTTTGTACATTCTTGTTGATGTCATGATGAGAGATTTAGTGTATGAGAAGAATGAGCATTTAGTGGCCAAATGGCTTTTTCTCATCCCTGATTTTTCTATTGATATTTATTCTTATTTTTCTGTTCTTTACCTTTTCTGTGCCACTTAATATTGTGCATACTTCAATGAGATTTCCCTTTAACTGCAATGTCTTTAGGCTTTAAAGCTTAAGCTTCTCTAATCATTCCTCATAGCTTATCCAATTTCCACTTGGGATCAGTCTTGATAGCCTTTCTAGTACAAGTATGTGGCATGGTGAACAAAACCAAACACAGTGTTCTAAGTGTTGTCTGGCCAAGCATTGTAAAGCTTTAGTATTACCCTCAATTCCTGTGGCTATTAATTTAATTAGAAGTCTTTTGTATGAAATTTTAGCAAAAGGTTCCTGAAAGTCTAAATAACCTATACCTTGGGAATACCACTATCTACTCTATCTGCACCTTCTCAAAAAAGTCAATGATTTGGTCAGACAGGCTCTTTCCTTTCCAAATCTATGTTGTCTGCTTCTTATTAAGTTATTGATGTGCAGGTACTCCTCCTGCCTGCCCCTTAGAATAGAATCTATATTAGATTAATGGGCCTGCACATACCGGAGTTATTTTTGTCATCCTTTTTAAATGTGAGTTAGGTTTGCCTGCTTTCATACCTGTGGATCCTCACCAGTGCTCAGCAATTCTTTGAGCAAGTGCACCATAAATTTCTTCCTTGGGCTTCTTCAGCATCTTAGGATACATACCATTGGGCCCAGGGGATTTGTTAGACTTAAGTTTCCCTAACTAATCAGCCACACTGACTTCAAAGTCCTCTGGGATACAGGGTGTATTACAGAAATTGGCTAGCAAGTTTATTTTATCCTCGCTAGTGAATACTTGTACCAAATATTCATGCCATATTTCAACTATTTTATCATTGAACTGTCACTGCCACTTTTATCTTTTACAGTTCAAACTCTTCTCTAACTGCTTGTTTACTGCTGTGATACCAGAAGAGCTTTACAATGCATTATGTTTAATATCTTCAGCTATACTCATCTCCTGGGTCCTCTTTGCATTAAATATCCCTTTAATATGTTTTAGCAATTCCTGTACTCCCCGAGGGTACTCTTCCCTCCTTTATCCTTGTAGGTTGTGTATGGTTTGTTATTTTGTTATTCTCTTCACTCATTTTGGATAGCATTTATTGAGCTTTCATTTATTTTTCTTGGGGTATATTTATCTAGCATTCCCAATTATTCTTTTAAAAGTGTTCCACTTTTCCTCAACTGAGATATTTCTCAGCTAATTTGTTTTAATTATACCTACATTCCTTTGAAATTAGTCTTTTAAAACCATTTGTCTGATCTCTACTGATGGTGATTGTCAGATAATCTTACATTTATGCATATTATGGTCACTAATCCCAAGGGATTCCACAACAACAACTTGCATTTATATAGCGCCTTTAACATAGTAAAATGTCCCAAGGCGTTTCACAGGAGTGTTATCAAACAAAATTTGACACGAGCCACAGAAGTAGATATTAGGACAGGTCACCAAAAGCTTAGTCAAAGAGGTAGATTTTAAGGAGCATTTTAAAGGAGGAGAGCGAGGTTTAGGGAGGGTATTCCAGAGCTTAGGGCCTAGGCAGCTGAAGGCACGGCCGCCAATGGTAAAGCGAAGAAAACCAAGGATGCACAAGAGGCTAGAATTGGAGGAGCGCAGAGATCTTGGAAGGTTTTAGGCGTCTATATTATTAATGCTAAACTAATTACTTGAAAGGCCTAGATCTGGATGCAAGTTACCCCTTGTGGTTTTCCCTGTATTTCTGGATTCAGATCACTTACATATACCAGACGTTCCACAGTGCAGACCCTCCCCCTAGCAGGGCCTGTGCCTGAAAGCGGGGAAAATAAGTTGGACACTGCAGCAGACCTAAGAGTCCTGCAACATGGCCACCAGCCTCAGAGCTTTCTTGTTGCTGTGCAATACAGTAACTGTTAGAAACCAATAGGTTCCTTTGTTAGAGATTTGTTTTACATGTATTCAATATTGTTGACTCAAAATGTCCTTGGTTGATCACGTTATGAGATGACATGTCTGCAAGTACTTTTGATTTTTATAAACATGGTGGCATGAGATGAATTGTTGGGAAATGTAAGAATCAGCAGATGGTGTTTGGCTTCCAGAAAAATTCATTGACCTGTGAGCACAAAGGTTGTTTGGGATACGGTAGGTTTTACATCTCAATTATAGGCATATAGGTAACAGCATAACATGTAGGAGCAACTGGACAGCTTGATATATCTTATTGCAGGGTCACTCAGGTCTGATCAACTCGGAAGCCTTGTTCTTTAGCCAGGTTGTATTGCAACATCTTAATAATTGTATGTATAACTTAATATTGTATTTTTACCATTTTTATGCTTATCATGTATTGTAACTCTTAATAAAACTTTTATACGTTGAACAAACCACCTGCAAGCCTTTTTGATTAAAGACCGAACTATTAATAGAACTAACAGCAGCCATTAGACCGTCAGCCTTGATCCTCTACTTCCTGTACCTACAAAGGAAGGTGTCAGCCTTGGCTCAGTGGTAGCATTCTCACTTCTGGGTTAGAGGGTTTGGGGTCAAGTCCCTCTACAGCAACTTGAGCACATAATCTAGGCTGACACTCCAGTGCAGTACTGAGGAAGTGCTGCACTCTCGGAGGTGCTGTCTTTTGGATGAGAAGTTGACCGTGGCCCTATCTGACCTGTCAGGTAGGCATAAAAGAGGAAAAATAAAAATAAATCAAGGGAAGGAACTGACTAGATTTAATATAAGTTAAAAAAATGGTAATGGAGAAAATAATGAGACTGAAGATTGACAAATCTCCAGGACCTGATGATTTCCACCCCAGGGTATTAACAGAAGTAGGCAAAGAAATTGCAGATGCTTTAGTCATGATCTTCCAAAACTCTCTTGCTTCAGGAATTGTCCCCTTGGATTGGAAAATTATTTAAGAAGGGTGGGAGAGAGAAACCAGGAAATTGTAGATTTATTACTCTAAGGTCTGTTGTGGGGAAGTTACTAGAATTTGTTATTAGGGGCAAAGTGACTGAGCACTCTGATAAACATGAACTGACCAGAGAGAACCAGCATGGATTTGTAAAGGGAAAGTCATGTCTGATGAACCTAGTTGAATTTTTTGAGGAGGTTACTAACGTGGTAGATAAGAGAGTGTCAATGGATGTTGTTTATGTGGACTTCCAGAAGGCATTCAATAAGGTTCCATACAAGAGACTGTTAGCAAAAATGAAAGTGCATGGAATTGGAGACAATCTATTGACATGGGTAGGGAATTAGTTAGGAGGTTGGAGACAGAGAGAAGGGATAATGGGTATTTATTCCAATTGGCAGGATGTGATTAGTTGTGTCCCCCAGGGATCCCAGGGCTTCAGCTTTTCATTATATTTATCAATGACTTAGATGAAGAAATAGGGAGCAGCATATCTAAATTTGCTGACAACACTAGGTTAGGTGGTACAGTAAGTACTGTAGATGGGAGCAGAAAGTTGCAAGGGGACATTGATAGATTAAGTGAGTGGGCAAAACTGCGGCAGATGGAATTCAATGTGGGGAAGTGTGAGGTCATCCACTTTGGACCTACGAATGATAAATCAGGGTATTTTCTAAATGATAAGAAGCTAGAAACTGTGGAGGAGCAAAGCGACTAAAGGGTCCATGTACAGAAATCACTAAAAGCTAGTAGACAGGTACAAAAAAATGTTTAAAAAGGCTAATGGAATGTTAGCATTTATCTCAAGGGGCCTGGAATACAAAGGGGTGGAAATTATGCCACAGTTTTATAAATCTCTGGTTAGACCGCATCTGGAGTACTACGTTCAGGTCTGGGCACCACATCTCAGGAAGGATATATTGGCTTTGGAGAAGGTGCAGCTCAGATTCACCAGAATGATACTGAGGCTAAAAGGGTTGAATTATGAGGACAGGTTGCAGAGATTAGGCTTGTATTCCTTTGAGTATAGGAGATTAGTTGGTGATCCAATTGAGGTAAATAAGATGATTAAAGGATTTGATAGGGTAGATAGAGAGAAACTATTTCCTCTGGTGGGGGAGTCCAGAACGAAAGGGCATAACCTTAAAATTGGAGCTAGGCTGTTCAGGGGTGATGTCAGAAGCACTTCGTCACACAAAGGGTAGTAGAAGTCTGGAACTCTCTCCCCTAAAAAGATGTTGAGGCTAGGTCAATTGAAAATTTCAGAACAGAATTTGATAGATTTTTGTTAGGCAAGGGTATTGAGGCTTACGGAACCAAGACCGTAGATAGAGTTGCACACGCAAATTAGCCATGGTCTAATTGAATGGTGGAACAGGCTTGAGGGGCTGAATGGCCTACCCCTGTTCCTAAGTTTCTATATTCCACTGCACTATTCAAAGAAGTAAATTTCTTCTGCGCCCTCTCTAAGGCCTTGACAACCTTCCTAAAGCATGGTGTCCAGAATTGAACACAGTACTCCAGCTGAGGCCTAACCAGTGATTTATAAAGGTTTAGCATAACTTCCTTGCTTTTGTACTTTATGCCTCTATTAATAAAGCCCAGGATTCCATATGCCTTTTTAACAGCCTTCTCAACTTGTCCTGCCATCTTCAAAAATTTGTGTATGTGCATCCCAGGTCTCTCTGTCCCTGCACCCCCTTTAAAATTGTACCATTTCGTTTATATTGCCTCCCCTCATTCTTCCTACCAAAATGAATCACTTCACACTTCTACGCGTTAAATTTCATCTGCCATGTGTCTGCCTATTTCACCAGCCTGTCTATATCCTCCGGAAGTCTGTTACTATCCTCCTCACTGTATACTACATTATCAAGTTTCGCGTCATCTGCAAACTTTTAAATTATGCCCTGTATACCCAAGTCCAGGTCATTAACATATATCAAAAAGAACACTGGTCCCAACAACGATCCTTGGGGGACACCACTGAATACTTCCCTCCAGTCTGAAAAACAACCATTCACCACTACTCTCTGCTTTCTGTCCCCTAGCCAAGTTTGTGGTTTCACTTTTTACCCTCTCACAAATGGGCAAAACAAAGAAACAAATATCAGAAGTCCACCCTGTTGCCCACACACTGTTTATTGTGCGAGTCCAACCATTTCAATGCCCCCGCCCCCCATAACACACAAATCCAGGTCAGTATTACACTGCCAGCTATGCTTCACCCTACATTTCAGTTGCTGCTTTCTGTGCTCCTGATTCACAAAAGCTGTAGATGCCCATATCTGGAGGTAGCCAATAAGTACAGACAAGTTCTCATCATGCTGCCACTGTCCCTTTAATCCCATGGGCTTTAATTTTGCTAACAAGTCTGTTATGTGGCACTTTATCAAATGCCTTTTGAAAGACCACATACACATCAACCGCACTACCCTCATCAACCTTTTCTGTTACTTCATCAAGGAACTCAATTAAGTTAGAAAGCCTCCCATTGTTCAATTACTGTTTTGCCTACCAATTTTTGATTCCGATCCATCTGGGCAAGATCCCTTCCAACTCACTGAAATTAGCCCTCCTTCAGTTAAGCATTTTCATATTTGATTGTTCCTTGTCCTTTTCCATAACTATTCTATTATGATCACTCTTCCTAAATGCTCCCCCACTGAAACATGCTCCATCTGCCCCATTTCATTCCCCAGAACTACATCCAGCACTGTTTCCTTCCTGGTTCGGCTGGAAACACACTGTTCTAGAAAGCTCTTTTGAACATATTTCAGGAATTCCTCCTCCTCTTTGTTCCCCTTAGAGCAGAGAAGGTTAAGAGGAGATTTGATCAAGATTTTCAAAATCATGAGACAGTAAATAAGGAGAAACTGTTTCCAGTGGCAGAAGGGTCAGTAACCACACGACACAGATTTAAGGTGATCAGCAAAAGCACCAAAGGCGACATGAGGCAAGATTTTTTTACGCAGCGAGTTGTTATGATCTGGAATGCACTGTGTGAAACAGTGGTGGAAGGAAACTCAAAAGTAACTTTCAAAGGGAATTGGATAAATGCCTGAAGGGAAACATTTTACAAGGCTATGGGGAAAGAGCAGGGGAGTGGGTCTAATTGGGTCGCTCTACCAAAAAGCCAGCATAGGTACGATGGGTTGAATGGCCTCTTTCTGTGCTGTACCATACTATGATACCACGAATTTCCACAGTACATTATATATAGCAAAACGTAAAACTGCAAATTTTATCTGGCAGGAAAGGGGTGAAAGATCATGCAGTTGGAGGGTATTTCTTAAAATTCGTAGTAACCCAATTTTTAATGTGATTTTTATTCTTTGTTAGTTTGTACTTATCAAGGTGATATTGAAATATTTTTTGCATTCAGCATCAGTATCAAGCACTAATCAAGACATAGCAATTTTTACCTGCAGGAGAAAGCTGCCTCAAACACTGCCTTAAATGTGCCTCCATTCCAATTTTAGAAGAGCACCCCCACCAATGTGACATTTCTATTTCACACCCCAACCATCTCGTTGGCCTTTTTCGGTAAAACTAACCGGCAAAAATTCCAGCTGGTGAAATTGCAAACGGGGGCCAGAAGTAGCAAGTAAACAAATTCAATCATCTCTTCCCCACTTCATGCAATGCATAACTTTCCAAACTTGGATTCTTGCCAATGCTCAACAAGACTTCCTTAGATGCTGAAACAATTTACAGGGAGGTTAAAATGAGCATTTAAGGCTAGCACTATTATTGCCTGTTGGAAAGCAATCGCTTAAAGATACGCTGTTATTTTTTGATAACCTACCATTCTATTGCAATATATGGGGACTACTTTCAAAGTTCCCTGAGACAAAATTTCATGCAAGAGGTTGAAAGAGCTTAATGAAGGCATGCCAAGGAGATTAGATGGCATTAGAGGTGGACTGTCTTTACCCACCATTATGCTACTAACCATATATGCAGACACGGGCCATTGCTACATGCCATTGACAGAGGGGAACTGCTTTCCAGTCTGTGGTTCTCCAGAGAGGCAAATGATGAGCTAAGCCATCGACTGCAAGAAGGCCTGCTGCTAATCTTTATCATACGGATGGCACTACCAGAGGTAGTCACGGTCACCTTTTCCTTCAACTTTTCTGCCTTTGCCTCTACCTCCTTTTAGGTTAGCACAGGGATCAACTGCAGTATCAGCTAAAGTGTTGCCCATAGATGTATCAAATAAGTGACTAATCCATTGGTGAGCAAGGCCAGCATTTCCATCTCCTTTCCCACGGAACGGCAATACTGCTGAATTTTCCAAAGTTCAGGGAATCATTGATGATATTGGTTACACTTTTGGTCTTTTCTAACCTTCTTATTCAGGATTATTTGGCTCTTGTAGCTTAGATCACTCTCATGGGTGAGTTCCAATGCCCCAATATCTTTGAGAGTGTCTATTCTTGCCTTGAGATCAAGGTAAGTTTTTGATAATGCAGCCAGGAAATAAGCAGCAAACTACATCTGGTAATCGCTTTTAGCTACTGGACTTACCTTATATGTTTATACAATCTCGCTTCGAAAGTAATAAAGCATCACAAAAGTCCTCACCATAAGTTTAAGATATCAAGCAAATTTATTTTACAGATGATGAATATGCACAAAAGGAACACATTATAGTAAGCAACCTTCTGCCTAACACCCCCAGTTGACAAAATAATGAAAAATTTGCAAATCTATTTCTTTGTAAATACATTTTAAAACACACATTAATGATCTGAAGTTTCCTCAGAGCTGCTCCCACTCCACCGCTGTGACTTTAAAAAAATTATTCTCGGGATGTGGACGTTGCTGGCAAGGCCGGCATTTATTGCCCATCTCTAGTTGTCCTTGAGAAGGTGGCGCTGGGCCTTCTTCTTGGTGAAGATACTCCCACAATGCTGTTAGATAGGGAGTTCCATGACTTTGACCCAGCGACAATGAAGGAACGGTGATATATGTCCAAGTCGGGATAGAGTGTGACTTGGAAGGGAACTTGGAGGTGATGGTGTTCCCATGCATCTGGTGCCCTTGTCCTTTTAGGTGGTGGAGGTCGCGGATTTGGGAGGTGCTGCCAAACAAGCTGTGGTGACTTGCAGCAGTGCATCCTGTGGATAATACACACTGCAGCCGCGGTACACCGGCGGTTGATGGAGTAGATGCAGACTGCTTTATCCTGGGTGATGTCGAGTTTCTTGAGTTTTATTGCAGCTGCACCCATCAAGACAAGTGGGGACTATGCTGGAAGTGTGGCAGGAAACAACATGCAAACAGGGTTTCTGCTGCACTTCCAGCAAAGTTACAGCAGTGGAGCAGGTACAGCTCCAAGGAAATTCCCGGCCATCGTGTTTCTCCTTTCTTTAAGGAATATCAAACTGACTGATGCTGGTTGCATCTCTGAGATTTCAAGCTATCTACTCTTGTGGAATATGTAGAATTGTCTTTTTTATATGCTGGAAAGGATTTCCTGGAGTTTAAGTATCTAATCCACCAAATTTAAAGGAACCATCCATCATTTTGCATTGTTTAAGTTTGAATTATCCCTCTCCCATGTCTGCAACTGACAAAACTGGCAACATTTGAAATAAGCAGGGTACAGGTATCTGAACTGTTGTTTTTTTAAAACGTGCTGTGACTGATTTCAGAGACAGACACTAACTAAAACTAGAACAAGATACCACATTTTGTCACAGCATCCAGACAGCAGCAGGTTCCTGCTTCTCCTCTGGCATCCCTACTTGCTGCTCCTCACCCATACACTGTGACTCACTCAGTGCTACAGCTTCAAGCTTATTATTTGCATCCTCTGGGGTGTATGTAGATGTGCTGATGGCCAGAAAAATTGGTGAGAGTGAAACAGTTTGCTGCAAAGTGCCATGTCCCATTGGCATTGATAGCAGGCTGCTCTTCCAGGCCTACAATAACAGAGTAGAGGGGCACATGTTAGAATGTTGGCTCCAAGACGCCTTTCAAAACAGAGCTTACATTGCAACCAATTATGTGTGATGTTTTTGTGGTTGTGGGTATCCCTGTGTGTCAGTCAGCGAGAAGGGGGTTAAGTCATAATAAGAGCACCCCAACCTGTGTCAGTAAATAAGCATACATTGTACAGCAAGGGTGTGCTGGCAGGATTTGCTGTGTGGAGCCCCTTTAAGAGTTCAGTGCGACAACAGTTTCAGATAAAAGTTTCAGCCAGTATGTATGCCATGCTACTGTATGACCCTAGATGCTAAGCTGTAAGGTTACAAGAAAACTTTGGAGGGATGAACAGTAAAAGAGTGACAGATTCCTAGGACATGCATACTTGGACAGATACCTGCTACAGGAAACTGCTGGATAGCATTATCGTGGTATCTTTCCTCAGCTCTGCCATCTTCTTCCACATTTGCAACCATGTCTTTTGGGATGTCCAGCGAACAATTATCCTGTCTGCCATTTCTTGCCCAGCATTGGGGACAACCCTTCTCTTGGGAGGGTGCCCTTCAGTGCCAACTAGTCAATGTCTTTTGCCTCAAGGTATGTCTCGGCATGTCAAGGGCACTATCTGTAAATGCTCCTGTGTGTTTTCATAGAATCATACAGCACAGAAGAAAGCCATTCGGCCCATCGTGCCTGTGCCAGCTTTTTGAAAGAGCCATCCAATTAGACCCATCCCCTCCACTTTTCTCATAGCCCTGCAATTCTTTCCTTTTCAAGTATTTATCCAATTCCCTTTTGAAAGTTACTATTAAATCTGCTCCCACCACCCTTTCAGGCAGTGTAAAAAAAATTCTCCTCATCTCCTTCCTGGTTCTTTTGCTAATATCTTAAATCTGTGTCTTCTGATTGCAACCCTCCTGCCAGTGAAAACAATTTCTCCCTATCTACTCTGTCAAAACCCCTCATAATTTTGAACACCTGCATTAAATCTCTCCTTAACCTTCTCTGCTCTAAGGAGAACAATCTCAGCTTCCCTTGTCTGTCCACATGAAGTCCCTCATCCCTGGTACCATTCTAGTAAATTTCATCCGTTCCATGTCCAAGGCCTTGACATCCTTTCTAAAGTGCGGTGCCTGCAATTGGACACAATACTCCAGCTGGGGTCTAACCAGTGATTTATAAAGATTTAACATAACTTTCTTACTTTTGTACTCTATGCCTCTATTTATAAAGCCCAGGATCCCATATGCTTTTTTAACAGCCTTATACAACTTGTCCTGCCACCATCAAAATTACGTAAATCTTTAATCACCATTCATTCAGATCATATGAAATAGGAGTTTAATTGACACTTTTTATTGCTTTAAATTTCCATATCTCTTATTCTCCAAAGAAGGAACAGACACCACGAGTGCAGTCTGCTTGTAATAAACAGCGTATTCCCTTCACTGTTGCAGTACTATAAACAGCTGCAGTCATTTAAAATTTCCTGCCCCGTTTATGCAAGGTCCTAAATGCAGCCTTTGGGGGTTCACCATGAATACTTAAAGAAGTGGAAACCCAGAGATTCTGATGGGAACAGCCATACACAAGTCAACAAGCTTTCTCATAGCACACAGTTCCCATTGTTAACTTACCGAAACTGGGATTTTTACATTTACTGTTTCAGTACTGATTCTTACTGATTTGCAGGCAGTTTTGGGATATAAAACAGGGGTGTTAACTAGTGGTGCACCTGATTCCACCAGGTTCCCGATTGGCAGGTTAGATTAACATTTCTACAAACCAAAAACTTTAGAAATGAAATGTTTATAATGTCTTCACTGTTCTAAATTTGCCATAGTTATTCTGACAAGATCAAACCTAACAAGTCAACAAGAAAGCAAACGATTACAACTGGGATTAAAACCTAGACTAAATTAAATTAACCATTTAATTTAGGTTAAAACTTAAAACTAAACACTAAAAAGTTAGGAGATAACTTCCTGTTGTCTTATAACATAGGGAATGTACTACTGGAGGTAAAAAGAAAATAATCTCTGTTCATCGTTTTCTTAATTTGCACCTAATCTCCCTCTTTCTTCCTGTTATCTCAATCTCTTCCCAATCTTTCCCTTTTCTTTTCCCTAATCCTTTTCTCATTGTTCTTTCTATAGAAGGCATTGATTAGACCCCATTTGGTGTGCTGTCCACCCTACCACATGAAGGATATTATTGCCCTTGGTAGGATACAACTTTGGGCAATCAGGATGCCGGATCTCAGGAATCTACGTTATAAGGAAAGGTTAAGGAAATTGACGTGTTCTTAGTGGAACCTTTGAAATGACTTCATAGAATTTTTCAAAATTATGAAGGGAGTTTGTAGAATTTTTCACTCTGGAAACGTTCAAAAACTAGGGGGACATAATTTAGAAATTAGCAAATTAGGAGTAAGTAAGGAATTCCAACAAAACTGTTTCGCACAGATAGTGCTATGCATTTGAAATAAGTTACCAGGGAAAGCCTGAAATAAACAGTATGGGCTCGATTTTCGCACCCCCGAGCGGGTGCGTTTGTGGCGGGGGGGCTGCGAAAATCGGGGATTCCCGGGGCGGGTCCGGAGCCCGGCTCCAACCTGCCCACTTCCGGGTTCGCCAGTGAAGTGGCTGACGTGCGCGTGCAGCCCCCGCATGTGGGACTCCCGCCGGCAATTAAAGCCAGCGGGGTGCCACTTAAAGTACTTAAACAGGTACTTCAGGTCGTTTACAGGCCTGATTGACCTGATATTATAGGAGGGGTGGGATTTTTCAGATCAACTGGGACTGTACTGGGGGAAACACTCCCAGTTCAAATGGACGTGTTGCAGCCATCTGCCTGTGGCAGCTGCAAAGGCCCATTTGACAGGTGGAGGGGGGGAGACCCTCACTCATTGCAAGAGGCCACTCTGACACCTTGGACAAAGTTTAGCCACCACCACCCTCCTCCTAACAATAAAATTCACAAACTTTCACACTTACCCCGGTGTCCTGACACATGTACCTACCTTGCGGACCCCCTCAGATGTACATCTTTCGGATGGGGGCCGCCGTAGCTGCAGTCACGACCTCCTCGGAGGACGAACAGCATCACCAGCCTCGCCGGCCACGCCGTCCACCTCTGACACGTGGAGCTCCACAACACAGTGCTGTGACACATCCACCTGCACAGCAGGAGGGAGGGCAACGGCAGAGAGAGTTGCGTCGCAGAGGGCACTACCCTCGCCACAGGATCCACTGACCGAGGCTCAGCTTCTTGGACCTCTCTGAGCAGCAGTGCACACGGAGGCTCAGAGTCACTCGACATGTAGTCGTGGACATCTGCAGCCTCCTTCATGCCGAGCTGCTCCCGGCTGGCCCGAGCACCATCTTCTTACATGTCGCTGTCAAAGTCACCACTACCCTCAACAACTTCTCCTCTGCATCCTTCCAGGGTGCCACCGGGGACATCGCCGACGTCTCTCAGTCGTCTGCACAAAAGAGCCCTGCAAATACACCTACACCCACTCTGCAGTGACACAATGGGTGGCATCAGGTGTGGGTCTTCATAGTGATCCTCAGGAAAGGGCATTATTGCACAAACCAGACAAGATTCGCAAAGACATGGCAGTAGTGGTGACAATATAATATGTTATGTGAGTTGATCAGAAATTAAATATAAGTAAAAACCATGATAAACCCTCAAACACCCTTGTGCATCCCCTTCATGCTCATGACATGTTTGCCTTACGCTTCCTACTGCACATATGTGATACATGCCCTGTGGCTGCAGCACAGGTAGTGGCAGGTTAAGTGAGGCTGACCGTGAAAGAGATGTGTGAGAGGGTGAGTATGAGATAGAGCCATGAGATTGTATGAGGATTGGGTTGAGTGGTAGTGGCGGGATGAGTACTGGCGAGGTGAGTAAGTGCAGGTAAAATGAGGATAAGCTTTGAGTGGGTGTGAGGAGTGATGTGACAGAGTAGTGTTGGTAGTGCAGAAGGAGGTTTGGGGTGGGGCCGGTGATGTGGCAGACGGAGGGGAGGGGAATGAGTAAGTGTACTCACTTCAGCTGACCTAGTTAGGTCATTGAAGCGCCTCCTGCACTGTATCCAGGTGGGCGATATGTTGGTGGTGCTGGTGATCTCCTCTGCCACCTCGAGCCAGGCCTTCTTGGTGGCAGAGGCAGGCCACTTCCTCCCGCCCACTGGGGGGAAGATCTCTGTCCTCCCCCTCCTCCTCACCCCATCCAATAAGACCTGGAGTGAGGCATCATTAAACCTGGGAGCAGCCTTCCCCCTGGGCTGCTCCATGCTGTAATTTTTCCTATTTTCTGCAGCATCAGTCAGTGCAGCACTGCCCCTTTAAATAGGGCTCCTCCAGCTGACAGCCTATGATGCGGGTGCGCACTCCGTCCGCTGCGCAGCTTTCCAGCACGAAACCCAGAAGTAAAGGTAAGTGGCTGCAATTAGCCTGCGCTTGCGTGCGGAGAACCCCGATTTCACTGGGCACGTTACCCACGTGCCCAGTCGACCACCCGCTGCCAACCCACCGCCCTTCCAATATCGGGCCCTATAAGTGAGTATAAAAAAGAAAGACTTGCATTTATCATGGAATCATAGAATCTTACAGCACAGAAGGAAGCCATTCGGTCCGTCATGCCTGTGCCGGCTCTTTGAATGAGCTATCCATTTTACCAGGGAAAGCCATGAAATAAATAGTATAAGTGAGCATAAAAAAAGAAAGACTTGCGTTTATATATCACCTTTCTCGACCTGAAAAGAGAAAAGTTAATGGGCATGATTTTAGCCTGGAAAAACAGGTGGGTTGGGGGCGGTGGGCAATAAAATTGCAACAATTTCAAACCCACCCCCAACCCATCTCCAACCCACCCATTCCAGTTTTCATGGGGGTGGGATGAGGGGCGGGCAACCAACCTGTTCTCAGGAGTGGGTTGGTCACTAAAACCTTTCAAGGAGGCTGTGGGTTTCCATTTTTACAGGTCTTGTGGTTTTAGCCTCTGGGGTCCTGGATTTTTTTTTATTCGTTCATGGGATGTGGGCGTCGCTGGCGAGGCCGGCATTTATTGCCCATCCCTAATTACCCTTGAGAAGGTGGTGGTGAGCCTTGAGAGGAGGCGTGAAAGTCTGAAACTGCGGGTAAGTGCCTTTATTGCACTGCTTGTGGACCCGAAGGAGCAGGAATGCTTCCCCCAGGCCCAAGAAAACAACTGCAGTGATCCCCCCAACAATCGCTGATGCCCCCCCCACCCCAACAATCGCCGATGCCCCCGATGATCACGACCCCCGCGATGATCTCCGATCCAAACCCCCCCTTGGTGACTGACACCCGATCCCCCTCACGATGACTGACCCCTGATGACTGATTCCCCCGATGAATGACTCCCTCCCCGATGACTGACCACCCGATGACTAACTCTCCCCCCCGTAACCCCCATGCCCGCCAATGCCCCCATGCTCGCCGATGCCCCATGTCCCCCAATGCCCCTATGTCCACCGATGCCCCATCCCCCTATACCCACCAATGTCCTCCCAATGCATCCAATCTAAGGCTTACTGAACACTTACCTCTTCTGCCCTCCGACTGAGACCAGCCTGTCAATCAGGCCGGCCTGTCGGGCAGGAAACCATCAAAAAAAATATAAAAGACGTCCTTATGTCAAAATCACGAGGACGACTGGGAAACCAGCACTTCTGGGTTTCCCATCCGCAATTCGACCTTTCCCGCCTCCAGGCTAAGATTACCCCCAATGTGCTTCTCAAGAAATAGTGACTAGAACGTGAGATGCCAGGAAAGTGGGTTGGGAATTAAACAAAAAGGAGTCTGCTTGATGAGTGCAATAACCTTTTTCTGTTCCTCAAATTTCCTCTTTTGTATGTTCCTGTATTATAACAGCTACCTCTTCTGAATCAGAAACCTTCAAAGCTTTGCCATTGAGTTGGTATGTTTCTCTTTTCAGTGCTTCCAAAAACTAGTGGGCGGCTCTCTTGACACTAGACAATGTGAACATACTGCATGACCGCACTGCCCCACAGTGATGTTTGAACAGCAATATTTAACAAGCTCCTTTGCCAAAGAAATGGTGACAATATTTAAATGCTGACAAATTGGAGTACATACTTGGACAGAAAGAGAAAATATTGAGGAAGACAGCACTGCCTGGTCATGGAACCAATTTACGGAACTGTCACTGCATTTTTGGAACGATAATACATTTTTGTTGTCTGGCAGAATTTCGCTAGTAGAAACCAGTTAGAAGATATAATGAACAGAGAAGAGAAAAAGGTATAAGGGTGATTTCACAATCTGGTGCTCCCGATAGGGAGTGGCATTCACAGAGAGTGCATCTCAGGAAATCACACAGCCCATGATTTTCCATCCATTAATTCAGTCCATTGTGAGCACGGAATCTTAGTATTACTGTTATATATACAATTGAATATCTAAGTATTCCAATGGATGATCTCAAATTTAATTAAGAAAAAACCACACAGAATGCAGCATGGACCAACCTTACTGGGAAAATAACGGCGTGTGTCAATGTGCAAATCGGCCAGCAAGTTCAGGGGATGAAGAGATACGCCGTGAGCTACGGATCTCCAGAACCTGCAGGTCGATTTACGCCACTCCACCGTCTGCCTCGCACAAACGGCATCTCACCCTCAGCCTCTCCATTATTTTTAAGAACTTGCTGGATTTGCACATTATTGCCCATTAAACTCACGCAGAAAGTTAGGGCTCATAATTAATAGCGTAAGTACCTTTTTAACCATGTGAGAGTTATTAATGCAATGCCAATCAACCTCTCTGGCCGAGAAAGGGAACAATTTAAACTGTTCAATCACGTTCCTGCATGTAGTTGTTACAGATTTTTAAAATGTCAAATTTTAAATTAAATTTTTTTTTCTTACTTTTCCTTTCTGTCTTTTTTCTCTCTCTATCAATCCAATCTTTCTTTCCCTCGCTTTAATTCTCTTTCAGTACCCGATTTGACTCCAATTCACCCTCCTTCTCAGTCATTCCTCTGTTTCTTTCTCAAACCTTAAATCTCATTGGTTAAGGAGATACACTGTTGTGTCCCATCGTTCACTAAGGTGCCAGATGCCCCGTTGCCGTCACCATGCCTGTTATCAGCTCTCCCTTCCAACAAATTACAGGGCAAAAAATCTTTGAGCTGAAGGGCTCAGGGAACAGTTTAACTAACGGTGAACGTCACGAGATGCCCCGCTCCAACAAGATTGGGCCTTATGATATGGGATTCACGCATTAGATAAACGGTACTAAACAGTTGTGCCTGACATGCTTTCTGTTTGCACCATAGGCAGAAATCCAATGAATGCCATGGGTGTAAACATAAAACGGGTTTAAACATTTTTTAAAACATTTTAAGAAAAAATGTACAACAGCCAGTAAATTAATATGGTGCAGTGCATAGTGGTATCACTGAGGTTGTCATGGCAATGGTTGTTCTGAAGCATGCAATTTTCTGTAGTGTGCAGTTGCTTTAGGAATACCTATTAAAGTTGAGATTGGCAGTGAAATTCAGCTTGCCCACATAGTACTGTGAAGATTTTATTTCATGAGTATTGTCTTATGGGCTGGGCAATGCAACTATTTGTATAACAATAATTTTATACAGAACATGGTTGCGACTTTCTTACAGTTACATCACATAGCATGATATGAAATCTGTAATGGTTTATTTGATTTAGTTGTGCATGACTGTTATTTGTTGCTTATAAAAAAAGGATAAGAAAAAGAGCTCAGCTATTATAGCTAATGATAATTCAAACTGACAATAATATTGTAACCATTTGCTTTCCCATGACTTTTCGGTATTTTTATCTGGTCCCTACATTTAAAGAAATGTTAAATGAAGAGCAAAACAAAAATAATAATGAATGGAATGATAACACTACTTGCAATCTGACTGCAGATCTTAGTCAACTCATGTAGAAATAATAACTGAGCCTGAGGAGATAAACAGAATTATAAGCTTTCAAGAAAATATTCTTATAGCTTAATTGCATTTCAATTCTTCCTATTTATATTTTTGTTTTCAATTCAGCATCACAGAGAACAGCAGCACTCACAAGCATTAGCACTGAAAAGAACTGAAGCACATCAGCAAGTCACATCGTTGACAGGACTATTTGCTAAATATATTTGAGGCATATTACATATTGGTTTGAAGAGACCCTCTGGTCACTGCTGAGAGTGGTGTTGACAATCTATAGTGGCTAACTTCATGAATGGAATGAACCTCTCTGGGAATGTTTACTGATGGAACAGCCCCTAAAGTCAGCATTGAGAATGCTGCTGACAGCATGTATTGGGTAACTACTTGATTGGAATTAGCCCTGTAATCAGATGTGGCGTTGACAGGCTGTGGTGGGTGATTCATTGATTGGAATAGGCCTCGCGGTCAGTTTTGTGGTGGTGTTGAAAGCCTGTAATAATACATTGTGCTAGTGAGCGAGTGAGCCTTACTGAATGGCTTGGATTGTGAAGGTCAATCATGGTGGAATTCTGATGGAGATGGGGCAGATGGAAATCAGGCTTTGAGAATAAGGCAATTCTCTACCCTTTCCCATTGGACAGATCACTCAAGCTGAGCCTATTTAAGGTCCTTCTGCTTCCTGCTAAGACATAGGCTTTCCTTCTCTAAAGTAAAGTCCTCCTGTGTCCACTCCCACCTGTGAGAATGCTTCCCAGCAAACCAGCTCAGTCGTCACAAGTGAAACAGACTTATCCAATTGAAAAGACTTTGTCAAAGCCAATGAGAAAGTGAACAGAAAGGCAGGGTAATACATGTTTACAAAATCAACCTATCACATCCATCAAAAAGTTGAAATCTGCAGCAAAAACAGAAAATGTTAGTGACACTCAGCATCCATGGAGAGAAGTGACAAGTTAATGTTTCAGGTGTACCCTTTACACCAGAACTAGATGAAATGTGCAATTCTGCGATGTGCAAGGCTGAAAATTGTATAAAATACTACAACAAATAGCACCTATACAGGAGCATGTTTGTTTTCAATTCTTTTCACCCTATCAGAAAGTATAATAGAGTTAAAGACTGAAAAGGAGAAAGCCACTTTACACCTTTCTCGCCAGGCTCCAACAACTTCAGATACCATTTCTCAAAGACTAGTATTAAACCACCTCTCACCCCCAGTTTTGAAAGCATTAAACAAACCATAGAGCACTGGACAAGGAGAATGCCCCTTCTCCACAAACACAATACAGCAACTAAAACATGTTTGCTTCATTAAATGCAGAATCATTCTCGATTTCCTGTTCTTTATAACAATAAACCTGTAAGTGAAATGTTTTGAACAGTAGCCTGGAAGCTGCTATTAAGATCTTTTTTTAATGATGCTTTCCTGCAGCAGTCACAGGCATTTTAAATTAACTTTATTACTCGGGACTCCAAGATACCATGGGAATTCCTGCATACACAGGAAAACAGCACTAAAAGTTTGCCGTGCGCAGGACAACGTCCCTCCACTGCCAATCCAGGTCTACCTTTCTTGGCTAAACCCTGAGAGGGTATGCACATCAAGAAGGGTGGCATTTGTTTCAGTAGAAATTAGCTATGAATAATATCTAATTATGAAACAGCCAGAATTTATTATTTTGCAAAATAGCACCACAATTGCAATGCTTCATACTTTCG
This sequence comes from Heptranchias perlo, assembly GCF_035084215.1. Classification (NCBI taxonomy): domain Eukaryota; kingdom Metazoa; phylum Chordata; class Chondrichthyes; order Hexanchiformes; family Hexanchidae; genus Heptranchias; species Heptranchias perlo. Next base: position 23,948,603 of record NC_090333.1, read on the forward strand.
TAAGCTGTGTTTACTTTTGACACAGGATTCCTGCTTGGTTAGGCCACAGCTTGAGTACTGCGTACCACATTACAGGAAAGATGTGATTGCACTAGAAAGGGTATAGAGGAGATTTACGAGGATGTTGCCAGGACAGGAGAATTTTGGGAAAGATTGGATGGCAGGGGTTGTTTTCTTCGGAACAAAGGTGGCTGAGGGGAGATTTAATTGAGGTATATAAAATTATGACGGGACTAGATAGAGTGGATAGGGAGGACCTATTTTCCTTAGCAAAAGGGTCAGTGACCAGGGGGCATAGATTTAAAGTAATTGGATTAGAGGGGAGCTGCGGAGAATTTTTTTCGCCCAGAGGGTGGTGGGGATCTGGAACTCACTGCCTGAAAGGGTGGTAGAGGCAGAAACCCTCAACTCATTTAGAAAGTACTTGGATGTGCACTTGAAGTGCCGTAACCTACAGGGCTACGGACCAAGTGCTGGAAAGTGGATTAAGCTGGATAGCTCTTTTTCAGCCGGCATGGACACAATGGGCCGAATGGCCTCCTTCTGTGCCGTAACTTTCTATGATTCTATGAGTCTATGAACATCACTAAATCAGATTATCTGGTCATTTATCTCAGTTATAAAATTACACAAATTGGCTGCTACATTACAACAATGACGATACTTCAAAAAGTAATTCATTGGCTATAAAGTCCCTTGGGGCATCCAGAGGTTGTGAAAGGCACTTAAAAATGCATTTTCTTTCTTTCTGTACACTCACACAGCTAGAAAAGATTACGACATTTATTGTATGGGAAGGGGAATGGTGGGAAACCATATTTTGTACTAATTGAAAACAAATACATACAAATTTATTGGAACAAGAAAAAGCCATTGGGGCCCCTCAGCCCTTGTTAAATGTCAGTTCCACCTGCTTGCCATCTCACCATATCCCTCAATTGCTTGGCTTCTTGAAGCAGTTTGCGACATCCTGGTTGTGAAAGGCACTTTCTAAAATGCAAATGTTTTCTTCTTTCTTTTTAAATTTTTTTTTTTTTTATTCGTTCACGGGATGTGGGCGTCGCTGGCAAGGCCGGCATTTATTGCCCATCCCTAATTGCCCTCGAGAAGGTGGTGGTGAGCCGCCTTCTTGAACTGCTGCAGTCCGTGTGGTGACGGTTCTCCCACAGTGCTGTTAGGAAGGGAGTTCCAGGATTTTGACCCAGCGACAATGAAGGAACGGCGATATATTTCCAAGTCGGGATGGGGTGTGACTTGGAGGGGAACGTGCAGGTGGTGTTGTTCCCACGCGCCTGCTGCCCTTGTCCTTCTAGGTGGTAGAGGTCGCGGGTTTGGGAGGTGCTGTCGAAGAAGCCTTGGCGAGTTGCTGCAGTGCATCCTGTGGATGGTGCACATTGCAGCCACAGTGCGCCGGTGGTGAAGGGAGTGAATGTTTAGGGTGGTGGATGGGGTGCCAATCAAGCGGGCTGCTTTATCTTGGATGGTGTTGAGCTTCTTGAGTGTTGTTGGAGCTGCACTCATCCAGGCAAGTGGAGAGTATTCCATCACACTCCTGACTTGTGCCTTGTAAATGGTGGAAAGGCTTTGGGGAGTCAGGAGGTGAGTCACTCGCCGCAGAATACCCAGCCTCTGACCTGCTCTCGTAGCCACAGTATTTATATGGCTGGTCCAGTTAAGTTTCTGGTCAATGGTGACCCCCAGGATGTTGATGGTGGGGGATTCGGCGATGGTAATGCCGTTGAATGTCAAGGGGAGGTGGTTAGACTCTCTCTTGTTGGAGATGATGTGGAGATGCCGGTGATGGACTGGGGTTGACAATTGTAAACAATTTTACAACACCAAGTTATAGTCCAGCAATTTTATTTTAAATTCACAAGCTTTCGGAGGCTACCTCCTTCCTCAGGTGAACGATGTGGACATCGTTCACCTGAGGAAGGAGGTAGCCTCCGAAAGCTTGTGAATTTAAAATAAAATTGCTGGACTATAACTTGGTGTTGTAAAATTGTTTACAATTGTTGGAGATGGTCATTGCCTGGCACTTATCTGGCGCGGATGTTACTTGCCACTTATCAGCCCAAGCCTGGATGTTGTCCAGGTCTTGCTGCATGCAGGCTCGGACTGCTTCATTATCTGAGGGGTTGCGAATGGAACTGAACACTGTGCAGTCATCAGCGAACATCCTCATTTCTGACCTTATGATGGAGGGAAGGTCATTGATGAAGCAGCTGAAGATGGTTGGGCCTAGGACACTGCCCTGAGGAACTCCTGCAGCAATGCCCTGGGGCTGAGATGATTGGCCTCCAACAACCACTACCATCTTCCTTTGTGCTAGGTTTGACTCCAGCCACTGGAGAGTTTTCCCCCTGATTCCCATTGACTTCAATTTTACTAGGGCTCCTTGCTGCCACACTCGGTCAAATGCTGCCTTGATGTCAAGGGCAGTCACTCTTACCTCACCTCTGGAATTCAGCTCTTTTGTCCATGTTTGGACCAAGGCTGTAATGAGGTCTGGAGCCGAGTGGTCCTGACGGAACCCAAACTGAGCATCGGTGAGCAGGTTATTGGTGAGTAAGTGCCGCTTGATAGCACTGTCGACGACACCTTCCATCACTTTGCTGATGATTGAGAGTAGACTGATGGGGCGGTAATTGGCCGGATTGGATTTGTCCTGCTTTTTGTGGACAGGACATACCTGGGCAATTTTCCACATTGTCGGGTGGATGCCAGTGTTGTAGCTGTACTGGAACAGCTTGGCTAGAGGCGCAGCTAGTTCTGGAGCACAAGTCTTCAGCACTACAGCTGGGATGTTGTCAGGGCCCATAGCCTTTGCTGTATCCAGTGCACTCAGCCGTTTCTTGATATCACGTGGAGTGAATCGAATTGGCCGAAGACTGGATTCTGTGATGGTGGGGATATCGGGAGGAGGCCGAGATGGATCATCCACTCGGCACTTCTGGCTGAAGATGCTTCAGCCTTGTATTTAGCACTCACGTGCTGGACTCCGCCATCATTGAGAATGGGGATGTTTGCAGAGCCTCCTCCTCCTCCCGTTAGTTGTTTAATTGTCCACCACCATTCACGACTGGATGTGGCAGGACTGCAGAGCTTTGATCTGATCCGTTGGTTGTGGAATCGCTTAGCTCTGTCTATGGCATGTTGCTTCCGCTGTTTAGCATGCGTGTAGTCCTGAGTTGTAGCTTCACCAGGTTGGCAACTCATTTTTAGGTACGCCTGGTGCTGCTCCTGGCATGCTCTTCTGCACTCCTCATTGAACCAGGGTTGATCCCCTGGCTTGTTGGTAATGGTAGAGTGAGGAATATGCCGGGCCATGAGGTTACAGATTGTGCTGGAATACAATTCTGCTGCTGCTGATGGCCCACAGCGCCTCATGGATGCCCAGTTTTGAGCTGCTAGATCTGTTCTGAATCTATCCCATTTAGCACGGTGGTAGTGCCACACAACACGTTGGATGGTGTCCTCAGTGCGAAGACGGGATTTCATCTCCACGAGGACTGTGCGGTGGTCACTCCTACCAATACTGTCATGGACAGATGCATTTGCGACAGGTAGATTGGTGAGGACGAGGTCAAGTAAGTTTTTCCCTCGTGTTGGTTCGCTCACCACCTGCCGCAGGCCCAGTCTAGCAGCTATGTCCTTCAGGACTCGGCCAGCTCGGTCAGTAGTGGTGCTACCGAGCCACTCTTGGTGATGGACATTGAAGTCCCCCACCCAGAGTACATTTTGTGCCCTTGCTACCCTCAGTGCTTCCTCCAAGTGGTGTTCAACATGGAGGAGGACTGATTCATCAGCTGAGGGAGGACGGTAGGTGGTAATCAGCAGGAGGTTTCCTTGCCCATGTTTGACCTGATGCCATGAGATTTCATGGGGTCCAGAGTCAATGTTGAGGACTCCCAGGGCCACTCCCTCCTGACTGTATATCACTGTACCGCCACCTCTGGTGGGTCTGTCCTGCCGGTGGGACAGGACATACCCAGGGATGGTGATGGAAGAGTCTGGGACGTTGGCTGAAAGATATGATTCTGTGAGTATGGCTATGTCAGGCTGTTGCTTGACTAGTCTGTGGGACAGCTCTCCCAATTTTGGCACAAGTCCCCAGATGTTAGTAAGGAGGACCTTGCAGGGTCGACTGGGCTTGGTGTTTTGCCGTTGTCGTGTCCGGTGCCTAGTGGTCCGATGCCGGGTGGTCCGTCCGGTTTTATTCTTATTATGACTTTTCGTAGCGAGATTTTACAACTGAGTGGCTTGCTAGGCCATTTCAGAGGGCAATTAAGAATCAACCACATTGCTGTGGGTCTGGAGTTACATATAGGCCAGACCGGGTAAGGGCGGCAGGCTTCCTTCCCTGAAGGACATTAGTGAACCAGATGGGTTTTTACGACAATCCGGTAGTTTCATGGCCATCATTACTGATACTAGTATTTTAATTCCAGATTTTTATTTAATTAATTGAATTTAATTAATTAATTGAATTTAAATTCGCCAGCTGCCGTGGCGGGATTTGAACTCATGACTCTGGATTTTAGTCCAGGCCTCTGGATTACTAGCCCAGTAACATAACCACTATGCTACCGTACCCTCCTCAAATAATTCATATGAGCAAAGATTTCTCCCATTTTCCTGGCCAACATTCCTCCCTGAAACACCACCAAAAATATCTTTCACTATAGCTTAAATTCCTGACACTCAACATTATCTACATTACTACCCTCAGTACCTTCACAAGGTCATTATTATCCTACGTATGATTAGATCACCAAAACTGTATGCAGCACTCAAGATGCAATCTGGCCAATGCCTTATCAATGATACGACTTCTGATTTTTGTTTGATAACGCTCCTGTGAAGTTGGGATGTTTTCCTACGTTAAAGGCACTATATAAATGCAAGTTGTTGTTGTTTGTACTCTATCTCTCTACTAATGCAGCCAGTTATTTTCCTTGCCTTTTTTTCTGTGGCTTTTCACTAAGCCAATGGTTTCATCGATCTATCTGCAATACCCATAGCATATAGATCAGCACACTATACAACAGTTTAATTTAACACATGCAGCCAATTTTGGATCTTCTTGCAACTATGTCAATCATTTTGAACTTATTCTCATTTAAGTGCGTTAGCGACTCACTAGCCCGTTTACAACAACTTGCAATTATATAGCACCTTTAACATAGAAAACATCCCAAGGCGCTTCACAGAGGTGTAATCAAAAAAGTTGTCTGACAGATTGAAATCCTTTAAATGTAATTGTATTTGCTGTGCTTGCTATTTTGGTATCATTTGCAAACTTGGAGATCTTGCTTACAATATCCTTGTCTAAGTCAGTGACATATAAAAATAAGTCTAACCCCTGCATTATACTTTACAGTCTGAAAAGTTCTCATTGATGGCAACTTCTGCTTCCTTTGTTTAAGCTAGCTGTCTACCAGTGCCACACCTTATCTCCTATTCTGTGACTGCTTACCTTACTATTAATTGCCGGTGTGGAACCTTGCCAAGAGCATTTTGATAATCCAAGTATGTAATATTAGTTATATTTCCCTTGTCTATCATGTCAGTCACCTTAAAAAAAAAACACTCCAGTAGATTAGTTTAATGTCACCCCTTGCCTGAATCCATGTAAATTATCTTTTAGTAAGTTATACTTTTCCAAATATTCACCCATTTGAACTCTCGAAATCATTTCAAAGATTTTCTTTACAACCGATGTTAAATGTACTGATCTATTGTTGCTAGATATATCTCTGTGCAGTTTTTAAATAATAGAATTATGTTAGCATCATTCATACAGAATGGGTGAGAAAAGACAATTGAGTCAATGAAGTCTGTCCCACACAGTCAACGGTGCCACCATATCCACCCACTCCCAGCAACAGTTGCTCCTGGGAGAGGCAAAACAATTTTTTTTTATGAATCAACCACATTGCTGTGGGTCTGGAGGCCAGACTGGTTAAGAATAGCAGGTTTCCTTCCCTAAAGGACATTAGTAAACCAGATGGATTTTTATGACAATCTAGTAGTTTCATGGCCACCATAACTTATATTAGTTTTTTTTATTCCAGATTTTATTTTAATTAATAGAATTTAAATTCCCCAGCTGCTATAGCAAGATTTGAATTCATGACTCCAGATTACTTGTCCAGTAACATAACCACCATGCAACCGCACCCGTACAGACTAGCAGCTTACCTCCTATAACTGGAAATTTCGTCTTCTCTCAGGAACTTTTCAAGTTCCCTGTTAAAGGGCTGTAGCAACCCCACACAAACCACACGTCTCAGCGGTTTGTTCTATATGACAGTGACTCATTGCAAAAATAAATATTTCCTGGCATCTCACTTATCACTTTGGTTATGGATTTTATAGGCATGACTTCTAGTCCCAAATTCCTATCCATTTCGAATAGCCTATCTAACTGGACTGTATCCAAACACTTTATCATTTTAAAAACGTCAATTATATCCCCTCTCAGAATATGTTTCTCCAAAGTAACTAACCCCAATTCTTGGGGCCTATTCTCACAGCTCTAAGATTTGGTATCATTCTGGCCATCCTCCTCTGCACCCTGTCCAGGGCCTCAATATCCCTCACCGTGTGTGGGGACCAAAACTGGACACATTATTCCAAAGGTAGAATTTTAACTCTCGAGCAGGAAGCCAGCTGGGCAAACGGGCAACCCACCTGTAAGCTGCAGCTGGAGGACCGGCCGATTTTCACAGCCTGGCATTATTTACATCCCACCAGCCTGCTTTACACCCAAAACAGGCGTAAAGGGGCAGCTGGCCGTCTGTCAGCAGTTGAAGCCTCTGGGCCACCCACCAGCACTTAGGTAAATGGCAGAGTCTCGTGGGTGGGAAAGGGAGGAATCCAGGGCAGCTAAGGCCCAGACTTTGCTTGTGGGGATCAGAGGTGCAGTCCTGCTCCCCCTGGCCCCAGAAATGAAGGTTTCAGGACCTCTTCTTCCTGCAGATCATGTTTCAGTGATCTTCCCCTTCAATGAGAGGGTGACGGGGCTCATGGGAAGGCACTCATCTCTTGCTGCGGTACATGCCAAGGTCGGCAGCATCATGCCGGCGCCGGGTGAGCACCATCACCGTCGCCCTGGCAATGCTGCGAAGCACCCCCTTCTCTGCCTTCTTCATCCCAATGTTAGCGATGCTCACCCATTTTTAGCTTCTACCCTCTTTTCCTGCAGATCCATCACAGCAACAGTCAGCACAGGAGGAGGAAGATGATGATGATGGTGGTGAAGAGGATGATGAGGACCAAGCCACACAGGACTCATGATACTGCCATCTATCAAGCCAGCAGCAAAAGCCAGGCCTTCTGCTGGCCCCCTCATAGAAGTACTCTGGTGGTTTGTAGGAGATGACAACAAGCTGCCATGAGACCTCAGTCCCACAAGCCTTTTGTAGAGCATGAACAGCAACCACCTCCTGCGCTCCTGGGTGTCAGGTAGCACCTGGAAGAAGCACGAGGATAGGTGCCCATAGGGAATGCCACACCTGCTCCTGAGAAGCCCTGACTGTGAGTAGGGGGGTGGGGGCGATCTGAAAATCTGCTGGTGACCTGACCCTATGAGAAGCAGTCAGAAGCAAGTGCAAATACCTGTAAGCAGAATAGTAAAAAAAACTGCTTTTAGACTCATTTCCTACCTGCAGAAATCTGAAACGAGCGATCACCAGCCTTTCCTGTTTCAGGAGCTCCTCACTTCCGCCTTGAGCAGCTAATCCTGACTGCTGCTCCGCTTCTTTCAAATGAATGCAGCAGCAGTCAAATCCAGGAAACTCAGAGGTGCTTTGCCACTGACTCTCACTTTGACATTTTCAAATAAGGCCAGTGGTGACTCGATGGGCAGATCGTAGGAGAACTGCAGAAGTGAGTTTACTGGATACGTTTAAAGTTTAGTTACATAGAATTACATTGAATTCACAGCACAGAAACAGGTCAACTCCTCTATGCTGGTGTCTAAGCTCCACACGAGTCTCCTTTCACTCTATTTACTTCATCTCACCCTATCGAGATATCCTTCTATTCTTTGATCCTTCATGTACTTATCAGCTTCCCCTTAAATGCATTTATGCTAATCGTCTCAACCACTCCGTGTGGTAGCAAGTTCCACATTCTCACCAGCCTCTAAATAAAGAAGTTTCTCCCGAATTCCCGATTGGATTTATTAGTGACTATCTTATATTTATGGCCCCTAGTTGTGGACTCCCCCACAAGTGGAAACATCTTTGCTATGTCTACCCTATCAAACCTCTCAGGTCACCTCTCTGTCTTCTCTTTTCTAGAGAAAAGAGCCCCAACCTGTTCAGTCTTTCAGTCTAGTGAGTTCAGCTTATTGCTGATAACCTCATAGCTTTGGCAATGATTCCTTGATCTTAAACAACTCCGTTCTTCCAGATCAGCATAGAAGAATCAGTTGTTTCGCCTCCATCTAGGGTGTTCACACTTGCCTCGAGGAAGTTAGTACAATGAATCTCAGTCCATCATTGTAGTACTTCTTCCCATGTCTGTTCTCTTCTGGTAGAACTAACCATGCGTTTGTTCTCAGATACTTAATTCTTAACAGGTTAGTCAGCATCTGAAAGTGAAAGATAGGTCAATGTTTCAGTTTTGACCCTTCATCAGAACAGACCTTAAGGGTTGCCAACACACTTGCACTTATGCAAAGAGTATTTCCTTTCAGTATATTACAATGCACTACACAGCATTACAAGACATAACATGACAAAACAATAACTGTCGAACCAGATTTGAAAATGTAAGAAAATCCCTGTTACACCACTACAGATTGCTTTTCAGGTTCAAATGACAGATCCTAACCTCCCTTTCTCAGGAATTTGATGTGTTCCATTCTGTGGTCAGCTGAGTTGGAATCTTTCATATATCCTTCTAAGACTCTGTCGTAGTGTTCCCCTCAGGAAGCAGCATCTGAACTGGTCTGCAGAACATTCCTCTGATGCTCTGATCTGCTGTTGAGCCTGCATCCTAGTAGGTACAGCACAGATGGCGGCCATTCAGCCCATCATGCCTGTGCTGGCTCTTTGAAAGAGCTATCCAATTAGTCCCTTCCCCTGCTCTTTCCCCATAGCCCTGTAAATTTTTTCCCTTCTAGTATTTATTTAATTCCCTTTTGAAAGTTACTATTGAACCTGCTTCCACCACCCTTTCAGGCAGTGCATTCCAGATCATTACAACTTGCTGCATAAAAGTATGTTTCCTCATGTCGCCTCTGGCTCTTTTGCCGATCACCTTAAATCTGCGTCCTCTGGCTACCGACCCTTCTACCAATGGATTCCTTTCCAACTTTTTTACTTCTTGTTCCACCTTCTCTTTAAAGTCCTTCCTGGTAACACTGTTTCCCACATTTACCATCTCCTCTTGTTCGCTATTAATTTGCTTTCTCACTTTATTTACCTTGATGTTGCTTATGTTTGTTGCAGCATATGTTTGTCCTGCAGCAGTCAGCCTATTAGCTTTTGATTCCACGTTTGACTCACTCCACTGGAAGGGTGGTACTTAGTTGCTTAGCTGAGCTACTTTGTTGTTACGCTACAGCTGCTAGCTTTGTTCTAAAATCATCATAGAATTGTTTCATTTTTGCTTTTAAATCAGCATTTAATTGTGTTGCTGCAGTCAGTTTTACATTTGTTCTTTGTGCAGTGACAGTCAACATCTTTGGAATTCTTGAAAGCACATCGAGCAGCTTAATCAAATCAAAACTGTCTAAACTGTCACAATAACTTGCAAATTATTTTGAAACCTACCTAAAATTGCAATAACTTATTCAGTTAATTATCTTGAGAACATATTAAACTTCAAACTGCAGATCAAAAAGAACTAAAGCCATTGGAAGGACTGCCTCTCCAAATATTGCTGCCATGTGCAACAATGGTAGGTACGTCTGCATATCGTTCTCTAATCAATTGGCAACCAATAAAGAAGTCTTCAGCGGGCTCGCCCAATGGTTCAGCTGGTCAAGACAGTCAGCAGCTAAACCATCCAGATTGGAAACATGTCAGTTTGATCCCTGGTCTGTCCTGTTAGCTGAGGCGGCGGTAGGGGTTCCACAGCTGGCCTTATCACTCCTGGATCAAGGAAGGTTTCCGGCTCCTGAAAGCTGTCCAGTGACTCCTGTCGGAATTGCAAATGGGTGGATGTCAGGTGAAGACTAGAATGGGCTTCACCCTGATACCCTTGTCATGTAAACAGCTAGACAGCACTCAGTGTCTAAACTCACAAGTGAAGAACAGCTACTTGGACGATGTACTGGAAGGCAATCAATGCCTCAACAAGCAGTCAACACCTTTAGGAGATGAGGGGCGAGAAGAATATTAGTGAGAACAACAAAGAAGGAAAGATGATTTCCAGATAAGTGACGTAACAAAAGAGCTTCATTCAGAGAGCAGTATTAAATGATAGAGTAATGCACCTGAGCATTGACTGAGCAGCAGTTATCTCCTCCAAAAGAATCAACAGCAAGTCTCAATACCAGTCTGGACAAATATACTATAAAAGACAGTGTATAAGTCACATTTATAAATTATTTCTCCACTTCACAACCACCAATTTGATAAAATGAAAATTGCAAATCAAATGAGTATATAAGCTGTGCTTTTATATAAACACCAGATGTTTACAGTATTTTATATAACAAGAACAACTTGCATTTATATAGCGCCTTTAACGTAATGGGCCAATGGCCGCCTTCCATGCCGTAAATTTCTCTGATAGTAAAACGTCTCAAGGTTCTTCACGGGAGCGTTATCAAACAAAATGTGACACTGAACCACATAAGGAGACATTAAAACAGGTGACCAAAAGCTTGGTCAAAGAGATAGGTTTTAAGGAGCATCTTAAAGGAGGAGAGAGAGGAAGAGAGCTGGAGAGGTTTAGGGAGGGAATTCCAGAGCTTAGGGCCTAGGCAGCTGAAGGCACAGTCATGTATATGAGAAATATGGGTATGTATACATACTCTTCCCAATTAATATGTTTTGTAATAGATCCTGTCCAGAAATATAAATAATTTAGATACTACACAACCATAGTTTCCTTTACTGACCCTTGGAACTATTCAGCTAATTACCATATATAGAGGATATGTCATGGCCTGAAGTGTGATGTGATAAATACTTTCACAAATGAGACCAACCGGATAATTCATGAGTGACAAAGTTGCAAGTGATTTATAGTCCGCCGCTCCAGTGAAGATATTTATCATACCTTACCACTAGCCATGGCACATCCTTTACTTTTATTGCATGTTTTAAAATATGATCTTTTGCAAAAATCTGTGAGGAAGTAAAAACAGAATCAAAATTACAACTACATCAATATAATACCACAATAACAAAGTGATATCATAAAGTAACTTCAAATCATTTTCTTCAGCCGTAAAAAATGACTTTTTTTAATTGAAAGTCGACATGTGTTATAAATAGAACGGGTCAAGGCCATCCATGGCATGGAAATGTCTCCACTCGTGAGATGGTCATACATTATTTATGATGTCACAGACGTGAGTTATCTAATTTCATATAATTTCCGATTGTTATGATGTATCATCAATTTAATCACATAAAGTGAGCTGATATGAAATATCCCATCATTCCCAGAACTGATGTTTTGGCATGTTGTGTAATAGTTGGTTGACAATGTTCACTGATATTTTTTTTAAATTTGCACTTTTGGTGAGCTTAGAGTTTGCTGCCACACAAAGTGAGGGGGTTTGGCAAACAGTGAGAAGGACATAGATAGGTTAACGGATTGGGTAGACAGGTGGCAGATGAATTAATGCAGAGAAATGTGAGGTCACGCACTTTAGAAAGAAAAAGCAAAAAATGGATTTATTTAATGGAACGATGGTAAAGGTTATGGAGGAACAGACAGATGCAAGGGGTTCAAATATATAGGCCTAGAAATTGGTCCTCATTGTGCCCGTTTTACGGTAAAATGGGCACAATCAGGGCCAATTTTGGGGACCTACATCCCACGCCCAAATGACGCCTGAAAGATATCCGACCTGGGATTAGGTCGGGCCATTTTGCAGGCGCCCCTGGCAGCAGTCTGAAATAGATATTCGGCCCCTTACGTATATAAATGAGAGGCCGAATGCCAGATTTAGTGCCCCTTTGGGAAATGGGACATTCGGATTCTTCAGCGGCCGCTGCAGCTGCCACCAATAAAAACAACATTTTTTTTTAAATGATTTTGTGGAGCCAGCCAGGCAATTGGCCCACCCCATTGCCTCGGGCCTCCTGGCTCGGGCACCCGCTGTTCGTACGCCACTGGTTATGAGCCAAGAAGGAGTCATAACAAATTTCTAGTCCATAGCTCCTTGAAAGTATGAGTGCAGGTATATAAAGCCATAAAAAAGGCCAATGCATTTAGGGTTTTATAAATAGGAGCATAATGTACAAAAGTATATTACATGCACCAAATAGTGGAAAGGAAGTGGAGGGAGAAATATGTAGACAAATATGTGAAATTAGTAAAAAAACACAGAATAATAATTATGGGAGACTTCAACTACCCTCAAATAATGGGAGAGGGAATGAAAGGGTAAAAGGGGATAGTGCTTTTAGAGTGTGTACAAGACTCCTGTCTGACCCAATATGTAAGAAGCCCAACAAGGGAGCAAGAGCTGCCAGACATAGTTATGGGAAAGGAACTGGAGCAGATAAGAGAAGTAAGCGTAGGAGAACATCTAGGGAATAGTGATCACAATATAAAATCGAATCTAAAGAAAAGGTATGGGAAATACATAAACAATAAAGGAGACAAGACAAAAAGAGAATTTGATGAGCTTAGGAAAGAGGTTAAAAAGAGAATTAGGAAGGCAAAGAGGAAATATGAAATGAAAATATAAAACAATATAAAAAGAAATAGTAAACTATTTGACTGCACAGGGGGGCACAGCAAAGTGTAGAAGTGCAGTGGTCACACGGGGATTCAATAGTCAGAGGGATAGGCAGGCATTGCTGCAAACACCGACGTGAGTCTCACATTGCTCCCCGGTTCCCTTACCAAGGTAAAAAACATCACTGAACGGGTGAAGAACATTTTGCGGTGGGGCGGGGGGCGGGGGGGGGGTGGAGGGGAACGGCCAGAAGTCGTAGTCCATGTTGGAACCAATGACATAGGTAGTAAAAGGGTTGAGGTCTGACAGACATGGTTAAAGAGCAGTACATCAAAGGTAGTATTGTCTGGATTACTCCCAGTGCCACATGCTAGTGAGTATAGGAGCAGTAAGATAAGACAGGTTAACGAGTGGCTGGGGAAATGGTGCAGTAGGGAGGGCTTCAGATTCCTAGGGCATTGGGACCAGTTCTGGGGCAGGAGGGACCTGTACAGAGTGGACGGGTTGCACCTCAACAGGGCTGGAACCAATGTCCTCGCGGGAAGGTTATTTAGTGCTGTGGGGGAGGATTTAAACTAATTTGGCAGTGGGGGGGGGGGCACCAGGATGAAGCATTAGAGTGGAGATATAAGGAATGGTCCAGAAATTGCTGGGAGCAGCGAACCAACAGTGCTCGTCGCTGCATAGATTTGCACTAACCCACTAACTTACCGCGGTCTTTACTGCGGGCACTTCCTCTAATATCAATCGAAGAAGAGCCCAGCGTTAGTTTAAGCGAAGCTAGGACCCATGGGAGAAACGAGAGGGTCACTCTCTCCCCTCGAGCAACCAGATGCCTGCATTTTTGACAAGCTGCAAACGGTTTCTGCAAGTTGGAACATAAAATCCAGGAAGTGAAAGGTACAACATTAAAATCATTGCAAAAACAGTTATAAACAGTGAAAAAAAGGGAGTAAGAAATAACCAAATTAAATAAAAGAGACAGAAGGGAAAAGTTTTTTAAAAAGTAATTTTTTAATTTGAACAGAAATTTCTTTTTAATGACCAAAAACTATTAAAATAAGGAGAAAAAAAGTAATGTCTAGTTGTTTGGCAGTCATTAAGACTTACCGTGCTGTTAAAACTTAGTTTAGACCTGGTATTTTTAAGCGTACCTGTTTTGTGGAGATATTAGTTACTTTCCAGCTGGGCAGAAGAACAAGTTGGTGCTGGTCCATTGTTTCCACTGATTCCTGTCGGCGATATCCCTTTAATTCAAAGCTGTCATATCGTTGGCGAACCAGGGGAGCATTTCACTGCGCATGTGCGAACACCGGAACTTGCTCATCGATTTCGCCACTAACAATGGTGAGCGCTGTTAAGCTCACCGCTCCTTTTAAAGCAATTTCTGGGCCATAAGGTGAACAGAGGACTGGGAGAGACAAACAGCACTAGAATAAAGAGTAGTTCAGAAATAGGAGGGATCAGACAGGGGGGAAATGCGAGGCACACTAAGATGGGTTTAGAGTACATGTGCATAAATACACGGAGCGTGGTAAATAAGGTTGGTGAGCTGCAGGCACAAGTAGCCGCATGGGATTATGATATGGTGGCAATAACGGACACCAGGCTCAAACAAATGACAGTTGATGCAAGCTCAATTGTTAATTTTAAATCTGAGATTGATCATCAATATTGTGTTAGGTCACAGATCAACCATGATCTCAGTGAATGGCGGAACAGGCTCGAGGGGCTAAATGGCATACTCCTGTCCTTATCTTCCTATGTTTCACAATTGAGCTAGCATCAACTGCCATTTGCAGACAAGCGTTCCAAACTTCTACCACCCTTTGCGTGTAGAAGCATTTCCTAACTTCACTTCTGCAAGGCTCTAATTTTAAGGTTATGTCCCCTAGTCCTAGTATTCAAGTACAGGAGACCTCCAAAAACAAGTACAAATGCATCAGCAGCCAGAAGCAATAATCCAGCAACTAACCTGTAACTCTAGCTTTATCCCTTTAAATAGCGCTGGTGGGGGTCCTCCATGCTGTTTACGACCTGTTCAGCTGTGCGAGGTTAAGACAGTACGTTGGCTGGAGTGTTGAGTTCCAAAATCATATCTGTCCCTTTAAATCAGCATTGCACACTGATCTAACGCATATTCTCCTTACATGCTGCCGGTGTTTGTTATCTGCACGTGCGCAAACGCCTTTATCAAGATGGCATCAGGCGCACGTCACGCTAGAAGCGTGTGTGCGCATTCCGGACGCCATTTTGGGTCCTTAGGCCGCATAGCGCCTACAAAATGGGCGCTACACGACCCAATTTATAGCCCAGAATCTTTTTGGTTAGAATTAAGGAACAATAGAGGAGCTATTACATTGCTGGGTGCATACTATAGGTCACCAAATAGTGGGGAGGAGATAGAGAAGCAAATTTGCAGGCAAATTGCAGAAAGAAGCAAGAACTTTAGAGTAGCAATAATGGAGGACTTCAATTATTCTAATAGAGACTGGGAAAATAATATTGTAAAGGGCAAAGATGGGGATGAATTCCTGAAATGTGTAGAGGAGAACTTTCTTGATCAGTGTGTTTCTAGCCCAACGAGGAAGGAAGCAGTGCTGGATCTAGTTCTGGGGAAGGAAGTGGGGCAAGTGGAACATGTTTCAGTGGAGTGCATTTGGGAAACAGTGTTCATTAGGTTTAGAATAGTTATGGAACAGGAAAAATCAAATGTGAAAATACTCAACTGGAGGAGGGCTAATTTCAGTGAGTTGAAAAGGGATCTTGCCCAGGTAAATTGGAATCAAAGATTGACAGGTAAAACAGTAGATGAGCAATGGGAGGCCTTCAAAGAGGAGATAGATCGGGTACAGACTAGGAATTGGATAGAATAAAAATAGATAAAGAGGAGGTCCGGATGGGATGCATCCTAGGTTGCTGAGGGAAGTAAGGGTGGAAATTACGGAGGCTCTGGCCACAGTCTTCCAATCCTCCTTAGATATGGGGATGGTGCCGGAGGACTGGAGGATTGAAAATGTTACACCTTTGTTCAAACAAGGGAAGAGGGATAAACCTGGCAACTACAGGCCAGTCAGCCTAACGTTTGTGGCAAAAAAACCTTTACAGACAATAATCCTGGACAAAATTAATTGGCACTTGGAAAAATATGGTTCAATAAATGAAAGCCAGCACAGATTCGCTAAAGGAAAATCGGGTTTGACTAACTTGATTGAGTTCTTTGATGAAGTAAAGGAGAGGGTTGATGAGGGTAGTGTGGTTGATGTGTATATGGACTTTCAAAAGGCATTTGATAAAATACCACATAATAAACTTGTTAGCAAAATTGAAGCCCATCGGGAAAGTAGCTGCGAGGATATGAAATTGGCTAAGGGACAAAAAGCAGAGTAGTGGTGAACGGTTGTTTTTCAGACTGGAGGGAAGTAAACAGTGGTGTCCCCCAGGGGTCAGTATTAGGACCACTGCTCTTTTTGATATATATTAATGACCTGGACTTGGGTATAGAGGGCATAATTTCAAAGTATACAGATAACACGAAGCTCGGTAATGTAGTAAACAGTGAGGAGGATAGTAAAAGACTTCCGGAGGACATAGACCGACTGGTGAAATGGGCAGACACATGGCTGATGAAATTTAATGCAGAGAAGTATGAAGTGATTCATCTTGGTAGGAAGAATAAGGGGAAGCAATATAAACTAAATGGTACAATTTTAAAGGGGGTGCAGGAACAGAGAGACCTGGGGGTGTATGTACACAAGTCTTTGAAGGTGGCAGGACAAGTTGAAAAGGCTGTTAAAAAAGCATACGAGATCCTTGGCTTTATTAATAGAGGCAAAGAGTACAAAAGCAAGGAAGCACTGAATCAGTAGGAGCACTCTCACCTGTGAATCTGAAAATTGTGGGTTCATGACCCGTATACTAGGCTCGTACATCAGTGCAGTTCTGAATGATTGGTGCATTGTCAAAGGTGCTGTCCTTTAGATGAGACATTCATTACCTGTCTGCCTGTTCAGGTAGATAAAAGATCCTAGGCCATTATTCAAAGCAGAATTCTCCTTGTGTCCTGGCCAAGACCACCAAACAGATTAACTACTTATTTATCTCATTTGCTTGTTTTGGGACTTTGCTCAGCATAAATTGCCATTCAGGGTTTGCCTATAAATTAATAGTGTCAACACTTAAAGTGTAATTCATTTGCTGTGAAGCACCGTGGGAATGTGAAAGACATTATAAATGAATATTCTTTCTTAGTCAAATACTTGTGAAGACTGTGCAATGTGGTTTTAATCACACACATATGAACATGGGCACACTGCAACATGTTTTTCAATAACATGGGTGCTATAGGTTTAAGAGTCTGCCTTAGATACCTACTTGTGTTCAATGGCGTCAGCCATTCCCCTAAGTGGATCCCACATCCTTCAGGTTCCAGAATTCACTAACACTGCCCAGCACGCACTGGATACCAGAAATTCGTACATGTCCCCACATGCACTTTTTCAATCTTTCAATAAGTAGAATTGATGAACACACTGGTAAGACGAGGTTGATGACAAGTCAAGAAATTGGTTTATTTTGCAGAATACACGTGACCTGTGAACAAAAGTAGCAATTCCACACTTTTTTAAAATTTCCTACAATGCCTCCCATAACAACACAAAACAACAAAATCATGCCATGCTATCCCAACGAACAAACAGAATATTTACTTTTGCTTTTTTATTTCCTTTTAGGTCGGTTTCTAGCTGAGAAAACCAACCTGTTATATTTTAATTCCCAGCTCAGGTCAAGACCAACCTACTCACAGCCTTACATATTCTCCCAGAACTTACATAAATATAAGACTACACTACATAGAAAATCAATAAAAAGAGCAGATAATTACCTTTCAGTACAGCGCCATGTAGCCACTGATCCTTCGGGCTCTCCCTCACACTGGTGGAGAGACTCACTTGCCACTCTTCCTAGGTTACACATCACTGCAGTAATAAAAATAGTGCGAGGTTTTACATTATAAAAGATTAGCACTCAGCAAATGTGTACAAAAGTCATTGAGCTCGATTTTCGGATGTCAAAATGGCGGGTTCGTGGCGGGGGGGGCTCCGAAAATCGGGGATTCCCGGGGTGGGTCCAGAGCCCGGCTCCAACCCGCCCACTTCCGGGTTCCCCAGTGATGCGATTAGATGCGCGCGTAGCCCCCGAAAGCGGGACTCCCACCGGCAATTAAAGCCGGTGGGATCCCACTTAAAGCAATTAATTAGATAGTTCAGATCATTTGCAGACCTGATTTGTAAGATATTTTAGGAGGGGTGGGATTTTCAACTCAACTGAGCGTGTTTCCCGTACTGGGGGAAACTCTCCCGGTTGAAATGGACGTGTTGCAGCAACCAGCCTGTGGCAGCTACAAAGATCCATTTGACAGGTGGGGGGGGGGAGACCCTCACTCATTGCAGGAGGCCACTCTGTCACTTTGGACAAAGTTTGGCCTCCACCACCCTACTCCTAACAATAAAACTCACAAACTTGCAACCTCAACCCCGGGGTCCAGACACATGTACCTACCTTGCGGACCCCCTCAAAAGTACATCTTCCGGATGGGGGCCGCCGTAGCTGCAGTCATGACCTCCTCGGAGGACGAACAGCATCACCAGCCTCACCGGCCACGCCGTCCACCTCCGACACGTGGAGCTCCACATCACAGTGCTGTGACACATCCACCTGCACAGCAGGAGGGAGGGCAACCACAGAGAGAGATGCGTCGCAGAAGGCACTACCCTCACCACAGGGTCTATGGACCGAGGCTCAGCTTCCTGGACCTCTCTGAGCAGCAGTGCACACGGAGGCTCAGAGTCACTCTCACATGTAGTCGTGGACATCTGTAGCCTCCTTCATGCCGAGCTGCTCCCAGCTGGCCCGAGCACCATCTTCTTACCTGTCGCTGTCAAAATCACCACTGCCCTCAACAACTTCTCCTCTGCATCCTTCCAGGGTGCCACCGGGGACATCGCCAACGTCTCTCAGTTGTCTGCACAAAAGAGCCCTGCAAATACACCTACACCCACTCTGCAGTGACACAATGGGTGGCATCAGGTGTGGGTCTTCATGGTGATCCTCAGGAAAGGGAATTATTGCACAAACCAGACAAGATTTGTAAAGACGTGGCAGTAGTGGTGACAATATAATATGTAATGTGAGTTGATCAGAAATCAAATATAAGTAACAACCATGACAAACCCTCAAACACCCTTGTGCATCCCCTTCATGCTCACGACACGTTTGCCTTACGCTGCCTACTGCACATATGTGATGTATGCCCTGTGGCTGCAGCAGAGGTAGTGGCAAGTTGAGTGAGGCTGACCATGAAAGAGATGCATGAGAGGGTGAGTATGAGACGGAGCCATGAGATTGTATGAGGATTGGGTTGAGTGGTAGTGATGGGATGAGTACTGGCGAGGTGAGTAAGTGCAGGTAAGATGAGGATGAGCTTTGAGTGGGTGTGAGGAGTGATGTGATAGAGTAGTGTTGGTAGTGCAGAAGGAGATGTGGGGTGGGGACGGTGATGTGGCAGACGGAGTGTAGGGGAATGAGTAAGTGTATTCACTTCAGCTGACCTACTTAGGTCATTGAAGCGCCTCCTGCACTGTATGCAGGTGCGTGATATGTCGGACGTGCTGGTGACCTCCTCTGCCACCTCGAGCCAGGCCTTCGTGGTGACAGAGGCAGGCCGCTTCCTCCCGTCCGCTGGGGAGAAGATCTCTGTCCTCCTCCTCCTCCTCACCCCATCCAGTGATACCTGGAGTGAGGCATCATTAAACCTGGGACCAGCCTTCCCCCTGGGCTGCTCCATGCTGTAATTTTGGCTCCTTTCTGCAGCATCAGTCAGTGGAGGACTGCCCCTTTAAATAGGGCTCCTCCAGCTGACAGCCTATGATGCGGCTGCGCCGTCCGCCTGCTGCGCAGCTTTCCAGCGCAAAACCTGGAAGCCAAGGTAAGTGGCTTCAATTAGGCTGCGATCGCGTGCGGAGTCCCCCGAATTCACTGGGCGCGTCACCCACGCGCCCAGTCGACCCCCGCTGCCAACCCGCCTCCCACCTAAAATCAAGCCCATTGATTTACCATTAGAAGTATTTGTAATGAAGAAAAGCAGTACAATGTAACATACTATAATTGTAACATTATGGCCGAGAGTTTTCTCAGAGTTGATCCCACTCCACTGCCGTAACTTCGCCGGAAACTTGGCAGAAACCCAGCTTGCGAGTGTGAATGGGATTTCTGCCGCTCTTCCGGCAAAGTTGCGGTGGCAGATAGGGCATATCTTCCATGAAATTCCCAGCTATACTTGTCAATAAAATATTTAACAGATCTTGCGACTTTTAATCCTAGTCTAAGTAGGTTTGAATTCGGATCATACTCAAGGTGGACAATCGTACCAACACAACAGTTCATTCGGTCTGCTCTCTTCCAATCATTGGTTAAATTGGTGGATCTCAGCATCATTTAGAAAACTGATCCTGCCCGAATAAACATGGGGTACCTAATTCAAACAGGCAGAAAATTCAGTAAATTCCAGATTTCCACCAAAATTCAATTTACCACTTTATTAACAGCTGGAAGATTCCTTTCTATATTTTTTACATGTGACAAATTGAGAATGTCTGATATTTCCTATACGAATAAACACTGAGAAATCATGGTCACTTTTACTTAAGTTCAATTTAAAGAGCAGTCAAAGGCCTAAATTGAGTAAAAAACCAGCCAAGATCTGACTTGCAATTGTTAGATGAGCACTATTCCTGCAAGCTCCAAAATTACTGTCCTCAGCTTCATGTAAACACACATCAGGGTTCAAGACTACATTACAATCAACTGAGAGGATGAATAGTCTGAACACTTGCAAGATTTCCAGCTATTCCTGCCATCTGGTCCTACTCATGTTGTTTTAAAAAAAATAAGCATCCTGTACATGTACAGACCAGGAGATGTATGCAATACATGTGTACATAGAAATACATAGAATTTTACAGCACAGAAACAGGCCATTCGGCCCAACAGGTCTATGCAGGTGTTTATGCTCCACACGAGTCTCCTCCCACCTAATTTCATCTCACCCTAACAACAGATCCTTCTATTCCTTTCTCCCTCATGTACTTATTTATCTAAACTCCCCTTAAATGCACCTAAGCTAATCGCCTCAACCACTCCATGTGGTAGCAAGTTCCACATTCTCACCACTCTCTGAGTACAGAAGTTTCTCCTGAATTCCTTATTGAATTTATTAGTGACTCTTATATTTATGGCCCCTTGTTTTGGACTCCCCCCACAAGTGGAAACATCTTCTCTCCATCTACCCTATCAAACCCCTTTATTATTTTAAAGACCTCTATCAGGTCACCCCTCTGTCTTCTATTTTCTAGAGAAAAGAGCCCCAGCCTGTTCAGTCTTTCCTGATAGTTGTGCCCTCTCAGTTCTGGTACCTATGAAAAGACAACAGCTGGAATACATACAGAGGTACTTCTTTTGATCTATCCATGTGGATTAAGCAGAGCCCAGATTAAGACACCAGGGGCCCGATTTTACCAGGGGTGCGGGTTCCCGGGGGGTAGGCCAGCGGGCGCGTTGAAAATGCGCCCGGTGAAATTAGTGGATTTCCCGCGCGATCGTAACAGGCAACCCACTAATTGGAGCCACTTACCTGCTCCTCCGGGTTCCGTGCTGCTGATCAGCGCGTCGGCGCGGGCTGCGCATGCGAAGTAAGATCTGTCAGCTGGAGGCGCTCTATTTAAAGGGGCAGTCCTCCACTGACAGATGCTGCCACAAACTGAAAATATTACAGCATGGAGCAGCCCAGGGGGAAGGCTGCTCCCAGTTTGATGATGCCTCACCCCAGGTATCATTAGATGGGGTGAGGAGGAGGGGGAGGACAGAGATCTTCCCCCCGGCGGCCGGGAGGAAGCGGCCTGCCTCTGCCACCAAGAAGGCCTGGCTCGAGGTGGCAGAGGGGGTCACCTGCGCCACCAACATATCGCCCACCTGCATACAGTGCAGGAGGCGCACCAATGACCTCAGTAGGTCAGCCACAGTGAGTACACGTAGTCTTTCCCCTACACTCTACCTGCCACAACACTGCCCCCACCCCACATCTCCTTCGGCACTGCCAACACTACTCTGTCACATGACCCCTCATACCCACTCAAACCTCATCCTCATCTCACCTGCACCTACTCACCTCGCCAGTACTCACCCGCCACTAACACACAACCCAATCCTCATACAATCTCATGGCTTTATCCCATACTCACCCTCTCATGCATCTCTTTCACAGTCAGCCTCACTCAACCTGCCACTACCTGTGCTGCAGCCACAGGGCATGCATCACATATGTGCAGTAGGCAGCGTAAGGCAAACGTGTCGTGAGCATGAAGGGGATGCACAAGGGTGTTTGAGGGTTTGTCATGGTTCATACTCCTATTGAATTAAAGAACAACTCACATCACACTTTATATTGGCTCCACTACTGCCATGTCTTCGCAAATCCTGTCCGGTTTGTGCAATAATGCCCGCTCCTGGGTATCCCTATGAGGACCCACCACTGATGCCACCCAGTGTGTCACTGCAGAGTGGGTGTAGGTGTATTTGTAGGGCTCATCTGCGCAGACAACTGAGAGACACCGGGGATGTCCCCGGTTGCAGCCTGGAAGGCTGTGGAGGTACCCTCACGGGCACCGAAACCCAGGGGGCATCGGCCCAAAGCATCTACCAGGCCAGGGCACGAACAGGAGCAACCTGCCACCACCTCTGCTGGAGCCACAGGGGTAGCACCACGTAGGGGTACCAGGAAACGAAAACCCAAAGTTCCGTGAGCACACAGGGATTGCACCAGGGTGTTTGTCTATTTGTTATATTTTTATTTCCAGTCTTTGAATGGCAACACGAAATAAACTCACTTCTTCTCACCAATGCTGCCACCTCTTGTCCATAATTCTGCGGCTTGTGCAATATGTCCCTTCCGTGCGCCTCATCATGACGACGACCACCCTGTCCCACCCATTGGGCATAATACAGTGGGTGCAG
This sequence comes from Heptranchias perlo, assembly GCF_035084215.1. Lineage (NCBI taxonomy): Eukaryota > Metazoa > Chordata > Chondrichthyes > Hexanchiformes > Hexanchidae > Heptranchias > Heptranchias perlo. The sequence goes on from NC_090333.1 coordinate 23,971,554, forward strand.
GTGTACAGGCACCACTCTTCTGTGGAGGGAGCCTGTATGGACCCTCGTCTGTGCACGTTATGGCATGTGAACGCCTCACACAGTGTGATGTTAGGAGAACCGTTGGCATATGAGTGCCTCCCTGGCCTGACGAGCACGCAGGTGAGCCGGTGTTCGGGCCATGGGTCGTTCCTCCTCCTCCCGCTCGTACTCCTCCTCTTCCTCCTCCTCCTCCTCCTCCTCCTCAATGTCGTCCTCAATGTGGGTGGTGGGTGTGCATGGGGCCTCCTCCAGCTGCACCCCTCTCTGTAGTGCCATGTTGAGCAGGGCACAGCAGACAACTATATTTCGTCCCACTCGGAGTGGCGTGTATTGGAGCGCCCCCCCGGAACGATCAAGGCACCTGAAGCGCATCTTGAGCAGCCCTATAGCCTGCTCAATTGTATACCTGGTAGCAATGTGGCTGTCGTTATATCGACACTGCGGCTCGGTAATGGGGTTCCTCAGAGGTGTCAAAAGCCACGTGTGCAGGGGATAGCCCTTGCCGCCGAGGAGCCAGCCGTTGCCGGTGTTGGGTGCGTGGAAGAGGGGCGGGACGGTGGACTCCCTGAGGACGAAGGCATCGTGGCAGCAGCCAGGGTATCTGTCGCACACGTGTGGGAATCTCTGGCGGTGGTCACAAATGAGCTGGGCGTTCATGGAGTGATACCCCTTCCTGTTGATGAACAGTCCTGGCTCATGCGGAGGTGCCCGTATGGCGATGTGGGTGCAGTCGATTACACCCTGCACCCGTGGGAAGCCAGCCATAGCATGGATTATCGAGGCCCCCCCGCCGAGAACACACACGAAACCCGATGCTAAAATCGGGCCCCAGGACTTGATATAAACACAGCATTGGCGCTGTACAGACTTTTTGGCGCCCGACTGACAAAGCACGCTAGTTGGCAAAGAGGCCCCTGCAATTTTGAGGCCCTAGTCTCAGTTAAATCTAAGGAATCTTACAACACCTTTCACTCACTCACTCACCTGACGAAGGGGATAATCTCCGAAAGCTTGTGATTTTAAAATAAATTTGTTGGACTATAACCTGGTGTTGCAAGATTCCTTACATTTGTCCACCCCAGTCCATCACCGGCATCTCCACATCAGTTAAATCTGGCAGGCGAGCTATGGGGCACCAAACAGACAGCCCCGTGCAGCTTGCCCTATTGAAGTCTCGAGATTGGGCCGGGGTCAGCAGCGGGTGGACGGTGGCCATTGCAGAGGGTGGGGGTCCCTGGGGGGGGGGTGGTGGCAGCGGCCCAGGTTATTTTTATGGACCCTGGAGGAGCGCTCCTGCACCTCAGGGACCCACAAAAATAATTAGCCACCTACCTTTAGCGGGCCTCTTCGGTTCCATCGCCCATGGAACTGGTTGTGCACTGCGCAGGCTTTAGCTCGTTCTGACCTAAAAAAATGGCAATTGAGGTCCTACATATGTCATAGGACCCCTTTTTCCGTTTTAAAAGGGACCTATCGCCTGAAACAGGCGGACGCTTTGGACACCCGGCGGTCGGCCCCTTTCCAAATGGAGCCGGCCGCATCGCCGGTGTTAACAGGACAGTAAGGCTACCGACCCCATTTTGAGGCCGCTATCGCCCCATTAACGCCAGGCAAGGGCAGTGAAATTTGACCCCCATGGGTTTGCAATGCACCTAACCCAGTGCTCAGAAGTATTAAAGGCTAATTCATGGTGGATCTATGTAAGTGAGAGTAGTTGAAACTGGGTTTACACAGATAGTGTTGGCGTTTACTTTAAACAGATGTGACCTCTCTAATCTCTGTTTATGTCACAGTCAAAATTTTGCTGTGAATTTTCAGTGGAATGAAAATGCACGAATGTGCGCACAGCATCCAGTAGTGAAGAAAATATTGTTCCCTTAATGCAGTGCTCTAAAATAGCCTCTGAAGAAACTTGAATGGGTTGATGCCGGTTGCAACTGATTGAAATCCCTGCTCTACGCTTGGCCAGATGAATACCTGGGAGCTTGCAAGAAACTGCAAATTGACCCTATTTGACACTTCTAGTAGTTTGACGCCAAGGGAGCCTTGCCAAACGTTAAACCTATTGGATTCAGCCTGGAACAGACCGCTGCAGCTAATCCTTTCACGAACATGATTCTGTCCAGAGGGAAAGTAAAGCATGAACAAAGGAAAGGAAACACTCCAATGTGGTTTGATTAAACCTCAAGAAAGATCTGGCAAGGGGCCGAAAACTCTTTGGCAAGATCAAAGAAGCCTCTGAGAATCTCATACAAAGAGTATGTTGTGAGGGACGAACTAAGGGCTAAAAGAAAGAAAAGGAAAAGAGGGGTTTTGATTGCAGTGATGTTTATAGATATGCATGGCGGTGAGAATAGCAGGTGCAGTGAAGTGCTGATGGGAGTACAAGATTTGAATGTAAAAAGGGTTTGTATGAAGTATGTATCCCTTGCAGACCCATACAACCTTTCCTAGAAGAGTGGGGGCAGTCAGAGGATCAACAAACCCTCCCTTCTCCATTAGTACAACTTCATTAATGAAACATTTAACTTCTTCACAGCAGAAGATTCTTAACAAAATGCATTGTAATTGATCCATTCCATTTATATATTAAATATCCCCACTGAATAGCTACCCTCTGTGCTTCTCTTGGCATTCTCCAAAAGGCCCGTCAAGGCACCTGCCACTGCCTCCTTGCAAGTAGCAACCCAAAGTGTGCCATCGTTCTCTCTTGCCAATCTACCTGCCCAGCATGCCCACTGGGAGCTAATCTTGCCAACCTCCTTCCCATTCACCTTACACCACCCAACAGAACCCCTTTGGACTCTGCCGGTGGATCAATCATCGTTCCTCTCTGCATTTCCCTCCAGAATGTCCACTCACTCGTGTATACGGCTCTTATTGCGGATGATTGCATTGACATCCTGGCTTCTACTGAGACTTGGCTCACAGGTGGTGACACCTTGCACTTGCCAAAGCCTTCCTGCTTGCTTACACTTTCCACCATCTGCTTTGTCCAAACCATCCTCACACATGAACGACAACAACAACTTGCATTTATATAGTGTCTTTAACTTTGTAAAACGCCCAAGGCGCTTCACAGGAGCGTTATCAGACAAAATTTGACACTGAGTCACATGAGGAGATATTAGGACTGGTGATCAAAAGCTTGGTCAAAGAGATAGGTTTTAAGGAGCGTCTTAAAAGAAGAGAGAGAGGTAGCGAGGCGGGGAGGTTTAGGGAGGGCCTAGGCAGCTGAAGGCACGGCCGCCAATGGCGGGAAGAAAGCAATCAGAGATGCAAAAGAGGCCAGAATTGGAGGAACACAGAGTTCTCGGAGGGTGGTAGGGTTGTTGGAGGTTACAGAGATAGGGAGGGGTGAGGCCATGTTGGGATTTGATCACAAGGATGAGAATTTTAAATTTGATTATCTGGTCATTGCCACATTGCTATTTGTGGGACCTTGCTGGGAATTTGCCAGCCAAATTGGCTGCCACATTTCCTACATTATAACAGTGACTACACTTCAAAAGTACATTGGCTGTAAAGCACTTTGGGCCATTCTGAGGCTGTGAAAGGCACTATATAAATGCAAGTTCTTTTTTTTTACTGCCCCAAAGGAAAATTCAAGTTTGAAAAGGGGGTAAGATTGGAGACTGTAAGAATTATATCAACCCATAATAATATAAAATATGTGCATATTGTAAGCTATAATATGGGTAGAACTGCATGCAAAGCTACAACATATGAGTTTGGATAACAATGTGAATCATTTAAGATTGTCGCATGCCGTTTATAGTTTTGTAACACAATATCTGGAATGTGTCATTGTGCATAAGTAGACCCACCTTCCCCCCTCCCCACCCGACATGGCCCAAAGCATAAGGCAGAGGAAGTTATACTGACACTCTCTTAACAGACCTCCCTAACATGTACTAAGTACCCATCACGAAATAACAGAAGGATCCCTGTGGGGAAGTAATTAACTGCACTTTCAAAAGTCTCATCCCCAAAAGCTGCCTACCAGGTCACAGGATATAGACAGTGACTCACACAACTTGCTGGGAGACAAGAAAAGATATCAAAACAAAAGATTTTAACTGTATCATAATTGTGCAGCCTCCAGGCACCGAGGAGAGTTTCCTGTCTTCCTTAATAAAAGGGGTATTGTGGCTGCCTGAGGTGAGAAAGGTTTAGCACATCCTGTCGACATAGGAGTTACATAACAGAGGTTATTTTAACCCCTTCCATCCTGCAAAAAGGATGCGAACGGAAGAGGGATTAAGATAGCAGAGGGGTTTGCGCCGTGTCCCAACACCTTCTCGTCCTCAGCCATTTTAACTAGCCTGAGCTCAGACAGAGAGCCTAATTTAAATGGCAAAGTCATCGGGACACGTACGCCATTTTAACCACTGGCCTGACTAAGGCCCGCAGGGTCTCAAACCCGCCACAGGAGGCTCAGGTAAGTGTTATTTTTTTTATTTTTAAAGGTTCCTTGTGGGCCAGGAGGAGCAGGAGTACCATTTGTGGTTGTGATCTCCGTTTGAGTTATAATTAAATGGGATCTAATGTGGCCTGCTCTAAACAGCCTTCTACTAAGTGAGAGCATTTGGGGGTAATTTTAACCTCCAAGAACGTGTGGGTTGGAGTTAAAAAGAGTTGTTTTTGCGGTCACAACCGTGGGGGCGCTTAAAAATACAGATTCCCCACTGGGAATGCAAAGTCAGAAAATCTTGGAGTCGCGACTCAAATAACAATTATTTTGAACTTCCCACCTGCCCACAACCCACCCATTCTTGGGGGTTAAAATGTGTGGGACATTATGTCCAGTTATGGTTATTGCACTTATGATAAAAATATAGTTGTTTGGAAAGAGTTCAAAGAAGGGCAACCAGGATAGTGCTAGGCCTTAGATCACTGAGCTGTGAACTGTGACAGATTCCAAAGAAAATCAATTTGTTCTCACGAATAAAGAGATCAAGCGAGATGTCATCTGAGCATTTATAATGGTGAAGTAAATCAATTGGGTGGATATAAAAAAGTATATGCTGAATAAGAAACTAGAGAACAATGATTACATGTTAAGGAGACTGTGAATTAATTGTAAATTAACAAGGAATGTAACTCTGAAGAGAACTACCCTCACCTTTCCCAAAATGAAAAGTGTGAGAAAAAAATAATTTAACGTAACTGTTACTCAGAAGAACCTATCTTCAGTTGTGCTACTCCAAGAGCAGTGCATGAAGACCTACCAGGCTGGATTGCCAGCAGGAAAATTCCACTTTGATAAGTATCCAGTAAATTAATAGATTAAAATTAAGATAACTGGCAAAAGAACCAGGGCGGAGATGAGGAAAATTTTTTTTACACAGCGATTTGTTATGATCTGGAATGCACTGCTTGAAAGGGTGGTGGAAGCAGATTCAATAGTAACTTTCAAAAGGGAATTGGATAAATACTTGAAAAGGAAAAATGTGCAGGGCTATTGGGAAAGAGCAGGGGAGTGGGACTAATTGGATAGCTCGTTCAAAGAGCCGGCACAGGCACAATGGGCAGAATTGCCTCCTTGTGTGCTGTATGATTCTATGAAGACCATCTCAGGCTAGCTGCCATTATCATGAATGGCGATAAGCACCTTTCCTGGTCCAGCATGTCAATCCCACGTAATGTTACTGAAAAGTTCAGTACTAGTTTGGTGATGGCAATAGATTATTGTAATTTAAATTTCAACATCTTCTCAGTTGGTATCAAGTCTATTAAATAACATGCAGAATTATGGAGAGAGTTGGAGAATATGATCCTTGCATTGAAATAGAATGGAGATGGAATAATTCCTGATTAGAGAGACAGTGAAAAGATACAGAATTGGAGTTTACAGATGAAAGAAAGAATGTCCTCTGATTAAGGAGAGTGGGAAGATGCAGATTTGGCGCAGAACAAGATGAAGGTGTCTCACTAGGAAATAATGGAAAGGTACAAGTTTCCACCGGGCAGGCAGGATTAAAATCAACCCTTATGTGGGCAAATGTGATTGGAATGCATTATTGAATCTGATTCTTTCAATTTGATATGGTATGCAAGGAACACAATTATGGCCAGGACACTGGGGAAAACTCCCCTGCTTTTCTTCGAAATAGTGCCATGGAATTTTTTATGTCCACCTGAGAGGACAGACATGGCCTTGATTTAACCTCTCATCTGAAAGACGGTACCTCTGACAGTGTAGCACTCCCTCAGTGCTGTACTGGAGTGTCAGCCTGGATTTTGTGCTCTGGAGTGGGACTTGAACCCATGACTTTCTAACTCAGAGGTGAGAGTGCTACAGCTGACACTATTAACATGGAGCAATTTCATCCCATGAATGAATGAGAACAGGTCAATATGGGAAGTGAGACTATACCCGATGAAGGGGAATGAGATCAGAATAGATGTAAAGGTACAAGATTAAGGCTTGTATGGAGAAGTAAAATTTGAGCTGATGTGATAATAAACATCAGTACCAGTATTACTAAAAAAAAACTTGAAATTTGGAAAATAGCAACAAAACATAGGCATGCACAGAGGGGGAATGGCCTGCCCCTGGCTCCCTATCGTTGACAATTTAGATTGTGCTGATACCTTTTATGTTGTTTCCTGAGTTATAGAGTCATAGAGTCATAGAGTTATACAGCACGGATAGAGGCCCTTCGGCCCATCGTGTCCGCGCCGGCCATCAAGCCCTGTCTACTCTAATCCCATATTCCAGCATTTGGTCCGTAGCCTTGTATGCTATGGCATTTCAAGTGCTCATCCAAATGCTTCTTGAATGTTGTGAGGGTTCCTGCCTCCACAACCCTTTCAGACAGTGAGTTCCAGACTCCAACCACCCTCTGGGTGAAAAAGTTCTTTCTCAAATCCCCTCTAAACCTCCCGCCTTTTACCTTGAATCTATGTCCCCTTGTTATAGAACCCTCAACGAAGGGAAAAAGCTCCTTAGTATCCATCCTATCTGTGCCCCTCATAATTTTGTACACCTCAATCATGTCCCCCCTCAGCCTCCTCTGCTCCAAGGAAAACAAACCCAATCTTCCCAGTCTCTCTTCATAGCTGAAGCGCTCCAGCCCTGGTAACATCCTGGTGAATCTCCTCTGCACCCTCTCCAAAGCGATCACATCCTTCCTGTAGTGTGGCGACCAGAACTGCACACAGTACTCCAGCTGTGGCCTAACCAGTATTTTATACAGCTCCATCATAACCTCCTTGCTCTTATATTCTATGCCTCGGCTAATAAAGGCAAGTATCCCATATGCCTTCTTTACCACCTTATCTACCTGTTCCGCCGCCTTCAGGGATCTGTGAACTTGCACACCAAGATCCCTCTGACCCTCTGTCTTGCCTAGGGTCCTCCCATTCATTGTGTATTCCAATGTTAGGATAGGACAAAGTAAACTTTAATATTGCACATGTCATAATATTACAGTCACCATCTTTTTTGCTCTGTCAATCTTCCCTGCTCTTGCTCTTTACCCGTCTCTCACACTCTTCCATGATCTCATTTTTTTTCTTGGCCTTATTCACTACCCTGCAGACAATCCATTTTCTGGTCTCACTCTTCCCTTATTTCATCCTTCCTTGTTGTTACTGCCTTTCAGTCCAATACTTGTTTTCACCCAAGGATAGCAGGCCAACTTACTCACTCATAACACTGGTCTTATTCCACAGCATGAGTTCATTATCTTTCCTTTCTTGGCCTCATTTGCTTTATTATCAATACCTTGCACTCATTCCAACTTCTAAGGAAAGGCGGGTATAAATTAATTAATTTTTAAAAAGTAATAGGTTCAACCAACAAATAACATATACTTGTATGTCTGCATGCTAATTTTCTTTTCCTTTGTTCACAGGTTGTACATCTTTTGAGAAGTAGCTCTTAAAGTAAATAAATTCAGAAGTCATATCTCAGGAGTGCACAAGAACAGTCTCTTTTCCATTTAAAAACCAGCTGTGACATTAAAGCAGATGCCAAATACAGAGTGGAGCATAGACTTTCCCTTTAAATGTCAGTTCCTATATCACTTCATAGTAAATAAGTTATGGATGGAAATTGACTCTAGTACATTCACTGTGGATGAAATGCACAAAAATCCAATTTTCTGTACAATGAGATAGCAGAATGAGAGTAAATTGCACAGGTGCCTGTTGTCTGCTATGTACTGCTGCTAAATCTACTTCTATAATTATTTTTGATTTGTTTTACATTTGATTCTGCCTGACCGAGGGAGCGAAACAGCACCAAAGACTTACTTTTTTTATATAAACGATGATGGCAAGGCTGAAAGGTCACTACGTATGATAATTCACAAGCATTTGTTTCATGTCCAACTCAATATTCTGTTGGTATCAGCAATTGTAAGTTCTTCACCTGGGTTTTCAAGAGTTTAGTCTGAGTCCATTATCCTTTCATCTCCAAAGATGATAATGATACCATTACACAGATGAATTCTTACTGCATCCTCATCTGTGAACAGAATGTGTACATGATGGTCTGGTTTAGCAGTAGATTCCAAATGAGAATATCAAGAGGCTGAAGCTGAGGTTTACCTGTTAATCTAACTCATTCCTTCTGGTTAGTAGGTTGGCTTGCTCTCTTTGGGGCAGCTGATAGTAATAGATACCCACTACTTACTGTCAGCTAGTCAGTGAGCAGTTGACAGCAGTGGAAAAGTTTTTGGCCAACATCTTCCAACTTTTGGAATTAAAAGGTTACATCAAGTCAAGATGTACCAGTGGAGAACTGTAGAAGAAGTTATGAAGAAAGATGCCCAGTCATCTGGTGTGAACACAAGCATAATTAAAGTGCAATGGAGATTGACCCTTCTTTTTATAATTGCAGTGTAAGTGAGATTGACCCTATAGTTTCTAATTACACAGCAACAGAGAGTAGCCCATCAGTTGCTAATTGCAGTAGAATGGAGAGTGACCCTTCAGTTTCTAATTGCAATATCATATTCAGTGATCTTTCAGTTTCTAATTTCAGTGTAATAGAATGACCCTTTTGTTTCTAAATTCACTATAAGTGTCACAAAACATATTTGAAAGTTCTTTATCTGAATGCACGTAGCATTCGTAACAAAATGGACGAGTTAACGGCACAAATAACTACGTATGGGTATGATCTTGTGGCCATTACAGAAACATGGCTGCAGGGTGACAACGACTGGGAATTAAATATGCCAGGGTATTTAACAATCAGGAAGGACAGGCAGGAAGGAAGGGGAGGTGGGTGGCTATGTTAATAAAGGAAGGAATCACTGTAATACAGAGAAATGATATTGGGACAAACGATCAGGATAATGAAACAGTTTGGGTAGAGATAAGGAATAATAAGGGGAAAAAACACTAGTGGGTGTAGTATATAGGCCTCCTAATAGTTGCAACTCTGCTGGAAGAAGTATTAATCAGGAAATAGTCGGGGCATGTAATAAGGGAACAGCTATAATTATGGGGGATTTTAACTATCATATCAACTGGACAAATCAAATTGGGCAGGGCAGCCTTGAGGAAGAGTTTATTGAGTGTATTAGGGATGGATTTCTTGAGCAGTATGTAACTGATCCTACAAGGGGGCAAGCAACCTTGGACCTGGTCCTGTGTAATGAGCCAGGATTAATTAATAATGTCCTAGTTAAGGATCCCCTTGGAATGAGTGACCATAACATGGTTATATTCCATATCCAATTAGAGGGTGAGAAGGTTGGTTCTCAAACAAGCGTACTGAGCTTGAATAAAGGAGACTATGATGGTATGAGGGCGGAATTGATTAAAGTGGACTGGGAAAATAGATTAAGGGGTAAGACGGTACATGAGCAATGGTGTTCATTTAAGGAGTTATTTTACAACTTTCAAAACAAATATATTCCACTGAGGAAAAAAGGGTGTAAAAGAAATGACAGCCATCCATGGCTAAGGAAAGAAATTAAGGATAGTATCCGACTAAAAACAAGGACATATATGGTAGCCAAACTTAGTGGGAGGATAGAAGATTCAAAAGACAGCAAAAAGTAACTAAAGGATTGATTAAGAAAGGGAAGATAGATTATGAAAATAAATTAGCAAAAAATATAAAAACAGATAGCAAGAGTTTCTATCGTTATATAAAAAGAAAAAGGGTGGCTAAGGCAAACATAGGTCCCTTAGAGGATGAGACCGGGAAATTAATGGTGGGAAACATGGAGATGGCAAAAATGCTGAACAAATATTTTGTTTCAGTCTTTACGGTAGAGGACACTAAGAATATCCCAACACTGGACAAACAGGGGGCTCTGGGGGGGAGGAGCTAAATACGATTAAAATCACTAAGGAATTGGTACTCAGTAAATTAATGGGACTCAAGGCGGATAAATCCCCTGGACCTGATGGCTTACATCCGAGGGTCTTGAGGGAAGTGGCAGTGGGGATTGTGGATGCTTTGGTAATAATTTTCCAAAATTCTTTGGACTCGGCAAAGGTCCCGGCAGATTGGAAAACTGCTAATGTAACACCCTTATTTAAAAAGGGTAGACAGAAGGCTGGAAATTATAGACCAGTTAGCCTAACGTCTGTGGTGGGTAAAATTTTGGAGTCTATTATTAAGAAGACAGTAGCAGAACATTTGGACAAACATAATTTAATAGAACAAAGTCAGCATGGCTTTACGAAGGGGAAGTCATGTCTGACAAATTTGCTTGAATTCTTTGAGGACAAAACGTACAGGGTGGATAAAGGGGAACCAGTGGACGTAGTGTATTTAGACTTCCAGAAGGCATTCGACAAGTTGCCACATAAAAGATTATTGCTCAAGATAAAGAATCACTGGATTGGGGGTAATATTCTGGCATGGGTGGAGGATTGGTTATCTAACAGGAAGCAGAGAGTTGGGATAAATGGTTCATTCTTGGACTGGCAACCAGTAGCCAGTGGTGTTCCGCAGGGGTCGGTGCTGGGTCCCCAACTCTTTACGATCTATATTAACGATTTGGAGGAGGGGACCGAGTGCAACATATCGAAGTTTGCAGATGATACAAAGATGGGAGGGAAAGTAGAGAGTGAGGAGGACATAAAAAACCTGCAGGGGGATATAGACAGGCTGGGTGAGTGGGTGAAGATTTGGCAGATGAAATACAATATTGGAAAATGTGAGGTTATGCACTTTGGCAGGAAAAACCAGAGAGCAAGTTATTTTCTTGATGGCAAGAGACTGGAAAGTACTGCAGTACAAAGGGATCTGGGGGTCCTCGTGCAAGAAAATCAAAAAGTTGGTATGCAGGTGCAGCAGGTGATCAAGAAGGCCAACGGAATGTTGGCTCTTATTGCTAGGAGGATAGAATATAAAAACAGGGAGGTATTGCTGCAGTTATATAAGGTATTGGTGAGACCGCACCTAGAATACTGCATACAGTTTTGGTCTCCATACTTAAGAAAAGACATACTTGCTCTCGAGGCAGCACACAGAAGGTTCACTCGGTTAATCCCGGGGATGAGGGGGCGGACATATGAGGAGAGGTTGAGTAGATTGGGACTCTACTCATTGGAGTTCAGAAGAATGAGAGGCGATCTTATTGAAACATATAAGATTGTGAAGGGGCTTGATCGGGTGGATGCGGTGAGGATGTTCCCAAGGTTGGGTGAAACTAGAACAAGGGGGCATAATCTTAGAATAAGGGGCTGCTCCTTCAAAACTGAGATGAGGGGAAACTTCTTCACTCAGAGGGTGGTAGGTCTGTGGAATTTGCTGCCCCAGGAAGCTGTGGAAGCTACATCATTAAATAAATTCAAAGCAGAAATAGACAGTTTCCTAGAAGTGAAGGGAATTAGGGGTTATGGGGAGTGGGCAGGAAATTGGACATGAATTTAGATTTGAGGTTAGGATCAGATCAGCCATGATCTTATTAAATGGCGGAGCAGGCTCGAAGGGCCGATTGGCCTACTCCTGCTCCTATTTCTTATGTTCTTATAAGAAATAGTGACCCATCATTTTTCTTTCATTTCATTTTTTTTTTAACTAGTCAAGATGAGGGATGTCAGTGGTGAGCAATAGAAACCATTTTCACTTTCAGTCCTCCAGGATCAGCATCATGATATCCTAGGTCAGATGGATCAGGTATTCCACATTCAGATAAACAGTAAAGCTTGCTCCACTCTATGCCAACAGTCTGTCTTTGCCCCAACCTTGGAAATTGCTCCTACTACAGCAGTGTGAAAGTGTCAGCTTGGCTCAGTGACAGTACCCTTACAGCTGAATAAGAAGATCATAGGTACAAGCCCCACTACAGGACTTGAGCACATAATCTAAGGATACTTCAATGCACAGTCAGGAATTGATTAAATGTTGAAATGTGATAGATGAATTGAAATGGCATTGGACCCTGGGATTTGAATCAAGTATGAACTGGGTGAGACTAATAGCCGTATTACCAGGCACCATCTCGGTGGGAATTGCTGAATTTTTCCATTCTTTCTCCAATCAGAAACTATTCGAGCCTCATCCACTTATCTTTCTGCTTTATTCCTAATCAGAGAATATGATACAATTCAACCTGTTTGAGTGTCAAATATGTGCATGTGCATTCTATCCCTGGTGAAATGTCATTCTATTTTCACCCTGCTCCTGTACGAAGCCTGTGTCTATCCATTCCATTCCTAATCAGAGACTATTCCAAATCCATCCTAATCCAATACTAAACTGGGATCCTCCCATTCTCTGTCCATTTCCTTTTTAGAAGTTTCCACAGAGTGTGCATTTTATTCCATAAGCTCCCAGCTAGTATTGACATTTTAGCAGCACTGTGTAGGATTGGCACTTCACCTCTCTGAGATTGGCAGTTTTGATGCTAATTTGCATCCTTTTATATTTGAAAGTCATTTAGTTGCAACAACCACAATCACAACTCACCATCAATCCTCAATAATGGCAAGGATAAGATTTACATTTGTCATTCAGATCATTACAGACTCATTTACATCTAATAATTCCACCAGAATGCAAAAGATAGAAAATCAATCCAATTGCATTTGAAATAGGACTGAGATGTTTTTTCCAGTACATTGTTCATCTATGTATAATTTGAGCTTATGTATATTTTCCAAATTGACCACAAATAACAACAACTTGCATTTATGTAGCGCCTTTAATGTAGGAAATCATCGCAAGGTGCTTCACACAAGCATAATCAGACAAAAATTGACACCGAGCCAAAGAAGGAGATATTAAGAGTGGTAACTAAAAGTTTGGTCAAACAGGTAGGTATTAAGGAGGTCTTAAAGGAGGAGAGAGAGGTGGAGAGATTTACATAAAGAATTCCAGAGCTTAGGGCCAAGATGGCTGAAGACATGGCCACCAATGGTCAAGCAAAGGGATTGGGGATGTAGAAGAGGCCAGAGTCAGGGGAATGCAGAATTCTCTGAAGTTTGTGGTGCTGGAGGAGGTTATAGAGGTAGGGAGGAGCAAGGCCATGAAGAGATTTGAACACAAGGATGAGAAATATAAAATGGCGGCATTGGTCAATGTAGATCAGCGAGTACAGGAGTGATGGGTGAGCGGGACTTGGTGCATGTTAGGATGCGGCCAGCAGAGTTTTGGATGAGCTTGTTTATGCAGGGTGAAGGATGGGAGACTGGCCAGGAGAGCATTGGAATAGTCGAGACCGGAGGGGACAATAGCGTGGATGAGGGTTTTAGCAGCGGGTGAGCTGAGACAGGGGCAGAGACGGGGAATGTTACAGTGATGGAAGTAGATAGCCTTTACGATAGAGGAGATGTGGGGCTGGTAGTTCAGCTCGGGGTCAAATAGGACGCCATGGTTACAAACAGTCTGGTTCAGCCTGCAGCAGTGGCTGGGAAGAGGATGAAATCGGTGGCTTAGGTACAGAGCTTGTGGCGGGGGCTGAAGACAATCGCTTCAGTCTTCTCAATGTTTAACTGAAGGAAACTGTGGTCCATCCTGGATGGGATACCAGACAAACAGTTTAACAATACAGAGGCAGTGGAGGGATTGAGAAAGGTGGTGGAGAGGTGGAGCTGGGGTGCTGTCAGCGTACATGTGGAACCTGCTGCCATGTCTTCGGGCAGCGTTTAGATGGTAAATAGGAGGAGGTCAAGGATTGATCCTTGGGGGACTCCAGAGGTAACGGTGAGGCGGCTAAAGGAGAAGCTATTGCAGGAGAATCTCTGGCTACGATTGGACAGGTAAGAGTGTTACCAGACGTGAGCAGTCCCACTCAGGTGGGCAACGGAGGAGAGGCGTTGGAGCAGGGTGGCATGGTCCACCGTGTCGAAGTCTGCAGAGAGGTTGAGAAGGGCGAGGAGGGATAGTGCTCGGCCAGGGGAGAACTTTGGGGGAATTTGGCTTGGTGGTCAAAGGGAAGGAGGGATGCAGCAGAGGCAGGTGAAATGTCCACAAACCAACATTTTTTAAAAGTGGCATTTTAATTTCTCACCCTTTTTTTGGTCTACCCACACCGCCACCAATCCCCATCTCTGGAAGTATGACAGGATCATTTTCCCACTGATTTTTCTCTCCCTTCCCCCATTTGTAGAAGCACTTGGCCTAAAGTTGACACTTCCCTCTCTCAGCACAATCAAGTTTCTGAGCTTTCCATGTGTAAATCACGGAGTAAAACCCCACCTTACTCCACCACACCAGTCTGGCAGTGTATGTTGGAAATGCTGCTCCACAACCAGTGGTTTAACAGCTGTATTCAATATGGATCACGAAAGCCAATGAATGTCACATTTACTTGCAGCTTTTCCATCTGGGAGAATGTGGCATTCCATAGGACTAGGCTGTTTTCCCAGAGTTTGTCTGCACTTGTACTCCCAACAGAAGATGGTTGTGTGAAGGTGAGCAAAATATGAAAAATTAAATAATGATAATAACAATACAAGCTAAAGTGGCATTTTCAAGTTCTTTCATGTGCTTTTTCTTGAAACCTTACAGTTGGTTAATTCATCTGTAACAACCATTACAAAGACAATTTCAGCAACAACAATCACCAAAGGAAAGCAATTATACAGTTATCTCAGTTTGTGTAATATCCTGTTAAAATAACTTCTCATATACATCACGTGTTGATACAGAAAACGACAATATTATGCATAGGCAGAGATCAAAATCTTTCACTGAGGGATGGTTGTCAAAAGAGCATTAAAGTACAGTTTAAGTCCAACAACAAGGTGTCAGGTAGGCAGTCTCTTAACTTAGTTATTTTAATGAATTTTTTTTCGTGACAATGCAGCTAATACTTTGTCTTATAATAGTTCCCAATAAAGGTAGACAAAATTATAACAGTAGACTAATTGGATAGCTCTTTCAAAGAGTCGGCACAGGCACGATGGGCCAAATGGCCTCCTCCTGTGCTGTACCTACTATGATACTGCACTATATTGCTGTAGACACTTCAAAGTGGGCCTTGATGAGGAGCAGCACCAAGGCAGGGAAAACCAAGAGGATAATGATGCACACGAGCCACAAGCCACAGCAGCCAGGGAGAAATTTCAAGAGCATCTCATTCCCCAGAGCTTCCAGTGAGCTTTTATAGTCCCACAGGTGAAAGATATTGTGCGAACCCACTGTTCCACTAAGTTTCCCTGGGGTTTTTAGGTTTTTAATGTGTTAGTAGCATACGTTTTCCCAGTCTTAGCCATATCATCCATGAGGGGCTCTACTAAAATATTCCTTCTGGTAGTTCAACCAAGATCCATCGTTCAGAGACTGGACTTCCCATCGTATTGATGGAGAACCTAAATATAGGAAAGATAGATTAATAAGAAAATGTGGAAAAGTTAAAACGAGAAGAACAATGTATTCTAGAGATCCAGTTATTCCAGTTGCAAGGAGCAAGAAGCTAGCTTTAAAATGATATAAAAGCTGGTTTAGATGCAGCTACTTCCTGAGAACAGGAGGGCTGTACAGGGTGACAGCTGGTATAGAATGTAAAGAGATGTGACTAATTGGCACACAGGGCTCCAATCTCCCTTAACATCATGGAAGCAGGTGGAAGAGAGAAAATCCAGGCACAGCATGGTGCCATTCACTTTAGTAAGTGCAGAAATTGGAAAAGATCCCACAGAGTGAGAGAATTGCTTCAGCAGTACAACTTACACAGTCAGGATGTGAAGATTTTTTTTTAAAATATTAATAATTGCAAGAGGAATATTGCCTCCTGGATTGAAAATGAGTGATGTTCTTATAAGCTCCAATTTTACGGGACTCTGCTGGGAGCTTGGAAGCTGGTTAGGGATAAATATGCATCATGAAATCGGGCATGTAGGATACCACACTTGATTTTCAGCCTGTCACATCTTGTACAGGCTTTTGGAGGTTACATAGGTCACCACAGGCCTCATTACACCCACCAAAATTATCTAACTTAATCGTACATTAAGCTTTTTTGTCGCCTCCTTGCTGGTAACAATGCTACGGAAAGGGCACAGCAGCATGTAGATGACCTGGCCAGTAGGAGTTGTCCTTTTAAAGGTGGGTAGCACTTTATACTGTTGGTTAAAAAGTGAGGAATTTTTGCTTCATCTGCATTTTCACTGGTGCATTAATTTTGTTGTCATTCAGGTCTGACATTTTTTGCGTTGCAAAACTTTCATTTCCAAACTTGTACCTTGCAACTGTTTTGTTTCCAGCTGCTATTTCACTTGCAGCAACCGAAGTGGGCAGCATGGGAATTCCTTTTGGGAGTTCCAATGGCACTCCTAAAATTGAAGAACAGCCATTTTTGAGGGGACAAGAAAGGTATAGTACATGTGACTGTACCTTTTTTTTTATTCGTTCATGGGATGTGGGTGTCGCTGGCAAGGCCAGCATTTATTGCCCATCCTTGATTGCCCTTGAGAAGGTGGTGGTGATCCGCCTTCTTGAACCGCTGCAGTCCGTGTGGTGAAGGTTCTCCCACAGTGCTGTTAGGAAGGGAGTTCCAGGATTTTGACCCAGCGACGATGAAGGAACGGCGATATATTTCCAAGTCGGGATGGTGTGTGACTTGGAGGGGAACGTGCAGGTGGTGTTGTTCCCATGTACCTGCTGCTCCTTGTCCTTCTAAGTGGTAGAAGTCGCGGGTTGGGAGGTGCTGTCGAAGAAGCCTTGGCGAGTTGCTGCAGTGCATCCTGTGGATGGTACACACTGCAGCTACAGTGCGCCAGTAGTGAAGGGAGTGAATGTTTAGGGTGGTGGATGGGGTGCCAATCAAGCAGGCTGCTTTGTCCTGTATGGTGTCGAGCTTCTTGAGTGTTGTTGGAGCTGCACTCATCCAGGCATGGGGAGAGTATTCCATTACGCTCCTGACTTGTGCCTTGTAGATGGTGGAAAGGCTTTGGGGAGTCAGGAGGTGAGTCACTCGCCACAGGATACACCGCCTCTGACCTGCTCTTGTAGCCACAGTATTTCTATGGCTGGTCCAGTTAAGTTTCTGGTCAATGGTGACCCCCAGGATGTTGATGGTGGGGGATTCAGCGATGGTAATGCCGTTGAATGTCAAGGGAAGGTGGTTAGACTCTCTCTTGTTGGAGATGGTCATTGCCTGGCATCTGTCTGGCGTGAATGTTAGTTGCCACTTATCAGCCCAAGTCTGGATGTTGTCCAGGTCTTGCTGCATGCGGGCATGGACTGCTTCATTATCTGAGGGGTTGCGAATGGAACTGAACACTGTGCAATCATCAGTGAACATCCCCATTTCTGACCTTATGATGGAGGGAAGGTCATTGATGAAGCAGCTGAAGATGGTTGGGCCTAGGACACTGCCCTGAGGAACTCCTGCAGCAATGCCCTGGGGCTGATATGATTGGCCTCCAACAACCACTACCATCTTCCTTTGTGCTAGGTATGACTCCAGCCACTGGAGTTTTCCCCCTGATTCCCATTGACTTCAATTTTACGAGGGCTCCTTGGTGCCACACTCGGTCAAATGCTGCCTTGATGTCAAGGGCAGTCACTCTCACCTCACCTCTGGAATTCAGCTCTTTTGTCCATGTTTGAACCAAGGCTGTAAGAGGTCTGGAGCCAAGTGGTCCTGGTGGAACTCAAACTGAGCATCGGTGAGCAGGTTATTGGTGAGTAAGTGCCGCTTGATAGCACTGTCGACGACACCTTCCATCACTTTGCTGATGATTGAGAGTAGACTGATGGGGCGGTAATTGGCCGGATTGGATTTGTCCTCCTTTTTGTGGACAGGACATACCTGGGCAATTTTCCACATTGTCGGGTAGATGCCAGTGTTGTAGCTGTACTGGAACAGCTTGGCTAGAGGCGCAGCTCGTTCTGGTGCACAAGTCTTCAGCACTACAGCTGGGATGTTGTCAGGGCCCATAGCCTGTGTTGTATCCAGAGCACTCATCCGTTTCTTGATATCACGTGGAGTGAATCGAATTGGCTGAAGACTGGCTTCTGTGATGTTGGGTATCTAGGGAGGAGGCCGAGATGGATCATCCACTCAGCACTTCTGGCTGAAGATGGTTGCAAACGCTTCAGCCTTGTCTTTTGCACTCACGTGCTGGACTCTGCCATCATTGAGGATGGGAATGTTTACGAGCCTCCTCCTCCCGTTAGTTGTTAATTGTCCACCACCATTCACGACTGGATGTGGCAGGACTGCAGAGCTTTGATCTGATCCGTTGGTTGTGGAATCGCTTAGCTCTGTCTATAGCATGTTGCTTCTGTTGTTTAGCATGCATATAGTCCTGAGTTGTAGCTTCACCAGGTT
This sequence comes from Heptranchias perlo, assembly GCF_035084215.1. Classification (NCBI taxonomy): domain Eukaryota; kingdom Metazoa; phylum Chordata; class Chondrichthyes; order Hexanchiformes; family Hexanchidae; genus Heptranchias; species Heptranchias perlo. The sequence goes on from NC_090333.1 coordinate 23,990,276, forward strand.
GGCACCTCATTTTTAGGTACGCCTGGTGCTGCTCCTGGCATGCTCTTCTACACTCCTCATTGAACCAGGGTTGATCCCCTGGCTTGTTGGTAATGGTAGAATGAGGAATATGCCGGGCCATGAGGTTACAGATTGTGCTGGAATACAATTCTGCTGCTGCTGATGGCCCACAGCACCTCATGGATGCCCAGTTTTGAGCTGCTACATCTGTTCTGAATCTATCCCATTTAGCATGGTGGTAGTGCCACACAACATGTTGGATGGTGTCCTCAGTGCGAAGACAGGACTGTGCGGTGGTCACTCCTACCAATCCTGTCATGGACAGATGCATTTGCGACAGGTAGATTGGTGAGGACGAGGTCAAGTAAGTTTTTCCCTCATTTTATTTCGCTCACCACCTGCCGCAGGCCCAGTCTTGCAGTTATGTCCTTCAGGACTCGGCCAGCTCGGTCAGTAGTGGTGCTATCGAGCCACTCTTGGTGATGGACATTGAAGTCCCCCACCCAGAGTACATTCTGTGTCCTTGCTACCCTCAGTGCTTCCTCCAAGTGGTGTTCAACATGGAGGAGGACTGATTCATCAGCTGAGGAGGCAGGGGTGGGTGGTAATCAGCAGGAGGTTTCCTTGCCCATGTTTGACCTGATGCCATGAGATTTCATGGAGTCCGGAGTCAATGTTGAGGACTCCCAGGGCCACTTCCTCCTGACTGTACCTCACATTTTTCTTTGACCTTTTTCCCTCATGAACTTTTCCTGTTCCATGCGTTGGCCCCACCCAAAAGGATGAGTTTTATATCTGTTGGTGTCAATGTCTATGCTGTTCTACAGCTCAACCTCAAGTAGTGCATAGAATGGAGTGACTGGCTTTCCAGCTTTGTGCTTGCCCATGAGAGCACGGTGGAGATTCAGAAGACGGTGAGAGGGGACCAAGGGCGCAAAATCAATTCTACCACTGCACTATAGTGCATTGGAAAACCAATATGCTCCTAAACTTGTGAGGGGCGATTTTAACCCACCCTCCTGGCAGAAACCGAGCAGTGAGCAGCTAAAATTGGCTAGGTGTCTTACCTGCCGACGTCCTGCACCGATCCTACCATCTTCAATTTTAACTTGCTCTTCTGAGCTGGCGGGATGGATGCTCGCCTGAAGTTAGGAGGGTCCTTCTTTCAATATGCAGATCAGGCTCCGATGATGTAATCGGGCCTTGGCTGCAATTTTACTTCCCTTGTTGAGCCAGGAAGAGCGGGAGTGCTGCAGCTGACCAGCAAATGAGTCCCCAGAGTTAAAATCGCCCAGACCTCACACTGCTGAGGTTAGGTGGGGCTTGGCGCTTGCCTTGCCGCCCGATTCCTGCTCCTGGTTAAAATCGGGGCTGTAATGTTTACTCAGTATGCTTCAACTGTAAAGCACATCATCTGATCTGGGTGTCTTGCTCTGACCTTAGATTGGCATAATTGCAGCATAAATTATTCAATAAATCAATTACAGACATAATGACACACTTAGAACTTTACTTTAGTTGAAAGAAATCCATTAACTGTACAATCACAGAGCAGTAAATCACCCTTTATACCATCGTGCCAGAGAATAGGTTCAATAATCTTGTTTCTAGGGAATAATGTACTGCTACAATGGCACCCCCTTAAAATGCGGACTGATTAAAGCATCAATGCCCCATCGCTGGTGTGTATTAATGTTTGTCTTTTTGATGCATTTGGTGTTACTTTTAGTGAGGCACATCAGGACGAAGAACAGACAACTTTGCTATTTTTACAACAAACTTCAGAATCAAGCATTGCCAGGTCAAGTAAGGAGAGGCTAGAAGCAGGATTAAAGCTCGTTAACCTCAACATCAGAAAGATGCCTTATTATACATTAAACACACACCTTCTTTCTGAGACTGCCAGTTATACAGTGCATTCAAACTCCATGGGACAGATTTTTCCTGTTCCTGTGACGGGGGATATTGAATCACCTGGGTACAGCGAATTGAGGAAAATTAGAAAAGGAGAATCATAAGGAAATAATGGAGGCTGCTTAATTTTCCGTCCATTTAGACGCAATCCTCCTCACCCAATTTTCCAGTATTTGCTGTACAAGGTGATCCAATATGCCCAGCTATAGGAAGAGGAGAATCTGCTCCCACAAGTTTAGCATGTAAACTGGGTGTGAAGACCTGAACTGACTTCAAAGCAGAGTGAGACTCCCTCTTCCAAGTCGGACCTTGGGACAGATTCAGATTGCAGTTGTAGTCTGAATGCACACTTTAGGGTTGATTTTAAGTTCCAAACCCCGCCCAGTGGGAACAGTGGGGATGGGTGGTTAAAGTCACACCCTTCCCGCACCATTTCCGGCCCCCCGGAACTGACCTGTTTCTGGCTGCGTGTCAGGCAAGCAGGGTCCTAATTAAAAGGTCAAAGTCATGTTCCAATGACGTCATTACCACCCGCACTGTATTGAGCAGAAAGAACCCTTGAGATGCTTGTGGCCGGTCCTTTCTGGGTGCACAAGCCTGTGAGGGCCCGGCCGCAGACTGCTGCAACTCAACTGCTGCTGGAGAAGTCTGGCCCAGCTGACTTGCTGGCACCATGGCAGGTATTCATGAGCGGAGCAAATGTGCAGACATCCTGAGAGAGGCCAGCATGTACTGCTCTCATCACATCAATGCCGCTCCCTTGGAACTGAACCTCATCATTTCCAGTCATCTGTGCGAGAGCAGGTTGCAGAAGATGACCGACGCCTCCACTGTGGAGTCCAGCGTCTGCTTGGCAACCCTTTGAGCCTCCACCACAGCTGCAAAGCATGTTAGCATGGATTCCTGCTGTGAGGGCTCCGCTGTAGCATTCCTGGAGGCTACCACACGATCCAGGGTAGACTGGATGTGGTGATGACATGTGAGATGACACCACAGAGCTGGATACGGACTCCTCCACGCTCTCCGCCATTGTGGTGTAACTCCTTGTCACACCTTCCAATACCTTGTTCAGCTGTCTGTTTTCTCCTCATGGTAGGACCCTGGAAGTCCCCATCTATCGTCCTCAGCAGAACTGGGAGAGGGCACCGGTCTCCGACGTGATCTCTCCTGTAATAACTGCCACCAGTTGTTGCTGCTGCCCACTGGTGCTGGGTGCTCCAACAACAACAACTTGCATTTATATAGCACCTTTAATGTATTAAAACGTCCCAAGGCGCTTCACAGGAGCAAATATCAAACAAAATTTGACATCGAGCCACATAAGGAGATATTAGGACAGGTGAAGTAGGTTTTAAGGAGCATCTTAAGGAGGAGAGAGAGGTAGAGAGGCGTAGAGGTTTATGGAGGGAATTCCAGAGCTTAGGGCCGAGGCAGCTGAAGGCACAGCCGCCAATGGTGGAGGGATTAAAATCGGGACAAGAGGTCAGAAAAGGAGAAGCACAGAGAACTCAGAGGGTTGTAGGGCTGGAGGAAGTTACAAAGATAGGGAGGGCCGAGGCCGTGGAGGGATTTGAACTCAAGGATGAGACTTTTAAAATCGGGGCATTGCCGGACCGAGAGCCAATGTAAGTCAGCGAGCACATGCAGACCCCCCGCCAGCTTCTTATTTAGCTCACGCGGATTGCCCATGTTTGAGCTGGTGCCTGGGAGCAATGGAGCGCATGATGCTCAGAGGGATTGTCCTCCTCCGTGGTTCGTTCTTCTGCAGGAGCCTCTTTGTGTTGAGAAGACCCGAGAACAAAGAGAAGAGGAAGAAGAGTTAGGATGGGAAAGAGAAGGTGCACATGATCAGATAGCAGTCTTGAGAATGCAGGTTGAAATTGCAAAGTTTGCAGCATCTGTGCTGAGTGGAATGAAGGAATACAAGTAATATGTAGACACCCTGCTTGGGTATGTCACCAGCCTGGTCCAGTGATCTCCAGGGCTTCTTGCTCTGCCTGTGTGAGTGCAGTGATGTTGGGGACTCCTCCACCCGAACTGTTCCTCTCCCTGGCATTATGTGCTGTCTTGTCCTGTAAAAAGAGAATGCAAGAGTGAGTGTGTGTTGAGAAGGTGAGTGGAGTTGCATGGGGCTTGTGCATAAAGTAGATGTGTTGAGAGGTGTAGAAGAAGCAAGATGGAATGAAGATGGGGAGGTGATGAATGTAAAGGGAAGTGTGTGTGATATGAAGTGAGGAAGGAGTGCTGGGAGGAGTTGGTGGATGTGCAAGTGCTAGGATGCGAGGAAAGAATGATGTTAGTATGTGGTGTGAAGAGTGGAAAGGTGAATGCATTTGAAATGAGCAAGAGAGCTGTCTTAGTGTATCCTTGTGATTGTATGTTAAGAGATAATGGATGAGAGGTAATAGTTGAGAGTGATGGGGGATGAGTTGAGAGGTGTGATGGGTGTGTTCTCAAGTGGTGTTCAGAGAGGTGGAGAGGTGAAGAGGTGTACTCATCCTAACTGTTCTTGTGAGGTCTTTAAACTTCTTTCTACATTGAACCCAGGTTCATGGGCTGATGCTGCTGGCACTGACCCTATCTGCCCAACAGTGGTTTGGGAGATACTCCTCATTTGTTCCACTAGGACCTCTGGGGATACATCAGGAAAGCGAGGGGAAGCCCTTTCACTGATCTTTGCAGCCAGCAAGTATTCCAGAATTGTTCAATTAAAATGCAAGCAGGGGATGCAACCTCGCTTTAAGAGAGAGATCTCCACTTTAAATACAGTTGGGGAACTTGCCAGAAATTGCACGGGTCACGTGGGCGGGCTGCCTGATTATCGGGAGGACAGCTCGCCCTACAAATGTTAATGAGACCCAGCGGTCATAATGGCCCATGCCTCCGGCCTACAATATCATGGGAGCTTGCCACCTGCCCCAACCCTCGCAAGCACAATACCCACCCCCAGTTAAAATCATGCCTTCAGTGCATTAGTGCCAGGTCCCATGCAGTTTTGTGCTGTGGGCGCTGGGAACTGCAGCAAAACTGATGCCACTTAGAATCCATTCAACAGACAAGACTTACATTTGTAAATCTGGACTGGTTTCAAATTCAGAGGTCAAAGGACGGTGTTCTAATCCATTGTACCACCCAGACAATATTTGGCCTCTTTTATACTGTTAGTCCTACCTTAATTAATATAATGAACATAATATGAAGCAGGTGGTTTGGATTGAACTAGTTCACAAATATAAATTGTTTTGCACACACTTTAATATCCACATGCACATTTTCAAAAATTGTTATTTATAGTAATGCAGTACTGAGAAGATTATCGTTATGAAATTTTAGCACTCTGCCATGTGTGAGTCATCTGTATATTATAATTATTTATAATGGGAAAATAACATGGTAAAATGCATCATATCATAAATCTAGCATTACATTTTCAATCGCAATAAAAATATTTGTGTGTCTTAAAAATCATGCATGTTTTAAACCTGGTTTCTTCAATAGTGAAGTCAATGGGGGATCATGATTCCCACCCCCCCACCTCATCCCCCCGCCCCCCCAATCATTTTGAAATCAGCTAACACAGCTTTGGAGAACTGCCTGCATTTCGCTCCCAGGAACCTCCGTCACTCATCTTTGGCCTCCAGGTTCAGCCCACAAGTCTGTGCTATACCCAGCTCGGTCTACGGATTGGGTAAGTCAGCCTTCCCCAGTTCCCAGCTCAGCCTTCAGACTGGGTGAAGCATTCCCCAGTTCCCAGCTCAGCTTTCAGACTGGGTGAAGCATTCCCCAGTTCCCAGCTCAGTCCCCTTCTTGCCAAGTCGACCAAATATTGAGTTCAACTCCCCCGACCACCGCCCCCCCCCCACCCCCCATCCGCCCCCACCACCCCCGGTCGTCCAAACCTCGTTCCGCCACTGAGTTTCTTTGAACAACAACAACTTGCATTTATATAGTGCCTTTAATGTAGTAAAACATCCCAAGGCAATTCACAGGAGCATTATCAAACAACATTTGACACTGAGCCACAGAAGGAGATATTAGGACAAGTCACCAAAAGCTTGGTCAAAGAGGTAGGTTTTAAGGATTGTCTTAAAGGAGAAGAGAGAGAGAGAGGCACAGAAGTTTAGGGAAGGAATTCCAGAGCTTAGGGCCTAGACAGCTGAAGGCACATCATCAATGATGGGCCTTAAATAAGCAGTGGAAGTTTGCACTCATGCTGAAGAACTGAGCTGTGTCTACATTTGATTGGATAAGCCCTCCAACAATGACTAAAGGGGGGTTATTTTAACTTTAGGCGAACAGGTAAAATTAGCTGTCCATAATACACCTCTCCTGATCTTCCTTTCCATTGAAGTCAATATTGACCGTTTTACACTTTCACCAAAAGTTAAAATTCGTGGCATCTATGAGGTTATTGGTGAGTAAGTGCCCCTTGATAGCACTGTTGACGATACCTTCCATCACTTTGCTGATGATTGAGAGTAGACTGATGGGTGGTAATTGGCCGGATTGGATTTGTCCTGTTTTTCGTGGACAGGACGTACCTGGGCAATTTTCCACATTGTTGGGTAGGTGCCAGTGTTGTAGCTGTACTGGAACAATTTGGCTAGAGCATGTGGGCCAGCAGCAGCAGAATTGTATTCCAGCACAATCTGTAACCTCATGGCCTGGCATATTCCTCACTCTACCATTACCAACAAGCCAGAGGATCAACCCTGGTTCAATAAGGAGTGTAGAAGAGCGCGCCAGGAGCAGCACCAGGCATACCTAAAAATGAGGTGCCAACCTGGTGAAGCTAGAACTCAGGACTACATGCATGCTAAACAGCAGAAGCAACATGCTATAGACACGATTCCACAACCAACGGATCAGATCAAAGCTCTGCAGTCCTGCCACATCCAGTCGTGAATGGTGGTGGACAATTAAACAACTAACGGGAGGAGGAGGCTCTGCAAACATCCCCATCCTCAATGATGGCGGAGTCCAGCACGTGAGTGCTAAATACAAGGCTGAAGCATCTTCAGCCATCTTCAGCCAGAAGTGCCGAGTGGATGATCCATCTCGGCCTCCTCCCGATATCCCCACCATCACAGAATCCAGTCTTCAGCCAATTCGATTCACTCTACGTGATATCAAGAAACGGCTGAATGCACTGGATAGAACAAAGGCTATGGGCCCTGACAACATTCCGGCTGTAGTGTTGAAGAATTATGCTCCAGAACTAGCCGCGCCTCTAGCAAAATTGTTCCAGTACAGCTATAACACTGGCACCTACCCAACAATGTGGAAAATTGCCCAGGTACGTCATGTCCACAAAAAACAGGACAAATCCAATCCGGCCAATTACTGCCCCATCAGTCTACTCTCAATCATCAGCAAAGTGATGGAAGGTGTCGTCGACAGTGCTATCAAGCGGCACTTACTCACCAATAACCTGCTCACCGATGCTCAGTTTGAGTTCCACCAGGACCACTCGGCTCCAGAATTCATTACAGCCTTGGTCCAAACATGGACAAAAGAGCTGAATTCCAGAGGTGAGGTGAGAGTGACTGCCCTTGACATCAAGGCAGCATTTGACCGAGTGTGGCACCAAGGAGCCCTCGTAAAATTGAAGTCAATGGGAATCAGGGGGAAAACTCTCCAGTGGCTGGAGTCATACCTAGCACAAAGGAAGATGTAAGTGGTTGTTGGAGGCCAATCATCTCAGCCCCAGGACATTGCTGCAGGACTTCCTTAGGGCAGTGTCCTAGGCCCAACCATCTTCAGCTGCTTCATCAATGACCTTCCCTCCATCACAAGGTCAGAAATGGGGATGTTCACTGATGATTGCACAGTGTTCAGTTCCATTCGCAACCCCTCAGATAATGAAGCAGTCCGAGCCCGCATGCAGCAAGACCTGGACAACATCCAGGCTTGGGCTGATAAGTGGCAAGTAACATTCGCGCCAGACAAGTGCCAGGCAATGACCATCTCCAACAAAAGAGAGTCTAACCACCTCCGCTTGACATTCAATGGCATTACCATCGCAGAATCCCCCACCATCAACATCCTGGGGGTCACCATTGACCAGAAACTTAACTGGACCAGCCATATAAATACTGTGGCTGTAAGAGCAGGTCAGAGGTTGGGTATTCTGTGGGGAGTGACTCACCTCCTGACTCCCCAAAGCCTTTCCACCATCTACAAGGCACAAGTCAGGAGTGTGATGGAATACTCTCCACCTGCCTGGATGAGTGCAGCTCCAACAACACTCAAGAAGCTCGACACCATCCAGGACAAAGCAGCCCGCTTGATTAGAACCCCATCCACCACCCTAAACATTCACTCCCTTCACCACCGGCACACAGTGGCTGCAGTGTGTACCATCCACAGGATGCACTGCAGCAACTCGCCAAGGCTTCTTCGACTGCTCCTCCCAAGCCCCAACCTCTACCACCTAGAAGAACAAGTGCAGCAGGTACATGGGAACACCACCACCTGCACGTTCCCCTCCAAGTCACACACCATCCCAACTTGGAAATATATCGGATGTTTCTTCATTGTCGCTGGGTCAAAATCCTGGAACTCCCTTCCTAACAGCACTGTGGGAGAACCTTCACCACACAGACTGCAGCGGTTCAAGAAGGCAGCTTACCACCACCTTCTCAAGGGCAATTAGGGATGGGCAATAAATGCTGGCCTTGCCAGCGACGCCCACATCCCATGAACGAATAAAAAAAAACTGCATAGAAAACGCTTTCCACCCAAATAGATGTAAGGTAGAATAATCACATTGGCAGAAAATCAACAAAAATGTAGACTTCTGCCAAACTCTAACATTCTGCCTGATGGGAACTTTACCAAAACCTGGAAAAGTGTGCTTTTAATTTCCCCCCACTATCACCACTGAAAATACAGATCATAAACAATTACCAAATGTCTTACAAGGCCTGCATCCAACAAGCTGCTTTGGAAACAAAGTAGGACTGATCGCGGACACTACTGAACATAAAACTCTATGGTTACTGAAATGCTTTGCTGACAGAAACAATAGCAAATCCCGGCAGGGTCAAAAGATTAGATATAAAAACAGAAAATGCTGGAAATACTCAGAAAGTTAGGCAGCATCTGTGGAGAACGAAACAGAGTTAACGTTCAGGTGGATAACTCTTTGTCAGAACTGGAAGAAGTTGAAGGTTTAACAGTTTTTAAGCAAGTACAGAGCCAGGGAAAGTGAGGGAGGGAGGGGAGGGGAGGATAGAACAAAAGGGAAGGTCTGTGATAGGGTGGAGGGCAGGAGTGTTTAAATGACAAAAGGGATGATGATGCAAGGCAAGGAGGGTGGTAATGGGGCAAATAAAGAAAGAAAAGATGAGTCTAGAGGGGCTGTAAATGGCAACAGCAGAACCATTACCAGCACTTGCTATCTGAAAAAATGGGAGCAGTGGTTATGATCTGAAGTTATTAAAATCAATGTTGAGTCTGGAAGGTTGTAAAGTGCCTAAACGAAAGATGAGGTGCTGTTCCTCGAGCTTCCTTTGAGCTTCATTGGAACAGTGTAGGAGGCTGAGGACAGAGAGGTCAGAGTGGGAGTGGGACGGAGAATTAAAATGACAAGCAACCGGCAGGTCAGGGTCACGCTTGCAGACTGAACGGAAGTGTTCAGCAAATACCTCCACCATTTTAACAGTTTCCAGTTCCCCGGCCTTAACTAGCCCTTTTCACCATGGACATCCAGTCCCTCTACACCTCCATCCCCCAACAGGATGGCCAGCGGGTCCTACCCTTCTTCCTTGAACAGAAGCCCAAGTAGACCCCATCCACCACCCCCCTCCTCCGCCTGGCTGAACTTGTTCTTACATTGAACAAGTTCTCCTTTGACTCCACTCACTTCCTCCAAAATAAAAGGTGTCGCTATGGGAACCGATATGGGTCCCATCTATGCCTGCCTTTTTGTGGGATATATGGAACATTCTTTGTTCCAGTACTACTCAGGTCCCCTCCCTCACCTCTTTTTCCGGTACATTGATGACAGTATCAGTGCCGTTTCCTGCTCTCACCTCGAACTGGAAAATTTCATCAACTTTGCTTCCAATTTCCACCCTTCCCTCACCTTCACATAGTCCATCTCCGACTCTTCTCTTCCCTTCCTCGACTTCTCCATCTCCATTTCTGGGGATAAGCTGTCAACCAATATCTATCAGCCCACTGACTCCCACAGCTACCTTGATTACGCTTTCTCCCATCCTGCTTCCATTCTCCCAGTTTCTCTGTCTCATCTATTCTGACGATGCCACCTTCCACACCAGTGCTTCTGATGTGACTTCCTTTTTCCTCAACCGAGGATTCCCCTCCACTGTAGTTGACAAGGCCCTCAACCGCATCCGTCCCATTTCTCGCACTTCTGCCCTCACCCCTTCCCCATCCTGCCAGAACCATGATCGTGTCCCCCTTGTCTGCACCTTCCACCCCACCAGCTTCCACATTCAACGGATCATCCTTTCACCATTACAGCCTATGCATTACTGATCTGTTACAGCATTACAACCTGTTCAGCTGGCTCACTTCATCCTAACCAACCTATGAAATGCTGGTTTATTTCATTTTTCCAGTCTGTGTTCTGGTGGCAAACTTGTGTACTGATTGTGGGATACCTCCCTGTCTGGCAGAAACCATCCTGACAAACGTAACAGCAATGGTAATTTGGAAATACAGTCCCCACTGCTTATAGCGGGTGCATTGGCGTTAACACGATTTGCTATTATTCACAGTAGCCAGTAAAACCATAATTGCTGTAGCAATGAAACAGCGAACGTAGCCAACAGCACATCCACACTGAACACCCCATCTGGCCATCAAGATATGGTTTTGCATGTATTGGAAAAAATTCACATGCAGATTTTTTTAAAAACAGGCTTGATGCAGAACGACTGAGATCTCCACTTTCCAACTGCCTCTCATAATTGTTAACAGTTGCGTCCGAATCAATACCAATGCTAAGAATCTCATCACTAAGGTAATCGCGATTTAACGAGGTGTGAACAGCTGATTGAAACTGCATGAAGACCTGACTTTGCCTGAAATCAGCGGAGCTTTTTAAATCAGTAAGTACAGAAAACTAACGAGGTGCGAAGAACTTATTGAACTGCCAGAAATAGCCGGTGCGCTTAATACATTATAAGCGGCATCTTTGTAATTGAGTCCTATGCTATTGGCAAATGGTTAGTGCTATTTGCCCGATATAGGAGAGAATTTTAGCTATCAGGAAAGATTGGACAGGCTGGGGTTATTTTCTTTGGAACAAAGGAGGCTGAGGTGAGATTTAGTTGAGGTTTATAAAATTATGAGGGGCCTCGATAGAGTGGATGGGAAGGACCTATCTCCCTTAGCAGGGAGGTCAATAACCAGGGGGCAAGTAATTTACCAGTAATTGGTAGAAGGATTAGAGGGGAGTTGAGGAGAATCTTTTTCACCCAGAGAGTGGTGGGGGTCTGGAACTCATTACCTGAAAGGGTGGTAGAGGCAGAAATCCTCATTGCATTTAAAAAGTACTTGGATATGCACTTAAGTGCTATAACCTACAAGGCTATGGATCAAGAGCTGGAAAGTGGGATTAGGCTGGATAGCTCTTTTTCGGCCGGCACAGGCACGATGGGCCAAATGGCCTCTTTCTGTGCCATAAATTTCTATGATTCGATGATAGGCGGCTGCCTGTGATAAGCGTGGATGGAATAAGTGGTGGGAGCTGTACTGTGGAAGCTACGGTTTTCTAATACTGCAATTATCTTTCAGCTTGGACTGTGCTCAGTCAGATACAGACCATAAGCCATTTGTTCATGTCTTGGAAGACTTCCAAGGTATAGAGAAGGTCCATTATATTTCAGTGGTAATTATTTTCTGTTTTAATCTCATTAACAAAGAAAGTCATGCCCAACTCCAATAAATACCAGACTTCATCTATTAAATAACTTGACTGTGCCCCTAACTCATATGATCTATACTTATAATATTTAATGACCCATAATGGAGCCCAGACTTGGAAGAGGGTCCCTCAAGATTGTCAAAGGTACTTACTTTTCCTTGGTGAACAAATGGCAAAAAGCTGAAGTAGGAGGTTGAGGATTACTTGTGTGATAATAACCGAGTAATTAGCAACCAGCATAGCAGCACAAAGGGAAGATCTTGCCTCACCAACCTTCTCGACTATGTTGAGGAAGTGGCATTCTAAGTGGACAGTGGAAACCCTTACAAAATGATGTACCGGATTTCCAAAAATCTATTGAAGAGGTTCTGCTTGCAAAGCTGCATTTAAGCTTAAAGCATTGAGAATTTAAGATAAAACATGGGAATTAATAAGAAATTGTCTGAATGGTGTGGACTTGTAAGGGGAATGATGTTGAAATGTGAGAAGTGCTGAGTGGAGTGCCGTAGAGATTGGTGTTGAGACCTCTGTTGTTTCTAATTTACATTTACACAATGGCAGAGCAAGTGGAGGTGCGGGATTGGGGGTGGGGTCATGAACCCCCACTCACTTTGAGATTGGCCAATTCTGTATGTCAGGACTTGGCCAAATAATTTACTCACTTAAGTTTTAAATTCCCGATCCCGATTACCTTGCCGTTTTGAGTCTGATGCGAAAGCCAATGGGGCATTGGAGGACGTCATCGTGGCTCTGCTAAGTCGGCCAAATCTGGACTTCGACCACAGCCGCCACCCCCCCGCCCCCCCAACACGCACACCCCACTTCTTCGACCTTAGCTCCGCCCCTGCATTTACAATGAACATATTGACATTATTGACCTTACACCGATCCGGCTTTGAGCAGAAAACGAGCATGAAATGTGCGGAATGAGGTTATAGCACGTTTCACAAAGATATACCACTGAAGCTAGGTAGAAGAATGGTATTGTTAGAATCATAGAATGTTACAACACAAAAAACAGGCCATTGGGCTCATCAATTCTGCACTAGTGTTTTGTTGTACATGAGCCACCGGCCAGCGGGCAAGTAGTTCTGGGGGGGGGGGTGGCGAGCCCAGCACGGAATCAGTCAGAAATCTTGTAGAACCTGGAGGAGCAATGAAAATGAAATCAAAAAAGATTTGGGCCTATGTTTTGAAATTATCACCGAGACAAACAGCAGAGTGTCTGCAGTGCATGCTCCGCACATTTGCCCCTTAAAATAGTAATTGGGGTCCGATGCAAATCACAAGATCCCTATTTGCATATTAAAAGCGCCTATCACAAACATGCTCCAGTCACCCATCAGAAGGCCCCTTCCAAGGCGGCAGCAGCCAGCAAGTGGGGCCACTATCACCTCATTTATATTGGGCGGGTTGACTTAAAATCAGCTGCATAATATCAACCAACCACTCCTTTTTTGATGTATCTTGATAAATACATCTTCTCTCCCTTTTTTTAGTCTTGGTATTGTCCTGCACTATGGGTCTTGGTCTATAACCTAGCTTTCTCTTTGTAAAAAATGACCACATATAGCCTTTACTATTTCTTCTTTTATCTCTTTCTTTTCGACATTCCTCACCCCCTCCACTGCTCCACACATTCACCCGACATCTTCTGAAAGATAGGACAGTCAACACTGGATAAATCCTCACTGTGAAGCTTATTCAAATCCCTCCCACACCTTGGCTAATACAGACTTCTAATATTTACTTTGATCACTGCTGTGGTAACCTTTAACTGATTGACACCACGTCTGGACTAAAAATGCTCACTTTTTGATTTGACTGTTTAGTTGTAGAATGCTGCTCAAGTTCCTTATCAATGACCTTAATAAAGCCTTGACAAGCACAAATCTTTTTTCTGAACTTTTCCTTCATATTTGTCAATCTTGATTTAAAGAAGGCCAGTGGAGTTGTGGGATTGAGGAAGGTGAACCCCATCAAGGCAGAACAAGGGTGTCCTGTTAAAGGGGTGACATCTCCATAATTAAAGAAAACAACCGAACAGAAATAACTCAAATTACAAAATTAAAACGGAAAAATAAAATCATGACTAACCAAAATTCCATGCAGTGCCCGCTGAACACAGAACATGTCCAATGAGTCAGAAGTCACTGTGGGGTAGAAATTCGTCTGGGCCCCTTTAGAATCAGTGCTGTGCTCACAGCGCACGCTCCAACTTTTGGGCTGGCCTCGGGCCTCATTTCAATCATTTAGGTGAGCCATCAGCCGGCACCTTTCACACCTTCACAGGCAGCTCGCCCATTACGGCACATGAATGTCGGGCCGCAGCCCTCAGTTAAGTGCCTTGGGTGGGGGGGGTAAGGGAAGCAGGAGGGGGGAGGGTCAATTGGAGCGCTGAGGAGCCAGTGAACTTTTAAGAACCACAGGGTAGATTTTTAACTTGGACCACCTGGCACAATGGGGGCAATGGTAGCATTATAAAACTGTGCAGCATTTATCACCCCATTCACACCAACGTCCCGGCTGCCGCCATCCTGAAAGGGGCCGACCGCTAGGCAGCCCATTTAATATGAGAATCGGGGTCCGATGATGTCAACAGTTGCCCAATTGCCATTTTAGGACTCAACTGGGTGGAGTGTGTCCCTCTAGGCCCGACAAAAATAACCTGGGCTGCTGCCATCCCGAGCTCACCCCCACCCCCAACTTCACGATCGCGAATTCTCTGCAGGACTTACCTTGCTGCCAATATTCTGCCAGCATAATTCAGCGACCTACTTCAGGAGCCAGGAGTCCCAAGATAGTGCGTTACCCAACACTCGCTCTCATGTTCACAGTTAGACGGCAGTTTCCATTAACAGACATATCCTTTATGAACTTCATTCTCCAGTCGCTGGCAAGGCCAGCATTTATTGCCCATCACTAATTGCCTTTGAAAAGGTGGTGGTGAGCCGCCTTCTTGAACCGCTGCAGTCTGTTTTATGAAGGTTTTCCCACAGTGCTGTTAGGAAGGGAATTCCAGGATTTTGACAAAGCGACGATGAAGGAACGGCGATATATTTGCAAGTCGGGATAGTGTGTGACTTGGAGGGGAACGTGCAGGTGGTGTTGTTCCCATGTGCCTGCTACCCTTGTCCTTCTAGGTGGTAGAGGTCGCGGGTTTGGGAGGTGCTGTCGAAGAAGCCTTGGCGAGTTGCTGCAGTGCATCCTGTGGATGGTACACACTGCAGCCACAGTGCGCCGGTGGTGAAGGGAGTGAATGTTTAGGGTGGTGGATGGGGTGCCAATCAAGCAGGCTGCTTTATCTTGGATGGTGTCGAGCTTCTTGAGTGTTGTTGGAGCTGCACTCATCCAGGCAAGTGGAGAGTATTCCATCACACTCCTGACTTGTGCCTTGTAGATGGTGGAAAGGCTTTGGGGAGACAGGAAGTGTGTCATTCACCACAGAATACCCAGCTTCTGACCTGCTCTTGTAGCTACAGTATGTGGCCAGTATGGTCCAATTAAGTTTCTGGTCAATGGTGACCCCCAGGATGTTAATGGTGGGGGATTCGGCGATGGTAATGCTGTTGAATGTCAAGGGGAGGTGGTTAGACTGTCTCTTGTTGGAGATGGTCATTGCCTGGCACTTGTCTGGCGTGAATGTTACTTGTCACTTATCAGCCCAAGCCTGGATGTTGTCCAGGTGTTGCTGCATGCGGCACAGACTGCTTCATTATCTGAGGGGTTGCGAATGGAACTGAACACTGTGAAATCATCAGCGAACATCCCCATTTCTGACCTTATGATGGATGGAAGGTCATTGATGAAGCAGCTGAAGGTGGTTGGGCCTAGGACACTGCCCTGAGGAACTCCTGCAGCAATGTCCTGGGGCTGAGATGACTGGCCTCCAACAACCACTACCATCTTCCTTTGTGAAGATGGTAGTGGTTCGTCGGAACTGTCGATCGACTCATCGATCGACAGTTCCGACGGGCCACAGCAAAAAATCGCATAGACCTCCTCAGGAGACTAACACGGGACGCAACCAACAGAGTACCCTTTGTCGTCCAGTACTTCCCCGGAGCGGAGAAACTACGCCATGTTCTCCGCAGCCTTCAACATGTCATCAATGAGGACAAACACCGCGCTATGGCCATCCCTACACCTCCACTACTCGCCTTTAAACAGCCACCCAACCTCAAACAGACCATCGTTCGCAGCAAATTACCCAGCTTTCAGGAGAACAGCGTCCACGACACCACACAACCCTGCCATGGTAACCTCTGCAAGACATGCCAGGTCATCGACACAGATACCACCATCACACGAGAGGACACCACCCACCAGGTGCATGGTTCATACTCCTGTGACTCGGCCAACGTTGTCTACCTCATACGTTGCAGGAAAGGATGCCCCAGAGCATGGTACATTGGCGAGACCATGCAGACGCTGCGACAACGGATGAACGGACACCGCGCAACAATCGCAAAACAGGAGGGTTCCCTCCCAGTCGGGGAACACTTCAGCAGTCATGGACATTCATCCACCGACCTTCGGGTAAGCGTACTCCAAGGCGGCCTTCGAGACACACGACAACGCAAAATCGTCGAGCAGAAATTGATAGCCAAGTTCCGCACCCATGAGGACGGCCTCAACCGGGATCTTGGGTTCATGTCACGCTACACGTTACCCCACCAGCGAACAAATGTTATCTGTTTTTAATATAACGGGTCAGTTGCTGTCTTTTCTATGTTTCTACCTCTCTATCTCTGTTTTTTTTTGTTTGTTGTTTTTTTTTGGTGATTTGTACATTCTGAGACCTGGCAGGTAACACCTGTCTGTCTGCACACTGATTGCCTTGGCAACGGGCAGTTGAAAAAACTGTCTGTACTCACCAAGCATTGTTCTGTGAATTATAAATGCGATTTCATCTCGAGGATTTCATTTTCACATCGTTCACCTGACGAAGGAGGTAGCCTCCGAAAGCTTGTAAATTTAAAATAAAATTGCTGGACTATAACTTGGTGTTGTAAAATTGTTTACAATCTTCCTTTGTGTTTGGTATGACTCCAGCCACTGGAGAGTTTTCCGACTGATTCCCATTGACTTCAATTTTACTAGGGCTCCTTGGTGCCACACTCGGTCAAATGCTGCCTTGATGTCAAGGGCAGTCACTCTCACCTCACCTCTGGAATTCAGCTCTTTTGTTCATGTTTGGACCAAGGCTGTAATGAGGTCTGGAGCTGAGTGGTCCTGGAGGAACCCAAACTGAGCATCGGTGAGCAGGTTATTGGTAAGTAAGTGCCAATTGATAGCACTGTCGACGACATTTTCCATCATTTTGCTGATGATTGAGAGTAGACAAATGGGGCGGTAATTGGCCGGGTTAGATTTGTCCTGCTTTTTGTGGACAGGACATACCTGGCAATTTTCCACATTGTCGGGTAGATGCCAGTGTTGTAGCTGTACTGGAACAGTTTGGCTAGAGGTACGGCTAGTTCTGGAGCACAGGTCTTCAGCACTACAGCCGGGATGTTGTCAAACCACTTATTGGAAAATAGGTGGGGTGTCCACCGCATGCTCCCGTCACTTTTGAAGGCAGAAAATTACATATCGCCAGACCAGTGCTCACAAGGCTAAACCTACTTGGTGAAATTTATTTACAAGTTAAATAATACACTAAAAGAAAAAGGCACAGTCCTTGAAAACTGCACTTAATAATTGATATACCCATTTCAGAAAATGACTTTTTTCAGTCTCTGGTAACAGCAGTGGCTTTGGACGGAACTATCTGCTTTGTTTTATTCATAGTCCTTCAATGACAACATGAGTTCCAGTTTACCCACAGAATTCATTGCTCTTGCTCAAGAACTGAAAACCAGCTGTGCTTTTATGCCATGGTGCATACACTGCCCCTGGAATTCCATGAGGATTCTGCCAGTCTCCCACCATAATTCCAGCAGAAAACCAGCAGAATCCTCAGTGAAATGGCAGAGACTCAGTTGCACTGGTTCTCCATCATTTTTGGGGGTTTCCTCATTGACTTCTAAGGGACAGAATATCTTGTCCACCAGTACGAAGCAAATGATGGGTGGGGGCAAGGGTGGGGGCAAGGGCGTGGATACCATAAGCCGGGAGTTCCCCTTCCTGCTCCACAGTTGGGTTCTGGCTTTTATATGACAGCTGCTACGGTGAGTGGGTGGAGGTGGACTGGCCTCCACAAGTCACATGTGGGCAAGTTACCTGGACCCTTGAAGAATGTAAAAAAATTGTCCAGATTGACTCCATTGCTCAGAGGGCCAATACGAAAATTACCCCTTCCCCCAGTGGCAGAGCAACACCAGGATCTCCATGGGCATGGGGCAGGCGGGCACCAGACATGCACCCAAAGTGCCCTCCCACTGATCCTGCAAACTCTGGCAGGATCAGTCCTGGAGGGCACTGTCAGGCATGATCCTGGTGCAATCGCCAATCCTGGTATAATCCTGGGATCATAACCCAGGAAATTTCGGAGCCCCTCAATTTTAAAGTAAACTGGCAAGCAAAAATGTTAACCATCTTTAAACCCTAGGAGACAAGGTGCTAATGGCTGCAAATTGCAGCTTCATTTGTTTCTTTCTCCCTGGACTGGGTTTTACAACTTCCAATAGATTTTCCTGATGCCTCAGTACCCAGTGGAATAGGATTGTCTACATCCCTGTCAATCAAAGGGAATTTTTTTATCAGTTAGATTTTCCCCACAGGCTGAATATCTGTCTGCTATTTGGAAACTAAGTGACAGTCTCCATTTTAGACCTAACTATTTGAAAATAGAAATGATTGTTTCTGAAACACCCAGGGGATGAATTTCCTCAGGGCTTTTCTTGCTCTGCCTCAGGAGAACATTGGTGGAAGTTTGGCAGAAACCCCATTCATGTGCATAAACGGGGGGAGGGGGATGGGCAATTTTAACCTCACCCGCCAGTCAGGAAACTGACAGGATTGGGTGCAATGCTGGTTTTACACCCCGCCCAATTTACTCTCCATTAAAATTAATGGAGTAATCGTGGGCAGGGTGAAAACCAGAGTTCCAACCGATCCCATGGGTTTCCCGACAGGTGGGTTAGGTTAAAATTATTCCCGGGGTGTCTGCTGAAGTTATGCGGCCCGAGGAAATTCATGGCCCCAGTTTATGGTCCAGTTTATGATTATTTTATGAGGGTTTTATGTGTTTACCATGTGATAAATTTTATTTTTAGGGATATATGGATTCAAGGGGGGAGGGCTCAGGTGGGGTGAAGTTTAGATTGATAAAGAGAAAAGACAAAGAAGTAGTGCAGGAAAGTGATGGGGGTAATGATAAACAGAGTGTGTCAGGAAGGGACAGAGCGTACAAACATAAGACTGCACTAGCAAATGAGGCCGGGGTAGGAAAGAATGGTAAAAAGACAAAATTAAAGGTTCTTTATCTGAATGCACGCAGCATTCGTAATAGGATAGATGAATTGACGACACAAATAGAAACAAATGGGTATGATCTCCCCTCATTACAGAGACGTGGTTGCAAGTGACCAAGATTGGGAGCTAAATATTCAGGGTTATTTAACATTTCGGAAGAATAGGAAAAAAGGTAAAGGTGGTGGGGTAGCTCTGTTAATAAAGGATGAAATTGGTATAATAGTGAGAAATGATCTTGGCTCAGAAGATCAAGATGTTGAATCAATTTGGGTGGAGGTAAGAAATAGCAAGGGAAAGAAATCACTGGTGGGAGTAATATATTGGCCCCCTAACAGTAGCTACACTGTAGGGCAAAATATAAATCAGGAAATAAGGGGGGCTTGTAAAAAAATGTAATGCAATAATCATGGGCGATTTTAACTTTCACACAGATTTAACAAATCAAATTGGTAAAAATAGCCCTGAGGAGGAGTTCGTAGAATGTATTAGGGACTGTTTCTTAGACCAATACATCAGAGAACCAACCAGGGAACAGGCCATTTTGGATCTGGTAATGAGTAACAAAATAGGATTAATTAATGATCTCAAAGTAAAGGATCCCTTGGGAAGCAGTGATCATAACATGACAGAATTTCACATCCAGTTTGAGAGCGAGAATCTTGGGTCTGGAACTACTGTATTAAACTTAAATAAGGGCAATTATAAAGGAATGAGGGCGGAATTGGCTAAAGTGGACTGGGTAAACAGATTAGATGGTATGATGGTAGATAAGCAGTGGCAAACATTTAAAAAGATATTTTATGACTAGCAACAAAAATATATCCCTGTGAGGAGGAAAGACTCCACAAAAAGGGTGAACCAACCATGGCTAACTCAGGAAGTCAAGGATGGTATCAGGTTAAAAGAAAAAGCATACAACATGGCAAAGATTACTGGTAAGCCCGAAGATTGGGAAAACTTTAAAAATCAGCAAAGGATGACTTAAAGAATAATAGAGGGAGAAAATAAATTATGAGAGTAAACTAGCAAGAAATATAAAAATTGACAGTAAAAGCTTCTACAAGTGTATAAAAAGGAAGAGGGTAGCTGAAGTAAACATTGGTCCCTTAGAGGATGAGACTGGGGAAATAATGATGGAAAACAAGGAAATGGCAGAGGAATTGAACAGATATTTTGTATCTGTCTTCACAGTGGAAGACACTAATTATGTACCAATAATGGTAGAAAATCAAGGGGCAAAAGGGAGGGAGGAACTAAAAACAATCACTATCACTAGAGAAAAAGTACTAGGTAAACTAATGGGTCTAAAGGCTGACAAGTCCCCTGGACCTGATGGCTTGCATCCGAGGGTCTTAAAGGAAGTGGCAACAGATATAGTGGATGCATTGGTTATAATCTTCCAGAATTCACTAAATTCTGGAAAGGTCCCAGCGGATTGGAAAACCGTAAACGTAACACCCCTATTCAAGAAGGGAGTGAGACTGAAAGCAGGTAACTATAGACCAGTTAGCCTAACATCTGTCATTGGGAAAATGCTAGAATCCATTATTACGGAAGTAGTAGCAGGACATTTGGAGACTCATAATACAATCAAGGAGAGTCAACATGGTTTTATGAAGGGGAAATCATGTCTGACAAATTTATTAGAGTTCTTTGAGGAAGTAATGGGCAGGGTGGATAAAGGGGAATCAATGGATGCAGTATATTTGGATTTCCAAAAGGCATTCAATAAGGTGCCACATAAAAGATTACTGCACAAGATAAGAGCTCATGGTGTTGGGGGTAATATACTGGCATGGATTGGCTAACTAACAGAAAAGAAAGAGTCGGGATAAAAGGGTCATTTTCAAAATGGCAATCTGTAACTAGTGGGGTACTGCAGGGCTCAGTGCTGAGGCCTCAACTATTTACAATATATATCAATAACTTGGATGAAGGAACAGAGTGTCTTGTGGCCCAATTTGCTGATGATACAAAGATAGGTGGAAAAGCAAATTGCGATGAGGACACAAAGTGTCTGCAAAGAGATATTGGCAGGTTAAGCGAATGGACAAAAATTTGGCAGATGGAATATAATGTGGGAAAATGTGAAGTCATCCACTTTATTATCCACATTATTTGAATGGAGAAATACTACAAAATGCTGCGGTACATAAGATCTGGGTGTCCGCGTACATGAAACACAAAAAGTCAACATACAGGTGCAGCAGGTAATCTGGAAGGCAAACAGAATATTGGCCTTTATTTCTAGGGGATGGAGTATAAAAGCAGGAAAGTCATGCTACAACTGTACAGGGTGCGTACAGTTCTGGTGCCCTTATTTAAGGAAGGACATACTTGCAGTGGAGGCAGTTCAGAGAAGGTTCACTCGGTTGATTCCGGGTATGGAAGGGTTGTCTTATGAGGAAAGATTGAACAGGTTGGTTCTATACTCATTGGAGTTTAGAAGAATGAGAGGAGATCTTATTGAAACATACAAGATTCTGAGGGGACTCGATAGGGTAGATGCTGAGAGGATGTTACCCCTCATGGGGGAATCTAAAACTAGGGGACACAGTCTCAGAATAAGGGGTCGACCGTTTAAGACGGAAATGAGGAGGAATTTCTTCTCCCAGAGGGTCGTGAATCTTTGGAATTCTTTACCCCAAGATGCTGTGGAGGCTGAGTCATCGAATGCATTCAAGGCTGAGTTAGACAAATTTTTGATCAGCAAGGGAGTCAAAAGATATGAAGAAAAGGTGGGAAAGTGGAGTTGAGGTAAAAATCAGATCAGCCATGATCTCATTGAATGGCGGAGCAGGCTTGAGGGGCCAAATGGCCTTCTCCTGCTCCTATCTCTTATGGTCTCTTATGGTCTAAGAACATTTTAAAGCACAGAAGGTGGTCATTTTGCACATTGTGCCCAAACTGTCGTGGCAGCAAATATGTCAGGAAGAAATTTCTTTCTGGAAATTGAAAATGGGGAGAAAGGTTTTGTGCCTTATGATTAGTGAATAGCAAAAGTAGGAAATAACTAACAAAGAAGAAAAGAATTGACAATCACAGCGTGGGCAACAGACTCAATGACAGATACGAGAAATTTATTAAAAATATGAATCCACTGTTGTCCTTGGATATGAGGCTTTCTAAACGCTATATTTGACAGTAAATGGAACAATCTTAATGGAAAAATCATTCCCAATAAGGCCCCATGTAAATATTAATTTTTTTTATTTGCGCTTCACATCTCAGCCAGTTTTTGCGGGAAATTGGTGTGGTTTGTGCCAGGAGTGGAGAGGGAACTCAAACTTTTGCCCACCTTGCCATGTCATTTATTTGGAAATGATTTCCATAACAAATCAAATCTGTAAATGTTCTACTATCAACCCGTACCTTAATAAGCACAAAATGAAATTAATGAAGAATAATAATTAGCAATTACACTGCAGTCAAACTCTGTTGTTTAAACGAGCAGGTGCTCATTATGAAATCTTCAGTCAATTCAGAGGTAACAGCAGGAGCTTACTTACTAGAGATTGCTGCAATAAAATGTGATGGGGCCAATTATTGTTTTTGGGGGCTCATTGTTTGGGTGATGGGCAGAGCGATGGCATTGCCCACCTGATGAAGCTCGCTGAAGGCCCGAACCACCTTAATGGTCAGGCCTCATTAGAACAATATCATTGAGCTGCCAGCATTGAACGAGCGGTGAAGGGCAGCTCACCAATCGGGTGGTGCCAACAATGCTCTTCTGCACAGCTGAGCTGGAAGTAAGCCCTTAAAGGCGGGGACGGGTGGGGGAGGCATTCTCGCGAGATGGGGGTCCACGGAACGACTGACAGCGGGCGGGAAGAAAATCATTGGCAAAGCGGATTTTTTACTTTTGCGGAGAAGCCTACAGCAGTCCCTTTAAGAATCGCGGCTCACCATTCAGTTCCACTGGACGGAGCATGTCCTTCGACCAGAAGGAGACCAGAATTGCATCAGGGTCCTAAATAAGGTGTATGATGCCGATCAAAATATTCTAATGAGGCTCCCACCTGTTTCAGGCAGGAGCGCTAACTGCCTATTTCAATGCCTGCTCGAAAATCACATCAGGTGGGCCTCGGGCAAGAAGACAGAGGTAATTAATAAAAAAACAATTGTCCCACTACCAACCCGTTCATGCTGAAAAATGGGGCGGTACTGAGATGAAGATCACCTCCACTGTCGCTTTTGTTGTGCATGTGTGCTCATCACAGAGACAAATGAGGAGAATGTCGGGAGCTGCAAGGAAACAAATAAATGTTATTAAAACTTTGTGGTGGTAATCCGTTTACTGTCTCCTGGTACAGAATCAACTTGTACTGCATGCTCAGCCATGGTTGGTTGACTTTAGACTATCTTAAAGGCTGTGTGCATTTGTAATTGAATGGCTGATTAGACCAATAAAGATGCAGGCATGCAGTGATCTTTATAGTCAATGTTTTATGACTGGTGCAAAGCTGTAACCTTTGTATCAAAGATTTTGTTACAGTGCTGCATACTTAAATTATTCCAAAGGGTCAGTTAATAGCAGATTCATTCTTGTAGTTTGAGGGGTGGGGTTTGGGGATTGTACTATTATCTATCCCAAAGCTGTAACAATGGTTCTCACAAGACCTTGTCCTGCATACTGTGAACCCGCAGAGGAGTGTAACTGATGGTTATTGTTGGAAATATGTGATTATTAATGCTACCAAGGGTTGTTAATCCTTCTTTAAAATAATTTCCACAAGTGTGACCGAACATTCAAGCTTTATTATAGGCATAAGAACAACATTCTAATGCGGTTATACCAAACAACAAGTATTTCGATAACAACATTCTAACACAGTTATATCAAATAAACAAGGATGGTACAACCTGTCCTAGGAAGTTTCAAGCTAATCAGGTCTGGTATCGTATGGTGTGTGGGCCTCCGTCGCCCTAGAAGCTGCTTCTAACTGTAGTGGGACAGTGTTCCAGTTTAAAAATCTTTCTGAAGCATATTTGCTTCTGGTAGCTTAACAACATTAGTCCCATGATGTCATCTGTCCCCGACATCCATTTCATTTTGTGCTTATTAAGGTACGGGTTGATAGTAGAACATTTACAGATTTGATTTACAGATTTGATTTGTTATGGAAATCATTTCCAAATAAATGACATGGCAAGGTGGGCAAAAGTTTGAGTTCCCTCTCCACTCCTGGCACAGGGTGCCCATTGCTCCAGATATCTTTATCATTCTATGGTGTTAACTGTTGTCCATTCTATCTATCTTATGTAAGGAATCTTACAACACCAGGTTATAGTCCAACAGTTTTATTTGAAAATCACAAGCTTTCGGAGGCTTTCTCCTTCGTCAGGTGAAGTGTGGGATTCAAATAAAACTGTTGGACTATAACCTGGTGTTGTAAGATCCCTTACATTTGTCAACCCCAGTCCATCACTGGCATCTAAACATCCTACCTATCTTATGGCGGGGGGACATGTCCTTATCTTTCTGTGTATTTGGATTGTTCGGATGCAGACATTTGAGATGTCTCATCCTATGCCAGTCACGAAAATTACCTAATTATGTGAACAAAGCTCCTGCAATTAGCATAACAGGATTAGTCTGTGCCCAGATCCTGAGTCTTTGATTATGCCTTGGGATGTTTTGTTATCTGTTTCTGACAATTGGTCTTCAATGTGACTGTTCACAGCTTTATTGTCTTTGCAATATTCTCAATCACTTTGCCTGATGTCAGACATGTCATTTCCTGTGGGATGCTGGCTCCCTTTGTATTCTCACAGACACAGGGTCTGCCCACAGCCTCGCTTTTTAGCCAAGCACCTAAAGCTTTGCAGGATGGGATATATGACAATGATTTGGTCCAGAAATTGTATTTCTTACAGTTATCAATCACCCAATTGCAATTATCTGTTTACTGAATTTAACATAGCCTCGTACTACACAGCCTAGATGTTTACAGATGTTTCCGGTTATTTAATGAAATAAAATGCAATACAGAATCGGTTTATACCCCTGAGGGGCAAGAACTCTACTTGCCAAAAAAAACAGCCATGGACAACTAAAGAGGTAAGGGACAGTATAAGACATAAGGAAAGGGCATACAAAAAGGCAAAAAATGGCACAGATCCTGGCGAATGAGAAAGATACAAAGATCAACAAAGGGTCACAAAACAGATAGTAAGAGCTACAAAAAGAGAGTATGAAAAGAAACTCACAAGGGATATCAAAACCAATACGAAGAACTTTTATAGTTATATTAGGAAAAAGAGGGTGGTCAGGAGCATTGTTGGCCCCTTAAAAACTGAAAGTGAGGATATTGTCATTGACAACGGGGAAATGGCGGTCATGTTGAACAATTACTTTGCGTCAGTATTTACAGTAGAAAAAGAGGATAGCATGCCGGAAATCCCAAGAAAACGAATATTGAATCGGGGACAGGGACTCGATAAAATTAACATAAGTAAAGCAACAGTAATGAAGAAAATAATAGCACTAAAGAGTGACAAATCCCCAGGACCAGATGGTTTCCATCCCAGGGTTTTAAAGGAAGTAGGTGAGCACATTGCAGATGCCCTAACTATAATCTTTCAAAGTTCTCTAGATTCAGGAACTGTCCCTCTAGATTGGAAAATTGCACATGTCACTCCGCTTTTTAAGAAAGGAGAGAGAGGGAAACCAGGGAATTATAGACCAGTTAGCCTAACATCTGTTGTGGGGAAAATGCTGGAGTCTATAATTAAGGATAAGGTGACTGAACACCTCGAGAATTTTCAGTTTATCAGAGAGAGCCAGCATGGATTTGTGAAAGGTAGGTCGTGCCTGACAAACCTGATTGAATTTTTTGAAGAGGTGACTAAAGTAGTGGACAGGGGAATGTCAATGGATGTTATTTATATGGACTTCCAGAAGGCATTTGATAAGGTCCCACATAAGAGACTGTTAGCTAAGATCGAAGCCCATGGAATTGAGGGAAAAGTACAGACTTGGTTCGGAAGTTGGCTGAGCGAAAGGCGACAGAGAGTAGGGATAATGGGTAGGTACTCACATTGGCAGGATGTGACTAGTGGAGTCCAGCAGGGATCTGTCTTGGGCCTCAATTATTCACAATATTTATTAACAACTTAGATGAAGGCATGGAAAGTCTCATATCTAAGTTTGCCGATGACACAAAGATTGGTGGCATTGTAAGCAGTGTAGATGAAAACATAAAATTACAAAGCGATACTGATAGATTACGTGAATGGGCAAAACTGTGGCAAATGGAATTCAATGCAGACAAATGTGAGGTCATCCACTTTGGATCAAAAAAGGATAGAACAGGGTACTTTCTAAATGGTAAAAAGTTAAAAACAGTGGATGTCCAAAGGGACTTAGGGGTTCAGGTACATAGATCATTGAAGTGTCATGAACAGGTGCAGAAAATAATCAATAAGGCTAATGGAATGCTGGCCTTTATATCTAGAGGACTAGAGTACAAGGGAGTAGAAGTTATGCTGCAGCTATACAAAACCCTGGTTAGACCGCACCTGGAGTACAGTGAGCAGTTCTGGGCACCGCACCTTCGGAAGGACATATTGGCCTTGGAGGGAGTGCAGCGTAGGTTTACTAGAATGATACCCAGACTTCCAGGGTTAAGTTACAAGGAGAGATTACACAAATTGGGGTTGTATTCTCTGGAGTTTCGATGGTTAAGGGGTGATTTGATCGAAGTTTATAAGATATTAAGGGGAACGGATAGGGTGGATAAAGTGAAACTATTTCCGCTGGTTGGGGATTTTAGGAGTAGGGGGCACAGTCTAAAAATTAGAGCCAGACCTTTAAGGAGCGAGATTAGAAAACATTTCTACACACAAAGGTTGGTAGAAGTTAGGAACTCTCTTCCGCAAACGGCAATTGATACTAGCTCAATTGCTAAATTTAAATCTGAGATAGATAGCTTTTTGGCAACCAAAGGTATTAAGGGATATGGGCCAAAGGCAGGTATATGGAGTTAGATCACAGATCAGCCATGATCTTATCAAATGGCATGAGGGGCTGAATGGCCTACTCCTGTTCCTATGTTCCTATATCTGTGTCAGTTTGACTCAGTTGCTAACACTGTTGTCTTTGAAGTAGAAGGTGGTAGATTCAAGCACTGTTCCAGGACTTGAGTACACAATGCAGAGTAACACTTCAGTGCAGTACAAAGTTGTTGCAGATTTGTCAGAGGGGCTGCCTTTTTGGATGGGGTGTTAATCTGAAGCCCTATCTGCCTGTACAGGTTGGTGTTAAAGTTCTTATGGCAGAGAGTTCTCCCAGTATCCCTAAATCAATACGACCAAAAACAGATTACCCGGTAAATTTATCTCATTGTCTGTGGGATCTTGCTATGTGCAAAATAGCTGCCATATATTTGCCTACATAAAACGTCATTTCACTTCAAAGTAATTAATTACAAATGAAGTGTTTCCGAGAAGTATGATAATATCGAGTTACATCGAAACTACAGCTCAGAAACAGGCCATTCGGCCCAGAGTGGTTCCACATTCTTACCATTCTTTGGGTAAAGACATTGCTCCTGAATTGCCTATTGGGTTTATTAGCGATTATTTTATATTTCTGACTTCTAATATTTGGCATTTTCTAAAAACAAAATATATAAACATGCACATAATGCGTAAGTCTGCAATGGATCAAGTACATTTCATAAGACCAGCTTTTGATTATGTTCAAAAGTTTCTGTGAAATAATGAACAAAGTTCTTAGTTCAGCATAAATTCAGCCTCATTCCATCCTCTTTTTCTTGCATCTTCATTTACCCTCAAGCATTGGCTTACTTCTCACAGAACTCTAATTCAGTTCAATAATTTTCAAAATAAACTTCCCTGCTGTTTCTAACTCTCCTGCTTTTAACCTCTTAAGTATTAAACAAATGCATCTATTGACTTCTTTTGATAACAATGATCCCAGATAAATTCAACAATACTTCATGCATATATACAATTAACAATAGGACACCAGATGTCACAAATATAGCGATGATTATCTACATCACTATGTGGAAGATAACAAAAATTTGCACATCTGTTCTGAACACACAGGCCCCGGAAATCCACAGCTGTATCAGTGGACTCCAGAAAAAGAGACTTGTTAGCCTTTCACGACCTCAGGACGTCCCAAATCACTTTACAACCAATGAAGTACTTTTGAAGTGTAATCACTGTTGTAACGTAGGGAAACACAGCAGCCAATTTGGGCACAGTAAACTCCCATAAACAGCAATTAAATAAATGACCAGATCATCTGTTTTAGGTGCTGGTTGAGGGATAAATATAGGACACAGGGAAGAACTCCCCTGCTCTTCTTCCAAAAGTGAGGTATTTTCTGTCCACCTGAGAAGGCAGACGGGACCTCGATTTAACGTCTCATCTGAAAGACAGCACCTCCAACAACAATGTCAACTTGCATTTATCTCGCACTTTTAACGTAATAAAACATCCCAAGGCGCTTCACAGGAGCGTTATCAAAAAAAAATTCACACCGAATCATATAAGGAGGTATTAGGACAGGTGACCAAAAGCTTGATCAAAGAGGTAAGTTTTAAGGAGCATCTTAAAGGAGGAGAGAGCGGTAGAGAGGCGGAGAGGATTAGGGAGCAAATTTCAGAGACAGCTGAATGCACGGCCTCCAATGGTGCAGCGATTAAAATCGGAGATGCGCAAGAGGCCAGAATTGGAGGAGCGTAAAGATCTCGGAGGGTTGTAGGGCTGGAGGAAGTTACAGAGATAGGGAGAGGCGAGGCCTTGGAGGGATTTGAAAACAAGGATGAGAATTTTAAAATCGAGGCTTTTCCGGACCGGGAGCCAACGTAGGTCAGCAAGCAGAGGGGTGATGGGAGAACGGGACTTGGTGTGAGTTAGGATATGGGGCAGCAGAGTTTTAGATGAGCTCAAGTTTATGGAGGGTGAAAGATAGGAGGCCAGCCAGGAGACCATTGGAATCGTTCAGTCTGGAGGTAACAAAGGCATGGATGAGGGTTTCAGCAGCAGATGAGCTGAGGCAGGGGCGGAGATGCGCAATGTTATGGAGGCGGTCTTGGCGATGGAGCAGGTATATGGTCGGAAGCTCATCTCAGGGTCAAATAGGACGCCAAGGTTGCAAATGGTCTGGTTCAGCCTCAGACAGTGGCCAGGGAGAGGAATGTAGACGTTGACCAGGGAACGGAATTTGCGGCAGGAATCAAAGACAATGGCTTTGGTCTTCCCAATATTTAGTTGGAGGAAATTTTTGCTCATCCAGTACTGGATGTTGGACAAACAATGTGACCAATGAGGGACAGTTGAGGGGTCGAAGGAGGTGGTTGTGAGGTAGAGCTGGGCGTCGTCAGCATACATGGGAGATCTGACGTGTTTTCAGATGATATTGCCAAAAAGCAGCATATAGATGAGAAATAGAAGGGGGCCAAGGATAGATCTTTGGGGGATTCCAGAGGTAATGATTTCGGGAACGGGAAGAGAAGCCATTGCAGATGATTTGCAGGCTACGACTGGATAGATGAGAATGGAACCAGGCGAGCGCAGTCCCACCCAGCTAGATGACGGAGGAGGGGCGTTGGAGGAGGATGGTTAGGGTTATCTTTCCTGGAATAGTGAGCAGTTTTGGAAGAGGAGAGCAGGACCTGATAGTGCTTTATGTGGTCCTGCGTGTGTCTGGCGATGAATGGCTCAGCCAGTTGTCCACCATAAACGTTCAAGTCTAAGTTCCTTGGACTTAAGAGGGCGGCG
Source organism: Heptranchias perlo (assembly GCF_035084215.1). NCBI lineage: Eukaryota > Metazoa > Chordata > Chondrichthyes > Hexanchiformes > Hexanchidae > Heptranchias > Heptranchias perlo. The sequence continues at coordinate 24,020,265 of NC_090333.1, forward strand.
ATGAGGTCCATACCAGGGGGAATGACCAGGGTGAGATAGAGTAATGGTTTTTAAGGGGACAAGGGCATCAAAGTGGGAGGCGAGGATGTGATTGAGCAGATCGGTAGCTGCAGAAATGTCATGGTGAAAGGCTAGACTGTTGGGAATTTGAAAATGCTGTTGTGTGACTTGGGGGAGAGTTTTTTCCAGGGGCGAACACAGAAAGAAGTGGGGTTGGGAGGGCGAAGGGGGATGTGGGTGGAGAGGGATACAAGGAAGTGATCAGAGATGGCCTTATCCATGATTGACCCAATGGGAGTAGAGAGGCTACGTGAGATGGCAAGGTCGAGGGGGTGGCCATGAATATGGGTAGTGGAGTTTATATGGAGGGAGAGATTAAGGGAGGATAGGAGGGCAGTGAACTCAGAGGAGAGAGAGTATGAGGAGTTGAGATGGAGGTTGAAATCACCGAGGATGAGAAGTCGCTCGGTGCAGAAGCTGGGGGGAGGAAAGCAGTGAAGATATCTCGGTGGGAAATTTGACGTGGTATTTGGATGGGCGGTAGAGAACGAGGATTTTAAAGGAGAGGTGAGAGGGATGGAATAATGTGAGATGCTCAAAGGAAGAGAAGGTTCCAGAGGAGTAGGGGGACAGACCAAGGTATGATTTGGTGATAAGGGCCACACCGCCACCGCAGCAGTCTCGGCAGAGCAAGTGGTGGAAGATATAGCCAGGCAGGGAGGCTTCATTCAGGGGGAAGATATCATCACCCATCAACCAGGTTTCCGTCAAGGCCATGATGTCAATGCAATCATCCACAATAAGCTCATGGATGGCAAGAGCCTTGTTCACAAGTGAATGGACAGTCTGGAGGGAGATGCGGAGAGGGGCAGTGATAGCTGATCCGCTGGCAGTCAACAGTGCAGCACTCCCTCAGTATTGCACTGGAGTATCAGCCTAGATTATGCGAACCCACAACATTCTGACTGGAAGGCAAGAGTGCTACCACTGAGCCATGGCTGACTCCAGCTGCAACTTTGGTGGAAGACCACTGGAACAGCAGGAAACTAGACCAGGATATGGATACAGAGGCTCCCATGCTTACACATGTTTTGGGCAAGGCCTTGTGAAGGCAGAGCTTCCCCTGTCCAAACGTCAAAGATCCTACACCACAGACCTTCACTGGAATCTGGCATATGGTTGGTATAGGTATACCTGTCGGACCAGGTATATCAGAAACCCACCCTTTGTGAAGGGGAAGCTGGGATGAACTGAACTTAGTTTCCAGGGGAGGGGAGTGGGTGGAGGTAGGCCTCCAACACACTTCATAGCCAAACCATCTTCACCAGGCTTTCCAACAAGCGTAGCAGAGGTCTGGGGCAGGTATATCTTGGCACAAAAAGCTGAGATGTATCATCCTATGGCCACATCAGAGGAGAGTTGCTGCTATCTAAACCAAGGATATAAGTCAATTTGTTTTTTTGATCAAATACACAGGCCTAGAAATTTGGGCGGTGCAGGGTCCATGCTCTGCGCCTGAATGGCAAGGCCTGAGGCACCCCCGATATTGGACCATGGGCGTCATTACACTGGAGCTCGTGTGGCGAGAACAACTCGCCCGCAAAGAGGAGACCAAGATCAGGCACCCATAGCATTGCAGTGGTCATAGGATAAGTGAAACCAGAGGGTCGGATCGGAGGCAGGAGGGGGAGACTATAGGAGGCCGGGGAGAGGGGAGAAGATCGAAGAATGGAGGCCGAGAGGGAAGGATCGGAGACCAGGGGCTGGAGGCCTGCAGGGGTTGGGTGGGGGGTGGGGGGTGTGGAGGAAGGATAGGAGGCTGGGGGGAAGGATCGGACAGAAATACGCTCGTGCTTCCTGCCCACCATATTGAGGGCTTAGTAGGCCAGCTAGCACCCCAAAAACAGACACTGTGCAGTCAAATTTATAGGCCACAATCTTTATGTAAATGAAACAAAAAATCCAAGCTTTGCTGCAGGTGTATTGCCATCCCCTTCATTTTCAATTTTATCACTCAGCTCTTATTTATGCTGTTCTAAGCTTTTACTACAATCATATCGTGTCCCAATCCTGTCCCCTCCTATGAGATGCTACACAATTCTTAAAGTAGTCTTTACGGAGTTGATGTGAACAATTTCAGTGGAATCTCTGGAGAAATGAGATGGTTTAAATGTGTCCTTTCCACTCTGCCTTGATGCTGGTGAGAAGCTAGAAGCATGCCATTATTAAAAAGGTTTTATGTATTTCCAGATTGTTGTTCTTAGGGGAAAAGGCAGAGTACAACTGAGATGGGATGAATGCGCTGACATGATAATTTGTCAGTTTACGCGTAACTGTTTATTCCCTGGGGCCTAAAGAGGCCTTTCAGGACCGCATCACTGCGTCCCACAAGGTCAGCGCTTTTACAGTCTCTTCATAAAACAGGATTAAAAAGGCTGTGTGCCTATTGTCAGGCCCATGGGCTGTATGTAATAACTGTAAAATCACATACAAACTAGAATGTTACATAAATCAACCTCCTCTGAAATCCTCGAGAGGTTTATCTGTACAGCGTCAAAGAAAATGACAATGGCATAAGGAAAATAGACATTGAATCAATGCCACCTTTTTAAATGTACTTTCTCTTGTTTTTCTTCTCATTATTTTATTGATAAAATAAAAATTGTGCCTATCATTTAAATTGAAGGAGACTTGTGCCTTTTTTTCAATCTGGTGGCTGAATTTTTACAACAGTTAAAAACGTGTTCTTCATGTACTTGAAGGCAGTATTGTAGAGTTTAAGACATTTTCAATGTAATCAGTCAAATAAAATGACAGCAACACAGCAGAACTCAGCTAGTTCTGAGTTCCTGATATACCTACAGTTCCAAAACTGAAAAAACCATTACGAGTTGGTACTTAAAAAGAACCTGTTGTGATTTTAGACAGTGTTGAATTTGAATTTTCAGGAGTTAAACATTAATTTAATTCAAGTATCCTAATTGAACACTGTGGTGTTTATACATTTCAAACATTAACTATTGCAATGTGCCACATTTACTTGAATGACTGTGAATTAATCCATACAATTCCATTTCTGTCACCTTCACACAAGATTCCCACACACAGCTCCACTCCTCTCCACATGATTCCTCTCCCTTCAAAATGACTTTTTTCTCCTTGTCCCGATTTATCCTCCAGATAGCACTCTTCCCTTCACATAGCTCCTTCATTCCAGGCAAATCTCTTCCCCCTCCACATGATTCCTCTCCATCTGATTCTGTTCCACAAGATTCTGTCTTCCATTTGACTCCTTCAATTCAATTCCTGTCCCTCAATACATGTACCTTTTACACGTCTCCTCTCCACATGACTACCCTTCTATCAAAGATCTCTCTCTCTCTCTCAGGCCTGTATAAAACTCTTACTTTGTTTCATGTGAGCATGTGAACTTTCGAATAATGAGAGAGAAAAAGATCCTCTGGTCCTTCCAGCCTGTCCCACACAATTGCGATGTCTTGAGGAAGGAGAAAATCTCCGAAAGCTTGTGAATTTAAAATAAAATTGCTGGACTATAACTTGGTGTTGTAAAATTGTTTACAATTGTCAACCCCAGTCCATCACCGGCATCTCCACATCACAAAACGGGAACAGGGAGATCTGTAGGAGTGGTCCTGGGGATGTGAGGAGAGTGGGAGCAGGGAAAGCAGTGGGGGAGGACCAGGGTGTGTGAGGAGAGAGAGAGAGCAGGGAGAGCAGTGGGAGCAGTGGGAGCGGACCTGGGGGTGGGAGGAGAGTGGGAGCAGGAAGAGAAGTAGGAGCGGACCTGGGGGTGTAAGGAGAGTGGGAGCAGGGAGAGCAGTGGGAGCGGACCTGGGGGTGTAAGGAGAGTGGGAGCAGGGAGAGCAGTGGGAGCGGACCTGGGGGTGTAAGGAGAGTGGGAGCAGGGAGAGAAGTAGGAGCGGACCTGGGGGTGTAAGGAGAGTGGGAGCAGGGAGAGCAGTGGGAGCGGACCTGGGGGTGTGAGGAGAGAGAGAGCAGTGGGAGTGAGAATCCCTACGTGGTCAGTTTTCGGTAAAATATTAAAATGCCTACGTGGCAAAGAAGCAGAATGCAAAATGGTTAGAAAGGGTTAATTAGTTAGTAACTGAGATTGGTACAGGTGGCCTGGCCTCCTGCTGGGCCATATGTTTGCGTAGTCAGCAGGTTTGCATTGTCTCATCAATGTAGAGTCTTTGATGTGATTCAAGGACTGGTCTGAATGTCTCCATGTTTATGGCAGATCAATATAGGTAACGAGCTTAGCCAAAGTTGAAAGACATTCCAAGTTGGGAGATAAGGAACAGAAGGAACAGGGAAGAACATTCCAGGTTGGAAGGTGAGGAAGTATCCCCTTTGATGTCTAACAGCAACATGGTCAGCACATGGACGATCTATGATTGGCCGGCAATAATGTAACCTCGTATGGCAACCTGTGCCCGGCTTATGATTGGTGTTGACTCTTGTGTTAATGATGTTCCAACCCCTATCGATCTGTATAAAGGTATGAGTTTTTGTCTTTGTCTTTGTCTCCTTATTCTGTCGATGGTAGTCATGATGTGGAGATGCCGGTGATGGACTGGGGTTGACAATTGTAAACAATTTTACAACACCAAGTTATAGTCCAGCAATTTTATTTTAAATTCACAAGCTTTCGGAGGCTACCTCCTTCCTCAGGTGAACGATGTGGAAAATGAGCAGCGTTCACCTGAGGAAGGAGGTAGCCTCCGAAAGCTTGTGAATTTAAAATAAAATTGCTGGACTATAACTTGGTGTTGTAAAATTGTTTACAATTCTCCTTATTCTGTTAGAATCGTTCGGATTCTCTCAGGAATCTGAATTGAAGCTACAGACTAAGACCTGCTATTAAAGTTGTGATGAACTTTAAAATGTATTCGATTTCAGTTTTTACTGAACCAGACTGAGGGGAAAGAATCCGGATCGTCAGGAGCGGACCTCGGGGTGTGAGGAGAGTGGGAGCAGGGAGAGCAGTGGGAGCGGACCTCGGGGTGTGAGGAGAGAGAGAGCAGGGAGAGCAGTGGGAGCGGACCTGGGGGTGTGAGGAGAGAGAGAGCAGGGAGAGCAGTGGGAGCGGACCTGGGGGTGTGAGGAGAGAGAGAGCAGGGAGAGTAGTGGGAGCGGACCTGGGGGTGTGAGGAGAGTGGGAGCAGGGAGAGCAGTGGGAGCAGACCAGGGGGTGTGAGGAGAGTGGGAGCAGGGAGAGTAGTGGGAGCGGACCTGGGGGTGTGAGGAGAGTGGGAGCAGGGAGAGTAGTGGGAGCGGACCAGGGGGTGTGAGGAGAGTGGGAGCAGGGAGAGTAGTGGGAGCGGACCAGGGGGTGTGAGGAGAGTGGGAGCAGGGAGAGTAGTGGGAGCGGACCAGGGGGTGTGAGGAGAGTGGGAGCAGGGAGAGTAGTGGGAGTGGACCTGCGGGTGTGAGGTGAGGCGAGGGGGAGCGGGGAGAACAGGGGGAGTGGACCTGGGGGTGTGAGGCGAGGGGGAGCAGGGAGGGCAGCAGGAATGGCCCTGGGGGTGTGAAGTGAGGGAGAGCAAGGAGAACAGGGTGAGCGGACTGAGGGTGTGAGGCGAGGGGGAGCAGGGATAGCAGCAGGAGTGGCCCTGGGGGTGTGAAGTAAGGGAGAGTGGGGAGAGCAGGGGGAGTGGACCTGGGGTTGTAGGGTGAGTGGGAGAGGGGAAAGCAGGGGGACCAGACTTGGGGGTTTGAGGTGAGGGGCAGCGGGCAGAGCAGCAGGAGTGGCCCTGGGGGTGTGAGGTGAGGGGAAGTGGGGGAGCAGGGGGAGTGGATCTGGGGATGTGAGATGAGGGGGAGTGGGGAGAGCAGGGGGAGTGGACCTGGGGGTGTGAGGTGAGGGGGAGTGGGGAGAGCAGGGGGAGTGGATCTGGGGGTATGAGGTGAGGGGGAGTGGGGAGAGCAGGGGGAGTGGACCTGGGGGTGTGAGGTGAGGGGGAGTGGACCTGGGGGTGTGAGGTGAGGGGGAGTGGACCTGGGGGTGTGAGATGAGGGGGAGTGGGAGAGCAGGGGGAGTGGACCTGGGGGCGTAAGGTGAGGGGGAGTGGACCTGGGGGTATGAGGTGAGGGGGAGTGGGGAGAGCAGGAGGAGTGAACCTGGGGGCGTAAGGTGAGGGGGAGTGGGGAGAGCAAGAGGACTGGACCTGGGGATATGAGGTGAGGGGGAGTAGACCTGGGGGTGTGAGGTGAGGGGGAGTGGGAGAACAGGGGGAGTGGACCTGGGGGTGTGAGGTGAGGGGGAGTGGACCTGGGGGTGTGAGGTGAGGGGGAGTGGACCTGGGGGTGTGAGGTGAGGGGGAGTGGACCTGGGGGTGTGAGGTGAGGGGGAGTGGACCTGGGGGTGTGAGATGAGGGGGAGTGGGAGAGCAGGGGGAGTGGACCTGGGGGCGTAAGGTGAGGGGGAGTGGACCTGGGGGTATGAGGTGAGGGGGAGTGGGGAGAGCAGGAGGAGTGAACCTGGGGGCGTAAGGTGAGGGGGAGTGGGGAGAGCAAGAGGACTGGACCTGGGGATATGAGGTGAGGGGGAGTAGACCTGGAGGTGTGAGGTGAGGGGGAGTGGGAGAACAGGGGGAGTGGACCTGGGGGTGTGAGGTGAGGGGGAGTGGACCTGGGGGTGTGAGGTGAGGGGGAGTGGACCTGGGGGTGTGAGGTGAGGGGGAGTGGACCTGGGGGTGTGAGGTGAGGGGGAGTGGACCTGGGGGTGTGAGGTGAGGGGGAGTGGGAGAGCACGGTGAGTGGACCTGGGCATGTGAGGTGAGGGGGAGTGGACCTGGGGGTGTGAGGTGAGGGGGAGTGGACCTGGGGGTGTGAGGTGAGGGGGAGTGGGAGAGCAGGGGGAGTGGACCTGGGGTGTGAGGAGAGTACGACAAAATAAAAAAAAAGTTAGTGGTGATGTCTCAGAGGAGCACCAAGGGAAGTCAGTGAGTATTTAGTTTATTGGTAAGTGTTTTTTATTGGTTATTGTGTGGTTAGTGTCTTTAATGGTTGGTAGTGTTCTTCGTGGTTAGTGTGTTCGTGTTTGTTAAAAAGCCTTAAAGCTAAACAAAGAGTTAAAAGGAGCGGGAAACTGGAGGAATTAAACAAACCCAGGGGAAATTCTCAAAAGGTGACATCATAGTCAGCACAGAGGGGGAAGCAGTGGAACCTGAGGAAATTATACAAAGTCTTTAATTTACTAAACGCACTATATTTTTAACTATAAACTATAAATAAATAGTTAAATAATTATTCAGAATAATTACTAATTAATTTCTAATCAAGCTAAAATCCATCCACTAAACAAAATCTAGACTTTAAGTTCTAGAATTAAATTAATATTAACAAATTAATAAATGGCCATGCAGGCTATATGTTGGGACTGTGGTATGTGAGAGTCTGTGGACAGCGAGACTGTCCCAGATTGCCACATCTGCAATCTCTGCCATTGTCTCTGCCTTGAGACATTCCAGTTCAGAGTCCTTAAGCTGGAGTGCGAGTTAGAGACACTCCGACACATAAATCAGCAGGATAAGGGGAACCAAGGAGAGGTAGAGAAGGTGGTCCCGCAGACACTGGTCCTATCGAACAGGTACAATGTACTTGCTATCTGTGAGGATAAGGATGCAGGCTGCGGGGTGGCCAGCTAACCACGGCACCATGGAGCAGGAGGCAGCAGAATAGAAAGGTTGTAGTCATAGAAGTTACAACATGGAAATCATAGAAGTTACAACATGGAAACAGGCCCTTCGGCCCAACATGTCCATGTCGCCCAGTTTATACCACTAAGCTAGTCCCAATTGCCTGCACTTGGCCCATATCCCTCTATACCCATCTTACCCATGTAACTGTCCAAATGCTTTTTAAAAGACAAAATTGTACCCGCCTCTACTACTGCCTCTGGCAGCTCGTTCCAGACACTCACCACCCTTTGAGTGAAAAAATTGCCCCTCTGGACCCTTTTGTATCTCTCCCCTCTCACCTTAAATCTATGCCCCCTCGTTATAGACTCCCCTACCTTTGGGAAAAGATTTTGACTATCTACCTTATCTATGCCCCTCATTATTTTATAGACTTCGATAAGATCACCCCTTAACCTCCTGCTCTCCAGGGAAAAAAGTCCCAGTCTGTCTAACCTCTCCCTGTAAGTCAAACCATCAAGTCCCGGTAGCATCCTAGTAAATCTTTTCTGCACTCTTTCTAGTTTAAAAATATCCTTTCTATAATAGGGTGACCAGAACTGTACACAGTACTCCAAGTGTGGCCTCACCAATGCCCTGTACAACTTCAACAAGACATCCCAACTCCTGTATTCAATGTTCTGACCAATGAAACCAAGCATGCTGAATGCCTTCTTCACTACCCTATCCACCTGTGACTCCACTTTCAAGGAGCTATGAATCTGTACTCCTAGATCTCTTTGTTCTATAACTCTCCCCAACGCCCTACCATTAACGGAGTAGGTCCTGGCCCGATTCGATCTACCAAAATGCATCACCTCACATTTATCTAAATTAAACTCCATCTGCCATTCATTGGCCCACTGGCCCAATTTATCAAGATCCCGTTGCAATCCTAGATAACCTTCTTCACTGTCCACAATGCCACCAATCTTGGTGTCATCTGCAAACTTACTAACCATGCCTCCTGAATTCTCATCCAAATCATTAATATAAATAACAAATAACAGCGGACCCAGCACCGATCCCTGAGGCACACCGCTGGACACAGGCATCCAGTTTGAAAAACAACCCTCTACAACCACCCTCTGTCTTCTGTTGTCAAGCCAATTTTGTATCCAATTGGCTACCTCACCTTGGATCCCATGAGATTTAACCTTATGTAACAACCTACCATGCGGTACCTTGTCAAATGCTTTACTGAAGTCCATGTAGACCACGTCTACTGCACAGCCCTCATCTATCTTCTTGGTTACCCCTTCAAAAAACTCAATCAAATTCGTGAGACATGATTTTCCTCTCACAAAACCATGCTGACTGTTCCTAATTAGTCCCTGCCTCTCCAAATGCCTGTAGATCCTGTCCCTCAGAATACCCTCTAACAACTTACCCACTACAGATGTCAGGCTCACTGGTCTGTAGTTCCCAGGCTTTTCCCTGCCGCCCTTCTTAAACAAAGGCACAACATTTGCTACCCTCCAATCTTCAGGCACCTCACCTGTAGCGGTGGATGATTCAAATATCTCTGCTAGGGGACCCGCAATTTCCTCCCTAACCTCCCATAACGTCCTGGGATACATTTCATCAGGTCCCGGAGATTTATCTACCTTGATGCGCGTTAAGACTTCCAGCACCTCCCTCTCTGTAATATGTACACTCCTCAAGACATCACTATTTATTTCCCCAAGTTCCCTAACATCCATGCCTTTCTCAACCGTAAATACCGATGTGAAATATTCATTCAGGATCTCACCCATCTCTTGTGGTTCCGCACATAGATGACCTTGTTGATCCTTAAGAGGCCCTACTCTCTCCCTTGTTACTCTTTTGCCCTTTATGTATTTGTAGAAGCTCTTTGGATTCACCTTTGCCTGATCTGCCAAAGCAATCTCATATCCCCTTTTTGCCCTCCTGATTTCTCTCTTAACTCTACTCCGGCAATCTCTATACTCTTCAAGGGATCCACTTGATCCCAGCTGCCTATGCATGTCATATGCCTCCTTCTTCTTTTTGACTAGTGCCTCAATCTCCCGAGTCATCCAAGGTTCCCTACTTCTACCAGCCTTGCCCTTCACTTTATAAGGAATGTGCTTACCCTGAACCCTGGTTAACACACTTTTGAAAGCCTCCCACTTACCAGACGTCCCTTTGCCTGCCAACAGACTCTCCCAATCAACTTCTGAAAGTTCCTGTCTAATACCATCAAAATTGGCCTTTCCCCAATTTAGAATTTTAACTTTTGGGCCAGACCTATCCTTCTCCATAGCTATCTTAAAACTAATGGAATTATGATCACTGGTCCCAAAGTGATCCCTCACTAACACTTCTGTCACCTGCCCTTCCTTATTTCCCAAGAGGAGGTCAAGTTTTGCCCCCTCTCTAGTCGGGCCATCCACATACTGAATGAGAAATTCCTCCTGAATACACTCAACAAATTTCTCTCCATCCAAGCCCCTAATGCTATGGCTGTCCCAGTCAATGTTGGGAAAGTTAAAGTCCCCTACTATTACCACCCTATTTTTCTTGCAGCTGTCTGTAATCTCCTTACATATTTGCTCCTCAATTTCCCGTTGACTATTTGGGGGTCTCTAGTACAATCCTATCAAAGTGATCTCTCCCTTCTTATTTTTCAGTTCTACCCATATGGACTCAGTGGGCGAACCCTCGGATATATCCCCTCTCACTACTGCTGTGATGTTCTCCCTAATCAAGAACGCAACTCCCCCTCCTCTCTTACCTCCTGCTCTATCTTTCCTATAGCATCTGTACCCTGGAACATTGAGCTGCCAGTCCTGCCCCTCCCTTAGCCATGTTTCAGTAATAGCTATAACATCCCAGTCCCATGTACCCATCCATGCCCTGAGTTCATCTGCCTTGCCCATCAGACTTCTTGCATTGAAATAAATGCAGTTTAATCTAGACTTCCCTTGGTCTTTGCCCTGCTTTCTCAGACCATCTGTCCGGTCATGTTCTGTACACTCTCCCTTACTGCCTTTTGTTTCTGTCACCACTTTATTTCCCACTGACTTCCTGCATCGGTTCCCATCCCCCTGCCACATTAGTTTAAACCCTCCCCAACAGCACTGGCAAACACTCCCCCTAGGACATTGGTTCCAGTCCTGCCCAGATGCAGACCGTCCAATTTGTACTGGTCCCACCTCCCCCAGAACCGGTTCCAATGGCCCAGGAATTTGAATCCCTCCCTCTTGCACCATCTCTCAAGCCACGTATTCATCTTAGCTATCCTGTCATTCCTACTCTGACTAACCCGTGGCACTGGTAGCAATCCTGAGATTACTACCTTTGAGGTCCTACTCTTTAGTTTAACTCCTAACTCCCTAAATTCAGCTTGTAGGACCTCATCCTGTTTTTTACCTATATCGTTGGTGCCTATATGCACCACGACAACTGGCTGTTCACCCTCCCCCTCCAGAATGTCCTGCAGCCGCTCCGAGACATCCTTGACCCTTGCACCAGGGAGGCAACATACCATCCTGGAGTCTCGGTTGCGTCCGCAGAAACGCCTGTCTATTCCCCTTACAATCGAGTCCCCTATCACTATAGCTCTGCCACTCTTTTTCCTGCCCTCCTGTGCAGCAGAGCCAGCCACGGTGCCATGAACCTGGCCACTGCCACCTTCCCCTGGTGAGCCATCTCCCCCAACAGTATCCAAAACGGTATACCTGTTTTGGAGGGAGATGACCGCAGGGGACCCCTGCACTGCCTTCCTACTCTTCCTCTGTCTGTTGGTCTGTTGGTCACCCATTCACTAGGAGGTTCGATAATTAGGGAGATAGATAGCATCCTCTGAAGTCAAGATCGAGAGTCCAGAAGGGTGTATTGCCTACCTGGTACAAGGGTAAAGGATATCTCAGAGCAACCGGAGAGGAACTTGGAAAGGAATGGGGGAAGTTCCAATTGTCGTGGTCCATGTTGGGACCATAGGGAAGAAAAGGGAGGAGGTCCTGCTAAGAGAATATCAAGAGTTAGGAACTAAATTAAAAAACAGGACCTCATGGGTGGTAATCTTGGGATTACTAACCGAGCCACCTGCTAATTGGCATTCTGACAGATCAGAAAGGTAAATGTGTGGCTAAAAGGCTGTTGTGGGAAGGAGAGGTTCCATTTCATGGGACCAGTACTGGGTCAGGAAGGAGCTGTACCGTTGGGACAGACTCCACCTGAACCAGAATAGGACCAGTGTCCTAGCAGAAAGGATAAACAGGGCTGTCAATAAGATTTTAAACTAGTAAGACGAGGGGAGGGATCTGATGAAAATAACATAAGTCTAAAGATAAAAGAAATAGGAAATGAGAGTAAAGATCAGACCAAGGTAAGGAATAAGGGTAACATAAACAATCAGGCAACAAATACAGTTATAGAACATAAGTACAAAATGACTGTTAAAAATAAAGTAAGAGAAACAATTATTAAAAACAAATTGAATTGCCTGAACTGCAATGTGCACAGCATCCAAAACAAAAGAGTGGAACTGCTGGCAATAATTTGTAGCAAATAACCAGATCTTATTAGCATAACTGAAACATGGTTACATAAGGAATGTGACTGACAGTTAAATATTGCAGGACATAACGTATTTAGAAAGGATCAGGAAGGAAGGGGGGTGGGGTAGCTGTACTAATTAGAGACTGATAATGGCAATAGAAAACAGGGACATAATTAACATTGATAGAAACAGAATCCATATGGATTGAGACAAAGGATAAGAAGGGATTGATCACGTCAATAAGTATATTCTACAGACCACCTAATAGTGGATGAGAAGTGGAGGATGAAATATGTAGACAAATCTATGAAATGAGTAAAAAACATTAAATAATAATCAAGGGAGATAAAACTGGCAAGAAGAGGTAGAGAAAGAGGAATAGGGCATGGAGTTTTTACAGTTAGGACAGGACTCCTTTCTTACTCAGTATGTGAGAAGCCCAACAAGAGGGGAATCACTGCTGGATCTAGTAATAGTAAATGAACCAGAGCAGATAAGAAAAGTAAGCATAAGAGACCATCTAGGCAATTGCGATCATAACATGATAATGTTTAAAATAATGATTCAAAAGGACATAAGTAAGACAAAGACCAAAGTAATAGATTGGAAGAAAGCTAATTTTGAGGGGATGAGAGTGGAACTAGAGAAGGTAAACTGGAAAAAAATTTTGACAGGCATCGAGATAGAGCAGCAGTGGGAAATATTTAAAATGGTGATCAACAGAGTTCAGGAGAAATATATTCCTCTAAAAAACAAGAACGAACTAGCCAACAATGAAACACCATTGATGAATAAAGAGATAAGGGTAAAATTGAAACTAAAGAAAAAAGCAAACTCTAAGTACATAGACAATAAAGGAGAGGATGACAAAAGGGAATATGGAGAGTTTAGGAAAGAAGTAAAAAAAAACAATTAGGAAAGCAAAGAGGAACTACGAAATTAAATTATCAAGGAATAAAAAAAGAACTAGCAAAGTATTCTTCCGACACATAAATAACAAAAGAAAAATCAGGATAGGGATAGGGTCACTAAGGGATGCACAAGATAAACTCATAGGTAATGACAGTGAAATGGCAGAAATTTTGAACAGCTACTTTGCCTCAATGTTTACTAAGGAGACTAACAAGATGGGCATGACATTAGAAGAAGAGATCAAAAAAGATATAAAAACATTTAAGATGGAAAGGAGGGAGATAATTGATAAACTAATCAAATTTAGAGAGGATAAAACCCCTGGTCTGGATGGATTGCATCCACATACATTAAAAGAAGTTTAGGGAGGAGATAGCAGAGGCATTATTACATATATAGAAAAATTCATTAGAAAAGGGAATAGTGCCAGAGGACTGGCGGACAGCTAATTTTATTCCTACATTTAAAAAGGGAGATAGAAGAAGCCCAGGGAACTATAGACCAATTAGTTTAACATCCGTGGTAAGAAAGATAATGGAAACTTTATTCAAAAATGTAATAGAAAAACAGCCAGAAAATGAAAATATAATAAAGAATTGTCAGCACGGATTTCAGAAGGTAAAGTCATGCTCGACCAACCTTACTGAATTCTTTGAAAAAGTAACAGGAAGAGTAGTCAAGGGTAATGCAGTAGATGTAATATATCTGGATTTTCAATAGGTCTGTGATAAGGTACTACATTGTAAACTCATGACTAAGGTCAGGGCATGTGGAGTCAAGGGACATGCAGCAGAATGGATAGAAAGCTGGCTGCAAAACAGAAAACAGAGAGTAGGGGTTAAGGGTAGCTACTCAGACTGGCAAAAGGCGGGAAGTGGTGTTCCACAGGGATTGGTGCTGGGAACACAGTTGTTCACAATTTACATTAACAATTTGGATTTGGGAATCGGAAGTACAATTTCAAAATTTGCTGACGACACCAAATTGAGGGGTGTAGATAATACAAAGGGGGAATGCGTCAAAATGCATGAGGACATTAATAAACTTGCAGAATGGGCGTGTAATTGGTAAATGAATTTTGATATAGATAAGTGTGAGGTGGTGCATTTTGGTAGGAAAAATAAGAAGGTCACATACTGTTTGAATAATAAGAGTCTGAATGGGATAAAGGAGCAAAGGGATTTAGGGGTGCGGATATACAAATCACTAGCAGTATCGACGCAGGTTAATAAGGACATAAAAAAGGCAAATCAGGCTCTGAGGTTCATTTCTAGAAGGATAGAATTGAAAAGCAGAGAGGTTATATTAATCTTGTATAGAACCTTGGTTAAACCAAACTTGGAGTAATGTGAACAGTAAGGGTCTTCATACTATAGAAAGGATATTGAGGCATTGGAGAGGGTGCAAGAAATATTCACAAGGATGATACCAGAACTGAGAGGATATACTTAACAGGAAAGGCTGTACAGGCTGGGACTCTTTTCTCTAGAAAAGAGAAGGCTGAGGGGTGATCTGATAGAGGTCTTTAAGATAATGAAAGGCTTTGATAAGGTAGACGTAGAGAAAATGTTTCCACTTGTGGGGGAGTCCAAAACTAGAGGTCATAAATATAAAATAGTCGCTAATAAATCCAATAGCGAATTCAGGAGAAACTTGTTTACCCAGAGAATGGTGAGAATGTGGAACGCACTACCACAAGGAGTAGTTGAGGCAAATAGTATAGATGCATTTAAAGGGAAGCTAGATAAGCACAAGAGGGAGAAAGGAATAGAAGGTGATGCTAATAGAGTTAGATGAAGTAGGGAGGGAGGAGGTTCGCGTGGAGCATAAATGCCGGCGTAGACCAGATGGGCTGAAAGGCCTGTTTCTGTGCTGTAGTTTCGATGTAACTCGATGCAATTCTACACCCCACCCGAAATCATGTGATCTCCTGGGCGAGACGAGAAACCAGATGAAAACACAGGCTAATTTGGGGAGGAAAATCTGCAAAATTCTCCCCGACCCCCTTATGCGATCGAAACTCGTTCAGGCGATCGCTCTGGCCCTGATAATGCTATGAAGCACCTACCTCTTGTATGAGGTGATTTCCCCCCCCCAGCCAGAAATAGGTCCAGCTCTCGCTTGAAAGAATTTAGTGAAATGGTGCTGGCTGTAGGGCCGACACACCAGTCCCCAAAGTCGGGTGCAGGCTGCATGTTGGCCTCTGACGAAATGCAGTTAATTAGTTGTCACAAATGGGTTTGGTTAATGAGATGCCACAATAAAGTTTGGTTAATCATTTGCTGCATGAGCCAACAGCCTGTTCCACAGATCCATTATTCCTGACATCTACTCCAGATCTGGCCTTATACAACATAAAATTGTGACCCCTGGTCCTCCCTAACCTATTTAGTTGGAACAAACTGTCTACTTGAACACAATCTCGTCCCTTCATCGTCTTATAAACCTCGATCAAATCACCCCTATGTCTATGCTTCTCTAATGTGTAGTGTTCCAACTCTTTTAGCCTATCTTGATAATGAAGATGCTTAAAACTGGGAATTAATCTGGTGGTCCTCCTCTGCACCCTTTCCAAAGATTTCAATATCACCCACCATGTGAGGAGACCAAAACTGGACATGATAATCTAACTGAGGCCTGAGCAAGGTCTTGCACAAGGACAAAAATAGTATCCTTTGTCTTATAGTCAAAACTCGCTCTTCAAGACTTCAATTTAGTGGCCTGATTTCCTTCTGATACACTCTATGAAACCGTTTTTTCTATCACGCCTCTCAACCACATCTTGCTTCTCCCTATTCAACTGTCTTTTCCTTCTCTCTATGTATTACCCTGCATTAATTCCAGTTGACTCCTCTTTGCTTCTCATTGCTCAATTCCTTTTTACTTCATCTCTTGATGAGTAAAAATAAAGGACACTTCACTCTGCATCTGGCCTATATTGTAACCATCGTAGGAGTATTTCATGTTCACAATAGATGCCAAAAGCAGAAAAGTATTCATTTCCCCATCATTGACTTTTTTCATCTCGTTGCACAAAAAAAAACTAAATTTTATAAAAGAAAAATAGGAAGAAATGGCTGTGTTTTTCAGAATGATATGATTTTGATATAATAGATTGCAGTAATATAGTCCATGAATATAACATTTCAACTTGCTTTCAAACTACTGTTCAGAGGTATTTTTAAAACCTACACTTTGCAACTGAATAGCTTTTCTTTTTAACCGACAAGTGGTTTATTTTCTATTTTTGAGAGTTTACCGGTGAAGTTAAATTCTGGAAAGCCTGCCATTCACACTACATTTGTTAATAAGCTCTCGACTCATACACACTCAAGCTGACTTTTGCACAGTAATCAATTTCCCTGTATAAGTAGCTTGTATAAGTAAACTGGAAAAGAATAGCTGATCCGCTTCAGGCCAGACTGCATTAACTTCCATGTGTTCATATTGTTCCAGGTTCAGTACATAAGAATCGATCCACATGCTTATCCATTTCAAATAATCAATACCAAGTCATGCATCAAGAGTAATTGATTTCAAACTCTATATTGATGCTAAATTAGCCTTCATCTTCAGTTTCTGCTTTGTCACAAAGAGAAGTTACAGATGAAGAGAGCCATTCCTCCCATCTAGCTCATCCTTCGACACAAACGTATGACCCTAGTAATTCGTTGGCGACGCATCCATTTTACAGGCGTAAAATGGGCGCCTAAGTATCCAATATGGCGGGAGGTAAGCAGGCGCCCATCCCGCAATGGAAGCGCGCCCTATTGGATCAGGCCACTCTGTAGGCGGGAAGGCCGTGTGCCGGAAGTATTTCAAACGGTAATTAAAATATTTAAATAAGGGTCCTATGCTTGTTATCAGAACCTTTTGTGAAATTGGCTGTCCTGAAATATCTTTTATCAACTTACACCCTTGTCCTACAGTTGCAGTTTAATTTAAAATAATACCACAGATCTACCTATTCTATTCTGCTTTACATCTTATTTCATTCTATATTTCATTTTACTCCTCTTAAGGCGAAAACAAAACTAGTTTTTCCAGCCTGCCCACATGACTCAGTTGCTTGACACAAGGAGTTAGCTTCATGACCCTTCTCTGCAAATCCCCCTGGCCTTCGATGTTTCTCTTGTGCCTCAGTGACCAGAACTGAACACAGTATTCACGGTCTGACCCGACCAGAACATTGCACAATTTCATTTTAATGGCCTCAGACTTGAACTCCACTGATATAACTCAGCATTCTCTTTGCTTTGTTGGTTGCTGCTCACATATGTCTGGACATGGTAAGTGTTGAGTTTATTATCTCACTCGGCCTCATTCAGCATCTCTCTTAGCCAATTCAACTTCATTCATTTAGTAAGTATATCTCTCATTCTTTTTCCAATGTGTAAAAACTTGCATTTATTCATATTAGATTTCAACTGTGATAAGGACTGCTTCAACAATCATGGCTGTAATGACACTGACATTATTTCACTCCCACAAGACTTAGTGCTACAGGAATAGATAGCTGACCTCGCTAAAGCCGGAGCCGGGTGCGTTCAAGGTAGCCCAATTTTGCAAAGGGGGGCCTCAAACTGGCCTTAGGCCCCCTATTTGCATATGTAAAGAGCTTAATGCCTGTTTCAGGCTCAGACACTGGACGCCTCTTCCTGCTTTTACCAATATGGTGGGAGGAGCACCTCCGAGCATAATAAGCGAGCACCGCACCCCGCCCACCATATTGGAAGCTTAGGCTCCTGTTTTGTGTTTAAAAACTGGTGCGGCACCATCAAATTACTAGGCCCAAATGCCTCAGGTGTAATCACCTTTCTTACATCGAGTTACATTGAAACTACAGCACAGAAACAGACCATTCGACCCAACTGGTCCATGCCGGCGTTTATGCTCCACATGAGCCTCCTCCCTCCCTACTTCTTCTAACCCTATCAGCATCCCCTTCTATTCCTTTCTCCCTCTTATGCTTATCTAGCTTCCCCTTAAATGCATCTATACTGTTTGCCTCAACTACTCCCTGTGGTAGCGCATTCCACATTCTTACCACTCTTAGGGTAAAGACGTTTCTCCTGAATTCTCTATTGGATTTATTAGCAGCTATTTTATATTTATGACCTCCAGTTTTGGATTCCCCCACAAGGGGAGATATTTTCTCTACGTCTACCCTATCAAATACTTTCATTATCTTAAAGACCTCTATCAGGTCACCCCTCAGCCTTCTCTTTTCTAGAGAAAAGAGCCCCAGCCTGTTCAGCCTTTCCTGTTAAGTATATCTTCTCAGTTCTGGTATCATCCTTGTGAATCTTTTTTGCACCTTCTCCAATGCCTCTATATCCTTTCCATAATATGGAGACCAGAACTGTGCACAATACTCCAAGTGTGGTTCAATACAAGATTAACAAAACTTCTTTGCTTTTCAATTCTATCCCTCTAGAAATGAACCCTAGTACTTGATTTGCCTTTTTTATGGCCTCATTCCCTCCACAGAAACTTTTCTTCCTCCTCCAAATTTAGCATGGCCATAGGAATGCCAAAGGAATTCCCATTCTGAATAATTTGCTGTCAGCACGACTGTTGTGGGAAAATGATTAAGGGGGAAACATTCTTGCAATGCAAAAAAAAAAGTAATGCCACAAGGACTATGCAGAAATAAATATTTGAAAAAGCAAAACAAAACAGTACCTGAGATTTCCGTGGGGTCCACCAATGGGTAATCAGTGGACCCCTCAGAGAAACAGCATAAATGGCTAAAAAGGGCCATTAGTGCACTTTCTCTGTGTGTTCGGTGCATCATCCCAGCTCAGAATCACTCCTCTAACTGGTTTTTACTGCTTCTCTTTCAGCCAATTCCTGATCCATTTCCTGGTATTATCATGGATACCCATTGCCTTAAGTTTGTTTAGTAGCCTTTCATTCAGAATTTTATCAAAACCTTTCTGTTATTTAGAAACCTGGCCCACACTGTGCATCATTAGCATCAGACTATATACATCAATGAATCTTTCATTTTGGAAGGGGATACATGTTTGCATTTATCAAGATGAAGGATATTAGTCCTGAGAATGGGGCACTTTTCTACTTTTGGCATCTAGTTTTAGTATTAATCACCCATTTTCAGATTAGGTATTGGGGTGGGTGGGGCGGGGGGGTGGGAAGAGAAAGAATTTCCAAAGGCTTCTCCTGATCTACTGCTGTAACTTCAAGATCAACAGAAACCCTGGGGAAGTGGCCGTGTTCCTCCAGGGGTTCTGCTGCATTTCATGGCTGTTATCACTGCCTCCCAGGGCCCACTGCCTTCTTCCCCAAGGCAGCCCCAAGAATCAGCACTAGCACAAACAGAAAGAAGGAAAATCTACAGGGGACCCAGGCCCTGCCCCCCGACCAACATCTGCATGCGGCAGTCCGGGGAAAGAGTGAGTAGTGACGGTCTCAGTGAGGGCGAGGAAGAGAAATTCCAGTCAGAGCAGTGAGAGAGCAGTAGGTCTCAACATTCCATTTCCCTACCACTTCCACCACAGTCCTACCCAATGGGACTGCGGAGGAAAATGCCCCTCTAAATCTCCCACCACACTGCTCAAAAATGTGCTTTAACCCCTGTGTTTGAGAGAATGCCCTTCTGCATCAGTATGAGTTTGCCAGTGGGACACCCTTTAATGGGACAGCCATTACAGATAATGGCTCTGACTTTTCCCCATGGTTACAAATCACATACATTGTATGAAGAAACAAATAAACCATTTAGCCCTGACGGGGGTGGGGGGCTGTCTACCAGCAGTCACTATAAACAAAGGTGAGCCATCATCCATTGAAACTGGCCCCCAAAACTCTATGATGTGGAGATGCCGGTGATGGACTGGGGTTGACAAATGTAAACAATCTTACAACACCAAGTTATAGTCCAACAATTTTATAGTCCAACCCAAAACTCTTAGGTTTTGTGTATTCCTTCCCACACAAAGATAAAAAGAAAGTCTCTTCACAGTACTGCCAACAAATGCCCATTTTTTAAATTGTCACAATACTCACAAATTCATATCAAAAGATAAAAACATAGACTTCCTGACATTCTTCATCAGTTGATCAGCAAGAAAATGCAAATGGGGCTCACGAAATCAGTGAGTAAGCCTTAGGTCTGTTTTTCACCCAATTTCTTCTCCCCATGATTTTCCAGTGACATGTTTAAAAGTGCCCTTGTATATTTTGTGCAAAGCCTAATTATGTATAATATGCAAAAAAATACTACCTGACACAATTCATCACGATCATGTTGTCTACCATCAAAGCCCATTTTGAATGGGTTTTAGGGAAACGTTATGTGCAATGGAGCTCTTAAAGGAACACAGTCTCTGTCTGTTTTTCTTCAAAATTTTTACAGCATGTGTTTAGTATTGTTTTTAACCAATATTTTGAAGTTTTTAAGAAAAATACATGTATTTTTGTGCTGTTTTTCTGCAACAAATTTTAATTAGTCATAAGAATAAAGGAAGAAGAAACACTGCACAAGACAATTGTGGATGAGAAAGGCCATTCAGCCCATCCATCCAGAAAAATTTCAACACCCCATCATAGCATCCAACTTTTTCTTAAATAATTCCACATTCGTCCCCCCATCCCACCCCCCATTACTCTATCTAGAAGTTATGTTACATGCTGATCGCTCTTTGTGTGCAAAAGAATCTCCTGATATCAGTCCTAAAGTTGCATTTTACTAGTTCAATCACATGTACCCTAGTTCTACATTATGTTTTCTGCTGATTCAGAGAGAACAGGAGTAGAGTGTGGCACACTGTCAAGAAAGAGAGAAAGAACTTGCATTTCTAAAGCATCTTTCATGATCGCAGGGCGGCCCAAAGTGCTTCAGAGCCAATGAGTTACTTTTGAAGTGTAGTCACCGTTGTAATGCAGGGTAACTACTATTTCTAGTGCATACTCTAAAAGGTCTAAGGGCTCATTGTTTGCCTTGCAGCCTGCTATCGCAGTCATATTATACATAAGGTCAAGTTTAAATTCTTTATATGTGATTCTTTTTTTAAGTAAGAGTATGTACTTTCTTTAGATATCCTGTTGTCCACTATCTCACCGGAAAAACAACTGTATGTGAAGTACTTTCAACGGGAGGAGGTATTGGCAGTTTTAGCAGGCCTAAAAATGGATAAATCCCCAGGCCCGGACGAAATGTATCCCAGGCTACTGTGTGAGGCAAAGGAGGAGATTGCGGGGGCTCTAACACATATATTCAGAACCTCTCTGGCCACAGGGGATGTGCCAGAGGACTGGAGAACCGCTAATGTAATACCATTATTCAAGAAGGGGAGTAGGGAAAAACCGGGGAACTACAGGCCAGTGAGCCTAACATCAGTGGTAGGAAAATTATTGGAAAAAATTCTGAAGGACAAAATTAGTCTCCACTTGGAGAAACAAGGATTAATCAGGGATAGTCAACATGGCTTTGTCAAGGGAAGATCATGTCTGACTAATTTGATTGAATTTTTTGAGGGGGTGACTAGGCGTGTGGATGAGGGTAACGCAGTGGATGTGGTATACATGGATTTCAGTAAGGCCTTCGATAAAGTCCCCCACAGGAGACTGGTCAAGAAGGTACGAGCCCATGGAATCCAGGGTGCCTTGGCACTTTGGATACAAAACTGGCTTAGTGGCAGAAGGCAGAGGGTGATGGTCGAAGGTTGTTTTTGTGACTGGAAGCCTGTGGCCAGTGGGGTACCACAGGGATCGGTGCTGGGTCCCTTGCTGTTTGTGGTCTACATTAATGACTTGGATATGAATGTAAAAGGTATGATCAGTAAGTTCGCTGATGATACAAAGATTGGTAGGGTGGTAAATAGCGAGGAGGATAGCCTCAGTCTGCAGGACGATATAGATGGGTTGGTCAGATGGGCGGAACAGTGGCAAATGGAATTTAACCCGGAAAAGTGCGAGGTGATGCACTTTGGAGGGACTAACAAGGCAAGGGAATACACAATGAATGGGAGGACCCTAGGCAAGACAGAGGGTCAGAGGGATCTTGGTGTGCAAGTTCACAGATCCCTGAAGGCGGCGGAACAGGTAGATAAGGTGGTAAAGAAGGCATATGGGATACTTGCCTTTATTAGCCGAGGCATAGAATATAAGAGCAAGGAGGTTATGATGGAGCTGTATAAAACACTGGTTAGGCCACAGCTGGAGTACTGTGTGCAGTTCTGGTCGCCACACTACAGGAAGGATGTGATCGCTTTGGAGAGGGTGCAGAGGAGATTCACCAGGATGTTACCAGGGCTGGAGCGCTTCAGCTATGAAGAGAGACTGGGAAGATTGGGTTTGTTTTCCTTGGAGCAGAGGAGGCTGAGGGGGGACATGATTGAGGTGTACAAAATTATGAGGGGCACAGATAGGATGGATACTAAGGAGCTTTTTCCCTTCGTTGAGGGTTCTATAACAAGGGGACATAGATTCAAGGTAAAAGGTGGGAGGTTTAGAGGGGATTTTAGAAAGAACTTTTTCACCCAGAGGGTGGTTGGAGTCTGGAACTCACTGTCTGAAAGGGTTGTGGAGGCAGGAACCCTCACAACATTCAAGAAGCATTTGGATGAGCACTTGAAATGCCATAGCATACAAGGCTATGGACCAAATGCTGGAATATGGGATTAGAGTAGACAGGGCTGATGGCCGGCGCGGACACGATGGGCCGAAGGGCCTCTATCCGTGCTGTAAAACTCTATGACTCTATGACTCTATAACTCTCCAGCAGAATAGATAGAGTAGTGGAGACAAAAGCTGTCAAATCAATTAAGAAAAAATTGGATGCTACAATGGAGGGAAATGGGAATTCGGATTTTTCTGGATGGATGAACTCTTTTGGGCAAATGGCCTTCCTTGTTCGTAATTGTCTTGTGAATAATTAAAATTGCTGCAGAAAAAATATGCAAAAATACATACTTTTCTCAAAAACTTCAAAAATATTGGTTAAAAACAATCGAATCATAGAATCGTTCAGCACAGAAGGAGGATGGAATGGAGGATTGCTGCAATATAAAAGCGTCATGGCAGCTGCCAGGAAAGTGAGAACAGACCTGCATGATGCGTTGATAGTGATCACACACCAGTTGCACATTACTGGAATGGAAGCCCTTGCGATTCATGAAGGCAGTGAGGTCGTGTGAAGTATGCCGCAGTGTGCCATGGGTGCAGTCAGAGGCCCTGGACCTGAGAGAAGCCCACCATCTGTGCAAACCTCAGAGCCCTATCTGACTGCTTCTGGATGTCCATGGAGAAAGTGATGAAGGTGCTTGCTGTAGCAAACGTGCATCAGTTACCTGCTCCAAGCAAGCATGGACTGTAGACTTAGTGATGTTACTGATTCCCCTTTGGCAGCCTGGAATGAGCTGGAGCAAAGACGTTGAGGTGATTTTGACTGTAACAGGCAATGCTGTGCTAGCTGTGGCAGTTAGTTGCAGATCTTGTTGCAAGAAGTGCCATAATGCTGTGACAGTCTCTCCAGAGAAGCACAGCCTCCATGGCCTCATCCCTCCCTGTAACTTCCTCCAGCCCTACAACCCTCCGAGATCTCTGTGCTCCTCCAATTCTGGCCTCTTGCGCATTAACAATTTTAATCGATCCACCATTGGCAGCAATGCCTTCAGCTGCCTAGGCCCAAAGCTCTGGAATTCCCTCCCTAAACCTCGCTGCCTCTCTCTCCTCCATTAAGATGCTCCTTAAAACCTATCTCTTTGATCAAGCTTTTGGTCACTTGTCCTAATATCTCCTTATGGCTCAGTGATAAAATTTTGTCTGATCATGCTGCTGTGAAGCGCCTTGAGACGTTTTATTATGTTAAAGACGCTATATAAATGCAAGTTGCTGTTGATATTCTTATTGTTGTTATACACTGCTCCTCAGAGAACTGCAGGTACATTGGCCTGGGCCTATACACTCTGTTGGAAGATTAAGGATTCTTGCGAGCACACCTCCTTCTATTTGGGCTCCCTGCAGTTGCACTGTGCTTCCTCTTTCCTCTTGCTGCTGCCCCTCCTTCTCTAACAAAGTGTAATTGGTAATTGCCAGGCAGACCTCCATGAAGGAAAAAGTGCATTGCCAGAAGCTCCTTAAGAGTTCAGAATGTTCTACAGCAACTAAAAGCACTTTGAAATCCTCTAAGTAGCTAAATGGCACTATATAAACAAGCAAATAGTCCCCCAAAACGTTCTAGCATTTTACCTCGGAGTAGCTGAGGATCCCTTTAAATATTGCAGGGAATCGCTGTCTCCTGATTTCTACAGCCCATGGTTTGTGGGCAGGGTCAGGAACTGGCAGTCGTAATGTAGGCAGAGACAAATATGTCATCCGGGGTCGTAACTACATCATCTGACTCCAATTTTCATTTATTAATGAGGCCCCTGTCTGAGTCTGGTGAGAGTTCTGGCCACCTGGATCGAGGTCTGTCCGAAAATCGGGACAGGAGGACAAGCAGTAGGTCAATGCTTTAATGCTACTCATGATTTTGGTTTCCTAGCAATCTATTAGTCTGTTTGTTTCTGACATTTGACAGTAGAAATTGAAACTGCAACCTGGGTGGTGGAAATGGACGCAGCATTAAAAAATTGTCTAATCCACTATATATTATTCCACATGTATTAACATTTTAAATAAAAGGTTCCATTTACCAAAGCGACTTTCACTCAACTGATTCCTGATTATTGTATTGGCTATTTACCCTTAAACAGAGTCAGTGGCCCTCCACATTCAATTTTGGTAAGGAAAGACAGCTTCAATTTTTAACCAACTGTATCTTACTCCAACTGACAATAATTTAAAAATACACAGTCCCAATTTACATCTTGATCAAAAGGTTAAATGACTCTCAGGCAGACAAAACACCTCTAAGCAGCCATTTTAGATTTAAGAAGGTGAGTGGAATCCATCTTATTTGGGTTACCATAGTTTTCAGGCATATGGACAAGTCTAATAGGACAACATTTAAGTATGCGTCACACAGAGATTATACCACACAGTGATTTGCCATGAGGTAAAGTGACATTACAAAATTATGATTAGCACACTTTCAGTTAAGTTGATATTTTATCCTGCTCCTTTTAAGCTCTTGTAATAGTTTTGAAATAGTTAAAAAAAAACATTAAATCCATTATTCTATATGCCACTTGGACGTTGGCTTTCTAATACTGGCAGATTCTATCCACTTCTCTTCCTCTGAAACATCTGAGTCATATTCCTCCTCCCCCTCAGACATGATGACAGGTTCTTTGAAAAGTCAGCTATTGTTTGGGATATAGATGAATCATCTGTGAAGATAGGAACACAGAAATGATGAATTATGACTCTGTGGGTAATTTTTTCAAGTTCACTCCCTTGCCTACTGGGAGCATATATTAGAAACATGATTTTCTGTCCATTAAAATTAATATGGCTTCTAAGATGGTTTCATCTCATGGCAAGCCACTGAGTGGTATAACCTCTGTGTGGCAAATAGTGAATTTTGTGACCTGATTGACTTGTACATATGCTTGTAAACTGTGGCAATCCATATATAAAATGGATTCCACGCTCTTAAATCTAAAATGGCAGCTCAGAAAAGTATCTGCACATGTGTAATTTCCTGACATCACTCCTGGCGGGCAAGCTTCTGCACAAAGAGCATACAATTGAAAGTTTGTGTGTCATCTGAGGAGGTTTTTCTTAAAAGCTGATGAATAATACTAGAAACTATTCATTTTATAAAACTTTCTGCAATACAGATATAAGAGGGCAATAAATATGATCAGAAATGAAGGGATAATATGCTGCTTATTGTGTTCTGTGACATGGGACCAGCATTGTAATTGCTCTCAGGTATCAATTATATATTCCACATAAATTTCCTTTTAATTTTTGGGTTGGAATTTAGCTTTTTAATCATTCCCAGAATGTTTTTAATTTGTTCTTGGAATTTGGGTAATACTGGCAAAGCAAACTTTATTGGCCATCTGCTGTTGCCCTGAGGGCATTAAGTGTCAATCACGTAGCATGGAAGTGGAATCACATGTCGGCCATTCCAAGTAGGGATAGCAGGTTCCATCCACTGAAGGACATTAGTGAGCCAGTTAGGTTTTTACAACAAGCTTTTATGGTCATTTTATCTTTTTTTTTATTCGTTCATGGGCGTCGCTGGCAAGGCCAGCATTTATTGCCCATCCCTAATTGCCCTTGAGAAGGAGGTGGTGAGCCGCCTTCTTGAACTGCTGCAGTCCATGTGGTGAAGATTCTCCCACAATGCTGTTGGGAAGGGAGTTCCAGGAGTTTGACCCAGCAATGATGAAGGAACGGAGCCAGTCCACAAATTACCAAACTTATTGAATTCAATTTCCCAACTTAACACAATGGGATTTGAATTTACAGCCTTTGAGTTCCTAATCCAATATTATAATCACTGGTTACCATATCCATGATCTTTAGCCTTTATTTATTTTCTTTTCATTAAGTTAACTTTCTTTTGAAAGTCATTTTTCAAAGCTCTCTTAATTTGGGAATTGTGCCGTTAGATTGAAAATTTGCTATTGTCACTTCATTATTTAAGAAGGGTGGGAGAGAGAAACTAGGGGTATGATTTTATCATGGCTGCAGGATCTCAGTGGTGGGGGAGGGGGGTCAATGGGAAAAAATTCTTACCTCTCTCCACGCGATCATGACATAATTGGGGACCCTTAATGTTGCTTCCGGGTTTCCCACACAACAGGCAGCCAAATTGACAGGCTGGCTACCTATCAGCAGTGAAAGGAACTGCAAATCAGAGAGGGGGGCAGGAGAAAGAGAGAGAAAGCTCAAGGGGCTTGGGAAAAATTGGAGGGGGTGGGGATGTGGAGGGCTATCGGGGAGGGGTCAGCGGTCATTGGGGGGGGTCATGTGCAGCTCAGGCATGGGGAGTTGGAGATCGGAGAATGGACATCGGGAGTTGGAGATTGGAGAGTTGGTAGACATCGGGGAGTTGGAGATCGGAGAGTGGACATCGGGAGTTGGAGATCGGAGAGTGGACATTGGGGAGTTGGAGATCGGAGAGTGGACATTGGGGAGTGGACATTGGGGAGTTGGAGATCGGAGAGTGGACATTGGGGAGTGGACATTGGGGAGTTGGAGATCGGAGAGTGGACATTGGGGAGTGGACATTGGGGAGTTGGAGATCGGAAAGTGGACATTGGGAGTTGGAGATTGGAGAGTAGGTAGACATCGGGGAGTTGGAGATCAGAGAGTGGACATCGGGAGTTGGAGATTGGAGAGTTGGTAGACATCAAGGAGTTGGAGATCGGAGAGTGGACATCGGGAGTTGGAGATTGGAGAGTTGGTAGATATCAAGGAGTTGGAGATCGGAGAGTGGACATCGGGAGTTGGAGATCGGAGAGTGGACATCGGGGAGTTGGAGATCGGAGAGTAGGTAGACATCGGGGAGTTGGAGATCGGAGAGTGGACATCGGGAGTTGGAGATCGGAGAGTGGACATCGGGAGTTGGAGATCGGAGAGTGGACATCGGGAGTTGGAGATCGGAGAGTGGACATTGGGGAGTGGACATTGGGGAGTTGGAGATCGGAAAGTGGACATTGGGGAGTTGGAGATTGGAGAGTAGGTAGACATCGGGGAGTTGGAGATCGGAGAGTGGACATCGGGAGTTGGAGATTGGAGAGTTGGTAGACATCAAGGAGTTGGAGATCGGAGAGTGGACATCGGGAGTTGGAGATCGGAGAGTGGACATCGGGGAGTTGGAGATCGGAGAGTAGGTAGACATCGGGGAGTTGGAGATCGGAGAGTGGACATCAGGAGTTGGAGATTGGAGAGTTGGTAGACATCGAGAAGTTGGAGATCGGAGAGTGGACATCGGGAGTTGGAGATCGGAGAGTGGACATCGGGAGTTGGAGATCGGAGAGTGGACATCGGGAGTTGGAGATCGGAGAGTGGACATCGGGAGTTGGAGATCGGAGAGTGGACATCGGGAGTTGGAGATCGGAGAGTGGACATCGGGAGTTGGAGATCGGAGAGTAGGTAGACATCGGGGAGTTGGAGATCGGAGAGTGGACATCGGGAGTTGGAGATCGGAGAGTGGACATCGAGAAGTTGGAGATCGGAGAGTGGACATCGGGAGTTGGAGATCGGAGAGTGGACATCGGGAGTTGGAGATCGGAGAGTGGACATCGGGAGTTGGAGATCGGAGAGTGGACATCGGGAGTTGGAGATCGGAGAGTGGACATCGGGAGTTGGAGATCGGAGAGTGGACATCGGGAGTTGGAGATCGGAGAGTGGACATCGGGAGTTGGAGATCGGAGAGTGGACATCGGGAGTTGGAGATCGGAGAGTGGACATCGGGAGTTGGAGATCGGAGAGTGGACATCGGGAGTTGGAGATCGGAGAGTGGACATCGGGAGTTGGAGATCGGAGAGTGGACATCGGGGAGTTGGAGATCGGAGAGTAGGTAGACATCGGGGAGTTGGAGATCGGAGAGTGGACATCGGGGAGTTGGTGGACATCGGGGAGTTGGTGGACATCGGGGAGTTGGTGGACATCGGGGAGTTGGAGATCACATCATGAGTTGGACATCAGGGGTCGGACATTGGGGCTCGGACATCGGCGGGGGACGGACAGCGGGAGTTGGGAGGTCAGACATTGGGGGTTGGGGGGCTCAGACATCGGGGGGGGGTGGGGGGTGGGGTCGGACATCGTGGGGGTCCAATCACACTAGGTAGGTTTGCTGGGCCTGGATGAAGCACTCCTGCTACTCTAGGCCCACAAGCAGTGCAATAAAGGCACTGACCTCATGGATCAGGCCCTTCCCACCTGCTTTCACCTGATGTGAATCAGAAGCGATGGGAAACCTGAACAGGTAAGGTTAAATCATTTTAGTGTCCAATACACAAAATATAAAGTACCTTAAGTATGTCAATGAGATACATTGCACCTTTAAGTATTGGCCGTCTGAATTTAAGTGGGGGCGGGACTTCCTGGTGACTGCACACCCACGCAGATCTGCCTGAGTTAAACCCAAAAATGGACCGGTTGGAGGCAGGGTTTCTGCCCACTCTCAAAAACATCGATTTTCTCTGCCTCCTCCACCCCCAACCCACCCAATCTTGGGGGCTAAAATCATGCCCCAGGTAACTATAGGCCTGTCAGTTTAACATCAGATGTGGAGAAGCTACTAGAATCTGTCATTAGGAATAGAATGACTAAGCACTTGAACTGATCAGAGCGAGCCAACAGGCCTTTGTTAAGGGTAAGTCATGTCTGACTAATCCAGTTTAATTTTTAGAGGAGGTCGCTAATAAGGTAGATAAGGGAGTGTCCATGGATGTTATCGAAATGGACTTCCAAAAGGCATTCGATAAGGTTCCACACAAGAGACTATTAGCAAAAATGAGAGCGCACGGAATTGGGTTTTGTCTTGGGTTGGAAATTGGTTGGGAGGTAGGAGACCGAGAGTGTGGATTAAGGGAAGGTACTCTGATTGGCAGGATGTGACAAATGATGTTCCCCAGGGATCTGTTCTGGGGCCTCAACATTTCACCATATTTATATATAATAACATGGATGAAGGAATAAAGAGTTGTGCATCCAAGTTTCCAAAATACACTAAGTTAGGAAGGATAGTAAGTAGTGCAGATGGGAGCAAGAAGTTGCAAAGGGAAATAGACAGATTGGGAGTGATTTTAAACCCCAAGAACGGGTGAGTTGGGGGCGGGTGGGAGGTGAAAATAGTTGTTTTTTGGGTCGCGACTGCAACCCGGCTTTATTTCCAGGTTTAACATCGGCGCATAAAAGTACAGGCTTCCCACTGGGAATGCAAAGTCTGAAAATTTTGTGATTGTGACCCAAAAAAACAACTATTTTCAACTCCCATCCGCCCCCAACACACCCGTTCTTGGGGTTTAAAATCACCCCCATTAAGTCTGTGGGTAAAATTATTGCAAAGATACAAGATTCTGAGGGGGCTTGACAGGGTAGATGCTGAGAGGTTGTTTCCCATGGCTGGAGAGTCTAGAACTAGGGGGCATAGTCTCAGAATAAGGGGTCGGCCTTTTAAGACTGAGATGAGGAGGAATTTCTTCACACAAATCTTTGGAATTCTCCACCCCAGAGGGCTGTGGGTGCTGGGTCATTGAATATGTTCAAGGCTGAGGTAGATAGATTTTTGGACTCTAGGGGAATCAAGGGATATGGAGACCGGGCAAGAAAGTGGAGTTGAGGTCGAAGATCAGCCATGATCTTATTAAATGGTGGAGCAGGATCGAGGGGCCATGTGGCCTACTCCTGCTCCTATTTCTTATGTTCTTAAATGGAGTTCAATGTGGGCAATTGTGAGGTCAGCTACTTTGGACCCAACAAAGCTAAATTGGAGTATTTTCTAAATGGTAAGAAACTAGGAACTGTAGGGGAGCAAAGCGATTTGGATGTCCAAGTACACAAATCATTAAAAGTCAGTAGACAGGTACAAAAAGCAATCAAAAAGGCTAATGGAATGTTGGCCTTTATCTCAAGGGGACTGGAATAGAAAGGGGAGGAACTTATGCTTCAATTGTATGTTCTGTTTTGGGCACTGCACCTCAGGAAGGATATATTGGCCTTGAAGGGAGTGCAGCACAGAGTCACCAGAATTATACCAGGGCTTAGAGGGTTAAATTATGAGGCAAAGTCGCATAAACTTGGCTTGTATTCCCTGGAGTATAGGAGATTGAGAGGTGACCTGATTGAGGTGTTTAAAATGTTAAAAGAATTTGATAGGGTACATACAAAGAAATTATTTCCTCTGGTGGGAGAATTAACAACAAGGGAGCATAATCTTAAAATTAGAGCTAGGCCATCCAAGGGCGAAATCAGGAAGCACTTTTTCACACAAAAGGTAGTAGAAATTTGGAACTCTCTCTCCCAAAGGCTGTGAATGCTTGGACAATTGGAGCTTTCATGACTGAGATAGAAGATTTTTGTTGGGTAAGGGTACCAAGGGATATGGAGCAAAAGTGCAAAAATAGAGTTGACATGCAGATCAGCCATAGTCTAATTGAATGACGGACCAGAACCAAGGGGCTGAATGGCCAACCCCTGTTCCTAATGCTTCTATGTTCTATGTTCCTTACTCTTTCAGTGTTGATAAGGTAAAACCTCCATTTGCAATGCTTTTTCTATACTGAGTTGTTTAGGTGGTTTTACCTATATTCTGAAAGAGACAATTGCAGAGCAAACATGTCTCACCCAGAATCTACCAAGCACCCTTTCCCCAAGTCACTCAAAAAGGAGCAAAAATACAAGTCTTTTGGTGTAGGATTTAGGCACCATTTGCATTGT
Organism: Heptranchias perlo; assembly: GCF_035084215.1. Lineage (NCBI taxonomy): Eukaryota > Metazoa > Chordata > Chondrichthyes > Hexanchiformes > Hexanchidae > Heptranchias > Heptranchias perlo. The sequence goes on from NC_090333.1 coordinate 24,051,699, forward strand.
CACAAATGCCAGAAAAATTGGGCACTTTGGGGCCGATTTTCGGGTGACGGAGCAGGTGCATTGGGGGCTCCTAAAATCGCTAAAATGCCAAGCGGGTTCGGAGCCCGGCGCCAACCCGCCGACTTCCGGGTTCCCCAGTGATGCCTCCGGGTGAGCGGGCGCCTCCCGAATGCGGGAGTTCCATCGGCAATTAAAGTCGGCGGGATGATAATTTGCAGAGTTTGTCCGATAGTTGAGATACTTGACTTCTTGATTGACTTGACATTTTGACAGGGGTGCGATTTTGAAGCATCCTCAGCATGTTTCCCGTGCTGTGGGAAACACTCCCTGTTGCAACAGACGTGTTTCAGCCAGCAGCCAGTGGGAGATGCAAATGCTAATTTGACAGGTGGGGAGAAAACGGCATTTATTGCAGCAGGGTACTCTGTCACTTCAGACAAAGTTTTGGCTGCAAGACCTTTGTGTTTTCACGCAAAATTCTTACTTTCCATCCAAAACTCTGCTGTGCAAACATACTTAACTACTTTGCGGACCCTCTCAAATTCAAACAATCAGGATGGTGGGAGCATGGCTGCATTCACCAGTACATCCGAGGATGAGCAACATCACCAGCTTCACCAGGCATGGCGTCCACCTCCGCCACATGGAGCTCCACAACACGGTGCTGCACCAGAGGCACCTGCACAAGAGCACGGAGGGCAACAACCGAGAGAGCGACATCGCAGGAGGCACTACCCTCGCCACAGGGTCTATAGACCGATGCTCAGCTTCCTGGCCCTCTCTGAGGAGCAGTGCATACGGAGGCTCAAAGTCAGTCGCCAGGTAGTCGCAGACATCTGCAGCCTCCTTCATGCCAAGCTGCTCCCGGCTGGGCCGAGCAGCATCTCCTTACCTGTCACTGTCAAAGTCACCACTGCACTCAACTTCTTCGCCTCTGGATCGTTCTGTGTCTGTGAGGACAGTGATCTGTTGCAACCCCCTCCAGTCCTCGCCCTCTCCCGGGCATTCTGGGCTCTCTTCTATAAGGGGAGAAAGTAGAGAGGCGTAAGTGAGTGATGGTGATGTGACCAACCGATGAATGCATTGGTTTGGGTGAGGCTGACCGTGAAAGAGATGCATCACAGGGTGAGTATGAGACAGAGCCATGACATTGTATGAGGATTGGGTTGAATGGTAGTGGTGGGGTGACTAATGGGGAGGTGAGGAAGTGCAGGTAGCCATGATGTGGAGATGCCAGTGATGGACTGGGGTTGACAATTGTAAACAATTTTACAACACCAAGTTATAGTCCAACAATTTTATTTTTAATCCCACAAGCTTTCGGAGGCTTCCTCCTTCCACACCGTTCACCTGAGGAAGGAGGAAGCTTCCAAAAGCTTGTGGGATTAAAAATAAAATTGTTGGACTATAACTTGGTGTTGTAAAATTGTTTACAGAAGTGCAGGTAAGTTGAGGATGAGCTTTCAGTGGGTGTGAGGAGTGATGTGATTGAGTTGTGTTGGCAGTGCAGAATGAGTTGTGGGGTGGAGGTGGTGATGTGGAAGACAGAATGTAGGAGAATGAGTAAGTGTACTCACTTTTGCTGACCTAGTTAGGTCATTGAAGTGCTTCCTGCCCTGGATCCAGGTGCGGGAGATGTTGCTGCTGTTGGTGACCTCCTCTGCCACCTCGAGCCAGACCTTCTTGGTGGCAGAGGCAGGCCACTTCCTCCTGTCGGCCGGGTAGAAGACATCCCTCCTCCACCTCACCCCATCCAGTAGTACCTGGAGTGAGGCATCACTAAATCTAGGAGCAGCCTTTCCCCTGTGCTTCTCCATTGTGCTGTGTGGGTGTATGCTCCAGGAGCAGCCATTGCAGGACTGCCCCTTTAAGTAGAGCTCCTCCAGCTGACGACCTGTGATGCGGGTGCGCAGTCTCCCCGCCGCGCGGCTTTCGGACGGCAAAGCCAGAAGCCACTTTAAGTGGCTCCAATTTACCTGCGATCACGTGGGGAATGGACAGATTTTATTGGGCGGGTTACCCACGCGCCCAATCGCCCCCCCTCCCCCTGGCTGCCATCCCGCCTCCTTGCCAATATCAGGGCCTTTATGTTTAATCAGTTTAAGGGGTAATGTCACATATTTTAATCTCTTGTTTTTTTTGTTGTTGTTCAGACAAAAGAAAAGAAAAAGGGCAATGCAAGAGGAAAAAAAAATCAATATTTAACACTCAGTATTCAGAGTGCAAGCTGCTCTGTTTGAATAGACATTTGGGCAGACTCCAGCTGAGAGACATTTTTTGCTATGTTTCATTTACAACATTTACTTTTTTCTTGATATCAAAGTAAAAATTGTTTACATCAATGAAGGGAGCATGATGTGGGCTGTTAGCTGAGCTAGGTATTCACATCTGGAGAACTGAATCCAAGTTTTGACTCTTTTTGACTCTTCCTCCTACAAATTTCTACTCCAGCTTCTTACCCAAAGGAAGTGCATGTGCTTATGTTAATTCCAAGTCCTCTGCTGCTCATCCTAGCTGCTTTGAATGACCTGACACTGATCTCCGAACAATACCTTTCAAATCAAAAGAAAATACTGCAAATGCTGGCAGCCTGAAACATGAACAGAAATGGTGGAAATATACAGCAGATCACTCCGCATCTGCAGGGAGAAGAGTCAGGTTAATGTTTCAGATGGAAAACGTCAACAAGTATTTTAATAAAATCAAAAGGGGACACCCCCCAAAAAAACAACAGATATCAAATCATCAAGCCGAAGTTAATGGATTGAATGACCTGCAACCTGTTAAAAGGAATAATAGGAAATTGTTAGATGATATAAAAGATCAACTTAGTGAGACAATGCAAAATGCAATGCAATAAAAATAACAAATGAATATGCTAATAGCAAATAAGACTGATGATGCGTGAAAAGAAAGATTCACAGAAGTTGCACCTGTGTAATATTACCCAGGCGAAAGGACTCCCAAAACCCGGATTTCCTGAGGTCCATGCCTGGGATGCCCAGAGGAAGGGGCAAACCAGCCTCATGGATGGTGGAAGTGGGGCCGACATTGGAGGTCCATGCCTGGATCATGGGCCCAAACCCCAAAAGAGGTAGTCAGTTATCTTTGTGAAACTTTTAGAACAGATCCTTTGGGAAGAATGGGTCTCATATTTCCAGAAGGGCCTCTGACACCTCCATCACCCACCACACATCTCCTACCACATACCAACTCTCTCTCCTCAGCACTGGCAGCAACACCACATTTTGCAGCTTTTGAACCTCCCACCACTACCCCATTACATTATCAGCAAGTTTGTTGAAAACAGTCCTAGGAGATAATGGACAGATGTCCACTACTAATCAAGTACTTTGGTTGATATCTTCCACTTGACACTTTGCATAATACAGGTGCAATTATCACGGGGAAAAGAAAACGTCTTAGTGGACAGTTCTGTTCTGAGCCGCTTTGGCAAAGAGCTGGAAGCAGATCACTTGGAAATAGTGTATGGAAAAGAGAAAACTCTGGAATACAGATAGAGTACAATTACATTGGTGCAGAAAGTATTTTTTAAACAAACAACCTCAACTTTCCACAAACTTTAGTACCTTTATTACAATCCTGTGTTTTTCAAAGTGAATGCAGCATCAAAATACTCATTTGATAAAGAATGGGTTTAAAGTTTTGTTGCACATAATGCACAGAGGAAATCTTCCTCATTGATAATAAAGGAACTGGGACAGGCGAAGGAGGACCAGATGTTGACAAATCCAGTTTGTTCTTTAGCCAGGTTACTGTCTTTTGGCATTATCCAGTTTCTCCTTTGTCTTAGTTCCTAAACATGAAACAACACGTTGCATTTAACAAAACACACTTTGATTTTTAACTGGAAGCTATGTCTAGGAACATAGGAACAGGTGTAGGCCATTTAGCCTCTCGAGCCTGTTCCACCATTCAATGAGATCATGGCTGATCTGTGTCCTAACTCCATATACCCACCCTAGTTCCATATCCCTTAATACCTTTGGTTAACAAAAATCTATCAATCTCAGATTTAAAATTAACAATTCAGCTAGCATCAGTTATGGAAGAGAGTTCCAAACTTCTATCATCCTTTGCGTGTAGAAGTGTTTCCTAACTTCATTCCTGAAAGTCCTGGTTCTAATTTTTAGGCTGTATCTCCTAGTCCTAGGGGGTGATTTTAAACCCCAAGAACGGGTGGGTTGGGTCGGGTGGGAGTTGAAAATAGTTGTTTTTTAGGGCGCAACCACAACATTTTCGGACTTTGCATTCCCAGTGGGAAGCCTGTACTTTTATGCGCCGACGTTAAACCCGAAATAAAGTCGGGTTGCGGTCGCAACCCAAAAAACAACTATTTTCAACTCCCACCCGCCCCCAACCCACCCGTTTTTGGGGTTTAAAATCACCACCCCAGGCTCCCAACCAGCGGAAATAGTTTCTCTCTATCTACCATATCAGTTCCCCTTAATATCTTGAAAACTTTGATCAAATCATAGGAACATAGGAACAGGAGTAGGCCATTCAGCTCTTCGTGCCTGCTCCGCCATTTGATAAGATCATGGCTGATCTGTGATCTAACTCCATATACCCGCCTTTGGCCCATATCCCTTAATACCTTTGGTTGCCAAAAAGCTATCTATCTCAGATATAAATTTAGCAATTGAGCTAGTATCAATTGCCGTTTGCGGAAGAGAGTTCCAAACTCCTACCACCCTTTGTGTGTAGAAAATCACCCCTTAATCTTCTAAATTCCGGGGAATACAACCCTAGTTTGTGTAATCTCTCCTCGTAATTTAACCCTTGGAGTCCAGTAAATCTACACTGCACTCCCTCCAAGGCCAATATATACTTACTAAAGTATGGTGCCCAGAACTGAACAAACTACTCCTGGTGCGGTCTAACCAGGGCTTTGTATAGCTGTAGCATAACTTCTGCCCCCTTGTATTCTAGTTCTCTAGATATAAAGGCCAGCATTCCATTAGCCTTTTTGATTATTTTCTGTACTTGTCCATGACATTTTAATGATCTATGTACATGGACCCCTAAGTCACTTTGGATCTCCACTGTTTGGAGCTTTTCACCATTTAGAAAGCACTCTGATCTATCCTTTTTAGATCCAAAGTGGATGACCTCACACTTGCTTACATTGAAATCCATTTGCCACAGTTTTGCCCATTCACTTAATTTATTAATATCTCACTGTAATTTTATGCTTCCATCAACACTGCTTACAATGCTGCCTACCTTTGTGTCATCGGCAAAGTTGGATATGTGGCTCTCTATCCTGTCATCTAAGTCGTTAATAAATAGTGAATAACTGAAGCCCCAACACAGATCCCTGTGGGGCACCACTAGTCAATCCTGCCAATTTGAGTACCTGCCCATTATCCCTACTCTGTCTCCTGCCGCTCAGTCAATTTCCTAACCGGGTCAATAATTTGCCCTCAATTCCATGAGCTTCAACTTTAGCTATCTGTCTCTTATGAGGGACTTTATCGAATGCCTTCTAGAAGTCCTTATAAACAACATCCATAGACATTCCCCTGTTCAGTACTTTAGTCACCTCTTCAAAAAATTCAATCAGGTTTGACAGGCATGACCTACCTTTCCCAAATCCATGCTGGCTCTCCCTGATCAGCTAAAAATTTTCAAGGTGTTCAGTCACTCTATCCTTAATTCAAGTTGTTGGAGTCATTAGTATATTAGAACAGACACCATGCAGGCAATACCTTTTATAATACATATATTGAAAACCACACTTGAACGTTAGAGGCTGAGATTCTGAAGGCAATCTGCAGTGCAGATGAGCTGGAGTCATTGTGTTAGTCACAAATAATGTGCAGATTCTGTTCGGGATGCCTTTCAGAGAATTGTAATTTGATGAAGTATTCTGCAGCTGTTCAATAAGTCAATTTATTTACAAAATTCTGCAAGATTGTATCACTGATCTCAAAGCTTTTCAAGTGGCAAAGCCCTGATTAACTTTCAGAGTCAGAAACAATATTCATAACTCCCAAAACACCATTTATTGTTGTACCCCAATGCAAAAAAATATTTTTGGTAAGCATCTGGCAGTGAACAATGGGAAAAGAATCAGGTGTGCAAACAAAACCACAAGCATTTTTGATCCTGCTTCTAATATATTTTCACCCTCTTTATTTTATCATGCCAACCCCAACTAAAAATATGTTCAGGAGATTCATTCCCAGGTCTTTGCCAATAGTGCCGTGCAACTACCAAGGCCCAGTCAAGAACATGAACTTGACATATGGGAAAAAGAGAAGCGAAAACATTATGTCATGCCAATTCAAGATGCAAAGCACTGGAACACTAGGAACATAGGGACAGGAATGGGAATAATGCAAGCGGTGAGGCCCATTGCCACTTCACACCTGATCTGTATTTCCCTCCACCTGCTCACGCCAGGACCATCGCTGGCCTCTCCTTCCCCACCCAGCACATGTAAATAGGCCCAGGTCCCCAGAGGATTTCCTTCCCATCCACATTCGTTACCATTGCTTCCCATGGCTGTCATGGTGTAAGTGGGAGGTGGCAGGCCCCAGGAAGGACATGATAATAGCCTTGAGGTTGCCTCATGGAGAGGGCCTAGTAGCAGACTCCTCTCCCCCTTATTCCGGCTCCCAACACTTGCCTGCTGAAGACACCGGTCGTGGCCGAAGCCTTCAGTAGGACATGAACTCTGACCTTTGAGGTGCTTTTGTCCCTTTCAAATCCCTCGCCAACTATTCTGAGGCTGCAGCACCATCGAAATTTGCTCTTCTGACTAGTGGGCTCCCACTTGGTGGTGGGAATCCTCCTGGGAGCCCACCATTCAACTCTGATAACTCTCGACCCAGGGAAATGGGTCGGGTTGGGGGAGATTCAGAGGGGCAGATACAAGTCCTACCCCATCAGAACTCTGCCCGAAGATGAGAATCCTGGCCTATGTCCTGGATTCACCTATTAAAATGAAGGAAGACTTGTATTCTGCTGTAAGACAGAAATCTGCCCACAGAACAACCTCAAACATTCAACATCCTATCGGAAGAAAATTTTATGATTTGGAGGTATTGAGGATACCAATAATTACAGAAAATGAAGATCGAACAATGAACTTTCTTTTTTACAAGCTCTGCAGAGTAAAGCTTCTTAATAGTATTATTTGGAGACACACATTTCAAGTAAGTTATAGTCAGTAGTGTGTTATAATATTTATTTGTTCTATCAGCATGAGTCATAAGCACCATGTCATATGAGAGCGGGTTGTAACAAAGGTGTCCTGGAATGTTACAGAGACTATTTTGTATAGTTTTCCTGTTAGAGAGGAAGCCATAAACAACATGTATTGTAAACGCAATATGGAGATCATGGCATAGGATTTCCTCGTGAGTTCGTAACTCTGGTGAGAGTCTGCTGGAACTTTCTGAAAACAGGCAGAGGCCCAGATACACCGGGTCTGGAAGTTCCTGGTCAGGGCGGAACCTTTGCCCACTCATTACAAGGACAATGACGCCAAAGGGGCTGAGCTGGGGGCATGCTGCAAGCTCCCACCTCCCCAGTCCAGAAAAGACCTACAGAAGGCCGGTGCACCAAGAGAGATGAGGTGTAATGGCCTCCAGAGAAATGCCAATTGGCCTCACTCGAAGGCTCCCAGCCCAAATAAGCAGTCTGGACCCTGAAGATAAGGGGGAAAAACTTAAGATATGGATCAGTCGCCTTACATAGGGGACCAAGAGGGATACCATGGAATGTGTAGGAGGGAGCCTTGGCCAGATATCCTTGCAGTATGTGGCAGGTGGTTGCCGGAGATGTGCCCATAGTTGGCAAAGGCACCTGCCAAAAGTCCCTATTTAGAGTTGCTTATGAAGAATTGCTACTTGGGTAAAGTACTAAATGAGATAAAATTAGTGGGCAATTACAAAGGCATAAGTTAATCAAGGATAGCCAGCATGGATTTGATAAAGGCAAGTCATATTTGACAAGTTTAATAAACTTTTCTGAAGGAGTGAGCAATTTGTATAAAGGGAATGCAGTAGATGTGCATATGGATCTTCAGAAGATATTTGATAAAGGTGTCTTACAAGAAGCTTATTAAAAAAATTCAAGTGTGTGGCATAAGATGAAATGTAGCAGTATGGATAGAAAGTGGGTTAACAAAGTTAGGGTAAATGGCTGTTGCTCGATTGGAGAAGGGTTGAAAATGGTGTATCCCAGGGGTCGGTGCTGTGTCCACTTTTGACTTGGACTTTGGTATAGGAAACACAACTTTGAAATTTTCTGACCACATAACGGAGGGGAGTTTGGCAAATAGTGAGGAGGACCATAAAAGGCTTGGCAGACTGGGCAGACACGTGACAGATGCAATTTAATGTGGAAGACATCGCGGCTAAAGCCAAAGGTGCCTTTGGTCAGCACTATACGGACAATGAGGTAATGCCATTTATTTATTTATTTGTTTGTCTTTTCTCCTAACTAATGGACCAGGAAGAAAACTAAGCACTTCGGAATGGGAAGATAGGATCTGGCAATCCTAGATTCGTTGAGATTTTTCACCAAGAATCGCTGCGTGGAAATACTTTACTGTGAAAACAACAAAAAGAATATTTTTTCAATGAATAGAGAATTTTTTTCATTAATATCTCCTTTGAAGCACCTTGGGACGTTTTACTACGTTAAAGGTGCTATATAAACGCAAGGGGCTGTTCTTGTTGTTGTTGATAAGTTCATCGTCCAGCTGGGTGGGACTGCTCTCACCTGGTTCCATTCCTTTCTATCCAGTCATAGCCAGAGAATCACCTGCAATGGCTTCTCTTCCCTCTCCCACACCAATACCTCTGGAGCCCCCCAAGGATCTATCCTTGGCCCTTCCTATTTCTCATCTACCCTCAGCAACATCATCCGAACATAATGTCAGATTCCACTTGTACGCTGACGACATCCAGCTCCACCTCACCACCACCTCTCTCGACCTATCCACTGATTCTGATTTGTCATGCTGCTTGTCCGATATCCAATATTGGATGAGCAGAAATTTACTCCAGTTAAATATATAGAAGACCAAAGCCATTGTCTTCGGTCCCCGCCACAAACTCCGTTCATTAGCCACCAACTCCATCCCACTCCCTGGCCATTGTCTGAGGCTAAACCAGACTGCTCGCAACCTTGGCATTCTATTTAACCATGAGCTAAGCTTCCGACCCCATGTCCACTCCATCACCAAGACCGTCTACTTCCACCTCCGTAACATCGGGGGTCTCCGCCCCGCCTCAGCTCATTTGCTGCTGAAACCCACATCCATGCCTTTGTTACCTCTAGACTCTACTATTCCAATGCTCCCCTGGCCAGCCTCCCATCTTGCATCCTCCATAAATTTCAGCTCATCCAAAACTCTGCTGCCCGTATCCTAACTCGCACCAAGTCCCGTTCACCCATCACCCCTGTGCTCACTGACCTGCATTGGCTCCCGGTCCAGCAAAGCCTCGATTTTAAAATTCTCATCCTTGTTTTCAAATCCCTCCATGGCCTTGCCCCTCCCCGAATCTGTAACCCCCTCCTGACTTATAATCCTCCGAGATCTCTGCACTCCTCCAATTTTTCCCTCTTGCGCATCCACGATTTTGTTCGGTCCACCATTGGCAACAGTGCCTTCAGCTGCCTAGGCCCTAAGCTCTGGAACTCTCTCCCTATACCTCTCTGCCTTTCAACCTCTCTCTCCTCCTTTAAGACACTCCTTAAAACCTACCTCTTTCACCTGTCCTAATAGCTCCTTATATGGCTCGGTGTCAAATTTTGTCTGATTAAGCTCCAGTGAAGGGCCTTGGGACGTTTTACTCCGTTAAAGGCGCTATAGAAATGCAAGTTATTGTTGTTGTTCTGATGCAGCAACTGTAAGTGGTCCAACTATCACGCACATACAGTAAGAATGTTAGAGAGTCATAGAAATTGAGAAAATTTACGGCATAGAAGGAGGCCATTTGGCCCATCGTGTCCGTGCCAGCTGAAAATGAGCCACCCAGCCTAATCCCACTTTACAGCACTTAGTCCATGGCCTTGTAGGTCATGGCACTTCAAGTGCACATCTAAGTACTTTTTAAAGGGGTTTCTGCCCCTACCATCCTTCCAGGCAATGAGTTCCAGACCCCCACCACCCACTGGGTGAAAAAAAATTTCTTCAGCTCCCCTCTAATCCTTCTACTAATCCCTTTAAATCTATGCCCCCTGGTTATTGACCTCTCTCATAAGGGAAATAGGTCCTTCCTATCCACTCTATCGAGGCCTTTCATAATGTTGTACACCTCAATTAAATCACCCCTCAGCCTCCTCTGTTCCAAAGAGAACAACCTCAGCCTATCCAGTCTTCCCTCATAGCTAAAATTCTCCTCGTAAATCTCCTCTGTACCCTCTCTAGTGCAATCACATCCTTCCTGTAATGTGGTGACCAGAACTGTACACAGTAGTCTACCTGTGGCCTAACCAGTGTTTTGTACAGTTCCAGCATAACCTCCCTGCTCTTATATTCTATGCCTCAGCTAATAAAGGAAAGTATTCCATATGCCTTCTTAACCATGCTATCTACCTGTCCTGCTACCTTCAGGGATCTGTGGACATGCACTCCATGGTCCCTCACATCCTCTACACCTTTTGGTATCCTCCTGTTTATTGTGTATTCCCTTGCCTTGTTTGCCCTCCCCAAATGCATTACCTCACACTTTTCTGGATTGAATTCCATTTGCCACTTTTCTACCCACCTGATCAGTCCATTGATATTTTCCTGCAGTCTACAGCTTTCCTCCTCACTATCAACCACATGGCCAATTTTTGTATCATCTGCAAATTTCTTAATCATGCCCCCTACATTTAAGTCCAAATCATCAATATATATCACAAAAAGCAAGGGACCTAGCACTGAGCCTTGCAGGACCCCATTGGAAACAGCCTTCCAGTCACAAAAAAATGGTTGACCATTACCCTTTGCTTCCTGCCACTGAGTCAATTTTGAATCCACCTTGCCACTCTCCCTTGGATCCTATGGGCTTGTACTTTTTTGACCAGTCTGCCATGTGGGACCTTGTCAAAAGCCTTGCTAAAATCCATGTAGACTACATCAACTACCCTCATCGACCCTCCTTGTTACCTCTTCAAAAAATTCAATCAAGTTAGTCAGACATGACCTTCCCTTAACAAACCCATGCTGACTGTCCTTGATTATTCCGTGCCTTTCTAAGTGATGGTTTATCCAGTCCCTCAGAATTGATTCCAATAATTTGCCCACCACTGAGGTTAGACTGACTGGCCTGTAATTACTCGGTCTATCCTTCGCTCCCTTTTTAAACAATTGTATGTTAGCAGTCCTCCAATCCTCCGGCACCATGCCTGTATCCAGTGAGGATTGGAAAATGATGGGCAGAGCCACACAAAATAATCAATGTTGTAACTATTGCCTTGTAGACCTTAAGTTTTGTTGCCAGTTTAGTGCCCTTTTATCCCATAACTTCACAGGGAGCCTTCTAAAAGGCTTTAAACAATCTGTGATTTACTTCATCATTTAGGAGTACATCGTGACATGGTGCTTCCTAGGTAGGTGAACCTGACAACTGCAGACAGCCTGTGCCCTTCAATGGTAATATATCAAGTGGCACATAATGTTTTCCAGGGGCAGGCTTGTTCAAAACGTACTTCCGTTTGCTTCAATACGTGGTGCAAAGAGTGACTTGCCTTTCGGCAATTAATCTTGTTACAAAATATTAATTGCACAATTTCAGTTTATGTTAATATATTAGAGCTCCCTACGTGTGTCACATAAAATAATCAAAGTTGGTGGTTTAAAACAGTCACACATTGCTTCGGCTACTTACATTACACCAGGCATAGTATCATTATTCCACAGTTGCATGACTCAGTCGATTCAATTTCAACAAAAAAAACTGCAGCAATTTGTGATAATGTATCCATGAAACAAAGGGGGGAAACATTACACACATTTCAAATGTGGTTTAGTGAGTGCACATTAAGTAAGCACTTTTAATGGTAACTAATCATTAACCAGGCGCAGTTATCATTGATTGTTATCATACAACTCACTTACCACCAGCCATCATCTAGGCGATCAAATGGGACGTCTACTGAAATTATTCAGATTTACTGCTGAAACAAACACAAACTAAGCTACTTGACCCGTGCAAAAGATTTTGGCTTATTGTGCTGTGACAATGGAAAGCAGAAAAGTGCAAAGTACAATAACAACCATGTTTTAGGGAGACAGAGCTGTATATTCCAGCAAACGCCTGTATAAAACTGACACCAAATAAAAATGTCTGCCAAATAGGACTGTGAAAAGGCACAGGAAATTGTAGTCCACAAAACCAGTAAAGTTTCAACAATTGCGTGTTGTAAAGAACTTTGAAAAAGCACAAATTGTCTAAATGTTTGTGGCTAGATTCAAAACAGCACATAATGCATAAATAGAGGGCTAAAGGCTTGTCACCGAGAAGGTTGAGAGGGGAAAAAATAGATTGTAAATCTGTACAAAATTGTCAGTGAGGAAGCCAACACGTGCTTTGCCTTTTCAGATCCTAGTAAGTGACATACACTGTTTCTTAATAAAATCGGGGCCATTATATTTGTTTTGCTAGACTCTCTCATTTGTATTAAACAATCCAGAAATAGTCCTGTGAAGGATCCTCAACATCACAGTCAAGAAATTGGACCACAGATTTCTTGTCTTTTGTTGTTCGTTTTGCTAGATGTCTCATCATCATCTTTCCTCTCCTCCTCCCGTGGCCATGGTGCCTTGTAATGACGGTCCTGCGCCGGGGTGAGAAAGGGGCAAACAAGGGCGTAGAATGGGCTGAGTGTACTTACTGGCCCCAAGTCGTTCTGTTTCCGTCTGGTGGCATTTTAATAGCAGGTGAGTTTCTTCAGGGACGAAGCTCTTGCTGCAGACAGACGGGAGCTTCATGAATACTATGTAAATCGAGGTCCTATGATGCAATTCGGACTCCAATGTAATTTTACCTTACAGAACGCAGAAGTCTTGCCCATTAGCAAGCACACCAGGATTGGCTCTCCAGTCAACAGGCTGCCGGATTTAAAGGAGCTGTGACCTGCACCAACTCAGATTCGTTCCAGGTGCTGTAATTGGTCATTTTGTGCTGTGACCTTGTTATTGTGTATTTGGTTGGATTTCTGCACTTTTTTCAACATGCTGAACCAACTGCAGCCTGAAAAACTAAGCATGGATGCTGCAGCACTGTACTGAATGGAGGAGGAGGAAGAAGTGCAGCAACAGGGGACTCAAGAAGAAGCAGGAGGTCTCAGTGACGACAACAGGTGAGGGGTATGCTCGCAAAAGGCCTTACCTACCTCACAGGGTATACAGATCAAGGGTCAGCTTCCTGAACCTGTCCGAGGACCAGGGCCTCAGGGGGCTGAGATTGCCCAGGTGATCGCTGACCTCTGCATCCTCATGGAAGAAGACCTACTTCCTGCTGGAGCGTGGCTCATGGTGGGGGGGGTGCCATGCCATGCCAATGTCACTACAAGTAATCACTACTCTCAACTTTTATGCCTCTAGATCGTTCCAGGCTGCCACCGGGGACATCTTGAGGGTATCTCAGTCAGCCGCCCACAAGTGCATCAGCCAAGTCACTGATGCAATATTTGCCAGAGCCAAAACAGTCAGAATGAGGGAGCCTAGGAACTGCGTCTCCTGGGTTTCTGTCAGGTCAGTCTGGCCCAGCCGGCTGTCAAGCACCATCTCGGGTATTGGTTGAGGGGTGACAAAGGAGCAGACATGCTGACATCCTGAGAGAGGGCAACAGCTACTGCGCCCATAGCATCAAACTCCTGCTCGTGGCGCTGCGGCTCATCATGCCCACTGACCTATGGGAAGAGCAGACTGCAGGAGATGAGTAACGCTTTGAAAGCCACCTATCTATTCGGTTCATCATTTCCACCAAGGTGGAGCAGACGTCGGAGCCCACAGTCTGTATGGCAGCCGTCTGAGCTTGTATCAAAGCTGCAAAGGATGGTGACACGGACTCGTGCTGTGAGGGCTCGGCTGCAGTGTCCCTGGAGGTGGCCACACAGTCCAGGGTAGATTGCAGAGTGGAAATGTCCTGCGATAGCTCCCCACACATGCTGGAAGTGGACTCCTCTATCCTTCCCGCCAGAGTGAACAAAGTCTTTGGTGGGCTTGCCAATACCTCGTCCAATTGCTGGTGTATTCCTCAAACATTTTCTTATTCATGGCCGGGCCCTGGAGTTCCACACATCTGTCCTCCTGAGCAGAGTTAGGGGAGGACGGTGCCCTCCGGTGCTTTGTCCCCTGGGCTGTCCCTCCCACCACTATCCGCTCCTGCTGACGGGCTGTGTGACTCACCAGGTGCAGGTCCCTCTACCTCGCTATCAACCCCACACAGAATGCCAATCTCTGCGCTGGTGCCTGGGAGGGATGTAGTGCATGAAGATGGATCCTCCAAAGAGCCTTTTTCCGCAAGAGGCAGCAGTTGTTCTTGGTGATGAGAAGGACCTGGAGGGAAGAAGGAAGAGAGAAGAGTTAGAATAGTAATGTGAAGCTGGATAGGAGCACATGAAAGGCTTGAGCATACTGGTTAAGGTCTTGAAGTTGGCTGAAGGTGCAGTTGTTTGTGGTAGATGACATGGGAACAAGTGAGAAACGGTCACCCTCCTCAGCGGACCCGCCAGTCTCGCCATCTCCAATGCTGGTAGCGCTGGATGCCCCACTAATCTCGAGTGATTCTTCCTCTGTCTAGGTAAGGGTCACAAACTGGACCGTCCTCCACCAGTTCTGCCCCTCTCCCTATTATTATGCAGTCTCCTCTCCTGCAAATGAGGTAGGAGAGAGTTATAAATGTTTCATGAAGATGTGCGGTGCTTCTCGATGTAGTACATAAGGTGAGAGGGGAAAGATGGTCAGAGAGTGGGGACGTCATTTGTGGGGAGTGTGCAGTAAGTGGTTTGAGTGTGAATTGAGAAGGAGTGATGAGAGGAGATGAGAAGAGGGTGGCACGAGTGGCAGCAGTGAAGGGAGGAAGCGAGAGGTGAGTGTGCATCAAGAGTGAGGGTGAGAGGTGGTCCAGTGTGCAGTGGTGAAGGGGTAGAGGAACTGTGACCAGGTGCACTGCAAGAGTTGGGTAAAGGAGAAGCTGTGCTCACCTTTCCTTACCTAGTGAGGCCATTGAATCTTTTCTGACACTGGATCCTGGTCCTCTGGCTGATGCTCCTGTTGCTCACTTCTTATGCCACCTCCAGCCATACTTTCTTGGTCAGAGTGCTCAGCTTCTTCTTCCCACTTCTGGGGAATAGGACATCCCTCCAGGCCCTCATGGCTGACAGCTGCACTTCCAGGGAGGCATCAGAGAACCTGAGGCCTACCTTCCCTCTCTTGCAGCTTCCGTGTAGCAACTTCCACTGGTATTTCCCTTCAGTCAATGCAGCCTCCCTTTAAGAGGTGCATTCAGGCTTTAAATACTGGCCAGAACTCCCACACGAAATTGTGTCCTGTGGGCGGGTGGGCAGCCTGCAGCCGATGCAATGGGCCCACCCGCCTGCCAATCTTACGGAAATTAGGCCCGGACGTTTATATCGTCTCTCCTGCTTCAGGGCTCATGCGCATCATTCCCGCCCTCCCGTTAAAATCGAGCCAACATTACAGCCTTGGTCCAAACATGGACCAAAGAGCTGAATTCCAGAGGTGAGGTGAGAGTGACTGCCCTTGACATCAAGGCAGCATTTGACTGAGTTTGGCATCAAAGAGCCCTAGTAAAATTGAAGTCAATGGGAATCAGGAAGAAAATACTCCAGTGGCTGGAGTCATACATAGCACAAAGGAAGTTGGCAGTGGTTGTTGGAGGCCAATCATCTCAGCCCTAAGACATCGCTGCAGGAGTTCCTCAGGACAGTGTCCTAGGCCCAACCATTTTCAGCTGCTTCATCAATGACCTTCCCTCCATCATAAGGCCAGTAGTGGGAATGTTCGCTGATGATTTCACAGTGTTCACTTCCATTCGCAACCCCTCAGATAATGAAGCAGTCAGTGCCCGCAAGCAGCATCCAGGCTTAGGCTGATAAGTTGCAAGTAACATTCGCGCCAGATAAGTGCCAGGCAATGACCTTCTCCAACAAAAGAGAGAGTCGAACCACCTCCTCTTGGCATTCAACGGCATCACCATTGCCAAATCCCCCACCATCAACATCCTGGGGGGGGGGGGGGGGTCACCACTGACCAGAAACTTAACTGGACTAACCACATAAATACTGTGGCTACAAGAGCAGGTCAGAGGCTGGGTATTCTGCGGCGAGTGACTCACCTCCTGACTCCCCAAAGCCTTTCCACCATCTACAAGGCACAAGTCAGGAGTGTGATGGAATACTCTCCACTTGCCTGGATGAGTGCAGCTCCAACAACAATGAAGAAGCTCGACACCATCCAGGACAAAGCAGCCCGCTTGATTGGCACCCCATCCACCACCTTAAACATTCACTCCCTCCACCACCGGCGCACTGTGGCTGCAGTGTGTACCATCCATAGGATGCACTGCAGCAACTCGCCAAGGCCTCTTCGACAGCATCTCCCAAACCCGCAACCTCTACCACCTTGAAGGACAACGTCAGCAGGCGCAAGGGAACATCACCACCTGCACATTCCCCTCCAAGTCACACACCATTCTGACTTGGAAATATATCACCGTTTCTTCATCGCTGGGTCAAAATCCTGGAACTCCCTTCCTAACAGCACTGTGGGAGAACCTTCACCACACGGACTGCAGCGGTTCAAGAAGGCAGCTCACCACCACCTTCTCAAGAGCAATTAGGGATGGGCAATAAACGCTGGCCTTGCCAGCGACGCCCACATCCCAGGAATGAATAAAAAAAAAACATATCCATCTCAATAGAAATATATATAGCTTCTTAATCATCCCCAATCCACACCCATAACATGCGGGAACAAAGCACTGCCTGAATACATCAAGCCATTAGGACATGTAGCTTTCTGTAAGTTCATCATTTTCAACAAAACCTTGCATTTATATAGCGCCTTTAATGTAGAAAAACACCCCAAGGCACTTCACAGGAGTGTAATCAGACAAAAATGGACAAAGAAAGAGATATTAGAAGGGATGATTAAAAGCTTTAACATGAGATATACTCATCAGTGCTTTGTACAAAGCAGAAACAAAAGCAAGTCAGCTCAGCTAGCAAGTGAAGCTTACATTAAGGCACTGATTTCAGCTTTCAATATTTTCGATACCCTGTCCGGCTGTCAACATAAACCTCATCCTGCAATGTGTTGAAAGGCTGTGTGTTGGGTCAGTGCTTGACAATTTTGTGCACCTTTATTGCATTTCTCAACAATCCTGTTTAATGTCACATTGAGCTTATGTTTAATGCCAGGATGTGCTGATTAAAACAGGATCATTGCCAGTTATGCAATGGCCTTATTATGTAAAGATAAATAAGTGTGTTCATATACCAATTTACACCACCCATCTCCAATTGTATCCCAAGAGTCATTTATTGCAAAAAGTATCAAACTTATTCTGAACTAAAAGAATAAAAACACTGTTGAATAAACAGTTACAAGTATTATTATCTGTATCATACAGTGCTCTAAAGGCTTTTGAGTGGCATTACTGACATTTCTAATATAATTTCAAACCATTTGACCTGGCACACTAGATTCCTTTCTGCATGTTTTCACTCTAAAAATAAATAACCTCAGCTCTATCCTTTTCCTTTAATGGGTAAGTAATTTGTCACTGCCTTTCTCAAGAAAATCTCACTCAACTCAATTTCACTATTTCCAAAGTTCTCTTCAAATTAAAGAAAAATACAGTTGTCTTTTTAAACATTTTTTCAATTCATCATGCTGAATTCAAAAGTTGCTTCACTGACACTGTGGTGAAATGTCACCGTGCATGGTATTGTAATCTAATGGTGGATTTCCCTGGGTTCTGTGACGATAATGCATGCAAGTAAAATGTAGGCTGGCTACTAATAGGAATTCCATTGACCCAACCTTCTCTAATCTCCTTTTGCAGATTATGGAGCAAGAATCAGAACCTGATCAGATGCACAAGTATCTAATAAAGGTTTTCACTGTAAAGGAGATCTGGTTACCTATTTTCAGTCGTCTTTTGTTGCTTTCCGTGCTTCTAACAAAGTTTAATTTTAAGATGTTAAAATGTTTTTGCTATTATTACTGCCAAATCAGCATTCAATACAATGAAATATTCACGGTTAATGCAATACACAAGTATTTAATCATCAATTAATAATAATTTACAGAGCAGAACAGGCATAAATAAATCTATTAATAATATTGCACCACTTTTAGTGTGCTAATAATGTGCGCAATTAGGCACATTGGAAGCTGGTTTTAATACCTCTTCTTTGTAATAGAAACACTTATGGCCTCAATTTTATTTCTTCCTGCCTGATGGAAACCAGACAAACAGGCAGTTAAAATGAAGTGGGGGACCTACCCACTCCTTTCACTGACTGACTGTAAATTACAGGCGTCAAGAACACCTGCCCCAAACCGACGGGGTCCTCTTTAAATATGCAGGTCGGGCACTGATGACGGCATCGGGGCCCGAACTGTGATTTTAACCTGAGGCCTGAACGGAGGAGCAGTGGTGTTTTCCCCACCAGGCCAAACCTGCCGGGAACAGGAGCCAAGGTCAGAAAAGATCCCATAAGGTAAATATCTTGTTTTGTTTTTAGTTTCCTTGTGGGCCAGGTAGAGCAGGAGTGGCCCTCTGGGCCCCACAAGGAAATTTTGGGCTTCCCCTGCTCTGGGATTTCCTCACCCCACCGCCTATCCACTTACCTTAGTGCCGGGGACCATGCCACCTGGTCCCCTGCGCCTGCCTCCAACCAGCACGATTTTAACGGCAGGGCAGCTGCTTCCCACCAACTTCCCTGCCATTTTGGTCGGGAAGTCAGCAGGCGGCATGAAAATGATGCCCAGCTGTTAAAATCGGCCAAACCTGCCTGTTGTCACTCCTGTACGGGCACACTGCTGGCTTTACTGCGTTCCTGCCTGGGAATAAAAATTGAGGTCTTTAGTCTAGAAGCAGCCAATGTGCTCAGATATATAGGACTATACTAATTCATCAATATTGAATAGGATGCAATCAGAGAGGAGGTTAAGGATTTATAAGCAATGTATGATGTTTATAGCTGCAATGCTCAAATTACATTCCACAGCATGGTCAAAGAGACAAAAACGAATATTACATAAATGGAAAATGTACTTTGTCCAAGCATTTCAGTGAACTAACTAGCACAGTGCAAGCCATCTTCCACACATGCCCATTAAGGAAATGCGATCTCAGAGCATAAAGGCAAATTGTATTTGCCGGATCATTCCAGAAAATTAAAGTGCATGGTAAAGGGCCGCCTTCTAATATTGAATCCACAAGGAGGAAAGATATCTTCTATTCGCGATTTGTTGTGAAATCCTACAAGTGTTCCTTATGCTCATTATTAAGATTTTGCTACAGTGAACAGAGGAAGTCTTCCCCCAACATGCTTTATTTAATTTATTTTGATGTTGGTGAGATGATCTCTCATTGTGAGGAATGAGTATGAGGGGAGATGTGACAAATTTACTTAGCACACGGACAAAATGGCCTTGATATTTTAAAGTCTAAAGGGCATCATCTTTTCTCTTCAAAACAAAAATAAATAAATTGCCTATTTTATTAAAGAAACCTTATTTCCAATTCAAAACTGACAAGGCTTGTTGGTCATGAAGGGGATCCTGAAACACTTTAGTTCATTTTAAACTATCTCATCTCCCACGCTCAGAGGCAATTTTTTTTTCTCTACTGGACCTCCAGTGATGAGGTCAGAGACTACCTCACAGGAACAAAAAAGCAAAGAAAAAGGCAAAAGGAGAAATGCATTGAACTACTGCAGAGAGAAAATCGCTTCAATTACAGCCTGTGAATTAACACAGGATCACATTGAGATACAGCAGCCATTCAGAGGAAGTAATTGACCACTTTTTGTCCAACTATCAGAAACATCTTAGCATCGGATGGTATAATAAATCAAAATTATGGAAATAATTATTCCCTGGGCCTTTGAAACTGTTACAGGAAAACCACAGACCCTCGCAAGCACCAGTGTTATTATAGAATTTCCGCCAGATGAAAGGGCGAGTTGCAAAATGACTTCCTGTGTGGTACAACTGTGAACCAAGCACTTCCGCTGCTGTATCCAAGAAGCACTGGGAAGGAACAATTCAATTACTTTGCAAAACCTCACACCCAAACGTCACAAATTATTAACAGCTTTGTTCACTTGAAAGCGTCGTCTTCAAAATAATGAAAAGCTAACAACCTATGAGTGATTGTAAATTTAGATAGACAGCCCATTTTTCTAATCCCTTTTACATCTCATCATTTAAATTCTCCACCCCACAAATGCAGATCCCCTGCAGACAACTATTCTCAATAAAAAAAATTCTGTAGTTGTTTTCTTATATGTTTCTTTGAACGTTAGCAAACCGTAGTTATTATTTTTGTGTTACTCCATATCTTCTGCCCCACAGATGCGGCCCCGCTCCACATACACACAGCCTTGCACCCAAAACACACTTTAAAAATACGAGGACGCCCGCACAACTCTCTTCGTTGGACCTCACTGTCTGACCATGAACACTGATAACTGAGTGTCATTCATGCGGGCACCAATTGAGTATTGCCATTTATTGTCCCTCCCCTCCCCAAAGGAACTCATTATTAGTGCAGGCGTTACATGTAGTAGGCATAGCTTGGAACTGATGGAACTCAGCGATCTGAGATTGGCTGGTACTTAACATCATAACCTTAAAATCACAAGAACAATGGAATAAAAAATGGCCGTCCAACAAACTTACCCAACTTTTTCAATCTTCTGAGACAAATTGATAACTACAGGTAAAACTTCCAAGAAGAGAAAACTGTGATATATCACCTTCACTCCTAAAGGTAATCTAGCAAAATCTCTGGAACATATCACTTTTACAATGTTATCAAATATCTTACTCACAATCATTTCAATTTAAATTACCAATTTTAACCAATCCTACCCAGTGGAAAAGGGGTGGCTGGAGGCTCATTGCATCCCTCCCGCACCAGTCCTGTCCCCCACTATTTTAACTCACCAGTTCAAGGCGCGTGGCAGGCGTCTGCTCCAGGTAAGAAGGATCCTAATTAAAGTCAGGAGGGAGTGGCCCTGGGAGTCCTCAACATTGACTCTGGACCCCATGAACTCTCATGGCATCAGGTCAAACATGGGCAAGGAAACCTCCTGCTGATTACCACCTACCGTCCTCCCTCAGCTGATGAATCAGTCCTCCACCATGTTGAGCACCACTTGGAGGAAGCACTGAGGGTAGCAAGGGCACAGAATGTACTCTGGGTGGGGGACTTCAATGTCCATCACCAAGAGTGGCTCGGTAGCACGACTACTGACCGAGCTGGCCGAGTCCTGAAGGACATAGCAGCTAGACTGGGCCTGCGGCAGGTGGTGAGCGAACCAACACGAGGGAAAAACCTACTTGACCTCGTCCTCACCAATCTACCTGTCGCAAATGCATCTGTCCATGACAGTATTGGTAGGAGTGACCACTGCACAGTCCTCGTGGAGATGAAGTCCCGTCTTCGCACTGAGGACACCATCCAACGTGTTGTGTGGCACTACCACCGTGCTAAATGGGATAGATTCAGATCTGGCAGCTCAAAACTGGGCATCTATGAGGCACTGTGGGCCATCAGCAGCAGCAGAATTGTATTCCAGCACAATCTGTAACCTCATGGCCCAGCATATTCCTCACTCTACCATTACCAACAAGCCAGGGGATCAACCCTGGTTCAATGAGGAGTGTAGAAGAGCATGCCAGGAGCAGCACCAGGCGTACCTAAAAATGAGGTGCCAACCTGGTGAAGCTACAACTCAGGACTACATGCATGCTAAACAACGGAAGCAACATGCTATAGACAGAGCTAAGCGATTCCACAACCAACGGATCAGATCAAAGCTCTGCAGTCCTGCCACATCCAGTCGTGAATGGTGGTGGACAATTAAACAACTAACGGGAGGAGGAGGCTCTGCAAACATCCCCATCCTCAATGATGGCGGAGTCCAGCACGTGAGTGCAAAAGACAAGGCTGAAGCATTTGCAACCATCTTCAGCCAGAAGTGCCGAGTGGATGATCCATCTCAGCCTCCTCCCGATATCCCCACCACCACGGAAGCCAGTCTTCGGCCAATTCGATTCACTCCACGTGATATCAAGAAACGGCTGAGTGCACTGGATACAGCAAAGGCTATGGGCCCCGATAACATCCCAGCTGTAGTGCTGAAGACTTGTGCTCCAGAACTAGCTGCGCCTCTAACCAAGCTGTTCCAGTACAGCTACAACACTGGCATCTACCCGACAATGTGGAAAATTGCCCAGGTATGTCCTGTCCACAAAAAGCAGGACAAATCCAATCCGGCCAATTACCGCCCCATCAGTCTACTCTCAATCATCAGCAAAGTGATGGAAGGTATCGTCGACAGTGCTATCAAGCAGCACTTACTCACCAATAACCTGCTCACCGATGCTCAGTTTGCGTTCCGCCAGGACCACTCGGCTCCAGACCTCATTACAGCCTTGGTCCAAACATGGACAAAAGAGCTGAATTCCAGAGGTGAGGTGAGAGTGACTGCCCTTGACATCAAGGCAGCATTTGACCGAGTGTGGCACCAAGGAGCCCTAGTAAAATTGAAATCAATGGGAAACAGGGGGAAAACTCTCCAGTGGCTGGATTCATACCTAGCACAAAGGAAGGTGGTAGTGGTTGTTGGAGGCCAATCATCTCAGTCCCAGGACATTGCTGCAGGAGTTCCTCAGGGCAGTGTCCTTGGCCCAACCATCTTCAGCTGCTTCATCAATAACCTTCCCTCCATCATAAGGTCAGAAATGGGGATGTTCGCTGATGACTGCACAGTGTTCAGTTCCATTCGCAACCCCTCAAATAATGAAGCAGTCCGAGCCCGCATGCAGCAAGACCTGGACAACATCCAGGCTTGGGCTCATAAGTGGCAAGTAACATTCGCGGCAGATAAGTGCCAGGCAATGACCATCTCCAACAAGAGAGAGTCTAACCACCTCCCCTTGACATTCAATGGCATTACTATCGCCGAATCCCCCACCATCAACATCCTGGGGGTCACCATTGACCAGAAACTTAACTGGACCAGCCATATAAATACTGTGGCTACGAGAGCAGGTCAGAGGCTGGGTATTCTGTGGCGAGTGACTCACCTCCTGACTCCCCAAAGCCTTTCCACCATTTACAAGGCACAAGTCAGGAGTGTGATGGAATACTCTCCACTTGTTTGGATGAGTGCAGCTCCAACAACACTCAAGAAGCTCAACACCATCCAAGATAAAGCAGCCCGCTTGATCGGCACCCCATCCACCACCCTAAACATTCACTCCCTTCACCATCGGCGCACTGTGGCTGCAGTGTGTACCATCCACAGGATGCACTGCAGCAACTCGCCAAGGCTTCTTCGACAGCACCTCCCAAACCCGTGACCACTAACACCTAGAAGGACAAGGGCAGCAGGCACATGGGAACAACACCACCTGCACGTTCCCCTCCAAGTCACACACCATCCCGACTTGGAAATATATCGCCGTTCCTTCATTGTCGCTGGGTCAAAATCCTGGAACTCCCTTCCTAACAGCACTGTGGGAGAACCGTCACCACACGGACTGCAGCGGTTCAAGAAGGCGGCTCACCACCACCTTCTCAAGGGCAATTAGGGATGGGCAATAAATGCTGGCCTCGCCAGCGACGCCCACATCCTGTGAACGAATAAAAAAAAATTAAAAGATTCAAGTTGCGTTCCGATGACGCTATTACCATCCCCACTGCATTTTCACTCCAAATCGCAGATGCCGTGTCCAGTCTCAGACCCACCAGCAAAACCAAGTGGGATCGGTGTCTGAGAGCTCCTGAAGCCATATAAAAGGGGGCTCTCAGCTGCAGCTCAATGGATCACAGGCTGTCTGGTTTACCAGGTGTGTTTCCAGCTTTCATAGCAGGAGCCATTCTTGCCTCTTCTGGATGGAGCGAGGCTTGGAGTGGGAGGAGCAGCAGCCTCAGCAACCACCACCAACAGCGCCCAGGTGCATAATCAGAAATTGCGCTGGAAATTGCATGGGTTACGGGGGAAGGCTGCTCAATTACAAAGGCGATCGGGAGGGCAGCTCGCCTTTCAAATGTTAATGAGATCCTGAAATTAAAATGGCCCAGGCCTCACACTGACAACATCATGGAGGTTTGCCACCTGCTCCACCACCACCTCCCCCCAACCCCCACAAGATTCCCACTCTGTTAAAATTGGGGCTTAAATATTTCACTGATTCATCCAATAGCATAAAAACAACCTGCATTTATAATGAACCTTAACACCTCCCAGGTAGTCCCAAAGCACTTTATAACCAACGGAGTATTTTTTTAAAATTCTGTCACTGTTGTTATGTAAGTAATAACAAAAATGTGCACAAGGTTAGTAATATAGAACAATTCGATTGGTTTCAGGCTGACTTAGATGTGTTGGATGAATGGACTCATGTGTTACACATGTCATTTAATGTGAACAAGTGCAGTGTTACGGATATAGGTGTTAGAAAAGTTCAGTCATGTCCATACCATGCAGGGATACCCTTTAAAGGAAACAAATCAGGTAAGCGATCTAGTGGTGGTAGTTGACCACTTGTGAGAGATGCATGAGCAGTGTGCCATTGCTACAAAGAAAGCAAATTGAGTTAAGGACATATAAGGTAGCCAAACTTAGTGGGAGGATAGAAGATTGGGAAGTCTTCAAAAGACAGCAAAAAGTAACTAAAGGATTGATTAAGAAAGGGAAGATAGATTATGAAAATAAATTAGCAAAAAATATAAAAACAGATAGCAAGAGTTTCTATAGTTATATAAAAAGAAAAAGGGTGGCGAAGGCAAACGTAGGTCCCTTCGAGGATGAGACCGGGAAATTAATGGTGGGAAACATGGAGATGGGAAAAATGCTGAACAAATATTTTGTTTCAGTCTTTACGGTGGAGGACACTAAGAATATCCCAACACTGGACAAACAGGGGGCTCTAGGGGGCGAGGAGCGAAATACGATTAAAATCACTAAGGAATTGGTACTCAGTAAATTAATGGGACTCAAGGCGGATAAATCCCCTGGACCTGATGGCTTACATCCCAGGGTCTTGAGGGAAGTGGCAGTAGGGATTGTGGATGCTTTGGTAATAATTTTCCAAAATTCTCTGGACTCGGCAAAGGTCCCGGCAGATTGGAAAACTGCTAATGTAACACCGTTATTTAAAAAGGGTATTAGGCAGAAGGCTGGAAATTATAGACCAGTTAGCCTAACATCTGTGGTGGGTAAAATTTTGGAGTCTATTATTAAGGAGACAGCAGCGGAACATTTGGATAAACATAATTTAATAGGACAAAGTCAGCATGGCTTTACGAAGGGGAAGTCATGTCTGACAAATTTGCTTGAGTTCTTTGAGGATATAACGTACAGAGTGGATAAAGGGGAACGAGTGGATGTAGTGTATTTAGACTTCCAGAAGGCATTCGACAAGGTGCCACATAAAAGATTATTGCTCAAAATAAAGAATCACTGGATTGGGGGTAATATTCTGGCATGGGTGGAGGATTGGTTATCTAACAGGAAGCAGAGAGTTGGGATAAATGGTACATTCTCGGACTGGCAACCAGTAGCCAGTGGTGTTCCGCAGGGGTCGGTGCTGGGTCCTCAACTCTTTACAATCTATATTAACGATTTAGAGGAGGGGACCGAGTGTAACATATCAAAGTTTGCAGATGATACAAAGATGGGAGGGAAAGTAGAGAGTGAGGAGGACATAAAAAACCTACAAGGGGATATAGACAGGCTGGGTGAGTGGGCGGAGATTTGGCAGATGCAATACAATATTGGAAAATGTGAGGTTATGCACTTTGGCAGGAAAAATCGGAGAGCAAGTTATTATCTCAATGGCGAGAAACTGGAAAGTACTACAGTACAAAGGGATCTGGGGGTCCTAGTGCAAGAAAATCAAAAGGTTAGTATGCAGGTGCAGCAGGTGATCAAGAAGGCCAATGGAATGTTGGCTTTTATTGCTCAGGGGATAGAATATAAAAACAGGGAGGTATTGCTGCAGTTATATAAGGTATTGGTGAGACCGCACCTGGAATACTGCATACAGTTTTGGTGTCCATACTTAAGAAAAGACATACTTGCTCTCGAGGCAGTACAAAGAAGGTTCACTCGGTTAATCCTGGGGATGAGGGGGCGGACATATGAGGAGAGGTTGAGTAGATTGGGACTCTACTCATTGGAGTTCAGAAGAATGAGAGGCGATCTTATTGAAATATATAAGATTGTGAAGGGGCTTGATCGGGTGGATGCGGTAAGGATGTTCCCAAGGATGGGTGAAACTAGAACGAGGGGGCATAATCTTAGAATAAGGGGCTGCTCTTTCAAAACTGAGATGAGGAGAAACTTCTTCACTCAGAGGGTGGTAGGTCTGTGGAATTTGCTGCCCCAGGAAGCTGTGGAAGCTACATCATTAAATAAATTTAAAACAAAAATAGACAGTTTCCTAGAAGTAAAGGGAATTAGGGGTTACGGGGAGCGGGCAGGAAATTAGACATGATTTTAGATTTGAGGTTAGGACCAGATCAGCCATGATCTTATTGAATGGCGGAGCAGGCTCGAGGGGCCGATTGGCCTACTCCTGCTCCTATTTCTTATGTTCTTATGTTCTTAATGGAATTGTTTTCTGACTCCAAAAGTAACTGAAAAAATCCTAGCCATCACTAGTGCAACTGTTCAATATCCCTTTGACTAATGTCATCTTAGCATTCCTAGCATTGACCTTCAGCTATTCTCAGCTGCTCTTTATACTTGTCACTACTTCTTTGACAATTGAGTACTAAACAAAGAATACTATACTTAGGTTATATGAGGCTCTGGTACGTCCACACTTGGAGCGCTATACCCATACCTGCTGAAGGACAACAAGGGTCTAGAGAGGGTGCAGAGAAGGGCAATCAAGATTATATCAAATTGTCAGGCTCTTAGTAGTGAAGATAGATTCCAAGAGTTAGTGTTATTTACTTTGGAGAAATGCAGACTTAGAGGGGATATAATTGAAGTTTGCAAAATGATAGAAGGCTTGGACTCATTCCAGTTAGATAGGTAATTTGAAATGGATAAAGATTATAGAACTGGAGTTCCGCGTGGGAAAGAGTTCGCTTGGATACCAGCGAGTATTTCTTTTTAAACTGCCGAGATGTGTGGTGAGGGGTCATTGCAGTCTTTTGAAAGGAAACAACAATTTTCTGATAGAAGAGGACATTTCCAGTTATTACGGATTAATTAAAAGTAAATTACTGCAGATGTTGGAAATGTGAAACAAAAACGGAAAGTGCTGAAAACACACAGCAGGTCAGTCAGCATTTGAGAAGAGATCAAGCAAGTTAACATTTCAGGTGCAGGTTCTTATTCTTAGTTGCTTGTTAGTTGAGATTATGGAGCTTGTTGGATTGCCTTGATTTCTCAGAGTATCTCCTGAATTAGCTGCAGCTTCTTTTTGCTTTTTATGCCTCTCCAAGGAACAGGTGATGGGTGGATTTGTGCAAAGCTGCTGCTTCAACCAAATAGGACGGGCCTGATGAGCCCATTGGTCTTCTCTCACATTTTTGGTATATTTGTATGTTCAAAACTGTTGGGTGAAAATAAATTCACATCTAATCTGTGGTAAAGTAAAAGGTGCAGTTAATTAAAACAGAGCTCTGGGAGAAGGGTCTCTGACCCCACGGTCTGTGCCAGCACCTTCTCCCTGATCAACAAAATTCACAAGCTTATATACAGTACAAGACTGGAGCACACCGATAGCAGTTACTACATTATTTATTCCTTAGCCAATCCGGCTCCGTGGCAACATTCAAAAACAAACTAATTATAACTTTACATCGTTAGCTAAGCCCTTTCTTTTAGTTCTGTCTTTTATCCAGTTATCTGGACAGCAGGGTCCATTTTTGCTATACCATGGCTTTGGCCGATCTGAGTCAGTGACTCGTGATTGGACGTGGCTCAAAGGTTAATCAAATATACCCTGCATACACCCACGTGACAGTTGCTACTTCGTAACCCGATTGTTCTGCAAATTTTAACCCCGTCTCCACATGCTTAATCACTTTGTCTCAACTGAAACTAGGTTGTCATGCTGTGTCGCTTGACTGCAACATTCAGCTGGTTCAAATTCCAACCCATCAAAAATAATGCTTGAGCTTAGGACTCAGCCAAGGAGAGTCCACTGCAGAGGAGCCTGGAATGATTGTGCTTTCTCTATGGTCTACAGCTTGATCAGGTGTTCATCCAGCACTGCACAGATGCAAATCGTGGACTCCTCTACAGACGTCCAAACAATGCAGGCTGCTTGGAACAATCTCAAATAATTTCTTGATAGTGAGCAACCAAAACTGTGTTTGTAGGCAGGCCCTCAGCCATGCTTTAACCTCCAGACTCGACTAATCCAATGCTCTCCTGGCTGACCTCCTACCTTCCATCCTCCCCAAACTTCAGCTCATCCAAAACTCTGTTGCCCTGCAGAACTACATTATCGGTCCCATACAAAGTATCCTAACTCGCACTAAGTCCCGTTCACCCATCACCCCTGTGCTCACTGACCTACACTGGCTCCCAGTCCGGCGACGCCTCAAATTAAAAATTCTCATCCTAGTGTTGAAATCCCTCCATGGCCATGCCGCTCCCTATCTCTCTAACCTCCTCCAGCCCTACAACCCTCTGAGATCTCTGCATTATTCCAATTCTGGCCTCTTGTGCATCCCAGATTTCCATGGCCCCACCAATGGGTGCCTTCAGCTGCCAAGGCCCTATGCTCTAGAATTCCCTCCCTAAACTTCTCTGCTTTCCGCCTCTCTCTCCTCCTTTAAGGCGCTCCTTAAAACCTACCTCTTTGACCAAGTTTTTGGTCACCTGTCCTAATATCTCTTTGTGTCTTGGTGTCAAATTTTGTCTGCTAATGCTCCTGTGAAGCACCTTGGGATGTTTTACTACGTTAAAGGCACCATATAAATGCAAGTTGTTGTTATGAGGTCTGATACCCTGCATTCAGCAGCTGAAAGAGCCCTCATGTTGACCAGTATATTGTCCCTCCTCACCTGTGCTTTGTGCTTCACCAAGTGCACCCTCCTTCAATTAACTGACCTCCCCCCAGAGCGGATATTCCTGTCCTTGCCACTATAGATTGAGTGATAGAGGGTGCAGTGAGAGTTCTCAGTTGAGACCAGACATTGGGCTTCATCATTTTGGAATGCCGCCAGTAAGACACCTCTTGAAACAGAGTTTACATAGCAAGACATTGAGGTGTGTTATGCTGCAGTGCTACAGCATGAGCCTGTGCATGAGGGAGTGAACGAGTGAGGAGGTTAAGAATGAAAAACAGTTGATACTAGTCATAAGCATGTGGGAGGCTTCTGACATCATATTCTATCACTCCCTTTATTGTCACAGACTCAAAATTTCCAGGTCCTCCTTCTTGTGAAACATCAATGGTCATAGATTGGGTGAGCCCCCCTCCCCCATTCTGCACATGCTGGCACTTGTTATGAGCTGCCATCTCCAGCAAGTAGATAGAAAAGAGGCATTTGTTCCAATGAAGAATGAGAGAAAATATTTGTCATCCAAGTACCCAGGAGCGGGAGGAGGTATTGGCGGTTTTAGCAGGCCTAAAAATGGATAAATCCCCAGGCCCGGACGAAATGTATCCCAGGCTACTGTGTGAGGCAAAGGAGGAGATTGCAGGGGCTCTGACACATATATTCAGAACCTCTCTGGCCACAGGGGATGTGCCAGAGGACTGGAGAACCGCTAATGTAATACCATTATTCAAGAAGGGGAGTAGGGAAAAACCGGGGAACTACAGGCCAGTGAGCCTAACATCAGTGGTAGGAAAATTATTGGAAAAAATTCTGAAGGACAAAATTAGTCTCCACTTGGAGAAGCAAGGATTAATCAGGGATAGTCAACATGGCTTTGTCAAGGGAAGATCATGTCTGACTAATTTGATTGAATTTTTTGAGGGGGTGACTAGGCGTGTGGATGAGGGTAACGCAGTGGATGTGGTATACATGGATTTCAGTAAGGCCTTCGATAAAGTCCCGCACAGGAGACTGGTCAAGAAGGTACGAGCCCATGGAATCCAGGGTGCCTTGGCACTTTGGATACAAAACTGGCTTAGTGGCAGAAGGCAGAGGGTGATGGTCGAAGGTTGTTTTTGTGACTGGAAGCCTGTGGCCAGTGGGGTACCACAGGGATCGGTGCTGGGTCCCTTGCTGTTTGTGGTCTACATTAATGACTTGGATATGAATGTAAAAGGTATGATCAGTAAGTTCGCTGATGATACAAAGATTGGTAGGGTGGTAAATAGCGAGGAGGATAGCCTCAGTCTGCAGGACGATATAGATGGGTTGGTCAGATGGGTGGAACAGTGGCAAATGGAATTTAACCCGGAAAAGTGCGAGGTGATGCACTTTGGAGGGACTAACAAGGCAAGGGAATACACAATGAATGGGAGGACCCTAGGCAAGACAGAGGGTCAGAGGGATCTTGGTGTGCAAGTTCACAGATCCCTGAAGGCGGCGGAACAGGTAGATAAGGTGGTAAAGAAGGCATATGGGATACTTGCCTTTATTAGCCGAGGCATAGAATATAAGAGCAAGGAGGTTATGATGGAGCTGTATAAAACACTGGTTAGGCCACAGCTGGAGTACTGTGTGCAGTTCTGGTCGCCACACTACAGGAAGGATGTGATCGCTTTGGAGAGGGTGCAGAGGAGATTCACCAGGATGTTACCAGGGCTGGAGCGCTTCAGCTATGAAGAGAGACTGGGAAGATTGGGTTTGTTTTCCTTGGAGCAGAGGAGGCTGAGGGGGGACATGATTGAGGTGTACAAAATTATGAGGGGCACAGATAGGATGGATACTAAGGAGCTTTTTCCCTTCGTTGAGGGTACTATAACAAGGGGACATAGATTCAAGGTAAAAGGCGGGAGGTTTAGAGGGGATTTGAGAAAGAACTTTTTCACCCAGAGGGTGGTTGGAGTCTGGAACTCACTGCCTGAAAGGGTTGTGGAGGCAGGAACCCTCACAACATTCAAGAAGCATTTGGATGAGCACTTGAAATGCCATAGCATACAAGGCTACGGACCAAATGCTGGAATATGGGATTAGAGTAGACAGGGCTGATGGCCGGCGCGGACACGATGGGCCGAAGGGCCTCTATCCGTGCTGTATAACTCTATGACTCTATGACTCTATGACAACAGCCACCTTATATTAATCTGTGAATGTGCAGCATGTCTTGTGTTGGCTGTGCGCTTTGTGTGCTGCTTCCCACATTTAAGTAGCCACAGAACAAACCCAATTCAGAGCCCCCTGGTGAAACCTGGGCATACCTCTTTAATTAGAAAGTACCTGATCAGTTACCAAAGTGCTGTGCATTCTCCCTGTCTGATATTCACCAAGTTTATAGTAAAATGATCTTAAAAATGCATTGGAAGATAACGTGAAATAAAACAAATCTGAGGACACTTATATTGGAAACTTTACAAAAACCAACAGATTACTTCATCACCTGCTTCCAAATTTGGTGCACATGTGAGACAGCATTTACTCTTTCAGTCTACTCCATCCAGGCTGCTCTGACACTGAAGGGTGGCTCTCTGTTCCAAAAAGGACTACACTTCTTTGCCTTAAGTCCAAAGCTGTTGAGAATGGAGCAGTTCTCATGTGTGCCTTTGTTTCAGCCATTTCTCTGTCACTTCAGTTGCAGGACAGCTTTAAGGGTAACAAGCAGCCCTTTAATAGCTACTGGTACCAGATAGTCCAGCCCTGATGCACACCCAGTGTGCCATGTACTGTATGCTGGGAATGCCTCAATAATATATGAATGAGCTGACCTCACATTATAGTGCAAGGTCATGCAGCACTTAAACAGCAGTGGTGCCAGTGCCTCTGCGGCAGAACTACATTATCAGTCCCATACAAAGTATACAAGGTAAATAAGCAGACTGCTTGAAACATAACGAGTAACACGACAAGTGGAAAAGTTCAGTGAAGAAAGGTTTAAAAAAGACTTCGATGCACAATTCTTCTGATATTGCTGAAAGAATTCTGCACCAATAAATTTGTGCACTGCTGCAGGATTCTTTTATTCTTGATCGAAGACATCAAGGATCTTTAGTATTTGGTAAATGTCCCCCAACCTTTCTTTAACAGCAGAGCATTATCTATAAATCAGAGAAGCATTTATTTGAGGTGTCAGATTTATAAAGTGCTAATTTATGGCTGGAAGAATCTAATTGGCGCAGGTTTTACAGCAGTACACGCACAGAACTGTTCCAATCGCCTTGGTTTACTGCAAGAAATTACTAGCGAAAGGCCAGCTTCTACATCACATGTTGTCTGTTGTCATGGTGATGGGTCCATGACATATCTGTGGCAGATTTTATAGTTTGATTCCACTGTGATGCTTAAATATACAGCGAAAATAAACTGTTCGCACATTATTCAGACATTAAAGAAATACGTGTTTTGTAGACACAAAGATCTAAATATATATTAAAGTCTCCATCAGCATTAAACATTTGATACATGGGATGCAATCAGCAGTCAAGGACGGAAGCGGCAAATTTTATTTTATTTCATTTTACAATTTGGTATTTTCTGCATTTTTTTTCTTTTTTTATCCATTAATTTTTGACTATCATTAGACAACTTGTCAGGAGGTGCATTTCACTGGGACAAAAGGCTTCCCTACTTCCCAACCCTCCCCTCCCCCTCGCCCCCCACCTCCTTTGTTGTGCAGCTTGTTCTCCATTCTACAAATGATCTTGTCCATTGGCAGGAACATCAGATACAAGTCTGAATTGTAACTTAGATACAAATTTGGGTCCCAGCTGAGAATTCAACACTACAGCATTTTAGCTCAATCTTAAAAACTGTGAGGCGATCCAGTCTGGCGAACCCTTCACTGCCGCACATCCTCCTCCAGCTGAGAGGGTGAGATGACCCGAAGAGCCTATCTCAATCATACATCTTCCTGCAGCTATTGAATGGGGGAGTGAACACATCCTGCGGAGACACTCACTAGGGTTGAGTTTAACTTGGCCAAATCAGCATTAACGAGGCGGTTACTGCCTCAAAATGAAGTCAACGGAAAGGAAAATCGAGCAGGGTGTATAACGACAGCTGATCTGCAACCACCAGTCTTCTGCCCTGCCCAAAGCAAAAGTTACCCCCGTTGTTTTTAATTGAGTGCTGTTTCCCTTCACATTGTGAAAGGGAAAAGCCAACTCCAGCTGTGATGTATGACTAATGTAATCCAGCAACTCAACAGTGTTCCCAAGTTCACCGGTGAGATTTATCTCTTCTGCATCAGGATTTGGCTTCATTTAACTGCTCAATATTTTACATAAATATTTAAATTAGCAGCAAACTATAGAAAATGATCACGTGACCTAGAATTTGGAAGGAGCCTCAATCGGGCCGCTATCCTGGTGCAGCATGCGCTGCACGCACTAAAGAGGTCAGCGGCAGGATCATGGTAAATTGGTCCACCAGCCTCTCAATTGTTTATTGCCAGTGAGCTGCAGGCGCCAGTCGTGGCCCAAGAGGCAGCTCGCCAGTTGCAGGGGAGGGCAGCAAGTTTTGCCACGGGAATGCCGGCCAGGGACCTACGGTGAGTCCAGGAGGGGATGGAGGCAATCAGCATTGTTCGGCAATGGCCAGCAGTTTTAATGTGGAATCAGGAGGAGCACCCCTGCTCCTCTCGGTTCCACAATCGGGTAATCCTAAACGAAATTAGGCCCGATGCCTGCTGCGTTCAGTGTAAACCAATTTCCAATTTGGGTCCTGGAATTAGGCCTAGCTATTAGGCCCCTTATTAGTATATTTAGGGCTGCCAACTCTGATTGGAGTTATTCCGGGAGGTTTGATCATGTGACATCTGACCACATGACATCTGATCACGTGACATCTGACCGCATGACATCTGCAAATGTTATTGCATTTACCTTATAAAAGTTCAATCCCTTGTTGAGTATCTTTGCTTGTGGTTTCGCGCCAGTGGCTGTTGTGCAAGAAGTTCCGAGAAACAGGGGGCCACCCACGAACAGGCGAAGAAAAGAAACCGAGACAATTCACTTTGCAGCTTATGAATATCTCCCTGTCAACTCCCATACATATACAGAATAGAGCAGCTAAAAGGGATCCTCATTCATACCAGGCTTGGCTTATAAAAATATGAAATTAAAATTCTTCATTTGGACAATCAAGTCTGCTCCTTACAACAAACTACATATAAAATGTGCACTGCTATTGACTCTTGCTTCTTAACAATACACTTCCTTTTAAAAAAAAGTACGACACAGCATGGCATCAATTTTAAAATGGTGGCTGTAGCAGTCTAACATTGCATGGGTACCATTGAGACTCTCTTTGGGCTCAGGTGCAATAGTCACCTAAAGAAATAAAACACAAGTTACAGCAAGGCAGGAGTGCGGTATGCTGAATGGATTTAACTTTCATAGGGGAGTTAAGATGTTATTCTGATGAATAAATATTAGGAAATGTTAGGGAGTGAAATTTATGATCAAAAAGTATGAAACAGATTGCAACCCCATTTGATTATGTGGAGAGGCGTTCATTTTTAAAAGTGGATACATCAAAATAGGTCATATTTTAAGGCAAAGAGTGATATTTAATGGGTCTGCACTCTGCCATGATTATTTGCATTTGTTGACAGTGGTCCCACATAAAGGGGATCTCCTCTTTTGGTCATGGGATAGTGACTCGTTAATTTTGTTATAAATTACTCTTTTAAGCCACAGTCCAGGCCAACAGCATGACATTACAAGGGTCAAACAAGTCTTACCGCCTTCCAATCATTGTCACTAGTAGACATTGACTAGCTGTGTACCTGTTTCCCCAGCCCAGATAACATCAAACCCAATACCATGTTCACCTATGACTCCAGACTCTCAGACCTTCCAACAGTGCAATAGCCATCAGAGGCCACTGAAAAGACAGAAGGATTTCTAGGTATCTACTCAATCATCGAAATGTTATGATGTAAGGCTGCTGCCTAAGTACATTTAAATTAACAAATTAACACTGTATCTATAATTCAAACTAGTCAGGCTGTGCAGATGTGCAGGTTAATTTAGTAAATATGCAACCCATTTGGACAATAAATAAGATGTTAATCCATAAAATTAAAAGCTTTCTATCCAGCACATGTCACACTTCAAATGTATGGTCACATCATAAATCATCCATTAGTTAACCATGCTGATTTGCTCAAAATATTCAATTATCATCAGACAGGAAAAAGACTTCCAATCATGAACCAGCAAGCCTCACAAAACCAACCAATCAAATGCCTGAAAAAAGTTCTCCAAGTGCTTTCAATGCCCGATTCCTTCCCTACAAAGCCCACTCAATACAACTAAAAATAACATTTATAACATAATAAATACATTACAAAAATATAAAAAAAGAAAACAAACCCAGCAAGTCAACCAATGTATGTTGATTGTGTGTGATTCAGGAAACTCCTCTTCTCCACCACCAACCATCTTCTCAGGCTTTCTTCCACCACATCCTCTACACATAGCTCAGACATTACACAGATCATTTTAACCTAACCCGCCCGGCGGGAAGCTGAAGGGATTGGCTCTGTCACCTTTTTTATAACCCGTCCAATTTTACTCTCCGTTGATGTTAATGGAGAGTAAAATCATGCAGGCTGTAAAATGTTCAGCTGATCCAAACTCAATGCCCTTAAATGCAAGAAGCTCATGGACTTCTCATGTCCAAAATCGCAACCATCTGCATAGCTTCCTCTGTTTCCTCATATCAATCCTTTGCCCGCCTCCTTCATCTCCCCAGCCCTCCTTGGCCCTTTCCCTGAACAACCCACAACCATTCCCAAAATTCTACAGTTTCTCCTACAACTCCCCCTCAGTTCTCATTAAAACCATCTCATCCATGAAGCCCCATGATACTTTTCTGCCCCAGTTCCTGACCACCTACCTTTGCTTCCTTAACCCCTTGCTCACCAACATCAACCTGTCTGTATTGTCCAGCATTGTTCCTACCTGCTTCAAAACTCTTGCTCTCACCCCCTCCTCAAAAAAACACCCCCAATTCACTCCAACTATCATCTTATCTCTGGTCTTTTCTTTCCCTCCAAAGCTCCAGAACAATTGTTGCTTTACAACTACACTTCCACTTCTATCAATACTCCCTGTTCACAGCTTTCCAATCTGGCCACAACACTAACACTATACTGATCAAAGCTATAAATAAATCCATACATGATTGTCACTGTGACTAATTGTCTCTTCTCCTCCTTCAACTCTCTGCTGCCTTCAACACCATCAAACATTTCATCTGTTCCAACTTCTTTCCTCTGCAATCTACTGATGTGACTCTGGTTACTCATGGTTCTACTCATACCTGTTGCAAAGTAAACTTTACAGGATAAATTCATCAATCCTGTGCTCCCAATGAGAGTGTGGGTTGGAGGTAGGGCTACAACTCTGAAGCACCAAGGCTCTGATCCATGCTCATCTCTCTGCTGCAGCATGGGATTGGTGAATTTACCTTTACATCTCATCCAAGGGGTCCTCTTCTAGTCCTGACATATTTACCTTTGATGTACGCTAGGATTTCATCCTCAGTCCCCTCCTTTTCATCCTCATTTATATGATACCTTTCAACGATATTATTCAGAATCATGAAGTGAGCTTCCACAGGTATGCTTATGACACCCAGTTTTATTGCTCTGCCTCCTCCATCAATTTGATGCCTGCTGCTATGCTCCCCAAAGGCCTGTCTGAAATTTCCTCCAGCTTAATGCCAATAAATTCTCTGTCTTCCCCCACCATCCATGTACCTCTGGCCTTGATTCCACAAACACCCCTAGCTACCGCCTCAGATTAATTTCAGAGGCTGGCGAAATGGAGGGGTTGCTGCATGAGGTGGATGTGAGGAAGGTTTCCCTGTGTGACATTACAAGACACTCTCCTCAGAGGAAAACAGTGCAG
Organism: Heptranchias perlo; assembly: GCF_035084215.1. Lineage (NCBI taxonomy): Eukaryota > Metazoa > Chordata > Chondrichthyes > Hexanchiformes > Hexanchidae > Heptranchias > Heptranchias perlo. The sequence goes on from NC_090333.1 coordinate 24,088,927, forward strand.
CACCTTCGGCAGGTGATAGTGAGCAGGTTTAGCTGCAGGTATCCATAAAGGAAATGGGAAACCTGCTGAGCCAGAGCCTGCTGAACCAATTCCCCACGGTCATTGTCAAGTAGGTGTCCCAGACTCTGATGCCTAATGATCTCTTTAGAATCATACAGCACAGAAAGGTTATTTAGCCCTTAGTGCCTGTGCCAATTCTTTGAAAAAGCTTTCCAATAAGTCCCACTCCCCTGCTCTTTCCCCATAGCCCTGCAAAAGTTTCCCCTTCAAGTATTTATCCAATTCCCTTTTGAAAGTTACTATTGAATCTGCTTTCCTTTCAGGCAGTCCATTCCAGATCATTACAACACGCTGCATAAAAAAATCTCTCCTCATCTCCCCTCTGATTCTTTTGCCAATAACCTTAAATCTGTGACCTCTGGTTAGTGACCATCTCTTTGGCATGCCTGCTTTCATTTTGTACCACATCAACCATGAAATACAGTATTTGTGTTACTTCAAAAGCCATTGTTAATTTTAACTTGATTTTCGAACTACCTTGGTCTCCATTTAAAATGCTTTGTCATTCCTTGAGCTCCTATGAACGTTTGCATTGTAAGAGTTCCTTTTGTAGCTCTTCTTGTGCTGCTGAAGTCTTGAAAATACTTCAATTGCAGTCAGCTTTCCGATGAATCAGCAGGCAACATTCAGCTATTTTAAATTCCACATAAACATTACCTGCTGCTGAAAGAAAGAAATATAGATGAAAAACATTTCATAAAAAAATCCAACAAAAGTCAATAACACAAGCCAATACTAAAAGAATACTACAAAACTCAGAAAAAAAAGGTTTAAAAGGTCTTGAATCATTTAAGTACTGATGGTTGAAGAGAGTGCCCAGCCCAATTCTGCCTAAAGCAGATGGAAGGTCGTGTGAGGCATCATTTCAATGCATTATAATATTTAAACAAAGCTAAAGCTCTTTTTTGGCAAGACCAATTTAGGCTGGTCTAAAAGACCAGCTGGAACATTCCGTTCACACTAAAGTGGCGCAGATCCGGCTTAACTTATAATAACATAACTTATCCTACTGTTTGGGGAACCACTAAATGGCAAAGCTGTGGCATACAACTCCTTGGCACAGTGCTAAAACATTCCAATTTACTGCATCACAATGCTGACAATTTAATATTTATTATAGAATCATAGAAAGGTTTCAACACGGAAGGAGGCCATTCGGCCCATCAAGCCCACGCCGCCTCAATGCAAGAGCAATCCAGCTAGTCCCACTCCCCCGCCCTATCCCTGTAGCTCTGCAAATTTTTTCCTTTCAAGTACTTATCCAGTTCCCTTTTGAAGGCCATGATTGAATCTACCTCCACCACCGCCTTGGGCAGTGCATTCCAGATCCTAACCACTCGCTATGTAAAAAAGTTTTTCCTCATATCACCTTTGGTTCTTTTGCCAATCATCTTAAATCTATGTCCTCTAGTTCTTGACCCTTCTGCCAATGGGAACGGCATTCTCATTCTCTCTATCTACTCTGTCTAGACCTTCATGATTTTGAATACCTCTATCAAATCTCCTCACAACCTTCTCCGTTCCAAGGAGAACAACCTCAGCTTCTCCAGTCTAGCCCTCATCCCTGGAATCATTCTAGTAAATCTCTTCTGCACCCTCTCATAGGCCTTCACATCTTTCCTAAAGTGCAGTGCCCAGAACTGGACACAATACTCCAGTTGTGGCTGAATCGGTGTTTTATAAAGATTCAACATAACTTCCTTGCTTTTGTACTCTATGCCTCTATTTATAAAGCCCAGAATCCCGAATGCTTTTTTAGCCGCTTTCTGCACTGCCACCTTCAACGATTTGTGCACATATACCCCCAGATCTCTCTGTTCCTGTACCCCTTTTAGAATTGTGCCCTCTAGTTTATATTGCCTCTCCTCGTTCTTCCTATCGAAATGTATCACTTCGCATTTTTCTGCGTTAAATTTCATCTGCCACGTGTCCTCCCATGCCACCAGCCTGTCTATATCCTCTTGAAGTCTGTCACTATCTTCCACACTGTTTACTACCCTTCCAAGTTTTGCATCATCTGTAAATTTTGAAATTGTGCCCTGTACATCCAAGTTATTAATATATACATATATATTATTTAGGGATTTATGGTTGGATTCCATTTCCCATGGTGAACTTTTTGACTTCAAGCCAATCAACTCAATTCATATATATTGTTTAAACACCTTCTACTAAAACAAAGAATGCATATAATGTAACATCTGACAAGTAATTCTCATTTAGAAAACTTGTTATATATTCCTAGTGCAACATTTGTTTTTGGGCCATTTGTTGGTCTACTTTCAAATATTTCCTCCTAAGCTTTCTTTTCCAGTGATTTATTTGTGTTTATCTATGTGAAAGCATGGGAAGGGAGACCAGAGCTGAAAATCTAGCCCAAAACCTCTTCCTGTTTTTGGCAGTCCTAGGTCAGGTATAGCATTTATTAAATGAAGCCCAAAGCTTCTTTTACACTGCTCCAGCAATGTGTCGTAACCCCAACCTCAGAAGACTCCAGTGTTTACTTTTACCCACTTCCCACGCCAGTCAGTTTTGTGCAGTGGGCCCAGACCCACAAGATAAGGATGCACAAAGTCATTTCATATAAGATTCATACAATATCTAGAGAGAAAGAAAGAACTTGCATCTTTCACATCTTCAGGACATCCCAAATTACCTCACAGATATTTTTGAAGTGTAGTCACTGTCATTGTGTAGGCAAATACAGCAACCAAAGTTCCACAAATAGCAACGAGATAATGGGGGTGAAACTGGACCCGGGCTGGGACACAAAGCAGATGGTATTGCATCATTCACCTGTTATATGCTGCTCCTGGTATCCACTTCCATTGACTTCAAAAGGGCTTGAATATCGGGCATTTCATATAACGGTCAGCAAATGCGATTCCGCCTGTTTTGTGTCCCTGTCCATGTCCAAATTCAACCCCCAATTAGTGGTGTTGACTAAGGGATAAATGGTGACCAGGATACCCTCCTGCTCTTCTTCAAACAGTGCCATAAGATCTTTTACATCAACCTAAGCAAGCAGCTAGGGCCTCAGTTTTATTATTCCATTCAAATGTCAGCACCTCTGAGAGTACAGCACTCCAGTATTGCAGTAAAGTGTCAGCCTGGATAACATGCTGAAGTCTCTGCGATTGCAGTGGGGCTTGAACCAATAACCTTCTGATTCAAAGGCAAGACTGCTACCACTGTGAGAGAGAAAGATAAAGGCCCCGAAATTACCAGCGAGGCGGGTTGACAGCGGGGGGGGGGGGGGGCGACTGGGCGCGGGGTAACCCACCCAGTAAAATCAGTGCGTTCCCCACTCGATCGCGGGTAAATTGAAGTTATTTACCTTGGCTTCGGGGTTTCCCATTGGAAACCTGCGCAGCGGGCGGACTACGCACCCGCATCACAGGCTGGAGGAGCCCTGTTTAAAGGGGCAGTCCTCCAATGCTGCTCCTGGAACAAACAACCAAAAGAGCAGCATGGAGCAGACCAGAGGAAAGGCTGCTCCCAGGTTTAATGATGCCTCATTCCAGGTGTTACTGGATGGGGTGAGGAGGAGGAGAGAGATCTTCTACCCGGCGGACGGGAGGAAGTGGCCTGCCTCTGCCACCAAGAAGGCCTGGCTCGAGGAGGCAGAGGAGGTCACCAGCAGCAGCAACATATCCCGCACATGGATCCAGTGCAGGAAGCACTTCAATGACCTAACTAGGTCAGCAAAAGTGAGTACACTTACTCATTCTCCTATACTCTGTCTTCCACATCACCGCCCCCACCCCACAACTCCTTTTGCACTGCCAACACTACTCTATCACATCACTCCTCACACCCACTCAAACCTCATCCTCAACTTACCTGTACTTACTCAGCTCCCCAGTCCTCATCCCACCACTACCACTCAACCCAATCCTCATACAATCTCATGGCTCTGTCTCATACTCATCCTCTGGTGCATCTCTTTCACGGTCAGCCTCACCCAAACCAATGCATTCATCGGTTGGCCACGTCACCATCACTCACTTACGCCTCTCTACTTTCTCCCCTTATAGGAGAAGAGAGCCCAGAATGCACGGGAGAAGGCGAGGACTGGAGGGGGACCGCAACATCAGGTTGTCCTCACAGACATGGAGCAGGAGGCTCTGGAACTGAGCTGCACCCTTGAGTGCCTGTCCGTCGGGGACGCCGAGACTGCCACCCGACTAACGGCTGGTGACAGAACTTTAACATTCAGCACTCACAATAGCAAATGATGTTAACATGCCTTGCCATCTTCAGCACCTCAACATCTGTCATCATGCTTAATATTGCCTTCTGTTCTCTTACAGGGCCTTTGGCGACTGCCGTGACATCTGAGCGAGCCATCCAACAGTGCAGATACACACACCTCGGTGGGTCCCTGCCGTCACTTAGTTGGGATTGCACATGGTGAGTCACCACACATGAGCAGACACTGGTGCCAGGGGCAGCTATGAAGAGTCCGCTTCGGTGGGAGCACTCTTCTCCAGGTTCTGCTCAGCTGGACACAGATGCTGAACCCTGGAGGCCATCCATGAAATGGAAAATGATCGAGGCGCAGCAGCACATTTGCAAGGTGCTGGAATAGGTGCCATGCGCACTCTCCACAATCGCGCAGAGGATGGAGGAGTCCAACTCCTGCATGAGTGGAATACTGTCACAGCGACATGAGGGCATCTCTGAGATAGTGTCACGGGTAAGTCTGCGATGGAGGGAAGGCTAGCCTCCATCGAGCTTCAAGCACGGCTCAACAATGTAGTCATTGAGGACCTGATGACTCAGGGTGAGCAAATTTCTGCCGCCTTAAACAGGCAGGCAGATACACTAGCACTGGCCTTACAAGGCTTCACACATGTCCTCCAAACTGTCGTCCAGCAGATGGTAAGAGTGATGTGGGCCTGGCCCAGGAGAGGGAAGATGGCGAAAAGGGACATGGAAGTGGGGACGCCACTGAACGTGCTTCAACGTCTTACCCGTTGCCCCCCTCTCAACCATTACCCACAATGCTGCCTCCTCTCCAGGTGGGCAAGTCTGCCCCCGCACAGGTGCAGGTGGAGCAGTCTTTGGAGGGGCCCTCACGAGCACTGAAACGCAGAGGGCATCGGCCCAAAGCATCTAATCAGTCAGGGCATGAAGAAGAGCAATCTGCCACTACCTCAGCTGCAGCCACAGGGGAAGCACCACGTAGGAGTAGCTGGAAGCGTAAGGTGAAGGTTTTGTGAGCACAAAGGAGATGCACAAGGGTGTTTGACAGTTTGTCATATTTTTTATTTATATTTGATTTTTTTTCCCACTCACAATAGATCTTATTATCATCACCACTACTGCCACGTCTTGCCCATTCTTGACTGGCTTGTGTAATAAGTCCCTTTCATGATGTTCACCAAGAACACCCACACTTTCGTAATTATTTAATGTTAATGAGAACCTGCACTCCTGTAGCACAGCCTAATTTTCTCTCCCCAAATCGTGTTGCAAAGTGCAGTACAGTGTGCAAGCCTCTGCCAGTGGCAGGGAGCTTCTTAAAATTGGAGCTTATGCTGCTGTCTTTTTGCTGGTTTTGTTGTGTAGTGCAGTTTGTTTAGTTTGAGTATGGCTTATACATCAAATAGCAGCTTTAATTACTGATTTTGACTCATGAATGGAAATAAGCTACTCGCATTTTCAATCTTTGCCAAAAAATGAAAACCAGTATGCACATCAGCATTGTGCATAGTATTGTGTTTTCTGCATATACGTAAACTAGCATCAAATGCTAGGACTCAATTTAGCCTTCTTAAGGAGTTTATGAAAGATTTAACTTGGATTTTACAGCAGCAGAGGATCACCTACCTTCTTTTTTTCCTCTCCTTCCTTGCAATGGATTCACTTTCTCTCATTTTGGTTCTTCCTTTGATGGTACTGAACTGAAATTAGATCACACTAGATAGAATGTCTGGAAATGAAACACATATTAAATATATATATTCATCACATCTAGAAACACTCAGAATTTATAAATCACGCAACTTAGAATCTCATAATATTGACACCACAGGGTTTTTTTTTTAAACTTTATATATTTCTCCAAAAATCATGCAAAGATTTACTTCAAATATAACACTGTTAAAAAATAGAATTACAATCATAGTAGCCACAAGAACACATCAATCTGTTATATACTACAAATGCTCACAGAAGAATATTGGAAATGGCATCATATTTTAGCCTTGAGATCAAAAAAATTAAATACAGTAATTAGGTTCTTTCACATCTACAATGGGACACCATTTCCATAGCATTGTGTCTAAACTGACAAACACAATAACAAATCGCACCTTGATGGAGGTTTTGCATTTCATCAAACATTCTGTCCTAATTTTAAAATTGTAATATGGATTTCATTTTATGATACAGTAGATTTAAAGGGACAATCCAAGAGTTATATCATTTGAATTTCATATTGTCATTTTAGAGTCATAGAGTCATAGAGTTATACAGCACGGATAGAGGCCCTTCGGCCCATCGTGTCCGCGCCGGCCATCAGCCCTGTCTACTCTAATCCCATATTCCAGCATTTGGTCCGTAGCCTTGTATGCTATGGCATTTCAAGTCCTCATCCAAATGCTTCTTGAATGTTGTGAGGGTTCCTGCCTCCACAACCCTTTCAGACAGTGAGTTCCAGACTCCAACCACCCTCTGGGTGAAAAAGTTCTTTCTCAAATCCCCTCTAAACCTCCCGCCTTTTACCTTGAATCTATGTCCCCTTGTTATAGAACCCTCAACGAAGGGAAAAAGCTCCTTAGTATCCATCCTATCTGTGCCCCTCATAATTTTGTACACCTCAATCATGTCCCCCCTCAGCCTCCTCTGCTCCAAGGAAAACAGACCCAATCTTCCCAGTCTCTCTTCATAGCTGAAGCGCTCCAGCCCTGGTAACATCCTGGTGAATCTCCTCTGCACCCTCTCCAAAGCGATCACATCCTTCCTGTAGTGTGGCGACCAGAACTGCACACAGTACTCCAGCTGTGGCCTAACCAGTGTTTTATACAGCTCCATCATAACCTCCTTGCTCTTATATTCTATGCCTCGGCTAATAAAGGCAAGTATCCCATATGCCTTCTTTACCACCTTATCTACCTGTTCCGCCGCCTTCAGGGATCTGTGAACTTGCACACCAAGATCCCTCTGACCCTCTGTCTTGCCTAGGGTCCTCCCATTCATTGTGTATTCCCTTGCCTTGTTAGTCCCTCCAAAGTGCATCACCTCGCACTTTTCCGGGTTAAATTCCATTTGCCACTGTTCCGCCCATCTGACCAACCCATCTATATCGTCCTGCAGACTGAGGCTATCCTCCTCGCTATTTACCACCCTACCAATCTTTGTATCATCAGCGAACTTACTGATCATACCTTTTACATTCATATCCAAGTCATTAATGTAGACCACAAACAGCAAGGGACCCAGCACCGATCCCTGTGGTACCCCACTGGCCACAGGCTTCCAGTCACAAAAACAACCTTCGACCATCACCCTCTGCCTTCTGCCACTAAGCCAGTTTTGTATCCAAAGTGCCAAGGCACCCTGGATTCCATGGGCTCGTACCTTCTTGACCAGTCTCCTGTGGGGGACTTTATCGAAGGCCTTACTGAAATCCATGTATACCACATCCACTGCGTTACCCTCATCCACACGCCTAGTCACCCCCTCAAAAAATTCAATCAAATTAGTCAGACATGATCTTCCCTTGACAAAGCCATGTTGACTATCCCTGATTAATCCTTGTTTCTCCAAGTGGAGACTAATTTTGTCCTTCAGAATTTTTTCCAATAATTTTCCTACCACTGATGTTAGGCTCACTGGCCTGTAGTTCCCCGGTTTTTCCCTACTCCCCTTCTTGAATAATGGTATTACATTAGCGGTTCTCCAGTCCTCTGGCACATCCCCTGTGGCCAGAGAGGTTCTGCATATATGTGTCAGAGCCCCCGCAATCTCCTCCTTTGCCTCACACAGTAGCCTGGGATACATTTCGTCCGGGCCTGGGGAATTATCCATTTTTAGGCCTGGTAAAACCGCCAATACCTCCTCCCGCTCGATGTTAATATGTTCGAGTATATCACAGTCCCCCTGCCGTATTTCTATGTCTACATCGTCCTTCTCCATAGTGAAAACAGATGCAAAAAATTCATTTAGAACCCCTCCTACATCTGCCGGCTCCACACACAGATTGCCATTTTTGTCCCGAATGGGCCCTATTTTTTCCCTAGTCATCCTCTTACCCTTAATATACTTATAAAACATCTTAGGATTTTCCTTTATTTTGCTCGCCAGTGTTATTTCATGGCCCCTCCTTGATCTCCTAATTTCTTTTTTAAGTATCCCCCTGCACTTTTTGTACTCCTCTCGGGCTTCCTCCGTCTTTAGCCTTTTGTATCGGCCAAAAGCCCTCCTATTTTTCCTAATCCATTCTCGTATATCCCCTGACATCCAAGGTTCCCTGGAGTTCTTGGAACCACCCTTGACCTTTACGGGAACATGTTGCCATTGTATGGTCTCAATCTCCCTTCTGAAAGACTCCCATTGCTCCGATGCGGATTTTCCTACAAGCAGCTGATCCCAGTCCATTTTGGCCAGATCCTGCCTTATCCTATTAAAATCTGCCTTCCCCCAATTTAGAACCTTTATTTCCGGCCCCTCCCTGTCCTTTTCCATGACCACCTTAAATCTCACCGAATTATGGTCACTGTCATCAAAGTGCTCACCTACTAGCACTTCTTCCACTTGGCCGGCCACATTCCCTAGAATTAGGTCCAGTACCGCCCCCTCTCTTGTAGGACTTTCTACATGCTGGCTCAAAAAGCTCTCCTGGATGCACGTTAAGAAGTTATGTTAAACTTGTTCCTCTATCTCCCCCTGACAAATTAATTTGCCTTCTATGCCAAACAAAAATCAGGATCAAGAGGATGAAAGACCCGTAGATACGCCAGAACACTCCAGAAACTAAAGGTACAGTGCACAGGGTCACCTTGCAACCTGTTTACTTTTTAAATATGAAATGGTGACTGGTTGCCTCCATCAAAGGGAAAGGGGCTGATTGAAGAAGCGATGAAAAGCAATGTTTCATTCTACAAGTTTTCGATATTTATACAGAGTGAAAGATAAGAGTAGTAGTTTATGGCACTGCTTAATTATACATTAAATTAACATTCTAATCAGTATTGGACGGATGTGTATAAGAACTTGAATCATGTATGCAGCCTCCATATGATCAGTCTCAAAATAAAGTGACAGATCAGTCATGGTGGCAATCAGGCCATTAGTGCTATCAGCTGCCCACTGGAGGACTTCATGGAGCTCAGAATTGGTTCAATCCCTGAACTGCACAGAGGTTGGTACATAGAATTACATAGAATGTACACAGAAACAGGCCATTCAGCCCTACAGGTCCATGCCGGTATTTATGCTCCACACGAGCCTCCTCCCTCCCTACTTCATCTAACCCTATCAGCATATCCTTCTATTCCTTTCTTCCACATGTGTTTATCTAGCTTCCCCTTAAATGCATCAATGCTATTTGCCTCAACTACTCCTTGTGGTAGCGAGTTGCACATTCTAACCACTCTCTGGGTAAAGTTGTTTCTCCTGAATTCCCCATTGGATTTATTCGTGACTATCTTATATTTATGGCCCCTAGTTCTGGTCTCCCCCGCAAGTGGAAACACATTCTCCATGTCTACCCTATCAAACCTTTTCATAATCTTAAAGACTTCTATCAGGTCACCCTTCAGTCTTCTCTTTTCTAGAGAAAAGAACCCCAGCCTGCTCAATCTTTCCTGATAGATATAACCTCTCAGTTCTGGTATCATCCTAGTAATTATTTTTTGCACCTTGTTATAATATGGAGACCAGAACTGTTCACAGTACTCCAAGTGTGGTCTAACCAAGGTTCTATACAAGTTTAACATAACTTCTCTGCTTTTCAATTCAATCCCTCTAGAAATGAACCCCAGTGCTTGGTTTGCTTTTTTATGGCCTTATTAACCTGCATTGCTACTTTTAGTGATTTGTATATCTGTACTCCCAGATCCCTCTGCTCCTCTACCCCATTTAGGCTCTTATTATCCAAGCAGTATGTGGTCCCCTTATTCTTCCTACCAAAATGTAATACCTCACACTTATCTATATTGAAATTTATTTGCCAATTACACGCCCATTCTGCAAGTTTATTAATATCTCCAGTATTTTGTCGCAGCCCTCCTCGGTATCAACTATACCCCCCAATTTGGCGTCATCCGCAAATTTTCAAATTGTACTTCCAATTCCCGAGTCCAAATGGTTTATGTACTGCTCTTATGTAAATGGTGAACAACAGTGGTCCCAGCATCGATCCTCGTGGAACACCACTTCCCATCTTTTGCCAGTCTGAGTAACTGTAACTATCTTCATCCCTTACTCTCTGTTTTCTGTTTTCTAGCCAGCTTGCTATCCATTCTGCTACTTCTCCCCTGACTCCACATGCTCTGACCATAGTCACGAGTCTACTATGTGGTACCTTATCGATGGCCTTTTGAAAATCCAAAGGATTGTAGTCGGCTATTGACCAATGTCGTCAGAAGGCTGACTATTTAGAGAACCTACTCAGCTAATTGTATCCAAGCTACATGTCTGCTATTTGTAAAGATGTTATGTTGTTATGCATTTCCTCTTGTCCAAACCAGTTGACTCATTTTCCTCCACCTCACATAAGATGATAGATTCTTTCTCCAAAGATTCAGATATCTATTAGAAAATATGAGTGTGGTAATTGTGAATTTTATGACTTAGTAATGTGCATCATTTCTACAGAATATTTTCAAAGGCTCCAGCATAAGATTTTCAACTTTTTTAAGGTTCCACCAGTGCAGAAATGAGAGAACAACTAATATTGTATATGTGTTACAATATGTGTTCTATAAAGCAAAAGTAATATCCATCTCAAGTACATGTGGTTGTTCCTTATAAATAGTAAATGTGACAGTACACCTCTACTTTTACATTCCTTTCCAGACTTTTATTACAGGTCACTTTTAAACATGCCACCCTTTTTAGGTTCATTCATGACGTTTTTGCATTTCTCATTCTTTGTTACAATTGAAATTCCTCACCAATTTTGATGTATCTGGGATTTACAATTGGAAATTTGGGCAGAAACCATTTCTGCTGGTTTTCAGACCCAAAATTGATGCACCCAAGTTTACAATCGTGGCTTGGTCCTCCCGAAGATCCATCTGCTGAGTTCCCACAAACCTCGATTAAATAAATTAAAATGAGGGCCAGTGGTGCTGACGCACTAAGGGGGCAATTTTAACCTAACCCGCCATCGGTAAATTGACGGGATCAAGTGCAACGCTGGTTTTACACCTCACCCAATTTTATTGTCCAAAGTCAATGGAGAGTAATATTGGGCAGGGTGTAAAATTGGCGTTCCACCCAATCTCATGGGTTTCCCACCCATCGAGTTAGATTAAAATTACCCCTAAGACTCTGGAAATGTTACTTGCAATGCACTATGGGTAATTTAAGACAAGTTTTCTACGGCATAGCTGAGACTGGCCCACCGTTTTACACCAATGCCTGTACCAATGGTATGCAAATGAGCAGACACAGGAAACTCATGTGTATCTCCCTCTACAGGCCACCAGCAGATGCAACATATTTTTTAAAGTTATTTTGTATTTCTGAACATGAAGCATGGAAGCAATTGGAAGGCAGATTATTTAATATCTGTGTCTTTTGGTCTGCTGAAAAAATGTCAATTTTCTAACAGTTTGCTTATTCAATGATTGCAGTATGGCCAATTCAATGAAAACACTTTGGTGGCAAAAAAATGTTGTTACTGAACTATATTCAGATAACGCCTGTGCTGATCTGAGGTAGAGAGAGAGATACCGTAGAGGAAGGAAAGATAACAAATGCAGAAACACAAGTCAGAGTGCCCATTAGAATTGACTAATTTTATACCGGAAAGTCAAAGTGCCTGATTCTCCCCTTTCCTGTGACACTGCCGTGAGATGAAGCAATGCCAGCACAGGCTAAAGAAAAGAAAGAGCAGTACTGGTGTGTCCTTGAATTGGCAGAGGGGGTAAACATCTACTAGACTGGTGAGTGAGGGTCCACTTCATTCAGCCCATAATTCTTTCCAAAATAATTTTCTTCAGCCTAACCTTGCTCCACATATTAAGGAAGGGGATGACATAGATGGATTCTTAAGAGCACTTGAATTGTTAGGGGTCCATCTTAGACTGGGGAGAGAAGTATGGAGAGAAAGTTTGGTAACGCCGCTTGGCAGAAAGGCAATTACTTTATTTTCTCAAGTAGATCTGATGTGTAGTCCAGCTTATGAAGTAGTAAAACAAGCACTTCTCAGTTCTTTTGACTTTGAGTCAGAAGCATATAGAAGTAAATTTGAAATATTATGGAAAACTCAGGATGATGGTTAAAGAGAACTGCCAATAAAAATGAAACAGGTAAAGAAATTGTGTCTGAGGGAGAAAATATAAAGACTTTTGATAAATTGTGTGAGCTAATCATAAAAGATAATTTTCTGGACGTCCTTCTAGGTGATTTAAGGTTATAGTTGTTTGGCCAAGAGACCAGGACCCTAAGCCAGATGACTGAGAGAACCAAGCATTTTGCAATCTCATGAGTGCCAGGAATCTGATGAATGATGAGAAGACAAATGTACCTAACCAGTCAATTGGCAGGCAATTCACCAAACCTGATCAGCTGACACTTCATGAGCCAGTGATTGTACAACACAAAGAAATAATTCTAGGGACATTAAGGACTGGATTTTCCTTTGAATTACGGCCCATTTGCGGGCAGTTTTGGGGCATTAAACTGAATAAAATTTGGGGGTATGGCCTACCGCCTCAAATCCACCACCAAAAAACTACAGCTGAATTGCCCTCTTTTAAAAAAAAATGACATTCCCCTTCAATGCTCAGCCAGAATTTCCCTGCTATATTTAAGTTGAGATGAGTGGACATGGCCAATATTGCCAATGCATTTTCCCCAGCTTCTGTTCCCCAAACCATACTGTATAAGTGGCAGTATGAGAAATACAGTGGTATCCCTGAGGCAGATACCACATTGAAGAAGCCATTTTACTTACTGGCGCTTTATCTTTGCCTGCATATTGGTTTTAGCTGGTGCTGTGGAGGTTCTGTCAATACTTTTACTACTAAATTCATTTGATGCCGCAGAAAGTAGTTTTGGACTGGGGACATGAATTTCCCAATGGAATTCCCTCTATTCCTATGTTTTGAAGGGGAGAGGAGGAGGAGGATATGGACGATGCTAGATTGGAGGCACATGGAATGAGGCATCACAAAATATGTTTGTTTCCTACGCATAGATACCCACTCATCAGAGTTTACAGGCTAAAAGGTCTTACTTAGATTATTCGCCACCTCATAGTTTAAAAGGGCAATTGGGAGGATAACCTATAGTGCACTTCCAACAGGAGAACATCATGTCAATACCAATCAAAATCAACAATGCCTTGAGTTTTTTTGCAACTGGATCCTTCCAGGCAGCATCTGGTGATCTTTGTCACATTAGTCAGTTAGCGAAGATCACTGATACTTTCTTCAGGTAGGGTCGCACAGTTTAGTTCCTTCTCATTGAAACCAGCTAAATAAAGAAAGTGAGCTATCAAATTCTACAAACTACCTATTTCCTTCATAAGTCAGCATTTCTCCAGCCATCCTACAACTCCAAGAAGTTACAAGCATACACAGAAATGCACTCTGAATTCTGTGGTCAATTTGTGTTTACTTTCCAGAATAACTTTCACCAAAAGGTCCCAAAATATCCATACACCCTATCTATAACTATTTCTTACCACCGTTGGTATTCTTTGCATCAGCTAACTTGCTTGATCTCGCTCCTAATCTACTACTTCGACCAGATGCTCCCTGTGTGAGATGTGATTAAGTGATGGATAGCTGGGAATTCCCCAGGAGCATTAGAGACCTGAGGTGACTCTTGCCAAAGTGAAGCACTCCATCGTATGAAAAACACAAGGCACATTGATGCAGATGTAGACAATTAATATTCTGCTTACTTGGTCCTATTGCAGATAGAATGACAAAAATCGGAATCTAATTAATAGGGAACTGCTTTCCACAGGAGTTTGGCCCATCTCAATTCAGTTCCCATAGGAATGCAAATATATAAACTACCCTCAGGTTCAGATACTCATTTGTCAGTTGCACCAAGGCAGGCCATATGGACAGTTCATGAAATGTTACATTGGTCAGAGTTCTCCTTTGAGCATGGGATTGAGACACATCTGTCAGTTTAGGGTGAAAGTACAGTGCCCTCCTTTTAATCTTTAAAATTATATTATCAGATCGAGGAGTTACTTGAAAATAAATGGTCTAAATTTGAACATTTTGAGTTTAATCATGAAACCTCAAATCTACTTTGCTATTAGAAAAGGAACCACTGAATCATGCTGCTCTGCCATCAGAGATGAACACTCGTAAAGCAATTTAGCAATAGGCATGCTCAGAGTGGCAACATCGAGAGAACGAACATATAATAAAGAATAGTCAGCACGGATTTCATAAGAGAAAGTCATGCTTGACCAAACTTATTAAATTCTTTGAAGAAGTAACAGAAACAGTAGACAAGGGTAATGCAATAAATGTAATATATTTGGATTTTCAAAAGGCCTTTGATAAGGTACCGCATGTAGACTCATGGCCAAGGTCACAGCATGTGGAGTTGGGACAGGTAGCAGAATGGATGGTAAGTTAACAGAGAGTAGGGGTTAAGGGTAGCTACTCAGACTGGCAAAAGGTGGGAAGTGGTGTTCCACAGGGATCTGTGCTGGGACCACTGTTGTTCACAGTTTACATTAACGATTTGGATTTGGGAATCAGAAATACAATTTCAAAATTTGCAGTCGAAACCAGATTGGAGGTTATAGTTAATATAAAGGAAGAATGTGTCAAAATGCAAGAGGACACTAATAAACTTGCAGAATGGGCGTGTAATTGGCAAATGAATTTCAATATAGATAAGTGTAAGGTGGTGCATTTTGGTAGGAAGAACAAGGAGGCCACATACTGCTTGGATAATAAATCTAAATGGGATAGAGGAACAAAGGGATCTAGGGGTACAGATACACAAATCACTAAAAGTAGCGAGGCAGGTTAATAAGGTCATAAAAAAGGCAAATCAAGCACTAGGGTTCGTTTCTAGAGAGATAGAGTTGAGAAGCAAAGAAGTTATGTGAAACTTGTATAGACCACACTTGGAGTATTGTGCACAGTTCTGGTCTCCATATTACAAAAAGGATATAGAGGCATTGGAGAAGATGCAAAATAGATTCACAAGGATGATACCAGAACTGAGAGGATATCCTTATCAGGAAAGGCTGAATAGGCTGGGGCTCTTTTCTCTCGAAAAGAGAAGGCTGAGGGATGACCTGATAGAGGTCTTTAAGATAATGATAGGGTTTGAAAAGGTAGACGTAGAGAAAATATTTCCACTTGTGGAGGAGTCCAAAACTAGAGGTCATAAATCTAAAACAATCACTAATAAATCCAATAGGGAATTCAGGAGAAACTTATTTTTCCATTATGCACGGCCATCACTTTTTCGCATTTGTATACTCAGGAACTCAGGACTATTCCTCCATACACTCTTATATGCATGACTATCTCTCCCTAGAGATTTGTACCAGTGAACATCATTCCCTGCAGCTGCATACACACAACTATTGTTCCCTAACATTAAGTATCCATTGACTCAGTTTGTAGCACTCTCGCTTGTGAGTACAGAGGTTAAGAGTTCCAAATCCCACTCCAAGATTTGAGCATGCAATCTATGGGAGCCACATCAGTACAGTACTGAAGGAGTGCTGCATTGTCAGAGATGCTGTCTTTTGCATAAGATGTTAAACTGAGGCCCTGTCTGGTGAATGTTAAATAGTCCATGTCACTATTTTAAGAAGAGCAGGGATTTGTCCTGGATAACATTCTTCCCTGAACCAACACCACCAAAAACAGATTATCATCTCATTGCTGTTTATGTGATCTTGCTGTGTGGAAATTGGCTGCTGTGTTTATCTACAAATTGCAAAAGTAATTGGTGTAGAATGCTTTAAGGTGTTTCTCTGGGATGTGATAAGGTGTTGCATAAATGTAAATCTCGATTTGTTTCTAATTAGGACAACCCTTCCTGCAATAATATGCAGTCCCTCTTATCAGTCATCTACAAAGGATTCTCTCTACAGCTGTATATGTACAACCACCACTCACTGCAACCATAGACACAGGACCACCTTCAGTCATATATCAAAACTATTCTGACCTACAACCATATATGCAAAATCATCCTGACCAGCCGTTTCATACGCAGGATCATCCCTCCCTATAGCTGTATATTTGGATTATCCCCCTGTCATCATATATGTATGGCTATCCCTTTGTAGTGCTGTTTAAACACAAAATGCAAGCATGCCAATTTTTTAAGGACTATAAATTGGAATGGTGCAATTATAAGGAAGACGACAGGACAATGTGACATAGTTAATGGTGTGAGTTTGTCCACATTGACTATCACCTTGAGATAAAGGGAAATTCAATTGCATTTTGGCCAGTTTTCAGGCATTGAAACAGCGTTTCACATACCAATTTTGCGGTGGGATGTCTTGCGCCGCAAGTGTGCACGAAATACGGTGGCCGCCATTTTGGTTTAGATGCTCCTTAAGCGCCCTAGCAGCTGCCTGAAATGAACACCGGATTCATTTCAAATATTAAACCGGGGTCCTGTCCTATATTGGGACCCTTTTGGGAAATTGGTGCCGAGGAGTGGTTTGATTTTCTGCCACTTGCTCTTCACAATTGTTTTTTTTACAAATTTTCTGCCTAGTTGTCACCCAATATTTGTAGTCACAATGCACATTGGGTATTGTAGTTCCACAAGGGAAGATGAAAAGTACAACTCCTATGATGCATTTCACACATAGACACACACACTCTCACTCTCTCACACACACACGCGTTTTCTCAAAAGAAGCTGGAATCAGTTAAAGAATTGAAGGCCTGCGCATAAGAAATTTCTTACGAACAATTTTAGTGCATATTGAGCTAACTTTTCAATAAATTTAGTGTTTTTCTTCAAAATTGCAATATTTTAATTGCATTTATTGTGGCATGAATTTACTTTTCAGCTATATGTACTGGGATGTGTTAGAATACAAAACACTTGAAGAACTTCAAGCAAATAAGACTATAAAAAAGCTGATGGGATACTGGATTTTATGGCAAGAGGAATAGAATATAAAATTTGAGATGTAATGATGAATTCTTATACCTTCATGATGTGGAGATGCCGGTGATGGACTGGGGTTGACAATTGTAAACAATTTTACAACACCAAGTTATAGTCCAGCAATTTTATTTTAAATTCACAAGCTTTCGGAGGCTTCCTCCTTCCTCAGGTAAATGTTCAGGAGCTCCTCGAAGCCTACGCATTTATACATATAGAACAATACATGGTATTTACAGAATGCCCCTGCAACTGCCCGTTGCCAAGGCAATCACCGTGTTCAGACAGAGAGGTGTCACCTGCAAAACCCCCGAATACACATTCAACAAAAAAACAAACAGGAAAAAAAACAGAGAGAGGCAGAAACATCCAGAAGGCAGAGAAAGCCAGCAAATGACCCATTATATTAAAAACAGATAACATTTGTTCGCTGGTGGGGTAACGTGTAGCGTGACATGAACCCAAGATCCCGGTTGAGGCCGTCCTCATGGGTGCGGAACTTGGCTATCAATTTCTGCTCGACGATTTTGCGTTGTCGTGTGTCTCGAAGGCCGTCTTGGAGTACGCTTACCCGAAGGTCGGTGGATGAATGTCCATGACTGCTGAAGTGTTCCCCGACTGGGAGGGAACCCTCCTGTTTGGCGATTGTTGCGCGGTGTCCGTTCATCCGTTGTCGCAGCGTCTGCATGGTCTCTCCAATGTACCATGCTCTGGGGCATCCTTTCCTGCAACGTATGAGGTAGACAACGTTGGCCGAGTCACAGGAGTATGAACCATGCACCTGGTGGGTGGTGTCCTCTCGTGTGATGGTGGTATCTGTGTCGATGATCTGGCATGTCTTGCAGAGGTTACCGTGGCAGGGTTGTGTGGTGTCGTGGACGCTGTTCTCTTGAAAGATAGGTAATTTGCTGCGAACGATGGTCTGTTTGAGGTTGGGTGGCTGTTTAAAGGCGAGTAGTGGAGGTGTGGGGATGGCCATAGCGAGGTGTTTGTCCTCATTGATGACATGTTGAAGGCTGCGGAGAACATGGCGTAGTTTCTCCGCTCCGGGGAAGTACTGGACGACAAAGGGTACTCTGTTGGTTGCGTCCCGTGTTAGTCTCCTGAGGAGGTCTATGCGATTTTTTGCTGTGGCCCGTCGGAACTGTCGATCGATGAGTCGAGCGTCATATCCCGTTCTTACTAGGGCGTCTTTCAGCGTCTGTAGGTGTCCATCGCGTTCCTCCTCGTCTGAGCAGACCCTGTGTATTCGCAGGGCCTGTCCATAGGGGATGGCCTCTTTGACGTGGTTAGGGTGGAAGCTGGAAAAGTGGAGCATCGTGAGGTTGTCCGTGGGCTTGCGGTAGAGTGAGGTGCTGAGGTGCCCGTCTTTGATGGAGATTCGTGTGTCCAAGAAAGAAACTGATTCTGAGGAGTAGTCCATGGTGAGCTTGATGGTGGGATGGAACTTGTTGATGTTATCGTGTAGTCTCTTTAGTGATTCCTTGCCGTGGGTCCATAGAAAGAAAATGTCGTCGATGTATCTGGTGTATAGTGTTGGTTGGAGGTCTTGTGCAGTGAAGAAGTCCTGCTCGAACTTGTGCATGAAAATGTTGGCGTATTGGGGTGCGAATTTGGTCCCCATGGCTGTTCCGTGTGTTTGGGTAAAGAACTGGTTATCGAAGGTGAAGACATTGTGATCCAGGATGAAGCGGATGAGTTGTAGGATGGCTTCCGGAGATTGGCTGTTGTTGGTGTTGAGTATTGATGCTGTCCTATTGATGCTTATACCTTCATAAGACCACAGTTGAAGTACAGTGTGCAATTTTGGGCATCACACTTTTGGAACAATGTTGAAGCAATACTGAGGGTACAATGCAGATTCACTACGATGCTGCCTGGTATGAGGAAATACAAATATGAAGAAGTAATAGAAAGGCAATACCAGAGTGAGTGATTGAAGCAGAGACCATGTCAACATTTAAGAATAGGTCAGATAGGTTACTGAAGGAAAATGGAATAAAAGAATATGGAATAGATCAGACACATGGGATTAGGACTACTGCTCATGTGGAGGATAAACACCAGCACACACTGGTTAGGCTGAATGGTCGTTTCTGTGTTGTAATTTCTATTTACAAAAATTATTGGAGCAATTTGATTGGTTGGTATTGTGGTAGTTGTTGGTTCCTAATTGTTAGCTTTTTCTACTGGTCTATAATTGACCAAATCAGCATGATATACTTAAGTGATTTTTTTTTCATTAAAATATACTTTATTCATAAAATTTGAAGCAATACATACAATACTGTTGTCATATCACATTCCAAACGTACACAATGCGGATTATACAATTTGCAGGTTACATCAAGTACAGTTCAATGAACACATTGTACATAATTACAGTTCATGACACTCTAGGGTGCCTCATTGCATTACACTCAATACAGATTATTGATTACAGATTCATTACAGGTACATTACAGATTAATTACAGGTACATTACATCAATTTGAATTTCACATTCTGCCCGGGGGGCGTTTTTCCCTGATTGCAGCCCCTCGGTATACAATGGCGGGAAGGCTCTAAATGGTTGTCTTTCCCCACAGAGCCTTTGTGGTGGCTGCACCCAGCTTCAGTGCGTCCCTGAGCATGTAGTCCTGGACCTTGGAATGTGCCAGTCTGCAACACTCGGTCGAGGACAGCTCCTTGCACTGGAAGACCAGCACGTTTCGGGCAGACCAAAGGGCGTCTTTCACCGAGTTGATGGTCTTCCAGCAACAGTTGATGTCCGTCTCGGTGTGCATCCCCGGAACAGCCCGTAGAGCACAGAATCCTGTGTTACGGAACTGCTCGGGATGAACCTGGACAGATACCACTGCATCTCTCTCCAGACCTTCTTTGCAAAGGCACATTCCAGAAGGAGATGGGTGACGGTCTCGTCTCCACAGCAGCCTCCTCGGGGACAGCGCGTGGTGGCGCTGAGAGTCCGGGAGTGCATGAAGGATCTGACGGGAAGGGCTCTTCTCACCACCAGCCAAGCTATGCCTTGGTGCTTGTTTGAAAACTCTGGCGATGAGGCTTTCTGCCAA
This sequence comes from Heptranchias perlo, assembly GCF_035084215.1. Taxonomy (NCBI): domain Eukaryota; kingdom Metazoa; phylum Chordata; class Chondrichthyes; order Hexanchiformes; family Hexanchidae; genus Heptranchias; species Heptranchias perlo. The sequence continues at coordinate 24,109,365 of NC_090333.1, forward strand.
ATGACATTGACAGTCTGCTCGGGGAACCAACCAACAGGATCCATCATCTCCTTTTCCCACAGGGTCTCGAGGACGTTACGTGCGGACCACTTACTGATCACCTTGTGGTCGAGGTGTTTTTTTGCATAAACTTTTTAACGAAGGACAGGTGGGGCGGAACGGTCCAACTGGATGGAGTGTTCTGTGGCAGCGTGGCCAAGCCCATCCTTCGCAACACCGGGGATAGGTAGAACCTCAGCACGTAGTGACACTTTGTGTTTGCGTACCAAGGGTCCACGCAAAGCTTGAAGCAGCCGCACACAAAAGTGGCCATCAGGATGAGGGCCATGTTGGGCATGCCTTTCCCCCCTTTCTCCATAGATTTGTACATCGTGTCCCTGCGGACATAGTCCATTTTTGATCTCCAGATAAAGTGAAAGATGGCTCGGGTGACTGTCGAGGCATAGGAGTGAGGTATGAGCCAGACCTGTGCCAAGTACAGCAATTCCGAGAGCACCTCGCTCCTGATGACCAGGTTTTTGCCCACGATCGAGAGGGATCATCGATCCCACAGTCCCAGTTTCTGCTTCACCTTAGAGATACGCTCCTCCCAGTTCTTGGTGCATGCCCCGCCCCCCCCCGAATCAGATCCCCAGCACCTTCAGGTAATCCGACCTGACGGTGAAGGGGACAAAGGATCAGTCGGTCCAGTTCCCAAAGAACATGGCCTCGCTCTTGGTACAATTTACCCTGGCCCCTGAGGCAAGTTCGAACTGGTCGCAGATGCTCATCAATCTGCGGACCGACAGCAGGTCCGAGCAAAAGACGGCGACGTCGTCCATGTGCAGGGAGGCCTAGACCTGAGTCCCTCCGCTGCCTGGGATCGTCACCCCTCTTATGCCTGCATCCCTCCTGATGGACTCGGCAAAGAGTTCGATGCAGCACACAACAAGATGGAGGAGAGAGGACAGCCCTGCCTGACTCCAGATTTGATCAGAAAGCTTTCTGATTCCCACCCGTTGATTGAAACGGCGCTACTGATGTTTGTGTAGAGCAGTTGGATCCAATTGTGGATTCCCTCCCCAAACCCCATTTTGGAGAGCACGTCCATCATGTACGTGTGGGATATTCTGTCAAAGGCCTTCTCCTGGTCCAGGCTGATCAGGCAGGTGTTCACCCCCTGTCCTGTACGGAGGTGATCGTATCCCTGAGTAGCGCCAGGCTATCAGAGATCTTCCTGCCGGGTACAGCGCAGGTCTGATCGGGGTGAATCACCACCTCCAGGGCTGACTTGACCCGATTGGCGATGACCTTGGACAGAATTTTGTAGTCCACGTTAAGTAGTGAGATGGGTTGCCAATTTTTGATTTCTTCCCTCTCCCCCTTCCGCTTGTAGATGAGGGTGATGATGCCTTTCCGCATGGAGTCTGACATGCTGCCTGCCAGGAGTATACCCCCGTACGCTTCCAGCAGGTCTGGGCCTATCCAGTCCCACAGAGCCGAGTACAACTCCACCGGTAAGCCGTCGCTTCCGGGAGTCCTACTCTTCTCGAAGGAACGGACGGCCGTTGTCAGTTCTTCCAGAGTTAGCGGGTGATTCAGACTCTCCTGCTTGCTGTCGTTTAGCACCTCCGTGATAGACGACAAGAAAGACTGGGAGGCCGCGCTGTCTGTGGGCTTCGCGTCGTACAGTCCGGCACAAAAGGATTTGCAGATCCTCAGAATGTCGGGCTGCGAGGATGTGACCGAGCCATCCTCTTCCTTCAGGCTGCTGATCACAGAGCTCTCTCTGTGCACCTTTTGGAAGAAGAAACACGAGCAAGTCTTGTCCTGCTCCACGGAGCGGACTCTGGACCGGAAGATGATCTTGGAGGCGTCGGAGGCAAAGAGCGAGACTTGCTGGTCCTTCACCTCTCTGAGTTCCTCCCCGACATTGATCCCCATCGACTGCAGCAGGAGAAGATTCTACATGCTTTCCTGCAGTCAGGATGTTTCCCTCGGCCTCTCTCTCGCCTTCTGAACACCTTTGAGGATGAAGAACCTCTTGATGTTCACCTTGATGGCTTCCCACCAGTGCACTGGGGAATCAAAGAGGGGCTTTACGGTTCTCCGAGCTTTGTAATCCCTCTTCAGCTCCTCAATGTTTCCCAGGGTCAACAGTTTCACATTCAGCTTCCATGTCCCCCTGCCCACTCTCTGATCGTCCTGTAGGTGACAGTCGGCCAGGAGGAGGCAGTGGTCAGAGAAGAACATTGTATGTTACTGGTGAGCTGCAGGCACCAGTTGCGACCCTAGAGGCAACTGGTGCTATTTGAGCTAAGCAATAAAGTGTAATATATGCGTTTGAAGAGTAACGTCTTGGATGTGACGCTCTGCATACATTTTTAAGATGTAGGCCTAGAAATTCGATTGTACAGAATCTGTTTTTGGGCGAAAAATTGGTGCTGCAGGGCACAATATTGCATGCGGCCTGCACGCGCTCACTAGGATTGTGCAGCACACCATATTGCTTAAGGCACTTTGTAGTCGCCCAGGGCACACGCCTGAAACTGGCGATAGGCCCCTGATTTGCATAAGCAATTCGCCTAACGCCAGTTTCAGGCCCCTTTGTGAAATTGGTTTGCAACTGATCGCAGCAAGTGCCGTTTTCTCTGGCGCAGAACAGCCAAACCAGTGGTCCTTAAAGGGACAGCTGGAGGTTGCCACCCAAAGGTACGTTAAATGTTTTTTACTTACCCGAATGTAGAGCTAGGAGGAGCATATTCCACATTAAGACTGATGGCTGCTGATGGCCTGCACTCTCCCGCCTCCTGATTGCCTCCCCTGTTCCCCCCGAGACTTACCTTAGGCCCTTGGCTGGTGTTCCAGCATGCGACTGGCTAGCTGCCTCTAGGGTCGCAACTGGTGCCTGCAGCTCACCAGTAACATACAATTTGCTGTGGTCCTGATGCACCTCACTTCGGGCACAATCCAATTTCTAGGCCATGATATCTAGAGCGTAATGTCACTTTTAAGGTGCATGCTAGACAGAAGACTAGTAATTACATAGATATTAATTAATGTGGCTTAAAATTTATGACGTCTGTCCATTTAATGAGGCCTCATGCGTATGACAAGACCTGCAGAGCAATAAGTGAACGAGCTTATCCTAAATCTGTATCACAAGTTGTAAAGCCTGTCTATAAGTTGCATGTTATTGACAGATTTTTTTTTTATTCGTTCATGGGATGTGGGTGTCGCTGGCAAGACCAACATTTATTGCCCATCTCTAATTACCCTTGAGAAGGTGTGGTGAGCCATCTTCTAGAAACGCTGCAGTGCATGCGGTGAAGGTTCTCCCACAGTGCTGTCAGACAGGGAGTTCCAGGATTTTGACCCAGCGATGATGAAGGAACAGTGATATATTTCCAAGTCGGGATGGTGTGTGGCTTGGAGGGGAACGTGCAGGTGGTGTTGTTCCCATGTGCCCGCTGCCCTTGTCCTTCTAGGTGGTAGAGGTCGCGGGTTTGGGAGGTGCTGTCGAAGAAACCTTGGCGAGTTGCTGCAGTGCATTCTGTGGATGGTACACACTGCAGCCACGGTGCGTCAGTGGTGAAGAGAGTGAATGTTTAGGGTGGTGGATGGGGTGCCAATCAAGTGGGCTGCTTTGTCCTGGATGGTGTTGACCTTCTTGAGTGTTGTTGGAGCTGCACTCATCCAGGCAAGTGGAGAGTCTTCCATCACACTCTTGACTTGTGCCTTGTAGATGGTGGAAAGGCATTGGGGAGTCAGGAGGTGAGTCACTCGCCGCAGAATACCCAGCCTCTGACCTGCTCTTGTAGCCACGGTATTTACGTGGCTAGTCCAGTTAAGTTTCTGATCAATGGTGACCCCCAGGATGTTGATGGTGGGCGATTCGGCGATGGTAATGCTGTTGAATGTCAAAGGGAGGTGGTTAGACTCTCTCTTGTTGGAGATGGTCATTGCCTGGCACTTGTCTGGCACAAATGTTACTTGCCACTTATCAGCTGAAGCCTGGATGTTGTCCAGGTCTTGCTGCATGTGGGCGCGGACTGCTTCATTATCTGAGGGGTTGCGAATGGAACTGAACACTGTGAAATCATCAGCGAACATCCTCATTTCTGACCTTATGATGGGGGGGAAGGTCATTGATGAAACAGCTGAAGATGGTTGGGCCTAGGACACTGCTCTGAAGAACTCCTGCAGCAATGTCCTGGGGCTGAGATGATTGGCCTCCAACAACCACTACCATCTTCCTTTGTGCTAGGTATGACTCCAGCCACTGGAGAGTTTTCCGCCTGATTCCCATTGACTTCAATTTTACTAGGGCTCCTTGGTGCCACACTTGGTCAAATGCTGCCTTGGTGTCAAGTGCAGTTACTCTCACCTCACCTCTGGAATTCAGCTCTTTTGTCCATGTTTGGACCAAGGCTGTAATGAGGTCTGGAGCTGAGTGGTCCTGGCATCCTCAGCCCCATACCGCTCTAGACTGTAGCTCAGAAGAAACAGAAAAGTTGTTTTGAGTAAGCTTGTGTACAACATGAATGGTATGGTGCATTATGTTGGCAGGTATATATTCTAGATGACAGACTGTTACAATATGGATTTCCTTATGTGATTTCCCACACTCACCCTAGCCTCAGTGGAGGGGAGCAATTTCCGTTCATAGGAAAGGAAAATCTGAAAGTCATCAATCCACAAGGTCTGTGTGATGTGTTACTGAGCCATGCAGAATAGGAAGATTCTAGAAAGAAAGAAAGAAAGAAAGAGGCTTTCAAGACCTCAAAACCTCCCAAACTGCTTTACAGCCAATTAAGTACTTTTTGAAGTGTAGTCACTGTTGTAATGCAGGAAACATGGCAGCCAATTTCGCACAGCAAGGTTCCACAAACAACAATGAGATAATGACCAGATAATCTGTTTTAGTGATGCTGGTTGAGGGATAAATATTTGTCAGGATCATTTGAGAGAGCTGACTTGATTTAACGTCTCATCTGAAAGATGGCTCCACCGACTACGCAGCACTCCCTCAGTACAGAGAAGCGTGAAGTACTGCATTTTGATTGGAAGAATGAGGAGAGGCAATATAAATGAAATGGTACAATTTTAAAGGGGGTGCAGGAACAGAGAAAACTGGGGGTGCACATACACAAATCTATGAAGGTGGCAGGACAAGTTGAGAAGGCTGTTAAAAAAACATATGGGATCCTGGGCTTTATTAATAGAGACATAGAGTATAAAAGCAAGGAAGTTATGCTAAATCTTTATAAAACACTGGTTAGGCCTCAACTGGAGTATTGTGTTCAATTCTGGGCACCACAGTTTAGAAAGGATGTCAAGGTCTTAGAGACGGTGCAGAAGAGATTTACTAGAATGGTGCCAGGGATGAGGGACTTCAAGTTATGTGGAGAGATTGGAGAAGCTGAGGTTGTTCTCCTTAGAACAGAGAAGGCTAAGGGAAGATTTGATAGAGGTGTTCAAAATCATGAATGGTTTTAACAGAGTAAATAAGAAGAAATTGTTTCCAGTGGCAGAAGGGTCGGTAACCAGAGGATGCAGATTTAAGGTGATCGGCTAAAGAGCCAGAGGCGACATAAGGAAACATTTTTTTTTATGAGATGAGTTGTGATGATCTGGAACGCACTGCCTGAAAGGATGACGGAAGCAGATTCAATAGTAACTTTCAAAAGGGAATTGGATAAATACTTGAAGGGAAATCATTTACAAGGCTTTGGGGAAAGAGACTAATTGGATAGCTCTTTCAAAGAGCCAGCACAGGCATGATGGGCTGAATGGTCTCCTCCTGTACTGTACCTATGATGATACTACACTGAAGTGTCAGCCTGGATTATGTGCTCAAGTCTCTGGAGTAGGACTTGAACCCACAACTATTTTGACTCAAGAGGTGAGAGTGTTATCGACTGAGCCACTGCTGACACATTAAAATGTAGAAGACAAAACATATAGATTGACCTTTTCATAGCTTTGTTACAGTACTAACGCTCACTTTCTCAAGGCAGCTCAGAGAGTAACTTAAAATTAAATCGAATCATCTATAAAGATCTCTGTTTCCATTGTTGCTTTCCTGCACATCAGACTGCAGTTTAATTGACTGTAATGCATATACTGGAATAGGATGTGATTGAATTGGATCAACATGATATGAATTGAATAAACCCCAGGTGCAAACAGTACATTATGTTTACTGATGCATTTGAAGGGTCCATTATCTTTTTATATAAAGTCCTTAGAAATCCTCAGTCGTACTGCTATCACTTAAAAAAGTAAATTGTAGGGGTTTAAGAAATTGCATATTTTAAAGGTCTATGAGACTTAAATCAAACTAGTTTTTCTAAAGAGTTTAAAAGACAGTCCAGGGAAAATGTTTTTTCTGCCAACAGGTGAAAGCATTCAAACTTACTGTTCTGACCACCAATATACCTAAGGTGCCAATGGGTTCTGCTCCTCCTCACTCCCTCCGTCATCACCATGGGAATGGACTTCAGAGAAGAAGCTGAAGGGAACCATTTTTCGAGGTGCAGTCCTGATTGACTTTAATTGGTAAAACTGGTAGACTTGAAACTTTGAGATGTCACTTTTTTTTCTTGCTAGCTGTTACGAGGTATTAAGGGAAATTGATGGTTTGAGACCACACATATAATTTTAGATAAGAGAATGTGTACTGGTACATACATGCTTTTGAAGCCACTGTGCGTTCTATCTGTATCTCTGGATGAAAATCAGTGTGGGTTGTGGAGTCACCCATTCAAACTTCCTGCTGTCTCACCAACCACATCTCAGTCTTTATGTGTGCAAGTTAAGCAACTTAAGTCCTGCATTCAACCAGAGTCCCAATTGAGACAGAAGGAGGAAGAGAGGTTGCATAGCTCCAAATTGTATGTTACTAAACTACTGCTCTTCTCTCTTCCACCTACACTGATGGAGTTTACTGATTGTTGCTTGGTTGGATAATATTGTAGGTCAGACTGAGCAGCAGACAGTGTCTGCAAGTATTTACAAATCAAAGACAATTGTTCACTCCCTATCGCACATTTTTTAAGCATGGTGTTCAGTAAGAGAAGTTTATGATGAGTTTTTTTTAACCTGGTCTGCTTCAATTACATGAAAGGGTTAGAGACACCACATGGGAAAGTGGTGTTAATTCGTCAAAATTAAGGGTTACATTATTTAACTCTACAATATGTTAAAAGTATTACCACCAAGTTATATGTGGACAGTCACTGTTTGGAATGCAGACTCTGCTTGTCCACATTTGAAAATCAGCAAGAGTAACATTCCCATTAAATAACTCACACTCTGGGGAGTTAGCCCATCACTCACCCTTGTTTTATACTTGTACATGGACACCAAAAGATATGATGCTATCAAAAGTAGAGCTCAGGGCAGCCTGATCGTGGCTCCCTATTTGCACTAAGATCTATCAGGCATTTTAAATTGGTTGGGTTTATTGAAATGTATTTCAAATAGAAATACATTACAATAATGTCGGTTCTCAGATCTCAGTTCATAAAATCAACATGGTTATGTACAAAGGCAAATTAGACTTAAACAAAAATGTTTTCATAGATTAAAAGAATGTGGTTCTCTGGAAACAAAGATATTTATCATGAACAATTAAAAGGGAACAAAAGCTGTTATTAGAGCAACTAAAAGGACACTGGAGAAGAGGATAGTAGACAATTGTGGTACCAATGGTAAAAGCTTTTTAAGCTGTATTAGAAGACTGCGTGGGGCCACTGTAAGAGTCCCAGCAACAGGTCCGAATGGACTTCCAGAGGAAAGCAGAAGTATTAAATGATCTTTTCATCTTGAAGACAATTCTCACCTATTACCAGGAAGTTGGTCTGTTAACAATAACATTGTAAATGTTAAAATAGATGAAGATATCATCTTAGACCGAATTAGAAACCTTAAAATAGATCGGGCTGCAAGCCCAATTATATTTAATCGAGGGTCCTAAAAGAGATAGGACATGTGCTTTGCGAGCCCTTTGCCCACATATTTAACAACTCTCTAGAGTCAGGGTCTGTTCCCTCGAACTGGAAGGATGCTCATATAATTCCAATTTTCACAAAGGGTGACAAGGCAGTACCAGGAACTATAGGCCTATTAGTTTGACTTCAGTTATAGGAAGACGCTCAAAGGGATCATAAGAGATGTTATATAGGATCACCGTGGCAGTTAAGGAGTCATTAGGGACTCCCAACACGGCTTCTGAAAAAGGTCATTTCTTACTAATTTGATTCAATTCTTTGAAGAAGTCACTAGGTTGGTGGATGAGGGTAATCTGATGTACATTGTCTACCTGGATTTTCAGATAACATTTGACAAGATATCTTATAATAGGTTACACCACAAGATAGAAAGATAGAATCCTGTGGAATTGGTGGGAAGCTGCTACAGTGGATAAAGAATTGGCTGCATGCCCATAGGTAGAAAGTTGTTATCAATGGTAGTGGACCTGTTTAGAGTCCTGCAGGGATTGGTGTTAAGGCCTTTGCTCTTTACTATCTATATTGATGACCTAGATGAAGGTGTTGGGGGAATGATCATAGGAAAATTTGTGCAAATGTTAGGACTGCGGAGGAAACTAAACAACTGCAAGCAGATCTCAATGTGTTGGGGGAATGGGCCCACATTTGGCAAATGGTATTTAACTTAGACAAGTGCATTGTTATGCATATGTGCAGGACCAACATTAAGCACGGTTACACCTTACAAGGAACTGAACGAAAGTCTGTGGTGAAAGAAAAAGATCTTGGTATCATAGTTCACAACTCTCTAAAGGTTCACTACCATTGCAGAGAAGCTACAGCTAAAGCAAATAGGGTACTGGACTGCATTCACAGGATCACAGGACTATCATTACAAAATGAAACGTACCATTTTGTCCTTGTACAAGACCTTGGTTAGGCCTCGTTTATAATACTGTGTCCAGTTCTGGTCCCCTAACATAGTAGGTGATATTGAGGCTTTGGAAAAGGTTAAGAGGAAAGTCACAAGAATGATTCCCAGTTTAACACCTTAGCTACCTAGATAGGCTTAAGAAGCTGGGTTTATATATTTAGTGATGCGTAGACTCAGGGGCGATTTGATTGAGGTGTATAAAATAATGAAAGGGCTCTATTGAGTGCACACTGACAAATTATTTCAATTTGATAGGTTGGGGAGGACTAGGGGTCATGCAGATAAATTACACAAGGAAAGAAATAGGTTAGAGGTTAGGCAGTTCTACTTTTCCCAGAGAATAATAGATGTGGAACAGGCTACCAGCTTGTGCAGTGATTGCTGATTCACTGTGCGCCAATGAGAGAGCTGGACTGGTTCTTGGCTGGGGCAGTGATCGCATCATGCAAGAGATAGGTACCAATTAATATATCACGGTCTCCTGGACTAGTTCCGATTGCCTCGAGAAATCGAAGAGAAATATTCCAGATTTCTTTCCCCTAATTGGCTTTGGATGTTTTGATCTGATTTTTCACCTCTTCCAGGAGGCTACATGGCACCTAGAGGGTAGGAATCTCTTCACATGATGCACATAAGGCATTATAATTGAAAGAGACAGGCTAGATGGACCAGCTGGTCTTTTCCTGTCCGATGTTTTCATATGTACGAATGTGTGTTCTAATGAATTATAGAAAGTTACAGCATGGAAGGAGGCCATTCGGCCCATCGACTCCATGCCGACTCCATGCAAGAGCAATCCAGCTCGTCCCACTCCCCCGTCCCATCCCTGTAGCCCTGCAAATTTTTTCCTTTCGAGTACTTATCCAGTTCCCTTTTGAAGGCCATGATTGAATCTGCCTCCACCCAACCCCCCAATGGAAAGAAATAAACCCAGTAAACTTTTATTAAAGTCTGTACAGCCACCTTATCTTCATATTTAAAATATTGCTAACACATGCTAAACAAATTTTTGGCTTGAAAGGTAGAATTACAGTACACTCCAAAATGTTGGAAAATGCCCCATATAAAGGCCGGGGTATTCTGATTTTGTGCACACTAGCCAATAATTTTCCGTCCATTGACATAAATAGGAGGAAAAACAGCTGGCTGCAAAGAACAGATTTTGAAAATCATGGTCACGCTGTTAAAAATCAAAAGCCAAAATTCCAGAATCCCCTAGAAAATAAATATTGTGATGTTAGTGCTACCTCTTCAGAAATTTCTAAACCTGATACTACTGCAAACCTCACTTTTATGTATTTTACATAATTGTTGAACGTATTTGCAACTTGAATAGGACAAGCCTGTGTCCCTTTGCACTTTGTGTAACTACTCAATTTCATGGCCTGGAAATTTAGTCACCTACCGCCCATTTTTAAAGCACTAAATGGCTTCCTTAGCCTCCATTATGGAGGGCAGAAAGTGCGTGCACAGTTCCGTCCAGAAGTGAGTCACCCACCATAATGTATAGCAGGAGACCCGACCCCACATTAAAAGAATGTGGACCACTGCCATCTGCAACACCTCCCCCCCACTCCCCGCAGATTACCACCGCTACCCCGTCCCGCTGATCCCCGCCTCCCGCTGATCCCCACCAATCTCTGCCGCTGCCCAACCCCCTCCCCCACCGGTCACCAATCACTCTCCCCCAATCTCAAATCCCCCCAATCTCTACCACCCACCCCCCAGGGGCAGATCTCCATCTCCCCCCCCACCACTGACTTAAGATCACTTCCTGAGCTCCATTCCCCCCTCCCCACCGTGACCTTTAATTACCCAAGGGCCAGGCCCTCAGGTTCACTCTTCGCCGGCGCACCATTCAGGCACAGAGATCGCACCGTGCGTCCCGCACGCGCCCAAAAATGGTCGCACCCATATTTCTAGGCTCCTATATCATAGCCCAATAATCAATTATTTTTTGAAATGTAGTTCCTGGTATATACAGATGATCTGGACTTGGGCATAGAAAATACAATCTTGAAATTTGCTGACAACACAAAAGAAAGAGCAAACAGTGAGGAAGACTAAAAGACTTCAGCATGACGTATATAAGTTAGCAGAAAGAGGGGCAGTGGGACTAGTTTTGGATTGCTCTAACATAGAGCTGATGCAGACACAATGACCAAATGGTCTCCTTCTGTAAACCTCTATTATTCTATGGTTCTGAGCTGGAGGGGAAGAGCCAGGAGCAGAGCTATAGAGAGGAAAAGGGAGGAGAAGCCAGGAACAGTGCTTGGCAGAGAAAAGGGGGCGATACCAATGTTTTGGAAGAGAGAGGGGCGAAGCTTGGAGCAGCAAATTGGTGGGAAAGCTGGGAGCAGTGTTAGGGAGAGGAGAGTGCCAGCATTAAATGATAGTGCAGCCATCAACTGGGGGAGGGAAGAAAGGGAAATGCCAGTATTAACTGGGGTAGAAGAATGACAGCTTGAATGAGGGGCAAAAAATGCTGAGTGAAGGAAGAGAGAGTAATACAAGGTTGAATTGAGGGGGAGAATGAATAGAATGCTAGAATGCATTGGGTTGTGGGGGGCTGTCTCTGGTAACTGGGTGGAGGGATTAGATGGTTTACAGAGGGGTAAATTTTCATCTGGGCTCGTACTCGGGCTGAGACTTGGCGCTGCAGAGGCAGCACATGCCCAAACCGGGAAGCCTGAGGATTGCCAGGAATTGGTCCTCAGCCCTCATCTACATATTTGGGTACAGCTGCCAGTGTCGGTTGTGCCTCCACAGCCAGCTTGCCTGATGAACAAAATCAATTTTTAAGGTAATTGGCAAAAGAACCAGAGGCGAGATGAGGAGAAATCTTTTTACGCAGCGAATTGTTTTGATATGGAACGCACTGCCTGAATAATAACTTTCAAAAGGGAATTGGATAAATACCTGAAGGGTATTTACATGGCTTTGGGGAAAGGGCAGGGGAATGGGACTAATTGGACAGCTCTCTCAAACAGACGGCACAGGCACGATGGGCCAAATGGCCACTTTCTGTGCTGTATCATTCTCTGATTGATTCTATGAATTTTGGACCGCCTGCCTCACCTGCAGCGGCCCTCAGGTGAGTTCCAGGAGGGGCTGAAATGGGCAATGGGATGGGGGGGTGGTGAGGCGATTGCGAGGAGTTGGGAGGAGCGCTCCTGCTCCTCCTGGCTCCACAGAAATGTTTTTTTTAAATCTGCTCATCAGTAACAACAGGCTTTAGGCTCCGAATTTACATAAGCAAGGGGCCTAACACCTGTTTTAGGTGGCCGCCCAGTCACCTAAAAAATGGGCCTGAAAAATTTAGCAGTGGGCCCAAGGCCTGCACAGATTGGACACAAATTGTCCCACTGCTAAATTGGTATGCTTTGCGCCCATTTTACGCCCAGAAAATGGGCACAACTTATTCCAATTTCTACCCCAGTGTCTCTATGAAGTGGCTCTGAATGGAATAGAATACCTCTGTGAATTTATGAGCAGGAAGTTTTGAGGATGGGGGGGTGGGGAGAATGACCGTTGAGGTAGTTTAGAGGAAGTTGAGTCTGGTTTGTCTGCTGAAAATAAAAATGTCACTTTTTGATTAAAAATCTACCAATTGTGAGGTATAAAAGTATTTAAAATTTACCAAAGGGTACCATTTTAATATAAGAATTCAAAATTTTCCAAGAGACCATGCCTACATCCTCCCAAGAAACATAACACCAATTGGTGTGGGGGAGGGAGGCCACATTTGGAAGCACTGTGTACAGTTCTAATTTTGCTGCCTACAATCCTGACTGGAATATTCCTGTGGTTAATCAAACAGCTTTGAATCCTCTGTTTGCTATTTGCCTAATTATTTTTAAAAGAAAATTAATTAAAACGTTTTCCCCCAGTAATAGATAACCTGCTGCTATTGGGAGAAACATGTTTTAAAATTTAAAGAAAAATAATTAATTCTCAAAATGACAAACAGAATAGTTTTCAATAAAACTGAGGAAAAGTTCCTTCCTGTTTAGAGGGGAAAAAATGCAAGGCCCATGTTTCTTGAAGATCTTTACTACAATTATAGGCAAATCTTTTGTCTGATTTTCTTATTTTACTTGGACGTTTATTTTTCCAAGGGCCAGCAATGGGTGTCCAGAATAACTTTTCAGTAAAATGTTGTGTTTTTGCAGGGCAATTTTTGGAGACTTTTCCTCATATGCTTTGGATGACATAATAGTTAGCACAGCCTCAATATCCAATTCAAATTCACCTTTAATACCTTCCAACCAGATGGGGACCACATTTTTGCATTGCCCCTTTCCTGTTATGGAATATTCAGAAAAATGTGTCTCCTCTTCATCTGTCTTACCTTGCAATACGGATTCTTCGTCAGGTTCCTCATTGGAATCAACATGGTGGACACTGGATTTTCGTCTTTTCTTCTGTTGATTCCTCACAATACTATTATAATACTTGGGGCTTCTTTTCTTCTCCCTGCCTCCAATCTGGCAGCACCTGCTGGCTTCCAGCAACACTTGGCTAAATGGCCCGATTTTGGTGAATTATGACATTTAACCTTCTAATAGAAACATCGGACTGGATGATGATTATTTGTACCACATCTCCAACATGGTTAAACAACTCTGTTCCCTCCGGAGCTGTTGGACCCATGCTGTGGAAATCCCTCCCTACACCACTCACCCTCTCCACTTCCCCCTCTTCCTTTAAGACCCTCATTAAAACCCGCTTTGACCTAACTTTTGGTCACCTCTCCTAATATCTTCTTCTTTGGCTAGCATCCATTTTTAACTTATGCCTTTGTGAAGTGCCTTGTGACATTTTTTGACATCAATGGTTGCTATTTGAATGCAAGTTGTTGTTATTAGTCAAATAAACGTTATTCCAGTAGTTAATTTAATTGCTTTTTTTTAAGAAAAACTTTGATGTTGGAGAACTTGTGGAGAATTCTCACAACAAAGATCTTCCATAAGGTCAATTTCAGAGAAGTGTTGCCTTAGCACAGTAATATTCGAGGCTGCCACGATATTAACACAGGGTAGGCTTTCAGCTGCCTAGGCCCTAAGCTCTGCAATTCCCTCCCTAAACCTCTCTGCCTCTGTACCTCTCTCTCTTCCTTTAAGACGCTCCTTAAAACCTACCTCTTTGGTCGAGCTTTTGGTCACCTGTCCTAATACCTCTTCATGTGACTCAGTGTCAAATTTTGTTTGATGATGCTCCTGTGAAGCTCCTTGGGACGTTTTACTATTTTAAAGGGGCTATATAAGTTTGTTGTTATTGTTGTTGTTGGCTGTCAGAGGACTCAAAGGAAGTCTGAATGGCATAATTTATGAGCTACATAGAGAATGTTGATAGTTAGTGGATGAATGCAATCAGTAGATTCATGAGACAGCTACCTACCCAGAATTAATTTACATATTGTAATTTAAAGATTTCATAATACTACTTAGTTGCTGCCAATCTGCACAGCAGTAATAGAATTTACATATCAATAGCACCCTATCATGTCCTCAGGACATCCCAAAGTGCTTCCAATCAATGAATTAGTCTTTGAAGTGCAATCACTGTTGTTACATAGGCAAATGACATTTTACCATCCTGAGCCTTCATGGAACACCTGTCTTTTGCTGCTTCAAGCTGTGGTCAAATGTAAGGAATCTTACAACACCAGGTTATAGTCCAACAGTTTTATTTGAAAATCACAAGCTTTCGGAGCTTTTCTCCTTCGTCAGGTGTGTGAAGGTTTCCATAAAAGCACCACATATATAGTCACAGAACAATGCCTGGTGATTACAGATAACCTTTCCAACTGCCCGTTATCACACCTCTGCATGGATGGTGTTCAGACAGGGGAACGTTACACCCCAGACCACTGAATACGCAAGCGGTCAGATTACAAAGAGAGAGAGAGGGAGAGAGACAAAGAATGGCCAGTTGTCTTAAAAACAGAGAACTTTTTTCCCCCCTGGTGGGGTTACATGTAACGTGACATGTAGCGGGATCTTGGGTTCATGTCACGCTACATGTAACCCCATCAGGGGGAAAAAAAGTTCTCTTTTTAATACAACTGGCCATTCTTTGTCTCTCTCCCTCTCTCTCTCTTTGTAATCTGACCGCTTGCGTATTCAGTGGTCTGGGGTGTAATGTTCCCCTGTCTGAACACCATCCATGCAGAGGTGTGATAACGGGCAGTTGGAAAGATTATCTGTAATCACCAGGCATTGTTCTGTGACTATATATGTGGTGCTTTTATGGAAACCTTCACACACCTGACGAAGGAGAAAAGCTCCGAAAGCTTGTGATTTTCAAATAAAACTGTTGGACTATAACCTGGTGTTGTAAGATTCCTTACATTTGTCCACCCCAGTCCATCAACGGCATCTCCACATTGAGCTGTGGTGTTGAGGGAGGGAGGTGGGAGAAAATCTGGTACTCTTTCTGGTTATGTGAATCCAAGATCCTATTTTGGGAGGTGACCTGGTGGAGCTAAAGTTCTTTACTCTAGGAAGTTACTTATGTTCACTGTCTTGTATCTTTCAAATACTGGATTACATTTGTCAAAGCCATTGGTGTCTATTCTTTCTTTTTCCTTCTCCTCCAAATTTGCATCCTACTCTTCAGGCACAATAACAATGGATGTGTTTAAAATGTCAAACATTGTTTCAAACACATAGCACAGGGCACTCTAAAAACAAGAACATTGATAAAATAAATTTGGGGATCAGGCAGGAAAGTGGAGTTGAGGTCGAAGATCAGCCATGATCTTATTGAATGGCGGAGTAGACTCAAGGGGCCGTATGGTCTACTCCTGTTCCTATTTCTTATGTTCTTATGTTTTTAATACAGCTAGCAGTCAACTAGAGTTGAGGGTTTATGGATTGAAAGCTTATATTCGGCATACATTACAGACAATAAGTAAATAATAGTGGGGTTGTCCAATGGGACATACTTTAATATTCAAATTCCGTAGAGGAATCCCAAATAGACTATGTAGTGCAAGAATGGTTATAATGAGATTGTGGTAGAACATTGTTTTGCAATGCTGGCATTAAAATGGAATTAGGGTGCTACTAGACAGATACTAGAGTGATACTAGGCTTGATTGAGTACAATACAGACAGCTAGAGCAAATAACCTCTTTGCCCTTGTTTTGAACTGACTGTAGGTGTTAATATTCTGAATCCCATCTGATAGAGTATTTCAAAGTGTGCATGCCTGCAAATCAAATAATCTGGAGTCTGAGCAGGTCCCAGCAAGGATTGTGTAGCGAGAAATGTGAAAGCAAGTCAGGTAATTGTGGGTGCATTTAAGTGGGTTTATTCAGCTAAGATGGAATGATTTCCACACAGGAAACAGATAACAAGAGAGAATCTGTATATGAAAAACTCATCTGTATTAAAGCAAAATGGAATTGCTTGCTCATAGGGGTTGATCTGAATGAAGCATGAACATGGAAATGCGAATAAACTGAGTAACATAGACAACCGAGCGCTATCCTTTGAAGTTAGGAACCTAGATTTGAATCCAGCTCAAATTAATGAAATTACATTTTCTTCTCTACGACAGCTTTAAGAGTCTTAATTGAAGTACATTTGGGGGTACTCTCAACCCAGTACCAGGCAGGGCCAAGTCCGTAGCACAAACCAATCAACAAGTTGGCATAAATTAGCAATCTTATTTAAATGGGCACACAAAGCAACTAGGTTATGTGGGAATGGAAATGTGTATTTACAGTCGGTGAGTTTAGGAGATTAGAGCTAAAGTATCCTGCTGGGAACGTGTAGAAAGAATTTATCCAGCATCTAACCTCCGTTATTTCTGATCTGGGAGTTGGTCATCCCGAAAGTAGGTGGTAAAATATTCCATTCCCAAGCAGTAACATCCCTGATGTAAATAAACACAAATATTTTCTTGGAAAATTGAATCTAGAAATGCCATTTGACCTAAATGAAGCGATTGCTGTGACAACTATTTGGACAACATAGTTGGTCTTTGATAATTAAAACATTTGTTCAGTTTATATGTGGAGAACGTAACTAAGAAAATCCTATATTCAGTCAATATAAAATAAAGTACACTGTCAGGCACAAAGTGCCAGTAGAGGGAAAATCACACAAGAACAAACAAGAATTCAATATCTGTCTTCCATTCTTTATGAATTAAATCCAGATGTTTGGTAACAGATGACTGATTCTCTTTGTAGAGACACTATGGATCTTGTGTTAAATTGGGCTCCACAGGACAGTTGTTAACATCAATTTGCTCTCATGCTCTATCAAAAAGGAAGCAAATCAGAGAAATTTAACATAAATTGCTGTGTGTTTAAATGTTTCAGTTATTTGAGTTGATATATTCATATTCCTTAGCAACTGGATCAATTATGTTAAATGGTTGGTTAATCGATCAGCTGCAGTACAGACTGAACTTCTGTTAATCTTCAATCCCTGGATGAAACCTGGGAACCGAATCTTATAAAATCAAAGAGGGTTATTAATGACAGTCTGAGCACTGAGTTTCGTCATTGACTCCAGGAGTCAGCAATACAGCAGCAAGACTGTTAAATGCATGATGTCTGTGCAAAGTAATTTAACGCAATGAAAAGTGTTATGGGTCTGAGAGTGAAGCCCATTATATCAGGAGATGCTGCCTGATACTCGGCATTTTAAATAGTGAGATTAATTTACAGAATTCTTAAAGCATGAGGTGCTTTTACAGGATTTATAAACTGTAAGAATGATTTAGAGGAATTTTTAAATGGTAAAATTAATTGACATGGTTTCTGAAGGATGAGATTTATTTCAACATCGTGCTTTTAGGGGGAAATTTTTAAAACATTATTTTTTTACATGATCCTTAAAGCATGAAATTAGTTTAAAGAGAATGTCTCAACATTAGGATCATTTATAATGAGTGAGATTCATCGCATTCTCCTCCATCTGTGAGAGTAAGATCGCTATGCATCTTTCTCCATGTGGAAGGGTAGGATACTCTACGGTTCTCACTTATTCTCATACTCCTTCAGATAGTCTGCACATTTGATTTATCCATAGCCACCATTGATACCGGTCTATGATCAGATGGTTTCAAATATAGATAGCTGTATTGCATCTATTTCTCCTTCTCCAACACTAGATAAAATAACTAATTGTCATGTGTCAGCGATGTAACCAAGAACTAACAGATCTTTTCCTATGTGATAAAGGAGTCTGAGTTGCAGCATGCTCCGACATTTAAATTTCTCTAGATACAAATTTCCCAATTTTGGAACTCAGGTCTACCCAAATGAGATGTATGAGTCTTAGTAACATGCTGTCCTGGAATTGAGCTCCCACAATGCAGGCAAGCACATCTGAGTAATGCTAAATTGTTCCGAAAGAAACAAATCTTAGAGATAAGCCACTGTGGTATTCAAACTCTTCCAATGGAGGTGAATCTCCATTGATTCTGAATGACAGCCCCATAGGACCTGAACTTCACTACCTGAGGCAGGCAAGTCTAATTGACAGGCTGCAGTGGAACATGAATTCCGCCAACTGTGCTAAGCACCTCTAGCTGAATAAAGCACATCTCAGTGACGGGCCACCATCGAAATCAGACTCCCCTGTAGAAATGACCAGGTCTGAGCAACAGCTGCACTGGACCTCAAACTCACCTAATGTTTGCAGTACCAAGTCCTGCAGTTCAAGCTTCTCCCAACTGAGGCAAATGAGACTGAATGGTGACTTATTCAGGAACTTGAATTTACCACCTCTTGTAGGGAACAAGTGTCCAACCCCTTTAGTTGTTGGGCCAGCAACTGTAAAGTGTATGGGGGAAATTTTTAGGTTGAGTGCCAAATGTTTGAAACATAGGAACGGGCTCAGTATCGGCGAGCAGATGACGGGGGTTGAGAATGGGTTGGCAGCAGACAGGAAGATTTTTGTGGGGCACTCCTACTCCTCTTGGCCCCACAAAAAAAACAAAAAACTTACATTTTGTGAGACCTCCAGCAGTCCCTTAAAGGATTGCTGGTTAAGCCTCTCGACGTCTGGAAAAAGTGAGACTGCCATGTGCACGCCCTTTCTTTCTTGAAAGTTGCAATCAGGGTCCTACATCAGGCGTATCACCCCTATTTTCATATTATAAAAGCCTCCTTGCCTTCTTTGGGTCCATTTAAACGCCTTCTTGAAAGTTGATTCAGGTGGGCAAATGGGTGTATAAGGTCTCAACCAGATCAATTGTGGTTGCCAAGGAATACAAGCCCACCCAATTACTATTATGTTTAACATCCATTTGTAATTGTCAGCAATTAATACTCCAGTCTGTTTTATTATATTAATCCTATTAAGAAGCACAATCCAAACTAATAAAACTACGGAAATTTACAACACAAAAGGACACTTTTCGGCCCCTTGTGTTTGTGCTAGCTCTTTGCTAGAACAATCCAAACCTAATCCCATTGCCTGGTTCTCTCCTCAAAGCCCTGTTTCATCCTTTACTTCAAAGATTTAAACATCTTTTCTTAAAAGAGGCAATGGATTTGGCCTCAACCATTCTCTGTGACAAAACATTCATAATCTCTGTTTAAAGAGATTTCTCCTAATTGCTCTCCTCACTCTCTTAGTAATAATTTTAAATTGATGACCTTTCATCACTGAATCCCTAACCAGAGGAAAATATCTTACCCTATTCACTCTATTAGAACTTTTCATAATCTTGAAAACCTCTATTAAATCTACTCTTAGTCTCCTCTGCTCTAATGGAAATAGTCCCAGTTTCTCAAATCTCTCCTCCGAACTATAGTTCCCCATCCCTTGCATCGTGTTGGTGAAATAATGCTGTACACTATAGCCCCGATTTTAACTGGAGCAGGAACAGGCAGGGCAAGTGACAAATCCCCCTGATGTCATCGGCGGGAAGCCCAGGCGATTATAAGATTAACGAACTGCCCACCCAATTGCTTCAGCAAATGGGAAGCACGCCCATTTTCACTGCAAAATTTCCGACGGGCAGCCCGAGCCCTTTTTAAAGAGGGAATACACCTCTTAAAGTGAGGTTGCAATCCATGCTTTCAGATTTTGTGGCAACTCTGAACACAGTTCTGTAGGCAATAATGAGTTGGAGGGCCACCCCTAAATTTTCTGATGCGTTCCTGGAGATCCTGGTGAAGGAAGTCAGGGCAAGGAGGGAGGTACTGTTCTTCAGCCCCTCAAGAAGATCCCCAGGAAGACCATCCAGCGGGCCTGGACAGAAGTGGCTGAGAGGGTCAGTGCCTGCAGCATTACCCCCGGGGACCTGGGTACAATGTAGGAAAAGGTTTAACGACCTCATAACAGCAGCAAGAGTGAGTACAGTTCTTCATCTCTCTCAACAATGCCTGCTAACATTGTTTCACCCCTCTCCCAAAAATCTCAACAATTCCCTCCCATCCATCACACCCTTCAACAAGGACACATTGCAGCACCTCTTTTTCTCATTCCAAACACAGTCACTTCTTCTTTTTCTGTCTTCACACCAGACACTAACAGCATTCTCTGTGCACATCCTAGCACTTGCAGAACAAGCAACTCCTTCCAGGACTC
The DNA here is from genome assembly GCF_035084215.1 of Heptranchias perlo. Classification (NCBI taxonomy): domain Eukaryota; kingdom Metazoa; phylum Chordata; class Chondrichthyes; order Hexanchiformes; family Hexanchidae; genus Heptranchias; species Heptranchias perlo. The sequence continues at coordinate 24,129,833 of NC_090333.1, forward strand.
CTTTCTCACTTCACATTCCACACACTTATTACCTTCCCATCCCAATTCCATTTTGCTTCTTCTCCAATTCTCAGCACATGGACTATAAACACAAGCTGTGCACATCTCCACTTTCCTTTTCAAGAACCACTCACTAACTCTCTTTCTGCAGGACAGAACGGTACATAATTCCAGGGAGAGGAGCAAGATCAGGAGAGGAGATTCTGACATCATAGCCTTCACCCAAACAGAGCAGGACGCCCTGGAGGCCCTTTTCTCTTTTCTTCAGGTCCTTCTCAGCACCTGGGCCTGCAGAAGAAGACCATCAGGCACTGTATCACTCCCAAACTCTAGCATAGAGATTGACAATCAATGTGTGTTAGACAGGGAACTAGATAGGTCTCCACATGGTGAAACACCCAGCAGGAGTGAGCACAAGCAAGTATATGTGGCAGGGACATCCCAGGACACAGCTGGAGGGTGAGTCCTCTCCCAGCTCTGATGAGATAAGAACATCAGAGGCCCAGCGATGAAAAGAAACTGTTTGCCTCCCACAAGCAGTTCTATCAGGTATTGGAAAGGTATCATCTCGCATGGCATCAGCACTCTGCAGTCTTCCTTGGAGAGTGTAGCCACCTCCGGGGTCACTGCATTTGGGCCCTCACAAAGGGAGCCAATGTTATCAGCCTTTGCAGCTTTGGTGGAACTCAAATGGCTGCCATGCAGGCTCTGGGCTCCACATTGGAGAGACAGGTGTCCACCTTGGACAAATTGGTGGACCGAATAGAATGGGGCTTTCAAGAAATCACTCATCTTCTGTAGTATGCTCTCCTGCAGTGGAAGTGATGAGCCCAGTCCCACGGGAGTGGCTGTGGCATTATCTGAGCAGTACATGTTGCCCTCTCTCAAGATGTCAGCCCTCAAACAAAACCCTGCCATGGCGCCAGGAAGTCAGCTGGGCCAGACTGTCCAGCGGTAGCAGAGGTGCAGCAGTCTACAGCCGGGCCCAAAAGTCTCTGGCCATGAGTATCTCAGAGCTCAGGAATGAAATTTCATTACTCTGCTCAAATTGATACTGTCAACATACACAATAGCCCAACTGGCACAGGAGAAAAGTCTGAACAAAGAGATAATCACAGCCTTTTTGTAATTAATTAATTATCTGTTACTGGCTCAAACTGACCCACAGTTACGGTACTAAGTAAATAACTGCAAACACCTGCTTGTAATAAACAGCTAAAATTAAGTAAATTAAAGTAAATTTAAACTCAAAATACAGTAAAATATACAAATAAAAATGTCAATACTCACATCCCAATTACTCCCTTTGAGTCTAAACTCCACGTTCCTTTGGTCTTTCACACTCTCCATTGGCCTCTTGCAATTTGAGATTGAGCTCTCTCTACTATGCTCACGCCTGGTAGTATACCATGGAAATAATGGTATAAAACCATTACACTTCAATCGTATTGTAAAATACCTGTTTAACCTAAGTAAAGCCATTTGCTGTTCTCCTTCAAAGTCCTGTCAAACTCCTAAGATGATTTAAATAATTGTAATCCTAATTATTAAGTGGCAGTGATACTGCCCGCATATTCTACTGTATTGATCCCATTTAAGCAGGACACTTGTGGGAATTTCAAGAACTTGCCTATAAAGTGGTAGAAATGAATTATCATCTTCATTCAAGACTCTGCAGCAAGCAAACTAAAAACCCACCATTCACACACATTTGTGACATGAATCAATGTTTTTTTTTCCCTCAAAGCTGGTGTCGGCTTTTCGGTTTCCTCTACTTCTCTCTCACCCCACAGCAACCCTAGTGTGTCAGACAACAATCCACAGCAAACATACAACCTGTTCCCAGGTAGCTGCCATAGCTGAGGGGGAGTTTGGTCTGTTGGACATTAATTTTTCCTTACCTCCAAATTCTAAGCCGCATTTTGTCTGCTCCAGAATGGACTATATGTTAATCCCCAAAACACCATCATTATGGCACTGAACAATTGGACGGAATTATATTTTTTCATGTTTGGTACCTGGACAAATCTGAGAAGATCCGTGTATAGAATATAAAAGCCAAGAGATAATAACGAACCTATATAAAACCTTAATAAGACCTCAATTACATTATTGTGTGCAGGATTGGGCTGCACACTATAAAAAGGATGTTAAGACTTTAGTGAGGGTACAACACAGATTTAAGTTAGCCTTTGGCATAGTGGTAGCATTCTGCCTCTGAATCAGAAGGTGGAGGGTTTCATCCCCACTCCAGACAGCCCTGGCGATTGGAAACTAGAATATGGGACACGATTTTAAAAGGGTGGCGGGATGGCAGCGGGGGTGGTGAATGGACATTCGGGTAACCCGAATAATAAAAACTTACCGTTCCCCAAGCGATCGCGACTAAATTGGTGGCCATTAACCTTGTTTCCGGGTTTGCTGTCCAAAAGCTGCGCGACGGGCGGACTGCACATCCACATGACCTGCTGTCAGCTGGAGTGTCTGGATTTAAAGAGCATTGCTGCAATGGCTTCTGCTGAAGCAAGGAGCAAAAAGACAGAATAGAGCAGCAGAGGGGTAAGGCAGCTCCAAGATTCAGTGATGCCTCACTTGAGGTGCTGCTGGCCGGGGTGAGGAGGAGGATGGAACTATTTTACCCAGCCGACAGGAGGAAGCGCCCTGCCTCTGCCACCAAGAAGGCCTGGCTCGAGGTGGCAGCAGAGGTCACCAGCAGGAGCAAAATATCCCCACCTGGATCCAGTGCAGGAAACATTTCAATGACCTAACTAGGTCAGCAAAAGTGAGTACACTTATTGATTCTCCTGCATTCCTTGGTGCACATCACCCCTCCACCCCCCCAACTCATTCTGCACTGCCAAGACTTCCATCACATCACTCCTCACACCCGCTTAAGGCTCATCCTCAATTTACCTTCACTTCCTGAACACTTCCTCACCTCCCCATTTGTGACCCCACCACTATCACTCACCCCAATCCTCATCCAATATGATGTCTCTGTCTGATACTATCCCTCTGATGCACCTCTTTCGTGGTCAGCCTCACCTAAAGCAATGCATTCATCGGTTGGCCACTTCACCCTCACTTACTCACACATCTTTCTCCCCTTGTAGGAGGGAGGCCACAACAAATAGTGATCCTCACTGAGGCGGAGGAGGAGGCCCTGGAGATCAGCCGCACCCTTGAGTGCCTGTCCGTCAGGGACACCGAGACTGGCACCCCACAAATGTCTGATGACACAACTTTAACATTCATCACACACAACATGAATTGATGTTAACAGTGATTGGCATGTTGAACACTTCAGGATGCTCATCGCAACATGAAACATCTGTGATGATGCTCAATATTGCCTTCTGTCCTCTTCCAGGCCCTTCAACGCCTGCAGTGATGGGAGAGGGCGATTCCTAAGAGGAGCTTCCGGCCTCTGAGGCGCACCATCACATCTTAGTGAGACATTCACCAGTGCAGATACTCACACCTCAGTGGGTCCTAGTAGTCAGTTAGTTGGGTTGGCATCTGTTGAGTCACCACACACAAGTGAGCACGAGCAGACACTGGTGGCAGGGGCAGCTGTGGGGAGTCCGTGTCGGTGGCCGCACACCTCTCCAGGCTCTGCTCAGCTGGATGCAGATTCTGAACCCCAAGGGCCATCCTTTAAAAGGAGAATGATCGAGGGACAGCAGCAACATCTGCGAGGTACTGGAATGGGTGCCACGCACACGCTCCACAATAGCGGAGAGGATGGAGGAGTCCAATTCCAGCATTAGTGGAGTGGTGGGACAGGTACATGCAGGAATATCTGAGATAGTGTCACAGGGATGTGGCGTAGGTATGTGCAGGAATGTCTGCGATGGAGAGAAGGCTAGCCTCCATTGAGCTTCAGGCAAAGCTCACAAATGAGTCCATTCAGGCCCTGACAACGGCTGTTCGGACTTAGGGTGAACAACATTCTGCCACCTTAAATAGACAGACAGAAACTTTACAACTGGGCTTACAAGGCATCATACGTGTCCTCCAAACTGTTCTCCGGGAGGGTGGTAGGAATGATGTAGGCCTGGACCAGGAGAGGGATGATGGCGAAAGGGGAAAGATGATGGAAGTGGGGACGCCACTCAAAGTGCTCCTACATCTCACCTGTTGCCCCCCTCTCAACCAGTACCCACAATAGTACCTCATCTCCAGATGGCCGAGTCTGCCCCTGCACTGGTGCAGGTGGAGCAGTATTTGGAGGGGCCCTCACAGGCTCCAAAACCCGGAGTGGGGTAGGCCGAAAACATCTAAGCAGTCAGGGCATGAACATGAGCAACCTGCCCCTACCTCTGCTGCAACCATAGGGGATGAAGTAATAGGAAGAGAAATACTAAGGATTTGTGAGTACGAAGGGTGTCTGACAGACTGTCATGTTTTTCATTTATATTTGGTTTTTGTTAAAGTCACATTAAATGTTATCATTCTCACCACTACTGCCACGTCTTACCCGTTCTTGACTGCCTTTTGTGATAGCGCCCTTTCATGTGCTTCATCGTGAACGGCGAGACTTGATGCCACCCAGTGGGTGACTTTACAGTGGGTGCATGTGTAGTTGCAGGACTGTTTTGTGCTGGGGGTGGGGGGAATGGTGTTGGCGCTGCTCTTTCCAGGTGGTGTGAGGATCAGACTATTCTTACTTTGTGATCTCCTTATGAGATTGGTTCAAATATTAGTGACTCTCTGGCCTCACGAGCAGCCAGGTGAGCGGCTGCTCTGCCGATGGTTCCTCGTCCTCCTCCTTCTGCTCCTCCTCAATGTTCATGGCAGGTGTGGATGCTGGATGAGGGCATAGGGCCTCATCAACCGGTAGCCCTCTCTGCTGCGTCTTGTTATGCAGGACACAACACACTACTAAAATTTGACCCACTCTCGCTGGTGCATATTGAAGCGCTCCCCCAAAACGATCCAAGCACCAAAATCGCATCTTCAGCAGTCCTATCGCATGTTCAATTACAGACCTGGTGGCGATGTGGCTGTCGTTGTATCGACGCTGTTCCTCGCTGATGGGGTTCCTCAGAGATGTCATGAGCCACGTGTGCAGGGGCTATCCCTTGTCCCCGAGGAGCCAGTCCTTAAGGCTGTTTGGTGTGTGAAAGAGGGCCGGGATGTTGGATTCCCCTCAGAATGAATAAATCTTGGCAGCTGCCAGGGTATCTCGCACAAACGTGAAGAAATCTTTTGCGGTGGTCACAAACGAGCTGCGCGTTGATGGAGTGATAACCCTTTCTGTTGATGAACAATCGTGGCTCACATGGAAGTGCTCGGATTGCTATATGCATGCAATCGATTGCACCCTGTACCCATGGGAAGCCAACCACCAAGTGGAAACCCACTGCCCTCTCCGTCTAGCTGAGGTCGTCCATGCGGAAGTTGACGTATTGCGACACCCTGTGAAACAAGCCGTCGGTGACCTATCTTATGCACTTGTTGACAGACGACTGAGAGGCCCCGGCGATGTCATCAGTGGCACCCTGGAATGATCCGGAGGTGAAGAAGTTGAGGAGAGTGGTAACTTTAACTGTGGCGGGCAATGAGATGCCGCCAGGCCCAGCCGGGAGTAGCTTGGCATGAAGGAGGCTGCAGAAATCTGCGACCACCTGGCGACTCACTCTGAGCCTCCATATGCACTGCTCCTCAAGAGAGGTCCAGGAAGCTCAGCCTCGGTCTGTAGACCCTCTGATGAGGGTAGTGCCTCCTGCAACATCGGTCCCTCTGCTGTTTCCCTCTCTGCTCTTGTGCAGGTGTCTGTGGCGCACCATTGTGTTGTGGAGCTGCAAGTGGTAGAAGTGCACGCCCTGCCTGGCGAGGATGGTGATGTTCCTCCTCCTTGGACGTACTCATGAATGCAGCCATTGCACCCCCAATCCTGATTTTTTTTAAAAATTTGTTCATGGGATGTGGGCGTCGCTGGCAAGGCCAGCATTTATTGCCCATCCCTAATTGCCCTTGAGAAGGTGAGCCGCTTTCTTGAACCACTGCAGTCTGTGTGGTGAAGGTTCTCCCACAGTGCTGTTAGTTAGGGAGTTCCAGGATTTTAACCCAGCGACGATGAAGGAACGGCGATATATTTCCAAGTCAGGATGGTGTGTGACTTGGAGGGGAACGTGCAGGTGTTGTTCCCATGTGCCTGCTGGCCTTGTCCTTCTAGGTGGTAGAGGTCGCAGGTTTGGGAGGTGATGTTGAAGAAGCCTTAGTTGGTTGCAGCAGTGCATCTTGTAGATGGTACACACTGCAGCCACAGTGCGCTGGTGGTGAAGGGACTGAATGTTTAGGGTGGTGGATGGGGTGCCAATTAAGCGGACTGCTTTGTCCTGGATAGTGTCAAGCTTCTTGAGTGTTGTTGGAGCTGCATTCATCCAGGCAAGTGGAGAGTATTCCATAATACTCCTGACTTGTGCCTTGTGGATGGTGGAAAGGCTTTGGGGAGTCAGGAGGTGAGTCACTCGCCACAGAATTCCCAGCCTCTGACCCACTCTTGTAGCCACAGTATTTATGTGGCTGGTCCACATAATGGTATCAGTTTGAGGGGGTCTGAAAAGTTGGTAAATATGTGTAAACAGAACAATTCTGAGTGTGAACCAAGAATTTTCAACCTAAACACAAAGCTCTCCCAGCCAAAAATTTGTCTGAGAGAACTGAATGCCCTGCTGCAATAACTCACGTTTTATAACCATCTGTCAAACATGGCAGCCGGCTGAAACCCGACTACTTTCCCATGCCGTATTTCACACAGCATGGGAAACACATTGAGGCAGCATTGAAATCACTTGCCATCATTCTTGATTGCATTTATGCACATTTCAAGTACTTTAAGTACTTGAATCGCTGCTTTAAATATCGTCTCACCAGCACTTAAAGCCGGCGGGACTTCTGGATTTGGGAACGGCGCACGCACCCAGATGACTCTGGGTCATGCTCATTTTTCGGCGGGCTGGAGCCGGGATTCCTTCCCGCTCCAGAAAATCCCAATTTTCTTTGCCCCCCACCATCAATGCACCCGCACTTTCATTTTAAAATCATGTCCATGGTCTCTAAATACTGGGTTGACACCCAGCAGGGTACTTGTGTCTGGAATGAATGACCAGTGACTTCGTGGTAATATTCCTGACTCTGTCAGAAGGGTTGGGTTCGGACCTTACTCCAGATAGCCCCAGAGAGCGGTGACTGAAGTGCCAGTTCTGAATACTAGGTTGACGTCTAGCAAGATAGTTATGTCTGATGGATGCGGGTCTCCTCTTATATCATAAAGTGTAGGTGGGGTTCTTTAGCCTTGGTTGCAGTGCACCTAGGAGAACATATGAAATTGATGGGCAGAAATAGATCAGCTGGTTCATCAAGTCTGCACCACAACAGCGATGCCTGGAGCATAACGATTAGACACCTATACCCATCAGCACACCAGCCTACCATCAGTCATGCAATCTCCAGGGAGGGGCAAAAAAAACAGAAAAAAGCCCAAGGCCAATCAAGAAAAAAAAATGACCCTCTTAGACGACCGAAAATAGTCCATGAGGCCACATAGACTACGCATTTAGCACCTGGTATTTTACCTAGCTTTTGTAAGACGTGGGCCCCGATATTACCAGGGAGGCAGGATAGCTGTGGGGGGACAACTGGGCGCGTGGGTAACCCGCCCAGTAAAATTCATCCGTTCCCCACGTGATCGCGGGTAAACTGAAGCCACTTACCGTGGCTTCCGGGTTTCCCGTGGTCAATCTGCACGGCGGGCGGACTGCACACCCGCATCACAGGCTGTCAGCTGGAGGAGCCGTATTTAAAGGGGCAAACAACCAAAATTATAGAATGGAGCAGCCCAGGGGAAAGGCTGCTCCCAGATTTACCGATGCCTCACTCCAGGTCCTACAGTATGGGGTGAGGAGGAGGAGGAATATTTTCTACCTGGCGGACGGGAGGAAGAGGCCTGCCTCTGCCACCAAGAAGGCCTGGCTCGAGGTGGCAGAGGAGGTCACCAGCAGCAGCAATGTCTCCCGCACATGGATACAGTGATCAGCCAAAGTGTGTACACTTACTCATTCTCCTACACTCTGTCTTCCACATCACCGCCTCCACCCCACAACTCCTTCTGCACTGCCAACACTACTCAATCACATCACTCCTCACACCCACTCAAACCTCATCCTCAACTTACCAGCATTTACTCACCTCCTCAGTACTCATCCTACCACTACCACTCAAACCAATCCTCAAACAATGTCATGGCTCTGTCTCATACTCATCCTCTGATGCATCTCTTTCACGGTCAGCTCCACCCAAACCAATGCATTCATCGGTTGGCCAAGTCACCATCACTCACTCAAGCCTCACTACTTTCTCCCCTTATAGGAGATGAGAGCCCAGAATGCACAGGAGAGGGCAAGGACTGGAGGGGGGCCACAACATCTGGTCATCCTCACAGACGCGGAGCAGGAGGCTCTGGAACTGAGCCGCACCCTCGAGTGCCTGTCCATCGGGGACGCCGAGACTGCCACCTGACAAACGGCTGGTGACAGAACTTTAACATTCGGCATTCACAATAGCAATTGATGTTAACATGCCTTGCCATCTTCAGCACCTCAACATCTGTCATCATGCTTAATATTGCCTTCTGTTCTCTTACAGGGCCTTCAACGACCGCCGTGATGGCGGAGGGCAATTCCTCAGAGGACCTGCCAGCCTCTGAGGGGGCACCGTCACATCTCAGCGAGCCATCCACCAGCGCAGAAACACACACCTCGGTGGGTCCCCGTCCTCACTTAGTTGGGGTCGCACATAGTGAGTCACCATACACATGTGAGCACGAGCAGACACTGGTAGCAGGGGCAGCTGTGGAGAGTCCGCGTCGGTGGGAGTACTCTTCTCCAGGCTCTGCTCAGTTGGACACAGATGCTGGACCCTGGGGGCCATCCATGAAAAGGAGAATGATTGAGGGGCAGCAGCACATTTGCGAGGTGCTGGAAGAAGTGCCACACGCACTCTCCACAATCGCACAGAGGACGGAGGAGTCCAACTCCTGCATGAGTGGAATGGTGGCACAGGTAAGGATGGAATCTCTGAGATACTGTTATAGGGACGTGAGGGCATCTCTGAGATAGTGTCGCAGGTAAGTGCAGGAATGTCTGCGATGGAGGGAAGGCTGGCCTCAATGGAGTTTCAAGCACGGCTCAACAATGAGTCCATTGAGGCCCTGACAACGGCCCTTCGGACTCAGGGTGAGCAACATTCTGCCGCCTTAAACAGGCATGCAGATACTCTGGCACTGGCCTTACAATGCTTCACAAATGTCCTCCAAACTGTCGTCCAGCAGAGTGGGAGGAGTGGTGTGGGCCTGGCCCGGTGGGGGGGGGGGGGGGAAGATGGCGAAAGGGGAAATGGAAGTGGGGACCCCACTCAAAGTGTCCCCACGACTCACCCGTTGTCCCCCTCTCAACCAGTACCCGCAATGCTGCCTCCTCTCCAGATGGCCGAGTCTGCCCCTGCACAGGTGCAGGTGGAGCAGTCTTTGAAAGCGCCCTCACGGGCACCGAAACCCAGTGGACGTAGGCCCAAAGCATCTAATCGGTCAGGGCATGAACAAGAGCAACCTGCCACTATCTCTGCTGCAGCCATAGGGGAGGCACCACGTAGGAATACTGGTAAGCGTAAGGCGAAGATTTTGTGAGCACAAAGGGTGTTTGACGCTTTGTCATGTTTTTTATTTATATTTGATTTTTGTTAATGGCACATTAAATATTATTATTGTCACCACTACTACCACGTCTTGGCCATTCTTGACTGGCTTGTGTAATAAGACCCTTTCATGAGGTTCACCATAAACACCCACACTTGATGCCACCCATTGGGTCACTCTACAGTTGGTCTATGTGTAATTGCATGACTATTTTGTGCAGGGGGCAGTAGGGCGGGCTGGTGTGGCCACTGCTCTGTCCAGGTGGTGAGGACTGGACTCTTCACACTGTCTGATGTTCGGAGAACCGTTCACATATCAATGACTCCCTGGCCTCATGAGCAGCCAGGTGAGCCACTGTCCTGTCTGTGGATTCCTCCTCCTCCTCTGCCTCCTCCTCCTCAGCCTCCTCCATATGGGTGGCAGATGTGGATGGGGCCTCCTCCAGCGGCACCCCTCTCTGTTGTGCCATGTTGTGCAGGGCACAACACACGACTAAAATGCGTCCTACTCAGTCTGGTGCTCAGTATTGAAGCGCTCCCCCAGAACGATCAAGGCACCTGAAGCGCATCTTGAGCAGCCCTATAGCCTGCTCAATTGTAGACCTAGTAGCGATGTGGCTGTCGTTATATCGATGCTGATTCTCGGTGGTGGGATTCCTCAGAGGTGTCATGAGCTACGTGTGCAGGGGGTATCCCTTGTCCCCGAGGAGCCAGCCCTTGCAGGTGTTCAGTGCGTGGAAGAGGGGTGGGATGTTGAACTCCCGGAGGATGAAGGAATTGTGGCAGCTGCCAGGGTATCTGGCGCACACGTGAAGGAATCTCTTGCGGTGGTCACAGATGAGCTGAGTGTTGATGGAGTGATAGCCCTTCCTGTTGATGAACAGTCCTGATGGTGTGAGTTTGATGGGGTCCGCAAAGTAGGTAAATGTGTTTGCACAGCAGAGTTTAGGGTATAAATTAATAATTTTGAGTGGAAAGACAAAGGTGTTGCAGCCAAAACTTTGTCTGAAGTGAGAGTGCCCTGCTGCAATAAATACCGTTTTCCCCCCACCAGTCAAATAATCCTTTGCATCTGCCACTGGCTGTTGGCTGAAACACGTCTGCTTCAACAGGGAGTGTTTCCCACAGCACGGGAAACACGCTGAGGATTCTTCAAAATTGCACCCCTGCCAAAATCTCCACTCAATGAGGTCTCTCAAGTACCTCAACTATCTGACTAACTATCTAAAGCAGCATCCCGCCGGCTTTAACTACCGGTGGGAGTCCAGCATTCGGGAGCTGCGCACACACCCAAACGTGTCACTGGGGAACCCAAAAGTCAGCGGGTAGGAGCCGGGCTCCAACCCGTTCCAGGATTCTGCCATTTTAGAAGCCCCCCCGACCCCAACGCGCCCGCTCGGCCATCCGAAAACCGGCCCCGTGATCTTCTTTCCAATAAGAAACTGGTCCAACACTCTCTTGAAGGCACACAGAGGGTTCAATTTTCAAATGGTGGTGATATGGCAGCGGAGGTGGGGGTGAAGGTGCACGTGGCTAACCCTAATAAAAAAAACTTACCGTTTCCGATGCGATCACAATGTAATTGATGGTGATTAAAGTTCTTTCCAGGTTTCGCAACCGGCAGCCAGCCTGATTGACAGGCTGACTGCTGACAGGAGCTGCAACACCGAGGGGCGGGGGGGGGGGAAAGAGAAAAAGAGCAAGATGTCATCCGGTGCTGGTATGGAAGATCGAGGGGGTGGGGGTGGGGGGGAGAGTGGAAGATCGGGGGGAGGGGAGAGTTGAAGGTTACCGGGGGAGAGTGGAAGATCAGAGGGGAGGAGAGTGGGAGATGGGGGGGGGGAGGAGAGTGGGAGATCGGGTGGGGGGAGGAGAGTGGGAGATCGGGTGGGGGGGAGGAGAGTGGGAGATCGGGTGGGGGGGAGGAGAGTGGGAGATCGGGTGGGGGGGAGGAGAGTGGGAGATCAGGTTGGGGGAGGAGAGTGGGAGATCGGGGGGGGGGGAGGAGAGTGGGAGATCGGGGGGGGGGAGAGTGGGAGATCGGGGGGGGAGGAGAGTGGGAGATCGGGGAGGGGGAGGAGAGTGGGAGATCGGGGAGGGGGAGGAGAGTGGGAGATCGGGTGGGGGGAGGAGAGTGGGAGATCGGGTGGGGGGAGGAGAGTGGGAGATCGGGTGGGGGGGAGGAGAGTGGGAGATCGGGTGGGGGGGAGGAGAGTGGGAGATCGGGTGGGGGGGAGGAGAGTGGGAGATCAGGTTGGGGGAGGAGAGTGGGAGATCGGGGGGGGGGGGAGGAGAGTGGGAGATCGGGGGGGGGGAGAGTGGGAGATCGGGGGGGGAGGAGAGTGGGAGATCGGGGAGGGGGAGGAGAGTGGGAGATCGGGGAGGGGGAGGAGAGTGGGAGATCGGGGAGGGGGAGGAGAGTGGGAGATCGGGGGGGGGAGGAGAGTGGGAGATCGGGGAGGGGAGGAGAGTGGGAGATCGGGGGGGGGAGGAGAGTGGGAGATCGGTGGGGGGAGGAGAGTGGGAGATCGGTGGGGGGGAGGAGGAGAGTGGGAGATCGGGGGGGAGGAGAGTGGGAGATCGGGGGGGGGAGGAGAGTGGGAGATCGGGGGGGAGGAGAGTGGGAGATCAGGGGGGGAGGAGAGTGGGAGATCGGGGGGGGAGGAGAGTGGGAGATCGGGGGGGGGGGGAGATTGGGAGATCGGGGGGGGGAGAGTGGGAGATCGGGGGGGGAGGAGAGTGGGAGATCGGGGGGGGGGGAAGAGTGGGAGATCGGGGGGGGTGGAGAGTGGGAAATCGGGGGGGGGGAGGAGAGTGGGAGATCGGGGGGAGAGGAGAGTGGGAGATCGGGGGGGAGGAGAGTGGGAGATCGGGGGGGGGTGAGGAGAGTGGGAGATCGGGGGGGGGAGGAGAGTGGGAGATCGGGGGGGGGAGGAGAGTGGGAGATCGGGGGGGGGAGGAGAGTGGGAGATCGGGGGGGGGAGGAGAGTGGGAGATCGGGGGGGGAGGAGAGTGGGAGATCGGGGGGGGGAGGAGAGTGGGAGATCGGGGGGGGGAGGAGAGTGGGAGATCGGGGTGGAGGAGAGTGGGAGATCGGGGGGGAGGAGAGTGGGAGATCGGGGGGGGGAGGAGAGTGGGAGATCGGGGGGGGGGAAGGAGAGTGGGAGATCGGGGGGGAGGAGAGTCGGAGATCGGGGGGGAGGAGAGTCGGAGATCGGGGTGGGGGAGGAGAGTGGAAGATCGGGGGGGGAGGAGAGTGGGAGATCGGGGTGGGAGGAGAGTGGGAGATCGGGGGGGGAGGAGAGTGGGAGATCGGGGGGGGAGGAGAGTGGGAGATCGGAGGGGGTAGGAGAGGGGAAGGTCAGGGGGAGATCGGGGGGACATTGGGGGAAGAGGGGGAAATCGGGGGGGTAAAGAGGGGGAGATCGGGGGGACATTGGGGGATGAGGGGAAATCGGGGGGGAAGTGGGGGAGATCAGGGGGACATCGGGGGTGGTGAAGATGGGGAGATCGGAGCAGGGTGGAAAGTTAGGTTGATTTTGTGTTTTAACTTTGTGCAATGGTTTGTTATTTAATTTATTTCATTTCTTTTTGCCTGATCTGGTCCTTCACATCTGGTTTCACCAGGCATGAACCAGAAGTCAAAAATTGTTCTAACTACCTAATATGTCACAAGTAAAGTGCCTTAAGTACCTCAATGAGGTACATTTGGTTCTTTAACTCTCATCCTGCCGGCTTTAATTGCCGGCAGGACTTCCGGATTTGGGATGCCCGTGTGGATACAGGTGCGTCTGTGGGAAACTCGGAAGTCAGCAGGTTGGAGCCGGCTTCTGAACCCTCTCAGGATTACTGCAATTTTCGCAGCCCCCTCCCGCCGTCCCCAACGCACCCGCAATTTAAGTTTAAAATTGAGCCCAGAGAGTCTGCACTCACCACATGAGCCAGTAACTTGTTCCAGAGAAAATAAAAACTGTGAAAAAGGCAATGGGAAACCATCTCACTTAAGCACTGGCAGATCTGATAGAACAGCTCCATTCGTAATCTTCATAATCTCATACAGCACTGCTGCAACGCTAAAAGTCAACAATGAACAATTACAATCTAAAACATCATTGTTGAGCTGGGGTCAGGAGGAAAGGATGAGGTGCAGTGTTTTCCTTGCTTCTTTTTCAGTCATGCACTATAAATGGAACAACTTTAATAAATAGACAATTAAAAGTCCACTAATCTGAATGAGCAAGACTTTACAGAGTCCAGAAGCATGTGATAGGTCTTCTCTCCAAACTGTCAAACAGGATGCAAAGTTCTACCATAAGCTTTGTCAGGCCTAAGTAGGTCTAAGATTTCTTAATCTCCTACTAGCTTTTTCAGCCATATTGACCACTTATTTCTTTTAAAGAAAATACCAAACCAAGGATCAAGGTTGGCCCAATTGTGCAAATAGATTTGACTAATCTTTCGAAGCTGTCTTAAAATAATGTTGTTTGAAACTGATTTTGGATTTGAAGTTCTACAAGCACTGCAATACTACTTACAATCTGCTCAATTTGAGCCCAGTTGAAGTCTGAATTTTTTGACTGATAGATAGATGGAATGCTGGTCGGAGATAGCAAATTCCTGCTTGGCACTGCAACATTCAGCCCAACATACAGTCAAACTTCATGGTTAAATTTATTTTAATATAGCAATAAAGGACTACAAGATTATAAATGGTGATTTGTTGAATGTTCACAAGTGATCAGAGAATTCAGTCAATGCAAGATCTAAGTAGTTAATACCTCTGGTTGGAAAGTATGCCAGCTGTAGTTTAATAATCATTATTACCAGGCAACACAGTGTAGATTCTGCAACTGCCCAACTGATGAATATATGTGATACCTTCAATATATTAATATACCTCTATCTATTTCCTGATAGTTTTGCCTTCAATTTCATTTCTTTCAGAAGTCTATGATTTAATTTAGGTTTAGGCACAGAAGGCTGTGTTATTGCTAGAATCATATGGAACAAGGTCCTGGCACTGAAGGAAACTCCTGTAGTGATGTTCCAGTTTACCATCATAAGATTTCAACCTCTAGCTATTTGAAAGAGAACAGCACAAGCTGTAACATAGATTCTATTGCACATCTGTGGTCAAAAGCAGAAGTTCAGTCCAAACCTCTACACAATATGCTAGCTGAGGCGTCAATCTGGATACTTTCATACATATGTTTTGGCTTTGCTTCAAAGTTCCCCTCAAGTGGTCCAGTAATCAGTCAATAATAATGAACGTGATCAGTTCCCAAATTGTACTTGACTGAGGCCCCTTTCTGATAAAGCATCTTTTTAATTACCTTCTGGAGATGCTCACTGCTAAATCAGTCATTTTCATGCTGATTTTAGCTAAAAAGTGTAGATCTTCCCTCTAAAAACCAGTAGTTTAATAGTACATGGAACACTATATAATTAGATAAAATTACCAATGTCACTAGAAAAACAAACAGACCTTTTTTAAAAAAAACACTGGGCACTATGTTTAGAGTTAATGGATGAATTTACAAATCTGATATTCAGTAAGTATGACCCTGCTTTATCAAAATGACAATACTCTGGATCCCCACACCCCTTTTTTCCAATATTTCCCCAGCTTGTAAATCCAGTGACAGATATAGAGCAGATACAACACAGCTCTCTGATCACAGATAACTGTGGGCACTATGATAAAAGGAAAATAAAATATTGATTTCAAATAAACTGAAGTGAAACAATGGAATAGTAAGAGGCTCACATTCAGCTGCTCTTCGCGTATAATTGATGACAGTAAGCCATTTGACAATGTATATACCCTGTATGTTGCAGTTGATTGTTTTGGCACTGTTTAATGTTCTTTCTTCTATGTGTCTCCACCGGAGGACAAAATGTACAAACAATTATAATCTAAAACATCATTGTTGAGCTTGGGGTCAGGAGGAAAGGATGAGGTGGGAAGTGTTTTTTTTTCAGTTGTGCATTAAAAATGGAACAACTTTGATAAACAGACAATTAAAAACGTTAATGTCATCGTGCAGCTGGGTCAAGAGTGAACCAATCGAAAGTGAATCAGTTTGATCCCTCCAAAAAGTGTTTATTTACTTTAAGCCTCAAAGAAAGAAAGAATTTGCATTTATATAGCACCTTTCATGTCCTCAGGATGTCCCAAGATGCTTCACAACCAACCAATTACTTTTTTGAAGTGTAATCACTGTTCTTATGTTGGCAAACACGGCAGCCAATTTGTGCACAGCAAAGTCTCACAAACAACAATGAGATAATGACCTGTTAGTCCATTTTGGCGATGTTGGTTGAGGGAGGAATGTTGGCCAGGATACTGGTAGAACTACCTGATCTTCTTTGAATAATACCATGGGATCGTTTATGTCCACCTAAACAGGTAGACGGGGTCTCGGTTTAATGTCTCATCCAGACATTATTTCCAACAATGCAGGAGTCCCTCAGTACTGCATTGAAGTGTTAAGCATAGATTATGTGCTCAAATCCAGGTATGAGACTTGAACCCAACACTCTGCTGACTCAAACTTAGTTATTGTCTTTTATGCTTATTTGTACAGGATACTTCTATGAAATTATGGGCTTAAAACAAGTTTGAGTCTATGATTCTGCAAGAGGGAATGTACCAATGTGTATACAGGTATAAATTTGTGTCTCAAAATGTTTGAATATGTGTATGCAAAAGTCAGTGAGTGTGCAACATTTGTGTAAGTGTTTTCTGATTCATGTCTGCCAAGCGCTTTGGGACATTTTTCTACATTAAATGTGCTGTATAAATGCAAATTGTTGCTATTGTTTGTAAAATGGTCAGTATAGAATCATAGAATCATAGAAGTTTACAACATGGAAACAGGCCCTTCAGCCCAACATGTCCATGTCGCCCAGTTTATACCACTAAGCTAGTCCCAATTGCCTGCACTTGGCCCATATCCCTCTATACCCATCTTACCCATGTAACTGTCCAAATGCTTTTTAAAAGACAAAATTGTACCCGCCTCTACGACTGCCTCTGGCAGCTCGTTCCAGACACTCACCACACTTTGTGTGAAAAAATTGCCCCTCTGGACCCTTTTGTATCTCTCCCCTCTCACCTTAAATCTATGCCCCCTCGTTATAGACTCCCCTACCTTTGGGAAAAGATTTTGACTATCTACCTTATCTATGCCCCTCATTATTTTATAGACTTCTATAAGATCACCCCTAAACCTCCTACTCTCCAGGGAAAAAAGTCTCAGTCTATCCAACCTCTCCCTATAAGTCAAACCATCAAGTCCCGGTAGCATCCTAGTAAATCTTTTCTGCACTCTTTCTAGTTTAATAATATCCTTTCTTATAATATCTGTATGTGATGCAGTATAAATGTTTGCATGAGTGTGTATGCAAATATGAGTACACAATTTTGAATATGCAAATAAAAACATGTGTGAAAATGCATGCATATGAATATGCGTGTGTGTGCGAGAGAAAAAGAGTTTGGGATTGATATGGTTCAGGATATTTTGACCAATTTTCCACAAAGAATTTGAAAAAAAAGAGTTACTTTAAATTTTGTGTTTTAAAAGCATAATATATTCCTACAAATAAAAAAAGTGTCTGAAATGGTAGGTAGTTAAGATACTAATGATCTAGCTTTGATGTTGTTTCATCATAAACTGTAAACAATATGAAATTCAGTAGCTTGTCTCTGTAATTAATTATCACTTCACACCATTATGTTTGAAGGTTTTTGATCTCTTTCTGACCAGTCAGGAGTAAAGCAGAATGTCAGACACCTTAAAAACTTAGAAAGCAGTCTAGCTTTTGCAACAGAGAAGCTGATGAGGCAGAAAAGCCCCATTAAAGCAGGCTCAATCCGTCAGAATGCAGAAGAGTAAGTCTGTTTAAGTCAAGCAAAGATGACCTACTGAAGTTGGGTAGTGTCATGTGCTCATTATTCTTATGTTATAATGTGCAGGTTAGTTGTATTGATTGCACTAAGTGAATCTGATCATCACTATTGTTCTATTGGTTACCTTACTGTGGAATAATGCAGCTTAACGATTCAAACCAAGCATCACCTCATCCAGTGTCAACTCAGTCCCCCATTGGAGTGATTCAAGAAATGCATATGAAAAAGGCAGGGTTATCCAGTTCAGGTCACAAGGGGGCTCCACTGTTATACCCAGGCCCAACTGTCATACAATTAGATAGAGGGCAGTGTGAAGCCACCCCATTAAAGTAAGACGCTCGGACCCCCCGCTTGCAGAGGCAACTAATGCCACTGAACCGGAGGAGGTATCTACAGCATCCCGAATCTGTAATAGAGAATAAATGAATCTGGTAACAAACTACGTAAAAATAAATTCACAATTTGACTCTTTGCTATTACTAAGATCTCTATGCTGGTAATATCCATATACTATACCACAAAATACATTCACTTTAAAGAGTGAGTTATTCATTCAGATAATTTACATATGATGTAATCTCTTGCTTATTGAATTATAGCACTGTGAACAAGGCTACACCAGTGATTATGTCCTAATCTTTCTTGCATTTACAACCCAAGCAAGGATATAACAGATTCAAATTAAATAAAGAGTAAATGGGGCAAATCAAATTAGCATGGAAACAGAACTCCTCTTCACTGCTTGACATAAAGTATTCATATCTAATACATAGGACTCATATATAATAGGCTATTGCAATCTGAATTTATAGTATTCATACATGAATATGCGGTGTTCATATATGAATATATAGTAATTGTATTTAAGACAGTATTAAAATCTGAATATACAGTGTTCTTTCTGAATAGAGTACAAATCACATATGTATGAGCCCAGCATTATTAAAGGTTCATACATCACCAGGTATAAAACTTTGTTTCTGACTGTTCAAGCATTCAAATCAGAAACAGGGGCAGACTCAACACAGTAATTACAATCTATCCTAGCAGATTCCTACCTTTCTTCTATGTCCCTATTCATTTTCTGCTTCTTGCTTTCATTCCTGATATCATTCTGTCCAAGGTACTGATTCTTGCTCTCCCACCTAACAACATTATGTCCACACTCCCCATCGCCTGCTCTTCCAGCTGCTCTCTTTCCATTGTACCGTCATTAACATTCCGCAGCTGCACAGTGCTCATTTCTTTAAGCAGCCACATCTCATCACTTGTGTATTTCTAGGCTGTCTTTGCATAAAAAGTGCTGTCAGAAAAGACTAAAATATATAATTACCTTAATGTCTTCAAATATACCTCAGTACCACATTATCTGAGATTATGAGTAAGAAATGCAACAGGAATCAGTGGTCTGTGCCTAAAATAACAACCAGTGACACACAGCTTCATAACTCATTTATCCTTTGGGCTCATCAGTTAAGCATCTAATATCATTTAATTTAACCCTCCTGTCGTTTTTTTTGTATAATCACATTTTCACACACATTCAAATTTCGACATGTGCATTCATAATTATACTCACTATCAGGTCCATAGTAATTATTATTCGCTCTTGATTTTCCACATTAGTTTTGGAGTGGTTCTGAGGCTAACTCAAAGCGACCTTTAATATTACTGCAAGTAGTATATTTTTTAGCAAAATCTGTTCAGAAGGAATTGGACTTTTATCTCCAGCAAGATAGGACACCTGTAATTGTGAACAAGTGTTTTTTAAAAACAGGTATATCGCCCATCATTACCATCCTGGATTAAATATAATCATGCACACTCATCAGTGGGTCTCATGATTTCAGTCATAACACAGGTGATTCTCATTAGCAGAGAATTAAAATATTTGTTTTGTATCATCTACTTGAAATAACCTGGGTAGCAAACCAAAAAATTTCTTCCATGTAGTTTTAGTTTATTACTGTGGGAAGAGAAAGAGCAGCTTGCGTTGTTCAATGGGAATTGATAGTGTGTACCAATTTGGAGTTTACTGAAGGTATATACATTTATAAAACATGTGACTGATTAGAGATTTCCTTGAAAAGTCAATTGGATCAGCAATCAGTGTTCAGGTCAATAAGTATACAGTTCATCAGCAGTCTCAAGGGATGAAGAATTTAACAGAAATGTTTTTGAAAATGGAAGAAAGCATGGAATAAAAAAGGCTATTCCTCCGATCAAGTTGATTCTATGCATAGCCCAAATACAATCCACTCTAACATGAACTTTGTCCAACCATTTAATTTCCTGAAGGAAGGTTCTGCACAGTTTCTCCAAATGTAAATCAAATTCCAGTGTATCTATTTAATATCATGCTCCCAGCAGCGCAATAGCCATAATGTTGCACAAAGTATTTGATCATCCCTTGTTGTACTTATCCTTAAAATCTTCAATCGCATCCCTAACCAGATACTTATCCACCTATTTATGTCTGTTAATTGACACGTCACTACCTGCTCTCCTGAAAAGTGACAAAAAGTCCCTCTCCATTAAAAGTCCCTGTTACCCTCTTCATTATGCATTAAAGAAAGTGAAACTATTCAGCCAACCTTTATATCAGTGATATCCTGACAATGCAGACGAACTAGCTGCAATGAAAAAAGACCATATAACAAACTCCCAAATGTGAAAAAGATGATGAATTTATTAACAAACAAAAGATTGAGCTAAAACCTTTTGATACCCAAGTCCTCAACCTATAGTGCTTTTCTTAACAGAAGGTTTCCTCACTCTACTATCCCTACGAGGAGCTTCCCCAGTTGCTTCAACAGAACTGGTGAACGGTGAAAATTGGGCAGGGTGCATAACGAGCAGCCGATCAACTATTACCTTTTTTGCGCCATTTGACAATGGGTCTTCATTCCAATACAATGGGTATGCAGGGAGGAGGAAGAACATTTAGTATGGCATGTTTGCAGGTTAGGAGGAACAAGAGAGGAAAGTTCAGGGTAACACCAACTATAGTAATATCACATAAATAGTAGAGAGACAAGGTTATGATGGAAAGTTATCATTTATTATTTATTGATTATTAATGGCTGTAACAACTCAAGTTTCACCAGTAACAGCCTACAAAGGGAAGGAAATAGATATACCACATTAACAACAACAGCGTACATTTATATTTAGCATCTTTCATATACTGAACATCTCAAGATGCTTCATAGGAGATTGAAGGATATCAAGCTGGAAGTGGGAGAGAAGTTAAAGGTTGGAAGTAACTAAAGAAGTAAATTTTGAGGAGAGGATGAGGGTAATGAGCGATTTGCAAGGCTAAGGAGTTCAGAAGGAACATTTCAGAATGCAAGGGTATGGTGGCTGAAGACGACATGTGCTGGGAAGTAGGGCTGCAGTAGGTTGAGAGGCAGAATGAAGTGAGGCCATGGAAATATTAAAAATGTGAACAAAGATTTTAAAGTTGATGCACTGTGGCATGTGCAGCCAATGGAGGTCAACAAAAGCAAGTATGATAGGTGGGACATAATATGGAATTGAATATGAATGGCAGAGTTCTGGATGAGTTGGAGTTTATGTAAGATGGATCTTGAGAAGTTGGCAAGGGCAGCATTGGAGAAAACAAGCCTTGAGGTGACAAAGGAATGAATGAGAGTTTTAGCAGAGGTAAATTAGGGACATAGGCATCATTGGGGACATACAGTGATCTTTGTGACACACCAGATATGGGGTTTGTAGTCAGCTCAGTGTGGGACAAAACAAGCTTCAGTCTGTGCAAAGTGCTGCCTGTTTTCAGGTGGGAACAAAATAGGAGGGCTTCCATCTCCCATAGGTTGAATTTACTCAGGGCTTGATTTCTGACAGGCAACCAAACAGCAGTCATAGAACAAGGATGGTGGGGGAGAGGCAAAACTGGGTGGCATAGCTAACTTTATGCTTACAGGTGGTGTCAGCCTGGATTATGTACTCAAATAGGATTTGAACATACAACCTTCTAACTCAGAGGCAAGAATGCTACCAACTGAATAATTGAAACAAGCTGACACTTTGTAGTAAATATATTTATTAAAAAGCATTTTGTCCATACCACAGGAAATCAAGTAAAATTATCATGCTGTTTCCTGCAGCAGTTCAGATGCATTTTTAGTTTGTGATGTTGAACATATCTGGTTAGCTGCCTTACATATTCAGAATTCACTGCTGGGCAACACCTTTCCCTGAGGTTTGAATCGAGAGCAAGATGCAATCATGGAAATCAAAACAGTTTATTGGCACAGCCACATGGCTTTCTGTAAGTAATTTATTCTTACAAGGTACAACTTATGCCTGAACTGATACTAGATATATCTATATATATCTATCTATATATATATATAAATGCTCATTACTGAGTATCTCTACATTCTGATCCAACTACATATGATTGAGATTACAGACAGGCAGACACAAAAAGAGAAAGTGAGAGAGGAGAAAATTACACTGAAATATTTCCTTCCCCCCAGTAATTCTTTCACCAGGCAGAGTCCACAAAGCATCAGATTCTACAAATTATAATACATTAAAGTAAAGTGACCTCACCTACATTTATCACTACAAAAGCCTAATGCGCCCATCAGGTTCCTAGTCTTCTGTTCCTGTAGCAGTAATCTCCCTAGCCATGCGTGACAACAATTGTGCATGACAACAGCTAACCAGGCACCCCGGGACAATGGAGGGTGACATACATTTCCTACCACCCATCAAGTAAAAACTTCTTGCTAATTGCATACCAATTGCATCATTCATGAAACAATATAATTCATCTGGAAACAACAATGAGGTTGATTGTATATTCAGGTATTCTGTTACAGGTTAACATTCCTAAGAAGTAAAATTGTATGGCTCATTCTTGTGCTATTTTATTGTGCCCTGATTGGTAATAGCTTGTTGTTATGCGTTAGGTATAATTGGAACTGTCGTTGCATGCAACCCAACTGATTTAGACCAAGCCCTAATCCCCTTTTTGTACCAAAGTCAGAAAGCGTGTATACACAGTTTGGATAAAATAAAGTGTGCTTTTACATTGCTAGTCTGGCATCAGTGCAAAACAATTTCAGCTTCAGACCGATGCTAACTTGCATTGTAAATCCGGAGTCAGGGTTTAACCTTTTTATTTTTCAAAGTTATCAACAGGGAAAAGTAATGACATGCTGCAGGTTACTGAAAGATTTCTGCATCTCTCACTTTATTGGTATACATAGCCTGATTTTATTGATCATACAGTGCAAAGTACAAAATATCAAAATGTTTGTTAGACAAAGCACATTGTCTCTTACTTTTTATTGGACCAATTACATGACTTAAAAAAATAAATGTTGGGTCAGAAGGCAGTGTATTGATAGTCTAACATACTGTAACATGTAAGTAGTCGCACAACACCAGGTTATAGGTTATAGCTTTGCTCCGAAAGCTTGTGATTTCAAATAAAGCTGTTGGACTATAACCTGGTGTTGTGCGACTACTTACATTTGTCCACCCCAGTCCATCACCGGCATCTCCACATCATGGATACTGTAACATGCCATGGGAGGCCAGGACATGGGTCCTCCATTGCAATTCCTCAACAAGGTGAGTTTCTGGTCATGGAGAGGCCAGATGGGAAGCAAAAGGATAGATTTTCCTGGTTCTGTGCCTGACTGCAGTGAATATAGGTAGGGAGGAGCGCACATCCGTAAGGGAGCTCGCCTGATTTTTCCTTCCATTTAAATTCATGAGCAGAAAATTGGACAGGCTCCATTACAGGTGTACACTCCTCCCCATCCAGTTTTTAGAATGTTCATTCTGGGGACATGGATGTCGCTACCAAGGCCAGCATTTATTGCCCATCCCTAGTTGCCCTTGAGAAGGTGGCGGTGGGCCTTCTTCTTGAACAGCTGCAGTCCGTGTGGTGGAGGTACCCCCACACTGCTGTTAGGTAGGGAGTTCCAGGATTTTGACCCAGCGACCATGAAGGAACGGCGATATATGTCCAAGTCGAGGTGGTATGTGACTTGGAGGTAATGGTGTTCCGTAGCACCTCCTGCCCTGGTCCTTCTAGGTGGTGAAGATTTGGGAGGAGCTGTTGAAGATTTTTCTGTATTTGGCCAGTCCAGGCGACGCAACAGGCTCAGGAGCAAGTCCAGGAAAATTTATGCTCATTTGTTCTCTGGAGGGAAGGAAGGAGTTACTGGAGTAGGAGTCATGCCCAGTTCTCTCATAGTAGATGGGTCAAGAGTTGCATTGACAGAGATTGCCAACTGACTGCCTTGGTCGGAGAAAGGTGAGAATAAATTGAAAAAGACCACAACAAAAACAAAATGTGTTAGATTTTAACTTTGGGTCGGTTGACCGGTGGAGCGCACTGCCCGGCCACCTCATACTGCCAATGGGAGGTCCACTCCATTTTGAAGGGTGAGCCTCATTACCCTACCCCTGGCGGGCTAAGGGTAGAAATAGACATTCCGGGTCAGCCCATCCGGCTTTGGGCAGGTGCAGTTTTGGGTAGCACAGAGGCCGGGTCAGTCTGAAGAAAGGTAGGTTGTTTGGGGGGGTGGGGTCCATTCGCAGGCCGGGGTTAACCCAGGTGTAGATTTTAACTCGGAGTAGGATCGGTACGTGAGGGGCCCAAAACGAGCGACACACCTGTAACTCTGAAAAGTTGCGAGGCACAGGCGATTTTAACAGTCAGGCCTCATTTTAATATTTGAAATTGGTGGTAATTGGGGTGGGAAGCTGTCGCTGCTGGGGACCCTAGGCAACAGTCCCTGGCATAAGGTAAGTGCTGGAGGTGGGGTTCCAAAAAGATGCTGCTATAGGGAGGGCTGTGGCTGCTCCTCCTAGCCCCCAGGGAATCCCCCAAAAGAATAAAATATATTATTTACCTTGCTCTCTTCGAGTCACTCTGCTGCATCCTGCCAGGTTTCTCTGGTGGGTTTAATACCGTGTGGACCTCCCCTCCGAGTCTTTGCAATAGTCACATTGCGGGGTTGATGGCATCATCAGGCCACAACTTTTAGATTTAAATTTGGCCCTGCCTGTTTGCAACGGGAGTCTTGGTCGACTTCAAAGTCAGCGAGGATAAAACCAGCCGGTAAATGGACTGGGATGATTTTAATCTAGCTCATGCACCATTCCCACTGGGCAGGAGGGGGATTAAAATCAACCCTTCCCCCAAGTACAGCAGTGACTCAGTTAGTTTTGTGCAGCTTCAAGGCATTCCTGTTCCTCCTGGCTCCATGAAAATAAATCAAAACTTAAAAAAGAGAGTTGGGGATTTTATTCAGCAAAATGACAATTAATCTATAGAATGCTGCTAACCATGAAGCATGATTTCCAATGTGCAAGTATATAACTAAATGATAAATCCGTTCTTTATAAATCAATTTATGGTATAGTTACATGTAACACACAGAGGAAACGTGTGCCTTACTGAGTTCATTATGAAGAAAGATAAAAATATTTTGAATATTCTGAACAAACAAACAAACAAACCATCTAAATTCCATAGAGGCTGTTCTCAATATCCTTGTTAATAATACTTTTCAAGTAGCATTGATTAGCACTTAATTTCTTAGTTGGAAAGCTAATAGCAAGGCAATATCTGCCTTACGCTTTTCGATACAGTCAATTTCCATTATTATTTTACAGGAAACTCTTTATCCTCACCAGCTAAAAGCTTCACAGTTCTGTCCTCAATTGTATTTTCTAAGGAAGAAACCAGCTCCTAAGAGGAAACTATTCAAGAATGATTTAGTTGCTATGGAAACAGCTCAAGCCAGCGGTATGGCAGCTCCACAGGCTTAGTAAACAGATGGTATTGTAAGTGGAAGTGAAGATCTGAATTCAGATGGATAAGTTTAATAATGTATTTACACCTACATCCAAAGCAATTCCAATGTGATTGAAACTAAATACAACTAAGATGAAGACCTACGTGTACGCTGCAGATCTTGGGCTACACACCAGCTCTGTCTTGGACTACAGGTTCCAGGTCTCTCATACTGTCTCTCCCGCTGTCCTCAGTTTACAATCAGGTCATGTCTCTCCTAATCTTTGCCATACCTATGTAACCGAGATTCCTTCTGCATCCATTTGTGTGCACATTTTAGCTGCCACTACAGACCCAAGCCCATTACTTGTTTCTCCCATTTTTTCTTCTCTTGTCCCTCTTGGGTCCTTCTCTTCTGTCTCCTCCAACACCCCTCCCCATTCCTGTCACCCAGTCATGCCACCTTTCATTTCTCCCCTTCCGAGTAATTCCCCCAAATCCCTGCCCCAACCTGTCACTACTCCTCTGTCGTTTTGCTCTCCAGCCGCCATCCAAGGCTTGAATCCCCTTTGATAAGCCCACAGCTACCCTCTGTGCCTCTCTTGGCATTCTCCTAAGGGCCCATTGAGGCACTCGTAGCTGCCTCCTTACAAGCAGCAACCCCAACTTCCCCATCCTCCTCTCTCACCGACCTTAGCGCACAGCGCATCCGCTAGGAGCTAATCTCACCAAACTCCTTCTACTCCCACTCACCCTACCCATCATTGTCACTTTGGACTCTGCCAGCAGATCAACAATCACTGCCCTTTTCCACATTTCCCTACAGAAAGTCGCACACCCTTGCCATGCAATCCTTATTGTGGATGATTGCATTGACATCATGCTTTTGATGGAAATTGGCTCACAGGTGGCAACACCTTGGCTGTTACTAAAGCTTCCCCACCTTGCTTTCATCATCTGTCCCGCCCAAACTGCTGCAGTGGTGGTGTGAGGACCTTATCATCAAATCACACCTTGGTCTCTGTCTCAGTACTCTCATATCTTCCACCCCTCTCATCTCTCCTTTAAAATCCTCATTCTCTGCTGCCCCCCAGCCCCAACCTTTGTTTCTCCAACATATCCTCCCTCCTTTCCTTTCGATTGGTACAACCATTCCCTCACCTCCACCTTTGAAGCCCTTGCCCCCAGTAAAACCCTTACTCTCTCCCACCTTAGTCTTTTCACCTCTGATATGGCCCCCATCTTCACTCCCTTAAGTCCAAGGATCACAGACTTGAGCGTATCTGACAGCTAAATTTTGACTATGCATGTTTTTGCAAGAAGTAAGTACTGAGAATGTTACTTTGTTAGTAGAGTGAAAAATAAAAAGCAGTGAATCACAATGCAGTTGTATACATTGCCCATTTTCAGTTTTCAAGCAGCTAATGATCCCCCAAGGATCTATCATTGGCCCCATCCTATTTCTCATCTACGTGCTGCCCCTCGGCAACATCATCCGAAAAAATGTCAGGTTCCACATGTATGCTGATGACACCCAACTCGACCTCACCACGACCTCTCTCGACCCCTCCACTTTCTCTGATTTGTCACGCTGATTGTCCGACATCCAGTATTGGATGCACAGAAATTTCCTCCAACTAAATATTGGAATGACTGAAGCCATAGTCTTTAGTCCCTGCCACAAACTCTGTTCCCTAGCCACAGACTCCATCCCTCCCCCTGGCCACTGTCTGAGGCTGAACCAGACCTTGGCATCTTATCTGACCCCAAGATGAGCTTCCGACCCCATATCCGCTCCGTCACCAAGACCGCCTACTTCTACCTCTGTAATATCACCCGTCTCAGCTCATCTGCTGAAACCCTCATCCATGCTTTTGTTACCTCGAGACTCGACTATTGCAATACTCTCCTGGCCAGCCTCCCACTTTGCACCCTCCGTAAACTTGAGCTCATCCAAAACTCTGCTGCCCGTATCCTAATTCGCGCCAAGTCCCGTTCTCCCATCATCCCTGTGCTCGCTGACCTACATTGGCTCCTGGTCCCGCAACGACTCAATTTTAAAATTGTCACCCTTGTTTTCAAATCGCTCCATGGCCTCACCCCTCCCTATCTCTGTAACTTCCTCCAGCCCTACAACCCTCCGAGATCATTGCGCTCCTCCTAGTCTGGCCTCTTACGCATCCATGATTTTAATTGCTCCACCATTGGCGGCCACGCCTTCAGCTCCCTGGAATCCCCTCCCTAAACCTCTCCGGCTCTCTACCTCTCTCTCCTCCTTTAAGACGCTACTTAAAACCTAACTCTTCGACCAAGCTTTTGGTCACCTGTCCTAGTATCTCCTTATGTGGCTCAGTGTCAAATTTTGTTTGATACTGCTCCTGTGAACCACCTTGGGACATTTCACTATGTAAAAGGTGCTATATAAATGCAAGTTGTTGTTGTAATGAGCCACTTAAAAGTTAGTGTTGGAAAGTTTGTTAATCCAGCTGCGCAAATGTTTTTGCAGAATGGTATAACATAGCATGAAAGACCTCATTTTCATATCAGACCCCCGACATGCTGGTAAATGTTGATATGGAGAAACCTTTCGTGGGGAAGATGGCCTCCAAATATACAAAGCGAAGGACAAATTTGGCTGTACATCACACAAGCAATCAATGCAATGCTAAAGACTCGGAGGACCAATTTGGGAGATGTGGAAGAAGTTTCATGACTTAAAGGGTACAAAGCATAAATATTTCTCTAAATTAGCAGGACAGAACATGTATAGACAAAACAACATTAGTTATTAAAGATGTAGGCTTAAAAATGCTGCATTGAAACAGAAGAAATGCTAGCAAGGATTTTGTAAATAATGGGTTAAATTACAAGGAGAGATTATACAAATCAGGGTTGTATTCCCTGGAATTTAGAAGATTAAGGGGTGATTCGATCGAAGTTTTCAAGATATTAAGGGGAACGGATAGGGTAGATAGAGAGAAACTGTTTGCGAGGAATCCAGGACGAGGGAACATAGCCTAAAAATTAGAGCCAGGTCTTTCAGAAGTGAAGTTAGGAAACACTTCTACATGCAAAGGATGGTAGGAGTTTGGAACTCTCTTCTGCAAACAGCAGCTGATGCTTGCTCAATTGTTAATTTTAAATCTGAGATTGATAGGTTTTCGTTAACCAAATTAACAACCAGTTCGCAACCAGCTGGACCAGATGGTGCAGAAAATAATCAATAAAGCAAATGGAATGCTGGCCTTTATATCTAGAGGACTAGAGTACAAGGGGGCAGAAGTTATGCTGCAGCTATACAAAACCCTGGTTAGACTGCACCTGGAGTACTGTGAGCAGTTCTGGGCACCGCACCTTCGGAAGGACACATTGGCCTTGGAGGGAGTGCAGCGTAGGTTTACTAGAATGATACCCGGACTTCAAGGGTTAAGTTACGAGAAGAGACTACACAAATTGGGGTTGTATTCTCTAGAGTTTAGAAGGTTAAGGGGTGATCTGATCGAAGTTTATAAGATATTAAGGGGAACAGATAGGGTGGATAGAGAGAAACTATTTCCGCTGGTTGGGGATTCTAGGACTAGGAGGCACAGTCTAAAAATTAGAGCCAGACCTTTCAGGAGTGAGATTAGAAAACATTTCGACACACAAAGGGTGGTAGAAGTTTGGAACTCTCTTCCGCAAACGGCAATTGATATTAGCTCAATTGCTAAACTTAAATGAGAGATAGATAGCTTTTTGGCAACCAAAGGTATTAAGGGATATGGGCCAAAGGCAGGTATATGGAGTTAGGTCACAGATCAGCCATGATCTTATCAAATGGTGGAGCAGGCATGAGGGGCTGAATGGCCTACTCCTGTTCCTATGTTCCTATACCCCACCACCTGTCCCAGGTGGAGAAGTTCCTGAAGAGGAACCCTTTCAACCACAAGGCTGTCAGGCATGAAACATTCTAAGGGTCCTGCAGGGAAACGAGAGGGTGGATCAGACGGTCGAAACCACTTGGCAGAATGTCTCATCGCCGGAACTGACCAACAGGCATCAGGATGTAGCTCGGATGGTGGTGAGAAGGGCCTTTCCAGTGCAGTCTTTCCTGTACGCACGGCATCTCAGCGCCACTGCGAGCTGCCCTCGAGGCTGCAGCGGTGATGAGACCATCGTCCATCTCCTGGTGGACTGCCCCTTCACGCAGAAGATGCGGAGAGAGATGCGTTGGTATCTGTCCCGGTTCATCCCCAACAACTCGGTAACACAGGACGCTGTGCTCTACGGGCTGTTCCCTGGGATGCACACTGAGACAGATATCGCCTGCTGCTGGAAGGCCATCAACTCGGTGAAGGAGGCCCTTTGGTCCGTCCGAAACCCGCTGGTCTTCCAGCTGAAGGAGCTGCCCACGACCGAGTGTTGCTGACTGACACACTCCAAGGTCAAGGAGTATGTGCTGCGGGACACTCTGAAGCGAGGTGTAGCCTATGTAAAGGCCCTATGGGGAAAGGCCACTGTGTAAGGCCATCCCACCTTTGTATTGTACATCATGTATTATAAAATATGTACTGTGTTTTGAATTGTAATATTGGGATCGTATTGTGTACAATCTATATTGTATTGTTTTTGAATTGTATTGCTTTGGAATTATGATATTTACATTGAAGTGTGTGTATCCTTAGATTCTATGAAATAAAGTTTATTTTGAAATTAAAAAAATGTCATATTACTGATGTCATGGATGAATTGTTGGTGGCACCTCAGTTTGCTATTGTGCATGTGGCAACGCGAGCAGAAGTGGAGTACTCAGTTAAGCAGATCATAGAAAGCCCGTCTCTTATGAATGTTCCCAATATTGCTACAGAGGCAATGGGATTCAAATTCTAAAATGCAAACTTACCTGGCTTCAATTCACTTGGAGAACAGGTATCGGCAACTGTGAAGGAATAATTCTAAGACCTCATGTATGCCTACTCTTCTATGCTGAGCTGGATCAACAGGCCTCCAGTGGACTCCACTAGCAGCACACGTGCAGTGGCTTAGGAGCATCCAGTTGAACTTATAACAGTGGCCCTCTGTGCCTTCATTCAGAAAAACACTTGCATTTATATAGCGCCTTTCACAACCCCACGACGTCCCAAAGCGCTTTACAGCCAATGAAGTACTTTTTGAAGTGCAGTCACTGTTGTAATGTAGGAAATGCAGCAGCCAATTTGCACACAGCAAGGTCCCACAAACAGCAATGTGATAATGATCAGATAATCTGTTTTAGTAAAGTTGATTGAGGGATAAATATCAGCCAGGACACCGGAGAGAACTCCCCTGTATAAGTTACAGTAGCTGTTGCTTCTGAAAGCAATAAGCCCATAGCAACTCCAACAAAGGACACCACTGGCACTGTTGCAGGTACATCCAAGTTAGTCACTAATAAAGGTAGCAAGTTGGATGCTTGGCAGTTGCTATGTAACACCGACTTCATTCACTGGTCATTCACTTAGTAATATGGCATATGCAAAACCAGCATGGAGATGCTCATGATACAAAATAAAACAAACATAAAGCACACATTACACAGGTACACCATTACCACTGGATAATTTTATTATCTCTTTCAATTTGTGATTCTCAATGTTTGGAAAAGGAAGTGTCAGATCTCCTAAAAACAAATGATCAAAAAGGTTTGACCTCTGAAATGTCTCCTTTGGATGCCTGGAAGGGCAGTGATGACCTGCTTTTCAGATGGCTAAGTGTCCTTGCAGGTGTTCATGGTCTGGTTGGCACATTTCAGTCACAGCCTCCTTATACACTGCTTCTTTCCCACACCCAGGTAGCTGCCGGTTGTAGTAGATCTGCTGCCTCAGGTAAATTTACTGCAAGCTGTGTTCATCCTTTCACCTCTGTGATCCCAGCCCTCCCTTTCTTCCGTCTCCTCAGCAATATACTTGCCATGTCCACTACAACCATGCTGACAAAATGTACCATTCACATGTCACTGCTATGGTGATAGCTTGAAATCTTCACATTTGTTAAGCTCATTAACTTCAGATCTGATCTGGAGTAAAATACTCACTTTTCTTTTCATTGCACAATCATCAATAATGTCTTTCGCAAGGTTAACAACAAAAAACAGACTTTCTACTCACTTTTCACGATTTTTCGTAAATCCATTTTTGGAATGCTAGAATCCTCAGATCTGTATTTAACAAAGAATAGTGCATTTGCACTTTCTATATATATTTTACCACTCTTTACTCATTTTTTTTTGCTAAACTTAGCAGAAAGGAAAACACGATTAGATATGAAAATGGTGGGTGCATAATAACATTCCACTTCAAAATACATTGAAAAATCCCATGTCGACCTGGCCATATGGATAATATCATTATAAAGGTGTCCCAACTTACCTGCAATACCTGTAGGTGATACTGTGATATGGGTTTAATTTGCTAATCTTATTAACACCATAATGCCTTATCTCAAGAACCAACGTACAGAAATTGGTACCTGTTCTTAAATGAAGAATTCTTGCTATTATAGGTAGGCAAGTCTTTTTTTTAAACAACGGGGTCTCTTCAAACTTTAAATATTGGAACCGCTTGACTGTTTGAAAAATAGGGGCCTATTTATTATACCTTAAAAACGGTAGGAATGTCACAATATTCAATTTCAGAATACATTGAAAAATCCTGTGTCAACCTGGTCCCATGGATAATACCACGATAAAAGTGCCCACATTTTACCTGAAATACCTGTTATGCCTGTTGGTGGCACTGTGAAAGGGGTTTTCAATGCTATACTTTGCAAATGTCATTAACACCATAACACCTTATCTCAGGAAAAAATCTGGACAAATTGCTGCCTGTTCAGAAATGAAGAAATATTTGCAATACATGTGGGCATCTCTGGTTTATATGTGGGCATCTCTGGTTGTTTAAAAAAAAATGGGGCTCCTTCAAACTTGAAATATTGGAACCTCTTCACTGTTTAAAAGACCTATTTATTTTTTTAAATATTGGGGCCTGCGTTCTGGACAATCCGGACCTGTGTTATTTTAAAAATATCAGAACTTCTTCACCTTTACAGGTTGGACATAGTCATGTCAGCTATGGCTCAGTGGTAACACTCTCACCTATTGAGTCAGAAGGTTGTGAGTTTAAGTCCCACTCCAGGGACTTAAGCACAAAGTCTAGGCTATTTTTTTATTTGTTCATGGGATGTGGGCATCGCTGGCAAGGCCAGCATTTATTGTCCATCCCTAATTGCCCTTGAGAAGGTGGTGGTGAGCCGCCTTCTTGAACTGCTGCAGTCCATGTGGTGAAGGTTCTCCCACAGTGCTGTTAGGTAGGGAGTTCCAGGATTTTGACCCAGCGACAACGAAGGAATGGCGATATATTTCCAAGTCGGGATAGTGTGTGACTTGGAGGGGAATATGTAGGTGGTGTTGTTCCCATGTGCCTGCTGCCCTTGTCCTTCTAGGTGATAGAGGTCGCAGGTTTGGGAGGTGCTTTCGAAGAAGCCTTGGCGAGTTGCTGCAGTGCATCCTATAGATGGTACACACTGCAGCCACGATGCGCCGGTGATGAAGGAAGTGAATGTTTAGGGTGGTGGATGGGGTACCAATCAAGCGGGCTGCTTTGTCCTGGATGGTGTCGAGCTTCTTGAGTGTTGTTGAAGCTGTATTCATCCATGCAAGTATGGATGAGTGCAGAGTATTCCATCGCACTCATGACTTGTGCCTTGTAGATGGTGGAAAGGCTTTGGGGAGTCAGGAGGTGAATCACTCGCCTCAGAATACCCAGCCTCTGACTTGCTCTTGTAGCCACAGTATTTATGTGGCTGGTCCAGATAAGTTTGGTCAATGGTGATCCGCCCGGGATGTTGATGGTGGGAGCTTCGGCGATGGTAATGCCGTTGAATGTTAAGGGGAGGTGGTTAGACTCTCTTGTGTTGGAGATGGTCATTGCCTGGTACTGTCTTGTGCAAATGTTACTTGCCACTTATCAGCCCAAGGCTGGATGTTGTCCAGATCTTGCTGCATGCAGGCATGAACTGCTTCATTATCCGAGGGGTTGCGAATGGAAATGAACACTGCGCAATCATCAGCGAACATCCCCATTTCTGAACTAATGATGGAGGGAATGTCTTTGATGAAGCAGCTGAAGATGGTTGGGCCAAGGACACTGCCCTGAGGAACTCCTGCAGCAATGTCCTGGGGCTGACCTCCAACAACCACTACCATCTTCCTTAGTGCTAGGTATGACTCCAGCCACTGGAGAGTTTTCCCCCTGATTCCCATTGACTTCAATTTTACTAAGGCTCCTTCCATCTTCCTTTGTGCTAGGTATGACTCCAGCCACTGGACAGTTTTCCCCCTGATTCCCATTGACTTCAATTTTACTAGGGCTCCTTGGTGCCACACTCGGTCAAATGCTGCCTTGATGTCAAGGGCAGTCACTCTCACCTCACTTCTGGAATTCAGCTCTTTTGTCCATGTTTGGACCAAGGCTGTAATGAGGTCTGGAGCCGTGTTGTCCTGGCGGAACCCAAACTGAGCAGCGGTGAGCAGGTTATTGATGAGTAAGTGTCGCTTGATAGCACTGTCGACGGCACCTTCCATCACTTTGCTGATGATGAGAGTAGACTGATGGGGCGGTAATTGGCTGGATTGGATTTGTCCTCCTTTTTGTAGACAGGACATACCGGAGCAATTTTCCACATTGTTGGGTAGATACCAGCATTGTAGCTGCACTGGAACAGCTTGGCTAGAGGCGCGGCTTGTTCTGGAGCACAAGTCTTCAGCACTATACCCGGGATGTTGTCGAGGCCCATAGCCTTTGCTGTATCCAGTGCACTCAGCCGTTTCTTGATATCACGTGGAGTGAATCGAATTGGCTGAAGACTGGCTTCTGTAATGGTGGGGGGAGGAGGCCAAGATGGATCACCCACTCGGCACTTCTGGCTGAAGATGGTTGCAAACGTTTCAGCCTTGTCTTTTGCACTCACGTGCTGAACTCTGCCATCATTGAGGACGGGGATGTTCACGGAGCCTCGTCCTCACGTTAAGTTGTTTAATTGTCCACCACCATTCACGACTGGATGTGGCAGGAATGCAGAACTTTGATCTGATCCTTTGGTTGTGGAATCGCTTCGCTCTGTCTGGAGCATTTTGCTTCCGCTGTTTAGCATGCATGTAGTCCTGAGTTGTCGCTTCACCAAGTTGGCACCTCATTTTTAGGTACGCCTGGTGCTGCTCCTGGCATGCTCTTCTACACTCATTGAACCAGGGTTGATCCCCTGGCTTGTTGGTAATGGTAGAGTGAGGAATATGCCGGGACATGAGGTTATATGATTGCGCTGGAATACAATTTTGCTGCTGCTGATGGCCCACAGCGCCTCATGGATGCCCAGTTTTGAGCTGCTAGATCTGTTCTGAATCTATTCCATTTAGCACGGTGGTAATGCCACACATGTTGGATGGCGTCCTCAGTGATTTTGTCTTCACGAGGACTGTGCAGTGGTCACTCCTACCAATACTGTCATGGACAGATGCATCTACCACAGGTAGATTGGCGAGGACGAGGTCAAGTAGATTTTTCCCTCGTGTTAGTTTGTTCACTACCTGTTGCAGGTCCAGTCTGGCAGCTATGTCCTTCAGGACTCGGCCAGCAGTGGTGCTACCGAGTCACTCTTGGTGATGGACATTGAAGTCCCCCACTGAGTACATTCTGAGCCCTTGCTACCCTCAGTGCTTCCTCCAAGTGATGCTCAACATGGAGGAGGACTGATTCATCAGCTGAGGGAGTGCAGTAGATGGTAATCAGCAGGAGGTTTCCTTGCCCATGTTTGACCTGATGCCATGAGATTTCTTGGGGTCCGGAGTCAATGTTGAGGAGTCCCAAGGCCAATCCCTCCTGACTGTATACCACTGTACCACAACCTCTGCTAGGTCAGTCCTGCCAGTGGGACAGGACATACCCAGGGATGGTGATGGAAGAGTCTGGGACACTGGCTGAAAGGTATGATTCTGTGAGTATTGCTTTATCAGGCTGTTGCTTGACTAGTCTGTTGGAAACTATTCCAATTTTGGCACAAGTTCCCAGATGTTAGTGAGGGGGACTATTGCAAGGTTGGTTGGGCTTGGTTTGCTTTTGTCATGCCTTGTGGTCCGTCCGGTTTTATTCTCATTATGACTTTTTGTCGCAAGATTGTACAACTGAGCGACTTCCAGGCCATTTCAGAGGGCAATTAAGAATCGACCACGTTGCTGTGGGTCTGGAATCACATATAGGCCAGACCAGGTAAGGACGACAGGTTCCCTTCCCTAAAGGACATTAGTGAACCAAATGGGTTTTTACAACAATCCGGTAGTTTCATGGCCACCATTACTGATACTAGTTTTTTTTAAATTCCAGATTTTATTTAATTAATTGAATTTAAATTCCCCAGCTGCCATAGCAGGATTTGAACTCATGACTTTAGATTACTAGTCCAGTAATATAACCACTATGCTACTGCACCGCTGACACTCCAGTAGGAGTCCTGCACTGTCGGAGGTGCTGTCTTTCAGATGAGACGTTAAACCAAGGTCCTGTCTGCCCTCTCAGGTGTACGTAAAAGACCCCATGGCACTATTTTGAAGGAGAGCAGGGATTTCTCCCTGGTGTTCTGGCCAATGTTTATCCAACACCTAAAAAAACATATTATCTGGTCATTATCACATTGCCGTTTGTGGCTGCCACATTTCCTACATTACAGCAGTGACTACACTGCCAAAGAGTTTCATTGGCTGTAAAGCACGTTGGGACATCGTGAGATCGTGAAAGGCACTATATAAATGCAAGTTCTTTCTTTCAGAAAAATCAGGGTCTCCTTTCCTCCTTCTTCCCCCCCCCGCCCCCCCCACCGCCCTCCACCAAGGTACTTTTAGAGCCTTCCCCGCTGAGGGACTTTTCTTACCACCCCACACTAAAGTAATACCCACCACCCCCAAGCTGAGGTACTTCTACTCACCAAGCAACTTTTCTAACCCCCTGCCCTGCTGAGGTACTTTTCCAAACGCTTCCCACTAAAGTACTTTTTCACCGTGCCCCACTTCTGCTAAGATATTTTTCTACTGCACCCTGCTAACGTCCATTTCTAACACCCCCAACTGAGGTGTCACCCTAAGAACTGTTAAATGAATACAGTATTTGGCAAGTACAAAACAAAGTGTTCAGTTGTTCTTACATTATCAGATATTTTTCTGATCTCCTCCCATTGAGATATTTTTCCAACTCCCCACACTGAAGTACTTTTCAACTTCCCAACTGTGGTAACTTTCACTCACCTTTGTGGAGGTACTTTCCAACCAGCATGCTGAGAAACTTTTCCAACTCCCTCCCCCTGAGGTTCCTTTCCAACCTCCCTCCTCACTGGAGTAGTTGGTTCCTAATCCCTGCTGAGGTACTACTTCTACACTCCCACAGGTAGTTCCCCCCCACTTTTCCAACTCTGCTCCAGCTGAGGTACTTTTCTTTCTCTCCCTCGCTGAGATAGTTTCCCCCACCCCCTCCTCGTTGTCCCTTCCCCTCTTCCTTGGTCGAATTATCCCCTCTGCTTTTTAACCATGCTTAGCCTAAATACAGTACTTGGTCTTGACTATTTGTATGCACCACGGGAGATTGATACATTGTATTTTAAAAATTAGAAAACCATTTAAAATCTGAAAATCCAAAGCTTCCCTATAGAAAAATATTGTTTTTGTTTTTAATAAGTACAAATAAAAACTCCTTAATGAAAATCAGAAAATTTTATTATAGGTAGTTTCATGCCAGATTTAAAATAGATGAAGCTAGTGCTCCCCAGGTGGTTGCAGAGGGAATTCCCAAATGTGTCATGAAACTCAATCATAAGGAAATCCTCTTACCACCTGCACAGTCCCTTTCTTCCAAGTTCAATTCATTAAGAGAGGATTGAAGAGATATGGTGAGAAGATGGAGTTGAGATGAGAAAGAAAAGAGCAGTCTTGTAAGGCCAAATTACTTTTCCTGTTCCCAAACTTTCCCAAGAACTGATAAGGCAAAAAAGGAAAGCTTATGTCAGACACCGAGAGCTCAATACTAGAGAAAGCCTAGAGGAGTATAGAAAGTGCAGGGGTGAAATTAAAAGGGAAATTAGGAAAGCAAAGAGAGGGCATGAAAAAAAAATTGGCAAGTAAAATCAAGGAAAACTCAAAAATGTTTTATAAATACATTAAGCGCAAGAGGATAACAAAGGAAAGAGTAGGGCTTATTAGAGACCAAAAAGGTAACCTATGTGCGGAGGCGGAAGATGTTGGTATGGTTCTTAATGAATGCTTTGCGTCTGTCTTCACAAAAGAGAGGGACGATGCAGACATTGTAGTTAAGGAGGAGGAGTGTGAATTATTGGATGGGATAAACATAGTGAAAGAGGAAGTATTAAGGGGATTAGTATCTTTGAAAGTAGATAATTCACCAGGCCCAGATGAAATGTATCCCAGGCTGTTAAAAGAAGCAAGAGAGGAAATAGCGGAGGCTCTGACCATCATTTTCCAATCCTCCCTGGATACAGGCATGACGCTGGAAGATTGGAGGACTGCTGACGTTGCACCGTTGCTTAAAAAGGGAGAGAGGGATAGACCAAGTAATTACAGGCCAGTCAGTCCAACCTCAATGGTGGGCAAATTATTGGAAACAATTCTGAGGGACAGGATAAACCATCACTTAGAAAGGCATGGATTAATCAAGGACAGTCAGCATAGATTTATTAAGAGAAGATCGTGTCTGACTAACTTGATTGAATTTTTTGAGGAGGTAACAAGGAGGGTCCATGAGGGTAGTGCATTTGATGTAGTCTACATGGATTTTAGCAAGGCTTTTGACAAGGTCCCACATGGCAGACTGATCAAAAAAGTACAAACCCATGAGATCCAAGGGAGAGTGGCAAGTTGGATCCAAAATTGGCTCAGTGGCAGGAAGCAAAGGGTAATGATCGACGGGTGTTTTCGTGACTGGAAGGCTGTTTCCAGTGGGGTTCCACAGGACTCAGTACTAGGTCCCTTGCTTTTTGTGGTATATATTAATGATTTGCACTTAAATGTAGGGGGCAAGATTAAGAAGTTTGCAGATGATACAAAAATTGGCCATGTGCCTGATAGTGAGGAGGAAAGCTTGAGACTGCAGGAAGATATCAATGGACTGATCTGGTGGGCAGAAAAGTGGCAAATGGAATTCAATCCGGAGAAATGTGAGGTAATGCATTTGGGGAGGGCAAACAAGGCAAGGGAATACACAATAAACAGGAGGATATTGAGAGGTGTAGAGGAAGTGAGGGACCTTGGAGTGCATGTCCACAGATCCCTGAAGGTAGCAGGACAAGTAGATAAGGTGGTTAAGAAGGCATACAGGATATGTTCCTTTATTAGCCAAGGCATAGACGATAAGAGCAAGGAGGTTATGCTAGAATTGTATAAAACACTAGTTTGGCCATAGCTTGAGTACTGCATACAGTTCTGGTCACATTACAGGAAGGATGTAATTGCACTAGAGAGGGTACAGAGTAGATTTATGAAGATGTGGCCAGGACTGGAGAATTTTAGCTATGAGGAAAGATTGGATAGGCAGGGGCTGTTTTCTTTGGAACAGAGGAGGCTGAGGGGTGATTTAATTGAGGTATACAAAATTATGAAGGGCCGAGATAGAGTGGATAGGAAGGACCTATTCCCCTTAGCAGAGAGGTCAATAACCAGTGGGCATGGATTTAAAGTGATTGGTGGAAGGATTAGAGGGGAGCTGAGGAAAAAAAATTTCACCAGGGGGTGGTAGGGGTCTGGAACTCACTGCCTGAAAGGGTGGTAGAGACAGAAACCCTCATCACATTTAAAAATACTTGGATATGCACTTGAAGTGCTATAACCTACAAGGCTACGGACCAAGTGCTGGAAAGTGGGATTAGGCTGGATGGCTCATTTTCGGCTGGGACAGACACGATGAGCTGAATGGCCTCCTTCTGTGTCATGGATTTTCTATGATTCTATGAACTGCCTCAGATTCTATTCCCTACTCCAATGGAATCAAATTCTGTCCTCATAGGTGTACAAGTAACGTAAAATCCAGCTGATCTCACCTTAATAGGAAAACAGGCATGGAACCACCATTACTTCTTGAGAAGCTTGGAAACACTGGTTGTACTGTTATTTTGCTAGAACTTTTTAAGTATTTCAAAACCAGTTATTATTCAGTTAACTTGCAATTTAAAATACAGATGTCATCAGACTGAAAGCCTTCTTTATTTGTTTTGTAAATGTTCAATATTTGCAGCATGTTAGAGTATGATGATTGTATACATATCACAATGTATTCTTGTACATATGAATATCCAGTAGTCCTCCTCTGTCCACCTCCATGGATCTTCTACTACATACACATTTTCTGCATCACCCTTCGAAAAGTTTGGTCCCTTGTAAATAAGGCTTTTGATCTCCATGACATTATTCTCGATGAGTCCATCAACATCTGGGCCTTATAGATGGTGACTCCTTCCCTCTTACTGAGACCACCCTTGCATAGCTATACATTCCACTACATCTCCCACTGAAATTGTTATGGCAGTGAAGTGGCCATGTTCCATTTCAAAGTGTCCCCTTACTCATCTGACAGCTATTCTGCCTTTCAATCTGGCAGCTATTCTGCCTTTCTGCCATCTCATCCTTGACTAACCCTTTCACCTCTCCTTCAAAATGCCCTTGTCTAGCACCCTCCCAAATACCCTGGCAAATTCCTAGCGAAAATCTCTCTCCTCTCCTCACTGAACTTCTGTACTGAGAAACTACACATCCTCGGCGATTTCAACATTCGCCTAAATTCCCTTAGGTACCTCTCCTCGATTTCTCTGCAGCCGGACCTCACTCAACTTCATGGTCTACATAAATTCCCTGAGCCATGACCACTCCAAAATTATAAGGTAAGGACAAGTAGCACTAGAGTAAAGTGAAGTTCAGAAATAGGAGGGATTAGACTGGGGGCAAATGCGAGGCAATCTAAGATGAGATTGGAGCACATGTGCGTAAATGCACGTAGCTTGGTGAATAAGGTTGGTGAGCTGCAGGCTCAAGTCACCACACGGGACTATGATATATTGGCAATAACAGAGACCTGGCTTAAAGAAGGGGAGGATTGGGCTACTTAATATTCCTGGCTACAAGGTATTCAGGAAAGATGGGGAAGGAAAGACAGGAGGGGGGCAGCAGTGTTGATCAAAGAATCTATTATAGCACTGGAAAGGGATGATGTAGTTTTG
Source organism: Heptranchias perlo (assembly GCF_035084215.1). Taxonomy (NCBI): domain Eukaryota; kingdom Metazoa; phylum Chordata; class Chondrichthyes; order Hexanchiformes; family Hexanchidae; genus Heptranchias; species Heptranchias perlo. Next base: position 24,170,512 of record NC_090333.1, read on the forward strand.
GGGTCAAAGACAGAATCTATTGGGTCGGAAATAAGGAACAATAGAGGAGCTATTACGCTCCTTACAGGTTCCTTGGTTAGAAGTAAGGAACTGTAGAGGAGCTATTAAGGGTGTATACTATAGGCCGTCAAATAGTGGGAAGAAGATAGAGGAGAACATTTACAGGTAAATTACAGAAAGAAGCAAGAACTATAGAGTAGCGACAATGGGGGACTTCAATTATCCCTATATAGACTGGGACAGTAACAGTGTAAAGGGCAAAGAGAGGGAGGAATTCCAGAAATGTGTTGAAGAGAAATTTCTGGATCAGTGTGTTTCCAGCCCAACGAGGAAGGAAACAGTGCTGGATCTAGTTCTGGGGAATGAAGTGGGGCAGGTGAAGCGTGTTTCAGTGGGGGAACTTTTGGGGAACAGTGATCATAATATCATTAGGTTCAGAGTAGTTATGGAAAAGGACAAGGAACAATCAAATGTGAAAACGCTTAACTGGAGGAGGGCAAATTTCAGTGAGTTGAAAAGGGATCTTGCCCAGGTGGATTGGAACCAAAAATTGGTAGGCAAAACAGTAATTGAACAATGGGAGGCCTTCAAGCGGGAGTTGGTTCAGGTACAGAGTAGACACAACCCTATAAGGGGGAAAGGGCATCCAAAGCTAGAGATCTCTGGATGACCAAAGATATAGAGATTAAACTGAAACAGAAAAAGGAGTCGTATGACGAATGTAAGGTTCATAATACAGTAGAGAACAAGGCTGAATACAGAAATTAGAGATCTAAAAAAGGGAATAAGAGGGGCAAACAGAGAGTATAAGAATAGATTAGCAGATAACATAAAAGGGAACCAAAGTCTTTTGTAAACATATAAATAGTAAAAGGGTAGTCAAAGGAAGTTTGGGACCGATTAGGGTCAAAAAAGGAGATTCTCTTGTGGAGACAGAAGGCATGGCTGAGGTATTAAATTAATACTTTGCATTGATCTTCACTGAAGAAGAAGATGCTGCCATTGTAGCAGTAAAGGAGGAGGTAGTAGTGATATTGGATAGGATAAAATAGATAAGAGGAGGTACATAAAAGATTGGCTGCACTCAAAATAGAAAAGTCATCTGGTCCAGATATGCATCCTAGGCTACTGAGGGAAGTAAGGCTAGAAATTGCAGAGACTCTGGCCACAATCTTCAAATCCTCCTTAGGTAGGGGGATGTTGCCAGAGGACTGGAGGATTGTAAATGTTACACCCCTGTTCAAAAAAGGGGAGACAGATAAACTCGGCAATTACAGGCCAGTCAGCCTAATGTCACTGGTGGGGAAACCTTTAGAGGCAATAATCCGGGATAAAATTAATTGGCACTTGGAAAAGTATGGGCTAATAAATGAAAGTCAGCACGTATTTGTTCAAGGAAAATTGTGTTTGACTAACTTGATTGAGTTCTTTGATGAAGTAACAGAGAGGGTTGATGAGGGTAGTGTGGTTGATGTTGCGTATATGGACTTTCAAAAGGCATTTGATGAAGTACCACATAATAGACTTGTCAACAAAACTAAAGGGATTAAAGGGACAGTGGCAGCGTGGATACAAAATTGACTAGGGGAGGGAAAGCAGAGAGTAATGGTGAACGGTTGTTTTTCAGGCTGGAGGGAAGTATATAGTGGTGTTCCCCATGGATCGATATTAGGACCACTGCTCTTTTTGCTATATATTAATGACCTGGATTTGGGTGTAAAGGGTATCATTTCAAAGTTTGCAGATGACACAAAACTCGGAAATGTAGTAAACAATGCAGAGGATAGTAACAGACTTCAGGAGGACATAGACAGACTGGTGAAATGGGCAGGCACATGGCAAATGAAATTTATCGCAGAGTAGTGTGAAGTGATGCATTTTGGCAGGAAGAATGAGGCGAGGCAATATAAACAAAATGGTACAATCTTAAAGGGGTTGCAGGAGCAGAGAGACCTGGAGGTGCGCATCCACAAATCTTTGAAGGTGGCAGGACAAGTTGAGAAGGATGCTAAGAAAGCATATGGGATCCTGGGCTTTATTAATAGAGGCAGAGAGTACAAAAGCAAGGTTTAGACAGAGTAAATAAGGAGAAACTTTTTCCAGTGGCAGAAGGATCGGACCAGAGGACATAGATTTAAGGTGATCCACAAAAGAGCCAGAGGCGACATGAGAAAACATTTTTTTATGCAGCGAGTTGTAATGATCTGGAATGCATTGCCTGAAAGGGTGGTGGAAGCAGATTCAATAGTAACTTTCAAAAGGGAATAATTGAAGGGAAAAAATTTACAGGGCTACGAGGAAAGAGCAGGGGAATGGGACTAAATGGATAGCTCTTGCAAAGAGCCGGCACAGGCACGATGCCTCCTCCTATGCTGTACCTACTGTGATACGATGAACCACAGGCTACCCTTCCGGGTGAAAAACTGCCTCCTGCAACACTGTTCTTCTGCTCACCCTCTTCATTTCAATCTGCAAATGCAAAGCGCTTGTGGATTTCTTTGTCTCAGTGATCTGATCATCAACACAGCTGTGCCCTCCCCCTCCTTCTCACCTATCTAAGACTCACCCCAGCCCTCCCATGCTCTTGTCCGGACCACATACCACCCTACAGCTTCTCCCCAACCTTTCCTCAGTCATTCGCCAAGCTAGATTGATTCCTGGGATGAGAGGCTTAAACTAGAGTGGCAGGGGGATGGGAACCTGAGTGGGGAGTCAGAAGGGAATAAAGTTGAGAGCAGCAAGAGAGGGGAAGACCCAGGGGAAATTTACAATAAAAATAGTATAAACAGTTGTTCAAGAACAAGTGAAAGGGAAAAGCGTAGAGCAACAGAAAGAAAGTGTACTTTAGGCACTACAGATAAAGTGAAAACTAGAAGGCGTAAGACGATTAACCCAGCATCAAAGCTGAAGGTCAGGCTAGGGTGTGTGGCCCAACTAAGAGTTCTAAAAACAAATGCACTGTGTATAAGGAATAAATTAAACGAACTACAGGTTCAAATTTAAATTGGAGGGTATGACGTGATAGCTATTACTGAGACATGGCTGCAGGATGGTCAGGATTGGGAACTAAATATACCGGGTTATAAGGTCTACAGGAGAGACAAGGAAAATGGAAGAGGGGGAGGAGTAGCCTTAGTGATTAGAGATTAAATAATTTCAATGACAAAGGAGGATATAACGAGAGGTAAGCAGCCAACAGAGGCCCTATGGGTTGAACTGAGAAATAGAAAAGGATCTAAGACTATAGTGGGAGTTGCATATAGGACCCCTGGCAGCAGCTCTGAAGTACTAGATTGTATAAATGCAGAGATTAGACAAGCATGTAACAAAGGCATTGTGGTCTTAATGGGGGACTTTAACCTTCACATAGATTGGGAAAAGCAGACTAGCAACTGTCAGAAAGGTAGTGAATTTCTTGAATGTGTCCGGGATAGTTTTCTACAGCAGTATATCTCAGAGGCAAAAAGGGGACAAGCCATATTAGATTTAGTAATGAGTAATGAAACAGATTTAGTTAACAGCTTAACTGTGCGTGAACATCTATCCAATAGCGATCATAACATGATCGAGTTCAATGTAGTGTTTGAAAGGGAAAAAAGTGAATCAGCTGCTTAGATTCTAGACTTGGGCAAGGCCGACTTCAATGGGATGAGTCAGAGACTGTCTGCAGTAAACTGGGCAAATCTGTTAATGGGTAAAACGACTGATAATCAGTGGGAAATGTTTAAAGAAACATTTAACATGATACAGAATCGGTTTATACCACTGAGGGGCAAGAACTCGACTTGCCAAAAAAAAAGCCATGGACAAGTAAAGAGGTAAGGGACAGTATAAGACATAAGGAAAGGGCATACAAAAAGGCAAAAAATGGCACAGATCCTGGTGAATGGGAAAGATACAAAGATCAACAAAAGGGTCACAGAACAGATAGTAAGAGCTATAAAAAGAGAGTATGAAAAGAAACTTGCAAGGGATATCAAAACCAATACAAAGAACTTTTATAGTTATATTAGGAAAAAGAGGGTGGTCAGGAGCAGTGTTGGGCCCTTAAAAACTGAAAGTGGGGATATTGTCATTGACAATGGGGAAATGGTGGACATGTTGAACAATTACTTTGCGTCAGTATTTACAGTAGAAAAAGAGGATAGCATGCTGGAAATCCCAAGAAAACTAATATTGAATTGGGGACAGGGACTCGATAAAATTAACATAAGTAAAGCAACAGTAATGAAGAAAATAATAGCACTAAAGAGTGACAAATCCCCAGGACCAGATGGTTTCCATCCCAGGGAAGTAGGTGAGCACATTGCAGATGCCCTAACTATAATCTTTCAAAGTTCTCTAGATTCAGGAACTGTCCCTCTAGATTGGAAAATTGCACATGTCACTCCGCTTTTTAAGAAAGGAGAGAGAGGGAAACCAGGGAATTATAGACCAGTTAGCCTAACATCTGTTGTGGGGAAAATGCTGGAGTCTATAATTAAGGATAGGGTGACTGAACACCTCGAGAATTTTCAGTTAATCAGAGAGAGCCAGCATGGATTTGTGAAAGGTAGGTCGTGCCTGACAAACCTGATTGAATTTTTTGAAGAGGTGACTAAAGTAGTGGACAGGGGAATGTCAATGGATGTTATTTATATGGACTTCCAGAAGGCATTTGATAAAGTACCACATAAGAGACTGTTAGCTAAAATAGAAGCTCATGGAATCGAGGGAAAAGTACAGACTTGGTTAGGAAGTTGGCTGAGCGAAAGGCGACAGAGAGTATGGATAATGGGTAGGTACTCACATTGGCAGGATGTGACTAGTGGAGTCCAGCAGGGATCTGTCTTGGGGCCTCAATTATTCACAATATTTATTAACGACTTAGATGAAGGCATAGAAAGTCTCATATCTAAGTTTGCTGATGACACAAAGATTGGTGGCATTGTAAGCAGTGTAGATGAAAACATAAAATTACAAAGCGATATTGATAGATTAGGTGAATGGGCAAAACTGTGGCAAATGGAATTCAATGCAGACAAATGTGAGGTCATCCACTTTGGATCAAAAAAGGATAGAACAGGGTACTTTCTAAATGGTAAAAAGTTAAAAACAGTGAATGTCCAAAGGGACTTAGGGGTACAGGTACATAGATCATTGAAGTGTCCTGAACAGGTGCAGAAAATAATCAATAAGGCTAATGGAATGCTGGCCTTTATATCTAGAGGACTAGAGTACAAGGGGGCAGAAGTTATGCTGCAGTTTTACAAAACCCTGGTTAGACCGCACCTGGAGTACTGTGAGCAGTTCTGGGCACCGCACCTTCGGAAGGACATATTGGCCTTGGAGGGAGTGCAGCGTAGGTTTACTAGAATGATACCCGGACTTCAAGGGTTAAGTTACGAGGAGAGATTACACAAATTGGGGTTGTATTCTCGAGAGTTTAGATGGTTAAGGGGTGATCTGATTGAATATTAAGGGGAACAGATAGGGTGGATAGAGAGAAACTATTTCCGCTGGTTGGAGATTCTAGGACAAGGAGGCACAGTCTAACAATTGGAGCCAGACCTTTCAGGAGTGAGATTAGAAAACATTTCGACACACAAAGGGTGGTAGAAGTTTGGAACTCTCTTCCGCAAATGGCAATTGATACTAGCTCAATTGCTAAATTTAAATCTGAGATAGATAGCTTTTTGGCAACCAAAGGTATTAAGGGATATGGGCCAAAGGCAGGTATATGGAGTTAGATCACAGATCAGCCATGATCTTATCAAATGGCAAAGCAGGCACAAGGGCTGAATGGCCTACTCCTGTTCCTATGTTCCTATTTCATATGTTCTTATGTCTTCCACAAGACCCACTTCCTGCAACCTCTACTTCTTCCTGATGCAATTCCCCACCACACAATTGCCTCAAAGCTCGCTGACATCGTCAATGGCTGCCTCTCCTTGGGCTCTGTGCCCCCACCTTTAAAAACAGTCATTACACCCACCTCAAAAAAATACTGCTACCCTTTGTTCTCTCCTACTACTGCTCTATCCACAACTCCGATTTCCTCGAATGTGTTATTGCCACCCAGCCTCAAACAATTCCTCTTCAAATCCGCTCTGTATGTTACTTGACTGTGCCGAGCTTCAAATTCCACATACTAGCCACCATCAAGGCTTATTTCCACTATCACCACCCCAACCTCACCCCACTGCTGCTGAAATGCTTATCCATACCTTTGTGGATGAATTGGTTATGATCTTCCAAAATTCTCTAGATTCTGGAACGGTTCCAGTACACTGGAAGGTAGCAAATGTTACCCCGCTGTTCAAGAAGGGAGGGAGAGAGGAAACAGGGAACTACAGGGCAGTTAGCCTGATATCAGTTGTCAGGAAAATGCTGGAATCCATTATTAAGGAAGTGGTAACAGGGCACTTAGAAAATCATAATATGATTAGGCAGAGTCAACATGGATTTATGAAAGGGAAATCGTGTTTGACAAATTTATTAGAGTTTCTTGAGGATGTAACTAGCAGCGTAGATAAAGGGGAACCTGAGGATGTAGTATGTTTGGATTTTCAAAAGGCATTTGAAAAGATGCCACATAAAAGGTTGTTACACAAGGTAAGGGCTCATGGGGTTGGGGGTAATATATAAGCATGGATAGAGGATTGGTTAAAAGACAGAAAACAGAGAGTAGGGATAATTCTCAAGTTGGCAAGCTGTAACAAGTGGGGTGTCGCAAGGATCGGTGCTTGGGCCTCAGCTACTTTTTTATTCGTTCATGGGACATGGGCGTCACTGGCAAGGCCAGCATTTATTGCCCATCCATAATTGCCCTTGAGAAGGTGGTGGTGAGCCGCCTTCTTGAATCGCTGCAGTCTGTGTGGTGAAGGTTCTCCCACAGTGCTGTTAGGTAGGGAGTTCCAGGATTTTGACCCAGCGATGATGAAGGAACGGCGATATACTTCCAAGTCGGGATGGTGTGTGACTTGGAGGGGAACATGTAGGTGGTGTTGTTCCCATGTGCCTGCTACCCTTGTCCTTCTGGGTGGTAGAGGTCGCGGTTTGGGAGGTGCTGTCGTAGAAGCCTTGGCGAGTTGCTGCAGTGCATCCTGTAGATGGTGCACACTGCAGCCACGGTGCACCGGTGATGAAGGGAATGTTTAGGTGGTGGATGGGGTGCCAATCAAGCGGGCTGCTTTGTCCTGGATGGTGTCTTGCTTCTTGAGTGTTGTTGGAGCTGCATTCATCCATGCAAGTGGAGAGTATTCCATCACACTCATGACTTGTGCCTTGTAGATGGTGGAAAGGCTTTGGTGAGTCAGGAGGTGAGTCACTAGCCGCAGAATACCCAGCCTCTGACCTGCTCTTGTAGCCACGGTATTTATGTGGCTGGTCCAGTTAAGTTTCTGGTCAATGGTGACCCCCAGGATGTTGATGGTGGGGGATTCAGCGATGATAATGCTGTTGAATGTCAAGGGGAGGTAGTTGGACTCCCTCTTGTTGGAGATGGTCATTGCCTGGTACTTGTCTGGTGCGAATGTTACTTGCCACTTATCAGCCCAAGCCTCAATGTTATACAGGTCTTGCTGCATGCGGGCATGGACTGCTTCATTATCTGAGGGGTTGCGCATGGAACTGAACACTGCGCAATCATCAGCAAACATCCACATTTCTGACCTTATGATGGAGGGAAGGTCATTGATGAAGCAGGTGAAGATGGTTGGGCCAAGGACACGGCCCTGAGGAACTCCTGCAGCAATGTCCTGGTGCTGAGATGATTGGCCTCCAACAACCAGTAGCATCTTCCTTTTTGCTAGGTATGACTCCAGCCACTGTAGAGTTTTCCCCCTGATTCCCATTGACTTCAATTTTACTAGGGCTCCTTGGTGCCATACTCGGTCAAATGCTGCCTTGATGTCAAGGGCAGTCACTCTCACCTCGCCTCTGGAATTCAGCTCCTTTGTTCATGTTTGGACCAAGGCTGTAATGAGGTTTGGAGCCGAGTGGTCCTGGTGGAATCCAAACTGAGCATCGGTGAGCAGGTTATTGATGAGTAAGTGTTGCTTGATAGCACTGTCGACGACACCTTCCATCATTTTGCTGTTGATTGAGAGTAGACTGATGGGGCGGTAATTGGCCAGATTGGATTTGTCCTGCTTTTTGTGGACAGGACATACCTGGGCAATTTTCCACATTGTCGGGTAGATGCCAGCGTTGTAGCTGTACTGGAACAGCTTGGCTAGAGGCGCGGCTAGTTCTGGAGCACAAGTCTTCAGCACTGCAGCCGGGATGTTGTCGGGGCCCATAGCCTTTGCTGTATCCAGTGCACTCAGCCGTTTCTTGATATCACGTGGAGTGAATCGAATTGGCTGAAGACTGGCTTCTGTGATGGTGGGGATATCGGGAGGAGGCCGAGATGGAGCATCCACTTGGCATTTCTGGCTGAAGATGGTTGCAAACGCTTCAGCCTTGTCTTTTGTACTCATGTGCTGGACTCTGCCATCATTGATCACGGAGCCTCCTCCTCCCGTTAGTTGTTTAATTGTCCACCATCATTCACGACTGGATGTGGCAGGACTGCAGAGCTTTGATCTGATCCATTGGTTGTGGAATCGCTTCGGTCTGTCTATAGCATGTTGCTTCTGCTATCTAGCATGCATGTAGTCCTGTGTTGTAGCTTCACCAGGCTGGCACCTCATTTTTAGGTACGCCTGGTGCTGCTCCTGGCATGCTCTTCTACACTCCTCATTGAACCAGGGTTGATCCCCTGGCTTGTTGGTAATGGTGGAGTGAAGAATATGCCGGGACATGAGGTTACTGATTATGCTAGAATACAATTCTGGTGCTGCTGATGGCCCACAGCGCCTCATCGATGCCCAGTTTTGAACTGCTAGATCTGTTCTGAATCTATCCCATTCAGCACGATGGTAGTGCCACACAATACGTTGGATGGTGTCCTCAGTGTGAAGACGGACTTGTCTCCATAAAGACCGTGCGGTGGTCACTCCTACCAATACTGTCATAGACAGATGCATCTATGACAGGTAGATTGGTGAGGACGAGGTCAAGTAGGTTTTTCCCTCCATTTGTTTCGTTCACCACCTGTCGCAGGTCCAGTCTGGCAGCTATGTCCTTCAGGACTCGGCCAGCTCGGTCAGTAGTGGTGCTACCGAGCCACTCTTGGTGATGGACGTTGAAGTCCCCCACCCAGAGTACATTCTGTCCCCTTGTTACCCTCAGTGCTCCCTCCAAGTGGTGCTCAACATGGAGGACGACTAATTCATCAACTGCAGGAGGGCGGTAGGTGGTAATCAGCAGGAGGTTTCCTTGCCCATGTTTGACCTGATGCCATGAGATTTCATGGAGTCCGGAGTCAATGTTGAGGACTCCCAGGGCCACTCCCTCCTGACTGTATACCACTGTACCGCCACTTCTGGTGGGTCTGTCCAGCTGGTGGGACAGGACATACCCATTGATGGTGATGGAAGAGTATGTGACATTGGCTGAAAGGTCAGATTCTGTGAGTATGGCTATGTCAGGCTGTTGCTTGATTAGTCTGTGGGACAGCTCTCCCAATTTTGGCACAATTATGGGTACGGTAGCATTGTGGTTATGTTACTGGACTAGTAATCCAGAGGCCTGGACTAATAATCTGAAGTCATGAGTTCAAATCCCACCACGGCAGCAGGGGAATTTTAATTTAATTGAATAAAATCTGGAATAAAAAAAAAACTAATATCAGTAATGGTGGCCAAGAAACTATTGGATTGTCGTAAAAACCCATCTGGTTCACTAATGTTCTTTAGGGAAGGAAACCTGCTGTCCTTACCCAGTCTGGCCTATATGTGACTCCAGACCCACAGCGATGTTGTTGATTCTTAATCGCCCTTTGAAATGGCCTAGCAAGCACTCAGTTGTACAATCTCGCTACAGAAAGTCATAATAAGAATAAAACCGGACGGACCACCTGGCATCGGACCACTAGGCACCGGACATGACAAAGGGAAACCAAGCCCAGTCAACCCTGCAAAGTGCTCCTCACTAACATCTGGGGACTTTACAATCTATATTAATGACTTAGATGAAGGGACCGAGTGTAATGTATCCAAGTTTGCTGATGATACAAAGCTAGGTGGGAAAGTAAGCTGTGAGGAGGACACAAAGAGTCTGCAAAGGGATATAGACAGATTAAGTGAATGAGCAAGAAGGTATAATGTGAGTGGGCAAATGGAGTTAATGTGGGGAAATGTGAGATTACTCACTTTGGTAGGAAGAATAGAGAAACAGATTATTTTTTAAATGGTGAGAAACTATTAAATATTGGTGTTCAGAGAGACTTGGGTGTCCTCGTACAAGAAACACAAAAAGTTAGTATGCAGGTGCAGCAGGCAATTAGGAAAGCAAATGGCATGTTGGCCTTTATTGCAAGGGGTTGGAGTACAAGAGTAGGGAAGTTTTCCGCGACCGGTGGGCACCGCTGGGACTGGAGTGCATCATGGACCCATATAATAAAATAATAATTTGACATTTATTTTGTTTTTTTTTTATTTACTGCACATAAACACACCCTGACCCCCTCTTCTTATAAAAGGGGGGGCCTAAAAATAATTTTTAAAAAGCTGACTGCACGTCCATTCCACACACAAAAAAAGAAAAAAATCAAGAGTCACCAAGAAAAAAAATAAAAAAAAGAGTATGGAAGTGTTACTCCAGTTGTACAGGGCTTTAGTGAGACCTCACCTGGAGTACTGCGGACAGTTTTGGTCTCCTTATCTAAGGAAGGATACACTTGCCATAGGGGCGGTGCAATGAAGGTTCACTAGATTAATTCCTGCGATGAGAAGGTTGTCCCATGAGGAGAGCTTGAGTAGAATGGGCCTATACTTTCTGGAGTTTAGAAGAGGTAATCTCATTGAAACATAGAAGATTATTAGGGGGCTCGACAGGGTAGATGCTGATTTTTTTCCCCAGGCTAGAGAGTCGAGAACTAGGGGGCATAGTCACAACATAAGGGGTCGGCCATTCAAGAATGAGATGAGGAGGAATTTCTTCAAGCGGAGGGTTGTGAATCTTTGGAATTCTTGACCCCAGAGGGCTGTGGATGCTGAGTCATTGAATATATTGAAGGCTAAGGTGGATAGATTTTTGGGCTCTTGGGGAATCAAGGGATACGGGGATTGGGCGGGAAAGTGGAGTTGAGGTCAAAGATCAGCCCTGATCCGATTGAATGGCGGAGCAGGCTCGAGGGGCCATATGGCCTACCTCTGCTCCTATTTCTTATGTCCTTAGTCACCTACAGACTTGATTACTCCAATATTCTCCTTCCAATCCTCCTGAGCTCTGCCCTTTACAAATTGCAACTTGGCCAACACTCTGCCACCTGCATCCTACACTTACTATATCCAACTTCCCTATCATCCCTGTCCTTGCCAACCTTCATTGGCTATCTATTCCCCAATGCATTGATTTCAAAATACTTACTTCTCAAGTCCTTCTGTCGCTTCACCCATCCCTACCTCTGCAACCTCCTTCAGCCATATATTCCTGCATGTGCCCTCTGCTCTTCAAATGCTGCATTCCTTTCAATTGCCCCTCTCCGTCTGCTCCACTATCGGTTGCAGAGCCTACAGCCATGTTGACCTCAGTTTGTAATTATCTCCTAAAACCCCTCCACTTTGCTGCCCTCCTTTTTTCAAGATGCCCCCTTCAAAATCTACCTATTTGATTATTCCTTTGTTTAGTATCTGCTTATTTTCATCTCTGTGAAGTGTTTTAAGCTATTTTATGATAATAAAGGTGCTAGATAATCACACGTTGTTTTACATTATATATGGCACAGTTTCACAAGCAAAATATCATTCTGAATGACTTATGGATAATATTTGCAATTTGTACTATTTAGTATCTATCTGTGGCCACTTCAGTAGGACACCTTGTGGGCTACAGCGGGCAGAAAATTCAGGAGTTTATTGGGATCACCATGGAAATTCTAGTAGGTCCGCCCCAAATGGCGTGATACTTAACTTCAGTTTAGCTTCCCCAGAAGGTGGGTAAAGGTATATCTATAAAGTTGTGCAGGATCGTTGTGCCCTTTTCACCAGATTTTCCAGCTCAATTTTATTTCTGCTTTGTTGGGTCTGTTGTACTTGACTATACGTTTTAAGATTGTATTTTAAAACTACAAATGAACTGCACAAGGACATTCTTTAAAAAATGCTAAAATACTTAACCACCAAACAAAATAGCAGCACAATTTACAATGCTTGCATGTCCGGGAGCCTTTCTGCATCTGCCGATCCGCAGAATATTTAAAGTCATGGATACATCAGGAAGAGACTGAGCAATTGAGTAGCCTGTTATGGAGGTGGAATCTCATCCAGTTCTCTCGAAAGTGCTTTGAAAATTTTCGGTTTATTCGCCTTCCTCGAGGTCTCCCAACCCGGCGACGTCACAGTAGCAGCATTGTTGAAAGGAAGGCGGCGCACGACGTCCTTTTTTTTTGTTCTTTGGGGCAAAGACTTCACCTCCCGCGAGCGCATTCAGTTTGGATGACGCCATAGCGGGCGATGCCGAAGTTTCCCGAAAGCGTTCGGACGGACTCGGCAGTAGGCGACGGTTTGGCTTGGTGTCCGTGGAAAGTGTGTTAAGTAGCGCTTCGGAGTAAAGAGACGCGGCTGGTGCGGGCGGTGAGGTTGAGCGCGCACCGGGTGTGTATGTGTGTGAACGAGGGAGGGGGAAGAAAAAAAAGCACACAAACGCACAGAGGAAAAAAAATAAACTTGAAAGATAAAGGAGAGTTTTTTTTTGGGTGCGGTCCGATCGATCGAGAGGTGAGAGAGACCCGGTTGTGGGTGCCCGTTTGCCTGGGGTTTGAGTTACGGGCATCGTGAGCCGGGCAGCTGGACATTATGCATGGAGCTGAGAGAGACTTGAGGCGACCGTGTGCGGTGAGTAGAGAAGCACAAAGACCTGCGGGAGGAATAAAAAAAATTGGGAGAGTTTGACTTGAGTTTAGTGATTTTTTGTTGTTGTGTTGAATCCGCAAACCCTCAGGTGAACCCGGGCTCCCGTTTCTCTGCAGCTGGCTGCCGCCTGTTGAAATTGAGCTTTTATCCTGTTGTGAGAAACTGATTGTTTTTATTTTGATTGATGGATTTCCAACCCCCACCCCCCCCCCCCCATCCCTCAAATTAACCGCTTTGTTTATTTGATTCGAGGTTTGTCAATTTTTGTTGGTGAAAGAAAGAAAAACAAAACCCCGAACCCAAACTCCGTCGCCTGTTGAAAGCGAGAGAATCGAAGCCGCGGTTGAACATTCAGCCGAATAAACTTAAATTTGAAACACAAAGGGAGCCCGCAAAAATCGTACTGGTAGAAAATAACCAATTTTACCTGCTGGCTTGTTCGGTCTGTAAATCCCTTTTTTGGGATTGGGATATAAGGGGGGGGGGGTGTCCCAAAATGATGAGGTTTAGGAACTGGAGACGACCCGTCTAAGTGTGATTTTAATCTTAACTCTATACTCATGTCCTTGTGAAGGAAGTGGGTTTGTATCATTTTGTTTTTTTCCCCCATCGCGTTTACTAAGTGCGATCAGGTCGTCTTTTGATTTTATATAGACACTGGCTTCAGGCGCCACAACGACAAAAAGGGGGTACAACACTATGCTTCGGGACATTAGATTCTTAATTATTGGAATCAAAAGTATGCCCCTGATTTCAAAATAATTTCCAAGCGAAGAGGCTTCTCGTTGTGTACATGTTTTATTGAGTTTGAGGAAGGGGTATTTTTTAAAAAATGGTGAAAGAAAATGTCAGAATCTGCTAACGAGAGCAACAGCAATATAATTTTCTTTTACGGATTAGCAATATCTGCTCGCTCTTTGCAACCCTGAATTAGGAATGTTGGATTTAAAAAAAAATATTCGCTTAACAAGCGAGAATTAGCAAAGATTTTTAAAGCCTGATTTTTTTGCATTTAGATTGACTGGGTTTGATCTATATTTACAAAGTATTCAGACTTGTGTATGGGTGGTTTAATTTTTGTATTAGAATTGGTAGTGACCCAAGGTTTTGAAGCTGACCGATGCCGTATTTAACCCCGATCTTTGAAGTTTCTTGTTTTTCTTATTAAAATGTGAATTGACCATTCTCATATTTTTTCTGATTTTTAAATTTAGATTTGTGAAGGACTTGATTTTATTTTTCTAGTTCCCCATTGAATTGTAAGTGTGTTTCAAATGGTGGCGTCGGTTCCTCCGTAGAGACCTCAGAGATTGTGAGTGAGCTGGATATGAGAGGTTGTGCAATCGGGGATCAATGTATTTGATCGGTTGGAGACGCTCCTTACTCGGAGACTTGATCCTTTACAAAAGCTTAGAGTGTAATTTTATCCTGCCGTCCAAAGGTTGAATCAAACCCATTTTAAACCTATGGTGAAAAGCGACTTTAGGCGGGTTGGTGTGTTTTGAAAATACATGATGATTTTTGTAAATGTTTTTTTAACGTTCAGGCACCCCTTTAGAAATTTAACGTCGTTCAGTCTGATTAATTTGTGTATTTAAGTTTTTGGTGTGTTCTGTCATTCACATGCACTCAAGTGTTAAATATCATAGGGGAAAGGTAAAAATGAAAGCATTTAGAGTTCTTCTATCCATACACTCTGAGGAGCCTGGTTATATTGTGCAGTAATACTGTACTCTGGTTATGAATTCTGACCTCGCTTTGTGTGAGGATGATCAACTGGTTCGTAAGGATACCTGGTGGAAATGCATTGACTCTTTTTTGTTTAGATTACGTCTATTTGTAGCTGCTGCAGCATTTCATTTTTGGTATTTACCAATAAAAGAAACAGAAGATTTCTATATTTTAAAAATACTTGTCAAATATATAAATGCCCACATTCCACATGTCTCAACACTGTACTAGTATAGCTTATTAATAATGTTCTACTTTATAATTGTCCTGGAAGCCTTTCATACTGTATAATGAATTTTTTCTTGAATTATTAGAATTTTTATCCACTATCAATTAAACATTTTTTTGGAGTGTTGAGAATTGATTTTTGAAAGTCTGATTTTCTGCAATAGACCTTTACTATAAGGAGCCATCTTGTTCTCAACTCATTGCGATTATGTTTGACTTGTATCAAGCTTGCCAAGTACAGCAATTGATTCATACTCAATAAAATGACTTGAGAATGGGATGGTTCTTCAGAGTGTGATGGTGCATTTTTTTTCTCAGTTACAACATTATTTACATTTTTGTGGGCTTTCTTTTAATGAAGTGAACAATTGCATCCACCTCTCCCCCCCCCCCCCCCCGACCATTCAAAGATGAAACACAGTTAGCCAAATAAAATTGATATGTTCTGATTTTGGCATAGTGATTGTAAATGGGATGGTATTGGCCAGAATAGGAGGAGTTCATTACAATAGTGTGTCTTTAGTTCTGGAGTGCAAAATGCACATTACATATCATCCTCTTTCCCCGCCCCCACCCCCCCAAACCACCACCACACTTTTATTTAAAAAAAATGCTTTTGGTTAAAAACTGCTCTCCCAAGTTTGTAAAATGTAAACAATATATGAAAGTATGACATAAACCATTAAGGACATTTTAACTTTCTGAATGTACAGTCCTGTTAATACCTGTGAAGATCAGAGCATAAATAATCTGTTTTCAGACTTTTTCTTCCTAAATTCTATTGAAGTAAAATAATTTTTTCACTTAATATCATCCCTCTAAGTTGCTAGAATAATTCTCATGAAGAACAGCACATTTATGAGTAGTGGTTCATTTTGCTATAGCAGGCTGTTCTAACCTCTCGGGACTTGAACACTTTTGCACACAAACTAGCCTAAAGTAAGTTACTTTCCAGACTTGATCAGCTGAGAGGCAAAACAGCTTGTGAGTATCAGAGCCTTTATCCCTACATCTCTGCTCCTTTTACTATTTCTCTGAGTGCTTTCCTTGTGTGTCTGGTGCTTTTTGGTCTGCATAAACTAGTTGCTGATCTGTACCAAAGGCATAATGTTTTCAGGAATAATTTTCTCTAGTTTTAAAGATCAATTAACATTAATTAGCAGTTAAACAACTTCAATGAAGAGTTAAACATTGAGAAGATTGGAGCCATCAACTTCAGCCCCACCACAAACTCTGTACCCTTGCCACCAATTCTGTCCCCCTCCCAGGTTGAACCAGGCTGTTTGCAACCATGGTGACCTATTTGACCCGGAGCTGAGTTTCTGACCCTCATATCTCCTCTATCTCAAAGACCCCCTACTTCCATCTGTAACATCGACCGTCTCCGCCTCTGCTTCAGCCCATCTGCTGCTGAAACCCTCATCCATGCCTTTGTCACCTCCAGACTCAATTATTACAATGCCTTCCTGGCCGGCCACCCGTCCTCCACCCTCCATAAACTTCAGCTGATTCCAAAACTCTGCCGCCTGTATCCTAACCTGCACCAAAACCCGCTCACCAATCACTCCTGTGCTTGCTGATCTACACTAGCTCCGGGTCCCCAAAAACCTTAAATTTAAAATTCTCATACTCGTGTTTAAATCCCTTCATGGCTTCACCCTCCCTATTTCTGTAACCTTCTCCAGCCCTACAACCCTCCGATAAACCTGCATTCCCCCAACTGTGACCTCCTGTGCATCCTCCACTCACTCTTCTCCTTTTAAGCGAACAATTATGCCTAGACAGCAAAGGTCTGTACAATCAACAGTCCATGACCACGCTGTATGGATTCATTCCAAGCATCACAGAGTTCCAATGGATCATTGCTGATCTGATATAGCTAGGTTAACACAGGACAACTCCATGGCCACCTCCAATCTCTGAGCATCTCCCTTCCTGACCTCGATTGCAATCTTCAGTTCCCAGGTTATGGAAACTTTCTCTGAGATGGACAAAGTAATCAAAGTGTGCTTGGCGGCGACGATTAATGATGCCTTCAGTTTTCTCAAGTTTGGTCCTTATTACATCTGTTGTGGATGAAATCGAGAATGCATATGAAATTCTTCCAATCTCTCGATGTCTCGCTTAAGCAGCGTCCATGTTTCATATCCATAATAAACGTATTGGAAGGACGCAGGTTTGAGATAGGGATTTCGTAGGGATTTTCACCTCTTGACTTCAGACCCTGTGCAGGTTCTTCATTGCTAAGCTAATTCTCCTCTCAGTGTGGGCTGCTCTGATGATAGTTTGCTACCTAGGAGATAAAGTCATCCACTGCCTCCACATTTTGTTAGTCAACTTGAATGTCGTACATCGCAACGTGTGTGCAACACTCTGGACTTTTGCTTTGCCCAAGAAACCAGCAGCCCAAAGGGAGCTGGCTCACCCTGAAAGCTCTTCAATGCCCTCCTGAGATCGCTCATGTCTGGACCAAGGGCAATATCATCTGCATTCCAGATCGGGAAAAATAGGTCTGATCGATGGTAATATCAATATTTGAAGAGATGCAGTCGAGAATCCAGTCCATTGTATAACAAAAAAGTATTGGATATAGGATGTATTCCAGCCTTACTCCAGATCTGGTGTATGAACCTCTCAGACTTGTGGCTCTCCGGTCGGACCCTTACTCCTGGATCGTTACATAGATCTTGACTTCGCCGCAGGAGGATATCATGGACGTCAATGTCAGGCTCTCCTTTCAACCCTCCTTAAAATCCACCTCTTTGACCAAGCTTTTAGCCACCTCTCCTGATATCTCTTGCTTTGACTTGGTGTCAATTCTTGTCTTGTTGCACCTCTGTGAAGCGCCATGGGATTTTTTTTTCTAAGTAAGAGACGTTTTATAAATCTATGTTGTTGCTGTTAATGTGCCAAAACCTGTTAATTTATGTTAGCTTGGAACAGCCTTACTTACCCCTTAGTGAGTAACACTTAAATCTTCTTTCTTGTATTGGCTCTTCACAGGTGTTTGGCTGTGTGCCCAAGAAATAAAGGAAGAACCTTTTGTAATTTCAGTGGGTGGACTTTTGGGACACAATCTTTTTAAACTTAGCCAGCCTTATGCTGCAGGGAACTGGATAAGTACTTGAAAGGAAAAAAAATGCAGGGCTACAGGGATAGGGCGGGGGAGTGGGACTAGCTGGATTGCTCTTGCATAGAGCTGGTGCGGACTCGATGGGCCGAATGGCCTCTTTCTATGATATGTTGTGGACTTAAGTGTGCTTCTGTAGACCAGGGTGTTTCTTTTTTTATTATGGAGTGATGATAATTCTATATCTAACATGGTATTCTCTTTGCAAATTATTTCCACAACGTCTGACAAAAGCTCTTCGACCTGAAATGTTAACTCTGTTTCTTTCTCCACAGATGCTGCCTGACTTGCTGAGCTTTTCGAGCATTTTCTGTTTTTAGTACAAATTATTTAACTGGCTAGCAAGACTTAAGGCAATAAGATTTGGGGAATAAAATGTAGTAAAACCCTGATAAGGAATGAATTAGGATTGAAAAACAGTACTTCTAATAAGACTTTAGTATAATTTAACTAGTTCTCAGTCTGGAACAAAGTTGGATTTCAGATATTTGTTAAGTGGACTTCCAGTCATAGTAATTGAGTACTCTTAGTTTACTGTGTCACATTTGCATATTTGACTACCAACACCATATCATGTTATGGTCTAAAATAAGCTTTGTTGATGTATGAAACTGCAAAAAAATTACTTTTCCTGTGCTCTGGACTAATTCTGCCTGTCCCCATTTTCTCCTTGGCCTGCTTCAGAATATATTTTTATACATACAATTATGCCTCAGCATGAAGTGTGGCTATTCCTACTCCAATGAAGAAATGAAGACTGTTTTCCCCACCTGCATTGGATTTGGTTCATAATTGAACCTGGAAAACAGGAAAGGCAAATTAATTTCAATCACTCCAACACATCTTTAATTGAACCTCAGTAAAATAATACATATTTCCAGGGAAACTTGGTGCTGAGCTGTTTGCCTGCAATTTTCTCTGGTTAGTTACTTTACAATGAGAGCTTTTCTGCATGCATGTGTGTGTATATATCTTTTAACTTGAAAATTCACCATTAGGTTAAACAAGACCAAAAACAATGGAGTGTACTGGGGTGCCGTTCCAAGCCTTCTGATTAGTCTTGATGTTCGCAAATAATCGTATGTATGGTCAAAGAAGAAAATAATTTTCTAACAATATTGGAGAGATGTTATCTGTGACTTATCAATACAGTACAACGTTCCTAGCTATCCTGAGTTGTAAAAATGAAATTTGAAAGGATACTGATTTTATTTTTAAAAAAAACTCAGTTCAGTTGTCTAATATTACATCCTCTTGGTGACAGACTGTTACTGGCAGGCCATTTCTCTTTGATACACCTCATGCTAATTCTGCTGATGAATGGTATACCGTTTCTAAGTAAACTAGTAAGGTTTTTGCCAGTGTTATCAAACAAAAATCAAGCAAAAGAGCCCCCTTTTTAAAGGGGCACAACTAATAAAGAACAATCATGAAAAACAAAGAAAACTTATAAACTTATAATATTGTTGCTAGTATCCAGTATACACTCCAATCCCTGCGGTGCCCACCGGTTGCAGAAGGCCCCAAGCGTATCGGTGGACACCATGTGCTCCTTCTCCAGGGCCACCCAGACGCGGACAAGACCACGGAAGAGAGGCGGGCAGCTAGAGTGACCATCCTCACGGGCCGCATCTAGCCTGGACCTGTAGATGGCTACCTTGGCCAGGCCCAGGAGCAGACCCACAAGGAAATTCTCTGACTTGCCTCCCACCCCCCCACCCCACCTTCTGCACTGGGTGGCCAAAGATCAGGAGCATGGGACTGAAATGGAGCCAGAAGTTAAGGAGCAGCCCCTTCTAATAGTGGAAGAGGGGCTGTAACCTCGCACAATTAACAAAAATATGGAATGCGGTCTTGTCCAGGTTGCAAAAATTACAGGTAGCCGGGGAGTCTGTAAAATAACTTTTAAAAAACCTATTGGCTGGGACTGCTCTGTGCAATTTAGGTGTGAGGGCAACAAGTATTACAGCAGGAATTTAGGTACTGATCACAACATACCAGGAGCAAAGCAAGCATCCTATTAAATGCTTTAGTGAGTGCCATTCAGTTTAGTGAATATATTTGGCCCATGGATTTGCAGTAGCCCTATTGTACAAGGTAGTTTATTAATGAGGTTCAACACCAGCCAATGAGTTCACAGCTTTTATTTTTATTTGTTGTATGGCTCATCAATATTTCACTGTAATATGTTGGGATTAGGGGGAGGTGGAAGAAAACTCTGCTGCCAAGGTTTCAATTGAAGTAAACATTTTGCTCTCTTTTTAAATGCAAAAACTCACTAAAAAGTACAACACTATAAAACACCAACTGTGGGTTTTGTATAGAATAAACATCAACTTGAGCACAGAGGTTGGTAAAGAAGTGAACTTCTAGCGGAGTGAATGAGGACTTTCAACTGGAATTTGGAGGACAAATGTAAGGAGTCTTACAACACCAGGTTATAGTCCAACAGCTTTATTTGGAATCACAAGCTTTCAGAGCTTTCCTTCTTCGTCAGAAGGAGGAAAGCTCCGAAAGCTTGTGATTTTCAAATAAAACTGTTGGACTATAACCTGGTGTTGTAAGATTCCTTACATTTGTGCACCCCAGTCCATCACCGGCATCTCCACGTCATAGTTATTTTGAAATCAAGCTAACTTAATTTATTAAATATAATCTAGATCTCATATGATTCTGTTAGTCCTAGAAATAAACTACTGATTGAATAAATTAAAAATAGAAATTGCAGTACAGTCTGTGTGTCAGCACTGTAATATGTGGGAATTTGTGGACAGTGAGACTGGACCAGATTGCCACATCTGCAGTAAACGTCTCTGGCTTGAGACACTCCGGCTCAGAGCCTTTGAGCTGGAGTGAGTTAGAGACGCTCCAACACACAGGGAGGGAGAGGTAGAGAAGGAGGTCCTGCAGATTCTGGTCCTATCCAACAGGCCCAGGGTACTTGCTACCTGTGAGGATAGGGATAAAGGCTGCGGGGAGGATGCCCAGAATGCTAACCATGGCACCATGGAGCATGCAGCAGTCCAAGGGGGGAGGATCAGAACAGAAAGGTTGCAGGCATAGGGGATTCTATAATTAGGGGGATAGATTGTGTCCTCTCGTGACACAATAGAGTCCAAGTGGGTGTGTTGCCTACCTGGTGCAAGGGTAATTGATACCTCAGAGCAACTGGAGAGGAACTTGGAAAGGGAGGGGCAGGATCTAGTTGTCATGGTCCATGTCAGCACCAATGACATAAGAAAGAACAAGGAGGAGGTCCTGCTAAGGGAATATCAGAAGCTAGGAACTAAATTAAAAAGCAGGACCTCAAAGTGTGGTAATCTCAGGATTACTACCTGAGCCACGTGCTAATTGGCATAGAGATAGGCAGATCAGAAAAGTGAATGTGGCTGAAAGAATGGTGTGGGAAGGAGGGGTTCCATTACACGGGACACTGGCACCAGTATTGGGACAGGAATGAGCTGTACTGCTGGGACGGACTCCACCTGAACCGGAATGGAACCAGAATCCTAGTGGAAAGGATAAATAGGGTGGTGCATAAGGCTTTAAAATAGCAAGATGGGGCGAGGGATCTGGTGGCAATAACAAAAGCCTAAAGATAAAAGAAACAGGAGATCAATGTAAAGGTCAGATCAGGGTAAAGAATAAAGATAACATAAATGGTCAAGGAACAAATACAGTTATAAAACACAAGTATAAAAGGACTGTTAAAAATAAAGTAAAAGGAACAACTATTAAAGATGAATTGAACTGCCTGTACAGCAATGTACACAGTGTCCAAAATAAAACGGGGGAACTGGAGGCAATAATCAGTAGCGAGGAACCAGATGTAGTAGGAATAACTGAAATATGGCTTCAAATTTATCTGGTCTTGACTCGAGAACTATTAGAACCTTCTAGTCTGATACCTTTAGTATTATATTGTGCACTGTATTTACCTATAAGGTCATTGTGAAACTCCTCATCTGAGTTTTATAGACAAGTTTTGTCTTTTCAAATAGCCCTTAAAACTCTTAATCTTTCATACACTACTCAAACCCATGCATTGGTTGAGTTTTAATGAAGTCAGCATGAATATCAGTTCAATAGGCTTGCAGTAGTTTCAAGGAAACCACTCCCGAATATGTGTCTAAACACCAATTCGGGTTTGGACAGAGTTGAATTATGCATTATGAATTAACTCTTGCCAGCATAAATCTGATCCATATCTAGGTTGTTGCGTCTTTACAGCTGGTGCTGATGTGACTAGGTGGCAGTTCAAGCTAGTGATTGTTTTCTGAATGGACTCTTTTTCTGTGTCCTATGAGTGTTGTCAACGTTATGTGTACACATAAACGGAGTACCCATGTGAATTCAACTGTTATCCTAGATCATGGCATTTGACTTCAAATTGAATGATGTATTGGTAGTCTCTTTTTAAAAAAAAATCAAATCAGCTTTTAATCGTTTTAATGTTGTCTCTGTAATTGGAGGAACTGGTTTGGAATGTGAGTCTAATATAGTCATACAGATAGAAAGGAAAAACCGTACATTTTTATAGCGGCTTTCATGATCGCAGGATGTCCCAAAGCGCTTTACAGCCAACGAAGTACTTTTTTTTTGAAGTGTAGTCATTGTTGTAGTATAGGAAACGTGGCAGTCAATTTGTGCTCAGTAAGGTCCCACAAACAGCAATAAGATAATGACCAGATAATCTGTTTTAATGATGTTGGTTGAGGGATAAATATTGGCCAGGACATCAGGAGAACTCTCCTGCTCTTATTCAAATAGTGCCACGGGATCTTTTACGCCCACCTGAGAGGGCAGATATTACATTTCAATCTAAAGACAGCACCTCTGACAGTACATTACTCCATCGGTACTGCACTGAAGTGTCCCGTCTGGATTATGTGCTGGAGTTGGACTTGAACCCTTGTCCTTCCGACTCAAGCGAGAGTGTTACCACTGAGCCAAGGCTGACATCTTATTATGGACTCAGATGCACCCAGAGTCCATAATCATCTATCATCTTTTATATATGTTAATTATGTTCTTCTGCATTGTCAGGCTTGGAACCCAGTTAGTTTTCCTCATGCAATAGGTCCCTGTTTTTTTTAAAATTCAAGCATGTGAAAGATTTCCAAGAAAAGTTGAGAAAGTTAACATATAATTCTTTGGAAATTTCAAAAGGGGTCTTGATAGCTCGCAGTGGGTCAGTGGGTAATTGTATCATGCATTCTTCTGAGCCATTAGGCCAGGAAGTCTCAAACTTGTTCCCTAATTTCTTAGTTAGTTGATGTAACAGTGGGCAACCACAATTAGCCTCCATCTCCCTGAGCTAGAGAGAGAGAGAAACGTCAGGCTGGGTTCTCATTCTTGATGTGCATTCAATACTCCTGGAATGTCAGGTGAGGACAGATTGGATTTAGTTGTGACACTTCTCCCTACCCAACCCCTGGTTCATCATTTAGCCTGAAGTTGTTTGTACCAGTTTACTCATGAAGAATGGTTACTTGATGCAATGGAATCATACTCTAGCATTAGTCAACACATTTGGAGGGGGTGGATCCTGATGGCAAGATTCTCTCCGGAGTGGTAAATACAACAGCTGATCCTTTTCTGTATTTTGTTTCCTCTTTCCTCTTTCCTCCCCCTGTACCCCCCCCCCCCCCCCATCCAATCCACACCCCCATCCCCAAACAATATTTTTACTTAGTAATGTTGATTCTATATATTTAGGTTTAACTAATCAAGATCTGATTTTACGAGCCTATTATACCGAAGCAGTAACACTTCATAATGTTGTGTTGTGCTTTTATAATTGTTTTGCGTTCCTAGGGTGTTTGTTTAGTTGATATTAAGTCTTCGTATGCCCCCTTCCCCAGACGATATTACATTGCAAACTAATTTCAATTTTGGTATAAACTCTATAACCAGACTTCAAGCGCAAAAATAATGTAGGGTTCTCAGAGATCTTTGTAAACACTTGCAGTTGGATTCATTATAGTGAAATAGTGAGCCACACTTAATTTAATAATTTTACCTGGAAGTTGTGGAATCTGAGTTCATACGAACTCAGATTCCACAGCCTTGTACTCCACCCCTGGCTCTGAGGATTTTGGCTTGCCAACATCAAAAGTATAGTATAAAGTTACCAGAGCAGGCTGGAATTGGTAAGCGAGGTAGCTTTCAAGAGATTCTTTTGCATTTGTATTAATTACTGTGAACTTTTTTTTCAATAATTTTAAAACTCTGGCAGCTGGATGTCATACAGTTTCTAAAACTTGCAAAGAGTTGAGTTGAGTTGGGCGGGCTATTTGTGGGCAGAAATAATGGGACCAAAAGTTGTTTGCCTCACTAAATGCACCAGTATACATTTACTGTAATTAGTGCTATACTTTCAGTGATGGGACAACCACCCCTTGAGGTGGACTCTGCTGTTGGAGGCAAAAGTGTTACCTCCTTTGTAGTACACCATTTTAATATGCAGTATTAAATAATTTATATATTTGAGGTGCATAGGGTGAAGATCCTGAATTGTTCTATTCCATGATAGTCAACTGTTTGGAGCAGGCAGCTGGATCCTCATTGAGGGGCTGCATGTGATTAAAATGCTATGGGGTCAGGCAGAAACATGCTTAAATACCATGCCTGACTCAATCAAATCAATATCTGCAAAGTCCAAACCCACAAATGTTAAAATCCAAGCCAGCCACTCTTCCCAATCACAAAACAATGTGAGTGCCCCATTAATGAAAATTCATGCCTTCTCATATGCTAAGAATCTCTTGAAAGCTACCTCGCTTACCAGTTCCAGCCTGCTCTAGTAGCTTTATACTATACCCCCCCCGCCCCATACATTTAAAATTCAAACCCTCCCTCATGAATTGAGATCCAATACAACCTTTCCCATACAGATGCAGAAGTTGTTAATGGTTCTGCCTGTGTGGTAATGATCGCTATCCTAGCCTTGATCCTTTTGGAAAGGGCACATATGTGAAAGTCAGTGGGTACAACATTGGTTTTGGCTGTGATGCCATCTTTAGTTGAATAGCTTGCGAATACTTGCTTTCCGACTACTGCATGAAGCTATTACTTGATCAAGTTACCAGAAGCCTTTAGAACGGAACCCAGTTATAAGAACATAAGAAATAGGAGCAGGAGTAGGTCAATCGGCCCCTCGAGCCTGCTCCGCCATTCAATAAGATCATGACTGATCTGATCCTAACCTCAAATCTAAATTCATGTCCAATTTCCTGCCTGCTTCCCGTAACCCCTAATTCCCTTTACTTCTAGGAAACTGTCTATTTCTGTTTTAAATGTATTTAATGATGTAGCTTCCACAGCTTCCTGCGGCAGCAAATTCCACAGACCTACTACCCTCTGAGTGAAGAAGTTTCTCCTCATCTCAGTTTTGAAAGAGCAGCCCCTTATTCTAAGATTATGCCCCCTCGTTCTAGTTTCACCCATCCTTGGGAACATCCTTACCGCATCCACCCGATTAAGCCCTTTCACAATCTTATATGTTTCAATAAGATCGCCTCTCATTCTTCTGAACTCCAATGAGTAGAGTCCCAATCTACTCAACCTCTCCTCGTATGTCCGCCCCCTCATCCCCGGGATTAACCGAGTGAACCTTCTTTGTACTGCCTCGAGAGCAAGTATGTCTTTTCTTAAGTATGGAGACCAAAACTGTATGTGGTACTCCAGGTGCGGTCTCACCAGTACCTTATATAACTGCAGCAATACCTCCCTGTTTTTATATTCTATCCCCCTAGCAATAAACGCCAACATTCCGTTGGCCTTCTTGATCACCTGCTTACTAACTTTTTGATTTTCTTGCACTAGGACCCCCAGATCCCTTTGTACTGCAGTACTTTCCAGTTTCTCGCCATTAAGATAATAACTTGCTCTCTGATTTTTCCTGCCAAAGTGCATAACCTCACATTTTCCAATATTGTATTGCATCTGCCAAATCTCCGCCCACTCACCCAGCCTGTCTATATCCCCTTGTAGGTTTTTTATGTCCTCCTCCTCACTCTCTACTTTCCCTCCCATCTTTGTATCATCTGCAAACTTTGATATGTTACACTCGGTCCCCTCCTCCAAATCGTTAATATAGATTGTAAAGAGTTGGGGACCCAGCACCGACCCCTGCGGAACACCACTGGTTGCCAGTCCGAGAATGAACCATTTATCCCAACTCTCTGCTTCCTGTTAGCTAACCAATCCTCCACCCATGCCAGAATATTACCCCCAATCCAGTGATTCTTTATCTTGAGCAATAATCTTTTATGTGGCACCTTGTCGAATGCCTTCTGGAAGTCTAAATACACTACGTCCACTGGTTCCCCTTTATCCACCCTGTACGTTATGTCCTCAAAGAACTCAAGCAAATTTGTCAGACATGACTTCCCCTTCGTAAAGCCATGCTGACTTTGTCCTATTAAATTATGTTTATCCAAATGTTCTGCTACTGTCTCCTTAATAATAGTTATGAGTCTGTGTCTTTAGGAAAGAGGTGGGGGTCAGCAGAATCTATCTTAATTATTTTTGAAGAAATCTTATTTGTTGAAGTGTTCATTGTTAAGTTTATGTTTTTATTTAAAGTGACATCATCTTAACTATATGGAAACAGGCCTTTAAGCTTCAAGACTGTGCTGGCATTAGCCAAGCAGAGCTTTGAATCTCTTGCAACCATGTTGAATCAAAATGGCTATTGGAGAGTTTGCGGTCAAGCATGTGTTTTTTTATGACAGGAGAGGAGGATTTAGATCGGGGCAGAAAATGGTAAGTGAACTCGCACAAAGCTTTGAAGCTGAATTTATTTTTTCTAGCTTCAAAGCTGTATGAAACAAGTGATGCCCTGAAGTTCTGAGGCTGCTCATCTTCTCAACCGTGAATGACTCCTTGTGACATTGTTGGCTTGGCAGGCATGCAGCCCTTCCTCTTTTGACTGAAACTAGCCTTGCTCACTTGTTATGATGTTTGACTCTGGCGATTTATTATCAAAATCTAATTTTTTAATACTGTTCTTATTTTGGGAATATTTGGAAAAGTATCTCTTCCCTGGAATAGTGACCAGAATTTCAAACGGCTTAGCCTGCACAACCGAATACGTTGTTGTTTCAGTTTATATTCTTATTTAGCCCATGATAAATGTCACTGGGTTAAATTTTGCTCAACTAATCAGTAGTAAGGTATGTAATAAGTGTTATAACTTTGTAGAATAGGGTGAGGTATGGGATGCTCTTACTGTTATTTCACTAGAGCATCTAGTGACAATTATTGCTATATTTAGTTTTTAAAAGTCCATAGTTATTTTTTAACAGAAAGAACGTTCATAATTGTACTTTTAAACTAGTGCTTTTTGTGACAATTATTGCTATATGTGGTTTCCAAAAATCCATAATTTACTTTTGGTGGAAAGAAAGTTGATAATTGTACTTTCCATGTCTCTCTACTCGAGACCCGTATAATGTGGTTAGCAAGAAGTGCTAGTAAAATATTAATACTGTAGAAGCAATGGAATTTTAAGTGTAGCGACTACCTTTGGGGAGACGCTGCATTAAAAACAGGCTGAAGACATCCATTGCTTCCTTTGCTACATTGACAATGTTGTGTGTGTGTGTGTGTGTGTGTGTTCTCCATCCCATTTCTCGACCTGTCTGCCACTGGTCTGCTGTCACTTCAATCTGTTATTTCTTGCCTGGCATAGTTTTTAGTGTTTAGGTCATCCTAACAATTGTGTGGGTTTAACTTTCTACAGCATCTACCTGTGCTGTAACACAAAATAAATGTTGGTGGGGAGAGAGTAAATATATGCTTAACCTAAAATTAATGTAGCTCTGATCTGCTATAAGCAGCAGCTTACTTCCTAAGTGACAAATGTTGTGATTCAGTCCTAACCGAGCAGTGAAATGTATTGGGATTTTGTACAAAGGGATCCTCTAAACCATGTGTCTGTACTTGAGCAACAGCTTGCATTGCAATTGAGGCTAGTGATGCTTTAATCCTAATATAGCTGCAGTAAAAATCCACTGGGACTTTTTGCAAAGGGGTCTTCCAATACTACATTGTTATTACCTTTTGTGAAAAGTCCCAATGAACTTTCCTGCTAATATAAACTTTGTTTTGACTTGTAATTATTTTTGAAATGGCAGTGTTTCTCTGCTATTTATGTTGAGGGCTGAGTCTGTACTTGTCAGTGTCTCATTGCTCGTTGATTATACAAGATTTTGACAGACCTTGTTTGACACTTTTTTTTCTTTTACATGCCTCACCAGTGGGTCATAACCCACAGTTTGAGAACCACTGGATTATAGTGATGTATTCTGTCACATATACTTTGACATATATATTCTTTTTAAATAGAAATTTCATGGCCAGGTGGTTTTGTGAAGAGTGAAAGAGGAGAAAGAATGCATTCATACCATTGTTTATACAGAAGAATTCAGTATTGGCTCTATTTTCACATTAACAAAAGCAGGGAGGCACATTTTCATCATGTGCTCACATCACTGGCGTATGGAAGGCAGAGTTTCACCCATGTGCATAGTCAAATACATGCACAGAGTGCTGCTTACTGGCCTCCCACTGCCAGTGCAGTTTATAATGATCAGAGGGATCTTAACTTTTTTGTGAAACTCTGCAGCAGCTGATTTTATACAACAGCTAATGCTTATTCTTATTTGTGTAAAGGAAATTTTACATTAATAGTGTGTTGCTGATGGCAGGAGCATAGTACTTCCACTATAGTTGGTACACTAATTTAAAACAAATGAACTCTGCTTCCGATGGCACCTCGGACGTAACTTTGGCCTTCCTCACTCTTCCTCCTCCTTTCCTCCGCAGATAGCAAAAGCTTTGAAGTATTGTGCTATGGGAATTGGGGTTTGATTAGCCATGTCCAATAGAATATACATATCTTTTTAGTCTTCGGGTGACCATGATCGTTTTGAGGAACTACTTGCATTTGTTGTGCAATTTGTAAGCTGGACTCCTGATTTCAGGGGTTTCATTTCAAATTCTTTAAAAAAAAATTCTACTTCTGTCTTTGGACGTTATAAAAACATGTAAGAAGGTGCAACTTCACTAGATGGTATTTAATATTTTCTTTAATGCCAAATATGTGTGCTATGAATTCATTTATTTTTTGCTGTGCCACTTACTGATACTGATATTGATGAGTATATGGGGGCAGTAACATTGAAAAAGACCTATATTATTTCTAAACATTTTTTGTCATAAAAGATGAAAGGATTTTTTTTCAATTGTTCAGGTCAAACATTATTTTTGTTAATATAGTTTGAATATGTTTTTGCACAAATTCTGAAACTCCCTACCTAACAGTACTGTGGGAGAACCTTCAACACACGTACTGCAGTGGTTCAAGAAGGCGGCTCACCACCACCTTCTCAAGGGCAATTAGGGATGGGCAATAAATGCTGGCCTTGCCTGCGACGCCCACATCCCATGAACGAATTTTAAAAAAAGAGCCATTTGCTGTTGGGAACAAAACCAAAAATCTTGTTGAGGCACTTGCATCATGCCATATTACTGTGTGTGTAACATCCTTTCAGTTACTTTTCACAGTTTGTACTATCGTGAGCATGCCCACTGCATACCTCCAAGAAATTAAGCTTTGTTTTTACATATTATTAAGGAAAAAATCTAGGTAGTTCTGAGCGTACAGTTCTTTAGTTCATGGATCTACTGATGTCCATAAATTGATTGAATGTTACAATTATGATTTTTATCATCTAATTGTTAAATTTGAATTACTACTTCCATGAAAGTACACAGCTAGCTAGCTATTACTCTATTTTACTTTGCAGCCATTCAGTACTTTTGATTATTTTTGAAGTTTAAGTGATTGATAGAAAATGTCAAGGTTACATACAACCTTGAATTTATGGTATCATAACAGCCGGAGTTCTTGGGGACTCCAGTCTTTGTCACTTACACGCACAATTGTCTCAGGGATGTGTCTTGTTCTTTTTCTCTCAGCCTATCGATTCCACTCGCATTTATCCTGCTAAAAAGAATTTCAAATGCACAAACTTATTTTGTAGAAGATAATTTACAACAATGCTCTGTGATAATACTGAACTTGGAAGTGGAACATGATCTAAGAACATGAGACATTGGGGCAGGAGTAGGCCATACGGCCCCTTGAGCCTGCCCCGCCATTCAGTCAGATCATGGCTGATCTTCAACCTCAACTCCATTTTCCTGCCTGGTCCCCATATCCCTTGATTCCCCTGGAGTCTAAAAATCTATCCATCTCAGCCTTGAATATACTCAACGATTCAGCATCTACAACCCTCTGAGGTAGAGAATTCCAAAGATTCACAACCCTCTGAGTGAAGCAATTCCTTCTCATCTCAGTCTTAAATGGTCGATCCCTTATCCTGCAACTATGCTGTCCAGCCAGAGGAAACAACCTCTCAGCCTCTACCTTATCAAGCCCCCTCATAATCTTGTATGTTTCAGTGAGATCACCTCTCATTCTTCTAAACTCCAGAGAGTATAGGCCCATTCTGCTCAACCTCTCCTCATAGGTCAACCTTCTCATCCCAGGAATTAATCTAGTGAACCTTTGTTGCACCACCTCTAAGGCAAGTATATCCTTCCTTAAATAAGGAGACCAAAACTGTACGCAGTACTCCAGGTGGGGTCTCACCAAAGCCCTGTACAATTGTAAGACTTGCTCACTCTTATATTCCAACTCCCTCGCAATAAAGGTCAGCATGCCATTTGCCTTCCTAATTGCTTGATGTACCTACATGCTAACTTTTTGTGTTTCTTGTAGCAGGACACACAAGTCTCTCTGGATACCAACATTTATTAGTTTTTCAACATTTAAAAATATATTCTGTTTTTCTATTCTTCCTATCAAAGTGAAGGACCTCACATTTCCCCACGTTATACTCCATCTGCTACCTTCTTGCCCACTCACTTGACCTATCTATGTCCCTTTGCAGACTCTTCGTGTCGTCCTCACAGCTTACTTTCCCTTGTTCTTGTTCATTCTTAAAATTGAGAGTTTGTGTTGTAGGTACAGTATTATAAACTGACTGTGAATGAAAAGAATACATATAATTGTCCAAATATTTTGAAAATTTAGGTTCTGCTGCTCTTTATGACCATACACATTTTTAAGCAAAATTAACGATTAATCACAAGGAACTACATAGAATTTTACAGCACAGAAGCAGGCCATTCGGCCCAACAGGTCTATGCTAGTGTTTATGCTTTACACGCACCTCCTCCCACCTTATTTCATCTCACCCGATCAACATATCCATCTATTCCTTTCTCCCACATGTACTTACCTAACTTCCCCTTAAATCCCTCTATGCTAATCACCTCAACCACTCCATGTGGTAGCGAGTTCTGCATTCTCGACACTCTCTCTCTTGAGCAAAGAAGTTTCTCCTGAATTCTTACTGGTTTTATTAGTGACTGTCTTACATTTACGGCTTACTTTTGGACTCCCCCACAAGTGGAAACATCTTCTCTATGTTTACCTTATCATATCGCTTCATAATTTTAAAGACCTCGATCAAGTCACCTCTCAGTCTTCTCTTTCCTGATAGTTGTACCCTCTCAGTTCTGGTATCATCCTTGTAAATCATTTTTTGCACTTTCACCAGTGCTTCTATATCATTTTTGTGTTGTTGAGACCAGAAGTGTGCACAGTACCTTAAGTGTGCTCTAACCAAGTTCTAAATAAGTTTAACATAACTTCTCTGCTTTTGAATTCCATTCCTCTAGAAATGCACCAGTGCTGTGATAACCTGCATTGCTACTTTTAATGATTTGTGAATCTGTACCCCTAGATCCCTTTGCACCTCTTTCCCATTTAGACTCTTATTTTCCAAGGAATAGGTGGCCTACCAGAATGCATCACCTCACACTTAGCTATATTGAAATTTATTTGCCATTTACATGCCCATTCTGCAAGTTAATCTTTTGTATTTTGTCACACCCTTCCTCAGTATTAACTATACCCCCTAATTTGGTGTCGTCAGCAAATTTTGATATTGTACTTCCGATTCTTGAGATCAAGTCATTTATGTAAATAGTAAACAACAGTGATCCCAGCACCGATCCCTGTGGAACACCACTTCCCATCTTCCACCAGTCTGATTGATCACCTTCAACTCCTACTCTCTGTTCTGTTTTGTAGCCACTTTGCTATCTATTCTGCTACTTGTCCCCTGACTCCACATGCTCTGACCATAGTCGTGAAACTGCTGTGCGGTGCCTTTATCGAAGGCCTTTTGAAAGTCCATGTATATTATATCCATTGCATTACCCCTGTCTACTCTTTCTGTTACTTCTTCAAAGAATTCAGTAAGGTTGGTCAAGCATGACCTTCCCTTTTCTGTGCTGACTATTCTTGATTATATTTTCTGTTTCTAGATGAATTAATGGAAGTTTACCAGAAAATGTGCTGCAAAGATTGTACTGCTGTACAAATCTCTCAGTTTTTATGTAAAAGTTTTGCAATGTAAGGTACCCCATTAGCCCTTTTGCTACATATTTTTTGTGTTTTTTTAAAAATGAAGGTATCTGACTTGTACACCAGTTCTTATTGCTACTTTTCAACTTTTATTAATACTTTTCAACTATTATTAGTGGATCACAGCTACCTGCTAATGAAGTCTTTTCTTTTAGCCAAAGTATATGTAAAACATTTCTTGTTGAAACCAAAGGAACCATTTTGAAGTTTGTAGACTTTTCTTCCTTTCTTTCATGTACATTCCCTTAGAGCTCAGGAGTGCATTGCAGATGAAATAGAAAGCTTGCTGTAAGTGGCATTGCAAGCTTATATCAAAATATAATGTATATATTAATCAAGGAAGAGTAATCTGTATGCAAATTTGTTTTTGTTCTTGGCGAACAAATACTCCATTTATTTTACAGACTTGTCCCCATAATATAAATGATACAGTGCATGTGCCTTTTGGAGGCAGGGAACACAACCTTTTAAAGGTGATTCATTACCTGCTTCTGCCACCAGAAGTAAATAGTTGTCACCAATACTGCCTCCAATTGGGACCATGACTTTGAGGAGTTTTTACATTTTGTTGGGTTTCTGGTCTCAGGAGTGTGACCGACACATGTGCTGCTCTCCTGTGTTTATATGCTTTATTGGAACTGGTCATGATGTAGTGTGTTAACCAGGGTTCAGGGTAAGCACATTCCTTATAAAGTGAAGGGCAAGGCTGGTAGAAGTAGGGAACCTTGGATGACTCGGGAGATTGAGGCCCTAGTCAAAAAGAAGAAGGAGGCATATGACATGCATAGACAGCTGGGATCAAGTGGATCCCTTGAAGTGTATAGAGATTGCCGGAGTAGAGTTAAGAGAGAAATCAGGAGGGCAAAAAGGGGATATGAGATTGCTTTGGCAGATCAGGCAAAGGTGAATCCAAAGAGCTTCTACAAATACATAAAGGGCAAAAGGGTAACTAGGGAGAGAGTAGGGCCTCTTAAGGATCAACAAGGTCATCTATGTGCGGAACCACAAGAAATGGGTGAGATCCTGAATGAATATTTCACATCAGTATTTACGGTTGAGAAAGGCATGGATGTTAGGGAACTTGGGGAAATAAATAGTGATGTCTTGAGTGTACATATTACAGAGAGGGAGGTGCTGGAAGTCTTAACGCGCATCAAGGTAGATAAATCTCCGGGACCTGATGAAATGTATCCCAGGACGTTATGGGAGGTTAGGGAGGAAATTGCGGGTCCCCTAGCAGAGATATTTGAATCATCCACCGCGACAGGTGAGGTGCCTGAAGATTGGAGGGTAGCAAATGTTGTGCCTTTGTTTAAGAAGGGCGGCAGGGAAAAGCCTGGGAACTACAGACCAGTGAGCCTGACATCTGTAGTGGGTAAGTTGTTAGAGGGTATTCTGAGGGACAGGATATACAGGCATTTGGAGAGGCAGGGACTAATTAGGAACAGTCAGCATGGTTTTGTGAGAGGAAAATCATGTCTCACGAATTTGATTGAGTTTTTTGAAGGGGTAACCAAGAAGATAGATGAGGGCTGTGCAGTAGACGTGGTCTACATGGACTTCAGCAAAGCATTTGACAAGGTACCGCATGGTAGGTTGTTACATAAGGTTAAATCTCATGGGATCCAAGGTGAGGTAGCCAATTGGATACAAAATTGGCTTGACGACAGAAGACAGAGGGTGGTTGTAGAGGGTTGTTTTTCAAACTGGATGCCTGTGTCCAGCGGTGTGCCTCAGGGATCGGTGCTGGGTCCGCTGTTATTTGTTATTGATATTAATGATTTGGATGAGAATTTAGGAGGCATGGTTAGTAAGTTTGCAGATGACACCAAGATTGGTGGCATTGTGGACAGTGAAGAAGGTTATCTAGGATTGCAACGGGATCTTGATAAATTGGGCCAGTGGGCCGATGAATGGCAGATGGAGTTTAATTTAGATAAATGTGAGGTGATGCATTTTGGTAGATCGAATCGGGCCAGGACCTACTCCGTTAATGGTAGGGCGTTGGGGAGAGTTATAGAACAAAGAGATCTGGGAGTACAGATTCATAGCTCCTTGAAAGTGGAGTCACAGGTGGATAGGGTGGTGAAGAAGGCATTCGGCATGCTTGGTTTCATTGGTCAGAACATTGAATGCAGGAGTTGGGATGTCTTGTTGAAGTTGTACAGGGCATTGGTGAGGCCACACTTGGAGTACTGTGTACAGTTCTGGTCACCCTATTATAGAAAGGATATTATTAAACTAGAAAGAGTGCAGAAAAGATTTACTAGGATGCTACCGGGACTTGATGGTTTGACTTACAGGGAGAGGTTAGACAGACTGGGACTTTTTTCCCTGGAGAGCAGGAGGTTAAGGGGTGATCTTATCGAAGTCTATAAAATAATGAGGGGCATAGATAAGGTCGATAGTCAAAATCTTTTCCCAAAGGTAGGGGAGTCTATAACGAGGGGGCATAGATTTAAGGTGAGAGGGGAGAGATACAAAAGGGTCCAGAGGGGCAATTTTTTCACTCAAAGGGTGGTGAGTGTCTGGAACGAGCTGCCAGAGGCAGTAGTAGAGGCGGGTACAATTTTGTCTTTTAAAAAGCATTTGGACAGTTACATGGGTAAGATGGGTATAGAGGGATATGGGCCAAGTGCAGGCAATTGGGACTAGCTTAGTGGTATAAACTGGGCGACATGGACATGTTGGGCCGAAGGGCCTGTTTCCATGTTGTAACTTCTATGATTCTATGTAGGTTGGATTCAAAATTGGAAACCCACTTAATTGTGTGAGTGGGTGTTGTCATTTTTGGAGACTCTTGTTAGACTGAAATATTGATTACATGACATCCGTAACATATAACATCATGATACCAGCCTGTAGATGTGCCAAATTTGGCTTCACTCAACTATTGGCAGAACTCAGAAGCTCTGAGAACTGGTGACATATCAGGAGTTGCAGCAAAAACAGGATTTCCAATGCCAACAGATTTACAAAACAAATGCACTTACTTTTAATGCAAAGTCTGGTTTGCAAATCTCGCACAGGCACAATTGTGCTGGTGTTGCCACCTAGTCTGCAAATTTGCCCTGCAGTATAATTGGGATAAATCATGAATACAGGGAACCAGATGATATTGCAGAACTGCATTGGTGGTGGCTCCAAAATATAGCTGGGGTATAATAGAATTAGGTAGGGGTCTATTCGTAACATAATTATGTGAGAATATGGTTTTAAAATTCTTTTATAGTTCAGGCTGGTTTATAGTAGATAGTATTTCAATTTCTTCTGCTTTTGTTGAATTACAAGAAGAGATTTTTTTTACTACAATTCGTTTGTTATTCTATTTGTTGCCATAAGCATTCTTAAATTGTACATTTTACATTCATCCTAGCCAGATACATCTCAATCAGTAGCATTCCAAATCTGAGGTTTAGATGCAGGCTGACTGTCATTTTGGAACAGATGATTGACCGTTTAGTTCAACTTCAATTATTTCTGATTTGGTTTTAAAAAAATCTCTCCTTAGCTTTTAAATGCTGTTGGAAGCTATGGAGGATATCTGCTTTATCATTGCTGTTTACGTTTGTGTTTGATGTATGCAATTCCCAAACATGCAAGTAGGTATCTATGAACACATATATCTTTAAAATACTACGGTGTACTTCAAAAGTCAGTAGCTACATGAAGAATATTATGAAGCTGGTTTATTTAAGAATTCTTGTAGCATTGAGTGTTTTTAAAAGAAATGCAGTTTACTGGGAATCTTTGTTTTGCAGCTAATTTGTAAATTAATACTGGATTATTCTGTTTGCGGTCTTGATCTGCTTTGCTCCTTCGATGACACAGGTGCGAGAAAGGGCCCATTGTTTGCTTTCTACACATTGTGACTTTTGGAAAATTTGTTTTACGGGTCATTGGAATCTCCTAGCAAATAAAGAGAAGTGAATTTGGATTGAACTCTTTGGACGTTCTCCAAGTACTGGGTAAATGTGGTAAAACAACAGGATTATTACCAGGTACATGGGGACCAGTAATGAAGGAAACATTTGATCAAATGTATCCCAGCAGATTTCCAACTTGGTTCAATATATAATGCATTACGTAATAGGCAATTTTAAAAATCTTTAATTTCTGCACAAAAATGCAGATGGAAAAACTTAACATTTGACTGAACTAGAACATTTGTTAAATGCTGCTGGAAAAGAACAACAGAAAGGAGCTGCTGGAAAAACAACTCTTTGGGATAGCACTAGCTACACCAAGCAATTCCACGACAGCTTAAAATTAATTACAGTCTTTTGCCTTCTTTCAAAACATAGTCCTATGTGTATGTTTCCTCCCGCAGGCCTTCTTTTAAGAAAAGGATGTATTTTTCACCCCCCCCCCCCCCCAACTTTTAATATTGCTGAGCCGCGTACCTGCTGTGGACAAAAGGCCAACTTGCTTGCAGGTCTCTGACAGCACATGGCTGAGTTTGGAAACTCAGCAGAGTACAGAATTGAATCTGTGGGCATGATTTTTACTTGGAGCCTGGTAGAGAGTGGGAAGGTAGATTTTTCATGTGGGAAACCCGGAAATAAAGTTGGCGGGTTGGAATGTGTGATCGCGGCCTAATTGAATGATTACAATTTTACTTCTGGATTTCCCACGTAACTGCCAGCCTAATTTACAGGTTGGCTGCCTGTCGGCGGGACAGCAGCAGCTGGGGAGCGGATTCCAGGTAAGTCTGACGTTGCTTTGGGGGACGGGTGTCGGTCAGCCATCCAGGGACGGGGGGTTGGATATCGTGGACGTCAGAGGAAGTCTGTGGAAGAGGGTTGGCGACATTGTGGGGAGAGCCGTGACCAACGGGGATGGGGTGCGGGTGGTCTGCCGGCCGATTGCAGCAGGTAAGCTTGTTGGACCTGGAGGAAACACTCCTCTCCTGGCCCATAAGCAGTGCAATTAAGGCATTTACCTGATGAACCGGCCCTTCTCTCCTCCCTTTACTTGGCGCGATTCATGAGCGCTGGGTGGGAAAGCCATCCTGGAGGCGTTAAATTTAAAGTTTAGTTACATTCATTTATAAAAACGCTACTTAACGTCTTAAGGACATTAAGCGCCCCACTAAATGCACGTCCGCTGGGACTAATTTCAAATGCAACCTCCGGCATTTGGCTGCGCGCATGCCTGCGTTAAATCCAGAAGTGGGCGCGTTGGCAAAAACTAGTATTTTCACCTCCCACCTGACTCCAGCCCACATGTTCTAGGGGGTTGAAATTCCCCCATGTCTCATTACGTTCAGATTCCCCAGTGACTTTCCTTATGAAGTTTCTCACACATAAGATGTGCCTTTTTGCTGCCGTTTATCAATTAAACTGCAGCTACACTCCAATTGATCAGATGTATCCAAATCAATTTTGAGTAAATTCACTAGGTATTTTTAAAAAAATGCTTGATGATAAGCCCATTTCCAAACTGTTAATGGCGTTTAAAATCCAAGCTCAGTAGTGTAATAACTTAGGTGGCTAGTCCCCTAGCTATGTTAATAATTATTATGGGAATAGTGCTGGGATCCAGAAATGCTAAACAGAATGATATATCTGAACTTGTTAGCCACTAGTTCTTTTTAATTTTTTTTGAGATTTGTTTATATGTAAATATTACAAAATTTGATAACTGCATGTGGATGTTGCGTATGCGAAGCTATCAAATCTTTGCTACATTTAAAAAAAAATAAAAACATGAACAGGAAAAAGAGTGCAGTAGGAATTCTATACAAAGCAAAAGAAACTGATACTTGAATGGCAGATGGTCTTTAAAATGTGACTAATTAGTTTCGTTTTTGAATGAAAATATAAAATGTTGGAAACCCTCAGCAGGTCAGCCACCCTGGTCCACTCCTCTATCACCCCTAACACCTGCTCTCCATCCCCCGGCACCTTCCGATGCGAGCGCAGGAGATGCAACACCTGCCTATTTAACTCCTCCTATACCACCGACAATGGCCTCAAAAACTCCTTTCGGGTGAGGCAGCAGTTTCCTTCTACTTCTTCCAACCTGGTATACTGGGATGCTGCTCACAATGTTGCCTCCTCTACATCTGGGAGACCAAATGTAGATTGGGCGATTGTTTGCTGAACGCCTCCGTTCTGTCCCAAGTACAACATTGAGCTCCCAGTCGCTTGTCACTTTAATTCTGTGTCCCACTTCCACTCTGACCTCTCTGTCCTTGGCCATCTACATTATTCCAATTGAAACTCAATGCAAGCTCGAGGAACAGCATCTCCCTCGTCTTTCTACTAAGCACTTTGCAGCCCTCTGGCCTTAACATTGACTTAAACAACTTCAGGCCTTAACCACAGCTCCCATTTTCTCTCTGACAGCAGGTGCTGGTAATGTTGGATGGGTGTACCAACTCTTCTGGGGATGGGGGAGGTTGTGCGTTGGTGCTTGGGATGGGGATCCTCTTTTGGCATATGGCTGGCAGGTTGTGGTCCACACCCTTGCCTTTTTCTTCCACCACACTCCTGGGCCCTTCAAGCCTGTTCCGCCATTCAGTTAGATATTGGCAGACTTTTACCTTAACTCCCTCACCTATCTGTGCTCCATATCCCTTGATACCCTTACCCAACAAAAACGTGTCGATCTCTCAATTGACCTGGCATCCACAGCCTTTTGGGGGAGAGTTACAGATTTCTACTACCCTTTGTGTGGAAAAAGTGCTTCCTAATTTCATTCCTAAATCGCCTAGCTCTTATTTTAAGATTATGTCCCTTGTTCTGTATTCCCCTGCCAGAGGAAATAGTTTCTCTGCTTCCACCCTATCGAATCCTTTTATTATTTTAAAGACTGATTAAATCACCCTTCAACTGTATAAACGCAAGGAAAAACAGACCAAGTTTATGCAACTGCCCTCGTAATTTCACCATTTAAGCCCTGGTATATATGTGAATCTGATCTGTACCTTCTTGGAGGCCAATATATCTTTTCTCGGATTTGGTGTTTGCGAGATGTTCCCTTACAGTCAGCTTGTTAATTAATTCTGGTTCGTTACCACCCAACTTCCCTTCCTGGCCCCCATGTAAGCTGATATTGTTAATGATTCCCTTTCCTCAGGTATTGTCCCCCTCCCCTTCAAGTCTGCCGTCATCACCCCCTCCTTAAAAAAAACACACCCTTGACCCCTCTGTCCTTGCAAACTACCGTCCCATCTCCAACCTCCCTTTCTTCTCCGAAGTCCTTCAACGTGTTGTTGCCTCCCAAATCCATGCCCATCTTTTGTGCAACTCCATGTCTGAACCCCTCCAATCAGGTTTCCTTCCCTGCCACGACACTGAAATGGCCCTTATCAAAATCACAAATAACATGCTCTGTGACTGTGGTAAACTATCCCTCCTCATCCTTCTTGACCTGTCTGCAGCTTTGACACGGTTGACCACACCATCCTCCTTCAACGCCTCTCCTCCGTCGTCCAGCTCGGTGGGTTTGCGCTCATCTGGTTCCATTCCTATCTAAGCGGATTTTCCCGTTACTGTCACAAGAAAAGGGTTATTAGTCCTTCACCAGTAACTTCCGTGTGATTCGGGCCCAAGTGGTTTTTCAACAAGTTTTAATATTGACTTACAACAGAATTGAGCTACAGCTGTTTTCAACATTACGTTAAATGACAAGCAGTTCATACAACCTGGACTCAAGGTGACTCGATCTCCATAGGCTTCCTTTCTGGGCTGTGGACTTCCAACTGTCCTGAGAGTTCTAACTTTTGGAAGGGAGCATGCCCTATCTTTATACTGTTTGGCTGCTTTGTTCTGCACGTAAGTATCTCTGTCCTTATCTCCTAGTTGTTAATTATTCCGTCGTGCTGACGCCATGCTAACAACTCAAGATGAGCTGTTTTACGTAACGTAACTAATGACCTCAACCTTCAACTCTGATCTACAAGCTGTTATTGTTCTAAGGAATGTGTAGTTCCTTCTTTATCTGTATGTCATGGCCTTGCGTGTTCTGTTTTGCTTCAAACACAGAGACACAAACTCCCCACCCAGCATCCCTCTCTTGCCTAGACGCTACATGAGACGGGGTACTTGACCATGCTTATTTCAACCCATATTCTTATACTATCCAGTCATAGCCAGAGAATCATCTGCAATGGCTTCTCTTTCTGCTCCTGCACCATTAACTCTGGAGCCCCCCCAATGACCTACTCTTGGTCCCCTCCTATTTCTCATCTACATGCTGCCCCTTGGTGACATCATCTGAAAACACAATGTCAGGTTCCACATGTACACTGATGACACCCAGCTCCAGGTCTCCACTGCCTCTCCCGACCCCTCCACTACCTTTAATTTGTCACGTTGCTTGTCCGACATCCAGTTTGGGTGAGCAGAAATTTCCTCCAACTAAGTAGTGGGAAGACCGAAGCCATTGTCTTCGGTCCCCACCACAAACTCCGTTTCCTAGCCACCGACTCCATCCCTCTCCCTGGCCACTGTCTAAGACTGAACCAGACTGTTCGCAACCTTGGTGTCCTATTTGACCCTGAGATGAGCTTCCAACCCCAAATCTGCTCTATCACCAAGACCGCCTACTTCCACCTCCATAATGTCATCCGTCTCCGCTCATCTGCTGCTGAAACGCTCATCCATGCCTTTGTTACCTCTCGACTTGACTATTCCAATGCTCCCCTGGCCGGCCTCCCATCTTCCATCCTCCATAAACCTGAGGTCATTCAAAACTCTGTTGCTCGTATCCTAACTCGCACCAAGTCTTGTTCACCCATCATCCCTCTGCTCGCTAACCTACATTGGTTCCTGGTCCGGGAACACTTCGATTTTTAAAATTCTTATCCTTGTTTTCAAATCCTTCCATGACCTCATCCCTCCCTATTCCTATAACATCCTCCAGCTCTGCAACCCTCCAAGATCTCTCTGCTCCTCCAATTCTGGCCTCTTGCGCATCCCCAATTTTAATCAATATACCATTAATGGCCGTGCTTTCAGCTGCCTATGTCCTAAACACTGGAATTCCCTCCCTAAACCTCACAGTCTCTATTTCCTATTTTAAGACGCTCCTTAAAATCTCTTTGACTAAGCTTTTGGTCACCTATCCAAATATTTCCTAATGTGGCTCAATGTCAAATTTTGTTCGATGACGCTCCTGTGAAGTGCCTTTGGACATTTTACTGCATTAAAGGCACTATATAAATACAAGTTGTTGTTATAGAAAACTCTCCTGAATACATTCTAGAAATTCATTGCCTTTATTACTTGAGCAGATACCCTTCTCTGTGAAAATTAATATCTCCCACTATAACCACATTTTTCGCTACATGCTTCCCGATCTCTGTGTTTATACAATTTCTCTCTTCTTCACCCCCCCCCCCCCCCAACCCTGCATCACTACTATCAGGTGCTCTGCAGACAATTCCTACCAGAGCTTTGCATCTTTTTCTGTTTCTTCTCTACCCATGGTGCCTAATCACCCTTACTGTTGCAATTGTGTCTTTTAGCAATATTGCTTCACCCTCCTTTTCCAATTTCCCTGTCTGTTCTAAAAATCCTAAAGACTGGAATATTTTGCTCCCAATCAAGCCCAGCCTGTAGCCAGGTCTCTGTAATGGCCACTATATCATACCCCTGAAGCTAAATTCGTACTTCTAACTCACTTGTTTCATTTATTATGCTAAGTGCATTCATGTACAGAACTCTTAGTTTTGGGTAACTGTCTACATATCCTTTTGGCTTAGGATGGATTTTCCCCTCCCACGTTGCTAACCAGATTAACTTTGCAAGTTTTTCCATGCTTCCCTTCTGCTATTCTGCTATAATTATTCACACATCCTCTGGGTCTCATATATTTTTATTTATCTCATACACCCCCTTTTGTCTTGTTCTATTATCACTCCGGTCATTTAATCATCTCCTGTTTTCCACCTTATCCCTCTACAGATCTTGTTCTTTTCTTGCGTATGTGGTTATTTTTCCCACCCCTTTTCCCTTGTTCTGTCCCCCTTATAAACTGTTCATCTCTAACATCTTTCAGTTCTGATGAAGGGTCATAAGACCTGAAATGTTAACTTTTTTCCTTTCTCCACAGATACTGCCTGACTTGCGAAGTGTTTCCAACATTTTCTGATTTTTATTTCTGATTTCCAGCATCTGCAATATTTTGCTTTTAATTTTTTGAATAGTTCTGAGGTAGAGTAGAAATTCTATTAGTTATAGAATTCATTGAATCAGCATTGCTTGGAGCAGAAGCAGGACAGGTAACTTTTACCATTTCCAGAAATCTCCACCTGGCTTAAGCTTACTGTGTAGTAAGGTAATTTTGTGGGCCTGCCTGCCTTTGAGGAGACCACTGATGTCATCCAAAAGAATGAACAGAATTTTGTTGCTATTTATGACCATGACTGTGTGTGTGTGTGTGTGTGTGTGTGTTTGTGTGTACACACATTCCTCCATCTTTAAATTAATAATATAAGAAGTATATTTTGTTCTTTAAAAAATTCTTGAGATGCACCCTCATTTGTGTGACATCTATATTTTGTTCTTGACCTGAAATTGATAACCATTATAATTTTCACAAAAAATCAGCCATTATAATATTGTCACTGTAACTTCAGTATAACTTCTAAATTTGAGCTATGTTTAAAGGAAGCATTATGAACTGTGTAATACCAGGGAAATATTGTTAGTAATTGCAGAAGTAATTTGAGGTTATGAATTAAGATCTTGCAAAAAGCATGTTGGGCCAAAAATACATAAAGTTGTTTGGTGATCTTAAGATCAGACCATATTGTGATTTTATTCAGTAGTATTTGACTCTGGTAACTTTTTAAAAAAAACACTACTGTCCAGATCACAACTTCATTTATCTCATTGCAAGATTTACTTCAAATGCCATTACTGGTTATATACTTTTTTTCAGCAAAGCCAGTGAGAGACATTGTTTGCCTTGTTATAATTTGAAATGTTTGTTGCATATTTTTCTTCCAAAAGCATATTAGAATAAAATATTGAACATGGGGGTGTGGCGAGGACCAAGAATGTCGACATGTAGTATGTGCTGAGGAAATTTCAGAACAGTTAACGCTGACTGCTTTGAATTGAGTGGGTTGGTTTTGAGGTCGTAGGAGGGATTTCACTCTTGGGATGCAAACTTGTTTGAGGGAGCAGTTAGTGTCTTTTGAGAATATTATAGCACTTCAACTTATTATCTATTGATTGAATTATTTAGGTGAAAGTTGGTGATAGTGTATGCATTAGCATTTAATCCACATCAAAAGTTGATTGAGTTAACATTGATCCTGACTTCTGATGTAAGTTGGGGTGGTCTTTGTTCTGGCCTGGAGGCGTCGAAGGTTGAACAGTTTCCCGCTTGTCCTGTAGGTTAGCTCCACTCCGGCAGGGAGCTTCATGGTGGTGGGGTGGAGTGTTGCACCGAGGAAGATGGGAGAAGAGCGTTGGTGCGATGACGCCCTGCTTGACCCCAGTTTGCACTCGTATTGGGTCTGTGGTGGATCCGTTGGTGAGGGTCACGGCTTGTATGTCATCCGTGGAGCAGGCAGGCAGGTGACGAATTTCTGCGGGCAGCCGAATTTGAGGAGGTTGCTCCACAATCCCTCACGGTTGACCGAGTCAAAGGCCTTTGCAAAATCGAAAAGGCCATGTAGAGAGGTTGATGCTGCTCCCGGCACTTTTCCTGTATTTGTCGCGTGCTAAAGATCATGTCCATTGTGCCCCTTGATGGGCGGAAGCCACTTTGCGACTCAGGGAGGAGCTCTTCGGCCATTGGAAGGAAGCGGTTGAGGAGGATTCTCGCGATGACCTTTCCCGTGGCGGACAGTAGGAAAATCCCTCTGTGATTTCCGCAGTCGGACCTATCTCCTTTCTTGAAGGTGGTCACAATTACGGTGTCTCTGAGATCTCCCGGCATGCTCTCTTCCTTCCAGACAAGGTGATAAGGTCGTGTATTCGTGTAAAG
The DNA here is from genome assembly GCF_035084215.1 of Heptranchias perlo. Classification (NCBI taxonomy): domain Eukaryota; kingdom Metazoa; phylum Chordata; class Chondrichthyes; order Hexanchiformes; family Hexanchidae; genus Heptranchias; species Heptranchias perlo. The sequence goes on from NC_090333.1 coordinate 24,215,000, forward strand.
AGTGCCTCTCCGTCGTATTTTAGTACTTCAGCGGGGATTCCATCTGCGCCAGGGGCCTTGTTGTTTGTCAGCTGTCGAATGGCTTTTTCAACCTCAACGGGCTGGGGTTGTGCAGAGATGGTGGCGGGTTGCGGGACGGTGTCGCGGGCACTTATGTCGAGGACTGCGTCTTGGTTGAGGAGGTCCACGAGGTGCTCGCTCCAGTGGGCTTTGACTGCCTCTCTGTCTTTGATGAGCGCCTCTCCATTTTTGGCTCTCAGTGGGGTCGGTCCCTGGGTACTCGGACGGTAGATGGCTTTAATTGTGCTGAAGAAGCCATGCACATCGTGGTTGTCGGTGAGTTGCTGAGTTTCCTGCGCTTTTTCCACCCACCATCTGTTCTTCAGGTTACGGGTTCTTGATTGCACCTCGGCTTTCAGTTGCCTGTAGGCTTGTTTCCTCTCGCTCGAGTTTTGGTGGAGCTGCCAGTTCAGGAACGCCTTGTGTTTGCAGTCTAGGAGATCCTGGATCTTCTGATCGTTCTCGTCGAACCAGTCTTGGTGTTTCCTGGTTGAGAGACCGAGCGTTTCCTCGTAGGTGCTGACTATGGTGGCTTTTACGGCAGACCAGATGCTGTGGGCACTCTGCGGCTCTGGTTCGTTGGTCGTCATCGGGTTGGTTGTAAGGCAACGGCTGAGTAGGACTTCTCGGGCTTTGAGTCCAGCGACATTAAGTCTCCTGCGGCAGAGTTTTTTCTGCCGCTGCCGGTTTGGGGCTAGGTTGATGGAGACGGTAGAGCGGATTAGTCGGTGGTCAGTCCAGCAGTTGTCGGCTCCGGTCGTGGCGCGGGTGATGCGAACATCTTTGCGGTCCCTCGCTCGGACGATGATGTAGTCTATTAAGTGCCAGTGTTTAGAGCGGGGATGTTGCTATGAGGTCTTGTACTTGTCCCTCTGGCGGAACAGGGTGTTTGTTATGACGAGGTCATGTTCTCGGCATTTTGTCAGGAGGTGGACTCCATTGGGATTTGCTTTCCCTACGCCTTCCTTGCCTAGCATGCCTTTCCAAAGGTTTGCATCCCTCCCGACTCTGGCATTGAAGTCGCCGAGAAGGATCAGCTTGTCTCCCTTCGGGATACGGGACAGCGATTGGTCAAGGCTAGAGTAGAATGCCTTTTATCTTGTCTGTTGCATCGAGGGTCAGGGCGTAGGCACTGACGACTGTGGTGTGCTGCTTCTGGGCTAGGGTGACCCGTAGGGTCATGAGGCGTTCATTTACCCCGCGGGGGGATTCGTTGAGACGTGCAACCAATTCGTTTTTTACGGCAAAGCCGACCCCATAGAGACAGCGTTCTTCTTTTGCTTTGCCTTTCCAGAAGAAGGTGTATCCGCTGCTAAGCTGGCCTTCTCCTGCCTGCCCTGTCTCGCTCAGGGCAGCGATGTTGATGATGTAGCATCGGAATTCCCGGGCTATGATGGCAGTGCTGTTGCTGTTGGGATTGTCCATAAGGGTCCTGACGTTCCAGGTCCCGAAATTCATTTGGGTGGGTAGGGTGGGGTTGGGGTGGAAGATGCCTGTGCGTGGATTCTTTTAACGTGGGGTGGTTGTTGCACACCAACCACCACACGGTCCTAGCGGAGCAAGGTCTTGGCCCAGTGGCAGGAAAATCCAATACGTTTGGAGACCAGGCTCTGCTGTAGGACGGAGACTAACAAACACATCGTCCACCAATCCACTGGAGCAGCGGGAGTGGCGAGGGAGGAGCAGCAATGGCGAGGACCTGACCTGGGCAAGGCCAGGCGGCAGCACGGGGCCTACAAAAGACCCACAGGGAGCCAGGAGCAGCGGAAGTGGCGAGGGAGAAACGGCAGCGGTGAGGACCCGATCTGGGCGAGGCCGGGTTAAAAATATGAATTAAATATAACACAATAACCTTAAAAAAAAAATTAAGGTTAAAATAGACTAAATTAAAAAAGAATGCATTTAAATTTAATCAATGAATCTGTTAAAAATAAGTTCAAAAATGGGTTAAAAAGCCACCGGAGCCATGGATAAAAACCCGGCCCCTTTGATGTAGCTGGTGTATAAAACCATGCTGAAGCGCCTGCCTGCGATGGGGGTGAAGGTGAAGACCTTCGGCATCGTCTTCGACAGCAAAGGGGTGAGCAGCTGAAGAGGAAGGGGATGCGAGAATGTTGAGTATACTGGACCTCAAAGCCTGAACCACCTTATACTTTTTGGTTGGTATTGCATAATATTCTGACCTGTGAAACTTTTTATAAACTGTTGATAGTTTTGTTGTTTGTTTGTGCCATGCTAGATGGCACGCATCATCCTCAATTCATTCACATTTTCAAAATGGTAACAGAAAGATCTCCTTTACAATGAGGTTAGTGTGGCTTGTAACAATCGGTGGCTTTTCTTCCCTTCTGCCTTTCTTGTCTCTTCTCTTTCCTTCCCCTCCCCTCTGTGGTAAGCTGTGTAATTGCACTCATAAAATTATTAACTCATGAAATTGCTGTAGTAAATTTAGATAGTTTTCATCTGCAGTTTTACAAGTGATGTATTTTGAAATTGAACTGAATATTATGACGACTATAGTTCTGTTAAGTATGTGATGTAGATTTGAGCCAAGTGCATGCATGCCCTGAGAAAGGACCACCCAAAGCCTTCAAGGGCATATTGTCAATATGGAACATTCATAACCTGTAACTAACTTGGCTGGAAGGTAGAAGGAAACATTTTGTAGAGGTAGATTCAATATATTAAAAAGTAGGGATTGTATGATTTGATTTTTTAAAGAAAACAAGTGGACAGGCACAAGCCTAGTACCTATCCTGTTTCAATTGTAAACAATTTTACAACACCAAGTTATAGTCCAACAATAATAAAATTGTTGGACTTTAACTTGGTGTTGTAAAATTGTTTACAATTGTCAACCCCAGTCCATCACCGGCATCTCCACATCATATCCTGTTTCAAAGCAGTGTAGCTGCAGCTTAGTCTAAAGTATATTGCAAAATTGGTTTCTACTTGTTGTCCTGGACATATTTTATGAGTTTATGATGTCTTAATGTGGATTCACTTCCAGTGATGGAGCCTGGAGAACCAATAAGGGAAAAAAAGTAATAACGCACTTATTAGAGAAAGGAAGAATTGAAGACTTGGATGCAAGACAAAACAGGAAAATGGGAAGGAGGAAGGAGACTTTAAAAAATGCAGTTATATTACTACTGATTATCATTACAACTTAAATCCAGCCACAGAAGTTGACTTTGATATTTGAAATCTTGGAAGCTGAATAACATGTAAATTTGTATCCAGATACATCTTTGAGTACTATATTCATAATGTTATGGACTTCAGACTAAGCATCAACTGTACAGACCTGGAGCAATGATGGAGAGTGCATAGTGACATTACTTCACCCTTTGATGTCCAGATACATCTTAAGAACATCTGAAGTGCTATAACCTACAAGGCTACAGACCAAGTGCTGGAAAGTGGGATTAGTCTGGGTGGCTCATTGTCAGCCGGTGCGGACACGATTGGCTGAATGGCCTCCTTCTGTGCCGTCAATTTTCCATGATTCTATTAAGAAGATAAGAAATAGGAGCAGGAGTAGGCCATACGGCCCCTCGAGCCTGCTCCGCCATTCAATAAGATCATGGCTGATCTTTGGTCTCAACTCCAGTTTCCCACCCAATCCCCATATCCCTTGAATCTTGTGTCAAAATTAGTGTTTCTCTGATTTCAACATGTACCCGAAAGTTCCACACAAAAAATTACTAGTTCAGCTCAATTTGATTTTGACTTGTGTTTTTTTTGCTTTTCTTTTTGCTGATTTGGAATCCAAAAAGCAAACTCTGCATCTGGCATTTTGAAGTCCGCTACCAGCTTAGTATAGATTTCTTTCGTTTTGATAAATTAGTTAGAAGAGCGGGAATGTTTTATTTATTTAACTTGCTGCAGTGCAGTACAGTGATCTAAGATGGCGTCTTGTTGTATGTCCCATTAATCACCCAGGGTGGCTATCTAACTACTATTCAGAGTGACCAGAATAAATGATTGTTACCACTGTGGCTGTGGAATTTACCAGATGAGTGTCTGTTTATCTAACTAGTCTATTTATCTAACTACTATTCTGCCAACAGCAGCCTAGACTTAGGTGGCACTGACGTAAAGTAATGAAGGCAGTGGAGCGCTTGGAGAAATGGAGACGAGCCTGTAACTGTGGTTTTCCTGGATTCCTCCAGCAGTAGCAGTACTGGCAGCAGCACATCCAAATCTGCTACTGGAAGCACAGGCTAATGCTTTCTCTGGCCATAGGTAGCTTAACTGTACAGAACAGCAAAGCTTTCTGATTATGAAGCCTGCTTGCCATCATCTCAACAAACGGGTCAAGTCAGCAGAGAAAAGGAGCCTAGTTGGTATACAAGAAAAACCATTCATACTCTTTCACTAGTTATATATGGGGTCACAGTAGAGTTTTGTAAATGTAAAACATCTTGTTTGTCTTCAACCCTCAACCATCATCCTTCATCGGGGGGGATCTTCCTTCCAATCCTCATTTTCCCCCACCCCTCAGCTCTTTTACAAGGTGTCAGTCTTGGCTCAGTGCTAGCACTCTTGCCTCTGAACCAGAAGATTGTGGGTTCAAGTCCTACTCCAGAGATTGAGCACATAATCTTGGTTGACGCGTCAGTGCAGTACTGAGGGAATGCTGGACTGTCTTTGGGTGCTGTCTTTTGAATGAGACATTAAACTAAGACCCTGTTCTGCCCCTTCAGGTGGACGTAAGAGATCCCATGGTACAATTTGAAGAAGGGCAGAGGAGTTCTCCCAGTGTCCTAGCTACCATTTATGTTTCAACCAACATCATTAAAACAGATTATGTGGCCATTTATTTCATTGCTGTTTGTGGGACTTGCTGTGCACATATTGGCTGCTATGTTTCCTACATTACAACAGTGATTACAATTCCAAAGTACTTCATAGGCTGTGAAACACCTTGGGACATCTTGAGATCGTGAAAGGTAGGCTTATATAAATGCAAGTTCTTTATCAGCACTTTCCTTGGTTCACCATATATTATGATAACCATCTCTACCAATCTGTCTTTGTGTCTACTTTTGACACTTGTCCTGCTTCCTCACAGTTTCTCATTCTGGCTGTTGCTTTGGTTCTGCAACCGCCTTTGTGTTCCTGATCTCTCTCTGGCCAAATTGTCTTATTTCTCAGATTATCCAGGAGGAGAAGTACAATCCCAAAATTCTCTTCACCACTAACTGCCTCCTTTGGTCTCTTTTCCCTTATCCTGGCATCTGGTGTGAGGACCTCATGGATTTCTTTGCATCCAAAAGTAAGGCTGTCTACTTGTTTGCCTTCGGCTTGCTACCAGGCAGTTAAATGGACTTGGACTGTGTAAAGAGATTTGTTGCAAATTTTAATCTTCGTTTTTTTGGTCCTGTATTATAACATTACGTATCTGCTCTAGTGCTAGTTGATAAATTCATCTGTCTTATATTTTGAGCACTGTCGAAAAGTAATGATGTGATCTATCAGCCAAGTTAAATGGCATAACCTGCAGGCAATTGCTGCTAAATTTTATTCTTAGTTCCTATAGAGGTATCTTTAGATCATCAGTATTTACCTTTTTCTGTATGAGGGCTGCTTGCAAATATTAATGCATTCCCAGGGACATTCTGCCTTAACTTTTGAAAGAAGGCAAAACAGTGCTGTTATTGCAAAAAGTGTGTATTATTAGCATATAGCAACAGAAATGCCATCCAGTAAGACAACAAATAAAGAAAAATTCAGAAATCTGGTGATCTCGGGCACCCTCAGATCTGAGGTAGGGTCAGATGATTCATGTTTGAATACCTATGCTCTAGATTTAATTGTTGTCCTATTACTTTTTTTCTCACACCCACCCACTCAACAAAGCAGTTTTAATATTAATGTAGTTAGTCAGCAAGAGCTTCTTGTGCCCAAACAACTGCAAGTGAAGGTGAGTTTGTAAGCTGAAGGAATGTAAGAAATGGACCTATATTATAGAGTTATGAGGCTGTCTGCAGCTGTCAGCATGCTGTAAGTCATGCCACTCTATGAATATGCTTTTCGATGTGCTTTGATAATGGTGGTCCTCTGAGACTGAGGTTGAATTCTTTAAAAGCTGTACTTAGTTTTAATATATGGCTATATTCAGAAGTAGTGCTGCACTGCAATCCAAGTGTACAGCGTTTGCTTTATCTGCTTCAGTTGCTGATAAACAGCTTTGACGAAAACAAAAAATGTTATGAGAGAGAATTGGCACTACTAAATTTTTAATGAAGGCGAGTAGGCTATTTCACAGAGGCAAAAATACTGCATTTTAACTGGACCAGGAATGTTGGAATCAGAATTTTACAGCACTGAAGGAGATGATTATGGGATATGGAATTTGGTAGCAAATTGGATTAAAAATGTTTAGAATGGAGGAAACAAAGTAGGAGTTAAAGACAGGTTCTCAGAGTGGATGGAAATGTGCTGTGGTGTCCCAGAGAGAGTCTGTTCTGGGACTGTTTCTGTGCACTGTGTACAGCTAATGATTTGGATAGAGGGCTAGAAGGTGTGGTTAAATTTGAAGACAATACTAAAATAGGAGACATAGTAAATAATTCTGAGGACCAAAGGAAGCTGCAAGGGGATATTGATGAGCTGCTGGAATTGGGCAAAACAATAAAGGAGAGGATGACAAAAGGGAGTACAAAGAGGTTAGGAAAGAAGTTTTAAAAAAAACAATTAGGAAGGCAAAGGAGAACTATGAAATTTAAATTATCAAAAAAGAAATTGTAAGGTATTCCATAGACACAAAAATAACAAAAGGAAAATCAAGGTAGGGATAGGGCCATTAAGGGATGCACAAGATAAACTCTCAGGTAATGACAGTGAAATGGCAGAAATATTGAATAATTACTTTTGCCTCAGTATTTACCAGGGAGACTAACAAGGTGGACATGACATTAAAAGAGATCAAAAAAGTTATCAAGACATTTAAGGTGGAATGGGGGGAGATAACCTGCTACCACATAGAGTGGTTGAGGTGAATAGCGTAGATGGATTGAAGGGGAAGCTAGATAAGTATATGTGGGAGAAAGGAATCGAAGGATATGTTGATAGGGTGAGACGAAGTAAGGTTGGAAGGAGGCTCATGTGGAGCATAAACACTGGCATAGACCTGTTGGGCTGAATGGCTTGTTTCTGTGCTGTAAAAATTCTATGTAATTCTAACAGTTGTAAATGGAATTCAATATCTGTGTTGAATGGCTAGCCAACTATTGACAGTGGGAAAGATGTTTTTGATTAATGTAATGGTCATGGCTTGATTTAAAAAAAATAACACTTTGTCCCAGAAACTCACCTTTTGTAGTCCTGTCCAAACAACTTGTCTGAGCTGATGGCTTTTCTTGTGTGTTTCCTTGGGTGTTAACTTAAACATTGTTTCTAGAATACAAATTAAAAATTCAACAGATAAATGTTGACTATATTTCCACATTGCACCCCCTTGGAATGTGTGTTTTTTGTCTAGAGAGTAGAGTTGTAATGAGCTGAATATTTTTGCAGAAGAGCACTATGGGCTGAATATAAGAATCCATTTGCAATGTCTTTTCTGTCCAGGTTGGGATCTTTGAGAAATCAATGTAAACTTGTTGCTGGTTCCATTCTGCAAGTCATAAAAAGTCATTTTTGAAATAGGAAGTGGACTAACAAAGAAAATCTGATTTTTCTAATAATTTGTCAAAAAATTCAGAGCATCTGGTATATGTTAAATTTAATCATTGCACTTTGAAATTTATTACCATCCAGTATATTTAAGGTCACAGAACTGTAATCTTTTGTATCAAGCAGTCATTTGTGTGCTGTTAATGAAGTTACTGTTTGATAGCAGAAGCAAACACAGCTGTGTTTTGGAGAAGGTAGCACTGAACATGTAAATCTAATTAGTGTGGATATGGAACAACAATGCATTTGGAGATTGTAATGATTAAGTTTAATTATTTTATATATAGTGGCTGATGAAAGTTGGAACATTTTAGAAATGATGTTAACCGAAATAGTAACTTAAACAAACACTCAGCAATATTTAATACTTTTTTTTATTCGTTCATGGGATGTGGGTGTCGCTGGCGAGGCCGGCATTTATTGCCCATCCCTAATTGCCCTTGAGAAGGTGGTGGTGAGCCGCCGCCTTGAACCGCTGCAGTCCGTGTGGTGACGGTTCTCCCACAGTGCTGTCAGGAAGGGAGATCCAGGATTTTGACCCAGCGACGATGAAGGAATGGTGATATATTTCCAAGTCGGGATGGTGTGTGACTTGGAGGGGAACGTGCAGGTGGTGTTGTTCCCATGTGCCTGCTGCTCTTGTCCTTCTAGGTGGTAGAGGTCGCGGGTTTGGGAGGTGCTGTCGGAGAAGCCTTGGCGAGTTGCTGCAGTGCATCCTGTGGATAGTGCACACTGCAGCCACGGTGCGCCGGTGGTAAAGGGAGTGAATGTTTAGGGTGGTGGATGGTGTGCCAATCAAGCGGGCTGCTATGTCCTGGATGGTGTTGAGCTTCTTGAGTGTTGTTGGTGCTGCACTCATCCAAGCAAGTGGAGAGTATTCCATCACACTCCTGACTTGTGCCTTGTAGATGGTGGAAAGGCTTTGGGGAGTCAGGAGGTGAGTCACTCGCCGCAGAATACCCAGCGTCTGACCTGCTGTCGTAGCCACAGTATTTATAATGGCTGGTCCAGTTAAGTTTCTGGTCAGTGGTGACCCCCAGGATGTTGATGGTGGGGGATTCGGCGATGGTAATGCCGTTGAATGTCAAGGGGAGGTGGTTAGACTCTCTCTTGTTGGAGATGGTCATTGCCTGGCACTTCTCTGGCGCGAATGTTACTTGCTACTTATGAGCCCAAGCCTGGATGTTGTCCAGGTCTTGCTGCATGCGGGCTCGGACTGCTCCATTATTTGAGGGGTTGTGAATGGAACTGAACACCGCAATCATCAGCTAACATCCCCATTTCCGACCTTATGATGGAGGGAAGGTCATTGATGAAGCAGCTGAAGATGGTTGGGCCTAGGACACTGCCCTGAGGAATTCCTGCAGCAATGCCCTGGGGCTGAGATGATTGGCCTCCAACAACCACTACCATCTTCGTTTGTGCTAGGTATGACTCCAGCCACTGGAGAGTTTTCCCCCTGATTCCCACTGACTTCAATTTTACTAGGGCTCCTTGGTGCCACACTCGGTCAAATGCTGCCTTGATGTCAAGGGCAGTCACTCTCACCTCACCTCTGGAATTCAGCTCTTTTGTCCATGTTTGGATCAAGGCTGTAGTGAGGTCTGGAGCCGAGTGGTCCTGGCGGAACCCAAACTGAGCATCGGTGAGGTTATTGGTGAGTAAGTGCCGCTTGATAGCACTGTCGACGACACCTTCCATCACTTTGCTGTTATATAACACTCAACAGAATTACAAAAACTGTATATGAAACATATATTACTTGTTTCTATACAACCTTTGTTAAATTCATGTTATAACTAATACCAATGCCCTCAGCAAATTTGACAGTAAATCTAATAATCGGGGTTTAGATGAACATCAATCAATTTAGTTTCTCAGAATGGCATTGACTGAATTTCTGCTTTATAATTCACCCAGATATTAGAGTACTACATCTTCTCTGTAATTGCAATTTAACTTTTGCAAATCATTTGCTCATTTCAGTTTAAAAATAAAAAAACAGAAACATTATGCAATTAAGGCTGAGTATCAAACTCAAACTGCTATTCTCTCAAAATATATTTGAACAGAAAATGAGAAAATAGCAATAAATATGTAGCTCCTGTAAAAATGGAGCTCCAAATGGATATTAAAATGAAATTGACTTTAAGGCAGCATTTGTCGGCTTGTGACATCAAGACTAGAACCTAGTAAAACTGAAGTCAACGGGGATCGTTGGAGAAAACTCTCCAAAGGCTGCAGTCATACCTGCCACAAAGAAAGATGGTTGTGGCTGTTGGAGGCCAATCACCTCAGCCCCAGGAAATCGCTGCAAGTTTCTCTGGGCAACATCCTAAGTCCAAACATCTTCAGCTGCTTTATCAATGATCTTCCCTCCACCATAAGGTCAGAAGTGGAGCTGTTCACTGATGATTGTACAGTGTTCGGGTCCATTCATAATTCCTCAGATAATGAAGCATTCCATGCCTGCATGCAGCAATACATAGACAACATTCTGGCTTGAGCTGACAAGCAGCAAATAACATTCACGCCACACAAGTGCCAGGCAATGACCATCTCCAAAACGAGAGCGCCTAACCACCTCCCCTTAACATTCAATAGCATTACCATCATTGGGTCTCCCACCATCAACATCCCGAGGGTCACCATTGACCAGAAACTCAAATGGACCAGCCACATAAATGCCATTGCTACTCGATAAGATCAGAGGCTAGGTATTCTGAGGACAGTAGTTCACCTCTTGACTCCCCAAAGTCTCTTCACCACCTAAATGGCACAAGTCAGGGGTGTAATGGAATACTCTCCACTTACCTAGATGGGTGCAACCGCAACAACACTTGAAGCTCTGCACCATCCAAGGCAAAGCAGTCCGCTTGATCGGCACTCCATCCACCAGCTTACACATCCACTCCCACCATCACCTGTGTAGCATGGCTGCAGTGTGCAACGCACCACGGCTTCTTCGGCAGCACCTCCCAAACCTGCGACCTCGACCCCTAGAAGGACAAGGGCGGCAGGTAAATGGGACCACCATCCAAATTTCCCTCCAAGCAACACACCATCCAGACTTGGACACATATCGCCATCCCTTCATCGTCACTGTGTCAGCATCCTAAAACTCCCCACCTATTGGTATTGTGAAAGCACCTTCACCACACAGACTGCAGGGGCCCATCAGCACCTTCTCAAGGGCAACTAGGGGTGCCAACCTTGCCAGCAACATCCACATCCCAGAGAATTAATAAAATAAAAAAGTTTAATGTCATGCCTTCAATCAGGACATCAATTGCCCTGCATATTTGAAGAGGGGTGATTTTTTTTTTTAATTGACCTGAATAATAGTCAGACATTACACTTTTCCACTAAAATCTTTGGGCAGAACTAATGCACTACACAAAGGCTACTAACAGGATATTGCTCTATGTAGAGGGAGATTGTGAGCTTTAATTGTATTGTCAATGATGCTCTGTTACAAATCATTACAGGCCAACGGCACGGTTGGAATTGGTCTGTTTTAACTCCAAGTAAAGGTCTGTTGTAAAAATAGTAAATGATGTCAAATGCAAACCACAAGTTGCAAACAATTACTGTAGCAACAATCCAGACAGAGCTAATTCACAGCAATTATTTTATGCTTTTGTCCAAAGTTTGTGATAGTATAAAGAACTGCCCTTTTCTAACTTATTTTTCGAATCAAGACTCCTCACATAGGCTCCTGCTCTAATTGATTTTTATTTTGCCATGACCTAAAAATCATAGAAAAGTTACAGCACGAAAGGAGGCCATTCGGCCCATTGAGTACGCGCCGGCTCTATGCAAGAGGAATCCAGCTAGTCCCACTCCCCTGCCCTATTCCCACAGCCCTGCAATTTTTTTCCTTTCAATTGCTTAACTAGTTCCCTTTTGAAGGCCATGGTTGAATCTGCCTCCTCCAATCTCTCGGGCAGTGCATTCTAGAACCTAACTAAAAGTTTTTCCTCATGTCACCTTTGGTTCTTTTGCCAATCACCTTAAATCTATGTCCTCTGGTTCTTGACCCTTCTGCCAATGGGAACAGTTTCTCTTTATCTACTCTGTCTAGACCCTTCATGATTTTGAATACCTCTATCAGATCTCCTCGCAACCTTCTCTGTTCCAAGGAGAACAACCCCAGCTGCTCCAGTCTATCCACGTAACTGAAGTCCCTCATCCCTGGAATCATTCTAGTAAATCTCTTCTGCACCCTCTCTCAGCCCTTCACATCTTTCCTAAAGTGCGGTGTCCAGAACTGGACACAATAGTCCAGCTGTGGCCAAACCAGTGTTTTATAAAGGTTCATCATGACTTCCATACTTTTGTACTCTATGTCTCTATTTATAAAGCCCAGGATCCCGTATGCTTTTTTAACCGCGTTCTCAACCTGCCCTGCCACCTTCAACGATTTGTGCACATATACCCTCAGATCTCTCTGCACCTGTACCCCTTTTAGAATTGTGCCCTCTAGTTTATATTGCCTCTCCTCGTTCTTCTAACCAAAATGTGTCACTTTGCATTTTTCTGCGTTAAATCTCATCTGCCACGTGTCCACTCATGCCACCAGCCTGTCTATATCCTCTTGAAATCTATCACTATCTTCCTCACTGTTTACTACCCTTCCAAGTTTTGTGTCATCTGCAAATTTTGAAATTGTGCTCTGTACACCCAAATCCAAGTCATTAATATATATCAAGAAAAGCAGTGGTCCCAGCACCGACCCCTGGGGAACACCACTGCACACCTCCCTCCAGACTGAAAAATAACCGTTCACCACTACTCTCTGTTTCCTGTCACTTAGCCAATTTTGTATCCATGTTGCTACTGCCCCCTTTATTCCATGGGCCGCAATCTTGATGATAAATCTACCATGTGGCACTTCATGAAACGCCTTTTGAAAGTCCATATGCACCACATCAACTGCATTGCTTTCATCTACCCTCTCTGTAACCTCTTCAAAAAACTATCTCAAGTTAGTTAAACACGATTTGCCTTTAACAAATCCGTGCTGGCTTTCCCTAATCAATCCACACTCATCCAAGTGACTGTTAATTCCGGATTATCGTTTCTAAAAGCTTCCCCACCACTGAGGTTAAACTGACTGGCCTATAGTTGCTGTTCAAATAATTGAACTCTTTCCCTTCCTCAATCTTTCCTTTCTTCTACAATTTTCAAAGTTGAAGCCATAGGAACAGGAGTAGGTCATTCAGCCCCTCAAGCCTGTTCCTGCCATTCAATTAGATTATGGCTGATTAGTACCTCAACTCCATTGACCCACTTTCGATCCATATCCCTTAATACCCTTACCTAATAAAGATCTTTCGATCTCAGGTTTGAAGATTTCAATTGACCCAACATCCATAGCCTTTTAGGGGAAAGAATTCCAGATTTCCACTACTCTGCATGGAAAAAGTGCTTCCTGATTTCACTCCTGAATGGCCGGCTATAATTTTAAGATTGTGCCCCCTTATTCTCCCCAGAGGAAATAGTTTCTCTGTATCTGCTCTATTGAATCCTTTTATCATTTTAAACACCTCAATTATATCTCCCCTCAATCTTCTGAACTCATGGGAATAAAAGCCAAGTTTATGCAACCTGTCCTCATAATTTAACTTTGATGAATCTGTGCAGTACTCCCTCCATGGCCAGTATAACCTTTTGAGTTGTGGTACCCAATAGTGAGTGCAATACTCTGACCAAGGCTCTATATAACTAAAGCATAACTTCCTTCCCTTTTGTATTCCAACCCCCTTGAGATAAAGGCCAACATTCAATTAGCCTTGTTGATTACTTTTTATACCTATGCACTAGCTTTTTGTATCTGAACACCCAAATCCTTCCACTGCTCCCATCTACACAACTTACTGTGTCTCTTAACTTTGTGTCACTTTCAAACTTAGATATACGACTTTCTATTCCTTCATCCAAGCCATTGATATATAGAGTAAAACGCTGAGGCCCCAATACAGATCCCTGGGGGAATGCCTCGTGTCACATCCTGCCAGTCACAGTATGTTCCCTTTATCCCTACTTTCTGTCTTGCTACCTGTTGAGAGAGGGAGTAGAAGGGATTTACTAGAATAGTACCAGGGATGAGGGACTTCAGTTATTTGGAGAAGCTGGGGTTGTTCTCCTTAGAACAGAGAAGGTTAAGGGGAGATTTGATAGAGGTGTTCAAAACCATGAACTTTTTTGATAGAGTAAATAAAGAGAAACTGTTTCCAGTGTCAGAAGGGTCAGTAACTAGAGGACATAGATTTAAGGTGATCGGCAAAAGAGCCAGAGGTGGCATGAGGAAACATTTTTTTACTCAGCGAGTTGTAACGATCTGGAACGCGCTGCCTGAAAGGATGGGGAAGCAGATTCAGTAGTAACTTTCAAAAGGGAATTGGATGAATACTTGAAGGGATAAAATTTACAGGGCTATAGGGAAAGAGCAGGGGTTTGGGACAAAGAGCCGGCACAGGCACGATGGTCCGAATGACCACCTCCTGCGCTGTACCTACTGTGATACTATGACAGCTCAGCCCAGTTCCTTCTCATCCCTTCAAAATTTGCCTTACTTAAATTTAAAGTCTTGGTTTCTGCTCTTGTTACTCCCTCTTAAACCTAATATCAGTCATATTATGGTCATTATTTGCAAGCTGTCAGATTACAGTCAGATTGTTAACTAATTCTGGTTTGTTACTCATAACTAAACATCATATGGTATGTTCCCTGATAGGTTCTAAAACTCATTGTTTTGGAAAACTGTCCCCAAGTACATTCTAGAAATTCATTGCCTTTATTACTTTGGCTGAGAAAAGCAGAATAGCTCATGTGAAAACGAAAATCTCCTATTATAACCACGTCGTTTCTGTTGCATGCTTCTCTGATCTCTGTATTTATACATCTCCATCCCGCTTCTTCCCCCCCCCCCCCCCCCCATTACATCACTACTTTGAGGTCTATAGACAATTCTCCTTTACATAATTGCAACCTTTACTGTTCCTTAGTTCTACCCATGCTGTTTCTACTGCTGTAATTGTGTCTTATCAATTGCTACTCCTCCTTTCCCAATTTCCCTGTCCAAGCTGAAGATCCTACAGCCTGGAATATTTAGTTCCCAATCATGCCTAGCTTGTAGTCAGTTCTCTGTAATGGCTACTACATCATGCCATTTAAGCTGAATTTGTGCTTGTAACTCATTTGTTTTATTTCTTGTGCTACATGGATTCGTATTCATAACTGTCCCTATCCTATCCCCATATGCCATGATGGTGTATTTCCCACACTTTTTGACCTATCACACTTCTGGTTGCGGATGTTCAGTACATTGCTATACAGGCCATTTAATGTTTTTTATTTTTTATCACTTGTTTTATTATTACTTCTTATAACCTTTTACTATATTATCTTTATCTCCTTTTGTACCTTTGCTCTTTTGCCTTCTTTTATCTTTATTATTTTTTTCTGCCTGGACACCCCCCCCCCCCCCCCCCCCCCCCCCAAACACCTTATTGGTTTAAAGTCCTTTCTACAATCCTATTTATCCTTTCCACTCGGACCTTGGTCCCAGCCCAGTTCAGGTGCAGCCTGTCTCAGCTCCTTTCTGTCCCAGTACTGGTACCAGTGTCCCTTGAAATGGAACCTCCTTTCCACATCAATCTTTCAGCCACTCATTTACTTTCCTGATATGGTCTCCATATTATAAAAAGGATATGGTGGCACTGGAGACAGTGCAAAAAAGATTTACCGAATGAAACCAGAACTGAGAGGTTATACCTATCAAGAAAGATTGGGCAGGCTGGCGCTCTTTTCTCCAGAAAAAAGACTTGGGTCTTTAAGGTTATGAAAGGGTTTGATAGGGTAGACGTCGAAGATATTTCCACTTGTGGGGGAGACCAGAACTAGGGGCCATACATATAAGATAGTCACTAATAAATCCAATGAGGAATTAAGGAGAAACTTCTTTACCTAGAGAGTGGTTAGAATATGGAACCCGCTACCACAAGGAATAGTTGAGGCAACTGGCATAGATGCATTTAAGGGGAAGCTAGATAAACACATGAGGGAGACAGGAGTAGAAGGATGTGCTGATAGGTTAGGTGAAGTAGGGAGGGAGGAGGCTCGTGTGGAGCATAAACACCGGTATGGACCCTTTGGGCTGAATGGCCTGTTTCTGTGCTGTAAATTCTATATAATTCTATGTTTATCCCAATGCAAATTAGCACATGGCTCAGGTAGTAATCCAGAGGTTACTACCCTCGAGGTCCTGCTTTTTGATTTAGTGCTAGCTCCTGATACTCCCTTAGTAGGACCTCCTTTTTGTCCTTTCCTATGTTATTGGTTTCAACAGGTCACAACAACTGGTTCTTCCCCCTCCCTTTCTGAGTTCCTTTCCAGCTGATTTGAGAAATCCCTCACCCTGGCAACACACACTCTTGGAGACTCTATCATGACTGCAGAGAATACCCTCCTATCCCGCTAATTATTGAATCCCCTATCCACTACAACCTTTCTAATTCACACTGCTTAGTGTTCAGCATTTCTGTACAGACGAAACCTAGTTTGTTGCAGAGCCACCCAGTGATGGGTTGTTGTGCTGAATAGATACTTAAAACTCCAGTCTGGAAAAACAGGTGTACGTAACATTACATGACCTGTTAAAACAATTATCTTTGCTCCACCTACAAGTGTTACAGGTATGCATAGATTTCTGTGACCCACCTACCTTTTCAATATCGATGAATAGATACAGATTTATTTCTCTATAAACTGTTCCTGTCTCAATTTTGTACTCGAACTGTTTTAATGCTTTTTATCCTTTGTATTTGTATTGCTATTACTTCCCCTATTCCTTGGAGATCTGTTTTGCTAGGATCTTCCTTCACTTTAGCTGAAGCATAGGATGGGTCATAGGATCTTATATTCTTTGTAGTCAAAAGGTTATGGGTTCAAGCCCCATTCCAGGACTTGAGCACATAATCTTAAACTGACAATCCAGTGCAGCACCAGGAGACTGCTGCATCGGTTGAAATGCCGGTCCTTCGGACGGAATGTTAACCCGAGGCCCTGTCTGCACATGCACATAAAAACAACATGGTACTGTGTCGTGGGTTGTTTTACACCCACCTAACAAATCATTTTGAGATGATCTCTGAGGACCTGGTATCTAGGCCAAAATTCCTCCTTCAACCAACATCAAAAACAGATTAACTGGCCATTCATCCATCGCTGTGTCTGTTTGTGGGATCTTGCTATGCACATCTATGCTGCTGTGGTGTGTTTGTTTATATAATAATGATGATAACACTTCAAAAATAATTTAGTGGCTGTGAAGTGGTTTGGGACATCCTAAAGATGTAAAAGGTGTAGTATAAATGAAGTTTTTTTTGTAGTCAGTTTCCCATAATTTAGTGCTGTTTACTTATAAGATGTGTTCTAACTTGCTTCTGCATGTCAACACTTGCTCTGGCCACCTTGTTAATAGGTGATTTAATTCTCCACCCTTCATTCTATCCCTTAAAAAAAAATATTCTTAAATCACTGAGTGATTGATTGATTCAGTGACTAAAGGATATGTTTTAATTATAGGTTCAAATTGAAGAGATGAAATGCCTTGTTCTGAAGGGCTTGAAGTGCATTGTGATAGGTGACTGACTCCCTTTGGATCACTCAAACTCTCACAAAGCAGTGAAAGGCGTGTTCATTCAGCTTGAGGTTGTGTGAGGTCCCGCACACAATCTGTTTTAAGAGCTATTTATAAGGAAACCCAGAGCACCAGCAATACTGGAGACTGTTTATTGTGTTTACTAATACCCAACTTGAAGTTAGCAAAGTTGTGTGGAATACAAAATGGAATCCTTGGGAAGTTATTAGCCTTGTTACATTTCCGTGGTGCTTTTTTGTGGCTCTCCGGATCTACCTCTTCCATGGGTTCAGTTAGCAGTAGGACACCTGTGACAGACTGCAAATATAAAAGCAAGAAGAACATTTTGTAATGCAGTCCCAGGACTTGGATTGCAGTGAGTCATACCATATTAGTGCCTTATAATGAAACAAGCTAATCTGCTTTTATAGGTTTATGTAGCGCTGGGGAAAGTCCAACATAATTCTATTTCATTCTGTCTTTCTAATTATAAACCTGAAATAATACAAATTTCACTAGAAGGCACTTGAAGTTTTGTGTCTTTTTCAATGGTGGAGGGAATTGTTAATCATGACAGAAATATGATTGCAGGATGTATTCTTTGGAATAATTTGACAGTTGGGAAAGTATCAGATGCTATAATCCCCAGAATAGTTTTATTCTAATTATTCCACATAAAAGAAAGGAAGAACTAACTAACCTTGATATAGCATATTTCATGACCTCGGCGCATCCCAAAACGCTTCTCAGCCAATGAAGTAATTTTGAAGTGTAGTCACTGTTTTAATGTAGTGAAATAAGGCAGTTAAACTGTGCACACCAAGGTCCCACAAACAGCAATGACATAAATGAGCAAATGATCTGTTTTTGGTGGTGTTGGTTGAGAGATAAATGTTACAGCACTGAAACAGGCTATTCGGTCCAACTGGTCTATGCCGGCGTCGATGCTGCACACGAGCCTTCTCCCACCCCTCTTCATCTAACCCTATCAGCATATCCTTCTATTCCTATCTCCCTCGTGTGCTTATCTAGCTTTCCCTTAAATACATCTATGCTATTTGCCTCAACTACTCCATTAAGGAAGTGAGTTCCACATTCTTACCACTCTTTGAGTAAAGAAGTTTCTCCTGAATTCCCTATTGGATTTATTGGTGACCATCTTATATTTATGGTCCCCAGTTTTACTCTTCCCCCACAAGGTGAAACATTTTCTCTACGTCTACCTTATCAAGCTCCTTCATAATTTAAAAGGTTAGGTCACCCCTCAACCTTCTCTTTTGTAGAAAATAGAGCACCAGTCTGTTCAGTCTTTCCTGATAAGTATATCCTCTCAGTTCTGGTATCATCCTTGTGAATCTTTTTTGCACCTTCTGTAATCTTTCTATAATATGGAGATCAGAACTGTTCACAGTACTCCAAGTGTGGTCTAACCAAGGTGCAATACTAGTTTAACATAACTTCTATGCTTTTCAATTCAATCCCTCTAGAAATTAACCCCAGTGTTTGGTTTTCTTTTTAGGGCCATATTAATCTGTGTCGCTACTTTTAGTATTTTGTGTATCTGTACCCCTAGATCCTTTTGCTCCTTTATCACATTTAGACTCTATTATCCAGGCAGTAAGTGGCCTCCTTATTCTTCCTACCAAAATGTAACACCTTACACTTATTTATATTGAAGTTAATTTGCCAAGTACACGCCTATTCTGCAAGTTTATTAATGTTGTCTTGTATTGTGTCGCAGTCTTCCTTCGTATTAACTATACCCCCCACGCCGTGACACCAGAAGAGCTCCCCTACTTCTACTATTGCTGTGGAATTTTTTTACATCCACCTGATGGGGCCTTGGTTTAACAGCTCACCTGGAAGAGGGCATCTTTCACAAAGCAGCACTCCCTCAGTGCTGCGCTAAAGTGTCAACCAAGATAATGTGCTCAAATATCTCGAGTTGAGCTTGAAACCACAACTTTCTGACTGCGATGTGAGCATGCTACCACTGAGTCAAATCTGAGATTTCATTTCTCCTCTCCTGATGGCAGCAATTCATACTGATGCAGTTCCATGGTATCACACCCAAGTAGCCATTTTTTTGCGATGCTGCGCTAGGCTGTTGGGTAATGAGATTTCAAAACTGTAGATTGTGTACCCAGGCCACAAGGTTCAGCTGATTCGTCCAAAAAAAATCTATTGCGTTTCAAGAAACTAGATTGCAGCTTTCTGAAAAGGGTGTCTAAATCCCATGTGGACTGATTATAGTGTTCTCATTTGCCTCTTGTGCTGTTTAGTATTTTACTTATGTTTTCACTTCTATCTTTTATTTGTTAATAAGTCTAGAATGGTAATTTAGCCTGTATAAAGTATAAATATTATTACAATGTAATAATTTCCATTATCTAGATTGTCTGAAGACAAAGCTCGAATCATACATATTTTCTAGTAAACCTTTTACCGAAATGGGCTTGATTGTCAGATCTGTGCTAAACCAAATATGACAGACCTCTGGCTGCTTATAGAAGCTGTCGTTAAGTTGGCTGCTTACATGAGACAGTGTTGGAGGAAGGGGCCATGAATTGTAACAGGTTCAGTAACATACCCTCCACAAAATATGTTTTGTTTCATGGAGATAATGTCACACTTAAGAATGGGTAGCACTGTGGAAAAAAGTTCAGGGTAATGTCACTGGGACCCATCTACAGATCAATTTGCATCTAATTTTGATATTTATTATCTAATTTGTGCTATAAATAATATATGCTGAGGAATCATTCGTTACTATCTGTCGAGTTGTCAGTTTTCAGTAAAATGTAATGGAGTGCAGCCATCTACCTAAATATAAAGCAGTGCTTTCATAGCTCTAGGTTTTATCACTTCTGATTATGAAGAATTTTTCTCTCATAAGATAAATTATGTATCTTCTTGGGAATGGGATGACATAGTGGGTTAGCATACCTTTTCCACCTCTTGATCCTGGGCCCAAATGAGGAAAAATACTCCTCTCTCTGCCAGCTGTAATGGTTTTACTTGAAATTATTTTGGCAGACTCGTTCCTAAATTGATGATGTGATCTGCAGTAAGAGGATGGGGGCAAGGTGAGGACATTTTGGTAGATTTCTTTTGTAATGTTTTTGTTATCTTTGTTTTTCCATTCCTTGCCTTAGTTTGGCAAGAGATCTTTGTAGGTCACTCTTCTGTCTTGAGCGGGTCCATTTTCTGCACAAATGCATAGTCAGCAGCAGTGGTGATTTAAAAATTACAGAAGGGGGATACGAATGCTGAAAGCATAAGAGTTGCTTTTTATTGTGACATTCTCCCCCACCCTCCAAGGTATGCCCCATCCAAAACAAAAGGATAAATGTAACAACCAGTTATCACCTTATCAGATTCCTTCCAATCATCAGTAATTTGATGAATAGAGTCATCAATAGTCCCATCAAGCAACATCTACTCACCAATAACCTGCTTACTGATGCTCACTTCGAGTTCTGTCAGAACCACTTGGTTCCAGACTTCATCCATGGCCTTCATTCAGACACCCCCTTGATTTGGGAGGAATCTGATAGGGTGGTAATTGGTTGTTGCATTTATCCCTTTTTTCTGGATGGTACATACTTGGGCAATCTTTGACTTTGTCAGTTAGATGCCAATGTGTGTGGGTGTAGAGGAAAGTAATCAAGATGGTTACAAAATCTTAGAGCTCTTTGCTGTGACAGTAGGCGCCAAGAATTAGGGCTATTTGCTTTGGAGAAATGCAAGGTTAGAGAGGATGTGATTGAGGTTTAAAAATGACGATGGGATTGATAGGTTATTTGAAATGAATAGGAATAAAATAGAGTGGCTAGAGATCATGCCCATAAAAACTGCAGTTTGAGAGTTGGGTTAGATGCACACAAGTATTTCTTTTCACAGTTATCAGTCTCTGGAGCAAACTGCCAAGATGTGGTGAATATGACATTGCTACAGTCGTTTCTGAAAAGGAAATTGATAAAATCCTGAGAAAATAGGGTATTTGTAATTATAGAGGACAAGTTGCTAGTTAGTTGAGATTGTGATGAATCACCAGCATTCACTGGTCTTCTGGAGCTTGCTTGATTGTATTAGGGAGTATTACGTAGAATTACATAGACTGTACAGTACCGAAACAGGTCACTTGGCCCAACTAGCCTAGAGTCGGTGAAATTCTTGAGTTTTTCCTTAAGGCACTTTTTTTTGTTTGTTTTTGCCTGTCCGAGAAGATAGCTTGGTCAGGGAATGGTGAATGGCAGGAAGCTGCACTTCTGACTGGATGGAATGGGTTTAATGACTGAAGATTGCCCCCTGCCTCCCTTCATCTGTTCCTACTATGACTAAAACATGCAATATTTAAAGCTGAGTATCCAAAATGTGTATATACAACTTGTAACAATGCTTATTTTTCACACGCTTATTCCACTGAGGGGATCCTATAGTAGCATCAGGTCAAAATGCATAAATTTCCCTCTAGTGTTCAAAATGTGGGAAACCTGCCTCTGGAAAAGACTGACACTCTTCCTTTTGTTAGGATTTTGTGATTCTTTACACACAGGCTGCCTTGTTCAAAAAGCAAACTGAATTCCAAGTAGGACTTTGAAATGGAACTGCTGTACTGGTGTCATCTGCCCTGCATAGTTGATACAAGCAAACAAAAAATAGTGACTGCTTTACAAAGCAACTCTGAGACTTGACCTCAAGCCTTCAGCAGCCAACTTAATGAAATTCCAGCAGCCTCTATGGAAATGGCAGCAAATGTATGGGAACCGGATGTTGACTCTTTTATGTGTTGAGCGATAAGTATAGATAGATTTTGTTGGTTACTGCTTGAAAAGTAGGGTTCCAATTTCTACCAGAAAACACCATTTTAGCGTAGAATGCAAACCAAATTTTGGAACTAATATGAAAAAATGAGATGTAAACTATGAAAGGTGATTGAATTATATGCCTTCTGGTGAAGGTGGGATTGTTTTCTGTAGTTACTATGCCTAAATCAATGACATGATATATTTGATTAACGTAGGTTTTTCTGTACTACAGAAGGACTAAATCTACCATTAGTTTTGCTTCAAACTATAATTACTCATTGTTGGCTGCGATCTGTCCATGGGTACGAGGACTGTATGATATTTGAGATGTGAGATTTTTTGTTCTTGTGTATTTGTGAATTATCACTTTCAGTACTCCATAAAACCTCATTTGATTAGCCAATGTGATTTCATAATGCTGTTGTGTTCTTTGTGAAAATCAGTTATTCCTTTTTTAAGCCAGTGATTATGCTACTTTGTGCCCAGGAGAAAACTCATTCCTTTGCCATGAGGTAATGCAACTTGCTCTGCACCAGGTGAAAATTAATTGTTTAGGAGTTGGAAGTTTAGTGTCATCAAGTATTAAATTTCTGGCTTGAGTGGATAAAATTTATGATTAACTTTATAAAATATAAAAATGAATTGGAGTGAGATGCAATTCTAGAACATGTCTGATTACAGACATGGGTGTTCTCTCAGTTTATTTAAATTGCCTGGTTTTAACTTTGTACTCAAGTGCTCTCTTCATTTTCCTTTCAAAGTGTAAGTACACATGTGCCTAAAAGTGTAAGTACACATGTGCCTAAAATTGTATTTATTTGATTTCCTTGAAATGGTATCTGTCCAGTGTGACATTTTCAAATCTAGTTGACATATAATTATTGCTTTAAAGAAGAATCCTGTGCTCTCAATGACCAAGCAGGTCCTGGAGATAGATTAAATTTGCACAGTGCGCAGTACCCGATTAGAACTATGTTGATTGGGGAGGGACTGCCTGGAGATTGTATTGTCTCCCAGTAAGTGGTAGAATAATATTGGAAAGAAGAGTTACATCTGGGTGGCCTCAGTTCCTGTTGGAAGCTGGTTACAGCAACAATAACAGTAACCTAGAAGCAGGTTGTGTACCAGCTCATGTGGACAAAGGGGGGAAATTCATTTACCAAAGAAAGGTGTGAAGGCAGTGTTGTCCAATAGAAATCGCTGACTAGCCATAGGCATGGCTATGGCGACATCATTTTAGCCACATGCACTAATTTTAGTAGAAAACACTGTACATATAATACAGGTAAATGTTCTTCACTTGTATATTTACTTAATAAACATCTACCACCATTCAGTGTGAAAGTTTGCAGTCTTTCTCTCTCTAAAGTTTGGAATTCCGTCATGAATTTATCAGACACAGCACAACTTAGTGCAGCTTCTAGTTTTTTGTCTAGCCGTTGCAAGCAGTAATTTGATTTCATCAGAGTAATTGCTGAGAATGTTGGCTCGCACGAAAGACGCACCAGACCTGCCCCTGCTCTCCATCCAGAACGCGGTTGGATGCTACTTGTCCTTTGCTATTACATGCCTCGTTGAAGCTGCTTGTTAATGGTTTGGGGCTTGTTTTCTTCTGCTGGCCTGGAGTGGTTATTTCAATTGGCTGAGCTGACCACGCTGACCTGCATACAATGTTGCTGGTAATTCCATGGTTCTGAAGTCTGGTGTTTTTACCTGGTTTGCACACCAATTTAGCAGATAACCAATAACCAGTAATGAACGAAATAGGGCACACACAACAATCAAAAAACACTCGCACACTGCTTTTTGTCTTGCCATTTTATGAAATACACAGAAAGGTGAAAGTACATGTGCGTATAAGTATCAAGATCACCTGTCTAATCAAAAATGTAATGAGCCATATCAGAATTCACAGTGTGCCACATAGTGGCTAAACTATTGGATAATCCGATGTTAAGAAGACTTTGGTAGTCTTGGTGATCTACTCAGAATTTCAGTTTTTGCCATTAATTCCCATTAAAACTCTTAGGATTTCTTCTTTTCTAGGTTGGAAGAGAAGAAAGAGGGGATGGAAATTTTCCTCTGTAAGTAACTAGGTATTTCACTGGAATACTTTGAGAAGCACTTGACCAGGCTAAAGGTAATTGGAGGCATAGACCCAAAAGTGATCTTCCTGCACATATTGCTTGATGCCCTGTCCCTGTCAAGAGTGGGTGGGGGGTAACCTTGTACCAGTCTCATCAAAATGAAGTGGCAGTTCCTGACAGTATAACCAGAGGATACTGTTACTATACTTGTACTCATAAATGTGGTTTGTTTTCGACATGCAAAGAGCCTGCTTTAGTTCATAAAATAATTTTGCAGGATTATATCCACAAAAAACATTATAAATGTGCAGAGTTTTCTATGGAGATTATCCAACTGAGTATTAGGTTATAGTAAAGTATTTTAAAGTGCATAGCACTGCCGTTGGTATATACTGTTCTCATATCTCTAGTATTGTGACTAAAAATTTCAGTGAAACATGGTGCAATTGTGAAATTTTTGTACGGTAACAACTTGAACTGTGGAAAAACACCCCACACTACAGTTACAACTTGTGGAGAAAGAATTTTGAGTTGTATAGTGTGGGAAACTAGTTATAGGTCTGTCACAGGTGGGAACAATTTAAAGTGATGAATAGTACCAGCCAAGAAACATATCATACAGCATTAAGGTACGTTAGCATAAGCGCAGTTTTTTTTCTGCAGCATGTTAGTACCACTTCACTAAATATGTTCAATGATGACAATCCACTTTTCTCCTCCCACCCCCTTTGACCATAAACACTAAGATCAGTTGCAGTGAGTGTTACATTATTTCTTGACCTGAAAAACCTAGCAAATATATTTTGAATTTTTTCCAATCAACATTATATTCCTTTTCCTCTCAAGTCCTTGAACGTGTTGTTGCCTCCCAAATCCATGCCCATCCTTCCCGCCACTCCATGTTTGAACCTCTTATATCAGGTTTCCGGTCCTTCCACAGCATTGAAACGACCCGAATCAAAGTGACAAATGACATCCTACGTGACTCTGAGCGAGGTGCACCATTCCCCCTCATCCTTCTCGACCTGCCTGCAGCCTTTGACACGGTTGACCACACCATCCTCCTCCAACGCCTCTCCTCCATTGTCCAGCTGAATGGGACTGTCCTCACCTGGTTCCATTCTTATCTGTTCAGTTGTAGCTAGAGTATCTCCTGCAATAACTTTTCTTCCTCCTGGCACAGTTACCTTTGGAATCCTCCAAGGATCTATCCTTGGCTGTCCTCTTCATTTACATGCTGTCTCTTGGCGACATCATCCAAATACACAGGTTCCACATGTACGCTGATGACACCTAGCTCTACGTCACCACTACCTCTCTCAACCCCTCCACTGCTTTTTGTGTTGTCGGGCTGCTTTTCTGATATCCAGTATTGGATGAGCAGAAATTTCCTCCAGTTAGACATTGGGAAGACCGAAGCCATTGACATCGTCCCCTCTTTCCCCCCACCCCCGGCCACAAACTCCATTCCCCAACCTCAGATTCCATCCCCCTCCTTGGCCACTGTCTCAAGCGGAACGCGACTGTTCGCAACCTCGACGTCCTGTTTAGCTGAGCTGAGCTTCCTACCCTATATCCTCCCCCATCACTAAGATTGCCTACTTCCACCTCTGTAATATTGCCCGTCTCAGCCCATCTGCTGCTGAAACCCTTATCAACGCTTTTGTTACCTCCAGACTGGACTATTCCAATGCTCTCCATGCTGGCCTCCATCTTCCACCCTCCATAAACTTGAGCTCATCCAAAATCCTGCTACCCGTATCCTAACTTGCACAAAGTCCTGTTCACCCATCACACCTGTGCTTGCTGACCTAACCTTCAATTTAAAAATTCTCATCTTCGTGTTCAAATCTTTCCATGGCCTTGCCCTCCCCATCTCTGAAACCTCCTCCATCACTACAACCCCTGTGAACTCTGTGTTCCTCCAATCTGGCCTGTTGTGCATCTCCTACTTCCTTCTCCTTGCCATTGGTGGCTGTGTCTTCAGCGGTCTATGCCCTAAGTTCTGGAATTCCCTCCCTAAACCTCTTTGACCAAGCTTTTGGTCACTTGTCCTAATGTCTCCTTTCGCTCGGTGTCTTCTATTGTCTGATTATGCTCCTGTGAAGCTCCTTGGGACATTTTACTATGTTAAAAGCGCTATATAAATGCAAGTTGTTGTGTTGAAAGGGCTTTCAGTGTGGCTGCCAAGTCTTTCTGGAGAAGCGTGTTTCTTTTTATTCGTTCATGGGATGCGGCTGTCGCTGGCAAGGCCCTTGAGAAGGTGGTGGTGAGCCGCCGCCTTGAGCCGTTGCAGTCCGTGGTGAAGGTTCTCCCACAATGCTGTTCGGTAGGGAGTTCCAGGATTTTGACCCAGCGACGATGAAGGAACGGTGATATATTTCCAAGTCAGACTTGGAGGGGATCGTGCAGGTGGTGGTGTTCCCACATTATGTAATCACATGTTAGGTGGAATTATTTAAGGGACCTCCCACCCTCAGGTAGTCTCAAATTTTAAAATTGTAAATGTAATTAAATATTTTAAAAAGTAGTACAAGTAGAACATGTTGTGTTCAGCCTTATCATATGATTTATTACCAATTGATAATAGGTTTGCCGACTTTGGTTGGATGTATTCCTGCAGGTTGGATCATGTGATCAGATGATATTCAATCATTTGACCACAACCTCAGAACCACCTTGATGAAGGTAAAGGTTTAGTTAAATTCCTGTGAACTCAAAACAGAGGCGATCAACGTAAAATATGCAAACAAACTGAGCCAGACGGACCAGGAAGGTCAACAGTTCGATCCCTGCTCTCTGACGAGTTGGCTCAGATGAGCCAGGGTGGCGGGGGGCCCTACACTTAGCATCAGCTGCCCTGGGTTAGGTGCCAAGACATGACTTCTATCCACCAGAGAAACTGGAAAGGGCAAGTCAGGCTGAGAGAAAATTCCTTAATACTTAAGTTGTAACTGATGTTCTCAAAAGGTGTATAAAGTCAAAGGTATCTGCTGAAGCACAGAGCGAACGGAGTGCATTGAGAACAGAGTGGAAACTTGAGAATTTGGTGAGGGGGGAATTAGGTGTTATGGGGGAAGGACGAGCTCTGAGAGCAGCTGAGGTGGGGACCAGAGTGGCAGAAGCAAGTAAATAAAACTCGGGGATCGAAGGCTTCAACTCACTCGAAGCAGCGGAGGCGGTAAGCCTTCAGGATAAATTCGGTGGGATTGAAAAGAAAAAATCAAGGAGTGACGTCACAGGATGATTTAGGTGATTTATTGGTGAATATTACTGTTTTTTCTCTGTTGGGGCGGGGTTTAACTAAGAGCTTGAATCAATAACATAAACTGCATAAATTAATTAGTTAATAAAACTAGGAATAGCGAGAGATTAAAAAGTCTAATGAAGTAAATAAATAAATTCTGGTTCGACAAGCCTTGACAGGGCAGGTGGTGTGTTATAACTGCAGTATGTGGGAGTTGGTGGAGAGCAGCATGATCCCAGTCAAACACATCTGCTGTAAGTGTTTGCAGCTCGAGGAACTTAAGCTCATGAGTTGTTGAGCTGGAGTCTGAGCTGCAGACATTGCGATGCATTGGGGGGGAGGAGGAGAGGTACCTGAACACCGATTCAGGAGGCAGTCTCACCCCTTAGATTAGATAGTAGTTTAGATTCATTCAATGGTAAGGGACAGAAGGGTGTGATAGCGAGTCAGGCAGGTATGGGGACCCAGGATCTAGTGATAGAGGAGCCTCAGCCCTTGACCTTGTCCAACAGGTACAAGATACCTGCTACCTGTATGGATGAGAGCAAAGACTGCAGGGAGGATGGACAAACTGACCACGGCACTTTGGTACGGGGGGCCATTCAAGTGGGGGGAGTAAAAAGGGATGTAGTAATGGTAGGGGATAGTATAGTCAGGGGGATAGACACTGTTCTCGGCAGCCGCGGCTGAGAGTCCGGAAGGCTGTGTTGCCTGCACGTGCCAGGGTTAAGGACATCTCCTCGCGGCTGGAAAAGAACTTGGAGCATGAGGGAGAGGATCCAGTTGTCGTGGTCCATGTAGGAACCAATGACATGGGTAGAACGAAGAATGGGGTTCTGCTGAGACAGTTTGAGGAGCTAGAGTTTAAATTAATAAGTAGAACCTCAAAGGTGGTAATCTCTGGATTACTACCTGAGCCATGTGCAAATTGGCATAGGGACAAACAGATCAGAGAGTTGAATGTGTGGCTCAGAGTTGTGTGGGAGACGGGGGTTTCGATTTATGGGGCACTGGCACCAGTACTGGGGAAAGAGGGAGTTGTTCCATTGGGACGGGCTCCACTTAAACCAGGCTGAGACCAGTGTCCTGGCGAATCGAATAACTAGGGCTAGATAGGGCTTTAAATTAAAAAAAGGGTGGGGAAGGGGTCAGGTGAGGGAAAATTTAGAAATCTAGTGAGAAAAGTCAAGGCAACAGAGCAGTGTAGTGATTTGGGTAAAGACAAAGCAGTGTGTGGCAGGAAGGGACAGAGTTTACCAATAAGAGAGAATCAGCAAATAAGGTCAAAGCAGGAAAAAATGGTGGAAAGTCAAAATTAAAGGCTCTTTATCTGAATGCACAGAGCATTCGTAACAAGATAGATGAATTTGTTGCACAAATAGAGATAAATAGGTTTGATCTAATAGTCATTACAGAGACATGGTTGCTAAGTGACCAAGATTGGGAACTAGATATTCCAGAGTATATGACGTTTAGCAAAGACAGGCAGAATGGAAAAGGAGGGTGTGTAACCCTAATAATAAAGGATGACATAAGGACAGTGGTGAGAAAGGATCTTGGCTCGGAAGATCAGGAAGTAGAATCAATATGGGTGGAAATTAGAAATAAGAAAGGTCAGAAAACACTGGTGGGAGTAGTTTATAGGCCTCCTAATAGTAGCTATACTGTTGGACAGTGTATTAATCATGAAATAATAGGAGCTTGTAACAAAAGTAATGCAGTAATCATGGGGGACTTTTAATTTTTATATAAACTGGGCAAATCAAATTGGCAAAGATAGTTTGGAGGACAAGTTAATGGAATGCATTTGAAGACTGTTTTCTAGAGCAATATGTCATGGAACCAACCAGGGCACAGGCTAGTTTAGATCTAGTATTGTGTAATGAGACAGGGTTAATTAGTAATCGCACAGTAAAGGATTCTCTGGGAAAGAGTGATCATAAGATAGAATTTCACATTGAGTTTGAAAGTGATGTACTTCAGACCGAAACTAGAGTCTTAAAATTAAATAAAGCCAATTACATAGGTATGAGGGGCGAGTTGGCTAAGGTAGATTGGGAAATTAAATTAGAGTATGATGGTTGAAAAGCAAAGGCATACATTCAATATTCTCAACAAATATACATTCCATTGAGAAATAAGAACTCCATGGGAAAAGTGATTCACCTGTGGCTAACTAAAGAAGTTAAGGATAGTATTAGATTAAAAGAAGAGGCCTACAATGCTGCCAAAAGAGTAGTAAGCCTGAGGATTGAGAGAGTTTTAGAAACCAGCAAAGGAGGACCAAAAATTGATTTAAAAAGGGAGAAAATAGAATATGAGAGTAAACTAGCAAGAAATATAAAAATAGATTGTAAGAGCTTCTACAAGTATGTAAAAAGAGAGTAGCAAAAGTAAACATTGGTCCCATAGGGGCTGAGACAGGAATCAGGAAATGGCAGATGCGCTAAACAAATATTTTGTACCTGTCTTCACAGTAGAAGACACAAAAAGCATCAGAAATAGTGGAAAAAGCATCAGAAATAGTGGGGAACTAAGGGGCTAATCAGAGTGAGGAACTTAAAGTAATTATTATCAGTAGAGAAAAAGCACTTGAGAAACTAATAGGACTGAAAGCCAATAAATTCCCTGGACCTGATGGCCTACATCCAAGGGTTCTAAAAGAGGTGGCAGCAGAGATAGTGGATGTATTAGTCTAGAACGGTCCCAGCAGATTGGAAGGTAGCAAATGTCACCCTGCTATTCAAGAAAGGAGGGAGAGATCAAACAGGGAACTACAGGCCAGTTAGCCTGACGTCAGTCGTCGGGAAAATGCTGGAATCCATTATTAAGGAAGTGGTAACAGGGCATTTAGAAAATCATATGATTAGGTGGAGTCAATGTGGATTTATGAAAGGGAAATCGTGTTTGACAAATTTATTAGTTTCTTGAGGATGTAACTAGCAGTGTAGATAAAGGGAAACCTGTGGATGTAGTATGTTTTGGATTTTTAAAAAGGCATTCGATAAGGTGCCACATAAAAGGTTGTTACGCAAGAAAGGGTTCATGGGGTTGGGGGTAACATATTAGCTTGGATAGAGGATTGGTTAAAGGACGGAAAACAGAGAGTAGGAATAAACAGGTCATTTTCAGGTTGGCAGGCTGTAACTGGTGGGGTACTGCAAGAATCAGAGCTTGGGCCTCAGCTATTTATAATCTATATTAATTACTTGAATGAAGGGACCGAGTGTAATGTATCCAAGTTTGCTGATGATACAAAGCTAGGTGGGAAAGTAAGTAGTGAGGAGGACACAAAGAGTCGGCAAAGGGATATAGACAAGTAAAGTGAGTGGGCAGATGGAATGTAATGTGGGGAAATGTGAGGTTATTTACTTTGGTAGGAAGAATAGAAAAACGGAATATTTTTTAAATGGTGAGAAACCATTAAATGTTGGTGTCCTGAGAGACTTGGGTGTCCTGGTACAAGAAACACAAAAAGTTAGCATGCAGGTACAGCAGGCAATCGGGAAAGCAAATGGCATGTTGCTTTATTGCAAGGGGGTTGGAGTACAAGAGTAAGGAAGTCTTACGACAGTTGTACAGAGCTTTGGTGAGACCTCACCTGGAGTACTGCATACAGTTTTGGTCTCCTTATTTAAGGAAGGATATATTTGCCTTAGAGGCGGTGCAACGGACGTTCACTAGCTTTTAATTCCTGGGTTGAGAGGATTGTCCTATGAGGAGGGGTTAAGTAGAATGGGCCTATACTCTCTGGAGTTCAGAAGAATGAGAGGTGATCTCATTGAAACATAAGATTCTGAGGGGCTTGACAGGGTAGATGCTGAGAGTTTGTTTCCCCTGGCTGGAGAGTCTAGAACTAGAGGGCATAGTCGCAGGATAAGGAGGTTGACCATTTAAGACTGAGATGAGGAGGAATTTCTTCACTCAGGGTTGAGAATCTTTGGAATTCTCTACCCCAGAGGGCTGTGGATGCTGAGTTGTTAAGTATATTCAAGGCTTGGATAGATAGACAGATTTTTGGACTCTTGGGGAATCAAGGGATTGGGGATCAGGCAGGAAAGTGGAGTTGAGGTGGTAGATCAGATATGATCTGATTGAATGGTGGAGCAGGCTTGAGGGGCCGTATGGCCTACTCCTGCTCCTATTTCTTATGTTCATGGTAATAAATCAATTAATTGCCCAAAGAATATCTTTAAATAGGGTTTCATTCTTCACTCAAAGATGGCAGCAATGTAAAGAAATAATATTTTATCGATAGAAAAGAACCAGACTTTTCCTGAAATATTTTTTGCATTAAAATACAAGTCTGAGACGTTTCCTCAAAAGGAATCTGAATACATTTTTCAGTAACTGTTAAAATACAGATACGAATGTTACTCAGTGTTTTAAAATGACACGCAATACACTTCCAGTAATAGTCACTGGTCAGGTGATACGAGGAGATAGTGAGGTGCTGGCACTGTGATTTTGTTTTAATCTTCCCTCCCTCTTCAATTTTTTTTAGAAGTGAAATTTGCTGCACTCTTTCTCCCTCAGACAGTTCTGAGTCCTCGGTTGATGGGAATGACTGAGGCAGAAGACAGGCAGGCTTCTTGAGCACCAGGAAGGTAGAACACTGGGGGCGGGTAATGTAGCTCCAGCCTATAGAGATGCACAGATGTGGACTGCCTGTTAAAAGTACTTATTTCCCGGGCTTCTAGCAACAGCGCGTGGAAGATCGCTCCTCCAGTTCCCGGAGACTCCTGCCCTTTCCGGGAGGGTTGGCAACCCTAATTGACAGGCTGACACAACTTGGTAAATATTTTGAATGCCATTACATTGCTGCTTTTCATCTTCCCTTGTGGGCTAGCAATTATAATATATGAAATAACTGTTTAATTATTGTCTGAACCCCAGCATATCATAATTTCTCCAGGGTGTGCATGTGAATTTTAAAATGTTTTTTAAATGCTGACCCCAATAGTAAAACATGTTAGTGCAGCTGTATATAGTTTAATTGGAAGTGGCGGGTGGGGTTAGAAGGTTGCACGTTCAGTCCCCTATGCTATTAAGTTCCAAACTCAATATCACTCATTTGGAATAGCATTTGGGAAGGCCAGGTGTTCCCTGTGGTGGAGAAGTTAGAGGGAAAATTGGTTCTGCATGGACAAGTTGCTCACCCCTCAGCCATAGTTGTTTAGGAGAGAAAGTAGGATTTGAAATCCTCAAAAAAAAAGCTGAAGCTGAGCGTATTTCACGCTTGTCTGATTATAACTTGATGTGTTGGACAACTTCCACACTTAAGGATTAAAAGAATTCATTTTCTGTTATTTGCTAATATTAGCAGAAATGCCTGTATGAGTATAAAGCAAGTTTCCCCACTTGACACTCGGACTTTGCTACATACTTTATAATGAAAAAGTATGGCAATATATGTAATGCAATCACTGCATTGATGTGGAGTGCATGGGTTGTCCTTATCAGTCCTATTGCATTCACAGTGTAAAGGAGGAGATTGCAAAGGTTTGGGGATCTACAAATGTTGTAATTGTATTCAATTCAGTTTCAAGCTAAATGTGATTTCTAATGATTGACACTCGAGCTGCACAAATTTGTTTTCTTTAAATTACAAGCCGGTCTTTCTCTGTAAATCTCGTGTAATTTTTTTTTTCACCAACTTAATATTGAGTTGATATTCAATGTTGAGAGTTCAGGTAAGTTACTTTGGATCACTAACCAGATGAGTAAATGTATTACACTTAATCATTAACTGCAAATGAGCTTCAGATTTATATTGTACAGTTCTGCTGTTCAGTTGTAAATGAGGTTGTACAGACTCTGGCCTGAAGATGATTTAAGTCTCTGTCCTTGATTGGTACCATTTCACATTTTAAATGACTGTTGATGGACAGCTACTTAATTAAATTTGTAGCTGTATCGAATTAGTTTGATTGTGTAAGATAACAAACAGTGCAATTTGTTTACTTCACCTTAATATAGTTTATTCTTAAAATGTAAAAAACACATACACATTCAATTTTTCATCCACTCATTTGAAATTGGCTACTGGATGGACAGTTAAAAGACTAAGTTTTAGACCACCAAATTTGAATGTAAGTGGAGTATAAACATCAAATAACTCACAATCTATTTTAAAATCTATTCCACAGACTCCTTTCAAAATGTTCCACCTGATCACCTAGTCGTCACCTTGGGAGTTCCCCAAGGATCCATCCTTGGCATCCTTTACCTCTTATTTACATTCTGGACCTTGCCCACATTATCCACAGACATGGAGTCAGCGTCCACACATGCACTGACGACTCCCAGCTCTACCTTTTCATCTTCTTTCACCACCCCTCCACGGCCTCTGTGCTGTCAGACTACTTGTCCGACATCCAGTCTTGGATGAGTTGAAATTTCCTCGAGCTTAACATTGAGAAGACCAAAGCCATTCATTGTATTCGGCCCCTAGCACATACTTCGTACCTACAACTGACTCTTCACTTTGCCGGTCACGATCTTGGGTTGAATCAGACTATGCGCAACCTCAGTGCCCTGTTCAATCCTGAGATGACATTCTGACCCCATATTCTCTCCATCACAACTATTGCCTACCTTCATCTTTGTAGCATCGCCTGCCTCTGCCCATCTGTTGCTGAAACCCACATCCATATCTTTGTCACCCCCACACTCAGCTATTCCAGTACACTCACAGCCAGACTCTCATCCTTCACCTTACGTAAAGTTCATCTTATCAAAAACTCTGTTGCTTTTTCCTATTCTGCACCGTTAGCCCGTAGTCCTAGATGACATGTCTTGCCTCTGAGTCCCCCAATGCCTTGATTTAAAATTCTCATCCTTGTGTTTAAATCCCTTCATGGTCTTACAACCTACATCTGAACATTCTGTTCTTCTGATTCTGGCCTCGTGGACTCCCCCACACACCTTCTTCACCCCATGATTGGCGATGTGGATTCAGCCGCCTAGCCCTCCTCCCCATTCTGGAATTCCATCCCTAAACCTCTCCATCTCCCTTTCCTCCTTTTAAATTTCTCACTAAAGCCCATCTCTTTGACTAAGCTTTTGGTCACCTCTCCTAATCTCTTTTTGGCTCGGCTCCCACTTTTTTCCTTGCATCTCTGTGTCCTAGGACCTTTTACAATGTTAAAGGCGCTGTTTAAATGTCACTTCTTGTTAGTTGAGTGAACGAGGCTTTTGTGGTGCAATTTTTTTACAGCTATTTTTACTTCTCTGCAGCAGACAAGGGATGCTACAGGTTAGGTGATCTGGCGGCCTAAGAATGTTGACTGTTCTAAGAGCTGAGCTGAGAACAGGTAAACAATCATTGGGGGGGCAAATAAGTAAATGTCAAGTGAAACTCTGATTTGAAATCCAGATCCCTTGTTTAGTGCCA
The DNA here is from genome assembly GCF_035084215.1 of Heptranchias perlo. Lineage (NCBI taxonomy): Eukaryota > Metazoa > Chordata > Chondrichthyes > Hexanchiformes > Hexanchidae > Heptranchias > Heptranchias perlo. The sequence continues at coordinate 24,249,930 of NC_090333.1, forward strand.
GCAGATTTTGTTGTTAAATCTACTATGTCAGCCTATGTTTGTTTACCATGGTGCATGCAAAGAGCAATAGGGCAGAGAAAATGTGGATGTTGAATACTTAGAAAGATTAGGAACTTATTTTTGTTCTTGAAGTGATAACTGATCCTGTAGACTCACATCATGGGTTGGAGATGAAATTGTTTTTTTTCCCCTACCATAATTATATTGCAAGGCAGAGTTATTGAGTGTCCTTAAATTCTGGCCTGTGGGTTAATGTGAACTGGATTACCAGGAAGTGCCAAATTTGTGTCTCATTAATATTTTTTGTTTTGTGTGAATGGCCCAATATTATAGTTGATGGAGATGACCCATTCATTATATTGTGCTTATTTTAGTTTCCCCTTCCCATCCCTGTCCTTAACTCATCCAATTAAAAACAGGTTCTGTCTCCCTTGGGTTGGTTGCTTTGTGATTTTTGCATTACTGGCTGTTATAAATGGCATTTCATTTACTTTACACAACAAAGCCCCAACTGTCCCTTCTGCCACTATTGCAAAGCAAGCAGGCTTTTGAATGGCAACCATGGTTGGTAAATGGACAACCAGGGACACGTTCATCTGTTGATACAATCAGAGGAACCAGATGTTTTACTGCACACATAGCATGCTTAGAAATGATGGCTGTAATTTTTATTCAGTAGTAGTTTGCTGTTCTTAGTTTGCTGTAATGTGTGAGCTTTACTACATTTTGATGTTTGTTTTCCATTTTAAAATAATCAGTGATGCACTTAACTGGCTTCCAGATGCTTTTCACCACAAGACATCTGTTTTGAGGGAAATTTAATTATTTTTCCTGGTGTGGACCAAGGATTTATGGCAGTTTTAAAAAAAATCAATTTTGGGCTCATCAGGTGATTGTTAGTCAAAAGCAAAACACTCCGGATGCTGGAAATCTGAAATAAAACCAGAAAATGCTGGAAATACTCAGCAAGTCAGGCAGCATCTATGGAGTGAGAAACAAGAGTTAATTTTTCAGGTCAGTGACCCTTCGAAGGTTCATCGATCTGAAACCTTAACTCTGTTTCTTTCTCCGTAGATGCTTCCTGACTTGCTGAGTATTTCCAGTATTTTCTGTTTTTAGGTGGTTGTTAGTGCTGGAAATGGAATTCTTCCCTTGGAAGGTAGCAAATGTAACCCTGCTATTCAAGAAAGGAGGGAGTGAGAAAACAGGGAACTATAGGCCAGTTAGCCTGACATCAATAGTAGGGAAAATGCCAGAATCTATTATTAAGGACGTAGTAACAGGGCACTTAAAAAATCATAATACGATCAGGCAGAGTCAATACAGTTTTATGAAAGGGAAATCATGTTTGACAGATCTATTAGAATTCTTTGAGGGTGTAACTAGCAGGGTAGATAAGGGGGAACCAGACCATTGGATGTATTATATTTGGATCTTCGAAAACTATCTACAGGTGGCCAGTCAGAATAGGAACATCAGGTTCAATAAGAATATTCCACCCCAAGTGATATGGATGGGACACAGTACAGGGCATTGACACTGGGGTGATCCATTCTATGTTTACAGCAGACTGGAAATAATATCAATAATTAGCCCACTTGGAAATTGGCCTATAATATATGTGTATGTACTCTTAGGGGATATCTATGGACTGTGTTCAAATGGAACCTAAACCTAATGGGGAAGATGCAGAGTTATGAGGTTGTTACACAAGGTTAGGGCTCATGGGATTGGGGTTAATATATTAGCATGGGTTGAGAATTGGTTAATGGACAGAAAAGAGAGTAGGGATAAACTGGTCATTTTTGCGTTGGCAGGTTGTAACCAGCGGGGTGCTGCAAGGATCAGTGCTTGGGCCTCAGCTGTTTACAGTCTATATTAATGACTTAGATGAGGGGACTGAGTGTAATGTATCCAGGTTTGCTGATGATACAAAGCTAGGTGGGAAAGTAAGCTGTGAGGAGGATGCAAAGAGGCTGCAAATGGATATAGGCAGGTTAAGTAAGTGGGTGACATGGTGGCAGATGGAGTATAATGTGGGGAAATGTGAAATTGTCCACTTTGGTAGAAAGAATAGAAAAGCAGAATATTTTTTAAAACATGGGAGACTAAGACATATTGGTAGTCAGAGGGATTTGGGTGTCCTTGCACACGAAGCACAGAAAGTTAGCATCCCAAGCAATTAGGAAGGCAAATGATATGTTAGCCTTTATTGCAAGGGGTTGGCGTATAAGAGTAAAGAGGTCTTGCTACAATTATATAGAGCTCTACCACACTTGGAGCACTGTGTATAGTTTTGGTCTCTCTACTGAAGGAAGGATATACTTGCCTTCGAGAGGGTGCAATGAAGGTTTACTAGATTGATTCCTGGGATGGGAGGGTTGTCCTATGAGGAGAGATTGAGTAGAATGGGCCTATATTCTATGGAGTTCAGAAGAATGAGAGGTGATCTCATTGAACCATACAAAATTCTTAAAGGGCTTGACAGGGTAGATGCTGAGAGGTTGTTTCCCCTGGCTGGAGAGTCTAGAATTAGGGGTCATAGTCTCAAGATAAGGGGACGTCCATTTAGGACGGAGATGAGGAAAAATGTCTTCGCTCGGAGGGTTGCGAATCTTTGGCAATTTCTACCCCAGAGGGCTGTGGATGATCAGTCGTTGAGTATATTCAAGACTGAGATCGATGGATATTTGGACACTAAGGGAATCAAGGGATATGGGGATAGGGTGGGAAAGTGGAGTTGAGGTAGAAAATCAGCCACGATCTTATTGAATGATGGAGCAGGCTCGAGAGGCCCATGTTCTTATGTTCAGACATCTGGTCTTGGCACGAGCATTCCCATGTTGTTGCTGTGCTACACGTAAACTTTTTAAAAATTCGTTCATGGGATGTGGGCATCGCTGACAAGGCCAGCATTTATTGCCCATCCTTAATTGCCCTTGAGAAGGTGGTGATGAGCCGCCTTCTTTTACCGCTGCAGTCTGTGTGGTGAAGGTTCTCCCACAGTGCTGTTAGGGAGGGAGTTCCAGGATTTTGACCCAGCGATGATGAAGGAACGATGATATATTTCCAAGTCAGGATGGTGTGTGACTTGGAGGGATCGTGCAGGTGGTGTTGTCCCCGTGTGCCTGCTGCCCTTGTCCTTCTAGGTGGTAGAGGTCGCAGGTTTGGGAGGTGCTGTCGAAGAAGCCTTGGTGAGTTGCTGCAGTGCATCCTGTGGATGGTACACACTGCATCACGGTGCACTGGTGGTGAAGGGAGTTAATGTTTAGGGTGGTGGATGGGGCACCAGTCAAGCGGGCTGCTTTGCCCTGGATGGTGTCAAGCTTCTTGAGTGTTATTGGAGCTGCACTCATCCAGGCAAGCGGAGAGTATTCCATCACACTCCTGACTTGTGCCTTGTAGATAGTGGAAAGGCTTTCAGGGAGTCAGGAAGTGAGACACTCGCCGCAGAATACCCAGCCTCTGACCTGCTCTTGCAGCCACAGTATTTATATGGCTGGTCCAGTTAAGTTTCTGGTCAATGGTGACCCCCAGGATGTTGATGGTGGGGGATTCGGCGATGGTATTGCCGTTGAATGTCAAGGGGAGGTGGTTAGACTCTCTCTTGTTGGCGATAGTCATTGCCTGGCACTTGTTTGGCATGAGTGTTACTTGCCACTTATCAGCCCAATCCTGGATGTTGTCCAGGTCTTGCTGCATACGGCACGGACTGCATCGTTATCTGAGGGGTTGCGAATGGAACTGAACCCTGTGCAATCATCAGTGAACATCCCCATTTCTGACCTTCTGATGGAGGGAAGGTCATTGATGAAGCAGCTGAAGATGATTGGGCCTTGGACCCTGTCCTGAGGAACTCCTGCAGCAATGTCCTAGAGCTGAGATGATTGGCCTCCAACAGCCACTACCATCTTCCTTTGTAAACAATTTTACAACACCAAGTTATAGTCCAGCAATTTTATTTTAAATTCACAAGCTTTCGGAGGCTACCTCCTTCCTCAGGTGAACGATGTCCTTCTTCACCTGAGGAAGGAGGTAGCCTCCGAAAGCTTGTGAATTTAAAATAAAATTGCTGGACTATAACTTGGTGTTGTAAAATTGTTTACGATCTTCCTTTGTGGTAGGCATGACTCCAGTCACTGCAGAGTTTTCTCCCTGATTCCCATTGACTTCAATTTTACTAGGGCTCCTTGGTGCCACACTCTGTGAAATGCTGCCTTGATGTCAAGGGCAGTCACTCTCACCTCACCTCTGGAATTCAGCTCTTTTGTCCATGTTTGGACCAAGGCTGTGATGAGGTCTGGAGCCGAGTGGTCCTGGCGGAACCCAAACTGAGCATCGATGAGCAGGTTATTGGTGAGTATGTGCCGCTTGATAGCACTGTAGGCGACACCTTTCATCACTTTACTGATGATTGAGAGTAGACTGATGGGGTGGTAATTGGCCGGTTGGATTTGTCCTCCTTTTTGTGGATAGGACATACCTGGGCAATTTTCCACATTGTCAGGTAGATGCCAGCGTTGTAGCTGTACTGGAACAGCCTGGCTGGAGGTGCAGCTAGTTCTGGAGCACAAGTCTTCAGCACTAAAGCTGGGATGTTGTTGGGGCCTATAGCCTTTGCTGTATCCAGTACACTCAGCCGTTTCTTGATATCACATGGAGCGAATCGAGTTGGCTGAAGGCTGGCTTCTGTGATGGTGGGGATATCGGGAGGAGGCCGAGATGGATCATCCCTTCAGCACTTCTGGCTGAAGATAGTTGCAAACATTTCAGCCTTGTGTTTTGCACTCACGTGCTGGATGGGCTCTGCCATCATTGAGGATGGGGATGTTCACGGAGTCTTCTCCCATTAGTTGTTTAATTGTCCATCACCATTCACGATTGGATGTGGCAGGACTGCAGAGCTTTGATCTGATCCTGTGAGTGCTTGCTGCTAATAATGGGTAGCTAAAATGGTTAGAGTTTCATTTCCAACACCAACATTCTTCGTCCGATGAACATAGAAAGTCAGGAATAGCATAGCAGCAACATGCCTCAGCCCAACCCAAGAAGTGTATCTGCACCAATGTGACATTTTTTTCCACTTCCTATCCTGTAGCCTCTCTGAATAAGATTGCACAATTGGTAACGATTTTGTGCTGTACGCCAATGCCAAGTGTGAACTGGATTGAGATTGGCCAAATTAATTTTACATGCGGCCCTTTACAAGCAACAGACAGAAGATATTTTTCATCCGTCAGTGTGGTCATATAGTTTATATTGCTATTTATAAATCCCAAAATGCTGTTGACCTTTTTATGGCTTTAGCTACCTCTTGCTCTCAAGGAATTATGTATTTGCATCCCTAGGTCTCGCTGTTCCTCCACAACTTTCAGTATCTTTCAGTTGAGTTCATAGTCCCATTACTTTTATTTCCTTTCAAATACATTACCTCAACTTTGCATTAAACAGCATCTGCCACCTGTCTGCCCATTCTACTAACCTGTTTGCCAACCCTTCTGAGCAACCCTCAAGTCTAACCCTTTGTTTCTTGTTCTTCATTGAATTTACTATACATGCTGTTGCATTTCCTCTTATACTGTGGGCCTGAAACATTCTGACAAATCACCTTTTAAATTTGTATACTCTACTACAATTGCATTTCCTTTACCTATATAGTCAGTCATTTCTTTAAAAAACTCTATTCGTCAAACATGTTTTACCTTTAACAAATCCGTGCTGGCTGTTATCCCACGGTATCTCTAAATGCTCAGTAATTTGATCTTAAATTATGGCTTCTAAAGAGTTTGCCTATATGACATTTGACTAACTGGTCTATTACCTTGTTTATTCATCTCTCCTTTTTTGAACAGAAGTGCTTCATTGAAATGGAGTCAAATGTACAGCTTGACTAAGCTTCAAAAAATCTCTTCAAAACAGTGACTGATGCTTGGGTGCAGTTCTATAGGCACTAGCAACACTTTCGTACCGGGTTTCAATGTCCATTCCTCACGTGTGGGCCTAGGCAGTGAGTATGGGTAGGAAGAGTTTCATAGCTGACTTTGATCTTGTCCTTATTTGACGTTCACAATGTATTTTCCGGCAGGGACCACTGGAGAGCATGTTGGGAGTGGCCGACTGTGGCTATAACTTAGTCACAATTCCCCATCCTTGCAGTGAACAGGCCAAGAGTAGTGACCACACTGGTGAAGAACCATCATCCCATAGTTCAGTAATAAACTTTTCAGAATCAATGGGGGAGCTCAAGTAAAACACTTTTATTCATTAAAAAAGTGTTACAAATTTCAGGTCTGTTAGATATTCTCTAGTTCATTGGCGCTGGCCATTTCTCTAAATGGTCCCCACCTCTTGCGTTCAGGCTGCTGTATCCTGGATATAGACCTGTGGTAAAACTGTCTCAATGGGTCTGCAGTCATGATAAGGGAGACTGATTTAGTATCAATGCTGGGAGCTGACACACATACACCAGCCTCCTGGGATCTGAACTAAAAGTGGCTCTAGTTTTACAGATTGACAGTTTTTGAAGGAGCATTGCATCTGTTGTTGTGTATTCTTTATACAGAATAGTTTTGTCTTGCTCCACAAGTTGTTACTTTTTTTGGGGTGGGGATGCGAGATTGAAAGAGAAGGAAGGAAGGGAAACTTCATTCCACCGCTATCACCTCTTTAAGTCCTCATGCTGTGCACCATCATCTGATTTGAGGTAGTGAGCAGAAGACCTATTCTGAGACATCTGAAAAAGCTGCTGAGAGAGGCAGGGAGAGGAAAATATTTCCTTTTTTTGTGTCACATTCAGTGGCATATTGCATTGATGGATCAGTGCCTTGTGTCACAAGATATTTGTTGTTTTCTTTTAGTGTTGAATATTAAAGCAACTCCGTTTAAAGGTAATGGAACAAGTTGCAAATCTGATTTACTTTTTGCTTAAAAATTTCAGAATTAAATCTTTCCAGTTGTGCTAAACGAATGGGTTGAGCTTGTCAGCCAGCTCAGCGTCGGAGCCGGTCAAATTCCTCCACTCCCCGACTGGCGAGTTGCAGTGGGGCACCTGTTTAGGCCTGCAGCTTGCCACTGGTATTTGAATAAGACCCAAAGCCGAATTTGGCGCGGGCCTCCGGCCAGCGTGGACCAGCGAATGAAGCCTTCGCTCTGACAACTTTGTGCCCATTTTGGGCGCAAGTCGACCTTCTCTCCCATTGTGGCTTCTGTTGATCTCTGCCTTGGGTCTAGTTATGTTTTTTATCTGATTCATTTCAGTATGTGCAAATGGTTCATTAAATCCCTGTTTACACTGGCATAAAAATCTCCTTTCACTCTGATGAATTTGTAGAAAATTACCAACCAGAATGAGAAGCGCATTATTGTGGACCCTTTAATGTGATGTTCTTTTTGAACTTCTGCAGAACTTAACAAAACCTCTGGTTTGCAGTTTCTTTTATTCACCAGTAATTACTGTAACGAACTTCGTATCAGGCTCTCTTGTGATTACAGTCTGCCTTAAAGAAAAAAAAGTATTGTGGATAGCTGACCTTTTGAAGTTGGCTGTTTTAGTATAGGTATGAATGATAACCTTGATAAGCTAGTTCTGTATTTATATGCTGCAAGTCAGGCACACTCATCGCTTTATACACTGATTATGGCAGTGTCTGGAAAACGACAGTAGTCATATAATGGAGAATCGGTCGGGTGAAGTGCAGAGCATCAAACTTAACCGTTATAAGTATTTTACATATCATTTAATCTTTCTTCAAACAACCTCCCATGCTTTCCTGAACACACATGACAGTATGTCAACTGACAATAATTTGACCCCATTGTCCTTGAAAACTACCGCACAATCTCCTTTGTATGCTTTGTTTTGTAATGTATTGTCCTGTAAATACACCCTCGCACCTGTTCATCCTAGCTGTCGCTTCACGGCATTCATGTAGAGATCTATGCAATAGAAAACCCAGATCTGTCTTTTTCCACCGGCTTTAGTTCTTTTCCCTGAAGGATGTATGTATATTCAGCATTCTCACTGCCCAAATGTATAACACTGCACTTTTCTAAGTTAAACATCATTTGCCAGTGACGGGCCCAATCTCCCAGCACATCTAGATCTGCTTGCAGTAGTCAAGCATCATCTACAGTCCTCACTCTTACACATATCTTAGTATCATCTGCACCCTTGCAGATCATTCCCCATCACACCTACATCTAGATCATTAATGAAAATAGTAAATAGCAGTGGTCCGAACACTGATCCCTACGAGCAACAATGGTGACCGATCTCCACTCGGATCCAAATCTATTTACAACTACCTTCTGCCACAGACTTTCAGCCAGTTCTCAATCGAGCATAGTAGATCGCCACAATATGCGAGGCTTCAGTCTTGTAGAGAAGCTTCTTATGCAGTATGTTATCAAAAGCTTTTGAAAGTCTAGGTAGACAATGTCTACTGGGTTTCTGTCATCCACTATCTTGATGACTGCTTCAAAAATACAATCAAATTAGTAAGGCAGGACCTCCTTTTTCTAAAGCCATGTAGATTGTCCCTTCTCTGTCTAAGTAGTCATATAGTGCATCCCTCATGATTCCATTGTGCATCTTCCCTGTTACTGACATCAAGGTAAGGGGCTTATAGCTACCCGGATCCATCCTTATCTCCCCTTTAAATGATTGCAACTACATTAGTATCCTTCTAGTCTAATGGAACAGTCCCCGACTCCAGCGAGCTATTAACGATACGGGCAAGAGGCACGCAAAGCCCTGTCCCGTTTCCTTCAGAACCCGTGGCTAGATATCATCTGGACTGGCTGCCCTATTTATTTCAAGGTTCCTAATTATATCTAAAACAATATATCAATTTATTTTAATAACAGTTTTATTGTTAACATCATTAAATTCTGCCAGTTGAGTATAATCTTCAAGAGTGAAGATTCGTTTAGTATCTCTGCCATGCCCTGAGAGTCCTTTTTAACCTGTCCATAAATGTCTTTTAATGGCCCAATACATCTTTGACAGCCCTCTGACTCTTCACATAACATCTTCAGCAGTGGAAGCTACTTGATAGCAGTTGAGAATTTATTTTTCTCCCTCCCTAATCCTGGGATGCTGAGGATATTTGAAACCCCTAATATACTTGCTGAGACCTAATTCAATATAAACTTTTCAATTATGTATTGCCAAGATGCACATTTGGCAGACAATTTACCAACTGAGTCACCAGTACGTAACCTTAAAATCAGAGCCAGGCCATTCTGGAGAGAAGTTAGGAAACACAACTTCACTCAAAGACTTGTGGAACTTTCTCCCACAAAAAGCAGTAGCTGCTTGCTCAATTAATAATTTTGAATCTGAGATTGAGAGATTTTTGCAAGCCATGGGTATTAAGGTATATGGAGTTCGGGTACAGATCAGTCATAATCTCATTGAATGGCGGAACAGGCTCGAGGGGCTGAAAGGCTTACTCCTACTCCTGTTCTATGAAGCTCCCAAGAGAAAGTTCCTGAAGGTTAAGAATCATGGGGAAATACTTTCGTTCAAACTGCTCTTTCCCCAGCTCTTATTTTGTTGTAGCCAAAATTGGTAAATCAAAAATCCATTTTTTTTAATATAGTCTGAGTGGCACACAGTCCTCTTGGCTGCTTTGTGTTCTCACTGATGCAGAGTAGCCCATTATCCTCGAGCTGAAATGTCTCTGGCATGGGAAAACTACAACCATGAAAGCTTGCAGTGCCAAATGGAAGTTTTGTGCACAGGTGCTTAGACCATAATAGTAACCACTGAGATGTGTTGCTCAATAAGGGACTTTAACTTGGTAAGTATTTAGGCTGTTGGTGGAAAATCCATTTGGGAAATAGCACAAGGTATGAAGATTCATGAAAAACACCTGGAAGGTGAGCCATTCATTTGGTAGTTAACTCCTGCCTGGGATTTGAATTTGGTTCTGAGGTTTGTTATAATCTGAAATTTTTTTTAAATTGCAAAATTGTTACTTTGACTCTTATTTTTAACTTGGAGGTTGAGAGAATTATATGGATTTTGGTTAGATTTATATGCTTAGCACATGGATAGAACAGGTATTGTAACCACAACATTTTTGCTGAAAATTGAATTTCACTTATCTTAAGAAATACTTGAAATTTTATCTGTTAGTTCACATTTCTTCCATTGAAACAAAGTGCATAGAGCTTTTGCTTTGTTTTCCCAAATGAAGAGTATTCACTGAACAAAGTAACTTTTCTTTGGTTTACCCAAGGACTTTTCCCCCCAATCGTGAAACAAATTAGCATATTGGAAGTAGAAAGGTTACTCTGACAATGCAGGAAGAAATTGGAGTTCACGAGTTTTATTGTAGCTACTTTATAAGCCAATGTACAGAGCGCTTCTCTTGACACTTGGAAGCTGTCTTGCAGCTTAGAACAATTTACATGCTTTCACCAAACATCGTTTTCTTCAACTGAACACTTTGGCTCTGAAGTGCTCCCAGTGAGCCTTACAAATGAAGTCACCTGAGCCCTACTTCCTGTTTTTGCACTTTCTTAGTACACTATTATAATGTACGAAATAGAATACTGGATTACTTGTATGGTTTTCCTCTCTCTTTGAAAAGGATACAGTCTTCACATGCAGACTTACCACTTGTTGTTATTTCTCTTTCTGATTTAGTCCTAGTTAAAGAAATTTCGTGTAAAATTTTGCTTGTCATGATCTGAGGTCCTTATATTTCCAGATAAAAAACTGAAACAAGGCTTTGGATACATTGGTGTACATCACAAACACTTGACCATAATTGTAGTGGGGGAGTGGAATTTTTGAATGAGTTGCTGATTTCCCTCTTTCTTGCTCTCTTTCCCCCCCCAGAACGATTGCAAATTCCAATTGTTCATGATATACTTTCAAAGTGTAACGAAGCTTCCTACTTACAGTCGGTAATATTTTTAAGGTCCATGTTCTTTTGGTGGTTAAACACTTTCTTCGGCTAGAATTTCATAGAGCAACAATTTTTGTGTGACATGCTCCCCTTTTGGAATAGTAAGACTAACTGCTGGTATTTTCTGGGACTGAAGCATGCTGTTACTTTTGCAAATTGTGGCTGTAGCTGGGCACTCCCTCAATTATCCTGTGTTCACCAGCTTAAATTCGATAGATGTTTACAACTCCCTCACTGCCAACCTTGAACACAAGATCTCATGAGAGTTGATCTCATGCACCATTGTTAACAGCAAAATGCTGTGTGGGTTTGCTACAAATGTGGAGTGATTTTGTTGAGTCTGTGTGACCTCCACTGACTCTGATGTTTCCCTGTGAGCACCCCCTCAGGCAGCTTGAAACAAAAACAATCTACATGCTGTGAAGCGTTTTGGATAATGCTCTAATATCTCATTTATAATAAAACAGAATGTGCCATTCAGCTGCTATTTGCCAATATTATTTGTGCAGTCTTCTACAGTGCGAATGTCCAAAGAATGAACACAATTCCTAGACTTTGTTTTTAGCATAGCTACCTTTTACCATGGGAGGAAACAAAGACAGGAGAAACCAAAAACCTGGTTGCCTGAAGGCTTATTTTCTCCCCTACTTCATTCCTCTCCGTTGATTACATCTCATCTACATGCTGCCCTTCAGCGACATCATCCAAAAACACTACGTTAGGTTCCACATGTACGCTGACGACATCCAGCTCTATCTCACCACCACCTCCCTCGACTTTCCACTGTCTGATTTGTCACACTGCTTGTCCGACAGCAAAATTTTTTCTCCAACTAAATATTGGGAAGACCGAAGCTATTGTCTTCAGTCTCTGCCACAAATTCCATTCCCTAGCCACTGACTCCATCCCTTTACCTAGCCACTGTCTGAGACGGAACCAAACCGTTTGCAGCCTTGTCGTCCTATTTGATCCTGAAATGAGCTTCCGACCACATATCTGCTCCATCACCAAGACCGCCTACTTCCACCTCCGTAACATCGCCCGATTCCGCCCCTGCGCCAGCTCATCTGCTGCTGAAACCCTCATCCGTGCCTTTGTTAACTCTAGACTTGACTATTCCAATGCTCTCCTGGCCAGCCTCCCATCTTCCACCTTCCATAAACTTGAGCTCATCCAAAACTCTGCTGCCCGTATCCTAACCAGCACCAAGTCCTGTTCTCCCATTACCCCTGTGCTCGCTGACCAACATTGGCTCCAGATCCGGGAATGCCTCCATTTTAAAATTCTCATCCTTGTTTTCGAATCCCTCCATGGCCTCTCCCCTCCCTATCTTTGTAACCCCCTCCAGACCTACAACCCTCAGAGATCTCTGTGCTCCTCCAATTCTTGCCTCTTGCACATCCCCAATTTTTAATCGCTCCACCGTTGGCTCGGTGCCAAATTTTGTTTGATAACGCTCCTGTGAAGTGCCTTGGGATGTTTTACAACGTTAAAGGCGCTATATAAATGCAAGTTGTTGTTGATTATAGGGTAGGACATTCACAGTTAGCTATATGATCATTTTCAGATTAAAGTGGCTTTGCAGTTGCAAATGAGTTTTTTGGTGGGGGGGGGGGGGGGGGTGGGTGTGGATGCTACAGTCCAAAATCTCAATGCCTAATTGCCTACAGAATAAAAGCTGTGCTGTATTTTTGTAATCATCCCATTTTTTTCCCCCTTTCTGATCTCTTCCCCTTCCACTTCCCAAATCTTGACTCCTTCTGGGTAAAGTTCCATGGGTGACAGCAATCCTTCAGTCATTATTCATGTATGAGCCTAGATGGTGTGTATTCAACTTTGGGATCATGGCAGCCAAGTCCAAACAGGTTTTTTTTTAATATTCATTCATGGGATGTGGGTGTCGGTGGCGAGGCCAGCATTTGTTGCCCATCCCTAATTGCCCTTGAGAAGGCAGTGGTGAGCCGCCTTCTTGAACCGCTGCAGTCCGTGTGGTGAAGTTACTCCCACAGTGCTGTTAGGTAGGGAGTTCCAGGATTTTGACCCAGCAATGATGAAGGAAAGGCGATATATTTCCAAGTCAGGATGGTGTGTGACTTGGAGGGGAACGTGCAAATGGTGGTGTTTTCATGTGCCCTGCTGCCCTTGTCCTTCTCGGTGGTAGAGGTCACGGGTTTGGGAGATGCTGTCGAAGAAGCCCTGGCAAGTTGCTGCAGTGTATGTTGTGGATGGTAAACACTGAAGCCACGGTGCGCTTGTGGTGGAAGGAGTGAATGTTTAAGGTGGTGGATAGGGTGCCAATCAAGTGGGCTGCTTTATCCTCGATGGTGTCGAGCTTCTTGAGTGTTATTGGAGCTGCACTCATCCAGGCAAGTGGAGAGTATTCCATCACACTCCTGACTTGTGCCTTGTAGATGGTGGAACAGCTCTGGGGAGTTGGGAGGTGAGTCACTCGCTGCAGAATACCCAGCCTCTGACCTGCTCTTGTAGCCACAGTATTTGTGTGGCTGGTCCAGTTAAGTTTCTGGTCAATGGTGACCCCCAGGATGTTGATGGTGGAGGATGCGGCAATGGTAATGCCGTTGAATGTCATGGGGAGGTGTTTAGACTCCCTCTTGTTAGAGATGGTCATTGCCTGGCACGAGTGTTACTTGCCACTTATGAGCCCAAGCCCGGATGTTGTCCAGGTCTTGCTGCATACGGGCACGGACTGCTTCATTTTCTCTAAGCCATATGTCCATTTCCATTAGGGCTGCTCAATATTGATCAGTAGTGTTTGGCTTTTCTTACATCTCCCCTGCCTCCACAACCAGAATCAGTCATGCCAGTTCTAGCATACACTGCCTCCTTAATTAACCTTGCCTAACAGCACAGTTCAGAAATTGATCCAAGCTTCTTCTTGACCAGTATAGCACATTGGTGCAATTGTTATTGGAGGAGTGCATTGATGCATTCAGGTTCCTTGAATTGACTGCTTACACTTAAGAGCAATGTAGCTCAAGAGCTCAAGGAAGCTTATTTGGTCATTGTTTCTGGGATGTAGTTAGACCTGGGATGGATTTGGAGGACAAAGGCCCTGCAGACAAGTGATCATCTTAAAGACATGCATTTATATATGCATATATATATCGGGATGTCCCAAAGCACTTTACAACCAATGTAATATTTTTTAAAGTGTAGTCACTGTTGGACTGTAGGAAACATGGCAGTTAACTTGCGCACAGCAAGGTGCCACAAACAGCAACGAGGTCGAAGATCAACCATGATCCGATTGAATCTTATGTAATGAGATAATGACCAGATAATCTTTTTTTTAGTGATGTTGGTTGAGGAATAAATATTGACCAGGTCACTGGGGATAACTCCCCTGCTCTTCGAAATAGTGCCATGGGATCTTTCACGTCCACTTGAGAGAGCAGATGAGGGCCTTGGTTTAACGACAGTACAGCACTCCCTCAGTACTGTACTGTCAGCCTAGATCATGTGCTCAAGTCTCTGGAGTGGGACTTGAACCCATGGCCTTCTGACATAAGGCAAGAGTGCTACCAACCAAGCCACAGCTGACACTTGTGTCAGTTGCAGTTGTTGCCTTTTCTGGTTGCTGTGCTGTCATATTTTGAAAGAAATTCTTCAAGTAACTCCATGATTTTGAAGTGCTTGTTTTCAATCTAGAAGATTTTTAAAAATCTTCCCCACCATGCCACTAAATGATAACCTGTTTCTCCAGGTCTCTACCAATGATGAAGTGAACTGGTAACTAGATGTGCCATTGGTTGATTTATCCTCTGCCAAAAGACATGGGAAATACTATAGTGAATTCCTGATCAGTTGAGACAATAGCAAACACTGTGGGGGGAACTACTCTGATAGTGTAATTCTGAAGTGGATTGGGTTTGCAGTTTTAAAAAAAAATTAAAAAGGTAAATTGTATTTTAAGTATCAGGGAATATTTTTATAATCTGAAGATTATTTGTAAATTGAAGGACAGTTGTTTTGGTGAGAATTTATTGAGGATCAAGTAGTACTGATGCAGGTACATGTAAATACAGGATGTATGTACTGTAATAGTTGTCTCTTAAACTGTTCAGTGGGAATGGAACAGCTTTAAAATTAGTTGCACTCTTTCTTGTAATGGTCAGGTTATGCTGGATTTAACGTGAGCGATAACGGTATTCGATGAGCTGAAGTTTGCGGAGGAGGATAGGAGGCCGGCTTGGAGACCATTGGAGTAGTCCAGTCTAGAGGAGGTGGGTGATGCTGCGGAGGTGGAAGTAGTATCGCCCACCTCAGCCCCTACCGAACCCCATTTGCTGCTGCAACCCTCTGTTATAAAGGTTTTGTGATGGATGGGATATGCCTACAGAAGCTCAGCACAGAGTCAAATAGATCAACAAGCCACATCAAACCTCTAGAGGTATCTGTGCCTCTACATTTATGTTACCTTGCTGTCTCCAGAGGTAGTTTAACATAAATGGAGTGTGACAAAAATGAAGCATTTTGTACAAGAATTAGCATGGTAATGGCTTCTTCAATTCTGTCCTGATACACAAGGGTGAGAAACGAGTTTCACTAATGGAAATTATATCCCAACTTAACTTGATGCAGCTGGTACACATTTTATTCTTGTCTGTGCCTGATGTCCATGAACGCGGCCCTGCCATTCAACTCAAATGCAAGCATCTTTTGGCATTTGCTCAAATATGTATGATATAGCATTTATTTTTTTAAATTAACCTGACAGTTATTTAAAACTACTTGGCCCAGACACTTTTTTGGAAGGTGTTTATCAGCCTGTCTTCAAATTGGTGAGTATCTATTGCCTTTGAAAAAGGATAATCAGACCAGATTCGCAGGGCCTGTCCATAGGGGATGGCCTCTTTGACGTGGTTAGGGTGGGAGCTGGAAAAGTGGAGCATCGTGAGGTTGTCCGTGGGCGTGT
Organism: Heptranchias perlo; assembly: GCF_035084215.1. Taxonomy (NCBI): domain Eukaryota; kingdom Metazoa; phylum Chordata; class Chondrichthyes; order Hexanchiformes; family Hexanchidae; genus Heptranchias; species Heptranchias perlo. The sequence continues at coordinate 24,265,785 of NC_090333.1, forward strand.
GGTAGGACAGGCCCTATGGACAGGCCCTGCGAATACACAGGATCTGCTCAGACGAGGAGGAACGCGACGGACACCTACAGATGCTGAAAGACGCCCTCGTAAGAACGGGATATGAGGCTCGACTCGTCGATCGACAGTTCCGACGGGCCACAGCGAAAAATCGCATAGACCTCCTCAGGAGACTAACACGGGACGCAACCAACAGAGTACCCTTCGTGGTCCAGTACTTCCCCGGAGCGGAGAAACTACGCCATGTTCTCTGCAGCCTTCAACATGTCATCGATGACGACGAGCACCTCGCTAAGGCCATCCCCACACCTCCACTACTCGCCTTCAAACAGCCACCCAACCTCAAACAGACCATCGTTCGCAGCAAATTACCCAGCTTTCAGGAGAACACCGTCCACGACACCACACAACCCTGCCACGGTAACCTCTGCAAGACATGCCAGATCATCGACACAGACACCACCATCACACGAGAGGACACCACCCACCAGGTACATGGTTTATACTCCTGTGACTCGGCCAATGTTGTCTACCTCATACGTTGCAGGAAAGGATGCCGGAGCATGGTACATTGGCGAGATCATGCAGACACTGCGACAACGGATGAACGGACATCGCGCAATAATCGCCAGACAGGAGGGTTCCCTCCCAGTCGGGGAACACTTCAGCAGTCAAGGACATTCAGCCACCGATCTTCGGGTAAGCGTTCTCCAAGGCAGCCTTCGAGACACACGACAACGCAAAATCGTCAAACAGAAATTGATAGCCAAGTTCCGCACCCATGAGGACGGCCTCAACCGGGATCTTGGGTTCATGTCATGCTACACGTAACCCCACCAGCGAAAAAAAGTTATCTGTTTTTAACACAACGGGTCATTCTCTGTCTTTCTCTTTCTTTCGGATGTTTCTCTCCCTCTCTCTTTCTGTTTTGTGTTCTGGCCGTTTGTGTATTCGGTGGTCCTGTAGGTAACGTCACTCTGTCTGAACACTTTGATTGCCTTGACAACGGGCAGTTGGAAAGATTATCTGGAATCATCAGGTATTGTTCTCTGAATATAAATGCGGTAACCTTCCATGGAATCCCACACTTGCTCACCTGACGAAGGAGAAAGCCTCCGAAAGCTTGTGATTTTCAAATAAAACAGTTGGACTATATAACCTGGTGTTGTAAGATTCCTTACATTTGTCAACCCCAGTCCATCACTGGCATCTCCACATTCTAAGTAGAACAGACTAAGGACAGATCTAGCAGTCCAAAACTGGGTGTTCACAAGGTACTGTGGGGTATCATTTGCAGCAGAATTGTATACCACCACAATCTGCAATCTCCTAACCTGGCCTATCAAATCAGGAGACTTATGCTGGTTCATTGTGGTGTGCCAGGAGCAGCACTACTTTAGAATGAGGTGCCAATGTAATGAAGTTCCTACATAGGGTTAACATGCTAACTAACAAAAGCAGCAGGCTATAGACAGAACTAAGCTGTCCCACAACCAACATATCAAGATTTTGTAGCCCAAGCACATCAAGTTGAGCATTGTGGTGGACAACCAGGCAATTAAAAGGAGGAGGAGGCACCATGAGCATCTCCATCCTCAACCATAGTATAGCTCAGCATGTGAGTGCAATGGACAACGCAGATGTGTTTGCATATGCCTTCGGCCGAAAGTTGAAGACTTTGCTGACGATCCTACTTGAACTCTTCCCAGAATCTCAACCATCGTAGATGCCAATTCCCATCCAATTTGGTTCATCAGTTGAGTGCACTGATGATACAGTAAAGGCTATGGGGCCCTGATCAGATCCAGGCTGTAATGCAAACCTAGCAGCTCCCCTAGCCAAACTGTTTCAGGACAGCTTTGACACTTCGACACCCAACAATGTGGAAGATTGCCTGGGTATGTACTTTCCACAAAAAGCAGTATAAATGTAACCCAGCCAATTGCCATCCTATTGGTCTCCTTCCAATCATCAGTAAACAGATGGAAGGAGTCATCAATCGTGCCATCATGTGACACCGATTCACTAATAACGTGCTCACTGACACTCAGTTTGGGTTCTGACAGAACCACTCCGCTCCAGACCACATCACTGCCTTGATTCAAACATGGACACAAGAGCGGAATGCCAGATGGGAGTTGTTGCCCCCATCATCAAGGCATCATTCGACTAAAGATGGCACCAAGGAGCCCTAGCAAAACTCAAGACACAGTGCGTCAAAGGAAAACCCCTTTGGCGGCTAGAGTCATACCTGGCACAAAGGAAGATGGTTGTGGTTGTTGGAGGGCAATCATCGCAGCTCCAGGATGTCGCTACAGGAGTTTCTCAGAAGCATCCTCAGCCCAACCTCTTTCAGCTGCTTCATCACTGACCGTCCGTTCATCATACGCTCAGGTATCGGGCTGTTCACTGATGATTCCAGTGTTCAGCTCAATTCATAGCTCCTCTGATAATGGATCAGCTAAAGCCAGCCTATAACAGAAACTGGATAACATCCAGACTTGGGCTGACATGCAGCAGGTAATGACCATCTCAAACAACAGAAAGCTCAACCACCTCCCCCTGACCTTCAATGGTGTCGTCACTGAGATCCCCATGATCAACATGTTGGCGGCCACCATTGACCAGAAGCTTAACTGGACCAGCTACCTCGATGCTGTGGCTAAATGAGCAGGGTAGGGCCTGGGTGCTCTGCGATAAGTGGCTCATCTCTTGACGCGTTATAGCTTCTCCACCATCTACAAGTATCAAGTCAGGACTGTGAAGGAATAGTCACCACTTGCCTTGATGGACGCAGTGAAACAACAATCGAGAAGCTTCATGTCACGACCATGGCTGTTTTATTTGGTGAGTCGAGCTCTTGCCCCTTAGGGGTATATTCTGGTCCTGTATTAAGCGAAATTCTTTTTTAAAGAACTGTAGTTTTACCCGGTAACAGTTTTGACCAGTTTGCTGTTGTCAGTATCTGTCACGTCCTGTTAAAGATAGCCACATCAAAATCTAAAATCTTAGTAACTGTGTTACATTCTCCTTCACAAACCTAATATTGAATGCGATCATATTATGATCACTGTTAGATAAATGTTCTTTTACGGTTAGATTATTAACTAAGTCTGGCTTATTACTCATTACTAAATCTAGTGTGGCCTGCCTCTTGTTGGTTCTAGAACACATTGCTCCAGAAAAGTATCTTGAATGCACTCAAGAAATTCACTACCTTTCTGACTTGAGCTATTCCGCTCTTTCCAATCTGTATGAAAATTAAAGTCTCTCATTAAAACAACTCTGCTTTTGCTACAAGCCCCTCTAATCTCTGAATTAATACATCTTGCCACTTCATTGCTGCTATCAGGGGGCCTGTAGACAACTCCCATTACGGTGTTAACTCCTCTTTTATTCCTCAATTCTAACCAGTCTCCACTGATTGATTTCCCATACCTATGTCCTCTCGTAATAGTATCCTTAATCAATAAGACTAACCCTCCTCCTCATCCAGTTTCCCAATCCTTTCTAAAGACCTTGTAACCTGGAATATTTAACTCTCAATCATGACCAGCTTGCAGCCATGACTCAGTACTGGCCATCATGTCATACCCTCTAAAAAGCCGTATTTGTGCCAGTAATTCACTCAATTTATTTCTTATACTCCATGCATTAGTATATAAAACTCGTATTGGGCCGTGAGCCCCTTACCTGTCCTTCTGCCCTGATGCTGTCTTTCTCTCGCCATTTAATTTCATAGAATCATAGAAAGGTTACAGCATAGAAGGAAGCCATTCGGCCCATCAAGACTGTGCCGGCTCCTTGCAAGAGCAATCCAGCCAGTCCCACTCCCTGCCCTATCCCCACAGCCTTGCTAATTTTTTCCTTTCAAGTATTTATCTACTTCCCTTTTGAAAGCTACGATTGAATCTGCCTCCACCACCCACCCCCCCCCCCCCCCCAGCCCCGGCATTGCATTCCAGATCCTAACCACTCGCTGCGTTAAAAAGTTTTTCCTCATGTCACCTTTGGTTCTTTTGTCACGTTTCTTTTTTAAACGTTTCTTAAATGTATTAAATGTGAACAAAAAGAAAGATACTGCAGATGCTAGAAATCTGAAATAAAAACTGGTCAGGCAGCATCTGTCGAGAGAGTGGTCTGCAGTTTTGGCGACTACCTGCTTTTTCTTCCATCAGACTCCTACGTGTGCTCCACTTTGCCAGTTATTCATGCTTCCCTTTCTGCTTACCTAGCCCCTTTACCTTTTTTTGTTTGTGGTTTTAAATATAATGCTTTATGGCATGTATAGTAAGAGTGACGCATGATCGACCTTTTTTTCTCCCAACCGTGTAATTTTCCTCAGTCCTGTGGTATTATTGTATCTGCCTCCCTCCATGGGAACTGCTTGGAGGCTGACTGTCAAAGTCTGGAATGCTATTAAAGCTAAACCCCGATTTTATTTTTTACAAACAAAAAGGCAGTGGAGTAAAATAGGTTTTGTCCTTAATTTTGTGTCATATTGTGTATTTGGAATCAGCCTGTCTTGTGGAATTGTTGGTGGCGAGGTTGGGTAGAGTTGTCCTTGGCAACGAGAACAAAGGGTGCGTGTTTAGTTTTGTTTCTGTGACTTGGTTGCTCTTTACTCGTTTTCAATTGCAGTATACATTCACTCTGGTCTGATGTCACTGAATAGTTCCTCCTCCTTGGTGCTCTGACTTTTTTTGTATGCAGTCACTGCTTGGAACTTGTCAGAGCGAACATGTATTTTTGTATTTGCATTAAGGACATGTTTGGACGCTCAAGACTCAGTTAACTCTAGGAACTGCAACGAGCTGTTTTCTCTAGCTGTCATTCTGGAACTATCAGGAAAGTGACTTCAGTTGCATTACTCAGTCCCCTTACCCAAGGCATCTAAAGTACTCATAAAGAATTTTTAAAAGTGCATTGTACCTGTTGAGGGTTTTTACACCAATGGATTTATAAAGACTGACAAATTCTAAACATTAATTCAAAGAAGTATGAGAAGATCTTTCTGTAAGGTTGGTGCTTTCAACTCCAAACTAGGATGTGAGTTAGATAATTGATTTATTCTGCCTGGACCTACCATAATTTTAATTGAACTGGAATAAAAGTGTGGAAACTCGCAGCTGCTGAACGCTGTGCCACTTACTGGCAATTTACATGTGCTTTCCTGTTCTGGTTCTGTAGAATAATCTTGGGGCATTGCCCAATAGGTGATCCAGAACCACTATGTTCAGAGTTAATTTTTAGCTACAGAGCAGCTTAAACGAAGTATTAACCTATTCTAATGCAGGATCAGTATGCTTAATGCCTACAGGTTATTGGCATGGTATACCAAATTTTGTGTTTTTATTCATTTTTGAGACTTCTCCTGGACACATTGGAGGTAAGGTCAATATACTTTGCTGCAAAATGTCTGGAGACATCCTTTTTTTCCTCCCTGTAGTTTTGATACTGCAAATAGCTTTCAATCAGCATTGACTCATAACAATGACATTTACTGAATATTGTTGAGTTATTCCTGTGTTACCAATCTGGAAAAAAAAATGAGGAAGCAACAGTGAGGCATGTGTACCCTTAAACACTGCCAATTGTTAAGACTGAACTGTTTGGGATGCTTTTCTCGAGGACGGAGAGGTGACTTGAGTGAGGCCTTTAAAATTACGAAGAGGTTCGATAGGATAGACATAGAGAAGATGTTTCCACTTTTTTTTGGGGGGGGATCCAGAACTAGAGGCCATAAATATAATACAGTCACTAAGGAATTCAGGAGAAACTTCTTTGCATAGAGAGTGGTGAGAATGTGGAACTTGCTACCGCATGGAGTAATTGAGGCAAATAGCATAGATGCATTTAAGGGGAAGCTAGATAAGTACATGAGGGAAAAAGGAATAGAAGGATATGTTGATAGGGTGAGATAGGAAGGTAGGAAGAGGCTTTTGTGGAGCATAAACACTGGCATAGACCTGTTGAGCCAAATGGCCTGTTGATGTGCTGTAAAATTCTAAGTAATGCTTTGTAAATTAAAACCTGCTTGTTTTGGCAAAGTAATTACAATATGTTCTCCCTTTAAAGATATTCAGGGACTTTCAACCTTTTTTTCTTTTGGTCAGCATATAAGCTGCCAGGCTTGAAAGTCTCCAAACCAAGCTACTGTGAAATCCATACAGGCAGAGTATTTGCTTGTTCAATGTGGAGTACACACTGTCTTTCCACAAGGAGATGGATTGAAGTCCAGAGAGCCTGGGTGCAGCTTGGCACTGAACTTAAATGGGGTTTCCACTGCATTTTAAGTGAAGTTACGGCAGTGAAGCAGGAATTGCCCCAAGGAAATTCCCAGCCAATGCTTAGGGATCGGTAAGCCACCGGTGGAATTAAATCTCCTAAACTACAGAGCTTACCAGTATAGGGTGTTCCTAATACACATCACAGGTCACATGACACGCCATGTTGGCGTGCAAGCGTGTTGTATCTGCAAATGTTCTTTGTTATCACTAAAAGCAACATGTGTGATTCTTGTATAATTGTTCACAGCATTGCCTTATCTGGTCAGCATTCTGTCAATTATTCTCAAACTAAATACACCATTTAACTGTTACCCTGGTCATCTTGTACCATTCTCAAAAACTGCCCGTCCATTCGGCAGGATTAAAAGTGAGGTAGAAAAATGTCACCTGATGTGCAAATGGAGAGTTTAAAATTTTGCATGTGCAAATTTGCCCATCCGGTGTTTCTGTCATAATTGACTTTTATTTGACAGGTTCTTTTTTAAAAAAAAGAGTCCATTCTGTGCGAAACTTTCCAAAAACTAATTTGTGAAATCTGTCACTTGAAGCGCTGCCCGCCACTGATGAGGTGCTGGTTAGCTTGTAATTAAGAATATTAGCCTTCCCTTGTTTGCTACTTTTGTAAAGAAAAATGTTACATTCTTTAAATAATGTAACCACCCCGCGTCGGTTTTTGGGAAGCACACACATTACCATCCTAACTCTGATAAGTCCAAGTTTATTTTTCAATATAATAGATCTGACCTCCAATTTGTAAAACTCCGCTAGTACGATGTAAAAGACATAGGATTTCTGCTCAGTCCCCCTTTAATTGTGAAATAACACTGAAATATCTGAAGTGAACTAAAATGCAAGAGTGCTGTGAAAATTAGCAGTAACGTTATACAATTATGGAGTGGGTTATTATGATGATCATAATCTAGCAGAAACTATTTTTGGTATTTTAACTCACGACACTAGAAGGAATTGGGTTTGCAGTTTAAAATAAATTTGCTTAAGGTCCTGCCAAAAAAAGTAATTTACTTTGTTGAGAATTACATCTTTAATCTTTTTAATCACATTTAAAGCATGCACTTCTTATTTTGTAAGAGATTTGTTCTGAATTTGAAATCTTCCTCACTAAACACATGTAGGATGACTGGCGCTTTAATGTATACACACAGCCTGAAGTGGTGCTGATTTTGTGCACTTTCATTTTTGGTTGTTGCAATTTATTGTATGTGTCTTGCAGATTTGGTGTTCATACATTTCTAATGAATTTTTGCTGTAAGTATGCTTTATTAAACACCCCTAACTTTTGCAAACTAATATTGTTGTAAAATATTTAACTGTACTGTGAAGAACTGATCTCACCACCTTAAACAAATTCAGGACAGTTATTTTGAATCTGTATTAGGTTAAAAATAAATAAAGGTTTGGCACAAACATTTTCCTACCTCAGCTGTATATCTGTGTATGCTTTCTCTTGCACTTTAAGTTTTAAAAAAACAGTAGTTACTGATTTCTGCAACTTTACCAAATAAAATTGCCATCACACAGAACATAATACTTTGTATGATACTGAATGGAAATTGATTACATTTTGTTCATTGCCTATGAATGGGTTTTTTTCTTCTTGACAACCAACTGTTATATTAATGTGAGAAGCAATTACAATTCATTGTATTACAAATAATTGAATGATTTTGTAATGGTGACATGTTGTCAAAATGATTTGAACCAAAGGTAACTGGATGCCTTATAAGCAGTCAACTGTTTGGAAAAGAAAATAAGGAATTAAATGCTATAACTCTGTATGATTGAATAGATTCAGTTGTCCAGAAGATCTTGCTTAATTCAATGTGCCATGCAATGGCCCAACCTAACCTCCAGTCAACAAAATAATACACACAACTGTATTTACATTATCACTCTCCAGACACACATATGGTAGCAAATCCAAAAAACTGGACATATTGGGAATTTGGTCCAATATATGTCCAACAGAATCATAAAGATAGTTCTATTAATTATGATTTAATTATTTTAACTCTGGCTAACCGTTAGCAGTATATCAACATAATGTACATTTTTAGAAAGTTATGTGTTGCAAAGTAACTTCTTTGGGCAAAAGTGAGAAATCACAATCATGCCGATAATGGAAAGCTTAATTTTAGTTTTTCTTTTAAGAACAGATGTCTTCTTCATTTAAATCTTGTGTGAACTGAACGTTAAGGGAAAATTTACTCCTCTGAATGTATTGAGGAGAAGCGGCAATATACAGTGATGTTGCGCCTGCCTAAGTCAATGTATCATAACGCAATTTTAATATTTCAGCATATGATCTATATACAGCTTCTGGTTGTAATTCATTTTTAGCATCATATTGTCTCATGCGCGTAAATTTCTCGGCAATTAATAAAACAGTTGGAAAAGTGGCACTGGTAAGAATCGGTCTGATTTAGTTGCTTTTCATTGATCTTTATTCTCTTCACCTTTTGTTATGCTTTCCTTTACGCGCATGAGACAATATGATGCTAAAAATGAATTACAACCAGAAGCTGTATATAGATCATATGCTGAAATATTAAAATTGCGTTATGATACATTGACTTAGGCAGGCGCAACATCACTGTATATTGCCGCTTCTCCTCAATACATTCAGAGGAGTAAATTTTCCCTTAACGTTCAGTTCACACAAGATTTAAATGAAGAAGACATCTGTTCTTAAAAGAAAAACTAAAATTAAGCTTTCCATTAACGGCATGATTGTGATTTCTCACTTTCTTTTAAATGGAAAATGAGAGTTTAACTAGGATACAACTTTGTCCTTTTAAACTTACTCTTTTCAAGATGTTTTCATGGGTTCCTTCAGACACCTCGGATTTAACGCTTGTAATCCAACATGGCCACTGGAAGTTATTGAGTGACGTCATTAGGAACACCCTACAAAGAACACTGGTAAAGCTTCCAGCTGTTTTCTTATCTGATTGGCATGCAGGCTTATCTGAAGTGGGAAGAATATCAGCCCTCCGTGTCAGATCTACCTCTCCAGATTCCATTCGTGAGCTAGGCTGGTTGGTTCATCATTGATTGTGCCTTGAAGTACTGCAGACCTGTCTGGATCAGGTATCCATCCATTTAATCCATGATGAATTTTTAAAATCACAATTCCTGTTTTACCAATCAGCAAATTTAGCTGCAGGGAGAGATAAACAAGTAAAGTGCCACAACTTGTTGGAATAATTAGTAATTTCTGATGGAATTTCAGGTTTGCTGAAGTGATAATGATCAGATTATTGTCTCAAAGGGTTTATTTGGTTTCAATCTTTCATGCCCGGACATTTCATCTTAAGAGAAGTCTGATACAAGCAATCCCATTTTACCTCTGCTTCCACAAGGAGACGGCCACTAGTTGATTATACTTTGGCAATGGATTCAAAAGCTCGGGACCTGGACAAGTGGCAAGTAACATTGGCGCCAGACAATGACCATCTCCAACAAGAGAGAGTCTAACCACCTCCCCTTGACATTCAACAGCATTACCATTGCCGGATCTCCCACCATCAACATCCTGGGGGGCAGCATTTACCAGAAACTGAACTGGACCAGCCATATAAATACTGTGGCTACAAGAGCAGGTCAGAGGCTGGGTATTCTGCGGTGAGTGACTCAACTCCTGACTCCCCAAAGCCTTTCCACCGTCTACAAGGCATAAGTCAGGAGTGTGACGGAATACTCTCCACTTGCCTGGATGAGTGCAGCTCCAACAACACTCAAGAAGCTCGACACCATCCAGGACAAAGCAGTCACCTTGATTGGCACCCCATCCACCACCTAAAACATTCACTCCCTCCACCACTGGCGCACTGTGGCAGCAGTGTGTACCATCTAAAAGATGCACTGCAGCAACTCGCAAAGGCTTCTTCGACAGCATCTCCCAAATCCATGACCTCTACCACCTAGAAGGACAAGGGCAGCAGGCGCACGAGAACACCACCATCTGCATATTCCCCTCCAAGTCACACACCATCCTGACTTGGAAATATATCGCCGTTTCTTCATCGCTGGGTCAAAATCCTGGAACTCCCTACCAAACAGCACTGTGGGAGTACCTTCACCACAAGGACTGCAGCGGTTCAAGAAGGCGGCTCACCGTCACCTTCTCAAGGGCAACTAGGGATGGGCAATAAAGGCTGGCCTCGCCAGCAACGTCCATATCCCATGAATGAATGAAAAAAAACAAATCTACTTCTCTATATTGAGGTTTGATTGATACAATTGTCTTTGTTTTCTTAAAGCTGAAGATGGAAACCATACAACATTACTACTATACCTGCTTTTAAAATCCCACAAATTGTTGACTGAAATTAAGCTGCTGTAACTGTGGTGTTGCTAAGTGGCTGACATTTATGTACTTCTGCTTGCATCATAGCATTGTCTCAAAGTGAGAAAGTACTTTCTATATTTATGATGTCCAACACAAAAAAACACGGAGAAGTTGTAATGTTATTTGGGAGTAAATGAAATGGGATTATCATGGTTTGGTGGCAGTGGGAGAGAGATATAATAGAACTAGGGGAAGTCCCGGGTGGGAGGGGGGCCCCGGGATTTGGCAGGGCCAACAATGTTACTACTTCTCCCAGTGTTCTCACATCACACAACCCTCCTCCTGGTGCTCTCTGATCTTTGGACCTCCCTGCAACACCACCAACCCACAGTGCCATTTCCTCAATTTCCTAGTACTGCTACAAATAGTTCCTACAGCCTAGATGGTACCTACTGGCAAGATCTTCTCTACCATCTACTTTATCCTGTATTTCAACAAAAAACTTGAGCTAAAATTAACTAACTATCATTAACCTAACTTGTAAACTTTAATACCAATCAAGGCCAATGATTTACAATTTTCACACAGAATTTGAGCCTGAAATTATCACAAACCATACTGTAATAAAAATGCAATTTGTCTTATTCATTCACTGTATATCTTTGGCCCTGGTAATATATTGTATGTTACATAGCAACTCATTAAGCAGCACCACAGGTATCCGCTAATAAGTTATATTTCCCAATGCTATTCCATTACTTTGTTTTACTGCATAGAAGAATTAAAACTCCCTACTTTTAACTTGGTCTGGTACTGGTCAGTTCTTCATAAGATTAACCCTTGATAATGATGGTGTTGATCAGCGTGACTTGGTAATGTTTGACTAGTCATTTAGCATCATGAGATTTTTAATATATATAAATAATTAATTTTCAAAATAGTGTTGGTGGAAGCCTGGTAATAGGCCATCCTTTGGATGTGCGTACCCTTGGATAATCAGCAGATGGGTAATTAAAAGAAACTCAAAGATAATCCGGATTAATCACTTACGAGGTGATAGAAACAATTTTGTGTCTATTAATTGAAAATACTGACCATATTTTTATTTGTAATTGTGCACGTTCAGAAAGAGCTATTGTACTTGACTTCATTTTTTTGAGGGTGCTGAAGATAAACCAGAATATTTTCTTCGACAAGTTTTGTGAATGCTATTCAGTAATGGGACAGAGACCATGGCGAAGCAAGAAACTAATCTAGTGAGTTGACATATTTTGTATGGCTAGGATAGTGACTGGTTTTGCTGAAATAGGGCTGACCAATTCTGAACTGTGCTGACTGACCAGTGTGCTCAGCAAAACTAATCAGCATTCTAAATGCGGAAGTTGAGACTTGGTGAGTCCTTTGTCATTCACTGACATTCATTGCCTTCTAATTGCTAACTTCAGTTAGGATGCTTAGGGCCAACTCACCCGTTCTATAAGGGCTGCAGTTGCATTTCTGCACTGCATTGCTAAAGATGACAAGGTTAACGGCATTTACTTGGCAAATGTTATTGAAAAAGTAAAATTTTGCTCATCAAAATACACAGGGCTGTAATTTCCTCGATCCAACGTGCGCTGAAACGAACACTGATTTCTACTAATCTTGCCAACGGCAACTTATGTTGAAATTTCCTGAGAATCTCTTCAGCGTATGCTGTAAAAAAATAAGCATAAACAGTCGAGGCCCAAGGAAAGCGAGGAACATACGCCATCTTCTCCTTTTCACTCCCTGTTTATCCTATTCATGTTATAAAAATTTAAGTTTGAAGCCATCAAACCATCATTTAGACATATTAATCACAATATGTTTCAGAAAATGCAATTGTGCAAGTTTTGGTAGAAATGGATGAAAGCAATTGATCGAAATTTGGCAGTCAAAAGTGGGAAAAGGTAACACTTAAACGGAAACCCAAGGCCACCGTGCGGCACTCTCCCTGGTTCACATAATCACTAACTGCTGCCCGTTGGAGGCCTATTTGAAGGGGGGGAGGGAGGAATCATTGCGTTATGACACACACACAAAACATTGCAGCAGAGAAACAAACATTTTGAGTCCATGTATGTAGTTTAATTCGTGTCAGCTTGGTTCGTCTGGTGACATTGTCACGTCTGATTCAGAGGTTGTGGATTCACGCATAACTCCACGACTTGAACTCTACGTTGACACTCCAGAACAAAAAAAATTGCATTATCAGAAGTACCATCTTTTGGATGAGACATTAAGCCAAGGCCCCCATCTGCCTGCTCGGGTGGACAAAACAGATTCCGTGGCACTGTTTGATGAAGATCCGAGTATTCTCCTGGTGCGGACCAATGTTCCCCTTTCAACCAATGCCACCAAAACAGATTAACTGGTAATTTATCTCATTTGTTGTTTGTTGCACCTTGCTTTATGCAAATTGGCTGCCATCTGCACTTTTAAAAAATTAACTCCACAGATATTAATTGCTTGGCGATGTACTGAGGATGTGATGAGGTGTGATATAAATGCATGTTGTCTGTTCATTCTTTTAAAAATTTGACAATTCTGTTTGGTTTTGTGTTTTGCATATGAAATTAATGTAGCTCAAATACAGTTAGTACGTAAAGCCAGTTCTGTGTAGCTACGTGCTTGCATTATGATCCGCTGATTATACAACAGATCACGACACTCTGATGTCCTTGGAATTCTGGAGGTCACATTGTTCATATTTGCTGTGTGAACAATGCATTCGCTATCAACAGATTATCAAGGCAGAAGTACCTAAAATGGGTGTTGAATTGTTCAAATTGATTGGGAATATGGCTCACTACTTAACAGATCTTTGTTGAATTCACAGTTGGGAAAGGCAAATGTACTTGTCTAGAGCGCCTCGTAGTTTTGAGATTCTGTACACTTATATAAAAATTGGCCTGTAGCATGCAAATCCTTTTCCATAGCTGTAGAACACATAATATTGTATGTGTGTATATGAGTATATAGGAGGATGTGGATGGTGAGTGACTCAAGGAAGTGGTTAGATTTGGCCTTGCCTGTGATTGTGACTGTGAGTAGAGGGGCCACAGGTGATGGCAAGGTAAAGGGGATATTCATGTAAAACTCTGCTGCAGGTATCCTATGCTGCACCACTGTCTTTGCTGACCTACTTAGGCTCCCTGTACCCCATAAATTTAAAATTCTCATCTTTGTATTTAAATCTCTTCATAGCCTCGCCCCTCCCTATCTTTTATGTCCTCCAGGCCCCTCCTGCCCCCCAAATTCTCTTGCCTTTAAAATAAAACAGAAAATGCTGGAAACACTCAGCAAGTCAATCAGCACCCATGGAGAAAGGAAAGTTGGGTTAACATTTCAGGTCTCTGACCCTTTGTTGGAAGAGTCAGAGACCCGTTAACCCTACCTTCCTTTCTCCAGAGACTCCCTGACCTGTTGTGTTTCCAGTACTATCAGCATTTTTCCCCAGATTTTCAGCATCTGGATATTTTGCTTTCTGCTCTCAGTTCCTCCAACTGTGGCCTCTAATGCACCCCCCCCCCCCCCGCCACACCCCTGCTTCACCTCATCATTGGTGGCTGTGCCTTCAGCCATCTAGGCCCACTGCTCTGAAATTACCTCCCTAAACCCCTCTACCTCTCCACTTCCCTTCGTCCTCTAGGACCTCCTTATAACCCATGTTTTTGGTTGCTGCCCATAATATTTCCTTTGGCTCAGCACCATATTTTTCTGAATATTCCTTTGTGAAGCACCTTGGGACATTTCACACTCAAGTTGCTATATAAATGCAATATTGCTTTTGGAGAAGATCGGTGAATGGGTTTAAATTATTCAAGAGTACCATGCTGAGCCTGAGGACATAATTCCTGTTCTGTTGCCTGGATATACAAATTTTTAAACCAACTGGTTTACCTGGCCGGATGAAGAAGGGTGGGCTTTACAGTGAGTATGAGCCGAAAGCCATTTCCCAATGGAAGATAATGGTTGTGATTAAGTGCACCTGGTAATGACCTCACTACACTAAAGATACTTGATCCACTTTCGTGTATTGATTGCAAAGACAGGCTTGTATTACTAAGAACTCAGATCCCTTCTACAAATCATTTGTCCTTGATGAAAGTAGAGCAGATGCTGAAAGAATTGCAGCTTCCTGTTTGGATGTGACCACAGAGCTGTGTTGCGCAGGGCTGGTGATGTAGGGAATAAAAACAGAAAATGCTGGAGAAGCTCAGCAAGTCAGGCAGCATCTGTGGAGAAAGAAACAGGGTTAACGTTTCAGGTCGAAGACGTTTCGTCAGTACGGACCCGTTTCTCAAAAGGTCTTCGACCTGAAACATTAACTCTGTTTCTTTCTCCACAGATGCTGCCTAACTTGCTGAGCTTCTCCAGCATTTTCTGTTTTTATTTCAGATTTCCAGCAGCTGCAGTATTTTGCTTTTGACTAGGTGATGTAGGGAACCTCTCCATGATCTGTTTTAAGTGCAAGGATTCTTACAACACCAGGTTATAGTCCAACAAATTTATTTTAAAATCACAAGCCTTCGTCAGATGAATGAGTGAAAAGGTTCTCAAATCGCATATCTTATACTAGGCTGGGACAGCATCACACCAATCAAAAGGTGTCGTTGTTATTCAAACAGGCCAGTCACGGAGAACAGCACGTCCCAGTACACTGGATATACATTGTGTCAATTACACAGACAGACAGAAAGAAACCCAAAATGGCAGAGAGAGAGAATATTAAAAAACATAATTTTTTCCCCCCTTTTTGCTGGTGGAGTTACGTGTAGCGTGACATGAACCCAAGATCCCGGTTGAGGCCGTCCTCATGGGTGCGGAACTTGGCTATCAACTTCTGCTCGACGATTTTGCGTTGTCGTGTGTCTCGAAGGCCGCCTTGGAGAACGCTTACCCGAAGATCGGTGGCTGAATGTCCTCCGCAGCCTTCAACATGTCATCGATGACGACGAACACCTCGCTAAGGCCATCCCCACGCCTCCACTACTCGCCTTTAAACAGCCACCCAACCTCAAACAGACCATCGTTCGCAGCAAGTTACCCAGTTTTCAGGAGAACAGCGTCCACGACACCACACAACCCTGCCACGGCAACCTCTGCAAGACATGCCAGATCATCGACACGGATACCACCATCACACAAGAGGACACCACCCACCAGGTACATGGTTCATACTCCTGTGACTCGGCCAACGTTGTCTACCTCATACGTTGCAGGAAAGGATGCCCCGGAGCATGGTACATTGGCGAGACCATGCAGACACTGCGACAACGGATGAACGGACACCGCGCAACAATCGCCAAACAGGAGGGTTCCCTCCCAGTCGGGGAACACTTTAGCAGTCAAGGACATTCAGCCACCGATCTTCGGGTAAGCGTTCTCCAAGGCGGCCTTCGAGACACACGACAACGCAAAATCGTCGAGCAGAAGTTGATAGCCAAGTTCCGCACCCATGAGGACGGCCTCAACCGGGATCTTGGGTTCATGTCACGCTACACGTAACCCCACCAGCAAAAAGGGGGGGGAAAATTATGTTTTTTAATATTCTCTCTCTCTCTCTGCCATTTTGGGTTTCTTTCTGTCTGTCTGTGTAATTGACACAATGTATATCCAGTGTACTGGGACGTGCTGTTCTCCGTGACTGGCCTGTTTGAATAACAACGACACCTTTTGATTGGTGTGATGCTGTCCCAGCCTAGTATAAGATATGCGATTTGAGAACCTTTTCACTCATTCATCTGACGAAGGGGATAATCTCCGAAAGCTTGTGATTTTAAAATAAATTTGTTGGACTATAACCTGGTGTTGTAAGATTCCTTACATTTGTCCACCCCAGTCCATCACCGGCATCTCCACATCATGTTTTAAGTGCAGTATTGTTGTGCTGCAAGTGGTAATTGATAGCCTGAGAGTGGCTTGTGCTACGAGTAATGCTTGTCTTTCATTTTGATATAGTGGAATTTTGTATGGGCAATAGGCAGGAGCTATAGGGAAGAGATTATCTCAGCTGAGCAAACCGTCCTCATAGCTGCATTTGCTTCAATGTAAATTTGCCAACAGATGAAATGAACAGCTTTTAAAAAAAATTGCTGAACTAGCTCATTTTAATAAATGCATTTTCTTTTAAAATAAAAGATGTTCTAGGCACAAGTATTTGATCTTGGTAATTTGACCACCTCCTCTTCTTTCGCACCCCTTTTGTATACTAGGTGGGATAATAACATTGTACATCTCTCTTTGTTGCACTATGAATGATCTTGGTGGTTGTGGAAACTCTCTACCTTGAATATGAAGAAATCCATAAGCACCTCAGAATTGGTAAGAGGTGAGGGTGAAGTAGGGTTTAAGGAGTTGGTTGGTAGTAGAGAAAAGAAGCATGGGACTATCTTTGCCCTCAAGGTTGACCCTAGAATCATGAGTGGCTTTGGCAAAGGAGACTAAGACCCAATAGAATTTGATGTGGTCAAACCAGATCTGGTGATGGATGGCTAAGCTAGTTGTATGCTAGGTATGTTCAAGTTTGGACCGCTTGGATTTGTGGGAGTGAAGATTGGTACTAGGGGAATGATTGAGATGGGAAATGATGAATGTTTTGCTGGCGACAGGGGCATCAGAGGTGGAGGGGAGAGAGTGTTTGAGCAAATCGATAGTTGCAGAAGCATTGTGGTGAATGAAGGGTCAAAAGTCTGGCCAGCTCAGATATAGAAAGTGCAGTTGTAAATGGCTTGGGGGAGAGATTTTTCCACAGGCAAATGTAGAAAGGAATGGGGTTGAAGGAGGGGAAGGAAATTGCATGATGAGGGCTACAAAGAAATGATCAGAGATAGCTTTGTCAGTGTTCATGTCAATCAGAGTGGAAATGGCAATGTTGAGGGGATGGCCATGAATATGCATAGAACACTTATTTGAAGAAAGGTTTAGAGGTAGGAAAAGGGCAGTGAATTTGAAGGGGAGCTGAGATGGAGATTGAAATCACCAAGGATGAGGAGTTGCTTGGCACAGAGGCTATGGGAAGACAGAAGGGATAGTATCGGATAAATTTTGCATGGGGCTTGCAGAGGCAGTGGACAACAAGGGGTTTAGTAATTATGAAAGGTGTGTAGATAAGTGGCTGGTATGGGATCCATAGGAGAGATATCTGTAGACGGACTAAATAGAAGGAATCAAGGGATATGAGGATCAGGCAAGAAAGTGGAGTTGAGGTTGAAGATCAGCCATGATCTTATTGAATGTTGGAGCAGGCTCGAGGGGCCATATGGCCAACTCCTGCTCCTATTTCTTCTCCACTACTTAAGAACATAAGGTAAATTCAATTTTCATTGGAGGGAAGTCTAATAGAGGCCACAATGGGTTACCATAAGGAGGGCAGGGGATAAGAGAGGCAAGAAGAGCAGTTCAGAAATGGCACTGGAGAATCAGGCACAGGCACTCCTGGATGCCACGTGAAAATATCATGAGGTAAATGAATAATATTGGTTTTGCTAAGTGAGATAACTGAGCAGCGATGAAATGAGGGTAGTTAGAGAGAAACTAGTTCCTCTGGTGGCGGAATTCAGAATAAGGGCGCATAGCCTTAAAATAGAGCTAGGCCATTCAGGGCTAGGAAGCTCCTCTTCACATAAAGGGAAGTTGAAATCTGGAATTCCTCCCCCCCCCCCCCCCCCCCCCCCAATAAAACCTTTTGGGGGCTAGGTAAATTGAACATTTCAAAACTGAGATTGATAGATTTTTGTTAAGGGATATGGAATCAAGGTGGGTAAATGGGTAAGTGGGTAAGATACGGATCAGCCATGATCTAATTGAATGGCAGAACAGGCTTGAGGGACTGAATGGGCTACTCCTGTTCCTATATTGCTATATGTAGGGCCACTGACTTGCATGAAAACTTTTTGATATTAGAAGAGTGAATGAGAAAAGGAACAAGGGAGATTTCCACTCGCCCACAGAAACTACGAATGCCCAGGTGGGAAGGACTGTAAGCTCATCAAAATAATGCATAGCTGCTTTCTCATTCAAGTGAGTCAGGGAGCCTATGAGAACAGCTTTCTCCTGGACTCGATTCACTTGGATCAGACATTATTCAGGCAGAAGAAGCAACGTAACCAGTGGGGTAATGATCATATTGTAATCATATACATTGTAACTTATATTTGTCTAATGTAAGTCATGCCTTTAAACTGTAAGAGTATTTGTTGGTGTTAGTTATATATTTTGAGCTTTTAAAATGAATTGTATGCACATGACACGGGATTTAGTGAGGTATAAATTTGTCTTGGGCGGTAGTGCAAAACAGGCAATAGCGGATCAACGGATTTGGGGATAGGGCGGGAATGTGGAGTGGAGGCAGAAGATCAGTCACAATCTTATTGAATGGTGGAACAGGCTTGAGGGGCCGTATGGCCTACTTCTGCTCCTATTTCTTATGTTCTTAAAATCAAGTGGAGTGCAAAACAGGCAATAGCGGATCAGCAACCTGTTTTGCACTCCACTTGATTTTAAGAACATAAGAAATAGGAGCAGAAGTAGGCCATACGGCCCCTCAAGCCTGTTCCACCATTCAATAAGATTGTGACTGATCTTCTACCTCCACTCCACATTCCCGCCCTATCCCCAAATCCGTTGATTCCCTCATTATCCAAAATTCTATCGATCACAGTCTTGAATATAATCAAGGTTATATAAGGTATTGGTGAGACCGCACCTGGAATACTGCATACAGTTTTGGTGTCCATACTTAAGAAAAGACATACTTGCTCTCGAGGCAGTACAAAGAAGGTTCACTCGGCTAATCCCGGGGATGAGGGGGTGGACATATGAGGAGAGGTTGAATAGATTGGGACTCTACTCATTGGAGTTCAGAAGAATGAGAGGCGATCTTATTGAAACGTATAACATTGTGAAGGGGCTTGATTGGGTGGATGCGGTAAGGATGTTCCCAAGGATGGGTGAAACTAGAACAAGGGGGCATAATCTTAGAATAAGAGGCTGCTCTTTCAAAACTGAGATGAGGAGAAACTTCTTCACTCAGAGGGTGGTAGGTCTGTGGAATTTGCTGCCCCAGGAATCTGTGGAAGCTACATCATTAAATAAATTTAAAACAGAAATAGACAGTTTCCTAGACGTAAAAGGAATTAGGGGTTACGGGGAGCGGGCAGGAAATTGGACATAAAGCTGAGTTCGGATCGATCAAGGCCCTGTGGGTGGCGGAGCGGGCCCAGGGGCTGAGTGGCTGGGTCCTGTTCCTACTTTTTGTGTTCTTTAGATTTGAGGTTAGGTTCAGATCAGCCATGATCTTATTGAATGGCGGAGCAGGCTCGAGGGGCCGATTGACCTACTCCTGCTCCTATTTCTTATGTTTCTTATGTTCTTAAGACTGAGCATTTAAAGCCCTCTGGGGTAGAGAATTCCAAAGATTCACAACCCTCTGAGTGAAGAAATTTTTCCTCATCTTGGTCCTAAATGGCCAACCCCTTATCTTGAGACGATGATCCCTAGTTCTAAAAGAAAATAGGGCGGAGTGCAAAATGAGCTGCTAATTCGCTGTCGTCCATTTGCACAACTGCCCAGGATGAATTTATACCCCAAAATTGTCTTCAAGAAAGGAGAAGAAGGAAGGGGAAAAGTGGAGAGAGAGAAAAGTAAGTTTATGCTTCCTCTGATACTGGCCTGAAGCGGTAGCTTTCTTTTGCCTTTTTTACCAGGATGCCAAGTTGCAGTATAAAAACAGCATAAAAATGCCTTTGTGTTGTCGTCATTGTTGTTTGTTTCAAAGTTCTGCATATCCTGATAAACAGGGCGGGCCTTGCTCTACAGGTACGAGATAAACCAACTACATTTATGGGGCTAACTTTAGTGACATTACGTCATTCTTACAGTATTTACAGATACTTCACACGTTCCAATATTAGGGGATCTGTGGATTAATATTAGTTTCCCTTTAATATACCTGTAAACATTGTAGTAAACACCTGAGAGGTACTTTTGTACTTCAGAAACTTTTCCAGTAGAGAAAGATGGAAGGTATGTCCTGTTCCAGGATACCTAAATCAGCCCAAATGTCCCATAAAGTCCCCACTGGAGAGCACATGTCTTCCATGTTTACAGTGTGTGGATAGTTGACTAGTGTCTCAGATTTGTAATGCCAATAAATGGCACAGCAATTTCTGATGCACCCATCACTAAAGTGGCACTTGTGTATTTCCCAAAATTTCTGCATCAGCATTTGATGTTTGGTGATGTTACATATCTGATGGAAGTAACTGAAAACCTCTGGCATAACAACATGTACAGATCCAAAGACAGCTTTTTAAAATCCATTCCAGTGATGCAGGGTTGTGATCTTCTGTAAAATATTATAAATTTGTTCAAAACAGAATTTTTTCACTATCCAATACTTGTTAAAACCTACTGATTCTGTAATATATTTGCTGTGTTGATAGTAAGGCTCTTATAATTCGCTTTTCCTCTCTCAGGTATTGGTGTCTCTGTTTAGCATTCTATTTGATTGAGCTGTTCTGCACAGGGACTAGGGTCTTGTCTAATCAGTTTGGTTCTGATTGCTTCCATATATCCGCAGGTTGTGTCTTCTGCTTAGTGTTTTGCATTTCAAATTCATTCTCTGGAGACGGGAGAATATATACACCATCTGCTGCATCTAGTTTTGGCCCTTTCAATGAATTCTGTTAACAGGTGAATTACATCCCACTGAGATGAAAGCTAATATGTCAGTGAAGGATCGAAGAGGTATGACTGTAGTTAACCAACACCTACTGTTGTCAGAAGGGCATTTTCCTGTCTCGTTTACATTTATGTTTTGGAGAATCACTTCCTGAAGCAGTTGCAGATAGTTGAAACGGCTCTTGGGCTGGCAGCTCCTTAATTTAGCTTCTCTCCTGTACAACTCTATCCATGGGCGTCCTTTACCCTTTTCCCCCAGTCTCTGCTCCTCCACTGCTAAAGATCCTCTGGCCCTAAAAGTGGGTGAATTTTACCCTAAATTACAAGTTCAAGCTACAATTTAAATTGTCCATCCCCCGATCCTGCTTGTTTTGTTTTTACTGTGCTCTTTTCTACGTCTGAAACTCTGCTCAAATTTGATTTCACGGACCCGTGGATTCTTCTTCTGTCATCAGGATTACGTTACTGTGCTGAACTACTGTAAGACTCAGCTGACGTGACTCTGCTCTGCTACTCACTTGCTTCAAGTCTTAAGGTAACCTTTTCAAACCTACAGCCACCAACCACCTCCGCCCCCCCCCAACCCTGCTGCTGTTATCTGCTGAGCTTCCGACTGTACTTCAGTGAACTGCTGGTTTCTCCGATTTACTTGCTGCTGTGTGTGTCCTGGACAGAAATCCACTTTCTCCTGGGCCGAAGTCCATTAACCGCTGACTTTGGGACCTTGTAGTGACCTACATCGTCACTGCCGCTTTCTACGGAGACTGCGTTCTCTGCTCGGCTGCTTCTATTCTAGTACCTGGCCTGCTCGTGCATCCTCAGTTTTCTGCCTTCGGCCGGTAATTTTTCATTATGCTGAGCCACCTCAGGTCTGCTCCTGCGGGTTCCCATCCTGCTCTTGATTCTGCTCCAGTTCTGGTGAAAGATCTTTACTTTGTTGCTTTAAGCTTGTTTCCCATGCCCGTTGACTCCACTCGTTCTTCAGAACTCCTCCGTCGTCCTTCACTGGACTGGTTGGAACCGGCTACTCAAACTCCTACATCTTGTGTGCTCCTCATCACCCTACAGCTGTTCCTTGGACCAGATCTCTCATCTGCACTGATCCTGTGGATTTACCTTTAACCATTCCATGAGCTTTGTTGCTCTAGGCCCTTGGGTTTCACTCCCACTGCTCCTCACTCCTTTGTTGGTATATTGGATCTGCTGGTGTGCACTACTAATCATTGGGGCGACTACTCCTCCGCTGGATCCCTGGATCAAACTATGTTGACTCATGGTTTACTCTCCACACCTCCTTGGCTCTCTGTTTTCCACAGGACGACTTCCAGCAGTGAACCCACTAATATTCTTGCCCCTCAAACAGCTCCTAGACTCGCTTGCCCTTCACAGCTGTCTCTGAACCTGGACGTCGGTTTGTTGATGCTCCAAGCTGACTCCACAAGTCAACTTCATCTCACCACAGGACCTTTTGACTTTGATTTTGGAATCTCTCTTATTGTCTCCTCCCTATCTTCTATTTAGAGCTAGGATACATCTATCTTAATCTTTGCCATGCCTCTGTAACCTAAATTCTCTCTGTGTCCATTCATGTGCACATTTTGGCTACCACTCTGGACCCAATCCCATCACTTCAATCTCTTTTTTTCCTGTTGCCCTGGGCCCTTCTACTCCCCTTCCTGTCGTCCAGTCATGCCACCATTCATTTCTCCCCTCTCTGATACTCCCTGACCACCGCCCCCACCCCCCCCCCCCTCCCCAACCCAACACTTATCCTCTGCCTACCTACTCTCTTGCCACTGTCCCAGGCTTGAATCCCCCTTTGGATGAGCCCACAGCTACCCTATGTGTGTCTCTTGGCATTCTCCAAACAGCCCCATCCTCCACTAACGCCAATCTTCCCACCCGGGAGCTAATCTCATTAACTTCCTTCCCATCCTGCTAACCACTCCCAACACTGACCCCTGGATTCTACCAGTAGATTAACAATTACTGACCATCCTGCATTTCCTTCCAGAACGTCTGTTCATTTGCAAACAAGTCCTTTGCTATCCACAATGTTAATGTGGTTGATTGCATTGACAGTGTGGCTTTGACAAAACTGGGCTTACAGCTGGTGACACCTTGCCCCTTGAAGCCTCCCCGCCTGGCTAAAATTTCCACCACCTGCCCTGCCCAAACCACCGTGATGGTGGTACAGCCATTATCACCAAATCACACCTTCAATTCCATTGAAGTCAAAATCTAACCCAAGGAATTTGACACCGTCCAGGACCAAGCTGTTCGCTTAATTGGTGACCTTGCTACTGGAATCAATATCCTCCTCATCCATCACCGGTGCATTGTGGCTGCAATTATGTATACGAACTACTGGATGCACTGCAGCAACTCACCAAGGTTACTTTGACAACATCTCCCTCCCCTGCTACTACCAAGGAGAACAAGAACAGCAACATTGTGGAAACACCATCTCCAAATTCACCTCCCAAGTCATACACTATCCTGTCTTGGGCATATAATGCCATTCCTTCTTAATTGTTGATCAGAATCCTGGATTTCCCTACCTAACATTATTGTGGGAGTAGCATCACCGCAAGGACTGTAGTGGTTCAAGGAGGAGGCTTGCCACCATCTTCTCAGGGAACTAGGAATGGACAATAAAATGTGGCCATGCCCACGTTGCCCACATCCTGAGAAATTAAAAATAAGGTTAAGACTGTTGACTTTATATGTTGTGGAGGGAGATATTGAAGCAATGGGAGGGTGGAATAGGGAGGATTGCATTCATATTTATGATTTTCTTTTTTGGTTGGCTGAATTATGCAATTGTTTATATTTCATGGTGTATTGTAAGATTGTTAAGGAACTGTCACGGTGGCTGTATTGTGGAAAAGGAGAGAAACTTTTGTTGCAATGTGATTGGGCAAAAAAGGTTACGTTAACCTGATTGGCCCAATTGACACGCATTCACTGCAGGTAAAACATTTTAAAAATGTTTATAGAAGTATATCGCTTTGTGATTTTTTTGTTTAGGTTACTAAATTTCTCCAACCTGAAACTCAGGACCTGATCTGTGTAGAAAACATCAGACCAGCAGGAAAGCTACTACATTTGGTTCAGTTCTCCTGGGCTGGGGAGAAGAACAGCAGCTGGGGTTCCTGCTACTGATTTATGTTTGATGACCATTCCTGGAATGTCATGGGAGGGGCGGATTTTATTTGACTGAATGCCCTCTTCTTTCCTGCTGGTAGTTCTGATCTAAATTCGCACCTAAAGAATGGTTATGTTGGCAAGTTACTGGAAGGCTGCTTGTACTCCTCAAACTCTAGGTAAGCTTAGTTGATGATTATGGGACAGAAGATGGGAGAATCATGGACTTTTGGAGTAAATTAAAATTAGATGTCTTCAGGTAATGTTGTTTCCACTCATCTCGTCATGTTTTACATATTTCTTTTAAAAACTGTGTTGTTTGGTTTTGTTCAGTGTCTTTGTGCATGGAATTCTTACTCGTATTCATTACTAAGTGAGAGGGAGAAAGAAAATACATTTGTCATCTAAACATGATGATGCAAAGGTTAGATATCACTGGCTTTGTGCCAAGTCATTTACATAGTCTGAGGTTGGAACTGAAAATCCATAGTTCAATTTTAAATGCAGTTGCAGATTAAATGGTTTCCATTTTTTTAAATTAAAACTTTTCTGACTTATTATTACCTTTTGAAGAAAAAATGTTTTAAAAATGTTTCCAGGTGATACAATTGAATATTTTTCTTTACCAGTTTGCTTTGGTATAAAGCATGCTTTTAAAGGGAAGAACAAAATAGACTAAATTGAGTGGATTATTCAAGAGATTGTACATAAAATGAAATTGAAATCTCTTCTGTAACTCGATTCAAATGTAGATCAAGCATCCCTTATATTTGTTAACAAATTATAAGTCACAATGATTTTATTTTTTCTTGCGTTTTAAAAAAAAGCCAATACATTACAAACAGATTACGAGTTGAAACAGGAAAACTGTCGTATTTAACAATTAATGGTCTGGATATAAACAATCACATTTTTAAAAGATAGTGTGGTAGCATGAGGGTGAAGCTCTTTTGTGTAGCCACGATTCTGTGAGTAATAAGAATATAAGAAACTTGAATTTTCCTACCCCTTGCTTGGTCTGGCATTCTGAATTATTGCTTACTAAGTAATTTATTTGATTTCCCGCAAGGTCATTTGAGCAACACACCATTCCAGAGGTCTGCTAATGCTGTTGCACTAGCCACCAGTTGCAGAAAAAAGCCTAGTCTTCAAGACTTTTCCATCTCTGGCAAAGCACCTGGTACCTCCCTGTGATCCCAGGCAATTAGCCTTGTGGTGAATCATAAGTGCAAACCCACATGCTAGCAATTTGTGATGGAGTGCAGTGTCCCCACAGTGCTCTGCATGCCAAGTAAATTAAGTAATTTGAAATTTTCACGTCATCTGAGAAAATCCTTGATGACCAGATGCTCATAATTCCAGTGATTGATTTGACCACTTTGTCTGTCGAATAATTATTGGCCATTTATGTCTTTTCAAGACCTATAAACATATCATCATACAAGCAAGTAATTAATTCTTTTCAGTCAGGTATGCTGGATGTTGTCTTTCACTGGCTTTATACACTGCAGTTTCATTAGACTGCATTTGGGAGGATAGTATATTGCAAGCTGTAATATGGCTTAATTTATGTAGTCCATAGTCTAGTTTGAAATGTCACAGTGCAGGTAGCTGTATAATGAGAGTGGGATGTTGTTACTATTTATGTTGAAAGAAACTGGGGGCAGTTGTTATCGTGCCTTGAGAGGTAGCTCTGTACTATAAATGAGACAACATGCCTACCTCCAAAAGCAGTAAACATCATCTTGTAAAGATAGTTTCATTCTCTCCTAGGGACAAAATGCTAGTGGCAAGAAAATTAAATGGTCATTCCACTGGTCTTCGCTATTTGGTCAAATTTTGCTGTGGTCACTGGTCTTAACCAGAGTTCTTAACCAGGCCTATGTTCCACATTGGTAGCTTATCTGGACCTTTCAATGTTTGGAGATGGTCCAGGATCAAAATGTGATTTTTGAGCAACTGGGCATGCATAAGATTGTGTATGTTCAATTGTTTGAAAGTTGCCTGAAACACATGCAGATGTTCCATGGTTGCTACTGCTGCCCTTGATTCATCTTGCAGTGAAAATGGGGAAAATTCAAATTACAAACAGCCATTTCATAGTGGAACAAAGGCAAAATACTACAGATGCTGGAAATTTGAAATAAAAACAAAGTGCTGGAAACACTCAGCAGGTCAGGCAGCATCTGTGGAGAGGGGAACAGAGTTAACAGTTCAGGTCGATGACCTTTCATCGGAACTGGAAGATGCTAAAGAAGAACTTTAAGCAAATACAGAGGCGGGGAAAAGGGGGGCAAGGAAAGAACAAAAGGGAAAGGTCGGTGATGGGGAGAAGGGGAGGAGTGATTAAATGACAAAAGGGATGATGGTGCAAGGGATAATGGGGCAAACATGGAAACAAAAGATGGATCCAGAGGAGGTAAATGGTTACAGAAGGTCCAAGAGAAAGTGAGAGCAGTGGTTAAGATCTCCATATCGGACACTGTTTTGAAATACATGCTGCTTTCATATTGTAAGATTTGTATTCGAGATATTGGCTCCCAGTGCAAATCTTGTGCAGCTAGCTAAGACCTGAAAGTGAACATTAGGATTCGCTAATGCCAGCAATACAGAGACCCAGTAAACAGTTTTCCCTGATGGAGGCATTGTGAGGAGTTACATTCTATAAAGAAAAATTTAGTGCTGAATAGGTGGAACATTCATTGTGTTCATAATACAGATTTACAGTGGTACACTGAGAGAAGCTAGCTAGATTAAAGGCTTTTGAACACAAATAGACCTTTACCTTCTTTAGTTTTTTTTGGCCAGTTGGCAGAAATATAAAATATTTGAGAGTTTGTCTCCAGCATTGCCAAAAGTTGAGATTCTAGAAATTCCTGCATAACGCTTGCGGGTTGGCACTGCATTACTGTAAGAATGAATCTTAATCTATCTACCTTAGCAACCAACTCAACCATGCAGATAGAAACACACACCCGTTGCTAAATTGTGACCGTGTTTAGCTGTAGGCAAGAGAGGGTTTCAGAACTTTTTTTGTGACCTTCAATAGATGATGAAAGGAAGGCGTTCATATTCCCTGGGATTTACTTGAATGAAGATCTCCAGAAATGAGTGATATAAGAATCGAAATAATGTCTTGTCCATGTTTTTGAGGTATTTTTATGGGACATATCAAAATGCATCACTTTCTTGACATTAACTGCTTGATGCATTATACAATGGCTTATGTTTCCCATAGTAAGGAATGCAGTTGAATTCTTTGCTTAGTAATGCATTTTAGACAGAGTTGTAATAAATATTGGACAAGTGCAGTGACTTACTGATAAAATTGAAATCTCTGCTGTCCCTTTCTGACCTATCTTATCCTCTGTAGTGGATTGTAGAGGTCATATGATGGGCATATTTTTTCACTCAATCAGGTACGTCCCAAAATGGTAACTTTGCATTTTTACTTAAAATTAGAAGCAAATTTGTTGTTTGATATCTGGATTTTATATGAAGTGTCAATAATAAAATGAAAAATGGTGAATGTCTTAACATTCCAACAGTATTGCGCTCGAAGTTAGCGCAGAAAGCATAATGTTACGTGACAGAACCACCAAAAGCAAAATTGGAAAGCTACTTATGGTATAATGCAAGGGGGGAAGAAAGAAAAATGGGGAAAAGGTTAGTTTAAAAGTTGATCCTTATCTTAAGAAAATGAGCATATATTAGAACGGTGAAAAGATTGAGAAAGATAATTCAACGAATAAGATGAAAGACATTGGCCGGCTGTGACCGTGCAAGTCCTAACAAAGGACGGTCGCGTTGTACATCATAACTGGAAGTTACTTATCTGTAGAGCAAGAGAGAGAGTGGAGGATAACAAGGAAGATAAAGAATAATTCCAGGTTACTGCGGACTGCACCACAGCAGTTTTCACGAGACTGGGCGCGGGAAGGGTTTGGTTTCAGAAGCTGTTGCACCTTACGCAAGAAGTTCTTAGAACCAGGAGGCATGGGCAGATGGTGAACTCTACCTCCATATTCTCTTACACACCAGAGTTTCTCAGAACCCGCTTTCTGCGTTGTGCTTCCTTGACAGTGAAGGATCAGTGATGAAAAACCCTTGGTTCATATTCGCGATCCAGCTCTCAAACAACTCGGGTTGCTTGCAACAGTGCCCGGAGATCACAAGGCCCCATATTTAGCTGGGGCTCCTGGGTACAGGCCCTGTAAGGCTGTGTGTTAATCTGGCCTTGATAGAACGAAAATAGTGGGTTTTAACAGGACCAACCCAATGACTGCAACGGTGAACCCTGCTAAGAAAACATTGCAAAGCACACCTGTGACCTGTTCAGGAGTAGAAACACGAACACCCCGCCCCCTGCCCCATTGAATCATAAAAAGGGATCGAATCCCCAAAGTTGAGGCAGTAAACTGGCCACTTCAAGACTTAAACCTACGGGTAAGACAGAAATCGGAGACATAGAACTTCCCATAGCTGAGCCAGAAAAAATGTCTAAATTGCTCCCCTCTGGCTGAAGCAGAAATTGGACTTCTGACTGCACATTTCCCTCCACACCCCAGCAAAGGCAAAATTTGATGGCTGAAGCCCCAGACTCCTCAGAAGCAAACGTTGAATGCTGCACCCCGTCTTCTCCTATCCACATTAATGAGACAAAAAGTGAATGCCAGCACCTTCCCCTCCTCACTCTCCTCCTTTCGTCCCCTCAGCCTCCCTCTCATCCTAACCCACTCCTCTGCTCTATTCTGACGCTGAAATTGGATGCCAGACAACCCCATCTCCTCCCATCCCAGGTTAAGCCAGACATAGGATGCCATTGACACTTTGTCCCCCTCGCACCTCTCTCCTCCTGCCTCCCTCTCCCTCTTTCCCCCTCCCATCTTTTCTCTCCCTCACCCTTTCCTTTCTCTCCCTCACCCTCTGCCCTTCTCTCGCTTACCCTCTGCCCTCTCCTCTCATCTCTTCCTCCTTCCCTTTTCTCCTTTCCTCCTCTTCCTCTCCTCCACCCTCCTCGCTCTCCTTTCCCCTCCCATCTCTTCCAATCTGTCTCCTCTCCTTTCACCTTTTTTCCCTCCAGTGCTTGATTCAATTATCTTCCTGCAGTTTATCCTAGTGCGCTTGGTCTTGACTCCGTGTGTGCAATGGCACAGGAGATCAACTAGTGTGTTTAAAAATTGGAGAAATACACATGTCCAAGCCATGATTCTTAGTAACCTAGACTCATCCCGGTGAATAAAAATTGTCAGTGTTTTGGTGGTAGGAATGGTCATTGTGACAAAAATGATACATTTTTGTCTAATGTTGTTTCAGTTGCTTACTTTAACACTCAAGTCATTCTGCAAAGGGAATGTAGCAGCCAACTAAAGCCAAGTCTGCAAAGTTTATTATCGTCTCCTTAGCAACACAATTTTCAAATAAGCACAGACCAGGATTGGTTCAGTTTGCCTTTGACTGACTCAGTTCCTTTTCAAATTTGAATATTCAAAATCCAAATTCCTGGTAATTTGCAGATATGGAAAAGAGACTATTCTTAATCGGAGGCAGTTGGAAGGTTCTGTGAAAAAAGTTAGTTGGAGAATCTCGAAGACGTAATTTGGAAACCTTAGAAGAGACAGGTTTATATTCAGGAAAGTTAAAGAAGAAGCACTGTCCTAAAGTTAAAAGTCAAATTAATTCTTAGAATTGCAATGTATTTTTTTGTCTACTCAAGAAATTAAAAGGCATCCTATTGTAAATATAAAACTTAAGTCATGGTTAAATTATTTACTTGTTTGTTATATGTTTAATAAATGAAATTCATAATTTGAGGTCTGCTGTAATATTCTACTGCTTTTGAAGACTTAAAGTGGGCTAATGCAGGCATAACAATCCATTACATACATAAACGCGATTACCAAATGGAGTTTGCTGTTCACTTGTTTATGCGCATTACTGAACACTTAGATCTCAAAGTAAAGATAGACATTCTTGAAAGTTTAGGGAGTTGGCACTCACCCATGAGAATGATTTAAGACGCAAGAATGAAAATAAACTGGGATAAAAATGTTTTAAAAGCCCCCAAAACACACACGTCCTCAATTCCAATATCCTATTAACCACTTCTACAATACTCTGGTACGGAAGTGTCAATCCATTTGGGTGGAGGACTGACTCCTGTGCCGCAACTAGTTAACGAGCTGCATATAATTAAATTGCTTTTGAATCTTACAGAATCTTGATTTGCACAATATTGCTTAATTAGTCAAATTTAAAAAATACACTTCTAATTTGTCACTGGATTGAATTTTACTTATTACTTTTTGTTTTTTGTAACTACTGCTGCGTGTCTGGAAATCAGTATTCAACGTGTTGAGTGATTTAAAAAGACACACATTACTTTAGTTTAGAACATTGATGCATTGGATGTAATGGAGGATACAAAATAAGTTTTTAGACTTGCTACTTAAAATGAATTAATGTTCAAGGGTCTGTTTGCTGACAAATATATTTTATCTAAAAACTGCTTATTACACACAATTTTAGTAATTGCACAAATTGAATGTATAATATACTTATCCCAAAGCATAATTACAACATTAAAAGATAGCTAACATTTATATTTCTGGTCTATTACTGGACAATCATAATAAATTCCTTGGTTGTAGGCAATCAACATGAATTCAGAAGGGGAAGATTCTGTCCGACTAATCTCTTTTGACTTTTTTGAGGAAGTGATATTCCTGTTGTGCTTTGGGAAAACACTTAATATGTGATGCACCTAGACTTCCTAAATGTATTTGACAAAGTCTCCACGAAGGTTTACTGTTTAAGCTCAAAGTGTTGGGGATTAGAGGTAAACCATGGGGTCAGTTTCCACATGTACACCACTGACACCCAGCTCTACCTCTCCATGGCCTCTCTCAGCCACTTCACTGCTTCTGTGTGGTCAGACAGTAGTCAAAATTCAGTGTTTGATGAGCCACAATTCCATTAAACACCAGGAAGATCGAAGCCATCATCTTCGGCCCTTGCTAAAAACTATATACCTTTGCCACCGATTCCATCCCCCTCCCCAGCTACTGTCTCTGGTTGAATCCGACTGTTCGAACCCCAGCTGAGCTTCCAAACCCATCTTTTCTCCATCACAAAGATACCCTAATTCCACCTCTAACATTGCCCGCCTCTGCCCCTACCTTAAACCCTCTCCCCCCTTAATGCTAAAGGGATCAAGGGATAGGGGGAAAAAGCGGGAACAGGGTACTATCAGCCATGATCATTATGAATGGCGGAGCAGGCCCGAAGGGCTGAATGGCCTACTCTTGCTCCAATTTTCTATGTTTCTAGAACACTGTTAACTCTGATTCTGGTCTTTTATTCGTTTCCCCCCCCCCCCCCCCCCCCCACCTTCGCTCCACCATTGGTGGCTGTGCCTTCAGCTGCCTAGGTCCCACGCTATGGAATTCCACGCTGTGGAAAAACAGAAATGCAGAGTATTTCTTAGATTGAGAGATTGGGAAATGTTGATGTTCAAAAGGACCTGATTGTCTTTGTACATAAGTCACTGAAAGCCAACATGCACATGCAGCAAGCAATTAGGAAGGCAAATAGTATGTTGGCCTTTATTACAAGAGAATTTGAATAGAGGAGTAAAGATATCTCACTGCAATTATATAGGTCCTTGGTGAGACCGCACCTGGAGTATTGTGTACAATTTTGGTCTCCTCACCTAAGAAAGGATATACTTGCCTTGGAGGGAGTGCAACAAAGATTCACCAGGCTGATTCCTGGGATGGTGGGATTGTCTTGTGAGGAGAGATTGAGTAGATTAGGCCTGTATTCTCTGGAATTTAGAAGAATGAGAGGTGATCTCATTGAAACATACAACATTCTTGCGGGGCTCGACAGGGCAGATGCAAGGAGGATGTTTCTCCTGACTGGGAAGTCTAGAATCAGGGGCCACAGTCTCAGAATAGAGGGTGGGCCATTTAGGACTGAGATGAGGAGAAATTTCTTCACTGAGGGTGGTGAATCTTTGGAATTCTCTACCCCAGAGGGCTGTGGAGGCTCAGTCATTGAGTACATTCAAAACAGAGATCGATAGATTTCTAGATATTAAAGGCATCAAGGGATATGGGGATAGTGCAGAAAAATGACGTTGCGGTGGAAGATCAGTCATGATCTTGTCGAATGCGAAGCAGGCTCGAGGGGCCGGATGGCCTACTCCTGCTCCTATTTCTTATGTTCTTATATTCTAATTTGATTATTTAGAAGGATAATCTTATAGGTTATTGACTGCCCTGCAGCAGAAGTGGATGCCATGACATGGAAGCATTTTTAAAAAAATCAAAGATTGTATATTTGTTTAAATACTGGATTAGAAATTATTACACTAACATTTGTTAATGGCAGTGTCAATGATTTTTCGTTTGTTTTCTTTAATTTTACAGTAAAGCAAAGTGTTGCTGAAAGGTAGCTAAGGCAGCCCCTTTTTCATTTCTGAAGCTCTGCAGTAAAACTGTTTTATACTGTAATTATTGTTGGCTGTATGCCAGAGATATGGGAATAGGATTTAAATTCCTCAAAAGAATACTCACCTATGAAAAACATAAAACAATTCCATAAAATTGATAGGAAGATGTTAACCCTTTGAATGCTTCTATTGTTTTAATGCTGTCAAAATATATATTGCAATGGATAGGATTCACTGCATGTCTAAATATTGGGACTCTACCAGTAAGATAATCATGATGTGGAGATGCCGGTGATGGACTGGGGTTGACAATTGTAAACAATTTTACAACACCAAGTTATAGTCCAGCAATTTTATTTTAAATTCACAAGCTTTCGGAGGCTACCTCCTTCGTCAGGTGAACGATGTGAAAATGAAATCCTCGAGATGAAATCGCATTTATAATTCACAGAACAATGCTTGGTGAGTACAGACAGTTTTTTCAACTGCCCGTTGCCAAGGCAGTGTGCAGACAGACAGGAGTTACCTGCCAGGTCTCACAGAATATACAAATCACCAAAAAAAACAACAAACAAAAAAAAAACAGAGATAGAGAGGTAGAAACATAGAAAAGACAGCAACTGACCCGTTATATTAAAAACAGATAACATTTGTTCGCTGGTGGGGTAACGTGTAGCGTGACATGAACCCAAGATCCCGGTTGAGGCCGTCCTCATGGGTGCGGAACTTGGCTATCAATTTCTGCTCGACGATTTTGCGTTGTCGTGTGTCTCGAAGGCCGCCTTGGAGTACGCTTACCCGAAGGTCGGTGGATGAATGTCCATGACTGCTGAAGTGTTCCCCGACTGGGAGGGAACCCTCCTGTTTGGCGATTGTTGCGCGGTGTCCGTTCATCCGTTGTCGCAGCGTCTGCATGGTCTCGCCAATGTACCATGCTCTGGGGCATCCTTTCCTGCAACGTATGAGGTAGACAACGTTGGCCGAGTCACAGGAGTATGAACCATGCACCTGGTGGGTGGTGTCCTCTCGTGTGATGGTGGTATCTGTGTCGATGATCTGGCATGTCTTGCAGAGGTTACCGTGGCAGGGTTGTGTGGTGTCGTGGACGCTGTTCTCTTGAAAGCTAGGTAATTTGCTGCGAACGATGGTCTGTTTGAGGTTGGGTGGCTGTTTAAAGGCGAGTAGTGGAGGTGTGGGGATGGCCATAGCGAGGTGTTTGTCCTCATTGATGACATGTTGAAGGCTGCGGAGAACATGGCGTAGTTTCTCCGCTCCGGGGAAGTACTGGACGACAAAGGGTACTCTGTTGGTTGCGTCCCGTGTTAGTCTCCTGAGGAGGTCTATGCGATTTTTTGCTGTGGCCCGTCGGAACTGTCGATCGATGAGTCGAGCGTCATATCCCGTTCTTACGAGGGCGTCTTTCAGCGTCTGTAGGTGTCCATCGCGTTCCTCCTCGTCTGAGCAGACCCTGTGTATTCGCAGGGCCTGTCCATAGGGGATGGCCTCTTTGACGTGGTTAGGGTGGAAGCTGGAAAAGTGGAGCATCGTGAGGTTGTCCGTGGGCTTGCGGTAGAGTGAGGTGCTGAGGTGCCCGTCTTTGATGGAGATTCGTGTGTCCAAGAAAGAAACTGATTCTGAGGAGTAGTCCATGGTGAGCTTGATGGTGGGATGGAACTTGTTGATGTTATCGTGTAGTCTCTTTAGTGATTCCTTGCCGTGGGTCCATAGAAAGAAAATGTCATCGATGTATCTGGTGTATAGTGTTGGTTGGAGGTCTTGTGCAGTGAAGAAGTCCTGCTCGAACTTGTGCATGAAAATGTTGGCGTATTGGGGTGCGAATTTGGTCCCCATGGCTGTTCCGTGTGTTTGGGTAAAGAACTGGTTATCGAAGGTGAAGACATTGTGATCCAGGATGAAGCGGATGAGTTGCAGGATGGCTTCCGGAGATTGGCTGTTGTTGGTGTTGAGTATTGATGCTGTCGCAGCGATGCCGTCATCGTGGGGGATACTGGTGTATAGTGCCGAGACGTCCATCGTGGTGAGAAGTGTTCCTGGTTCAACTGGTCCGTGGGTACTGAGTTTTTGTAGGAAGTCTGTAGTGTCGCGACAGAAGCTGGGGGTTCCCTGTACGATGGGTTTCAGGATGCCCTCGATGTATCCAGAGAGGTTCTCACACAGGGTTCCGTTGCCTGATACGATAGGACGTCCGGGTGTGTTGGCTTTGTGTATCTTTGGGAGGCAGTAGAAGTCTCCCACGCGGGGAGTACGTGGGATGAGAGTGCGTAGGATGCTTTGAAGGTCTGGATCGAAGGTCTTGATCAGTTTGTTGAGCTGGTGGGTGTGTTCTTTGGTCGGATCTGCGGGTAACCGTCTGTAGTGTTCCTGGTTGTCCAGTTGTCGGTATGCTTCTTTGCAATAGTCCGTTCTGTTCTGTATGACTATGGCTCATCCGCTTCATCCTGGATCACAATGTCTTCACCTTCGATAACCAGTTCTTTACCCAAACACACGGAACAGCCATGGGGACCAAATTCGCACCCCAAAACGCCAACATTTTCATGCACAAGTTCGAGCAGGACTTCTTCACTGCACAAGACCTCCAACCAACACTATACACCAGATACATCGACGACATTTTCTTTCTATGGACCCACGGCAAGGAATCACTAAAGAGACTACACGATAACATCAACAAGTTCCATCCCACCATCAAGCTCACCATGGACTACTCCTCAGAATCAGTTTCTTTCTTGGACACACGAATCTCCATCAAAGACGGGCACCTCAGCACCTCACTCTACCGCAAGCCCACGGACAACCTCACGATGCTCCACTTTTCCAGCTTCCACCCTAACCACGTCAAAGAGGCCATCCCCTATGGACAGGCCCTGCGAATACACAGGGTCTGCTCAGACGAGGAGGAACGCGATGGACACCTACAGACGCTGAAAGACGCCCTCGTAAGAACGGGATATGACGCTCGACTCATCGATCGACAGTTCCGACGGGCCACAGCAAAAAATCGCATAGACCTCCTCAGGAGACTAACACGGGACGCAACCAACAGAGTACCCTTTGTCGTCCAGTACTTCCCCGGAGCGGAGAAACTACGCCATGTTCTCCGCAGCCTTCAACATGTCATCAATGAGGACAAACACCTCGCTATGGCCATCCCCACACCTCCACTACTCGCCTTTAAACAGCCACCCAACCTCAAACAGACCATCGTTCGCAGCAAATTACCTAGCTTTCAAGAGAACAGCGTCCACGACACCACACAACCCTGCCACGGTAACCTCTGCAAGACATGCCAGATCATCGACACAGATACCACCATCACACGAGAGGACACCACCCACCAGGTGCATGGTTCATACTCCTGTGACTCGGCCAACGTTGTCTACCTCATACGTTGCAGGAAAGGATGCCCCAGAGCATGGTACATTGGAGAGACCATGCAGACGCTGCGACAACGGATGAACGGACACCGCGCAACAATCGCCAAACAGGAGGGTTCCCTCCCAGTCGGGGAACACTTCAGCAGTCATGGACATTCATCCACCGACCTTCGGGTAAGCGTACTCCAAGGCGGCCTTCGAGACACACGACAACGCAAAATCGTCGAGCAGAAATTGATAGCCAAGTTCCGCACCCATGAGGACGGCCTCAACCGGGATCTTGGGTTCATGTCACGCTACACGTTACCCCACCAGCGAACAAATGTTATCTGTTTTTAATATAACGGGTCAGTTGCTGTCTTTTCTATGTTTCTACCTCTCTATCTCTGTTTTTTTTTTGTTTGTTGTTTTTTTTGGTGATTTGTATATTCTGTGAGACCTGGCAGGTAACACCTGTCTGTCTGCACACTGATTGCCTTGGCAACGGGCAGTTGAAAAAACTGTCTGTAATCACCAAGCATTGTTCTGTGAATTATAAATGCGATTTCATCTCGAGGATTTCATTTTCACATCGTTCACCTGACGAAGGAGGTAGCCTCCGAAAGCTTGTGAATTTAAAATAAAATTGCTGGACTATAACTTGGTGTTGTAAAATTGTTTACAATTGAAAAAATGAGAGCAGTGGTAATGATCTGAAGCTATTGAAATCAGTGTTGAGACCAGAAGGTTGTAAAGTGCCTAAACGAAAGATGAGGTGCTGTTTCTCGAGCTTACGTTGAGCTTCATTGGAACAGTGTAAGAGGCTGAGGACAGAGAGGTCAGAGTTGGGAGTGGGACGGGGAATTAAAATGGCAAGCGACCAGCAGGTCAGGGTCACGCTTGCGGACTGAGCGGAGGTGTTCAGTGAAGTGATCATCCATTCTGCGTTTGGGCTCCCCAAAGTAGAGGAGACCGCATTGTGAGCAGCGAATACAGTGTGCTAAATTGAAAGAAGTACAAGTAAACCACTGTTACACCTGGCAGGAGTGTTTGGGGCCCTGGATAGTGGGAACGGAGGAGGTGAAGGGGCAGGTGTTGCATTTCCTGCGCTCACAGGGGAAGGTGCCGTGGGGAGGAGAGCAGGTGTTGGGGGTAATGGAAGATTGGACCAAGGTGTCGCAGAAGGAGAGGTCCCTTTGGAATACTGAAAGGGAAGGGGAGGGGGAAGATGTGTTTGGTGGTGGGATCGCACGAGGTGGCGGAAATGGCAAAGGATGATATGTTGAATGTGGAGGCTGGTGGGGTGGAAGTCAAGGATGTCGGGGACCCGATCATGGTTCTGGGAGGGAAGGGAAGGAGTGAGGGCAGAAGTGCGGGAAATAGGACAGACACTGTCGAGGGCTCTGTCAACTACAGTGGAGAGGAATCCTCGGTTGAGGAGAAAGGAAGACCTATCGGAAGCACTGGTGTGGAAGGTGGCACGTCAGAACAGATGTGACGGAGACAGAGAAACTGGGAGAAGGGAATAGTCATTGCAGGAAGCAGGGTGGGAGGAAGTGTAATCAAGGTAGCTGTGGGAGTCGGTGGGCTTATAATAGATATTGGTTGATAGCCTGTCCCCAGAAACGGAGATAGAGAAGTTGAGGAAGGGAAGGGTCGGAGATGGACGACGTGAAGGCGAGGGAAGGGTGGAAATTGTTTTCTTTTGTTTTTTGAAAGGTTACAGCATGGAAGGAGGCCATTCGGCCCATCGAGTCCTGCCGGCTCTATTCAAGAGCAATCCAGCTAGTCCCACTCCCCCACCCTAGCCCCATAGCCCTGCAAATTTTTTCCTTTCAAGTACTTATCTAGTTCCCTTTTGAAGGCCGTGATTTAATCTGCCTCCACCACCCCCTTGGGCAGTGCATTCCAGATCCTAACCACTAGCTGTGTAAAAAAGTTTTTCCTCATGTCACCTTCAGTTCTTTTGCCAATCATCTTAAATCTATGCCCTCTGGTCCTTGACCCTTCTGCCAATGCGAACAGTTTCTCTCTAACTACTCTATCTAGATCCTTCATATGTAAGGAGTCGCACAACACCAGGTTATAGTCCAACAGCTTTATTTGAAATCACAAGCTTTCGGAGCTTTGCTCTTTCGTCAGGTGCCACTTCACCTGACGAAGGAGCAAAGCTCCGAAAGCTTGTGATTTCAAATAAAGCTGTTGGACTATAACCTGGTGTTGTGCGACTCCTTACATTTGTCCACCCCAGTCCATCACTGGCATCTCCACATCATAGATCCTTCATGATTTTGAATACCTCTATTAAATCTCCTCACCACCGTCTCTGTTCCAAGGAGAACAACTCCAGCTTCTCTGGTCTATCCACGTAACTAAAGTCACTCATCCCTGGAATCATTCTAGGAAATCTCTTCTGCACCCTTTCTAAGGCCTTCACATCTTTCCTGAAGTGCGGTGCCCAGAACTGGACACAATAATCCAGTTGTGGCCGAACCAGTGTTTTATAAAGGTTCTATGCCTCTATTTATAAAGCCCAGGATCCCGTATGCTTTTTTTAACCACGTTCTCAACCTGCCCTGCCTCCTTCAATGATTTGTGCACATATACCCCCAGATCTCTCTGTTCCTGTACCCCTTTTAGAATTGTGCCCACTAGTTTATCTTGCCTCTTCTCACATTTTGCTAGGAAGAACATCACTTCGCATTTTTCTGCGTTAAATTTCATCTGCCACGTGTCTGCCCATGCCAACAGCTTGTCTATATCCTCTTGAAGTCTGTCACTATCCTCCTCACTGTTTACTACCCTTCCAAGTTTTGTGTCATTGGCAAATTTGGAAATTGTGCCTTGTACACCCAAGTCCAAGTCATTAATATATATCAAAAAAAGCAGTGGTCCCAGCACCGACCCCTGGAGAACACCACTGTCCACCTCCCTGTAGTCCAAAAAACAACTGTTCATCACTACTCTCTGTTTCCTGCGCCTTCGCCAATTTTGTATCCATGTTGCTACTGCCCCCTTTATTCCATGGACTGCAATCTTGATGATAAGCCTACCATGCGGTACTTTATCAAATGCATTTTGAAAGTCTATATACACCACATCAACTGCATTGCCCTCATCTACCCTCTCTGTTGCCTCATCAAAAAACTCTATCAGGTTAGTTAAACACGATTTGCCTTTAACAAATCCGTTCTGGCTTTCCCTAATCAATCCACCCTCGTCCAAGTGTCTGTTAAGTCTGTCCCGGATTATCGTTTCTAAACGTTTCCTCACCACTGAGGTTAAACTGACTGACCTATAGATGCTGGGTTTATCCTTACACCCTTTTTTTGAACAAGGGTGTAACATTTGCAATTCTCCAGTCCTCTGGCACCACCCCTGTATCTACGGATGTGTGTAAGATTACGGCCAGTACCTTTTGGAAGCAAAGTTAAAGAAATTTTCCCATTCATGGCAAGAACAGGAAGCAGCACCGACTATAGTCATCATTGTACCAGAAAAAGAGGTGAGGAGGATTCTGAGTAGGACTGCAACAAGGAATGTTCGACGTACCCCACAAAAAGGCAGGCTGGGACCCATACGGGTTCCCATAGCGACACCTTTTATTTGGAGGACATGAGTTGAGTCAAAGAAGAAGTCGTTCAACGGAAGAACAAGTTCAGCCAGGCAGAGGAGGGTGGTGGTGGGTGAGGACTAGTTGGACCCCTGGTCAAGGAAGAAGCGGAGGCCGTCCTGGTGGGGGATGGAGGTGTAGAGGGACTGGACATCCATGGTGAAAAGGAGATGGTTCGGGCTGGGGAACTGGAAACTGTTAAAGTGGCGGAGGGTGTCGGCAGTATCGCAGATGTAGGTTGGAAGAGACTGGACAAGGGGAGAAAAGTAGAGTCGAGATAGGAGGAAATAAGTTTCGTGGGGCAAGAACAGTCCTTTTATACTGTTATTTGTTTAGACAGGATTCTTCGAGACAAGTATCTATGAGCCGGCTGCGAGCATTTAAACTAATTCTGACTTTCTTGTCTCGGCATCAGAGTTGTAGGCCTAGTTTTTTGTGGATCAGCATTAAAAAGTACCGTGAAAGTGGCTTATAAATTGCATCTGCTGAATAGGTGTTGGCTGTGGCTCAGTGGGAGCACTCTCACCTCTGAGTCAGAAAGTTGTGGGTTCAAGTCCCGCTGCAGAGACTTGAGTACATAATCTAAGCTTGCATTCAGTGCATTTCTAAGTGCTGCACTGTTGGAGGGATGAGACGTTAAACCGAGGCCCTGTCCGCCCTCTCAGGTGGACATAAAAGAATCCACGACCCTATTCGAAGAAGAGCAGGAGAATTCTCCTGGTGTCCTGGCCAATATTTATCCCTCAACCAACATCACTAAAACAGATTATCTGGCCATTTATCTCATTGCTGTTTGTGGGACATTGCTGTGCGCAAATTGGTTGCCGTGTTTCCTACATTACAACAGTGACTACACTTCAAAAGTCCTTCATTGGCTGTAAAGCGCTTTGGGACATCCTGAGGTCATGAAAGGCGCTATATAAATGCAAGTTCTTTTCTACTTCTTTGTTGGCATGGGGGAGGGGTGTCGTGATTGCTGCTTGTTGCAAAGCAGTTGATTAAAATAATTGTGTTTGGCCTTAATCACCTGGCTTGCAACTGAGTATCCAAGTGAAAAAAAATAAAATTAAGGCATTGAATGCATTTCCACAAGCTGCAAGTCACATAAACAAATGTGTTGTGGGCAAGCGTGAGCATCACGATTCCACGTGGGCAGTTGTTACTTTGCAAACCTAGAAATCACTGGACATAGATTTATAGTAATTAGAGCACAGAAAGAGGCCATTTGGTCCAACATACCTGTGCTGATGACAGGTCAAGTATTGAAGGATAAAAATCATGTAGCATGCATTAGATTGTGTTCAAATCTAGTTGGAGGAATCATTATGGGGTAGGGGGAAGTAATGAATGGAATGCCCTAGGCTGCTGGGACTGCTTTACTACTTATATTAATAACTTGGATTTAGAATCTCAGTGCAAAGTGGCTATCTTTGCAGACAATATCAAACTAGAATGGGCAGCCCAGAAAATACTGAATGACTTAAACAAAATATGTGAGTGGGCTGAACAATAGCAGATAAAATTTAATGCTAACAATTGTAAAGTACTGCACATAGGAAGGAAAATTGGGCAACATACAATCACACATGAATAGCATTGAAATAGTTAAGAATGAAGTTGAAAGAGACCTAGGAGCCTTGGTAGACTCAACACGTCCAACCAATGGAGAGCAGAAGACAACAGTCAATGGAATGTTGAACTGCATAGCCAATAGTCAAAGGAACTTGTGATCAAACTATACAGTGCTCTGGTCAGTGCATACTGTGTCCAGTTCTGTTCGCCAAGAAAAATAAAGGGATACATTAAAGCACTGGATACAGGCAGAGAAGAGCCATGAAGCTTATCTCTAGCGTTCCGAGATCTGAGTTATGAGGTAAGACCCGAGAGAAATGGGATTTTCAGCAAAGAAACACGGCATCTGAGAGGTGGGCTTATAGAAGTATATAAGATTGTAAATAGTATGGAAAAGGTTAATCCAGAATACCATTAAACTGTGGGCTGGGACACAGATTCAAACTAATAAACGTTCATTTTAGGACTAACACTGGGAAGTTGTTCTTCATGCAGACAGTGATTAACACTTGGAATGGATTTCCAGAAAGAGTGGTAGAGACAAAAACCCCTGGAATCATTCAAGAAACAATTAAATGCAGCAGTGGATGGAGGGGGGTGGGAGGAATTGTTGGATCTTTCTGGATGAATGAAGTCAGATGGCCTTCCTCATACTTAAATATCTTGTAAATGAACACCGTAGCCAAGTGTGATCCTGTCTTCACTTAGCTTCTACATATGTGCACTGTCCAGCAGGATTCATTGGATATTCGGAGTGGAAATCTTAGGTCACTTTTTTCCACACGAGCTTCCTATTGTAAGGCCACAAGACAATTGTAATGCCCCCACCACTGGCTGAGATCAGATAAACTTAGCACAGATTAAAACTAGAATCTCTCTGGGTGCAGCAGTGGTGTATTCACTCACTGAGCTGCAGGAAAGGTGATGGCATGCAGCTATTTTAAAATCAACGCTTCATAAATTTTATGATTTAGTTCCTAGTCTCCTAGCCTACAAACTTCTTCTGTAGAGGATTTTCTATTTGTGCCACTGTAAAGAAGAAAAAGAACTTGAATTCATATACTGCCGTTTATAATAGGGCACGCTATCGCATTTTTTAGGCATTAGTGACAGCCAGTTTACGTGTAGCAGGGAATCTCAAACAGCAGTGAAATGAAAGACCAGTTAATCCTGTTTTGGTGGTATTGATTGAGGGATAAATGTAGGCCATGTTACCGGGACAACTTTGCTCTTCTGAGAAAAGTGATTTGGGATCTTTTATGTCCACCTGTACAAGCAGATGGGGTCTTCTTTAACATCTCATCCGAAAGATAACACCTCTGACAATGAAGCATTTCCTCAGTATAGCAAGCAATTAGGAAGGCAAATGGTATGTTAGCCTTTATTGCAAGGGGGTTGGATTATAAGAGTAAGGAGGTCTTGCTGCAATTATATAGGGCTCTAGTGAGTACTGTGTATAGTTTTGGTCTCCTTATCTAAGGAAGGATGTACTTCTCTTGAAGAGGATGCGATGAAGGTTCACTAGATTGATTCCTGGGATGAGAGGGTTGTCCTATGAGGAGAGATTGAGTAGAATGGGCTTATATTCTCCGGAGTTTAGAAGAATGAGAGGTGATCTCATTGAAACGTATAAAATTCTAAGAGGGCTTGACAGGGTAAATGTTGAGAGGCTGTTTCCCCTGGCTGGAGACTAGAGAACTAGGGGCCATAGTCTCAAGATAAGGGGGCGGCCATTTAGGACCGAGATGAGGA
Organism: Heptranchias perlo; assembly: GCF_035084215.1. Lineage (NCBI taxonomy): Eukaryota > Metazoa > Chordata > Chondrichthyes > Hexanchiformes > Hexanchidae > Heptranchias > Heptranchias perlo. The sequence continues at coordinate 24,309,016 of NC_090333.1, forward strand.
AAAATGTCTTCACTCCGAGGGTTGTGAATCTTTGGAATTCTCAACCCCAGAGGGCTGTTGCTGTTCAGCCGTTGAGTATATTCCAGACTGAGATCGATGGATTTTTGGACACTATGGGAATCAGGGGATATGGGGATAGGGCAGGAAAGTGGAGTTGAGGTAGAAGATCAGCCATGATCTTATTGAATGGCAGAGAAGCCTAGAGAGGCCGTATGGCCCACTCCTGCTCCTATTTTTATGTTCTTATGTACTGCACTGGTGTCAGCCCAGATTATGTGTTCAAGTCCTGGAGTAGGGCTTTAATTCTCAATATTCTGACTCAGAAGTGAGAGTAACTTTCTGCTAGAATACACAGTAAATTAAGTTTACCAGCAGTTTATTTTAAAAGATCTGGATATTGTGCTTTAGTAGTTCTTTTTATGCTAGTTCTGACTGCTGTACCCTGAATAACAGCAAATACCAAAAGCAAATACATTTTTTAAGAGGCCTTTTTAAATGTTATAACGGTAGAAATGTTGCATTGTTGATATTTTATACTGATGATATATGAGGAGAGGAAAATGATTGTATGAGCTCTCTTGTTGATTAATTCTTATTACTTCCTCAGCAAGGTAGTAAAAAATGTAGTTAAGAAGCCCCAATTGTCCCTGACACAAAACTGCTGGTAGGCATGCTTGCAAACAGCAAGTAGAGGACAAAATTTCCCATCTGTCAACAACCATTTAATTTTTAAATGCCAGGGGGTGTCATTGAATAATTCTCCCATACTTTTATACACCGACAAAATATAGATCTCAGTGGAACTGAGATGTACAGTTGGTCCTTTAAAATATAAGTCTGCACTGTCTGTGTTACAGGTTCCAGTCAGAGCTGGACACAGTGGATAAATTAATGATGTACATTAAAGGTGTAATAGAAACAAATTAATGTTTTTTTCTGCAGAATTTGTATGCTAATTGGAAATGAGTGGACTGCATTGATCTCCAGTTTCCTATTTTAGCAAAGGTTCAAACAGAAAGACAGCAAACAACATGAGCACAAATAATGATGGCCCAAATTAAATGACAGGTAGTTTAAGACTAGTAAATCTACTGGTATTATAAGCATCTCCCTGTCTTTAATGACACTTCCAAGGGAAACAATTCCACAATAAAGCAAGTGCAAGATTCTCAAGTCCTGTCCCTATCTTGACGTATGCAGAAAACTTTACTCAGTCGTTCACTAGATATTGATCTGGAGCAGGGACTCTCTTTCTCCACTACATTGGCTCAGATCATCTTGGAACCAGTCTGGTCTCTAAATGAGTACACAATCATTAATTGAATTTGTCCACTGATCCACAAAAAGCACCTAACTGTTCTTTAATGTCACTGCTTTGCAAATAATTATTTAACATTTGTTACTCTGGGGATAGTCTGGAGATAAAGTTTTTTTTTGATGCACATTGGGAAGTGTGACAACAAGTATATACAGATAATTTACTGGAATGATACGCGGGATGAGGGAATTCAGTTATGTGGGGAGACTAGAGAAGTTGGGATTGTACCTCTTAGAGCAGAGAAGGTTAAGGGGAGATTTAATAGAGGTGATCAAAATTATGAAGGTTTATGATAGAGTAGATAGGGAGAAACTGTTTATACTGGCAGGAGGGTCGGTAAACAGATGATGCCGCTTATAAGATAATTAGCAAAAGAACCGGGCCGGGAGGGTGGGGGGGCAATGAGATTTTTTTACGTGGCGCGTTGTTATGATCTGGAATGTAACGCCTGAAAGGGTGGTGGCAACAGAGTCAGTAGTAATTTTCATAAGGGAATTTGACACATACCTGAAAAGGAAACATTTGCAGGGATATGGGGAAAGAGCAGGGAGTGAGACTAATTGGAAAGCTCTTTCAAAGAGCTGACACAAGCACGATGGGCCAAATGGCCTCCTGTGCCATGAGATACTATGGGGGTGATTTTAGATCCCAAGTACGGGTGGGTTGGGGGCGGGTGGGAGTTGAAAGTACTTGTTTTTTGGGTTGCAACTACAACCCGGCTTTATTTCCGGGTTTAGTGTCAGCGTGTAAAAGTACAGGCTTCCCACTGGGAATGCAAAGTCCGAAAATTTTGCGGTTGCGACCCAAAAAAACAACTATTTTCAACTCCCACCCACCCCCAACGCACCCGTTCTTGGGGTTTAAAATCACCCCCTATGTGTGTATGTAATATGTATATAAATAGTGTAAGGGAAACTTACTTATAGAAGTGCTGTTGCAATGAACAGTTGGCACCAATGGATTGGAAGAGAAGTAGCAAAATTATGATGCTAGTTATTTTAATGTCGAATTACATAACAGAAGTTTTACTTGGAAGAATTATTACATTGTATTTTTATGGTTGTATGTTTTGCACTTCAAGCTGCTTGGTGTGACTAGTGGCCTTTATGTGTGCTCCAAATGTGCATTTTTGGCATTAATGTGCTCGTGATTAGAACACGATATACCAGCAGTTTCTTTCCCAGTAAATTTTGTTGGACGTTCCAAAGAGAACTCATGTTTCATGCTCTGTTTTTATCCATTATAACATTATTATAAGGTCCTGTTAAGAGAAATGGGTGCCTGACCCACTGCATGTATGTACACTGTGGTAAATTTCATTTCCATGAGTCTTTTTAGCTGCTCAACATGACAAATTGACCCTCAGAAAGGGCAGGTGTTTCTACCAAGTGCTTTATGGGGGTGTTAGGGAGAAATGCAAGTTTCTCATAGAAGATGGCAACGTGCAAGATATATTAATAGTGGTCAATTTTGCTATCACTGAAATACCAATCCTTTGGGAGCCTGTAGTGCTTCTGGAAATGATGCAACAATCTGGCATCACATTTCCAGTGCCGAACTATGTCTTAATAGTGTTTTCAGTGAGCTAATGTCCTCAGAGAACAATGGACCTGTGTCTCAGATGAGATGGTACTGCTCTGTGGCTCTTAATTCCTCTTACACTGCATAATAGGGTGAGGAGAAGTTTAGGGCTATAGTTGTAATTGATTTAGACATGTTGGATGAAATTATTGCTTGATTTTCCATCCTGGCTCGAATGCAATATGCTGAATGTATAAAATGGAAAACGTGTTCTTGAATTCCTGTTTGCAATGCACACAAATACGATCCAATGGTATGATTAACATTTTTTAAAAAAACACACCCAGTGGAACATATATATGGGTCATGTTTATCTTCAGCGATGAGTGCAGCTCACGCGTGCTAAGCTTCCTTTATCTGGCTCATGGACTTGAACAAGTGCATGCATTGATGCTTTGTGGCAGTATCTAAATGTGTGTGTATGCATAAAGTATAAAAGTGTGAGCGTCTTTAATTTTTCATATGCTTTATTGTCGCTGTGTAATAGCTCAATTCATCAGATTAATGAAGTCAATCTACCAGTTCGCTCTCTATTTACACATTGCCCTTCCACGCAGTACTGTAATATTGCAGTGCAGTGCTTCATCGAGTGGGCCATTGAGATAGCAGACCTTGAATGTTAATTGAAATTGTACATCCTGAGTTTGGAGTCCACTGGGGTAAATCTAAAAAAGACTTTAGTTCCAGTTGAGCGCTAAATAATTTAGTTAGAACAGAACTTCAATTCAGTAGTACTTTAGTCACAATATTAAATGTTGGATAACCAAAGGATATGATTAAATTCTCTTGACCACAAATGCTGTTGCTTAATACTCGATAATGCTTTTCAGGGGTGTAATTTGCAGAAACTTCTTGCAGTTCTTTTTCTTTAGATTATTTTGGGATAGAACTGAATTGAAAGTGTTGACTTAGTAGTTTTCATTTGTTCTCTTCAACAATCAGGCTCTTTACCATTTTCTCATAGGGCAAAATTTTTGTTAAGTTTAGTAAACAATCAAGTAAATCGAGGCATGGTAGGGCAGCTCACACCTTCGAATGCACGGCCTATGCCAAGTGGGAACTCCAGGACGCTTCCCGTGTCCTGGACAACCAAAGGTGCAGGAAGTGTCGCCAGCTGGAGGAACTCGAGCTCTGGATTTCAGAGCTTGAGCAACAGCTGGCATGACTGCAGTGTATCCGTGAGGTTGAGAGCTACGTGGATAGCATGTTTCAGGAGGTGGCCACCCCGCAGCTTAAGAAAGTGCAGGCAGAGAGGCACTGGGTGACCACCAGAAAGACAGGGAGGACCAGACAGGTAGTGCAGGAGTCCGCTGAGTGCGTCTCACTCTCTAACCAATATTCGGTTCTCAATGCTGTTGGTGGAGAGGGTTCGTCTGGGGAGTGCAGCCAGAGCCAGGTCCACAGCACCGTGGATGGCTCAGTGTACGGGGCGGGGAGGATAAAGGTCAGGAGAGCAATAGTGATAGGGGATTCCATTGTTAGGGGAGCAGACAGGTGTTTCTGGGACCGCAGATGTGGTGCCAGGGCCATGGATGTCACTGAGCGGCTGCAGAATATTCTGGGAGGAGAGGGTGAACAGCCAGAGGTCGTGGTCCATATCGGTACCAACGACATAGGTAAAAAGAGGGATGAGGTCCTGCAGGCAGAGTTTAAGGAGTAAGGAAAGAGATTAACAAGTAGGGCCTCAAGGGTATTAATCTCCGGATTACTCCCAGTGCCATGCGCTAGTGAATATAGAAATAGGAGGATAGAGCAGATGAATGCATGGCTGGAGGGACGGCGCAGAAGGAAGGGCTTTAGATTCCTGGGGCATTGGGACCGGTTCTGGGGGAGGAGGGACCTGTACAAGCCGGACGGGTTGCACCTCAACAGGGCAGGGACCAATATCCTTGCGAGGAGGTTTGCTAGTGCTGTTGGGGAGGGTTTAAACTAACTTGGCAGGGGGATGGAAATCTGAGAGGAGATTCAGAAGGGAGAGTAACAAAGCTGGAAGTGGAAGGCAGAAAAGTAGTAAGTGAAATTGGAAGGCAGTGGAAACACAGGCCAACAGCAAATAAGGTCAAAATAGGAAAAAATGTTAAAAAGGCAAAATTAAAGGCACTTTATCTGAATGCATGGAGCATTCGCAACAAGGTAGATGAATTGATGGCACAAATAGAAGTAAATGAGTATGATCTAAATGCCATTACAGAGACTTGGCTGCAGGGTGACCAAGGCTGGGAACTGAATATTCAAGGATATTCGACATTTAGGAAGGACAGGCAAAAAGGATAAGGAAGTGGGGTAGCGCTGTTAATAAAGGATACGATCAGTACAATAGTGAGAAAGGATCTTGGCTCAGAAGATCAAGATGTAGAATCAGTTTGGGTGGAGCTAAGAAACAGCAAGAGGCAGGAAACATTGGTGGGAGTTGTTTATTGGCCACCAAACAGCAGTGGTAATGTAGGGCACAGTATAAAGCAGGAAATTAGAAGTGCATGTAACCAGGGTAATACAGTAATCATGGAGGACTTTAATCTACATATAGATTGGGCAAACCAAATTAGCACTAATACTGTGGAGGACGAATTCCTGGAATGTTTGAGATGGTTTTCTAGATCAGTATGTTGAGGAACCAACTAGGGAACAGACTATTTCAGATCTAGTATTGTGCAATGAGAAAGGGTTAATTAATAATCCTGTTGTAAAAGAGCCCTTAGGGAAGAGTGACCATAATATGATAGAATTCTTCATTAAGTTTGAAAGTGATGTAGTTCAATCTGAAACTGGAGTCTTAAATCTAAATGAAGAAAACTCCAAAGGTATGAGTGAGGTGCAAGTTGGCTCTGGTTGATTGGGGAACGACATTAAAAGGTATGACAGTAGACAGGCAATGGCTAGCATTTAAAGAATTAACACATAATTTGCAACAAATATATATTCCTCTAAGGCACCAAAACCCAACAGGAAAAGTGGTCCAACCGTGGCTAACAAGAGAAATTAAAGATAGTGTTAAATCAAAGGAAGAGGCATATAAAGTTACCAGTAAGCCTGAGCATTTTAGAATTCAGCAAAGGAGGACCAAGAAATTGATGAAGAAAGGGAAAATAGAATATGAGAGTAAACTAGCAAGAAACATAAAAACAGACTGTGAAAGCTTCAATAGGTATGTAAAAAGGAAAAGATTGGCGAAGGCAAATGTGGGTCGCTTACAGACAGAGACAGGAGAATTTATAATGGGGAATAAGGAAATGGCAGAGAAATTAAACAAATACTTTGTTTCTGTTTTCACGGAAGAAGACACAAAAAACCTCCCAGAAATACTAGAGAACCAAGGGTCTGACGAGAATGAGGAACTGAAAGAAATTAGTATTAGTAAAAAAAAGTACAAGAGAAATTAATGAGACTGAAAGTCGATTAAATCCCAAGGACCTGATGATCTACATCCCAGGGTTTTGAAAGAGGTGACTACAGAGATAGTGGATGCATTGGTTGTCATCTTCCAAAATTCTATAGATTCTGGAACGGTTCCTGCAGATTGGAGGGTAGCAAATGTAACCCCACTATTTAAGAAAGGAGAGAGAGAGAGCAAACAGGGAACTACAGACCTGTTAGCCTGACATCAGTCGTGGGGAAAATGCTAGAATCTATTATAAAGGATGTGATAACAGGACACTTAGAAAATAATAATAGGGTTTGGCAGAGTTAACATGGATTTATGAAAGGGAAATTATGTTTGACAAACCTATTGGAGTTCTTTGAGGATGTAACTAGTAGAATAGATAAGGGGGAACCAGTGGATGTGGTGCATTTGGATTTTCAGAAGGCTTTCGCTAAGGTCCCACACAGGAGGTTGGTGAACAAAGTTAGAGCACGTGGAATTGGGGGTAATATACTGGCATGGATTGAGAATTGGTTAACAGACAGAAAACAGAGTAGGAATAAACAGACCTTTTTCAGGTTGGCAGACTATGACTAGTGGGTACCGCAGGGATCGGTTCTTGGGCCCCAGCTAGTCACAGTCTATATCAATGATTTGGATGAGGGGACCAAATGTTATATTTCCAAGTTTGCTGATGACACAAAACTCGGGGAGAATGTGAGTTGTGAGGAGGATGCAAAGAGGCTTCAAGGAATATAATGTGGAAAAATGTGAAGTTATCCACTTTGGAAGGAAAAACAGAAATGCAGAGTATTTTTTAAATGGTGAGGGATTGGGAAATGTTGATGTTCAAAGGCACCTGGTTGTCCTTGTACATGAGTCACTGAAAGCTAATATGCAGGTGCAGTAAGCAATTAGGAAAGCAAATGGTATGTAGGTCTTTATTACAAGAGGATTTGAATACAGGAGTAAAATGTCTTACTGCAATTATATAGGGCCTTGGTGAGACCGCACCTGGAGTATTGTGTACAATTTTGGTCTCCTTACTGATGAAAGGATGCACTTGCCATAAAGGGAGTGCAACGAAGGTTCACCAGACTAATTCCTGGGATGGCGGGATTGTCATATGGGGAGAGATTGAGTAGAGTAGGCTTGTATTCTCTAGAGTTTAAAAGAATGAGAGGTGATCTCATTGAAACATACATTCTTACAGGGCTCGACAGGGTAGGTGTAAGGAGGATGTTTCCCCTGGATATTGAAGGCACCGAGGGATATGGGAATAGTGCAGGAAAATGACGTTGCGGTAGAAGATCAGCCATGATCCTGTTCAATGGTGGAGCAGGCTTGAGGGGCCGGATGGCCTACCCCTGCTCCTATTTCTTATGTTCTTATGTTCTAATTTGATTATTCAGAAGGATAATCTTATAGGTTATTGACTGCATAGTCTTTTTAGTAACACATTTTGAATGTTTGGCTCTTTACCTTACATGTGGAGCAGATGGATTTTTCTCCAGATGCCAAAACTAAAGTAAGTTTCGTTCCTTGCAGGTGGCCACATTAGGGGTTCCAATGGCTTTTAAATGAAAATCAGTATTCTGCTCGTGAAATTATAAAGTCATGAATGACATTACAAATATGTCGTCTAACCTTCCCCAAGTTGGTACTGCTGTTTTATCCACTCACATCGTGCATTTGTGAAGCATCCACTTTTGAGTAGATGCATGTGCAAATGAATTACAGAAGTGAGTACAATTAACTAAACTGAATCAAGGATATTAGGCCATGCCTCAAGAAATCTCTTAGCCCGTGGAAAGAATTCTACCAGTCCTGATTGGAGCACAGCTTGTGGGTTTCAGTTTTGCCCATCATTTGTGCATCATTTATCTCTTGGACGTCACCAAAAGATTCCCAAGTTTTTGTCTTTTACAGCCATAAAGTTGGCATGGTTCCAGAAGCACATGCACGAATGTGTTCTGTAGAACTCAGTATGATCCGAAGTATTTATCTGCATGGCTTTCACTCGTTCGTCACAAGATCTTTGTTCAACTTTTTTTTGACTGGTTAATTGATGTAGGATTTACTGCTTATGCCAGGAGATATTTCCACATATCTACTCCATATTTTCAGTGAAAGCAAGGTACTTTTTGTAGCCCTGTATTCACAAGTTAGAGCACTTGGTCCAGGGATCTTCCTTTTGTCTTTTCGAGTTTCTTAGTGCATCAAGGTGCTTTTGAAGGCACAGAGCCACAAATTACACCCAAATATTCTGTGTGGCTTTAGTAATATTCTCTCGAGGGTTTCAATCTGTTTTGATTTGGATTCAAATATCTCTGATGTATCTCAACACTGATGAGTGTGATCTGTATCCATAATGCTGTCTTCAAAGCACATGCTATGTAGTATGTTTGGATTTAGAATCATACAAGGTTTTCAGCACGGAAGGAGGCCATTCGGCCCATCGAGTCTGTGCCGGCTCTATTCAAGAGCAATCCAGCTAGTCCCACTCCCCGCCCTAGCCCCGTAGCCCTGAAAATGTTTTCCTTTCAAGTACTTATCCAGTTCCCTTTTGAAGGCCATGATTCAATCTGCCTCCCCGTCCCCCACCCCCCCTCATTCCAGATCCTAACCACTCGCTGCCTAAAAAAGTTTTTCCTCATGTCACCTTCAGTTCCTTTGCCAATCACCTTAAATCTATGTCCTCTGGTTCTTGGCCCTTCCGCCAATGCGAACAGTTTCTCTCTATCTACTCTGTCTAGACCCTTTATGATTTTGAATACCTCTATCAAATCTCCTCGCAACCATCTCTGTTTCAAGGAGAACAACTCCAGCTTCTCAAGAAAACTAATAGTGAATCGGGGAAAGGGACTCTATAAAATTAACATAAGTAAAGCAACAGTAATGAAGAAAATAATAGCACTAAAGAGTGACAAATCCCCAGGACCAGATGGTTTCCATCCCAGGGTTTTAAAGGAAGTAAGTGAGCACATTGCAGATGCCCTAACTATAATCTTTCAAAGTTCTCTAGATTCAGGAACTGTCCCTCTAGGTTGGAAAATTGCACATGAAACTCTGCTTTTTAAGAAAGGAGAGAGAGGGAATCCGGGGAATTATAGACCAGTTAGCCTAACATCTGTTGTGGGGAAAATGCTGGAGTCTATAATTAAGGATAGGGTGACTGAACACCTCGAGAATTTTCAGTTAATCAGGGAGAGCCAGCATGGATTTGTGAAAGGTAGGTCGTGCCTGACAAACCTGATTGAATTTTTTGAAGAGGTGACTAAAGTAGTGGACAGGGGAATGTCAATGGATGTTATTTATATGGACTTCCAGAAGGCATTTGATAAGGTCCCACATAAGAGACTGTTAGCTAAGATAGAAGCCCATGGAATCGAGGGAAAAGTACGAACTTGGTTAGGAAGGCGACAGAGAGTAGGGATAATGGGTAGGTACTCACATTGGCAGGGTGTGACTGGTGGAGTCCCGCAGGGATCTGTCTTGGGGCCTCAATTATTCACAATGTTTATTAACAACTTAGATGAAGGCATAGAAAGTCTCATATCTAAGTTTGCCGATGACACAGAGATTGGTGGCATTGTAAGCAGTGTAGATGAAAACATAAAATTACAAAGCGATATTGATAGATTAGGTGAATGAGCAAAACTGTGGCAAATGGAATTCAATGTAGACAAATGTGAGGTCATCCACTTTGGATCAAAAAAGGATAGAACAGGATACTTTCTAAATGGTAAAAAGTTTAAAAACAGTGGATGTCCAAAGGGACTAAGAGGTTCAGGTACATAGATCATTGAAGTGTCATGAACAGGTGCAGAAAATAATCAATAAGGCAAATGGAATGCTGGCCTTTATATCTAGAGGACTAGAGTACAAGGGGGCAGAAGTTATGCTGCAGCTATACAAAACCCTGGTTAGACCGCACCTGGAGTACGATGAGCATTAGTCTGGACACCGCACCTTCGGAAGGACATAATGGCCTTGGAGGGAGTGCAGCGTACGTTTACTAGAATTAAAAACCGGACTTCAAGTGTTAAGTTACGAGGCAAGATTACACAAATTGGGGTTGTATTCTCTAGAGTTTCGAAGGTTAAGGGGTGATCTGATCGAAGTTTATAAAATGTGGAGATGCCGGTGATGGTCTGGGGTGGACAAATGTAAGGAATCTTACAACACCAGGTTATAGTCCAACAGTTTTATTTGAAAATCACAAGCTTTCAGAGGCTTTCTCCTTCGTCAGGTGAGTGTGGGATTCCATGAAGGTTACTGCATATATAGTCAGAGAACAATGCCTGGTGATTACAGATAATCTTTCCAACTGCCCGTTGTCAAGGCAATCAGACAGAGAGACATTACATACAGGACTACTGAATATACAAGCGGTCAGAACCCAAAGACAGAGAGAGAGAGAAACATCCGAAAGGAAGAGAAAGAGAGAGAATGACCTGTTGTATTAAAAACAGATAACTCTTTTTTCGCTGGTGGGGTTACGTGTAGCGTGACATGAACCCAAGATCCCGGTTGAGGCCGTCATCATGGGTGTGAAACTTGGCTATCAATTTCTGCTCGACGATTTTGCGTTGTCATGTGTCTCGAAGGCCGCCTTGGAGAACGCTTACCCGAAGATCGGTGGCTGAATGTCCTTGACTGCTGAAGTGTTCCCCGACTGGGAGGGAACCCTCCTGAATGGCGATTGTTGCGCGGTGTCCGTTCATCCGTTGTCGCAGTGTCTGCATGGTCTCACCAATGTACCATGCTCCGGGGCATCCTTTCCTGCAACGTATGAGGTAGACAACGTTGGCCGAGTCACAGGAATATGAACTATGTACCTGGTGGGTGGTGTCGATGATGACGAACACCTCGCTAAGGCCATCCCCACACCTCCACTACTCGCCTTCAAACAGCCACCCAACCTCAAACAGACCATCGTTCGCAGCAAATTACCCAGCTTTCAGGAGCACAGCGTCCACGACACCACACAACCCTGCCACGGCAACCTCTGCAAGACATGCCAGATCATCGACACAGATACCACCATCACACGAGAGGACACCACCCACCAGGTACATGGTTCATACTCCTGTCACTCGGCCAACGTTGTCTACCTCATATGTTGCAGGAAAGGATGCCCCGGAGCATGGTACGTTAGCGAGACCATGCAGACACTGCGACAACGGATGAACGGACACCGCGCAACAATCGCCAAACAGGAGGGTTCCCTCCCAGCCGGGGAACACTTCAGCAGTCAAGGACATTCAGCCACCGATCTTCGGGTAAGCGTTCTCCAAGGCGGCCTTCGAGACACACGACAACGCAAAATCGTCGAGCAGAAATTGATAGCCAAGTTCCGCACCCATGAGGACGGCCTCAACCGGGATCTTGGGTTCATGTCACGCTACATGTAACCCCACCAGTGAAAAAAGAGTTATCTGTTTTTAATACAACTGGTCATTCTCTGTCTTTCTCTTCCTTTCGGATGTTTCTCTCTCTCTCTGTCTTTGGGTTCTGACCGCTTGTATATTCAGTAGTCCTGTATGTAATGTCTCTCTGTCTGATTGCCTTGACAACGGGCAGTTGGAAAGATTATCTGTAATCACCAGGCATTGTTCTCTGACTATATATGCAGTAACCTTCATGGAATCCCACACTCACCTGACGAAGGAGAAAGCCTCTGAAAGCTTGTGATTTTCAAATAAAACTGTTGGACTATAACCTGGTATTGTAAGATTCCTTACAGAAGTTTATAAGATATTAAGGGGAACAGATAGGGTGGATAGAGAGAAACTATTTCCACTGGTTGGGGATTCTAGGAGAAGGGGGCACAGTCTAAAAATTAGAGCTAGACCTTTCAGGAGTGAGATTAGAAAACATTTCTACACACAAAGGGTGGTAGAAGTTTGGAACTATCTTCCGCAAACGGCAATTGATACCAGCTCAATTGCTAAATTTAAATGTGAGATAGATAGCTTTTTGGCAACCAAAGGTATTAAGGGATATGGGCCAATGGCAGGTATATGGAGCTAGATCACAGATCAGCCATGATCTTATCAAATGGCGGAGCAGGCACGAGGGGCTGAATGGCCTACTCCTGTTCCTATGTTCTCTGGTCTATCTACGTAACTGAAGTCCCTCATCCCTGGAATCATTCTCGGAAATCTCTGCTGCACCCTCTCTAAGGCCTTCACACCTTTCCTGAAGTGCGGTGCTCAGAGCTGGACACAATACTCCAGTTGTGGCCGAACCAGTGTTTTATAAAGGTTCATCATGACTTCCATACTTTCGTATTCGATACCTCTATTTATAAAGCCCAGGATCCCGTATGCTTTTCTAAACTGCCATGTCAACTTCAACGAATTGTGCACATATACCCCCAGATCTCTCTGTTCCTGTACCCCTTTTAGAATTGAGCCCTCTAGTTCATATTGCCTCTCCTCGTTCTTCCTAGCGAAATGTATCACTTTGCATTTTTCTGCGTTAAATTTCATCTGCCACGTGTCTGCCCATGCCACCAGCCTGTCTATATCCTCTTGAAGTCTATCACTATCCTCCTCACTGTTTACTACCCTTCCAAGTTTTGTGCCATCTGCAAATTTGGAAATTGTGCTCTGTACATTAATATAGATCATGAAGAGCAGTGGTTCCAGCATCGCCCCTGGGGAATACCACCGTATACCTCTCTCCAGTCTGAAAAGCAACCATTCATCACTACTCTCTGTTTCCTGTCCCTTAGCCAATTCTGTATCCATGTTGCTACTGCCCCCTTTCTTCCATGGGCCACAATCTTGATGATAAGCCTACAATGCGGCATTTTATCGAACGTCTTTTAACAGTCCATATACACCAAATCAACTGCATTGCCCTCATCTACCCTCTCTGTTACCTCGTCAAAAAAACTCTCTCAAGTTAGTTAAACACGATTTGCCTTTAACAAATCTGTGCTGGCTTTCCCTAATCAGTCCACACTCATCCGATTACTGTTTCTAAAAGTTTCCCCACCGCTGAGGTTAAACTGACTGGCCTATAGTTGCTGGGTTTATCCTTGCACCCTTTTTTGAACAAGGGTGTAACATTTGCAATTCTCCAGTCCTCTGGCACCATCCCCATATTTACGGATGTTTGGAAGATTATGGGCAGTACCTCTGCAATTTCCACCCTTACTTCCCTCAGCAACCTAGGATGCATCCCATCTGGACCGGGTGACTTATCTACTTTAAGCACAGCTAGCCTTTCAAGTACCTCTTCTTTATCAATTCATCAGTTTATCTTCCAGCATTAGATGGAGATGCTTTGCATTGTATGAGACCATCCTGCAGAAGTGAGACTGAATTATAAATTGCAGAAGGACTTTGGTCACTAAAATGAGAGGCCCAATTCTTCCCAATGCATCATTCCTGTTCTGGTTTGACTTCCTTAGCACTGGCTGATGCTGCATGTCATTTGAGTTCCCATGACAGCTGCAGCCTGATATATAAAGGGCATATTCAATTCACATTTCATGCTTTCTTGTGCATGCCATTACATCCTTCCCATTTCCAATGACTGTTGTTGACAGCCTCGTATTTGAAAATGCTTTGGCGGCGATCAGTGCCAAGTACCAAACGTGAACATCTTCTTAGTATGTGGCCTGATAACACCCGGAAGGTGGGACCTTTTTCCAAAAAGATATTAGCTGCTCCATCTCCCCCACTTTCCTGTGCTGAACTGTTATTCAAATCTTTCTACCACCACCTAAGACTTTTGAATGTAATCACCTTCATAACAGCTTTGGACTCCAGAAAGAGGTGGTGAATCCTTGGATCATTCTCCATCATCAACTCCAAATGTTGATGGTTTATGGAATTGGCTGTGAACGTTATCCTTTTGGTTCTTTCTGTTACTAGAGTTGCAAAGCCCTTGCTGAAAGTAGAATCAGAAAACCTCCTTCCATTCTCTGCAAATTCAATGGGATTGGATTTTTCTAACCAGATCTGAGGAGGACTTTCCCTTTCTTCTTGAGCCCCTTTAATGACTGCTAACTTGGTCATTTGACACATTTTAATGCAAAAGTTCCCAAAAACTGAATGTGTTTTACCCTGGAAGGTCCTGCCTCAGTTGTGGACTTTCAAACTCTCATCATTCTCTTTTGCTTTCAGACATTTGTTTTGTTGCTCTATTTTTGCAGCTTTTTCAATGTACCAGTATCACAAGAAAGCAGAGAATAGAAAAATAGAATACTTGGTTAAATTGGACAGAAGACAACGGAGCACTAACACATACAGGTGCAGCAGGTAATCCGGAAGGCAAACGGAATATTGGCCTTTATTTCTAGGGGGATGGAGTATAAAACCAGGGAAGTCATGCTACAACTGTACAGGGTGCTGGTGAGACCGCACCTGGAGTACTGCGTACAGTTCTGGTGTCCTTATTCTTATACTTGCATTGGAGGCAGTTCAGAGAAGGTTCACGAGGTTGATTCCGGGTATGGAAGGGTTGTCTTATGAGGAAAGATTGAACAGGTTGGGTCCATACTCATTGGAGTTTAGAAGAATGAGAGGAGATCTTATTGAAACATAAAAGATTCTGAGGGGACTCGATAGGGTAGATACTGAGAGGATGTTACCCCTCATGGAGGAATCTAAAACTAGGGGGCATAGTCTCAGAATAAGGGATCGCTCGTTTAAGACAGAAATGAGGAGGAATTTCTTCTCCCAGAGGGTCGTGAATCTTTGGAATTCTTTACCCCGAAAAGCTGTGTAGGCTGAGTCATTGAATACATTCAAGGCTGAGTTAGACAAATTTTTGATCAGCAAGGGAGTCAAAGGATATGGGGAAAGGCGGGAAAGTGGAGTTGAGGTAAAAATCAGATCAGCCATGATCTCATTGAATGACGGAGCAGGCTCGAGAGGCCGAATGGTCTACTCCTGCTCCTATCTCTTATGGTCTTATGTAGTGGCCCCTTTCTTTGTATGTAAGACCATGTAGGATTACTTCATCATGTATATGATCATTGTGAGAACTGGGTGTTCTACAAAAGTTAGCAGAAAATAGCCACTTACTACTGGGTCAGACACGCACAATATATGGAGGAATGCAAAATGAAAATGTACAGTTACCTTGCTTGTAGAGTCTTCCTCATTCATCAAAGAAAGCATTTTTCTATGGATCAAAATCCCGTACAGAAGATTCATTGCATGTGGTCATGATGTTTTCTGCTTGTCTGGAAAAGAACTGATTAGCTGGCCTTTCCTTGTACTGTTGTCACGAACGTCAAAAATGCCTTTTACATCGAATTACACTGAATGTACAGCACAGAAACAGGCCATTCAGTCCAACAGGTCCATGCTGGTGTTTATGCTCCACATGAGCCTGCTCCCTCCCTACTTCATCTAACCCGATCAGGATATCCTTCTATTCCTTTCTCCCTCATGTGTTTATCTAGCTTCCCCTTAAATGCATCTATGCTAGTCGCCTCAACTATTCCTTGTGGTAGCAAGTTCCACATTCTAGCCACTCTCTGGGCAAAGGAGTTTGACCTGAATTCCCTATTGGATTTATTAGTGACTATCTTATATTTATGGCCCCCGGTTCTGGTATCCCCCACAAGTGGAAACACCTTCTCTACGTCTACTCTATGAAACCCTATCATAATCTTAAAAGATGGGGGAGAAACTGCTCCTCATCTACAAGTTTACAAGAGCCCAAATTCAAGAATAGGGGTGAGACTGATGACCTGAAATGGTAACTAATGAATGACTTCTTTTTGTTTTAAAAAAAACAAGTAACACGAGAAAGGCCTTTATTTCAGTTTTTATTTTATGACAAATAATGAGCATGGAACTGGAAAATGTCCAGGATTTATCAAAACATCATTTTGAAAAATCTCAAAAAATTAGCTTTGGATGAAAGTATATATACCACTTGTAGAGAAGTTACTTGAGTATTTGTGTAACCATAATCAAGTTCATTTAAGATTTAGTCTGAAGGAAATCTAGTGCTGTTATTTTTGCATTTTGAATTGAGATTCGTATTGAATCAACTCAAGTCTGCCATCTTTATACCGTTTTCTTCAATCCTGTTTGCATTTTGATTTGAGATTCAGTTCAAATTATCATGTTAATATTCTGTAACAGCAGATACAATACATGGAGATTAATGCTGGCTAGAAAGATATATTACAGTTTCTGAACATCTTGGCTTTAGCCTGGAAGTCACTATAGCTTAAAGGCTGCTTGATAATCAGTTACCATAAGTAATTTATAATAATCTATTACATTTTTATGTGCAGGTATGAGCATCTGAAAATCAACAACTGGAAGGATTGGTACCTGGACTTGAGTAAAAGGACTGTCCCCACCCTGGAATATGGTACCTCAGTGTTGGACAGCGCTACCAGTCATGGTGATCCTAAGTTATCTGGCACAATACATCCAGGCAGACAGTGAGTAAAATTAAGTTCTGTTACTAATTTTTCTCTTTAAACTACCTTGATATGTGTGAATTTGTTTGAATGTAGCGGATTGATAAATATGAACACTAACAACTTGGAAGGAGAAAAGAATTGCAACATATGGTCACTGCAAACTTGTATGGTGGACTCCTCAGATTTAAAGGGTACTCTGAAATGACACCAACAGCATAAGCAAAGTAGCAAAACAGAAATCTTGTCTGAGTGGGTAATCTTTCCCTTCCACAATTTTTATGTGTGAAACCATTCATGGCAGTCAGTGGGAAAAGTAGAATGACGACAAACTCGAAGTAATGAGAAGAGTTTGCAGCAAACATATGTATCATCAAAAACTACCTTTTCTTTATTACAAAGAGATACTTAAAATTTACCCGGAAAGGGCTTGAAAAGATCCAGTTTGTTTTGAATGTGATTAGCTGTACACTTATCACTTTGAGATTTGAGAATTCTGAATGATAATGGCAAAATAAATGAGGCTTTCACTTGGGATGGGAAGAGGGCCTAAAGTTGAGAGAGGTCAACTATTTTAAATTAATGACTGAATTATGGCATTTAATAATGGCTCTAGTTGGGCAGTCTAAGCATTGGTCTGATTTTGGGTTCTGGCTGTGAAGAGGTGGGTAAAATGTTATTTAAAAAATGATGGGCAGAGCCTGAGTAATATGTAAATATAAAGTAGAAAATTCTTAGTGTACACACTGCAAACATGAGCACCTATACTCTTTTAATGCTGGTCAGATAAGTTGGGGGTTTCTCGAGGTTTTTAATTACAATGATTTTTTTTCTAGGTTGAGCTGTTAAATCTTTAGTGAAAAGAGCTGTTATGCCCTATTTTTAGATGTTGGAAAATCTTGATATAAAAAATGTCACCAATTACACACTTTTTAAAGGTTCATTTTCACTTTTCATTCTTGAATACATGATAATTAATCTTTGTGTGTCACCTATGCTATATAATTCTGGCAAAATAATATTTACTATTATGAGGGAAAAATAAGCAGAGGGAATGGTGTTTATAGGGTTGTACTGAGCTGCAGTATTTCAGATAGATTCTGACTGCTTGTGGCCTGTCTTCCTTGACCTTTTTTTAGCTGTAATTAAGAGCCCAAGATGTTGTGAGCCGAGACAGTAGATAAATGGTGATCTGTCCAATTCTTGAATTGCACTACATTTGGTGTTGCATTCAGTTGCAGTTAAGTTACTGGGAATACAACATAATTTATTTATGAAGGAGCCAAAAGTGGTTTTGAGAGTTTGTAGCTTCTTCCTACTGGTGAAACCACACTGTTCATGCTAGAGGACAGTCTCAGCAACTGGAGCAGGAGAAAAGATGGGGGCCAGCACCATCCTTCTGCTCCTCCTCTTTCTATTGGCCATACCACAATTAAAACAGGACATAGTCAAAAGCAAAATACTGCGGATGCTGGAGATCTAAAATAAATACAGAAAGTGCTGGAGAAGCTCAGCAAGTCAGGCAGCATCTGTGGAGGTTCTGACGAAAGGTCTTCGACCTAAAACGTTAACTCTGTTTCTTTCTCCACAGATACTGCCTGACATGCTGAGCTTCTGAAGCATTTTCTGTGTTTATTTTAGAGAACTTAGTATGGCTCCTTTCTCTATGTTCATATAAAGTAGACAATCATGAATGTTTCCAAAAATATATAATGAATGACAGTTATAACTAGACTGGAGAACCATGATGCTCAAAATCCCAAAAAGAGCTTTTGATTATAGTGGATGCTGGTAGTATTCATGTTTCTGGCTGCTGCAAACTTTGCCTTTGACAACCAAGTTGATTGTAGAGGAAAAGTGAAATTAACATCACTTTAGACACATCTTTCTTTGCTGGATATTCATACTTCTTTCATCAGAACTGGAGAACTGCTCTTGTTTTTTAATTAGTGGGTTTGATTTTCACATCTGTGAGGTTTTAAACTTGTGGGAAATAAAATGGATTACAGTACCTGTGGAATAAACTTGGCCCCAGGACGTGGTTATTGGTAATATCTGTGTGAAGATCTGGTTGAATAGTTCCAATTTCAATATTAGGCTCTCTACTGCCAAGCTAAACTATTCTTAGTTATGATTGGTGGATTCATTGCATCATCTGTCAGTACGAAACAATTGTGTGCTATGCTTGAAGAAGCTCAGATCCCAAATTATAGGGTGGTAATAGTAGGGGACTTTAACTTTCCCAACATTGATTGGGACAGCCATAGCATTAGGGGCTTGGATGGGGAGAAATTTGTTGAGTGTATTCAGGAGGAATTTCTCATTCAGTATGTGGATGGCCCGACTAGAGAGGGGGCAAAACTTGACCTCCTCTTGGGAAATAAGGAAGGGCAGGTGACAGAAGTGTTAGTGAGGGATCACTTTGGGACCAGTGATCATAATTCCATTAGTTTTAAGATAGCTATGGAGAATGATAGGTCTGGCCCAAAAGTTAAAATTCTAAATTGGGGAAAGGCCAATTTTGATGGTATTAGACAGGAACTTTCAGAAGTTGATTGGGAGAGTCTGTTGGCAGGCAAAGGGACGTCTGGTAAGTGGGAGGCTTTCAAAAGTGTGTTAACCAGGGTTCAGGGTAAGCATATTCCTTATAAAGTGAAGGGCAAGGCTGGTAGAAGTCGGGAACCTTGGATGACTCGGGAGATTGAGGCCCTAGTCAAAAAGAAGAAGGAGGCATATGACATGCATAGGCAGCTGGGATCAAGTGGATCCCTTGAAGAGTATAGAGATTGCCGGAGTAGAGTTAAGAGAGAAATCAGGAGGGCAAAAAGGGGACATGAGATTGCTTTGGCAGATAAGGCAAAGGAGAATCCAAAGAGCTTCTACAAGTACATAAAGGGCAAAAGAGTAACTAGGGAGAGAGTAGGGCCTCTTAAGGATCAACAAGGTCATCTATGTGCAGAACCACAAGAGATGGGTGAGATCCTAAATGAATATTTCACATCGGTATTTACGGTTGAGAAAGGCATGGATGTTAGGGAACTTGGGGAAATAAATAGTGATGTCTTGAGGAGTGTACATATTACAGAGAGGGTGGTGCTGGAAGTCTTAACGCGCATCAAGGTAGATAAATCTCCAGGACCTGATGAAATGTATCCCAGGACGTTATGGGAGGTTAGGGAGGAAATTGCGGGTCCCCTAGCAGAGATATTTGAATCATCGACAGCTACAGGTGAGGTGCCTGAAGATTGGAGGGTAGCAAATGTTGTGCCTTTGTTTAAGAAGGGCAGCAGGGAAAAGCCTGGGAACTACAGACCGGTGAGCCTGACATCTGATATGGGTAAGTTGTTAGAGGGTATTCTGAGAGACAGGATTCTCAGGCATTTGGAGAGGCAGGGACTGATTAGGAACAGTAAGCATGGTTTTGTGAGAGGAAAATCATGTCTCATGAATTTGATTGAGTTTTTTGAAGGGGTAACCAAGAAGATAGATTAGGGCTGTGCAGTAGACGTGGTCTACGTGGACTTTAGCAAAGCCTTTGACAAGGTACCGCATGGTAGGTTGTTACATAAGGTTAAATCTCATGGGATCCAAGGTGAGGTAGCCAATTGGATACAAAATTGGATTGACGACAGAAGACAGAGGGTGGTTGTGGAGGGTTGTGTTTCAAACTGGAGGCCTGTGACCAGCGGTGTGCCTCAGGGATCGGTGCTGGGTCCGCTGTTATTTGTTATTTATATTAATGATTTGGATGAGAATTTAGGAGGCATGGTTAGTAAGTTTGCAGATGACACCAAGATTGGTGGCATTGTGGACAGTGAAGAAGGTTATCTCGGATTGCAACGGGATCTTGATAAATTGGGCCAGTGGGCCGATGAATGGCAGATGGAGTTTAATTTAGATAAATGTGAGGTGATGCATTTTGGTAGATCGAATCGGACCAGGACCTACTCCGTTAATGGTAGGGCGTTGGGGAGAGTTATAGAACTAAGAGAGCTGGGAGTACAGGTTCATAGCTCCTTGAAAGTGGAGTCACAGGTGGATAGGATGGTGAAGAAGGCATTCAGCATGCTTGGTTTCATTGGTCAGAACATTGAATACAGGAGTTGGGATGTCTTATTGAAGTTGTACAAGACATTAGTCAGGCTACACTTGGAATTTTTTCACTCAAAGGGTGGTGAGTGTCTGGAACGAGCTGCCAGAGGCAGTAGTAGAGGCGGGTACAATTTTGTCTTTTAAAAAGCATTTGGACAGTTACTTGGGTAAGATGGGTATGGAGGGATATGGGCCAAGTGCAGGCAATTGGGACTAGCTTAGTGGTATAAACTGGGCGACATGGACATGTTGGGCCGAAGGGCCTGTTTCCATGTTGTAAACTTCTATGATTCTAACGCGGTAATTATGCCGTAGCTATCTGGCTCCAAGGAGCTCTGAGCTTGTGTGCTTACATGTATATGCGGAACTCCCCTCTCTGTGGTTGTTAAAATTATGTTTAGATTATGAGAAGTAACATCCACAATTTGTAAATATTGACGCTGCCTTCAGGTCAGACCCACAGCAATGTGGTTGATTCTTAATTGCCCTCTGAAATGGCCTAGCAAGCCACTCAGTTGTAAAATCTCGCTATGAAAAGTCATAATAAGAATAAAACCGGACGGACCACCCGGCATCGGACCACTAGGCACTGGACACGACAACGGCAAACCAAGCCCAGTCGACCCTGCAAGGTCATCCTTACTAACATCTGGGGACTTGTGCCAAAATTGGGAGAGCTGTCCCACAGACTAGTCAAGCAACAGCCTGACATAGCCATACTCACAGAATCATACCTTTCAGCTAACGTCCCAGACTCTTACATCACCATCCCTGGGTATGTCCTGTCCCACCGGCAGGACAGACCCACCAGAGGTGGCGGTACAGTGATATACAGTCAGGAGGGAGTGGCCCTGGGAGTCCTCAACATTGACTCTGGACCCCATGAAATCTCATGGCATCAGGTCAAACATGGGCAAGGAAACCTCCTGCTGATTACCACCTACCGTCCTCCCTCAGCTGATGAATCAGTCCTCCTCCATGTTGAGCACCACTTGGAGGAAGCACTGAGGGTAACAATGGCACTGGACTTCAATGGACTTCAATGTCCATCACCAAGACTGGCTCGGTAGCAGCACTACTGACCGAGCTGGCCGAGTCCTGAAGGACATAGCTGCCAGACTGGGCCTGCGGCAGGTGGTGAGCGAACCAACACGAGGGAAAAACTTACTTGACCTCGTCCTCACCAATCTACCTGTCGTAGATGCATCTGTCCATGACAGTATTGGTAGGAGTGACCACCGCACAGTCCTCGTGGAGATGAAATCCCGTCTTCGCACTGAGGACACCATCCAAAGTGTTGTGTGGCACTACCACCGTGCTAAATGGGATAGATTCAGAACAGATCGAGCAGCTCAAAACTGGGCATCCATGAGGCGCTGTGGGCCATCAGCAGCAGCAGAATTGTATTCCAGCACAATCTGTAACCTCATGGCCCGGCATATTCCTCACTCTACCATTACCAACAAGCCAGGGGATCAACCCTGGTTCAATGAGGAGTGTAGAAGAGCATGCCAGGAGCAGCACCAGGCGTACCTAAAAATGAGGTGCCAACCTGGTGAAGCTAAACTCAGGACTACATGCATGCTAAACAGCGGAAGCAACATGCTATAGACAGAGCTAAGCGATTCCACAACCAACGGATCAGATCAAAGCTCTGCAGTCCTGCCACATCCAGTCGTGAATGGTGGTGGACAATTAAACAACTAACGGGAGGAGGAGGCTCTGCAAACATCCCCATCCTCATTGATGGCGGAGTCCAGCATGTGAGTGCAAAAGACAAGGCTGAAGCGTTTGCAGCCATCTTCAGTCAGAAGTGTCAAGTGGATGATCCATCTCGGCCTCCTCCCGATATCCCCACCATCACGGAAGCCAGTCTTCAGCCAATTCGATTCACTCCACATGATACCAAGAAACGGCTGAGTGCACTGGATACAGCAAAGGCTATGGGCCCTGACAACATCCCAGCTGTAGTGCTGAAGTCTTGTGCTCCAGAACTAGCTGCGCCTCTAGCCAAGCTGTTCCAGTACAGCTACAACACTGGCATCTACCCGACAATGTGGAAAATTGCCCAGGTATGTCCTGTCCACAAAAAGCAGGACAAATCCAATCCGGCCAATTACCGCCCCATCAGTCTACTCTCAATCATCAGCAAAGTGATGGAAGGTGTCGTCAACAGTGCTATCAAGCGGCACTTACTCACCAATAACCTGCTCACCGATGCTTAGTTTGGGTTCCGCCAGGACCACTCTGCTCCAGACCTCATTACAGCCTTGGTCCAAACATGGACAAAAGAGCTGAATTCCAGAGGTGAGGTGAGAGTGACTGCCCTTGACATCAAGGCAGCATTTGACCGAGTGTGGCACCAAGGAGCCCTAGTAATATTGAAGTCATTCGGGGGAAAACTCTCCGGTGGCTGGAGTCATACCTAGCACAAAGGAAGATGGTTGTGGTTGTTGGAGGCCAATCATCTCAGCCCCAGGACATTGCTGCAGGAGTTCCTCAGGGCCGTGTCCTTGGCCCAACCATCTTCAGCTGCTTCATCAATGACCTTCCCTCCATCATAAGGTCAGAAATGGGGATGTTCGCTGATGACTGCACAGTGTTCAGTTCCATTCGCAACCCCTCAAATAATGAAGCAGTCCGAGCCTGCATGCAGCAAGACCTGGACAACATCCAGGCTTGGACTCATAAGTGGCAAGTAACATTCGCGCCAGACAAGTGCCAGGCAATGACCATCTCCAACAAGAGAGAATCTAACCACCTCCCCATGACATTCAACGGCATTACCATCGCCGAATCCCCCACCATCAACATCCTGGGGGGGTCACCATTGACCAGAAACTTAACTGGACCAGCCACATAAATACTGTGGCTACGAGAGCAGGTCAGATGCTGGGTATTCTGCGGCGAGTGACTCACCTCCTGACTCCCCAAAGCCTTTCCACCATCTACAAGGCACAAGTCAGGAGTTTGATCGAATACTCTCCACTTGCTTGGATGAGTGCAGCTCCAACAACACTCAAGAAGCTCGACACCATCCAGGACAAAGCAGCCCACTTGATTGTCACCCCATCCACCACCCTAAACATTCACTCCCTTCACCACCGGCGCACTGTGGCTACAGTGTGCACCATCCACAGGATGCACTGCAGCAACTCGCCAAGGCTTCTTCGACAGCACCTCCCAAACCTGCGACCTCTATCACCTAGAAGGACAAGAGCCGCAGGCACATGGGAACAACACCACCTGCATGTTCCCCTCCAAGTCACACACCATCCCGACTTGGAAATATATCGCCGTTCCTTCGTTGTCACTGGGTCAAAATCCTGGAACTCCCTTCCCAACAGCACTGTGGGAGAACCGTCACCACACGGACTGCAGCGGTTCAAGAAGGCGGCTCACCACCACCTTCTCAAGGGCAATTAGGGATGGGCAATAAATGCTGACCTTGCCAGCGACGCCCACATCCCGTGAACGAATAAAAAAAAGGTATGTTATATTTTTTAAAAACCAGGACATCCAGCTGAATCAGTTTGGGACCCAACTCCAGATTTATACTGCAAATTTAGATCTACCTCAAGAGGATATAGACAGGTTGGTGGCATGGCTGGACATGTGGCAGATGAAATTTAATGCAGAAAAATGCGAAGTGATACATTTCAGTAGGAAGAATGAGGAGAGGCAATATAAACTAGAGGGCACAATTCTAAAAGAGGTACCGGAACAAAGAGACCTGGGGGTATATGTGTACAAATCATTGAATGTGGCAGGGCAGGTTGAGAAAGCAGTTAAAAAAACATACAGGATCCTGGGCTTTATAATTAGAGGCACAGAGTACAAAAGTATGGAAGTCATGATGAACCTTTATAAAACACTGGTTTGGCCACAACTGGAGTATCGTGTCCAGTTCTGGGCAATGCACTTTAGGAAAGATGTGAAGGGCTGAGAGAGGGTGCAGAAGAGATTTACTTGAATGATTCCAGGGATGAGGGACTTTAGATACGTGGATAGACTGGAGAAGTTGGGGTTGTTCTCCTTGGAACAGAGATGGTTGCGAGGAGATTTGATAGAGGTATTCAAAATCATGAAGGGTCTCGACAGGGTAGATAGAGAGAAACTGTTCGCATTGGCGGAAGGGTCAAGAACCAGAAGACATAGATTTAAAGTGATTGGCAAAAGAGGAAAAACTTTTTCACACAGCAAGTGGTTCGGATCTGGAATGCACTGCTCGAAGGGGTGGTGGAGACAGATTCAATCATGGCCTTCAAAAGGGGACTGGATAAGTATTTGAAAGGAAAAACTTTTCAGGGCTACGGGACTAGGGTGGCGGAGTGGGACTCGCTGGATTGGTCTTGCATAGAGCCGGTGCAGACTCGATGGGCCAACTGGCCTCCTTACATGCTGTATCCTTACTATGATTCTATGAACTTTCGTATTGCATTGAATACTTCGATGATTTGAAGGGATCGGTCCAAGGCAGTGAGGATATGAAATCTAACAGCTCCGAAGTTCTTTTGATGAGTTTAATTTCTTTTGTATTTATTGATTGGTCCATTGTTAATCATATTCCTTAACCCAAAAAAATGGCTGGTATGAAGAATTTTTTTTAAATGGAAAACTTTTCTGACCGTAAAAGCATTATTGAATTTCGAAGTCCATGATGAGCAGCTTTTTAAAAAATAATTGCCTCCCCCATTTATATTGTATTTCTCATTTATTTAAAGGATATTTTTGCAAAGTAGTAATATGGTAAGCAATGCTTAATCTGTGATTCAATTTCTTTTTAAACGCACATTTGGTCCAATAAGTGTTGATTTAGAATCATGGAAACGAGTGGTTTTAAATCACTTCTTACTGGACCAAAAGTTATTTGGGGAAGAAAACTGATGTGTGAAATGCCAACTGTCCTGGGCAAAGGTGAAGAAAAACTGACCAAGAATGTGAAGATTTGCAACACTGCAATGTCATAATGCAATCAACTATTAACCTCCATACCATAAGAGTAAAGGCTGTTTTTAAATGACTTAACTTCATATCTTAGCAATTGATATAGAATTGGAGCTTCCAGCATTGATTTATAACATTAGTCTAACTTACAGTAAAAAGCAAATGTGTTGCTTAATTATTCATGGACGATGTATTATTGCAGGAAATTAAGATATCAGGAGCAACTAAAAACAGTTTAACAAGTGAGCCAATAAACAGATGATACAGGACACCTGAAATTGCTCTGCTAAAATGGACTCGATGTTTTCACATTAATATTTTACAGCTTAACAAAATGTACATAAAGTTACCACTGAGTGTTTACCTATTTACCTACAAGCTGGTCACGTTCAATATTCTGATCTAATAAGGGATCCCTTGTTGGCAGGTTGGCAAAGCTGGAATTACAGCAGGCTTGAATTTCACAATTGTCTTCAGGTACTGCACCCATTCTTCACGAGTGAGTTTAGGCTTTAAGTATCGATGGACTGTTTTATCACAAGTAGTCTGTACACATAGATATACTTTCCAACAGATGGAACTGGATAGTAGTTGGGAACAGGAAATTCAGCTGTTTTTTTTTCTGAACCTTCATTTTGCTTACCCCCTTGCCTAGGGACGCTGAGACCAGCGGTAGCCTCCTTATTGTCACCTCAACTAACAATTAACTTGGTACTGGGATTGAAACTGGGGTTTTACTGATCTGTGTATGTAAGAAACCAAAGTGCAGGCCATCTCTAAAGTTGAAGAGGCAAGTTTCAGGAGCTAGGAAGGAGACTAAAGAGCAGAACAACAACAACTTGCATTTATATAGTGCCTTTAAAGTAGGAAAACGTCCCAAGACGGCTTCACATGAGCGTTATCAGACAAAATTTGACACCACGCCACATACGGAGATATTAGAATAGGCAACCATAAATTTGGCCACAAAGGTAGGTGTTAAGGTGCGTCTTAAAGGAGGAGACAGAGGTAGACAGGCAAAGAGGCTTAGGAAGGGAATTTCAGAACTTATGGCCAAGACAGCTGAAGGCATGACCACCAATGGTGGGGTTAAGGAAATCGGGAATGCACAAGAGGCCAGAATTGGAGGAACGCAGAGTTATCGGAGGGTTGTAAAGGTGGAGGAGGTTACAGCGATAGGGAGGGGGGATTTGGACCAACAGGTGAGAATTTTAAGTTTGAGGACCTCAAAAGGTGGTAATGTTTGAATTACTCCCAGTACCACGCGCCAGTAAATGTACTAACAGCAAGTTAAAGCAGGTTAATGCGTGGCTGGAGAAATGGTGCAAGAGGGAGGGCTTCAGATTCTTGGGGCATTGGGACCAGTTGTGGGGCAGGAGGGGTAGACGGGCTGCACCTGAACAAGGCTGGGATCAATGTCTTCAAGGGGAGGTTAACTAGTGCTTGGGAGAAGGTTTAATCTAATTAGGCAGGAGGAGGGGGTCCAGGATGAAGCATCAGAGAGAAGAAGCAAGGTGCATCGAGGACTGGGAGAGACAAACAACATTAGAATAAAGAATAGCCCAGAAAGAGGATGGATCAGACAGGGGAGAAATACAAAAGCAGACTAAGGCGGGTTTGGTGTGCATGTATGTAAATGCACGGAGCGTGACAAATAAGGTTGGTGAGCTGCAGGCGCAAGTTGCCAAATGGGGACTCTTGAGATGCTCGTGGCCGTTGACTTCTGGAAGCGTGAGCATGAGAAGACTGACTACAGACTGCAGCAATTTAACCTGGTGCCGGGATAGTCTGGCTCAGCTGGCTTTCTGGCCCCATGTTTGGTATTGGTTGAAAGTGTGGTGTGGGAGCTGATGTGCTGACCTCCTGAGAGAGGGCCGCTTGTGCCGTTCCTGTTGCGCCACTGCCACTTCCATGGGGCTGGGGCTAATCACTTCCACTGATCTGCAGGCAAACAGATTGCAGAAGATGAGTGACTCCTTGAAAGCTACATCCATGTAGTCCACCAATTTGTTATCTAGGCTCATCATTCAGTAGAGGTTTAATGTAACTAAATTTAGGGAGGGAGAAATGAGCTGGGATTCTGGAAGCTGGGTACAACCAAGTGAGGCCAAAGTGGTTTAGGCCGGGTATAGTTAATTGAAGCAACATGGAGTAACACTCATGCTTTCCTGCGTGTTTCAGAAGAGATTTTGGTTCATAGTTGTCATAGAGGGGCTTGGTGAGAGAAAGAGAGCAAAGTACCGAATTGTTGCTATTTCTGCTGTAGGAGTAATGAGTAGTGTCTGCAGAAAATAAGTTTGTCATCTTTCAGTCTTCCACCATTGCTCCCTTTGTTTTAATGGGCACACAAGAAGTTCAGAGATTGTAAGTAAATAATTAATACTTGCACACTAATTTGGGGATTTTTTTTTCTGAATATAATGCTTGAAATAAAAATTATAGCAAAAAAAATGTCAAAGCAATGAATTCTTCATTTATTTATAGCACTCAACCAGATGAATTGCTGGGGATCAAAACTTCTAAAGTAGAGTCTGTTCAAATTATTCATTGATTTTTAAAATCCTTGTCAGTAGACTAGCCCTTAAATTCAGCAGATATTTTTTTGGTTGGATACAACAAAAATATTAACCCAAAGTTTGAAGTCTTTCCTGTCGTGGACCAGTGGACTGCTTTCGGATCACTGAATCAGAATTTCTACTTCAGTGTTCGAAAGCTATTGATCTCCTTTTATTTATATTTTACGCTTCACATTATTGTCTGCTAATTTGCTAAATGGTTGGTTCTCCAAGACACAAAAGAGGGATTTTAACACGTGGATATGGGTAATGACAACAAAATGGCAGAAATATTGAATAGTTATTTTGCCTCCATATTTACCAGGGAGACTAACGAGGTGGGCATGATGTTAGAAGAAGAGATCAAAAAAGATATTAAAACATTTAAGATCGAAAGGGGGGAGAAAATTGATAAACTAATCAAACTTAGGGACAGACTTCAGAAGGGAAACTCATGCTTGACCAACCTTACTGAATTCTTTGAAGAAGTAGTAGTAAAAGTAGACAAGAGTAATGCAGTAGATGTAATATATTTGGATTTTCAAAAGGCCTTCGATAAGGTACCACGTTGTAGACTCATGACTAAGGTCAGAGCATGTGGAGTCAGGGGACAGGTAGCAGAATGGATAGTAAGTTGGCTACAAAACAGAAGAGTGTAGAGGTTAATGGCAGCTACTCAGACTGGCAGCAGGTGGGATGTAGTGCTCCACAGGGCTCTGTGCTGGGACAGCTGTTGTTCACAATTTACAGTAACGATTTGGGATTCGGGAATTGGAAGTACAATTTCAAAATTTGTGAATGACACCAAATTGGGGGTGCAGTTAATACAAATGAAGAATGCGTCAAAATGCAAGAGGACATTAACAAATTTGCAGAATGGGCATGTAATTGGCAAATGAATTTTAATACAGATAAGTGTGGGTGGTGCATTTTGGTAGGAAGAATAAGGAGGCCATATACTGCTTAGATAAGAGCTTAAACGGGATAGGGGAGCAAAGGGATCTAAGGGCACAGATACACAAATCACTAAATGTAGCGAGGCAGGTTAATGAGGCCATATACAAGGCAAATCAAGCACTCGGGTTAATTTCTAGAGGGATAGAATTGAAAAGTGAAGAAATTATGTTAAAGTTGTATAGAACCTTAGTTAGACCACACTTGGAGTACTGTGCACAGTTCTGGTCTCCATATTATAGACAGGATATAGACATGATGTGGAGATGCCGGTGATGGACTGGGGTGGACAAATGTAAGGAATCTTACAACACCAGGTTATAGTCCAACAGTTTTATTTGAAAATCACAAGCTTTCGGAGATTATCTCCTTCGTCAGGTGAGTGAGTGAAAGGTTCTCAAATCGCATATCTTCTATTAGGCTGGGACACGATCACACCAATCAAAGGTGTCGTTGGTGTTCAGACAGGTTAGCCACGGAAAACAGTACGTCCCAGTATACTGAATACACAATGGGTCAGATTACAAAGCCAGAGCGAGAAAGAGACCCGAAAGGCAGAGAGAGAGAAAGAGAGAGAAAGAATGTCCAGTTGAGAGAATGTCCAGTTGTATTAAAAACAGATAACTTTTTTTTCCTGCTGGTGGGGTTACATGTAGCGTGACATGAACCCAAGATCCCGGTTGAGGCCGTCCTCATGGGTGCGGAACTTGGCTATCAATTTCTGCTCGACGATTTTGCGTTGTCGTGTGTCTCGAAGGCCGCCTTGGAGTACGCTTACCCGAAGATCGGTGGCTGAATGTCCTTGACTGCTGAAGTGTTCCCCGACTGGGAGGGAACCCTCCTGTCTGGCGATTGTTGCGCGGTGTCCGTTCATCCGTTGTCGCAGTGTCTGCATGGTCTCGCCAATGTACCATGCTCCGGGGCATCCTTTCCTGCAACGTATGAGGTAGACAACGTTGGCCGAGTGACAGGAGTATGAACCATGTACCTGGTGGGTGGTGTCCTCTCGTGTGATGATGTGTCAATGATCTGGCATGTCTTGCAGAGGTTGCTGTGGCAGGGTTGTGTGGTGTCGTGGACGCTGTTCTCCTGAAAGCTGGGTAATTTGCTGCGAACGATAGTCTGTTTGAGGTTGGGTGGCTGTTTAAAGGCGAGTAGTGGAGGCGTGGGGATGGCCTTAGCGAGGTGTTAGTCGTCATCAATGACGTGTTGAAGGCTGCGGAGAACATGGCGTAGTTTCTCCGCTCCGGGGAAGTACTGGACGACGAAGGGTACTCTGTTGGTTGCATCCCTTGTTTGTCTCCTGAGGAGGTCTATGCGATTCTTCGCTGTGGCCAGTCGGAACTGTCGATCGACGAGTCGAGCGTCATATCCCGTTCTTACGAGGGCATCTTTCAGCGTCTGTAGGTGTCCATCGCGTTCCTCCTCATCTGAGCAGATCCTGTGTATTCGCAGGGCCTGTCCATAGGGGATGGCCTCTTTGACGTGGTTAGGGTGGAAGCTGGAAAAGTGGAGCATCGTGAGGTTGTCCGTGGGCTTGCGGTAGAGTGAGGTGCTGAGGTGCCCATCTTTGATGGAGATTTGTGTGTCCAAGAAAGAAACCGATTCTGAGGAGTAGCCCGTGGTGAGTTTGATGGTGGGATGGAACTTGTTGATGTTATCGTGTAGTCTCTTCAGTGATTCTTCGCCGTGGGTCCATAGGAAGAAAATGTCGTCGATGTATCTGGTGTATAGCGTTGGTTGGAGGTCCTGTGCAGTGAAGAAGTCGTGCTCGAACTTGTGCATGAAAATGTTGGCGTATTGGGGTGCGAATTTGGTCCCCATGGCTGTTCCGTGTGTTTGGGTAAAGAACTGGTTATCGAAGGTGAAGACATTGTGATCCAGGATGAAGCGGATGAGTTGTAGGATGGCGTCTGGAGATTGGCTGTTGTTGGTGTTGAGTACTGAGGCTGTCGCAGCGATGCCGTCATCGTGGGGGATACTGGTGTAGAGCGCCGAGACGTCCATCGCGGTGAGAAGTGTTCCTGGTTCAACTGGTCCGTGGGTGCTGAGTTTTTGTAGGAAGTCTGTAGTGTCGCGACAGAAGCTAGGGGTTCCCTGTATGATGGGTTTCAGGATGCCCTCGATGTATCCAGAGAGGTTCTTACACAGGGTTCCGTTGCCTAATACGATAGGTCGTCCGGGTGTGTTGGCTTCGTGTATCTTTGGGAGGCAGTAGAAGTCTCCCACGTGGGGAGTACGTGGGATGAGAGCACGTAGGATGCTTTGAAGGTCTGGGTCGAAGGTCTTGATCAGTTTGTTGAGCTGGTGGGTGTGTTCTTTCCAGCCTAATATAAGATATGCGATTTGAGAACCTTTCACTCACTCACCTGACGAAGGAGATAATCGCCGAAAGCTTGTGATTTTCAAATAAAACTGTTGGACTATAACCTGGTGTTGTAAGATTCCTTACAGGATATAGAGGCATTGGAGAGGGTGTAAAAAAGATTCACAAGGATGATACCAGAAGGGATGAGGATATCCTTATCAGGAAAGCCTGAACAGGCTGGGGCTCTTTTCTCCAGAAGAGAGAAGGTTAAGGGGTGACCTGATGAAGGTCTTTATGATAATGATAGGGTTTGATAGGGTAGGCATAGAGAAAATGTTTCCACTTATTGGGGAGTCCAAAACCAGAGGTCATAAATATAAAATAGTGGCAAATAAATCCAATAGGTAGTTCAGGAGAAACTTCTTTACCCAGAGAGTGGTAAGAATGTGGAACACACTATCACAAGGAGTAGTTGAGGCAAATAGCATAGATACATTTAAGGGGAATCTGGATAAGCACATGAGGGGGAAAAGGAATAGAAGGGTATCCTGATAGGGTTAGATGAAGTATGGAGGGAGGGAGGAAGTTCGTGTGGAGCATAAATGCCGGCATAGACCATTTGGGCCGAATGGCCTGTTTTGTGCTGTCCTTTCAATGTAACTCGATGGGTTGTTTTATATGAAGTTTCAAATTCCCACTGCTCCTGAATTTTGGGCCAGCTGATTAGAGTGTGGGATAGCTTATTTAATCACCCTGAGCTTGAGGGACTATTTATTAAAATCCATTTTAATTCTTTCTAATCTTGGTCTAGTTAATGTTTAATTGCTTGCTTTATTTCATGTGTTTGCATGCTGTTTCTCACGCACCCTCTGCTATTCTTTGTGAGGAGGTTGTTCAGTTGCCTCCTAAAACGGCTAAAGTGTATATGCAGTTAAGAGAAAGTGGGGAACAAGTGAATATTTTTCTGGACCTTCAAAAATCACTTACGCACCCTGAAAAGCACTGGTTCTGGAACAGTCCCAGTTTCTCAATTCCACACACTATTAAATAAGACAAAGAATAATATGTGTAACAGTTGCACTTCAGTTTATAGATGAGCTATTAATTTCCGATTATTGCACAAGTCAAATTACATTTGTTACATGCGATTCTGGAACTTTTATATTTTAGGGATTGCTTTCTGCAATTCTGTCCATTTACAGCCAGGGGTATTGGTTTATAGTGACTAAATAGGACATATTCTATTATTACATGGGATTCTGGGCATTTTGCTATCGTTTTAGGGTTGAATTCTGAAATTCTGTCAATTTTTCCATGAAAAGTGCAAACCAGTGGCCTTGTATGTAGGAATAATTGTTGCTCGATGGGAACATGGAACAAATGACATCCTTGACATGTTACCTCTAAGTCTAATGTAGACCCAATTATTTATTTTTTAATAATTTAGGCATGTAGAAGTGAAGCCAGCTCAATTAGATCTGGGGAAATCATGCTGAGCATTCACATAAATTGGAGATAGCGGGTGCCACATGTGGCCTCCCATTCCTCTCCTACATCATAAAAGCACCATTGTACCTGTTCAGTTTTCCCCAACTTTCTGCTGTTTGCGTCCTACTTCTCACTGTTAAATTGAGAGAAATTTTTCAGTCTCTCCACAGAAGTAAATTAGATTAGATGTTTATTATTCAGTTTTCTCCTACATTTACAGTTTTCTTCTACATTTTGTTCACAACCAACTGGTTCATATTTTATTCTTTTCAAATTTTATTGTAGGAATTAGGGTATTGGCATTAGTTGCCAAGTCTTTAGATCAAATATCAACAAAAGCAATGCTGTTGTTAGGGACGCTATGAATACAAAGAAAAAAAAAGTTTACAGGCTCAGCTGTGACAACTGCTTTTCCCAGGTTATGTAGCAACAACTACTGACCAACCACATGCCCTGCAGGTGGCCAAATGAAAGGGACCCATAAAATCAGACACAAAGAAACGGCACATATAAGGCGACTGAGACACAAAATTTGAGTTTATCACTCGACTCGGAGAGCTCCCACCTCAGATGTTCTGTACATGTGCTGGCACTGACCTATTCATTAGTCTGCCTGCAAAAAAATAAAGTCAACTATTTTTACAGTTGGGACAATGGATCGATAACAGCTTCAGCCAAGATTTTTTTAAATACTATGCAAAATGCAATTGCCTATTCATAATTGCAGATGAGCACGATTTATGTATAAAATGTTTGTCTGCCATATTTGCCTACTGTTATAAAACCCGCGAAGAACTACTAATCTGTTTGATTCGTATTATTCCCCCCCCCCCCCCCAAAATAAATTTAGCAAATCAGGGGGTTAAATCTGGACTAGCCAAGCTCTGCATTTCTAGCCAAACCCAGTTAGGCATTGTCAAGAACTCACCAGAACCAGTCGTATCATAAAAAGTCACTGTACACGCTTTCTGCCCCTGAGGAAGAGGACTCTCGAGCGAAGAGATTCTGGTCACAGCCAGAAAAAAAATATTGGCTTCTCTGATAATTATTGGATACCTTTTGGACTATTCACCCACAGAGATGGTCCAAATACAATGTAAAACTAAACATAAATATCCCTTGTGAAATTTATCCTTTGTGAAAGAACTGAGAGAACCACTAAACCACTCGTGAAGGGATCTTTTATAAATCTAGCTTAGTCCTAGACTGAGTATCCTATAAACTGAGAGTGAGAAGCACTTGTAGATTCATTTTTTGAGCTTGAAAACAATTTTAACCTAGCATATTTTTCAAGATAATATGCATTGAGGTCATTGAGGTGCATCTCTCCATGCACACTGCTGACATGCTCTCTCCAGTTCCTAAATGAAATCAAAATCCAAGTAAAAGTCCTCAGTGGGGTAGCCAGATTTCTACAGCACACCCTCTCTGCACATATGGCTTTAAGCATTTCATGAAATCCATTAATCCTCTAGCACATTCAGCTGGAGCCATGATCCCTCCTGTGGGTGGGGTGAGATTAGCTACACTTTCCAACCAGTGAATCCATGGAGGTCCACTTGGGAGTTTCCCTATCAATTTGCAAATAATTGGGAACAACAGTTGCTTGTGGAGATGAAAGACTGTGCCAAACTCTCCGAATTCCAAATTGATAGACGTTCAATGTGTGGGTTGATCCAAGTCTTGTATTCGATTTAGGGGTATATGACCCTGGAATAGATTGCTTCCTTCAAATCTTATACAGCATGCACCAGATGACTCATAAGATTTTTCATTCCCACATCCTTTTTTGGCTACAGTCATGGCTGTCTGGGATGGTGCATGTAAGTGACCAGGATCTGTCCCCAAAATAGATAAAAGTTTCTTGGATTCACTGGGAATCAACGGCACCCTTACACAGCGGAAAATTTGGCATAAGTTCTGATATTTCGTGGCATGGGAAACCCATTACAATGGACATTCATCCCAAGCTCCCCGACTGTGCTTAACTTATGGGGCACTCAGTTGATAAATCGATCTCCAAGGACGGCAACCGACCAAGTCCCTTGGGCAGAGTTTATTGAGTAGAGGACCATGCTATTGTAGATAACCACAGGGTAGGTGACTGAATTCTTTCATAGTCAACCATTGTACCTCATCAAAGACCAGATGCCATGGACATGGTGATTCATATCTTTGGCACAAAGTACCATATCTACACCTGTCTTCACATCCATAAGAGTTACCACATCAACTGATGCATCTACCTTTAATGGGAAGGGTATCTTTTGCAGACAGTGGACAATTCATTTGAAGCAGAATTTGCAAACAATTTCACAATGGCTATGAAAAGCAGAAGGCTTTGTGAAAATATTTCTTGGTCCAAGCGATAGGTTATAATGAATCCTAATGCACTAACGGCCCTTTTGTGGCACTAATGCTTCCAAGTCCCATAGCCAAGAAGCTCCCACTGTAGCTCATGCCATATCTCTGAATCTTTCCCAGCATCAAACCAATAACTCCCTGGAAATTACCAACCCACCCAGAACTCAGGCGGATGGGGAGGAATTACTATGGATAGAATATGGATACAAGTCCTAGAGACCTTTGTTGAATGACAACTATTTCAGTTCACAAGCACATCAGAGGTTTTGCCTGTTAACGATGGGTGCCTGCTGAGATTGACAGATTGCTCGCAATTATGAGTAATTGTAAAAGTTCCCCAAGCAGGAGCAAACCAGGTTCTAATCCTGATATTCCGTTGTCCTCTGTCTGGTACCAAATCTGAGTTCTGAAACCAGTTCCTTTAAACAGGAAAAGTTCAAAATAATCACACTGCCTCAGATTATGCAGCCAGTAAATCGTCTGTAAACCGAAGGATGCCAACTTCAATCTTGCAAGTCCTGTTGCAAAATGTTAAATATTGACGTAAAAGCACTAACAAAAATCCTAACAGGAGGTAAGGAAGTTCTAGGTGGCCTGCTAAGTAGGCTGTTGTGGTCATCCATCTGCACTCAACTGTCTCCTTATAAGTGGACACCTCGGGAGTGATTTTAAACCAAAAGAACGAGTGGGTTGGGGGCGGGCGGGAGTTGAAAACAGTTGTTTTTTGAGTCGCGACTGCAACCCGACTGTATTTCTGGGTTTAGTGTCGGTGCATAAAAGTACAGGCTTCCCACTGGGAATGCAAAGTTTGAAAATTTTGCTGTTGCGACCCAAAAAAACAACTATTTTCAACTCCCACCCGTCCCCAACCCACCTGTTCTTGGGGTTTAAAATCACCCTCCCGATCTCAACAAGGACAAGTCCATTATCATCATTAAATGTGGTGGAAGCTGTCATATGGATTCCCCTGCAGGATATTGATCTTGCGATCACAAGGTTGGATCCAGAACCAAAACCTTATCAGTGCTATGTGTGAGGAGGCCAATGACTCAGAAAGCTCAACTGAAGTAGTTGCAAAAACAAATGACACAGAGAACTAGAATGGTGGATGGATGCTGCCTTGAGGCCTCATATCCATAAATGGTTTTTCACGGAGCTTCACATCCCTTCTATAAAGGGAATAATAGATTCTGGAACATCACGCAAGATGGTCTAGAATCAGAAAGACTTTTTGCTGGATAGTTCAGAATGACACCATCCCCCCACCCTGCCAAAGAACATTAGATTTGGCATGTGTTATAGCTGAGACTTCTAATTGACTAAGAAACCTGGTTCCTGTTCAAATAAATGGTTCTGGTGAGCCAATCATATAGATAGAGATAAACATGTCGATGCTGCATTTTGAGATGCACCTCAACCATGGATAGGCACCTGCAATGGCATGAACCAGTTCACTCACTCAAAGTGCTTTTTCAAAAAATGTTGCTTGCCATTTTTAACTCCGTAACTTGTGCTCATTTTCCACCTCCCAACTTCAAATCCATAAATTGAGGCCAGGTGTGGTTGACCGACTACAGTCCCAGCTGAGGTAAGCTAACTTGGCACAGACCAGTAATTGAATTTAGGACCGGCTTGGTCTGTATGTCTCAATACTGTATGGGACATTTAGCCACTGAGTCATCAAGAGAGCCAACCAGAAGTTTTTGTTTGTTTGGCTTTCATTATAAGAAAGAAAACCAAACTGTTGGCGAATATGCTATGCGCAACATTGTAATTTGAAGTAGTACTGTATATATTACTCCTGGTCTCAAAACATCAAAATTAGTTTCTGAACATCTGTTTTGCTATTCGTGAGATGGCTTATCTTGTTAAATATTTCAAATTGAACATATTTCATCTGTTAATGATTGCTGATGTCTTCATTTACGATTTTAACAGTAATGTTTGTGGCAGGATTGATAGTCCACCTGTCTTAAGACTACACAAATCAGCACAGTCCAAACTCAGGTTATGCATATGGTACAAATTGAGTTATTAGGTGTCTAATTTAAATACATCCTGCTTTAAAGAAAAATGTAGATTGCATTGGAAGCTATTTAAAGAGTAGTATTGTCATTTATCCTGTTAAACTTTTTTAAAAAAGTGATTCAACCTGCACACAGCAGAAGAAAAGGTCAGTTAATGCACAAAAGTTATTTATGCCTTAATTCCCCATTGGCTGTATTACCTCTTTATTAAGCTATTTCATCTGTCAGCACTTGCCAACTCTCTTTCAGTAGTATGTTGTCGGAGCCAAGAGCAGAGACAGCAGTATCAGCTTCGAGAAAATGGGCCTATATTGGATTGTATAATTTGTCTGATAAATTGATTTATGAGTGTGTTGAATCTTTAGGTCATTATGTAGTTTGCACTTCAGTCTTCTGCTGGCTGCTGTTTCTTCTAGTAATATCCTGTTGGGTTGCACGCTTTTAGTATCACGTCACATTAAACATATCTCAGTCATGTAGATACAGTGTAGAATTAGTGATCAGGCAAGTGTCAGCAATGAGTAGGAGACATAAATTTTTCCAGACCGATCAATGTG
The DNA here is from genome assembly GCF_035084215.1 of Heptranchias perlo. Taxonomy (NCBI): domain Eukaryota; kingdom Metazoa; phylum Chordata; class Chondrichthyes; order Hexanchiformes; family Hexanchidae; genus Heptranchias; species Heptranchias perlo. Next base: position 24,346,976 of record NC_090333.1, read on the forward strand.
TCTGTGCACTGTCCTTGAAGATGGAATAATCCAATGTGAATTTGAAATGACTTTGTATAACACTGTGTGAATGGCTATACTTCAAGATGAAATGTGTATGTTCAACTATTGCCTCTTTGAAGATACTTTAAGGTACATTTGCTCCAGATCTTGGGAAACAATCTATTGTGCCTCTCCCCCATATCTTGCACAATAAGGTGGAGCCACCCTTCCTATAGATTATCTCCTGAAATGGAAAACCACTGTTTTGCTCGTGGAGAAGAACCTTTAGCATACAATGAGCTTTTGAGTACTGCACATGCATGAATGTTTTAAGTTTAGCATCACAAAAACCATCTTTGACACTGCATGCATTATGACACATAACTATTATGATATAAACATAGATACACTGATCTAACTCAGCATATTTACAAGGCAATTTAGGAAACTGAATGCTAGCAGTAGGTCTGGAGACCGTGAAAGTTTGGGTTTCCATGACAGCTTACTCAACGTGGGCCAATAGCTTTATCTTTGATAGAGTCATTAACTACATCGTATCATCATATTGGGAGTTAATTTTGCAGTAACATAAAAGCTGGGAGTGTAGTGGAAGATGAAGTTTATATCATGTTTGTGTTTTGTTCTCTTCCTTATTCTTTGATTATTCACTTTTACTTATTGGGCTGAAAATTGATATTGCAGATCGGCTTGCAGTTTGGAGTTGGAATCACCATACAGTGGTGAAGTGCAGGGTACCTAAAATGCAAATCATTGTCCAGTTCTAGACTGTGAAGCTATTTTGTTTCAAATTTACAGGGTTGTAAGGTAGGCTCACAGATCTGTGGTTGTGTATAGAGCCAGCTTGAGCACAGGTTGATTAGCCTGGATATAGGGTTTTTGTATGAACGCTTTCATGAAGGTCAATATGATAAATGACTGGCGATTTCTAATAATGACTAAGTGGATCTCCCATTTTATTGCTCACAGTAAGTCAGGGAATGTGAAGTTTTATAACAACAGGAGCGTTTACTCTTTAATGCATTAAATTGTATACTACTAAGTGTTTCTGTCTCTAACATTTCCTAATGGTATAAAGAAAATGCTTTCATAAAACTGCCAGAGTAGATCAGTGTTTAACTAAGTTGTCTCTTTAAGGCCACAAAATGTACTTCCTGTGGGAAAGTGCTCTAATTAGGCACACATTGAAGTCAGAGGCTAATTGCAGTTGCTGAGGAAAGTTTTGTCTCGATTTTCAGCTGCTTTTAAATTCCCACCTTGGAGAGAGTCCAAGTTATTAAAGTCAGTACAATTCACCAGGAAACTGCTGGCTTTCTCTGAGATTGTTCAGTTATGATTTGCTATTTTACAAATGATATCAGGTACAAGTGTTTTTTTAAAAAAAGGCCTTGTTTACCATAGTATCATAGAAGCTTACAGTCCAAAGTAAGTCATTCGACCTATCTCATCTGTTCAGGCTTATTGCCGTGTACAAATTTAACATAACCCCATGACTCTTGTACTGTATACAACAACAAATTGCATTTATATAGCACCTTTTAATGCAGAAAAACACCCCAAAGCACATCACAGCGATATAATCAAAAAATGGATGCTGAGCCAAGGAAAGACCTGTTAGGAGGGGTGAAGATGTGGGTTTTTAGGAGGGTTTTGGTGGTTTAGTGAGGGAATTTTAGAGCATGGGCATGGCGGCCACCAATCATGGGGCAAAGGAATGTTGGAGGCACCAAAGGCCAGAGTCAGAGAAACACAGATTTCAGGTGGGGGCGTGTTGGGACAGAGGATGTTACAGAGATAGGGAAGGGCAAGACCATGAAGGGATTTAAACATGAGATTGAGAATTTTAATTTTGAGACTTTGGAGTGGCAAGAGCTAATGTAGGTCATTAAGGATAGAAGTGATGGAGAGAGAGAGACTTATTGCAAGGTCGGAACAGAGTTTTGAATAAGCTGAAGTTCACGAAGGGTGGAAAATGGGAAGCTGGTCAGGAGAGTATTGGAATAGTCAAGCATGGAGATGATGGTATGGATGAGGATTTCAGTGGAAAACAGGCTGTTTCTTTTCATAAAAGACTATTCTTTAATATTTCTTTATCAGAATTTCTTTATGGTGTCTTATACTCGACACAGACCTGCAGATCCTCCCAACTTCTGCCAGGCTCCAGTTTTTGTGTACCAGCCTGCTATAAAGTGGGCAAAGCAAAGCTTTTCACAGAGGTAGCTTGGACCAGCAGCTGAATAATATTCCTTGTATTCCTCATCACCCACATCTCCTGCCCCTTTGAACCCCACTTCCTTTTGCATCATACTTGGGGGAAAATGACTCCCCCCCCCCCCCCCCCCCAAGTCATTTACAACTGTACTTTCAAACTCCCAACTGCCCAGTCTTTGGCTTTCCATTCACCATGCTACATCTGCAGCTGTCGATTTGCTCAACCACTTTCTTACCCCCACCTTTGATGCCCTTGTCCCGAGCAAAACCTTTACACTCTCCCTTTCTGGTTGTTCCCTTGATATGGCCCCCATCCTTTCTCCCTTAAGTCTAAGGGGCACAGACTTGAGCGTATCTGAAGTACAAGGGGTCTAGCCATCCATCATCAAATCTGGCTGGACCACATCAAATGCTATTAAGGCCTCATCTCGTCTGCCAAAACCACCCAATACTCTATCACCCCCGATTTCCTTTCTACACCACTAACTGTGTCCTTAAACCCCTCTCCCCCGCACCTTCACCTCCAACATAAAGTGCGTGGACCTCATGTACTTTTTTGTCACTAAGACTAAGACTATCCATTCAGTTGTCTCTGCTGCTTTCCCCCTTTCCCCTTTCCCATCAAGCCAAACGTCTCAACATATTCCCTGTCTTAGTACTGAACCTACATTTCTCTCTATCTACTTTCTCTCCCATCTCACCTCATGCCCTTTATGACAGCCATAGCATTAGGGGCTTGGATGGAGAGAAATTTGTTGAGTGTATTCAGGAGGAATTTCTCATTCAGTATGTGGATGGCCCGACTAGAGAGGGGGCAAAACTTGACCTCCTCTTGGGAAATAAGGAAGGGCAGGTGACAGAAGTGTTAGTGAGGGATCACTTTGGGACCAGTGATCATAATTCCATTAGTTTTAAGATAGCTATGGAGAATGATAGGTCTGGCCCAAAAGTTAAAATTCTAAATTGGGGAAAGGCCAATTTTGATGGTATTAGACAGGAACTTTCAGAAGTTGATTGGGAGAGTCTGTTGGCAGGCAAAGGGACGTCTGGTAAGTGGGAGGCTTTCAAAAGTGTGTTAACCAGGGTTCAGGGTAAGCACATTCCTTATAAAGTGAAAGTCAAGGCTGGTAGAAGTCGGGAACCTTGGATGACTCGGGAGATTGAGGCCCTAGTCAAAAAGAAGAAGGAGGCATATGACATGCATAGACAGCTGGGATCAAGTGGATCCCTTGAAGAGTATAGAGATTGCCGGAGTAGAGTTAAGAGAGAAATCAGGAGGGCAAAAAGGGGACATGAGATTGCTTTGGCAGATAAGGCAAAGGAGAATCCAAAGAGCTTCGACAAGTACATAAAGGGCAAAAGAGTAACTAGGGAGAGAGTAGGGCCTCTTAAGGATCAACAAGGTCATCTATGTGCGGAACCACAAGAGATGGGTGAGATCCTGAATGAATATTTCACATCGGTATTTACGGTTGAGAAAGGCATGGATGTTAGGGAACTTGGGGAAATAAATAGTGATGTCTTGAGGAGTGTACATATTACAGAGAGGGTGGTGCTGGAAGTCTTAACGCGCATCAAGGTAGATAAATCTCCGGGACCTGATGAAATGTATCCCAGGACGTTATGGGAGGTTAGGGAAGAAATTGCGGGTCCCCTAGCAGAGATATTTGGATCATCGACAGCTACAGGTGAGGTGCCTGAAGATTGGAGGGTAGCAAATGTTGTGCCTTTGTTTAAGAAGGGCGGCAGGGAAAAGCCTGGGAACTACAGACCGGTGAGCCTGACATCTGATATGGGTAAGTTGTTAGAGGGTATTCTGAGAGACAGGATTCTCAGGCATTTGGAGAGGCAGGGACTGATTAGGAACAGTCAGCATGGTTTTGTGAGAGGAAAATCATGTCTCACGAATTTGATTGAGTTTTTTGAAGGGGTAACCAAGAAGATAGATGAGGGCTGTGCAGTAGACGTCGTCTACGTGGACTTTAGCAAAGCCTTTGACATGGTACTGCATGGTAGGTTGTTACATAAGGTTAAATCTCACGGGATCCAAGGTGAGGTAGCCAATTGGATACAAAATTGGCTTGACGACAGAAGACAGAGGGTGGTTGTGGAGGGTTGCTTTTCAGACTGGAGGCCTGTGACCAGCGGTGTGCCTCAGGGAGGGACCAAAGAAATATGAAATTGTGAGTACATGGGATGTAGTTTCCTACCGCAGCAAGCACAAGTGGGTCGAGCAGAATAGTATAATCACGTGGAAACTGAAATTCCCTTTAGTCTGGAAACAACATGAGAGCCGATATGAGTATGGACTAATGGTGAACTGGGATGCTCAGATGGAATAGAAAAAGACCCAGAGAATGGACATGTAGGTATTAGAACTCATCAAGCACTGTATAATGTGTGTTATGAGATTGTACCAGTAATTTTTAATCTGTCAGCTGTAACTATGCAGAACTCCAATGTAATCCATTGTATGAATATTATTTTATGATTCAGGAAATTGTGCATGAATTTAATTGGAGAAATGCAGGTAGAGATTTCTATGAACCATGTCCTCCAATTTTGAACGGAAAACAAAATTAGTGATTTAGGAGTTTGCTTAAGTATAAAAACTACTGCTTGAATCTGAATTGAATCATTGTAGGAGCATGATGAGGCAATGCGGACTTCTGAAGGGTATACACGCTCAGTGATCGTATAACTAAATGGCTAAAACTTGTGTTATGAATGAGGAGTTTCTTGGTTGCTTGTAAGGGTAGAATGCCCTCCTGCCCTGTGGGAGCAGCAAATGATGTCACGAGGGAGCAGCTATGGGTGGGGACTCAAGATAGAAAAGAAACAACGTAACTATATATATTGCCTTTAACGTAGTAAAACATCCTAAGACATCAACCTCAGGACATCATAAAGTGCTTCAGATAGTGAAATGTACTCACTGTTTTAATGTATGGAAACGAGGTACCAAATTTGTGCACTACAAGGTCCCACAGAACAGCAATGAAATAGACGAGCTCATCATCTGTTTTTAGTAGTGTTGACCAACACACTGGTAGGATTCTCTTGCTCTACTTTTGAATGGTGCCATGGGGTTCTTTTACATCCATCTGAGAAGGCAGATAGGACCTCGGTTTAATGTCTCATCCGAAAGATGGCATCTCTGACAATGCAGCACTCCCTCATTACTGTACTGAAGCGTAAACCTAGATTAGGAGTCAGTCGTTCTCTCACCTTGGGCTCGTTTGGGACCCAAGGGGCCGAGGGGAATATGGCTGGAGTGGGGGTGGGGGGGAGGATCTGGGTAATCATCCCCCCCATCCACCCAGGAAATGGTAGATTCCAGGTACCTACACAGGCAGGTATCAAAGGTAATGCTTGTAGTGTTAATTGTGCCCTCCTGCTCCATGCTGATTTGTTGCCTGATGGCACTGTCCCATCAAACTCCAGCAGGATCAGTGCTACAGAGCAGCAGTGTAACTGCTGGGATCACACCTGAGAAATTTTGGTCCCGAGTCTTCAGGAGAAGAGGGATAAGGAGAGGAAATGGTAGGAGAGAAAGATTAGAACAATCATAGTTAAAACTGACTGATGTGTATGCCATATAGTTCAGGATCATTAGTTGAGTGCTCTTACTGATGCATCGTACCATCAGGTGATTCTTTGCTTAGTTTTGTTGAATTCTGACAAGCACACTTGAATTGCCAAGAAATGTTCTGCCTTGTTCACAATATACAATTATCTATAAGGAGACTCACATAACACCACCCCCTTTCAAGCCCAAAAATCCCTTCAAACAATAGCAGATTCAGATTTCTGCAGAAGCTCACTTTGCTACACTGTGTCCTCTCCTTTGGTGTTGTGTCTCTTCCCCCTATTTCTTTATTTATTTTCTTTTTCCCTTTTTTTCCTCCCTCATTTTTTATTTAACCCCCCGTCTGCTCTCTTGCCTAATTATGCTCGGAATATGGCTTGGAACAGTCTATACATCACTAAAATCAACTTTCCCATTCTTTGATTAGTCACACTACAGTAGCTAGGAGGATGACAGCAATGGGAAAATCTTGCATTCGTCCCTCCCCAAACTTTCAACCCCTTCAATAGTAACTTAAATTTCACATCCTGTATGCAAGTAGATGTAGTTGGAATGTGTGGAATGGTAGAAAGTGGTAGTGGTGTAATGAATGATGTCATTACTTTGTAAGTGAAGTTTTTTTTGTCCCCACCCCACCCATTTTCCTCTTTTGTCCTGACTCTGGTTTTATCATTACAAGTGACTATATTTCAAAAGTACTTGGTTGTCTGTGAAGCACTGTAGGATGTCTTGAGGCTGTGAAAGGTGCTGTATAAATAATGCAGGTTTTCCCTCCCCCTTTTTTTCTCCATTTCTTTTTCTTTCTTTCTTGCTATCTTTTGTCCTGAAACATTATTCTAAGGATATTAGCAATCTTACAGAACCAACTCCATTTTTCATATGTGAGCCTAGACGGTGAGTGGCGAGTTCTTTGAAGTGATGGCAGCCCAGCCAAACCATATCTTCTCACTTTTTCTTGTTTGGTGTTCACGCAGTTGCACTTTTCAGTGGTACGAGGTAGTGATCAGGAATAGGAACTGTGGTTCATTATTTTTGTATTCCTTTGTTAGTCCAGGGACACTGAGGTGAATTGTAGTATCTCCACCTATGCCTTGGTTTAGATCAACGAACTCAGCACAGAACAGGGATTAAACCTCAACCTTCCTAGTCTTTCCCACATCACGCAGTGCATTTAGCCCTCGGGGGAACCTTTCCTATTTGCTTGTGATACTGATGTACTGTGTCGAGCCCAACCCAATGTTGGATGTTTCCTCTCCTGCTGCTTTAGAGTCTAGCATAGCAAAGCACCAATTGAAGTAAATCCATTTACCTAAAGTGGATCAGCACGTGTTTTCTCTGTATGAAGCAGAACCTGTAATTTTCCTAAAAACATTAGATGTGATAAGATCCAGCTGTTGCCTTCGAAAGTACTCATTTGATGGCCAGCTGTGTTATTTACTTAAATGGCTCAACTTTTCAGCTGCTGAGCAGCTTGTCTTTGTTATGCTAATCCACAGCACTCAGAGTAATCAGATTGGAGATAGTGCTATCTTCATAGAATCCAAATTCCCTCTGAGACTCTGATCACTTGGATTTCTAGCCATTATCCCTTTCTGTGGTGGTACATGTCCTCTAGCCCATTAGACGTAATTGATCAGGAGAACCAGCTGATCAGAATCTCTTTTACAGCTGTATTTTAGATGTATTGCTGCACTTTGTTAGCCTTCAGGCGTACTTTCTGAAATCCTAGGTTTTGGAAACCCGACATATGCTGCTTCTATATTTGTGCAAGATGTGCTTGTGCTCCTGGCTCTGAACACGCGAGTCTCGTGTAGCTGGTGGCAACCCTAAAATAAAGTTGCTGAAGCTTCTTAGGCCAGTTTTAAAATGTAAAACGATCTTCTGGCTGCCAGCATTAGTGAACTTGACAAGGTTGCATAAGACAGAAGCTGGCGGCACTAACACAGTATTAACCCATTATAAAAGAAGTTTTTACATTTTCTTGCTACTGCTTTCCTTTTATTCCTATCTTTCAATTCCATCTCTCCCTCCCACCTTGACCCACAAAAGCATTTACAGTAAAATAAAAAGGAAAAACTGCAAATACTAGAAATCCGAAATAAAACAAATGACTGGAAATACACAGCAAGTCTGTCAACAGCCTCCGTAGAGATTATGATGTTTCAGGTGTGTACCCTTAATCAAACTCATGAAGTACATGCAAGTCTGATGAAGGGTACACAGCTGAAACGTCATAACCTGCCTTTTTCTCGACAGATGCTGACTAACCTGCTGTGTATTTCCAGCATTTTTTATTAAATCTCCCCTTAACCTTCTCTGCTCTAAGGAGAACAATCCAGCTTCTCCAGTTTCTCCACATAACTGAAGTCCCTCAACCCAGCAAAAACTATTTGCAGGAGTGACTACAAAATGTTTAATAGTCATAACTTTTTTTTTGGATTTCATGCATACAAAACTATTTACAGTGCATGCTGATGATTGAAGTTTCCCCCCAGCAGGCTTACTTTAAATGTCTGTTCTGGTCAGCCATTACACATTATTTAACCATCTCCATCTACTCATCAGTGGGAATTCATTTTTATCAGTTGCTGTCATGCTCCCTATCATTGCTTCACTGTAGTGCAGTAGTGGCGGTTACTGCTTCAGGATACTGACTCAAGCAGTAATATTCAAATTTTGAGTCTGATTTTCCTGGACCTAAGGAGTCTATAATGGAGTTCCTACGATCATCAGATTTGTGTCTTTTTCTCTGTTTGTTGACTTGCTTGTTAACTTAATATACTATAAATTGAATATTAATGTAGAAAAAAGATTCAGCAAGAATAACAATTTTCCTTTTAGGTAGTTGACATCTTATAGAAGTTAGGACAACGTGAGTGTACCAAGATTTACAGGCGGTCTCTCAGATAAGTTTGAAAACGATCGATGTAAAGGCAAGATTTCTTGATCTTTGATATATTCCCGATCAAAGAGGAAGATTTCCTAATTCATTTTCTTATCTCTAGTTGTGAAGGAGGAGGAAATATTTTAAATTGTTTCTGACGTTGTTTGTATACCTAACCCTGCTCTGTTCTAAGAATGTCCACACAATTCTGAGCATATACACAGATGCTTCACATTTCCATATTGGCTCAACTGCTAGTAAAAATAGATTACCAACATCTCACTGAGGTGGAGGAGGGAAAAGAAGAGAAAAGTCGTAATTCAAATCCTTTTGTAACCAGGTTATCTTCCTCAATCTACTCTAGGTCCTCAGTTCTTTTTCTCCTGTTGTGAATATTAGAGCTTTTCATTGTCACCTACACCGGACAAATTTAATCAAACATTGAAGTTGGTGATGTCATGAAGCAGAGATGCAATCTGGCAGGTCTTCAAGTAAAGATTTGATGATTTATAATACAGGGTACAGATACTGGTAAGTCTGGGGGCAAAAGATAATTTCTCCTCCCATTTTCTGTCTTTTTCTCTGCCTCATCTTTATTTCTCTTTTACTGATGCTTCCCTTTTGTGTATGCCTTCCACACTCCTTCCCTTCTGTGTGTGTCTCAGCTTCCATTCTTTTTCTTTCTTTCCCTCTCTCTCTCTTCCCTAATATCTTCACTTCTCTGTGTTTCTCTCTGCTCCTTGTCTTTTGTTATCTCTCTCAACTCCTTGTCTTCTGTCATTCTCTCAACTCCTTGCCTTCTGTGTGTGAATCTCTTTCTCTCTCCCTCCTCTCTCTCTTTCCAGTTTGCTTTTCATCCTTTCCTGGTTTGCCATTTTCTCTGCCTCCTCCACTCTGTTTCCTTTCTCTCTCTCTGGTTTGTGCTTTCTCCCCTTTCTGGTTTGTCTGTCTGTGTCTCGCTCGCTCTTGCTCTTTCTCTTCTCGCCGTTCACTCTTCTCCTGCCATCCCATTCTCTGGTTCACTCTTCGCTTTTCTGATTTCCTTGGGCTCTCTTCTGCCTCACCCTCCACTCTTCTCTGCTTATCTCTTCTCTTTCCCCATCCCTATTTCTTATCTCTGCCGTCTCTTTATTTCTTCATGGGCACTGCGGGGTAGGAAGAAAGCTGGCTCTTAAATAAGAAAGAGAAAGGGCTAGAACGCGGGGCAGCAGTACGAACTAGCCAGGACTGTTGTTGGAAGAAATGCTGACGAGGGGAAGAGCTAACCATGAACCTGATTTGCTGTCAATCCAATAATATACAAACTCGAATTTGTGACAGCAATCCCAACCTTACAATGTGTATGAGCAGGCTGTTAGATTGTGGGGGGCATCACTGCCAAAGCCACCATCCTGCCTTCACCGAGCATAAGCACACTTCTAGTAGGGTTTCTGGATTACAGTTAGGAGGGGGAACCCTAGCTGTTCCTCCTCCCCCCTTCCCTACCCCAGTGACAAAGTACTTTGGTGGTTCTTTTTTCAATTAGCCTCATTTATATAGTACCTTTCATGTCCTCAGGATGTCCCAAAGTGATTCACAGCCAATTAAGTACTTTTGAAGTGTAGTCACTGTTGTAGGGAAACAGCAATGAGATGATGACCAGATAATCCATTTTAGTTATGTTAGTTGAGAGATAAAGATTGTACAGGATACCAGATGAATTCCCCCGCTCTTCAAAATAGTGCCATGGCATCTTTTACATCTACCTGAGAGAGCAGATGGCACTTCGGTTTGCTGTCTCATCCGAAAGACGGCACCTCCGACACTGCAGCACACCCTCCAGTACTCCAATGAAATGTCAGCCTCGATTTATATATTCAATTCTGAAATGGGGCTTGAACCCACAATTTTCTAACTCAGAGGTAAGAGTGCTACCACTGAGCCAAGACTGACACCTAGAGTCCTTACTGCTACACTGTACACAGACCAGGGATTGAATCTGAGACTTTTCTGATCTGTATGGCTCAGTTACTCACTGAATAAATCTACTTTACTGTTGCGGATGCTCGAGATAATTTTATGAAGATGTAGTTTTGAATATAGAATACTTTGAATTAAAAACTACTCTTTCATTCTTTCCTCACATTTAAGAGATTATTGAGCTGCACACTTAATCTTGTTTGCTGTATATCAAACATGAAATCTAAGAGTAGATTTTGAGTCTTCGCCTATGGCAAGATATTTGGTTCTCCACGAGCGCAGATTCAAACCAATAGAAGGAAAATTGCAGACAGCACACTTGCAATTTTACTTGCAGCACGCCAGGTACTTTGCCATGGCCGAGGGCTCGGAAAATCTACCCTCAAATCTGATCCATCTTTTGTACTGAAGATTTATCCAAGCTTTATTTGTCTAAGAAATGAGTGCTGAATTTTTATCCATGACCTCACATTTCTATCATTGAAGTAGACGTGCACAGGGCTTTAACCTTTTTATGTAAATGGAATGAAAGATTTTTCTCAGTCAGTAATCTAAACCGCAGCTGCTTGTGATTTGTGTTATTAGTTTTATCATTTGTAGACATGACCTGTTTTAGTCCTGAATGACTGTATAAATAATACTACAGGTTGCTTCACCTATAAAATATGATGCCATGTAGACAGCACTGCTTTTTTATGGCCAGTTTGGTAGTCTGTTGAAAGCTCACTTTTAGTTATGATTGCTTATTATATTTTTTGCTTAAATTGAATTTTTAATCCACTTATTGAATATAAGCCATCTGATGTGGGTATGATGTAGTATGGTAGAGATTTTAATCTGTTCAGACCATTTCAGTATTGGGTGTAATTTGTTACTGTAATCCCACAGAATGGATTTTAATAAATGCATTACAGTTGGACATGCGAGCAGCCAGGAAGCTGTACTATTTACTGAAACTGATTCTTCAATTGAATACTTCAATAATGGATTGCAATGTTTAGTATTTCAGTCATTCTCCAAGCAGAAGTCTGAAAAGTCTACTTTACATGTAGTTTTGGATCTCGCAATTTACCTGCAGTAAGTTGGATGAGTAAAGACCTAGTGGCTAGATTTGTTGTTTGCCACTTCTTATGCAGCTTTTCAGACATTTTTCAGATTATTAGTGCCCTATAACCTATAAAGTCAGTTGTAGACTCTGTTAGGAATTTTACATTTTGGTACATTCCTTTTTGCTCTTTGCTTTCTTTCTATTACTCACGTCAATTTAAAAAGGAACATACAAAACTTTGCTGTGTTGGAGATAACATTTTTATCTTCCTTGAATACCCAGTTAATTACACTTTCCTGTACCTCCTTAATCTGACAGACTTGAGCTGGATGTTGCATAAGTAGAAATAGCAAAGACATCTTTCAGTAGAAGTTTCTGTTATTCATCCATAGGCCTAGGAGCTTGTGTGTTCCGCCTAGAAGAAATAAACTCACGGGCCCAAATATTTATTTGGTGGTGGGGGGGAGAGGGGGGACTTGTAGCGGCCGGGAAAAGTGGAGGTCCTACCGAATTTAACGCAGGACTTCATTTGATTTTTTTTTCTCTCCATTTCCGGGCTGCCTGCAGCACAAGGCTGCAGCCGGGGACCGGAGGGGAGGGAGGGAGAGATCACAGGCGGGAAGAGATCTTGGATCGGCCTGGGAGGAGGACTGGGCTCAAAGGTAGTGACACTTTGCCCCTTACTGAAGCCACCCTGCTTGGTTAAAGTTTCCACCACCTGCTGTGCCCAAACCACTGCGATGGTGGTGCAGCAGTTATCACCAAATCGCACCTTCAATTCAATTGAAGTTGACAAAAACAACTTGCATTTATGTGGTGCCTTTAACATCGTAAAATGTCCCAAAGCGCTTCACGAGCGTTATCAAATAAAATTTGCCACCAAGCCACATAATGAGATATTAGGCCAGGTGACAAAAGCTTGGTCAAAGAGGTAGGTTTTAAGGAGCGTCTTAAAGGAGGAGAGGGAGGCAGAGAGGTTCAGTGAGAGAATTCCAGAGCTTAGGGCCTAGGCAGTTGAAGGCACGACCGCCAACGGTGGAGTGATTAAAATCGGGGATGCAAGAATTGGAGGAGCGCAGAGATCTCGGAGGGTTGTAGGGCTGGAGGAGGTTACAGAGATAGGAAGAGGTGAGGCCATGGAGGAATTTGAAAACGGATGAGAATTTTTAAAATCAAGGCATTCCGGACTGGGCGTCATTGTAGGTCAGGGAGCACAGGGGTAATGGGTAAATAGGACTTGGTGCGAGTTAGGATACGGACTGCAGAGTTTTGGATGAGCTCAAGTTTGTGGAAGGTGGGAGGCCGGCCAAAAAGATTAACAGATGATTTGAATTAAGAGGGATAGTCTGCATTTAGTGTCCCCAGTACATATTTACCCAAGGTAGTTAAGTGTATAACATTTTGCATTTTATCTTTATTATCAGGGGTCCGTGCCCATTTTTGGGGGATCTAAAAGGCCCATGGCCCAAAATGCAGCACGTTACACTTGTGTTTGTGAAATGTTTATTGATACTCTCTTTCATCTCTAATGTTTCATTTAAAGCTGAGCCGAAAATGGTGTCAAACCTGAGAGGCAAGGTCTGATGGTGGTTAGTGACATAAAGGTGAGTCTGGCAGAGACTTCCCTTGAGTGCACTCACCTTCACAGCTGTCGTGGTGTATAATAGACATAGTTCTTTTCCTGTCAAAAGCTTGTGATCATGGCTTTTTCTCCCACAACATACAGTGCTGTCAGTGGTTTTAAACAGGAATACATCTATCTGACAGCAGTAATCATGTTTGAAAAGACTTGGAGAGTAAAATTGAGGAAAAAAATCTACCTGGTAGAAGTTATCCTTAATTGATTCCCGTTTTCCTCTCTTTCTTCCATTCCCTAGAGTGGAGACACACCCTTTTGAATTTGGAATGACTGCAGGTAACACCTCCAAAGAAAGACCCTGGAACTGATCCTGAAAGTAATGGAGCATAAAAAAAACTCCAAAATGCAGATCTGTTGCCACAACTTGTGGTACAGGTCAATTTGTTGCAATGTACCATTATCCCAGTGTCAATTGACAAATGGGCACCACTCTTTCAGACTCCAAATCATTTACCTTGCCAGGAAAATGGGGACACCTGAAGGACTTAAGAGCAGGCACAAAACCCTGACTCTATGCATAATTAAATGAATGTGGTGTAGTGCCATCAGCTACAGGGTGTAGCATCATTGATGATTTGGTGCTACAATTGAATAGAGTTTGAGGTACTTTGCACAGTACAAGAGAAATTTAAGACCACCTGAATTTATATATGTCCTAATGGATCTCCTGTGTTTTTGGCTATGGTGAAAAATGTGACTGTTTATGGAAATTTAAATTTATTGTAAAAATTGAACTGTTTCTTTTCTTGTGTAATTTCTTCCCTTTTTTCCCCACTGTTTTTAAGTTTGCTATTTATTCTTCATTGAGTTTATTGAAGCTTTCTTGACTATTTAATTTAGCTAGTTCAGTTTATTTGCTTTGTCTTTTCACTTTATTTCTATTCTCTGGTTGCAGTTCTGGCCCGCTGTAAATCATTGTTTTAAGCTCATCATTACTGAGAGCAGAGCAGGAGCTGATGCTGAATGGGGGTGGTGATACTGCAGGAGGCAGTACTCAACAACTAGAGCTGAAGCTCGGTGGGAGGGAGCGAAAGAGATGGCAATCAGTTTATGCAGTACCATAGCAATCAATGTAGGAAGAGAATGCAGCAGGAGCTAGTACCCAGTGGCAATCTGACCTGAGCAGCGAGAACTGAGACTTTAAAGGGGGATTGGAAGCTGATCCAGGGAGGGAGATTGAAACAAAGCTGGGGATGATGAACGATAACAATCATTAAGAGTGCAAGATCCATACAGGTCTCCTATGTTGGCGCTTATTGAGGTGTTCATTATTTTCAAAGCATTAGAGAAACACAGGGAAGGAAAGAAAAGAGGGAGGTGGCAGTATTGATCAATGAAACTATTTTGGCATTGGAAAGGGATAACGTAGTTGAGGGGGTCAAAGATGGAATCAATTTGGTTAGAATTAAGGAACAATAGAGGAGCTATTACGCTACTGGGTGTATACTATAGACCACCAAATAGTGGGAAGAAGATAGAGGAGCAAACGTGCAGGCAAATTACAGAAAGATGCAAGAACTATAGAGTAGTGATGATGGGGGGTCTTCAATTATCTAAATACAGACTGGGATAGTAACAGTGTAAAGGGCAAAGACGGGAAGGAATTCCTGAAATGTGTACAAAAGAACTTCCTTGATCATTGTGTTTCCAGCTCAACAAGGAAGGAAGCAATGCTGGATCTAGTTCTAGGGAATGAAGTGGGGCAAGTGGAGCATGTTTCAGTGGGGCAGCATTTGGGGAACAGTGATCATGATACCATCAGGTTTAGAATAGTTACGGAAATGGACAAGGAACCGTCAAGTGTAAAAATACTTAACTGGAGGAGGGCTAATTTCAGTGAGTTAATAAAGGATCTTGCCCAGGTGGATTGGAATCAAAAAAGGGTAGGCAAAATAGTAATTGAACAATGGGAGGCCTTCAAGGAAGAGATGGTTCGGGTACAGAGTAGACACATATTTCCACGAGAGGGAAAGGCAGGGCATCTAAAGCTAGAGCTCCCTAGATGACTAAAGTTATAGAGATTAAAATGAAACAGTAAAAGGAGGCTTATGACGAATATAAGGTTCATAATACAGTAGAAAACCAAGTTGAATACAGAAAGTACAGAGGAGATCTAAAAAAGGAAATAAGAGGGATAAAGAGAGAATATGAGACTAGATTAGTGGCTAACATAAAAGGGAACCCAAAAGTCCTATATAAAGTTAAATAGTAAAAGGTTAGTGAAGGGTGGGACCGATTAGGAGATCTTCTTGTGGAGTCAGAGGGTATGGCTGAGGTACTAAATGAGTACTTTATATCGGTCTTCACTAGAGAAGAGGATGCTGCCAATGTAGCTGTAATGGAGGAGGTAGTTGTGATATTGGATAGGATAAAAACAGATAAAGAGAAGGTACTTAAAAAAAAATAGGCGGTACTCAATGTCACCTGGTCCAGATGGGAAGCGTCCTAGGCTACTGAGGGAAGTAAGGGTGGAAATTGCAGATGCTCTGGCCACAACTTCCAATCCTCCTTAGATATGGGGGCGTGCTAGAGGACTGGAGGATTGCAAATGTTACACCACTGTTCAAAAAAGGGGAGAGGGATAAACCCGGCAATTACAAGCCAGTCATGCTAACGTTGGTGGTGGAGAAATTTTGAGACAATAATCTGGGACAAAATTAATTGGCACATGGAAAAGTATGGGCTAATAAATGAAAGTCAGCACAGATTTGTTCAAGACAAATCGTGTTTGACTAACTTGATTGAGTTCTTTGAAGTAACGGGGAGGTTTGATGAAGATAGTGTGGTTGATGTGTATATGGACCTTGAAAAGGCATTTGATAAAGTACCACATTATAGAGTTGTTAGCAAAATTAAAGCCCATGGGATCAAAGGGGCAGTGGCTGCGTGGATATGAAATTGGCTAAGGAACAGAAAGCAGAGAGTAGTGGTGAATGGTCGTTTTTCAGGAGGGAAGTGTGCCATGGTGTCCCGCAGGGGTCGGTATTAGGACTGCTCTTTTTGATATATATTAATGACCTGGACTTGGCTATACAGGGTATAATTTAAAAGTTTGCAGAAGACACAAAACTTGGAAATGTAGTAAACAATGTGGACGATAGTAACAGATTTCAGGAGGACATAGACTGGTGAAATGGGCACTCACGTGGCAGATGAAATTTAACGCAGAAGTGTGAAGTGATGCATTTTGGTAGGAAGAATGAGGGAAGGCAATATAAACTAAATGGTAAAATTTTAAAGGGGATGCAGGAACAGAGAGACCTGGAGGTGTGTGTACACAAACCTTTGAAGGTGGCATATAGGATCCTTGGCTTTATTAATATATGTACGGAGTCATACAACACCAGGTTATAGTCCAACAGCTTTATTTGAAATCACAAGCTTTCGGAGCTTTGCTCCTTCGTCAGGTGAGTCTCACCTGACGAAGGAGCAAAGCTCCGAAAGCTTGTGATTTCAAATAAAGCTGTTGGACTATAACCTGGTGTTGTACGACTCCGTACATTTGTCCACCCCAGTCCATCACCGGCATCTCCACATCATGTTTATTAATATAGACAGAGAGTACAAAAGCAAGGAAGTTATGTTCAACTTTATAAAACACTGGTTAGGCCTCAGCTGGAGTATTGTGTTCAATTCTGGGCACCACAGGAAGGATGTCAAGGCGTTAGAGAGGGTGCAGAAGAGATTTACTAGAAGGACTTCAGTTATGTGAAGAGACTGGGAAAGCTGGGGTTGTTCTCCTTAGAACAGAGAAGGTTAAGATGAAATTTGATAGAGGTGTTTAAAATCATGAGTGGTTTTGATAGAGTAAACAAGGAGAAATTGTTTGAAGTGGCAGTGTCGGTAACCAGTGGACACAGATTTACGGTGATTGGCAAAAGGACCAGGGGTGACATGAGGAAACATTTTTTACGCAGCGAGTTGTTATGCTCTGGAATGTGCTGCCTGAAAGGGTGGTGGAAGCAGATTCAATAGTAACTTTCAACGGGGAATTGGATAAATACTTGAAGGGGAAAAAAATTACAGGTCTATGGGGGAAGAGCACGGGATTGGGACTAATTGGGATAGCTCTTTCAAAGAGCTGGCACAGGCATGATGGGCCAAATGGCCTCCTTCTGTGCTGTACCATACTCATAGAGTCATAGAGTTATACAGCACGGATAGAGGCCCTTCGGCCCATCGTGTCCGCACCGGCCATCAGCCCTGTCTACTCTAATCCCATATTCCAGCATTTGGTCCGTAGCCTTGTATGCTATGGCATTTCAAGTGCTCATCCAAATGCTTCTTGAATGTTGTGAGGGTTCCTGCCTCCACAACCCTTTCAGGCAGTGAGTTCCAGACTCCAACCACCCTCTGGGTGAAAAAGTTCTTTCTCAAATCCCCTCTAAACCTCCCGCCTTTTACCTTGAATCTATGTCCCCTTGTTATAGAACCCTCAACGAAGGGAAAAAGCTCCTTAGTATCCATCCTATCTGTGCCCCTCATAATTTTGTACACCTCAATCATGTCCCCCATCAGCCTCCTCTGCTCCAAGGAAAACAAACCCAATCTTCCCAGTCTCTCTTCATAGCTGAAGCGCTCCAGATCTGGTAACATCCTGGTGAATCTCCTCTGCACCCTCTCCAAAGCGACCACATCCTTCCTGTAGTGTGGCGACCAGAACTGCACACAGTACTCCAGCTGTGGCCTAACCAGTGTTTTATACAGCTCCATCATAACCTCCTTGCTCTTATATTCTATGCCTCGGCTAATAAAGGCAAGTATCCCATATGCCTTCTTTACCACCTTATCTACCTGTTCCGCTGCCTTCAGGGATCTGTGAACTTGCACACCAAGATCCCTCTGACCCTCTGTCTTGCCGAGGGTCCTCCCATTCATTGTGTATTCCCTTGCCTTGTTAGTCTCTCCAAAGTGCATCACCTCGCACTTTTCCGGGTTAAATTCCATTTGCCACTGTTCCGCCCATCTGACCAACCCATCTATATCGTCCTGCAGACTGAGGCTATCCTCCTTGCTATTTACCACCCTACCAATTTTTGTATCATCAGCGAACTTACTGATCATACCTTTTACATTCATATCCAAGTCATTAATGTAGACCACAAACAGCAAGGGACCCAGCACCGATCCCTGTGGTACCCCACTGGCCACAGGCTTCCAGTCACAAAAACAACCTTCGACCATCACCCTCTGCCTTCTGCCACTAAGCCAGTTTTGTATCCAAAGTGCCAAGGCACCCTGGATTCCATGGGCTCGTACCTTCTTGACCAGTCTCCTGTGCGGGACTTTATCGAAGGCCTTACTGAAATCCATGTATACCACATCCACTGCGTTACCCTCATCCACACGCCTAGTCACCCCCTCAAAAAATTCAATCAAATTAGTCAGACATGATCTTCCCTTGACAAAGCCATGTTGACTATCCCTGATTAATCCTTGCTTCTCCAAGTGGAGACTAATTTTGTCCTTCAGAATTTTTTCCAATAATTTTCCTACCACTGATGTTAGGCTCACTGGCCTGTAGTTCCCCGGTTTTTCCCTACTCCCCTTCTTGAATAATGGTATTACATTAGCGGTTCTCCAGTCCTCTGGCACATCCCCTGTGGCCAGAGAGGTTCTGAATATATGTGTCAGAGCCCCCGCAATCTCCTCCTTTGCCTCACACAGTAGCCTGGGATACATTTCGTCCGGGCCTGGGGATTTATCCATTTTTAGGCCTGCTAAAACCGCCAATACCTCCTCCCGCTCGATGTTAATATGTTCGAGTATATCACAGTCCCCCTGCCGTATTTCTATGTCTACATCGTCCTTCTCCATAGTGAAAACAGATGCAAAAAATTCATGATACTGTGATGCATAAAGTATTCACATAATATGTAAATATTTTTACTTTTGGATACACTGGATCCCAGTTTGCAGCACTCAAAAGATTATAATGAATTTGCAAATGTGCTCAGGACTAAATACAGTTGAGTCTAACTAACTCTGTTGGACTGGACAAAATTATAACATTATACATTAAATAACTTTCCTTATAAACACTTAGAAACACTTCCAGACTATTTTGAAGGCATTTACAATTTCACGGATAAGAAAAATACATAAAAAGTGCTATATTTGACTTTAATCACTGCAATAAAGATTTTTTTTGACTGTTTTGTCTTCAAAATTGTATCACAAACTCTTGTTTCTTGAATTTTTGCCAGCCCAGCCAACATTTGTGAGTAAAACAAATCGCTAGACGAGCATTGCACATAATATCAAATGTCAGAGAGCATCTTGAGACAAGCTTTTGGAGTTGAAGGATCAGGAACAACATTCTTCAAAATTCTCGCTTTCCTCACTAATTTCATGATTTAATTCTGGGTCGGGGCAGCTCAAAGCTTTGATGGTAGGTTCAGGCGATCAAAGAGTCATCAACTGTGATATAGTCAGATTAAGGAACAGCAGGGAACAATTCTCCTTGCTGAAGTCTCACCGAAATCTTAATGTCGCCTTTAATTTCTTTGAGCTCCACCAAATTCTTCTCTTCTTTACTGACCATACGTGTGTGGTGAAAACAGTTTGCATTGTTGCTCTCAGTCACAAGAGCCCAACTTCTCCATTTATTAGGCCAGAAATTACAGGATGTGCAGGGTTCTTCTCTATAATAATTAACATGCTTTTACCATGGGCTCAAAAATTTTTGTCCAGAGATCGAATGTACTCCTCAAATTGTAGAAGTCTTCCAAGATCATTGATTGAAGCAGTAAATGCTACCTGCAGGGACAGGTCAAAAATTTTTGAAACATCTTGGCTGCTCACTTTTACAGATGAACAGAAGAAGCTGTTTCTCAGATACAATAACAGCAACAATTTGTATTTATATAGTGCCTTTAATGTAGTCAAACATCCCAAGGTGCTTCATAGGAGCATTATCAGACAAAAAATGACACCGAGCCAAAGGAGGCTAAAAGCTTGGTTAAAGAGGTGGGTTTTAGGGAGTGTCTTTAAGGAGGGGAAAAGAGAGGTTTAGAGAGTGAATTCTAGAGCTTAGGGCCTAGACAGCTGAAGGCACAGCTGCCAATGATGGGCGAAGAAAGTGGGGGATGCACAAAACGCCAGAGTCGGAGGAACGTAGTTCTTGGAAGGTTCTCGGGCTGAAGGAGGTTACAGAGGTAGGAAGGGACAAGACCATGGAGGGATTCAAACATAATGATTAGAATTTTAAAATCAAGGCATTGGTGAACCGGGAGCCAATGTAGGTCGGTGAGCACAGGGGTTATGGGTGAATGGGACTTGGTGCGTGTTAGAATAGAGGCAGCAGAGTTTTGGATGGAGGAAGACAGGAGGCTGGCGAGGAGACCATTGGCATAGTCGAGTCTGAAGGTAACAAAGGCATGGATGAGGTTTCAGCAGCAGTTGGGCTAAGCCCAACGTGGAGATGGGCGACATAACGGAGGAGGAAGTAGGCGGTCTTTGTGATGGAGAGTATAGGGGGTCGGACGCTTAGCTCAGGGTCAAATAGGACGCCATGGCTGAAACAATGACTAGGGAGGGAGATGGAACTGGTGGCTAGAGAAGAGAATTCGTGGCGGGGGCTAAAGACAATGGCTTCAGTCTCCCCAATGTTTAATTGGAGGAAATTTTGGTTCATCCAGGACTGATGCCGGACAAGCGATCTGACAACACATCCGTCCAAAAATGCATGTATATATACTGAGTGTTTCCAGCATTTTCTGTTTTTATAACACATCTGTCCATATTGGTGCCTAGAAGAAAAGTCATGAACTCTTTCCTGTTCCCACCAATACACTTCCTGTCGTGAAAGTTGTGAGTACCCCCTGGTAGAAGCTTTTAGGAAAGTCCTGTTTCATCAAGTTTGAACACATGACAAGACTGGAGTAATGAAAGCTATTCGTTTGTCAATTGAGGGGTTACTTCAATGGCTTTTCCAAACATTTTCTTATGAGTTATGGCATGAACTTTTTCCATCTCTTGATCCACCCCAAGTTGACTTCAGATATATATATATCCACTTAAGTATGTCCCAGCATGAGCCATCACCTCCGAGAAGAGAAAAGGTGACGGAACCAAATTTGGGTGGGAGAGATTTGCTTTGTAGTCTTGCTGGAGGTTTTACAAGTTTGTACATGCATCTTTTTGCCTTGTAATCACAATTTGAGTTAAATAAACCAGTTATATCCACATAATAAGTGCCTTTCTGCTTTAACCGTTTACTGAATTTATATCTGATCAATCTCTGCTCTAATCAGGATGTCCCATCTATCAACCTATTCTTAGTATATTTTTCTTTAGAATTTATATATTTATTTGTTTTTCTGTTTTTCAAAGTGAGAGCGTGGTTAGTGCTGGGGAACAGAACAGATTTCCATTCTGGGCACTCGTTTTCATCATTAAGCATCCTGTAATCAGAGTTCTGACAAAGGGTTATGCATGAAGCTTACAACTTGGCTTTTCTCTTTACAGATGCTGCTAGACTTTCTGTGCATTTTCAACAATTTGTTTTTATTGCTGGAATCAAATGCCAGCTTAGCAGAGTAATTGCTCCATCTACCTTGCCTCAGCTTCGCCACTGCATGAACGTGAATCTTTTCACTTTCCATTGGCTTCTGCAAGTGAGATTGCAATTTGTTCTCAACTGTGGATCAGCACCCCTAATTCCATTATCTATCCTCAGAATTGTTTTGAGTTCTAGAATCATCTTTGTTGTCCCTCTCTGAAATATAACATCCTTTTCAGAATAAGTGGGAATATTTGCACATAATATACAAAATTAGTTAGATTTTAGCATTTTCTCATTCCAGACAGAATGTTCAAAGCTGGTACTTATGTATTGAATCTATTCCTGCGGCATGTATATGGCGTATATTGCACTCCTGACTTGCTAAAGGACGTGTGTATGTGACACAATCAATTTTTGCTTATTGTAATAATTGTAAAGCATCAGATCCTGCCCTTGCGTAAAGGAGCAGCTTTTTCTTTAATTATTACGATGAGCTTGTATCTTGCAGTATACAGTCCTGGTCTGTCTATTCAGGCATTCGTGGCCTTTTACAAACACTGCTTGTCCTTTTCGGAATGAATAGTAATTATGTTTTGCAAACATTTCATTTCTAATGCTGTCCCTGGAGATATTTTTGTGTTTATTGCTGTGGTTCCAGTGTTTCAAAATCTTTTAATGTTCTTTATTGGGTGATGGGGGCGAGGAATGAGTGATCATTCTTTCTCATTTGTATTTTGCCGTGTTTAACTGACATGCTCTTGAAAAGAGCAAGGCACGTTTTAAAGTTTATCATACGACTGTTAAATCTGATTTTGAATAAAATATATAAAATATTGGAAAGGTCCACATTTTACTCTTTCACTCTCAAATTTTCAAACCTCTACCATTTGAGGCAGTTCTGCAATGTGCTGTAACTCTTGCTGGCCTTGAGTTCACCCTATTTAAATTACAGAACAGATTTAAGATAGCTGTGCATGTACAACCTTTATAGCCAAACCTGATGACTGCATATGTGCACTTTTCCTTTATTTCACATTATTTCCCTTTTCACCCGTGTCAGAGTTACTTTCCTACTCGGCCGTCAACCAAGTCGAAGTGAAGAAAAAAATCTCTTCAAAACACTCCTGTTTTCTCAATACACTTTTCCTTTAAATAATTCTTTGTATTTTAGCCCTTTCCATACAGTATTTCATCACCTCATGGTCTGCTTTACTGAACTCCAATTTCTTAATAGCTTTTATCCAGTATGTCCTCATTTCAACTTTTAAAATGAATAACTTTGTTTACTGGATTCCAAATGTTCCCTTACTTGAACTTGACTTACTATTCCCTCATTAGTTATGACCCTTGCGGGTTCCTTCTTGAAGTACTTCAATAAACTCCCACTTGCGTACAGATGGTCTTCACTGGAACTCCCAGTCTATGTCAGGAAGTTTTAAAAAAAAACCTATGCAAGAAGTTTCTGCTTGCAAAGAAAGAGCTGCAAGACCAATGGCAAGCTACTGCATATGCAGTGATATGGAATATGCAGTAATATTCTCTGTTCTGATGTGCACTCAACTGGCACTGAATTTTTTTCAGAAAGCGTTCAGAATAGGAAACGATGCTGATCTCCATTATTTCTTCTGGATCATTTTCAAGGAAGTCAAAAAATAATGAAACTTCAAATCTTGTGCAGGTCCATCAAAATTATAGTTTTGATTCTGGACATGTGTTGTGTTAGCTGATTTCAGCCAGTGCAACAGTGAGGATGCTTTTTTTTTTATTCGTTCATGGGATGTGGGCGTTGCTGGCAAGGCTGGCATTTGTTGCCCATCCCTAATTGCCCTTGAGAAGGTGGTGGTGAGATGCCTCCTTGAACCGCTGCAGTCCGTGTGGTGAAGGTTCTCCCACAGTGCTGTTAGGTAGGGATTCCAGGATTTTGACCCAGTGACAATGAAGGTGATGAAGGAAATATGCAGGGCTACGAGGAAATGCTACAATTGGCCTCAATGTCTCTAGGCTAGAGTGGGCAAATATTAGCCAGGGCTGCTGATCCTGATTGCTGTTTCTAGTAGTAAATGCATTTGTGGACATTAGGGACAGAATTTGAACTCTGAAAAATGGGTGGGGCTGGGGGGAGCATTGAAAATTGCAACAATTTGCGACCTGCCTCCAACCCACCCATTTCCAGTCTTCACCGGGGCAGGACGAGGGGCGGGCAACCAACCTGCTCTCAGGAGGTGGGTCAGTTGCTATAACCTTTCAAGAAGGCTGCAGGCCTCCATTTTGAAAGGTTTTGTGATTGCAACCCCTGGGGACCAGGATTCACAGGCCGCCTCCTTCACGCCATGTGAGAGGAGGCAAGAAAGCCCGAAACTGCAGGTAACTGCCTTTTGTGGCACAGCTTGTGGGCCCGGAGGAGCAGGAGTGCTTCCTCCAGGCCCAAGAAGCCTAGCAGCAGCAACCACCCACCCCCACCCCCAATGATCGTGGACCCTCCCCTCCCGATCTCTGATTTCTCTTCCCCCCCCCCCCCCCCCCTCCCCAAACGATCACGGACCACTACGATGGCTCATCGGTCCCCCCATGCCCCCCCCACCCTATTCATATGATCTAAGACTTACCTTTCCCCATCCTCTTCCTTGCTCTGCTCCCATCCGACTCAGGCCAGACTGTCAATCAAATCAAAATCATAAGGACATCCGAGAAACCCGTACCTCTGGGTTTCCCATTCGCGATTTGACCCGCCCCTTCCCGGCTCCGGATCAAAATACTGGCCGAGGTGAGGACAGGGTCTGGCTCTGGCAGATTAAATTAAATAGGTGGATAAAAGAAAAGGAGATGATAGGATTTGGAACAGGGTGGGTAAAGGTTATTGGGGTTATTTGCTTATGTGGAGAGTGAAGAATGATACCGACTGGTTGGGCTGAATGGGTTGTTTCCGTGTTGTAGCTTCTATGTATTTCTATGTATATATAAAAAATGGATACTTGGGCGAGATACCAAAGAGGTGCTGCTACCCATGGAGCTACAGCCTAACAAGAGCTGCTACCTACAAAAAGAACTTGAATTTATATGGTGCTTTTCATGACCTCAAGTCTTTCCAAAGCACTGCACAGCCAATGAAGTACTTTTGAAGTGTGTAGTCACTGTTGTAATACAAGGGAAATGTGGCAGCCAATTTGTACTCAGCAAAGTCCCACGAACAGTAATGTGATATTGCTTGAGGAATAAAAAATTCTCAGGTCACAGGAAGAATTTCCCTTTGCTTCTTGGAATAGTGCTTTGGGATCTTTTATAAGATCTTCTGAGAAAAAAGACAGGGCCTCGATTTAATGTCTCACCCAAAAGGTGGCACCTCCAATGGTGCAATACTCCCTCATTACTGCACATTAGTGTCAGCCTAGATTGTGTGCTCAAGTTTCCAGAACCCACAATCTTCAGACTGAGTCAAGGGATTGACGCTGGAGGGGAGAAATATTCAGGGAAGGAAGGGAAACTTTTTTATTATTATTATTAATTCTTGGGATGTAGATATAGTCGTGAGAGGGAGACTGCTATGTAATGACTTGATTTTGGGAGTGAAGGCTCCCCCTTAGATTTAAAGTACTGTATCTAATCAGAAGTGGATTTCTTTTTCTCTTCTGACCATTTGGTTATGCAAATCTTAAACCATTCAACTGGAGACAACATTTTGACACATTTGCCAAAGAAATTTGTCACAGGGAATTCATCAAACGTTTCTGTTACAATAATCTAGGTATTTTATAATTCACAGCTATAATGACAAACAGTAAGTTTTATACCATGTAGCTGTCTTCAAATGGAATTGCTGCTTTAAAAAAGATCCGAACAACCCAAAAGTAAATGTGTTGAAGCATTTGCAGTTTTAGCATGGGTTTGACTAATTCTTTATACATCTAACTTAAATGGTTGAATTTTAGCAGTTCATAACCAAAGCTCATAAATCAGTAAAGTGACATTGCTTAACTTGGTACACTTGAATTGTACCTTTTTGTTAATTCATTCGTGGGACGTGGGCATTGCTGGCAAGGCCAACATTTATTGCCCATCCCTAATAGCCCTAGAGAAGGTGGTGGTGAGCACCTTCTTGAACCATTGCAGTCCGTGTGGTGAAGGTTCTCCCACAGTGCTGTTAGGTAAGGAGTTCCAGGATTTTGCCCAGCAACGATGAAGGAACGACGATATATTTCCAAGTTGGGATTATGTGTGAAATAGAGGGGAACGTGCAGGTGGTGCTGTTCCCATGCGCCTGCTGCCCTTGTCCTTCTAGATGTTGGAGGTTGCAGGTTTGGAAGGTGCCGTTAAAGAAGCCTTGGCAAGTTGCTGCAGTGCATTTAATAGATGGTACACACTGCAGCTACGGTGCGCCAGTGGTGGAGGGAGTGAATGTTTAGGGTGGTGGATGGGGTGCCAATCAAGCGGGCTTCTTTGTCCTGGATAATGTCGAGCTTCTTGAGTGTTGGAGCTGCACTCATCCAGGTAAATGGAGAGTATTCCATCACACTTCTGAATTGTGCTTTGTAGATGGTGGAAAGGCTTTGGGGAGTCAGGAGGTGAGTCGCTCGCCGCAGGATATCCAACCTCTGACCTGCTTTTGCAACGACAGTATTTATGTGGCTGGTCCAGTTAAGTTTCTGGTCAATGGTGACCCCCAGGATGTTGATGGTGGGGGATTCGGCGATGGTTGAATGTCAGGGGAGGTGGTTAGATTCTCTCTTGTTGGAGATGGTCATTGCCTGGTGCTTGTCTGGCATGACCTTTTGACAGTTGATCTCTAAAACAAATTGTTTTCCTAATAGAGATCAGCACAGACCCAGGATTGAACTGTGGACCTTCTTGGTCTGTAAGGCTCAGTGCAGCACTGAGCCATCCAATCCCAAGTCCTGAATTTACATATCCTTTATCTCCTTAGAGCAGAGATGGTTAAAAGGAGATTTGATAGAAGTATTCAAAATCACGAAGGATTTAGATAAAGTAAATAAAGAGAAACTGTTCCTGTTGACGGAAGGGTCAAGAGCCAGAGGACACAGATTTAAGGTGATTGGCAAAAGAACCAAAGGTGACATGAGGAAAATCTTTTTTATGCAGCGAGTATTTATAATCTGGAATGCGCTGCCTGAAAAGGTGGTGGAAGCAAATTCAAAAAGGAATTGGATAAATATGTGAAGGGAAAAAATATGCAGGGCTACGAGGAAAGAGTGGGGGAGTGGGACTAACTGGATTGTTCTTACAAAGAGCAGGCGCAGGCTCAATGGGCTGAATGGCCTCCTTCTGTCCTCCTGAAAACCATTCTGTGATTACCATAGTGATTGCTTTAATGGGGATCATTCTACTTGCAATGTTCTTGATTCTAATTCTACATGAACGACTTGTGTTTAGGTTCTAAGGTAGAATCTCGGCTGTTGGACTAATCTGCAACACTGACATTTTGCAGCTGTGCCAAGTTTTACCCGAATCCCTGTGGATCAGATTGGAATTTCTGGAGGAGTGGCGTCATTTGTGTGCCAAGCTGTAGCAGAACCTAAACCTCGCATCACCTGGATGAAGAAAGGGAAGAAAGTCAGCTCTCAGCGCTTTGAGGTAAAACTATGTACCTTAAACAATTATAAATTTTTTTAAATGGTTGAAAGAAAACAGACTGAACCACTTGGGAGAGCCAAACATACAGAATGTTAAGTTACGTGGTGGAACTGTGACAGTAACTGCCCCTTTTTGGTCAGCTGAGTGATGTGTAGAAACCTATCACCATATTTAACAGTCTCCAGATCAAGTTACTATGAAACCTAAACCCAACTAAAGTGTTTGTTCTGCCCAATATGGAGTACACAATATGAATGAGTTGTATTTAGGTTTGCATATGTTTTAAGGTAGAATCTAGGCTGTTGGACTAATCTGCAGCACTGACATTCCACTTAACAAAGTCCAGAAAATGTAAGTTCAGGTTGGCAGAACCTGAGACTTAGGGACCCTCAAGTGAGTGCAGAGGTACTGCTGGCATTTGACCAGCTGAAACAGTACAGCTTACCAGAGCTGCTTCTTGCTGCTCATCCAACTAGGACCACCCTACACATTGGGACATTGGCTTGGAGGATTATCTGGAGCCAAGTGTGAAAAATCCCAGCCCCCTGTGACTGGTTTATCCTTCCATGTTCCATTGCAATTAAGGACCCTGTGGGTCAAAGGCACAAGCATGGTGCTATTGCAGAATCATTACTTGTGCTGCAGGGGGAGTGGGAGTTAGGTGAGGCAGGTCGTGTTGTTGCTCAGTAAAATGACCAGGTTATTATTGACTGTCAGTACTTCGGGAGTACACTGGTTGGAGGCTGCCCCTCCTAACAATGGTGCACTCTTACTCTTTGGAAAAGAAACTAATTGGTAAGGTCAGGGTTGCCTAATAATGAAGGCATGGGCACACAAGCAATAGAATATTTTCAGACAAGTGAAACAAGACAAGCTTAAACAATCTCCATGCAGATGGGTCCTTACTAAAACCTGTTAGGTTAGATGGCAGCTCCAGCCCTCATTGGCCTGTTGGAGAACATCAGACTTGTCAGTCATTTGCACTAGACCAGAGGAACTGGTTGGCAGGCTGTAACTAGTGGGGTGCTGCAAGGATCGATGCTTGGGCCTCAGCTATTTACAATCTATATTAATGACTTAGATATGAAGGGACTGAATGTAATGTATCCAAGCTTGCTAATGATACAAAGCTAGGTGGGAAAGTAAGCTGTGAGGAGGGCACAAAGAGTCTGCTAAGGGATATAGACTGGTTAAGTGAGTGGGCAAGAAGGTGGCAGATGGAGTATAATGAGGGGAAATGTGAGGTTATTCACTTTGGTAGGAAGAATAGAAAAACAGAACTATTAAAGGTTGGCGTTCAGAGAGACTTGGGTGTCCTCGTACAAGAAACACAAAAAGTTAGTATGCAGGTACAGCAGGAAATTAGAAAAGCTAATGGCATGTTGGCCTTTATTGCAAGGGGGTTGGAGTACAAGAGTAGGGAAGTCTTACCACAGTTGTACAGGGCTTTAGTGAGACCTCACCTGGAGTACTACGTACAGTTTTGGTCTCCTTATCTAAGGAAGGATATAATTGCCTTGGAGGCAGTGCAACGAAGGTTCACAAGATTAATTCCTGGGATGAGAGGGTTGTCCTATGAAGAGAGGTTGAGGAGAATGGACCTATACTTTCTGGAGTTTAGAAGAATGAGAGGTGATCTCATTGAAACATATGAGAGTATAAGGGGGCTTGACAGGGTAGATGCTGAGAGATTGTTTTCCCTGGCTAGAGAGTCTAAATCGAGGGGGCATAGTTGCAGGATAAGGGGTAGGTCATTCAAGACTGAGATGAGGTGTAATTACTTCACACAGAGAGTTGTGAATCTTTGGAATTCTCTACCCTAGAGGGCTGTGGATGATGAGTCATTGAATATATTCAAGCCTGAGATGGATTGATTTTTGGACTCGAGGGGAATTAAGGGATATGGGGATTGGGCGGGAAACCAGAGTTGAGGTCAAAGATCAGCCATGATCCGATTGAATGGCGGAGCAGGTTCGAGGGGCAGTATGGCCTTCTCCTGCTCCTATTTCTTATGTTATTATACTAGGTTCGTCAGAGATTAGTCAGATTCACAAATCCATGACTCCCAAGTGGAATAATCCATTTGAAAATTATTTGTCTTTCAACTGCTGCTTTTGTTGTTCTGATTCCTTCTGTTCAATTATGGAAGTCATCACAGCCAAGCTTGATCCTGTTCTCACCCACAATGTCCACATACAAGTACTTTACAGCAGATATCACCGGCTAGCAAGCAAGAGTGAACTTCAGAATGTTGAAGCTGTGGCTGAGGCAGTTCCATTACCCACGAATCCATTAAAGGGCCAATAATCCAGAAATGGTCTAAACCAATTTTTATTGCTGATTGCACATGTAGCCTAACGAGCAATGTTTCAAAGTGTTTGCTGAACATATCGCTATACAAAGCCACCAGCCCGTGTTGATGCTTGGCTAAAGTTGTGAATAATTTAATAGAATAATAGAAAAGTTACAGCCCATCGAGTTTGTGCCGGCTTTATGCAAGAGCAATCCAGCTAGTCCCACTCCCCCGCCCTATCCCTGTAGCCCTGCAAATTTTTTCCTTTCAAGTACGTATCCAGTTCCCCTTTGAAAGCCATGATAGAATGTGTCTCCACCACCCCTCGGGCAGTGCATTCCAGATCCTAACCACTCGCTGTGTGAAAAAGTTTCCCCTCATATTACCTTTGGTTCTTTTGCCAATCACCTTAAACCTGTGTCCTCTGGTTTTTGACCTTTCCGCCAATAGGAACGTTTTCTCTGTATCTACTCTGTCTATTCCCTTCTTGATTTTGAATGCCTCTATCAAATCTCCTCTCAGCCTTCTCTGTTCCAAGGAGAACAACCCCAGCATCTCCAGTTGATCCATGTAACTAAAGTCCCTCACTCTGGAATCATTCTAGTAAATCTTTTCTGCACCCTCTAAGGCCTTCATATCTTTCCTAAAGTACGGTGCCCAGAACTGGACACTACGGCCTTGATTTTCAAAGGAAATTGTGGGGGCAGGGGGGCTGCGAAAATTAGGGAAATCCCGAGCGGGTGAGGGAGTCGACCGCAAGCCCCCGTCTTTCGGGTTGCTTGCGGACGCGTCTGTATGCGTGCGTGCCTCACGAATGCGGAAGTCCCACCAGCAATTTATTTCTGACGTATATAGTTAAAACAATTTTAAACTTATCAGGGTGGCTTTCCCATGGCGTCCGATTCACGCCTGGTGAAGGGCCAAATCAGGCAAAAATAAACAAAATAAATTAAATAAAAAAACCATTACACAGAATTAAAAAAACAAAATAAACCTACCTTTCCACCCTCTTCCGCCGTCCCCCCGGTCCCCCTCTCAGCTCCCACCTGCCCCCACCCCCCCGCTGTCCCCCTCTCCACCCCAATCTTCAGCGCCCTTCACTCTTTGTTCCAGTGCCGGATGACATCTCGTGCTCTCTCTTTCTCTTTCTGTCTGTCCCCCCTACCCTCCGGCATTGCAGCTCCTGTTGGCAGTCAGCCTGTCAATCAAGAGCTGCCGGGCACGAAACCCGGAAATAACTTTAATCACCATCAATTACATGGCACGAGATGCGCATTCCACGGGAGTGAGGTACCCTGCCATTCCTCGATTTATTATATTAAAAAAAAGTCTTAAAAGAAGCACGCATCAGCTATTCACCAATCAGCTCCTTCCCGTGTGCTGTCGTCACTTTTTGTTTTTTACTTTCTCCCTGACATTTGCGCTCCGACTCCCTCTCCTCTGCTCTGCCGCCTCAGCTAATCTCAGGCCTCCAACTCCTGCCTTTTTACGGACCGCTCCCTCTCCTGCTCTGCCGCCTCAGCTGATCTCAGGCCTCCGCCTCCCGCCTATTTATGGGCCATTCCTTCTCTCCTCTGCTGCCTCAGCTGATCTCGGGCCTCCGACTCCTGCCTTTTTATGGGCCATTCCTTCTCTCCTCTGCCACCTCAGCTGCTCTTGGGCCTCCGACTCCCGCCTTTTTGTGGGCCGCTCCTTCTCCTCTCCTCTGCTCTGCTGCCTTAGCTGCTCTCGGGCATAATATTGAAGGAAAATCTTTGCTCAGGCTCCAAATAGAGAGGTCACCCATCACCCCTTCCATCAGTTCTGCATTTAATTAGATGTTGTTTAATTGATTTTTAGGTTATAGAATTTGATGATGGCACTGGATCAGTGCTTCGAATTCAACCGCTAAGGGCACCACGAGATGAA
Source organism: Heptranchias perlo (assembly GCF_035084215.1). Classification (NCBI taxonomy): domain Eukaryota; kingdom Metazoa; phylum Chordata; class Chondrichthyes; order Hexanchiformes; family Hexanchidae; genus Heptranchias; species Heptranchias perlo. Next base: position 24,378,599 of record NC_090333.1, read on the forward strand.
GCAATTTATGAATGCACAGCAACAAATAGTATTGGAGAGATAACAACAAGTGCCAAACTAACAGTGCTAGCAGGTAAGAACTTTTTTTTTCTTGTGTTGCAGTGTTTAATTTATTGATGCAACATCAAATCTCATTATGGTACCAATAGATTCAGTATATCACTGAAGTGTAGTTGTTAACCTGACACAGGGGCCACACAATTAATGATGTGAGTGGTTAGTTAAAAAGAAAAGATTGAACTTGGTATAATAATGGGATGTTATACAGAATTCAAAGGAGACAAGCTTATTAAGGACAGAAATTAAAACCATGAAAGCAACAGAAGAGACAGAAAAAGGAGGATTCTTCCTGCTCCGTTTTAAGAACATAAGAAATAGGAACAGGAATAGGCCATATGGCCCCTCGAGCCTGCTCTGCCATTCAACAAGATCATGGCTGAACTTCTACTTCAACTTCACTTTCCCGCCCTATCCCCATATCCGTTGATTCCCTTAGTGTCCAAATATCCATCGATCTCAGTCTTGCTCATGTACTCAACGACCGATCATCCCTAGCTCTCTGGGGTAGAGAATTCCAAAATTTCACAACCCTCTGAAGAAATTTTTCCTCATTTTGGTCCTAAATGGCTGACCCCTTATCTTGCGACTATGGCCCTAGTTCTAGACACTCCAGCCAGGAGAAACAGCCTCTCAGCATCTACCCTGTCAAGCCCTCTAAGAATTTTATATGTTTCAATGAGATTACCTCTCATTCTTCTAAGAGAGTATAGGCCCATTTTACTCAGTCTCTCCTCATAGGACAACCCTCTCATCCCAGGAATCAATTTAGTGAACCTTCATTGCATCCCCTCTAAGGCAAGTACATCCTTCCTTAGGTAAGGAGACCAAAACTGTACACAGTACTCCAGGTGTGGTCTCACCAAAGCCCTGTACAACTGCAGCAAGATTTCCTCACTCTTGTACTCCAACTCCAGGTGTGGTCTCACTAGAGCCCTATATAATTGCATTAAGACCTCCTTACTCTGATTTTCCAACTCCCTTCCAATAAAGGCTAACATACCATTTACCTTCCTAATTGCTTGCTGTACCTGCATGTTAACTTTCTGTGATTCGTGTACAAGGACAGCAAATCCCTCTGACTACCAACATTTCTTAGTCTCTCACCTATTAAAAAAGTCCTATGTTTGGTGCTACAAGGGATCTTACAGCAGGAGTGTCCATTCACATTGTAAGCTGTTCAGCCTGTTCAGATTGCACAGATTACCAAGATATCTAAAGCTACTTTGACCTTATTGACTGTATGGAGCTAACCTCTATTATTTAGTTCATCTCTGAGAATTGTACTTTCTAGTGATGCGTTCATTGATTTGAATGTATGAGCCCATATCAAGAATTTGGACTCATTGCATGGAGTCTACATGAACATGTATGGAGTTAGCTTGCAGACCAAGCTGGGGACCTATTGCATTTGTATATATGTAGTTGTCTATTGTATTGATGATGTTTTCATAGTGAGAGGTTTAGGTATACAGGGCAGCATGCTTTGTGGCCTATCCAGTTTAAAAATATGGAGTATACTTCTCATGCATGTGGATTAGAATGATGTTTGATTTGAGTTTTTGCATGTTTACTCCAATTAAAAACAATGCTTAACAATATTAAACAAGAGCAGAAATACACAACAAATTAGTCTGCATTTACAAAGCAAATGTAAATAGGTGAACTTTCCAGGTGAAAAGCTTTGTGGGGTACACCTGAAATGTTAACTGATGTTCTGTGTATTTTCAGCATTTGTAGTTTCTTTTTTTCTTCTTCTTTTTATTTCAAACAGTAACATCCTTTTTGTTAACTTCATTCTGGGACTGATTTGGAATGCAAGCATTTTCCTTTTATGTTGCATGTTGGTGATTGTCCTTAGCAGACATTTGGTCAACTCTGACTTCTGCTTGTATAAACAAAGCATTCCATTTAATTCAGGGATTTAGAATTTAAGATCACACATTGCTGAAGTGAATAACAACTGTACTTGTATTAAAAAAAGTATAATTTATTCTTCATGAACATGCATTAGTTTTGTCCTTTGAGTTTTACCTGCAGTTATTTGCCTTTTTGAAGTGACTGAATAAGATGAGGAAGTCACAAGATAGATACAAATGAAGGCAGCCACATAACCCACCTTATTCATAAAGAAATACAATCCCCAATTGTAGCATCCACCTGTTAAATGAATTTAGGTCCACTGTCCTACCCAGAAGTCTATTCCAGCCATTGATCATTCTTTGTGAAGATTTGAACTTGTGCCCCCTTCACCTGCTGTCATGATTTAGTTTGAAGTAATGTTCTGTATTTATCTTTTCTATGCCATTTGCTATTTTGTATCGCTTTATGAGGTCCCCTCTCAGACATCTCATTTCAAAGTTATTCTTTGTTTCTCCTGCCTTTCCACATAACTCAGTCTTCAGATACTAGGGAACATTCTCATGACTCTCCTGCTTGAATATCTATCTTGTGTCTCTGTGACCAGAACTGAAGTAGTACTGAGGGTGTGGTTTGACCAGAGCACTGTTCAGTTTAAGCACAGCTTCTCTGACTCTACTTCTTTGGCTATGTAGTTCAACATTCTACTTGCTTTATTGATTGTTGCTGCACAGTGACTTGGCATGTTAAATGCAGAGTCTACTACTGGCCCTAGGTCTTTTCAATTTCACCCCCTCCCATTTAACCACCATTCATGTAGTAATTATGCCATACTAAATTTCATCTTCCAATATTGTGTCTACTTAGAAGTTTTATTTAGGTCTCTGGCCACCATCTCTCAAATTTTACTAGTTTGCATTGAGCTTCAGAGTTCAAGTTGTTAACATTAATTAGATGCTGTAGGAGTCCCAACACCAATTCCTGTACACTGTCCTGAGTATGGGTTTATAACCTGCATTTACACTGAAAATGCAGGAGGGCACAGTTTGTCATAACTTAAGCTGCAGGTATAGCCAAAGTTTCATAACTTGCACAGCATAAGATTGTAGCATAAATTGTGGGGTTTTCCTCCATTTCTTGGGGAGAAATTGCAGGCTATTGTGGATATGTATTGGCACTCTCATGCTAAATCTGAGTAATTGTTTATACAGTGACACAGTGAGACAGAGGTAGCTGTTGTCTTTCCCATCCCACTCTGTACAGTTCATGATGGCACTCAGTCTCCATCCCATCCATTCATACACTCATTGTTCTCACAATTCCTCTCAGTTCATGCTAACACTTTTTTCTCCTCCTCTAGGAACATAAGAACAAAGGAACAGGAGTAGGCCATTTAGCCCCTCGAGCCTGTTCCACCATTCAGTGAGATCATGGCTGACCTGTGACCTAACTCCATATACCTGCCGTAGCCTCATATCCCTTAAGATTTTTGTTAACCAAAGATATTATCAATCTCCGATTTAAAATTAACAATTGAGCTTCCATCAACTGCCGTTTGCGGAAGGGAGTTCCAAACTTCTACCACCTTTTGTGTATAGAAGTGTTACCTAACTTCACTCCTGAATGTCCTGGCTCTAATTTTTAGGTTATGTCCGCTAGTCCTAGACTCCCCAAACAGCAGAAATAGTTTCTCTCTATCTATCCTATCAGTTCCCCATAATATCTTGTAAACTTCGATCAAATCACCCCTTAATCTTCTAAATTCCAGGGAATAGAACCCTAGTTTGTGTAATTGCTCTTTGTAATTTAACCTTTGGAGTCCAGGTATCATTCTAGTAAATCTACGCTGCATTCCCTCGAAGGCCAATATATCCTTCCTAAGATGCAATGCCCAGAACTGAACACAGTACTCCAGGTGTGGTCTAACCAGGTCTTTGTATAGCTGTAGCATAACTTCTACCCCCTTGTATTCTAGTCCTCTAGATATAAAGGCCAGCATTCCATTAGCCTTTTTGATTATTTTCTGTACCTGTTCATGACATTTTAATGATCTATGTACATGGACCCCTAATTCTCTTTAGATCTCCACTGTTTCGAGCTTTTCACCATTTAGAAAGTACTCTGATCCATCCTTCTAGGTCCAAAGTTGTTGACCTCACACTTGCTTATTTCCTTCCTTCTCCCCCCCCCCCCCCCGGAACAGCAATTCACACTGTCACTCCTCTTCCGAGTGTCGGCTTAGCTTGGTGATAGCACACTCAGCTCTGAGCCACAAGGTCGTGGTCAAAATCCATTCTAGGACTTGATTGCATAATCTAGGCTGAAACTTCAGCCCAGATGAAGATGTCATCTTTAAGATGAGACATTTAACCAAGTCTTGATCTGCCTGTTCAGGTGGCCGTAAGAGTCCATGGCACTATTTGAAGAGCAGGGGAGTTCTGTCAGTATCCTGGCCAACATTCATGCCTCAACCAATACCACTTAAAACAGATTATCTGGACGTTTATCTAATTTGCTGTTTATCGGAGCTTGCTATGTGCAAATTGTCTTCAACTTTTGCCTATTGACTGTTCAAGAGTAATTTATTGGTTGGGAGGTGCTTTGGGACGTTCTGTGGGGTAGGCTTGATAGACTAGCTGATCCTTTTCCTGCTCGTTAATTTCGTATGTCTTGAGGATGTGAAAGGTGCTTTATAAATGCAGGTTCGTTCTTCTCCCCACCTCAGTTCAAGCTATCACTCTTCTCCCCTTCCCCTCAATTAACGCTGTGACACTCTTCTCCCCCCTTCCCAGCATTCATACTGCCCCTCCTAACCATACCCCAGTTTATGCTGGCACTGTACTCCTGACACACACACACACACACACACACACACACACACACTTTAGTCAGATGTGTTCAAACTTAGCCTGCTTTGGTTTGCATGCTATAGCGTCTAAGAACAACTCTTGAATGTTAATATGCAGCCCAGGGAGATTGCTACTCAAATGGAGATCCATGATCTATGTGTACTGCATTGCCTGTTTGTCACTGCTCCTGAACAAACCTCACCATTGCAAGTTAAGTAGTAACCAATTGCAGCTTATGAGATTGACAAAACATGTGAGTCTTTCGTGCATTTGAGACTCCTGGGGTAATTTTATACTATTGTGCTGTCAGTGGTGAAAGAGCCATGTGCCTTTTGTTTGCAGCACTCTTAACATAAAAGTGCCTTGTGTTTACATCTATGTTTCACTTTGAGTAATGGATGTTTGTAACTCTCTTTGATTGATCTGTGGATCTGGCCACTATTGGGGATTTATTGTTTGTTTTTTCCTTTGGTTTCGTTGTATATGCTTTAACTTTTCTGAATTTGCTTTGTTGAAAAAATATAAGTTTAAAGTTATTTTTAAATAAAATTGTAACAACCAAAAATAAATGAAGTTTCTTCAATACTAGTATGACCCAACTGGTACTATAGTCATTCTTAAATGCTGCTGCTTGTGTGCTGCTGGACCCATAATCCTGTTAGAAAATGCCTCCATACGCAGTTGACCAAAGTATCAGATGATCTGCACTGATCAGGTGATGCGGGATGCCTGAAATTGTACACAAGGGAAAATAACGTTTCAAATACATGTGTGATCTGCAGTTCAAGCTTGACCTGGTGGAAATTAGCTATATTACCGGACAGTTCTGCTGAGGTGCTCACCCTTTGTGTTAGTGCAGAATGACTGTTGGTGCCCCCTTGTGGACAGAGAGGGAATCTGCTTTTTTTTCCAGACTGGAGGAAACAGTACCATAAAGTTTTAAAAACTAAAACAAAATTTAAGTTGTGACTTTTTGTGAGGGGTGGGGAGTTTAAATACTTCTACATTCTTCAAGGTAAAAGTAAGAAATGTTTATCGTATCCAATTCTGCAGCACAAAATGTATTGAATAGATTGATTACATTGGGCAATGCATTCTATTTGGTTATTTCAAGCCCTAAAGTTTTTTTTCAAAAACAAGTATGCTGTAAAGCTATGAAAGTGCAGATCAACAATGCAAAGTTGATCTGTTGTGTCAACAAAAAGAGTGAGACTTGGTCACCAAACTTTGCCTCAACGTCATGCATATCTGACACTGAATTCTATAGATGTGTTAACCCAACACCTTGGAAGGGAACAGAACAAAGCATGACTGTTTTGATTTGAAAGCTTAGGGCAAGCCTGCTCTAGGGCGCTGCTATGCCCAAAGCTGGCCTAAAGATGATTGTGATCCTCAGAACCCCTTTGCCAGTTTTTGTAGTACTTTGGCACTTTCCTATTTGCACATGGAGGCTCAATGAATGAACATATTAGATTACCAGCTGTAGGTTTGGCCATTCTCTTTTGGTGAAAGAAGTTCAACCTTTGTATATAAAATTTCGCCTCAGTATACTTTTTGATTTTGTTGTTGATGTAACTTGGAGCTTTTCTGTTTCACTTTGTTATGTTTCAGTGTGCTTATTATCTGCAATAACTGCCACTTCCACATAAAAGATTGAAGACTTGGTTCAAATCAGGTCCTTAATACTATAGAGGGGGAGACTGCACAAAGAGTGAATATCTCAATTTTACTTTGTCCTCCGGTGGTGGTTTTCTCCTGTGGTATAACAGCAATATTTTATTTGTCTTCCAAAGGATGAAAAATTCCATTCCACAGTAGGTTAACTAAAATTAATTAATTCTGCTATTGTCACCTCTGGATTCCATATTGTGTACCAGTTCTCTTTGTGTAGGCAGATTGTTCCTTTTGCTAACATCCAAGTTGAAGCACATTGTGTTGCAAGGAAAATAATGAAGTATGGTTATTTATGAAGTTTAAATTTGCAGTCTTTAAGTTAAAATCGTTAGTCAGCTGATTACACCCTATCAATGTCCCTGCCTCCAAAGGTGAGTGTGCATCGTGATTACATGTTCAGTTAACACTCTCTTGTTTGGGGTAGTTTTAAAAAAAATATTGGTTATGCATGTTGCAGCTATATCATTTGCAACCTGTTTTTTTGCTGTCCAGAGGAGGTAGGAACATTACGAACAGAAGTAGGCCATTCAGCCCCTCGAGCCTGCTCCGCCATTCAGTTAGATCATGGGTGATCTTTGCACCTCAACTCCATTTATCTGCCTTTGCTCCATAATCACCTAATACCCCTTCCCTAACAATATAGAAAGCTCCAATTGTCCTAGCATCTGCATCCTTTTTGGGGAGAGTGTTCCAGATTTCTACTGCCCTCAAACTTTATCATGTTATGGTCACTGTTTGCAAGATGTTCCCTTACTGTCAAATTCTTAATTAATTCTTGCTCATTACTCATTACTAAATCTAGTATGGCCTGTTCTAAAACATATTGTTTCAGAAAACATCCTGGATACACCCTAGAAATTAATTGGCTTTACGATTTGAGCTGTTTTGCATCTCCTAGTCTATGTGAAAATTAAAATCGCCCATTATAACTACTTTTCTGATTCTACATGCATCTCTGCTCACTATATTTATGCATCCCACTAGTCCGTCACTGCTGTCAAGAGGTCTGTAGATAACTCCCACCAGAATCTTGCATCCCTTGCTTTTCTTAATTCCACCCAGAGTGTTTCCACTGTCTGATCTCCCTTACTGATATCCTTTCTTTCAATTGCTGTAATATTGTCTTTTAGCAATATTGCTACTCCTCCTTTCCCTAGTTCCCAGTCCTTTCTAAAGTCATGCACAGTTTGTAGCCAAGTCTACTGGCTACTATGCTATGTGCTTTGAGCTCAATTTGTGTTTCTATTTCTCTTGTTTTATTCTTTACACTACATGCATTTGTGTAGAGAACTCGTTTGGTTAACAGTCCCCGCCCTGCCCATATGCACTGATGGTGTTTTCCTCACAGTTTGTAACATCACATTTTTTCATATTTTGCACATTCCTGTTTTATTTATATCAGGGTGTATTAATAATTTCTGTGCTATTATCTGAACTTGAATTATTTATATTCCTTTTTGCACTCTGACTTTTGCTTTCATTGCTTTTTCTCATCTTTTGGTTGTTATCAGTTGGACCATTATTTCTAGCTGAACCGGTGTCTTTCCCCCCCCCCCCCCCGCCCCCCCACCCCCAGCTACTTGATTGCTTTGTCCTTTCTACAGCCCTATTTATCCTTTTAGCTAGGACCTTGGTCCAAGCCCAGTTCAGATATCTCAGTGGTACAGCTTCTTCCTGACCCATTTCTGGTTCCAGTGTTCCATGAAATGGAATTCCTCTTTCTCACACCAATCTTTCAGCCACGCATTTACTTTCCTGATCTGTTTGTCCCTATACGAATTAGCTCGTGGCTTGGGTAATAATCCTGAGATTACTACCCTCACGGTCCTGCTTTTTAATTTAGCTCCTAGCTCCTCATGCTCTCTTAGCAGGACTTCCTTCGTGTTCATTCCTATGTCTTGGTCCCTACATGGACCACGGCAACTGGTTCTTCACCCTCCCTTTCCAGGTTCCATTCCATTCATTTAGAGATATCCCTTACCCTGGCACCAGGTAGGCAACATACCTTTCGGGACACTCAATTGTTTTTTGTAAAAAGCTGCGCATTAGAAATGAAGCAATTGTGACTCAGATGTTTTGTAGAATTACACAGGATTTTTTTGAAAGCAACACACCCCTAGTACATGTTCATGCAGGCACAGCAATTGAAATAAAAAATATTGCATGCCATGCAATATACCATAATGGTCTTGACATCAACATAATTATCAGTCAGACCTATTGTGCTTGACTGGCATTAAGTCCAATTGACTGATCAGCTTTTGCAGTAGAGGCACTGGTTACTCTGGCAACAGCATGCACTGTTACCTTTTAATAATACATAACAGCAGCTGTAATGAGTGAACTTTTAGTGAATTGTGTAAATACGCTCCAAGAGATTACTCTGATAAGATACTTTCACACGGGATGAAAACATAATTTGTAGCCTGTAAAGATTAAATCTGTACCATGTTTTCAGAAAGCAGCAGGGTTGTGGGTAAAAATCTTTAACCTTTAGTTGACTGCTGCAACAGAAGAATTCATAGGATTAGCAAGGTTCAGAAACTTGATTGTTTCTGCATTCACAGCTTGCATCTATTTGGAATGTTCTAATTATACATGTTATCTTACAACATTTTACCAATGAGCCTTTCAGTGATTCCCGATGAAAAGGGAAAGTACTTAGGGTATGTCAGGGACATAGCCCGCCATTGAAATGTCAACATGAGAAAGGTCTATAGAATGTAGGGAATGGATACTACAGTGAAGTGGTGACTCCTAATAATGTACTACTTGTCAGCAAGTTCCTCACAGTTCTGTGTGCATACCAATTCAGAAACATTTTTTTCCTCAAATTTAGCACCAGAAAGACTTTCCCTGTGTGTGTCTCTAGTGGCTTTCTAGTGCATAAGGCCCAATATTACAACAATATGAAAACCTGCATTTATCTAGTGCATATTAGTAGAACATGTCCACTTTTCAGCCAGTTCTCTCAAACAACAGCTTCCAGGACTGTACTGTGGATTCCTTGTGTTGGTGATTGTTTTTGAGTTGTGTTTTAGACTGTGTGACAAGAAAAAAGCTTTTTTGTTTAAGATTTAGTATGGTATTGGCATCTTTAATGGTACTAAAGGCATTAAAAACCAGCTTCAATCACAGAAATCATATTCCAGTTTAAAATACAAAACATACAAAAATATAATTTAACCGTTATTTAAATCTGCTCGTCTATGTAGCCAAAACAGTAGAATATAAGTTATACAAATTAATGATCAAACTATACAGTGCTCTGGGAATACCACACCCTGAGTACTGTGTCAGTTTCTGGACACAAGGCAGACATTCAAACATTGTTAACAGTGCAGAAAAGAACCACAAGCCAGATCCTTAGTCTTAGTTATGAAGAATGATTGAAGAAATTTGAGCTTTTCAGCCTTGAAAGGTGCGAGGTGGTCTTATAAAAGTTTAGAAGATTGTAAACACAATGGAGAAGACAAATCCAGAAAATTACTATAAATTCAATTGCAAGTGTAGGACAAGGGGCTACAGGTTCAAACTAAATGAAGGAAAATTTAAGATTGAGGCCAGGAAGTTCATCTTCACATAAAGAGTGATCATCACGTGGAATAGACTCCCGGATGCAGTAATGGAGGTGAAATCAAATTGGGTGCTGCATTGGGGGTGGGGAACTTTTGGGTTATTCTGAATAGATGAATCTAACATGGGCGGAATGGCTGTCTTCATCTGTAATATTGTAAAAAGAGCCACTATAAAAAAATTACTTGCTGCATAGTCTAGTAGTTTAGCGCAATAGTTGCAAACCATTTGCTGTTTTCTATCACATGAAGAGGAGCTAAGCTTAGCAACTGCTGTAAAAATATAAATTGTGTTTCTGTTACTATTCTTTTATTATTTAATACATTTGTTCGTCAGTTAAAGCCTAAGTTAAAGTCTAGTGTAGTCTTATTCTGCCGCCTTCTGAAGTCAAGGAGGATTACATGAAAGCATGGGATAAAACCAGTTAGCTGAAACAAATTTGAGGGTTCTGTTTTGTTACTTGGGTATGCTACAAATTGACCTTTATTTGTGCAAGGGAAAACACTCCCTCTGGGACATAAGGAGCTGGGTTCCCCTATGAGAGTAGTCTGCAACACAGAACAACATCTTGAACAAAAGGCAAAAACATCTAAGTGAAGAAATTTCACAAATGTAACATTGTACCCTCTACAAGGATTTTATCTTTAGCTACTTTTTCTCTTAATTATACATCATTGCTGCTATTAAATGCACAAGGAAGATCAGTTACGTATTACAAATGGTGCAATATTATTCATAAGAAATATATGTGCCTGCTTTGAGAATTAATTTATTTTGTGCTGTTGACCATGGTCGGTGCTTTCAATGAGAGAGAAAGATGTTTTGAAAAAGTTAGCTTCAAGTTCAGATGACTTTTACGTCAATTTGACACAGTCTGAATAGAAATAATGGCCTGGTAGGTAGAGGTTAAAGTTCTGTTTACACAACAGAAGCAAATTTATCTTTGTGTCAAATTTACAACATATTTTAAGCTGATCTGAATAAACCTGTGTGTAACATTAAGAGCTGTTGGGTGGACGAAAATGTTTTTGCCTTGGTATGTTAACCGTGTTCTAAAGTAGCTGTATTCAAAACTGGTTAAGTTTACAACATGCTTTGTGTTGTGCTTATATTATATAGAATTTACAGCACAGAAACAGGCCATTCGGCCCAACTGGTCTCTGCCGGCGTTTATGCTCCACACAAGCCTCCTCCCACCCTACTTCATCTCACCCTATCTGCATATCCTTCTATTCCTTTCTCCCTCATGCACTTACCTAGCTTCTCCTTAAAGACACCTATGCTATTTACCTCAACTACTCCATGTGGTAGCAAGTTCCACATTCTAACCACTCTCTAGGTAAAGAAGTTACTCTGAATTCTTTATTGAATTTATTAGTGACTATCTTATATTTATGGACCCTAGTTTTGGACTCTCCCATAGGTGGGAAAATCTTCTCTACGTCTACCTTATCAAATCCCTTTATAATTTTAAAGACCTAATTTAGGTCACCCCTCAGCCTTCTCTTTTCTAGAGAATAGAACCCCAGCCGGTGCAGTCTTTTTTTGATTCTTGTAACCCCTCAGTTCTGGTATCATCCTTGTTAATCTTTTTTGGGCACCTTGTCCAGTGCTTCTATATCCTTTTTGTAATATGGAGATCAGAACTGTACACAATACTGCAAGTGCGGTTTAATCAAGTTTCTATACAAATTTAACGTAACTTCCCTGCTTTTCAATTCTATTCCTCTAGAAATGAACCCCAGTGCTTTGTTTGTATTTTTATGGCCTTGTTAACTTATATTCTGGTACAAACAATTCTGTAATATGCTGTGCCCCCCTGGTACTGTTGAATCTGTTTAATCCATTTTTGGACAGATTCCATAGCAGTATTTGCAACAGATAAAACAGATATTCACCTGCATAGTTATTTAAAAGTTGCGATTTGAGATTTTACTTCTGACTACTGGACCTTTCCAGAGGCTTCGGGATGGTCTAGCAGGCCAGCAGACAGGAAACAATATTGCTCGCCTGTAAGGGTAGACAGAGTCCTCAACCTATTTGCTGCAGAAAATGTGGCAACTGACACAGCCAGCTACATTTATTTTATTGTTACTTTAGAAGTCACTTGGGAAACAAATTCTTCAGTTTTTTTTGCATTTCTGGAAACATTTTCTCATTTTCTTTACAGCGTTATCTCTGAAGTCGTGGCTGTGGTTAGTTGTAGCAGCACTGTGAGGTGAATACAGCATCACTGATGACACTTCACAGCGTATATGCCAGAAAATAATTTCAGAGGCAGAGCCAGCGCCAGATATATCAGTCCTCTCCTTCCAACAATCACTTACAATGCTCAGTTGCTGTTTTTCGTAGAGTACCTAAATCAGCATGTCTACGTTAATCTCAATAAGTCTGCAGTTAATGTCATGCGTAAAGCATCCTGTGATAAGCAGTGCAAACAATCAGATTTGAGTAAATCTAGCCTATTTTGTACCATTATGTACAGTAGAAATGATTTGCATAGATGTTTAATTTTGTTCAGATTGTACTTTATGGCAAGGAATGTTCTTGGTTTAAAAGCATTGCATGATATATGGATAGCAATAGAATGTGTGATTTGAATCGAGGCCATGCATATAGTGATGGTAACTCTTGATCTTGGTGTAAAATATTTTTTTTAAGCTAGTGTTTGCTCATGGATTATTTGTGCAATGTCATTGGTGGCAATTAATATAAAATAATCTGATTTAGTAGTTCCCAAAATGTTTAAATTAGCTCTCTGTACTTGTTAATACCTTTCTTTCCTCCTTCCTTTCTAACGCATCTTCCTTTCTGTCTCTCTAACCTCCCCTGCCTTCCTCTCTCTCTTCCCCCTCCCCTACCCCTCGCCCCCCTTTTTCTCCCAGTCTTCTTACATAAGAACATAAGAAATAGGAGCAGGAGTAGGCCATACGGCCCCTCAAGCCTGCTCCACCATTCAATCAGATCATAGCTGATCTTTGACTGCAACTCTGCTTTCCTGCCCGATCCCCATATCCCTTGACTCCCCTAGAGTCCAAAAATCTAACCATCTCAGCCTTGAATATATTCATGATGTGGAGATGCCGGTGATGGACTGGGGTTGACAATTGTAAACAATTTTACAACACCAAGTTATAGTCCAGCAATTTTATTTTAAATTCACAAGCTTTCGGAGACTTCCTCCTTCCTCAGGTAAATGTTTCAGGAGCTCCTTGAAGCCTACGCATTTATACATATAGAACAATACATGGTGTTTACAGACTGCCCCTGCAACTGCCCGTTGCCAAGGCAATCACCGTGTTCAGACAGAGAGGTGTCACCTGCAGAACCCCCGAATACACATTCAACAAAAAAACAAACAGGGAAAAAAAACAGAGAGAGGCAGAAACATCCGGAAGGCAGAGAGAGCCAGCAAATGACCCATTATATTAAAAACAGATAACATTTGTTCGCTGGTGGGGTAACGTGTAGCGTGACATGAACCCAAGATCCCGGTTGAGGCCGTCCTCATGGGTGCGGAACTTGGCTATCAATTTCTGCTCGACGATTTTGCGTTGTCGTGTGTCTCGAAGGCCGCCTTGGAGTACGCTTACCCGAAGGTCGGTGGATGAATGTCCATGACTGCTGAAGTGTTCCCCGACTGGGAGGGAACCCTCCTGTTTGGCGATTGTTGCGCGGTGTCCGTTCATCCGTTGTCGCAGCGTCTGCATGGTCTCGCCAATGTACCATGCTCTGGGGCATCCTTTCCTGCAACGTATGAGGTAGACAACGTTGGCCGAGTCACAGGAGTATGAACCATGCACCTGTTGGGTGGTGTCCTCTTGTGTGATGGTGGTATCTGTGTCGATGATCTGGCATGTCTTGCAGAGGTTACCGTGGCAGGGTTGTGTGGCGTCGTGGACGCTGTTCTCTTGAAAGCTAGGTAATTTGCTGCGAACGATGGTCTGTTTGAGGTTGGGTGGCTGTTTAAAGGCGAGTAGTGGAGGTGTGGGGATGGCCATAGCGAGGTGTTTGTCCTCATTGATGACATGTTGAAGGCTGCGGAGAACATGGCGTAGTTTCTCCGCTCCGGGGAAGTACTGGACGACAAAGGGTACTCTGTTGGTTGCGTCCCGTGTTAGTCTCCTGAGGAGGTCTATGCGATTTTTTGCTGTGGCCCGTCGGAACTGTCGATCGATGAGTCGAGCGTCATATCCCGTTCGTACGAGGGCGTCTTTCAGCGTCTGTAGGTGTCCATCGCGTTCCTCCTCGTCTGAGCAGACCCTGTGTATTCGCAGGGCCTGTCCATAGGGGATGGCCTCTTTGACGTGGTTAGGGTGGAAGCTGGAAAAGTGGAGCATCGTGAGGTTGTCCGTGGGCTTGCGGTAGAGTGAGGTGCTGAGGTGCCCGTCTTTGATGGAGATTCGTGTGTCCAAGAAAGAAACTGATTCTGAGGAGTAGTCCATGGTGAGCTTGATGGTGGGATGGAACTTGTTGATGTTATCGTGTAGTCTCTTTAGTGATTCCTTGCCGTGGGTCCATAGAAAGAAAATGTCGTCGATGTATCTGGTGTATAGTGTTGGTTGGAGGTCTTGTGCAGTGAAGAAGTCCTGCTCGAACTTGTGCATGAAAATGTTGGCGTATTGGGGTGCGAATTTGGTCCCCATGGCTGTTCCGTGTGTTTGGGTAAAGAACTGGTTATCGAAGGTGAAGACATTGTGATCCAGGATGAAGCGGATGAGTTGTAGGATGGCTTCCGGAGATTGGCTGTTGTTGGTGTTGAGTATTGATGCTGTCGCAGCGATGCCGTCATCGTGGGGGATACTGGTGTATAGTGCCGAGACGTCCATCGTGGTGAGAAGTGTTCCTGGTTCAACTGGTCCGTGGGTACTGAGTTTTTGTAGGAAGTCTGTAGTGTCGCGACAGAAGCTGGGGGTTCCCTGTACGATGGGTTTCAGGATGCCCTCGATGTATCCAGAGAGGTTCTCACACAGGGTTCCGTTGCCTGATACGATGGGACGTCCGGGTGTGTTGGCTTTGTGTATCTTTGGGAGGCAGTAGAAGTCTCCCACGCGGGGATTACGTGGGATGAGAGTGCGTAGGATGCTTTGAAGGTCTGGATCGAAGGTCTTGATCAGTTTGTTGAGCTGGTGGGTGTGTTCTTTGGTCGAATCTGCGGGTAACCGTCTGTAGTGTTCCTGGTTGTCCAGTTGTCGGTATGCTTCTTTGCAATAGTCTGTTCTGTTCTGTATGACTATGGCTCCTCCTTTGTCCGCTGGTTTGATGACGATGTTGCGGTTGGTCTTGAGAGCGTTGATGGCATTGCGTTGTGCTCGGGTGACATTCTGGACTGTCTTCTGAGTGCGGCTGATGAATCTGGCATTGACGCATTTCCTGACAGCTTGAGCATACATGTCCAGCTGAGGGCAGCGACCCTCCGGAGGAGTCCAGTTTGACTCTTTCCTCTTCGGTTGCTGGACCGCGGATCCCTCTGTCTGCTGTTCCGGATCGTCGATTGTCTCATTGGGTTCGCTGCTGAAATCTTGGGGTTTGTGGTAGAATTCCCGGAGCCTCATTCTCCTGATGAATTCCTCTGTGTCCGCCGCGAGACTAGTGGGGTCCATTTTGGTAGTGGGGCAGAAATTGAGCCCTCGGCTGAGAACTTCGATTTCGTCTGGTTGAAGGGTGTGGTCGGATAAATTGACAATAGACTTCCCTGTGGTTGCAACCGTGGTACCAGGGGAAGCTTGGTCGTTGCTGGTGGTGATGCCGAGTTTCTCAAGCTTCCTGCTCTTGGTTTTCATGCAGGCAGCGTAGTTCCGTTGCCTCGTCTGTTTGGCGGTATAACGTAGCTGGTCTGCTGTGTCCTGAGTACAGGTTGAGAGTATGGACTCTATCTTGGTTTCGAGGTTGTGGCGTCTGCTGTAGAGTTGGTGTATGAGATGGTTGCGGAGTGTGCGAGAGGTACGGCGGCAGAGTCTCTCAGCGTAATCCGAGTTGTATGTGGACTTGAGTGGGTTCGTGATCTGGAGTCCTTTCGGGATCTTGTCTGCTTTCTTGCAGCTCTGTAAAAACTTGATGTCTGTGTCTAAATGCGCGATCTTCTTTGATATCCTTTCCACTGTGAGCCGGCAGTTTGTCGTGTCGATGGTAGTCATGATGTAGAGATGCCGGTGATGGACTGGGGTTGACAATTGTAAACAATTTTACAACACCAAGTTATAGTCCAGCAATTTTATTTTAAATTCACAAGCTTTCGGAGACTTCCTCCTTCCTCAGGTAAATGTTTCAGGAGCTCCTTGAAGCCTACGCATTTATACATATAGAACAATACATGGTGTTTACAGACTGCCCCTGCAACTGCCCGTTGCCAAGGCAATCACCGTGTTCAGACAGAGAGGTGTCACCTGCAGAACCCCCGAATACACATTCAACAAAAAAACAAACAGGGAAAAAAAACAGAGAAAAAAAACAGAGAGAGGCAGAAACATCCGGAAGGCAGAGAGAGCCAGCAAATGACCCATTATATTAAAAACAGATAACATTTGTTCGCTGGTGGGGTAACGTGTAGCGTGACATGAACCCAAGATCCCGGTTGAGGCCGTCCTCATGGGTGCGGAACTTGGCTATCAATTTCTGCTCGACGATTTTGCGTTGTCGTGTGTCTCGAAGGCCGCCTTGGAGTACGCTTACCCGAAGGTCGGTGGATGAATGTCCATGACTGCTGAAGTGTTCCCCGACTGGGAGGGAACCCTCCTGTTTGGCGATTGTTGCGCGGTGTCCGTTCATCCGTTGTCGCAGCGTCTGCATGGTCTCGCCAATGTACCATGCTCTGGGGCATCCTTTCCTGCAACGTATGAGGTAGACAACGTTGGCCGAGTCACAGGAGTATGAACCATGCACCTGTTGGGTGGTGTCCTCTCGTGTGATGGTGGTATCTGTGTCGATGATCTGGCATGTCTTGCAGAGGTTACCGTGGCAGGGTTGTGTGGCGTCGTGGACGCTCTTCTCTTATATATTCAATGACTCAGCATCCACAGTCCTCTGGGGTAGAGAATTCCAAAGATTCACAGCCCTCTGCGTGAAGAAATTCCTCCTCATCTCAGTCTTGAATGGCCAAACCCATATCCTGCGACTATGCCCCCTCGATTTAGACTCTCTAGCCAGGGGAAACAATCTCTCAGCATCTACCCTGTCAAGCCCCCTCATAATCCTATATGTTTCAATGAGATCACCTCTCATTCTTCTAAACTCCAGAGAGTATAGGCCCATTCTACTCAACCTCTCTTCGTAGGACAACCCTCTCATCCCAGGAATTAATCTAGTGAACCTTTGTTTTACTACCTCCAAGGCAAATATATCCTTCCTTAGATAAGGAGACCAAAACTGTATGCAGTACTCCAGGTGAGGCCTCACCAAAGCCCTGTACAACTGTAGTAAGACTTCCTTACTCTTATACTCCAACCTCTTGCAATAAAGGCTAACATACCAAGTATACTATTGCTTTAAGAATTCACATGTATTTAAATGACTAATTTTGATAGATCCGCCTTCTTTTTGTCCATTAAGGTAAACCTCACCTTGAATTAGTGGCTGTGGTTAGGTACAATGTGTA
The DNA here is from genome assembly GCF_035084215.1 of Heptranchias perlo. Lineage (NCBI taxonomy): Eukaryota > Metazoa > Chordata > Chondrichthyes > Hexanchiformes > Hexanchidae > Heptranchias > Heptranchias perlo. The sequence continues at coordinate 24,396,209 of NC_090333.1, forward strand.
ATTACCAGTAATTAACTTAAGTAGTTCAGGGTTATTTTTTCAATTGTCTGCACAAAGCAACAGTTTCTGCTTCCTGTACTTATCAGCTGAATTTGTAATTTTTCATTGCATAATAGTAAACCCCAGGCAGAAAGCATTGCATAAGGTTAGAAGCTGGTGCACCATTCTGCTTTAGATCAGCCCTTTCACCAGTTAATCTGTTAACACCACTTTATGAAAAATCTCAAAACTTTGTTTTTTCACCATCCTTTGGGGCATCATCTCTACTATTTAATAATAAAAATCCAATTTTTAAAAAAACTTTTCAATGCTGATGAATTTTTCAATTGTCCTTTAGGTTCCTCACTGTATGCCATTCCACCGCATAGGGCAAAGTTTGCCCCCAAGCCTTCAGTGTAGAGAAGTTGTAAACATACTCATTATGAGCACATTTTCAATTAGTGCACAGAGGAGATCTTCGTCACAGAGAAGCAGGCAGGCTAACTGCTCCTTGGCTTCTGCCAATACTGCAACCACCACTGGGAATTCACTGCCGTTCAATTTTTTCTCCGAATAAAATATTTTTTCCTCCAAGCGAAGTGCCTAGCTCTCAACTGACTTCCTCTCCATTAAGCATAAAAGAAATTCTGATTTACTTTCACTGTAACAGTGTTGAGATTGGGTAACTCTTCATGTGGAGAATCACAAGTGTGAACCTTTATCCACTGCTTTGTGATGCACCCTGTTGGCACACCAACCCTCCTGACTGCCTTGCAGTTTACGTCATAATCTGAGAGCATTTCTTTGCCCTTGCATCTATTTTTAAGTTGTACTGACCCTTTTTTTTAACCTTCTCCTCTCTTCTTGCGTAATGTTAATGTATACATGGTAGAATTATGGAGTTGAATTAGCAGTTGCAGATTTCATTGTTAGTGATAACTCATTGCAACTGCATTGTACTTTTACTGTGGTTATTAGAAGTTGGACACACAAGATCAATAGAAATGAAAAATGGGAATAGAGGGAAGGAATGGATATGCAGAAGCATTTATATATAAGAAATTCTGATTTACTTTCACTGTAACAGTGTTGAGATTGGGTAACTCTTCATGTGGAGAATCACAAGTGTGAACCTTTATCCACTGCTTTGTGATGCACCCTGTTGGCACACCAACCCTCCTGACTGCCTTACAGTTTACGTCATAATCTGAGAGCATTTCTTTGCCCTTGCATCTATTTTTAAGTTGTACATTTACCTGAGGAAGGAGGAAGTCTCCGAAAGCTTGTGAATTTAAAATAAAATTGCTGGACTATAACTTGGTGTTGTAAAATTGTTTACAATATGTAAGAAGGGTTGAGTTGGTTCCATGAAGTATCTGTTAGAAATATCGATTGGTACAAAATTTAACATTTGTGACCAATGATGTTGAACCCAATTCTTTGTAAGCTTGGATGTCTATTTCTTATAGGTGAACCTGTGATACATTCTGACCCCTTTGTCTTATCCAAATTTAACATTTCAGATGTCAACAGGTCCAGAAGATATCAATTTTCAGCTCATACAATGTCATGTTGAAACTAATATTTCAGTAATAAAGCTATTCAACTGTCGGGAGTACTTTCAGTGCTGTAATATTTAACCTAAACTACAAAATAAGTACCTAAGACACAATCTATATATTAAAAATGGTGTTGCCATGGAGCAGAATAATATTCTCTGCCTCCAGTGTTGTCAATCATATTGGTACGGGCTAGTTAAAAATGGATGGTAGGAAATTGTAATTACAAGTTCAAATCAGCATTGTAAAAGTTTCCTCCTGTAAAGCTTAAATGGAGACTTCCTATTGGATATTTTTCCTCCAAGCTCCCCTCATGCCTTGGATTCCTGTTTTTATCCTCAGACCTTTGGTCCCGCTCAGAGATCCTTGCCTCTGAAAAGGTCACAGTCAAGGTGGTGGGCCTGCCATCACTCTGTAGTATATAATCGGTGCCAACTCCACTGTCTGGTCTTCCAACTCACCTTTGCAGGCCTCTTCTGCAACCCCACAGAGGGCTCTCCAACTCCCCACCCAATGAGCAGCAAATGCATCTTTCCATTAAAAATGAAGTGTGTAATAATTTTCCTCATTCCATTGAGATTACAATTGGAGTCTTTGTGGAAAAAGTTAAAATTCCAAAGCAACAATAACTTACTTTTATAAAGCACCTTTAATGAAGAACAACGTCCTAAGGTGTTTCACAGGACAAGTTTTATTATTTACTTCTGAAGGCTACCAAATACATCCACTCAGGAAATGTCATTCACTGGCATGAGAACATGAAACATGTTCAACCACAGGTAAGTATTCCTCATTGGGTCCCCATCTGTCACACTGTATGTACAGTGAACTTAAAGATCAGATAGATGTCCATATCACCCTGAAAAATATTAGTAAGTAGTGGCTGGAAGGAGCATTATTTAACACAGCCCTTCTGTGTCTCAGAACCATTTTGTGAATCGTACTGTATGTTCTATGCAATCTTTACCATCACTACCTCCTCGAAAATTCAGTAAAACTGCAGGCCCGAGTAGAGGTAACTGTAATCTTGCCCTCCAGCTGATATTCGGCATCCAGAAGGAGGTGAAAGCCTTACCCCATCTTCCCTTGGGAAGAAAATAAGGGGCCTACAAGAGTAAGATCTGTCATATCGCATCCCGTATGAGAGAGTTTGCCAGCCCTCACTGCCTCCCCTTATTTCACACATCCCCTCCTTCCCAGTATCACCTATACTCCTCTTTTTGTGTCAGTTCAGAGGTTAAACGCACCATGATCTATGGTATTAAACCATAGAAACTAAATACATTTAGGATTGTCACCAGGATATTGATAAAGCATAGTGATCAGCATTGCCTGAAGTTGCACATCACCATCCATTGTTGGAACATTTTATATTTTTTTGAGTATTTGAACTCAAGGCAAGGTAGTTGTTTAGGTCATTTAATCTTTCTGTAACAATACTGTTTCACATGAGCAGCACAAAACTGCCTTTCTTTTAACGTTCTCTGACCTAAAAGTTACATTTTGTTTTCGCCTACAAATGAGACCTGTTGTTTTTTTTTGATAACTTTATAATGCATGCTTCCATCATCGCTGGGTCAAAATCCTGGAACTCCCTACCTAACAGCACTGTGGGAGAACCCTCACCTCACGGACTGCAGCGGTTCAAGAAGGCGGCTCATCACCACCTTCTCGGGCAATTAGGGATGGGCAATAAATGCTGGCCTTGCAGTGACGCCCACATCCCATGAACGAATAATAAAAAAAAGAAAATCTGACAGGACATTTAGCACTGCATGCTAGTAATTTCAATGAAAGTTGCTTACCAGGCACTCTCTTTTTAAATTTAGCATGTTAAAAAGTAGACACCTTGCTCTGATCACCAATTATCTTATTTATTTCCCCCCCAACTCCCTCCTTCCCCAGATCCTACACTTAATCCTTCATTGAAGGCTCTGCCTTCCTGCTGGAGTACAATTCCACAGGAACCAGAAGCCCCCAGTATTTCACCCATGTGGCTATTATTCATGCAAGAATGTTGACAGTGTCAGCAGACTGTTTGACCGTGGGAGCATCACAGCCAAGCCCAGTACCATCCTCGTTTCATGTCCATGCACAGGTGCTTTCAGCTGAACAGTAGTGAGAAATGGGGGAACTCTCGAATCCAGTAGTGCTGATACCTAATGTAGCCCCCCCCCCTCCCAAAATTATTATCTGGCCGAGATCAACTAATGCAGCACAGACCGGGGATCAACTCTGTACGGCTTAACTCACTGGATTAACATATTACATTTTTAAAAATTCTTCACATGCCTCAATACAAAAACAGTGCAGTCAATGTTCACCAACCATTCTGATGACTGTGTGTTGCAATGTAAGACATACTTAAGTGGAAGTTGCGCTAGGCAAGTAGTCTTATACCCCTGCTACATATATTTCTCTCTACCTTTGCTCTTATGAGCTTAGTATTAAATATAGAAATGCTAAAGCATATCTTTATGTTGTATGAATCAGGATGTGTTCTGAAGCGTTACAACCTGTAATTCAATCTTGGGGTCCAAATAACAAACAAGGTGCTTGAATTTGTTGTCATCGTTTAAAGTGTTACTTGAGCTCCTTATGTAAATCCAGTTCTATGCATCTAGTATCTTGGATAGGTTTCTTGTTTTGCATTGTCTGAATTACATTTTCTGAGGTAACCTGAAACTGCAGTGATAGAATTATTCACTTAGTATGAGCTGGTAGATGTAAAGTTACTTGTCCAGACTAGCTAAAGATCAATCAGTGGTCTTACCAGATAATGAGGACTTCTGTTTATTCATTACTTTGAAGTGTAGCTCGTCGTGTAACATAGTTTTGTGGTGCAAGGCTAGACCAGAACCATTAATGCTTTGAGAGAAGCCATGTTAGAAATCCATGGGTTTTTTGTATTCATTACACTATTCGCTGGAGTGACTGGTGATTGGGAGAAAATGCAGAACACAACACTTAACCTTGTTTGTTAACTCATTTGTGCCACACATTTTAAGTTGGCACACAAGTACTGCCAAATAGTTTACAGTGCTGCCTTCCTTTATTGTAGTATTTGACATCTGTATGGCAAACTGTGATTGATTTACAGAGTAAGGTTATGCTATTCTCTGATTTGTGTGTTAAACTCAGTTAAAAGCTCCACACTTAAATGCCCCCTTTTCCTTTTTATGGAAGCCTGTTCCGTTAATTATGTATTACCACTTCTCTAATATTTTTTATTTGCCTTTTTTGCAGTTCCTTTCCCAATTCTTCCTATTGTATATGTTCAATTGTATGCAGATAAACTACATTCAAGCACTTAGAATCATAGAATGATATAGCACAGAAAGAGGACATTCTGCCCATCATGCCTGTGCCAGCTCTTTGAAAGGGCTATCCAATTAGTCCTATTCCCCTGCCCTTTCCTCATAGCCCTGAAACTTTTTTCCCTTTCACGTATTTGTCCAATTCCCCATTGAAAGTTATTATTGAATCTGCATCCACTACCCTTTCAGGCAGTGCATTCTAGATCATAACAACTCGCTGCATAAAAAATATTCTCCTCACCTTGCCTCTGGTTCTTTTGTCAATTACCTTAAGTTAGAGTAGTAAAACGTGAGGGTCTTTGAGTTTGTGCTGCTGTCTGGTTCATTAGAGGAAAGAGGTGAGCAGAGAGGCTCTGAACTTATTTTGACCAGAAAATGGATCTTCAACAAGAAAATAGGTTTATATAATGTATACCATCTTGGTTTCATCAGAAAATGACCTTGAACAAAGTAAATAACTGGTGTGGACTGCATTCTGATGGCTTGAAGAAGGTTTAGTTCTTAAGCTGAAAGTGATTGCACTGGAAATATGTCGAAGAACACTCCCACATGACAGTGAAAGCTGAATAATTGCACAGGCTTTTGATGTTTGTTTAAGTTTAGCTATACAGAATTATGCTAGGCATCAAACATTCTGACCAGGCTTGCAACTAACAATTGTACCAGCTTGTTGAATTGAGTGTTTTGGCCTGTGTGGACTCCACAGGTAAAATTGCTGTGTAGTGTATTGCCTGCTATGTGGCAAATCTTACCAATAAGCCCGCCTGCGAATGCTGGAAATCTGAAAACACTCTACATATGCCTACATAGGAACATAGGTAGCTTACCTTATACCAGCTAGTATGTATAAAACTAATTAATTGATTTCCTGTAACATTGCATGTGGGAGTCATGACCATCTTCAGTATTTAGGTCAATCAGGTTAGAAGGTGGTGGGAAACTAAACCCAGGTGGGGGTGGAAGGTCAGGAAGGAGGAGATAGATGGGAAGGGAGAGAATGGAGATGGATGGAAGAGGGCAGGAGGAGGGGGTGATGGAGAGGGATCAACAGATGACAATTAAGAAGAATGTGACCGTTGGGCCAAGGCCCATTTCTTCACAGTAGACAGGGAAGGGGAGATGGGAGGTGGATAAGAGGAGGAAGTGGATGGAAAAGTGGAGGGGACAAGCAAAAGTCGATGGGGATGGAGGAGTGGGAACAACAGTGGCTAGGCAAGGAATGAGTGGTATTGAGCTGGGGCTAATTTCCCTCAGTGTGAGGAGGAGCTACATAGACCAGGGACCAATTGCATTTCCTTAGGAGGAGGGTGGAACATTACTGGGGTTAGGTTTTCTGAGCGGAGTGGGAGGTGATGGAGTTATTTCTGGCTTGGGGAATTTGCTTCTTCTTGGGTGCTGGGTGAGTTACTGCTCATGGGGGAGAAATATGCCAGAATTTGTTCTGTGCCGGGGGTGGTTAGGGGGAGAATTACTTCTTTGCGGGGAAGACTCAGTGGGTGGAGGGGGAAGGATGCTTGTAGGGTGGGGGCTGAGTTTTTCTCAGTGTGGGGTGGTGGGACAGGACAGTCTTTGTCCTCAGTGCGGGGTGGTGGGGGAAGGATCGTCTTTGGCTTCAGTGAGGAATGGGGAGGAAGGCCAGTTTTAACTTTGGGGGGGAGCTTTGTTCTCAGTGGGAGGCAAAGAAGGCTGAACTTGCCCTCAGTCGGGGAGAGGGTTTTATTTTCTGGAGGAGGAAAGAGGGGAGGATGTTGGTTGGTGCCAGAGTTTGAGCTCAGTGCAGGTGGTGGTAGCCGTGGCATAATTCCTGGTGAGTGCTGGGGGTTGGGGTTAGTGCGATTGTTTCTGCTGGTTGGATGAAGGTTGATGACTATATTTCCGCTCAATTGTGTGCGGAGTTGTTGGTGACCAGATTTCTGCTTGGTTCAGGCTGGTGCCTCCGATTACTGTGCTGGCATTGGGGTGGAGTTGTCCCAATTTTTGCTCTGTGCAGAAGGGGAAGGTACCAAGATTTCTGCTCATATGATTGCAGAGGGTTTGTGCCATGATTTTTGCTCATTGGAGAGAGTATGGTTTCTGACATGTTCTCTACTCAGTTTTCAATGGGGTGGGGATTTATGTCATTTTTTTTCTGCTAAATGGGTTTTTGGCTGGGATTCATACTTAGTCGGGAGCGGAGGAGTTATGCTGTGTTTTCTCTTGTGGGTGGTTTGCTGCCATTTGCTTTTATGGGGATGATAGTGAGTTATGCTCACTGGGTTCTGTATACTGCAGGTATTGTGTTGTACCATGATAGTTCATGTTCCTTTGGGTCCATGTTTTACACTTTATTATCTTTGGTCCAGAGGGAAGGCTACTGAGTCACTATTGCACTTTTGTGTCTGGATTCTTCCACTTCCAAATTTTTTACACTTTTTTATTCTGTGCTCGATTACATTTCGTTCAATGGCACACCTGTTTTTGTCACAATTTTTCCAATTCCATCACGGCTCAGCTCTGAGGCCACGTTCAGTAGATTCTCCAACAGGCAACCCAGGATTTATTTTCATGTGATTCATATTGTTCACAGGTGAAGGCTAGCGAGTTCTGACTACACAGGTTGTTTTACACTATTGTCTGCTTGGCTGGCCCCTTGGAGATAGCAACCCCATTTTTTTTAAAGGAGTACCTGGGAATTATTGGGGTACATTTCTGACTGTCACATAACGTTGGGTGCTGCTCCATTGTAGTCAGTTAGTCATATAACATTACAGTTAAAGTACCACCTGCCGGTACATACCTTTGGACTCTGAGACTACACGTTTTCAATATATAAACAGATATATTAAAAGTCTTGTTTATATGTGCATTTTCTGTAACAATTCCCAATCATGTTGCTTCCAGCATGTCTAAACTATACCTATCTACAATAACAACTACTTGCATTTATATTGTGTCTTTAATGTAGAAAAGTATACCAAAGAGTTTCACAGAGACATAATCAAAAAAAGAAATGCACCCAGAGCCGAAGGAGATATCAAGAGGGGTGACCAATAGCTTGGACAAAAAGGTGGGTTTTAAGGAGGGTCTTAAATTAGAAGAGGCGAAGAGACTTGGGCAAGGAATTTGTGTGTGTGCCCAGGTGGCTGAAGTCATAGCTGTCATTGGTAGGGCGAAGGGAGGGGAGGATGCACAAGAGTCCAGAGTCAGAGGAACGGAGAGTTTAGAGGAGGTTGTTGGGCTGGGGAAGATTACAGAGGTAGAAGGCCATGAAGGGATTTAAACACAAGGATGAGAATTTTAAATTTGAGGCGTTGGGGAACCAGGTATCAGTGTAGGTCAGTAAGGACTACATATTTAATTTTGAATCATTCAAGCTTCTGTCTCCAAGGTTGATGGCATTCTGCTCAATCCTCGACTTCTCTCATCACCCAGCTCCCTCTAGCACCAGCACCTACGACCATGCCAAGACCCCATCAGATCATACCCACAACAGCTCCTGAACCAACACCAGGTCCCAACAAATAGCTAGTATGGGGAATTCCTTTAGGGAATCCCACCTGTGCAAGAAGAGATGCTGTGTTCCTGGTCATGAGAAGCCAGAACCATTACTGTTCTTAAATTTTTTGCTCACAATATCCCACTATTTTAATATAAATGAATGCAACTTCTTCCTTTCCTTTATCGTACTTTGCCCATTCCCGGAGAAGTCTGCCTTTCTTGAGCCATTGCCAAGAAATGTGCACTATTACCACTTCATAAATTTATTTGCTGCTGTTTTTCCCTATTCTGTGTAAGGACTTCTTCAATTTATGAAGCCCACTTATTTATTAAATTTTTTCTGCCAGTTTTAAAAATAATTTCACCTGATTCTCTGTTATCACTTTTTAAAATTTATTAAGACTGTGTTTAATTTAATTTACTAGTTGCTGACTTTTACACCCCATATCATTTAAATTATTTCACCAAATCTTCCATAAAAAGTGCTCTAATTCATTATAATTGTTTTTAAATATAAAAAAGGCCACAATGCTTTACACAGAATAATGCAGCTTTGAAATTTAATTCACAAAACACCACAAAATCTCACAATACATGTAATGAATGTGGAATTTCATTTATTCAGTATCACGAATCAGCATCCCTCATAATACCCCTATTATAAAGCACCATATCCTCCAATTCACTGTGAGCAACATCACAGGAGATCTGCTAGTGTGTACATAATGTCTTGTCTCTTTTTAGTCCCCCTTAATTACTACTTCTAATCATGCTAATTTTATCGCGCCGGGCTGTCATGCTTCTAATTCATTTTTACACTTGTACCTTCCATTTACATCTGCCTAGCAGCGTCTCCAAGGCAGGTGGTGTTCCACAACACCAACGATTCAATTTAGCCTCTTACACGCCTTGATATTGGCACAGGATTCCCAGGGTGAACCAGTGGCAGGAACCCAGCTTTTGTTCGTACAGGGGTGAAGTTCCCACACGAGGTAAAAGCCCAGTCTTATTTCAGTCTTTTGGGGGATGGAAGCCCGAATTCTCTTTCACCTCTCTTCCCCTTCTACTCACTTTTATCCTCACCCACCTGAGCGTCCAAACTTCTCCCCTATCGTCTCTCGGCACCCTCCACACCCACTTGCCCTGAGCATCTATGCCTTCCCCCCTCCCCATTGGCTCCTCCTGTGTCTCACCAACCCCGTGCGCAACATGCCATCTCCTTCTCTGTGCTCTCTCGTACTATGTCTTGCTGCTCCTGTATGACTGCCCTTGCTTTTTCCCATTCCTTGATGCCTCTTTCACCTCTCGTCCCCACCCACTCTTGATTCCCGTGCACTCCCTTCCATGCCCCCTCAGTGCTTCATGTTCCCTGCTGCCCCTACGTAAACCTCCATCCCAAACACCAAAGCTTCCTCACCTGCTCCATTTCACTGCTCTTAGCCACCATCTTCTACCCTCTCCACCAACCTGTCAGTGACATAAACTCCTTCCCAAATGTTGCCAGATGCCACGACCGCTCTCCCATTTCTCAAGACCCGCACACCCAGCCCAATGCTTACATGTCCCTTTACCCCCATTCCCAAAATGTTGACCTTTTCAGTACTACTATACCCCAGTCCCAGATGTGAACACCGCATCCTAGCACCAGCTTTTCAGCACTGCTACAACCTGCATCTCCATTCATACCATTGCTAAACCCTGACTAGCTAATTCCGGACTTCAGACCCCAGCAGTCCTTCCAAAAGCCATCACCAGTCACTCAACACAAACACAGCCTTCTCCCCAGCAAACAAACTGCCCCCCCACATAAAATTTCATAAATATTTTTGTTCTATCTGTTTATAAAATACAAATTCTATTGAATACACAGATTTAAAAATATTTAATATACCAACAAAATACAGTATATAACCCCCCCCCCCTCATTATCAAAACTGACTACAATGGAGCAGCACCCAATGTTGTGCGATAGCCAGAGATGTGCCCCCAATAATCCCCAGATATCCACACGATCATTTGAGCGTGATAGTATCACTAACACTCTCATAATGCTCACAGTAAAAATGCACTTTGAATTATTCAGTCATCTGAGATCAGTGACCCAGATAAAATGTTGTATGTTACATGGGATAATGCAATGTATCCTTCATCTCACCACATGCAAAAGCCATGGGAGATGTGTATATACTGTACGACCATATTTTTCCCCAGACAGAGATGTACTTTGAACAGCATTCCCCAGAGGAGACTTTCTTTCCCCTTTGAAGAAATACCAGATACCTGTAAGTCTTGTGAATATAATTTGTGTGTGAATGAGAGGTGATCTCATTGAAACTTGCAAAATTCTTACAGGGCTTGACAGGATAGCTACAGGGAGGCGGTTTCCCCTGGCTGAGGAGTCTATATCCAAGGGTCACAGTCTCAGAATAAGGGGTAGGCCATTTAGGACTGAAATGAGGATAAATTTCTTCACTTCGAGGATAGTGAATCTTTTGAAGTCTCTATACCAGCGGGCTGTGGAGGCTCAGTCATTGAGTACATTCAAAACAAAAATCGATAGATTTCTAGATATTAAAGGCATCAAGGGATATGGGGATAGTACAGAAAATTGGCGTTGAGGTAGAAGATCAGTCATGATCTTGTTGAATGGCGGAGAGGCTCGAGGGGCCGGATGGCCTACTTCTGCTCCTATTTCTTATGTTCTTACCTGGAGCAAATATTCCTTTCAAGAGGAATGTGAAAGACATTGCCTTTCTTTGTTTAAAATGGGGATCAATATTAACAGCTTGAGGCGACCACAATATCACACCGACGACTAACTTTACAACAATAGAAGGATTTTACGAACAATAGAAGGATTTGTCTAGTAAAGAACCAACATCTGTTCTATGAGTGCCTTTGGTTTCCACAATAACTTTAAATTTCGAGTTAATACTTAACATGTACTTAAAATGGGAAGGTGCCAGGAGAAGGAAAGAAGATAGTAGGATAATGGAAGAGTAAACCAGGGTGTGAGAAGGAACATCCCCTTTGAAATGCTGAGGGCAGTGGAAAATGTGTTCAGTGTTGAGATTGATTCGGAGCCCACTTTCGCTCACCTACCACCCTACTCACAACATGATCAATTCCTGTGCTGCTCTGAACTCCATGCCAACTCCGTATATTTGATGAGCCTCAGGAAGGAAGCGCAGGGATTTACATCACCTATAAAGCTCCAAGTCTGACATATTCCAATCACCCATGAGTAGCAATGGACATTGCAAGGCCATCTAGCAATATACTTAGTCTTTAAGCTCCTTTGGCATTTAGCACCATGCAGCTTCTGAGTTCTGTAAATAGATCCTGCAAACCAAGGCCCAAACCCAATAGGATTATTTTTGACCAGACAAGATTGGTTGAGCACTTCACAGATTTCACTGCAAGCAGCTGTTGATCGGTGATCACAATTATATCTGGGCTCTTCAACTACTTGGAAATCATGGAACCTTATGTGATGATTATTAACCATTTCACAGGTTTTCTGTGGGCAAGCACATGAATCCATTCCTGAGAAAGAAGTGTGAACTCAGACTCCTTGCCACCCAAGGAGTTGTAATTTTTTTAATTTGTTCATGGGATGTGAGCGTCGCTGGCAAGGCCAGCATTAATTGCCCATCCCTAATTGCCCTTGAGAAGGTGGTGGTAAGCTGCCTTCTTGAACGGCTGCAGTCCGTGTGGTGAAGGTTCTCCCACAGTGCTGTCAGGTAGGGAGTTCCAGATTTTGACCCAGCGACGATGAAGGAATAGCGATATATTTCCATGTCAGGATGGTGTGTGACTTGGGAGGAGAACGTGTAGGTGGTGGTGTTCCCATGTGCCTGCTGCCCTTGTCTTTCTAGGTGGTAGAGGTCACGGGTTTGGGAGGTGCTTTCGAAGAAGCCTTGGCGAGTTGCTGCAGTGCATTCTGTGGATGGTACACACTGCAGCCACAATGCGCCGGTGGTGAAGGGAGTGAATGTTTAGGGTGGTGGATGTGGTGCCAATCAAGTGGGCTGCTTTGTCCTGGATGTTGTTGAGCTTCTTGAGTGTTGTTGGAGCTGTACTCACCCAGGCAAGTGGAGAGTATTCCATCACACTCCTGACTTATGCCTTGTAGATAGTGGAAAGGCTTTGGGGAGTCAGGAGGTGAGTCACTCATCCAGAATACCCAGCCTCTGACCTGCTCTTGTAGCCACAGTATTTATATGGCTGGTCCAGTTAAGTTTCTGGTCAGTGGTGACCCCCAGGATGTTGATGGTGGGGGATTCGGTGATGGTAATGACATTGAATGTCAAGGGGAGTTGGTTGGACTCTCTCTTGTTGGAGATGGTCATTGCTTGGCACTTGTCTGGCGCGAATGTTACTTGCCACTTATCAGCCCAAGCCCGGATGTTGTCCAGGTCTTGCTGCATGCAGGCACGGACAGCTTCATTATCTGAGGGGTTGTGAATGGAACTGAACACTGTGCAATCATCAGCAAACATCCCCATTTCTGACCTTATGATGGAGGGAAGGTCATCGATGAAGCAGCTGAAGATGGTGGGGCCGAGGACACTGCCCTGAGGAACTCCTGCAGCAATGTCATGGGGCTGAGATGATTGGCCTCCAACTACAACTACCATCTTCCCTTGTGCTGGGTACAACTCCAAGCACTGGAGAGTTTTCCCCCTAATTCCCATTGACTTCAATTTTACTAGGGTTCCTTGGTGCCACACTCGGTCAAATGCTGCCTTGATGTCAAGGGCAGTCACTCTTACTCCACCTCTGGAATTCAGCTCTTTTGTCCATGTTTGGACCAAGGTTGTAATGAGGTCTGGAGCCGAGTGGTCCTGGTGGAACTCAAACTGAGCATCGTGAGCAGGTTATTGGTAAATAAGTGCCGCTTGATAGCACTGTCGACGACACCTTCCATCACTTTGCTGATGATTGAGAGTAGACTGATGGGGCGGTAATTGGCCGGATTGGATTTGTCCTGCTTTTTGTGGACAGGACATACCTGGGTAATTTTCCACCTTGTCGGGTAGATGCCAGTGTTGTAGCTGTTCTGGAACAGTTTGGCTAGAGGCGCGGCTAGTTCTGGTGCACAAGTCTTCAGCACTACAGCCGGGATGTTGTCGGGGCCCATAGCCTTTGCTGTATCCAGTGCACTCAGCTGTTTCTTGATATCACGTGGAGTGAATCAAATTGGCTGAAGAACGGCTTCTGTGATGGTGGGGATATCAGGAGGAGGCCGAGATAGATCATCCACTCGGCATTTCTGGCTGAAGATGGTTGCAAACGCTTCAGCCTTGTCTTTTACACTCACGTGCTGGACTCTGTAAATATCCCCATCCTCAATGATGGCAGAGCCTCCTCCTCCCGTTAGCTGTTGAATTGCCCACCACCAATCACGACTGGATGTGGCAGGACTGCAGAGCTTTGATCTGATCCGTTGGTTGTGGAATCGCTTTGCTCTGTCTATAGCATGTTGCGTCCGCTGTTTAGCATGCATGTAGTCCTGAGTTGTAGCTTCACCAGGTTGGCACCTAATTTTTAGGTACACCTGGTGCTGCTCCTGGCATGTTCTTCTACACTCCTCATTGAACCAGGGTTGATCCCTTGGCTTGTTGGTAATGGTAGAGTGAGGAATATGCCTGGCCATGAGGTTACAGATTGTGCTGGAATACAATTCTGCTGCTGCTGATGGTGCACAGGGCCTCATGGATGCCCAGTTTTGAGCTGCTAGATCTGTTCTGAATCTATCCCATTTAGTACGGGGGTAGTGCCACACACCACGTTGGATGGTGTCCTCAGTGTGAAGACGGGACTTCGTCTGCACGGTGCTCACTCCTACCAATACTGTCATGGACAGATGCATTTGCGACAGGTAGATTGGTGAGGACAAGGTCAAGTAGGTTTTTCCCTCGTGTTGGTTCACTCACCACCTGCTGCAGGCCCAGTCTGGCAGCTATGTCCTTCAGGACTCGGCCAGCTCGGTCAGTAGTGGTGCTACCGAGCCACTCTTGGTGATGGACATTGAAGTCCTGCACCCAGAGTACATTCTGTGCCATTGTTACCCTCAGTGCTTCCTCCAAGTGGTGCTCAACATGGAGGACGACTAATTCATCAGCTGCGGGAGGGCGGTAGGTGGTAATCAGCAGGAGGCTTCCTTGCCCCATGTTTGACCTGATGCCATGAGATTTCATGGAGTCCGGAGTCAATGTTGAGGACTCCCAGGACCACTCCCTCCTGACTGTATACCACTGTACCGCCACCTCTGGTGGGTTTGTCCTGGCAGTGGGACAGGACATACCCAGGGATGGTGATGGAAGAGTCTGGGACGTTGGCTGAAAGGTATGATTCTGTGAGTATGGCTGTGTCAGGCTGTTGCTTGATTAGTCTGTGGGATAGCTCTCCCAATTTTGGCACAAGTCCCCAGATGTTAGTGTGGAGGACTTTGCAGGGTCGACTGGGCTTGATTTGCCTTTGTCGTGTCCGGTGCCTAGTGGTCTGATGCCGGGTGGTCTGTTCGGTTTTATTCTTATGACTTTTTTTTGCGAGATTGTACAACTGAGTGGCTTGCTAGGGCATTTCAGAGGGCAATTAAGAATCAACCACATTGCTGTGGGTCTGGAGTCACATATAGGCCAGACCGGGTAAGGAAGGCAGGTTTCCATCTCTCAAGGACATTAGTGAACTAGATGGGTTTTTACGACAATCCGCTAGTTTCATGGCCACCATTACTGCCGTGGCGGGATTTGAACTCATGACTCCGGATTATTAGTCCAGTAACATAACCACTATGCTACCGTACTCGGTATTGCAGATGATAAGAGGCCAGATCTTAGAAAGAAATCTTTATGATTCCATGATAATGTTATTTGAAGCAGGTTGTGAATGTCAAGTATAGTGGATGCTGGACAGTAGTGATCAGAATGCACGACCAGCTGAGATTAGGAAAAACTCCATTAGTGCTTATACAATAGGGCTGCAGTAATGAGGCAACCTCATTGATCATATGGAGAGGGGTCCTGGAACAGACGTCGACATATGATAAAACACATCAGAGAAAATCCCTGAGAACCCTACTGACTCCAAAGCAGTTCTTACCCCTGGTGTTGTGATAAAAGCATCTGGCAGTAGCGAGTCATGCATTCTTGATGGTTATTGAGTCTAATTGAGTGTGCATCGTTGTGAGAGGAAGTGAATTTTTTCATTTCTGTATTTTCAGACTTAATAGATTTTTACTTTTGGCCATCTTTAGTGGAGTTGACTGTAATGCCTCAAAGTAGTTTTGAATTTTGTCACCTGGTGTTGCTGCAGGGGAGTGGGCAATGTCATCTGTGATCATTCAGCCATTGTATAATGGTGACAGTGTGCAGATGCTGTCATAGTTGGATCTTTCATCATCTTTGCAAGGCTGGGCACTGTCTCTTTCTTCACTGATCACAAGCACAGCACTGCTGCTATGCGCTCCAATCTGCTGTAATTAGAAGCGGGAGATGGCTGGCACGGCTGCATCTCCTCCCGTTCACTAGTCAATCAACCTCCCTATTAGAACCTATCAGACTCTGTGTGAAATACTGAGATGGAGAGAATTCCGCTGCCAGCTCTTGCCTCTTGCGGTCACTCTCAAGCACACTGCTGATCTGATTGACAATTTACTGTATGCAGCAGCATGTCTGTCCCACTTACAAAATAAAATAATAGCTGTGTTCAGAGGTAATACTGTGTCAGTTTATTGTTCTCAGTGGGCTGCAGCATTTGGTCATAACCTTTTCAAGATGAGATGCATTCACTAGTACATTAAATTTTGTTTATATAAAAAATTTGACCAGGCTAAGCACAGAAAATTTTAGTGCTGTGTCAGTAAAATAAAGTTGCACCAAAATATTAATTCCAGATTCTTCTTCTGCTCAGCCTCCACCTACAAAAATATATTGCCATTGTTTAGAAGGGAAAATCACTTCTAAGCATTGTTCCTTTAAAAAAATATAATATCTTGCATGGTCAAGTGATCTTTCCTTGCTGCAGTGTATTATAAGCGAATTTTCGATTTCCATTAGTTTGGTCACTCACCAACTGGTACAATTGGGCAGAGTGTGCATGTTTGTACCTGAAAATTGAAAATTTTCAGAATGGGCGGGAGGGTAGTAAAAAAAAAAATTGTTGATTTCTTCAGTGGAATCAAAACCCGGCTCCAACGTGCCGACTTCCAGGTTCAACCGAATCGCGTTTGGATGTGTGTGCGTGGATCTGAAACCCAGACGTCGTGTTTCCTATTAATGCCGGTGGGCAGAGTGTTAAAGGAGCAATTTACCTACTTCAAATACTTAGGGCAGCTAATTTTTTGTGGATTCTGAACCTGAAACCAATGTAACCTTACCTGCACGAGTTTTCCATGGCTTCTCAAACTCGCCAATGAAACGGAGGCGAGATTCATGCAGAAGTTGATTTGGCCCTTCAAACCTGTGATTGAAACATCGTATTAAAGCTCAAGAATTGCAGCTTGTCTCTCAGTTCTCTCAGGCAAATGTTTGCCTGAGAGTTCTTACGAATCATAAGAAATACAAACAGGAGTAGTTCATACGGCCCCTTGAGCCTGCTCTGCCATTCAATAAGATCATGGCTGATCTTCGACTTCAGCTCCACTTTCCCGCCCGATCCCCATTTCCCTTGATTCCCTTAAAGTCCAAAAATCTATCGATCTCAGTCTTAAATATACTCGACAACTGAGCATCCGCAGCCCTCATGGGTAGAGAATTCCAAAGATTCACAAACCTTTGAGTGAAGAAATTTCTCTTCATCTCAGTACTAAATGGCTGACCCCTTATCCTGAGACTGTGCCTCCTAATTCTTGACTTTCCAGTCAGGGGAAACAGCCTCTCAGCATTTACCCTGACAAGCACTTTCAGAATCTTATATGTTTCAATGAGATCACCTCTCATTCTTCTAAACTTCAGAGAGTACAGGCCCATTCTACTCAATCTCTCCTCATAGGACAACCCTCTCATCCCAGGAATCAACCTCGTGCACCTTCGTTGCACTGCCTCTAAGGCAAGTATATCCTTCCTTAGGTAAGGAGACCAAAACTGTACACAGTACTCCAGGTGTGGTCTCACCAAAGCCCAGTACAATTGCAGCAAGACTTCCTTACTCTTGTATTCCAACCCCCTTGCAACAAAGGACAACATACCATTTGCCTTCCTAATTTTTTTAAAATTCCGTTCATGGGATGTGGGCGTCGCTGGCAAGGCCAGCATTTATTGCCCATCCCTAATTTCCCTTGAGAAGGTGGTGATGAGCCACCTTCTTGAACCGCTGCAGTCCGTGTGGTGAAGGTTCTCCCACAGTGCTGTTCGGTAGGGAATTCCAGGATTTTGACCCAGCCACGATGAAGGAACGGCGATATATTTCCAAGTCGGGATGGTGTGTGACTTGGAGGTGTTGTTCCCATGTGCCTGCTGCCCTTGTCCTTTTAGGTGGTAGAGGTCGTGGGTTTGGGAGGTGCTGTCAAAGATGCCTTGGCGAGTTGCTGCAGTGCATTCTGTAGATTTTGCTGAACCTGCATGCTAACTTTGTTTTGTGTATAAGAACACCCGCATTTAATAGTTTCTCACCATTTAAAAAATATTCTGTTTTTCTATTCTTCCTCCAAAGTGAATAACCTCACATTTCCCCACATTATACTCCATCTGCCACCTTCTTGCCCACTCACTTAACCTGTCTATATCCCTTTGCAGGCTCTGTGTCCTCCTCACAGCTTACTTTCCCACCGAGCTTTGTATCGTCAGCAAACCTAGAAACATTACACTCAGTCCTTTCATCTAAATCATTAATATAGATTGTAAATAGCTGAGGCCCAAGCACCGATCCTTGCTTCACCCCTCTAGTTACAGCCTGCCAAACTGAAAATGACCCGTTTATTCCAACTCTGTGTTTTTTGTCCTTTAACCAATCCTCTATCCATGCTAATATATTACCCCCAACCCCATGAGCCCTTATCTTGAATCACAACGTTTTGTATGGCACCTTATTTAATGCCTTTTGAAAATCCAAATATACTACATCCACTGGTTCCCCCTTATCTACCCTGCTAGTTACATTCTCAAAAAACTCTAATAGATTTGTCAAACACTATTTCCCTTTCATAAAACCGTATTGACTCTGCCTAATCATATTATGATTTTCTAAGTGCCCCGTTATTACTTCCTTAATAATGGATTAGAGTATTTTCCCAACGACTGATGTCAGGCTATAACCAGCCTGTAGTTCCCTATTTTCTCTATCCCACCTTTCTTGAATAATAGTGTTAGATTTGCTACCTTCCAATCCATTGGGACCGTTCTAGGATCTTGGGAATTTTGGAAGATCACATCCAATGCATCCACTGTCTCTGCAGCCACCTCTTTTAGAACCCTAGGATGTAGGCCATCAGGTCCAGGGGATTTGTCACTTTTAGTCCCACTAATTTCTCCAGTACTTTTTCTTTACACTGTGGGAGAACCTTCACCACATGGGCTGCAGCGGTTCAAGAAGGCGGCTCACCACCACCTTCTCAAGGGCAATTAGGGATGGGCAATAAATGCTGGCCTTGCCACCGACGCCCACATCCCATGAACGAATTTTTAAAAATTAATTACTTTAAGTTCTTCACACTTATTAGACCCTTGATTCCCCACTATTTCTGGTATGTTTTTTGTGTCTTCTCCTGTGAAGACAGACACAAGGGGCCCGATTTTACCAGGGGTGCGGGTACTCGGCGGGTAGGCCAGCCGCGCCCGGTGAAATTAGTGGGTTGCCCGCGCGATCGTTGCAGGCAACACACTGATTGGATCCACTTACCTGCTCCTCCGGGTTCCCCGATGCTGATCTGCGCGTTGGGCGGGCTGCGCATGCGCAGTAAGATCTGTCAGCTGGAGGCGCTCTATTTAAAGGGGCAGTCCTCCACTGACAGATGCTGCCACGAACAGCAAAAATTACATCATGGAGCAGCCCAGGGGGAAGGCTGCTCCCAGTTTAATGATGCCTCACCCCAGGTATCATTAGATGGGGTGAGGAGGAGGGGGAGGACAGAGATCTTCCCCCCGGCGGGCGGGAGGAAGCGGCCCACCTCTGCCACCAAGAAGGCCTGGCTCGAGGTGGCAGAGGGGGTCACCTGCGCCACCAACATATCGCCCACCTGCATACAGTGCAGGAGGCGCTCCAATGACCTCAGTAGGTCAGCAACAGTGAGAACACGTAGTCTTTCCCCTACACTACGCCTGCCACAACACTGCCCCCACCCCACATCTCCTTCGGCACTGCCAACACTACTCTGTCACATGACCCCTCATACCCACTCAAACCTCATCCTCAACTTACCTGCACCTACTCACCTCGCGAGTACTCACCCCGCCACTACCACGCAACCCAATCCTCATACAATCTCATGGCTCTACCTCATACTCACCCTCTCATGCATCTCTCTCACGGCCAGCCTCACTCAACCTGCCACCACCTGTGCTGCAGCCACAGGGCATGCATCACATATGTGCAGTAGGCAGCGTAAGGCAAACGTGTCGTGAGCATGAAGGGGATGCACAAGGGTGTTTGAGGGATTGTCATGGTTCTTACTTCAATTGAATTAAAGAACAACTCACATCACACATTACATTGGCACCACTACTGCCATGTCTTCGCGAATCCTGTCCGGTTTGTGCAATAATGCCCGCTCCTGGGTATCCCTATGAGGACCCACCACTGATGCCACCCAGTGTGTCACTGCAGAGTGGGTGCAGGTGTATTTGCAGGGTTCTTCTGCGCAGACGACTGAGAGACATCGGGGATGTCCCCGGTTGCAGCCTGGAAGGCTGTGGAGCAGAAGTTCGGGAGGGCAGTGGTGACTTTGACAGCGACAGGTAGGAAGATGGTGCACGGGCCAGCCAGGAGCAGCTCGGCATGAAAGAGGCTGCAGATGTCCACGGCTACATGTCGAGTGACTCTGAGCCTCCGTGTGCACTGCTGCTCAGAGAGGTACAGGAGGCTGAGCCTCGGTCTGTGGAACGTGGGGCGAGGGTAGTGCCCTCTGCGACGCATCTCTCTCTGCGGTAGCCCTCCCTCCTGCTGTGCAGGTGGATGTGTGACAGCACTCTGTTGTGGAGCTCCACGTGTCAGAGGTTGACGGCGTGGATGGCGAGGCTGGTGAGGCTGGCGATGCCGTTCGCCCTCCGAGGAGGTCATGACTGCAGCTACGGCGGCCCCCATCCGCAAGATGTACATCTGAGGGGGTCCGCAATGTAGGTACATGTCTCCGGACCCCGGCGTAAGTGTGCAGGTTGGTGACTTCGACCATCAGGAGGAGGGTGGTGGAGGCCAAACTTTGTCCCAAGTGACAGAGCGGCCTCCTGCAATGGCTGAGGGTCTCCCCCCACCCCACCTGTCAAATGGACCTTTGCAGCTGCCACAGGCTGACGGCTGCAACACGTCCATTTCAACTGGGACTGTTTTCCCCCAGTGTGTGAAACAGTCCCATGTTTATCCAAAATCACACACAGTCCCTTAATCAGGTCAGTTAATGACCTGAACAACCAAAGTTAATACACTCAAGTGGCATCCCGCTGGCTTTAATTGCCTGCGGGATTCCCACCAGCGGGGGCTGCGCAAGCACCCCCGCACGTCAGCGCGGAACCCGGACGTGGGCGGGATCGAGGCGCGATCCGGTCACGTGCCTGGATATCGGGATTTTCGGGGCCCCCCCGCTGGAAACCCACAGGAAACCCGACGGTAAAATCGAGCCCAAAATATCTGTTCAACGTCTCTGCCATTTCCTTTATTCCCAATTATAATTTCTTCTGTCTTAGCCTCTAAGGGACCCATGTTTACTTTCGCTACTCTCTTCCTTTTTACATACTTGTAGAAGCTCTTACAATCTGTTTTTGTACTTCTTGCTAGTTTACTCTCTCTTTTCTCCCTCTTCATCAGTGTTTTGGTCATCCTTTGCTGGTTTCTAAAACTCTCCCAATCTTCAGGCTTACAACTCTTCTTGGCAACATTATAAGTCTCTTCTTTTAACCTAATACTATCCATAACTACTTCAGTTAGCCACGGATGGATCACTTTTCCCATAGAGTTTTTATTTCTCAATGGAATGTATATTCGTTGAGAATAATGAAATATTTCTTTAAATGTTTGCCATTGCTTATCTACCGTCATATCTTTTAATCAAATTTCCTAATCAACCTTCGCCAAAGATTGACAATGACCCAGAGAACAGCAGAGAGGGTGCCAACGTCACAGGTGGCATTACCCACGTGAGAGGGTATACATTGCAGAGGCTGAGCTTCCTGGACCTCTCTGAGGAGCAGTGTCCACACCGGCTCAGATTGAGTCGGCAGGTGGTTGCAGACATCTGCAGCCTCCTTCAGGAAGAGCTGCTCCCTGCTGGACCTGGTGGCCATGCATTGCCCATCACAGTTAAAGTCACCACTGCCCTTAATTTCTTTGCCCCTTATACCCATATAATTGGCTTTGTTTAAGTTTAAAACTCTAGTTTTAAACTTAAAGTTTGTCGCTCTCAAACTCAATGTGAAATCCTATCATATTATTATCACTCTTCCCCAGAGGACCCCTTGCTATGAGATTACTAATTAACTCTGTCTCATTACACAAGACAAGACCTGAAATAGCCTGTTCCCTGGTTGGTTCCACGACTTATTGTTCAAGGAAACTGTCTCGAATGTATTTTTTTTTATTCGTTCACGGGATGTGGGCGTCGCTGGCAAGACCGGCATTTATTGCCCATCCCTAATTGCACTTGAGAAGGTGGTGGTGAGCCGCCTTCTTGAACCGCTGCAGTCCGTGTGGTGACGGTTCTCCCACAGTGCTGTTAGGAAGGGAGTTCCAGGATTTTGACCCAGCGACAATGAAGGAACAGTGATATATTTCCAAGTCGGGATGGTGTGTGACTTGGAGGGGAATGTGCAGGTGGTGTTGTTCCCATGCGCCTGCTGCCCTTGTCCTTCTAGGTGGTAGAGGTCGCGGGTTTGGGAGGTGCTGTCGAAGAAGCCTTGGCGAGTTGCTGCAGTGCATCCTATGGATGGTGCACACTGCAGCCACAGTGCGCCGGTGGTGAAGGGAGTGAATGTTTAGGGTGGTGGATGGGGTGCCAATCAAGCGGGCTGCTTTATCTTGGATGGTGTCGAGCTTCTTGAGTGTTGTTGGAGCTGCACTCATCCAGGCAAGTGGAGAGTATTCCATCACACTCCTGACTTGTGCCTTGTAGATGGTGGAAAGGCTTTGGGGAGTCAGGAGGTGAGTCACTCGCCGCAGAATACCCAGCCTCTGACCTGCTCTCGTAGCCACAGTATTTATATGGCTGGTCCAGTTAAGTTTCTGGTCAATGGTGACCCCCAGGATGTTGATGGTGGGGGATTCGGCGATGGTAATGCCGTTGAATGTCAAGGGGAGGTGGTTAGACTCTCTCTTGTTGGAGATGGTCATTGCCTGGCACTTGTCTGGCGCAAATGTTACTTGCCACTTATCAGCCCAAGCCTGGATGTTGTCCAGGTCTTGTTGCATGCGGGCTCGGACTGCTTCATTATCTGAGGGGTTGCGAATTGAACTGAACACTGTGCAGTCATCAGCGAACATCCCCATTTCTGACCTTATGATGGAGGGAAGGTCATTGATGAAGCAGCTGAAGATGGTTGGGCCTAGGACACTGCCCTGAGGAACTCCTGCAGCAATGCCCTGGGGCTGAGATGCTTGGCCTCCAACAACCACTACCATCTTCCTTTGTGCTAGGTATGACTCCAGCCACTGGAGAGTTTTCCCCCTGATTCCCATTGACTTCAATTTTACTAGGGCTCCTTGGTGCCACACTCAGTCAAATGCTGCCTTGATGTCAAGGGCAGTCACTCTCACCTCACCTCTGGAATTCAGCTCTTTTGTCCATGTTTGGACCAAGGCTGTAATGAGGTCTGGAGCCGAGTGGTCCTGGCGGAACCCAAACTGAGCATCGGTGAGCAGGTTATTGGTGAGTAAGTGCTGCTTGATAGCACTGTCGACGACACCTTCCATCACTTTGTTGATGATTGAGAGTAGACTGATGGGGCGGTAATTGGCCGGATTGGATTTGTCCTGCTTTTTGTGGACAGGACATACCTGGGCAATTTTCCACATTGTCGGGTGGATGCCAGTGTTGTAGCTGTACTGGAACAGCTTGGCTAGAGGCGCAGCTAGTTCTGGAGCACAAGTCTTCAGCACTACAGCTGGGATGTTGTCAGGGCCCATAGCCTTTGCTGTATCCAGTGCACTCAGCCGTTTCTTGATATCACGTGGAGTGAATCGAATTGGCCGAAGACTGGCTTCCGTGATGGTGGGGATATCGGGAGGAGGCTGAGATGGATTATGCACTCGGCACTTCTGGCTGAAGATGGTTGCAAACGCTTCAGCCTTGTCTTTTGCACTCACGTGCTGGACTCCGCCATCATTGAGAATGGGGATGTTTGCAGAGCCTCCTCCTCCCGTTAGTTGTTTAATTGTCCACCACCATTCACGACTGGATGTGGCAGGACTGCAGAGCTTTGATCTGATCCGTTGGTTGTGGAATCGCTTAGCTCTGTCTATAGCATGTTGCTTCCGCTGTTTAGCATGCACGTAGTCCTGAGTTGTAGCTTCACCAGGTTGGCACCTCATTTTTAGGTACGCCTGGTGCTGCTCCTGGCATGCTCTTCTACACTCCTCATTGAACCAGGGTTGATCCCCTGGCTTGTTAGTAATGGTCGAGTGAGGAATATGCCGGGCCATGAGGTTACAGATTGTGCTGGAATACAATTCTGCTGCTGCTGATGGCCCACAGCGCCTCATGGATGCCCAGTTTTGAGCTGCTAGATCTGTTCTGAATCTATCCCATTTAGCACGGTGGTAGTGCCACACAACACGTTGGATGGTGTCCTCAGTGCGAAGACGGGATTTCATCTCCATGAGGACTGTGCGGTGGTCACTCCTACCAATACTGTCATGGACAGATGCATTTGCGACAGGTAGATTGGTGAGGACGAGGTCAAGTAAGTTTTTCCCTCGTGTTGGTTCGCTCACCACCTGCCGCAGTCCCAGTCTAGCAGCTATGTCCTTCAGGACTCGGCCAGCTCGGTCAGTAGTGGTGCTACCAAGCCACTCTTGGTGATGGACATTGAAGTCCCCCACCCAGAGTACATTTTGTGCCCTTGCTACCCTTAGTGCTTCCACCAAGTGGTGTTCAACATGGAGGAGGACTGATTCATCAGCTGAGGGAGGACGGTAGGTGGTAATCAGCAGGAGGTTTCCTTGCCCATGTTTGGCCTGATGCCATGAGATTTCATGGGGTCCAGAATCAATGTTGAGGACTCCCAGGGCCACTCCCTCCTGACTGTATATCACTGTACCGCCACCTCTGGTGGGTCTGTCCTGCCGGTGGGACAGGACATACCCAGGGATGGTGATGGAAGAGTCTGGGACGTTGGCTGACAGATATGATTCTGTGAGTATGGCTATGTCAGGCTGTTGCTTGACTAGTCTGTGGGACAGCTCTCCCAATTTTGGCACAAGTCCCCAGATGTTAGTAAGGAGGACCTTGAAGGGTCGACTGGGCTTGGTGTTTTGCCGTTGTTGTGTCCGGTGCCTAGTGGTCCGATGCCGGGTGGTCCGTCCGGTTTTATTCTTATTGTGACTTTTCGTAGCGAGATTGTACAACTGAGTGGCTTGCTCGGCCATTTCAGAGGGCAATTAAGAATCAACCACATTGCTGTGGGTCTGGAGTCACATATAGGCCAGACCGGGTAAGGGCGGCAGGCTTCCTTCCCTAAAGGACATTAGTGAACCAGGTGGGTTTTTACGACAATCCGGTAGTTTCATGGCCATCATTACTGATACTAGTATTTTAATTCCAGATTTTTATTTAATTAATTGAATTTTTAAAAATTAATTAATTGAATTTAAATTCGCCAGCTGCCGTGGCGGGATTTGAACTCTGGATTTTAGTCCAGGCCTCTGGATTACTAGCCCAGTAACATAACCACTATGCTACCGTACCCGTATTCCATGAACTCGTCCTCTTCACTACTTTTGCCAATTTGATTTGCCCAGTCCATATGAAGATTAAAGTCCCCCACGATTACTGCATTACCTTTGTTACAAACTCCTCTTATTTCTTGGTAATACTCTGTCCGACAGTATAACTGTTAAGGGGCCTATAAACCACTCCCACCAATGTTTTCTGACCCTTGTTATTTCTTATCTCTAGCCATACTGATTCGATTTCCTGATTTTTCCGAGCCAAGATCCATTCTCACTACTGTCTTTATGTCATCCTTTATTATCAGGGCTACCCCCCCTCCTTTTCCATTTTGTCTGTCTTTTTGAAAAGTCAAGTACTCTGGAATATTTAATTCCCAACCTTGGTCACCTTAAAACCACGTCTCAATAATGGCTACTAGATCAAATGCATTTATCTCTATTTGTGCCAGTAATTTGTCTGTCTTGTTACGAATGCTTCATGCATTCAGATAAAGCGCCTTTAATTTTCACTTCTTACTATTTTTCCCTGATTTGATTTCCTTGATTCTTCGTGTTGAGACTGAGAGTTCTTTGTTGAGACAAGATCTGGATGGGGGGCGGCCGCAATGGATGTATTGCAGAGTACACCTGAGGAGGAGGAAAATGAACATCTATGTCAGCCACCTCGTGCTGTGTTGGGATTTGCTGGTGCACAAGACGGAGGTGTGCAACAATGACCCAGAGAACAGCAGAGAGTGTGCCAACGTCGCAGGTGGCATTACCCACGCGAGAGGGTATACATTGCAGAGGCTGAGCTTCCTGGACTTCTCTGAGGAGCAGTGACCACACAGGCTCAGATTGAGTCAGCAGGTGGATGCAGACATCTGCAGCCTCCTTCAGGAAGAGCTGCTCCCTGCTGGACCTGGTGGCCATGCATTGCTCACCACTGCCCTCAATTTCTTTGCCTCCAGATCCTTCCAGGGCGCTACCGGTGACAACTCCAGGGTGTGTCAATCGTCTGCACATAAGTGTATAAGGTGACGGATAGCTTGTTTGTCAAGGCATCCGACTACTTGAACTTCCCCTGCAACGACACTAGCCAGTATGAGCGGACAGTGGGTTTCACTTCTCTGGCTGGCTTCCCACGGGTGTAGGCGCAATCGATTGCACACGCGTGGCAATCTGAGGACCATCATGTGAGCCAGGAGTCTTCATAAACCGAAAGGGCTATGACTTAATCACTGTGCAGCTGGTGTGTGACCACCAGAAGAGATTTCTACAGGTGTGCACCAGATTCCCTGGCAGCTGTCCATAATTCCTTCATCTTGCGCCAGTCCAACGTTCCAGACAGGAGACAGACTTAAGGGCTGGCTTGTTGGAGACAAGGGATAGCCCACTGCAAACGTGGCTCATGACACCTGTGGAAAAACCCCACCAACAAGGCACAACAGCAGTACAACCAGAGCCACATGACCAGGTGTGTCATTGAGCGAGGTGTCCAGAATAATCGTGATGTGCTGCGTCCTGCACAACATTGTGCAGCAGAGAGGGTTACAGGTGGAGGATGACAATGGCGCTCATCAAGCATCCTCTGCTGACAGCAACATTGAAGAAGGAGGAGCAGGAGGAAAATGAAGATGTGGTACCCATCGTCAGACCTGCCGCCCACATTGCTGCCCGTGATGCCAGGGATGCTCTCATCTCTAACAGGTTCTTATAGTGAGAGATGTAAAGAATTTGAGATACTCAGACTGCCTGGAACAACCACCACCAGCACCACCTCCCCAACTCTCCCACTACTCCCCCTTCCCTTTGCACAAAACAGTCCTTCAACCACGCATACGCCCATTGCACACCCTGCCAATGAGTCCCATCATGTCTTGGCAATCATGATAAAGCAAATGAAAGGGTGACTTCACACTCAGGACGCAATAATGGCCAAGGTGTGGAAGAAATATAAGAAAAATGATAAATTAACTGATGAGGTAGCAGAGAGGGGTGATGAGGGCAATGCGGTTGATACTGTGTTTATGGACTTTCAAAAGATTTGATAAAGTGTCACACAATAGGCTTGTCAGCAAAATTGAAGCCCATGGAATAAAAGGGGCAGTGGCAGCATGGATACGAAATTGGCTAAGTGACCAGTTGTTTCGTGGACTGGAGGGAGTTGTACAGTGGTGTTCCCTAGGGGTCAGTATGAGGACTGCTGCTTTTTTTGATATATATTAATGACTTGGATTTGGGTGCACAGTGCACAATTTCAAAGTTTGCAGATGACACAAAACTTGGAAGTGTAGTAAACAGTGAGGGGGATAGTGATAGACTTCACGAGGACATAGATCGGCTGGTGGAATGGGCAAACACATGGCAGTTGAAATTTAACGCAGAGAAGTGCAAAGTGATACACTTTGGCAGGAATAACAAGGAGAGGCAATCCAAACTAAATGGTACAATTCCAAAGGGGGTGCCGGAACAGAGAGACCTGGGGGTATATGTGTACAGTCGTTGAAGGTGGAAGGACAGGTTGAGAAAGTGGTTAAAAAAAGCATATGGGATCCAGGGCTTGATAAATGGAGGCATAGAGAACAAAAGCAAGGAGGATATGAAGAACCTTTATAAAACACTGGTTCGGCCACAACTGGAGTATTGTGTCCAATTCTGAACACCGCACTTTAGGAAGGATGTGAGGCCTTGGAGAGGGTGCAGAAAGATTTACTAGAATGGTTCCAGAGATGAAGGACTTCAGTTACTTGGATAGACTGGAGAAGCTGGGGTTGTTCTCTTCAGAGCAGAGAAGGTTGAGAGGAGATTTGATAGAAATGTTTAAAATCATGAAGGGTTTATCTAAAGTAAATGAAGAGAAACTGTTCCCATTGGCGGAAGGAAGGTTCAAGAACTAGAGAACATAGATTTAAGATGATTGGCAAAAGGACCAAAGGTGACATGAGGAAAAACCTTTTTAAGCAGCGAGTCGTTATAATCTGGAATGCGCTACCTGAAAGGGTGGCAGATGCAGATTCAATCATGGCTTTCAAAAAGGAATTGGATAAATACTTGAAGGGAAAAATTTGTAGGGCTACGGGGAAAGAGCGGGGGAACGGGATTAACTGGATTGCTCTTATAAAGGGCCAGGATGGGCCGAATGTGCTGTAACCATTCTATGATTCTATGAACGACGTGATATTTCTTCAAACACTCTTGTGCATACCCTTGGTGAACTACAATTGCTTAACCTTACACTTTCTACCGCTTCTATATGGTGTGGAAGGTTGCTCAGATACCTGCCCTGACTGCTCAAATGCTCTTGGCCTATGCCCTCTGGGTTTTGGTGCTCTTGAGGGCCGCGCCAAAGATTGCTCCACCTGCACCTGGGCAGGTGCAGACTCGGCCATAGGGAGAGGAGGCAGGTACTGGTTGTGGTGGGGGGCAGCGGAGAGACGTGATAGCGCTTTGAGTGGAATTCCCACTACCATGTCCCCTTTTGCCATCCCCATTCGCCACATCACTCCCACCACTCTGCTGGACAGCAGCTTGGTGAACAAATGTGACGCCTTGTAAGGCCACAGATACTTTATCTGTCAGCCTGTTTGAGGCAGCAGACATGTTGGCATCCAGAGTCTGCACGACCGTCGTCATGGCCTACATAGACTCATTTGAGAGCCATACTTGAAGCTCAGTGGAGGCTGCCACTCTCTCCATTGCTGACATTCTCGCACTTATCTGCGACAACAATCCACTAGTGTTGGAATTGGACTCCTCTATCCTCTCCGCTATTGTGGAGAGTGTGAGTGGCACATTTACCAGCATTTTGAAAAGGTGCAGCTGAATCTCAATCATTCTTCTCAATGATGGCCCCCGGGGTTCAGCATCTGTGTCCAGCTGAGCAGAGCTCGGAGAGGAGTGCGCCCTCTGACGTGGACTCTCTGCAGCTGCCTCTGCCACCAGTCTCTGCTTGTGCTCGTTTGTGAGTGGTGAATCACCAGGTGACAACCCAACAATCTGGCTAACAGGATCCAGTGAAGTGCCAGTATCTGCACTGGTGCATGGCTGTATGTCACGTGATGGTGCACCCTCAGAAGGAATGAGGTCCTCTGAGGAATCGATGTCTTCCATCTTACCTAATTCTTCTTGAACTTGTGATGGCCCTGGAAGAAAACAGAAAGCGATATTAATTATTCATCGGAAAAGTGACAATCTTTCTAGTGACCATACTGAGGTCTGTCACAGTTCACTCATATAGAAATAAATTCATCATGTGTGTGAAAGATGTTGAAGGTCTGTCATCAGCCATCTGCAAGTTCCCAGTCCTCCTATCTCCGATGGATAGGGATGCAACTGTCCCACTTATTTCCATGGCCTCCTCCTCCGCATCTGTTAGCTGTACTATCTGTGGTCAACCACCTCCAGTTCCCATCCTCTCCCTTGCGTTTTGCATTCTCTTCTCCTACATTGCTTTGACAACGGGTAGTTGGAAAGATTATCTGTAATCACCAGGCATTGTTCTCTGACTATATATGCGGTAACCTTCAAGGAATTCCACACCCACCTGACGAAGGAGAAAGCCTCCGAAAGCTTGTGATTCTCAAATAAAACTGTTGGACTATAACCTGGTGTTGTAAGATTCCTTACATTTGCCTACAAGAGGAGTAAGAATAGACCTGTGAGTGACTGAAGGTGCCTTATTCACCTGATGAATGATTGCTTTCGTTGAGGCTGACTACGAAACAGATTCACCAGAGGGTGACTATCAGACAGATGCATCACATTGCATCAGGATTGGGTTGAGTGGCAGTGGTGGGTGAATAAATGGGGAGGTGAGGAAGTACATAGAAAGTGAAGAATGGTTGATGCTGAAACTTAACTATGTGTGAGGAGTGATGTGATGGAGTAGGCATGTCAACACAGAGTTGGTGGGGGTGGGGGGGGGGGGGGGTTGCACATCACAGGATGTGGGTGAATTAGCATTTGTACTCACTTTTCCTGACCTGATCAGGTCATTAAAATGCTTCCTGTACTGCAGCCAAGACATGGGCAATACGCTCCTGCTGCTGACCCCTTCAGCCACCTCCAGCCAGGCCTTCTTGGTGGCAGAACCAGGCTTCTTCCTCTGATCAGTTGGGTACAGTACCTCCCACCTGCTCCTCTCAGCACCCAGGGGTACTTCAAGGGATGCGTCCGAGAACCCGGGTGCTGCCTTTCCTCTTAGTGCTTACATAATGTTATTTCCTCCTTTCTCCTCTAAAATCCATTTTTGTACTGGCTTTTTAAATAATGGAGTTCAGATCGTGTCATGCGGGTGTGCAGTACGCCCACTGTGCAGCTTGGAGACACAAAACCCGGAAGTAAAATTAGGTGCCTTCAGTTTAGTTGCGATTGCAGATTTTGACCCGCTCAGATGACATCCGGGTTTCCCACACAATTATCTATCCACCCGCTGAGTTCCCACTTCCAGGTCAAAATTATGCTCAGTGTCACTACATTCGGTGTAGGACACCAATTTCAATATGTAAGCAGGTGCGCTGCTCGCCCATTGCATTAGGCAGGCCTTGTGCGGCTGAGGTGCCCCACCTGATTTTCAATCGCTGGCTGCCCGTTTTTCAGCTGAGAAACGGACAGCTGACAGTTGAAAATCAGCTCCCATTCAGTGCGCGATGGACCCACCTTGCTGGGTATATATGGAATTTCTCAGGTTCTGTCTTTGCTAAGATTGAATCTGAGTTCTGCTTATCTCAA
Organism: Heptranchias perlo; assembly: GCF_035084215.1. Classification (NCBI taxonomy): domain Eukaryota; kingdom Metazoa; phylum Chordata; class Chondrichthyes; order Hexanchiformes; family Hexanchidae; genus Heptranchias; species Heptranchias perlo. Next base: position 24,427,287 of record NC_090333.1, read on the forward strand.
GAGATCACATTGCTAAAATTAGAATCATAAAGTACAGGAGGAGGCCATTCGGCTCATTGTGCATATGCCGGCTCTATCCAATTAGTCTCAATCTCATGCTCTCTCCCATATCCCTGCAAATTTTTCCTTTTCAAGTATATATCCAATTCCCTTTTGAAAATTACTATTGAATCTGCTTCCATCACCCTTTCAGGCAGAGCATTCCAGATCATCATAACTCGTTGTGTAAAGAAAATTCTTCTCATCTCCCCCTGGGTTTTTTTGCCAATTATCTTAAATCTGTGTCCTCTGGTTACCGATCTGCCTGCCAGTAGAAACAGAGTAGACAGGGAGAAACTATCAAAACCCTTCATAAATTTTGAACACCTCCCTTAAAACTCCCCTTAACCTTCTCTGCTCCAAGAACAATCCGAGCTTCTCTAGTCTCTACATAACTGAAGTCCCTGATCCCTGGTACTAATCTGGTTCACATGCACAAATAATGCATGTGAACCTCTGGGTCTCTCTGTTCCTGCGTCCCCTTTAAAATTGTATCATTTTGTTTATATTGCTTCTCCTCATTCTTCCATCCAAAATGCATCAATTCACACTTTTCTGCATTAAATTTCACCATCTCTGCACCCTCTACAAGGCCTTGACATCCTTCTTAAAGTGTGGTGCCCAAAATTGAACACAATATTCCAGCTAAGGCCTAACCAGTCATTTAGAAAGGTTTAGCATAACTTCCTTGCTTTTGTACTCTCTGCCTCCAGTTATAAAGTCAAGAATCCCATATGCTTTTTTAACAGTCTTATCAACTTGTCCTGCAACATTCAAATATGTGCATGTGAACCCCCAGGTCTTTCTGTTCCTGCACCTCCTTTAAATTGTACCATTTCATTTATATTGCCTCTCCTCATTCTTCCTTCCAATATGCATCACTTCACACTTTTCCCATTTAATTTCACCTGCCATATGACTGTCCATTTCACCAGTCTGTCTGTGTCCTCCTGAAGTCTGCTACTATCCTTCTTACTGTTTCCGACATTTCCAAGTTTTGTGCCTCCTATACCCAAGTCCAAGTCATTAATATATATCAAAAAGAGCAGTCATCCTAATCCCGACTCCTGGTGAACACTACTGTACATTTCCCTCCTGTCTGATAATCTTACCCAATTTTGTAGCCATGCTGCCTCTTTAGTCCCATGGGCTTAAATTTTGCTAACATGTCTATTATATGGAACTTTATCAAAACCTTTTGAAAGTCCATATGCACAATATTAACTGCACTACCTTCATCAACTCTTTTGTTATTTCATCGAAGAATTCAATCAAGTTTGTCAGACATGATTTGCCTTTAACAAATCCTTGTTAGCTGTCAATTGAAAATTGATAGTGAATTGTTCTTATTGCAGCAAACTGTTAAGACCCTGTTTGTAACAAATCTTTTCCTTTTGCACATTACCTCACCACTGGTTATCCATAATCCATTAAGGGAAGTAGGTCCGAAACCTCAATTTAAAAATTGGTTTACTTCACAGGTTTGTAATAATGTTGAACTGTTAGGTGGCCTAAAGTGAAATAGTGATGGTGAGTGCCATACTATTGCTTGGAGAAAAAAAAAAGAGAATTTAAAGGATATGGTGAGCAAGTTTGTGCTGTAACATTCTATGATGGCTGCCACGTTTCTCTGGATAAGAACAGTGATTGAATTTAAAGTATCTAATTGTCTCAAAGTGCTGCACATACAATGTGATAAGGCATTATGTAAATCTAAGTTTCTTCCTTCCAATTATTAACTCAAACACTGTACTTCTATGGACCTAGTCTTATGTTAAATCTCGGACATGTTGAGCAGCATATAAGCATACAAAAAGATCACAAAGATAAGTACAGGTTAGAGAGGCCATCTACCTATCCTAACATCCAGCCGCTATCTCTTCCATTCCCCCCACCAGTCATAGAAATACGGAAGTTACATTACGAAACAGGCCACTAGGCCCAACTGGTCCGTGTCGGCATTTAGCCTGCATGCGAGCAAATAATCCGATCCCATTTACCCATTCTGTTCCCATATCCTTTCAAACCTTTTTCCTGCATCCACCAATCCAATCTAATCTTGAATGTTGGCACAGTTTCTGCCTCAACCAATAACCCTAGAAGTGAATTCCACAGCCCCTCAAGCCCCAGTGTAAAGCAGTTTATCCAAATCAATGATCAATCCCAGAGAACAGAAGTGGCCCTGGAACTGAATCCTGTGGGCACCACTACCCACTTCCAACCACTCTAAATTAAAACTGCCCCTAACTCCTACTCTCTCTCCCTTCTAACCAATTTTTATCCTGTTCACTCTCCTCCCCATTAATTGCATGCCCCTTAATCTTTTCCACTAATGTCCACTGTTGTCAAATGCTTTCCTAAAGTACACTACATCCACTGCATTTCCCCATCTACCATGCCTTTTAACTTCCTTAAAGAATTCTGAGGTTTGTTGAGCATGATCGGCCCTTTTAAAATCCGTGCTGACTGTTTCGAACTATTTTCTCTTTATCTAGATAGGTGGTCATTTCATCCTTAATTAAAGACTAACATTTTGCCTATCACAGATGTTAAGCTAATCGGCTTGTAGTTACCCAGATGAGCGCTCTCTTCTTTTTTAAAATCAGGTACAACATTGGCCAGTTTCCAGTCCTCCAGCATATATCCAGACTCAATAGAACCCTGAAATGTGAGGCTTCGGCAATTAGCGCTCTCCTTCAGGATCCTAGGATGTTTTCTATGGGCCCTGGCGCTTTGTCTTCCTTTAGCCTAACTGACTTATCTAAAACAAATTCTTCTATCTGTCATAATATCACACATCTCACTCTCAACCTCGAAAGGATTCATCTCCTCTCCGATATCCTTCTCTTTAGTAAAGATCAACACCAACACAGCATCTAATTACCTCGGATGATTTATTGCTTCCACTGTCCACTCAGAAGAATAGTCCAAGTATGAATCACTCTTTGCGTGAAGACATGCCACCTGCCATCGGTTTTGAACTTATGTCTCCTTGTCCTGGTTTAACTTTCTATTCTATTGAGTATCTTGCACACCTCTCTATTGGCCCCTCTCCTTTGTTCAGTTTTGAGCCAAATTAGTCTGCTTTCTCTAACCTTTTCTCATGACTCAGCCCTCTAACACTAGAGATTAGCCTCATGGCCGTTCTGAGTATTGGATCCAGAGCTTCGACATTTCTGTTGCGCTTTGGTGATCAATTCTGAATGTAGTACTTAAGGTGTACCCTGACCAGCGTATATTACAGCTTTAACACAATGCCCACAGACTTGGACTGTATTGGTAAGTGTTGCATATGTTAAGTGTTGAGTCTGCTATTACTCTCAGATCTCTTTCAGCCTCTTTGCTAGCTGGTTCAACACCATTCATTAAATATCCTTCCTATTTTTTCTTCCAATATGTAACATTTTATTTGTACTGAATTTCAGCTGCCGTGGTTCCAGCAGTTTGCTAATTATGAAGTTCCTTGATTGCTTCATCAGATGCGACAAAACTCCCACCCACCTACCACAGCCAGGTTCAAGTTTATTTTCATGTGTATTTAACCAACATGCATTAAATTGCTGAACCCAGGACCTTTATGTTGATTAGAGAGAGTAAGGGCCTAGCTCCACTCAGTACTCCACCGCCCCCCCCCCTCCACCCAGCTGACATCACTCCCATAAAAAGTGCTCATTATTTCCTCTCCTTCAGCCAATTACTTATCCACTGTCAAGTTTTTCCTGATACCCACTGTCTTAAGCATGAAAAGCAGCCTTTCATATGTAAAGATCTGAATCAATCAAGCAGCTAAGCTAAGAAATAGTAGATAGATTTTAATATATATCTATATAAATGTATACATATTGGAAATGACATATGTTAGGTTTTCCTTTAGGTTTTCCTTAGTGGTTCAGGGGGCCATTCAAGTGGGGGGAGTAAAAAGGAATGTGGTTGTAGTAGGCAACAGTATAGTTAGAGGGATAGATACTGTTCTCTGCAGCCAAGAACGAGAGTCCCGAAGACTGTGTTGCCTACCCGGTGCCAGGGCTAAGGACATTTCCTCAGGACTGGAGAGAAACTTAGAGTGGGAGGGGGAGGATCCAGTTGTCGTGGTCCACGTAGGTACCAACAACATAGGTAGGACTAAGAAAGAGGTTCTGCTGAGGGAGTTTGAGCAGCTAGGAACTAAATTAAAAAACAGAACCACAAAGGTGCTATTCTCTGGATTATTACCTGAGCCACGAGCAAATTGGCATAGGGTCAAAAGGATCAGAGAGATGAATGCATGGCTCAAAGATTGGTGTGGGAGAAGTGGGTTTCGATTCATGGGGCACTGGCACCAGTACTGGGGAAAGAGGGAGCTGTTCCGTTGGGACGGGCTTCACCTGAACCATGCTGGGACCAGTGTTCTGGCAAACCGAATAACTAGGGCAGTAGAGAAGGCTTTAAACTAAATAGAGGGGGGAGGGCTCAGGTGGGGCAAAGTTCAGATTGATAAAGAGAAAAGGAAATAGTACAGGAAAGTGATGGGGGTAATGATAGTGTGTCAGGAAGGGGCAGGGCGTACAAACATAAGACTGCACTAGCAAATGGGGCCGGGGTAGAAAAGAATGGTAAAAAGACAAAATTAAAGGTTCTTTATCTGAATGCGCGTAGCATTCGTAATAGGATAGATGAATTGATGGCACAAATAGAAATAAATGGGTATGATCTCGTGGCCATTACAGAGACGTGGTTGCAAGGCGACCAAGATTGGGAGCTAAATATTCAGGGTTATTTAACATTTTGGAAGGATAGGAAAAAAGTTAAAGGTGGTGGGGTAGCTCTGTTAATAAAGGATGAAATTGGTATAATAGTGAGAAATGATCTTGGCTCAGAAGATCAATGTGTTGAATCAATTTGGGTGGAGGTAAGAAATTGCAAGAGAAAGAAATCACTGGTGGGAGTAGTATATAGGCCCCCTAACAGTAGCTACACTGTAGAGCAAAAAAAAAATCAGGAAATAAGGGGGGCTTGTTAAAAAAAGGTAATGCAATAATCATGGACGATTTTAATTTTCACATAGATTGGACAAATCAAATTGGCAAAAATTTCCGTGAGGAGGAGTTCATAGAGTGTATTTGGGACTGTTTCTTAGATCAATACGTCGGGGAACCAACAAGGGAACAGGCCATTTTGGATCTGGTAATGGGTTACGAAATAGGATTAATTAATGATCTCAAAGTAAAGGATCCCTTGGTAAGCAGTGATCATAACATGATAGAATTTCGCATCCAGTTTGAGAGCGAGGATTTTGGGTCTGAAACTACTGTATTAAACTTAAATAAGGACAATTATAAAGGAATGAGGGCGGAATTGGCTAAAGTGGACTGGATAAACAGATTAGATGGTATGATGGTGGATAAGCCGTGGCAAACATTTAAAAAGATATTTTATGACTCGCAACAAAAATATATCCCTGTGAGGAGGAAAGACTCCACAAAAATGGTGAACCAACCATGGCTAACTAAGGAAGTCAAGGATGGTATCAGGTTACAAGAAAAAGCATTCAACATGGCAAAGATTACTGGTAAGCCCGAAGATTGGGAAAACTTTAAAAACCAGCAAAGGATGACTAAAAGAATAATAGAGGGAGAAAATAAATTATGAGAGTAAACTAGCAAGAAATATAAAAACTGACAGTAAAAGCTTCTACAAGTATATAAAAAGGAAGAGGGTAGCTAAAGTAAGCATTGGTCCCTTAGAGGATGAGACTGGGGAAATAATAATGGAAAACAAGGAAATGGCAGAGGAATTGAACAGATATTTTGTATCTGTCTTCACAGTAGAAGACACTAATAACATACCAATAATAGTAGAAAATCAAGGGGCAAAGGGGAGGGAAGAACTAAAAACAATCACTATCACCAGAGGAAAAAGTACTTGGTAAACTAATGGGTCTAAAGGCTGACAAGTCCCCTGGACCTGATGGCTTGCATCCAAGGGTCTTAAAGGAAGAAGCTAGAGAGATAGTGGATGCATTGGTTGTAATCTTCCAGAATTCATGAGATTCTGGAAAGGTTCCAGCAGATTGGAAAACTGCAAACATAACACCCCTATTCAAGAAGAGTGAGACAGATAGCAGGTATCTATAGACCAGTTAGCCTAACATCTGTCATTGGGAAAATGCTAGAATCCATTATTACGGAAGTAGTAGCAGGACATTTGGAGACTCGTAATACAATCAAGGAGAGTCAACATGGTTTTATGAAGGGGAAATCGTGTCTGACAAATTTATTATTGTTCTTTGAGGAAGTAATGGGCAGGGTGGATAAAGGGGAACCAATGGATGCAGTATATTTGGATTTCCAAAAGGCATTCAATAAGGTGCCACATAAAAGATTACTGCACAAGATAAGAGCTCATGGTGTTGGGGGTAATATACTGGCATGGATAGAGGATTGGCTAACTAACAGAAAACAAAGAGTCGGGATAAAAGGGTCATTTTCAAAATGGCAATCTGTAACTAGTGAGGTGCCACAGGGCTCAGTGCTGAGGCCTCAACTATTTACAATATATATCAATGACCTGGATGAAGGAACGGAGTGTCTTGTGGCCAAATTTGCTGCTGATACAAAGATAGGTGGAAAAGCAAGTTGCGATGAGGACACAAAGTGTCTGCAAAGAGATATTGACAGGTTAAGCGAATGGGCAAAAATTTGGCAGATGGAATATAATGTGGGAAAATGTGAAGTCATTCACTTTGGGAGGAAAAATAAAAAAGCATAATATTATTTGAATGAAGAAATACTACAAAATGCTGCAGTACGGAGGGATCTGGGTGTCCTCGTACATAAAACACAAAAAGTCAACATACAGGTGCAGCAGGTAATCCGGAAGGCAAACGGAATAATTTCTAGGGGGATGGAATATAAAAGCAGGGAAGTCATGCTACAACTGTAGGGTGCTGGTGAGACCACACCTGGAGTACTGCGTACAGTTCTGGCGCCCTTATTTAAGGAAGGACATACTTGCATTGGAGGCAGTACAGAGAAGGTTCACCAGGTTGATTCCGGGTATGGAAGGGTTGTCTTATGAGGAAAGATTGAACAGGTTGGGTCTATACTCATTGGTGTTTAGAAGAATGAGAGATCTTATTGAAACATACAAGATTCTGAGGGGACTTGATAGGGTAGATGCTGAGAGGATGTTACCCCTTATGGGGGAATCTAAAACTAGGGGGTATAGTCTCAGAAAAAGGGGTCACCCATTTAAGACGGAAATGAGGAGGAATTTCTTCTCCCAGAGGGTCGTGAATCTTTGGAATTCTTTACCCCAAAAAGATGTGGAGGCTGAGTCATTGAATACATTCAAGGCTGAGTTAGACAAATTTTTGATCAGCAAGGGAGTGAAAGGATATGGGGAAAGGGCGGGAATGTGAAGTTGAGGTAAAAATCAGAACAGCCAGGATCTCATTAAATAGCAGAGCAGGTTCGAGGGGCCGAATGGCCTACTCCTGCTCCTATCTCTTATGATCCTATGAAAGTTGGTGAAGGAAAAGGATCTCTGTGATAATTGATCATTTATTGTTTATTAAAATTGCTGAGTGGGCCGCAACATTCCATCTGAAACTGTATTGAAAACTCTTCGGTTTTGTGAATGGGAAAACACAATATCACAGTGTCAACATGTAGCTGCAGTATCTGTTACACTTGTACGTGATGCTGTGGTGAGTTATTTTAATGTTAAATATGTCACTTAATGTTAGGTACAAATATAATATATTCTGATTATTGTGAAACTCCATGTGGTTTTCCATCCTGGCCACTGGGTGTACTGTGCTACCGAAATGTCTTCATTACAAGTCGTCGTATTTGAGCCTGAAATAGTGCTATGAAGGAAAGTAATAAATAAATCTAAATTAATGTTTTTGCTCGATATTCCTGCCTACCCAACTTTCAGCATGATAATCCATATAAGATAATGGTTGATGCCATGAACCCCCCCCCCCCAATCTTTGAAAATGGCCAGTAACTAATCAATTTGTGGGCCCTAAGTAAACCATCCACGTTGATCTATTGTTGGAGAAGTCTGCTTCTTCTCTGGGCCCAGCATTGGAGGGTCTAGCAGGACATCACAATGTCATAAATGGCACTAGTCACCTCTCCTACAAGCCTTCACCATACTGCATTTCCCCCATGTTGGTCCTTGTTAGCAGAGACTTTTGCAATCTCTTGTCTGTGGTCGGGTTTTGGCTGGTTTATTGCCCACATTCACCTGTTCTGGCGCCTTACACCTCTATCATTTGGCCTCAACGGATTCATGAATATTTGGTATTGGTTCAAATATTCTGAGTTCAGATGGTGTTAGCTGATGCCAGTATTGTGATTGATCTCCAGCTTGTGAGTTTTTGTGTTAACAACTTGCATCGTTCATCTGCATGTGAAAAATGCAAGGTGATTAATACATGGACATTATTTAACTAATTGATCTCAGCCCTTTGACTGGTTTTGCATAAACTTTAAGACCAGTTCAGTGGGCCAAGTGTGCAAGGTTTAAAATGCATAGGAATTAGAAGGTTGATGTCAATGAACATCATTTGGAATCGGAATGCAAAATAACGGTACAGCAAGTATTTAACATCTAGCTGTCTTAACTAGCTAAAAAGTAAGATTAGACAGCTAGATGTTTGGCACAGTTTGACTATAAACAGCTAAGCGCCACATGGGCATTCAAAGGCAAAGTACAGCAAACTACTTACATTTTTTTTAACGTCCAATTTTTGCATTAAAAAATGCTGGAGGTTGGCATTGTTTTAATAGAGTTTTGTGGAAAAAAATTATATTGAGACTGAGAATCTCTAAACCCTGGACAGACTTTTTGCAGAATGTATATTTTCATGGTGTAGAATTTGGATAGGGTTGACACAGACTTCCACCTTGAGATGCCAGAGATTTCTAGGCACTCTGATGATAGGGTGGATTGTATATGACCTGGGGAAGGAGCAGATTTAATGAGTTGAATTGTTTTCTTATTTTATGCTTTTATGATCTCAAGAAATCTATCTATTCTTGCTTTCAGTTTCAAATCTACGAGGCTAATCTGCTACTGGGTTGAGAGAAAATTTACCACAGTTAAATGCCTTCGAGCTACTGCCTAGTTAGGCAGTGGATTCAAATTAGAGTTTTAATCTGCTTAAGGGATTTGCTCAATATTGCTTCAGTGGATAGATGTTGAATTTACAGGTGCAGGAGTAAATCTGTTTGCATACCATGGGAACTGAGGAAGAGAAAGATTTAGCCAACTCATCTGTCCACAAAACTAATATGAAATTTATCACCTACAACTCCCAGAACAGTCTCCTGAAGTTAGAATAATTGCATGCATTTTGGCCCACCTCCAACTCATTGCTGGTTAAGAGATAATTTGAGACAGTCCCACCTGAAGTGTGACTGCATGCTTGCAAGTAGCTGTAATCACTGTTAACTGCACTAGTAAGTCAACATCTACCTTATATCAAAGGCTACCTGTCACAAATTGTTTTTTGAGGGCGTGTTAAAATAAAGATTTGGATCAAGCAAGATGGGGTAAATGAGCAAACGCTGTGGATGTGGTTTAGATAGATTTTTAAAAAACATTTGGTACGTTATTACATAGATTTATAGTAAAGATAATGTTACATGAAATTGAAGGATATGTGGCCACATGGTTAGAGATCATTGGCAGGCAGAAAGCTAAAGGTAGGGGTATAATATTTTGTTTCTGTCTTCGCAGTGGAAGACATAAAAAAACATACTGGAAATAATGGGGAACCAAGAGTCTAATGAGAATGAGGAACTTAAAGTAATTAATAGTAGTAAAGAGAAAGTACTGGAGAAATGAATGGGACTAAAAGCTGACAAATCCCCTTGACCAGATGCTCTACATCCTAGGGTTTTAAAAGAGGTGGCTGCAGAGATATTGGATGCAATGGTTTTGACCTTCCAGAATTTCCAAGATTCTAGAATGATCCCTTTGGATTGGAAGGTAGTAAATGTAACCCCACTATTCAAAATAAGAGGGAGAAAGAAAACAGGGAACTATAGGCCAGTTCGCCTGACATCAGTAGTGGGGCGAATGCTGGAATCTATTATTAGGGACGTAGTAACAGGGCACTTAGAAAATCATAATATTCGTAAACCGAGTCAACACAGTTTTATGAAAGGGAAATCATGTTTGACCAATCTATTAGAGTTTTTTGAGGGTGTAACTAGCAGGGTAGACAAGTGAGAACCAGTGGATGTAGTATATTTGGATTTTCAAAAGGCATTCGATAAGGTGCCACACAAGAGGTGGTTACACAAGATTAGGGCTCATGGGATTGGGGTAATATATTACCATGGATTGAGGATTGGTTAACGGACAGAAAACACAGGGTAGGAATAAATGGTCATTTTCAGATTGGCAAGTTGTAACTAGTGGGGTGCTGCAAGGATCAGTGCTTGGGCCTCAGCTGTTTGCAATATATATCAATGAATTAGATGAGGGGACAGAGTGTAATGTATCTAAGTTTGCTGACAGTATAAAGCTAGGTGGGAAAGTAAGCTGAGAGGAGGACATAAAGAGGCTGCAAAGGGATATAGACAGGAAAAGTGAATGGGCGAGAAGGTGGCAGATGGAGTATGATGTGGGGAAATGTGAAATTATCCACTTTGGTAGGAAGAATAGAAAAGCAGAATTTTTTTTTAAAAAGGTGAGACACTAAGAAATGTTGATAGTCAGAGGGATTTGCAACCAGAAAGTTAATGTGCAGGTACAGCAAGCAATTAGGAAGGCAAATGGTATGTTGGCCTTTATTGCAAGGGGGCTGAAGTATAAGAGTAAGGAGGTCTTGCTGTAATTATATAGGACTCTGGTGAGACCACACCTGGAGTACTGTGTACGGTTTTGGTCTCCTTACCTAAGGAAGGATATACTTGCCTTAGAGGGAGTGCAATGAAGGTTCACTAGATTGATTCCTGGGATGAGAAGGTTGCCCTATCAGGGGAGATTGAGTAGAATGGGCCTATATTCTCTGGAGTTTAGAAGAATGAGATAATTTCATTGAAACAAATAAAATTCTTAGAGGACTTGACAGGGTAGATGCTGAGAGGCTGTTTCTCCTGGTTGGAGAGTCTGGATCTAGGGGTCATAGTCTCAAGATAAGGGGTCAGCCATTTAGGACTGAGATGAGGAAAAATTTCTTCACTCCGAGGATTTGTGAATCTTTGGAATTCTCTACTCCAGAGGGCTGTGGATGCTAAGCCATTGAGTATGTTCAAGACTGAGATCGATAGATTTTTGGACATTAAGAGAATCAAGGGATATGAGGATAGGGCAGGAAAGTGGTGTTTAGGTAGATGATCAGCCATGATCTTATTGAATGGTAGAACAGGCTTTAGGGGCCGTATGGCCTATTCCTGCTCCTATTTCTTATGTTCTTAAAAGGAAGTTTCTCCAACGTGAAAGATGAGTCTATTGGGATTGCACTTATTTACATCAATTATCTGGACTTATAAATTCAGGGAATAGTATCAAAGTTTGCTGAATGACACTAAGTTGGGGGGGAGGGTATGGCAATCTCTGAAGAGGATTGTGAAAGCTTGTTGGATGATATAGTTACGCTAGCAAATGGGCAAATGGTGTTCGATATATTTCAGTGTAGAAAGATATGAACTAATACATTTGTAAGTAAGAATAAGTAAATGAAATATGCCTAAATTATAGAATTGGAGTAGAGGACATTTGTGTGCAGGTGAAATCCTTAGTTTTGTATCTAATGGCACAGAAAAGCAATGAGGTAATGTTGACCTTATACAAGACCTAAGTTAGGCTACAGTTGGAGTATTGTGTACGGTTTTGGGCACCACAGTGTTGGAAGGAGATAAAAGCAATGAAAGAGATACACCATAGATTCACTGGGTTTTTACCAGGAATGAGGTGTGACAATTATGAAGAGAGACTTGAAAAGTTGGGGATGTTTTCACAAGAGCTGAGAAGGTTAGAGGGTGATCTTTTGGAGGTCTTCGAGATAATGAAGGGTTATGATAAGATAACCTGGTGTTAGATTGTTTCCACTTACCAGCGAGATAGTAACATGAGGGTGCAATTTTAAGGTAATCATAGAAAGTTACGGCATAGAAGGAGGCCACTCGGCCCATAGTGTCCATGCCGGCCGTAGAAGAGCTATCCAGCTTAATCCCACTTTCCAGCACTTGGTCCGTAGCCCTGTAGGTTATGGCACTTCAAGTGCATATCCAAGAACTTTTTAAATGAGTTGAGGGTTTCTGCCTCCACCACCCTCTCAGGCAGTGAGTTCCAGATCCCCACCACCCTCTGGGTGAAAAAATTTCTCCTCAGCTCCCCTTTAATCCTTCTACCAATTACTTTAAATCTATGCCCTCTAGTCACTGACCCGTCTGCTAAGGAAAATAGGTCCTCCCTATCCACTCTATCTAGTCCCACCATTATTTTATATAACTCTATTATATCTCCCCTCAGCCTCCTTTGTTCCAAAGTTGTACAGGACATTAGTAAGGCCACACTTGGAATACTGTGTACAGTTCTGGTCACCCTATTATAGAAAGGATATTATTAAACTAGAAAGAGTGCAGAAAAGATTTACTAGGATGCTACCGGGACTTGATGGTTTGACTTATAGGGAGAGGTTAGATAGACTGGGACTTTTTTCCCTGGAGAGTTGGAGGTTAAGGGGTGATCTTATAGAAGTCTATAAAATAATGAGGGGCATAGATAAGGTAGATAGTCAAAATTTTTTCCCAAAGGTAGGGGAGTCTATAACGAGGGGGCATAGATTTAAGGTGAGAGGGGAGAGATACAAAAGGGTCCAGAGGGGCAATTTTTTCACTCAAAGGGTGGTGAGTGTTTGGAACGAGCTGCCAGAGGCAGTAGTAGAGGCGGGTACAATCTTGTCTTTTAAAAAGCATTTGGACAGTTACATGGGTAAGATGGGTATAGAGGGATTTGGGCCAAGTGCAGGCAATTGGGACTAGCTTCGTGTTATAAACTGGGCGACATGGACATGTTGGGCCGAAGGGCCTGTTTCCATGTTGTAACTTCTATGTTTCTATGTTTCTAAAACAACCCCAACCTATCCAGTCTTATAGCTAAAATTCTCCAGCTGTGGCGACATCCTCGTAGATCTCCGCTGTACCCTCTCTAGTGCAATCACATCTTTCCTGTAATGTGGTGACCAGAACTATACACAGTACTCAAGCTGTGGCCTAACCAATGTTTTATACTGATCTAGCATAACCTCCCTGCTCTTGCATTCTATGCTTCGACTAATAAAGGAAAGTATCCCATATGCCTTTTTAACCACCTTATCTACCTGTCATGCTACCTTCAGTGATCTGGTGGACGTGCAATCCAAGGTCACTTTCTTCCTCTACACCTGTCAGTATCCTCCCATTTATTATGTACTCCCTTGCCTTGTTTGCCCTCCTCACATGCATTACCTCACACTTCTCCGGGTTGAATTCCATTTGCCACTTTTCTGCTCACCTGACCAGTCCATTGATATCTTCCTGCAGTTTACAGCTGTCCTCCTCGCTATCAACCACAGGGCCAATTTTTGTATCATCTGCAAACTTTTTGATCAAGCCCCCACATTCAAGTCCAAATCATTAATAAATACCACAAAAAACAAGGGACCTGGTACTGAGCTTTGCAAAAATACCCGTCAACCGTTACCCTTTGCTTCCTTCCACTGAGCCACTTTTGGATCCAACTAGCCACTTTCCCTTGGATCCCATGGGCTTTTACTTTTTTGACTAGTCTGCCTTGTCAAAAGCCTTGCTAAAATCCATGTGCACTACATCAAACGTACTCCCCTCATCGACCCTCCTTGTTACCTTCTCAAAAAATTCATTCAAGTTCGTCAGACACGACCTTCCCTTAATAAATCCATGCTGACTGTCCTTGATTAACCCGTGCCTTTCTAGATGACGATTTATGCTGTCCCTCAGAATTGATTCCAATAATTTGCCCACCACCGAAGTTAGATTTACTGGCCTATAATTACTTGGTCTATCTCTTTCTTCTTTTTTAAACAACGGTACAATGTTAGCAGTCCTCCAATCCTCTAGCACCACGCCTGTAGCCAGGAAGGATCGGAAAACAATGGTCAGAGCCTCCTCTATTTCCTCCCTTGCTTCTTTTAACAGCCTGGGATACATTTCGTCCGGGCCTGGTGATTCATCTTCTTTCAAAGATGCTAATCCCCTTAATACTTCCTCTCTCACAATGTTTATCCCATCCAATATTTCACATTCCTCCTCTTCAACTACAGTCTCTGCATCGTCCCCCTCTTGTGAAGACAAACACAAAGTATTCATTAAGAACCATACCCACATCTTCCACCTCCACACATAGGTTACCTTTTTGATCTCTAATAGGCCCTACTCTTTCCTTAGTTATCCTCTTGCTCTTTATGTATTTGTATAACATTTTTGAGTTTTCCTTAATTTTACTTGCCAGTACTTTTTCATGCCCTCTCTTTGCTTTCCTAATTTCCCTTTTAATTTCACCCTTGCACTTTCTATACACTCTAGGCTTTCTGCAGTATTGAGCACTCAGTGTCTGACATAAGCTTCCCTTTTTTGTCTTACCTTACAATTACCTTAATTGCCTTAATTACAAGAATTAACAGAGAAATGAGAAAAAAATTCTGTGGATAGAGGATGGTTAGAATTCTCTACCATAATGTTACTGAAGTAGAGTTCATCAGTTCTTTTTAGAGGAGATTTGAATAGTTGCTAGAAAAAGAGGAACATTAAAGAATATGGGGAGCAAGCAGGAAAATGGGATAAGATGAGATGGCTCGTAGAGAAAAATAGTTGCACATACTTGATTGTCGTTGGGTATCAAGTGGGTACTGTTGTAAGTTGACCCTATGTGTGTTGATAATTTTGCCAAGGGATAACATAATAGCTGAGGAATTGGAGGAGACCAAGGATGGAACCAAGTCGGTCCGGCTGAAGAGGATCCTCAAGTTGAGTTTTGTGTGGCCGGGAGCACCAGGAGTGCATGAAAGTAAATGCGTAGCTGAAAGACTGGTGTGGGAAGATGGGATTCCGTTTCATGGAACATTAGTACCAAACAGGAAGGAGCTTTTCCGCTGGGATGGGCTGCACGTGAACTTTAAACCAATAAAGAGAAGGGAGAGTCCAGGTGGAAAAAATAATAACGTAAGGATAAGAACAACAGTCAGAGTGCAAAAGGAGATAAAGGTAATATAAAGACTCCAGGAACAGAAAAGGTTATAGGAAGTAATAACAAAATACCTATCAAAAATGAAGCAGGAATGATGAAAAATAAAAAAAAATCTTGTTGCCTGTACAGAGCATCAGCAATGAAAAGCGTGATAGGTCAAAAATTGCGAGAAATGCACCATCAGGGCATATGGGCTGGGTGGACAGTTACCCAAATAAGAGTTATGTAAACGACTGCAGGTAGCATAAGAAATAAAACAAATGAGTTAAAAGCACAAATTCATGTTAAAAATATGATGTACTAGCCATTACAGAGACATGGCTACAAGCTGGGCATGATTGGGAACTAAATATTCCAGGCTATAGGATCCTCCAGAAAGGACAGGGAAATTCAAAAAGGAGAAGGAATAATAATATTGCAAAAAGACACATTCACAGCAGTGGAAAGAAAAGATTCCAGTAAGGGTAAACATGCAGTGGAAACAGTATAGGTAGAACCAAGGAACAGTAAAGGATGCAAGACTCTGGTGGGAGTTGTCTACAGACCTTCTGCCAGTAGTGATGTAGTGGGGAGATGTATAAATATGGAGATCAGGGAAATATGCAGCAGAAACAATGTGGCTGAATTGGGAGACTAATATTCGCATCAACTGGCAAGTAATTGCAATGATTTTCTGAAATATATTCGGGACAGTTTTCTGGAACAATGGCCCTGATTTTCAAAGGAAATTGCAGGTCCATTGGGGGTGGGGGGGCTGCAAAAATCGGGGAAATCCCAAGCGGGTGAGGATGCCGGCCCCAACCTGCTTACTTAAAGCCGATGGGATGATAGTTAAAGAACCAAATGTACCCCGTTGAGGTTCTTAGGGTACTTTATTTCTGACATAATTGATAGTTAAAATGATTTTAAACTTACCTGGGCAGCTTTCCCATGGCATGAAGGGCCGGATCAGGCAAAAATAAACGAAATAAATAAAATTAAAAAATCATTGCACGAAGTTTAACAAAATCAAAATAAACCTACCTTTCTACCCGACTCGGATGTACCCCTCTCTTCTCCCCTCCCCCCCCCCCCCCCCCCCGCAATGTCTCCCTCCCTGATCTTACCCTCTCTTCCTCCCCTGATCTTACCCTCTCTCTTTTCCTCCGCCCCGATCTTCCCCTCACTCTCTCCTCCCCCCGATCTTCCCCTCACTCTCTCCTCCCCCCGATCTTCCCCTCACTCTCTCCTCCCCCCGATCTTCCCCTCACTCTCTCTCCCCCGATCTTCCCCTCACTCTCTCCTCCCCCCGATCTTCCCCTCACTCTCTCCTCCCCCCGATCTTCCCCTCACTCTCACCTCCCCCGATCTTCCCCTCTCTCTCTCCCCCGATCTTCCCCTCTCTCTCCCCCCCGATCTTCCCCTCTCTCTCCCCCCCGATCTTCCCCTCTCTCTCCCCCCCGATCTTCCCCTCTCTCTCCCCCCGATCTTCCCCTCTCTCTCCCCCCGATCTTCCCCTCTCTCTCCCCCCGATCTTCCCCTCTCTCTCCCCCCGATCTTCCCCTCTCTCTCTCTCCTCCTGCTGATCTTCCCCTCTCTCTCCTCCCCCCCGATCTTTCTCTTTCTTTCTCTCTCTCTCTCTCTCTCTCACCTCCCCCCGATCTACCCCTCTCTCTCTCCCCCGATCTTCCCCTCTCTCTCCCCCCGATCTTCCCCTCTCTCTCCCCCCGATCTTCCCCTCTCTCTCCCCCCGATCTTCCCCTCTCTCTCCCCCCGATCTTCCCCTCTCTCTCTCTCTCCTCCCGCTGATCTTCCCCTCTCTCTCCTCCCCACGATCTTTCTCTTTCTTTCTCTCTCTCTCTCTCTCTCCTCCCCCCCGATCTTCCTCTCTCTCTCCTTCCCCCCGATCTTCCTCTCTCTCTCTCCTACCCCCTGATCTTCCCCTCTCTCTCTCCTCCCCCCGATCTTCCCCTCTCTCTCTCTTCCTCCCCCCCCGATCTTCCCCCTCTCTCTTCCTCCCCCCCCGATCTTCCCCTCTTTTCCTCCCCCCCGATCTTCCTCTCTCTCCCTCTTCCTCCCCCCGATCTTCCCCTCTCTCTCTCCTCCCCCCGATCTTCCCCTCTCTCTCTCTTCCTCCCCCCCGATCTTCCCCTCTCTCTCTTTTCCTCCCCCCCGATCTTCCCCTCTCTCTCTTCCTCCCCCCCGATCTTCCCCTCTCTCTCTTCCTCCCCCCCGATCTTCCCCTCTCTCTCTTCCTCCCCCCCGATCTTCCCCTCTCTCTTTTCCTCCCCCCCGATCTTCCCCTCTCTCTCTTCCTCCCCCCCGATCTTCCCCTCTCTCTCTTCCTCCCCCCCGATCTTCCCCTCTCTCTCTTCCTCCCCCCTGATCTTCCCCTCTCTCTCTCCCCCGATCTTCCCCTCTCTCTCTCCCCCGATCTTCCCCTCTCTCTCTCCCCCGATCTTCACCTCTCTCTCTCCCCCGATCTTCCCCTCTCTCTCTCCCCCGATCTTCCCCTCTCTCTCTCCCCCGATCTTCCCCTCTCTCTCCCCCGATCTTCCCCTCTCTCTCCCCCGATCTTCCCCTCTCTCTCCCCCGATCTTCCCCTCTCTCTCCCCCCGATCTTCCCCTCTCTCTCCCCCCGATCTTCCCCTCTCTCTCTTCCCCCCGATCTTCCCCTCTCTCTCCTCCCCTCCGATCTTCTCTCTCTCTCTCCCCTCCCCCCGATCTCCCTCTCTCTCTCTCCCCTCCCTCTCTCTCTCCCTCCCCCCGATCTCCCTCTCTCTCTCTCCCCTCCCCCCGATCTCCCTCTCTCTCTCTTCCTCCCCCCTGATCTTCCCCTCTCTCTCTCTCCTCCCCCCCGATCGTCCCCTCTCTCTCTCCTCACCCTCAATCGTCCCCTCTCTCCTCCCCCCCCGATCGTCCCCTCTCTCTCTCCTCACCCCCAATCGTCCCCTCTCTCCTCCCCCCCCGATCGTCCCCTCTCTCTCTCCTCCCCCCGATCTTCCCCTCTCCCTCTCCTCCCCCCCGATCTTCCCCCCTCTGATCTTAGCCTCTCTCTCTTCCCCCCTGATCTTAGCCTCTCTCTCTTCCCCCCCTGATCTTACCCTCTCTCTCTTCCCCCCCCTGATCTTCCCCTCTCTCTCTTCCCCCCCCTGATCTTACCCTCTCTCTCCTCTCCCTGATCTTCCCCTCTCTCTCTCTCTCTCCTCCCCCTCTCTCCTCCCCCTGATCTTCCCCTCTCTCTCCTCCCCCCGATCTTCCCCTCGCTCTCTCCTCCCCCCGATCTTCCCCTCTCTCTCTTCCTCCCCCCCGATCTTCCCCTCTCTCTCTTCCTCCCCCCCGATCTTCCCCTCTCTCTCTTCCTCCCCCCCGATCTTCCCCTCTCTCTCTCCCCCGATCTTCCCCTCTCTCTCTCCCCCGATCTTCCCCTCTCTCTCCCCCGATCTTCCCCTCTCTCTCCCCCCGATCTTTCCCTCTCTCTCCCCCCGATCTTTCCCTCTCTCTCCCCCCGATCTTTCCCTCTCTCTCCCCCTGATCTTCCCCTCTCTCTCTTCCCCCCGATCTTCCCCTCTCTCTCCCCCCGATCTTCCCCTCTCTCTCCCCCCGATCTTCCCCTCTCTCTCTTCCCCCCGATCTTCCCCTCTCTCTCCTCCCCTCCGATCTTCTCTCTCTTCTCTCTCTCTCTCTCCCCTCCCCCCGATCTCCCTCTCTCTCTCTCCCCTCCCTCTCTCTCTCTCCCCTCCCCCCGATCTCCCTCTCTCTCTCTCCCCTCCCCTCGATCTCCCTCTCTCTCTCTCTTCCTCCCCCCTGATCTTCCCCTCTCTCTCTCTCCTCCCCCCGATCGTCCCCTCTCTCTCTCCTCACCCCCAATCGTCCCCTCTCTCC
This sequence comes from Heptranchias perlo, assembly GCF_035084215.1. Classification (NCBI taxonomy): domain Eukaryota; kingdom Metazoa; phylum Chordata; class Chondrichthyes; order Hexanchiformes; family Hexanchidae; genus Heptranchias; species Heptranchias perlo. The sequence goes on from NC_090333.1 coordinate 24,446,400, forward strand.
TCCCCCCCCGATCGTCCCCTCTCTCTCTCCTCACCCCCAATCGTCCCCTCTCTCCTCCCCCCCCGATCGTCCCCTCTCTCTCTCCTCCCCCCGATCTTCCCCTCTCCCTCTCCTCCCCCCCGATCTTTCCCCCTCTGATCTTAGCCTCTCTCTCTTCCCCCCTGATCTTAGCCTCTCTCTCTTCCCCCCCCTGATCTTACCCTCTCTCTCCTCTCCCTGATCTTCCCCTCTCTCTCTCTCTCCTCCCCCTCTCTCCTCCCCCTGATCTTCCCCTCTCTCTCCTCCCCCCGATCTTCCCCTCACTCTCTCCTCCCCCCGATCTTCCCCTCTCTCTCCTCCCCCCGATCTTCCCCTCTCTCTCCTCCCCCCGATCTTCCCCTCACTCTCTCCTCCCCCCGATCTTCCCCTCACTCTCTCCTCCCCCCGATCTTCCCCTCACTCTCTCCTCCCCCCGATCTTCCCCTCACTCTCTCCTCCCCCCGATCTTCCCCTCACTCTCTCCTCCCCCCGATCTTCCCCTCTCTCTCTTCCTCCCCCCCCGATCTTCCCCTCTCTCTCTTCCTCCCCCCCGATCTTCCCCTCTCTCTCTTCCTCCCCCCCGATCTTCCCCTCTCTCTCTTCCTCCCCCCCGATCTTCCCCTCTCTCTTTTCCTCCCCCCCGATCTTCCCCTCTCTCTCTTCCTCCCCCCCGATCTACCCCTCTCTCTCTTCCTCCCCCCCGATCTTCCCCTCTCTCTCTTCCTCCCCCCCGATCTTCCCCTCTCTCTCTTCCTCCCCCCCGATCTTCCCCTCTCTCTCTCCCCCGATCTTCCCCTCTCTCTCCCCCCGATCTTTCCCTCTCTCTCCCCCTGATCTTCCCCTCTCTCTCTTCCCCCCGATCTTCCCCTCTCTCTCTCCTCCCCCCCGATCTTCCCCTCTCTCCTCCCCCCCTGATCTTCCCCTCTCTGCTCTCCCCCCGATCTTCCCCTCTCTCCTCCCCCCCGATCTTCCCCTCTCTCTCTTCCTCCCCCCCGATCTTCCCCTCTCTCTCTTCCTCCCCCCCGATCTTCCCCTCTCTCTCTTCCTCCCCCCCGATCTTCCCCTCTCTCTTTTCCTCCCCCCCGATCTTCCCCTCTCTCTCTTCCTCCCCCCCGATCTACCCCTCTCTCTCTTCCTCCCCCCCGATCTTCCCCTCTCTCTCTTCCTCCCCCCCGATCTTCCCCTCTCTCTCTTCCTCCCCCCCGATCTTCCCCTCTCTCTCTTCCTCCCCCCCGATCTTCCCCTCTCTCTCTCCCCCGATCTTCCCCTCTCTCTCCCCCGATCTTCCCCTCTCTCTCCCCCCGATCTTTCCCTCTCTCTCCCCCCGATCTTTCCCTCTCTCTCCCCCCGATCTTTCCCTCTCTCTCCCCCTGATCTTCCCCTCTCTCTCTTCCCCCCGATCTTCCCCTCTCTCTCCCCCCGATCTTCCCCTCTCTCTCCCCCCGATCTTCCCCTCTCTCTCTTCCCCCCGATCTTCCCCTCTCTCTCCTCCCCTCCGATCTTCTCTCTCTTCTCTCTCTCTCTCTCCCCTCCCCCCGATCTCCCTCTCTCTCTCTCCCCTCCCTCTCTCTCTCTCCCCTCCCCCCGATCTCCCTCTCTCTCTCTCCCCTCCCCTCGATCTCCCTCTCTCTCTCTCTTCCTCCCCCCTGATCTTCCCCTCTCTCTCTCTCCTCCCCCCGATCGTCCCCTCTCTCTCTCCTCACCCCCAATCGTCCCCTCTCTCCTCCCCCCCCGATCGTCCCCTCTCTCTCTCCTCCCCCCGATCTTCCCCTCTCCCTCTCCTCCCCCCCGATCTTTCCCCCTCTGATCTTAGCCTCTCTCTCTTCCCCCCTGATCTTAGCCTCTCTCTCTTCCCCCCCCTGATCTTACCCTCTCTCTCCTCTCCCTGATCTTCCCCTCTCTCTCTCTCTCCTCCCCCTCTCTCCTCCCCCTGATCTTCCCCTCTCTCTCCTCCCCCCGATCTTCCCCTCACTCTCTCCTCCCCCCGATCTTCCCCTCACTCTCTCCTCCCCCCGATCTTCCCCTCACTCTCTCCTCCCCCCGATCTTCCCCTCTCTCTCTTCCTCCCCCCCGATCTTCCCCTCTCTCTCTTCCTCCCCCCCGATCTTCCCCTCTCTCTTTTCCTCCCCCCCGATCTTCCCCTCTCTCTCTTCCTCCCCCCCGATCTACCCCTCTCTCTCTTCCTCCCCCCCGATCTTCCCCTCTCTCTCTTCCTCCCCCCCGATCTTCCCCTCTCTCTCTTCCTCCCCCCCGATCTTCCCCTCTCTCTCTTCCTCCCCCCCGATCTTCCCCTCTCTCTCTCCCCCGATCTTCCCCTCTCTCTCCCCCCGATCTTTCCCTCTCTCTCCCCCTGATCTTCCCCTCTCTCCTCCCCCCCGATCTTCCCCTCTCTCTCTCCTCCCCCCCGATCTTCCCCTCTCTCTCTCCTCCCCCCCGATCTTCCCCTCTCTCCTCCCCCCCTGATCTTCCCCTCTCTGCTCTCCCCCCGATCTTCCCCTCTCTCCTCCCCCCCGATCTTCCCCTCTCTCTCTTCCTCCCCCCCGATCTTCCCCTCTCTCTCTTCCTCCCCCCCGATCTTCCCCTCTCTCTCTTCCTCCCCCCCGATCTTCCCCTCTCTCTCTCCTCCCCCCCGATCTTCCCCTCTCTCTCTCCTCCCCCCCGATCTTCCCCTCTCTCCTCCCCCCCTGATCTTCCCCTCTCTGCTCTCCCCCCGATCTTCCCCTCTCTCCTCCCCCCCGATCTTCCCCTCGCTCTCCTCCCCCCGATCTTCCCCTCGCTCTCCTCCCCCCGATCTTCCCCTCGCTCTCCTCCCCCCGATCTTCCCCTCGCTCTCCTCCCCCCGATCTTCCCCTCGCTCTCCTCCCCCCGATCTTCCCCTCTCTCTCCTCCCCCCGATCTTCCCCTCTCTCTCCCTCTCTCTCTCCTCCCCTCCGATCTTCTCTCTCTCCTCCCCCCGATCTTCTCTCTCTTCTCTCTCTCTCTCTCTCCCCTCCCCCCGATCTCCCTCTCTCTCTCTCCCCTCCCCCCGATCTCCCTCTCTCTCTCTCTTCCTCCCCCCTGATCTTCCCCTCTCTCTCTCTCCTCCCCCCCGATCGTCCCCCCTCTCTCTCCTCACCCCCAATCGTCCCCTCTCTCCTCCCCCCCCGATCGTCCCCTCTCTCTCTCCTCCCCCCGATCTTCCCCTCTCCCTCTCCTCCCCCCCGATCTTCCCCTCTCCCTCTCCTCCCCCCCGATCTTCCCCCTCTCTCTCCTCCCCCCCGATCTTCCCCCCTCTCTCTCCTCCCCCCCGATCTTTCTCTCTCTCTCTCTCTCTCTCTCTCCCTTTCTCCCCCCGATCTTTCTCTCTCTCTCTCTTTCTCCCCCCGATCTTCCTTTCTCTCTCTCTCTCCCCCCCCCCCCCCGATCCCTGTTCTTCCCCCCTCTCTTTCTCACCCCCCCCCCCCCCATCTTTCTCACCCCCCCCCACCGCGGCGTTGCAGCTCCTGTCGGCAGCCAGCCTGCCAATCAGTGCCAGGTGCACTTCCCCCTCCCCCCCCACTGCCAACCCACCACCATTTCAAAATTGAGCCCAATATGTTTTAGAATTGACAAGAGATAAGACCATACTAGATTTAGTGTTCAATAACGAATCAGAATTAGTTAACAATCTGACTGTAAGGGAACATTTTGCAAATAGTGTTCATAATATGATTGAATTTGATATTAGGTTTGAGATAGTGAGTGGAGAGTCACAAACCAAGTTTTAAATTTAAATAAGGCAAACGTCAAAGGGATGGGAAATAAATTGACCATAATAAACTGGGCTGACCTGTTAATGGGTAAACTTACAGACAAAGGGCTCGATATTAGCACCCGCTATCGGGTGCGTTCCTGGCGGGAGGGCTCCGAAAATCAGGGAATCCCGGAGTGGGTCGGGAGCCCGGCTCCAACCCGCCCACTTCCAGGTTCCCCACAGACGTGCCGACATGCGCGCGCAGTCCCCGCATGTGGGACTCCCGCAGGCAATTAAAGCCGGCGGGGTGCCACTTAACAGTATTTATTCTGGTATTTCAGGTCGTTAACAGACCTGATTAAGGGAATATTTCAGGAGGGGTGGGATTTTAAGAACATAAGAACATAAGAAATTGGAGCAGGAGTAGGCCAATCGGCCCCTCGAGCCTGCTCCGCCATTCAATAAGATCATGGCTGATCTGATCCCAACCACAAATCTAAAGAACACAAGAAGTCGGAGCAGGACCCGGCCACATAGCCCCTGGGCCCTCTCCGCCACCCACAGGGCATTGACCGATCCGAACTCAGCTTCATGTCCAATTTCCTGCCCGCTCCCCATAACCCCTAATTCCCTTTACTTCTAGGAAACTGTCTATTTCTGTTTTAAATTTATTTAATGATGTAGCTTCCACAGCTTCCTGGGGCAGCAAATTCCACAGACCTACCACCCTCTGAGTGAAGAAGTTTCTCCTCATCTCAGTTTTGAAAGAGCAGCCCCTTATTCTAAGATTATGCCCCCTAGTTCTAGTTTCACCCATCTTTGGGAACATCCTTACTGCATCCACCCGATCAAGCCCCTTCACAATCTTATATGTTTCAATAAGATCGCCTCTCATTCTTCTGAACTCCAATGAGTTGAGTCCCAATCTACTCAACCTCTCCTCATATGTCCGCCCCCTCATCCCCGGGATTAACCGAGTGAACCTTCTTTGTACTGGGGGAAACACTCCCAGTTGAAATGGACATGTTGCAGTTATCAGCCTGTGGCAGCTGCAAAGGTCCATTTGACAGGGGTGGGGGAGACCCTCACTCATCGCAGGAGGCCACTCTGTCACTTTGGACAAAGTTTGGCCTCCACTACCCTCCTCCTAACAATCAAATTCACCAACTTGCACACTTACCCCGGGGTCCAGACTCATGTACCTACCTTACGGACCCCCTCAGATGTACATCTTCCAGATGGGGGCCGCCGTAGCTGCAGTCATGACCTCCTCGGAGGGCGAACAGCATCACCAGCCTCGCCGGCCGCGCCGTCCACCTCTGACACGTGGAGCTTCACAACACAGTGCTGTGACACATCCACCTGCACAGCAGGAGGGAGGGCAAAGGCAGAGAGAGAGATGCATCGCAGAGGGCACTACCCTCGCCACAGGGTCCACAGACCGAGGCTCAGCTTCCTGGACCTCTCTGAACAGCAGTGCACACGGAGGCTCAGAGTCATTCGACATGTATTCGTGGACATCTGCAGCCTCCTTCATGCCTGTCGCTGTCAGTCATCACTGCCCTCAACAACTTCTCCTCCGCATCCTTCCAGGGTGCCACTAGGGACATCGCCGACGTCTCTCAATCGTCTGCACAAAAGAGCCCTGCAAATACACCTACACCCACTCTGCAGTGACACAATGGGTGGCATCTGGTGTGGGTCTTCATTGTGATCCTCAGGAAAGGGCATTATTGCACAATCCAGACAAGATTCGCAAAGACGTGGCAGTAGTGGTGCCAATATAATATGTGATGTGAGTTGGTCAGAAATGAAATATAAGTAAAAACCATGACAAACCCTCAAAAACCCTTGTGCATCCCCTTCATGCTTATGACACGTTTGCCTTACGCTGCCTACTGCACATATGTGATGTATGCCCTGTGGCTGCAGCACAGGTAATGGCAGGTTGAGTGAGGCTGACCGTGAAAGAGATGCATGAGAGGGTGCATATGAGATAGAGCCATGAGATTGTATGAGGATTGGGTTGAGTGGTAGTGGCGGGATGAGTACTGTCGAGGTGAGTAAGTGCAGGTAAGATGAGGATGAGCTTTGAGTGGGTGTGAGGGGTGATGTGACAGAGTAGTGTTGGCAATGCAGAAGGAGATGTGGGGTGGGGGTGGTGATGTGGCAGACGGAGTGTAGGGGAATGAGTAAGTGTACTCACTTCGGCTGACCTACTTAGGTCATTGCAGTGCCTCCTGCATTGTATGCAGGTGGGCGATATGTTGGTGGTGCAGGTGACCTCCTCTGCCACCTTGAGCCAGGCCTTCTTGGTGGCAGAGGCAGGCCGCTTCCTCCTGCCCGCCGGGGGGAAGATCTCTGTCCTCCCCCTCCTCCTCACCTCATCCAATGATACCTGGAGTGAGGCATCATTAAACCTGGGAGCATCCTTCCCCCTGGGCTGCTCCATGCTGTAATTTTTCCTATTTGTTGCAGCATCTGTCAGTGGAGGACTGCCCCTTTAAATAGAGCTCCTCCAGCTGACAGACCTTACTGCGCATGCGCAGTCCGCCCGATGCGCAGCTCAGCAGCGGCGAACCTGGAAGACTAGGTAAGTGGATCCAATTAGGCTGCGATCGCGTGCGGGGCAGACTGATTTCACGGGCACATTACCCACGCGCCCATTCGCCCCCCCCGCCGCCTTTCTAATATCGAGCCCAAACAGTGGGAATTAGTCAAAGAACTATTTGGTACAACACAAAACCAGTACCTACCCCTAAAAGGCAAAAGTTCCAGTTGAGCAAGCATGACAAAGTAAGAGACGGTATTAAGCCAGAAGAAAAGGCTTATGCAAATGGAAGGAAAAGTAGAAATCCAACAGGCTGGGAGAGCTATAAAAAAACAACAAAGGGATACAAAGAAAGTAATGAGTTGCAAAAAAGGAGCATGAACAAAAACTTGCAAGAGATATTAAAGCTAACAATATATTTATACAAACTTTTATTAAGAGAAAAAGAGTGGTATGGGGGAATATGGGCCCATTAATGACAGATGCAGATGATACTATAATCGATAATAAGGAAATAGGAGACTTGTTCAATGAATACTTTGTATTCGTTTTCACAGTTGAGGATTTGGTCAAAATACCAGTGGTACAAGGGAACCTAAAAATAAGTCAAGCAGAGAATCTTAATTTATTTAATCTAAGTTTTAAAAAAATGGTAATAAAGAAAATAACAGGACTTAAGGCAGACAAATCTCCAGGTCACGATGGTTTCCACCCTAAGTTATTAAAAGAAACAGATGGGGAAATTCCAGATGCGTTAGTCATAATTTTCCAAAGCGCTCAACATTCAGCAATTGTGTATTTGGATTGGAAAATTGCAAATGTCACTCCATTATTTAAGACAGGAGAGAGGGAGAAACTAGGAGGCTATAGACCTGTCAGTTGTGGGGAAGTTCCTGGAATCTATCATCAAGGACAGAGTGACTGAGAATTTGAACAAGAATGAGCTGATCAAAGAGAGTCAGCATGGATTAGTGATGGGTGAGCCATATCTGATTAATCTAGTTGAATTTTATTGAGATGGTTACTAATGAGATGGACAGGGTAGTGTCTGTGAATATTATGTATATGAACTTCAAGAAGGCATTTGAGACGGTTCTGCACAAGAGATTACCAGTAATAATGAGAGCGCATGTCACGTGGTAGATGGTTGGGAGGTAGATGACAGAGTAGGGATAAAGGGAATGTACTCTGATTGGTGGAATGTGACAAGTGATGTTCTCCAGGGATCTGTACTGGCGCCTCAGCTTTTCACCATATATATCAATGACTTGGATGAAGGAATAGAGAGTTGAACATCCAAGTTTCTAAATAACATTAAGTTAGGAGGCACAGGATGTTACAAAGGGACACAGACAGATTAACTGAGTGGGCAAAACTGGGGTTCAGTGTGGTGGAAATGTAAAGTCATCCACTTTGGATCTGAGAAAGACAAATCAGAATATTTTCTTAATGGTGAGACACTGTGGAGGAGCAAAGGGATTTAGGTGTCCATGTACACAAATCTCTAAGAGTTAGTGCATAGGTAGAAAAAGTAATTAAAAAGGCTAATGGAATGTTGAGTCTTTCTCTGAAGAGAGTTGGAATACAAAAGGGAGAAAGTGATGCTTCAGTTGTACAGCGCCTTAGGCAGGCCCCATCTGGAGTACTGCATTTGGTTTTGGCAACAAATCTCAGGAAAGATGTATTGGCCTTGGAGAGGGTCTTGCGTAGATTCATCAGAATGGTAACAGTGCTTAAGGGTTAAGATATGAGGACAGGTTGCATAAACTTGAGTTTATTTATATATATATCTCGCTTGAGTGTAGACGGTTGAGGGGTGACCTAATTGAGGTGTTTAAAATTATAAAAGGATTCGATAGAGTAAAGAAAGAACTTATATTTATATAGCGCTTTTCACAAGCTCAGGCGAGTAGATACAGAGAAGCTATTCCCTCTGGTGGAGAATCCAGAACAAGGGGGCATAAACTTAAAATTAGAGTTGGGCCAGTTAGGAGAGAAATCAGGAAGCATTTTTCACACAAAGCATCGTGGAAATCTGGAACTCTATCCCCAAAAGGCTGTGGATGCTGAGTCAATTGAAGTTTTTACGGTTGAGATCGATAGATTTTTGTTAGATAGGAGTACCAAGGGATATGGAGAAAAGGTGAGTAAGTGGAATTGAGGTACAGATCAGCCATGATCTAATAGAATGGTGGAACAGGCTCGAGTGGCTGAATGGCCTCCTCCTGTTCCTATATTTGTAATGAAACACACGACTCCTGCCAGTTTTATGTTTACTACAGGAGACCCTCAGTAATGTTAATCCAATCCAGTCTTGAGCACGTAATCTAGGATGCAACACTGAACTGAAGGAGAGCTGCCCAGTTGGAGGTGCCATCTTTTGAATGAGGCATTAAACCGAGGCCTCATCTGCCCTCTTGAATGGATATAAAAGATCTCTCAGAACTATTCGAAGAAGAGCAGGGCAGTTCTCCCGGTGTCTTGGCCAGCATTTATCCCTCAACGAACACCTAAAACAGATTATCTGGTCATTTATTTCATTGTTGCCATGAGCAAATTGTCTGCTGCGTTTTATACATTACAACAGTGCCTACGCTTCAGAAGTACTTAATTGGCTATAAAGCATTTGGGATGTTATGAGATCATGAAAGGCGCTTAATAAATGCCACGTTCTTTCTTTCTAGTCTACTGCCCTTAGTTTCACTGACTTCACCTGACAGTTAAATTCTATATTTTTAATCTGTCATGTTTCTGCTATTTTATAAATCTTAACAAAACAATAATTGAGTGAACATAAAGCCTAGAAGTGCAGATGAAAATATCCCTTTTCTGTCTTCCTCAAGGTGCAGACTTATAATGGGGCATGGTCCCACAAACATCAACAGCACTCTGATACTTTATCCAAGTGGTTCATTCTTCAGCTATGAGCACTAGCAACACTTCTGAATGTCGGAAGTGTCATAGTCAAGCCTGATCCTATGTAAACCAAACATCCCCACAGGCATTTTCCTTGAAGGATCAATGGATGCAACCAGGACAGGCTAAAGTGGTGACTAAGTTTCCCGCTCCCCCCCCCACCCCCCGGCCCGTGAATAATTGTAACACATAACTGCCCAAGCTGAGATTAGCTCACTTGGCACAGACGAAAGATTGAACGTGGGATTTTCCTGGTCTATCTAGCTCTGTGTCAAATTAGGTGGTTCATCTACTTTTTTCAGCAGCACACCAAAATTCCACTACTTCAACACTCTCTCCCACCACTTTAACACCCCCCCCCCACAATACTTCTACATTCTAACACCGCTCCAGTACTCTACACCCCACTAACCCCTTCCGCTGTTCCGCTACCCTTAGACCAACCTTCCTACACTAGAAATAGGATATCAACCCCCAACCCCTCATGTTGCTGTGCCTGCCTATATCCCACTTCTGGTGAGGACAGCAATTGGAGAGAACCCTGGCATGTCCTGATTTATGAAAGATGCTTCGAAAGTGTTATCTTTTGTTTCTCAGATTGTTATTAAGTGGGATTTGAATTTGATTCTGAGCAAATTGTAGAATCATAGAAAGGTTACAGCAAGGAAGGAGGCCATTCAGCCCATCGAGTCCGTGCCGGTCCTATCCCCGTAGCCCTGTAAATTTTTTCCTTTCAAGTACTGCCTCCACCACCCACTCTGGCAGATCCTAACCACTCGCCGTGTGAAAAAGTTTTTCCTCATGTCACCTTTGGTTCTTTTGCCAATAACCTTAAATCGATGTCCTCTGGTAATGTCAGAATTCTTTGAACTTGTGGATTCTTGTAAGTATAGTTTTCACTCAAAGCACTTATTTTACTTCATAAGAGCAGGGCGTTATTGAACTGCGTGCATCGCTGGTTGACTGTCAACTGGAGTTAGAACTCACTATTTGTGCACTTGACCACTTTTTTGAGTTTGTCTCATGCCCATTGGCAAAACGGTGACTTGAAGCAGTTTACATGCTTTTACTAAATTTTTGAACGTTGGAAGATGATGAGCACTTCATCACTGCTGTACTCTAAGCTAACTGAAAATACAGATGCTCAGAAGTTCACCTGCAATTTTTGTACTACTTTAGTATACTCCATTTTGTGTGTGGCAGGTTGGGAGAATGAATAAATGTTAATTGCAGTAATTGGTATCTTCCTAATTCTTTGAAAGAAGTTCAGTCTTGCAAACAATACTTCCTCCTATTCCAGCATGTTTGCTTCCTGACCTAATGAGCTTTTGGAGTTGTCTTACCATTTTGCAATTTTTGACTTATCTTTGTTTTTTGTTACAAATATGAATGTTTTACTTATTAATGTTTCAGTGTGCTTGCTGATTTCTTCGGTCTCTTCACTGCCTGTTGGGCATAGAACTGAGTGGCTGCCTTATAATAAGCTCCACGGAGACATCAAAATGAGTTGTACTCCACTGGTTCCACAATTATTTGAAAAGAGGACTAATTACAAAAGGGTAAAAAAAAACGGAATGAATTTTTTTTTAAAAAGGTTAACTACATTTCACAGCTCTTGCCAGCAATCAGAGTACTTTGGTAAGATGTTGAAGGGCTCGATTTTAGGATCGTGTTTCCGGCGGGTTCCCAGCGGGGTGCCCCCGAAAATCCCGATATCCGGTCACGTGACCGGATCGCGACGAAATCCCGGCCACTTCCGGGTACCGCGCTGACGTGCGGGGCTGCGCGCGCAAGCCCCGCTGGTGGGAATCCCGCAGGCAATTAAAGCCAGCGGGGTTCCACTTGAGAGTACTTACCTTGCTCGTTGTGGTCAGTTAATGAGCTGAAGCAGCTGTCAAAAGAGGAAGTGTGGGATTTTCGGTTCAAGGCAATGAGTTTCCCACACTGGGGGAAACAGTCTCCCTCCAACCAGGCGTGTTGCAGCCAGCAGCGTGTGGCAGGTGCCAAGGTGCGCTCCACGGGGGAGAGCCCTCACCCACGCAGGAGGCCACCGCGTCACATAGGGCAACCCCTGCCCTCCACCACCCCCCGCCAAGCCAGAGGACAGACCGACACGAAACCGCAGCCCCAGTCCGAGGAACCACACACCTACCCTGCACAACCCCTCAGACCAACACCTGCCAGTTGGGTGGTGTGTGGAGACCCTCGGAGGACGAAGAGCATGACCAGCCCCAGCAGCCTCGCAGTCCACGCCATCCGCCGCAGAGACGTGGATCCCCCCAACACGGTGTTGTTGCACGCCCACCTGCACAGCAGGAGGGAGGGCTACCGCAAAGAGAGACGCGTCACAGAGGGCACTACCCTCGCCACATGGTCCACAGACCGAGGCGCAGCTCCCCGGACCTCTCCGAGCAGCAGTGCACAGGGAGGCGCAGATTCGCTCGACATGTTGTCGTGGAGATCTGCAGCCTCTTTCATGCCGAGCTGCTCCTGGCTGGCCCCAGCACCAACTGCTTACCTGTCGCTGGCAAAGTCACCACTGCCCTCCACACCTTCTCCTCCGCATCCTTCCAGGGTGCAGCCGGCTACACCGCCGATGTCTCTCAGTCGTCTGCGCGGACGAGCCCTGCAAATACACCTGCACCTACTCTGCAGTAACACGATGGGTGGCATCAGTGGTGGGTCCTCATAGTGATACCCAGGAGCGGGCATTATTGGACACAACGGACAGGATTCGCGGAGACATGGCAGTGGTGGTGTCAATATAATATGTGCTGTTTGTTGCTCTGAAATTCAATATGGGTAACACCCATGACAAACCCTCAGACACCCTTGTGCACCCCCTTCATGCTGACGAGACGTTTGCCTTACGCTGCCTACTGCACATATGTGATGCATGCCCTGTGGCTGCAGCACAGGTGGTGGCAGGTTGAGTGAGGCTGGCCGTGAGGGAGATGCACGAGAGGGTGAGTATGGGATGGAGCAATGAGATTGTATGAGGATTGGGTTGCGTGTTAGTGGCAGGGTGAGTACTGGCGAGGTGAGTAGGTGGAGGTAAGATGAGGATGGGGTGTGAGTGGGTATGAAGGGTGATGTGACAGAATAGTGTTGGCGGTGCCGAAGGAGATGTGGGGTGGGGGCAGTGTTGTGGCAGATGGAGTGTAGGGGAAAGACTTTGTGTTCTCACTGCGGCTGACCTACTGCGGTCATTGCAGCGCCTCCTGCACTGTATGCAGGTGGGCGATATGTTGGTGGCGCAGGTGACCCCCTCTGCCACCTCGAGCCAGGCCTTCTTGGTGGCAGAGGCAGACCGCTTCCTCCCGCCCGCCGGGGGGAAGATCTGTGTCCTCCCCCTCCTCCTCACCCCATCTGATGATAGCTGGGGTGAGGCATCATCAAACTGGGAGCAACCTTCCCCCTGGGCTGCTCCATGCTGCAATTTGTCCCATTGGTTGCAGCATCTGTCAGTGGAGGACTGCCCCTTTAACTAGAGAGCCTCCAGCTGACAGATCGTACTGCGCATGTGCAGCCCGACTGACGCGCAGGCCAGCGCCGTGGACCCCGGAGGAGCAGGTAATTGATTCCTATTAGTGGGTTGCCTGCTACGATCGCGTGGGCAACCCACTAATTTCGCCGAGCGTGTTGACCACGCTCCCGGAGGACCACCCGCTGGGAACCCGCAGGCCTGCTAAATTCGAGCCCGAAGTGTCACAGAAAAGTACGGCTACTAAAATAGCAGCAGATACGATAGATTGAAGGAGAACTTGCATTTGTATAGCACCTCTTATGTCCCAAGGTGCTTTTTACCCAATGAATTACTTTTGAAATGTAGTCATTGTTGTGATGTAGGTAAAATTAGGTGTTGCAAAGTAGCCCATGAACTGTAGCCTCAGTAACTCCAATTAAGGGTAGTCTGATTTCACTAATGATGTCTACCTTGGTTCTTGACTGAATTTCCACAGTTTCCTGCTTTTTTACTGTGCAATTCCTATTCAATGGGAACAATCAGTTCAGCTGTAAGAGAGCTGAGTATTTGTCACCTTATTTTCCGAATGACATTATATTTGATAAGCCATGACTGCAAAGGGCGATAGTCTTGCCAACATAGACTGCAACATTCTGAACAGACTGAATAGATGCCAGATAACTATTATTAGCAGCAAGACTGGTGCAATCTGAAAATAAATATTTTAGCCTCATTTTCTCCAAAACCCTATAATTTTACTCTTTAAATATAATTCTGTAATCAATGGTGCATAACCCATTTTTGATGTTTTTCTTGAACAGTAATCTATGCCAAGACACCTTTAATGATTAGGAATCAGACTGTTGTGCAGCAGAATGGGGCAATGATTATCAAATTTGTGATATTGGCACATTGGGATGACAACAATACTTATTTGTTGTAGGGGTTGAACTTCTTTCAAAGAATGACTACATTTTTACATGTACTCTAACATTGTGCAGTTGGGTCCTTGTGTCAGACATCCTAGATTAACTAGGAATTTGTCATTTTCAAAAATGTATGCATCTCATACTGAATGTTTTCAGTATCTTGTAGAGTATATATTTGTATATTCAGTGATCAGAATGATCAATTGGGGTGTAGCTGCAGAAGTCTTAGCTAGGTTACTAGTCAGCCATCTTCAGTGTTTAGTCTATTCCTCAAAAAAAAATCACATCAGTTTCGGTCTATTGTGATCACACATTCTTGGAGATGTTGACAGTACTTGTTGCCTTAGTTATGGAGATCATTATGAGCTGGTGTATTAAAGAATTATTACCGTCAATAAATGTTCTGTCATGATTGTGCGGATTTTTCAAAAAACAATCACTATCTCTATCCTTGGTTCTTAATCATGTTGTGTCCATGCTGAATGAAGGGTATCTGGAAAATTCATCTCTCTGGTTTAATGACTTTGGAAACAAGTTAGAAGTTGGGTTTCTTAGCAGGTCCTGGCATGCATAGTAGGACTCAGTGACCCAGAATATCTCAACAACAGTGCATTATGGGAAAGTGAGCAGTTTTAATAATCCATCAGTGAGGCCTAACATGCTGGACGCTAATCTGGGGTTAAACACCAGCACACTGGAGGATTTGGGAGATAAGTGCGTACTGGTTCACCTCTGTATTGCCTCCTGAGCTCAAACAGAAATATTTATAGCTTACCTGAATTATGCTTTTGGGTTAATCAGCAAAGGAGCAAAGTCTGCTATTTAGAAAACCACTGTGGATATTAAGCAGATTTTAATGGTGAATTATGAATACTAATACCCACTATGCACACAAACATTAAGGGTTTAATAGAGTGGATATTAGCAGAAAGATATTTGCAGTGGTTTTAATTTCAGCTGTCAAAATGATTTCTTTGAGGTTTAATTTGGGAGGTGGAGGGGGAGCGGGGGAAGAGAACATCTTCCAATGTTTTCTTAAATTTCTGCAAGGGAAGCCTCTGAGTCACAGCAGTGGTGTGTGAAATGAATGTATAAAATGGTGTGTCAAAGTTAAGCAGGTTATTGCAGTTGTGGGGCATTGCCCTTAAAATTATCACATTTGGGCATTTTGAACTGAAATTCCTAAAAAACAACAAAAATAGACTTTTCTGTAGTTTGGTGGTAATATTCCTGTGAGGCTACATAACATAGTTTATCAACAACAACAGCTTGAATTTATATAGCGGTCTTTAACATAGAAAGATGTCCCAAGGCGCTTCAGAGAGGTGTAATCGGAACAAAATGGATTCCAAGCCAAAGGGATAGCTATTAGGAGGGGTAGCTTGGTCAGAGTTGGGTTTTAAGGAAGATGTTAAAGTAGGAGAGGATGGGGAAGAGGCAGAGAGGTTTTAGAAGGGAGCTCCAGGGCATAGGATCTGGATGGTTGAAGGCATGGCTGAAAGTGTGGGGCAAAGGAGGAGGAAAAGAGAGTTCTGGAGGTTTGGAGTACGCTACCGAAGTGGGAGGGCATGGAGGGCTTTAAACACAAGGATGAGAATTTTAAATTGGAGGCATTGGGGTTCCGGGAGCAATGTAGGTCAGCAAGGCATAGATTGAGCAGAACTTGGTGCCGGATAGGATGTGAATAGCAGAGTTTGGATGAGCTGAAGTTTAGGAAGGGTGAAGGATGGGAGGCTGGCCGGGAGATCATTGGAATAGTCAAATATTGCATGTTAGACAATGCAAACATGCAAATATGGGCACAGATTTGGGAGGTAACAAGCCATTCAAGGACTTTGGAGAGGACAAAGAGGTTGGAGATGGGACGAATGGAGGGCCAAAGGCTAGGCAGTAGTTTGCAAAGAGTTACGTAAGTGAATACAGCACAGGATCAGGCCATTCGGCCCAACTGGTCTTTGCCAGTGTTTAAGCCACCCCTCTTTATCTAACCCTATCAACATATCCTTCTATTCCTTTCTCCCTCGTGCTTATCTAGCTTTCCCTTAAATGCGTCTATACATTTACCTCAACTACTCCATGTGGTAGCAAGTTCCACGTTCTAAGCATTCCCTGGGCAAAGAAGTTTCTCCTGAATTCTTTATTGGATTTATTAGTGACAATCTTATATTTATGGCCCTTGTTTTGGTCTCCACCACATGTGAAAACATCTTCTCTACGTCTACCCTATCAAACCCTTTCATAATCTTAAAGACCTCAATCAGGTCACCCCTCAGCCTTCTCTTTTCTCAAAGACCCCCAGCCTGTTCAGCCGTTCCTGATAAGTATATCCTCTCAGTTCTGGCATCACCTTTGTGAATCTTTTTTGCACTTTCTCCAATGCCTCTATATCCTTTCTATAATATGGAGACCAGAACTGTGCACGGTACTCCAAGTGTGGTCTAACCAAGGTTCAATACAAGTTTAACTTCTCTACTTTTCAATTCTATCCCCCTAGAAATGAACCCCAGTGCTGGGTCTGCTTTTTTTTTATCACCTGATTAACCTGTATCGCTACTTATAGTGATGTGTGCATCTGTACCCCGAAATCCCTTTGCTCCTCTACCCCATTTAGACTTATTATCCAAGCAGTATGTAGCCTCCTTATTCTTCATACCAAAATGTACCACCTAAAACTTATCTGTATTGAAACTCATTTGCCAATTACATGCCCATTCTGCAAGTTTATCAACGTTGTCTTGTATTTTGTCACAGCCTTCCTCAGTATTAACTATACCCCCCAATTTGGTGTCGTCCACAAATTTTGAAATTGTACTTTGGATTCCCGAATCCAAATCGTTTATGTAAATTGTGAACAATAGTGGTCCCAGCACCGATCCTTGTGGAACACTACTTCCCACCTTTTGCCAGTCTGAGTAGCTACCCTTAACCCCACCTCTCTCTTTTCTGTTTTGTAGCCAGCTTACTATCCATTCTGTCATTTGTCCCCTAACTCCACATGCTCTGACCTTAGTCATGAGTCCTATGCGGTACCTTATCGAAGGCCTTTTAAAAATCCAAATATATTACATCTACTGCATTACCCTTGTCTACTCTTTCTGTTACTTCTTCAAAGAATTCAATAAGGTTGGTCAAGCATGACCTTCCCTTTTGAAACCCATGCTGATTGCTCTTCATTATATTTTAGTTTTCTAGATATTTTCCTATTACATCTTTGAGTAAAGATTCCATTATCTTTCCTACCACCGACATTAAGCTAACTGGCCTATAGTTCCCTCGGCTTGTTCTATCTCCCTTTTTAAATATAGGAATAACATTAGCTGTCCGCCAGTCCTCTGGCACTATTCCCTTTTCTAATGAATTTTTTATATATATGTAATAGTGCCTCTGCTATCTCTTCCCTAACTTCTTTTAATATGCGCAGATGCAATCCATCCGGACCAGGGGTTTTATCCTCGCCAAGTATGATTAGTTTATCAATTATCTTCCCCCCCTTTCTGTCGTAAATGTCTTTATCTTTTTTGATCTCAGAGGGATTGAGGGTGGATTTTTTGAGGAAGAGGATATTAACAGTTGTGACAGATGATGAGGGGGATGGTTTTGAAAGGGAGGTAAATAGTACATGAGAAGGAACCAAATACAATGTCAGCTAATGTGGGGTTAGGAAGCGAAGATGGGTGCTCATCAGTTTAGCGGAAATTGTGTCAAGGAGACTGGAAGTGGGTCCCTTGAACCAGATGAGCTCAAAGAGGGCATGAGGGAAGATAGAAGAGAAACTAGAGAAAGATGTGAATTTAGGACTATGGCAAACAGGAGCCTGGGTGAGATTTATCTTGGAGAGCATAAGGAAGGGACAGTTGAAAGGAAGGTCTCGATCTTAGTGACAAAGAAATCCATGAGCTCCTCACAGATTGTTGGAGGTGAGGGTGGTGGGGGCAGGGGAGCGAAGTATAAGAAGATGATTGGTAGTGGAGAAAAGAAGCCAAGCATTATGTTTGCTCTCCAGAATAATCCTGGAACAGTGGGCAGTTTTGGCAGAGGAGAATGAGGCCTAATGACACTTGATATGTCCAGGCAGATCTGGTGATGGATGGCTAAACCACTTGTATGTCAGATATACTCAAGTCTTCCCCTGCCTTTGACTTGAGGGAGCAAAGCTGGATGGGAGTAAAGGTTTTACTGAGGACAAGGGCTTCAAAGGTGGAGGAGAGGGAATGGTTGAGCAGACCATTTATTGCCCATCCCTAAGGCAATAAAGGCCAGCATTTATTGCCTTAGGGATGGGCAATAAATGCTGGCCTCGTCAGCGACGCCCACATCCCATGAACGAATAAATAAAAAAAAAAGACCAACAGCTGCAGAAGTATTGTGGCGAATAGAGAGCCAAAGGCTAGGCAGTTGACAGCTTGAAAGTGCAATTGTAAAGGACTTGGAGGTACAATAAGGTGGTGGAAAGTATAGCCAGGTGGAGAGGCTTCAGTAAGGGGTAAGTGATGCCACCCATATGGCAAGTTTCAGTCAAAGCAAGGACATCAACGCAGTCATCCACAATAAGATTGTGGACGGCAAGACCCTCGTTTGCAAGTGAATGGAAGTTTCGAAGGAAAGTGCGGAAAGGGGCGGTGATTGTTGATGCGCCGGCAGAGTCCGTGGTGCTCAATGGTAGGTTAAGTGGGATGATTGGATTGGTGAGATTAGCCCCATTGGGCGCTCTGGGTAGTATGGTCGGCGGGGGAGGAGAATGGGGCGCGGGGATGCTGCTTGTAAGAAGGCAGTGATGGGAGCCTCGATGGGCATTTCGGAAAATGCCCACAAAAGCATAGAGGATAGCTGTGGGCTTATCCAAGGGGCTTTCAATCCTGGGACGCCAGCAGGGCAATAAGAAGGAAGGCAGTGGAGTAGTGATGGGTTGGGATAGGTAGTGGAGGAGGGGGCAAAGTATTTGAGGGGGGAGACAGGTGACAGGAAGGGAGGTGACAAAGATAAGGAAGGGTCTGAGTGGTAACAGTATTTCTGCCTAAAATATGTAGAATGGCAAAAGAGGTAACATTGCAAAAAATGTCTTCCAATTGTTTCTGAGGTTAACTATAATGCTGAATATCACTTGTGTTTTAACAGAGGAACAACTGCCTCATGGATTCCCCACCATTGACATGGGCCCACAGCTGAAGGTGGTGGAACGGACCCGCACAGCTACAATGCTCTGTGCTGCCAGTGGAAACCCCGACCCTGAAATCACATGGTTCAAAGACTTCCTGCCAGTAGACACCAGCAACAGCAATGGACGAATTAAACAGCTCAGATCTGGTAGGATGTTTTCCTATCAGCTCTTTATTGATCAGGTTGTTTATGCAGAGGTTGGTGTTTTTACATACAGTTAGAAAGTTGATATTGCACACTATTTATCTAATTATGTTTAATGTTATATTCAAACCATTGTTGATGTATTTTTTTAAATAACTATTATTGGGCATTTTTACACTCCATGCACTTGACTGTTTTACCTGACAATCCATTGGGGTGCATCCAGTGATGCCATTATTTCATTCCTTGTCCACTGGAGGTGAGCAGAAGCGAGAAGTTCCCTATGAAAGTTGTTTAAGGAAAGGTGAAGTATTGCTGAATTTTGTTTGCCCCCTCTCTTGCTGATGCATGGTGGTGATCAGTAGTGACTTAATTGAGTTTTGGCACAGGAAATTAATGGTCTGCTTATCCAGTGGCTAGTTTTTATAGATATACATTTGCTCAGGAGCAGCTTTATCTTATAATTAAAAAGTGGTAGGTAACTGATGAATCGAATCCTATTATATTCATTTTTTGGAGCACAGTTGACATACGAGGAAACCCTTCACCATGTTTGAGTTTTTCATGCAAGATGCTGAAAAATCTACACCCAATATAGAGGTCGTGCACACTCACTGTAGGGACATTGCATATCCCACTTACCGAAGTGCAGAGAGTTTACGTGCAGGTTGGAAGAGCCGAGCCTTCCCCCTCGAACCAACTGTGCACATGGATACTGTTGGATTTTAATCAGCTAAAACTGTGCAGCTTACCAGAATAGATCACTAGTACACTGCCCACTGTGCCCACCTTACCTTTTTGGGGTTTTGGACTAAAGGTTATCTGGAGCCAAATGGGATGAATCAACAATGCCATGGCGTACTGCTTGGCTCAAGTATTCAACTACCAAGTCTGCCACAACGAGTTGACTTGTTTCCAAAGCTCCATTGCTAGACATGTCCTCATGGAGCCACCTTGACTCCATAAAGATATTCTATCTATCTTTTTCCCACCTTCTCCAAGGAGGTTAGTTCTGTGCTATATTAATATTAATTTCTAGAAATGTAGTTATTTTTAAAGCTGTGTTTACATTCAAATTTAATTGTGCTCAATTCAGTTGTACTTGCCATGTAAAATTAATCTCCAAAAGATTCCTTTATCATTGGTAAAACCAATTTTGCAGATTTCAGGTACCATCTCCTCCACAAAAACAGATTTTTAAAAGGTTTTTTTCCCCCCACAATGAATGTTCACTGTTGGAATTTTACATTTGACTTGAGAGGTTCAGCTTTGAAGACATTCACCATGTCAGATGTCTACATAGGAGGTACTCAAAAAAAAAAATTGTTTTGAAAATAAATGACTTCTGTATAATTGCTATTTTAAAAAGGTAACTTTTCTAATAATATGTTGAATTAATTGAAGAAAGAAAGATAGCTTTGTACCTTAAATAATGGAATTGATGTCTGTTATGGAAGAAATAGCCACTTGTATTTTAGTTGCCATTTGATAGTCTGGTCTTTTCCTGCAGCACACAAATACTCACTACCAGCAATTTGAGTTTTTTTGTAAAATGTGTTTGCTTGTGATTTATTTTGGTAAGTGATGGTGTGCAACAGGCATAGACATGTTCAAAATGTATATAGATGTTTATATTGATGGACTATAGTATGTAGTGGCAACTCTTTTATTTGTAAAGCTACAGAATCCTACAATTGTTTATGCTAAAAATCATGATTACACTTTGGGGAAAGAATAGAAATCCAAATCCAAAACAGTCCTAAAAATGGCTGAATATCATTTGAAAAATGTTCTAATTTTAATGGCAAGTCACTTTACGCCACTCTACCTTTCCCTTTGGTTAGGTGCGTCTGAGATACGTGCTTCTGTCAAAAGGTAGATGGGCAGGCAGTCAATTCCTAAACATCTTGAGCACCAGATTGGAATAATGCAGATTTTAGAAAGGTGATGGGTGGGCTAGCTGAGGTGAGGTGGAAAGAGATATTTGTACAGAGGATTGTAGATCAACAATGGGATATTTTTTAAAAGGAGATTGTAAAGTTGCAGAATAAATATATACCATTTTAAAAAAAGGAGACTACTTCAAATTTCAAAATGCCATGGATAAATGAAGGGATTAGAAATAAACTAAAATTGAAGAAGAGGAGGGCATATGGGGCCCCCAATAGGAATTATTTAAAAAATGATAGCGAATACAAGAAAATAGATTAAGAAAGGCATAAGGAAAGCAAGGAGGCAGATGAGTGAATCTCCATTTTTAAAAAAAAATTATAGTAAAGGATTCTGCAAATATATCAGTAAAAAGAGAATTGTTAAATGTAAGGTTAACCCCTGAGAGAACAGGATAGTGAGTTAGTGGAGGATAAGCGGAAATTAGTGGGGGTACTTAATAACTATTTGCTTCAATGTTTACAAAAGGCAATGGTATTGTAGAGGAGGTGAATCTTGAATTGGTTAAAAACGAGAACAGAGATATTATAATAAATAAAAATAAATTATTAGAGAATTTAGTTAAGCTAAAGGAGGACAAGATGCCAAGGCCAGATAGGATACATCCAAGCATCCTGAGGGAAATGGGAGTAAAAATAGCGTAGGCCCTAGAAATTATAATTCAGGGATCTATTGTTTGTAGATGTGAGCCAGAGGACTGGAGAGTTGCCAGTGTAACACCCATTTTCAAAAAGGAAGACAAAGCTAACCCAGGTAATTAAGAGCCAGTTAGTTTAACATCTGTGATAGGGAGCATTTTGGAACCTTTAATTAAAGATGAAATTACTAAATATCTAGATGTAGAGAAATTAATTGGAAGCAGGCAATGCAGATTTCAGAAAGGAAGATCATGCTTGACAAATCTGTTAGAGTTCTTTGAGGAAGTGACAAATATGGCAGGTAGGAGTAATGCAATGAATGTGGTGTACATAAACTTTCAGAAAGCCTTTGATAAGCTATCACGCAGGAGACTATTGGAGAAGATGAAGGGGATGGAATTTGGGTGTGGGTAGCAAATCTGATTTAAAAACTGGTTAGAAAGGAGGAAACAGAATAGGAGTTAATGACAATTTGTCTGAGTTGGAAGTGGATAAGTGTCTCACAGAGTTCTGATCTGGGACTGCTTCTGTGCACTGTGTATATCAATGATTTTGATTATAGGGTGAGTGGTGTCCAAATTTGCATCCAAAACTATAATAGGAGGCATAGTAAATAATTCTAAGGACCAAAGGAAGCTGCAAGGGGATATTGATAAGTGGTACAATTGGAATAAAGTGTTGGAAAAGTAAATAATTTATTTTGAATGGGAGAAAGATGGGTGACGTGAAAGAGCAGAGAGATATTGGGGTTCAAGTGCACAAGATGTTTAAAGCAGTACCTCCTCAAGTGGATAAGGCCATTAAAAAAAACTAATGGAATACAGTGTTTTTTATGGCAAGAGGTATAGAATATAACAGTCAAGATGTAACGGTGAGTCTATATAAAACCTGGGTAAAACCCACAGTTGGAGAGCTTTGTTTAGTTTTGGGCTCCAAACTATAGAAAGGACATTAGGGAATGAGCGGGTACAGCACAGATTCACTCAGATGCTGCCAGGATGCTGTTCCACTCTACTACTGTTGGTTGTGCATAAACCTGAGGCGCAAACGTTTTAAGGTCAGAAGCTGGGTATTCTGCGGCGAGTGACTCACCTCCTGACTCCCCAAAGCCGTTCCACCATCTACAAGGCACAAGTCAGGAGTGTGATGGAATACTCTCCACTTGCCTGGATGAGTGCAGCTCCAACAACACTCAAGAAGCTCGACACCATCCAGGACAAAGCAGTCCGCTTGATTGGCACCCCATCCACCACCCATCACCTTTCTGCAGTATGTACCATCCACAGGATGCACTGCAGCAACTCGCCAAGGCTTCTTCGACAACACCTCCCAAACCTGCGACCTCCGCCACCTAGAAGGACAAGGGCAGCAGGCACATGGGAACAACACCACCTGCACGTTCCCCTCCAAGTTGCACACCATCCCGACTTGGAAATATATCGCCGTTCCTTCATCGTCGCTGGGTCAAAATCCTGGAACACCCTACCTAACAGCACTGTGGGAGAACCTTCACCACTCGGACTGCAGCGGTTCACCACTACCTTCTCAAGGGCATTTAGGGATGGGCAATAAATGCTGGCCTCGCCAGCGATGCCCAAATCCCATGAATGAATAAAAAAAAGCTAATGATTCCCACGTTGCAATTACAGGTGTGTTTATCCAGTGTTAGTCTGCAAAGTAGTTACAGACTTCATTTTCCTCAAATGAACTTACTGAAGCATGCCAAATGTGAACGCTTATTTACTTCAAGATTAGTTACAGATGCTTTTTTTGAGATATGATAGATCTTACCCAGTGTGGATGCTTTAACTGGCTTTACTTGAGCATTCTTGTCACTGCCCTTGTGGAATTGCCAGGGATTAGAATCAAAATAAGACATAGGATTGATGTGGTGCTGAGTTTTACTTAATTTTAAAATATCAAAATGAGATTTCCTTATTGAGGATATTGTTATAGTGTACTTCTGTATTGTGTGATGCAGACTATTGGCTTGTTTGTGGGTGAATTGTAATGCCTAGTTATGTTTTGTAATTTTGAAAGCCATTTTCAGTTTGTTTACTTGCTCGTTGTGGAGGTCCATATGTTACCATACGATAACTGGGGAGAGAGAGCTCAGATGATCCATATTAGAGCAGTCAGCATCCGTGGGAAAACGCCAGGAGTAACATTAACGATCACAAAGTGTATTGTAGATTGCAAATCTCATTCTGGAGGCGGTCAGTCAAAACCCAAAGTTCAGCTTCCTGTGACTGTTGCTGCAAACCGTGCTTTAATGCACGTGACGTTTGTTTTAATGATTGCAACATGTGATGACTTTAATTTCCAGCACAAATAAAAAAAAAACCTCTTTGACTGAGTAAAAAGAATAATCTCAGCTAGAAATTACTATTGGCGGACAAACATATGACACATTTGTGGTGTTTATCTGCAATTTTGTTAATCTGTTTGTTCTAACAGACATGTTAACACATTTAAGACAGTCAACAGAACAATGTCATAAAAGTACATTAAGCATTTTCCTGCATTCATCATCAACAACAGTAACTTCTAACTATTTGTGATTTAAGGTTTTAAAGATAGAAAATGATTGAAATTCACCGCAGGTTGATCCGCATCTAAAAGAATAAAAACAGGCTATGATTCTGGTGTGACCCTTCATCAGAACTCAGTTCCATGGTTTCATTTCAGTGGTATTGACTCCCACTTATCCCTCTTGAAGCTACTTGAAAATAAAATGTGTTCATTTAAAATAGTATAATCAATATGCCCTCAACCCATGATCCTCCATCTGCCTCAGGGCTGCCATGGGATCCAGAACAGGAACAAATGTAACAGTTTGTCTTGTAACTGGAACACACTGCTGTTTGGGATTATAGTTGTGTGCTGTAAAAAGTTTCAGTTTACAAATGAACATGAATCTCAGGTTAGATTCCCAGTGAAAGAATTTACACCGTATAAAGTTGTACCGAAGAACATAAAACTGCTTTAATTTTCGTATTTAAAATTTTCCTAGAGAAGTTATTTTGGCTTGAAAGTCAGAATCAAAGTTGGCTTCAAATTGCTGGGAAAATGTACTAAATAAGGTGCCAAAAATAAGCTTTCTGAAGCAAAGTGCACTTCAGTATACTTTTTGTCCTACTGTGCAATAAAAGTGTTTTTTTAAAGAATTTTTATCGGAGGAGAGAAAAATTGCGCATCAAATTACTAATGGAGGTGGTGGAACAGAAAACCGTGGCAGAAATATAAAAAAGGACCGGATGGAGTTCCTATTAGAAAAGGGGAAACATGGCTCGTGGTTAGATTCACAGTAAGGAAATGTATAGGAGGTTCAGAAGAGTAAGTTAGATGAACCAATTGCCTTCTCTGCCCAAAACATTGCTGCAGTCCGACCCACTTATCACAACATGTGGGGGACCTTTCTGATTTTGTCGACATAGGCAGACAGAAAAGATACAGAAGCGGTGTCAAGTGCACTGGAGTGAAATTATAACTAATAACTTAATTTTTTTAAATAACTTTTAATGATAACTGCTTTATAGGTTGGATAGTAAGAATTGGAAAGTAAGAATTGTTGTGCTGTCCAAGCCCTTTACCTGCTTACGGCGGAGAGCGGCTGTGTCACAAAAGCCCTTTATTTGCCCCAAGTGAGCGGGAGCAGAGAATGTCTTTGTCACCCGAGCTCTTTATCTGCACCAGGTGAGTGTGTGGGCGCAGATCCCAGAGCAGATTCCAGCCGGGCCCATGGCATTTACCATCACCATGCTTTCTAGCCGAGTTAATAGTTCCACTTTCACTTTGCAGAGAAAAGGAATCTGTATAAGTGGAGAGCACAGGTGCATAAATATTGATTCTGTAACCCCCCCCCCCCTGCCGCCACCCTGTTAAGCAGCTATAAGTTCAGATTCTCATCTAGAAGTACAAAAATCGTTCCTCGGAGCTCAGCTTCCATGAACCAGGAGCATTTCAATCAGAACTATCACTGAACTGGGTACCGCAAAAAATGTAAAAGAAACAGAAAGGCCTGTTGACATAAGCAGCCTTTATTGCTGTTCGACAGTTTTAAAAAAAATTGTCAGTTTAAATGTGCTAGAGTTTATGATGACATTAATATAAAGTGCGGAGAAGGGACTGAGTCTACTTTTTTGTCAACGTATGCAGGATGTTGACATAAGCGGATTCTCGATAAGTGGGTAGGACAGTTCTACTATGATGAACATTGGGTATAGAGCAGCTCATTATCGGAAAGCTCGTACCAATTGCACTTTTAGTGTACCTCCTTATTTTTGTGTCATATATTCAGGACTGTTTTTCAGCTGTCAAATTCATCGGGACTATGTCTGTGTTTCTAAAGTTATTTGCTAGCTTTTGCTAATTTTCTAGGTTGGCATGTGTGCTAGCTTCTGACAAATTAGGACATGGCAAGGATCAACAAGTTGCAAGATCCCACGCCCTATCCCTTTCAGCGTAACATCTTGCCCATAAACTAAATGAATAGATTTAAATTGTAATTTTTCCTGCAGAAGGAAAAGTAGGGTCCCGCAGTTTTTAAAGTATCACAATTATGGGATGCCAAAATTGGTATCTACTTTGAAAAATGTGAAAACATTTAGGGCTAGAAATTTGGCCATATAGCGCCTGTTTTGTAGGTGCTACGTGACCTACTGAAGTCCCAAAATGGCGTCCGGAATGCATGCACGTGCTTCTAGCGTGACCTGCGCTGGACACCATCTTGTTAAAGGGGTTCACACAGGCGCGGATAACTAACACGGGCGGCATGTAAAGTAAGGAGAATATGCGTTAGATCAGTGTGCAATGCTGATTTAAAGGGATAGATATCATTTTGGCACTCAACACTACAGCCAATGCATTGTCTTAACCACGATCAGCTGAACATGTGGTAGACGGCCTGGAGGACCCCTCACTGGCGCTATTTAAAGGGACCATGCAGGATTTACAGGTTAGTTGCTGGATTAGTGCTTCTGACTGCTGATGCATTTATACCTGCTCTTGGACGTCTCCTATACTTGAATACTATTACGAGGGGACATAGCCGAACATTTAGAGCCAGAACTTGCAGGAGTGCAGTTGGTAATGCTTCTACATGCAAAGGGTGGTAGAAGTTTGGAACGCTCTCTGCAAACAACAGTTGATGCGAGCTTAATTGTTAATTTTAGAACTGGGATTGATAGATTTTTGTTAACCAAGGGTATTAAGGGATATGGGGCTAAGGCAGATATATGGAGTTAGGTCACAGGTTAACCACGATCTCATTGAATGGCTGAACAGGCTCGAGGGGCTAAATGCCACTGCCACTTGCTGCCTCATGTTTTGCGCCACCTTCTTCTGCAAGAAAGTGGGAGGTGTGTCAGTGAGTGTCCTGCAGGATGATTGGGTGATATGCCTGTCATGGTTGTATAGCTGCCAGTGTGGGTGTGCGGCTTGCAACAGTAGTAATGTGTGAGGGTGAGAGGAAGCATCTGATTGGAAGAGCAGAGAACCTTGGTGCACGCTGTCCTGCAGGCCTGGGACAAACTCAGATCGGCAGATTGGTGAGGTCTGGTGTGCAGATTGGAGGATGTGGGATTTAGTAGTGCACAACCTTTATTCACTGTTTTAACATAACTCATCAGTTTGTAAACATAGGGACGGGACCGGCACCTGTATTTTACATGTGCAATGCCTGATCTCCGTTCAGACTCCGTGCGGACCTGTATCTT
This sequence comes from Heptranchias perlo, assembly GCF_035084215.1. Lineage (NCBI taxonomy): Eukaryota > Metazoa > Chordata > Chondrichthyes > Hexanchiformes > Hexanchidae > Heptranchias > Heptranchias perlo. The sequence goes on from NC_090333.1 coordinate 24,473,598, forward strand.
ATGTTTTGCACATAAGGGGTGCAGGCTGCCTTTAAGAGGTGCGAGCAACTCACGCGATAGCTGGGCCTCACTGCTGGTGAGAAGTTGGAAGCTGGTGAGAACTTTGCAGACAGGCCTGGCTGCTGTGCTACAATCAGATAAATGACCAGACAGCACGAATCTCACGTGCTGCCTGCATCGGAACCACCGGACGCGGGTTAATCGCATACTGCGATGCCTGCGCCCGGATTCGGCGGTTAAACAATTTAACCCCCTTAGATTTTGATTTGAGACAAGCATATGACATCAAACCTCAAAGAAAAGATAAGTAAAAAATAAGAATTGAGTGACTGAGTAACTCACCTCAACGTTTTGCTGTGCAGGCCACCCTACTATGTCTGTCCTTGCTGTGCATGACGTACATGCAGCCTGCCTTATCGTCCTGCCATATGTGTTCTCTTGCGCTGGCTTTTAATCCATTAAACTATGTTCATAAAACCACAGTTGCAAAAGTGCAAAGCATTTAATGTCTTTTTTTTATTAATTAAGATCTAAACCTTTATATTTCTCACAGTGATAGGAAAGAAAGCAGCGGGTGTTGTGATTCTTCCTTGGTCATATTGATTAGCACAGATCAGAAATGCACGTCATTGCTGTAAAAGCAGCAGACTTCTTGAGTTGAATATTTTTACTTAGTTTCTTTTCTTCAACTTTTTCCCTTCCCCTTTTCCCCTTCATTCCTCTCCTGAAGGCACTGCCTTTAACTGGGGTCTGTTTCTACCATTCTGTCAGCCATCCATTACCTCACCAAAGTAGTGATTCTTTTTGTGCGGGTCTATAAGTAAGTGCTGGCAGACTGTTTGGCCATGCAGATCATTGTAGCCAAGCTGATCTCATCCTTGCCTAATATCTGTGCACAGGTACTGTCCAGCAGAGGTCACACATGATGATTAGATGCAGGAACCCTGTCTAATCTGCCCCCGCCTCCCCCCCCCCCCCCCCCCACTTCTCTAGAGGCACTGAGATGGTGAAGCACTGCAGCTACCACCCTGGCTGAGCTGAGTGTTCTTAATGATTCTAGCCTTTTGGTTTTCTTTAGCTGGGATGGTGAGCAGACTGTTATATGAAGGAATGTTCCAGAAAGCTTCTGGCTTCTTATTTTGGAGCAGCGAAGAAAGAATTTGGCTAGTTGGATTGTGGATTTAACTAAACCCTGAGCAAATGCTTACGTATCATTTTCAGAACCCTGAAGTAGCTGCTAAGGAGATGCAATTGACTTTCTTTTTTGTTTTTTTAAATTTCTCTTCATCTTCCATAAAGGTGCCTTCTAGATACTGTCGGCCAAGATTGGGAAATAACTATGGTGAAACATGACGGAGATTGTATCTTGCTAATTTGTTGCTCAACATGTCCTTGTTCTTCCACGCTGCCCAGCTGCAGCTGCTAAACACAAATCATTCTGATCCTGAGGTTCTTTTAGAAAATTTATACAGTGGAGTAAATAAAAAGTGGCGTGGTTCTTTGGAACTTTATACAGTGCAGTAAATATGGAGGGAAAAAACATGGAAAATGCTGGAAATACACTGCAGGTCTATCATCATCTCTAAAGAACATACTTGGGTTAACATTTTAGGTGTAAACGCTTCGTCATAATAGGAAGCTGGAAGATAAAGATTATTTAATGGAATAACAACAACCACTACATTTATACAGCACCTTTCACATAGAAAATTGCCCCACGGTACTTTACAGAAACATAATCAGACAACAATCAATGCCAAACCAAAGAAGGAGACATTAAGGAGGGGTGATTAAAAGCTAGATAAAAAAGGTGGGTTTTAAGGAGGGACTTAAAGGAAGAGATACTATATATATGGTATTGCACATGTTAATACAGGCTTAAAAATATCTTGTGTGTGCGGAGCTAGTTCGCTTTTGAAACTTTTCAGCTGATAAGTTCAATAGCAATAAAATAAACTTTTCAACATAAATGTTTCAATCCAGAAATATTCTCTATGGGGAAAAAATGGCAATATAGATTGGAAATTGTTTATAATAAATACACAAGACTTATTTGGTCTCCTTTTCTCTTTCCTCCCCACTGCTCAAAAAGCTACTTGAGGTGTTTTATTTCGCCATTCCTTCGTGTGCAAGATCGATGGAAGCTTACATTTGAACTCAAAAGTGTGCCATCAGCTGATGTTGGGGTTGGGTATTGCCTTTTTTACTGGATGATATTTCTCTTCCCCATTCCCACTCCAGTCATAGACAGCTCCAAACTATTTGTGGCTGGTCTTTCCTGTGTGCAGGGGCTCTTGAGAAACAATTCTTCTCTCCTTCCCACCAGTCCCTAGTTTTTTTTTTAAGCATATGTACCTGGTTGATATGGGAGTCCTACCTTGGGAGAGGTTTGTTGGTTTCCATGAAGATATTTGTCAAACCTTATTAATGGAATAAATGTTAAAGAACGTGGTACTGTTTGTTAGTGTACAGATATCAGTTTGTTCCTTCCAATGACAGTGACAAGAATGGGTGCTGATGTGGGCTGGTGCATCCAGATGCTTTTGAAGGACAAGTTAAATGTTTACAAACAGTTACATACATAGAAAATTTCAGTTTTGTGACAAGGGTCGCGAACCAAAGGACACAAGTTTATGGTGATCGGCAAAAGAACCAAAGGCGACATGAGGATAAACTTTTTTACGCAGCGAGTGGTTAGAATCTGGAATGCAGTGCCTGAAAGAGTGGTGGAAGCTGGGTCAATTGTGGCTTTCAAAAAGGAATTAGATAGGTACCTGAAGGAGAAAAATTTGCAGGGCTATGGTGAAAGAGCGGGGGAGTGGGACTAGCTGGATTGCTCTTGCAGAGAGCCGTCACCGACTCGATGGTCCGAATGGCCTCCTTCTATGTCGGAACCATTCCATTATTCTGTGTGCACTGAAATTGCTCACAGCACTTACAGCAAGAACATGTCTTTAAATATGAGAGCCAGCCATATGTTGAGCTTCTGATAAACATTGCCCTTTTATGTGAGTAATCCGTAGTTATGACCTGATATAATTGTAATAACTGCATGCTGGTGGTGACAGTGCTCTAAGATGGCTGGAATTGTATGCCAAGTGTGCATACGTTAAGTAAAACTCAGTCTAAGGATGGAGAATCGCGCTAGTTACTTCTAATAATTAATTATGCAGTTGTCCTATGAACTTTGTAATATTTGAGAATATCTGGTTACAGTCAAGTCTCATGCACAAAGGTTCCACTATCTAAGCCTATACAGACTAAATAGAACACCTAGTGTATATTTTTGATACTGCTGGTGATGTGATTGACCTAGTGGGCAATGGGGTTGGGCACCAGGATGTAGCATTGGAAAAGAGAAACAAGGTGCACAAAGGATTGGGAGAGACAGATAGCTAGACTAAGAAATAGTATGGCATTAGATGGGATCAGACTAAGATAGAATACAAGAAGGTCTAAGATAGGTTTACAGTGCATGTGTGTAAATGCACGAAGCGTAGTAAACAAGGTTGGTGAGCTGAAGGCGCAGTCAGCCACATGGGAATTTGATGTCGTGGCGATAACGGAGACCTGGCTCAAAAAAGGGCAGGATTGGGTACTAAATATTCCTGGATATAAAGTGTTCAGGAAAGATAGGGGAGGAAAGAAATGAAGGGGGGGGTGGTGGTGGCAGTATTGATTAAGGAGAATATTGCAGTGCTGGAGAGAGAGGATGCCCTGGAGTGGTCAAGGACAGAATCTATTTGGCTAGAGTTAAGAATCAATAAAGGTGCCATTACACTACTGGGTGTATTCTATAGGCCACCAACTACTGGGAAGGTTAGAGGAGCAAATTTGCATTTAGGAAACAGCAATCATAGTATCACAAGGTTTAGAATAGCTATGGAAAAAGACAAGAAGCAATCTAGAATAAAAATACTCAATTTGAGGAGGGCCAATTTCAGTGGGATGAGAACGGATCTGGCCCTGGTAAATTGAAAACAAAGATTGGCAGGCAAAACTGTAATTGAACAATGGACAGGCTTTAAAGAAGTGATGGTTCAGGTACAGTCTAGGTACATTCCCACAAGGGAGAAAGGTAGGGCAACTAAAGCCAGAACTCCCTGGATGACGACATAGATAGAGAGTAAGATGAAGCAGAAAAAAGGGGCATATGACAGATGTCATGTTGATAATACAAGTGAGAACCAGGCTGAATATAGAAAGTTCAAGGGGAAGTGAGAAAGGAAATAAGAGGGGCAAAGAGAGAGTATGAGAATAGACTGGCGGCTAACATAAAAGGGAATCCAAACATCGTCTTTAGGCATGTAAACAGTAAACTGGTAGTAAGAGGTGGGTTGGGACAGATTAGGGACCATAAAGGAGATCTATGCATGGAGGCAGAGGGCGTGGCTGAGGTACTAAATGAGTACTTTGCATTTGTCTTTACCAAAGAAGAAGATGCTGCCAAAGTAAAAGAAGAGGTAGTTGAGATACTGGATGGGCTAAAAATTGATAAAGAGGAGGTATTAGAAAGGCCAGCTGTACTTAAAGTAGATAAGTTACCCGGTCCAGATGGAATGCATCCTAGGTTGTTGAGGGAAGTAAGGGTGGAAATTGCGGAGGTGCTGGCCATAATCTTCCAATCATCCTTAGATACGGGGGTGGTGCCAGAGCACTGGAGAATTGCAAATGTTACACCCTTGTTCAAAAAAAGGTGTAAGGATAAACCCAGCAACTGCAGGCCAGTCAGTTTAACCTCGGTGGTGGGGAAATTTTTAGAAACGATAATCCAGGACAAAGGTAATAGTCACTTCGACAAGTGTGGATTGATTAAGGAAAGCCATCACAAATTTGTTAAAGGCAATTTGTGTTTAACTACCTTGATAGAGTTTTTTGAAGAGGTAACAGAGAGGGTCAATGAGGGTGATGTGTATATGGACTTCCAAAAGGTGTTTGATAAAGTGCCGCATAATCGGCTTGTCATAGAATTGAAGCCCATAGAATAAAAGGGGCAGTGGCAGCATGGATACGAAATTGGCTAAGTGACAGGAAACAGAGAGTAATAGTGAATGGTTGTAATTCGGACTGGAGGGAGGTATACAGTGGTGTTCCCCAGGAGTCGGTACTAGGACCACTGCTTTTCTTGATATATATTAATGACTTGGACTTGGGTGTACAGGGCACAATTTCAAAATTTGCAGATGACACAAAACTTGGAAGGGTGGTGAACAGTGAGGAAGATAGTGGTAGACTTCAAGAGGATATAGACAGGCTGGTGGCATGGGTGGACAAGTGGCAGATGAAATTTAGTGCAGAAAAGTACAAAGTGATACCATTTTGGTAGGAAGAACGAGGAGAGGCAATATAAACTAATGGGTACAATTCTAAAAGGGGGGCAGGAACAGAGAGATCTGGGGGTATATGTGCACAATTCGTTGAAAGTGGCCGGGCAGGTTGAGAAAGCGGTTAAAAAAGCATAGGGCATCCTGGGCTTTATAAAAGAGGCATGGAGTACAAAAGCAAGGAAGTTATGCTGAATGTTTATAAAACACTGGTTCAGCCACAACTGGAGTATTGTGTCCAGTTCTGGGCACCGCACTTTAGGAAGGATGTGAAGGCCTTGGAGAGGGTACAGAAGAGATTTACTCAGATGGTTCCAGGGATGAAGGACTTCAGATATGTGGATAGAGTGGAGAAGCTGGGATTGCTCTCCTTAGAGCAGAGAAGGTTGAGAGGAGATTTGATAGAGGTATTCAAAATCATGAAGGGTCTAGACAGAGTGGATAGAGAGAAACTGTTCCCATTGGCGGAAGGGTCAAGAACTAGAGGACAGAGATTTAAGGTGATTGGCAAAAGAACCAAAGGCGACATGAGGAAAAACTTTTTTACACAGCGAGTGGTTAAGATCTAGAATGTACTGCCTGAGGGGGTGGTGGAGGCAGATTCAATCGTGGCTTTCAAAAGGGAATTGGATAAGTACTTGAAGGGTAAAAATTTGCAGGGCTACAGGGAAAGGGCAGGGGAGTGGGACTAGTTGGATTGCTCTTGCGGAGAGCCGGCATGGACTTGACGGGCCAAACTATCCTCCTTCCGTGCTCTAACCATTCTATTATTCTTTTTAATCTTGCCCAACACAAGATTCTTTGTCACAATATAATTATACATCCCAACAGGCTCTTTCTACAACTGGGAAATAGATGAACAACAATACTTGTAGATATTTTAATATACTTAGTACTTATGGCTCACCTGAAAACCACTTTCTTTACATCTTATTAGTAACTTGTTAAGAACATAAGAAATAGGAGCACCAGTAGGCCATACACCCCCTCAAGCCTGCTCCGCCATTCAATAAGATCATGGCTGCTCCTCTACCTCAACTCCACTTTCCCGCCCTATCCCCATATCCTTTGATTCCCTTAATGTCCAAATATCCATCGATCTCAGTCTTGAATATACTCAATGACTGAGCATCCACAGTCCTCTGGGTTAGAGAATTCCAAAAATTCACAATCCTCTGAGTGAAAAAAAAATTTCCTCATCTTGGTCCTCAGTGGCTGACCCCTTATCTTGAGACCATGACCCCCAGTTCTAGACTCTCCATCCAGGGGAAACAGCCTCTCAGCATCTACCCTGTCAAGCCCTTTTTAAGAATTTTATATATTTCAATGAGATCACCTCTCATTCTCCTAAACTTCAGAGAATATAGGCCCATTCTACACGATCTCTCCTCCTAGGAATCAGTCCAGTGAACCTTCGTTGCATCCCCTCTAAGGCAAGTATATCCTTCCTTAAGGAGACCAAAACTGTACACAGTACACCAGGTGTGGTCTCACCAGAGCCCTATGTAATTGCAGCAAGACTTTTTTACCCTTATACTCCAACCCCCTTGCAATAAAGGCCAATATACCATTTGCCTTTCTAATTGTTAACTCGTTCACTTTGAAATTTCAATGAACTCTAATGAAGTCTTTCCTTTCTAACTTAGCAAAGTGATCACGATCATTAAGACCAAATAACATACACTAGCAGACCTTAAAGCGGGCGCAGTCATGATATGTGGTGCAGTTAGAATGTGGCAGCAGAAGCGAGAAAGCTGGAGGGAAAATAGCTGATCAAATAAGGGAAGAAAAATGGGAAAAGTACAGAAGCCAGAAAGGTCACTCTAAGAGAGCAAGACACAAAACCAATTTGGGAGACGGAGAGGGGAAAAGTGCTTAAAAATTTTTATTTTTGAGGGTTTTTTCTGATTTTTTTTTTTCAAATTCCAAGATTTTGATGTTTGTGGAGATTTTTTTCAGCTTTGTATTTTTATTTTGCCAGCTATTTTTTCCTTATGAACTGTGAAGGAAGACGACTAACAGCAGCAATGTTACATGGTCTATCTTGTGACCATTGAAAGTGATCCCTTAAAAAGTGGATCATGCTGTCCCTGAGACTATGAATAAATCAAGGTAAAAAGACAAAAGCACCCACTGCATATTTTGTTCCCCTTCTATTCCGAAGGTGCTGAGTCTGGCTCAGGTATGATTCTGTGAATGCCAGCAGCTCTCCAGTAAGCCCTCACACTCTAATAGCTGACCAACACGATCTCAGCTCACACTGAAGTATTGATTTTTCATGTATGAGCTGAGACTGTGTTTGTTAGCTATTCGAGTGTGACGGCTTACAGCTAAACCTCACCCTGACATATGTGCAGTTTTCAGCAGAACCCACTGGACAATAAGCAAAAATTTGGCTTTTGAATGAGCTGTCAAGAAATTTGTGAACTGTAAACCAGATACCCAAATCCTGTTTATTAAAGTCGATGATTTTCCACTTAATAGTTATTCCCTCCATATTACAAATAAGATGTTTATCAGCAGCAAAACAAGCACTAGAACTCGAACAATGATCCCTGCCCTATCTGGCATTGAAAAAATGTGGAATTGTGACTTTCTTTGTCCCCTTTTCTAACTCAAGAGATGCTAACGCCAGCTCTAACACCTCAAATACGACCCCAGGTTGAGAGCAGGTAAAACAGCATAGACTGGAAATAGAACGTGGGACCTTCTGGTCTGTATGGCTTTGTGACATGCCATGCATTTATCCACTAAGCTATTGAGGGAATCTCAGCAATTTTTAAAGCCAAAGCAGCACAGCAGAGTTTAAAATAAATATACAATCATGCTAAAATATAACAGGTCATTTACAATATGACCTTTGATTGTAGGATGTGTTTTGATTACTGAGTGAGTTTGGTTAAAAGGGGAAAATTCCATGGCTCAGATGAAATCCTATGCTTACAGTTGGTAGATGTACCCATTGTTGGTTCCTCAAATAAATCTAGTGAGTGTGCATAATTGTTTTAGGCCCACATATTTTTAGAACATTTACCTCAAGGGTAGTAATCTCTGGATTACTCCCAATGCCAAGCGCTGGTGAGTATAGGAATAGTAGAATAAGACAGGTTAATGAGTGGCTGGAAAAATGGTGCAGGAGGGAGGGCTTCAGATTCCTTGGTCATTGGGACCAGTTCTGGGGCAGGAGTGATCTGTTCAAGATGGACGGGATGCACCTCAACAGAGTTGGGGCCAATGTCCTCGCAGGCAGGTTAACTAGTGCTGTGGGGGAGGGTTTAAACTAATTTAGCAGGAGGATGGGAACCAGGATGATACATTAGAGAAGAGAAACAAGGTGCTCAGAAGACTGAGAGACACAAATAGCACTAGGGTAAAAAATAGTTCAGAAATAGGAGGGATCAGACAGGGGCAAATGCGTGGCAGTCTAAGTTGAGTTTCGAGTGCATGTGCATACATGTACGTAGCGTGGTAAATAAGGTTGGTGATCTGCAGGCTCAAGTCGCCACATGGGACCTGGCTCAAAGAATCGGGAGGATTGGGGACTTAAAATTCCTGGCTACAATGTATTCAGGAAAGATAGGGAAGGAAAGAAAGGAGGGGAGGTGGCAGTATTGATCAAAGCAACCATTAAAGCACTGGAAAGGGATGATATAGTTGAGGAATCATAGAAAGGTTACAGCACGGAAGGAGGCCATTCAGCCCATCGAGTCTGCGCCAGCTCTATGCACAAGCAATCCAGCTAGTCCCACTCCCTCGCCCTATCCCCGTAGCCCTGCACGTTTTTTCTTTTCTAGTACTTATCCAGTTCCCTTTTGAAGGCCATGATTGAATCTGCCTCCACCACTCCCTCAGGCAGTGCATTCCAGATCCCAACCACTCACTATGTAAAAAAAAAGTTTTTCCTCGTGTCACCTTTGGTTCTTTTGCCAATCACCTTAAATCTATGCCCTCTGGTTCTTGGCCCTTCCACCAATGGGAACAGTTTCTCTCTACTCTGTCTAGACCCTTCATGATTTTGAATACCTCTATCAAATTTCCTCTCAACCTTCTGTGTTCCAAGGAGAACAATCCCAGCTTCTCCAGTCAATCCACGTAATTTAAGTCCTTCATCCCTGAAATCATTCTAGTAAATCTCCTCTGCACCCTGTGCAAGGCCTTCACATCCTTCCTAAAGTGAGGTCCCAGAACTGGACACAATACTTAAGTTGTGGCCGAATCACTGTTGTATAAAGGTTCATCATATCCTCCTTGCTTTTGTACTTTATGCTTCTATTTATAAAGCCCAGGACCCCATATGCTTTTTTAACCGCTTTCTCAAGCTGCCCTGCCACCTTCAACGATTTGTGCACATATGCCCCCCTCTGTTCCTCTACCCCTTTTAGAATTGTGCCCTCTAGTTTATATTGCCTCTTTTCATTTTTCCTACTGAAATGCATCACCTCGCATTTTTCCGCGATAAACTTCATCTGCCACATGTCCGCCCATGCCACCAGTGTGTCTATATCCTCTTGAAGTCTATCACTATCCTCCTCACTGTTTACTACCCTTCCAAGTTTTGTGTTATCTGCAGATTTTGAAATTGTGCCTTGTACTCAAGTCCAAGTCATTAATATATATCAAGAAAAGCAGTGGTCCCAGCACTGAGCCCTGGGGAACACCTCTGCAAACCTCCCTCCAGTCTGAGAAACAACAGTTTACCACTACTCTCTGTTTCCTGTCATTTAGCCAATTCTGTATCCATGTTGTTATTGCCCCCTTTATTCCATGGACCGCAATCTTAATAGCAAGCCAACCATGTGGCACTTCATCAAACGCTTTTTGAAAATCCATATACACCACATCAGCTGCATTGCCCTCATCTACCCTCTCTGTTACCTCATCAAAAAACTCTATCAAGTTGGTTAATCACGATTTGTCTTTAACAAATCCGTGCTGGCTTTCCCTAATCAATCCATACTCGTCCAAGTGACTGTTAATTCCGTCCCGGATTATCGTTTCCAAAAGTTTCCCTACCACCGAGGTTAAACTGACTGGCTTATAGTTGCTGGGTTTATCTTCACACCCTTTTTTGAACAAGGGTGTAACATTTGCAATTCTACAGTCCTCTGGCACCACCCTTGTATCTAAGGATGTCTGGAAGATTATGGCCAGTACAGGATGCACTGCAGCAACTCGCCAAGGCTTCTTCGACAGCACCTCCCAAACCCGCGACCTCTACCACCTAGAAGGACAATAGCAGCAGGTACATGGGAACAACACCACCTGCACGTTCCCCTCCAAGTCACACACCATCCCGACTTGGAAATATATCGCCATTCCTTCATCGTCGCTGGGTCAAAATCCTGGAACTCCCTTCCTAACAGCACTGTGGGAGAACCTTCACCACACGGACTGCAGCGGTTCAAGAAGGCGGCTCACCACCACCTTCTCAAGGGCAATTAGGGATGGGCAATAAATGCCGGCCTCGCCAGCGACGCCCACATCCCATGAACGAATAAAAAAAAACCTCAGCAATTTCCCCCCCCCCACATATTTCCCTCAGCATCCTAGAGTACATTCCAACCGGACCAGATGACTTATCTATTTTAAGTACAGCAGGAGTCAAAGATAGAATCTATTTGGTTAGAATTGAGGAACAATAGAGGAGCTATTGTGTTACTGGGTGTATACTATAGGCCACCAAATAGTGGGAAGGAGATAGAGGAGCAAATTTGCACACAAATTACAGAAAGATGCAAGAACTATAGAGTAGTGATAATAGGGGACTTCAATCATCCCAGGAGACTGGGATAGTAACAGTGTAAAGGCAAAGGGGGGAGGAATTTCTGAAATGTGTACAAGAGAACTTTCTTGATCAGTGTGTTTCCAGCCCAACGAGGAAGGAAGCAGTGCTGGGGAATGAAGTGGGGCAAGTGGAGCATGTTTCATTGGGGCAGCATTTGGAGAACAGTGATCATAATATCAATAATCGGGTTTACAATAGATATGCAAAAGGACAAGGAACAATGAAGTGTAAAAATACTTAACTGGAAGAGGGCTAATTTCAGTGAGTTAAAAAGGGATCTTGCCCAGGTGGATTGGAATCAAAAATTAGTAGGCAAAACTGTAATTGAACAATGGGAGGCCTTCAAGGAGGAAATAATTCGGGTACAAAGTAGACACATTCCCACGAGGGGGAAAGGAAGCACATCCAAAGCTGGAACTCCCTGGGTGACTAAATATATAGAAATTAAAATGAAACAGAAAAAGAAGGCTTATGACAAATGTACGGTTCATAATACAGTAGAAAACCAAGCTGAATACAGAAAGTACAGAGGAAATCTAAAAAAGGAAATAAGAGGGGCAAAGAAGGAGTATGAGAATAGGTTAGCGGATAACATAAAAGGGAACCCAAAAGTCTTTTGTAAACATATAAATAGTAAAAGAGTAGTCAAAGGAAAGGTGGGGCCAATTAGGGACAAAAAAGGAGATCTTTTTGTGGAGGCAGAGAGCAAGGGCTATTGCACTAAATGAATACTTTGCATCGGTCTTCACTAGAGAAGAGGATGTTGCCAATGTAGCAGTAAAGGAAGAGGTAGTAGCGATATTGGATAGGATAAAAATAGATAAAGAGGAGGTGCTTAAAAGATTGGCAATACTCAAAGTAGAAGAGTCACCCGGTCCAGATGGGATGCATCCTAGGTCACTGAGGGAAGTAAGGATGGAAATTGTGGAGGCTCTGTCCACAATCTTCCAATCCTCTTTAGGTTGGAGGTGGTGCCAGAGGACTGAAGGATTACAAATGCTACACCCCTGTTCAAAAAAGGGGAGAGCGATAAACCCAGCAATTATAGGCCAATCAGCCGAATGTCGGTGAGGGGAAAGTTTTAGAGACAAAATTAATTGGCATTTGGAAAAGTATGGGCTAATATATGAAAGTCAACACAGATTTGTTAAAGGAAAATCGTGTTTGACTAACTTGATTGAGTTCTTTGATGAAATAACAGTTGATGAGGGTACTACGGTTGATGTGTATATGAACTTTCAAAAGGTGTTCGATAAAGTACCACATAATAGACTTGATAGCAAAGTTAAAGCCCATGTGATTAAAGGGACAGTGGCAGTGTGGATACAAAATTGGCTAAGGGACAGAAAGCAGAAAGTAGTGGTGAGCGGTTGTTTTTCAGACTGGAGGGAAGTATACAGTGGTGTTCCCCAGAGGACAGTATTAGGACCACTGCACTTTTTGATATATATTAATGACCTGGACTTGCGTATACAGGGTATAATTTCAAAGTTTGCAGATGACACGAAACTCAGAAATAATGTAAACAATGTGGAGGATAGCAACAAACTTCAGGAGGACGTAGACAGACTGGTGAAATGGGCAGACATGTGACAGATGAAATTTCAAGCAGATAGGTGTGAAGGGATACATTTTGGTAGGAAGAATGAAGAGAGGCAATATAAATTAAATTATACAATTTTAAAGGGAGTGCAGGAACAGAGAGACCTGGGAGTGTATGTACACAAATCTTTGATAAGGCTGTTTTAAAAAAAAAACCTTATGGGATTCTTGGCTTTATTAATAGAGGCATAGAGTACAAAAGCAAGGAAGTTATGCTAAACCTTTATAAAACACTGGTTAGGCCTCAGCTGGAGTATTGTGTTCAATTCTGGACACTGCACTTTAGGAAGGATGTCAAGGCCTTAGAGAGGGTGCAGAAGAGAATGGTACCAGGGATGAGGGACTTCAGTTATGTGGAGAGACTGGAGAAGCTGAGGTGGTTGTTCTTGGAGCAGAAAAGGTTAAGAGGAGATTTGATAGAGGTGTTCAAAATCATCAACGGTTTTGATAGAGTAAATAAGGAGAAACTGTTTCCAGTGGCAGAAGGGCTGGTAACCAGTGGACACAGATTTAAGGTGATTGGCAAAAAAAACAGAGGCGACATGAGAAAACGTTTTTTTACGCAGCGAGCTGTTATGATCCGGAATGCACTGCTGGAAAGGGTGGTGGAAGCAGATTCACTAGTAACTTTCAAAGGGGAATTGGATAAATACTTGATGGGGAAAAATTTACGGGCTTTGGGGAAAGAGCAGGGGAGTGGGACTAATTGGATAGCTCGTTCAAAGAGCCGGCACTAGCATGTTGGGCTGTGCTGTACCATACTATGATATATTTTTAAAAGTCACTAGGTATCATTAACCTAAAAATGTCTTTTATGGGAGATGGGACGGTGGAGCGTGCATATTTCGGACTCTATTGTAAGGCTTTACATTTGAAACGAAGCGGTGTTGGTGTTATGGTTTTGTGTTCTTGCTGGGATCCAATCCGACCAAATCTACATACATATAAGCCGTTTTTATTGTTAATTTCCTCCTACTCTTTTCCTGAAGGTGCTGGACTCTGGTTCTGTAGGCACCCTCCAGTACTTTGTTCAAGTGGCCATTCTTCATGTGTGAATCTAGGCAGTGAATATTGGCAGGCTGTTGAACTATGGCGACAACAAACCTTATCCTGTCCTCACTCAATGCTTTCTTCATCCCATGTCAACACATACAGATCATTGTGTAGCAGTCAGTTGTGGGAATCTGGCTAATTTTCACCTACCTACTAATTTTGGTTTTGGACATAGTGGGGAATTAATACACAGGGGTGTTAAACTTCTTCTGTAAATCAAAGGGAACTCTGTAAAGAGAATGTAGAGTATAGGGAATAACTAGTAACATTCGCGCCAGACAAGTGCCAGGTAATGACCATCTCCAACAAGAGAGAGTCTAACCACCTCTCCTTGACATTCAACGGCATTACCATCGCCGAATCCCCCACCATCAACATCCTGGGGACCACCATTGACCAGAAACTTAACTGGACCAGCCACATAAATACTGTGGCTACAAGAGCAGGTCAGAGGCTGGGTATTCTGCGGCAAGTGACTCACCACCTGACTCCCCAAAGCCTTTCCGCCATCCACAAGGCACAAGTCAGGAGTGTGATGGAATACTCTCCACTTGCCTGGATGAGTGCGGCTCCAACAACACTCAAGAAGCTCGACACCACCCAGTACAAAGCAGCCCGCTTGATTGGCACCCCATCCGCTACCCTAAACATTCACTCCCTTCACCACCGGCGCACCGTGGCTGCAATGTGTACCATTCACAGGATGCACTGCAGCAACTCGCCAAGGCTTCTTCGACAGCACCTCCCAAACCCGCGACATCTACCACTTAGAAGGACAAGAGCAGCAGGCACATGGGATCAACACACCTGCATGTTCCCCTCCAACTCACACACCATCCCGACTTGGAAATATATCGCCGTTCCTTCATCGTCGCTGGGTCAAAATCCTGGAACTCCCTTCCTGGCAGCACTGTGGGAGAACCTTCACCACACAGACTGCAGCGGTTCAAGAAGGCGGCTCACCACCACCTTCTCAAGGGCAATTAGGGATGGGCAATAAATGCTGGGCTCGCCAGCGACGCCCACATCCCATGAACGAATAAAAAAAGCTACTACTGAGTTTTGAAATAATAAATGGTTACCGAAGTGTTTTTAGAAATGAGACGTAAGAATGTTTTACAGAGAATTGTTGCATATGCTGCTAATGCGTTTTAACTGTGAAATTATTTCAAAATGTATTGCACATTGGGGGAGGGGAAGTTAGCAATTGGTGAAACATGAACTGTATTTTAATGACTATAAATAAAGATGTTGCACTGTGTACTTCAACTTTATTAAAATCTTTCTCGGCTCACTGACAGATGCAGAGATTTGGCCCACGCCACTCTTCCTTGGCACAGGCTATATAGTGGCATGTTTGTTAATTCTTACACCACTTGTTTGAGAAAAGGGACTTGGGTATTCAGTGTGGCAGCTTGATTCCTGAATCGTAACACTCATGTTTTCTAATCCTAGCACTAGATACACATTCACCAACCTCTTGTGTTAAATCCTTATCTATCAATAGTTTTAAAAAGTCTCACATGGCATGGTGTGTCCTATTTAATTCTGTTTTCTGTCTCTCAGTTGAACTTCTCAGAATCCTTTGGTAAGTGCTTGGTGTTCAGACTGCAGTATGCGTAAAAGCAGTGGTGCATGGCATTCTTCTACTAACTGAGCCATACACACTCCCTCACCATGTCTAATAACTAGCTGCGTATCACAGCATAAAAAAACCATCTAATAAACCCTGACCAAATGATACATCCCTCTTGCTGTCCAGGAAAAGGTTTAAAATCTGATGCAATGGTTGATGTGATGTTTTAATGAAAAGGATTGAAAAATATGAACCCTTTTCCCTAATTTTCCGCCTGCAGCACAGTGCTGTCTGAGTGACTTACTCGCTGAAGACTGATTGTTAACCCAGAACTTGGACAAGTCCAGGCACTTACATGGATGCTGCACTGCTGAGAACAGCTTTACTAACCTTCCTAAGAAATTGCTCTGACTTGTTAATTTGCATCAGCCTTTTCTGTCGCTTAAAAAGAAATATATATATATTATATATAATAAAAATCTAATTCTTTCCTGTTTCTTTTGATTTTCTTTATATTTTCCTTTCTCTCCTCTGTACTAATGCTTCTCTTTAATCTTATTTGCATTCAAATTACCTCACCAGGTGGTACACCAATCAGAGGTAAGAATGCTGAACGTGCTCAGAATCATCGTCCTCACTCCATTCCCCCCCCGACCCCCCCACTTCCTCCAGTGTTCTCATTTCCTAGCACTCTCTTGGCCCTAACACTTCGCTTTTTGCCCATCTTTCCTCTTCTCATCCTCAAACCACTGGCCCATCTATTTAAACTTCTCAGTGTACCGTGGCTTTTGTTCTCCTTTGTTTTTATATACCTTTTTTTACACAAAATGGACACAAATTATCATTTGTCAGAACCACTTAATCACCTGGATAAAATCTGATGAACACATGTTTTTAATTTAGAGATGTGCTTGAATCTGGTTCTGGTGTGTAGGAAATGAATGTCTCCAGGAGTACTGACCCTTACGATTATGAATGAAAAGCTGATATTGATCAGAACTGCTGCAAGATGCTATGTCTTGGTCACACCAGCATAAAACATATCTCCATGATTTTTACATTCTGATTAGCTAATATAGTTATGTCACACTCTGGTTTGTAAGCTATAATCGTTTGCTTGACCTATACATCAGTTTATGGTCATTTTGATTTAAAAATATATATAGATATATGGTAGGGGAGTGGGAAGGGAAATTCACACACAGTTGAATGTTAAAATCGGTTACTGTCCCAGTGTTTCTTACCTTGTCACTGTGCAAATAAATCTGAACTAAGAATGCTGTATACAAGGTAAATTTGTAATCTAAGCAAAACCTTTTCTGATAATGGTGGATAACAGTTTTCAAAGAGAGTGAAACGCTGAAAACCTGCCATTTGGATCAACAATGTTGGGGTGAAACTGATTTAAATGTTTTTAGATTTTGGATTTGGATCACAGTATGTTTATCTGGAATACTCTGCAGTTAATCAAAAATCCACCAATTTAGGTGCCTCAAACATTATAAAATTATGAAAAGGATGGCACTCTCCTGACCAGTATGCTGACTGTGTGCAGTGTAAGTTGGCCACTGATAGACTTGTCAGTATCTTGGATTAAATACATGGACTCTCCTGTCGTAATCCTGACACTTTCTTCCTTTCGCACTCCTCCCCCCACAATTCACACAGCCTCTTAAGGCCTATATCAGAGCTGCCACAACTTCAATGGACTTAATCAGATCTTCAAGATTGACATGTTTCCTAGTGACACATTCCAATAACTCCTTAGTCTGTATTAGTCCACCAGATGCACATTCCTTTGCTGGCCCATTTCAGTTGTCTGCATTTCCTTTCTGATTGATATGGCTTCAACTTGCCATTATTGCCTATATCAGGTATTCAAAGGCCCCTCTTTCTGTTCCCCTCAATTCATACACTCCTACTGACCAGTATTGGATATATTCCTTTTTCCCCTTCCTCCAGATTCATACGATACTTCCCATCTTATATTGGACCCCTCATGGTCTGGATCAGGCCATTCAGACTTGAGTATCTCTAGCCAGGTTAGCCCCACCACTTTCACACTTACACCTGTGAGCCTGTATCAGATGTTTGTTTCCACCCCTCTTCCCATGAGCTCTAAATTCACATCCCAATTCCAACATTCCTGACTGGATGGTGCAGTTTTGCCGGGGGTGGGGTGGGGGTGGTGTGCAGGAACAGAGAGACCTGGGGTATGTGTGTGCGGGTCTTTGAGGGTGGCGGAACGGGTTGGGAGGGCGGTTGGGGGAGCATGCGGGATCCTGGGCTGTGTAGGTGGAGGCGTGGAGTGCAGGGGCGGGGAAGTTGTGTTGAAGCTTTGTGGAACGCTGGTTTGGCCACAGCTGAAGTGTTGTGTCCAGTTCCAAGCGCCGCACTTTGGGAGGGATGTGGGGGCTTTGGAGAGGGTGCAGAGGGGGTTTGCTCGAGTGGTTCCAGGGATGGGGGACTTCAGTTGTGTGGATGGACTGACGTCCGGGGATGGGGGACTTCAGTTGTGTGGATGGACTGACGTCCGGGGATGGGGGACTTCAGTTGTGTGGATGGACTGGGGTCCGGGGATGGGGGATTTCAGTTGTGTGGATGGACTGGGGTCCGGGGATGGGGGACTTCAGTTGTGTAGATGGACTGGGGTCCGGGGATGGGGGACTTCAGTTGTGTGGATGGACTGGGGTCCGGGGATGGGGGACTTCAGTTGTGTGGATGGACTGGAGTCCGGGGATGGGGGACTTCAGTTGTGTGGATGGACTGGGGTCCGGGGATGGGGGGACTTCAGTTGTGTAGATGGACTGGGGTCCGGGGATGCGGGACTTCAGTTGTGTGGACTGGGGATGGGGGACTTCAGTTGTGTGGATGGACTGGGGTCCGGGGAAGGTGGGACTTCAGTTGTGTGGATGGACTGGGGTCCGGGGATGGGGGACTTCAGTTGTGTGGATGGACTGGAGTCCGGGGATGGGGGACTTCAGTTGTGTGGATGGACTGGGGTCTGGGGATGGTGGGACTTCAGTTGTGTGGATGGACTGTGGTCCGGGGATGGGGGACTTCAGTTGTGTGGATGGACTGGAGTCCGGGGATGGGGGACTTCAGTTGTGTGGACTGGGGATGGGGGACTTCAGTTGTGTGGATGGACTGGGGTCCGGGGATGGGGGGACTTCAGTTGTGTGGACTGGGGATGGGGGACTTCAGTTGTGTGGATGGACTGGGGTCCGGGGATGGTGGGACTTCAGTTGTGTGGATGGACTGGGGTCCGGGGATGGGGGACTTCAGTTGTGTGGATGGACTGGGGTCCGGGGATGGGGGACTTCAGTTGTGTGGATGGACTGGGGTCCGGGGATGGGGGGACTTCAGTTGTGTGGATGGACTGGGGTCCGGGGATGGGGGACTTCAGTTGTGTGGATGGACTGGGGTCCGGGGATGGGGGACTTCAGTTGTGTGGATGGACTGGGGTCCGGGGATGGGGGGACTTCAGTTGTGTGGACTGGGGATGGGGGACTTCAGTTGTGTGGATGGACTGGGGTCCGGGGATGGTGGGACTTCAGTTGTGTGGGTGGACTGGGGTCCGGGGATGGTGGGACTTCAGTTGTGTGGATGGACTGGGGTCCGGGGATGGGGGGACTTCAGTTGTGTGGATGGACTGGGGTCCGGGGATGGTGGGACTTCAGTTGTGTGGATGGACTGGGGTCCGGGGATGGTGGGACTTCAGTTGTGTGGATGGACTGGAGTCCGGGGATGGTGGGACTTCAGTTGTGTGGATGGACTGGGGTCCGGGGATGGTGGGACTTCAGTTGTGTGGATGGACTGGGGTCCGGGGATGGTGGGACTTCAGTTGTGTGGATGGACTGGGGTCCGGGGATGGTGGGACTTCAGTTGTGTGGACTGGGGATGGGGGGACTTCAGTTGTGTGGATGGACTGGAGTCCAGGGATGGGGGACTTCAGTTGTGTGGACTGGGGATGGGGGACTTCAGTTGTGTGGATGGACTGGGGTCCGGGGATGGGGTTGTTCTCCTTGGAGCAGAGAGGGTTGAGGGGAAATTTGGTGGAGGTGTTTGGGATCATGGAGGGTTTGGATGGAGTTGGTGGAGAGAGGCTGTTCCCATTGGCGATTGGGGGGGGTTGAGGACCAGAGGGCGCGGTTATGGGATGGTTGGGGGGGGGAGCCAGGAGCGACATGGGGAGAGACCTTTTTTGCGCAGCGAGTGGTCGTGGTCTGGTGTGCTGCATGGAAGGGTGGTGGAGGCAGATTCAACCATGGCTTTCGGGGGGAATTGGCTAAATACTTGAAGGGAAAAAAAATTTGCAGGGCTACAGGGAACAAGTAGGAGAATGGGACTAACTGGATTGCTCTTACAAAGAGCTGGTACGGGCCCGATAGGCCGAATGGCCTCCTGTACTATAACCATTCTATGATTCTATGATCCTATAGAAATCCTATATTCGCCTGTTTGAATGCATTCCTCCTCCCTGTGCTATTCACAAATCTCCTCCCAGACTATTTTGAAATCTTCAGCCTGTAGCAGACTCCTCTGGCTTCACACTGCGCTGGCCTCCTTGGCCTTGCCCCCACTTGTATTTTGTGTCAGCTAACACCACATTTACATGCTGCCTCGCGTCCGGGACCTGTTTTGACCCAACCATTTTCGCATAACACTTGACTTCTGAGATCCATCAAAATCTCCCAGTTTCCCTTCTCCTCTCTCTTCCATGCACCCCCACCCCCTCCCTCCCTCTCCAAATCATCTTGGCCTATATTGGATGTCCTTTAATAAGATGCCATATAGATATCGTAGGCTCCTTTACAAAATTAATGCAGCATAGAAAGGAAGTTGATTAAAAGACAGAAAAAGGCAAATGGTTAATGGATTTTTTCCAAACTGGAGGGATGTAAACAGCGATATAAACAGCGGAATCAATGTTGGGACCATTGCTTTAATCAATATATAAATGATCTGGACTTGGGTATATATGTCACAGTATAAAAATTTACAGACACAAAAATAGATTAACTGAGCTGTATGCGACTTTAGGAGGACTTAGGTTAATAGGCTGAACAGACAGAAGTCAGTAAAATTTAATGTGAAATGATACATTTTGGGTGGAAAAATAAGGAGAGAAAACTTACACTAACTAATAAAATTTTAAAAGGAGTGAAGAAGAGATAGTTAGGGGTTTAGATGTGGAGATCTTTAAAAGTGAGAGGACAGGTTGATACACCTTTCAAGAAAAGCAAATGGGATCCTAGGTTTTATAAATAAGATGCATCAAAAACAGAGAGGCAATGAGAAACCTATACAAATTATTTATTAGGCCACAGTTATAATATTGTGACCAGTCGTGCTTCATTTACAAGGAATGTCAAGAGCATGGAGAGGATACAAAAGAGAATTGTTAAATTGGTGTCAGAGCTGAGAGTCTTTAGTTATGAGGAGAGATTAGGAAACTAGGACTCTTTTCATTAGAACAGAGAAGGTCAAGAGGAGGTCTGATAAAGGTGTTCAAAGTCATGAAAGCTTTGGATAAGGTAAATAGGGTAAAACTATTTCCACTAGTCACTAATTTGGCATAAATCTTAATTCATCGCCAAAAGAACAATAGGAGAGGTTAGGAGATTTTTGTTTGCAGAGGGTTGTTCGGACATGGACTACCCTGCCACCAACGGTGGTGGAAGCACAATCCATAATAATAGCTTTTAATTTGGAAGTGGGTTAATATTTGAAAAACAAAACTTTGAAAAGGACAGGGGAATGGCACTAAGTGGATAGCTCTTTCAGAGAGCAAGCACAAACACACGGGGCGAATGGCCTCTGTTTGTGCTGTAATGTTCTGTGATTCTTCTTATCTTCCTCCCCCCAACACAGTTCGCATTGGGCCTCTTGCTCTGTTTTAAACCTACATCAGACATCCGTTTTCCATTATTACTTGGGCTCTATTGATTTTTTTTTAAGGACATGTTGCTTCTAGCGTATTATTCAGCTAAACATTTAAACTGTATCAGATCTCACTACTTCCAATTCGCACAGCGTATAGATCATTACTTTCTGCTGCCTTTGTTTACTTACAGCTCACTGTGGTTGAGATAACTCCAGTGCTTCAGATAGGTTAGTAACTTGGTTTATTTGCACATCCAAAATGTGTACAACATTTGTAATCAACTCTGTATGGGCACAGATACACACTGTAGGTTCTGGTTTTACCAAAGTAAAGGGTGAATTTCACATCCCAACAGCCATGAGGGGCTATTGTACGGAAGGTTTATTACGAACTACATATGTAATCTGTGAGGATGATGTAATTAATTTCAGTGCTTTAGTATTGGGGTCAAGCACTATTGCTCCATCTCCTGGTGACATTAAAGGGTCTAGGCACCGGAACCATTCAACCATCGTTTGCACGTCCTTAATAAAATCAAGCATTACTTCAATTAAATCATCCATTTCATTAAAGCATTATAAAATATTTCTCATTTGAATTTTAATAAAGGAATTGAAATGTGCTTTACATGAATTAAAACATATTTGTCCTGTTTAAATTAAGCAGAAATAATTTTAAAAGGGCACTTATATTGATGGAACTGTCATAATAATAGCCCTGGCCTGTTTCTGTGCTGTTAATTAAGTTATTTTAAATCTAAATACAATTATAAAACCCTTAACAATAAAAGCTAAATTAAGGATGATAGATAATATTCAATGAAAATCTCAGCAGGTTCTTGATATCAGTGTTTTTAACATGTCTAAAAGTCACTAATTTTCTTGTTTTAGAAGTTGCAGTATCCTCGCATGGTAACCCTGTGCAGGCTGTATTTGTAAATACACAAAGAAAAAGTGGATCAAATCATAGTATTTGGACAAAACAGTATCTTCTCTAGACATTTGGTTATGAAAACATTTCTCTCGTCTATAGAAAAGTTCACAAATCTGGTAAATCGCACATCTAATTTAATGTGAGGCATCAGTTGACCATACGAATACTAAACTTATTATTTTCTTATTGAGCAGGGATGTGGAGAGAAGTGAGAGCTGTGACTGTTACTCTAATGAGCCGACGATTAGCGTGCTTGTTGCAGCCACAGCTGAGTGTCAAAACTTTCTATTTATGTAGGGGGAAAAAGTTTCTATTTCCAATATTTTCTGGAGTGATCTGGGCCCTGGACATGTTCAGCTTTGTCTAGTTAGCACCTGCATGTGCGCATGACTTCCATTTTTGATATTTCTGTTTTTTTTTAACTTGAGCAATATAAAGTTAATGAATTATGGAGTACAACATTGAGCAGCAGTACCTCATTTATCTTCCAATGTATGCTCAACAAGGCAGGCTAAATTTCAGTAGAAAGGGTTTAGGGCTCATGGTGTAGTCAATCCATATCAGTTTCTTTCACCTTCAGAACTTGGATTTTTAATCCAGCCCAGAATGATGGGATGAAAGTCTCCTTTCTCTGCTGGCTATCAGGATCCTCTGTGAAATGAGTAGAGACATTCTTACCCAGTTCAAGGTTGCTGCATTCACATTGGCACAAATCTGGCAGTCTCTGGACATAAGATGACTTAGTTGGGAAATACAAACGTCTCATTAATGCAGTTTGGTGATATTTTAAACTACATCCAGTTTTTAACTTGAGAGTACTTGATGCTGGCCGCAGGTATCAGCAGTGGAAAATACTACCATCACCCAGCAATTGATATCCCTTGATGAGCATATAATGGTTGATTGAGCGGAACTGCTCAATTTACTCTGTTTGATCTCAGCAGCATCATTTAACACTCATAAATAATCTTTTATATATGTCCAAGGATGTATGCATGTGTTAACTTTTTTTTTTAAATGTATACATGCCTGAAGTTGTTTGGCAATTATTTAAACTTTTGCAAAATAGCTCTCAACATGACACCCAAAGAAAAAAATCTAAAGTAACGTTGCAGCCCTGTTATGGCTAGGCCATTAACGAGTAAATGATGCTTTTGTTGATGCATCAAGATTGTATCCCAGATTTGGTCTTTGCTTCTGTTTTCTTTTGGGATGGGCTGATTTATTTTTATGTAAGTGCAACTTATGTAGGACACTACCTCAGGATACTGCAGCTTCTTTCCAAAAGCCTTTAGTTGTTCCAACTATGTATATGTTTTTTTAAAAGTCCCAATTTGCACTTTAAAATATAACTGGTCTGCAATATATTTAAATATAATATTTCAGTATTAACTGCTAGGTGTTACTTAGTCTGGTTCTGACCTGCTAAATTTCTGTCCGTTTGAAATATCCTGCATTTTTTAGCTATGTGTTCTGTGCTGGAGCCTTTCGTCAGCATTCTATTGGTCAGCAACTTTGCCAGTTTAGACCTATGAAATCATGAATTTCACTCCTCTGATGAAACAAACAATGTTTTAGTTCCAAGACATGTGCACATTTGAATATCTCATTTACACTACTGGAATTGTGAAATAAGATCCCAAAAAAATGGATAAGACTTGCTAAGCCCAAATGGGAGGATGAATGGGTTTACCGGGAGTTTCTCCTATTTCTATAGTAATCTCACAGTTGCACTATATTTGGGGGTTATTTTATCTCCTAAAGCTGCAGTTTCCTTTTTGTTATATTTTATAGTCTAAATAGGACTGATCCAGTTATCCTGGTTTGTAGAATTTACAAAATACTGTACTGTATTGTGATTCAAACTTGGTTAATTCCCAGTTCATGGACCCAAACTTGTGCACTTTGTAAAGTGTGTACTCACCTTCGTTATTGATTCTTAATGCGCTACGGAGTAAGAGCTAAATCATTAACGTTGCCAATTACTGTGTAACAATTTACACCGTTTTTATTTATCAGTGGGATAGAAATTAAATCATTAGGACCTGTATTTGTTTAACAGCATACTGTGCTCCTGTTCCACAGGGTAGTGGTTAGGTACACAAGAGCTGTGATCTTTCAGTTTGTACAAACTCATCTGTGTTCGGAGATGATTATAATATTATGGTTATTTACCTATGCAAGAGGGCTGCAAGCAATCTAGGCCCCAGTTTGGGATTTAAATGAAGATAACTTGGATGCTGTATACCTGGGTTTTATTTTAGAGTCCTTTCCAGCAAAATAAATAGAGAATAATGCTTTGCTTTAGCTTTTCTTTCTTTGTACATTCTTCCCTTCCCCATCTCACACAAACAGGTAAAAATCCCCCCAAAATATTGGTTTGCTGTACAGCACAAACTGTGACAAGATTCAATTTTCAGGATTTTAAATACAGCTTCAAAAAGGATACTGCAGCTGAGGTGAACCATGAGCATTTCGAAACATCCTAAAGTAAGATTAGCTTTCTGATTTGGGGGATATATTTATAAGCTTATTTCTGAGCCTTTTTTACAACTGGGTGTCGGTGTATGGACAGTGCAATAAGTTTCTGTTAAACCCATTTGTAATGTTACACACAAATCATTTTGTAATTGTTATATTTGTAATATTTTGTTATAAAGAGTTTTGAAATATAAAAAAATGGCAACTGCCAGTGAGGAAGAGCTCCCACAACTGACTTGAGTGATCAGCTTTTCCTCACTTGTGGAATAAATCCTGTTCTCAGGCCCTCAGAGTTGTCCCTATACAGCTAGTTGATAAAACATCTCAAATGCTATATGGGTTGTTAAAATACCTTTATAATTTTGTCTGTGTAAAACTGTATTAAAATATTGACTGCTTTTGCTAGTGGTAGAATAATTTGATCATTGGATTGTAACATTGATCTGCAGTATAACCAACTGCAACAAGAATGTTTTTGTAGTTTAGATGGCTGGTCAATCCCTGAGGACTGATGTTCTAGCCAAATTGCAAACACTGCAGTCAGTATTTTCTTTATTATACTCTTGGGCTACATTTTCTTAAAAATTCAGAAGAAATTGGGCATTCTATTCAGCAAAGCAAGCCTGCATTTTGTGGTACAATTTGCTTATGCCTGTAGTGTATTGATGAAATCATTCTGTTTTGTGTGAAACAAATTTGTAGCCACACACATGTAATTAAAATGTTTTCCTTAGTAGATTTTGGCTGTGAACATTTTGAGGCTGTTGAGTAAAGCTAGATGTCCACCAACTTTCTGGTGTGCATTATATGAAACATGATAGGAAGCAGAAAAGTACAATTTTCTGTACAACATGGAGTGAAGTAGTCTTCAGTCAAAGCTTTTTTTAAAGTAACAACATTAAGTTTGCTAAAATTCAGTTACATGTTGACTACAAATTATGTTGACTCTGAATTTCTCAACTGCTGGATACAGCATGTGCGTTGCCATGCACTCCCTCATTAGCAGGGTAAGGAATATAGTGCTCTTCACCCATTTTATGTAACTGCATGAATGTTTTGGTTGTTCATCATGTAAGGGTTGAAGTACCAGCCATAGCATGCACTGTTTCAGTGTAGGATAAGGACTGAAGCACTAGGCATGTTGTTTTAACAAAATTCATTCATGTTTATTCAGTCAGGTAAGATCCACTCCAGCATGGAATTGTGCAGCTGGCTGAGGGTTAGTGGGGAGAGTAGAGTCCTATTTCAAGGTCAGTTCAGTTTCATGAATGGAAAAGTTTACCTTAATGGGGATGTGATCTTTTTTTAAATCAATCCTTAAACACACTTCACTTCACTGTTCTTTTCACAATGGTGAAATGATTGTAGGTTCAATAGCAGTTTTAAAACTGAAGATATTAGCCCAAGGGTGCAATAAAATATTACTGAAATATATGTTTTCATTTCATTCTTTCACACTTTGGGGGAAGGCACAAAAGGGAAACCTTTACTTTTTGCATTTGAAGACCGCCTTATTCTTTTCCACCCACTAATGTCTCACATTTTGTATGTCTCAAATTTGGATAGCTTGTTGGGTCAGAAATAACCAGAGCTGTCTGTGTTTTGATACAGGAGCCTTGCAGATTGAGAACAGTGAAGAGTCTGACCAGGGCAAATATGAATGCGTATCAACTAACAGCGCTGGAACACGTTACTCTGCTCCAGCCAACTTATACGTCAGAGGTAGGAAGTGGGTTTCTTCAACTTGTTCCACATTTCAGCATGCTGCTACAAATGTCTAGTTTGTGTGAGAAATTCTTTGGGTTGTTATGCACTTAAATGAACCCCTTTTGTACTCTAATGATTGGTAGTTGCATATTTTAAATGTTGAGAATTTACCCACCTTTTTTATAATTAAAAACATACAGGATACCAAGAACAACTCTACCAAGCATCTACAGGGGTTGCTTTCACTGTTCTAAGCAACCAGAATATCGTTTGAGTATCTAAATGAAAGGTGCAATGATTCTGCTTTTGTTTTTTGTTCTTTGTTTTTTTCTCTCCTGAGGTTTCTGTTTTATCAAAAGAAGATCTGAATGGACACTTTGTCAGGATACCAGCAGACTAAGGTTTCCAGACTTATGTTGGTAATGTAAATGATGGATAGATTCCATTTAAAGACTTTATCCTTTTCAAAGTGAGTGATTAGTACTTTTGCTAGATCTTCACTTGTATTTTGACCTTTTTCTAAATGGCCTTTGCTAATTGAACATTTCTAATTAGACTCATTTATTTTTAATATGGATAGAATCCGCTAAATTTCACTTCAAGAATGTGTCATCACATACGCTTTATCATACAATTTATCTTGTATTAGCGCAATCCTAGAACACAGTCAGAAACCTGAGCTTCAAGAATGTGGAATACAGCTACAGTGAAGAAATTGAGGCAGCGATTTTGGTCTCCTTACTGCCCTGTTTGCACTTGAAAATGAGGCACTAGCAGGCAAAAAATGGAGTGTTAGTTCCTCCTGCCCAGTTTGCAATGGTTTTGGAACTTGCCTGATTTTCCTTGGGTTGGGGGGTTCGAAGTGGCCAGAGCTTTCATCTGAACAGGCAGTAGCCGAATGTATGCATGCAGATCATGGTTGCTTGACCTTATTAGGACGCTGACAAGATTTCCCGACCTTAACAACTGACTAACAACAATTCCTGCTCCCACCCACACTCCATGGGTGGTAGGAGTTATTAGGTGCCCATTTCAAATGATATTTAAAGGGTTTCTCGGGTAAAACTGTGTGAAGCTTTTGGCTCCATTTTTCTGGGACTAGCTTGTGGGTATTTTGGGGGGAAAATTGGATAAGGGCCATGGTAGCACGATGCGCTACTACCCAGCGCCCAACGGACCCTATGCAGTTCGCATGAACTTCGCGCTGCCTGCTACTTACCCTGAAATCTCCGTGCAGCAAGTGCAGCCCTCGCTGCTGAGAGGCTGCACGGAGAACGAGGAAGTTGGAAATGGGGCTTGGACAGTGCACATTATCAGCTGCCTGCACTTCTTAAATGTGCAGGCACATTTCCAATGGCAGATACACAGCCAAAGAGGAGAAGGGAGAATGGCATCACAAGTAGCTGCACCAGCAAGAGAGCGAGCACCAAGATTCTCCAACGATGCTCTGGAGGCCCTGGTGGAAGGTGTGGACCAGAGGAGGGCAGCCATGTACCCGCAGGGTGGCCGGAGACCGTCTAGACTACAGCTGCATAGGCATTGGCAGGCCGTGGCACAGGAGGTGAATGCGAGGAGCACTGCACCACGCATGTGGGGGCAGTGCTGCAAGAAATTTAATGATTTGACACGAGTGGTCAAGGTGAGTGAGTGCAAGTGTCAAGTGGCACATCCTACCAACTGCACCAATAGTCCATGCACGACACCTCCCGTCACCCACCCGCCCACCAACAAACACTGCCATCCATACGCAATGCTGCATCTCACCCGCACATAATACCACACTTTCAGGCCACGCAACCACCACTCAAGTCACACAAACTGGCAGCTATTTGACCATGACAGGCACATCACCTACACACCTTGCAGGACGCTCACTGACACACTGTCCTCTGTCTTGCAGGAGAAGGTGGCGTATAACACCCTCCAGCAGGAGGGACCTGAGGCTGGACGGGCATGTCTACATGTCCTCACCCACCCTAGAGGAGATGGTGCTGCGGATTATTGGGCGTGCCATCGCTGCAGCCTTTAACATCGTGCCGCGCCGGAGGTCCCAGTCAAGGAGGTCTCTGCATATCTAATAATCCTTCTCCTTTTCCACATCTCCCTCCTCCCGTAATCTTTTCTGACTCACGTGCTGCACATGCTGCCAGCACACACCTCTTGCTCCTCTCCCCACTCCACAACTCAACCTATTTCCCTTTGTCATTGCAGATACCCAAGAACACCTGGCGGCACCGGAGGAGGAGGAGGAGTCTGAAGCCACACCGTCACTCAATCTGACACTTGCTTCCACCAGTTCAGAGACCGACACTGCGCGTCCTTTAGAGGTTAGGTTAGAGGAGGGATCTGCACGTGGTGAGACACCGAGCACAAGTGTGCAGGAGCCGGGGCAGAGGGAACGGATACCACAGGAGCCAACCCGCCGGAGGGCGAGGTCGCTCCCTAGTTCTGCCGCAGAGGAGTCAGATGAGGACTTCGATGGGCCAGGCTACAAAAGACGGCTGATGGGTGTGCACCAACAAGTGCTTGGGGCACTGGAAAGCCTGCCAGAAAGCCTGTGCATAATGAGAAGGGGCATGGAGAAGTCCAGCTCCAACTTGGTGCAGGGCTTTGTACAGAGCTTGGAGCCCATCCTTTCCAACATGGAACGGGTGGTCACCTCCATCAGCGCACCTGTGGAACCCACCATGATGCAGCGTCTTATGACTGATGTCACAGCATCCATTACAGCACAAACATCTGCCATCCAAGGTCTGACTGCTGCATTTGCAGCTCAGACTGCTGCATTGGAAGCTCAAACTGCTGCTATCATGGCTCTGGGTACCACTGTGGAACGGGACTTCCAGGGCATTACAGCATTCCAGCAATCCGTTCTCCAGCCGATCACCAGGAGTGCTGAGGCACCGCCCCGGGAGAGTGGCAGTGGCGCCATGGCAGTCAGACCTGCTGTCCTCTCTCAGGACGACATCATTCCTGCTCCCACTCCGCCAGTGCCCCTGTTGTTGCCCGTCGGCCAGCCAGGCCAGACTGCTGCAGCCCATGCTGAGATGATGCAATCTGAAGCCGGGCCCTCCAGGCCCAGAGCTGCTCGAGGTCGTCCTCCAAGGCCATCTGGACGTTCCTCCATTGAAAGCCAGCAGCCTTCCACCACCCATGCTCCAGCCACTGGGGAAGTACCTTGTAGGAGCACTAGGATAGGTAAAGGCACATGGACAACAGGCACTAAGGGAATGCACAAGGGTGAATAGTTCTGTTATGTTTGCATATTTTCATTTATTAATCCATAAATGAGAGTTTGATTTGGCATTTGGTGGTGGTTTTTATTCATGCAGTGAGCTGAGAGGAATACCAATGTGTAATGTGATGGAGGGCGATTTGATTGTCTTGTGGGAGGGGAAAGGTGAGGAATGTAGGACTGTTGGTAAGTTGGGGGATGTAGTTCCAAATATTGATAGTGGGCACGGATCAGAAGAGCACGCACAGCCCTTGCAGACGAGGTGTGTGGTTCGTGCTGCAACCTTGTGTCTTCCTCCACCTCCTCTTAAGGCTCAACCCCCTCCTCCTGCTCCTCCGCCTCTTCCTCCTCAGCCTCCTCCTCCACCTCTGGCTCAGGATCTTCTGCAGTCATTGGTGGCAAAGGCTGGTCCCTCATGATGGCGAGGTTGTGCAGCATGCAGCAGACCACCACAAATCTGCCCACCCGCTCAGGGGAGTACTGCAGGGCTCCTCCAGACCAGTCCAGGCAGCAGAAGCGTTGTTTGAGGAGGCCTATGGTGTGCTCCAAGATGTTGCGTGTGGCAGCATGGCTTTCATTATAGGCCTGCTGTGCACGTGTGCATGGATTCCTGGCCGGTGTCATGAGCCATGTTGTGAGGGGATAGCCCTTGTCACCCAGTAGCCAGCCTTTGACTTGCTGAGTCGGATGAAAGATAGCTGGCATGTTGGACTGCCACATGACGAAGGCGTCGTGACTACTCCCAGGGTAGCGGGCATCGACCTCCAAGATGCGATGTATGTGGTCACACACCAACTGCACGTGGAAGCCCTTTCGGTTGACGAAGACAGCCAAGTTGATGTGCGGGGCACGCAGCGCAATATGTGTGCAGTCCATGACACCCTGCACCGTGGGAAGACAGCAATGCGGGCGAACCCCCGTGCTCGCTCGTTCTGATTGTCTCTGTCGAGAGGGAAGGTGATCAACCTGTTCCTCGTGGTACAGTGCATCTGTGACTTCCCTTATGCAGCAGTGAACTGCATACTGTGAGATGTTGCACATGTCGCCAGCAGAGGCCTGAAATGCTCCTGAGCCATAGAAATTCAGTTCCACGGTGACCTTCACAGCCACAGGCAATGCTGTGAGGCTGCAGTTATGGCCGCACCAGTTGACAGATCTCAGTGACGGCTTCCTTGGTAAACCTCAGGCGTCTGATGCAATCTTCCTTGGTCATGTTGAAGTAAGAGAATTGATCCCTGAAGGCCCTCATTGGGTAGGGCCTCCTGCTCAGTGCCCCGCGCCTCCTCGTCCTCCGTCTCCCTGCAGCTTGACCTGCTGGGCGTGGCCTCTCTGCATGCTCCCAGTCATGCTCAATGTCCGATGGGAGCCCTAGCAGACCGCCCATGGTTGGCAGGAATGTTATTCCACCAGGGTTGTAACTTCTGATCCGTAAGGCAATACCTGCCAAAGCACTCTCAAAAGTAGTGTAGGAACGCTCAATAAAAATAGGGAGCTTTAAAAAACACTTCCTACTCCTCCAGCAGTCAGAAGCAATAATCCAGCAACTAACCTGCAATACCTGCATGGCCCTTTAAATAGCACTGGTGGGGGGGTCCTTCAGGCATGGTAAGAAACGTTTAGATGGTCGGGGCTAAGACTGTGTGTTGAGTTGAGCATTAAGGTCCAAAATTGTGTGTATCACTTTAAATCAGCTTTGTTTTTCCAATGAGGCAGTGACCAAGTTGTGAGTTCACAGCCAATGAAGTACTTTAGAAGTGTAATCACTGTTGTAATGTAGGGAAACACAGCAGCCTATTTGTGTACAGCAAGGTCCCATAAACAACAATGAAATAAATGACCTGTTAATCTGTGTTAATTATGTTAGTTGAGGGATAAATGTGGGCCAGAACACCTGGAGAACGTCCCTGCACCACTTCAAATAGTGCCTCGAATCTTGTACATCTACCTGACAGGGCTGAGGCAACAGTGCCACTAGTGAGCCAAGGCTGATGCTAAGCCTTGATGGTCACAAAGTGTTGGTGTCATGTGTGAAAATCTCATACAAACCGGGAATGGATTCCACCATCCTAGACATTTTTTGGATACTCCCTGGGAGGCAATTGCTAGTGCACAGAAATCATCCTTTTTTTTGAATGCTAGACCCCCAAAGTCTGCATTTCTGTTATCAGCAGAGCTAAGATGTGAGCTGGCCCTATGGTTAGCTCTTTCTTGGGCCTTTCTTGCCACCACCTCCTGCTCCTGGTCACACGTGTTTGTTGAATCCCCCAGTGCACTCCCCTCAAACTCTCTATTTAAGTTACACGGGAGTGGAAACGGTAGATATGTGCCTGGAGCAAGGGCTTTCAACCCTTGCCAATTATGTGCCAGCATACCATAGTGTGTATGATGCCAGGAAGTAATAGCAAGTGTGACCAAGAAGGTGAAGTGATCGTGAGGGCTGTAGTAGTTTCTGAGTGTTTGAGTGGGACCAGAAAGGAGGTGCACTTGGATGCACTGCTGACTTTTTAACCTTTACTCTGTCGATGAGTTCAATCTTGGACAGAAATCCACTTTCTCCTGGAATGAATTCAATTTCTTTGCTGGCTTTTGGCCTTTACTGCGACCTCCAACTTCACCGCCACTTTCTTTTAAAACTTAATTCTCTGCTGAACTGCCTCTATTCCAGTACCGAGTCTGATTCCTCTGCCTCAATTTTTTGCTTCTCTGCTGGGACTTTTCACTCTACAGTGAGCAGGCTCTGATACATTTCTGCTGGTTCCCATCCTGTGCTAATCCCATGATGCTGAATGTTCTCTACTTTGCTGCAATTGACTTGTTTCCCGTTGCCGCTAACTCCATTTATCTTTCAGAACTCCTCAGTCACCCTACACTGGACTAAGTAAATCTGATTTCTCATGCTCCTGCTGCTTTTCCTAATCTTGTGTACTTCTCAGCACCATACAGCTGTTCCTCAGACCAGCTTCCTCATCTGAACTGATCCAGTGGATTTACCTTTCACCCACCCCGCTCCCTGGACTTCACTACTCTTGTTCCTCGCGTTTCGCTCGCACTTATCCTTACTCCTCTGCTAGTATATTGGAACCACTAGTGCATATTGCTAACACAGGCCACTATGCACCTCTGCTGGATTCCTGGATCTACCTCTACAGGCTCATGGTCGACTCTCCAATCCTCCTCAGTCTTCTGATTCCACTGACAGTCTCCAGCAGCGCACCCAGTGATACTCTGCTCCTTGCACTGTTTCTGGATCTACTTTCTCCACAACTGTCTCCGAAATGGACACTGGTTTGTGAATGCTCCAAGCTGACTCTACCCTTTCTACAAGTCAACTTCATAGGACCTCATACTTAAACTTTGGAGTCTTTCATATCGCCTCCCTGTGACCATTTGCGTGCATGTTTTGGCTGCCACTCCGGACCTGAGCCCATTACTTCTATCTTCATTTCTCTTTTCTCTTCGTACCATTCAGTCCCTTTTCTCTTGCCTCCTCCCCTTCCTGTCACCCAGTCAAGCCACCTTTCATTTCTCCCCTCTCGGATACTTTACCCCCTCCTCCAATCCCAACCCCAACCTATCACTGCTCTTCTGCCTTGTTGCCCACCTGCCACCATATCAGGCTCAAATCCCCCTTGAATAAGCCCACAGCTACATTCTGTGCCTCACTTGGCAATCTCCAAAGGGCCCATTGAAACACCAGTCACTTCCTCCTTACAAGCAGCCCCAACCTCTACTCTCACTGACCTGCCCACCAAGTGCGCCTGCTTGGGGCTAAACACATCCTCATCATCCCACCCACCACTGCCAGAGGATCAACAATCACCACTCCTCTCCACATTTCTTTCCAGAATATCTGTTTACTCATAAACAAGGCCATTGCCATCCACAACCTTATTGTGGCTGATTGGATGGACATCCTGGCTTTGACTGAAATTTAGCTCATGGGTGGCAACACCTTGCCCTTTACTGACACCTCCCTACCTGGCTATACTTTCCACCACCTACCCGGCTAATGTCTTGTTCTCTCCTCTTACGCCTCTATTACCTTTTACTTCTTTGAGCAACTCACCTTGTTCCACCCCTGTCACTTGGTTGTCATGCTCCCTCAAGCACCACCCTGAATTTCTCACCAAGATATCCTCCATTCTTTAGTCCCTCAGCCTCTGCACTGAGCAACTCCCCATCCTCTATCAATCTCTAACTCAACTCCTCTTGCCCCTATATTCTGAATTCACTGCCCTCCTGTCCTCCCTTAACCTATTCCACCATTTAACTCACCTACTCATATTCTCGGCCACCTCTTCGACCTTGCTGTCTCCCGTGGCCTCTACGCCTATGGTCTCGATCGCATACAAAGCCATCTCCAACCACTGGCTAAATCCTTCACCACTCACACCCCCAACTTCTTTCTGCATTGGCCACAAAGAAAACTCTCCCCCAAGTCACTTACAACCACAGTTTCAAACTACCAACTGCCTAGTCTTTGCCCCTCCATTCACCATAGTACTACTGCAGCTATTGATCTGCCCAACCACTCCCTCACTCCCATCTTCAAGGCTTGCCTTAGTAAAACGATTGCTCGATCCTATCCCAGTCTTTGCCCAATGAAGCCCCCCATTTCACTCCCACAAGTCCAAGGGGAGCAAACTTGAGTGTATCTGGCATACAATTGGTTGAGCTATCTATCAACAGATCTGGCTGGAGTACATCAAGTGCTGTTGGGCTTTGCTGTCCTCTTCTAAAACCGCCCACTGCTCCAGGATCATCCTAGAGACCAAAGATAACCCCCGGCTTTTCTCCACTACCAATCATCTCTTTAAACCGTTCTCTCCTGCCACCTCCACTCTCACCTCCAACAACAGCTGTGGAGAGCTCATGGACTTTGTCACTAAGATTGAGATCATCCACCAGCTTCCTCGGATGCTTATTCCCTTGTCCACCAAGCCCGGAAACTGCATCCTTCTCTAGTTTCTGTCCTATCTCCCTTCATGCTCTCTCCGAGCTCATCTTGTTTATGAGACCTGCCTTCTCGCTGAAGCGTTTCGTTGAAGCTAGAAGCCATTCTTTACAGTCCCCACTGCAAACTCCATACTTCTTCCTGGGCACTGTCTCAAGTTGAACCAAGCTGTTCGCAACCTTGGCATTCTATCTTCTCTATCGCAAAGACCATCTACATACACCATTCTAATATTGCCTGCCTGTCTCCTGCCTCTGCCTCAGCTTGTCTGCTGCTGAAATTCCCATCCATGCCTTTGTCACCTCCAGAATCGACAATTGCAATGTTCTCCAGGCCAGCCTGTCATCCTCCACCCTCCATAAACTTGAGTTCATCCAAAACTCTGCTGCCTACCTCTTATCCCACACTAAATCTTGCTCACCAATCACTCCTGCCCTTGCTGATCTACTTTGGCTCCCAGTCCCCCAAAGCCTTCAATTTAAAATTCTGATCCTCACATTTAACTCCCTTCGTGGCCTTGCCCCTTCCTATCTCTGTAAACCTCCACTAGCCCTACAACTACCACTCGCCACAAACTCTCCGTTTCTCCATCTCAGCTAAAACAGATGCTAGTTGGTCAGCATAACTGGCCTATTTAAAAGAGGAAGAAACTACAGCTTTGTTGTCTTTTTAATGTGTGGATTGTTAAATGTTGATCTGGTGTTCTGCAAGATCTCTAAACCAGCAACATATTAAGAAATTAGATGACAGGTTAACTAATCACATTAACAATCAGCTAACTGATTAATGTATTTATCAAACAATATAGTCCTTGGGTGTTTCTTTGCTTTCTAGCCTCTGTTAACTTACTCACTTTTTTGATATTTTTGCAAAAAAACACGAAGCATAATTCAAGCTTACTTTCTTTAGTGCAAACAACAAAAGTTAACAAAAATTTTTTCAGGATGGCTGAACATGTTCATTACACATAATGTTTCAACTGCCGCTGCTTTTCAAACAATGCATTTTGTAATGGTGCCTGTTTTAGACAAAAAGGATGAAGTTAAGCCTGTGACAAAACTTAATTAATTTGAATTTTCATTTAATTTACTGGTGGGTGGGGTTGGAAGTAACTTAGCAGGTTTTGTGCTCAATATATTTTTTGTGTTCTACATCATAAAATTGTTAGCACCCGTTGTCCATGACCCACATTCCTGCTTTGGAGAATTTGCAGACTACCTTAACAAAAGAGAAGCTATTTAAACAGCTTACTATCTGGTTAGTATTATTAATCATCAGTGTCTTGGTGAATTATAAGATGGTTAAGATCGAATATGAATCATAAATTGGTCTTGTAGTTTATTATTTTGTAGAACCACAAGATTCAGATTATTGATTTGTGTCATTTACAGCTATCAAATGGCCTCTATATTGGTATTTTTTATAGCTGGTATGCCACTGGTAGTAGGCATGCAATTCTGTCACTGCCGCTGGCGTGCTGTTATATAGGAAAAGAGCTTCATTCCCCAGATTGGCCATCAGAGGCAGCACAAAACAGAGTAGTACCTATTGGCCATTCAGTGGGCCCAGTTGGAACAGCGGCCTGCCATAGGGTTAACTCCCTACCTAACAGCACTGTGAGAGAACCTTCACCACATGGACTGCAGCAGTTCAAGAAGGCGGCTCACCACCACCTTCTCAAGGGCAATTAGGGATGGGCAATAAATGCTGGCCTTGCCAGTGACGCCCACATTCCATGAACAAAAAGTGGCACTCATCCTGTGCTCCAGCAGCAATATAAAAGCACTTTAAAAAGCTGTACGGTTCTGAGGTACTAATACAGAGGAATGTTAGCATTGCAGTGAGCACATCTGGTGTTTGTTGGATAATTGATAAAGCAAGTTATTTGTCATGGCATGACAGCCCATGGTAAAAACCCAGTAATTTTCTGTATTTAACCCATGTAGTATGATTTTCAAAAAAAGTCCTGAGGCCATTGAAAAATGCTGTTTTCTGGCTCTATCCGTGCTAACCATGATGTATTTTCTCTCTGCATAGACACATGTGATTTTGATGTGAGCACTTAGTTTCTGCTGGGTGCAATCCAATGATGCAAGTCTGCCCATTGAAATGTTAATCCAACAGGTGGAATAAAGTCTACAGTAACAGTATTCACACTTTCCAGAAATTCAACCAAACTAGGCCTAATGATCACCACATTAAGAATGTACTGTAA
This sequence comes from Heptranchias perlo, assembly GCF_035084215.1. Classification (NCBI taxonomy): domain Eukaryota; kingdom Metazoa; phylum Chordata; class Chondrichthyes; order Hexanchiformes; family Hexanchidae; genus Heptranchias; species Heptranchias perlo. The sequence continues at coordinate 24,510,350 of NC_090333.1, forward strand.
TCCAATAAATGGGGAATTTCCCCAGACCGACCTGCGTGAATTTTCTGATTTTTCTCTCCTTTGCCCCATAACTGTTCCATAATTTACAGCTTTTTTTTGCCACGACAAATCACTTGTCTTACTATTGATAGATATATTGGTTGAATAATGTGAACTACACAAACCAATGCTTTATGACATCACCTAGTTGCTGTACAAAACACCAAATTTGCATTTAGCTCAATATTTGCACCATCTTTATGATGGTGTTAATCTCCTTGATCATTTCAATAATTGATATATTTCATTGCAAAAAAAAATTCACAGTCATCTGCATAATTGTGAGAATGTTGTTCTTGCCATTAGGAGGCCAGAGGCCAAATGTCCAACCCTTTTTGCCAGATACACCAGGTACATAGCACATAAAAAGACCTTTATGTACTGTTCTGCATTTATTATGTCATTTGCTTTCATGCAGAAGCCCAGGTCTCCATATTCCAAATCTGCTTTCACTGTCCCCACGTATTTTTTTTAAAATTGATTTTGGTTGTCCTAGGCACATTATAGTAAGCCTGGAAATTGACACTGAACAGTTCCATGAGTCAGTGTGCTTGTGTCATTATGCTATTTTGCTACGCTACTACATCAAACTGGCTCAGCACATCTAATTGGTCAAAGGAGGAGGAAGTTCATCTCAAAGCAGACTTCAAGATTTGCAATAAATTGGGTCTGTCCTACACTTGGTTTTACGTAGGTTAGATTGTTCATGTTAGGGAGTGCTGTCAACGACAGGAGAACTGCATGTTGGCATTCAACAGCACTCCATTAAGGTGAAAGGAGTAGCAGTCATGATTTATCTTTGGAACTCCAACCCTTTGGGGAGAGGGGGAAGCTCTCTGCATTATTCAGACAACTTTCCTCAGACCAGTTGGGGGAAACGAGGGTCAAAATGGAATATGTAAAAACAAAAGCGGATTTTGGATATTGCCTTTATGCCTAAGATATTGGAACCAGTGATGTTGAACTATTTCAGTTATAGTTCATTGTGTTTCTGTTAAAACTGAGAAACCCTAAATGTAGTACAATACACCGTTGTGGAATGAATGCCCAAATACTTGTTTTGCTGTAAATTAATTTTCTTCATTTTCATTCTCTCACATCTCAATTTCACAGATCCGTGGCCTAACCCCTTTTCCCCCTTTGAATTTTCAGAGTTTTTTTTATTGCAGACATCTGACTGGAATAACTATGGTAACCTGGTTCAGAAAAACAGGATATTTCAACTGTGTGTGTTTCTGACACAAATTTGCCTGCCATTAACAATGTTTCTATCCTGAAGTGTTTGATCAAAACACAGAGCCATTGTGCTGAACAACCTGTTATTACACTTTAATTTTATGTGTCCTTTTTAAGTATTTTGTACTGCATATATGTGAAGGGCTGGGAAGTGAAGCAGAGAGAACGAAAACACACCATATAAACACATAATGGCAACATGCCAAAATGTCAAAACTTGATGCATATTCCAAGTACAATTAGCACTACCCTACAGTGGAATTCCAATCATAATTGAGTCCTGGCAAATACATGTAATATAGTATTCCTTCTGTTTACGCTAAAGAAAATGGGGACAAATTTCTTTAAGATGTCTTTTATCCCTAAAAACTTTTTTTAAGGGGGAAATCAGTTATTGTTTTTAATTGCCATATAATATTGCAAGACCCAAGGGTTATTTTCATATATGTACCGGTTTGAATTTGTGCTGTATATAAAATTACATCTATGTACACTGCTGAAATGGTTGTCTCTTGAAAATGTTTTTTCTAATTGTAGAGACCATCACAACACTTCCCAGCCTGGACTTAATGGATTTACTTTGATATTTTAATCATTTCACAACTGTTCCAACAAGGGTGCAGTTGTGGTAGAATCAAATATCCTCATGTACAGAATTGTGGTTTTTATTTTTTTCTTTAAGAGGTGTGATACAGGGTGTCATTATAACAAGACACGTAATCTTGTGCTGTGTGTGTGTGTGTGTGTCTGGTTTATGAATGTGTGTGTGTGTGAAGCGGGAAAGCCACCACGCTGTTGTCTTGTCTTGTTCTTTCAGTGCTGTGAGGATTGATGAAGCCTGGCCTGTTTTTACTCTCTGTGTTTTTCCTTGTCTTTTTATTCCCTCCTCATCCTCATTGCACTCTACCATCAAACCCTTCATCTCTCAGATCAGCGAGAAGGTTGGTCTCTTTCACTTCTTATCCACCTACGCCACGCCAAACGACTTTCCTGTAGTGAGACAGAGGAGAGCTGGGGTTTCTGGCTCCCTGCCAGGCACGGCCTAGCCCTACCTGTTGGAATCTAATGACTTTCTGCTTAAGTGTCTTTAAAACCTTGTGGAAGTGTCGGCGTGCTGCATGTTAATGTTGGTTCCTATTCTCAATCACTGGTTCTGCTCTGTGCCGTGAGGAGAATCTTAACTGCTGTCTGCTTCTTTCACAGTTGGTAGCTGCATGAGTATTACTTTGAAATAGTAATCCCAATTTCACCTTTGGCTTTCAAAAATGTTGAGGTGTTTGTCCAAATTTCACATTTGATCATCATAAATACCAAATGCTATTATTTCAGATTTCTTAAATCATATCATCCATTCTGAAATTATGCTCCATTTTAAAATATACAATTTATCACATCCTATTGTAATAATTAGCCAACCTAAAAAGCTTAATTAAGTTTGGCACAAATAAATCGATTTTATAAATATGTGAGCAATGTTAGTAGTCTAGAACATTGAAGTTAACATTCTTTAGGTAAATGTAATGAATAGACAGGCTGCTGGAATGGGCAGACACATGGCAGATGAAATTTAACACAGAGAAGTGCGAAGTGATACATTTTGGCAGGAAGAATGAGAGGCAAGATAAACTAAATGGTACAATTCTAAAGGGGGCGCATGAACAGAGAGACCTGGTATATGTGCACAAATCTTTAAAGTGGCAAGACAGGTTGAGAAAGTGGTTTAAAAAAGCACACAGGATCCTGGGCTTTATAAATAGAGGCATAGAGTGCATAAGCAAGGAAGTTATGTTGAACCTTTATAAAACACTGATTTCGGCCACAGCTGGAATATTGTGTCCAATTCTGGGCACTGCAAGTTAGGAAGGATGTGAAGGCCTTAGAGAGCGTACAGAAAAGATTTACTAGAATGGTTCCAGGGATGAGGGACTTCAGTTACATGGATAGACTAGAGAAGTTGAGGTTGTTCTTCTTAGAGCAGAGAAGGTGAGAGGAGATTTGATAGAAGTGTTCAAAATCATGAAGGGGTTTAGATAAAGTAAATAAAGAGAAACTGTTCCCATTGATGGAAGGATCGAGAACTAGAAAACAGATTTAAGGTGATTAGCCTTAAATCATGAGACATGAGGAAAAACCTTTTTACACAGCGAGTAGTTTTGACCTGGAATGTGTTGTGTGAAAGGGTGGTGGAAGCAGATTCAGTCATAATTGGATAAATACTTGAAGGGTAAAAATTTGCAGGGCAATGAGAAACAGCAGGGGAAGGGACTAACTGGATTACTCTTACAAAAAGCTGGCAGGGCTCAATGGGCCGAGTGGCCTCCTGTGCTGTAAATATAGATTACTTTTGCAGCAGTCATACCAACTATAGTGTCTGAACTGGGGCTTTTACCTATTCGTAACGTGCTGGTATCCCACTAACTACAGTGGTCAAACTGGGATTACTATAGTATGAAACGTAGCCCTTCCGAAGTACAAATTCTCTGGGGTTTAGTGAAATTGTTACTGATTTTTAAGATTTCTGGGTTTTTGGGGGAAAAAAAATATTATAGTTTCTTACAAATAACCAGGTTTCCCACTCCAGTTCTCTTTACTCTCACCCTTTTATAAAACAATGACAGCATGCCACTTTAACTTCTATATAGCTGTGTGAGATGTTAGGTTGTGATATGTGATTGGAATGTTTTAATAGAGACTAAAACTCAATCTTTAATGACTGCAGAAAAGACAAAGCATATTCATGGTTTGGAATAGGGAGTTCGCTCATTTTCAAACATTCAAGTTTTGTGTTGCATATGCACATCCGGAAGTTGTTTTGATCAGGTCCTGTTTAAAATTACATAAATCATTTTTGTATGTCCTGTGGATACAAAGCAGAAGCTAGGACAGAGGGAGATATTTCACATACTGTGGAAAACAGCTGTGAATTGGGGAAAATCTTATTTCAGTGTACCAAACTCCAAACTCCCCAAACCCCTAAGCTGCTTTTACTCATACTTTTCCAGACAATATTCTGTATTTGCTACAATGTTCATTATGCCGATAATTCTTTGATTTGACTGTTTGAATTTTGTGGGTCTTCTGTGCCCTCATTGGTGAAAATTTAGACAATCAAACAGAGCAGCATTATACATCACAGCACATACAAGCAGTGTTGTCTATACGAATTTGAGTCAGTCACTCTGAAATTAGGTGCAATCTACCAAATGGAACCAGGTCTTGCTTTTCTTTGGGAGGTTCTACTGCACATGAGGCGATTAGAGATGGGCAGTAACTGCTGATCTTGCTAATGACGCCCACATCCTGTCAACAAAATATTAAAAAACAAAGTGATAGTAATGGTGAAGATTCATGCTGGCCTATGTCTTCTGCCTACTTATATGATCACTGTGATATGAATGGTGTTGTGGCCATTTGGGCATCAGTTCCATCTTATTATCTAGTGTAAGTTGAAAGGCGAGAACAGGGAGGAACTGCATCCAAGCCAATAGAATAGGTTCATGAAAACTTTTTTCTTCCCAGCTTTCGCCCATTTCTTCCTCTCCTAAAGGTATTGCCTCTACAATAACCCTGATGGGCCCCGTTTCTGCCTCCACAATGACCCTGGTGGGCCCCATTTCTCCCTCTACAGTGAACCTGGTGGGCCCCAAAAAAACTGTGGGTAACACAACTAGTGCAAGGCAATACATAATCATAAATTAATACGGTGTAGCTGACGACCATAGTGCTTAAGAGGCAGAGGGTCTTGGCAGCGGGTTGCAAATCTCACAATAAGAACAAGAAGCAGTATTATAAAGTACCCAATAATGTAAGAACTAAAACTTCAACCATTGCATGCCAGATATACATTTAGTTTCCCTGAATGAGATTACTAATTTAGGAGCATAGGAAATGCTGGACAAAGAAAGAAACGGTCCATCTAGTTCGCCTTCCACCATCCTGGTAGTCGCATGATACAACAATAATGGAGTTGTTGACCAATCATAGCAATCAATCTCTATCAATTAGTCTACAACAGACCTAGACATGACGTGAGGAAAACCCCAGTGGTGGAGAGCTTGGGGAACTTTGGGTCAATTATGCCAAATTAGGGATAGTTTTGTGTTGTGAGAACTGGGTTGGCTCGGCGCTGAATTTGATAGTCACTACATAGCATATTCAAGGTCCTAAATAAACTTCAGAATAACTTCATGGAACAGTAAAACTAGTGAGACACCTACCTCTCAACCTCTGAAACAACCAATTGGGGACAAAGCTGACAAAACTCTGCGACGCTTCTTTTTGATTGCACAAATTCAATACACCTTAATTCTGTCTTCTACCTCAATTTACACATTTCCGTGTGCAATATAGTAACCCCATTTCTTAAACCAATAACTCTTGCAAGAGGTCAAATTTTTGTATTACATTGCAGCTTTACTCTGCATTTTGACATCAGTGTGACGGCCTTGGGTACAGAGACAGTGCCAAAAATGAGGTATAAAATGGGAAAATGCACTTCAGTACACGATTAATGAAGCCATATGGAAAAGAGACACAATGGCTAAAGGATAGGCAGAGGCTGTGGTATAAAAGCAGCAAGCGTGAAGGACCATTAGAAAAAGTAAGCTTTTAATGTGAAAAACAAAGTAACATGGCCTGCTGTACAACCGTTGAAATTTCAGAGGTTGAGAAGTGCTGATAAGGTAGGAAGCTCTTTTCAATCATTAAAATAGCACTATCAGCAGGAGGTCATTAACAGTGCTTCATGTATACATTTAAATAGGTATGTGAACCTCTGCTTCCACAGCTTCACAACACTATGAATAAATATTGAAACATGGCTTCCTGTTTGCATCATTGTGAAAATACACACAATACTGCATCCTTCAGAGCAGCATAAAAGTGGTATGAATAAAAACAAAAATTGTGTCAATAATGTACTCCTCTTCTATTATGTCCTTGACTTTTTCTCCTCTTTCTCCATTCACTCTTTTTCGCTCTTTCCTCACCCACGTACAATTGTTGTTAGGATAGTCTTGCCTCTCTAATATTCTCTTTATTTCTCTCACTGGAGAGTGAGAGAATGAAGGAGAAAAACACATCTGATTGCAAGCCTGGGAAATACCAGTGTAGTCCACATTGGGACCTCCAGCTTTTTCACCACTGGAATCAAGTCATAATGAGCAATCCATGGTAGGAATATCTTTTGAATTTAACCTCTGAAAGTGCAAGTGATAATAACCTTGCTTTTTTAAGCTTGTTTTCTTCCCCAAATTTGTATTGCTTAGTTGGCAACATCATTCAGACACATTTACTTTGTTAATGCAAAACTGGAAATCCCAGATGTTAAAACCTTCCTTGTAAATTGGTTTTGAGTTCACTGGAGGAAAGATAATGGCCTAATTCAAAGCCATTAAACAATATCAGCTACCAACGTGAAAGGGACAGAGCAATCAATAAATGTTCTATGCTAATGCTACTGTGAATGTGAGTCAGAGCATGTTGAATTATTAATCTTTTTTCCCTCCCTTTATTTCTTCCTTTGTGAATTTGAGGTTAATAGATACTATTATAGATTCTTGCATGCTGTTCGTGGAAGAGCTTGGGGTATTACCCCAACATCCTGACTTGCATTTCATTCTATACATAACATCCAACAAATAGAAGCGTCACCACTGCTGCAATCTCCATTCAGGAATGTTCTTAAGGGATTGACTGATGTCTGGTTTTATCATTACTACCAACACTGGTATCTGAAACCTTCAAATCAGGTGATAAGGTTAAACAGAAAAGGGAAAGGTGGTGCAGAATTGAAAGATCTGGAATGAAGGGCTCCAGCTGCATAGCAATATAAAACTTATCATTTGTATTTGAAAATATAATCTGATTTGTTAAACTAGTCTTTGGGGGAAGGGCTGCTTCAGTGCCTGAGTGCTTCTGTTGACTGACGCAGTTTCTACACCATTGAATCTTGTGTTTTTTTGCCAAAACTCTAAATTGCTTTCAAAGCAACGTAGCTCCCGTAGTCCTATATGCAGAATGCCGTGGTTGGCTATTACCGTAATATCGGCACAATGCTGACACCAGTATCAGTTGACCTCTGATTTCCAGTGGGACTGGGATGGATGGGGAAAAAATTCTAACACTGAAATTGACCGAATTTGAATCCTCTGTTTAATAATGTGACGATTTAAACAAAATGTGGCATGGTAGTAGATAGTGAGCTGTATTTTTTTTTAAAAAGTAGTTGCTAATAGTTGAGATGGCAAGTGTGCCCAAACTAGATTAAAATGTTGTGTAAGGGCCAGCATAACAATATCTTTGGCCATCAGGTATGTTGACTTGGTGGCTAATTAACTTTTGTGAATAAAAGTTACTTTTTATTTTCTAGTCATGCACTGTGTTGCACATGTTTTGCCTGCTCAGTGCATGCTGGCATCTGCAGCTAAGTAAAGCAATAACTCTCATATATTTTGTTAAGTAACGTGCCTCCTGTAACTGATGCAATTTTATTTATGAAGGCCAGAATCTGAGTATCGTGTTCTCATTTTTAGCAACAGCTTTTATTAGTAAGAACTGCTGTCATATTGGAGGCTGCAAATCTATCTAAAATTTGTTAAACTGGAATATTTAATTTTCTGTCTTCAATTGTTTTGTATATTCTTTGTGAGGAAAATGGAGCACATCCTTACTTCCATCCCATTTGTAATTGGTTACAGAATGACATTTGCAGAGATCTCAGAGCCATGCAACTCATAAAATGAAATATTAAAAATACTGAATCACTATACTCTGTGCAGTAGCGATATGTTTGGTTTGAATTCTCTTGCTAACCTTGGTGGTGGGAAATTCAGATCATTTTCTCAAATGAAATCACATCAAGTGACACTTTGCCTATTCCATGCAAGTGCTCTGATTGGTGTGACACAAAGGTGCACGACAAATAGAACATCAAGGAACAAGAATTTGGAAAAAGTGTCCATGTAATAAGGGCTATGCAAAGCCTTGACACTGGACTAATCCAACTATTGCAAAATTAAGTAAAGTATATACCAATTATATATGGAATCCAGCTGTAAATCTTACTGGTATAGCTTCATTTAGTCTGCTGTATTTTGAGAACGAAAAAGCAGGCATCAAATACAAAGCATATGATAAGAAAGGGGCTTTATGGTAGTTCCATTTCCTTACACTGCATTTTGTATGGAAATGGAGTTTTGAATATCCATCCCAGTTCTGATACTAAATATCAAGTGTTGTGTTCTACACAGTTCCATTGCTAACATCGGAAGACATAACTATGCATCTGTGACGTGATCTGTGAAATTGTATGGCATGCCTTACTCTAGTGCATGCTTGTTTGTTGTATACGTGTGGGAGTTTGTGCAAACCATTTTATTTCCACATTTGACTCCAGCAACTCTTTGTGTTCCCTCTTACACTGGTTCTTGACCTTTTCTTGCATTAAACTGCATGGGAGCTGTAAGCCTGATGCATGCTGAATGAATGTAAGCACACTGCATTTTAAGCTTATGAGCCAAGCTTTTGCAAATTGGTCACTGCAAATTTTCAGTGCAGTGGAAACAAACTCCCCATTATCAACAGTTTATCCGAAAACTCTTATTTAAAAAGTGGTGTTTCATTTCTGTAAAACAAGACTGATGTGGTCAGAATTTAATAGTCTGGAGATGTTCAGTTTGATAAATCGCCATCATGTTGAAACCATTTCCATTCCCATGAGTAATGGCGGAGTTATTCTCCGTAACTACTGGCACATTAAATAGTAACAGGAGCAAAACATCTAGTCTGGAGAGCAACAGGCAAGCTTCATAACACTACAGCTAATCTGAACCAGACACAATAGTCTCAAACAGATAAAATATCATTGATGATCAAAATGATGTTTACATGTACTGAAGAACATTTTTCTCAGAGAATCTACATCTAAATAACTAAATTGTATTGATACAGAAGCCATCTATTATGAGAGATTTTTCTTGCAGTACATTAGCTATTACATCTCGTGTCATCAGGGTCATTAACTCAAAAGGCTGTTTTGCCATTTAGAATTCTCTCAGTGCAAGTGGCATGAGGGTTTGTGATTTTAAAATACTGTTACCATGAGAATTCCAAATTGCAAAATTGGCAGTTGCAAGCACCCCACCATCATCCAAACATTTTTTTAAAGTATTTCTCATCATGTTTGATTTTTCTCCCATTGCAGCTTGTAGTGAAGGATGATCTGGACTGGGTGATTAATTCACAACTTGTGTTATCATTTTGTGAATGGCCAGCAGTGGCATAGTTTCAACAGGGTGAGGTACACAGTTCTTTTTCTTCTTTCTCCCACCCTGAGACACAAAGTGGATCATGCAGGACTTAGCAGTCCTGGGAAGAACTAATCAATTGAACCCAGCTGAGCTGGGCAAGTACAGGTGATGAATACTTCTGTAACTCAAGCCAAGTGTATCTAACAAAAGAAAATGATTAAGTAACCTGGTCCAGGCACCTGATTGATGGTCAACTGCTACAGCCTCAGCTCTACTAATTGCCAAACAAAATTATGAAGGAAATTTTCTCTCCAGGAAAACCTGCATTGAAAGATACCTGTTGCAAAATTTTACCAGAGCTTACACGGATATTTATTACACAAAACACTGCAGTATCCCTAAATGAAAACAGTCAAAAGCAAATACAAATAGCATTTGAGCATAGATTTTTTTTTTGATATTCAGCTAATGGTTTGAACTACAATTTTTTGTGTGTAAAAGTAGACGAACAATAACTTCTATGGCCCACTCTGCTGGTTCCCAAGATGCTGTTGGCTAGCAACAGATCGAATTCAGTTGCATTTGTAAGATTATCAGAATATCTTGCTAGATATTAGTGCACGTTGAAGATTAATTGTAGACCACTGCTAACCATCACCTTTGAGTATTTGTCAAGATTTATTTTACCGTCTGGGTGTAATGTTGTGAGATGGGACCTAGCTTTTGTACGTCATGACCTTAGAGCGTTGAAAATGTTGGGTAAATAAGCCTCAGCAACCCACCACCCTTCAAAATTCCCTCGTCCCTTTGTTGCTAGACTTTCTTTCATTTGTTTCCCTCCAACTTGCCATACAGATAGAGTTTGAGTTTAACTTGCCATATCATGACACTTCTTTTAATAATCAAAAACAATTTTTACCTAATTCTCCTAGCCAATTCCTACATTTAAGCATTGTGCCACATACCTTTTGATTTAGGCCAGATATTAAAATTAAAAGCAATATAAAATTTGAAGGGATTTTCAAATTTCAGTTTTGTTATATTTTTAAAGACCACAGGCATTATTTGTTCAATTTATTAATCAACTATTTATTTGATATTATAATTATGTTTATGCCCTTCCAAATATTTTACTGCAAATCTAATTCTGTATCAAAAACTTGAGAACAAAGTTTAGTGTTGTACGATTTTGCCCCTTTTATAGAATTTGCCAACCATCTGGAGGCATATATTTAGTTGAAAACTGCAGTGCCATTTTAAAATGTTACTTTTTTTTTTAAAAATGAGTGATACTCATTTTATGTTTGAGTTTAATGTTTTGCGTTCCCTGAATTCTGAGAACAACATGACACATGCATGGTTGCGAACAGCCATTCTTCTTGTTACTACTGTATGCTGTTCTTCACAAGTGTTTGGCTCTGTGCACACTATCGAAGTAGAAGTGATGCACAATCTATGCCTTGTCCAGTCAGAACCAAATTGTTCTATATTCTGGATTTGGAGAAATGATATTTTGTTGTATTCACGACTACATGTCCCTCTCCAAGTTGAGGGAGAGAATGAATTATTATTATGCTGATTTAGAGAATGCTGTAAGTGAAGGTACTTGGAGGGATAAACACACACTGCATTGTTCCTGCAGCTCTCCACATGAGTGAGTTATCAAAGTTAGCTTAGCTGCCTAAAGGCTAAAAAATCGAGTCTAGTTGCTTCCCCAAGAGCAAGCACTCCCTCTCGATGTGTATCATAGGGTAACCTGAAAAAATGGAGAATTAGGAATAACTTACATAGAGATTTGCTGCTTTTGCATGTTTGCTGTATGGCCAAAACAGACCCCTACATTAAATCTGCAGTGGATGTTTTGGACCCAGAATTAAATATTGAAGAGGACTCCCTGATATCTGATATTGCCTTTTAATTTAAATCTATTAATGGATTTAAATGACAGCAACTCTACATTCTGATCTATTTCATTTTCAAATACTAGTTGCGATTCAAATGCAGGATGTGTTTTTTGCTCAATCACATATCACCAAATAGAGGAGAAATCTGTTCTGTGCTTTCTGTTTTTCTCATTTAATTTACAGCATACACTAAACATTGTTGTCTGGTGCTTGCATTATTTAAGCATTGGCCACATAGATTTGATTTTATTACTGCTATTTTCTCCGTGAAGCAGCTAATTTTTACCAAGGTACCTTGGTGTGGTGGGTGGATGTGGCTTGTGCACCCTGCATGGTAATAGTTGAGACTTTTGGTATTTTTTGATACTAACAGGAATATCTTCCTTTTCAGTCCGTCGTGTCCCCCCGCGGTTCTCTATCCCACCCACTAGCCACGAAGTGATGCCGGGGGGCAGCGTTAATCTCACCTGTGTAGCCGTGGGGTCACCGATGCCCTATGTGAAATGGCTGGCTGGAGCAGTGGAACTGACACCAGAAGAGGACATGCCTGTTGGACGGAACGTTCTGGAGCTGGTTAATATTAAGGAATCTAGGAGCTACACATGTGTTGCCATGTCTTCACTGGGTGTTATTGAGGCAACAGCACAAATAACAGTAAAAGGTAAGCCAATATAAGAATGACTATAACATTCATAGTCACCTGGTCTCATTAATTAGAGATGGACAACTTATTTGGTCGGGGTGTGTTGATACTTATCTCATCTTCTCTCTTCTCTTCCTTTCCCCCCCAAAACAAAATTAGGGAGTGGGTTACAGCTGTGGCTCTGTTCATCTGTGCCCAAATGATAAAATAATTCTCTTAATAGCTTCACAGAATTTTCTCAACTATAGTCCAAGCTTCCAGTGCGTGGATTTCTCTCTTTTCTGAGTTGGGTTTGGTCTAGTTAAAGTCCAGAAGGCAACACTTCTAATTGGAATCCAAAGTTGTAATAATAATTTGGCAGGCAGCAAATGTTGACTAGGATTTAAGGTGCAGCATGTAGTCAAGGCTGCTGAATTTTTCTAGTTCCTCATTTTGTGATATCTACTCAATTTTCAAATTTGTTTGGTCAGATTTGCAAAATGCATTTACTTTTTATTCAGTTTACTCATTTGTATGTTTATATTGCACTTTTCAGTAACTTTACTAAGTTTAACTGCTTGTGCATTCTAGCTTTACCAAAGCCACCTACTATGACGAGCGTTACAGAGACAACTGCTACCAGTGTTACGCTGACATGGGAATCAGGAAATATGGAAATGATACCATACTATGTGATTCAGTATAAACCAAAATCCTCCGATGGACCCTTCCAAGAGGTGGATGGAGTTGCCACCACAAGATACAGTATTGGAGGTCTCAGCCCATACTCGGAGTATGAATTCCGAATCATTGCAGTAAACAATATTGGCAGAGGCCCTCCCAGTGAAATAGTGGAAACCCGGACAGGCGAGCAGGCTCCATCCAGCCCACCTTTAAAGGTTCAGGCACGTATGCTGAGTGCCAGCACCATGTTAATCCAGTGGGAGGAGCCAGAAGAGTCTAATGGGCAGATTCGGGGTTATCGGGTATATTATACTACAGACTCCAGGTTGTCCTTGAATATGTGGTACAAACATAACTTGGATGACAGTCGTCTAACAACCATCGGTAGCTTAATAACAGGAACCACATACAGCATCCGAGTGTTGGCATTCACCTCGGTGGGGGATGGACCACCATCTGAAATTATACAAGTTAAAACGCAGCAAGGAGGTGAGTCACAAAATTTCCTATCTATGGCTACATAACATTTTTATTTTTAAAACCAAATGAACGGAGGGGAATTGTCTGAATGGAGCTTGGTGCATTCCTGTTTTAAGATTTAATCTCTCAGAATGTGGTATTATAGTGGGTTAATAGACTATAGTTTTACCCCATATTACATGGAAGGCATAAAAATCCCTTCTATTTCTGACAGATCTCAAGTCCAAGTGAAGTAAGTTTGCGCTAGTTTCAAGGAAGCTATCAGTGGATGCAAACTCCCTAACACTAAACTAAGCTTAATTGGTACTAGTCATCTGGTGTTTAATACGGAAGTCATGCTAGTACTGTAGTGGTTACTATTGTCAGATTGGATTAGGTGCTTTGTTGGGACAGTCCTAGAGGGAGCTCCATTGCTCCTAGTCATAGCTTTAAGTGCCCTAAGGGTGCTTTATTTCTGTTTTTCAAATTTTTATGATTCCTCTCCAGATGGGTGCTGACTCATCTTCAATGTAGTTTCACAGGTGTTAGCAGTCTTCCAGTACCTCACACAAGTTACTCCTCTTAATAAGTACACTTAGACATTGAGTTAATAGACTGTTGACCATGTAAAGCCCAACGATCTTGCATGCATTTTTCAGCAAGGGTCAGTGAATAGTAAATAACATTGAGTCCGATTGTAACTTCCCCTTTGCCACTGCAGCTGAGATCAGCTGATTTAAAAAGGACAAGATATCCCTTGTCATTAAAGCACAGTTTACAGTGTAATTACATGGGGTAGCCGATGCATAATTTAGTCCAATACTGAGAAAAGGACTGGAAAGGTTCCCATGATGGCACAGCAGAAAAGGTCAAATGCAACTGAGGAAGCAGACTAGGTGATCTAATTTATGGTATCTGGTCTGTACTGAGTTAGCTGATCTCGGCCAAAGTAGTACCAGAGGTGCTACAATTGGCCTCATTGCCTTGGGCTCAGGGGAAGATAAGCCTGGCTCCCACTCCTTATCGTTGTCCAGTGACTGCTGGAAAGTTCATGCTTGGGTGTTGGCTGAGGACAGGTTTCGACTTACCTGTGATGTCACATGGTAAAATAGTCTGCCAACACTTGTTTCCTAGGCTCAAGCACTGGCTATCTAGGCTCAAACATGAAGAACAGCCTCTTGGGTGACCTGACTCCAGTGTGAGTCAGGAAAGTAGGGGAAGAAAATTAGAAAGCAATATTTTTTGAAGAAGTAATCCCCTTAACCATACACCCTGATGGACACAACATTTCTCTTATCTCAACTCTGCTACACAGATATAAAAGTAACCTGTTCCTGTTGTTTTCAGAAATCTGTAAAGCTTCTGTGGCTTTGGATGAAGACTTTAGTCTCTTCTTTTTTCTAGACACTGGCCCCAAGCTTTTATTTCATGTAGCACGCGTAGGTGGCAGAGTTTCCCTTGGTTTCAGTATTTCTAATTCTATGCATGTTGCCAGCTGCTCCTCTTCGTGATCTAAGGGTTTTAGATGTAATTTCTAAAATGTATGATTTTCTTAAATACAGAACCAAAATGTTTAATGTTCACTGGCTTGACCGTGGTCTGAAATGTTTTCATGCTTATAAAAGTGAATTAGCATTTGGAAGGGTGTTTTTAAAATTCCAAATAACCTTGGGGTTTATTTTGACAGCACATGCTGGCTTGTTAGACTGAACTTGTTAAACTGTGACTATTGTATTTATCAAATGTGACATATGCTTGCACTGCTCACGTGCACCATCTGGTACACCAAATAAGCAACAATACTGATGGCTTGTAGCATCTATGAAGACAATATCTATGGAACATAAGGTCACTGCATCAGGTTATATTACTTTGTTCCTCAAGTATATCCCTTAAGTATGTGTTCAAGTACAATTTCTTCATTGTATGTTCTCAAACAGAAGATCATTATATGCTCCTTCATCAATTCTAAACTAATTTTTGTTTATTCGTTCATGGGATGTGGGCGTCGCTGGTGAGGCCGGCATTTATTGCCCATCCCTAATTGCCCTTGAGAAGGTGGTAGTGAGCTGCTTTCTTGAACCGCTGCAGTCCGTGTGGTGAAGGTTCTCCCACAATGCTGTTAGGAAGGGAGCTCCAGGATTTTGACCCAGCGACGATGAAGGAACGGCGATATAGTTCCAAGTCGGGATGGTGTGTGACTTGGAGGGGAACATGCAGGTGGTGTTGTTCCCATGTACCTGCTGCTCTTGTCCTTCTAGGTGGTAGAGGTCACGGGTTTGGGAGGTGCTGTCAAAGAAGCCTTGGCGAGTTGCTGCAGTGCATCCTATGGATGGTGCACACTGCAGCCACAGTGCACCGGTGGTGAAGGGAGTAAATGTTTAGGGTGGTGGATGGTGTGCCAATCAAGCGGGCTGCTTTGTCCTGGATGGTGTCGAGCTTCTTGAGTGTTGTTGGAGCTGCACTCATCCAGGCAAGTGGAGAATATTCCATCACACTACTGACTTGTGCCTTGTAGATGGTGGAAAGGCTTTGTGGAGTCAGGAGGTGAGTCACTCGCTGCAGAACACCCAGCCTCTGACCTGCTCTTGTAGCCACAGTATTTATATGGCTGGTCCAGTTAAGTTTCTGGTCAATGGTGACCCCCCCCCCCCAGGATGTTGATGGTGGGGGATTCGGCGATGGTAATGCTGTTGAATGTCAAGGGGAGGTGGTTAGACTCTCTCTTGTTGGAGATGGTCATTGCCTGGCACTTGTCTGGAGCGAATGTTACTTGCCACTTATCAGCCCAAGCCTGGATGTTGTCCAGGTCTTGTTGCATGCTGGCTCGGACTGCTTCATTATTTGAGGGGTTGTGAATGGAATTGAACACTGTGCAATCATCAGCGAACATCCCCATTTCTGACCTTATGATGGAGGGAAGATCATTGATGAAGCAGCTGAAGATGGTTGGGCCTAGGACACTGCCCTGAGGAACTCCTGCAGCAATGCACTGGGGCTGAGATGATTGGCCTCCAACAACCACTACCATCTTCCTTTGTGCTAGGTATGACTCCAGCCACTGGAGAGTTTTCCCCCTGATTCCCATTAACTTCAATTTTACAAGGGCTCCTTGGTGCCACACTCGGTCAAATGCTGCCTTGATGTCAAGGGCAGTCACTCTCACCTCACCTCTGGAATTCAGCTCTTTTGTCCATGTTTGGAGCAAGGCTGTAATGAGGTCTGGAGCCGAGTGGTCCTGGCGGAACCCAAACTGAGCATCGGTAAGCAGGTTACTGGTGAGTAAGTGCTGCTTGATAGCACTGTCAACGACACCTTCCATCACTATGCTGATGTTTCAGAGTGGACTGATGAGGCGGTAATTGGCCGGATTGGATTTGTCCTTTTTGTGGACAGGACATACCTGGGCAATTGTCGGGTAGATGCCAGTGTTGTAGCTGTACTGGAACAGCTTGGCTAGAGGCGCAGCTAGTTCTGGAGCACAAGCCTTCAGCACTACAGCCGGGATGTTGTCGGGGCCCATAGCCTTTGCTGTATCCCGTGCACTCCGCCATCATTGAGGATGGGGATATTTGCAGAGCCTCCTCCTCCTGTTAGTTGTTTAATTGTCCACCACCACTCACAACTGGATGTGGCAGGAGTGCAGAGCTTTGATCTGATCCGTTGGTTGTGGAATCAGTTAGCTCTGTCTATAGCATTTTGCTTCCGCTGTTTAGCATGCATGTAGTCCTGAGTTGTAGCTTCACCAGGTTGGCACCTCATTTTTAGGTACATCTGGTGCTGCTCCTGGCATGCTCTTCTACACTCCTCATTGAACCAGGGTTGTTGGTAATGGTAGAGTGAGGAATATGCCGTGCCATGAGGTTACAGATTGTGCTGGAATACAATTCTGCTGCTGCTGATGGCCTACAACGCCTCATGGATGTGCAGTTTTGAGCTGCTAGATCTGTTCTGAATCTATCCCATTTAGCACGGTGGTAGTGCCACACAACACGTTGGATGGTGTCCTCAATGCGAAGACGGGACTTCGTCTCCATGAGGACTGTGCGGTGGTCACTCCTACCAATACTGTCATGGACAGATGCATTTGCGACAGGTAGATTGATGATAACTGTTACATATAGACTAAAAAGATAATGTTTGTTGTAAGTGGGGGTTGAGATAAAATGGAGGACTTTGTTCCTGATGGAGGACCACATATTTGAAGTTTGTACGATACACTAGTTATACAGTTCTGACAGACTACTTCAGCAGAAATGTTATTAGGAAAATTATTTGAGAAAAATAAAATTTGTTTTCGAAGATTTTAAGTAGGATGGGGCTATATAGACCATTTACTGAAAGGGTTGAGTATAGGATTGTTCCCTTTAGCATATAACGATTGTTTACTCTCGATTCCCTCTTTCTGCAGTTCCCGCTCAGCCAGCAGAGTTCCAAGCTGAAGCAGAGTCTGATACCAGCATTACACTTTCCTGGGTGTTACGTCAGCAAGAGAAAATTACCAAATATGAACTGATATACTCTGAGGAAATCAATGGCAAAGAGGTATGATAGAATCCAAATGTAAGGGGGGAAGAATAATAAAGGGACATGCAAGACTCCTACTGAGTTAGGCGGTGACATAGGTACGAATGATTCCTGCTTTGCAATCTCCAGTGTTCTATCCAATTTCAGTATAATTTAGAGATGAAAGTTCAGTGAATGCAGAAAATGACAGATTGCCTACTGTACCTATCATCTTACTGATTGCTTGAATTACAAACAATGCTCAGTTCTTTTCCTCCTCACTCCTCCTTTCCGCAAGGCAGTGACTTTTGCTGGGGTGCGATTTTTATTGGCAATGATAGACCAACAGTAACTTTTCCAAGTGACTATTTTCAAATGTGAACTTGAATAGTGAGTATTTGGCTATTAAATTATGGGAACAATCCTAACTGAGCCTAATTCTAGCCTCTGCTGACTGGAGGGGTCTTTGGATAGGGATCAGGGAATCCTAACTATGTTTTTCTCTTTCTCGCCCAGGAGTGGTAAAGCAAATTGTATCATCCTCAATGGTACCTAACTACCTAACCAGGGTTTGAACCTGATACCTTCTGAAGGAAAATGGAGGCAGGAATTAATGTAGTTTTAAATAATATCTTTGTACGCTCACTAAATTCAAGAGAAGATCATAAGTATTGGAAAATAGCTAATATTTTAAAAGGGTCACGAGAAATTAGAGCAAAAGAAATAGGAGTAGGCCATACGGTCCCTCGAGCCTGCTCCGCCATTCAACAAGATCATGGCTGATCTTCTACCTCAATTCCACTTTCCTGCCCTATCCCCACATCCCTTGATTCCCTTAGTGTTCAAATATCCATTGATCTCAGTCTTGAATATATGCAACGACTGAGCATCCACAGCCCTGTGTGGTAGAGAATTTCAAAGATTCACAACTCTTGAGTGAAGAAATTTTTCCTCATCTCTGTCCTAATTGGCCAACCCCTTATCTTGAGACTATGACCCCTAGTTCTAGACTTTTCTGCCAGGAGAAACAGCCTATCAGCATCTACCCTGTCAAGCCCTCTAAGAATTTTATGTTTCAATGAGATCACCTCTCATTTTTCTAAACTCCAGAGAATATAAGCCCATAATGAAGTAATAAATTGGTATGTTTAACTAGTTGTGTGGAAAATCTTTGAAATGATTAAAGAATCTACTAAGTTAGAAGACATAAATTATTAAAAGATGGCAAAATTTAGTAAGGAGAGGTCACACTAAATTAACCTGGAAATTTTTGAAGAAGATATTGGTATGCGAGATAATGCAAATACAATCGGTATGCACTTGAATTTTCAGAAAACCTTTGCCAATTTTCCACCTTGGTGATTAATAGCTCAGGGATGGGAGGTTAAGTACGTCGCTAGGTAAATAATCAGTTTAAAAGGAGGAAAGCCAGAAATAGAAACTTTTATTCCCATTAGATTTAGCATTTATTTTCTATTTTTTCCTAGATTTAGGAAATTAAATTAGGTGCCATGTAATTTATGTACCAGCAGCTCAACTAACTACAGAAATTTTTGTAGAAAAGCATTACCCAAATACTTCTTGTCCACCCCTCAGACTAAATATATATAACAATTTTTTTTTAATATTACTCTGTATTGTACTTTGGCATGTGCAGCATAGGATTCATCGGAAATCCCAGATAGGAGCAATAGATCAATTAATATTTTCAAAACTCACTGTATTTTCATTGCATTATTTACAGGAACAAGTGATCTTTGACCCTAAATCTTCATACACTGTGGAAGGCCTGAAGCCAGACAAAAAGTACTACTTTCGTTTAGCAGCGCGCTCAGAGCATGGTTCAGGAGCATACACACAAACAATTTCCACAAAAACCATGCAATCCAGTAAGTGTTTAAATCTCTATCGTGGGTTGTGCCGGTTGCAAGTGGAGGGAACGCAGTGAGCAGGAATGGTAGGCAACTGGGATTTGATATACTGCTAAATTTGTTTATTTAACAGAAATACATTCTTAGTCCATGATTTTAACTTGGAGCCGGGAACACAGCAGGTGGGTGGATTTGCATGTGGGGAACACGGAAGTCAAGTGTGCGCATTTCAATCTGCGATCGATCATATCTCGATTGCAGGCAATTATCTTTGCTTTCCGGGTTTCGCGTCTCCAAGCTGCGCAGTGGGCCTACTGAGCACCCGAATGACGCGATTTAAAACCCACTATTTAAAGGGCTAGTCCAAGAATGGATTTTGAAGGAGAAATGGAGTCCAGGAAAGCAAAGGCAGCCCCTAGATTTAATGATGCCTCCCTGGATATACTGCTGGCTGCAATGAGACCCAGGAGGGAGGTAATATTTCCAATGGATGGCAGGAGAAAACCTGGCTCTGTAACCAAAAATGCTTGGCTGGAGGTGGCAGAAGAAGTGAGCAGCAGGAGCCTGGTGCCCAGGTCTTGAGTTCAGTGCAGGAAACGTTTTACTGACCTAAGCAGGTCAGGAAAAGTGAGTACAGTTGCTGACTCATCCACATCCTGAGTTGTTCAACACCCTTCCTCCCCTCCCCTCCGTCTGTGTTGGCACATCTACCCCATCACATAACTGCCTCACACTCACTTAAGTGTCAGCAGTAGCAACCATCCTTCACTTTCTATGCACTTCCTCAACTGCTCATTTATTCACCCACCACTGCCACTCAACCCAATCCTGATGCAATGTGATATATCTGCCTGAAAGTCACCCTCTAATGCATCTCCTTCATGGTCAGCCTCACCCAAAGCAATGCACTCATAGTGTGAATATGTCACCTTCAGTCACTCACAGGTCTGTTCTTTCTCCCCTTGTCGAAGAAGAGAGCGCATAACGCAAGGGAGAGGAACAGAACTGGAGGTGGTCCACCACATAGTGAAGGTGACAAGTGGAGGAGGAGGCCGTGGAAATAAGTCGGACCGTAGCATGCCTATCCATCGGAGATGGAGAGACTGGTAACCCGCAGGTGGCTGGTGACAGAACTTTAACATCTTTCAAACACATGATGAATTGATTTTATCAATGATGTAACTGTGCCAGACCCCAATATGGTCATTGGAAATATTGTCACTTTGCAATCAATCATTAATACCGCTTTTTGTTGTCTTCCAGGGCCTTCACAAGGAATCAACAAAAATGGGAGAAAGCGATTCCTCAGAGGAATTCATTCCTTCTGAGGGTGCACCATCACAGGATATACAGCCATCCGCCAGCGCTGACACTCGCACTTCGGTGGGTTCTGTTAGACAGTTAGTTGCGTTGTTGCCTGGTGATTCACCACTCACAAGTGAGCACGAACAAACACAGGTGGCAGGGGCAGCTGTGGAGAATCCGTGTCGGGGACACGCTCCTCTCCAAGCTTTGCTTATCTGGACGTAGATGCTGAACACCGGGGGCCATCGTTGGGAAGGAGAATGATAGAGGTGCTGCAGCAACTTTGCGAGGTAATGAAAAAAGTGCCACGCGCACTCTCCACAATAGCGGAGAGGGTGGAGGAGTCCAACTCCATCGCTAGTGGATTGGTGGCACAGGTAAATGTGGGAATGTCTGCCATGGAGATAATGGTAGTCTCCGTTGAGCTTCAAGCACGGCTCTCAAATGAATTCACGCATGCCATGACAACGGCCGTGCGGACTCTGGATGCCAACATGTCTGCCGCCTTAAACAGGCAGACAGATATTTTAGCTGTGACATCACAACATGGCACAAATGCTCACCAGCCTGCTGTCCAGCAGAGTGGTGGGAGTGATGTGGCCCTGGCCCAGGAGAGGGATGATGGCGAAATGGGACATGGAAGTGGGGACTTCACTCAAAGCGCTCCCACGTCTCACCTGTTGCCCCCTCCTCAACCAGTACCCGCAATGCTGCCTCCTCTCGCAATAGCCGAGTCTGCCCTGCAAAGGTGGAGCAGTCTTTAGCGGGGCCTTCACTGGTTCCAAAACCCAGAAGTCGTAGGCTGAGAACATCTCAGCAGTTACGGCAGTTTAAAAACCATCAACGGATGAGTAAAAGAATAATAAAGAGGGAGAAAATAAATTATGAGAGTAAACTAGCAAGAAATATAAAAACTGACAGTAAAAGCTTCTACAAGTATATGAAAAGGAAGAGGGTAGCTGAAGTAAACATTGGTCCCTTAGAGGATGAGACTGGGAAATAATAATGGAAAACAAGGAAATGGCAGAGGAATTGCACTGATATTTTGTATCAGTCTTCACAGTAGAAGACACTACTAAGATCCCAATAATAGTAGAAAATCAAGGGGCAAAAGGGAGGGAGGAACTAAAAACAATCACTATCACTTGGGGAAAACGTACTAGGTAAACTAATGGGTCTAAAGGCTGACAAGTCCCCTGGACCTGATGGCTTGCATCCGAGGGTCTTAAAGGAAGAGGCTAGAGAGATAGTGGATGCATTGGTTGTAATCTTCCAGAATTCACTAGATTCTGGAAAGGTCCCAGCGGATTGGAAAACCACAAACGTAACACCCCTATTCAAGAAGGGAGTGAGACAGAAAGCAGGTAACTATAGACCAGTTAGCCTAACATCTGTCATTGGGAAAATGCTAGAATCCATTATTAAGGAAGTAGTAGCAGGACATTTGGAGACTTATAATACAATCAAGGAGAGTCAACATGATTTTATGAAGGGAAATCATGTCTGACAAATTTATTGGAGTTCTTTGAGGAAGTAACGGGCAGGGTGGATAAAGGGGAACCAATGGATGCAGTATATTTGGATTTCCAAAAGGCATTTGATAAGGTGCCACATAAAAGATTACTGCACAAGATAAGAGCTCATGGTGTTGGGGGTAATCTACTGGCATGGATAGAGGATTGGCTAACTAACAGAAAACAAAGAGTCGGGATAAAAGGGTCATTTTCAAAATGGCAACCTGTAACTAGTGGGGTGCCACAGGGCTCAGTGCTGAGGCCTCAACTATTTACAATATATATCAATGACTTGGATGAAGGAACAGAGAGTGTCTTGTGGCCAAATTTGCTGCTGATACAAAGATAGGTGGAAAAGCAAGTTGCGATGAGGACGCAAAGTGTCTGCAAAAGGATATTGACAGGTTAAGTGAATGGGCAAAAATTTGGCAGATGGAATATAATGTGGAGAAATGTGAAGCCATCCACTTTGGGAGGAAAAATAAAAAAGCAAAATATTATTTGAATGGAGAAATACTACAAAATGCTGCGGTACAGAGGGATCAGGGTGTCCTCGTACATGAAACACAAAAAGTCAACATACAGCAGGTAATCCGGAAGGCAAATGGAATATTGGCCTTTATTTCTAGGGGGATGGAGTATAAAAGCAGGGAAGTCATGCTACAGCTGTACAGGGTGCTGGTGAGACCACACCTGGAGTACTGCGTACAGTTCTGGCGCCCTTATTTAAGGAAGGACATACTTGCAGTGGAGGCAGTTCAGAGAAGGTGTTCACTAGGTTGATTCCGGGTATGGAAGGGTTGTCTTATGAGGAAAGATTGAACAGGTTGGGTCTATACTCATTGGAGTTTAGGAGAATGAGAGGAGATCTTATTGAAACATACAAGATTCTGAGAGGACTCGATAGGGTAGATGCTGAGAGGATGTTACCCCTCATGGGGGAATATAAAACTAGGTGGCATAGTCTCAGAATAAAGCGTCACCCGTTTAAGACGGAAATGAGGAGGAATTTCTTCTCCCAGAGGGTTGTGAATCTTTGGAATTCTTTACCCCAAAAAGCTGTGTAGGCTGAGTCATTGAATACATTCAAGGCTGAGTTAGACAAATTTTTGATCAGCAAGGGAGTGAAAGGATATGGGGAAAGGGCGGGAAAGTGGAGTTGAGGTAAAAATCAGATCAGCCATGATCTCGTTGAATGGCGGAGCAGGCTCGAGGGGCCGAATGGCCTACTGCTGCTCCTATCTCTTATGGTCTTATGCTCTTATAGGGCAGGGATTTGAGCAACCTGCCAATACCTCTGCTGAAACCACGGGGGATGCACCACTTAGAAGCAGTTGAAAGAGAAAGGCAATTGTAATTCACCAAGGGCATGCACAAGATTGTTTAATGAGCTGTCATGCTGTTAACTTATATATTTTTTTTGTTATGGCACATTAAATTTAATTATCACCACCACTGCCACGTCTTGGCCGTTATTGAGTCTCCTTTTGTGAATTCGCCCTTTCATGTGCTGCTTCATGAATGACGACATGATGCCACCATTGAGCGCGTGTGCAATGGGTATATGTGTTTGAAGGACTGTTTTGTGCAATGGTAGGGGGGTGGAGTTGGTGGTGGTGGTTGTTCCAGACGGCCTGAGTATTTCAAAGTCTTCAATTTGCACATCTCATTTTGAAAACCTGTTAGAGATAAGGGCAGCAAAATGCGCGGCTGCTCTGGCGAAGAGTTCCCCATCTTCATTTTCTATTGCACCCCCCATCCTGATGTTGTCGTTTTGAGGGGCTCCAAAATGTAGGTCAATTTGCCTGAACACAAGAATTCTCAGTCTCAACAAAGAAAACTCGGTTTAAACTCAAAGGACTCCCAGCCAAACGTTTGTCTGAGAGAATTGAGTGCTCGGCTGCAATACCTCACCTTTTATTGAGATGTGTCAGTCGCTGGTTTAAAGGGCCAAATGAACTTTGGCTGCAACAAGCCTGCATTTCATTGACGTGTTTCAGAAGCCAAAGAAGACCCATTTAGGAGTGGTTAAAACTGTTTCTGTTGTAGAATCCACAAAAAGTTAAGTAGCTAAAGTGTTTCAACTACCTGAAATAGGCCCTTTAAATATCAGCCCGCCGGCTTTCAGTGGGGACGGGACCTCTGGGATTCTGTTGTGTGTGCCCATCCAAACACGCCTGGGTTAAACACGTAAATGGGCGCGTTGGAGCCAGGATGTGGTCCCGCTCCAAAAAGCTACTGCTTTAACCTCCCACCCACCCCCAATCCACCCGTTCTTGGGGGTGAAATTTATCCCCATTGCCTAAGGAACCACTCATTAATAGTTGTATGATTATTCCAAGAGTATCAATTTTTTCATTTGGAGTATATACTCTATACACCCCTCCCAAAAATTAAATCAAAATCCAAATGACATAATTAAATTGAATATTGCATTAAAAATAGAAAAATAGCTGCTTGGTAATGGTTACAAAGCTGTAGCATAATGAATGCACTTTAATATTCTAAAAGTCATTCAAAACCTAAGATTGTTCAATAAATGTAACACATTCCAAGCCAGCTATTTTTATTGCTTTTTAATATGCACAATCTTCAGTTTTATCATTGAAGTTTGGCTTTCCAGATAGTGCAATATTTTCCTGTTCGAGTTCTGCTGTCTTGCCAATGTAGCTGTCATTATGTCATAAGCACTAGGAGTGAGTGTGGCAGGTGATGGTGAAACATATAATTTGTTGCATCACATTAGTAGGATTTTCACATTGTGTATATATTTTTATGTCATTTATTTTTTGTATGACTTGCTGGTTTGTCATTAATGAGTGTGTAACTTTTATGCAGGAGGGGATAAAGGGAAAGAGTTATCTCTTCCTGTGGAATGGTTGCCATGGCTGGGTCATTAACATTGAAGAGCTATGCTAACAATAATTTTCCTTAGTTTTGTGTTTGAAATTGGCTGAACTTATTGTTTTACTATCCACTTTCTATTGGCAGAATTGTCTTTACATGACTACTGTGATGGTAATGTGATGTAACTTCCTTGTTGTACTATCTTCTTCCAGTGTCAAAAAAAACACCATCATCTTCACCGAATTGTTGCTTATCTTAAGAGGTGCATTTTGGAGTTTTGTAACTGTTTTAACAATTTTCTTTGGTGGGAGAGGGTTCAACAGGTTGTAACCCATTCACAAGAAAGAACTCCATGGGACTTAATGTTATTTTTGATTGGTATAGCTTGGGGCTGCTTAATATGAAATGGTTTAAACGAGTTTGCAAAGTCCTGTTGCAGCCGTATGTTGATTTAAGTGTATAAAATGGTGTATGAGCATTTATAAAAGAGAGGAACATTTTTCTATTTAATACCATCTCTGAAGTGGAGGTATGCAGTCTAACATTGGCATATGTACTATGTGTTACTTGGGAGTAATTTAGTTTGAGAGTTATTTCACTTTGGGTAGATGTTTTTCTTTGTTCAATGTGACAAAGATTTTGAGTAACAATTGCGTCTCTGGTAATTTGGAGATTAAAAGTTTAGTTATTATTAGTTATTACTCATTAAATTTTATCAGTCCAACGAAGCAGTTTAGTGCCCAAGTGTATATGTCCGGTTGAGATCACAAATCTGATTTTGTAACATTTGTGAATAAGTCGTTGTTTAATGTCTATGTTTTTGAATAAAAAGTCTTCCAATAGGGAGAGGGAGGAAAGAAAGGAAACAACCGGGACGTTGTCCAGTTGGGAGGTTACTGTCACACACAGGAGTACCATGAGTTTTCTTTAGACCTTATATGGCCTTTCTAGTATTCCACCTCTCCAGTCATCAATTGCAAGTCAATCTGGTACTAGCGCAATTTTTTCATAGTTTAATTTGTTATTTCATGGGTAAATTGTATTAATAGTAGCGTATAGTTTGTAAAAGCTTTTTCAGAGTCTTTGTCTCCTGCACACATACATCAGTGTTGGTTGCCAGTTTCAAAACACTTATGGCCTGAAATTACCGGCACAAGAGAGGTAGGTATTTGTGCCATTCTGCCGACACAAACTGCCCCAGTCCAGAAGTCAACTGATTGCTGGATGTTTGTACTCCAATTCATTAGAATAATTATGCATAGCTGCCTACGCAATGAAATGGAATTTCTGGCTATTAAGTCCAAATTAAAGGATGTGTGCACTTAAAGGCCAGTGCCTGCAAATGAGGACTCATATTTTGTTTCAGATTTATCGAGCTTCAAAATCAATTTCAGATATTTGTGAGCATTGGATAAGTCTGGAGGGAGAGGGGATTGAGAAGTATCAGGCATAAATAAAGTGAAAGAAGACCCAATAGAGAAGCACAAAATCGAGTTGGCAAGTCAATGAGTTGTACACCAGCAACAGGTATGGCTAAGTGGATATGCAGCTGCATGAGGTGGTTTAAAGAGTGCTTCCCAATTTTTGACTTCCAAGGCACCCTTCCCAGAGGACACCAGGGCACCATACATGGCAGCAGTAATAAGCAGGCTCAGTGCTGGAAGAGAAGACGTCACCAGCACATAAAGGAATCTGGAAAGGAAACCATATCTAACCATACCATGTATCTCTCTGGTTATTTGCGGGAAAGTATTGTCTGTTCCAAGTGTACTCCTTACCCATTCTCAGCCCTCATGCAACATTATTGCTCATTCTTTGCATTCGCAGCCATACCCATGCCTCAAGATAGCTTGCCTTCAAGATGCAATGTAGAATCGGAAACTTTGTCACACTTACATTTTTCAAGTCATCTTAGAACAACTTAGCTGCATGATGCAGTCAATTAAGGGGTGGTTTAATTGAGGTGTTTAAGATGATTAAAGGATTTGATGGGGTAGGTAGAGAAATACTATTTCCTGTGGTGGGGGAGTCCAGAACAAGGGGGCATAACCTTAAATTTGGAGCTAGGCTGTTCAGGGGTGATGTCAGGTAGGACAGCTTCTCACATGGTGGAAATCTGGACCCCCCCCCGCAAAAAAAGCTGTTGAGGCAAGGTCAGTTGAAAATTTTGAAACTGGGATTGATAGATTTTTGTTGAGGAATGGGTATCAAGGGTTACGAAACCAAGGCGGGTAGATGGAGTGAAGATAGAGATCAACCATGATCTAATTGGTTAAAAGCCTGGTGCAGTCGCTGAAAATGATCTAGCTTGCTTTGATACACAATCAAAACAAAACCAAACAGGATTTTGTCAGCCGGGAGAAGCCAGACCTTTCTATTCAAATGCAAGCATCTTGTGGGTTTTATTTCTACACTAGTGAATCTGCGATGAAAGTACTCATAATTAGTTGGAGAAAATAGTTGGGGGGATTTAACTATCGGGCACCAGTGGAGGTAGTGGTCTATTTTGGGAGCTGGGCCTCATTAACATATATCCAGTGAGCTGCGCACCCACTGCAGCTCACCGGCTCCATCCAGGCCAGCACAATATCAGGCAGCTGGAGGCTAACCCAGCCTGCACAAAGGTAGGTCTGGAGGGGGTGCGATTTCTGGGAGGGTTGGGAGAGTCTGGGGTGGCAGCAACCCAGATTATTGTTGTAGAGTCCCTTCCAAAAAAAAATTGAACTTTTTGTCTCTCAGTCTTTCATTCCTCCTACAATTCAAGGCCAAGTTTACATCATCTAAGCACTATTTCTTCATTTATCTTGATTTATCTCTTTTCAAAATTTCTGCCATCCTACTAAAGACCTTGAGTTTTCACCTAAGTTTCTCAATTTAAATAAAAATCAAATTGCTATTTCTGGTAGGGTAATGGGAGGCAGTGAGCAGTGGGGATTGCTGGCCCAAAGCCGTGTTATAAATCATGTTTCAATATCTAGCCTGGTAATCAATGAGAAGCTGGCAGTTCCAATTTGGAGGCCAGCTACCTCATAGTAATTAAAAATTTACATGAGGATAAATCCATTATAGTGCCTTATCCTGGAGTATTCCTTTAAGCTGGTGAATGGTGCAAACAAGGTAAAGTACTAACAACCTGGATTTGGTGGTATAGTTATCACTTATGCAGAGAGGTGATAGTTTGTTTGGTTCACAGGACGATCCAAGTTCTGACAGTTCTGTATTAATAGTACACAGTTACAATGGAATGTCACAGAATTGTTGCCCTGCTGTCGTCACACCAGGACAGGATGTAGCTTTATGTTCCGGCTTAACCAGTGGTACATGCCATCTACGTGGACCAATTTAAAGAATGTTGTTCCACTTTTTATTATTGTGAATAGACATATTGGTCCTGTTTGAAATGCATGACTAATTGCATTATACGTACACAAGAAACACAAAATTTCCATAATAAATGCGCTGAATCATGCTACTTTAGCTGTGAATAAAGCTCAGAATAATTAATTATGCATTCTGTACAACTTAAGGTAGGTACTTTGCATGAATGTGCAGCATTTGTTTTCTGTATTCTTTACCCGACCATAATATTATTTTACTGTATTTATGCATGATTCATGTTATTAGAATTTATTAAGTTTATACATTTGTAAAAATTTGAATTGTGTTTTAATGTTAGTTTATTTTTGTTGTCTGCATGTATTTTTTGTCCTAGTATGCATTTTCTGGTTAGTCTTTTGCCACCTTATTTCATTCATTACCCTTCATCCCCCTCCATTTATCCACTAGCACCCTCCGCCCCACCTCAAGATGTCCATGGATTCTCCATCAGCTCTACCAGCATTCGGGTAAGTTGGCGTCCACCGCCAGCGAACAGTCGTAATGGCGTCATTACCAAATACTCCATTATATATCAGGCGATGGATAGTGAGGACAACGTGAAACACGTTTTGGACAACATTGAGGCAGACACAACCAGCTCGCTAGTTGAGGGTCTGGAGAAGTGGACTGAATATCGGGTGTGGGTAAGGGCTCACACCAACGTTGGGCCAGGTCCGAAGAGCACACCTGTGAATGTCCGCACAGATGAGGATGGTAGGTCATTTGAAAATAAAGTTCAATGAGCTTTAATATTGTGGTACCCCTTTCATCAACTTTTCGAAGACAAAAGTTTTACCAAACGATTCAAAGGCAAGGTTGAAATTCAGATGGAAACCTGCTATAATTTTTGTAATCATTTTAATGTAATAGTATTATTAAGTGTACAGGCAAAATTTGATGGTAATAAATGAATTTATTGTAGAATGTTATGATCACAGCCTGTTCTGGAGAAATAAGATAATACTTCTCCCACTTATTCCAAGAAACAAAAAACATAAGAATACTTGCTGTCCGCAATAAATGCTGCTTTTCAGAGTTATCTTTGTCCAAATTATATTCAAAACTATTCTGTTAAACTAGTGACCAGCCTGTTAGCAAAGGGGTACCGCAGTTCCTTACATAGAAATTGTAGCAATTATGTCTTTAATGGTTGAAGAAATGTTTGTGCTATTTTATTTATATATATATATTTATTTTATATATAATATGAATGAATCTCACCCCACAAAAATGAGAAACACAATTTCGTCAGCGGCATCATGTAAAACACCAATATTCTATTATCTATTGCCTATTCATTTAGAATTGAAAGTGATGCAGTGGATAGATTGAACTAAAAATCTTAGTCCCCAACTTGTGTCCTTGGTGTCTGATCTTTCCAAGTTGGCACACCTGAACGTGAAGCAGAACTTAGTGTCGTTAAAAACTCCTCTCTGAGAATTGTAGTATCTAAAACTCTTGAATGTCTATTTCTGTACCTGCTTTACGTTTTTCTTGTGGAACATAGGGATGCTGAAAAGACACTGCAGATTCTCCATCTGGTTCCAAAAACTAATACCCCTCAATCACCTACCTTCTCAATATCTATCCAATTCTCCCTTAAACATTTCCACACTGTCTGCCTCCTTGGCCAGTCCATTTCACATGCTCATCACCTTCTGTGTCAAGGAGCTAAATATTTCAGCACCTTTCCTTTTTTAAGCTTGCAAACATGAGTTTGTGGTGATGTCTAACATATTATCAGGGTTCAATTTATTTATCTCAATTATCTTGAATACTTGAATAATGACACCCCTTAGCTTTCTCATCTCCAGAGAAAGAAGATAGAGAAGGTTTGGGGGATAGATTTTGGTGGGGGAGGGGGTGGAGTGCAAATTACTTGAGACGGGAGAAATGAAAGGAGACACGACTGGGTAACAGGAAGGTGAGGAGTCAGGAGAAAAGTGCCCAGAAGGGGTAAAGAGAAGAGAAAGAAAAAAGGGAGATAAAAATAATGGGCATGATAAAGATTAGGATAGGTATGTCCTGGTTGTAAACAGAGAATAGGGATGAGGCAATAAGAGAGAGTCTAAAGTTAAAGTCAGAGGTCGCGTGGTGAGATGAAGTTGAGTTGTAAATGGGGTGAAGTCAGCTTGGAGCACCAATGAGCTGATGTCCAGATTCAGTGACAGGTGTGGAGGACAAGTGAGTTCAGGAGCTGTTTGAGGGGCAGAGTATCAGTGGGCACACTGGTAGAGGTATTTCCATGGAAAATGGAGAATTGACCATGAGCTAACATAGG
This sequence comes from Heptranchias perlo, assembly GCF_035084215.1. Classification (NCBI taxonomy): domain Eukaryota; kingdom Metazoa; phylum Chordata; class Chondrichthyes; order Hexanchiformes; family Hexanchidae; genus Heptranchias; species Heptranchias perlo. The sequence continues at coordinate 24,541,245 of NC_090333.1, forward strand.
TTGATCCAGGGATCCAGTGGAGGTGAGCCATGCCCTTTGTGATTAGGAGTACACACCAATGGATCCAGTATACCAGCGACGATGAATGAAGTCAGCTACAATGGGAAGCAGGCGGAAAGCGATGGAGCAAAGGTCATTCGGCAGCAGTGGAACAGAATTCATAGCAGGATGGGTAACAGCAGAAATAGATCAAAGCTAGCTCAGCATAGAGTGAAAAATTCCTGGCAGTAGAGCAGAAAATTGAGGATGCAACAGCAGGCCAGAGACTAGAATCAAAACAACCTAGTCTCTGTAGAAAACAGCGGCGATGTTGAGGTCACTAAGGTTCAGAAGCAGTGGAGAAATGAACTTTGGCCCAGGAGAAGTGGATTTCTGGCTAGGACCCACACAACAGCAAAATAAAGCTGAGAACTAGCAGTGCACTGAAATACAGCTAGTAGTTCAGCAGATAACAGTAGTAGGTGGCTGTAGGCTAAGAAAAAGTTACCTTGAAACTTGAAGCGACGTCTGACAGTGTAGTCCAGTAGAGCAGTGTAGTTCGCTCAGAGTAAGATGGCAGCTTCGCTACCTGAAGGGCAGTGCCAGCTTGGTTCTCTCTGCCACCGTTTTACCACTGTTTATTTCTTTTTCCTAGTCTCATTACTTTAAAATTTGTGCAAATCAAGAATCGTTTGCCACTCATCAGCCCATCTTCCCAATCTATCCAGATTTGTGCGTTCCCTTATTGTTTGAACTCCCTCCCCCAATTTAGTGTCATCTTCAAATTTAGAGACAACTCTGTTTCTGTCTCTAGCTCCAAATCATTTGTACACCCTATGAACAGCAATCGACCTAGCACTGATGCTTGTCGCATCTTGCCAGTGACTTATTTCCAATCACAACCACTTTTATTTCTGGTTTAGCCAATTTCCAAACTTTCCTCTTATTCCATACCTTCCCACTTTGTGGACTAATCACTTGTGTGCCATGATATTAAATGCCTGACTGAAATCTGTGTATAGAACTTTCACTGTCAATTAGGTCCGTCATTTCTTCAAAGAATTCTATTACAATGCTAACTTTCTCTTACGTTATCATACCTATCTAGGTGTTAAATTATCCCCTCTCCAATAATACCTTCTAATATTTACCCACAATAGAATTTGGGCTCAGTGACCTGTAGTTTTCTGGATCATCCATCTATCCCTTGTTAAAGATTGGTGTTATGTTAAATACTTTTCAATCCTTAAGCACTATTCCTGAAAAAATAGTGGCATGGCAAGACTGATTTCATTAGCCACTTCTCCAAGTGCCTTTTCTATGAATTACATCTGGGCCTACTGCCTTGGCCTCCATTAACTTTCTTAGCCTATCAGTGACTGTCTTATGACGTTTCTATTATTTTTAGTACTTCTACCATTTCCACCACCACCCCCCCACCCCCCCTCCCTCTCCACTCTGAAAATTCAACTTCCATGCTGGGGAGATTGCCATGGTATGCTCTATCATCACATAGATCTACAGGGTATTCTGGAGGGGGAGGGTGAACAGCCAGTAGTCGTGGTCCATATTGGTACCAACGACATAGGTAAAAAAAGGGATGGGGTCCTGCAAGGTGAATTTAAGGAGTTAGGAGATAAATTAAAAAGCAGGACTTCAAAGGTAGTGATCTCAGGATTACTACCGGTGCCACATGCTAGTGAGTATAGGAACAGGAGAATAGACAGGATGAATGCGTGGCTGTAGGGATGGTGTAGGAGGGAGGGATTTAGATTCCTGGGACATTGGGACCGGTTCTGGGGAAGGTGGGACCTGTACAAGCGTGACGGGTTACACCCGAGCAGGACCGGGACCAATGTCCTCGCGGGGGTGTTTGCTAGTGCTGTTGGGGAAGGTTTAAACTAGAGTGGCAGGGGGATGGGAACCTGAACGGGGAGTCAGAAGGGAATAAAGTTGAGAGCAGCAAGTGAGGGGAAGACCCAGGGGAAATCTACAATACAAATAGTACGAACAGTTGTTCAAGAACAAGTGAAAGGGAAAAGCGTAGAGCAGCAGAAAGAAAGTGTACTTTAGGCACGACAGATAAAATAAAAACTAGAAGGCGTAAGGCGATTAACCCAGCATCAAAGCTGTGGCAGGGGGTTGGGAACCTGAGCAGGGAGACAGAGGAAAGCGTGTCAGGAAGGGACAGAAGGTATGGAGTAAAAGGTAAAGTGTTAAAAAAGGAAAAAGCAGGAACTAAGTGTCACAAAACATATTTGAAAGTTCTTTATCTGAATGCACGTAGCATTCGTAACAAAATGGACGAGTTAACGGCACAAATAACTACGTATGGGTATGATCTTGTGGCCATTACAGAAACATGGCTGCAGGGTGACAACGACTGGGAATTAAATATGCCAGGGTATTTAACAATCAGGAAGGACAGGCAGGAAGGAAGGGGAGGTGAGGTGGCTATGTTAATAAAGGAAGGAATCACTGTAATACAGAGAAATGATATTGGGACAAAGGATCAGGACAATGAAACAGTTTGGGTAGAGATAAGGAATAATAAGGGGAAAAAAACACTAGTGGGCGTAGTATATAGGCCTCCTAATAGTTGCAACTCTGCTTGAAGAAGTATTAATCAGGAAATAGTCGGGGCATGTAATAAGGGAACAGCTATAATTATGGCGGATTTTAACTATCATATTAACTGGACAAATCAAATTGGGCAGGGCAGCCTTGAGGAAGAGTTTATTGAATGTATTAGGGATGGATTTCTTGAGCAGTATGTAACTGATCCTACAAGGGGGCAGGCAACCTTGGACCTGGTCCTGTGTAATGAGCCAGGATTAATTAATAATGTCCTAGTTAAGGATCCCCTTGGAATGAGTGACCATAACATGGTTACATTCCATATCCAATTAGAGGGTGAGAAGGTTGGTTCTCAAACAAGCGTACTGAGCTTGAATAAAGGAGACTATGATGGTATGAGAGCGGAATTGATTAAAGTGGACTGGGAAAATAGATTAAAGGGTAAGACGGTACATGAGCAGTGGTGTTCATTTAAGGAGTTATTTTACAACTTTCAAAACAAATATATTCCACTGAGGAAAAAAGGGTGTAAAAGAAATGACAGCCATCCATGGCTAAGTAAAGAAATTAAGGATAGTATCCGACTAAAAACAAGGACATATAAGATAGCCAAACTTAGTGGGAGGATAGAAGATTGGGAAGTCTTCAAAAGACAGCAAAAAGTAACTAAAGGATTGATTAAGAAAGGGAAGATAGATTATGAAAATAAATTAGCAAAAAATATAAAAACAGATAGCAAGAGTTTCTATAGTTATATAAAAAGAAAAAGGGTGGCTAAGGCAAACGTAGGTCCCTTAGAGGATGAGACTGGGAAATTAATGGTGGGAAAATGGAGATGGCAAAAATGCTGAACAAATATTTTGTTTCAGTCTTTACGGTAGAGGACACTAAGAATATCCCAACACTGAACAAACAGGGGGCTCAAGGGAGGGAGGAGCTAAATACGATTAAAATCACTAAGGAATTGGTACTCAGTAAATTAATGGGACTCAAGGTGGATAAATCCCCTGGACCTGATGGCTTACATCCGAGGGTCTTGAGGGAAGTGGCAGTAGGGATTGTGGATGCTTTGGTAATAATGTTCCAAAATTCTCTGGACTCGGCAAAGGTCCCGGCAGATTGGAAAACTGCTAATGTAACACCCTTATTTAAAAAGGGTAGTAGGCAGAAGGCTGGAAATTATAGACCAGTTAGCCTAACATCTGTGGTGGGTAAAATTTTGGAGTCTATTATTAAGGAGACAGTAGCGGAACATTTGGATATACATAATTTAATAGGACAAAGTCAGCATGGCTTTACGAAGGGGAAGTCATGTCTGACAAATTTGCTTGAGTTCTTTGAGGACATAACGTACAGGGTGGATAAAGGGGAACCAGTGGACGTAGTGTATTTAGACTTCCAGAAGGCATTCGACAAGGTGCCACATAAAAGAATATTGCTCAAGATAAAGAATCACTGGATTGGGGGTAATATTCTGGCATGGGTGGAGGATTAGTTATCTAACAGGAAGCAGAGAGTTGGGATAAATGGTTCATTCTCGGACTGGCAACCAGTAGCCAGTGGTGTTCTGCAGGGGTCGGTGCTGGGTCCCCAACTCTACAATCTATATTAACGATTTGGAGGAGGGGACCGAGTGTAACATATCAAAGTTTGCAGATGATACAAAGATGGGAGGGAAAGTAGAGAGTGAGGAGGACATAAAAAACCTACAAGGGGACATAGACAGGCTGGGTGAGTGGGCGGAGATTTGGCAGATGCAATACAATATTGGAAAATGTGAGGTTATGCACTTTGGCAGGAAAAATAAGAGAGCAAGTTATTATCTTAATGGCAAGAAACTGGAAAGTACTGCAGTACAAAGGGATCTGGGGGTCCTAGTGCAAGAAAATCAAAAAGTTAGTATGCAGGTGCAGCAGGTGATCAAGAAGGCCAACGGAATGTTGGCGTTTATTGCTAGGGGGATAGAATATAAAAACAGGGAGGTATTGCTGCAGTTATATAAGCTATTGGTGAGACCGCACCTGGAATACTGCATACAGTTTTGGTGTCCATACTTAAGAAAAGACATACTTGCTCTCGAGGCAGTACAAAGAAGGTTCACTCGGTTAATCCCGGGGATGAGGGGGCGGACATATGAGGAGAGGTTGAGTAGATTGGAACTCTACTCATTGGAGTTCAGAAGAATGAGAGGCGATCTTATTGAAACATATAAGATTGTGAAGGGGCTTGATCGTGTGGATGCGGTAAGGATGTTCCCAAGGATGGGTGAAACTAGAACTAGGGGGCATAATCTTAGAATATGGGGCTGCTCTTTCAAAACTGAGATGAGGAGAAACTTCTTCACTCAGGGTAGTAGGTCTGTGGAATTTGCTGCCCCAGGAAGCTGTGGAAGCTACATCATTAAATAAATTTAAAACAGAAATCGACAGTTTCCTAGAAGTAAAGGGAATTAGGGGTTACGGGGAGCGGGCAGGAAATTGGACATGAATTTAGATTTGAGGTTAGGATCAGATCAGCCATGATCTTATTGAATGGCGGAGCAGGCTCGAAGGGCCGATTGGCCTACTCCTGCTCCTATTTCTTATGTTCTTATATGTTTACTATCATTTGGTCACTTGAAATGTCACCTTTCGGATCTTTCAATAGTGAAAACATTTTTTTTTCACTGCTGTATCCCTAGAAATGCTTGAGATTTCTTTTGCTATTTCCTGCCTAATCTCACTTTCTATTTTAGCTTGCTTAACCAGTTTCTTAACCTCTTTTACCTTGTTTTATATTCATCTCGGTTACACTAACACACATAACACGGCCACCAATTCCTTTTCAGGCCAAATTTGTTTCCTTCTCTCAGCAAAAACTCTGTTGTGTTTCACATTTCTGGCTGACAGAGTTTGAAATCACCTTTTTCTTTCTTTTCGCAGGAATTACTATTTTAAACTTTTACTTCCTCTTTCCACACATTTGAAGGGTGGTATAAATCCCAATATTCAGTATTGTCAATTCTTTAAGTCTCCAGTTTAGATCTATACTAATATTGAACATTATCCCTCAGGACCTTCTATTCTGATTTCACATAAGAAGCTTTAGTACTTACTGAACAATATTATATTTCAACCACTGCTTTGCATGTGTACAGGACAAATTGTACTCCATATTGAAAGTAGGAACTACATTGAAAAGCAATTAAAGATACTTCATGCTAATCTTTCACATAGAGAGCTGGCATAGGCACGATGGGCCGAATGGCAGCCTCCTGTGCTGTATCAGTCTATGATTCTAATCCATCAGGGCTTACATACTTACAGGACCTATGGAAAGAGGAATCCTAAATCCCACCTGTTTGATTTTTTTATGTTCTATTAAGTTTGTCTACCTATTAAACTGAACATTTTTTTTAAAATTTAGGTCTGTATGGCTGGCTGTCAACAGTGCAAGGTGACATTGTACCACTAATGTCACACAATGCAAAGAGTGATATCACGAAGGCACATCAACTAACACTGATAAATTTAAAGTTCCTCCTGTTAAAGAGTTAAATGTTTAGTCATCGTGTCTGAGGGCATTTATGTCCCTTTCCGATGATAAGTTGGATGTCTATGGATTTAAAAAGAAATTTCTTCCCTACCTCTCCTTCCTGAGTGCATAATTTTTGAGAGCAAAATTGATGTTTAGAACTAAATTTGTGGGGATCTGGAGACTTAAAGGAAAAAGTAATTTTAGCAGGTATTCACGTAAAATAATTGTTAATTAGTTAGGGGGTTCTTCGAGTAGACAGCGGATAGATGTTTTAATTCACAGCAGGTGCAAAACAGACATTTTTGCTGACACTGGGTAATGGGATTCATGCACATCCAGTTGGACAACATCAGCTGCTCAGTGGCTAGTCTGTCTGCAGACTGATATACACCTGTCATTTTGCACAATCCCTGAACACAGCAAAACATGTTGGTTTTGTGTTAAATAGAAAATGCTCCTGATCTTTTTGTAGACACACCAACTACATGGCAGTTAATGTTAACTGCCAGCTGTGATTTATTTGCAGCACGTCTGTATTCAGAAAATATATACCATACAAAGCTTTGAAAAAATATATATCATGAGCCCAACCTCAATTGCTAATCTGGTAAATGCACCATGTGGTGTAATACTGAGTCATATAGACAAGTCTGCATTGTTCATAAGTCGTAATAGTGGGAAGCATGACAGTTGGCCTGGGATGTCCCCAGGCTACGGAGGGGAAAATTAGCCACTCAATCACTATCCAGTGCTATCTGCTGAAAGGGAGCTTATGTGAATGTAAAGTGAGGACAGCATTAGATTCAGCTATGATGGCCCCTTAGTTAAATGGCCCACCAACATACTCACTGTCCAGTTCACACATGGAGAATGCAACAGAAGCTGCATTAAATGCATATAAATGGGAGAAATTGCTTAAATGCAGTATAAACTTTGCCTCCCTTCCCCCCACACTTGTGTGTTCATTATATTTCTTGGTTAGGCATGTGTGAAAATTAGGATATCATTTTACATTATTTATCATTGAGAATTCAAGTCTCAGAAGTCAATTTGTGATGTTTCTGTTTATCATCAACTATATTTCTGCCTGGAATGGCTCCACAGTAGTGATTTTTTATATGGAGAAAAAACAAGTAGAATAAGGAGCAGTGACCCCATGGGTTGAAGCAAATTGGGAACTGGGTAACACTGCTTTGGGAACTTTGTATGAATCCAATAGAAATTGTGGAATTAGCGTCTCATTTACTGAAGGCAGTTAGTGGATGTGTTCAATGGATTTCAATTTTGTCCATATTGAGTATGAATCCATTGCACAGAATCTTTACCCCCACCACCCAACCCCAAAGTGTTAGTTGTTCTGTAGATGTTTTTGTTTTTTGGGAGGGAACTGCTCATATCTAGTGCACATGTGTTTTTCAGAGGGGAATCCCTCTGTGAGTGTGATACTGCATACCATAAGCCTGTTAAATCTTTACAGTGGGTGGTGGAAGAAGATGCTTACTATAAAGCATGTATTAGTTTTAGGAGTTCTTAAATCAATCCTAAAAGAAGTTCTTGCAGGTAATCACTGTACATTTTGTCATAGTGCCTAGTGCTCCACCACGGAAAGTGGAAGCAGAGTCAGTAAACTCAACAACAATCAAAGTCACGTGGAAGCCCCCAGTGTCTAACAAGCAGCATGGACAGATTCGTGGATACCAGGTCACTTACGTACGTTTGGAAAAAGGGGAACCACAAGGACATCCAATCATTAAAGATGTGATGTTAGCAGAAGAACAGGTAAGAGCAGTTAGTTGCTGAGAGCTGAGTTATTAAAAATTACTGATCATGAGAGGAAGAAAGGAATTACTGTACAATATAAAATACATTTATGAAGTACTGAATGAAAGCAAAATGGGCGACTAGTTGTCTCAAATGTAGCCTTCTAAAAATATATATCATTGATATTGTTTAGTCAAAGTGCTTTGCCTTACTGGTGCGTGTTGATTTGTTGAGTCTGAGCTTAAACTTGCGTGGTTTTCAGACAATGGCTATATTTGGTTTATCTACAATTGCCCAGAACAGACATTTGTTTTGTATTGATCTGGTACTGATCTCAGTCTAATGATGATTATTTATAATATGATTTCTAAATGTTTCCCTTTATCCTCCTTAAATGGTGTTTGGAACATACCACATAATTTTTTCCCGCTGCACTAATGCAAGCAGAACATGAAGAATGGACAATTTGCAAACCCTGCTATTATTTTTTTTCATGTTTTAGAAAAATGTCCCCTAAAAGAGAAATCCAACTCAAGTTTAAAGTCGGAAAACAACAAAAGCAAAATGTAACGGTGTGCACAGAATCAAAACTTCTGTTTATTTTTCATAAATAGGGCAGAAGTATTACTGAAGAATTAATGTTTATTTTTCTGCTAATCTCTTTTTATGGTTTGTTTTTGCGGTGTTTTTTGTATATTGCTCGAAGCTCTAACTGGTAAGTTATTTTGCTGTTAGTAGTAACCATCAGTGGTAGATTTTCTTTACTGCGAGTGAAACCAGTTGGAATCAAAGTAAAGCTGATCAAACAAAATCACGATTGATTTGAAGATACTGAGTGGTTAGCTGATGGCCTTTGCAAGTGGCTTCGAAAATTCAAAAATCATCTTGCATTTTGTTACTTTTACTACTAACTAATTTCTTCCAGGTTGTCAGTAGTATTTTGGTGTGTTGTAATGGTGGGTGTCATGCTGTTGCATATTTTGTTTCCCTTCTAATTTTTTTCTCTCTTTCTCTTGCATTTGTTTACATTACCTGTCTTGCTTCCACACCTATACAGGTTGAGAGAGAGTTTGTTTCACACCAAAGGGTGTAGAACTTACCTATATTGCTAAGCAAGAAGGAAAATGCTCAATAAACATATAGAGATTGCAGAAGTCTTACTCTTGATTAAACTCCATCAAACAGGTGGAGTTCACCCATAATCCTCAGTGAAAATGAACACAACCTATAATTAATAAGTTATCAAGCACTTTTGTTCATACTGAGCAATCAGGGTAGGCTCTGTCTTTATTACTACCAAACTAACTCACGATCTGCAGTGACAAGAGGCATACTGCTTTATTATTGAAGCATATTAGGCCATTTGCAATGTTGACTAAAGTGTGTCTGTACAATTATATTCTGGATTCGTTGTTAGCAACTTGTGAAAAATAAATTTAGGCTAAAGTTGCAGAACCAAAAGCTTTTTTTTTTCATTTTGATGATCTAAAAGCCCTGGTAGGATTGATGATGTACTGTTGTCTACGAACAGTTGCATGTTACATCGGAACAGGAGTAGGCCATTCAGCCCCACGTGCCTGCTCCGCCATTTGATAAGGAAAGGGTGAACAGGCTGGGGCTCTTTTCTCTAGAAAAGAGAAGGCTGACGGGTGACTTGATAAAGGTTTTTAAGATAATGAAAGGATTTGAGAGGATGTTACCTCAGTAAATAGTTTTTTGGAAGTGTGGGTACCTGCAAACACCTCCAAATTATCTGGTGCAATCAGGCATCATATTTAAGATATAAAAACATAAAATGCTAGGAACACTCGGCAGGTCAGGCAGCATATGTGGAAAGAGAAACAGAGTTAACGTTTCAGTTCGATGACCAGTTCTGCTGAAAGGTCATCGACCTGAACGTTAACACTGTTTCCCTCTCCACAGATGCTGCCTGACCTGCCAAGTGTTTCCAGCATTTTATGTTTTTATTTCAGATTTCCAGCATCCACAGTATTTTACATTATGATTACATCGCATCTACACAGATACAGGCCATTCAGCCCAACTGGTCTATGCCTCCGTCTATGCGCCGCACGAGCCTCCTCCCTCCCTACTTCATCTAACCCGATCAGCATATCCTTCTATTCTGTTCTCCCTCGTGTGCTTATCTAGCTTCCCTTTAAATGCATCTATGCTATTTGCTTCAACTACTCCTTGTAGTAACGTGTTCCACATTCTTACCACTCTTTGGGTAAAGAAGTTTCTTCTGAATTCGTTATTGGATTTATTAGTGTCTATATCTTATATTTATGACCTTCGAGTTTTGGTCTCCTCCACAAGTGGAAACATTTTCTTTACGTCTAGATTTAAGGTGAGAGGGGAGAGATACAGAAGGGTCCAGAGGGGCAATTTTTTCACTCAAAGGGTGGTGAGTGTCTGGAACGAGCTGCCAGAGGCAGTAGTAGAGGCGGGTACAATTTTGTCTTTTAAAAAGCATTTGGACAGTTACATGGGTAAGATGGGTATAGAGGGATATGGGCCAAGTGCAGGCAATTGGGACTAGCTTAGTGGTATAAACTGGGCGACATGGACATGTTGGGCCGAAGGGCCTGTTTCCATGTTGTAAACTTCTATGATTCTATGATTCTATCAAATCCTTTCATTATCTTAAAGACCTTTATCAAGTCACCCGTCAGCCTTCTCTTTTCTAGAGAAAAGAGCCCCAGCCTGTTGACCCTTTCCTGATAAGTATATCCTCTGAGTTCTGGTATCAGCCTTGTGAATCTTTTTTGCACATTCTCCAATGCCTCTATTTTGTTTTTATAATATGGAGACCAGAACTGTGCATAGTACTCCCAAGTGTGGTCTAACCAAGGTTCAATACAAGCTTAACATAACTTCTCTGCTTTTCAATTCTATCCCTCTAGAAATGAACCACAGTGCTTGATTTGCCTTTTTTATGGCCTTATTAACCTGCATCGCTACTTTTAGTGATTTGTGTATCTGTACCCCAAGATCCCATTGTTCCTCTACCCCATTTAGACTCTTATTATCCAAGCAGTATGTAGCCTCCTTATTCTTCCTACCAAAATGCACACCTCACAATTATCTATATTGAAATTCATTTGCCAATTACACGCCCATTCTGAAAGTCTTCTTGCATTTTGACGAGTTCTTCCTTTGTATTAACTACACCCCCCAATTTGGTGTGATCCACAGATTTTGAAATTCTACTTCCGATTCCCGAGTCCAAATAGTTATTATAAGTTGTGAATAACAGTGGTCTCAGCACCGATCCCTGTGGAACACCACTTCCCACCTTTTGCCAGTCTGGGTAGCTACCCTTAACCCCTGCTTTCTGTTTTGCAGCCAGCTTGCTATCCATTCTGCTACCTGTCCCCTGACTCCACATGCTCTGACTTTGGTCATAAGTCCACAATGCAGCACCTTATCCAAGGCCTTTTAAAAAATCCAAATATATAACATCTACTGCATTACCATTGACTTCTCTTTCTTTTACTTCTTCAAAGAATTCAATAAGGTTGGTCAAGCATGACATTCCCTTCTGAAATCGGTGCTGACTATTCTTTATTATGTTTGTTTTCCGGATGTTTTTCTATTACATTAAAAGATTCCATTATCTTTCCTACCACAGATGCTAAACTAACTGGTCTGTAGTTCCCTGGACTTGTTCTATTTTCCTTTTTAAATATAAGAATAACATTAGCTGTCCGCCAGTCCTCTGGCACAATTCCCTTTTCTCATGAATTTTTATATATATGTAATAGTGCCTCTGCTATCCCTTCACTAACTTCGTTTAATATGCGCAGATGCAATGCATCCGGACCAGTGGTTTTATCCTCTCAAGTTTGATCAGTTTATCAATTATCTCCCCCCTTTCCATCTTAAATGTCTCTATATCTTTTTTGATCTCTTCTTCTAATATCATGCCCACCATGTTAGCCTCCCTGGTAAATACTGAGTCAAAGTACTGACCCTATCCCTATCCCGATTTTTAAAAATTATTTATGTGCCTGTAGAATACCTTACTATTTCTTTTTGTATTCCTTGATTTAATTTCGTAGTTCCTCTTTGCTTTTCTAATTGTTTTTTTGACTTCTTTCCTAACCTCTTTGTATTCCCTTTTGTCATCCTACTTTACTGTCTATGAACCTAGAGTATGACTTTTTCTTCAGTTTCAATTTTACCCTTATCTCTTTATTCATCCATGGTGTTTCATTATTTTGCTTTTGTTTTATCGTATTTAAGGTGTTTGATCAGCCTGATCAAACAGCTCAATTTTCCCAGTTGGGAAGCATCATCTAAATATTTTCATCGGGGAGAGAAAGAAAAGAGATAAGGAGAGAAGGGGGAAAAGCATAAGACTTAATGCTTTTTTGTCATATACGAGGTGTTCAGATTGGTTCCAATCCCAGCCTCCGTGGCATTTCCTCCACGCTACCCTTATCTTACATCCACTTGCAACTCAGGGCAAGTTGCTGGATCTCAGTTGGATCATTTAGCACAAAATGCTTGTACAAAGCAGCTTTTGTCAGTTATTTGCTCTTGATTTCATTCTATATTTTGCCATCATTGTGGACCACCTACCAATTGAATTTTTACAAAATTTAATAAGTAAGAACTTCCATCAGAATGAGGAGAGTGCTGAATTTTGGTTTGCTTTTGTGGCGTACGTGAAAAAAATGGTCCCTTTTAATGAGACTGTATAAATAATATTCCTCCCTCCACCGCCCCTGCCCCCGTGAATATGACCACCTCCTGTCTCCAGCCTCCCTAATCCTTCTGAACACCTCCCTCTAGCTTCTTGTCTTCTCTCAGCCTCTCCATTGAGAGCTGCTGCTGTGATATTGGGCATCAATTTCTATACTCCCCTTCTTACTGTAATCTGCGTCCCTCTGGACTTGTAGGTGTTGAAATTGAATAGCGCGGTAGAGCGGTTGCAAGGATTGTGTTCCACTATTCACCCGCGCTTATTGATTGCAATGCAGACAGCACGTATAATCCGAGCTGCCTGCTGATTACCATGATTGCTGCGTGCAGCCAACACTACCCGCAAAGTTCATTGACTGCAATGAGGAGGGGGCCTGATCTGGGGTGTGCACAACTTTACTTAATGGCTGCCAGCACCTCTTAAAGGAAAAGTGCATTGTAGCTGCAAATCGACTGGAAGTCGTCTCAGTGAGGTGAAATGGCAGAGAGCAGACATCTTGATTTTTGAATTCTGCACTGGAGGCCTTGGTGCAGGAGGGAGACAGGAGGAGGGACATTCTCTATCCCCAAGGCAGCAGGAAGCTTTCCAGGCACCTGATGCGCAGGCAGTGGGAGGAGGTTGCCGACAAGGTGAATGTGAGGAGCATAACTCCTCGGACATGGATGCAGTGCAGGGAGAAGTTCAGTAATCTGATGAGAGTTGTCAAGGTAAGATCAATCTTCAAATGGCATCTCATAACAGCTGGAACGCTTACGGCCTCATTAACTGCTGAATTCATAGCACTCCAATCCTCCACCTACCTACAATCTGTAACAATCAGTGCAGTTCACTTCACCCTCACACACACTCAGCGCTATTACAAATTTCACACCCACAACTCTCATCTCACACACATACACTGACAGCTATTCAACCATGCCAGCCACTTTACCCAAACATCTCAAGACTCTCATTAACACACTTCCCTCTTTCTTGCACAAAACGATGCCATGGAACCTCAGATGGCTGCCATCATGGCTCTATGTGTCACTGTTGGAAGGGGCTTCCAGGGCACACAGCAGTCCAGCACTCTATTCTCCAACAGAGCACTAGGGAGTGCTGATGCACAACCCCAGGACCGTGGCATTGGTTCCATGGAAGAGGTACCTGTTGTCCTCCCTCAGGATGACAATATACCTGCTCCCACACCTGCCACACCACCAGTGCCTTTGCTGGCTCCAGCCTGCTGCAGCCCAGGCCGAGATGGTGCAGTCTGCAGCCAAGCCTTCTAGGCCCAGAGCCGCTTGAAGTCGTCCTCCAAAGCCATCTGCAGGCTCCTCAATGGAAGCTTAGCAGCCTTCCACCTCCCAAGCTGCAGCCAGTCTTCAGCCAATTCGATTCACTCCAGGTGATATCAAGAAACGGCTGAGTGCACTGGATACAGCAAAGGCTATGGGCCCCGACAACATCCCGGCTGTAGTGCTGAAGACTTGTGCTCCAGAACTAGCTGCGCCTCTAGCCAAGCTGCTCCAGTTCAGCTACAACACTGGCATCTACCCGACAATGTGGAAAATTGCCCAGGTATGTCCTGTCCACAAAAAGCAGGACAAATCCAATCCGGCCAATTACTGCCCCATCAGTCTACTCTGAATCATCAGCAAAGTGATGGAAGGTGTCGTTGACAGTACTATCCAGCGGCACTTACTCACCAATAACCTGCTCACTGATGCTCAGTTTGGGTTCCGCCAGGACCACTCGGCTCCAGACCTCATTACAGCCTTGGTCCAAACATGGACAAAAGAGCTGAATTCCAGAGGTGAGGTGAGAGTGACTGCCCTTGACATCAAGGCAGCATTTGACCGAGTGTGGCACCAAGGAACCCCAGTAAAACTGAAGTTAATGGGAATCAGGGAGAAAACTCTCCAGTGGCTGGAGTCATACCTAGCACAAAGGAAGATGGTAGTGTGTTGGAGGCCAATCATCTCAGCCCCAGAACATTGCTGCAGGAGTTCCTCAGGGCAGTGTCCTAGGCCCAACCATCTTCAGCTGCTTCATCAATGACCTTCCCTCCATCATAAGGTCAGAAATGGGGATGTTCGCTGATGATTGCACAGTGTTCAGTTCCATTCGCAACCCCTCAAATAATGAAGCAGTCCGAGCCCACGTGCAGCAAGACCTGGACAACATCCAGGCTTGGGCTGATAAGTGGCAAGTAACATTCGCGCCAGACAAGTGCCAGGCAATGACCATCTCCAACAAGAGAGGGTCTAACCACCTCCCCTTGACATTCAACGGCATTACCATCGCCGAATCCCCCACCATCAACATCCTGGGGGGTCACCGTTGACCAGAAACTTAACTGGACCAGCCATATAAATACTGTGGCTACAAGAGCAGGTCAGAGGTTGGGTATTCTGTGGCGAGTGACTCACCTCCTGACTCCCCAAAGCCTTTCCACCATCTACAAGGCACACGTCAGGAGTGTGATGGAATACTCTCCACTTGCCTGGATGAGTGCAGCTCCAACAACACTCAAGAAGCTCGACACCATCCAGGACAAAGCAGCCCGCTTGATTGGCACCCCATCCACCACCCTAAACATTCACTCCCTTCACCACCGGCGCACTGTGGCTGCAGTGTGTACCATCCACACGATGCACTGCAGCAACTCGCCAAGGCTTCTTCAACAGCACCTCCCAAACCCACGACCTCTACCACCTAGAAAGACAAGAGCAGCAGGCACATGGGAACAACACCACCTGCACGTTCCCCTCCAAGTCGCACACCATCCCGACTTAGAAATATATCGCTGTTCCTTCATCGTCGCTGGGTCAAAATCCTGGAACTCCCTTCCTAACAGCACTGTGGGAGAACCTTCACGGACTGCAGCAGTTCAAGAAAGCGGCTCACCACCACCTTTTCAAGGGCAATTAGGGATGGGCAGTAAATGTTGGCCTCGCCAGCGATGCCCACATCCCATGAACGAATAAAAAAGAAATAGAGGACTGATGCAGAATGAGAGTCGTGATTGCTGCCAGGATAGCGGGCACAGACCTGCATAATGCACTGCCTATGGTCGCAAACCAGTTGCACGTTGAGGGAGTGGAACACCTTTCGATTGAGAAATATTGCAGGGTTCTCATGGGGCGCACTCTAGGCAATGTGCATGCAGTCAATGGCACCTTGCACCATGGGGAAGCCTGCATCGTGTGCAAAACCTTGTGCTCCCTCCTTCTGTTTCTCTCTGTCAATGGGGAAGGAGATGCAAGTGCTTTTCTTGGTCTGTCGAGCCTCGGTGACTTCTCTGATACATCAGTGTACTGCAAACTGCGAGATGTTGCTAATGTCACCAATTGCAGCCTGAAAGGAGCCCATGCCATAAAAGTTGAGAGCAACAGTGACCTTTAAAGCCACAGGCTGCGCTCTCCATGTCCTGGCTTGAGGCTGCAGCAACTGACATAGATCAGTAACAACCTCCTTGGTAAAGCGAAGGCACCTCATATATTGCTCCTCACTGAAGTTGAGGTTGGAGAAGTGCACCCTGATGACCCTCTGTGGATATGGCCTCCTGATGAGTGCCTTGCTCCTTCTCCCCCTTCTGGCACCCTGTGGTGTCTTCCTTCATGCTGTCAGTCATGCACAATTCCCAGAGGCAGCGCTACCAGGCTCCCCATGTCTGGAGACAGATAATTTGTGATGGCAACAACAGGAGTGCAAGAAGAGCCGGACCCCTCTCTGTCCAGACAAATTAAACTTTGAACAGCTAGAACTCAGCAAAAACTACCTAGAAGTCAAGCAACAGCCAAAAGTAATAACCAGCAACTTAGCTGTAAATCCTGGATGATCCCTTTAAATACGGCTGGCGAGGGCTCCTTCATGCCGGGTACCAAGGTCAGCACGTGACAGCATTCTGAGTGCTTCTTATTTCATCCTTCGGTTGTTTTCCTTTGTTTCATCACCATGGGTATATGTTGGAACTAATGCAGCACAAACTCCGTTTCCTAGCCACCGACTCCATCCCTCTCCCTGGCCATGGCCTGAGGCTGAACCAAACCATTTGCAACCTTGGTGTCCTATTTGACCCTGAGCTGAACTTCTGACCCCATATCCTCTCCATCACCAAGATCGCCTACTTCCACCTCCTTAACATCGTCCGTCTCCACCCCTGCCTCAGCTCATCTGCTGCTGAAACCCATATCCATGCCTTTGTTACTTCTATTTTCATCGCTCCACCATTGACGCCATGCCTTCAGCTGTCTAGGCCTTAATCTCTGGAATTCTCTCCATAAATCTCTCTGGATCTCTACCTCTCTCTCCTCCTTTAAATCCTACTTCTTTAATCAAGCTTTTGGTCACCTAATATCTCCTTATAGAATCATAGAACGGTTACAGCACGGAAGGAGGCCATTCGGCCCATCAGGTTCACGCCGGCTCTATGCGAGAGCAATCCAGCTAGTTCCACTCCCCGCCCCAGCCCTGTAGCCTTGCAAATTTTTTCCTTTCACGTACTTACCCAGTTCCCTGCAGCATAAGGCTGGCTAAGTTTAAAAAGACTGTGTCCCGAAAGTCCACCCACTGAAATTACAAACGGTTCTTCCTTCATTTCTTGGGCACAAAGCCAAACACCTGTGAAGAGCCAGCACAAAAAAGAAGATTTAAGTGTTACTCACTAAGGGTAAGTATGGTTGTTCCAAGTTAACATAAATTAACAGGTTTTGGCACATTAACAGCAACAACATGGATTTATAAAGCTTGTGGCTTGGTGTCAAATTTTGTTTGATAACGCTCCTGTGAAGCGCCTTGGGACATTTTGCTA
The DNA here is from genome assembly GCF_035084215.1 of Heptranchias perlo. NCBI lineage: Eukaryota > Metazoa > Chordata > Chondrichthyes > Hexanchiformes > Hexanchidae > Heptranchias > Heptranchias perlo. The sequence continues at coordinate 24,558,584 of NC_090333.1, forward strand.
CATTAATGGCACTATATAAATGCAAGTTGTTGTATATAGTTAATTTTGGTGTTGGTGTTTTTACTGCTGACAGATGTGCAAATTAGGAAAAACAGAACAATTTGATTCATTATTTGTTTGTATTGCTGCACAAACATTACTAGACAGAAGTGGAATAATATTTCAACCTTCTTGTCATATTATTGCTCTTGAATGATGCAACAAAGTTATATTGAGAAAATTATGGGAACCTGGTAGTGATCTAATGTAGGCAATGATCTAATTGAAAGCTTCAAATGATGGTTATAAACAACTCGGGCTAAATTGCAAAAGCAAAGATTATCTGCTGAACTCCAAAATTAGCTTGCAACCGAAAAAGAATTTGACTAATTTTTGTGTTGACTGAGCGTGTTTATTTTCTTCATTTGTTATACTTAAGATTAGTAAACTTGATGTGATTACGAGCAGTTTATCAAGAAACTTTCTACAATTAATTACTGGAAAATTCATTATGGATCATATATTCAATTTGTGCTTTTATTGCCAACAAACATGGAAAGTCATTTGTGAACAACCTGGGGCTACTGTGTTGGCCTGTCCCTTATTAGAACACCAAGTTATAGTCCAGCAATTTTATTTTAAATTCACAAGCTTTCGGAGATTAGAAGTGGAGTAGCCCCAGTGGTAGAGTGCCAGTGTAAATTTGGCGCCTTGCGGCAGACATTGATCCACATACTAAGAAACTTCATTCTGACAAAATCTTACTACATACTGTGTACAAATAAGCATTTTCCCTTGCTCTTGGCTAAAGTTCCATTGTGCTTGAGATGGGAATTGATGAGCTGATTAACTTGTCTCCTATATTTATAACTGTATGTGTCACAATTTCAATAATAGATAATCATTTTATGTCATGGAATTATGTGAATAGTTTACATGCATAACAGGTGTATATCAGTAAAAAGAGTCGAAATGAACAGAAAATAAATGGAAGGTGACTGTGACATTGTGATTGTATGCTGTTCTAGATGTCGTATGATCATATGGATTTGGTGAAAAGGTATTATATCATATGTGTGTGTGTAACTTTTAGACTTTATTTCTGTATTGTATCTCTGATTTTGTATTAGATGTGGCATGAAATAAATGGTACATGGCAGCCAAGAGCTTTATGCTATAAGAGGTAACTGTTAAACAGTGGATAAGTAGCAGGTATTAATGTGAGCAGGACCCAAATCCAATGCAGATGGCTGAATCTTGATTTTGGTTTTGAAGAGATAAATACTAATTGTTGTGCAAAGCAGTCTGAAAGTTGCTATTTTAAAATGTGTTCCTTATTATTTTATCCATTCATAGTTAGCATGTGTCCTTACTAATCCAGCCTAGATCGTCTTTCCTCTAATCCCTTCTTTCTAATTGTCTTTGTTTTCCCCAAACCCATCCATTCAGTGGGAGTCTGAGGACACCCAGGACTATGTGAGTAATAAACATGTGCAAGTGTGGGCATGGGCTTTCTATCACAGGTCATCAGAGGGATGTCAAAGATGAATGTAACAGAGATGATTTAAATAGAGAAGAAATGTAATGTGTTGGGTCTTAATGAAGATTTAAGAATTCAGTGTACAGTACCAAAATTAGCCTTTTTATCAGTCACTGTACTAAAGGAAGTCTGCAGTACATCCCTTGAGGCTGATGTCAAAACTACTTTGTGCTCAACCAAGTGATGGTGCTGACAGCATCTGTCTTGCCTTGTGGCAAACACGGTGCCTCCAGGCTTAAAGTGAACAGCATTAGAGTCAGTGATCAAGGTCCTGATAAGACACAGATTTTATTGGACTAGTCAATAAATGGAGTCACCATAATGTAAATTCAACAAGCCTGCTTTTTTCAGTGCTGACTGATGCAGTAAATCTAAAGCCACTTTTGCATAAACAAAAGCAACCCTTTTTTCCAAAAAAAAGCTGTGGACAGTTATGTCGTTTGCTCAGACCTTCTCCATTTACAATAACATAAAACAATTGGAATCGGGATGGTGATTTAAGAGTCTCTCCTGTTAATGGTAAAGCTATCTTTGGAACTGCAAGTGCTTTGCCAGGCTCATTGAGAAGCATTATTTACAACACAATCCCACAAGGGAAGAATTGCAGTGTAGTAATCCAAAGGGTTTCAATCATTTTAGCACTCAAAGTAAAATTCTGGTACATCACAACACTTCCCATTCATCTAAATTGTAAAATTGCACGTTTAGCAGGACCACTTGGTAATGAAGGCTGCAGCTTATTCACCTGTCCTGCTCGCTGAAGGTCACTGTGGATATGGGAGCACTTAATAGAAAAATCAAGGGAGGAATCAGCAATATCATCACACTTGTTTTGGTGGATTGTGAAACTATTAAAAGTACAATTTGTACACACTTCTGCTTTATATCACTTTCCACTGTAACATTAGTGCCATTTTACGCAAATTATAATCAAAGTTACTTTGATTCCTGCCTTTAATCTCAAATCCGTGCAAAATCAGATTGCTGGATTTCCAAAAAAAAAAATTTGTTTTCAACTAATTAACACCCAGTTTGCCTCTGAATGTTAGCAGTGACAATAAATATATACTTGTACACATCTATAAAAAGGTACAATGTGAGATAGTGTGGACATGCTAAAAAGGAACAGTAGAAACAGTATTCGGTTGTTGAGTCTTTGCTTGGGAATTAAGAAAAGAGAAATAATGTGCAGTGTACACCTTTGTTGATCACCTCTCTTTGACATCCCTGCATTACCATTTTGCATTGAGCTTTCTCTGCTCTCTCTGAATTACACAGTTGCATGGGAAATATACTTGCTGGGAGAATCTAATGGGTATTCTATTTGTACATGCAAATGTACACCGTGTAGCCTGTTGCAATGGTGCTGGCATAATGAGTGCTTTTTCCCTCCTTCACTATGTTGCGTGTGATGTGTTGCTCGTTGAGACTTGTTTTGTACTGGTTTCATGTAAACCAATAGTGCTGGATCACTAAGCTGGGCAGTTCTCCAGATTGTCTGGGCAACAAAGCCTGATAAAGATCAGCCTGTCTTGTTTTTAACATGCCATGAAAGATTTGAGATAAGAAATGGAAAGGATCAGTGAGAGAACAAAGCCCACAGTCAACTATCAGAGGGCTAGCAGGAAGAGACTGCGTAAGGTATCTTGTTTTGTATGGAGATTTCTGCCTCCTTGCCTGAGGATATTTTTGAGGACATATTCTTCTCAAATACCCTTTATTAATTGGATTTATTTGTAAACTCTAAATTACGAGATGATAAAACTCTACGAGCTGGATAGCAATGGAAGAGAGAGAAAAATTGGGTGGCAAGGCTTACTGCCACCTCATTGCGCAAAACTAAATTTCCCTCACTGTGCCCCTGCTGGGACTGTCGCTGGCCACTCCTTACCTGCCCACTTTATGCAAATGTCTGCAGGTGGTTTGGGGCCTGGGCTCCCAGCCTATTTCCTTACCTTATGTCCCTTGTCCTGATGCTCCCTGGAACTTCCCGTTGAAGCCTGGCATTAGTTCCAGAGGTAGCGGTGGGAAGGCTCTGAAGTCCCTTGATGGAGGGAGAAGACCTTGTAGCTGCCCCTTCTCCTTCAATCTCACTGCCTTGCGCCAAAAAAAATGGCCACAACTTGAAGAGCCTTCCCGAACCAGCGCAATCGGCAGAATCTCCCAAACACGTATCTGTTGATGGCCGAGGCCTTGTCCTTCAGTTGAAGTCTTTGCGACTTTTCTGCCCCTTTTAATGCTGCTCCTGCTTCTAGTGTGGCAGCACCACCCAGTGTTTATTCAGGGCCACTGGCAGACTCCCACTTACTGAAAGATCCCACTGGGAGCCCAGCTTAATGACCCCCAGTTCAGAAAAATGGGCCAGGGTCGTGGTGTGGTGATGTCAGGTCAGCGGGCAGGATGAGGGAAATCTACCCATCCATGTTTAAATTAATAATTCCACTCCAGTCACTGAAGTTAGTGAGATTGCTATAGACTAGAAACACAAATCAACATCCCCAGCCCTGTGGTATATTTAGTTGAATGAGGTGGATACAAGTATTGACCCAAAGTAGTGTATTTGTTTTCCAAACAGAACAATTGGTGGTATCATTTTTCAAATAGCAGTGATTCCCTTTTCTAATTTCGGAAAGGGACAAGGCAACAATATGATTTTTCAGTTTAATGTCCAAATGACAAATTTGGTAAAATCATAAATCGTGTTAGTGTATACTCAGTCCATAGATGGACATTTCCAGCTGTGTGAGCAGGCTACATCACAGAGAGAAGAAAAGCTGACTCTATTTTGTCCTGAACAAAGGGCATTTCCTATTATTTCAATGAACAGCTTTGCTGAGTGTCCTGGATGAATCAGAGCCTTATTCACTTCAAACAATTGACTCTAGGAGTTTGGATGGAGGTGGCAGTTTGTACAGCTGTGTGCATGTGAAAAAAGTGGTTTGCAGTGGCATTGGTGTTGCTTTTTGATTTCTACTAATTATTGCCGTAGTTAATCTTCTTTGATTTTTTTTCTATGCATTATTTCCTTTACCTGTTATCAACTTATATGATGTGTTTATTGTTATTTCTGTGGTTTGTTGAATTCAGTTAGAACATGCTAGAAGATATACAGTTGTTTCATTTGGATTACACACAAAAAGAATGCACCTCGTTTAATTAGCTAGGATGCAAATTTTATTACAATCATTAGTGCATCCTAACAAAATGCAGTGCAAAACTTGACAAAATTGCAATGACTTCTGATCATTTTCTCTAAACAATCAACTGTGATGTACATTTTGAGGTAGAGTTTCCACTTTGGGCACAATCAGAAAATTAGGTCCAAAATGCGCTTGAAATTGTGCTAGTTAAGTCGTACATCAAGTTTCCGCTAAAATTCATTTACGCAATCACAAACTTAAAAGCTTCCATGAACCTGCGCAATCGGGCAGTGTAATAGAATGTAATCATTTTTTTCCCTTTCCATTAAAAAGTATTCCATAATGTATTTAAAAGTGGTAACTTGGTGCAATTTTATTAATACAGCTGAAAATGGGTTTATCACCAAAAATAAGCATTTTTAATAAGAGTGTCCAGTCCTCCACCTGTGAGCAACCTGATTTAAAATCACTGAAAATGACTTTTTTAAAAAAACTATGCTGAAACATTTACTAGTTTCATTAGTGCACACTAGTCAGTTTCTGAGTAAATTAAATAATTTTTGATAGGAAAATCTTTTAAAACGTGCCTACTAGTGCCTGTGTGCCGAACAAAAAAGGCCGCAACTTGAAGAGCCTTCCCGAACCAGTGCAATCGGCAGAATCTCCCAGTTTTGACCTCAGGGCATGGCCAGTTTTGTAGGCAGGGCCTTATCCAGGCAAATTGAATCTTGAACGAGCATATAAGATCGCGAAAAGCATGAATGTAAGTAGTGTTGGGCGTAACTCACTTAGGTTTAAAATTCCCTGATCTTTTGTGTGGTTCGGCCGATTCCGCCTGGATTGCGTGATGGAAATAAGCGGAAACTCGACCCCTTTATGTTTATTCCTTTAAATTAAGCTGTTAATATTTTCTGGAGTCGAGAGACTGTAGTCACACATTCTTTAAAAGCATTATGATTTCTCATAACATAGATTAAAAAAAAACATATAAACCCACGCCAATTTCTAATCAATTGGTAAAGAACATATTTATGAAAAGCATGGGCTCCCTACATAGCATGCTGGCATAGTGCACTGGCAAGGCCCTGAAAGTATTTTCTTATCCTTTTTTGATACAATATGCTGGTTCGTGTTTTCCCCTTTTGTCTTGTATAGGTCAGGCCTCAACGCATGCTCCCCATCTTTTGCATAGCCCATTGGTCAGGCCTCCAAGTGCCTGCTGTGCAGCATCCTGATTGCTCTTTATTAGCTTGCATGTAACGTTGGGGTTCTTTGTGGACAGATAAACATTGTAACCTATTTGTTTTTGATGCATTTAATAATAGGAAACTGCTATTGGGGGACTGATGCCTGAAACAACATATTCCATTACTGTAGCAGCATACACCACCAGAGGGGATGGAGCTCGTAGCAAACCCAGGCTGGTTACTACTTCAGGAGCTGGTAATTAGGAATGCACACCATGTTAGCCATAGTCTGTGTTTCTTTACTCAGAGAAGTTCTTCCGACAGTAGAAAGAATTCTCAAGAAAAGTAGCATGTGGAGTCGGGACAGGTAGCAGAATGTGGCTACAAAACAGAATGCAGAGAGTAGTGGTTAAGTGTAGCGACACAGATTGGCAAAAGGTGGGAAATGGTGTTCTACAGGGATCAGTGCTGGGACCGACGTTGTTCACAATTTACATTAACGATTTGGATTCAGGATTCGGAAGTAGAATTTCAAAATTTGGGCGACACCAAATTAGGGAGTGTAGTTAATACAAAGGAAGAATGCAACAAAATAGAAGAAGACATTAATAAACTTGCAGAATGGGCGTGTAATTGGCAAATTAATTTCAATATAGATAAATAGGTAGGAAAGAATGGTAAAAAGACAATTAAAGGTTCTTTATCTGAATGCGTGCAGCATTCGTAATAGGATAGATGAATTGACGGCACAAATAGAAACAAATGGGTATGATCTCATGGCCATTACAGAGACGTGGTTGCAAGGTGACCAAGGTTGGGAGCTAAATATCCAGGGTTATTTAACATTTCAGAAGGATAGCAAAAAAGGTAACGGTGCTGGGGTCACTCTGTTAATAAAGGATGAAATTGGTATAATAGTGAGAAATGATCTTGGCTCAGAAGATCAAGATGTCGAATCAATTTGGGTGGAGGTAAGAAATAGCAAGGGAAAGAAATCACTGGTGGGAGTAGTATGTAGGCCCCTAACAGTAGCTACACTGTAGGGCAAAATATGAATCAGGAAATAAGGGGGGCTTGTAAAAAAAGGTAATGCAATAATAATGAGCGATTTTAACTTTCACATAGATTGGACAAATCAAATTGGCAAAAATAGCCCTGAGGAGGAGTTCATAGAGTGTATTAGGGACTGTTTCTTAGATCAATACGTCGGGGAACCAACTAGGGAACAGGCCATTTTGGATCTGGTAATGGGTAACGAAACAAGATTAATTAAGGATCCTTTACTTTGAGATCACTTGGGAAGCAGAGATCATAACATTTTCACATCCAGTTTGAGAGCGAGGATCTTGGGCCTGAAACGATTGTATTAAACTTAAATAAGGGCAATTGCAAAGGAATGAGGGCGGAATTGGCTAAAGTGGACTGGGTAAACAGATTAGATGTTATAGAAACATAGAAAATAGGAGCAGAGTAGGCCATTTGGACCTTCGGGCCTGCTCCGCCATTCAAAATGATCATGGCTGATCGTCTAACTCAGTACCCTGTTCCCGCTTTTTCCCCATATCCCTTGATCCCTTTAGCAATAAGAAATATATCTGTCCCCTTCTTGAATACATCTAATGACTTGGCCTCCACTGCCTTCTGTGGTAGAGAATTCCACAGGTTCACCACCCTCTTGAGTGAAGAAATTTCTCCTCATCTCTGTTCTAAATGGCATACCCCGTATCCTGAGACTGTGACCCCTGGTTCTGGACTCCCCAGCCATCGGGAACATCCTCCCTGCATCTCGTCTGTCTAGTCCTGTTAGAATTTTATATGTTTCGATGAGATCACCTCTCATTCTTCTAAACCCTAGTGAATATAGGCCTAGTCGACTCAATCTCTCCTCATACGTCAGTCCTGCCATCCCAGGAATCAGTCTGATAAACCTTCGTTGCACTCGCTCCATGGCAAGGATATCCTTCCTCAGATAAGGCTACCAAATTGCACACAACACTCCAGATGTGGTCTCACCAAGGCCCGGTATAACTGCAGTAAGACATCCCTGCTCCTGTACTCAAATCCTCTTGCAATGAAGGCCAATATACCATTCGCCTTCCCAACTGCTTGCTGCACCTGAATGCTCACTTTCAGCGACTGGTGTACAAGGACACCCAGATCTCGTTGCACCTCCCCTTTTCCAAATCTATCACCATTCAGTTAATAATCTGCCTTTCTATTTTTACAACCAAAGTGGATATCCTCACATTTATCCACGTTATACTGCATCTGCCATGTTCTTGCCCACTCACCCAACTTGTCTAAATCACATTGGAGCCTCTTTGCATCCTCCTCACAGCTCACATTCCACCCCAGCTTTGTGTCGTCTGCAAACTTGGAAATGTTACATCTAGTTCACTCATCCAAATCATTGATATATATTGTGAATAGCTGGGGCCCAAGCACTGATCCCTGTAGTACCCCACTAGTCACTGCCTGCCACCCAGAAAAAGACCCGTTTATTCCTACCCTCTGTTTTCTGTCTGTCAACCAATTCTCAACCAATGCCAGTATATTCCCCCCCAATCCCATGTGCTTTAATTTTGCACACTAACCTCTTGTGTGGGACCTTATCAAAAGCCTTCTGAAAATCGAAATAAACCACATCCACTGGTTCTCCCCTATCTATTCTACTAGTTACATCCTCAAAAAACTCCAGTAGATTTGTTAAGCATGATTTCCCTTTCATAAACCCATGCTGACTTTGTTCCATTCCGTTAATGCCTCCAAGTGTTCTGTTATCACATCTTTTATAATAGACTCTAGCATTTTCCCCACTACTGATTTCAGGCTAACTGGTCTGTAATTCCCTGTTTTTTCTCTCCCTCCTTTTTTAAATAGTGGGGTTACATTTGCCACCCTCCAATCTGTAGGAACTGTTCCAGAGTCTATTGAATTTTGGAAGATGATCACTAATGCATCCACTATTTCCAGGACCACTTCCTTTAGTACTCTGGGATGTAGATTATCAGGCCCTGGGGATTTGTCAGCCTTTAGCCCCATTAATTTCCCTAGCACTTTTTTTTAACAATACTGGTTTCCTTCAGTTTCTCCCTCTGACTAGACCCTTGGTTCCCTAACATTTCTAGCAAGTTATTTGTGTCCTCCTTTGTGAAGACAGAACCAAAGTATGTGTTTAATTGTTCTGCCATTTCTTTGTTCCCCATTATAATTTCCCCCATTTCTGACTGTAAGGGACCTACATTTGTCTTCACTAATCTTTTTCTCTTGACATATTTATAGAAGCTTTTACAGTCAGTTTTTATGTTCCCTGCTAGTTTACTCTCACTCAATTTTTCCCCTCTTAATCAATCTTTTTGTCCTCCTTTGCTGAATTCTGAACTGCTCCCAATCCTCAGGCTTGCTGCTTTTTCTGGCAATTTTATGGAGTGATGGTGGATAAGCAGTGGCAAACGTCTACGAGATATTTTATGACTAGCAACAAAAATATATCCCTGTCAGGAAGAAAGACACCACAAAAAGGGTGAACCAACCATGGCTAACTAAGGAAGTCAAGGATGGTATCAGGTTAAAAGAAAAAGCATACAACATGGCAAAGATTACTGGTAAGCCCAAAGATTGGGAAAACTTTAAAAACCAGCAAAGCATGACTTGAAGAATAATAAAGAGGGAGAAAATAAATTATGAGAGTAAACTAGCAAGAAATATAAAAACTGACAGTAAAAGCTTCTACAAGTATATAAAAAGGAAGAGGGTAGCTAAAGTAAACATTGGTCCCTTAGAGGATGAGACTGGGAAATAATAATGGAAAACAAGGAAATGGCAGAGGAATTGCACTGATATTTTGTATCTGTCTTCACAGTAGAAGACACGAATAACATACCAATAATAGTAGAAAATCAAGGGGCAAAGGAGAGGGAGGAACTAAAATCAATCACTATCACTCGAGAAAAAGTACTACGTAAACTAATGGGTCTAAAGGCTGACAAGTTCCCTGGACCTGATGGCTTGCATCTGAGGGTCTTAAAGGAAGCGGCTACAGAGATAGTGGATGCATTGGTTGTAATCTTCCAGAATTCACTAGATTCTGGAAAGATCCCAGCGGATTGGAAAACCACAAACGTAACACCACTATTCAAGAAGGGAGTGAGACAGAAAGCAGGTAACTATAGACCAGTTAGCCTAACATTTGTCATTGGGAAAATGCTAGAATCCATTATTAAGGAAGTAGTAGCAGGACATTTGGAGACTTATAATACAATCAAGGAGAGTCAACATGGTTTGATGAAGGAGAAATCATGTCTGACAAATTTATTGGAGTTCTTTGAGGAAGTAACAGGCAGGGTGGATAAAGGGGAACCAATGGATGCAGTATATTTGGATTTCCAAAAGGCATTCAATAATGTTGACCGGAAGTCACCGGTTAACGGTTTTAGCTTAGTACACAGAGGAAGAGTCAATTCTCTCTTAATTCTCAATTCGCTTTATTAACGTTATTAGATCATGTACATACCGCTTATACGTCTAGTTAGATATAGGCATGTAGTTTACAGCAGGTTATACAGGTTTATACTCAAACTAGGATTTAAACGCACACCCACTAGGTTTCTCTAGTAATACTCCCCGAGTATCAGGCTTTAAACGCACACCCACTAGGTTTCCTGACGACACTCCCAGAGTGGTCCCAGAATAGAAAGGATATTATATTACCCGGAAAAGAGAGACGCTGCTGGCCAGGCAATTCTCCCTCTTACTCCCGACGTCGTCTCCACGTCCTCGACGCAGTCTTTGCGTCCCTGACATAAGGAATTCACTTCCACGAGGGTTAGTCTCCAGAGTCTCCTTCACAAACAAAGACACACCAACAAAAACACACACACACACTCTCTCTCACAAACAAACAAAGACACACACTGAGCCCAAGCCAGCAACTCTTCAGTTTTTATTCCCCAAGTCTGTCTTTTCGAACGATGCTGTCTTCTCCGGTTGGCTCAAAGTTGCTGGAGTGACCGATGTCATCCCCTGATTGGCTCTGTTCCAAGGGCTCAGGTAGCATCACCGTTCCTTTGTCTCTCTAAGAAGCGGAACGAATTCAAACCGGTTCTGGCCAGTTCAGACCAGTGACTGAACTCCAGGTCACCTCAGTTCAAAAGGTCAGTGTCTTTGTTAGCACTTCGAATTCAGCTCAGCAGTCTTCTGCAGCCTCTGGCCAACAATAAGGTGCCACATAAAAGATTACTGCACAAGATAAGAGCTCATGGTGTTGGGGGTAATATACTGGCATGGATAGAGGATTGGATAACTCACAGAAAACAAAGAGTCAGGATTAAAGGGTCATTTTCAAAATGGCAACCTGTAACTAGTGGGGTGCCGCAGGGCTCAGTGCTGAGGCCTCAACTATTTACAATATATATCAATGACTTGGATGAAGGAACAGAGAGTGTCTTGTGGCCAAATTTGCTGATGATACAAAGATAGGTGGAAAAGCAAGTTGCGATGAGGACACAAAGGGCCCGATTTTACCAGGGGTGCAGGTTCCCGGCGGATGGGCAAGCGGGCGCGTTGGTAACGCGCCCGGTGAAATTAGTGGGTTTCCCGCGCAATCGCAGCAGGCAACGCACTAATTGGATCCACTTACCTGCTCCTCCGGGTTCCCCGCTGCTGATCTGCGCATCGGGCGGGCTGCGCATGCGCAGTAAGATCTGTCAGCTGGAGGCGCTCTATTTAAAGGGGCAGTCCTCCACTGACAGATGCTGCAAGAAATAGCAAAGATGACTGCATGGAGCAGCCCAGGGGGACGGCAGCTCCCAGTTTAATGATCCCTCACCCCAGGTATCAATACATGGGGTGAGGAGGAGGGGGACGACAGAGATCTTCCACCCAGCGGGCGGGAGGAAGCGGCCCGCCTCTGCCACCAGGAAGGCCTGGCTCGAGGTGGCAGAGGGGGTCACCCGCACCACCAACATATCGCCCACCTGCACACAGTGCAGGAGGTGGTCCAATGACCTCAGTAGGTCAGCCACAGTGAGTACACGTAGTCTTTCCCCTACACTCGGTCTGCTACATCACTGCCCCCACCCCACATCTCCTTTGGCACTGCCAACACTCTGTCACATCACCCCTCATACCCACTCAAACCCCATCCTCATCTTACCTGCACTTACTCACCTCGCCAGTACTCACCCCGCCACTACCATGCAACCCAATCCTCATACAATGTCATGGCTCTATCCCATACTCACCCTCTCGTGCATCTCTCTCACGGCCAGCCTCACTCAACCTGCCACCACCTGTGCTGCAGCCACAGGGCATGCATCACAAATGTGCAGTAGGCAGCGTAAGGCAAACGTGTCGTGAGCATGAAGGGGATGCACAAGGGTGTTTGAGGGTTTGTCATGGTTGTTACTTCTATTGAATTTCAGAACAACTCACATCACACATTCTATTGGCACCACTACTGCCATGTCTTCGCGAATCCTGTCCGGTTTGTGCAATAAAGCCCACTCCTGGGTATCACTATGAGGACCCACCACTGATGCCACCCATTGTGTCACTACAGAGTGGGTGTAGGTGTATTTGCAGGGCTCTTCTGCGCAGACGACTGAGAGACATCGGCGATGTCCCCAGTGGCACCGTGGAAGGATGCAGAGGAGAGGTTCGGGAGGGCAGTGGTGACTTTGACACCGACAGATAGGAAGATCGTGCACGGGCCAGCCAGGAGCAGCTCGGCATGAAAGAGGCTGCAGATGTCCACGGCTACATGTCGAGTGACTCTGAGCCTCCGTGTGCACTGCTGCTCAGAGAGGTCCAGGAGGCTGCGCCTCGGTCTGTGGACCCTGTGGCGAGGGTAGTGCCCTCTGCGACGCATCTCTCTCTGCGGTAGCCCTCCCTCCTGCTGTACAGGTGGATGTGTCACAGCACTCTGTTGTGGAGCTCCACGTGTCAGAGGTGGATGGCGAGGCTGGTGATGCTGTTCGCCCTCTGAGGAGGTCATGACTGCAGCTATGGCGGCCCCCATCCGCAAGATGTACATCTGAGGGGGTCCGCAAGGTAGGTACATGTCTCCGGACCCCGGGGTAAGTGTGCAGGTTGGTGACTTTGACTGTCAGGAGGAGGGTGGTGGAGGCCAAACTTTGTCCCAAGTGACAGAGTGGCCTCCTGCAATGAGTGAGGGTCTCCCCACCACCCCCCCCCCCCCCCCCTCAACCTGTCAAATGGACCATTGCAGCTGCCACAGGCTGACAGCTGCAACATGTCCATTCCAGCTGGGAGTGTTTCCCCCAGTACGGGAAACAGTCCCATGTTGCTCAAAAATCACACACAGTCCCTTAATCAGGTCAGTTAATGACCTGAAATAGCAAAGTAAATAGCGTCAAGTGGCATCCCGCTGGCTTTAATTGTCTGCGGGATTCCCACCAGCGGGGGCTGCGCGCGCACGCCCGCGCGTCAGCGGGGAACCCGGAAGTGGGCGGGATCGAGGCGCGATCCGGTCCCGCTCCTCCATTTCGCAATTTTCGAGGCCCCCCCGCCGAGAATGCACCCGAGAGCGGGTGCTAAAATCGGGCCCAAAGTGTCTGCAAAAGGATATTGACAGGTTAAGCGAATGGGCAAACATTTGGCAGATGGAATATAATGTGGGAAAATGTGAAGTCATCCACTTTGGGAGGAAAAATAAAAAAGCATAATATTATTTGAATGGAGAAATACTACAAAATACTGCGGTACAGAGGGATCTGGGTGTCCTCGTACATGAAACACAAAAAGTCAACATACAGGTGCAGCAGGTAATCCGGAAGGCAAACGGAATATTGGCCTTTATTTCTAGGGGGATGGAGTATAAAAGCAGGGAAGTCATGCTACAACTGTACAGGGTGCTGATGAGACCACACCTGGAGTACTGCATATAGTTCTGGTGCCCTTATTTAAGGAAGGACATACTTGCATTGGAGGCAGTTCAGAGAAGGTTCACCAGGTTGATTCCGGGTATGGAAGGGTTGTCTTATGAGGAAAGATTGAACAGGTTGGGTCTATACTCATGGGAGTTTAGAAGAATGAGAGGAGATCTTATTGAAACATACAAGATTCTGAGAGGACTCGATAGGGTAGATGCTGAGAGGATGTTACCCCTCATGGGGGAATCTACAACTAGGGGGCATAGTCTCAGAATAAGGGATCACCCGTTTAAGACGTAAATTAGGATGAATTTCTACTCCCAGAGGGTCGTGAATCTTTGGAATTCTTTACCTCAAAAAGCTGTGGAGGCTGAGTCATTGAATACATTCAAGGCTGAGTTAGACAAATTTTTGATCAGCAAGGGAGTGAAAGGATATGGGGAAAGGGCGGGAATGTGGAGTTGAGATAAAAATCAGAGCAGCCATGATCTCATTAAATAGCGGAGCAAGTTCAAGGGGCCAAATGGCCTACTCCTGCTCTTATCTCTTATGGTCTATAAATGTGAGCTGGTGCATTTTGGTAGGTAGAGTAAGGAGTCTACATACTGCTAAGATAATATGGAGACCAGAACTGTGCACAATACCCCAAGTGTGGTTTAACCAACGTTCCATACAAGTTTAACATAACTTCACTGCTTTTCAATTCTATCCCTCTAGAAATGAACCCCAGTGCTTTGTTTGCTTTTTTTATGGTCTTACTAACCTGCGTCACTACTTTTAGTGATTTGTATATCTGTACCACCAGATCCCTCTGCTCCTCCACCCCATTTAGACTCTTATTTTCCAAGGAGTATGTGGCCTCCTTATTCTTCCTATCATAATGTACCACCTCACACTTATCTATATCAAAATTAATTTGCCAGTTACACACCCATTCTGCAAGTTTATTAATGTCTTCCTGTATTATATCGCAGTCCTCTTCGGTATTAATTATACCCCCTAATTTGGTGTTGTTTACAAATTTTGAAATTATACTTCCGATTCCCGAGTCCAAATGGATTATGTAAATAGTGAACAACGGTGGGCCCAGCACCGATCCTTGTGGAACACCACTTCCCACCTTTTGCCAGTCTGAGTAGCTCCCTTTAATCCCTACTCTGTTTTCTGTTTTATAGCCAGCTTGCTATTCAATCTACTACTTGTTCCCTGACTCCACATGCTCTGACTTTAGTCATGAGATTACTATGCGAAACTTTATCGAAGGTCTTTTGAAAATCCAAACATATTACATCTATTGCATTACCATGTTACTTCTTCAAAGAATTCAATAAGGTTGGTCAAGCATGACCTTTGCTTTTGAAATCCGTGCTGACCATTCTTTATTATATTTTTGGTTTCTAGATGTTTTTCTATTACATCTTTGAGTAAGGATTCCATTATCTTTCCTGCCACCGACATTAAGCTAATTATTATATAGTTCCCTGGACTTGTTCTATCTCTCTTTAAATGCAGGAATCACCTTAGCTGTCCGCCAATCCTCTGGCACTATTGTCTTTTCTAATGAATTTTTATATATATGTAATATTGTAATTAGGTATTAGTGGAAATTGGATAAAAATAATCAAACATGGGACTTTCATCTTTATGGGTTAGTGCAACACCAGGCAATATCTTTATCAGCTAGGCCATTGAAGAGCTTAATAAATTAATTCTGTTAATATTTTCTACAATTAGACAAGGAATGAAAAGATGAAATTTCAATCAACTCAGTAACATATCAGGAATTTTACCAATACAGTGAGGGAGGAAGCAAAAGCGAATGCTAAAACAATCAATAATGTGTTAAAACTAGTGATTTAGACTTACCCTCTTTTTCATTGTTGCCTGAATCATTAGTTTCTGTGATATCTAATTATTTTAGAACTGATGGCTGAGTAACCAGTCACATGTGTGAGTTAGATAGAGATGTACTCATTAGTTTACCATAATTCTGCTTTGTTCTTCAGTCCCGGGCAAGCCTGCAATGGTTATCAGTGTCACTCATATGAGCACAGCACTCATTCAGTGGCAGCCACCACAACAAATGGTGGATGATCTGCTCGGTTTCCGACTGCAGTACAGCCGGAGCGATGAAGACAAGCCAAACATCATTGAGCTGAGTAAGAAAGACGACCATTACACAGTTATGAACTTACACAAGGGGACCACCTACACCTTCCGGTTGTGTGCCAAAAACAAAGCTGGATTTGGTGAGGAGATGGTGAAAAAAATCATAACACAGGAAGATGTGCCAAGTGGGTTCCCACAAAACCTGCGTGTTGTGGGACTTACGACATCCACCACTGAGCTTTCATGGGACCCACCAGTTCTGACAGAGAGGAATGGGAAGATGATCCTCTACACAGTGTTGTTCCGTGATATCAACAGCCAGAAGGACCTCACCAATACTACTAATGAAACTCAAATAACACTGAGCAGCCTGAAACCAGACACCACTTATGACATCCGAGTGAGAGCGCACAGTTCCAAAGGGCATGGTCCATACAGTCCTAGCATTCAGTCCCGTACCATGCCAGTTGACCAAGGTAAGGAAATTAGTGTAGAACAAGACCATGAGCACATTTACGCAGTGAGTGATGATCTTGGCACTTAGCAAATGATGGCTACTGGTCAGCAATGGGCCCAAAATTCCAGGGTCTTTGCTTCATTGTTGGAAGCGTAATGGAGTGAAACACCTGGCCAGCTGCAGTGAACACAGACCGTGCCCCAAATCACAGGGATGGGGTCATTTGCAGCAGGCAGACTGCAGTTCTAGAGGTGCAACGAAGCCATATGTTCCTGTGAGCAGACAGTAGCATGCAGGGACACCGAGGCCATGAAAAGCCCAAAGAAAAATGGCAAATGATTTTTTGCCTCTGGAATCGGTTACCTTTAGGGCAGACTTGGGGTCTTCGTAAGATCCAGTATGGCTCTTAGCTGGTGTAGGTCTCGTTGGGCCTGTCAAGTGATATACTGGTTCCCAGGAATATTCTGCCCCCCACCCCCACCTGACACAACCCCAAAGGTTGCTATAGACGTACGGATGGTGGGGGCGGCGGTTGGGGGGGGGCGGGCGCAGCATAACATTCCCTCTACCAGTTGGAATTTTTCAAAGTTGCATGGGCCCCAGATTGCAGCCCTCCTGCTCTACCACCCTTCCCAACCCCTGGAATTTTGGATTTAGTGCACTCATCTTGAGGCTTTGTTACTGATTAAGTTTGCCAATGTGTGTATTTCACTGTGAATTTATCTTTGTTGCATGGTACTTTTAAAAAATTGTTGTAGAAAAGCACAATTTGAGGCACAGGTCTGCGAGTTGCTGCACCCACGTCTCCTATTTGTCAGTTAAAAGTGGCACTGGTGGAAACCAGAAATAAATTGCCTGCCTCCTCATCCACATGTGATGTGTTGTGCAGAGTCGAGGATATAGCGTAGGTTCTTCACTCAATGTAGTAGAACTTGAACCTCGGAATGAATAAGCTTGTGTCCAAACATGGGATAAAACCACTGGCTGTGTCACTGTACAGCCTAGAACCATACAGAAACCATGCCAGTAATGAAGGATTTATCCCACATGAGTTGTTACAGAAGCCATCTTCTGGAAAATCCATCTTCGTTGATGTGAATCCCCCTGACCTTTTTCATAGTGTTCGCTAAGAATTTTCGGGTGAAGGCAGTAATGAAGACATCAGTGTTGCTGAGCTGGGAAGTGCCAGAAACATACAAGCCAGGAGTGTCTTTTAAGGTAGGTGCAGCATTTTAATTTGGCAGTTTGATCAAATAAATCTTGTAACTTGATAAGAGCTGGAAGAATTTTTTCCTTCCTTCATGCTGCACACAATTTGCTATCCTAAAGGACTAGATCCATTCTCTCCCTTTCAAGCTCATCCCCAAATTCATAATGAGAACGCTTAACCTTTGCCATATTATCAGGATGAGGTTAAAAATATGCTATTGAAAAGAACTTTTACACGATGAAAATTCAGCCAATATCAGATATGTGATTCTTCTTCTATTGGCTGCCCTTCCAAATGCAAACAATCTGAGGTTCGGTAAGCTAATAGCATTGTAACCGCACAAAAATGTGGATCTACAAGTCTGTTGTCTGATTGTAGCTGCCTGCTCCTGCAATATAAATACAAGGAGCAGGTCCCCCATTTTCGACCTGTCAGTGGGATGGCCCTCAAGTGAGTTCCTAAAGCCCCTGCTACAGTAGGATCATAGTGTAACCTGTGGTTTCCCATAGATGAAAATTTGTGAGCTGCTTCAGTTTTAAAAAAAAAGCCCTACCAACTGTCCTTGAACAATTTTCCCATGTATCTGGCTAATAAGGATTTGCAACAATTCTGAATTTGGAAATTATGTAGTGTGTTCCCAGGCTTGCCCATGAGCTGGTGTCCAATAGGACTACATGGAGACCAAAACAATGCACCAGTATAAACCTTGGTCAACAGTGCACAGAGCTCAACAAAAATAGTAATGTAAAAAGACCTTTTCTCATCTTGGGTTTTCTTGTCCTTCAGTGAGCTTACCTGAGAGGCAATTCATCATTTGAAATGTTTGGCATATTTTTGCTTACTGCCTTTAAATGTATTTTAAAAACTTAATATTAATTTTCAGATATACAGTGCACATACACCTCTAACAATTCTACTTTTTTGAGTATTATTAGTATTATTACAAAAATGATTTACTGCACTGCTGGTTTCGTCAGTAATTTTACAATTTTCCTCATTTAGCAATTCTGTAATGTAATTTGATATGTAAGTTTTCACAGTGAATTGCAGGTTTGTTTCTAACTTTATCATTAGACAGTGGGCCAAACAGCCTGAAATCTAGTTATAGAGAATATTTACCTTTTTCTTGCTGTATTATGCAACAATAAATTAGTATAATTAACAATTAGATCACAGTGTATATTGTGGTTTAAGAGAGTGGGATTTCACATGTGGGGGTAGATTTTCAACTTGCCGCCTGGGCATAAAACTGGCATTGCAGTTCGATCGCTAGTTATAGAAATTGCCGAATGAATGGAAATGAAAATTGGACGGTTTCCATAACAGCCAGCTGATCCGCAATGCCAGTTTTATGCCCAGGCAGCAAGTTGAAAATCTATCCCCTGATTTTTAATGTGTTACGGCTCTTTCACATTTAGCACTCTGTAGTTCAGATCCATGGAGATGAGGCCTCTGCGCTGGTTATCCTAGCAATTGATTGTCGATCTTCATTTTCATGGGTGTACAATTTTACTATACGGATAAGAGAGCCAGCAGGTGGATGCAAATTTCCCCATGATCCAAACTAAAGAATTGCTAAAAGTTCCTTTGACAATCAGAGATCTGTCAGTTTTTAATCATTAAAAAAGTTTATATTTTTATAGGTCTATATTGAATTTCATTGATGATAAAAATTGTAGTGCTTGCTGCTGTAACTGAGCAATTTGGCAGTTGAAATGCACACATTCCCTGACTCAAGCTACGTAAATAAAATGTATTTGAATTGCTTTTCTTATTTGATGTTATCCGTTACATGTGAAGAAATATGTAGATGAGCACCAGACAGTTAGAATCTTAGTTTTTACTACCCTATTGTTTATCAAGTGGGAGAAACACCAATTTGTTAATATGGATCACTAGGGCTCTGATCTGCCCAGATTTACTGTTGATTTCATTGATGTACTATTGTATCAAACAATTAAAGGGCTGGCATCTGTGATCGCTGTCTCATCAGCGGAGCTCCAGTTGTCGGACACACAGCTCAACTTGGTCCAGTAAATGAATGAAGGGCTGGGTACAGACTCCTGATCTGGTATCTTTGAAGTCAATTTTTGATTGTGAACTCTAGCCAGACGTTGCTTGATTGGGATACAAGTGTGGCATGTTTTTCCCAGTTCACTAGTTCTTCTTTTATTTGTTCTGCTTGGTTGAAGGCAAATGGGGAACTCTATGGGCTCAATTTTGAAATGGTGGCAGGAAGGGGGTGGGGGGCGGTGAAGGTGCGTGTGGCAAACCCGAATTTTAAAAAATCTTAGCTTTTCCGACGTGATCGCGATGTAATTGATGGTGATCAAAGCTGTTTCCAGGTTCCGGGCCCGACAGCCAGCCTGATTGACAGGGGAAGTCGGAGGGAGCAGGGAGAGGGGAAGATCGGAGTGGGAGACATCGGGGGCTGAGAGGGACATCGGGGGGAGGTCAGGGGGACATCAGAGAGGGGGACATCGGAGCAGGGTGGTGCAGGTGACATCGGTGGAAAGGTAGGTTAATTTTGTTTTTTAACTTTGTGCAATGGTTTTTTATTTAATTTATTTCGTTTATTTTTGCCTGATCTGGCCCTTCATGCCTGGTTTCACCAGGGGTAAATTGGAAGCCGTGGGAAAGACCCAGGTAAGTTTAAAATCATTTTAACTATCTACTATGTCAGAAATAAAGTACCTTAAGTACCTCAATGAGGCACATTTGGCTCTTTAACTATCGTCCTGCCGACTTTAATTGCCGGCGGGACTTCCGCATTCGGGAAGTGTGCGTGCATACAGGTGCGCCTGTGGGAAACCCGGTAGTCGGCG
The DNA here is from genome assembly GCF_035084215.1 of Heptranchias perlo. Lineage (NCBI taxonomy): Eukaryota > Metazoa > Chordata > Chondrichthyes > Hexanchiformes > Hexanchidae > Heptranchias > Heptranchias perlo. Next base: position 24,578,923 of record NC_090333.1, read on the forward strand.
GGTTGAGGCCGGCTTCCTCACCTGCTCGGGATTTTCCCGATTTTTGTCGCCCCCAATGAACCTGCAATTTGATTTGAAAGTCGGGGCCCGTGAATTTGTCTTCCTCACATAAAAACATTTCATTAAGGAGACAAGTTGTTTAAAGTACAGAGAGCTGAAGTATTCTTGACTTTTATTGCTTTGAAAGGGACACTGGGAAATAATGTAAAGGACAATAATGTAATGAAATCTGCTGTTTGCTCTTGTTTCTGTTTAATTTTACACAATAAACCTACTTTATAGCCAGAGGTAAGTGGCATGTCAGGTTGTTTTTGTCCATCAGTCAGAGAGAGAGAAGAGTATGAGAAGGGTACTATTTTTATGCAGCTTGATGGGTTTATCATTCACACAGGACATGCTACGTTCCAGATTACTTCACGCCTAAGATTGGATTTCAGTAAATAGTAAGCATGGGCTTGCCTGTGAAAGGAGTCCTTTGTGCTAGGCACAAAAAACTATCTGGAGAGCGCCCAAATCATGAAGCGTCTTCATAGCATCGTAGAATGATAGAGCACGGAAGGAGGACATTCGGCCCATTTGCCTGAGCTGGCTCTTTGAAAGAGCTATCCAATTAGTCCTACTCCCCTGTTCTTTCCCCAAAGCCCTGCAAATTTTTCCACTTCAAGTATTTATCCAATTCTCTTTTGAAAGTTATTATTGAATCTGCTTCCTCCATCATTCCAGATCATAACAACTCGCTGCGTAAAAAAATGTTTCCTCATGTCGCCTCTGGCTCTTTTGCCGATCACCTTAAATCCCTGGTTACTGCCCCTGCTGCCACTGGAAACAGTTTCTCCTTATTTACTCTATCAGAACCATTCATGATTTTGAACACCTCTATCAAATCTCCCCTTAATCTTCTCTGTTCTAGAAAGAACAACCCCAGCTTCTCGAGTCACTCCACGTAACTGAAGTCTTTCATCCCTGGTAACATTCTAGGAAATTTCCTCTGCACCCTCCTAAGGCCTTGACATCCTTCCTAAAGTGTGGTGCCCAGAATACTCCAGCTGTGGGCTAACCAGTGTTTTATAAAGTTTTAGCCTAACTTCCTTGCTTTTGTACTCTATTCCTCTATTAATTAAGCCAAGGATCATGTATGCCTTTTTAATAGTCTTCTCAACCTGTCCTGTCACCTTCAAAAACTTGCGTATGTACACTCCCAGGTCTCTGTTCCTGCACCCCCCTTTAAAATTGTACTGTTCAGTTTATAATGTCTCTCCTCACCAAAATGAATCACTTCACACTTCTCTGCATTAAATTTCATCTGCCATATGTCTACCTGTTTCACCAGTCTGCCTATGTCCTCCTGAAGTATTGTAAACAATTTTACAACACCAAGTTATAGTCCAACGATTTTATTTTTAATCCCACAAGCTTTCGGGGGCTTTCCCCTTCCTCAGGCGGTGTGGACACCGCCTGAGGAAGGGGAAAGCCCCCGAAAGCTTGTGGGATTAAAAATAAAATCGTTGGACTATAACTTGGTGTTGTAAAATTGTTTACAATTGTTAACCTCAGTCCATCACCGGCATCTCCACCTCCTGAAGTATGTTACTAACCTCTTCACTTTACTAAATTTCCGAGTTTCATGTCATTTGCAAACTGTGTGTCCAAGTTCAGGACATTAAGTGGATCCAACACCGACCCTTGGGGGACATCACTGCATACTTCCCTCCAGTCTGAAAAACAACCGTTCACCACTGCTTTCTGTCCCTTAGTCAATTTGTATCCACACAGCCACTGCCGCTTTAATCCCATAGGCTTCAATTTTGCTAACAAGTCTATTAAGTGGAACTCTATCAGATGTCTTTTGAAAGTCCACATAAACAACATCAACCGCACTACCCTCATCAACCCTTTCCATTATTTCATCAAAGAACTCAATCAAGTTAGTCAAACACAATTTTCCTTTAGCAAATCTGTGCTGACTTTCATTTATTGGCCCATACTTTTCCAAGTGCCAATTAATTTTGTCTCAGATTATTGTCTCTAAAAGTTTCCCCACCACCAACATTAGGCTGACTGGCCTGTAGTTGTCAGATTTATCCCTCTCCCTTTTTTTGAACAGGGTGTAACATTTGCAAACCTCTAGTCCTCTAGCACCACTCCCATAGCTAAGGAGGATTAGAAGATTGTGGCCAGAGGCTCTGCAATTTCCACCCTTCCCTCAGTAACCTAGGATGCATCCCATCTGGACCTGTTGACCTTTCTATTTTGAGTGCTGCTTCTTTAGTGAAGACAGATGCAAAGTACTCATTTAGTACCTCAACCATGCCCTCTGCCTCAACAAGATCTCCTTCTTGGTCCCTAATCGGCCGTACCCTTCCTTTGACTATCCTTCTACTATTTATATGTTTATAAAAGACTTTTGGGTTGCCTTTTATGGCACCCGCTAATCTATTCTCATAAACTCTCTTTGCCCCTCTTATTTCCTTTTTCACTTCTACCCTGTACTTTTTGCATTCAGCTCGGTTCTCTACTGAATTATGAACCTGACATTTATCATAAACCTCCTTTTTCTGTTTCATTTTAATCTCTATATCTTCATTCATCCAGAGAGCTCTAGCTTTTCCTTTCCCCCTCGTGGGAAAGTGTCTAGTCTGTACCCGAATCCGAATGATCTCCTCTTTAAAGGCCTCCCATTGCTTGATAACTGTTTTACCTGCCAATCTTTGATTCCAGTCCACCTGGGCCAGATCCCTTTTCAACTCACTGAAATTAACCCTCCTCCAGTTGAGTATTTTCATATTAGACTTTTCCTTGTCCTTTACCATACGACTCTAAGCCTAATAATATTGTGATCACTGTTTCCCAAATGCTCTCCCACTGAAACATGCTCCACCTGCCCACTTCTTTCCCCAGAACGAGATCCAGCTCTGTTTCCTTCCTCGTTGGGCTGGAAACGCACTGATCAAGAAAGTTCTCTTGTACACATTTCAGGAATTCCTCCCCCTCTTTGCCCTTTACACTGGTATTTTCCCAGTCCATATTAGGATATATAATCTGAACATGTAAGAGGCATACAGCAATGGAAATGTAGTTCTAAATATAAGTTCTATTTGTACAATATTTGCTTTTCCAAAAAATGTTGAACAGCTCCCGTGCAAAATCAAGCTAAAATTGGTAGAAATTAAAGGCCTCGATTTGAACTCTGGGCTTATTTTCAGCAGGTGGGTGATGAGGTGAGTTTTCCCACTGCTATAGAAATCATGCCCAGGCTACTTTAACTCCCGAGTCTCATTTAAATCCCAGCAGTCGACTTCCTGCCCTGAAACTGGTAGAAAATCACGTGGCCCAGAGGCCACCGACCAACGCGAGTTAAATGGCAGGAAAAGGATATTTTGAGCAATGAGATACAGTGATGGCTTGACATTTTTGTATGTGGAGGCTGATCTAACATTTTACCAGTTGCCTAGAAAGGAAAGTGGTAGGTGAGACTTTTACACCATGCAATTAACACACATTTTTGTGGTTTTTTCACATTGTGACTGAACACAATGGTTTAATTGTGAAACTGCAATGCAGTAATTGTAGCTAGTAGTAAACTGCTGTAGACTTGTTTTACAGCCAGGTGGAAATTGCTGTTCATTCTAAGACAAAAATTTGATCCGCAGCACCCGTTTCTTGGACGCTAAACGGCCTCCTAAGCCTCTAATATGGCGGGCAGGAAGTGCACCCTCATTACAAGCTAGAAGCATGTGCAGATAAAGGGCCTAATGCTAGTTTAAGGCCCGTGGTGGGGGGGAGGGCGGGGGGGGAGAAGATTGATTTCCCCTTAGGCCTGTTATGCTGCATGTAGACCTGGTTTTCCTAACAGGTGGTCTTTAAGTTTTTTAAATATACTTGACTGAATGGAGCCGGGAGAAGCAGGAGTAAGAGAACCCAAATGATGGCCAGTCTCTTCCCAGCCCTCCGTCCTGATCGCCCATCCTTCCCAGTCCGATCATCTGCCCTTCCTCACTTATCTAAGGGCCACTGCTTGCATCGCAGCAGCCCAATCTTCAAGTACGCTTTCTGGGCAAGCTGCCGCTTAATCTCCGCAGCTCGCCAGCTTCGTGGAAGTGAGGCCCGAGGTCTCAGACCACATCATTCGTGGAAACAGGTTTGTACCCTGCGCCCACCGTGCACCCAAAAATGAGCACACCTGAATGTCTAGGTAGGTAATCGTTGCTGTTGATTGCAAAAGTTAATACTTTTTAAAATAATATCTAAAACTCTGAAAGGGAATTTTGGATGCAGCTGTACTGAAAACCGCTGATTGATTTTGCCCACTTATTTCACATGTTCTGTATTTGAGAAGTTATGTGCCTATACTGGCAACTGTTAACATAGATACAGGTCTTTCATCAAGAGGCTGCAACCTACCATACTGCCTGTTTTTATTGCTTACTTGGATGTTGATCACCAACTTTGATGGAAAACTAACAGAAATGAAGTTAAACATGACCTTTTAATATCAGTTTATTTCCAGTCACTTTTCTTATTCCTTCCTCAGATCCTGTACAATGGCCAAAGCGTAGAGGTAGATGGACAATCCATGCGAAAACTTATTACAAAGCTTCAGCCTGATACTGAATACTCCTTTGTATTGACAAACCGTGGGAATAGCGCTGGTGGGCTACAGCAGGTGGTATCGATCCGTACCGCTCCTAACTTGCTGCAGACAAAACCAGTTGTGTACAGCAAGAACATCCAGGATGGCAAGTTGCCAATCAACTTGCCTAAGGTCCAGACCACAGCCATTGTCAAGTAAGTTGTGAGCTTATTTAAGGATGAATTCACTGGATTTGTGAAACTTGTATAGATGTGCTAACCCATTTCTCAAGGACCATTTTTGTAAACCATATTAAAAAGTCTGTTATGAGAGATACAATATGGTGTTGGTAATGTTATATTGTAGTGATGGCTTGTTCATTCATAAGCATTGCATGTTATATTGGCTGTATCCGAGTAGGAGGGAATGTTACTGAACTTAAAAATTCTTAATCAGACCAGATCGATTGTTGCACATCAAGCCAAATGTCACATGATTATGCTAAAACATTGCACTGTCTGGTGTATTAAGGTCTGAGTTAAACATTTTAAATTGGAGGACTTTGTTGTTGCTTATAAAACTTAAAAGCAGAGCGGGGTTTTGTTACATAGTAACTCTCTGATTCCAAGGAGCCTTAAAAAAAGACAAAACTAAAAGCCATTAAGACATAACTGCAAAATGGAACATGAAAATTTAGCTCTTAATTCTATGTAGTAGAATCTCATAAATCTGCTATACTTGCTAGTGAATAAGAAGAATTACATTAATTTATTTAGAGAAACATTAGGGAGAGGGGCAATGCATACTTCTTCATAGAACACAGTAATCCTATTAGCAAACTTGCCTGAAAGAATATGTACAGTTTCGCAGCTTTTTTTTAAAGAAATGGACACAATGGTGTTAAACTATTATAATCTTCAATCTGGTGCCTCTGGTATCATAGGTTTTTCTATGAATGATAAATTAATTCTTCCCTGGCTCTGATGCCCTTTCAAACCAGAGCATTGTGGATTGGCCTCCTCATTTTGTCAATGAATTTTTTTACCTCCATCATTTGTAGGAATTATTCATCTAAATTGATTTTATTTTTGTGTGTATGTATTCACAGCTCAATTGTATCAAAATGTACAGATTGGCACACAACAATGCTTTTGTGAGAGTCTGCCACAAAAGGCTGTAAAGCCATACAAGTCTTCTTGTGGTAAAGGTTGAGGACTATAGTGTGAGCCATTTCATAGTTACCTGACCCTTTTGTGATGTGACATCACTGTAGCCTGTGGGAACCAGTGTGCCTATCGCTATTAAAAATGCATATATAAGGTGTTTAATAGATTAATATTTAAATATTAACTATTCTAGATTGCAATTCTGTCTCCAAATTAGAAATTTGGGAATGTTGCAATTTGAAATTGTACGGTGTGTTTTACGGAACTGGATGTTGTGATATCACTTCCTTATAAGACATGGTTACATGGGACCTCCCAACATGCCATTGAAATTGGTAGATCCAAGAGACATTCAGAAGCAGCACCATGTTGGAAACTGTGTGGGCCTTCGTCATGCCCACAGTTAAAATGGCATGTGCGTCCCAATCGCATCATCGGGTTGCGGCATTGCCATTTAAATTAGGCCTCCGCTCCTAAGGTATGGTCTTCCCGTGCCTGAATGCAGACAAGTAAAAATTTTGGGTGGCAGGAACCTGTTGTGAATGCTGCGGGACCCCCCCTCCCATCCGCCTGCACGGTTCCTGCCAGGCGATGGAGGTTAAAATTGGCCCTTATATTTGTTTCTAAAATGTGGCTATCTTACACTTTTTCATCTTATCTATGTAATTTCTCTCTTTCAGGTGGTATTTTATTGTAGTGGTACCACTCGATAGGACACCACGTGCTGTTACAGACAAATTGCAGAATCCTGAGGAGATGGACCTTGATGATGTACGACTTTGTAATCCAAACCCCTGTAGTAGTTGTATTTCCTGCAATTGTGATGTTCTGTCATTCAGGTCATTTATTATTGGTGAATTGCATGACCATGATCATTTAAATTTACAGTGAGGCAGATGTGTACAAAGGCATCTGTCTGATAGTTAATGGGACAATATCTAATTTTACTCCTTTCGCAACCCCCCCCTCCCCCCCAAATCAAAATTTGAATGGCAACTTACTTATTTATATGCAAGGGCCAACTATCCTGACCGAATGAGGAAATTGCAACAGTGCAGAGTCCAACATTCTTGTTCGGTCTTCAATCTGTAGATACAAATAAGATAATCCACCCATCTGTGAGGGAAAAATGTACCCCAAGATGCTGTCCTGTTAAATCTCAATGCAATCCTAGGACCTTCTCACTCACTTGTATATCAACTCACATTTAGAACAAGTTCTTAAGTCCTCAGCAATGATTAACATGTGGGAAAGTCCTCCATTTGTACTGTTTTTTTATTTTGTTCAAGTTTTATGAAAGTTAATAGTGTAGAGATGTTTTTTTCTTTCTGTTGTTTTGTGCAAAATTCTAAAAGGCTTATGCAATCTTCATTCAGTCAGTACCTGTGGGCTTGTATAGGGTCAGTGCTGGTTGACTAGATTTTCATTGCTGGTTCATGTCAGCACCAAGATTCAAAATCTGTGTTAAATTTATGGTAATAAAGAGCCATATTCTTAAGAAAACAATCTTCTAGGTCCAGAGTGGTGAAAGGGATCATTTGCTCGAACCTCTGTCCAAAAATGCACAGCTAAATGATGCGTACACATTCCCATTGTTTAGTTTTTCTCCCCAGGCTGTGCGCCATTATTGGCCATGATGACAGCCAGGTGGACTCCCAAGCTTCTGGCAGTATCTGACTATATACTCAAGAGATGTACAAGTATATTGACTTACCATCCAACTTTTGTCTTCCTTACCTGTGGGGAAATATTTAGGGGGTGATTTTAAACCGCAAAAACGGGTGGGTTGAGGGCAGGTGAGAGTTGAAAATAATTGTTTTTTGGGTGGGGACCGCAACTCGGCTTTATTTCGGGGTTTAACGTTGGCGTGTAAAAATATAGACTTCCCACTGGGAATGCAAAGTCCGAAAATTTTGCAGTTGCGACCCAAAAAACAACTATTTTCAACTCCCACCCACCCCCAACCCACCCGTCCTTGGGGTTTAAAATCACCCCCATGGTCTTTGATACTTCCACAGTCCACATAGCAGAGAATGGGAATTATGTGTGATTTTATTAACTTGATTTTTGCAGTGATGAGCAGGACTGCACTCCCTTTGTAGCCTAGGACTAGGGAATCTGTGTTGTGTTGTATTGTGACTAGGTAGAATAGTGTTTAAAAAAAGAATTAGCAATATTTCTAAAATGCATTTGTGTGTATATGTTTAGCTGTTTGAAGGGATAAGCCAGCCTTCACATGGCATCCGGCAACGACGTCAATCTGAGAGACTGAAGCCGTATATCGCTGCTCAGCTGCAGAAACTACCAGATACATTCACGCTTGGAGATGAACAGAACTATGGAGGGTTTTACAACAAACCACTCTCTCCCAACCACAGTTACCTGTGCTTTGTTTTGGCAGCGCTGGAGGAAAAGGATACCGTAAGTATGCCTGTGGTGTTCTGGAATTTTTTTCAGAAGTTTTTAATTTTCTTGCTTGCTTGGATAGGATTTCTGGATACTTCCTGAGATAAGTTCAAATGAAAAACCTGTGTGCCAAATACAAGTGGTGCTATTACTAAATGAAACCCTAATGTTGTATAAGTCACTTCTGAGCTTTGACTGTGCCCTTACAAAAGAAAACAAAACATCCAACTTGAATTTTTGTACTGTTTTGTGAAGCCTGGACTTCTCCGCGAAGGTTGTATTATTGCGTGAGTCCAGGTGTGACTACGAACGCCCTGTATTGAGTATGATGAGTTTCAACAGCTTTTCTTAACACCAATAATAAAGTAAAGCAGAAATATTGTTTTGCAATAAAACTGTCCTGAAATGAAAACCATAATTTTTAAATCTGCTGCTGGTCTTGGTCTCACCAGCTTGCTGTGGTTACTGCAGCCATTCCTGTCTCTATGATTATGTGGCCCTCAAGCATCCACTTCTTTACAAGGAATGCTACGTCCCCGAGCTCCCCTCTTGGTGCCACTTTGTTGACTTCTGGAGTGCCAAGTAAGGATGTAGCTTTTCTCCATAAGTTGGTGAATGATTTAATTAAAATAATGCTCAGAATAATTTCTACTACTTTAATGTTTTCACTGCCTTGTGCTGTGTAAATTCAATTCTGGATAGTAAAGTATTGAATCAGATTATATTCCACTCATTACAATACTTCACAATCGTGAGTTCATCCTTATGTCTGTCAGTAAGTTTCTGTACAATATTTTACTTTTCAGAATCAATTTATTATGCTTTGTGGTTTTTCTTAGTGAATCATCGCAGCTATGTATTTTCTTGTGTATGCGGTTAGAATTCTGAGAGAATTTTTTGTAAACTTTTTTTCATGAATTGTACCCTTGGACAAGATAAAAACAATCCAAAAATGGGGAATTCTCAGCAAACAGTAAAACGGTAAATTTGCAAATCAGAAGAATATTAATTAGGAAATCTCAGTAAAGCACAGTGCTAAAGGAGGTTGAGTATTCATTTATGCAGCCATCACAATAAGAGAATGTTAGTGCTTTGATTTATATCAATGTTTACAAAGAGTTATACCTGCTGCAGTTGTAAATGTTGTGTAATGAGAACTCGCAAAAAAACCTTTATGTAGATATCAAGATGCTAATTTTCCGATAAGATTCTTAACAGGTTCACACGCTCGTTTTTCCATATTGGCTCATTAGAATTGGTCAAACTCTTCATTATTCATCAGCCCAGAATGCATTCAGTGTAGGGTCATGCAGCACCAGAGAAGAATTGGACACTAAATTTATCTGACAGCAAGAAAAAACATTCTTTCTGCATTGGATCACAGTTTAATGTAGTCATCTTTCAGGGGCGATCATCTTGCACAGGCTATTAGTTCTGTAGTGTGAAGTAATGCTAAGGAAAGTGGTTTTATATCACTCTCGAGGTTTATAAATAAGGGAAATATAAAATCAGTTGATGGGTTTTTAAGTTTATATAAACATTGTAGTAATTTGGCGCTGTGAGGACTTGTTGATTATTATGAGTGGTTTAGTTCCTTGCTTAGAGAGACCTCATAAAGTTGCATTATCTCTGACTTTTTGCCTAGATTGCCCTAAAGGACTAAAGATTAATGTCCAACTGTAAACCTGTAGCAGTCAGATATAGCATCTGTTAGCTGGGAAACTATTATTATTTCCTCAGTATTACCAATCTACTTTTCCATCTTTTGGTGTGTTTTTCAAGATTCCTATCTCCATCGTAATTAGGAAAGAATTATGGTTAAATCCTAATTTTAGCTAAGAACTTATTTACCAACTCATTCAATGCTTAGATGAGATTTCTATAAATTTAAGGGAAGGGAAAAATTATATTACATTATTTGAGCAGGACTTCTGCATACTGGGAGGATACACTCATTTGTGGATCAGAGTTCTATATAATGAGGGGGGGAGGCAATAAGAAAGTATGTTCAATTTCTGCGTTTAGATTGTGTGTTTTGCTGTTCCTCATTCTACAAAATGTACAAGTCAAGACTTGATGTTACACTAGGATTATATTACAACTTTTTGGGAGTCAGAAGTCTGTATAGTGTTGAATAATGTTTTGGACAACAAAAAAGGAATATTTTGTTTTGTATCAAAAACTGCTAGCTTTAATAATCATTAAGTATTAACCCTTCTTGATTGAGGGCTGTTACAACAATTGAGGTGTCCTTAAAATCTGAATTGATACAGGCTGGATTTTGAGATGTCCACACAATCAGCAGTCATGATGCATCACATTCCTTTACCCAGTCTTAAGTATTATATTTTACATTCTTTAGGGTGTACATTTTACTGCATAATAGAGCATTTTTTTTGACCTAGTGTCCATATCAAACACAGGTGAGATTGAGGAAAGATTAGATGCAGGATAAAGATTCTTCTATAATTTCGAGCAATGTACCTTAACTCCAACTTCAAAAGTATCCCCTGGTGTACCTACACGAAATTCCATTTCCTACATTGACAGTCCTTGGGATTACTTTGAGTGGGACTGGTCAATCTCATCTCAGTTTTGTGCTGTAGCTTCATGCTCATGTTGATGTTTCTCTCTGAAAGAGCTATCCTCTGACCTTGTCCCATACCCTTCAAAAAAAAAATTATTTTGAAATATTTACCTACTTCCCTTTTAAAACTATAATATGGATTCTACCCCTATCATTGTTTCTGGTAGGGCATTCATTGTCCTAACAATCCTATGTGTAAAGAAAATAAATTCTCTTAACCTCTCCCTTCATTCTTTTGGTGATTATCTTAAATTTATGCTCCCTAATCACTGACTCATCAAACATTGTAAATATTTTTTCCCCATTTACCTTAGCAAAACCCTTCATAAGTTTGAATAACTATCAGATCTCACCGTTGTTGTAATGAAAATAGTCCCAGTTTCTCTAGACTTTCCTCATAACTCAACATTCTCATCCCTGTTATCATTTTAGTGAATCTCTTCTGCACCCTTTCCATGGCCAAACACCCTTCCTAAAGGAAGGCACCCAAAACTGGAAACAATATTCTAACTGTGGACTAACCAATGATTTGTATAAACTTAGCATGATCTCTTTGTTTTTGTACTCTATGCCCTTCTTTATACAGCGAAGGATACGATATACTTTTTTACGGCTTTATCAACACCCACTTTTAAAGATCTGTATTTGAACCCCAAAGCCTCTCTACTCCTTTAATGTTTATTGTTTAGTTTATATTTCCTCTCATTATTTCTCCCAAAATGTATCATCTCAAATTTATCCGCAATAAATTTCATCTGCCATCTATCCGACCAAACTACAAACCCATCTATAATCTCCTGAAGTCGCATACAATCCTCATCACTGTTAACCATGCTCTGTAGCTTTGTGTTGTCAGCAGATTTTGATATTGTAACCCCATATCCATGATCATGCATGTAGGTGTGTCCATGTATGTACACATACATACATACATACACATGTACATGCACAGACACATATCCGTAGAGAGAGAGGAGAGCAATAGTCCTAAGGCTAACCTTGGAGGGGAGATTGGAGGTGGGGGGTAATACTGTTTACGTTGCTACACTCCAAAAAAAAATTTATTAACCACTACTCTCTGTTACCTGTTAAAAACCAACTTGTAATCCATGCTACTATATTCCCTTCAATACCATGGCCAGGATTTTGATCTGGAGCCGGGAAGGGGGCGAGGGGGGGGGTGTCGAATCACGGACGGGAAACCCGGAAGTACAGATTTCCCAGACGTCTTTATGATTTTGACGTAAGGCCATTTTTTTTTAATGGTTTCCCGACCAACAGGCTGGCCTGATTGACAGGCTGGCCTCAGTCAGACGGGAGCAGAGCAAGAAAGATGACGTCTTCAGGTAAATGTTCAGGTAAGTCTTAGATTGTATGGATGGGGGGGTGAGGGGCAGGGGGGATGGCATCAGTGGGTCAGTCATCTGGGGGGGCGGGGGGGGAGGTCAGTCATTGGAGGTTAGGCACTGGGGAGTCAGTCACTTACCTGCAGTTTCGGGCCTTCTCGCCTCCTCTCACGCAGCGTGAAGGAAAGGGCCTTGGAATCCTGGCCCCAGGGGCTGAAATTGCAAAACCTGTAAAATGGAGGCCCTTAGCCTCCTTGAAAGGTTTTAGTGACCAACCGGTCTCCTGAGAGTAGTGGTGAAGCTCTGCAGTTGGCTTTAGTGCCCCTGAGCTACTGAGGGCAAAAATCCACCAGAGTCCCAGAGTTTTCACCCACTGACCCCTCATTAAGTGTGCAGAAGTACGGATAAAAGGGGACATATCCCCCCCTCTACCACCCCTCCCCCCCCCCACCCCCCAAATCACATAACTTACTCACATTCATTGTGTTGGATCACAGGAGAAGATTGCTACTTCAGGCACCAGAGTGCTTCAACAGTCTGTGGAACCATATCCTAATGCAAATTCCTGCCTTTGGGAGAGGAACAAATTTAGAAAAATATTCAGCTGTAAAAACGTTGTTTTTCACTAATAGTTTCCTGTTTACCTCTGTGGGGAGCTGATGCTCTTTTTCATGTTATTTAAGCATCTTGTCTTAAACTGACAATAGGTAGATAAAAAAGTAAAGTGACCCGAGTCAAATGATTTAATGTGGTAGTTGATAGTAATATTTCTTTTTTTATTCTTTTTCTCTTCAGCAGATGTATGCTGCTAGCCCCTACTCTGATACAATCCTGGTGGAGGTAACCACTCCATCAAATGCACAGGATGATCCTGAGATGCTGTGGGTGATGGGACCAGTACTTGCCGTCGTGTTAATTATCATCATTGTCATTGCTATTCTTCTGTTCAAAAGGTGAGATTACCTCAAAGTTGTGTGTAAAATACGAGTGTGTCATCAGGATCGATGCTGAAACAATTTAACTTTACAATGCAATCTCTCAAAAGGGACAGTAATCTTAAATGTTAATTCAAACTGCTCATGAAGTGAAAGCTGCAGCCAGAAATGTGCTGCAAAGATTTTTGTATTTTAATTGACGGTGCGAATGATATTACGATTCTTTGATGACTCCTCACTATCTTTCAGCCAGGAAGATGGAATGATCTGTGGGCCCTAGACTTACTGATACCCATTTATACCATTCTTTGTTAACCTTGGGATGGAAAGCTTTGTGGGGCACAATGAGTTCTGTTACCAAACGTAACCAGCTTCTGAATTGTGCTCTATCTATTTCTGAGGCCAAGTACTGGGGGGAAAAGAACACAAAAGGGTAGCCAGATTAAAACCTAATTTTTCTGAATGGGAATTTCAATGCTAAAGATACTGAGTTATGACAGTTGAGCTCATGATTCAAACTTTATACCATAGAAATGTCCCTACAAGCTTTCAAATAACATTTTAACATCTGTCAATTTATGCTTATAATGTAATTACAGTATCTATAAAGTTATAACAACTTAGTTCTTCCATAACTGACTTTATCTGCTTGTCTGTTCCTCTGTCTCACACGCACTTTCTTTATTTGTCTGTGACAATTTCTCATTCTTTTTCTGAGGGAAAAAAAAGGGTAGATGATACCCTTGAGGTAAATCTATATCACCTTGCTGTGGTCCAGTTAGAGTTGATGTGACAATGTTTGTGAGGGCTTCTGCTCACATTTTTTCACTAAATATTCATGCATATCCACATATATTACTTTATGTGATTTTGTTCCTTGCTACTTTTAATCAATCAAGACTATTGCTCATCCTGTAACAACTGACAGCTTATATATTTTATTGATTGTGCTTTCCATTTGCCATTTTATTTCAAAATATTTGAACTATTTCAAATGACCACAGCCAATAAGGATAACCATTTCTCGTCCCTCCAAATTCCTATCAGGTGATTAATGTTTTCTAATGTTACAAACTGCTATGATTTCATAATGGAAGTATCATAGTAGGTACAGCGCAGGAGGAGGCCATTTGACCCACCATGCCTATGTCGGTTCTTTGAAAGAGCTATCCAATTAGTCCCATTCCCCTGCTCTTTCTCAATGGCCCTGTAAATTTTTTCCCTTCAAGTATTTATCCAATCCCTTTTCGAAAGTTACTATTGAATCTGCTTCCACCACCCTTTCAGGCAGTGCATTCCAGATCATTACAACTCGCTGTGGAAAAAAAATGTTCCCTCCTGTCACCTCTGGCTGATTTGCCGATCACCTTAATCTGTGTCCTCTGATTAATGACCCTTCTGCCACTAGAAAAGCTTTCTCCTTATTTATTTATCGAAACCGTTCATGATTTTGAACACCTCTATCAAACCTCCCCTTAACCTTCTCTGTTCTAAGGACAACAACCCCAGCTTCTCCAATCTCTCCATATGACTGAAGTCCCTCATCCCTGGCACCATTCCAGTAAATCTCTTCTGCACCCTGTCTAAGGTCTTGACATCCTTCCTAAAGTGTGGTGCTCAGAATTGAACACAGTACTCCAGCTGAGCCTTACCAGGGTTTTATAAAGGTTTAGCATTACTTCTTTGCTTTTGTACTCAATGCCTCTATTTACAAAGCCTAGGATCCCATATGCATTTTTAACAGCCTTCTCAACTTGTCCTGCCACCTTCAAAGATTTGTGTATGTGCATCCCCAGGTCTCTCTGTTCCTGCACCCCCTTTAAAATTGTACTATTTCGTTTATATTGCCTCTCCTCATTCTTCCTACCAAAATGTATCACTTCACACTTCTCTGCGTTAAATTTCATCTGCCATGTGTCTGCCCATTTCACCAGTCTATGTCCTCCTGAAGCCTGTTACTATCCTCCACATTGTTTACTACATTTCCAAGTTTCTTGTCGTCTGCAAACTTTGAAATTATACCCTGTATACCTAAGTCCAGGTCATTAATATATAGGAAAAAGAGCAATGGTCCTAATACTGACCCCAGGGGAACACCTCTGTATACTTCCCTCCAGTCTGAAAAACAACCGTTCACCACTACTCTCTGCTTTCTGTCCCTTAGACAATTTTGTATCCGCGCTGCCACTGCCCCTTTAATTCCATGGGCTTTAATTTTGCTAACAAGTCTATTATGTGGTACTTTATCAAATGCCTTTTGAAAGTCCATTTACAAAACATCAACCGCACTACCCTCATCGACCCTCTCCGTTACTTCATCAAAGAACTCAATCAAGTTAGTCAAACACGATTGTCCTTTCACAAATCCATGCTGCCTATACTTTTCCAAGTGCCAGTTAATTTTGTCTTGGATTATTGTCTCTCAAAGTTTCCCCACTGACCTGTACTTGCTGGGTTGATCCCTCTCCCCTTTTTTGAACAGGGATGTAACATTTGCAATCCACCAGTCCCCCGGCACTGTCCCCATGCCGAAGAAGATTGGAAGATTACGACCAGACCCTCCATAATTTCCACCTTTATTCCTTCAGTAACCTACGATGCATCCCATCTGGACCGAGTGACTTTACTACTTTGAGTACTGCCAATCTTTTAAATACCTCCTCTATCTATTTTTATCCTATCGAATATCGCTGCTACAATGGCAGCATCCTCTTCTCTAGTGAAGTTGGATGCAAAGTATTTATTTAGTACCTCAGCCATGCCCTCTGCCTCTACAAGATTTCCTTTTTGGTTCCTAATTGGCCCTACCCTTCATTTGACTACCCTTCTACTATTTATACGTTTATAAAAGACTTTTGGGTTCTCTTTTATGTTAGCCACTAATCTATTCTCATACTCTCTCGTTGCCCCTCTTATTCCCTTTTTTAGATATCCTCTGTACTTCCTGTATTCAGCCTGGTTCTCTACTGTATTATGAACCTTACATTTGTCATAATCCTTCTTTTTCTGTTTAATTTTAATCTCTATTTCTTTAGTCATCCAGGGAGCTTGAGCTTTGGGTGCCTTTCCTTTCCCCCTCTTAGGAATGTATCTATTCTGTAACCGAACCAACTCCGCCTGAAAGTCCTCCAATTGTTCAATTACTGTTTTGCCTGCTAATGTTTGATTCCAATCCACTTGGGCCTTTTTAACTCACTGAAATTAGCCCTCCTCCAGTTAAGTATTTTCACATTGGATTGTTCCTTATCCTTTTCCATAACTATTCTAAACCTAATGATATTATGATCATTGTTCCCCAAATGCTCCCCCACTGAAACACGCTCTACCTGCCTAGTTCATTCCCCAGAATTAGATCCAGCACTGTTTCCTTCCTCATTGGGCTGGAAACATACTGATCAAGAAAACTCTTCGGTGCACATTTCAGGAATTCTTCTCCCTCTTTGCCCTTTACACTGTCAATGTCCCAGTCTATATAGGGATAATTGAAGTCCCCCATTATCACTACACTATAGTTTTTGCGTCTTTCTGTAACTTGCCTACAAGTTTGCTCCTCCATCTCCTTCCCACTATTTGGTGGCCTATAATATACACCCAGTGGCATAATAGCTCCTCTATTCCTTTATCCTTACCAAATAGATTCTGAATTTGACCCCTCAACCACATCATCCCTTTCCAGTGCTATAATAGTTTCTTTGATCAACACTGCACCCGCCCCCCCCCACCACCTTTCATTCCTTCCCTATCTTTCCTGAATACCTTGTAGCCAGGAGTATTAAGTACCCAATATACCCAAGTGTGTCAGTGAGAGGGTTAACTCTTGGCAAATTATATCTAGTAATACATGAGATCGAGAACTGATGGGAAATAACGATCTTTCTTGATGTAGAAAATGTAATAAACGTAATAGTATTCTGGTACTTTACGTAGTTAAATTAAGACACAGCAATACTGGGGATAATACTTGAGCAATTTGTTGTTCATTTAAGATGATCTCCCAGCACTGCCTCCCAACTTGTGAGGCGGCAGAGGGAGAAAATTATGCATACAGTGGAAATAAGGAGCAATCACTCATTTCTGATTTTTCCTCCATTTTTGCCATCTTATGGATGCAGTAAGCAGGAAAGGTAAGACTCATACTAATAACAGTAGTGTTGTCTTAAACTGAACACTCTGGACATGCTTCCAGTTCCAGCATTCACATGTGCTCTTCCTTACCCATCAAAGAAGGCAAGCAGAAGACTTGCTTTTAAGCTTCTTGCATTACTTTCATGACCTGGCAAATCAGGCATTGGGATTTGTGAGAGAACGGCAACCCAGGATCGATCATTTCTAACTTTTTGTTCCCTTCCTTTGTATATCAGGGGAGGGGATAATGCTTCGGGTCTAATTATGTCTCTCACTGCTGAGATTGGCATGATTGGTATATGGGGAACTGTGGGCAGGAGCTGACATTCTACTATTCTGTGGCAGACTGTGTTGAAGGAACTGTGCCATCCTTTTCTTTCATTTTTAGAATTGGAAATATTACATATATAGCTGAAGAATATACAATCTGACAGATACCAAAAGAAAGTGGTATCTGGTGATTATAGCAGCCTTGATTTTGGGTCATATTAAGCAAATTTGTTCAGTTCTGATGTTTGTATTAAATTACAGTGAAGCTTGCTGGTATGACTGGTTGTGTTATTGATAAAATAGTGTTTAAAATTTATGGTAAATGCTGAAAATGCACAGCAGGTTCATCAGCAACTGAATGGAGAAAAGGCAAGTTAACATTTCAGGTGGAGAACATATGTCAGAACTTTTCTTCGAATCATACAGCACAAAAGGAGGCCATTCAGCCCATCATGCCTGTGCAGGCTCTTCGAAGGAGCTATCCAATTAGTCCCACTTGCCTGCTCTTTCTCCATAGCCCTGCAAATTTTTCCCCTTCAAATATTTATCAAATTCCCTTTTGAAAGTTATTGTTGAATCTGCTTCCACCACCCTTTCAGGCAGTGCATTCCAGATCATAACAACTCGCTGCGTAAATTTTTTTTTACTCATGTCGCCTCTGGTTCTTTTGTCAATTCCCTTAAATCTGTGTCCTCTGGTTACTGACCTTTCTTCCAATGGAAACAGTTTCTCCTTATTTACTCTATCAAAACCAGTCATAATTTTGAATGGCCCTATCAAATCTCCCCATAGCCTTCTCTGCTCTAAGTAACTGAAATCTTTCATCCCTGGTGCCTTTCTAGTAAATCTCTCCTGCACCCTCCAAAGGCTTTGACATCCTTCCTAAAGTGTGGTGCCCAGAATTAGCCACAATACTCCAGCTGGGGCCTAACCTTCAAAGAACTGTGTACATACACCCCCATATCTCTCTGTTCCTGCACCCCCTTTAAATGTATCATTTATTTTATATTGCCTCTCCTCATTCTTCCTACCAAAATGAATCACTTCACACTTCTCTGCGTTAAGTTTCATCTGCTACGTGTCAACCCATTTCACCAATCTGTCTATGTCCTCCCGAAGTCTGTTACTATCCTCCTCACTGTTTACTACTTTTTCGAGTTTCATGTCATCTGCAAACTTTGAAATTATGCCCTGTATACCCAAGTCCAGGTCATTAATTATATCAAAAAGGGCAGTGGTTCCACAGCGACCCCTGAGGGACACCACTGCACACTTCGCTCCAGTTTGAAAAACAACTGTTCGCCATTAATCTCTGCTTTCTGTCCCTTAGCCAATTTTGTAGCCACTGCCCCTTTAATCCTATGGGCTTCAATTTTGCTAACATGTCTATTATTAAACTTTATCAAACACCTTTTGAAAGTTGATATACACATCGACTGCACTACCCTCATCGACCCTCTCCATCCATAAAACCTTCTGATGAAGGGTCTCCATCCAAAACATGTCTGCTGTGAAATTCCAGTGTTTTCTGTTATTATTTCTGGTTTCCAGCTTTCACGGGTCTTTGTTTTTAAAATTTACAAATTTGCTTTGCATGTGTAACTGGTTGACATGTAAAAGTTAAAGGGGGAAAGTGTTGATATGGTGGTCAAACTGTGTACATTAATGTATGCCTTGTTTATGAATAATGAAATATATAATAGTATTTCAAGTAGGATGACACATATTAATGATTTCTAATTACAGCTAATTTACATATGTGTTTAATTACAAAAGATGTTTTTCTAACTGAAATACAAATGCCTTAAAAGGAATAATACAGGTGGTTTGCCATGGTACTGCTGTTTTTATAGCACTTTCACATATGCTGCTGGTATTGTAAAAGGGCAGTATTCTGTCTTTGAACCTCTAGATGTGTGGTGTACAATGTACTGGACTAGGGATTATTCAGTATCCGCTACTTTGACCAAAGGGAAGTTTTCTAAGAGAATTCATGCATGGTTGAGCAGAAACGCAGTATTTAACTATGAATCAACAATCTGCTTTCTATAGGTAGATTACAACATTGTAAGTAAATAATACTTTGTGGAAATTAGTACAATTCTATCATTAGATAATGTCATGTGGTTGGTTCAGGAAAAGAGCAAGCTCTCCATCTGCCAAAGACGACGTTCCTGGTGGAAAAGACCCATTGCTGGCACACTCTTCAGACCCTGTGGAAATGAGGCGACTAAACTACCAAACTCCAGGTAAACATTCGAGTTTGAAACTCAAAGAAATCACTGTTGGATTTCTGATTAGCTAATCAGAACAAACTATGAAAAATCCAAATTGAATGATTCTTTGCTATTTTTGTTACTAAGTTAAATCCATGTAAAATTGGTTTCCGCCATTCTAGGGTCACATTAAAAGGTTTCAGTTTTGTTCGTTTGCCTTTCTAATTCCCCTACTTAATGGAATATTTTATTTCAACTGACAGTGGTGAATTTATATTTTTATGTTCATCTCCAAAATTCAATTGCATTTTCTGAAAAAAGCCAAAAAAATCTCTCGTAGCTAAATGGTTTAATGGAGTGTGGTACTGAACCATACAGACAGAAACTGATCGCAACCAAAGCAGCAGTTCAGATAGTACAATTTGTCTTGATACCTCTGGGCTAAGGAAGAGAAAAATCAGCCAAGGGATCGGAAGGCTACAAAATCATAGTAGCTGCAGAGAGAGAATATATGTAGTTGTCCGGATTACAGAGGAGATAAATAGATGGAGCAATGGTCTTTTCTCATTCCTTATTTTCTGATGACATGTGGAACATCCTTGTTCCTAAAGATCTGTGTGAACCCCATCAATCCAATCCAAATCAGATGATACTGATAACGTAACAAAATTCTGCCCTAGGTTTAACAAATCTTACATAAACAATATCAAAGTATAGGTCTTCTGAATGATCCCATTTTCCAGAATAGTTTCAAAAATGAATTGATTATAGAATTGTCTATTTAAAAATAAATTTAGTTTTCCTAATGGATAAGTCCATTCCAAACCCGTATATAAAACTTCAAACTTCTTCCATTATAGCACATAGAAACATAGAAAGGTTACAGAAACGGAAGGTTGCCATTTGGCCCATCGAGTCCGTGCCAGCTCTATGCAAGAGCAATCCAGCTAGTCCCACTCTCCGCCCTATCCTTGTAGCCCTACAAATTTTTTCCTTTCAAGTACTTATCCAGTTGCCTTTTGAAAGCCATGATTGAATCTGCCTCCACCACCCCCTCGGGCAGTGCATTCCAGATCCTAACCACTCGCTGTGTAAAAATGGTTTTCCTCATGTCACCTTTGGTTCTTTTGCCAATCACCTTAAATCTATGTCCTTTGGTTCTTGACCGTTCTGCCAATGGGAACAGTTTCTCTCTATCTACTCTGTCTAGACCCTTCATGATTTTGAATACCTCTATCAAATCTCCTGTCAACCTTCTCTGATCCATGGAGAACAACCCCAGCTTCTCCAGTCTATCCACATAACTAAAATCCCTCATCCCTGGAATCATTCTAGTAAATCTCTTCTGCACCCTCTCTAAGCCTTCACATCTTTGCTAAAGTGCAGTGCCCAGAACTGGACACAATACTCCAGTTGTGGCTGAACCACTGTTCTATACAGGTTCATCATAACTTCCTTGCTTTTGTACTCTATGCCTTTATTTGTAAAGCCCAGGGTCCCGTATGCTTTTTTAACCGCTTTCTCAACCTGTCCTGCCTCCTTCAAGATTTCTGTACATGTACCCCCAGATCTCTCTGTTCCTCTACCCCTTTTAGAATTGTGCCCTTTAGTTTATATTGCCTCTCCTCATTCTTCCTACCGACATGTATCACCTTGCATTTTTCTGCATTGAATTTCATCTGCCACGTGTCCGCCCATGCCACCAGCCTGTCTTGAAGTCGATCACTATCCTTCTCACTGTTCACTACACTTCCAGGTTTTGTGTCCTGCAAATTTTGAAATTGTGCCCTCGACACCCAAGTCAAAGTCATGAATATATATCAAGAAAAGTAGTGGTCCTAGTACCTACTCCTGGGGAACACCGCTGCACACCTCCCTCCGAAAAACAACCGTAACTCATGATAATACAAACATACAAGTTAAGAGCAGGAGTAGACCATTCGGCCCCTCGAGCCTGCTCTGTCATTTGATAAGATCATGGCTGATCTGATTGTTATCTCAACCCTACTTTCCCGTCTACCTACGATAACCTTTGACTCCCTTGTTAATCAGGAATCTATCTAACTCAACCTTAAAAATATTCAATGACCCTGCCTCCACCACTCTCTGGGGAAGGGAGTTCCACAGACTCACAACCCTCTGAGAGAAAAAATTTCTCCTCACCTCCGTCTTAAATGGGAGACCCCTTATTTTTAAACTGTGGCCGCAAGTTGTAGTCTCTCCCATAAGGGGAAACATCCTCTCAGCATCTACCCCTTCAAGTCCCCTCAGGATCTTATATGTTTCAATAAGATCACCTCTCATTCTTCTAAACTCCAATGTATACAGGCCCAACTTGTCCAACCTGTCCTCATAAGATAACCCCCTCATCCCAGGAATCAGTCGAGTGAACCTTCTCTGAACCACCTCAAAAGCAATTATGTCCTTTCTTAAATAAGGAGACCAAAACTGCACACAGTATTCTAGATGTGGTCTCACCAATGCCCTGTACAACTGTAGCAAAACATCTCTACTTTTATATTCCATTCCCCTTTCAATAAATGACAACATTCCATTTGCCTTCCCAATCACTTGCTGTACCTGCATACTAACTTTTTGTGATTCATGTACTAGGATACCCAGATCCCTCTGTACCTCAGAGTTCTGCAATCTCTCTCCATTTAAATAATATACTGTTTTACTATTCCTCCCGTCAAAGTGGACAAGTTCACATTTTCCCACATTGTTCTCCATCTGCCAAATTTTTGCAAACTCACTTAACCTTTCTATATCCCTTTGCAGTCTCTTTATGTTCTCTTCATAACTTACTTTCCTACCTACCTTTGTGTCATCAGCAAATTTAGCAACCATACATTTTTTTTGTTCAGGGGATGTGGGCGTCGCTGGCAAACCCCAATTGCCCTTGAGAAGGTGGTGGTGATCCGCCTTCTTCAACCGCTGCAGTCCATGTGGTGAAGGGTCCCCCACAGTGCTGTTAGGTAGGGAGTTCCAGGATTTTGACCTTGCGACGATGAAGGAACAGCGATATATTTCCAAGTCGGAATGGTGTTTGACTTGGAGGGGAACGTGCAGGTGGTGTTGTTCCCATGCGCCTGCTGCCCTTGTCCTTCTAGATGATAGAGGTTGTGGGTTTGGGAGGTGCTATCAAAGAAGCCTTGGTGAGTTGCTGCAGTGCATCCTGTGGATGGTGCACACTGC
Organism: Heptranchias perlo; assembly: GCF_035084215.1. Lineage (NCBI taxonomy): Eukaryota > Metazoa > Chordata > Chondrichthyes > Hexanchiformes > Hexanchidae > Heptranchias > Heptranchias perlo. The sequence continues at coordinate 24,601,742 of NC_090333.1, forward strand.
AGCCACTGTGCACTGGTGGTGGACGGAGTGAATGCTTAGGGTGGTGGATGGGGTGCCAGTCAAGTGGGCTGCTTTGTCCTGGATGGTGTCGAGCTTCTTGAGTGTTGTTGGAGCTGCACTCGTCCAGACAAGTGGAGAGTATTCCATCACACTCCTGACTTGTGCCTTGTAGATGGTGGAAAGGCTTTGGGGAGTCAGGAGGTGAGTCACTCCCCACAGAATACCCAACCTCTGACCTGCTCTTATAGCTACAGTATTTATGTGGCTGGTCCAGTTAAGTTTTTCTCAATGGTGACCCCCAGGATGTTGATGGTGGGGGATTCAGCGATGGGAATGCCGTTGAATGTCATGGGGAGGTGGTTAGATTCTTGTTGGAGATGGTCATTGCCTGGCACTTGTCTGGCATGAATGTTATTTGCCACTTAGCAGCCCAAGCCTGGATGTTGTCCAGGTCTTGCTGCATGTAAGCACGGACTGCTTCATTATCTGAGGGGTTGCGAATGGAACTGAACACTGTGCAATCATCAGCGAACATCCCCATTTCTGACCTTATGATGGAGGGAAGGTCATTGATGAAGCAGCTGAAGATGGTTGGGCCCAGGACATTGCCCTGAGGAACTCCTGCAGCAGTGTCCTGGGGCTGAGATGATTGGCCTCCAACTACCACTACCATCTTCCTTTGTGCTTGGTACGACTCCAACCACTGGAAAGTTTTCCCCCTGATTTCCATTGACTTCAATTTTACTAGGGCTCCTTGGTGCCACACTCGGTCAAATGCTGCCTTGATGTCAAGGGCAGTCACTCTCACCTCACCTCTGGAATTCAGCTCTTTTGTCCATGTTTGGACCAAGGCTGCAATGAGGTCTGGAGCTGAGTGGTCCTGGCGGAACCCAAACTGAGCATCGGTGAGCAGGTTATTGGTGAGTAAATGCCGCTAGATAGCACAGTCGACGACACCTTCCATCCCTTTGCTGATGATTGAGAGTAGACTGATGGGGCGGTAATTGGCCGGATTGGATTTGTCCTGATTTTTGTGGACAGGACATACCTGGGCAATTTTCCACCTTGTCGGGTAGATGCCAGTGTTGTAGCTGTACTGGAACAGTTTGGCTAGAGGCAAGGCTAGTTCCATTTGTTCCCTTCATCCAAGTCATTGATATAGATTGTAAACAGTTGAGGCCCAAGCACTGATCCTAGTGGCACTCCACTCGTTACATCTTGCCAACCTGAAAATGACCCATTTATGCCTACTCTCTGTTTCCTGTTAGCTCACCAATCCTTTATCCATGCTAATATGTTACCCCCTACACCATGAGCTCTTATTTTGTGTAGTAGCCTTTGATATGGCACCTTGTCAAAAGCTTTCTCGAAATCCAAGTATACTACTCCGCAGGATCCCCTTTATCCACGTTACTTGTTATTTCCTCAAAGAACTCTAATAAATTAGTCAAACACAACTTCCCTTTCACAAAGCCGTGTTGACGCTGCCTGATTGCATTGAGATTTTCGAAGTGCCCTGCTATAATCTCCTTAATAATAGATTCTTGCATTTTCCCTATGACAGATGTTAAGCTAACTGGCCTGCAGTTTCCTGCTTTCTGTCTCCCTCCTTTCTTGAATGGAGGAGTTACATTCACTATTTTCCAATCTGATGGGACCCTTCCAGAATCGAGAGAATTTTGGAAAATTAATACCAATGCATCTACTATCTCTGCAGCCACTTGTTTTAAGACCCAGGGACTTGTCAGATTTTAGTTCTAATTTTTTTCAGAACCCTTTCCCTGGTGATTGTAAATATTCGAAGTTCCTCCCTCCCTTTCACCTCTTGATTCACAATTATTTCTGGCATGTTATTTGTATCCTCTACAGTGAAGACGGATGCAAAATATCTGTTCAATTCATCCGCCATTTCCTTATTCTCCATTATTAATTCCCCAGGCTCACTTGAGAGGACCAACGTTCACTTTACTTACTCTTTTCCTTTTTAAATACCTGTAGAACCTCTTACTATCTGAAACATAAAAAATAGGTGCAAGAGTAGGCCATTCGGCCCTTCGGGCCTGTTCCGCCATTCAAAATGATCATGGCTGATCATCTAACTCAGTAGTCTGTTCCTGCTTTTTCCCCATATCCCTTGAACCCTTTAGCATTAAGAAATAGATCTATCTCCTTCTTGAATACATCTAATGACTTGGCCTCCACTGCCTTCTGTGGTAGGGAATTCCACAGGTTCACCACCCTCTGAGTGAAGAAATTTCTCCTCCTCTCGGTTCTAAATGGCATACCCCATATCCTGAGACTGTGACCCCTGGTTCTGGACTCTCCACCCATCGGGAACATCCTCCCTGCATCTAGTCTGTCTAGTCCTGTTAGAATGTTATATGTTTCGATGAGATCACCTCTCATTCTTCTAAACTCTAGTGAATATAGGCCTCGTCGACCCAATCTCTCCTTATTCGTCAATCCTGCCATCCCAGGAAACAGTCTGGTAAACCTTCGTTGCACTCCTTCCATGGCAAGGACATCCTTCCTTAGATAAGGAGACCAAAGCTGCATACAATACTCCAGATGTGGTACAACTTCAGTAAGACTCCTGAACTCAAGTCCTCTTGCAATGAAGGCCAACATACCATTCACCTTCCTAACTGCTTTCAGCGACTGGTATACAAGGACACCCAGGTCTCGTTGCACCTCCCCTTTTCCAAATCTATCACCATTCAGATAATAATCTGCCTTTCTGTTTTTACAACCAAAGTGGATAACCTCACATTTATCCACGTTATACTGCATCTGCCATGTTCTTGCCCACTCATCCAACTTGTCTAAATCACATTGGAACCTCTTTGCATCCTCCTCACAGCTCACATTCCACCCCAGCTTTGTGTCGTCTGCAAACTTGGAAATGTTACATTTAGTTCCCTCATCCAAATCATTGATATGTATTGTGAATAGCTGGGGCCCAAGCACTGTTCCCTGCACTACCCCACTAGTCACTGCCTGCCACCCAGAAAAAGACCCATTTATTCCTACTCTCTGTTTCCTGCCTGTCAACCAATTCTCAAACCATGCCAATATATTCCCCCCAATCCCATGTGCTTTAATTTTGCACACTAATCTCTTGTGTGGGACCTTATCAAAAGCCTTCTGAAAATCCAAATACACCACATCCACTATTCTACTAGTTACGTCCTCAAAAAAAAACTCCAGTAAATTTGTTAAGCATGGTTTCCCTTTCGTAAACCCATGCTGATTTTGTCCAATTCCGTTAATGCCTTCCAAGTGTTCTGTTATCACATCTTTTATAACAGACTCTAGCATTTTGCCCACTACTGATGTTAGGCTAACTGGTCTGTAATTCCCTGTTTTTTCTCTCCCTCCTTTTTTAAATAGTGGGGTTACATTTGCCACCCTCCAATCTGTGGAACTGTTCCAGAGTCTATAGAATTTTGGAAGATGATCACCAATGAATCCACTATTTCCAGGGCCACTTCTTTTAGTACTCTGGGATGTCGATCATCAGGCCCTGGGGATTTGTCAGCCTTTAACCCCATTAATTTCCCTAGCACTATTTTTTTTTACCAATACTGGTTTCCTTCAGTTCCTCCCTCTGACTAGACCCTTGGTTCCCTAACATTTCTGGGAGGTTATTTGTGTCCTCCTTTGTGAAGACAGAACCAAAGTATGTGTTTAATGGTTCTGCCATTTCTTTGTTCCCCATTATAATTTCCCCCATTTCTGACATTTGTCTTCACTAATCTTTTTCTCTTGACATATTTATAGAAGCTTTTAGTCAGTTTTTATGTTCCCTGCTAGTTTGCTCTCAAAATCTCTTTTTCCCCTCTTAATCAATCTCTTTGTCCTCCTTTGCTGAATTCTAAACTGCTCCCAATCTTCAGGCTTGCCGCTTTTTCTGGCAATTTTATATGTCTCCTCTTTGGATCTAATACGATCCCTAATTTCTTTTGTAAACCACGGTTAAGCCAGGTTAAGCCACCTTTCCTGTTTTATTTTTGCACCAGACAGAAATGAATAATTGTTGTAATTCCTACACACGTTTTTTAAATATTATCCATTGCCTATCCACCTTCATCACTTCCAGTAAAGTTCCCCAATCTATCATGGCCAACTCGCGCCTCATACTTTCATAATTTCCTTTATTTAGATTCAGGACCTTAGTTTCTGATTCAATGACTTCACTCTCCATCTTAATGAGGAATTCTATCATGTCATGGTCACTCTTCTCTGAGGGATCCCGCACAACAAGATTGTTAATTAATCCTTTCTCATTGCACAATACCCAGTCTAGGATCGCCTGTTCTCTAGTTGGTTCCGCAACATATTGGTCTAGAAAACCATCACGTACACACTCCAGGAATTCCTCCCCCACAGTATTATTGCTAATTTGGTTTGACCAATCTATATGTAGATTAAAGTCACCCATGATTATAGTTGTACCCTTCTTGCGCGCGTCTCTAATTTCCTGTTTAATGCCCTCCCCTACATCTCCACTACTGTTTGGGGGCCTATAGACAACCCCCACCAACGTTTTCTGCCCCTTGATGTTTCTTAGCTCCACCCATACAGATTCCACATCGTGATTTTCCGAGCCAGTATCCTTCCTCACTATTGCATTGATTTCCTCCTTTACTAACAACGCTACCCCACCTCCTTTCCCTTTTTGCCTGTCCTTCCTAAATATTGAATACCCCTGGATGTTCAGTTCCCATCCTTGGTCACCCTGCAGCCATGTCTCCGTAATCGCAACTATATCATACCCGTTACTATCTATCTGCATTGTTAATTCATCTAGCTTATTGCGAATGCTCCGCGCATTAAGACACAATGCCTTTAGACTTGTCTTTTTAAGATTGCTAGTCATCTTAGTTTTATTTTTCATTATAGCCCTATTTGTTTTTCGCCCTTGTTTTCTCTGCCTTCCACTATTGCTTCTTCCCTTTCTGTCTTTTGTTTCTATCCTTGTTTCCCCCTCCTCTGTCTCCCCGCTCAGGTTCCCATCCCCCTGCTATTCTAGTTTGAACCTTCCCCAACAGCACTAGCAGACACCCCTGCTAGGACATCAGTCCCGGTTCTGCTCAGGTGTAACCCATCCCACTTGTACAGGTCCTACCTTCCCCAGAACCGGTCCCAATGTCCCAGGAATCTAAATCCCTCCCTCCAACACCATCCCTGCAGCCACGCATTCATCTGGTCTATTCTCCTGTTCCTATACTCACCAGCACATGGCACTGGTAGTAATCCTGAGATCACTACTTTTGAGGTCCTGCTTTTTAATTTATCTCCTAACTCCTTAAATTCACCTTGCAGGACCTCATCCCTTTTTTTTACCTATGTCGTTGGTACCAATGTGGACCACGACTACTAGCTGTTCACCCTCCCCCTCCAGAATGCCCTGCAGCCGCTCCGTGACATCCTTGACTCTCGCACCAGGGAGGCAACATACCATCCTGAAGTCACGTTTGCAGCCGCAGAAACGCCTATCTGTTCCCCTTACAATTGAATCCCCTATCACTATAGCCCTGCCACTCTTATTCCTCCCCTCCTGTGCAGCAGAGCCACCCGTGGTGCCACGAATTTGGCTCTTGCTGCTTTCCCCTGATAAGCCATCTCCCCCAACAGTATCCAAAGCGGTATATCTGTTTGAGAGAGAGATGGCCCCAGGGGACTCCTGCTCTACCTGCCTAGTCCTTTTACACTGCCTGGCGGTCACCCATTTCCTTTTTGCCTGCGTAATCTTTACCTGCGGTGTGACCACCTCACTGAACGTACTATCCATGATAATCTCAGCATCGCGGATGCTCCACAGTGAATCCACCCACAGCTCCAGCTCCGAAATACGGTTAGTCAGTAGCCTCAGGTGGACACGCTTCCTGCACACTTGGTCGCCTGGGACACCTGTAGTGTCCATGACTTCCCACATATTGCAGGAGGAGCATATCACGGGTGCAAGCTCTACTGCCATGACTTGCCTTAGATTTACACTGCGTTCACCTCTCAGACTCTCTTCCCGCTCTCGGACTCTCCTTTTATGTTAGGCTCACCTTTCGGACTCTCCTTTTACACTGCACTCACCTCTCAGACTCTCTTCCCACTCTCAGACTCTCCTTTTATATTAGGCTCACCTTTCGGACTCTCCTTTTACACTGCGCTCATCACTCAGACTCTCTTCCCGCTCTCGGACTCTCCTTTTACACTGCACTCACCTCTCGGACTCTTCCCGCTCTCGGGGCTCTCCTTTTACACTGCATCTTTTACATCAGTTTTTATATTTCTAGCTAGCTTTCTCTCGTATTCTAATTTCTCCCTCCTTATTATTCTTTTAGTCATTCTTTGCTGTTTTTTATATTCCGTCCAATCTTCTGACCTGCCACTAATCTCCGCGGAATTGTATGCTTTTTCTTTCAATTTGATACTATCTTTAACTTCCTTAGCCACGGATGTTCCGTCCTTCCCTTAGAGTCTTTCTTTCTCACTGGAATGTATCTTTGCTGAGTGTTATGAAATATCTCATTAGAGATGCAGTGCCAGACATTTACTGACCTATCCCTTAACTTAATTTCCCAGTTTACTTTAGTCAGCTCTGTCTTCTTGCCCTCATAATTGCCCTTATTTAAGTTTAAAACACTCGTCTTAGACTTACTCTTCTCTTCCTCAAACTGAATGTGAAATTCAGTCATATTGAATCATAATGTGCAAGTGCTTAGTTCCTGAGAGCTAATTTGTGCACTTATAAATTATTTAATTATCTAATTATATCAATCTTTGCACAGAGACTAAAATTATATGAAATAAATTTGAACTCTAACACCCTTAGTTAATGTGCTGATCTTCATATGGGACAAGGCACTCATAAACTGAGAATCTGTACAAATGAATGTATGAACTGTATGAATAAATATATGTAATAAGACAACCTCAGCACATTTCCTGCCATATAGAAATATAAAGTGACTCACCCTTTTTGCAGGAGCGGGGGTGAATTATTAGTGAAGCAGGAAATCTTGGTTTTGTGGTATTTCTAATGGGAAATTCAAGTCCAAACTGGATTGGTCTGACCCCTATCGATCTGAGTGACTTAATTATTGAAAGTTATTGAAACTTCACAGTGATGTATTAGTACTTGTAATTGACAACAGTGCAATGTGTTGATAGGAGGATAACCTGCTATTATCAGAGATGACATAGAATATTAAAATACTTATCGGCCATTCATGTTCTAAACCTACACAAAGGAAGATATTTGTTCTCACATCACTCTGAAACTACCTCATTCACTCACTCACTCAAAACTGGGCTTTTCACATCTCTTCGGATCAGAGGAATGAAGAGCAACCAGGAATGGTAGGCTATTAAAGAATTGTAAAAGATTTAATTTAAAACCACAAAGGCAAATGTCCCAAGACAAATTATATTCCTGTATCCTTGTGCTCCTGAGTTTAATGTTCATTTAATGTAATAATCCTAATAGTATGCACTTTTTAATTCTAATGATGGCTGTGACCTGAGATCATGTAACACCAGCATTACTTCTGGGTTATGTAATAAATGACTGCAAGCCATTGCATCTAAGAGGATGTGTTGTATAATTAAACAAAAAAATCCTTTTAGGGTAGGTATGAAACAGTGAAATCCAGGCACTTTGGATAAATAATAGGATTCCAGTTTAAAGAATTTGTACACTAGGAGAAGGTTGTCATGTCTGGTTCACTTAAGGTTCTAATTCAACATTCTTGTCCCAACAAATATCTCAACTGATAATTTGAAGTCTTAAGACCTCTACGTTATGTTTACCATGTGTATTTGATTCCTACAACTGCCTAAATATCACACCTACATAGATTAAATTGATTTGTTACATAACAAGGCAATTCAGTCCCTAATCACTTGCAGGAACTTTAAAAGTATTTTTTCTTTATTTTAAATTTTTCAGTTCTCATTATGTATATTTGGGTCACACATCATTCTCTGGCTGAAAGCAGCCAAGTGACCTGATTTCCTGGTCTCTCCCAATGGAACTCTTGAACTGACAGCAGAGAGTGACCCAGATGACTCGATACAAGATTTCTCTCCCTGCCTGTAGAAGAGTGCATTGTCTCTGCTTAGCACCTCCTGATGTCGCATCTGAGATCAGGAGCTCACTGTATTAGGAGTTGTGGTTACAAACAGTGCAGTCGTCATGGATCACATTATTATCATATGGGGGTCTACATCCAAGTGCTCAATCTGGTGAATATATAGTGTAAATCAGAGAAACATGGACCTATGTTCAATGGCCACCTTGTTCCACAATAATATCTAATATTTTACTCAAAATTCAAGATTGGCTGCTGAGCACATTGTCAGGGAGCAAATGTCCTGCACCATGGCACTCAAAGTGTTAACACACTATGGTTAAACTCTTCTCAAAGGACTGTGCAGTATGTGTGGCACTCATTAATACTTACTGTACTGAGAACAAATCCAACTGTTTCACAGTGACCGTGAGCTGTGTTTTACAATGGACATGCTTTACAGAAAATCTCGGTGCTTGCTCAAACAAATGAAATGTCGAGTCTTAAATTCCTTTGATTTCAGAGCGGTGGAATTGAAAGCAACAGAGGACCTCAGACAAAAGCTTTTTGTAGTCAAAACATCTTATAAGAAGTTTTTCTTGCACTGTCTGACTTGGCAGACAGCTATTTCTTTTTCCTGTAAAAGTTGTTTACCAAAGACTTTGAAGTTGGGATATCAAGTCTTCTTTGTGCACCTGTGTATTGATGAAAACAACTGAAGAATTATTGGAATATTTCCACATTTCTAGTGAAGTAGTGCACCCTTCCATTTTCATCCTAGTTCCCTTTATGTGAGATTACCATTTTAATCATAATTTGTGCTGGGGACTTATTACATGAGTCTGGATAAATGAACCCTTGGAGCCCAAACTAATCTGATTTCAAAATTCAAATTTGTAATCCTGACTTCAGTGGAATTGCCCTATTTGCTTTCAACACATTTGTAAACTTCCTACACGTTTGCACTCCCGGTCTCTGCACTGGGTGTACTGGAATTATGCAGTGCACTTGTTTGTATCTATACTTTTTTCATATGGTCTAATTCCTTAAGATAGTTTCTCTTGTCAGCTAATACATCTGATTATAATAAAAGTGATACTCATGTAAAAATGTATTTTAATCTGAAATCAAAGCAATAATGATGGAATCATCATGGAGTTAGAATCGTTTACCATGGAGGTGAGCATGAAGAAATGCTTGTTTGAATTTGAGAAATCATTTTCAAGTGTGTCACCTGTGCACTCATACTCAAAAAAAAAACTGCCCACCACAGTGTGACTTTTATGCTGGTATAAGCACATTATTTAGAATCATTTTGCACCAGTCAGCACATACCAGATTAAACTTTCACTTTAAATTGGGTATTGGAAATGCTCAGATAGGACGTTAGTTTTGAGGGCTTTTGAATTTGATAGTAAAATTTACAGTGGACTGATAAGTTAAACAGCTACCTGTCTGGTTTTGACTGTTTGTGAAATGGTCTCTAAATTGGACAAAGCGGACCCATGCCAGTCTGAACTTATTGTATGAAAATGTTCTGGGTTAGAAAAGTTCCTATCCTTTACTGCAGTTTAGTTCCTATGTTCATTCATTTGGTGGAATTGTTTTAATATTTGTTGTTTTAGGCATGGTCACCGAATATATTTTCCCACCAAAAAATGAGTCACCCATACTATCTCTTCACAGTACAGATAACTGAATGTTCATTCACTGCTTTTCTCCCGCTAAATAGCTGCTTTTAATTTATTTTAGATCCACATTGCTTATCTTCAACATTGATATTTACTTAGTTTGGAATGGAAGGTGCTTAAGGGGATATTTATGATACTTTACAGTTGACCACACATTGTAATATCTAATATTCAGTTCAAACAAGTCATGTCTGCAAAACAGTTTCTTGATAGTCTAAGTAATGGAAAATGGGTCAGAGGTCACAGCTTTTTAAAAAAATATTTTCCTTGTATTTTTCCCCCTCATATGGCATTTTGCCAAGTTAACACAGATACCTTTCATGGTCTGATTAAGTTGTCAAGAGAAACCTTTATGTCTATTAGCACTCTGTCAACATGCAGTTCAGGAGCTTAGCAATTTTTCCATCAGTAGAATAGGGTGGGGAATGTACCAGCCTCTTATTGTGCATTGTTGGTTTCAGAGGTAGCATTATTAGGAAAGGAGTAATGTATTTGAGAAATATTTGGACACTGCAGCAGCTGCAGTAAGATGTTGGGGAGGTAAATAAACCAACACAGATCTGTACTGTGCACACAACTGCCTTACAAATTTCCTCTCCTACCTGTGGGGAACAATCTGACACTGCAACTAATTCTACTGGCCCAAATTTATATCTTGCCACTGCATTAAAGCACCAGCACCCTCTATTTTGCCAACCTATACTTGGTCAGACAGCTAAACTCTTACAGGAAGTTTATAGCAGTTGAATAATTTTGCCCATATTTTTTTTTAAAACCTTCCAATGTTCTGGCTTATAATTTTGATTGCATAATGAGCTAATATTTGAAACAACTTGAACTGATTACATTTTCACAGTTCTACAAATAAAGGAAATATATCTGAACATAAAAAGAGCATGGGGGAAAATGAAAAGGATGAACTAAAATAAGGATAAAGTAAAATCAAAGATTGAATTGATGTAGTCAGAAGTTGATAGGGAGAGTAAATTTAAACCAGTTACTGTAAATGAGTGAAAGAGCAGAGCCATTCCCGTCACTGCCATTGTTCGTTGCAAGTCAGTTTTTAAAAAAAAGTTGTAGACAAATTGAGTAGTAGAGGAGCCATTATAAGAACAACATATCATTTTTAAAGTCTTCCCACTACAGAGAAGCAAACTTCATACCTTTTGTCTGGAATGGATTCAAAATGTGGTCCCTATGGTGAAATGAGTAAAATGAGTCAGTCACCTCCAAACTAGTTTTGTGTCAAAATCCTGGAGGTAAAAAGAGAATGCTCTGACAGACTTACCTCTTCAGTGGAGGCATTCAGTTCTAAGATGTGTAATAAAGAAGGTTACTTGAATGGTACAAGGGTGGGGAAGTTGTCTCCTTTATCTCATCAGGTTTGCGTTGTGACATGGAGCCATTCTCATCTGCTGAACTTTTGCGTTGGTTATTAGTAATTTTTTTTCATCGAGACATGAAACCGCAGGATGATAATTAAAAGAAATATCTCAACTGTCTGAAAGACTGCATAATTGGCAATCAGGCATAATAGTCTTGCAAATGAGAGAGATAACAGGTGAAATTAGCAACGTGCAGTGAGAGTAACAAATAAGCAAGATACGAGTTAAAATTAGCATAACGCTGTGTAATTATCACGTTTCAGTGTTCAAATTAAAGTTACAGTATTATTTCCCCACCAATCTGGATCTTTCATTTTAACTGTCCCAAAGTTCTAGTGTGAACAGCTGGTAAATAAATGCTTTGGTTGTCACCAAATTGCTGTTTATCAAGCGATGAATCTGAACATTATCACTACTTTCTGGAAGCATGGTAGACAATTTAATAGTGCATGAATCAAGTGTTTCAACTTGTATGATTGCTTCATTGATGGTGGTAAAAGATTTAGAAAATTCACTAACTGTCTAGATACTACTACATACTATAACAATAGAGGGTTGGGCAGCTCTGGAAGATGAGGAAACAATAGAAGGGAGCTGAGTAGACGCCTAAAGGGGACACTCTGTCAGAGGCTGGTGGGAAAACACCACAGCAGTGCTAAATAAAACACAGGGTTATACCAGCATGGGCTAAGCAGAAATTTGGAAAATGTTTTCAAAAAGAATGGGGTCAAAATGATTTCCAGACCAATCTGGCTCCATTTGAATATTAGTCTTAAATTTCACATTTAAAACAAAATACTAGTTAGTGCATCAGGGGCATTGATCAACTAAAGCATCATATGATAATGACTAACTTATTAACTTGAAAGCAGTATCTTGGAATATGGTTGTTCCCCTCTATACTTCCAGCTGAGTGGGATTCCATTTCACTGATCAACCTGCAGAATGGCCCCAGTAACCAGTTTGATGCTTAATAACTTGACCTCAAAACAATTTTTCTCAAAATTTGAACTTGTTTAGGACTGAATATGCGGCTGAGCACACTTGCTCACTAGACAAAACAGCAACACTGATATAACCATAGAGGTATATGTGAGCTGGACTGTCCCACCCCCTCCAAAGAGAACGGCGGCTTGCATGGGTTTATGGAGGGAACAGACAATAAAACTCAAAATAATCACCTGTGACACTTATTACGATTTCATGTGAACATTGTGCGTTGGATGGAATTTTTCTTGCTAAAGCAGGACTTATTTTACGTAACTGTATGAAATGCAATATCAAAGTAGGACTGCAAAGAAGTGTCTGTATTAAGGTTAATTCCTGTTCAATTTCTTGTTTCGTTTTTCTTTTTGTATTGACGTTCTCTAAACAACTATACTCAGGGGTTCAAATAAGGAGTCAGATCGGAGTGCTACATTGGACTAGAAGACATTAACCGTAGGGTGCACTTCCCTACTTCATGGACAAGTAATAATACAAAAACACTGAATATATATTATCTTTCCCTTTACTTGAATGAGGCAGTGTTTTAAAAGGTTTAAGCCAATTAGTTCAAAAAACTGAAAAGATAATATTCTACGGTTCTGAAAGGCTTGGTGCTTCAGTTCCCAATATCCATGTGATGGAAGTATTCTAAGTCACAGAGTTAGCTGCTCACTGGAGGAAATACTTAAGTGTTATTTGAACCCCTGAGTATATAACTGTTCCTTCACCTATTTAACTCTGAAGCTGGTCTCTTTTCCTCTGGTAAAAGCTAATTTGTTTTTTTCCCCCTTTTTAAAAAAAAATGTTTCTGCCCCATTTTCTTCACAGGTCCAAGTGTCCCCAGTTGCCCAAACAACTCAAGTTAGTTTAATTGTCCTGTGTCTTTTCTGCATTTTTTTTTTCTGTATATTTCTTCTTGCTGTGCCATGAAGGTCATTTTTGCTCAAAGAAGCTAATCTCAGTTCCAATCTGACTAATTGAGCAGTATCCCCTTTGGTTATCTACACAGCCTCAATTTCCATGGTATATGTGTATATATATATTTTCCAAAGTTACCATATTCACATTTTTTTTTAAAAACCCAAACGTATGCAGTGTTCTCAAAACCACCCTATCACAAAATGCATTGCAAAACATTTTGGTGGGCACACTGGCTGTCAAAATCTCAAGCCTCAGGAGCCTCTACTATAATACTGAATTTCTGCTACGAGAGGCTTTCGGTAATGCGTAGGAATAGTAGTGACCCCTTTTGAGTTTTAGAAAACTGTAGCATTTTAATTTACTTCATGGGTCCAATGGGTTTATGGTCCTGACCATTATAAAACAAAAAAGTTCTACCTCTTTGCCCTTTTCCACGCCTATAATTAAATAAAAGCTGTATCCTGTTCAAGCAGCGAGCATTTCAAGAGCCTAGAAAAGAATTTCCAACTTCACAAAACAGCATTTTTGGCTGGAGATCCTTCTCTTAAGACTGCTTAAAACAAGATTTAAAACAAGATTGCTTTAAAAAATGTAAAAGTGGATTCAATTTGCCTTCTACTGTCACTAAATAGACTGTTCCAACATTAGAAGTGTCTTTAATTTATAAATGTTACGAACAGGAATAATTAGTGCAATACTGTCAATAAAACTTTTTACATCATATTCTTTATTTAAAAGTAAAATTATTAATCAGTTTTTTCAATCAATGGCAGTATTCATTTTGAATTGGCAGTTAATCTTTGAGTATTCCTCCAGAGTTTCTGCAGGGAGCGAGTACAAATTGCTAAGCTCAAATGCAGTTCTAATAAAGTTGGGGGTGAGAGTAGATCTCCAATGGTTTTAATAAATGCAGTGAAGAACATAAGAAATAGGAGCAGGAGTAGGCCATGTGGCCCCTCGAGCCTGCTCCGCCATTCAGTAAGATCATGGCTGGTCTTCAACCTCAACTTCACTTTCCCGCCTGATCCCCATGACCATATAGAATGTTCGCAATAGTGGTGTACATTGGCTAAAGAATTGCAGAGCAGTGCTCAGTGGTGTGCTTTAAACTATGTAAGTAGAGGACAGATAAGAACTTTTGATTAAAAGATATAATCCGTTTAAGCATGCCATCTGTTTCAATGTTGGTGTACCTAATTAGTCTGGGATTTAGCTGAATTTTCTGCCAAATGTGTCGCCCAATAAATGGCTACTCAAGGAATTAGATCACGCAAATAACCAAGGGTCCAGGATAGTTGACATTCCTATAAGATGCTATAGAAAGAATTCAATGCCAAAATATTGGTGCAGTGATGATATTCTGCCATCAGATGGCACTTGTCATCAAAAATCACAAAATAAATCACTTGTTTTTCTTACTTTTTATAAAAAGTTGTTGTAACTTTATTTGTTTATCTCAAAAACTTTCAATCCCCTCATCATTAATTTGTTCTGCTCCAAATGCCCCCAGTGCTTGGCTATGAGATCTAGCAAATGGCCTGCTCCAAGGCTCTTTTTAATGTTATTCTACAAATGTCCATTAAGAGTTTCACAACACCTTTAACCAAATGGCCCTCATATTTCTCTCACTAATCCACTAGAGTAGTATCAAATTTCAGTTCAGTACCTATCATGATATTACACCAAAATCAGGAATTTACCATGTTGAGAATCGCAACTGCAAAAGCATCCTACCATACGATGGCAAAAATCAGAATATTAAATGACATTCTTATTGCGTTTTTGTTACATAGAAACTTAACACTTTTTAAAAACTTTTTTAAAAAGGCTGTTTGATGAGTTTTGTATGCTGTAGATTGATCAATCATATTGTACTTACAGGACAAGCTGTAGACATCTAGAGATAGAACAACATTACTGCACCAATTTAGCCTCCACTTCAACTTTTTGAAGATGGTATTAGTTAGGCATCTGAAAATTGAATCTCGGCATCTGTATAGAAACTAAAGTTTCAGAACCCTGGCTCTTACTAGCAACTGAAGTACTGTATTCCTGTGGAGTAGCTGGTCTGAATCCCATTCGAGGTTAACGTATTGTCTTTCATTTCTGTAGTGTACTCCAGGGAGTGCTCATAAAAATCATGTTTGTGAGCCTTCACTTATGAACTGCCGACTATTGAGATGAAAAATTACATTTATGGTATTTTTTAACCTTTACTATGCTTCATTTTGTAATGATTTGGGGCCTGACTCTCACATTGGCATCAGTCAGGTTGTAGCCATTACCCTGGTCTCACCAGCGCTCCAAAATAATGTGTGATGATGTAGAAGTGCTGGACCCAAATTTAGGTGCAGAACTGAGTGAAAAATGACAACAACCATTCTTCATGGACAGTGGAAAAGTAATGTCTATTTGGGTAACAGAGTAGTTATGCAATAACATTGTTAGTGTGTGGATTTATGCAGACATCAGAAAGTGGACTCTGAATCCAGCATTACCATGTCATTGCAAGTCATTTTGATTGCTAAAATGAGCATGGGGGGTGGAAATGGTATAATGACAGCAGCCATCCTTTTATTGAATGGCAACTTAACTAAATTATTTTTAAAAATAACAAATCTAAGTTTAAATCTAATTTTTCACCTTAATGTATGGTGACTGGTAAAGGACTTTTGTGTGCCTTCCCTAGAGTAATTTCTAAATTTTATTTAAACATATACGGACAGAATTATTGACTGGTAGATGAGTTTGTGACCTTGAGGATTTTTAGAGCTGTAATAAACAAACACAAAATTAAATAACTAATCAATTGCTGCTGATTCTCGATACTTTAAAGACTTATTTTTTTATTTAAGTTACACGGGAAAGATTGTCAAACTGGTAGGGTTGTTTTGAGCTGCTGCGTCTTTTTACCTTCCCAAGGACCAACAAAATTCAATTTGGTTGCATTGAAAGTAATATTTTCCATTTTAAAACAAATTAGTCTTTCTAATAAAGAGTACTATGTAAAAGACAAAGCAGAATTTGGAGTACTCTAGAGGAAGTGTTAATTCCTGTGTGCCTAATAATTGCAATAGTGACCAAAGAATGCGAAAGCAGAAAAAAATTATGTACCACTTCCTCCAGTTCCCCCCCCCCCCACCCCCCCAGCAACTTGAGTGAGTAATACTTTCGGAAAAAGAGAAAGTCAGAAGTAAGAATTCTTTTGGGTACTCTTGCGAGATTGATTACTCTCTTTCCCTCTCCAAACAGAAACATGCACTATGGATTAGATTATCAACCTCAGCCTGTGTAGATGAGAAAAAGGGAATGCTGCATTTTTAACAGCCTTTATTGTCTTTCTCATTCAAATCTGCCTTGGTCATCACTTTTCTGTATGTAACCGCATATGGGCTGCTTAGAAACTGTGTGCCATGTGATCAGTGACTGTTGCATCTGAGCATGTTCACTAGAGAACAGTTTCAACCATGCAGTTATATTTTTAAAAAATCCACAAATTTTGGCGCATGTTATATTGTAACTCCAGTGTTTTTGGTAATGTCACACATAACCTTTCTACATGCATAATGCATATGTGCTTTTAACACTTATTTCATTTTATTTAATTTGTTTTAAAAATTGTCATGTTCAGTAATCGTATACCTCACTGACTTTGTGACTCTTATTTGGTTAGGCATGAGAGACCATCCACCAATCCCCGTCACTGATCTTGCTGACAACATTGAAAGATTGAAGGCCAATGATAATTTGAAGTTCTCACAGGAGTATGAGGTGGGTTGAGCCTCAAAATAATACATATCTAGCCAAACAATCATTTTCTTTTTACTTTGAGCATATTTGAGTCCGTGAAGGTGCTGGAAATGATCATGTATTAAGAATGGAACATATTTATTTCTTTGCACCCATCTTCCACATCAGGAATTCCCAAATCAGATACATTACAGAATTTCCTCTAATTATCTTGACAATATGTCTCAGACTTGCATCTGTAAGGAAAGAAATCCCAGCACCGGTGAGAGAAATAAAATATCACATTCAAGAGACTCAATGTACAAATTCTGTTTATACCCTGGTTATGTTTTTCCAAAGGCAAGTTTTTTTTTTAAAGATTTTGGGTTGTGCCACAATTGCAATACCAAGTTATAGTCCAGCAATTTTATTTGAATTGCTGGACTATAACTTGGTGTTGTAAAATTGTTTACAATTGTCAACCCCAGTCCATCACCGGCATCTCCACACAATTGCAATAGTTATTTCAACATAAATACAGGCTACCTTTGTAACACTCTGTGAAATAAAACTCAGTGGCACTACAATTTGAATTGTGTGGTACAATCACTAGAGCTTGCTATCAATTTGAAATGGAACATCTTGGATTGAGTCATTGTGCTGAAAAGCAATCATTTCATTAAAATTGCTGAAATTCCTGATATGGGGGTAGAAGAGAGAAACCAGGACAGAATTAACACAACTAAACCTGAGATGTGTCACTACTTTGTAGAACTTTAGTAGCTATATGCGATCCTTTATAAAATTAGTACAGTATATACAAGTTTAATGCTATTCCATATTTGTGTTTGTAGTGCAGTTTTTTTTGTTGTAACAGTTCTAAAGTATAAACAGCAATTAGTACTTGTTCAGCCAATAGGATTCCTGGGGTACAATAATTTATCTACTATAATATGTTGTAAGTATTAAGTGGGCTGCCGTTCGTTAAGGAATTATTTAATCTCAAACTAGTTATCTGGGCTCTTTGCAATCAAATCTCTTAACTGTACAACATACTATAGTAGATAAATGATTAAATTGCAGGAATCCTATTGGCTGAACAAGTACTGCTTTCATTTCACTCCACTCGTGTTTTGGCATTTGGGAATTCATCAGTAGCTGCAGCGTGTATATCAGGAATAACAACAACAACAACTTGCATTTATCTAGTGCCTTTAAAGTAGAAAAACATCCCAAAGTGCTTCACAGGACAAAAATTGTCACCGGATCAAACAAGAATTAACACCGAACAAAGAAGGAGATATTAGGAAGGGTGACTAAAAGCTTGGTCAGAGGTAGGTTTTAAGGAGAGAGAGGTGGAGAGGTTTAGGGAGGAAATTCCAGCGCTTCGGCCCCATACATCATGGCCACCAATGGTGGGGCAAAGGGAGTTGGGGTGCGTAAGAGGCCAGAGGGGAAGGAAGTTAGAGTTCTTGAAGGGTTAGGGCTGGAGGAGGTTACAGAGATAAGGAGGGGCAAGGCCTTGGAGGAATTTGATTCCTGCTGCTGTGGAATATGCTTTGTTAAAGTGGAGGGCAGATTCTATTATATTAGAACAACATGAAAATAATTGTACATACACAGTTGTTCCTAAGTCACAATATTATTTTCTGAGGGTAGGTTTTTTCCAGCTGCTCAATCCTTTAGCAACCAAAAAGTTACAACCTTGCTCTCTGGCATAGTTCATATTATTGCCTCCAGAGAAAACCCCTCAAAGGAAAGCATTTATATAGTGCCTTTCAGGTCCTCAGGACATCCAAAGCACTTCACAACCAGTTAAGTACCTTTTGAAGTGTCTTCACTGTTGCAAGCGTGGTAACCAATTTGCACACAGCAAAGTCCCACAAACAGCAATGAGATAAGTAACCAGATAACCTGTTTTTAATGGTGTTGGTTGAGGGATAAATTTTAGCCAAGAGAACAACAACAACATGCATTTATAAAGCACCTTTAATGTAGAAAAATGTAATGGTGCTTCACAGAGGAGTAATCAGGCAAAGTTGATGCAGAACCAAAAAAGGAGAAATTAGGACAGGTGAAAGAAGTAGGTTTTAAGGAGAGTCGTAAAGGAAGACAGTGGTGGAAGGGCTTAGGAGGGGATTCCAGTGCATGGGGACTAGATGGCTGAAGTCTGCCAATAGTGAGGTGAAGATAGGTGTACAAGAGGCCAGATTTAGAGGATTGGAAAATTCTTGGGGATTTGTAGGGCTGGTAGAGGTTGTAGAGATAAAGAGGAGCATGGCTATGTAAGTATATAAGTACAAGGATGAGAATTTTAAATTGGATGCATTGGGGGACCGGGTGCCAATGTAGGTCAACAAGGATAAGGGTTTATCGGTGAGCGGAACTTGGTGCGGGATAGCACACAGGCAGTAGTTTTGAATGAGCTGAAGTTTACAAAGCGTGGAACCAGCCAGGGGAGCATTGGATTAGTCAGGTCTGAATGTGACAAAGGATGAGAGTTTCAATGGCAAATGGGCTGAGGTATGGGTGGAGATGAGCGATGTTACAAAGGTGGAAATAGACTGTCTTTATGATTGAGATATAGGGTCAGAAACTCAGCTCGGGATCAAATAGGATACTGAGGTTGTGAATAGCCTGGTTCAACCTGAATCAGTGGCCAGGGAGAGGTATGGAATTGGTAGCAAGGGTATTATGCTTGCGGCGGGGACTGAAGAGGATGGCAGAAATTGCATCTCATCAAGCCTTGGGTGTTGGACAAGCAGTGTCACAGCACAGGGGCAATGGAGGGGTAGAGAGAGGTGTGGAAAGGTAGAGTGGAATGTCGTCCACGATCAAGTTGAAGTTGATAATTTTGGTAAGCATGTAGAGGAGGAAGGGCCGAGGATAGAATCTTGAGGGACCCCAGTGGTAATGGTATAGGGGTGGAAAGAGAAGGCATTGCTATAGCGGCTCTGGCTATGATTGGATAGGTAAGAGTAGAACTAAGTGAGAGCAGGCCCACTGAGCTGAACAACAGAGGAGAGGAGTTGGAGAAGAATACTGTGGTTGACCGTGTCAAGGCTGCAGAGGTCAAGGAGTGAAAGTGCACCACGGTCACAGTTGCAGAGTATATCATTTGTGACTTTTATTAAGATTGTTTCCGTGCTGTGACGGGCAGAAACTCTCATGCTGCTCCTCGAATAATGCCATGGGATCTTTTATGTCCACATGCGAAGGCAGATGGGGCCTCAGTTTAATGTCTCACCTGAAAAACAGCATCTCTGACAATTCAGCACTCCCTGCACTGAAGTGTCAGCCCAGATTATGTGCTCAAGTCTCTGGAATGGGCCTCGAACCCACAACCTTCTGACTCAGAGGTGAGAGCGCCATGACTGAACTATAGCTGACACCTGTATTCCTCAGACTTCTGGAATACAGCAGCACAAACTTATTTACTTCATCAGTAGCATTATCTTTTGCACAGAGGCGAAAACCTAAACACCTCAAAAGCCATCTCTCAAGTTCACACTCTGATTAGCTGTACAGAAACAAAAACACAAAAGCAGGTCAGGCAGCATCTGTGGAGATAACAAACAAGTCAACATTTCGATTGTGCAAACTCTTCAGAATGGGAAGATATTACAGATGAACAGCATTTAAAAAGGAGCAGGAAAATGGGAAGGGGGAAGCAGGAAAAAAGAAACACATACAGGAAAAGAAATAGAATGACCTGTCAAGTGCTTGAGTGGAAAACAGGAGATGGTTAAATGGCTGAAGTGATATCAGCATGAGGCAATAGGAGTCACAATGAGAAAAATCAAATAACTAAAAGACAAAGAAAGTGTGTGAATAGTTAAAAGGAACGGGGATAGGCAGGTGAAAGGGAAACATGAAAAACTGACAAAAAGGAAGTAGATAGCAGCAGGTATTGTTTTGGCTGTCCCTCCTAATCTTTGGCGTGGCATCTGTTTTCCTTGTGCTCTGGGAAGTAGCTTGAGATATTTTTCTACATTGAAGATGCAATTATAAATGCAAGTTATTGTTTGGGACACGACAAAGAGCTTTTGAGACGACATTGTATCATCTTATTGCTGCTGCTGAATTCATTACAAAGATGGTTTTTCAATCGACCGCTGGAGAACATATTACATTTTCAGTTTTCACAATTTTAATGTGGTGGAGTAGGATCAGAAATCCAATTTATCCAGTATTCTGCTGAATTGTGGATCCCAAATAGGTTTACCATCTTGTCAAGTTAATATGTTATACGATATTGATGAGGCCTTTTTCGAGTGAATGAGACAAAAAGTTCTGCCTTTCCCTTATATAAAAAAAGTTGTATTTTTATCTCCAATTTTTAAAAAAATTGTCCTCCACGTTCAATTTTCTTTGCTCATATCCTGTAATTCTCTGGCCTGTTCTGGGGTTTGATGGGTGCCAGCATGATCTGGTACCCCCACTTAAATGGCAATTTTTCAAATGCATCTAGACAACAGCTTGAATGTATATGCTGCCTTTAATGTAGCAAATGTCCGAAGGCTCTTCACAAATGGGATTTGGGAATGAACACCAAGCCAGGAAGAGAGAGATTAGGAGATGAGGCAGAACGCTTAGCTAAAGGGGTGGATTTTGAAAAGGTTTTTAGAGTTGAAAAGAAAGATGGAGAGGCAAAGTGGTCTAGGGAGATTGGTCTTGCTCTCTTGAACAATGCAACTGATGGCTGTACCATCAATGGTGAGTTAAAGAGAGAGGGGAAGTAATTGAAGGCCAGAATCATAGGAATCGTGCATTTGGGAAGGGTTATAGGGCTGGAGGAACTTGCAGAGGTCGGGTAGAGCAAGGCCACGGAGGAATTTATAAACAAGAATGAGAATTTTAAATTTAGTACATTGGATAATGGGGAGCCAGTGAAGGTCAGCAAAAATGGGGACGATGGACAAATGCGACCATGCCGGAGAGCTTGGGATATGTTGGATTTTCAGAGCAGGGAATGTGAGAGCAGAAAGGAGGGCATTGGAATAGTTGAGACTGGAAGTGACAAAGGCATGTATAAGGGTTTCAGTAGCGGAGGGGCTGAGGTAGGGGTAGAAGCGGACAATGTTGTGGAGATTTAAAGCTCAGCTCAGGATCGAATATTACACTGAGATTATAAGCGGTCTGGCTCTGCCTCAGAGAATTACTGGGGAAGGGGATGGAATCATTGGCAAGAGAGTAGTGTTTGTGACGGGGGCCAAAGACAGTGGCTTTGGTATTACTGATGCAGTGCTGGAGAAAATGGTGACTCATCCAGGATCTGATGTCAGACAAGCAGTCTGACAGCACAAGGGCAGTTGAGAGATGAAAAGAAGTGGTGGAGAGGGTGTTATCAGTATGTATCCAATCATAGGGGTTTGTATTACAACAGAGCCTGATCCCATCTTCATTCGATATCCACCAGAACATTTTCCAGCAGGGATCCCTGGATCAGGAACTAGAATGCTATCTCATTTTTCCCTTTTTTAACCCGCAAGCACTTTGGTTAATTGTAACACCCTTACTGGAGTACGTCTATTTTAAAGTAAAATCAATGTATCTTTGCTCTACAGCACAAAATGTGTTTGTGGCCTCTCTTATGTTACTATTACATGAGTTGTTAAAATATGTAAATCTGTGCATGAAGTTTGTTATGAAGCAACCAGACATTAATGTGTGTTCTCTTAGTATACCATATTAATTTTAATTTTAGTGTTTCTCACTTCACCACTTCCAGGGTGACATTATAATGTAGTCATTATTGTGCTCTCTGAAGATATGGTTTGTGTCCAATTGAAAGTGAATCTTCCAGCAGACTCCCATCCCATCGTCCCCATAATTTATAGTCTGCCATTTAATCACTGACTATTTTGCTGCAAGAGTCTGACAAATGTTAGCTTTATTTACTCTTGAACCTTATATTTTTGAATCTTCCAACTGAAAACCAATCATTAATCATTCGGCCCATCATTCCTGTGCAGGTGTTAGCTCCACTCTCAATTACCAGCTCTAATCCCATTTTTAAAAAATTCTCCTTGAAGCATTTAGCAAATTCCCCTTGCATATTATGATTGACTTGGCTTCAATAGCCACTTGTAATACAACCCTTTTTATAATTACTATTTGAATTTTAAAAAATGGTCTTTCAACCACCTTTATACTTCTGGTGCTAATCCTATATTTATATCCCCTTGTTACCAATTCACCAACAAGTGAAATAATCATTTGCTGTTTACACTCTTAAATCCTTTCAAATCTTAATACTTCTATTACATTATCGGTTTTACTCGGATGAAGCACTTTCACATTTTCAGACACTCATGTATTTGGACATCCAGCTCTACCTCACCACCACCTCTCTCAACCCCTGCACTGTCTCTGATTTATCACACTGCTTGTCCAACATCCAGTAGTGGATAAGCAAAAATTTCCTCCAACTAAATATGGGGAAGACAAACCCATTGTCTTCTGTCCCTGCCACAAACTCCGTTCCTAGCCACCGACTCCATCCCTCTCCCTGGCCACTGTCTGAGATTGAACCCTGAGATGAGCTTCCGATCACATATCTGTTCCACCACCAAAACTGCCTAGTTCCTCCTCCGTAACATCGCCCATCTCCGCCTGTGCCTCAGCTCATTTGCAGCTGAAACCCTCATCTATGCCTTTGTTACCTCTAGACTTGACGATTCCAATGCTCTCCTGACCGGCCTCCCATCTTCATAAACTTGAGCACATCCAAAACTCTGCTGCCCATATCCTAACTCGCACCAAGTCCCGCCCATCACCCTTGTGCTCACTAACCTACACTGACTCCCGGTCCGGCAACACCTCGATTTTAAAATTCACATCCTTGTTTTCAAATCCCTCCATGGCCTCGCCCCTCCCTATCTCTGTCACCTCCTCCCGCCCTAGAACCCTCCGAGATCTCTTCGCTCCTCCAACCCCTATTGCTCATCCCCAATTGTAATCGCCCCACATTTGGCGGCCGTGCCTTCAGCTGCCTAGGCCATAAGCTCTGGAATTCCCTCCCTAAACCTTTCTGCCTCTACCTCGCTCTCCTCCTTTAAGACTATCTTTTTGACCAAGCTTTTGGTCACCTGCTCTAATATCACCTTATATGACTCCATGTCAAACTTTGCTTGATAACGCTCCTGTGAAGTGCCTTGGGACGTTTTACGATGTTAAAGGCGCTATATAAATGCACGTTATTGTTGTTGTAATAAAGCCTGACTCCAGAACTTGAGCACGTAGTGTAGGGCTGACATGCCAGTGCAATACTGAAGTGCTGCTGCATTGTCAGAGCTGTCATTCTTCAAATGAGACATTAAACTAAGATCCTGTCTACCTGTTCAAGTGGTTCAAGTGGGTAAATAAGGTCCATTGCCCAATTCAAAGGAGAGCAGGGAGTTTTCCCAGTGCCGTGGCCAACGTTTCTCCCTTAACCAACAATACTAAAAATAATTGCTCATTCATCTCATTGTTTGTAGAACCTTGCAAAGTGACTGTTATGTTTGCCAACATGATAGTAACAGCACTTCAAAGGTATGTGATGCACTTTAGGACATTTTTAAGAGGTGTGTTGAAGTCCTTTATAAATGCAAGTGCTGGATTGGTTGAAGTAAATAGCATTGACACATTTAAGGGGAGGTGTGATGCATACATCAGGGAAAAGGGAATAAAGGAATATGGGGGCAGGGTGGGAAGAGGTAATTAGAGTGGAAAGAGGCTTGTATAGGTTACAAACACCGGCATAGATCAGATGGGCCGGATAGCCTGTTTCTGTGCTGTAGATTCTATGTAATTCTAAATGTTGTCCATCTTTGCCACCACCACCACCCTGTTTCACTTCCTGGCATGAAGCTGACAGCACTTGGCCCAACTTAACTAAATTTGAACGATAGTCAGACCCAAAGCTTAAACTCATTATCTCCTGCCTTTATACACATGTGGCTGGTGGTTCTGAAGAAATTCACAGCCTTGATCACCATCCTGCCAACCTAAAAAGATAACCAACAGCTTCAAAAAACTGACATAGACCAAAAATACCCTGAATACAAGCCTATGACATATGAAAGCAAGTAATTACATAAAGTGTAGTGAGACAACGTAAAGAAAAAAGGAAGACTTGCATTTATATAGCGCCTTTCACGACCCCAAGACGTCCCAAAGCACTTTACAGCCAATGAAGTACTTCTGAAGTGTAGACACTGTTATAGGTAACGCAGCAGCCAATTTGCGCACAGCAAGATCCCACAAACAGCAATGTGATAATGACCAGATAATCTGTGTTTTAATGATGTTGGTTGAGGGATAAATATAACCACCATGCTCTTCTTCGAATAGTATCTGAGATCTTTTACGTCCACCTGAGAGAACAGTCTCAGTTTAATGTCTCATCCGAAAGAAAATGCAGCCCTCCCTCAGTACTGCACTGAAATGTCAGCCTAGATTTTGTGCTCAAGTCTCTGGAGTGGGACTTGAACCCACATCCTTCTGACTCAGAGGAGAGTGCTACCACTGAGCCACAGCTGACACCTAAGCTATGGGTACACTCAACACGACGCAAGTCAGGAGTGTGATGGAATACTCTCCACTTGCCCGGATGAGTGTAGCTCCAACAACACTCAAGAAGCTTGACACCATCCAGGACAAAGCAGTCCGCTTGATTGGCACCTCGTCTACCACCCTAAACATTCACTCCCTTCACCACTGGAGTACTGTGGCTGCAGTGTGTACCATCTACAGGATGCTCTGCAGGAACTCGTCAAGGTTTCTTCAACAGCACCTCCCAAACCCACGACCTCTACCACCTAGAAGGACAAGGGCAGCAGGCACATGGGAACAGCATCACCTGCACGTTCCCCTCCAAGTCATACAACGTCCTGACTTGAAAATATATCACTGTTCCTTCATTGTCGCTGGGTCAAAATCCTGGAACTCCCTACCTAACAGCACAGTGGGAGAACCTTCACCACATGGACTGCAGCGGTTCAAGAAGGTGGCTCACCACCACCTTCTCGAGGACAATTTGGAATGGGCAATAAATGCTGGCCTTGTCAGCGAATCCCACATCCCATGAATGAATTTTTAAAAATTCCTTCAGCTGTATTGGAGGGAAAAAAATTGCCTAAGTACATAAAAGCCCAAAGGGCGATGCAAGTGTAAAAAGCACAAGATTTAAGTTCTAGGTTTAGTTGGGCCAAGTGCTGTCAGTTTCATACCAGGAAGTGAAACAGAGTGGTGGCAGTTGCAAAGATGAACAACATTTAAAATGACATAGAATCTACAGCACAGAAACAGGCCATTTGGCCCAACTGGTCAATGCCAGTGATTGTAATCTACGCGAGTGAACAAAATATTTTCTAGTATTTAGAAATTTACACTGATTACAGGCATTGCATTTTTTTAATGTATAAGGGAAGGGATTTTTGCTTAGTTTTATTAAAAACTACTAATTCCCATTTGGGGAAAGAATTGTTTTGCTTTATAATTTTTTTCCAAAGTAGCATCAGATAATCTATTACCAGGAGAAAAAAGTTTTAATGTTTTTGAATGCCTAATGAGAAATAGCAGATTCAAATCTGAACTTGTAGAAATATTTCAGTTGACTACATTTGCAGCAACATCAATTACATGCAGCAGGAGCACCAGGAGGTGAAACGTGGATACTGCCCCTGAAATACTAACTGTACACGTCAATCACGGACAATTGGCATGTATGCTGATTTCCAAATTGTGGAGGAGGGGGAGAACATGGAAATCTGTTGGATGTGTATATAATGAATTCCTGGAACATATTTGGTTTAACATACCTGTTTTTGTTGACATGCTGCTTGCTTTGTGCCAAGGCCTCTTGATCTGTATTCCTCACCTTGTTCTCGGAAGATAATTAGTTTAATGTTACATTGGTACTGCCGTGCCTCTGAGGTTAAATTAGAGGCAGCTCATATTTTAGAGATGGGACTTGATGGAAGCCTGAAGGTAATGATCTTGGGATGTTTTTAATCGGCTCCCAAAGCTAATAGTCAAACTGATGATATTAATTAGTATAACATTGCATGATTACCTGAAGCACTAGGCTGCAACTGTATGTGACCATCTCCCCATCTGATGGATTCTTTGTATGATTTACTTGATCCATCTGTTTGTCATTTTTGGTGGCAAAAAGAATGAGAGTTCATCTAAACTCAGGGGTGTTACATTTTTCTGTACATGAAGAATGATTTGATATGATTATTTAAACTGGAATCAGTTTTATTTTCACCTAGTCTTTAAAGAGAAAAGAAAGGAAAGGGGACACTGGATAGCTGTTTGGGCTGAAACACTATGCTTTCCCAAATGGAATTTGGTTTTGAAGATAGCCCAGGCTTCTGGGATAGAAGTTTCTGTTCTCTTCTATCTATATAGGCCCTTATAGTTTGGGAGCATCTTTAATCCAGTTTATATTAGATACAAGACTGCAGCACAAAACTCCCCATAATTCATGAACTGTCAATCTGATTCAGAAGCCAAAGGGCTCGCTGTTGTCCAATTGGAAATGTCACACAAAATATCTGTACTCCTACTATGGCCTACCAACACTTCACTTCTAGTCCTTAACAGAATTGCCACTCCATGGATGTGCCTTCCTCTTTGCATGATCCATAGCTGTCTGAACTCATCACTGCTGGGATTTAGTGCTGTGCGCAAGAAAAAGTAAGCGCACACTTTTAGAAACCAGGGCTAACCCAGCATCTGCAGTGCAAATTAAATGGGTCCATCAGAATGAGTGCTTCTATATGTTTAATGCAGCTTTCACTGGTGTGTGGAAGTTGATCTAATTGTACCTTTCATTAGCATTCTCCAATTGGAGAGCGAGAGTGTGAATAAAACTGACACTGTTCCAGCTACAATAGATGCCAAGAGAGACAGGAAATAAATGGTAGATGGATAGAATTTTTCTTCCCACCTCAGTAATTTGCATTTCACCTCTTGAATTCTCTCTCCTTATTTGCACCTTTAACATGTGGGAATAGGCTGGAAAACAGTACCAGGTTTCTGCCAGTGCCACTGTGTAGCCAGTCACTAGGCAGTGTACACAAGTGACCCAGGCTGACTGGCCAAATTATTTTTTGTCAGTTTCTTACGAGAAGCACTTGGCCTTTACTCGGCAACTTCCCACAGCAACAGTTAAGACCAGGAGGATATTACAAAAAATAAGCCATTTTGTCTGATATATCCTGTTATTGGACTCTCTCTCTATCTCCATCTCTCTCTCTCTCTCTCTCTGTCACTCTCTTACTGTGTGTCTCTCTCTCTCTCTCTCTCTCTGTCTTGATATATACAGGGTTAAAAACCAGGTTCATTTGCAGAAAATGGTGCAGCTTGTTTCGATACCCAACAACCTGCGAACAAATGTTATATCTGTGATAGGTGCCCAAGAGAGGGTCAAGCCATTCACTTCAAGTTCAAGCGTCTTGTGGGTTCTGTTCGACTATATGTTTGATTGGTGACTCTATTTGAGTTTGAGACACATATTTAACTTTCCTTTGTCCCGGTCAATTTTCAAAGTACATATTGGTCTGTGGTTCCAATTCAGTAGCACGTTAGAAGCCATCTGAGAGATACCCTAAGGGCAGTGAGACTTGAACAGTAAGCAGCGAACACCCAGAAAAGATTAATGTTCAGGAACCTTTGTCAGTTGTAGTTCACATTGAAGTTTAGTGCAGCAGACGTGACTGTTACTTTGTATCTTCTGAGGACGGTTAGACAACTATTGTAAATCTACAGTTTGTAATTGCTGCAATTCCATTTACAGTTTAATAAATCTGTTTGACAGTTTATGGCTTAAGCCACAATCAAGTGAAGTGTTTCTTTTACCAACTTTCAAATTGAACAAGATCATGCAAGGGCACAAGATGTAACCAGTAAGCTGAAATAAAATGACGAGGGGTTTCTGTTCAACCTCTAGGCTTGCTGCAAGTAACTTAGGTATTGGGTGAGTATAAGTCACATTCTGGTTTGTAGCGAGCAACAGCCCATCTAGAGGAATGCTCTGTGACACTGCAGAAAAATATCTAGAGTTAAAAACCCAAAAATGCAACACATAAAGAATTACAGGCACAGATGTGTATCATCACAATGTGATGAATCATGTTGGAAGATTAATGAGTGGCCCTTCAAAATGACACTGCTTGAGATTCTGCTCTTGGCAAAGAGCAACCTACACTGTACTTGTAAAATATGGTGTGCTCTTCTGAATTTGTGGTGGTTGCAGAGTAAAAGAAGTTGTTCACTCTGGTTTTGGTCCGTACTCAACTTGACCACCTACCTGATCAAAAAGTGAAAATGTTCCATTCATACATACCATCAGTCAGTTTTCAAGCTGACAGTCAACATTTCAATCCACCTTTACATAATTTAAACAAATGACACTAATGACATATTTAGGATTTTAATATTGCTGTGATGGGGACTATTGGCTTGTTCGTGCTCAAGCCACAGTACCCAGTTATGGTCTGAAATTTAGCTCTTTTCATTTCATTTACAAGTGTTTGAGGTTCCTTTGTGACTGAAATAGCCATAGGATCATAGAAAGGTTACAGCACGGCCCATCAAGTCCCCGCCGACTTTGTGCAAGAGCAATCTAGCTAGTCCCACTCCCCTGTCCTATCCCCATAGCCCTGCAGTTTTTTTCCTTTCAAGTAATTATCTAGTTCCCTATTGAAGGCCATGATTGAATCTGCCTCCACCACCCCATCAGGCAGTGCATTCCAGATCCTAACCACACGCTGTGTAAAAATGTTTTTCCTCATGTCACCTTTGGTTCTTTTGCCAATCATCTTAAATCTAGGCCCTCTGGTTCTTGACCTTTCCGCCAATGGGAACAGTTTCTCTCTATCTGCTCTGTGTCGACCCTTCATGATCTTGAATACCTCTATCAAATTGCCTCGCAACCTTCTCTGTTCCAAGGAGAACAACCCCAGCTTCTCCAGTCTATCCACGTAACTAAAATCCCTCATCCCTGGAATCATTCTAGTAAATCTCTTCTGTACCCTTTCTAAGGCCTTCACGTCTTTCCTAAAGTGTGGTGCCCAGAACTGGACTCAATACTCCAGTTGTGGCCAAACCAGTGTTTTATAAAGGTTCAACACAACATCTTTACTCTTGTACTCTATGCCTCAATTTATAAAGCCCGGGATCCTGTATGCTTTTTTAACCACTTTCTCAACATGCCCTGCCACCTTCAATGATTTGTGCACATAATACCCCAGATCTCTCTGTTCCTGTACCCCTTTTAGAATTGTGCCCTCTCATTTATATTGCCTCTCCTCGTTCTTCCGACCAAAATGTATGACTTCGTATTTTTCTGGGTTAAATTTCATCTGCCACATGTCCGCCTATGACACCAGCATGTCTATATCCTCTTGAAGTCTGTCACTATCCTCCTCACTGTTCACTACCCTTCCAAGTTTTGTGTCATCTGCAAATTTGGAAATTGTGCCCTGTACACCCAAGTCCAAGTCATTAATATATATCAAGAAAAGCAGTGGTCCCAGCACCAACCCCTGAGGAACACCACCTCCAGTCCGAAAAACAACCATTCACAACTACTCTCTCTTCCCTGTCACTTAGCCAATTCTGTATCCATGTTGCTAGTGCCCTCTTTATTTCATGGGCCGCAATCTTGATGACGCCTACCGTGCGGCACTTTATCAAACGCCTTTTGAAAGTCCATATATATACATCATTTGCATTGCCCTCATCTACCCTCTCTGTTCCTCA
Organism: Heptranchias perlo; assembly: GCF_035084215.1. Lineage (NCBI taxonomy): Eukaryota > Metazoa > Chordata > Chondrichthyes > Hexanchiformes > Hexanchidae > Heptranchias > Heptranchias perlo. The sequence goes on from NC_090333.1 coordinate 24,632,282, forward strand.
CCAAAAAACTCTATCAAGTTAGTTAAACATGATTTACCTTTAACAAATCCGTGCTGGCTTTCCCTAATCAATCCCTACTTGTCCAAATGACTGTTAATTTTGTCCCAGATTATCGTTTCTAAGAGTTTCCCCACCACCGAGGTTAAATTGACTGGCCTATTGTTGCTGGGTTTATCCTTACACCCTTTTTTGAACAAGGGTGTAACATTTGCAATTCTCCAATCCTCTGGCACCACTCCTGTATTTAAGGATGTTTGGAAGATTATGACCAGTGCCTCTGCAATTTCCAAACTTATTTCCTTCAGCAACCTCGGATGCATCCCATCCGGACCGGGTGTCTTATCTACTTTAAATACACCTAGCCTTTCTCATACCTCCTCTTTATCAATTTTTAGCCCATCCAGTACCTCAACTATATCTTCCTTCACTGAAACTCTGGCAACATTTTCTTCTTTGGTAAAGACAGATGCAAAGTACTCATTTAGTACCTAGGCCATGCCCTCTGCCTCCATGAGTAGATCTCCTTTATGGTCCCTAATCGGCTCCACCCCTCCTTTTACTACCCGTTTACTGTTTACATGCCTGTAGAAGACTTTTGGATTCCCTTTTATGTTTGCCGCCAGTCTATTCTCATACTCTCTCCTTGCCCCTCATATTTCCTTTTTCACTTCCCCTCTGAATTTTCTATATTCAGCCTGGTTCTCACTTGTGTTATCAACCTGACATCTGTCTATGCTCCTTTTTTCTACTTCATCTTACTCTCTATCTCTTTTGTCATCCAGGTAGCTTTGGCTTTAGTTGCCCTACCTTTCTCCCTCGTGGGAATGTACCTAGACTGTACCTGAACCATCTCCTTCTTAAAGGCCGCCCACTATTTAATTACAGTTTTGCCTGCCAATCTTTGATCCCAATTTACCCAGTCTAGATTTGTTCTCATCCCACTGAAATTGGCCCTCCTCCAATTAAGTATTTTTACTTTAGAGTGGTCCGTATCCCTTTCCATAGCTATTCTAAACCTTATGATACTATGATAGCTGCTCCCTAAATGCTCTCCACTTGGCCCACCTCATTCCCTAGAACCAAGTCCAGCAGTGCCTACTTCCTCGTTGGGCTGGAAACGTACCGGTCAAGAAAGTTATCCTAAACACATTTCAAAAATTCCGCCCCCTCTTTGCCCCTTGTATTATTATTATCCCAGTCTATATCAGGATAGTTGAAGTCCTCCATTATCACTTCTCTATAGCCTTTGCACCTCTCTGTAATTTCCCTGCAAGTTTGCTCCTCTATATCCTTCCCACAAGTTTGGTGGCCTATAGAATACACCCAGTAGTGTAATGGCACCTCTATTGTTTTTTAACTCTAACTAAATAGATTCTGTCCTTGATACCTCCAGGACATCCTCCCTCTCCAACACTGCAATATTCTCCTTAATCAATACTGCCACCCCCGCCCCCCTTCCTTTCTTTCGTTCCCTATCTTTCCTGAACACCTTGTATCCAGGAATATTTAGTGCCCAATCCTGCCCTTATTTGTGCCAGGTCTCCGTTATCGCCATGACGTTGTATTTCCACGTGGCTATTTGCACCTGCAGCTCACCATCCTTGTTTACCATGCTTCATGTGTTTACACACATGCATTGCAAACCAGTCTTGGACTTTCTTGTACTCTCTTAGTCTGCTCCCACCTAATACCATACTATTTCTTGCTGTAATGCTATTTTTCTCTCCCGATCCTTTGTGCCCCTTGTTTCTCCTTTCCAATGCTACATCCTGGTGATCATCTCCCTACCAAGTTTAACCCCCCCCCAGCACTAGTGAACCTCCCCGCAAGGACATTGGTCCCAGCTTCGTTGAGGTGCAACCCGTCTAGCCTGTACAGGTCCCACCTCCCTGCGAACTGGTCCCAATGCCCCAGGAATCTAATGCCCTCCCTCCTGCACCACTTTGCCAGCCACGCATTCATCTGCTCTATCCTCCTATTTCTATACTCGCTAGCGCGTGGCACTGGGAGTAATCCGAAGATTACTACCTTTGAGGTCCTGCTTGTTAATCTCTTTCCTAACTCCTTAAAGTTTGCCTGCAGGACCTCATCCCTCTTCCTACCTATATCATTGGTACCGATATGGACCACGACCTCTGGCTGTTCACCCTCCCCCTCCAGAATGTTCTGCAGCTGCTCAGTGACATCCTTGACCCTGGCACCAGGGAGGCAACATACCATCCTAGAATCACGTCTGCAGCCGCAGAAACGCACATGTGCTCCCCTAACTGTAGAATCCCCTATCACTATTGCTCACCTGACCTTTCTCCTCCTCCCCTGTACAGCTGAGCCACCCATGGTGCTATGGTCTTGGCTCTGGCTACACTCAGAACTGAATACTGGTTAGAGAGCGAGATGCCCTCAGGGGTCTCCTGCACTACCTGCCCGGTCCTCCTTATCTGTCTGGCGGTCATCCAGTCCCTCTTCGCCTGCACCAGGAGAAGAGCCCACAACATCCATTTACGAGTGATCAAATAAAAAGGAAAAAGTGCAAATGCTGGAAGTCTGAAATAAAAACAAAAAATGCTGGAAATGCACAGCAGGTCAATAAGCATTTGTAATGGGAAACGGCTGGTTATGATGTTTCAGGTGTACCCCCTGATTTATGGCCCCATGCACCCAGATCCCCCTGGGAATAGATCTCATGCTTTCAACACTTAACTACAGTCCTCTTCAGTAACTTTTAAATCCATCACTGTTGGATACACACACTGCACTTTGCTGTGTTTTGGGTTTGTTTCCCCTACAATAAAAGTGCAGTTTAAATTATGATCTGCACAAGTCCCACAGAAGTTTCAGTTTAAGCACTTGTTTTTCCATGTCATAGCCGATATTCGGGGCTGTTTTTAAGGTTTTCTGGGGCTGTGCCAGTTTTTTTTCGAAGTTGTTGATCTGCTTTTGCTGGCGATTTTCTAAGTTTGCACGTCTCTTCTTGATCCAGCATCAACATCACCTACTGTAAAATAAATCATACTAAATTACAAGGGAATTTCCAAGCCATGAAACTAATGAGGTGTGACAAAGTTCTGATAGGCTAAACCTTCAAGCACACACAGCTAAAAATTGTACCCATAATTGATGATAATGTAGATATCCTGTGGTGAACCTCATTATCACAGTGGCACTTGGCCACTGAATGACCACCAGTTGCAGCCCTTCATATTTGCCAATGGATACCTATTTCCATTACGAAGTTCTGCTGGGCTACTGAATAACTCTCAATACCGGCTCCTCTCTGACATATTTCTCTACCACATTACCCCTTCCACTAGCTCTTCTTTTCTTAAAGCTTTCCTATTGCTGCCACATACTTATGAGAGCAACAAGTGTTCTGTAACCTCCAGTATCCATGCTCTTCTGTAATTTCAGGCACATTATTAGGCAGTACTCATCCTGATTGACATCATTCAGTGAACTAAGCCAGAGTCAAGTTATCTGTTGACTTAAGAATGCAACTTCACAACTTTATGGTTTGCAGCTCGAGGGCCAAAAGTTTTGAGTGGCCGAGGTCTCCTTTTGAAATTTGTTAACCTCATGCTTAAAAAGTGGTGAAGTGGTAGCAGCAGGCTTAAGCAAGTATTCTCGTACAGAACAGGAATGCTAGACAGATATTCCAGAATCTGGATCTGTATAGTACTAAGTGGGGAATTTGCTGTTCCTTCCATGATTTGGGAATACTGTTGTCTTGCACAGTATATTTCAGATATATTTCAGCTTCAATGGGAATTATTAAACTTTTCACTAGCATAAATCTTTAAATAAAAATTTGATGAGCTTTTTTTTCAGGACTTGGTGATCCTGTAGTTAAATACTTGGGCTTTCATTTAATTTTGAGTGATCATTAAAATGTTAGCATTCTGTAAATTAAGTAAACATATTAAATTGAATCTGTTTCAAGGAGATTAGAAGTACAATTTTGTAGGTTTACATTTACTGTAACATCTCTTTGTTGCATTTCTCACATTTGAAATGGAAGAATCGATTTGAACTGGGAACACATTCGATACAAGGTGGAAAACCCCACAGGGAACTCAGCATGAGGCCAGATCCGCTTTTGCTCCAGTTCTTAATTTAAATAATCCAGGACAGTCTCCCACCCGAAACCAGCGGGTGTGATATTGGGGTCAGTGGTCGAGAGCCTGGGGACCCAAGTGAACGGCCCCCAGCATAAAGGTAGTGTTGGGCAGGGGCTTTGGCGGCTGATGCCAGCACTAGGATGTAGAGGCAAGGCTGGAGTTGAGGAGGCCCAAGGACTCTTTGCGAGGCCCGGAGGACCAATTCTACTCCTCCTGGCCCACAAGGATTCTACAGAAAAGTGATTGTTTTCTGGCCACTATGCAACTCCCATCATGATTCGGCTGTCAGGCCTCCCGAAAACGGAAATTAAATGCCATCGCGGTGCCAATAACATAATCAGGCTACATTATACAATGTAAAGTAGGCCCCCACCTGATTGGGTGGGCGGCCCTCCCAGGCCTGTAAGGCAGGGTTCCCAACCCTCACCCCAGCAGCCCAGGAGATCAGTAATTTAAAATTCCCGCCGTAGATCGCGCCCCCCACCCCACTCAGTGACGTCACCCGCAGAGCCATGACCGAGTGGAGTGCAGTTTGGAGGGGGCTGGAGAGTCAGGAATCGGGGAGTTTCAGCAATCATGGGGGGGTTCTCTGAAATGAGGGGTTCCTCAGTTTCCCCTCTTCCCTACCCTCGGTGTCCCCTGTTCCCCACCCTCAGTTTCGTGTCATGTGATCAGGCAGCACATGATCAGATGTTACGTGGTCAGAATGTCACATAATCAAACCTCCAGACTGCCTCCAACCAGAGTTAGCAACCCTACCGTAAGGTAAGTGAAGATGGCAGGAATGCAGCACGATCCTTCTCTTCCCCACCTCCTGCACTCCCCCCTACCCCCCCCACCACCACCACCACCACCTGCACAATTTCCAATGGTCGTTGGGGGGGGGGGATTAAAATCCAACCCAGAATGGTTGGTGTAAAGACTTTACTGTCAGAGGAATAAAAACTGCACATTAAAGTGAATATAGTACTTGGCCTTCATAATGTCTGTCTGAACCAATAGATTTTTCATTCTTCCCTATGACAGAGAATGCTGTGTGGCTAATTTATTTTTGATCTTGGTGTTTTTTTAATTCAGGTTTAATGTGCTTACCTTAAGGTGAATAACTTCACAAGGACTGGAGGAAAAACTTTGGCCTGCCCTGTAGCAGCCATTCAAACATGGTATTGGCAAAGGCTCAGATACAAGTTGCCTTCCTTGGGACATTATATGTAGTAGGGGTTGGGAGGAAAGGAGGAGGGGAAAACAAGAAAATAAAGTTTGAATTGTGAGCAATCCTGTTACAGGTATAGGTTATGAATGGCAAGCCTTACGGGATTAAAAGAAAATTTTTATTCAAATCCTGTGATGTTATTCCGAATAAATTGTTCATTATCACTTGTTAAACTTGCAGTGGTTCTGTCACAGTTGTCAATTCTTCAGAGTGCATGCCAATGTGAATTATCTATGTATAGCACTCTGGCTATCAATATCCACCTTGATGGGCACGACTTTGAAAAAAAAAATGGACGAAGAGTCTTTCGTCCCCCCTCCCCCCACTGTGATAAATACCCGAGAGTGATGTCAAAGGGGCTGTAGGTACAGATGACAAGTTTTGACGCTGCATTTATACAGTTTGCCAGCATCTGAACTCTTTGGAATTATCGCCTTGTACTCAATTATTCTCTGTGTAATCTTTTCTTTAATTTTTATCTATTCCCTTTATTCTCTTTTAGTCCATTGATCCTAGCCAGCAGTTCACCTGGGAGAACTCCAACATGGAAGTGAACAAACCGAAAAACCGCTATGCCAACGTCATTGCCTATGACCATTCAAGAGTTATCCTCACCTCTGTCGATGGCAAGTATAGCTACAGATCTTTGAATTATTGTAACCACACCTTATTTGGAACTGATTGCCACAATGTATTAGAAGAATTTGTGTGGCTGTTAACATGATCAGACTGCTTTGTGCAATGATTCTACACTGGAAACAGAATCCATAATAATTTTTTTAATTAATTTTCAAAAATATCTATTCATACAAATACTACATGAAGTAGTTGTACATTTTCATCGCATGGTGCTCATGGGAGGAGTGTATTGATGCATCTAGGTTTCTTGGAATGACCATGCTTGTGTTGGGAACGATGTGATTCAGTGGGTTGAGGCAACTTGTTTTCTGGGGATCAGTTGGAACTGGAAACGGGAAAGGGGGATGGTCCTGCATAGTAGCGATCATGTTAATTTGGGTTGTTGCCCTTTATGGCCAGTAGGTGAGCTGCTGTGTTGGGGTCATTTGTGCTGAGCGAGCCCCCAAGAATGGCCAAGACTGCTTCGTATTTTCCAAACATACAAAAAAGAACAACAAGTAAAGACCAGCTGGTCTATCAAGCCTGTTCCATCCTAGCATGGTGTAATTTCTGCACACCATCATCTTCATCCCGACTCCCAGCCATGCAGTCTCCAGGGAGAGGCAAAAAATTGTTGGCCAATTTAGGAAAATTTGGGGAAATTCCTGTCCAACTCCCAAAAGCGATATAAAATTCTAACAGGACTGGACAGACTAGATGCACCCCCCACGATGTCCAATTCACCTCTCCCCCCATGATGTCCGACATACCTGGCTGCTTTCCAGCCCAACAGACAGCCTGGCTGTCAGGCGGGAAACCTGGGTTTCCTGTCCAAAAATTCCGCCCAACCTCCCTCTTTCCCCCCCGCCTCCCAGCTCTCTTCCCAGCTCAGAATAAATATCAGGGCCCATATCTCTCACCATTCCTCCTCGCATAACAGATTTTAAAGGGGAAACAGATAACTATTTGAAAGAAAAATTTAAAAGGAAATGGGTAAAGGACAAGGGAGTAGCTGTTCAGGAGAATGAGTGCAGGCACAGTAGGTTAGATAGCTTCTTTCTGTGCTGCAAAATTCTCTAAGTGAACTGGACTGTCAGTTCTTCTCTCTCCTTGCTCCAGTCCACTTTATTTTTGAAAGGCTTTCCATTTGGAGGCCAGCCTGCTTGGCAATTGGCAAAGCTAATTGAAGCTGATGTGGCAGATCAAAGTGTCAGTCCTCAAAATAAAACGGTCGGCTATCTGGTGAAGTATATGCTATGCTACCATATGACTGTAATGGCCTCTGATATTTGATTTTCTTTGCCATTTTGACTGTCTTAGTCAAACCCAATATGTAAATCTGTGCAACTTCTAGCAAATTTCTTATTTTGGATAGTCATTACTAGAACGGTGTTAGCTAGTTCTGTTTTTTACAAGTCTGGTTATAAGCAGCTTGCTTTCTTTTTCTGTCCTGAAATATTATGTATAACCGGAACTGTCTTGGACAGCATCGATAATTCCTGTGGCTGATCATGATTGGCTGTGACTGGAGATCATACTTCAGTTTCTTTGTTTGCACAAGTAAGCAGAATAGAACTCCACTTTATTTGAGGTCTGAATTCCTGCCCCTTTCTTGACAAAGTATTACAGCCTGATTTAATTGTATGCCACCTCCACTCATCCTAGGTACCAGTTTAAGCAAATTACTAACATCTGGAAATGTCACACTGCCATCTGGCGTAAAAAAACAGATGAAACTTCATGCCAATAGCTCGAGGATTCATATGACGGACAGCATTGAAGCTAAATGGTTGGGTTTTGGACCTTTCTATGACCAGTACAACTGGGCAGGCATGCACAAGGTTTTTCCTAAAATAGTTGTACCAGTTTACCGATTATCTGTGACATGCAAAGCCCCATTAGGTATCTGCTGTATCCATTCAGACGTTGTCTTAATAGTGTTGACAGTGCAGTTAAAGACTGATAGACAAAGAACAGCAATTGATACTAGCTCAATTGCTAAATTTAAATCTGAAATTGATTGCTTTTTGGCAACCAAAGGTATTAAGGGATATGGGCCAAAGGCGGCAGGTATATGGAGTTAGATCACAGATCAGCCATGATCTTATCAAATGGCGGAGCAGGCACGAGGGGCTGAATGTCCTACTCCTGTTCCTATGTTCCTATGTAAGTAATTAACCAGGAAATTATTAATACATTTAGCGTCTATGCTTTAAAACAGGACTTCTGTGTAATATGAGTTGATGGAAATGGTACATTGGAATTCTCTGCTAGCTTGGATCCAGAATGCCTTATCCGGTCTCATAATTGTTCATTTATATCTCATCAATTCTTCAGCCTCATTATATAAATTATTAGCTGCATAATGCAAGTACACTAATGGTGATTTTTTTTTAACACTAATTACAGAAGCTTTCTTTGTCCCCTGTGTGGTGGTGGTTACAGATTTAATTTGTCCCACAGCACCATTTAATTGACTTAGGCTGCTGGGGAAGTTGGCTGCTCCCATCCAGGTTAAAACCCATCTCTTTGCATTATTGTAGAGTAATGCTCTGCAACATTAGGCTTGCATCCTACAGCAGTTAATGGGAGATCTAATGTTTGTAGAGATCATTTTTCCTCTTAATTTCACTTTTATTTAGGGTCACACTTGTTTAATCTGAGCTTGCAAATCTTAGGTATGTATTTGTCTTGCATGTTCAGCTCAATTCTTTTTAAAGGTGTTCAATTTGTCTTGTACTGAAATATTGTCCTCCAACCCATTTGTTTTAATTTTTCACTCATTCCTTTGAATTTAGCCCTTTTTAAGTTTTAAACCTGGTTCCAGGTCTTTGATGTAACTGAATTCTAGATCATGTTCAATTTGATCATTAGATAAGAACATAAGCAATAGGAGCAGGAGTAGGCTACACGGCCCCTCGAGCCTACTCCACCATTCAATCAGATAATGGCTGAACTTCGACTTCAACTCCACTTTCCTGCCCGATCCCCATTTCCCTTGATTCCCCTAGAGTCCAAAAATCTATCTATCTCAGTCTTGAATACACTCAACAACTCAGCATCCACAGCCTTCTGGGTTACAGAATTCCAAAGATTCACAACCCTCTGAGTGAAGAAATTTCTCCTCATCTCAGTCTTAAGTGGCCGACTCCTTATCCTGCGACTGTGTCCCCTAAGTTCTAGACTCTCCAGCCAGGGGAAACAACCTCTCAGCATCTATCCTGTCAAGCCCCCTCAGAATCTTACATGTTTCAATGAGATCACCTCTCATTCTTCTAAATTCCAGAGTATATAGGCCCATTCTACTCAACCTCTCTTCATAGGACAACCCTCTCATCCCAGGAATTAATCTAGTGAACCTTCGTTGCACCGCCTCCTAAGGCAAGTATATCCTTCCTTAGATATGGAGACCAAAACTGTACGCAGTACTCCAGGTGAGGTCTCACCAAAGCCCTGTACAATTGTAGCAAGACTTCCTTACTCTTGTACTCCAACCCCCTTGCAATAAAGGACAACATGCCATTTGCTTTCCTAATTGTTTGCTGTACCTGCATGCTAACTTTTTGTGTTTCTTGTACGAGGATACCCAAGGTACCTCAAAATCCTGGAACTCCCTCTCTAACAGCACTGTGGGAGAACCTTCACCACACGGTCACCACCACCTTCTCAAGGGCAGTTAAGGAGGGGCAATAAATGCTGGCATCACCAGCAACACCCACATCCCATGAACGAATTAAAAAAAATGTTTTTAAAAGTCTCTCTGAACACCAATATTTACTGGTTTCTCACCATTTTAAAAAATTCAGTTTTTCTATTCTTCCTACCAAAGTTAATAACCTCACATTATATTCTATCTGCCACCTTCTTGCCCACTCACTTAACCTGTCTATATCTCTTTGCAAACTCTTTGTATCCCCCTCAGAGCTTACTTTCCCACCTAGCTTTGTATTGTCAGCAAAGTTGGATACAGTACTCTCGGTCCCTTCATCTGAGTCATTAATATTGACTCCCTACTCCCTACTCTCTGTTTTTTGTCCGTTAACCAATCCTCTATTCATGCTAATATTTACCCCCAACCCCATGAGCCCTTGCGTAACAACCTTTTCTATGGCACCTTATCGAATGCCTTTTGAAAATCCAAATACACTACATCCACTGGTTCCCCTTTATCTACCCTGTTCGTTACACCCTCAAAAAACTCTAATAAATTTGTCAAATACGATTTCCCTTTCATAAAACCGTGTTGACTAATCATATTATGATGTTCTAAGTGTCCTGTTACCACTTCCTTAATAATGGATTCCAGCATTTTCCCGACAACTGATATCAGGCTAACTGCCCTGTAGTTCCCTGTTTTCTCTCTCCCTCCCTTCTTGAATAGCGGGATTACATTTGCTACCTTCCAATCCGCTGGAACCGTTCTAGAATCTAGAGAATTTTGGAAGATCATAACCAATGCATCCATTATCTCTGTAGCCACCTCTTTTAGAAACCTAGGATGTAGGCCATCAGGTCCAGGGGATTTGTCACTTCTAGTCCCACTAATTTCTCAAGTGCTTTCTTACTTTCTACTGATATTAATTACTTCAAATTCCTCACTCTCATTAGCCCCTTGGTTCCCCACCATTTCTGGTATGTGTTTCGTGTCTTCTACTGTGAAAACAGATACAAAATATTTGTTTAACGCATCTGCCATTTCCTGATTTCCCCATTATAATTTCTCCTGTCTAAGCCTCTAAGGGACCAACATTTACTTTTGCTACTCTCTTCCTTTTCACATACTTGTAGAAGCTCATACAATCCATGTTTATATTTCTTGTTGGTTTACTTTCATATTCTGTTTTCTCATTTTTTTAATCAATTTTTTGGTCGTCTTTGCTGGTTTCTAAAACTCTCTCAATCCTCGGGCTTATTGCTCTTCTTGGCAACATTATCAGCCTCTTTTAATCTAATAATATCCTTAACTTCTTTAGTTAGCCACAGATGGATCACTTTTCCTGTGGAGTTTTTATTTCTCAATGTAATGTGTATTTGTTGAGAATATTGAAATATTTCTTTAAATGTTTGCCATTGTTTATCAAACCGTCATACCCTTTAATCTAATTTCCCAATCTACCTTAGCTAACTCACCCCTCATACCTATGTAATTGGCTTTATTTAAGTTTAAGGCTCTAAGTACGTCACTCTCAAACTCAATGTGAAATTCTATCGTATTATGATCACTCTTCCCCAAAGGATCCTTTACTGTGCGATTACTAATTAAGCCTGTCTCATTACACAATACAAGATCTAAAATAGCCTGTTCCCTGGTTGGTGCCATGAAGTATTGTTGCAGGAAACCATCTCTAATGCATTCCATGAACTCATCCTCCAGACTACCTTTGCCAATTTGATTTGCCCAGTCTATGTGAAGATTACTGCATTACCTTTGTTACAAGCTCCAATTATTTCATGATTAATACTCTGTCCAAGGTTTAGCTACTATTAGGGGGCCTATAAACTACTGCTACCAGCATGTTCTGCCCCTTGTTATTTTTTATTTCCACCCATATAGATTCTACTTCCTGATCTTCCGAGCCAAGATCCTTTTTCATCACTGTCCTTATGTCATCCTTTATTATTGGGGCTACACCCCCTCCTTTTCCATTTTGTCTGTCTTTTCTAATCGTCATCTACCCTGGAATATTTAGTTCCCAACCTTGGTCACTTTGCAACCATGTCTCTGTAATGGCTATGATCAAATCCTTTTATCTCTATTTGTGCAACTAATTCGTCTATCTTGTTACGAATGCTCCGTGCATTCAGATAAAGAGCCTCTATTTTTGACTTTTTACCATTTTTTTTCCTGCTTTTACCTTATTTACTGATGCATTATTATTGGTAAACTCTCTGTCCCTTCCTGCCACACTCTGCTTATCTTTACCCAAATCACTGCACTGCTTTGTCGCCTTGACTTTTCTCATTAAATTTCTAAATTTCCCCTCAACCCCCCCGCCCCTGCTTTTTCAGTTATTTGATTCGCCAGGACGCTGGTCCCAGCCCGGTTTAAGTGGAGCCCGTCCCAATGGAACAGCTCCCTCTTTCCCCAGTACTGGTGCCAGTGCCCCATGAATCAAAACCCCTGTCTCCCACACCACTCTTTGAGCCACGCATTTAACTCTCTGATCTGATTTTCCCAATGCCAATTTGCGCGTGGCTCAGGTAGTAATCCGCTTATTAATTTAGACCCTAGCTCCTCAAACTCCCTCAGCAAAACCTCATTCTTAGTTCTATCTATATCATTGGTTCCTACATGGAACACGACAACTGGGTCCTCCCCCTCATGCAGAGGGTTGTGAATCTTTGGAATTCTCTACCCCAGAGGGCTGTGGATGCTGAGTCATTGAATGTATTAAAGGCTGCGAAGGTTAGATTTTTGGACTCTAGGGGAATCACGGGATATGGTGATCGAGCGGGAAAGTGGAGTTGAGGTCGAAAATCAGCCATGATCTTATTGAATGGTGGAGCAGGCTCGAGGGGCCATATGGCCTACTCCTGCTCCTATTTCTTATGTTCTTATGCTCCAAGTTTTCTCCAGACGTCAGGAGATGTCCTCAACCCTGGCACCAGGCAGGCAACACAACCTTCGGGAATCCCGGTCACGGCTGCAGAGAACAGTGTCTATCCTCCTGACTATACCATCCCCTACCACTACCACATTCCTTTTCACTCCTCCCTCTCAATTGCCTCCTGTACCATGGTGCTGTGATCAGTTTATCCATCCTCCCTGCAGCCCTTGTTGCTGTCCACACAGGTAGCAAGTACCTTATACCTGTTGGACAAGATCAAGGGCTGAGGCTCCTCCATCACTGCATCCTGGGTCCCCGTACCTACCTGACTTGCAGTCACATCCACCTGTCCCTGATCACTTAACGAATCTAAACGCCTACCTAACCTAAGGGGTGTGACTGCCTCCTGGTAACTCTCCCTCTCCCGGATGCATCGCAATGTCTGCAGCTCGGACTCCAGCTCAACACGTCTGAGCTGAAGTTCCTCGGGTTGCAGATACTTACTGCAGATGTGGTTGCCAGGGATCTCGCTGGTCTCCACCAACTCCCACATGCTGCAGTTACGACACACCACCTGCCCTGCCATCCCAATGTCATTTTTTTTAATGAATTACTTAAAGTTTTTATTCAATCTATTATTTTTAATTTGATTAGTTAATATGGATTAAGTTATTAATTTAGTAAACTAATATCAAGTATATTTTTTCAGCTCTTAATTTAACCCCTGACCTAACTTAAAGAGCAAATAAAACAGTGAAAAAAAAACAGTACAATCACCAACCAATCTCCTATTTGCTCTCCTGTGATATCACTCTTTGAAATTTCTGCCTGTATAAGTGAAATAGAATCATAGAAAATTTACGGCACAGGAGGCCATTCAGCCCATCGTGTCCGCGCCGGCCGAAAATGAGCCACCCAGCCTAATCCCACTTTCCAGCACTTGCTCCGTAGCCTTGTAGGTTATGGCACTTCGGATGCATATCCAGGTACTTTTTAAATGTGATGAGGGTTTCTGCCTCTACCACCCTTTCAGGCAGTGAGTTCCAGACCCCCACCACCCTCTGGGTGAAAATATTTTTCCTCAGCTCCCCTCTAATCCTTTACCAATCACTTTAAATCTGTGCCCTCTGGTTATTGACCTCTCTGCAAAGGGAAATAGGTCCTCGAGGCCCCTCATAATTTTGTATATCTCAAATAAATCACCCAGCCTACACCAGTCCCAAAGAAAACAACCCCAGCCTATCCAATCTTTCCTCATAGCCAAAATTCTCCAGTCCTGGCAACATCCTCGTAAATCTCCTCTGTACCCTCTCTAGTGCAATCACATCTTTCCTGTAATGTGGTGACCAGAACTGTACACAGTATTTCAGCTGTGGCCTAACCAGTATTTTATACAGTTCTAGCATAACCTCCCTGCTCTTATATTCTGTGCCTTGGCTAATAAAGGAAAATATTCCCTATGCCTTCTTAACCACCTTATCTACCTGTCCTGCTACCTTCAGGGATCTGTGGACATGCACACCAAGGTCCCTCACTTCCTCTGCACCTCACAGTATTGTATATTCCCTTGCCTTATTTGCCCTCCCCAAATGCATTACCTCACACTTCTCTGGATTGAATTCCATTTGCCACTTTTCTGCCCACCTGACCAGTCCATTAATATCTTCCTGCAGTCTACAGCTTTCCTCCTCACTATCAACCACACGGCCAATTTTTGTATCATCTGCAAACTTCTTAATCCTGCCCCCTACATTTAAGTCCAAATCATCAATATATATCACAAAAAGCAAGGGACCTAGCACTGAGCCTTGCAGGACCCCATTGGAAACAGCCTTCCAGTCACAAAAACACCCATCGACCATTACCCTTTGCTTCCTGCCACTGAGTCAATTTTGGATCCAACTTGCCACTTTCCCTTGGATCCCATGGGCTTGTACTTTTTTGACCAGTCTGCCATGTGGGACCTTGTCAAAAACCTTGCTAAAATCCATGTAGACTACATCAAACACATCACCCTCATTGACTCTCCTTGTTACCTCCTCAAAAAATTCAATCAATTTAATCAGTCACGACCTTCCATTAACAAATCCATGCTGACTGTCCTTGATTACTCCATGTCTTTCTAAGTGACGGTTTATCCTGTCCCTCAGAATTGATTCCAGTAATTTGCCCACCACCGAGGTTAGACTGACTGGCCTCTAACGACTCGGCCTATCCCTCGCTCCCATTTTAAACAACGCTACGACATTAGCAGTCCTCTCATCCTCTGGCGCCATGACTGTATCCAGGGAGGATTGGAAAATGATGGTCAGAGCCTCTGCTAGTTCCTCCCTTGCTTCTTTTAACATCCTGGGATACATTTCAGCCGGGCCTGGTGATTTATCTACTTTCTTTCTCACTATGTTTATCCCATCCAATATTTCACACTCCTCCTCCTTAACTATAATGTCTGCATCGTCCCTCTTTTTTGTGAAGACAGACACAAAGTATTCATTAAGAACCATATCAAGGAAGATCAAGCACTCACCTCTCGGACTCTCCTCTCGCTCCCGGGGCCTCCTTTTAAGCTGCACTCACCTCTCGGCCTCATTCATTGATCACTGTATATTGTCTGTCTGGGTAATGCATGAATTATGAGAGACAATGCTCATCTTATGCATTGAGTTGTGAAGCAGTCATGCATTACCTTTAGCAAATCTGACTCTCAGCCACTTGGATCTTCCAAATTTATATTTGGTTGGTTGAATTCTTCATTAAAATAACTTTCCTGTTCTCATATACCTTCATCTCTTCATAAAGCAAACTGTCCTTTTTGTATTGACCTGGTGGACTGTAAATATACGCCTAGTGTTAGCTTAGATTTTTTATTCCACAGATTAGTTCTGTGGAAAACTCAGGGGGTAGCGTACCCCCTCCCATAGGATCAATGTCATTTACCTCCCAGTTGTCCCTGACATATAGAGCTACAATACCTCCTTTTCTGTCCTTTCTGAACATTATACAATAGCAACTTGCATTTATAATTCACCTTTAACATGGAAAAATATTTCAAGGAATTTCACAGAGGTGTTAGGAACAAAATGGATGCCGAGCCAAAGAAGGAGATATGATCAAAGGTTTTGTCAAAAAGCTGGGTTTTAAAGATTTAAAGAGGGCCATAAAGGAAGAGAGGGAGATTCTGAAGTGAATGAGTTGAAGGACGGAATTTCAGATTGTGAGGTTTAAGCAGCTGGAAACACAGCTGCCGTGACGAGGTGAATTGAGGTGGGGAGGGGGGATGGAATCAGAACAACCGAGAGTTCGTAGAAGGTTGTTGTGCTGGAGGATACAGAGATATGAAGGAGCCAGACCACGGAGGAATTTAAACAAGTGGATTACATTTTTAAATTTGAAATGTTGGGGACTGGGAGCCAATGTAGATCAGCAAGGACAGAGATGATAGAAACATTGAAAATAGGAGCAGGAGTAGGCCCTTCGGGCCTGCTCTGCCATTCAAAATGATCATGGCTGATCGTCTAACTCAGTGCCCTGTTCCCGCTTTTTCCCCATATCCCTTGATCCCTTTAGCACTAAGAAACATATCTATCTCCTTCTTGAATACATCTAATGACTTGGCCTCCACTGCCTTCTGTGGTAGAGAATTCCACAGGTTCACCACCCTCTGAGTGAAGAAATTTCTCCTCATCTCTGTTCTAAATGGCATACCCCGTATCCTGAGACTGTGACCCCTGGTTCTGGACTCCTCAGCCATTGGGAACATCCTCCCTGCATCTACTCTGTCTAGTCCTGTTAGAATTTTATATGTTTTGATGAGATCACCTCTCATTCTTCTAAACTCTAGTGAATATAGGCCTAGTCGACTCAATCTCTCCTCATACGTCAGTCCTGCCATCCCAGGAATCAGTCTGGTAAACCTTCGTTGCACTCCCTCCATGGCAAAGACATCCTTCCTCAGATATGGCGACCAAAACGGCACACAATACTCCAGATGTGGTCTCACCAAGGCCCTGTATAACTGCAGTAAGACATCCCTGCTGCTGTACTCAAATCCTCTTGCAATGAAGGTGAACATACCATTCGCCTTCCTAACTGCTTGCTGCACCTGAATGCTCGCTCTCAACAACTGGTGTGCAAGGACACCCAGGTCTCGTTGCACCTCCCCTTTTCCCAATCTGTCACCATTCAGATAACAATCTGCCTTTCTGTTTTTACAATCAAAGTGGATAACCTCACATTTATCCAGGTTATACTGCATCTGCCATGTTCTTGCCCACTCACCCAACTTGTCTAAGTCACATTGGAGCATCTTTGCATCCTTCTCACAGCTCACGTTCCACCCCAGCTTTGTGTCGTTTGCAAACTTGGAAATGTTACATTTAGTTCCCTCATCCAAATCATTGATATATATTGTGAATAGCTGGGGCCCAAGCACTGATCCCTGCGATACCCCACTAGTCACTGTCTGCCACCCGGAAAAAGCCCCGTTTATTTCTACTCTCTGCTTCCTGCCTGTCACCCAATTCTCAACCCATGCCAATATATTCCCCCCAATCCCATGTGCTTTAATTTTGCACACTAATCTCTTGTGTGGGACCTTATCAAAAGCCTTCTGAAAATCCAAATACACCACATCCACTGGTTCTCCCCTATCTATTCTACTAGTTACATCCTCAAAAAACTCCAGTAGGTTTGTTAAGCATGATTTCCCTTTCATAAACCCATGCTGACTTTGTACAATCCCGTTAATGCCCTCCAAGTGTTCTGATATCACATCTTTTATAACAGACTCTAGCATTTTTCCCACTACTGATGTTAGGCTAACTGGTCTGTAATTCCCTGTTTTTTCTCTCCCTCCTTTTTTAAATAGTGGGGTTACATTTGCCACCCTCCAATCTGTAGAACTGTTCCAGAGTCCATTGAATTTTGGAAGATTATCACCAATGCAGCCACTATTTCCAGGTCTACTTCCTTTAGTACTCTGGGTTGTAGATTATCAGGCCCTGGGGATTTGTCAGCCTTTAGCCCCATTAATTTCCCTAGCACTTTTCTTTACTAATACTGGTTTCCTTCAGTTCCTCCCTCTCACTAGACTCTTGGTTCCCTAACATTTCTGACAGGTTATTTGTGCCCTCCTTTGTGAAGACAGAACCAAAGTATGTGTTTAATGTTCTGCCATTTTTTTGTTCCCCATTATAATTTCTCCCATTTCTGACTGTAAGGGACCTACATTTGTCTTCACTAATCTTTTCCTCTTGACATATTTATGGAAGCTTTTACAGTCAGTTTTTCTGTTCCCTGCTAGTTTACTCTCATACTCTATTTTTCCCCTCTTAATCTATCTCTTTGTCCTCCTTTGCTGAATTCTAAACTGCTCCCAATCCTCAGGCTTGCCACTTTTTCTGGCAATTTTATATGTCTCCTCTTTGGATCTAATACTATCCCTAATTTCTTTTGTAAACCACGGTTGAGCCACCTTTCCTGTTTTATTTTTGCGCCAGACAGGAATGAATAATTGTTGTAATTCCTGCACACATTCTTTAAATATTAGCCATTGCCTATCTACCGTCATCCCTTTCAGTAAAGTTCCCCAATCTATCATGGCCAACTCGCACCTCATACTTTCATAATTTCCTTTATTTAGATTCAGGACCCTAGTTTTGGATTCAGCTACTTCACTCTCCATCTTAATGAGGAATTCTATCATGTTATGGTCGCTCTTCCCTGAGGGATCCCGCACAACAAGATTGTTAATTAATCCTTTCTCATTGCACAATACCCAATCTGGGATCGCCTGTTCTCTAGTTGGTTCCCCAACGTATTGGTCTAGAAAACCATCACGTACACACTCCAGGAATTCCTCCCCCACAGTATTATTGCTAATTTGGTTTGATCAATCTATATGTAGATTTAAGTCACCCATGATTATAGTTGTACCCTTCTTGCATGAGTCTCTAATTTCCTGTTTAATGCCCTCCCCTCCATCTCCACTACTGTTTGGGGGCCTATAGACAACCCCCACCAACGTTTTCTGCCCCTTGGTGTTTCTTAGCTCCACCCATACAGATTCCACATCGTGATTTTCCGAGCCAGTATCCTTCCTCACTATTGCATTGATTTCCTCCTTTACTAACAACGCTACCCCACTTCCTTTCCCTTTTTGCCTATCCTGCCTAAATATTGAATACCCCTGGATGTTCAGTTCCCATCCTTGGTCACCCTGCAGCCATGTCTCCGTAATCGCAACTATATCATAACCGTTAATATCTGCGCTGTTACTTCATCTGGCACAATGCCTTTAGACTTGTCTTTTTAAGATTCCTAGTCATCTTAGTTTTATTTTGCACTATGACCCTATTTGTTTTTGGCCCTTGTTTTCTCTGCCTTCCACTATTGCTTCATCCCTTTCTGTCTTTTGTTTCTATCCTTGTTTCCCCCTCCTCTGTCTCCCTGCTCAGGTTCCCAACCCCTTGCCATTCTAGTTTAAACCTTCCCCCACAGCACTAGCAAATACCCCCGCGAGGACATGGGTACCGGTCCTGCTCGGGAGATGGGCGAGCAGGAGAGTTTTGGATGAACTGAAGTTCATGGAAGCTGGGAGGCTAGCTTGGAGAGCATTAGAATAGTCGAGTCGGGAGGTGACAGGCATGGATGAGAGTTTTAGCAAATGATGGACTAAAGTAAGGGTGGAGGCAGCTGACGTTATGGAGATGGAAGTAGTTAGTCGTTGTGATGGAAACAATATATAATTGGAAGTTCAGCTCAAGGTTAAATTGCATGCCAAGGCAGCAAATAGTCTGGTTCAGCCTGAGACAGTGATTGGGAGGGGGACAGTCAATGGCAAGAGTACAGAGATTGTGGCGGGGGCCAGACGATCGTTTTACTCTTCCCACCGTGGGGGAGTGGGGGGGTGATTGCGATTCCTGTGGAGTCGGATGAGCGCTCCTGCTCCTCCTGGCTCAAGAGAAATGTTTTTGTGAAAAAAAACTCAGCTGCCAACCCTAAAGAAGCAGCACTACAAATTTAGCAGTGGGATCAATGCCTCTGCAGACTGGGTACAGGTAGTTCCACTACTAATTTGATCTGCTTTGCATCCACTTAACAGCTGAAAATGGTGAGGTGCATACCAATTTCTACCCCTGATTGACCTGAGCTTATGTTTACTTAACAATTAGTCTGGTATCTGACTCAGCTCCACCTGGGCAGAATATTATATTGTTCATTACATGATGTAAAATTCCTGTTCTTATTAAACACTATATCATCTGACTTACCATGAGCAACACCATGAGAGATCCACTAAATAATAAAATGTTACATCTGTGCACACAGATGTCACACTTTGTTATAGTTGCAAAACAATCTTAAAATGCTGCAATCTGAAACTTATGAGCACATTCCAATCTCCACAGTTCACTGAGCAAACAACAATTAAACTGAGTGAATTCTCAGCCAGTGTTCACTTAATAACAATTAGTTTTTTTAAGAGAAAATCTTTTAAAATCATCCCAAGCATTCATTTATGAATATAGAGCGACTACAGACGTAAAATAATAAAGTACTACATTTTAGCAACAGAATAATAGATTGTACATTATAGTTTAATGCTTCTATCCTTATAGAGCAGCATGACCCGAGACCTACAATACTGATATCCACTAATAATGTGAAAATGGTATGCCTAACATGCGCTGCTGTCTTGTCACATTTCTCCATTTCCGTCAGTCACCATTCTCCATCATATTTCTTTTTGCACTCAAATCTCTATTTCAACGTTTTCTTTTAAAGTATCGAAGAAACAAGGCATTATTTTGGAATGCATAGAAAAACTCTGCCAGATTAAAAAATAGAGTAGTCAGAATGTCTGCAGCCTCTTAATTAATCTTAACAATAAAACTTTTTAAAAAGCTGGGGTTCTGACCTGCAACCTAGATAAAATTAAACTAAACTTAACAACAATTAGGTGGCCATAAATGTTCCTCCAAAGGCATGACTAATAAGTGCACTGCATATTGCGGTGTACTGGCCTTACAGGTAGTGAAGTCCCAGGCTTGATCCCTGATCTTTGCTGAGTTAGCTGATCGCAGTTGGGGTGATAATAGGGCAGCACCTCAGCATGGCCTGAGTTAGGGATGAGAAAAATCAGCTGGAGCTCTGGATCCTATTTATTATTGATCTCTGCTGGACATGGGTGAGGAAAGGATTGAGTGCAACTGTGATGCTCCCACAGTTGAATAGCCTGTCAACACTCTTTGTCTGAGGGTGAAACATGAAGAATGGTTATTTTTAGCAAGCTAGCAGAGTGCTGCTGGCACATGTGAAACTGTGTCGCAATGAGTCAATGTTTTTCAGAACAGTGGGGAGAAAATAGTGAATCAAAATGCATTATTGTGTCATTTACATGCACATTGCAGTGATTTCACATGATGTATAACTCTTTTCCTCTGACAAGATTTGCCAATATGTTTTTTCCACCGTACAAGATTTTGCTACATGGACCAAAAGTATTTTAACAAGTGTTGTCTACTCTTGCAGGGGTACCAGGCAGTGACTACCTCAATGCCAATTACATTGATGGGTACAGGAAACAGAATGCCTACATTGCCACCCAGGGCCCACTTCCAGAAACACTGAGTGATTTTTGGCGAATGGTATGGGAGCAAAGGACTGTCACCATCGTAATGATGACAAGATTAGAAGAAAAATCGAGGGTAAGCCGTATTGTACTCGGGGTTAATCTAAGCGGGTGTTCAGAGAAGCTCATTGTCACAATGGTAATAGATATTGGGGGGGAAAATTCCATAGGGCCTATTATTGGGCGCAGGGAGCTTGATCCACTATTACCCCTCAGTGCTCACTGTCAAGCTGCGTTGAAATCCAGGCCTTGCACATCGATTCAGTGCAGTCTGTACTTTCCACCAGCAGGGGAAGCCCGAATCACCTAAAAGGAGGATGTCTCTTAAAATTTCTTAAAGGTAGCCAGTACCTGTTATTTGCTAAAAATATAACAGTCTACTGTCTGCACAGAGTCTGAACGGAGCTCAGGTCCCATCGCTATATTTACACACTGATGAGTTATGTTAAAACATTGAATAAAGGTTGCGCACTACTAAATCCCACCTCCTCCAATCTGCATGCCAGACCTCATCAATCTGCCGATCTGAGTTTGTACCAGGCCTGCGAGAATATGTGCACCAAGTTTCACTGTTGATGCACAAGAGGCCTTGGTGCAAGAGCTGGACAGAAGGAGGGACATTCTATATCGGTGGGGGAAGGGGGGGGGGTGCAAGAGGCCCTCCAAACATATGCTCAAAAGGCTGTGGGAAGCAGCGGGGGACAAAGCCAATGCCAGGTGCACAGCATCATGAACATGGATGCAGTGTAGGAAAGAGTTCAATTCTTTGACACGAATGGTCAAGATGAGTGAGGTCAAGTGGTAACTCCTACCAACTGCACCACTAGCCGTATCCACTGCTCCATGCACTACACCCCCCATCACTCACATACCAACAAACTCTTTCCATCAGTACTTAACTCTGCCAACCAGATGCTTCCTTTCACCCTCATACGTTACCACTGTTGCAAGCCGCCCACCCACAACTCACAGGCCACACATACTGGCAGCTATTCAACCATGACAGACCCATCACCCAGATACACGTCCTGCTTTCTTGCAGGCGAAGGTGGCGCATGTCAGGAGGCAGCAAGTGGCAGTGGCATTTAGCCCCTCGAGCCTGTTCCACCATTCAGTGAGATCATGGCAGACCTGTGACCTAACTCCATATACCCGCCTTAGCCCCATATCCCTTAACACCCTTGGTTCACAGAAATCTTATCAATCTCAGATTTAGAATTCATAATTGAGCTAGCATCAACTGCCATTTGCAGAAGAGCATTCCAAATTTCTACCACCCTTTGCTTGTAGCAGTGTTTCCTAACTTCACTTCTACACGTCCTGGCTCTAAATGTTAGGCTATGTCCCCACGTCCTAGTATTCAAGTATAGGAGACCTCCAAAAACAGTTACAAATGTATCAGCAGCCAGAAGCAATAATCCAATAATCTGTAAATCCTGCATGGTCCCTTTAAATAGCACTGAGGGTGTCCTACACTCTCATGAACATATCAAGCCTCTTAGCGACTACCATAAAACTGACACAACAAAAGCTTTTCATTGAAGGCTACCATTATGCTGCCACTTTCTATTGCCCACATTCATACTGCATCATTGCAGCATTGACTGCATCAATCAATTTACAAGAACTGTATTGAGACAGAGACAGAGACCAAATGGCATTTTTAGTGGTGACTTTGTTATGGGTTTAACTGTGATCCATACTTAAGAAAAGACATACTTGCTCTCGAGGCAGTACAAAGAAGGTTCACTCGGTTAATCCCGGGGATGAGGGGGCGGACATATGAGGAGAGGTTGAGTAGATTGGGACTCAACTCATTGGAGTTCAGAAGAATGAGAGGCGATCTTATTGAAACATATAAGATTGTGAAGGGGCTTGATCGGGTGGATGCGGTAAGGATGTTCCCAAGGATGGGTGAAACTAGAACTAGGGGGCATAATCTTAGAATAAGGGGCTGCTCTTTCAAAACTGAGATGAGGAGAAACTTCTTCACTCAGAGGGTAGTAGGTCTGTGGAATTTGCTGCCCCAGGAAGCTGTGGAAGCTACATCATTAAATAAATTTAAAACAGAAATCGACAGTTTCCTAGAAGTAAAGGGAATTAGGGGTTACGGGGAGCGGGCAGGAAATTGGACATGAATTTAGATTTGAGGTTAGGATCAGATCAGCCATGATCTTATTGAATGGCGGGGCAGGCTCGAAGGGCCTATTGGCCTACTCCTGCTCCTATTTCTTATGTTCTTATGATTTGTGACTTTCCCAAATTAAGCCAGACTGTTGTTTTGTAAATTACTGGTCAAAGTCCATAAGAAATGAATACTTACTGGTGCACTAGATTTTGCCATGACTTTTCAGTTATAATCTCCAGAGACCAAAAAGCAGCAAACACTTCACTATAAGGAGCAGCAATCTCCGAATGAAACTTGGGCTGAAAATGACTTCAGTGCATGTATATTCAATTTGCTTTTCACAAAGTATAATTTGTCTGTAACAGATGCTGTCCATTTCTACTAAGTACATGTTGTGGTAGTGTTGTCAAATCATTGTATGATTGAGGAGTCTGATTCTGATCAGTGCACCCAGACTTAAGTTTATCCCATTAAACCTGTCAAGTTTAGGCCACTGTACACTGATTCAAATCAGGCCCGAGCCTGCCGAATTCTTAAATCGTTCTTCAACCCATCCAACACAAACTTTTTCTTTAAGATTTTCTTCAGATTATTGCTAACTAGCTTTCCAGTGGTTTGCTTTGTTCTATAAGAGATAAAGGCCATGTAAGAGAAAAAGGAAGGAATAGAAGTATGCACAAAGCCCAATTCACTCCAGCACTGAATTTGTGTAGGTCTGAATCATTTTTGAAGATGATATTTTTAATGGTGTTCCAATGGTTTAAAATTGGCTGATGCAGCAAAATACACAAGGGGACATAACAACCTTTAACCAAGGTCACTTTACTTACTCCTGCAGGAGTAAATTCACTGTTGTCACTTGCTGAAGAAATCATGCTGAGAAAAAAGTCACAATTTAAAGATATACTATCCAGACAAGGAACCAGAAATAATTTATTAGTCAAACTAATAATCAGAAAATAAAGAACAGGCGTTCTGCAGTAGATGATGCAATGGTATACGCTAACATAGTAAATATTACATAGCCTTTAATCGCAATCCCTTTAACATCCTCAAAGAATGAGTTCACAGGTCAGCCAAAATCTATTTTAGTGCATTATTAATTTATCTAATAAAATTAAATTGATAGATTCAGAGCTTCAACCAGCATAGGGTTCAACATGCAATGGATTGTCATTCAGCCACAATATTGCATGCACTTGGATTTATTCTGATAGAAGTGACTGATTAATGTGGTAAGCACCCCCAACTTTATCTTCTCTCACTTTGTTAGATTCCTAAACATCATTATGACCAATAGGGTGCACAGCCAACTTGTTGCCAAGCCTCTTCACAATGCCACTGTTTATCAACTGCTGAAAAGCAACAATTACCTTTTTTTTTTCTTTTTGAAGTTACCAATTCCCTCTGCTTGAGACCCTAAAGTTGGAAATGAAGGAGCATAACGAGCATTCCATTTCTTTGTGGCATAGGTATTGATGCTCCACCTCCTGGCCCTTTGAATTCCCATTTTGTAAAACGTTGCTGATACTCCAATAACAAGATTCAGAAGCTTTTAAGATTTACCTATCTAGTTGATTGAAAGTCTCTGGAGAAGAATGTAATACAAATGAAATGCACACAGTCAGTATAGTGTCTACATAGAAGACACTAAATCCATAGCTCGACTGAGCTACATATCAGACTTACACGTAACCAAGAACTAGGACAGGTTTTGTGATGTCACGATTGGACCATATTTACAATTATAAAACAAGAATGTATCTGTGCATTCTTTTCAGAGAGGCGCATTTCTGCCAGTGGCCCATTATCTCGTTAACCCTGAGACTGTTGGCAATTTCAGAGATATCTCTCTCTCCTTGACCTGACTAGTTTAGTAACTTTAGAGTTCATCCACAGTAATAAAGCTATTGAATCATCATCACTCTAAACTATAAGATCACAATTTTACTTAAAAAAATTATAAATCTTTACCAGTGCCTGCCTTGTTCTCCACTATTCTACCTTATTCTTTCTGCCCTATTTTTAACTTTACTTTCACGCTTTTTACAACTAATAGACTCTAATACATAGTCGAACCATTTTTTTCTACTTTTCAACTTTAAAATATTTAGCTTTCATTTATTCTTCAGCTTCCATGTTCTCACCATCCATTTGGGAGGTGTGACCACCTTGAAAACAAATTAACATTTAATTTTTTTTTAAAAAGACCCAAAGAAAACTTGCCCATTGTACACTAAAGGTTAACTGAGATCTGGCCTGCAAACCAAGTTTTAGAAGTCTACCTTGGTATTCCATTTAATGATTGAACTGTTTTAAAACACAAATGGCTGCTAGCCATTTTTCTTGGTGATGTTGCAAAAATAGTTGATTGACAGGCCTCAAGTGGTACTGAGACCTTTTGCATCCTGCAAAGGTTATAGCTCAAAGTCTTTTAAGAGACTCCCATTGTGTGCCCACCTCATCACAGTAACTGTCAAAAGGTCATCATCATAATTTGGGGGGGGTGGGGGGTGCTGCGGGGGTACAGTGCAATGCTTTTTTTGGGCAATAGCCAATTGACTTCCACGGGAAAAATGTTGTAAGATGTGATAGAGCTCATTTTTTGGCTTATTTTTTTAAAAAATCCCATTGAAGTAGCAGCTCTGAAAATACTACATACAAGTAGTTGTGTACATGTGCCTAATTCAAATTTTAATACAACCTCAGAAATTGAAAATAGTTTAGATGCATTTTGAAGACATCATAATATTTGTGCATGCAACCACTAAGCCACAAAAAATATAGAGGGACACAATCCAGCTGCAATACATATTTAAAAATTCATTCTCAGCATGTGGGCGTCGCTGACAAGGCCAGCATTTATTGCACATCCCTAGATGTTCTAAGAAGGTGGTGGATATGTTCACAATAGTATAATATGCAACGAAGATTTAGCAAAGATATTGTACATTTAAATAAGCAGCACTCTTTGAATGGCATGCAGAGTGATAAAATCTGTCAATTTATAATAGATTTAAAAGGTAAATTGAATCCAAATCTTATTTTCTGTAGATTACGATTCCTATTACCATGCTGGGCCCATTGCTTTCAATATGGGCGGTACTGAGGAAACTGTAGTGGTACGTTCCCAGTGACCTGATACTGTTTATCAGGTTACCCTATGGGATAGTGCCAAACATGATAAACCGACTCCAGCTGATCTTCTGGGAAATAGGACTTGCTAGGCTAGAGTGTACAAAAGCAATGATGGAGGGAAGCAAGCTGCAGATCGGCGGTGGGGGTGCGGGGGTTGGTTGGGGGAAGTCTGCGATCGCAGCAGGGACTAGAGAGACTGCGATCAGCAGAAGGGAGGCCGAAGCCTTCCTTGAGAGGCCAGGGGGAGTCCTTCTGGCCAGCAAGGAGTGCTTTAAAAGGCACATTCTGGAGCCGTCAGCTCCCGCCTCCGTTTCACTGCCGGGTTTCCTTCATTTAAATCAGGCTCCCAATTGTACTGTGGGTGCCTGATTTAAATATGTTAATGAATTGTCCCGCCTCTCCTACCCGTCATGCAGGGTTAATATCGAGGCCGAAGTGTTTCCAAGAATAGTCAGATCTTCTCTGTTTAAATAATCTGATAACTTGTCATTTTGGTTTGACTGTGCAGTTAAAATATTTCAGATGAATTCAGACTGCTCCTAATAAATTTGTCAAACTGTCACAAAGAGTGAAGCCATCTTTTCAGAATCTTGTCATTCGAGCTTCTCAAGGCTGAACGAGTACAAGTGTCCCAAAATCATGTTGCGTTTTCTCAAATAAGCAACGGGGATAGGGGAGAAGATACTGTTGAAGTTGAGTGTGATTCCCTTGTAGCAAGGTCTATCCTTTTTCACAGACAGTGCAGTCAAGCTGCAGAAATCCATGGCAGAACCACATTTCAATTAGAAAGTGCAGGTTTATTGATTCCACATTAAGCTCATTGTTTAACTGCTCACACTTGAAGTGAAAGATAAAACCTAATGAGTCTTTTCCTACAGCTGTGACATTTGTGTAAGTTCTTCACCAATTAACCCTTTCGAATCCTAAACATTCTGTACCATTTAATCCCCTAACATGAAGTTAGTGCATTGAACAGCTGTACAGAATTGCCAACAAAGAACAAATTCACAGAACTTTTGTCGAAATAAATCTAAATTTGAGTACAGCTCTTTGAGGTCGAACCTTTTAAAGTACACCAAAAGCATAATTATTTGTAAGTCTATGAAAAGGAAATATCCAAAGACACTAGGACAAATTCTATTGCTATCGTGGCACCATGGAATTGCATTGCCTCTATTTCCTGACACTCTAGAGACGATTTTAATTCTGCCCGTCCGGTGGGAACTGGACATGTTGTTAAAATCGCTGCAGAGGACTTGCGTCGCTCCGTTCCTGCCAGCTGCCATTTTACCCATGCAGTTATTTTAGTTGGCTGAGACACCTGCCAGAGACAGGCGGGGCCCTTGTGAATACCTGCAAATCAGGATCCTATGATGCAAATTAAGGCCCTGGCACATTTTAACTCAAAATCACAGGAGTCCCACCTGCCAGTAAAACCAAGCAGGATAGGCTTCTCAGAGCTATTGCAGCAGTATTTAAAGAGGCACTCAGCTGTAAGTAATTGAATCAGAGGATCTGTGTGCCATTTGGATTACCAGAAGAGTGACAAGCTTCCAGATCACTTTTTTTCCTGACAATTTTGCATTACTTACCCTCAGTAAGCTCTATCTGCTTATCATGGGTGGTAGTGCCAGTTCCATTTGGATAGAGAAACTGTTGGAGGAAGAGGAGCAGCAGCCTTATTGGATGAGGAAGACCAGGATGAATAGAAGGAAGCAGCAGAAGGAGGGTAACCTCAACACTTTGCAGCAAGAGTTGCAAAGGATGAGTTAATTGCTTAGCAATTCTGATTACCTGCTCATTCCCCAGCCCTGAAAACTTACACAGAGCCCCTCTGCATTAACAGTCCTAGTTACATCCTTCACCAGTCCCTTAATCCTGCATAAAAGAACATTGAAACCATTCAGCCAACTTCTATGTGAATGACATACTGACAATGCAGATTCAGAAGCTGCTGTAAAACCACACTGCAGACCAAAGTGCCAAATGTGATGATGGTGATGAATTTAATTCCCAACACAATAATTGCCTTCCATTCATTTTTCACCCGAGTGTCAACACATGGTGCCTTTCTTATAAGAAGGTTTCCAGACTCTACCACTTACATGAGGTGCTCCTCTAGTGGCCTGAGCAAGGCTGGTGGAAAGCTGCTGTTGCTCCTGTTGGGACCCTTGAGATGGTTGTGATTGATGACCTCTGTGCTTGAGCCTGAGAGGGCCCAGCTGCAGACTGCTGCTCTTCGTCTGCTGCTGGGGCATTTTGGCCCAGCTGATTTCCTTTCACTATGATGGGTATTGGTTGATGGGGTGGCAATGGAGCAGGCATTCTGACACCCTGAGAGAGGGCAACACATACCGCTCCCATTGCACCACTGACATTCTCATGGGGCTGCAGCTCATCACTTTCACTGATCTGCAGGAGAGCAGACTGCAGAAGATGAGTGACTTTTTGAAAGCGCCTATCTATTCAGTCCACCAATCTGACCAAGGGAGACACCTGTCTCTACAAGGTGGATCCCAGAGCCTGCATAGTAACTGTATTAGCTTCTGAAATAGCTGGTGGCATTTGCTCCTTTTGTGAAGGCCTGGCTGCAACATCCCTGGAGGTGGCCACATTCTCCAAGCTAGACTGCAGAGTCCTGATACCATGTGAGATTAAAGTACTGTGGGAAATAGCTCAGTCTAAAACAAAATCATGCACTCAGGTTGAATCAGGAAAGGGAATTCCTCATCATTGACCTACCAACCATGGAGGTCCACACCATGTACATCTCCATATAATTAGAAACATTAAAAGCTGTGCATTTTTCAAGTTTAAACAGTTTAGTACATGGTTAGACCTATAATAACAATTCTTTAAATCCCGTGTCCCAGCCTAATACACTTAACAGCAGAATAGCTTGCCACCTGTTATACTGAACTATTTTTCTAATTATAAAATGCAAATTAAGTAAACGGTTAAGTTTGTATAAATTTTGTACTGAACCGTAATGCTGTATCTATAAACAAATGATTATTCATGAATGCTAACTTGTGCTTTGCACAGTGAGTTTTATGTGTAGCCACTTTTGTTTTAAAACCCAGGAGCTTAGAGTTGTGTAGCAAATTTTATAAGTAAAATCATATTTGCTATGCTTTACTGTTCATATTTACATTTCCCAAGTGTGTGGTACACTCCAAATTACTTGGAAGGCAAAGGAAAATATATTTATGTATCTTTTCTGAAGAAATGTAATTATGTTTGATTGACACATGTGAGGCTTCTACTTGTGTAAGTTTAACTTATCAAAGATGTCTTGAAAGCTTTGTGGACTCTCTCATCAATTTTTCATAGTTTAATTAAACTCAGTTGCTGTACTTAAGGAACAAAAAGTTCCCCTTATCTCTGATTTTAAGATGTGGAGATGCCGGTGATGGACTGGGGTTGACAATTGTAAACAATTTTACAACACCAAGTTATAGTCCAGCAATTTTATTTTAAATTCACAAGCTTTCGGAGACTTCCTCCTTCCTCAGGTAAACATTTACCTGAGGAAGGAGGAAGTCTCCGAAAGCTTGTGAATTTAAAATAAAATTGCTGGACTATAACTTGGTGTTGTAAAATTGTTTACAACTCTGATTTTAAAACATTGCTATGTGGGGACCCCTGCAAATATTGACACACTCCCAGGGATCACCTGCCCAAACTTTGGAAAAACTTACCAGTTACCCAAAGGAAAACAGTGCTGTCATTGCAAACAGTGTGTGTATGAATATGTGCCTGTCTCCCTCTCACTCACTCACTCTCTTCCTCACCCCCCCCCCTAATTCCGTCATGCCTGCGAGTTAGTTTTAAGCTGTAAGGTATGTAAACTTACCTTTCTGTCCACCCAAAGCTATTATACTACCTATCATTCATAGATATACACAGAATTTTACAGCACAGAAACAGGCCATTCAACCTATCAGGCCTATGCTGGTGTTTATGCTCCACACGAGCCTCCTCTCACCTTACTTCATCTCACCCTATCAATATGTCCTTCTATTCCTTTCTCTCTCTTGTACTTATCTAGCTTCCCCTTAAATGCATCTATACTATTCGCCTCAACCACTCCTTGTGGTAGTGGGTTCCATATTGTCACCACTCTGAGTAAAGAAGGGATATGGGGAAAAAGCGGGAACAGGGTATTGAGTTCGACGATCAGCCATGATCATTTTGAATGGCGGAGCAGGGCCGAATGGCCTACTCTTGCTCCTATTTTCTATGTTTCTAAGAAATTTCTCCTGAATTCTTTATTAGATTTACTAGTGACTGTTGTAATTGTGGGCCCTAGTTGTAGACTCCCCCACAAGTGGAAACATCTTCTCTACGTCTACCCTATCAAACCCTTTCATAATTTTAAAGACCTCAATCAGGTCACCCCTCAGTCTTTCCTTTTCTAAAGAAAAGTGCCTCAGCCTTTTCATTCTTTCCTGATAATTGCACCTTCTCAGTTCCGGGATCATCCTAGTCAATGTTTTTTTTACTTTCGCCAGTGCTTCTATATCCTTTTTGTAATATGGAGACTAGAACTCTGCACAGTATTCCAAGCATGGTCTAACCAAGGTTTGATACAAGTTTAACATAACTTCTCTGCTTTTGAATTCTGTTCCTCTCGAAAAGAACCCCAGCGCTTTGCACTTTTTATGGCTTTGTTAACCTGCGTTGCTGCTTTTAATGTCCACCATTTGACTTCGAGTCCTCCAAACTCTGAGACCTGCGGATAAGTTTTGATTCATCCTTTCTATTTTTTTTCCCTTTCTCTGTGCTTTTATTTCAGACAATGCTTCCCCCTCTTTTTTTCCTAACCCCCTGCCACCAGCACAATTTATTTTCCACTAATTTCCTGGCATAGTCTCCTGCTTTCGTCCTCTGGCCTCCTATTCTCATCCCTGCTCCCAGGCCTGCTGCCTCCCCTTTGCACTTTTCCTGGCAATGCCTCCTCCCATGAGACCCTCATCTTTGCTCCCTGCCCCTAAACCTGCTGGGGTTCTCCTGTTCTGTGCCTGCTGTCTCATCTTCACTGGTTTCCCAACACTTATGATGTATCTGCCAACTGTACAGTTGCTAAATACATTATAAGCACCAAGTACACTTTTGAAAATTAAACACAGTTCCCTGGCTCAGTGGTGGGAAACCAGTGAAGACAAGCCATAATGCTGGGCTCAGAGTTTTAGGGCTAGGGTTCTGTGCTAAATGAGGGATGGAAAAAGAAATTGAGAGGAAAAGGAGTACGGGCAATATGGAGGGGAAGAGGGCTGTGACTAAACAGGAGAAGCATAAGCAGAAGGTGGTTAAAGGCAGAGGGGACAGGAGAGATGACTGCGAAAAGGAGCAGGGAATTGGATGGGTAACACTAAGTAAATGGGTCATTGTGAGAAGAATGCACATAGTGAAGTTGAAGGGGAAGCCATGGCGTCTGGGGCTTTGGAAGCAGTCCTCGCAAGGGGTGGAGTGCCAACCCATTCGCATTCCTTTCCTCTTTCACTGCAACCTACTACCCATCACCCAAAACCCAAAGAGTTGCCTTGAGCAACACCACAAGAGAACCACTATTCAATAAATATATGTATTTTAGCAGATCTTCTGTGGATTTGTTCACGGTTGGTTGGAGGTTATGTTGTTTTATGATAATAGGGATGTAACCTACAAAGTGTGAGGAGGAAAGTGTTACAAAAAGTAAGTGTGGCACTTGGAGGCAATGTGTGCTATATGCAAGACTAAGTGAATCTCTTGTGAGCTTGCTCACAGTTAGTCGGAGGAAATGGTATGTCATTTAGCTATGTTTGTTGTGATAGAAAAAAAATGGCAAGCATACCTGGGTGACTTGCAGCACAGCACCAACATTGAGGGGAGTAGTGAATAAAAGGCATTCGTGTTACCGATTGAAAGTAATGGAAGAAAGCATTATCTTTAGACTTTAGGCGTTACCTTTAGCCATTACCAATGTCACAAATCATGACTGCAGGAAAAAGGCTTGGCAAGCAGGAAGTCTCAAGAATATATATAATGTAATATGAGAGATATGATAGTTTGAATATTTCTCATTTATCATGAAAAATAAAGTGCTAGTGAATAAATAATATTCGAAAAATTCAGAAATCTGGTGACTTTAGAAATTCCTTGATCGGACCCTAAGGTCCAGGGACCCCAATTTAAAAATGTATACCTTATCTGTAATGCAGTATCTAATTACAAAACACTAAAACTGCATCAATAAATCAATGAATATTTGAATAATGCAGTCTCAATTTTTGCCCATGTCTCTGTGGTATGACAGTGGTCTTTCCACCAACAGCACATTAGTCTGTTCATGGTTTCATATGTATTCCAGTTCTCACACAGAACATTTAAAATATTGATCAAAAATTTGCAGACCTTTATTTTTATGGATGCAAACTTAGGTAAGCTAAGATATTTACAACAGACACTTATCAGTACTCATAGGGCTAAACTTAATCTAAATGGCTAACAGAAAATATTTTCAAATTCCAGCATACGATGGATCACATATTAAAATGATAATCATCGGTTTGAAAACCTGGATATATCCACCCATTAATGGGTGGATATATCCACTTAGCCCACCAGTTTAAATTGCAGTCAGCGCCCGATGACGTCACCGATCTGCATGTTTAAAGAAGAACCCCGCTGGCTTCAGGAGGTGTCCTTGGTGCCTGCTCAAAAGAGCAGGTTAAAATTCCAGAAAGCCAGATTGGTGTGGGACGTCAGCGGATAAGTCAACCGACCAATTTTAAGTGCCCACCCACTCGGTTTCTTGCCATGCGGGTAGGGTTAAAATCGCCCCATCTAATCTGCTTTTAAATTATATAAGCAAATGGATCCAGTGTGCATTTAGCTGTCTACCCATTAACGAAAGTCTGCTTCATTGTTCATACAGAAACAGTGTTGACAAGTGCCAGTATGTCACCTCAGCACATGTTGCCTATCTAATTTATATAGGTGCAGTGTTAGAAATGTTGTAATTTCATTGCACTGAATATTTTTTAAGTTTCATTTTTATATGGGTGTTGACTTCACAGTAGCAAATGATGCAGCCCAAACCTGGTTCACACAAAGAAGCAAATATTTAGAATTTAACATTTTTGACTGGGGTTGCGAAATATATTTTGGGTTTACTGAGTTTAAGTAACAACTTGGTGACCTCACCTCATAGCTAATTTAAATCCATTTTTTATTTCCACTTGTGAGACTGCTCCTGAGTCATGAGCAGCAGTCATTAACGATTAAGACACCTCACTTCAAGATGTAAAATCCATGCCTTGCAGATCTCCAGGAGGCAGCCTTTTTCACTGGCTCATTTTTGTAGTAGACTCTTAAGTAACTTGAGAGTTGCATATTTTGCCCCTCTCATAGGTGTTCAAAGCTTTTAGGTTTAGCATGATAGATTGTAAAAGCAATTATTGTTCCTCCTGAGAAAATAATTTTTGTTTTTCCAACAGATCTGAATCATCTGTTTATGTGTGATCAGTGGTAGTCTGGAACTATGAAGCACTAATTATGAAGCACTTCCTCTGTTTAGAAACATTTCTACAATAATTAAAGTGCAATTTACTAAAATGCCAGTAAAATTACGCTAATCATAATTAGCGTTGGCACTAACACAATGTAACCACCACATTCTGGGTAGAGAGCAGCTCTTCTTAAAACCGCACACATTCTGTAAAATCATTACTTTTTATTTAATTATTAAACAAGCATAAGAAAAGTGTCTCCCCTTTTCCCCTCCATATTTTGGGGGGTATGTTTTCAACTTGCCACCCGGAATTAAAACTGGCATTGCGGATTGGCCGGCCATTTTAGAAACAGTCCAATTTTCATAACGGACAGCCAATCTGCCGCACCAGTTTTCCGCCCAGGTGGCAAGTTGACAATCTACCACTTTGTCTAAATGATTTGGTATATCCCAGAAATTTTTGCATGGGACCCAAGGCTATTGTGTGCAGGTTTATTTAAAAGAATAAGCCTGGCCTTGTATTTAGAATGACAATGCTATGTATTTTTCAAATAAGAGAAAAACTGCAAATGCTATGTGTTTACCCCTTACGCATTCTGTTCTGATTTTGTTGAAATAATTCTGGTTTGCATTTTTTTGGGAGACAGGAAAGTTGCAAAGTTCTAAAAAAACTCTTGTCCATTCAGTCTTACTGTTTCTCGATGCTGAGGGTGTGAAATTCTATTGCTATCTTGTGGCAAATAGACTGTGATCTTGTATCTGAATTGTATCAAATTCCATTGCAATTATTCATGATAGTTCAGATCTCCCTCTACCAAAGAACTGCAGGGCCTATCTGAATTTAACACTTTGCTGAACACGAAGGCAAATGAGACATTCACTCATCCTAAACTTAAAGCGCACTTCAATAAAATGCAAGTGTCTTACTACTCTGCCAGAGCAATAAAATCCTAGCTTTGGAGTGTCCTCAAGGCCTAGATCTTCCAAATCCCTTTGGCTTTCTGTTTAGGAAAACAGTTGCTTTTTAAAAAATAATCTCTTCCCTTCTTTAGGCTAGGATTATTTCTGTGTGAGTGCGGCAGGCCATCTAGTACGGTTTATGTTCTGCGAGAGACACTCTGTCAGTAGATTGTGAGACTGGTTATATAGGATTAGACAACA
Organism: Heptranchias perlo; assembly: GCF_035084215.1. Lineage (NCBI taxonomy): Eukaryota > Metazoa > Chordata > Chondrichthyes > Hexanchiformes > Hexanchidae > Heptranchias > Heptranchias perlo. The sequence continues at coordinate 24,667,330 of NC_090333.1, forward strand.
TGCAGCTGAGTGTTCATCACACTGCCATAGGAACAGGAGTAGGCCATTTAACCCCTCAAGCCTGTTCCACCATTCAATGAGATCATGGCTGATCTGTGACCTAACTCCGTATACCTACCTTAGCCCTATATCCTTTAATACCTCTGGTTAAAAAAAAATCTATCAATCTCAGATTTAAAATTAACAATTCAGCCATCATTATCTGCTGTTTGTGGAAGAGAGTTCCAAAATTCTAGCACCCTTTGTGTGTAGAAGTGTTTTCTAACTTCACTGTTGAATGCCCTGGCTCTAATTTTTAGGCTATGCCCCCTAGTCCTAGATTCCCCAAACAGCGGAAATAGTTTCTCTCTATCTACCCTATCAGTCCCCCTTAAGATCTTGAAAACTTCAATCAGATCACCCCTTAATCTTCTAAATTCCAGGGAATACAACCGTAGTTTGTGTAATCTCTCCTCGTAATGCAACCTTTGGAGTGCCTGATTCCTTAACCCTTTGAGTGTCAGCATGATTACTGCATTTTCATTGCAGAGATTCAATGTGTATTAAGAGTATCCACAACCACAAATAAAGATGAGAAAGGCTTAATTACTGCATTAGGAAACATTTTCTCCCTGTGTTTATTTACTGCCTGTTGCTCAACTGTCAATCTACTGAAACAGACTTTTAAAGTCATACCTGCTGATGCTATTGAAAATGAATGAAAACTAATTGTTGCAGGATAATCCTGTTCATTAGGTTTCATAAAGAAACGGAATAAAAGCTGCAAAATATTCTCTATATAAGACTAAGCAAATCTTGAATGGAAATCTGCAGTCCATCTATTTTTTAAAACAATAGGGGTTAGTGCAGGCGCAAATAACGCAATCTGGAATCATGTAAAGTAGGGAGAAAATGGCGTTCATCAGTGTGAAACGCTGATTTAAAGTGATAGACATCATTTTGGGACTTAACGCTTAACTCAACGTACAGTCTTAACCCCGACCATCTGAACGTGTCTTAGAGTACCTGGAGGACCCCCCAACCAGTGCTATTTAAAGGGACCGTGCAGGATTTACAGGTTAGTAGCTTGATTATTGCTTCTGGCTGCTGAGACATTTGTAACTGTTTTTGGAGGTCTCCTACACGTGAATACTAGGACGCGGGGACATAGTCTTAACATTTAGAGCCAGGATGTGCAGGAGTGAAGTTAGAAAATGCTTCTACACGCAAAGGGTGGGAAACGTTTGGAACGCTCTTCTGCAGATGGCAGTTGATGCTAGCTCACTTGTGAAAATTAAATCTGAGATTGATAGATTTGTGTGAACCAAGGGGGCTAAGGCAGGTATATGGAGTTAGGTCACAGGTTCACCATGATCTCATTGAATGGCGGAACAGGCTCAAGGGGCTAAATGCCACTGCCACTTGCTGCCTCTTGATATGCGCCACCTTCTCCTGCAAGAAAGCACGTGTGTCTGGCTGATGTGCCTGTCATGGTTGAATAGCTGCCATTGTGTGTGGCCTGTGAGTTGTGGGTGGGCGGCTTGAAACAGTGGTAATGTGTAAGGGTGAGAGGAAGCATCTGGTTGGAAGAGTTGAGTACTGATGGAAAGAGTTTGTTGGTATGTGGGTGATGGGGGTGTAGTGCATGGTGCAGTTGGTATAAGACACCACTCGCCACTTGACAGTTGACCTCACTCACCTTGACCACTTATGTTAAAGCATTGAACTTCTTCCTGCACTGCGTCCATCTTCATGACACTGTGCGCCTGGCATTGACTTCGTCCCTTGCTGCCTCCCACTGCCTTTTCGATATATGTCTGTAGGGCCTCTTGCCCCCCGCAGATTTCGGATGTCCCTCCTTCTGTCCACCTCTTGCACCAAGGTCTCTAGTGCATTAGCAGAGAACTTTGGTGCATGCACTCTCGCAGGCCTGGTACCAACTCAGATTGGTGAGGTCTGGTGTGCAGATTGGAGGATGTGGGATTTAGTAGTGCGCAACCTTTATTCGATGTTTCAACGTAACTCATCAGTGTGTAAACATAGGGATGAGACCTGCATTTGCGTTTTACGTGTGCGATGTCTGATATCTGTTCAAACTCCGTGAAGACAGTAGACTGTTATTTTCAGCATATAACAGGTACCAGCTACCTTTAAGAGATTGCTAAGAAGCATCCTCCCTTTACGAGATTGAGCTCCCTCTGGTGGTGGAAAGTGCAAATTGCATTGATTCCACATGCAAGGCCCGGAAAGGAACACTAATTGCAGGTAAGTCCTCCAGCGGGCATCCTGCATCCTGCCTGCGCACGGGCCATTGGGCGTAGGGTAATAGTACATCATGCTACCTGTGCCCAAAAACGGCCCTTATCCAACTTTTCCCCCATTGTTTACCTAATTAATAAATTTACCAAATGCCAGCATTTGGGCAACAGTTTTGTTACATAAGATAGTGCCCTTGTATTGCAGCACTCAAAATGAGATATCCAGCACAGCATGAGTTACAAATGTAGGAGCTGCCATACTAAGAGTGGATTTGCTGAGAGTTACTTTGAGAGTTTGTTTATAAATGGCTAAATCTGATGTGATTTTAGCTTCTTGTAGTTCATTTAACAAGAGGTATTCCCTTAAGGGCCTAATCCCACATAATATAAGTAACACATGCAAACTATTTTACTTTTAAAAAATAAAACTAAATCTATTTGAGTGGACATTCAATGTGTACTGGATAAATGGTAATGAATCACAAACAAAGAAGATGTGACCTTGAATAGCTTATATGTGTATCCATGTTAACGCCTGTACATACATGGATGTGCCTGTGTTGTACGATATATACATGAGCAAATATCCATTATAGTAGCATGAAATACACATTAACGTTGCATTTTAATGTGTGTACTGTAGTTATTTTTTACATTGCTTCGGTCATTGGTTTAAGTTCCACCTCTAATTGATAGACAGCAGCTATATATGTCAGGAGTTTTATCAAACTCTAAGCTATGTTGATTGCTGATCACTACCTCTTTCCTCCAGGTCCCCTGTGCTTTTGTTTTTATTGATCATTTGATATTTTCCACAGGTGAAATGTGATCAATATTGGCCATGCCGTGGCACAGAGACTTATGGAATGATTCAAGTCACCATATTGGACACGGTGGAACTAGCGACGTACTCTGTCCGGACATTTGCACTATATAAGGTACAACATCTCTTTTTGTGTTCTCTGTGTGTGTCTGTTTATATGAGTGCACAAAGTAAGTAGATAAGCAATAGGCATGTCCTCTACTCTGCTCCCAAATAGCACCTAAATTATGGACGCAATGCAAATTTAAAGGAGGTGCTAATCCTTTTGACCTATTCTGCGCCTGAATAGAGGTGCTCCCAAGCTTCCTCTATGGTTTCTCTGGTGTCTGCACCTGAAGAGGACACAGCAATTTGAAATACATGCAAATTGATGACAAATGACTCTGCACCCAGAGTGGTGAGGGATACAAGGAAGAGATCAGAGATGGCCTACACTTCTGCTCAGTACTGAAGGATTGCTGCACTTTTGAGGTGCCATCTTTTGGATGAGACATTAAATCGAGGCCGATGTAAAAGACCTCATGTCACTATTCGAAGAAGAGCAGGGGAGTTCTCCCTGTGTCCTGGCCAACATTTATCCCTCAACCAACATATAAAAGAGATGATCCGGTCATTTATTTCATTGCTGTTTGTAGGAACTTGCTGTGCGCAAATTGGCTGCTGCATTTCCTACATTACAACGGTGACTACTTCAAAAGTATTTCATTGGCTGTAAAGCACTTTGGGGTGCCCCGAGGTCATGAAAGGCGCTGTATAAATGCAAGTCTTTCTTTCTTTGTCTGTGATTGAGACAATGGGAGTAAAGAAGCCACGTGAGATGGCAAGGTCGAGGGGAAGGCCGTGAATATGGTTAGGAGTGTTTATATGGAGTTTATATTAAAGTGAAACTGAAAATCAACCAAGGAGAACGTAGCAATGGGTATCCTGGATTTTTCAGTTACTAAAGGACCAGCAGTAGATGCTCCTCAACAATGATCAGTTCTCTTAACCCTTGCCACCCAAAATTGCCCCTCTTATATTAGCCTTCAGGTACTGCACCTGTAGAAGGATAAGATAAATAGTGTTGGTTAGAGATCCTGAATATTGGAGAAACTCTATTTTCTGTAGTCTTACACCATATGTACATACTTTTAGATAGATTCATTCATAAGTCAGCTTAGAAATGCTCTTTTCTCAACAGAATGGCTCAAGTGAGAAGCGGGAAGTGCGTCAGTTCCAGTTCATGGCTTGGCCAGACCATGGCGTTCCAGAATACCCTACTCCAATATTGGCCTTCCTGAGGAGAGTTAAAGCATGCAATCCCCCAGATGCTGGTCCCATGGTGGTTCACTGCAGGTATGCAGAGTTGAAATATTTCTAGAACTGAAATGATATACATCCAATTATTATAAAATGAGGTGAATAATTTGGACGTTCTTGTATGACCTTGTGTTTAAATATATAGGATGTGCCAGCCATTTGCGTTTCACACTGACTTTCAGCTTTTTAGGAGCCGAGTCAGAATCAGCCCTAGGCCCACTCCTGCTATTGCACCAGTTTTTCCCCTCAGCGTTACTCCAAGCTCCAATGGTTGACATTGAGGGAGGGATCTGAAAACTATAGGGGTAAACAGGAGCTCCCGTCTACCGTATATATGAGCCACAATCCCTGTCATTAGCACTGGGACTGACCAATTGGCAGAAAATGGATGTCAACCACGATGGGAGATGGAAATGGATGGCAGTGGAGGGAAATGGATGGCAGTAGAAATGGATGGTAATAGTGAGAACCAATTGTTAATAAAAGAGGAGGGGGGAGAAAGGGGCCTGATTTGGGATGGGGTTAACTGTGGGGAGGGGCGAGGGGAGGCACGTAGCGAGAGGGTGTCTGTGAAAGGGTAGGAAGTTCGATGGGATTCTTTGTCTCTGTGAACTGAGTCCAGATGGCGTGGAGTGAAGTGACAGTCTGGTTAATCTGTTGACAATCCAAATGTCACTGACTTTCCTTTTTTTTAAGATTAACAATGTATCAATTGCGAAGTACAAAAGTACATAAATATTCACTATTGCTAATGCACCACCAATTTTGTGCTTTCAACATTTGATTTTTCCATCATCCATCCATGTATTTCTGGTTTTTTTCTCCAACACAAGAAAGAGAATATTGTATATACTCACAGCTTAAGTTAAGCCCAAGTATCTACTTATTCAGGGCACGCAATTGTCAGCTGGGGACTCACCGGCTTTTACTAATTTTCTTGGTTGACTTGTACTTTTATGGGAAAAAGCTGAAGAGACTATTTTATTGAGAATCTATTTGGTCCATGTACAGTTTTCTGCAGTTATTTCCATGTCACAACCTTAATGTTACAAGCCACCTGCTCTGCTTATTAAATTTTTGATCTATGGTGATGCACACATTGATGCCAACTAAATGTGTTACTCAGCTGAGAAAACAGCTTACTTTTATTTTTAAATTTACTGCACTAAGATGTTCTGTTAGTGCAGTGGGATAAAAGAATCACTGCTTATTTCCTACACATCAAGCTTTCGAACTCAGTTGGAGGGGGGAGAACTGAGTGGGGAAAAAATGAGGTATTTACTCAGAGATGGGGGGAAAACAAAGAACAAGTCATCCAGCACCATGCTTTTGCGTCTCCTAATCCCAGTTCCAAAGGGGAGCCCTGGGACCTGAGTGCCTACCTTTATAGCCAAGGAATGGTTCATAACATATAAGGTAGGCTAAAAACGGTGCCTAAGCAAAACTGAAGAATAGTGAGTTGGGGGAAATTATACAGCATCCTTCCTTGTTCTGTGCTTTGTAACTTGTCTGATGTTCTGAAGTACTTTTTTTCTGCGCATTAGTCTTTTGAAGTGACAGTATAACTGCACTATTTATTAAAAAAGATATTTGTTTCTGTAGTAATTTACTTCACTACAAAATTTGAGATTCCTATTAATAGTAGAGATGAGAATTATTAATATGCAGTGAGTGGTTTGCATTGTTTCAAAAAACAAAATGCTGATAATAGACAGCACAAAGTTACCAGCCCATGAAGATCTGAGCAACTAGGTTAATGTTTCCGCTTGATAAGCATTTCAGGTAGAGACCCTTTATTATAAGGAGAGGACATGCATTTAGATTTTGTTTATTCATTCTGGGAAAATGAACATTTATGGCTGGTATTTATTGGCCATCCCTAGTTTCCCTTGAAAGTTGATTGTGGGTCTCCTCTTTGAACCACTACAGTCCTTTTGATGGTACTCCTACAATTCTGTTAGGTAGGGAGTTCCACGATTTTATCTCAGCGACAATGAAGGAATGGCAATATACTGCCTGAGTTGATGGTGGAGGTAGATTCAATCATGGCCTTCAAAAGGGAATTGGATAAGCATTAAAGGAAAAAAAATTGCAGGGCTACGGGGATAGGGTGGAGGAGTGGGACTAGCTGGATTGCTCTTGCATAGAGCCGGCGCAGACTTGATGGGGCGAATGGCCTCTTTCCGTGCTGTAACATTTCTATGATTCTATGATATCCAAGTCATTATGGTGTTCCCATCCTCCTGCTGCCGTTGTCCTTCCAGGTGGTCGAATTTGGGAGGTGCTGCCAAAGAAGCCTTGGCGAGTTGCGGCAGTGCATCCTGTAGATTGTACACACTGCAGTCACAGTATCTCAGTGGTGGAGGGAGTGGATGTTTCAGTTGGTGGGTGGGGTGCCAATCAAGCAGACTGCTTTGTCCTGGATGGTGTCGAGCTTTTTGAGTGTTGTTGCAGCTGCACCTATACAGGCAAGTGTTCTATCACACTCCTGACTTGTGCCTTGTAGATGGAGGAGCGGCTTTGGGGAATTAGGAGGTGAGTCACTCACCACAGAGTACCCAGCGTCTGACCTGATCCAGTAGCCACAGCATTTATGTGGCTGGTCCAGTTGAGTTTCTGGTCAATGGTGAGCCTCAGAATGTTGATAATGAGGGATTTGACAATAGTAATAGCATTGAATGTCAAGGGGGATTAGGCGCCCTCTTGTTGGAGATGGTCATTGCCTGGCACTTGTGTGGCGCAAATGTTATTTGCCACTTATCAGGCCAAGGCTGGATGTTGTCCAGGTCTTGCTTCATTATCTGAGGAATTGCAAATGGAGCGGAACACTGTGTAATCATCAGCGAACAGCCCCACTTCCAACCTCATTGATAAATATAGGGAAGGCAGTTGGGCCTAGGACACTGCCCTGAGGAACTCTTGCAGTGATGTCCTGGGACTGGGATGATTGGCCTCCAACAGCCACAAGCACAACCATATTCCTTTGTGCCAGGTATGATTCCAACTACTGGAGAGTTTTTCCCCTGACCCCCATTGACTTCAGTTTTACTCGGGCTCCTTGGTGCCAAACTTGGTCGAATACTGCCTTGTGGTCAAGGGCAGTCACTCTCACCTCACCTCTGGAATTCAGCTCTTTTGTCCAAGTTTGGACCAAGGCTGCAATGACGTCTGGAGCCGAGTGGTCCTGACGGAACCCAAACTGAGCGTCAATGAGCAGGTTATTGGTGAGTGGGTGCCACTTGATAGCACTGTGGATAACTCCTTCCATCACATTGCTGCTGATAGAGAGTCGGCTGATGGAGTAGTAATTGGCCAGGTTGGATTTGTCCTGCTTTTTGTGGACAGGACATATCTGGGCAATTCTGTGCATTGTTGGGTCGATGCCAGCACTGTTGCTGTGTTGGAAAATCTTGGCTAGTGGCTCGGCTAGTTCTTGAGCACAGGTCTTCAGCATTAAAGCCTAAATGTTATTGGGACCCATAGCCTTTGCTGTGTTGAGTGCATTCAGCCGTTTCTTGATATCAAGCGGAGTGAATCAGATTATAGTACTTTTCTCATCCGCAGGATGTCCCAAAGTTCACAGCTAATTAAATATTTTTGAAATGTAGTCACTGTTGTTATGTAGGCAAACACTAAAGCCAATTTGTGTACAGCAAGGTCCCACAAAAAGCAGTGAGATAAATGAATGGTTAATCTGTTTTAGTGGTGTTGGTTGAGAAATAAAAGTTGACCACATCAGGAAAGCTCCAACCCAAACATTTAATTTAATTTAACATCTCAGTGAAAAGGCAGCACCTCCAACATTGCAATACTCCCTCATTACTGGATTGAAGTATCGGCCTAGATTGCATGCTCAAGTCTCTGGAGTGGGGCTTGAACCTTACTCAGAGGCGAGAGTACTACCACTGAGCCAAGGCTGACACCTAAAGCACTGTTGCAGTTTTTTTGATTGTTTATGGAGGTTGAACTTCTTTCAAAGAATGAGGACAACCATACTTGCCATAGGTGATTTAATATTTCATGGTAACTGTGTATTCCTTCTGCACAGTGCTGGCGTGGGTCGAACTGGCTGCTTTGTCGTGATCGATGCCATGCTAGAACGAATGAAACATGAGAAAACAGTTGATATCTATGGTCATGTCACCTGCATGAGAGCACAGCGAAATTACATGGTGCAGACAGAAGATCAGTATATCTTCATCCACGAGGCCCTCCTCGAGGCAGCAACATGTGGAAACACTGAGGTTCCAGCAAGAAGTCTCTACGCCCACATACAGAAACTCAGCCAGGTTCCACCAGCAGAGACGGTCACAGCCATGGAGCTGGAATTCAAGGTCAGTGTTGCAGCCAGCTTATAAGTTGCATACATTGACATTATATTTAGTGTGATCTGAAAAGAGATGGGCAAATGAGCCCTTCAAGTAGCCATTGAAATCAGTCTTAAGCTTGTCTTTACAGAAACCATTAAAATACATTCAAAAATATTAAGTGTATGATATTTCCTAATTTGCATCCTTTTTGATGCTTCCCCTTTCTCACTTCACTTCATGACTGTTGCCAAGCCTCAGCAAACACTGCTCTTGAGCTACAACTGGCCTGGTGGTGATTCATTCATTCTGTGATTTTTTTTTTCCCCCCTCCTTGTAAGGCCGTCATTCAGCATATCCCTGTAGCAACATGGCGGAGAGCAAGAAAGTAACAGGGTGGTTATTGAATCTGCACCCTACACACTACCTGTGCTTGTGTCAGTCCTGAACATGTTATGCTGCTTTATATTCTAAATATGTTTTTTTCTCAAAACAAAAAAAATCAGAAATTTCAGTAGAGAAGGTGGCTATTTAATCCATCATGCCTCTGTCGGTGCTAGATTAGAGCTATTCAACCTTATTCCATTTTTCTCCTTTTCCCCACTTTAACATTTTTATTCTTCATATATTTATTTAATTCTCCTTGAATTGTAGCGATTGACTCAGCTTACAATTGTGGTAATGCATTCCATAGTCTAATAACCCTCTGCATGAAAAAAGTCTAATCTCCACCTTTGTGCTTCTAGTACACATCCTAAATTTATGTCCCCGTATTAGTAATTCACTGGAGATAATCTTTCACTATTTTGCTTCTCACACCCATTCAAAAATTTTTGATACTTGTATTAGATTCCCTCCTTAATGTTTTCTGCTCCACTTAATACACCCCTAGATTTTCCAATTCTGGCATCATCCTAGTGAATCTAAAGGCCCTTTTAAATTGTGTCAGTCAGTTGTTCGTGCTGCTGGTTCTCAAAGTGCAGGTTTTGTGCAGGCTGCTGTAAACTGAATGTAAAATTGCCAGGGCTCAGTAAGAATAGCAGCGTGGAAGACCCTTTTTGAGCATAGGGAGAGGGCTCTGTCCATGAAGGTTTAACTACTTTCAGCAGTCAGCAGCTAATCTAACACAAATTAAATATACACCCTCTTATCACATGAAAAATTCTCAAAACACTTGGCACAATTAATTATATTTTGACTGTCAAATATTTTTATGTAGGCAAAAGATTTAGACAGTTGAAAAACCCCAACCTTGCGTGGCACGGTAGGTTTCAAAAGTATTTCCTTCGAGTCATTTCATCATATTTAGTTCTTTTTTTAAAAAAAATATTGTTTTTAAAAGTTAGTGTATAAGTAACCGTTGACAGAACATGAAACAGCACAGCTGAGGGAAGGAAGAGGCTGTAAGAAGGATCATATTGAATGACAGAGCAGGCTCAAAGGGCCGAATGGCCTACTCCTCCTATTTTCTATGTTTCTAATCTAAACAGTGGGTTGTGTACCTGGGACTTCACTTAGGAAGAGTCAGCAAACTTAAAACAAATCATACAGGTAGCTTTAAGGGTTAATAATGCTGTAATGAAAACTTAGAACAATGTGCGGAGCCGAAGCAATGTTTCCTTGATCAAGTGTCGAGCAAAGAGCTGAAGAAATCTTATTTTTCTGCTATTGGTTCAAGACCGGTAGTTTATTTAAAAGGTTGTAATGCACTGCACTTTATAACTGCATCTATATATATATATAGATATATAGATAGATGTATAGATATATAGATAGATGTATAGATAGATATAGATATGTATAGATATATGGATAGATATAGATATGTATATAGATATAGATAGATAGAGATATATATAAAAAAGCAAGACCAAGAAGCAGAAAAGCCATTAAGCTACTAATTAGTGAAATCTCAGTGAAACAGCAGTTTGAAAAATTCCAATGTTCAGTGCATCAAGAATCTTTGATAATGTTGAAGCCTGGAGAAAAATTCCTTAAAGCTTTGCAGAAACAGTAACTAAAGTATTTTATACTTATTTTCTGTGTTTCATACTGTTGAAATGTGAAACATTCCCACTACAATAGTTAAGTGTTTTTCTCATAACCTGCTTGGTGTTCATACTTAATGACTGAAGAAACTATTTAATTGAAGAAAAACCCAAATGTTAGAGAATTTTTACAGATTAAGATGGCAACCATTGATATTGATACATACATGCCAACCATGCACATTTCACTTGAACAGCGAGTGTTTTTGGGTATGCTAGACCTATATTCAAGGGTGTTTTTGAGTTGTCAGCTTTTTTTGGAGCTGTTGATCAAGTTTTACAAGTTGATCTGTATGTTGATGCCTCGAGTGAGTAGTCAGGGTGGGGCACATGGCTACAGATTCATGTTCGACTCTGATTACAGAAGCCTGCAGCTGGAACTTTTGGGTATTAAGTTGTTTAAAAGAAAGGAAAAGTTGTCTTCCATATTACTGTTCAAATAGTTACATTGTGAAAAATGCCACTGGAAAAACCCTTCAAATTCTAGACCTCCTGTTGTGTGAAATTGTATACCTTTACATCCAACACCTCAAAAAGCAGTAATGACCATCATTTCAGTTAACTCTTATCTGATCACGCTTAATATAATGCAAGAATGTTGCAATGTCTTTGTTATTTAACGTTTTTGTTATAATTCTGAGCACCTGGAACTGAGTTGGAAGCTGTAATTCAGTTTCAGGATTCAGTTAATAATTGACCACTTTTAAGTTTTACCCTCATGGCTTCTGTTTTCATTTGAACCTTCCACCTGAATTTACCCTTTCTCCCCCCCCCCCCCTCACTCTTGAGAGTCAGTGACTCAAGCTGACATTGTGATGTCCTTCCAATACTTTACCCAAGTAGCCATTCATCACACATCTGCTTGGGACAGTGAGTGTTGTTAGCCTATTTTATCGAATGGCCTTCACAGCTAATCTTATCATTCATAGTATCATAGCAGGTACAGCACAGGAGGAGGCAATTCGGCCCATTGTGCCTTTGCCAGCTTTTTGAAAGAGCTATCCAATTAGTCCCATTCCCTTGCTCTTTCCCCATAGCCCTGTAGATTTTTCCCCTTCAAGTATTTATCCAATTCCATTATGAAAATTACTATTGAATCTGCTTCCAACACTTTTTAAGGCAGTGCATTCCAGATCATTACAACGCGCTGCGTAAAAAAAATGTTTCCTCAGGTCACCTCTGGCTCTTTTGCCGATCACCTGTATACTCTGGTTACCGACCCTTCTGCCAGTGGAAACAGTTTCACTTTATTTATCCGATCAAAACCATTCATGATTTTGAACACCTCTATTAAATCTCCACTTAACCTTCTCTGTTCTAAGGAGAACAACCCCAGCTTCTCCAGTCTCTCCACATAACTGAAGTCCCTCATCCCTAGTACCATCCTAGTAAATCTCTTCTGCACCCTGTCTCAGGCCTTGACATCCTTCCTAATGTGTGGTGCCCACAACTGAACACCATTCTCCAGCTGAGGCCTAGCCAGTGTTTTATAAAGGCTTAGCATAACTTGCTTGCTTTTGTACTCAATGCCTCGATTAATAAAGCCCAGGATCCCATATGCTTTTTTAATAGCCGCCTCAATTTGTCCTGCCACCTTGAAAGATTTGTGTATGTGCACCTCCAGGTGTCTGTTCCTGCACCCCCTTTAAAATTGTACCATTTAGTTTATATTACCTCTCCTCATTCTTCCTACCAAAATGTATCACTTCAACTACTCTGCGGTAAATTTAACCTGCCATGTGTCTGCCCATTTCACCGGTCTGTCTATGTCCTCCTGAAGTCTGTTATTATCCTTCACATTGTTCACTACATTTCTGAGTTTCGTGTCATCTGCAAACTTTGAAATTATACCCTGTATACCCAAGTCCAGGTCATTAATATATATCAAAAAGAGCAGTCGTCCTAATTCTGACCCCTGGGGAACACCACTGTACACTTCCCTCCAGTTTGAAGTAGTTCACCACTACTCTCTGCTTTCTGTCCCCTAGCCAATTTTGTATCCACGCTGCCACTGTCCCTTTAATCCCATGGGATTTAATTTTGCTAACAAGTCTACTGTGTGGTACTTTATCAAGTGCCTTTAGAAAGTCCATATACTCTCATCAACCCTCTCCTTTGTTTCATCAAAGAACTCAATCAAGTTAGTCAAACACAATTTTCCTTTAACAAATCCGTGCTGACTTTCATTTATTAGCCCATCTTTTTCCAAGTGACAATTAATTTTGTCCCGTACTATTGTCCCTAAAAGTTTCCCCACCACCGACTGGCCTGTAGTTGCCGGGTTTATCCCTCTTCCTTTTTTTGAACAGGGGTATAACATTTGCAATCCTCCAGTCCTCCGGCACCATCCCCTTATCTAAGGAGGACTGGAAGATTGTGGCCAGAGCCTCTGCAATTTCCACCCTTACTTCCCTCAGTAACCTAGGATGCATCCTATCTGGACCAGATGACTTTTCTACTTTGAGTACTGGCAATCTTTTAAGTACCTCTTTTATCCTCATCTTGCTTGTGTGCATGCATGCATACACACATATAAATGCACAGACACACACATGCAATTCCTAAAGCAGTCACTGGATAGCAATCAAGTGTGGAAACCCTGAATGATGCAGCAGCAGCTGAGACTTGGTTATTGTTGTAACATTCTATAATTCTGTGAACAATAGCCTTGTAATTTACTCCCAGATATGTTGTTGGATTTTTATATTTTCTGTAAGTTTGTATGAAACAAGGAATGCTTCGGTAACCCATCTCACATTTGTTAGGCTGACCCATTTTATTGTTTATTTGCAGCGCCTGGCAAACTCCAAAGCACATACCTCACGATTCATCAGTGCCAATCTCCCATGTAACAAGTTTAAGAACCGACTTGTGAACATCATGCCATATGAGTCCACCCGAGTCTGCCTGCAGCCAATCCGAGGGGTTGAGGGCTCTGATTACATCAATGCCAGCTTCATCGATGGATACAGGTACTATATTTTACCCCTTGCAAAGCTGCAGTTAAAGCAGTGACCATATTTATTCCATACCAAGTGTTCAATATTTTCTATTACCGTCAAAATATCTTCCCTCTTATAAGAAAGAAAGAAATTGCATTAATATAATGTGCTTTACCACCTCAGGACATCCCAAAGCACTTCACAGCCAATTAAGTACATTTGAAGCGTGGCTACTGTTGTAAGGAATTAATGCAGCCAATTGTGGGCAGGTCCCACAAATAGCAATAAAATAAATGACCAGATAATCTGTTTTCGTGATGTTGGTTGAGGGATAAATGTCAGACAGGACACCAGTTGAACTCCCTTACTCTTCTTCGAATAATGCCATGAAATGTTTTAAGTCAACCTGAGAGAGCAGATGGGGACTCAGTTTCACGTCTCTTCCGAAAGGTGGCACCTCCGATAGTGCAGTATTGCACTGGTGTCAGTCAAGCTTATGTGCTCAAGTTTCTAGGCACAAAATCCAGCATTATTTTCTGCAAGATAACAGCTGAGATGCTGGAGACTTTTTTTAAAAACCTTTTAGGAACAAGGCAGGTATATACAAACATTTATTACTTTACAGTAAACCCCGCAGGCTTAAAGATTTTGAATAGATGAACAAACTGTCTTATTTAGGGGCCAGAAAAATGCACATGGTGCAAAAACTGTAGTAATACTGTCCAAGTGCATTCTGTTTATCTGCCAATGGAACAGTGGTGCCTACCCCACAAAGGTATGGCTCAGGAGCATTGCAGCAATTTACTTTTACCTTGTCTGCAATGCATCACTGTCAATGTATACTGACAGGTACAGAGAAACCAGAGTCAGGCAAGACGACTTGTTACAATACCGATATAGCGTAGATTAGTTGTTGCGTAGATCAATAAAGCATGCTTATTATATTAGTTGTACCTTATAGCACAGTCCCAGTTCTGTAGCTATCAATATTCTGCTGTATTGGAGATGTTTACACATTTGCAGAACTACAGGAGAGTACAGTACAGTAAATAAAAAGAAGTGTTCATCCAAGTGCTATTTATTATCAGTTTGACAAAAGAAAACATGACAACTGAGAGTTCCCTACTGGATTTTGCACTGCTTGGCGTGTTTTTATTTATTTTTGCATTCACTATCCTGACACTCTGCAGCAATATGGTTCTTTCCCCAAATCAGCTAAATAAATTCCATATTACATATTTTTGAATTCTTTGTTAAAGTTATGCAATTTTAGCTCCCAAATGCAAAGTTAATCTGTTTGATATGAATTTTAATTTCTTATGTAAGCTAGCCTTGATATCTGAGGCCTTAGTTACATCTTTAACAGAAATCATGTGTGTTACAACTTTTTAAAAATTATTTAGACTATCACAGAAACTTATCTAAAGCCATGTTATGATCATTTGAAGTCCTTACCTTATGAAGCAGATTGATTATGCACCATTAATAGGAAGGAGAAATTATTGCTGAGGTAGATGTTGGTCAGATAGGAGTGTCTTTTGTAGAGCACAGGCTCCATCTGGTGGAGTAGTGCATGATTTTGAACTAAGTAAACTTGTTCTATCATCATCTTTTCTAACTTTTTGTAATGTCTTCAGAACAACATCTTAAATATATTTATTTTAAGATTTACAGTATTGTTTTCATGTTATTTTGTTTGTGGGGGAGGATAAGGATTAAAATATATTTTGATCTGATTTTAAGTTGATACATTCAAGGCTTCCCTTGCTTTTGAGGACAAATTTGTATCTTGTGTCCTTTGTATTATTAGAAACTGCTAATGTCTGTAATCGATACTTTGTGAGACTGTGCATAGTTTGCTTGAGATGCTTTTTGCAACAGCTCTTGTTTGGGAACAATACCCTTTGCATAAAAATTTTACAACTTAAGATGGACTGATTTATTTAAAAATGATTGTGAAATTGTTTATTAGAAATGCAGCGTGGTTGATAGTGTTGGCATACCATTAAGCAATAGATACAGGTTCATAGTTTCTTATCTGGAAAGATTTCGATCTTAGTTGGGTCATTTCAAGAGATGCATTGAGAGATTTAAAGTGATTAGTAGAAGGATTAGAGGGGAGCTGAGGAAAACATTTTTCACCCAGAGAGTGGTAGGGGTCTGGAACTCACTGCCTGAAAGGATGGTAGAGGCAGAAAATCTCAACTCATTTAAAAAGTACCTGGATGTGCACCTGAAGTGCCATGACCTACAAGGCTACGGACCAAGTGCTGGAAAGTGAGATTAGGCTGGGTGGCTCATTTTCGGCTGGCATGGACACGATGGGTCGAATGGCCTCCTTCCGTGCCGTAAATTTTCTATGATTCTATGAGAGAAGATTCAGTTGCTTTTCAACAGGGAGAAAGGGAAAATTAGAGGGTGAATTACTTTCTACTAGTGCTTATGTACTATGACTACATTTAAAGGAACAACGACCAAACAAAACTAAACAAAAATACTTCATTTTTGTAACCATGTGTACTTTGGTACTGTGGGTAAGCAGCTGTAACTCGAGGTTCAAAATGCGATCACTTGAACGGAAATACTCTGATCTTTTTTATTCACTTTGAAATTCAACATTTTTCTCTATCAGATCTGTTCTAAATGAAGAAAAGGATAACAACACATAATTTTTTTCTGTATAACATAACCACTGTTTTTGAATCTGATCTCTGGGACTGTTGCCAGGCAA
The DNA here is from genome assembly GCF_035084215.1 of Heptranchias perlo. Taxonomy (NCBI): domain Eukaryota; kingdom Metazoa; phylum Chordata; class Chondrichthyes; order Hexanchiformes; family Hexanchidae; genus Heptranchias; species Heptranchias perlo. The sequence continues at coordinate 24,683,717 of NC_090333.1, forward strand.
AGCCACTTGCTATGAGCCTTACTGTGCTAGCTAATTAAATGGCAACTCTGATTTCCAATTTAGTATTCAACACCAGAGGTGCTCTGCAGGATTGTGTTCTGGCTGCACTATTTCAAAGCTCTAATACTTGGGGTGTGCTGAGGCCTATCTTTATACTCTACTCGAAAGCACAATTTAGTGTGTCCAATTTCTTAGATGACCAAGTGCTTTTGGACCATACTACATATATCAATTTTGCCTTCTATCAGCTACTAATAACAATCCTAACCACTAATAGGGGACTATTAATTGAAAATTGATATAAGCAAGTTAGTAAACAACAGCCAACATGTATTTAAAGGTGGAAGATCCTGACTTTCCAACCTCCTTGACTTGTTTGAGGAAGCAACTTCTCATGTGGACTGTGAAAAGTCCTATGATGTGCTACCTAGACATCTGAAATGCAAAATTAGCAAATTTACACATGAAGGCTCAAGATGATGTGGATTCAGGATAAAACTTGTAAATGAATATGAAATTGTACAAACAGCGGAAATACTGAGTACTTATTAGAGAAGTTATGTTATGTGTGGAATGTGTTGAGTACAGTGCTCCATGGTCAGTTTTAATGTTCCTGCTGTTTCTAATTTACTTCAGTGACTTGGATTCAGAAATTTTTCTGCATGGGTCAGATTTGCACTTGATACCAAATTTGGAATGTCAGTTGATTCAGAGGAGGCAACTCAGGAAATACAAAATCAATTGGTTAAAATATGCAAGTGGGCGAAACAATGACAGATGAAATTTAATATGGGCAAGTGTAAAGTACTGCACATAATGATTTTGAAATAGATGAGACATCTACAGGTCAAAGAAGGGACATTCAACATGTCCAACTAATACAGAACAGTGATCAATAGAGCAAATAGAATAGTGAACTGTATAGCCAAAACAATAGAGTTCACATCAAAGGAAGTCATGCTCAAACTCTTACAGTGCTTTGGCCAGACCATATCCTGAGAAATGTTTCCAGTTCTGGTCACAAGATGAAAGGGAGGAAATCAGGCTCTGAAGGCAGAGGACTGAGGTATGAGGAAAGAACTGAGAACCCTGAGCTTTTCAATCTTGAAAGGGGTGATGGGAATTGACCTGATAGAGGTATATAAGATGATAAACAGTATGGAACAGTTAGATCTGTAAAATTACTTCAAAATAAACAGAGAACAAGGGGACATAGGTTCAAACTAGTAAGAGGGCAAATTTAGGACTGACATCAAGTAGATCTCTTTCACACAAAGAATGATCAATACATGGAATGGAATCCCAGATGGAGTAGTCGAGAAAAAAAAACTGAATAATTTTAAGGAACAATTGAATGTCATGATGGAGGAACTATAATGTCCTTCTGGATGGATGATCTAAGATAGACCAAATCGCCTTCCTCGTTCATATTTATTTTGTGCTCTCAGAATTTTTCACATTGCTTATCTTTTTTACTTACTATAAAATCATGGAAGATGTGTACAAAATACAACATTGATTAGAGTGACTTTGAAGATTTCAGTCCAATATTTTATGAGAACAGGCTGCCAGTCCAAGTTGGCAAATTAATAATACTTATATTTGTCCTAACATTTGGGTATATGGTACTCTCTTGTAAAATGGGATGTTGTATCTCCAAAGATGCTGCCCTACAGAGTTGACTAAGTTAGGGACCACAGTAAGTTGTGTAGATGAGAGTGACTGCCCTTGACAGCAAGGCAGCATTTGACTGAGTGTGGCACCAAGGAGCCCTAGTAAAATTTACGTCAATGGGAATCAGGGGGCAAACTCTCCAGTGGCTGGAGTCAGACCTAGCACAAAGGAAGATGGTAGTGGTTGTTGGAGGCCAATCATCTCAGCCCCAAGACAATGCTGCAGGAGTTCCTCAGGGCATTGTCCTAGGCCCAACCATCTTCAGCTGCTTCATCAATGACCTTAAGGTCAGAAATGGGGATGTTCGCTGATGATTGCACAGTGTTCAGTTCCATTCGCATCCCCTCAGATAATGAAGCAGTCCGTGCCCGCATGCAGCAAGACCTGGACAATATCCAGGCTTGGGCTGATAATTGGCAAGTAACATTCGCGCCAGACAAATGCCGGGCAATGACCATCTCCAACATGAGAGAGTCTAACCACTTCCCCTTGACATTCAATGGCATTACCATCGCCGAATCCCCCACCATCAACATCGTGTGGGTCATCATTGACCAGAAACTTAACTGGACCAGCCACATAAATACAATGGCTACAAGAGCAGGTCAGAGGCTGGGTATTCTGCAGCGAGTGACTCACCTCCTGACTCCCCAAAGCCTTTCCACCATCTATAAGACACAAGTCAGGAGTGTGATGGAATACTCTCCACTTGCCTGGATGAGTGCAACTCCAACAACACTCAAGAAGCTCGACACCATCCAGGACAAAGCAGCTCACTTGATTGGCACCCCATCCACCACCCTAAACATTCACTCCCTTCACCACTAGCGCACCATGGCTGCATTGTGTACCACCTACAGGATGCACATATAAAAAATGGAAGCTGGAAGTTACAAAAGGATGTCGATAGATTAAATGAGTGGCCAAAATTGTGGCAGATGGAGTACAATGTAGGGAAGTGTGAGGTCATGCACTTTGGATCCAAGAAAGACAAATTGGAATATTTTCTAAATAGTGAGAAACTAGTAACTACAGAGGGGCAAAGTGAATTGGGTGTCCACTTGCACAAATCACTAAAAGCTAGTACACAGGTACAAAAAGTAATGAAAATGTTAATGAAAATGTTGGCTTTATCTCGAGGAGGCTGGAATACAAAAGTGAAGAAGTGATGCCTTGGCCAGTCCCCATCTGGAGTACTGTGTTCACTTTTGGGCACTGTACTTCAGGAAGGCTACATTGGCCATGGAAGGAGTACAGTATAGATTCACCAGAATTATAACAGGGCTTACAGAATTAAGTTACAAGGGCAGGTTGCATAACCTTGGCTTGTATTCCCTTGAGTTTAGATGATTGAGGGATGATTTAATTGAGGTGTTTAACATGATAAAAGGATTTGATAGGGTAGATTTGGAGAAGCTATTTTCTCTGATGGAGGAATCCAGAACAAAAGGGCACTGTCAATATTAGAGCTAGGCCATTCAGGAGTGAAAGCAGCATGCAGTTTTTCACACAGGAATTCTTTTCCTCAAAAGGCTGTGGATGCTGGGTCAATTGAAATGTTGAAGACTGAGATCGGCAGATTTTTTGGGGGGTAAAGGGTATCCAGGTATAAGGATCAAAGGCAGGTAAATGGAGTTGAGGTATAGATCAGCCATGACCTAACTGGAGGAACAGGCTCGAGGGACTGAATAGCCTAATCATGTTCCTATGAGGAGCAGTCAAAGTAGCACACCAGTGGTAAAGTTATTGATGAAAAAGTAGACTGAACTGCTCCATCAAAGATTGTTCCAGGATTCTTCACACTACTGGCACTGTTACGGATTGAGATCAGTATTTTGTATTACATTCCAAGTGCTTCACAGCCAGTGTTACTAAAGTGTGGTTACTGTTGTAATATAGGCAATGCAGCAGCCAAGTTGAGCACAGTAAGGATCCACAAACAGAAATTAGATAGATTAAAAGATGATCTGTTTTAGTGGTGGTGGTTGAGGGATAAATATTGGCCAGGACACCAGAAGAACTCCCCTGCTTTTTTTCACATAATGCTGTGGGATCTTTTATGATCATCCGCGCAGGAACGGGGCCACAGTTTAGTGTCTAATCCAAAAGATGGCCCCTTCAACAATCCAGCATTCCCTCCATACTGCACTGGTGTCAGCCTAGGTTATATGCTGAAGCCTCTGGAGAGAAACTTGACTGACACCTAATATGGAGAAAATTGTCCAAGTTAGTTCAGTCTCAAAAAATATATACTTTGGCTAAAATTTTGAATTTTTGCCAAATTTCTGCCGGTCCTGATCATCAACTTCCTGTTTAAATTTCACAACCACGGGGCAATTTTTTTCTATTATTGGCGCTGTCATCTCCGAATCAGAAAGTTGTGGGTTCAAGTCCAACTCCAAAAACATAATCTAGGCTAACACTTCAGTGAAGTACTGAGGGAGTGCTGCACTGTTGGAGGTGCCGTCTTTCAGATGAGACGCTAAACCAAGACCCTGTCTGCTCTCTTAGATGGACATAAAAGATCCCACAGCACTATTTGAAGAAGAGCAGGGGAGTTCTCCGGGCGTCTTGGCCAACATTTATCCCTCAACCAACACCTAAAGCAGATTATCTGATCATTTACTTCATTGCTGTTTGTGGGAGCTTGTTGTGCACAAATTGGCTGCTGCTTTTCCTATATTATATCACTTCAAAGGTAATTCATTGGCTTTAAAGTGCTTTGGGACATCCTGAGGTCGTGAAAGGTGCTGTATAAATGCAAGTGTTTCTTTTTAACAGCTGATAATTTACTCACCTTCAAGTCTTCAGCTTGCCCCCAAGACCCCCTGTTGCCCGTATAGTTGGCATGGGTTCTGGGGCAGCTACAGTGCCATGTTTCTGGACACCCCTGCACCAGGGCACCCAGTCAGTGGGCGCACTGGAAAATGAGATGTGAGGCCCCTTTTTCCTCACCTTTGTGCCCTGGGAATGGGCATTCCCTAGGACCGAGGGTCAGGAAAGTCACCCCTCAATCCCAAAAAAAAAGCACCGGAAACGAAAAACTAATCTGAAGCAGTGTTTTAAACCAGGCAGATAAGGGCCACCCTGAGCTCGGCCGGCATCAGTTTTTTTTTTTCCCCCCTTCTTTGGAGCATCTTGGTCTTGCACAGTGAGTTTCCTCCATTTAGCTGTTCAGTTTAGGTTGTTGTGTTCTCTAGTTTTCTGGTGTTGTAAGTAATGTTTTATTTTGGTTGCATATTGCAGTTTTCATTGTGTGAGTCTTTTTGTGCCTAGAAATAAATGTTTGATCTTGGCAAACTGTTTAACAATCACTGCACACTACTGTTGAAAACTTAGGTTTATATCACGTGTCTGCTAGTTCTGGTCTTTGCCACTTGTGTGAAATGGAAAAACTAATAAGTCAGAAAGCACCTCACTTTTGATATTTTAAATTATAACATGTCTGTTTTGATTGACTGTTTTATTTTTCCTGCTAGTAGGTTTGTGCTAAACCTTTGCAGGAAACAATATCAACTTTTTTTTAAAGTTAATTTATAAATAAATTTAGACCTTCAGAAAAATAGATGAATTTTTTAATTATTGTATGTAAATCTTCATGATTGTGAAGAGTTTTACATGGAATTATCCTTTAATTGCTTCATTATTCATCTTGGTTAGATTCTTTTACATTGTAACGATTGGGCCAAAGCATCATCCCTCCTCTCTCCTATGGGCAAAGTCGGAACATCATGATGAGAAAAGGAGCAAATGCCTTGCTCTATTGACTATTATTGATAAATGACAACAACTGGGATGAAGAATGTGTCATGTGTTTTTTATTTAAACCTGCCTTATGTTTACTCAATGAACAGGCAACAGAAGGCATATATTGCCACGCAGGGACCCCTTGCAGAGACCACCGAAGATTTCTGGCGTATGTTGTGGGAGCACAATTCCACGATTGTAGTAATGCTCACAAAACTGCGGGAAATGGGTCGAGTAAGTAACACTCATCAATCATACTCCCAATTGTAAAATAAACTACCTACAGGGAAAGTAATTTGCTGACAATATGCTAGTTAACAGCTAAGATACTCAATTCACAATCCTGTGATTAGAAATATGAGGCCCAGGATTGACAACCTGACTCTTTTCATAGTATCATAGTAAGTACAGCACAGGAGGATGCCATTCAGCCCGTCGTGCCTCTGCCGACTCTTTACAACTCGCTGCTTAAAAAAATGTTTCCTCATGTTGCCTCTTTCTCTTTTGCCGATCACCTTAAATCTGTGTCCTCTGACCCTGGTTACTGACCCTTCTGCCACTGGAAACAGTTTCTCCTTATTTACTCTGTCAAAACTGCTAATGATTTTGAACACCTCTTTCAAATCTCCCTTAATCTTCTCTGTTCTGAGGAGAACAACTCCAGCTTCTCCAATCTCTCCACATAACTGAAGTCCCTCATCCCTGGTACCATTCTAGTAAATCTCTTCTGCACCCTCTCTAAGGCCTTGACATACTTCCTAAAGTGTGATCCCTAAAATTGAACACAGTACTCAAGCTGTGGCCTAACCAATGTTTTATAAAGGTTTAGCGTAACTTCCTTGCTTTTGTATTCTATGCTTCTGTTAATAAAGCCAAGAATCCCATTTGCTTTTTAAACAGCCTTCTCAACTTGTCCTGCCACCTTGAAAGATTTGTGTATGTGCATCCCCTTTAAAATTGTATCATTTTGTTTCTCTTGCCTCTCCTCAATCTTCCTACCAAAATGCATCACTTCACACTTCTCTGCATTAAATTTCATATGCCAGGTGTCTGCCCATTTCACCAGTCTGTCTATGTCCTCCTGAAATCTGTTACTATCCTCCACATTGTTTACTACATTTCCAAGTTTCGTGTCATCTGCAAACTTTGAAATTATACCCTCTATACCCAAGTCCTGGTCATGAATATATATCAAAAAGAGCAATGGTCCTAATACTGACCCCTGGCGCACACCACTGTAAACTTCCCTCGAATCTGAAAAACAACCGTTCACCACTACTCTCTGCTTTCTGTTCCTTGGCCAATTTTGTATCCACGCTGCCACTGTCCCTTTAATCCCATGGGCTTTAATTTTGCTAACAAATTGGCTCAGTGGCAGGAAGCGGTGTTTTTGCAACTGGAACGCTGTTTCCAGTGGGGTCCCACAAGGCTCAGTACTAGGTCCCTTGCTTTTTGTGGTATATATTAACGATTTGGACTTGAATGTGGGGGACTTGATCAAGAAGTTTGCAGATGATACAAAAATTGGCCATGTTGTTGATAGTGAGGAGGAAAGCTGTAGACTACAGGAAGACTGGTCAGGTGGGCAGGAAAGTGGCAAATGGAATTTAATCCAGAGAAGTGTGAGGTAATGCATTTGGGGAGGGCAAACATGGCAAGGGAATACACAATAAATGGGAGGATACTGAGAGGTGTAGAGGAAGTGAGGGACCTTGGAGTGCATGTCCACAGATCCCTGAAGGTAGCAGGACAGGTAGATAAGGTGGTTAAAAAGGCATATGGGATACTTCCCTTTATTAGCCGAGGCATAGAATATAAGAGCAGGGAGGTTATGCTAGAACTGTATAAAACATTGGTTAGGCCACAGCTTGAGTACTGAGTATAGTTCTGGTCACCACATTACAGGAAAGATATGATTGCACTAGAGAGGGTACAGAGGAGATTTACAAGGATGTTGCCAGGGCTGGAGAATTTTAGCCATGAGAAAAGATTGGATAGGCTGGGGTAGTTTTCTTTGGAACAAAGGAGGTTAAGGGGCGATTTAATTGAGGTATATAAAATTATGACGGGACTAGATAGAGTGGATAGGGAGGACCTATTTCCCTTAGCAGGGAGGTCAATAAGTAGGGGGCATAGATTTAAAGTAATTGGTAGAAGGATTAAAGGGGAGCTGAGGAGAATTTTTTTCACCCAGAGGGTGGTATGGGTCTGGAACTCATTACCTGAAAGGGTGGTAGAGGCAGAAACCCTCATTGCATTTAAAAAGTACTTGGATCTGCACTTAAAGTGCTGTGATCTACAGGGCTACGGACCAAGTGCTGGATAGTGGGATTAAGCTGGCTAGCTCTTTTTCGGCCGGCATGGGCCGAATGGCCTCCTTCTGTGCTGTAACTTTCTATGATTCTGTGAAATCTATTATGTGGTACTTTATCAAATGCCTTTTGAAAGTCCATATACATAAGATCAACTGCACTACTCTCATCAACCCTCTCCGTTACTTCATCAAAGAACTCAATCAAGTTAGTCAAACACGATTTGCCTTTAACAAATCCGTGCTGACTTCATTTATCAGCCTATACTTTTCCAAGTGCCAATTAATTTTATCCTGAATTACTGTCCCTAAAAGTTTCCTCACCACCCACATAAGGCGAGCTGGTCTGTAATTGCCGGGTTTATCCCTCTCCCCTTTTTTGCACAGGGGTGTACCATTTGCAATCTTCCAGTCCTCCGGCACCCTCCCTATATCTGGGGACAATTGGAAGATTGTGGCCAGAGCCTCCGCTATTTCCACCCTTACTTCCCTCAGTAACCTAGGATGCATCCCATCTGGACCAGGTGACTTTTCTACTTTGAGCACTGCCAATCTTTTAAGTACCTCCTCTTTATATATTTTTATCCCATCCAATATCACTACTACCTCTTCCTTTACTGCTACAAAGACAGCATCCTCTTCTCTAGTGAAGACCAATACGAAGTATTCATTTATTGCCTCAGTCATGCCTTCTGCCTCCACAAAATAATCTCCTTTTTTGTCCCTAATCGGTCCCTCACTTCCTTTGACTACCCTTTTACTATTTATATGTTTATAAAAGACTTTGGTTCCCTTTTATGTTATCCGCTAATCTATTCTCATACTCTCTCTGTTTTTCCCTCTTATTCCCTTTTTTTGGATCTCCTCTATTTTCTGTATTCAGCCTGGTTCTCTGCTGTATTATGAACCTTACATTCATCATAAGCCTCCTTTTTCTGTTTCATTTTAATCTCTATATCTTTGGCCAACATTGATTTTTTTTTTTGCGGTTGTTGGGGGGTGAAGACAGGAGAGGACGGTTCGAAACATTAGACGAATAATGACAATCTGACACCGAATGTATCTGACTGAACTGTGAGACTTCTTTCTACTAGTTATTGTTGTTGTTTGTAGCTAGCCCCCAATATCTGTCAATCACAGATCAGTCACCCATTGCAGAACATCAGTTGCAGTTGTCTCAGACGCTGGAATGTTTGTAGTTATCGTGGCCTCACTCTGACATGAATGTGATCAACCTTCGTGAATAGTTTGTTCAAAATAAAGATGCAAATCACTTTTCGTGTGTTTTTGCATATACTTGCAAGGACAGATTGTTTGTTATCTCAGAACTGAAAGCTCCACTGAACCTGAGACACATTGGGTCAATCAGAAGATGAGATGTTAAATACAGCTTTAGTCACAGTAAATGAGGTGTGAAATGCCACCTGTTTGTAAATAATTTGGTTAGAGATGATGTACATAAGGAGCTTCCTGTGTGTTGTGCTCAATGTTGCTGATCCGTTGTTTTATTCTCATTAGGAAAAGTGCCACCAGTACTGGCCAGCAGAGCGCTCTGCGCGGTATCAGTACTTTGTGGTAGACCCCATGGCTGAATATAGCATGCCACAGTACATCCTGCGGGAGTTCAAAGTAACAGATGCCAGGGTAAGTGTGAAGTGGAAGCCATGTTAATGTTTTTTTAAACAATTTTACAACACCAAGTTATAGTCCAGCAATTTTATTTTAAATTCACAAGCTTTCGGAGATTTTCTCCTTCCTCAGGCAAATGTTTTTTTAGTGTGCATGTGACTAATAATAAGGCTTATGCTCTCAGATTAAACTGCAGTTACGATCCTGTAAGATGCCAATGAATGATAACTTCAAAATGTCACTGTACCATGGAAGTAGGGTGTAGATTTGTGCCTAATATTCCTCAGAGCAAGTTCCTGATCTCACCCATACAATCATGAGCAGATGCCCAGTGGAGGACAAGTTTTTTTCCCATAGGAGAGGAGGGACAAGAAAGTAAAAGCTGCTGTTCCTGATCTGCCAAAGATAAAGCTAAATTGCCATCATGCCAAGGATGCTACGTGGTGCAGGGAGACCACAGATGATAAAGTCTGAACTTCTGTCTCAACTCTTCACAGCACTAGAAGTCACCTTTCTGTGCTATTGGTCAAGGAATGGTGCCGGGGCTCCAAAACAAGGCAGAAAGCCTGCAGTCCACTTGGTCATTTGTGCAGCTAAATGTAGTGGACATGTTGATAAGTTTCTGAATCCTCTTGTCTATATTGCATTGAGAATTTACACAATGATTCCACAGCAACCTCACTGAGATGTTTACTGTGCTGTGCTGATAAGTTGCCATGCTGCCTGTAGTATGTGTATTGACCTTCAAAATCGGGTTTACCAATTTCTACTGATAAATTGCTGGATTTCTTTTGGACAATGTAAAATCTGATTTCCTACATAATTTGAAGGGGGAAATTCTGAAATTTCCCATTGTTTCCTTACCAAAAATCAGGTCCAGAGATGTGTGCGTGTTGCATCCATAATGTCAGGGTGCATGTTGAAGAGCCTTGATAATTACTACAGCTATATTATTATTAACAGAAAAAGCTGGAAACACAGCAGGTCCAGCTGCAAGACTTGCTGAGTATTTCTGGCATTTTCAGTTTTTATTTCAGACTCCCAACATCTGCAGTATTTCACTTTTTGATTTATTATGTTATTATCAAAATGGATACACTGCATACAATGATCACAATATACCATTCATAGCACATACTGCAAAATTAAATTTTAGCATAGACTATTTCATATTTCAGTCAGACTTTAAAAATATTTGGGCTTCACAATAGTATGGTGGTGATGCACTATTTTAAACATTAATTTTAGCTGTCACCATTTTGCAGCACACTGTCCATTCACAAATGTCATAAATGTAATTTACTGTTAAAATAGTTTGACAGTAAAGTGTGACCATGGAAACTTACGTTACTTTTGGAACTGGCATTGAGGCCATAAAAGTGGTGTTTGTGAATGGTGCGAATAATTGTATGTTGTCTTTTAGCATAACGATGCCTTGTTAGTCCTTTTACTTGTTTTCTTAAGGTTTGGTGACCTACAAATCAGAAACTACTTTTCTGAGTTTCTCAGAAATTACGCTCTTATTTTTTCCCCTGATTACCTTCTGGTTTTTGATTATTAAAAATAGAAACTGAAAAAAAAGTTTTTAAATCAGTAATAAAAATTGACTTTAAGGGTCCTTCAGTAAATGCAAGCACTTAGCACTAGGTACTGTATCTTTCATACATCTAATATACACGGAAACTGCTATGTAAACTAGCTTCAAGGAGGCTTGAAATGGCCTCTGAATGGTATTATGAAAATACACTGTAATAGAAGAAGGTTAAGGTTTTAACTGACTCCCTCTTACCCGTGTACTCCCACTCCCATTCCTCCCTCTCCCTTACTCTCTCCCTTACTCTCTCTTACCCTCTCCCTCTCCACCTCACCTAGAAACCCAACAGATATCTAGGGGGTGATTTTAGGAGGCAAATGCGAGTGCATTTGTCTTCCAGTCCAGCGCCGGATGACGTCTGGCTCGCTCTCTTCCCCGCCCCGCCCCCTCCCCGCATTGCAGCTCCTGATGGCAGCCAGCCTGTCAATCAGGCTAGCTGCCGGGCGAGAAACCTGGAGAGGACGTTAACCACTATCAATCGTGGTGCGATCGCGTCGGAAACGGTAAGTTTGGTTCATGTGGGTTTGCCACGTGCCCATTCCCCGCCCCCCCCCCCCCCGCTAATATCGGGGCCCTAATCCTAGTTTCATTATTCTCAGTCTATGTTAGAGACAATTTCAATTAAAATGTGGCCCAGTCGCCATTTGTGCTAACAGTTTTCAAATATATACCTTTGTTTTTGACATAGGATGGTCAGTCTCGAACAATCCGACAGTTCCAGTTCACTGACTGGCCTGAACAAGGAGTGCCAAAAACAGGAGAAGGATTCATTGATTTCATTGGTCAAGTACACAAGACTAAGGAACAGTTTGGACAGGATGGACCTATCACTGTACACTGCAGGTAAGGAGGAACAAGCGGTCAATACTTTTCACATTGTTGATAAAATTGGTTGCATGAATGCATAAAATTACCACAACCAAGCAAATTTCCATTACCTATTTGCATGCATTTTCCTTCAGCAGTGTTCTTCCATCTCAGAAACTCCTGGAAAGTAAGTGCAACAGGACTGAATCCAACATAGCTCTGAAATGTACAGCCATGCAAAAATCTGACAAAAGTTTCTCCTGTCTTCTAGCGCTGGTGTGGGGCGGACTGGGGTGTTCATTACTCTGAGCATTGTGCTGGAACGGATGAGGTATGAGGGAGTTGTGGACATGTTTCAAACGGTGAAGACCTTACGAACACAGCGGCCCGCCATGGTTCAGACAGAGGTGGGCTATTTCATCATCATTAAGCTAGAAGAAATGCAAAATGCCTTAAAAATAACATACGTATCATTGTGGTTTGCTGCCTTGCCATTTAATCGCAGAGTCAAATTGGTGGGGATTCTGTATAAATCTTCAGCTTAACCAGTCCACCTGCCAGGTTGTTAGACATTGAGAAGTTCAGTGGTCCCTTTGAACATGAATTGTGATGCAGGCATTCACTGGTCTTTTTCTAGATCAGCCATGATCTGATTCAGTGGCGGAGCAGGCTCAAGGGGCCGTATGGCCTACTCCTGCTCTTGTTTCTTATGTTCTAGAATCACTATCAGTCGTATCCATCAGATGAAGGGGGTGAAATACATCTTGGACAGTAGCATAAAACAGGCAATAGCGCATCAGCGGCCCGTTGTACCACTCTGTTTAAAGCAGGCAATAGCGCATCAGCAGCCTGTTTTACCACTTTGTATAAAGCAGGCAATAGCGCATCAGCGGCCCTTTGTACCACTCCATAAAACAGGCAATAGCGCATCAGCGGCCCGTTGTACCACTCTGTATAAAGCAGGCAAAAGAGCATCAGCGGCCCGTTGTACCACTCTGTATAAAGCAGGCAATAGAGCATCAGCGGCCCGTTGTACCACTCTGTATAAAGCAGACAATAGCGCATCAGCAGCCTGTTTTACCACTTTGTATAAAACGGCTTCCAATGCGCTCTCACCTATTCTGTGCTACTGCCCAAAGCGGATTTCATCCCTGAAATCTTTACTGATGCTGAGCAGAGTTGATATTTAGGCTGTACCAAGGATTGTTACATTGTGTCATTTGCTTGAAAACTGTCGAGCATCTATATATTTTCTGAAGATAATTGTATCCTCACACTGGGTAAAAATGTTTATACCACATTTAATGAAGGTGCAATGAAATATTTTTTGCTGATAACCGTTTATTTCTGATGTGAGCATTTACAGCAAACTTGTATCATTTTAGTTCCAGTTACTTCCCTGACATGCAGAATCTATAAATTCTTTCAAAAGTGAGTAAGATAGTTTCTTGAAAAGGGAATGTTGAAGTGTATGAGCAGCAAGCAGGAAAGTGGGATTAGACTAGGTGGCTTGAGGAGACAAACACCAGCACGGACTTGAAAGGTCAAATAACATGTGTCTGTGCTGTGAATTTCCACTGATTCTATCAGCGCGATATAAGCAGAACACTTGATTAGGAAACAAGAGGTTTGATCTGCAGGTTTTTAAAAGTGGAAGAAAAAACAACTTGACTTTTGTTGACTGCCGCAATGGCCACTGAAGAATACTGAGCAGCGCAGGCTTAACCCCTCATTTACATAATGGGCCTAACGCCTGTTTTAGGTGGCCGCCAGGGTAGGGTTGCCAACCCTCCAGGATTGCCCAGGAGTCCCCCGGAATGGGGCATGGATCTCCCTGCTAGCAGCCCAGGAGATTGTCGTGCTTTAAATTTCCTGCCACGGTGGTGGTACTCCACTCCGTGACTTCACTGGCTGCTGCCCAGAAAAGGCTCCAGATCGGTGGCATTACTGCCCAGAGCTGCAGAGAGCCCGCTGAGATTTGAGCAGCCAGTCAAGAGATGAGTGAAACCTGGGGACTTTACTGTGGGTAATTAAAAGCGCTGATAGAATCAGATTGTTTCCACTGGTGAGCGAATGGGGAGCAGGGGGACTGAGGATCATCACTGGAAGAAGGGAGAAGGAAGGTTTTTGAACTGAGGGCTATGGGACCATGGGGTGCTTCACCACAAGTAGCTATTGAAACAGAAATTGGAACATAATTTATAAGGGAATGGGAGGAATATAAAAGGATTTGGGGGAAAATGGAATTACAGGAGAGAGTGCACGGGAACCTGGAGCCGAACAGCCTCCTCCTGTGCTGTAATTTCTATCATTCTATGAAAACCAGTATTACTCTTAATTATCGGTGCAATTTCATTGAGTTACTATTAGATACTGGTGAAATCAAAGTTCGTCCCAATTCTGGTTTTCCCCCGGCGAATCCCTCCCCCACCCTCAGTTTTCTTTCTTCGCCTGCTTGCAGGTTGTCTCTTGGTTCTCGGAAATTCTCGCAGAACAACTGCTGGCGCAAAACCATAAGCAAAGATACTCAACTACGGGGGACACAACTTTTATACGATACATACAATAACACTTGCCTGGATGGGTGCAGATGCAGCAACTCTCAGCTCGACACCATCCAAGACAAAGCAGTCCTCTTGATCGGCAGCCCATTCACCACCTTAAACATCCACTCCCTCCATTGCCAGCGCATTGTGGCTGCTGTGTGTACTATCTACAAGATGCACTGCAATAACTCGCCAAGGCTTCTTCGGCTGCACCTCCCAAACCCACAATCTCTACCACCTAGAAGGACAAGACAGCAGGTGCATGAGAACAACACCACCTGCACGTTCCCCTCCAAGTCACACACTATCCCTACTTGGCCATATATCGCCATTCCTTCAATGTTGCTGGATCAAAATTCTGGAACTGCCTACCTAACAGCAGGGTAGCACCTTCACCACGCAGTCTGCAGCGTTCAAGAAGGCGGCTCACCACCACCTTCTCAAGGGCAGCTATGGATGAGCAATAAATGAGGCCTTGCCTGTGATGCCCATAGCCAAAGAATGAATTTTTTTTAAAGATGTCACGTGATCAAACCTCCAAGAATACCTGCTATCAGAGTTGACAACCCGACATCAGGGACACCTGGGGGTCGATCTTAGGATGGCCAAGCGGGTGCGTTCGTGGCGGGGGTGGGGGGAGGCTCTGAAAATTCGGGATTCCCGGGGCGGGTCTGGAGCCCAGCTCCAACCCGCCCACTTCCCTGTTCCCCAATGACGCGCTTAGATGCGCGCGCAGCCCCCGCATGCATGCGGTACTCCCACCGGCAATTAAAGCCGATGGGATCCCACTTAAGGCCATTATTTTGATTGTTCAGGTTATTTGCAGACCTGATTGGGAGGATATTTTAGGAGGGGTGGGATTTTCATATCAACTAAGCGTGTTTCCCATACTGGGGGAAACACTCCAAGTTGAAACGGATGTGTTGCAGCCACCAGCCTGTGGGAGCTGCAAAGGTCCATTTGACAGGTTGGGGGGGAGACCCTCACTCATTGCAGGAGGCCACTCTGTCACTTTGGACAAAGTTTGGCCTGCACCACCCTCCTCCTAACACTAAAATTCACCAACTTGGAACCTCAACCCCGGTATGCAGACACATTTACCTACCTTGCGGACCCCCTCAAACGTACATCTTCCAGATGGGGGCTGCCGTAGCTGCAGTCATGACCTTCTCGGAGGATGAACAACATCACCAGCCAAGCCGTCCACCTCTGACACGTGGAGCTCCACAACACAGTGCTGTGACACATCCACCTGCACAGCAGGAGGGAGGGCAACCACAGAGAGAGATGCGTCGCAGAAGGCACTACCCTCACCACAGGGTCTACAGACCGAGGCTCAGCTTCCTGGACCTCTCTGAGGAGTAGTGCACACGGAGGCTCAGAGTCACTCGACATGTAGTCGTGGACATCTGCAGCCTCCTTCATGCCGAGCTGCTCCCGGCTGGCCCGAGCACCATCTTCTTACCTGTCGCTGTCAAAGTCACCACTGCCCTCAACAACTTCTCCTCCGGATCCTTCCAGGGTGCCACCGGGGACATCGCCGGCATCTCTCAGTAGTCTGCTCAAAAAAGCCCTGCAAATACACCTACACCCACTCTGCAGTGACTCAATGGGTGGCATCAGGTGTGGGTCTTCATGGTAGTCCTCAGGAAAGGGAATTATTGCACAAACTAGACAAGATTTACAAAGACATGGTAGTCGTGGTGGTAACAAATTTTAATGTGCTTTGCAAAACAAACTAAACTAAATCAAAAACATGACATTCTTCATACACCCTTGTGCATCCCCTTTGTGCTCACAAAACGTTAGCCTTATGTTTACGGGAACCCCTACATGGTGCTACCCCTGTGGCGTCAGCAGAGGTAGTGGCAGGTTGCTCTTGTCCATGCCTTGACCGATGAGATGCTTTGCGCGGACGCCCTCTGGGTTTCGGTGCCCTTGAAGGCCTCTCCAAAGACTGCTCCACCTGCAACTGTGCAGGGGCAGACTTGGCCACCTGGAGAGGAGGCAGCATTGCGGGTACTGATTGAGAGGGGGGCAATGGGTGAGACGTGGAAGCGCTTTGAATGGCTTCCCCACTTCCATGTCCCCTTTCACCATCATCCCTCCCTTGGCCCAGGCCCACATCACTCCTTTCACTCTGCTGGACGACAGTTTGGAGGACTTGTGTGAAGCCTTGGAAGGCCAGTTGTAATTTATCTGTCAGCCTGTTTAAGGCGGTAGAATGTTGCTCACCCTGAATCCGAACAGCCATTGTCAGGGTCTGAATGGACTCAATTGTTGAGCCGTGCTTGAAGCTCGATGGAGGCCAGCCTTTCCTCCATCGCAGACATTCCCGCACCTACCCGCGACACTATCTCAGAGATGCCTTCACGTCCCTGTGACAGTATCTCGGAGATACCCTCCTGTACCTGTGCCACCATTCCACTCATGCAGGAGTTGGACTTCTCCATCCTCTGCGCGATTGTGGAGAGTGCACGTTGCACTTGTTCCAGTACCTCGGTAATGTGCTGCTGCCCCTCGATGACTCTCCTTTTCATGGCTGGCCCCCAGGGTTCAGCATCTGGGTGCAGCCGAGCAGAGCCTGGAGAAGAGTGCTCTCACCGACATGGACTCTCCACGGCTGCCCCTGCCACCAGGGTCTGCTCGTGCTGACATGTGCGTGGTTACTCACCATGTGCAAGCCCAACTAAGTGAGGACGGGCACCGACCAAGGTGTGTGTATCTGCGCTGGTGGATGGCTGGCTCAGATGTGACGATGGACCCTCAGAGCCGGCAGGTCCTCTGAGGAATCGCCCTCCACAGTCACGGCGGTCGCAGATGGCCCTGCAAGAGAATAGAAAGCGATATTAAGCATGTGGACAGATGTTGAGGTGCTGCAGATGCCAAGTGATGCTAAGATCATTCGCTATCATGAGTGCTGAGTGTTAGATTTCTGTCACCAGCCATTTATGCGCTCCTAGTCTCTGCATCCGCCACGGACAGGCACTCCAGCGTCCGGCTTAGTTCCAATGCCTGCCGCTCCGCATCCGTTAGAGACCACCTGGTTTGGTGGGCCTCCTCCGGTCCTTGCCCTCTCCCGGGCATTCTGGCATCTCTTCTCCTATCAAGGCAAAACAGAGAGAGGCGTGATTGAGTGATGGTTGCATAGTGACCTGCTGCATGCATTGGTGTGGGTGGGGTGACTGTGAGGGAGATGCATGGGAGGTTGCGTTTGAGACATAGCCATGAGATTGTATGAGGATTGGGTTGCGTGGTAGTGTTCGAATGGGAACTGGGGCGGTGAGTAAGTGCAGGCAAGGTGAGGATGATGGTTGAGTGGATGTGAGGAGTGATGCAAGAGCGTTGTGGTGGCAGTGCAGAAGGAGTTGTGTGGTGGTGGAGGTGATGTGGAAGACGGAGTGTGGGAGAATGCGTAAATATTCTCATTTTGGCTGACCTGGTTAGGTCATGAAAGCGCTTCCTGCACTAGACCCAGGTTTGGCACACATTGCCGCTGCTGCTGATCTCTTCAGCCACCTCCTCCCATCAGATGGGAAAAAAATTTCCCTCCTACTCCTCACCCCATCGAGCAGCACCTGGAGTGAGGAGTCAGAGAACCTTGGAGCAGCCTTGCCTCTGGCCTGCAACATGCTCCTAAATTGGTTCTTTGCTGCAGATGGAGCATTGGAGGACTGCCCTTTTAAATAGGGCTCCTCCTGCTGATAGCCTGTGATGCGGGTGCGCAGTGCGCCCGCTGCGCAGGTCTGGAACGGGAAACCTGGAAGCACACGTAAGTACCTTCAGTTAGACTGCGATCACGTGCGGAGCATCCCGATTTCACTGGGCGCGTTACCCATGCGCCCAGTCGACCCCCCACTGCCAACACGCCTCCCTCCTAATATCGGGCCCCTGGTATCAGACCCAATATCAGGATGTTGTTCCCGGAAAATTGACCATCATTGTGCTAGTCCAGTTTCTACCCCATGACATCTGTGAGGACCTTTTAAAAACAATTTTTACCAATTTGCACTGATAAATTTCTGTATTTTTTTTTGGATCAATGAACTAGTAAAATCTGATTTCCTCCAAAATTTGAGGGGAATAAAGGCTGAAATTTCTTACCAAAAAATCATGTCCAGAGATGGGTGCTAATCCATAAGATCAGGAAGCATGTTGAAGAGCCTTGAATAATCACTACAGCTATGTTATTATCAAAATGGATACACTGCACGCAACGATTACAATATACAATTCATAGCACATACTGCAAAATTACCATTCAGCACAGTCTATTCACAAATAATATAAATGTAATTTGCTGCTACTGTGTTTTTAGTCATTTTCACAGAAATTACCCTTTTTTGGCTCTTAACTTTTTCCCCCTGATTTTCGATGCTACAAATAAAATCTGAAAAACACCTGTAAAAACCTAAATCAGCAATAAAAACTGACTTTGAAGGACCTTTAGTATCTGTAGTACTCAGTGAATATTTGATTAATTCCATGAATTTATAAAACTGAGCCCTGAAATTGATTTGTACCAGTCTCTCACTGGCGAAAACACTAGATAAACGGCTGACAACAGTCAGCGTTCCACTGGAGTTACAATGGGAGACTGGTAAAACCCTGTGGAATTTCAGGGCTGTACTGCTTCCTTATTGAATTTTAGTTGGGGATGTTATGAGCATGGAGCAGTCTTTACTCCAGTATTACCTAGAACTATGTAAGATGACTTTCACCTCCCTTTAGAGGTGTCTGGCCATCATGTTTCGACTCCACAGTATATCTTGTATCAAAAGAGTTATTATTGTATTCACCTCTATGCTCATGTAAGAGAGTGCTCCATTGGAAGGAATGAAAGTAATATGTCATGTAATTTATAGAATTCTGTTTAACTTGCATAAATATTTAATCCATCTTTTGAATTCAATTTTTAATGGATGGCACATACATTGTGGTAAACAGATATCGTATTGAACACAGCTCTGTCTTTGTCTACAGGACCAGTACCAGTTGTGTTACCGAGCAGCGCTGGAGTACCTCGGAAGCTTTGATCACTATGCAACGTAACTTCTATCACCCAATCAGAACTTGTGACTTTCAGGACCCAGAAAGTGATTTTTCGAGCCATATCAAATCAAATCATTGTTCAGTTATCCTGTACAGCGAGTTGTCAAGGATGCAATGATATCAGCAACTCAGAAATTCTATCATGATTCTTGGACTGATCAGGAACTAAGTTGACTTGTTTTAATTCCAAACCAATGGGATAATAATTTACACATCTCAAATCCTCTTCACTCTGCATGGGATTCCCTTTTTTTGATTATAATTTTAGCTCAAGTACAATGCATCAATTTACTTTTGGGTTTAACTGGGGTGCCATTTACAATTTTATAAATCTTTTTATTAAAATTGGTAATTTTTTTCTGAAGCTAAATTGTTTTGCTTAATGGCAAAACAGAATTCCTTATGCTGTAAATGCATTTTTTTTATTTTATTATAATTGGTTAAGTTTTTATATTCTCCTTTCTGCTGATTTAAGGGTTCTTTATGTTTGCAGCAGAGCTGCCCATTTTAGTGCAGTTCTGTATTTAATCCTGGTGACTGGAATCTTAACCACTGTTCTGATTATAGCTGCTGTATCTACTCCTAGGGATAGACAAATCGAACTGAAGTTTAATCTCTTATATGAAAGTGTCTTCTCTTCAGATACTGTACAATACAAAACTATTAATACTGAATAAAGCAGGAGCCTGGTGCTGTTAGATGAATTTAATAAAAAAAAACAAGGATGCATTTTGGTTTTGTACAGTTTCTTAATATGACCGATTTGATCCTTTCCTTGTTTTAAAAAAAATAAAAAAAGTTAGAAAAAATACTCAATATCCAATATTCTGTTCAATCTATTGGAGATAAATTTAAACTGGATTGCAACCAACTTGATGTAAACACTGCAACGCACCTTGCTACAAACCTTCAATCACCTACCCAGAGAAGAGCTGGGAGCAACAACACTTATTCCTCACCCATCAGACCAGTCGGTCTCAGTTTCACATTGACTATTCTGTGGGAGTTAAGACTGCTAAACGTTCCCTCACAAATAGCCTGAATTTTCCAGTGAGCTATTATGGTGGGTTAACGTTCTGTGATGGTATAATCTTCTGTAATTCTATGGAGCTAATGCAGTAGAGAGGCTGGGTGTGGAATTGGGGAAGGTGGAGGATGAATGCCAAATATAATCAATTAGTCAGAATGATATTGACTGTAACCTGATTTGAAGGGGTTAAATTGTTTGGAACGCGCTCATTTTTACCTTGTGTATGCATAGTGCTGTAGGGGTTACTCTGTTGTATACACAGTCTGTTTTCTATTTGTTGATAAATGATATCATCATTGGAAAAGTCTTGATGTTAATAAAGTTGAATAATCGGGTTTTATACAATGTGGTTTCATTGGGGAATTTTTACTTATTTTTCCACTCTTGGCAATCAAGGACCTATAATCATCAATCCACCATTTTGGTCTGTGTGCAGATTTAAGTACAAATTTACCAAGAGCGGTTGGTGTAGAAAAGAAGTAAGACCATTGCTGGTTAAAAACAAATTCATAATTAAGGAGAAGTTTGGGAGAGGGCGACAATGGGATAGGAACTCCAAATGATTTCTGGAAGGATTTTTGTGATGGTACTTAATTGATTCAAATACATTATTGACTTCACTGAAAACGAATATTGTCATACTACAGTTGTGGAAATGACATTAGACCCACCCACAGGCCAATTTCTAGTGGGAAGTAGTGTGACCCCATCAAAGATGTATGATCGCCCTTCATTTCAGTTTCCATCTCACAAATGGCCATCATACTGCCACTTGCAGTTTTCCAATTTTCTTTCCATCTCTCCTCTTTGGAAGGGACTTACTCTTGCTGGGATACAGATCCAAGGGCTGACATTCCTCCTGTACGTTTCCAAGTGCCCATTCTCCATGTGCGAATGCTCAAAACAGTGAGTAGCAGTAGGCTATTTGACCACGGTGCATTCCACAGCCAAGCCTGAATCTATTCTCAATGAACATCATTCATGCACTTTCTAGCAGAGGTCACGGATTGGCAATCAGGAACTAACTTTCTCATCCCACGGCAAAAGCTATTGAGGCCAATTATAGCACCTAAGTGAGATCAGCAAACTCAGCAAAGCCCGCGAATAATACCTGGAATCTTTTGGTCTGTATGAATCAGTGCTAATGGTACCTTAAAATACTAGGCCATCAGGGGAGCACTATACCCTTCCTTAGAATTCATAAGCAGCACCTAATTTACTTAAATGCATATTGTAATAACAAAGGCAGCACGGCATTAATTACTTTTAAAATTTCTGTTTTTATAATATCCTCCACACACTATGGGCGTAAAGCACTTGCTTAGTATTCATGTGAATATGTCAATGTGATGCTGCTGGTAGGTGGTACTACACTAGCTCCCATGTTCCATAACATCACAGGACCTGCACCAGTTTGTCCCCCAACTGAAAAGGTTGCTTCTCATATCGGACCTCACTGTTGAATTTAGACAAAGCCTGCAGTCTTTCAACGGAAACGGTTGCATTAAAGAGTCATGCAGTCTTTCACCTTTTGCAAGTCTATTTTATTTGCAACCAGCCTGTCCGTGTTCTCTTTTTCAGATTTTTATCCCAGGATTCAAGGCAACGGCGGCAGCTGACAAACCTCTAGAATGAACGTCAACAAATCAGCACTGTTCCTATTTGGACGCATTTATGAATAATGAAAAATAATGTTTCCAGGTGTAGCAGCGAAATCATAAGTCTGACTGGGAACTGTCCGATATACCATTCCTGTAGAGGGCTTTAGAGAGGGTGCAGAGGAGATTTACTAGAATGGTACCAGGAATGAGGGATTTCAGTTACGTGGAGAGATTGGAGAAGCAGAGGTTGTTCTTCTTAGAGCAGAGAAGGTTAAGGGAAGATTTTGTAGAGGTGTTCAAAATCATGAAGGGTTTTGATAGAGTAAATAAGGAGAAACTGTTTCCAGTAACAGAAGGGTTGATAACCAGAGGGCACAGATTTAATGCAATTGGCAAAAGAACTGGAGGTGAGAGGAGGAGAAATTTTTTTAGGCAGCAAGTTGTGATGATCTGGAATGCACTGCCTGAAAAGGTGATGGATGCAGATTCAATAATAACTTTCAAAAGGGAATTGAATAAATACTTGAAGTAGAAAATTTGCAGGGCAATGGGGAAAGGGCAGGGGAATGGATAGCTCTTTTAAAGAGCCGGCACAGGAACAGTGGGCTGAATGGCCTCCTTCTGCTGTGTCACTCAATGATCTACGATTCTATGAGTTCTTATCTCATTGGGTACTTTATAATACTGCTTCATAAACCACACAGCAGCACACACGGTACAAAATGGGTCTCTTGGGGCAGCAAAGCATATTTTGCAACAGAAGAACAAATGGTTGATCTGGTTATGAATGAGGCATGGACCACCAGTCAACAAACTTTGATAACACACTGAATTCCTATCCCTTTCTTTCACCACTAACACCCACCCCCCCCCCAATCCCCCCACCAAACAAAAAAAGAATGCAGACAGGTAAAAAGAGATTGTATAGGAGTTTCTCCTGATGGGTCAGTATATGTATGTACTTTGTGGTGAGATGGTAAGCCATACTGACCAGGAAGTTTATAGGTTCCATCTCTGGTCTGTAGAGAGTTAGCTTAACTCAACAGATGTAGTAATGGGCTGGAGCGGGGCACAGTAAAACTGAACACAGATAAGGGGAAAATTATCCAGGTTTCCATTGCTTATTGTTGGTAAGTGCCAAACGTGTGAACATAAGGTGAGGTTAGATTAGGTTCAGCTGTGACGTCCCCAAATGTCCAATAACTTGCCAATACTCCATGGCTAGACCCACATTTGAATAACAATCACTTGGTTGAGGTATCAGAGGACTGTTGCCACTTTTGGATCTGTGCCCCAACATGGCTGAATGTAAGAAAATATTTAAATCACATGAAGACTGCTGGAGACTGTTTAATAGCAGTACTGGTGGAGCAGGACCTTTGACTTTAATCAAGCCAACTCCCAGTGAGGAGAATGTGAACCATCTTTCCTCCTCAAAAGGGAATTGTTTTTTTTGTCTTTTCATAATTCTGCGATCTGGATCAAACCCCAATGCCGCCTCCACTCCCAGCACCTCCTGCTCCTGTAACTGCTGAGAGAGAGCCCTTCTTGCCGGCTGTCTTGCTGCCACCTGTGACCGGGCTGAAGCCGGATTTTTTGGGCAGGACGCTGCCCTGGGTGGGCGATGGTAACTCTACCCAGCAGCACATTGAATTCCTCGTTGTTACGGATGGCGAGCTGCAGGTGGCGGGGTTAACGTGCAACTTCTTGTCCTGCGGCATGTTGTCCGCCCGCCAGCTCCAGGATCTCGGCCATCAGGTACTCGGACGGTGGCCAAATAGACTGGGGCTCTGGCCCTCATGAGGTGGGCGGAAAAGGTGATGGACAAGGCTGACTTGCAACTGAAGGCCAGCCCGAGATAACATGTCTTGTCTTTCCCATTAGCTTTACTGCCGCTGGTACTTTTAACTCTTCGTGATTTGGGTGGCATGCAAGACACTTTCTGTTAAATGTATATCAGATTATATTTTCCAAATTCACGTGCTAAAATGGTCAGGGCAATTAGAATAGAGCATTACATGTTTAACTTTTGATGCTTACATTACATATGAATAGAGACTCAGTTGTGCAGACCAACGTCAGTTATTTAGTATATGTAGCACATTCCCTACATGAACACAAGTATCATCAGTGAATGCATTGGCTGCAAAGATTATCTGCAGATAAGTTTGGGCAATCGGGCTGCAAGAGGTGACATCCGTAGCCAACACAAAAGGGCACAAATCGCTCCTGGAATATTGGAGAGCTAAACAGCACTCTCCGTTGTTAGTGGTGAATTGAAGGAGCAAGTTCCGACATTTGCGCATGCTCAGTGAAACACGGAAATCTAGATCTTGCTCCCAGTGGTTCGCTGGCGATATGACAGCTTTGAATTAAAGGGCCATCGCACACTGCAATCAGGGAAATCATGAAAAAAGTGCAAACTTGCTTATCTGCCCAGTTGAAAAGTAACTAATTACGCCACCAAACAGGTATGCTTAAAAATACCAGGTCTTAAATAAGTTTTAACAGCGCCATAAGGCTTAACAACTGACAAAACAACTAAAAATTAACTTTTAAAAATGTGGAGTCTCATATTACTCCTTATTTTAATAGTTTTTGGTCATTCAAAGAAATTTAAATTTAAAATCTTATTTTTTACTTTTCCCTTTTGTCTTTTATTTCTTATTAATTCAATTATTTCTTTGGCTTTTTATATATATAAAAAAATTAACATTTTACTTACAATTACATACAGAACATTAACTTTGAACGAATTAAGTCTGCTTGCCTGTTTGAGCAATGCAGGCTGAATCTGGGGGGGACTTCTCTTCCCTACAGATTTTATGGGCGTGTCTTCTCCTCTCAGACTTTTCCAGCTGTAGCAACTCACGCTGCTCAGAGGTTGAGTTGATAGCGCACAATTTTTTTAAAGTTCAAAATCAAGTAATTCAACACTGCAGAGCTCGCAGTAAGTAATTTTGTTAATTTAATTCGCAGGAGCGGCGTTGACCGTCGCCTTGCCGTTTGGAATGATTTCTGGCCCAATGAAGCACCAACAAGAACATTACAACCAACGCCTGAAGCACCAGCTTAAGGTATTTGGCACCATCACCACCACATTAACAAATATTACTTCATGTGCAGACTTCTGTAGGTCTTCCTTATCAGATCACTGATCCATTGTTTAAAGCATGACTAGATTGTAATATTGTGCAGCACACCAAAAAAGGCACATTTTGCATGCTGAGAAATAATGCAAACAAATGAATCTCTGCTTCAGTAGCTTGAATCCTGCAATATAAAATATTTTTTAAAAAAGAGAAAAAACTGCAAATGATCAAAATTTGAAATGAAAGTACCAAATGTGAAAGTGCACATCAGATCTTTCTTACTAATCTCCTTTTTTAATGCCACTTCTTTCTGGCAGCCTGTTTGCCAGCAGCTGAATCTCTGACCCTGAATGATGTTTCCTCAGCTTCCCTCTCCTGCGCCCTCACTTCAATGAATTCCAAGGTTAACGATGCTGAGTTCTACTCTGCCTTTGCCTCTACCTTTTCTGGCCAGATGGCACCCTTGTAATTCTGATTCCTTTTGTTTCCAGCCTCCCTGAGCCTCCTTGACCCTTTCCTCTGGTCTTGCTCCCTCCTTCCATCTTTTCATTGGGACTGCAGCCATAATATTGATTGTTTGAATTTCTTACTCCCTTTATTCATCCTAAACTAATCTGTCTCCTGAACTTCTAGCTCTCCATTCTTTTAGTTTCAACCCTAACATTGCCATCATTGCCATCTGACAAGGTTTATTCCACTGTTGTGTGCTGCTAAAGCCTCTGCATGGTTGAGGCTGAACAACACTGAATGACTCCTCTTCCTATCTTCCCTGATGATAACCCCACTAACAAACAGTAAGCCATCACTTCCCAAACTGTCACTGATCTCATCTCTTTTCCTTTCTTCCTGCAAAGACTCCATCCCTTTATTTCAGTCTCCATCTCTATTGTATTTGCAGGAATGAATCATGAAACCGTAGAAATTTACGGCACAGAAGGAGGCCATTTGGCCCATCATGTCCTTGCCAGCCGAAAAAGAGCTATTCAGCCTAATCTCACTTTCCAGCTCTTGGTCTGCAACCTTGTAGGTTATGGCACTTCACGTGCATATTCAAGTACTTTTTAAATGCGATGAGAGTTTCTGCATCTACCACCCTTTCAGGCAGTGAGTTCCAGACCCCCACCCTGTGGGTGAAAAATTTTCTCCTCAACTCCCCTCTAATCCTTCTACTAATTACTTTAAATCTATGCCCCCTGGTTATTGATCTCTCTGCTAAGGGAAATAGGTCCTTCCGATCTACTCTAGGCCCCTCATAATTTTATACACCTCAATTAAATCTCCCCTCAGCCTCCACTGTTCCAAAGAAAACAACCCCAGCCTATCCAATCTTCCCTCATAGCTAAAATTCTCCAGTCCTGGCAACATCCTCGTAAATCTCCTCTGTACCCTCTCTAGTGCAATCACATCTTTCCTGTAATGTGGTGACCAGAACTGTATGCAATACTCTAGCTGTGATCTGACTAGTGTTTTATACAGTTGTAGCATAACATCCCTGCACTTATGTTCTATGCCTCGGCTAATAAAGGAAATTATCCCATTTGACTTCTTAACCACCTTATCTACCTGTCCTGCTACCTTCAGGGATCTGTGACCATGCATTCCAAGGTCCCTCCGTTCCTCTACACTTCTCAGTATCCTCCCATTTATTGTGTATTCCCTTGCCTTGTTTGCCCTCACCAAATGCATTACCTCACACTTTTCCGGATTGAATTCCATTTGCCATTTTTCTGTCCACCTGACCAGTCCATTGATACCTTCCTGCAATTTACAGCTTTCCTCCTCACTATCAACCACACGGCCAATTTTTGAATCTTCTGCAAACTTCTTAATCATGCCCCCTACATTTAAGTCTAAATCATTGATATTTACCACATAAAGAAAGGAACCTAGCACTGAGCCCTGCGGAACCCCACTGGAAACAGCCTTCCAGTCACAAAAACACCTGTCGACCATTGCCCTTTGCTTCCTGCCATCGAGCCAATTTTGGATCCAACTTGCCACTTCCTTTTGGATCCCATGGGCTTTTACTTTTCTGACCAGTCTGCCATATGGGACCTTGTCAAAAGCCTTGCAAAAATCCATGTGCACTACATCAACGTACTACCCTCATCGACCCTCCTTGTTACCTCTTCAAAAAATTCAATCAAGGAAATCAGATACAACCTACCCATACCAAATCCAATGCTAACTGTCCTTGATTAATCCGTTGGCTTCAGTTTTCAAAGCTTTTGAAATGTCCTTTTTCTTCAGTGAGCCGCACATCAACAGGGGTCTTGCTTCCAATCTCATCATTCCCTAACCCTGCAATGTCCATTTCTACCTCCTCGCCAAGATTCACAAACAGCACTGTCCCAGCACACCCATTGTTTCGGTTTGCTCTGTCACACAAAGCTTGTCTCCTCTTGACTTTATTCTCACTCCCTTTCTCCAGTTTCTATCAATCTACATCTGTTACTCTTTTGATGCTCTCTGCTACTTCAATTACTTTGTAATTTTCTGCCCCCAATCATTTCCTGTACATCTCCATCTCTCACCAGGATGGTTTCTGTTCCTCCCACGTCTTCCTTGAGTAGCACTCCAGTCCTGCTATTTTTTTCATAATTGTTTACTTTTCTACAGTTAATTCTATCAATTGTTCCATCTCATTTCCACCAGAATTTGTAAACACCAATGCAAAATATTTATTTCATATCTCCAACATATCTTCATCCTCCACAATTAGACTCCCTCCATCTCTGTGTGGTCTTTAACTGTTCTTATATTTTTTATGCACTTAAAGAAACCTTTATTATTTCCTTTTGTATTATTATCTGCTAGTCTTTTTTCATGTTCCCTTTTAGCCCTTCTAATCACCCTTTTTACCTCCTTACTTTCAATATTCCTTGTGATTATCTTTAGTATTGTTCGCTGTAACTTTATTATATGTCTCCCTTTTAAGTTTCAGTTTAATTTTAATCTATTTATCCGCTAAATTCTATACTTTGATGCACTCCTCTTTTGCTTTACAGGAGTATATTTATTTTGTACTCTATGCATCTCATATTTCAAGGTTTCCCACTGCTGATCTGTCGACCTGTTTGCTAACGTTTCTGTCCAATTAGTTTGGGCCAGATACCCTTTCATCTCGCTGAATGTTGCCTTTTTCTAATCCAACACCCTTACCTTTGACTCTTCATTATCCTTTCCTGTTCTTACATTGAACCTAACTGTGTTGTGGTCATTATCTCCCAATTGTTCTCCTACTCTCACATCAGTTATTTGTCCCGATCAAATAATGCTTCTCCCTTTGTTGGACAAAAACATAACTGATCTAGGAAGCAGTCCCTGGATACATTCTAAAAAGCTTTCCCCACATTGACTACATTTATTCCATTTTATTTTGGGATTGTTAAATCATCCAGTATTATTGCCCTGTTGCTCTCTGAAATGTCTCCTGATCTTCACCTCGATCACATCTCCA
Source organism: Heptranchias perlo (assembly GCF_035084215.1). Classification (NCBI taxonomy): domain Eukaryota; kingdom Metazoa; phylum Chordata; class Chondrichthyes; order Hexanchiformes; family Hexanchidae; genus Heptranchias; species Heptranchias perlo. Next base: position 24,712,260 of record NC_090333.1, read on the forward strand.
ATGTTTGGTGGCCTGTAATGCACACCAATAATATTACACATTCCATTCCTATTTCCCTACTCTAATAATGTGGGCTCCATTTTAACACAGCCTGCTAGGACATCCTTACATTCTAGCTGTAATCTGCCGTCATCACCCCCTCCTCAAAAAACCATCCTTGACCCCTCTGTCCTTGCAAACAACTGTCCCATCTCCAACCTCCCTTTCTTCTCCAAAGTCCTTGAATGAGTTGCCGCCTCCCAAATCCGTGCCCATTTTTCCCGCAACTCCATGTATGAACCCCTACAATCAAGTTTCGCCCCGCCAGAGGACTGAAAATGCCTTTATCAAAGTGACAATTGACATCCTATGTGACTGTGACCGTGGTAAACTATCTCTCCTCATCCTTCTCGACCTGTCTGCAGCCTTTGACACGGTTGACCACACCATCCTCCTCCAACGCCTCTCCCCCATCATCCAGCTGGGTGGGACTGTGCTCGCCTGGTTCCATTCTTATCTATCCAGTCGTAGCCAGAGAATCATCTGCAATGGCTTCTCTTCCCACTCCCGTACCGTTACCTCTGGAGTCCCCCAAGGATCTACCCTTGGCCCCTCTTATTTCTTATCTAGATTCTGCCCCTTGGCGACATCATCCGAAAACGCAACGTCAGGTTCCACATGTACGCTGACGACATCCAGCTCCACCTCACCACCACCTCCCTCGACCTCTCCACTGACTCTGATTTGTCACACTGCTTGTCTGACATCCAGTACTGGATCAGCAGAAATTTCCTCCAACTAAATATCGGGAAGACCGAAGCCATTATCTTCGGTCCCTGCCACAAATTCCGTTCCCCAGCCACCGACTTAATCCCTCTCCCTAGCTACTGTCTGAGGCTGAACCAGACTGTTCTCAACCTTAGCATCCTATTTGACCCTGATATGAGCTCCCGACCACATATCCGCTCCATCACCAAGACCGCCGACTTCCACCTCCGTAATATCATCCATTTCCGCCCCTGCATCAGCTCATCTGCTGCTGAAACCCTCACCCATGTCTTTGTTACCTCTGGAATTGACTATTCCAATGCTCCCCTGGCCGGCCTCCCATCTTCCACCCTCCATAAACTTGAGCTTATCCAAAACTCTGCTGCCCGCATCCTTACTCGCACCTAGTCCCGTTCACCCATCCCCCTGTGCTCACTGACCTACATTGGCTCCTGGTCCGGCAACGCCTCAATTTTAAAATTCTCATCTTTGCTTTCAAATCCTTCCACGTCCTCGCCCCTCCCTATCTCTGTAACTTCCTCCAGCCCTACAACCCTCTGAGATCTCTGCGTTCCTCCAATTCTGGCCTCTTGCGCATCCCCAATTTTAATCGCTCCACCATTGGTGGCTGTACCTTCAGCTACCTAGGCCCTAAGCTCTGGAATTCCCTCTTTAAACCTCCCTGCCTCTCGACCTCTCTCTCCTCCTTTAAGACACTCCTTAAAACCTACCTCTTTGACCAAGCTTTTGGTCACCTGTCCTAATAGAATCATAGAAGTTTACAACATGGAAACAGGCCCTTCGGCCCAACATGTCCATGTCGCCCAGTTTATACCCATAAGCTAGTCCCAATTGCCTGCACTTGGCCCATATCCCTCGATACCCATCTTACCCATGTAACTGTCCAAATGCTTTTTAAAAGACAAAATTGTACCCGCCTCTATTACTGCCTCTGGCAGCTTGTTCCAGACACTCACCACCCTTTGAGTGAAAAAATTGCCCCTCTGGACCCTTTTGTATCTCTCCCCTCTCACCTTAAATCTATGCCCCCTCGTTATAGACTCCCCTACCTTTGGGAAAAGATTTTGACTATCTACCTTATCTATGCCCCTCATTATTTTATAGACTTCTATAAGATCACCCCGAAACCTCCTACTCTCCAGGGAAAAAAGTCTCAATCTATCCAACCTCTCCCTATAAGTCAAACCATCAAGTCCTGGTAGCATCCTAATATATCTTTCTGCACTCTTTCTAGTTTAATAATATCCTTTCTATAATAGGGTGACCAGAACTGTACACAGTATTCCAAGTGTGGCCTTACTAATGTCTTGTACAACTTCAATAAGACATCCCAACTCCTGTATTCAATGTTCTGACCAATGAAACCAAGCATGCTGAATGCCTTCTTCACCACCCTATCCACCTGTGACTCCACTTTCAAGGAGCTATGAACCTGTAGTCCTAGATCTCTTTGTTCTATAACTCTCCCCAACGCCCTACCATTAACGGAGTAGGTCCTGGCCCGATTCGATCTACCAAAATGCATCACCTCACATTTATCTAAATTAAACTCCATCTGCCATTCATCGGCCCACTGGCCCAATTTATCAAGATCCCGTTGCAATCCTAGATAACCTTCTTCACTGTCCACAATGCCACCAATCTTGGTGTCATCTGCAAACTTACTAACCATGCCTCCTAAATTCTCATCCAAATCATTAATATAAATAACAAATAACAGCGGACCCAGCACCGATCCCTGAGGCACACCGCTGGTCACAGGCCTCCAGTTTGAAAAACAACCCTCTACAACCACCCTCTGTCTTCTGTCGTCAATCCAATTTTGTATCCAATTGGCTACCTCACCCTGGATTCCGTGAGATTTAACCTTATGTAACAACCTACCATGCGGTACCTTGTCAAAGGCTTTGCTAAAGTCCATGTAGACCACGTCTACTGCACAGCCCTCATCTATCTTCTTGGTTACCCCTTCAAAAAACTCAATCAAATTCGTGAGACATGATTTTCCTCTCACAAAACCATGCTGACTGTTCCTAATCAGTCCCTGCCTCTCCAAATGCCTGTAGATCCTGTCTCTCAGAATACCCACTAACAACTTACCCATATCAGATGTCAGGCTCACCGGTCTGTAGTTCCCAGGCTTTTCCCTGCTGCCCTTCTTAAACAAAGGCACAACATTTGCTACCCTCCAATCTTCAGGCACCTCACCTGTAGCTGTCGATGATCCAAATATCTCTGCTAGGGGACCCGCAATTTCTTCCCTAACCTCCCATAACGTCCTGGGATACATTTCATCAGGTCCCGGAGATTTATCTACCTTGATGCGCGTTAAGACTTCCAGCACCTCCCTCTCTGTAATATGTACACTCCTCAAGACATCACTATTTATTTCCCCAAGTTCCCTAACATCCATGCCTTTCAACCGTAAATACCGATGTGAAATATTCATTCAGGATCTCACCCATCTCTTGTGGTTCCGCACATAGATGACCTTGTTGATCCTTAAGAGGCCCTACTCTCTCCCTAGTTACCCTTTTGCCCTTTATGTATTTGTAGAAGCTCTATGGATTCTCCTTTGCCTTATCTGCCAAAGCAATCTCATGTCCCCTTTTTGCCCTCCTGATTTCTCTCTTAACTCTACTCCGGCAATCTCTATACTCTTCAAGGGATCCACTTGATCCCAGCTGCCTATGCATGTCATATGCCTCCTTCTTCTTTTTGACTAGGGCCACAATCTCCCGAGTCATCCAAGGTTCCCTACTTCTACCAGCCTTGACTTTCACTTTATAAGGAATGTGCTTACCCTGAACCCTGGTTAACACACTTTTGAAAGCCTCCCACTTACCAGACGTCCCTTTGCCTGCCAACAGACTCTCCCAATCAACTTCTGAAAGTTCCTGTCTAATACCATCAAAATTGGCCTTTCCCCAATTTAGAATTTTAACTTCTGGGCCAGACCTATCATTCTCCATAGCTATCTTAAAACTAATGGAATTATGATCACTGGTCCCAAAGTGATCCCTCACTAACACTTCTGTCACCTGCCCTTCCTTATTTCCCAAGAGGAGGTCAAGTTTTGCCCCCTCTCTAGTCGGGCCATCCACATACTGAATGAGAAATTCCTCCTGAATACACTCAACAAATTTCTCTCCATCCAAGCCCCTAATGCTATGGCTGTCCCAGTCAATGTTGGGAAAGTTAAAGTCCCCTACTATTACCACCCTATTTTTCTTGCAGCTGTCTGTAATCTCCTTACATATTTGCTCCTCAATTTCCCGTTGACTATTTGGGGGTCTGTAGTACAATCCTATCAAAGTGATCTCTCCCTTCTTATTTTTCAGTTCTACCCATATAGACTCAGTGGGCGAACCCTCGGATATATCCCCTCTCACTACTGCCGTGATGTTCTCCCTAATCAAGAACGCAACTCCCCCTCCTCTCTTACCTCCTGCTCTATCTTTCCTATAGCATCTGTACCCTGGAACATTGAGCTGCCAGTCCTGCCCCTCCCTTAGCCATGTTTCAGTAATAGCTATAACATCCCAGTCCCATGTACCCATCCATGCCCTGAGTTCATCTGCCTTGCCCATCAGACTTCTTGCATTGAAATAAATGCAGTTTAATCTAGACTTCCCTTGGACTTTGCCCTGCTTTCTCAGACCATCTGTCCGGTCATGTTTTGTACACTCTCCCTTACTGCCTTTTGTTTCTGTCACCACTTTACTTCCCACTGACTTCCTGCATCGGTTCCCATCCCCCTGCCACATTAGTTTAAACCCTCCCCAACAGCACTAGCAAACACTCCCCCTAGGACATTGGTTCCAGTCCTGCCCAGATGCAGACCGTCCAATTTGTACTGGTCCCACCTCCCCCAGAACCGGTTCCAATGGCCCAGGAATTTGAATCCCTCCCTCTTGCACCATCTCTCAAGCCACGTATTCATCCTCGCTATCCTGTCATTCCTACTCTGACTAGCCCGTGGCACTGGTAGAAATCCTGAGATTACTACCTTTGAGGTCCTACTCTTTAGTTTAACTCCTAACTCCCTAAATTCAGCTTGTAGGACCTCATCCCATTTTTTACCTATATCGTTGGTACCTATATGCACCACGACAACTGGCTGTTCACCCTCCCCCTCCAGAATATCCTGCAGCCGCTCCGAGACATCCCTGACCCTTGCACCAGGGAGGCAACATACCATCCTGGAGTCTCGGTTGCGTCTGCAGAAACGCCTGTCTATTCCCCTTGCAATCGAGTCCCCTATCACTATAGCTCTGCCACTCTTTTTCCTGCCCTCCTGTGCAGCAGAGCCAGCCACGGTGCCATGAACCTGGCCGCTGTCACCTTCCCCTGGTGAGCCATCTCCCCCAACAGTATCCAAAACGGTATACCTGTTTTGGAGGGAGATGACCGCAGGGGACCCCTGCACTGCCTTCCTACTCTTCCTCTGTCTGTTGGTCACCCATTCACTATCTCCCTCAGTAATTTTTATCTGCGGTGTGACCAACTCACTGAACGTGCTATCCACGACTTCCTCAGCATCGCGGATGCTCCAAAGTGAGTCCATCCGCAGCTCCAGAGCCGTCAAGCGGTCAAACAGTAGCTGCAGCTGGACACACTTCCCGCAGGTGAAGGAACCAGGGACACAGGAAGGATCCCTGAATTCCCACATCCCACAAGAGGAACATGACACGGGTCCGGGATCTCCTGCCATGACTTAACCCCTAAGTTAGCTTAACAACAACTACAATGTCAAGAGAAAAAAAAAGGAAAGAAAAACTACTTACCAGTCACCAGCCAATCACTTACCTGTTGGCTGTGACTTCGTGCCTCCAGCAGCTGCAGTCGCTCGATCCTCCTCCTCGTCAACTTGCTTGCCCTCCACACAGGGACCTTGATTCACTGAACCTACTCACCAATCAGCTGCCTCCCCTGCGCCGCGCCCCTTTTTCACTGGTGACGTCACCTCTGGAACTCCGCCGCTGGTCCCAGTTTATCCGCCTCCGATCTCACTCAGCTCAGCTCTCCCGCTCTCGGGCCCTCCTTTATCCCCCTCCGATCTCACTCACCTCTCCCGCTCTCAGACCCTCCTTTATCCCCCTCCGATCTCACTCAGCTCAGCTCTCCCGCTCTCGGGCCCTCCTTTATCCCCCTCCGATCTCGCTCAGCTCAGCTCTCCTGCTCTCGGGCCCTCCTTTATCCCCCTCCGATCTCGCTCAGCTCAGCTCTCCTGCTCTCGGGCCCTCCTTTATCCCCCTCCGATCTCACTCAGCTCACCTCTCCCGCTCTCGGGCCCTCCTTTATCCCCCTCCGATCTCACTCAGCTCACCTCTCCCGCTCTCGGGCCCTCCTTTATCCCCCTCCGATCTCGCTCAGCTCAGCTCTCCTGCTCTCGGGCCCTCCTTTATCCCCCTCCGATCTCACTCAGCTCAGCTCTCCCGCTCTCGGGCCCTCCTTTATCCCCCTCCGATCTCGCTCAGCTCAGCTCAGCTCTCCCGCTCTCGGGCCCTCCTTTATCCCCCTCCGATCTCACTCACCTCTCCCGCTCTCAGACCCTCCTTTATCCCCCTCCGATCTCACTCAGCTCACCTCTCCCGCTCTCGGGCCCTCCTTTATCCCCCTCCGATCTCACTCAGCTCACCTCTCCCGCTCTCGGGCCCTCCTTTATCCCCCTCCGATCTCACTCAGCTCACCTCTCCCGCTCTCAGACCCTCCTTTATCCCCCTCCGATCTCACTCAGCTCACCTCTCCCGCTCTCGGGCCCTCCTTTATCCCCCTCCGATCTCACTCAGCTCACCTCTCCCACTCTCGGGCCCTCCTTTATCCCCCTCCGATCTCGCTCAGCTCTCCCACTCTCGGGCCCTCCTTTATCCCCCTCCGATCTCACTCACCTCTCCCACTCTCGGGCCCTCCTTTATCCCCCTCCAATCTCACTCAGCTCACCTCTCCCACTCTCGGGCCCTCCTTTACCCCCTCCCTCCGATCTCACTCAGCTCACCTCTCCCGCTCTCGGGCCTTCCTTTATCCCCCTCCGATCTCACTCAGCTCAGCTCTCCCGCTCTCGGACCCTCCTTTATCCCCCTCCGATCTCACTCAGCTCAGCTCTCCCGCTCTCGGGCCCTCCTTTATCCCCCTCCGATCTCGCTCACCTCTCCCGCTCTCGGGCCCTCCTTTATCCCCCTCCGATCTCCCTTAGCTCACCTCTCCCGCTCTCGGGCCCTCCTTTATCCCCCTCCGATCTCCCTTAGCTCACCTCTCCCGCTCTCGGGCCCTCCTTTATCCCCCTCCGATCTCGCTCAGCTCAGCTCTCCCGCTCTCGGGCCCTCCTTTATCCGCCTCCGATCTCACTCAGCTCACCTCTCCCGCTCTCGGGCCCTCCTTTATCCCCCTCCGATCTCACTCAGCTCACCTCTCCCACTCTCGGGCCCTCCTTTATCCCCCTCCGATCTCACTCAGCTCACCTCTCCCGCTCTCGGGCCCTCCTTTATCCCCCTCCGATCTCACTCAGCTCACCTCTCCCGCTCTCGGGCCCTCCTTTATCCCCCTCCGATCTCACTCAGCTCAGCTCTCCCGCTCTCGGGCCCTCCTTTATCCCCCTCCGATCTCACTCAGCTCAGCTCTCCCGCTCTCAGGCCCTCCTTTATCCCCCTCCGATCTCACTCAGCTCAGCTCAGCTCTCCCGCTCTCGGGCCCTCCTTTATCCCCCTCCGATCTCGCTCAGCTGCTTCTGTGGCTCAGTGTCAAATTTTGTTTTATAATGCTCCTGTGAAGTGCCCTGGGATGTTTTATTACATTAAAGGCACTATATAAATGCAAGATGTTGTTGTTGAGACCATGGAGGGATTTAAATGTGTATAAGAATTTTAAATTTCAGGTGGGAGTTAATTGAGATCAGTGAGGGTAGGACTTGTTGTTGGGTAGGATACAGCCAGCAGAGTTTTGGATGAGCTGAAATTTATGGAGGGTGGAGGTTGAGAGGTTGGCCAGGAGAGCATTCAAATCGTGAAATCTAGAGGTGACGAAGGCAGGGATGAGGGTTTAAGCAGCAGGGTTGGAGGCGGAGATGTTATAGATGTAGAAGTAAGCGGTCTTTATGAAAGAGAGAATTATGGGGTTGGAAGCTCAGCTCAGGCTGCAAATATTCCTCCATAATTATTAATGCTTCCAACTCCAATTTTGTTCCGAATGCTTCATGCATTCACAAACATACCACTCCATCCTGAATCCCAGATTTTTTGGAACATTGACCTAATTCTTTTGCCTGGTTTTCTAATGTAATTTTTTGTTATCCCTTGCCCCTTTCTACAACAGTATCTTTCTCTACCTTATAATCTGCTTCTTTCCTTTTCTTCTCAGAGTATTTTCTCATTACTTCTTTCCGCTAAGCCTTCTGCTTCTATTCCAATAGCTTATCCTACTCTCACTCTCTAGTCTCAAAATCTTGAGTTTCCCCACCCCCTTGTCTAATTATCATTTCCACTAGGACACAGGTGTCACTTAGGTTCAGATGTTCTTTCACCATAATCTTCCCTTGTTCCATAAATTGCTACAGTGCCCCAAGAGTGTAAAACCTTCCCTTTGGAAACTGCCCTGCAGCAATGCATTGACCTTTCTAATCTTCCTCAATTTAATCTTTCCAGCATGAGGCACAGAAAGCAATCCAGAGAATACCATGCTTGAGACCTTTACAATCCAGTGCCTAATTCTTTAAGCTCCCTCTGCAAGACCTCAAACGTACTTCTATCTATGTCATTGGATCCAACGTAGACCTCAACTTTTGTCTGCTCATCCTCCCTTTGCAGAAGTTTTTCCACCTGTTCCATTATGTCCTTTAACCTGACTATAGAATCCTCTTCCTCCCACCACTCTCCTATTCTTGTAGTCTAGCTGCCTCTCACCCCTTGAGTAGTGCCTTTCTCAGGAGCATCCTCCTCTGAGTCGCTGGACCACTGACTTTCATAACTACCTTCCTTAAGTTTGGACCTCAGGTTTATGACAACATCTCATACAATATCGACTCTGGAGGTATCACATCCTTACATAGAATTAATAGCATAGAAACAGGCCATTTGGCCCAACAGGTCCATGCATCCTACTTGCCTAATTAGTACTAATGTGCTAGTAATTTAGCAACAACTTCTATGTAGCGCCTTTAATGTAGTAAAACGTCCCAAAGTGATACAGAGGAGCCCTAACAAATGAAAATTGACACAAGCCAAAGAAGGAGACATTAAGATAGGTGACCAAAAGCTTGGCCAAAGAGGTAGGTTTTAAGGAGCATCATAAGAGGGCAGAGAGTTTAGGGCGGAAATTCCAGAGCTTAGGGCCTAGACGGCTGAAGGCATGGCCGCCAATGGGAGGGCAAAGGAAGAGAGGGATGCACAAATGAACAAAACTGGAAGAATGCAGAGTACTCAGAGGATTGTAAGGCTGGAGGAGGTTACAGAGCTAGGAAGCGACGAGGTCGTGGAGGGATTTGAACATGAGGATAAAAATGTTTAAATCGAGGAGTTGGTGGACCAGGAACCAATGTAGTTCAACGAGCGCAGGGGTGATGGGTGAACGGGATTTAATAATGTAGCGGTACAGGTGGCACTGTGTGTGGTGCATCAGTTCTCTGTATGCTTGATAGTCCAGGTTCATCTGTGGATTTAAAAAAAGGGTATATATTATTGGGGTATTATTGATCATGTAGGTGCTGAAAAGCAGACCACGTTGCATATAGAGCAATTATAGGTAATGGCATGTTTTCCAATTATCATTGGTTGAACCTCAAATTAGTTAAGGTGTGCTAGGCATCATGGGGAAGAATTTCTTTGTGGTTCTCCCAATCTCCCCCAATACCTTGGTGAAAGATCGATGGAAATCCTGGAGAAATAGCATGAATGGCCATGTTTAGCATTTATGCAATTTCCCTGGGGTTCTGCAAAAGTTACAGCAGTAGAACCACCATGGAAATCCCAGGTGCACATTGAAGAGAAGGCACAACCCGGTGTCTGAGGCTTTTCAGCCTTTTTGTTTTGTTGTACATTTTAAGCATGGGCTTCTATTATTAAAACAATATGCGGGTTATATTGGATAACCCCGAAAACGGGTGCTGGGATCGCGGTGCGCAATTAACCCACGCCCATTGGTTGCAATGCAGGCAGCATGTAACATTCGTGCTGCCTGATGATTTCAGTGATTGCTGCGTGCAGCCAGCGCTACCCGTACTGTTCAATGGCTGCACGCATCAGCAGGGGGCCCCAATGTCGGGAATGACTAGCGTTACTTGAAGGCAGCCTGCACCTCCTTAAAGGGGAGGAGCACTGTGGCTGCAGGAAGTGGTGTGAGAAGTGATTCCTGGGCTCTGATAGTTGAAAGAATGGCAGCGTCTGTGTGAGAGCGTGCACCCAGGGTTCTCGGATGATGCACTAGAGGCCTTGATGGAAGAGGTGGACAGAAGGACGGGCATCCTATATCCACAGGGGGGGTAAGGCCCTCCAGACATATGCTCGAGGCAGTGGGACGAGGTCAATGCCAGGAGCAGAGCGCCAAGAACATGGATGCAGTGCAGGAAGAAGTTCAGTGATTTGGCACGGGTGATCAAGATGAGTGAGTTCAACTTTCAAGTGGCATCTCCTAGTGGTATCACCAGCCTCATCCACCGCTCAACACACCACACCCCCCCAACACCTGCCTACCAACAAACTCTTTCAATCAGTACTCAACCCTTCAAATTAGATGCTTCATCTCACCCTCACACATTACCACTGTTGTAAGCTGTATACCCACAATTCACAGGTCATGCACGCTGGCAGCTATTCAACCATAACAGCCACATCACCCAAACACCTTGCAGGACACTCACTGACACACGTCCCTCTTTCTTCAGGAGAAGGTGGCACACAACAGTAGGAAGCAAGAAAGAACTGGAGGAGGAAAGGGTTGCTTACTCATCCTAACTCCCACGGAGGAGACAGTGCAGGCCATCATTGGAAGGGCTATCGCTGAGGCCGTGGCCACTGGTGGTGCTGGAGGGATCGATGATGAGGGTCTCTGTATTCCTAACCTTCCTTCTTCTCTCTTCCCACTTCTCCTCCGGGGGGGTGAGGACGTGTAGATGTGTCCCTCCTGCTGGCGGGTGTTATATGCCACCTTCTCCTGCAAGACAGAGGACAGTGTGTCAGTGAGTGTCCTGCAAGGTGTGAGGGTGATGTGTCTGTTATGGTCGAATAGCTGCTAGTTTGTGTGACTTGAGTGGTGGTTGTGTGACCTGCAAGTGTGGTATTATGTGCGGGTGAGATGCAGCATTGCGTATGGATGGCAGTGTTTGTTGATGGGTGGGTGGGTGACGGGAGGTGTCGTGCGTGGAGTATTGGTGCAGTTTCTAGGATGTGCCACTTGACACTTGCGTTCACTCACCTTGACCATTAAATTTCTTGCAGCACTGCCCCCACATGTGTGCTGCAATGCTCCTCGCATTCACCTCCTGTGTCACGGCCTGCCAATGCCTATGCAGCTGTAGTCTAGACGGTCTCCGGCCACCCTGCGGGTACATGGCTGCCCTCCACTGGTCCACACCTTCCACCAGAGCATAGTCGGAGAATCCTGGTGCCTGCTCTCTTGCTGGTGCAGCTACTCATGATGCCATTCTCCCTTCTCCTCTTTGGCTGTGTATCTGCCATTGGAAATGTGCCTGCACCTTTAAGTAGTGCAGGCAGCTGATGACATGCACTGGCCACGCCCTATTTCCAACGTCCTCATTCTCCGTGCAGCCTCTCAGCAGCGAGGGCTGCGCTTGCTGCACTGAGATTTAATGGTAAGTATCAGGCTACGAAGTTCACGTGCTGCCTGCGTAAAGTCCACTGGGCGCGGGGTGGAAGCACATCGCTACCATTGCCCACAACGGACCCTTATCCAATTTTTCCCCCACAACCTCCGATTCAGTTTCTATCTACCCTGTCCTATCCTTTCACATCGCCTCATAATCTGCATTGTTCGAACAAAAAAGCACCAATTTTCAAGTCTTACTTCATATTTGTATTTCCTCATACCAGACAGCATCCTAGTGAATTTGCATTGTACCTTCTCAAAAACCTCAATATCCTTCCTATTGTTTAGAGCCCAATACTACACACAGTAGTCTAACTGTGGTCTTATTAAGGTGGGAATGGATATATGGGGGGGCAAAATTGGCCCATTTTGTAGGCGCTATGTGGACACTTAAGCCCTGAAAATGGCGTCCAAAGTGTGCGTGCACACTTCCGATGTGAAGTGCGCAGGATGCCATCTTGGTAAAGGGGTTTGTGCGCGTGCACCTAATGTGCGCCGGCAGCCAGTAGAGTAAGGAGATTATGATGCGAATCAATGTGCAACGCTGATTTGAAGAAGCCGGTGACATTTTGGAACTCCACGCTCCAGGCAACGCACTGTCTTAACCTCACACAGCTGATCAGGACTTCAACGGCATGAAGGACCCCCCACCAGCGCTATTTAAAGGGATCATGCGGGAGTTACAGGTTAATTGCTGGATTATTTATTCTGACTGCTGGTGCAATTGTATGTGTTTTTAGAAGTTTCCTATACTTAGTTAAAGTTTCAATATTCTAGAGAGAGTGGTGTGGTTGGTCTTGCAGTACTTTTAGTGGCATTTAAAATATTGTGCTGAAAAAAGTTGCTTTCAGACATGGGTGGCCTGGTAGGGCCTCCTCTGCGAATTGAACATGACTGGGAGAATAAAGAGAGGCCACGCAGAGCAAGACAAGCTGCTAGAAGAAGGAGGAAGGGGTGGGGGGGAATGATGAGGAGGAGGAGCAGGGCACTCAGCCAGAAGCCGTATCCAAGGAGAGTCTTCAGGGACCAATTCCCTTACCTCAACTTCAGCGACAACCAGTGCATCCGACGTCTGCGGTTCACTAAAGAAATTTGTCAACTGCTGCAGCCTCAAAACTGGGCAAGGACAACATTGCCTGTGGCTGTCAAGGTAACCATAGTGCTTAATTTTTACAGCTCTGGCTCCTTTCAGGCCGCTGCTGGCGATATGAGCAACATCTCACAGTTTGCAGTGCACTGCAGTATAAGAGAGGTCACTGAGGCTCTGTACACACTCAGAAACAGATTCCTCCTAGCCAGAGACAAGCAGCAGCAGTGAGCACGAGGATTTGCTCACATTGCAGGCTTCCCCATGGTGCAGGGTGCCATTGACCACACACATATTTGCCACGCGTGCTCCACGTCTGAACTCGGCCATATTCAAGAACAGAAAGGGATTCCACTCCCTCAATGTGCAGCTGGTGTGCGATCACACGCAGCACATCATGCAGGTCAATGCCCGCTATCCTGGCAGCAGTAATGATTCCTTCATCCTGCGGCAGTGCCACCCATATTTCAACCAGCACGGCAAGTCAAAGGCTGACTACTGGGCAACAAGGGTTATTCCTCATGAAGTGGCTCATGATTCCAGTCAGGAACGCACGCACACATGCACAGCAGGCCTACAACGAGAGCCATGCTGCCACACGGAATATCATAGAGCACACCATAGGTGTCCTCAAGCAACATGGACCGCTCTGGAGGAGCCCTGTTGTACTCAGCTGAGTGGATATCAAGATTTGTCGTTGGATGCTGGATGCTGCATGCTGCAGAACCTGGCCATTATGGGGGAGCAGACCCTTATCACCACCTCTCAGGCGGGAACCTGAGCAATAGGCAGAGGAAGTGGATGAAGAGGCAGGGAGGCCTTCTATTCCTCCTTCTATTCACCCTTGTGCATTCCCTTGGTGCCTGTTGTTCGTGTGCTTTTATCTTTCCTAGTGCTCCTACAAGGTGCATCCCCAGTGGCTGGAACATGGGTGGTGGAAGGCTGCTAACCTTCAATTGAGGAGTTTGCAGATGGCCTTGGAGGACGACCACGAGCAGCTTTGGGCCGAATGGGCCCGGCTTCAGACTGCACCATCTCGGCCTGAGCTGCAGCAGTCTGGCCTGGCGGGCTGACAGGCAATGGCAAGGGTACTGGAGGAGTGGCAGGGGTGGGAGTAGGAATGCTGTCATCCTGAGAGAGGACAGCAAGTTCGTTTTCCATGGCACCACTGCCACTCTCCCGGGGCGGCGCCTCAGTAATCCTGGTGATCTGCTGGAGAACAAATTACTGGACTGCTGTAACACCGTGGAAGCCCCATTCAACAGTGGTCCCCAGAGCCACAATAGCAGTAGTCTGAGCTCCAAATGCAGTAGTCACACCTTTGATGGCAGATGTTTGTGCTGCAATGGAAGCTGTGACATCGGTCATCGGACGCTGCATCATGGTGGGTTCCATCGGTGTGCTGATGGAGGTGACCACCCATTCCATGTGGGAAAGGATGGGCTCCAAGCTCTGCGCAAAGCCCTCTGCCAAGTTGGAGATCAATTCCTCCATTGGAAGCTCATACTGCTGCTATCATGGCTCTGGGGACCACTGTGGAACGGGGTTTCCAGGGCATCACAGGACTCCAGCAATCCGTTCTCCAGCCGATCACCAGGAGTGCTGAGGCACCGCCCCGGGAGAGTGGCAGTGGCGCCATGGCAATCGGACCTGCTGTCCTCTCTCAGGATGACAGCATCCCTGCTCACACCCCTGCCACTCCGCCAGTGCCCCTGTTGTTGCCTGTCGGCCAGCCAGGCCAGACTGCTGCAGCCCATGCTGAGATGATGCGGTCTGAAGCCGGGCCCTCCAGGCCCAGAGCTGCTCGAGGTCGTCCTCCAAGGCCATCTGGACGTTCCTCCATTGAAAGCCAGCAGCCTTCCACCACCCATGCTCCAGCCACTGGGGAAGTACCTTGTAGGAGCACTAGGATAGGTAAAGGCACATGGACAACAGGCACTAAGGGAATGCACAAGGGTGAATAGTTCTGTTATGTTTGCATATTTTCATTTATTAATCCATAAATGAGAGTTTGATGAGACTGTTGGTGAGTTGGGGGATGTAGTTCCAATTATTGATAGCGGGCACGGATCAGGCGGGCACGCACAGCCCTTACAGACGAGGTGTGTGGTTCGTGCTGCAACCTTGCGTCTTCCTCCACCTCCTCTTAAGGCTCAACCCCCTCCTCCTGCTCCTCCGCCTCTTCCTCCTCCTCCACCTCTGGCTCAGGATCTTCTGCAGTCATTGGTGGCAAAGGCTGGTCCCTCATGATGGCGAGGTTGTGCAGCATGCAGCAGACCACCACAAATCTGGCCACCCGCTCAGGGGAGGACTGCAGGGCGTTGTTTGAGGAGGCCTATGGTGTGCTCCAAGATGTTGTGTATGGCAGCATCTCATTATAGGCCTGCTGTGCACGTGTGCTTGGGCTCCTGACCGGTGTCATGAGCCATGTTGTGAGGGGATAGCCCTTGTTGCCCAGTAGCCAGCCTTTGACTTGCTGAGTCGGATGAAAGATAGCTGGCACGTTGGACTGCCGCATGATGAAGGCGTCGTGACTACTCCCAGGGTAGCGGGCATCGACCTCCAAGATTCGATGTGTGTGGTCACACATCATCTGCACATTGAGGGAGTGGAAGCCCTTTTGGTTGACGAAGACAACCGAGTTGATTGGCGGGGCACGCAGGACAATATGTGTGCAGTTGGTGGCACCCTGCACCATGGGGAAGCCAGCAATGTGGGCGAACCCCCGTGCTCGCTCGTTCTGATTGTCTCTGTCAAGAGGGAAGGTGATGAACCTGTTCCTCATGTGGTACAGTGCATCTGTGACCTCCCTTATGCAGCAGTGAACTGCATACTGTGAGATGTTGCCAGCATTGGCCTGAAATGCTCCTGAGCCGCAGAAATTCAGTTCCACGGTGACCTTCACAGCCACAGGCAATGCTGTCCTCACCCTGCTGTGAGGCTGAAGTTGTGGCTGCACCAGTTGACAGATCTCAGTGACGGCTTCCTTGGTGAACCTCAGGCATTGGATGCAATCCTCCTCGGTCATGTTGAAGTAAAAGTATACCGTTTTGGATACTGTTGGGGGAGATGGCTCACCAGGGGAAGGTGGCAGTGGCCAGGTTCATGGCACCGTGGCTGGCTTTGCTGCACAGGAGGGCAGGAAAAAGAGTGGCAGAGCTATAGTGATAGGGGACTCGATTGTAAGGGAATAGACAGGCGTTTCTGCGGACGCAACCGAGACTCCAGGATGGTATGTTGCCTCCCTGGTGCAAGGGTCAAGGATGTCTCGGAGCGGCTGCAGGACATTCTGGAGGGGGAGGGTGAACAGCCAGTTGTCGTGGTGCATATAGGCACCAACGATATAGGTAAAAAACAGGATGAGGTCCTACAAGCTGAATTTAGGGAGTTAGGAGTTAAAGTAAAGAGTAGGACCTCAAGGGTAGTAATCTCAGGATTGCTACCAATGCCACGGGCTAGTCAGAGTAGGAATGACAGGATAGCTAGGATGAATACGTGGCTTGAGAGATGGTGCAAGAGGGAGGGATTCAAATTCCTGGGACATTGGAACCGGTTCTGGGGGAGATGGGACCAGTACAAATTGGACGGTCTGCATCTGGGCAGGACTGGAACCAATGTCCGAGGGGGAGTGTTTGCTAGTGCTGTTGGGGAGGGTTTAAACTAATATGGCAGGGGGATGGGAACCGATGCAGGAAGTCAGTGGGAAATAAAGTGGTGACAGAAACAAAAGGCAGTAAGGGAGAGTGTACAGAACATGACCGGACAGATGGTCTGAGAAAGCAGGGCAAAGACCAAGGGAAGTCTAGATTAAACTGCATTTATTTCAATGCAAGAAGTCTGATGGGCAAGGCAGATGAACTCAGGGCATGGATGGGTACATGGAACTGGGATGTTATAGCTATTACTGAAACATGGCTAAGGGAGGGGCAGGACTGGCAGCTCAATGTTCCAGGGTACAGATGCTATAGGAAAGATAGAGCAGGAGGTAAGAGAGGAGGGGGAGTTGCGTTCTTGATTAGGGAGAACATCGCGGCAGTAGTGAGAGGGGATATATCCGAGGGTTCGCCCACTGAGTCTATATGGGTAGAACTGAAAAATAAGAAGGGAGAGATCACTTTGATAGGATTGTACTACAGACCCCCAAATAGTCAATGGGAAATTGAGGAGCAAATATGTAAGGAGATTACAGACAGCTGCAAGAAAAATAGGGTGGTAATAGTAGGGGACTTTAACTTTCCCAACATTGACTGGGACAGCCATAGCATTAGGGGCTTGGATGGGGAGAAATTTGTTGAGTGTATTCAGGAGGAATTTCTCATTCAGTATGTGGATGGCCCGACTAGAGAGGGGGCAAAACTTGACCTCCTCTTGGGAAATAAGGAAGGGCAGGTGACAGAAGTGTTAGTGAGGGATCACTTTGGGACCAGTGATCATAATTCCATTAGTTTTAAGATAGCTATGGAGAATGAAAGGTCTGGCCCAAAAGTTAAAATTCTAAATTGGGGAAAGGCCAATTTTGATGGTATTAGACAGGAACTTTCAGAAGTTGATTGGGAGAGTCTATTGGCAGGCAAAGGGACGTCTGGTAAGTGGGAGGCTTTCAAAAGTGTGTTAACCAGGGTTCAGGGTAAGCACATTCCTTATAAAGTGAAAGTCAAGGCTGGTAGAAGTAGGGAACCTTGGATGACTCAGGAGATTGAGGCCCTAGTCAAAAAGAAGAAGGAGGCATATGACATGCATAGGCAGCTGGGATCAAGTGGATCCCTTGAAGAGTGTAGAGATTGCCGGAGTAGAGTTAAGAGAGAAATCAGGAGGGCAAAAAGGGGACATGAGATTGCTTTGGCAGATAAGGCAAAGGAGAATCCAAAGAGCTTCTACAAATACATAAAGGGCAAAAGAGTAACTAGGGAGAGAGTAGGGCCTCTTAAGGATCAACAAGGTCATCTATGTGCAGAACCACAAGAGATGGGTGAGATCCTGAATGAATATTTCACATCGGTATTTACGGTTGAGAAAGGCATGGATGTTAGGGAACTTGGGGAAATAAATAGTGATGTCTTGAGGAGTGTACATATTACAGAGAGGGAGGTGCTGGAAGTCTTAACGTGCATCAAGGTAGATAAATCTCCGGGACCTGATGAAATGTATCCCAGGACGTTATGGGAGGTTAGGGAGGAAATTGCGGGTCCCCTAGCAGAGATATTTGAATCATCGACAGCTACAGGTGAGGTGCCTGAAGATTGGAGGGTAGCAAATGTTGTGCCTTTGTTTAAGAAGGGCGGCAGGGAAAAGCCTGGGAACTACCCACCGGTGAGCCTGACATCTGTAGTGGGTAAGTTGTTAGAGGGTATTCTGAGGGACAGGATCTACAGGCATTTGGAGAGGCAGGGACTAATTAGGAACAGTTAGCATGGTTTTGTGAGAGGAAAATCATGTCTCATGAATTTGATTGAGTTTTTTGAAGGAGTAACCAAGAAGATAGATGAGGGCTGTGCAGTAGACGTGGTCTACATGGACTTCAGCAAAGCCTTTGACAAGGTACCGCATGGTAGGTTGTTACATAAGGTTAAATCTCATGGGATCCAAGGTGAGGTAGCCAATTGGATACAAAATTGGCTTGACGACAGAAGACAGAGGGTGGTTGTAGAGGGTTGTTTTTCAAACTGGATGCCTGTGTCCAGCGGTGTGCCTCAGGGATCGGTGCTGGGTCCGCTGTTATTTGTTATTTATATTAATGATTTGGATGAGAATTTAGGAGGCATGGTTAGTAAGTTTGCAGATGACACCAAGATTGGTGGCATTGTGGACAGTGAAGAAGGTTATCTAGGATTGCAACGGGATCTTGATAAATTGGGCCAGTGGGCCGATGAATGGCAGATGGAGTTTAATTTAGATAAATGTGAGGTGATGCATTTTGGTAGATCGAATCGGGCCAGGACCTACTCCGTTAATGGTAGGGCGTTGGGGAGAGTTATAGAACAAAGAGATCTAGGAGTACAGGTTCATAGCTCCTTGAAAGTGGAGTCACAGGTGGATAGGGTGGTGAAGAAGGCATTCGGCATGCTTGGTTTCATTGGTCAGAACATTGAATACAGGAGTTGGGATGTCTTGTTGAAGTTGTAGAGGGCATTGGTGAGGCCACACTTGGAATACTGTGTACAGTTCTGGTCACCCTATTATAGAAAGGATATTATTAAACTAGAAAGAGTGCAGAAAAGATTTACTAGGATGCTGCCGGGACTTGATGGTTTGACTTATAGGGAGAGGTTAGACAGACTGGGACTTTTTTCCCTGGAGAGTAGGAGGTTAAGGAGTGATCTTATAGAAGTCTATAAAATAATGAGGGGCAGAGATAAGGTAGATAGTCAAAATCTTTTCCAAAGGTAGGGGAGTCTATAACGAGGGGGCATAGATTTAAGGTGAGAGGGGAGAGATACAAAAGGGTCCAGAGGGGCAATTTTTTCACTCAAAGGGTGGTGAGTGTCTGGAACGAGCTGCCAGAGGCAGTAGTAGAGGCGGGTACAATTTTGTCTTTTAAAAAGCATTTGGACAGTTACATGGGTAAGATGGGTATGGAGGGATATGGGCCAAGTGCAGGAAATTGGGACTAGCTTAGTGGTATAAACTGGGCGACATGGACATGTTGGGCCGAAGGGCCTGTTTCCATGTTGTAACTTCTATGATTCTATGATCCCTGAAGGCCCTCATTGGGTAGGGCCTCCTGCTCAGTGCCCTGCACCTCCTCATCCTCCGTCTCTTCGCAGCTTGGCCTGCTAGGCGTGGCCTCTCTGCATGCTCCCAGTCATGCTCAATGTCCGATGGGAGCCCTAGCAGACCGCCCATCGTTGGCAGGAATGTTGTTCCACCAGGGTTGTAACTTTACAACCCGTAAGGCAATACCTGCCAAAGCACTCTCAAAAGTAGAGTAGGAACTCTCAATAAGAATAGGGAGCTTTAAAAAACACTTCCTACTCCTCCAGCAGCCAGAAGCAATAATCCAGCAACTAACCTGCAATACCTTCATGGCCATTTAAATAGCGCTGGTGGGGGGTCCTTCAGGCACTGTAAGAAACATTTAGATGGTTGGGGATAAGACTGTGCGTTGAGTTGACCATTAAGGTCCAAAATTGTGTGTATCACTTTAAATCAGCGTTGCACACTGATTGCAGCCATTTTCTCCCTACTTTACATGATTCCAGCGTTCGGGATTAGCGCTTGCGCTAACTCCTATACCAAGATGGCGTCTGGCACACGTCATGCAGGAAACGTGCGCGTGCATCCAAGACGCCATCTTGGATGTCGGAGAGGCCGTGTAGCGCCGAAACAACGGGCGCTACACGGCCCAATTTAGTGCCCTGTATCTCCACTGCCCAGCAGAAATCGGGCAACAGCAAAGGTGGTCAACTTACTGCCCCTTTCCCACTCCGCCACCATTTTAATTCAGGCCTTCCGCTAGGCGGCCCAACCACTTGTGTGAATCAGATGGGAGCCTAATTAATCTGCAAATCCCTCCAGCAGTTGCTCGATCATCGCTGGACTGTTTCCAGTAGCTGAGGGGTCAAGAACTCGGTATCATGGACACAAGATTAAATGTAAAAGATTTAGAACAGAGGGCTGGAGAAACTTATTTATACAGAAAGTTGTTAGCCTATGGAATTTACTTCCAGGATTAATGGTTGAGGCAGAAACTATAGATTGGAACAGTGAATGAAGAAAAAGGAGTTGAAAGGAAATGGGAAGAGGGTGGGTAAATGTGGTTAGAACTATTTGCTCACGTGGAGGGTAAATGCCAACATGGACTGGTTGAGCTGAATGGCCTGATTCTGTGTTGTAGCTTCAATATATTTCTATGTATTCCCATCCAGGCCACATTTGCCACTCGGGGGGATTGCTGCAAAATTATGCAAATTAGCTACCAAGGAGTGTTAGCCCATAAGCCAATATAAATTTCACTCCAAAACTGATGTCAATGGCCACATGCACCCAAATTTCCAACAAGCAATTTCAGGGGCAGAAATTAAGCTGTGCGCCTGACACATGCAGGACTCATTTAAATTGAATGCCTGAATTTGCAACTGTGAAAGAGGGATCATGGCTGGTGTGCTGTTCATCCTGTTGAAATGGGTGCACTGGGGATCTGGAGTTTGGCCTGTTCAAGCAGACCTCTTAAAGGTCGCTGTTCTCGTGGTCATTTGAAATTTTTTTGCGTTTTCTGGTAAATGTCGCTACATTATGCCCCATGTATTAGTTGCTCTTGCTGGAAACTTTGCCATTTTGAGCTTTCTTTTAAATTCTGCTGGCAATATTTTTCTTCATCTCTCTTGGTTTTTCTGGATATTTAAGTGACACTGTACAGAGTGGTAAACATCGGCATTACTTGCTGGATGCTTCACAGGAGGAAGAGCAGTTCATGTAGGGCCATCAAAAGGAGACACAATGACACCTGGGTCATTCTGACTGCACCCATCAGCATCCCAGGACCTGCTTTTATGGACCTCTCCACGTGTACCTCAACATGTCAGAGGATTTTGGTCTTTATTTCATTCTCTTCACACAGTTGTACCATCTGATGGAGGATGACCTGCAGTCAAAGTGTGAGCAAGGACGCCTCTTCCTGTAGAACTGAAGGTTACTGCAGCATAAAGCTTTTATCGTACTGGATTCTTCCAAACCACCCCATGGACTTGTGCCACATCAGTTAGTCTGCAATGCCCACTTGTATCAAGCAAAGAACAGTTAATGCATATACAAGGGACGTTCCCCTGGAAAGAAGGCATCAGGTGGACAGACTTTTGACCAGGTTTTGACTTTTGCAAGTAATTTTACAGCAAAAACAAATGAACGTGAAAGTGAAAACCTAAGGAAGAAACTTTTGTTAAATGTACATGGCTATAAGTACCAAATAAATTTGTGTTCTTGATATATTTTGTTGCTGAAATGTAGCACGAGGTGTACATCTGATGTCCTGCTGTACACACAAACTCTGGGACTTTGGAAAATTTTAAAAATCTGAAAATATAATAAAAATACAAAATCATACGGCCACCTTACAGCTTTGCCGTAAAGCAGAAACCATTCGACAGCAACATAACAGTGGCAGTATAACTGCTGCCTCAGAAGCAACACTAAAAATAGATGCCAATTTATCATACCTAACACGGAGACTGAGCTTTTCAGTAAAATCCGGCTGTCCAAATTATCTCCCAGTTTCTCTTTAATTTCCAAAACTCAAGTTCTGGAAATTTGGAAAAGAAAAACTGCAAAACAATTCAGCCAGCTGTTTTCTCCTGAAAAGCTCTAAAGGGTTAGTTTTATGATCGCTTCAGTGCGCCCCACACCACGTACTCCTGGACCTTGGAGTGTGCCAGTTGGCAACACTTGGTCATAGCAAGCCTGAGGATTGGGAGCAGTTTAGAATTCAGCAAAAAAGGACCAACAGATTGATTAAGAGGGAAAAAATAGAGTATGAGAGTAAACTTGCAAGGAACGTAAAAGCGGACAGTAAATGCTTCTACAAGTATGTAAAAAGAGAAAGATTAGTGAAGACAAATGTAGGTCCCTTACAGTCAGAAACGGGAGAATTTATCATGGGGAACAAGGAAATGGCAGAGCAATTAAACAAATACTTGGTTCTGAGGTCACGGAAGAAAACACAAATAATTTCCCAGAAATGCTAGGGAACCAAGGGTCTCTTGAAAAGGTTAAAATTAAAGGAAATTAGTATTACTAAAAAAAAGTGCTGGAGAAATTAATGGGACTGAAAGCCGATAAATCCCCAGGACCTGATAATCTGCATCCCAGAGTACTAAAAGAGGTAGCCATGGAAATAGTGGATGCATTGGTTGTCATCTTCCAAAATTCTATACATTATGGGACAGTTCCTGCAGATTGGAGGGTGGCAAATGTAACCCCACTATTTAAAAAAGGAGGGAGAGAGAAAAGAGGGAACTACAGACCGGTTAGCCTAACCATCAGTAGTAGGGAAAATGCTAGAGTCTATTATAAGGATGTGATAACAGGACACTTCGAAAATATCAACGGGATTAGACAAAGTCAACGTGGATTTATGAAAGGGAAATCGGGTTTGACAAACCTACTGGAATTTTTTGAGGATGTAACTGGTAGAATAGATGAGGGAGAACCAGTGGATGTGGTTTATTTGGATTTTCAGAAGTCCTTTGATAAAGTCCCACATAAGAGGTTAGTGTGCAAAATTAAAGCACATGGGATTGGCGGTAATATTCTGGCATGGATTGAAAATTGGTTAACAGACGGGAAACAGAAAGTAGGAATAAATGGGTCTTTTTCGGGATGGCAGGCGGTAACTAGTGGGGTACCGCAGGGATCAGTGCTTGGGCCCCAACTATTCACAATTTATATCAATGATTTGGATGAGGGAACCAAATGTAATAATATTTCCAAGTTTGCTGACAACACAAAACTAGGTGGGATCGTGAGTTGTGAGGAGGGTGCAAAGAGACTTCAAGGCGATTTAGACAAGTTGAGTGAGTGGGCAAATACATGGCAGATGCAGTATAATATGAATAAATGTGAAGTTATCCACTTCGGAAGGAAAAACAGAAAGGCAGCGTATTATTTAAATAGTGATAGATTGGGAAATGTTGATGTACAAAGGGACCTGGGTGTTCTTGTACACCAGTCACTGAAAGCAAACATGCAGGTGCAGCAAGCAGTTAGGAAGGCAGATGATATGTTGGCCTTCATTGCAAGAGGATTTGAGTCCAGGAGCAAGGATGTCTCACTGCAGTTATACAGGGCCTTGGTAATACCACACCTGGAGTATTGTGTGCAGTTTTGGTCTCCTTACCTGAGAAAGGATACACTTGCCATAGACGGAGTGCAACGAAGGTTCACCAGACTGATTCCTGGGATGGCAGGAGTGTCGTATGAGGAGAGATTGGGTCGACTCGGCCTGTATTCACTCGAGTGTAGAAGAATGAGAGGGGATCTCATTGAAACATAAAATTCTGACAGGGCTAGACAGACTGGATGCAGGGAGGATGTTTCCCCTGGCTGGGGGGTCCAGAACGAGGGGTCACAGTCTCAGGATATGGGGTAGGACATTTAGGACTGAGATGAGGAGAAATCTCTTCACTCAGTGGGTGGTGAACCTGTGGAATTCTCTACCACAGAAAGCTGTGGAGGCCAAATCAGTGAATATATTTAAGAAGGAGATAGATAGATTTCTAGACACAAAAGACATCAAGGGGCATGGGGAGAGAGCGGGAATATGGTATTGAGATAGAGGATCAGCCATGATCATATTCATAGAATCATAGAAGGTTACAGCACGGAAGGAGGCCATTCGGCCCATCGAGTCCGCGCCGGTTCTATGCATGAGCAATCCAGCTCGTCCCACTCCCCCGCCCTATCCCCGTAGCCCTGCACATTTTTTCGTTTCAAGTACTTATCCAGTTCCCTTTTAAAGGCCATGATTGAATCTGCCTCCACCACCCCCTCGGGCAGTGCATTCCAGATCCTAACCACTCGCTGTGTAAAAAAGTTTTTCCTCATATCACCTTTGGTTCTTTTGCCAATCACCTTAAGTCTATGCCCTCCAGATCTTGACCCTTCCGCCAATGGGAACAGTTTCTCTCGATCCACTCTGTCTAGACCCTTCATAATTTTGAACACCTCTATCAAATCTCCAGTCAACCTTCTCTGTTCCAAGGAGAACAATCCCAGCCTCTCCAGTCTATCCATATAATTTAAGTCCCTCATCCCTGGAATCATTCTAGTAAATCTCCTCTGCACCCTCTCTAAGGCATTCACATCTTTCCTAAAGTGCGGTGTCCGGAACTGGATACAATACTCCAGTTGTGGCCGAACCAGTGTTTTATAAAGGTTCATCATGACTCTCCTTATTTTTCCTACTGAAATGCATCACCTCGCATTTTTCTGCGATAAACTTCATCTGCCACGTGTCCGCCCATGCCACCAGAGTGTCTATATCCTCTTGAAGTCTATGGCTATCCTCCTCACTGTTCACTACCCTTCCAAGTTTTGTGTCATCCACAAATTTTGAAATTTTGAAATTGTGCCCTGTACACCCAAGTCCAAATCATTAATATATATCAAGAAAAGCAGTGGTCTCAGCACCGACCCCAGGGGAACACCACTGCGCACCTCCCTCCAGTCCAAAAAACAACCGCTCACCACTGCTCTCTGTTTCCTGTCATTTAGCCAATTCTGTATCCATGTTGCTACTGCCCTCTTTATTCCATGGGCCGCAATTTTAATAGCAAGCCTACCATGTGGCACTTTATCAAACGCTTTTTGAACGTCCATATACACCACATCAGCTGCATTGCCCTCATCTACCCTCTCCGTTACCTCGTCAAAAAACTCTATCAAGTTGGTTAAACTCGATTAGCCTTTAACAAATCTGTACTGGCTTTCCCTAATCAATCCACACTCGTCCAAGTGACTGTTAATTCTGTCCCGGATTATCATTTCCAAAAGTTTCCCCACCACCGAGGTTAAACGGACTGGCCTATAATTGCTGGGTTTATCTTTACACCCTTTTTTGAACACGGATGTAACATTTGCAATTCCCCAGTCCTCTGGCACCACCCCTGTACTCATTTTAATACCTCAGCCATGCCCACTGCCTTCATGAGCAGATCTCCCTTATGGTACCTAATCGGCCCCACCTCTCCTCTTACTACCCGTTTACTGTTAACATGTCTGTAGAAGACTTTTGAATTTTGAATATGTTGGTCGCTATTGAATGGTGGAAACGGCTCGAAGGGCCGAATGGCCTACTCCTGTTCCTATTTTCTATGTTTCTATGTACAGCTTCTTCAGCTGGTTTCAGGTGGACCAAAGGGCCTCCTTCACTGAGTTGATGGTCTTCCAGCAGCAGTTGATATCTATCTCGCTGTGTGTCCCATGGAACAACCTGTAGAGCACAGCGTCCTGTGTTACTGAGCTTTGGGGATGGACCAGGACAGATACCAATGCATCTCTTGCGATTGGGCAATCCACCAGGAGTTGGACGACGGTCTCTTCCCTGCTGCAGCCTTGAGGGCAGCTCACAGTGGCGCTGAGGACTATCCTTAGAAAGAAATCTCACCTTTAGGTTTTCCACAACACTTAGCACCGAAGAAGTGTCTATCGAGTTTTGGCAAGCCAGCTAAATGGAGCTGTAGGGCTACATTATCTTCCATGGTTGGTTTAAATAGAAACATAGAAAATAGGAGCAGGAGTAGGCCATTCGGCCCTTTGAGCCTGCTGCGCCATTCAATATGATCATGGCTGATCCTCTATCTCAATACCATATTCCCGCTCTCTCCCCATACCCCTGGATGCCTTTTGTTTCTAGAAACCTATCTATCTCCTTCTTAAATATATTCAGTGGCTTGGCCTCCACAGCCTTCTGTGGTAGAGAATTCCACAGGTTCACCACCCTCTGAGTGAAGAAATTTCTCCTCATCTTAGTCCTAAATGTCCTACCCCATATCCTGAGACGATGACCCCTCATTCTGGAACCCCCAGCCAGGGGAAACATCCTCCCTGCATCCAGTCTTCTAGCCCTGTCAGAATTTTATATGTTTCAATGAGATCCCCTCTCATTCTTCTAAACTCGAATGAATACAGGTCAAGTCAACCCAATCTCTCCTCATACGACAGTCCTGCCATCCCAGGAATCAGTCTGGTGAACCTTCGCTGCACTCCCTCTATAGCAAGTACAGTTTATGCCGTAAGTGCACCGGGACTGAACTTCCAGCCATCTGTGTGACACCAGCCAATTTTTCTGGGTTAATTTCATTTTAATATTGTTGGCAGGTTCCCAGTAATATTTGTGCCCTTTAATGGGAGCTCACCTCTGGGTGGCGGCGGAGGAAAATCTGGTGTTGCTGCATTGTTAAACTGGTTGCAGCCACTTTAAGGGGCGTGGCATTTTGAGTGAAAGAAGTTGGATCTCCATAATTTCTGGGGCACTGAACGTCCATATTTGCTGATTTTTTAGTTGAAATGTTGTTGGCTGAAATTGCGCAAGGGAGGGCCCATTTTTTTGGTGCTGTGGAAAGGAAGCCAGTGACTGGCATGATTCAGCTTCAGTTGAAGAAAGTGGCCTTGGTAATGTGCTAACTCAAGGCTATTCAATGCCAAAGAAGTTCAATGGCCTCACCAGGTTAGATAAGAGGAGGCAACAACAACTTGCATTTATAAAGCCCCTTTAACACAGTAAAACGTCCCAAGGCGCTTCACAGCTGTGTTATCAAACAAAATTTGACACTGAGCCACTTAAGGAGATATTAGGACATTGGTCAAAGAGGTAGGTTTTAAGGAGCATCTTAAAGGAGAGAGAGGTGGAGAGGTTTAGGGAGGGATTTCCAGAGCTTAGGGCCTAGGCAGCTGAAGGCACGGCTAGCAATGGTGGAACAATTAAAATCGGGGATGCGCAAGGGACAAAAATTGGAGGAACGCAAAAATCTTGGAGGGTGGTAGGGCTGGAGGAGGTTACAGAGATAGGGAGGGGCAAGGCATGGAGGGATTTGAAAACAAAGATGAGAATTTTGCCGGACTGGGAGCCAATGTAGGTCAGTGAGCACAGGGATGATGGGTGAACCGGACTTGGTGTGAGTTAGGATACGGGCAGCAGAGTCTTAGATGAGCTCAAGTTTATGGAGGGTGGAAGATAGGAGGCCAGCCAGGGGAGCATTGGAATAGTCAAATCTAGAGGTAACAAAGGCATGGATGAGGCTTTCAGCAGCAGATGAGGTGATGCATGTGACAGAGACAGGCGATGTTACAGAGGTGGAAATAGGCGGTCTTGCTGATGGGGCAGATATGTGGTTGGAAGCTCATCTCGGAATCAAATAGGACGCCAAGGTTGTAAATGGTCTGGCACAACATGAACCAATGCAATGTTAACAGCATGATTCACATTTCCCTCCTTGTCTTGAACATCATGTACGACTTCTCTAAAATATCCATGAGGGACTATGAGACACTTCACAGCCCCTTCCTTTGCCTGCCCCTTCATTCACAACCTAACATGTAGGGAGGCATATGATATACTTTTGTTAATTTCTTGCACCTGTAATCATCCCCAGTAAGAATGCCTTCTAACACTTGGGTTGTGTTCCATATGGCAAGCAAAGTGCCTTCATACTCGACCTTTTTGTGAAAGGCGAAAGTGGCCAAAAACAATGAATTGCCACCTCAATCCCCAAGGTTCCTGCTGAAAAGTATTAGACAACCACCTCAGAACCGCCTTCCACTGAGGGAGCACCAAGAAGAAATAGAAGGCTATGGTGGAAAGGGCACACAATTGTAAGCACCAAGGGGAGGAGCAGTGGCAAAGAACAGTCGGCAGGCATGCAAATTTGTTTCCGTTAAAATATTTTTATCGCTGATAGGATATGTGTGCAATAATTGGGGGATTGCCTGCAAGAAAGAGTAGCTGAATGGTTTCCAAATAGGAGCCTTGGTAGTTGTGCAAGAGAGCTACATGTCCATAAACGAACGAGTTGATGTAGTTGCTGAATGGAGACTGTGATGGAAGGGCTGCTTTTGCAATGGGGACAGATCTTACGTCGGTATGATGTCCCTTCTGAGCTGCATCCACAGATCTCTTGCAACTGACCATGCTTGACATTTTCTTGTAGTGTGACCTAGGCTGCATGCTCATCCAACTGTCCTCTTCACCTTCCTTTTCCTCCTCGAATGCATCTTGGCAGCTTTCTGGGCCTAACAAGCCACAGAATTACCGCCATCTTCTCAGGGCATCTTGGGATGGGTACTAAATGCAGCCTTGCCAGTGTAGCCCACATCGTGAGAAAATATTTTTTAAGATGTTGTGGAGATGAAATTAAGCAGTCTTTGTCTTGGAACCAGGTCATGGTCGAACAGGACGCTAAGGTTGCAAACAATCTAGACTGTTTACCAGACTGATTCCTGATTCCTGGGATGGGAGAACTGACGTATGAGGAGAGATTGGGTCGACTAGGCCTATATTCACTAGAGTTTAGAAGAATGAGAGGTGATCTCATCGAAACATATAAAATTCTAACAGGACTAGACAGACTAGATGCAGGGAGGATATTCCCGATGGCTGGGGAGTCCAGAACTAGGGGTCGCAGTCTCAGGAGATGAGGAATGCCATTTAGAACCGAGATGAAGAGACACTTCTTTGCTCAGAGGGTAGTGAACCTGTGGAATTCTCTACCACAGAAGGCAGTGGAGGTCAAGTCATTAGATGTATTCGAGAAGGAGAAAGATATATTTCTTAATGCTAAAGGGATCAAGGGATATGGGGAAAAAGCGGGAACAGGGTACTGAGTTGGACGATCAGCCATGATCATTTTGAATGGCGGAGCAGGCGCGAAGGGCCGAATGGCCTATTCTTTCTTCTATTTTCTATGTTTCTATTTTAATCTAGTTCAGCTTGAGACAGTGGCCAGGAAGAGGGAGGGAATCAGTGGCATGGGAGCAGTGTTTGTGGCAGGGAAAAGGTGGCTTTTGTCTTCACATTATTGAGCTGGAGGAAGTTATGAGTCACCCAAGACTGGATATGCAACAAGCAGCCTGACAGGGCTTAAGCAATTAAGTGGTTGAAAGAAGTGGTGGAGAGGTATAACTGGGCGTCAGCGATGTACATGTGAAAGCTGACCCCGTGCCTGCGGATGATGCCGCTAAGAGTCAGTGTGTAGATGAGGAAGAAAACTGTAATTGAACAGATGGGCTGAATGGCCTCCTTCTGTGCTGTAACCTTCTATGATTCTATGATCATTCGGTGATTCTATGATGTTCATGAGGGTGATCTTTGTCGCTACTTCTGTTAGCCAAGAATGAACATGGCATTTGTGAATTGAATACACTTGTCTGTTTTTCCAAGATCTTCATTATGCCTTTTTTTGTGGCAGTGCCATTGGAATGAAAGCTTTTGAATGGTTTTCCTGCTGAAGAATGGCTTGTATTGAATATGTTGCATTATAGATTCTATATAAATGCAAGTTGGCATTGAATGAGAAGTGTGAAACCGATGAACACCATTCCTAAAGAGTAAAACTTTTTGATTGTCTTTTATTATCCCTTTCAGTTAAAAATATGACGATTGTTTTTTAAAAAATAGTAAAACCTGCTTTCCAGCTGCAAGATCCACACCGTCCAGCGTGAAACAGTTTCTGGGCTCTCCACCCCTCGCCCCGCCCCCTCTCCTTCCGCTCCGCCCCCCTCGTCACTCGCCCCGCCCCCTCGCCCCGCCTGCACCAAACCGCAGCCGGCGGTGGATGTGCAGAACCGCACGCAGCCAATGGAAGCCGCATGCTACAATGCGATTGGACGAAAGCGACCTCACGCCTCTCGCTGGTTGGTCGATAATCCTGGTCCCTGATTGGCCTGAAACGCGGACACTACCCGCTGTTGATTGGATGATAGCGGATTCGAGTCCGTTCACCGATTGGTCGGTGGCGGACCGACCAGATTCCGATTGGTGAGTTGATGGCGAGGAAGATGATTGGCTGAAAATGTAATGACGTCCGCCCTCCCCCCCCCCCCCATCGCTGCTTTGAATCGCGATTATAAAATGTCGGGTCGGCGCTGATTGACTTGGAACGTGAGAAGAGAGAGACTGTTGTCGGATTTGATCTCAATAATTCAATAGAGGGAATAATTCAGATTCAAATGGTTACCCCCGGAGAAAGGAGTCATGGATTGGTTGGTTGGCGAGAATCCAACCTGTTTATTGGCGCTCAGGGGGGAAAATGATTGGTCACAGACGGGGAGGGGGAAGGATCAGGGATCCGTTCAGACCAAAGGTCGTCGACCTGAGACATTAAACTCTCCGAAATATTAAACTCTCCGAAATATTAAACTCTCTGAAATATTAAACTCTCTGAAATAGTTAAACTCTCCGAAATATTAAACTCTCTGAAATATTAAACTCTCTGAAATATTAAACTCTCTGCCCTCAGGGGCTGCCTCACCTGCCGAGAGTTTTCAGCAGTTTTTGTTTTTATTTCAGATTTTCAGCATCCGCAGTATTTTGCTTTTGAACAAAGAGCAATTCCGGGAATAGACGGGCTGGTTGGCCGGGGGTGGGGGGGGGGGGGTCGAGGGGCTGGTTGGCGGGGGGGGGGGGGGGTCGAGGCGCTGGTTGGCGGGGGGTGGGTGGGGGGGGGGGTCGGGGTGATGGTTGGCCGGTGGCTGAGGGTCGGGGTCTGGTTGGCTGGTGGCGGGTGGGGGGGGGGGGGTCGAGGTTCTGGTTGGCGGGGGGGGGGGGGGGTCAGGGTGCTGGTTGGCCGGTGGCGAGGGTGGGGGGGGTCGAGGTGCTGGTTGGCCGGGGGCGGGGGGTGAGGTCGAGGGGGTGGGTGGGGGGTTCAGGGTGCAGGTTGGCCGTGGCGGGGAGTTGGGGTGTTGGTTGGCCGGTGGCGGGGGGGTCGAGGCGCTGGTTGGCCGAGGGTGGGGGGGGCGGGGTCGAGGCGCCGGTTGGCGGGGGGCGGGGTCGAGGCGCTGGTTAGCCGGGGGGGGGGGCGGTCAAGGTGCTGGTTGGCCAGTGGCGGGGGGTCGGGGTGCTGGTTGGCAGGGGGCTGGTTGGCCGGTGGCGGGGGTGGGGGGGTCAAGGTGCTGGTTGGCCGTTGGCGAGGGTGGGGGGGGGGTCGAGGTGCTGGTTGGCCGGGGGGGGGGGGGGGGTCGGGGTCGAGGCGCTGGTTGGCCGGGGGTGGGGTCGAGGTGCCGGTTGGCCGGGGGCGGGGTCGGGGCGCCGGTTGGCCGGGGGTGGGGTCGAGGTGCCGGTTGGCCGGGGGGTGGGGGGGTCAAGGTGCTGGTTGGCCAGTGGCGGGGGGTCGGGGTGCTGGTTGGCCGGGGGCGGGGGGGGGTCGAGGTGCTGGTTGGCCAGTGGCGGGGGGTCGGGGTGCTGGTTGGCAGGGGGCTGGTTGGCCGGTGGCGGGGGTGGGGGGGGTCAAGGTGCTGGTTGGCCGTTGGCGAGGGTGGGGGGGGGTCGAGGTGCTGGTATTCCGGGGGCCGGGGGGGGGGGGGGGGGGGTCGGGGTCGAGGCGCTGGTTGGCCGGGGGTGGGGGGGGGGTGGGGTCGGGGCGCCGGTTGGCGGGGGGGGGCGGGGTCGAGGCGCCGGTTGGGGGGGGGCGGGGTCGGGGCGCCGGTTGGCCGGGGGCGGGGTCGGGGCGCCGGTTGGCCGGGGGCGGGGGCGGGGTCGGGGCGCCGGTTGGCCGGGGGCGGGGTCGGGGCGCCGGTTGGCCGGGGGCGGGGCGCCGGTTGGCCGGGGGCGGGGTCGAGTTGGCGGGGGGCGGGGTCGGGGCGCCGGTTGGCCGGAGAAGGAGGATCGAAAGATCAGGTTTTTTTTAACCAAAACAAATGAGGACGGCGAGCGCGCTCCTGGCAACGAGAACGCGCTCAGAAAAACAATCCTGCAACTCTCGTTATTCGTGCGCGTTCGTAAGTTTCTCCCGATCGCTCGAAGGATTTTATTTACTCTGAAGCTCGATTCCCGAGAACTTCCGATTTTTCTAAAATTAATAATAAATTAATGTCAATTTCCGGTTATCGTAACTTGTTGCAACTTAACTTGCTGAACAATGGGATGACTGACAGGCCGAACGACCAATCGGGTCGACGCGCTGCGCCGACCTCGCGGTGCTATTGGTGTAAACGGCGTCCTGCGGCCCAATCCGCGCCGCCAGGGGGGCGGGAGGGCGGGGCGAGGGTAGGTTTGGTTGACCCACACGACCCGTCGCGCGTCGGGGACGGCCGAAAGGAGACGGCGAATTGTCCGCTTCTCGCTGTTTGACGGCGGAAAAGGGCCCGAGAGAAATGCCCCAGGCCTGCGTGTGACCAGGACCGACCCCCCGGAGTCTCCGTTATCAGTGGGTCCTCCCGAGTAAGACGCTGAGCGAGGTGACAGCTTTTTAAACAATAGAAGATGGGCCCTGAACAACCCCCCCGCCCATCACCCACCGACCGGGCCCTCACCGTCCGCCGCGGCCACAGAGAGAACGGGGAGAGATTTAAAGAGCCCCGGGCGGCCTAAAAATGTCAATTCTCCGCGTGTCTCAGGCCCGTCGTCTGGCACGGGAGAGCGGTGATGGTGCGTTCGGGCCGTGAGGGAGTGAAGTCGGCGGGGAGGTTGTAATCCGGACCGAGTTGAAAGTGAAAATGAAAGCGGGGAGGGCGGCTACGTCCATTGAAGAGACGGACGGCTCGCCCTGTAGCAGACAAAGGGAGATGGCGAGCCCCTCACACGGTTCAATCCCCCTCCACCCCCCGCACAGGGTTTAATCCTCCCCCCCCCCCCCCGGACAGGGTTTAATCCTCCCCCCCCCCCCCCCCGGACAGGGTTTAATCCTCTTTCCCCCCCCCCCCCCCGGACAGGGTTTAATCCTCTTTCCCCCCCCCGGACAGGGTTTAATCCTCTTCCCCCCCCCCCCCGGACAGGGTTTAATCCTCTTTCCCCCCCCCCCCCCCCGGACAGGGTTTAATCCTCTTTCCCCCCCCCCCCCCCCGGACAGGGTTTAATCCTCTTCCCCCCCCCCCCCCGGACAGGGTTTAATCCTCTTTCCCCCCCCCCGGACAGGGTTTAATCCTCTTCCCCCCCCCCCCGGACAGGGTTTAATCCTCTTTCCCCCCCCCCCCCGACAGGGTTTAATCCTCTTCCCCCCCGGACAGGGTTTAATCCTCTTCCCCCCCCCCCCCGGACAGGGTTTAATCCTCTTCCCCCCCCCCCCCGACAGGGTTTAATCCTCTTCTCCCCCCCCCCCCCCCGGACAGGGTTTAATCCTTTCCCCCCCCCCCCCCCGGACAGGGTTTAATCCTCTTCCCCCCCCCCCCCGGACAGGGTTCAATCCTCTTCCTCCCCCCCCCCCCCCCGGACAGGGTTTAATCCTCTTCCCCCCCCCCCGGACAGGGTTTAATCCTTCCCCCCCCCCCCGGACAGGGTTTAATCCTTCCCCTCCCCCCCCCCCCCCCCGGACAGGGTTTAATCCTTCCCCCCCCCCCGGACAGGGTTTAATCCTCTTTCCCCTCCCCCCCCCGGACAGGGTTTAATCCTCTTTCCCCTCCCCCCCCGGACAGGGTTTAATCCTCTTTCCCCTCCCCCCCCGGACAGGGTTTAATCCTCTTTCCCCTCCCCCCCGGACAGGGTTTAATCCTCTTTCCCCTCCCCCCCCGGACAGGGTTTAATCCTCTCTTTCCCCCCCCCCCCCGGACAGGGTTTAATCCTCTCTTCCCCCCCCCCCCGGACAGGGTTTAATCCTCTCCTTCCCCCCCCCCCCGGACAGGGTTTAAGCCTCTCTTCTTCCCCTCCCCCCCCGGACAGGGTTTAATCCCCCTCCCCCCCCGGACAGGGTTTAATCCCCCCTCCCCCCCCCCGGACAGGGTTTAATCCCCCCTCCCCCCCCCGGACAGGGTTTAATCCCCCTCCCCCCCCGGACAGGGTTTAATCCCCCTCCCCCCCCCCGGACAGGGTTTAATCCCCCCTCCCCCCCGGACAGGGTTTAATTCCCCCTCCCGATCATCATCTCTCAGTTGCTGGGTTGCATCGATTTCCAGTGCATTTGATGCAGGGACGGTTTACATTCCGCAGTCACCCAGCAGCGTCCTTTGTTGACAATGTCTGGTTCCCTTTTTCTATTAACAATCGACAGGAAATCGAAGCTTGCATCTCGCGGTTTATATCCTGTGACGTTTATGCAAAGTGTTTTTTAATTGTTTTTGCTTAAAAACCGATGCAAAGTTTCATTTCCTATTTTAAGAATATTTTGATCATAACGGCCCTTGTGGCAATATAGCAAATATCATTTGACTCCCAATTTTTGGCCTATTGTTTATTACCGAAGGGTTCCGGTCGGTTTATTTATCTTGTATTTTAATTTGCTTCTAGTCTTTGATATATATATATACACACGTGTGTGTGTGTGTGTGTGTGTGTGTATTTATGGCTTCCTCCTTGAGAGTGATCTGTAATCCAGTCGTATAGATCTATTTATAATATTTCAAGCTTTGTAATGATGCTGAACATTTTAGACATTCTACTCTATGTTCCACCATCTATTTGGGTATCGGAATTATACAATAGATTTTGTTGGTGCTTATCAATTTTATAAATCCTATAGAAATGGGATGTCTTGCTATAATTCTGTATTTCTGGATACAGTAGTGGGAATGTTTGACACTGGTATCTTTAGGTTGAACTTTTTTTGGTAATTTGTTACTGGCCACTCTTTAATATTTGTAAAAATACATTTTATGTATAATCTCAGGTGGCAAAATGTAAACTTTTGTGTAAATTTTTGCATTGTAGGTGATTGAATTTGACAACCATGGCGTCGGAGTCCGGACTGTCCAATCCCAGCTCTCGGATAATGACCTTTTATCCTACAATGGAGGAATTCAAAAATTTCAGCCGTTACATTGCATATATAGAGTCACAAGGAGCCCACCGTGCTGGACTTGCAAAGGTAACTTGACAAATGTACATAACTATAGTTGTATTTTCCTTTAGATAATGTCTTCTACTTAATTTCCAACTCTTAAGGATGATTATCTCAAGTTGGAGTAAAGCTTGCCACTGTGGCACTGTAGGGACAGATTTGTATCTGACATTTGCTGGCTGCAGGGGCTGTGTAATCCGTGCTATTGCACAAGGTCCCAAGCCAGTCAGGGGTTTCTAAGCGCACACTTTGTTATTCTATAAACTGGAGAACTGTTTCCAATTTGCTGGTATCAAAACAGCGAGACCGACAAAAAAAAAAACCCAAAAAATAAATGCCCACAATCTGTGTCCTAAACAAGTATTGATCCTAATGAAAATGTCTGTCCCAATACTCCATCCTCATTTGTTCGAAGTAATATCACTTTTACTCTCAATCTGCTTGCCATGACAGCTGGGTGTGAGGACATTTTTTACATTGGCCGCCCATGCATCAATTTTTGTTAGTTAATCTCTCTCTTTCATTCCCACTTTCAAGACCTTTATAATCGTTCAATGCCATTTACTCTTGTGTTTTATATTACCTATTGCAAACATGCCTTTTCACAATTGTACATGTGCAGATTTGACACCAGAGTAAATGGTAGTATTTAGTAACATTGTCTAGAAGGGGCCTGAAACCAAAAATCCGCACGGGGCCCCTGCAAGGCAATCACCGTGCCAACTGTTCATGACCTGGTAGCACACGATGCAGCTGCAACCTGGATGTTTTGCAACACTGTTACCACTCCCCTCTGTACAGTAGTTCTTTAAATGGTATGTGTTTCTAATGCACATTCAAATGAATGATAATGTTACTTAGCAAAACCAACAGATATAATGCAAAACTATTTTAAATGACATTTTTTAATTTGCTGTTATGGTATTGCAACTGTGAATAAGACAGGCCTTTTGAATGTCGCCAGTTTGCTCAAACCATGTACCAAAATAGGTTTTCAAAAATGGGTACCATGATTGTATAATACTGCAAGAATTGTTTTGTCTTCAGTTTTCTCTCTAGTTTATTCTCCTTAAGTCTCTTCGTAAAGTGATGACTCATGCTGAAATGTGGTTCACGAGGTACTGGCGGTCCTCTGGTACCTCACCTTAGTGGCCATTATTCATGAGTGCACCCAGAAAATGTAAGTGGGCTATTATAATGGAGGGAGCATCACACTTGAGCCTTGAGTTTACACAATGCCCTTAAACCAAGGATTGCTAGATTCTGATCAAAGAACCATGACTAATTATTCTTCATTCCCCTTTTTGTCTCTTTCCCTTTCACTCCCCACCCCATCCTTCCTGCAGCCTAGGGATGCTGAGCTACCTGTAGCATCCCTATGGGAACATTGGCGCACTTAGAGATCTCAGGGATGGAACCCGATTTGTATGACTTATTACCATGACAGATGTTGCCTGTTCAGGTTAAAGGCACCATATATAACAGCAATTAATATATCTAAAGCTGTTTTCTCTGGGAAATGTGAATAGAGAGTTTTGAATACAGATTTCCCCCAAAAAGTCATATTTGGCTGCTTTTTAATAGTTTCACATTACTTTTTGAATTCTCAAAAACTTCTTTTTGACTTGCATTTCAAGTCTGAGGTCTCTGCTTAATGAGGTTTGTGATATTCAAACTTTGCATATGTGGCAATTAAAATGTAAGTTGGAAGTGAAAAACAAGTCACAATATTGGAATTCGGTGACTGACTAAATAATGCATCTTCAGTAGAATACTTTGGAGAGAAGATTGGGGAAAATAACTGATAGCATTCCCACTAAGATTTGATCATGAGGATCCAAGTAGATTAGCCTTGTGTCCAGATCATGTGTTGCTGTTTGAGTAACAGTCACAGGTGCTTATTGCACTGTACTTTGTGATGTCACATGGGAGAGTAGGCATTTAAAAGAAAGTATATTTGTAAGAAAAGTGATAGTGCAGCTGAGTTTAGAGCTTCATATAGGCTCATACAATATACAACAACTACTTGCATTTATATAGTACCTTTTAACATAGTAAAACGTCCCAAGGCGCTTCACAGGAGTGTTATCAAACAAAATTTGACACCATGCCACATAAGGAGATACTAGATACCAGGTGACAAAAAGTTTGGTCAAAGAGTTAGGTTTTAAGGAGTGTCTTAAGGGAGAAGAGAGAGAGGCAGAGGGATTTAGGGAGGGAATTCCAGAGCTTAGGACCTACGTAGCCGAAGGCACAGCTGCCAAAGGTGGAGCGATTAAAATCAGGGATGAGCAAGAGGCAAGAATTGGAGGAGCAAAGAGATCTCGGAGGGTTGGAGGAGGTTACAAAGGTAGGGAGGGGCGAGGCCATGGAGGCATTTGAAAAGGAGGATGAGAATTTTAAAATCGAGGTGTTGCTGGACAAGGAGCCACTCTAGGTCAGCGAGCACAGGGGTGATGGGTGAACAGGACTTGGTGTGAGTTCGGATATGGGGAAGAGAGTTTTGGATGAGCTCAAGTTTATGGAGGGTGGAAGATGCGAGGCCGGCCAGGAGAACATTGGAATAGTCAAGTCCAGAGGTAACAAAGGCACGGATGAGTGTTTCAGCAGCAGATGAGCTGAGGCGGGGCGGAGACAGACGATGTTACGGAGGTGGAAGTAGGCAGTCTTGGTGATGGAGCGGATACGTGGTTAGAAGCTCATCTCAGTCAAATAGGACGGCACAGTTGCGAGCGGTCTGGTTCAGCCTCACAGTGGCCAGGGAGATGGATGGAGTCGGTGGCTAAGGAACAGAGTTTGTGGCGGGGACCGAAGACTATGGCTTCAGTCTTCCCAATATTTAGTTGGAGGAAATTTTTGCTCAGTACATAGTTACAATTACCCACTGATCTCAGCAGTTTATAAGTAGCTACAGTTACCTGGATTTGCCTATTTAGAGCAGTGACCTTAAAGACACAGATAAAGTTAGCAGTTAAATATCATAACAGTGTTCCTGACTGAGAAGTCACAGGAGATCTGCTAGTATGTTACAATACTGTTGACTTCACTTGGCCTAGATCTTAAAAAGCAGCATTGCACAAAACTAGATGTACTTTTGTTTTTCCTCAAACATACATAGAAATTTGGAGCTTTGAGTTGTGAGTTTACCAAGCTAATTATTCTTGTCCCTAACAGGTGGTCCCTCCAAAAGAATGGAAGCCTTGTCAGTGCTATGATGACCTTGATGATCTGGTGATTCCAGCCCCGATTCAACAGGTGGTGACAGGCCAGTCTGGGCTCTTCACGCAGTACAACATCCAGAAGAAGCCAATCACTGTACGCGAATTCCGAAAAATTGCTAACAGTGACAAGTAAGAGAGCCTCTCTTCCGGTATCCCTTTTTATAGGGGATTGTTAGTAAAAACCAATTTGTTAGCCAAATTGTATGATACTAAACTAGAAGCCAACAAATGTATTTTCTTAAAAGCATACAAAATGTGTTTTTGTGGTTTGCTCAAGTAACTAACAATTCTTCGGGTGTATCATAATTGTGTCCTAACATTTTCCATTCAGATTCTGGTTTAGAGCTGAAGTTGGGAGTCTGCGGCCTCAGCATCCAGCAAAACCCATGGTGTTTGCTCAATATTTGAGTGTTCTAGCATTTCAGCAATGAACAAGAGAACACAGTCAATAGTTGTAGCGATTTTCATATATGGCAAGATATCAAACATAGATGACTGAATTAAGTAACCTAAAGAATTAGCAGATACTGGGAAGCATGTTTGTAAATAGTTTTCATGATCCTTCCCTGAAGTATTGTTTTAAGTGGATTATAAAATGTCGATGACCTTCACTATGTTCCACTAAGCATACATTATATAAATATATCTATATAATAAACATACAGTGTATATTGATAATGGTAAGTATAACTTTAGATTTAGATTTTTAAAAGAACTCTCAGGCAGTGTTGTGAGGTATAATGTGACCATGTAAAAATGCATATGGTTTCCTAACAGATGAGTGAGATAATCTCTGCATTCAGGTCCCTTCAGCTGTGGGCGCTAAAGAGTTGAAATGGGAGATTTTAGTGGCATCTCTTCATTAAACGTGTGAAGACTTAATATGCTTGAAAATAGAGTGCCAAAAATTAATGCTGTAGAGGAGTTAAGACTAGATTAAAGGATTTGTTAAAAGATCTCAAAATCACTTGAGTACTTGAATTTGCAACTCCTGTGAACTTCCATGAAGATAGTTAAAGCAACAACAATCCAATATAGCCTTAATGGTCGAAGTGCTGGAGTTAATAGCATCTGAAGGCAGTCAAGCTGCTTGCAAAGTATGAGATAACTTGTCCTGTGGTAGCGCTTTGTGGTTTGATGCTCAAATTAACCTAGCTGTGTCCTGGCCCTTTGGAGCTTAATTGCCCAATCATCCAATCTGGAGCTTAGGCAGTCAGACTTTTTAAGATGTTGGTTCTATCTCTAAAATAGGTGGTGGGGGGCAGAGGCAGAGGGAGTACAGGCATGTGAAGTGTTTAGGGGAAGGGGTGAAAGATGTGTAGTACATTATTTTAACTAATAATGTAAAAGTAAAGTTTAAAAAATTGAGATGACAAACAGAAGTGTTTCAATTTTATTTTAATTGTTTTTTAAATGTAGTTGTATTGGGTTACTAGTATTGAAGCTATTGCTGACATTTTAATGGTGTTTTATTACTCTAATTATTTTTTTTGCCAGTGTGTGAGCTGAAAACGTGGGGTGGGGAGGGGATTTCTCTGGACCTGTCAGCACAGTAAGGATTAAAAATAAATATTTGAAATATGCTATTCCTCCTCCCAGATTCTCACTTGCAATCCAGCTGATGAACTCTAGAAGTTAAGCATAGCTCATTTCAGATCTAATTTGAAGTTCTGGTTAGGATTATTCCCTTTTTTTTTGGGCTGTTAAATGTGTATGTACCTTTTTCAGATACTGCACCCCTCGCTATACAGACTTTGATGATCTCGAGCGCAAGTATTGGAAAAATCTCACATTCAATGCACCAATCTATGGTGCAGATGTCAATGGTACACTGTACAATAAGGTGAGATATAAATAAGTCCCACACTTTTGATTACCATTGTGGTTCCCAGATACATTTAATGAAGCAGTCTCATTCTCATATGGTGCAACTCACTTCAGTTTGCCCCAGTTTTTTCCTTCTCTCCTGCTCCTGAAAATTTTATTTTAAACTGAATGGATTCTGAGCTGTGTATTTTTGTAATATAACCGGAGCTGATGAGAACTGTACTTTGTGATTGAGGATGAGTGAGAGACATAGTTTCACTTCTGAGCCTGTTGTTACTTTTACAAATCAACATGAGCAAATTACAGAATGTATATTTTCATAATTCAAGTTAGAGCAGCATAAAAATGCTAGAAAGATTCCGATTTATGAATATTCCCACTTTTTTAGGTCTTCCAGGAGAGCATGCGTTTAAGTTGTTCAAATTGACAGTGTCAGTCTTCAGCTGCCTCTGCTCATTGCCTTTATTTTCTCCTTTCTTCCCCTGCGAGTTGAGATCTGGAGCTCTGTGTATGAGTAGGGTGTTGCTGTGCTTAGTTTCAGTAATATACTCTTTTTCCAGAGAGAGCATGGGGCATGGATGCTTTCTCGGGGTGAATTAGCATAAGTGAATAGAAGTCCTGAAGAGGCAGAGTTTTCTTTTCCTTTTCTCCTTGCCTCATTGCCTTTGTCTGAGATGATGGGTCAGATATCTACTTCCAAATCCCTTTGACAGTGCTGATCCATGCTTCCTAGTTGTGCCTGAGTTGCATGGCTGATTGATCAGTTGTCTCTCTCTTCCCTCACCAAATATGGATGTGCCCGACCTCTTGGCAACTTCCAATTGAGATCAGGTACATGCTGATTAAAGAATTGTAAATACAGAACTGTGACTCATTGGAGCATTTGTGTGGGTTATTGTAAATCAAAACACCACTTGGGACTCTGTCCTTTGACAAAAAGTTACTGATTAATAGCAGTTTATTTTTTTTTCCTCATGGTGCACCTAAATTTCCAGGACAATTTGTGGTTTGGAGGGGGGAGTGAAAAGGTTGTAATAATCCCTTCCGTATCGGAAAGAAAGGTTGGATTGTCTCCGGACTCTTTCGTATTCCCACAGGATTCATGCATTAGTTTACACCTTTGTAGTTAAAACAGTTTTAATTTTGCACATTTCCAAATACAGTATTTTTTAAACACAATATTTTGCTTACAGATATAATTTCCTGTTTGTTTAGGGTGTGACTGAATGGAACATTGGGCATTTGAACACCATCCTAGATGTGGTGGAAAAAGAGAGTGGCATCACAATTGAAGGTGTCAATACTCCGTACCTCTACTTCGGAATGTGGAAAACCACCTTTGCTTGGCACACTGAGGACATGGATCTCTACAGCATTAACTACCTGCACTTTGGCGAACCCAAATCCTGGTAACAGGCTCAGATTTGGCTTGCACTCTTCATATTTGCTTCTAAACACTATATCTTAGATTTAAAATGTCCTATCATAATGACGTAGCTCAGACAGATCAGTGCTTTACTTCAAACACTAATATGATTAGTCAACAACTCCATTATTGTAGCATGCGGTTACCAGGATGGTAGAAGGCAAACCAGATGGACCTTGGTCTTTTTTTGTCGAGCAACTCCTATGTTCCTATGGAGTTCCTTGTCAAATCCTAATATGGAGCTCCAAGTAGAAGTGAGCTGATCTATTTTGGAGAAGGGGTGGAGTGAGAAGGAATTGACTTTGATTACATAGTCACTGCTTGACTTGTGTTTTTTGCTGATTAATTGTATGGTGTTCATACAAATGTTGAAAAGATTGTGATTAGATTATGTACTATTAGGGCTTGAAGCAATATTAAAAGAAAAAGCTTATGTTTATTAGTGCCTTTCACATCATCAGAATGTCCCAAACTGCTTCATGGTCAGTTAGCTACTTTTGAAGGGTAGTTGCTGTTATGTAGGCAAATGCAGTCAGTTTGCATTCAGCAACTAGCTAAATGACCAGTTAATCTGTTTTTAGTGGTGTTGGTCAAGCAGTAAATGTTGGCCAGGACACAGAGACCACCTGTACTGGAAAAACTGTCCCTGATCCCGATGTTGTCTGCAGCTTGTCTTGTGAAATGGAGCAGTAAAGACATGTCTCCTCTGATGTGTCCAGCTATGCATGGAGGGCGCCTGGGTCTTGAAATTTGGATAGAATGCTTTGCGTGTGGCTATCACTTTTTTTTTTATTCGTTCGAGATGTGGACGTCACAGGCAAGGCCAGCATTTATTGCCCATCCCTAATTGTCCTTGAGAAGGTGGTGGTGAGCCGTCATCTTGAACCGTTGCAGTCTGTGTGGTGAGGTTTCTGCCACAGTGCTGTTAGCCAGGGAATTCCAGGATTTTGACCCAGCGACGATGAAGGATCGGTGATATATTTCCAAGACGGGATGTTGTGTGACTTGGAGGGGATCGTGCAGGTGGTGTTCCCATGTGCCTGCTGCCCTTGTCCTTCTAGGTGGTAGAGGTCGCGGGTTTGGGAGGTGCTGTCGAAGCCTTGGCGAGTTGCTGCAGTGCATCCTGTAGATGGTACACACTGCAGCCACGTGCGCCAGTGGTGAAGGGAGTGAATGTTTAGGGCGGTGGATGGGGTGCCAATCAAGCGGGCTGCTTTGTCCTGGATGGTGTCGAGCTTCTTGTGTTGTTGGAGCTGCACTCATCCAGGCAAGTGGAGAGTATTCCATCATGCTCCTGACTTGTGCCTTGTAGATGGTGGAAAGGCTTTGGGGAGTCAGGAGGTGAGTCACTCGCCACAGAATACCCAGCCTCTGACCTGCTCTTATAGTCACAATATTTATATGGCTGGCCCAGTTAAGTTTCTGGTCAATGGCGAGTCCCAGGATGTTGATGGTGGGGGATTCAGTGATGGTAATCCTGTTGAGTGTCAAGGGGAGGTAGTTGGACTCTGTTGTTGGAGATGGTCACTGTCTGGCGCGAATGTTACTTGCCACTTTTCAGCCCGAGCCTGGATGTTGTCCAGGTCTTGCTGCATGTGGGCACGTACTGCTTCATTATCTGAGGGGTTGCGAATGGAACTGAACTGAACACTGCAATCATCAGTGAACATCCCCATTTCTGACCTAATGATGGAGGGAAGGTCACTGATGAAGCAGCTGAAGATGGTTGGACCTAGGATTGAATCATGGAAAGGTTATAGCACGGATGGAGGCCATTCAGCCCATCAAGCCTGTGCCGCCCTATGCAAGAGCAATCAAGCTGGTCCCACTCCCCCGCCCTATCCCTGTAGCCCGCAAATTTTTTCCTTTCAGTACTTATCCAGTTCCCTTTTGAAAACCCCATGATTGAATCTGCCTCTACCACCCCCTCTGGCAGTGCATTCTAGATCCTAACCACTCGCTGTGGGAAAAAGTTTTTCCTCAGGTCACCTTTGGTTCTTTTGCCAATCACCGTAAATCTATGTCCTCTGGCTCTTGACCCTTCCGTCAATGGGAACTGTTCCTTTCTCTCTACTCTGTCTAGACCCTTCATGATTTTGAATACCTCTATCAAATCTCCTCTCAACCTTCTCTGATCCAAGGAGAACAACCCCAGCTTCGCAGGTCTATCCACGTAACTGAAGTCCCTCATCCCTGGCATCATTCTAGTAAATCTCTTCTGCACACTTTCTAAGGCCTTCACATC
This sequence comes from Heptranchias perlo, assembly GCF_035084215.1. Classification (NCBI taxonomy): domain Eukaryota; kingdom Metazoa; phylum Chordata; class Chondrichthyes; order Hexanchiformes; family Hexanchidae; genus Heptranchias; species Heptranchias perlo. Next base: position 24,756,061 of record NC_090333.1, read on the forward strand.
TTTCCGAAAGTACGGTGCCCAGAACTGGACACAATACTCCAGTTGTGGCCAAACCAGTGTTTTATAAAGGTTCTGCATGACCTCCTTGCTTTTGTACTTTATGCCTCAATTCATAAAGCCCAGGATCCCGTATGCTTTTTTAACCGCTTTCTCAACCTGCCCCACCACCTTCAACGATTTGTGCACATATACACCCAGATCTCTTCCTGTACCTCTTTTAGAATTGTGCCCACTAGTTTATATTGCCTCTCCTCGTTCTTCCTACCTAAATGTATCACTTCGCATTTTTTTGGGTTAAATTTCATCTGCCACATTTCCGCCCATGCCACCAGCCTGTCTATATCCTCTTGAAGTCTTATTACTATCCTCCTCACTGTTCATTACACTTCCAAGTTTTGTGTCATCTGCAAATTTGGAAATTGCGCCCTGTATTTCCAAGTCATTAATATATATCAAGAAAAGCAGTGGTCCCAGCACTGACCCCTCCCTCCGGTCTGAAAAACAGCCGTTCACCACTACACTCTGTTTCCTGTTACTTAGCCAATTCTGTATCCATGCTGCTACTACCCCTTTTATTCCATGGGCTTCAATCTTAATGACAAGCCTATTATGCCTTTTGAAAGTCCATATATATACATCAACTGCATTGCCCTCATCTACCCACTCTGTTACCTCATCAAAAAACTCTCTCAAGTTAGTTAAACAAGATTTGTCTTTAGGGAAAGCCAGCATAGATTTGTTAATCAATCCACACATGTCCAAATGACTGCTAATTCTGTCCTGGATTATCGTTTCTAAAAGTTTCCCCTCCACTGAGGTTAAACTGACTGGCCTGTAGTTGCTGGGTTTATCCTTACACCCTTTTTTGAACAAGGATGTAACATTTGCAATTCTCCAGTCCTCCGCACCACCCCTGTATCTACGGATGTTTGGAAGATTATGGCCGGTACCTCCACAATTTCCACCCTTCCCTCAGTAACCTAGGATGTATCCCATCTGGACTTGGTGACTTATCTACTTTTAAGTACAGTTAGCCTTTCTAGTTCCTCCTCTTTATCAATTTTTAGCCCATCCACTATCCCAACTACCTCTTCACTTACTGAGATTTTGGCAACATCACCTTCCTTGGTAAAGACAGATGCAAAGTATTAATTTAATACCTCTGCCTTCATGAGTAGATCTCCTTTTTCGTCCCTAATGGGCCCCACCCCTCCTCTTGCTACCAGTTTACTGTTATACATGCCTATCGAAGACTTTTGGGTTCCCTTTTATGTTGGCTGCCAGTTTATTCTCATACTCTCTCTTTGCCCCTCTTTCCTTTTTCACTTCCCCTCTGAACTTTCTATATTCAGCCTGGTTCTCACTTGTGTTGTCAACCTGACCTTCATCTAAAGCATCCAGCATATTTGGAAACAAGCGAGGAGTGTCTATACGAACTACTTGTACAGTGTGTGCCCACAGCAGCCAAGATTATTGAAGAAAAACATTGGTGTTTTTTTTTAAAAAAACAGCAAAATGTAAAACCCACAGAGTTTCCAGCAAAAACTAATACACAGAGAAAATACAGCAATGTTTACTGGAAAATGTTGGCAGGGGTGGGGGGTGGCGGAGGAGAGAGTGGACTATTTCTGTAGATGATCCCAACATCTACCTACCTTTTTAAGAGCTCTGCTTTGAGCAAGACAAGCTCCATGATCCCCAGTGCTCCCATTTGAACTGGGTTGGGAAGCAGCACACTGTGGGCACTCTCTTGCTGACTGTTGGAAGTTCGGGTGAGGGATCTAATTTTGTACGTGTATATCACCAAAATTACCGGTCAGGAAATCTGGCGACCACAGGCCTGAATTTCCAAGGCATGCCTGCAAAGCTCTGCACCCCAGCAAGACCTTGGATAGTTTTCCTCGCTGTTCCTGAAGTTTGTGTTGAGCTTGGTTGGAGAAGTGTACAAAGTTCAAAGATGGAGTGGTCAGAGTGGAAATGAGAAGTGAAGTTCAAGGAGTTCAGTCACTGGTTATGTGTATGTCTGCCCAATATAGAGGAGAGTGCACTATGATGGTTGGGGGGTTAAAGCAGATTGAAGGGGTCTTTTTTTATAGGCTGTGCTATAACTTACCTAGGAGTACTTGATACTGACATAGGTCACTCGACGTGGACACGTTTTCAATCCCTAGCATTAACATCACTTGTGTTGACTTACTTTTGTACAAAAAACATACCTGCACAAAAAATTATTAAAGCAAATCATTTATTCTAATAGAATATATCTGGTTTGCTAATTTAAAATGTATTGTTATTAATCATTATTTTTGGATATGTTTTATTGCTTTTCCACCTGAAATAAGGCAGCATCGTTTGATGGTGACCTATATAGACAACGTGCGTCATGGCTTTTTCCTTGGAAAGTCAGGACAAAGAGAGTTTCGCTCAGTGCATTAGTGATGCTATAGGTATGGGGATCTGCAGCTTCTGGAACTCGGGAAGCTCTAACTAGTGGTAGAATTGTGCAGCTGCAGGTGTGTTTTTTGTCACAGAATGGTGGTGCCCAAATAAGGAGTTTACAACATATATAGCAAATGTAATATATATAAATAGCTAACTGTGTATATTATATTCTTACAGGTACACTGTTCCTCCAGAGCATGGAAAGCGACTGGAACGCCTGGCTAAAGGTAAAAATTTGTATTGTAATCTGTTCCTACCTTCTGAATTTCTACCTTGAAATAACTTAACTTGGAGGGCATGTTCTAGAATCATAGAAATTAACGGCACAGAAGGAGGCCATTCGGCCCAACGTGTCTGTGCCGGAATCTATTGTGCCGTTCTATTGAATGTATTCCCCCATTTTATAATTGGAGGGAGGTTGGTGAGGGCTGGAAATGTTCCCAGATTTTGTTTGATTTCTTTTTAAGGAACCATCAACTTTCTTACTGTTAAGAACACAGGCAAGATCACATTTCCGTCCTTGCTGGCCACTTCGTGACGTCACTCTGGAATATCCTGGAGCAGTTGTGACTTTCAACAATTCTGAGAGCCAATCAAGCTGCATGACCCTGGGAAACCAGTGTTTGGATTACGGCTCCAGATTGGAGTTGTCTTTCTCGCTCATCTTTCTTACCCCCCATTATTGTCTTCTAATGCAGTCACTCCAAAATCCATTCTGTTGGTGATCTCATGGGAAAGGCTTGAGCTTTTTAAAAGTCAAATCAAATTTTCTCTCTTTTCAATATATAAAATAGAAGGGGGGGGAGGAGGGGTGCTACTTATACTCTTTTTTTTTTTCTCTTCTCCCCCATCCCTGATTTGCCGCTGCCTTGAAGGGACAATCTTTTGGGACCCAGACAAAAAAAGTATTTTCATGCATGTAAAAACCTGCCATTTAGAGCTCTTACATTCCTGGATGAGTATCTCTGGTGACAAAAGCTGTAGGGGCACATTCTGGAGTGATTCCAGTGAGTTGGTGCTTCCTACTGGCCTGGAGTCTGATCTGTAGTTGCCCAATCCAATACAGAGAGTGATTTCACCAACTATTCATGCTCTTGGCCTAAAGGGGTCTGAGTATCTTATTTACTGGTTGGAAAGACACGAGTCTGTTACTTTGAAAAGTCAATCTCCAGTTTGTTTTAAAGTCTTTTAGAAAAAGCAAAGAAATTCAATAATCCACACAGCCTCTCTACTTCAACTGATAAATCTGATGAATACCAGGAAGTTTTGCAAAGCGCAGTTGTTCAGAATACGCAGATGTAGTCGGTAGCTCCTTTCAACAGTTTTTTTTGGCAGCCCAAGTTTTTGAAATGTGCTTGAATTATAAACTTTAATGAAGGTGTTAAAAGCATAAACATTCGTAATCATGTTATTGAGTAAATGTGTAACTTTTTTGTTTTGTTTAAAACCTTATTTTGGACATTCTACATTTCAGTTTCTGAGGAAAAGAATGGTGGTCAAACATTTTTTTCATAAAGCATTTTGATTCAATTTATTTATCTTTTTCTTATTAGTATGTTTTTCTGACTGGTCATTCATGATTAGTTGTTTCCTCAAGTCCTTAGTAGATTCTGATGAGTAGTTTTATGGCTATTTTTCTTATTTTTGATTCATGCAGTCCCTACCTCTTCAGTTCTAATTTTCGACTATTTTACTTTGAAACACAATCAATGAAGTGTGATTGACAACAAAAAGTGGCAGGAAGTGTTAGATTATAGGAAATGCAAACATCTCAAGACTTCAAATATATAATAAAAATCTATTTAATTTCATTGTTTTCCTAATGTTCATTCAAGTTATTTTTAATTCTTGTTCACAGAAGTGTAACAAAAGCACTTCATTTATATAACTACATTATGTGAAAATGCACAGTTATTTACATACCAGCAATGGCAGGCACCATTTATCTTATGTTATAAACATTTTTATCATTCAGCAATGCCACTGGAGATCCATTTCAAATTATGTATGCACACTTCCTGAGTCACACTTTACCACCTAACACCCTTGTGGGAACACTATCACCACAAGGACAGGAGCAGCTCAAAGTCCAACAACGCCACCAACTCCAGGTCAAGTAACATGCACAATAAATGCAACATTGTCAAAATCACCCATATCCCATGAACAAATATAGTTTTAAAAAAAAATTGTTACTTTGTAACTCATTCAAATTTTACTGCTTCATTGTTTGAAAATTTGTATTCACATTAAACGGTGACAAGTCACAACTGAGCACACAAATGCTATACCAGTCATCAAGTAGCAAGCCACCAAAGAATAGCTGCAAATCAAAAATGAGTGAACCTTTAGTTCACTTTTTCCTCCACAACTTCAAATATACAACATTTAAAATTTCTCATTATTATTTGGAGGTCTGAGCCCCTCAGATCTGAGGCTATGCATTTTCTTTTATGCTGAGGCTTGGATTCCTTTCCTGGGATTTTTTTTTCATCAACTGCCAGAGCAAATTTATTAAACAGTTTTTATTTAAATGTGAACAGCAGCAATGGCACAGTATCTGTTTTATAGTAGTGCTTAAATGCAATTATCTCCTTGAATAAGTAGAAAACAACAATCGTTACAAGTGCCTCTTTAAACTATAATGTATTCTTGCATGACTTTTTTCCCCTCAGTGTCCATAGGTACAGGAGAGTTTAAAATGAGTGAAAAGCAATTTTGAAACCGATATTAGAAAATATTTCTTTCTTTAAAGGATAGTAAGTGTCTTGGAGTGATTTATCAGGTGAAGTATTAAAATCAGAGGTTTTGGAGAGTTCAAGGTACTGTTGGTGCTAGGCTGAGAAAACGAGAGATGAGCTCAAATGAGCCAAATAGCCTTTCTTTGCCCTCGACTTTGTCTTGTTTTGTGGATTGGTTCATAAGATGAATTGCTAAATCTTTTTTCAAACAGGCTTTTTTCCAGGTAGTGCTCAGAGCTGTGAAGCTTTTCTGCGCCATAAGATGACTCTGATATCCCCTTCTATTCTGAAGAAATATGGAATTCCGTTTGACCGGGTATGTACAAGATGCTATTGGGATATTGTACATTATACTGCAGTAATGAGAGTTATATATTCTAGTCTGTATGTTTCCTTGGGTGGTAGGTTTGCTTTCGTTCTTGATGTGTGGGGGTGCAGTGGTGGGGGGTGCCGGCTAACATGCCTGTGCTACTGTTGCATTCTAATTCATGGTTGACTGTTCCAACTAGTTTGCTGTTGGAGCTTGTTGATCAAAATGCACTGCAGTGAAGTATGTTTAGAACTAATGCTGAATATGATAACTATAATTTACTATGCAATCAATCTGCATTTTCATTGATTTCTTAAGGCATTAAAAACTCTAGAATATGTAGAACAGACAGCTATATCAGGTGCAGCGAAATCTTCAAAAACATACTGATCCTTCTGCATGATAGGGGTACTTAGAGTTGCATGGCTGTCAAACAGTCGATGTTTGACAACTTCACAGTAGTTCAAATTAAACTAACAGAATTTTTTTCCTAGATATGTTGTCTATTCATTCCAGTTGTTGGATAGTGAAACTTAATTGCAAAATAAATTTGCTGTAGAAATGTTCATTTCAAACTGCTTTTCTCGGGCCACCAGCATTTATAGCAATTTCTGTATTATATTGAATAAGGAAAGAATTGTTAGTAAAAGAAGTTGCTCTTCTGTTTTTGAACAAGGAGCTAATATTAGGGAGATATATTTACTACCCCTTTGGTGCTCTGTTGTCTAGATCCCACTTTGTTTAAAAAAAACATCTTTCCTTCTCTTCTAATAAGCTCCATACTAAATTGCTGATCCCTGTTTCCTCCTTTTAATTCTTTAAAAGGGCTTTTTGACATGTGTTTTTTGGTTTACTTGTATTTTATGTGCCTGCCTCACCAGCAGAGCAGTGAAGTGCTTGTGGATTTCTATTGTCCACAAGCAGAATATATCTGGAATATTTAATGTTTCTGCTTACATTGACTTCAGCTGTATTTATACTCTGTTACTAGTGTGAGGATGGTAGCTTCAGAATTGACTCAACACTTAGGCAGTACCTAATTTGTATTGCACTCTTTAGGTTAGGAAAGATCTCTGCTTGCTTACATGCAAGGTACTGCTCCTCTCAGTAAATTTTAAATATTTTGAGAGCAGGAGTTTTATCAGACTACCTTGCAAAACAAAAACTCTGCTTAGGCTTTGAGCACTTTATAAAACTTAACAGACCTGCTGAACTTGCTAAACTAGTCTTGACACAACAACTGGTCCCTACAATTTAGGACTATTTCTAAAATCCCTGTTGTTCTACTGTTTTGATTCTTTCTGCCCTTATACCAAGTGCTCTGTTACCAGAAACACTCGGTTTACAGATTGTGCGCAGTGCACTACAGACTGGTCAAACTTTAATCATTACAAATCTCTATGCTTTGATAGGGGGGAGAAGAGTGGACAGAGAGATTTTTCCCAGCAGTTAATTCTCAGCCATATCTCTTTCTGTCCAATTGATTAGTTAATATTTTGATTTTTCACAATTTAGTTTTTGCTGTCATAATTAGTTGTTGGAATTTGTCTCGTTGTTTGTACCAGTAATGTATTCGGGATGTATTCATTCTAAGAAAATATTCACCTTTTACCCAGCCTTCTCATTCATTTATTCATAGGTAACTCAGGAGGCAGGGGAGTTTATGATCACATTCCCCTATGGTTATCATGCTGGCTTTAACCATGGCTTTAACTGTGCTGAATCAACAAACTTTGCCACACTTAGATGGATAGAGTATGGGAAGCATGCTGTTCTGGTATGTACTGTTCTTATATTTTATATTTTATTATTGACCTCTGGAGGTGACACTGGTTTTTATGATACCAATATGTTAGCCAATAGGTACAGATTAAAATTGCATGTCATAGTGAGACTGTTAATTGGTTTAGAATTACTATTAATATACAGTTTTCTACATTTAATTTTAAAATCTGTAGCAGGGTTTGAAAATAGTCACTTTTATCTGCTGGGTAAAACACTTTTTCATAGAAGAGCAGTGTCGCTCAGTTAGCATTTGAATTGGAAAGAAAAACTCCTTTTTAATAGTTTGACACGACAGACTTCCAGTGGCAAGTCTCTTAATTGGGGCACAGTTGTGATGTTTAGCTGCTAGCCTGTGATGTTTAGCTGCTAGCCTATGCCTTTAAAGCTGCAACTATAAAAATCTGGGTAATGCAACTAATTATAAAATGCCGATGTCAGAGAGCAGTTGTAACTGCTTGTAAATTTCTTAGGCTCCAGGTTCAGTTGTTGGCTTTTTAAAAAAATATATATATTTTGCATCTGTAACAAAGTGTGCCCTTTAGTGTGGGGACAGATGTGTACACATAAAATTATCAAATAGTTATAGCACAGAAGGAGGCCATTCAGCCCATTGAGCCTATGCCGGTTCTATTTAAGAGCAATCCAGTTAGTTCCCCGTAGCCCTGCAAATTTTTTTCCTTCAAGTATTTATCCAATTCCTTTTTGAAAGCCATGATTGAATCTGCTTCCACCACCCTTTCAGGCAGCGCATTCCTGATCATAACTACTCGCTGTGTAAAAAAGTTTTTCCTTTGGTTCTTTTGCCAATCACCTTAAATCTGTGTCCTCTGGTTCTTGACCCTTATGCCAATGGAAACAGTTTCTCTTTCTTTCTTTTATCTAAACCCTTCATGATTTTGAACACTTCTATCAAATCTTCTCTGAACCTTCTCTGCTCTCTTCTCCGGTCTATCCATGTATCTGAAGTCCCTCATCCCTGGAACCATTCTAGTAAATCTTTTCTGCATCTTCCCTAGGGCCTTCACATCCTTCCGAAAGTGCAGTGCTCAGAATTGGACATAATACTCCAGTTGTGGCCGAACCAGTGTTTTATAAAACGTTCAACATAACTTCCTTGCTTTTGTACTCTATGCCTCTGTTTATAAAGCCCAGGATCCCGTATGCTTTTTTAACCGCTTTCTCAACCTGTCCTGCCGCCATCAAAGATTTGTGCACATATACCGCCAGGTTTCTCTGTTCCTGTACCCCCTTTAGAATTGTACCATTTATATTGCCTCTCCTCATTCTTCCTACGCAAATGTATCACTTCGCATTTTTCGGCATTAAATTTCATCTGCCCGTCCATTTCACCAGCTTGTCTTTGTCCTCTTGCAGTCTATTACTGTCCTTCTCACTGTTTACTACACTTCCAAGTTTTGTGTCAGCTGCAAATTTTGATATTGTGCCCTGTACACCCAATTCCAAGTTGTTAATATATATCAAGAAAAGCAGTGGGCCTAGTACCAACCCCTGGGGAACGCCACTGTATACCTTCCTGCAGTCAAAAAACAACTGTTCACCGCTACTGTCTGTTTCCTGTCACTTAGCCAATTTCGTATCCATGCTGCCGCAGCTGCTTCCGCTTTTATTCCATGGGCATCAGTTTTGCTGACAAGCCTGTAATGTGGCACTTTATCAAACGCCTTTTGAAAGACCATATACACATCAACTGCATTGCCCTCATCAACCCTCTCTATTACCTCATCAAAAAACTCAATCAAGTTAGTTAGACATAATTTGCCTTTAACAAATCCGTGCTGGCTTTCCTTTATTAATCCACACTTGTCCAAGTGACTATTAATTTTGTCCCGGATTATCGTTTCTAAAAGCTTCCCCACCACTGAGGTTAAACTGACTGGCCCGTAGTTGCCAGGTTTATCCTTGCACCCTTTTTTTTTGAACAGTGGTGTAACATTTGCAATCCTCCAGTCCCCTGGCACCACCCCTGTATCTAAGGATGATTGGAAGATTATGGCCAGCACCTCTGCTATTTCCACCCTTGCTTCCCTCAGCAACCTAGGATTCATCCCATCCGGACCGGGTGACTTATCTACATTAAGTACAGCTAGCCTTTCTAGTATCTAATCTTTATCAATTTTTAGCCCATCTAGTATCTTGACTACCTCCTCTTTTACTGTGACTTTGGCAGCATCTCCTTCCTTGGTAAAGGCAGATGCAAAGTACATCACACATACATATAATGTTCTTTGTAATGGCATAAGAGGAGGTGATAGCCTAATGTTGTAGCAAACTGATGTAGAAAGTGTACTGTTTGTGTGGCTAAGTTGACTAAACATCAAAGAAAGTAAGAGCAAGAGAAAAAAACCAAACAATTGATTATGGTATCTGGAATATTGGTTTACATGGAGCAGCGTTAATCAGAAATTAATTTGCAGTCCTGTACAGTGGAACAAGTTGGCTGGAAATGAATTCCATGTTTTTTTTTCTCCACTTTGTCTGTTGTAGTACTGTTGCTAAATATTAAATTTTCGATAGTCAGCTTGCAATATAAAACTCTTCAAAGCTAGTGATCTTCCCATTTCTTTTGGGGAAATTTGATGAAAGTGAACAAGTTTTCCAGAGAAAGGAAGGTCCCTAAGTATCATGTTGCTAATTTTGTTCTATATTTTTGAACCCAGTACTTCAGACATTGACATATCTGCCTTGTGGACAGTGCCAAGATTTTTCATGCTGCATTTGACAAGAATAGTTACAATATTACCAGTTTTGGTACAGAACCAATTACAGTGGAACCTCCATTATCTGCATATCTAACTGCCAGAAATTGTTTTTTTTGTATTGTACTTGCCTTCATTCCCATTTCTAATATAATGCAAAGGGATTTTCATTGCATTATGGTAATCATTACAACTTCAGTGAAATCACCATTGTCAGTTCCAGAAATATACAAAATGTACAAGTGTGTATTCTTAATCCATAATGCAGTACATTGTGTTGAAACATTAAAAACCCTGCTGAAAGTTTTGATATTACTGCACTAGTTTCAACTATCTTTTTTCACCATATAATTTCTCTTCTATCCAGTGCTCATGCAGGAAGGATATGGTAAAAATTTCGATGGATGTTTTTGTGCGCAAGTTTCAGCCTGAACGTTACAAGTTGTGGAAAGTAGGAAAAGATACAAATTTTATTGACCATACACGAGCCACACCAGAAGCAGTTGCATTTTTTGGTGAAGAATTAAACTCTGTAACTGCAAAGAGTTTGGAGGACCAGGATGCTGATCCAGTTGAAATGGAATCAGACAACATTGCTGAGAAAAAAGTGTCCACTGAACAGGGAGACACTGGTGAAATAAAAAGGTAGAATTTTTCCGCTGCATATATCTCTTAAATGCTGAACTGGATAAATCCAGTATTCTGAAGTGAAATGTCACCTTATTTTGTAAAAAAAACCACACACATACCACATAGGAGCAGTAACTTTATGTTCCCGCCCATTTTTGAAGGGAGAAAAGCTAGATGAGAGTTGGTCTGTAGCATCAAGACAATGGGTGTCTTTTCACATAACTGTAAATATTAGTTTGTAACTTTGTGCGTGTGATGCTTGTAAGTTTTTCACGTGAGAGAATGTATTTAATTTTTTAATTGTCAAGATCTTTTGCATTGGGATAGCTCAGTAAATTTCTGTCAAAATCGTGATTCCATGAATTCTTTTTACTAACACATTATTCCTACAACATCACTAATAGTGTATCAAAAGTAGTTAGTTGACTAATCAAAGATACTGGCAGACAGTTCCTGTCGACTGCAGTTTGAATTTTCTGTTCAGCACCATATTTAGTATTCTTAGCATCATGTTTATTTAACATTTAGTACCAGACATTTTAACAGAGGACCTTGCTTTAACAATTGAATATTTTACAGTAATGCTTCCAGTACAGCCACACAGATTGTTACACAAGATTAGGGCTCATGGGATTGTGGGTAATTTCTTGGCATGGATTGAGGATTGGTTAACGGACAGAAAACAGAGAGTAGGAATAAATGGGTCATTTTCAGGTTGGCAGGTTGTAACTAGTGGGGTGCTGCAAGGATCAGTCCTGGGGCCTCAGCTATTTACAATATATATCAATGACTTAGATGAGGACACCGAGTGTAATGTATCCAAGTTTGTTGATAATACAAAACTAGGTGGGAAAGTGAGCTGTGAGGAGGATGCAAAGGGCTTATAGACAGGTTAAGTGAGTGGGTGAGAAGGTGGCAGATGGTGTATAGTGTGGGGAAATGTGAAATTATCCACTTTGGTAGGAAGAATAGAAAAGCAGAATATTTTTTAAAAGGTGAGAAACTAAGAAATAAGACCATAAGAGATAGGAGCAGGAGTAGGCCGTTTGGCCCCTCGAGCCTGCTCCGCCATTCAATGAGATCATGGCTGATCTGATTTTTACTTTGACTTCCTTGCTGATCAAAAATTTGTCTAACTCAGCCTTGAATGTATTCAATGACCCAGCCTCCACAGCCTTTTGGGGTAAAGAATTCCAAAGATTCATGATCCTCTGGGAGAAGAAATTCCTCCTCATTTCTTTCTTAAATGGACAACCCCTTATTCTGAGACTATGCCCCCTAGTTTTAGATTTCCCCCATGAGGGGTAACACCCTCTCAGCATCTACCCTATCGAGTCCTCTCAGAATCTTGTATGTTTCAATAAGATCTCCTCTCATTCTTCTAAACTCCAATGAGTATAGACCCAACCTGTTCAATCTTTCCTCATAAGACAACCCTTCCATACCCAGAATCAACCGAGTGAACCTTCTCTGAACTGCCTCCAATGCAAGTATGTCCTTCCTTAAATAAGGGCACCAGAACTGTACACAGTACTCCAGGTGTGGTCTCACCAGCACCCTGTACAGCTGTAGCATGACTTCCCTGCTTCCATCTCCCTAGAAATAAAGGCCAATATTCTGTTTGCCTTCCGGATTACCTGCTGCACCTGTATGTTGACTTTTTGTGTTTCATGTATGAGGACATCCAGATCCCTCTATCCCACAGCATTTTGTAGTATTTCTCCATTCTAATAAAGTGGATGACTTCACATTTCCCCACATTATATTCCATCTGCCAAATTTTTGCCCATTCGCTTAACCTGTTAATATCCCTTTGCAGACACTTTGTGTCCTCATTGCAACTTGCTTTTCCACCTATCTTTGTATCATCAGCAAATTTGGCCACAAGACACTCTGTTCCTTCATCCAAGTCATTGATATATATTGTAAATAGTTGAGGCCCCAGCCCTGTGGCACCCCACTAGTTACAGATTGCCATTTTGAAAATTACCCTTTTATCTCGACTCTTTTCTGTTAGTTAGCCAATCCTCTATCCATGAGCTCTTATCTTGTGCAGTAATCTTTTATGTGGCACCTTATTGAATGCCTTTTGGAAATCCAAATATACTGCATCCATTGGTTCCCCTTTATCCACCCTGCCCATTACTTCCTCAAAGAACAATAATAAATTTGTCAGACACGATTTCCCCTTTATAAAACCATGTTGACTCTCCTTGATTGTATTATGAGTCTCTAAATGTCCTGCTATTACTTCCTTAACAATGGATTCTAGCATTTTCCCAATGACATGTTAGGCTAACTGGTCTGTAGTTACCTGCTTTCTGTCTCACTCCCTTCTTGAATAGGGGTGTTACGTTTGCGGTTTTCCAATCCACTGGGACCTTTCCAGAATCTAGTGAATCCTGGAAGTTTACAGACAATGCATCCACTATCTCTGTAGCCACTTCCTTTAAGACCCTTGGATGCAAGCCATCAGTTCCAGGGGACTTGTCAGCCTTTAGACCCATTAGCTTACCTAGTACTTTTTCTCTATTGATAGTGATTGTTTTTAATTCCTCCCTCCCCTTTGCCCCTTGATTTTCTACTATTGATATGTTATTGGTGTCTTCTACTGTGAAGACAGATACAAAATATCTGTTCAATTCCTCTGCCATTTCCTTGTTTTCCATTATTATTTCCCCAGTCTCATCCTCTAAGGGACCAATGTTTACTTCAGCTACCCTCTTCCTTTTTATATACTTGTAGAAGCTTTTACTATCAGTTTTTATTTATTGCTAGTTTACTCTCATAATTTATTTTCTCCCTCTATTATTCTTTTAGTCATCCTTTGCTGGTTTTTAAAGTTTTCCCAATCTTCGGGCTTACCAGTAATCTTTGCCATGTTGTATGCTTTTTCTTGTAACCTGATACCATCCTTGACTTCCTTAGTTAGCCATGGTTGGTTCACCCTTTTTGTGGTGTCTTTCCTCCTCACAGGGATATATTTTTGTTGCGAGTCATAAAATATCTTTTTAAATGTTTGCCACTGCTTATCCACCATCATACCATTTAATCTGTTTACCCAGTCCACTTCAGCCAATTCCACCCTTATTCCTTTATAATTGCCCTTTATTTTAAGTTTAATACAGTAATTTTAGACCCAATATCCTCGCTCTCAAACTGGATGTGAAATTCTATCATGTTATGATCACTGCTTCCCAAGGGATCCTTTACTTTGAGATCATTAATTAATCCTGTTTCGTTACCCATTACCAGATCCAAAATGGCCTGTTCCCTGATTGGTTCCCTGACGTATTGATCTAAGAAACAGTCCCTAATACACTCTATGAACTCCTCCTCAGGGCAATTTTTGCCAATTTGATTTGTCCAATCTATGTTAAAGTTAAAATCGCCCATGATTATTACATTACCTTTCTTACAAGCCCCCTTTATTTCCTGATTTATATTTTGCCCTACAGTGTAGCTACTTTTAGGGGGCCTATATACTACTCCCACCAGTGATTTCTTTCCCTTGCTATTTCTTACCTCCACCCAAATTGATTCGACACATTGATCTTCTGAGCCAAGATCAATTCTCACTATTATACCAATTTCATCCTTTATTAACAGAGCTTCCCCACCACCTTTACCTTTTTTCCTATCCTTCCGAAACGTTAAATAACCCTGAATATTTAGCTCCCAATCTTGCAACCTTGCAACCACGTCTCTGTAATGGGGGGAGATCATACCCATTTGTTTCTATTTGTGCCGTCAGTTCATCTATCTTATTACGAATGCTGCGCGCATTCAGATAAAGAACCTTTAATTTTGATATTTTACCATTCTTTTCTACCCCTGCCCCATTTGCTAGTGCACTCTTATGTTTATATGCTCTGTCCCTTCCTGACACACTCTTTATCATTACCCCCATCGCTTTCCTTGTCTTTTCTCTTTATCAATCTAAACTTTGCCCCACGTGAGCCCTCCTCCCTCCCCCCCCCCCCCCCCCCCCCCCCATTTAGTTTAAAGCCTTCTCTACTGCCCTAGTTATTCGGTTTGCCAGAACACTGGTCCCAGCATGGTTCAGGTGAAGCCCGTCCCAACGGAACAGCTCCCTCTTTCCCCAGTACTGGTGCCAGTGCCCCATGAATCGAAACCCACTTCTCCCACACCAATCTTTGAGCCACGCATTCATCTCTCTGATCCTATTGACCCAATGCCAATTTGCTCGTGGCTCAGGTAATAATCTGGAGATTATCACCTATGTGGTTCTGCTTTTTAATTTAGCCCCTAGCTGCTCAAACTCCCTCAGCAGAACCTCTTTCTTAGGTACCAACAACATAGGTAGGACTATGTGAACCTATGAAATGTTGGTAGTCAGAGGGATTTGGGTGTCCTTGTCCATGAATCACAGAAAATTAACATGCAGGTACAGCGAGCAATTAGGAAGGCAAATGGTATGCTCGGCTTTGTTGCATGGGGTTTGGAGTATAAAAGTAGGAGGTCTTGCTGCAATTAAATAGTACTCCAGGTGTGGTCTCACCAGAGCAGTGTGTTCAGTTTTGGTCTCCTTGCCTAATGAAGGATATACTTGCCTTAGAGGGGGTGCAACAAAGGTTCACTAGATTGATTCCTGGGATGAGAGGGTTGTCCCATGAGGAGAGATCGAGTTGAATGGACCTATGTTCTCTGGAGTTTAGAAGAATGAGAGGTGGTCTCATTGAAACGTATAAAATTTTTTAGAGGGCTTGACTGGGTAGATGCTGAGAGGCTGTTTCCCCTGGCTGGAGAGTCTGGAACTAGGGGTCATAGTCTCAAGAAAAGGGGTCGACTATTTTGGACCGAGATGAGGAAAAAATTTCTTCACTCAGAGGGTTGTGAATCTTTGAAATTCTCTACCCCAGAGGGCTGTGGATGCTGAGTCGTTGACTATATTCAAGACTGAGATTGATAGATATTTGGACACTAAGGGAATCAAGGGATATGGGGATCGGGTGGGAAAGTGGAGTTCACGTCGAAGATCAGCCATGATCTTATTGAATGGCGGAGCAGGCTCGAGGGGCTGTATGGCCTACTGTTCCTATTTTTTATGTTCTTACGCTTGATTAAATTATCTCCATTGTCCATTCTGCTTGTAAGTGCATTAGTTTGTGAATAGTTTCATTCTTGTTTGAGCATTTATAGAAATTAGATGATTCAATTTACAAACAAGCATCTTGAGCTTATTAATTGTATGCAACATGTCAATATTTCAACAGCAAGGAGATGGCAGTTGTACATATGAGACCTCCTTTGCAGAGATGATATCTGGTGTAAGCTTAGAAATGTTTTATCATTGCAGCTCAGAACCATTGTAGAAATATGCTCGGTAGTGTCCCAAGTAAGAAGTCCCATTTTCATTTAGATTCCTGAATACTTGGTGTGTCAATATTTTATGTATTTAGAAACTTAATTTGAAGTGATTTCATGTTGCTGCTTGGACAGCTGTTAAGTGATACTTCCTCCAAGGTAATATATATTTTTCTTAAAAGTAACAAATGCTTTGTATGTTCAAAATGTATTTAAACATGATATTGCTTTTCCTGCTTTTAATGAACCATCATGGGAAAAATTTCAATGATAGTCTTCAAATTATTTGTCCACTCCATTGGATCTGTTCGTGCGGAGGAGGAAATTTAGATTTGGCAATAACCATCATTTGTCAATTCAGAATTTTTGGCTTTTGGGCTCCCTGGTGGGTAGAGACACTGGTACAGCATTAAACCATACAGGCCAGAAAGTCTCTTGTTCTATGCTACATTTCCTTCTACAGTGGAATGGCCTGGCAATGCATAAAGATTGGCAACCACACTCCATAGAGAGTGAGTATCTTGTGAAAAGTAGGCGAGAAAATTGGGAAAGCAAAAACAAGTCTTTTTTGCTGTTTAGTGGAGAACTGAATTTTGCATTTGGTGGCTGTCAATAGACATTTTCAGAGTGCACATTGTTTTTTATAATTTACTAATGACCACTTTTTTTCATTATCCAGTCCAGTAAAACATCGAATAGGAACAAAGAGACACAAGGTTTGCCTGGAGCTGCCGCAGGAGGTGAGTGAAAGTGCTGCGATCCTGAAAGAGGGGGATGAGAGTAATCCTGCTCCACTAAGTGAGTGTGAAGACTCTAAGAGAAAGCTGAAAAAGGAAGAGGAGGGATGCTGTGAAGCGGCAGCTGACAGTGCCGATCTGATTGTTCCAGGTAGGACTTTGGAATCTATTCCAGTAACTAGTCAACAATCAACATTAATTTTTCTTGCTTTCCTGAATGGTGTGACTTTTACTGTAGCTGGCTGTTCTTCAGTATCTTGCCAAAATGGCCATTTTTATGTGTGAACCTAGAGAGTTACAAGCAGCTGTTTTACTGGAGAGATGGAGGAGGGGCAAACGCAGTTGAGCCTTGACCCTGTTCTTGCACAAGCACTTTGAAGCAGAGATTAATGAATAGCAAGCAGAAGCAGGATCCATGGTTGTACTTTTTCTCTTCCTCCACTACCTAACTCAGGAGTGCTGAGGGCAACTGTAGTTCACCCATCACTCCCCTCACCATTGTCTCAACTCAAATCAACAAACTCTGCAGACTAGCAATTTAACTTCTGGTTCAGTCCCATGTCCTGGACATACCCACTGAGCTATTGTTAAGCCTGTGTATATGATTTTTGAAACAACAAAATTAAATATGGTACGAAGTAATGGGTGTTGTGAAATTCTGCCAACATCTTTGAGGTACTGATGGTTTGCTTTGGCAGTCAAATATAAGTATACAAATTATACAGCTGTAATTTCCATATACTTTTTATAAAATGTTTGATGACATCACAATTTTTTTTGCTGTTTCTAGTGCATCTTTTTCAATTTTTTTTGTTGCAGAACCTGCTCCAGTAAAGGTTGAGACAAAATCTGAAAATGCTCCACTGGAAGAGAAGCTTACATTGAAGCCAACCATGTCCAGCTCAGCGGACACTGCTGTTACAGTGTTAAACTTCTCCGTGGCCACTCCTTCCCAAAATACTCCTATCCCGTCCGTGAAATCATCTGACTCCAGCTTGTCAGATTCAGAGACTACAAGCACTCAAAGTTCAAGCCAAGAGAGTGCTGCAGAAGACTCTGATAACAGTCCAGATTGGAGTGGAACAATTAAAACAAACGTTGGAACTAGCCTCAATGAACAAGACCTTGCAGAGGTATTTATATATCAAGTAATTTCATATTGTTTGGGTGCACTTCCCTTTTACTGCGTGATGCCTCAAGCACTCTCCCACTCTACCCTATGAAACAATGTACATCAGTCAAACTGATACAATTTTATGTGAGCAGAGAAGGGAAATAGTTAAGAAATTACATTAAGTAAACAGGGGAAGTACCTCAAACCAATCACCTTATAAACTGTTAATCTACAGGTTGAAGGAGTCTTTTAACAGTCGGCAAGCTTAAAATGTGGATAAGTTTGCATCCCTTTTGTGAATACTTGTTCCAGCTGACAGAGCAGTGGTTGTTCAGTGTTTTCATTAGGAGATGCATTCCAATGCATTGATGAGGATTTTTTTGCATGTCATATATTCGTATGCACAAGAGTGCACCTGGAATCATTACATTTTTACAGCACAGAAGGCCATTCGGCCCATTATTACTGTGATGGCTCTTCCAACGAGCTATCCGCTTAGTCCATTTCTCCATTCGTTTTCAAATTTTTTTTTTCCTGTGTGAATGATTCCTATTTTGAGTATTTCTGGGGTATTATTCTTCATCAAACGCAAGAGACCTGTGTCGACTTATTCCTATTTAAGCTCTCGTCAAACAGATGGTCAACATTTGAAGATGGAAGGTACCACCTCTATAGGCTTCTGCACTCGCTAGCCCACGATTTTCTGACCATTCACTTTAATGGTCTACCTTGCAACAGTTCAAAGCATGATCAACCCTAGGGTTCTGCAATTGGCCAGTGCTGCTAAACTCTACTTTGGAATGAGTGAATAGAGCTTTGAAGTCTTGATGCTCAGGCAATTTTATTAGTGTTTATATTAATACTAATGCATGGCAGGAGGATACAATAAGACCAAGTAGTGTCTGAGGAAGCCTTGCTTCCTGAATGATTCCTTCAATATTGTGTTTTCAGCATATGACTAATTCTCTGATTGTTGCCGTACCTTATCCCTTATACCTTATTGCTGTGGAACTCCCTTCCCCAGAGAGCGGTGGAGGCAGGGTCATTGAATATTTTTAAGGTTGAGTTAGATAGATTCCTGATTAACAAGGGAGTCAAAGATTATAGTAGGTAGACGACAAAGTAGGGTTGAGGTCACAATCAGATCAACCATGATTTTATCAAATGGCAGAGCAGGCTCGAGGGACTGAATGGCCTACTCCTGCTCTTAATTCATATGTTTGTATCCTACACACACTACCTGCATTACCTCCAGAATAGTTTCCTGCTGATAAGTATATTCCAGATCTATCGTAGCTGCATTTGCAGTACAGACACTCCCAGAATTTTAGCTCCCTCTTCCTACGTTGCAAGCCACTACAGTTTGGGAGAACTTTAGCCGATCAGCACCTCCAGGCATCTTTACTGTCTTAACCTATTGCTAATTCTTCAGTGTGGAAACAAAGTAAGAAAGTTACATAAACAAAGCAAAGCTCCAGTCCCCTTGGAAGCAGCTAAGCAATTTAATGCCTGTGTGAAGGAAACTGTGTATGCACATTTCATTCTGCAGACAAAGATAATCTCTTGCCAGGCTCACCAGAAGTAGTTCACACAAAAAAGTAAAAACTAGCTTTGGTGCTGTACACTTGCTAGTAGTCAAAGGGAAAGTGGTGGTGAATTTGGTCAATATTGCACTATCAGCAATGAGCATCATAAGCCCATTTTTAAAAATAAAACAGTTGGCAGTACAGCAGCCATTTAGTTTCTAATTGAGAATATCTGACTCACCTATTAGTTCTTCTTAGACGGGGGTATGGTAGCATAGTGGTTATGTTACTGGACTAATAATCCGGAGTCATGAGTTCAAATCCCGCCACGGCAGCTGGGGAATTTAAATTCAATTAATTAAATTCAATTAATTAAATAAAATCTGGAATTAAAATACTAGTATCAGTAATGGTGGCCATGAAACTACCGGATTGTCGTAAAAACCCATCTGGTTCACTAATGCCCTTTAGGGAAGGAAACCTGCCGTCCTTACCCGGTCTGGCCTATATGTGACTCCAGACCCACAGCAATGTGGTTGATTCTTAATTGCCCTCTGAAATGGCCTAGCAAGCCACTCAGTTGTTCAATCTCGCCCAGTCGACTCTGCAAAGTCCTCCTCACTAACATCCGGGGATTTGTGCGAAAATTGGGAGAGCTGTCCCACAGACTAGTCAAGCAACAGCCTGACATAGCCATACTCACAGAATCATACCTTTCAGCCAACGTCCCAGACTCTTCCATCACCATCCCTGGCTATGTCCTGTCCCACCGGCAGGACAGACCGACCAGAGGTGGCAGTACAGTGATATACAGTCAGGAGGGAGTGGCCCTGGGAGTCCTCAACGTTTGACTCTGGACCCCATGAAATCTCATGGCATCAGGTCAAACATGGGCAAGGAAACCTCCTGCTGATTACCACCTACCGCCCTCCCTCAGCTGATGAATCAGTCCTCCTCCATGTTGAACACCACTTGGAGGAAGCACTGAGGGTAGCAAAGGCACAGAATGTACTCTGGGTGGGGGACTTCAATGTCCATCACTAAGAGTGGCTCGGTACCATCACTACTGACCGAGCTGGCTGAGTCCTGAAGGACATAGCTGCCAGACTGGGCCTGCGGCAGGTGGTGAACGAACCAACACGAGGGAGAAACTTACTTGACCTCGTCCTCACCAATCTACCTGTCGTAGATGTATCTGTCCATGACAGTATTGGTAGGAGTGACCACCGCACAGTCCTCATGGAGATGAAGTCCCGTCTTTGCACTGAGGACACCACCCAAGGTGTTGTGTGGCACTACCACTGTGCTAAATGCAATAGATTCAGAACAGATGTAGCAGCTCAAAACTGGACATCCATGAGGTGCTTTGGGCCATCAGCAGCAGCAGAATTGTATTCCAGCACAATCTGTAACCTCATGGCCCGGCATATTCCTCACTCTACCATTACCAACAAGTCAGGGGATCAACCCTGGTTCAATGAGGAGTGTAGAAGAGCGTGCCAGGAGCAGCACCAGGCATACCTAAAAATGTGGTGCCAACCTGGTGAAGCTACAACTCAGGACTACATGCATGCTAAACAGCGGAAGCAACATGCTATAGACAGAGCGAAGCGATTCCACAACCAACGGATCAGATCAAAGCTCTGCAGTCCTGCCACATCCAGTCGTGAATGGTGGTGGACAAGTAAACAACTAGCGGGGGGAGGAGGCTCTGTAAACGTCCCCATCCTCAACGATGGCGGAGTCCAGCACGTGAGTGCAAAAGACAAGGCTGAAGCGTTTGCAACCATCTTCAGCCAGAAGTGCCAAGTAGATGATCCATCTCGGCCGCCTCCTGATATCCCCACCATCACAGAAGCCAGTCTTCAGCCAATTCGATTCCCTCCACGTAATATCAAGAAACGGCTGAGTGCACTGGATACAGCAAAGGTTATGGGCCCTGACAACATCCCGGCTGTAGTGCTGAATGCTTGTGCTCCAGAACTAGCTGCGCCTCTAGCCAAGCTGTTCCAGTACAGCTACAACACTGGCATCTACCCGACAATGTGGAAAATTGCTCAGGTATGTTCTGTCCACACAAAGCAGGACAAATCCAATCCGGCCAATTACCGTCCCATCAGTCTACTCTCAATCATCAGCAAAGTGATGGAAGGTGTCGTCAACAGTGCTATCAAGCGGCACTTAATCACCAATAGCCTACTCACTGATGCTCAGTTTGGGTTCCGCCAGGACCACTCAGCTCCAGACCTCATTACAGCCTTGGTCCAAACATGGACAAAGGAGCTGAATTCCAGAGGTGAGGTGAGAGTGACTGCCCTTGACATCAAGGCAGCATTTGACAGAGTGTGGCACCAAGGAGCCCTAGTAAAATTGAAGTCATTGGGAATCAGGGGGAAAACTCTCCAGTGGCTGGAGTCATACCTAGCACAAAGGAAGATGGTAGTGGTTGTTGGTGGCCTATCATCTCAGCCTCAGGACATTGCTGCAGGAGTTCCTCAAGGCAGTGTCCTCGGCCCAATCATCTTCAGCTGCTTCATCAATGACCTTCCCTCCATCATAAGGTCAGAAATGGGGATGTTCGCTGATGATTGCACAGTGTTCAGTTCCATTCGCAACCCCTCAGATAATGAAGCAGTCCGAGCCCGCATGCAGCAAGACCTAGACAACATCCATGCTTGGGCTGATAAGTGGCAAGTAACATTTGCGCCAGACAAGTGCCAGGCAATGACCATCTCCAACAAGAGAGAGTCTAACCACCTCCCCATGACATTCAACAGCATTACCATTGCCGAATCCCCCATCAACATCCTGGGGGTCACCATTGACCAGAAACTTAACTGGATCAGTCATATAAATACTGTGGCTACAAGAGCAGGTCAGAGGCTGGGTATTCTGTGGCGAGTGACTCACCTCCTGACTCCCCAAAGCCTTTCCACCATCTACAAGGCACAAGTCAGGAGTGTGATGGAATACTCTCCACTTGCCTGGATGAGTGCAGCTCCAACAACACTCAAGAAGCTCGACACCATCCAGGACAAAGCAGCCCGCTTGATTGGCACCCCATCCACCACCCTAAACATTCATTCCCTTCACCACCGGCGCACAGTGGCTGCAGTGTGTACCATCCACAGGATGCACTGCAGCAACTTGCCAAGGCTTCTTCGACAGCACCTCCCAAACCCGAGACCTCTACCACCTGGAAGGACAAGAGCAGCAGGTACATGGGAACACCACCACCTGCACGTTCCCCTCCCAAGTCACACACCATCCCGACTTGGAAATATATCGCCGTTCCTTCATCGTTGGTGGGTCAAAATCCTGGAACGCCCTTCCTAACAGCACTGTGGGAGAACCTTCACCACACGGACTGCAGTGGTTCAAGAAGGCAGCTCACCACCACCTTCTCGAGCAATTAGGGATGGGCAATAAATGCCGGCCTCGCCAGCGACGCCCACATCCCATGAACGAATAAAAAGTAAAATTACAAAGCTCAGCAGTTGTTAGAGGCTGGTGGTCTTTGTCCTGTGTGTGTGTAATGGTGCAGTGTAGGGGTAGCATTTCTGATCAGTGTGCAGCCACATCCTTTCGGCCATTTGTCTGCACGCTGCACTGAGCTCATTGGTGGCTGAAAGTGTATTTTCTGTGCATCCTCCCCCCCCCCCCCCCCCCCAGTCAATAGTGATGGGAATAGATAGTATAACTGGAACTGCCTATTGGCATTGCTGCAGTTATGCTACCAGTAGGGGCATTAGATTATCTACTATGGGTATGGCCTACCTCATTCTTTTGAAGAAATGCAACCTCAACATATAAAACTCACTGCTTTCCCCTCACACTCACATCTCTCTCTGACCTGGTGCTACTTGAAGTTGTTTTCGTTTGTATACATTAATAGTGTAGATCTTATTGACAAGTCATTGCTGCTTCTAGTTGAAGAAGGAAGGATGGGTTTAGTACTCGGCTTTGCATACAACTGATTGGGACGTTATCACCTGAAGTAAAGGGTTATGTTCAGTTTAAATTTGGCAAGGAAGTGTAAGAAAAGAAGTGTTAGATGGTGCATACTCACTCATCACCCTCTCCAGTCATTAAAAGTGTTAATTCCTGACTGGTCAATTTCAGGAAATTCTTCTGATTTCCCCAAGGCTGCCAAGCAAGCTGCAGGAAGCCATGGTTTCCCATGACACAAATTTTAACCCATTTTCCTCCAACCCCAAATGTGTCCCAATGTCTTTATTTTGTATTTGAGAAGTTACCCTAGATTGACAGAGATCATCAACTTTTTTTTGTAGTAATTATGCTGGCATTAATTACATGTACTTTGAAATTAGATTGAATTTTGAATGAATTATTTGTTAACGGAACACTTGCAAAAAGGATTGCAGTGACCATGTGCCAGTTTCCCTAATGCTAAAATATCCAACCCGCCCCCCCTGTTTTTGTGAGGGAAGTGTTACAGTTCTACTGTTTTGTATTTCACAGATGGCTGAGCAATACATGAAAGAGATGAAATCCAAGAAGAAAGCAAAGAGTCGACGTCAGCCTCTGAGTAAACCACCAAGGCACCATGCCATTTCTGTGGTAAAGGACTGCGTTAGTGATGAAGGTTTGTAACCACTAAAGGGTTTAATATGCAGCCCTATAAAAAAGACATTACTGTTGAAGCAGGCCTTTTTGGGGACTGGATTCTACATTAGACTAGTTCATGTTCTGGGGTCAAGTATGTAGCAGATAAACTTTTTTTTATCTTGAACGTCACAATTTGTAGGCAACAGCTGTGTTCTTTTGCAGCTGTTTGCTCTTCAATATTGCCTCTATTTTGTTAATATATCTGTAGTACTAAATCTATGTTGTAGGTAAAATGTGTGTTTATAGTAGAAAAACAAACTTGTAAAAGCTTGTCTTGTTTTGCCAGGTTTAGGTGTGTCCTATAGATTTATACTCTGCAAGCGAAACTTTTCACTCCATGTCTTGGCTGTTCTATGACTCTTGATTAAAGACTTGAGCTTATTTCAGTTCATGTTACTGAGCTAGCATTGAGCAATGCCTGATGGCTGAGGTATGATGAGAAAGACTGAGAGTTAAAGCAGGCAATGCAAATCTCTAATTTATTTGGTAAAAGAATACCATTTACAATGCTGTTGTCTGTTAGTATGCTATGCGGCAGAACAGCAGCATATAGGATTGTTTATCGAGTTCTGGAACATTTGGGAGAGAGGGAGGGTCCTGCTGTGCCACACTTGTTGGTAGCTAGCTTGAGTGCTATTGCAATAAGTGTGGAACTGGTTGCTGTTTGGGGAATGAATGGGAGGAAGAAGGGTAATAGAACTACGAGAAGCAACAAGTAAACTCCAAGACATCATGGAAAGACCATCGCCAATCAGAAGTCACTAGAATAGCATATCTGACCATACCATTTACTTTCATTTAATAGTGATCTGTTAGTGGCTCGTCACTGTAGTGTACTTGATTCTCATTAGAACTGATCTTTTTGTGACAGAAATGCCAGACTTGTTGTCAGTAGAAGATGATCCAATGGAGTCAGAACCATGGGCAAAACCACTTGCTCACCTGTGGCAAAACCGGCCCCAGAACTTTCTCGCAGAACGAGAATACAACAGCACAATGGCACAGTTGACTCCTTACTGCTCCATTTGTGCACTCTTCCAGTCATACCAGGTTAGGATATTTTTCAGTTTCCTCTCCAGTGTTTGAAATTGGGCTAAAGCTTTCCTTTCCAAATTACTGTGCTAAAGATTACTCCAGATAGCAGTAAATTGTACAATTTAGAAAAATGAAGAGAATATTAGTAGAATGACCATAGATTGTGAAAAATGAAACAACATTTTTTATTCTCAATTAATTTTGAAGATGCTTTAGTGCATTTGTAAGTTGTCATTGCAATCTACTTTGTAAATAGAGACCACTGTTGCACTACAATACCTGAATTATAGAGTGCAGTTGCTGTCACTGGCTGAAATTTTGTTTATAGTAATGTTCCATATTGCATATTTGTTGTTGAATATAATGAATACAGGATACTATGAAGTGAAAGTTTATTGGAGGGTAATGCTTCGTTTAGCATCCTCCAAACATCAAATAGTTTGATAGTTTTTAAGATGTTGGGAGTTTCTCATTTTCTCCCCACCCCACCCACCCACCCCACTAGCACCAGTGGCAATATAAAGATTATGCTCTATCCAGACCACCAGTTACTTTTTCCCTAAAGGTAGAAAAGTTCCTTTTTATGCTTCATTCTTTTTTGAGGTAAATCACTTTCAAACTAATTTTCAGCTTCCAAAGTATTTAGCAACCCTATTTTCTTAAGTTTTTGATCTCTTTTTGTCAATGTCTTAAACTGTTTCAGCACTGACATACCAACAGGCATGGAGTAATAGTTTCCTATCCTACTGGGTTCAAACATCATGGGAAGAATTATTCCAGGCTGCCACTGAGGGAGTACTGCAATGTCAGAGATGACATCTTTTTGGGCGAAACATTAGACTCAAGGAGGAAGTAAATAATCCCATAGCACTTTACGAAGAAGAGCAGGGTAGTTCTCTCGGTGTCCTTGCAAATAGTTATCCCTCAAACAACACAATCAAAAATAGATTATTGGTTATTTATCTTCCTAGTAGTTGAACAATGAGGAATCTTCATCCAGATCTCTCCTTTCCTTTCTGTGCAGCTGGCTAAAACTTTTAGTACCCAGGGAAAGAGTATGCTTTGGATGCTGCAATTTGATTTTAGTAGACCCTCAAGTACAGGTTTTATCTACTTTATTCTTTCATGAACGTTCCAATGTGTTTTTCTACCCTTATCTTTCTCCCCTCCCCCCTTCTTTTTTACAGATAGATTGTCAGGAGGGTCATGGTTCCAGAAACAAAAGCCAACCTTTGGACACAGGCAAACCCAGAAACCAAATGAAAAGCAAGCCATTGGTCCCAGAGATGTGCTTCACATCTGGAAGTGACCATGTAGATCTGAGTCTTCCCACCTCTTACATTGAAGAAGATGGAACAAGCATGCTTGTCACATGTGCAAAGTGCTGTGTATGTGTTCACGCAAGTAAGTATTATATGGGCTCTTTTGTGGTAGAAGGAAGAGGAAGCTCAGTTTGAAGAAGAGCAGGGGAGTTCTCCCCAGTGTCCTGGCCAATATTTATCCCTCAACCAACATCACTTAATCAGATTATCTGATCATTTTCTCATTGTTGTTTGTGGGACCTTGCTGTTCGCAAATTAGCTGCCATGTTTCCTACATTACAACAGTTCAAAAAATACATCATTGGCTGTAAAGCGTTTGGGATGTCATGAGGTCGTGAAAGGCACTATATAAATGCAAGTTCTTTCTTTGTTCTGGCGAATTGGTGGCTGGTTGCCCTGTGCATCGAACCTGGAATTCCTGAGTATTCAAAATCTTAATCATTACCATTGACCAAGGCTTTCACCCTTTAGATTCCCCTATAATTGAAGCCTCTGGAACTTGCATTTATGGGTGTTGGTTCTTTGCTCTGTGGAGCTGCAGTGACTTATGGGGAGACTTCCGAGAGACAGGGAGTTTTGATTTTATTGCATGCTGACTGTTCATGTGTGGTGCTGTGTACCAACACAATCTGGGAGTGGGACACCAGGAAATATTTTGTTGAATCCTTTCTTGCAGCAAAGCCACTTGTAAGTAAAGATAGTGATGTGAAGACTTGTAGCAGTTTCATATATTAAAGAGAAAGAGGTGTGGGAGACTAGGAGCCTGAAAGACCATTGTAGTAGCAACCTAAGGTATTAACATCATAAAGTTTTGATGAAGCAATTTTCATTTGGCCTATTAAGAGGCAAATTTTGTTTGGTTACCTAAAAACTCCCAAAATTGGTCAACTATTTTAGGTTCTGTCATCTGCTGTATGAAGATAGGCCTGCTAGATATTGGGGCCACATCTGTCTGCAACTTGGACCCTGATCCCCTATACAATTGTTTTTTTTTCCCCTGTTTTTGAATTAGAAACTTGTTAGGGGAGTGGTCTGTTTGTATGTGAAGATATATGGTATTTGTACAGGTTTATATCCACATTGTATACAATTTAAAGCCGTGCGTGGCTTCAGTACTGAGGGATAGAACTTGTGGTACTCCAATTTGGATACTTTAGATTAATTACACATCAACTCTAATGTGTACAATACCAAACAGAAACTTACATTTCCAATTGTAAACAATTTTACAACACCAAGTTATAGTCCAGCAATTTTATTTTAAATTCACAAGCTTTCGGAGGCTTCCTCCTTCCTCAGGTGAACGTTGGAAATGCTTACATTTCCAAGGCATTCTTGGCATTTATCCAGTCTTGAGTTCACAGGATCAAGGTAATATTTTCAAGCTGAACCTTCCGAACAACTCGAGCTATATGACAGAATGGTAAGCTATAAGGTTGTATTTATGATTTCTTCATATTGTTTGTTACTGTTTTCACCCAGACTGTCTGGGGAGGTAATAAATGGAGACAGCCACCGTTCGCAGTATTGGTTGGAGAAGTCAATTCTTGTTTTTGCACCTTGTTAATGGTTCATGTGGCATTGACAAAAGCTGTGGTAGAAAGTTGGCTTCCCCAAAATTGAGCAATTGACACATCTGAGTGGGAGAATAACCATAGCCTAACTTCAGTTAATGGAATTATGTTGTGCATTGCAGGTGGGTCAAGATGTGGTACACTTTGAATGAAAGAAAGAAGTTGCATTTATCACAACCTGTAGTGCTTTACGGCCAATGAAATGTTTCTTTTTTTGAAGTATGGTCACTGTTGTGGGAATGTAGGACACACAGCAGCCAATTTGCTCATAGCAAGGCCCCACGAATGTGCTGAATGAAACAAATGACCAGACCTTATGTTTGAGGTGTTGGTTGAGGGATAAATCTTGGCCGGGTCACAGGGAGAACTCCCCAGCTCTTTTTTGACTAGTGCCATGAGATATTTTACATCCACCTGAGATGGCAGATGGGGCCTCAGTTTAATGTCTCATCTTAAAGACGGCACCTTTGACAGTGCAGCATACCCTCGCTGCCAGCCGAGATTCTGTGTTTAAACTGCTGGAGTGGGACTTGAACTCACCACCTACTGACTCAGAGGTGGAAGTACTATCACTGAGCGAAGGCTCATCCTCAAAAAATTTGTCGACAAGGACGTAATCATGAAACTAACGTATTGAAAAATTGAATTACCATAAAGTATTTAGTTCATAGAATGCTTAATTAGGTGCTAAATCTGAGCATCCACCTCTTTTCATCTTCTCAACATCCTTAGATACGGGGGTGGTGCCAGAGGACTGGAGAATTGCAAATGTAACACCCTTGTTCAAAAAAGAATGTAAGGATAAACCCAGCAACTACAGGCCAGTCAGTTTAACCTTGATGGTGGGGAAACTTCTGGAAATGATCCGGGATAGAATTAGCAGTCATTTGGACAAGTGTGGATTGATTAGGGAAAGCCAGCATAGATTTGTTAAAGGAAAATCGTGTTTAACTAACTTGAGAGAGTTTTTTGATGAGGTAACAGAGGGTAGATGAGGGCAATGCAGTTGATGTGGTGTATATGGACTTACAAAAGGCGTTTGATAAAGTGCCCTTTTCAGACTTGTCATCAAGATTGAAGCCCATGGAATAAAAGGGGCAGTAGCAGCATGGATACAGAATTGGCTAAGTAACAGGAAACAGAGTAGTGATGAATGGTTGTTTTTTGGACTGGAGGGAGGTGTATAGTGCTGTTCCCCAGGACAACTGCTTTTCTTATATGTTAATGACTTAATATTAAGTCCTTGGATGTACAGGGCACAATTTCCAAATTTGCAGATGACACAAAACTTGGAAGTGTTATGAACAGTGAGGAGGATACTGATGGACTTCAAGAAGACGTAGATAGGCTGGTGGCACGGACAGATACGTGGTAGATGAAATGTAACACGGGAAAATGCGAGGTGATACATTTCGGTAGGAAGAATGAGGAGAGGCAATATAAACTAAAGGGCACAATTCTAAAAGGGGTACAGGAACAGAGAGATCTGGGGATATATGTACACAAATCGTTGAAGGTAGTGGAGCAGGTTGAGAAAACGGCATACGAGATCCTGGGCTTTATAAATAGAGGCATAGAGTACAAAAGCAAGAAAGTCATGATGCACCTTCATAAAACACTGGTTCGGCCACAGCTGGAGAATCGTGTCCAGTTCTGGGTACCGCACTGTAGGAAGGATGTGAAGGCCTTAGAGAGGGTGCAGAAGAGATTTACTAGAATGATTCCAAGGATGAGGGACTTTATTTACATGGATAGATTGGAGAAGTTGGGGTTGTTCTCCTTTACGGTAGAGGACACGAAGAATATCCCAACATTGGACAAACGGGGGGCTCTAGGGGGGGAGGAGCTAAATATGATTAAAATCACTAAGGAATTGGTACTCAGTAAATTAATGGGACTCAAGGCGGATAAATCCCCTGGACCTGATGGCTTACATCCGAGGGTCTTGAGGGAAGTGGCAGTAGGGATTGTGGATGCTTTGGTAATAATTTTCCAAAATTCTCTGGACTCGGCAAAGGTCCCGGCAGATTGGAAAACTGCTAATGTAACACCGTTATTTAAAAAGGGTAGTAGGCAGAAGGCTGGAAATTATAGACCAGTTAGCCTAACGTCTGTGGTGGGTAAAATTTTGGAGTCTATTATTAAGGAGACAGTAGCAGAACATTTGGATAAACATAATTTAATAGGACAAAGTCAGCATGGCTTTACGAAGGGGAAGTCATGTCTGACAAATTTGCTTGAGTTCTTTGAGGATATAACGTACAGAGTGGATAAAGGGGAACCAGTAGATGTAGTGTATTTAGACTTCCAGAAGGCATTCAACAAGGTGCCACATAAAAGATTATTGCTCAAGATAAAGAATCACTGGATTGGGGGTAATATTCTGGCATGGGTGGAGGATTGGTTATCTAACAGGAAGCAGAGAGTTGGGATAAATGGTACATTCTCGGACTGGCAACCTGTAGCCAGTGGTGTTCCGCAGGGGTCGGTGCTGGGTCCCCAACTCTTTACAATCTATATTAACGATTTGGAGGAGGGGACCGAGCGTAATATATCAAAGTTTGCAGATGATACAAAGATGGGAGAGAAAGTAGGAGAGTGAGGAGGACATAAAAAACCTACAAGGGGATATAGACAGGCTGGGTGAGTGGGCGGAGATTTGGCAGATGCAATACAATGTTGGAAAATGTGAGGTTATGCACTTTGGCAGGAAAAATCGGAGAGCAAGTTATTATCTCAATGGCGAGAAACTGGAAAGTGCTGCAGTACAAAGGGATCTGGGGGTCCTCGTGCAAGAAAATCAAAAGGTTAGTATGCAAGTGCAGCAGGTGATCAAGAAGGCCAACGGAATGTTGGCTTTTATTGCTAGGGGGATAGAATATAAAAACAGGGAGGTATTGCTGCAGTTATATAAGGTATTGGTGAGACCGCACCTGGAATACTGCATACAGTTTTGGTGTCCATACTTAAGAAAAGACACACTTGCTCTCGAGGCAGTACAAAGAAGGTTCACTCGGTTAATCCCGGGGATGAGGGGGCGGACATATGAGGAGAGGTTGAGTAGATTGGGACTCTACTCATTGGAGTTCAGAAGAATGAGAGGCGATCTTATTGAAACATATAAGATTGTGAAGGGGCTTGATCGGGTGGATGCGGTAAGGATGTTCCCAAGGATGGGTGAAACTAGAACAAGGGGGCATAATCTTAGAATAAGGGGCTGCTCTTTCAAAACTGAGATGAGGAGAAACTTCTTCACTCAGAGGGTGGTAGGTCTGTGGAATTTGCTGCCCCAGGAAGCTGTGGAAGCTACATCATTGAATAAATTTAAAACAGAAATAGACAGTTTCCTAGAAGTAAAGGGAATTAGGGGTTACGGGGAGCGGGCAGGAAATTGGACATGATTTTAGATTTGAGGTTAGGACCAGATCAGCCATGATCTTATTGAATGGCGGAGCAGGCTCGAGGGGCCGATTGGCCTACTCCTGCTCCTATTTCTTATGTTCTTATGTTCTTATGTCCTTGGAACAAGGAGATTTGATAGAGGTATTCAAAATTATAAAGGGTCGAGACAGAGTAGATGGGGATAAACTGTTCCCATTGGCAGAAGGGTCAAGAACCAGAGGACATAGATTTAAGGTGAATGGCTAAAGAGCCAAGGATGACATGAGGAAAAACTTTTTTTACACAGTGAGTGGTTATGATCTGGAATGCACTGCCCGAGGGGGTGGTGGAGGCAGATTCAATCATGGCCTTCAAAAGGGAACTGGGTAAGTACTTGAAAGGAAAAAATGTGCAGGGCTACAGGGATAGGGCGGCTGAGTGGGACTAGCTGGATTGCTCTTGCATAGAGCCGGCACAGACTCAATGGGCTGAATGGTCTCCTTCCGTGCTGTAACCTTTCTATGATTTTCCCTCTTCCCCCACCCTTATGGTCTTTTTAGATTTTAGAAATGAATTAGTTTCATGTTCAATTAAATGTTTCCCTTTTTCAAAGGGTAATACAATTGCAAAATGCTGCATGAATTGAAAAGCTTGTTCTATGTGTTAAACTAAATAATTCCTGAATTTTCTGGTGTGTCTTCTAAAGGCTGTTATGGAGTGGCTCCTGAAAAAGTAACTGATGATTGGATCTGTGCAAGGTGTTCAGCTAATGCTTTAGCAGAGGTAAGTATTTTGTTCTCTCGATCTTTTTATCATTGGCCTAGTCGCTATAATACAAGACGTTAATTACCCTTTTTACTAGGGGACATGAGTCCCATTGTAAAGCCACCTTTACAATGGGACTTATATCCCCTAGTAAAAGTATTGTACAATCCTTTTTTTTAAAAAAAAAGCATTGTACAATAGTCCATACTCATAACTTAATTATCTAATTGTTCCATGTTCCTGGACAGTGGTATGGGGACCAAAGGGAAACGCTGCCATTATTTTATGTTGTGAATTCTAACAGTAATACCGCTTTTGCACTGGAGCTCGTTTAGTTCTGGGACACTAGTATCCATAAGCCAACTCCCTGAGTTACACTCCTAACTCTAACTCAGTTATTCTGGTGGCAGAATCGTAGACTCTGTTTTTTGGAGGGGGAGGGGTCGGTAATCCTGCTGTCAGGATAAGGAGGCTGGATTTAACAGTGTAAAAGCAAAGACACTAGACTCCCAGAATGCAATATGAGCAATGTAAAAGTAGCACATGACAATTAGTGATCCTGACCGCATTGAATTTTGATTTGGTCAGACTTGATGTGGGGTCTCTACATACAGCAGTGGCGAGCCAACTTTACCATGCCCAAAACCAATGTTTTATAGAGAATCAGCGGAGCTATTTTGACACACTATAAAAATATAAGAAAAGTCAGGGATGAGAAGAAGTCATTTGCCTTACTACTGCTCATCCCTCTAGCATATTAACTCTCCCACCAAGACTTCTAATTGTAATTTGAATATAAAAATGCCTAATAATATTTTTGCTTCTGTTAACTTGCTTGGTAAATTTATTCTAAAAGTTTCATTTGCTCTTTTTTTGAATGAAGACATTTTTCTTGCTTTGTTGTAAACTTGTTTTTTACACTCTGCCTCTGCTCCTCTTAATGGTATACTTTTGAATTAGCAATCATGTTTTACCTTGCCATTTAATATTTTGTATTCTTTGATGCCCCCTCCCTGCATTCATTCTAGACTAACCTTTTCTAAACTTTCTAGTAATGCAACACTTGGAATCAGTCTTGTTACTGAGATAAAAAATTAAATACAATATTGTAAGTGTGATCCTATTGTACCACCTTGGCATAACTTCAGCAGACTTGTACTAGTTATATTTCCTAGCACTGTATTAGCTTTTTTTAATTGCTATACCAGATTATGTATCGGGACATTGAAAGTGAGGTCTGGTCACTGCCAGATTCCTTTCTAACACTTCTATGCTAATTGAACTCTATTCTTTTGTGTACTTATGCCCCAGAATTTTTGACCAGTGTATAATACTTTTCCCTTGCATATGTACAGGATTGTTGTCTCTGTACCCTTCGGGGAGGAGCACTTCAGAAAACCACCGACAACAGGTCAGATTAACCAATAGCCCAACACAGTGTGCTTTTTATTTTGTAAATTATGCTAAATTCTAATAAATAACTTGGTTGCAATGGAATGTTCTCTAGAAATCTTAATCTGAACAAAAATGTCTCTTATTAAATTAGAGAAATAACATTTTTTGAAAAAAAAAAGAAAGGATTAATGCAACACAACTGTAATTTGAGTGATCCACCTGAGGCTGTCTGGATAGAGCTGCATTGTTTGCAACTTCTCACTGTCCGCTTTAAGTTTTGTTTGTTGCTATAACTCGAATTCACTGGACC
The DNA here is from genome assembly GCF_035084215.1 of Heptranchias perlo. Taxonomy (NCBI): domain Eukaryota; kingdom Metazoa; phylum Chordata; class Chondrichthyes; order Hexanchiformes; family Hexanchidae; genus Heptranchias; species Heptranchias perlo. The sequence continues at coordinate 24,789,802 of NC_090333.1, forward strand.
TGGCTCTGTCCAGGCCTTTTGAGAGGGTTTCTTTTCAGCTGGGTCATCGGAGTATGGGAGTGACACAAGTTGTCTCTAAAACTCCTTTCTTGGGAACCCACTCCCTAATCAATGAAATACTTTCTGCCATGCTGCTATATGTTCCTAGGGCTGATACCACCATTGTTATTTGGACACCATACCCATCCTTGGGTATATTGTCTTGATTGTTATTAAGTGTGCTGATATGAAACATTTTTTATTTATCCACGATATAGCCTTTGTTATATGATTGCTTGCTGACTGCTGAGACTAATTGTCCTTAGCCATCTGGTGTTGATTTGTTTAATTAATCTGGAAATTTAGTTTATAATACAAGTCTAGGACTGCTTAAAGACAAAGTTGTAGAATGTTAGAAATTTTTTTTTGGACTGCCTTTCTTGCTCAGTATTTCATAGAATCATACAGCACAGAAGGAGGCCATTTGGCCCATCATTCTTTTGAAAGGGGTATCTAATTAGTCCACTCTCCTGCTCTTTCCCCGTAGCCCTGCAAATATTTCCTTTTCAAACATATAGTCAATTCCTTTTTGAAAGCTACTATTGAATCTGCTTCCACCACCCTTTCAGGCAGTGTATTACAGATCATAACTCGCTGCATAAAAATCTTTTCCTCCTCTCCCCTCCGGTTCTTTTGCCAATTATCTTAAATCTGTGTCTTCTGGTTACTGACTCTTCTGCCAGTGGAAACAGTTTCTCCTTATTTACTCTTATCAAAACTCTTCATAATTTTGAACACCTCTATTAAATCATCCCTTAACCTTCTCTGCTCTAAGGAGAACAACCCCAGCTTCTCCAGTCTCTCCACACAACTGTAGTCCCTCATCCCTGGTATCATTCTAGTAAATTTCTTCTGCAGTGTCTCCAAGGCCTTGACATCCTTCCTGAAATGTGGTGCCCAGAATTGGACACAATACTATCACTGAGGACTAACCAGTGATCTATAAAGGTAACTTCCTTGCCATGGACTTAAATTAAATATTGGCCAAATCACGGAACTTGACTTGGGAATGGTTACTAGCCACTGACATTGTAAAAAGGCCGAATCAATGTCAATAATTCTGAGCCCAGTACTTTGATGATCTTGTAACTTCAACTGTGTATTCATTCCACTTCCTCACAAAGTTTGGTTCAGTAACTTCTATCAGCTAGTGAAAACATTTTTGGGAAAAGAGACCTATCTTGTGCCATGGTGGAATATCTTTTTGCTATCTGAGCGAAAAGGTATTTAGAAAGTATTGTTAGCAGTCAACAATCTTTGAGAGATCTATAGCCAGAATGGGAAGGGGAATAAATGGAGAACAAAACTCCTGTGTTATGTAACAGCGTTGTCACTTGCATTTCTTATAGCAAAATTCTTTAAAATATTCTAAAGAGTATTAAAACTAAAGTGTGCACTAAGGAACTTGTTTGAGTAAGAACAGTCCTTCTCGTCACTGGATCTGTCCCGTTTCAATTATTTTTTAATCTTGTACAGGTGGATTCATCTAATGTGCGCTGTTGCAGTGCAGGAGGTACGGTTTGTGAACGTTGCAGAACGCAGCCCTGTGGATGTCAGCCCAATACCACCACTACGCTGGAAACTGGTATGGAAACATGTCGTTTGAGTGAATTAATAAAACTGACTGGCAAATGTCAAATTGACATTGGCACATCTAATGAATGCGCTAGTTTCCTGTACTGTATGGTCTACTTTGGTCACCTGCCCCAGACAATTTGCATCTAATCTGCACCACCATAAGTGAAATAATAGGTCATTCTTAGCTGACTAACTGCAGACTCCACTGTTTAAAAGCATTTTCAGTTTTGTTGGGGACTGGTTGTTGGTGCTAGTTAGAACCCTGCTCCTGGGTCATATCCAGCCCCAACAAATGGGAGGAAAGCTTGTCCTATCCATTGGGGCATGGGTCTACGGCAAACAATTTCTGCTGAAGGAAATGGCCTTCCAGAGGAGCAGCCCTATTTCATGGCATGAGGACAGAACACGGTTGAGGCCCTTGCTGAAATCCTCAAATAGTTTTCATCTTGTATCATGGATAAGTTATTCCATTGTTTTGCCCCACTGTTTAAAAGTGGTTTAAAAAATTGAGGATTTTCTTTTGGATTGTAAGCTCTTGGTTTGCCCATCACTAAACAGACTGGTGGCATGCACTTTTGATTTTGATCAATTGGAGAGAGAATATTCCCAACCAGTTAAACACCATGTTATCCCACTAAAATAACTTTTTGGTGGAAATTATTGTTTGAGATGCACCAAGAACTGGTTATATGTTATTGGTAATAGTTACCAAACAAAAATACACAACAGTAAATGACAAATCATTAACATTTTTCTCCATGTTGCACTACACTTGACATCATTACCATCACAAGTGACAAAACTACTGAGGTAAAGTTGTTCAATTTAACAGTAATTTTAACTTTTTTTGGGTCAGTTTTGAAGACTCTGCCTGCAAAAGTGGTGCAACATGGAATATTTAAACTTTTTACTGTTCCTTTTTTATTGTAGTGTTAGCATGGTTCAGTGATGGCATTCTCACCTCTTGAGTCACAAGAGTCCAAGCCCCTCTCCAAAACATGAGCACAAGTTCTAGGCTGACACTCCAGTACAGAACTGACTGAGATGTCAAACTAAGTCGTTGTTTGCTTTTTCAGTTTTCAGGTGGATGTAAAAAAAAATCTCATAGCACTATTTAATGAAGAGAATGGTTTTGACCCTTGGGGGTAAATTTTAACGTCGAGCCAGGGAGGGGGGGAAACAGAATTTCCAAACGGGAAACCCGGAAGTATGGGTTTCCTGGATGTCCTTATGATATTGATGTAAGGACGTCTTTCAATTTTTTCCAGTAGGTTTCCCGCCCGACAGCCAGCCAGATTGACAGGCTGGCTGTAAGTCGGACGGGAGAGCGGCCAGGGAGCGGATGCCAGCAGGTAAATCTCGGATCGGGCTGGGGGTGGGGAGTCATCAGCATTGGCGGTCGTCAGGGGATCGGGGGTGGGGGGGGGGGTCGGCCAATCGCACATGTCGGATCGCGGCAGGTAGGCTTGTTGGGTCTGGAGGAAACACTCCTGCTCCTCCAGGCCCACAAGCAGCGCAATAAAGGCACTCACCTGTTGATCCGAACCTTCCCACCTCCTCTAACGTGGCGTGAAGCCGAAGGCCCAGGAATCCCGGCCCCCAGGAGTTAAAAATTAAAATGCTGTTAAAGTGGATGCCCGCAACCTCCTTGAAAGATTTTACCACCTCCTGAGAGCAGGTTGGTCGCCGGACCCTCGACCCGCCTCCATTAAAACAGGAAGTGGGCGGGTTGGGGTCGAGTTTTACTTTTACAATTTTTAGCTTCCCACCCGCCCCCAACCCACCTGTTCTTGGGGTTAAAATTTATCCCATGACCTTTAGCAGAAATTGGGGTTGAATGGAAACCATTGTCTTAAGTATCTAACATCTTCTGGTGTCTGGGCCAACATTTACCCCTCAACCATCACCACCAAAATGGACTAATGGATCATTTATCTTGTTGCTTTTTGTGGGATATCATTGTGTGCAAATTGACTGCTGTGTTTGCCAACATAAAGTAGTAGGCACTAATAAATCCAATCGGGAATTCAGGAGAAACTTCTTTACCCAGAGGTTGGTTAGAATCTGGAACTCGCTACCACAAGGAGTAGTTGAGGTGACTAGCAAAGATGCATTTAAGGGGAAGCTAGATAAATACATGAGGGAGAAAGAAATTGAAGGATATGTTGATGGGGTTAGATGAAGAAGGGTGGGAGGAGGCTTGTGTGGAGCATAAATACCAGCATGGACCTGTTGGGATGAATGGCCTGTTTCTGTGCTGTACATGCTATGTAATAAAGTGAATACACTTGGCAGGTGTGGATGAAGAGAAAAAAAAGTTATCTTTTTGGGGCACTTTCACTCAATAAATGGGAACACCTTATCTAGATACCTCACAATTATCCAGCTGGTCCATCTGTCTTTTCCAGAAAACGTTTTTCTTTTATTCATTTTTATTTCCCCTTCATCATCACGTAAACAGTGAGCGTGCTTTCCACTTTAAGAATATTCTGTAAGTTAAATTTTTTGTCCCCCCACCCTATCTCTTCATTACTTATGTTAGAAATAGCTTTGGGTTATATAAAGAAAGAATTGCTACAGTGTCATAAACTAGTTCAATTCCTAGCTTGCACCTATGTTTCAGTTTTTTTTCCACCCTCTGTTTTAGATGTTCCTTTACAGGAAAGAAGGAGAGCAGCCTTCAATTGTTAGGAATATGATGAGATTTTAGAAGCCACAAATGTGAAACAAAGAAACAAAAATATAAAAGGAACAATTTCTCATTCTTTTCTCTATACCCTGGAACAAATTAAAATTTGCTGTTAGAATCGATTTGAGGGAAAAAAGTCAAGGAGGAAGTTGCAAACAGAAATATTTATCTTTTGGCGTCTGATTGACTGTCAATTAATTTGTTTCCATAAGTTGACATGCTTAATGAGTGTGATGCAGGTATGAATTTGTTCCATAAACCAAAATACAAGTTGCAGATATGTAAATTTCAAATATGTGTTAGAGCATCTCTTGAGTGATATACATTAAAGCAAATCAGCCAGTGTTACCCAAATATCTCAACCATACTGCTCTCCTTACAATTTGATGTGCTTTGTCAATGATGTAACTTTGGCCATTACAGAAATGCTTCTACTGTAAGAAGCGAATGAAGAAGACCGGTGGTTGCTGCGTGCAGTGCTCCCATGGCCGTTGTCCCACTTCCTTTCACGTGACTTGCGCCCAAGCCGCAGGAGTGGTGATGCAGCCTGATGACTGGCCATTTGTGGTCTTCATCACCTGCTGCAGGCACAAGACACCCAGCCAAGCTGAGGTAGGCTATGTTTTAAGAGTAGCAACAAAATATTGCTGCCAGATTGATTGCTGCCCACCCACTTCTTGTCAAGTGAATTAACTGTATTTTTCCTACCTGCAGTTAAAGGCAAAGTATCTTGCTAATGTGATTTTTAATTTTGAAGATATTTATATTTTAGTAGTGGCGATTGCTAATTAGAACCCTTTTTTTTGGTTTGGTTTGAACCCTTGCTCTTAACGCTTAATCCATGATTCGTAAAATTAGCAAAAATTGGGGTTGAATGGAAACCATTGTTTTCAGTATCCACAACTTGTTTCTTCTTTGATGTTAAAATGCAAATAACATCTTATTGCTTCTGGGATGCCTTGTTCTTAATGCATTCTCCTTCCCAAATCTGCAGATAATCTTCTTTACCACTATTCTGTCCATGTGAAACCTAATAATGGGGCACTGCAGCTTCAAAGCCATACAAGTGGTAGTGGGCTTGAGTGTTGCAGACTTCACCTGGGCGACTGCTTAAATAATGAAAAACCGAGCCTGCTCTGAATGAGAAGATAAAACACTCAGAAATGGCAATTTATGTTTCCGTTGAAAATTCTGGTGTTCAGTAATGACACTGCCAATCATGGCTAGTAAGCTGCTGATACTCCAAATTTTTTTGCACACTTCCATTTTGGTGTGAGTTGTATATTGTCTTTCTAATTCAATTTCTAGATTTGTCTTCTGATGCTTCCTGTGCAACTAGTCTTCCACAGTCCCCTGATCAAACAATCAAACACAGAACACCCAGTACTGTGAATTGCTAAACCTATTCAGCCTTGCTTCTCAATAACTTGAGTGTTTTGTGGCGTAGTCATAGTGGTTTTTCTCATTGTGCAGTTAATAGTATATATACTTGTATTCCCCCAATTATTCTTTCACCGGCATTGAAGGAAGGGACATCATTCGTAGTGCAAGAAATCACTGAATTTTAAATGCAATTCTAATACAGTTCAGTCCTATTGTAATTTAGTAGAGTAGATATCGACTCTACAGTAAAGTATTATCTTGTCCTAATTATTAACATGGCATGCAAAGCAACTTTAAATGATTTTGGGCGTGTTCTTTTTCTGAACAGTTAATATCAATGCCGTTCTTATAAAAGATTCTGATGACTAACTTTTCACAGCGTGCCAAATCAGCTTTGAATGATATTGAAATTGGGCAGAAGGTCATCTCCAAGCACAAGAATGGACGCTTTTACCAGTGTGAGGTGGTTGGATTGAGTAAAGAAACATTCTACGAAGTAAATTTTGATGATGGTTCCTTCAGTGACAACTTATATCCAGAGGACATTGTGGTAGGTGGAGATTTTTTTTTCGTTACGAAGAACAACTTGTGACTGAAGTAATAGGGTTGTCGTGCATCCAATGCAAGTTAGTGTTGCAGATAAAATTTTCAAGCAATCCGCAGCACAACTCTCAGATCTTCACTCTTGTAAATCTGGATCTAGAACTGGCTATTGAAAACTTGCCTGATGTCACAGAATGAATATTGGGGGTGGGGGGTGGGGGGGTTTGAACTAAGTTCTGTTTAACAGTCTTTGTTATGGTCATAAGACACTGCACTAAAGTGCAGACTAAGGTAGATTTCCAATGCACTCTTTTCATATTTAAGCTTTGAGCACAGAACTTGGTGAAAGTTGGGTTGGCTTGCTAAACGGAGTGGCTTGCTATACGGAGTGGCAACGTGGTGCTAGGTAATTTAAACCAAGGAGCAGCAGTAAATATATAAATAATCTAATTAATTAGATCTACGGGTTTTAAATTAACTAAGTAGAGGATGCCAACATTAAAGGGATATGAATTGCATTAAATAAAAATCTGATAAACATAAATACTAAAATAACAACATATAAGTAGATAGACTTTTAAGCAAAATGCCTGGAAAGCTGAGACCCGTGGCCTGCAATTCCTGTGGCATGTGGGAACTCCAGGACGCTTCATGTGTCCTGGATCACCATGTGTGCAGGAAGTGCCTCCATTTGCTCAAACTCAAGCTCAGGGTTTGAGTTTGAGGAGTGGCTGGAGTCACTGTAGGACCTACAGGAGGCCGAGATTTTCCTGGAGCGCACGATCTAGGAGGTGGTTCACCCCACAGCTGCAGAGAGCTCAGGAGGATAGTAAGTGGGTGGCCATCCGGCAGGGAGGGAAGAGGCAGACAGTGCAGGAGTCACTCCGGGAGTGTGGCACTCTCAAACCGGTTTTCAGTGTTGAAAACCGATGAGGGGGACAACACCTCGGGGGAGTGCAGTATAGAGCACATCAACGGCATCGTGGGGCAAATGACTGCACGGGGGCACAGCGAAGTGTGGAAAGGCAGTGGTCATAGGGGATTAGATAGTCGGGGAGAGACAGACGTTTCTGCAACCGCCAACGTGAGTCTCGCGTGGTATGTTGCCTCCCTGGTGCCAGGATCAGTGAACAGGTACAGAACATTTTTGCGGGGGGGAGGGGGAACAGCCAGAAGTCATGGTCCATGTTGGAACCAATGACATAGGTAGGAAAAGGGTTGGGGTCCCACAATCAGTTAAAAAGCAGGACCTCAAAGGTAGTAATCTCTGGATTCCTCCCAGTGCCACAGTAAAATAAGACAGGTTAACGTGTGGCTGGAGAAATGGTACAGGAAGGAGGGTTTCAGATTCCTGGGGCATCTGAGGAGGAACCTGTACAAGATTGCACCTCAACAGGGCTGGGACCAATGTCCTTGTGGGGGAGGTTAACTAGTGCTGTGGGGGAGAGTTTAAACTAATTTGGCAGGGGGAGGGGCACCAGGATAAAGCATTGAAGTGGCGTATAAAGAGAATAACGATTAGTTCAGAAATAGGAGGAATCAGACAGGGGAAATGTGAGGCATACAAAGATGGGTTTAGATTGTATGTGCGTAATGCACGGAGTGTGGTAAGTAAGTTTGGTGAGCTGCAGACAGGAGAAGCCATATGGAATTATGATATAGTGGCAATAACTGAGAGCTGGCTCAAACAAGGGGAGGAATGGGCACTTAATATTCCTGGCTACAATGTACTCAGGAAAGATAGGGACGGAATAAAGGAGGTTGAGAGGGTGGCAGTATTGATCGAAGATACTGTTACAGCACTAAAAAGGGTTGATGTGCTTGCGGGTTCAAAGCCAGAATCTATTTGGTTAAAATTAAGGAACAATAGAGGAGCTATTATGTTGCTGGGTGTATACTATAGGCCACCAAATAGTGGGAAGGAGATAGAGGAGCAAATTGCAGAAAGACGCAAGAGCTTTAGCGTAGTGATAATGGAGGACTTCAATTATCCTAATATAGACTAGGAAAATAAGTGTAAAGGGCAAAGAGGAGGAGGAGGAGTTCCTGAAATGTGTACAAGAGAACTTTCTTGATCAGTATCAACGAGGAAGGAAGCAATGTTGGATCTAGTCCTGGGGAATGAAGTGGAGCATGTTTCAGAGGGAGAGAATTTGGGAAACAGTGATCACAATATCATTTGCTTTAGAATAGTAATGGACAAGGAAAAATCAAATGTGAAACTACTCAACTGGAGGAGGGCTAATTTCAGTGAGTTGAAAAGGGATCTGGCCCAGATGGCTTGGAATCAAAGATTGGCAGGTAAAACAGTAAATGAGCAATGGGAGGCCTTCAAAGAGGAGATGGTTCAGGTATAGAATAGGCACATTCCCACGAGGGGGAAAGGAAGGGCATCCAAAGCTAAAGCTCCATGGATTATAGCGATTAAAATTAAACGGAAAAGGGAGGATTATGATAAATGTCGTGTTCATAATTCAGTAGAGAACCGAGCTGAAAAAAAAGTATACAAATGAATGCCAAGAACTGAAAAAGGAAATGAGGGGCAAAGAGCATCTATGTGAATAGATTAGCAGGTAACATATATTTAGTAAAGGGGTAGTCAAGGAAGGATGTGGCCAATTAGGGACCAAGATCATCATCATCATCATGTGGAGGCAGAGGCCATGGCTAAGGTACTAAATGAGTACTTTATATATGTCTTCACTAAAGAAGAGGATGCTGCCAATATCACAGTAAAGGAGGAGGAAGTAGAGAAATTGGAAAGGATAAAATAGATAAAGAGGGGGTACTAAAAGGGTTGGCAGTGCTCAAAGTAGAAAAGTCACCCGGTCCAGATGGGATGCATCCTCAATTGCTGAGGGAAGTAAGGGTAGAAATTGAGGAGGCTCTGGCCGCAATCTTCCACTCCCCCTTAGATATGGGAGTGGTGCTAGAGGACTGGAGGATTGCAAATGTTACACCCCTGTTCAAAAAAGGGGAGAGGGATAAACCAGGCAACTACAGGCCAGTCAGCCTAACATTGGTGTTGGGAAAACTTTTAAAGACATTATTCAGGGACAAAATTAATTGGCACTTGGAAAAATATGGGTTAATAAATGAAGCCAGCATGGATTTGTTAAAGGAAAATCTGGTTTGACTAACTTCATTGAGTTCTTTGAAATAATGGAGAGGGTTGATGAGGGTAGTGTGGTTGATGTTGTGTATATGGATTTTCAAAAGGCATTTGATAAAGTACCATATAATAGACTTGTTGGCAAAATTGAAGCACATGGGGTTAAAGGGGCAGTTGCTATGTGGATACAAAATTGGCTAAGAGACAGAAAGCAGCGAATGGTGGTGAAAGGTTGTTTTTCAGACTGCAGGGAAATATACAGTGGTGTCCCCCAGGGGTCAGTTTTGGGATCACTGCTCTTTTTGATATATATTTATGACCTGGACTTGGGTATGCAGGGCATAATTTCAAAGTTTGCAGATGACACAAAACTTGGAAATGTAGTAAACAGACTTCAGGAGAACATACAGACTAGTGAAATAGGCAGACACGTGACAGAGAATTGTGAAGTGATTCATTTTGGTAGGATGAATGAAGAGAGGCAATATAAACTAAATGGTACAATTTTAAAGGGGGTGCAGGAACAGAGAGACCTGGGGGTGTACGTACACAAATCATTGAAGGTAGCAGGACAAGTTGGGAAGGCTGTCCTTAAAAAAAAAAAGGCATACGGGATCCTTGGGCTTTATTTTTAAAAAAAAGGCATAGAGTACAAAAGCAAGGAAGTTATGCTAAACCTTTATAAAACACCGGTTAGGCCCCATCTGGGGTATTGTGTCCAATTCTGGGCACCACACTTTAGGAAGAATGTGAAGGCCTTAGAGAGGGTGCAGAGGAGATGATACCAGGGATGAAAGACTTCAGTAAGTGGAGAGACTAGAGAACTGGGGTTCTCCTTAGAGCAGAGAAGGTTGATAAAGGTGTTCGAAATCATGAAGGGTTTTGATAGAATAAATAAGGAGAAACTGTTTCCAGTGCTGAAGGGTCGGTAATCAGAGGACACAGATATAAGGTAATTGCAAAAGAACCAGAGGCGACAAGAGGGAGTAATATTTTACGCAGCAAGTTGTTATGATCTGGAATGCACTGCCTGAAAGGGTGGTGGAAGCAGATTCGATAATAACATTCAAAAGGGAATTGGATAAATACTTGGTGGAAAACTTTGCAGGGTATTGAGAGAGAGCAGGGGAGCAATTGGAAGACTCTTTCAAAGAGCTAGCACAGGCACGATGGGCCGAATGGCCTCATTTTCTGATATTCACAAGGGTGATTTTTGTTACTACTTCTGTTAGCCAATAATGAACATGGCACTTGTGAATTAAATACACTTGTCTGTTTTTCCAAGTTCTCAACTATGCCTTTTTTGTGGCGGTGGCATTGGAATGAAAGCTTTTGAATGGTTTTCCTACTAAAGAATGGCTTGTATTGAATATATTGCATTATAGTGTTACATACTGTTCTAAGCAATTGGAATCCTTTACCTATTGTCAATACATTTCCATTCTTCTGAAGATGAACCTTTATTCCTCAGCACACATGTGAGTAGAAGTTTTTGATTCTTGTATTTACTGCTAATTTTCAGAGTCGTGACTGCCTTCGTTTGGGACCTCCTCCAGGCGGAGAGGTAGTACAAGTCAGATGGACCGACGGACTAGTATATGGAGCCCAATTTGTAGCATCGCATGTTATACAGCTCTACCAGGTAAGAAACAAATCACTTAATGTATCATTGATACTATTTTAAGCAATTAGTCTTAATATAGCTGTCCGTATGTAGAACTTTTGGGGCATAAAATGGTTATTGTGGAATACTTGATCCAATGATTAGTCATTTGGATCAGAATTATACTTTAAGCTATTTGGCTTAATTGTAAAACTGAATTTTGGGCTGCTCGTTTGAACTAGTTGATGTGCAACCAGGTTATTGTCTGCATGTGTTTAGTTGGGCGACAGTCATAGGAAATATTTTTCCCCTTTTGCTCGTCAATGTTAAATAAATTGCTGATGTAGTATATCAAAGCTTCCTTCTACACTGCACAAATCTAGGCAATTGGTTTAGTAATGCCAAACTCATTTTATATAAAGGTTTGTACTTGGTGCTGAATTTTGAATAATTCATTAGTTAGTTCAAAATCGTGACCAAATTGAGTGAGATCTCTTCAAAACACAGGTTTTCTATATTTTTTAAAATCTCTTAGCCCTCGGTACACAATGTGTGTCTGTGCGCACGTGCCAATGTCCTATAAAGCAAGTTTTCAAAAGTCAAAAAATATTAAATGCATGTGTCTTTCTATCTCTACCTTGTCACTCCTGGGGCTAAAATTTTGACTAAGTTGCTCTTTCTCCATTTCCCAGTGCATAACTGACTGTGATTTGCTTGTCCATTCAGGTGGAGTTTGAAGATGCTTCTCAATTGATGGTCAAGAGGGAAGACGTGTACACTCTTAATGAGGAACTCCCCAAAAAAGTCAAGTCCAGGCTGGTTAGTATGTTATCATTCAATTATTGCAGCAATGTGCAATTTTAGGAGCTATTCTGTGAAGTTTGTATAAATTTAGACCCAGCAGAGATAGATTAGACTTTGTTTTGAGACACATTCCATGCCAGCCACCAGAGTACAGTTTACACTATTATGGATCCCACTCAATTTATTCGTCCCCTGCAGGAAGTGAATAACCACAGGCAATATTTTCCATAAGACATGTCAAAGGTTCCACTTCATGTTTATAGAAAATATATATGTCTATACTTTATAACCTTCAATCAGGTTAACTTAATTTTTGTTTGTTTAGATGATAAAATGGGTAGCGATGCAGAAAATAGCTGATGAGAATCTATTCCAAATATTGAGTATATTTGGGAGGAATTTGTTCGTATGTGTAGTTTTGCCTGAAGCTTGCTGGCTCTTAATGTGCAGCCATTGATTTCACAATCTTTGGGATCCCTTTTTTGTTTTCAACTTGAGTCAAATATCAGCCTTTTGAGACAAATATCAAACTTCCATGAATGCCAAAGGAGGAGTTAGACAGCATAAAAATAATGTAATGTAGGAAATGCAGCAGTTAATTTGTACACAAGGTCCCACAAATAGCAGTGAGATAAATGACCAGATAATCTGTCTTTGGTGCTGGTTGAGGGAGAACTCCCTTGGTCTTTGAATGGGACCAGCATCACTTTTTAAAAAAAAAACGATTATCTGGTCATTATCACATTGCTGTTTGTGGGACCTTGCTGTGCGTAAATTGGCTGCCGCGTTTCCTACATTACAACGGTGACTACGCTTCAAAAAGTACTTCATTGGCTGTAAAGTACTTGAGACGCTCTGACATCGTGAAAGGCACTATATAAATGCAAGTCTCTTTTTCTTTTTCTTTCCACTGTATAATTTGTGCTGGGCACAAGTGGTACATTTTATTGGTTAGCTAATCAATTTCATTATGAAGTAGACAGCTAACAGACCCAAGGCTTCAGAATGTTGGTGTTCAGAGCTACAGAACCAAGTTTTTAAAAACATTTTTGCTAATGTAACACCCTGCAAAGGATCCTTTTTTGAATTATCCATTCTTCTAAAATAGATGGTTCCTAAAGCATATCTTCAAATAGAACACCTATTTGTGATGTGTTGTAATACATTCGGTTGACCCTAAAATATCCATTATTTTTGTTATTTTCACATTTTACATTGAATTAAGACTCCAGTATGAACATTTGGAAAATTTTATGCCTGTATATTTAAAAACTTTGCAGTGCCTACGTTTGTGTGGGCACAAACAAAAATGTCCTTGTAAAAAGTACCTGGATATTTTATTCTTGTCACTACTATGCCCAATGTAGCTCCATCTGTTCTGTCCCATTCCTCATTCTTGTTTCGCGTATAGTTTGGAAACCTACCTCTTCTTGCTCCCCACCCCAAAATGAGAATTTCACAGCTTCTGTCATACTTGTTCTTTTGTCCTGAGTCTGCTGATTGTAGTTATGAAAACAGGACCTGTACAGAAGGCAATTTAGGTTTTACCATTTCAAAGTTTATTTTGTTCAAAAATATTGAAATAGATTTAGATCACATGTCTTGAGTGTCCATAAAGCCCTTTTACTTTTTAAAGTTTTTAAAACCTTTCTTTTGTTTGTTTGGCAGTCTGTCGCATCAGACATGCGCTTCACTGGAATTTTTGCCGAAGAAGAAGTCGCCCATGTGTCAAAGCGACAGCGAGTTTTGAACTCCAGATATCGCGGGGACTATGTTGAGCCATCTCTGTACCGTGCAATTATGGAATAAATGACAGTCACTGCAGAAACTGTTTGGAACTTCATCCATGGAAGCCAGTGGGACAGATTGGTTTTCATATAGGGTTGTATTGTAGATACGTGAAAGCAGTTGAGATGCAGTTGAGTTCTAATCCCTCTGGCAACAAAGCTACTCTTCATCACCAAGAGTACCTCACTAACAACACTCCCATGGAACTTAAATATCAGCTATCTTGGGATTTCTGCAAAACTGTTTTCATTCTTTGGTCTTGCTTCGAACTCCTGCTGCATTGTACACTGCAGACTAATCTGGATCAAGGAATGCCTTTAATGGAGTCTTCAGTGGGCTAGGAATAGGATTGCAAAGAATGTCTGTGGATTAGACTTCAACACTAACATCCATGTTCAGAATGAGAAATGCATTTACATTTTAATATTGCCAGTCACTCTGTTGCTGAATTTTGTTAACATCCGCATTAGACTATCAAATGAAACCTATTACATACCTGGTCTGTGGTACACAGATGTACTAACTTATTGTACAGTAAGATTGATTGACATATGGCTGTTTCACCATAGACATAGAAGCAATCTCTCTGTATACAGGCTGTGAAGTTTTCTGGAAGATGTGAATGGATTTTCACTATATTCAGTCATTATCCCAAAATCAGGGCCATCACCGGTGCTTGGAGTTAAAACTCTTAGCTGTATTTATAGGGAAAGTCTAAGACTATAGGTTGGCTCATGTGATTAGACACAAGGTTTCCCCCCCCCCCCCCCCCCCTAAATGTAGTAGTTCATTCAGTGTTCACAATGGAAGTAAATAGAAAATTGAGTCCTTGAATGGAAAAGTATTGGTGATGAAGTAGCACATGATTTGATGGCCAAATGAGTATTTGTAAAGGTAAAAGAGAATCAAACTGGTCGCATCCCCCCCTTCACTCCCTTCCAATGGTGTGCCCACCTTATGTGAACCTCTCGTGTATTGGACTTCTGTGCAGTTTTAACCTGTGCCACAAATTATATTTGCTTAGTCAATGAATTATTAATTTTTATTGCAATAGTCATAAACTTAATTGCAATGTAAACTGTTCCTTTAATTGTTTTATTGGTTTGGTGTAGACTGTAGAACCGGACATTGGACAACACACACCACAAAAAAATTATGAATTTGAGTTGAAACCATTGGTAGACTTTTAATCTGGGCAAAATTAAATGCATAATGCAAAATTGTACTCAAAAGTTTAGTTGAACCAGCTACAATAGATATAGATGCAATGGACCATTTGGAGTTGACTTGTTCTGGATATATATTGGGTTATATCAGTGCCATTTGCTGCTGTTGAGAAAACTTGAAGGAACAATAGAACTGAATAATTTGATTTTAAAAAAACAGGTGGTGAATTTAAGAGTAAGATAGAAAGAATTACAAAAAACACAATTGCCCAGTGACAGCATTATATTGATATATATACTGAAACATTTTTCTTGTCTCCCTGACTGAAAAGAAAGTGCAGCAACAGGAATCTAAGTTGTTCCCTTTCTTTTTAAAGAGAATTAGAAGTCCCTATGAATACCCTTTTGAGTCTTAGAACAATTGGGAAATTTCTAAATTTAATTGACTGGGGAAAAAGTAAATGCAATGGTGGTTTTAGCTGTATAAAGTAGTTAGCTGGTATAAATCAGATGACCCCTCCCCAGAGAACAGTGAACTAAAAAGCCTTTTAAAATACTTTTATTTACTTTGGGTTTTTTTATTATTCTAGTAGTGCCCTGTATTGTGGTTTTTATCCTTCACCTTGATTTCTCAATTTAAAAAATATAATTTTTTTTTCCCTCCTTCCAAAATGACGAGTCTCCAGTCTAACTGGAGGGATCCAAATTGTCCTGTGCGTTACATTTTTGAAGATGCCCTAAAGTGACTGTCATGCATGTTATGTAGATTGTCTTCTCGAGGCACCTGGGTGCTCCATGGTTTCTTGTTCACGCAACCAGTGTGGGAATCTTGTTTTAAATCTGAGTTTCAATGGGGTTACAGATGTGGAAATGCTTTACTGTTTTCCATTGTATCATGAGCTGTTTCTCCAAAGCATTCTGTTGGTCCTGAAAATCCAGTAAACTGAGATTGGACATTTAAACTAATGTACCCAAATGTTATTTATCATTTGCATCAATGCAAGCTTGACTGTTTAGTTTTAAATTCAGCAAATTTGCTGCTACTCAAACATCAATTCCTTCTGATGGCCTGTAGATGGCATTACAACTGAGCCACCTTTTCAAAGTTAGTTTGGAAAGGAAAAAATAATTGCATCTTATGAAACTTCATTTCTCTAGTGCAATTTCTCCAAAGTCCAATTTAACAGCTCTTCAGCATATTTTTTAGAATATATGCACTATTGGCTTTTTGAATTAAAAATACTATTCCACTAGTCTAGTTATGTATTGCATCTCCCCAGGAAAAAAGAATTTCCATCTAAAACCTTAGACCATAAGACCAAAAGAGATAGGAGTAGGCCATTCGGCCCCTCGAGCCTGCTCCGCCATTTAATGAGATCATGGCTGATCTGATTTTTACCTCAAATCCACTTTCCCTTCCTTTCCCCATATCCTTTGACTCCCTTGCTGATCAAAAATTTGTCTAACTTAGCCTTGAATGTATTCAATGACTCAGCCTCCACAGCTTTTTGGGGTAACCCCCTCATGGGATTGTTTCTCATCTCCTCCAATAATGTAACAGTTCTCTAAACCATTGTGTCTAATCTGAGAGACCTACAGTCTACACTATAACCACCTCAGGAGTCTGTACAGTAATTGTATTGATCTATGAAAATGACTATTGGTTCAAGCAAACATGAAGTTTAAATGGCTTGCTGTGATTATTTAGGAATATAAGACACATTGAAATGATTTACAGTTAATAAATGTCTTTTTTTGTCTTTAATTCTGCTTTGTTCCAATCACCGTAAATCTCAAGGCCATAAGATGGTGAAATGCCACTCCTATAGCATAACTTTCCAGTAGCACTAAAAAGCAGAGATTTGCCTGCTTTTTTGCTTTCCTTCTGTTTTTTCAAGAATCCTGGCAACACTAGGGCTAGTTAAAGTGTCACATTTTCCTGCTACGGAGAGAGGGAAGCAGTCAGAGGAGGAGAGAAAAAGACTGAATGAATTGTACAATAGAAACTGCATCTTCTGACATGAGCACACCGGCACCCGCTAGAATTGAGTTTGCCAAGGCATTTACTGCTGAGAATTCCATAGCAGCTTCCCTTAACGTCTCATGAAATAGCAATCTCATGTTACTAAGAAGGATACAAATATTCTCATGTCCTGGATAGATATTTCTCTGACACCATTAACTTATAGGTCAGGGAGAAGATGTCACCTTGCATAACTACCACTCTTTTTACTAACATGAATCCAAGTAAAGAAAGAACAAACTTGTAGTTTTATAGGCACTTGACCCATCCTTGAGACATCCCAAAGTACTTCATATCTAATGTATTACTTTGGAAATGCAGTTGCTGTTTTATGTAGCAAGATTCAGCAGCCAATTTGCACACAGACAAGAGTGTGCAGTGTCACTATAATACGTTTATAACATGGTAAGATCCCACAAACAACGAATGAGATAAATTGTGGTAAGCAAGGGAGGAATGTTGTGCCAGATGTTTTATTGGGGGGGTGGGGGTGATGCCCTATTAACATGATTCATATTGAATTAAGGATGAGCCATCTGGTAAAGTCAATCCTATCATTCCTGGCGTAACTTGAGTAGGTGGCGTAAAACTACTTCCCTGCCACCCTATCAAGAAATTAAGACGTGGGATGGGGTATAGATTGACCCTGGTATCAACTGAGGCAAATTCTGCCCTCATTGCCTTATTAATTGTATAATGTTTAGTTATTGAGTATGGGACTACAGAATTGAGCCTGCTTCTCCCATAGCATTGTAAGCTAGCCTTCACTTGTTTTTGCTAGTATGTGAAATTGAGCAAGTTGAGGCCCATAGTGTAATAGATGACCTTGTTCATTGTGTGTTGGCAGAAGGAGTCTGACAACAAGGATGTTGTTTATATTGATTGGCACTGCAACTCCCTGCCCCCTTTGAGGCTGCACTATCCAGAAGTGAATAAAACATCTCATTCCCTTGAAAACACAGACAAATGGAAAACCACAAATGAAAAAGAATGTCCAGCAATGATACCACAACAACTTGATGTATTATTGAAAGTGTATAGAATCAGTTCTCACCACGAGTTTGTGGTGAGAACTGATTCACCAATTCCACCCAGGGTTGGTGAAGGAGATGGTCCTGTAGAGCAGGCACATTCAACCTCCAATGTCCATTCAAAGAAGGTAATTTGAGGGAACTGCAATTGACTGACTTCAATAGATATCTGACTGCTCCCTCCAATGACGGAAAAAGTGCAGAGTGAGTGGAAAGAGTTGGCATTCTGATGCCTAACTCGTACATATTTGAATGTGCTTTGTGATGTACCATTTAATGGGAAATAATAGGAAACCAAATGAGCCCATCACCAATGGGAGTTCTGATTGATGGCTGAAACTTTTTATTTGGATTTTTTTTATTATGTCGCAATATTTTTTCTCCTTTTATATGCGTCTTCATGAACTGCTTTTGATCTTTGAGAGGAAAGATATAGTTTAGCGGAGCGATGCCCAGATCAGTCTTTCAACTGGTGCTCAACTGTTTTTCCTCCCCCAAACCCCCAATTTAGCATACTTCAAGAGGAGCATAAGTATATTCTTAGGAACAATTTTTTTTTGAGTCTTGTGGCTCAACCTGATAATGGGATCTGCTGCTGGCAATTCTCATCAGTAGTGCTGTCAAGTTCTTCCCTTTTATCCTTAGTACTGAAAAGAAATCTTGTTTGCGTCCTGGAGGGGCATTATTTTCATTTTCAAAATAGTACTTCCAACACTAAAACTGTCTGATTCAGGAACCTCTCTGACAAAGAGCCACGTCAGTAATATTTTCACTTCAATGGTAAGCACAAGGATGGCATGCATTAGCCACTACTGTCTGGTATTTTGATTAGACTTTTAGTTGTTGGTTGTGCTTTTTTTTTTCTTTTAAGCTGGAACTCCACATTGAAGTCTGTGTATATCTGTTTTGGTGAAATGGAAGTGCATGGAGCAAAGAGGTACTTACAAGATTGAAAACAATGAGTCTGCTTTATTTATAATCTGTTAACAGGCCATTCTTTTTTTTTCTTATTCAGGGGCTGAATGGCCCACTCCTGTTTCTATACTATTTGCATTCCTTCTTTCTGTCTACCCAATCTCGAGGCCAGAAATTCTGCATGTTGCAGGAGACTATTGAGGGAGGGGCAAGATATACATCAATGCTTTTACAAAGTAATGCCCTTTTTGCAGTGATATTTCTGCATCTGTGTTTCATCCTCGGGCCTTATTAGGTTTTCATATGTTTTCCCAACACATGCATCTTATTTGATTTTTTAATTTATTGAACTTGCTTAATAACATTTTTTGGTGCTCTGGTAAGAGGTGATTGTGCTGACACTTGATGCACCCAAAAAACGTCTTGCCATATTCTATCCAAACACTGCTCAACACTAGAGGGAGCCCAGTAACAGCAGGAATACGGACCAGCTGATAAAAGTGAATAGAGTTTCTTTAAAAATGCTGGGATCTTGGATTTCGAAGACTGCATGTTAATATATTATTCAGCATGTGATATGCATATTTAGGGCACATTGTGATTAAGCACTTCGCACCAATTCTCAATGTACAATGCTGCAATTGGAGTATCAGGATGTTAATTATATTTGTTCTGAATTTTTCATACAGTAATAGAATCTTCAGCTCACCACCTTAAGAACAGCCGTGCTGATTCCCACAGTTAAAGAAAGAAACTTGCATTTACATAGCACCAAATGTCCTCAGGCCGTCCCAAAGCACTTCTCAACCAACAGATTACTTTTGAAGTGAAGTCACTTGTGATCTGAGCACAGTGGCAAGCTTGCATGCATCAATGTCTCACAAACAGCAAATGTCCTGAATGACCAGATAATCTGTTTTTGGTGGTGATGGTTGAGGGAGGAATGTTGGCCAGGGTAGTGGGAGAGCTCCCTGGTTTTGAATAATGCTAAGGGATCTTTTACGTCCACCTGAACATGCAGAGCAAGCCTCAACTAAGGTCTCATCTGAAAGACAACACCTCCCAACAATACTGGACTCCCCTCACTGCAATCCTGCACTTAGCTTAGATTATGTGCTCCAGTCCATTGTGAGTCTTGAACCCATGGCCTGCTGACTTAGAGGTGAGAGTGCTATCAACTAAGTCAAGTCAGACTGTAATTCTTGATTATCTTGAATTTATAAATGGACTGGACAATTGGCCAACAGTGGAAAATCATAGATAATTGGCCCTATTAAAAGTTTAAAATGGAGTAAATGTGCATTATTCCAATTCTTTCCCTTCCCCATTTGCCCAAAATATAAGTACGATTTGGGCAAATTTTCTTTTTCCCTCTCTTCTGTCCAACCCTACTTAATTCACTGCTTTTCTTACATTTCTTAGTTTCTGTTTTTTTTTCTTCCTGTGGTTTTCCTACACAGTCTTTCCCAGGTGAGAAATTGAGCTGTAAACATGGCAGCAACCTTCCACCAATTCCATTCTTTATTCTCTCTCTGGCTATTAGGAGGTGCGCAAGTGGCCCAAACATTGCATGATAGTAGTCTGGGAGCTCTGTCTGGAAATTCAGAGTGTGATCCTGCTAGAAAGTGGTTCAGCAAATTTCAGTTCCCATGTACTGTGCTGTCTTCAGGCTTTTATCTCACCTTGACACAAATAGCTAAAATTGACAGTGCTATCAAAGTCCTCTGTCCTCAGTTATGATCTTTCTGAGAATGTATTAGGAGTAATAAGACTGGCAGATGCCCAAAAGTGTAAAACAAACATGGCAGTCGTGAGTGATATTTCTACTCAATATGCAGTGATCTATGACTCTTGTGTTTAATCCTTTCATGGAAAATAGTCCAAGTAAGCCTGAAAATCAGCCCATATTGCTGGCAGTGACTTAAAAATCTTACTAGAGAAATCAAGATAGTTGTCCTCAATAATCTAATCCTTAATTTATTCATCACCAGTTTTCTCATGGTGATTGTGCAGCGCTTCTGGTTACTATCTTCCATTATATATCACAGAACTCCTAGTGGTGCTCAACAGCAGAGATCTCTTTAAGATAATGCTCTGTGCCTAACAAGGAACCGCTTTTGCTTTTTGATATGTGATTTCTTGCTGACTTATTCTGCTTAGAATTTCAGGAGAGCACAAAGCCACAGAAAAGATACAGCACAGAAGAAGGCCATTTGGCCCATCGTGTCCACGCAGGCTCGAAGAACAACCAGGTGCCCATTCTAATCCCACCTTCCAGCACCCGGTCCGTAGTCCTGCAGCTTACAGTACTTTAGGTGCAGGTCCAGGTACTTTTTTAGAAGAGTTGAGGGTTCCTGCCTCTACCACCAATTCGGGCAGCGAATTCCATACACCCACCACCCTCTGGGTAAAAAAGTTTTTCCTCAAGTCCCCTCTAATCCTTCCGCCATTCAGCTTAAATCTATGTCCTCTAGTTCTTGAACTCTCTGCAAGGGGAAACAGGTACTTCCTGCCTCCTCTATCTAGGGTCCTCATAATTTTGTACACCTCAATCAAGTCACCCCTCAGTCTCCTCTGCTCCAAGGAAAACAACCCCAGCCTATCCATTCTCTGGAGCTGCAATTTTGAAGCCCTGGCAACATTCTTGCAGATATTCTCTGCACCACTTCAGAGCAATTATGTCCTTCCTGTAATGTGGTGACCAGAACTGCGCACGATACTCCAGCTGTGGCCTTACCAGCGTTTTATACAGTTCCATCATTACATCTCTGCTTTTGTATTCTATACCTCGGCTAATAATGGAGAGCATTCCGTATGCCTTCTTCACAACCTTATCTACCTGTACTGCTGCTTTCAGGGACCTGTGCACATGCACT
Organism: Heptranchias perlo; assembly: GCF_035084215.1. NCBI lineage: Eukaryota > Metazoa > Chordata > Chondrichthyes > Hexanchiformes > Hexanchidae > Heptranchias > Heptranchias perlo. The sequence continues at coordinate 24,811,352 of NC_090333.1, forward strand.
CCAAGGTCTCTCACTTCCTCTACCCCTCTCAATATATTCCCGTTTACTGCGTATTCCCTTTTACTGTTTGCCGTCCCTAAGTGCATTACCTCACGCTTCTCCAGGTTGAATTCCATTTGTCACTTTCCCTCCAAACCACCAACCCATTGATATCTTCTTGGAGTCTACAGCTATCCTCTTCTACCAACTACATGGCCAATTTTTGTGTCGTCTGCAAATTTGTCAATCATGCTCCCTACATTCAAGTCCAAATCATTAATATATACCACAAACAGCAAGGGACCTAACACTGAAACCTGTGGCACACCACTGGAAACGGATTTCCATTGAACTGATAGGTAATGGTACTGTACAGCTTAGTACTTAGCCTAAAAGGTCACACGTTTCATTCATGGTCTTTGATCTCTGCAAGGGCAGCAGTTCAGGTGCTACAATTGGCATCAGCCTCCCTGGACTAGGGGAAACAAATATTAGGCAGGGCTTCCGCTTCTGATTATTGTTTAGTGCCTTCTGCTGAAAGTAAATAAGAGAATTGATTGGGCTCTCCTGTGATTGACAGTCACTGTCTGGGCTCCCACATAAAGAATGGACATTTGGTCTGGGTTCTGGTGCATTGTTGTCACCTGCGGAACAACACCCTAGTAAAAGTCAGCAACTTGAGGGGGGATAGAGAGGGAATAAAGGAAGGAGAGCTAGCAGTATTAATTTGAGACAATATCAGAGCAATAGAGTGTAAGGATTTAAATTGAGTAATAGTCTAAGCAGTCCCTTTGGATTGAGCTAGCAAGGGATTGGTCGCATTGCTGGAAGTATGTTATAGACTGCTGAATTAGCAGAAGGGACGTTAGGAACATCGGAATTGCTGATGAAAAAAGACCATGGTCCATCTAGTTTGACTTCTACCATCGTGCTGTTATACGATACAATGATAATGGTGTTATTGACTAATCACAGCAATCAATCTCTATCAATTAGTCTACAATAAACCCAGACTTGATGCGAAAAAAATTCAAGTGGTGGAACGATTTGGGAACCGTACATCCAAAGTCACTCGTTCCTCCCGAGCATGCTACACTTACTATATGTCATGTCTCAAATTACTCATTTACTGTATCCCAAAATATCATTGCCTGAAAGAAATCTATCTAATTTGCATTTGAATGAATTAATACTAACTGTTTCTACTGTCTCCCTAGGGAGCTTGTTCCATAGATTGACCACTTGCTCACCGAAACGTTTCCACAGATTAGTTTTGAATTTATCCCCCTTCAAGTGCAGGCCATGTTCTCTGGTTCTACTATTCCGGACAAAGTGAAACAGCTGGTCATGGTCTACCTGGTGAATTTTTCACGTGGAAACCGTGCAAGGGCGCGGGACCGGGTCCTCAAACCTGTGCGAGAGTGTCGGGGCCGGGTCCGCGGGTACCCAATGGCTGAGATCCTGGAGCTGGCAGGTATCGTGGTATGGGGCAATGAGAAGTTAGTACAGGCAGAGAATGCGTTAAACTTTAAACTTAAATTTTAAACCTGATTATAAAACAAAGCCTGGAATTTTTGACAGGAAATAGGGAATAACTGGGATGGTAAAGAAAGATTATGCGAAGAGCTGTTTGAAATGCCTGAAATAGCCAACGCGCTGAATATGGTTTGAGCAGCCCCTTTGTAATTGACGCCTATGGTAATGACAAATGGTCAGCAACATTTGCCCGATATAGGCGGCTGTCTGGGTTAAACAGGGACGGTGTAAGTGACTGTATGGGGAGCAAGCGGGAGAATGGGATTAGACTAGGTGGCTTGCAAAGAAAAATACTTGATGGGTATATTTAAGGACTGAATGGCCTGCTTCTGAGCTGTAACGTTATATGATCTCGTGAAACTATTGATTCTGTGAAAACTGAATTGACTTTGGCTGGGTGTCAAGAACTGGTGTAATTGCTTAATCTCATGAACAGGCTTTACAGTGTAGAAATAACATGAAAGAATATTATAGCAGAATTTTCCCCCACAAATCATTAAATTACTCCTCGCTTACTGTGTGACACTTCATATGGCTCCCTACTCTCTGCATGTAACCATTTCCTCTGTTCCGATTGGTCAGTCATTTGGAGAACTGCATTATTTTTTAAGCAAAATTCTTTATAACTTGAGTAAAATTTACAATGCACAGAATGCAAGTACTAATGTAAAAAATATGAATTTCTTTAACAGTGCAGTGTGTCCTTGGACTTGGAGATTAGAAATGTTTAGTAATAATAGTGTAGTTCAATAGTCCCAGTACCCTCTGTTCTTTGTGAAATTTCCTTGTTTACTATAAACTTTTTTGAGTTCCAGCTTGAAATCTGAAGTGAACTGTGCTGCAGAATAGTGCAGTCAAACAGTAGGAATGGCATCTGTCTTTCACTGTGGAGTAGAGCTGCAACAAAGCATAAACGCTGTAATTTTGTGTAGAGCAGCGCCAAATACATAATGATTATCCCACTACAATTAAACATGGTGCCAGTCAATCACAGAGCAGTTTCTAAAGTCATTTTGTGATCTGAATTGGAATAATTTGGATCTAATTTGACAATTCAAACTTCCTGTCGAGGTACAGATTTGGATTGGAGAGTCAAAATTCACAGTCTGCAAATTTCATCCAAATTGGAGCATTTATTCGTGCGGTTTGATGGAAGGTTTGGAGAAATTTAATTTTTTGGATTACCCATCTCTTCCAGCTGGATTACAGATAGACAACCAATATTTAATATTTAAAAGCTCATTCTTCCACATTGATTTGTTTTTTTAAAAAAAACCAAATCAATGTAATTTCATCCCCTTCAATGTTTAAGGTTTTGTGGGTAAGGTTAAGACATACAGCATTGGCTGTCGAGCCATTTCTACGATAGAAGAGGGTCTTGGAGGGGACATGTACACTTTATTTAATCCTGGTATATTTAACAATGATACATCACTGATCATTTGTTAAATGGACTTTGGGAAAGAGATGTCCAAAATTTGCTTCAATTTTAAAGAATTGCTACAATTAAAAAGGATTGACATCAAAATATTTTGCAATTAGTAAGATCTGTAATGAAAGAAAAAGAAGCACTATAAGCACAAGAGAGCCTAAGTGAGTTATGAAAATTGTTGGAGGTGAATTATGAAACAGCATCAAGTTATGCAAGCAGAACAGATTTCAACTTTCCATATAAACCTAAGATCAAATTACTGTTTGTATGTCTACAAAAAGATCATTAGATGCTCTAAATCACTTTCTTCAGAGTTTGAACAAAAAATAATAAAACATTCAGTTACTATGATTGTTATAACAGAATGACCGAGAGATGGTACATTAAAATATGCATTCCCTAACCTTCCAGTTCAGGCTACCGTTCTTCTCCCTCTCAGTCTTGTTATCTCAGAAGGAAATGGAATTGAACAGTGAATGTGGGGAGATGGCAAGGAAATGGAGGAGAGGAAAGGCATAATCTTCTGTGGCGAGGTTTCTCACTCGTCCGCACTACCCCCAAAAATTAAGTTTGCACTTTCATCCAGGATGTTAGAGGGAAGCTCTCGTAGAGCTGAAGGAAAAACAATAGTTGAGTTCACTCACAATACCCTTGCATGCTTATTAGCTTTATTCTTTGCTGCTGCCAAATATATTCCTATCTGCTTTGTTTTTTTTTGCTTTCCTCTCCACCGTCTCTCTTGGCCCTTTCAGTGCCTATATGCTGTCAGACTACTTGTCCAAGATTCAGTCTTGGATGAGCTGCAATTTCCTCCACCTACAAACTCTGTACCCTTGCTCACAACTCCAGCACGCATCCCAGCTAGTGTCTCTGGCTGAATCATAGAAAGGTTACAGCACGGAAGGAGGCCACTCGGCCCATCGAGTCCGTGCCGGCTCTATGCAAGAGCAATCTAGCTAGTCCCACTCCCCCGCCCTATCCCCCGAGCCCTGCAAATTTTTTCCTTTCAAGTACTTATCCAATTTCCTTTTGAAGGCAATGATTGAATCTGCCTCCACCACCCCCTCGGGCAGTGCATTCCAGATCCTAACCACTCGCTGTATTTAAAAAAAAAAAAAGTTTTTCCTCATATCACCTTTAGTTCTTTTGCCAATCACCTTAAATCTATGTCCTCTGGTTCTTGACCCTTCCGCCAATGCGAACAGTTTCTCTCTATCTACTCTGTCTAGACCCTTCATGATTTTGAATGCCTCTATCAAATCTCCTCGCAACTGTCTCTGTTTCAAGGAGAACAACCCCAACTTTTCCAGTCTATCCACGTAACTAAAGTCCCTCATCCCTGGAATCATTCTAGTAAATCTCTTCTGCACCCTCTCTAAGCCTTCACATCTTTCCTAAAGTGCGGTGCCCAGAACTGGACAGAATACTCCAGTTGTGGCCGAACCAGTGTTTAATAAAGGTTGATCATGACTTCCTTGCTTTTGTACCTTATGCCTCTATTTATAAAGCCCACGATCCTGTATGCTTTTTTAACCGCTTTCTCAACCTGCCCTGTCACCATCAACGATTTGTGCACATATACCCCCAGATCTCTCTGTTCCTGTACTCCTTTTAGAGTTGTGCCCTCTTGTTTATATTGCCTCTCCTCGTTGTTCTTACTGAAATGTATCACTTCGCGTTTTTCTGCGTTAAATTTCATCTGCCACGTGTCCTCCCATGCCACCAGCCTGAGTATATCCTCTTGAAGTCTATCACTATCCTCCTCATTGTTTACTATCCTTCCAAGTTTTGTGTCATTTGCAAATTTAGAAATTGTGCCCTGTACACCCAAATCCAAGTCATTAATCTATATCAAAAAAAGCAGTAGTTCCAGCACCGACCCCTGGGGAACACCACTGTGCACCTCCCTCCAGACCAAAAAACAACTGTTCACCACTACTCTCTGTTTCCTGTCACTTAGCCAATTCTGCATCCATGTTGCTACCGTCCGCTTTATTCCATGAGCCGCAATCTTGATGATAAGCCTACCATGCAGCACTTTATCAAACTCCTTTTCAACTGCATTGCCCTCTCTGTTATCTCATCAAAAAACTCTATCAAGTTAGTTAAACACAATTTGCCTTTAACAAATCTGTGCTGGCTTTCCCTAATCAAACCACACTCGTCGAAGTGACTGTTAATTCTGTCCCAGATTATCATTTCTAAAAGTTTCCCCACCACTTGAGGTTAAACTGAAACAGACTGTTCACGACCTCACTGTCCTATTCGACCCAGAGATGAGCTTCCGACTCCATATCCTCTTCATCACAAAGACTGCCGACTTCCACCTTTTGTAATACCACCCGCCACCATTCCTACCACAGCCCATCTGCCACTTCTTTTGTCACCTCCGGTCTCGACTATTCCAATGCTCTCCTCACCAGTCTCCCTCTTCAGCTCATCAAAAACTTGCTTGTGACCTTTGTCCTTGCTGACCTATATTGGTTCCTGATTTTCCAACACCTCAGATTTAGAATTCCCATCCTTGTGATTAAATTCCTTCATGGCCTCGTCCCTCCCTAACTCTGTAACCTCTTCCAGCCCTACAAGCCTTCCTGAATTCTCCATTTCTCTGACTCTAACCTATTGTGCATTCCCCCTCAGATTAGTCAGCATCTGTAAAGAGAAAAGACAAATTATGATATTTTGGGTATATATCCTTCATTGGAACTCAAGATTGAAAGATAGGCATTTTAGAAAGTTGAAGAAAAAAAATGAAGAGAAAATGGGGGGGGGAGGGGCACGAGAGAGATACAATAAATTCACCAGTTACAAAGAGGAGGTGGGTTAAATGACCTGCAAACTGCTTAATAGAAAACAATTAGTTGATATAAAAGGTCATCAGTACGAATGCAAAGATGTAAAAAAGGACAAAAGAATGTGCTTAATACAAACTCTGGTTAGATTGTTGTCTTCACAAAGAATTATTGGTTCAAGAAATGCTTTGCCATAAGAGGCAGAGTCTAGATCATTGTTTAAAATGGAATTGGATAAGTATTTAAAAAAGGAAGACTACTAAAGGATGTGAGAAAAGGGCAGGGAAATGGGATTGGAGAAAATAGCTCCTGTTGAAAAGCTCTGAACATCCTGCTCTTAACCTCTTATTTTCTCTTATTCTCCTTTAGTTTTTTCATTATTTAGTTTTTATCAAAGATAAATTGTACTTTTGTGGAGAAATTTGGACATTTTGAGAGGAAGAGATACAGACATAAAAAGAATGAGAAATTGAAAGGAAGGAACATAATGTAAAGAAAAGGTATGGATTCTGGTGTGGAAATACATACTGGCAAGAAACAGAGAAAAATAATTTGCAGAAAAGCTGCAGTTTTTATGAGTCAGAGTGATTTTCAGTCTTTATTGTGGTGGTAGATGAAGAGGCCCTGCAGCAGCACCGGTGAAGGTTATGTGAATTCAGCCACTCTTGGCTATTCATAGGCTTGACCTTGGCAGTGCTGTCTTCCTCCTCTCATTGGCTGGCTTCAGCGCTATGGTGATCATTGTATGAATACACTCAAGATGCTCAGCCTGCAGTAGGGGGCTCATACATATTGATGCACAGTCCCTTCTCAACCCGGCACTGTGCAGCTGGCATTTTTGGAACACTCAATCCATGAGCAAAACGTCAGGGGTCTGTAAAACCCGGCAGGGGCTCTGGGGACTTTTGAGTACCTGGGGAGAAAGACAGAGCAAGGACCTGAAAAGGACCAAGTAGTCTGTGCGAGTGCGCATGCGTTTATGTGCGTACCCGAGACAACATGAGGCTACAAGACCGAAGATTTCAGCGCCGAATTACCTGGGATTTTATCTTCATAAGTCTTTGAAAAGCTCAACGCCCAGGCTGTGAAGTGTGATACAGCTGTGAGTACCTTAGTTTTTGTTCTTGCCTTGCAGCTCAGTAGAAGCGAGAACTGTTAAATGCCAAGAAGCTCAGATCACATTAACCCCTTGAGGACTGAATAACGAAACTGTGTTAATTATTGAGGCAATTGTGTCATCCAAAGCGAGGTATAGACTGTGGACTGATCACTTTTGTCTCCTCGTTGTGAAAAAATAGATTTAGATTTGGAACAATTTTTAATATTAGGATCTTGTTAGCTCTCGACTGTAACAACGATTTAGAAAAAGTTATTGTGAACTCGCTGTTTTCACTCCATGTGCTTCCTGAATTGTGTGATGACATTCAGTGTTTGGAAAGAATGGGGTCAGATCTGGGACTGTCATGTGCTGCACAGATCAACATTTTTTGTAAACAGCAAATAAATTAAGTACTCAGAGTTAACTTGGATGGGACATAAAGACAAAAGGTTTGATAGGTGTGTTTCCTTAATTTCCCAACTATTTCTTTTATATTCCTATTTTAGTGCATTTTGTGTGAAAGCATTTAAAATGTGCTTCAAATTTCTAAAAGTGAATCGATCATGTTGAATATTATGGAATTCCAAATTATGCGTGAATCTAGATATATAATACATGACATTATTTCGTACCAACCGTACATACTCTGATCATTAGCCAAGAAATCGATAAGTGAGAGAGATGACCTCAAAAGGCTTTTCAACAATTCCTAGCTCAGCAGGTTCTGTAAGATGATCAATAGTACATGAAACCTATACCAAAGCAGGGCTTCATGATGGCTACAAATATCACTGTCCATCCTACAATCTGTACAACCTTTCCTTGCATATTTAGATGCCTGCCTCCACTGTGATTGAATTGAATTAGGTAATTGGTGCTGAGAATCTATGAGTCATATATTAGATTTTCAAAGGAAAAAAATAAAAATTGGTCGTTTGAGTGTGTGCTGCACTAAACCATTCAAATAGTTTAGATTGTGCTGGATTTTTCTGTGGGGGTTATAATGTTGGTATCTTACTCATTTCCACTAATATCACCTCAACTAGCTTCAGGTTAAAAATTCAGATAGCTAGTATGCTAGGGAAGTGTATAATGTGAATTTACAGTGAAATTCTTGGAACCTATTCAATAAAGGCAAGTTGCTAATCAGTGGGAAAAGCTTTTTCAGTTATATGAAGAGTCAGAGGTCTGTCAGACTGTATTGGGCCATTGAAGGACACTCAAGGACAGGTTACAAAGGAATCACTGGGTATGGCAGAAATATTAAATGAATACTTTGCAACAGTCTTCACTCTTGATGATGCTCAACTGCTACAATTTAATAATAAAACGAGTAATATTAACATAGATGAATATATTGTTTTAGATAGAATTAAGAACTTGAAAATAGATACAGCAGCCGGGCCACATGATATCAACCCGAGGGTCCTCAGGAGATGGGACATGTGCTGTGTGAACCACTTGCCTGTATTTTTAAAGTTCACTGCACTCTGGGACGGTTCCCGTAGACTGGAAGGAGGCTAATGTAGTCCTCATCCTTAAAAAAAGGAGACAAGATGGACCCGGGTAATTATAGGCCCAGTAGTTTGACATCAGTAATAGGAAAGATGCTTGAGGGTATAATAGATGATATAATAATATATAGGGATAAAATACATGATTACTTGGCTAGAGAGGGACACATTGGGAACATGCAACATGGCTTCAAAAGAAAAAGGTCATGTCCAACAAATTTTGATATTTTTTGCAGAAGTCACCAAGATGGTGGATGAGGGTCCCGTAGACATTGACTACTTAGAATTCCAAAAAGTGTTTGGCAAGATATTCTCTACAAGATGGAAGCTTCCGGTATTAGTGGTAATATATTGAGCTGGATTGAGAACTGGCTGGAAGGATGTATGCAGAAAATAGTTATAGATGGATTTGAATCCGAGACCGGTGACCAGTGGTGTCCCAAAGGGATCAGTGTTAGGACTGTTGCTCTTTACTATTTTTATTGATCTAGATGTGTCATAAACTGGATAGCCAGGTGGTGAAGGATTGAATACTGGAGCCTGGTCTTCAGTTGCTTCCAAGCCTTTATTCACAGAGATCCACATTAGTGTTATGCATGTGAGCAGGACAAATGCTCAACATACATACACCCTTCAGGGAAAAGCGTTAAAGCAGGTGGAGAAAGAAAGAGATCTGGGTGTTCTAGTGCGTAGATTGTTATAAATTCGATAGCCAGGTGGTGAAGGATAGAATACCAGAGCCTAGTCTTCAGTTGCTTCCGAGCATTTATTCACAGAGCTCCAAATTACACCCAAACCACACCCTAAATCAGCTCTCTGATAAATGGATACAAGAGAGTTCCCAATTGATACGCACCACCTCAATACACTATTAACACTATTGATATAAATCACATAGATACAATTAACATAGATCTCAAAAGGTTCATGAACAATGCCGTGAAGCGATAGCTAGAGAAAAAATAGGGTGTTGGGGTGCATTTATAGGACAATGGACTATAAGACAAAGCATACTATTTTGTCCTTGTACAAGACCTTGGTCAGGCTTCATTTGGAATACTGTGTCCAGTTTTGGTCTTCTCACATGATGGGTGATATTGAGGCTTTGGAAAGGGTGCAGAGGAGGGCCATTAGACTAACCCCCAGCTTAAAGCATCTTAGTTATCAAGATAGGGTAAAAGAGCTGGGACTCTACACTTTAGAGAAGCGTAGACTTAGAGGTGATCTGATTGAGGTTTATAAGATGATGAAAGTAATAGATTGTGTTCCAGTTGACAGGTTGTTCCAATTAAGTACGTTAGGGAGGACCAAGGGTCACAATTTTAAGTTGTACAAGGCCAGATCTAGGAGGTGTCAGGTGGTGGTTCTTTTCCAGAGAATAGTGAACCGTTGGAACAGGCTGCTGTCTTTTTTTTATTTGTTCATGGGATGTGGGCGCCGCTGGCGAGGCCAGCACTTATTGCCCATCCCTTATTGCCCTTGAGAAGGTGGTGGTGAGCCGCCTTCTTGAACCGCTGCAGTCCTTGTGGTGAAGGTTCTCCCACAGGGCTGTTAGGAAGGGAGTTCCAAGATTTTGACCCAGCGACGATGAAGGAACGGCGATATATGTCCAAGTCGGGATGGCGTGTGACTTGGAGGGGAACGTGCAGGTGGTGTTGTCATGCGCCTGCTGCTCTTGTCCTTCTAGGTGGTAGAGGTTGCGGGTTTGGGAGGTGTTGTTGAAGAAGCCTTGGCAAGTTGCTGCAGTGCATCCTGTGGATGGTACACACTGCAGCCACTGTGCGCCGGTGGTGAAGGGAGTGAATGTTTAGGGTGGTGGATGGGATGCCAATCAAGCGGGCTGCTTTGTCCTGGATGGTGTCGAGCTTCTTGAGTGTTGTTGGAGCTGCACTCATCCAGGCAAGTGGAGAGTATTCCATCACGCTCCTGACTTGTGCCTTGTAGATGGTGGAAAGGCTTTGGGGAGCCAGGAGGTGACTCACTCGCCACAGAATACCCAGCATCTGACCTGCTCTTGTAGCCACAGTATTTATATGGCTGGTCCAGTTAAGTTTCTGGTCAATGGTGACCCCCAGGATGTTGATGGTGGGGGATTCGGCGATGGTAATGCCGTTGAATGTCAAGGGGAGGTGGTTAGACTCTCTCTTGTTGGAGATGGTCATTGCCTGGCACTTGTCTGGTGCGAATGTTACTTGCCACTGATGATCCCAAGCCTGGATATTGTCCAGGTCTTGCTGCATGCGGGCTCGGACTGCTTCATTATTTGAGGGGTTGTGGATGGAGCTGAACACTGTGCAACACAGGGGTGTGTCTATATTGTGATACACAAGGTATCACAATTGTGTAGGACTAGCTGGATGGACCAGAGGGTCTTTTCCTGTCCGTCATTGTTCGTATGTTCCTAATTCAAGTGAGGAATATGGCGATGCAATTTATACCCTGATTGCAGATGCAGAGGTTATTTTCACCAGTAGTGATCATTTTTCAAACCACATTTATACTTGTACTTAGATCTGTTCCAAGTAACCTGTGCAGAAGACTGGGAGCATAGCATACCTGTTTCCATTATGACTTGTTCTGAGCTCCAGGTAAGAACTCAAGCTAATTACAAATGAGGAAGGACATTTAGTCCATCTTAATTCAGCCATCCAGAGAGATCCTAACACGCCCCCATATCATGGCAGATAAAAACCTACATTTTTTGAACCTGTGCTGGTGGGTGCCGTTACAGACACAGAAAATTTACTGGAAGCAACAGAAGTAGAAACTGAGAATATAGAAAGATAACAGCATAGATTGATCAGTGAGAACAGAGAGTATGAGAAGAAAAAGAACAACTGTGAGAGAAAGGGCATGATCGGGAGTATAGTCACTCATACTTTAGTGAACAATTGATGTGTGTTCTGCCGGGACAGTGGGAATTTTGTCTGTGGAATTCAAATAGTAAGTGTTGAATGATATAGATTGCAATGCTAGATTAACATCCTGGAATTTGTGCTGAGTCCACTGTTGTTCACCATTTACATAAACAATTTGGACTCGGGAATCGGAAGTACAATTTCAAAATTTGCGGAAAACACAAATTTGGGGGTTATAGTTAATACCGAGGAGGATTGCGACAAAATACAGGAAGACATTAATAAACTTGCAGAATGGGCGTGTAATTGGCAAATGAATTTCAATATAGAAAAGTGTGAGGTATTAAATTTTGGTAGGAAGAAGAAGGGGGCCACATTATGCTTGGATAATAAGAGTATAAACAGGATAGAGGAACAGGGATCTGGGGTACAGGTACAAAAAGCAGCGACATAGATTAATAAGGCTATAAAAAAAAAGCAAACTAAGCACTGGGGTTCATTTCTAGAAGGGATAGAATTGAAAAGCAGAGAAGTTATGTTAAGATTGTATTGAACCTTGGTTAGACCACACTTGGGAGTACTATGAACAGTTCTGTTCTCCATATTATAAAAAGGACATCGAGACACTGGAGCAGGTGCAAAAAAGATTTACTAGGATGATACCAGAACTGAGAGGTTACACCTATCACGAAAGATTGAATAGGCTGGGGCTTTTTTTTAGAAAATGGAAGACTGAGGAGTGACCTGATAGAGGTCTTTAAGATTATGAAAGGGTTCGATAGGGTAGACATAGAGAAGATGCGGAGGAGACCAGAACTAGGGGCCATAAGTACAAGATAGTCACTAATAAATCCAATAGGGGATTAAGGAGAAACTTCTTTACCCAGGGAGTGGTTAGAATGTGGAACTCTCTACCCTAAGGAATGGTTGAGGCGGCCGTATTAGATGCGTTTAAGGGGAAGCTAGATAAACACACGAGGGAGAAAGGAATAGACGGATATACTGATGGAGTTAGATGAAGAGGGGTGGGAGGAGGCTCGTGTGGAACATGAACACCGACCGGAATGGACCCGTTGGGCCGAATGGCTTGTTTCTGTGCTGTACGTTCTATGCAATTCTATGGGGATCAAGGAGATTATTCAGAGTTTTCTTGAAAATGTTGGTTGTGATTATTCATTTCCCTCCTGAGATTGAATAAGATGAAGAGAATTTGTGACAGTCTGTTGAAAATGTGTTGAAATGACTTTTTCTTATTTCATTCTTGCTTGGATGTTCTTAAAGTATTTGAGTAGTCACGCCTGAGACCTATAAAACACTGCTGTATTTTTTATTTATTTACTTCCACAAACTCAGGGTCAAGCGTCCTTTTATCCTAGGCTTATGGTACACTACATTACTGCAAAGCATCAGGACTCGGGGTTGTTTCTTTTGTTCTTTTTGTTCTTATTTTAAAGTTAACTTGTTGCCCATTTTAGATTAAGAAGCATGCTTTGACTTGGCAATAAAGATAAAGCTAGTTTGATGAAATCAGATGAGATTGTTTATCAAGTGACCTAGTAATATATTAAAAATGATGGCTCCCATAGTTTTCATGCAGTCAGTCTTTAAAATAATGCAGTAAAGCACTGCATTAAAACATTGTACATAATGTTAGTCTGATGGAAAGGGTGTGCAAATGACTTTGGTAATCCCACTCTTTGAATAGTGTTTGTCTTCAGCATGGGGATACCCTGCTCACAGATTTACTTCCCTACTTGCCTTTGCTCAGTTCTTCCCCCAAATTCCCCCTCGTGGCCTGGTTGAGATTCAGATCCCAATGTGTGGAAAATTGAGCGCTGGAGACTGTATCCTACCGTTCTGTGATGTAACAGTTTTTTTTTACTGGATCTTTCTGGCAGCAGTGTGAATTTGCAAGTCTATATTGGGATTACCAGCAGTTGCATGAGACCTGTACTTTGGGTACAAATAGAACATAATCCCACTGCCACCAAAGTAAAAGCAGTTTTGAGCACCAATACACTACTCCAAGACGTCCTCATTAGTGATTATATTTTCATTGTTTCAGGTTTAAGCAACTATCAGATCTTTAGTATAAATGAAGTGCAATAGGTTAATCCTGTTGAACATGTCCTTGTTGCACTTTTGGAAGGATTGTTGAAACAAATATTACAAACCCGGTTGTTAATACACAGCTAGCTCAGTGTTGCTGGGCACATCACCACTCCAGTCTAGTCAGAATAACTGTAGAAAATTCAAAACAACTATGAAATTTTAACATTTTATTTTTAAATTTTGTTTGTATCGGCAACCTGAGCAACCTCCACTTAGTATTAAGTTATCTTGTAGATCTTTCTTGAACATTGTATATCGGGAAAGATTTCATTTCTCTCCTTTGCCAATTTTCTCTACTCACAGTGCTGACTTATGCTGGGTATAGTTCTTTAGGCAGTGGCTACCTCCCCGCACCCTGTCCTAGTGATCATTCTTTATGGGTAAACTTGAGCAATGAGTGATAACGGTCTGTTCAGCCACAGCCTAGCTTCATTCCACCATTTGTAGTGCCCGACTGCTGAGATCAGCTTGCACAGCACAGACCGATATCGAACCTGGGATATTCCTGATTGTATGGCTCTGTCCCAGACTGCGCAGTGCGTTTGACAACTGATCCATTGGGAGAGCTCCTGTTTGTTTGATATTTTACTTCCTGCAGGAGTGGTGGGGAGAGATTTCTTCTGCATAAATTTGAAATGAGTAGAGAGAGCTTAATGTCAAGCTGTAAGAGGCCAGTTGAGTGTGAAAGGCCAGCACAGCGTGGAGTTTAACCTCAACAGGAGTTCACCCTTGAGGTGTCATTGGACAGGAATTTTTTTACATAGAATGTACAGCACAGAAATTTGTATCCTGAAGTTAATATTTTGAAGTAAGTAAGAGGAATTAGATTTATGTGAACGTTTGGTGTTAGTGGGAGTTCAGGCTAAGATTTTTTTTATTTGTTCATGGGATGTGGGTGTCGCTGGCAAGGCCAGCATTTATTGCCCATCCCTAATTGCCCTGGAGAAGGTGGTGATGAGCCACCTTCTTGAACCGCGGTAAAGGTTCTCCCACAGTGCTGTTAGGTCGGGGGTTCCAGGATTTTGACCCAGCGATGATGAAGGTACGGCGATATATTTCCAAGTAGGTTAGAAACAGAGCAGTGGCCATGCAGGGAATACTTGTGACGTGTGGAGTGTGATATGGGGACCATCATGGATCCTCAATGTATCCAGTGACAACACATTTACATTAAGTGTCGGAAAATTGAGTCACAGAAGCAGAAGATTTCTGTGGTCGAACAGCAACTGGTCACACTCCACAGCATCAGAGAGGATGAGAGGTTTCTGGATTTTACTGTGCAGAATGTAAGCGTTGCTGGACAATTCAGGACTCCGGAATAATGTTGAAAGAGAGAAGTGGGTGACCATCCATACGGGCAGTAGAGAGAGACACGACTCACAGGTGCAGGGAACCCCTGAGTTACAATCTGTAGTTCGTGTTGGACAAGTATGAAATGGACAGTGACAGCAATTTAGAGGAGAGTGGTCTTGAGCAGTGTTGCGGCACCATGGAGCAAGGGACTATCCAAGGGGGTGAGAGACAGGTAGGCTAAAGAAAATTAGAGTTGTATTAATAGGGGATTCTATAGTCACGGGTATAGAATGCCTTTTTTTGCAGTTGGGAGCGAGAGTCCCGACTGTTACGTTTCCTCCCTGGTACCAGGATGAAGGACATCATGAAACTGGTGGAAATACTTTTGGAAAGGGAAAGCAGTTAGAGGTATGCTTAAGAACGTTAAGAAATAGGAACAGGAGTAGGCCATACGGCCCCTTGAATCTGCTCCGCCATGCAATAAAATCATGGCTGATCTTCTACCTCAACTCTACTTTCCTGCCCTATCCCCATATCCCTTAATTTCCTTAGTGTTTGACGTCTTGTAAAAAGATTTTAAGGAGTTGGATTAAAACAAAACGTCGAGGGTGGTAATTTCTTGATTGCTTCCTGTGCCATGTGCTGGTCAGGTTAAGGAGATGAAGATTAGGAAGGTTAACACATAGTTGCAAGGCTGGTGCAGGAGGAAAGGGTTTACATTCTTAAAGCATTGGGGCGATTGCTGGAGTGATTTAAACTAATATGGCTGGGGGTGAGGAACGTCTAGGTTTGAGATTAGAGAGGAGAGCAGGATTAATAAAGCTCGAATAGAAGCAGGAGGCTTAGCTGAAATAAATTGTGAGAAAATACTATCAGAGGAGAAAGGGTAAGAAACAGACTAAGGTAGTGAGAGATAAAAACATCATTGTAGAAGGGGCAAGGGATATAAAAAATTAAATGAGAAAACCAGGAAAAAGAATTAGGGTCAGACAGGAGGGGAGGGCATGAGAAAGAGACTTGCTGCTGATCTCAAGAAAAATGAGAATGGGAGAAGAAAAAAGGGATGGTTTGGAGGATGTGGATGGACCACATCACCATCTAACCATGCTGCAGCTACTGCTCCCCCCCGCACCCCCCCACAAACCCAACAATGCACCACACTGTTTATGGAGAATTTTAAAATCTTGTTTCCTCCACATGACCTTCACCACAATGAAAAACCATCAAACAACCAAAACCACAAGTCATCATCACCAGCAACATATGGTTGTCTAAGATTCATAATAAAATGCCATGCACTTCGCTAAAAGCTGTGCTATTACTGTTTGAAGCCAGAAGCAGTTTTTTTGTTTCTAATTCCACTGTTTTCAAATTTTAGCCTTCCAATAAGTTCTTTACAAGCTGCAATATGGAGCACTTCACAGGTAAGACTGAACAATGGAAATAGACAAGTTAAAACCAGTAAATGCTTGATATACGCAGTAGGTTAATCAGTACTGGTAAAGAGGAAAGATGGGTTGTGAAGTTTTGCGTGTTTACCCTTACACCTGAAACGTCATAAATTATTTTTTTCTCTTTACAGATTTTGATTCTGTGTATTTCCAGCATTTTCTGTTTTTATTTCAGATTTCAGCCATTGCAGCTTTTCTGTTTTATTTTAAATAATTACATTATTCCATCAGGTCCTCAAATCCGAACCAAATGTAACAGGAAAGTGAAGGAAAAGGATGGAAACTTGTTCTTAAAATTGCAAATTATTTTCATTTTATCTTTCTTGCTTTTTCACTTCAACTATTGGGGGGAAAAAACTTGCTTAATTTTATACATCATGCTTGTTTTTCTGGGATCAAGCCTGAACTTTGTAATCCTTGAAATATTCAAGATGGATGAAATCAATCCATCACAAGATTCATGGTTTGCAGAAATCATGTGGATGTAGATTGGCTCACGTGTTGGAGCCACAACAACAACAAAAAAGCTGCAGGCTGACTGGTACACACAGACTGTGGTGCCTGTTACAAAGCTGTGAACCCAAGGTTCTTGAAATTATACCATGGGATGCTAGTAAACAATTGATTAATGCGTTTGTCTGAAATTCCTCTCCAGTATTTTACCGGAAGCATTAACCCATTTATTTAAAGCGACTTAATATCTACACTAAAATAGTGTCAAGAGAAATTTCAGAGCAACACAGTGTATTTTCTCATAACGTAAGGACTATGTGTAAGTGTATTGGTGTTTTGTGCTTTGCATGTTGATGTGCAGAGGCACTCATCTGTACTTGCTGAGAGTGCACCGTTGCAAATAGCTCTACAAAAAACTGACATTTGCTGTACAATTCTAAACTGTGTAAATTACAATGCACCTAGTCCTGAAATCAAATTGTCCACTTTGAAACTGGAGAGGAGGTCTCCCTACTGGTCTTTGGTTATGTTACATGTTTTCTCTTTGTGTTGCCTAACAGCATTGGTACTATCAATTTGTGATGGGGTAGATTTTGCTTCAAACGTACATCGTCCCAAGGCGCTTCACAGGAGCGTATTCAGATAAAAATTGATAGTGATCCAAAGCAGCAGACGTTAGGACAGGTGATAAAACATTTGGTCAAAGAGGTAGTTTTTAAGCAGCATCTTAAAGGAGGAGAGAGAGGTGGAGATGTGAACAGGGAGGGAATTCCAGAGCTTATGGCCTAGATGGCTGAAGACATGGCCACCAATGGTGGGGAAAAGGAAGTGGGGGATGCACAAGAGGCCAGAGTTGGAGGAACGCAGAGTTCCTAAAGGGTTGTAGGGCTGGAGGAGATTACAGAGAGAGGGAGGGGCGAGACCATGGAAGGATTGGAACACGAGGATAAGAATTTTAAATTTGAGGTGTTGCTGGACCGGGAGCCAGTGTAAGTCAGCGAGCACAGGGGTGATGGGTGAAGGGGACCTGGTGCGAGGTAGGAATCGGGCAGCAGAGTTTTGGATGAGCTCAGTGGATGATGGGAGGCCGGCCAGGAGAATATTGGAATAGTGAAGTCTGGAGATGACAAAAGCAAGGATGAGGATTTCAACAGCAGCTGGACTGAGGCAGGGGTGGAGATGGGTGATATTACAGAAGTGGAAGTAAGCAGACTTTGTGATGGAGACCATATGGGGTCAGAAGCTCAGTTCTGGGCTAAATAGGATGCGAACAGTCTGGTTCAGCCTCAGACAGTGGCCAGGGAGGGGGATGGAATCGGTGACGAGGGAAGGGAGCTTGTGGCAGGGGGTCGGTGACTATGACTTCGGTCTTCCCAATGTTTAATTGGAGGAAATTTCAGCTCATCCGAGATTGGATGTCAGACAAGCAGTTCGACAACACAGAGGTAGTGGAGGGGTTGAAAGAGGTAGAGTTGGGTATCATCAGCACACATATGGAACATGATGTGTCTTCGGATGATGTCGCTGAGGGGCAGTAAATGAGGACCAGGAGAAGGCCAAGGATAGATCCTTGGGGAACTCCAGAAGTAACGGTGCGGGGGCGGGAAGAGAAGCCATTGCAGGAGATTTGTCATTGTAGGAGGAGGGATCTCTATTAACCTCTTTTCTCAGGTGGTCATGCTGAGTATCTCTAATGATCCCATCCAGCAACTTTCCTACAACCAAAATCAATGCCAATGTGCTTGTATCTGGCAGAACCAGGAAATTACAACTGAGTGGCTTGCTAGACCACTTCAGTGGGCAGTTAAAAGTCAACCACGTTGATGTGGGATTGGAGTCATAAATAGGCCTGACTGGTTAAGGACGGCTTGTTTCCTTTCCTAAAGGACATTAGTGAACCAGTTGGGTTTTTATAACAATCTGTCAGCTTCATGGTCACTTACTGATACCAGCTTTTTATTTCAAGATTTTTTGAACACGCGTTCCTAGATTATTAGTCTAGACCTCTGGATTACTAGTCCAGACCTCTGGAATATTAGTCCAGTAACATAACCGCTATGCTATCGTAGTCTATAAAAGTATTTCTCTTTAAGTTTGATTTGTCCTTGCACATGACCAGTTAGCTACTTTAGCTTTGACTTATCATGTGCCCTTCCTTTGACTAGTGACACACGTGGCTTTCTTTTGCATTAAAGTTATTCCATTGTTTCTTCTGTGTTGGCAATTTCCCGACCTGATAGGGTTGCCCAATTGACCAAATTGAAGTCCAGTGCCATCTTTGCCAATCTAGCCCTCTTGTAATTTGGAACTCACATTAAACTTTTGGGAACTTTGGTTTCGCTGACCAAGTTGAATCTAATAATATTGTGGTCATCGTTACACAATATTCATACTTTGCTTGGAGTGCTGATTGATAAAACACAAGGAATTGTGAGGGTTTAAACTAATTTGGTGGGGGACGGGCACCAAGATGCAGCATTGGAAAATGAGAAACAAGGTGCACAAAGGATTGGGAGAGAAAGATAGCACTAGAGCAAGAAATAGTACAGTAGTAGATGGGAACAGACTGAGAGAGAGTACAGGAAAGTCTAAACTAGGTTTGCAGTGCATGTGTGTAAATGTACAAAGTGTAGTAAACAAGGTTGGAGAGCTGCAGGTGCAATTAGCCTCATGGGAATCTGATGTTGTGCGGATAATTGAGACCTGGCTCAAAAAAGGGCAGGATTGGGTATTAAATATTCCTGGACATAAGGTGTTCAGGAAAGATAGTGAAGGGAAGAAAGGAGGGGGAGCGGGTGTGGCAATATTGATTAAGGAGAATATTGCAGTGCTGGAGAGAGAGGATGTCCTGGAGGGGTCAAGGACAGAATCTATTTGGTTAGAGTTAAAAAGCAATAGAGGTGCCATTATACTACTGGGTGTATTCTATAGGCCACCAACTAGTGGGAAGGAGATAGAGGAGCAAATTTGCAGGGAAATTATAGAGAGGTGCAAAGGCCATAGAGTTGTGATAACGGGGGACTTCAACTACCCTAATATAGACTGGGATAGTTATCAAGGAAGGGGAGGAATTTTTGAAGCGTGTTCAGGATAACTTTCTTAACCAGTACGTTTCCGGCCCAACGAGGAAGGAGGCATTGCTGGACTTGTTTCTGGCGAATGAGGCGGGCCAAGTGGAGCAAGTGTCAGTGGGGGAACATTTCGGAACAGCAATCGTAGTATCAAAAGGTTTAGAATAGCTATGGAAAAGGACATGGACCACTCTAAACTAAAAATACTCAATTGGAGGAGGGCCAATATAGAAAGTTCAGAGGGGAAGTGAAAAAGGAAATGAGAGGGGCAAAGAGAGAGTATGAGAATAGACTGGTGGCAAACATAAAGGGAATCCATAAGTCTTCTACAGGCATGCAAATGGGCAGTAAGAGGAGGTGTGGGGCCAATCAGGGACCAAAAAGGAGATCTACTCATGGAGGCAGAGGGCACGACTGAGGTACTAAATAAGTACTTTGCATCTGTCCTTATCAAGGAAGGAGATGCTGTCTGAGTCTCAGTAAAGGAAGATGTAGTTGAGATACTGGATTGGCTAAAAATTGATAAAGAGGAGGTACGAGAAAGGCTGGCTGTACTTAAAGTATGATGTGGAGATGCCGGTGATGGACTGGGGTGTACAAATGTAAGGAATCTTACAACACCAGGTTATAGTCCAACAGTTTTATTTGAAAATCACAAGCTTTCGGAGGCTTTCTCCTTCGTCAGGTGAGTGACCTGACGAAGGAGAAAGCCTCCGAAAGCTTGTGATTTTCAAATAAAACTGTTGGACTATAACCTGGTGTTGTAAGATTCCTTACATTTGTACTTAAAGTAGATAGGTCACGCGGTCCAGATGGGAAGCATCCTAGGTTGTTGAGGGAAGTAAGGGTGGAAATTGCGGAGGTACTGGCCGTAATCTTCCAAACATCCTTAAATACGGGGGTGGTGCTAGAGAACTGGAGAATTGCAAATGTTACAACCTTGTTCAAGAAAGGGTGTAAGGATAAACCCAGCAACTGCAAGCCAGTCAGTTTAAGCTTGGTGGTGGGGAAACTTTTAGAAACGATAATCCGGGACAGAATTAGCAGTCACTTGGACAAGTATGGATTGATTAGGGAAAGCCAGCACGGATTTGTTAAAGGAAAATCATGTTTAACGAACTTCATAGAGTTTTTTGATGAGAGAGCAGATGAGGGCAATGCAGTTGATGTGGTGTATATGAACTTTCAAAAGACGTTTGATAAAGTGCCCCATTATAGGCTTGTCATCAAGATTGCGGCCCATGGAATAAAGGGGGCAGTAGCAGCATGGATAAATTGGCTAAGTAACAGGAAACAGAGAGTAGTGTGAATGGTTATTTTTTGGACTAGAGGGAGATATACAGTGGTGTTCCCCAGGGAACTGCTTTTCTTGATATATATTAATAACTTGGACTTGGCTGTACAGGGCACAATTTCCAAATTTGCAGATGACACAAAACTTGGAAGTGTAGTGAACAGTGAGGAGGATAGTGATAGATTTCAAGAGGATATAGATAGGCTGGTGAAATGGGCAGACACATGGCAGATGAAATTTAACGCAGAAAAATGCGAAGTGATACATTTCGGTAGGAAGATTGAGGAGAGGCAGAACTCTAAAAGGGGTATAGGAAGAGAGAGATCTGGGGGTATATGTGCACAAATCGTTGAAGGTAGCAGGGCAGGTTGAGAAAGCAGTTAAGAAAGCATACGGGATCCTGGGCTTTATAAATAAAGCCATAGAGTACAAAAGCAAGGAATTCATGATGAACCGTTATAAAACACTGGTTTGACCACAACTGGAGTATTGTGTCCAGTTCTGGGCACCGCACTTCAGGAAAGATGTGAAGGCCTAAGAGAGGATGCAGAAAAGATTTACTAGAATGATTCCAGGGATGAGGGACTTTAGTTACGTGGATAGACTGGAGCAGCTGGGGTTGTTCTCCTTGGAACATAGAAGATTGAGAGGAGATTTGATAGAGGTATTTGAAATCATGAAGGGTTTAGACAGAGTAGATAGAAAGAAACAGTTCCCATTGGCGGAAGGGTCAAGAACCAGAAGACATAAATTTAGGGTGATTGGCAAAAGAACCAAAGCTGACATGAGGAAAAACTTTTTCTCTCAGCGAGTGGTTAGGATCTGGAATGCACTGCCAGAGGAGGTGGTGGAGGCAGATTCAATCATGGCTTTCAAAAGGGAACTGGATAAGTACTTGAAAAGAAACACATTTGCAGGGCTACAGGGAGAGGGTGGGGGAGTGGGACTAGCTGGATTGGTCTTGCATAGAGCCAGCACGGACCCGAATGGCCTCCTTCCATGCTGTAACCTTTCTATGATTTTATTCTATGATGAACAAACTTCTCTGTATGCTGCCCGACAATAGTCTTGGGACAGATTATGAGAAGGATTTGTGAATATGTTACAAGTGCATTTGAAGTGTTTGTTTAATACTAAAAATGGTTGTTTCACTCTGTGATTTGAGCAATAGGTTTGAAGAGGGAGGCAAGTAGGTTTATTTCGGGAAAGTGATTGCCCAATTGGAACAGAAAATTGATTTATAAATCGGTTTATATATCCAGATGTGTTTTCCCTGCCTACTTAGTATCTCTACGTTTATCTCGTAGTGTGGAGTTCCTTTGCTAATATTTTGCAGACCCAGAGCATAGGAAGAATGTATGATTTGAGCCAGACCTTGGTCTACCCTGGACACTTATTGATCGTATGTTCCCTGCTTAACATCTCCCAAGCTATGCGATCTATTAAAATAAATATGGAAATTTCTAAGGGTATGAAGGTCGTCTGTACCTGCTCACTGAAGAATTTCAACACAGACAGTTCAAGCTTTAATCATGGAGAGTTTTGTGTATTGGCACACGCAGTGTACATATCGCCTTAACTTTCTGTTCTTTTTCCTTTTTGGTGAGGTGGCATCCACTGCATGGAGATCCCACACAACCTATAGATCTTGGATGTAAAATGCCATCATTTGGAAAACTGCTGAGGATCTTGAAATCCCAATGCAATATTATCTAGGCAGTATCATATATGCTGATTTGCCATTAATGTAATGTAATTGCTATGGGAGCACCATCATTTCACTTGGTTTAAGGTTGTGTGGTTGCATGTGTAGTCTAAGTATCAGTTAATTCATAACAATTCATTACTGATTAAATGCAGCCTATGCAGCATAGTAATCACATTGGATTGGCTATACCATGTACCTTGTATACTAAAGTACAGTAACTAAAGAACAATGGTAACATTTCAGAAATGGGATGTAGCAGCTCAAGAACAACTCATTTCTACAATTAATATGATGTTGAGGTTCTCCTACTTAATTATTAACCTCACTATATATGAGAGTCAACCTGATCAGACTAGGGATGGATTTGGAATGAATTGTACTAAAATGGGAATGTTTGTAAACTTGTGTTCTGAAGTTTGATATTTTAACTTACTATTTAACAGGGACAAATGAGGTGCAGTGTGGATTGAGCAAAACTTATTTAAATATTGCACATAACAGGTCCATCTAGATTTTTTTGAAAGTGTATGCTGGCCACCTTTTGTGTGCAATTCTTTTTTTGTTCCCTGGCTATGAAGGATGCTGGCAAGGCTGCATTTATTGCCCATTTCTAGTTGCACTGAGAAGGTGGTGGTGTGCCTCCTGCTAGAACTCGAACCTTCTGGTGCTCCTACAATGTTGTTAGGTAGGGAATTCCAAGATATTGACGTAGCAACGATAAAGGAATGACATATGTCCAAGTCAGGCTGGTGTGTATCTTGGAGGGGAACTTGAAGGAGATGGTGTTCCCATGACATTGCTGCTCTTGTTCTCCTTGGTGGTAGAGGTCACAGGGGTGGGAGGTGCTGTTGAAGTAACCTTGGTGAGTTTGTCAGATTGGTATTTTTATCCTTTATTGAATCACCTTGTTTTCAGCAAGCTCTGCTTCCTTGGAAATTATTTTGAAATTTCCAAGGAGGCCTAAAACATAAACAAATCTGTACCGAAAGCTGTGGTGCGATTCACTAAAGGGCATTGCCAAGAAATGCATCCCAACAGTAATGATCCAAATGCTTTTAAGCTTATTTTTTTCTCACTGTTATTGAGATCTACAATTGGGAAAGTAATGCCAGGGTCTACACTTCAACCTGAAATAAATGTAAATTCAAATGAACAAATGCTGGACACAAATGAAATGTGCTTGATGGTGATGCAGTGTGGAGTTTCATGTTTTAATAAGAGACAGCTGTCTAGAATTCCCACGGCCAGAATACTTCACAGTTTTGCCACTTTCTTGAATTTAAGTTTAGAATTTTTTTAAATTTCAAAATATAGTTTATTTCACTGAACTGTGTGTATCTTTAAATTCTATGTAAAAATCACAATTTCAAACCAGTACAATTCAAACCAATACATCATACACAGTGCGATCTCAATATTACAATTCAAACACAGTATATTCCTTATGACTCATGGTGTACAATACAAAGGTGGAGCGGCCTTACATGGTTGCCTTTCCCCATAGAGCCTTTGTGTAGGTCGCACCTCACTTCAGTGTGTACTGCAGCACACACTCCTGGACCTTGGAATGTGCCAGTCGGCAACATTCGGTCATGGACAGCTCCTTTGGCTACAAGACCACCAGGGCGGACCAAAGGGCCTCCTTCACCGAGTTGATGGTCTTCCAGTGCAGGTGATGTCTGGCTCTGTGTGCATCCCAGGGAACAGCCCATAGGGCACAGCGTCCTGTGTAACTGAACTGGGACAGATACCAGCGCATCTCTCTCCAACCCTCTGTGCGAAGGGGCAGCCCATCAGTCGGTGGACGACTGTCTCCTCCCTGCTGCAGCCTCGAGGGCAGCTCATGGTGGCGCTGAGATTCCTTGCGTGTTAGAAGGACCGCACTGGGAGGGTCCTTCTCACCACCATCCAGGCTGCATCCTGGTGCCTGTTTGTCAGCTCTGGGGATGAGACGTTCTGCCAAATGGCATCGACCATCTGGTCGGGGATAAACCAGATCAAGTCCACCCTCTCCTTGCAGGACTCTCGGGTTGTTTTGTGTTGACCACTGTCTGACGGCCTTGTGGTCGAAGGGGTTCTTTCTCTGGAACTTTTCCACCTGGGACAGGTGGGGAGGGACGGTCCAGCTGGATGGGAGGTCTTGCGCCTGCTCGGTCAGCGTAGCCAGACCCAGCCTTCAGTGTGGTGGCTAGATAGAAACTCGGAACGTAGTGACACTTGGTGTTCGCGGACTGGGGCTTTACACACATCTGAGGCAGCCACACACAAAGGTGGCCATCAGGATCAGAGCGGCATTGGGGACATACCTCCCCCACTTTGTCCGGGGGCTTGTACGTGGTGAACCTGCGGACGGGTTCTACCTTGGACCTCCAGCAAAGTGGGAGATAGCTCGAGTGACTGTGATGGCGGAGTTGTGGGGAATGAGCCAGACCCCGGCCACGTAGAGCAACACCGCGAGTACCTCACACCTTATTAGCAGGTTCCTGCCAGATATGGAGAGGGCTTTCTCCACCCACACACCAAGCTTCATGACACCTGGAAGGAAACTGCTCAGACAGCCAAATAAGCTGCTATTTCACAGTGGATGGTGAGATTCCATTCAAACACATTCAATAAATTTACTTAGTCTCTTTCTCTCCAGTTGAGCAAACACAAGTTGACCACAGATTTGTAAAATAATGTTGTGAGCTTTCTAATCTGTAAAAGGGCCGTGTGTACAATCAGTCCTCTTTCAGTCACACTTTGAATATTTTACTTGTATATTCAGATTGTTATAGATAGTTATAGATTGCAATAGCATTCCTCTTGTTAAAACTTTAGTAAAAGAAAATATATTTTGTAGAGAAACATCCAACTAACGTTGAATCGGCTCCAGTCTAACAGAAGGTGCCGACACAATGCTCCAGAATTCATTACTGACACTCGTGTTGCCATTACTTTTTTAAAAAAACAGCAAAAACACTTCACTGCCAGCACCATTTGAACAAGTTGCAGGAAAGCTTTACCCTCACTTCCCCATAATAGTCATAATCACTAAGTTAACTAGTGGCGTCCAAGGACCTGCTAAAAAAAAATAATTTTTATAAGATACAAAGACTAACAATAAAGGAACGTTTGTGGAAAGTGCCTGTTTCCTACACTTTTCCATAAGTAAATGGGTCATGTGTGAAAGCAAAATTAATTGCAGTGCACAAGGGATGAGTAAATCATGCAAAGTACATAATGCAGTGCTCAGAGTAGTACGTTTCAAACTGCAACTGGTGAGAAAAAACATAGACAAAGGAAGATCAGTCCAAACAAATGAAACTGTAACAACATTTAATTCAATTCTGTGAATAAAGGAGGGCTAGGTGATGGCACATATATCGTGCAGTGCCCAATGCTTGAGGTAAGCTTGTAATTATTTTCTTAATGTTGCTGCAAATACTTTCCTGCTTAGTTGTTGTACCTCTTCAGGTGAGAGACACATTGCTAATAAACTCTAATAACCTTTAAATACTCCTGCTCTTGTAAAACAATGGGACTAAAGTTTGCTATTCACATGTAATGTTATAATAGCTATGAATATGGTCTGTGTGTTGTACAGGTAGCCACATAATAATGCAATAAAAAGTAAACCTGTGGCAACGAAAAAAAATATTTTGACTATTCTTGATTTCAGAATTGGCTGAACCTCAAGTGGAACTTTCTGTTCTATGAATCTTACTGCTGTAAATCAAGGAGCCGAGGGGATCTGAAAGGCTACTGTTTTCTGGGACTGGGCATAATGTGTACTATAAACACAGTGGGGGTAATTTTAACCCCCCAAGAAAGGGTGGGCTGGGGGCAGGTGGGTAGTAAAAATTGTTGAATTCTTCAGCCGGACCGCATCCCAGCTCCAACGTGCCCACTTCTGGGACCCAGGTGCGTTAGGATGCGCGCGGGCAACAGAAACCCGGAAGTCCTGTCCCCACTTAAAGCTGGTGGGCTGACACTTAAAAGGGCAGTGTACCTCATTGTGATGGTTGAGGCACTTAATTTTTAGTGTATTGGAAATGTAAAACGAATTTAACCTTCCCTGTTTGGGTTTCCCATTGCTTCTGATTCACGTCAGGTGAAAGCAGGCGAGAAGGGCCAGATCCATGAGGTGAGTGCCTTTATTGAACTGCTTGTGGGCCCGGATGAGCAGGAGTGCTTCATCCAGGCCCAGCAAGTTCACTTGGTGCGATCGGATCCCACGATAGGCCAACACTATTCCCCCCACCCCAATCTTTTCCAAGGCTCACCCGATGTCGTCCACGCCAACACCCGCCAAACCCCCCCCCCCCCCCCCCCCCCGCATTTGTTCTATGGCCCACGATCTCTCTCCCTCCCTCCCTCCCTCCTCTCCAATTTGCATCTCCTTTTACTCCCGACAGGCAGCCAGCCTGGCGTGTGGGAAACCCTGAAACACACATACTCACCTTCAATTGTGTTGCGATTGCACAATGCAACGCATTCGCTTGCCCTCCAGGTTTCCCATTTGAATATCTTCGCACGTGCTGGGTTCCTGGCTCTGAGCTAAAATCATGCCCAGTGTCTCAACATTTCTGCTTCCTATATGCTTTTTTATTTTTTGGCTTGCTCACTCTTTTTTTCTATTGCTCTATATGAATAGAAAAGCATTTTCTGCAATTATTGTAGCAATTTTTTTCTGAGCCACTGATACTTTCTTTCAGATGTTTAGAGAAGGGTTTCTCGGAGTATGTTGGTATTTGCAGAGGGTTTCTGGGAGTGTGTCAATATTTCCCAGCAAAAAAAAAGTTTTTGAAAACCACTATATCAAAGAAACAATTTGTAGCAGTCATTTTACTATGGCCCGCATGTGCAAACTAAACTTCCCCTCTCCTAAATAGGAGTGAAACAAATGCTAAAATAATAAACAAAAATAGAAAAGATGCCCTAATCTATTGAGCTGTGGTGTTCACACCTGTGATTCCTCATAAAAGGCTGGAGGCACTTGAAGTTTATTTCCAGTCAGTAGATCATCAACTTGTAATTATATCTATTTATCACCATTGGTCATTGTACACTGAAGAGGACCTGAACCAGCCTGAAAGTTGATGTTGCTCCTTTTGTTTAACAGTGTGAAAAGCATGTCACAGTGCAATGTGCTGATAAATTGCAGTTTTCAGCTATGAAAGTTTTGTCAATTGTTTTGAAATGATTAATCAAATATTGAAATTAAATAATGATTGATGGCATAATCTATCTTTGTACAGTATTGCAGCTTTTTCAAAAACAAACTGTTGTAACCATGGAAACACAGCAAGCAAATCTGTTTTCTTAATTGCTTAATTCCTCAACCAGGAAAAGCAGTGTTTTAAAAAGATTCTGTACACACCCTGATTGTGGAGTAAACCTATGTTCTTTTTAACGAAATTCACCCTTCGGCGGCTGCTTCTCGGATTATTGTGCATGTGATTTGTTCATTTGAAAATTAGGCCAAAGTGAGAGATGGTAGCAAATGTTAAGTAATTGATTTATATTTCCGAAGGAGAGGCCTCGAGTTTAGTTCATGCAGTATAACTAGTAGAACTCAATTGGATAAAGCAATGAAAAAGAATAGATCCCCCACCACAATTCTATGCAGTAATAAACCAAAACAAAAGTCACTACAGAATATAAATTATTTAACCCTTTACATATTCAATATGATTTGCAGTTTTCAAAACAGAAAAATATATAACAGAGGTTATGATGTTTGTTTGAGTGCCTTCTTTGATATTATACACACTCAAAGATTCCTTGCTATGCAGGTGACATTTTTATATCAGTAATTATCTGTCGGGATGAAGATTAATTTATCAGTTTGTGTGATAATTTATTAATCTCAAAAAAATTATATGAAAATTGTATTTTAATTCCCTCTCTTTGAAGGTACTAGTGTGCCATACACCCTTCCCAGTCCCAGGCTAAAATCACTTAAACAAAACAAATGAGTAGAATGTGCATAGGTACATTGCAGGTTGACTTGCTCTTCAGTTCCCTCCCACCCCCCACCTTTCTCATGTGATAGGTGTTTAATCCAGCTGAGATTTCGAGCTCACCAAACTTGAAACTTTGCCATGATGTGGAGATGCCGGTGATGGACTGGGGTTGACAATTGTAAACAATTTTACAACACCAGGTTATAGTCCCAACAAATTTATTTTAAATTCCACAAGCTTTTGGAGGCTTCCTTCTTCCTCAGGTGAACGGTGTGGAAATGAAATTTTCGAATCCTTCGCATTTGAAAATCACAGAACAATGCCTGGTGATTTCTGCCCGTTGCCAAGGCAATCACAGTGAGCAGACAGAAAGGTGTCACCTAAAAGGCCACCGAATATACAAACCCCCAAAAAAAGAGAGAGAGAGAGAAGGAAGACAGTCAATGACCCGTTATATTAAAAACAGATAACATTTGTTCGCTGGTGGGGTAACGTGTAGTGTGACATGAACCCAAGATCCCGGTTGAAGCCGTCCTCATGGGTGCGGAACTTGGCTATCAATTTCTGCTCGACGATTTTGCGTTGTCGTGTGTCTCGAAGGCCACCTTGGAGTATGCTTACCCGAAGGTCGGTGGCTGAATGTCCATGACTGCTGAAGTGTTCCCCGACAGGGAGAGAACCCTCCTGTTTGGCGATTGTTGCACTGTGTCCGTTCATCCGTTGTCGCAGCGTCTGCATGGTCTCGCCAATGTACCATGCTCTGGGGCATCCTTTCCTGCAACGTATGAGGTAGACAACGTTGGCCGAGTCACAGGAGTATGAACCGTGCACCTGGTGGGTGGTGTCCTCTCGTGTGATGGTGGTATCTGTGTCGATGATCTGGCATGCCTTGCAGAGGTTACCGTGGCAGGGTTGTGTGGTGTCGTGGACGCTGTTCTCCTGAAAGCTGGGTAATTTGCTGCGAACGATGGTCTGTTTGAGGTTGGGTGGCTGTTTAAAGGCGAGTAGTGGAGGTGTGGGGATGGCCATAGCGAGGTGTTCGTCATCATTGATGACATGCTGAAGGCTGCGGAGAACATGGCGTAGTTTCTCCGCTCCGGGGAAGTACTGGACGACGGAGTGTACTCTGTTGGTTGCGTCCCGTGTTAGTCTTCTGAGGAGGTCTACGCGATTTTTCGCTGTGGCCCGTCGGAACTGTCGATCGATGAGTCGAGCATCATATCCCATTCTTACTAGGGCGTCTTTCAGCGTCTGTAGGTGTCCATCGCGTTCCTCCTCGTCTGAGCAGACCCTGTGTATTCGCAGGGCCTGTCCATAGGGGATGGCCTCTTTGACGTGGTTAGGGTGGAAGCTGGAAAAGTGGAGCATCGTGAGGTTGTCCGTGGGCTTGCGGTAGAGTGAGGTGCTGAGGTGCCCGTCTTTGATGGAGATTCTAGTGGGGTCCATTTTGGTAGTGGGGCAGAAATTGAGCCCTCGGCTGAGAACTTCGATTTCGTCTGGTTGAAGGGTGTGGTCGGACAAATTGACGATAGACTTCCCTGTGGTTGCAACCGTGGTACCACCTGCATCAAAGACGGGCACCTCAGCACCTCACTCTACCGCAAGCCCACGGACAACCTCACGATGCTCCACTTTTCCAGCTTCCACCCTAACCACGTCAAAGAGGCCATCCCCTATGGACAGGCCCTGCGAATACACAGGGTCTGCTCAGACGAGGAGGAACGCGATGGACACCTACAGATGCTGAAAGACGCCCTCGTAAGAACGGGATATGATGCTCGACTCATCGATCGACAGTTCCGACGGGCCACAGCGAAAAATCGCGTAGACCTCCTCAGAAGACTAACACGGGACGCAACCAACAGAGTACCCTTTGTCGTTCAGTACTTCCCCGGAGCGGAGAAACTACGCCATGTTCTCCGCAGCCTTCAGCATGTCATCAATGATGACGAACACCTCGCTATGGCCATCCCCACACCTCCACTACTCGCCTTTAAACAGCCACCCAACCTCAAACAAACCATCGTTCGCAGCAAATTACCCAGCTTTCAGGAGAACAGCGTCCACGACACCACACAACCCTGCCACGGTAACCTCTGCAAGACATGCCAGATCATCGACACAGATACCACCATCACACGAGAGGACACCACCCACCAGGTGCACGGTTCATACTCATGTGACTCGGCCAACGTTGTCTACCTCATACGTTGCAGGAAAGGATGCCCCAGAGCATGGTACATTGGCGAGACCATGCAGACGCTGCGACAACGGATGAACGGACACCGCGCATCAATCGCCAAACAGGAGGGTTCTCTCCGTCGGGGAACACTTCAGCAGTCATGGACATTCAGCCACCGACCTTCAGGTAAGCATACTCCAAGGCGGCCTTCGAGACACACGACAACGCAAAATCGTCGAGCAGAAATTGATAGCCAAGTTCCGCACCCATGAGGACGGCTTCAACCGGGATCATGGGTTCATTTCACACTACACGTTACCCCACCAGCGAACAAATGTTATCTGTTTTTAATATAACGGGTCATTGACTGTCTTCCTTCTCTCTCTCTCTCTCTCTCTCTCTCTCTCTTTTTTTTGGGGGGTTTGTATATTCGGTGGCCTTTTAGGTGACACCTTTCTGTCTGCTCACTGTGATTGCCTTGGCAACGGGCAGTAATCACCAGGCATTGTTCTGTGATTTTCAAATGCGAAGGATTCGAAAATTTCATTTCCACACCGTTCACCTGAGGAAGGAGGAAGCCTCTGAAAGCTTGTGGAATTTAAAATAAATTTGTTGGACTATAACTTGGTGTTGTAAAATTGTTTACAATTGAAACTTTGCAGCAGTGAAGCCCAGGTCTTGCTGCTTGATGATGCAAAATGTTAATCACCTGACCACAGAGGGAATGTTTCACATTTGTAAAAGTGAAACTTCAAATGGAAGCTCTCCTAATGCATGCAAAGTTACATGTTGGGCACGTAATTGGAACATCTGTTATCAGGAGTTAACGTTGGCAGTAGACTTCTAGGGGGAAAAATTCGATAGGGGCCGTTTTTGGACGCGGGTACCATGATGTGCTATTACCCCACGTGCAATGGCCCCTGCGCAGGCAGGACGCAAGTTTGGACCCACCAGAGCACTTACCTGCAAATCGGCGTGGCGTTCCGTTCCAGGCCTTGCATGTGGAATCAATGGAATTTACACTTTCCACCACCAGAGGGAGCTCAATCTCTTAAAGGGAGGATGTTTCTTGGAAATCTCTTTAAGGTAGCTGGTACCTGTTATTTGCTGAAAATAACAGTCTATTGTCTGCATGGAGTCTGAACGAAGATCAGACATCGCATACGTAAAACACAGATGCGGGTCCCATCCCTATGTTTACACACTGATGAGTTATATTAAAACATTGAAAAAGGTTGCGCACTACTAAATCCCACATCCTCCAATCTGCATGCCAGACCTCACCAGTCTGCCAATCTGAGTTGGTACCAGGCCTGCGATGCACTAGAGACCTTGGGTGCAAGAGGTGGTCAGAAGGAGCGACATCCTATATCCGCAGGGCAGGGGGGGGGGGCAAGAGGCCTTCCAGACATGTACTCAAAAGGCAGCGGGGGACGAAGTCAATGCCAGGCGCACAGCATCATGAACATGGGTGCGGTGCAGGAAGAAGTTCAGTGCTTTGACATGAGTGGTCAAGGTGAGTGAGGTCAACTGTCAACTATACCCCCATCCCCCACATACCAACAAACTCCATCAGTACTCAACTCTTCCAATCAGATGCTTCCTCTCACCCTTACACATTACCACTGTTTCAAGCCACCCATCCACAACTCAAGGCCACACATACTGGCAGCTATTCAACCATGACAGGCACATCACCCAGACACACGTCCCGCTTTCTTGCGGGAGAAGGTGGTGCATATCAAGAGGCGATAAGTGGCAGTGGCTTTTAGCCCCTCGAGCCTGTTCCGACATTCAGTGAGATCATGGTGGATCTATGACCTAACTCCATATAGCCGTCTTAGCCCCATATCCCTTGGTTCACAGAAATCTATCAATCTCAGACTTAACATTCATAAGTGAGCTAGCATCAACTGCTGTCTGAAGAAGAGCGTTCCAAACGTATCCCACCCTTTGCGTGTAGAAGCATTTCCTAACTTCACTCCTGCATATCCTGGCTCTAAGTGTTAGGCTATGTCCTTGCGT
Source organism: Heptranchias perlo (assembly GCF_035084215.1). Lineage (NCBI taxonomy): Eukaryota > Metazoa > Chordata > Chondrichthyes > Hexanchiformes > Hexanchidae > Heptranchias > Heptranchias perlo. The sequence continues at coordinate 24,844,102 of NC_090333.1, forward strand.
TCTAGTATTCAAGTCTGGGAGACCTCCAAAAGCAGTAATCCAGCCACTAACCTATAAATCCTGCGTGGTCCCTTTAATCACCTAGCGCTGGTGGGGGGTCCTCCAGGCACTCTTAAGACACGTTCAGATAGTCGGGGTTAAGATTGTGCGTTAATTTGAGCGTTAGACACCATTTTGGGACTTATCACTAAATCAGCATTGCACACTGATTGAAGCCATTTTCTCCCTACTTTACATGATTCCACATTCGTTATCTGCGCCTGCACTAACTCCTATACCAAGATGGCGTCTGGCGCAAGTCACGCGGGAAACGTGCGTGCGCATCCAAGACACCATCTTGGATGTCGGAGAGGCCGTGTAGCGCCCGTTGTTTCGGCACTACACGGCCTAATTTAGTGCCCCTAGTATGTACATAAGAATTTCTAGGAATAGAAGGCGGCCAATTGTTGAATGGAGCACAGTAGTAGCTTTGTGTACTTTGTTTATCAAGTAAAAATCTATTTAATTACGAGGATAGGAGCTGATCTCAATTGGACAATTTTGATTTAATTCATGAAGATCCAATATTTGTTCAATCTAGAGTAGATCCAGTCTGAGGTTGACCTGTATTTATAAGGTTACCGTGGTAACTCTCAGATAGTCCAATGGTGACGACATCTGTTTTTGTCCTAGAGTTGTAAAAGGGACTCTCTATCCCTGTTTGGGGAGTGATGTATGTGCATTAATTCTCCTAGTGAATCAAAAGCAAAATACTGCAGATGCTGGAACTCTGAAATGAAAACAGAAAATACTGCGGAAGCTCAGCAAGTGATGCAGCATCTGTGGAGAAAGAAACAGTTAATGTTTCAGGTCAAAGACCTTTCGTCAGAACTGGAAGATGTTGAAGAGTTAATGTTTTTAAGCAAGTACGGAGGCAGGGAAAGGCGGGGAGGAAAGAACAAAAGGGAAGGTCTGTGATAGGGTAGAGGGCAAAAGTGATTAAATGACAAGGGATGATGGTGTAAGGCATGGAAAGTGATAATGGGATAGGTTAAGAAACAAAAGATGGGCCTGGAGTAGCTGTAAATGGCAATAGCAAAACCATTAGCATCACTTGCAGTCCGAAAAAAATGGGAGCAGTGGTTATGATCTGAAGTTATTGAAGTCAATGTTGAGTCCGGAAGGTTGTAAAGTGCCTAAACGAAAGATAAGGTGCTGTTCCTCGAGCTTACATTGAGCTTCATTGGAATAGTGTAGGAGGCCGAACTTAGATACCAACACCCTCCTGATCCTTCTTCCCCTTCACTTTCCTCTGACCCCATCCCTCCCTCCAATCTCACCCTTTGTCGTGTTTTCACTAACCCCCCTGACCTTCCTCTCTCTGACCCCGAACGATCAGTCCTCAGCAAAGGCCTTAGCTTCATACCCTTACGGCCCCACCTCAATGAATTTCAAGCTCGACACGATGCTGAGCTCTTCTTCCTTCGCTTCCGCGCCCACTTCTTTAGCTAAGAGTCTTTCCCCGCACAGTGGACCCTTTCTCTCTTCTTCAGAATTCTCGTTCCACCTGGACCCCTCCCTCTGGCCTCTTACGCTCTCTCGATCTTTTCATTGCGAACTGCTGGCGTGACATCAGCCATCACAATTTCTCTACTCCCCTCACTCACTCTACCTACCTCCCTCTGCACTTGCAGCACTCCGTTCTCTCGTGTCCGACCCTGACATTGTCATCAAACCTGCTGACAAGGGCGGCGCTGTTGTTGTGTGGCGGACGGACCTCTACCTTACGGAGGCTGAACGCCAACTCTCCGACACCTCCCCCTACCTCCCCCTGGACCATGACCCCACCATCGAACATCAAGACATAGTTTCCCAGACTGTCACTGACCTTATCTCCTCTGGAGATTTCCCCCCCCCCCCCCCCCCCCCCCCGCACGACCTCCAGCCTCATAGTCCCCCAACCCCACTTCTACTCCTTCCCAAGATCCACAAACAGGACTGCCCTGGGAGATCCATTGTTTCAGCCTGTTCTTGCCCAACGGAACTTATTTCCTCCCATTTTGACTTTTTTTCTCCCCTCGTCCAGTCTCTTCCGACCTACATCGCGACTCTTCTGGTGATCTCTGCCACAGTTTCCAGCTCCCAGCCCTAACCGTCTGCTTTTCACCATGGACGTCCAGTCCCTCTACACTTCCATTCCCCACCAGGATGGCCTGCGGGCTCTCCGCTTCTTCCTTAAACGGTGGCCTAACCAGTCCCCATCCACCACCCCCCTCCTCCGCCTGACTAAACTTGTTCTTACATTGAACAACTTCTCCTTTGACTCCGCTGACTTCCTCCAAATAAAAGGTGTCGCTATGGGAACCCCTATGGGTCCCAGCTATGCCTGCCTTTTTGTGAGATACGTCGAACCTTCTTTGTTCCAGTCCTATTCAGGTCCCCTCCCTCATCTTTTTTCCCCTGGTACATCGATGACTGTATCGGTGCCATTTCCTGCTCTCGCCCCAAACTGGAAAATTTCATCAACTTTGCTTCCAATTTCCACTCTTCCCTCGCCTTCACATGGTCGATCTCCGACTTTTCCCTTCCCTTCCTCGACTTCTCTATCTCCATTTCTGGGGATAGGCTGTTAACCAATATCTATTATGAGCCCCCTGACTCCCACAGCTACTTTGATTACACTTTCTCCCACCCTGCTTCGTGTAAGGACTCTTCCCTTCTCCCAGTTTCTCCATCTCTGTCACATCTGTTCTGACGATGCCACCTTCCACACCAGTGCTTCCGACATGTCTTCCTTTTTCCTCAACCGGGGAGTCTCCTCCACTATAGTTGACAGGGCCCTCAACTGTGTCTGTCCTATTTCCCGCACTTCTGTCCTCACCCCTTCCCTTCCCTCCCAGAACAATGATAGGGTCCCCCTTGTCCTCACCTTCCACCCCTCCAGCCTCCACATTCAAAATATCATTCTCTGCCATTCCTGCCACCTCCAGTGCGATTCCACCACCAAACACATCTTCCCTTCGCCTCCATTTTCAGCATTCCGAAGGGACTACTCCCTTCGCGACACCATGGTCCACTCTTCCATCACCCCCAACGCCCGCTCTCCTCCACACGGCACCTTCCTATGCGAGCGCAGGAGATGCAACACCTCCCCCTTCATCTCCTCCCTTCCCACCGTCCAGGGCCCCAAATACTCCTTCCAGGTGAAACAGCAGTTTACTTGTACTTCTTGCAATTTAGTACACTGTATTCGCTGCTCACAATGTGGTGGTCTCTACATTGGGGAGCCCAAACGCATATTGGGTGATCGCTTTGCTGAACACCTCTGCTCTGTCCGCATGTGTGACCCTGACCTGCTGGTTGCTTGCCATTTTAATTCCCTCTTCCACTCCCACTCTGATCTCTCTGTCCTTGGCCTCTTACACTGTTCTAGTGAAGCTCATCGTAAGCTCGAGGAACAGCACCTCCTCTTTCGTTTAGGCACTTTATAACCTTCCGGACTCAACACTGATTTCAATAACTTCAGATCATAACCACTGCTCCCATTTTTTCGGACAGCAGCTGCTGTTAATGGTTCTGCTGTTGACATTTATAGCTACTCCGGCCCATCTTTTGTTTCTTAACCTGTCCCAATACCACCCTCCTTGCCTTGCACCATCACCCCTTTGTCATTTAATCACTTTTGCCCTCTACCTGATCACAGACCTTCCCTTTTGTTCTTTCCTCCCCTCCATCCCCAACCCCCCTTTTCCCTGGCTCTGTACTTGCTTAAAAACTTTAACTCTTTAACATCTTCCAGTTCTGCTGAAAGGTCTTCGACCTGAAACGTTAACTCTGTTTCTTTCTCCACAGATGCTGCCTCACTTGCTGAGCTTCTGCAGCATTTTCTGTTTTTATTTCAATTTCCCTAGTGATCTGGCTACAGAATGGACTTCTGTTTTCTTTGCCAGTGCTGTCAATCTCATCTCATCTCCTCTCTCCCTTTCCCCCATTCCCCCATCATTTTTTATTTGTGCTCAGGATGTCAAAGATGCAGGTACAGCATATTTATTGCACATCCCTAGTTGCGTGAAGGCATTAAAAGTCAACCACGTAGTGGGGGTCTTAAGTCACATGTAGGCCAAACTGTGGGGTGGCAGGTTCCCTTCCATGAAGAACGTTAGTGAAACATTTTTTTCTGGTGCCAGCCCACAAATTACCAGATTTATTGAATTAAATTTCACAACTTGCCATGGATGATTGAACTAATGAAGTCTGGGTTGCTAGTCCAGTACAATAACCACTACACTACCACATAGCTGTAAGAAAATGTAACAATTCTAATTAATATATAAAAAAACACAGGAAAAAATTAGAGCTTTTCAATCTGCTTCAAATTCAACTTGTTTTCTTAATTTAGAAAAAAAACTCAAATTAAGACAATGGAAACAGTTTGTGCATGTGTGTGTTTCTCTCTTTTTCTGTCCCTCTGTGTCTGACAGCTGTTCACTAATAAATGTAAGCATTCCAATTACTGTCAGTAAAACATATTAGTTTGATAATTAGAGGCTTTCCATCTGCTTTCAAGATTTAATTCATGCATGTTTTTCGAAAAATGAATTCAAACGAGGATGAGGAAAGACACCCTGTGGTAAATTTTAACCCCACGAATGGGTGGGTTGGGAGCGGGTGGGAAGGTAAAAATCATAAAAAAACATAAAACCTGACAATCTGGCTGGCCTGTCGGGTGGGAAACCTGCAGAAAAAAAAGAAAGATTTTCTTATATCAAAATCATAAGGACATCCAGGAAACTCGCACTTCCGGGTTTCCCGTCAGGAAACCCCACCCCCCCCCCCGCCCACTTCCGGGCTCCCCGTTAAAATTTACCCCCCCTGTGTCTCTCTCGACTTAATATGCTTTCTAAAATTCATAGTTCACAAAACAAAAGCTACGATAGGTGTGTGGGTCAAGAAAGTCTGTGTTTTTCTCTCATACACACACACACGCACACAGAACGCCTCTGTTTTTAAAAAACATTCAATATATACTTTACTTCAAATTTTGAAATTTGTCCTCTAGCTCTTCAAATAATTGAGAATTAAACTGAACAAAAACTGTTAGAATCTCAAAGCAATATATCAGTATATACCTAATGGTATTGATGCACCCTGGGAAGTTGGGTATATTGCACATACTCAGATGGCAAAATTTGCATTCAGCGAGCAGAGCCACAGCTCTGGGTGAAAATATTGGTTCAATATTTTCACGGGCCTTCTGATGCACTGCTGTCGTGAGACCTACTAAGGAAGGCAAGTGTGGAGCCTATATGGAGGAAAAGGAGGCCACTATGAGACCTTAATCTCCCTTCATTAGGGTCCTTAGGACTATTAACGCTGCTTCCTGGGGGCGATAAGCACCTTCCATATGGCAGCCCATGGGAAGTGGTGATGTGGACCCAACACCGGGAAAATCTTCAGGGTCTCCGGTCTTGCCAGCCACCACCATTTTCATGAGATGGCACTCTAAACCTGTTCAAAGTTCTGCTTATCACCATTCCTGCCCTGGTTAGAAATGTATTAAACTGAACAGGGCAGTTTATGTTACATGTAGTCCTGATCCTGGCACACACGTTTCCATTCTGACAACTCTAGCATACACATTTCCATTCCCGTTCCAACTGGTTAACGCAGTAAAGTAACTTGAATGCATCAACTTTCTTTTTGCATTAAGGCTCAAAAGAGTTCTGTAGACTTTTTTGGGAAATTGTGCGCTTGCCGACTGCTTTAATACCAAACAGATTATGCCATCATTCCAATATTAGATACCTTGAAACGTGCTGAACTTCATCTGGAGTTTCAAGATTTTCTAGAATTCTTTTTGGCACTTAGAAGGAATGTAAAGTTCTCATGAAAATTTACCCAAAAACCTAACAAATAAAAACATAAAATACAATATCTGCATGTCAGGGGAAAGAACCAAGTGACTTCCCTGTAATGTTGCATCCATTTTACTTAATTAACTCACTACAATCCTTCCCAGCTGGGACAGGCTAGATAACGCTGCGCTGTTAAAGGCACTGCCCTTCAGAACAGAAGTTAACTTTGCAGTGGCTGGGAATGGTCATTCTTTGTCATCTGTTCTAACTCTTTAAGTACAAGTAGCAATTGACCATCTCATCCCATGAGGGAAAATCACCTGGGAAACAGTCCTATTAAACAATTAGTCCCTTTGGTAGTCATGCAGTGATTTCCACGCTACTATGTAACAGCCTTATTCTGAGGAAGCCATTTAGTTCTGTGTTTCTCTCATTGCCAGCAGCCTAGTTCTATTGTTGCTGTTATGATTTGGGCTTTCACCTAACACTATTAGCTTGGGCTCACAGCAAAAGTTTCCATAAGCAGACCAAATCTCCTATGAACTGAAACTCCACCCTTATACTTGCCATGAGTGGGATAGCATACCACAGACTAACATTACCTTTTTATTATGGTGCAACACACAGGAGACCACATGGGATGCATATCACACTCTCATATCCACTCTGATAGGTGAGAAATACCACTGTCAGGTGGTCAGTTTTTATTTACAAGTAAGGTACATAACAAAACAGAAGTAGAAAAAGGTAGAAAGAAGCGAACAGTACAATTCACTTACACAATATGTGAATTTATTTAACATAAGAATCTAAAATCCTATTGGGTCTTTTCAGTAAAGCTGCACTTAGCCCCATCATGTGGAATAGGCAATGCAAAGCAGGAAACTGAGGACCCCATGGTTGCTGTCCCATAGGAATTGTGAAATGAAAAAAGACCAAGGCCCATCTAGTTCGCCTTTTACCATCCTGGTAGTCACATGATATAACAATAATAGCTCATAAGCAAGCTACACTTGTTATGTCTCAAATTCCTTATATACTGTATCCCAAAATGTTATTTTCTGAAAGAAATCTATCTAATTTGCATTTGAATGAATCAGTACTAACTGCTTCCACGGTCTCCCTCGGGAGCATATTCCATAGATTGACCATTTGTTCACAAAAGTATTGTTTCTGCAGATTAGTTTTGAATTTACCCTGCTTCAAGCGCAGGCCGAGTCCTCTGGTTCTACTGTTCTGGACAAGGTGAAACAGCTTGCCACAGTCTACATTATCTAGGTCCCTTGAGAATCCTAAAAACAGCAATCACATCACCTCTCAACTTCTCTTTTTCAGTGAGAACATACCCAATTTACATAATCGCTCCTCATAATCCAACCCCTACATCCCCTCAATCATTCTGGTTGCTCTCTTCTGTATCTTTTCAATAACTGCAAAATCCCTTTTGTACTGTGGCAACCAGAACTGTACACAGTATTCAGTTGACTGCATATCAGACAACCTTTTTTGCATCTTTTAATTGCAGTAAGAATGGGATTGACATTTCTTTTCCAATTTTCTTCTCACTTTTTTTCCTGAAGGTGTGACTCATGCTGGAGTTTGTTCTATGCTTGTCAACAGCCAGCTGTCTGACACCCTGCCAAGTCGACTTTATTCATACGGGACAATTACTGAAGCAGCCTTCAGTGCCAATGAAATTGATAGCCAAGTTCCGCACCCATGAGGACGGCCTCAACCGGGATCTTGGGTTCATGTCACGCTACACGTAACCCCACCAGCGAAAAAAGAGTTATCTGTTTTTAATACAACTGGTCATTCTCTCTCTTTCTCTTCCTTTTGGATGTTTCTCTCTCTCTCTCTCTCTCTCTCTCTGTCTTTGGGTTCTGACCGTTTGTATATTCAGTAGTCCTGTAGGTAATGTCTATCTGTCTGATTGCCTTGACAACGGGCAGTTGGAAAGATTATCTGTAATCACCAGGCATTGTTCTCTGACTATATATGTGGTAACCTTCATGGAATCCTACACTCACCTGACGAAGGAGAAAGCCTCCGGAAGCTTGTGATTTTCAAATAAAAATGTTGGACTATAACCTGGTGTTGTAAGATTCCTTACATTTGTCCACCCCAGTCCATAGAATCATAGATAGAATCATAGAAGTTTACAACATGGAAACAGGCCCTTCGGCCCAACATGTCCATGTCGCCCAGTTTATACCACTAAGCTAGTCCCAATTGCCTGCACTTGGCCCATATCCCTCTATACCCATCTTACCCATGTAACTGTCCAAATGCTTTTTAAAAGACAAAATTGTACCCGCCTCTACTACTGCCTCTGGCAGCTTGTTCCAGACACTCACCACCCTTTGAGTGAAAAAATTGCCCCTCTGGACCCTTTTGTATCTCTCCCCTCTCACCTTAAATCTATGCCCCCTCGTTATAGACTCTCCTACCTTTGGGAAAAGATTTTGACTATCTACCTTATCTATGTCCCTCATTATTTTATAGACTTCTATAAGATCACCCCGAAACCTCCTACTCTCCAGGGAAAAAAGTCTCAGTCTATCCAACCTTTCCCTATAAGTCAAACCATCAAGTCCCGGTAGCATCCTAGTAAATCTTTTCTGCACTCTTTCTAGTTTAATAATATCCTTTCTATAATAGGGTGACCAGAACTGTACACAGTATTCCAAGTGTGGCCTTACTAATGTCTTGTACAACTTCAATAAGACATCCCAACTCCTGTATTCAATGTTCTGACCAATGAAACCAAGCATGCTGAATGCCTTCTTCACCACCCTATCCACCTGTGACTCCACTTTCAAGGAGCTATGAACCTGTAGTCCTAGATCTCTTTGTTCTATAACTCTCCCCAACGCCCTACCATTAACGGAGTAGGTCCTGGCCCGATTCGATCTACCAAAATGCATCACCTCACATTTATCTAAATTAAACTCCATCTGCCATTCATCGGCCCACTGGCCCAATTTATCAAGATCCCGTTGCAATCCTAGATAACCTTCTTCACTGTCCACAATGCCACCAATCTTGGTGTCATCTGCAAACTTACTAACCATGCCTCCTAAATTCTCATCCAAATCATTAATATAAATAACAAATAACAGCGGACCCAGCACCGATCCCTGAGGCACACCGCTGGTCACAGGCCTCCAGTTTGAAAAACAACCCTCTACAATCACCCTCTGTCTTCTGTCGTCAATCCAATTTTGTATCCAATTGGCTACCTCACCTTGGATCCCGTGAGATTTAACCTTATGTAACAACCTACCATGCGGTACCTTGTCAAAGGCTTTGCTGAAGTCCATGTAGACCACGTCTACTGCACAGCCCTCATCTATCTTCTTGGTTACCCCTTCAAAAAACTCAATCAAATTCGTGAGACATGATTTTCCTCTCACAAAACCATGCTGACTGTTCCTAATCAGTCCCTGCCTCTCCAAATGCCTGTAGATCCTGTCTCTCAGAATACCCTCAAACAACTTACCCACTACAGATGTCAGGCTCACCGGTCTGTAGTTCCCAGGCTTTTCCCTGCCGCCCTTCTTAAACAAAGGCACAACATTTGCTACCCTCCAATCTTCAGGCACCTCACCTGTAGCTGTCGATGATTGAAATATCTCTGCTAGGGGACCCGTAATTTCCTGCCTAACCTCCCATAACATCCTGGGATACGGTTCATCAGGTCCCGGAGATTTATCTACCTTGATGCGCGTTAAGACTTCCAGCACCTCCCTCTCTGTAATATGTACATCACTATTCATTTCCCCAAGTTCCCTAACATCCATGCCTTTCTGAACCGTAAATACCGATGTGAAATATTCATTTAGGATCTCACCCATCTCTTGTGGTTCCGCACATAGATGACATTGTTGATGCTTAAGAGGCCCTAATCTCTCCCTAGTTACTTTTTTGCCCTTTATGTATTTGTAGAAGCTCTTTGGATTCTCCTTTGCCTTATCTGCCAAAGCAATCTCATGTCCCCTTTTTGCCCTCCTGATTTCTCTCTTAACTCTACTCCGGCAATCTCTATACTCTTCAAGGAATCCACTCGATTCCAGCTGCCTATGCATGTCATTTGCCTCCTTCTTCTTTTTGACTAGGGCCTCAATCTCCCGAGTCATCCAAGGTTCCCTACTTCTACCAACCTTGCCCTTCACTTTATAAGGAATGTGCTTACCCTGAACCCTGGTTAGCACACTTTTGAAAGCCTCTCACTTACCAGACGTCCCTTTGCCTGCCAACAGACTCTCCCAATCAACTTCTGAAAGTTCCTGTCTAATACCATCAAAATTGGCCTTTCCCCAATTTAGAATTTTAACTTTTGGGCCAGACCTATCCTTCTCCATAGCTATCTTAAAACTAATGGAATTATGATCACTGGTCCCAAAGTGATCCCTCACAAACACTTCTGTCACCTGCCCTTCCTTATTTCCCAAGAGGAGGTCAAGTTTTGCCCCCTCTCTAGTCGGGCCATCCACATACTGAATGAGAAATTCCTCCTGAATACACTCAACAAATTTCTCCCCATCCAAGCCCCTAATGCTATGGCTGTCCCAGTCAATGTTGGGAAAGTTAAAGTCCCCTACTATTACCACCCTATTTTTCTTGCAGCTGTCTGTAATCTCCTTACATATTTGCTCCTCAATTTCCCATTGACTATTTGGGGGTCTGTAGTACAATCCTATCAAAGTGATCTCTCCCTTCTTATTTATCCATCACCGGCATCTCCACATCATGACCCTAAAACAGGCATTTTGGCCCAAAAATTGATAATTTCATATAATGCTTTAAAGCTGAATCAGGGCCGGCACAATGGCTTCCTTCTGTGCTGTATGATTTTATGAACCAATTGGGAATTGTGGCAGAAGCCGAGGTCTACCTTCTTATAGTTTATTGTGATGGTTTCAGTGGTTGCGACTTGATGAATTAAGCATGATTTAGAATGTCTGCCCTTTGACATCTTCACCTTCTGCGTCCTTTGCCTGCTTGCTTTCGTCTACCTTACTGAATGAGATAGTACATGATGTGGAGATGCCGGTGATGGACTGGGGTTGACAATTGTAAACAATTTTACAACACCAAGTTATAGTCCACCAAGTTATAGTACATCTAATTGGTTAGTTATCATATGCCTTATAATGTGGATTGGAGGTGCGACCTCGTCCACAGGGCCACAATGGAAGTTAGCTTTCAGCAGCTTACTGAGGTCTACACTGCAAAAAGTATAAAATAAATGATGGCATTGAGTTAAAAATAAATTGAGGTTTGAGGGATTATATAATCGTCATTAACATTGTGAAATCAGGAATTATTTCTACACAAGGACCACAGGTGTGCTTCCCAGTCGGATTTCTCAAATGTTTAAATCGCTTTGGAATAAGTAACTATTATTAACACTCCACGGTCTCAACTCTGCAGCATTCAGTATGTTTTGCATTTCTGTCTCATTCTCACCCCCACCCCCCATCATCCCATCTGCTGCTTTCTTCTTTGGGGATAGTTCGGGGATTTTGAAGTTGAAGAATTTTGGATTAGTGTATGATTATCACATGGTTGTCACATGTATGTATACATTTGCCCGTGTTTTTTTTGTATGTCGGAGGCTGTGCTGACTGCGGGACGTTCAGTCGTGGAGCGCAGGCGTTCTCAACTGACACACTCCGTTTTCATTCAGGTCAGGTTTAACCCAGCTCCGCAACTACTGACCACATGATTGCCGCTGTGGTCAGAGACTAACGTTATTTCAAGAGACTGCGGATCGCTTTTAAAGATTGAACTCCAGAGAAAAGAGGGACGGCAGGAATGTTAACGTGAAACAACGGCACTGACTAACTGGTGAGTAGAATATAAACTGATTTAAATTACTCTATTTGCAAGTTTATATTTCTCTAAAAATATTTAAGGATAAATAAATAAAAAGACTGTCAAATCAAAAAGTAACACTCGTTCCAACAGTTCCATTCCGTTTTCCCTTGTGGAACTCCAACCTGCCTGTTGTAGCCTTCGGCTGTTATAAGTACATGAGAGTTTAGTTTAATGGTACCAGCAAATGCTGGTTATGTTAAATTAAAAAAAATCCAGCGAAAGAAAAATATGACACATGTTAGGTCTGCAGTACACACTAAGTAAAAGGGAGCAGTGAATTCTGGTCTGGTACTATATGTTGTATTGTTAACCGCCGTACAAGAATTAATTTGCTTCAAGTGTGTACAAATTTCTGTATGTGTGTAATACACACTAGTTTAAAATGTTCACTTTTACTGTGTAGAGTTCAGCTTATGTATTACTATCATTCCTTGGGCATGCATATTTTGTGTAAAAAGAAACAATCCACTGTGCTCTTGTATTTTACAGCTCCTCTCCATGCACAGTATACATCAGATTTTTAAAAAAATCACTGCTGTTTTAGTGTCAACTCCTGCAGCTGTACTACAGTGGTGTGTCCGAGAACCCAAAGGGATTTTGTTTTACATAATTTTATTATGTTAGGTGTGAAGTCCATTAAAGTGTTCCAATGCATTTGTACTCTGTTTCTTTCAGCTGTGATGTCGTAGAAATCAGTCTGCGCCTCCAATGGGATATTCCAACAAACAGTTTGATTTAAATATAACTACAAGTGAGAATCTGGCATTTTTCATCTGAAGTAAAAGCAAAAAATGCACAGCATATTAGTCAGCGTCTGAAAGAGAAAGATAGGTCAGCATTTTGAGTGGGACTCTCCATCACCAGTTCTGGTGACTTTTCTCCTTTTAGATGCTGTGATGCTGATTGACCTGCTGCATGTTAACAGCAGCTTTTGTTTTTAATTCAGATTTCCACCATTCCAGTAGTTTCTGAATTTATCTCCACCATTTAAATCTGGAACTATAGTTCCAACAGTGCACAATGGTGAGAAAGAGCATGAGCAAGTTTGGGATTGATGTTGTTCCTTTTCCAATTTTCTTCCCTCTTTTCCTCCCGTTTTTACTGAAGATGTGACTCATGCTGGAGTATGTTCAATGTTTGTCAATAGCCAGCTTGTCTGATACTCTGCCAAGTTGACTTTATTCATGTGGGAGTTGCCCAATGTTGCCAAGCTATCTGATCATGGGAAGCTTCACAATATCCTGGCCCCATCACATATCCACACGTGCACATTTTCCAGCATAGGTTTTGTATAATAGCCAGTGGTGAGAGTCCTGGCTAATTTTTTTTCCCTTCCAGGGAGGCAAATTGTAGCATTTGCACCAGTACAGCAGCAGGAATTAGCTAACGCAGCACTAACCAGGCATTGAATCTGGAACCTTCCTAACATGGGGCTGAAATTTCTGTTGCTATTTTTAGTAAAAGAGTTGGCATGAGTACCAAATTTGGTTGTTGACAGGGGGAATTTCATACCCCATGTGGTTTATTAATCCACTGAAACATCTAGAGCTTACTGGATGTTTTTGCCCAATTGGGACATGCTACAGCTGGATTCCTTCATTGTCTGCATCAAGATTCCAGCTTCAAGTTGGACTGATTACTGCTCATGACTTGGTGTTGGAAATCTAAGCAGTTGGTGATTACTGATTCACAAGTTGTTCAGAAGAGCCATTATATTGGCTTGCTGGGGTATTGAGTGGAATGTGACCCATTTAACACAAAGAAGCCAAGCTCTATGCTGTGTTGTGAACTCAAGGCCTGAAAATTTGCATCAATTTCCTATTATAAGGCATATGTGTGATGCTTGCAGACCAACATGTTGCTATATGAATGTGAACCATCGATAACCAATTAGACCAGTGTTATCCAACCCGAAGGCCAAATCTGGCCGACTTCCCGATGTTATCTGGCCCACAGAGATCACTCTTTTGATCCCTCTCACTTCCCATTGGTTGAAACAGTTTATCAGTCTGCGTGCACTGCTTGACATGCAGTTCCTGCACCCAGCAGCGCTGTTCTCCTGCTTCAGTTGGGACCTGCCTCAGGAATTCACAGTAGTGCAGGTCCCAACTGAGTTAGATAAGCAGGCGTTACATGTCAGTCCAGTGTACTCTTGTTGACAAAGCTGATCATGCTTTAGAAAATCCCACAAACTCACCAGTAGGTCAGCTGTTGCCATCAAGGGAATTTCATTCCAATGGTGGCAATGAAATTCCCATCATTTCCCATTAAATGATGGGAACTTATCATTTAATAGTGTTCATCTCACTTATTAGTGGCTCTGTACTGGGTATGGAAGCAGGCAGAAGGCTCGTCCCCTTACAGCAATTAATTAAGCCAGACTCTCAAAGGCTGGGCCTGAGGATGCCAGCAGCCCTTGCTCCAATTACACGACCACCGAATGAGAGACTCTCGGACCCAGTCCCCAACATACTGGTTACTGGTAACCCTTCCCACCATGCCCCAGCAGCAGTAATCACCTCCAATCTGCCTACCCACCTGAGTCCTAATGTTGCTGCTTTTACTCATTGCCTGAGTCCCTGCCTGCTGCTGCCACTAACTCGGCTACTCGTCTGATTGCCAACTACCCCCTATAGTTGAAGCGTCAGAGGTAAAACAAAAGGAGAGAAAAAAAGAAAAGTGCAAATAGAGGTTTGGGGATGTGGGGAGACAGTAATGAGAGCAGAGAGAAAAGACAGAAATGAATTCTGAGAGAGACAGATAAAGGAGGAGAGAGACTGAAGGGAAGGAAGCGAGAGCAATTCATGGTGCATTTATGAAACACCTTTAGTATCTGGGCAAAGCAATTTCTGCTTCAGATCCATGCTAATAAATGCATTCTTAATATGTGGCTCACTCACCAGTTGCATCACAAATATCTGGCCCATTGTTCCAAAAGGTTGTATATCTATGTGCAAATCTATGGTTTATCTCAATAATTTGCTTTGTTGCTGTTATAGTTCATTGTGTGAAATGTTTTTGAGACATTTTGACACTGATAAGGCACTATGTAAATGGAAGACTCTCTTTTCCATGACTATGGTGTTGTATTTCATTGGAATCTGGTGGAACGATTAGGTTAAACACGAATGCTAGACCTGCAAAGGTAAATTTTCTGCTTGTTGTCTCTCAGCATAGAGCCTTGCCTGCTGAGATTGCATATTGGAAAATTGCATGTGCACAGCGCTAAATTTTTCATCCATTAACTTTGATGGACTGAAAATCATGAGTTGGGAGTGCGTGCTGGCTTATGTGCTCCTGGCAGAACGACTGTGTGCATTAGTGGACAAGTGGAAAATTTACCCTGTGATGTAAGCCTCGTGTACCCATTGTACATACTGGGTAAAGGGAAATTGTTCATACATGTCGGGTGCTGTATGAATTATGTTTGATTTACTGCAAACTCCTCCATTTGTAAGCCTAAATTCTCTTGAGTCTCGGCTTGTAGAAAAATATCTCCCCTACTGCCGACACGTATAAGAAAAATCAATGGTCAGAAAATTGTGGGTAAAATGCCCATAATTTTCCAATATGCACTGGCTATGAATGGAATACCTTGCCACTGATCAGGAATAAGAAAATTTTCCTTTAAGGTACGCTGCAAGTTTACAAAATCTATTTTAATGGTACTAGGATGGTAGGACTGACGTATGAGGAGAGATTGGGTTGACTAGGCCTATATTCACTAGAGTTTAGAAGAATGAGAGGTGATCTCATTGAAACATATAAAATTCTAACAGGATTGGACAGACTAGATACAGGGAGGATGTTCCTGATGGCTGGGGAGTCCAGAACCAGGGGTCACAGTCTCAGGATACGGGGTATGCCATTTAAAACCGAGATGAGGAGAAATTTCTTCACTCAGAGGGTGGTGAACCCGGGCAATTCTCTACCACAGAAGGCAGTGGAGGCCAAGTCATTAGATGTATTCTAGAAGGAGATAGATATATTTCTTAATGCTAAAGGGATCAAGGGATATGGGGAAAAAGCAGGAACAGGGTACTGAGTTAGACGATCAGCCATGATCATTTTGAATGGCGGAACAGCCCCGAAGGGCCGAATGGCCTACTCTTGCTCCTATTTTCTATATTTCTATGTATGATTCACATTTGTCTTGGTATCAACACTTACATAGAAATACATAGAAGTTACAACGTGGAAACATTCGACCCAGCCAGTTTGTGTCAGTGTTTACCCTCCATGCGAGCAAATCATTGTAATCACATTTACCCACCTTGTTCCCACATCCCTTGATGCCCTTTCCTTCATCCACCTATCTAATGTGATCTTGAATGTTGGTAGTTTCTGCCCTAACCTGGAAGTGAATTTCAAAGCTTCGCAACTGTGTGCGAAGAAGTTTCTCCTGCTCTCTGTTCTAAATCTCTTGTATTTAAACTTGTACCTAGGGCCCCTCATTCTTGGCCTCTCATTCTTGACCCCTCAACTATTGGAAACAATCTGCTTCTATATACTTATCCTATTCTTTCAGAATTTTAAACATTTCTATTATATTACCCCATACATTGTGTTGTTCTAATGAAAACCTCAATAGTAACTTTCAAAAAGGAATTGGATATATACTTGAAAAGGAAACATTTGCGGGATAATTGGGAAAGAGTAGGGGAGTGGGACTAATTGGATAGCTCTGTTGAAGAGCTGGCACAGGCATGATGGGTCGAATAGCCTCCTTCTGTGCTGTAAGATTCTATGATTCTATGAATCATGGTCTTAAGCATATCTTAGCTTTGGTATTACTGTACCAGCAGGTGTTACATTTAACACAGGCTGTGCTCATCAACACTGGAGCTTGTCTAACTGGCAGGTTCTGTATTGATTTAAAGTTAGCAGTTCCACAGTACTGATCTCAGCCTGTGGGAATGCTAGAATTGAGTGCATGCTGCCTTTTATTCTTGTCTCTGTAACTCATGCCTGTGGGTGGTGTCAGAGGAGAATTTTTAGGTGGCTTTCTTGTGGTAGGTGCAGCAGATCTGCTGGCACTAAAATAGCTGATCAGAACTTCTTCATTGCTCTTCGCTTGTCCAGGAATGGTGCTGGAGAAGATCTAGATGGGGCGAGAACTGATATGGGCGTATGAGGAGAGGCACCTCATTCAAGGCTCAGAGTATAAATCAGCAATATAAATTGGGACTTCTGATTATATGCCAAGTTTTAATATTCATCAGGGGAATCCCCTCAGTTATGATGGATAGCTCAAGTTCATATGTGCTATTTTGTATCACATGGCTGACTAATGTTATTGATAGTTGCTAACATTTGGAAAGGCTTGTTCTAAATTATGAAAGGTGAAATAAATAGGCAACTACCTGTATTTGTATGTGCCCTATTAATCGGCTGGTTTATTGATCGTTGTGATTGGGTCCTTGTGATGTGTGAACATAAGAAGATAAGAAATAGGAGCAGGAGTAGGCTATGCGGCCCCTCGAGCCTGCTCCGCCATTCAATACGATCATGACTGATCTTCGACCTCAATTCCACTTTCCTGCCTGATCCCCATATCCCTTGACTGCCCTAGAGGCCAAAAATCTATCTATCTAGCTCAGCCTCGAACATATTCAATGACTCCGCATACACAGCCCTCTGGGGTGCAGAATTCCAAAGGTTCATAACCCTCTATGTGAAGAAATTTCTCCTCATTTGGACCTTCTGGAGACTGCGGTTTTTATATTTTGGTCTTTTTCAATAAAACATTTGTGCAACTTTTTAATTTTAAGTGTTTTCTGATTTGTGTTTTGTCGTTTGATGGTTTTCTTAGTTTATATTGAAATTTTGACTTGAGATCAATAGCAGCAGAAAGCAGGGCATTTTGAAGGGGAGAAATTAAACTCTGAACAATTTCAGAGGCGATAATGACTGGTTTTAAGTCCTTAAATTGTCAGCAGATTCTTGGAAATTCTAGGTGCCCTGGCCATCTTTTTTAACAGCTTTAGATTGCACAAGGTGGTGCTGAAACAAATATTAATACAACAATAAAGGTACTTACATTTTTGGAGTAGCTTTGTTGTAATATTAACCATATTCAGCTAAAGTAGATAGTTAACAGATTAAATAAAAATGAAACTTATTCTGTCTTTTCCTTGTGCCCCAATTTTCTCTTCCATTCTCTCTTTAATTTTTATTATTTCAAATGTACTTTTATTTTTCTTTCTTCTAATCTCTTATTCTTAAAGTTACAACTTTACGTACCTTTTTTTTCTATGTCATGTGAATACCAACGTCTGTTTTGGAGCTCGGAATAAGGTCCGATAAATTGGCCTCAGGTTAGTTGCAACCTGACTCAAGAAGCTATTTGGCTGAAAAAAAATCAATTACCACAAGTCTAAAGATTGACTTGGTGTTGTCATTCTTGCCTTCCAGTGATACTGCAACATTTAGTAGATCCTGTCATTGCAAAGGTTACACAATAGAAAAATAACCTAAAGAGCTACTCAGTACTGCTCTCCCCATTGTAAATTTGTTTTTCTTATTTTAGGGTCACCTGTACTAAGCATCATTCTGCAACTCTCAGATCTCTGTCAACACTGTCTGGATCCAACTGCTAGAAGGTATGTGGGAACAGTTGGCGCAGTGACATTCTCCACTTCCCTTCCCTCCATGTGGAGAATTGTCTAACCTCTGCTTGGTATCACCTCTCCAGTGGCATAGCCAAAAGCACAATCATGGATGCTAATCTATGCCTAGGCACTGCATAGCACAGATTGTTTGGATCATTGATGTGCTGCACCGGTGCTGTTTATCAATAAATTAATAGAGCCAGAATTCTGAAATTATTGGAAATCATGATTTTAGTTTAGAACTGTTCAAAACATTCTATGAAAATGTTGACAAATTGCATAGCTGGTGCGGTGTTGAATACCCTTTTGGTGTGCTTCGATCAGACTTTGTGTTTATAACCTGTCTCTTTTGGAATTAGCATTTCTTTTAAAGTTGATTCTGCGCCTTTAAGGGAAGTTGGTGTGGAGTAGAGTCATAGAGTCATAGAGTCATACAGCACGGATAGAGGCCCTTCGGCCCATCGTGTCCGCGCCGGCCATCAGCCCTGTCTACTCTAATCCCATATTCCAGCATTTGGTCCGTAGCCTTGTATGCTATGGCATTTCAAGTGCTCATCCAAATGCTTCTTGAATGTTGTGAGGGTTCCTGCCTCCACAACCCTTTCAGGCAGTGAGTTCCAGACTCCAACCACCCTCTGGGTGAAAAAGTTCTTTCTCAAATCCCCTCTAAACCTCCCGCCTTTTACCTTGAATCTATGTCCCCTTGTTATAGAACCCTCAACGAAGGGAAAAAGCTCCTTAGTATCCATCCTATCTGTGCCCCTCATAATTTTGTACACCTCAATCATGTCCCCCCTCAATCTCCTCTGCTCCAAGGAAAACAAACCCAATCTTCCCAGTCTCTCTTCATAGCTGAAGCGCTCCAGCCCTGGTAACATCCTGGTGAATCTCCTCTGCACCCTCTCCAAAGCGATCACATCCTTCCTGTAGTGTGGCGACCAGAACTGCACACAGTACTCCAGCTGTGGCCTAACCAGTGTTTTATACAGCTCCATCATAACCTCCTTGCTCTTATATTCTATGCCTCGGCTAATAAAGGCAAGTATCCCATATGCCTTCTTTACCACCTTATCTACCTGTTCCGCCGCCTTCAGGGATCTGTGAACTTGCACACCAAGATCCCTCTGACCCTCTGTCTTGCCTAGGGTCCTCCCATTCATTGTGTATTCCCTTGCCTTGTTAGTCCCTCCAAAGTGCATCACCTCGCACTTTTCCGGGTTAAATTCCATTTGCCACTGTTCCGCCCATCTGACCAACCCATCTATATCGTCCTGCAGACTGAGGCTATCCTCCTCACTATTTACCACCCTACCAATCTTTGTATCATCAGCGAACTTACTGATCATACCTTTTACATTCATATCCAAGTCATTAATGTAGACCACAAACAGCAAGGGACCCAGCACCGATCCCTGTGGTACCCCACTGGCCACAGTACTAATTATTAAAAGAAAAGTGGAGTCTTTTAAGTGAAGCTGATTTTATTTATTGATTCATTCAGGGTTTTGTGTGATTTTTACTACAGAATTTCTGAGCACTTTATTTATTGGCCATGTAAATGGTATTGGATTTGTACAAATCAAACCCCCTTCTCTTTTTGGAATAGTCAGATTATCTGCAAAACGGTACTATCATAGATTCAGTTTTATTTAATTCTGAAGCAGATGAATCCTTTTGAAGATGCTTCTGCTAAGAGGATTAGTATAGCTGTTGGCAGCTAGTTCCTGCCAAATCTCTGTTTGTGATGTCCAAAAGCTTGTCTGTGACTGCCGCACAATTGTTGATATTTAACACTTCTGAGTAGCCACTCAAAAAGCCTAAGCATAAATGGTTCCGAATGTGTTATTGCTATTGTGAGGTCACAGTTTTGGACTTAACTGTTTTCTAAACTGTTGTTTGTTAGCATTTATGATTACTGCAAGTAAAACCCTAGTCAGAATGGTGTGATTGAGATTTACCAAAAGAGGGCCAGTCCTTCTATGTTCCAGTCATACCCACTGTAAGCACTGAATAAAAAAAATGTTAGTGGTTTGTGTAGAATGTAGGTATTAGCTCCATGTACTTCAGTATGGAGTCAATGCAGAGCATGAATGAGCCTGCACAGAATGTCTGCTGGCACACCCTCCACCAGTCAGATTACTGATGCACCTGTCATAGAATCATAAAATATTACAGCACAGAAACACGCCATTTGGCCCATCAAGTCTGCTGTGGTATTTTTCTCCTGAGCCATTCTCCTGTTTGATCCCTGTACCCTTTTAATATTCCTTTTTATTGCAACTATCTAATTCCCTTTTAAAATAATTAATGGACTCTACTTTAACAACCGTTTGTGGTTGAAACCATCCTCTGTATATAAAAAAAAATTCTATTCTCCCCATTAATTATTCTTATGATTTATCTTAAATTTGTGCCCTCTTGTGACTGTTTCCATTGGATGGCAAGACAATTTAACACTATTTACCTTATAATTGAAGGCCTCTGTCAGGTCACCCTTAACATTTTGATAAGAAGTTAGGTCTTTTTTCACTATTGAAGTGTCTCTTTATAACTGTAACACCACTTCCCTGGGAACATCTCAGTGAATCTACACTGCACCTTTTTTTGGTGCTTTTTTATCCTTCCTATAACCTTGTGCCCCAAGCTTCTCACACTACTCCAATTCTGGGCTAACTAAGCTCATACATAAATTCAAAATGATCTCCTTGCTTTTGTACTCTAGTCCTGTCACCCCCTCTGCAAAATGACCATTCGACTACTACCAGTCTTAATACCATCCACACACTGACCCTCTTGAATGACACTGCTCTAATACATGGAGATTAGGGATGGCAGTGGAATCCAGGGCACTCCGTAACAGTGAAGTATCTGGATTTGAATTGTTGCTGGGGGGTGGGGGAAAGAGGGTGCTTGCTGGTTCTGAGTGGGGTATCTGAAGATGTGTGCTAAGGGCTTTCTGAATAATAGGATAAACTGCTGGCTGGAATTTAGGCCTCTGATGGCTAGCATCAGTTCCTAGTTTCTAGTGATCTGTCTGAGGAAGACCAAAGTACATCACTAAGAGAAATCTTCCTTCATGATTAATTGCATCCTTTCTCTGAGACTGTCCAACCCTTAGATAATTCAGCCCATGTGAGACATAGTGACAGTCAAAATGTCTGAAGAGATACCCTATGTTGCTTAGTCCCTGCTTACAGATGTTTATACTGCAACTCCTTGGTGAATGGCAGTGCAGCCAATCTTCAGTCCAGCAAACTATATTAAAATAATACTTGCATTTATTTAGTGCTTTTCACAATGTTGAATCACCTCAAGACGCTTTGCACAGTGAATTACTTTTGGAGTGTAGTGATTGTTGCTACGTAAGAAAATGGAGGTAGCCATATTGTGCCAGCAACATTTCTCTCACATACCAATGAAATGAATAATCAGTGATATTGGTTGAGGGAGAATTGTTAGAACACAAGGAGAACTACTTGCTCTTTGAAAAGTATTACAGGATCATGAACATCCTTGTCAATAAGCAGATTAGACCTTGGTTTATCATCATATTGATCATCGCAAATTAGAAAAGGAGGTTCAGCCCGAGGAGACTCCTTTTTGAGCTCAGGAACTACAAAATGAGTTAGACAAATTATGAATGGACAAATATAAAGTACTGCGTAGTTAGAAAAATTGAACAGCTTTAAACACTTTTTCCTAAAAAGGTCAAAGGAGATTCAATTTAAAACAAAAGAGTTTAAGGGTAAAGGCTCACGAAAAGCATAAGCAGGATTTTGCCTTGTACGTTACGAATGAAGAGAACATGTCACCGTTCTCATTCTAACAATATTGTAGAATAGGACTGTCAAATTATAGCAGGGTAATTGGTAGTTCAAATATAGCACAAATATAGCCAGTTTTACCACTAGTAATTAGAGCCATCAGCAAAACTGTGATCACCAGTTAAAGGCACATGAACGTAAGTAGTTTTACTTTGTGGAAGTAGATCTTATTTATTAATTTTGGACAACTCACAGTTGGTTCAGGTGATTAATAAAAAATAATTCACTTCATTGAACCCTAAGCTAAGAGTCACCGCTTCAAGCTAAGACCAGAGGGAATGGAAACACAAGGCTGTGGTACCTCGTGGTAGAAAGTCAGAGGGCCGGTACAGTAGTTTGAGGTTAACTGAAGAGAAGGATTTATTAGAACATGAGGAGAAAGGACATGTGGTTTTAGTGAGTAACACAGTGGAGGATTGCTGCACCAAAATCCACAAACACAACCACAACGCTACCAGATGTGACAAGAATGAATTTTTTTTTTGTCTGATGGATTATTTATTGGATTTCTTCTGGCTGTTCACAGGATAAGATCAGTTATTGCTCTCTTTTTGCAAGCTGTTTTGCAAGTTTTATCACCTCCTGTGATGAAACCTAGAACTCTATTAGCTTTTTTTTACAGCCCTGTCAACCTGAGGTGCTGCCTTCAACGTTCTGTGACCCTGCACCCCCAGGTCCCTCTGCTCTTCTACAGCACTGAGCCTATTTCCATTCAGAGCATAATTACTGCTGTTATTTATTTACTAAAATGGATCACCTCGCACTTACTGACATTCATAGAATTCATAGAATCATATAGCACAGAAGGAGGCCATTCGGCCCATCGTGTCTGTGCCAAGCTCTTGGAAATAGTTATCCAATTAATCCCACACCCCTGTTCTTTCCCCATTGCCCTGCAAACTTTTTCCCTTCAAGTATTTATCCCATTCCCTTTTTGAAAGTTACTATTGAATCTGTTTCCACCACCCTTTTCAGGCAGTGCATTCCAGATTATAATTCTCATCTCTCCTCTGGTTCTTTTGCCAATTACCGTAAATCTGTGTCCTCTGGTTACCGACCCTTCCACAATTGGAAACAGTTTCTCCTTATTTGCTCTTACCAAAACCCTCCATAATTTTGAACACCTCTATTAAATCATTGAATTCCATCTGCCACGTTTTAGCCCATACCCCCATCTTATCAATAACCCTTTGCAGTTTCCTTTGGTCGTCTAAAGAATCATCCATCCTATTTTGGTATCCTCTGCAAATTTTGACACCACTCTGACTAGACCTATATCCAAATCATTGCTATACACAGTGAACAGAAGTGGCCCCAGAACTGAACCCTGTGGGACACCACTACCCACTTCCAACCACTCTGAAAAATTGCCCGTAACGCATCATCTCTGTCTTCTCCCTTCTAACCAATGCTTTATTCTGTTTGCAATCCTTCCCCCTAATTCCATATCCCTTAATCTTCTCTACTAATCTAGCCTTCTCAAAGGCTTTCCTAAAGTCCATGTACCTACATCCACTGCATTTCCCCCATCAACCATGTTTGGTTCCTCCTCAAAAAAAAAAATTCTATGATGTTTGTCAAGCACGATTGTCCCGTTTAAAATCCGTGCTGGCTACTTCTTACTGTTTTCTCTTCATCTAGATATGTGGTCATTTCATTCTCAAAGATGCTAAAACTTCCTTAGCACAGATTTGAAGGTAACTAGCAATAATTACCTGGATTAACTCTGTCTCCTTTTATAAAAATGGGCTCTACATTTTTTCATCTCCACAGATGGCTCGATACCTTCTCACATGAACACTTTTTCTAACAATTGGGAGTGAGGAACCCTGGCTGATTTTCTCCCTCTATCCAAACCCACTTCCCTTCAGCCAGTCCCAGCCTCGTCTGGGGTGTTGACATCTGGGGTATATAACGCAGCACAATCTAAGGATCAAACCTGCAAGCTTCCTGGTGTCTCTGGCTCAGTTGCACCTTTAATGTGAAGGATGAGCGCAGCCTGGGTGCCATTGTGAGGCTAATCAGAAGTTAAGTCCTTTCCTTCCACAGGGTTAGCAGGAAGACTCGTCTGTCCCTGACAGCTGCTGCAACCCAAATCCACACCTTCACCTCAAGGACCAACCTCATCATTGGTCTCCTGATATTCACAAACTTCAGCTAATCCAATACTCCATGGCATGTGTCTTCTAACACAAGGAATCATGTCCACTCATAATTCCTTGTGCCCTCATCTTCAAATTCCTCCTTGGCTTCACTCAACTATATCTGAATGATCTTATCCACCGATACCTTCTTGCTCATACCTTCTGCTCCATTATCGATCATTCACGCTGCCCACTTTTTCCTCACTACCTCCATTCCTGCCTTCAAAAGCCTTGCAAAAACCCTTCTCTTTGATCATGCTTTTGATCGCCCTGTTCCCAATGCCCCCCGCGCCTAATATCAAAATGTTAACATTGATGTCCTTTAGAGAGTTCAACAATGCTTTGAATGCTTATGAGAGGCATAAACCAGGGAAAGGGAGGAGAGAAGATAAGAATGGGGAACAAAGTGAGGCAGGGAGAGTGGACATTGTTCATCTTCAAACCTGCTTCTAGTTTTTATTAAAACAGGCCTTTTCTGTTGATGCACACAGGCAATATCTTTAATATCATTGCAAAAAATATATCCGAAATCCATCTTTGTGATTCACATCTTCCCCAAATTTACTGTAGTATATTTAATTTGTGGAGCACTGATAAAATGGGATGCAGCCTCTATAACAGATGTCTTCATTAGTTTTCAACAGCTCATTTTCTGTGATCATTGTGACGAAAAAGACAACATGGAGGAGAGCAATTAGGTAGCCTATTATATCAGATTTACGCTTGATAACTGCTCCAAGGTCGTGGAGATATCCACTTTGAAGTAGATGTTTCTGTGTGGATTAAATAGTAAAGATAAATTACGGTGAGATTTTGGACTATTTTATACAGAGTAACCTGAACAAATGGACACCCCCAAAAATCAGATGCTTGCAAAAAATGGAAACTTATTGACAATCCCAAATAACTTACATTGTAATAGATACAAGCTGCACCTTGAAACCACAGACACTCGCAAATTACAAACTACAGACGGCCTTCAATGCACCAAGTATGTTTACAACTTAAAACGTAGGAAATGCTGGTAAGTGTGAGGCGGCAGCGGGTGAAAGAAACGGCTTTTGTGAAATGGGGATCTCTTTACCCAGCATCCATAGCGGCAGAGAAATTCTCTATCTCTAGGAATAAATGGTTGGACGGCTCTATCCCAGGAATAGAGCGATTTCTGTGCCGCTGTGGATCATAGAATCACAGAAAGTTACAGCACAGAAGGAGGCCATTCAGCCCATCGTGTCCATTCCGGATGCTGGGTTAAGAACTCCGGCCGCTGTTAGAGAAGCCTCCGGCTTGGAGACGTCACACACTAGAGAGCCACAACCTCGCGGAGGACAGTTGGGAAGAGGCTGAAGAGTCAGCAATTGGGGGTGGTCTCTGAAATGGGGGGTTTCCTTGGTTTCCCTTCTTCGCTTGCTCACGGGTGGCCTCCTGGTTCTTGTATCTTGTCGCACAACAGCTGCTGGCACGAAACCACAAGCAAAAATAGTCAACTACAGAGGACCCAACCTTTATACAGTAAATGCAATAACATTTGTAGAAGTCACATGGTCAAACCTCTGGGAATGCCACAACAACAACTACTTGCATTTATATAGCGCCTTTAATGTAGTAAAACACCCCAAGGCACTTTGGGAGCGTTTTTAAACAAAATTTGAAACCGAGCTACATAAGGAGAGCTTGGTCAAAGAGGTAGCTTTTAAAGAGGGCGGAGTGGTTCAGGGAGAGAATTCCAGAGCTTAGGGCCTAGGCAGCTGAAGGCACGGCCGCCAATGGTGGAGTGATTAAAATCGGGGATGCGCAAGAGACCAGAATTGGAGAAGTGCAGAGATCTCGGAGGGTTGTAGGGCTGGAGGAGGTTACAGAGATGGGGAGGGGCGAGGCTATGGAGGGATTTGAAAACAAATCGGACCCGGAGCCAATGTAGGTCAGCGAGCACAGGGGTGATGGGAGAACGGGAGTTGGTGCGGATCAAATAGGATGCAAGGTTGCGAATCGTCTGGTTCAGCCTCGGACACTGGCCAGGGAAAGGGATGGAGGCGGTGGCTAGGGAACGGAGTTTGCGGCAGGGAAGAGAAGCCATTGCAGGTGATTCTCTGGCTATGACTGGATAGATAAGAATAGAACCAGGCGAGCGCAGTCCCATCCAGCTGGACGATGGAGGAGAGGCGTTGGAGGATGATGGTGTGGTCAACCGTGTCAAAGGCTGCAGACAGGTCGAGAAGGATGAGGAGAGATTGTTTACCATGGTCATAGTCAGATAGGATGTCATTTGTGACTTTGATAAGGGCCATTTTAGTACTTTGGCAGGGGCACATGGTTGGATGCCTTGGCGCGTTTTACTACGTTAAAGACGCTATATAAATGCAAGTAGTAGTTTTGTTGTGGCATTCCCGGAGATTTAACCACGTGACATTCTGACCATGTGACATCGGACCATGTGATCTGAGTGGAGGGATTCAAACATGCGGTAAAGATAGGCACGGATTTGGGAAGTGACAATAGGTTCAAGGACTTTGGAGAGGAAAGGGTGGTTGGAGATGTGGCGGTAGTTTGCAAGGACAAAGAGGCCAAGGGTAGGTTTTTTGAAGAGGGGGGTGATGACCGCAGATTTGAAGGGGAGGGTGACAGTACCTGAGGAGAGGGAACCATTAACAATATCAGCTAACATGGGGGCCAGGAAGGGAAGTTGGGTGGTCAGCAGTTTGGTGGGAATAGGGTCGAGGGAGTAGGAGATGGGTCTCGTGGTCAAGATGCACTCGGAGAGGGCAAGAGGGGAGATAGGAGAAAAACTAGAGAAAGATGTGAGTTCGTGGCTAGGGCAGGGGGACCCTTAGGGGAAATTTGGCTTGGTGGGCTAGAGGAAGGGAGGAAAGTGGCAGAGGCAGCTGAATGGATGCCAACCAGAGTTGGCTACCCTAGGAGGGTGGGGGTCCAGACAGGGGTCTGCAGGACGTTAATCCCCCTCAATTTGGCTGGGATCACCCAGGCACTCCGGCCCTACAGCAGCCACCTCGCCCTGTGCAGGCTGCCAATGTAGCAGATCTCAGGATCAGGATATCCCTCCCTCAATGGCAATGAACTGGAAAACCCAATGAACAGAAAATGAACTGAAATCACATCCTGCTGGCAGGGCTGCAGAATTGGGCACGATCCCAGGTGAGGGCGAAAAAAAGAAGGAACGCTGTAAGAGATATAGCCAATCTTGGGATATTTGGCTCATCCGGTTTACAGCATATACAATGACCATTTTGAAAATATGGATTCCTGCAAATAAAGGATACCTGATGCAAGCCCATTAGGTGCCACTAATATACAGGTTTCACTGTATATCATCATAGAGAGCATGGTATGTGTTTTAAAATAAGTTGCTTAGAGATTGAAAAACAAATGTAGTTCAATACCAGTTTATTCACAGAAGATTGCGAAGGTTTATATCAAATCAACCTTTGTAAATGATTTTTTAAGTCTTAAGAAAATGAGCTTTCTTTTAAAGGGTTAAATTAAACAGGTTTGCAAAAGACTATTCAAACAGAAGAACCCATTGACTGTTAAGCTTATATAGAGACACTTTTTCACCAGTGTATAAAAGATTAATTAAATGATGAGAGATGGGAGCACAAAGGAGAAATGCAACTCTCTGAAATGGTTGACTTCCGCAATAAGCAACTGGCTAAAGACAAATAGTAGTGGGAGCATAAAGAAGTTATTTTCTGTGTCTCTCTGGGACAGGTTAGCTATTTACACGCTGCATAAAGGATCACTTGTACCCAGCTGCTTCTGTCAGTCAGCCAACTCCTTGGTTGGGGAGAGACTATTCCTTGGCCTATGCAGGCAGTGATTCCAGTTTCACAAGCACCAAATCTACTTGGTTAACTTGCCCTCTACCCAGCCATCTCACCCTTGCAGACATTTTTAAATACAAAAAGATTTATACTGTCAAATGTTTCTTACTGTGAGATAAAAACTTTGCATTTTTAAAAATTCAGTTCTTCGCTATAAAGATGAAGGGTATCAGTGCTGGGGACAGGAGATTTTTTACTTTTTGAACCATATATCAGTATCAAGAATTCTCTGGTCAGGCCTAACATGGATTACATGCAAGGTAAATCTCTCACAAAGTGCCTGAATCCCAGATTCTGGCAATCATACAGTCCTGCATTATTATGGCATAGTAATTTTGTTATCCACAGAGCCATGTTTGTAGCTTTTGACTGAAACAATTTCATGGGTTTTTTGCCACCGCTACTCCTACCCGTATGTCCATTACACATGTTGGTCGCCCTCTGAAGAACTTCCTGACATTGGTCCTAAATTTGCCTTTTACTAGTATTGTGTCGTCTTGTCCTACTCTCACAATTTAGTTTGAAGTAATTTTCCAGATCTACCTCTTCCATACCTTGTACGAACATAGGTACGAGCAGGAGTAGGCCATTCGGCCACTCGAACCTGCTCTGCCATTTGATTAGATCATGGCTGATCTGATTGTGACCTCAACCCTACTTTCCCGTCTACCTACGATAACCTTTGACTCCCTTGTTAATCAGGAATCTATCTAACTCCGCCTTAAAGATATTCATTGACCCTGCCTCCACCGCTCTCTGGGGAAGGGAGTTCCATAGACTGACGACCCTCTGAGAGAAAAAAAATGTCCTTTTTACTTTTTGAACCATATAGTATTCGAGGGGCCGAATGGCCTACTCCTGCTCGTACGTATGTTCGTACAAGGTATGGAAGAGGTAGATCTGGAAAATTACTTCAAACTAAATTGTGAGAGTAGGACAAGACGACACAATACTAGTAAAGAAGTAAAAAATCTCCTGTCCCCAGCACTGATACCCTTCATCTTTATAGCGAAGAACTGAATTTTTAAAAATGCAAAGTTTTTATCTCACAGTAAGAAACATCTTAAATGGGAGACCCCTTATTTTTAAACTGTGTCCCCTAGTTCTAGTTTCTCCCATAAGGGAAAACATCCTCTCAGCATCTACCCCTTCAAGCCCCCTCAGGATCTTGTACGTTTCAGTAAGATCACCTCTCATTCTTTTAAACTCCAATGTATACAGGCCCAATTTGTCCAACCTTTCCTCATAAGATAACCCCCCCCTCATCCCAGGAATCAGTCGAGTGCACCTTCTCTGAACCGCCTCTAAAGCAATTATGTCCTTTCTTAAATAAGGAGACCAAACTGCACACAGTATTCTAGATGTGGTCTCACCAATGCCCTATACAACTGTAGCAAAACATCTCTACTTTTATATTCCATTCCCCTTGCAATAAATGACAACATTCCATTTGCCTTCCTAATCACTTGCTGTACCTGCATACTAACTTTTTGTGTTTCATGTACTAGGACACCCAGATCCCTCTGTACCTCAGAGTTCTGCAATCTCTCTCCATTTAAATAATATACTGCTTTTCTATTCCTCCTGCCAAAGTGGACAAGTTCACAATTTCTCCATCTGCCAAATTTTTGCCCACTCACTTAACCTGCCTATATCCCTTTGCAGACTCCTTATGTCCTCTTCACAACTTACTTTCCTCCCTAACTTTGTGTCATCAGCAAATTTAGCAACCATACATTGGGTCCCTTCATCCAAGTCATTGATATAGATTGTAAACAGTTGAGGCCCCAGCACTGATTCCTGTGGCACTCCACTCATTACATCTTGCCAACCTGAAAATGACCCATTTATGCCTACTCTCTGTTTCCTGTTAGCTCACCAATCCTTTATCAATGCAAATATGTTGCCCCCTACTCCATGAGCTCTTATTTTGTGTAGTAGCCTTTGATGTGGCACCTTGTCAAATGCCTTCTGGAAATCCAAGTACACCACATCCACAGGATCCCCTTTATCAACGTTGCTTGTTACTTCCTCAAAAAACTCTAATAAATTAGTCAAACACGATTTCCCTTTCGCAAAGCCTTATTGACTCTGCCTGATTGCATTGAGATTTTCTAAGTGCCCTGCTATAACCTCCTTAATAATAGATTCTAGCATTTTCCCTATGAAAGATGTTAAGCTAACTGGCCTGTAGTTTCCTGCTTTCTGTCTCCCTCCTTTCTCGAATAGGAGTTACATTTGCTATTTTCCAATCTGATGGGACCTTTCCAGAATCGAGGGAATTTTGGAAAATTAATACCAATGTATCTACTATCTCTGCAGCTACTTCTTTTAAGACCCCAGGATGAAGTCCGTCAGGACCTAGGGACTTGTCAGCTTTTAGTTCTAAAAATTTTTTAGAACCCTTTCCCTGGTGATTGTAAATGTTTTAAGTTCCTCCTTCCCTTTCACCTCTTGATTTACAGTTATTTCTGGCATGTTATTTGTATCCTCTACAGTGAAGACGGACACACAATATCTGTTCAGTTCATCCGCCATTTCCTTATTCTCCATTATTAATTCCCCAGACTCACTCTCTAGAGGACCAACGCTCACTTTACTTACTCTTTTCCTTTTTAAATACCTTTAGAACCTCTTACTATCTGTTTTTATATTTCTAGCTAGCTTTCTCTCGTACTCTAATTTCTCCCTCCTTATTATTCTTATAGTCATTCTTTGCTGTTTTTTATATTCTGTCCAACCTTCTGACCTGCCACTAATCTTCGCGGAATTGTATGCTTTCTCTTTCAATTTGGTACTATCTTTAACTTCCTTCGTTAGCCATGGATGGTACATCCTTCCCCTAGAGTCTTTCTTTTTCACTGGAATGTATCTTTGCTGAGTGTTATGAAATATCTCATTAAATGTCTTCCACTGCATCTCTAACTGACCCTTCCCTTAACCTAATTTCCCAGTTCACTTTAGCCAGCTCTGTCTTCATGCCCTCATAATTGCCCTTATTTAAGATTAAAACACCAGTTTAGACTTACTCTTCTCCCTCAAACTGAATGCGAAATTCAATCGTATTGTGATCACTGCTACCTAGTGACTCCTTTATGATGAGGTCATTAATTAATCCTGTCTCATTACACATTACTAGATCTAGAATAGCCTGCTCTCTGATTGGCTTTAGAACATGCTGCTCTAAGAAACTGTCCCGAAAGCACTCTATGAACTTATCTGCCAAGCTACATTTGCTAATCAGATTCTTCCATTCTATATGTAGATTAAAATCATCCATGATTATTGCTGTTCCTTTCTCACAAGCCCCCATTATTTCTTCCTGTATACTCTGTCCTACAGGTGACATCTTGCCTTTGCTATTTCTTATCTCTACCCAAACTGATTCTACATCTTGGTCTTTAAAACTAAGGTCATTTCTCTCTATTATACTCATGTCATCCTTAATTAACAGAGCTACCCCTCCACCTTTTCCGAGCTTCCTGTCCTTCCGAAATGTCAAGTACCTTTGAAAATTCATGTTCCAGCCTTTGTCATCTTGCAGCCATGTCTCTGTAATGGATATCAGATCGTACATATTTTATTCTATTTGAACTGTCAATTCATCCATTTTGTTACGTATGCTATGCGTATTCAGATACAAAGCCTTTAGTGCTGTCTTTTTACTATCTTCGTAACCTCTAGCCTTATCTGCTGGCGTACTCTCAAGTTTGCATGCTCTGTCCCTTCCTGCCACTCTCTGATTATCATTTCCCTTATTGCTACCTTACTCTCTTGCCTCGACTTCTTTCTTTAATTTATCACATCTTCTCTTACTAAATCCCTCGGCCCCACTATTTAGTTTTTTTTTCCTTTTTATTCATTCATGGGATGTGGGCGTCGCTGGCGAGGCCGGCATTTATTGCCCATCCCTAATTGCCCTTGAGAAGGTGGTGGTGAGCCGCCTTCTTGAACCGCTGCAGTCCGTGTGGTGAATGTTCTCCCACAGTGCTGTTAGGAAGGGAGTTCCAGGATTTTGACCCAGCGACGATGAAGGAGCGGTGATATATTTCCAAGTCGGGATGGCGTGTGACTTGGAGGGGAACGTGCAGGTGGTGGTGTTCCCGTGTGCCTGCTGCCTTGTCCTTCTAGGTGGTAGAGGTCGCGGGTTTGGGAGGTGCTGTCGAAGAAGCCTTGGCTAGTTGCTGCAATGCATCCTGTGGATGGAACACACTGCAGCCACAATGCGCCGGTGGTGAAGGGAGTGAGTGTTTAGGGTGGTGGATGGAGTGCCAATCAAGTGGGCTGCTTTGTCCTGGATGGTGTCGAGCTTCTTGAGTATTGTTGGAGCTGCACTCATCCAGGCAAGTGGAGAGTATTCCATCACACTCCTGACTTGTGCCTTGTCGGTGGTGTAAAGGCTTTGGGGATTCAGGAGGTGAATACCCAGCCTCTCACCTGATCAATGGTGACCCCCAGG
The DNA here is from genome assembly GCF_035084215.1 of Heptranchias perlo. Taxonomy (NCBI): domain Eukaryota; kingdom Metazoa; phylum Chordata; class Chondrichthyes; order Hexanchiformes; family Hexanchidae; genus Heptranchias; species Heptranchias perlo. The sequence goes on from NC_090333.1 coordinate 24,876,696, forward strand.
ATGTTGATGGTGGGGGATTCGGCGATGGTAATGCCATTGAATGTCAAGGAGAGGTGGTTAGACTCTCTCTTGTTGGAGATGGTCATTGCCTGGCACTTGTCTGGCACAAATGTTACTTGCCACTTATCAGCCCAAGCCTGGATGTTGTCCAGGTCTTGCTGCATGCGGGCTTGGACTGCTTCATTATTTGAGGGGTTGCGAATGGAAATGAACACTGTGCAATCATCAGCGAACATCCCCATTTCTGACCCTATGATGGAGGGAAGGCCATTGATAAATCAGCTGAAGATGGTTGGGCCTAGGACACTGCCCTGAGGAACTCCTGATGTGGAGATGCCGGTGATGGACTGGGGTTGACAATTGTAAACAATTTTACAACACCAAGTTATAGTCCAGCAATTTGCTGGACTATAACTTGGTGTTGTAAAATTGTTTACAACTGAGGAACTCCTGCATCAATGTCCTGGGGCTGAGATGATTGGCCTCCAACAACCTCTACCATCTTCCTTTGTGCTAGGTATGACTCCAGCCACTGGAGAGTTTTCCCCCTGATTCCCAATGACTTCAATTTTACGAGGGCTCCTTGGTGCCACACTCGGTCAAATGCTGCCTTGATGTCAAGGGCAGTCACTCTCACCTCACCTCTGGAATTCAGCTCTTTTGTCCATGTTTGGATCAAGGCTGTAATGAGGTCTGGAGCCGAGTGGTCGTGGCGGAACCCAAACTGAGCATCGGTGAGCAGGTTATTGGTGAGTAAGTGCCGCTTGATAGCACTGTCGACGACACCTTCCATCACTTTGCTGATGATTGAGAGTAGACTGATGGGGCGGTAATTGGCCGGATTGGATTTGTCCTGCTTTTTGTGGACAGGACATACCTGGGCAATTATCCACATTGTCGGGTAGATGCCAGTGTTGTAGCTGTACTGGAACAGCTTGGCTAGAGGTGCAGCTAGTTCTGGAGCACAAGTCTTCAGCACTACAGCCGGGATGTTGTCGGGGCCCATAGCCTTTGCTGTATCCAGTGCACTCAGCCGTTTCTTGATATCACATGGAGGGAATCAAATTGGCTGAAGACTGGCTTCTGTGATGGTGGGGATATCGGGAGGAGGCTGAGATGGATCATCCACTCGGCACTTCTGGCTGAAGATGGTTGCAAACGCTTCAGCCTTGTCTTTTGCACTCACGTGCTGGACTCCGCCATCATTGAGGATGGGGATGTTTGCAGTTCCTCCTCTTCCCGCTAGTTTAATTGTCCACCACCATTCACGACTGGATGTGGCAGGACTGCAGAGCTTTGATCTGATCCGTCGGTTGTGGAATCGCTTAGCTTTGTCTATAGCATGTTGCTTCTGCTGTTTAGCATGCATGTAGTCCTGATTTGTAGCTTCACCAGGTTGGCACCTCATTTTTAGGTACGCCTGGTGCTGCTACTGGCTCTACACTCCTCATTGAACCAGGGTTGATCCCCTGGCTTGTTGGTAATGGTAGAGTGAGGAATATGCCGTGCCATGAGGTTACAGATTGTGCTGGAATGCAATTCTGCTGCTGCTGATGGCCCACAACACCTCATGGATTCCCAGTTTTGAGCTGCTAGATCTGTTCTGAATCTATCCCATTTAGCATGGTGATAGTTGGATGGTGTCCTAAGTGCGAAGATGGGACTTCATCTTCACGAGGACTGTGCGGTGGTCACTCCTACCAATACTGTCATGGACAGACGCATTTGCGACAGGTAGATTGGTGATGACGAGGTCAAGTAAGTTTTTCCCCTCATGTTGGTTCGCTCACCACCTGCCGCAGGCCCAGTCTGGCAGCTGATGCCATGAGATTTCATGGGGTCCAGAGTCAATGTTGAGGACTCCCGCGGCCACTCCCTCCTGACTGTATATCACTGTACTGCCACCTCTGGTGGTGGGTCTGTTCTGCCAGTGGGACAGGACTATACCCAGGGATGGTGATGGAAGAGCCTGGGATGTTGGCTGAAAGGTATGATTCTGTGAGTATGGCTATGTCAGGCTGCTGCTTAACTAGTCTGTGGGACAGCTCTCCCAATTTTGGCACAAGTCCCCAGATGTTAGTGAGGAGGACTTTGCAGGGTCAACTGGGCTTGGTTTGCCTTTGTCGTGTCCGATGCCAGGTGGTCCGTCCGGTTTTATTTTAATGACTTTTTTTCGCGAGATTTTACAACTGAGTGGCTTGCTAGGTCATTTCAGAGGGCAATTCAGAATCAACCACATTGCTGTGGTTCTGGAGTCACATCTCGGCCAGACCGGGTCAGGACAGCAGGTTTCCTTCCCTGAAGGACATTGGTGAACCAGATGGGTTTTTACGACAATCCGGCAGTTTCATGGCCACCATTACTGATATTTGTATTTTAATTCCAATTTAATTTAATTAATTGAATTTAAATTCCCCAGCTGCCATGGCAGGATTTGAATCATGCCACCGGATTATTAGTCCAGGCCTGCTGGATTACTAGTCCAGTAATATAACCACTATGCTACCGTACCCACTAGAGTTTAAAGCCCTCTCTACTGCCCTAGTTATACGATTCGCCAGGACACTGGCCCCAGCCCGGTTCAGATGAAGGCCATCTGAACGGTACAGCTTCCACTTTCTCCAGTACTGGTGCCAGTGCCCCATAAATCAAAACCCAATTCTCCCACACCAGTCTTTGAGCCACGAATTTAACTCTCTAATCTTTTTTACCCTATGCCCATTTGCTCGTGGCTCAGGTAATAATCCAGAGAATATTACCTTTTTAGGTTCTGCTTTTTAATTTAGTCCCTAGCTGCTCATACTCCCTGAGCAGAACCTCTTCCCTCGTCCTACCTATGTCGTTGGTACCTACGTGGACCATAAAAACTGGATTCTCTTGTCTACACTTCTATAAGGTGACCTCTGAAGTGCCTGTTGTAGTAATGCTACACCTCCTGAGCCACTTAAGTGCTTGTGTGGCGATGATGTAATGGAATTTATCATAGATGCCATAGTTGCTGTACTAGTGCTTAAAATACCAGGGCTTGTACTACATGGCACTGCTTGTGGTGTGTTTTGTGTTTGAACTCCAGATTTATGGAGAGAAGCAAATTATTAGTTTAGCAGTGCTTGCATAACCACATCTGCAGCTATAAACAAAATGTGTTTATTAAAAAATTACTGTATTGAATAATGAATTACATTCAGTGTACTTTTGATAGTCAAGTTTTCATACATGTACAAGAAGCACATGCTTGGGAAAACAATTACCAGACACTGGTGTGAAGATATTTTAACTTCCTAAGTTCCTTTTAAAATCTCAAGGCTGGAAAAACTGCACCACATTCTTTTGAACTTGAGAGCTCCTTTAGCTCTCAAGAAGTCCTCTGGTTTATCAAATTAACACTTGCAGGAAAATATACCTGATCGACCAGTTCACTTTTTCATTAGTCACTGCACATTGTTTCAGTGACATCACCACAGTGATGTGATGACATAGTGTCACCGTCTGATGTCCCACTGTGACAGAACTGCATTCTGTCTCTGTGCAGCCACTTGATAGAAACCATCTTTATTCAACACAGCTAGATTATGATGTCATCTTGTTTGCTTTTGAGATCAATTTATTAATTAAAGCTGTATTTGATCGTGAATGAATTGAGAAAATTGGTTCCTGAACTTCTGGTAGACGCTGCTTCCTTTTCAGATTCTATCTGTTTGCTAAATCTAGAGAAGTGGAAAAGTTGTATTGGTAATCAATATGGCTTTATGTAAAGCAGAAATTATGGCTTCTACCCCATAGTATAAAACTGTGAACAGAGTTGTATACAATATTGCAGTTATCTTGGGTCGATGCTGTGTCTGCTAGTCATACCTGCACTGATAACCTTTAGAATGTACTACAGTCATATTTTTCTGCTAACTTACATATTATGTGGTCCTTACTGCTACATATTTCTAATTCCTTGCATGAAAACATTTTCAAGGGTGCTTTAATTAGGATCTGATGGTCCAGCTGCTCTGACAGTTGTCAGGATGCCCTGATTGGGATTTAATAGTCCAACTGCTCTGGTAACTATTGAAAGTGGGTGCACTGATTTAGGGACTAATGGTCCAGTGGTTCTGGTGAAAGTTTATTAATTTAAAACATAATTACAGTATTCAATATTCTGAGTCTATTGTCAGTGCCCAGTTCCTTTCACTACCTGGTGGTGGAGATGGCATCATTATGATGTGTAGAGTGTTGCTATGGCTACAGATTGGGCTTAACATCTTATTGCAGCTGAAGTTGGTACTATTAACTCTGAATAATGATTGCTTTGAGCTGGGATTTTCAATAGATGCTTTTAAAATTTTACTTGTGGAAGATGCTGAAACCTTTGTATTTAGTTGGTAATATTCTGGCAGGATAATTTGTTTTCCTTGCCATTTTCTCCTGTCCATTTCTTTCTCGAAGCTGTTAACTCCTTGCAAAGGTATGGTTCCATGTGTGTTGATTTCCCTCCGGCACTTTGACCAAGTAGCTATTCATGTGTCAGTCTTGACAGTGAATGTTAGTTGGCTATTAAACCATAGAGATAGCATAGATAATTCTGATCCTGTCCCTCGTTGATGTCTGCATACATGTACTCCCAGCAGAGGATGTTGATTGACATTTACAGCAAGGATCCTGGCTGTTTTCTTTTTCTCTCTCCCCACCCTCCCCAACACAGGGCACTGCAGCTAATTGTAGAACCCCTACGGCCCTTCCAACTGAGCTCAGTGAACTCAGCACAGACAGGATATTTCTACAACAACAATAACTTGGATTTACATAGCACTTCAACATAGTAAAACGCCCAAGGTGCTTCACATAGGCGCAATCAGAAGAGTGTGACCAACGTCCTGGTCAAAGAGGTGAGTTTAAAGGAAGAGAGGGAGATGGAGATGAAGAGGTTTAATCAGAGAATTACAGAGCGTGGGGCGTAAGTGGCTGAAGACATGGCCGCCAGTGGTGAGACAAAGGGATGGAGGATGCACAAAAGGCCAGAGTCAAAGGAACAGAGAGTTTGGGGGGGAGGGGTGGGGGGCAGTCAGATGTAGGACTGGAGGAAGTTATGGAGAAAGGGAGGGGGCAAGGCCATAAAGGGATTTAAACATGAGCGTGAGAATTTTAATTTGGAAGCACTTGGGAAACTGAGAGCCAATGTAGGATATGAACAGCAGAGTTTTGGATGAGTTGAACTTTATGGAGGGTATAGGATGGGAAGCTGGCCAGGAAGCATTGGAAATGTCGAGTCTGGAGGTGACAAAAGCATGGATGAGGGTTTCAGCAGCAGATGGGCTTGAGGCTGGGGGGCGTGGAGGTGGGGGAGATGGATAGTGCAATGGAGGTGGAAGTCGGCGGCCTGTGTGATGGAGAGCATATAGTGTCAAATAGGATGCTAAGGTTGCGAACAGCCTGGTTTAGCCTGTGACAATGGCTGGGTAGGTGGTTGGTATCGGTGGCAATGGTACGAAGTTTTTTTGTGGGGACCTGAAAATGATGGTGGTTTCTTCCCCTCCACACTTATTCATTCTCTTTCTTTCTTTCTTTCTTTTTCTCTCTCTCTCTCTCACTCTTGTCTATCTGTCTCATTTACTTATTTAGATACATACACAGTCTTGCCCACTTGTATACTCATCCCCATGCATATTCAGGAAGGATTCTGCCTGCTGTTCACAGATCTCTGTTCACAGATCTCTGTTTAGTGTTTGTAGGTAATACCACAGGAATTTGCAAAAAATAGAGTTGCAGAGCCAGTGAGATAGGGTAGAGTTTGGAAGGAAACATACAGAGGGACAACAGAACAGACATGCATAAGTGATATTGAGAAGTTATAAGATGGCTAGAAGCTGTTAGGAAAATGGGAAGAGCACGGTAGAACAACCCAAGATCAGTGGGATACAAACAAGATATGAAGTACTAAATGTTTGAAAGATAAATAAATCAAAGGGAGGGACAAACAGGGAGTTAACGAGGAAAAGGTTTCCAAAGAGCAACAGATTAAAAAGATAGAGACCAACAAATACAGAAATGGAGTGAGCCGAAGAATATGAAAGACAAATAGAAAACAACAGAAAAAAGTACATCAATAGAAAAAGCTCAATTAACCTCTGAAAGGAAAGTGAAACAGAACCAATGGAAGGACATAGGGAGGACGTGAGATAAATATGAGGAAGCTAGAAAGAGAAAGGCAGCTAAGATTTTAAAGGGAGAAACCCTTTTGAGTGTGCATGCAGCTGATAGGCAGACTAGGATTTGGAATTAACCATGCAGTAGTTCTCAATACATTGTGTGAATAAACAATATTGTATGGAGATTTCTGAGTACGTAGGACGGGTATGTGGAAAGTTTCTCCTTATGGGGAGAGATAATTGCTTATTCGCTCTACAGTTAATCACGTCCGAAGGTATAAAATATTGAAAACTGCTTTAATGTTTAGAAGACCTTTCCTCATCAGTTTATGTATGAAAATAATGTACTAGGTTCCATCAATTAAATAATAAAACCAAGCTGCAGTTCAGTGAGGAGCTTGTGTATATTTCTAGCTGAGAAACTCAATCAAGTACTGGTAAGAAAATCTAAATTCTAAGCAATTTTTGTTTTGTGCAAGCTGTGAATGGAGCAGCTAAGTGCCTCTGTTTGAATCTGATTTCTATCTAAGCCTTCAGTCTTTGTTTAACTCACTACGGAGAGCAATTGGTTTCTATATCAACACAGAAAAACTGATCTAGCCTGACTAAACACCTTGAAGCTTGGTGAAATTCTCAAAAAATGTGGCTACAAAGCCTTTTCCAGTTTGTTGGAGACCAGGGAATTTTTGACCTTTATTCCTGAAATTTTTAGAATTTGTTTTTTGCAGAGGTTTGGTACAATGGGATTTATGTAGGTGCATAAAACACACATGTTCTTTGTGCTAAGAAAGCTTACAAGATTGGTGAGTCAGGCATGGGTGGTTCATGGATTACTTTGCCTGTACTCTCATGCTAGTTGGCAGCATGCTTTTAAGATTTGGGGTATTCACGAGTATGAATTTCCCTGGCGTGATTAAAATTCTACCTGAGACCCTGAACAAATGCCGAAACGATTGAAGCAGATGGGAGTCCTGAAGTCTGCACATGTTTTACGCCTGACTAGTACTAATAGTTCTCTCTCACTCTCGAAGGCCTAGTTCTTTGACTTTAGCCCAAAACGATGTGGGAGGGTGGGAATTGGCCTGCTGTCATACATCATGTAGTAGTAGTAATAATTGTAATGAAGCCTTGGACTATTGTTGAGGAGATGAAATGCATTTTTATAAACTGACTACCTGATCATAAAAGCAGAAATTGCTGAATGTACTTGGGTCCATCAATGATCATTAGCAAGAAAAAGATCAATTCGTATTTCAGGTGTGATCCTTCATTGGAACTTTAGGGAGGAACAGTGATGTGAAAAAGAGAAGAACCTCATACAAATTATAATTATTCTACTGAAGGACAATAGTTTGCATAGAGACCTAAATTGTAATGATTCTAAGAAGGAACAGTGATGGAGGATAGATCATATTTGTTCCAAAGCAGATTGTTTACTTATATGACAATAATTGATCCCAATAGGCAATTAAGCAGGAAAGATTGAATGAAATAAAATTCAGCTAGATATTTGTACTTTTTTAAATTTTCAAAAATAAATATTTCAACTAATGAAATTGTAGAGAGAATGATACTGATAAGATAATATAACTGGCAATTTAGAATGGGATTACAAAATATTTTTTAAGGATATTATCTGTTACAACAATTTAATCCATTGCCCTGTTTGTCATACTACCTTCTTAAATTTAAAAAAAACTGCAATTAAATTGGCATAAAATTGTGATATGAGTTAGATGCTGCAAGGAGAGCATATTGGAGGGTACCTAGAATAAGGCCTCAATAGGAGTGAGAGAGATCAGTCAGTAATAGTTGTCTTTGACTTGCGGCTTGTCTTTTAAAACTATCTTTATTTCATTCGGTTACATAAATTTAGATTTACATAGAATGTACAGCACACAAACAGGCCATTCGGTCCAACAGGTCCATGCTGGTGTTAATGCTCCACACAAGCCTCCTCCTGCCCTACTTCATCTAACCCTATCAGTATAGGGTTCTTTCTCTCTCCTGTGTTTAGCTGGCTTCCCCTTAAATGCATCTATGCTAGTCGCCTCAACTACTCCTTGTGGTCGTGAGTTCCACATTTTAACCACTCTCTGGGTAAAGAAGTTTCTCTTGAATTCCCTATTGAAGTTAACATCTTATATTTATGGCCCCTAGTTCTGGTCCCCCCGCAAGTGGAAACATCTTCTCTACATCTACCCTATCAAATCCTTTCATAATCTTAAAGTCCTCTATCAGGTCACCCCCGCTTGAGAAAAGAGCCCCGGCCTGATCAATCTTTCCTGATAAGTATAAGCTCTCGATTCTAGTGTCATCTTAGTAAATCTTTTTTGCATCGTCTCCGGTGTCTCTATAATCCTTTTTATCATATGGAGACCAGAACTGTTCACAGTACTCCAAGTGTGGTCTAACCAAGGTTCTATACAAGTTTAACATAACTTCTCTGCTTTTCAACTCTAGCTCTCTAAAAATGAACCCCAGTGCTTGGTTTGCTTTTTTTATGGCTTTAGTAACCTGTGTCGCTACTTTTAGTGATTTGTATCTGTACCCTCAGATCCCTCTGTTCCTCTACCCCATTTAGATTCTTATTATCCAAGCAGTATGTGGCCCCCTTATTTTTCCTACCATAATGTAATACCTCACACATCTATATTCCCAGATGCAAATATACAGTGTTGTGAAAAAATATACAGTATTATGTTAGGAAAATACATTATGGAATGAAGTGGTTTGCTTTTCTATGGTGGTGCACAGTAATTTTATTCACACAGGGTTGCTTTTGTTGCCACATGGAAGCATTGAGTACATTTTCACTAATCCCCTTGTTGAAATGTGTTACTCAAGCCCTAGAGGTACCGAAATAGTCAGTTACCATGGCAATGTCTACTTACTATAAACTAATTCATGATTTTGTTTCTATGAATGTCAAAACTTAAAGAGTACACAGTTAATTAGATATGTTGTCTAATCTGATATGAGGTGGGGGAGGGTTGTTAACCTGTCACTTTGACTGCTAGGAAACTGTTATTTATAGTTAACATGTTTGCTTTCCCTCTGCCCTCTAAAAGAAAAGGCTTACACACATGCAAGGAAAAGTGTAAATCCAGCAGACTAGGAGAACCATAAAAAGCAATAAAGGGATACAAAGATATGGCATAAGGGAGTATGAAAAATACTTGCAAGGGATATCAAAGCTAACAGTAGAAGGTTTTTATAAATATATCAAGAGAAAGAGTGGTAAAGGCAATGTGGGCCCATTAAAGATAGAAGCAGGTGATATTATAGTGGATAATAAAGAAATGGCAGACATATTAAATGAATACTTTGTATCCGTTTTCACAGTAGAGGAAGAGGTCAAAATACCAGTGGTACTAGAGAAACTAAAAATAAGTCAAGTGGAGGAATTTATTAGATTTTCATATCATTAAGAAAATGGTAATGGAGAAAATAATGGGACTTAAGATAGATAAATCTCCAGGACCCGATGGCTTGCACCCTAGGGTATTAAAAGAAACGGCTGGGGAAATTGCCGATGCGTTAGTCATAATTTTCCAAAGCTCTCTAGATTCGGAAATTGTGCATTTGAATTAGATATTTGCAAATATCACTCCATTATTTAAGGAGGGAGGGAGAAACCAGGAAACTACAGGCTTGTCAGTTTAATGTCAGTTGTGGGGAAAAAAATGGAATTTATTATTAGGGACAGAGTGACTGAGCACTTGGGCTAGCATCAGCTGATCCAAGAGAGTCAGCATAGATTTGTGAAGGATCGGTCATGCCTGACTAATCCAGTTGAACCTTTTGAGGTCATTAACATGGTGGACTATGAATGTTGTCTGTATAGACTTCTGGACGTTATTTGATAAGGTTCCGCACAAGAGATTATTAGCAAAAATAAAAGCGCATGGAACTGGAGATTACCTTGTGATATGGGTTGGTAATTGGTTGGGAGGCAGGAGACAGAGTAGGGATAAGGAAATACTCTGATTGGCGAGATGTGACAAGTGGTGTTCCCCAGGGATCTGTACTGGGGCATCCACTTCACCATGTACATCATTGACTTGGATGAAGGAATAGAGAGTTGTGTCATCTGCAAACGTGGATATACAAGTTAGGAGGCACTATAGTTAGGCGGGAGTAACTATGACATTGTTATGAGGGAGACTCTCCAGAATTCTCGGTTTCCAGTGTCATACCTCCACATGGTCTTGCTGGGCAACAACTTGTGCTCGTTTGAGTTATCTGTTGGCTAAGTCAACGCTGTTCTCAGAATTCAACATGGTCTGCAGAGACTAAGTATCCAGCAGAAGTGGGGAAAATGATTGCAGAAAAGACTTGAGACAATCTTTCGGGGTATCGAATTCTGGTTGGGATGGCTCGGGCAAACAACCTCCCCACTGTATTGTTCCCAGCGGCAAACGGTGTTAAATGTGCATGCTGGGATAAGGCCAGCCCTGCTCCTGTCAGGATGGCCATGATGAACTCGTACATGCAAACTAATGAGGAGGAATTTATTCATATATGTCCTATAAGACTACCCATTGGGGTTCCATTTTTTAAGGCTAACACCTTGCGATGAAGAAACTGATCGGGAAGGATTTAGCTGAGTACGTTGATGATTGCTCCCCCAGATCAAGTACTGACGGGAACAGCCGTTCGATCTGTACTAAAACTTTTTACAATTCGAATCTCATAAATTAATTGGAAAAGTGGAGTACTGAAGTAGGAGACGCATACAGTAATAATTGCGCAATATCTAATAGTAATACATATTGTGAAGCAGTAAGAATCAACCCCATGAATAAACAAAATGAAGTTACTATACAGTACCCTAATGATAGCCTTCTATGTCTACAATGCAATGAACATTTGAATTCGTATACCATTTTCAAAAATCATATGAAAATTAAACATCCGATTACTATATGAACAAAATGTAATGAAAATGGCATTTAGCACCCAATTGCCTGCCATTATCCGAAATGTAAGGGTAAACATCATCCAGTTCCAGCAGCCCAATTCGGATGCACACTCTGTCCTCTAAGCTTCAAAAGTGGCCCGAAGTCAACATGAAAGACATAGGCACCCTGAACTTAGGAACAAGAAGCGATTAGAAGTGATTGTTCCTAAAAAGAAAACCAATAAAAAAATCGATATGGTCTGAGGACGAAGTGTGGAAATTAATTGAACTAGAAGCCAAATTTAATGGCTTCCGAGATATTAATAAAAAGATCAGCAAAGAATTGAGGTCTAAAACCAACAAACAGATCTCGGGTAAAAGGAGATGGCTCGCACTCTCTGCTAAACGGGAAAGGGAGGCAATTGTTAATAATCCCAATGCAACTACTGAAATGAACAAATCGGTTAGTCTTGAACATAACATAAGAACATAAGAAATTGGAGCAGGAGTAGGCCAATCGGCCCCTCGAGCCTGCTCCGCCATTCAATAAGATCATGGCTGATCTGATCCCAACCACAAATCTAAAGAACACAAGAAGTCGGAGCAGGACCCGGCCACATAGCCCCTGGGCCCTCTCCGCCACCCACAGGGCATTGACCGATCCGAACTCAGCTTCATGTCCAATTTCCTGCCCGCTCCCCATAACCCCTAATTCCCTTTACTTCTAGGAAACTGTCTATTTCTGTTTTAAATTTATCTAATGATGTAGCTTCCACAGCTTCCTGGGGCAGCAAATTCCACAGACCTACCACCCTCTGAGTGAAGAAGTTTCTCCTCATCTCAGTTTTGAAAGAGCAGCCCCTTATTCTAAGATTATGCCCCCTAGTTCTAGTTTCACCCATCTTTGGGAACATCCTTACCGCATCCACCCGATCAAGACCCTTCACAATCTTATATGTTTCAATAAGATCGCCTCTCATTCTTCTGAACTCCAATGAGTAGAGTCCCAATCTACTCAACCTCTCCTCATATGTCCGCCCCCTCATCCCCGGGATTAACCGAGTGAACCTTCTTTGTACTGCCTCGAGAGCAAGTATGTCTTTTCTTAAGTATGGAGACCAAAACTGTATGCAGTATTCCAGGTGCGGTCTCACCAATACCTTATATAACTGCAGCAATACCTCCTTGTTTTTATATTCTATCCCCCTAGCAATAAAAGCCAACATTCCGTTGGCTTTCTTGATCACCTGCTGCACCTGCATACCAACATTTTGATTTTCTTGCACTAGGACCCCCAGATCCCTTTGTACTGCAGTACTTTCCAGTCTCTCGCCATTAAGAAAATAACTTGCTCTCTGATTTTTCCTGCCAAAGTGCATAACCTCACATTTTCCAATATTATATTGCATCTGCCAAATCTCCGCCCACTCACCCAGCCTGTCTATATCCCCTTGCAGGTTTTTTATGTCCTCCTCACTCTCTACTTTCCCTCCCATCTTTGTATCATCTGCAAATTTTGATATGTTGCACTCGGTCCCCTCCTCCAAATCGTTAATATAGATTGTAAAGAGTTGGGGACCCAGCACCGACCCCTGTGGAACACCACTGGTTACTGGTTGCCAGTCCGAAAATGAACCATTTATCCCAACTCTCTGCTTCCTGTTCGATAACCAATCCTCCACCCATGCCAGAATATTACCCCCAATCCCGTGATTTTTTATCTTAAGTAATAATCTTTTATGTGGCACCTTGTCGAATGCCTTCTGGAAGTCTAAATACACTACGTCCACTGGTTCCCCTTTATCCACCCTATACGTTATATCCTCGAAGAACTCAAGCAAATTTGTCAGACATGACTTCCCCTTCATAAAGCCATGCTGACTTTGTCCTATTAAATTATGCTTATCTAAATGTTCCGTTACTGTCTCCTTAATAATAGACTCCAAAATTTTACCCACCACAGATGTTAAGCTAACTGGCCTATAATTTCCAGCCTTCTGCCTACTACCCTTTTTAAATAACGGTGTTACATTAGCAGTTTTCCAATCTGCCGGGACCTCTCCTGAGTCCAGGGAATTTTGGAAAACTATCACCAAAGCATCCACAATCCCTACTGCCACTTCCCTCAAGACCCTCGGATGTAAGCCATCAGGTCCAGGGGATTTATCCGCCTTGAGTCCCATTATTTTACTGAGTACCATCTCTTGAGTGATTTTAATCGTATTTAGCTCCTCCCCCCCGAGAGTCCCCTGTTTGTCCAGTGTTGGGATATTCTTAGTGTCCTCTACTGTAAAGACTGAAACAAAATATTTGTTCAGCATTTTTGCCATCTCCATGTTTCCCACCATTAATTTCCCGGTCTCATCCTCTAAGGGACCTATGTTTGCCTTAGCCACCCTTTTTCTTTTTATATAACTATAGAAACTCTTGCTATCTGTTTTTATATTTTTTGCTAATTTCTTTTCATAATCTAACTTCCCTTTCTTAATCAATCCTTTAGTTACTTTTTGCTGTCTTTTGAAGAATTCCCAATCTTCTATCCTCCCACTAAGTTTGGCTACCTTATATGTCCTTGTTTTTAGTCGGATACTATCCTTGATTTCTTTACTTAGCCACGGGTGGCTGTCATTTCTTTTACACCCTTTTTTCCTCAGTGGAATATATTTATTTTGAAAGTTGTAAAATAACTCCCTAAATGAACACCACTGCTCATGTACCGTCTTACCCTTTAATCTATTTTCCCAGTCCACTTTAATCAATTCCGCTCTCATACCATCATAGTCTCCTTTATTCAAGCTCAGTACGCTTGTTTGAGAATCAACCTTCTCACCCTCTAATTGGATATGGAATTCAACCATGTTGTGGTCGCTCGTTCCAAGGGGATCCTTAACTAGGACATTATTAATTAATCCTGACTCATTACACAGGACCAGGTCCAAGGTTGCCTGCCCCCTTGTAGGATCAGTTACATACTGCTCAAGAAATCCATCCCTGATGCACTCAATGAACTCGTCCTCAAGGCTGCTCTGCCCAATTTGATTTGTCCAGTTAATATGATAATTAAAATCCCCCATAATTATGGCTGTTCCCTTATTACATGCCCCGACTATCTCCTGATTAATACTTCTTCCAGCAGAGTTGCAACTATTAGGAGGCCTATATACTACGCCCACTAATGTTTTTTTTCCCTTATTATTCCTTATCTCCACCCAAACTGTTTCATTATCTTGATGCTTTGTCCCAATATCATTTCTCTGTATTACAGTGATTCCTTCCTTTATTAACATAGCCACCCCACCTCCCCTTCCTTCCTGCCTGTCCTTCCTGATTGTTAAATACCCTGGCATATTTAATTCCCAGTCGTTGTCACCCTGCAGCCATGTTTCTGTAATGGCCACAAGATCATACCCATACGTAGTTATTTGTGCCGTTAACTCGTCCATTTTATTACGAAGGCTACGTGCATTCAGATAAAGAACTTTCAAATCTGTTTTGTGACGCTTAGTTCCTGCTTTTTCCTTTTTTAACACTTTACCTATTACTCCATACCTTCTGTCCCTTCCTGTTACGCTTTCCTCTCTCTCCCTGCTCAGCTTCCCAACCCCCTGCCACTTTAGTTTAAACCCTCCCCAACAGCACTAGCAAACACTCCTCCTAGGACAGCGGTCCCGGCCCTGCCCAGGTGCAGACCGTCCGGTTTGTACTGGTCCCACCTCCCCCAGAACCGTTTCCAGTGTCCCAGGAATTTGAATCCCTCCCCCTTGCACCATTCCTCTAGCCACGTATTCATTTGAAATATCCTCCTATTTCTACTCTGACTAGCACGTGGCACTGGCAGCAATCCTGAGATTACTACCTTTGAGGTCCTATTTTTTAATTTACCTCCTAACTCCCTATATTCTGCTTTTAGGACCTCATCCCCTTTTTTACCTATATCGTTGGTGCCTATGTGCACCACGACAGCTGGCTGTTCGCCCTCCCCCTCCAAAATGTTCTGTAGCCGCTCCGAGACATCCTTGATCCTTGCACCAGGGAGGCAACACACCATCCTGGAGTCTCGGTTGCGGCCGCAGAAACGCCTGTCTATTCCCCTTACAATTGAGTCCCCTATCACTATAGCTCTGCCACTCTTTTTCCTCCCAGCCTGTGCAGCAGAGCTACCCGTGGTGCCAGGAAGTTGGCTGCTGCTGCCTTCCCCTGATAAGTCATCCCCCCCAACAGCATCCAAAGTGGCATATCTGTTTGAGAGGGGGATGGACACAGGGGACCCCTGCACTACCTGCCTGCATCTCTTACTCTTCCTGGTGGTCACCCATTCACTTCCTGCCTGTATACCCTTTACCTGCGGTGTGACCAACTCGCTAAACGTGCTATCCACGAGTTTCTCTGCATCGCGGATGCTCCACAGTGAGTCCACCCGCAGCTCCAGCTCCGAGATACGATCGGTCAGTAGCTGCAGGTGGACACACTTCCCGCACACATGGTCGGCAGGGACACTGGTAGTGTCCATGACTTCCCACATCTTGCAGGAGGAGCATATCACGGGTGCGAGGTCTGCTGCCATGACTTGCCTTAGCTGAGTTACCCCTTTTAAATTACGTTGAAATTAGAAAATGTTAACTATACTAGGGACCTAGGTTCACTAAAAAAAAAACACTATCTGCTATAAAACCTGCAGATCTTCCCTTTCTTATTACTTTACTTACAGTAAAATGGTAGAAATACTCACCTGAACCTACTCACCAATCAGCTGCCTCCCCTGTGCCGCGTCACTTTCTGACTGGTGACGTCACCCCGAACTGCCGCTGGTCTCAGAGTCTCGCTCTCAGAGTAAGCTCTGGTCTCGCTCTCTCCGCGCTGTTTATATCTCCGCTCTGGTCTCGCTCTCTCCCGCCGCTCACCGACTGGACTCTCGCTCTCTCCGCGCTGTTTATATCTCCGCTCTGGTCTCGCTCTCTCCCGCCGCTCACCGCTCTCAGGTCCACTACCGCTCTGCAGGAAAAGCAAGGCAAAGCAGCACCTCCTTCCCCCAACTCCCACACGTACCGAACTCTCAGCACACTGTGTAATGTCCGCACTGACAGGCCCCTGTATTTCTACAGTTGAGACTCAGATGAGTCAGGCCTGCCCCACCTTCAGGGACCAATTGAATCTAGCTAACCAATTAACTTGCTACAGCAGCTCTCTGCTGAAGCCTGACAGAAACTTAGAAATTTAAACTTTTAAATTGACCTTAAACAGTTGAAGCAATATGCACTAGATTTAAAGAGATTAACCCTTCAACTCCCACACCTGACAGAAACTTAGAAATTTAAACTTTTAAATTGACCTTAAACAGTTGAAGCAATATGCACTAGATTTAAAGAGATTAACCCTTCAACTCCCACACCTGACAGAAACTTAGAAATTTAAACTTTTAAATTGACCTTAAACAGTTGAAGCAATATGCACTAGATTTAAAGAGATTAACCCTTCAACTCCCACACCTGACAGAAACTTAGAAATTTAAACTTTTAAATTGACCTTAAACAGTTGAAGCAATATGCACTAGATTTAAAGAGATTAACCCTTCAACTCCCACACGTACCGAACTCTCAGCACACTGTGTAATATCCGCACACCGTGAAGTAGATCATGAATCAATAAATCAACACATTGATACTAACAGGATTATAATCAAAAACCCCTCAAAGGGTAATAAACGGCTATGTGATATAAATAATATATTTTTAGATTCCGAAAATCTACTGAGAGGACAGCTGAACTCTGCGGCGGAAGCCCAAGTTATTGGTTTTATTGAAGACATCACCAAAACAATTTTGGACACAAATAAAGCCATACCATCTAGCAAAAAGATCAGAAGTAGTAAGAACAAGACTCAACCATAAACCAACCGTTAAAAGGAATCCTGGCGCAACTAAACGATACGTCAAGAAGAAATCACTATACAAGAAAATGCAAACCCTTTTCAAGAAAAATAGAAGAAAACTTGCCAGGCAGGTAATGGGCGGACCAATTGAAACTGAATGCCCACTGGGTAATGATGACCTTGAGTCATGCTTTACAAATAAATTATCAATTAGTAATTATAAAGCAGACATTGGAAAGTTCACCAGGTGTACACAAATAGCAAACAACATGAATCTAATGGGAGCGATTCGTGACACGGAGGTAAGATCTGCCATCGATAGTATGAAAATTCGACGTGTCCCCAGCCCCTGCGGTGTCACCGTTGACTATTTCAAGGGGCTCGAAGTAGAAGACCCAAGTCTACTATCAAGGCTCCTCTCACTGGCTTAAAACATCCAATGTTCCCAAAGTATTAAAACAGAGTGGAACTGTCCTGACACCCAAGAGTGACGACATTGAAACTCTAAAAGATATCGACAATTGGAGACCGATAACTATTGCTCCAGTGTTATTCAGGCTGTTTAAAAAAAAATCATGGCTAAGAGACTAGAAGATGCAATTACATTAAACCCAGTACTTTCATTGCAGCAACCCGCGGCCACAATGAAAGTATAACTATTCTCTAAAATATCATGAAAGGTGCAAAATATAACAGAAAAACACCTGGCTGTTGTCTTTATTGACCTAACCAAGGCTTTCGATTCAGTGGGACATGGATTGATTTCTAAGGCACTGGCAAGGATGGGACTGTGTAAAAAAAAAATGTATCAAACTAATAGAAAATATATAGACAAATACAACAACTGTTATTGAAGGCGCAGGATTTAAAACAGATCCAATTAAGATTAGTAGGGGTATAAAACAAGGTGATCTGCTGTCACCACTTTTATTTAACATTGCTTTGGACCCCCTACTCTGTTCATTGGAGAAGACCGGATCCAATGTTTTAATGAATGTCAGTGATGGGAAGATCAAATGCACATCATTGGCCTTTGGCCTTTGCTGATGATATTGCTATACTCAGCGACTCCCACATGGGAATGGAACAAAATCTGAGGATCGTGGAACCATTCTGTAAAAGAACTGGCCTCTCGATCAATATAGGAAAAACTGCTGGTTTCTATATGCCCACCAAGAGAAAAACATTACTCTATAATCACAGTAAGAACTGGCAACGAAATAGGAAAGATCTAGCCTTTATTGATCCCGGTAACATCGAGAAATATCTTGGAGCCCGTATTGATCCTTGGGTGGGAATATCTGAAGACAATTGGGCAAGAAAGCTTGAAGATTGGATTAAAAAGTTAAAAAAGACAGAACTGAAGCGAAATCAGAAAATTGAGATTTTTAAAACATTTATGATTCCTAGATTTTATTTCCATTTAATTCTAAAGGAAGCCTCACAAAATACACTGATTAATATGGACAGTATAATTAAAAGATCAGCTAAGGAAATATTACACTTACCAAACCACATCATGCTAAAAACAGAGACGGAGGTCTCGGTTTACCTAAGTGCGAAGTCCAGATTCCTTCAGCAATCGTGAGGAAGCTCGAGGCATTTGAGGAATCTTCTGATCCGGTTTTAAGAGCATCTTTCTTGTTCTGCGGTCAGAACAGTCTCAGTAACATTGAAAAATTGAAGAACCTTAATGTTCTAAAGGGAATAACCACCTATTCCCAATCATTAAGTAAAACATTAAATACTTTAAATCATCCAGTTACACCGCAACCAGACCAGAAACTTGTGATATTAAAGAACAAGTGGGAAACTTGATTCCCCTCGAGCTACAGAGGAAACATAAGAAAATACCGAATATCTTTGCCGAGTGGAGGAATCTCGAATTTCATAAATGGTCCACGGCACAGTATCAGGGTTCTGGTATCCAATATTATTATAACGATAAAATTTCAAATAACTGGATCAAGAATAATTGTGGCTTAAAACAGTCCCAATTTATTAATATCTTATTGATGAGATCTAATCTATATCCCACTAGGTACTCCTTATCACTTGGTAATCCCATGGTAATAACAATCTGTAGGAAATGCGAATTGGTCAAAGAAACTATCGCCTACTTTTCTGGTAGATCTCCATCTGTCAAAAGTGCAAGGATTAAAAAGCATAATGTCATCCTTGAGCAACTTAAGAACGAGGTGGGCGCCCAAGGTTGGGCTACCTACCTAGAACCAAGAATAAGATCAGCTGACGGTAACTTGTGGAAACCAGATTTAATTTTCACAAAGGGAAAGATGTCGCTGTCGTGGATGTAACAATTCGCTTCGAAGATAATAATAAATCACTTGAGACGGCATGGACAGAAAAAAAGGAAAAATATAGAAAGTTAACATCTGCTATTAAAGAACTGACAGGCGGAAAGAATATCAAATTTTTCGGATTTGTCATGGGTACCAGGGAAAGTGGCTTGAATGTAACAATACATTGATGAAATTCCTCAAAATCGAACATTGCAAGACGTTTGTGCATAGAATATTGAGATTGTCAATACAACTTACTCTCAATATTCTCCGCATTTTTATGGACTCTTAACATGTTTTACATGTTCTCTCGAGCACTTCATAATTTTAGCTTTTGTTTATAGTATTTTAGTTATTTTAATCAGGTTTTAAAGTTTTGTTTTTAGATTTTTTTTATGTTGTTCTTTTTTATATTTTTATTCTATTAAGTTTTTTTTTCATAGATTTTACTTTTTCTTGTCCCTATAGGACTCCAACACTTGGTGAATTCTGTGAATCAAGAGCTTTTATTAACATCTAGGGCCCCCACACCCTTTTAACATCTTGGGCCCCTTTCGCCTGTGGTTTATCACTGGATATGACAACAAGTAGATGAGCTACTTAAAAACACTCATTTAATGGACCAATAATTTGATCCATGAGTGTATTTAAAATAAGTTGTGCAGATGCGAGCAGGAAGTTACAAAGGGACATAGGCAGATTAAAGCAGTAGGCAAAACTGTGGCAAATGTGGGGAAGTGTGAGGACATCCACTTTGGATCCCAGAAAGACAAGTCGGAATTTTTTTTAATGTGGAGGAGCAAAGGGATTTGGGCGTCCAGTGCACAGGTATAACAAGTAATCAAAAAGTCTAATGGAATGTTGGCCTTTATCTAAAGGGGGCTGGAATACAAAAGGGAGGAAGTAATGCTTCAGTTGTATAGAGCCTTGGTCAGACCCCACCTGAAGCACTGCGTTCAGTTTTGGGCAATGCACCTCAGGAAGAAAATATTGGCTTGAGAGGGGGCACAGTGCAGATTCACCAGAATTATACCAGTGCTTAGAGGGTTAAATTATGAGGTCAGGTTGCATAAACTTGGCGTGTATTCCCCAGACATTAGAAGGTTGAGGGGTGACTTCATTGAGGTGTTTAAAATGATAAAAGGATTCGCTAGGGTAGATACAGAGAAGCTTTTTCCTCTGGTGGAAGAATGCAGAACAAGTGGATACAATCTTAAAATGAAATCCGAAGCACTTTTTCACACACAGGCTAGTGGAAATCGGGGACTCTCCCGCAAAAGGCTGTGGATGTCGGGTCAATTGAAATTTTGAAGACTCAGATCAACAGATTTTTATTAGGCAAGGGTATCCAGGGATATGGATGAAAAGCAGGCAAACGGAGTTGAGGTACAGATCTGCCATTATCTAACTGAATGTCAGAACAGGCTCGAGGGGCTGAATAGCCTACTCCTGTTCCTATGGTTCCCCACCTGTAGTTTGTTTTAAAAGCTGTTTCCATTCTTACGAAGGCATTGTCTACATTCCAGGGCTAAGAAAACTAATTTAGTCCTAGAATGTAGACATTGCACTAGATTGCCATCACCTGCATCACCAACTTCACATTATTTGGCTGTACAACATAGTGATAGTTTATTTCACATACATGTACAGTTCATTTTTTATGTATAGATCATATTTAAATACTGTACATTCCCTATTTATATAAATAAGGGGCAAAGAAGGGGAAGGCAGTTGAACATAAGAAATAGGAGCAGGAGTAGGCCATACACCCCCTCGAGCCTGCTCCGCCATTCAGTAAGATCATGGCTGATCTTAGACCTCAACTTCACTTTCCTGCCCGATCCCCATATTGCTTGATTCCCTTAGAGTCCAAAAATCTATTGATCTTAGTCGTGAATATACTCAACGACTGAGCATCCACAGCCCTCTGAGGTAGAGAATTCCAAATATTTATGACCCTCTGAGTGAAGAAATTCCTCCTCATCTCAGTCCTAAATGTCAGACCCCTTATCCTGAGACTATGAGCTCGATTTTCAGACGTCCGAACGGGTGCGTTCGTGGCGGGGCAGCTCCGAAAATTGGGGATTCCTGGGGCGGGTCCGGAGCCCGGCTCCAACCCGCCCACTTCCGGGTTCCCCAGTGACGCGCTTACATGCCCGCAATTAAAGCCAGCGGGATCCCACTTAAGGCAATTATTTTGATACTTCAGGTCGTTAGCAGACCTGATTTGTAGGATATTTGTAGGATATTTTATGAAGGGTGGGATTTTCATCTAAACTGAGAGTGTTTCCCATACTGGGGGAAACATCCCAGTTGAAATGGACGTGTTGCAACCACCAGCCTGTGGCAGCTGCAAAGGTCCATTTGACAGGTGTAGGGGGGAGACTTTCACTCATTGCAGGAGGCTACTCTGTCACTTTGGACAATGTTTGGCCTGCACCACCCTCCTCCTAACACTAAATTTCACCAACTTGCAACCTCAACCCCGGTGTGCAGACACATTTACCTACCTTACGGACCCCCTCAAACATACATCTTCCGGATGGGGGCCGCCGTAGCTACAGTCATGACCTCCTTGGAGGATGAACAGCCTCGCCGGCCACGCCGTCCACCTCTGACACGTGGAGCTCCACAACACAATGCTGTGACACATCCACCTGCACAGCAGGAGGGAGGGCAACCACAGAGAGAGATGCGTCGCAGAAGGCACTACCCGTGCCACAGGGTCTACAGACTGAGGCTCAGCTTCCTGGACCTCTGAGGAGCAGTGCACACGGAGGCTCAGAGACACTCGACATGTAGTCGTGGACATCTGCAGCCTCCTTGATGCCGAGCTGCTCCCGGCTGGCCCGAGTACCATCTTCTTACCTGTCGCTGTCAAAGTCACCACTGCCCTCAACAACTTCTCCTCTGGATCCTTCCAGGGTGCCACCGGGGACGTCGTCGGCATCTCTGAGTCGTCTGCACAAAAGAGCCCTGCAAATACACCTGCACCCACTCTGCAGTGACACAATGGGTGGCATCAGTTGTGGGTCTTCATTGTGATCCTCAGGAAAGGGCATTATTGCACAAGCCAGTCAAGAATGGCCAAGGCGTGGCAGTAGTAGTGACAATATAATATGTAATGTGAGTTGATCAGAAATCAAATGTAAGTAAAAACCATGACAAACCCTCAAACACCCTTTTGTATCCCCTTCATGCTGACGACACGTTTGCCTTACGCTTCCTACTACACATACGTGATGCATGCCCTGTGGCTGCAGCACAGGTAGTGGCAGGTTGGGTGAGGTTGACCGTGAAAGAGATGCATGAGAGGGTGCGTATGAGATAGAGCCATGAGATTGTATGAGGATTGGGTTGAGTGGTGGTGGTGGGATGAGTACTGGCGAGGTGAGTAAGTGCAGGTAAGATGAGGATGAGGGTTCTGTGGGTGTGAGGGATGATGTGATAGAGTAGTGTTGGCAGTGCAGAAGGAGATGTGGGGTGGGGGCAGTGATGTGGCAGACGGAGTGTAAGGGAATGAGTAAGTGTACTCACTTCGGCTGACCTACTTAGGTCATTGAAACGCCTCCTGCACTGCGTGATATGTTGATGGTGCTGGTGACCTCCTCTGCCACCTCGAGCCAGGCCTTCGTAGTGGCAGAGACAGGCCACTTCCTTCCGCCTGCCGGGGAGAAGATCTCTGTCCTCCCCCTCTTCCTCACCCTATCCAGTAGGACCTGGAGTGAGGCATCATTAAACCTGGGAGCAGCCTTCCCCCTGGCTCCTTTCTGCAGCATCAGTCAATGGAGGACTGCCCATTTAAATAGGGCTCCTCCAGCTGACGGCCTATGATGCAGGTGCGCAGTCCACCCGCTGCGCAGCTTTCCAGCAGGAAACCCGGAAGCCAAGGTAAGTGGCTTCAATTTACTTGCGATCGCGTGCGGAGCACCCCGATTTCACTGGGTGCGTTACCCACGTGCCCAGTCGATCCCCCGCTGCCAATCCGCCTCCCTCCTAATATCGAGCCCTATGTCTGCCAGTTCTAGACTCCCCAGTCAGGGGAAACATCCTCTCAGCATCTGCCCTGTTAAGTCCTCTTAGAATCTTATATGTTTCAATGAGATCACCTCTCATGCTTCTAGACTCCAGAGAGTATAGGCCCATTCTACTCAATCTTTCCTCATAGGCCAACCCTCTCATCCCAGGAATCAACCTACTGAACCTTCGTTGCACTCCATCTAAGGCAAGTATATCCTTCCTTAGGTAAGGAGACCAAAATTGCGCACACAGAATAGAATCATAGAAAGGTTACAGAACGGAAGGAGGCCATTCGGCCCATCGAGTCCGCGCCGGCTCTATGCAAGAGCTATCCAGCTAGTCCACTCCCCTGCCCTCTCCCTGTAGCCCTGCACATTTTTTCCTTTCAAGTACTTATCCAGTTCCCTTTTGAAGGCCATGATTGAATCTGCCTCCACCATTCCCTCGGGCAGTGCATTCCAGATCCTAACCACTCGCTGTGTAAAAAAAGTTTTTCCTCATGTCACCCTTGGCTCTTTAGCCATTCACCTTAAATCTGTGTCCTCTGGTTCTTGACCCTTCTGCCAATGGGAACAGTTTCTCTCTATCTACTCTGTCCAGACCCTTCATGATTTTGAATACCTCTATCAAATCTCCTCGCAACCATCTCTGTTCCAAAGAGAACAACCCCAACTTCTCCAGTTTATCCACGTAACTAAAGTCCCTCATCCCTGAAATCATTCTAGTAAATCTCTTCTGCACCCTCTCTAAGGCCTTCACATCTTTCCTGAAGTGCGTTGCTCAGAACTGGACACAATACTCCAGTTGTGGCTGAACCAGTGTTTTATAAAGGTTCATCATGACTTCCATATTTTTGTACTCTATGCCTCTATTTACAAA
Source organism: Heptranchias perlo (assembly GCF_035084215.1). Taxonomy (NCBI): domain Eukaryota; kingdom Metazoa; phylum Chordata; class Chondrichthyes; order Hexanchiformes; family Hexanchidae; genus Heptranchias; species Heptranchias perlo. The sequence goes on from NC_090333.1 coordinate 24,900,804, forward strand.
GCCCAGGATCCCTTATGCTTTTTAACCGCTTTCTCAACCTGCCCTGCCACCTTCAACGGTTTGTGCACATATACCCCCAGATCTCTCTGTTCCTGTACCCCTTTTTAGAGTTGTGCCCTCTAATTTATATTGCCTCGCCTCGTTCTTCCTACCTAAAATATATCACTTCACATTTTTCTGCGATAAATTTCATCTGCCACATGTCTGCCCATGCCACCAGCCTGTCGAAATCCTCTTGAAGTCTATCACTGTGCTCCTCACTGTTTTACTACCCTTCCAAGTTTTGTGTCATCTGCAAATTTTGAAGTTGTGTCCTGTACACCCAAGTTCAAATCATTAATATCGATCAAGAAAAGCAGTGGTTCCAGCACTGACCCCTGGGGAACACCATGTACACCTCCCTCCAGTCTGAAAAACAACCGTTCACCACTACTCTCTGTTTCCTGTCATAGAAACATAGAAAATAGGAGCAGGAGTAGGCCATTCGGCCCTTCGAGCCTGCTCCGCCATTCAAAATGTTCATGGCTGATCCTCTATCTTAATACCATATTCCTGCTCTCTCCCCATACCCCTTGATGCCTTTTTGTGTCTCGAAATCTATCTAGCTCCATCTTAAATATATTCAGTGAGTTGGCCTCCACAGCCTTCTGTGATGGAGAATTCCACAGGTTCACCACCCTCTGAGTGAAGAAATTTCTCCTCATCTTAGTCCGAGATGTCCTACCCTGTATCCTGAACCTGTGACCCCTCGTTCTGGACCCCCCCCGCCCCCAGCTAGGAGAAACATCCTCCCTGAATCCAGTCTGTCCAGCTCTGTCAGAATTTTATGTTTCAATGAGATCCCCTCTCATTCTTCTAAACTCGAGTGAATACAGGCCGAGTCGACCCAATCTCTCCTCATACGACAGTCCTGCCATCCCAGGGATCAGTCTGGTGAACCTTCGCTGCACTCCCTCTATGGTAAGTATATCTTTTCTTAGGTAAGGGGACCAAAACTGCACACAATACTCCAGGTGTGGTCTCACCAAATCCCTGTATAACTGCAGTGAGACATCCTTGCTCCTGTAATCAAATCCTCTTGCAGTGAAGGCCAACATATCATCTGCCTTCCTAACTGCTTGCTGCACCTGCACGTTTGCTTTCAGTGACTGGTGTACAAGAACACCCAGGTCTCTTTGTACATCAACATTGCCCAATCTAGCACCATTTAAATAATCATCTGCCTTTCTGTTTTTCCTTCTGAAGTGGATGACTTCACATTTCTCCACGTTATACTGCACCTGCCATGTATTTGCCCACTCACTCAACTTGTCTAAATCGCCTTGAAGCCTATTTGCATCTTACTCACAACTAACGATCCCACCTAGTTTTGTGTTGTCAGCAAACTTGGAAATATTACATTTGGTTCCCTCATCCAAATCATTGATATTTATTGTGAATAGCCGGGGCCCAAGCACTGATCCCTGCGGTACCCCACTAGTCACTGCCTGCCACCCCGAAAAAGACCCATTTATTCCTACTCTCTGTTTCCTGTCTGTTAACCAATTTTCAATCCATGCCAGTATATTACCGCAAATCCCATGTGCTTTAATTTTGCACACTAACCTCTTATGTGGGACTTTATCAAAGGCCTTCTGAAAATCCAAATAAACCACATCCACTGGTTCTCCCTTATCTATTCCACCAGTTACATCCTCCAAAACACTCCATTAGGTTTGTCAAACATGATTTCCCTTTCATAAATCCATGTTGACTTTGTCTAATCCCGTTGATATTTTCTAAGTGTGTCCAGTTATCATCCTTTATAATTGTCCCTTAGTCAATTCTGTATCCATGTCGCTGTTAACCCCTTTATTCCATGGGCCGCAATCTTGATAAGCCTACCGTGCGGCGCTTTATCAAACGCCTTTTGAAAGTCCATATACACCACATCAGCTACATTACCCTCATCTACCCTCTCTGGTACCTCATCAAAAAACTCTAACAGGTTAGTTAAATATGATTTGCCTTTAACAAATCCATGCTGGCTTTTCCTAATCAATCCACCCTCGTCCAAGTGACTGTTAATTCTGTCCCAGATTATCGTTTCTAAAATTTTCCCCACCGCTGAGGTTAAACTGACGGCCGACAGTTGCTGGGTTTAACCTTACACCCTTTTTTGAACAAGGGTGTAACATTTGCAATTCTCCAGTCCTCTGGCACCACCCCTGTATCCACGGATGTTTGGAACATTATGGCGAGTACCTCCGCAATTCCTACCCTTACTTCCCTCAGCAACCTAGGATGCAACCCATCCGGATCTGGTGACTTATCTACTTCAAGTACAGCTAGCCTTTCAAGTACCTCATCTTTATCAATTTTTAGCGCATCCAGTATCTCAACTATATCTTCCTTTACTGAGACTGTGGCAGCGTCTTCTTCCTTGGCCTCCATGAGTAAATCTCCTTTATGGTCCCTAATTGGCCCCACCCCTCCTCTTCCTACCCGTTTACTATTTACATGCCGGTAGAAGACTTTTGGATTCCTTTATATGTTGGCTGCCAGTCTATCCTCATACTCTCTCTTTGCCCCTCTTATTTCCTTTTTCACTTCCACTCTGAACTTTCTATATTCTGCCTGGTTCTTACATGTGTTATCAACTGTACTCTAGGTGTAGTCTCACCAAAGCCCGATACAATTGCAGCAAGACTTCCTTACTCTTGTACTCCAACCCCCTTGCAATGAAGGCCAACATACCATTTGCCTTCGTAATTGCTTGCTGTACCTGCATGTTAACTTTTTGTGTTTCTTGTATGAGGATACCCAAATCCCTCTGAACACCAACTTTTAATAGTTTCTCACCATTTTAAAAAATATTCTGTTTTTCTATTTTTCCTACCAAAGTGAATAACCTCACTTTTCCCCACATTATACTCCATGTGTCACCTTCTTGCCCACTCACTTAACCTGTTGATATCCCTTTGCAGACTCTTTGCGTCCACCTAGCAACTTACTTTCCCACCTAGCTTTGTATCGTCAGCAAACTTGGATACTTTACAGTTGGTCCCTTCATCTAAGTCATCAATACTGATTGTAAATAGTTGAGGCCCAAACACTGATCCCTGCGGCACCCCACTAGTTACAACCTGCCAACCCGAAAATGACCTGTTTATTCCTACTCTTTGTTTCCTGTCCGTTAACTAATGAGCCTAATCTTGTGTAACAACCTCTTATGTGGCACCTTATCGAATGCATTTTGAAAATCCAAATATACTACATCCACTGGTTCCCCCTTATCTACCCTGCTAGTTACACCCTCAAAAAAACTCCAATAGATTTGTCAATCACAATTTCCCTTTCATAAAACCGTGTTGACTCTGCCTAATCATGTTATGATTTTCTAAGTGCCCTGTTACTACGTCCTTAATAATAGATTCTAGCATTTTCCCTACTACTGATGTCAGGCTAACTGGCCTGCAGTTCCCTGTTTTCTCCTCCCCTCCCCCGCCCTCCTTTCTTGAATAGCGGGGCTACATTTGCTATCTTCTAATCCACAGGAAATGTTCTAGAATATAGGGAATTCTGGAAGATCAAAACCAATGCTTCCACTATCTCTGCAGCTACCTCCTCTAAAACCAGTTTTGAACCAGTAATGGTAATACATTGGGGCCAGTAATATCATGGAGCACATGTCGGAGGAACTTAAAGAATATAAAGATATGTTGAATAAGTTTAAAGTGAAGAGTAGAAAGATGGTATCAGAGTTATATTCTTAGGGTACAGAGAAAATAACTAACTCGAGTGACTGGATGCTAAAGTAGTATGCAAATGAGGAAAATGACTTTGTAGGTGTCTGGAAAGCTTTGGGGACAGAAGGAACCTTTTATAGGATGGATTTTTTCATAACCAGATAGGGAGCTAAGCTGTTTGCTTAAAACAGAACAGTAATTAATATGGGCTTCAGCTGAATTTGGTGCGGGGGACAGATAATGCTGTATTTACCTTGCCTTGCAGCATTGCAACTAATGACATCACTGACTTTAGTGGCAGTGCAGTAAAGCAAACAAAGTTGGGCTGCTGCCTTCGGAGACTCCATAAGCCACTAAAGAGGTTGTTCAGATTTGTCTTGTTTCAAATCACAAAAGACTATATATTTTAAATATTTTGTTATGGGAATTTATAGCTTGGCAGTATGTAATGAGTTTAATAGTCTCCTTTGCTTTCTGAAAAGCCTGTCTGTGACTCTTTATTGGGTGAAATATATATTCGCTGGCACCTGTGCAAATTTTCCTTCAAAGGGGTGAGTCACTTGTGACAAGGTGGATTGTTTAACAGATATCATTGATAATTGCTGTTAACTGAGGCCAGTTATGCCACCAAGAGGATTGCATTGTTTCTGTGTCCATGAATATTTGTAAAAGCTATCTTTTGATATTCCTTTTGTCTTCATTAGGATTTGAACATGGAGCATGGACATAACTTGTCCTGTACCTAGCATCCTTAGTAAGTTTCTGCTTTTTTTTTATTCGTTCATGGGATGTGGGCGGCACTGGCGAGGCCAGCATTTATTGCCCATCCCTAATTGCCCTTGAGAAGGTGGTGGTGAGCCGCTTTCTTGAACCGCTGCAGTCTGTGTGGTGAAGGTTCTCCCACAGTGCTGTTAGGAAGGGAGTTCCAGGATTTTGACCCAGCGACGATGAAGGAACGGCGATATATTTCCAAGTCGGGATGGTGTGTGACTTGGAGGGGAACGTGCAGGTGGTGTTGTTCCCATGTGTCTGCTGCCCTTGTCCTTCTAGGTAGTAGAGGGCGTGGGTTTGGGAGGTGCTATCGAAGAAGCCTTGGCGAGTTGCTGCAATGCATCCTGTGGATGGTACACACTGCAGCCACAGTGCGCCGGTGGTGAAGGGAGTGAATGTTTAGGGTGGTGGATGGGGTGCCAATCAAGCGGGCTGCTTTGTCCTGGATGGTGTTGAGCTTCTTGAGTGTTGTTGGAGCTGCACTCATCCAGGCAAGTGGAGAGTATTCCATCACACTCCTGACTTGTGCCTTGTAGACGGTGGAAAGGCTTTGGGGAGTCAGGAGGTGAGTCACTCGCCACAGAATACCCAGCCACTGACCTGCTCTTGTAGCCACAGTATTTATATGGCTGGTCCAGTTAAGTTTCTGGTCAATGGTGACCCCCAGGATGTTGATGGTGGGGGATTCTGCAATGGTAATGCCGTTGAATGTCAAGGGGAGGTGGTTAGACTCTCTCTTGTTGGAGATGGTCATTGCTTGGCACGTGTCTGGCGCGAATGTTACTTGCCACTTATGAGCCCAAGCCTGAATGTTGTCCAGGTCTTGCTGCATGCGGGCTCGGACTGCTTCATTATTTGAGGGGTTGTGAATGGAACTGAACACTGTGCAATCATCAGCGAACATCCCCATTTCTGACCTTATGATGGAGGGAAGGTCATTGATAAAGCAGCTGAAGACGGTTGGGCCACGGATACTGCCCTGAGGAACTCCTGCAGCAATGTCCTGGGGCTGTGATGATTAGCCTCCATCAACCACTACCATCTTCCTTTGTGCTAGGTATGACTCCAGTCACTGGAGAGTTTTCCCCCCGAGTCCCATTGACTTCAGTTTTACAAGGGCTCCTTGGTGCCACACTCTGTCAAATGCTGCCTTGATGTCAAGGGCAGTCACTCTCACCTCACCTCTGGAATTCAGCTCTTTTGTCCATGTTTGGACCAAGGCTGTAATGAGGTCTGGAGCCGAGTGGTCCTGGCGGAACCCAAACTGAGCAGGTTATTGGTGAGTAAGTGCCGCTTGATAGCACTGTCGACGACACCTTCCATCACTTTGCTGATGATTGAGAGTAGACTGATGGGGCGGTAATTGGCCGGATTGGATTTGTCCTGCTTTTTGTGGACAGGACATGCCTGGGCAATTTTCCACATTGTCGGGTAGATGCCAGTGTTGTAGCTGTACTGGAACAGCTTGGCTAGAGGCGCAGCTAGTTCTGGAGCACAAATCTTCAGCACTACAGCTGGGATGTTGTTGGGGCCCATAGCCTTTGCTGTATCCAGTGCACTCAGCCGTTTCTTGATATAACGTGGAGTGAATCGAATTTGCTGAAGCCTGGCTTCTGTGATGGTGGGGATATCGGGAGGAGGCCGAGATGGATCATCCACTCGGCACTTCTGGCTGAAGTTGCAAATGCTTCAGCCTTGTCTTTTGCACTCACGTGCTGGACTCCGCCATCGTTGAGGATGCGGATGCTTACAGAGCCTCCTCCCCCCGCTAGTTGTTTACTTGTCCACCACCATTCACGACTGGATGTGGCAGGACTGCAGAGCTTTGATCTGATCCGTTGGTTGTGGAATCGCTTAGCTCTGTCTATAGCATGTTGCTTCCGCTGTTTAGCATATATGTAGTCCTGTGTTGTAGCTTCACCAGGTTGGCACCTCATTTTTTTTAGGTACGCCTGGTGCTGCTCCTGGCATGCTCTTCTACACTCCTCATTGAACCAGGATTGATCCCCTGGCTTGTTGGTAATGGTAGAGTGAGGAATATGCCGGGCCATGAGGTTACAGATTGTGCTGGAATACAATTCTGCTGCTGCTGATTGCCCACAGTGCCTCATGGATGCTCAGTTTTGAGCTGCTAGATCCGTTCTAAATCTATCCCATTTAGCACGGTGGTAGTGCCACACAACACATAGGATGGCATCCTCAGTGCGAAGACGGCTTTAGTAGGCAACTGATGAGATGAGGCCAGTGGTACACTCTTTGAAATATTCAATTTCTTGTATAAAATTAGCATCACAGACAGAGGTCCAAACCAAAAGTGTTACTTTCCTGAGTTCTGAGATGTTTGCCAGTTTTGGAACAGGGATTGTAATGTAAAGTTTTGAAAACTATTTCAAAGCTGCTATGTTACTTCAACAACCTGCTGTTACTGCTTGCTTCTATAAATGACGATCTGTGAATTAACCTATTTTGGTACTTTAGTTTGTTGCAAATGTGTATGGTGTGACTGATATTAGTTGTCGTTAAGTTTGCCACCCCTCGCAGATTGTTCGGGAGTCTAAAGGAATGGAGGATTGGTCTCCCGGGCACTGCTGTTGGCTGCCAGTCTATTCTCATACTCTCTCTTGGCCTCTTTTATTTCCTTTTTCACTTCCCCTCCGAACTTCCTATATTCTGTCTGGTTCTCACTTGTGTTATCAACCTGACATCTGTCATACGCCTCTTTTTTCAGTTTCATCTTACTCACCATCTCTTTTATTTTGAGTATAGGAACAGGAGAATAGATCAGATGAATGCGCGGCTGCAGGAATGGTGTCGGAGGGAGGGATTTAGATTCCTGGGACATTGGGATCGGTTCTGGGGAAGGTGGGACCTGTACAAGCGGGACAGGTTACACCCGAGCAGGCCCGGGACCAATGTCCTCGCGGGGGTGTTTGCTCGTGCTGTTGGGGAAGGTTTCAACTAGAGTGGCGGGGGATGGGAACCTGAGCAGGGAGTCAGAAGGGAGTAAAGTTGAGAGCAGCAAGTGAGGGGAAGACCCAGGGGAAATTTACAATAAAATAGTACAAACAGTTGTTCAAGAACAAGTGAAAGGGAAAAGCGTAGAACAGCAGAAAGAAATTGTACTTTAGATACTACAGATAAAGTGAAAACTAGAAGGCATAAAATGATAATCCCAGCATCAAAGCTGAAGGTCAGGCTAGGGTGTGTGGCCCAACTAAGGGTTCTGTATACAAATGCACGGAGTATATGGAATAAATTAAATGAACTACAGGTTCAAATTCAAATTGGAGGGTATGACATGATAGCTATTACTGAGACATGGCTGCAGGATGGTCAGGATTGGAAACTAAATATACCGGGTTATAAGGTCTGCAGGAGAGACAGGGAAAATGGAAGAGGGGGAGGAGTAGCCTTAGTGATTAGAGATGAAATCACTTCAATAATAAAGGAGGTTATAACGAGGGGTAAGCAGCCAACAGAGACCTTATGGGTTGAATTGAGAAATAGGAAAGGATCTAAGACTATAGTGGGAGTTGTGTATAGGACCCCTGGCAGCAGCTCTGAAGTGCTAGATTGTATAAATGCAGAGATTAGACAAGCGTGTAAGAAAGGCATAGTGGTCTTAATGGGGGACTTTAACTTTCACATAGATTGGGGAAGGCAGACTAGCAACTGTTAGAAAGGTAGTGAATTTCTTGTGTGTCCGGGATAGTTTTCTACAGCAGTATGTCCTAGAGGCAACAAGGGGGCAAGCCATACTAGATTTAGTAATGAGTAATGAACCAGATTTAGTTAACAGCTTAACTGTGCGTGAACATCTATCCAATAGCGATCATAACGTGATCGAGTTCAAGGTAGTGTTTGAAAGGGAAAAAAGTGAATCAGCTGCTAAGACTCTAGACTTGGGAAAGGCCGACTTCAATGGGATGAGACAGAGACTGTCCACAGTAAACTGGGCAAATCTGTTAATGGGTAAAACGACTGATGATCAGTGGGAAATGTTTAAAGAAACATTTAACGTGATACAGAATCGGTTTATACCCCTGAGGGGCAAGAACTCTACTTGCCAAAAAAACCAGCCATGGACAACGAAAGAGGTAAGGGACAGTGTAAGACATAAGGAAAGGGCATACAAAAAGGCAAAAAATGGCACAGATCCTGGCAAATGGGAAAGATACAAAGATCAACAAAGGGTCACAAAACAGTTAGTAAGAGCTACAAAAAGAGAGTATGAAAAGAAACTTGCAAGGGATATCAAAACCAATACGAAGAACTTTTATAGTTATATTAGGAAAAAGAGGGTGGTCAGGAGCTGTGTTGGCCCCTTAAAAACTGCAAGTGGGGATATTGTCGTTGACAATGGGGAAATGGCGGACATGTTGAATAATTACTTTGTGTCAGTATTTAGAGTTGAAAAAGAGCATAGCATGCCGGAAATCCCAAGAAAACTAATATTGAATCAGGGACAGGGACTCAATAAAATTAAAATAAGTAAAATAATAGTAATGAAGAAAATAATAGCACTAAAGAGTGACAAATCCCCAGGACCAGATGGTTTCCATCCCAGGGTTTTAAAGGAAGTAGGTGAGCACATTGCAGATGCCCGAACTATAATCTTTCAAAGTTCTCCAGATTCAGGAACTGTCCCTCGAGATTGGAAAATTGCACGTCACTCCGCTTTTTAAGAAAGGAGAGAGAGGGAAACCAGGGAATTATAGACCAGTTAGCCTAACATCTGTTGTGGGGAAATTGCTGGAGTCTTTCATTAAGGATAGGGTGACTGAACACCTCGAGAATTTTCAGTTAATCAGGGAGAGCCAGCATGGATTTGTGAAAGGTAGGTCGTGCCTGACAAACCTGATTGAATTTTTTGAAGAGGTGACTAAAGTAGTGGACAGGGGAGTGTCAATGGATGTTATTTATATGGACTTCCAGAAGGCATTTGATAAGGTCCCACACAAGAGACTGTTAGCTAAGTTAGAAGCGCATGGAATCGAGGGAAAAGTACGGACTTGGTTAGGAAGTTGGCTGAGCGAAAGACGACAGAAAGTATGGATAATGGGTAGGCACTCACATTGGCAGAATGTGACTGGTGGAGTCCCACAGGGATCTGTCTTGGGGCCTCAATTATTCACAATATTTATTAAGGACTTAGATGAAGGCATACAAAGTCTCATATCTAAGTTTGCTGATGACACAAAGATTGGTGGCATTGTAAGCAGTGTAGATGAAAACGTAAAATTACAAAGGGATATTGATAGATTAGGTGAATGGGCAAAACTGTGGCAAATGGAATTCAGTGTAGGCAAATGTGAGATCATCCACTTTGGATCAAAAAAGGATAGAACAGGGTACTTTCTAAATGGTAAAAAGTTAAAAACAGTCGATGTCCAAAGGGACTTAGGGGTTCAGGTACATAGATCATTGAAGTGTCATGAACAGGAAATAATCAGTAAGGCTAATGGAATGCTGGGCTTTATATCTAGAGGACTGGAGTCCAAGGGGGCAGAAGTTATGCTGCAGCTATACAAAACCCTGGTTAGACCGCACCTGGAGTACTGTGAGCAGTTCTGGGCACCGCACCTTCGGAAGGACATATTGGCCTTGGAGGGAGTGCAGCGTCGGTTTACTCGAATGATACCCGGACTTCAAGGGTTAAGTTACGAGGAAAGATTACACAAATTGGGGTTGTATTCTCTGGAGTTTTGATGGTTAAGGGGTGATCTGATCGAAGTTGATAAGATATTAAGGGGAACGGATAGGGTGGATAGAGAGAAACTATTTCCGCTGGTTGGGGATTCTCGGAGTAGGGAGCACAGTCTGAAAATTAGAGCCAGACCTTTTTAGGAGTGAGATTAGAAAACATTTCCACACACAAAGATTGGTAGAAGTTTGGAACTCTCTTCCGCAAACGGCAATTGATACTAGCTCAATTGCTAAATTTAAATGTGAGATAGATAGCTTTTTGACAACCAAAGGTATTAAGGGATATGGGCCAAAGACAGGTATATGGAGTTAGATCACAGATCAGCCATGATCTTATCAAATGGCGGAGCAGGCACGAGGGGCTGAATGGCCTACTCATGTTCCTGTGTTATTCAGAGAGTTCAGGCTTTAGTTGCCCTACCTTTCTGCCTCATGGGAATGTCCCTGGATTGTACTCGAACCATCTCCTCCTTAAAGGCCGCCCACTGTTCAATTACAGTTTTTGATTCCAATGTTTGATTCCAGTTTACCTGGGCCAGATCTATTCTCATCCCATTGAAACTGCCCCTCCTCTAATTGAGCATTTTTACTTTAGAGTGGTCCGTGTCCTCTTCCATAGCTATTCTAAACCTTATGATAGTATGATCGCTGCTGCCTAAATGCTCTCCACTTGGCCCACCTCGTTCCCTAGAACCAAATCCAGCAATGCCTCCTTTCTCGTTGGGCTGGAAACGTACTGGTTAAGTTATCCTGAACACATTTCAAAAATTCCTCCCCCTCTTTGTCCCTTATTATTATTGTTATCCCAGTCTATATTTGGATCGTTGAAGTCTCCAGTTATCACAACTCTATAGCTTTTGCACCTCTCTGTATTTTCCCTGTAAATTTGCTCCTCTATATCCTTCCCACAAGTTGGTGACTTATAGAATACACCCAGTAGTGTAATGGCACCTCTATTGTTTTTTTTAACTATAACCAAATAGAGTCTGTCCTTGACCCCTCCAGGACATCCTCTCTGTCCAGCACTGCAATATTCTCCTTAATCAATATTGCCAACCCCCCCCCCCCCACTTTCTTCCTTTCCCTATCTTTCCTGAACACCTTCTATCCAGGAATATTTAGTACCCAATCTTGCCCTTTTTTGAGCCAAGTCTCCATTATCGCCACGACATCGTATTCCCAGGTGGCTATTTGCGTCTGCAGCTCACCAACCTTGTTTACCATGCTTTGTTCGTTTACACACATGCACTACAAACCAGTCTTAGACTTTCTTGTACTCTCTTAGTCTGATCCTACCTAATACTGTACTATTTTGTGCTTTCGTGCTATTTTTCTCCCCTGATCCTTTGTGCCCTTTGTTTCTTCTTTCCATTGCTACATTCTGGTCCTCATCCCCCTGCCAAATTAGTTTTGAACCTCCCTGCGAGGATATTGGTCCCAGCTTCGTTGAGGTGCAACCCGTCCAGCCCGTACAGGTCCCACCTTCCTGAGAACTGGTCCCAGTGCCCCAGGAATCTATATGATTGGCAACTTGTTTTTTTCCACTTTTATAAATTGGGATATTAATGTTGCCACTTTTAATGATAACTAATACAAATACTAACTACTTCAATTTCTGCTGGATGAGTTTGGCCTAGACTATAGGATTTCTTCAGCCTTACCAGCAGACATCTTGCCAATCAGGACTCACCTGTAATAACACTTATTTTGCACTTCTCAAGTGGTTTGATGGCCTCTTAATGATTAAAATCATGGCCAAGAATGTTAATCCTCCTCTGAACAGCAGGAAATCAGTTAAGCATAGCATTGAGCTTGCATAGCCTGATTAAAGGACAACACTGTTCCTCTGATTTTGAAAGACAATTTTATTATCTCAGGTGCTGGACCCCAAGTATTTACTCTCATGCGTAATCATGTCTGATTTTGAAATCAGAAACAAAGATTAAACTGTAATTCAAGTTTTACAAATTGTACGCATTATCTACTTGTGTAGGTTATATTAAAAACTGTGGGCTAATAATGCAATAAGATTTGCAAACTGCGGGCTGATGTCATGTGAACAGATGCCACGTGACTGGCCAACATATGATCAGATGTCATAATATCAGATCTCCAGGAATATGTTAAACCAGAGTTGGCAATCCTAGTTGTCGTCTGAAGTGATGTGGGAGCGTAGAAAAAGATCTCCATGTTAATTCGGGGACAGGTCTGTTGTCCACCCAGTGCATGCTATCTGAAATTACTTTGTGTACAAGGTTTCGCTTAAATTCATAGGAAGTGTGGACCTGCCTATGTCAGCTCATTTTTGTGCTCTGTGTGAGGAAAAGTACCTGGAGAAACCTGAACTGTAAAAAGCCATTTTAGAGATTGTTAAGCAATGTTTTGAACATTGTGTTCAATTTTGTGTGTGCTACTTTCAAAAACACATTACCTCGTAGAGAGTTCAGAAAGTGGACATAATCACATTAAAATTTTTAACATCTTTCACTTCTGTTAATTGAACCATTTAGAATAAGAACCAGTTTTGCACTCTGTCCGACTAATTGTTCATGGAATGTCGGGGTTCTGACATTCAATATACACAGCAGATGTGGGATACAGCACAATAGAAATTAAAGGAAAATATTTGATCTTATATCCCTGCTTCGGCTTTTGTTTTTGTTTCCTTTCAAAGTTCAAGATGTGCCTTGGCCTGCCTAGATTGTTCACTTCCGGTTATATAGGTTACGTCGTCTTTAAGGACACAGGCCTGTTTATAAGTTCTCAGCCTCAGTTCTCTTTGACTGAAGATTGAAGTTGAAAAGGAATTAGCACTCTGCAACTCAAGCACAGAGGACCTACTTTGTTATTGCAGCCTGGATTTGGGCAGATTCAAAATGTTAAAAGAACATGAGGGCTCCGTCATGGCAATGCTTTGTCATGGGCCAACACGTACCGCAGACATATTTTCACAATATTTTTATTATATGACGTTAACACGCAGTTCCCACTTGATGATTGTCACGTCTAACATAATTGCTGCCATTCTGAATTTTTCACATTGAACTAAATACAGACACAATAAATAAACACACAATGGCCCAGATTTTCCCACATCGGCGATTTTGGCGATGAATGCCATAAATTGGATTGTTGTGTGCCCCAATCCTCCAGTGGTGAATTGATGTTAAATTTTACTGTAAAACTGATTTGAATATGCCACAGCGAGCAATGGCCAATAAAGGGATTTAATTTTACAGAAGAGAACTGATAATGGCCATCTTTATTTTTCTTCATTTAAAAAAAATCATGAATGTGGAATCATGCTGAAGCAGGACCAGAATCTAAACGTTTACGTTGGAAGTTGAATGAATTGATCACAAGGTTCATTTTTTTTTAGAGAAGCTACTTTGGATTGTAATTTTCATTAAGCTGCTTCACTTTTTATAATTATAGAAAAAAAATATAAAAGTCAGAATCTTGAGGCTTGCTAGTGCTGCATTTTATCTATTTGGTTTTATTTTCATTGGGCAATTGTGAGTTTCACCCGAGTTGTAAGGTCTATTGAAATCTCAATTTCGTACCTTTCTGCACCCATGTTCATGCTGTCAATAGATGATTGAAGGGAGGATACTTCGTACTATAAGTACAAAATTTTCTGCTGACAAGGAGCTGTGTGTCCAGGTGCTGAATATAAGAGAGATGTGAAGTTGTTATCAATAAAGTTGATTGGATGCTGGGATGCATTTCTAAAGTATTTCATTATAAATTAAAACAAGTTATTCTAACCTTATATAGATTGTTGGGTATGCCACATTTGAAATAATAGAGGCGATTCTCCGTTTTGATGTTCCCGGCGCATACTGGGCATCCATATCAGGAAATTGTATGTTCCAGCCCATGATTTTCCATCCATTAAAATTAATAGATGAAAAATCACGGCCTGGGGGTGCACAATTTCCAGATATGAGCTCCCAATGTGTGTCAGGAGTGCCAAAATTGAAAATTTCTCCTAAATATATGAAGTTTTAGGCACCTTCCTTCAAAGGAGCATTGATATATTGGAGAGAGTTCAGAAAAAAGTTACCAGGTTGATTGCAGGACTTGGGGCTGGGTTCTGGAGAGAGGCTCACAGAACTAAATGTTTTTATCAGAGAAAGGAAAATTAAGAAGAGACATGATCCAAGTTTTCAGTAATACTGAGATGAATGGGTGATATAAATGCGAAACAGTTAATTAACTTGGACTGTGACCAAGGCATCAGCCTTCACTCAGTGGGGCATTCTTGCCTCTGAATCAGAAGGTTGTGGGTTCAAGTCTCAATCCTGAGACTTGAGCACATAATCTAGGCTGACACTTCACTGCAGTATTGAAGGATTACTGCAGCGTCTGAGGTGCTGTCTTTTGGAAGAGACATTAAACTGAGGCCCCGTCTGCCCTCTCAGGTGGATGTAAAACATCCCATGATACTATTCAAAGAAGAGCAGGGGAGTTCTCCCTGGTGTCCTGGCCAATATTTATCCCTCGACCAACATCACTAAAAGAGATTATCTGCTCATTATCTCATTGCTGTATGTGGGACCTTGCTGTGTGTAACACGTTTCCACATTACAACAGTGACTACACTTCAAAAGTACTTCATTGGTTGCAAAGCAGTTTGGGATGTCCTGAGGTTGTGAAAGGTGTTATATAAATGCAAGTCTTTCTTTGTTACAATAAAACTAGAAGGCATGAGTATAAAATTAACAAGCCTCAAGGAAGGCTTCATTTAAAATAATTTTTTGCCCCACAGTAATTTTGTGGGGTAGGCTGCCACCTAAAACTGTTATTCCTATGCCATTTAACAGTGCTAGATGAGTATCTAGCTAGGAACAGGATTGTTAGTTATAAGGATAGGTCATAGAACTAACTGAATGTTGTGTGGAACATAATGTATCCTGATTGTCTGGGAGTCAGTTGATCGTGTTAGTATTCCTATGTTGAAACTTTCCTCGGGATATTAAAGGGGCTAAGTTGAATCCATAGTAGAGTGGATTGTACGAGGGTAAATTCAATAATTCTGTGATCCCAACAAGTAGTTATATTCGAAGGGAGATGGGTCTCCAATACTAAGGTGTTGATCTTCTGATCTGCACTCCCTGTGAAAGTGCAGGATTCTTGATTTACAGTATGGTGCATGGAAGGAACAAACTCAGTGGGCCAACTTGGCTTTTCTTGTCCCATGCTTTCATGTGTTCATTTGTTTTGACATTGTTGAAACAAATTCTGATATCCTGCCAGATTCTTTTATTGTGACAGACCTTGTAACTTAGCACCCTCAGCCATGTTTTTTTTCTGCATTTGGGAGTTCGTCATGGTGTAAATATTTGATTCCTATCTCTTCTATACCTCCTACATAGTTAATCTACCTTCTGTTCAATATGGACTGAGAATGTTGGAAATACATAGCATCTGTCAGCAAATGAATGTTCGACCCAGAACATTAACTTATCTTCTCTCTTCAGATGCTGATGAGCCTGCTGCACATCTCTGGTATTTTTTGATGTTATTGCCAGTATTTGCAGATTCTTTATATATATATAAAAATATCATTCAGTAAATTATAGCTTCCTGAATTTTTCAGATAAATGTAGTTGGTTAAAGATACCATTTTCCATAATAGGAATTTATCTAGTTTAAGCCAATGTTTGAAAACTTGTTGTGAACTATTATTGGTGAAAATTTGGCAGAAAATATTACTGAGTCTTGGTGCAAATAAATATGTATGCATAAGTACTGCTAAGGGAGAGATGGAGCTCTACCTTTTAGACAATCATGAATTTCCCAAACCAGAAAAAATATGGTTTCAGATTGCTAAACTGACACAACAATCACAAATTTATATAGTACGCATGATGTAGAAATACATTTCAGTGTGCTTTATAAAGGGAGAGAAGAGCCCAAACAGGAGATGACCAGGGATTTGGCAGAGGGGACTGAAGGCACAGAGAAGAGATTTGTTTTAAGAAGGTTTTGAAAGAAGGGAGAAAGGTATCAAGACAAAATGATTTGGGGAGAGAATTTGTGGCAGAAATGGATCTATGCCTATGTTAAATTTTTGAACTTTTGTATTGCTAAAAAACAGCATATGGTTGAATAGGTTAATGCCCAATGTCACAGAAAACATCTTTTCAGCAGAGATCCATCAATTCAAAACTGACAAATTGTCTGGAAGGATTGTACAAGGTGCAAATTTTTTTTTAAAAAGAGTCCACACAATGGTTTTCTGAAGTGTTAATTGATAAATCAACCCAGAGCTATGCCACCTGGACACAGATCAAAGGATAGGCCCCAGCCTGTGGCTTTCACAGTTATATGACATTTAAGGAGTAGACAGGATAATTGATTGGCTGGAGTCCTCATTGACGGGCGGCTCAATAGCCAGAGACCACTTCTTACAGAATAATAATTGTAAACAATTTTACAACACCAAGTTATAGTCCAGCAATTTTATTTTAAATTCACAAGCTTTCGGAGGCTTCCTCCTTCGTCAGGTAAATGTTCAGGAGCTCCAGAACATTTACCTGATGTTCACGAGCTCCTGAACATTTACCTGACGAAGGAGGAAGCCTCCGAAAGCTTGTGAATTTAAAATAAAATTGCTGGACTATAACTTGGTGTTGTAAAATTGTTTACAATTGTCAACCCCAGTCCATCACCGGCATCTCCACATACAGAATAATAGTGGGAGTCAGCCTCCAGGAGAAACCAGGAGGAAGGTCACAGTCGGTTACCTCCATGCACCCGGCAGCCACCATGGTTTACAGCGAAGTTACTGCCAACAAACAGTCTTGCCTGCCATATTCATTTAAAGGGGAGTTTTAGAAAGGTTTTGCAATTATAAATCATCAAGACCGCCTACTTCCACCTCCGTAACATCGCCCGTCTCCGCCCCGCCTCAGCTCATCTGCTACTGAAACCCGCATTCACGCCTTTGTTACCTCTAGACTTGGCTATTCCAATGCTCTCCTTGCCGGTCTCCCATCTTCCATCCTCCATAAAGTTAAGCTCATCCAAAACTCTACTGCTCATATCCTAACTCACACCAAGTCCCATTCACCCATCAGCTCCCGGTCTGGTAATGCCTCGATTTTAAAATTCTCATCCTTGCTTTCAAATCCCTCCATGGCCTTGCCCTCCTTATCTCTGTAACCTCCAGCCCTACAACCCTCCATGATCCCTGTGCTCCTCCAATTTTGGCCTCTTGCACATCCCCAATTTTCTTCGCTCCACCATTGATGGCTGTGCCTTCAGCTGCCCAGGCCCTAAGCTCTGGAATTCCCTCCCTAAACCTCTCCTCCTCTCTATCGCTCTCTCCTCATTTACAATACTCATTAAAACCTACCCCTTCCTGTCCTTATGTGGCTTGGTGTGAAATTTTGTTTGATAACGCTCTGAAGCCCTTTGGGACGTTTTACTACGTTAAAGGCACTATGTAAAACAAATTGTTCTTATAAACACATTATAAACACAAAGCTGCAAGACCAATAGATTTGTTCCATTTATAGCTGTATGCACCCTCCCCCCCCCCCCCGCCCCCACCAAAATGCTAGAGAACTTTCCAAATCTTTATAAACCTCCAAACATTCAAAAACAATCTAAGGCACACTCACCTAGATAGCAATCAATCTATGCACCAATAGCGAGGAGAAGCCCACATACCAGTGACCAAGCCATATAGGTGAATGAGAAATTGAGAATCCTTGTGCTCAATTTAAAAGGCAGCGGGCTTACAAAGGCTGAGCAGGGTAGTTCAGTCAATTGACGCTTCCTGTTCAAATCTTAATTCCACCAGCACAAGGATATTCAGCAGGTTCAGAAGTCTATGGACCGGATGAAAATGTTCCGCGGGCTGTATGTTTGACACCCTTGATTTAGAAGGTGAGGGTGAGGCGGGCAGAGAAATTGAAGGGGAATGGGCAAGATGAGTTCGCATGTAGGTTCAAGTCTCCAAGGATTAAAAGCTGCCTTGCGCAGAGGTTGAGAGAAGCTGGAAAAAGGATGATTTCAGTGAGGAATGCACAGGAGGACCATGAGGGCAGCAGATGATGAAGATTTTGAAAGAGGGATGGGTATAGGCTGAGTGAGACTGGGCGATGTCTTCTCATGCTCCCACCATGAGAGAGGTTGTGATAAGAAGTGTAGATAAGCAGTGTGGGCTCAGTAAGAGGGAAAGAGTTACCATTGATAAGTCAGGTCTGTGGTGTCCATCTGTCCCTCTAGGATGAGGTTATGGATGGGGAGAATTTTGCCTGAAGAAATGGACTCTTTGTGCAAGTCCAATTTTACTGAGATCTAAAATTGGGGCTCATGTGACAATTGCATTCTAAATTTGATTAGATTAATTTTTATGATTGAACTATGAATTGTAGAAAGTATTTGTCATCAAACAAACATTCCTAGGTTTGCTGGATTTGTATATTGGTGCTGGAAGACATTTATTCGGCACTAATGTATTTGCCTTGCCTTCTCGTTTCCTTCATGTATATTTTAGATCTGGAAACCATGAGGTTTATTTGAGATCAGTCCAAGGCTTGTGTTTAATCAATGAAGAAATAGGAGCAGCAAGAAAGCAATGGTGTTTGTACACTATATGCTGCCTTTTGATTTCAAACACTCGTAAATGTACCAACAAGTTGCCGTATGATTTTATCAGTGGTAGTGTATATAGAACGACACAGAAACTACAACACAAACAAGCCGTTTGGCCCAACTGGTCCATGTTAGTGTTTATCCTCCACACAGGCAAACATATTGTATTGCTTCATGATTTGACCATAAGTAGTTATACCAATGTGTTTTATGAATCTAATGTGTTTTTCGAATCAAGCACTGATACTTGTACGTAATGTTTTGAATTAGGAATGGATCGTTGGTGTTTATGCGCAACACATTGCCTCATGATTCAAGCGTTAGTTTTGGTACACAATTTGCTGTCACATTTCAACATTTGCCTCTGAATCATGATATTGCTTATTAGATGCAGACACTAATGTATACATAATGTGCTGCTTCAGATTTGACTTGAAAGCTGTACTCTACTGCTTCATGAATCAAACATTGATGTTTAGTGCTAATCTGCTAATTCTTAATTTGAATATTGGTATTCACACACATGCTTATTTAGTCTGAAAGTCAAAAACTATAAAAATAGCACATTGTAGCTGAGATTGTACTATTGATGAAAAACAGATGAACAGCAATCTACTGTACTAATAAAACTGTGGTGATATTTGTCACCTCATGGTTATGTGAGGCACGAACAGACCAGAGCACAAATGTAATACAAGGCAAGCTAGAAAACAAAGTCTGAGTTGAGTCGGATCAAAATGCACAGGATTGGATTTTCCCATTCCCTTACAAGATAGACAGCAATGTTACCTTTCTGTATATTGTTCATATCCTGCAGTTTGCCTAATATACACCCACCGTATCGAGCCTAAGCATCTGCATTGCTTGATTTCCCCAAAAACATTCAAGAGTATATTATATATTTTTTAAAAACTGGCAAATGTTTGAAATGTCTATACACCCAAAACAAATTATGATGTAATGTTTAGTGATTTTTAACTGAATGCTTTTATACAAACTAACCACTTCCCCTTCTCCTCAATTTGAATGTCGCTCACTTTGCAGAAGTGATGCAGAAATGGAAATCTTGCAAAAACAACTCCGTTCTGATTGAGGAATCTGTGTCTTTTCTGCTTAGCCAATTCTTGGGTGTTGTGACAGAACAGAAGCATGTGAATCATTTAGGACTTGCACAAAATTTGTATAGCAGCTGATGCGATTATTAGATTTAAAAACTCTATCCGAACTGCTAACTTGTTAATTTTTTGCAGCTGATTGGCTTCTTGGTAGGGCTTGGTGTCTTCCATTCATGTAATTTTCAGGATAGCTACCTTTTGAGCAGGCTGGGAGAAGACACACAAACCAAATTGATTTCATTCTCAAAGCTATGGCATACTTCCAGCATCTACCTGTTGCAATCAGCATTCAATTGTAAGGAGAGCTATCAGTTGCCGTCACTATAAAGAATAGAGTAATTGTGTTCATTTTCCCCCATGGAGCAAACCTTTAGTCCTCAAACAGCTAATCAAGTACTTTATCTGTGTGGAATTCTATAAATACGTTTCAAGAAGACTTTTGAACAAATGGGTCTATGGGGGTGATTTTAAACCACAAGAACGGGTGGGTTGGGGGCGGGTGGGAGTTGAAAATAGTTTTTTTTTTGGGTCACAACCGCAAAATGTTCGGACTTTGCATTCCCAGTGAGAAGCCTGTACTTTTACGCGCCGACGTTAAACCCAGAAATAAAGCAGGGTTGCGGTCCGCGCCGACGTTAAACCCAGAAATAAAGCAGGGTTGCGGTCGCGACCCAAAAAACAACTATTTTCAATTCCCATCCGCCCCCAACCCACCCGTTCTTGGCGTTTAAAATCACCCTCTATGTTCTGTCTTGGGTTTGAGTTCAAATAGAGTAATATGCATCAGAAAACAGTATAGTTGGTTGTCAGATCTGCAGGGGAATTCTCCCAGGAATCCCAACCTATATTCATTTGATGTAATAGGAGTGTGAGAAATGTCGGGAGAGAACCAACGTTGTCAGCTTTTCCTTCTTCTCTAATATCATTGTCACTCTCTTCAAAATCACTGCCATTATCTTCTAAAAACCAAACTTCAACCCCTGCACCCATTCAATTACTCTCATCTCCAAACTGGCCTTCCTTTCCAAGGTTCTTGAATACATATAATCACCATATTCTTGAAGTGCCAGTAAGGCAGCATTTATTGCTCCTCCCTAGTAGCTCTGAGGGCATTTAGAGCCAACCAATGTGTGACTGGAATCATATGTCGGCCAGACCAGGTAGGGATAGCAGATTCCATTCTTTCAAGGACATTAGTGAGCCAGTTGGGTTTTTACAACATTCTGGCAGATTTCATGGTCATTTTTTCTGGTGCTAACCCACAAGTTACCAAATTTATTGAATTCAGTTTCTTAACTTGCCATTGTGGTATTTGAACTCACAACCTCTGGGTTGCTAGTCCAGTGTTACAATTACTGGGCTACCGTACCCAAGCTCTATTTTCTCTGAGGAATCTTCTCCAGTTGTATGCCCCGACCTGTATCCTCTTCACCTCTGACTTTCACTTAACTGCTTATCATCCGGTTCCTTCTGCTCCACTATTGGAGTCTGTACTTTTAGTTGCCCCTATCTGGTTGTACCCTCTATTGACCATTTTGCTTTGCTACCTTTCTCTGATCCTTTCAGGAGGATTGAAATTTAAAAGCCAGTCTCTTCCATTGTGTTGCGCACTGAATGGTGGTAGATATTTGTTAAGTAAATATTTACATTAAGTGCATTTACCTGTATTGTGTGTAAGGAGTTTACTACTGAAATTAATGCATGTGGCTAAAATAGTGTTGTCGTAGCCACATCTATGGCTAGTCTGTGACATCTATTGGACAACACTGGCCTAGAGTGAGTGGGATCTTCTTGGAATTTAGACTGGGACCTTGTTAGAGATGTGTCCATCAAGGTAAACTGTACCAGGAGTATGAATCCCTGAGGGTATGGCTCTGTACTTCCTCAGAACACATAGGCCTTTCTACCATCATCAAGGTAGCAGTTGCACAGAGTGTACCAGCTGGAAAGAGGGTGCCAAAATGTAATTCACAGTTACATTACTGCCATTTCTTCCCTCCTGTTACCAAGGCAACTAAATTCTGCCTGGATGAAATCAACAACTTTTCATCTCAACTGGAACTCTTGTATGAAGTGGGATTTTGAATCACTGTCTGCAACATGTATGACACCAGCACATGTAAAATCACTCTCAGATGTAACTGCAGGTTGTCCCTTCAGCACCACACATGAATTATTTCTTCACAACATACCTGAATTGGATTTGACAAAGAAATTGAGAATGCCATTAAGTATCTTTTCATAAAACCCTAGACAGATGGTTAAACATTTGGGTTCTACAGTACAGATTGATACCTCCTATTATTTTTACTTTCAATGATTTGGCTCAGACCTCATTAATTGTGGTTTCAGTGTGACCCAATATGCATCTCATTGCACGTTTGGCAGCCAGTTTCTTCTGATTCATTCCAGAGTTAGTTCTCAGTGTAACATTTCTCCTGACTCTGAAACTCATGTAAATCGCCTGGAATTCAAATGCGCGGTCAAGCGTTGCCTGCTGAGCCAGCAGGCTAAAACATGCATTTGGCCATGGGAAAGTTCTGGGTTTGCCCATTGGCACACAGCACAAATTTTCTCAGTCTTTTTGTGCTAATAGCAATCTTCAGCAATGCTCCTGTAACAGATGTTTCCAGCTTCATTCTTGTGCTGCCTAGAATTGAAATTCACAGCCATCGCACTTGTGCCAGCTCTCTGATAGAACTATCCATTTAGTCCCTGTCTTCATGCCCTTTCAAAATTTTCTTTTTCGAATACTTATCCACTTCACTTTTATAACAAAAACAAAAGCATGTTGCTATGATTTTATAACAGCAGTTAGCTGGCTCAGTAATTCTCAGTTTCAAACATGAGCTTTATAGCAAAACAGGTCAATAGCAAAAGAACAACAGGATTTCACAGTTCACTCTGAATAATTGGAGAGTCCAAAGCTTAATTTTGTGTGTTGGAGGCAGGGAACAGAAAGAGCCTTCATTGTGTCAGGTGCTGAATTTATTTCTGCTGGACTTTAAGGGGTCAATTTTTCTTTGCCTAATGTTAGTATGCGCAGTTCCTAGAGCATTAGTGAGATGAAAAAGTGACGAGACCCATAACACTTAAGTCCCTGCCCCGTTAAGAGCTAAATACACTTTTCCAATGGGCTGCTGGATGGACGGAGGAAGCTCCCACTTGAAACACCTGAGAGATTATAACATTTAAATGATGCAGGTATGACATTCTGATGTCTCCTGTGTCTTTTTCCATCCTTAACACTGGTCTTAAGGCAATTAAATTAATGCCACTTGTAACTTGGTGTCCAGGTTTGCTAGGCGCTGAGCAGCACAGGTAAGTCAATTTAAAGGACCAAAAAGATTCTTTCAGTTATTTTGAGACCATTTCTGGCTTGTTTCTCATGACTTAAAAACTTAGGTTCTAATGAACCTTTGTGCCGATTGTTTTAATTTCTCTTTTGAAACACCATTTCTCCTATCGGTGGGTTTTCCAACAGGAATCCTTCTGTCTGAGGTGCTGGTACAATGAAGAGGTTTCACCAATGTGATGCCCAAGGGTCAGGATGACCGAAAGTGCTCTGTATTTACCTGCCAGTATGCCCATACACACAGCAGCAGACAGAGGTGACCAGAACTCACTTTGGTTGATGATTAGTGCATGTGGACGATCCAAATCTGAAAGTACCAGGCTTGATGGCACAGACACATGTGAAGGCCTGACTAACAATTAAGCTGGATAGTTCTTCAGAAGCACCCCAATCACAGCATGTCATGCATTATGTGGTACTTCATGAAAGAAGGCATGGTTATGGTCTGGTTGCATCTGTCAGGATGTCACCAATCATATGTGTAGGCATTGTTGTAGCTACCTGAGAGAGAATATGGGAAAGTGTCTTCACAGAGTCTGGGCCAGCACACCGCCAAATGCATCTGTTGTATGGCCACTTGCTGCTAACATACAGCATTGGGTTTCGCAGCTAGTGACCGTACCAGTCAGCTGTAGCCTTAAGCCTGCATGTGGCGCGCTGCTTTTCCCTTTGGCTGTTACTTCTTAATCTCTTGTCCCTTCTGCCTTGGCAAAGGCTGCTAATGGGTTGAGATGCCTTTTTGAGTGTTCCTGAAGGTTTTGGGGATTTTTGTCCCATCCCAAATTGTGACACTTCCCCTTGCAATTGTTCGCATCCCTTTCAATTTCATTTACGGACAGTTTTCCTGCTCCCGTGACCAGTTTGAACCTTAAACTTAACCCTGTTTGCACCTAGGTCTACGAATAATGATGAAAATGAGTTGACATGTGAAATTTGAGTGCTATTAGCATATTTTTGTTCAGGTGGGATTAACACCAATGCCTAATCTTTTAGACATAATTTGCACTAGTGGTGGAAAATCAGCCCTGAGTGATTTTCTCCTGAGAGGTAATGGCTTGGCTACTAATTGGAAAAGTAACACATTTTAAGAACTGTAAATGTAATGACCCTTTGCGTTATATCCTTTCGAATAACGTTGATTACAAACATTTAATTCAGTAAATGCTGAAGCTTAAAATATTTTGCTTCAGGCTGTTACAATATTTTGGTTGCCAAGATATCTGAAAAAGCCATCTGAGCATTATACCTATTAAAATTACCAAATTGTTTGCAATAGTATTATGTTAGAAACCTCCACTTTAATACATTTTAAGAAGTTATTGCCTGGATTGTCCCTGTGTGTGGTTGTGTTATTGTAGATTTAAAATTTGTTGTGTGTTATTATTGGTGGTAATGTTGCATGCTTATGGTAATTACTGATGCTCTGCAATTCCTAGGAATGATTAAATCTTCCTGTAATTGGATACAGAACAATTATTAAAATATTTATTAATGCAGTTATTAGGAAGTGAATCTAAATAAATTAAACTTGGGACAGTATTTTCTCGAGTTAAGAAGTGCAGTGAGAACAGCACATTGGAGCAGCAACATATATGGAGTGGAATGGCATGGGTGTGTGCACACAATCACCCATACTAATAAATTCCTGATCTCAGTCATTATACAAGCAAAAACTGGGTTCTTCCTTCCAATGAAGGGGGAAAATGGGAGGGAGGGTTCACTTTGACCATCCTCGTTGTAAGTTTAAGATAGGGCTTTCAGTATGAAGTACTCCCATCTATATAATTTTATGAACCAAAACAAATATCTCTTACTTTGTAGAAAATAGCGCAATTCTTCTTAGTCTTTGACACCTGAATTGACAAAAGTTATTACGCTGTACTAGCTTTGTATCTCTATCACTGATGTTTCTCATTTTGGGCACTTCTAAGTTAGAATCTAGTTTGTCAATTTTCTGGTTAAATTTGGAGAATCTCCTGAGTTTATGAGAAACCTGAAATGGTGGCTGGTGATGGGAGGGAAAATGGCTAACAAAAATCTTCTATAACGTACAAGTTGGATGATATTTACTTTGATTTTTAAAATTACATAGGGGTGTGTACTTCATCTGGAAGTACCATGCCGGACACTTTCCTTCTCTTAACAAAAGTGGTGTGTACTTGTTGTATATGTTTCTAATTAATGAGGTCGATGACTCCCTTCTCAGTATGTGTTTAGGACTCTTCTGTGTTGCTAGTACTGACAGTCTTCATAAGAGAGCCAACACATACATTCATACATTCACAGGAGAGACTGAGAAGGGAAATTAAGTCAGACGCTGCCTACATATTTTGATTACAGACATGTGGAGGAAGCCAACTCATTCCTGACTGAAAGCATTTTAATAATCATCTAACCCCTATTTGCGTAGCTCCTTGACAGATCCCATCTGTAACTGCAGTCATTCAAACTGAGTACAGTCTACCCCTGTTAATTCAAAGTCATCCTTTGCTTAAAAAAAAATCAAATTCTCCACTTGGAATTAAGCAATTTAACAGGAGGTATTTTTTGCATGATTTCAATTCCAATTAACAGATACTCGAATTAAGAAACTTTGAAATAAGTGGAGTAGACTGTGGTTCTTAGGATATCAATTGCACTTGCAGCTTTGGTTGCTCTGCGGAATTTTTTCCCCATACGACTTGCAATATGTTTTGTAGCATGCTGGTGGCTGTTCTCCAAGTGCAGCTAATGAGGTCTCTTGTGACTGTTGTGCAGCTACACTTGAAGTGAAACAAAATGATAGCCTCTAACCACTGGAGGGCAGCAATCCTTCATTACAAAACCATGCTTTGCAATCAGGGGGCAGAAGACCACGTCCCAGCTCCATATAGACAAGATTGAAGCTGAGAACGTTTTTATTGTATTGTGCAATTATAAATAGAGTAACTATGTGTGATTTCTAGAATGGGAAAAATCACACAAAAGTATGTGGGGGAAAAATTGGATAAGGTCTATTATTGGGCGTGGGTAACACAATCTGCTATTAACCCATGTCTGATGGCCCCTGTGCAGGCAGAATGAGAACTTCGTCCGGCCTCAGTACTTACCTTCAAGCAGCGTTGAAATCTAGGCCTTACGCGATGATTGAAGTAAATGCGCACTTTAAAGGCCCTCTAGACACGCTCAAAATGCAGTAGGAGACGAAGTCAATGCCAGGCGCAGAGCACCACGAACATGGATGTAGTGCAGGAAGAAGTTCAATGCTTTGACACGAGTGGTCAAGGTGAGTGAGGTCAACTGTCAAGTGGCGTCTCCTACCAACTGCAACACTAGCCGTATCCACTGCTCCACATACTACAGCACCTACCCCCCCCCCCCCCCCCCCCAATCACCCACATTCAAACAAACTCTTTCTGTCAGTACTAAACTCTTTCAATCAGATGCTTCCCCTCACTTTACACATTACCACTGTTGCAAGCCGCCCACCCACAACTCACAGGCCACGTACACTGGCAGCTATTCAATCATTACAGGCACATCACCCAGACACACGTTCTGCTTTCTTGCAGGAGAAGATGGCACATATTAGGAGGCAGCAAGTGGCAGTGGCATTTAGCCCATGAGCCTGTTCTGCCATTCAGTGGTTCATCTGTGACCTAAATCCATATACGCACCCTAGCCCCATATGCCTTGATTCACAGAAATCTATCAATCTCAGATTTAGAATTCACAATTGAACTAGCATCAGCTGCTGTTTGCAGACGAGCGTTCCAAACTTCTCCCACCCTTTCCATGTAGAAGCGTTTCCCAACTTTGCTCCTGCATGTCCTGGCTCTAAATGTTAAGCTGTGTCCCCATGTCCTAGTATTCAAGTAAAGGAGACCTCCAAAAACAGTTACAAATGCATCATAAGCCAGAAACAGTAATCCAGCCACTAACTTGTAAAGCCTCTATGTTCCCTTTAAATAGCACTAGTGGGGGTCGTCCAGGCACTCTAAGACATGTTCAGATGCTCGTGGTTAAGATTGTGCATTGAGTTGAGTGTTAAGTCCCAAAATGGTGTCTATCACTTTAAATCAGTGTTGCACACAGATTGTATCCATTTTCTTCTTACTTAACATGCTGCCGGCGTTGGGTATTTGCGCACGCGCCGGAAACGTGCGTGCGCAGTCAAGACGCCATCTTGGCACTTCGAGAGGCCGCGTAGCTCCAAAACAACAGGCACTACATGGTCCAATTTCTAGCCCTATATATTTTATATAATTTTGGTGAATTTGGGTACGCCAAAATAGTACAATTCTACTGGTCCATGAAGAAACAGAATTTTTTTTTAAAGAATATTCATAAACTTTAAAAAGGATAATGACTTGCATTTATATAGCCCCTTTCATGACCTCTGGACATCTCAAAGCACTTCACAGCTAATGAAGTACATTTGAAATGCAATTCCTCTTGTAATGCAGGAAACGCGGCAGCTAATTTGCGCGCAGCAAGGTCCCACAAACAGCAATGAAATAAATGAACAGATAATCTGTTTTAGGTGTTGGCTGAGGGATAAATGTTTGCCAGGAAAACTCCCCTGCTCTTCTGTGAATGGTGCAGTGGGATCTTTTACATCCACCTGAGAGGGTAGACGTCTCATTGGAAAGACGGCACTTCCAACAGTGCAGAACTCCCTCAGTATAGAGTTGCGAACTCTGGTTGGAGGCATTCCTGGAGGTTTGATGACGTAACGTTCTGACCACATGACCTCTGACCGTGTAACTGATCACATTTCTTCTATAAATGTTATTGCATTTACCTTTTTATAAAGGTTTGGTCCCCTGTAGTTTAGTATTTTTGCTCCAAGAACTAGGCGAAGAGGGGAAACTGAGGGTGGGGAAGGGGGAAACCGAGGGCCCCTGCCACCCCATTTCGCCCAGACTCCACCCCCCCTCCAATAAATTGGATAGCCAGCTGGTGAAGTATAGAATACTGGAGCCTAGTCTTCAGTTGCTTCCAAGCCTTTATTCACAGAGCTCCACATTACCCACTGTGCACACCCTAGATCAGCTCTCATATAAATGGTTCCGAGAGTCCCCAATTTAAACGCGCCACCTGAATACAATTAACACTAATTGATATAAACATGGATACAATTAACACCCCCCACCCCTCCCCGTTTCACCCAGACCCCCCGTTGTGTAGGCGCTATGCGGACTCTTAAGGACCGAAAATGGCATCCGAGATGCGTGAGCACACTTCCGGCGTGATTTATGCAGAACGCCGTATTGGTAAAGGCATTTGAGCATGCGTACTTAACGAACGTCAACAGCATGTAAATTAGGGAGTTTATGCAGTAGATCAGTGTGCAACGCTGATTTAAAGGGACAGATGCGATTTTGGAACTCAGTGCGTCAACTGACGCACTATCTTAACCTGGCACAGCTGACCAAGTCTTAAACAGCATGAAGGACTCCTCCCACCAGCGCTATTTAAAGGGATCATGCAGGAGTTACAGATTAGTTGCTGAATTATTGCTTCTGGCTGCTGATGCATTTGTACCTGTTTTCGGAGGTCCCCCAAACTTGAATACAAGGACAAGGGGATATAGCCTAAAAATTAGAGCCAGGACTTTCAGGAATAAAGTTACGAAATGCTTCTACACGCAAAGGGTGGCAGAAGTTTGGAACTTCCGCAAATGGCAGTTGTTGCTAGATCATTTGTTAACTTTAAATCTGAGATTGATAACACCTTTGGTTAACAAAAATCTAAGGGATATGGGGCTACGGAGTTAGGTCACAGATCAGCCACGACCTTATTGAATGACGGAACAGGCTCGAGGGGCTAAATGGCCTACTCCTGTTCCTATATTCCTACAATAAAGTTTCAGTACTCTACAGGGAGTGGGCTGGCTAACTGATAGGCACCAGCAAGGGCACTGGCGGAGTGGTAGGGGTGGGACAGGAATGCTGTCATCCTGAGAGCAGGTACCATAGAGCCGCTGCCACTTGCTGCCTTCTTATTCGCCACCTTCTCCTGCAGGAAAGCGGGACGTGTGTCAGTGAGTGTCCTGCAAGATGTTTGGGTGATGTGGCTGTCGTGGTTGAATAGCTGCAAAGTATGTGTGACCCTGTAAGTTGTGGGTGTGCGGCTTGCAACAATGGTAATGTGTGATGGTTTATATGAAGCACTTGATGGAAGAGTTGAGTACTGATTGAAAGAGTTTGTTGGTATGTGGATGATAGGGGTGTATTGCATGGAGCCGTGGATACAGCTAGTGGTGCAGTTGGTAGGATATGCCACTTGACAGTTGAACTGACTCACCTTGACCACTCATGTCAAATCATTGCACTTCTTCCTGCACTGCATCCATGTTCGTGGTTCTATGTTCCTAGCATTGACCTCGTCCTCTCTACTGCCTCGGAAGCATATGTCTGGAGGGCCGCTTGCCCCCACCCCGGGGATATAGAATGCCCCTCCTTCTGTCCACCTCTTCCACCAAGGCCTCTGGTGCATTGTCAGAAAACCTTGGTGCATGCTCTGTGGGTTTACTAGGCTGCCTTCTCCTTTTATGATGTGGGGATGCCGGTGATGGACTGGGGTTGACAAATATAAGGAATCTTACAACACCAGGTTAGAGTCCAACTGTTTTATTTGAAATCCTCAAGCTTTCTCCTTCGTCAGAGTGATTCTCCATGGAAAGGATACCTACGCATTTATAGTCAGAGAACAATACCTGGTGATTACAGATAATCTTTCCAAACTGCCCCTTGTCACCAGGTATTGTTCTCATTATAAATGTGGTAACCTTCCATGAATCCGAATCCCACACTCACCTGACGAAGGAGAAAGCCTCCGAAAGCTTGTGATTTTCAAATAAAACAGTTGGACTGTAACCTGGTGTTGTAAGATTCCTTCATTAAATCCTTTTATGGAACTGTAAATGTCAACACTTAATGTATGCTGTAATTCACTTGACTGAAAGTATCCAGTCATTGTGAGGATGTAATCAGATGTGGAGATGCATCTCAAAGGCAATTGATCTTAAGTTAAAACAGATTATTTTATCCCTGGTATAAATAAATCATTGCCAAAGCCCCATTGGAATATTGTTTGCAACTTTAGGCATTTTGCCTCTAAAAGGAAATTAATGCTTTGGAGAGGTTTTGGAAAAGAATCACAAGATTGATTCCAGGATTTAAATCTCTTAAATTATAAAGATAGACAGATGAACTTGTTTACATTAGAGAAAAGATTAAGAGGAGATGTGATCAAAATCTTTAAAATGCTAAATGAATGAATAATGTTGTCGTAAGCAGATTGTTAATATAGTCACAAAACCAGAATAAACAAAATTAACAAACTTAAGCAAGCCAGTGATTTGATTTTAAAAAATGTCATAGAATGATCAGAAAGTACAGGACCGGAAAAGACTCTGAAGCCAGGTTGCAGAAACTACTCTCTCTCAATTGCTTACTGCTTAAAAATATCTACTCCAATTCTCCTTTCAGTTTTTTCCACACTATCTTCTTTTGTTGCCTCCACACATTCACCACCCTCTGTGTAAAGTGGTTAACTTTAGCAGTATGTATTTTCCCTAAGTCAGTGTCCCTTGGTTCTTGAGTTTGTTTCAATCTCTTAACATATTATCGTGGTTTTATCTATTTTCTTAAGAATCCTGAATACTTCAATAAATCAACCTTGCAGCTTTTTTCCCAGAGTAAACAATCCTAGTCTCTTCAATCTCTCGAAAGGCTCAGATGCTTTAAGCGAGGTGTCCATTTGTTTGCTCTGCCCGTGAGTACTTAACTAAAACAACAACAACTTGCGTTATGACAGGGCCTTTTAATGTAGGAAAACGTCCCAAGGTGCTTCACAGAAGTGTAATCAGCTAAAAATTGACACCAAGCCAAAGAAGGCGATAGTAGGAGAGGTGACTAAAACCTTGGTCAAAGAAGTTTTAAGGCAGTGGATCTTAAAGGAATAGATTTTGCCACTGCTGAATGTTTTTGTTTAATCTTAAAAGGCCCCTTTGAATTGCTGCAGGCATCTGTCTCTTGTAGCAGTGGCTATTTCCTGTATGTCCCCCACTTTTCCTGTGGCATGTTTGAAAGCGTAGGCAGGAATATCATCAGGAGCCCTGGGAAGTTCACCAGACTCACCGGCAAGTCAGTCAGACAAATGCAGATCCTGCTTGCCACAGTTCTGATGGTGTTGCTATTGGAGAGAAAAATCCCACATCTCATCCACAGAATTTCTGTTTTCAACAAGATCTGTGATTTCCTGAAACAACTCCAATAAATTTGCTAAGCAAGACCTCCCTCCCACAAATCTATACTATACTATACCATAATCATACCATAACGAATAAAAAAAAATCAGTCTCAGTATTTCATTTGTTCCCTTTTTTTAAATTCATTCATGGGATGTGGGCGTCCCTGGCAAGGCCAGCATTTATTACCCATCCCTAATTGCCCTTGAGAAGGTGGTGGTGAGGCACCGCCTTGAACCGCTGCAGTCCGTGTGCTGTTAGGTAGGGAGTTCCAGGATTTTTACCCAGCGACGATGAAGGAACAGCGATTTATATTTCCAACTCGAGATGGTGTGTGACTTGGAGGGGAATGTGCAGGTGGTGTTGTTCCCATGCACCTGCTGCTCTTGTCCTTCTAGGTGGTAGAGGTCGCGGGTTTGGGAGGTGCTGTCGAAGAAGCCTTGGCAAGTTGCTGCAGTGCATCTTGTAGATGGCACACACTGCAGCCACAGTGCGCCGGTGGTGAAGGGAGTGAATGTTTAGGGTGGTGGATGGGGTACCAATCACGCGGGCTACTCATCCAGGCAAGTGGAGAGTATTCCATCACACTCCTGACTTGTGCCTTGTAGATGGTGGAAAGGCTCTGGGGAGTTAGGAGGTGAGTCATTCATTGCAGAACATCCAGCGTTTGACCTGCTCTTGTAGCCACAGTATTTATGTGGCTGGTCCAGTTTAGTTTCTGGTCAGTGGTGACCCTCAGGATGTTGGTGGGGGATTCGGCGATGGTAATGCCATTGAATGTCATGGGGAGGTGGTTAGACTCTCTCTTGTTGGAGATGGTCATTGCCTGGCACGAATGTTACTTGTCACTTATCAGCCCAAGCCTGAATGTTGTCCAGGTCTTGCTGCACGCGGGCATGGACTGCTTCAATATCTGAGGGATTGCGAATGGAACTGAATACCGTGCAGCCATCAGCGAACATCCCTACTTCTGACCTTATGATGGAGGGAAGGTCATTGATGAAGCAGCTGAAGATGGTTGGGCCTAGGATACTAGTCTTTCAGGACATCTAATCTTTACCTGTAACATAGGAACAGGAGTGGGCTATCCAGCTCCTCGAGCCTGTTCCACTAATCAGTGAGATCATGGCTGATCTGTATCCTAACTCCATAAGAACATAAGAAATAGGAACAGGAGTAAGCCATATGGCTCCTCAAGCCTGCTCCGCCATTCAGTAAGATCATGGCTGATCTTCTACCTCAACTCCACTTTCCTGCCCTATCCCCGTATCCCTTGATTCCCTTAGTGTCCAAAAATCTATCGATCTCAGTCTTGAATATACTCAATGATTGAGCATCCACAGCCCCCTAAGGTAGAGAATTCCAAAGATTCACAACCCTCTGAATGAAGAAATTTTTCCTCATCTTGGTCCTAAATGGCCGATACCTCATCTTGAGATTATGAGCCCTAGTTCTAGTCTCTCCAGCCAGGGGAAACAGCCTCTCAGCATCTACCCTGTCAAGCCCTCTTAGAATTTTATACGTTTCAATGAGATAGAATCATAGAATAGAATCATAGCAGTTTACAACATGGAAACAGGCCCTTCGGCCCAACATGTCCATGTCGCCCAGTTTATACCACTAAGCTAGTCCCAATTGCCTGCACTTGGCCCATATCCCTCGATACCCATCTCACCCATGTAACTGTCCAAATGCTTTTTAAAAGACAAAATTGTACCCGCCTCTACGACTGCCTCAGGCAGCTCGTTCCAGATACTCACCACCCTTTGAGCGAAAAAATTGCCCCTCTGGACCCTTTTGTATCTCTCCCCTCTCACCTTAAATCTATGCCCCCTCGTTATAGACTCCCCTACCTTTGGGAAAAGATTTTGACTATCTACCTTATCTATGCCCCTCATTATTTTATAGACTTCTATAAGATCACCCCGAAACCTCCTACTCTCCAGGGAAAAAAGTCTCAGTCTATCCAACCTTTCCCTATAAGTCAAACCATCAAGTCCCGGTAGCATCCTAGTAAATCTTTTCTGCACTCTTTCTAGTTTAATAATATCCTTTCTATAATAGGGTGACCAGAACTGTACACAGTATTCCAAGTGTGGCCTTACTAATGTCTTGTACAACTTCAACAAGACATCCCAACTCCTGTATTCAATGTTCTGACCAATGAAACCAAGCATGCTGAATGCCTTCTTCACCACCCTATCCACCTGTGACTCCACTTTCAAGGAGCTATGAACCTGTAGTCCTAGATCTCTTTGTTCTATAACTCTCCCCAACGCCCTACCATTAACGGAGTAGGTCCTGGTCCGATTCGATCTACCAAAATGCATCACCTCACATTTATCTAAATTAAACTCCATCTGCCATTCATCGGCCCACTGGCCCAATTTATCAAGATCCCGTTGCAATCCTAGATAACCTTCTTCACTGTCCACAATGCCACCAATCTTGGTGTCATCTGCAAACTTACTAACCATGCCTCCTAAATTCTCATCCAAATCATTAATATAAATAACAAATAACAGCGGACCCAGCACCGATCCCTGAGGCACACCGCTGGTCACAGGCCTCCAGTTTGAAAAACAACCCTCTACAACCACCCTCTGTCTTCTGTCGTCAATCCAATTTTGTATCCAATTGGCTACCTCACCTTGGATCCCGTGAGATCTAACCTTATGTAACAACCTACCATGCGGCACCTTGTCAAAGGCTTTGCTAAAGTCCATGTAGACCACGTCTACTGCACAGCCCTCATCTATCTTCTTGGTTACCCCTTCAAAGAACTCAATCAAATTCGTGAGACATGATTTTCCACTCACAAAACCATGCTGACTGTTCCTAATCAGTCCCTGCCTCTCCAAATGCCTGTAGATCCTGTCTCTCAGAATACCCTCTAACAACTTACCCACTACAGATGTCAGGCTCACCAGTCTATAGTTCCCAGGCTTTCCCCTGCCGCCCTTCTTAAACAAAGGCACAACATTTGCTACCCTCCAATCTTCAGGCACCTCACCTGTAGCTGTCGATGATTCAGATATCTCTGAGATCACCTCTCATTCTTCTGAACGCCAGAGAATATCGGCCCATTCTACTCAACCTCTCCTCATAGGACAACCTTCTCATCCCAGGAATCAATCTCGTGAACCTTCATTGCACCCCCTCTAAGGCAAGTATACCCTTCCTTAGATGAAGAGACCAAAACTGTACACAGTACTCCAGGTGTGTTCTCACCAGAGCCGTATATAATTGCAGCAAGACCTCTTTACACTTATACTCCAACCCTCTTGCAATAAAGGTTAACATACCATTACCTTCCTAATTGCTTGCTGTACCTGCATGTTCATTTTGCGTGATTCATGTACAAGGACACCCAAATCCCTCTGAATACCAACATTTCTTAGTCTCTCACCTTTTAAAAAAATATTCTGCTTTTCTGTTCTTCCTACCAAAGTAGATAATTTCATATTTGCCCACATTATATTCCATCTGCCATCTTCTCGCCCACTCACTTAATCTATGTATATCCCTTTGCAGCCTCTTTGGGTCCTCCTCACAGCTTACTTTCCCACCTAGCTTTGTATTGCCAGCAAACTTCGATACATTACACTCAGTCCCCTCATCTAAGTCATTGATACAGATTATAAACAGCTGAGGCTGAAGTGCTGATTCTTGCGGCACCTCACTAGTTACAACCTGCCAACCCGAAAATGATCTGTTTATTCCTACTCTGTTTTCTGTCTGTTAACCAATCCTCAATCCATGCTAATATATTACCCCTAATCTTGTGTAACAACCACTTGTGTGGCACCTTATCGAATGCCTTTTGAAAATCTAAATATACTACATCCACTGGTGCTCCCTTATCTACCCTGCTAGTTACATCCTCAAAAAAAATTCTAATAGATTTGTCAAACACGATTTCCCTTTCATAAAACCGTGTTCACTCTGCCTAATCATATTATGATTTTCTAAGTGCCCTGTTACTACATCCTTAATAATAGATTCTAGCATTTTCTTTACTACTGATGTCAGGCTAACTGGCAAGAAATATAAAAACGGTTTGTAAGAGCTTCTGCATGTATGTAAAAAGGATGAGAGTAGCAAAAGTAAACATTGGTCCCCTAGAGGCTGAGACAGGAGAAATTATAATGGGGAATCAGGAATTGGCAGATCTGTTAAACAAATATTTTGTATCTGTCTTCACAGTAGAAGACACAAAAAGCATACCAAAAATAGTGGGGAACCAAGGGGATAATGAGAATGTGGAACTTAAAGTAATTATTATCAGTAGAGAAAAAGTACTTGAGAAACTAATGGGACTAAAAGCCAATAAACCCCCTGGACCTGATGGCCTACATCCGAGGGTTCTAAAAGAGGCGGCTGCAGAGATAGTGGATGCATTGGTTATGATTTTCCAAAATTCCCTAGATTCTAGAACGGTTCCAGCGGATTGGAAGGTAGCAAATGTAACCCCACTATTCAAGAATGGAGGGATAGAGAAAACCGGGAACTACAGGCCACTTAGCATGACATCAGTCGTCGGGAAAATGCTGGAATCCATTATTAAGCAAGTGGTAACAGGGCACTTAGAACATCATAATATGATTAGGCAGGGGCAACATAGTTTAATGAAAGGGAAATCGTGTTTGACAAATTTATTAGAGTTTTTTGAGGATGTAACTAGCAGGGTAGATTAAGGGGAACCAGTTGATGTAGTATATTTGGATTTTCAAAAGGCGCCACAGATAAGGTGCCACAGAAAAGGTTATTACACAAGATAAGGGCTCATGGGTTTGGGGGTAATGTATTAGCATGCATAGAGGATTGGTTAACGGACAGAAAATGGAGAGTAGGGATAATTGGGTCATTTTCAGGTTGGCAAGCTGTAATGAGTGGGATACTGCAAGGATCGGTGCTTGGTCCTCAGCTATTTACAATCTATATTAATGACTTGGATGAAGGGACTGAATGTAATGTATCCAAGTTTGCTGACTATACAAAGCTAGGTGGGAAAATAAGCTGTGAGGAGGACACAACAAGTCTGCAAAAGGATATAGACAAGTTAAGTGAGTGGGCATGAAGGTGGCAGATGGAGTATAATGTGGGGAAATGTGAGGTTATTCACTTTGGTAGGAAGAATAGAAAAACGGAATATTTTTAAATGGTGAGAAACTATTAAATGTTGGAATTCAGAGAGACTTGGGTGCTTTGGTACAAGAAACACAAAAAGTTAGCATGCAGGTACAGCAGGCAATTAGGAAAGCAAATGGCATGTTGGCCTTTATTACAAGAGGGTTGGTGTACAAGAGTAAGTGAGTCCTACTACAATTGTACAGGCCTTTGGTGAGACTTCACCTGAAGTACTGCGTACAGTTTTGGACTCCCTATCTGAGGAAGGATATACTTGCCTTAGAGGCAGTGCAATGGAGGTTCACTAGATCAATTCCTGGGATGAGAGGGTTGTCGTATGAGGAGAGTTTGCGTAGAATGGGCCTATACTCTCTGGAGTTTAGAAGAATGAGAGATGATCTCATTGAAACATATAAGATTCTGAGGGGGCTTGACAGGGTAGATGCTGAGAGTTTGTTTCCCCTGGCTGGAGAGTCTAGAACTAGAGGGCATAGTCGCAGGATAAGGGGTCGGCCATTTAAGAGTGAGATGAGGAGGAATTTCTTCACTCGGGGTTGTGTATCTTTGGAATTCTCTACCCCAGAGGGCTGTGGATGCTGAGTCGTTGCGTATGTTCAAGGCTGAGACAGATAGATATTTGGACTCTAGGGGAATCGAGGGATATGGGGATCGGGCAGGAAAGTGGAGTTGAGGTTCAAGATCAGCCATGATCTGATTGAATGGCGGAGGAGGCTCGAGGGGCCATATGACCTATTCCTCCTAGTTCTTATGTTCTTAAGGGACCCATGTTTACTTCAGCTAATCTCTTCCTTTTTACATAGTAGTAGA
Organism: Heptranchias perlo; assembly: GCF_035084215.1. Taxonomy (NCBI): domain Eukaryota; kingdom Metazoa; phylum Chordata; class Chondrichthyes; order Hexanchiformes; family Hexanchidae; genus Heptranchias; species Heptranchias perlo. The sequence continues at coordinate 24,938,283 of NC_090333.1, forward strand.
TGCTCTTACAATCTGTTTTTATATTTCTTGCTGGTATCCTCTCATATTCAATTTTCTCCCTCTTTATCAATTTCTTGGTTGTCCTTTGCTGATTTTGAAAACCCTCCCAATCCTCAGGCTTATTTCTCTTCTTGGCAACATTGTAAGCCTCTTTTAATCTCATACTATCCTTAACTTCTCTAGTTAGCCAGGTTGGACCACTTTTCCCATGGAGTTTTTATTTCTCAAGGAAATGTATAGGCGTTGAGAATTATGAATTATTTCTTTAAATGTTTGCCATTGCTTATCTACCGTCATATCTTTTAATCTAATTTCTCAATCTACCTTAGCCAACTCACCCCTCATACCTATGTAATTGGTTTTGTTTAAATTTCAGACCCTAGTTTTGGACTTAAGCACATCACTCTCAAATTCAATGTGAAATTCTATCATGTTATGGTCTCTCTATCCCAGAGGATCTTTAACTATAAGATTACCGATTAACCCTGTCTCATTATGCAATTCTGGACCTAAAATATCCTGTTCCCTAGTTGATTCCTTGACATATTGTTATAGAAAACTGTCTTGAATGCACTCCATGAACTCGTCCTCCAAACTACTTTTGCCAATTTGGTTTGCCCAATCTGTGTGAAGATTTAAATCCCCCACAATTACTGCATTACCCTCGTTACATGCTCTTCTAATTTCCTGATTTATTCTCTGTCCAACACCATAACTACTGTTAGGGGGCCTATAAACTACTCCCACCAGTGCTTTCTGCATCTTGTTATTGCTTAGCTCCACCCATACTGATTGTACATCCTAATTTTCTGGGGTAAGATCATTTCTCATTGCAGCCTTTATCTCATCCTTTATTATCAGGGCTACCCCCTGCACCCCCCCCACCCCCCCACTCCTTTTCCATTTTGCCTATCTTTTCTAAAAGTCAAGTACCCTGGAATATTTAGTTCCCATCCTCGGTCATCCTGCAACTATGTCTCAGTAATGACTACTAGATCAAACCCATTTATCTCTTATTTGTGCCATTAATTCATCTATCTTGTTACGAATGCTTCGTGTATTCAGATACAGCGCCTTTAATTTTAACTTTTCACTATTTTTCTCCGATGTGACCTTAGTCACTAATGCCCTATTACCGTTGTTAAACTCTGTCCCTTCCTGACGCACTCTGCTTGTTTTTACCCGAATTGCTGCTCTGCTCTGCAGCCTTGATTTTTCTCTTTAGGCTTATAAATTTACCCTGGCCTGAACCTTCACGTCCTCCCCACTTATTTAGTTTTAAGCCCTATCTACTGCCCTAGTTATTCTATTTGCCAGGACACTGGTCCCAGCTGGTTTAAGAAAAGCCCACTCCAAAGGAACAGCTCCCTCTTTCCCCAGTACTGGTGCCAGTGTCCCATGAATTGAAACCTCTGCTTCCCACACCACTCAGCCATTCATTTAACCATCTAATCTGTTCGTCCCTATGCCAATTTGCATGTGGCTCAGATAGTAATCCAAAGATTATTACATTGGCTCCATATCCCTTAATACCCTTGGCTAGCAAAAATCTATTGATCTCAGATTTAAAATTATTAATTGAGCTAGCATCTACTGCTTTTTGTGAAGTAGTGTTTCTAACAGGTGTTAGGCTCACTGGTGCATAGTTTCCTGGGTTGTGCTTGTGCTCTTTTTTAAAGGCTGGCATTAGCTACTTTCCAATTTTTGGGCACCATTCTGATTGATTTTGTTGGCCATTTCTTTCGCTTGTATGAAGCCCATCTGAGCGCAGGCTTTGTCGTCCTTTAACTTCCTCAACCAATGACTGCCTTACCTGATACTACTAATTCTATAAACGCTTCATCTTCCATGCTGGGAAGGCTGCCATGGTATCCTTTGTGAACGTAGAATATAAGAATCTATTAGTTTATTTGCTAGCCCTTGGTCACTTGTGATATGACTTGAGGGATTTATTATTAATAACCCGAAGGTTCCCTTTTTCACCTGATTGCTGCAAATATATATGTAGAGAGGTTTGACATTTCTTTAATATTCTCTGTTACCCTAACCCCTTTTTTGCTTTAACTCTCCTGACCAGTGTAGTCAATTTGACTCTCTGTTCAATTGTTTGAAACTGACACCATAATGGTTAATAGCCACATGACTTTATTTAGCACAAGCAAGAATCAATACATTACAGTATTTAAGCAGTCGTTTACAAAGCACAGTTGAGAATTATATTACCCTGTTGTCCTTGGGTAGAAGCCGTGACCTCGTTCCCCATCCCTTCATCCATGTATTCTCGTTTACCTGCCTGGTACTTTCTTTTCTGTCATGTGCACTAACAAGTTTCAGATCTCGCCAGTTATACCCCAAAAAACGGAACTGTGGCAAAATGCATCCAATCAGATATTTTCCCAAATACTTCCCTTAGTTTACCCAATCAAATGGACAACATGTACTTGTCCAGATGATACAGTGCCTTGTGGCCCCCTTATCTCTCCTTATTCTCAATAACAAGATTCTTAGCACAATGTTTCCCTGTCCCTGAAGTGGAGGAATCATCCTGTAGGCCTTGAAGGTAACAGGAGAACTAGCTAGCTTCAGCATTCCAGTATGTCTGAAGGAGTGGGGGTACCGTTATGTCCCTCCCTTAGTTTGCAATAACAAGATTCTCATGGCTGTTAGTGCCTGCAGCTAGCCGTGACTAATTAACCCTTTCGAGCCTGGTTCCCCTAAATACCTTCTAAACCTATATTTCCTTACACCAGTTTTTAACTTTGTTTACCTTGCTTTTATATTCATCTTCGTCCACCGTGCTACCCGCAACTTTATACTTTAGGAGCAAACTTTTTTTGCCCTCATTCTCTGCACTCTTTCATTTGTTGCACACGATCCCTCGGCTATCACTGTTCACCACAGAATAATAGGTCTCCCATTAAAGCAGTTAGTACTGTGTTATTAACTACTGAAAGCACAGCCAGAGAAATATCTGGTTATGAACAAGATGGAAGGTCACAGAGATGACACAGGTATGATACTGGGATCATTGAAATGTCATTTGCGGAATGCAGTCAATCAAGATTAAATATTGTAGATTGTACTATTTGATATCCTGGAGTCCCGTTAGATTGAATGGAGGTGGGGGGAGGGTGGTATTTGATAGACTCTATCTTCTTGGCAGTGTGATTCACATCTCTCATGAGATTAAATGAATTGGTGGAAATCCCAGAATGAGCAAATTGCTCATGGTCTGTTCAGCGAAAACAATCTGGATGAGCTCAATGACCATATCTCAATCTTGTATTGTCTTACATTCTTTTGATTCTTTTTGGGTGCTTCTTATTCTTTCCACTGTCTCTTATCAGCCTCAGGCTGATCGCAATTTTGCAAGCATTCCTGAGTTGGCGGAACCAGAAACATTAATGGATACAACGGTTGTCTGTGTTACTTCAGTTTCTGATGTTCGAATGAAAACTTGAAGGTTAGATTTTGCATTTGGTTTCTTTGTTTCATTTTCAACCTGAACATGGATGGAATATGTTTCTTTTCTTAATAGAAAGATCAAATAAGAAAAGGAATGCTGTGAAGGCTTAACTTATTAAGGCACATATAAGTAAGAAGTAAAATACAAAAGCGAAATAAGAAAAATTAAACTCTATAGAACCTGCAGGGAGAATGGTGAATGAAACCACTGAGAAGAATACAGGAAACCACCAAAAATATTTTTTTAAAAAGGCAAGGCAGAGAGGCAAGAGGGAAATAGGAATAAGGACAGCTTTAGAAGCCAATGGCAACAGTAAGAAATTCTTCCAGTATTATAACAGCAAGCAGGTTATCAACAAGATTTGAGATCCTTAAAGGATACGAGCAGGCTTGAAGCTGAAGATGAACTAAAAATAGTTAATTTACTAAATAACTATTTACTCAAAATGTTTATCAAAGACATTCATATCATGCCACTCATTGTAGGAGGTTCTGCAACTAAAATTAATGACTTTTAAATCACTTGCATGGGCACCCTAAATAAGTTTAAATTGCTCAAAACAATACATTCTCAAGGGCGGATCAGTATATCTGATGCTAAGTGGGACACAATTTACGAATTTTTAGTCATGAGAGAGTCCGTGAATACAAAGGAGAACTCACTGAATTGGAGATAGTTTTTAAGAAAGGCAATGCAACAAATCTGGGTAACTGCAGACCCACAACTCTTACATTGGTAAGTGATTGGCAAAATAATGTAATCATTAAGAATAAAGTTGAGGATTATCTGTGTGAAAATAACCTAGTAAGTGATGGTCAACACTGTTTCAGAAGAGGTGAATCCTGCTTCAACAACCTTGAATTTTTCTTGAGGAAATTGCATCCCAAATGGTTATTGAGTGGAAAGCCCAATGAAATAGTGTAGCATGATTCAGAATCATGAGGGCCGTAATTCCAGGAGTGGAGCCAGTGGTAGACCGTGCCCCATATTGCAGGGTCGGGGTCATTATATTCGCTGTCGGTGGCCGGTAACTGTAGAGACGTGAAAGCGTTGCCTCAAATTCAGAGCAGCCCCTAGCAGCTCCAAGAGGGACACCACCCAGGCCATTTGTAGGCCAAATTTTTTTTAAATTTTGTCTGCAGCTCACAAGGGAGCCAAAGGCCTTGAGTTAAATGGCAATTGATCCCCTCTGTTATACACCCCACCTGATTGAAGTTAGTGGAAAGAAAAATCAGGCAAGCAACTGATCCACAGCTGCCAGTTTTCGACTGGGCCCAAAGCTTTGCTGCTCAACATCCTGCTTGTGAGGCGCTCGCTGTACCTGCTGAACATCTAGCCAGGGATCAAAAGCATGGCGATGGGTTTCCACACGCATCAGGCACTTGGCTGATCAGACTAATTTACTGCCCACCCTTGTATAGAATCTCAGTAATGGCTTGTTCAGGTGTTAAACTGATTAATGGAACCTTTTTATCAAGTAGATCCTTAATAATCACTTGGAATAAGGTACATCAATGTATTTCAGAAAATATGTCTGACAGATTAGATAAGACCTGTCTTGTTTCATGTAGATTTTATATATTTCTTTGAGAGCTTGAATCTGTGACCACTTTAACTTGATTACTGGTTGCTGGGAATAGCTCACTTCATGCATGAAAGGCCCCAGTCTTTGATTTCAACATCACTTCTGTTCAGGTGAATGTCCAACGAGTGTTAGATGTAAACTTCTTGAATGTCTGTTTTCCTCACTGATATGTATTCCAAGTTTTGAGAATTATCATACTTTCAAGACATTATTATTTTTGAAATGAGGTTAAAGTACTGATGAGAAGTCAAGTATTAGTGTGATCTAATGACGCTGCTGCATTTTGCTCTTGTACTGTCTAAGAGTACATCTGACTAGATGTGCCCATTATTCACATGTAAAACAGAGGACCTCCCCCTGGTCCCAAAACTTTGGTGAGGTCAGCGACAGAGGTCCCAGGCAAGCGCATCCTGGTATGTGGTCCCCTGAATCGCAGCTTGTAGTCAGTTATACAGGGAATACCCCCCTAGATCCAAAGGCCTTGTATCCATGCTGCTACTTGGATTATTATTTCCCCCAAAACTACTGATGAGTAAAAACAAAATTCAGCATACAGGCTTAAGCATGTTCCAGTAATCACTGCAAGTTATTCCTCAGCAAACTTAAAAGCAATTATATGTCACAATTTGTAACCCTCATTTTGTGTGTAACATCACAGGTCAACACAGCACATTTGATGTCAGTATGATTTTCTTTTTAAGTTAGTAGGTAAGGGTTATTTCATTGTTATCTGTATGGTCTTCCTGTTAATTTAGCAGCATGATAACTGCACCTTGTAACTAATGGAGTTCTTTTATTCAGCAGGGTAAACAGTTGTTCATTTTTATGTTTATTCTTCCAGGTTATACACTGTATAACTCTCTTTGGAGTTTTTGTTCATTCAGGAAGGTAACGGCTAAACCTAAATTATACCTAGCATACAGACAATCTTTATCTCGGGAGTACTCTATGTGCTAAAACTCTTTCTTATTGGAGTCTCTAGTCTGTAGGAGATGTAAAGCATTGGCTGTCCCAGTCTCCCAGGAATCCAGGCATGTCTGCAGCCACAGTTTAATTTAACCTAATAAGTGATCTCATGCATTGAATTACTGGGTGTATGCAGTTGAATGTATTTTGGAGAGCATTGGTAGAGCATGATGTGTTTGATTCTCCTAGTTTGGAAAAAAAATACTGACTCACCTTCAAAAGGTCTCTACCCCACTTTCCCGTTATGATCAAAGACGGTCTAATGCCCCATTCCTTTCTTACTGAATTAGCTCTGTACATACTGCAGAGTAGTTTTGGCAACAACAAAAACTTGCATTTATATAGCACCTTTAACACAGTAAAACATCCCTAGGCGCTTCACAGGAGCGATTTTCAAACAGAATTTGACACCGAACCACAGAAGAAGATATTAGGACAGTTGACCAAAAGCTTGGTCAGAGGTAGGTTTAAAGGAGCGACTTAAAGGAGGAGAGGTACAGGTGCAGAGAGATTTAGGGAGGGAATTCCAGAGCTTAGGGCCTAGGCAGCTGAAGGCACGGCCGCCTATGATGGAACGATTAAAATCGGGGATGCGCAAGCAGCAAGAATTGGGAGGAGCGCAGAGATCTCGGAGGGTTGTAGGGCTAGAGGAGGCTACAGAGATAGGGAGGAGCGAGGCCATGGAGAGATTTGAAAACAAGGATGAGAATTTTAAAATTGAAGTGTTCTGGGAAGCCAGTGTAGGTCAGCGAGCACTGGGGTGATGGGTGAACGGGACTTGGTGCAAGTTAGGATACAGGCAGCAGAGTTTTGGATGAGCTCAAGTTTATGGAGGGTGGAAGATGGGAGGCTGGCCAGGAGAGCATTGAAATCGTCGAGTCTAGAGGTAACAAAGTGCGAACAGAACGGTGTGCGGATACACGGTGTGAACTGAGTTTGGTGAGTGTGGGAGTAATCTCTTGTGGGAGTTTAAGGGTTAATCTCTTTAAAATCTAGTGCATATTGCTTCCAACTGTTTAAGTTCAATTGCTATTAACTGTTTAAGTTCAATTTTAAAGTTTAAGTTTTTAAGTTTCTGTCAGGCTTCAGCAGAGAGAGCTGCTGTAGCAAGTTAATTGGTTAGTTAGATTAAACTGGTACTTGAAGGTGGGGCAGGCCTGACTCATCTGAGTCTCAACTGTAGAAATACAGGGGCCTGTCAGTGCGAACAGCACGGTGTGCGGATACACAGTGTGAACTGAGTTTGGTGAGTGTGGGAGTTTAAGGGTTAATCTCTTGTGGGAGTTTAAGGGTTAATCTCTTTAAAATCTAGTGCATATTGCTTCCAACTGTTTAAGTTCAATTGCTATTAACTGTTTAAGTTCAATTTTAAAGTTTAAGTTTTTAAGTTTCTGTCAGGCTTCAGCAGAGAGAGCTGCTGTAGCAAGTTAATTGGTTAGCTAGATTCAACTGGTACTTGAAGGTGGGGCAGGCCTGACTCATCTGAGTCTCAACTGTAGAAATACAGGGGCCTGTCAGTGCGAACAGCACGGTGTGCGGATACACAGTGTGAACTGAGTTTGGTGAGTGTGGGAGTTTAAGGGTTAATCTCTTGTGGGAGTTTAAGGGTTAATCTCTTTAAAATCTAGTGCATATTGCTTCCAACTGTTTAAGTTCAATTGCTATTAACTGTTTAAGTTCAATTTTAAAGTTTAAGTTTTTAAGTTTCTGTCAGGCTTCAGCAGAGAGAGCTGCTGTAGCAAGTTAATTGGTTAGCTAGATTCAACTGGTACTTGAAGGTGGGGCAGGCCTGACTCATCTGAGTCTCAACTGTAGAAATACAGGGGCCTGTCAGTGCGAACAGCACGGTGTGCGGATACACAGTGTGAACTGAGTTTGGTGAGTGTGGGAGTTCGGTGAAGTGGGGGAAGGAGGTGCTGCTTTGCCTTGCTTTTCCGTACTTTTTCCGCAGAGCGGCAGTGGACCTGAGAGTAGAAGACTGAGATTGGGGAATAAAAAGCAGCAGCAGACCTGCAACAAGAGACAACTACTGTGCGACGTCACAGGTGAGGCAGGAGAGTCCGAGAGGTGAGCACAGTATAAAACGAGAGACCTAGAGCGGGAGGAGAGTCGGAGAATCTAAGGGCAAGTCATGGCAGCAGACCTCGCACCCGTGATATGCTCCTCCTGCACTATGTGGGAAGTCATGGACACTACCAGTGTCCCTGGCGACCATGTGTGCAGGAAGTGTGTCCAGCTGCAGCTACTGGCTAACCGTCTTTCGGAGCTGGAGCTGCGGGTGGACTCACTGTGGAGCATCCGCGATGCTGAGACTATCGTGGATAGCACGTTCAGTGAGGTGGTCACGCCGCAGGTAAAGAGTACGCAGGCAGAAAGGAAATGGGTGACCGCCAGGCAGAGTAAAAGGACTAGGCAGGTAGAGCAGGAGTCCCCTGGGGCCGACTCCCTCTCAAACAGATATTCTGCTTTAGATACTGTTGGGGGAGATGGCTTATCAGGGGAATGCAGCAAGAGCCAGGTTTGGGGCACCACGGGTGGCTCTGCTGCACAGGAGGGGAGGAAGAAGAGTGGCAGGGCTATAGTGATAGGGGATTCCATTGTAAGGGGTACGGATAGGCGTTTCTGCGGCCGCAAACGTGACTCCAGGATGGTATGTTGCCTCCCTGGTGCTAGGGTCAAGGATGTCACGGAGCAGCTGCAGGGCATTCTGGAGGGGGAGGGTGAACAGCCAGTAGTCGTGGTCCATATTGGTACCAACGACATAGGTAAAAAAAGGGATGGGGTCCTGCAAGGTGAATTTAAGGAGTTAGGAGATAAATTAAAAAGCAGGACTTCAAAGGTAGTGATCTCAGGATTACTACCGGTGCCACGTGCTAGTGAGTATAGGAACAGGAGAATAGACAGGATGAATGCGTGGCTGCAGGGATGGTGTAGGAGGGAGGGATTTAGATTCCTGGGACATTGGGACCGGTTCTGGGGAAGGTGGGACCTGTACAAGCGTGACGGGTTACACCCGAGCAGGACCGGGACCAATGTCCTCGCGGGTGTGTTTGCTAGTGCTGTTGGGGAAGGTTTAAACTAGAGTGGCAGGGAGTTGGGAACCTGAACGGGGAGTCAGAAGGGAATAAAATTGAGAGCAGCAAGTGAGGGGAAGACCCAGGGGAAATCTACAATACAAATAGTACAAACAGTTGTTCAAGAACAAGTGAAAGGGAAAAGTGTAGAGCAGCAGAAAGAAAATGTACTTTAGGCACGACAGATAAAATAAAAACTAGAAGGCGTAAGGCGATTAACCCAGCATCAAAGCTGTGGCAGGGGGTTGGGAACCTGAGCAGGGAGACAGAGGAAAGCGTGTCAGGAAGGGACAGAAGGTATGGAGTAAAAGGTAAAGTGTTAAAAAAGGAAAAAGCAGGAACTAAGTGTCACAAAACATATTTGAAAGTTCTTTATCTGAATGCACGTAGCATTCGTAACAAAATGGACGAGTTAACGGCACAAATAACTACGTATGGGTATGATCTTGTGGCCATTACAGAAACATGGCTGCAGGGTGACAACGACTGGGAATTAAATATGCCAGGTTATTTAACAATCAGGAAGGACAGGCAGGAAGGAAGGGGAGGTGGGGTGGCTATGTTAGCAAAGGAAGGAATCACTGTAATACAGAGAAATGATATTGGGACAAAGGATCAGGACAATGAAACAGTTTGGGTGGAGATAAGGAATAATAAGGGGGAAAAAACACTAGTGGGTGTAGTATATAGGCCTCCTAATAGTTGCAACTCTGCTGGAAGAAGTATTAATCAGGAAATAGTCGGGGCATGTAATAAGGGAACAGCTATAATTTTGGGGGATTTTAACTATCATATTAACTGGACAAATCAAATTGGGCAGTGCAGCCTTGAGGAAGAGTTTATTGAGTGTATTAGGGATGGATTTCTTGAGCAGTATGTAACTGATCCTACAAGGGGGAAAGCAACCTTGGACCTGGTCCTGTGTAATGAACCAGGATTAATTAATAATGTCCTAGTTAAGGATCCCCTTGGAACGAGCGACCATAACATGGTTACATTCCATATCCAATTAGAGGGTGAGAAGGTTGGTTCTCAAACAAGCGTACTGAGCTTGAATAAAGGAGACTATGATGGTATGAGAGCGGAATTGATTAAAGTGGACTGGGAAAATAGATTAAAGGGTAAGACGGTACATGAGCAGTGGTGTTCATTCAAGGAGTTATTTTACAACTTTCAAAAAATATATATTCCACTGAGGAAAAAAGGGTGTAAAAGAAATGACAGCCATCCGTGGCTAAGTAAAGAAATTAAGGACAGTATCCGACTAAAAACAAGGACATATAAGGTAGCCAAACTTAATGGGAGGATAGAAGATTGGGAAGTCTTCAAAAGACAGCAAAAAGTAACGAAAGGATTGATTAAGAAAGGGAAGCTAGATTATGAAAAGAAATTAGCAAAAAATATAAAAACAGATAGCAAGAGTTTCTATAGTTATATAACTATAGTTATATGGCTAAGGCAAACGTAGGTCCCTTAGAGGATGAGACCGGGAAATTAATGGTGGGAAACATGGAAATGGCAAAAATGCTGAACAAATATTTTGTTTCAGTCTTTACGGTAGAGGACACTAAGAATATCCCAACACTGGACAAACGGGGGGCTTTACGGGGGGAGGAGCTAAATACGATTAAAATCACTCAGGAGATGGTACTCAGTAAAATAATGGGACTCAAGGCGGATAAATCCCCTGGACCTGATGGCTTACATCCGAGGGTCTTGAGGGAAGTGGCAGTAAGGATTGTGGATGCTTTGGTAATAGTTTTCCAAAATTCTCTGGACTCGGCAAAGGTCCCGGCAGATTGGAAAACTGCTAATGTAACACCCTTATTTAAAAAGGGTAGTAGGCAGAAGGCTGGAAATTATAGACCAGTTAGCTTAAGATCTGTGTTGGGTAAAATTTTGGAATCTATTATCAAGGAGACAGTAGCGGAACATTTGGATAAACATAATTTAATAGGACAAAGTCAGCATGGCTTTACGAAGGGGAAGTCATGTCTGACAAATTTGCTTGAGTTCTTTGAGGACATAACGTGCAGGGTGGATAAAGGGGAACCAGTGGACGTAGTGTATTTAGACTTCCAGAAGGCATTCGACAAGGTGCCACATAAAAGATTATTGCTCAAGATAAAGAATCACTGGATTGGGGTTAATATTCTATATTAACGATTTGGAGGAGGGGACCGAGTGTAACATATCAAAGTTTGTAGATGATACAAAGATGGGAGGGAAAGTAGAGAGTGAGGAGGACATAAAAAACCTACAAGGGGATATGGACAGGCTGGGTGAGTGGGCGGAGATTTGGCAGATGCAATACAATATTGGAAAATGTGAGGTTATGCACTTTGGCAGGAAAAATCAGAGAGCAAGTTATTATTTTAAAGGCGAGAAACTGGAAAGTACTGCAGTACAAAGGGATCTGGGGGTCCTAGTGCAAGAAGATCAAAAAGTTAGTATGCAGGTGCAGCAGGTGATCAAGAAGGCCAATGGAATGTTGGCTTTTATTGCTCGGGGGATAGAATATAAAAACAGGGAGGTATTGCTGCAGTTATATAAGGTATTGGTGAGACCGCACCTGGAATACTGCATACAGTTTTGGTGTCCATACTTAAGAAAAGACATACTTGCTCTCGAGGCAGTGCAAAGAAGGTTCACTCGGTTAATCCCGGGGATGAGGGGGCGGACATATGAGGAGAGGTTGAGTAGATTGGGACTCAACTCATTGGAGTTCAGAAGAATGAGAGGCGATCTTATTGAAACATATAAGATTGTGAAGGGGCTTGATCGGATGGATGCAGTAAGGATGTTCCCAAGGATGGGTGAAACTAGAACTAGGGGGCATAATCTTAGAATAAGGGGCTGCTCTTTCAAAACTGAGATGAGGAGAAACTTCTTCACTCAGAGGGTAGTCGGTCTGTGGAATTTGCTGCCACAGGAAGCTTTGGAAGCTACATCATCAAATAAATTTAAAACGGAAATCGACAGTTTCCTAGAAGTAAAGGGAATTAGGGGTTACGGGGAATGGGCAGGAAATTGGACATGAATTTAGATTTGAGGTTAGGATCAGATCAGCCATGATCTTATTGAATGGCGGGGCAGGCTCGAGGGGCCGATTGGCCTACTCCTGCTCCTATTTCTTATGTTCTTATGTTCTAAAGGCATGGATGAGGATTTCAGCAGCAGATGAGCTGAGGCAGGGGCAGAGATGGGCGATGTTATGGAAGTGGAAGTCATCTTGGTGATGGAGCAGATATGTGAAGAAGATCAACTGTGTCAAAGGCTGCAGACAGGTTGAGATGGATGAGGAGGGATAGTTTACCATAGTCATAGTCACTTGGGATGTCATTTGTGACTTTGATAAGGACTGTTTCAGGGACGGAAAACTGAGGGTGGTGAACCTGTGGAATTCTCTACCACAGAAGGCAGTCATTAAATGTATTCAAGAAGGAGATAGATATATTAATGCTAAAGGGATCAAGGGATATGGGGAAAAAGCAGGAACAGGGTACTGAGTTAGATGATCAGCCATGATCATTTTGAATGGCGGAGCAGGGCCGAATGGCCTACTCTTGCTCCTATTTTCTATGATTCTATGATTGGAGGGATTCAAACATGGAGTTGCAGGAAAACAACCAAGCAAATGTATGTGAAGTTACTCGGAAGTGGCAAACCTGACTTTCAGACAACTGCAAATTCCCAAATGTTGCACATGTGCAGTTAGTACCAAGTCACATTTGTAGCTTTGTTGATGTGGCTGGAACTTGCCTCAATGTCAGGGGAAGTCCTGTACAAGGCAACACTGTGAAAGCTCATTCCTGGCCTGAATGGGCCACCTGTGGCTTGAGACCTGTGGCTGGGGTGAAGTTGTCAGACCTGAAATTACTTTTACTTTTGCTGCCACCGGTATTCTGCGATCAGACTCCTAAAGGATTTCTGAGGGCACTGCCGCCATCTCATTTATTTTACAGAGATGTCTCCAACGGTACTCTCTATATTGGATACAACCCTGTAAAGTAAATGAAGTATAACCACATTTCTTGGCCCTCTTCCTCCTCCCTCCCTCCCATCAACATGCTGCCTCTAGTTTGAACTGCCAGTAACTTTCCTATCCAGTTACAATGGTTAGAAACAGTTTTTAATGTCTTTGCAGGACCAGAAAAAACAACTGATTTCAGGGCTGGCTGAAAAATCCCATAATACATTACAAAAGGTACTGCTCCGGTCAATGAGATTAAAAAATTGTACAAGGCCGTATGTTGATGACCAGGAAGTTTGTTGGGTTTAAAAACAATGCTGTGGATGGAAACCTTTTTATCAACATAGCTCATTAGTCTTTACAAAGTAAATTGCAGAAGCCAAGAGTTTTTTTGTAAGAGGAATTTAGAATGAGGCCTGATGAATGTTTTAAAATATTGCATTTTGCTCACTGCTAGTTCCAGGTCATTGCAGCCTCACTTGGACTGGCAGAAATCATGGTTCATACAATCCTAAAACCCTTTTTGGATCATTTTCTAAATAGCTCTTCAGCCGTTCAGGGCTTGAGATTCCCTTTCACGTGATTCCAGGTGAGGTTTGGCAGACTTGGTTGCCTCGTCCTAGTCTGGAATGTAGGTCAGCATCCCAGCATTGACTTTAAACTCTGAATTCTTCACAATCTCCATCTTCTCATTGTCCTTCACTATGTGGCCCTGCTGCCCTCGCTTCTTTACATTTAAGGTGGGGAGCACGAGCAGCCAACTGCTCAATATGGTCCCTTGAGTACATCTGCATGTGTGTTGCAAAGCTCTGCACAGGGAGCAGGTGGTAAACCTAAAAATTCATTTTTTATTAGTATGGAAATTTAAAAAAACAATGGCAGAATTCAGGGACATAGGGATTATACTGTATGGAGGTAGGATTACAGCTCAAAGCATTCAATATTTGAAACTGTGTCTTTTGCTAGTTTTAGCTTCTTGTAATATCCTCAAGCTCTGCAATGATGGATGAGAGGGGTGATGCGTTATTGATACTAATGCATGCATTAGTTGGTGTTACTTTTGATTGAAGCAGACAAAACCTTTAATGTGATTGGTCAGAGGACCTCAAATTGCCTCTGATAAATGCGCCTTTTTATTTGTTCGTAAGATATGGACGATGCTGGCAAAGCTGCTATTTATTGCCCATCCTAGTTATCCTGAAAAGTGGTGCTGGGCTGCCTTTTGAAATGCTGCAGGCTTTATGATGATAGCGCTCCCATGATGGTATTAGGGAGGAAATTCCCGGATATTTATCCAGCGACGATAAAAGAACGTGATATATGTCCAAGTCAGGATGGTGTGTGACTTGGAGGTGAAGATTTTGCTGATCTTGTCCTTCTTGGTGGTCAAGGTTATGGGGCTGGTAGATGCTGTCAGATAACTTTGGTGAGTTGTTTGTGTATCCTGTAATTAGTACATGCTGCAACCACAGTGTGTCAATACTTCACAGCTGGATATTGAATCTAGTGGTAGGGTTGCTGAACAAGCAGACTGCTTTGTCCTGGATGTTGGCGAGATTCTTGAGTGTTGTTGCAGCTGCCAGTGAGTGGTGAGTTTTACGTCAAAGCAACAACAACTTGCATTAATATAGCACTTTTACCGTAGTAAAACATCTTTTGGCTTTTCACAGGAGTGTAATTAGACAAAAATTGACATAGAGCCAAAGATTAGGACGGGTGACTAGAATTTGAGTCTTTACTAAAAATTCAATTTGACTTATTTTAATTGCTGACCATACATTGTACATTCCATGGCATATAACAGCATATCTTTTGACCATATAAGCAGTGCTATGGGACATCCACAATATATTGATATTGCTCACAGTAAGTTGGATGTTTTATATGGAGATAAACATTCTCCAGCATATGTTGAATGTATTATTTTGATGTGAGGTGTGCTGTGATATTGACTCAAAATTTTCTGGAGGCTGGCACCATTGTATTGGTGCATCTACATTGTAGGGTCCCATCCGTAAGTGCCATATCATAATTTCCTGGGACCTTTGCGCCACTCCGCTGTTTGCCTCATTGAAACAGTGAACAGTTAATTATAATAACCCCCCCGCCCCCCCTAATTAAAGTCAATGGCGATCACGAATTTGCTGAATGAACGCTACTTTGATTGCTGCTATTTAGAGCATCAAAGAATGGCACTATGTACTGCTGTACTAACTGTGAGTGCATATACAGCTGATTATTGGGAGTTTTGTATGAATGCCAAAAATAACGGTCAGTCCTCTGGAACGCTTTTTTCATACCAATTCCGAAGCCAGGTGAAAGACAGCGTTGCACATTTCCAATATTTTATAATTCTCAATGAATTGAGTTAATTTCAAAGCAAATGTTTAAGAACTATGTTTTAAACAAGTAAAATTATAAACATGAGATGTGCCTAATAAAAACTAATGCATGTTGATGTTTCTACATGGAAAGATTAAGCTGATTTCCAATTTTATTTCTGTTTTCGAGGCGAACAAAGAACAGTAAAGATCTTGTTTGAACTTCAATTCAATCTTTGTTTTGTTTTAATAATGTGGAAATGACAAAAAAACTAGTTTCCCTAGCTTGACATGCAGTTCAAAAATTATACTGTCACAGTCCACACTATGACATGATATCCATAATTTATAACAAAATGTTTCATTGGGCTCGATATTGCCAGGGCTGCGGGTTCGCGGTGCGGGGGGCTATTGGGCGCGTGGGTAATGCGCCCGGTGAAATCAGTCTGCCCCGCGTGCGATCGCAGCCTAATTGGATCCACTTACCTGGTCTTCCGGGTTCCCCGCTGCTGAGCTGCATGTCGGGCGGACTGCGCATGCGCAGTAAGGTCTGTCAGCTGGAGGAGCTCTATTTAAAGGGGCAGTCCTCCACTGACTGACGCTGCAACAAATGGGAAAAAATACAGCATGGAGCAGCCTAGGGGGAAGGCTGCTCCCAGTTTAATGATGCCTCACTCCAGGTGTCATTAGATGGGGTGAGGAGGAGGGGGAGGACAGAGATCTTCCCCCCGGCAGGCGGGAGGAAGCGGCCTGCCTCTGCCACCAGGAAGGCCTGGCTCGAGGTGGCAGAGGAGGTCACCTGCACCACCAACATAACGCCCACCCGCATACAGTGCAGGAGGCGCTGCAATGACCTAAGTAGGTCAGCCAAAGTGAGTACACTTACTCATTCCCCTACACTCCATCTGCCACATCACTGCCCCCACCCCACATCTCCTTCTGCACTGCCAACACTACTCTGTCACATCACTCCTCACACCCACTCAAAACTCATCCTCATCTTACCTGCACTTACTCACCTCGCCAGTACTCATCCCGCCACTACCACTCAACCCAATCCTCATACAATCTCATGGCTCTATCTCATACTCACCCTCTCATGCATCTCTTTCACGGTCAGCCTCACTCAACCTGCCACTACCTGCACTACCTGTGCTGCAGCCATAGGGCATGCATCACATATGTGCAGTAGGAAGCGTAAGGCAAACGTGTTGTGAGCATGAAGGGGATGCACAAAGATGTTTCAGGGTTTGTCATGGTTTTTACTTATATTTAATTGCTGACCAACTCACATCATATATTATATTGGCACCACTACTGCCACGTCTTTGCGAATCTTGTCTGGTTTGTGCAATAATGCCCTTTCCTGAGGATCACAATGAAGACCCAAACCTGATGCCACCCATTGTGTCACTGCAAAGTGGGTGTAGGTGTATTTGCAGGGCTCTTTTGTGCAGACGGCTGAGAGACGTCGGCGATGTCCCCGGTGGCACCCTGGAAGGATGCGGAGGAGAAGTTGTTGAGGGCAGTGGTGACATTGACAGCGACAGGTAAGAAGATGGTGCTCGGGCCAGCTGGGAGCAGCTCGGCATGAAGGAGGCTGCAGATGTCCACGACTACATGTCAAGTGACTCTGAGCCTCCGTGTGCACTGCTCCTCAGAGAGGTCCAGGAAGCTGAGCCTCGGTCTGTGGACCCTGTGGCGAGGGTAGTGCCCCCTGCGACGCATCTCTCTCTGCGGTTGCCCTCCCTCCTGCTGTGCAGGTGGATGTGTCACAGCACTGTGTTGTGGAGCTCCACTTGTCAGAGGTGGACGGCTTGGCCAGGGAGGCTGGTGATGATGTTCGCCCTCCGAGGAGGTCATGACTGCAGCTACGGCGGCCCCCATCTGGAAGATGTACATCTGAGCCGGTCCGCAAGGTAGGTACATGTCTCTGGACCCCGGGGTAAGTGTGCATGTTGGTGATTTTGACTGTCAGGAGGAGGGTGGTGGAGGCCAAACTTTGTCCCAAGTGACAGAGTGGCCTCCTGCAATGAGTGAGTATCTCCCCCCCCCCCCGCCCCACCCACCCACCTGTCAAATGGACCTTTGCAGCTGCCACAGGCTGATGGCTGCAACACGTCCATATCAACTGGGAGTGTTTCCCCCAGTATGGGAAACAGTCCCAGTTGTTTCTAAAATCCCACCCCTCCTGAAATATTCCCTTAATCAGGTCTGTTAATGACCTGAAATACCAAGATAAATATTGTTAAGTGGCACCCCGCCGGCTTTAATTGCCTGCGGGAGTCCCACATGTGGGGGCTGCGCGCGCACGTCGGCGCGTCTGTGGGGAACCCGGAAGTGGGCGGGTTGGAGCCAGGCTCCCAATCCGCTCCGGGATTCCCCGATTTTCGGAGCCCCCCCCCCCGCCAGGAACGCACCTGATAGCGGGTGCTAAACTGGAGCCCATTGTGTCTGAAAAATTGTTTTAAAGTGTCAGAGAAAAACATTAAAGGTCCACATTAATTTACAGAAATCAAAATGATGCGAATAGCAATGGTATTATCTATGTGAAATGTACTCCAAAAAAACTTTGCAACATTGTTTTTCATAAAATGGGTGAAAGGGTATAAAATACCAACAGAAAATGACTGCTGATACTGATTATTTTTAACCTCAGCAAGATACAATGGTATCTCAGAAAAGAGAGTTAAATAATTTATACTGTTACAAGGCAAAATATTTTGGATGGCAACTTCTACTACTGCAACTTAATTACAGTTTGTCAATAATCATGATATTTGTGATACCACATTATTTCTTCTTACAATAGTCAGTGACTTGTCAGTTGTATTCATTTATATTGCTACATTTGACTCGATTTACATGAAGGAATCTGTGTCTACTGATGAAACATCGAAACAGTGCAAGGTTAATTTCAATTAATTTAAATAGTTATGCATTGCATATTTTATCAGGAAATTTGTTTTATTAAATCCTAAGTAGAATACAGTTATTACAGAATGTATTAGTTCAACTGTTACACAAAGTGTTTCCTTTTAATACAGTATTTTTCAAAAACTAGTGAACTGTTTCTGGAGAGAATATTTAAAGAAACTCAATCTCAAGAATGCTTTTGGCCTTTCTCTCTTTGCTGCAGAGATATCTATTGGCAGCGTCGCTTCTGATTCGTCCATATGCTTCTGATGTGCTCATTGCGCTATATTCCAGCACATTTTGGTGCAAATTCACCAGCCACTATGGCGTACAACGGTCTAACTTATAGCGCTCGTTGCTAATATTGCCGTTGCAGGAAATTGTTTTATGTTGTCTTTGTTGAAGTCCTCTGCCATTGTGGTCAATGAGGTAATTGTTGGTGTGGGAGTTTGAGAGGGTTGCAACACTGTGGAGTGCAGGTCAGATGGAGGGAATTGGTGTTGTGATATTGGTTGAAATATTGCTGAATTTTATGAAAAAGTTGGAGAAGTTGAGTGAGTGAAAGAAAGTGAGATGTGAGGGTGGATAATGTGACAGTGGTTGCCTGCTCATGAGGCATACAATGCATCCGAGGCACTCAGCACCCTGGTACGGGTCCTGAGTGCTCATGGAATTTATAGACCAAATAACCCTATCACACAATGTATGCTAGGCAAACAAGATGTTCCACGCAAATAATGCTGCACTTCAGCTGCACAGTGCCCATTTTGAATGGAAGCTGAAGGACTGGCCACCATTCCAATTTATAAAGAAGATTCAGGCACTCTTGCCCTTTGACATCAGAACCCAGTCCCCTCAACCCCCACCCCCTTACCCTCTGTATCAGCCTCTTGATGCCATGAAAGTTCTTGGTTCAAAACTGGCATTCAGCAGTCCTTCACTCATTACTGAAACATCATAAGCAATGTGCCCGGAGTGGCATTAATTTATTCAAATAGTCTGACCACAATTTATGTGGCGAGGTCAACTTATTTGGGGAGGGAATGTCAGTGCCCATGGCATTATCGGCCCCTTAGTGTTGGTGATGGAGAGAGTGAGCATGAGGAGGTGAAAATGTGAGAGCGAGGATTGGAGAAGTTATTGAGACTGGTGTCATGGACTTGGCAATGGCATCAGCTGTAGAATGTGCTGCTTGAATATTTTCTATGGTATCAGTAGCAGTTGGTAGCAAAATAATGCGATGTTTAAATGAACTTTGGTGACTGAATGCAGAGTACAAAGGTGAACTTGTGTTGTGGAACTAAAGTGTAGAAGTTTTGGTGGGTAGTTTGGGTGTTGGTGCCATTGATATAATGGGCCAGATTTTGTTGAAAAAATAACGGCATCTGAATGATGCATGCAGCAACTTGTAGCAATGAAGAAATACCCCCTTCTCCCCGTGATTTCCATGAGGCTGCTACATTAATTGCCCATTAAACTCACCGCAGAAAGTTAAGTCTTGTAATTAACAGTGTACGTACCCTTTTAATGACATGATAATTGTTAATGTCTGTCAAATCAACCTCTCTTGCCCAGAAAGTAAACAATTTTAAGCGTGGAGCCTCATTCCTTCAAGTTGTGAATTGTTTTCGGAGATTTTAAAAATGTCAAATTTTTAATTTTAATTTTTTTTCTTTCTTTTCCTTTCTGTCACTCTCTCTTAATCCAATCTTTCTTTCCTTCTCTTTTGTACCTGATTTGACATTGAATTCACCCACTCTAATTCATCTTCCTTCTCATTCCTTCCTCTGTTTATTTCTCAATCCTTAAATCTCATTGGTTAAGGAGATACACTGATTGTCCCATTGTTCAGATGCCCTGTTGTCCTCGCTGTGCTGTTATCAGCTCGCGCTTCCAGCAGCTTTGTGGGCAAAAAATGTTAGACCTGTTTGTGCACGTTTAGGTTTAAACGAATGAGGCATGCCGCGAGATGCCCTGCTCGAGCAAAATCTGGCCTAGTATCTTTAAATTAAAAGTCATATACCTGGAATAATTGTATTGATAGTTTGATGGGGATGATGGTAGCATGTGTGTGTTTGGGCACAAAACTATTCATGAGCGATTTCTGCGAGGCTATGAATAGTCTTTTGGGGTGACTATTTGTTTCTGTGGCACTTGGATTGAGCCAAAGGCTCCTGTGGTGGACCATGTCATTGAAATGGCTTCTTGGTGTTGGTTACTACAGGTGGGTGTATGTCATGGAGGAGTCAAAATTGTAGCTAGCGCTTATTCTTGGGATTTTGAAGTTTGCTGTTTGTAGAATCATAGAATCTTACAGAACAAAGGAGGCCATTTGGCCCGTTGTGTCTTTGAAAGAGCTGCTCAATTTAGTCCCACTCCCCAGCTTTTTTCCCATAACTCTGCAAATTATGTACATGTTCAATTGCCTTTTGAAAGTTCCTATGGAATCTGATTCCACCACCCTTTTAGGTAGTGCATTCCAGATCTCATCAACCCTCTGTGTGAAAAAATTTATCCTCATTTCCCCTCCAGTTCTTTTGCCAATTATTTTAAATCTATGACCTCTAGTTACAGAACCCCTTGCCAGAGGAAACAGTTTCTCCCTACTTGCTCTATCAAAACCCCTCATGATTTTGAATACCTCTATTAGGTCTCCCCTTAACCTTCTCTTTTCTAAGGAGAACAATCCCAGCTTCTCCACTCTCTCCACATAACTGAAGTCCCTCATCCCTGGAATCATCTTGGTAAACCTCAGTACCCTCTCCAAGGCTTTGACATTCTTCCTAAAGTGTGGTGCCCAGAATTGTACACAATACTCCAGCTGAGCCCTAACCAGTGATTTGTAAAGGTTTAGCATGACTTCCTTGTTTTTGTATTCGGTGCCCCTATTTATAAAACCAAGTATCCTGTACGCTTTCTTAACCGCCGTATCAACTTGTGAATATGCACCCCTGGGTCCCTCTGCTCTCGCACCCCCCTCAAAATAGTACCATTTAGATTATACTGCCTCTTCACGTTGTTCCTCCCGAAGTGCATTACTTCACACGTATCCGCATTAAATTGTATCTGCCATGTGTCTGCCCATTTCAACAGTCTGTCTACGTTCTCCTGAAGTCCGCTACCATCCTCCTCACTACTATGTTGCCAAGTTTTGTATCATCCGCAAACTTCAAAATTGTACTCCCAAGTCCAGGTTATTTATATATAACAAGAAAAGCCATGGTCCTAATACCGACCCCTGGTGGACCCCATTGCATACTTCTCTCCAGTCAGAAAAACATCCATTCACTAAGACTCTTTGCCTCCTCTCCCTTAGCCAATTATGTACTCAAGTTACCACCGTCCCTCTAATGCCATGTGCTTCTATTTTCCAAATAAGTCTGTTATGTGGTACTTCATGAAATGCCTTTTGAAAGTCCATATATACATCTACTGCACTACCTTCATCAACCCCCTCTGATACTTCATCAAAGTACTCAATCAGGTTAGTCAGACGCGATTTGCCTTTAATAAATCCATGCTGGCTGTCCCTTATTAACCTATGCTTCTCCGAGTGAGAATTAATTTTGTTCATGACAATGGTCTCCAGTAGTTTTCCCACCACTGATGTTAGACTGATTGGCCTGTAGTCATCAGGTTTATCCCACTCCCCCTTTTTTGAACAGGGGTTTAACATTTGTAATCCTCCAGTCCTCTGGCACCACTCCCATATCCAAGGAGGATTGAAAGATTGTGGTCAGAGCTTCTGTTATCTCTACCCTAGCTTCCCTCAGCAACCTAGGATGCAAGCCATCTGGACAGGGTGACTTGTTAACTTTGAGTGATGCCAACCTATTTAAGAACATAGAAATAGGAGTAGGCCATACAGCCCCTTGAGCTTGCTCTGCCATTCAGTCAGATCATGGCTGATCTTCAACTTCAACTCCACTTGCCTGCCCAATCCTCATTTATGAGCACCTCCTTTCTATTTATTTTTATCCTATCCAATATCTCTACTCCCCCCATCTCTACTGTGACATTTACTTCATCCTATTCTTTTGTGAAGACAGATGCAAAGTACTCATTCAATACCTCAGTCATGCCCTCTGCCTCTACAAGAAGATGTCCTTTTTTGTCCCTAATCAGCTCCACCATTCCTTTAACTATCCTTTCACTTTTTATGTTTGTAAAAGGTTTTTGGGTTCACTTTTATGTTACCCGCTAATCTTTTCTCATATTCTCTCTTTGCCCTTCTTATATCCTTCTTCAATTTCCCCCTGCACTCTTTGTATTCTGCCTGGTTTTCGACTGCTTTCTGTACCTGACATTTGTCATAAACCTCCTTTTTCTGTTTCATTTTAATCTCTTATTTCCTTTGTCATCCAGGGAGCTCCAGCACTGGATGCACCATCTTTTTCCTCCTTATGGTAATATGCTTGGTTTGTACCCGAACTATCTCTGCCTTTAAAACCTGCCATTGCTCATTTACTGTTTTCCTGGCCAATCTTTGTTTCCAGTCCACCTATGCTAGATCCCTTCTCAAATCACTGAAATTGGCTCTCTTCCAGTTGGGTATTTTCACCTTCGATATTTCTTTCCATAACTACTTTAAATCTAATTATATTATGATCACTATTACCCAGATGTTCTCACACTGAAACATATTCCACTTGCCCTACTTCATTCCCCAGAACTCGATCCAGCACTGCTTCCTTCCTTGTTGGGCTAGAAATATACTGATTAAGTAAGTTCTCCTGAACACATTTTAGGAATTCTTCATCCTCCTTGCCCTTTACTCTTTTTTTTCCCCAGTCTATATTAGGGTAATTGAAGTCCCTACTATTACTGCTCTTATTTTTACATTTCTCTGAAATTTGCCTACAGATTTGCTCCTCTGTCTCCTTCTCACTATTTGGGGGTCTATAGTAAACACCCAGCAATGTAACAGCTCCTTTTTTGTTCCTTAACTCTAACCAAATAGATTCAGTTATATAGACAGAGCTAAGCGATTCCACAACCAACGGATCGGATCAAAGCTCTGCAGTCCAGCCACATCTGGTCGTGGATGGTGGTGGACAATTAAACAACTAACGGGAGGAGGAGGTTCTGTAAACATCCCCATCCTCAATGATGGCAGAGTCCAGTATGTGAGTGCAAAAGACAAGGCTGAAGTGTTTGCAACCATCTTCAGCCAGAAGTGCCGAGTGGATGATCCATCTCGGCCTCCTCCCGATATCCTCATCATCACAGAAGCCAGTCTTCAGCCAATTTGATTCACCCCACGTGATATCAAGAAACGGCTGAGTGCACTGGATGTAACAAAGGCTATGGGCCCCGACAACATCCCGGGTATAGTGCTGAAGACTTGTGCTCCAGAACTAGCCGCGCCTCCAACCAAACTGTTCCAGTACAGCTACAAAACTGGCATCTACCTGACAATATGGAAAATTGCCCAGGTATGTCCTATCCACAAAAAGCAGGACAAATCCAATCCGGCCAATTACCACCCCATCAGTCTACTCTCAATCATCAGCAAAGTGATGGAAGGTGTCGTCGACAGTGCTATCAAGCGACACTTACTCACCAATAACCTGCTCACCGATGCTCAGTTTGGGTTCCGCCAGGACCACTCAGCTCCAGACCTAATTATAGCCGTGGTCCAAACATGGACAAAAGAGCTGAATTCCAGAGGTGAGGTGAGAGTGACTGCCCTTGACATCAAGGCAGCATTTGACCGAGTATGGCACCAAGGAACCCTAGTAAAATTGAAGTCAATGGGAATCGGGAAAAATCTGCAGTGGCTGGAGTCATACCCAGCACAAAGGAAGATGGTAGTGGTTGTTGGAGGCAATTCCTCAGGGCAATGTCCTAGGCCCAACCATCTTCATGCAGCAAGACCTGGACAACATCCAGGCTTGGGCTGAGAAGTGGCAAGTAACATTCGTGCCAGACAAGTGCCAGGCAGTGCCAACAAGAGAGAGTCTAACCACCTCCCCTTGACATTCAATGGCATTACCATTGCCAAATCCCCCACTATCAACATCCTGGGGATCACCATTGACCAGAAACTTAACTGGACTAGCCACATATATACTGTGGTTACAAGAGCAGGTCAGAGGCTGGGTATTCTGCGGCAAGTGACTCACCTCCTGACTCCCCAAAGCCTTTTCACCATCTACAAGGTACAAGTCAGGAGTGTGATGGAATAAACTCCACTTGCCTGGATGAATCCAGCTCCAACAACATTCAAGAAGCTCAACACCATCCAGGACAAAGCAGCCCGCTTGATTGGTACCCCATCCACCACTGGCGCACTGTGTCTGCAGTGTGTACCATCCACAGGATGCACTGCAGCAACTCGCCAAGGCTTCTTCGACAGCACCTCCCAAACCCGTGACCTCTACCACCTAGAAGGACAAGGGTAGCAGGCACATGGGAACAACACCACCTGCATGTTCCACTCCATGTCACACACCATCCCGACTTGGAAATATATCGCCGTTCCTTCATCGTCGCTGGGTCAAAATCCTGGAACTCCCTTCCTAACAGCACCGTGGGAGAACCTTCACCACACGGACTGCAGCGGTTCAAGAAGGCGGCTCACCATCACTTTCTCAAGGGCAATTAGAGTTGGGCAATAAATGCTGGCTTTGCCAGCGATGCCCACGTCCCATGAACGAATAAAAAAAAAGTTTTTGAACCTTCTAGCATATCGTCCCTCTGTAGAACTGCAGTATTATCCTTGATCAATACTGCCACCGCCCCCCCCCCCACCCTTTTTTCCTTCCCTATCCCTCTTGAATACATAGTAGCCAGGAATGTTCAGTTTCCATTCCTGCCCAAGTTTAAGCCACATCTCCATTCTAGCCACTATATCATAACCGCATGTGGCAACTTGCGCCTGTAGCACATCAACCTTATTTGTAACACCCCTCACATTGACACACATAGATTCCAATACCATGCTGGTCGGCTTTGCTATTTGCCTGCATCTCATTCCTGCTCTTTCTACACTATTCTTTGTTCTGTTGCTGAAAGTCCCTCCTAGTTTTCGATGCAACTTGTCTCTCCTCTCTGCTGCTGCGTCCTGGTGTGCATCCCCTTGCCAAATCAGTTTAAACCCTCCCCTACAGCACCAGTTAACCTCCCCGTGAGGATATTGGTTCCAGCTCTGTTCAGGTGCAACCCGACTGGCTTGTAAAGGGGTCTCCTGCCCCAGAGCTGGTCCCATTACTCCAGGAATCTGAAGCCCTCCCTCCTGCACCATTTCTCCAGCCACGCAGTCACCTGCATGATCTTCCTGTTTCTCTACTCACTAGCACGTGGCACTGGGAGTAATCCAGAGATTACCACCTTTGAAGTCCTGTTCTTTAATCTTTTTCCTAGCTCCTGAAACTCTGCCTATAAGACCTCAACCTTTTCCCTACCTACGTCATTGGTTCCAACATGGACCACGACTTCTGGCTGCCTCCCTTCCCCTCGCAGAATGTCCTGCCCCGTTCAGTGATGTCCTTTATCTTGGTACTAGGAAGGCAACATATCATTCGGGACTCATGTTTAAGGTTGCACAAACGCCTGTCTATCCCCCTGACTATCGAATCCCCTATAACTACTGCATTTCTACACTTTTTCTTGTGCTCGCCTGTTCAGCTGAGTCTCCCACGGTGCCATGGATTTGCTTCTGACTGCTCTTCCCTGAGGTGGGTCATCACCCTCACTGGTATTCAGCACTTTGTGAGTGCCACACTCCCAGGGGATTCCTGCACTGCCTGCCTGTTCCTCCTAGTCTGTCTGGTTGCCACCCACTCCCTCTCCTCCTGAACTTTCTGCAGCTGCGGAGTGACCATCTCCTGAAACGTGCTATCCACAAAACTCTCAGCTACTTGTATGCACTGTAGTGATGCCAGCTGCCCCTCAAGCTCAGAAACTCCAGAACACTTTGTGTGTCACCAACTCATGCATGTGACGGGTCCCAGCTGTCCGGCCATGTTAGCTAATAGTTATTTAAAATTGTTTTTTTAGCTTTAAGGCTATTTAACTGTTTAGGTGGTTAGTGTTTAAGTGTTAGCGAAAGAAAACCATTAACCACTACTAAATACACTAACCAATAAATTTAAATACTTATCTGTAACTTACCCCCGCTGCTCCTCCTTGTGTTGTGATGTCACTTTTTGATTTTTTTGTCTGTTTCAGATTTGCCGCTTTATACTCTCGGGTCTTCGCTCTCTCCGCTTTATACTCTCGGGTCTTCGCTCTCTCCGCTTTATACTCTCGGGTCTTCGCTCTCTCCGCTTTATACTCTCGGGTCTTCGCTCTCTCCGCTTTATACTCTCGGGTCTTCGCTCTCTCCGCTTTATGCTCTCGGGTCTTCGCTCTCTCCGCCTTATGCTCTCGGGTCTTCGCTCTCTCCGCCTTATACTCTCGGGTCTTCGCTCTCTCCGTCTTATACTCTCGGGTCTTCGCTCTCTCCGCTTTATACACTCGGGTCTTCGCTCTCTCCGCCTTACGCTCTCCGGGTCTCCGCACTCGCTGCTTTATGCTCTCCGCTCGTTGCAGTATATTTTTCAGGTTGTTAATGTTCTGTTACAGAGTTCATCTGTTTTACAGGCAAGTAGATGGGGCTGGAGGTTCCTGCAAAGTGGCATCTATGCTGGTGAAAGGCTTTTTTTCGGTATGGGCATTGCTGGCATTCATGTGGCAGGAGTGAAGAATTAGAGGTAGCATCTGCTTGTGCAAGTTTGAACATTTGGGGTTTTACAGCATGAGGTTGAAATTTGGGCACTGTCACCGGATGGGAAATGTAGGAAAAGCAGACGGGTATGGAGTTTTGAGCAGTCCTGTCTGGTCTGGGCAGCTAATCTAAGATGTGAAAGGAGCCAGCATGTTCCTGGAGGGAGGGAGCTGAAACAAACAGAATTTCAAGATTCCTTTGCATCTTTAAGAGAGGGAGTTGAGTGCAGCAAGTAGAAAATGTAAATTGTGCTAATTGTGAGAATCAATGTTTAAAAAGTTTTAAACTTTCTTACATTTACACCTAGATTGGGGCTGTTCAGTTCTTTTAGTTTGTTGCAATTTACTTGCCAGCGGTCTGCTGCAGCTCTTGAGAAAGTCAAGGCTTGGAGTCAGTCGTGGAAAGATTAACCCAATGAAGTGCAGTAGAATAAATTTGCCTAGGTTAGAATAAGTTAGTTTTATTAAACATGCTAATTAAGGGATTAAGTGGCAGAATTATTTACAATGGGACCTGGTTTTGAATTAAATCATGCAGGAACTAGTTTAAATTTGAAATCAGATTTATGATAGTAAATGTTTTTTTTAGTGGAACTGCATTAAATTAATTTAAGACAGACCCAATTCAGTTCTTAGAAAGCTCCTAGTAGACGTAAGATGTCACAATCCAAAACTGCCCATAATTCAGCACAAATTGATACTAATTTGTATGTCTCACTTTGAATACCCTAAAATATGACTGGTATGCAAAAAGGAAATGTTAGAAAATATTTTAAGGTAGTGCAGAATGAGTTTCAGTCTGCATCTAACTATTACTGTTTCTGACCTAGGAGTGCTGGCACTAAGATCCTTTACCTTGAGCACAAAAATCACCATGATGGCTTAGTGGGTAAATGCACTTCGTGCTGTGGTATTGAGCCACATGGACCAGAAGATTTGATCCTTGCTCTGTGCTGAGTTAACTGACAGACTTCAGTTAGCTTCAATTTCGGTGGCTCAGTGAGGTTTTAGTTTGTTGTGCTATTCATAGGATAATAGAAATGTAGCTTGATGAAATATATATTGCAAGTAACTTGTTCTGTCATATAGTTTTTTAATTAATACATATCTAAGCTTGACAGGAATCTTTCCTTCAGTGTTCATTTCAGGTTGCTTTACTTCTGTTTGGCTTTCAGATGTGTTGTTGAAGTAATTGAGTATTGGTTCCAGTTTCACACAATGCTTTTAGCTTGTAGTCATTTTTTTACATAGAGATAAGTTTGTTTAGAGTAGTTCTTAGTTCTCGTAGTGGCATTTAATGGATTTCAGTTGTTTGCTAAAAGTGATCTGCCATTACAGGTTTTATATTATCTATTAGGAATTGTTCCATTTGTTAGAATTTACTAGAATGGTACCAGGGATGAGGGACTTCACTTTTGTGGATAGACTGGAGAAGCTGGGGTTGTACTCCTTGGAGCAGAGAAGGTTGAGAGGAGATTTGATAGAGGTGTTCAAAGTCATGAGGGGTCCAGACAGAGTAGATGGAGAGAAACTGTTCCTATTGGCAGAAGGGTCGAGAACCAGAGGACACAGATTTAAGGTAATTGGCAAAGGAACCAAAGATGACATGAGGAAAAACTTTTTTACGTAGTGAGTGGTTATGGTCTGGAATGCACTGCCTGAAAGGGTGGTGGAGGCGGATTCAGCCGTGGCTTTCAAAAGGGAATTGGATAAGTTCTTGAAGGAAAAAAATTTGCAGGGCTACAGGGAAAGGACAGGGGAGTGGGACTAGCTGGATTGCTCTTGCAGAGAGCTGGCACGGGCTCAACGGGCTGAATGGCCTCCTTCTGTGCTGTAACCATCCTATGATTCTATGTTCGTCAGTAAATTATAGGTGCTTTGATTAAAAAATTGTCTTGAGTTGGTATTGATTGCGTTTTTCTCCAAAATTAGTGTCAGTTAATGTTGGAGATAGATGGGTGATGCTTGAAGTATGGATATTTCCTTCAGCAGGTTCTGTCATTTCAGTGTTGAAAATTTATTAAAGAAATTCTGCAGCAAAATTGAAACTCAAGTTATAGTTACCAATCAATTTTTAGATTGTGAGCTTGTTGAAAAGGATAGTGTGAATATATTTGTTTGTATATGGGAGATTATATGGTGATGGTCATGGCTACGTTTTTTTTTATTGAGAAAACATTTGAGACAACAACAACTTGCATTTATATAGTGCCTTTAACATAGTAAATCATCCAAGGTGCTTCACAGGAGCAATATCAAACAAAATTTGACACCAGCAGTTTATTAATATGTGAACCTATATTTTCCAACAGGGTCCACCGGATTTAAAGACATCAGGCAGACCTGATCGGAAAACAGGGCAGAGTTCCATTTAAGCTGGATCTCCCCCAGCTTTTTTGCCTGCCCCATTTTCTAGCTATCATTTCCGGCACCTGCATGAAATGCCTATCCATTTTTGTTCAGTTGCATACAAATGAGATGAAATATCTGAAACAATAAAGAAACATTTAACGAGATACAGAACTGGTTTATACCCCTGAGGGGCAAGAACTCTACTTGCCAAAAAAAAACAGCCATGGACAACTAAAGAGGTAAGGGACAGTATAAGACATAAGGAAAGGGCATACAAAAAGGCAAAAAATGGCACAGATCCTGGCGAATGGGAAAGATACAAAGATCAACAAAGGGTCACAAAACAGATAGTAAGAGCTACAAAAAGAGAGTATGAAAAGAAACTTGCAAGGGATGTGAAAACCAATACGAAGAACTTTTATAGTTATATTAGGAAAAAGAGGGTGGTCAGGAGAAGTGTTGGCCCCTAAAAACTGAAAGTGGGGATATTGTCATTGACAATGGGGAAATGGCGGACATGTTGAACAATTACTTTGCGTCAGTATTTACAGTAGAAAAAGAGGATAGCATGCTGGAAATCCCAAGAAAACTAATATTGAATCGGGGACAGGGACTCGATAAAATTAACATAAGTAAAGCAATAGTAATGAAGAAAATAATAGCACGAAAGAGTGACAAATCCCCAGGACCAGATGGTTTCCATCCCAGGGTTTTAAAGGAAGTAAGTGAGCACATTGCAGATGCCCGAACTATAATCTTTCAAAGTTCTCTAGATTCAGGAACTGTCCCTCTAGATTGGAAAATTGCATATGTCACTCTGCTTTTTAAGAAAGGAGAGAGAGGGAAACCAGGGAATTATAGACCAGTTAGCCTAACATCTGTTGTGGGGAAATTGCTGGAGTCTATAATTAAGGATAGGGTGACTGAACACCTCGAGAATTTTCAGTTAATCAGGGAGAGCCAGCATGGATTTGTGAAAGGTAGGTCGTGCCTGACAAACCTGATTGAATTTTTTGAAGAGGTACTAAAGTAGCGAACAGGGGAATGTCAATGGATGTTATTTATATGGACTTCCAGAAGGCATTTGATAAGGTCCCACATAAGAGACTGTTAGCTAAGATAGAAGCCCATGGAATCGAGGGAAAAGTACGGACTTGGTTAGGAAATTGGCTGAGCGAAAGGCGACAGAGAGTATGGATAATGGGTAAGTATTCACATTGGCAGGATGTGACTGGGGAGTCCCGCAGGGATCTGTCTTGGGGCCTCAATTATTCACAATATTTATTAACGACTTAGATGAAGGCATAGAAAGTCTCATATCTAAGTTTGCTGATGACACAAAGATTGGTGGCATTGTAAGCAGTGTAAATGAAAACATAAAATTACAAAGGGATATTGATAGATTAGGTGAATGGAATTCAATGTAGACAAATGTGAGGTCATCCACTTTGGATCAAAAAAGGTTAGAACAGGGTACTTTCTAAAGGGTAAAAAGTTAAAAACCGTGGATGTCCAAAGGGACTTAGGGGTTCAGGTACATAGATCATTGAAGTGTCATGAACAGGTGCAGAAAATAATCAATAAGGCTAATGGAATGCTGGCCTTTATATCTAGAGGACTAGAGTACAAGGGGGCAGAAGTTATGCTGCAGCTATACAAAACCCTGGTTAGACTGCACCTGGAGTACTGTGAGCAGTTCTGGGCACCGCACCTTCAGAAGGACATATTGGCCTTGGAGGGAGTGCAGCGTAGGTTTACTCGAATGATACCCGGACTTCAAGGGTTAAGTTACGAGGAGAGATTACACAAATTGGGGGTGATCTGATCGAAGTTTATATGATATTAAGGGGAACGGATAGGGTGGACAGAGAGAAACTATTTCCGCTGGTTGGGGATTTTTGGAGTAGGGGGCACAGTCTAAAAATTAGAGCCAGACCTATCAGGAGCGAGATTAGAAAACATTTCTACACACAAAGATTGGTAGAAGTTTGGAACTCTCATCCGCAAATGGCAATTGATACTAGCTCAATTGCTAAAATTAAATCTGAGATAGATAGCTTTTTGGCAACCAAAGGTATTAAGGGATATGGGCCAAAGGCAGGTATATGGAGCTAGATCACAGATCAGCCATGATCTTATCAAATGGCGGAGCAGGCACGAGGGGCTGAATGGCCTACTCCTGTTCCTATGTTCCTAATGCAAGGTCATAGTACCAGACTCCCCATTTCCCATCATTTGTGTCTCATTTGAGCTGGTTCCTCCTTTTGCCCATGTTAAACAGGGGTCCAGGATTGCTCGCCATGGGAGGGAATGTACTGAAGAATTTAAAGAGCCTAGTATAAGCAGTTTAAAACTTATTTCTGACATTTTTGGATTTTTTTTTCACTTGTTAACTGCTTTGACATCTGCCTTTGTGCCATTTGCAGAGGGCACAATGAGTTTCCCATTGGGAGTTGCCCTGCATCTTTGTTTTATGGAAGAAGAGGAAGAGGAGCAATGGAGATTAGTCAAACTGGTCAAGGAGCACCAAAGACATACGAACCACCCACACCAAAATATAGAAGCAGAGACACACATACTTGCATTTGTTAGAGTAGCAGTGCCAGTGGGGGCTTTGTATACCAAAGAAGCCATCACCAAGTTATGCCATATGCTACCAGTGGACCTACAGTCTGCCTGCACCACAGGCACTGCACTATCCATGACCGTAAAGGTAATGTCTTTATTTTTCTGTGGTTATTTATTTTTAATAGTGTAGGTGTCATTAAAGAAATAGTTAAGGATAGGGCACTAAAATGGCCATACTCTCCTTGAACGTTCATGGTAGAAATACCCCCATCCCACATTTTTTGCACTTTTTCCACCCTCTATTTCTGAATGGGATACAGATGACAGCCCTTCAATAACACTCTTAAATGGCAATTCTGCATGTGTGAGCTAGGACAAGAAATTTTGGCAGGCTATTTGATTGTAAGAGCCATCACAGCAGAGCCTGATCTTCCCCTCACCTGACTTCCATACATTTTCATCATGTGACACTGGATAGCAATCAAGAATTGGAGCCAAAGCCACTTGTTTCCCTTTCAAGCGCAGTAATGTTAAGGCAATTGCAGCACTCACAACCACCCACCTGAAATTGGCTAGCTGAACACAGACTAGGGATCAAGCATGGAACCTTCCTTGTATATCGGGCTCTGTGCCACATGAAAGTGAATTTAGTTACTGACCTCTCATATGTAATCTTATAAAAGAAAAGAATCGTGGTGGCTGCCCTCTTGATCTGTGTTACTAAACTGTTTGAGGTTAGTACAATGAAACATGGCATTTCAATACTCCTCTTAGATCCCAACACTCTCCTATCACCCCTCCATCTCCCATCTAGTCCTTCTCCCATCTCCCACCACCAGTGCTGAGTGGCATTGAACATCTAGGCTAAGTGCAGAAATGAACTAATTTTGCACCTCTCCCCATACACATGAAAAACGTGACTTACAAATAAACTAAATCGGAGTAATTTCGTGTGTGTGTGTGTGTGTGTGTGTGTGTGTGTGTGTGTGTAAATAAAAAAAATCCATACTTAATGTGAGATAGCAAACATATTACATTCTATTACTGGCTGCATATGTACTGTAATATTTTTGAATACAGTGTTTAGGCAATACTGTACTATGGATGAGCTTGTGAATTATGCAGTAAATAAAATGTGAGGTTGTGAAATAGATTATTAAGCCAACTAAAGATTACATAAACTAATGCTAACTAGCTTAAGCATCAGAAATTTAAATATTTGACTTGTGAAGAAGAATCTCACTTAATTTTCACTTCAGTATATCCTCAGAATGATGTACAAAAATAAAATACAAGGAATGTAAGAAGACATTCTGTAACTTGTAAAACTGAACTCATGGCCCAAAACAAACTGAAGGGGGAAAAAGGCAAAGAAGGAGCTGTGCATTCTAAAAGCAAAATACCCTGATGAAAACAGGGTGGTCCTTAATTCAAACTTTTTGATAGAAGAGATGACTCAACCAGATGGCTCCCCTTATTTTGGTCAATTGCTGTACAATACCTATTGCATCATCTTCACTGTACACAGACATCAAACACATTCAATGTACGGTAACATCATAGCTGGTGATTTCATTTTATATAGTATTTTTATAAAAGTGCAATACTCATACATCTGCGATTTATAAATTTGAATTGAAAGGTTTCTGATCAAACCTGTTTTCTTCAAATATGATTCATGGATAATATGTTAAAAGTAATAAACTCACACTTAACAGACAACTCAGTAACATCCTAAATCATGGAAGCCTCTTTTGAGATAATCTGAGTTCATTAAAGTGAAAGTCTGAGAAGTAGAACCGAGCCCAAACATTTCCAAGGCAGGAAACTTTTACAAGGTCATCTCTGAAAATGTATCTGGAAGGAGGCAACAGTAAGAGAACAAGGCACACATCAGTCACAGTCGCCAGAAGCCTGACCCTCAGACCAGCCCAACAATTCCAAAGACACAATAAAAACAGAAAATGACCTGAGAGTTCAATATACTGAAATGTAAATTTTACTGTGCAGTGCCTTTTCCAAGAGCTGCACAATAACAATGGGCTGGAAATTGCTCTTTAAAAAGAAAGTGAGCTCAAAAGCGCTAATTAATGGCCAAATGAAAGAGCATGTTCCGGTGTCCGCACATGCACTGTCAAACGTGGAAATCCGGAACTTGCTTTTCCTGGTTCGTCGGCAATGTGACAGGTTCACGTAAAAGGGATATCGCCGGCTGCAATCAACAGAATCAATGGACCAGGGCCAACTTGCTCTTTTGCCCAGCTGGAAACAAACTAATATCGCCGCAAAACAAGTACGTTTAAATATACCAGGTCGAAACTAAGTTTTAACAACACAGTAAGTCTTTAATGACTGCCAAACAACTAAAAATTAGCTTTTAAAAATGTGGGATCTTATTACTCCTTATTTTAATAGTTTTTGGTTATTAAAATTTTTTTTAAAAAATCAAAAAATTATTTTTCCTTCTGTCTTTTATTTAATTCGATATTTCTTACCCTCTCTTTTTTCACTGTCTATAATTGTTTTTACAAATGATTTTATTGTAGCTTTCACTTCCTGTTTTTTTACATTGCAACTCGTACGTCAAGGTTTTGACACTTTGCGGCGTTTCAAGGATGCTGCAATCTGGTTGAGGGGAGAGATCGATCCTCTCACGGGTCCGAGCTTCGCTGGAGTTAACGCTGGGCTCTTCTCAGCTTCCTATTAGAGGAAGTTCTCGCAATAAAGACTGCGGTAAGTTAGTGGGTGAGTATAAATCTATGGAGCGCCGGTCAGAGCAATTTGCAGGCCTTTATTTGCTCATTTCATATAGAAAATGGATGAACGTAGTTAACCTAATAGATTGTGGATCATGGACTTGACACCTTCTCCCTCTCCAGTGAATCTGGTAAATGTCACATTATTTTATCAAATCCATTACTTTATACTGTCTCGGCTGTTGTCATTATACGTTGTTTAGTATGCATTGAAATTACATGTAATTAAATCCTTCAAAGAAAATATAAATGTTCCTGGTCTATAATTGATTACTTTTTCATAAGTTCAACACAATCATCCTTGATCATGAACTAAGTACATTTTTTATCCTTGTATCTCTACAGACAATTCTTGTACATCTATGTCCTTGGGCAAATTGTAATCTCAACAGAGGAGGATGTATCTGCACAGCACAAAGAATCTGGTCAGGAAATGAGATTAGACCTGGAACTTTATACTCAAATAAGTGAAGCATGTCAAAGATCAAATGTATTTGTTATGGGAGACTTCAAATTACCAGAAATAAATTAGGAGGCTTATTGTGGGAGTAAAAATGTTTCTGGATACAATACTGTACTGATATATGATTTAAATGGTTAAGGAACCTTCACAGAGGGAGTTGATATTGGACCCTGATAACGATGTAACAGCCAAAGATAGTAGATGAGGCTACAGGTAGAGAGGACAATATAATTGAGTTTAGGTTCAGCCTTAAATTGGAGAAGGGGTGAGTACAGCAGAGACCCTCAACTTTATGCTGGGGATTTTGAGCAGATAAGGAGGGAATGAAGAAGGTTGGAACACATTATTTGAATGGAGGAATGTGGAGAAAAATGCAATACCTTTAAGAATATATCACAGAGAATACAAGGTAGCCACCAGGAAAGGGTAGGAGAGGAAAAAGAAAATCCATATTGGCAACAAGGAAAGTAATATGAATGATGAGGATAGAAATAAACATTTCCCAAGTATAACCATAGAAATAGAACCAAAAATAGAGATGAACATAAGAATAAGAAAGAAACAACAACTTGAATTTATATAACACCTTTCACATCCTTAGGATGTTCTAAAGTCAATAATGTAGTCACTGTTATTTTGTTGGCAAAATAAAATTAAATAGAAACAAAAGATGAAGTTATGGAGAACATAAAACAAAATGTGAAAAGCATCTGTAAATATATTCAAATTATACATTTGGTCAAGTACACAGTAGGACCCATGAAGGGATGGCAGATATACTAAGTGACTTCTTTATATTTGTATTCAAGAAAGAAATCTTGGGCTGTCTTCTCAATAGAAAAGTAGAATTTCCAAGGCAAAACAAGGAAATATTCATAAAAATAGAAATTACAAATAAAGAGTTGACACAGGTTGAAGGCACTAAAAAAGAACAAAACACCCGGCCAGGATGGACTGCACACGAAGGTACTTCAGGTGGTAGTTCGTAAAATTGGTCACACCCAACATCCAACTTTAGTTAATCAATGGAATCAGGATTGTTGGCCAAACATCAGGGAAGAGTGAACATAATGCCAAATTATAAAAAAATGCATTAAAATAATTCTGGGAACTACAAGCTGGAGAACCTGACATTTGTATTGGATAAAACATTAGAGAGCATCCTGAAGGAGTAAATAAGCACCTAGAGAAGTATGGAATAACAAGAGAGCCAACATTTGGAGGGGATGGGACTTCAGAAATAGTTATGAAATTGGCTGAATCGAAGGTCAGCTGTACGTGGAACTGCATCAACATGGAAGGAGGTGACTGCAGCTGACTTGAGGATTCATCCTGTTTCAGATTATATGAAATTATTAGATATTCATTTGAATTTGCAGTTGTTAATATTGCAACAAGTTTAAAATGGCCCCTGTGACTGCATTCTGGGAGAAATTTTCTACAGTGTGTATAAAGGGAAGTTGGAAAGTACACATCCCTGTCCAGTGTGTTGATGCCTGCTTTGAAATAGGTTTGACATCTGGAATCATACAGCACAGAAGGAGGCCGTTCAGCCCATCGTGCCTATGCTGGCTCTTCTGTAGAGCTATCCAATTAGTCCCACTCTCCTGCTCTTTTCCCCATAGCCCTGAAATTTTTTTCCCTTCAAGTATTTATCCAATTCCCTTTTGAAAATTACCATTGAATCTGCTTCCACCACCCTTTCAAGCCGTGCGTTCCAGATCATGACAACTCGCTGCCTAAATTTTTTTTTTCTCATGTCGCCTCTGGTTCTGTTGTCAATTACCGTAAATCTGTGTCCTGGTTACCGCCCCTTCTGCCACTGGAAACAGTTTCTCCTTATTTACTCTATCAAAACCGTTGATAATTTTTAACACCTCTATCAAAATGCCTCTTAACCTTCTCTGCTGTAAGGAGAACAACCCTAGAGGCAACATGGGGGCAAACCATACTAGATTTAGTAATGAGTAATGAACCAGATTTAGTTAACAGCTTAACTGTGCGTGAGCATCTATCCGATAGCGATCATAACATGATCGAGTTCAATGTAGTGTTTGAAAGGGAAAAAAGTGAATCAGCTGCTAAGATTCTAGACTTGGGTAAGGCTGACTTCAATGGGATGAGACAGAGACTGTCCACAGTAAACTGGGCAAATCTGTTAATGGGTTAAACGACTGATGATCAGTGGGAAATGTTTAAAGAAACATTTAACGTGATACAGAATCGGTTTATACCCCTGAGGGGAAGAACTCTACATGCCAAAAAAAACCAGCCATGGACAACTAAAGAGGTAAGGGACAGTATAAGACATAAGGAAAGGGCATACAAAAAGGCAAAAAATGGCACAGATCCTGGCGAATGGGAAAGATACAAAGATCAACAAAGGGTCACAAAACAGATAGTAAGAGCTACAAAAAGAGAGTATGAAAAGAAACTTGCAAGGGATGTGAAAACCAATACGAAGAACTTTTATAGTTATATTAGGAAAAAGAGGGTGGTCAGGAGAAGTGTTGGCCCCTAAAAACTGAAAGTGGGGATATTGTCATTGACAATGGGGAAATGGCGGACATGTTGAACAATTACTTTGCGTCAGTATTTACAGTAGAAAAAGAGGATAGCATGCCGGAAATCCCAAGAAAACTAATATTGAATCGGGGACAGGGACTCGATAAAATTAACATAAGTAAAGCAATAGTAATGAAGAAAATAATAGCACGAAAGAGTGACAAATCCCCAGGACCAGATGGTTTCCATCCCAGGGTTTTAAAGGAAGTAAGTGAGCACATTGCAGATGCCCGAACTATAATCTTTCAAAGTTCTCTAGATTCAGGAACTGTCCCTCTAGATTGGAAAATTGCATATGTCACTCTGCTTTTTAAGAAAGGAGAGAGAGGGAAACCAGGGAATTATAGACCAGTTAGCCTAACATCTGTTGTGGGGAAATTGCTGGAGTCTATAATTAAGGATAGGGTGACTGAACACCTCAAGAATTTTCAGTTAATCAGAGAGAGCCAGCATGGATTTGTGAAAGGTAGGTCGTGTCTGACAAACCTGATTGAATTTTTTGAAGAGGTGACTAAAGTAGTGGACAGGGGAATGTCAATGGATGTTATTTATATGGACTTCCAGAAGGCATTTGATAAGGTCCCACATAAGAGACTGTTAGCTAAGATAGAAGCCCATGGAATCGAGGGAAAAGTACGGACTTGGTTAGGAAGGCGACAGAGAGTAGGGATAATAGGTAGGTACTTACATTGGCAGGATGTGACTAGTGGAGTCCCGCAGGGATCTGTCTTGGGGCCTCAACTATTCACAATATTTATTAACGACTTAGATGAAGGCGTAGAAAGTCTCATATCTAAGTTTGCCGATGACACAAAGATTGGTGGCATTGTAAGCAGTGTGGATGAAAACATAAAATTACAAAGGGATATTGATAGATTAGGTGAATGAGCAAAACTGTGGCAAATGGAATTCAGTGTGGACAAATGTGAGGTCATCCACTTTGGATCAAAAAAGGATAGAACAGGGTACTTTCCAAATGGTACTCCAGCTGCAGCCTAACCAATGTTTTATAAAGATTTAGCATAACTTCCTTGCTTTTGTACTCTGCCTCTATTAATCAAGCCAAGGATCCCATATGTTTTTTAACAGC
Source organism: Heptranchias perlo (assembly GCF_035084215.1). NCBI lineage: Eukaryota > Metazoa > Chordata > Chondrichthyes > Hexanchiformes > Hexanchidae > Heptranchias > Heptranchias perlo. The sequence goes on from NC_090333.1 coordinate 24,977,087, forward strand.
CATTTCAACTTGTCCTGCCACTTTCAAAGATTTGTGTACATATACCCCCAGCTCTCTGTTTCTGCACCCCCTTTAGAATTATACCATTTAGTTTATATTGCCTCTCCTCATTCTTCCTACCAAAACGTATAACTTCACTTTTCTCCGCGTTAAATTTCATCTGGCACGTGTCCGCCCATTTTACAGTCTGTCTATGTCCCCCTGAAGTCTTTTACTATCCTCCTTCCTGGTTATCTCTGTGTATGTTGCTAAATAAGTGTTAGGAAACTCAGGTGATTAAAAATAACTCCTTGATTAACACGCTATCAACTGATTATACTATGTCTATTGCATTGGCAATTATATTTGGTCTCTGTAATGGCTCATCCACCATCAGGTTCTGTGAGCAAGACTCGCACAGTTTTGCTTTGTCCTGAAAGAGTGTGAGTTGCTTGAGTCAGGATTTTGGGAGATCATTCTTATATCGTTGAAATCTAAGTCTTGATTAATTGCGAAGCTACCTTTTTTTAACCTTCTTTTGTACTAGCTTGAATGTCAAAGGGAAAAGAGGCATATAATTTCAGCTGATAAGGATATACTTGTCTTAGAGGGGATGCAACGAAGGTTCACTAGATTGATTCCTGGGATGAGAGGGTTGTCCTATGAGGAGAGATTGAGTAGAGTGGGCCTATATTCTCTGGAGTTTCGAAGAATGAGAGGTGATCTGATTGAAATGTATAAAATTCTGAGAGGGCTCAACAGGGCAGATGCTGAGAGGCTGTTTCCCTTGGCTGGAGAGTCTCGAAATAGGAGTCATAGTCTCAAGGTAAGAGGTCAGCCATTCAGGACCGAGATAAGGAAAAGTTTCTTTACTGAGGGTTGTGAATCATCGGACTTCTGTACCTCAGAGGGCTGTGGATGCTCAGTCGTTGAGTATATTCAAGACTGAGATCAATGGATATTTGGACACTAAGGGATATGGGGATAGGGCGGGAAAGTGGAGTTGAGGTAGACCAGCCATGATCTTATTGAATACGGAGCAGGTTCGAGGGGATGTATGGCCTACTCCTGCTCCTATTTAAGTTCTTAGAGGCTTGTAGGATGTTCTATGAAGGTTCAATCTTGTCTAAAACTTGTCATGACGTATGCATTGGTCACGATTATCAAGTAGGATTTTGGAACTTTTATTGTTTTTAAACCAGATGGAATAAAGTTAAGTGGAGTACTGTAATCTATCTAAGTTTGTTTTTGCTTCTGTTTAATGTTGCTACTTAATAGATAATTGTAAACAATTTTACAACACCAAGTTATAGTCCAACAAATTTATTTTAAATTCCACAAGCTTTCGGAGGCTTCCTCCTTCGTCAGGTGAACGGTGTGGAAATGAAATTTTCGAATCCTTCGCATTTGAAAATCACAGAACAATGCCTGGTGATTACTGCCCGTTGCCAAGGCAATCACAGTGAGCAGACAGAAAGGTGTCACCTAAAAGGCCACCGAATATACAAACCCCCAAAAAAAAAAGAGAGAGAGAGAGAAGGAAGACAGTCAATGACCCGTTATATTAAAAACAGATCACATTTGTTTGCTGGTGGGGTTACGTGTAATGTGACATGAACCCAAGATCCCGGTTGAGGCCGTCCTCATGGGTGCGGAACTTGGCTATCAATTTCTGCTCGACGATTTTGCGTTGTCGTGTGACTCGAAGGCCGCCTTGGAGTATGCTTACCCGAAGGTCGGTGGCTGAATGTCCATGACTGCTGAAGTGTTTCCCGACAGGGAGAGAACCCTCCTGTTTGGCGATTGTTGCGCGGTGTCCATTCATCCGTTGTCGCAGCGTCTGCATCACTTAATAGATAGGAATAGTTTTAGTTTAAGCTAAGGGTCTGTCAGTGTGTCAGGCAGCATCTGTGGAGAAAGAAACAGAGTTAACATTTCAGAACTGACGAGAGGTAATTTCCAGCATTTTCTTTTTTTCAGTTTTCCAGCATCCGCAGTATTTTGCTTTTGGTCTGTCAATGTGATGTTTTATGTCAGTTGGAGAGGAGTGTCTGATAGTCACTAATAAATCCAATGAGGAATCAGGAGAACCTTCTTTACTCAGAGCGTGGAACTTGCTACCACATGAAGTAGTTGAGGTGAATAGCATAATGCATTTAATGGGTAGCTAGATAAGTATATGAGGGAGAAAGGAATAAAATGATATGCTGATGCGGTTAGATTAAGGTGGGAGGCAGCTTGTGTGGAGCATAAACACTGGCATAGATCTTTTGGGACGAAGGGCCTGTTTTTGTGCTGTAACTTCTATCTAATTCAAGTATTTAAAAAAAACACTGAAAATTCTCTGTTCAGAATAAAATGTTTATATCATTCACTTTTTGTCCTTGATTTGTGTGTATGTTTTTGGCAGTGATGGTTTTCCATTCACATTTTGTGTAAGTACTCATGATCCCAACTTGAAGTACAACCTGTTGTGTGGTTATTCAAGAGTTCGTAGAAACATGTCTCATGTGACCCTTTTTATACTGTGGATTGTACCTTCATTTACATATAAACATAACTTGAGTGGGCTTTCAAATTATACATAAAACATAATTACAAAAGAGTAATTGTCCCATCAGCTTTTTCCTAATGTTAAATCTTCAATAGCATTTGGATGCTTTTGGGCAGAGCAGCTCTGCTTTGCTTTGCCAGAACAAAGCTGATTTAGTAGTGTAATTTTGGCCATTTGGCAATGCACTGTTTAAATCATGTATTGGTCTCAAATTGGCATCTGTGGTATAACTGTTCCACTGGAATGATAAATGCAAGCAGCAAAGTTTTTTTTTCCTGTTTGCTGACCTGTATAGTTCCTTCCCGGTCACATGGAAGGTATGATGACTCGAACCAAAATCATGACTGTGAAACACATCTGCAATTGTTTTTTGATTGGTCTGGCTCTTGTGGAATTTGCTCCACAGTGTAAATGGGATAGTTTCCACAGAACTGGGACTCTGAGGAGACATGCAACCAATGCGCCATTAAGCTACAACCTAAAAGTCAATACACATGTTAGGTAAGTAATCTATAACTGCCAGTACATAAACTGACTGATTATCCTTTCTGTTACTCTGACTTTAAGTGAATATGAAACTCAGACTGTACAGTATAACTGGGCAAGACAAGCACATGAGAAGAATGGAGAGCAAAAACAGAAAGAGAATTTGATGAGAAACTTGGAAAGAGCAGAGAAGGTTCAGGAGGAACCTAATAGAAGTGCTAAAAATGTTGAAATGGCTTGCGAATAGTGAAAAATTATTTCCACTCTTTAGTAATTTGGTAACAGGGAAACATAAACTCAGGATCAGTACTAAGTGGGATTACACCAATCCCAAATGTGAAGCAACTTGGGACATTTTTGCTACTTTAAACATACTATGTAAATGGTAGTTCACATAGATTCACCAGCATGATGCCAGGGATGGGAAACTATAGTTATGAGGAGACATTTGAGATACTGGGTCTATTTCCACCGGAGCAGAGAAGACTAAGAGGAGATTTAGAAAGTGGCTTTTAAAATTAAGAAGGGTGACATGGGAAAAACTATTTCCTCTGGTTGGGGAGTCAATGACAATTTAAAATTGTCAGAGTTTAGGAGAAATTGGAGGCTTTTCTGCATGGAATCGTTGAACCAGGCATCTTTTAAGGGATAATTGGATAAATATTTGAAGCAGAGGAAGATGCAATGCAACAGGGAGAGAGCCGGGGGATGGGATGTTTTTATTGCTCTAGCAAATAGCTGGCACAGCTGTGGTGGACCAAATGGCCTTTTCTGTGCTGATAACTTCTAAGGTTCCTTTAAATAGTTTGCAATGTACCTTTGTGTAAGTCGACCCAGCCCGATTGTGAAACCAAACAGGCTTGTAGTTGACAGTGAATCAACAAGTATGGAAATAAGAGATTGTTGGGAGTTAGGAGAAAGAGGTATGAAATATTGAAAAAACATGCATACTGTTACTGTAAATGTGGTACAGTATTAAAGAAATGAGAGATAACAAAAGACAGGCTGAGATATGCAGGTGAAGTAGGAAATAGCTGTAAACTACCTGTGTCGATTATCCTTTTTTCTTTCACTGCAGTACTTGTAAATTATAGTTTAGCATTTGAGACCTGTAACGTTTAACTGAGATTTGTTTAAAAAGTGCCCCAATCTAATACAACGCATTCTGAAAAGTAACCACCATTTTAGACGTTTAAATAGATTTAGAATCGGCTGTGATTTTCCCTGACAGATAATAGTAGAATGATTTACCCAGGGGGATGCCGCCATCACCAAGATGGGCGCGGCATTGCTTCTGTTATCTGTTACGACGTGGAAATTATTTACTTTTATCCTTTACCAAGATGGCGCCTTGGCGTCATCACCTCTGACGTCGAACGCTCGCCGCACGAGGATCTCCGCAGGCGCTTGGGGGGGGGGGGGTTTCATTCCTTCGGAGCAAGTAGGGGCGGGGCCTGTGCATTAGCAGTAAAGTGGCCTTGGGAAGATACCCGGTCAACTGATCGGGGAGATTAGGTGGCCAGCAAACGACCAGAGACGCCGGGGTGGTGGTGGTGGTGATGATGGTGGTAGTGAATAGAACCGAGTAAGACTAAGGAGGGAGCAGAGCGCGAATTCCCAATGAACTACAAAACCTTTCAGCGACTGGGGGCTGCACAACTCCGACTCCCCATGGACCCTGTGGTTCTACACAGGCGCAGACGGTGAGCAACGGACTGCGCACGCTCGGGAGAGAATCCCTGACACGCATCGGAGCGTTTTATTGCAGCGTAACGGTCAAATGTAACGGGAGCGGGCAGATGGCCCTCGTCTTCAACGAATACATTTAGCGGGTCAGTCAGAAATGTCGACCCAAGAGGTAGGAAACTTTCGCGTTTGGTATGCCAGCAAATTGTGAGCCCCCCCCCCAACCCACTGCACATCAGTAAACCGTTGCTATGTGAGCTCGAGCCCTTGGTATGATGAGCCAATTGATGTGAAGCATCAAAAAGTAATGAACCACGGTCCCATTCGGCGTGGCATTAACGCCTTACTGGACGACACGCCGGATGCATCTTTGCTCAAAGAGGTAGGTGTTAGCGATGTTTATGCTCGGTTCTATCTTTTTAGCAAATGGGTGGGAATGTAAGACATTTGATTTTAAAAAAAAATTGCTGACGGCTCCGTAGAGCGGTATCGTGCCAATCGCACCAAGAATCAGTTGATTCATCACCGTGAGGTTAAATACAGACTTACGAAAGGTTGGAAGGCTGTGAGAAAATTGGGTTCAGACCGAGTCAATTTTGTGATTAGAGATTTGAATGCTGTTCGGATGTCTACTAGAGTACTTTCGGCCCACTCCAGGTTTAATGAGCGTATAATACTCCCCAGGGTACTGAGTCCGAGTCGGATTGACAGCAGAAATTTGCCATTTGGAATGTTTCGCGATCAGCATCCAGGATCAGTCTGTACATCAGTCAGTGGGACTCCCTGTGGAGCTGCTCGAATATACTTGTAGCGGGTGGTTTCCTGCCATTTGATCTTGGAAGCCGCATTCACGATTGTGTTTTTGTAACCTGACTATGTAATTCCTATGAAATGAAAAATGCAGTAATAACATTCAAAAAGTGTGTGTGCATACTTTAGGAAAATTATACTCTCAATAAAAAGCTGTTTTAATAAAAAAAATGTATAACTGAAATTACATCACAGAAGTGATTGTAACATCCTTGTCATTAGATTCTTGGTAGTTATTTTAATGCAATATGCTACAATTGAGATGCCTCTCCCCATCTGAGTCACCCCTCTTATCTCCCTGATCCACAACCCAATATGCTAGAAAAAAAGTAATCATAAAACACAAACAATAATAGAGAAAGGATAAATAATTATACATATCTTGAAGTTTCTACTCTTGCTAGTTCCTGTCTACAACCATCACTGCTGATCCTCCAATCTGACTCGTTTCCACAATCTGCTGGTTCCTGCAAGTATTTTAAAACCACACTTCAGCCACAGAGGATTCCTACCAACTCCACTTCCATTCACTGATTGTAATGAATAGTTTCTGGGTGCACACTGTTCATGTTCATGTTTGAAGAATGTCCACGTGGAGCAGGAATTTGAGATATGAAAAAGAGACATGTTATTGAATCTCAATTCTATCAAAATTCATAATTGGGCATGCTGTGAATGAAGGCTTTGAGGTAAATAAAGCAACTATCTAAGGTTCATAGATGAACAGGAGGTGCTCAGCAAGTGGATCCTGGGCTGTATTATTAGTAGAATTGGGATCAGATGAACCATAAAGCTTACTTTGCTCAACACCAACACTATGCCTCCACTATGCCTCCACTCCAACTTCAAAAGAGCATTTCCAGGTGCACAGTGTAATGTTTTCCTTTCCTTCCACAGCCATCCTGTGGCAGGTCTGAGCTGGACTCACTAAGTTATTGCTGAATTATGGGCAGTTTGTGGACTCGCATTGTCAGAGACTGCTCACAGCCATTGAAGGAGGGATTTTTGTCCACTCATTCTGGATTGGATTTAAACCTGATCCCAGAGGTGAAAGGACATTAGCAACATGTTGCTTTAATTATCACAGAGCACACAGAACATAGATGTGCAATAGCCAGGAAATATTTCAATTTCTAGATGTTTGGTTTGCACAGCTTTTCCTTTTAGATACCCAAGTGCTCCTTGCTCTGGTAGGTAGATCCCTTAAAATGAATGCGCTTGTAAAAGTGCACATATATTGTATACAACAACTTGCATTTATATAGCACCTTTAACATAGTAAAATGTCCCGAGGTGCTTCACGAGTGATTATTTACACCGAACCACATAAAGAGATATTAGGACAGGCTTGGTCAAAGAGATAGGTTTTAAGGAGCGTCTTAAAGGAGGAGAGAGGCAGAGAGGTTTAACGAGGGAATTCCGGAGCTTAGGGCCTAGGTAGCTGAAGGCACGGCCACCAATGGTGGAGCAAAGAAAATGGGGGATGTGTAAGAGGCCAGAATTGGGGGAGCACAGAGATCTCTGAGGATTGTAATACTGGAGGAGGTTACAGAGGGTTGGGGGTGGGGGAGAGGGCATGGATGGATTTGAAAACAAGGATGAGAATTTTAAAGTCGAGGCGTTGCCGGACTGGGAGCCATTGTAGGTCAGCGAACGGTGATGGTTGAACGGGACTTGGTGCAAGTTAGGATAGAGGCAGCAGAGTTTTGGATGAGTGCAAGTTCGTGGAGGGCGTAAGGTGGGAGGCAGGCCACAGAACATTGGAATAGTTGAGTGTAGAGGTAACAAAGGCATGGATGAAGGTTTCAGCAGCAGATGAGCTGAGGCAGGGGTGGAGTCGGACAGTGTTATGGAGGTGGAAGTAGGCAACCTTGGTGATGGAGAGGATATGGGATTGGAAACACAGCTCAGGGTCAAATAGGACGCCAAGGTTGCAAACAGTCTGGTTCAGCCTCAGGCAGTGACCAGGGAGAGGGATGGAGTCGGTGGCTAGGGAATGGAGTTTGTGGTGGGGACTGAAGACAATGGCTTTGGTCGTCCCAGTGTTTAGTTTGAGGAAATTTCTGCTCATCCAATACTGGATGTCGGACAAGCAGTGTGACAAATCAGAGGCAATGGAGGGGTCTAGATATAATCGTTAGTTTGGAAAACAAGACTGACTCAGCCGAAGCAGATTTCACTGACCATTAATGGGAGGAAAAGTTTCTCCTTGGTGTTCAGTCAGAATGCTTAAGAACCAAATTGTTGGATGTTAACTGTTATGCTAACTAATGGGGTTTATTAGCTGCTAGAAGTTATTTCCCAGTGAAATGCTAATGAAAAATATTTTGAAGGTAACTAACTGCCATTTAGTGAGTCTGTAGCTGTGGAATGTAAGTAATTTCACAGACTTCGTTTTGGGAGGGGGGGGGGGTGGCGGGGAGCAGTTAATGCGTAAGAAGCATGACACAAAGGCTTGGTTTACATGGTTGAAGTATTTTCTGAGGCCTCTATTTTGTAATGGATAAATAGTCAGTGTTTCCACAGCTACACATGGTGGCACCTTTTCTCTGGAATATTCCATTGTAGTTATTTGTTACATAGGATTACACAGAAAATACAACACAAAACTAGCCATTTGGCCCAAATAGTCCGTATTGGTGTCTGTTTTCCACTGGAACAATAATACTAATCCCATGCGCCTGCCCAGTTCCCATATCCCTTTATTCCCTTTCCCTTCAACCACCTATCTAACCTATTCTTAAATGTTGACATGGTCTCATCATCAATCACTAACTCTGGTAGTACATTCGACAGCCTCTCAACACTGTGTGTGAATGAAACTTCACCTGTGCTTTGTCCTAAATCTTTTGCATTACATCTTACATCTATGTCCTTTTGTTCTGGACCTCTATTCTATCCCATCCCTTCATATTTTTAAACATCTCTATCAAATCAACCATAATTTCCTCTGTTCTATCAAAATAGCCCAACTTTTTCAATTATTCTTTGTATTTATTTTTTCCACATTATAGGCAGCATTTTAGTGACTCTGCGCTGTACCCTCTCTATAGCCTCAACATCTTTCCTATCGTGCAGTTTTGGGCGCTACACTATACTCCAACTGTGGTCTTACTAAAATTACATATAGATTCATTAATACATCTCGACTGTTATATTCTGTACACTTTTGCTATAAAAACCAATATTCCATTAGCTGTTTTTAAGGCGTTATCCAGTTGAGGTGCTGTTTTTAATGTGTGAACCTGAACCCCCAAATGCCTCTGCTCCTCCCATAACCCAGCTTTCACCCATTCAACATGTAATTACTTTTTTTTTACCAAAATGCACCACCTCACATTTACTGACTTTGAATTCCATCTGTCACTTGTTTGCCTATTTCACTATCTTACCTTGCAGCTTTCTTTGGTCCTCAGAATTATTTACTATACCTCCAATTTAGTATCATCTGCAAATTTCAGTACCACTCCCTATAGTTAGAAGATTTCAAACGTTTTCATATGAAAACTTGGATTGCTCTAAATTATGTAACTCAATATTGTCATTTTAGTAAAATCAAATATCTGACCAGTCTGGTTACCAATATAATTTTTAATGCCGTAATTGTCAATTTTCAAAATCCTACAGTAGTTATGTTGCTAACTTGGATTATAACTAAGAGTTGTTTGTTGGCAGTATGATCTGGAAACCAATGATGCTAAAATGCTCACATTTTCAGATATTTTACAAAGTGTTGGTACTATTCTTGAACTCCTAATTCCATGTCAGTGGAAAATCTCTTTTTAGATTCAGTGGCCAGGACGGTCCACCCTCAAAACGCTGATTTTTCAGTGGAACTGGCGTGAGCGGGTGGGAAGTACGTCAGGGATGCATCGGCACCCCACCCGTTTTTACGCCACTTTGATTTTCTGCTGGAAATGAGGAGTAATGTAGACATAGAATGTGTTTATTCATGAATGGGTGGGCCTATTGCTATATTTTCTAAATGATGAGAACAGCGTCATCCGATTGTATCTTCCGTCATTTGACCCAAAACAGCACTGGATGCCAGGGATATCTGTTAATCCCTAGCATTCAGAATTGCTGTGGTGGCTTTTAAAAGTAATCGATTGCACAGACCATGACAATCCAAAAATTTTAAAAAAGCATTTCACTGGAAGCCCAGAGGCTGCTGGCAATACTTATTGTGGCAGACTCCGAGACTTGCTGCAGTAAATTTCTGCACCTCCACATTGCTGGAGAACTTCCTGGTGGAGGCTGGGAAGCCCCTCCAAAAATATTTAAATGACTCCGAGACCAGAAGGTTGGCTGGGTTCAGGGGCTTATTGTTGTGGTGGCTGGAGATTTGGCCCAGTTCTGCAAAAGCAGTATATCTGAGCCAATATATGTAATATGTGCTAAATGGTGAGTTTTGTTTATTTGGTTCGATATGCAAACCTAAACTGTCCAATGTCCAGATTTTTCACATACCTCCTACCAGTTAAATTGTTAAATAATCCTCTAATGCTGTAGTTTCTGCTACTAAATTATCTCAGGAATCTATGGAAATAATAGTACTCAATTTTCTGCCTGAAAACTACTATTGTGGCACTTCAGTTTACTCTATAGGTCCTATGGATATATGGAAGTTTCCTTCTTTACACAAAAACTCTGGCAATATTGTTTTGTGTAAATGGATAGCTAAGGAAACAAGAGGATAGCTAAGGAAAAGGTGGGACCTATCAGGGATAATAAGGGTAACTTGTGTGTAGAAGCAGAGGATGTGGGTAGGGTTTTAAATGAATATTTTGTCTCCGTATTCACAAAGGAAAGGGATGATCCGGACATAGTAGTTAAAGAGGAGAGGTGTGAAATATTGGATAAGGTAAATATTACGAGAGAGGAAGTATTAGAGGAACTGGAATCCTTGAAAGTTGATAAGTCACCAGGGCCGGATGGATTGTTTCCTAGTCTATTGAAGGAAGCCAGGGAGGAAATAGCGGATGCTCTGAGGATCATTTTCCAATCCTCACTAGATACAGGGGAGGTACCGGTGGACTGGAAGACTGCAAACGTAGTACCATTGTTTAAAAAGAGTACAAGGGAAAGGCCGAACAGTTATAGGCCGGTCAGTCTTACCTCGGTGGTGGGCAAACTATTAGAATCAGTACTGAGAGATAGGATAAACTGTCACTTGGAAAAGCATGATTTAATCAGGGATAGTCAGCATGGATTTGTTCAGGGAAGGTCATGCCTCACAAATCTGATTAAATTCGTTGAGGAAGTGACAAGGAGGATTGATGATGGTAGTGCAGTGAATGTTGTCTACATGGATTTTAGTAAGGCATTTGACAAGGTCCCACATGGCAGACTGATCAGAAAGGTAAAAGCCCATGGGATACAGGGAAATGTGGCGAATTGGATCCAAAATTGGCTCAGTAATAGGAAACAAAGGGTAAAAGTTGATGGATATCTTTGCGAATGGAAATCCGTTTCCAGTGGTGTGCCACAGTGCTCAGTGTTGGGTCCCTTGCTGTTTGTGGTATATATTAATGATTTGGACTTGAATGTAGGGGGCATGATTGGCAAATTTTCAGACGACACAAAAATTGGCCGTGTAGTTGATAGTGAAGAGGATAGCTGTAGACTCCAAGAAGATATCAATGGGTTGGTGGAGTGGGCAGAAAAGTGGCAAATGGAGTTCAACCCGGAGAAGTGTGAGGTAATGCACTTAGGGAGGGTACACAGTAAACGGGAATATATTGAGAGGGGTAGAGGAAGTGAGAGACCTTGGAGTGCATGTGCACAGGTCCCTGAAGGTGGCAGTACAGGAAGGCATACGGAATGCTCTCCATTATTAGCCGAGGTATAAAATACAAAAGCAGGGATGTAATGATGGAACTGTATAAAACGCTGGTAAGGCTACAGCTGGAGTATTGTGTGCAGTTCTGGTCACCATAAAACAGGAAGGACGTAATTGCTCTGAAGAGAGTGCAGAGAAGATTTACAAGAATGTTGCCAGGGCTTGAAAATTGCAGCTACAAAGAGAGATTGGATAGGCTGGGGTTGTTTTCCTCGGAGCAGAGGAGGCTGAGTGGTGACTTGATTGAGTTGTACAAAATTATGAGGGGCCCAGATAGAGTAGACAGGAAGTACCTGTTTCCCCTTGTGGAGAGTTCAAGAACTAGAGGACACAGATTTAAGCTGATTGGCGGAAGGATTAGAGGGGACATGAGGAAAATCTTTTTTACCCAGAGGGTGGTGGGTGTATGGAATTCGCTGCCCGAATTGGTGGTAGAGGCAGTGACCCTCAACTCTTCTAAAAAGTACCTGGACCTGCACCTAAAGTGCTGTAAGCTGCAAGACTACGGACCGGGTGCTGGAAGGTGGGATTAGAATGGGCACCTGGTTGTTCTTCGAGCCAGCGTGGACACGATGGGCCGAATGGCCCCCTTCTGTGCTGTACCTTTTCTGTGGTTCTATGTAGATTACTTATAAAGCAACCTGTAGTGGACGTTTATGGAGAAGTGCATTTTTCCCTTCATCTTACAGAGCTAATAAATTTGTTTCTTTTGATCAGGTGCTGTAGAATTCTGGGAATAATGTGAAGATGAGTTTTCTGGGATCTGTCCGCAATTTGTTGCTGGCTCTTTGTCTGATGTTGGTCCTGGGATTTCTCTACTATTCTGCTGGGAAGTTACACATGCATGGATGGGGACAGGAACCACGTGAGTCATAAACATACTATTTTTAAAAATGCTTTAAAATAATTTTCTGGTCTCTGGATCAAGATACAATATACTGAGACTTTATAATTCCAGATTTGAGATATTTCACAATTGAGGGATTATCACTTTGGGGTAGTTTTCCCATCTGTTTATAGTCAATGGAAGGGAACTCTAGCCTTTATTTTCCAAAGTTTTGATCCACGTCTTATTGGAGATATCACTGAGGCACATTTCATTCAACCGTGGCATGTATATATTAAAAACTTTCTTGTGCCAATGGCGAAAAGTGATCCTGCTGTGTTTTCTACATAAGTGCACTCTTAATTTTGTCATTTCTTTTTAATAATGGTATGTATTACAGCAGGTTATAGCAGCTATTCTGGATGCCCTCAGAGATGGGTGCATGGAGAACAGAGGAGGAGGGAAAGAATGGAGAAGAGGTTTGCTTCTTCAACTGTGCATAACAGATCTGAATACAGGTTTATGTTCCATAAAAATAGGTTGTGTTGCTTTTACTGAGCAAAGTAGGTGCGTCCTAATTTTTCAACCTCCATAGATAAATGACTGGGACATCTAAATAGTGCAAATCACAGAGCATTGCCCTAATAACAGTTTTATATCCTTACAGTAACTATATGAGCTGTGATGTCTATTGGCCCACGTTGCAAACAAGGCCTTCTCTAAAACTGCACCTTAATGCTTCTGTGATCTTCTGCTCCACACTATGAACACGTTATTCAGGTGTTGTCATCTTTTTCTGGCTTTCCTATGATTCATGACATTTAATTAGTTTGCTATTGTTAATTGTTGCAAATCCTCATCAGTTCTGTAAAGTGATTTCTTTTTAAACAGTGCATCTACCCTGTCTGCAGTTTTGGCATTGACAGTTCATTAAATAGTTTAATTGATAAGCATGTTGGTGAATGGCATTGCATCAATTGAAGTCTTCCCTTCCTAATCCTGATGTACCGGTAACTGTCTTCATGAATTCTACATCTCTTTGTAGAGCCTTTCCTGTGACAAAGGCCCACAATTGCTGTCAGTGTCATGAATATATATATATCTCGTATGGGAAGAGACATGTGTAGCAACGTTGAAATAACAAAATCCAGATTGGTGATCCAGCTTCGGAAGTGGTTTGGTGTAAATCTGAGAGATTGCCAGCAAACAGTTGAGGCGGGTATTGATTTAAATGTGGTCCATAGTTTGCAACTGGTGTTCACAGTCCCATTGTGCATTATCTCTCATCTTTCAGAGGTGTAACAAATGACCACATCTGCTATGTGATGTTACGAGGTGCTTCAATACGGACCATTGTTTCCAGAGTAGGTTGAAGCCTGGTGGGTCATCAGAATTGTCACAGAACTTCTAGTGTGCTTCAGGATTAAATAAAGATGCTTTAAGATCATTAGCTTGATTCCAAAAAATGTTTGCTTCTTTCATAAGAGTGCTTGTCATAACGAAGTCAAACAATTGATAATCTAAATGATAGAATTCCTTGATCCTCCCTGCTCCATTGAATCTTAAGAATCTGGCTTGCATTCAAAATACAGGAAGCCCAAGAATTTCTGATGAAAAAAGAATTGATTAGGGATTGTAGCTGATTCAAGGACTCTTACTTCTCAGAAAGCACTGACTAACTAATATTATGTATAGACTCAGAGGTTAAGGGAAAGGTATTGGGGTCCTCAGCTGCTGACGCAATCTCTACCAGCTAAAAAGTCTTTGCTTGCTGAAGTTAAATTAAGCTTGGGTCAAAAGCTGTCTTTCCTGGCATCAGAAGTTTGGTATGTAGTACAGGATTGATCCTGCAGTGAAGGAGCGCAAGCTGGTGCTATATTAAGGGAGGTGTCAACTGTTTCAATCTCTGCATTGGGCTCAGTGGCCACCAGAGGGATTGGTAGGGACAGGATTTCAATTTTATGCCTTATCCTTAGCTAAAGTAGCTTCAGACCTGGAAGGTATATCTGATGTGTCACCATTTCACTCTCCAGGTTTATGTACACCAATATTGATTATTGCAGCACAACCTTGATGTAGATCCAGGTCTTCTTGGATATGTTGAACGATGAATTTCTGCCACCAAAAATCTTGTTACTACAAAGTTTTGAGCCAAGTACTTTGTTGAAGAGAACTTGGCTTTGTTACAGCTGGGTATGCCTCTGCCTGTAAACCCTGTCTCTAAGCTATATGCTAACTGGCAGACCTTTTTATCTATTTTTTTTCTCCTCATAAGTGTGGATGCCACTAAAATAGAGAGGAAAGCTATCTTATTTTTCCCCAGCTCTGGTCAGACTGATGAAATGCATAGTGGCCTCATGGCTAGAGGAGACCTTGTTTGTTTTGCAGATTTATCTGTGTTGGTCTGTGTGTAGAAGAAATGAGTCAAATGTTCCAACAATTGAAACAATGTAGCTATTTGGGTCTGCCAGCAGTCTCCTGTAACTGTCCAAAATCACTCAAATGAAGGGAGATGTATTTGTTCAAGAATGTTGGTTGAAGATAGAGTTTGTGTTCCTGTGATAGCCAGAGCGTCAGATATATAGAATTTTTATCCAGGTCACAAAGTTGAAGGAAAATAAGCCTGGTACGGGCCAGTGCTGATGGTTTATATTGACAATGCTTTGAATGGTTTATTTTCTTGTAAACCAACAGTTCCCTAAATAGTTCTAAATGGATGGCAGCTATCATGACTGCAGGATGGCTAAGCGAGTCATAATGTAGCTCTGGCCATAGGGGAAAAAGAGGGGATAGTACACCTCACCTCCTATTCACGGAAGTTGGACTTTGCCTGTTGGGCTCTTGTTTCATCTATTAATATTTAGACTGGGGGCCGGGGAGCAAATGAAGCACCAAAAAGAGAAAAGGGCAGGCTGCCTTTGGCAAAGGAGGCCAGGTAGCTTTCTGCTAAACTGCTTGATCCCAGAGGTGACATTATAGAGGTAGTGAAGTAATATCATGTAGGCCAAGAGGGCCTCCTAATAACCTCTCCCACCTCCACAGAGCCTCCAATAATAGGTTCTCTATGCTGGATAGCAGGGATTCTTGGCTACAACATTATAAAAGACTGGGAATCAGGCCAGTTGCTGCAGAGACACAGTCCTAGTGATCCAGGTCTAGCCATTCAGGCTGGTTACAAGACTGGTAACAGATGCAACAGAACTTTGCCAGGACGAATGACTCTGGAGATCAGGGTAGGGCAGCTCTTTACTCTGGTCAGCCTTGCTGTTTAGGAAGAGGTTATCCACCTGGGAATAGATAGTAACACATTGAGGTTCTATCATTTTTAGTAGTTCCAGGTAATGAGGCATGTAGCTGACCCCATTGGTGAAGATATAGTCTGTGACCAGGCACTAATAAAGATATCAATTGTTTACAACAATAATTTGCCTTTACATAGCGCCTTAACAAAAAGTGTTCCAAGGTGCTTCACAGAGGCATAAGGAAAAACAGATGCTGAACCAAAACAAGAAAAATTAGGAGGCGTGACCAAAAGCTTGGTCAAAGAGATAGGTTTTAATGAGGGTCTTAAAGGAGGAGAGGGAGGTTGGTGGGATTTAGGTGGGGAATTCCAGATTGTGGGATCTAAGTGGCTGTAAGCTCAGTTGCCAGTTGCAAAATTGGAAGGAATGCACAAGGTGGTTGGTGTTCAGGGATGTGAGTTTTAGGGCTGAAGAAGGTCACAGAAATAAGGAGGGGCAAGTACATGGAGAAATTTAAACACGGCAATGAGAATTTTAAATTTGAGGTGATGGGCATTTAGATAATGACTTTCATCTCTGCCTATTATAATATTTAGGTAGCTGGATAAGGGTAATTGCTAATAACCATTTCTTTGTACTTGTTGGACAGATTCTTTCCACAACAGTATAAATAAAAATTGCAGTTTCTTGAAGCTTTCTGTGTGAACATTGTTTATTTATATATATATATATATACATACATATATGTGTGTAGGCCTCTCATACTCCAGATATTCTAATTCAAAGTGTCATATGTTGTTATAGATGCAAAATATTTTTGTTAAAAGAGGAAGAAATCTAGTTATTTAATGCTGGGTTCTTTTGGCCTGGAGCCAGAAATTTACAAGCAAGTAAAATGAACTTCTAACAGACCAAGAATTTACAAGCAGCTACAAATACCTGGATTTACCTCTTTGCTAACAGGGAGTACTTGAGCAGTGGCTATAAAGGAATAAGCCAGTTTAAACATAGTTACATTTCACAACCATACTACAGACTACTTCTAAAATGATGTTGTAGGAGATCCAATAAGGTGGAGAGAGCAATGTGATAATAAAGGTAGATGACTGGAATGAGGATGCAGCAGATTTTTTTGAAGTGTACTGCCATGTATGCCACCCCTCCTCATCTTTTTACAAACATGGCTCCTTGTCATACCATAGTTGAAATTAAGTTTGAAGAAAATTCTTCTGCAAATAGCACAGGTTTCCAGCCTTGGTGGTTTCCTTCGTCAGACAGAGCATTCATTTTTAGTTTGCAACTCAGAGCAGGTGTGATTGATCACTCTGAATACAGTCAATTTGTCCTAACAACAACTTGCATTTATAAAGCTGGTGAGGCGGAGAGGTATAGGGAGGGAATTTCAGAGCTTAGGGCTTGGACAGCTGAAGGCACGGCTGGCAATGGTAGGGTGAAGGAAGTGGGGAATGGACAAGAGGCCAGAGTTGGAGGAATGGAGTTCTCAGAGGGTTTAGGGCTGGAGGAAGTTAAGAGCTAGGGAGGGGCGAGGTCAAGGAAGGATTTGAACATGAGGATGAGAATTTTGAAATGGAAGCATTCAGAGACCGGGAGCCAATGTAGGTCAGCGAGCACAGAGGTGATGGGCGAATGGGACTTGGTATGAGTTAGGATGTAGGGAGCAATGTTGTGGATGTCAACCGCTGAAAATTTGTGCTTTCTGGTTGCTGATGGAGATTATCAGAACGTATCAATTGTACCTGAAGGTCCTGGGGGGATGTTTCAAGATGCAAAGATTGAGTTACCTGATTGTCTTCAGCCTGACAGTCTGGTCGGTGGGGATTCAGAGGTGGTCCACAGAGCCTTTTACTCTGTATGCACCTAGTCAATCTCCTATAACATTGTTCACAGATGACCTGTAGTCTGAATACTACAGGAGAATTCTGTTAGTTTAGAGGTTAACTTACTTCAAAGGCTGCGCGGATTCCTCCAATCCAGCCTCCAAAGCCATACCCATATTTTGAATGCAGGTTCTGTGGTAAGGATCCATTCTGAGCAAGTCTCTATGTCCTCAATTACCTTCAGTTAACTAAATTTGCTTTTCAGTTCTGGGTTGTGTTTTATTATTGTTTTTCAGCTACAAAAATAATTATCTACTTTTCTGTCACTTTTACATTTTTCCTTGCTTTTACCACCTATTTTCTGCAACTCCCTCAAAGGCTTATTGGGTAAAGAGACAACTTGGTGTAACATTAATTGAAACAGATCAGAAGATTGAGGATCAATTTACAGTTTATGCTCAGTTAGATGATCTCAGCTGGGGCAGCAATAGGGTGCTACAGTTGACTTTGACACTACTTGGTCAGGGAGGAGAAAAATCAGCCAGGTTTTCCATTCCTAACTGTTGTCCAGTGACCCATGCTGGAAAGTGTGGCTGTTGGGTGAGAAGGAGGATCAGGTTCGTAATTTTCTCGTATATAAATGGCTATTTAAATGAGGAACTGGAATTGCACTTAAGCAACAATCAGCACCTTCGAGAAGCAGGGAAAACATTGCTGATGGTGGTATTCTGGTTATAAGTTGACTGTTGTATAGAGTTCTGTTTAAAATCTCTACAACGTGCTCACACTATAACGAAGATGGAGAAATGTGTAGAAATTTCAGGAAAAGTATTGGAAGCAGAGAGAAGTTTTGCATTGTCGGTAGAATTTGTAGCCTGGCCTCACTGGAGTTTGGGCAAGTTCCTTTATTTGGGATCATAGTATCATATTTACATTGAGCACCACCTAGTGGTTTTTAGACTGCGTGACACAATTTGTTTTAAGGAAAAAAGAAAAAAACTCAATGAGATAGAGTTTGCTGATTGAAAGTTTCAACGGGTAAATACTATGGTTGTTATTTCTAAAAACCTTTATGTCTATCGTTGGTTAATTAATTTTGACTGTGGTATATTAATACAAGTTGCACTAATTAGTTTCTCTTTATCTGTAACATGATATTGCCATCATCCAAATAAACCTCTTGTAGTTCTGTCAAAAAGTGAAACTGCATTCCTTTTGCTTGGCCTTGAGTAAAAACACTGGCCTTGAAATGTTACCCTCCAGCATCAGTATTTCTGCTCTGCCCAGTCTCCCTCCTCATACATCATGGATCAATTGACCAACACCCTTTAGCCTCCTAGGTGTCTCAACAAAAAGCAAGTAATGCACAATCTCTGTCATGAACCAAATCGGTGCACTAATCTTTTTTATCTCTCTCATTCTTTTAATTTGTGTCAACCAACGCTGAAATGGCCTTGCTTGACATAGTGGAAGACCAACCAATCATCAAACTGATCAATCAATTGAGTCAGACCCACTTTTCCCTGGCAGATATCACTCTTCATGGGGGAAAGGTCCTATCAGGTTAGTTATGTCAGGTTAAATTCCAGTGTTCCGCTGTCTCGGATTGCAAATTAGGAAAGAGCTTGAAATAGCTCATTATTGAGTTAAGTGTTTAATAAGATTTCAATAATTGGGAGGAGAAACGTCAGTAACAATTTCTAGTTGTAGAATCTATATAGATACTGTACAGCCTATACTGTGGTTGTTTCAATTAACTGATGCATAACTATTTTCAGAAGTCTTTTCTTAAGGAGAGCTGTAAGGAGCTCAGGTATGATGCAATTTAAAAATTCACCAATTATTTTTGTGTTTTCTTATAATAATAACATTGATCAAGAAGTACAGATTCAAGGCAATGAATTCATGAATGTTTAGTAAGTATTTTTTTCTTGCCTTTTGTGAACTGAAAGTTGATTGTTTTTATGTTTGGAGAAAGAAAGCATGAAATCTTCCAGGCTTCACTGATCACCTTACCATAGCATAGATACACATTGTACCCCATTTTAACTGTCTTGGGGAGGATGCTAAATTAGATTGATCTTATGTTAATACTGTTTGACTTCTGCTCTTTGAAGTCTGCATAATTCTGACTATGACTGATGAATAATCCCAGTGTTGACAAGCAGTGTTATAAGCGCACAAAAAAGACATTGCTGAAATTGGCCTTACTATTAGGCCCTAAACATCATCTTGATGGATAGCATTGGAAATAATGTTTTTCAATAAGTCAAGCTCTGCTCTAATACGTCATTAAAAAAAAAGTACTTTTGTACTAATTTTGTAATCACTGCCTTGGGCATTGGAGGATGAAATTATTGCTGGTGACTGACCATAATGCATCTTCATACTGAGTGGAGAAGCTATACATTATATTTAATTACCATTATTTTAGTTTCTTTTGTCTCTCGTAAGACCATATCTGTTAGCTTGGCTTAGTTGGTATCACTCTTGCCTCCAATTCAGAAAGGCATGCGTTCCAATCCCCACACCAGGCCTTGAGCACACCAATACAGTACTGAGGGATTGCTGCATTATTGGAGATGTTGTCTTTTGGATGGGATGTTAAATTGAGGCCTTGTCTACTTGTTCAGTTGGGCATAAAAGAGCCCATGGCACTATTTGAGGAACAGGAGGGAGTTCTCCTGGTATCCTGGCCAATATTCCCTCATCCAGTACCACCAAAAAACAGATTAACTGGTCATTCATCTAATTTGATGTTTGTGGGACCTCGCTGTGTGCAATTAGATGCCACGCTGTCTACATAACAACAGTGACTGCACTTTTAAATACACTATATAAATACAAGTTCTTTATTTTCTGGGCATTTCGTTTGGCCAGCTACATGAGCTCTTTAGAAATAGCGCCATAACATATGGTAGTTTTTAATGGTTGTCCATTCCTCCATTTCACAGTGTAAGGCAGCTGTTTGTAGAAATTTGATAATCAATATGTTAACCATTAATTTTTAGTTTGCGTCCCTTATACTAAGGTAACTGATTTTCAATTATGATGTAAAAACAAAAAATGTTGTAAATACACCACAGGTCCTTCAGCAACTGAAAAGGTAGGTCAGTGGTTCAGGTAGAGAGCTTACTGAATGGGTCTGTACCTGAAACTCAACAGTTTCTTTTCAGATGACGATAGACTTGCTGTGCATTTCTGTTTTAATTTCGGATTTCCAGCATTTTGAAAATGTTTTCTTTTTATTGTTCCTACTTCTTAACTAAGTTATTGAATAATTGTTTCAGGCATGGTAGTACACAGAAAGGAGCAGTTTACTAGCAAGTCATTCATATAAAAAATGCACCTTATTCAGACGACCTAAATGGAAAATGCTCTATATGTGTGCACAGACGTACCATGAATGTATGCTTGGATGGAGCAATTCTGGTAGTGATGGCAGGAAGAGTAATTGATTTGGTACAGTCTATATCTGTTGATTCAAAGTTATTTTTGCGCAATTTCAATTCAAATTAATAAATAATTAGAATTAAGCAACTTCAAATTAAGAGGAGTAGAATGTAATCTTTTTCGAAATGGAGTTTTAACATTTAAGATGCCTGCTACTGCAGTGACTGGACAGTACCAGTGGAGGGAGACATTGTCTTGATACAAAGCTGGTGGGAAAGTAAGCTGTGAGGAGGACACAAAGGGCTCGATTTTAAAACAAAGGTGCGAGTGCGTTGGGGGCACTATTTAAAGCACTAAATCACCGAGTTGAAGTAGTTTAAAAATGAATAAATGTAATTTACAATGAAGGCAAGTGATTTTAACACTGCCTCAACGTGTTTCCCGTGCTGTGTGAAACACGGCATTGGGAAGTCATCGGGTTTCAGCCGGCAGCCATTTGGACATTTAAATCCCTGTTTGAAAGTTGGGGATAAAAAGTCAGTTATTGCAGTAGGGCACTCAGTTCTCTCAGACAAACTTTTGGCTGGGAGATCTTTGTGTTTGGACTGAAAATTCTTGGTTTCCACTCAGAATTGTTCCGTTTACACATATTTGCCAACTTTTCGGACCCCCTCAAGCTGACACCATCAGGACGGGGGCACGATGGCTCCACTCACCAGTACATCAGAGGACGAGGAACATCACCATCCTCGCCAGGCACGGTATGCACTTCCGCCACTTGTAGCTCAGCAACACAGTACTGCGCCACAGGCACCTGCACAAGAGCAGAGAGGACAACAACAGAGGGAGCGACGTCGCAGGAGGCACTACCCTCGTCAGAGGGCCTAAAGACCGGGGCTCAGCTTCCTGGACCTCTCTGAGGAGCAGTGCATACGGAGGCTGAGAGTGAGTCGCCGGGTGGTTGCAGATATCTGCAGCCTCCTTCCTGCCGAGCTGCTCCCAGCTAGACCTGGCGGCATCTCATTACCCATCACAGTTAAAGTGACCACTGCCTTCAACTTCTTCACCTCTGGATCATTCCAGGGTGCCACCGGTGACATCGCTGGGGTCTCTGTTATCTGTGCACAAGTGCATAAGGCAGGTCACCGACGGTTTGTTTCGCAGGGCCTCGCAATATGTCAGCTTCCCCATGGACGACCTCAGCCAGATGGAGAGGGTAGTGGGATTCCACTCGGTGGCTAGCTTCCCACGTGTACAGGGTGCAATCGATTGCACGCATATAGCAATCCGAGCACCTCCACACAAGCCAGGACTGTTCATCAGCAGAAAGGGTTATCACTCCATCAACGCTCAGCTCGTTTGTGACCACCGCAAAAGATTTCTTCATGTGTGCACCCAGATTCCCTGGCAGCTGCCACGATTCATTCATTCTGAGGGAATCCAACATCCGGGCCTTTTCCAGACACCGAACAGCCTTAAGGGCTGACTCCTCGGGGACAAGGGATACCCCTTGCACAAGTGGCTCATGACACCTCTGAGGAACCCCATCAGCGAGGAACAGCGTTGATACAACGACAGCCACATCGCCACCAGGTCTGTAATTGAACATGCGATAGGACTGCTGAAGATGCGATTTTGGTGCTTTGATCTTTCTGGGGGAGCGCTTCAATATGCACCAGCGAGAGTGAGTCGCATTATAGTAGTTTGTTGTGTCCTGCACAACATGGCGCAACAGAGCGGGGTACCGGTTGATGAGGCCCCATGCCCTCATCCAGCATGCACATTCAGGAGGAGCAGGAGGAGGAGGAGGATGACGAACCCATGGGCAGAGCAGCGGCTCACCTGGCTGCTCGTGAGGTCAGGGAGTCACTAATATCTGAACGATTCTCATAAGGACATATAGAAAGTGAGGATAGTCCAGTCCACATAGCACCTGGAAAGAGCAGTGCCAACACCAACCCCCCCCCCCCCACCCCCACCAACACAAAACAGTCCTACAACTACCGATACACCCACTGGGTGGCATCAAGTGTTGCCGTTCATGATGAAGCACATGAAAGGGTGCTATCACAAAAGGCAGCCAAGAATGGGCAAGATGTGGCAATAGTGGTGAGAATGATAACATTTAATGTGACTTTAACAAAAACCAAATATAAATTAAAAAAACATGGCAGTCTGCCAGACACCCTTGTGCATACCCTTCGTGATCACAAACCCTTAGCCTGTCTCTTCCTACTACTTCAGCGTGCTGCAGTAGAGGTAGTGGCAGGTTGCTCATGTCTATGGCTGGACTGCTTAGATGCTTTTGGCCTACGCCCTCTGGGTTTTGGAGCCCGTGAGGTCCCCTCCAAAGACTGCCCCTGTGCAGGGGCAGACTCAGCCACCTGGAGGGGAGGCAGCATTGCGAGTACTGGTTGAGAGGGGGGTAATGGGTGAGACGTGGGAGCACTTTGAGTGGCCTCCCCACTTCCATGTCCCCTTTCGCCATCATCCCTCTCCTGGACCAGGCCCACATCACTCCTACTACCCTGCTGGAGAACAGTTTGGAGGACATGTTTGATGTCTTGGAAGCCCAGATGTAAAGTTTCTGTCTGCCTTTTAAGGCGGAAGAATGTTGTTCACCGAGAGTCCGAACGGCTGCTGTCAGGGCCTGAATGGACTCATTTGTGAGCCATGCTTGAAGATCAACAGAGGCCAGCCTTCTCTCCATTGCAGACATTCCCACAGTTATGTGCGACACTATCTCAGACAGTTCCTCACGTCACTGCGAGACTATCTCAGAGATTCCCTCATGTACCTGTGCCTCCAGTCCACTAATGCAGGAGATGGACTCCTCCATCCTCTCCGCTATTGTGGAGAGTGTGCGTGGCACCTATTCCAGTACCTCGCAAATGTGCTGCTGTCCCTCGATCATTCTCCTTTTTGAAGGATGGCCCCCAGGATTCATCATCTGCGTCCAGCTGAGCAGAGCCTGAAGAGTAGTCTCCACAGCTGCTCCTGCCACCAGTGTCTGCTCGTGTTCACTTGTGTGTGGTGACTCACCAGATGCCAACCTAACTAACTGACTACTAGGACCCACAGAGGTGTGAGTATCCGCACTGGTGGATGGCTCGCTAAGCTATGACGGTGAGCCCTCAGAGGCCTGGAACTCCTCTGAGGAATTGCCCTCTGCCATCACTTCGGTCTTTGAATGGCCTGTAAGAGAACAGAAGGCAATATTAAGCATCATCACAGATGTGTCATGTTGCAATGAGCATACTGAGGTGTTCAACATGCTAATCATTGTTAACATCAATTCATGTTGTGTGCGATGTTGTGTCACTTTAAAGTTTGTGGGGTGCCCGTCTCGAGTGCCTGTCCATCGGGGACGCCGAGGGTGTGGCTGATCTCCAGGGCCGCCTCCTCTGCCTCTGTGAGGACTATTATTTGTTGTGGCCCCCCTCCAGCCTCGCACTTTTGCGTACATTTTGCGCTCTCTTCTCCTAAAAGGTGTGAGTGAGTGAGGATGAAGTGGTCAGCCGATGAATGCATTGGTTTGGGTCAGACTGACCATGAAAGAGATGCATCAGAAGTTGAGTATCAGACAGAGTCATCATATTGGACCAGGATTAGGGTAAGTGGTGGTGGTGGGGTCACAAATGGGGAGGTGAAGAAGTGCTCAGGAAGTGAAGGTAAGTTGAGTATGAGCCTTAAGTGGGTGTGAGGAGTGATGTGATGGAGTAGTCTTGGCCATGCAGAATGAGTTGGGCGGGGGGGGGGGGGTGGAGTGGTGATATGCATCACGGAATGCAGGAGAATCAATAAGTGTACTCATTTTTGCTGACCTAGTTAGGTCATTGAAACGCTTCCTGCACTGGACCCAAGTGCGTGATATGTTGCTCCCGCTGGTGACCTCCTCTGCCACCTCGAACCAGGCCTTCTTGGTTGCAGAGGCAGGACACTTCCTCCTGTCGGCTGGATAGAATAGTTCCCTCCTCCTCCTCACCCCGGCCAGTAGCAGCTGAAGTGAGGCATTGCTGAATCTTAGAGCAGCCGTGTCCCTGTGCTGCTCCATTGGGTCTTCTTGCTCCAGCAAAATCCATTTGAGCAATGGCCCTTTAAATCTAGACACTCCAGCTGACAGCCTGTCATGCAGGTGCGCAGTCCGCCACTGTGCAGCTTTCAGACGGCAAACCTGGAAATAAGATTAATGGCCACCAATTAAGTTGCGATGGCGTGGGGAACAGTAAGTTTTTATTTTTTGGGTTTGCCGTGTGCCCATTGACCCCCCCCCCCCAAACCACTGCCATCCCGCTGCCCTTTTAAATTCGTGCCCAAAGAGTCTGGAAAGGGATGTAGACAGATTAAGTGAGTGGGCAAGAAGGTGGCAGATGGGGAAATGTGAGGTTATTCACTTTGGTAGGAAGAATAGAAAAACAGAATATTTTTAAATGGTGAGAAACTATTAAATGTTGGTGTCCAGAGAGACTTAGGTGTCTTGGTACAAAAAACACAAAAAGTTAGCATGCAGGTACAGCAAGCCATTAAGAAGGCAAATGGCATGTTGGCCTTTATTGCAAGGAGGATGGAGTCTAAGAGTAAGGAAGTCTTACTACAATTTTACAGGGCTTTGGTGAGACCACAACTGGAGTAGTGCGCACAGTTTAGGCCTCCTTATCTAAGGGAGGATATACTTGCCTTAGAGGCAGTGCAACAAAGGTTCATTAGATTAATTCCTGGGATGAGAGGGTTGTCCTCTGAAGAGAGGTTGAGTAGAATGAGAGGTGATCTCATTGAAACATATAAGATTCTGAGGGGGGCTTGACAGGGTAGATGCTGTGAGGTTGTTTCCCCTGGCTGGAGAGTCTAGAACTAGGGCGCATAGTCGCAGGATAAGGGGTCGGTCGTGTAAGACAGATGGGGAGGAATTTCTTCACTCAGAGGGTTGTGTATATTTGGAATTCTCTACCCCAGAGGGCTGTGGGTGCTGAGTTGTTGAGTATATTCAAGGCTGAGATAGATAGATTTTTGGACTGTAGGGGAATCAAGGGATATGGGGATCGGGCAGGAAAGTGGAGTTGATGTTCAAGATCAGCCATGATCTTATTGAATGGCGGAACAGGTTCGAGGGGCTGTATGGCCTACTCCTGCTCCTATTTCTTATGGTCTTATTGAAGTAAAAGACTAGCTGTTTATTGGCTAGGTACATATGTATTGCTCAAAATAAAGCTCTGCTGACTAAACTAAGAACCACCTGTCAGAGCATTGTTACTGATTGATGATTAAACTTATTCACAAGTGGAAACATTTTCTCTTCCTTTACCCTATCAAACACTTTCATAATCTGAAAGACCTCTATCCAGTCACCCCTTGGTCTTCTCTTTTCTAAGGAAAAGAGCACAGCCTGTTCAGTCTATCCTGATAAGGATATCTTCTCGGCTCTGGTATCATCCTGGTGAATCTTTTTTGCACCTTCTTCAGTGCCTCTATATACTTTTTATAATATGGAGACCAGAACTGTGCACAATGCTCAAGTGTGGTCTAATCAAGATTCTGTACAAGTTTAACATAACTTCTCTATTTTTTAAATCCATCCCTCCAGAAATGAACCCCAGTGTTGGTTTGCTTTTTTATGGCCTCATTAACCTGTGTCGCTACTTTTAGTGATTTGTGTATCTGTACCCCAAGATCCCTTTGCTCCTCTATCCCATTTAGACTTATAATCCAAGCAGTATGTGGCCTCCTCATTTTTCCTACTAAAATGCACCTCTTCACGTTTATCTACATTGAAATTCATTTGCCAATCATACGCCTATTCTGCAAGTTTATCAATGTCTTGTATTTTGTCACATTCTTCCTCAATATTAATTATACCACTCCTCCATTGCCATATTTTAATATATCACATGGGTTATGTTATAATAAAAATTTAGAGTTTCACCAAAAACTGAATGTTACGTTTGGACCAGACCTTAATACTGACCTGAGAAGTGAGCATGGTGTATTGCCTTTGGAAATGGGATGCTGGGTGGTGGGAATGGATGCAGTGTGTTGGATGGCCATCTTGGAAAGTGAGAGCGAGTGGGATATTGGTAGACGACTATGAACACATTGCCATTCTGCCTGCGTTCTTGGTTAGGGGCTGATTTGTGGTGTGGTTAAGAAAGAAAACAGGACCTTGCATTTATAAAGTGCCATTCACGTTCTCAGAATGTCCAAAAGTGTAGTGAATTTTGTAGGCAAATATGATTGTCTCTTTGCAAATAGCAAGGTCCGACAAGCTGCAAATCAATGAATGACCAGATAATTTGTTTTTGGTGTGTTGGTTGGGGAATGATTGCTGGCCAGGACACTGGGAGAAATCTCCTGCTCTTCATTTAGTGCCATTTGATTTCTTGCATCCACGTAAACAGGCAGCTGGGGCCTCAGTTTAATGTCTCAACCAAAAGGTGGCATTTTTGACAAATACAGCACTTCCTCAGAACTGCAGTAGAATGTCAGCCTTGATTGTGCTCAAGTCCTGCGGTAGAGCTTGAACCACAAGTTCTGACTCGGAGGCAAGAGTGCAACTGAGAAATTTACAAAATGGGATGGGGATGGAAGAGGGAGCATAGGCTTGTTTAGTACTAAGTTGTGCAGTCAGAAGTAAAGAAAGGACTTGCATTTATAAAATGGTGTAGATTGAAGGATAAATTTTGGTTAGGACACTGGGAGAACTCCCCTGCTCTTTGTCAAATAGTGCCATGGGATATTTTGCATCCATCTGAACAGTGAGATGGGGTCTCTGTTTAATGTCTCAACTAACAATGCAGCACTTCCTCAGGTCTGCACTTAAGTGTTAGCCTAGGTGATGTGCTTAAGTCGTGGAGTGGAGCTTGAACCACAATCTTTTGACTCAGAGGAGAGAGAGCTAGCAGTGAGCCAAGCTCACACTTATAGTAATAGTAGTAAAATACAATGTTTTGATTGGTGCAATGGTATTCCAACAATTTGTGCCATGGAATAGAAAGAACCATATTTATGCCCAGGATTCTTTGTGTTAAATTCTTGTCCTGGTTCAGCAGTTCACACCATCACCAACATAATTGACTTGTACACATAGGAAAAAGACAGTTTCCAGAAGCCGACCAAGTCTCCTTTGAGCTAAAACCTGCAATCTTATGTGGAACAGCATACCATAGGACCAGTAATTACTCCTTAACAACAGTATATTGCACTGCAGACTACATAGGATGCCCACCATTTTCTCCTGTCTACTCTGAAAGGGCAGCAAATATCATAATGTCGGAATCAGGCCTTCATGTTCAGGTTGAAACAAATAGATTTATTTACAAGTAAGATGATATGTAGATGCAT
The DNA here is from genome assembly GCF_035084215.1 of Heptranchias perlo. NCBI lineage: Eukaryota > Metazoa > Chordata > Chondrichthyes > Hexanchiformes > Hexanchidae > Heptranchias > Heptranchias perlo. The sequence continues at coordinate 25,005,078 of NC_090333.1, forward strand.
TAAGACACAGCAAGATACTGATTGTAAAAATAATTAGAAAGCAATAAACAAAGAATAAATCGCCGAGGTTAAAGTATCCTTTTTAGTATGTATTGCTTAGACAGTCTGATAATCTGCTAAACTTTTGAATGAAACTAACTTACATAGATTTTGCAATATGATAGCATGTGTGCATAATGCAAAATCCCCCAGCTCCCGCTGAATTAAAGGTTACGGGTAAACGGAATGTTTATACAATTTTTTGGGCCTCCAAAGATGGCGTCCTTCATCCAAGGTCAAAGGCACTCTATGAAAGACTTATTTATTGCACGGTACACAAATGAGCTAGTTGATACTTACTTTCTGGATCTCTCTCCTTCCAAAGCCTTAGACAATATACATTTTGAACTTCTAGAATAAACCCCCCACCTATCCATTTAATCAATCTAGCCTGTTCTCATGGAAAGCCTGACTTTGGTCTCTATTTTGACATTTGGAAGGAAATACAGCTTCCATCTTAACTATGGTAATTTCAAAACAGTATAACAAAATACAGATATTTTCTTTTGTTGACACAGGATACAAACTGTATTTTCATCATGCTCAGTTGTGCTGCCAAGGGGAAGTGCCAATTTGAAGTGGTCTTAGATGTCTGTGTATAGATATGAAAGAATCAACGTGAACAGTGTATTATGTTTTTTTAAAAGACTACGAAACAGATGATTCCTTAAAATGTTAGGAAGGCAAACGGTATGTTGGCCTTCATTGCAAGAGAATTTGAGTACAGGAGCAAGGATGTCTTACTGCAGTTATACAGGGCCTTGGTGAGACCACACCTGCAGTATTGTGTGCAGTTTAGGTCCCCTTACCTAAGAAAGGATATACTTGCCATAGTGGGTGTGCAGCGAAGATTCACCAGACTGATTCCTGGGATGGCAGGACTGTCGTATGAGGAGAGATTGGGTCGACTCGGCCTGTATTCACCAGAGTTTAGAAGAATGAGAGGGGATCTTAGTGAAACATATAAAAATCTGACAGGGCTAGACAGACTGGATTGAGGGAGGATGTTTCCCCTGGCTGGGGGGTCCAGAACGAGGGGTCACAGTCTCAGGATACAGGGTAGGACATTTAGGACTGAGATGAGGAGAAATTTCTTCACTGAGGGTGGTGAACCTGTGGAATTCTCTACCACAAGAGGCTGTGGAGGCCATGTCACTGAATATATTTAAGAAGGAGATAGATCGATTTCTAGAAACAAAAGGCATCAAGGGGTATGGGGAGAGAGCGGGAATATGGTATTGAGATAGAGGATCAGCCATGATCATATTGAATGGCGGAGCAGGCTCGAAGGGCCAAATGGCCTACTCCTGCTATTTTCTATGTTTCTATGTATTTTAAATGCAGATAATAGTACACAATTTAGCCCTGATACTCCAAAGGAAAAAATAAGGCCTAGGCTGACCCAGTGCACCACAAAGGGCTGGCCTGGCTCAATGTTCTGATGGGAGTCCCTTCCCCTAATTTTAATAGGCTACTGACACATGAAAAGCTTTCCTGGAGAGCTTGGCCTGTAATACACTTTGGTGATTGGAAAATATGGCAATGCAGTAGCTTTTAAAGCCACAGTTAACCACTAAAGGGGAAGTTGTGGTGGGGATAGAAAAGTGGAGAAATTTATAACTTTACAGTGGAGACATGGGTAATACTGAGTTGGATCCTCCTTTGGTACACCATTTTCAAATGAAGAATAACTTTGGTGTTAGGAGGAAGGCAAAGGTGGATGTGCTGCTCATTTTCTGCTTCATTTTTTGTGGGGCCCATCACACATGGAAAAACCTAAATTGGCAATCTTTTTTCCCTTTCTGAGATACCATTTCAAGCATTGTACACAACTATTTCCCTTCTGCACATGCTTTTTTATTGTGCCAAACTGAATGGCATACTTGCAGGTGGAAGTGGGTACGATAGCATAGTGGTTATGTTATTGGACTAGTAATCCAGAGGCCTGGACTAATAATCCAGAGTCATGAGTTTAAATCCTACCATGGCAGCTGGGGAATTTAAATTCAATTAATTAAATAAAATCTGGAATAAAAAAAAACTAGTATCAGTCGTAAAAACCCATCAGGTTCACTAATGTCCTTTAGGGAGGGACACCTGCTGTCCTTACCTGGTCTGGCCTATACGTGACTCCAGACCCACAGCAATGTGGTTGATTCTTAATCACCCTAGCAAGCCACTCAGTTGCACGATCTCACGACAAAAAGTCATAATAAGAATAAAACTGGATGGACCACCCGGCATTGGACCACTAGGCACGGACATGACAAAGGCAAACCAAGCCCAGTCGACACTGCAAAGTCCTCCTCACTAATACCTGGGGACTTGTGCCAAAATTGCGAGAGCTGTCCCACAGACTACAGCCTGACATAGCCATACTCACAGAATCATACCTTTCAGCCAACGTCCCAGACTCTTCCATCACCATCCCTGGGTATGTCCTGTCCCACCGGCAGAACAGACCCACCAGAGGTGGCGGTACAGTGATATACAGTCAGGAGGGAGTGGCCCTGGGCGTCTTCAACATTGACTCAGACCCCATGAAATCTCATGGCATCAGGTCAAACATGAGCAAGGAAACCTCCTGCTGATTACCACCTACCGCCCTCCCATAGCTGACGAATCAGTCCTCCTCCATGTTGAGCACCACTTGGAGGAAGCACTGAGGATAACAAGGGCACAGAATGTACTCTGGGTGAGGGGACTTCAATGTCCATCACCAAGAGTGGCTCGGTAGCACCACTACTGACTGAGCTGACCAAATCCTGAAGGACATAGCTGCCAGACTGGGCCTACGGTAGGTGGTGAGTGAAAAACCTACTTGACCTTGTCCTCACCAATCTACCTGTTGCAGATGCATCTGTCCATGACAGTATTGGCAGGAGTGACCACCGAACAGTCCTTGTGGAGACGAAGTCCCGTCTTCACACTGAGGACACCATCCAACGTGTTGTGTGGCACTACCACCGGCTAAATGGGATAGATTCAGCACCATTCTAGCAGCTCAAAACTGGGCATCCATGAGGCGCTGTGGGCCGTCAGCAGCATCAGAATTGTATTCCAGCACAATCTGTAATCTCATGGCCCAGCATACTCCTCACTCTACCATTACCAATAAGCCAGGGGATCAACCCTGGTTCAATGAGGAGTGTAGAAGAGCATGCCAGGAGCAGCACCAGGCGTATCTAAAAATAAGGTGCCAACCAGGTGAAGCTACAACACAGGACTACATGCATGCTAAACAGCGGAAGCAACATTCTATAGACAGAGCTAAGTGATTCCATAACCAATAGATCAGATCAAAGCTCTGCAGTCCTGCCACATCCATTCATGAATGGTGGTGGACAATTAAACAACTTTCTGGAGGAGGAGGCTCTGTAAACATCCCCATCCTCAATGATGGCTGAGTCCAGCACGTGAGTGCAAAAGACAAGGCTGAAACGTTTGCAACCATCTTCAGCCAGAAGTACCAAGTGGATGATCCGACAGTCTTCTGAATGTCGGGTGTTCTTCTGACAGTGGTGTTGTCTTCAGACAGCTGGTGGTCTTCGCTGATTCCTCTGCCCTGAGCTCAAAAGACATTGGGTTTTTACGTCCCCCCTGGCAGGAATCTCACACCTTATATGGAACAATATTTATAAGACCCTTATAGATTAACAAAGTTGTTTTTCAAAGAATTCAGGATGGCCAGTTTGATTTAACATTACTCATCTAGTCACAAGACTCTTTTTCAAGGTTTTTCAAGGAGGCCAGTTTCTTTGACTGCACTTGTCTTGCTATCTTGTCATTGTCCTGGTCTTAGCACTATCTTTGGATGATTGTACCGCTTTTTGGGTCATTGTTCCTCATTTATCATGTAGCTGTCTTGTCTCACAATGAGTGTAACAAGGGTCGGTCACTAGTCAAAGGTTTACAGTTTACAATTCAGCAAAATAAGCCACAAACTCAGCAAAATACGCAGCCCAGCCTGCAGAGCATGATGGTTGGTAGCATTAAGAAAAAGATGTCCATTTTTCCTTATTTCCAATATTCTTACAGTGCGGCTGTGCCTGATTCCCTGACTGCTGCTTCCTTCCAGTGAGGCTCTGCACCACCAGAAGAGCCTCAGAAAATTTACCCCAAAAATGACAATGCATAAATTATTTCATACTTTCAAATGTTTTGCTTTAATCCACAATGTGCATGCAAAATTATGTTGGCTCCCTGATGATGTAGTGGCTAAATACACCACCAAATATGATACTGCATCATAAGACCAGGAAGAATACCGTCTTCTAAGAAGGGACAAATATTTTCTGCTTAAATGTACTACTATGTGGTTTCTCCCTCTCCACACCCAGCCCAAAGAGACTTGATCACCTGTAAGTTTGCCCAATTGGACACCCCCCAAAAAAGTGGTTTATCGTTTTCTCTTGTCATTCTGCTGTTTCTGCCTCCACTTCAGCTATTCATGATATTTCTCAATATGTCTGGCATGTCTCCATCTCAGTGCCCCCTGATGTGCTTGTTGTCCTTCTCTGGTCTCTGCTTTCTCTCTAACACTGGTGCTCAATACTTAACCCTTGCCCCAGGAATGAATAAGAACTCCATTCAATTAACACATCTAATACCGTGACTGTTCTGTTAAGCTTAACTATGTGCACTACTTGTAAATTTCAGTAAATATTTTGAATTTGGATACATCTAATTTTAAACAAAAGGAATGACTGTTCCAAGAATAAAACTCTGCTTGTTCCATTCGAGGAACAATTCGGCTTCACCGAATATGCACTTTATGAAGAGTGTTGTTTTAAAGCCAGAATGAGAGACATTTTGAAGTTAACCTCGTTTTAAGTGACCAATTGGCCCGATCATAATTTTTCATTGCTAATGAGGACTTTGTTTGGGAATTATTCAAATTTGCACATCCCTAATTATGCTATTGTAGATCATTTATTTCTCATTTATTGGCTGACAGAGGTACGACAGTCATGCGAGTTTATAAGGTGATTTCTTGGCACTTAAGATCATGTGAAAAGTCAAAATGATTGATTTTTTTGTAATGATGTATAACATGCTTATATTTAAATCACTTGGCAGTAAAACTGTGCCCATTTTTAGAAGCTTTTGCGAACTTGGAATAACTTGAAAGAGCAATGTGCTTCATCAACAGCTAGCATCTTCTTTTATTCTCAGGTTTCAGTTACAGCAGCCTTTGTTCCACAGTCTTGGAGATTTGTTACAGGGCTCTTGGACAAAGGCCAAGTTCCCAGGACCCAAAATAAAAGATATCTAGTTCATTTGAATTTACTGCTTGTTTCCAGCAGTAGTTAATATTTTGGCTATTGTCAGGGCATTTTAATAATTTTTGTTTAAAAATCACAATTCAGTGCATTGGAGTTTTAGTACCCATGTCACAGAGCAGGAAGTTTATGGTTTGTACCCTGTGATACCCCAGGTGCCAGCTTTCGTAATCTCTTGGCAAGAGGCAACAATGAACAGAGACCAAGCATTTACCCCACACAGGAGAAGGAAAATCAGAGCGAGAACCACTGTCCATAAGCTGGTATAATATCACCTAATTATGAGCAGACTTGACGGCCATCAGAGGCCCCTTGGCCCAGAATAGTGTTTCCTTTAGGTAATGTAACTCCCTGAGAAATGAGAAATAAAATAAATCTGAGAAGACATATGCTTGGCAATTCTCTAAATCTGTAGGACTTCCCTGGCTGGGGCATGATACCTGGACTCCGAGGGTTAAATTACGAGGAGAGATTACACAAAATAGGGTTGTAGTCCCTGGAATTTAGAAGATTATGGGGTGATTTGATCGAAGCTTTCAAGATATTAAGGGGAACTGATAGGGTAGATAGAGAGAGACTATTTCTGTTGGTTGGGGAATCTAGGACTAGGGGACATAGCCTAAAAATTAGAGCCAGGACCTTCAGAAGTGAAGTTAGGAAACACTTCTACACACAAAAGGTAGTAGAAATTTGGAACACTCTTCCACAAACAGCAGTTGATGTTAGCTCAGGTAATTTTAAATCTGAGATTGATCGATTTTTGTTAACCAAAGGTATTAAGGGATATGGGGCTAAGACGGGTATATGAAGTTAGGCCACAGATCATCCAGAATCTCATTAAATGGCAGAACAGACTCAAGGGGCTAAATGGCCTCCTCCTGTTCCTATGTTCCTATGATGTTGCTTTGTTTCATAAAAGGCCCAAAATGTCCTGTAAAAAATCTTCAATCACCCCCTGCCCCCACCACTTAAAAAAATTCCTGACTCCTGCAAAATGACTTTTCAAACTTTTTTTTTGTTCATTGTTTGCTGTATGTGTGTGAGTAGACTCACGTATTTGTCGGGAACCGATAAAAATTCATCATGATCAAGGCATGAGAATTTTGCCTCTAGGATTCAACTTGTGAATGTCTATTTGTGATACCAGCATCTACCACGACCCACCTGCAGTCCTTTATTATTGCCTCATTGATAAAGTACCTGTCAGGTACTTTATCAATGAGAACAAACTCGCTGCTGTTTCCCTGCTGCCTTTTTGCCTCTGAATAAACTAGCAACTTGCTGGGCAAGGAAAGATGATAAATTTACCACAATTTTCATCTGTCAAAACAATTGTTTATAAAGCCAAACTGAGATATGTTCATGTTCCAGTGCTCAAATATAGCAGCTTCTTATATTCAGATGAGCCCTTTCACTTGAGGCATTCATGCTTGGCTACATTCTTAATTACACACTTTCAAGATTGTAAGGTCTCAGTGAACTGAAAAGCTTCATAAATGCGCAATGCGAAGTGTCACAAGTCAAACCGGTAACCTGTTAACAAGCTTTGTGGTGAGCTTAGTGGCTGATGTGACAACGTACTGGAGTTTAGATAGGTCCCACAGCCACGTTTATAGAGGATTTCTCCTAGGTGAATGTTTGGATACCTTGGGAGTTATCTTTGTGAATGCAGCTGTATATTGGTGATACAGACACTGCAATCTAAGAGACATTAGAAGCAATTGCCACAAAATAAATATAAATGTTTTTTTTATTGCAGATCAGACATTATATTTGTCAATGCTATAGTGAATTGAGATTGCATTTTCCCTCCCTGATTTAGATATTAATATCTTCCTCCCTTCTTTTGCATTATGTACAATTCCTCAGCTAAAAAGATGGGTTGGTAATCTGCACCCAGGCCTCTGCCACTGCTGCCCTTGAGCCATTCCTCAAGCAGGTGTTGTTTTCCCCCCCTTTCCCTCCCCTATAGCATGGAGTCATGCCCACTGGGCACTTGATTTAGATTTCTGAAGCTTAACTACATAAAATGATTGTGACCATCATGTTCCAGAGATTCTAGTTGGTACTTGTTATCCATTAATGCACTGTTGGTCAAATGGTTACCAAGGACCAATTGCAATGCTTGTGGCCTGACTGTCACCTTGCAACCTAGGTGACAGTCAGGCCACTGCCGTAAAACCCGGCTTCGGCTGTACCCACTCCATCTAATTTCTTCTGGCCAGAGAGCCTCGGTTGCTGCCCAGCCTAGGCCCTGGCTGTGGCATTCCACTCCCTCCTTTGTATCCAGAGAGAGACTACACAACATCATTTTTTTGACTGGCAGAGGATCAATGCCTGATTCTGGCCCCAAGAACTGGTGGGTTGGGGGCCAGTGGGAAGGTAAAAATTGTATGAATGTAAAACCCGACCCCAACTCGTGAAGCGGGTTGAGTTTTACTGCGCAATGCCTCCGACCACCCTGTCCCACCCCCCTCCCCACGCGATGTCAGACTTACCTGGCATCTGCTCCCTGCTTTCCTGCCCGACCAGCAACCAGAGTGGTTGTCGCACGGGAAACCTGCTGAAAAAGTTTAAAAGATGTCCTTTGGGAAACCCGTACTTCCGGGTTTCCTGTCCAGAAATGACTGCCACCACTCCCCATGGCTTGACGTGAAAATTCAGGCCCAGGTCTCTGATGGAGAGAGTAAAGGAGAGAGGGGAAAGGAAGAGAAAATACAAACACTTTTGATTAGAATAAAAATGGAATGTATGGCAGAATTTCCATCACACTTCCTGTGTTACACTTCGAGTGCAACTCCAACCATAGTTAGTCATTGGTTATAATCACTGGTTAGGCCTCAGCTAGAGTATCGCGTCCAATTCTGGGCACTGCACTATAGGAAGGATGTCAAGGCCCTGGAGAGGATGCAGAGGAGATTTACTAGAATCATAACAGGGTTGAGGGACTTCAGTTCTGCGGAGAGACTAGAGAAGCTGGGATTGTTCTCCTTAGAGCAGAGAAGGTTAAGGGGAGACTTAATAGAAGTGTTCAAAATTAATAGCACAGGCTCAGTGGGCTAACAACATCCTATGCTGTCATGTTTATGATTCTAGGACAGTTGACTTCCAGGATTTGCTGAGCTTAAACACATGAGGGAGCTTAATTAACAGGTGCAGGTTATCTAACAGTCTCTGAAACTCTTTCAAGTCAGTTCTCTCAATTATGTTCTCAACACTCAACATGTAAAGAAAAATATTCAGAAGATCAGTGGAAGCAGACAGGAAAAAAAAGTTAAAATTGGTTAATTCTTTGCAACTATTCGATTAAAAATATATGTATTTCTGTTTGGTGAATTTTTATGTTAATCAGGTTAAAGGTGTCGGTATTGGGTTAAAAAGTATTCAGTCGCGTTTGGCATTCACTATCAGTATACAGCACATCAGTCAGTTATAACTCAAATTGATGTAGTGGAAAGCTCCTTCTGCTCCAAGAGGAAGAAACCCTTGGATACCTATGTTAATTTTTCCCATTTCCCACAGAGCAATCCTCACAGCACTTTTGATCAAATTGTCGATTTCGTACAAATTGGTTGTGCATTAGTGATAAGTTTCATGCTTTTTCTATTAAATCTTGTCCCCAATGGAAACTAGATTGAGACTGCTCAAACCCATTTCATAGACGATCCTTACAGTCAGCAAAGAGAAATAAGCCATCCGTTTGCACTATATTCATTCCCAAATCTTAAACCTGTAAGGACGTTGTGTAACTACCGCTCCACCTAGTTCCCCTCATTTGATTTATAAAGAGTGTTTTGGTGGTGTGATACTCTTTTAAAATTATAAACTGATGTTGAAAAATGGTGTTCAAATGCTTTTTTTAACTCTCATTTAACTGATTCCTGAACATTTTAAATATTTACATATAGAGTATTGCATTGTCCCCTCAAGGTCACCCCCCCCCCCCCCCCCCCCCCCCCCCCCCGCCAATTCAACTGATCTTGTTTATTTTTAAGGAAAAGCAGGTGACTTGATAATTTTCAGTACATCTTTGATATCACAGCTGTTATGTGATCAGACCCAGGAGAGACACAGGAGGTGAACAAAATTATCTCTCATTTTCCTGCAAACGTCACTATTATGCTTTCCAATCATAATGTTTGCCAAAAACTGAGTAAATTAATATGCCGACACTATGTATGAGTGGGCTGTGATATTTTTTCATGCAACCTTAGGTGCCAGGGTAAAGGACATTCTGTGGGGGTAAGGGGAACAGCCAGAAGTCGTGGTCTTTGGTCGGTACCAAAGACATAGGAAAGGAAAGGGATGAGGTCCAGCGGTCAGAGTTTCAGGAGCTAGGGAGGAAATTAAAAAGCAGGACCTCAAGGTAGTAATCTTTGAATTAGACCCAGTGCCACGCGCTAGTGAGTACAGAAATAGGAAGATAAGGCAGGTTAATGCATGACTGGAGAAATAGTGCAAGAGGGAGGGCTTCAGATTCTTGAGGCATTGGGGCCAGTTCTGGGGCAGGAGGGACCTGTTCAGGACAGCCGGGTTGCACCTTAACAGATCTGGGACCAATGTCCTCGGGAGGAGGTTCACTAGTGCTGTGAGGGAGGGTTTAAACTAATTTGGCAGGGGGGTGGGCACCAAGATGTAGCATTAGAAAGGAGAAACAAGGTGGACAAAGGATTGGGAGAGATAAATAACACTAGAGTAAGAAATAGTACAGTATTAGGTGGGATCAGACTTAGAGACAATACGAGAAGATCTGAGAGGTTTAGAATGCATGTGTGTATACGCACAAAGCGTGGTAAATAAGGTTGGTGAGCTGCAGGCACAAATAGCCACATGGGAATATGATGTGGTAGCAATAACGGAGACCTGGCTCTCAAAAAAGGCAGGATTGGGTACTAATATTCCTGGATACAAAGTGTTCAGGAAAGATAGGGAAGGAAACAAAGATGGGGGATGGCGGTATTGATTAAGGAGAATATTGCAGTATTGGAGAGAGAGGATGTCCTTGAGGTGTCAAGGACAGAATCTATTTAGTTAGAGTTAAGAAGCAATAGAGGTTCCATTAGACTACTGGGTGTATTCTATAGGCCACCAACTAGTGGGAAGGATATAGAGAAGCAAATTTTCAGGGAAATTACAGAGATGTGCAAGAACTATAGAGTAGTGATAATGGGGGACTTCAACTATCCTAATAGAGACTGGGATAGTATTGGTGTAAAGGGCAAAGAGGGGGAGGAATTTCTGAAGTGTGTTCAGGAGAACTTTCTTGATCAATATGTTTCCGGCCCAACGAGGAAGGAGGCATTGCTGGATCTAGTTCTGGGGAATGAGGTGGGTCAAATGGAGCAAGTGTCAGTGGGGGAACATTTAGCGAACAGTGATCATAGTATCATAAGGTTTAGATTAATATGGAAAAGGACAAGGAGCAATCTAGAGTAAAACTACTTAATTGGAGGAGGGCCAATTTCATTGGGTTGAGAACAGATCTGGCCCAGGTAAATTGGAATCAAAGATTGGCAGGCAAAACTGTAATTGAACAATGGGCAGCCTTTAAAGAGGAGATGGTTCGGGTACAGTCTAGGTACATTCCCACGAGGGGGAAAGGTAGGGCAAGCAAAGCCAGAGCTCCCTGGATGATGAAAGAAATGGAGAGTAAGATGAAGCAGAAAAGGGGGTGCGTGACAGATGTCAGGTTGATAATACAAGTGAGAACCAGGCTGAATATAGAAAGTACAGAGGAGAAGTGAATAAGGAAATAAGAGAGGCAAAGAGGGAGTATGAGAATAGACTGACGGTTAACATAAAATGGGAATTCAAAAGTCTTCTATTGGCATATAAATAGTAAACGGTTAGCAAGGGGGAGGGGTAGGGCCGATTAGGGATGCATGGAGGCAGAGGGCATGGCTGAGGTACTTTGCATTTGTCTCTCCCAAGGAAGAAGATGCTGCCAAAGTCACAGTAAAAGAGGAGGTAGTTGAGATACTGGATGGGCTGAAAATTGATAGAGGAGGCACTAGAAAGGCTGGCGTACTTAAAGTAGATAACTCACATGGTGCAGATGGGATGCATCCTAGTTTGCTAAGGGAAATAAGGGTGGAAATTGCAGAGGTGCTGGCCATAATCTTCCAATCATCCTTAGATATGGGGGTGGTGCCAGAGGACTGGAGAATTGCAAATGTTACACCCTTGTTCAAAAAAGGATGTAAGGATAAACCCAGCAACTACAGGCCAGTCAGTTTCACCTCGGTGGTGAGGGAACTTTTAGAAATTATAATCTGGGACAAAATTAATAGTGACTTGGACAAGTGTGGATTAATAAAGCAAAGCCAGCACGATTTGTTAAAGGCAAATTGTGTTTAACTAACTTGAGTGAGTTTTTTGACGAGGTAACAGATGGTTGATGCGGACAATGCGGTCGATGTTTTGTATGTGGACTTTCAAAAGGCGTTTGATAAAGTGCCAGATAATAGGCTTGTCAGCAAAATTGAAGCCCATGGAATAAAATGGGCAGCCTTTAAAGAGGAGATGGTTCGGGTACAGTCTAGGTACATTCCCACGAGGGGGAAAGGTAGGGCAAGCAAAGCCAGAGCTCCCTGGATGATGAAAGAAATGGAGAGTAAGATGAAGCAGAAAAGGGGGTGCGTGACAGATGTCAGGTTGATAATACAAGTGAGAACCAGGCTGAATATAGAAAGTACAGAGGAGAAGTGGCAGCATGGATACGAAATTGGCTGAGTGACAGGAGAGAGAGAGTAGTGGCGAACGTTTGTTTTTTGGACTGGAGGAAGGTATACAGTGGTGTTCCTCTGGGGCCGGTACTAAGACCACTTCATTTTTTGATATATCTTAATGACTTGAATTTGGGTGTACAGGGCACAATTTCAAAATTTGCAGATGACACAAAACTTGGAAGGGTATTCAACAGTGAGGGGAATAATGATAGGATTCAAGAGGACATAGACAGGCTGGTGGAATGGGCGGACTCATGGCAGATGAAATTTAACACAGAGAAGTGCAAAGTGATACATTTTGGCAGTAAGAATGAGGAGAGGCAATATAAACTAAAGGGTACAATTCTAAAGGGGGGTGCAGGAACAGAGAGATCTGGGGGTATATGTGCACAAATCTTTGAAGGTGGCAGGACAAGTTGAGAAAGCAGTTAAAAAAGCATACAGGATCGTGGGCTTTATAAATAGAGGCATAAAGTACAAAAGCAAGTAAGTTATGTTGAACCTTTATAAAACACTGGTTCGGCTACAACTGGAGTATTGTGTCCGATTCTGGGCACCGCACTTTAGGAAGGATCTGAAGGCCTTAGAGAGGATACAGAAAAGATTTGCTAGAATGGTTCCAGTGACGAGGGACTTCAGTTACGTGGATAGACCAGAGAAGCTGGGGTTGTTCTTCTTAGAGCAGAAAAGTTTGATAGAAGTGTTCAAAATCATGAAGGGTTTAGATAAAGTAAATAAAGAGAAACTGTTCCCATTGGCGGAAGGAAGGGTCGAGAACCAGAGGACACAGATTTAAGGTGATCGGCAAAAGAATCAAAGGCAACATGAGGAAAAACCTTTTTACTCAGCGAGTAATTATGATCTGGAATGCGCTGCCTGAAAGGGTGGTGGAAGCAGATTCAATCGTGGCTTTCAAAAAGGAATTGGATAAATACTTGAAGGAAAAAAATTTGCAGGGCTACGGGGAAAGAGCACGGGAATGGGACTAACTGGATTGCTCTTACAAAGAGCGGCATGGCTTGATGGGCCGAATAGCCGCCTCCTGTGCTGTAACCATTCTATGATTTCTATGATCCTAACCAGTGATAAATAGTGTAGAACCTGAAGCAATACTGGGACATTCACGATTCCCCTGTATTATGCAAGTCTGTGTAGTGATGCTGTAGTAGTGAGTTTTTGCCACTATAGGTCCTCGGTCAGCCGCAGATATAAAAATCCTGGCAGTAAAAATAAGAGTACGGGTGGGGTAGATAAGGATGGCAATGAAGAAAACAGTATGTAGGACCTTTGGAACTTTTATCGTTCAAATGTGTTATAATGAGAAAGCTATGAGCCGTAGTAGAAACAGAAACTTACCCATCAAACTGTTCTGACAAAATGTTGTATGAACTTTGAAATTGGATGATGTTGGGGGTTTTTTTGGGTCAATTTTATATTGACATAGGCTACAGTATTTTTTTATTTATATACTCTAGTCTTTTTACGATAAATGTTTTAAAATGTTTACATAAATTACAATTTATGTAAACATTACATAATGTAATGTTTACATCACCCTATGTTTACATAGGGTAGGTTGTGTTTTTGTTTATATGTTGCGGAGGGTTGAACAATTGCTGCTGTGTTCTGATGTGCCCATTTTTCCATGCACGTTGAAATGCCATAGTCATAGACTGGCATAATCTAACTGTAAATTCATGGAATAACCCCATACCAATGTTCAGGATTAAAAATATCAATGGTGTAATTGTTAATATTTAATGAAATCCGTGCAATATATAATGAGAGTTATCCTGCTATTGCAAGGTTCAAATGTTAGAGAAGTCCTCTGAGAGGAGTACGCCAATTTTTTAATGGGTTGGGGCAATGAAATTCAGATGAAAAGAACTCTATGTTCTGATATACATAAGAATACATTCATTTTCTAGATGTCTTGTGGGGCTAATTTCTTTGTACTTTTTGCATTAAACACATAGTGAGGCACAAAGTTGCACATACCAGTAAGGCTCCAAGTTCAGTCCCTAATCAGTGTTGAATTAGCTGCTCAACTGCAGTGCAGGCATTTAGTTAGCTCCCCTTGGTTAAGGAGGGAGGAGAAAAATCAGCAAAGGTTCTCACTTGTGTTTGCTATACCATGACCCCTGCTAGAAAGTGCATTTGTACAGAGATCAGGCTTAGTTATGATGATCCGTCAGTCAAATAGCCTGTCAACATTCACTGGCTAAGCTCAGTCATGAAAATAGTCACTTAGGCAAGGTAGCAGAGACCTGTTGGTGCTTTGAACCTACCTCAGCATGAGAAAAGGAGAGGAAAATAAAGAAAATTGGAAGAGAAAATAAATGAATGAATCCAGGTTTTGAAAAAGCCTGCTCAATATTTTGAAACAGCAATAATATAGAAAATTGATTGTTAATCTCCTTATGCTATACTTGCATTTCCTGTTTTTCCATTATATTTATCGTGTATACCTTTCCTTGCATAGTATGTGTATTGCTGTATGTTTCATGAACTCTTCTGTATAACCTGTTTGAGGAGCTTGTTGATATAAGGCATCAATAGGCAGTGCCCTGTGCCTACAGTATGATACCAGTCAAACTCACCCATAGTATAATTGTGAAATTACAACAGTACCCATGGGCATACATGTCAACCTACTAAACTCAGAAAAGCTGAAAAACCGTTTCAAAAAAGTTGACAACTTAAACAATGTACAACTGAAAAACAGCCCTGAATAAAGTCTTATGTGCAAAGCCTCAGCTTCAAAGCAACTGAATACATTAAATTACTTTTCATTAATGGACTTCCAAGATTTTTATTAATATTTTGGGACCACATTCAACAATTCAGTTTATTTTTCTGTGAAAAAGAGCTCAGTAGACTCGCCATATGTCATAAAAAAGAAGTAGTTACAATAGAAGTCCAGTGGGATGTGAGTTAGTTATGACCTAGGTTGCAGGTATAACCAAAATGACATTAGCTGTGTCAAAGGAAGAAAAAAAACTGAAGTTCATAACTGTGAAAATTTTGCAGTGGCAAGTGTAAATCTTTTTGAAGGGGAGGTGATGTAAAATTCATTTGCTGTGTCAGGGTGGTCTGGGGGCACGCACCTCTTCCGCCCGCCGCCCCCCACCGGGGTAAAATCATTGCATTCAGATATTTGGCTACCCCGTCTCAAGCACTCTGCGCTGCTTACCTGTGCAACAGTGGCCTGGAACATTTTCCCTTTTAGGCTACTATTGCAGGCCTTTAAGTCCTGCAACAGCATCAGATCTCCTGTCCATCAAACAGATGAAATATATAGTGTATGCGCAGAAGAGATGAATCACGACGCGTTGTGTGGTGAGTACAGCAACCTCGAAAACAGCTACTTCACTTAGTTCAATTGATACTTGTAAACAATTTTACAACACCAAGTTATAGTCCAGCAATTTTATTTTAAATTCACAAGCTTTCGGAGGCTTCCTCCTTCGTCAGGTGAACGATGTGAAAATGAAATCCTCGAAATGAAATCGCATTTATAATTCACAGAACAATGCTTGGTGATTACAGACAGTTTTTTCAACTGCCTGTTGCCAAGGCAATCAGTGTGCAGACAGATAGGTGTTACCTGCCAGGTCTCAGAATATACAAATCACCAAAAAAAACAACAAACAAAAAAAAAGAGATAGAGAGGTAGAAACATAGAAAAGACAGCAACTGACCCGTTATATTAAAAACAGATAACATTTGTTCGCTGGTGGGGTAACGTGTAGCGTGACATGAACCCAAGATCCCGGTTGAGGCCGTCCTCATGGGTGCGGAACTTGGCTATCAATTTCTGCTCGACGATTTTGCGTTGTCGTGTGTCTCGAAGGCCGCCTTGGAGTGCGCTTACCCGAAGGTCGGTGGATGAATGTCCATGACTGCTGAAGTGTTCCCCGACTGGGAGGGAACCCTCCTGTTTGGCGATTGTTGCGCGGTGTCCGTTCATCCGTTGTCGCAGCGTCTGCATGGTCTCGCCAATGTACCATGCTCTGGGGCATCCTTTCCTGCAACGTATGAGGTAGACAACGTTGGCCGAGTCACAGGAGTATGAACCATGCACCTGGTGGGTGGTGTCCTCTCGTGTGATGGTGGTATCTGTGTCGATGAACTGGCATGTTTTGCAGAGGTTACCGTGGCAGGGTTGTGTGGTGTCGTGGACGCTGTTCTCTTGAAAGCTAGGTAATTTGCTGCGAACGATGGTCTGTTTGAGGTTGGGTGACTGTTTAAAGGCGAGTAGTGGAGGTGTGGGGATGGCCATAGCGAGGTGTTTGTCCTCATTGATGACATGTTGAAGGCTGCGGAGAACATGGTGTAGTTTCTCCGCTCCGGGGAAGTACTGGACGACAAAGGGTACTCTGTTGGTTGCGTCCCGTGTTAGTCTCCTGAGGAGGTCTATGCGATTTTTTGCTGTGGCCCGTCGGAACTGTCGATCGATGAGTCGAGCGTCATATCCCGTTCTTACGAGGGCGTCTTTCAGCGTCTGTAGGTGTCCATCGCGTTCCTCCTCGTCTGAGCAGACCCTGTGTATTCGCAGGGCCTGTCCATAGGGGATGGCCTCTTTGACGTGGTTAGGGTGGAAGCTGGAAAAGTGGAGCATCGTGAGGTTGTCCGTGGGCTTGCGGTAGAGTGAGGTGCTGAGGTGCCCGTCTTTGATGGAGATTCGTGTGTCCAAGAAAGAAACTGATTCTGAGGAGTAGTCCATGGTGAGCTTGATGGTGGGATGGAACTTGTTGATGTTATCGTGTAGTCTCTTTAGTGATTCCTTGCCGTGGGTCCATAGAAAGAAAATGTCGTCGATGTATCTGGTGTATAGTGTTGGTTGGAGGTCTTGTGCAGTGAAGAAGTCCTGCTCGAACTTGTGCATGAAAATGTTGGCCTATTGGGGTGCGAATTTGGTCCCCATGGCTGTTCCGTGTGTTTGGGTAAAGAACTGGTTATCGAAGGTGAAGACATTGTGATCCAGGATGAAGCGGATGAGTTGTAGGATGGCGTCCGGAGATTGGCTGTTGTTGGTGTTGAGTATTGATGCTGTCGCAGCGATGCCGTCATCGTGGGGGATACTGGTGTATAGTGCCGAGACGTCCATCGTGGTGAGAAGTGTTCCTGGTTCAACTGGTCCGTGGGTGCTGAGTTTTTGTAGGAAGTCTGTAGTGTCGCGACAGAAGCTGGGGGTTCCCTGTACGATGGGTTTCAGGATGCCCTCGATGTATCCAGAGAGGTTCTCACACAGGGTTCCGTTGCCTGATACGATAGGACGTCCGGGTGTGTGATACAACTTGTCTTTGTGTAATAGCAGATGAAATGCTTCCCAGTGTAAGAACATAAGAAATAGGAGCAGGAGTAGGCCATACGGCCGCTCGAGCCTGCATTCAATAAGATCATGGCTGATCATCTACCTCAACTCCACCTTCCCGCCCTATCCCCATATCCCTTGATTCCCTGAGTGTCCAAAAATCTATCGATCTCAGTCTTGAATGTACTCAACTGAGCATCCGCAGCCCTCTTGGGTAGAGAATTCCAAACTTTCACAGCCCTCTGAGTGAAGAAATTTTTTCTCATCTCTGTTCTAAATGGCCGACCCCTTATCTTGAGATTATGATCCCTAGTTGTAGACTCTCCAGCCAGGGGAAACAGCCTCTCAACATTTACCCTGTCAAGCCTGCTTAGAATTTTATAGGTTTCATTGAGATCACTTCTCATTCTTCTGAACTCCAGAGAATATAGGCCCATTTTTCTCAGTCTCTCCTCACAGGACTACCCTCTCATCCCAAGAATCAATCTAGTGAACCTATCGTTGCACTCCCTTTAAGGCAAATATATTCTTCCTTAGGTAAGGAGACCAAAACTGCACGCAGTACTCCAGGTGTGGTCTCACCAGAACCCTATATAATTGCAGCAAGACTTTCTTACTGTTATACTCCAACCCTCTTGCAATAAAGACTAACATACCATTGCCTTCCTGATTGCTTGTTGTACCTGCATGTTCATTTTGTGTGATTCGTGTACATGGACACCCAAATCCCTCTGAATACCAACATTTCTTAGTCTCTCACCTTTTAAAAAATGTTCTGCTTTTCTATTCTTTCTACCAAAGTGGATAATTTCACACTTCCTCACATTATACTCCATCTGCCATCTTCTCGCCCACTCAGTTAATCTGTGTATATCCCTTTGCAGTCTCTTTGCGTCCTCCTCACAGCTTACTTTCCCACCTAGCTTTGTATTGTTCTAGAACCTAGGGAATTCTGGAAGATCAAAACCAATGCATCCACTGTCTTTGCAACCACCTTTTTTAAAACCCTAGGATGCAAAGCATCAGGTCCAGGGGATTTGTCAGCTTTTAGTCCCATTAATTTCTCTAGTACTTTTTCTTTACTAATCCTAATTACTTTAAGTTCCTCACTCTCATTAGACTCTTAGTTCCCCACTATTTCAGGTATATTTTTTGTGTCTTCTACTGTGAAGACAGATACAAAATATTTGTTTAACGTCTCTGCCATTTCCTTATTCCCCATTATAATTTCTCCTTCCTCTGCCTCTAAGGGACCCACGTTTACTTTTGCTAATCTCTTCCTTTTCATAGAATCATCGAATGGTTACAGCACGGAAGTAGGCCATTCGGCCCGTCGAGTCTGTGCCGGTTCTCTGCACGAGCAATCCAGCTAGTCCCACTCCCCCGCCCTTTCCCTGTAGCCTTGCAATTTTTTTCTTTTCAAGTACTTATCCAATTCCCTTTTGAAAGCCATGATTGAATTTGCCTCCACCACCCCCTCAGGCAGTGCATTCCAAATCTTAACCACTCGCTGTGTTTTATATACTTGC
Organism: Heptranchias perlo; assembly: GCF_035084215.1. Taxonomy (NCBI): domain Eukaryota; kingdom Metazoa; phylum Chordata; class Chondrichthyes; order Hexanchiformes; family Hexanchidae; genus Heptranchias; species Heptranchias perlo. Next base: position 25,023,973 of record NC_090333.1, read on the forward strand.
AGAAGCTCTTACAATCTGTTTTTATATTTCTTGCTTGTTTCCTCTCATTCAGTTTTCTCCCTCTTTATCAATTTCTTGGTCATCCTTTGTTGATTTCTAAAACCCTCCCAATATCAGTGACTTGTCTTGCTCGACTTAAACAAACTAATTTCTAACTTCCCCTGCATTGTATCCACTTTCTAGCTTTTTTCTGGGTTTCACTGCTTTGTTGCCTAACTGGCTACCTATGTCCCTGTTTCTGTCCTATGTCTCTCAACATTCATGACCTCAAATGGCTTTTCAATGCAATCGTTGTGAAGTGTTTTGATTGCCGAGACAGTCGAACAAATTGTTTATTTACAATCTATGAAGAGAAAACATAAAAACTGACTAACATTTTAATTACCTATTATCTCAGACCCCTTTTTTAAACGTGCATGAATACACTATACTTTAAAACACAATATTTAAAAGTAATTTATTTTCTAATTCCTTTCCGTGGAAAAATAGACAAAGAATCCCAAAACGATTGTAAAAAATTACATATATCTAAAAGTTTTGAATACAAAAAGATTTCTGATGATTTCCAGAATACAATGTTAAGAAAATAGGTGCTGTTATTGGACAAACTGTCCTTGATGACATACATTGTGTGTTTCATAGTATAATGCTCCTATCATTACTGTAAGCAGTGCCATGGAGGATTCCCTAGTTTTTAATTTAAAAAAACACAGCAACAGTATTGAATAAAAATGAAAATATGTAATAAATATTGTAATATTAAGATAGAAACAGAAACCATATGGATTGAGACAGAGGATAAGAAGGGGTCGATCACGTTAATAGGTATATTCTACAGACCACCTAATAGAGGAAGGGAAATCTATGAAATGAGTAAAAAAACATTGAATAATAATCACGGGAGATTTCAATTACTCTGAAATAAACTGGCAAGAAGAGGTAGGGAGAGGGAAATGGAATTTTCACAGTTTGTACAAGACTCCTTAGCCAGTATGAAGCCCAACAAGAGAGGAATCACTGCTGGATTTAGTAATGGGAAATGAACCAGAACAGATAAGTGTAACAGATAACAGCATAGGGGAACATCTAGGTAATAGCGATCATAGCATAAGGTTTGAAATAATGATTGAGAAGGGCATAAGTAAAACAAAGGCCAAAGTAATAGATTGGAAAAAAGCTAATTTTGAGGGAATGAGAATGGAACTAGGAAAGGTAAACTGGAAAAAAAATTGGACAGACAGAGATAGAACAGCAGTGGTAAATATTTAAAACGGTGATCAATAGAGTTCAAGAGAAATATATTCCTCGAAAAAAGAAGAACCAATTAGCCAATAATGAAACACCATGGATGAATGAAGAGATAAGGATGAAATTGAAACTAAAGAAAAAAGCTTACTCTAAGTTACGTAGATAATAAAGGAGAGGGTGACAAAAGGGAATACGAAGAGGGTAGGAAATACAGGAATAACATTAGCTGCCCGTCAAAAAAACAAAAAGAAATGGTAAAGTATTCCACAGACACATAAATAACAAAAGAAAAATCAGTATTGGGATAGGACCACTAAGGGATGCACAAGATAAACTCACAAGTAATGACAGTGACAAAGCAGAAATATTGAATAGTTACTTTCTCTCAGTATTTACCAGGGAGACTAACCTGGTGGGCATGACATTAGAAGAGGTAAAAAAGACATTTAAAATAGAAAGGAGGGAGATAATAGATAAACTAATCAAACTTAGAGAGGATAAAACCCCTGGTCTGGATGGATTGCATCCGCGCATATTAAAAGAAGTTAGGGAAGAGATAGCAGAGGCATTATTACATATAAAATTCATTCTAAAAGGGAATAATGCCGAGGACTCGTGGACAGCTGAAGTTATTCCTATATTTAAAAAGGAACAAGTCTAGGGAGCTATAGACCAGTTAGCTTTGACATCTGTGGTAGGAAAGATCATGGAATCTTTACTCAAAGATGTAATTGAAAAACATCTAGTAAACAAAAATATAATAAAGAGTAGTCAGCATGGATTTCAGAAGGGAAAGTCATGCTTGATCAACCTTATTGAATTCTTTGAAGAAATAACAGAAAGAGTAGGTAAGGGTAGTGTAGTTGATGTAACCCATTTGGATTTTCAAAAGGCTTTTGATAAGGTACTGCATTGTAGACTCATGACTAAGGTCAAAGCATGTGGAGTGAGGGGACAGGTAGCAGAATGGATAGCGAGCTGGCTACAAAACAGAAAACAGAGAGTAGGGGTTAAGGGCAGCTACTCAGACTGGCAAAAGGTGGGAAGTGGTGTTCCACAAGGATTGGTGCTAGGGACCACTGTTGTTCACCATTTACATAAATGATTTGGACTTGGGAATCAGTACAATTTCAAAATTTGCAGACGACACCAAATTGGGGGGTGTAGTTAATACAAAGGAAGAGTGCGCCAAAAGCAAGAAGACGTTAATAAACTTGCAGGATGGGCATGTAATTGGCAAATGAGTTTCAAAATAGATAAGCTTCAGGTGGTGCATTTTGGTAGGAAGATTAAGGAGGCCACATACTGCTTGGATAATAAAAGTCTAAATGGGAAAGATGAGCAAAGTGATCTCGGGGTAAGGATACATAAATCACTAAAAGTAGCAGCGCAGGTTAATAAGGCCATAAAAAAGGGAAACCAAGCACTGCAGTTCATTTCTAGAGGGATAGAATTGAAAAGCAGAGAAGTTATGTTAAACTTGTATAGAACCTTGGTTTGACCACACTTGGAGTACTGTGAACAGTTCTGGTCTCCATATTATAAAAAGGATGTAGTAGCATTGGAGGAGGTGCGAATTGGATTCTCAAGGATGATACCAGAACTGAGAGGATATCCTTATCAGGAAAAGCTGAACAGGCTGGGACTCTTTTCTCTAGAAAAGAGAAGGCTGAGGGGTGATCTGACAGAGGTCTTTAAGATAATGATAGGGTAGATGTAGAGAAAATGTTTCCACTTGTGGGGAGTCCAAAACTAGAGGTCATAAATATAAGATAGTCACTAATAAACCGAATCGGGAATTCAGGAGAAACTTCTTTATCCAAAGAGTGGTAAGAATGTGGAACACGCTACCACAAAGAGTAGTTGAGGCAAATAGTATAGATGCATTTAAGGAGAAGCTAGATAAACGAGTGAGGGAGAAATGAATGGAAGGGGATGCTGATAGGGTTAGATGAAGTAGTGAGTGAGGAAGCTCCGGTGGAGCATCAACACCAGCATAGACCAGTTGGGCCCAATGGCCTGTTTCGGTGCTGTAGTCTCAAAGTGACTGAGCAATTTCTAGAATTTCTTTGACTGGAATGAGTACATCAAAATACTGGAACAATATTTTGTGGCAAATTAAATTACAAATTCTCCTAAGAAATGCTCCTGACTATGGGAGCCAAACTTGTAGTTTAATGTGAAACTCAGTCACCTGATTGAAGCAGGTGGAAAACACATTTGATAAACTGCAACTTTGGTGAAGGAAATCTTGGTTCAAAACCTTTGGCTTACTGCTTAATGTTTCAAGTTTCTCCAGAGAAAACAGAAGAAGAATGAGTTATATCATAGTTTTTTTAGCTGAATTGAGGAGTCTGTCTGAAAGCTGTCCAAACCTGAAGAGCTATTTTCCCAGCCAAATGGAGACAGAAATTTTCCAGGGACCTTTCTCAGGCTTATGAAGTATTACTTTAAGAAATGTCCCATTAGTAGATCTCCAATGCTCAGTACACACTGGTATACTTGTTCAGCTTTTGGTGTTGCATCTGACTGGATAAAGGTTTACAAGCATCACCTGCAGGAAGTTATCTGGATTATTTGGTTATGGCCAGAACAGATGATTCAGAACATTTTTAAAGTTTGTAAGTTGTTGTTCAGCATTTGGATTGCTCTGGCATAAAACTTAAATGATCAAATGTTCTTTCATGCAACTCTTGATCTAGTTTGTGAGATTTATTTTTTATGGCAAATCCGATGGGTGCACTACCATTTTGATTACCCTTAGCCCTTATAGTCTTTTCAGCTTATCAACATTATTGTTTTAAAAACAGCATATGTACAGATCGTAGTTTATTGCTATTGGTAAGGCCCCTATCCCAGTCCCAAGAAAGTCAAAGCTATTTTGGAAGCATCTCCACATAAAAATGTGACTGAATTGCAATCAATCTTGGGCCAGTGAATGACTATAGAGAGTTCATCAGGATTTGTTAAGTTGGTACCTGGGCCAAAAAGAGGGATTCCAGTTCAATCAACTTTCAGGTTGCAAAGGTTGGCTTATTGTGACATTAAGTATAGATTCAGTAAGCAAAATCTAATATTGACTGATTACTTTGCTTACCCTTTAATGATACAAAATCTGAGAAGTAGTAACTCTACCAGGGAGGCTGACATGCAAAGCCAATTTTTGAACACTGCCGAATCACAAATGTTTCCAGTAACACCAAGTGAATCTGTTGGGTTACACCTGAAGACAAACTTTTGTCACAACTTTCGCATTATGCATTCCAAGACTGGCCACATGAGAATAAAGTGATAATGGAGATGATTTGGGCACTCTCTAGATACTTCTACCTGTATTCAATGCAATTGTTAGCTTCCATAGTATGCATCCTACGAGCCATATCTTGACATCGTACCCAGTATCTAGGGTAGTGGATATCCAGGCATACGGTGAAGCTTTTATCATTGACCTACACACAGGATACCACCGTACACTGATGACGTCTCCTACTGATGGTAAACACCACACTGATGGTCAGTAAAAATCTCACTGACGGACCATATGGCATAGGTGCCAAACTACGTATCGGGTTTATTAAGAAGTAAAACTAAAACAAGCAAGAGCAAAATTAGTAGATTTAGATAATAGTATTTGTTTCAAAACAATTAAAGCTCTTTGTCTTAACAGTTCTCTTTGGTAATTTTGTACTATACGTTTGTGATGAAAAGTTTACCTGGGATTGAACTCTCATGGAGCTGTCTACCAGTTTCCAGCATGCATAGCAGAACAGCAAGGTAGGAAAATACTGAAGAACTTACACTGCCAGCCTTTTTTGAAGTTAAATTGCTGCAAAAGGCAGATAAAAAGGGCACCTTCACAACTGTCAATTAAAGTTAAATTTCAAAGCCATTGGATGCAAGAAACAGGCCATTGACAGTCTTTTAAACAAGCTTTTAAGCAATAACATTGTTCTGGTCGCAGAGAGCATGATTTGTTCGCCCTCTGTTCCTTATCTGATTAATTGCCAGATCAGACAATCCAGCCTGGCTAATACAGGTCACTTGTGCGCATTGGTGCTGAGATGTGGTCCCGCTGAAGAATTCAACACTTTTTACTACCAACCCGTTCTTGGGGGTTAAAATTACCCCCCTTGTCTCCAGCATATCTTGTAAACAGTAGAGTGAGAACGTTTTCAGTTCATATAGCAAGTCTGCACACATATATATTTCCTCAATAATTAAGAAAATTAGAGAAGAAAAGTTACACCATTTGAATAGTTTCCACATCGTTCACCTGAGGAAGGAGGTAGCCTCCGAAAGCTTGTGAATTTAAAATAAAATTGCTGGACTATAACTTGGTGTTGTAAAATTGTTTACAACCATTTGAATAGTTATGGGATGGGAGGCTAGACACTTGATGTGTATTTCACATCTTTCTCCATTCAGACAGATTTCCCCAATACAGTCACAGAAGACATTTTTAAACGTGTTACAATTCTGGTGAGCTATAAGCTCCTAATAAAAAAAAATGTAATATATTTCTTATGGTTTGAAACGGAATGGAAGGTCGATGCAACTCTGTTATGGTTAAAAGGATGAATTAACTGTATAAGAAAGCTGTCTGCTGTGGGTTATTTGAGTTATCATAATTATGCATCAGTCAATTGCTGATATATTTTCAGGAAAATTACCCTCGTATTGAGTCCATGAAAACTCTGGCATGTTTGGTGGCCAAGTTTGGATTCTGATGTTGACCAGGTAATATGAGATTGCCTCATCAAGATGGACAATAAATTTAGGCCAGTTACAAGTCCAGGTAATGGAGTTAGTCTTCAAGACCATGTCAGTGAGTTCACATTGATTTTGTTGGACTGTTTATGAATGAGAATTTTCTTATAGTGGGTGTTAGATCTAAGTGGCTTGAAGTAATTTGTGTGCTGCCCATAAACACCATCAATAATAATACTTCTATTAAATCACTGAGATTTGTTTTTAGTTTTCACGATTTATCAGATTTCAAACCAAGTCCTAATCTAAACATACCAAAAATTTGGAAAATTTCTAAAGCATACTGAAATCTGGCAAGTCTTATCCTCATCCTATATTGTTGGAACTTTCAAACAGGCAATACAGATGATGATATTGAGCATCTGGCACGCTAACTTGAAAAATGACTTTTTTAGTATCCTATTGAACCACAGAACTACCCCATGCACTTGTTGAAATGTTGGATAAATGGCTGCATGCCTCATTAGATATCATGGGCTACATTTTCCTCTGTCTTACCACCGGTTTTCATGCATTCTCGGGGTAGTCAATGGAGGTAAATTGATGGTGAGGTCTGATGCAGAACTACCATAAAATCCTCTTTTGCTCTGATTAGGGCTGCCAGCAACACCCATTACATCCTTGCCTCACCACGTTCAACGATGGGCAACACCTTTTGTTCTCCTGTAGCCCAGTTTTCAGCTTTAAGGGTACAAAAAAGATATCGCAGGCATTGTGCTCCTAGTTCCTCGGTTCTTGCATCACTGTACTGCAATTTGTGTAGCGTTGATGTGTTGAGACTTTGTGGGTAGAGAAGAGCTCATTGTATAAGTACTATGTTATGGATGTTGGTCCAGGTTTAGTGTTATCGGTAGAGTTAGCTAAGTGTTGTATCTTTTGTTGTTTTTGTACTCAAGGATAGAACATGAGTAAAAAAAAATTGTGAAAGCTTCTGCATTGTCTAATGTTGCATATTTTCAGTTATTCTTAATAAACTTATTCTGTAATTTATAATCTAAGCACAGTCTGATAGTGTTTATTCTTCTGCTATCTGAAGTTTAAGATATTACAACTGGGCTCATGTCATATCTAGTAAGCTAAATACAGTAACAAGGGTTTCTGTTCAACCTCTAGGCAACTCTACATTACCAGGTATCGCTTTTTTTTTATTCGTTCATGGGATGTGGGTGTCGCTGGCAAGGCCAGTATTTATTGCCCATCCCTAATTGCCCTTGAGAAGGTGGTGGTGAGCCGCCTTTTTGAACCGCTGCAGACCATGTGGTGAAGGTTCTCCCACAGTGCTGTTAGACAGCGAGTTCCAGGATTTTGACCCAGCGACGATGAAGGAACGCCGATATATTTCCAAGTCGGGATGGTGTGTGACTTGGAGGGGAACGTGCAGGTGGTGTTGTTCCCATGTACCTGCTGCCCTTATCCTTCTAGGTGGTAGGGGTCGCGGGTTTGGGCGATGCTGTCGAAGAAGCCTTGGCGAGTTGCTGCAGTGCATCCTGTGGATGGTACACACTGCAGCCACTGTGCGCCGGTGGTGAAGGGAGTGAATGTTTAGGGTGGTGGATGGGGTGCCAATCAAGTGGGCTGCTTTGTCCTGGATGGTGTCGAGCTTCTTGAGTGCTGTTGGAGCTGCACTCATCCAGGCAAGTGGAGAGCATTCCATCACACTCCTGACTTGTGCCTTGTAGATGGTGGAAAGGCTTTGGGGAGTCAGGAGGTGAGTCACTCGCCGCAGAATACCCAGCCTCTGACCTGCTCTTGTAGCCACAGTATTTATGTGGCTGGTCCAGTTAAATTTCTTGTCAATGGTGACCTCCAGGATGTTGATGGTGGAGGATTCAGCGATGGTAATGCCATTGAATGTCATGGGGAGGTGGTGCAGGTAAAGTCACACTCTAGCTCATAGGGAGTGAGTGCTTGCTTACGGGAGTGGTCTTTGGTGCAAAGCACAAGAAGAATATCCAGGTAAAGCCTAAAAATGTAACAACAGTAAACATGTCTATAACACGAGAGAGATCTATTGAAGTAGGCCTGTGAAAATGATGGGGAAAATATAAAGTTGTCTTCAAAGACACAAGGAGAAAAGATTTAAAGATAATCATTGATCATACTTTGGCAGAATCAGTGTGAGGCAATTCGGATATTAGGATCCATCTGGAAGTCAGAACATGTTTTACTGACATGTATGGAACAATGGTGAGGCCAGTATGCTGTTCAGATTTAGTAACCATACCTTAAAAAAGGATATTGGCAGGTCAGAAAGCATTCAGAGGAATGATCAGGATGCTTCTAGCACTAAGTTATTATCAAATGACTATATTTTTGCTGGAGAAACGACTAAATTGCAACATGATCTTCAAAACAATGAAAGGGACAGATAGAATTGGACAAAACAAACTGTTTAACTTGAACAACTGAGAATAGGATTAGAGAAAACACAATTATACAATTCACAAGCCTTGAGTTAGTTTTGAGATTGGAAAAAAAATTCCCCCATATGAGAGTGGAACAGACTCCCGGAGAAGGTAGCTGGCTCGGGGTGATGTGGCACCTCTTAAAAAGGAGATGAATCATTATCAATTAAGGGTTTTCAGAGATATTAACAGCTTTTTTTTTCAGGCTAGGTCGGGGAAGGAATTTATTGTTTCCTAAGGTAGGAGATCAAAAGGTGGTTTGGGAGGGAAGTTCTATGATACTTAGACAGAGAGGGCTGATGGGGAAATCTATTTAGGGTCATGTTTGAATGTACTGATTTTTAGGCATGTATTTATCTTGCATGCTGAACATTATTGCTTCAAAGTTGTTCCACTTGACTCCGACTGAAGTCTGTTGAACAGCTTTGCTGATAGGGTTAGATGAAGTACAGTGGGAAGAGGCTCGTGTGGAGCATAAACACTGGCATAGACCAGTTGGGCCGAATGGCCTGTTTCTGAACTGTAATATTCTATGTAACCTTCCCCAATTCATTTACTTTAGCTCTTCCCCCATTTCTTTGAATTTACAATTTTTAAAATTATACATACCTTGCTCCTGGACTTGGGTATTTCTGACTTCCAGATCATGTTAAACTTCATTGTGTGGTCGCTGTTTCACAGGGATGCCACTACTTTCCCACCCTGTGCATTGTCTCAAGAATTAATCAATACCATGTCACGTTGAGCAGTGCCTCTTGCGGCTTCCTTGGCGCACTGGGTCATGAAGAAGTCATGCTTTACCAACTCTGACTCTAAACCACTTGGTTTTTCCCAGTTGATATATTGGGCTGATTAGAAGACTCCCATCACAATAACTTTCCTGTTCTCTCATACTTTTCCTATCTCTTCATCGAGCAAATTGCCGATGTGGTCTGTAGCATATTCCTATTGTTAGCTTAGATATTTTCACATTAGAGATGTTTAACCAGAGTAGTTAATTTTATACTTTTTCCCCTTCTCACCGGATCAACTTCATTTACCTCCAGTGTCCCTGATATAGAGGGTTACACCACCTCTTTTTCTGTCCACTTTTTTTTCTCAACACTTTGTACCTCTGAATGTTACATTCATTCCCATTCCCACTTCATTATAGTTCCCTCGTGCCACAACAGCTTTCAGTTCTGGTGTCTTATTTGTAATACTTATAGTGTTTGTGTGTGTGTACGTGTGTATAAATATAATATGTTTACCTTTTTCCATGTCCTATGGTGTTTGCCTATTCCCGGACTCCGTTTATGTAAGCCTCTTTGAATATCTGTGTCCATAATCCACCTATTGACTACCTTATGCCCTTCTACCTGACTACTTGTCTCATCTGGGATTTGGTTTTCTCTCCAGTCAGTGAGAATGTGTCATACTTAGAGCTTTGCAATCAACTTGTTACAATTAAAGAGAAGACCTCACTCTCTGTCTCTGCCCACTCCCCACAGTAAATTTTCTAATCTAGTGTTCTGTAGGCCTCATTGCTGCTAGCAGCCACAAAATAAAAACCCTTATACAGTATTATTTTCAGAGTCCTGAGAGCCGGCCTCTCAGCCCCGCTCCCAGCCACAACAGGTGTATGTTCATTTTCTGTGAGAGGTAGTAATTTTTTTTTGTTCCCTTTCCCTCAATCTCCTAGTGCCCCTACTTTTTGTGGGGAATTACTTGACCTTTGCCTGACACCTTCCCTTGATGGCATATCTGAGGTCGGAAACACACCATGTAGAGAATTGAAGCTACTAATCCATGTCCTACAGTATGTTGATGCCCCAACAGGGGTCTGCAAGAAAGGTCCAAAATGACACTCCCACTAATTTTGCCCCCCTCCCCATATGGCAAACATCTTATTTCTGCCCTGTGCCAAAACACTATTTAATACAATTTAATTTCATATGATGTCTTGGTAGTGCTTTACGTGGGCTATAGGTACTGTGTGCTGTTAGAACAATCTTGCAATCAAGAATACACTTTGTGCAAACAGAATACATAAGATGGCACTGAAAAATGAAAAATCAGTCACTTATGATGTTGGATGATATAACTAGCACTATGTAGCTGAGTGTGGCTTGATTTGTTTTTGTAATCCAATACTGTGGATCATGTACCTGCCATATGTCCAGGTACTAAAAACTTGTTACGCATATTTTAATTAACCACTTGAGGGTGAAAAATTTCTACTGTCTAGGTGGTGAGTTGCCTTTTGGGGATCAGGACCTACAGAAAGTTTCAGTAAAGCCATGAGACCTGTAGGTTAATCAAAAATATGTTGCACCTGTTCTATGCTGTTTGAGGGCATTGTATTATTTCCTGGCACCACGGGTAGCTCTGCTGCACAGGCTGGGAGGAAAAAGAGTGGCAGAGCTATAGTGATAGGGGACTCAATTGTAAGGGGAATAGACAGGCGTTTCTGCGGCCGCAACCGAGACTCCAGGATGGTGTGTTGCCTCCCTGGTGCAAGGATCAAGGATGTCTCGGAGCGGCTACAGAACATTTTGGAGGGGGAGGGCGAACAGCCAGCTGTCGTGGTGCACATAGGCACCAACGATATAGGTAAAAAAGGGGATGAGGTCCTAAAAGCAGAATATAGGGAGTTAGGAGGTAAATTAAAAAATAGGACCTCAAAGGTAGTAATCTCAGGATTGCTGCCAGTGCCACGTGCTAGTCAGAGTAGAAATAGGAGGATATTTCAAATGAATACGTGGCTAGAGGAATGGTGCAAGGGGGAGGGATTCAAATTCCTGGGACACTGGAAACGGTTCTGGGGGAGGTGGGACCAGTACAAACCGGACGGTCTGCACCTGGGCAGGGCCGGGACCGCTGTCCTGGGAGGAGTGTTTGCTAGTGCTGTTGGGGAGGGTTTAAACTAAAGTGGCAGGGGGTTGGGAACCTGAGCAGGGAGAGAGAGGAAAGCGTAACAGGAAGGGACAGAAGGTATGGAGTAATAGGTAAAGTGTTAAAAAAGGAAAAAGCAGGAACTAAGCGTCACAAAACAGATTTGAAAGTTCTTTATCTGAATGCACGTAGCATTCGTAATAAAATGGACGAGTTAACGGCACAAATAACTACGTATGGGTATGATCTTGTGGCCATTACAGAAACATGGCTGCAGGGTGACAACGACTGGGAATTAAATATGCCAGGGTATTTAACAATCAGGAAGGACAGGCAGGAAGGAAGGGGAGGTGGGGTGGCTATGTTAATAAAGGAAGGAATCACTGTAATACAGAGAAATGATATTGGGACAAAGCATCAAGATAATGAAACAGTTTGGGTGGAGATAAGGAATAATAAGGGAAAAAAAACATTAGTGGGCGTAGTATATAGGCCTCCTAATAGTTGCAACTCTGCTGGAAGAAGTATTAATCAGGAGATAGTCGGGGCATGTAATAAGGGAACAGCCATAATTATGGGGGATTTTAATTATCATATTAACTGGACAAATCAAATTGGGCAGAGCAGCCTTGAGGACGAGTTCATTGAGTGCATCAGGGATGGATTTCTTGAGCAGTATGTAACTGATCCTACAAGGGGGCAGGCAACCTTGGACCTGGTCCTGTGTAATGAGTCAGGATTAATTAATAATGTCCTAGTTAAGGATCCCCTTGGAACGAGCGACCACAACATGGTTGAATTCCATATCCAATTAGAGGGTGAGAAGGTTGATTCTCAAACAAGCGTACTGAGCTTGAATAAAGGAGACTATGATGGTATGAGAGCGGAATTGATTAAAGTGGACTGGGAAAATAGATTAAAGGGTAAGACGGTACATGAGCAGTGGTGTTCATTTAGGGAGTTATTTTACAACTTTCAAAATAAATATATTCCACTGAGGAAAAAAGGGTGTAAAAGAAATGACAGCCACCCGTGGCTAAGTAAAGAAATCAAGGATAGTATCCGACTAAAAACAAGGACATATAAGGTAGCCAAACTTAGTGGGAGGATAGAAGATTGGGAATTCTTCAAAAGACAGCAAAAAGTAACTAAAGGATTGATTAAGAAAGGGAAGTTAGATTATGAAAAGAAATTAGCAAAAAATATAAAAACAGATAGCAAGAGTTTCTATAGTTATATAAAAAGAAAAAGGGTGGCTAAGGCAAACATAGGTCCCTTAGAGGATGAGACCGGGAAATTAATGGTGGGAAACATGGAGATGGCAAAAATGCTGAACAAATATTTTGTTTCAGTCTTTACAGTAGAGGACACTAAGAATATCCCAACACTGGACAAACAGGGGACTCTCGGGGGGGAGGAGCTAAATACGATTAAAATCACTCAGGAGATGGTACTCAGTAAAATAATGGGACTCAAGGCGGATAAATCCCCTGGACCTGATGGCTTCCATCCTAGGGTCTTGAGGGAAGTGGCAGTAGGGATTGTGGATGCTTTGGTGATAGTTTTCCAAAATTCCCTGGACTCAGGAGAGGTCCCGGCAGATTGGAAAACTGCTAATGTAACACCGTTATTTAAAAAGGGTAGTAGGCAGAAGGCTGGAAATTATAGGCCAGTTAGCTTAACATCTGTGGTGGGTAAAATTTTGGAGTCTATTATTAAGGAGACAGTAACGGAACATTTAGATAAGCATAATTTAATAGGACAAAGTCAGCATGGCTTCATAAAGGGGAAGTCATGTCTGACAAATTTGCTTGAGTTCTTCGAGGATATAACGTATAGGGTGGATAAAGGGGAACCAGTGGACGTAGTGTATTTAGACTTCCAGAAGGCATTCGACAAGGTGCCACATGAAAGATTATTACTTAAGATAAAAAATCACGGGATTGGGGGTAATATTCTGGCATGGGTGGAGGATTGGTTATCAAACAGGAAGCAGAGAGTTGGGATAAATGGTTCATTTTCGGACTGGCAACCAGTAACCAGTGGTGTTCCACAGGGGTCGGTGCTGGGTCCCCAACTCTTTACAATCTATATTAACGATTTGGAGGAGGGGACCGAGTGCAACATATCAAAATTTGCAGATGATACAAAGATGGGAGGGAAAGTAGAGAGTGAGGAGGACATAAAAAACCTGCAAGGGGATATAGACAGGCTGGGTGAGTGGGCGGAGATTTGGCAGATGCAATATAATATTGGAAAATGTGAGGTTATGCACTTTGGCAGGAAAAATCAGAGAGCAAGTTATTTTCTTAATGGCGAGAGACTGGAAAGTACTGCAGTACAAAGGGATCTGGGGGTCCTAGTGCAAGAAAATCAAAAAGTTGGTATGCAGGTGCAGCAGGTGATCAAGAAAGCCAACGGAATGTTGGCTTTTATTGCTAGGGGGATAGAATATAAAAACAGGGAGGTATTGCTGCAGTTATATAAGGTATTGGTGAGACCGCACCTGGAATACTGCATACAGTTTTGGTCTCCATACTTAAGAAAAGACATACTTGCTCTCGAGGCAGTACAAAGAAGGTTCACTCGGTTAATCCCGGGGATGAGGGGGCGCACATATGAGGAGAGGTTGAGTAGATTGGGACTCTACTCATTGGAGTTCAGAAGAATGAGAGGCGATCTTATTGAAACATATAAGATTGTGAGGGGTCTTGATCGGGTGGATGCAGTAAGGATGTTCCCAAAGATGGGTGAAACTAGAACTAGGGGGCATAATCTTAGAATAAGGGGCTGCTCTTTCAAAACTGAGATGAGGAGAAACTTCTTCACTCAGAGGGTGGTAGGTCTGTGGAATATGCTGCCCCAGGAAGCTGTGGAAGCTACATCATTAGATAAATTTAAAACAGAAATAGACAGTTTCCTCGAAGTAAAGGGAATTAGGGGTTATGGGGAGCGGGCAGGAAATTGGACATGAAGCTGAGTTCGGATCGGTCAATGCCCTGTGGGTGGCGGAGAGGGCCCAGGGGCTATGTGGCCGGGTCCTGCTCCGACTTCTTGTGTTCTTTAGATTTGTGGTTGGGATCAGATCAGCCATGATCTTATTAAATGGCGGAGCAGGCTCGAGGGGCCGATTGGCCTACTCCTGCTCCAATTTCTTATGTTCTTATGTTCTTATGTTCATTGGTTTATCTCAATTACCAAGATCTTCATAGTTATAGTTGTCCCGATTGAGAGGCAAAATTATTATCTTCATTGAGATTTAAGATGTAATAGTCACAGTATTGTAACATTAGTAGTAAAAAAAAAATCCAGATTTGCTTGTACATTATTCTCAGGTGATCATGTCAAAAAAAGATTCTTTTTGCAATCAAATGTTTAACACCATGTTGTAAGTTTACATTTTTAACTCTTATTGTTAATCAGCAGATACTGTTGAATACACAGGGGAAAACTATGTGTATTAGGCTAAAGGCTTTTTTAAAAATAGTCTAGAGATATTGATCAGATGGAAATTTGAGCCTGGGAGGAAGCAATGTAAGAACTTAACCTGAAATATTCCTTGTGCTTATTTTGTGAATAAACCTTTTATCTTTGATATTTCAAGTTTGCATCCTGCCCATTCTTGGGCATAATTAATATTGTTGTAATTAATATTTCTAAAAGTACTGAACAGCAAATATCTTTTTCAGCTAATGGGATTGCATTTAAGACTTGCAGACCAAACATGTACATATATTTTTTTCTAATATTCAAAAGAGCTTAGTTTTAAAAAAAAACTCCTCCTCTCTTTGTGGTCCCTTTGCAATACGTTATCCCTGACCAAGATGTAGTCCTGGCAACCTCCTCCTCCTGGCTTTCTAATCACTTGCTTGGAGGTGTATATAAGTGACCTAAGATTATTTTTCTACCACTTCTTCATATGTAGGTAAGTTCCTGGTTTCCATTTTGCAGCATCCAATGTCACTGCAACTAAGATCAGGAGATGGCAGTGGGAACTTGCCTGGCCTCTTTATGGCAGTGTGGTTGTGATGGGAAACTCACTATGTAGGGATTGTAACATTTTAATTTGAGAATTTTTAAGAAACCACATGGTCTGCTTTTAATTACTGTTGATAACTTTGTAAAATAATGAATGATATTTTATCCTGTTATTAACTTGCATGCAGGCACAAGCTTGAGTTTGTTTGTTACATAGGAACATATGAAATTGACGGGCAGAAAAAGACCAGCTGGTCCATCAAGCCTGCCCTACACTTATGATGGCTAGAGCATCATGACTATCATGTTTGATAAGCATGAATCAGTTTGCTCAGGGCAAAATCCCATTGTTTTCAAATGTCCATTTGGAAGCTGATTTTGGTGTTCAAATTATCCATGGAATTCGGTTGCACCCGATGTCAGTGATGATGACCAATGCGACAGCGCTGCAAAGGGCCTGAGGAGATGGTCTTTCTGATCCACTTCTCAAAAATCTAAAACTTTTTTAGTCCAAGGAATGAATGTATAAAAGTGTTATGATAAATACAACTATGACATTATTAATGTATTAATACTTTAATTGAATTTCACGGTGCCATTAAACTGTTACACTTTCTTTCAGACGCTATTAATTGCCTTTTTAAAAAAAAGACCAGATCTGTATCTGGCTGTAGCTTGGCACAGCTACTCCATTTATAGTCTGAGTTCTGCAAAAAATACTCTGCAGATCAGTTTCTGCTTTAGTAACATCAAATGCTGCTCTATTCAGGATGACATGGGTGACAAATAAAACATGGGGTTTCTTTTTCAAGGTACTGACCTTTAGCCATGTTAAGAATTCATAAAAACATAAATGGGATCTTATTTTTCACCAGTGTACACATGGTTGGTACAGTTGTAGCGCCATTATATATTCTGTTTTACATATACAGTGTTGAAATTTCAGACAGCTGTCAATCCTACAAATTATCTGAGAAATATAAACATTTTGTACAGTAGAAAATTAAGTTATTTCTATATACGGTACAATAAAAAGCAAGCTTTGGAACCCTTACATTCTGATATGCACATAGTAGTCTTCTCTTCTTTTTCCTTCTGATGTACAGCAGTCTGCACAGAGTGAGTAGTTCTTTTGTCCCTGTACACTGATTAGACAGTGATCTTATGTATAAAATACGATCGGGTGTTGAATGAGTACTGTCGTCATGTGTCTGTGATCTGAATGACCACCTTCAAAGAGATTGACAGGAATACTACAAGAAATGCTCTGTGTGCGATAGGAAAGAGTGCTTGGATCCAGGTGGTGACAGCTCTCAGTACAAACACTCTTGGCCTAATACATTTAGCACAAGTATTGCTAGAGTTAAAAGTGCTGGGGGTAACTTTATGTCTGAGTAAGCTCTGTTATTTGTTTTTAGTTCAGTGTGTGTGGTCCAATGACCATTGTAATTAGAGAAGTTTGACAAAGGCAATCTGTACACTAATTTTTATTAATAATTTCAAACTTATATCAGAATATTACTCTGAAGCTTGTGCTTTGCTCCTTCCCCCAGTCTAATTGCAATCCTGTGGTTATGCCAATAATATTTTTTACATTAACTACATTTATTACAAAACAACCCTGGGGGAAAAAATCAATATGAATTTATTTTGAGGAAAGAAACCAACAGCAGCCAACAAATAATTTGGGAAACATTATGCAGTTTCACAAATATATAGAGTAATGGATAAAAAACTAGTAATAGAGTAAACTAATAATAGAGCTGTAATTCTAAATTGAATTCAGAAAAGAGAGAGTGTGGAGCTTTCAATTTTTTTAAAAATAAGATTTTTTGTAATCATTCCCCTTTGAGGCAAGTGGAAAAATGAGCCAGGCCAGCAAAATGCTTCTAAGATTAACTTGCTGTTGCAGAGCTAAAATCAGGCTGAAATATTCTCCCAAAAGCAGTAAAATGGTTCATGTCTATAAAATAATGGATATATCAGTTGTGAGTATGAGCTGGTGGAGGGATTCTCGTGAGTTACAGGGAATGAAATGGATGCCAATCCAGTTTCAATAGAGGTGCTGCTGACATCTGCTGACTGCTACTCTGGCAGGCTGATGACCTGAAATACCAGTTTAATAGGTGTGTGGGACATTGATTAAAATCAAAATTTCTCCTAGGAAGGTAGGAAAAGTTTTTTGGTGTGGGAAACCTAAAAGGGAATGGGTGGAGGCAGTGCTTTGCATTTAAAAATACCCTTTCTCTCATATTGGTGTTCTCCTCTAAACAAACATTCTGAATAACATGATCCCTATTAACTGCTACGGAACCAAGGCGGTTAGATGGAGTTAAGATACAGATCAACCATGATCTAATTGAATGGTTGAACAGGCTCGAGGGCCTACTCCTGTTCCTATGCTGTTTACTAAAGAGCAACAGCAAACAGAAATAGCAACAGATCAGTAAACAAAATTCTGATTAGCATAATGCAACACATCAAAAAGAGAGTGATGACAAATACAAAAACCAGCTAAAGAATTAAATGTTTATAAGTCATCCTACAGCATTCTGCATAAGCTGTTACAGTACCAGTTTCTCCATTGATCGTTTGACATGGCAGTTTATGTATCGGTTACTGGTCTGTTGGGGACTATTGGTAGAAAATGTTGTCACTGCACATTTGATTTGTGAGATGGGGACGGAGAAGAGGAACAGTTTAAAAGAAGAACTGATAGTTTTAAAAAAGAAACATTTTAGGAATGTTGTGAAATTTATGTACAGATATTGAGCAGTCAAAATTTAAAATGTATGTTGGAGGCTGAGAGATTTATCTTTACAAATGAGTTACTTGATGTCACCCACTAATGGCGATGAACTTTTCACCACTGAAGCAGTGGGAAAGCCCCAACTGGGTTGTTCCAAACTTGAAGACTCCTATAGGTAAACTTCATGTGTATTGGTCCATCATAGAGTGATTTAATGGATACTTGTGTGAAAGCCATTACACTGGCACAGATATGATTTTAAAAATGACTGTAGTGGAAGCCTTGCTTAAGAGTATAAGAACATTAAGAAAAGTCAAGGATAGCAAAGTTGAAGCTCGTCCCTCAAGTGCTCCAACTCACCCATCGAAGCACAGCTGCATTTTAAACATCGCTAATGTGTTTGACTTGTACTACCTCAACAGATAAATAATTCCAAACATTTATCATCCTTTGAGTAAAGAATTTATTTCCAAAAATCAGATTTAAGTTAAACTTGAGTGCTCTGCTCCTTCTGGCCTACATTAATTTCTATCATATTCTCCAGGTATCCTCCCATCACACCCCATTCCCTGACCCAGTGGGCTGATAGATGACCTGCTGCTAAGCCTCTAGTCCCAATTTTGTTTGCGGTCATCAAGCTGGAGGATGTTGGTGCTCCTGAATTATATAGTTTCCAATAACCCTAATCCAGTGCAGTATCAGCATCAGGCATTCCTGGATAAGGTATAGCATGGGTTGTTGGATGAAGCTCACTTTACTTTGCCCCAAGAATGTGCCTTTAATCCCATTTTCAGTATAGAAATCCTACATGCACTAATACAATATTTCCATATTGTATGTGAGCCATTCTTATGGACTCAGTGCGAGACTGCTGGCTTAGTACCAATTAATGCTAAATTATGAGCAGTTTTCAACTGTTGACCAACATCTATTACACATTAGGTTCAGAATCCTGTAAGTTCATTCACTTTGAACCTTTATAAGGAAGATTCATTTCTATAAGTCTGGACTGAATTTGGGCTCAGCTTCTGTGGATGAAGGACAGTGTGCTAATAAATATCACAAGTCTGCTGCCAGGGGACTCTGCACAGTGATTCTTCTTGATGGCAGCATCAAGATCAAGAACTCATTTTGTGGAGAGCTGTAGTTTTGAACTTACTGCTCTGCACAATACGGGGGAGCACCAACCAACCACTGCACCACTGCTTCTGATTTTCTGGGTTGAACAGCTGTAAATTTGAATTTTGCATATCATAACAGTCACTTGAATTTTCTTTTATTTGTACATCACTGTCATAGTTTCTGTTTTTAATTATAAACATTGTAGAACATCCGTACTACTGATTTGTTTAGCCTACACACTATATTGTGATATTAGTTTTGTATTTATACCAAGCCCAAATCTATTGTAGAGTTGTGAAAAATCAGCAGCTTATTTGCAAATATATTTGTCTGCTTAATGCTGTCACCAGATGCTGTTATGGCTCATAATATTACACTTGGACAGTTCCATAGTGTCACCTTTTTGAAGTTCATTCTGTGCAGGATGATAAACCTGTGGAATAACAAAGTAGGGTCTGTAATATTCTCTGGAATTCTAAGGAAAAATGAAAAAAACATGTTCTTAATTTGCATGTTGGACAAATAGTGGTGGTGTGTACAAAGATGGTCATAAACCCATCTGTTCAAGAGGCTATGGGGCAATAATTGTAGCAAGTTCTGATGTGTAAATGGAATTATAGAAGGGCTACAGCATGGAAGGAGGCCATTTGGCCCGTCGAGTCTGTGGCGGCTCTCTGCAAGAGCAATCCAGCTAGTCACACTTCCCTGCCTTATCCCCGTAGCCCTGCATATTTTTTCCCTTCAATTACTTATTCAATTCCCTTTTGAAAGCTACGATTGAATCTGCCTCCACCACCCCCTCAGGCAGTGCATTTCTGATCACAACCACTCGCTGTGTAAAAAAGTTTTTTCTCATTTCTTTTGCCAATCACCTTAAATCTATGTCCTCTATTCCCAATGGGAACAGTTTCTCGCTATCTACTCTGTCCAGACCTTTCATGATTTTGAATGCCTCTATCACCTGCCCTCTAAACCTCCTCTGCTCTAAGGAGAACAACCCCAGCTCTCCAATCTATGCACGTAACTGAAGTCCCTCATCCCTGGTATCATTCCAGTAAATCTCTTCTGCACACTCCCTTAAGGCCTTCACATCCGTCCTAAAGTGCAGTGCCCAGAACTGGACACAATACTCCAGTTGTGGCCGAACCAGTGTTTTATAAAGGTTCATCATAACCTCCTTGCTTTTGTACTCTATGCCTCTATTTATGAAGTCCAGGATCCCATATACTTTCTTAACCGCTTTCTCAACTTGCCGTGCCACCTTCAACGATATGTGCACACGCACCCCCAGATCTCTCTGTTCTTGCACCCCTTTTAGAATTGTACCCTTTAGTTTATATTGCCTCTCCTCGTTCTTCCTACCGAAATGTATCATCTCACACTTTTCTGCGTTGAATTTCATCTGCCATGTGTCCGCCCATTCCACCAGCCTGCCTATGTCCTCTTGAAGTCTATCACTATCCCCCTCACTGTTGACTACCCTTCCAAGTTTTGTGTCATATGCAAATTTTGGAATTGTACACCCAAAACCATGTCATTAATATATATCAAAAAAAGCAGTGGTCCTAGTACTGACCCCTGTGGAACACCACTGTGTACCTCCCTCCAGACCGAAAAACAACCATTCACCACTACTCTCTGTTTCCTATTACTTAAGCCAATTTCGTATCCATGCTACCACTGCCCCCTTTATTCCATGGGCTTCAACTTTGATGACCAGCCTATTATGCGGCACTTTATCAAACGCCTTTTGGAAGTCCAAATACACCACATCAACTGCATTGTCCTCATTGACCCTCTCTGTTACTTCATCAAAAAACTCAATCAAGTTGGTTAAACACGATTTGCCTTTAACAAATCCGTGCTGGCTTTCCTTTATTAATCCACACTTGTCCAAGTGACTGTTAATTTTGTCCCAATTTATTGTTTCTAAAAGTTTCCTCACTACTGAGGTTAAACTGACTGGCCTGTAGTTGCTGGGTTTATCCTGACGCCCTTTTTTGAACAAGGGTGTAACATTTGTAATTCTTCAGTCCTCTGGCACCACCCCCGTATCTGAGGATGATTGGAAGATTATGGCCAGTATCTCCACAATTTCCACCCTTGCTTCCCTCAGCAACCTAGGTTGCATCCCATCCGGACCGAGTGAGTTATCTACTTTAAGTACAGCTAGCCTTTTTAGTACCTTCTCTTTATCAATTGTTTGTCCATCCAGTATCTCAACTACCTCTTCACTTACTGTGATTTTGGCAGCATCTTCTTCTTTGGTAAAGACAGATGCAAAGTACTCATTTAGTACCTCAGCCATGCCCTCTGCCTCCATGCGTAGATCTCCTTTTTGGTCCCTAATCGGTCCCACCCCTCCTCTTACTACCCATTTTCTGTTTACACGCCTATAGAAGACTTTTGGATTCCCTTTTATGTTAGCCACCAGTCTATTCTCATACTATCTCTGCCCTTTTTATTTCCTTTTTCGCTTCCCCTCTGAACTTTCTATTTTCAGCCTGGTTCTCACTTGTATTATCAACCTGACATCTGTTGTATGTCTCTTTTTCGTACTTCATCTTACTCTATCTCTTTTGTCATCTCGGGAGCTCTGGTTTTAGTTGCCCTACCTTTCTCCCCTGTGGGAATGTATCTAGACTGTACCCGAACCATCTCCTCTTTAAAGGCCACCCATTGTTCATTTACAGTTTTACCTGGCAATCTTTGATTCCAATTTACCCGGGCCAGAACCATTCTCATCCCATTGAAATTGGCCCTCCTCCAATTGAGTATTTTTACTTTAGAGTGGTCCTTGTCCTTTTCCATAGCTAATCTAAACCTTATAATGCTATGATTGCTTCTCCCTAAATGTTCCCCCACTGACAACTTGGCCACCAAATTGGATATGTTTGTTCAAATTTAATTTGATGACTTCATTACCGCTAACGAAGTTGTGTACACCAACTCAACATTGACTTGGTATTAGGCTCCAGAATCTGCCTGAAATTACATCCACAATGGTACATATCAATTTGACTAAAGATTTATCCAATCAAAGGTGGATTGGGGCACAATAGAAACTTAGTGTTTTTGAACCCTGAAGGTTGGCTGGAAAATAATTCTTTGAAGGTTATAGGAATGTTTGGAAATCTTGGGAAGAACTGAAAATAGGACTAATTAATACTGATACTAAGTTGTTAAGGCACCCAACCTAATGCTTAACGTTCAGGGAAATGTAATGTTTGTTCATTGAATGATGTGCTTTTTCTATTTTTTTCAGAATATGATAGATTGGGATTTCTGCTGAAGTTGGATTCCAAAATGTAAGTACAAATTCATTTTTTAAAATTAATCTTTTATTCAAATAAATTGGTCAGGTATACTTTAGGTATTCTGAGTCCCTGCTCTTGGCAGAGTATCTTGCCCATTGGCAGCAGGTGTCAGAGAAATTGCAGGCAAGGACTCATAGATTCTGAAATTGTATTTTGTGTTTCCACAGTTATTAGCTTTTGATGAGTCCTGCATGCGCAAGTGAGGAAGCTTAGACTTTAGATGGGTGGATGTTGAATTTTCTGTGGCAGATTTTAGGTTGCAAATGTTGGAGTAGGAACCAAAATTAATAAATACATTTTCATTGTTAGGTGCTTATGGGTTGGCAGGTGCGTTAAGATGCCTTAATTGAGTGGGTGGTGTTGAGCAGACCATTAAAAGCAGTGGAAGCAACGAGGGCTGTCAAGTGATTTTAAAAAAATAATAGTGATTAACCTCGCAATTAAAAATTTTAATCTGTGTTTTAATCACATTGATACTAGAACTAGGGACCACAGTTTAAAAATAAGGGGTCTCCTATTTAAGACGGAGATGAGGAGAAATCTTTTCTCTCAGAGGGCCGTGAGGCTGTGGAACTCCCTTCCCCAGAGAGCGGTGGGGGCAGGGTCATTGAATATTTTTAAGGCTGAGTTAGATAGATTCCTGATTGACAAGGGAGTCAGAGGTTATAGTAGGTAGATGGGAAAGTAGGGTTGAGGTCACAATCAGATCAGCCATGATCTTATCAAATAGCAGAGCCGGCTTGAAGGGCTGAATGGCCTGCTCCTGCCCTTAATTCGTATGTTCGTATGTATGTTTGTACGTATACAATGACTGCATACGTCTCTTTCAAGTTTGTTTTATACACATTTTTAAAATTTAGGGCACATCCCCTTTAAATTCATGCAGTATTACTACAAACTTATTAAAGGAAGAAATGACTGGAAAAAGGATCACATTTTAATAATGAAAAAGTAAAACCATGCCCCACTAAATTGTAGCGCTGCCAAGAACTGAACTGAGCCATTATGTGAAAAGGGCATCTAAACCCTACTGTTTGCTATTAGATACATTACGAATCAGCAAGTTTTAAAAAAAATAATTTAATTTAAACCTTAATCTTTACATTTAGAAGGAGCGTAACCCACTCACCATGAGCTTAAGCTACTTTGGGAATATGTTCATTATATGAACAAAGTATTAAAGTTCTGCAAACAATACCTCACATGGTCTACGGTTCACTTTTCTACAACAAGCAATTTCCCTGAACCTGTTTCCGAAGTCTAGGTCCTAAGCTCGAATTCCCTTCCTAAACCTCTCCACCTCTCTGACTGCTCCTTTAAGATGCTCCTTAAAATGTGACCAAGTTGGTCACCTTTCCTAATATCTCCTTCTCTGGCTCGGTATCATTTTTGTCTGATTACATTCCTGTGAAGCGCCGTGGGACGTTTTACTACGTTAAAGGCGCTATATAAATGCAAGTTGTTGTTTTGTTGTTGTTGTAGTATTGTCTTTTTGCTCATTATCATGAAGCAGAATTGGGCACCATAACGGCAAGATGATTTTCTCCAAGCAGAGAAAAGAACCAGCACCACCAGCAGAAGATGTCACAGTTCAGCAGGCTATAGCTCTGTTGTTGGTAGGCAAAAACGTATTCCTACCTAGGTACATCCAGGGTGACATCCACGATTAACGCAAGGTAAAAAAATTAATCTCCCAAAAAATTAATGCATTAATCACAGAAGTTAATTGCAATTAATTGACAGCCCTAGAAGCAACATTACTTTAACATTACAATTGGGATTTAAAATTTTTGAAGATTATTATCCTGAGTGTGCCATTCTTCAGTGGAGTTTTGAAAAGTTTGCTCTGAAGTAATTTAGGCTAGTTAGATACTTCTAATACTGCATGCAACTAAGAAAGCTTAACTCATTTTGTAAAGGCATTTAGGGGAGCTTACCTACATGCTGAGCAACCCTTCAAGAAGTCCTATTGGGCCTTGGGCTGAGCTTCAAAGCCCACATCCTAGTCATCACTAAGACCACCTGTTTCTACCTGCACAACATTGCCTTTTATTTCCCTACCTATGCCCCATCACCACTATTTTATTGGGGAATGGAGAAGGAACAATTCTGTGCTTATCAAAGTGAGGGATATTATTGCGAGAAAATGGAGGATGTTACTATTTCAGGCTGATTTTTTTTTCTTCTCCTGGTTGTTGAGACTAGTCCGTCTACTCAGTTCCAAGAACGCAGACCGCTAACTCAGCACAGACCGTAGTGATTGAGCCTGAAACCTCCCTTGTCTCCTTAACCTGTTCCACCTAGAGTGTGCATTTACCCAGTGAACTATTGGAGGAGCCCTGTCAAAACCACTTCTGATATTATCCCCCCTCTTTACTGCAATTATAGATGCATATTCAATGCAGCAATGACTGTTCTACTAATTTAGGGCTGATCCAGGAATAATAAACTCAGAACAGATGTTTGTGTGAAGTGCATGATTAATATATTTTTCTTTATTACCATGGTTCTGCATATTTTTTGGCAGTTTTCTTATAAATCTGGAAATGCTCCTCCCACAGCAGTCACAGCTGTTAAAATGTCAAAATTGTACCACCTGACATACTCCAGTGCTTGCTCCAGATTTTGTTGTCTTCATAACTTCTGTTCGTTTGCTTCTGAAGACTTACTTTCATTCAAATAATGCTGAGCAGCATTGGGCATGTGAGCAAACTGTCAAAAAAAAAACTCCAGAGATGTGAATTTTATTGAAATGACCAAGCTCCACAAGCTGATAATTACACACGGTAGTGATCTTTGGTGAAGATGTCTTCATAATTTTTGAGTTCTTTGTCATCAAATTATGGGAGGCTATCAACACACCCTGAATCTGTCTCTTTAACAAAAGCATTTAAAAGGAAGAGCTTAAGATATTACACAGATATGTGCTATGATGAGTAATTTCTTATAAGACATAACGCATTTCGCCAGAACAGGTACCTGATTCCAGTACTTGATATACTCATTAGTCATGGCAATCTTCCTGTGATTGCAGCTACTCCTCAAACCTTATTGAGAAAATTGGCTCATTTGAGCTTCTTCTCAGGATTCATCAAAGGTTACAGGTCATCAAATCCTAAATTTGTTTGGAAGATAAGGAGCGTGATTTTCACAGGTGTAAGTCGGCTCTAATTTGGATAACAACTGATGTAAATCTCGTCAATGGTAAATTAAAAATAGCAGTTAAACTTTGTGAATCAACACATTTGCATAATTAGTTGCAGCTTCAGATGCAGATTTGGATGGGTGCAGGGAGCACACTAGTGATGGGAGCAGAAAATTGTGTGTAGATGAAACTTAAAGGGATGTGGGCAATTAAAGGGAAGTGGCAGAATAGGGGACACACATTCTTGCAGCCTTTGGAAAGAATCAGTGCATTGGTAGCCTTTTGCAAGGCTGAAGGAGGAGAGGGCTAAGATTTGAAAAATTACAGTGCAGTGAAAAGAAATCCATTGTGCAGGCACCAGTCTATAGGCAAGTGGTAGAGCAGCCCAGGACCCTATTTGATGGTTTCTTAAGTGGATATCATGTTGCATGACCTAGTTATGTGGAGGGTCACCCTGTTTGTCACTCCTTGGCGACATCCCTGTCGGTCAGTATTGTAGCATGATTGGAAGGAGGTGGAAACCATTACTGTCGCTGGCTATGCCATCCCTACGGTGCATGTTGGCAGCAGGTGTCCTTACAGCATATGGTGCAGCTCTTCACCTAGCTTTCTGCTCACCTGGAGCTAGTTCTACGTGGTTGTTGCCAGGTAGTTGTGACAGTGCCTGCAAATATGTTTAGTGGCACTCTGGATGTGACCAGTCAGATTTTGCTCGCTGATGAAGACCGTGAAGGCCTTTTTTCATGCAGTACCAGTGAAAGCATGAAAAAGTATGATTAGGATATGTAATGAAATCGGGTTTACCAAAGGTATCTGGTCAAGTTCCGCAAAAAGTAAAGAAAGAAAGAACTTGCACTTATATAGTGCCTTTCACAACCTCAGGATGTCCCAAAGACAATGAAGTACTTTTGAAGTGTCGTCACCGTTGTAATGTAGGGAAACGCGGCAACCTATTTGTGCACAGCAAGGTCCCACAAACAGCAATGAGATTAAGACTAGATAATCTGCTTTTTGTGATGTTGGCTGAGGAATAACTATTGGCCAGGACACCTGGAAAACTCCCCAGCTACTCTTCGAATAGTGCCATGGGATCTTTTATATCTGAGAGGGCCCCTGGGTACTTCCTTTCCTCTGACCCTGGCCTCATGTGCATTTTCCCCTTTACCCACCATTGGCAGCTGTGCATTTAGCCTTTAGGCCCCACACTCTGGAATTACCTCCCCATACCCCTCTGACTCTTCACATCCTCCACTGCTCCTTTTATGATGCTACTTGTTACTCCTCCTAAAATTGATTCTTTGTCTCAGCCTCCATTTTCTTGATTATGCCTCAATGAATCACTTTGGGTCATTTTTCTACATTAACGATGCTATATAAATGCTAGTCGTAATATTAATAGTAATAGTAGTCGTTGTTTTCCATAACTCATACCCAATTAAAGATAGGTAGTCCAAATGATTTGTTTTGCAAGTGAATTGTTATCAGCCAGATCTGCTGAGAAACTAGCATTTTCAGTACCTCTGGGACTTTTTATGTAAAATTGTGATACTCAGCTAGCCAATCAAATGACGTGGCAAATGTAGAAAAAAATTGAGCCGTTTCCACTTTTAAAGGTATTGTAACATGTAGATGTGCAATTTTCTGTAGAGGGGATGGTGTAACAAATGCTTAATTATTGACATATTCCAAACTAATGATTGCACTATTAAGACTACTTCAGAATCGACATTTGTATTAGGAGTGCTTATATCTCATTCCTGTTAGAAAGTTCTGAAAATGTAATTTGTGGGCAACTCTTAGGGAACTGGAGAACTCAGTGGTGGACAACAGAGGAGATGGCTATGCCTATGCTGATATCCAGAAAGACACCCCCTGCCACCCCCCATTGAGCTACATTCGGTAAGTGCAGAAATTCGAGGGTCTTATTGTGAGATCCCACACTGTGCCACATCACTGGCCATAAAGATAGGGAACAAGTATAATACTTCCCATCGGCATAGGAGACAGACTCCCACATAATACAAAGGGTTAATGTTCAGGATTTTTTCGGGAATGAGAAAAATTTGCATGTATAAGCCAAATGACTTTTTTATTAATTGGTTCATTGTCTTTGCAATGAACAAATCAGTTCTTCAAACCATTGGAATGCCCTGTGATTTAAAACATTGAGTCCGTCCACTGTTTAGAACAAAGATGCAATCGGATCGTTAAGTTAAGGAATCAAAGAATTAATTCTCTGTCATGTAGGTCCTTATCCGGTTTGCGAACTAGAGGACTCGGTTGAAGACAGAATTGGGCTTGACTCTACGACATCCTGTAGTTGAATGGCCTGTTTCCTCTTTGCACCAAGTATGAGCACAAAATATGTCAGATTCCATTCAGAGCCGTTTTAGTCCAAATTAGTGCTGCCACTTGCACTTAACACCTCAAAGATTTACACTGGTGCCCTCAAAAGAGTTTGAACTAGGGCAGGTTGGCTTCTATTCCATTGTGATATTGTATTTTTGAAGGCTTTTTTAATGTAAAATTCAGACTTTCCTTTTCTAAAGTCACTGGGATGAATTTCCTTGGGGGTTATCCTGATCAACCGTTGTAACTTCGGTGGAAGATCGGCGGCAATCCTGTTTACATGTCCAAATGGGGTTTCTGCCGAAGTTAAGGTGATTGATTGGGAGAACCTCTGAGGAAATTCCTGGGGACTGACTGTTGCTGAGTACAATTTCACAGACATTAGCAGACCTGAGGTAACTTGTTGTAGTGGCCTGGACAGAGTGTTGACAAGCTATTCAGCTGTAAAGGATGTGCGACCCAGATCTAATGTTGCCTTTACCTAGTGCCATCACTGGACAAAAATTATTGCTGCAAAACTATATGGGTGTTAGTAAATGTTCTTTAAACAATTTTAAATAACCAACACAAAAGAGAGAAGGAAGGAGCAAAATACCTGTTTTTGGCACATCAGTATACTTACAGACATTACCTCTGTAAACTACTGAGTTCTCCAGTTCCCTTAGAATTACGCACAAGTTACAATTGCAGAACTTGTTAACAGGAATGATACCAACTTATGAGGCATGACAAACTGAGAAAGATTGCAGGAGGACGAAGACAGGTTAGCAGATGAGCTGATAGGTGGCAGATACAGTTCACTGTAGGAAAATATGAAGAATTTTGGGAAAAATAATAATGAAACGAAGTACACCCTAAATAATATCCTGAACAGAGTGATCTATGGGTTCACATATGTATATCTTTAAAGGTGAGAGTGCAGGTTAAAAAATAAAATAGCAGAAAAGGCCAATGTGATTCTGGATTTCATAAATAGGGCATTGAGTATGATAGGAAGTAAGTGAAACTGAATCTACAAGGTATTGGTTAGGCTATGGTTGGGGTGTTGTATGCAGTTCTGGGCATCCTACAATAGGAAGGATATCAAAACCAAGGAAAGGATAAAATCAAGTTTTTCGAGAATACTACTAAGTATGAAAGAAAGAACTTGCATTTAGATAGCGCCTTTCATGACTTCAGGAAGTCCCAAAGCACTTCACAGCAATGACGTACTTTTGAAGTGTAGTCACTGTTGTAATGAGAGGTTATAGTTATGAAGAAAAGCTGAAACTTTGATCTTTTTCTCTGAACAGGATCAAATATTATGAAACTGTTGCAATGGTAAACAGTGAAAGATTGTTTCCACTAGTTGACAAATTTGTATTTAGAATTTTTGTCACACAGAGGGTTATTAGAAGATGTAAAGCCATCCCACTTTGAAGCAGAGACTGTAGCATCATTTACAAATGTGACATCACAGACTGAGAGTAATCACTAGAAGAATGCAGGGGAAAGTTGGAAGTTTATTAGAAAGAACTTGCATTTATATAGCACCTTTTCATGTCCTTGATGTATTAAAGAACTTCACATCCAATGAGTTACTGTTATGTAGGCAAACATAATAGCCAGTTTACATATGGCAGGATCCCACAAATGGCAAATGAGATAAATGACCACTTAATTTGTTTTTGATGATGATCTTTGAGAGAAGATGTTGGCCAGGATGTGGGATCTCGTGTATCTGACAGGGCTAATTTCTCATCTGAAAGATTGTACTTCTGACAATGTATTGTTCACTCAGTACGTAACTGAAGTGTCAGCCTTGGCTCAGTGGTAGCATTCTCACCTTCTTGGTCTCAGTGTAGAAGGCACTGTCTACATTTGCTTTGCTGCTTTAGGTAATCAGAAACATTCTCACTTCTGAGTCACAAGGTTGTAGCTGCATGCCCCAAGCACACCTTCATTGCCACCCAACTTTTGCCACTCCCTGTTCAATTCTCATCAATTCAATTTCATATTTACCCACAAGATTGAGACTACTACGGTTAAATTCACCAATGGCAACTTGTGTGACTGAATGTGGTTCACTCTCCTTTTCTCTTCTTCTCTGCCACCTTCAACATTACTGACCACTTCATTCTCCTCCACTACCTCTTCTTGGTCTTAGCCCACAACACACCTCTCTCATGGTTTTACTCTTATGCATCCCAATATAGTCACTAAAATCTAGAAACAGGAGTAGACCATATGGTAGCTTTATCTTCTTATTTCCGATTGCCAACTGTATCTCCATATTCCTAAAAATCCTACTTCCAAAATAAGGAAGCAAACCATTTCTTTTTTGGTTTTTCCTCCCATAACCTCCTGTCACCTCCTGAATAAGATTCGAAGAGCTGAATCTTTGGTTCCTTCTGTTCATAATTTACATGATACACCTTGAAGACATTATCTACAAACATAAGGTCTGCTTTCACATTCTTGCTGACAACATCCAAATATATCTTTCCCCTATCACTATTGACTCAGGCTGTTGCTGTACTCTCTAACAGCCTGTAGGACATCAAATCTAGGTTAATTAGCCATTTCCTTCAGCTCAATATCTAAAAAGTGGGCATCATTTTCTTCTTCCCATAGCTAAGGGACATGAGCTTCAGTGGTATAAATACTTAATAATAGTTGAGTTGGCAATGAGTCACAAAGTGGTTATTCAGTCAAGCTGTTTTGATAGCATCGTAAACTGTGTGAGCAGAACACACCTGGGTTATAAACATCAGGAAATTGAGATTAAATTACTAAATGCCTTGATTCTATCACAAGATATTTGGGATCCAGTATGCAGCCTACATTTAAACAAAACTTTTATTTTACTGCTCTTAACTGTTAGGCAGCAACACCATTGTGCACAGTAGAGGTGTTGTGACATCAGTAAATGAGTTGGAAAGATGATGATGATGTAAGAGGTGAATGTATATGGGTTCAAGTGAACAGCATGAAGTGCCGAGTAGATGATCCATCTCGGCCTTCCCCCGATATACTCACCATCACAGAAGCCAGTCTTCAGCCAATTCGATTCACTCCACGTGATATCAAGAAACGGCTGAGTGCACTGGATACAACAACGGCTATGGGTCCCGACAACATCCTGGCTGTAGTGCTGAAGTCTTGTGCTCCAGAACTAGCCGCGCCTCTCGCCAAACTGTTCCAGTACAGATACAACACTGGCATCTACCCGACAATGTAGAAAATTGCCCAGGTATGTCCTATCCACAAAAAGCAGGACAAATCCAATCCGGCCAATTACCGCCCCATCAGTCTACTCTCAATCATCAGCAAAGTGATGGAAGGTGTCGTCGACAGTGCTATCAAGCAGCACTTACTCACCAATAACCTGCTCACCGATGCTCAGTTTGGGTTCCGCCACGACCACTCGGTTCCAGACCTCGTTACAGCCTTGATCCAAACATGGACAAAAGAGCTGAATTCCAGAGGTGAGGTGAGAGTAACTGCCCTTGACGTCAAGGCAGCATTTGACCGAGTGTGGCACCAAGGAGCCCCAGTAAAATTGAAGTCAGTGGGAATCGGGGAAAACTCTCCAGAGGCTGGAGTCATACCTAGCACAAAGGAAGATGGTAGTGGTTGTTGGAGGCCAATCATCTCAGCCCCAGGACATTGCTGCAGGAGTTCCTCAGGGCAGTGTCCTAGGCCCAACCATCTTCAGCTGCTTCATCAATGACCTTCCCTCCATCATAAGGTCAGAAATGGGGATGTTCGCTGATGATTGCACAATGTTCAGTTCCATTCGCAACCCCTCAGATAGTGATGCAGTCCGTGCCTGCATGCAACAAGACCTGGACAACATCCAGGCTTGGGCTGATAAGTGGCAAGTAACATTCGTGCCAGACAAGTGCCAGGCAATGACCATCTCCAACAAGAGAGGGTCTAACCACCTCCCCTTGACATTCAACTGCATTACCATCGCCGAATCCCCCACCATCAACATCCTGGGGGTCACCATTGACCAGAAACTTAACTGGACCAGCCATATGAATACTGTGGCTACAAGAGCAGGTCAGAGGCTGGGTATTCTACGGCGAGTGACTCACCTCCTGACTCCCCAAAGCCTTTCCACCATCTACAAGGCACAAGTCAGGAGTGTGATGGAATACTCTCCACTTGCTTGGATTAGTGCAGCTCCAACAACACTCAAGAAGCTCGACACCATCCAGGACAAAGCAGCCCGCTTGATTGGCACCCCATCCACTACCCTAAACATTCACTCCCTTCACCACCGGCGCACCGTGGCTGCAGTGTGTACCATCCACAGGATGTACTGCAGCAACTCGTCAAAGCTTCTTCGACAGCACCTCCCAAACCCGCGACCTCTACCACCTAGAAGGATAAGGGCAGCAGGTACATGGGAACAACACCACCTGCACGTTCCCCTCCAAGTCACACACCATCCCGACTTGGAAATATATCAGCGTTCCTTCATCGTCGCTGGGTCAAAATCCTGGAACACCCTACCTAACAGCACTGTGGGAGAACCTTCACCTCACGGACTGCAGCAGTTCAAGAAAGCGGCTCACCGCCACCTTCTCAAGGGCAATTAGAGATGGGCAATTAATGCTGGTCTTGCCACCGACGCCCACATCCCATGAACGAAAAAAAAAGTAATAGATGCTTAAGAGCAACAGTTTTCAGAATTTAGGATTATTAATACCCTAATTAGTCACAATTCTTCATGTTCTGATGGAAGTATTAGCTTGGTATCGTAGATTCAGGGGGTCTACCATATTGGTGGGCCACTGTTCAACCAGGATATGAAACTTATTGGCTTAATGAGTGAGGGAAAAATACATACCATATAATGAACATCCCTTCCCTGACACTCTATCTAGACAAAGAAGTAAGAAATTGAATAGAGGAGACCAGTTTAAATTTTGAGATAAAATATATTGATACACCGATATAAATCATTAGTTCGGCGAAGAGTTAGAATAATAGGGTAGATTTTGCTCATCCACTGCCAGTGCATATCAGAAAATAAATAGACATTTTCTGTCAATTGATTTCATTAGGTTGAAAACGGTAGGGAATGCACTTGCAATTTTCCGACATACGCTAGTGGCTGGCAAATTACTTCACTGTGGGAAAGGACTCGGAAAATCAAACTTATTGTATCTGTTTTCCTAACTTGCACTAAGTCCCGTTCACCCATTGACTCATGGTCCACCAATGCCTCAAATTTAAAATTTTCATCCTTGTGTTCAAATCCCTCCATGGTTTAGCTCCTCCCTATCTCTGTAACCTGCTGCAACCTTACAACCCTCAGAGAACTCTGCATTGCCTCAATTCTGGCCTGTTGTGCATCCTCGTCTTCCTTTGCATCGTCGGCTTCCTTTGCCCCACCATTGGCGGCTGCACCTTCAACTGTCTTGTCCCTAAGTTCTGGAAATCCCTTCCTAAACCTCGCTGCCTCTCCACATCTCTGTCTCTCCTTTAAGACACTCCTTAAAATCTTTGGTCATCTGTCCTAATATCTCCTTCTCTGGCCAGGTATTGTTTTTTGTTTGATTATGCTCCTGTGAAGCCCCTTGGGACGTTTTACTATGTTAAAGGTGCTATATAAATACAAGCTGTTGTTATTGTGTCTAATTTTGGGAAATCTATTTTAGGAAGGGTGTCAAGGTCTGGACAGGATGCAGAAGAGATTTATTAATATGATAATGGGGATGAGAGACTAGAGAAACTGAGACTTTTTTCATTAGGACATAAAAGATTAGGAGGAAGTCTGTGAGAGGTTTTGAAAAGGTAAATAGGACAAACTATTTTCATTGGTTGGCCAGCCAGTAAGTAGAAGCATAAATTTAAGACCAAGACAATGAAGGAAGAGGGTAGGAGATTTTTTTATTATGGAGAGAATTGTCAGGACATGGAATGCCCTGTTAGAAGCAGAATCTGTAATAGCTTTTTAGAAGGGAAATGGGTAAATGTGCTTTTTTAAGGATAGGATAGGGTATGGGGAAGGGCAAGGGAATGACACAAAATGGATTGTTCTTTTGCAGCACGGGTACTGGTGTGATGGCCTGAATTGCCGCCTGCTGTAAAATTCTATAATTCTTTCTGTGTTTGTGTCTTGTATTGTTTTGTTGCTAATCTTATTTGTTTTGTTTTTTATCTCTCTTCCTCCAGCTCAGCGGAATTGAACTATAAAAATGGAAATATCACAGAGGGTGGCTGCAAAAAAGGATTTGCCTCTGCACAGATGACGGCAATCTTCCCAAAGTAAGAAATCATTGCTACTGGAAGTTCTTTTCCCCCTGTTTTCTCCTCCATGCCTTTAGAGAACTCTGTGTGGTGGCGTGAAGGTGATACCTAGTGGATGGTGAATATTGGATCACTTTATTTTTGCAGCTTATTGTACTCTCCACTCCCATGGTTTTGATCACAAACAAAGCCTTCTCAGATCACTTCCTTGTAACCCTCACCACACATTTCCCCTACCCCATTCTAGCCCCATTTCCTTCTGCGTCCACCCTTGGAAAAAACTCTCACCCAAGTGACTTAGAAATGCGCTTTCAAGCTGCCAACTGCCTAGCCTAGGTACTTCTGCCGCTGTTGATCTGCTCAACCACAACCTCTCCTCCACCTTTGATGCCCCTGTCCCCAATAAAACCTTTACTCCCATCCACATTGTTCCCCTGGGATAGCTCCCATCTTCGTTCCCTCAAGTCCAGGAGATGCATACTTGATTGTATCTGGTGCATAACCGGTTTAGTCATCCATCACTAGATTTGGCTGGACCACATCAAATGCTGTCGGGCCTTGCTGTCCTCTGCCAAAACCGCCCACTACTCCAGGAACTTCCCGGAGACCAAAGATAAATCCTGGCTTCTTTTGTCTACTACCAACTCTCCCAGGCCCCCTCCACCCTCATCCAACAACGTGTGAGAAGCTAACGGACTTTTTGACACTAATACTGAGACCGTCCATTCCGCTGCTTCCTCCCCATGCCCCTTGCCCATCATGCCAAAGCTGCGTCGTACTCTAATTTCCCTCCTATCTCCCCATATGCCTCTCAGAGCTCATCTTGTCAATGAATCCTGCTCTCTCAGGTGTCAGCCTTGGCTCAGTGGTAGCCTCTTGTCTCTGAGTTAGAAGATTGCAGGTTGACATCTCACTCCAGAGACTTTAGCGCTTAATTTAGGCTGACACTTCTGTGTAATACTGAGGGAGTGCTGCACAGGTGCCATCTTTCGAATGAGACGTTAAACTGAGGCTCGGTCTGCCTTCTCAGTTGGACTTAAAAGATCCC
The DNA here is from genome assembly GCF_035084215.1 of Heptranchias perlo. Taxonomy (NCBI): domain Eukaryota; kingdom Metazoa; phylum Chordata; class Chondrichthyes; order Hexanchiformes; family Hexanchidae; genus Heptranchias; species Heptranchias perlo. The sequence continues at coordinate 25,059,221 of NC_090333.1, forward strand.
ATGACGTTATTCGAAGAAGAGCCGGGGAGTTTTCCCAGTGTCCTGGTCAATATTTATCCCTCAGTCAACATCGCTAAAACAGATTATCTGGTCATATATCTGTTTGTGGGACCAACCTGATAACAGTGACTATTCTTTAAAAGTACTTGGAGACGTCTTGAGGGCGCCATATAACTGCTGACCATTCAACTTCCCTCCTTGATGCCCATGTTAGCTGAAATTGTAAATGGTTCCCTTTCCTTAGGTGCTATCCCCTTTCTTTTCAAATCTGCCATCACCACCCCACTCCTCAAATAACCCATAATTGACCCTTCTGTTCTTGCAATCTACTGCCCAATTTCCAACTTCTTTTCTCCCAGTGTACTGTCCAACATTTCTCAATCAACCAACAACACCAAAATAAGTTAATTAATCATGCAACTCATTGCTGTTTGTGGGACATTGCTGTGCACAAATTGGCTGCTGTACTTGCCAATCAAAATAACAGTGACCACACTTCAAAAATTTAATAATTGTCTGTGAAGTGCTTTTGGATGCTCTGAGGGTATGAAAGACACTATATATATTCTACCTTTGTTTTTCTTTCAACCAGCAGCACCGAAAGCAGCTTATCTGGTTATTCATTCATTTACTGTTTGAGGACCTCACTCTATAGAAATTTGCAGCTGTATTTGCCTACATAACAGACACTTTGAAGAACACTCTGAGGTGTCCTAAGGATGTGATGAGGTGCTATGTAATGGCATTTTCTTTCTTTCTTGTGAGACCAACATGATTAATAAAATCTTTGTGATGAATAGGAGTTGAGTCACGATTTGAGTGATAAAGTGTTTGTGTATTTGTGTGATGACTGGTGTCTGTTAAGTTGTGCTAGAATCCATATTCTTTAAGCGTGGCTTGAAATTGCAGTGTGGGGAAGACTAAGTCTGCAGAAGGCGCTACTGCGTATGGCTATCGTGACACTTGTTGGTCTTAATGTGTTAATACATTTTAATTGCAAAGTCATTAATGTTGATCTCACAAGAAGCAGTTTCTGATATTTATATGTGTAATTATCATTACATTCAATTTGGCTGATTGTTAGCTTGTCACCTAAGGTGGCTGGAGACAAACTTTGAACCCCACTGTCATTGACAACTGTTTGTGGAAACAGCATTTTGATTCCCTTTGATCTGGGATTTGACGAAAAACTTTTTAACTCAAATAACCCTGTTATCCCAGCAGGAGAGGCCCCTAAGTATGTTTCTGAGGTGGGAGTGGTATTGATTGACTGCTTCACGCCCAGTCAGAGGTGAACTTGGGTTCCTCCCTCTCAGCTCGCCAGTTTTTCCAAGCATGTGCGGAGGCTATATGGGCCATAAGAATCCCTACATTAAGTGTTACAGTGCAGGCAACAGTCCAGATGTAACATCAGTAAAGTTAATGAAGTGATATATCTTTCATTTTTGTACCCAAGGAACGAGCATGAATTAAAAATGATGTCAAAACAATGCAAGCTGCTTCATTTTCTATTACTATTGCTTATCCATTGCTTTTAATAATCTGCATAGTTTATAGCCTAAATCACAATTTGATGGAATGTCAACTCTTCCACTTGGAGATCACAAGGGCTTGTGTCAGATTCAGTAAGCTAAATACGGTAACATGGGTAGATATTGTGCAGGTGAGGTCAAACTTTGATTCATAGGGAGCAAACACTTGCATACAGGAGCAGTCCTCGATGCTGAGCACAAGAAAGTTATTGAGGTATAACCCAAAAACCTATCCAATGTATTAACTAGACTTTGACTTTTGTGGAACAGAGAAGAATGACAGAAACAAAGTGATGTGGAAGACCTGTCTGGATCTGTCTTCTTTGATTTGGTTGATCACAGATTCCAGAGCAACATTAATAATGGGCATAAAGAAATCCATGGGTCAGACCATCTTCACGGAATGTGATAAATGGTGTTTGGAGTCAAATGCAAAGAACCTCTCGAGCGATAATTTTAAAAATTGTAACAATCTTAAGTTTCTTTCCTTGTAATGGTGATTTTTTTTTGCATGGCACACTTTCTGCAGAGAAAATATACATTGAAACCTCATCATTCCAAAAAAAATTCAAATTTTTTTCAGTAAATGTTTGTTGAGGATCATGGGATCACTGAGGTTATCCTTTACCTGGATAATACAGTGATAAATAGTTTCCCTCCAAATGAAGTGAACCATGCAAGCAAGTTTTTTTCCCTCCACTCAACATTAGTGGCAAACAGCAGGAAATGGTGGCGTAGACCAAAGGCAGAAACCAAAGTTTTCCAGTGACTTATTGAAAATACTAATTTTGCTAAATGGAAAGTTTTATTTCTGGCAATAAAGTCCCAAACACCAACAGTGAAATCTATTGAAGGGACTGGTGTATTTTGCAAAGAAAGTCAACAGAAGCTCAGAAGACTATAGCAAGTGCATCAATTACTTATTTTGAATAGTAAGATAAAATTGTTAATTTTAAAAACATGAGACTGACTTTGAAGGACTAATGTAACTAAAGAGAAAAAAAATGTTCTGGACAGAATTGAATGTGACTCAACTATTTTAGTTCATGGAACAAGGATCTGATCCATCTTCTGACAACAATTATGGTAAGTTCAATATAATTTTTATTTCACACTGCAGCTGTAATTCTTTCCCTATTTCTGATCCAAAATAGTATATATATTGTATATTCTGCATTTAGCATGTCCTATATGGTATATTTCAATATTCTTGTTTCTAAATCAGCTACTTTCTAATAAGTTTAGCGGTCTTCTTTGATGGTCCAACTGTCTGTGAAGTATTTTTGTTCTTGTTTTTTTAATAGTCTTTTGTGTATGGTTCATCATAAATGAAGCAAAACCTTGTAATAGCCCCATACATGAACTGTCGACATTTTTATCCTTGAGGTTGTACTAGCAGCAACCTATTGTGATGTTGGAAGAGGAAGAAGAGGTTTCTTCATACCATGGGGAGCCTGATGTGATTGGTTTGGAAACACAAGACATGCAAAACAATCCATCTGCAAACAAACATTTGAATGCAGAATCAGTTGGTAAGAGACAACCTTTCTTCTGGGGGAATAAAAACAGAAAATGCTGGAAAAGCTCAGTAAGTGAGCATCTGTGGAGAAAGAAACAGAGTTAACCTTTCAGGTGGAAGACCTTTCATCAGAACTGGAAGATGTTAAAGAGTTAAAGTTGTTAAGTAAGTACAGAGCCAGGGGGAGGGCGGGGAGGGGAGAAAAGAACAAAAGGGAAGGTCTGTGATAGGGTAGAGGGCAAGAGTGATTAAATGACAAAACTGAAGATGGTGCAAGGCAAGGAGGGAGGTAATGGGACAAGTTAAGAAACAAAAGATTGGTCTGGAGTAGCTGTAAATGTCAACAGCAGAACCATTAGCAGCACTTGCTGTCCGAAAAAATGGAAGCATTGTTTATGATCTGAAGTTGTTGAAATCAGTGTTGAGTCCGGAAGGTTGTAAATTGCCTAAATGAAAGATGAGGTGCTGTTCCTTGCGCTTACGTTGAGCTTCATTGGAACAGTGTAAGAGGCCGAGGTCAGAGTGAGAGTGGGAGTGAGACGGGGAATTAAAATGGCAAGCGACTGGCAGGTCAGGGTCACACTTGCAGACAGAGCGGAGGTGTTCAGCAAAGCGATCACTCTGTCTGCAGTTGGTCTCCCCATGTAGAGGAGACCGCATTGTGTGCAGTGGATAGGGGTACACTAAATTGAAAGAAGTTCAAATAAACCGCTGTTTCACCCGGAAGGAATGTTTGGGGCCCTGGACGTTGGGAAGGGAGGGGGTGAAGGGGCAGGTGTTGCATCTTCTGTGCTCGCACAGGAAGGTGCCGTGGGGAGGAGAGCGGGTGATGGAAGAGTGTCACGGAGGGAGCGGTCCCTTCGAAATGCTGGGAGGGGAGGGGAGGGGAAGATGTATTTGGTGGTACCGTGCTGGAGGTGGCGAAAATGGCGGAGGATGATATGTTGAATATGGAGGCTGGTGGGGTGGAAGGTGAGGATAAGTGGTCCCTACCATGGGAGGGAAGGGAAGAGGGTGAGGGCAGAAGTGCGGGGAATAGGATGGACACGGCCAAGGGCCCTGTCAACTACAGTGGAGGGGAATCCTCGGTTGAGATAGGTCTGGAACAAGGAACGTTCCACGTATCCCACAAAAAGGCAGGCATACCTGGGACCCATATGGGTTCCCATAGTGATACCTTTTATTTAGAGGAAGTGAGTGAAGTCGAAGGACAAGTTGTTCAACGTAAAAACAAGTTCAGCCAGGCGGAGGAGGGTGATGGTGGACGGGGACTGGTTGGGTCTTCGTTTGAGGAAGAAGTGGAGGGCCTGCAGGCCGTTCTGGTGGGGGATGGAGGTGTAGAGGGACTGGATGACCATGGTGAAACTGAGACGGTTATGGCCGGGAAACTGGAAACTGTTAAAGTGGCGGAGGGTGTCAGAAGAGTCGTGGATGTAGGTCAGAAGAGACTGGACGAGGGAGAAAAAATAGAGTCAAGATAGGAGGAAATAAGTTCCGTGGGGCAAGGACAGGCTGAAATGATGGGTCTCCCAGGGCAGTCGTTTTTGTGGATCTTGGGAAGGAAGTAGAAGTGGGCTGTGTGGGGTTGGGAGACTATGAAATTGGAGGCCGTGGCTGGAAGATCTCCAGAGGAGATGAAGTCATTGACGGTCTAGGAAACTATGGCTTGATGTTCGGCGGTGGGGTCATGGTCCATGGGGAGGTAGGAGGAGGTGTCGGAGAGCTGGCGTTTAACCTCCGCAAGGTCTGTTCTCCACGCAACAACAGCGCTGTCCTTATCAGCAGGTTTAATGACAATGTCAGAGTTGGACCTGAGAGAATGGAGTGCTGCAAGTTCAGAGGGAGGTAGGTTAGAGTGAGCGAGGGGAGCAGAGAAATTGAGATGGCCGATGTCAACGCCGGCAGTTTGCAATGAAAAGGTCAAGAGAGGATAAGAGGCCAGAGGGACGGCTCCAGGTCGAACAAGAATTCTGAAGATGGGAGAAAGGGTCCACTGTGCGGGGGGAAGACTCCTGGCCAAAGAAGTGAGCGCGGAGGCGAAGGCGACGGAAGAAGAGCTCAGCATTGTGTCAACCTCGAAATTCATTGAGTTGGGGGCGTAAGGGGATGAAGCCAAGGCGTTTGCTGAGGACTTATCGTTCAGAGTCAGAGCGGGGAAGGTCAGAGGGAATAGTGAAAACACGACAAAGGATGAGATTGGAGGCAGGGATGGGGTCAGAGGAAAGTGAAGGGGATGAAGGATCAGGAGGGGTGTCGGTATCTAAGGGTTGTTGAAGCTTGCGGTCTTTGACACCTGAAAGGAAGACGAAAAGTTTTTGTTAAAGCGCTGGATGAGGCGAAGGATGAAATAGAACTGCGGACCAGGACAACTCTGAAATAGAGCGAATCGGTGCTGCTGGAGAGAGAAGTTGAGAGCGTGCTTGTGGCGGCACATGGCGTTGAGTGTGGACTCAGGAAATGGCGAGAGCAGTCTTTCGAGGAACGCTGAATATAATGGAGATATCTATAATCACGGGTGGATCCGAAACATGAAAGGTGGAATTTAAGTTGGAAACCACGTGGAATAAGTCGGAGTTGGAGACAGTTGCTGAGGAAAGAAATATGGCTGTGGAAGTGAGTTTTAGAAGAAACCTGATCAAACACGAGAAGGGAAACAGAAAGCAATGAAGGTGAACAAGGTAAAAGAGACAAAACGGAAATCCCATCGGAGAGAAGAGCAGAACTTCTTCAAGGTGGGCATTCCTGGAAGAGAAGTGGCCATGAATTAAACACTAAAAGCAAAATACTGCTGGAAATCTGAAATAAAAACAGAAAATGCTGGAAAAGCTCAGCAAGTGGAGAAAGAAACTTCTGGGGCTATTCTCTGCAAGACCATCAAAGGTAAGAGGGATTCACCTGCTGTGGTCTATAGATTATATTACTTCATTTGTCTCAAAGGTTGGAGGATAATTTAATTTGCAAGCCCTGTGGCTTCAGTCAAGTGCACAGGGTCACAAGTACATTGCAAACTGTCTTGCAATATTAGGAAGACTGATTTTGTTGCAGATCCTCTCAATTGCTGATACATTCTACTAGTAATACTTGAGCATTTTGCCATACTGTATCAGGATGTCGTTATTGAGACCTCTATGGAGTCAGCTAAGGGCCGTCTAAAGGGGAATGTTGGTGCATCATCTGGTGGCACTATGGCCAATGTGCATTCCATCATGAGTGACGTTAAGGAAGCTATTTCATTATCTCACCCAAAGCTCCATAATTATTGAAACATATGAAATGTGAAAAATTTGGCTAATTTATTTTGCTACTTTTCTTACTATTCATATTTTAAAATGATCATAGACTGTAATATACTACAAGCACTACCTCCATTGATATATTTGTTTTTGTGAAATGTAATGTATTGAATCAAGCTTCCTGTAACTTTTAATCAGTATCAAATCAACTGTTTCACACAATTATATTTTTCTGTTTGTTTGGCAGTAAAAGTCTCGTGTGTCTTATTTGACTGTTAGACTTTTCCCAACAGAGTTTGACTAAAATTTGCACTTGAACACTACCTTGGAAGCATAAACTGAGTTGTGGCTGTTAAAAAGCATGTATCACTTGTTGCCATGTACGCCTTTCTGTAATGTTTTGAGGTTTTTACCTATTTAGCCTGGAAGGGATTTTGGTTTAATTTGTGTTATGATTTGGTTGTGAAGTTAGACTCAGTTCACAAAGGGCTAACTCTGAGAGACACATGCCATCAAGGAGTTGATTGGAGCATTTAGTTGGAATGCCACATGAAACTGCTGTCAAAATGTTGTACTCCTACATACCATGTCAGTTTTGAGATAATGGGGAGTAGTCATGCACATCCTTTTGCAGTTCGCACCTTAAATACAAGAATGCTTTTCAGTTAATGCACTGAGGGTTGGGGGTGAATTTAGCTAAACAGGCAATGTTGCCATAGCTCTTGTATCAAGGGAGAGGGCTTCTCATTCATGGTAGTAACATTGATTGGTGGCTTGGTGACAAAGAGCTGAAGGAGAGGTCAGAGGTCAGCCTTTGTTTGTCTCTCTCTGGAGAAGGCAACCTACAACAACATGCATTTGTATAGCGCCTTTAACATCGTAAAACATTCCAAGGCGCTTCACAGGAGTGTTATCAGACAAAATTTGACACCAAGCCACATAAGGTGATACTATGACAGGTGGCCAAAAGCTTGCTCAGAGCTAGGTTTTAAGGAGCATCTTAAAGGAGGAAAGAGAGGCGGAGAGGTTTAGGAGGGGAATTCCAGAGCTTAGGGCTTAGACAGCTGGAGGCAGAGAGAAGAAAATCGGGGATGCACAAGAGGCCGGAATTGGAGAAATACAGAGTTCTCAGAGGGTTGTAGGGCTGGAGGAGGTTTCAAAGATGGGGAGGGGCGAGGCCATGGAGTAATTTGAACACAAGGATGAGAATTTTTAATTTGAGACGTTGCTGGTCTGGGAGAAAATGTAGATAGGCGATGACAGGAGCAATGGGTGAATGGGACTTGGTGTGATTTAGGATACGGGCAGCAGAGTTTTGATGATTTAGGATACGGGCAGCAGAGTTTTGGAGGGTGAAAGATGGGAGGCCAGGCAGGAGAGCATTGGAATAGTCAAGTCTGGAGGTAACAAAAACATGGATGAGGGTTTCAGCTGCTGATGGGCTGAGGCAGGGCCAGAGACGAGCGATATTACGGAGGTGGAAGTGGTAGGTCTTGCTGATACATGTCGGATAGAGGGGGTCGGAAGCTCAGCTCGGCGAAATAGGACACCGAGGTTGCGAACAGTTTGGTTCAGCCTCAGACAGTGGCCAAGTAGGGGATGGAATCGGTGGCTAGGTAGCGGAGTTTGTGGTGGGGGCCGAAGACCATGGCTTTGGTCTTCCCAATATTTAATTGGAGGAAATTATTGCTTAACCAATACTGGATGTCAGACAAGCAGCGTGACAAATCAGAGGCAGTGGAGGGGTCGAGAGAGGTGGTGGTGAGATAGAGCTGGGTGCCGTCAGTGTACATTTGGAATCTGACGTGTTTTCAGATGATGTTGCTGAGGGGAAGTATGTAAAAGAGAAATAGGAGGGGACCAGTGATAGATCCTTGGGGGACTCCAGAGATAACTGCGGGAGCAGGAAGAGAAGCCATTACAGGAGTGTCTCTGGATACGACTGGATAGATAAGAATGAAACCAGGCACGGGCAGCCCCACCCTGCTGGACAATGGAGGAGAGGCATTGGAGGAGGATGATGTGGAACAACTGTGTCAAAGGTTGCAGACAAGTTGAGAAGGATTAGGAGGGATAGTGCACCATGCTCACAGTCACATAGGATGTCATTTGTGACTTTGACAGCCATTTCTCTGATTGGAGAGGTTCAAACTTTGCGTTGCGGGAAAGGTGGGCATGAATTTGGGAGGCGACAACACGTTTAAGGACTTCAGAGAGGAATGGGAGGTTGGAGATGGGGTGGTAGTTTGCAAGAACAGAGAGGTCAAGGGTGTTTTTTTGAGGAGGGGGTGATGGCAGGTTTGAAGGAGAAGGGGACAGCACAAGAGGAGAGGGAAAGGTCTGGTATATGAGCTAGCCTGAGGTCCAGGAAGGGAAGTTGAGTGGTCAGCAGTTTAGTGGGAATATTGTCGAGAGAGCAGGAGCTGGGTCTCAAGGACAAGATGAACTACGAGCGGCCATGATGAGAGATAGGAGAGAAACTAGAGAAAGATGCGAGTTCAGCACTAGGGCAGGAGGGAACCTTGAGGGAAGTTTGGCTTTGTGGGCTAGAGGAAGGGAGGGATGCGGCATGGGCCGCTGAACAGATGGTCCTAATCTTAGTGACAAAGAAGTCCACGCACTTCTTGCATGTTGTTGGAGGTGAGGATGGAGGGGGCAGGAGAGAGGGGTTTAAGAAGATGGCTGGTAGTAGAGAAGCGAAACCGGGGGTTATTTTTGCACTCCAGGATGCTCTTGGAATAGTGAGCAGTTTTGCCAGACGAGAGCAGGACCCGATAGTACTTTATGTGGTCCAGCCAGATCTGGCAATGAATAGCTTATCCAGTTGTCTGCCATAAGCGTTCAAATCTGCATCCTTTGGAGATAGGGGCCGTACCAGGGGGAACAACCAGGATGGGTGAGAGTAGGATTTTACTGGGGTCAAGGGCATCAAAGGTGGAGGTGACACTGTGATTGAGCTTCAGAAGGATCATGGCGATTGGAGGGCCAAAGGTTAGACAGTTGCAAATTTGGAAGTGCCATTGTAAGTGACTAAGGGGAGAGTTTTTTCCAGGGGCAGACGCAGAAGGAAATGGAGTTGGAAGGGGAGGGGGGCGGGTATGAGAGTGGAGAGGGAGCTAGAGCAGCCTGTGCCTGGAACAGCCAAAGGATTGGAGAAGTCTAGCTTTCTCACCATCCAATAAGAAAGGCTATGGGACTGCAATCTGAGGCATGAACATATGTGGCCTGCAAGAGTAAACGTTAGTGCTAGTTAGTTCAGGGGCTACTAACTTGCAAAGTGAGTTCAGCCTATAACAGAGTATAGGCTGAACTCACTTTGGTTAGGTATTTTAATATTTTTCATGGTCCGAGGAGTAATAAGAAATCTATCACTGGAAACTGTCTTCTGTTCATTCATATGTTTCATGTAAAATAAATCAGTATGTTGGTTTATATTTAGCCTTATCTTACTAGAGTGCTTTTTGGTCTGCTTTTCAAAAAGATAGGAGAACACATGTGGCGATGCATGTATGATCATAGTATCCACTACTCAAAACAAGGGGATGTATTGGTACGATCCCTGGGTCATGTCCTAGTTTGACTAGATATTGGGCAGTAAAAGTGCTGTCCAGATTGTAAGGGATGAGAGGTCTATTCATAGAGGCGACCGATGACACTGAACCTGAGAGACTATGTAAATCTGTAAATTTATTTATATATCAATGTAACAGTTGCAGAAACTGTACTGTTTCACAAATAACAAATGCATTATTTGTCAAAAGGATAATATTTCATAAGCACATGTTGCAGAGATGGTCTGTCCATATAGTGCAATGGGATAACAGAGCTCAGATGGTTTCTGTTATAAAATTGGGGCACCTATCAATATATAAGCAAAGGTATTGGTTTGCATCTACAGTGATTTATAGTGGAAAATGCCATAGTAGAATCATTTTATTCTGAATGCTGTGTTATATTTGAGAGACATATTTTCTCAGCTTTTTTTTATACTCAGTGCATTTTTGGACCATGTTACATTTGGTTTTATATTCTGGATATGCAGAAATGCTGAACCTGTAGTAGATGATCAGATTCAGTCAAAGTAGACAAAATTGGAAAATTAAATGAATTAATAACTATGGAGGGGTATGATATAATAGCTATAATAGAGAAATAGTTTGATCAGGAATGGAAATTCAATATTCCTGCGTATAACAATTTCAGAGGATGTGGAGATGCCGGTGATGGACTGGGGTGGACAAATGTAAGGAATTTCAGAGGAGATAGAGATGAAAATTGGGCTGGGATGATAGAATTCCTTATTAATACTATCACAGTATTAGAATGTAAGAATGTTCTAAGAGAGTGTGAAGACAGAATCCACAGTAGAGTTAAGGAATCGGTAGGAAAATGGTACAATTTTCAGTGTGCTTTACAGACCACCAAACAATAGAGAAGAAATGGAAGAGGAGATATGTAAACAGTTCAGGAAGATATGTATGAATGACAGGTCAGTAATATTGGGTAACTTTTACTATCCCAAGATAGACTGGAGTAATGGTGATCCATATGGTGAAAGTAAGCAAGGCTATTTAGAATACATCCAAGACTACTTCCTAGATCAGTATGTTTCTAGTCCAATGAAAAGCCTTGCTTAATTTCATTCTGGGAACTGAAATGGGACAAATAACTGATGAGGGTAGGAAAACAATTGGGAAATAGTACAAGGTAGTTAGAGTCAAAGTGAAAATATAAAAGGGTAAGGAAGAGTCAAAGGTAGGGGGGCTGGAGTGGAAAACAAAGTTCAGTGAGATAAGAAGGGCTCTAGCCCAAATTAATTGGGACGAAAAGTTAGGGTGATTAGGAAGTCAGTTACGAGGGGTCATTAATTTGTCACAATTTGAGGAGAGGCAGAGATCATTGCATCTTTTACGGGGAGACTATATTAACTTTTGAAGCAGAAGACGATACAAAGCCACGTGAAGAGAAGCAGGGAAGTGGGATTATTTTTGGATTGCTCTAGCAAAGAGCTGGCACTGACATAATGGGCATGATTTTAGCATGGAGGCGGGAACTCAGCGGGTGGGTAAATAATTGCATGGAAAACCCGGAGGTAATTTGAGCGCGTCTGATTGTGCGATCGCAGCTCAGTTGAATGCACTTAATCTTACTTCTGGGTTTCGCGTCTCCAGCAGAGTTGTGGGAGTGATGTGGTGCTGGCTCGAGAGAGGAATGATGGCGAAAGGTGATATGGAAGTGGGGAGTCCACTCAAAGTGCCCCCTTGTCTCACCCATTGCTCCCCACAACCAGTACCTGAAATGCTGCCTCCTCTCTCGATGGCTGAGTCTGTCCCTGCACAGGTGCAGGTGGAGCAGTCTTTGGCGGGGCTCTCACGGGCTCCAAAACACAGAGAGCGTACGCCAAGAGCATCTGAACAGTCAGGGCAGGTATCTGAGCAACCTGCCACAACTCTGCTGAAGCCACAGGGGATGCACCGAGTAGAAGCGGTTGAAAGTGTAAGGTTAAGCAATTGTAGTTCACCAAGGGTACACACAAGGGTGTTTGACGAAATGTCATGTTGCTCATTTACCTTTTTTTTATTGGGACATTAAATTTATTCATTATCACCGATTCCACGTCTTGGCCATTATTGCGTCCTGAGTGTGAAGTTGCCCTTTCATTTGCTTCATCATGAATGCCAAGACATACCAACACCTATTGGGCGGGTGTGCATTGCATGTATGCGTGGTTGAAGGACTGTATTGTGCAAAGGGAGGTGGCTGGGGGGTGGTTGTTCCAGGCGGCCTGAGTATCTCACATTCTTCAATTTGCACATCTAGTTATGAGAACCTTTTAGATATGAGGGCATCCCTGGCGTTATGGGCAGCAATGTGCACGGCTGCCCAGGCTCCCCATCTTCAATTTCCTCCTCCTCCTCGTCCTCCTTACCCTACTAATCCTCTTCCCTCTTTCTCCTCATCAATGTTGCCGCCAGCAGAGGATGCTTAATGAGCGCATTCGTCTTCCTCCACCTGTAACCCTCTCTGCTGCGCTATGTTGTGCAGGATGCAGCACACGGCGATTATCCTGGACACCCTCATCGGTAAGTACTGAACGGCTCTCCCAGATCTATCCATGCAGCTGAAGCACATCTTCAACATGCCTATGGCTTGCTCAATGACGCAACAGGTGGTCATGTGGCTCTGTTTGTATCGCTCTTGTGCGTGGCAGGTATCATGAGCAACGTTTACAGGGGGCATCCCTTGACTCCAACGAGCCAGCCCGGAAGTCTGTCTCCTGTCTGGAAGAGGCCTTGAATGTTGGACTGGCGCAAAATGAATGAAATATGACAGCTGTCAGGGAATCTGGCGCGCATCTGCAGAAATCTCTTGTGGTCGCACACCAGCTGTGCATTGATGGAATGATGGCCCTTTTTGTTAATGAACACTCCTGGCTCATGTGGAGGTCCTTGGATTGCTATGTGTGCACCCGTGGGAAGCCAGTCAGAGAGGTGAAACACACTGCCTTCTCATTCTGGCTGAAGTCATCACGGGGGAAGTTCACGTAGCTGCGTGCTCTGGCAAACAAACCATCCATCGCCTGTCTTATACACTTATGTGCAAACGGCCGAGACACCGTGGAGATGTCACCAGAGGTGAAGAAATTGAGGGCAGTGGTGACTTTAACTGCTACGGGCAATGCGTCCAGGTCCAACAGGGAGCACCTCTTCCTGAAAGAGGCTGCAGATGTCTGCGACTACCTGCCGACTCAATCTGAGCCTGCGTAGGCACTGCTCCTCAAAGAGGTCCAGGAAGATCAGCCTCTGCCTGCATACCCTCTCAACGTGGGTAGTGCCTCCTGCGACGTTGGCCCCTCTGATGGTCCCCTCTCTGCTCTTCTCCAGGTCCTTGATGTGCACCTCTGTCTTGTGCACCTGCAGAATCCAGAACTGCAAGACATGCCTGCTGAATTGTTCCACCTCCTCAGATGTATTACATAGAATGTACAGCACAGAAACAGGCCATTCGGCCCACCTGATCCTTTGGTGTTTATGCTCCACAAGAGCCTCCACCCACCATTCTTCATCTAACCCCATCAACATATCCTTCTATTCCTTTCTCCCTCATGTTTATCTCACTTCCCCTTAAGTAAATCTATCCTAGTCGCCTCAACTAGTCCTTGTGGTAGCAAGTTCCACATTCTAACCACTCTCTGGGAAAAGAAGTTTCTCCTTAATTCCCTATTGGATTTATTAGTGACTATCTTATATTTATGGCCCCTAGTTCTGGTCTCCCCCACAAGTGGAAACATCTTCTCCATGTCTACCCTATCAAACCATTTCGTAACCTTAAAGATCTCTGTGGAATAGATCCATTGCGCTCCCCCCCCCCAATATTGATCTTGTCAGTATGAGGGGGTTCAGCATGTTGGTAAATTTGTCTGAACACAAGAATTCTCAGTCTCAACAAAGAAATCTCAATCTGAGCTCAAAGAACTCCCAACCAAAAGTTTACCTGAGAGAACTGCTGTAATTCCTGACTTTTCATTGAGTTGTGTCAATCACAGGTTTTAAGGGCCAAATCAGCTTTGGTTGCATTTCGCCTCCGTTTCAATGACATATTTCAGAAGCCATGGGAAACTTGTGCTGGAGAAGTTAAATCCATTTCTGTTGCAGAATCCACAAAAAATTAAGCAGCTCAACTGTTTAAATTACCTACATTTCCCCTTTAACAAGCCGGACGCCGACATTAAATGTGGACGGGTCTTCCGGGTTTCGGTTGCACGTGTGCATGCAAACGTGCTGGGTTAAACCTGAAAATGGGCGCGTGGAGTCAGGTTGCGTTCCTGCTGAAGAAATCAACAATCAACAACACCCACCCGACCCCAACCTACCTGTTCCTAGGGGTTAAAATGACCCCCAATGACCTTGAAAGGTCTCCTTCTGTGGTGTAAACTTCTATAGTTCTATGGATTTACTCCATAATGGATGGCTTTTTGGCAAATTTTATAACTGGAGTATTTTTCCAACAAGCATAGCATACAAACTAGTGGAAAGTGAATCAAAAACCCATATTTATGCATCAAGCTCAATGTTCTGCTTGTTCCAAAGTAGGCAACGAATTCACCAACAGGTGAATATTTCTACTGTCTCCCCTCAGTAGAAACCAAATGATGCAACAATATGGGTTAAAACCATACTTATTTAATTCTGTGGTTTTCTACCCTACATCTTGGCTGTCAATTTGTTTTAAGCATCCAATATTTCGAGAAGGTGAAAATATAAAGTGTACTTACCTTAATATTTTTGGCTTTGCATCTCTGCATGTTTAGCAGTGCCACCCTTCCCTGTCTATGTAGTCTGTTTGTGCACCTGCTCTATTGGTGCTGTGCCTTTCTGTGCATTCCCATTGTTATAGTATACCTAAAGGACTGCGACCTCTACGACTAGCAGTATCTCATAAATCATTCTTGTTCATGTGCGGTAAGAAGCCATAGAAAATTAAATGAAACTTTTCTTTAAATGTGCCAAATTATGTTCGAATAGTTAGCTGTAATTTACTAGGGATTTTCACCTTCAGTCAGCTGTTGTCTACTTAATTTCTTGAGGTATACACGCTCAAAAGTTATTGCTGGAAGAATCAAAAGTTCTTTGAATTGAGCATTCTTATGGTGGAATAGTAAAATGTTTTGTGTATTATGTTACACAATCTGTGAGATTGATTAGGGGCACAACTGAGACTTTCGGGCTTCACTAAAAAGACCCACTGCAGTTTAAAATGTTATTAGAATCTGGAAATGGCCTCTTGCTTTATTCATTACCTTGAACAGATGGTGCTATCGAGCAGACTCTGGTGATTAGATCAGCACTTTAAGGAAACAAGGTTCTTGTCAGAGCCTAGCATTGACTTGGGAGAGACAGCCTTCCTTTTGTTGGCTCACATCAGCTGTATTGAAGCCATGCAGTATGTTTTCTTTTACGTGTCACAGCTGTCGTATAAAATCCAAGATATGGTTTAAAAGAAAATTTGGCTAACATGGTATTTGTCTGCCTCACCTCTAACACTGACGGTGAAAAAGGTAATGGGAGAGGAGATTTAATAAACATAGTAGGACAGATGTCTATAATACTTTTAAAAGCTTGAGCCATATGGTGGACTAATGCAGTCTGTTAAGTTCACTGAGGTGCTGTGTCATGTGTAGCAGGATGTAAGTTATTTCTGTGTCACAGAGCAACATGAGCTTGAGGAACAGCACAGTGCTGCTTGCCTCTTGCAGCTGAAGGATCTAGGTCCCTTGAAACCTACCTCTTTGACCAAGCTTTTTGGTCACCTCTCATAATGTCTCCTTCTTTGGCTCAGTGTCAATCTTAGTCTGATTATGCTCCTGTGAAGCGCCTTGGGATGTTTTAATACTTTAAAGGCACTATATAAATGCAAAATGTTGTTGGGTGCTGTAGTTACCCCTTGCTGTCGAAGGGTCCTTGCAATGATGCCCATTCCTTGCTGCCTACCTGAAGTATCAGTGTGCAATGTCCAATCCTTGCTGCTGTATTGCTGATTAGTCCTTTCAGTTATTATGCAGTGTGTTCCATAAAGGCTATGCCTCAGAAATCCAGAAAGTCTGGAGATGGCACTCTTCAACAAGCTGCTAACTACCTGTATTTGTTAGTTAAGGCAGGAACATTGTACAGTGCCAACCAGTAATCAATACTCAATCTGGTGACAGAACAGGATATGACTGTATATATTGGCAAATAATACAGGGTGACCTATTTAGGATTAACTGCCTCCTCTCCCATTTTTAACTCCTGATGCTTTCTGCCTTTTTTGGGAAGGGAGACTGAATTGTTTTATCTGCATGGATAGAGGTTGAGGCCTGTATGATATCAGTGTGTCAGACATTCGCCAGTGGTTCACATGCATTTTTGGAGGTTTTATTTTAAAGTTCTGGAATGCTTCCTTTTTACGTAAGTGGCGGTCTGTGCACTGTTGGCTGATAATGCATTGTATGAAATAATGACAGGACCATGAGAAGTATAGGCCTCTGATTTAACTCTTACCTGTTAAGCAAATACAAATGGAGTGACAAATGTGTTATGAATTTACAATAGAGGGCAAGCGGTGCTGACAGGCATCTGTCAGTACAGCTGCAGTTTGACTGCTGTCAGTTGTAAACAGGAAGAAGCAGCTCTTGCTGACCCAGCATCTGCTGTAGTTCCTCAGCAACATGCAATACCTTAGAATGTTCCTAGAGCTACAATTGTAGAGTTGAAATCTAATCTTTAAAGGATAAGTTAGGTAGAAATGTGAGGGATCAGTAATTGGCAAATGTTTAAAATTAATTTTTTGCATCTGTTGTCACAAACGAATACTGGAAAACTTGTGACCCTGTAACCTAGATTTTCTGATCGGTATTATTTTAATGGCAGCGTTAACCCATTTATTTTAAATAGTGCTAAAATAATGTCGGTCAGAAAATCTAGGTTTGTTGTTCGTCCAACTGAGGAATCTTCAACATAGTGTGGAAACTAGCAGTAAACACAAAGAAACTCCTATTGGGCATCTGAATCAATTCTAATATGCCAAGGAAATTGATGAGCACATAATGAGTCTGTGATTAATATCTTCATGGTTTTCACAATTCATAACAGTAAAAGTTCACTATCCATTATTCAAATTATATGAATACAAGAATTCTACCTGAGGGCTGGTGGATAGCTAGTGTTATCACAGAATTCAGAAAAAGAGTAATGAATTTGGCATCACAGAATTAAGAAAAGAAGTAATGAATTGGGGAGGTAAGGAGCAACTAGCCTAATATCAATTGTGGGGAAATGCCTATACAGGATATTAAAGATCTGTTACTAGATTACTACTAGTAATAATTTATTATTCATGTGCTTTCGTGTTTCAGTTATTTTTGTTATAAAAGCAAATAATGCTATGCCACTTTAATCCTTTAAAAAGGACTGGATGGATACCTGGATAGGAATGAGTTTGAACATTATAAATGTAAGCACAGCATGTGGTCACATCCTCTGAAATAAGACTATTTCAGTCCTATGCGGATCATGAAAATATAGCTCGTGGAATTAAACTGATCAAGGTTGAAAAAAGTTCATTTAGATCAATATCCTGGAGTTTTTATTTGATGGAGGAGGGAAAAGTTCAATAGGTTTTTCTTCTTGGAAATTCTACCTGCAGTTCATCTCTCTCAGTAGATTGAATGAGTTGGCTAGAGTCTAAGATGATAGGTTGTACAGGGGCAGCTGAAAGAATTCTGCTTGATAGGTGAAATAGCCTTTTCTCATAATATTTCATTCTTGTGTTCCATGTACTTTCAGTGGGATTTCTATTCGTTATGATTCATAATTAAGAAAACTCATAATCATTAATGTGTTTGCCTCACTGACTGTTGAGGTATTTGCAGTTATCGTCTGTTTCCTCTTTGTCAGTTCTTTGAAGGGTTTAAACGGCCATTTTTAGATACAGAAGTGTCCTAGCATTTCTCTTTTGCGACCCTGAAGTTAAGGAGCAATAGTTCCCGCTGAGCTCTGTCTGGACTAGTGAGTTCTATCTTATTGGTACTATTTGGATTCTCTTCTTTTGTCTATCTGTGTCAATGCTTTCCTTCTGTTTTTATGTATCTGTACTTTTGCTGTTTTGTAATGACAACCATTTCTATTGGTCCAATTTTCTTGGCGGCAGTGGGAAGAATGCTAATAAGATGTACGTCGTCATTGTGTAAAAATTCACAGTTGTTTCTTTTACAAAGCTGTGGGACTTTTAACACTGCAATTATACAGAAAATAGCAGTTATACATTTGTTATTTTAATAAACACAGACAAAAACAAGTCATTTTTCACTGCACACTAACACTAAACAACTAGATGTTCTATGCATCTTTTGTAAGGCAAATCTTTTCCATCTGCTGGACCTCAGTAATCCCAACGAGGTCCATCTGGACTGTTGCCAGTACTTAAGGTGTGAGGTACTCGTGATGTTGCTCGACATGGCCAGGGACTGGCCCATTCCCAACACAATTCCACCATCACAGTCACCCGAGCTATCTTCCACTTTGTCTGGAGGTCCAAGGTAGAATGCGTCCGCAGGATCACCATGTACAAGCCCCCAGACAAAGGGGGGAAGAGCGTTACCAATGCCGCTCTGATCCTGATGGCCACTTTTGTTTGTGGCTGCCTCAGGATTTGTGTAGAGCCCCAGTATGGAAACACCAAGTGTCCTGTCCAGCTGGACTGTCCGTGTCCCCCCCCACCTGTCCCAGGTGGAGAAGTTCCTAGGAGGAACCCCTTCAACCACAAGGACGTTAGACAGTGGTCGATACTAAAAGTTCTGAGAGTCCTGCCAGGAAAGGAGAGGGTGGACTCGATTGGGTTCTTCCCCGACCAGAATGTCTCGTCCCCAGAACTGACAAACAGGCACCAGGATGTAGCCTGGATGGTGGTGAAAAGGGCCTCCCAGTGCGGTCCTTCCAACGTGCATGGAATCTCAGCACCACCGTGAGCTACCCTCGAGGCTGCAATGGAGAGGAGACCGTCGTCCGCCTCTTGATGAGCTGCCCCTTCATGCAGAGGGTGTGGCGAGAGATGCGCTGGTATCTGTCCCATTTCATCCCCAACTGTTCAGTAACATAAGAGGCTGTTCTCTACGGGCTGTTCCCTGGGACGCATACTGAGACAGATATCACCTGCGGCTGGAAGACTATCAACTCGGTGAAGGAAGCCCTTTGGTCCGCCCAAAACCTGCTGGTCTTCCAGCTGAAGGAGCTGTCCACGACCGAGTGTTGCCAACTGGCAGACTCCAAGGTCCAGGAGTACGTGCTGCAGGACGCACTGAAGTGAGGTGTGACCTACACAAAGGCTGTATGGGGAAAGGCCGATGTGTAAGGCCACCCCACCTTTTATTGTACACCATGAGTCATAAGAAGTACTGTGTTTGAATTGTAATATTGAGATCGCTTTGTGTACGATCTGTTGTGTTTTGGTTTGAATTGTACTTGGTTAGAATTGTGATATTTACATTGAATTGTGTGTATCTTTAAATTCTATGAAATAAAGTATATGTTGAAATTAAAAAATAGACTGTACCTGTCTTTAGTGATTGCTGTCTCCGTAGATACAATTTAGACTCAATGGAGTGGAAATTGGACCTTTTGGCACCCCGACCTGATGTTGGGTCAGGTAATTTTTTCAGCCGTCCGGGGTTGCCATCTAAAACAGGTGTTAGGCCCCTTGCCTGTGCTAAGGGTCTCCTCCCTTTCCCTTTCCCATGTACAGTGCAGTGTAAATGGGTGGATTCTGTAGTGCTCTACTCATCAATTAGCCCAGATTGAGTCCCTGTCCTACTTTGATAAAGTAAAAAAGAAATAAAGCAACTTGTAAGGAAAATTAGTGTGTTTATCCCTTCATATTTGATCTAGTTTTGTTGCTTTTTCGATGCACCTGATCCTCTGTTGCAGTTTACTGCTCTACCACTGATCAGCTTCTCTTGCAAACAACAAAAGTTGTTTGAACAGTTTTCTATTTTAGAATTATTTCCCACTGGAAAAAATGTAAATAACATAGGGTAGAAACTCTGGGGTGCGATTCTGGCAGGAGAATGCAGTATGGGGTGCAAACTAGATCTGCCAGCTTTCCGCCCTCTAGATTTGCCCAACTTATTGTGCTTCAGAAAGACAGGCGCTTCTTAGACTCACTCCCATTACGGCGCATATTGGTTCAAGGATGTGTCTGAGGATGTTCCTAGATTCCTCTGTGAATTATGCCTCGCTCACTGCTGATAAGCTTAGTGGCACCTACACCCGTTGAGAGCAGGAATAATTCCTGTTGTGGGCCTACTGAAAGTTAGGTCACAGCAGAAAACAAAGGTAATCAATCCCGGAATCAATAACTTTATTAAGTAGCCCTTTTGTTCCCTGAGGAGGATGTGAAAAATTTTGATGCCACTGTTCTTTGGCCTGATTCTGGCTTTGGCTGCTCCCTTTCGGAATGACAGGTGCTGCTGCAACTTACACATTGGACCTGTCTTGGACATGGTTAAAATTTTGCTTTAGTGGTCAGAAGTTCTAGAAAAGTTCCTGAAGATTTTGTTTGTGTCAAATGCTTCCTCACTGAGCTTTGAAATATTGTATGTTGACTCACACCGTGTCACAAACAGTGCTGATGTTTGGTGGCACTAAACATCCTATTTATCTTCTTTCATATGGTGTAACATATTCACCGCACAGCAGTGTGCTGTGCTGATATCGCACGCAATTTGTTAATCATTTTGAAAAACATCCTTTTGGGAAGATCTAGATGCATGTCTGTTGCTGCTGTTTCAGTCACTTATTCAGAGAGCATCACTTAAAGCTTTTCCATTGCTGTTTCTGAGAGCCAGCTTAGAATTCCCACTGCTCTGATCAAAGGGTCTTTGCGTGCAGCAAGTCCATAATCATGACAAGTCAGTACATATCACAAGAAGTTGTTCAGAGGCAGGATGTTCTATACTAGCAATGTAATTGCCATTTTGAATTGGGGAGGGTGGAAGAATGTTCTTCCATTCTTCCATCACACCAAAACCTTTTTACAGCGTTAAAATAAATGCCTGCCACTACCTAAACTGTGCCAAACTTCCTAAATCTAATTAATCCTCCTGCTAGGCAATTATCTCCCTACTTACCTTATCTGCTATTTGGTCTCCATTACAGAAGCAGCTGTTTTAAATGTGGCATTAGAGTCACAGCTATGATGACTGGTTAGTGCAAATGCACTAATTTTAATAGCTTTGCACATTGAGAGCAAGTGTTGGCAGTGACATTTAATATGGGTAAGAAACCAAATTTAGTGTTTCAGGTGCAAGCTTGTGGAGAGTGGTTGTTTGTCTGTACACTACATTAACAAGTCAGAGAGTCTTTTATGTACTTTAAAAAAAAAATGTCCAGTTAAAGTATATAAAAGATCTTGTAGTATTGGGTAGAGTAATCATATTATTTACTCCACCTGGTTTATACTGCACAAGAAGATGTTTTGCACTGACAAAACATTTAGATACCATTTGCCAAATCTGTTCCTCTGGTTTTCAGTGTGCTCCAGTACTAGGTAGAAACAGTCACAACATTTAATTTTTTTAAATGAAGGCCACTGATGGCACCTGTTATTTTCCTCAGCAATAAGCTTTATATATTTTCATTAGCACAAATAGAATAGGCTAAGATTATTAATGTGTAGCTGTGGCCCGGAAAGGATGGCAGGGAACTTGACATTGAATGAAACTGTAAAATGTTCATTATCAAATATTTAAATGGAGCCTGAGTTGAATAACCTGAGCAAAAGTCATTAACTTTTCAAAATGCTGCAGGGAATTGTCTTTAATGCATTCGGGTTGAGACAGGATGCTTGCAAGAATGGAGTAGTCTTGACAAAATTGCTTTCGGGGCCAAGATGGAAACCTGGAGGATCTGTGGACCTGGGTTTGTAAAATGGGGTGGAACCTGAATCGGCCAGGATTCCACCCTGTTTTTTTTGTTGCAGCATTTTCCAGCAAAGGGAGGGAGTGTGGGCGGATCTTCTTCCCACCATCCCTGTGCCAAGGGGGCATATCTGTGGAAGTTTCCAGGTTATCCTAGGAATTCTGTTCTCAAGCCAAATTCTCACCAGCTATAAATTCTGCTGTGGCCTTTGGGAAGACCCCAGAAGGTCCCCTCAGTAATTTAATTGGTCCTAGAGGCGATTGATTACCCTAAAAATAGAACCCACATGCTTCTTCAGGAGCAGACTATTTTTGCCGCATTTTTCTTTTGGCCCAGGAAAGGCCCCAGGGGACAGCTAGTGAAGTGGTTGTGAGTCGCTCCACTTCACAACAAGGCTGGATTGTGGTGAGTGCCACCGAAGCACCCTTACTAATTGGTTGCACCTGCCCTGCATATTTAAATGGCTATTCCCCTAATTTGGTACGGTGTCTGAGCCTGCTTGCTCAGGTGAACTTGGAATCTGCTTCATAAGAACATAAGAACATAAGAAATTGGAGCAGGAGTAGGCCAATCGGCCCCTCGAGCCTGCTCCGCCATTCAATAAGATCATGGCTGATCTGATCCCAACCACAAATCTAAAGAACACAAGAAGTCGGAGCAGGACCCGGTCACATAGCCCCTGGGCCCTCTCCGCCACCCACAGGGCATTGACCGATCCGAACTCAGCTTCATGTCCAATTTCCTGCCCGCTCCCCATAACCCCTAATTCCCTTTACTTCATGGCTCCAAATGGTTTAGGTCAGACCTTCACCATTCTTCCATTGGCAGTGTGGCCCTAAAGGAATTTTATGGTCAAGGGTACCTGCATGATTCCTTTATTTCTTTGCTTTGGTGTGAATCTCAGACTGCATCTGTCATTTCTTTTGATTGTGGGGAAAGCAGGGCAGGTTTTTATAAAATAAATCAGAACCGGTACTAAGCATGCACAACCATATTATAACTATTAAGTTTCTGTTCCACTCAGGATATTGTTCTGACAGGATTTTGGGCACTAAGCTCCTGACATGCAGCTCACAACTAGCATAGGACTTTTTTTTGCTCAATCACAAGTTGCTTATGCCAAGGTTTTCACTGCTTCATGGCTCCAAGTGGTTTAGGTCAGACCTAGATTTATATCCTGTCAAAATCCTGGAGGCAAATTGAGTAAGTTATGATAATGGTTTGCGTTTTGGATTGAACTATAGTCTGGATCAGGGAACAAGTTTGTCCTACTATTAGATTTGTAATGTAGTGTTTACTGTGATGATGATAAAGTAACTTGTATTTATATTGATATTGCAGTGTACTATTTTTGTCCCTTTGTTGATGTTAACAGGGCGGGTGGCTGTTGATTCTGTTTGCACTGAAACCTATTTTTGCTGTGTAACTTGTGCATTGCAAAAGCTGTCTGGAGCTGTAAACTTCTGTCTTTTGGATCTGGATTAAACTAACCTTACTATTCTTAGAATCAGGCATCAGAGAGAGGAGACCATCTTTGCCTGGGCTGGATTTGTGCTCTTGTGTCCCAGAGATAAAATTGTTTACTGACATGGCATCACCATTGCTATTAATGAATACACTTAATTGGGCAAGGATTAATTCCTAATTCATTGTATAGACCACTAATTTATTTTGAACAGTTAAGTCTTGAGTTGCTGCTTTGTAGATATCTATAATCAGTGCTGTAACTGTGCTACTAAATTAAAGGTAGATATAATTTAAACAAAAGCAATATTCAGAGTTTTATTCGGATAGGGTCATCTAAAAGCTGGAACCCTGACAATTGCTGATTAGTGCTTTTCATGTACAAATAAGGTTTAACTATTCTGAACATTGTACAGTAGAGGCAATCCTAAGGAGTTCAGTAGTCCAGCTCGTGATACTGTTACTAGTCCTAACAGTGAGTTAGTTTGCCACTCTTTTGGAGCGGCAGTCCTAAAGAGCTCAATGGGTCAGTTCAACACCATTTTATTACTTAATTCAGACCTGTTTTTAATAGGTAAGTTTATAGTTTTAGTTCTTGGCCATTTACCAGACATCACTGCCGATAAAGATCTGTACATGTACTTTTAATAATGTTTGCTTAATAGGAATGATCAGATAAAGAGAATGGATACATGCCATGGAGATGTTTCCATTAAGGGGTTTTCAGCTGCATTTCAGAAACAAGTATATGGAATGTTACTGTTGTAGCTTTTATTTTAGTGATTTAAATGATTATTTTTAATGTGGTCCAACCCTGCCCTGTGGATACTGGACTTCAAAGTGTGATGTGCAGCTTTTGCGTGTCTGAATACAGTCAGATGGATAACTGGGGGGTGGGACAGGTGGATCTGCTTCAGTAAAATAGCCTTTAGGGTATTCGGTTTTCTTTGCACATAATGAAGGCATGGAGGTGATTCAAGGAGAAGGTCATAGCCCTGCTTCCAAAAGGCTTGTCTACATCAAAGAAAACAAATTCTTCAATATTTTTTGTAATTTTTCTAAAGCAGGATTCAGTATCTCAAGGGACAGACTAAAGGGGGAGGAAGAGGAGGAGATGCACAATGCCTGCTGCAAACACAAATGTGTTGTGTAAGACATGGGGCATAGCATAATGTGAACCTGGTGCTGTGCTATTGGGTCTGCTAATCCCTAGGCGCTTCATGCACCAGCTAACAAATGAGCTGACCTTGCACAATGATACAAGGTACGTTGAATTAAATATTTTTTTGGCACTTCCCGGTTGTTGTGCCTGACATGATGGAAGGGTCAGGGTCCAAAATTTTGGCTTCAACCTGTTGATGGAAAACCAACATTTTCCCCCCCAGTGGGGAAGGGGAGGGCGGTGGGGGTGGCCAAAATGCAGACGAAGAGGCAAGTTGGGTGGCCCTATTGAAAGTTACCAATGCAAAATATTATTTTTATTTAAATTGAACTTCCTTTTCAGTGACCATTGGGAATCGGCCCTAATGGGCTTTGTGCATTATCAGCATCCATGTGTTGAATTCTGTATGAGTCTTGTGTGCACTGTGATTCCCTTCCTCTGAAGTCGCAGGAAGAATTTTAAAGGTTCTTGAATTGACTTCTTGGTGCCACTTTAGGTAGCTGGTTGTGATCCTTTTAATACTCAGGGGTCTTAAGAATTATTAAGTAATCACAAAATATAGCATTATTTAATATTTTGGTCCCTTTTGCTCTAACCTCTGAATTTCAGTGTACTTTTAAACTCCATTTCAAATCTTGGATGATACCCATGATTCATGACCCATGTATCTGGGGAATATAGAGACTAGCAAGTTGTAAGTTGACTTATTGCATTAAGACTTTGCGAACACACACAGGCTAAAATTGGGCAAAGGTGGGTTGAAGAGAAAGGAACCACTCTCCGGTGGCTGTCTGTTTCCAGTCAGACTAAACTTCTGTGCAACATAAGGTTGTGTCATCGGATCTGAATGCTTCCATGACACCAGACCGAGCCCCTTCCACGTTAAAGATCATTGCCGACGTACCTGAACTGCTTCCATGTCAGATGGCATTACCTGTGCTGCCTGAACCCTTAAGCCAAGTCACATTACATTAGCCACCGGACCAGAATCCCTGGCATTACCATTCAGACCTGAACTCCTCTCATGTCAGACCTCATTACTCGGCTTAAATATCTCCCATGTAAGCCTTTACTGCCCATCATCCACTATCTTCATTACTGATTTTTTTTTAGTTTATCTGTTATGTTTATGGATTGGCAGAAGGGAGGATATATTGTAAGACCATTGTGCTCTTAACATCCCTGTGATATAGTGAAATTCCAGAGGTTCCACTCTGTTGGTGCAAGTGCAGCAGAATGGAATCCTTGTCTATCCAAGCACAAACCTTGTCTCAAATTGCCGGGATTGGGCCACTTGCATGGTTGGGGTGGGCTGCTGGCATCTTTCCTGACATTGGCCTGGAAAATTCCAAGGGCAGAAGAAAGGTGTGGAAAGCGCTCTGCAAAAATCTTTATTCCTTTCTTTTGCTCCCAGTGGAGCTATCGGGGAGTTTTCTCCCAGTGGAGCTATCGGGGAGTTTTCTGGGGTCTGAGTGAGACTCAAACCAGCTCTCAGCTTGCAAGAGTTCCACTGATGCCTGCCAAGGGCATAATGAGCAGAATTTCTGCTAGAGCCCCATAGACATGTCCCCTTGACATGGAGATGCAAGTGGAAGATCTGTTCCCTCTCCCCTCATACTGGAATTTCCGATCTTTTTATGGGGTAGAATCCTGGAAGAAGCAGATTCTGCCACATTTTCTGGCTCGTATCCAGCAGTTATGTTGGAGAAGTGCCTAGGGCCCAAACAGTATTTATATAACTGGTATTCCAATTAATCATCTTGGGTAGAGAGAGGACACTACATATGAATTTGCTGAATGCAATATTGATTCGATGAGGGAAAGTCTTGTAGCTTTGTCTCTCAAGAGTTAAGGATCATCCTCGTGTAGGGTAAACACAGTATCTTCTGTTCATGTGATACACAGTATATGATATTTTTGTGATAGAGTTTAAAAAATAAAAAGAACTTGCATGTTATAAGAAGAATTTTGTTTAATTATTGGGAGAGGGACGAGGAAGAGCTTTTTGTGCTCCAGAACAGACTAGTATGCGTGCAAGGTTTTAGATTTTGTGTTGCTTGTCAAATCATCAGTTTATGCTTTGAAGAGGAGACAGTGATGGAGTTTGTGTCGTTGGTTATTTGGAGTTGCTCTAGCTGGGAAGGCATGTTTGGTTCTATTTCTATTGTGCTCCAGAACTAGCTGCGCCTCTAGCCAAGCTGTTCCAGTATAGCTACAACACTGGCATCTACCCTACAATGTGGAAAATTGCCCAGGTATGTCCTGTCCACAAAAAGCAGGACAAATCCAATCCAGCCAATTACCGCCCCATCAGTCTACTCTCAATCATCAGCAAAGTGATGGAAGGTTTCGTCGACAGTGCTATCAAGCGGCACTTACTCACCAATAACCTGCTCACCGATGCTCAGTTTGGGTTCCGCCAGGGCCACTCGGCTCCAGACCTCATTACAGCCTTGGTCCAAACATGGACAAAAGAGCTGAATTCCAGAGGTGAGGTGTGAGTGACTGCCCTTGACATCAAGGCAGCATTTGACCGAGTGTGGCACCAAGGAGCCCTAGTAAAATTGAAGTCAATGGGAATCAGGGGGAAAACTTTCCAGTGGCTGGAGTCATACCCACCACAAAGGAAGATGGCAGTGGTTGCTGGAGGCCAATCATCTCAGCCCCAGGTTATTGCTGCAGGAGTTCCTCAGGGCAGTGTCCTCGGCCCCACCATCTTCAGCTGCTTTATCAATGACCTTCCCTCCATCATAAGGTCAGAAATGGGGATGTTCGCTGGTGATTGCACAGTGTTCAGTTCCATTCGCAACCCCTCAGATAATGAAGCAGTCCGTGCCCGCATGCAGCAAGACCTGGACAACATCCAGGCTTGGGCTGATAAGTGTCAAGTAACATTCGTGCCAGGCAATGACTATCTCCAACAAGAGAGGGTCTAACCACCTCCCCTTGACATTCAATGGCATTATCATCGCCGAATCCCCCACCATCAACATCCTGGGGGTCACCATTGACCAGAAACTTAACTGGTCCAGTCACATAAATACTGTGGCTACAAGAGCAGGTCAGAGGCTGGGTATTCTGCGGCGAGTGACTCACCTCCTGACTCCCCAAAGCCTTTCCACCATCGACAAAGCACAAGTCAGGAGTGTGATGGAATGCTCTCCACTTGCCTGGATGAGTGCAGCTCCAACAACACTCAAGAAGCTCGACACCATCCAGGACAAAGCAGCCAGCTTGATTGGCACCCCATCCACCACCCTAAACATTCACTCCCTTCACCACCAGCGCACAGTTGCTGCAGTGTGTACCATCCACAGGATGCACTGCAGCAACTCGCCAAGGCTTCTTCGATAGCACCTCCCAAACCCGCGACCTCTACCACCTAGAAGGACTAAGTTATAGTCCAGCAATTTTATTTTAAATTCACAAGCTTTCGGAGATTTTCTCCTTCCTCAGGCAAATGTTTCAAGATCTCCTTGAAGCCTACGCATTTATACATATTGAACAATAATAAATGGTGTTTACAGACTGCCTCTGCAACTGCCCGTTGCCAAGGCAATCACCGTGTTCAGACAGAGAGGTGTTACCTGCAGAACCTCCGAATACACATTCAATAAAAAAACAAACAGGGAAAAAAAAAAGAGAAAAAAAAAACACAGAGAGAGGCAGAAACATCCGGAAGGCAGAGAGAGCCAGCAAATGACCCATTATATTAAAAACAGATAACATTTGTTCGCTGGTGGGGTAACGTGTAGCGTGACATGAACCCAAGATCCCGGTTGAGGCCGTCCTCATGGGTGCGGAACTTGGCTATCAATTTCTGCTCGACGATTTTGCGTTGTCGTGTGTCTCGAAGGCCGCCTTGGAGTACGCTTACCCGAAGGTCGGTGGATGAATGTCCATGACTGCTGAAGTGTTCCCCGACTGGGAGGGAACCCTCCTGTTTGGCGATTGTTGCGCGGTGTCCGTTCATCCGTTGTCGCAGCGTCTGCATGGTCTCGCCAATGTACCATGCTCTGGGGCATCCTTTCCTGCAACGTATGAGGTAGACAACGTTGGCTGAGTCACAGGAGTATGAACCATGCACCTGGTGGGTGGTGTCATCTCGTGTGATGGTGGTATCTGTGTCGATGATCTGGCATGTCTTGCAGAGGTTACCGTGGCAGGGTTGTGTGGCGTCGTGGACGCTGTTCTCTTGAAAGCTAGGTAGTTTGCTGCGAACGATGGTCTGTTTGAGGTTGGGTGGCTGTTTAAAGGCGAGTAGTGGAGGTGTGGGGATGGCCATAGCGAGGTGTTTGTCCTCATTGATGACATGTTGAAGGCTGCGGAGAACATGGCGTAGTTTCTCCGCTCCGGGGAAGTACTGGACGACAAAGGGTACTCTGTTGGTTGCGTCCCGTGTTAGTCTCCTGAGGATACACAAAGCCAACACACCCGGACGTCCCATCGTATCAGGCAACGGAACCCTGTGTGAGAACCTCTCTGGATACATCGAGGGCATCCTGAAACCCATCGTACAGGGAACCCCCAGCTTCTGTCGTGACACTACAGACTTCCTACAAAAACTCAGTACCCACGGACCAGTTGAACCAGGAACACTTCTCACCACGATGGACGTCTCGGCACTATACACCAGTATCCCCCACGATGACGGCATCGCTGCGACAGCATCAATACTCAACACCAACAACAGCCAATCTCCGGAAGCCATCCTACAACTCATCCGCTTCATCCTGGATCACAATGTCTTCACCTTCGATAACCAGTTCTTTACCCAAACACACGGAACAGCCATGGGGACCAAATTCGCACCCCAATACGCCAACATTTTCATGCACAAGTTCGAGCAGGACTTCTTCACTACACAAGACCTCCAACCAACACTATACACCAGATACATCGACGACATTTTCTTTCTATGGACCCACGGCAAGGAATCACTAAAGAGACTACACGATAACATCAACAAGTTCCATCCCACCATCAAGCTCACCATGGACTACTCCTCAGAATCAGTTTCTTTCTTGGACACACGAATCTCCATCAAAAACGGGCACCTCAGCACCTCACTCTACCGCAAGCCCACGGACAACCTCACGATGCTCCACTTTTCCAGCTTCCACCCTAACCACGTCAAAGAGGCCATCCCCTATGGACAGGCCCTGCGAATACACAGGGTCTGCTCAGACGAGGAGGAACGCGATGGACACCTACAGACGCTGAAAGACGCCCTAGTAAGAACGGGATATGACGCTCGACTCATCGATCGACAGTTCCGACGGGCCACAGCAAAAAATCGCATAGACCTCCTCAGGAGACTAACACGGGACGCAACCAACAGAGTACCCTTTGTCGTCCAGTACTTCCCCGGAGCGGAGAAACTACGCCATGTTCTCCGCAGCCTTCAACATGTCATCAATGAGGACAAACACCTCGCTATGGCCATCCCCACACCTCCACTACTCGCCTTTAAACAGCCACCCAACCTCAAACAGACCATCGTTCGCAGCAAACTACCTAGCTTTCAAGAGAACAGCGTCCACGACGCCACACAACCCTGCCACGGTAACCTCTGCAAGACATGCCAGATCATCGACACAGATACCACCATCACACGAGATGACACCACCCACCAGGTGCATGGTTCATACTCCTGTGACTCAGCCAACGTTGTCTACCTCATACGTTGCAGGAAAGGATGCCCCAGAGCATGGTACATTGGCGAGACCATGCAGACGCTGCGACAACGGATGAACGGACACCGCGCAACAATCGCCAAACAGGAGGGTTCCCTCCCAGTCGGGGAACACTTCAGCAGTCATGGACATTCATCCACCGACCTTCGGGTAAGCGTACTCCAAGGCGGCCTTCGAGACACACGACAACGCAAAATCGTCGAGCAGAAATTGATAGCCAAGTTCCGCACCCATGAGGACGGCCTCAACCGGGATCTTGGGTTCATGTCACGCTACACGTTACCCCACCAGCGAACAAATGTTATCTGTTTTTAATATAATGGGTCATTTGCTGGCTCTCTCTGCCTTCCGGATGTTTCTGCCTCTCTCTGTGTTTTTTTTTTCTCTTTTTTTTTCCCTGTTTGTTTTTTTATTGAATGTGTATTCGGAGGTTCTGCAGGTAACACCTCTCTGTCTGAACACGGTGATTGCCTTGGCAACGGGCAGTTGCAGAGGCAGTCTGTAAACACCATTTATTATTGTTCAATATGTATAAATGCGTAGGCTTCAAGGAGATCTTGAAACATTTGCCTGAGGAAGGAGAAAATCTCCGAAAGCTTGTGAATTTAAAATAAAATTGCTGGACTATAACTTGGTGTTGTAAAATTGTTTACAATTGTCAACCCCAGTCCATCACCGGCATCTCCACATCACACCTAGAAGGACAAGAGCAACAGGCACATGGGAACAACACCACCTGCACGTTCCCCTCCAAGTTACACACCATCCCGACTTGGAAATATATCGCCGTTCCTTCATCGTCGCAGGGTCAAAATCATGGAACTCGCTGTCTAACAGCACTGTGGGAGAACCTTCACCACACGAACTGCAGCGGTTCAAGAAGGTGGCTCACCACCACCTTCTCCAGGACAATTAGGGATGGGCAATAAATGCTGGCCTTGCCAGCTAGGCCCTCATCCCATCAACGAATAAAAAAAATACAGCTACTTGCCACACTGGCAGTTACTTATTTTTGTACTGTTTACATTTTAGTTACAATGAAGCAGTTTTTGTGGTTGTACCTAGCACTCGCCGATGGTAAAGGTGAGTCCACAGCTGTTTGTTTTTGTAAAAAAATACTACGAGGCTGACACAAAGGTAGTTTTGGTTGGGTTGTTACTCCATGTAAGTAGAGTGATTTGAAAAAACTGCGCATATATTATACTTTGGGCCACATCCATTGTAAAGAAGCATGTTCTTTTATCCCCATTGTGATATACAATTTATCACATGAAGTGATGATATTGTGCCCAGATCCTTTTTTTTCTTTCTGGCTCTTTCTCCTGTGTTCACTTTCATGCTCTCATGCATGCTCTTGCTGTCAAGCTCTCTTTTTTTTTCTTTCTCTCTCTCTCCCTCTATCTCTCACTCACTTCAATTGGACATTTTATGGCAGACTGTTATAGTCAACTGTATGAAATGAAAGTGATCAGGGTCATATTTTCATTCAGAACAGCCAATTTTGAACTTAGCAACATGTTCAAAGATTTCATCTTTGGAGTCATGGAACTAAATGTTTCATACTCGTTCTGTGAGAGCAATGTGTCTTGGACCTGAAATGGTCATAAACATTTAATATTTCATCTTTCAGGGTGGTGCCCTGTCATTTATGAAAAGTGATGAGAGGCAGCTTGCATATATAAGGAAGAGTATTAACACATCTCTCTATATTTGTACAAATCCATAATAAAACCTGCTTTTAAAAAAAATTATATTTTAAACATACCAATCCTCCCACCTGAATTATGATGGAGTATTCATTGGGTGACATGCCTGATTTATCCAGTGAATGACCAAGTCATGGGTGAGCTGAACTGTGCACTTCACTGTCTCCATTGTTTCTATCTCAATACTGGACATAGCCATTTACATTAATCAGCTGTAAACCCATGCAAAGCACTACTGGGAGCATTGCCTTATTGGGAAATAAACTACTCAGTGATG
Source organism: Heptranchias perlo (assembly GCF_035084215.1). NCBI lineage: Eukaryota > Metazoa > Chordata > Chondrichthyes > Hexanchiformes > Hexanchidae > Heptranchias > Heptranchias perlo. The sequence goes on from NC_090333.1 coordinate 25,091,262, forward strand.
TCAGCGTAATAACTCACCATTACCACAGGTGTTAGTGAATTATAGCTCCAAGTCAAGAGATTTATTTTTCTGGTAAACTCACAGAATATCTTATTTCTGTTACATACATGAGAGATTTTAATATTAAAAGGCCTGAGGTTAAAAACTTTTAATGAAGGGCAGTTTAACATGAGAAGCAAATAAGCTATCAATTTAGGGATTTAATTAGGACACCTTTGGTGCGGTGTGCGGGGACCATTCAGACGCCATTATTGTGCAATCAGTTTTTCACTGGATCAGTATCCAAAAATATGACTGAGTGCACATTCATGTTGGGCTGGCTCCAGGATACCCTACTTGGCCTGGAGACTCATTCTGCTAAGTAAGTTGAATGTGTGCAACTGAGGAAGAAAGCTAAGCACACTGGATTTTATCTGCACATAGGCAGTGGTGATATGAGTCTCTGAGGAAACAAAATGCTGGTAAAGTATAACACAGACTGCACAAATGAGGCAGCATTGTTTAATGCCACTTCACTTGCATGGCTGCTGTCAGCAATGTAACAGCAGCAACAGAGTGATCCGAGGCCCAATATTAGGAGGGAGGCGGGTTGCCAGCAGGGGGTCGACTGGGTGCTTGGGTAACCCGCCCAGTAAAATCGGTGGGTTCGATCGTAAGTAAATTGAAGCCACTTACCTTTGCTTCCGGGTTTTGCGCTGGAAAGCTGTGCAGCAGGCGGACTGCGCACCCGCATCATAGGCTGTCAGCTGGAGGAGCCCTATTTAAAGGGGCAGTCCTCCACTGACTGATGCTGCAGAAAGGAGCCAAAATTACAGCATAGAGCTGCCCAGGGGGAAGGCTGCTCCCAGGTTTAATGATGCCTCACTCCAGGTCCTACTGGATGGGGTGAGGAGGAGGGGGAGGACAGGGAGGACAGAGATCTTCTCCCTGGCGGACAGGAGGAAGTGGCCTGCCTCTGCCACCACAAAGGCCTGGCTCGAGGTGGCAGAAGAGGTCACCAGTACCACGAACATATCACGCACCTGCATACAGTGCAGGAGGCGCTTCAATGACCTAAGTAGGTCAGCCGAAGTGACTCATTCCCCTACACTCCGTCTGCCACATCACCGCCCCCACCCCACATCTCCTTCTGCACTGCCAACACTACTTTATCACATCACTCCTCACACCCACTGAACCCTCATCCTCATCATGCCTGCACTTATTCACCTCGCCAGTACTCATCCCACCACTACCACTCAACCCAATCCTCATACAGTCTCATGGCTCTGTCTCATACTCACCCTCTCATGCATCTCTTTCACGGTCAGCCCCACCTGCCACTACCTGTGCTGCAGCCACAGGGGATGCATCATGTATGTGTAGTAGGAAGCATAAGGCAAACATGTAATGAGCATGAAGGGGATACACAAGGGTGTTTGAGGGTTTGTCATGGTTTTTACTTATATTTCATTTCTGATCAACTCATATTACATATTACATTGTCACCACTACTGCCACGTCTTGCCCATTCTTGACTGGCTTGTGCCATAATGCCCTTTCATGAGGTTGTTCATGAACACCCTTGATGCCACCCATTGGGTCACCCTACAGTAGGTGTATGTGTAGTTGCACAACTACTTTGTGCAGCACTGTATTGTGTAGCTCCACATGGCGGAGGTGGACGGCATGCCTGGCGAGGCTGGTGATGTTGCTCGTCCTCCAATGGAGTGATGAATGCAGCAATGGACCCCACCGTCCCCAATCCTGACGGTGTGAGTGTGAGGGCGTCCACAAAGTAGGTGAATGTGTTTGGACAGCAGAGTTTAGGGTATGATTTAATAATTTGGAGTGTGGAGACACCGGTGTGGCAGGCAAAACTTTGTCTGAGGTGACAGAGTGCCCTGCTGCAATGAATGAGGGTTTACCCCGCACCTGTTAAATAGACCTTTACAGCTGCCACTGGCTGCTGGCTGCAACATGTCTGTTTAAACAGGGAGTGTTTCCCCCAGCATGGGAAACACGCTCTGGGTAGTCCAAAATCCAAATCCTCTTAAAATCTCCAACTAATGAGGTCTGTGAGCGACCTCAAGTACCCAAATAATGATCTTAAGTGGGATCCCGCCGGCTTTAATTGCCGGTGGGAGTCCCGCATGCGGGTGCTGTGCTCACACCGATTTGTGTCATTGGGGAACCCGGAGGTAGGCGGGTTGGAGCTGGGCTCCGGACCTGCTCTGGGAATCCCCAATTTTAGGAGCCCCCTGCCACGAACACACCCGCTTGGCCATCCGAAAATTGACCCCCCTGTTTCTGAAAGGTTTAGTGGAGCTGCTGACCAATTCTTGGACCAGGTGTGGTGATAAACGCATGCATACAATTATTTTTGATAAATCTGCAATAATTGCATCATAAGCAAGTAAAACACTCTCTGTGAATGCTGTAAACCCAGCAAGTACAGGCCAATCAGTTTAACCTCAGTGGTGGGTAAACTTTTAGAAACAATAGTCGGGACAGAATTAACAGTCACTTGGACGAGGGTGGATTGATTAGGGAAAGCCTGCACGGATTTGTTAAAGGCAAATCGTGTTTAACTAACTTGAGAGAGTTTTTTGATGAGGTAACAGAGAGGGTAGATGAGGACAATGCAGTTGATGCGGTGTATATGGACTTTCAAAAGGCGTTTGATAAAGTGCCACATGATAGGCTTATCAATATTGCGGCCCATGGAATAAAGGGGGCAATAGCAACATGGGTACAGAATTGGCTAAGTGACAGGAAACAGAGAGTAGTGGTGAACGGTTGTTTTTCAGACTGGAGGGAGGTGTACAGTGGTGTTGCCCAGGGGTCGGTGCTGGGACCACTGTTTTCCTTGATATTTATTAATGACTTGGACTTGGGTGTACAGGGCACAATTTCAAAATTTGCAGATGACACAAAACTTAGAAGGGTATTAAATAGTGAGGAGGATAGTGATAGACTTCGAGAGAATATAGACAGGCTGATGGCATGGGTGGACACGTGGCAGATGGAATTTAATGCAGAAAATGCGAAGTGATACATTTCGGTAGGAAGAACAAGCAAAGTAATATAAATTAGAGGGCACAACTCTAAAAGGGGTACAGAGAGATCTGGGGCTATTTGTGCGCAAATTGTTGAAGGTGGCAGGGTAGGTTCCTGGCTTTATAAATAGAGGCATTGAGTACAAAAGTAAGGAGGTCATGATGAGCCTTCATAAAGCATTGGTTCGGCCATAACTGGAGTATTGTGTCCAGTTCTGGGCACCACACTTTAGGAAAGATGTGAAAGCCTTTGAGAGGGTGCAGATGAGATTTACTAGGGGCTTTCGTTACGTGGATAGACTGGAGAAGCTGGGGTTGTTCTCCTTGGAACAGAAACGGTTGCGAGGAGATTTGATAGAGGTATTCAAAATCATGAAGGGTCTAGATAGAGAGAAACTGTTCCCATTGGCGGAAAGGTCAAGAACCAGAGGACATAGATTTAAGGTGATTGGCAAAAGAACCAAAGGTGACATGAGGAAAAAACTTTTTTATACAGCGAGTGGTTAGGATCTAAAGTGCACTGCCCGAGGAGGTGGTGGAGATAGATTCAATCATGGCCTTCAAAAGGGAACTGGATACGTACTTGAAGGGAAAATATTTGCAGGGCTACTGGGATAGGGCGGGTGAGTGGGATTAGCTGGATTGCTCTTGCACAGAGCTGGCGTGGACTCGATGGGCCAAATGGCCTCCTTCCGTGCTATAACTTTTCTATGATTCTAATCTGCTGCTGTAGGACTACAAACCCAGTAGACTAAAATCCAGCATATAATTAAGATAAGAAACAACAGATAGGATTTTCAAGACCTTGTAATCATTCCTAAGTATCCATTATTCTATAAACCATCTGAACCCTTGAAACATTAATTTACAGGCATCCATTATATGATGGCTATATAAACAATATGACCCCTCAATTGGAGTACAGCCTCCAACTCAGTATTCTATACATTAAAGTGAGTTACATGATAGTTATGTAATAAAAGGCTCCAGTTGATATTTGCAAGCATAATTTAATCCATTTGGAAAAAAGTATAACAGTCTTACAACTGACAGAATAGAGAGGCAATGATTTGAGTTTTTAGTTCATACCTGTACATAGAAAAATTGTAATTATAAGCATAACTGCTTTAGCTACCACTTTGTTGAATAAACAGTAACTTCTCATAGTTATACATTGCACTGACATCTTGCTGTCATAGGTAAGTTGAAAAGATAACCACTTATGAGGCTTATGCCATGGTGGAAGGGTTTACACCCATGTTTTTGAGAAACTGATATTTTCCATTTTGTTGCCAGTAAAACGGAATAAAGCTCCTTTTTTTAATGTTGTGTAGCAGATTGAACTGTATATGTTAAATTGTATTTGCGTAGCATTTTCAATGGTAAGGTTTCTTTCTTTGATCTAATACCCACTTAGTTGTGTGCCAGCTATCCAGTTCTTGTTTTTACCATAAATGTACAGTCTTACCTCTTTGGTATCTGCAGCTGATGCCTCTGCTGATGAAAAGAAGTTTTGTGGAGTTTCTCAAGTGCTTTGATGCCTTTAATAAAATATGTAAGCTGTCCGTTTTCAATGTTGCTTTTCACAGGTATCAAATGTGATTGGGTAGCTAGGTTGAAAGGACCATCTGGTTAAGTTGTACAGTAACCCACAGACCTTGGGCAGACTTGCACAATAAAAAATAATACAGTACACATGTGCTGCTTATTAACTCCTGTGTTCAGAGTTATTGAGCAGTTACAGCAGTCACTACTCTAGAGCTCGGATTTCATTTTGTTTTTATACTGGCAAAAATTATGTAATGGTTCATGTTTTTCTCTGTGCCAATTGACTGCAGGTATGAATCCTTTGAGTATTGAACACCATGCAGTTTATATTCATTGGACCTGATTTGCTTTCCAACAACATCTGTGCTGGTCTTCTTAGGACCAGCAATATATTTTTATTTTAATTGAGTTAAGATGGTGAATTTACCATTAGCATTGCCACAGAAAGCTATTCATCTAAATTACACAAACTTGTCTCTACCACAAAAGTTAACCTTGTCAAGTATAAAAATGACCGATTATATTGCTCTAACAAGCCTATCCATTCCCTGATGCATCAGGCTGAATGTTTTATTATCTTTCAGTAGTGATTTAATCAAATCTCCAGGGCTGAGATTTAAAAATATTTTTGGTAGATTTCTTTACTTCTTGGAAATTTTTACCTTTACCTTTGTTAAAGTAAAATTAAACTGTATTTCCTAATGAGGGCTGTACCTTTAGCAATCCCCCATGTTGCCATCACCCTTAGTATGGATTGTACAAAACAGCTATCTCCATGCTATAATTACCTTTCCATCAATAGGGCTTTATCTTATAACATCCCTTTAAATATGGCTCCAACATCGGTCATTCCCATACTGCATAAAGCTCAATAACTGTACAGCATCTAAAGCTCAATAACCGTGCAGCATGTTCCAATAACTGTTTCAAAATCAAGATGAAAAAAGGTATAAATATCTAATTGCAGAGTTCAACGTAACTCAAATGGAGTTTAAATTTAAAATAGTTATATTACTTGCAGCAGAGAGATTGTGGAGGGCAAAATGGATACAGGTAAAAGGAAGCTTCTCAAACTGGAAAAATGTAGCCACTGGTGTCCCACTGGGTTCTGTATTGGGGCTTTTGAAAAGTGGCAGTTGTGGCATCTCCTGGATTTTCACAAGGAGATTCTTTGCTGCAATATGACGTCTGATGTTAGAAGGCCTTGCATTTGAAAAAACTGGTAGCCATTCAGTGTCTGTTGGTCTCTGTTATTATTTGCTTTAATTGTACATCAACTAGTTTTGTGCGGGAAGAGTTTAAGCGCACAAGCACATTATTCTTCCACCGAGCAGCAGAGAGCGAGCACTGGGCTGCGCAGTGTTCCTCGGTTGAGCCTGCAGGCTTATTTAGCAAGCCATTTCTACTCGATCTTCAGAGCTACCTTGGTGTGGTGGTCCTTGTAGGTAAGTGTGCGATCTAGTTACTCCGAAATATACTGGCATCAGGTCATGTGCTCGTTGATAACCATCCAAGATGCTGCTGTCATTTACAGGACCTTCTCTGTGACCTGATAATTGGGCCAATTTACAGAGGAAAATCCAGGCTACTGTCTTCATTTGAATATGCACCCACCTGATCCCTAGTAGTGCGGTGGGAAGAGAGATCCGTCACTTCTCAGCAGTGATGTATTTATCGAATTGTCAGTGTAATAGAGGAGAGGGTAAGCATCTGTCGGGAGGAGATGAGGCTATTAGTTGTATTCCCAACTAGCATAGCGGGAAGGATCAACAATAACATCTACTTGTATTTATATAGTGAGATAACGTTAATGTAGATAAATGTCCCAGGGCCCTTCACAGAAGCATAATCAGATAAAAATAGATGCCAAGCCAAAGAAGGGGGAATTGGAAAGGGTAACCAAAAGCTTGGTCAAAGAGATGGGTTTTAAGAATGGTCTTAACGGACGAATGAGGGGTGGAGAGGTTTATAGAGGGAATTCCAGAGCGTAGGGCCTAGACAGTTGAAGGGATGGCCACCAATGTTGGGGCAAAGGGAGGGGGTGATGCATGAGGCCAGAGTCAGAGAAATGCACAGTTCTAGGGGGAGTTACAGAGATAAGGAGGGGTGAGGCCATGAAGTGATTTAAATTCAAGAATGAGAATTTTAAATTGGGGATGTTGGGAGACTGAGAGCCAACATAGGTTAGCAAGGACGGGGTGATGGGTGAGCAGGGCTTGGTGTGAGATGGGATATGGGCAACAGAGTTTTGGATTAGCTGAAGTTTATTCAGGTTGGAGGATGGGAGGCTGGCCAGGAGAGCATTGGAAGAGTTGAGTTATGAGGTAACAAAGGCATGGATGAAGATTTTGAGCAGCAGGCAGTGGGTGCTATCGTTGTGGTAGGTGGTCTTTGTGATGGGGAGGATACGGGTTGGAAGCTTAGCTCCGGGTGGAATAGGACGCTAAGGTTGCAAAAAGTCTGATTCAACCTGAGACAGTGGCCAGGGATGGGGATGGAATTGTTGGCAAGCATATGGAGTTTGTGGCAAGTGCTGAAGAAAATGGCTTTGGTCTTTCCAATGTTTAACTGGAGGAAATTGCAGCTGACCCAAGACTGAATGTTGGACAAGTGCTTTGACAACACAGAAGCTGTGGAGGGGTGGAGAGAGGAGATGGAAAGGTAGAGCTTGGTGTCTTCAGCGTACATGTGGAGCCTGACCCCGTGCCTTTGGATAATGTCGCCAAAGAGGGGAGCATGTAGGTGAGGAAGAGGAAGGGGCCAGGATAGCTGCTTGGGGTACTCCAAAGATAACCGTGTGGCGTCGCAAGGGAAGCCATTGCTGGAAATGCTCTGGCTTCGATTGGATAGGTAAGAGTGGAACCAAACGAGGGCAGTCCCTCTGAGTTGGACAACGGAGGAGAGGCATTGAAGGAGAATAGTGTTGTTGCTCGTGTCAGACTGCAGAGAGGTCGAGAGGATGAGGATGTATAGTGCACCATGGTCACAGTCACAGCGGATGTCGTTTGTGACTTAGTAGGACTGTTTCAGTACTGTGGCGGGGTTGGATACCTGATAGAATCACAGAAGGAGACCCTTCATGCCTGTGCCGGCCCTTTGAAAGATCTATCCAGTTAGTCCCACTCCCCTGCCCATTCCCATAGCCCTGCAAATTTTTCCCCTTCAAGTATTTATCCAATTCCCTTTTGAAAATCACTATTGAATCTGCTGCCACCACCCTTTCAGACAGTGCATTCCAGTTCATATCAACTTGCTGCGTAAAAAAAATTCTCCTCATGTCGCCTCTGGTTCTTTTGCCAATTATCTTACATCTGTGTCCTCTGGTTACCGACCCTTCTGCCACTGGAAACCGTTCTCCTTATTTACTCAATCAAAACCCTCCTCTGTAGAGATTCAAACATGGATTTGTGGAAAAGACGAGCATGGATTTGGGAGGATGGGGTGGTAGTTTGCAAGGACAGAAGGGTTAAGGGTGGATTGTTTGAAGATGGGGTGATAACAGTGATTTTGAATGGGAGGGGAACAGTACCTGAGGAGAGGGAACCATTTACAATGTTAACTAGCATGGGGGCCAGAAAGGGAAGTTAGATGGTCAGCTATTTAGTGGGAATGGCGTCAAGGGAACAAAAACTGGGTGTCATGGACAACGTAAGCTTGGAGAAGGTACAAGGGGAGCTCGGAATCTTGGTCTCTGCCCCTACTCCTCTGGTACCTTCTCCTTTGAGCACCTTACCTTATTCCATCCCTTTTGCCTCTTATAATATCCTTGGTCTGTAACGTATCCCCAAGCCTCATGCCAAGTTTCTCACTGAGACAATGTTCTTCCTTTCTTCCCTCAGTTTCTGCACTGAGCGATTCCTCATCCTTGATGATTTCAATCAGCATTTCAACTCATCTTGTCCTCTCTCCTTTGATTTCACTGCTCTCCTGTCCTTGTTTAACCTCTCCCGCTGCGTAAACTATCCATATTCACAGCCGACCCCTCGGCCTTGTCATCTCATGTGATCTCTACTCCCATGGTCTTCATCACAGACAAGGCCTTCTCGGACCACTTCCTCATATCTCTCATCACCTAAAAAATTAACTTAAGCACCACTGATTCTAGTAATTTTCAGGCTCACTTAGGCCTTCTTTCTTAGGGAGAGAAATCATAACTTCACTGTGGAACTCGATTATATATACCTCAAATGGAATCCTAGTCTGCAGCATCAGAATAACTCCTCCAAGGTGGTTCCTGACACTCTTTTTCAAGACTATTGCTGTTTTCCCCTCCAGCACCATCTAAAGAAGCTTTAATATATTCACCATGAATACCATCCGCACAAGTTGCCCTTCCATTAGCTAAGTGCCTCAATGCAGAGTCCACTTCATCATGCTGAAATGGCCCGTTAATAGCCATAAATCTTTACAGCTCACTCCCCTGGCTTTTCCAACCTTCGTGCAGATGGGTCCTTATATTAGTAAATAATTTAATCCTGCAGTTAGATTTTGAAGTTGCCATGTTAGCCCATACCTTGCTCTCTGATGGCGTTGCTGCTTGAAGTGTAGCAAGGTGAGGTTTCTACCTGACTGCCTTATCTGATACTGACCCTGATGAATGTCCTGTGGTCAGCCTTATTTAAATAGTTTCGGCAGGCTTTCAGTGGTATTCCTGCCTGCGCTTGGGAGCTGGCCGGTGCTAGGAATTGGCTGCTGGAGGAATCGACACTTAAAGCAGCTGAAAGGGCCAGGCAGCCTCCACAAGTGGGACTGTGTTGCTGGCTGCAGTACTGAGGGAATGTTGAGCATAAGTCCCTTATTGCATTGTAGTGCATGTTGCAAGCATTTAAAGTTTCCTTAATGTTTCCAATTGCCTAGTAACACCAGAAGGTTGTTGAATGCTAACACAAGTAACATTACTATGGTTATACTGACAAAAAATGTGATGTATGATGTCACTGTCATTATCCTTCAATTAACTGCTCAACTGTATTTGGGCAACTGCTTCCTGTGGAAATAATGCCAGAAAATATGTCAGAAGTTGAAATGGGCAGGGATCTGAGATAATGGTACCATCACTAAATTTCTGGAAAGGTAGAGGAAAAACCTGCCTTCTATTTATGTAACAATTATTGTTGCAATGTGATGTGGAGAACTATAAACAAGATGCTATCTAGATATATCTGGTATCCTATTAATTTGCTTCCACAAGGGGATACTTGAACACTTTGGAATGGCACTGTGTTTTGCAAAGATGTCCTGTGATTGGAGCTTTGAAATTTTATGTGTCTTTGGTGACGGTGCAAATTTTGCCTAGAATTAATTATTAACATATGCATAATTATTAACGTATCAATGTGATCTACTGGTCTGGTTTTGATTGCCTGAGGGAGTCGGAGAGGAATTTTCTAGATTTTTTTTCCTGTTTGTTTGTCTCTCCCAGGAGATTACATGGCTGTGGGGAGGGGTAGCAAGTGTCTAGTCATGATGCTGCAGGCATCATGAGTGTGGGGCAGGCTTGATGGATCAGCTGGCCTTTTGCTGCCAGTTATTTTCTTATGTTGTATGATGACTAGTCCATAACCTTTTGTACTTTATGTTTTTTAATAAAATGTGTCCACACCATCTGCCTCTCCTCCATCGTCCAGCTGGGTGGAACTGCCCTCGCCTGCTTCCATTCTTATTTATCCAGTCGAAGCCAGAGAATCATCTGCAATGGCTTCTCTTAACGCTTCCGCACTGTTACCTCTGGAGCCCCCGCAAGGATCTATCCTTGGCCCCCTCCTATTTCTCATCTACATGCTGCCCCTCGGCGACATCCGAAAACACAGCGTCGGGTTCCACATGTACGCTGATGCCACCCAACTCTATCTTACCCCAACCACTTCTCTCGGCCCCTTCACTGCCTCTGATTTGTCATGCTGCTTGTCCGACATCCAGTACTGAATGAATAGACAGTTCCTTCAACTAAATATTGGGAAGACCAAAGCCATTGTCTTTGGTGCCCGCCACCGTTCCCTAGCCACCGACTCCATCCCACTATTTGAGCCTGAACCAGACCGTTTGCAACCTTGGTGTCCGATTTGACCCCGTATCCGCTCCATCACCAAGACCACCTACTCCCACCTCCGTAACATCGCCCGTCTCCGCCCTTTCCTCCGCTCATCTGCTGCTGAAACCCTCATCCATACCTTTGTTACCTCTAGACTTGACTATTCCAATGCTCTCCTGGCCAGCCTCCCACCCTCCACCCTCCATAAACTTGAGCTCATCCAAAAGTCTGCTGCCCGTATCCTAACTTGCACCAAGTCCCATTCACCCATCACCCCTGTGCTCGCTGACCTACATTGGCTCCCAGTCCGGCAATACCTCGATATTAAAATTCTCATATTTGTTTTCAAATCCCCCCATGGCCTTGCCCCTCCCTATCTCTGTAACATCCTCAAGCCCTACAACCCTCTGAGATCTCTGTGCTCCTCCAATTCTGGCTTCTTGCGCATCCCCGATTTTAATCGCTCCACCATCGGCGGTCGTGCCTTCAGCTGCTTAGGCCCAAAGCTCAGGAATTCCCTCCCTAAACCGCTCTTCCTCTCTACCTTTCCTCCTTTAAGATGCTCCTTAAAGCCACCTCTTTGACCAAACTTTTGGTTACCTGTCCTGATATCTCCTTATGTGGCTCGGTGTCAAATTTTGTTTGATAATGCTCCTGTGAAGCGCCTTTAACAGAGTAAAACTTTTTACTCTGTTAAAGGCATTATATAAACGCAAGTTGTTGTGTTGGACGTGTAATGACGGTAAATTAGTATTTGGCTAAAATGCGTGTGCCTGAGTTGCACAGTGAAATTGTTCACAGTTGTCATTGTAGTTCTCATCTCTTACGTCCACACTATTTCCTTTTGAGAAGCAGGAAGCTCAAATTTGCTGGCATTCTATGGACATGGACACTTTGGTGGGGCTGTAGGCTGTAGAAAGTCATAAAGACTCCCCCACCCCCCAACCTTGCTTTGAGTTCAACCAGTTTTCTTCTAGAATTTCATATATTCCCCACTATTGACAAAATCAATAGTGGGGAATATATGAAACCATAGCATTTAAATGCCAGAGTTGTTGTCAGGGCGATACTATAACCTTGTTATCATTGATGTGGAGATGCCGGTGATGGACTGGGGTTGACAATTGTAAACAATTTTACAACACCAAGTTATAGTCCAGCAATTTTATTTTAAATTCACAAGCTTTCGGAGATTCTCTCCTTCCTCAGGTAAATGTTCAGGATCTCCTTGAAGCCTACGCATTTATACATATTGAATAATACATGGTGTTTACAGACTGCCCCTGCAACTGCCCGTTGCCAAGGCAATCACCGTGTTCAGACAGAGAGGTGTCATCTGCAGAACCCCCGAATACACATTCAACAAAAAAACAAACAGGGAAAAAAAACAGAGAAAAAAAAACACAGAGAGAGGCAGAAACATCCGGAAGGCAGAGAGAGCCAGCAAATGACCCATTATATTAAAAACAGATAACATTTGTTCGCTGGTGGGGTAACGTGTAGCGTGACATGAACCCAAGATCCCGGTTGAGGCCGTCCTCATGGGTGCGGAACTTGGCTGTCAATTTCTGCTCGACGATTTTGCGTTGTCGTGTGTCTCGAAGGCCGCCTTGGAGTACGCTTACCCGAAGGTCGGTGGATGAATGTCCATGACTGCTGAAGTGTTCCCCGACTGGGAGGGAACCCTCCTGTTTGGCGATTGTTGCGCGGTGTCCGTTCATCCGTTGTCGCAGCGTCTGCATGGTCTCGCCAATGTACCATGCTCTGGGGCATCCTTTCCTGCAACGTATGAGGTAGACAACGTTGGCCGAGTCACAGGAGTATGAACCATCCTCATTGAGTGACATAAGAAAATCTCTGGACACTTTGAATGTACGGAGTAGTATGCTAAATGCATGAGAGTTTGTAACTGTAATAACCTTTTCGCAAGTTCTTTATCCCAGTGATTGTTATTTGATACTGTCATTCTCTAATGACTTTGTATAATTATTAAAACAAACCTGTTTCCTTAAACAAAACCCCATTCATTCTGTAAGCAAATACTGCAGGTTTTCTTTTGTTTTGATGCTGGCCTGGAGAGATGAACAACTAAGCACTGAATTGTAGAGTTCTTCCCTCCCCCTCTTCGCCAAGGATTCTATTTCATCTGACTTCAAGGAAGATGGGGGAACCAGAGAAGGGGTTGTTGCAGTTTGCTAAAGTAAAAACTATTACTATTGAGTTTTTATAACCAAGGAAGAAATTATTTTTTGGAAGATTTCTGTCTGCTGGTTGCAAGCTCTCCTATTAGCTTGGTGAATAAATGTATCATGTGGCGTGATGCTGAAGCCATACAAACCAAAGACATTCAGTCCCTGAAATAAAAACAGAAAATGTCAGAAACACTCAGCAGTCAAGCAGCATCCATGGAGAGAGGAAGGTCATCAACCTAACACGTCAACCCTACCTTTCTCACTCCACAGATGCTCCCTGATCTGCTGAGTATTTTCAGCAATTTTTGTTTTTATTTCAGATTTCCAGCATCTGCAGTATGTAGCTTTTTGTTTTAAGGTTCAACCCTTGGTGCGTGCTGAGTTAGCTGTGCAACAGGCTTGGGAAAGGAATAATTAACCACGGTTCTTGTTCCTGGGCATGCACATGTGTGAACAGGATTGGAATTGGTTGTGATAGTCTCCACAGTTGAATAGCCTGATGACACTTGCTGTTGAACCTCATGTGAAGAATGGCTACTAAGTTGAGGTCCTGGAGGAATGCTTGCACCTGTGAAGCCATATCTTAGCATGATTTCAATAGTTGAGGGATGAGTGGACAAAATCAATAGTGGGGGACTATATGAAACCAATTGTCATAAAACAGTTAAACAAAAAAAGAAAAGTTAAGGTGAACTGGCAATATAATGATAGGAAATGGGCTTGCCCCCAAAATACCCCACTTCTAGTTTTTGAATGTGGCCAGATTTATCTGGAAGAGGTATCACCTGGGGGAGAGGGAGGAGGGAAAGAATTTTAAAAAATTAATCAATCTTTGCTCCCATCACGGTCTTGAAATTTTCTACTCATCCTTTTTGTTTGGAGGTCACTGGTGCACTTTTACAGTGCAGACAAGGTTTGTCCATCTCATGCTGCTCATCCTTATACCCAAGAATAGTATATATTTAAAGTTATCTCTGCCTCTACCTTAGCAGGTGCAGTATATTCTATGTTTATTGTGCTGAGGTTCCCTAGAACATGCTACCTTTTCATCTCCTTTCAGCATGAGCTGTACCCTCACCTATCCCCATAGTGCCATGACTTTAGGCAGTGATTTTCAACGTTTTCTGTGTGAAGGATCCTCTGTAAATATTGACACACTCTCGGGGATCTGTTCTTCCTTCTGAATGGATGTTGTCAGCTACTCAGTGGAAAACAATGTTAACAATGCAGAAAATAGTTATTAAATTACAACAACAGAAACAATGTGCCGGTAAGTTGTGAAGTACGGAGTAATACATAGAAATATAAAATAAAGCGGCCTCAAGATGGCGTGCTGGTATGTCAAGATGTGGTATGTCCAGCTTCAAATGGAGAGTAATCTGACCTGATGCGCCCTTGAGGGAATTCCAGGGGATCTATAGGGTCTGTGCATCTCACTTTGAAAAACTACATGTTTGGTTGAAGATATGTTAAGGCCCCCTCATATTGCTATCATGGGCTGAAACCTCATGCATCAGTATCTTTTGGATCAATCCTCGGGGAGGGGAGAGATTACATTTTCTTCCCAAATATTTATTTATACTTTATATTGTTACCTCCATTTAAAAAAAATGATCTTCTGTCTGCAGCACATGCCAAAATGTTGCCCAGGTGGTAGACAGTTAGCCTTCTCCCAATTCAGTTCACTGCTAGAAAATGTGCAAGAGGCATCTATGGTCATGAACATGGGTGTGTATTTTGCAAAATTACATGTTTAAATAGCTTTTTCTTTATATCAACCCCTCATCACCTGCAGCACCATTAAGGATTTTTGGCTGAAAACTTGTAGTCAAGGACTCTCCTTTAATGGCTTAGATCAGTAGTTGTGATGAGAATGCATATATGAATACCTAAACTGATAATCCAGGAGCACATTTTTAGTTTGTGAACTTAATCAGCAGCTTTCTGGATTCTTCTCAAATTATTTTGGTGAATTTTTTTTCAAGATGAATGACGTGTGAACATTTTCCTACTTTATAATGCACCTGCACACAGTCCAGATGCAAAGAAAAGATTCATCCACTCTAGTCCAGTAATATGCCTTAATCCTGACTCCAAAAGAGACACTCTTATTCTACTACTGGCCTTTTAATAATACTTGATTAAGTTAGTGAACACTTCAAAAGGCCTGGATATTCAGCATTGATTTATAAAAGGTAAGTCATGTTTGATTAATTGCATTTTTGAGAAAATCATAGTGTATAGATGAAGGGAGTGAGATGGGTGTTGTATATACAATCCCCACCACTTAAAATGTCCATGTTTAAAATGGGCAGTCATTTATATTGGCCAAGAAGCGATGACCATTTGCATTAATGTCACTTTCAAAGTTGCCGTTACAGCGTCTTAAGTGCTCAGCTCATTTCGGGCAGAAACAGCCATGCTTACTCACTAGTTCGCACCTCATTTAAGTTTCTGTCTCATTAAATCCACCTCTGTATCCAGTCTTTTCTTCTAGTTTGGCATATTTTGGAGTGTTGCACACGTTGCACTCTGATCTTCTTGCCCAATTCACATTCCTACAGGTTTTACACTGCCAGTCATTGGCACTGAAAAGCTCATGGCTTTTTTTCCTGCAAGAGTCTTTCCAATTTCTGTTCCTCCAGCCTTCGTTAGCTTTTCTGCGATGTGGAAAGAAATATATTGTACAAATGGAGACCCCTGATGTAGTAATGGCTGTTACAACGCCTGAAGAAAGTTTATTTTCTCTCTCTCTCTCCCCCCTGTAACAAGCTGCCTGCAGCTCCCCAACTTCCAGCCTCTTCGATGAAAGTGGAAAATATGTCGGCAAAAAGCTTTTGTGTCTGCGACGGTGACTGGATATGTCCAGATAGAAAATGTGGAAACTTTAACTTTGCAAGGAGAACAAACCGTATCAGATGTGGAAAGACCATGTGAAGCAAAGCTAGCATTGAATATATAAGCAAGGATGTGATGTTAAATTTGTACAAGATACAGTTGGCATATTACATGCAGCTGTGGGCACCCCATTATAGGAAGGATGTTATAGCCATGGAAAAGATACAGCGAAGGTTCATTAAAATGATATCAGTAATGAGAGGCTGTAGAAGAGAGGTTCATAAAAATTGGTGCCTTTTTCCCCTGCAGTAGATGGGAAATCTAATAGAGAATTTCAAAATTATGAAAAGTTTTGAGAAGGAACTAATGATTAATTGTGTCCATCAACAAAAATCTATCAATCTTGGTCTTTTTTGGATTTAGATATGAGTTATTTTAAAATATTCTTTTATATTAAAGCTTGCTTTAAAGGGATTAAATTCATGGGACAGCAGTGCTGGTAGGTGCATATTAGATTTCAGATGGGGCATTAGAAGCTAACATCTAGTAGACAATGGAAGGTAATTTGTCATTCCAGTAACCGTTCACAATCATTGCTGTTGCAACAACCTTATCACCACCTCATCTGAGAGTCGCTAACTCACCAGACCAGGGAACCAGCATGGGACTCTCCTGCACAAACTTGTTGAACCATCAAGGAAGCTGTAATCTAGAAATTTTTCATATAAATTCTGAGGAAAAGTAACTTTAACCTTGATGTTTCCAATTCTTTGCAATTGTGCAGTTATAGACCTTCATTTTAAATGCCAGCTATTGGAGCTCAGTGGATAGCACTGACTTAGAGAATGCTTCACCTCAAAAATAAACAAACTGCAGACAACAGCTTCCTTTAGGGAAAGGACCCTCTACATGTAACATTCATCTGCCAAAGCAAATAATTTCTACCTCCATCTAGTGATACAAGCATGCACATACCAGCAGGTGGGCACAGAGCACCTCATACAGGCTCACCTGCCTGACATCTGTAGGGTGTTTTGGGGGAGTTCTCACTCTATTGATCGGTGCCAATATCGGGTCCCCGGTCTAGCCCAGGAACACCTATACCTCACAGATCGGGGTCCGGGAGAAACGGGACTTACGCTAACGCACCCGGTGATGGATCACGTAGCCGAATAGCACATAGAACACACAAACTCGGTGTTTGATTTTTGAATTGGAAGGTTGGTTTTATTGTACCACGAACGCGAAGAAAATGACGATTAAAATGGTTCTACGCAGTACATTGGGTTACACACACACTACAGTACACTACCCCACTAAACTTAAGAGGTTGGTAGGGACCCTGGAGACACCTATCATAACATACACACGGGTCGAGGCTCACCAATCCTTGCGCACATGCAGGTCTGGCTGACCTGTTCTCTCACGTAGGGTTCGTTGGTTTCGCTGGAAGCCGCTCTCCTCTCTGGAGAGCTCGGGTGGCGGAGGAATCAGCCCAAAAGTCAGGGCTGAGTTGCACGAGTGAGCAATCCGAGAGATAAAAGAGAAAAGGGGGTTTCGGGCTTCCACTTTTATACCCCTCTCTTACAGTAGTTTTTAACGTTAACAAGGTTACTTCAATGTTCGTTTAAAAGTTCTTTCAAAGCCTCTTAAAAGTCATTGATGGGTTTTGATGGTCCCTCGTCTTGCTGCAGTTGCCTCTCTCGATGGGCTATTGTTCTTCGAATTAATGCGGATTGTTGATCACCTGCTATACAGGGCTCCTTTTGTATCCAACGTCCTAGGTGTTGATCGGTTTTGCTTTAAAACAAAGACATGGCCCCACTATGTCTGGAGATGTGATTCACTAGGTGGTGGCTGTTTAATTCAACCTTGTTTTTTTCCCACATTCCACTGTGTATGTTGATTCGTTTGGTGACCTTTCAACTGCACCTTCCATCTTAGAATTTTGGTCAATGGCCAATTTTTACAGACTCGGAAAAGGTGGAATTCACTGAATTCTACACATTCCCCTATTGATCCCCAAACACCTCGATAAGGGGATTACTACTGGGAAACCCATTGGTGGCAGCAGTGGTGCTGGGAGCAACAAATAAAATCAGAACAATTGGCAAAAAGGCTCATGAGCATCTAATTGCCAACACAAATAAACTCAGTGATGGTTAAAACTGCAGAATCAATTTAGTTACTGCTCTTTAAATGAAATAACACTCACAGCTGATTCTCTATCAACCTTAGATGCCCATTACTCAGGAGCATATACATTGTCAAATGACCTGAAAACGGTGTGCAAGATGTTTAGTACCTCATCTTAATTTTTTAATGAAGCACTTCATGCCCAACACCCCCCCCCCCACCCCCCAAACAAAGAAATGCAAGTGATGCACAAATTGGGCCAAGAGAGCCAGTGTTCTGAATCTCCAGCCATTTTTCCAATTTATGCCCATGTTTTTATAGAGACTCGATTGGAAAATCCAGGCTTTCATCTCTTTTCACAGATCCACCAAGATGTCATTGGTGATGTCCATGGAATGTCATTGGTGATGTCCATGGAATGTCAACTGACTGACTGTCCTACCCTCTTCACTTGGTGTGGGGAGTGAGAATGGCATAGACACAGGAAATTAAATACACAAGAGGTGAAAATTAGAGAACATTAATGAAATGCTGCATTAACACACATACTGAGAAATTAGCTAATTACCATTTTTTTCCTGTTTCTTTGTTCCACGAATGTTAATTGTAAACAATTTTACAACACCAAGTTATAGTCCAGCAATTTTATTTTAAATTCACAAGCTTTCGGAGACTTCCTCCTTCCTCAGGCAAACATTTGCCTGAGGAAGGAGGAAGCCTCCGAAAGCTTGTGAATTTAAAATAAAATTGCTGGACTATAACTTGGTGTTGTAAAATTGTTTACAATTGTCAACCCCAGTCCATCACCGGCATCTCCACACCACGAATGTTAGTTCATCAGGTGTAAATTGTAGCTATTGAGAATTGTATTTCCTTTTATTGGTTACTGTATTGCTTTTTTGATACTCTAAACGGAGTCGTTTTCTACCTTCCCGATTAATCAAATCTTGGTTTTGACTCATCAAATATCATGAGTTTTTATGAAAGCTATACAGTGAACAAATGCAATTTCAGTAAAAATACATGAAATCTGCAGCAGTGTTCTCAAAACATTAAGAATCCCAACATTGTGTAAAACATGATGTTGTCTTGCAGAATGCCAGAATAGTAGATTATTAATGTAGCAATGCTCTGTTGTAGGTCTTGAATCAAAAATGAAATATATTTAATTCGGATAGGTTGTAATCTGCCTCCAAGCTGATCATCTCTAGTTCTTATGTATGTTTGTGCCAGATTTATAAAGAGAAAAAAGAGATTGTTTGTAGACCTTAGTTCCCACACTAAGGCAGGGCTTCTGGCTTCAATCCTTCACATTTTTCTATTATCTTGCCTCTTTGGAAGTTTGAGGTTTTTCCCAGTCTATGATTCCAGACACACTACATTTTTTATGCCGTTCTCCCCTCCTGTAAAGAAGCAGACTTAAATTCTCATGCATTCCCTTGAATTAATTTGTGGCTGCGGAGAACACTTTAGTGCATTAACCTTTTTGCAGTCTTGTCTGGTTAACAACAAAATAGAATTTAAACTGTCCCAGCTCTTAAAATACTATTGCATAATTAATATATTCCAACCATAATTAATATATTCCAATTAATATATTCCAATATTAATATATTCCAGATGTTAACTAACATTAAAATTATAAAGTTCAAATGTTTAAAATTACTACTGTACATTTTATTGTATTGCTATTTTTTTCTTATTGTTTGTGCTCTATGGCCTATCATGCATAATATCAGGTGAAATTCATGACTGCATTCATTGGAATAGTTCATATCAAACAGCACAGCACAATAATCGGCAGTAAGTTGTGAAGAGTGGATTTTTCATTTTGAATTTTTCTTGGGTTTTAATGGGGAAATTATTAGCTGTCAGAATTTATGCTGTTACTTTGGAGAAGTGTTCCTGCATGAGTGATATAATTTCTAAAGAAGAGAGGTGTATATTATTAATGGAAAAATTCAACATTCGTGGTCAAAGATGGTTGTCCCATTTAAATTTGGTATACAGGTGTGTAGTAGGGATCTTAAGTGAATATATCTGAGTTGTTAGTTGGAGCTTATAGTGCTAATAGATCTTTTCATTTACAGTTTTGATTTTCAGGCCATTGTGCAAGACTGTTTGCATTTCATTGTTATGATACAACTATGTGTTATCTCCTAAAATGTTTGAAGAAGAAAGAAAGTAAAGACAGTGTAGAGAAAGAAAGTAAAGACAGTGTAGAGAAAGAAAAAAGAGAAATGTAATAAGTGAAGATATTGAAAACAAATGTGAGAATTCAATAAGTAAAGGAAGATAGCTTGATGAAGCTGGAAGCAGCATTTCTAAGTTCCTTTCAGCACAGATTTTAATGGTAGGAAAACAAATATTTTGAAATTGCAAGCCACAGTTGTATTTCTTAATTTTTATATCTTCTGACACTGGGGTTGTGCTCAACAACAATACTCATCTGTCCTCTAGATTGGAATAGTTGGGCAGTACCATCACTTTTTTTTATGGTATGATCGCTTTCTATTGCCTTAGTCTCAATGACAGTGTTGGTTAGGGTACTTTCCACTGTTGTTCAAGTCCTGCCCTCCTGACGATGAAATGCCAGCATGGTATTTTGTTTGAGGAGTAGCCTTTCTTCGACTTGGCTTTTGACCTTCATCAGCTATTAGTAGTTGGTAGAACCCTGGCTTCTGAGTCAGAAGATTGTGTGTTTAAGCTCCACTCTAGGACTTGAGCTCATCATGTACGTTGACTCTCTGGTCCAGTACTGATGGAGTGTTGAATTGTCTGATGTACCATCCTTCGAGTGAGATATTGGGCCCGATGTTAGCAGGCCTGCGGGTTCTCGGCGGGGTTGCTATCGGGCGCGTGGATAATGCGGCCGGTGAATTGAGTGCGTCCCCCGCGCGATCACAGGATAATTGAAGTCATTAAGCTGTGGTTACGGGTTTTCCGCTTCTCAGCTGCGCGCCGGCGGCCTGCGCATGCGCAGTGACGTCTGAATGATGGTGGAGCTCTATTTAAAGGGGCAGTCCACCAATGCTCCTCCTGCTGCAAACAAGAAGTAGCACACCATGGAGCACCCCAGGGGTAAGGCTGCCCCACGATTTTCTGACCACTCACTCCAGCTGCTGCTGGACGGGGTGAGGAGGAGGGAGACGTTGTTCCCCAGCGACGGAAGGAAGTGCCCTGGCTCCGCCACCAGGAAGGCATGGGCGGAGGTGGCCGCGGAGGTTAGCAGCAGGGGCAACACCACAAGAACATGGATGCAGTGTCGGAAGAGATTCAACGATCTCACTAGGTCCGGCAAAGTGAGTACACTAACGCACTCTCCCACACTCCGTCTTCCACATCACCTCAAAGACCTCACAACCCCTTCTGCACTGCCACTATAGCGCTCCCGCATCCATCCTCACAGCCACTCAACTATCATCCTCACCGTGCCTGCACGTACCCACCGTCTCTGTCCCCATTCGAACATTACCACACACCCCAATCCACATACGATGGGATGGGCATGTGGCACACGCATCCTCCCATCCATCTCCCACACGCTCAACCCACTCACACCAATGCTTGAAGCGTCTCACAATGCAATCATCACTCAATCACGCATCTGTGTTTTGCCTTGACAGGAGAAGAGATGCAAGAACGCCCGGGAAAGGGCATGCACCGGAGGGGGCCCGCCACACCAGGTGGTTCTAACGGATGCAGAGCTGGACGCCTTGGAGATCAGCCACACGCTACATTGCCTGTCCGTGGCGGATGGCGAGGCTGGGGCTGCAGAAACGTCCGGTAACGGAAAGCTGACACTCAGCACTCATGATCGCGAATGATCTTAGCATCACTTGGCATCTGCTGCACCTCAACATTTGTCCACATGCCTGATATTGCCCTTTGTTCTCTTGCAGGGCCGTCTGCGAGCGCCGTGTCTGTGGAGGGCGATTCCTCAGAGGACATGCCGGTCTCTGAGGGTCCATCGTCACATATGAGCCAAGCATCCACCAGCGCAGATACACACACCTCGGTGGGTCCCCCTCCTCAATTAGTTGGGATTGCACATGGTGAGTCACATGTGATGTGAGCATGAGCAAACCCTGGTGGCAGGGGCAGCCGCGGAGGGTCCGCGTCGATGGGAGCACTCTTCTCCAGGCTCTGCTCAGCCGGACCCAGATGCTGAACCCAGGGGGCCACCAGTCAAAAGGAGAGTCGTCGAGGGGCACCAGCACATTGCCGAGGTACTGGAAGAGGTGCCACGCGCACTGTCCACAATCGCGCAGGTGATGGAGGAGTCCAACTCCTGCATGAGGGCAATGGTGGCACAAGTACAGGAGGGTATCGGCGACATAGTGTCGCGGGTAGGTGCGGGAACGTCTGCGGTGGAGGAAAGGCTAGCCTCCCTTGAGCGTCACGCACAGCTCAACATTGAGTCCATCCAGGCCCTGACAACGACTGTTCGGATTCAGGGTGAGCAACATTCTGCCGCCATAAACAGGCTGTCAGATACATTAGAGGTGGCCTTGCAAGGTCTCACACAGGTCATCCAAACTGCCGTCCAGCAGGGTGGAAGGGGTGATGTGGGCCTAGGCCATGAGAGGGAAGATGGTGAACGGGGACATGGAAGTAGGGACACTACTCAAAGTGCCCCCACGTCTCACCCGTTGCCCCGCTCTCAACCAGTACCCGCAATGGTGCCTCCTCTCCAGGTGGCTGAGTCTGGCCCTGCACAGGTGCAGGAGGAGCAGTCTGTGGAGGTGCCCTCACGGGCACCGAAACCCAGGGGGCGTCGGCCCAAAGCATCTACCCAGTCAGGGCACGAACAAGAGCAACCTGCCACTACCTCTGCTGGAGCCACAGGGGTAGCACCACGTAGGGGTTCCCGAAAACGTACGGCCAAGGTGTTATGAACACAAAGGGAATGCACCAGGGTGTATGACAATTTGTTATGTTTTTATTTATAGTTGTTTACTCCACATACACAATAAACACAATTGTTCTCACCACTACTGCCACCTCTTGTCCATTCTTGAGCGGCTTGTGCAATAGGTCCCTTTCATGGGGCTCATCATGACGACGAACATCTGGTCCCACCCATTGGGTCACACTACAGTGGGTGCAGGAGTAATGGCACCACTCTTCTGTGGAAGGGGCTGGTATGGCCCCTCATCTGTGCACGTGATGAGGTGTGAACGCCTCAGACAGTCTGATGTTAGGAGAACCGTTGACATATGAGTGCCTCCCTGGCCTGACGAGCATCCAGGTGAGCCGGTGTTCGGCCCATGGGTCGTTCCTCCTCCTCTTGCTCCTCCTCCTCCTCCTCCTCCTCGTCCTCAATATGGGTGGCGGATGTGCATGGGGCCTCCTCCAGCTGCACCCCTCTCTGTTGTGCCATGTTGTGCAGGGCACAGCAGACAACTATAATCCGTCCCACTCGGAGTGGCGTGTATTGGAGCGCTCCCCCACAACGATCAAGGCACCTGAAGCGCATCTTGAGCAGCCCTATAGCCTGCTCAATTGCAGACCTGGTAGCAATGTGGCTGTCATTATATCGACGCTGCGGCTCGGTGATGGGGTTCCTCAGAGGTGTCATAAGCCACGTGTGCAGGGGGTATCCCTTGTCGCCGAGGAGCCAGCCGTTGCTGGTGTTGGGTGAGTGGAAGAGGGGCGGGACGGTGGACTCCCTGAGGACGAAGGCATCGTGGCAGCTGCCAGGGTATCTGGCGCACATGTGTAGGAATCTCTGGCGGTGGTCACAGATGAGCTGGGCGTTCATGGAGTGATACCCCTTCCTGTTGATGAACAGTCCTGGCTCAAGTGGAGGTGCCCGTATTGCTATGTGGGTGCAATCGATTACACCCTGCACCCGTGGGAAGCCAGCCACAGCATGGAATCCAACCGCCCTCTCCATCTGGCTGCGCTCATCCATGGCGAAGTTGATGTAGTGTAGTGCGAGGCCCTGTGGAACAACCCATCGGTAACCTGCCTTATGCACTTGTGTGCAGACGACTGACAGACCCCGGTGATGTCCCCGGTGGCACCCTGGAAGGATCCGGAGGTGAAGAAGTTGAGGGCAGTGGTGACTTTGACGGCGACGGGTAAGGAGATGCTGCTTGGTCCATCCGGGAGCAGCTCGTCATTAAGGAGGCTGCAGATGTCGGCGACTACCTGGCGAGTGACTCTGAGCCTCTGTATGCACTGCTCCTCAGAGAGGTCCAGGAAGCTGAGCCTCACTCTGTAGACCCTGTGCGGAGGGTAGTGCCTCCTGCGACGTATCTCTCTCTACGGTTGCCCTTCCTCCTGCTGTGCAGGTGGATGTGCCACAGCACCGTGTTGTGGGGCTCCACGTGTCTGAGGCGGACGGCGTGGCCTGCGAGGCTGCTGAGGCTGGTGATGCTGTTCATCCTCCGAGGATGTCAAGGCGGCCCCCATCTGGAAGGTGTAGGTCTGAGGGGTACTGCAAGGTAGGTAAGTGTGTCCTCGCACCGGGGTTGCGGTTCCACGTCGGTGAATCTTCTTGCTAGGAGGAGGGTGGTGGAGGGCAAGCGTTGCCCTATGTGACGGAGTGTCCTCCTGCGTTGGTGAAGGGTCTCTCCCCCCCCCCCCAACCCACCTGTGGAATGCACCTTGCCAGCTGCCACAGGCTGCTCAATCAGGCCAGTTAATGACCTGAAATAGCTAAATAAATACTGTCAAGTGGCATCCCGCTGGCTTTAATTGTCTGCGGGATTCCCACCAGCGGGGGCTGCGCGCGCACGCCGGCGCGTCCGTGGGGAACCCGGAAGTGGGCGGGATCGAGGCGGGCTCCGGTCCCGCGCTGGGATTCCCCGGTTTTCGGGGCCCCCCCGCCGAGAACGCACCCGATAGCAGGTGGTAAAATCGAGCCCATTAACTCTAGGCATTACCTGCCTGTTTCCGTGGCTTAGGTGAGCATTGAAGGTCCTGTGGTACTATTTGAAAAATAGCAATGGTCACCATTCCTTCTTCAATCAACATCACCAAAACAGATTCACTGGGCATTTATCTAACCACTGTTTATAGGATATTACTGTAAGCAAAATGATGTACCCACCTAACAACTATTGTTGCACTTCAGTGCAGTGCTTTGACTTATTCCTGCAGGTAGTTCATTTCTTTGTTAGAATGAGCGAATCGCTTCTAAACAAAGCACTCAGTAAATTTCAAGCATTTTTTGCCTGGCAAGTAACTCATTACAAGGATTTTATACAAGTTTTCATATATACTGTTTTTATTAAGTGTACATAAAGCTGAAAAATTCCCATTTTCCATCAGCATTTATTGAGATTTTAATGGCCTTTTTCTTAAATATATATTATACATTGGTGATAGCTAAGTCTTTTATGTGTATACTCAACCTCTCATGTTCTTATTTGTGGTTCGTATCGTGTTTCGTACTCCAGTTTAAAAAAAACTTCAAGTGAGAGATGCCACCTGATTGAATTGCAATAAATTATACATCAAAAACTAATCGGTACATAGCCTCTGATGTGTGGATACAAACATTGAAGAATAGGTACTAACATGCCAGGCTGTAAAGGCTTCTCCAGTGTCTGTCCTTAGGCAATGGAAAGAATAGCAGACCTGACCTGCTGTCTATTCAGTATCAGAAAAATTGCCAGTCTGCTCTTTCACCTGATGTATTCTCCAATTTCTTTGCTATTGTGTTGGACAATGAGGATTCAGCCTCTAAAGCCAGTATGGTTGGCAGACCGTTTGTGTAATTTATTATGCGTTGACTGATTGGACGTCCAAGGTACATGTAGATTTTTATGTAGATTGAAAGTACAGTACATAACATCAAATCAACAGTGTGGCTTTTACCCTGGTGGAAAGTGGGAGAGAGGTGGATTGACAGACAAGATAACTTTTGCAGTGAAGGAGCACTGGCTGCAATAACTTTGGTTTCTGAACTTTTTAGGAATTGGATGATTTAAGTTGTTCCTTCTAACTAATGCTTAAGCAAAAGACAAAGGGCAGGGCAGGAAATAGGTGCTGTGCTCTAGAAAATCACAGTGATACGTTGAAGCTAATGAACAATTAATGTAGTTTTTAAATATTCATTAAAATGGGAAATTAGAAAAATTTAGTTGGAAGAGTTTGGTAATGCTGATATTAGGTGTTCTTAATACACGTCACAGGTCACGTGACATGCCATGTTGGAGTACAAGCATGTTGGATCAAGCTTGTTGATTTGAGCAAAGGTACATGTTTTCACTGTTTCTGACTTGAGATTATAAAAAAAACACAACAGGATTTTTAAAAAAATGAGCAGGAAGTAGAAACTAGGCAACGCAAAACTACTGCACGTCATAACTGCGATGTAGACAGGTCTCATACATATAGTTCCTAACATCATTAACAAAGTGGCCCCACACTGAAGGCGAGCTCTGTACAAAACATCCCCATCCCCAAGGTAAAGGAGCCACCGTTTTAATTCTGCATTTTAAAAAAGGTGCTGCCGTTTACTAGCATAGACACGCTGGGCCCGATGTTAGCAGGGCTGTGGGTTCTCGGCGGGGGGGCTATCGGGCGCGTGGGTAACGCGCCCGGTGAAATTAGTGGGTTTCCCGCGCGATCGTAGCAGAGAAACCACTAATTGGATCCACTTACCTGCTCCTCCGGGTTCCCCACTGCTGATCTGCGCGTCGGGCGGGTTGCGCATGCGCAGTAAGATCTGTCAGCTGGAGGCGCTCTATTTAAAGGGGCAGTCCTCCACTGACAGATGCTGCAACAAATAGCAAAAATGACAGCATGGAGCAGCCCAGGGGGAAGGCTACTCCCAGTTTAATGATGTCTCACTCCAGGTATCAATACATGGGGTGAGGAGGAGGGGGAGGACAGAGATCTTCCACCTGGCAGGCGGGAGGAAGCGGCCCGCCTCTGCCACCAGGAAGGCCTGGCTCGAGGTGGCAGAGGAGGTCACCAGCACCACCAACATCTGCATACAGTGCAGGAGGCGCTCCAATGACCTCAGTAGGTCAGCCAAAGTGAGTACACGTAGTCTTTCCCCTACACTCCATCTGCCACAGCACTGCCCCCACCCCACATCTCCTTCGGCACTGCCAACACTGCCCTGTCACATCACCCCTCACACCCACGTAAACCTCATCCTCATCTTACCTGCAGCTACTCACCTCGCCAGTACTCACCCCGCCACTACCACGCAACCCAATCCTCATACAACCTCATGGCTCTATCTCATACCCACCCTCTCGTGCATCTCTTTCACGGCCAGCCTCACTCAACCTGCCACCACCTGTGCTGCAGCCACAGGGCATGCATCACATATGTGCAGTAGGCAGCGTAAGGCAAACGTGTCGTGAGCATGAAGGGGATGCACAAGGGTGTTTGAGGGTCCGTCATGGGTGTTACTTATATTGAATTTCAGAACAACGCACATTATACATTATATTGGCGCCACTACTGCCATGTCTTCGCGAATCCTGTCTGGTTTGTGCAATAATGCCCGCTCCTGAGGATCACTATGGGGACCCACCACTGATGCCACCCATTGTGTCACTGCAGAGTGGGTGTAGGTGTATTTGCAGGGCTCTTCTGCGCAGACGACTGAGAGACATCAGCGATGTCCCCGGTTGCACCCTGGAAGGATGCGGAGAAGTTGTGGAGGGCAGTGGTGACTGTGACAGTGACAGGTAAGAAGATGGCGCTCGGGCCAGCCAGGAGCAGCTCGCCCTGAAAGAGGCTGCAGATGTCCACGGCTACATGCCGAGTGACTGAGTCTCCGTGTGCACTGCTGCTCAGAGAGGTCCAGGAGGCTGAGCCTCGGTCTGTGGACCCTGTGGCGAGGGTAGTGCCCTCCGCGACGCATCTCTCTCTGCGGTAGCCCTCCCTCCTGCTGTACAGGTGGATGTGTCACAGCACTCTGTTGTGGAGCTCCACGTGTCAGTGGTGGACGGCATGGATGGCGAGGCTGGTGATGCTGTTCGCCCTCCGAGGGGGTCATGACCGCAGCTACGGCGGCCCCCATCTGCAAGATATACATCTGAGGGGGTCCGCAAGGTAGGTAGATGTCTCCGGACCCCGGGGTAAGCGTGCAGGTTGGTGACTTTGACTGTCAGGAGGAGGGTGGTGGAGGCCAAACTTTGTCCCAATTGACGGAGTGGCCTCCTGCAATGGGTGAGGGTCCCCCCCCACCTGTCAAATGGACCTTTGCAGCTGCCACAGCATGACAGCTGCAACACGTCCATTTGACCTGGGAGTGTTTCCCCCAGTGTGGGAAACAGTCCCACTTTGTTCTAAAATCCCACATAATCCCTTAATCAGGTCAGTTAATGACCTGAAATACCTAAATAAATACTGTCAAGTGGAACCCCGCTGGCTTTAATTGCCTGCGGGATTCCCACCAGCGGGGGCTGCGCGCGCACGCCGGCGCGTCAGCGGGGAACCCGGAAGTGCGCGGGTTCGGGTCGGGCTCCGGTAACGCGCCGGGATTCTCCGATTTTCGGAGCCCCCCCGCGGGAAACGCACCCGATAGCGGGTGGTAAAATAGAGCCCGCTGAATCTGAACGGAGCTGGAGTCAGATTTTTAGCAATTTTACTGGATCTGGGGATAACAAAAGACATAGAGCAAACCGAACACGGCCCTCCCCTCACCCCACCCCCCATGCATAGTGTGTAAAACAGTCTGCAGGTCAATCTAAGAACTGCATTCATTTAAAGTTCACTTCAGTTTTGTTAAGAGAGACTAAATGCAATTTTAGCAAATAATGTATGTTCTCCACGGTTTGAAAATAAAATAAGAGGCTTTTCTTACCATCGCTCACTAGCAGTTGTGGGTACTGGAGAGAGAGAGGTCCGTTGGGAGTGGGCGCCTCAAATCCTGAGACTGTTAAGTGCACAATGCGACATTAATGGTGACGGTAGAGATAGGTTCGCTTCTCTTCCTCTGCATCATCACAACCACCAATGCAATCTGAATGGTTTTGCAGAGGGTTAAAGACAAGCTAAGTGGAACTGATCGGCTTTGTGTAACTCCCAACAGTTTTGCTCTGAAAATCTCAAAAGGCACTTCCTGTTCTTTAGAAATGTTATACCAGTGAGAAAACCAGCCAAATATTCCAGATTGAGGCACATTAAAATATATATTTTACTTAGCATTATCCATACTGGGACCTCGCCAGTGTCTCATAATTCCCTACTTGGATACCTTGGTTTAAATGTACACATATATGTGTGTGTGTGTGTGTGCGTGTGCGCTCTTGACTAACTGCTTCTGAGCTCCAATCAGGCTTTTTACTAAAATTATTTTTGCGTTAAAAACAAATTCTCAGTGGATCCTCTCTTTTAAAATACTTGGTAGGAATGATCCACCCTCTCCGAAGTCAAAATTACTTGTAATATATTTCATTTTTTGCATTATATTAAAATAAAATATTTTCAGCGTCGTTCTGTAGATGCTTGTAATCCAACAGTGCCACCGGAAGTTATCGAGTGATGTCATTAGGAACACCCTATTGGAGCAGATTAGTCTTGCTGTCATTCTGCTGCTTAATAACCTTGCTTTATCTTGAGAAGATTCACAGAGCTATAGGTGCATTCGAAACTGCTTTGCAGTGTCTGAAATGCACTGCAGCCAGTAAATAAATATGATGTGGAGATGCCGGTGATGGACTGGGGTGTACAAATGTAAGGAATCTTACAACACCAGGTTATAGTCCAACAGTTTTATTTGAAAATCACAAGCTTTCGGAGGCTTTCTCCTTCGTCAGGTGAGTGTCGGATTCCTTGAAAATTACCGCATATATAGTCACAGAACAATGCCTTGTGATTACATATAATCTTTCCAACTGCCCGTTATCAAGGCAATCAAAGGAATTGAATAGTGTTCAGACAGAGAAACATTAGATACCAGACTACTGAATATACAAACGGCCAGAACCAAAGACAGGGAGGGAGAGAGAGAGAGAAACATCCGAAAGGAAGAGAAAGAGAGAGAATGACCAGTTGTATTAAAAACAGATAACTTTTTTTTTCGCTGGTCGGGTTACGTGTAGTGCGACATGAACCCAAGATCCCGGTTGAGGCCGTCCTCAAGGGTGCGGAACTTGGCTATCAATTTCTGCTCGATGATTTTGCGTTGTCTTGTGTCTCGAAGGCCGCCTTGGAGAACACTTACCCGAAGATCGGTGGCTGAATGTCTTTAATACAACTGGTCATTCTCTCTCTTTCTCTTCCTTTCGGATGTTTCTCTCTCTCTCTCCCTCCGTCTTTGGTTCTGGCCGTTTGTATATTCAGTAGTCTGGTATCTAATGTTTCTGTGTCTGAACACTATTCAATTCCTTTGATTGCCTTGTTAATGGGCAGTTGGAAAGATTATATGTAATCACCAGGCATTGTTCTGTGACTATATATGCGGTAATTTTCAAGGAATCCGACACTCACCTGACGAAGGAGAAAGCCTCCGAAAGCTTGTGATTTTCAAATAAAACTGTTGGACTATAACCTGGTGTTGTAAGATTCCTTACATTAGTAAATAAATAAGTCATACAGAAAAGCTCCAGTTAGCTGATCTCACCTGGCAGACAAAAGAGGTACTACAATTGCTGTCAATGCCTGTAGATTAGGAAGGGAAAATTGGCTAATGTTCCCACTCTTGATTGCTATCCAGTGATCTGTTCTGGAATTGTGTGTTTGGACATTGGATGAAAATGGGGTCAGGCTCAGCTGTTGATGCTGTCAAACATGAATAATTGGTAGTTGGATGAAGTACCGGAGGGTACGTGGTGCATGTGGAACTGTATTCTGGCAAAGAGTCAACACTTTGAAAGAGGAGATGAAAAGAATGGACCAGAAAAAAAAGAGGATATGCGGAACTCGCAAACAACAAAATAAATCTCTATGCTAATACCATGCGAAACCTAGCAACTTGTCAACACTTTATAATGACAAAATCCTATGCTTGGCTGTCTTGCTATATGTGCCTGGAAAATAGAAGGTTAAGGGGTGATTTGATTGAGGTTTTTAGGATTTTGAAAGGAATTGATAGGGTAGATGGAGAGAAACCTTTTCTGCTGGTGGGGGAATCTAAGACAAGGGGATATAACCTTAAAATCAGAGCCAGGCCATTCAGGAGAGAAGTTAAGAAAACTTCTTCATGCAAAAGGTGGTAGAAGTGTGGAACTGTCTCCCACAAAAAGCAGTAGATGCTGGCTCAGGAGTGTGATGGAATACTCTCCACTTGCTTGGATGAGTGCAGCTCCAACAACACTCAAGAAGCTCGACACCGTCCAAGATAATACAGCCCGCTTGATTGGCACTCCATCCACCTCCCTAAACATTCACTCCCTTCACCACCGGCGCACTGTGGCTGCAGTGTGTACCATCCACAGGATGCACTGCAGCAACTCGTCACGGCTTCTTTGACAGCACCTCCCAAACCCGCGACCTCTACCACCTAGAAGGACAAGAGCAGCAGGCACATGGGAACAACACCACCTGCACGTTCCCCTGCAAGTCACACACCATCCCGACTTGGAAATATATCACCGTTCCTTCATCGTCGCTAGGTCAAAATCCTGGAACTCCCTAACAGCACTGTGGGAGAACCTTCACCATACGGACTGCAGCGGTTCAAGAAGGCGGCTCACCACCACCTTCTCAAGGGCAATTAGGGATGGGCAATAAATGCCGGCCTCGCCAGCGATGCCCACATCCCATGAACGAATAAATAAAAAAAAAAATTTTTTAATCTGAGATCAATAGATTTTTATTAGCCTAAAGGTATTAAGGGATATGGAGCCAAGGCGGGCAAATGGAGTTAGGAAACCGATCAGCCATGATCTCATTGAATGGCGGAACAGGTTCGTGGGGCTGAATGGCCTACCCCTGTTCCTATGTGCAGGCCATTCATTGTGTAGATGGTGTTATTACATCACTCCTTCCTGCCTTCTATGTACTCTGCTAGGCCCATGCCCTCCTGCCAGTTGGCTCTACCTTGCTTTCAGTTCCCCATTTCAAATTCCTACTTTTGCCGCAAATGCTGAAAATTTTCTTTGCTGTGTCTGGAAATCTCTGCTGGATGTGGTTCTGCAGTAAAATGACAAGCTCTTACCGCTTCTTGTAAGGTCCATCCTATCCCATGCTGCTCGATTGGAAAATATCCTCTGTTGGGTTTCCCGTGCTTGTAACCTGCTTCTTGCCTTTTTGCAGTTACTGGGCCGCTGCCTTTACTTGGACCCATGGCCTCCCTCCCAGTATGCTATTCCTACCCCTGTTACCTCCTGCCAACATTGCCACTAATTGATGTTAGCCAGTTTCTGTGCCAGTTTATTTATCAGTGCTTATAATGTTGGCACATACATTATAAGTATGGATAACATTTTGAAAAGTAAACTGCCGGCAAAATTGCCAAAAGCCAGTTAGTTATTTTTCTACAATTACTAGGTGGAAAATAGCATCTTAATGGACATTACCTCTGCCTCTAATAACTGCCAACAAGAAAATCAATTTTGAAATGTAATATTTGAATGAAAAAAATTGATGGAGAAGCCCACTCCTCAATTAATTGGCTGACACTCACTGCGTCCTCAATTTATTGATATGTTGATGTGCCTTCTGACCTATGAATTTATTCATTCACTGGTGCCCCTTTCTCCATTAATTTATTAAGTCATTGTTGCCCAGTGTTCTATTAATTTACTAAATCACTGGAATGTTTGCTGCTATGTTATAAGTTTGTAGGTGGCTGGTGGTCTATGAATTGATTGATTTATTGGTGGCCACTATTCTTTTAATTTGTTAATTCACTGGTGCCTGCTTAGCTGTTGTGCAGTGATCGTTGTGCGTGAGTGGTTATGCTTGTTGGTTTCAATGAGTTGAATTTTCCTCTTGAGATTGTTCAGTGTCAAACAAAACTAATAACACATTTTGTTGTAAATTTAGTTCACCAGTTTATTCCACTTCTTTTGCGCACTATTTTAAGGTGTACGGTCACCATTGAGAACATTGAGATAAAACTTTTCAAGACTATACAACTCTTGACTCCCCATGTGCAACTTCAAGTGAGATCGACTGGTAATTTAGTAAATGTTTTGTGTCTAGCGCGCATTTCCTGATTGTTACACTTACTTCCTGTAAAATCATACTTTCCCATCACTTTGTTGATTGGCTCAAAGTAAAACTGCTGCATATCAGAACTGTAGGAAATGTATGAATCGAAAGTGGCCAGAAAATTGCCAATCAGAATCTACGAAGGAGATATGAAAAACAACCAACTCTGAACAGCCACTCACGAGAACTTACCAATAAAAGAGAAAGTGAACCAATCAAATCACTCAACACTATTGAAAAAAATTCTATTCCTCCTTTTCTTTTATGAGCTGCGTAATTTTTTCATTTACAGGCAACACATGTGATTAATACAACCTGTGGTTTATTTTGTTGACATTTAGAAGGGTGATGGGGGGAGAGGAGGTCGGGGGAGGGAAGAAGTGTTTAGCCATCATGGTCTGGCCATCATGGGGTCGGGCAGGCTTGATGGACCAGCTGGTCCATTTTGCCCGTTATTTTTGTATGTTCGTAAAACAAAAATTCATTCTTGAGAATGAACTTCATTGGAAAAATTGAAGTGGATTTTGGTTTGTTTTTCCAAGTGAGTTAAACCTACTTAGAAGGTGTATATGAATTATTGGAATCTTCCTGATTGCTGTTCACATCAATGATGACAAGCCCGAATCGTCTTCATTTTACCTCCACTGTTGAGTTAAAAAAAATCTTTCTCTTCTGGGAGAGGCAGGAAACCAGTCTTGGGGGCTTAATGATTTTTTTAGTAACTGGTATAAATATTGAACTTTTGAGCATTTTATGAGGCAATTTTTGCTTATGCAATTTGTGTATAAGTTGTCAAACTCACTAATAGTGCACTAAATGCTTTAAGTCAGGAACTGGCTGACCGTGGAGAAAGTGGCGGTGGGGTGGCTGACTGTTCAAAAGACAGGGTCAAGAGAGGAGGCTGAGAGATGGCAATGAGATGGGGATATCTTATTTTCCCAAAGGGGATAAAGAGAGTTCAGGCCTCATTCTCCTGGGATTCTTCCCCCATGTCTACTATATCCTGCCCCTGCCCAATATTGCCAGAGCTGAATCACACAATGCTCCCAGTTCTCTTATTCATTTTTCCTGGACTTCAACATAGCCTTCCCTCGGACTTTGTTCCATATCCCCAGACCCCTTACCAGTGTTCCCAATTCGTGGATCCCTCTCCCAGTGCTCCCTAATCCCACATTCACCTATAATCCCGTATTTTGGGACCTGCATCTGTGCTTCCAGAATCCCTCTCCACAGGGCTCAGCCACCCCAATACTGATAAATCAGTGCTCCTGATAATACTACGCAACATAATACTTCTAACTTACTGTGAGCAACGCCTTGGGACATGTCGGATGTATACCATTAAGCAAGCAGGAACAGGAACTACCAATCGAGAAGTGCAAGAGAAGTATGAAAATTACCAATGAAGAATTGAGAATACCAGGGGACCACTGGTGAATACTTGAAAGTAACACATTTTTGTAGACACAGTAAACCATGAGCGTTTGAATGCTATAGAGGTAACTTAGACAGTTGAAAAGTATTGTAACTAATTTTATGCAAGGACAAAAATGAATTAAAAAAACTAGAAAACTGAATTTTTTTAAAAAATGGAAATACACGGCAGGTATGTCAACATCTTTAAAGTGAGAATATAGCTCTGATGAATCAGAAAATATTACAGCACAGAAGCAGGCTGTTTGGCCTATCAAGTCTGTGCTGCTGTTTTCTCCATATGAGCCACCCAATCTAAGCCCACTCACCCGCTTGCATCCCATAGCCTTTAATATTTCTCTTTTTCAAGCAAATATTTAACACTTCTAAAAAGAATTTATGTACTTTAACAAATTGGGATAGAGAATACTGCATTCTTAAACACTCTGTCAATACATTTTTCTGACTTTCCATTTAATTCTCCATGCTTATCTTAAATTTGTGCCCTCTCATTACTGTTTTGTCGACCTGTGGAAATAATCTATTACTAATTACCTTGAAGACCTATCAGGTCACCCTTTAACCATTGCAGCTCTAGTGAAAAAAGCTTTAACTTCTTCAGTCACTCTTTGCAATTTTAGCTGTAGCCCTCATTCCTGTTCAACATTTTCCTTACTTTAATATTGTATGCCTTTAGATACAAACTCAGTGATCATTTGTCTTTTTAAGGTCCTTCTGTTCTTACAGAATCATGGAATTTTACAGCAAAGAAGGAGTCATTTTAGCTCATTGTGTCTGTGCTGGCTTTTTGCTAGATGAATCCAAAAATAGTCCAATTGCCACACTCTCATAGCCCAATATCTTCCACTGCTTCAAATATTTATCAAATTATCCCTTAAATGATGCAATAGTCTCTTTCTCAATCACTCCCTGCGGCAAAACATGCCATGCTCCAACGTCCCTCCATATTTGAACTCCTAAGTTCATCTTCTGTTCATCATACCCATTCCTTGTTTTTCCTCCCAAAATGCATTACCTCACACTTATCCATATTAATTTGCATCTGCCACCTATCTGCCAATTCCGCTAACTTATCTGTGCCCTATCAAAGACTATTATAGACTTTCTCGTTTGCCAAACTCCATCTGTGTTCTCAGAAAATTGCAAGATTGTGCTTCATGTCCATGTTCAAATCATCTATGTATATTGAAAACAAACGTGGACCTAGAACCAACTCCTGAGGTAGACCACTTAAACATCTTTATCAATCTGACCAGCACTGATTTATCCCAACTCTTTGTTTCTTGTCCATCAACCAACTTTCTACCCATGTTGCTGCATTCTTTTTATAGCATACATGTAATTTTTTGTAAAAAGCCTCTTGTGAAACACCTTGTCAAACATCTTCTAAAAATCCACATACGTTACAGCCACTGCATTCCCTTTATCTATCCAATTAGTTACTACTTCAAAAAATTTGTCAAACACAACTTAGCACTTTCATTGGTGCATAGTATGATATAGCACAGAAGGAGGCCATTTGGCCCATCGTGCCTTTGCCAGCTCTTTGAAAGAGCTATCCAGTTAGTTCCACTCTCCTGCTCTTTCCCCATAGCCCTGTAATTTTTTGCCCTTCAAGTATTTATATAATTCCCTTTTAAAAGTTATTATTAAATCTGCTTCCACCACCCTTTCAGGCAGTGCATTCCAGATCATAACAACTTGCTGAGTTTTTAAAAAATGTATCCTTGTGTCGCCTCTGGTTCTTTTGCCAATCACCTTAAATCTGTATCTTCTGGTTACCAACCTTTCTGCCACTGGAAACAATTTCTCCTTATTTACTCTAGTCAAAACCGTTAATAATTTTGAACACCTCTCAAATCTCCTCTTAACCTTCTCTGCTCTAAGGAGAAAAACCCCCGATTCTCTAGTCTCTCCACATAACTGAACTCATCCCTGGTACCATTCTAGTAAATCTCTTCTGCACCCTCTCTAAGGCCTTGACATCCTTCCTAAAGTATGGTGCCCAGAATTGAACACAGTACTCCATCTGAGGCCTAACCAGTATTTTATAAAGGTTTAGCATAACTTCCTTGCTTTTGTACTCTGTCTCTATTAATAAAGCCAAGAATCCCATATGCTTTTCTGACAACCTTCTCAACTTGTCCTGCCATCTTCAAAGATTTGTGTACATACACCCCAGGTCTCTCTGTTCCTGCACCCCTTTTAAAATTGTACCATTAAGTTTATACTGCCCCTCCTCATTCTTCCTACCAAAATGTATCACTTCAGACTTCTCTGCTTTAAATTTCATCTGCCATTTGTCTGCCCATTTCACCAGTCTGTCTTTGTCCTCCTGAAGTCTGTTACTATCCTCCATTGTTGTTTACTACATTTCCGAGTTTCATTACATCTACAAACTTTGAACTTATACCCTGTATATCCAAGTCCAGGTCATTAATATACATCAAAAAGAGCAGTAGTCCTAATACTGACCCCTGGGGAACACCACTGTATACTGTATACACCACGGTATACTTCCCTCCAGTCTGAAAAACAACCGTTCACCATTATCCGCTTTCCGTCCCTTAGTCAATTTTGTATCCACACTTTATCAAATGCCTTTTGAAAGTCCATCTACACAACATCAACCACACTACCCTCATCAGCCCTCTCCATTACTTCATCAAAGAACTCAATCAAGTTAGTCAAACATGAGTTTCCTTTAACAAATCCGTATTGTCTTTCATTTATCAGTCCATACTTTTCCAAGTGCCAATTAATTTTGTCTCGGATTATTGTCTCTAAAAGTTTCCCCACCACTGATGTTAGGCTGACTGGCCTGTAATTGCCGGGTTTATACCTGGGGTGTAACATTTGCAATCCTCCAGTCCTCTGGCACCGCCCCCATATCTAAGGAGGATTGGAAGATTGTGGCCAGAGCATCCACAATTTCTACCCTTCCTTCCCTCAGAAACCTAGGATGCATCTCATCTGGACCGGTGTCTTTTCAACGTTGAGTACTGCCACCTTTTAAGTACCTCCACTTTATCTATTTTTATCCTATCCAATGTCGCTACTACCTCTTCCTTTACTGCTACATGGGCAGCATCCTCTTCTCTAGTGAAGACCGATGCGATGTATTCATTTAGTACCTCAGCTATGCCCACTACCTCCACAAGAAGATCTCCTTTTTTGTCCGTAATCAGCCCCACCCTTACTTTCACTACCCTTTAACTATTTATATGTTTATAAAAGACTCTTAGGTTCCCTTTTATTTTAGCAGCTAATCTATTCTCATACTCTCTCTTTGTCCCTCATTACCTTTTTTAGATCTGCTCTGTACTTTCTGTATTCAACTTAGTTCTCTGCTGTATTATGAACTTCACATTTGTCATAAACCTCCTTTTTCTGTTTCATTTTAATCTCTATATATTTGGTCACCCAGGGCGTTCCAGCTTTGGATGTCCTTCCTTTTCCCCTCGTGAGAATGTGTCTATTCTGTACCCGAACCATCTCCTTATTGAAGACCTCCCATTGTTCAATTACTGTTTTGCCTACCAATTTTGATTCCAATCCACCTGGGCAAGATCCCTTTTTAACTCACTGAAATTAGCCCTCCTCCAGTTAAGTATTTTTACCGTGTCTTTTTCCATAACTATTCTGAACCTAATGATATTATGATCACTCTTCCCCAAGTGCTCCCCCACTGAATCGTGCTCCACTTGCCCCACTTCATTCCCCAGAACTAGCAATGCTTCCTTCCTCGTTGGGCTGGAAACGCACTGATCAAGAAAGTTCTCTTGTACACATTTCAGGAATTCCTCCCCCTCTTTGTCCTTTACATTGTTACTGTCCCAGTCTATATTGGGACAATTGAAGTCCCCTATTTTCACTACTCTATAGTTCTTGCATCTTTCTGTAATTTGCCTGCAAATTTGGTCCCCTCTCTCCTTCCCACTATTTGGTGGCTTAAAGTATACACCCAGTAGCGTAATAGCTCCTCTGTTGTTCCTTAATTTTAATCAAATAGATTCTGTGTTTTGACCCCTCAACTACATCATCCCTTTCCAGT
This sequence comes from Heptranchias perlo, assembly GCF_035084215.1. Classification (NCBI taxonomy): domain Eukaryota; kingdom Metazoa; phylum Chordata; class Chondrichthyes; order Hexanchiformes; family Hexanchidae; genus Heptranchias; species Heptranchias perlo. Next base: position 25,129,611 of record NC_090333.1, read on the forward strand.
GCTGTAATAGTTTCTTTGATCAATACTGATACTCCCTCCTTTTCTTCATTTCTTTCCTGAATACGTTGTAACCAGGCATATTAAGTACCCAGTTCTCCCCTTCTTTGAGCCAGGTCTCTGTTATTGCCACTATATCATAATCCCATGTGGGGACTTGTGCCTGCAACTCACCAACCTTATTTACCAAGCTACGTGCATTTATGCATATGCACTCCAAACTCATCTTCGACTGCCTCGCATTTGCCACCTGTCTGATCCCTCCTTTTTCTAACTATTCTTTATTCTAGTGCTATTTGTTTCTCCCAGTCCTCTGTGCACCTTGTTTCTCCTCTCTAATATTTCATCCTGGTGCCCATCCCCTTGCCAAATTAGTTTAAACCCACTCCCATAGCACTCGATGACCCCCCCACTCGAGGACATTGGTCCCAGCTCTGTTGAGGTGCAACCCATTTAACTTGGCTTTGACTAATCTGTGCTGGCTAGCCGTGATTAACCCATGCATTTCTAAATACTGAATGATTTTATCCTCTACTTCATTTAATATCTTATTATTTAAGGTCTATTTCCTTTCCCTATTCTTACTCAAAAAAAAGTGCTGTTTCAGACTTTTCTACATTGAACTACATTTGCCTGTCCTGCTAGCCTAGCAATGTCCTTGTGTAGTTTTTCACAATCCTCACCACAATTTAAACAATAGTAGCAATGCAAACCCAGTGTGAGGCTTATGTTCTGCACCTTAGCAGTTTGCTTGAGTGATCTGTGGGCCAGGTGTCTGTTTTAGGCAGGAGCTTTCTGCCCATGCCAGGGATACACCAGAAAATGCACACGGTGTGCAGTGACCTGGTGTTGTGGGTTTCCCTCCTGTTTCCTCTCCCTATCATCCCAGGAACTGGTGCTCGGCAGAGGAAAATCAGACCCCAGTAGTTTACCAACAACTGAAATAAGACTAATTGCTCTATAATTTCATGACTAAACCCTTTCTCATTTTTGAACTGGGGAGTCATATTTAGCACCCACCAATCCTCTGGTGCAATTTTCTTTTCCATAGAAGTTTGCAAAGTTATAATCAGCTTCCACTATTTCTTCCCTAGCTTCCTTCAGGATCTTCAGATGTAATTATTAGGTTCAGGTCAACTTTAAGTTTCAGTAACTTCATTAGTGCCATTTCTCTTTGAATAGTAACCTCCATCTATAATAAAGATTTTAAAAAGTTTTCTTTTTAAATTGATTTTTTTTTTACTGTTATGTTGGACCATGTCAGTTCATGGTGTTACAGCTTGAAGATGAAAGTATCAGTGATATTCTTTGTCCTAGATCACATTAATTTACATCTACCACCTAGGGGTCAATTTTCGGTTGGCCGAGCAGGTGCGTTCGTGGTGGGGGGGCTCCTAAAATTGGGGATTCCCGGAGTGGGCCCGGAGCCCGGCTCCAACCCGCCTACTTCCGGATTCCCCAATGACGTGAATCGGTGCACGCGCAGCCCCCGCATGCGGGACTACCACTGGTAATCAAAGCCGGCGGGATCCAACTTAAGATCATTATCTGGGTACTTGAGGTCATTTACAGACCTCATTAGTTGGAGATTTTAGGAGGATTTGGATTTTGGACTACCCAGAGTATATTTCTCATGCTGGGGGAAACACTCCCTGTTTAAACAGACGTGTTGCAGCCAGCAGCCAGTGGCAGCTGCAAAGGTCCATTTAACAGGTGCGGGGTAAACCCTCATTCATTGCAGCAGGGCACTCTGTCACCTCAGACAAAGTTTTGCCTGCCGCACTGTTGTCTCCACACTCCAAATTATTAAATCATACCCTAAACTCTGTTGTCCAAACACATTCACTTACTTTGTGGACGCCCTCACACTCACACCGTCAGGATTGGGGGCGGGGGGTGGGGGGGTCCATTGCTGCATTCATCACTCCATTGGAGGACGAGCAACATCACCAGCCTTGCCAGGCATGCCGTCCACCTCCGCCACGTGGAGCTACACAATACAGTGCTGTGCAACAGGCACCTGCACAAAGTAGTCGTGCAACTACACATACACCCACTGTAGGGTGACCCAATGGGTGGCATCAAGGGTGTTCATGGACAACCTCATGAAAGGGCATTATTGCACAAGCCAGTCAAGAATGGGCAAGACGTGGCAGTAGTGGTGACAATGTAATATGTAATATGAGTTGATCAGAAATGAAATATAAGTAAAAACCATGACAAATCCTCAAACACCCTTGTGCATCCCCTTCATGCTCACGACACGTTTACCTTACGCTTCCTACTACATATACGTGATGCATGCCCTGTGGCTACAGCACAGGTAGTGGCAGGTGGGGTGAGGCTGACTGTGAAAGAGATGCATGAGAGGGTGAGTATGAGACAGAGCCATGAGATTGTATGAGGATTGGGTTGAGTGGTAGTGGCGGGATGAGTACTGGGGAGGTGAGGAAGTGCAGGTAAGATGAGGATGAGGGTTCAGTGGGTGTGAGGAGTGATGTGATAGAGTAGTGTTGGCAGTGCAGAAGGAGATGTGGGGTGGGGACGGTGATGTGGCAGACGGAGTGTAGGGGAATGAGTAAGAGTACTCACTTCGGCTGACCTGGTTAGGTCATTGAAGCGCCTCCTGCACTGTATGCAGGTGCGTGATATGTTGGTGGTGCTGGTGATCTCCTCTGCCACCTCGAGCCAGGTCACTTCCTCCCTCCTCCTCCTCACCCCTTCCAGTAAGACCTGGAGTGAGGCATCATTAAACCTGGGGGCAGCCTTCCCCGTGGGCTGCTCCATGCTGTAATTTTGCCTATTTTCTGCAGCATCAGTCAGTGCAGCACTGCCCCTTTAAATAGGGCTCCTCCAGCTGACAGCCTATGATGCGGGTGCGCAGTCTGCCCACTGTGCAGCTTTCCAGCGCGAAACCCGGAAGCCAAGGTAAGTGGCTTCAATTTACTTAGGATCACGTGCCAAACCCACCGATTTCACTAGGCAGATATTGGGTATTATTTACAATATGTACTGGACAGTGAATTTTGAGATATATATAATGTATATAATTTTTATTGATAGTTACTTTCTTTAATACTGTTTTCGATTTCCTTTATATTGTCATACCATGCAGGATCTCAAAAGAATAGAATCGTTTTTTAGAAGTTTGTTTTTGGATGGTGAATTACAGAATTATTCCATGTACAATAGATTCTACCTTTTTTAGTGTGAATTGAAAAAATGTATGAAGTTAATAACTAGCCCATTACAGGAATGAACTGGAACAGGTAAATGTTATTCTGCAATTGTGTGCTGATTACTAAGTTTTGCAGTCTTTTTTAAAAAAAAATGTTGGTGTGTCCAAAACTGTTACATCACATAATGGTGCAAACATCTTTCTGACCAGGACAAGCACATACTTATCGATCTGTTATCGCTTCCTGACAGAGGCACACTCAATCCACATTATTAATCTTACAAGTATGCTTAAGCAATCCTAATAATGTAGAAATAATTTTGCTTTCGGTTTCAATGCAGGTCCTGAAAGAATTATCTTCCTTGTGCTCTGCAAACTAAACTAAATGGTCAGGATTGTTCGTTCCATTGCATTTAAAATGTGATTAACTCTAGGCAGCATGTCAGTGCATCCCCACAGAGCAGTAAAATGCTTGTTTCTTCCCCTCACTTGTACTTTCCAGATCTTAAGTAGGCTGGCAGGTAGACCTGCAAGATGTTTCGCCCAGAGGGAGGGAGGAAAGGAACCAAGAGGGTGAGTCATTCCTGGGACTAGGCTGCTCTGGTGCACCTTTTAGTGTCAACTAAAGTAGTATTGACAGGGTCCAAAAACCTTACATGAACACAATCTCTTGGCTCCAACGGATCACTGCAGGGTGCAAGAAGATCACAAAGGATGGAAGGGGGTGTGAAGAGGGGTACAATATAAATAATTTAGATGTATGTGTTGGTAACTATTTCTCACACTGCACTTTTCAAAGATAAAACACAGTTTCTGTAAAAAAAAATTTTATTGAAGCCATGATCATTCAGTTTAATTTGCAGAGCATAAGGGAGATCATTTTTCAGAACTTGTCCCCAGATTAACTACCCTTTTTAAAATGATTTCTACCCCTGTCACGATATTTCCCTAAGGAGCTGCATCCCAATGGGGAAATGTGAGGATGTAAAACTCCCTAATAATAAAGTTTAGCTTTGTTTGTCTCTTGACTTGTTGGTCCCAGTGGTATAGTCAATCAGGTCTGGGTCAAATTAGCTCTTAATCTCACAAGAGCGAAGTATTTTCTTGTTTAACTAACGATCTCAGCAACTGTACTGGCTGTGGCTAGTATGACTCTTGAAGATGAATTATGAGGATTTGGAATAAACAGAATTCCATCCAGTAATGTTTGATGAAGTTTGTCCAGTCATCCTCCTCTACCCTGCAGAGATTGCCATTTTTAAAACTCAGAGTTGAATTGCTGTAAAAGTTTCTGTGGGAATGAAAGATATTCTCATTACCCAATGCAAAAATATATACTAATAAATCATCATGGCACAGCCAGCAACAGCATACAGTATCCTATAATTTAGATAACAACTTGGGATTGTCCACTCCCCTGCTACAAACAGAATTTATGGAGACACATGTGTCTGGAAGCTTTGGAGGAGATTTTTTTTGTTGCTTCTGATTTTAGTCCATTGAATGTGATTTTTACTGACCACCTTCTCTGCCTTAAGTGAGTATAATGCAGCAGAACTATGTGCTGCAGGATATAGCAACACTGCGCACTCGGCCGCTTACATAACAAGTAAAAAAAAGTGGCCAGAAAGGACCAATGAAACCACTCCCTCCCAATATAAGCATAACAATAACAGACAAATCAGTTTATCTGTATCTCCAAGTTACAAAGAAAGAACAAACTTGTAATTATCTAGCACCTTTCAGGACTTGCCAAAGCATCTCGCAGCCTTTTGGAGTGTAGTCACTATTGTAATGTAGGCACATGTGGCAACCAGTTTGTGCACAGTAAGGTCCCAAAAATAGTGAAGAGATGAATGACCAGGTAATCTGTTTTAGTGGTATTGGTTGATGGATAAATGTTGACCAGGATAACAAGAGAAAACTCCCCTGCTCTTCTTTGAATATTGCCTTTTACATTCACTGAGAGGGTAGATGGGGCCTTGGTTTAAAGTTTCATCTGAAAGATGGCACCTCCAACATCAACGTCCTCAGTTTGCACTAAAATGATAGCCTAGATTATGTATTCAAGTCTCTGGAGCGGGGCTTCTGACTCAGAGATGAGAGTGCGATCACTGAGCAAAGGTTGACACTAAAAAATTCTCCAGGTTTCTATGCCACCCTATATTTTTATACATAATTTTATTTTTATTTTTGTAAGATCTTTAACTACTAAATTAGAAGCAATTGCTTGAGGTGCCATCAAAAAGCAAATCTGGCATTCGATGAATATGATACTCACACAATGTGTGACACAAATAAGCAATTGTACTACTTGGCTAGATTCACCTTATTTGATCATTATTATTTCAAATGACTTCTTAACATGAAGTCTCTATCAGGTGTCAGCTGTGGCTCAGTGGGGCACTCTTGCCTTTGAATCAGAAGGTTGTGGATTCAAGCCCCACTCCAGGGACTTGAGCACATAATCTAGGCTGATACTTCAGTGCAGTACTGAGGGAGTGCTCCACAATCAGAGATGTCGTCTTTCGGATGAGATGTTAAAACGAGGTCCCATCTGCCCTCTCAGATGGTCGTAAAAGATCCCATGGCACTATTTTGAAGAAGAGCAGGGGAGTTCTCCCCCGTGTCCTGGCCAATATTTATCCCTCAACCAACATCACTAAAAAAACAGATTATCTGGTCATTATCACATTGCTGTTTGTTGGACCTTGCTGTGTGCAATTTGGCTGCTGCGTTTCATACATTACAACAGTGACTACACCTCAAAAGTACTTCATTGGCTGTAAAGCGCTTTGGGACGTCCTGAGGTCGTGAAAGGCACTATATAAATATAAGTCTTTCTTTATCTTCTACGACTTCTGATTTTAGAAAGAAATGGTGATGCTGTTGAAGGTAATGGGGAGGTGGTTGGGCTTTTTCTTGTTGGAGAAGATTATTACATGGTGCTTGTGTGGTGTGAATATTACCTGCCAATTGTCAGCCCAAGTCGGGATGTTGTCCAAGTCCTGTTTCATTGTCAGAGGAGTTGTGAATGGAGTAGAACGTTGGAATTGTTAGCGAACAGCCCGACTCTTGACCTTATGGTGGATGATTGATTAAGCAGCTGAAGATAGTTGAGCTGAGGGCACTACAATATTGCAGTCTGTAGCATAGTTAAAAACATACTCTATTAACTAAAATTAAAGTTCATGGAATTGAAGGCAAATTATTCAGCTGGTTAGGTGGTAGAAGACAGTGAATAGGGGACAATGGATCTGTGCTTGGGCCTCAACTATTCACTATATTTATTAATGATTTCGATAACACAATAGAGAGCCATATATCCAAGGTGGCATAGTAAGTAGTGCAGACAGGAACATAAAATTACAAAGAGATATTGATGGATTAAGTGAGTGGGCAAAACGCAGGTAAGTGTGAGGTCATCCATTTTAGACCAAAAAAGGATAGATCTGACTTTTTTAAATGGTGACAAGCTAGGAACAGTGGAGGTCCAAAGAGATTTTGGGTCCATGATCACTTTTTTGTACCTGACCACTACATTTTAATCAAAAAGGCGAATGGAATGTTAGCCGTTACATCTAGAGGGCTAGAATATAAAGGGGAGGAAGCTTTGCTACAACTATACAAAGCCCTGGTTAGACCACATCTGGAGTACTGTGTACGGTCCTGGGCACCGCACTTTAGAAAGGATATATTGGCCTTGAAAGGAGTGCAGTGCAGAATCACCAGAATGTTACCAGGGCACCATGGGTTAAATCATGAAGAGGGATTACATAAACTAGGCTTGTATTCCCTGTAATATAGAAGGTTAAGGGGTGATTTGATTGAGGTTTATCGGATTTTGAAAGGAATTGATAGGGTAGTTAGAAACATTTTTTGCTGGTGAGGAAGTCCAGGACAAGGGGACATAACCTTAAAATCAGAGCCAGGCCATTCAGGAGAGAAGTTAGGAAACACTTCTTCATGCAAAGAGTGGTAGAAGTGTGAAACTCCCTCCCACAAAAAGCATATTAAAAAGCACAATTAATAATTTTAAATCTGAGATTGATAGATTTTTGCTAACCAAGGGTATTAAGGGATAAGGCGCCAAGGCAGGCGGATGGAGTTAGGATACAGATCAGTCACAATCTCATTGAATGGTGGAACAGGCTCGAGGGGCTGAATGGTCTACTCCTGTTCCTGTGTTTCTATGTTCCTATAAACTCTACCATCAAGTCCATGATTTGTATAGAGAAAAAAATATATCACAACTGTCCAAAGGAGGCGGGAGTAGCATGAATTCTGATGAGTGATGTCATCCTGCCAGCCTCACTACCTCCTAAAGTGGGACCATTATTGGTGGGGGAGGAGGGCGAAACTTCCGCCCCTAGCGGTGTCTTCGAGGTAGAGACCCAGCATTTCTGGAACCCATCCCATTGATGATGGTACTCCACCTCAATCCCTAAGGAAATTCTGCAGTGTTATTCAGGATGAGGCATTTTTTTGTGACACTGCAGGTGACTGATATTTCATAGGATCATAGACAGTTATGGCACAGAAGGAGGCCATTCCTAACCCTAACCCTAATGCAGCTCCCCTCTAATCTATTTACCAATTACATTAAATCTGTGCCCCCTGGTCACTGACCTCTCTGCGAAGGGAACTAGGTCCTTTCTATCCACCTCTATCTAGGCCCCTCATGATTTTATATACCTCAATTAAATCACTCCTCAGCCTCCTCTGTTCCAATGAAAACAACCCCAGCCGATCCAATCTTTCCTCATAGCTAAAATTCTCCAATCCTGGCAGCATTCTTGTAAATCTCCTCTGCACCCTCTCTAGTGCAATCACATCTTTCCTGTAATGCCACGGTACTCAAGCTGTGGTCTAACTAGTGTTTTATACAGTTCTAGCATAACTCTCTGCTCTTATATTCTATGTCTCGGCTAATAAAGGAAAGTATCCCGTATGCCTTTTCAACCACCTTATCTACCTGTCCTGCTACTTTCAGTGATCTGTGGACATGCACTCCAAGGTCCCTTACTTCCTCTACACCTCTCAGTATCCTCTCATTTATTGTGTATTCCCTTGCCTTGTTTGCTCTCCTCAAATGCATTACCTCACACTTCTCCAGATTGAATTCCATTTGCCGCTTTTCTGCCCACCTGACCAGTCCATTAATATCTTCCTGCAGTCTACAGTTTTCCTCCTCACTATCAACCACATGGCCAATTTTTGTATCATCTGCAAACTTCTTGCCACTTACACTTAGGTCTAAATCATGAATATATACCATAAAAAGCAAGGGACCTAGTACTGAGCCCTGTGGAACCCCACTGGAAACAGCCTTCCAGTCACAAGAACACCCGTCGACTGTTACGCTTTGCTTCCTGCCAGTTTTGGATCCAACTTGCCACTTTCCCTTGGATCCCATGGGCTTTTACTTTTCTGACCAGTCTTGCCATGTGGGACCTTGTCAAAAGCCTTGCTAAATTCCACGTAGAATACATCAAACGCGCTACCCTCATCAACCCTACTTGTTACCCGCTCAAAAAATTCAATCAAGTTAGTCAGACATGACCTTCCCATAACAAATCTATGCTGACTGTCCTTGATTAATCTGTGCCTTTCTAAATGACTATTTATACCGTCCCTCAGAATTGTTTCCAATAATTTGCCCACCACTGAGGTATGGCTGACTGGCCTGTAAGTATTCGATCTATCCTTTTCTCCCTTTTTAAATAACGGTACAACATTGGCAGTTCTCCAAACCTCCGGCACCACTCCTGTAGGCAGAGAAGATTTGAAAATGATGGTCAGAGCCTCCGCTATTTCCTCTCTTGCTTCTCTTAACAGCCTGGGATACATTTCATCCGGTCTCCAGCTTATCTACTTTCAAAGATCCTAATCCCCTTAATATTTCCTCCTTCACTATGTTTATCCCATCCAATATTTCACATTCCTCCTCCTCAACTTCAATGTCTGCATCGTCCCCCTCTTTTGTGAAGACAGACACAAAGGGCTCGATATTGCCAGGGCTGCGGGTTCACGGCGGGGGGGGGCTATTGGACGCGTGGGTAGCGCGCCCGGTGAAATCAGTCTGCCCCGCGCACGATCGCAGCCTAATTGGATCCACTTACCTGTTCTTCCGGGTTCCCCACTGCTGATCTGTGCGTCGGGCAGACTGCACATGTGCAGTAAGCTCTGTCAGCTGGAGGAGCCCTATTTAAAGGGGCAGTCCTCCACTGACAGATGCTGCAACAAATAGGAAAAATTACAGCATGGAGCAGCCCAGGGGGAAGGCTGCTCCCAGTTTAATGATGCCTCACTCCAGGTATCATTGGATGGGGTGAGGAGGAGGGGGAGGACAGAGATCTTCCCCCCGGCGGGCAGGAGGAAGCGGCCTGCCTCTGCCACCAGGAAGGCCTGGCTCGAGGTGGCAGAGGAGGTCACCTGCACCACCAACATATCGCCCACCTGCATACAGTGCAGGGGGCACTGCAGTGACCTAAGTAGGTCAGCCAAAGTGAGTACACTTACTCATTCCCCTACACTCCATCTGCCACATCACCGCCCCCACCCCACATCTTCTTCTGCACTGCCAACGCTACTCTGTCACATCACCCCTCACACCCACTCAAACCTCATCCTCATCTTACCTGCACTTACTCACCTCGCCAGTACTCATCCCGCCACTACCACTCAACCCAATTCTCATACAATCTCATGGCTCTATCTCATACTCACCCTCTCATGCATCTCTTTCACAGTCAGCCTCACTCAACCTGCCACTACCTGTGCTGCAGCCACAGGGCATGCATCACATATGTGCAGTAGGAAGCGTAAGGCAAACGTGTCGTGAGCATGAAGGGGATGCACAAGGGTGTTTGATGGTTTGTCATGGTTTTTACTTATATCTCATTTCTGAGCAACTCACATCACATATTATATTGTCACCACTACTGCCACGTCTTTGCGAATCTTGTCCGGTTTGTGCAATAATGCCCTTTCCTGAGGATCACAATGAAGACCCACACCTGATGCCACCCATTGTGTCACTGCAAAGTGGGTGTAGGTGTATTTGCAGGGCTCTTTTGTGCAGATGACTCAGAGACATCGGCGATATCCGCGGTGGCACCCTGGAAGGATGCGGAGGAGACGTTGTTGAGGGCAGTGGTGACTTTGAGAGCGACAGGTAAGAAGATGGTGCTCGGGCCAGCTGGGAGCAGCTCGGCATGAAGGAGGCTGCAGATGTCCACGAATACATGTCGAGTGACTTTGAGCCTCCGTGTGCACTGCTGCTCAGAGAGGTCCAGGAAGCTGAGCCTCGGTCTGTGGACCCTGTGGCGAGGGTAGTGCCCCCTGCGACGCATCTCTCTCTGCGGTTGCCCTCCCTCCTGCTGTGCGGGTGGATGTGTCACAGCACTGTGTTGTGGAGCTCCACGTGTCAGTGGTGGATGGCTTGGCCGGCGAGGCTGGTGATGCTGTTCGCCCTCCGAGGAGATCATGACTGCAGCTACGGCGGCCCCCATCCGGAAGATGTACATCTGAGGGGGTCCGCAAGGTAGGTACATGTCTCTGGACCCCAGGGTAAGTGTGCAAGTTGGTGAATTTTCTTGTCAGGAGGAGGGTGGTGGAGGCCAAACTTTGTCCCAAGTGACAGAGTGGCCTCCTGCAATGAGTGAGGGTCTCTTTTCCCCCCCCCCCCCCCCCCCCTGTCAAATGGACCTTTGCAGCTGCCACAGGCTGACGGCTGCAACACGTCCATTTCAACTGGGAGTGTTTCCCCCAGTATGGGAAACAGTCCCAGTTGTTTCTAAAATCCCACCGCTCCTGACATATTCCCTTAATCAGGTCTGTTAATGACCTGAAATACCAAGGTAAATACTCTTAAGTGGCACCCCGCTGGCTTTAATTGCCTGCGGGATTCCCACATGCGGGGGCTGCGCGCGCACGTCGGCGTGTCTGTGGGGAACCCGGAAGTGGGCGGGTTAGAGCTGGGCTCCCGACCCGCTCCGGGATTTCCAGATTTTCGGAGTCCCCCCGCCAGGAACGCACCCGATAGCGGGTGCTAAAATAGAGCCCAAAGTATTCATTAAGAACCATACCCACGTTTTCTGCCTCCAAACATAGGTTACCTTTTGCATTGCATTGAAGCCAGAGGGGAATGATGGGAAGGAGGCTCCAAGCGGGGTTTGGTAGTCAATCTGGCCCTGAGCCTGGCGCATAACTACCAATTCAAGGTGCTGCCAGTGAAGACACGACAGTTGGAAAACCGTTCCTAGTGCAGTGCTATACCAATGACCACTTCAGAATGAATTCCAATTCCCCTGGGGGTAGTAAGGGGAAAGAAAATAGAAACGTGCAAATAACTGAGAAGGAGGAGGAAGGTTTTGGGACGGAGGAGGGAAGAATAAATCAACTACCTTCACTTTAAGCAAATATTGCAAACGCACCATGGGAGGTATAGCAAAAAAAATATTGTTTGAAAACTGAAGTGTTTTTCGGAGGAAAGAAAAGTCTTTACTTGCATTTATACAGTTTTTGTGAAATAGGTAAATATTATGAATTATTCTATCTGTGATGGTGATATCTTTCACTGTTTTTAAGCTGTGTAATATTTTTGCTTTGTGTCAGTCATATATATTGCTTCAGTCAATTTGCTGTATTACAGTGATGGACAGACTGGTGTTGTGTTTAGGTTAGAGCAGAATTGTGGTGAACAGAAACCGCACTCCAGTCCTAGACTACCCATGAGTAATGGCGCAAGTGATCTACTTTAAAAGAAAATTATATCCAAAGCTGTATTTTCATGTGAATGTTGGCAGTTAAGGCCATTGAAGGTCTTCATGTTGACTATTTAGCTTCATTTGCTATGGGAAAGTTTCTGTATGTAAGTTACTGCACCAGAAAATATTCACGATTTTTCATCTTGACAAATCGTAGTTTAGGTCAGGGCATGTTTGTGCTTTCTCAGAGCTTGTTATTTACGTTAAAGATCTTCAGAATTAAATATTCCACTAGCTGATATTAAATTTCACTGTGATCCTTTCACTGTGGCACTGGAATGTTTGCATTTTGTTTGAATGGAATCTTTTAGTGATCTGTTTTTAAAAAATTCTTGCTACATCACATTATTCAATGTCAGGAGGGTGGTAAATTCCACTCTGATTACTTCTGCGTTAATGTCGTTGTATTTATTTGCCAAAAGCTTATGTGTTTGTTTCAAGAAGACCTGGCCTGCTTATTCTTGTTCCTTCCATCAGACGATCCAATCAAAAACAGTGAAACTCATCACACATGGGATCCTTGACTTCTAGATTAATATTTGAACTCTGGCCTTTTAATTAGGAGACCCCCACATATTATCATTTTAACTATGTCTGCATAGTGGACCAACATAACCGCTTTCTAACTTCTAAGTGATTTTAGCTGTTTGCTAGCTGGCAGAGCAACACACCCTTGTAGTAACAGCTGAATGTGGCTTTGGGACTGGGCTATTTCTCCTCTTGCTCTTCAGTTTTTATTGTACCACAAACCATTTACTGAATGAGAAAGTGGTTAGATAACCTGCTGTTGGGCAGTCCACCCTTGAGCTAGCTAGTAGGAAGTCTGCAAGAGCAACCTGAATTGATTCACTCTGTAATATGCTCCCATGTAATAACAGTTGTGACTCAATACCAGTATAGTGCCAAAGACCTGCTGGAGTAAATATATATCCTACACAATTTTAGAAGCTTTTAATATAAGATTTTTTGTAAGTTGGTTTATACAGGTGATGTACTCATTGTATTTACAATACATATTACACAATTGTTGGCACTGGCTTACATATTCTTCAGATGCTATACTCTCGAGATATACACGCTTTGCATGGGTGATGGTTGCATTTGTTGTTATGTTCAGTTGGCAACAAACTGGAAAAAAACGTAAAAACTTGGTCTTAACTGAAAAATCATTTTCAACTAACTACATGAACTGTAAATCACACAAAAACTTCCAGGCCAGAAGTAATAGGGAACTTCCTGTCCTTAACTAAGACTATAAAGTTACAATATCAATCCATCTCTCTCCTCAAAAGAAATTACATTGTAAATAAGAACACTTCATGAACAACAATAATAAAATCTATTTCAATTATAAAGCTCAGTGGTTCTAGTGTTAAATCACTGATAGTTAAAATTACTGTTGTACTTCTCTACCAGTCCTTGTTGTTAAACTAGCAGGCTTGCTATTCATAGTGCTGCACCTCACTCTCCTCCTTTAAGACACTCCTTAAAACCTACCTCTTCGGCCAAGCTTTTGGTCACCTGTCCTAATGTCTCTTTCTTTGGCTCAGTATCAATTTTTGTCTGAGTGTGCCCCTGTGAAGCGTCTTGGGATGTTTTACTACGTTAAAGGAGCGATATAAATGCAAGTTGTTGTTGATGAGAGCGTTTTTCCTCAGAGGTTGTACTGGCCCATATTTGCTGGCTGGTTTAGTTGACTATCGATCACATTTTCATTTGTTGTGCTTTGTTGCTATTTTTCTAGTTATTTACACTGCTATGGAGCGTGTAACTGGACTCTTGGGTTTTTGTACTAACAATGATTCTGTGTTTTTTGCAAGTGTCTCTGGTTCCTTCTAAACATCTTCCCATGTTCAATTCTTACCATGTAGGATTGGACATTCTTTTGCTGTTGTACTTGCGTTGGCATCCATTTCCCTTTTCCTATTGTCTGAATTCCTACAACTTCTCCTTCTCTCTGACTTTACCAGGCTCTTTCGTATCTTTATTGTGAAGCCTCGGTTTCAGAAGTCAACCTGCTGTCGAGAAGAGTGCCTTTGATCTGTCCAGATTTGTGCATTGTAAAATTCTATAAAAATAGGTTAAGGGTCTGAGACAGACTCCTAGATTTTTTTCTAGGGATATCTTTATGATTTTAACAGCATTTTCTGCCTTGCCATTTAACTATGGATACCTTGGTGAGTTGGTGATTTGACTGAACTCATAATGTTGTGCAAACTGTTGGAATTCCCTTGAGTTAAATGTTGGCCTATTCTCTGATATAACCTCATTTTGAACACGTTGACGTGCAAAATGAGCTTTCATCGTAGCTATGACTTCTTTCCCTTTTTTATCAGTCGCTATTTCAAAGAATCAAAGTAAATGTCAGAACATAAGATAGTTTCTTTTTGCTTTGAACAGATTGCACCTTATTTTCTCCTCGTATCTTTACAGAATTTGGTGGCTAATAAGCAGCCCCTTTTGCTGTTTGGCTTGAAAATGCTTGCATATGTCACACCTAGATAGGCATGTCTCGAAGTCCTTGTTTGTCAGAAGCCAGTAAATCACTCTTCTGGCTCTCCAGAGACAACTTTGCTGATTATTCTCAATAATTTCAAATCATCTACTCCAGCAGCTTGCTGAATCTGGGTCAGTCCAACTTCAGATAAGGTTAAGTATTGCAACATATTGATGGTTTCTAACTGCTTTTCCGTTTCCATTTTGAATATGTGCTAATTAATATGACTTTCTCATGGTCAATCTTTCTGGTCTAATGCAGTAGATATGCTCTGATCAGCATGTCAGCCAGGAACAACATCATGCTTTTCTTGTAGACAACATTAAATTTGTACTTTTGAAGACCTAACATAATTTACTGGAGCCTTTACTATGCATTAATTAGACTGCTTTTCAAACTGGCTTCAAGAAATTAGCTATCACTTTTCCATTTTAACTTGGCATAGGACATTCCCTTAGTTGAAATGGGTAACAATCAGATTTTTACAAATCTTTTATTCATCCTGTTCATTTGAAAGGATGGTGACTGCCTACAAAAGACAAAGTTTAGTGCTGCTGTAGCTGGGTTTAGGCAACAGATCTGTAGGCCTTTTAAGAGTGTGCAAAATGTAATGTGGCCCTTTAGATTGGATCAGTAATCCCAGTTAGTTTCCTTAGCCATTAACCTTTGTTGACCTGTTTGTGACATAGGTTTTGGAAATTGTCTCCAATGGATGAACATGTCAACCCGTGTGGTACAGCAATTCCAAGTGCTGTTGGAAAAATTTCCACCATGTGAAATTTTGACCCAAAAAGTCCATCATCTGGTGGCTGTGTGGGGAATTAAGGAGAAAATACTGGAGAATATGCAATTTCATCACTATGAATGGAACCAGGAGAGGGCAGTACCACAAAGGTGGACTGTGAGGAGATATTTTAGGATAGGAGGATCATTGGTGTCAGAGGCAGCAGAAAGGTAAAGGATGAGGAGGGGCAGCAAGCTGTGGTCATAGTTGCAGGAGGATGACTATGACCAGAGCAGTTTTGATGCTGTGGACAGGATGGCAACCAAATTGTAGGGTTTCAAACAGAGACTCATGGGAGTGGTAAATGCATGATTGCAAGGCATCATATTCCGGGGTTTTGGAAAGAAAGGGAAGATTTGAGATAGCTTAGTAATTGGAGAGAGTGCAGGGGTTTAAAATTGTATATTTTTTTTAGGAGTGATGTGATGATGGCTACTTTGAAAGAGATAACGACAATTCAGGAAGATAGTGATGGGTTGATAGTGTCAGCAAGCAAAGAACTGAGGAGGGAATGTTAGATGGGTCATGAGCTGGGAGGGAAGGGACATCAAGGAAGCAGGTGGTGGGCTTCATGGAAAAGATAAATTTGGTGAAGGTAGGGAGAAGATCTGGAAAACTGGAATAAGGATGGGGATGGATTGGAAGAGGGAAGGAGTAAGCATTAGGTGCTAATATGGCCTCAACTTTGGACACAAAAGTCAATACATTAGAATGTGAGGAAAGAATGGGTGGAGTTGTAGGCAGAGGCCAGAGGAGATGGTTGGTAGTGGAAGGTGGATGTTTGGAATTGCTTTGACTTTCTGTGATAAGTTTGGAGCTATAAAAAGAAAAAAGTTGCATTTTTTTATTGGTTTTTCACATTCTCAGTCTTGCAAAAGTGACTTGTGCATCAATCGATTTTGGTACTGTTTTTTCTGTTACACAGTCAGCTTTGAGATGTCCTTCATATCACATTCTTCTCGCTTGAAACTGATTTTTTACCATAGCCTCTATATCTGATCTCATGCACTATCAACTGCAGTTAGGAGTTTAGTATCACTGAAGCCGTTGCCTAGTATTTCCTCCAAGCACAATACCAAGCTGTGAAACATCTGGTTGGGATTCTCAGCTTGCACCCACTGGAAACCAAATTCAGTGGCTTCGCAAAAGATTAAAGTGAAATCATATGCCCAGTCAGCCGCCCAACTCCGCAACTGCTGGTGCTGCTGGCACAAAAACATTGGCTCCACCCAATCCTGTGCCATGGTCATTTAAAACTTCAAAGAGCTTTTACAGAACGTTAGGATTATTAATATTGCCACTGCCAAATTCCTACACCATCCAACACATTGGTTTGGCATCAGTTGGAATGAAAACATATGACTGTGTGAAGCTTTGTGTTGTCACTGACAGATGGCAGCTGGGTGCCATTTTTAGTGCTAGCTGGCATTAAGTGCTATGGTCTGGTTATTGCCCCGTCAGTGCTGATCTGTGCCTCCATATCCCAGTTGGCACTTGGAGGACACCCGATAATCTTCAGTGCAGACTTCTCATTTCTACCTTGCCCAGTACCTCAGTTGGTGCCTGGGATTCTTCAGCTTCCCAAAGTGCAGTGGATCAAAAGAGACATTGGGTACCAAAGGGTGAGGTAAAGCAACCAAGGAACTTGCAAAGATCATATTTTTGTATGGCTTTGTCATGTATTGTAATGTTGCAGTACTGGGTTTTTATCACTAGAGGCCCCTGATAAGCTATGGAAATCAAGATTTCTCAACGTGACAATATAGATGCTGTAATATTTTGGTTACTCCATTTTATTTCAATTTACTCCACAAGTCTTACAGATTACAGTGACGTTTTCTGCACTTTAGAGTCAGCTAAAAGCAGGCTATGGGCTAGGGAGTTGTGTAATTTCCTTCCACTGTACAATCTTGATACTTAAACATTGCATTAAGCTGCACTGAAAATATGTTTTTTCTACTGGAGAACTGTATTGGCCAATAATTCCATGAACTTGATGTGTCATTTTTCCCTCCCAGAAGCCATGCTAGAATATATTTTTCATCAGCTGTTAGTTTTGTGCAGGTTTAGATAGTTTCACCTGAGAATGGTGGGCTAATATCAGAGATCCCTTTAATAATGATTACCCTCTGTAGAAAATGACAAACAGACCCTGCACTAAAATTCAGTGTAAAACTGGACCTGAAATAGGGTCCCGTGACTTTAACTTTATATGGGGTTCACAGCCTAACTTCCCACAGAGCTTCATGCCTACTTTCAGAACAGGTAGCAGTGTTGCAATGAACATATTAGCATATTAATGCCATCTTGACTCTGAACAGACACTTATATCTGTTCCTGTATCAATCTAGCAGGATTATTCTTTAAGTAACCCTGGTTTTAACCCCAAATATGCAATAATGGAAAGACAGAAAAAAATTGATATGCCATGGACAAAATATTGTATTTTGTTGCGAGAACAGAAATATAGATTCAAGATAATGGGAAGAGTGTTCTTTGTACCCACAGCAAGAACCAAAACCCAAGTGGTTTAATAAGGAGATTAGAGGGAACTTAAAAAAAAAAGCAGAAATTCTGTAAAACAGATTTGGATTGATATTTGTTGAATGGGAGAATTGAGAGTTATAGAAATATTAATACCACTGCTTGAGGATCAACAGGTCATGTGACTAAAACCCATGTTAGAAAAGTCAAGCATGGACTCTCAATCAAGTGGGCATGATGGATGAAATAACTTTTTCTCGCTCCAGACTTTGCGTTCAGCTTGAATGTAATGGGGGTGAATGTAGATAAAGAGAACAGATAGTAAGGCACTTGACAGAAAACTGGTTCCAACCATGTTGGGACACAAGAATATTAACTGAGGAATGAAACTTGGTCACGGTTGAATTAAGTAAACTAATGTTAGATTGATATCCTGGAGATTTACCTTCAAAGACTTTAGGGAGAAATTTAAGAGTTTATTCTTGGAACTTTTACTTTTGCTTATTCACTTAAGGTTAAGTAAATTGGGTAAAGTTCATGACAGTTCAGATTTCTATAGTCTGTTGGAAAGAGTGAACTTGATAATCCACTTGACTTTTCTTTGTTTAATTTTTTTTAATGTAGAGCTATATTCCAATTTAGCTGTATTGCATTAACATTGCAGCAATATAGCTACTTTTTGCATTTAAGTAGCTTTATTACTTTAATATGAATATTTGTTTCAATATTGCAGTATGTGAACAGAAAACTTGCAAAACTAGCCAGTTAGGACGTGGTCATTTCCCTGGACCTGCCAGTAGACTTCATGGTTAGAATATTTTACAAAGTATGAAAGTATAAAATTCAGAGGTTGCTTATCAGATGAAGTACTGTTTATTTAGAAATGTGTGGGTGTGCATGCAAGCAGGGAGTCATCGTCTGACGAGAGAAAGAAGGGCCTGGGCTGTTAGATCGGGGGAGGAATGGAGGTTTACGATGTGCATATCCGGAAGAATGAGTTCAAGAAAACGAGCTGGCTTTACCACACAGATTATTGGCTCTCACTCCTTCCATCTGTTTACTGGTTCCCACCTTACTTTTTTCTATGACCTTGCTTTCTTTATAATGAAAAATAGCTAACGATGAAAATAAAACGCATTGCATAGGCACAAAGGGCCCATTGTCATGGTAACTCGCTGGCTTGGTTACGTATATATAGCTGTGCTTCACCTGTCACAAAGGTCACCAGCCGCAACTGATAAAATTCCTACAAATTCAAACTTTGCCAATGTAATGAAATCCGCGGTATGGCTAAAAAAAACAACTCCAAAAAGATATTGATATTACAAGAGGTATTGTCTGTGACAGCATTTCCATCTAGACCTCCATGACATCGGAGTGCTTCTTGGTTAAATCATTTCTGTCATCAGTTTGATCATCTTGAATTGCTCGTTGATCTAGCTGTTTTTTTTTCCATATTTCCATATTTTCAATGAAATGTGCTGTATTCTTTTTCAGGCTAAATTAGGCTAATATCGTGATGTTTTACCCATCTCGTAAAAGGTGATATATTTCATGCTATTAGACATTTCATTGCCTTTGTAATAGTCTCACATCAGTATTTGATCGGTCATCCTCATTGTAAAAGGAGAATTCCTTGGCTACTTTTGCTTTCAAAGAAAAAGCTATGGTAAATACCCTGTAACTGTAATTATGTTGCTTCAGTTGTTTTCAGCCTTGGCTCAGTGGTATCACAATTGCCTCTGAGTCAGAATGTTGAGTTTAAGCCCCATCCCAGAGACTTGAACAAATAATTCAGATTGTCAGAGGTGCCGTCTTTCAGATGACATGTTAAACCAGGTCCTGTTTGCCCTCTGAGGTGGACATAAAAGATCCCATGGCACTATTTGAAGAAGAGCATGAAAGTTCTTCTCGTCTCCTGGCCAACATTTATCGCTGAACCAACATCAGTGAAACAGATTATTTGGTCATTTATTTCTTTGCTGTTTGTGAGACCTTACTGTGCACAAAATTGGCTGCCACGTTTCCCTACATTCCAACAGTGACTACTCTTCAAAAGTACTTCATTGAATGTCCTGAGGTTGTGAACAGCGTTGTATAAATACAAGTCTGTTCCTTCTTTGTTTCTGTTGCAGCATTGTACCCAGATTAAACAATGGATGGATTTTAAAAAATATTTGTTAGCAAAACTTTTTGCAAACAGCATGAGCAGAGAGAGAGAGTGCATACTTGACCACAGTGATGGCTTTCTATCCAAATGCAACCCGACTTGATAAGGAGAAAAAATGGTATCCTATTAGTATGGGAATACGGTTATGTTGTAGACTGAGGTTTCTCTGCAACATAGCAGCACATTGCTCATAATTAAGGTGGGGGTTGATTTAATTTTTTTAAATTTACAAGTTTAGAATCTTTTAATCTTTTACTGTGGACAAATAATTCATACTGCAGTAGTCTTTCCTAGCTTGACATCAAAGATTAACCTGATTGTATCTATGACTGTCCTAGTACTCAGGAGGATGGTTTTGCTTCCAGCCTCTGCCAGCAAAATGGTGTTGGCAGCATGAGTAAATGGCAGTGACCTACAGAATTTGTCGTTGGTCTGCGTCTTTGATTCCGATCTTGGGTAGACTGACGGCCTGTAGTGGACAGCAATGCGCTTTTGTCATTGCTGGCCTCTAGAACCTTCCCTCAATATTGGGGGAACATCTGCAGTTAGACCAATTCTGTGTGTGTGTACATGCTTTACAGTCACTTTGGGCATGTGTAGTTGTTCCGTTGTTGACGTATCTGTAACGTAGCATAAATGGAACAAATTCAGCAGTGAGGGAACTGGCTCCTGTTACAGAACAGTTAAAATCAGTTTTTATTGCTGATTTAAAAACCTGGGTTTTTTGGATTCTACTTTTAGCATTAAGACCGGGGGGAAACCAGGGCAAAAAATTGGACCACAAAACCTGGAAAAATTCCAAGGAAATCAGTTTTTAATTTGAACATCGCTGAAGAGAAAAAGCAAGGGATTGATAAAAGGCACAGTTAAGCCAAAGACATCTGATAATTATTCATAGACGTCACGCTTCTCGAACTGTTTCGGGAGAATTTGCTGAAAGACCATTTCCTTGTAAATATATGTCTTTATTTACAGAGTACTGTATTTTGGTCAGATGGTTATAGAAATAATAGATTTGGTAGGCTTTTGGAACAGTTGTCACAAGTTTTTTGATCTGTGTAAATGGGAAAAAAAAGACTAAATATCAGTTTTACAAAATGAGTACAATTTAGAAAAGCTTAATTTTGATCAAAATAATACTATTTTAAAAAATTGTTTTTGTCCTCTTCCCCCTTAAAATTAATTCCTAAATTATAACTTGGCAATCTTGAGAAGCAGTTATCTAAATGCACCTAATCTTGCATCTAGTTACAATATGATATGACTTGGCTAGGATGGAGGTGAGAACTCAAAATCCATAGTGACTAATTACTCTACAAGCTGCTAAGTGCTACCTGTATGTCTTCCAGTACACTTAACTACCCAAGGCCAGCCAAAAACCTGACATTTTGAGGGCAGTAGAAGTACAAGTAGGATGAATTTGAACTGCAAAAGAGAATAATCACTGCTTAAACTCTGAACTCAGCCCCAGACAGTTCTGTTCAAAAATTGGGGAGAATTCGGGGGTTTCTTTCGGGAGAGATTAATTTTTTTTTTATCAATCTACCAACCTGAAAACAATCTGTGAATTTACATTGGAAATTGATTAAAAGAAACTTTAATCCTTGTTATTGTACAGTCACACCCTTCAAGAGTGCTACAGCACACATTCCACATTTCAGCAGAGGAACTAAAAATCAGAATTGCCGCTCACCCAGTGGTGCCCCTGGTGGCTCAGCAAGTTTATCCCATGAGTAGCCAAATACAGACCAGGAAATTTCCAGTATTGGGCATGGGAATCTGAATGGACCAGTTGGGCAATCTATTGTGTAACAAACTGCTAAGTGTTATTTCTGTCGTTATTAGTTATTTTGTATTTTGAGGCTGTTTCTCCTTTTATTTTCTCCCAAACACGCAGCAGCTGTAGCTAAGAATGGAAGCTATTCCGTGACTTTGTCATTGTTCCTCTGAGTGGAATATTTTAGCCTGTGATGCTCAGGTCAATTGGAGTACACCCACGGCAGTCACAGCGGAGATAACTAACTTGACACAGACCAGCGATCAAAGCTATAATCTTCTTGACCTGTATGGCTGATTGCAATACCATGCATTGAATTTGACCACTCAGGTAATGGGAGCTTGATGTCTATGAACAGAAGCTAATGGAACATTATTCCTGGATGAGGCGAAACATTACCTTCACCTAATTGATTGAGAGTAAATACATCATTCACTCCATGTGCATTCTGTGACAACCTTTGGATCTGAGGAGGCCATTTGGTGCCTGAAGATGAGGATACCTTCTGGTCAGTTAAAAGGAGAAGATCAATCAATCAATCAATCAATCGCCCGTATATGAGTCCAGAACAGTTTTAATGGGCGATCCCCTGCGTACTGTTTGTCAGGTCTGGGTTAAGAGCAAAAGCTGTTAAAAGATTTAAATATACCCAGTACCACTTATTCACAAGTAGTGTGAAGGATTGCCCAGTTCCTTCACGTTCCATCCATTATATTGAAGGGGACACCAAACACTTCAAAAGTATACTGGCCTGCGTAGGTTACCTGTCCCTCTCAAAGTCCTTTACATGTGGAAACTGAGCCCATTCTTTCTCAGTTCGATGTGCATATTGTATCCATGCTGAATTGGTTATCATGGAACTTACCAGATTCATAGATAACAAAACAGAATTAAAAAGAATAGAAGAAAAAATGAGACACCAATTTAACATCAGCCATTTTAGTGGAATGGAATTCCTGCAGCATTGCTGGTGGTCTGGAAGTTCTTTGCATTGCTGAAGACACTTACAAAAGGTGCTGTATTTGGAAGCATTGGAAAAAGATACTACCCTCAAAGCAAAAAGTCTTGTTTCAATAATCTGTGGCACCAAACAATATAACTCTGAAGAAGATTTGAAAGGTGTTTGGAGCTACTGTGAATTTAGTTAAATACACCTCTATTGTCTAGGGGAGTTGAAGGATAAATGGTAAAATCGCAAAGGAATGTGGAAATGAAATAAAATATCCATCCAGATTTTCACTTATGCTAACTGAGTGTTACAGTTCATGAGTAACAAAATTGAGAGTGAGTGACATGTCATGACCAGAAATGATATAGTTTAATTCAAGGGTTTTGTTTCCTTGAATATATGAGTTAATTCAAGAAGCAATAAAACTGCATTCAGTAGATTTGGAAAACCTGTCTTTCAATTCTTTCCAACTATATAGAAACACGTGTTGGTAATTTTGGTTGGGGAGTTCAGAGCCCAGTAATAAGTGAAAAGAGAAACTAAACACCATCACTATAAGGAAGAATGGAAGTGAATCTTTTGAATCGAGGCTTGTAAAACCAACACCATTGTACTACCAAACTGATTCTGCACCAGCCGAAGCAACAATGTTACAAACAGCCAATGTGATTGCATATGTGTGCTCATTAATACAAGCTGGAGTGATAACTCAGCACAGAGTACATGTGTTTTCACATGTAAAATCATCAGGGAAAGCCTATACTTGATGTATTGGTACTTAAAATTTGAAGGAGGAATCTGATGGAATGCAAAACCGCTTTTGTGTTCTTTTTAGCGCTTTGATATTTTTTCTGAATAGTTGACCCTCCACCAGTCCTCTATGATCATAGATAGAAATGGATACGTGTAATTCATGAGAGCTAAGCCCCCACATTTTGCATGTATACATACATGTTCTTATGCACGCATGCATGCGCACACACATACACATCGTACCAGCATTTTGAATTACTGTAGAAGCCTCTTTAAAAGAAAACACAGCATTTTCCTACACCCTCTATAAACCAAATATAGATTTAAAATTAGTTTCTTATATAAAAAAATACTATTGAATCTCCAGTGACAATGTCCACAGCGAGTCACAGAAATGCTTGTCTTATCTGTCTCTGTCATCTTCGTGTTGGTACTTCTCTCTTTATCTGTTTTTATGTTCTGTTCTGCATCTGTTTGTCTCAATTCTTCTGCAATTTTGGGCAGGAGGTGCTGGGTCATCAGTAGGAGGAGGTGAAGCACTTAGGACACTTAGATTGTATTTAGAGTTTGTGCACCCACTCTGCACCCTATTGCAACTCTTCAGCCCACAATCACCGCCATGCTTTATGTATGTGAGTGGTAGCCCCTTTTCAACTGTGCTGCTTTGCACATACAGCTTTGTCTTATCCCATTTTCTTTAGCACCACCATCCCTGGTATGGACTGATGTACTCATCCTTATCTCATTGCCCCATCTGCCCTCCCCTTTCCCTTGGCTCCCACCCTTGCCTGCCACCATGACTGCTGCAGTCTATTTCTCCTTCACCACTCCTCCATCAGACAGAGTAAACGAGGAGAAACTGTTTCCATTGGCAGAACGGTCGGTAACCAGAGGACACAGATTTAAGGTGATCAGCAAAAGAGCCAGAGGTGACATGAGGAAACATTTTTTTACTCAGCGAGTTGTAAAGATCTGGAATGCACTGTCTGAAAGGGTGGTGGAAGCAGATTCAATAGTAACTTTCAAAAGGGAATTGGATAAATACTTGAAGGGGAAAAAAAATTACAGGGCTATGGGGAAAGAGCAGGGAAATGGGACTAAATGGATAGCTCTTTTGAAGAGCCGGCACAAGCACAATTGGCCGAATGGCCTCCTCCTGTGCTGTACCTACCATGATACTATGATCCCTATACCCAATTCCCCTCGTCTCCCACTATGACCGCAATAACCTCCCTGCATCACCTCTATTCCTCTCTTCCCACGGCCTCCCCCATCTTTCTATGAATGCAGTCACAATGAGAACAGCTCCCTCCTCCCCCGCACCTCATTCCCCATCCCCATCTCTTTTCCCTTGTTTTCTCTGACCCTTTTGTTTCTCAAAACAGAGCTGCAAAACAGGATGTTAGTTTAAAAAAAGTGCTTATAATTTCTTTATACAGAATTTGCTCTTTAAGAGCTTTTAAACAGTAATGCAAGTTCTTAATTTTGTATGTAGGAACAGTCACAAAGAGCAGCGAACAGAAGCAAGATAGAAAGAGATTTGGGTGGGATAGACCAGAAGTGGGGCTGAGAGTGAGTGCAACCAGAGGATTGACAGCCAAGGTCCAGAATCTCTGAGAAGCGGGGCTTTAGAGCCGGTGTGTGTCGGTGAATGGCTGGAGATCCCTGATACCGGAAGTGAAAGAGGGTGTGCTCCATGTAGTAGAAAGGGGGATGACCTAGACCCTTTCCTTGGTGGAGATCATTGGGTATTCATGGCAGGCTTCTGGGTGGATTCTTGCCAGCTATCGGGAGCATGCCAATGACCTAGAAAAACATCAAGGCGGTACTGCAGCAGGGTTGCTGGTGCATCAAACAAAGAGCCAAATTTAAGGGACATCAGAGCCCCAAAGACTGGGGCAGCATCTTGAGTGACTGCTTCAGCCGAGACCAAGGCCTTCTCCAGGTGGGCCCTCTCCATCCACATGCGACGTTGGGGGGCATTCCCACCACAACCCTGGCCTACTGCCATGGTTTACCTGACTGTCCTGGGGATTGGTGGGAATAGGGGTGGATGGAAGAGAAATGGGTTGGGAGCCCAGGCCCCACCCCATCGCCCACCAACATTTGCATATGGTAGGTGGGGAAGAAGCGGCCAGTAGCAGTCTTGGCTGGAGCGGGGGAGGGAAATTAAGGTTGGGACAGTAAGGCAACGGTAGGACTTGCCATCCAATTTCAGCCCTTTTTCCTCCGTTCTTCCTCCCAATTTCGGGCAAGATAGTGAAGGAAAATCCAGCCCGTATTGTCTGCTTGAACTAGGCGGGTTTGCTTCCATGAATTAGCTGATAAATGGTTCCCTTTGATGGTGAGCAGCCAAATAACATGATGATGGATATCTAATTCGTTCTCATCATATGTGTAAAATGTCAGAAAGGATATACAACCATTGCAGGGCAATGTGTGATTACCAATGTTTGAAGATGTTAATATGACTGCTTCCAAGAACTTCAAAGGAAAAACATCTTTATAACTCAGGAATCTTCTTGTGCTCTTCCGTTTACCGTTCATGGTTGCTCTAATGTATACCAGGAAAGTGTATAAAGCATCGTTAGCAACACTTGCATATGTATCACGAGATAGTGTCTTTCCAAAAGCTTGCAGAAAGAAACTGGAAGAACATTGAACTTTTGTTATGCAGTCAGCCAGTTGTATGTAATACAGATTGCTGATTATTTAGTACATTATTTTGCCTATGTTTTCTTTGGGTTTGTGATTTATTTTAATTGCAAAATAACCTGGACAGTAGTTCAGCCTGTACAAGGTGGTCTAATGTTTTCTCCATTGTTCGAGTTGACAAGAAACTTATTGGCATCCAATACATTTTCCCAGTTAACAGCCTACCGTGAATATTAGTTGTTGTCCCTGGGCTACGTTAATCTCAGTGCGGGAGAATGAAGACGCAGGTTTTGGTTCATAGGAGACCCAGTACTTACGAAAACTGTTGTCAAGCCGTTGACCGGAAAAAAAGGTGTTGAGAAAAGCCCAAACCCTGACACTTGGATCTGTTGCCTGTCTTTTTGTCTGGAATATTTGAATTGTTTTGATGTTCGTGTTGTCAAAAGTATTTACTCCGTGTGGCATAGTCCTGTTTACTGAAGTGGAACCTTTGCCTTCTAAGCTATATTAACAAGTGCTTATACAGCTGCTTTATTCAGCTCTGTCACGCTATCTCATAGTGATTTCAGGCACAATTTATTACCAAACATTCAACCTTTTGAGATTCAGAATTTAGAACTTCATAAGTTTTTACTATGTATATTAACCTTCAGAGTCATCTTGAGCTGTTTTCAGAATGGGTCATATTTTTGAATTCAGCATTTATTTATTTAAGACAAATCATGTCACCAAAATGATGACATGAGGCTTGGTCTGTATGGATGTCAAACAAGAAGTGAAGTGTTAAATACTAATTAAGCATGAACCAATGTCTAACAATTTGTCTCATTTTAGTAGCTTCCCGGGCATGTTTAGAATTGCTTTAGACTGATGTTTTTCTTCAAGTGCTGAAATCTCAATCGTTTTAAGTATGTTTTAACTAGATTTTACAACATGAGTGTGTCTGTGTGTGGATCCCTCCTGGCATTGCTCGCAATAAGTCAGAGGTTATGCTATGCAAGGGCATGCTGGAATGTTGAGGTGAGGAAGAGATTTGCAGTTCCACTGAGAGGATTCGAAAAGAAATTGGTAGAAGATCAACCTAGAAACAATGGAGTAAGTCTTTTTTTGATTGGCTGCTGGATAATAAATAAATATTATTTTCCTTACTCATTGTAGGTGAATGAATGAATTTGTTCCCCTCAAATACCACATTTACATAAAGAAGTAAAACTGCCAAGCAATTGAAACCATGTCATTAGTGCTGCAATTTGCTTTGAAGTCACATTGGGCCTTAGGAAGGACTGCCTCAGTTGTGATATTTTCATGCAGGTGATTGAGAAGCACTCAATCAACTATTTTCGTAGCTATCGAAACCAACACAACTGCTGCCTGTACAATTGACTTTGCCAAAGATTGACACTCAGTGAGAAACAGAGTCCACGCAAGTCTCTGATTCCAACTTTGCTGCAAAGAAAATAAACCATAAAAAACATTACCTTAGTTTGAACTAAGTTGTGGCAATTGAAAGACCATTGATGAACAAAACTAAACTGATGAAATCAAATTCTATGCAGACAGGAATGAGACAAAGCATCTGCTAAAGGAGATGGACAGTCTTAAGTATACCAATACTGCACCTCCGAAGAGTGCAGATGGTGCCATTCTTGTCCCTTGCAAGGTTGAGATTGCAGCAAGCAATTTGATGGACTTTTGAATAGACCATCTATCATTATGGGTGGACTCTTTAGCACGGCCATACAACAGCCACAACATAACAACATGGGTGCAATCCGCACAATTGCCGAGATTATTGAGACCATCAATGCAATAAAGACTAGCAAAGCTCCTGTACTGGATCGAATCCCTGCACCAATTTACAAGTTCACCTTACAAGGGGCTCTCACGGACTCCATTGACTCTCAAACCATTTGAGGAGCTATCCATCATTCCACGACTGCTAAATGATACAACAATTGATATCATTTTCGAACAGAAAGGAGAGGAAAGTGACTGCGGAAATTATGTTTGGATAGTAATGAATCAGTGGTCTTACTAACAGTGAGAAATGCATGTTTGAGATAATTATACCAGAAGGATTAATGTCAAAATAATTTCTATAAATGCAAGTGGTGAATGGGAAATTAAAAATAAAAGGACAACGTAGTACAATTTTAAAGCCATTTTTTTACTATATTCTAACCAAAGCACATTGAATGTTTTAATAATAGCTTTTGCATAAACAGAATTTGTCAGTAGGATTTTGATTGCTTCAGCATGGAACAAGATCTGGCTGACAGGTAATGTGGCGGTCATTGAAGTGACCCAAACAGACTTACACATTTTGAACTTCTTTCTGAGGCAAATAACTATTTGCAGCTGGAGGTGATTGTAGAAGAAGGGGAACAGTCATTTTACAATGGCAAAATGTTTCCTGAGAAGCAATATGTTAATCCTGAGGGACAGCTTTCCTTTTAAGGAATGTTTTCATCATTGTGCCAAATTTTCCCTCTTCTCTTCTACAGGGTGCCGATTCTCACTGGAATGTGGTCCTATGAATGCCAGCAGCTCTCTGATACCTCACACTAATGGTCATGCTCCATGTGTGAGTTGCAGAGGCTGCTCACCCATGAAGGGGAGGATCAGGCTCGATAGTGATTAGGATTGGGAATCCTGGGTGATTTTGTTTCAGTAGTCCAATGATGCCAAGGCGAATTGTAGCACCCCAGTTGCTGCCCTGGCTGAGATTAGCTAACTCAGCACAGAGTGGGAACTTAACCTGGAACTCTTTGGTCTATATGATTTACTGGTAACACTAGCTGTTGCTTTCCCCATTTGGCCAGAGGGGTGCTGTTTTCTACAGAAAAAAAATTGCTGTGAATTTCTGAGAAATGGGTGTTTTCAGTTTTGTTAGCTTTCAATCAAGTGCACCTGATTGTGCTTGATAACTTGCTATATTGCACGTCAGCCTGTTCCATGATTAGGTGCTCTTTCACTGGATTCGTTCAGGACCCGTGACTGGCTCAGGGCCCCATTCAATTGCACAGGTTACACGGCCCTACTACTCCTTTGGGTATAGGTTGGTGCTCTCTGATCTGTATGCATGTTGTTCACTCTTGCACTTTTGTATCATTAACTTTAAGCACCATCTTGGCAGAAGGTGGCACGTACCTGTTTAATATCTGCAATTTTAACTTCAGGTCCTATGTTATTGTCAGGTACCAGTGTCTCACTTGGGTGTCTGGCTCGTGCATGTAAACAAAGGCAAGCAAGCTCAAGTAACAACCAGTTCTGCAAGGATAACTCTGGTTGAAAGACAGATACTCTGTTGCCTGTGCTACTGAGCTACTGAGTTAGCCTTATGGTAAAGTATCTTGGAAATGCACCACATTTTCAGAGCTCCCAATAAGATGAAACAAATGTTGGCTAGATAACCAACTGATACACTGGAAAATGATGCGTTATATCTTTCACATCATTGTTATTTGGAACTAGACTTCTCTGGTTTGTAATGGGACAGCTTTTGAACAGTAGTTACATTAATTTCTTTATCTTTAAATTAATACTTAGGGTGTACGGACACTAAAATTTTGGAGTGTAAGCCTGGAATTAGGTCGCAACATGGCTCTAGAACAAAGCAAAGTGACACTCCTTCCTCTAGGGAAACTGCAAAGTCAAGTTGCTTCACACTAATTCTAGTGTAAATGCACCTTCACTGTATCTGCTTTATATCCAGTTACTACAGACATGTTGCATAGACATTAGTAATGTGTTACAAAACTAGAATTTAGCTAAGGAGGTCAAGTAACATCAGAAATCAAAGCATAAACTGTTTATAAAGAAAGAACTTGCATTTATGTAGCACCTTATGTCCTCAGGACATCCCAAACCACAACTGGTCAATTACTTTTGAAATGCAGTCACTGTTGTTTAGTCAAATACAGCAGCCAATTTGTGCACAGCAAGGTGCCATAAACAACAAATGAAATGAATGTTGATCTGTTTTCAAGTAGTGCCATGGAATATTTTGCATCCACCAGAAAAACCAGATGGGGCTTTAGTTTAATGCCTCATCGAAAGATGGTGCCTCTGACAATATATTGCTCCTTTACTACTGCACTGGTGTAGGGTTTGAATCCACAATATTTTGACTCAGAAATAAGAGTGCCACCAACAGAATCAAAATGACAACACGGCATCTGTTGAACTCTGAATTTGATTCATCCATTAGTATTAATTATGCATTTTGTTCGTTCAAAAACCTTTTTTACCTTTTTGTGGTGGTGTCAGCTTTCAGCACTGAGACTGAAGACAGGAATACATAAATTCTACTGCATCACAGGACAAGACCTGTAGCATTACAAATCTTTTTAGTATGTAAGCAGTGCTGCAGTAATACAAAGAAGACACCAGAAAGTATTTTATCATTGTTGCACTTTTGACTTTTTTCTTTTGTCTTGTGTTTCAGATTCTCAAAACCAGCACCAATGTTTCTTGATAACACCTTCAAGCGATGGTCGAAACTCAAAGACTTTGTTCCTCCATTTGGAATCAAAGGGCAAGGTACTGTTGCAGCACAAGGTTTGGAACCCCGATTTTGAATTCTGTGACATAGGGAATTTGCGGGAATAATGGGGAGGGGAGTGATCAAATATCTTAAATTTTTTTGTTTCTTTCTCCCCCACCCATCCCCTTTGTGATTAACATTGGTTCCTCCCCTCCCCCCCCCCCCCCCCCCCCACCTCCGCAACACAAACAATTTTCCAAGGGAAGGACAAGCAAGTCATTTGTTCTATGGGTTCTGCCTGTACTGCTGCATAACCAACAGGGACACATTGTTGCCACCCACCTGTTTTATCTGTTGCTTCTGATTGTTGTCAGTCTTCAGCTGCTGTTTAGGAAAAGTGCTCTGAGCATGCACCAGAATAGGTTTTCATGCATGGGCCAAGGGGAAACCTTGAGACAGTCTGCAATTCCGTGGGATCAGTTAATTAATAATAATAGTCCTACAACCAGGTCTCCTCCAATGCGGGATACACAAAGTTGTTCTATTTACGCTACCGATGAACTGCTGAATAAGGTCCTATTTCATTTTTGTACTTGTGCAATCTAATATAAATGGTCAGACTTTTAAAAAAAAAACTGGTAAGAAATCTCTTGTCATTTAATTTTAACTGTGTAGTTGAAATGTAATTTGAAGTACCACAGAAGCTGAAGTTTTGCAGTAAATTTATATGAACAGCCACTGCTTGGTCCTAATGTCCCTCAATTCTAATGGCACTTTTGCGATGAAAATAAATGAATAATTAAGCCACTCCTCCACCCCCCCCCTCCCTCCCCCCCCCCCCCCCCAGCCCTTGGTGTCAGATTGATAGTTTATAACTCAAGGCAGACTCAGCCACAATAGGGTAACTGCACATATGCAAAAGTTGTGCATGTGTGTTCATGACAAATTGGCTGGAAGCTTCTCTGTTGTTAGGATGAGGTCCATACAGGTCACCAGTGGTGAAAGTGCTTATTGAAAGTGGTGGGCAGAGTGGCCTGCCCACTCAAGATATTGCCCAAGTGGAAAATCTAGGTCACAGTCTCTGATGGTGCGTAAAGTGAAATGACTTCTCACGCAATTCTTATTCAGAGTGGGTCGATATTTTTAATATTCCTTCAGCTCTAATCATTACCTTCGCTTTTCTGCACCCCTTCCCCAGTGACCAGTCTGATAGTCTGACCGCATGTGTAGGAGCTGTCGTATCCTAATAGAGTAGTATATTTTCACTTGTCCAATGCATTGTTTACAGAAAGAGTTTTACTTACATTTTATTGAAAATGATTCTCATACTAACATTTGATTTTATAAATATTAGAATGATATTAAATGAGAGTGTCTCATTCTAATAAAGATGCTATTTGCAACTATTCTAACCCATCTTGGACAAACCATCAAATTGGAAAGTAACTTGAAGTTTCAGGGGATTTATAGCCAACGTTCTTTCATAAAAGAGAGATCTGATATAATCTAATTTGTGCCCCTTTTGGCACCATGGGAACCACGATCTGTAGAATACAACAGGGTATGAGTGAATAATGTGCATTATAATGCTGGCTTGATACCCCAGGGCTTATTGTTGGAAATTCTACCTGTGGCTATTCACCTCCCTCAGAAGATGAAATAAGTTGGCAAGAGCTCGTGGTTCTGCAAGTTATGTATAATCTGTTAGAAAGAATAGGCTTGCTGAGCTTAATACCCCTTTCTCATTCAAAGCTGTAGGAACTTATATATTGGCTCATGAAAAAATGTGATTCTTCGACTGAAAAACTACAGGTGTTTCACAGTGCCATTTTACTAGGTTGCTCACGTCTTTTGTTTACATCATAGTTGCAGTTATACAGACTATTAACTAACATTTTTTTCTTTGTAGCGGTTGTAGGACATCTTTTAGATGCATATTATTTATAATGTTAAGTTCAGTTGCTTTATATACTTCATCCCGTTATCTTTATATTATAATATGCTCACTTACTGACAGAAGAATAAACACAGCAAATCGACCCTTGTTTACCTAGTCAATCTACTATTCTTTCTTTACAAACATATCAGATGGATAGCTGGCTATTGTTGTATTGATTTATTTCTCACTGCACCCCCAGCAAACACTGATTACTCTTAATCATGCTTACTCTGTAAAAATTTGCGATAACCTTTTCCGTTTTTGTATTTAGATCAGTGTGTAATTAGAATAATTTCCAGCATTAGATTTTTGTGAGGGAATTTGTTATCTTTATGTTGACAAGAAGTTATGGGGCTGTACAATAAGAACTTGTATTTATATAGTGCCTTTAATGTAGAAAAAGTCCCATGACGCTTAACAGAAGCTTAACCAGGCAAAAATTGACAGCTAAAGGAGGAGATATTAGGAGGTGTGACTTAAAGCTTAGTCAGAGGTAAGTTTTAAGGAGGATCTTAAAGGAGGAGAGAGAGGTGGAGAGGTTAGGGAGAAAATTCCAGAGCTTAGGGCCTAGACGGCTGAAGGCATAGCTGCCAATAGTGGTGCAAAGGGATTGGGGGGATGTACAAGAGGCCAGAGTCAGAGGAAAGCACACTTGTAGGGCTGGAGGAGGTTATAGACATAGGAAGGGGCAAGGCCATGAAGAGATTTGAATTTTAAATTGGAGGCATTGGGGGTTGGGGCCAGTGTGGGACAGTGAATACAAGGGTGATGGGTGAGCGGGATTTGGTGCAAGTTAGGATATGGGCAACAGAGGTTTGGATGAGTTGAAGTTTATGGAGGGTGGAGGATGGGAGGAAAGCCAAGAGAACATCTGAATAGTCAAGCCTGGAGATGACAAAGGCATGGATGAGGGCTTTGGCAATCACTTGTTGGAGATGAGGTTGGGGAAAGGGGGGAAGTGGAGAGGGGTTTAAGGAGATGGTTGGTCATGGAGAAAAGAAAAGTGGGTTACCTTTGCTCTCCATGGTGATCCTAAAGTAGAGAGCAATTTTGGCAGAGGAGAGTGAGGCCTGATACCGTTCAAACAATCAATTTTTTTGAAGTGCAGCAACTGTTGTTAAGTTGGCAATTGTGGCTGCTATTTTGCATTAGCAATGTCCCACATATAGCTATGAGATAAAAGACCAATCTCGCTTTTTTAGCTGGTATATGATGAGGGAAGAATGGTGCCCAGGAAATTGAGAGAACTCCTTGCTCCTCTTAGAAAAGCATCATGGGACCTTTAACATCCAATGCACAGGACAGCATTTCAATAGTTCATAGTACAACGATTGCAGGATGGTTGATAGCGCTTCTTTAGTCCTTCACTAGAGTGCCAGTCAAGACTATGCGCTCAGGCTCTGAAAAGGGTTTCAATCCCACAGCCTTCTGTCCTAGAGGTGAGTTCCAACGCAATAGAAAACAACACATTGTACATTAAAAGTGGAGTGTTCACTTCATTGCAGTTATCATGACATCTGCGTTTATATTTAATACTGATGATGTACATAAATGTGTTTGAGAGTTTTTACAGCCATCTACTTAGGGAGGGGTTGACCTCTTGGAATGAGGGTTCTTGATTTACAATCACAGCAGTTTCTGGGTTTGCTGGGTGGTTAATCTTGAATTGAGGAATTGTGACCTGAAATTGACAAATTTAGAATGTCAGAGAAGGGTATAACGCATGCCACTATTGTGAAATGTTGGACTTTTCTTTCTAACAGTTGTATACATGACAGTTACTTGATAACCACCTCATCACCTAATGAATAGACTTCTGGATTCCAGAGCCCCACAAGTATTTTAAAACATGTTGTTCTGACAATTGCATTGTACAATTTCAAGTTGCCAGCTCCTGAATACTTTGGAAATACATTGCATTTTTATGATGACAACCAAATTATTACATTATAAATTGTGCATTTTTTAATCACTACAAGAGAAGCAGGAGTGCCCACTTAACTTCTCGCCAGGATCTGCCTTCTCTATGCTAAATAATTCAGACAGTAGCAACAGCCAACTTCAGGACTGATACTGTATCAGTGTGTTACAGCTGTCATTACTCATGTAAGTTTTCTCTGTCTCCACATATTGCAGCTGTAGTTAACTCTGAGATGACTGGATTTAAATATTTTTAACTGGCGTCACCAGAATATTTTCTGTCGCTAATGCCAATGCAGTTCAGTCCACTTTAAGGGGACATGTCATGATGCATGTAAAAGTCTTGGAAAGTAACGCTCCTTGGTCTGTAAGTATGAAGCACACATATGATGATGTTCAAAATGATGATGTCGATGTCAACGAACAGTGAGCTAATTGGAATATCTGGCAACCAAAAGTTGCATCAGATTATATTTGTAAAATCATCCCATTTGCAGCAATCTGCTTGTTAGAATTTTTTTAATTATTTGTTCTCAGGACGTGGCCAACACTGGCAAGGCAGCATTTACTGCACATTCCTAGTTACCTTCTTGAATCACTGCAGTCCATGTGGCAATGATGCGCCTACCACCGGTTAAGACAGAGAATTCCAGGATCTTGGCCCAGCAGCAGTGAAGGGGCAGCGATATATGTCCTGTCAGCGTGATGTATAATTTGAAGGTGATGATGTTCCCAAGACATTGCTGCTTTTGTCCTTCTCAGTGCATGAGGTCCCGGGGTGGGGGGGAGGTGCTGTTGAAGTATGCTTGGTGAGTTGCTGCAGTGCACAGTGTAGATCATACATAGTGTAGCAACAGTGCACCAGTGATGAAGGCGGATATTGAATCCGGTGGGGCGGCAATTAAACAAACTACCCTGATGTGGAATTATGAGGAAAAGTGCAAAAAAAACTTGGACTCTTGAGGCGTGGAAGGACACATATGAGAGGGGACCTCATTGAGGTGGATAGCATATTAAGTAGAATATAAAAGTAGAAACTTGTAAAAGATAAGTTCAGGACTGCTGCCAGAATGTACATCTTGCAGAAAGTGTGATTAATATCTAGAAGGATATTCTGGATAGGATAGTGGAGGCAAAACTCTGGAACCATTCAAGTTGAATACTGTGATGAGGGCCTCCTGTTAAGTGCGCATTGAAAAGGGAATTCAGAGTCCAGAGCACTGTTCAGTTGCATTATGGGGAAACCCGGTAATTTGCATCAAAAATGTGGTCTTAGTGAGCATTGGACACAGTTGTTACACAAGTTTCTTTTCTTTTGTTCAATCGATGTGGGTGACATTAACTAGGCAGTACTTATTGCCTATCCCTGGTTGACTTAAGAGTGTTAAATTTCAACCATATAGTGTGGTACTGTAGTCACATGTAGGCCAGACTAGGTAGGGGTGGCATGTTCCCTTCCCTGGAGGGCATTAATGAACCAGTTGGATTTTTATGACAATCCATCAACTTTCATGGTAATTTTCTGCTGCCGGCCCACAAGTTACCAGATTTATTGAATTCAGTTTCACAACTTGCCATGGTGGAATTTGAATTCATTGCCTCTGGATTGTTAGTCCAGTACCATAACTACTAGGCTATCGTACTCTTGTTAGACTTGCTGCCTGCATTTCCCTGTGCTTATCGCATCGGGTGCAGGGTAGGCATCAAGCTTCTGAGCCCAGCTCTATCAGATATTTCCTTTTGTATTCACTCATAATGTCATTTAGTTGCTTTCTTGTATGTTGACCTTTGAATTAATTTTAATGTTTTTTTCGTTATTTGTGTTTTTGCTTGTATTGCTTTCTCTCATAGTTGTTGGTCTGCAATTCAAAAAATAAAAAAACTACAGTTCCCATAATGCTACTTGCTTCCATAATTAACTTGTGGAATGTGAAGGGTTAAACATCTGCTGGCAGCCTTTCAGCTGTGTTTGCCTTGTTTTCTTCTTTACATCTAAGTGAAGACAAATAATTGAATCTTGAGTGGATTCGTTGACAGGATCTAATACTATAGTGTTTCAGGGGTCAGAAAAAGTGAGGAATCTGCAATGCATTTGAAGCAAGCATGTCTGAAATGCAGCTCTATTGTACACAACATCACCACATTATTACATTCTTTTATCACTCTCAGCTTGTCAGATAAGAAATATGTGTTATGAGGTTATATATCTTTATGCGGGCCTATTTATCAATAAGCAGGCATATAAAGTATAAACTTTTTTTTAAAAAAGGGAAAAGCAGAGGAAGCACAGACATTCTATTTTGATGATGTTCTTCGGAGTTTTTCTGTGCCAGCTGGATAACTATCTGCCGGAATAAGTATATATTGTATCGAAAATAACTTTGAAACAGAAAAACATTGCAATATCACTGTGATACTATGTAGTCTCTATCTTAAATCTGACATAAAAACATAAGAAATAGGAGCAGGAGTAGGACATACGACCCCTCGAGTCTGCTTCGCCATTCATCAAAATCATGGCTGATCTTCTACCTCAACTCCACTTGCCCACTCTAACCCCATATCCCTTGATTCCCTTCATGTCCAAAAATCTATTGATCTCAGTCTTGAACATACTCAATGACTGAGCATCCACAGTTCTTTGGAGTAGAGAATTCTAAAGATTCACAACCTTCTGAGTGAAGAAATATTTCCTCATCTCAGTCCTAAATGGCCGACCCCTTCGATTTTCGAAGTGCTATGTTACTATGTCCCCGACTTCTACACTCTCCAGCCAGGGACAACAGTCTCTCAGCATCTACCCTGTCAAGGTCTCTATTTTATACGTTTCAATGAGATCACCTCTCATTCTTCTAAACTCCAGAGAATATAGACCCATTTTACTCAATCTCTCCTCATAGAACAGCCATCTTATCCCAGGAATCAATCTAGTGAACTTTTGTTGCACCCCCTCTAAGGCAAGTATATCCTTCCTTAGGTAAGGAGACCAAAACTGTAGAGAGTACTCCAGATGTGGTCTCACCAGAGCCCTATATAATTGCAGCAACACCTCCTTATCCTTATACTCCAACCCCCTTGCAATAAAGGCTAACATACCATTTGCCTTACTAATTGCTTGCTGTACCTGCATGTTGACTTTCTGTGATTTGTGTACAAGGACATCCAAATCCCTCTGATTACTAAAATTTCTTGGTCTCTCACCTTTTAAAATATATTGTTTTTCTATTCTTCCTGCCAAAGTGGATAATTTCATATTTCTCCACATTATACTTCATCTGCCACCTTCTCACCCACTTACTTAACCTGTCTATATCCCTTTGCAGATTCTTTATGTCCTCTTCACAGCTTACTTTCCCACCTAGCTTTGTATCGTCAGCAAACTTGGATACATTACACTCAGTCCCCTCATCTAAGTCATTGATATAAATTGCAAAACAGCTGAGACCCAAGCACTGATCCTTGCGGCACCCCACTTGTTACAACCTGCCAACCCGAAAATGACCCGTTTATTCCTACTCTCTGTTTTCTATCCCTTAACCAATCCTCAATCCATACCAATATATTACCCCCAATCCCATGAGCCCTAATCTTGTGTAACAACCTCTTGTGTGACACCTTATTGAATGCCTTTTGAAAATCCAAATATTCTACATCCACTGTTTCCCCTTTATCTACCCTGCTAGTTACAGCCTCAAAAAACTCTAATAGATTTGTCAAACATGATTTCCCTTTCATAAAACCGTGTTGACTCTGCCTAATCATATAATGATTTTCGAAGTGCTATGTTACTATGTCCTTAATAATAGGTTCTAGCAATTTCCCTACTACTAATGTCAGGCTAACTGGCCTATAGTTCCCTGCTTTCTCTCTCCCTCCTTTCTTGAATAGTGGGTTTATATTTGCTACCTTCCAATCCACGGGACTGTTCTAGAATCTAGGGAATTGTGGAAGATCAGAACCAATGCATCCACTATCTCTGCAGCCACTCTAGGATGTAGGCCATCAGATCCAGGGGATTTGTCAGCTTTTAGTTCCATTAATGCCTCCAGTATTTTTTCTGCACTAATCTTAATTTAAGTTCCTCACACTCATTAGACCCTTGGTTCCCCACTATTTCCAGTATGTATTTTGTGTCTTCTATTGTGAAGACAGATACAAAATATTTGTTTAATGTCTCTGCCTCCAAGGGACTCACGTTTACTTTTGTTAATCTCTTCCTTTTTACATACTTGTAGAAGCTCTTACATAAACCCATAACACCTAGGTACCACAGGATGCTCAGCTCAGCACACCCAGCACATAATGGTAAGAAAGCAAAATGTAGATTTTCTAAGTAAAAAAAAAAATATGCATTATGTAAAATAACAAATGCCTGGGAATAAATTAAAGGCTGTGATTCTGTCTCTAGGTTTTCTTTACTGCCAACCACTTCTTTAAACCCTCTCCCCTGCTCCATCCACCCTCACATCTAATGACAACTTCGAGATGCTCATGGACTTCTTCGTCTACAAGACAGAGATCATTGCTCAGCTGTTCCTCTTCCCCGTTCCAACTAGGCTAGCTCCCTTGCACTGCATCCCTGAGCCCCCATCTCTCTCTAGTTTCTCCCCATCTCTCCCTGCCTTCTCCAAACTCATCTGGTCCTACTTCCTGCTCCCTTGACCTCGACCCACTGAACCGCTGACCATCTGTCTCCCTTTCCTGACTTGCATACAAACTGATGTGGAGATGCCGGTGATGGACTGGGGTTGACAATTGTAAACAATTTTACAACGCCAAGTTATAGTCCAGCAATTTTATTTTAAATTCACAAGCTTTCGGAGGAGGAAGGAGGTAGCCTCCGAAAGCTTGTGAATTTAAAATAAAATTGCTGGACTATAACTTGGTGTTGTAAAATTGTTTACAATTGCATACAAACTGACATTGTAAATGGTTCCTTCTCCTCCAGCACTGCCCTCCTCCCTTTCAAAACCGCAGTCATCACTCCCTCCTCTCTGAGGCCTTGTGAACATGTTACTTCCCAGATTCGTGCCCATTTCTCTGGCAAATCCCAATTTGAATCCCCGTAATCAGGCTTCCACCTCTCCTACAGCGCCCAAACAGTCTTAACCAAAATCACAAATGACAGCCACTGTGATTGTGATAGTGGTGCATTATCTCTTATTGTCTTCAACCTCTCTACTACCTTTGACATGGTCAACCACACCATTCTCCTCCAAAACCTTTGCTGTGTTGGCCAGCTCGGTGGGACTGGACTGCCCTTCCTTGGTTTCACTTATCTATTTGTTCATAGCCAAAGCATCTCTCCCCAGCCCCATACAAATCACTTTGGGGGCCCCCCAGGATCCAGTCTTGATGCCCCCTCTTCCTCATCTACATACTGCCTCTTGGCAACACTATCCACAGACATAGGGTCAGCTTCCACTAGTATGCTGATGACATCCAGCATACTAGTGGAAGCTTTTCCACCACCTCTCTCAACCCCTCCTCTGCATCTGTGCTGTCATCCAGTCTTGGATGTGTTTTAGCTTGATCCAGCCACCTACTGGGACAACCAAAGCTGCAAACTTCCACCCCCACCATAAGCTTTGCTCCCTCGTCACCTATGCCACCCCTTTTCTGAAGCCACTGTCTCAGGCTGACCAGATTGTCGCAACCTTGGTGTAATTTCTAACTCTAAGCTGAGTTACCAACCCCTAAGTCTTCCCCCACAAAGATTGCTGACTTGCACCTCCAATTACATTGTTGCCTCCACCCTTTTGTTTTTGCCCATCTGCCACTGAAACCCTCATATATGCCTTTGTCACCTCTGACTCAATTACTGCATTGCTTTGCTTGTTGGCCTCTCATCCTCCTTAATAAACTTTAGCTCATCCAAAACTCACCTCACACCAAGTTCCACTCATCCATCACTCCATCCTCACTAAGTCCACCAGCTCCTCAAATTTAACATTTTTGTTCTGCTCTTAAAATTCCTCCATGACCTTGCCCCTCCCTATTTCTGTATACTTATTATGCCATACAAGCCCCTTCCTTCTGAACACTTTATTCATCTGACTTTGACCTCTTGTGCATCCCCCCCTCTCTCTCTCTTCTGTGCCTTCAGCCGCTTGGGTCCTACTCTCAGAATTCTCTCCCTAAACCCCCCCCCCCCCATCCCCTCATTTAAGATTCCTTAAAATTCACTTCTTTGAATGATGCAACTTAATCTCTACTTTCTTCGCATGGTATCCATTGTCCTCACATTTCTGTGAAGCATCATGGGATATTTTTCTATGTTAAATTCCTCAAGAGGACACAGCAGAATATTGGGACACAGAAGTGTGGGTTGTATGAGTACATGAGATAGTTGCATGTACAATACTTCATATTACTATATTTCGCAACATAAGATCTTTAGTAATGATTAAATAATTTAGCAGTTCAATTATGTCGGGTTGGATTTTGTGGCAGCCTGGTAATCTAACTGATGTTTCTTAGGCTGCTGATTACATCCCTGTGCCAAGTTTGGAATGATTCATTTATTCCTGAAGCATGGCTGTGAGATAGAACCCATCATCAAAACATAGTATTTCATTACGATGGAGGGTGGTAGAAGGATGGGCTAACTTATATCACCACAACTTATTTAAAGTGTGTATCATGATGTCTAGTTCTGTAATGATCTTATGAGCACCTGTGAAGGAATCTCTCAGTTAAAGGACCGCTTCTGGAGCTGCAAGGTTTTGTGGGGAAAGGTTTAGAAGAAAATCACGACAACAGAACCACAGTAATTGCAAGAGATTAATGTAGACCGAGTCATCTCGAGCATCACAATTTTGAGCAAATTGTGACAGCGTAATCTGTAACTAACAATAAGGTTAGTACCAAGTGTTGGCAATGGTATAACTGTGCACTGTAACATGGATTGTTGATTTTTGGCCAGATTGAGTATCTCATCTCGATCAAATTAGCTGAGTAGATTCTGGGCCGCTTTTGTATACTTCAAAGAAATAACCAAGTAATATTTGCATATGCCTTGTCTCAGAACTTCTGGCAGTATATGCAATAAATGAGGGAAGAGAGAGAAAAATAAATAATGACTGGGGGAATGATACTATTATCTCTGTTCCACAATATTACAATTATTATTGACAATGCTTTTGATTATAATATAATTAAAATAATTATCCAACTGGTGCCAACCTGGTGAAGCTACAACTCAGGACTACATGCATGCTAAACAGCGGAAGCAACATTCTATAGACAGAGCTAAGCGATTCCACAACCAATAGATCAGATCAAAGCTCTGCAGTCCTGCCACATCCAGTCGTGAATGATGGTGGACAATTAAACAACTAACGGGAGGAGGAGGCTCTGCAAACATCCCCATCCTCAATGATGGCTGAGTCCAGCACGTGAGTGCAAAAGACAAGGCTGAAGCGTCTGCAACCATCTTCAGCCAGAAGTGCCGAGCAGATGATCCACCTCGGCCTCCTCCTGATATACCCACCATCACAGAAGTGAGCCTTCAACCAATTTGATTCACTCCACTTGATATTAAGAAACAGCTGAGTGCACTGGATACAACCAAGGCTATGGGCTCCAACAACATCCTGGCTGTAGTGCTGAAGAATTGTGCTCCAGAACTAGCTACGCCTCGAGCCAAACTGTTCCAGTACAGCTACAACACTGGCATCTACCCGACAATGTGGAAAATTGCCCA
Source organism: Heptranchias perlo (assembly GCF_035084215.1). NCBI lineage: Eukaryota > Metazoa > Chordata > Chondrichthyes > Hexanchiformes > Hexanchidae > Heptranchias > Heptranchias perlo. The sequence goes on from NC_090333.1 coordinate 25,171,676, forward strand.
GGTATGTTCTGTCCACAAAAACCAGGACAAATCCAATCCGGCCAATTACCGCCCCATCAGTCTACTCTCAATCATCAGCAAAGTGATGGAAGGTGTCGTCGACAGTGCTATCAAGTGGCACTTACCAATAACCTGCTCACCGATGCTCAGTTTGGGTTCCGCCAGGACCACTCGGTTCCAGACCTTATTACAGCCTTGGTCCAAACATGGACAAAGAACTGAGTTCCAAAGGTGAGGTGAGAGTGACTGCCCTTGACATCAAGGCAGCATTTGACCGAGTGTGGCACCAAGGAGCCCTAGTAAAATTGAAGTCAGTGGGAATCAGGGGGAAAACTCTCCAGAGGCTGGAGTCATACCTAGCACAAAGGAAGATGGTAGTGGTTGTTGGAGGCCAATCATCTCAGCCCCAGGACATTGCTGCAGGAATTCCTCAGGGCAGTGTCCTAGGCCCAACCATCTTCAGCTGCTTAATCAATGACCTTCCCTCCATCATAAGGTCAGAAATGGGGATGTTCGCTGATGATTGCACATTGTTCAGTTCCATTCGCAACCCCTCAGATAATGAAGCAGTCCATGCCCGCATGCAGCAAGACCTGGACAACATCCAGGCTTGGGCTGATAAGTGGCAAGTAACATTCATGCCAGACAAGTGCCAGGCAATGACCACCTCCAACAAGAGAGAGTCTAACCACCTCCCCTTGACGTTCAACGTTATTACCATTGCCGAATCCTCTACCATCAACATCCTGGGGGTCACCATTGACCAGAAACTTAACTGGACCAGCCACATAAATACAGTGGTTACAAGAGCAGGTCAGAGGCTGGGTATTCTGCGGCGAGTGACTCACCTCCTGACTCCCCAAAGCCTTTCCACTATCTGCAAGGCGCAAGTCAGGAGTGTGATCGATTACTCTCCCCTTGCCTGGATGAGTGCAGCTCCAACAACACTCAAGAAGCTCAACACCATCCAGGACAAAGCAGCCCGCTTGATTGGCACCCCATCCATCACCCTTAACATTCACTCCCTTTACCACCGGCGCACAGTGGCTGCAGTGTGTACCATCCACAGGATGCACTGCAGCAATTCGCCATGGCTTCTTCAACAGCACCTCCCAAACCCACGACCTCTACCACCTAGAAGGACAAGAGCAGCAGGCACATGGGAACAACACCACTTGCACGTTCCCCTCCAAGTCACACACCATCTCGACTTGGAAATATATCGCCGTTCCTTCATCGTCGCCAGGTCAAAATCCTGGAACTCCCTCCCTAACAGCACTGTGGGAGAACCTTCACCACACGGACTGCAGTGGTTCAAGAAGGCGATGCACCACCACCTTCTCAAGGGCAATTAAAATGGGCAATAAATTCTGGCTTTGCCAGCGATGCCCCTATCCCATGAACGAATTTTAAAAAAAATAATCATTATATTAGAAAATGTTTTGGTGGGATTTTTTTTGTGAGTTTTTTGGTTATCAAGGTGATGGATGTTGATGCTGGGGAATGGAATACGTTACATTTCAGTTACTCCCAGGTCAGGTGTCACACAGTTGGATGCGGACTGAAGCTGTCCCTACCCTGCTGAGCAATGTTCTTCAGCTTCAATCTGGGAAAAGCACCTGAATCTCAAAATTGGTCCCTTTAGTATACCAATATATTGTGTTCCCACACCAGTCATCCTGTGACTTACCTGAACAAGATTACTAATTCGTACCAAGTTCGGAGCAGCTTTGTGCTCTGGGGTCCTGCTTACCAAGAGCTGTATTAATGCTTGTGGTGGTTCAAGGACCTAGTTAAATCATATTGATAGTTTCATCCTCCCAGAGATCATTTATTAAAATATGAAGAAACCGGAATTGATTACAGAAATCTAACTAAGTTGTTTGAAAAATGTCATTATCAGTTACTAGCAGGAGACTGCAGCAGTCCGAAAATAAAAGTGCAATTAGGAAAAGACAGAAATGATTCTCATAAAATGGAGTCATTTTTGCTTTATTAAGTCTATGCTGACTCCAAGACAGTCAATGCACAGAAATGGAAGAGAACTTCATTCAAGGAAACAGAAGATTGACATGCTGTGCAGCTTTCTAGGTTTGGAGAGCTTAGCTTTATTTTGAAAATCTCTGAGCTTCAAATTATCTTTGGAACATGTTGAATTTCTTTTTCAACTTTCTACCTTGCCCTGGGTCCTATAATGATCAGATACATAAACAGTGGCAAATGTGTTAGGTCATTCTGTTAGCGTAGCACAGCCAAGAGGAACAGTCTATGGCACTCTGATTAAAAACCAGAGCAATTAATCGTGTACTGTATTTACAATATTGTCTCCGGCTTCCTCTTGACAGTGTTTCTCAGCTCACGCATTCAAGTGATATTCTGGAATGTATTAGTATAGAGCAGGAAACATCTGTAGTTATCACTTTTGGTGACGAGCAGTGGCTCATCACATAATAGCCATGACTTGTCCCACTCTCCCAGACGCCGACAGCATTTCCTGAAGGAGCTTTAATTCAGTTAGTGAACAAAGAAATTACATGGAGGAACTGGGTCACACCATTACGATGCCTTGTTCAGCTCTGACATCATGAACTCAAATTCTCTTTTAAGCTTTGGAGTTCAATGCTAAGTGATAATTTTCTTCATTGGCTGTAAAGCGCTTTGGGATGTCCTGAGGTCATGAAAGGCACTATATAAATGCAAGTTCTTTCTTTCTTATAAGCGACTATTGATCACCTACTAGATCTGACATTTTTTTTGCACTTTTTATAGTATTCAAAGAGTGATTTTGATTATCAGTGGAGAAATCAGGTACTGCCCTCAAACTCTTTGTTAAATATTGGACTTCCCTAACACTTGAAACTCATATTCACAGCAAAAACTTTCCATGGGCAGACCTAGTCTCCGATGAACCTGCACCCCTGTTGATGACGTGAATGTGTTAGCTTGCCACAGGACTAAGAATTACCCTTCTCACACGGTATTAAGCATTGAGGTCTATGTAGGAAGCCCACCGCACATTCCTGTTCACTCCAAAAGACATTAAAAATATGACTATCAGACTGTTATGTTCAGGTTAAAACTAATATTTAATAAGATAATTACAAAGAAGCAGAAGTATATACCTCTTAGCTACCTCATATGAAATAGACAGTGCAAAGCAGGGAACTGAGGACCCCTGAACTGCTTCCCCATTGCCTATCTGCCTTTTCTTTAATGCTGAATCATGCTCATTTGAAAATCAAACTGATTCATCTCAATAGCTGTGGACAATTAATCATTTCTAATAGAACGACTGAACAGGCTGGGGCTCTTTTCTCTCGAAAAAAGAAGTCTGATGGGTTTCCTAACAGAGGTCTTTAAGATTGTTGGAGAGATGTTTCCACTTGTGGGGGAGTACAAAACTAGGGGCCATAAATATAAGATAGTTACTAATAAATCCAATAAGCAATTCAGAGAGTGGTGAGACTGTGGAACTTGCTACCACATGGAGTAATTAAGGCGAATAGCATAGATGCATTTAAGGAGAAGCTGGATAAGTACATGAGGGAGAAAAGAATAGAAGGTTATGCAGATAGGATTAGATAAAGTAGGGAGGAAGGAGGCTCGTGTGGAGCAGAAACACCGGCGTGGATCTGTTGGGCGCAATGGCCTGTTTCTGTGCTGTAAATTCTATGTAAATCTATGTAATGCTTAAGTAAATAGGCTGTGAACAGCAGACACCTGCCTTCTGATAGCTTGTTTATTTGTAACACTTGAGCACAACAGAAACCATTATTCATTCCCAGCTCTACCTGTCCACCACCTCTTTCGACCCTTTCCCTGACTCCGTGTTGCCAGACTGCTTACCGCGGTATCCAGTCATGGATGAGCCGCAATTTCCTCAAGTTAAACATTGGGAAGCCTGAAGCCATTGCCCTCAGGTCCCACCACAAACTCACCACCGATTCTATCCTCCACTGTTCACAGCCTCAGTGTCCTTTTCAACCCCGTGCTGTGCTTTGATCCCATATATTCTACGTCACAAAGACCACTCACTTCTACCTCTGTAACATCGCCCGCCTCAGCCCATCTGCGCCTGAAACCCTCATCCATGCCAGACTCAAGTATTCCAATCTTCTCCCGGCCAGCCTCCCATCCTCCACTTTCTGTGAACTTCAGTTCGTCCAAAACTCTGCTGCCCATTTCATATCGTATCACTCCTGTCCTCGTTAACCACATTGACTCCTGGGTCTCCCAATTTGAAATTCTCATCCTCGTGTTTAAATCACTTCATGATTTTGCCCCTCCCTGGCTGTGTAACGTGCTGCAGCCCCACAACACCCTGTCCCTAATTCTCTGTTCCTCTGACTCTGGCCATTTGTATATCACTCCTCTCTTTGCCTCACTGTTGGTGGCTATACCCTTAGCCATCTAGGCCCTCCACTCTGGAATTCCCTTCCTAGAATCCTTCACCTCCCTCCTCCTTTAAGACCTTCCTTAAAACCCATCTCTTTGACAAAGCTTTTTATTTACCTTTCCTAATATCTTCTTTGGCTCAGTGTCAATTTTTGTCTGATTACACCTCTGTAATGTGCCTTGCAATGTTTTTCTACATTAAAGGTGCTATTCAAATGTAAGTTGTTGTTGATTTGAGACTACAAATAAAATATCAATCAGCCTTCAGAGGGTCAATAATTTGATTAGCTGGAGTTCAGAGGTCACAGGGGCTTCGGTCCACAGCCTGGCTGAGATATTTATGCCACAGATACAATAAACCTCCCTTATAGATACTGCTGACTGAAACATTTTAAAAACATATTTGCCCTATCTAACTTCATATAAAAATTGAATATTAAAAATGTTTTGTTTCGAAAAATGAAGTATATGCGGTAACCTTCAAGGAATCCCACACTCACCTGACGAAGGAGAAAGCCTCCGAAAGCTTGTGATTTTCAAATAAAACTGTTGGACTATAACCTGGTGTTGTAAGATTCCTTACATTAGAAAAATGAAGTTCTGCTTTTGTTATCATCGCAACTGGACTAAAAATGTTAAAGAACAGTTTTGAGAATGAAGCTGCAATTGTCACAAATGAAGGGAATGCAGAGAAAAATTACCAGAGATATTTTTTCAAAATTATTGCTAGCTGATGGATTTGGAAATACGGAAATCTCTAAACCCACCAAATTGGTACTTTATTGGGGAGAAAAGAAATTGATACATGAATACTTTGCAGCAGTGCCGCTGTATAAATAGGATATCCTGATCTGGTGGGGAGTAGGGAAGGAAGGGAATAAGTAAGATTACCAAACAGAGTGTATATGTAAATGAGCAAAGTATTGTGAATAAAATTGCTGAGCTAAAGGCACAAATTGCAATGAGGGTTTGATAGAATAGCATTCACAAGAGATGTAAGATGGGTATAGAGGGATATGGGCCAAGTGCAGGCAATTGGGACTAGCTTAGTGGTATAAACTGGGCGACATCGACATGTTGGGCCGAAGGGCCTGTTTCCATGTTGTAAACTTCTATGATTCTATGTGGCTTAGGCTATGACAGGACTTGTAACCAGGGATCTTCAGCTCCAAAATATTCAGGAGAGATAGAGTAAGTAAAAGAAAGGAGAGGGGTGATGATCAAAGATTCTACTACAAAACGAGAGGGTAGGATGACATAGTGGATGGTACAAAATCTGAATATATTTGATTAGAGACAAGGAATAGGAAGGGAACTGTTAGTCTGTTATTGACTGTCAAACAGCAGAAAGGAACTAGAGGGAGAGATATGTAGACAAATTGGAGAAAAATGCAGAAACAAGAGAGTCATCATCGGTAACTTGAATTATTCAAAGGTAAACTGGGGTCAGACTAATGTAAGTAGCAAAGAAGGGAGGGATTTCTACAGTCTGTCTAGGATTGCTTTCTGGATCAGTATGTTTCTAGTCCAAGAAAGAAAGAGAGTTTTGGATCTAGTTCTAGAAAATGATATGGAAATTATGGGACATATGTAATTAGGTTCAGTATAAAAATTGAAAAGTAGAGGGAATAGACAAAGATGAAGGTACTTGACTAGAAAAAAAAATCAATTGAAATAAATCGGGAACTAGCCCAGATAAACTAGAAAGAAAAATTGATAAATAAGACTTTAGCAAAGCCTTTGACAAGGTACCGCATGGTAGGTTGTTACATAAGGTTAAATCTCACGGGATCCAAGGTGAGGTAGCCAATTGGATACAAAATTGGCTTGACGACAGAAGACAGAGGGTGGTTGTAGAGGGTTGTTTTTCAAACTGGAGGCCTGTGACCAGCGGTGTGCCTCAGGGATCGGTGCTGGGTCCGCTGTTATTTGTTATTTATATTAATGATTTGGATGAGAATTTAGGAGGCATGGTTAGTAAGTTTGCAGATGACACCAAGATTGGTGGCATTGTGGACAGTGAAGAAGGTTATCTAGGATTGCAACGGGATCTTGATCAATTGGGCCAGTGGGCCGATGAATGGCAGATGGAGTTTAATTTAGATAAATGTGAGGTGATGCATTTTGGTAGATCGAATCGGGCCAGGACCTACTCCGTTAATGGTAGGGCGTTGGGGAGAGTTATAGAACAAAGAGATCTAGGACTACAGGTTCATAGCTCCTTGAAAGTGGAGTCACAGGTGGATAGGATGGTGAAGAAGGCATTCGGCATGTTTGGTTTCATTGGTCAGAACATTGAATACAGGAGTTGGGATGTCTTGTTGAAGTTGTACAAGACATTAGTAAGGCCACACTTGGAATACTGTGTACAGTTCTGGTCACCCTATTATAGAAAGGATATTATTAAACTAGAAAGAGTGCAGAAAAGATTTACTAGGATGCTACCGGGACTTGATGGTTTGACTTATCGGGAGAGGTTGGATAGACTGGGACTTTTTTCCTTGGAGAGTAGGAGGTTAAGGGGTGATCTTATAGAAGTCTATAAAATAATGAGGGGCATAGATAAGGTAGATAGTCAAAATCTTTTCCCAAAGGTAGGGGAGTCTATAACGAGGGGACATAGATTTAAGGTGAGAGGGGAGAGATACAAAAGGGTCCAGAGGGGCAATTTTTTCACCCAAAGGGTGGTGAGTGTCTGGAACGAGCTGCCAGAGGCAGTAGTAGAGGCGGGTACAATTTTGTCTTTTAAAAAGCATTTGGACAGTTACATGGGTAAGATGGGTATAGAGGGATTGGGACTAGCTTAGTGGTATAAACTGGGCGACATGGACATGTTGGGCCGAAGGGCCTGTTTCCATGTTGTAAACTTCTATGACTCTATGATTCTAAGACAGTGCACAAACAATGGGAAATGTTCAAAGAAGAGAAATTAAGATGATACCGCAAAATCTGGAGTTCGTTGTATGTGTAGAGAATCTAAAAAGAGAGATGACAAATTGAAGGCAAATAATACAAAAGAAAATCGAAGCTAAATATTCAAAATACAGAGGAGATGCAGAAAAAAGAGCAAAAAGGCAAAGGGAGCTATGAAGAAAGATTGGCAGATAACAAAAAGGGAAGTAGTGTAGGATTTTATAGATTTGGAAGCTGTAACACAGAATATCTAACATCTGCTCAGCTCTTGTAGCCATGGTGTTTTATGGTTGGTCCACTTGAGCTTCTGGTTAATGGTGACCCCCTCCAGATGAAGTTGGTAGGGGATTCAGTGATGGTGGTGTCACTGAAGTTCAGGTTGGGCTTCTGTCATTGGAGATGGTTATTGCTTGGCATTTATGTGGCATGAACATTACCTGACAAGTGTTAGCTGAAGCTTGGATATCATCCAGGTCCTGCTGTAGGCTGCTTTATTATTGGAAGAGTTGCAAATAGAGCTGCAAAAGGTAGAATCATAAGCATACAGCCCCATTTCTGACCTTATGTCCGAGGGATAGTCATTGATGAAGCAACTGAAGATGGTTGGACCAAGGACGCTGTACTGAGTAACTCTGGCAGCAATGTCTTGAGCCACCAGCAATCACAACTATCTTCCTGTGCGTCAGGTAGGGTGTTTGCTTTGACCCCCATTAACATCAGTTTTATTTGGCTTCCTAGATGTTGAGAGCAGCTACTCCCACTTCCTGATTATAAGTTAAGGTGTGGAAAAATGCAAAAAAAAGAAAAAAATAAATACAGGAAAGAAAGAAGTCTCTCTGTAAACAATATTACACACAATTGAACCTTGTTTGAACAATCTTATATTAGACTAAAGAGTAATCTAACTACCTGAGATAGTTGGTATTAATTCATAGTAGAATCTTGTATTCCAAATAAACAATCCAGTTTACTTTAGCATAGGGAAATTCAGCTGGTGACATCGCCGGTGCTGCCACAAGCCATAGAACTGAGATATGGGCTCAAGCTTAGAAGAGGGAAGGTACACGAAGAGTTCAGATTTAACTACTTTATGCAGAGTGGTGAATTTGTGGAATGGACTGCCCAGGGAGGTGGTGGAACATAGGAACATGTGCAGGCAGGATTCAGCCCCTCGAGCCCAATGAGATCATGGCTGATCTGTACCCTAACTCCACCTGCCTTGGCTCCATTTCCCTTAATACCCTTGGCTAGCAAAAATCTATTGATCTTAGATTTAAAATTATTAATTGAGATAGCATCTTTGCGTGAAGAAGTGTTTCCTAACTTCTCTTCTGAATGGCCCGGCTCTGATTTTAAGGTTACGTCCCCTTGACCTGGACTCTCCCACCAGTGGAAAAAAGTTTCTCTCTATCTACCCTATCAATCCCTTTCAAAATCCTAATAACCTCAATCAAATCATCCCTTAGCCTTCTATATTCCAGGGAGTACAAGCTTAGTTTATGTCATCTCACCTCACAATCTAACCCACGGAGCCCTGGTAACATTCTGGTGAATCTGCACTGCACTCCTTCCAATGCCGATATATCCTTTCTAAGGTGCGGTGCCTAGAACTGTACACAGTACTCTTGATATGGTCTAACCAGTGCTTTGTATAGCTGTAGCAAAACTTCCTCCCCTTTATTTTCTAGCCCTCTAGTTATAAAGGCTAACAATCCATTTGTCTTTTTGATTATTTTTTTGTACCTGACTACTACATTTTAGTGAGCTGTGTACTTGGAGCACTAAATCTCTTTGGACCTCCACTATTCCTAGCTTTTCACCATTTAAAAAATACTCAGATCTATCCCTTTTTTGGTCCAAAATGGATGACCTCACATCTGCCTGAAATCCATCTGCCACAGTTCTGCCCACTCACTTAATCTATCAATGTCTCTTTGTAATTTTATGCTTCTGTCTACACTACTTACTATGCCACTAATCTTTGTGTCATCGGCAAACTTGGATATATGGCTCTCTCTATTATGTTATCTAAGTCATTAACAAATATAGTGATTAGTTGAGGTCCCAGCACATGTCCTTGTGGGACACCACTAATCACTTCCTTCCAATTCAAGTCCATGCCCATTATCCCTACTCTCTGTCTTGTACTGCCTAACTAATCTCTTAACTAGGTAAATAATTTGCCTTCAATTCCATGAGCTTTAATTTTAGCTAACAGTCTCTTACGTGGAACCTTATCAAATGCCTTCTGGAAGTCCATATAAACTACACCCATAAACATTCCCCTGTCTACTACTGTAGTTACTTCCTGAAACATTTCAGTTAGGTTCGTTAGACATGACCTACCCTTTACAAATCCATGTTGGCTCTCTCTAATCAGCTCAAATTTCTCTAAGTGTTCAGTCACTCTGTCCTTAATTATAGATTCCAATAACTTCCCCGCAACAGATGTTGGACTAACAGGTCTGTAATTTCCTTGTTTCGCTCTCTCACCTTTTTTAAATAATGGAGTTACATTTGCAATTTTCCAATCTAAAGGGACAATTCCTGAATCGAGAGAACTTTGGAAATTATGGCTAAAGCATCTGCAATTTCCTGTTTTATTGCTTACGTTAACTTTAGTAAGTTCCAGTCCTTGATTCATTATTAGTTTCCCTGGCATGTCAAAGAAGTAACAAGCAACGTGGATAAAGGGGATCCTGTGGATGTGGTGTACTTGGATTTCTGGAAGGCATTTGACAAGGTGCCACATCAAAGGCTACTACACAAAATAAGAGCTCATGGTGTAAGGGGTAACATATTAGCATGGATAAAGGATTGGTTAGCTCACAGGAAACAGAGAGTAGGCATAAATGGGTCATTTTCAGGTTGGCAAGATGTAACGAATGGAGTGCCACAGGGATCAGTGCTGGGGCCTCAACTATTTCCAATCTATATCAATGACTTGGATGAAGGGACCGAATGTATGGTTACTAAATTTGCTGATTACACAAAGGTAGGTAAGAAAGTAAGTTTTGAAGGGGACAGAAGGAGTCTGCAATGGGATATAGATAGGTTAAGTAAGTGGGCAAAAATTTGGCAGATGGAGTATTCATTCATGGGATGCGGGCGTCGCTGGCAAGGCCAGCATTTGTTGCCCATTCCTAATTGCCCTTGAGAAGGTGGTGGTGAGCCGCCTTCTTGAACCACTGCAGTCCGTGTGGTGAAGGTTCTCCCACAGTGCTGTTAGGTAGGGAGTTCCAGGATTTTGACCCAGCAACGGGAATATGTGAACTTGTCCACTTTGGCAGGAGGAGTAGAAAAGCAGTACATTATTTAAATGGAGAGAGATTGCAGAACTCTGAGGTACAGAGGGATCTGGGTATCCTAGTACATGAATCACAAAAAGTTAATAAGCAGGTGCAGCAAGTGATTAGGAAGGCAAATGGAATGTTGTCATTTATTGCAAGGGGAATGGAATATAAAAGTAGAGATGTTTTGCTACAGTTATACAGGACATTACTGAGACCACATCTAGAATACTGTGTGCAGCTTTGGTCTCCTTATTTAAGAAAGGACATAATTGCTTTGGAGGCGGTTCAGAGAAGGTTCACTTGACTGATTCCTGGGATGAGAGGGTTATCTTATGAGGAAAGGTTGGACAAGTTGGGCATGTATACACGAGTTTAGAAGAATGAGAGGTGATCTTATTGAAATATTTAAGATCCTGAGGGGACTAGAAGGGGTCGATGCTGAGAGGATGATTCTCCTTGTGGGAGAGACCAGAACTAGGGGAAACAGTTTTAAAAATAAGGGGTCTCCCATTTAAGATGGAGAAGAGGAGAAATTTTTTCTCTCAGAGGGTCATGAGTCTGTGGAACTCCCTTCCCCAGAGAGCGGTGGAGGCAGGGTCATTGAATATTTTTAAGGCTGAGCTAGATTAACAAGGGAGTCAAAGGTTATAGTAGGTAGATAGGAAAGTAAGGTTGAGGTCACAATCAGATCAGCCATGATCTTATCAAATGGCAGAGCAGGCTCGAGGGGCCGATTGGCCTAATCCTGTTCTTAATTCGTATGTTCGTATGTAATGTCAGATATGTTATCCTCTTCCTCCACTGTGAAAACTGACACAAAGTAATTATTCAACATGTCTGCTATTTCCTTATTTTCATTTGCAGTATTACCCGCATCTGTTTTCAAAGGGCCCACGTTACCCTTGACTACCCTTTTTTGGCTAATATAATTGTAAAAAGTATTTGTTAATCTTGATATCCCTCGTAAGTTTCTTTTTGTATTCCCTTTTTGCAGCTCTTACTATCTTTTTTGTCTTTCTTTGCTGTTCTCTATATCTCTCCCAATCCCCCAGATCTATACTATTCTTCTCACTTTTGTATGCTCTTTCCTTTAGTTTTATGTTATCGCTCACTTCTTTTGTCGGTCATGGCTGTTTTATTTGGTAAGTAGAGCTCCTGCTCCTTAAGGGTATATACTGGTCCTGTATTAAGCTAAATTCTTTTTTGAAAACCTCCCACTGTTCATCTGTAGTTTTACCCGATAACCATTTTGACCAGTTTGCTGTCATCAGACTCTGTCTCATCCCGTTAAAGTTAACCTTACCAAAATCTAGAATCTTAATAACTGTGTTCAGTTTCTCCTTTTCAAATCTAACATTGAATTCAATCATATTATTATCACTGTTAGATAAATGTTCCCTGACTGTTAGATTATTAACTAAGTCTGGTTCATTACTCATTACTAAATCTAGTAAGATACTTGTTGGTTCTAGAACATACTGCTCCACAAAACTATCTTGAATGCATTCAAGAAATTCATTACCTTTCTTACTTGAGCTACTCTGCTCTTCCCAATCTATATGAAAATTAAAATCTCCCATGAAAACAACTCTGCTTTTGCGACATGCCTCTCTAATCTCTGAATTAATACATTCTGCCACTTCATTCTGCTTTCAGGAGGCCTGTGGACAACTTCCATTAAAGTTTAAGTCCTCTCTTATTCCTCAATTCTAACCAGAGAATCTCCACTGATTGCTTTCCCTTATCTCTATCCTCTCTGAGACAGATAATATGGAAAAAAATTCAGGGAAAATTAGATAAATATTTGAAGGAATGAGTGATTGAAGGATTTTAGTATTTGGGATCAGCCAGATGATTGCAGCGCCATTCCCAGTCCTGTACTTTCCTATGTTCCTCCTCAAATCAACTTTTTTCAACACAAAACAAGCTAGGTATTGCAGGCCTCTTGTTTCAACAGCTACCCCACACCCGAGCAAAAAGCATGTTATGGTCAGTAGCAGAACTCAAAAATGAAATAACTATGTGCCCATGGATGAGCAGAAAGAACTTGCATTTATATAGTGCCTTGTATGTCCTTAGCAAATCCCCAAGCCAATGAATTACTTACCAAGTATCATCACTGATATTTTGTAAGCATCTATTGCCACCCCTGCTCTATCCCTTGAATCTTGGCCCTGCTTCAAAGGTGGTTATGGTACCACATCAGAATCTTGACATTTTGTTGAAACTTGGCTTGAAATGTTTGAACCAGTGAATAAGAGCCCTCATTGAGCAAGAAAATTGGATCTGACTCTTTTGGCTATTAGATCAGTTATGAAATCAGGTGTGACATAACAGACCATTTTCGATAAGCAGTGTGAATGAAGTCTGAAATAAACAGTAGCTTTGGCACAATTAAAGCATATTGTGCATGCTTGAATTAACTTGGATTGATTGTGTACAGTGAAAGCCAGGCACAACCAGATTGAAACTTGTTACTACATTTGACTGATGTCTCAATTCCAATGCAAATAGAGAAGAACTGTGTCTGGACAAATAAATTGCAAGGCAGATTTTTTTTTACTTCTATCTCTCTGTCAAAATCCCTCCCCCCATGTGCAAGTATTCCCTGCGACTTTTGAAGATCACATATGACCCCACACCCCTAGTAGAAACTTAAGGGTAGATTTTCCTCTGCAGTTATGCTGGCTCCATGGTGTAACTGCAGCAGGCAGGTGACGAAAATCAGGTGGGGAGCCGTTCTACCAGCTCCCTATCATCTGTAACACTTCTGATTTCCTGCCAGAAGTGAAGCTGAGCGATTGGTTCCAAAGGCTAACTAAGGTTCTATAGTGGGATAATTACAAAACAAAAATACAACTTGGAGCCAGCTCCAGAGGCTAGCAACCACACTACACTGCAGCAGGTACCTGTGGTCCGCCACTGTCACTTACCTCCCCCAGCACCTCCGCGTGAGCTTCCCAATAGATGGGGTAACTCTGCCTGGAGCCCATTAAATACTATGGAAGTGACCTTAACATAAGAAGTGTATGAAAATAGGAACAGGAGCAGGCCATTCAGCTCCTCAAGCTTGTTCCGCCATTGAGTTAGTTTAGGGCTGATCTGTGCCATAACACCATTTACCCGCCTTTTCTCCATGTTCCTTGTTACCCCTACTGAACAAAAATCTATAGCTCTCTATCTTAAAAACGTCAATTGACTCAGCATCAACAGCCTTTTGAGGAGTTTGGGGAGAATTCCAAATTGCCACTACCCTTTGTGTGAAAAAATGCTTCCTGATTTCACTCCTAAATGGCCAAGCTCTAATTTTAAGAGTATGTCCCCTTGTTCTGATTCTCTCTCTTTATCTCATTGAAACATATAAGATTCTGAGGGGGCTAGACAGGATAGATGCTGAGTGCCTATTTCCCCTGGCTGGAGAGTCTAAAAGTACGGGGCATTGTCTTAGGATAAGGGGTCGGCCATTTAAGGCTGAGATGAGGAGGAATTTCTTCACTCAGAGGGTTGTGAATCTTTGGAATTTTCTACCCCAGAGGGCTGTGGATGCTCAGTCTTTGAGTATCTTCAAGGCTGAGATAGATAGATTTTTGGACTCTAAGGGAATCAAGGGATAGGGGAATCGGGCGGGAAAGAAGAGTTGAGGTTGAAGATCAGCCATGATCTTACTGAATGGCGGAGCAGGCTTGAGGGGCCATATGGCCTACCCTTGCTCCTGTTTCTTATGTTCTGTGTTCTGAATCCCCCCACCAGAGGAAATAGTTTCTCTGTATCTTATTTTAAAGATCTCAATTAGTTCACTCAAATTTCTAAAATCAAAGGAATATAAGCCAAGTTTATGCAACCTGTCCTCATAATTTAACCCATTAAACCCTGGTATCATTCTGGTAAATCTGCACTGTACCCCCTCCAAGGCCAATATATCTTTCCTGATATTTGATGCCCTAAACTGAATGCAGTACTTCAGATGGGGTCTGACCAAGGTGAGCTGAAATCATGCATCAGTGTAGGAATTAGAAGGAAAATCTGCCCCAGATTTAGCGCCAGATGGCTTTGCACCAATGCTAAACTTGTGTAGTGTAACTTGAATGTTAAGGCCCAAAGTGACTCCAAAGTGAAATCAAGTGAGATTCCCTACCCCAAGCTAGGCTCACTCCAGTGTCACGTCAGGACCTGACTGATGATTCATGTGGATGAATGAAACTCTTTTAATTTTTTCAACCTCCTGTTGAGCTTTGGAGGGATGGAGAAAGTTATTTCATAACTAACAATGTGCTGCTGGATTAATGAGTGCTAAAATTCATTCCTCTATGGTTCAACAAATTCATTGAGTGTGTAACTGAGCCTTGGAGACCAAGAAGATCCCAAGTCTGTAGAGTTAGCTGAACCCAGCTGGTAGGGTGCTACACTTGGCCTTTGGGTTAGGGAGGGGAAAAGTGACGAGAGTCCTTGCTCCTGATCGCTATCCAGCAATCCTTGCGAGGGAGTGCGCTATATGGATATGAGGACAGAAACAGCTTTTCCTGTAATGCTTCCTGCAATAGAATAGTCTACTGTTGCTCACTGCTACGGCTTCTATTTGAATAATGGCCATGTGGATCGGGTACTGGAGGGCAGCAGCAGGTACATGGGAACAACACCACCTGCACGTTCCCCTCCAAGTCACACACCATCCCGACTTGGAAATATATCACCGTTCCTTCATCAAAATCCTGGAACTCCCTTCCTAACAGCACTGTGGGAGTGCCTTCACCACACGGACTGCAGCGGTTCAAGAAGGCGGCTCACCACCACCTTCTCTAGGGTAATTAGGGATTGGCAATAAATGCCGGCCTCGCCAGCGACGCCCACATCCCATGAACCAATGAAAAAAAACTCAGCAATAAAACACACTGAAGAGAGCAGGAGTAACATACATTTACCATAAAAATCAAAGGAACATATTAGCTGAATGATTGCCAGGGAGTTGTACTGAAAGAATTTACCGAATGACGGACCACATCATCATGTGAATTCATGTGGTCCAACTTCATAAGGCAAATTATTCTGCATGTAGTTATAAAAAAAAACAAACACTGCTTTCTGCATCAGTATACATATTATTGGGTTTAATTCGCTGTTGGTACTATATCGCTATTACAATTTTCGGGTTGCTATTTATCTCATCCTCTGCTCCAAGGACCACTCATATGTGAACCCTAGCTTCTATTAACCTAAGTATGACCTTATACATACAGTAGCTGGTAATGTAGAGTAGCCCAGTGTAAAACTGAACACTTGTTACTGTAATTTGCTTTCTGAAATGACACAAGCCCTCTCATGTTTGGCTAGTCTTCAAATAATGTAAGAATAATCACCCTGTTAGACTATGTGGCTTACGCTATGATGACAAACTCTACTAATGATACTAAACTTGTATGAGATATTGAGACTGTCCTGTGAGCTTCCATGTGCTTGTATCTATATCGATGAAACAGAAAGAACTGATGAATTTGCTAAAAGCTGAGAACTATATTTCTCTTTTTGGGCATGGAGCTGTGAGTCAAACCTCCTTCACCGTGAGACGCCCCCTGATATGAGAACTTGGTTACTTAAATTGACGTTTTGCAGGCATTTGAATTTACCACTCCTCAAACAAAAGAAATGGACAACTGGCTCCAGGGAGTATCAATGGCAATTGATATCATCTAATGCTACTTGTACATAACCTTTCAGAGCCCTTTGTTGTATGACTAGAACCAGCCAATTTCCTCAGCAAGTGACTGAGGTGCCATTATTGCCTTTAAAATCTTAGCCAAATGTGTGAATGTGGAGTCTGTTCTAAATACAAACTAACTAAACCAACAGAAATCAATTTAAGATGAATCACGGAAAGAAAGAGCGAAATTGCATTACTATAGTGACTTTCATGACCTCAGAATGTCCCAAAGCACTTCACAGCCAATAAAGTACTTTTGAAGTGTAGCCACTATTGTAATGTAGGCAAACACAGCAGCCAACTTGCACACAGCAAGGTTCCCATAAACACAAAATCTGTTTTCTTTAGTATTGTTGGTTGAAGAATAGTTTCTGGCTAGGACACTGGGAAAGCTTCCCATGCTTTTTGTTAAATAGTGCCATGGGAGCTTTTACATCCATCCGAGAGGGCAGACAGAGCCGTGGACATCGGATAGTGTAGCGCTCCCTCAATATTGCACTGAGGCGCATAACCTTCTGACTCGGAAGAGAGCGTGCTATCACTGAGCCAAGGCTGACACCTTGGAAGATTTCTGATCTGTCACAGTTGTGTCTATTATTATGGTGGTGCAGGGAAAACTAGAGGTTTTAGATACTATTGGCAAGAGTTGCACATTGACCTCATCTTTGGACCATTGAGTACATCTCAACATTCAGTAATCAAGATTTTTTAAAATATTTTCTGCCAGATTTGTTTTTCTCTTTCTCTTCGTTGAGTTTTCTGTATTTGTTTATATTCAGCGCTATCAGCCGCAAGGACATGTCTGGAATCACAAGCCGCTGTCAGAATGGAGACTAATTCTAGCAAATAACTGCTCCAAATGTAAATAAATACAGAATCTTCATGTTATCGTATATCAGTAACTAAAGGGAATTAGATGCTAATCTGTTCCAAATTGAGATTAACTGAAATAAAATAGATCATTTCCTGCAGCAAATAAGGATTCATACTGTTATGCATGCTTTATGACTGTAGTCCCTAGGAGTTATGGCATTATCCCTGACAATGTCTACTAAAATGAATTGTTTTTGATTTAGGGCCATTCTGGTATCCTCCATTTATACTGCATGTTTAATCAGCCACTTACCTTAACCCATCAAGAGCTCCATTGATGCTACAGTGCAGCCAGACATCAGAAGCCATAAAATAGCGCCCCTTGAGTGGATCCCCAGCCTCCACTGTCCATTGGGAATCAAAGCATTTGTCTGGCTTTTACATCCACACAGGTACATGTATGAAACTAGGAACTTGTCAGGTGGAGCTGCAGATATAAATAGAATTCTGCACTGCAATAGCCCAAAGGGTTCTTTAATCTCAAAAATCCTTCTCACCTGTACAACATGGTACTTACCAATGTGTTATCCATCATGCAATCTTATAAGCTTACGAGAGCCTGCCTTCTGAAAGAGGGGCTGAGTCCTGGCCCCATCCTCTGGATGAGAGGTTGGAAATTGGCCTTTTCCTCTGCACATAGTGAATTGGAAGATTTAGTAAACCCATTGATCATTGACCCACATAATCCATGTTCATGTCTGATCTGTAATGGGATATTAACTGGATACCATAGAGAGGTTTTTTTCTGGACAGGTTACATTACAACTCTGTGCCTGATCCAGCATTGGTTAGCAGATTGTGGCTATGCATTTCACCACTTTCACAAATCCTTTTTGCTCTAAGTTAAACATTGTAAATAGCCATGATTTTTTGTAGTGATTAGACTTTCTGCTATCAATAGTTTCTATGTGGTATGTACATTTTTATCTTGCTGGCCTCATGACCTGCTGTTCAGGTTCCTCTGTCCCTTCCAGAACCAAGAATTGCAATCACTGTCAAATCTTCTCTATTGGTTTGGAAAGGACAGAGATTTTATATTTCTATAAAACATATTTCTTGTACCAATTGGTTTATGTAGATGTAACTAAAGATGAGGTACAGCGTAAAAGTTGATCCATTACTGAAATACTCTTACAGAAAGTACATGTATAAGGGAATTCAAAAGTTAAAACCAGTTATGTTACTGTTTTTGACTTTAAGGTTCAAAGATATTTTGATTTTACATCCAAATGGCTACTAGTTTTCTGATTCTTTTCCTATTGATTGTAGAATGTAGAATCCCTAGGTCCACTTGAGCATGTCCAACAGTATCTAAGCATGCTATAGTGAAGTACTCCTGGTTCTGCCAAACTGAGATATGTGCTTCTACATTGCAGTTTTTATACTGTAACATGGTTTCAGTTCATAAAATGGAGAATTTCTTATTACCCTTTGTGCAGGACATCTTTTTAAAAAAAAAATCAGCTTACAGTCCAGCTGCTTTTATATTGCAAAAGCCCCATGCTAGTGATGCTGGTTTCCAATGCACTGGTCTTTTGCAGCTAACTGCAACCCAAAAGCTAAAGTTCCAAAAGCCAACTTTACAAGGCCCACATGCCTGAAGCTGGTTCCACTAGCACAGGTCTAGTACAATATAAAGGCAACTTCTGTCATGCTTCAGGGCCACCTACAGTAATTATTTTACTGAGATGTAATATTGTAATGTTAGTGCTGAAAACTGATGTGTAAGGCCAGTTTTGCAGTGTATTGGGAAATAGATTATTGAAGTTTAATCTTGTCTCATCATTGGAGCAATGGGTGAAATATTTGATGTGCATTGTGGCCCACAAAATTTGAGATAACTAGATAGCATCGAAGCAAATGGGTGCATTGAAAGCCTATAAGCAGGCCACTTACCTTTCTGCACTGTCAACCAGAGAATGGTACCTTTTATTGCAGGGAGAAAATTAATTTACAAGTGAAGGAAAAAAAAGGCAGAAATAACCTTAAAATAATGAACCATTTTATTGAATAATTGGAGGTCATATTTACGGGCCTACTTTAAACACTCCTTACGATATGCACACTGAAATACAACAAAATAATAAAAGATCCTCACAAGTCGGTATGTTCTGCTATTTAATCTTAAGTGTGAAATAACTGCCATCGCAATGTATTCTAGCCTGGAGGCATCTTGTGTAACAGTGTTTTGATAGGTTTCCAAATTGGTCCATGCAGAATTGGCAACAATAACAAATCATGCAGCTGTCATTATTTGAGGCATGGTGGGCAGAATTGGCTTGCATTACATAATGGTTAAGAGAAAAGCAGCAGCATTGTGTTGTCATTCATGAACCAGGTCAGAAAATTGCTCTTGTCTTGAGAGGAAAGAAGCATGAAATGTGATTCACCAGTTCTGTGAATAAAAAATGGAATGGAATGTAGTAAAAAGAAGAAGAAAGCATTCATATTATAGTATGTAGAGAGAGATAGACAGTATATTTTATAAGAATTACATGTTTGCTGAATACATTTTCTTTCTGTCATTTTTGTTTTTTGCAGAAGCTGTTATACAGAAGATCCTAGGGATAACTAAACATTACACCTTGACTTCATATCTGGATAGGTAGGTATAGTGCAACATACAAGGATATAGGAAGGAACAGTACAATTGTGTCTTTAAGGGGAATCTTAATGCTTTGGGGGAGAGGTGGTGGTTCTGGTTGACAATTTTATGAAATTATTTCTGATTTTAAGCAGCCTAGAAGCTCTTATGTAACAGCCTAAGACTCTTGACCTAATGTGCTGTCAGTTTGATCTCAATGGATAGAATTTGTTTCCAATACTTACAAGTATAACGAGGACCCATTCATGTTGAGCGGTGGCCTTAAACACCTTATCTACCTGTCTTGCTACCTTCAGGGATCTGTGGACATGCACTCTAAGGTCCCTCTGTTCCTCTACATTTCTCAGTATCCTCCCATTTATTGTGCATTCCCTTGCCTTAGTTGCTCTCCCCAAATGCATTACCTCACACTTCTCCGGATTGAATTCCATTTGCCACTTTTCTGCCCACCTGACCAGTCCATTGTTATCTTCCTGCAGTCAACAACTTTTTTCCTCACTCAATCATACGGCCAATTTTTGTATCATCTGCAAACTTCTCAATCATGCCCCCCCTACATCTAAGTCTAAATCATTGATATATACCATAAAAAGCAAGGTACCTAGTACTGAGCTCTGCGGAACCCCACTGGAAACAGCCTTCCAGTCACAAGAACACCTGTCGACCATTACCCTTTGCTTCCTGCAACTGAGCCAATTTTGGATCCAACTTGTCAATTTCCCTTGGATCCCACGGGCTTTTACTTCTCTGACCAGTCTGCCATGTGAGACCTTGTCAAAAGTCTTGCTAAAATCTGAGTAGACGACATCAAACGTGCTACTTTCATTAACCCTCCTTGTTACCGCCTCAAAAAATTCAATCAAGTTAGTCAGACAGGACCTTCCTTTAACAAATTCTTGCTGATTGTCCTTGATTAATCCGTGCCTTTCTAAATGACAATTAATACTGTCCCTCAGAATTTTGTCCAATGATTTGTCTACTACCGAGGTTAGGCTGACTGGCCTGTAATTACTCGATCTATCCCTTTCACCCTTTTTAAACAATGGTACAACGTTAGCAGTCCTCCAACCCTCCGGCACCATGCCTGTAGCCATAGAGGATTGGAAAATGATGGTCAGAGCCTCCACTATTTCCTCCCTTGCTTCTCTGGGATACATTTCATCCGGGCCTGGCGATTTATCTACTTTCTTATCTACTCTACTTTCAATGATGCTAAACTCCTTAATATTTCCTCTCTCACTAGGTTTATCCCATCCAATATTTCACACTCCTCCTCCTTAACTACAATGTCTGCATTGTCCCCCTCTTTTGTGAAGACAGATGCAAAGTATTCATTAAGAACCATACCCACGTCTTCCGCCTCCACACACAGGTTACCTTTTTGGTCTCTAATAAGCCCTACTCTTTCCTTAGTTATCCTCTTGCTCTTTATGTGTTTATAAAACATCTTTGGGTTTTCCTTGATTTTACTTGCCAATATATTTTCATGCCCTCTCTTTGCTTTCCTAATTTCTTTTTTAATTTCACCTGTGCACTTTCTATACTCCTCTAGGCTTTCTGCAATATTGAGCTCTCGGTATCTGACATAAGCTTCCCTTTTTTGTCTTATCCTACCCTGTATGCCCCTTGACATCCAGGGGGCTCTAGATTTGAGAGTCCCACCCTTTTTCTTTGTGGGAACATATTTGCTCCGAACCCTCACTATCTCCCCTGTGAATGCCTCCCACTGCTCTGACACTGATTTAATTTCAAGTAGCTGTTTCCAGTTTACTTTTGCTAAATCACATCTCAGCTTAGTAAAATTGGCCTTTCCTCAATTGAGAACTTATACTCCTGATCTATCTTTGTCCTTTTCAATAACTACGCTAAATCTAACTGAATTATGATCACTACCACCAAAATGCTTTCCCACTGATACCCCTTCCACTTGCCTAGCTTCATTCCCTAAAACTAAGTCCAGAGCTGCCCCCTCTCTTTTTGGGCTTGCTACGTACAGGCTAAAAATGTTCTCTTGAATGCATTTTAAGAATTCTGTGTCCTCTATACCTTTTACACTGGTACTATCCCAGTTAACATTAGGGTAGTTAAATCCCCTACTATTACTGCCCTACTGTTTTTGCACTTCTCAGAAATTTGCCTACATATTTGCTCTTCTATCTCCCTCTGACTGTTTGGGGGTCTGTAGTACACTCTCAGCAGTGTGATTGAACCTTTTTTGTTCTTCAGTTCAACCGATATGGGCTCATTTGATGATCCTTCAAACATATCATCCCTCCTCACAGCTGTAATTGTTTCTTTATTGCGACCCCCCCTCTCCTTTTTTACCTCCCTCTCTTTCTCGTCTGAAAACCCTGTAACCAGGAATGTTGAGCTGCCATTCCTGCCCCTTTCTAAGCCATGTTTCAGTAATAGCTAAGATATCATACCCTCATGTGTCTATCTGTGCCCTCAGCTCATCTGCCTTATTCACTAGACTCCTTGCATTGAAGTATATACCATTAAGCACTGCCAAACGTCTTTGTTGTCTATTTTCTAGCCTTTGTTTCCTCTGCCATCCAAATTCGCTTACTAATTTTCTGCCTTCCATTTCCAGCTCTGCTTCTCTCCCTTCTGAATCTACACTCAGATTCCCATCCCCCTGCCAAGCTAGTTTAAACCCTCCCCAACAGCACTAGCAAACCTCTCTGTGACCATATTGGTCCCGGCCCTGTTGAGGTGCAACCCATCCAGCTTATACAGGTCCCACCTACCCCAGAACCGGTCCCAATGCCTCAGGAATCTAAAGCCCTCCCTCCTGCACCATCTCTCCACCCACGCATTCATCTGCACTATCCTCCTGCTTCTGTACTTACTGGCGAGTGGCACTGGGAATAATCCGGAGATTGCTATCTTTGAGGTCCTGCTTATTAATCTCTTTCCTAGCTCCCTAAAAGCTGCCTGCAGGACCTCATCCCTCTTACTGCCTATGTCATTGGTACCGATCTGGACCACGACCTCTCGCTGTTCACCCTCCCCCCTCAGAATGTTCTGCAGCCACTCAGTGACATCCTTGACTTTCCTCTTTGCGTTCAAAAGCTTCCTAAGCTGTGCTTTTGCTTCTCCATCCATCTTTTCCCTTTCTCCTTCCTGCTTGTTTCCCACCTCGCTATAAGGCTGTTTGGAATGTCTTTCTGTATGTGAGGAGCACTATAGAAATGTGCGTTAGTGTTTTTCGTTAAAAAAAACTTTATACCTTTCTGCTTTACAGCTTATAAATTTATGCACATTTTAAAATGTTATCCCGCAGTTGTTTTAACTTGCAGGTTTTTACAAGATGAGCACTGGGTGTCACTTGAGGCTTCCTGCTTATTCTTCATTCTGCCCTATTTCAAACATGATGCAGTCAGTAATGCCACAGAAGATCCATTAATATATAGAATATGTGGCAAAGACGAGTCAATTGTGATGTTCCTTCTAGTAGCAGCCAAAACATTTAGGCCCTGATTTTCGGCTTTGGGCGCAATCGGCAGTTGGGTGCAAATTGTGCCCGAAAATGATACCGACTGGGTTTTATTGCGAGTTTCCGCTAAATGCATTAACATAATCACAAACATAAAATCTTCCATGAATCAGCACAATCCGGCAGCTTAACAGAACGTAATCGTTTATTCTTTTTGCAATAAAAAATAGTCATTGACGTATTTAAGATGTATTTAGAGTGATAACCTGGTGCAGTTGGGCAATGACCATCTCCAATAAGAGAGAGTCTAACCACCTCCCCATGACATTCAACGGCATTACCATCGCCGAATCCCCCACCATCAACTTCCTGGGGGTCACCATTGACCAGAAACTTAACTGGACCAGCCACATAAATACTGTGGCTACAAGAGCAGATCAGAGGCTGGATATTCTGCGGTGAGTGACTCACCTCCTGACTCCCCAAAGCCTTTCCACCATCTACAAGGCACAAATCAGGAATGTGATGGAATATTCTCCACTTGCCTGGATGAGTGCAGCTCCAACAACACTCAAGAAGCTCGACACCATCCAGGACAAAGCAACCCGCTTGATTGGCACCTCATCCACCACCCTAAACATTCACTCCCTTCACCACCGGCGCACTGTGGCTGCAGTGTGTACCATCCACAAGATGCACTGCAGCAACTCGCCAAGGTTTCTTCAACAGCACCTCCCAAACCCGCGACCCCTACCACCTAGAAGGACAAGAGCAGCAGGCACATGGGAACAACACCACCTGCACGTTCCCCTCCAAGTCACACACCATCCCGACTTGGAAATATATCGCCGTTCATCATTGCTGAGTCAAAATCTTGGAACTCCCTTCCTAACAGCAATGTGGGAGAACCTTCACCACACGGACTGCAGCGGTTCAAGAAGGCGGCTCACCACCACCTTCTCAAGGGCAATTAGGGATGGGCAATAAATGCTGGCCTCGCCAGTGACACCCACATCCCATGAACGATTAAAAAAAAAGTTTTATTAATACAGCTTAAAATAGGCTTATCACAAACACTAACCATTTTTAATCAGTGTCTAGTCCTCCACCCGAGAGTAAGCTGATTTTAAATCACTGAAAATGATTTAAAAAACTATACTGAAGTGTTTACTACTTTAATTGCTGTATACTAGTCAGTTTCTTAGTAAATTAAATATTTTTTAATATTTAAAAATGTTTAACATGTGCCTTTGCACCTAAGAAATCTGGCTTAATTTTAAGACCCTCCTCAAACGGCCGCAATCAGCAGAAACTCGCCATCCTCGTTATTACGATTGGGGGCCAAGGCCAGTTTTGTGGGCGGGGCCGGCTTCAGCACAAAACATCACGGAAATTCGAATTACACTGGGTGTAAATCGAAATTCCATGATATTTTGCGCTGATTCGGCCAGATTGCGCTGAAAAAGCCAGCACAATCTCATGAAAACTCAGGGCCTTAATATTCAATTAATATCAAATGGCACTGTATCATTTGGCAATCAAGTACTCTCATTGAACACTGCTAGGTAACGATGAACTTGATGATGCTGAATTTGGGAGCCACCTTCCTGGAGATTGTAATGATTTTTGAAAGAATATTAATTTTAATAGAATTAGGCTTGGCCCTGTAGGAACAAGAAGAGGTAATATATGGCAGATCCATCACTATCTGGGGAAAGGGCGGGGGAGTGGGACTAGCTGGATTGCTCTTGCCTACAGCCGGCGTGGACTCGATGGGCCAAATGGCCTCCTTCCCTGCTGTAACCATTCTGTGATTCTATGATCTGTAACGAGAAAAGATAGGTTAATATTTTGGGTGTAGACACTTTATTAGAACTGGAAGTTGAGAAGAACATCAGATAAAGGTCAGATATGCTGACTCCTGACACGAAGATGCAATTAGTAGGTAGAATAGTCTGTGAAAAGGTGTCTCTAAAAAAGCTGGAAAGTGATGAAAAACTGTTGGATGATGTACAAAGATCATCTCCATCCAGCAGTGAAAAGGCATTGAAAGAATAAGAGATTTGAAAATAGCTGAGTAGGACAAAGGCGTGGAAAAAAAAACTTTAAAAATGTTCCAAATTGAAGAGTGAAAAGTGGAAGGTGAATGGAAGAAACGTGCAAGAAAGTGTTCAGGCTAGAGGGTTTCAGAAAGCTGAGGAGTAAGATTCCTGATGTTTGCATTGAACTTGGCTGGAAGCCAAAGATGGAAATATCAGAGTGGGAATGAAAGGGGCAGTTGAAAGCATAGGAAAAAGTGATCATAACATTTTGAATTGCTTTATCAATTTCTGCAGGTTTGCAAGGACAGAGGGTTGAAAGTTTCGGGAGGCTGTCCTTGCAAGCTACTGTCCCATCTCCAACCTCCCTGTCATCTCCAACTCCTTGAACGTGTTGTTGCCTCTGAAATGTGCCTACCTTTCCCACAACACCATGTTTGAATCTCTCTACGCTGCCCCCACAACAGCAGCGAAACGAGCCTAATCAAAGTTACAAATGACATTGTCTATGACTGTTACTGTGGTGTACTATCTGCCTTCGTCCTTCTCGACCTCTCTGCAGATTTATGACACAGTCAACCACACCACCCTCCTCCAGTGCTTCTCCTCCAATGCCTCTCCTCCATTGTCCAGCTCAGTGAAACTATCTTCGCTTGGTTCCGCACTTAGTTATCTAACCATAGACAGAGCATCTCCGGCAATGGCTTCCCTTCCCATTTCCACACCGTTACATCTATGCTTAGCCCCTCCCTTATCCTCCTCTACATGCTGCCCCTTGGCGACATTGACATCGATCGAAGACAGGATCAGGTTCCACATGCATGCTGAGAACACCCAGCTCTACCGCTCCACCACCTCTCTGAACCCCTCTAAGGTCTCTGTTGTCAGCCTGCTTATCAGACATCCAGTTCTGGAAAAGCTGCAATTTCCTCCAGCTAAACGGTGGGTAGACCAAAGCCATATTCTTTGGCCACCACTACAAACTCTGATCCCTTGCCACTGATTGCATTTCTGCCCATGACCACTGTCTCAGATTGAACCAGACTGTTTGCAACCTCACTGTCCTATTTGGCCCCAAGTTAAGTTTCCTACCCCACATCCTCTCCATCACAAAGACTGCCTACATCCACCTCTGTAACATCACCTGTCTCCGCCCCTGCTTCATTCCATCTGCTGCAAAACTTTCATCCTTTGTCACCTCCAGACTTGACTATTCCACTGCTCACCTGGTTGGCCTCCCATCCTTCATCCCCCCCCCCCCCCCCCCATAGACTTCAGCTCAAACTCAGCTGTCCGTATCCTATCCTGCAACAAGTCCCACTCACCCATCACCCCTGTGTTCACTGACCTACATTGGCTGCCGGTCCCACAACACCTCCAATTCAAATTCTTAGCTCATGTTCAAGTCCCATCATGGCCTCACCGCACTCTATCTTTGTAACCTTCTCCAGCCCTACAAAGTTCCCTCCAAGAAGCCTGAGTCCTCCAACTCTGGCCTCTTTTGCATCCTGAAATTACTTTGCCGCAGCCTTGGCAGCCGTGCATTCAGCTGTTTACTCTGGAATTCCCCTTTAAAGCTCCCCGCCTTTCTACCTTCCACTCCTTTAACACCCTCCTTAAAACCCATCTCATTGACCAAGCTTGTAGTCACCCTTCCAAATATCTCCTGCTTTAGCTCATTGTCAATTTATTTTCTGATTGCGCTTCTGCTAAGTGCCTTGGGACATTTTTGCCCTACGTTAAAGAAACTATATAAATCCAAGTTGTTGTTCTGCAGGTTTGAGGACCAGAGATTTTCTAAAATTTGATCGCTCCTGCTTCCATTGAAAGAGAATGCTGTCTCTGATTGGTTAGAGAACATTGGATTGAAATTGGTGTCAGTAGTATTATCATGCAAGCATTTGATGCACTAGTCCCAAATTCCTTTATCCACTATCATAATGGAGGCTTCAACCCACTTGCTGTAAACTGGTTAACAACTGCATTGAAGTAAAAGAGAGGGCAATTTGGAATGAGTACGTTAAATGTTCATACAGAAATGTCAGCAAGTCATTTCTACCTTCATATCCATTGAGAGGTATCACCTGATTTTCCCCCATTTTTTTCATTTATCTAGTAACCTAATACTGTTAATACTGAATAATTTTAATGCAACAGTAGCCCCCACCCATGTGTTCTGCCAATTGCATATAGGCAAATAAAGACAAATAAAGTTTGACAACAAATAATAGGAAGATGGTTGTTCCTGTCTTGTACCATGCCGACAGAAAATTTCAAGTGTAAAGTTAGAATATATTGCCTGAACCCACCCCAAATAGTCTGGTCCAAAACCAGATTTCTCCAAGGCACAGAATAAATATTGTCAATCCACCCTATCAAATGCGTGTTTGGCATCTTGGAAAATGAAGGCCATTGTGACCACCTGTTCTTCTACTTCACAAAAAGCCTGTGTTGGACATCATCAGCTGCATACTGTTTTTTAATAAACTCCACATGATTTTGATTAACGTTATTAATCCCTGCATGTCAGGGCACGTCCTTGCCAAAATTGAAACATCCACCTTCAGGTGGGAAATTGGCTGATTCCTGTAGGTTTTCAGCTTGCCACTCATGTGTTCATTGTCCTAGAATTATTTGAGGGACTTAATTCTTGTTACATCTTGGACAATAATCTTGTGATTCACTGGATGATTGATTATATATGTCAAACTTTCTTGCAGAGTCCAAGGGTTGACATTCTTAAAAACAAAAATGCTTTTCAGAATTAAAAAATACATTTTATATAAATCATTTCTTCTCATATTTTATGAATTCCAGGTTAGATCCCTGGGAGACTTTGATGGTCACAGCTGCTCAATTAGAATTATTGCCATTGATAACTCCTCTCTGTTTCCTATTAACTAGCCAGTTAATATTCCAATTCTAAATTTCCTTCATGATCCCATGAGATTTCACTTTAGCCATTAGTTTCATGCAAGAGACCATACCAAGTGCTTTCTGAAGTCAAGATGTATGACATTCACCCACTTGCCTTCATCCAGCAACTATGGTACATCCTCAAAGATTTCAATAAATCTGTTAGGCACAACCTGCTTCTTATAATTCCATGTTGGCTTGTATTTATTTCCTTTATTTTCCTCGGTGCTTTTGATTTGTTTTCTGTATAATACACTTTATTTTCCTATCATATCTGTCAAACTAATGTTTCTCTAATTATCAGGTCATGTTTCTGTGCTTTAAGAAAAAATTGGAGTCATATTTGGGAGTTGTCTTGTTTCTTCTTTGCCCAATGAGTGGATAAAAATTTCTGCCAGAGGACTACTTCTACGCTAAAAATGTCCACTGTCCAATCAGTGCAGGGACCACTGTTTTCTGTTATATTAATGACACAAAACTTGGAAGGGTAGTAAACAGTGAGAAGGATAGTGATAGACTTCAAGAGGATATAGACAGGCTGGTGGCATGGGCGGACATGTGGCAGATGAAATTTAACGCAGATAAATGCAAAATGATACATTTCGATTGGAAGAATGAGGAGAGGCAATATAAACTAGAGGGCACAACTCTAAAAGGGGGAGAGGAACAGAGAGATCTGGGGGTATATGTGCACAAATCGTTGAAGGTGGCAGGGCAGGTTGAGAAAGTGGTTAAAAAAGCATATGGGATCCTGGGCTTTATAAATAGAGGCATAGAGTACAAAAGTATGGAAGTCATGATGAACCTTTACAAAACACTAGTTTGGCCACAACTGGACTATTGTGTCCAGTTCTGGGCACCGCACTTTAGGGAAGATGTGAAGTCTTTAGAGAGGATGCAGAAAAGATTTACTAGAATGATTCCAGGGATGAGGGACTTTAGTTACGTGGATAGACTGGAGAGGCTGGGGTTGTTCTCCTTGGAACAGAGACTGTTGCAAGGAGATTTGACAGAGTAGATAGAGGGAAACTGTTCCCATTGGCGGAAGGGTCAAGAACCAGAGGACATAGATTTAAGGTGATTGGCAAAAGAACCAGAGGTGACATGAAGAAAAATTTTTTTACACAATGAGTGGTTAGGATCTGGAATGCATTGGCTGAGGGGATGGTGGAGGCAGATTCAATCACGGCCTTCAAAAGGGAACTGGATAAGTACTTGAAAGGAAGAAAACTGCAGGGCTATGGGGATAGGGTGGGGGAGTGGGACGCGCTGGATTGCTCTTGCACAGAGCTGGTGTGGACTTAATGGGCCGAATGGCCTCCTTCCATGCTGTAACCTTTCTATGATTCTAGCAAAAGGTTTGAACTTTTTTCTCGATCAGCATGTGAAATCACACATTAAATATATTTGTTTCTGTATAAATAAGATTTTGCCAGGCAGGGAGGTATACAATATATTTGGGAGCTCGTTCCTTTTGTATGAATATTATGCACCAGCTGTGACGCTATTTACATCACCACTGTACATTTAGATTAGTTTCAACTTTACAGTTTTTTCAAGTTAAATGCAATGTAATCCTTGCAAGTTATGCAGTTTGATTATTCAGCAGGTTAAGGTTTAAACCATTAGCCACTACATTTTATTATCTAGCACTGATTATTCTGCAGGGTAAGGGTTACTCACTGTCTAACTTTATGGAGTTCATCTCTATTCATTGGTATAAGGTAACAACATCTCAATAGGTGAAATGGAGCCTGTTTCTTTTTCTGCCTTTAGCATACAACTTTTTAAGTCATGGCCCCATTTTAGGAGCCTCCATAACCAATGGCAGTGGAATCAATGGAATTTTGTATTATTCCTCTATTAACAATGGTATTAGTGTGGTGAACACCAGAACTGCAGTGCAGATTTTGATCTGACATTAGGATTTAGCTTTTCTTTAGAAACCTTCAGGAACAGTTAATGATAAATCTTTTTCTCTTTCAGTTTAAGCTGCAAGCGATGCATCATCATGGGCAATGGAGGAATAGTGGCCAACAAATCCCTTGGATCAAGAATTGATGAATATGATGTTGTAATAAGGTGAGTTTTTATTTCATCTGCATCGTAGTTCTTTGTATTTCTTGTACATTTGTAATGTGGTCAGATCTATCTGAAACTTGGCTGAGTTATATGTTTATATTTTAGATATTGGATGGACAACTGGGAATGAGAAGCAGACTATGACATTAATGTAAAATTAACAAGATTCAAGCGAGGCAAGAATGGGAACTGTACCAATGGAATAGCACGACTGCAGGACACTGATTAATTTAGTGGAAAGAAGGAGTTAAAGATAGAGGCAAGGTATCAGGTCAGCAGCAGCAGAGATGTTGAGATGGTTGAGGGCCAGAGGAGAGGGTTTCCTGTTTTGTCCTTCTACCGGCTTCTGGGCTGGATCCGACTTGTGGTTTCCTGGGCTTCACTCTGTTTCCTGCTGAATTTCTGCACCAAACTCTGCTTGGTCTTGTGGATCAAACCACTCCTGTTGGGGCCCTGGATCAATCTTCACTGGCTACTGGTTCATACTAGGCTCTTCTGATGGATCCTGGAAAATTGTACACCCTTGGCAGTTCCTGGAATATCCTCCATCACTCCAGTGCAGTAGCCTTGTAAAGCCCAGAAGCTAATAGAGCAGTGGAATTCAGTCCAGGAAACAACTTTACATGTAATGAGAGTTATCTTTCGTTGGATGCCTGGATGTCCAGTAGCAGAAGAGTCTCAGGTGGACGAGTGGAAGAGCAGACTCCCAGCAGAGGAATCCAGAAGATCAAGTGGTAGTGGAGTCCTGATGGTGGAGACAGCATCAGGTGACAGTCAAAGCAGTTGGGGTTGGGTAATATAGCCTGGAGCAGGTAGCTTTAACTTGTGGATTAAGTTAAGTTATACTAATTATTAAGAGATGGGGTCCTCAAGCAGTAGGTGACTGTGAAGAAAGGGGAAGGGATGGCCGTGGATGGCCATGGATGAAGTTGGCGAGCAGAGCAGCTCAGCAGGGAGTTACCAGCCCAGGGGCCATCATGCAAGAAGTCTAAATGACATCAGTGTACAAGTTGCATAACTTTATTCTGAGCACTGAATAATTTGGGATACAGTGCTAATTAAGCACCAAGTATTATAATACTATATTTTCCTTCTGGGCACGATTCCACTAAATTGAGTTTTAAAAATAATTTCCAAGTAATTCATTAAAACACGAAAAGCAAATATTGGAGAAGGAAAACCCTGCTCTTCCCCCCCGCCCCCATACCCCTGAAGTGAGAGGAAAAAATACCAGCTTTGCCCCTACTCATAATTGCTAAAAACCTAATTTAAACATCATTTGCAAGTAGTTCAGGTATGGCTGCTTTTGAGTATATTTTCACAGACCGTAATGGCTCAGAATGGCCTGGACTCACAGAAGATAATGACATTTTGTCCATGCCTTGTTTACTCATGATTCCTTTTTAATCAGCACCAGTGATTCAGAAATGAGAATTAGTCACAATATAATTTTATATTTTTTGTTGTGGATAAACGAGCAAGATTTTCCTTTGATCTTTCTCATTTGCTCATGTGTGAAGCACTAGCTTTTACATCTGTTACTACTTCTTTGCACTCACCCTTGTTTGGTATTGGACACACACACACACACACACACACACACTGCTTGCTGCATATTCAAACTCTTTTAACCTCTTCACTTTGATAACTAGAACCTGACCATGCATTTTCTTTTTAATTTGTGTGTTATTAAAACAAGTTCTCTTTCTTTTCTGTCCTTCACTGTCCTTGTTTCCTGTGCTTCTGAGTTTTTGTTGCTGCTTTTGTCTGTCTGGAACCTTTTTGAAATGAAATGCTTCTTAATTCGTTCTAGAAGAAGTACTAGTACAATACAACAGTGCTGGGATAGTCCATCAAGGCTGGTGTCCATTAGGTTGTTATTCAAAATCTACCAAGAGCAGGGAGTTAAAATAGATTCAGGCACATTACTTTCACAAGCTTATTCTGTTTCTCAAGACTCTCAACCCATATAAAACAGAATGTATTATTGCTCCATAAAACCATTCCTTCCTGTTATCTGACCCCACTATACCTGTAGCCTAATGTCACAGTGTTGTAAAATGTCCAATCCAATCATATATAATGTTAGAACCTTACAGAAAACTAGTGCTCAAAGCAGTATGGTAATTATGAAATAATGGAAACTGCCTATGTAAACTTGTCACACTGTAATTATTTCTTGCCAGTACTTTAGAATCTCAGTTTTACATCCCCTAGTTGCTCAACCTGTACTGCAGAGAAACCGCTTTGCCGCAACCAACTCTGCTGGCTAAATTTACGTAAATGTTGCTGTTTAATTATAAATATTAAATCAAGGTATCATAAAACATAAGAACATAATGTATGACTTTAGAATTGGGACTGAATAACTTTTGTGCACCCTGGTCCATTATCCACCCGCTTCATCTGAAGACTAGACTTGGTCTTGACTCTCCACGTGCAACACCACAAGAGATCGACTAGTAATACACAATATTTAAAATGTATTCAAGGCTATACCATACTCTCTGGTTTAGATGACTACAAACCACTTGAATTTCAGAGGGCTACATGCATTATGTTTTGTGGGTGAGGAGTAGGAGACAGAGAATCAAGGGTTCAATTGTAATTAGGCTTTGCTGTAACTACTCACGACATCAGATTAATGGATAAATGTGTAAATGGGATAGTTTCTGTTTTAAAACCCTACATGCATGTCTGTACAATGTGCACATAGCTATGTGGTGCCCTGATTGCTCTATATTACACCTCAGACACGCTGCTGCATGAATGATATTTGAAAGTCTCTTTTAATCGCTGCCTTCATTGTTCACATATGTGAGTAATACATTCGTGCTTAGTTCACTATGAAAAGAAACCAAAAGCTGGGGGATTCTCTGGTCTGCGTGATTCAAATCAAAATATCTACCATGGATCAAATCCTTAGAATTGCAAAGGGAAAGTTTCATGTGTACTTATGGACATGTTTACAGTTTCATACAAAATTCAAAATTGACTTAGTCCACATTTTCGTATTTTTTCTTTCTCTCAGTTCCCCCCGCTCCTTACTCCAGATGGACAAAGGTGCTTAACTGTGAGTGCACTGCCTGTGGAGTGAAAGAAATGTACCAGTTCAGACCAGACAGGGCACCATACTTACCCCTACTAGCTTTAAGCAAAGCTAAAGACCAAAAACATGGTTTTGCCTAAATCTTATCTGTAGGTGTTGGCCTGAAGCACAGTTTTTTTTAAAAGAAAGAAATGAACTCTTGGCCACTTTGAGATAGGAGCCCAGAAACTGAGATGAGAGTTTTTGAAATGCATTATTTCAGTGTCATTGCTGAAAAGTAAGCCACCTTTCTTGGAAGGATGCATTCATTCTTCCTGTTAATATTAAAAATTGCTGCAAAGTACATTCATACCCTCATCATATTTCAATATATTCAGCATCGCTGTTCTACCTTGGGTGAAGAATTGTGCTCATGGCTACAAAATGGTGCCATTGCTACTGACATGACATGGCATGGGATGCACTAACTTTGAATTAGTCTTATTTATGCCATGCTTACACTTTTTGGATTTAGTGAATAATGTCTAGGAATTACATCTCAACCAAGTTTTTGAAACAGTTGCCGGGGGTTGGCAAAGGTCACACATGTTAACTGGATGAAACCCCTGCCCCCAAAGACTATATTCAACACCATTTCCAAATCTTGCCATTGTCTTTAATTTCCAGCCAATAGCTGTAGCTAGCACAAAAGTAATCACGAAAACATTTTGCAGTTGTGATTGGCATGCTGGTCTCTGTTCCTGAAAGGCTCTACACTATGCACAATCTTGTAAATAGTAAGAGTGGTTAAAGGTTGCTTAATACTGAATTAGTAATAGTTGAGGTACGGGAGAAGACTGGTATTCCACAGCATACTAATTAACTGACTAGTTCTAAGTTGCAATAAAAAGGCTATAATTGTATATAGTCATAACGCAAAACACAATGATATCTTTCCACTTTCAGATCCATAACACCTTGTCTATCACTCCTTTAATCCTCTGGGTATTAGTATTCCACTAAAGCCTTTGTTTGCAATAAAAAAATGTTTTCTGTATACAGCTTTATCTTTTACCTTTGCAAAAGGTCTTGTACAGTGAACAAGCTGCAAATTCTGAGACTTATCCCTTGTACTGAATAAACAACTTAATCAGAGAGCTACTTTGTACGAAGTAAACTCAGTCTGACTAATACTTCTTATACAGAATAAAATCTTCACTCAGAGAGATATTCCTCACACTGAATAAATTACTCACTCAGAAAGATGCTTCTTATAGTGAATAAAGTCGTTCTGAGTGATACGCATAGAGATGCTCGAAGTAATAAACAAATCACTCACTCAACTCCTTACTCAGATAAATATTCCTTGTACTGAATATTGCTGTAGGATTGTGTTTGCTCGTGTTCCTTTTGTATTGTGAGCATAAGAACTGTTTTTAAAGACCTCTTTCTCTGCCCCTATGTGAAATATTTTATAAGCTGAATAAACTACTCATCTCATTAGTGAACCCATAATTGTTTTCTTTTGTTCAGCTTTTAAGGTTTGATCCAACTTCACAACAAACATTTGTATGTTTCTCCTGCCATTATTTCCTATATGTACAGAAGCAACAACGGAGTCAGGGAGTGAAATTGTTTGGCAATATAAGGGGGAAGCAAAGCTTTGGTCCTGAGAAAAGCATCTACGGAGCCTTGGTGCTTTATTGCAACTTCCAAACTGGGGAGTCCGGGTCCAACTTGTCTGAATTCTTAAGCCCACATTTCCCTCCTATGAAGTGCTGAAACAAAGTGCTTATTGATTTTGTATTCCAGTCATATGGAATGAAATCTGCACAGTGTATCCTTTAAAGTTATGTCCGTTTGAGGTGTTTAGATCTCAAGTCATTCTTGTCATCAGTCTGTTTGGGAGAATGCTGTTAGGCTCAAGTGATCCAGACAGTAGAGAATGAGTCTTTGATGGATCAGAGGATCAAAATTTACCATGAATCTTTGTCTTGCAGGAAATGACACACTTAAATGCTAGAAAAGAAGTTGAGTGCCTATGACAGTTAGTACAATTTGGAACTGAAAATGTAAGCTTTTAAAGAATTTTTTTGAGTCAGCTACATATCTGACCTGCAGAAACCCATCCCCATGTTTGAGTCTCCAATCCAAGTTATTGAGAATCTACGCAGCTAAAGTGCTGTTTGCCTGCCGTGGAATAGGCAAGAGAGACATCCCACTTACCTAAGCCCAGAGAGGTTTGGTGCAGGTCAGCAGAGCGAAAACTTAGGCATGCACAAGTGTGCACAGGGATACTGTGGGAGTTTAACCAGTTAAAACCGCATTGCCTACCAGCAGAGAGTACTGGTAAGTTTCCCGCTGCTTGTCTATCCAGGACTACCTTTCCTGTTAGGGTATTGACTTGCAGGCTTTTCTGGAGCTGAGTTAAAAGAAAATCTAGCTCCCAGTGACAGGTCTACTCCAGGTTTTATTAGTGAGCCAGGCTGGTTGATTGGACATAAAGAACACAATTTTAATATGCCGGCAGGAAGAGTCCAGGGTGGAGGGTGATTTGTGTGTGCCAAACCCGGAAGGGAAGTAGGCGGGTTGCGATCGATCGCAAACTTAATGAGGCCAATTAAAGCCTCTTCTGGGTTTTGTGCCTGGCAGCCAGCCTGATTGACAGGCTGGCTGCCGACAGGAGCTGCACATCCAGGGGTGGGGGGAGTGGAAGAAAGAGAGAAAGAGACCTCTTCGGCCATTGGGAGAGAGATTAGAGGGGTAGGGAAGACAAAGATAGGAGGGGAGGGTGGGAGACATCGGACATCGGAGAGGGGGTGCAGGTGACATCAGACATTGGAGAACGGCGGGGGGTGCAGGTGACATTTGTAAGGTTTTTTATTTATTTTTTTACAATGTGAAATGTAATTTAATTTAATTTATTTAGTTTATTTTACACTGATCTGACCATTCCCGCCTGGTTTTACCAGGCTTGAATGGAAGCCATGAGAAAGCCGCCCAGGTGAGGTCAAATTCTTTTTAACTGTGCAAAAGGCAAAAAATAAACTACCTTAAGTACTTCAAGAGATACATTTGACGCTTTAAATATTGTCCCACCGGCTTCAATTGCCGTCGGGCCTTCCAGGATCAGGTCGTGCACATTCATCAGCGGGTTGGAGCCAGGAATCCTGCCCCCTCCAAAAAAAAATCATGATTTTCTTTGCCTGCCCCCCCCCCCCCCCCACCGCCCTCAACACACCTGGACTTTCATTTTAAAATTGAGCCCAAAGTGCCCTGGAGACCTGCCGAGCTCAGGTATTGGATTATCAATTCTGCCATAGAGGATTAACTCAGTTCCAATTCCAGCCATTAGGTATGTCATTTGAGAGCCACCTTGATACCAAATGGATCTTGTTTGTCTTTCTCCCAAGAAGGATAGTCACTAATAGGTCATTAAATATCACACAAACCCTCACTATACAATGGACATATGCCTTCACGGTGGAGGGACTTACACAAGTCAACGTGGCAGCCACGATGATGTTCAGGAAGTCCAAATTCAATGCCCTATAGCAGGTTTACCCATCACCAACTGATTAATCCAGATCCACATGTGAATAGATTTGGTCTGCTATCAGGCTGACTCTTCATCCAAGGTACTTAGTGACAGGACGATGTAGATCAGAACACTTCCTTTTTGTAGTCATTTTTCTTTTTTTGCCACAAATTGATCTCGTAGCTTGATCCTGGTACTTACAAATGATCCTGAGGGGGAAGCGTTTCCATTGGATGCCTTGGCATTCTGAACCATGAAAGAGAGTTGTTTAGAAATGTCACAAGTTTAAACTGCATTGGCACTACTCTGTTATTCAAAAAAAGACAAGAAAGACTTTGCTGCTTTTCAGCTAGTGCCAGAAGGTTCATGCCCAGGCTGAAGTTGGCATCTACCAAAATAGATAATCCATTTGAAAAATGAGCACAGGCACAGACACCATTGGCCAAATGGCCTCCTTTTGCGTGTAAGTTCCATAAAGGTTGTGATTCTGTGACCCTCAGATACTGATATGAATCAGCAATTGAGGCAATTTAAGGAATAAATTCCTGATTGTAGCCACATAATAAGAAGTGAGGTTTGTAGTGAGCCAAGGCAAGTGGCCAAATGGCATGTTTCCCCACCTAGCTTCAGAAACATGTCAATATGGTGAATTCAATCCAGAGGCAAGCCACCGCATTGGTTATGAAAATATACTTTTCTGACTTGGGGATAAGTTTATATAATCTTATCCTATTCCTGGTTTCTTTACATTCTAGCATTTTGCTTTTACGCTACTCGAGTTGTAGAATATTCTTTCTGCTTTTATTTCCCCTTTTTATAAGTTCCACAGTTTTTGCTACCTTTTGCTACCTTGTATCATTTGCTATCCAAATGAGTGGCCTTAAAACCCCATAGATATTGCATAGATTTATCTTTAGAGAATGATTGGAGTTTTAATTTAAACCTGTCATACAAGTAGTCGTTAGTTTACTAGGTTCATGTTTTTAAAAGACTGATCAGTCCTAAGTGACACAGGTTTGAAGATCTTGCTGGTGAATGGGAGAAATTCTGTGATTAATTTTTATCTTTGTGATTTTTTTAATTCTGTGTTTGCAAATATTGAGCAGATGTGTGTGTGAATGGATGTATAAAATAATATACGCATAAATTTCCTTTCCTACTTAGCATTTCTCTCCATCTCCTCTTCCTCCAAAAGCATATTGAGCTGTCTCACGAATAAATTTATATTCTTCACTTCAGTAACCTTCCCTGGTAACTTATTCTTTATATCTATTTCCTTTTGTGTAAAACAGTTTTCTTTATTCCAAATTTCCTAATTTTAAAATTATTTCCCCCAGTTTATGTACCCCTTCCTCCATGTTAAACAAATTTGCCCGAATCAACTTTATCAATACTCTTTATAATTTTGTAAACTTCTGCTGAATCATCTTGTCGTTACCTCTTTTCCAAAGAGAACATGTCCCAGTTCCTTATCCTTTTACTGATAGTTTAGATTTCTGAGAGCAGGCATTATTTTGGTTGCCTTTCCAATGCACATTTCAAGGGTCACAATGTCCTCTGCAGTAATAAAAGAAGTACTTTTGATTTCTATTCTATCCAGTACCATGTTTGCCTTTTGTGCCCTGGGCTTGAGATTTCCACATTTTGCTCCAATGACCCCCAAAATTCTTTCCTGATCAGTTCGGTGAACAGGTGTCCATTTGGCATGTACTAACCATTCTGGTTCCTTGCTCCATTTGCCATTTACTGGCCTCTTTTCCCAATAAATACAAACCTTTTAAATCTGGTTATCTTATTTCTTATAATTTCTCTGCCTCTGATTTTATTATCTTTCTGGAAACTTTTGATATACTCATCTAAACCATAGAGGGAGAGTAACGAAATGTGACAAATCTTGAAAAGGGCTTTTTAATGTTTTTTTTAAAGCAGAAAAAAGTTGAGAGATGGAGGGGCTTATAGAATTCCAGGAGTAGAGTTGAGGGAGCTGAAGGCTATGGCACCAATGATAAGGCGAAGTGAGGGGGAATGCACAGAAGGCATGAGTCAGGACCAAAGGGCATGGCAGGGGTAATACTGCAAGAAGATGCAGAGATAAAAGTAGGGCAAGGTCTTGGATGGATTTGAGGATGAGGACAAAGATTTTAATTCAGTGTGTTGGTGAACAGGGAGCCAGTGGAGATGCATAATTGAGGTTTAAGTCAGTCATGAATTACAATGCACAGTTATTGAAGTTTGCATTTCCAGATATCTCAATTATTACCCAGATAAAAAAGAGATTGAGATGGGGACAAGGGAGAAAAGGGCACAGAGGATGAAAAATGGGAGCCTCACCATATCCACTGACTGTCATGATCAGGGCTATGATGAAGAGGGCAGTAACTTTGGTTGGGGGAGGGGGCAGAGTGAACATTCCACTCACACTGGTCCTGCCCCAGTAAAGCTTTGGGTGCACAGATTGAGCAAATAATTAAAGGAAACTTTTTCATTATTGCTGAATTCCTGTTAATTTCTCCTGCAGACTGAATGAAGCCCCTGTGAAAGGTTTTGAAAAAGATGTTGGCGCAAAGACAACCCTCCGAATCACATATCCAGAAGGTGCCATACAGAAACCAGCGCGGTATGAGAAGGACTCACTATTTGTGTTTGCTGGATTCAAACCTCAAGATTTCAAATGGTTGAAATACATTGTTTACAAAGAAAAAGTGGTAAGAATCCTCATTCTCGGATGGTAGTGGCACATTGTCTGGAACAATAAAGACATAGCAGATTAGATCTATGTGTTTAGTCATACACACCTATTAAATGTCCAGTGTAGTAACACTTCAAGTTCAATTCTTCCTTTGGGATGTAATGTTAAATATGATTGATTGAATAACATGTACATTAGGAAGTAGTTTTTTATTATTCCCTGGTGACTTGATGTGACTAAGCTGCATTCCTGAATGACCACAGTAAGGAAATAGTCTTCAGCGAGCGTCACAGCGAGCAGGAGTCTTCATTGAGGGTGACAACAGCAGCCAATTTTCATTAGTGAGTTGCATCAACAAGCGTTAGTCTCCAGTCAGAAAACACAGCAGGCAATGATCATCTGTGAGTGATGACAGTGGGCGGTTGTTTACAGCAAATTGGTCTGATTAACCCAGTACTAACTGTCTGTAGCAGACCTAACTGTCCCATTAATGACTATGCATTCATTTTACAGTAGCATTTGGTGAATTTTGAAATTGCTTCAGATCTCATGCCAATCTTGAATATGTTGGTAATAAATTAGGAGATAGTAAACATTTGCTTCTCTACATTGGGCTTGAAGTGTATTATACTTTAGTAAATTGATCAACACATGCTGCCACTCATGGGTTAACTGATGTTTTATGGGATAGCAGATGTGAGGAGAAAAAATTAGATATAATGATTCTACTTTCTACAGTGAGAAGCATCAATGTAACACATCAGTACTCATTAGATGTCCCATTTATATAATGAAATATGCTGAAATTTCTCAACAGTACTCATTTATCCTTTTTCTGCAATAATGGTGTGAGAACTGTTTGCCTCACATTGGTACCCATCAACAACTGTATTTATAGATCGACAGTGTGAGAAGTCTCAACACGATCCTTAAAATTTACCAGTTTTATTCCAATCATAGTCATTTTTGCAAGTGGTCCTCATTACTATGGTTTTTAAGTTCACCAGTGAGGTCTAATGCTATTGCTGTGCCATGCTGTTGTATTTTTAATGATCTTTTCAGTATATGAAGTGGGCTGGACTGTACGGCACTGAATTTCCTCTGCTGTTGCACTGAGAAACCAGTGTAATCTCAGCAGACGGGTGCAAAATAGGACAGGAGTTAATTTTGCTGCCCCTTTTTGCATTCGCCAAAATTCCGCTGCATAATAGGCACACCCAGATATGATGACATGCAAATGAGTAATTACGTCATATGATGTGTTTCCTGTCATTTACATCACGGAAAACAACAAGTTGAAAATTTATTTTTTGCTCTTCCCCGAGGACCACCAACGTACTTAGACTTGGGAACGCACTGTTGTGAGTTCCCTGGCCTATACACTTATTGCTCAATTTTGTGATTAGACATTAGCCCCATGGTCAAAACAAAAAAGAGACTTGCATTTATGTAGCGCCTTTCATGACCTCAGGACATCCCAAAGCGCTTTACAGCCAATGAAGTACTTTTGAAGTGTAGTTACTGTTGTAACCTAGGAAATGTGGCAGCCAATTTGTGCACAGCAAGGTCCTATAAACTGCAATGTGATAATGACCGGATAATCTGTAAATATTGGCCAGGGGCTAGAAATACCCACATGCACAAAACCTGGACAACATCCAGGCTTGGCTGATAAGTAGCAAGTAACATTCGCGCCACACAGATGCCAGGCAATGACCATCTTCAACAAAAGCGGACCTAACCACCTCCCCTTGACATTCACTGGCATTACAATTGCTGAGTCCCCCATCATCAACATCCTGGGAGTCACCATTGAGCAGAAACTCACTGGACCAGCCACATAAATGCTGTTGCTACTAGAGGAGGTCAGAGGTATTCTGATGTGAGTGGCTCACCTCCTAACTCCCCAAAGTATCTCCACTACCTACAAGGCACTAGTCAAGAGTGTGATGGAATACTCTCTACTTGCCTGCATGGTTGCAGCTGCAACAACTCACAAGAAGCTCAACGCCATCCAGGACAGAGCAGCCCACTTGATCAACATCTCATCCGCTATCTGAGACCAGCGGCAGAGTTCAGGGTGACGTCACCAGTCAGAAAGTGACGCGGCACAGGGGAGGCAGCTGATTGGTGAGTAGGTTCAGGTGAGTATTTCTACCATTTTACTGTAAGTAAAGTAATAAGAAAGGGAAGATCTGCAGGTTTTATAGCAGATAGTGTTTTTTTTTTAGTGAACCGAGGTCCCTAGTATAGTTAACATTTTCTAATTTCAACGTAATTTAAAAGGGGTAACTAAGCTAAGGCAAGTCATGGCAGCAGACCTCGCACCCGTGATATGCTCCTCCTGCAAGATGTGGGAAGTCATGGACACTACCAGTGTCCCTGCCGACCATGTGTGCGGGAAGTGTGTCCACCTGCAGCTACTGACCGATCGTATCTCGGAGCTGGAGCTGCGGGTGGACTCACTGTGGAGCATTCGCGATGCAGAGAAACTCGTGGATAGCACGTTTAGCGAGTTGGTCACACCGCAGGTAAAGGGTATACAGGCAGGAAGTGAATGGGTGACCACCAGGAAGAGTAAGAGATGCAGGCAGGTAGTGCAGGGGTCCCCTGTGGCCATCCCCCTCTCAAACAGATATGCCACTTTGGATGCTGTTGGGGGGGATGACTTATCAGGGGAAGGCAGCAGCAGCCAACTTCCTGGCACCACGGGTAGCTCTGCTGCACAGGCTGGGAGGAAAAAGAGTGGCAGAGCTATAGTGATAGGGGACTCAATTGTAAGGGGAATAGACAGGCGTTTCTGCGGCCGCAACCGAGACTCCAGGATGGTGTGTTGCCTCCCTGGTGCAAGGATCAAGGATGTCTCGGAGCGGCTACAGAACATTTTGGAGGGGGAGGGCGAACAGCCAGCTGTCGTGGTGCACATAGGCACCAACGATATAGGTAAAAAAGGGGATGAGGTCCTAAAAGCAGAATATAGGGAGTTAGGAGGTAAATTAAAAAATAGGACCTCAAAGGTAGTAATCTCAGGATTGCTGCCAGTGCCACGTGCTAGTCAGAGTAGAAATAGGAGGATATTTCAAATGAATACGTGGCTAGAGGAATGGTGCAAGGGGGAGGGATTCAAATTCCTGGGACACTGGAAACGGTTCTGGGGGAGGTGGGACCAGTACAAACCGGATGGTCTGCACCTGGGCAGGGCCGGGACCGCTGTCCTAGGAGGAGTGTTTGCTAGTGCTGTTGGGGAGGGTTTAAACTAAAGTGGCAGGGGGTTGGGAACCTGAGCAGGGAGAGAGAGGAAAGCGTAACAGGAAGGGACAGAAGGTATGGAGTAATAGGTAAAGTGTTAAAAAAGGAAAAAGCAGGAACTAAGCGTCACAAAACAGATTTGAAAGTTCTTTATCTGAATGCACGTAGCATTCGTAATAAAATGGACGAGTTAACGGCACAAATAACTACGTATGGGTATGATCTTGTGGCCATTACAGAAACATGGCTGCAGGGTGACAACGACTGGGAATTAAATATGCCAGGGTATTTAACAATCAGGAAGGACAGGCAGGAAGGAAGGGGAGGTGGGGTGGCTATGTTA
The DNA here is from genome assembly GCF_035084215.1 of Heptranchias perlo. Classification (NCBI taxonomy): domain Eukaryota; kingdom Metazoa; phylum Chordata; class Chondrichthyes; order Hexanchiformes; family Hexanchidae; genus Heptranchias; species Heptranchias perlo. The sequence goes on from NC_090333.1 coordinate 25,214,773, forward strand.
ATAAAGGAAGGAATCACTGTAATACAGAGAAATGATATTGGGACAAAGCATCAAGATAATGAAACAGTTTGGGTGGAGATAAGGGAAAAAAAACATTAGTGGGCGTAGTATATAGGCCTCCTAATAGTTGCAACTCTGCTGGAAGAAGTATTAATCAGGAGATAGTCGGGGCATGTAATAAGGGAACAGCCATAATTATGGGGGATTTTAATTATCATATTAACTGGACAAATCAAATTGGGCAGAGCAGCCTTGAGGACGAGTTCATTGAGTGCATCAGGGATGGATTTCTTGAGCAGTATGTAACTGATCCTACAAGGGGGCAGGCAACCTTGGACCTGGTCCTGTGTAATGAGTCAAGATTAATTAATAATGTCCTAGTTAAGGATCCCCTTGGAACGAGCGACCACAACATGGTTGAATTCCATATCCAATTAGAGGGTGAGAAGGTTGATTCTCAAACAAGCGTACTGAGCTTGAATAAAGGAGACTATGATGGTATGAGAGCGGAATTGATTAAAGTGGACTGGGAAAATAGATTAAAGGGTAAGACGGTACATGAGCAGTGGTGTTCATTTAGGGAGTTATTTTACAACTTTCAAAATAAATATATTCCACTGAGGAAAAAAGGGTGTAAAAGAAATGACAGCCATCCGTGGCTAAGTAAAGAAATCAAGGATAGTATCCGACTAAAAACAAGGACATATAAGGTAGCCAAACTTAGTGGGAGGATAGAAGATTGGGAATTCTTCAAAAGACAGCAAAAAGTAACTAAAGGATTGATTAAGAAAGGGAAGTTAGATTATGAAAAGAAATTAACAAAAAATATAAAAACAGATAGCAAGAGTTTCTATAGTTATATAAAAAGAAAAAGGGTGGCTAAGGCAAACATAGGTCCCTTAGAGGATGAGACCGGGAAATTAATGGTGGGAAACATGGAGATGGCAAAAATGCTGAACAAATATTTTGTTTCAGTCTTTACAGTAGAGGACACTAAGAATATCCCAACACTGGACAAACAGGGGACTCTCGGGGGGGAGGAGCTAAATACGATTAAAATCACTCAGGAGATGGTACTCAGTAAAATAATGGGACTCAAGGCGGATAAATCCCCTGGACCTGATGGCTTCCATCCTAGGGTCTTGAGGGAAGTGGCAGTAGGGATTGTGGATGCTTTGGTGATAGTTTTCCAAAATTCCCTGGACTCAGGAGAGGTCCCGGCAGATTGGAAAACTGCTAATGTAACACCGTTATTTAAAAAGGGTAGTAGGCAGAAGGCTGGAAATTATAGGCCAGTTAGCTTAACATCTGTGGTGGGTAAAATTTTGGAGTCTATTATTAAGGAGACAGTAACGGAACATTTAGATAAGCATAATTTAATAGGACAAAGTCAGCATGGCTTTATGAAGGGGAAGTCATGTCTGACAAATTTGCTTGAGTTCTTCGAGGATATAACGTATAGGGTGGATAAAGGGGAACCAGTGGACGTAGTGTATTTAGACTTCCAGAAGGCATTCGACAAGGTGCCACATAAAAGATTATTACTTAAGATAAAAAATCACGGGATTGGGGGTAATATTCTGGCATGGGTGGAGGATTGGTTATCGAACAGGAAGCAGAGAGTTGGGATAAATGGTTCATTTTCGGACTGGCAACCAGTAACCAGTGGTGTTCCACAGGGGTCGGTGCTGGGTCCCCAACTCTTTACAATCTATATTAACGATTTGGAGGAGGGGACCGAGTGCAACATATCAAAATTTGCAGATGATACAAAGATGGGAGGGAAAGTAGAGAGTGAGGAGGACATAAAAAACCTGCAAGGGGATATAGACAGGCTGGGTGAGTGGGCGGAGATTTGGCAGATGCAATATAATATTGGAAAATGTGAGGTTATGCACTTTGGCAGGAAAAATCAGAGAGCAAGTTATTTTCTTAATGGCGAGAGACTGGAAAGTACTGCAGTACAAAGGGATCTGGGGGTCCTCGTGCAAGAAAATCAAAAAGTTGGTATGCAGGTGCAGCAGGTGATCAAGAAAGCCAACGGAATGTTGGCTTTTATTGCTAGGGGGATAGAATATAAAAACAAGGAGGTATTGCTGCAGTTATATAAGGTATTGGTGAGACCGCACCTGGAATACTGCATACAGTTTTGGTCTCCATACTTAAGAAAAGACATACTTGCTCTCGAGGCAGTACAAAGAAGGTTCACTCGGTTAATCCCGGGGATGAGGGGGCGGACATATGAGGAGAGGTTGAGTAGATTGGGACTCTACTCATTGGAGTTCAGAAGAATGAGAGGCGATCTTATTGAAACTTATAAGATTGTGAAGGGTCTTGATCGGGTGGATGCAGTAAGGATGTTCCCAAAGATGGGTGAAACTAGAACTAGGGGGCATAATCTTAGAATAAGGGGCTGCTCTTTCAAAACTGAGATGAGGAGAAACTTCTTCACTCAGAGGGTGGTCGGTCTGTGGAATTTGCTGCCCCAGGAAGCTGTGGAAGCTACATCATTAGATAAATTTAAAACAGAAATAGACAGTTTCCTAGAAGTAAAGGGAATTAGGGGTTATGGGGAGCGGGCAGGAAATTGGACATGAAGCTGAGTTCGGATCGGTCAATGCCCTGTGGGTGGCGGAGAGGGCCCAGGGGCTATGTGGCCGGGTCCTGCTCCGACTTCTTGTGTTCTTTAGATTTGTGGTTGGGATCAGATCAGCCATGATCTTATTGAATGGCAGAGCAGGCTCGAGGGGCCGATTGGCCTACTCCTGCTCCAATTTCTTATGTTCTTATGTTCTTAAACATCCACCTCCTCCACCGTACCGTACCGTGGCTGCAGTAAGTAGCACCCTTCAAACCCGCAGCCTTCATCACCTAGAAGGATAAGGGCATCAGATGCATTGGAACACAATCACCTCCAAGTTCCCTTCTAAGGATGCATCCAAGCTTGCTGAGGGAAGTAAGGGTGGATATTGCAGAGGTACTGGCCATAATCTTCCAATCCTCCTTAGATATGGGGGTGGTGCCAGAGGACTGAAGAATTGCAAATGTTACACCCTTATTCATAAAAAGGTGGAAGGATAAATCCAGCAACGACAGGCGTTGGTGATGGGGAAGCTTTTAGAAACGATGATCCAGGACAAAATTAATGGTCACGTGGACAAGTGTGGATTAATAAAGGAAAGCCTGCATGGATTTCTTAAAGGCAAATTGTGTTTAACTAACTTGAATTGAGTTTTTTGATGAGGTAACAGAGAGGGTTGATGAGGGCAATGCGGTTCATGTGTATATGGGCTTTCAAAAGGCATTTGATAAAGTGCCACATAATAGGCTTGTCAGCAAAATTGAAGCCCATGGAATAAAAGGGGCAGTGGCAGCATGAATACGAAATTGGCTAAGTGAGAGGAAACAGAGTAGTAGTGAACGGTTGTTTTTCGGACTGGAGGAAAGTATGCAGTGGTGTTCCTCAGGGGTCGGTACTGGGACCGCTGCTTTTTTTCATATATATTAATGACTCGGACTGGGTGTACAGGGCACAATTTCAAAATTTTCAGGTGACACAAAACTTGGAAGTGTAGTGAACAGTGAGGAGGATAGTAATAGACTTCAAGAGGGCATGGGCTGGTGGAATGGGCGGACACATGGCAGATGAAATTTAACACAGAGAAGTGCGAAGTGATACATTTTGGCACGGAGAATGAGGAGAAGCAATATAAACTAAATGGTACAATTCTAAAGGGGGTGCAGGTATAGGGAGACGTGGGGGGTATATGTGCACAAATCTTTGAAGGTGGCAGGACAGGTTGAGAAAGCGGTTAAAAAAGCATACGGGATCCTGGGCTTTATAAATAGAGGATAGAGTACAAAAGCAAGTAAGTTATGTTGAGCCTTTATAAAATATTGGTTCGGCCACAACTGGAGTATTGTGTCCAATTCTGGGCACCTCACTTTAGGAAGGATGTGAAGACCTTAGAGAGGGTGTAGAAAAGATTTCCTAGAACGGTTCCAGGGATGAGGGACTTCAGTTACGTGGAGAGTGGAGAAGCTGGGGTTGTTCTCCTTAGAGCAGAGAAGGTTAAGAGGAGATTTGATAGAAGTATTCAAAATCATGAAGGGTTTAGATAAAGTAAATAACGAGAAACTGTTCCCTTTGGCAGAAGGGTCGAGAACCAAAGGACACAGATTTAAGGTGATTGGTAAAAGAATCGAAGGTGACATGAGAAAAAACATTTTTAGGCAGCATCTGGAATGCACTGCCTTAAAGGGTGGTGGAAGCAGATTCAATCGTGGCTTTCAAAAAGGAATTGGATAACTACTTGAAGGGAAAAGATTTGCAGGGCTACGGGGAAAGAGCAGGGCAATTGGACTAACTGGATTGCTCTTACAAAGAGCAAGCGTAGGCTCGGTGGATCAAATGGCCTCGTTCTGTGCTGTAACCATTCTGTGATTCTAAGTCATACACAACCCTGACTTGGACATATATCGACATTCTTTCGTCATGGCTAGGTCAAAATTCTGGAACTCCCTCCCTAACAGCAGTGTGGGAGTACCTTCACCAAATGGACTGCAACGGTTCAAGAAGAAGGCCCACCAGCACCACTGCCTTGGCAACTAGGATGGGTGATAAATGTTGGCCTTGCCAGCGATGCCCACATCCCTAGGGTGATTTTTTAAAAATTCCGTGGTGACAGGATTTGTGCCAGTCACCTTATGGAATGTCAGCTAATTAAACTTCCATGGTATAGGTGTTCAAAAGCAATGTGTGTATGTTGGACATGGGGCTTTTGACAAGGTCCCACATGGCAGACTGGTCAGAAAAGTAAAAGTCCATGGGATCCAAGGGAAAGTGGCAAGTTGGATCCAAAATTGGCTCAGTGGCAAAGGGAAATGGTCGATGGGTGTTTTTGTGACTGGAAGGCTGTTTCCACTGGGGTTCTGCAGGGCTCAGAACTCGGTCCCCTGCTTTTTGTGGTATATATCAATGATTTAGGCTTAAATATAGGGGACATGAAGTTTGCAGATGATACAAAAATTGGCCGTGTGGTGGATACTGAGGAAGAAACCTGTAGACTGCAGGAAAGTATCAATGGACTGGTCAGGTGGGCAGAAAGTGGCAAATGGAATTCAATCCGGAGAAGTGTGAGGTAGTGCATTTGGGGAGACAAACATGCCAAGGGAGTACACAATAAATGGGAGGATACCGAGAGGTGTAGTGGTATTTGAGGGACCTTGGAGTGCATGTCCACAGATCCCTGAAGGTAGCAAGACAGGTAGATAAGGTGGTTAAGAAGTCATATGGGATACTTTCCTTTAATAGCCGAGGCATAGAATATAAGAGCAGGGAGGTTATGCTAGAACTGTATAAAACACTAGTTAGGCCACAACTAGAGTACTGCGTACAGTTCTAGTCTCCACATTACAGGAAAGATGTGACTGCACTAGAGAAGGTACAGAGGAGATTTATGAGGATGTTGCCAGGACTGGAGAATTTTAGCTATGAGGAAAGATTGGATAGGCTGTGGTTGTTTTCTTTAGAACAAAGAAGACTGAGGGGAGATTTAATTCAGGATTATAAAATTAAGAGGGGCCTAGATAGAGTGGATAGGAAGGACCTATTTCCCTTAGTAGAGGTCAATAACCAGGGGGCATAGATTTAAAGTAATTGGTAGAAGGATTAGAGGGGAGTTGAGGAGAAATTTTTTCACCCAGAGGGTGGTGAGGGTCTGGAACTCACTGCCTGAAAGGGTGGTAGAGGCAGAAACCCTCATCACATTTAAAAAGTAGTTGGATATGCACTTGAAGTGCCGTAATTTACAAGGTTACGAACCAAGAGCTGGAAAGTGGGATTCGGCTGGATAGTTATTTTTCGGCTGGCACAGCCACGATAGGCCAAATGGTCTCCTTCTGCGCCGTAACTTTCTATGATTAGGATTACTAATGACATAGTGTGAGCAGCTACTCTTTCAGGTAAACCGGGACGTTGACTTGTAGTGAATTGAATTTCTTCAGATTATGACTGCTAAAGAATGCTTGCAGAATACCATTAAATTGATACACTAGTCTTGTTCATCGTCCGAAAAACCTGCATGATTTTGGTCTGTTTGATCATTTTAAAGAGCGATCTGTAAGGGTATTGTATGGTGCATTGGTTTAGACATTGGCTTTTCATCTCTGGGTTAAAACCAACCCAGACTTGATGCGGTGAAAGGTTGTTTGTGTCCATTGATCACAAGGGTTCTCGGTAATATAGGTTTGGTGAGTCTCAGCCCAATTTCTTGTAGCGATGAGACCACAGCACAAAACAAGCATTCCCACTTAAAGCAACCCAAGTGGGAGTGGAAAACATGGCACTGAGGCAATCAGTATTGCTTTTCTGAGGTTGTAGTTAAGTGCAGAATAAAGAAAATTTTGTAGATAGCAGTGTTAGTCTTGACAGTGGGTGACAAAAGTGAAAGAAAGGATTCCACTGAAAACTGCTGTCACTTGTCATCTTTGTGAGCAGAAAATTCACTCCTTTTTTTAAAGCAGGTGTTACGATCAGAATCTCTCTTAAAAATCAAAAGTTTGTGAAAAATTATTGCCAAACATTTTATTCTCTCCAATTTTACTGACTTAAAAAATACATATTTGAACAGTTAAGTGTTGTTAAGAGGGAAATAACTAACAGGAGGGAGTTACTGAGTATTACAGTGTAAGAGAGCAGATCTGAAATACAGAAGATAGTCATTAGCCCCAGGATGTTTCACAGGAACAGGAGTAGGCCATTTAGCGCCTCGAGCCTGTTCCACCATTCAATGAGATCGTTGCCAATCCGTGACCTAACTCCATATACCCGCTTTAGCCCCATATCCCTTAATACCTTTGGTTAACAAAAATCTATCAATCTCAGATTTAAAATTAACAATTGAGTTAGCATCAACTGCCGTTTGCGGAAGAGAGTTCAACGTGTAGAAGTGTTTCCTAACTTCACTCCTGAAAGTTCTGGCTCTAACTTTTAGGCTTTGTCCCCTAGTCCTAGACTCCACAACCAGCGGAAATAATTTCTCTCTATCTACTCTATCAGTTCCCCTTAATATCTTCAAAACTTTGATCAAATCCCCCCTTAATCTTCTAAATTTCAGGGAATAAAACCCTAGTTTGCGTAATCTCTCCTCATAATTTAATCCTTGGAGTCCAGATATCATTCCAGTTAATCTACGTTGCACTCCCCTCAAGGCCAATATATCCTTGCTAAGGTGCAGTGCTCAGAACTGAACACACTACTCCAGATATGGTCTAATTAAGGCTTTGTATAGCTGTAGCATAACTTCTACCCCATTGTATTCTAGTTCTCTAGACATAAAGGCCAGCATTCCACTAGCCTTTTTGATTATTTTCTGTACCCGCCTTTGACATTTTAATCATTTATGTACATGGTCCCGTAAGTCTCTTTGGACCTCCACTGTTTCGAGCTTTTCACCATTTCGAAAGTTTCAGCAATTATGCCAACTGTGTGATTGTTCAGCTTGCTTGACTGTCGATGATTTTTTAATGAACCATACAGTTCATTCCAGTTTATAGTGGTGTCTATTTAAAGGGAATAATGGCTCCTTAATTCTCTAGTTTTGCTTAGCAGAAACTATTGGTTAAAGAAGATATTTCACTTCCCAGCTCTCAGAGGAACCCACCATCTTTCCCTCCCCCCATTTTGTCGACCTGCTTCTCCATTCAATTACTTTTGAGATAATAACACTCAATTTGTTCTTTGCATGTATTATTATAAGCCTTATTTTAGCCCTATTTGGCTCTGAGATGAGCTTCCGACCACACATCCGCTCCATCACCAAGACCACCTACTTCCACCTCCACAACATCGCACATCTCCACCCTTGTCTCAGCTCATCTGCTGCTGAAACCCTCATCCGTGCCCTTGTTATTTCTAGACTTGACTATTCCAATGCTCTCCTGGTCCATCTCCCAGCTTCCATCCTCCATGAACTTGAGCTCCTCCAAAACTCTGCTGCCCATATCCGAACTTGCACCAAATCCCGTTCACCCATGACCCCTGTGCTCACTGACCTACATTGGCTCCCAGTCTGGCAACGCCTTGATTTTAAAATTCTCATCTTTGTTTTTAAATCCCTCCATGATCTCACCCCTCCCTATTTCTGTAACCTCTTCCTTCCCTACAACCCTCCAAGATTTCTGCGCTCCTCCAATTCTGGCCTCTTGCGCATCTGCCCGATTTTAATCGCTCCACCATTGGCGGACGGCCTTTAGCTGCTTAGACCCTAAGCTCTGGAATTCCCTCCCTAAACCTTTCTGCCTCTCTAACTCTCTGTTCTCCTTTAAGACGTTCCTTAAAACCTACCTCTTTGACCAAGCTTTTGGTCACCTGTGCTAATATCTTCTTACGTGTCTCAGTGTCAAATTTTGTTTGATAACACTCCTGTGAAGCGCCTTGGGACGTTTTACTAAGTTAAAGGCGCTATATAAATGCAAGTAGTTGTTGTTGTTTTAAAAACAAAATAGGTCTTTTGATTTCCCAAATGGTCATTTTTAATTACAACTACATCTCACAGAAAGCCAGTGAGGAGAATACAAAGAAGTAAGGAAAAATCAATGGAAAATACTCTTAACTTTTCTTACGAGCCTCTCTCCACTATATTGCCCTGGCCCTGAGAAGGAGACAATGAGGTTCACAAGAATGACTTAGGATGTCTTTTCCTTCCAACATCTCATCTGGGGAGTGGCACATGCTGGGAAACTCTAAGGTCAGGGGGAAAAATTAATTTAAAAATATAAATAATAACTTACTAAAAACAAAACAAGGTTACTTCTCCAAGCACAAAAACTATCTACCATTTATGTAATTAATAATTTCTGCCATTTACTGATTTAATAATTGTAAATTTTCCGTGGGATTGTGAGCTCAAAATACTGTGTGAAACTTGATAAAATACTGAACAACAACCCTGTTTCATTCAGTGTAAAACTGTGTAATAGTGAAAATGCTTAAAATGGGAGCCAGCCCTTGTGGGGTTAATGTTCCCTCATCTTTCATTAGCACATTACTGCAGTAATATGACCATCAGTAAAATTCCAGTGAAAAGGTTAAATCTGTATCTTACTGAAAGTGACAGGCTTATAATGTACACTTCTATTGTACGCTATAGACTAATGTCAAACTTAACTGTGGAAAAACAGTCCAGAAATATTAATATTTTTAAAGCACTGCACTCAACAGATATAAAAAGCCATTGGAAAAACATAAGGGAGTTTACATTTTTTTTCACAAAAAAATTCCCAAATTTTCCATTCTGTTTCTTGGTCAAAGGTCTACTATTGAAAATCACTGGGGGTTGTAATAAACTATTTCTCTCTTCTGCGTGGCACATTTTGTTTGTACAGATTGAGAGCATTCGGTCATCCATTACCAGTGAAGTTTTAACGCTAATTTTTCCCATTGTGTTTAATACTGACAGTTTGGCCCAGCGTGAAGGTATGGCCTCCTTCTACAGGGTCAGACATAAAGACAGAGAAATTTGGATTCTGTTGACTTGACTGGGACCTCCATTGCTAACGTGTATGAAAATCAATTGTGCTACTTCATACCGGTGAAGTATTACTAAATGGGTGTGGAAGCATTGTATAGGATTTGAGAATTGATTTAAAGGGGAGCATTAGTATTACAGAAAATGCTGGACCCTTTGTGTTCCATTAGATAGAAGCACCGATCATGAGTTTGACATTATAAACTAAGGATGCACATCAATTATTTCTGGAATATATGCATCAGAAAAAGTGAAGAGAATATCTGGTCAGTGATGATGAATTCCCATTGTCCTTTTGTTCATGTAAACTGTTTTTAGTTGTATATAATTGTGAAAAAATGAATGCATCTCTGTGCCATCAGTGAGTGATCGTAAGAAGAATATAAGTATGGAATGAGATATGACCATACAATCCATTGAGCTTTTCCCTCCACAAGTTATATACAATTTGTCTTGTAGAGTCTACCAAAATACTTTAATCTTCTGAAGGAGGTGAGTAACTAGGGTTAGAACTTCCAAGAAGACAAATCTCTCTGAAATTTCTCCCTGATTTCCATTGTAATCTGTTTTTTCTGTTAACATGATCTAACTAGGAATGGACATTGCTGGCTAAAGTTTTAATAATCACAATAGTCACTTAGGTGTTCATGCAGGAACTGCTGAAGTCAAATTTTTGGAGATGGGGGCCTCTGGGTGGTGGGTTATACACCATTTCTAGAATGTGTGGCTTTTCCCACCTTTTTAGTTGATGTAATTACACAATGACATTGAGATGTTCTCTAAATACATCAGTGCCAAAATGTACCTGCCAGAAGCCAATGGTATAAATTCAATATTGCTACCATGAATATTAATATTTATAATAAAATTGGGATGTCATGTGTCAGGACTACTAAATTCCAGCTCCCATTTGAATGCAGCTCAGAATGGTTTATGTATCAATTTGTGTCATTTATGTGGCTGTGCTTGTACCTGGGCAGGGATGGGATATTGCACCCTTATTGTAAGGTAGATAAATAAAAGTATTGCATTGGGAAAGTGACTGGAGCTGTTGTGACAAAACCAGTTCAGAGAGCTTCAGTAAGCTTTATGCTTTCCAATACCCATGGTAACTGCTCTAATGATAAATGTTTTTGTAGCCAATTTACTGTTGAATGCAGGAGAGAAGAATGAGCCTTGCATCTTATTAATGACCGCTGCAGTCTGTGACGCACCTTCAGAGTATTGGTGCATAGATTTATGACCTCAATCACCTACATGCTGAGTTCCCATTCTCAGCTTTTCCTATCTGGTGAAGTGCCAAGTGGAGGTCAAGTGCAGGAATGGAGAGAGGGTGAAAGCACCAGGCAACTCCTGTGCACCTGCTAGCATTGGATGCCATTGGTGATGGCCTCCTTGGCTGTTGGAGGCACAGGGAAATATAAGAAATGAGAAGTTAATATCTTAAAAAGGAAAATCATCTGAAAGAATTGTGATAAAATCTATGCTTGCAGCAAAGGCCCCAGCTAAATCTCAGATTTTAGAGGCTTTTTGATAATAAGGATCATTTAACTGTCTGGAGATGACCGTTTGCTGCTAATACTGAGTTTGTTTAAACATTCCAACTTACTTAAAACAACCCACTAAAAGCCTTTTCTTATGCTGAGCTATGTTATTTCAAATTCCAGTAGGACAAACTATATATTAAAAGTTCTGTTACAGAAGTTAATTCTATAATTTAAAAAAAAACTTTTTACCCCCAATCCTAGCTGGATTTCCAATCTAGTTGAGGAGCTATGACTTCATTAAGAAAACCCTGTTATCATTGTTGATCACTGAGAGTTTGCAATGGCAAACTTTGGTTGTATCTATTAGTCTGAGTTCTGTTTGTATGGAGGCAATTACCCTATGTAATTGGATCATTGTTAAACATATTTTTATTTTTAAACATTTTTATTAATTACTCTTCTGGACCCATATATTGCTTTTTACTTTTTAATAACCTTATATCTGTTCTTTTACCAACTCACAATTGGAGCATTCTCTCCCTTCCCCTCATGTTTGAACTTTTTCAACTGTAAGAGATTAAATACTTGGAAAATTTAGAATTTCAGTGAAGAATATAATGAAATTGCTTCAGGGGAAACTTTTCTTCTGGTATTGATTGTAGTAAATGGTTTGAAGGATTTGCTTTCTAAACTGTTAGATAGCAATGTCGCTGTGTGTGTCCTTAACCCTCTCCGTCCAGATTGTGCACAACATAGGATGTCCGGGATTGCAGTGCCCAGTTGGTACAGTGTATCCTTAGACCATCTCGTCCAGATTGTGCTAAACATGGGACATCTTTTAGAAATGAGCAGTGTGGGAGGGGTGCAGTATGCTCAGTGGCTATAATTCTCTGCTTCTATATTACTTATAATCTAGGATGTTTTCAAATTGGGCAGTGTGTTGGGAGAGAAAGGAAGAGCTTATATTATGGGATATAAATTCACCTTGGCCGATTGTGTAAAGCGGGCGATAATGAATTGGCAGCCTATTTAGCACTCCGCCCGATTTTCATCTCTATTCACTTCAATGGGAAAAAAAAATCGGGCTCCCAATTTGCTATCGCCCATTTTGCCCTAACGCCCAATACAAATTTATATCCCACTGTGTTTTTAATCATCTCCATCCAACCAAGTACATTGTTCCCAGAAACATTTGTGTAAATATACAATACTAACTATATCACAACTTCTACTGTCATGTTCGACTCTTTTGTTTCAGTGGATTAAGCACTGAGCTGGATTAGCCTGGATCGCAAGATTGAGCATCCTCTAGGAAACCATTTTAAAGTTCAGTGAGATTTTGAAGAGTGTCCCTTTTGAAGGTCTCATACAAATGCAAGGTCGATTCACATGGTGACAGTAGAATTATCATCTCATCACCTTCAATGGAAACTAATGTGAATTTGTGTTTGAAGTTACAATAAGTACATTTTTAATCTGATTCTTGCACTTCATTGAACCCTGTGAGTTTTATGCAGATCTGTTTAATTTATCTTTTTGTCATCAGTTTTGTTAAAAAAAATCTTTCTAATCTACAGTGTGTGCAGAAATGAGGAAGATTTAAAAAAATGAATAGACCGAGGATTTCTGTAACATTTTTACAACAAAAAGGCACCCATTATATTAAAATATTGTGTAGGCTTAAAAGAGCGGGAGAATGTTCATAGAATCATAGAAGTTACAACATGGAAACAGGCCCTCTGGCCCAACATGTCCATGTCGCCCAGTTTATACCACTAAGCTAGTCCCAATTGCCTGCACTTGGCCCATATCCCTCTATACCCATCTTACCCATGTAACTGTCCAAATGCTTTTTAAAAGACAAAATTGTACCCTCCTCTACTACTGCCTCTGGCAGCTCGTTCCAGACACTCACCACCCTTTGAGTGAAAAAATTGCCCCTCTGGACCCTTTTGTATCTCTCCCCTCTCACCTTAAATCTATGCCCCCTCGTTATAGACTCCCCTACCTTTGGGAAAAGATTTTGACTTTCTACCTTATCTATGCCCCTCATTATTTTATAGACTTCTATAAGATCACCCCTTAACCTCCTACTCTCCAAGGAAAAAAGTCCCAGTCTATCTAACCTCTCCCTATAAGTCAAACCATCAAGTCCCGGTAGCATCCTAGTAAATCTTTTCTGCACTCTTTCTAGTTTAATAATATCCTTTCTATAATAAATTCTATAATATAATGTTGGTAGAATACTTTTATTATAAAGTATTCCCCACCATCCTAATTAAGTTAACAAAAGGTATCAACTCTGTTATGTAGGATTAGATGGTACAGATGTGTTTTGGCAGTCTCAACCCAGCTTCCAGTGGATATGGACAAACAGAATAAAACTACAGTACTCACAAATTAGCACTAAATTAGCAATCACACTCAGATAGGGCAGAAGAATTTCTGTTATAGTGCTCTTATAAGGGGGGAGTAAAGTAGGGGGAGTTTATTCTGCATCTGCCCATGCTAATCCTGACCTTGAAATTCTTGGTGCTGCCCTTGAATGTGCAAAATGGGAAGTAATCAGTTCTCCAGCCCTAACACCCTTCAACTTGGTAAGTACAAATCAAAATTCATAAGAAGTATAGACATTAAAAATATGATACCTGGTTAGGGGATATTTGATGTCTTATTTTTACAATCACTCAGAGACCCACCTTTTTCAGATCTCTATTCTCATCAAGGAGCTGGTCTGCTGACATCTGTAATGGGACTGTCACTAAGCAGCTCAATTGAATATAGTGCTGATTGGCATCCAGAACTGGAAAGGATACCAATTAGGGGTATATGAGCCAGGAAAATTTAGTACTGAGCGTGTACTCTGTATCTCGCTGTTATTGAATCTTCCTGTCTTGGATGCCACTTGATCGGCATCCATGTCTGGAAAGATGGTAATCACTGCTATTTCTAGTAGACATTAGCTGAGCAGCTCTTTGATAATTGAGGCCTGAAATGAGGGAAGGCTATTTAGTTGCAAACTAAAGTGTCTGCTAACCAAATTGGAATTGTTAGATTCTTTTAAAAATTATTTAAATAGGGGAGCATGTTGTATTGAATGACTCCAATCTATGATCTTTTCCTTTAAATTCTGTGAACTTGTCAAAAACTCCTGAAAAGCTACCAGTTAGATTTGTATGTTTTAGTTAAGTGTGTTTTAGTGAAGAATGTGATCCATGGATATACGCAATGAGAAAAGACAAGTCAGACCAATAAGCCTATTACTTCCACAGACCATTTGCAACTTGCCTTTTCATGAACTATACCCTATTTAATCCTGAAGATGGTCCAAAAATAACTGTTGACCCTGAGATATGTCCCAGTTACAATAAGCTCTAGAATTACACCTGCATTTTTTATGTCTCCTAATTGTAGGGTGCAACTTAGAAGCATTTAACTGAAATGGCAACTGTAAATTCAGGAGTTACAGACTTGTGACTTATAAGCATTATTTTATGTTTATTAGCTGTTTAAAATAATTATGTGCTTTTTTTTTCCATCTCTGCCAAGTTTGATTCCTTCTAGCAAAAACTTGGTGTAAACTGAGAGGAAAAAAAAGACTGCTCACAATCTGTCTGAAAACAGGCTAATTGCTCTGACAGTAATGGTAAGAAGTGGATGTGTTCCAAATAGATTCCCTTGGGCAGATATCACCCTAGCATGTCTGCTTCACAGAATGAAGGATTATGGAGAGTAGTATGGAGGAGTTATGCAAGTTTGATGAATATTTTTAAAAAGCAAATGATAAAAGAGAAAAAAATAATGACCTGGTGTGTCTTGGGGGTAAGTACCTACATAAAAAAGTTGCTGCACTTCAAAGTGATTCACCGAAGCATTTTGAGTCATTTCTGAGAGATGTGATAAGGTGCTGTATAAAGTATTTTCTTATCTACCTCTCATGTCTCATTCTTGTTCTCTTTTAGCACACCTGAAAACAAAAAACAATGGGACTGTTTTCTGTATATTTATATCATGCTGCTAGAATTTTAAATCTCACTTGAGACTGCATTGTACATCATCTGACAAAATGGGTAAAAATGCAATACACAGGAATGCAACGTTTATTTTGCTTGCACTGTTGTGAAAGACGAGTTACTGGTCTTTTAAACTCATGAAATAAACTCTCTGTTCCTGCCGTCAGGTTGAGTTATTCGGTATTTCAGTGGAAATAGCAGTGTCTCTGACCTCAGAGTCTCTTTCCTTTAATGATACAGAGGAAATCCTTAGGAAAACTCAAACAAGGTACAATGTACTTTTATATTTATGTATTTTAGGACCCAAAAAGAGACTCAAGGGAAAAGGATACTGTAACTTGTTTTTCTTCAATGAGCCTTTTGTGCCATTTAAGTTGAAGGTAGTTGGTGCTGTAAAATAGAAGAGTTTTTTCTACTTATGACATCAACTACTTCTAGGTTAGGTATAGTGCAGGTTAAATGCAGAGTAAGTCTCCTTCTGCCCTGTTAGACCCTTAAAGTCACAGTGCATTCTCTGCTGAACTGTGTGACATTTTGCCAACATTGTGCAAGTCTTGAGCCATGAAACAGAACTATAGACATTAACAGCACAGAGGAAGCCATTCAGCCCATTGATACTTTGCTAGAGCAATCCAAAACTAATCCTATTATCCTCCCCTCTCCCTAATAACCATGATGTGGAGATGCCGGTGATGGACTGGGGTGGACAAATGTAAGGAATCTTACAACACCAGGTTATAGTCCAACAAATTTATTTTAAAATCACAAGCTTTCGGAGATTATCTCCTTCGTCAGATGAATGAATGAAAAGGTTCTCAAATCGCATATCTTATACTATGTTGGGACAGCATCACACCAATCAAAAGGTGTCGTTGTTATTCAAACAGGCCAGTCACGGAGAACAGCACGTCCCAGTACACTTGATATACATTGTGTCTATTATACAGGCAGGCAGAAAGAAACTCAAAATGGCAGAGAGAGAGAGAATTTTAAAAAACATATAAATTTTTTCCCCCTTTTTGCTGGTGGGGTTACGTGTAGCGTGACATGAACCCAAGATCCCGGTTGAGGCCGTCCTCATGGGTGCGGAACTTGGCTATCAACTTCTGCTCGACGAACCATGTATCTTCCTCTGCTTCAAATACTTATGCTGGACAAGACTAAAAATTGCCAACTGCTGTCATGGGAAATTTTGTGCCATTCCCAGCAGAAACTGAATTGGATCTGTCACAAACTAATTTCACGAGATTTCAAAGCCAGAGAAGAAAGGGGGCTTCCATCCCATCAATCCGACTCAGTGTTAGAGAGGTAAAAAGAAGGTTTTTAACCATCATACTCCCTTAGTATAATGCATAATATTATGCTGTGAATGTACTGCCTTATCCATCCATTACGGTCATGATTAGCATAGATGGGAGGCTGCAGTACCATTGGGCTAATGTACTCTAACAAGTACTTGTTCGGCTTAACGCTCAGTTCACGACAGTCTGCTTTTATTACTGTCACTATATTTCCACAAGGAGGAGATTGTAAGAGAGCATTTTCTGCTTTAACCCACAGAGGTTCATATAGTACTTAAATATTGTCAGTTTTCATTGGCACCAAGAGCAACTCCTCCCTCCCCAGATCTAGAATTAAACTCATTTCACTGTGAAGTCCCTCTGATTCTCATTATAATTTACTTTTAAAAGCTCATCTTGGTCTGTGTGGCTCTGTCACTTATTGAATAAATATGCTTGAATCATTTTGGGGGGGGACATATTTTAGTGTTTGATTATATTTAAGTAGAGACATAAATGTCCATGATGGCCATCAGCGTTGACATTTTTTCTATTCTGCTCAGTTAATTAGAAAAAAAAACACCTGATCACGTCGGCATGGTGATTCTCTAATTTTGTTTTGTCACCAACAACAAATAACAACAACAACTTGCATTTATATAGCGCCTTTAATGTAGTGAAGTCTCCCAAGGCGCTTCACAGGAGCGTTATCAAACAGAATTTGGCACCGAGCCACATTAGGAGATATTAGGACAGGTGATCAAAAGCTTGGTCAAGTTTTAAGGAGCGTCTTAAAGGTTGAGAGAGAGGTAGAGAGATTTAGGGAGGGAATTCCAGAGCTTAGGGCCTAGGCAGCTGAAGTTTCCTTGCCGACATTTCTTCCTCGACAAACAGTACTAAAAAATAGCTAATCATTCATCTCGTTGTTGACGGGATCTTGCTGTGTGCAAAATGGCAAAATGTGGTCTTTGCCTACAACACAATGGTAACTGCATTTCAAAGTAGAATCATAGAATGGTTATAGCACAGAAGGAGGCCATTCGACCCATCAAGCCTGTGCCGGCTCTTTGTAAGAGCAATCCAGTTAGTCCCATACCCTCGCTCTCCTCCCCATAGCCCTGCAAATTGTTTCCCTTCAAGTATTTATCCAATTCCTTTTTGAAAGCCACGATTGAATCTGCTTCCACCACCCTTTCAGGCAGCGCATTCCAGATCATAACTACTCGCTGCGTAACATAGTTTTTCCTCGTCGCTAATCACCTTAAATCTGTGTCCTCTGGTTCTTGACCCTTCCGCTAATGGGAACAGTTTCTTTTTATTTACTTATCTAAACCCGTCATGATTTTGAACACTTCTGTCAAATCTCCTCTTAACCTTCTCTGCTCGAAGGAGAGCTTCTCCATTCTATCCTCATCCCTGGAATCATTCTAGTTATTCTTTTCTACACCTTCTCTAAGGCCTTCACAACCTTCCTAAAGTGAAGTGCTCAGAATTGGACACAATACTCCAGTTGTGGCTGAACCAGTGCTTTATAAAGGTTCATCATAACTTACTTGCTTTTGTACTTTATGCCTCTATTTATGAAGCCCAGGATCCCATATGCTTTTTTAACCGCTTTCTCAACCTGTCCTGCCACCTTCAAAGATTTGAGCACAGGCACCCAAGGTCTCTGTTCCTGCACCCCCTTTAGAGTAGCACCATTTAGTTCATATTGCCTCTCCTCATTCTTCCTGCCAATATGTATCACTTTGCACTTCTCTGCATTAAATTTCATCTGCCATGTGTCCACCCATTCCACCATCTTGTCTTTGTCCTCTTGAAGTCTATTACTATCCTCCTCACTGTTTACTATACTTCCAAGTTTTGTGTCATCTGCAAATATTGAAATTGTGCCCTGTACACCCGAGTCCAAGTCATTACATATATTAAAAAAAGCAGTGGTCCTGGTACCGACCCCTGGAGAACACCGCTGTATTCCTTCATCCAGTCCGAAAAACAACCGTTCATCATTACTCTCTATAATGAAGTAGTTCATTATATGCGTGAAACAATTTCCTGAAGTTTCTGAGATTCGTGATGAAGTGCAATATAAATACAAGCCTTTTGTTATTTCAGTATCACACTACGCAGTGCACCCACTAAGGCATGGGAACAATGACTTCCGAAATATTGACTGAATTTTGGAGTTAGCACGACATAAGGTGAATAGAAAATTACTCAGTAGCCTTGAAATTGTGCTGTGAATATAATAGCATATCAATGTGTTACGTATTCATTTGAAGTTTCTTTATCCACTATTTAACTAATTTTTAAATTCATTTTCAGGATGTGGGCATCACTGGTGAGGCTGGCATTTATTGCCAATCCTTAATTGTCCTTGAGAATGTTATGGTTGGCCACCTTCTTGAACCACTGCAGTCTGTGTGTGGCAGATGTTCCCACCCACAATGCTGTTAGGTAGTGAGCTCTAGGATTTTGACCCAGCAACAATGAAGGAACGGAGATATATGTCCGGATGGTATATAAGGATGGTGTGACTTGGAGGGGAACTTCGAGGTGATAGTGTTCCCATGCACCTGATGCCCTTGTCCTTCGAGGCGGTGGAGGTCATGAGTTTGGGGGGAGCTGCCAAAGAATGATAATCTCATTATTTTAAATAGCTTAGCACCTTCATCAAAAAGGAATTTTATATGATATGCTACACATTTGACAATATTCACATTGAGTAATTCCAAGACCAATGAGTTTTAGCACAAACTGTATTTCACTTACATTGAGTTTGTTGCTGGAATAGTACATCTAAGTTTCCCAGATCCATGTTATAACTGAGTGTTTTGCTCTTTCCAGGTTATATTGTTTTACTTGACAAGAAATTATAACAATTATAAAAATCTAATGTTCAGTGTGACTCATGGATATTTTAGTGAGGTGAAGGTATTTCATAAGAACATAAGAAACAGGAGCAGAAGTAGGCCAATCGGCCCCTCGAGCCTGCTCCGCCATTCAATAAGATCATGGCTGATCTGATCCTAACCTCAAATCTAAATTCATGTCCAATTTCCTGCCCGCTCCCCGTAACCCCTAATTCCCTTTACTTCTAGGAAACTGTCTATTTCTGTTTTAAATTTATTTAATGATGTAGCTTCCACAGCTTCCTGGGGCAGCAAATTCCACAGACCTACTACCCTCTGAGTGAAGAAGTTTCTCCTCATCTCAGTTTTGAAAGAGCAGCCCCTTATTCTAAGATTATGCCCCCTACTTCTAGTTGCACCCATTCTTGGGAACATCCTTACCACATTCACCCGATCAAGCCCCTTCACAATCTTATATGTTTCAATAAGATCGCCTCTCATTCTTCTGAACTCCAATGAGTAGAGTTCCAATCTACTCAACCTCTCCTCATATGTCCGCCCCCTCATCCCCGGGATTAACCGAGTGAACCTTCTTTGTACTGCCTCGAGAGCAAGTATGTCTTTTCTTAAGTATGGACACCAAAACTGTATGCAGTATTCCAGGTGCGGTCTCACCAATACCTTATATAACTGCAGCAATACCTCCCTGTATTTCATTTCTTTTGTGTCAGGAACATGCAAATGTACAGGACTGTAAAAATAAAAACCATTGCAATCCATTTGGTCAGTCTCAAAGGGCTCAATTTTCAAACGGAGCTTGGCGGGGGGGTCAATTTGAGGTCGGAAAACTCATTAGTACAGGTTTCCCGGACATCCTTACGATTTTGAAGTAAGGGCATCTTTTATTTTTTTTTGTTGGTTTCCCGTCCGACTAACTGGCTGATTGACAGGCTGATCTCAGTCGGACGGGAGACCAGCCAGGGAGAGGACGTCTGCGGGTAAGTCTTTGTTTGCATGGAGGAGGTCGGGGGAGCATGGGTGGGCAAGGGGCATAGTTGGGCTAGGGGCACAGGTGGGTGTGGTTGGGCATAGGTGGGTAGAGGGGTCACGAGTCATGGGGGATGGGATCGGCGGTCAGTCCACGGGGGGAGGGCAGATCGACGTTCATTGCAGGGGTCCACAATTGTTGAGGGGGAGGGTTGGGGGATCGGGGTCAGGGGTCCGTGATATGGGGGGAGTGTCTGCAATCGAGGGGGGCTCCGCGATCGGGGGGGGAGGGGCGTTGGTGCAGGTAGGTTTGTTGGGCCTGGGGGAAGTACTCCTGTTCCTCTGGGCCCACAAGATGTGCCTTTCCAGGCATTTATCTGCAGTTTCAGGCCTTCTCACCAGTTTCTCACGGCAACTTGAGATGGTCGATAAATGCTGGCCTTGCCAGCGGTGTCCGCATCCTGAGAATGAATAACGAAAATAGTTGAGAGGTACATTGCTTTGCCCTGAATTTTTCTTCCTCTTCCTTTAAGTTAGTAAAGCAACTCACCTCCTCCCGGTACTCCTCCTGGGAGCAGAGGTGAAATCGCGGTCGTTTTTTTGTACAGCTGATTGTTGGTTTCCCATTCCTTTTGGTTTCATCGGTTGAAACAGTTACAATAGCATATGGTCTCAATCTCTCAACATCCAAATTACATGACCAGCTGGTGACAGCAGTGTAGGTCAGCTCTTAAGTTTCTCTTCTTGCTTGGTGTGTGTGTGTCTGTGTATACACGTATGTGTATATGCACGCATGCATGTGTAAAACCATGGCATGTGAAAAGACCTGGTTGTGTGACTCAGATAGATTGTAAACAGTCCATAAACAGTGGCAGAGTGAGTCAACAACCATCTCATGAAAGGACTTGAATAATCCAACGGTTGAACCTATGGAAGAGTCGGTCATTTTCAATAAATTACTCATAACAGGCTTATTAAGAAATGACAAACAGGGTTTCATAGTCGTTACAAAAGCTTTAAAGATGAATCACTTTGCAATTAAGAAACCAATCTAATTAATTTTTTTTTACAATACCTACTAACTATAGTTCTGTGTAGATATTGTTCAAGATGTCTGTTTTGAAGTAACTAGGAAGGCTTTTGTGTGTGCAACAAATGCAAAAATAAGTCAGTGATGTTATCTGTGAAATCACTCATTGCTTTGGGTGGGGGAACTACATATTTACGTATAAAAACAAAATATGAATTCTTAAAGCTATACATACAAAATCAATGGAGAATATCTGTACTGAATATTTTATTGCAAGAAAGAGCTTCCAAAAACTGTGAGACTCCTAATGAAAGAATTTGGTAAAACTGAGCAGATAACCTTTGGGGGAAAAGTCAATAATGAAGCTGATGTTAACTCTAACCCATTATATGAACTATTTGCATAAACACAGATATAAACCCTACCATCTGACTTGCAGTAAAATTTGACATTTTTGGCACACTTCATGCTTTCTATAAACAAGAGTCGTTAGTCTTCAGTAGGAAAAGAACTCGAAACTCTGAAGGATCTCTCTATTCTCTGAGTGGAATGGTTTGTTTACTGCAAAGCCTGTGAGTCACTGGGGGAGGAAAGGATGCAGTTCAGGTGCAGGCATTGCAAGAAAACTCTCTTTTTAAGATTTATATAGCTTGCAAATGAACCCTGGGCCAGATTTCTTCTGATTCCAGGGTACACCTCAATTTATTGTCAACCCTTAAATACTCATCGGAATTACATTTTTCTGCTCATTTGTGTCAAATGACTGGAAATGCAGAACAGCTATTGTAACTAACATCAAATATACTGAATGATGTTTGGGTGGGGGTGGGAGTAGAGGGACAGTGATGATCCTTAAATGTTTTAGAAAGTTGACCCCACCACTGATGATTTGTACATATACTGCATTTGTGGTTTTAACATCTTTCTAAAGTGCAGGTTTGTTATTACTGGATAAAAGTCAAATGTTTCTGGGACCACATATGGCCTGGTGAAAATAATCCACATCTTTAAAATGCTCAGCAGCGTGAACGATGTAAATGTAAGCTGCTATTTGACTTCAGTTGTGAGCACTGAACTAGATGACCTAGATTTAAATGAACAAACAAAAAGCAAGACTGAAGATTAGGGCCTAGAGTTTCCACTAGTTTGCGCTTGTTTTATTAGCGCAATCTGGCTGAACCAGCGCAAAAGATCGCTGAAACTCAGGCGAAAGTTAATGTCAAGCGTAAATCGAGTTTCCGCAATCTTTAATGCTGGTTTAAAAATAATTGCACCCGAAGCCAGCCCCACCCACATAACTGGCCATACCTCCAGATAGAAATAACGAGTTTCCGCTGATTGTGGCCGTTTGAGGAGGGCCTTCAAATTAAGCTTGTTTTCTTGGGCGCCTAGGCACTAGTAAGCATGTTTTAAAAGTTTTTACTTATTAAAAAATGTTTAATTTACTAAGAAACTGACTAGGGTACACCAATGAAATTAGTAAATGGTTCAGTATAGTTTCTTAAGTCATTTTCAGTGATTTAAAATCAGGTTGTCACAGGTGGAGGACTGGACACTCTGATCAGAAATGCTTATTTTTTGTGCTACACCCATTTTCAGCTGTATTAATAAAACCGCAACAGGTTACCACTCTTAAATACATAAATGAATATTTTTTAACGCAAAGAAAGATAAACGGTTTCATTCTATTGCGCTGACTGATTGCTGGTTCATGGAAGATTTTACGTTTGTGATTATGCAAATGCATTTTAGCGGAAACTTGAACTGTAACCTAACCAGTGCAATTTCAAGCGCAATTTTTGCCCAATTTGCTGATTGCGCCCAAAGCGGAAACTCTACCCCAGAAGTTTATTTTTGCCCTACAGAGTAGTGGATGTGTGGAAAGAGGTTTCCTGCAAAAGTACTTGATGCTGTGTTGATGAAATACTTCAGAAAGGAAATACGTGGTCAGGAATGGTTGGTATAGACTGAGGTAATCCAAAACTGCACAGGGCAGGATGTTTTCCTCCTACTGCGATCAAGGAATTGTGGTATCTGCAAAGGGGAGCAAGCCAATATTGAATAGTGAGGCTGGATGAATATTCTTAAGTTTTGCTATATTACCTTTGGGGGTCAGGGACAATATACCCAAATGAAAAGGGGTAACGTCCATGATGGGGTTGATTGCATACACCCAATTGAACAAGCAGGGGTGGAATAGCCTTTTCTTACTACATTCTTCAGTTGTAATATTGGGAGCACTACAGACTCAGTACTACCAGGAAAGCAAAGAAGCCATATTGTAAAAGTACATAGTTATAGTGGCTCAAGAGGTTCTTTTCTGGAATCCATTAAAAGTGCTTTTCATTCAACATAATTTGATCCACAATGTAATTGTTCCAAAATGAGATCTTTTGAAAAACAAGCCACTCCTTAGACCTTCCAGGGAGTTTCTCATTTTGTGAGAGAGTACTAAAGAATGTATGGTATGTGAGAGTGTGTTAGGTTGTATAGTTCATATGTGCGTATCAGAGAATGTTATAATGAGGGTGTTTTGTATGGTCCCTTTGTAATTAAGGGAGCGGAAAGCAATGTACCATATCAGATAGTGGTATAAAAGGGCATGTTACTAAATATGTATTTTCTATTACAGATGAAGTAGTAAACAGCATTCCCAACTAAATGCACTCTATTACCGGTAGCTGGTACAAGATGTTTAAATGAAACTTGTTGAATATAGTACACTGATGGCATAGCTTTTACTTTTTTGCAGTTTGATGCACAAATTTTTTTTTAAATAACGATGATCTGTTACTATACTGAGGTGTGTGTTGGTAGTGAACATTGTTACGATACAGAGACATGTTAGTGATGGAGACAGCTACAGTTGTTTTGAAATGTATGTTAACAATGAAAGCAGCCTGCTGCCATATTGAAGTGTCTGTTTATAAAAGAGAGATTCTGCTGCCATATTATATTGGTAATGGTCACCACTAAATTTAGCAACAGACTAGTGACATGGCATGATCCTTTTTAGGAAAGTAGGAACAGGAGTAGGCAATTCAACTCCATGAGCCTGTTCCGCCATTCAATTAGATCATGGCTGATCTGTATCTCATCTCCATTTATCCGCCTTTGTGCCATATTCCTTGGTACCCTTACCCAACAAAAGTCTATTGATCTCAGTCTTGAAAAATCCCAGCATCCACATCCTTTTGGATACGAGAGTTCCAGATTTCTGTTACCCTTTGTGTGGCAAAATGCTTTCTGATTTCACTCCTAAATGGCCAGTTCTAATTTTAAGATTTCACCCACCAGGGAAAATAGTTTCACTGTATCTACCATATGGGATCCCCTAATCTTAAACACCACGATCAGATCACCTCTCAACCTTCTAAACTCAAGAGAATGCCAGCCAATTTAATGCAGTCTGTCCTCATAATCTCACTCTGTAAGCCCTGGTATAATTCTGGTGAATCCTTGCTGTATCTCTTTCAAGGCCAGTATATCTTTCCTAAGGTTTGGTGCCCAAAACTGAAGGCAGTACTCCAGATGGGGTCAGACCAATGTTGTGTACAACTGCAGCACATCTTCCTTCCCTTTGTACTCTAGCCCCTTTGAGATAAAGGCAAACATTCCATTATCCTTTTTGATTACTTTTAGTGCCTGTGCACTAAATATGTATTTTCTATTACAGATGAAGTAGTAAACAGCATTCCCAACTAAATGCACTCTATTACCGGTAGCTGGTACAAGATGTTTAAATGAAACTTGTTGAATATAGTACATTGATGGCATAGCTTTTACTTTTTTGCAGTTTGATGCACAATTTTTTTTTTAAATAACGATGATCTGTTACTATACTGAGGTGTGTGTTGGTAGTGAACATTGTTACGATACAGAGACATGTCAGTGATAGAGACAGCTACAGTTGTTTTGAAATGTATGTTAACAATGAAAGCAGCCTGCTGCCATATTGAAGTGTCTGTTTATAAAAGAGAGATTCTGCTGCCATATATTGGTAATGGTCACCACTAAACCTATAGTGATTACTGTACCTGGGCATGCAAATCCCTTGACTGCTCCACAGTTCCTAGTCTCTCGCCATTTAGAAAATATTCCGATTTGTCTTTCTCAAGATCCAAAGTGGATGATCTTACATTTCTCATGATGTGGAGATGCCGGTGATGGACTGGGGTTGACAATTGTAAACAATTTTACAACACCAAGTTATAGTCCAACGATTTTTATTTGAAATCTACAAGCTTGTAGATTTCAAATAAAAATCGTTGGACTATAACTTGGTGTTGTAAAATTGTTTACATTTCTCAAATTGAACTTCAGCTGTCATAGCTTTGGTCACTCACTTTGTCTATCTATGTCCCTTTGTAATTTTCTGTTCACCTCCACACATCTTATTGTTCCTGCTAACTTAGTATCATCTGCAAACTTGGATATACAACTCTCTCTTCCTTCATCCAAGTCATTAATAAACAGTAAAAATCTTAGGCCCCATTACAAATCCCTGGGGAACACCACTTGTCACATCCTGCCAATCAGAGAACATTCCCTTTATCCCGACTCTCTCTGTTACTTCCCAACCAATGACTGACCCATGTTGCAATGATACCCTGAAGTTTGTGCGCTCTCACTTTTGCTAATAATCTCTTGTGCGGAACCTTATCAAATGCCTTTGGAAGTCCATATAGACAATATTCATAGACACTCCCCCATCCACCATGCTCGTGACCTAGGAACATAGGAACAGGAGTAGGCCATTCAGCCCCTCATGCCTGCTCCGCCATTTGATAAGATCATGGCTGATCTGTGATCTAACTCCATATACCTGCCTTTGGCCCATATCCCTTAATACCTTTGGTTGCCAAAAAGCTATCTATCTCAGATTTAAATTTAGCAATTGAGCTAGTATCAATTGCCGTTTGCGGAAGAGAGTTCCAAACTTCCACCACCCTTTGTGTGTCGAAATGTTTTCTAATCTCGCTCCTGAAAGGTCTGGCTCTGATTTTTAGACTGTGTCCCCTACTCTTAAAATCCCCAACCAGTGGAAATAGTTTCTCTCTATCCACCCTATCCGTTCCCCTTAATATCTTATAAACTTCGATCAGATCACCCCTGAACCTTTGAAACTCCAGAGAATACAACCCCAATTTGTGTAATCTCTCCTCGTAACTTAACCCTTGAAGTCCGGGTATCATTCTAGTAAACCTACGCTGCAATCCCTCCAAGGCCAATATGTCCTTCCGAAGGTGCGGTGCCCAGAACTGCTCACAGTACTCCAGGTGCGGTCAAACCAGGGTTTTGTATAGCTGCAGCGTAACTTCTGCTCCCTTGTACTCTAGTCCTCCAGATATAAAGGCCAGCATTCCATTAGCCACCTTAATTATTTTCTGCACCTCTTCATGACACTTCAATGATCTATGTACCTGAGCCCCTAAGTCCCTTTGGACATCCAATCTTTTTAACTTTTAACCATTTAGAAAGTACCCTGTTCTATCCTTTTTTGATCCAAAGTGGATGACCTCACATTTGTCCACACTGAATTCCATTTGCCACAGTTTTGCCCATTCACCTAATCTATCAATATCGCTTTGTAATTTTATGTTTTCATCTACACTGCTTACAATGCCACCAATCTTTGTGTCATCAGCAAACTTAGATATGATACTTTCTATGCCTTCATCTAAGTCGTTAATAAATATTGTGAATAATTGAGGCCCCAAGACAGATCCCTGCGGAACTCCACTAGTCCCATCCTGCCAATGTGAGTACCTACCCATTATCCCTACTCTTTGTCGCCTTTCGCTCAGCCAACTTCCTAACCAAGTCTGTACTTTTCCCTCGATTCCATGGGCTTCTATCTTAGCTAACAGTCTCTTATGTGGGACCTTATCAAATGCCTTCTGGAAGTCCATATAAATAATATCCATTGACATTCCCCTGTCCACTACTTTAGTCACCTCTTCAAAAAATTCAATCACATTTGTCAGGCACGACCTACCTTTCACAAATCCATGCTGGGTCTCTCTGATTAACTGAAAATTCTCGAGGTGTTCAGTCACCCTATTCTTAATTATAGACTCCAGCATTTTCCCCACAACAGATGTTTGGCTAACTGGCCTATAATTCCCCGGTTTCCCTCTCTTTTCTTAAAAAGCGGAGTGACATGTGCAATTTTCCAATCTAGAGGGACAGTTCATGAATCTAGAGAACTTTGAAAGATTATAGTTAGGGCATCTGCAATCTGCTCACCTACTTCCTTTAAAACCCTGGGATGGAAACCATCTGGTCCTGGGGATTTGTCACTCTTTAGTGCTGTTACTGTTGCTTTACTTATGTTAATTTTATCGAGTCCCTGCCCCCGATTCAATATTAGTTTTCTTGGGATTTCCGGCATGCTATCCTCTTTTTCTACTGTAAATACTGACGCAAAGTAATTGTTCAACATGTCCGCCATTTCCCCATTGTCAATGACAATATCCCAACTTTCAGTTTTTAAGGGGCCAACACTGCTCCTGACCACGCTCTTTTTCCTAATATAACTATAAAAGTTCTTTGCATTGGTTTTGATATCCCTTGCGAGTTTCTTTTCATATTCTCTTTTTGTAGCTCTTACTATCTGTTTTGTGACCCTTTGTTGATCTTTGTATTTTTCCCATTCGCCAGGATCTGTGCCATATTTTGCCTTTTTATATGCCCTTTCCTTACGTCTTATACTGTCCCTTACCTCTTTAGTTGTCCATGGCTGTTTTTTTGGCAAGTAGAGTTCTTGCCCCTCAGGGGTATAAACCGATTCTGTATCACGTTAAATGTTTCTTTAAACATTTCCCACTGATCATCAGTCGTTTTACCCATTAACAGATTTGCCCAGTTTACTGCAGACAGTCTCTGACTCATCCCATTGAAGTCGGCCTTACCCAATTCTAGAATCTTAACAGCTGATTCACTTTTTTCCCTTTCAAACACTACATTGAACTCGATCATGTTATGATCACTATTGGATAGATGTTCACGCACAGTTAAGCTGTTAACTAAATCTAGTATGGCTTGCCCCCTTGTTGCCTCTAGGACATACTGCTGTAGAAAACTATCCCGGACACACTCAAGAAATTCACTACCTTTCTGACAGTTGCTAGTCTGCTTTTCCCAATCTCTGTGAAGGTTAAAGTCTCCCATTAAGACCACTATGCCTTTGCTACATGCTTGTCTAATCTCTGCATTTATACAATCTAGCACTTCAGAGCTGCTGCCAGGGGTCCTATACACAACTCCCACTATAGTCTTAGATCCTTTCCTATTTCTCAATTCAACCCATAAGGTCTCTGTTGGCTGCTTACCTCTCGTTATATCCTCCTTTATCATTGAAGTGATTTCCTCTCTAATCACTAAGGCTACTCCTCCCCCTCTTCCATTTTTCCCATCTCTCCTGTAGACCTTATAACCCGGTATATTTAGTTCCCAATCCTGACCATCCTGCAGCCATGTCTCCGTAATATATATCATGTCTTACCCTCCAATTTGAATTTGAACCTGTAGTTCATTTAATTTATTCCTTATACTCCGTGCATTTGTATATAGAACTCTTAGTTGGGCCACACACCCTAGCCTGACCTTCAGCTTTGATGCTGGGTTAATCGTCTTACGCCTTCTAGTTTTCACTTTATCTGTAGTGTCTAAAGTACACTTTCTTTCCGCTGCTCTACGCTTTTCCCTTTCACTTGTTCTTGAACAACTGTTTGTACTATTTGTATTGTAAATTTCCCCTGGGTCTTGCCCTCTCTTGCTGCTCTCAACTTTACTCCCTTCTGACTCCCCGCTCAGGTTCCCATCCCCCTGCCACTCTGGTTTAAACCTTCCCCAACAGCACTAGCAAACACACCCGCGAGGACATTTGTCCCGGTCCTGCTTGGGTGTAACCCGTCCCGCTTGTACAGGTCCCACCTTCCCCAGAACCGGTCACAATGTCCCAGGAATCTAAAACCCTCCCACCTACACCATCCCTGCAGCCACACATTGATCCGGTCTATTCTCCTGTTCCTATACTCACTAGCATGTGGCACCGGTAGTAATCCTGAGATCACTACCTTTGAAGTCCTGCTTTTTAATTTATCTCCTAACTCCTTAAATTCACCTTGCAGGACCTCATCCCTTTTTTTACTTATGTCGTTGGTACCAATATGGACCACGACTACTGGCTGTTCACCCTCCCCCTCCAGAATGTCCTGCAGCCGCTCCGCGACATCCTTGACCCTAGCACCAGGGAGGCAACATACCATCCTGGAGTCACGTTTACGGCCGCAGAAACGCCTATCTGTTCCCCTTACGATTGAATCCCCTATCACTATAGCCCTGCCACTCTTCTTCCTCCCCTCCTGTGCAGCAGAGCCACCCGTGGTGCCACAAACTTGGCTCTTGCTGCTTTCCCCTGATAAGCTATCTCCCCCAACAGTATCCAAAGCAGAATATCTGTTTGAGAGGGAGATGGCCCCGGGAGACTCCTGCTCTACCTGCCTAGTCCTTTTACTCTGCCTGGCGGTCACCCATTTCCTTTCTGCCTGTGTAATCTTTACCTGCGGTGTGACCACCTCACTGAACGTGCTATCCACGATAGTATCAGCATCGCGGGTGCTCCACAGTGAATCCACCCGCAGCTCCAGCTCCGAAATACGGTTAGCCAGTAGCTGCAGCTGGACACACTTTCTGCACACATGGTCGCCAGGGACACTGGTAGTGTCCATGACTTCCCACATCGTGCAGGAGGAGCATATCACGGGTGCGAGTTCTGCTGCCATGATTTGCCTTAGACTCTCAGACTCTCCTCCCGCTCTCGGTCTCTCCTTTTATACTGTACTCACTCTCTGACTCTCCTGCCTCACCTGTGACGTCGCACAGTAGTTTTCTCTTGTTGCAGGGCTGCTGCTGCTTTTATTCCCCAATCTCAGTCTTCTGCTGCTCAGGTCCACTGCCGCTCTGCGGAAAAAGTTAGGAAGAGCAAGGCAAAGCAGCACCTCCTTCCCCCACTTCACCGAACTCCCACACTTACCAAACTCTCAACAGTTCACTCTGTGTTGGCCGCACTCAATTGATTAGTTAGACGTGATCTACCCTTCACAAATCCATACTGACTCTCTTACATTAGCTGATGTTTGCCCAAGTGCTCAATCACTCTGCCTCTGATGATAAATTCCAGTAACTTCCCCACAATTGATGTTAAACTGACATGTCTTTAGTTACCTGGCTTTTCCCTTGCTCCCTTCTTAAATAATGGAGTGACATTTGCATTTTTCCAATTCAAAGGCACAATTCCTGAATCTAGAGTGCTTTTTAAAAAATTTAAATTAATGCATCTGGAATGTCCTCACCTATTTCTTTTAATAGTCCAGGATGGAAACTATCTGGTCCTGGAGGTTTGTCTATCTTAAGTCCCATTATTTTCTCCATTACCATTTTTTACCGATATCTTGAGCAGACTTGTCTGAATTCTGGGGCTGATGATGTGGCCAGAGTGCTGCATTAACTGCAACCAGCGCTGCACAGATACTACAAGTATTTGTCCAAAAATAGCTTGACCTTGCCAGATAAAGAGGGGACAGCCTTTTGCATAATTTACTGACACTATGAGTGTGCCTTTCATGATGCACTGTGAGTGCCAGGGACACATTGTCAGGCAGCAGCAGCCATTGGAGGGCTGCTGCCTGCATATTTTGAGTGGGGAACTTTCCTGGCAGGGACGGAATGATGGGGTGTTGGGCAGGGGTGGGGGGTGGCGGGGATAGAATCGAAGGCCTGGGATGCCTGAATTCTTAGTTAAAAATTTTATTGTGGTTTCCTGTACAGTGCCTGTTCTAAATGGATATTGTTCAGCTGGAGCACTACATTATAGGGCAGGCGCCCTATTTTATTGAATTGGACCTAATAGACCGAGTGCACAATTTGTATGCTCTCTCCCAGTCCCCTTTGCACTTGCTGCCCACTTCAGGCATGTTGTAAGTCTCCAGCCTCTGTGTCCGATTCTCTGGGAAGCGGGTGCCCACCATAGTATTATCAACCCCAGCCTCTTTGTTTGTGTAAAGTACAACATGCACTGTATATTATTTTGCTATTTTCTTATTAAACTTCTGTCTGATACTGCTTCCAGTTGTCTTATTCCATAACCTTCATTTCTAGCCTTGTTTTTACAGTTCTTCATTGTTTTAGCCACGTGCTTCTTTGAGATCCTACAATTAGGTTGTTGTGATGTTGTAGTTGGTTATCATTCTGCGTTGATACACAGATGCCATGGTACTGAAATATACAGATGGCCTTAAGTTGGATTTCTACCCCAAAATAGTTGTGGCCTTTTTTTTCTATAAAAATGGTAGTTAAGTTAACCTCTTGGTGTTCAACCTCTGGCTCTGGAATTGTCAGTACAATATTGGCTGGCTTTGCTATGCTCGACCTCTGCACTTTGATACTACAGTTCCATTTACAAAAATTCCCTTGGTGACATAAAAAAGCATCACTGACACTAAGGTGACTAAAAGTTTGAGGCACCATTCTATCAGCACTTCCATTTCCGAAGATATGTTATTTAAGGGTCAGAGGCTATCGTGAATCACACAAGGATGAAAATACCGTTACAAATTCCAGTCTGACACTCCAGCCCAAGTACTTGATAAAGTTTGCTGATTTGTTCATGTGAGCATAAACTACACCAAATATCTAAGCATTATGGGTACTTTTATCGTGATAGTGGATTCTTCGAAAGCAAGGATTTAGGCAATCATCAATTTATTTATTTTCATGTTTGAGTTCTTGCATCTTTACATTCTACCAGTTAATGCATCCCATCTCTGCTCCTCGGAGGGGGTTTGGGTTTGGTTCCTGGTGGGTATAAGCCCATAAGATGGGACTGTCTATGGTTTGGCATGGAGTAGGACTGAATTGGCAGTTTCGGTCCTAGGGATTTGGTAATTTGGGAGATATCAAACTGTTATAATGAGAGTACCTTTCTGAAGTTGGAGTTGAGGCACAATGCTAGGTCATAGTACAGTTCTGTTCTATTTCTGGGCCATGCTGAATAACATTAGATTGACTTTCTGAAGTTTCTATCTGTTTGCCTTTAGCATCATGGAGAATTTTCACAGTTTCATTTCTTTGAAGTGCTGCATATAGTTATTTATCTTCAGAAAGTTACATAAAGTAGAGTTTATGATGGCACATATTGTATGTAGTCCTGAATCCATGCTGATTGCTTTTTTGCAAGTTATGCTATTCCAAGTTTTCACACACCTTTTCTCTCAAGATTATTTTACAAAGTTTCCAACTTATGTTAAACTTACAGGTCTAGTTTACAGATTTTTTTTTCTCCTTTTAATAAATAATGTATTTATGTTAGCTGTTTTCCAATACTCTATAATCTTTCCTGAAGTTAGCAAAACAACAAAAATGTCAGTCAAAACTTGACTAATTTTAACCCCCGTCTCCTTTAAGGCTCATGCATGCAAGTTATCTGGAGCGGACACGTTAGACAACTTTCCGGAAACTAAATTGACACATGGATAGTTCAAACGGAGTGGTTTGGCAACAAGGCAGGAGGGAGAGGCAAGTGGTCTGAGTGAGTCTTTGAAACTAAACAATGAGGCAGGTTGAATAGAGTAAATGGTGTCTTCTCATTCTTTCATACGTCTCATATTTGTCATTTTATATTTGTGAGGGTATCAGAACTTTGCTTAGAGTCACTATTTAAGGCTGACATGTGGAATATGATTTATATAACGATTATAGAAAGTAGTACATGCTGTAAGATAAGTAAGCTGTGCCCCACCACAATGGAGGCATTGGAACCTGAGATTAAGACAAGCTGTGTTGGTGACAGAGGAGCCAGTATCTGAGAAGGGTACAGATTGTATTGGTGATGGAGAGACTGATATTTTAGAGTTGGAGATATGTTAGTGATGGAGCTACTGGTATTTTACTTGAGAGGAGGGCAGGTCACTTTGATGAGGGAAGAGCCAATATTTATATATTGCCTGCTACGTTATTTGAATCTGAAAAATTCCAAGCAAACCAGATTTGGAAAAATACCCAAATTGGGCCTCATGCAAGTACGCCATCTCTCCTCTTATGTGGATGTCATTACTATTACTGTTGGTATCTCTTCAGGTGTTAGGAACATTTAGCAAACCAAGGGTTAAGGATTGTTTTTGTTGTCTGCTCCTGACCCTACAACCTATTTATATTTCAAAATGAGATGATGCAGAAAGGATAAGGTAAGTGTAAAGATAACTAACAATATTCCTTGAATATGTTCCCCTGTCATGTTTACTGATACGCAGTTGATACCTGATATACTGCAGACAGTTAACACTGGCCTGCTTGTTTTCTTAGAAAAAGCCTGTTGATTTCTTTAAAGAATCTGAACATTTATTGAACTAAAAATCCTATGATCTCTTTACTAAAAAATAAAATAAAAGTAAACATGTTTTCACTAGCAGCATTTTAAACAATAGAGACAATGAATGATAGAAGTCCACAAACCTTTGCTGCGTTCAGTCATTGAACCCCTCCCTAGTGTTCATTCAGTGAACATGAATAATTTATTTGTATAAAAAATGCCTTTGAACTGGACTGATTTACCAATCTGTCTGAGCTTTGAAGTTGTTGTTTTGTAACGTACTGTTTGTTGGAAGTTTATGCTTACTGAATGATGAGGAATATGCATCTATTCAGCTCCATCGGGGGAAAAAGCAGATTATTTTTCTCTGAACTGTAGAGAACGTGACACTTCACTAAGCACAAAACTTCTTAAAGCAAAGATTACTACCATATGAGAGGGAGTGTTTACATTAATAATACATTTTAAAGGTAATACAATGTAGTAGTGAAAAGGCAAGATGTCCTATGGAGTGGAAGGATGATTTCTCCCACTTGAACACTTCCCAGTCTATGGCATGCTGCATAGGGCAGACATACCCCTAGAGAAAGGGAGAATCTAAACATAAGTCAACTTATCTCAACTTAGAAGCAAGGGTGAAAATTGTAGAGGCTCTGGCCACAATCTTCCAATCCTCCTTAGATATGGGAACGGTGCCAGAGGACTGGAGGATTGCAAATGTTACACCCCTGTTCAAAAAAGGGGAGAGTGATAAACCTGGCAATTACAGGCTATTACAAAAAACAAATCAAGAAACAGAAAAGATAAATCCTTTCATGTAAATTAGTCAGCCTAACATCAGTGGTGGCGAAACTTTTAGAGACAATAATCTGGTCCAAAATTAATTGGCACATGGAAAAGTATGGGCTAATAAATTAAAGTCAGCATGGATTTGTTAAAGGAAAATCATGTTTGACTAACTTGATTGAGTTCTTTGATGAAGTAAAGGAGATGGTTGATGAGGGTAGTGCAGTTGATGTTGTGTATATGGACGTTCAAAAGGCACTTGATAAAGTACCACAATATAGACTCGCTAGCAAAAGTGAAGCCCACGGGATTAAAGGGACAGTGGCAGCGAGTTGTGGGAAACGCTTGTTTTTCAGGAGGGAAGTATACAGTGGTGTTCCCCAGGGGTCAGTGTTAGAACCACTGCTCTTTTTGATATATTTTAATGACCTGGACTTGGGCATAGACGGTATAATTTCAAGGTTTGCAGATGACACGAAACTCAGAAATGTAGTAAACAATGTGGAGGATAGTAACAGACTTCAGGAGGACATAGACAGACTGGTGAAATGGGCAGACACATGGCCGATGAAATTTAAAGCTGAGAGGTGCGAAGTGATACATTTAGGTAGGAAGAATGAGGAGAGGCAGTATAAATTAAATGGCACAATTTTAAAGGGAGTGCAGGGAAAGAGTGACCTGGGGGTGTATATGCACAAATTTTGACGGTGACAGGACAAGTTGAAAAGGCTGTTAAAAAAGCATATGGGATGCTGGGCTTTATTAATCGAGGCATAGAGTACAAAAGCAAGGAAGTTATGCTATATCTTTATAAAAATGTGGTTAGGCCTCATCAGGAATATTGTGTTCAATTCTGGGCACCACACTTTAGGAAGGATGTCAAGGCCTGAGACAGGGTGCAGAAGAGATTTACTAGGATGCTACCAGGGATGAGGGACTTCAGTTATGTGGAGAGACTGGAGCAGCTGGGGTTGTTCTCTTTGGAACAGAGAAGGTTAAGGGGGGATTTGATAGAGATGTTCAAAATCATGAATGGTTTTGATTGAGTAAATAAGGAGAAACTGTTTTCATTGACAGAAGGGTCGGTAACCAGAGGACACAGATTTATGGTGATTGACAAAATAACCAAAGGCGACATGAGGGAAAAGAATTTATGCAGCGAGTTGTAATGATCTGGAATGCACTGCCTCAAAGGGTGGTGGAAGCAGAATTAATAGTAACTTTCAAAAGGAAATTGGATAAATACTTGAAGGGAAAAAATGACAGGGCTATGGCAAAAGAGATGGGGAATGGGACTAATTGATCTTTCAAAGAGCAGGCACGATGGGCCGAATGGCGGCCTCCTGTGCTGTACCTACTCTGATACTATGATTATTGTAGCTGCTTGCAGAGTGTGTTTAGAACAGGCAAAGTTGCCTCCTGATTACCCTTTTAGTTGGGAAATTGTGCATGGCATGGGAACAGGGAAAGTAAAGAAAGGAGAAAAAGTAATATATAAAAATATAACATTATTGCTTTCATCCTTTTTAACTATTGAGATTTTAAGATGATGGTAATTTTAAAATGGAATGCAGTATCTGTGTACTAACCAATAGGGATAACGTTCTAAGTTTGCAAATCTATATCGATTTGAGTTTAATCCATTTCGATATTTTTCATAATCTTTGTTTGGACCTTTTCAGATTCATGCAGCATTCCTGCTTAAGCAGGAGTACAGAGGGTCACTGGATAGCCTATTGTTCTAGTTGTTTTCCTTAAATGTATTTTTCTTCTCTAGTTTCTCTCTGAGATTGATCAAATCACATGTTTTCTGTGGATCTTTTTCTTGGAGTGACTTGCAGATGCAAATTTTCATCAGTTTAAGAATAAAATGAATCTAGCATGTAAGTGTCAACTAAAGCTATCGCAGAATTTCAATATATATATTCATTATAATTGTCACCCCCATTTTTGTCACTTCCAGCCTCAATTTCTCCAATAGTTTCCGCATTGGCCTCCAGAGCTTCAGCCAACACAAACTCCAACTCAAAATTCAGCTGCTAGCGTTTTATCACAAATTAGGTTCTGTTCATCTTTCAGCCCTGTCCTTCCAGACTTTCCTGGGTTCCTTATCCCCCACTACGTTGATTTTAAATTCCTCATCCTTACTTATAAATGTCTCTATAACCTCACCCCATCCTACCTCTACAGGCTGCTCTAGTGATAACCTGCTGCTAGCATTCACCTGATTCAGCTCAACTATGTGTTCCCTGCGCTCCATGATCAGTGGAAGAGCCTTCAGTCATCACACTCTTGCATTCTGAAATTACCTTCATAAACCCGTCTGCTTTGTTGCATCTCTCCCCACCTTCAAAAGCTTCTTCAAAAGTAATCTCTTTGATTACACTTTTGTCACGAGCCACAACACTTCTATGAACTTCTGCTTGCTATCCATTATCCCCTACCCACAGTCCTCTTGTGAAACATCTTGGGATGGTTTGTAACATTATAGATGCTATATCAGTTCAAATTGTAATTACTGATTCTGGTCATTACTCACAATCTTTTTATTTTCATAGAGGATAACACATTGGACAGTACTGATGAGCGTAAAATGAAGCACATAAAGAGAGAGTCACCGAAGGTTGTCCCAACATGACTCCTATCATTTTCTAATGGAAGAATGTGACGTAAGCTTAGGGGTAGGTCACCCGCCAGCCCTCTCAAGTGGAATGTGGTAAATGGTGCAAGGAAACCGAAGAGGGGAAAGGAAAAAAAATAGTGTCATAAATTTGTTTTTAGGTTTGAGCCATTTCAAACTATGAAAAGCAATTGTAAAATAATATGCTGCAACCTTATGAACCGCTTCTGGGGGAGGGTTGTTTCAGTCTGACATCCCAAAACTGTTCAAAAGAAAATCTCTTTATTTTATAGTTTTACTTTAAAATCGTAAAGGGGAAACGCAAATGTTCCCAAAACTCAAAAGAAGTGACTCACGCAGTCTGGCTTCAAGTTAATTTTTTTGGGACGGGCCAGAAGTAGTTAAATAGTAGAATTAGTGTTTCAGTTGGCCCGTTGTAAAGTTTTTGTTATTGAGACGATTATTTTTATTTGAGGAGGACGAGGAGAGGGAAATAAGTTAATGAAAAGCAGGTATGGTGCACACTTATGATTAGAGTGCAAAGGCAGAAGTGAAGTAGTCAGACATGCAGAACGTATAGATGTAACGAAGCTTTCACTGTATAGCAATGTGGCAGGAAGGGACGTGACCCCTGAATAGCACAATGGTACACACAATATACACCAAGATTTACGTTCTAAATTTAACTGTGGAAAGAGACCAGATCTTTAGAAATTTTAAACGATTGACCCTAAAACCATGCATCACTGCCTTGGAAAAGGACCTGCCCATAAATTTTTAATGGGAAATTTTAGTGTTCGGTTAAGTAAAGAAAGAACTTGCATTTATGGAGCACCTTTTGCATCGCAAGGAACTCCAGTCAATGAATCACTTTTGAAGTGTAGTCACTATTGTTTTATAGGCAATCAGAGCAGCCAACTTTCACACAGCAAGGTCCCACAAATAATCATAGAATCATAGAAAGTTACGGCACAGATGGAGGCCATTTGGCCCATTGTGTCCGTACCGGCCGAGAAAAAGCTATCCAGCTTAATCCCACTTTCCAGCACTTGGACCGTAGCCCTGTAGATCACAGCACTTCAAGTGCACATCCAAGTACTTTTTAAATGAATTGAGGGTTTCTGCCTTTACCACCCTTTCAGGTAGTGAGTTCCCCACCTTCTGGGTGAAAAAAATTCTCCTCAGCTCCCATCTAATCCTCCTACCAATTATTTTAAATCTATGCCCCCTGGTCACTGACCCCCCTGCTAAGGGAAATAGGTCCTCCCTATCCACTCTATCTAGTTCCATCATAATTTCATATACCTCAATTAAATCTCCCCTCAGCCTCCTTTGTTCCAAAGAAAAAACATGAGATAAATGACCAGTTAATCTGTTTTAGTGGTTATAGGGTGAATGTTGGCCAAGACATTGGAAGAACTCCCTGCTTTAATTCAAATAGTGCCGTATGGTCTTTTGCATCAATCTGAATAGGCAGATGGGGCATTACTTTAATGTTTCATCCAAAAGATGATGCCTCTCACATTACAGCGCTCCCTCAGTACTGTACTGAAGTGTCAGATTATGAAGATGAGACTAGAATTCACAACTTTCTGCCTTAGAATTGAGAATGCTACCAACTGAGCTAAACTGGTACATTCCTGTGTGTGATATTTTTACACAAGTGTTAATTTTAAATGAGTTGGCGTCTGCATAAAAATAATGCACAAGAATGCAGTATGAGCATGTAAACATTCATATGATGACTTTGCTAATCATAATTTCTAAACTGAAGACTGAAAAACTTAGAAGTAAAAGAGCCAGAATTGATCTGTGAACAGGCTAGTCACACAGGTCCAAGTGTGATGGTGTTAAGTAGATACACTCCAAGGGTATCCTTTTGGTTTATTTCATTCCAGTGCATCCTTTCTGCTGCTAACAACTGAAATGAACATTATACACAGCTCCAGCGGTGGAGCTCTGTAAATGGAAATTTTTTTTTAAAACTTTTTTGAGACTCATAGTGAGTACTTACCAATGCTTGTAATTAGTCCAACACTAATGATTTACAACAGCTTCACTTAATTGGTAGCCTCTCAACTACAAGGTTGTGAGTTCAAGTCCCAAATAAAAACAGAAAATGCTGGAAATACTCAGCAAATCCGGCAGCATCTGTGGAGATAGAAACAGAATTAACATTTCACGTTGATGACCCTTTGTCAGAACCTGAAGAAGCTGAAGATTAAACAGTTTTTAAGCAAGTACAGAGCCAGAGGAAGGGGAGGGGAGGAAATAACAAAAGAGAGGGTCTCCGATAGGGTGGAGGGCAGGAGTGATTAAATCACAAAAAGATTGAAGGCAATGATGGTGATAATGGAACAAGTAAAGAAACAAAAGATGCGTCTAGAGGAGCTGTAAGTGGCAACACCAGAACCATTACCAGCACCTGCTGTCCGAAAAAATGGGAGCAGTAGTTATGTTGTAAAGTTATTGAAATCATTGTTGAGTCCAGAAGGTTGTAAAGTGCCCAATCGAAAGATGAGGTGCTGTACCTTAAGCTTCCGTTGAGCTTCGTTAGAACAGTGTAAGAGGCCAGAGTGGGAATGGGACAGGGAATTAAAATGGCAAGCGACCTGCAGGTCAGGGTCACACTTGCAGACTGAGTGGAGGTGTTCAGCAAAGTGATCACCCATTCTGTATTTGGTTTCTCCAATGTAGAGGAGACCGCATCATGAGCAGCGAATGCAGTATACTGAATTGAAAGAAGTACAAGTAAATTGCTGTTTCACCTGGAAGGAGTGTTTGAGGCGCTGTACGGTGGGAAGGGAAGAGGTGAAAGGGCAGGTGTTGCATCTCCTGTGCTCACACGGGAAGGTGCGTTGGGGGTGATGGAAGAGTGGACTAGGGCGCATGGAGGAAGCGGTCCCTTCAGAATGCTGAAAGGGGAGGGGAGAGGAAGGGAAGATGTGTTTGGTGGTGGCATTGCACTGGAGGTGGCGGAAATGGCGGGGGATGATACATTGAATGTGGAGGAGGGTGGGGTGGAAGATGAGGACAAGGGGGACCCTATCATGGTTCTGGGAGGAAGGGGAAGGGGTGAGGGCAGAAGTGCTGGAAATGGGGCGGACACAGTTGAGGCCCTGTCAACTACAGAAAGGGGAATTCTCGGTTGAAGGAAAAGGAAGACATATCGGAAGCACTGGTGTGGAAGGTGGCATCGTCAGAATAGATGCGACGGAGATGGAGAAATTGGGAGAAGGGAATAGAGTCCTTACAGGAAGCGGGATGGGTGGAAGTGTAATCCAGGTATCTGTGGGAATCGGTGGGCTTATAGTAGATATTGGTTGACAGCCTATCCCCAGAAATGGAGGTAGAGAAGTTGAGGAAGGGAAGGGAAGAGTTGGCGATGAACTATGTGAAGGCAAGGAAAGGGTGGAAATTGGAAGCAAAGTTGATGAAATTTTCCAGTTTGGGGCAAGAGCAAGAAACTGCAATGATACAGTCATCAGTGTACCACAAAAAGAGGTGAGTAGGACTGCAACAAGGAATGTTCCATGTATCTCACAAAAAGGCAGGCATAGCTAGGACTTATACAGGTTCCCATGGCGACACCTTTTATTTGGAGGATGTGAGTGGAGTCAAAGGAGAAGTTTAGAACAAGTTTAGCCAGGTGGAGGAGGGTGGTGGTGGATGGGGACTGGTTGGGCCTCCGTTCAAGGAAGAAGCGGAGAGCCTGCAGGCCGTCCTGGTGGGGGATGGAGGTGTAGAGGGACTGGACGTCCACGGTGAAAAGGAGACGGTTAGGGCTGTTAAAGTGGCAGAGGGCATCGGAAGAGTCGGGGATGTAGGTCAGAAGAGACTGGACAAGGGGAGAGAAAATAGAGTCGAGATAGGAAGAAATAAGTTCCATGGGACAAGAACAGGCTGAGACGATGGGTCTACTGGGGCAGTCCTGTTTGTGGATCTTGGAAAGGAGGTAGAAGTGGGCTGTGCGGGGTTGGGAGACTGTGAGGTTGGAGGTCGTGGGGGGACTATCTCCAGAGGAGATGAGGTCAGTGACAGTCTGGGAAACTATGGCTTGATGTTCAGCGGTGGTCCAAGGGGAGGTAGGAGGAGGTGTTGGAGAGTTGGTGTTCAGCCTCTGTGAGGTAGAGGTCTGTTCATCACACAACAACAGCACCACCCTTGTCAGCAGGTTTAATGACAATGTCAGGGTTGGACCTGAGAGAACGGAGTGCTGCAAGTTCAGAGGGAGGTAGGTAGAGTGAGTGAGGGGAGTAGAGAAATTGAGACGGCCGATGTCTTGCCGGCAGTTCCTAATGAAAAGATCAAGGGAGGATAAGAGGCCAGAGAGAGGGGTCCAGGTGGAACAAGAACTCGAAAGCCGGGAGAATGGGTCCAATGTGCGTGGGGAAGACTCCTAGCCAAAGACGTGAGCACGGAGGCGAAGGTGACAGAAGAAGAGCTCAGCATCATGTCGAACTCGAAATTTACTGAGGTGGGGGCGTAAGGGGGTGAAGCTTAGGCCTTTGCTGAGGACTGATCATTTGGGGTCGGAGAGGGGAAGGTCACAGGGGATAGTGAAAAGACGACAAAGGGTGAGATTGGAGGGAGGGTGGGGTCAGAAGAAAGTGAAGGGGAAGATAGATCAGGTCCCACTCCATTTGAGCACATAATCTAGGCTGAAACTTCAGAGCAGTATTGAGAGAATGCTGTCTCAAGTGCTGTCTTTCAGATGAGTCGTTAAACCTAGGCTCTATCTACTTGCTCAGGTGCAAGTAAAACATCCCACAGTGCTATTTAAAGAAGAGCAGAGTTCTACCATGGTCCTGGGCAACATGGCTCAACTAAAACCACCAAAAATATGATTCACTCTTGTTCATTCAGTTGCTGACTGGCTGTTGTGATTACCTACACAGACAGCACTTCAAAAGTAATCCATTAATTGAAAGCACTTTGAGATGTCATGAGGATATGATAATGTGCCATGTAAATGCAAGCTCTTTCCCCTTTTTATGTTTCTTGGTTTATTTTAGTGACCTCTCAAATCTCATTGAGAATTGGTAAAGGATTAAACCACTCCCACTGTTCTTCCTTATGCTATTTTTTGGTGGATTCCCAGTTTCTCTTCTTTTGACCTGGGCTCTTGTAGCAGTTTCTATGAACCCTGTGCTGAAAATAATGACATCGCTTGTAACCATTTTATGTTTGGAACACCAGGAACTTCTGTGTGTTTATTGTCACCAGAGGCTATGTTTCCACAATAACAGAAAACAATTTCACTTATGTCTGATAGAAATTGATTTATTTGGCCTTTTTAAACAAAGGACATTAGGCCCTTTCCTACAGCGCTCATTCCAAATGGATGCTGTGCAACTGGAGCAGTGTTCAGGCACTGCAGTTATCTTATGGGTCAGGAGTTTTCCTCTTTGGCAGCTACACTACAATAAGTATGGCAGGACAATACTTCTGCTGATTATGGTGAATTTCCCAGGGTTAGCCTGACTTTACATTTTTAGATGGGCTCCCAGTGCCAGGGAGCCTGCCATTGGAGAGGGAGCAGAAAATCACTGCTGCTGTAGCACTTGGGTGCCTACAGTAGCTTAGAGGGGCATGCTGCCTCCAGAACATCATGCATTGAGGGCCTGGTAAAAGGAAATTTAAAAGTGGGAGACTGCAAAAGTGCATCAATTGCCTGTGCAACCTCCCTCTGATGTCCTTGCATGTGTTTTCCAGTAGGGAGATTACAAGACAGCAATAAGGAGTGGAAACCTCAGCTGATTTTTTTTTAAACATTTGTGACCCAGAGCTGCTGAGGCCCATTATAGTGCTCCATCTGATAAACTGACCAAAATCAACTAACTCAACACAGATGAAAGATTCAAGCTAGGACCTTCCAGGTGTGTGTAGCTCAATATATTATCCTACTGAGCCATTGAGAGAGCTCATACACCTAACTACAGTGGTTATTCACTTATTGGGAGTACACATTCTAAGAAATATGTTAGGGCCCTTTTAATTTGTTTAGAAATTGCAATTTTAGAATTGTTACAGTACAACAACTTATGTTTATATAGTACTCCTTACATGATAAAGATGTTTCAGAGTGCTTTACAGGGCCGCATCTAGTGGCAGTGATGCTGGAAGACTCCTTGCAGCATTGGAGATTTGGGCAGGGTTGGTGATGAAATGAGAAATTGGAATGGCAGCCTCATTGAGCAGGGGGAAGAATCTATATTTGTAAGCTGAGTTTCAGTATGGCCTAGATTGTGGACAAATCTATGCAACAAGCTTGTGGATGACGAGGGACTTACTTGCAAGGGAGAAAATGTAAAATGGGGGCAGAGTCACCTGTGGTTTGTCCGAGGGAACGGAGAAGGTGATAGGAAACTTGCAGAGGGTGTTGAAGAAATGGGAGGAGAAAAGTGGAATGGGAAGTTGGAGAAAATTAGCCGCAAAGGAATTGGGTGGGCAGGTAAAACACCAAGAAAGAAGAATATGGCTATTTGGGTAGATGCTGGGATAAAGCCAGCAACATATGCCTCATTGCCCATACTGGATGTTCAAGATGTAACAGAGGGAGGCTGTGGGTGCATTAAGGTAGAACAAAGAGTGGTGAAGAGAGAGGATTTCAGTAAGGGAGAAATGACAGATGGGGGCCAAGGTGATGATTAGGGGATAAAAGAGGGAGAGAGGTGTCAGGAAAAGAGCCAGGCAAAATGGAGAGAAGAAGAAATGACAGAGATGGGGGAGCTTAGGTCCAGGGTAGGTCCATTTTGCGCACACAGATGAAAAGGAAGCATGAAATTGTTAGAACAGAGTAGAAAATATTGGAAAAGGAAGAAAAAGCACTGGGTACAAAGAAGGAAACAAGGTACAAAAGGGGAATAGGGATTTGGTGGTTGAGAGGAGGCCAGAAACAACTAAGGAAAAATGTGCCAGGATGTCAGAATGGAGCTCGTCGGAAGAGATGAACAGATGGACCTCAGAGGCTCAGAGCTCAAGGGCACCAAGGCAGCAGAGAATACAGAAGGTGACAATAATTGGCAGTCCAGGAAGATGCCAAGTGGGGTGGCAAACTGGAGATGCTGGGCAGGTCGGAAAAGTAATCTGAAGATGGCTGCAGAACAGTGATCCAAGGCAGATTGGGGGCTCGTTGCCCCAAAGCTAGCAGCTCAATGATCTGGAGCTTCCTGGTGGTTGAAGCTCAGAGGTGGCTAGAAGTTAGGAAATCAGACCTGCTGGTGAAGAAATACGTACAGAAAAGACTATTCCATTGCTCTAGATGTGTTAAATCAAATATTGGGATACGGTGACCTTTGGACGTGGGTACGCTCAGACATGTAATAAATAATAGTGTTAGAATATGATTTTTACATCGGCTAGACTCTTAGGCCTGGATCTTCTTCCACTATTCTGCCCCCCATTGGATGAGATAGCAGTGAAAGCACAGGGGAAAATTGAGTGGCAAGACCTACTTCTGCCTCACTGTCCTGACCTTACCTTTCTTCCTCTGTACCTACTGGGAGCGCTGATAGCTGCCCCGTTACCAATTGCCTCATGCAAATGCCGGTGGGAGGTGGGACTCAGGTTCCCCGCCCATATCCCTTCCATCTGCACCTTTTA
This sequence comes from Heptranchias perlo, assembly GCF_035084215.1. NCBI lineage: Eukaryota > Metazoa > Chordata > Chondrichthyes > Hexanchiformes > Hexanchidae > Heptranchias > Heptranchias perlo. Next base: position 25,259,336 of record NC_090333.1, read on the forward strand.
CTGTCACTCCGCAGGACCACGAGGTAAAACTTGGCTCCGGGGAATTCTCTGGAGAAGCGGTGAGAAGGCCCTGCCATTTTCTGAGGAGAGAGAGAGAGAGAGGGCCTAATAAAGGCTTCCACTCCCTCTATTTTGATCCGAATTCTTACCCGCTGAGAGCCTCAATCATGGCTGAAGCCTTCAGTAAATGATATGCTACAGTCTTGTGGGTTCTGTGACCCCTTTAACCTGGCCTTCCACCTCTTCTGAATTTTCACCAGGGCCGTTGGTGGGCTCCTGCCTGCTGAAAGCCTGCCAAGCATAGATAATGACCCCAGTTCAGGAAACCGGGCTTGGGTTATTGCGGTGTTGAGACAGGAGGCAGAAGTTCCACCCAGTCCCTGTTAGAGGGTATTAAGGAAAATCCAACCCTTATACTGAGTGCCAAATAAGGGGCTAAACCCATATAATAATTGAAATCTGTGCATGGGAGATTAGTTTCACCAAGAACAGCTTGTTTACAATGAGGCCTTGCTGTGAAGGTCAGGACGGATGGGATTAATAACAGTGTAAACTAAACAAAATATAAACAGAAAAGAGTCACAGTAAAGTATCAGACAGGGTACAAATGGCAAAAGTAAATAATACAACAGAGTAAACAGACTAAGAATTATAATCATTGCCAATAAACCAGTCCATTCCAGGCGTGTTTCTCCAGTGAATTAGTATCGTAGTATGCGGCTGGATTTCCCTGGGAAGTGAGTTCCTTCAGTTGGGAGGATGAGGGTTGTTTAATACTAACTAGTGGATTTCCCATGGCATTGCTGATGGCAAGTCAGAAGATGTGTTGCTTTATAGCAACCAGATCATTATATTTTAAAGTCACAAAATTTGATTGCTGTAAATAGCAACAAGCTGAGGTACATTGTCCTTGCTCAACGAAGTTTGCAGGCTGACGGGTACTTGTAAATTCTTGGTTCCAGGTCACAATAAACCACCTTGAATTCACTGCCCTTCTCTTTTTAAAAATATTTTTGACGCTTTTAAGTGTGATAGATTCAAAACTTTTAACATACTCAGATAGTGGATCATGTAATCCCCAGGTTAGCAGGATGAAGCATCAGGATAGTCTCTGGATTTGACTTGCAACATTTTCATCCCCACCCCCCTCCGCCCCCGCCACACCTCATTTGCTTACCCTTCCCATCGGTCAAAATTGTACACTCATGGAACTGTAAGTTTAATTTTAAGAAGCCGCCCTGCTAATATGGAGCCTCCTCACCAGGAGTGCATATTGAGAATTCAAGCAGACCTCCTACATTTTTCTGTCCATTAATTTGAATGATGGAAAATGGTGGGACGCAAACGGCTGAATTCCCAATTTGCACTCCTTGTGCTTTTCTGCATTATAAAAAATTGGATCCAGAGATCTCCCGCCTGAAGTAGGTGGGACCTTCATAATAGTATTTGAATTAAGGCTGGGCCACTTCGTTTCAGTGTGGACCTAATTTCCTGATGATCCAGTGTGTGTCAGGCGAGGTGAGGAAGAACTTCACACCAATATATAAGAGTGTACAGAGTTGTTAAGTGCTGAACTTTATATGGAAGTATGTTTAAAGAACATAGCAAGAGAATTCATTCTACAGTTTCAAGACTCTTTCTGCACTGTTTTTTCCCCCTGTTGCTACTTAGCTTCTCATGAGCCACTGTGGCAATTTTTGTGAGGCTACTTTTTCCCCACCACCACCTTTAATCATAGAATCATAGAAACGGTACAGCACGGAAGGAGGCCATTCGGTCCATCGAGTCCTCGCCGGATCAATGCAAGAGCAATCAAGCTAGTCCCACTCCCCCGCCCTATCCCTGTAGCCCTACAATTTTTTTCCTTTCAACTACGTATACAGTTCCCTTTTGAAGGCCATGATTGAATCTGCCTCCACCACCCACTCTGGCAGTGCATTCCAGATCCTAACCACTCGCTTTGTAAATAGGTTTTTCCTCCTGTCACCTTTGGTTCTTTTGCCAATCACTTTAAATCTATGTCCTCTGGTTCTTGACCCTTCTGCCAATGGGAACAGTTTCACTCTATCTACTCTGCCTAGACCCTTCATGATTTTGAATACCTCTATCAAATCTCCTTGCAACCGTCTCTGCTCCAAGGAGAACAGCCCCAGCCTCTCCATTCTATCCACGTAACTAAAGTCCCTCATCCCTGGAAGCATTCGAGTAAATCTCTTCTGCACCCTCTCTAAGGTCTTCATATCTTTCCTAAAGTGTGGTGCCCAGAACTGGACACAATACTCCAGTTGTGGCCGAACCAGTGTTTTATAAAGGTTCATCATGACTTCCATACTTTTGTACTCTATTACTCTATTTATAAAGCCCAGGATCCTGTATGCTTTTTTAACCGCTTTCTCAACCTGCCCTGCCACCTTCAATGATTTGTGTAGATATACCCCCAGATCTTTCTGTTCCTGTACCCCTTTTAGAGTTGGGCCCTCTAGTTTATCTTGCCTCTCTTCGTTCTTCCTACCGAAACGTACCATTTCATATTTTTCTGCATTAAATTTCATCTGCCACGTGTCTGCCCATGCCACCAGCCTGTCTATATCCTCTTGAAGTCTATCACTATCCTCCTCACTATTTACTACCCTTCCAAGTTTTGTGTCATCTGAAAATTTTGAAATTGTGCCCTGTACTCGCAAGTCCAAGTCATGAATATATATCAAGAAAAAGTGTGTTCCCAACACTGACCACTGGGGAACACCACTGTACACCTCCCTCCAGTCCGAAAAACAACCGTTCACCAGTACTCTGTTTCCTGTCACTTAGCCAATTCTGTATCCATGTTGCTACTGTCCCCTTTATTCCATGGGCTGCAATCTTGATGATAAGCCGACCATGCGGCACTTTATCAAACGCCTTTTGAAAGTCCATATACAGCACATCAACTACATTGCCCTCATCTACCCTCTCTGTTACCTCATCAAAAAACTCTATCAAGTTGGTTAAATATGATTAGCTTTTAACAAATCCATGCAGGCTTTCCCTAATCAATCCACACTCGTCCAAGTGACTGTTAATTCTGTCCTGGATTATCATTTCTAAAAGTTTCCCCACCACTGAGGTTAAACTGACTGGCCTATAGTTGCTGGGTTTATCCTTACACCCTTTTTTGAACAAGGGTGTAACATTTGCAATTCTCCAGTTCTCTGGCACCACCCTCGTATCTACGGATGTTTGGAAGATTATGACCAGTACCTGCGTAATTTCCATCCTTACTTCCCTCAGCAACCAAGGATGCATCCCATCCGGACTGGATGACTTATCTACTTTAAGTACAGCAAGCTTTTCAAGTGGTAAAGACAGATGCAAAGTACTCATTTAGTACCTCGGCCATGCCCTCTGCCTCCATGAGTAGATCTCCTTTATGGTCCCTAATCGGCCCCACTCCTCCTTTTACTACCCTTTTACTATTTACATGCCTATAGAGGACTTTTGGATTCCCTTTTATGTTAGCCGCCAGTCTATTCTCATACTCTGTCTTTGCCCCTCTTATTTCCTTTTTCACTTCCCCTCTGAACAGTCTATATTCTGCCTGGTTCTCACTTGTGTTATCAACCTGATGTCTGTCATAGGCACCTTTTTTCCATTTCATCTTACTCACTATCTCTTTTGTCATCTATGAAGCTCTGGCTTTAGTTGCCGTACCGTTCTGCCTCGTGGGAATGTGCCTAGACTGTACCCGAACCATCTCCTCTTTAAAGGCCGCCAGTGTTCAATTACAGTTTTGCCTGCCAATTTTTGACTCCAATTTACCTGGGCCAGATCTGTTCTCATCCTGTTGAAATTGACCCTCCTCCAATTGAGTATTTTTACTTTAGAGTGGTCCTTCTTCTTTTCTGTAGCTATTCTAAACCTTATGATACTATGATCGCTGCTCCCTAAATGCTCCCCCACTGACACTTGCTTCACTTGGCCCGCCTCATTCCCCAGAAGAAAATCCAGCAATGTCTCGATCCTTGTTAGGTCGGAAACGTACTAGTTAAAAAAGTTGCCCTGAACACGTTTCAAAAATTCCTCCCTCTCTTTGTCCCTTATATTATTATTGTTATCCCAGTCTATATTAGGATAGTTGAAGTCTCCAGTTATCACAACCCTACAGCTTTTGCACCTCTCTGTAATTTCCCTGCAAATTTGCTCCTCTATATCCTTCCCACTAGTTGGTGGCCTATAGAATATACCCAGTGAATATACCTGGTGAAGCTACAACTCAGGACTACATGCATGCTAAACAGCGGAAGCAACATGCTATAGACAGAGCTAAGCGATTCCACAACCAACGGATCAGATCAAAGCTCTGCAGTCCTGCCACATCCAGTCGTGAATGGTGGTGGACAATTAAACAACTAACGGGAGGAGGAGGCTCTGCGAACATCCCTATCCTCAATGATGGCGGAGTCCAGCACGTTTGTGCAAAAGACAAGGCTGAAGCGTTTGCAACGATCTTCAGCCTGAAGTGCCGAGTGGATGATCCATCTCGGCCTCCTCCCGATATCCCCACCATCACAGAAGCCAGTCTTCAGCCAATTCGATTCACTCCACATGATATCAAGAAACGGCTGAGTGCACTGGATACAACAAAGGCTATGGGCCCCAACAACATCCCGGCTGTAGTGCTGAAGACTTGTGCTCCAGAACTAGTTGCCCCTCTAGCCAAGCTGTTCCAGCTGCAACATTGGCGTCTACCCGACAATGTGGAAAATTGCCCAGGTATGTCCTGTCCACAAAAATCAGGACAAATCCTATCTGGCCAATTACCGCCCCATCAGTCTACTCTCAATCATCAGCAAAGTGATGGAAGATGTCGTCAACAGTGCTATCAAGCGGCACTTACTCACCAATAACCTGCTCACCAATGCTCAGTTTGGATTCCGCCAGGACCACTCGGCTCCAGACCTCATTACAGCCTTGGTCCAAACATGGACAAAAGAGCTGAATTCCAGAGGTGAGGTGAGAGTGACTGCCCTTGACATCAAGGCAGCATTTGAGTGTGGCACCAAGGAGCCCTAATAAAATGGAAGTCGATGGGAATCAGGGGGAAACTCTCCAGAGCCTGGATATTCTGCGGTGAGTGACTCACCTCCTCATTCCCCAAAGCCTTTCCACCATCTACAAGGCACAAGTCAGGAGTGTGATGGAATACTCTCCGCTTGCTTGGATGAGTGCAGCTCCAACAACACTCAAGAAGCTCGACACCATTCAGGACACAGCAGCCCGCTTGATTGGCACCCTATCCACCACCCTAAACATTCACTCCCTTCACCACCAGCGCACAGTGGTTGCAGTGTGTACCATCCACAGGATGCACTGCAGCAACTCGCCAAGGCTTCTTCGACAGCACCTCCCAAACCCGCGACCTCTTCCACCTAGAAGGACAAGAGCAGCAGGCACGTGGGAACAACACCACCTGCACGTTCCCCTCCAAGTCATACACCATCCCGACTTGGAAATATATCGCCGTTCCTCCATTGTCGCTGGGTCAAAATCCTGGAACTCCCTTCCAAACAGCACTGCGGTAGAACCTTCACCATACGGACTGCAGTGGTTCAAGAAGGCGGCTCACCACCACCTTCTCAAGGGCAATTAGGGATGGGCAATAAATGCTGGCCTCGCCAGCGACGCCCACATCCCATGAACGAATTTTTAAAAAGTTGTGTAATGGCATCTCATTTATTTAAGTCTAACCAAATAGATTCTGTCCTTGACCCCGCCAGGACATCCTCTCTCTCCAGTACTGCAATATTCTCCTTAATCAATACTGCCACCATCCCTCCTTTCTTTCCTTCCCTATCTTTCCTGAATACCTTGTATCCAGGAATATTTAGTACCCAATCCTGCCCTTTTTTTGAGCCAGGTCTCCATTATAGCCACGACATCATATTCCCATGTGGCTGCAGCTCACCAACCTTGTTTACCACGCTTCGTGCGTTTACACACATGGACTGCAAACCAGACTTAGACTTTGTTGTATTCTCTCTTAGTCTGATCCCACCTAATACTGCACTATTACTTGCTCTAGCGCTATCTTTCTTCCCCCGTTCCTTTGTGCCCCTTGTTTCTCCTTTCCATTGCCATGGTGTAGGGGGTAACATACGAGCATGGATAAAGAATAGGTTAGTTAACAGAAAACAGAGAGGAGGCATAAATGGGTCATTTTCAGGTTGGCAAGATGTAATGAGTAGAGTGCCACAGGGATCAGTGCTGGGGCCTCATCTATTTACAATCTATATGAATGACTTGGATGAAGGGACCAAATGTATGGTTGCTAAATTTGCTGATGACACGAAGGTAGGTAGGAAAGTAAGTTGTGAAGAGGACATAAGGAGTCTGCAAAGGAATATAGATAGGTTAAGCGAGTGGGCAAAAATTCGACAGATGGAGTATAATGTGGGAAAATGTGAACTTGTCCACTTTTGCAGGAGGAATAGAAAAGCAATATATTATTTAAATGGAGAGAGATTGCAGAACTCTGAGGTACAGAGAGATCTGGGTGTCCTACAACATGAATCACAAAAAGTTAGTATGCAGGTACAGCAAGTGATTAGGAAGGCAAATGGAATGTTGTCATTTATTGCAAGGGGAATGGAATATAAAAGTAGAGATGTTTTGGTTATACAGGGCATTGGTGAGAGCACATCTAGAATACTGTGTGCAGTTTTGGTCTCCTTATTTAAGAAAGGACACAATTGCTTTGGAGGCGGTTCAGAGAAGGTTCGCCCGACTGATTCCTGGGATGAGGGGATTATCTTATGAGGAAAGGTTGGACGAGTTGGGCCTGTGTACACTGGAGTTTAGAAGAATGAGAGGTGATCTTATTGAAACATATAAGATCCTGAGGGGACTAGAAGGGGTAGATTCTGAGAGGATGTTTCCCCGTGTGGGAGAGACTAGAACTAGGGGCCACAGTTTAAAAACAAGGGGTCTCCCATTTAACGCGGAGATAAGGAGAAATTTTTTCTCTCGGAGGGTCGTGAGTCTGTGGAACTTCCTTCCGCAGAGAGCGGTGAGGCAGGGTCATTGAATGTTTTTAAGGCTGAGTTAGATAGATTCCTGATTAACAAGGGAGTCAAAGGTTGTAGTCGGTAGACAGGAAAATAGAGTTGAGGTTGCAATCAGATCAGCCATGATCTTATCAAATGGCAGAGCAGGCTTGAGGGGCCGAATGGCTTACTCCTGCTCTTAATTCGTATGTTCGTACATCCTGGTGCCCATCCCCCTGCCAAATTATTTAAACCCCCCCCCACACACAGCACTAGCGAACCTCCTCGCGAGGACGTTGGTCCCAGCTCCGTTGAGGTGCAAACCGTCTGGCCTGTACAGGTCCCACCTCCCCCAGAACTGGTCCCAATGCCCCAGGAATTTAAAGCCCTGCCTGCTGCACCATCTCTCCTGCCACACATTCATCTGCTCTATCCTCCTATTTCTATACTCACTACCGCTTCGCACCGGGAGTAATCGGGAGATTATACCTGTGAGGTCCTGCTTCTTAATCTCTTTCCTAACTCCTTAAAATCTGCCTGCAGGACGTCATTCCCTCTTTCTACCTATGTTGTTGGTACCGATATGGACCACGACCTCTGTCTGTCCACCCCCCCCCCCCCACCCCCAATAATGTTCTGCAGCCGCTTAGTGACATCCTTGACCCTGGCATCAGGGAGGCAACATACCATCCTGGAATCACATCTGCGGCCGCAGAAACGCCTGTCTGCTGCCCCAGAACTGGTCCCATTAGTGGTCACATAGAGGTGGTACCATTAGTACCATCAATGGGTTTTCCAATGGGAATCTGCCTTTCTGAGAAGAGGAGGACCAACAAAAAGATGTTAGTCAGGTCTGGCTGCACCAGAGGTGTTCTGTGCCATTCACTGGTACCCTCACGCTCGCATCTTCCGGCAGAAGTGGACATGCCTCGCTTTCGAAGAGCATTGATGTATGTGGAGCCTCTTAATCCCAAGGTAGATAGTGACAGCGTACCTGATGTCTCATATATGTGATGACTTGACTAATCATGCTGGATAATTCTTTGGTAGCACCCCAATTACAGTGTGTCCTGCTTTCAGTGCCAGGGTGATTCGAGAGGCCACCAACCTGCAGGCACTGTCACTTCTATCTGGAAATAATATGGGGAACTGTCTTCACAGGCTTTGAGTCAGCAGAGAGTGGGATGCAAAGCTGTGCAATCTGCTGTAAGGACTCCTGCTACTCACGTGCACCATTGTGCTTACACAGCCAATGGTGGCCTCCAACCTCTCTTCAAGCATGCTGCAATGATGAGGATGGTGCCACAGATTGGCAAACAGGACCACTCTCCTCACAACCATGTCATGCAACACCACTTCCACTCCAGCAGCTACCAAATGAGGGTTGGTTGCTGGTCTATTCCATCACATGACTGTAGACCTGTGTTCGCACATTGGATTTCCTTTCCCATCGTTTCTGCCTGTCACTGCTTAGCCTTTTCCCCCTTTGGTAAAGGCTACCAATGGATTGAAATGCCTTTTGAGCCTTTCTGTAGGCTGCAAGGATTTTGTCCTCCTATTCTGTTACTTCCCTTTAATTGAACACCTCTCTTTAAATTTCACCTACATACAATTTTATGCACCTACTACTAGGCTACCTTCCAGCACCTCTCCAAATCTGCATTTGGAACTGTGAATAATTATGCAAATAAGCCGACCAAAGAAATTGAGTGTTAATAATACAATACTATTCCGACGAGATTTGTATCAATTCTTAATTTTTTTAGAACTGACTTACAACTACAAAACAACTTGCATTTATATAGCACCTTTAATGTAGTAAAACGTCCCAAGGCGCTTCACAGGAGCGTTATCAAACAAAATTACCCGGATATACGTAAATTGGTTTCCATGAGTATTCACGTCATATAGACTAGTTTGTCTCATATTGAGGCAGGATCTTCCTCTTGCTTAATGAGTGGACATAAAATGGGGTATGGACCCTTACTGCCAGATCCCCACCATTTTATCACCCAAAGCATTTTTCGTTGTTTCTTCTGCAGTATGCAGGAAGTGCCCACCCAAAAATGGGTAGGCTTATTTAAATGAAGCGATTATGACATGGTGCTGTATAACTCCCACTTTCTGTCATTTTTGCCTCATCAATGCTGGATGTAAGTGATGCCTGTATAAAACATCTATCCAGCAATGCTGGAGGCTACAAGATGCAAAAGTTCACTTTAATAGGCACAACAGGCACTTTGGAAGAAAAATCTTGCATGCCTCTCTTCTTCAATGATGCAAGAAAGATTAGATCCAGCTTAACTTGGGAATGCCATCTGGCCTAATAAGCTGCTGCAAGCTTTGAAATCTTGCAACAGAAGCTATTTTCTGCCACCCATTTCCCCAGTGGTGAGCTTCCAGTTTCAGATGGCAATACCACTGGGAGCCCACTGAAAATATTACCTTGGAAAATTCACTGGGGGTCGGCGCTGAGTGCATCAAGTGAGCAGAAATCCCAGCTCTGCCACACACTTCTGCTGGTGAGAAAGATCCCGGCTTTGATTTACTATGAGTAAGTCGCATTGACCTGGAACGGGTCTACTTTATCCAGTGATTGAGAGCACTTTCTGCAAAACATTTGTCAGGCATAGAAGCTCCTGCCAGAAATAAATAGGAGCTTCATAATAATATGATGTGGTGGAAATTACATCATTTACAAGTCCACACCATTTTCTGGCCTTTATGTCCAAAATACATGCACATAATTTTGTCCACATTACTTGGACTTCCAGGGTTGCTAGGCTGTGCCTTTTAGTATAAATACATAAAGACAACAGACATGTCTTTTCTGGCAAGTTTAATAGAGTTCTTTGAGAATATAACGGGGAGTGTATTGATCAGAAAGACTTGCATTTATAGGGCGTTTTTCACGACATTGGGACGTCCCAAAGCACTTTACAGCAAATGAAGTATTTTTGAAGTGTAGTCACCATTGTGATATAGGGAAACACGGCAGCCAATATGCGCACAGCAAGCTCCCACAACCAGAAATGTTTGTGGGAGATAATCTGTTTTTATGTGTTGGTTGAGGGATAAATGGGAGAACTCCCCTGCTCTTCTTCAAAATAGTGCCCTGGAATCTTTTTTTATCCACCTGAGAGGGCAGATGGGGCCTTGGTTTAACGTCTCATCTGAAAGACAGCACCTCCAACAGTGCAGCACTCCCTCAGTACTGCACTGAAGTGTCAGCCTGGATTATGTGCTCAAGTCCCTGGAGTGGGACTTGAATCCACAGCCTTCTGACAAGAGTGCTACCAACTGAGCCACGGCTGATACTAAGAAAGGAAATGTAGTAGATGTAGAGTATATAGATTTTCATAAAATGAGGGCACGTGGCATTAAATGGAGTGTGGCAGCATGGATAGGAAGTTGGTTAAATGACGGAAAACAGATGATAGTGGTTAATGAATGTTTTTTGGACTGGAGGAATGTCAATAACAGTGTCCCCCGGAGGTCAGTGGTGAGACTATTGCTCTTCTCACTATATATAAATGATCTGAATTTGAGTATGGGAACACAATATTAAAATCCACAGACAACACAAAAATAAGGAGTGTAGTTAACTGTGAAGAATGCTGTAAGTGACTTCAGGAGGACAGAGATAAATAGATTGGGAGATAGATGTCAGATGAAATTTAATGCAAAGAAATGTGAGTAAATATATTTTATGAGGAAGATTAATGAAAGAACAAATAAAGTCAGTGGTAAAACTTTAAAAGGAGTAGAGGAGCAGAGATACACAAATCTTTAAAACTAGAGGGACAAATTGATAATCCTATTTTTTTTTAAAAAGCATATGGGATCCTAAGTTTTATAAATAGGGCCTTAAGTACAAAAGCAAAGAAGTAATGTTAAACTTAAACAAATTATTGGTTAAGCCACAGGTAGAATATTGTGCCCAAGCAAGGCATCTTACTTTAGGAAGAATGTCAAGACAATGTAGAGGGTGCGTAGCAAGTTCATCAAGAATCCTCACGTCATGTCCTATGTTCCTAATACACAGCATTACTATAAGACTACAATGGGGTCTCCTACCTCAGAATACTTCAAAAAATAATTCTGTGTAATGTGGGCAATGCTGGCATTTATTGCCCATCCCTAGTTGCTCTTGAGAAGGTGGTGGTGAGCCTTCTTGAACCGCTACAGTCTATATGGTGAAGGTACTCCCACAATGCTGTTAAGTAGAGAATTCCAGGATTTTGACCCAGCAAAAATAAAGGAACGATGCTCTCTGTCCAAGTCAGAATGGTGTGTGACTTGGTGGGGAACTTGGAGGTGATGGTGAACCCATGCACCTGCTGCCCATGTCCTTCTATGTGGTGGAGATTGAGGGTGTTTTTGGTGCTGCCAGTGAAGCCTTGGTGAGTTACTGCACTGTATCCTGTAGATAGTACATACTGCAGCCACAGTACACTGGTGGTGGAAGGAGTGGATATTTAAGCTATTGAATGGGGTGCTGATCAAGCAGACTGCTTTGTTCTCGATGGTGTGAAACATCTTGAGTGTTGTTGCAGCTGTGCCCATCCAGGCAAGTGCAGAGTATTCCATCACACTCTTGACTTGTACCTTGTAGGTGGTGGAGAGGCTTTGGGGAGTCAGGAGGTAAGCCACTTGCCGCAGAATACCCAGCCTCTGACCTGCTCTAGTAACTATGGCATTTATATGACTTCCAGTTGAGTTTCTGCTCAATGGTGACCCCCAGGATATTGATGGTGGGGGACTTAGCAATGGTAATGACATTGAACGTCATGGGGTAATGGTTGGACTCTTTCTTGTTGGAGATGGTCACGGTCTGGACTTTGCCACTTATCAGCGCGAATGTTACTTGTCACTTATAAGCCCAAGCCTGGATGTTATCCAGGTCTTGCTGCATGCGGGCATGGAATGCTTCATTCATCTATAGGATGCACTGCAGCAAATCACCAAGGCTTCTTTGACAGCACCTCCCAAACCCGCGACGTCTACCACCTAGAAGGACAAGGGCAACAGACACGTGGGAACAACACCACCTGCACATTCCCCTCCAAATCACACGCCATCCCGACTTGGAAATATATCACTGTTCCTTCATCGTCGCTGGATCAAAATCCTGGAACTCCCTATCTAACAACACTGTGGGAGAACCTTCACCACACGGACTGCAGCGGTTCAAGAAGATGGCTCACCACCACCTTCTCAAGGACAATTAGGGATGGGCAGTAAATGCTGACCTTGCCAGCGATGCCCACATCCCATGAATGAATAAAAAAAAAGTATCTGAGGAATTGCCAATCGAGCTGAACACTGTGCATTCATCAGCGAACAGCCCCACTTCTGAACTTGCGATGGATGGAAGGTCATTGGAGAAGCAGCTGAAGATAGTTGGGCCTACGTCTCTGTCGTAAGGAACTCTTGCAGCGATGTCCTGGGGCTGAGGTGATTGGCCTCCAACAACCACAACTATCTTTGGTGGAACCCAAACTAAGCATCAGTGAGCAGACAAGTGCTGGAATTTTTTGTCAAGTGTCAGACTGATTTTTTTAAAAACCTCCAGATTAAAACTAGAAGTACATGGGGCTTGGAAAGCTCAGAGTTCAACTCTGATGTTCCATCCAAGTCTGATTCCTGCATCCAAGCTTCCATCAAGCTCAAAAGGCTACCCCACCAGATGTCAATGAAATTACTGTATGTCCTCCCTCTCCTCCTCCCATCTCTAATATCAGTTGTCTCTTTTTGGACATCACCCAATTGTTCATGTCAGCACTGTATTCAGAAGAGTTTCAGTGCAGATTGGGATGTTTTCAGGTTACTGGTAAATGTTGGTGTGTTGGTGAACAGGCAAAAATTGTGCCCTTGAAACATGTTAACAAACAACAGGCTGTGGGAAGTGTTCATGTGGCAACAATCAGAGATTGTGGCTACTGATAAAAATTGCACGCTGCTCCTGTCAGCATAAAAAATAAGTGGCTCACAATTAATGAACAGCTTCAAAAGCATTCAGAGGTAGCCAGCCTGAACCTGAACCAGGTCTGCTCCTGTTTCTTCACCCTGAACCATATCACTATGGTGCTGCTAATTCACACAGCCAGGACCTGAATTCACCAAGTATCGTCTAACGCAGGGCACTCTGTGGGAAAGTAGGCAGCACTGGCTTAGGTTACACCATGGTGAATTTAACCATTCACAGGCCACATAGACCAAGAGTATTTCATGTTCATACAGTATCTGTCACTCAAAAACCAAACTACTCATTTCCCTGCTCATAGTCTTTTGAGCACGAATTGTTTTTTTGCCTTTCTAGATACTTTCTTTTGCATCTACTAGGGAAAAGCAACTAGTTTAAATCTGAGAGTTACTACATCCATATTAATAATATATACCCCCTATCTATTTATCCTAAAACCCAGTAAAGTTTGAAATTGTTGAAAAGGCATAAGGGGTGACTCTGCAATTCGCACTTCCAGCGGAGAATGACACTCACACAGAGCCCATCTTGAGAAATTGTAGCTGCGAAACCTGTGATTTCCCCCCATTAATTTTAGTGGATGGAAAATCACGGGCTGCGAGCCCACAGTTTCCAGAGAAGCACTTCCTGCGAGCACTGCTCCCTGGTGTAAAATTTGCAAGTTACATAACCACCTTGGAGTATTTGAAAAAAGACATCCCTTTATGACCTAAATGTTCCAATAATCTTCTTGAATTTATTTTCACCACCTGTGTCAGACAGCAAATGAGATCTGCTCGGTCGCAGTACCAGCCTATAAAATTTGCACATGTGTCATTGTTATGTCAACAATCAATGCACTATTGCTGTTTTGGAAGTGAACTTTGCTTTCGTGGCTTATGAGTTCATCTGACTTCCTCAACTGTGTTGCACACTTGTAACATAATCAGCCAGCTGCCTGTAAAATATACAATGAGATATAACACCTCTGATGTCATGTGACTTTTGTACATTATTTCTAAAGACCTTACAGTTCATAGGAACATAAGAAAGTACAGAACAGGAAAAGAATTTGTAATCCATTTGTCTGGTCCCAAAAACCAAATGCCACTCGATCATTCAAATGTCTATCCAATTCTCCTTTAAGTTGTTCTGCACTGTCAGCCTCTGCTGCTTTCCTGGACACCACCTGTGTAAATTAGTTAAATCTAAATTGGTTGTGCACCTTCCTTTTTGAGCATGAGCTTTTGCCCCCTAGCTTGCAGGAAACTGGGAACATACTATTCCTTTAAGAATTATGAATACTTGAATAATATCACCCTTGAGGCTTCTCTTCTTCAGAGGGTAAAAAACCCTAGGCTCTTCAAACGCTCTTCATAGCTCATACCCCTTAAGCTAGATATCAGTTTTATTCCATTGGTTTGCACTGCCTCCAATGCCTCAGTACAGTGACCAGAATTATACACAGTACTTCAGGTGTCCCTACTGCTGCTGCACAATTCGCTGTTGATTCAGTAAGCTATTCACATATACAACCAGCTCCCTCTCCTGTGTTGTGTCCTGTAGCCTAGATCCCATTATTTTATATTCCTGCTGGTTATTTCCCTTCTTTAGTCTCAATATCTTGCTTTGTCCACATTAAGTGCCAATCACCCACCAAATCTATCCAGATCCCTTTGTGTTTGATTTATCATTTCCTGTTGTTTGATCTGTCCACCAATTTGGTGTTATTTGCAAATTTAGATGGCTTTGTTTCTGTCCCCAGCTCCAATATATTATTTATATATACACTGTAAGCAGCAATGGCCCCAGACTGTGGAAGTCACTTCTGGTTTCCAGAACAGTTCTTTGAAAAGTGCATACCGTGACTCCCTTTTTAATCAAATGCTATATGCCTGAGGTATTGATTAGGACCACAATATGGTTAATAAGTCATATTAGCCACTGGGGCTTCCCAAGCAGCATTTTTGTAGTCGTCTCTCATCTTTTCTTTCTTAATTTTCTTTTTCTCTTTCTTTCTTCCTTATTCCTTCTCTTCCTTTCTCCTTCCACAATCCTTTAAGATTTATACATATTTTGTGTTGTACTCTCTCGCTAGTAGTGAAAGCCCTTTACTAAAAATGGAACCCTATAGTTTTAATGGATGAGTTTCACTGGTGCTATAAATGCTAGGTAAGTCCTGCTTTTGGAGACCCAGAGATGCCTCAATTTTTAAAGGCCCTCTACTCAAAATATTAACCTGTTTGCGTTTTAGATTCTGATAGACCTGTAATATATTTGTAGCAATACAAATTTCTGTTTTTATTTCAGCTTTTTAAACATCTACTGTTTATTCAAAACAAAAATTCATGGTCAAGATTCCGTCTTTAAGGGGCCAGAACAATCTGAGTGTAACCAGAGACAGTACTGTTGCCACTGAAGAGAAAACAGTGTTAACAATCTCACTGCAGATAATACAGACAATACACCTTATTTGTTGGTACTAGTTTGTAGTACACTTGTGTGAATCTACCTGGCATATCCTGCCTGCGGTATTCTGCCCACGTAATGTCATAATATCCCTTACGACAAAAGAAATGTCAATCAATGATGCACAAAGGTGATTGTGTGGGTTGATGCACACAAGCACATTGTTTAATCTAACCAAGACTTGAAGACGTGTTCTCAGTGGATAGTTGCATGAAAAGTGTGCTGTTTCTGCAGTATGTTTCCTAAATGACCTGCACTGAGCAATTATTAAAATACAATTTTTGGATATTTGTGCTGCCAGTGGGGAACCTTAATAAGGAAAAAGTACTGGAGAAATTAATGGGACTAAAAGCCAACAAATCCGCTGCACCTGATGGCCTACACCCTAGGGTTCTAAAAGAGGTGGCTGCAGAGATAGTGGATGCATCGGTTGTGATTTTCCAAAATTCCCTAGATTCTAGAATGGTCCCAGTGGATTGGAAGGTAGCAAATGTAACACTGCTATTCAAGCAAGGCGGGAGCGAGAAAACAGGGAACTAGAGGCCAGTTAGCCTGACATCAGTCATTGGGAAAATGCTGGAATCTATTATTATGGACGTGGTAATGGGGCACTTATTGTAGAATGGTTACAGCACGGAAAGAGGCCATTTGGCCTGTTGAGTCCATGCCGGCTCTCTAAAAGAGCAATCCAGCTAATCCCACTCCCCTGCCCTTTCCCCGTAGCCCTGCAAATTTTTTCCCTTCAAGTACTTATCCAATTCCCTTTTGAGAGCCATCCTTAGAAAATCATAATACGATTAGGCAGAGTCAACATGGTTTTATGAAAGGGAAATCACGTTTGACAAATCTATCAGTTTTTTGAGGATGTAACTAGCAGGGTAGATAAAGGGGGGGCAACCAGTGGATATAATATATTTGGATTTTCAAAGGGCATTCAATAAGGTACCACACAAAAGGTTGTTACACAAGATAAGGGCTCATGGGGTTGGGAGTAATGTATCAGCATGGATAGAGGATTGGTTAACGGACAGAAAACAGAGAGTAGAAATAAATGGGTCATTTTCAGGTTGGTAGGCTGTAACTAGGTGGATGCCGCAAGGATCAGCATTCGGACCTCAGCTATTTACAATCTATATTAATGACTTAGATGAAGGGACCGAGTGTAACGTATCCAAGTTTGCTGATGATACAAAGCTAGGTGAGGAGGACACAAAGAATCTGCAAAGGGATATAGACAGGTTAAATGAGTGGGCAAGAAGGTGGCAGATGGAATATAATGTGAGGAAATGTGAGGTTATTTACTTTGGTAGGAAGAATAGAAAAACAATATTTTTAAGTGGTGAGAAACTATTAAATGTTGGTGTTCAAAGGGATTTAGGTGTCCTTGTACATGAATCACAGAAAGTTAACATGCAGGTACTGCAAGCAATTTAGGAAGGCAAATAGTATGTATCTTTATTGCAAGGGGGTTGGAGTACAAGAGTGAGGAAATCTTGCTGCAGTTGTACAGGACTTTGGTGAGACCACACCTGGAGTACTGTGTACAGTTTTGGTCTCCTTACCTAAGGAAGGATGTACTTGCCTTATAGACAGTGCAACAAAGGTTCACTAGATTGATTCCTGGGATGAGAGGATTGTTTTATGAGGAGAGATTGAGTAGAATGGGCGTATACTCTCTGGAGTTTAGAAGAATGAAAGGTGATCTCATTGAAACAAACAAGATTCTGAGAAGGCTTGACAGGGTAGATGCTGAGAGGGTGTTTCCCCTGGCTGGAGAGTCTAGACTTAGGGGGCATAATCTCAGGATAAGCGGTCGGCCATTTAGGACTGAGATGAGGTGAAATTTCTTCATTCAGAGGGTTGTGAATCTTTGGAATTCTCTATCCCAGAGGGCTGTGGATGCTTAGTCACTGAATATATTCAAGGCTGAGATCGATAGATTTTTGGACTCTAAGGGAATCAAGGAATATGGGGATATGGGAAGGAAAGAGGAGTTGAGGTCGAAGATCAGCCATGTTCTTATTGAATGGCGGAGCAGGTTTGAGGGGCTGGATGGCCTACTCCTGCTCCTGTTCCTTATGTTCTGACCCACTGTGAGTGCATTTGGATATTTAAGCACACAGTGTGCATGGTTATCCAACTGTGAAATGGTTGTAAAATTATGTGAAGCCTATACCCAATCTGCACTCCTAGCAGATGAGGTTTACCACCAATAGTGCATGGGCAGAAAATTACCACTTTTGGATTGAGGCTCCCACTCCTGTGCTAGCGTTAACTTCAACCACAAGACATTACATCGAGTCTACAGCACAGAAACTAACCATTCAGCCCAACTGGTCTATGCCGGCGTTCACGCTCCACATGAATCTCCTCCCTCCCTACTTCATCTAACCCGATCAGCATACCCTTCTATTCCTTTCTCCCTCATGTGTTTATCTACCTTCCCTTTAAATGCATCCATGCTATTTGCCTCAACTATTCCTTGTGGTAGCGCGTCCATATCCTTACCACTCTTTGGGTAAAGAAGTTTCTCTTGAATTCGCTATTGGATTTATTAATGACTATCTTATATTTATGACCTCTAGTTTTGGACTCCCCCAATAGTGGAAACATTATCTTAAAAACCTCTATCGGGTCACCCTTCAGCCTTTTCTTTTCTAGAGAAAAGAGTCCCAGCCTGTTCAGTCTTTCCTGATAGTATATCTTCTCAGTTCTGGTATCATCCTTGTGAATCTTTTTTGCTGTGCACAGTACTCCAAGTGTGGTCTAATCAAGGTTCTATGCATGTTTAACATAACTTTTCTACTTTTCAATTCTGTCCCTCTAGAAATGAATCCCAGTGCTTGGTTTACCTTTTTTTATGGCCTTATTAACCTGCATCGCTACCTTTAGTGATTTGTAAACGATTTTACAACACCAAGTTATAGTCCAGCAATTTTTTTTTTAATTCACAAGCTTTCGGAGGCTTCCTCCTTCGTCAGGTGAACGATGTGAAAATGATTTGTACATCTGTACTCTGAGATCCCTTTATACAGTTAATACAGACGATACAGTTAATATCCAGCATCTAATAAAAAATACTGTACGAGTGATTTGCAATTGAGGTGTTTAGTTTTCCTGGTTAAAGCTCATTTCACTACAAGGGATTCTTTCTATGGAATGGGAATGTTGTTTACTTCGGACTATATAAATATTTTAAACTGATTTTACTAGTTTAGTTTAAAAAGACAAAAACATCTGATCATTTTACTGTCTGTTGCTGAGCAGTTCATGCAATAGTGTATTCATTAAGAGTGATCCACCTCATTCCAGCCTAGAAACCATTAAGGGACAGTGACTGGTGCTGGTGGCAATAGTTGCAGAGGGAAGAAAGTCTTTCACAAATGATGTATTACCAATTGTCTAAATTACTTACTATTTATTTTTAAAACCCTAGATTCCCACTGTATACTGCATTCATGCACATTCCTGTTTTTAAATAGTTACTGGGCAAGATTAGTCTGATTTAATCTCAGGCATTTGAGATTCAGAATTATCTAACTTGCTAATGTATTTTGTTTTTTTTCTTTGCTGCAAGTCAATATTTACTTGAAATCTGTGTCTCACTCATGAAAGATGTGGAGGTTGGAACTGAAACATAATACTTCATTACCACTAAGTGGAATCTTCAAGATAACAGGCAGTCAGCTCTGGAAAGAGGTAAAAGGTATTTGAGCATTTGAGATAATAGGGAGTACTAAATCATCCTCTGAGGGGAAAGATTTCCTCTATGTGCTGTCTGTAACAAAATCTTCAACCCATTCTTTATAGGCTGGTCCATGATTTTGTTATACATGGTACGCAGAGAAAATCTTCCCCTATATGTGTGATATTCCACATGAAAGCTAAAGCAAAATTAAAATGAATCAAATTATTTTGCTTTAAGCCAGTTTTTCCCAATATCTGTGGTATAAACAGAACACATAGCGAGAATGGTATACTGTTGCACATATTATTGTAACGCCCTTATATTCTGCAGTTGTGTAGGACGTCTGGGATCTGGAATAGGCTATGACCTGGTTCATATTTACAGGTGGATATACTTTACTAATACTCTAATCAAAAAGTATAATGATCCAACAAAAATTTAAATTTTAACAAAAACTGGTGAATATCACGACGTATGCACGGGGTTTCTTTCAACCCCTGCTTCTTGGCATAGGTAAACTTATGTAAGACTAATACAGTGCTTTCATCTGTAGTGAGAATTGTGTAGCATGCAAATTTCTTTCCTTATGAAATGATTTATGTCCATTATAGAGTTGTTTTACTTTTCAGGTTGGTGGTGTAATAGTTATATAACTGGACTAGTAATCTAGAGGCCTAGATTAATAATCTAGAGATCATGGGTTCAAATTGCACCATGGCAATTTAAGAATTGAATTCAGTTTTTTTTTTAAATCCGGAAATAAAAGCTAGTATTAATAAAAGTTGTTGAATTGTTGTAAAAATTAAACTGGTTCACTAGTGTTCAGCACCAGGCACTCACTTAGGGGAAGAAACCTGCCGTCCTAACACGGCCTGGCCTATATGTGACTCCAGTCCCACACCAATGTAGTTGATTCTTATCTGCCCTCTGAAGTGGCCTAGCAAGTCACTCAGATGTATCAAACAGAAATCCCACTACCACTTCATGTGCGAATTAGATCAACAGATCATTTATGTAGATCAGAAATAGAAGGTTGCCCAGCACCCATTCCTGGGGAGGTCCAGTCACTATATATCTCCATTCTGACCACTTCCTTAACTAGTACCTGTTTCCTGCTCCATTTAAGCCAATTCCTTATCCACTAAGTTTTACCTGGGACACCAACTGCTACATCATTTTCATTGTGATGACTCCTGCTCAAGCAGCAAACTGTGACACAGTGATGTGCTTTGATAGAATGATGTCAAGACATCATATGTTTGCCAAATGAGGAAAAGGTTTTCTATTGATGCTAAAGCCCTTCTACCACACTTGAGCCTAGATTTTCCATTGGTGGGAGCCAACGTGATTTCAGTGGATTATGGCAGGGTTTCCTTCAGGAATTTGCCTCTGCCACTTCCGCTATTTTAAATTGGAAGTGCCATCGAGTTTATAATATGTCAGCTCAAATATGGACTGGCATATTATAATTACACGCAAATAATAAGAATGTGTTATATGATGTATTTCCATTCACTCGAACCTGAACAACTCTGGGCACTAAGAAGCCTGTGTGTGCCTAGTTATCTGGGGTTGTTATGGGTGGCGGAGGGTGGATTCAAAAATTAATGGGCTTGAAAGGCTATGCAAATCAATCGCAGGGATGATTTGATAGAGATGTTTAAAATAATGAAGAGGTGGGACTGAGTATATAGAAACAGATTGTTTCCGGTTATTGAATGGTCTATAACCAGAAGGCATAGATATAAGATCAAATGCAAGAGTTTTAGGACAAAGAGCAGGAAATACTTTTTTTCTTCACACAGAGGGTTGAGAGACTGTGGAATGCACTACCAGAGTTGGTGATTGAAGAAGAGACCATGTCAACATTAAAGAATAGGTTCGATAGATGGTTCAGGGAAAAGGCAATATAGGAATATGGGAACATGGCAGGCACATGGGATTGGGACTACTGCTCATGAGGATAAGCACCAACACAGACTTGTTGGGCCAAATGGCCTGTTTCCATGTTGTAATTTTTGTGTAATTCTATGCAGGGTGCACAGGTTATGGCACTATTAAAAAAAGATTCGAACAACTTTGGCTAGTGCAGGAGCCACCAGCCATGTTATGGTGTAATAGACCCTTCTGGAGCTAATTTCTGTCTCTCACTATCCTCCTTTGGTGGACTCCCGGCATTGGCTGAGAAGTCTGCCTAAAAATGCGAATGACCTTGATCTTGGGAAATTCGCATCCTTGTGGTATGCTGAACCTACCAAAGATGCGCTGGAATTCCACAAAGGTGGAGAATCTTGGCCTTGGTATCTCTACCCTCCTTATATTCAGTGCTATGATTTTCTCAAATGTTTTTAGTCTGGCGGTGTAGATGCCCTGCAGGATAAATTTTAAAGACATTGCATCTCCAAGCATTTCTGTCACAAAGCTAAATATGGAAGCTCAATCCTTCTATGAATATCCAGAATCATTCCATTATTACCCTCAATTCCATTATTCTAAAGGGACTGACTCCTCGAACCTGTGCCCTAAGACAGCAGATGCACAACGAGACCAGGCAATTGGGAGTCATAGAATCATAGAAAGGTTACAGCACGGAAGGAGGCCATTCGGTCCATCGAGTCCACGCCAGCTCTGTGCAAGAGCAATCCAGCTAGTCCCACTCCCCCGCCCTATCACCATAGCCCTGCAAATTTTTTCCTTTCAAATACTTATCCAGTTCCCTTTCAAAGGCCATGATTGAATCTGCCTCCACCACCCCCATGGGCAGTGCATTCCAGATCCTAACCACTCGCCATAAAAAAGTTTTTCCTCATGTCACCTTTGGTTCTTTTGCCAATCACCTTAAATCGATGTCCTCTGGTTTTTGACCCTTCCGCCAATCGGAACAGTTTCACTCTATCTACTCTGCCTAGACCCTTCATGATTTTGAATACCTCTATCAAATCTCCTCTCAACCGTCTCTGTTCCAAGGAGAACAATCCCAGCTTCTCCAGTCTATCCACATAACTAAAGTCCCTCATCCCTGGAATCATTCTAGTAAATCTCTTCTGCACCCTCTCTAAGGCCTTCACATCTTTCCTAAAGTGCGGTGCCCAGAACTGGACACAATACTCCAGTTGTGGCCGAACCAGTGTTTTATAAAGATTCATCATGACTTCCATACTTTTGTACTCTATGTCTCTATTTATAAAGCCCAGGATCCCATATGCTCTTTTAACCGCTTTCTCAACCTGCCCTGCCATCTTCAATGATTTGTGCATGTATGCCCCCAGATCTCTCTGTCCCTGTACCCCTTTTAGAGTTGTGCCCTCTAGTTTATATTGCCTCTCCTCGTTCTTCCTACTGAAATGAATCACTTCATGTTTTTCTGCGTTAAATTTCATCTGCTACGTATCCACCCATGCCACCAGACTGTCTATAGCCTCTTGAAGTCTATCACTATCCTCCTCACTGTTTACTACCCTTCCAAGTTTTGTGTCTTGTGCAGATTTTGAAATTGTGCCCTGTACTCGCAAGTCCAGTCATTAATATCTATCAAGAAAAGCAGTGGTCCCAGCACTGTCCCCTGGGGCACACTACTGTACACCTCCCTCCAGTCTGAAAAACAACCGTTCACCACTACTCTGTTTCCAGTTCGTTGGCCAATTCTGTATCCATGTTGCTACTGCCCCCATGCAGCACTTTATCAAACGCCTTTTGAAAGTCCATATAACACCACATCAACTGCATTGCCCTCATCTATCCTCTCTGTTACCTCATCAAAAAACTCTATCAGGTTAGTTAAACATGATTTGCCTTTAACAAATCCGTGCTGGCTTACCCTAATCAACCCACCCTTGTCCAAGTGACTGTTAATTCTGTCCCGGATTATCGTTTCTAAAAGTTTCCCCACCACTGAGGTTAAACTGACTGGCCTATAGTTGCTGGGTTTATCTTTACACCCTTTTTTGAACAAGGGTGTAACATTTGCAATTCGCCAGTCCTCTGGCACCATCCTCTTATCTACAGATGTTTGGAAGATTATGGCCAGTACCTCCACAATTTCCACCCTTACTTCCATCAGCAACTTTGGATGCATCCTATCTGGACCGGGTGACTTAGCTAATTTAAGTGCAGTCCAATGCCAGTTTATTTCAGGACTGTAATTCCCTGCTATCTTATTATTAGTGAGCTGAAGTGCTGGTGCCCATTTCCGGCAAAAGCCTCATTAGGCCCCAGATTTGATGCAAAAATATTTAAGTGAACACCAGTCACAATTCTCTGAAATTTGTGCTGGGTTTGCTCTGTTTGCTTTATACGCCCAATTTAAATGGATACAAAGGAAGTTCCATGAGTGCAAGAGGTGTTAAATAATCTTTGGAACAGTTTTTATTATAGTGTGTACAGTATCTTTTTAGTGCAGTGCTTTTTATCCATATTTCTGATATGTTTGCTGTTAAAGCCTCTCAGTTTTCTGATAGTGGTACAAGATAAAAGATCAACAAGCCCCAGACTTAGCTGCAGCCCTTAACATACATACTTCCCAATTACGCAGGGTAACTGCCTTGTCTTGCTGCAGGTCAGCAGAACACCTGCAGCCAACTTGCCACATAGCGATGGCAGTACCAATGTCTGGACAGATCACCATGTCCTCGAATGTCATGCCAATGGCTCAGTCCCACCGAACGTTGCAGTATTAGTTACTGTGCTGACTACCTGATGCTTTGAAAAGATGACTGACTGGTCAATATGGCCAGCACTTTCATTTCCTTACCCTCTGACACACATGCCCAAGGTTGTCACATTGGTGCATTCCCAAAGTGCAGGGTGTCATTGTTTGCTGCCATGTATCCAACCTGAAGTCCTTAAAAGATATGAGTGTGGCAAGGTTTGTATTATATATTGCATCTTGACTGTGTACTCTGCTGAGTATTGAGTATGCATGCACAGCAATGAAAGAGCTTGAAGGTTGCATGAAAGCTTGGCATGAGTGAGCAGTAACTGTGAAACCAGATGACCGGGTAAACTTTGGTGGCATGGGCTATCTACCTGGTCCGTAGTACTGTTTGCTAGTCTTAGCTTTCCAGATCCCTGAAAGAATGCTGCATTCTCCCACCTCTGTTTTCAGGAACTGGACGTATTGTAGATGGTGTTCACTGTTCTTTCCTACCAGGTATGGTGCAACATTGTCATCTGGGGAGGGTGCCCTAGAGTGCCAGTTAGGACAAGCTACTTTGTACCAACGTCACGCACCAGTATCTTCACTTCAGCAACCATCAAACCTAGAATCATGGGGCTGCGCCACTCCATCACTTGCCCATAGACTCCATTTTGTGCATCAACATTGGATTTACCTTCATTTTCGTATTTGCCACTTTTGTACCCCCAAATATCCTTTGGAAAGGCTGACATACATTTTCAGCTTTTCTAAAGGCTGAAGTAATTTGTGCCCCCATTTAATGCAATCCCTTACCTTTAAGTGGCTGCATCCTTCTAAGCTTGAATAACAGCCATTTAAGGGTGGCATGCTCCCAATTCCACAGAACTCCCTGCAGAATACTGTCTGTGCAAGTAGCTCATTCAAGTTATTTAAATAAGCTGACCTCGTGAATTGGGCAAGGTCATCAGGCCACTTCAGCCGTGCAGGTGTTTATGGCAGCACAGTGAATGCAAGCTGTTTCCCCCCCCCCCCCCCCCACCCCACACCACCACCACCACCGCAAGCCCCAAATCAGGAAATCAGTACTTAAGTTTGTTCATTTTTTTTGCTGTATTCAAACTGACTGAGGGTAGAAAGAGCTTTGTTATTGCACCCTAGCCCACCTTGACTATTTAATTGCATGCAGTATTTCTAAGGTGAAATCTGAGTTGAAAACGCCAGCTCCATGCTAAACAGACTACATTATCCACGATCCTAAAATGAGCAGAGTTGGTGTCCCATGCGTGTAAGTGTGAAAAGATGTGTACTTTGCAGTTATAATAAGGTGCCACCTTTTGCCCAATTTGAAAGATCAGGGAGTGGCAGAAGAGCAAAATCATGGATTTGGGTCCGATACTTGCTTTGCCTGAAAATTGAAAACTTATAAGACAAAACTAAGTGGAAAAACTGGAAAAAAATTCACTTTTATTTTAAATAACAGACATTTGTCCCCAATTTACATTTAAGAAATTTCTGAACAGCTGACTGTAAATGCAAACTGTCCGATGCAAAACCAGGTGCAAGGCAACGCGAGGTCATAAACTGGATCTGTTTGTTGAATTTTTAATGAAATGGGTTTTCAAAAGTTGCAGTGTCTGAAAAGAATATATCTAACTGGTTGGTAATTTAGTATTGTGTCTAGGGTATGAATTGAATTAGGATAGAGGGCCAGGTATTTGCAGAGAGTTCAGCCATTATCTCCCCAATTCAAACCAAATGTAATCTCACTGTGGGGAGTGAGTAAACTGAAAATTCTGAAGCTTGCTCGAGTTTTGAAAAAGGCCCAACAGTGCTTTGGGAATTTAGTTACAGCATCAGTTTCCCTCCCCTCAACACTGTGTGTATAATGTGCAATGATCACAGGATACTTTATCAAGGACCTTTAGACTGGAGGCACCATACATTAAAATGCTTCAACTTGCCTGCACGAGTGACTCTAAATGCATCTGATTAGTTTGAGAGGAAGCACTCATTCCCTATCTCTGAGAAGTCAGTTCTCCTCTCCCAGTTAAATACAGCTTTTTAACTGCCCCCTGTTCTGCTGTTCTTAGTAAGTGCTTTGCTCTCCATTTCTCCAGTTACCATGAAGGTTTCTTTTGTACTGGGCACCCAGCAGGCACTGAACAGACAGGATTGGGTTACCCAGTAAAATTTATTAGTGGTGATACAGCCCACAATGTGAAAACAAAATGGACTGATTATATGGCAAATGCCGCTCTCTCTGACAACAGAACAAATAATTTCCTGCACCAAAATATGTTTTAGAACAAGCTGACAGCATTTCTCACTTATGCCATGTGATACTTCAACATCTTCCATTAAACATGCAAACAAGATAAGCTCGGGCTGAATGAATTTCTTTGAATAAATTGTGACACACTGATCTGCTAATGTTTAACAGCACATATTTTTTAAAGCATTCTAGTGATCTGAATGCACATGCCTTTGTCGGCTTTAGACTTGACTTACTGTAATGTTCTCCTTGCCATCCTCCACCCTTCATAAACTCCAACTTGCCTAAAACTCTGCTGTATGCATCCTGTCTTGCACTAAGTCCCCTGTCCTTGCTGATCCTAATTGGATTCCTGTTTCCTAACTAAATTAGTTAAATCCTTGTCTATAAATTCTTAAACGGGCTTGCCTACAATCTCCTCCCAAACGCTTTGAGCTCGATTTTCAAATCCAAGTGCCGGGTGCGTTGGGGGCAAAGGGGCTCCGAAAATCGAGGAAATCCCGAGCGGGTTTGGAACCTGGCTCCAACCCGCAGACATCCGGGTTCCCTACTGACGCGTCTGGGTGCGCCCGAGCCTCCTGAATGTGGAAGTCCCACCAGCAATTAAAGCTGGCGGGATGATCGTTAAGAAACTTATTTAGATACTTGAAGTACTTAATTTTGTGCACATTGAGGCATGGGTCCGATTTTCAAACATCCTCAACGTATTTCCCGTGCTGTGGGAAACACTCCATGTGCTACCAGACGTGTTTCACCCAGCAGCCAGTTGGACATTCAAATTCTTGTTTGACGGATGGGGAGAAAGGGTGAGTTATTGCAGCAGGGCACTCAGTTCTTTCACACAAACTTTTGGCTGCGAGATCTTTCACAATTCTTCTGTTCACACATATTTAACAACTTTTCGGACCCCCTCAAACTCACATCATCAGGATGGGGGGGGGGGGGGGGGGGGGGGCTAAAGCTGCATTCACCACTATATCCGAGGATGAGCAACATCACCATCCTCGCCAGGCACGGCGTGCACTTCCGCCACTTGCAGCTCCACAACACGGTGCTGCGCCACAGGCACCCGTGCAAGAGCACAGAGGGCAACAACAGAGAGAGCTACGTCACAGGAGGCACCAACCTCGCCACAGGGTCTACAGACCAAGGCTCAGCTTCCTGTACCTTTCTCAGGAGCAGTGCATACGGAGGCTCATAGTGAGTTGCCAGGTGATCGCAAACATCTACAGCCTCTTTCATGCTGAGCTGCTCCTGGCTGGGCCGAGCGGCATCTCATTACCCAACGCTGTCAAAGTCACCACTGCCCTCAGTTTCTTTGTCTCCAGATCATTCCAGGGTGCCGCCGGGGTCTCTCAGCCATCTGCACACAAGTGCATAAGGTAGGTCACTGACGGCTTGTTTCACAGAGCCTCGCAGTACGTCAACTTCCCCATGAACGACCTCAGCCAGACGGAGTGGAATTCCACTCTGTGGCTTGTTTCCTACGGGTGCAGGATGTAATCGATTGCACCCATATAGCAATATGAGCACCTCCACACGAGACAGGACTGTTCATCAACAGAAAAGGGTATCACTCCATCAGCGCTCAGCTCGTTTGCGACCGCCGCAAAAGATTCCTTCATGTGTGCGCCAACTTCCCTGGCAGCTGCCACAATTCCATCATTCTGAGGGAATCCAACATCCCGCCCCTCTTCCTCGCACCGAACACCCTTAAGGTCTGGCTTCTCGGGGACAAGGGATACCCCCTGCACATGTGGCTCATGACACCTCTGCGGAACCCCATCACTGAGCAACAACGTTGATATAACGACAGCCACATCGCCACCTGGTCGACAATTGAGCATGCTATAGGGCTGCTCAAGATGCGATTTAGGTGCCTTGATCGTTCTGGGGGAGCACTTCAATAAGCACCAGACAGAGTGGGATGCGTTATAGTAGTGTATTGTGCCCTGCACAACATGGCACAACAGAGAGAGGTGCCACTTGAGGAGGCCCCATCTGCATCTGCCGTCCATATTGAGGAGGAGGAGGAACCCATAGGTAGAGCAGCGGCTCACCCGGCTGCTCGTGAGACCAGAGAGTCACTGATATGTGAATGGTTCTTCCCAACATCAGAAAGTGTGAAGAGTCCAGTCCTCAGACTACCTGGAAAGATCAGCGCCAACACCAACCCGCCCACCCCTCCCTGCACGGAACAGTCTTGCAAATACACATATACCCACTGTAAAGTGACCCACTGGGTGGCATCAAGCGTCGCCGTTCATGGTGAAGCTCATGAAAGGGCCCTATCGCAAAAGCCAGTCGAGTGGGCAAGACATGGCAGTCGTGGTGATAATCATCACATTTAATGTCCTTTAACAAAAAACAAATATAAATGAAAAACATGACCATCTGTCATATACCCTTGTGCACACCCTTCGTGCTCACAAAACCTTTGCCTTTCTCTTCTGACTACTGCGGGAATGTCTGAGATAGTGTCACAGGTAAGTGCGGGAATGTCTGCGATGGAGAGAAGGCTAGCTTCCGTTGAACTTCAATCCCAGGGATTGATTATATTTTCTAGATGGTGTAGCTCTAGTGGGAGCTAAAGACTTTATATTAAAAAAATAATATTTGGCCTATTTAGGCCTGATACGTATTTCAGGTGGAGCAGCAAGGCACTACTCTGCCTTAAAAAGGTGGATCAACTGGAAGAGAGAGGCCGTAGGAATTTCCATGCCATTATAATCAGTTGGTGGCAGTGAAATTGCAGTCATATGCTAGATTATAATTGAGGAAATGGTTTTATCCTTTGATTAACCAGTTGTACTCTCCTACATAGATTATTGCTTCACTTACAGAGCAATTTCATACAAATAGCACTGCACATAGGGAAGGGTTGAATGGTTCCATACATTCTTATAAGTAGCATGTACAGTTGTAAATTACTATACTGATTATCCTGTCACATAACAGAATATCAAATGACAGAAGTGGGAGGTTCAGTCAGTAGCAGTTGCACCAGAAGTTTTGCGGGTTCAAGTCTGACCTGGGGGACTTGATTTGTGTCTTAATACTGATTGTTAGAGTTTGAACTTAGACATTTTTGACAGAGGCTAAGCTTGGCTTTCAGGGTTCCTGAGATTAGGGGCAACATTAACAGTAGATATTGTTTCAGGAAGTAAATGTTCATAACAATAGAATAATTTAAGTCTTGATTTGAGTTGGAGATAAATACGGCTGTAAAGGGAAGCCTGGTGATGCAGCGCATTGGTGAACTGATGGATTAGTAGATGTGGGTTTGTGGCTATGATTTCTCCACATATTTCTATTCTCAGCGGAACCATTTAATTCGTCATCATGCCCCAATCTTTTGCACGAGCTAGCAACTGGCTATCAAGCAGCATTGACAGAATCCTGCAAGCAAGTTGCATGCCCTGCATCCTCTCAGCTGCAAAATGTGAGATATATATATATAGTTTTAAAAAAAAATTTAACTTGTTACATAAAATAAATGTATCTGTCAATAAGAAGGAACACAGAAACAATTGCTTCTAAGCTGAGAGGAATTAGTTCTTAGACTTGCTTTTAAATTCACTTCTTCCTGACAACACATGGCAGTATAGCACAGATGGAGGCACAATTATCCTAGGAAGGTATTAAATCAAAGCCCTGTCTGCCCATTTTTAGAGATGAACAGGATCTCAGAACTTTAATCATAAAGAGTAAGGAACTACATCATCCTTCCAAAACTCCCAGTATTATGCAAGGTTATTTTTTCTCTACAAACTTTGACCCAACTGCACATGACAGACCGGTAAGTTTGGCACTGATGTGCTATTCATCTTTTGTGAATAAAGGAGATCACGCTGAAATCCATCAGCTCTCCTCTTGTTTCTTGCTCCATTGTGTTGAACAGGTTGAATTGGGGTGGATCAGTTACACATCAGTGCTGTTATGATAATTTTGGCAAGACTTCAGTTTCACCTTCACTTACAAGTACTTGGGATATCTTCTAAGAGTTTTTTTGTATTTTGTTTTTCCTGAAAACATCCTGTATTTTGCATTTGCGGGGCAGAGAGAGCAAATGTGCTGGCTATATCTTCAAAGCTTGCTATATGAAAGCTTTATGAGGTGTGAAGGATGTTAGCCTCTTGGCCACATAGGCCTCTTGGCCAACACATTGTATTTATTGAATGGCTCTCGGGAGGCAGTAAGTGCTGATTTGTCAGAAGTTAACATTGACGTTTGGGACTTTGCTTGTTATCCTGTGCAAGCTGTTACTGGACAACAGCAGGCTTCTGCTTTCCATATTCATCACAGTCTATGGAGACAGGAAATAAGCAACATAGTTGTAATAAATGAAAAAGGCCTTATTACCCCAGCGACATGAGTCTTCATAATGTGCCACAATGACAAGCTTGCATGTGACAACATTATTAGGTTCTGCCAGGTGCCACTTCTCAACATAAATTGATTTGTCATTTGCGATGTGGTTTCTTAGTGGTTTTATATTCTGATATAATTACTCGTGGCCAGTGTGGTGTGATTTTTCTTTGTCCCACAATGAGACATAATGCATTCTTGACTTCATCACTCGTGTTAATTTAGTCAATCCAACAAGTGTAAAAAAATGTTCCCTTCCTGGGTCTGACTGAGAATCCTTTTGTAGGTTAACCTGGAAAGATTTATTGACAGCTCTAGTAGAGTAGGTGTGTATTTCTGTGCATCTGCATGTGTCCATTCTGGAGACAAAATGAACAGGTAATATTCAGTTGGCTGCTGCTACTATCACAAGGTGGTGCTGCATTACTCTTAATAGATCATGTTAAAAAAGCAGCAATGAGTCTGAGTTGCTTTCAATGTCATATTCAAAAGGCTCCAAATTGCATTATGAAGCCAAACCAAGTTCCTCAACCACACTACCAACAGGGAACACAGATACATCCTGGTCCTGCATTGATACTTGATACTCATCCTTATTAGGATGCCGTGTAAATGGACCAGTGACAGAAATTGAGATGCCAAAAATAAATGGCAATCAACACTCAAACATTGCATATGTACTGCACAATATTACAGCTCAACTCATGCTCTTAATCTGATCCAATATGTAATTGACAGCAGATCATAGCTCCACTCCTAAGTATATGTAAACTGTTGATGAAGCATTATCAAACTGTTGCACCTATACCAAAAGGGTGTTTGTGTAAGGATACTGTCATTTGGAACAAAAGCTGAAAATGCTGGCAGTGTACAGCCGATCAGTCAGCATCTGCAAAGAGAAATGACTGTAGGTTTTCAGATCTAAGACTGTTCCTCAGAACTGAATACTGAAAGACAATCAAGTCCCTTTGTAGGGCAGTAGAGAGAGGAAAAACAAAAGGGGGAAGATTACAGATACTCCAATCACAGAGAGGGAGTTAATGGATTGAATGACCTGCAAACCCCTTAATGAAAAAGCAGGAACTTGTTATATGGTATGAAATATCATCTCAGTGGGGCAATGAAAAGATAATAGAAGAACAAAAGCATTCATAAGTATCTAATTGGGATAAAAAAAAGCACAGGGAAAGCCCATATTAGAAAAAAAAGGCAAGAAGATGGAGAAAAGGAAAAAGAAAAAAAATACAGGCGATCCAAATTCAAAACAGGGATTATTGGAAGCACCCACAATAGATCTGCAAGACTAAAAAAAGAGAAGAACAGGACAACACCCTGGGTGCAGAACCCGAACAGCTATGTTCTGACAAAATATCTATACCAGAAGTGCTAACCCATTTTCCCTCCTCCAGATGCTGACAGACCACCCATATCTCCTGTGAAGAAGACAATGGGAAACGTAGCTAAAGTAGGAAGTTGCTAAAGCCAGTGTTCAGATCAGAAGGCTGCAAAGTGACCAAGGGAAAGATAAGGATTTAGAATCATAGAAATTTATAACACAGAAGGAGGCCGTTCATCCTATCACACCTGCATCAGCAGTTGAAAGGGATATCCATTTATTCCCATTCCCCTGCCCTTTCCCAAATATTTATCCAGTTCCCATTTAAAAACTACTGTGGATTCTGCTTCTGCCACTGTTTCTAGGAGGATATTATGACATGTCATAACCATCTACATTTTAAAAAAAAATTCTGCTCATCTTCCCCTTTCTCCTATTAGTGATCTTAAATTTGCACCTAACTCACTGACTAATGCAAATAGTTTTTCCTATTTATTTCCTTCATAATTTTGAACACCCCTATCCCATCTCCTTTTTACCTTCTCTGTTCTAATGAAAAGAGCCCCTAGTATCTCTAGTCTCTCCTCAGAACTGAAGCCTCTCATCCAATGAATGTATCATCTAATGAATGTCTTTTGCACCCTAACATGGCCTTGACATTTACCCTGAACAGTGAATACAATAAGAAAACAAAGAACTTGCATTTATATCGCACTTTTCATATCCTTAGAATGTCTCAAAGTGTTGCACAGCTAATGAATTACTTTTCTGAAGCATAGTCTCTGCTGTTACGTAGGCAAATGTGGCAGCCATTTTGCACACAACAAAGTCCTAAAAGCAGCAAATGAGATAAATAACCAGTTAACATGTTTTTGGTGTTGGTTAAGGGATGAATGTTAGTTAGGATACCAGGAGGTAAATTTCCTAAGGGCTGCTCCCGCTCTGCTGCCTTAGTTAAAAATGAGGTTTCTGTCAAAGTTGCAGTGGCAGAGAGGGAGAAGCTCCAAGGAAATTCCCGACAATTGCCTGCTCTTCTTTGAAAAGTGCCATGGGATCTTTTATGTCTTACCTGAACAGATAAACAGTGCCTCAAGCCTCATCCAAAAGATGGCACCTCCTACAGCACAGTACTGCCTCGGTACTGCATTGAAGTGTCAGCCTGGATTATGTTTTGAAGTGGGTCTCGACCCTACAACCTTCTAATTCAGCTTTGTGGTCGAATCGTGATGTAGGTCACAGCAGATGATCTAGTTAATGTGGAGGCTGGTGGGGCAGAAGTTGAGGACAAATGAAGTCTGTCATTATTGAAGAGGCGAGGGAGGGGTGCCACAGAGATGAGAGAACTAAAGTTGAACTGACCTGGTAGTTAAGTATACTAGAATGGAGGAACTATTCATAAGCTGGTGTCTCACACAGAAAGAGTGTTTGGGGCCCTAAGCTTTGGTCTAGAATGTGGTAAATGGACATCTATTGCATCTGCTGTGGTAGCGTGGGTAAGTGCCAGGGGAAGGGCAGCTGGAAGTTGAGTTGGAAGAATTAATTAGGGTATCACTGAGGGAATGATCCCTCAAGAAAGCGCAGAGGGGAGGGGAAAACACACTTGTTGACATAAAATAATCTCATGATTGTAGAAGCTGATGAGATGGGAAGTGAGAATAATCCTTTTAGCAAGAGGAAGGGGATATGGGGGTAAAAGCAGAAGCACAGGAAATGGGGCAGCCACAGCCAAGGACCCTGATGGCCACTTGATAAGAAACTATGATGGTGGATAATGAAGAACAATTGAGAAGCTCATGACATGGAAAGTGGAGTCGCCAGGGTAGATGCGACAGAGAAGCTGAGAGAAAGATATGGAGTCTTTACTAGTAGTCAGGTGGGGAGAAGTATAATCCAGGTAGTTGTGGGAATCGGTGGGCTTGTAATAGGTGTTTGTAGAAAGCCCATAGCCAGAGCTGGAGAGAGAAGTTGGGGGTAGAAAGAGAAGGGAAGGAAATGGAAAAGTCAAAGATGGACTGAAGATGAGGGATGGGGAGGAATTGGAAGCATAGTTAATGGAATTCTCAAGACCAGAACCAGAATAGGAAGCAGCACTGACACAATGATCAATGTAACAGAGGAAAGGGACTGGGGGTGTCCTGCACCTGAAATGTTATCTTGTCTTTTCTCTCCATTGATCAAGCCATTGTGTATTGTTAGCATTTTCTGTGGATTGCTTACACCTTTGCATACTTCCAAAAATTGCAATGATATTTTTCAGGAATTTTTGTACTTGTTAGAGTGAAGGATTTCAGTGCTGGGAATGAAACACTTCTTTACTCTTTGTATCTCGTGTACCATTTGGTTAGATGCAGAATAGAGCTATTTTGCTTAGTCCAACCGTAGAAGTCCCTCCATTAAACCACCTTAATATTTCAATTTCTAACTGCTTTGTGGCCTGTTAATTGCCAGTTTAGGAATATAAGCTTAGAACAAGAAAAGCCATTCAGCTTATCAAGTCTTTCACAGAACTATGCACATACAATCCCTCCATCAAAGACTCTATTCAACCCATTTAATCTTTTGAGGAAAAGTTCTTCAAAGTTTCTCCATCTCGCAAAAGGTAAATTCAGCAAGAGTACATAATACCTATCCAGCTTTGTCTCACTTTATGCCTCTTAAGCCAGTTTGCCTTCTTTGGTATGATATCTCTGTGACCCCAGCAACTAACGAACCATTTTGTTCCACACAGTATTTGATATGCAAATAACAATCGATCCTGTCTCTAAACTGATATTTATCCAGTTCTGCTTAGCTGACATTTTAATCCACGTAGTTCCATTTAGTGGCTATTTATGTACAGTTTTGTTACTTTTACTGTACTGTACTGTAATCATGCATGTATCAAGTGACCCAATATTTAAGACACCCAATCAGTCATTGTGGCTTGCCAGAGACTGGAAAATTTGATTGTTCTATGTGCGCACCAGCAAAGAGTGGGAGAACAGAGGTATAAAAGTGGCAAACTGGAGAGCAGGAACCTCAGAAAGAAGAGCAGGAGATGGGAGCTGAAAAGATGAGCATTGCTGACAAGTCCAGAATAGACAGGAGAGTGGGACCAGACCAATGGCAGGCAAGTACACTGATGAGAGTGGGCTGCAGAACCATTCACTCACATATAAGATGACATCCTTACTTACACCCCCACAAACAGTGACCTAAATTTTTAGTCTTACACGTGAGAATATGCAGTTGGACTCTTTCAGTTGGCAGAAAGAAGAAACTTTCATCCCATTAATCTGGGCTGAATTTAAATCCAGATCCCAAAGGAGAAAAAGCAGTGTTCTAACTCTGTCACCCAGTTCCCCCAGCCTTGCCAACTTTATATAAAGTTCCACTTTATGATACAGGAAACTAGTATATGTTAATGATCAAACTATTCAAGTTGTGTAATCCCTTAGGCTTTTCTGACAAGACGTTCCTAATAACTTGTCAGCAAATTAATCCCAGACACAAGAGAAAAAAATAATAACTGTGGACAATTTACAGACCTGGTGAAGTTGTTGGAGAAAGCTTAGTGCCGAAGAAAATCTGTAATTGAAATTCTTTGCTGAGTTTTTGATAACTTATGGAGTACAAAAGGATTGAATATGTAACAAGATGAATTGTAAATTGTGTATTTTCAATATTTCCTGTTTTGAGTTTGAAACTTCTGACTGATAGTGTGCCACTAACAAGGATACTGTTGTTTTACTACTATCATTAAAATGACATTATTGCCTCAACAGGCACAACCTGCTTTTGCAAGAATATAATGTAGCAGATGTTCTATTTGTTGCTTTGGAAACTTTTTCCCCTGGTCCACTTTCTTAGTTTTCTTATTTTTATTTCTAGTTGGAAAGCATTTAGTAGTCTCAGAAGTGATAGATGCAATGGTGTTACCATATTGCAGATCACATCTCCTTTCATTTGTATATGAAAAAAAATCAGAATACCTTATGAGACTTGTTACCATGAGAACATTACCTTTTTAAAGCTCTACAAAAATTGTTGACCAGTTAGAATTCTCTGAAATTTGAAGCCTGGCTTTCCATTTTTTTTGACCTTACGCATTATCGTATTTCATCAATATAGGTGAGAGATTACTGTTATCAATCTCAATTACAGACTTAGACATGCACATAAGGAGAGGGAGGGACTGAAGCAATGAGTCCTTTCAGGCCCAACTGAAAATGGTATTGGTGAAAAATATTTAAGCTGTCACCCTGGAGGTGAAGCTTAGTCATTTTTTTAAAAATTCGTTCATGGGATGTGGGCGTCGCTGGCGAGGCCGGCATTTATTGCCCATCCCTAATTGCCCTTGAGAAGGTGGTGGTGAGCTGCAGTCCGTGTGGTGAAGGTTCTCCCACAGTGCTGTTAGGAAGGGAGTTCCAGGATTTTGACCCAGCAATGATGAAGGAACGGCGATATATTTCCAAGTCGGGATGGTGTGTGACTTGGAGGGGACCATGCAGGTGGTTTTGTTCCCATGTACCTGCTGCTCTTGTCCTTCTAGGTGGTAGAGGTCGCGAGTTTGGGAGGTGCTGTCGAAGAAACCTTGGCGAGATGCTGCAGTACATCCTGTGGATGGTACACACTGCAACCACTGTGCGCCGGTGGTGAAGGGAGTGAATGTTTAGGGTGGTGGATGGGGTGCCAATCAAGCGGGCTGCTTTGTCCTGGATGGTGTTGAGCTTCTTGAGTGTTGTTGGAGCTGCACTCATCCAGGCAAGTGGAGAGTATTCCATCACACTCCTGACTTGTGCCTTGTAGATGGTGGAAAGGCTTTGGGAAGTCAGGAGGTGAGTCACTTGGCGCAGAATACCCAGCCTCTGACCTGCTCTTGTAGCCACAGTATTTATATGGCTGGTCCAGTTAAGTTTCTGGTCAATGGTGACCCCCAGGATGTTGCTGGTGGGGGATTCGGCGATGGTAATGCCGTTGAATGTCAAGGGGAGGTGGTTAGACTCTCTCTTGTTGGAGATGGTCATTGCCTGGCACTTGTCTGGTGCGAATGTTACTTGCCACTTATCAGCCCAAGCCTGGATGTTGTCCAGGTCTTGCTGCATGCGGGCTCGGACTGCTTCATTATCTGAGGGGTTGCGAATGGAACTGAACACTGCGCAATCATCTGCGAACATCCCCATTTCTGACCTTATGATGGAGGGAAGGTCATTGATGAAGCAGCTAAAGATGGTTGGGCCTAGGACACTGTCTTGAGGAACTCCTGCAGCAATGTCCTGGGGCTGAGATGATTGGCCTCCAACAACCACTACCATCTTCCTTTGTGCTAGGTATGACTCCAGCCACTGGAGAGTTTTCCCCCTGATACCCATTGACTTCAGTTTTACTGTGGCTCCTTGGTGCCACACTCGGTCAAATGTTGCCTTGATGTCAAGGGCAGTCACTCTCACCTCACCTCTGGAATTCAGCTCTTTTGTCCATGTTTGGACCAAGGCTGTAATGAGGTCTGGAGCCGAGTGGTCCTGGCGGAACCCAAACTGAGCATCGGTGAACAATGTGGATGGTCCATGTGCAGTTTGGGGATGAAAACTCCCTCCTCCATCGCACAGTGCATGAGGTTGTAACAGCAGCATTCAGACCTAATGGTGTGCAACTACTCCAGTTCTTTCCTTATAGAGGTTTGAGTGCAAATCACCAGAAGGGAATTATCCGGCACAAGGATTTCTGAAACTTCAATCATCTGTGAGTAAAACAGTCTGCTGATCTGACGGAACGACAGACCTACAAATGAAGTGAAGTCAATCTGTTTCAGTCAGAAACTTGTCCATGAACACCCCATTAATACTCACAAATGTCATAGCAATGCCTGTGACTCAGACTCCCTTCTCAAATAAACACCATTACTCTCTTTTCTCACTCATTATTCTGTGATTTTGAGGGTATCACTCACAGACTAACAGGAAACCAAAATACAAAAATTGGTTCTGAGTTTCTTCCCCTCCATCCAAGCCTTGTTAACTCATTCACTGCTAAAGATGTTATTTGGTATAGTTCTCACCAAAGTTTCTCAAAGATTTGAGGTTTTGGTGTGCATGGTGGATGTAGGGTGTAGCAAGTGGCCACGATTTTTATATGCAGTATGAGTTAAGAGCGTTTCTCCTACATGAATATTTTGCTACTGAGTTATATGTTTTAACTGTGCCATGTGTATGGAAACGTTATAACAAGCAGGGATAGTTGATCATTCTGGGGAAGCACATTCGGACTCTCAGGTTTTCCTTTGATAGTGTAATTTATTGAGATTCTGTTTGTGGCAGCTGTGCTACAATCTTTGCAGGTGTGGTCACTTTTAATGGGCGGGGGGTCATTATTTTTATGACTGAGTTCTTTAAGTTTTAAACAAAGAATGTTACAAACTGTATTTAAATATATGAAGAATTTAAATGAGAAAAAAACAAATCAGTGCCAAAGATTTTTTTTACACATTTAACCAGTGTTGGACAATATTTGTACAAAATGATTAGAGCGCGAAGGAATTCCTTCGCTAATCGCTTGCACATGGTAATGGAGCAGCCTGCCTCAAAACTGTATGGAGACATTTTAAGATGTTCATAAAAATGTCAAATGGTGATTCTTCACTTCTTCATTTTTTTTTATTAGTTCTTGTGGAATATAATTGCATAGCCTCAGCAAGTGGCGGTATGAAGGGCAAATCCAGGTTAAGTAACTAATAACCTATTGGAAATGTTGACAAGTGATGTGTTATGTATTAAAATTTCAGTTTTTAATATCCTGATTTTAAGTTTTAACATTGCTCCTTTTGTTCTCAATTGACTGTGCCACAGGTGATATCATAAGGTGAGTCTCAGCCAAGTCTCTCCATTCTCCAGCTTTGTTGGATGATTTTCAAAGTTGAACATTCATTTGATAAAAGAAGCACAGTTCAGCCAGTTAAATAAAATATTAAGAAGCCAAGCCTGGAATGCTAACAAGATCGTGGTGCTATGACATGGGTTAATTTGTACACCATCCACCATCCGCACTTGATCATGGTAGTGAGATCCAAATGCCAGACAGGTTGCATGGAAGAGGTGATGAGTGGAGAGGAGACACTTCCCAAGAGGGAGGAGAATGGATTTCAAAGGACAATATAGCATCTACCACTCTTGCACAGTTCCTTGAAGCCAGTTTAAAAGCAGTTCTCCTGATCACCCTCTCCATTAAGAAGCAATATGTGGCACAGGGGAATGGCTAGAGGGGAGAAAATTAGAACATTGGTGAAGGAGGAAACATTAAATAGCCATTTTATTTTTCATATAAATTACAAGTGTTTTTTAAATTAAGAATACTTGCCTCATTATTCATTTTGTTCAATAGTTTGTTTTAATTTTAAATAACCTCACTTGCAGTCATTTCCTCAGTGAGACACGGATGACGTTCTCAGGAGGGTGTAATTTGGCTGCTGACCTTTATCTCATGTTAGATAGCAGCTTATGTCCACGTGCTGTAAATATGCAGATTAATACCTTATAGTTGAAATTAATGTCATTTTCTGTCAGGCTTATGGTTGTGTTTACTTGGCACATGTTGTTGTTCTTTAGATCACAGCTGTAGATCTCCTCTTCCACTTGGTAAACTTTCTGTAAGGAGAAGAATTCGATTGTATTAATGGCAATAAAAATTCTCCTCATAGGGCATTTTCTGCAGTAAGAGTTAGGATTAAATTGTAAACCTGCTTTTCAGAACCATAGCACTGTGGCTTGGTGTTTGAAACACGGTAATGTTATCTTGTTGCTTCAAAGAAGGTCATGCCGCAGTATGGAAGTTCTGGGAAGATTTCAAATTGACTGTAAAGGGCTTCCATACTCTCTCTTATCTAACTCCTGTTTGTAACTTTCCTGGCTTGGAATCAATACAATTTTCAATGACAGGTCTTTGGCCAATTACCAAGTTAAATTGCTCTCTCTACTAGGATTCTGGCTGACAGTGTGTCACAGCACTGATAGGAAGGAGGCTTTTAGAAAGGCTTTCAGATAAGGACAATTTTTCACAAATTGTGTTGGAATTACAGCTTACATGTACAATATTAAACTGATATGTTGAGAGTGATAGCTGGGGGCTCAGGAACAGGTTTTCAGATAGGACCACTTTGCCACTGCTGGCCTAACATTTCTTTGTACAGTCATAATATTAAATTGATCTTGACATAAGGGCCTTCTCCCCGGTGCCAGGGTTAAGGATATCTCCTTGCGGCTGGAGAAGAACTTGGAGCATGAGGGGGAGGACCCAGGTGTTGTGGTCCACGTAGGAACCAACGACATAGTTAGAACTAGGAATGAGGTTCTGCTGAAGGAGTTTGAGGAGCTCGGATCCAAATTAATAAGCAGAACCTCAAAGGTAATAATCTCTGGATTCTACCTGAGCCACCTGCAAATTGGCATCAGGTCAAACAGATCAGAGAATTAAATGTGTGGCTCAAAGAGTGGTGTGGGAGACAGGGGTTTCGATTCATGGGGCACTGGCACCAGTACTGGGGAAAGAGGGAGCTGTACTGCTGGGACGGGCTCCACTTAAACCAGGCTGGGACCAGTGTCCTGACGAATCAAATAACTAGGGCGGTAGAGAGGGCTTTAAACTAAAAAGAGGGGGAGGGGGAGGGGGAAGGGTTCAGGTATGGGTAAATTTATAAATCTAAAGAGAAAACTCAAGGCTATAGAGTAGTGTAGCAATTTGGATAAAGATAAACAGACTGTGTCAGGAAGGGAC
This sequence comes from Heptranchias perlo, assembly GCF_035084215.1. Classification (NCBI taxonomy): domain Eukaryota; kingdom Metazoa; phylum Chordata; class Chondrichthyes; order Hexanchiformes; family Hexanchidae; genus Heptranchias; species Heptranchias perlo. The sequence continues at coordinate 25,299,837 of NC_090333.1, forward strand.
AGAGAGTTCAATGGTAATAGTGCATCAGTGAACAAGGTCAAATCAGGGAAAAATGGTAAAAAGTTAAAATTAAAGGCACTTTATCTGAATGCACAAAGCATTTGTAACAAGATAGATGAATTAATGGCACAAATAGAGATAAATAGGTTTGATCTAGTAGCCATTGCTGAGACATGGTTGCAGGGTGACCAAGGTTGGGAACTAAATATTCCAGGGTACTTGACTTTTAGAAAAGACAGACAAAATTGAAAAGGAGGGGTGATGGTGGTCGGGGGTGGGGGGGGTGGTGGGGTGGTGGGGGTGGTATCCCTGATAATAAAGGATGACCTAAAGACAGTAGTGAGAAAGGATCTTGGCTCGGAAGATCAGGAAATAGAATCAGTATGGGTGGAGATAAGAAATAGTAAGGGGCAGGAAACACTGGTGGGAGTAGTTTATCGGCCCCCTTACACAAGTTTGTGGAATGCATTCAAGACAGTTTCTTGGATTGATATGTCATGGAACCAGCCAGGGAACAAGTTATTTTAGATCTTATCTTGTGTAATGCGACAGGATTAATTAGTAATCTCGTAGTATGGGATCCTTTGGGGAAGAGTGATCATAATCTGATAGAATTTCACATTGAGTTCGAGAGTGACATACTTAAGTCCGAAACTAGAGTCTTAAACTTAAACATAGCCAATTAAATAGGTATGAGGGGCGAGTTGGCTAAGGTTGATTGGGAAATTAGATTAAAAGTTATGACAGTAGATAAGCAATGGCAAACATTTTTTCTTATTCGGTCATGGGATGTGGGTGTCGCTGGCAAGGCCAGCATTAATTGCCCATCCCTAATTGCCCTTGAGAAGGTAGTGGTGAGCTGCCTTTTTGAACTGCTGCAGTCTGTGTGGTGAAGGTTCTTCCACAGTGCTGTTAGGTTGGGAGTTCCAGGTTTTTGACCCAGCGACGATGAAGGAAAGGCGATATATTTCCAAGTCGGGATAGTGTGTGACTTGGAGGGGAACGTGCAGGTGGTGTTGTTCCCATGTACCTGCTGCCCTTGTCCTTCTAGGTGGTAGAGGTCGCGGGTTTGGGCGGTGCTGTCGAAGAAGCCTTGGCAAGTTGCTGCAGCGCATCCTGTGGATGGTACACACTGCAGCCTCGGTGCGCTGGTGGTGAAGGGAGCGAATGTTTAAGGTGGTGGATGGGATGCCAATCAAGCGGACTGCTTTGTCCTGGATGGTGTTGAGCTTCTTGAGTGTTGTTGGAGCTGCACTCATCCAGGCAAGTGGAGAGTATTCCATCACACTCCTGACTTGTGCCTTGTAAATGGTGGAAATGCTTTGGGGAGTCAGGAGGTGAGTCACTCGCTGCAGAATACCCAGTCTCTGACCTGCTCTTGTAGCCACAGTATTTATGTGACTGGTCCAGTTAAGTATCTGGTTAATGGTGACCCCCAGGATGTTGATGGTGGGGAATTCGGCGATGGTAATGCCGTTGAATGTCAAGGGGAGTTGGTTAGACTCTCTCTTGTTGGAGATGGTCATTGCCTGGCACTTGTCTGGCGCAGATGTTACTTACCACTTATGAGCCCAAGCCTGGATGTTGTCCAGGTCTTGCTGCATGCGGCCACGGACTGCTTCATTATCTGAGGGGTTGCGAATGGAACTGAACACTCTGCAATCGTCAGCGAACATCCCCATTTCTGACCTTATGATGGAGGGAAGGTTCATTGATGAAGTAGCTGAAGATGATTGGGCCTAGGACACTGCTCTGAGGACCTCCTGCAGCAATGTCCTGGGGCTGAGATGATTGGCCTCTACCATCTACCACTACCATCTTCCTTTGTGCTAGGTATGACTCCAGCCACTGGACAGTTATCCCCCGATTCCCATTGACTTCAATTTTACTGGGGCTCCTTGGTGCCACACTCAGTCAAATGCTGCCTTGATGTCAAGGGCAGTCACTCTCACCTCACCTCTGGAATTCAGCTCTTTTGTCCATGTTTGGACCAAGGCTGTAATGAGGTCTGGAGCCGAGTGGTCCTGGCGGAATCCAAACTAGTATCAGTGAGCAGGTTATTAGTGAGTAAGTGCCGCTTGATAGCACTGTCGACGACTCCTTCCATCACTTTGCTGATGATTGAGAGTAGACTGAAGGGCGGTAATTGGCCGGATTGGATTTGTCCTGCTTTTTGTGGACAGGACATAACTGGGCAATTTTCCAAATTGTCGGGTAGATGCCAGTGTTGTAGCTGTACTGGAACAGTTTGGCTAGAGGCACGGCTCGTCCTGGAGCACAAGTCTTCAGCACTACAGCTGGGATATTGTCGGGGACCATAGCCTCTGTTGTATCCAGTGCACTCAGCCATTTCATGATATCACGTGGATTGAATCGAATTGGCTGAAGACTGGCTTCTGTGATGGTGGGGCTATCAGGAGGAGGCCAAGATGGATCACCTATTCGGCACCTCTGGCTGAAGATGGTTGCAAACGCTTCAGCCTTGTCTTTTGCACTCACGTGCTTGACTCTGCCATCGTTGAGGATGGGAATGTTCACAGAGCCTCCTCCGCCTCCCGTTAGTTGTTTAATTGTCTACCACCATTCACGACTGGATGTGGCAGGACTGCAGAGCTTCGATCTGATCCGTTAGTTGTGGAATCGCTTAGCTCTGTCTATAGCATGTTGCTTCCGCTGTTTTGCATGCATGTAGTCCTGTGTTGTAGCTTGACCAGGTTGGCACCTCATTTTTAGGTACGCCACGGTGCTGCTCCTGGCATGCTCTTCTACACTCCTCATTGAACCATGGATGGTCCCCTGTCTTGTTGGTAATGGTGGAGTGAGGAATATGCTGGGCCATGAGGTTACAGATTGTGCTGGAATACAATTCTGCTGCTGTTGATGGCCCGCAGCGCCTCATGGATGCCCAGTTTTGAGCTGCTAGATCTGTTCTGAATCTATCCCATTTAGCATGGTGGTAGTGCCACACAACACGTTGGATGGTGTCCTCAGTGCGAAGACGGGACTTTCATTTAAAGAAATGTTTCATAATTCTCAACGGATATACATTCCATTGAGAAATAAAAACTGCACAGGAAAAGTGATCTGTCCATGGCTAACTAAAGAAGTTAAGGATAGTATTAGATTAAATGAAGAGGCTTATAATGTTGTCAAGAAGAGTAGTAAGCCTGAAGATTGGGAGAGTGTTAGAAACCTGCAAAGGATGACCAAAAAATTGATAAAGAGGGAGAAAATAGAATATGAGAGTAAACTAGCAAGAAATGTAGAAACAGGCTGAGCTTCTTCAGTATGTAAAAAGGAAGAAAGAAACAAAAGTAAACATGGGTGCTTTAAAGGCTGAGACAGGAGAAATTATAATGAGGAATAAGGAAATGGCAGAAACAGAAAAAGGAGCAGGAGTAGGCCATTCAGCCCTTCGAGCCTGCTCTGCCATTCAATATGATCATGGCTGATCCTCTATCTCAATACCATATTCCCGCTCTCCCCCCATACCCCTTGATGCCTTTTGTGTCTCGAAATCTATCTAGCTCCTTCTTAAATATATTCAGTGACTTGGCCTCCGCAGCCTTCTGTGGTAGAGAATTCCACAGGTTTACCACCTTTTGAGTGAAGAAATTTCTACTCATCTCAGTCCTAAATGTCCTACCCCGTATCCTGAGACTGTGACCCCTCATTCTGGACCCCCAGCTGGGGGAAACATCCTTCCTGCATTCAATCTGTCTCGCCCTGTCAGAATTTTATATGTTTCAATGAGACGTTAAACAAATATTTTGTATCTCTTCACAGGAGAAGACACAAAAAAAATACCAGAAATAGTGGGGAACCAAGGGTGTAACAAGAGTGAGGAACTTAAAGTAATTAATATTAGTAAAGAAAAAGTACTGGAGAAATTAATGGGACTAAAAGCTAACAAATCCCCTGGACCTGATGGCCGACACCCTAGGGTTCTAAAAGAGGTGGCTGCAGAGATAGTGGATACATTGTTTTTGATCTTCCAAAATTCCTTATATTCTCGAATGGTCCCCGTGGATTGGAAGGTAGCAAATGTAACACCGCTATTCAAGAAAGGAGGGAGAGAGAAAACAGGGAACAGTTACCCTGACACCAGCCGTCGGGAAAATGCGGGAATCCGTTATTAAGGATGTAGTAACGGGGCACTTAGAAAATCATAGTTTGATTGGACAGAGTCAACATGATTATATGAAAGGAAAATTATGTTTGACAAATCTACTGGAGTTTTTTGAGGATGTAACTAGCAGGGTAGATAAAGGGGAACCAGTGGATGTAGCATATTTAGATTTTCAAAAGACATTCGATAAGGTGCCACACAAAAGGTTGTTATACAAGATAAGGGCTCATGGGGTTTGAGGTAATATATTAGCATGGATAGAGGATTGTTTAACAGACAGAAAACAGAGAGTAGGGATAAACGGTCATCTTCAGGTTGGCAGGCTGTAACTAGTGGGTGCCGCAAGGATCAGTGCTGGGGCCTTAGCTATTTACAATCTATATTAATGACTTCAGTGAAGGGACCCAGTGGAATGTATCCAAATTTGCTGACGATACAAAGCAAGGTGGGAAAGTAAGCTCTGAGGAGGACAAAAAGCATCTACAAAGGGATATAGACAGGTTAAGTGAGTGGGCAAGAAGGTGGCAGATGAAGTATAATGTGGCAAAATGTGAGGTTATTCACTTTGAACACAAGAGATAGGAGCAGGAGGCCCTTCGAGCCTGCTCCACCATTCAATGAGATCATGGCTGATCTGATTCTGGCCTCAACTCCATTTTCCCGCCTGTTCCCCATATCCTTTGACTCCCTTGCAGGTCAAAAATTTGTCTAACTCAGCCGTGAATATATTCAGTGACTCAGCCTCCACCACTCTTTGGGCCAAAGAATTCCAACGGTTCACAGCCCTCTGAGAGAAGAAATTTCTCCTCATCTCTATCTTAACTGGACAACCCCTTATTCTGAGACTATGCCCCCTAGTTCTGGATTCCCCTATGAGAGGAAACATCCTCTCAGCATTTACCCTGTCAAGCCCCCTCAGAATCTTATATGTTTCAATAAGATCTCCTCTCATTCTTCTAAACTCCAGTGAGTATAGGCCCAACCTTCTCAGTCTTTCCTCATAAAAAAAACCCTTCCATACCCGGAAACAACCTAGTGAACCTTCTCTGAACCGCCTCCAGTGCAAGTATATCCTTCCTTAAATAAGGGGACCAAAACTGTACGCAGTACTCTAGGTGTGATCTCACCAGCACCCTGTACAGTTGTAGCAAGACTTCCCTGCTTTTATACACCATCCCCCTTGAAATAAAGGCCAATATTCCATTTGCCTTCCCATTTACCTGCTGCACCTGTATGCTAACTTTTTGTGTTTCATGTACTATGACACCCAAATCCCTTTGTACTGCAGCAGTCTGTAGTCTTTCTCCATTCATGTAATATTTTGCTTTTTTATTCTTCCCACCAAAGTGGACGACTTCAAATTTTCCCACATTATACTCCATCTGCCAAATTTTTGCCCACTCGCTTAACCTGTCTATATCCCTTTGCAGACACTTTGTGTCCTCCTAACAACTTACTTTTCCACCTATCTTTGTATCATCAGCAAATTTGGCCACAGTACACTCACTTCCTTCATCCAAGTCATTGATATAGATTGTAAATAGTTGAGGCCCCAGCACTAATCCCTGCGGCACCCCACTAGTTACAGATTGCCATCCTGAAAATGACCCCTTTATCCCGACTCTCTGTTTTCTGTTAGTTAGCCAATCCTCTATCCATGCTAATATATTACTCCCAACACCATGAGCTCTTACTTTGTGCAGTAACCTTTTATGTGGCACCTTATCGAATGCCTTTTGGAAATCCAAATACACTATATCTACTGGTTCCCCTTTATCCACCCTGCTCGTTACTTCCTCAAAGAACTCTAATAAATTTGTCAAATACGATTTCCCTTTCGTAAAACCATGTTGACTCTCCTTGATTTTATTTTGAGTCTCTAAATGTCCTGCTACTACTTCCTTAATAATCGATTTTAGCATTTTCCCAGTGACAGATGTTAGGCTAATTGGCCTTTGGTTACCTGCTTTCCCTCTCCCTCCTTTCCTGAATAGGGGCGTTACATTTGCGGTTTTCCAATCCACTGGGACCTTTCCAGAATCTAGTGAATTCTGGAAGATTACAACCAGTGCATCCACTATCTCTGTAGCCACTTCTTTTAAACCCTTGGATACAAGCCATTGGGTCCAGGGGACTTGTCAGCCTGCAGACCCATTAGTTTACTTAGTACTTTTTCTCAAGTAATAGTGATTGTTTTTAGATCCTCCCTCTCCTTTGCCCCTAGATTATCTACTATTATTGGTATGCTTTTAGTGTCTTGTACTGTGAAGACAGATACAAAATATCTGTTCAATGCCTCTGCCATTTCCTTGTTTTCCATTATTATTTCCCCAGTCTCATCTTCTAAGGGACCTGTACTTACTTTAGCTGCTCTCTTCCTTTTTATAGACTTGTAAAGGCTCTTATTGTCAGTTTTTATATTTCTTGCTAGTTTACTCTCATAATCTATTTTCTCCCTCTTTATTTTTTTTAGTCCTCCTTTGCTGGTTTCTAAAGTTTTCCCAATCTTCAGTCTTACTACTAATCTTTGCCACGTTGTATGCCTTTTCTTTTAACTTGATACCATCCTTCCTTAGTTAGTCATGGTTGGTACACCCTTCTCGTGGAGTCTTTCCTCCTTACTGGATATATTTTTGTTGCGAGTCATAAAATATCTTTTTAAATGTCTGCCACAGCTTAACCACAGTCATATCTTCTAGTCAGTTCTTCCAGTTCATTTTAGCCAACTCTGTCCTCATGCCATTGTAATTGCCTTTTTTTAGGTTTAATACAGTAGTTTCAGATCCAAGATTCTCACTCTCAAACTGGATGTGAAATTCTATCATGATCACTGTTTCCTAAGGGATCCTTCACTTTGAGGTCATTAATTAATCCTGTCTCATTACCCATTACTTTGGGAGGAAGAATAGAAAAATAGAATATTTTTAAATGGTGAGAAACTATTAAATATTGGTGTTCAGAGGGGTTTGGGTGTCCTTGTACATGAAACACAGAAAGTTAACATGTAGGTACAGCAAGCAATTAGGAAGGCAAATGGTATGTTGGCCTTTATTGCAAGGGGGTTGGAGTGCAAGAGTAATGAAGTCTTGCTGCAATTGTACAGGGCTCTGGTGAGACCACACCTGGAGTACTGTGTACAGTTTTGGTTTCCTTACCTAAGGAAGGATATATTTGCCTTAGAGGCGGTACAATGAAGGTTCACTAGATTGATTCCAGCAATGAGAGAGTTGCCCTATGAAGAGCGATTGAGTAGAATGGGCCTATACTGTCTGGAGTTTAGAAGAATGAAAGGTGATCTCACTGAAACATATACGATTCTGAGAGGGCTTGGCAGGGTAGATGCTGAGAGGCAGTTTCCCCTGGCTGAAGAGTCTGGAACTAGGGGGCATAGTCTCAGGGTAAGGGGTCGGCCATTTAGGACTGAGATGAGGAGGAATTTCTTCACTCAGAGGGTCGTGAATCTTTGGAATTCTGTATCCCAGAGGGCTGTGGATGCTGAATCGTTGAGTATATTCAAGACTGAGATCGATAGTTTTTTGGACTCTAAGGGAATCAAGGGATATGGGGATTGGGCGGGAAAGTGGAGTTGAGGTTGAAGATCAGCCATGATCTTATTGAATGTCGGAGCAGGCTCGATGGACCATATAGCCCACTCCTGCTCCTATTTCATATGTTCTTATGGTAAGTGCTTATTTAAAATAAGTCTTGTTGCCTTAACGTACACTCTAGGCAAATTACCCAAGACGGATTGAGTGAAACAGCCCCATTTTACAGTGCTGGCTTGCTGCAAGGTGGTTCGGCTGCACCACTTTATATTTTTTCTCTAGTATGTTCAAGCACATGATGTTGTGTATATTTGTACATCAGATACAATGTGCATGAGTATGTTTGGTGCTGAATGCATAATTCAAAGACTGCTTTCATCTCTACAACATGCATATATTATTTTTCTACTTAAAAAATGCAGCAAGCAGAACTAACTGATGGGTGAATGGAGAATGGCAAATGAAAAGCTGTGGTAACAATCTAGAAATGAGTGACTGTTTAGACTGTAAGACCTTCTAATTATTTACGATGTGCAAGAGCAATTTCGACTGCAGAATTCAGCAAGTTTGCGCTAGCAATTTGAAGTCAGATTTAAGGAAATATAGGATTTCTACAGCATCCTGATTGCCAAGCGTAAGGGAATATAAATCTTGCTACAATTCATTCCAGACATTTAGCTCCTGAATTTAAGTGGAGAGTGGAATCAAACTCATTGTTATATACTCAAAGTCATGAGATTTTGTTACCTTTCTCTAGTTTATTGATAGGACTATTGTCAGTCCTTTTAAACTCTTTTGTTTCTTTTACATTGCACATATATACCTGGAGTTTCTGCAGGCGTTCATTCCATCTTCCACCGTAACTCCAGTGAAAGATCTGCATAAACACCTGTTTACTCCATTTTTCCGAGGTTTCCGCCAAAGTTAAAGTGGGATATCGGGAGAACCCCACAGAAATTACTCGTGGTAATGTCCTAAATCCCAACTATGTTGAAATCAGGTCTATTTGCACAGTCTCCTACTCTACTCATCCTTTACCAGAAACTGCTCATCTCTGGCTTTCCTTTCTCCTACAATCTCCAAGCTTTTAAAACCTATGCTAGATGTCATCTGCTCAATATTACTTGATTTCTCTTGCCTTCTCTTTTATTCTTTTTAACCTTGGTGGTGTTCCGCACTGTGGATGTTCGCCTTGGTTTGTCACTAAAAAGTTCTCATCAGGATCTGAGCTTCCCTCCTGGAACAACATTTGTAATTCCTGATATAGAGGGAATTTTTAAAATATTTTACAGGTTCTAGCTGTAAAAGAAAAAGCACATGGACTCCTTGGTTTTGTAACTAGGAGTGTAGAGCATAAAAGCAAAGTCTTGCTGCCTTAACGTACACTCTAGGCAAATTACCCAAGACGGATTGAGTGAAACAGCCCCATTTTACAGTGCTAGCTTGTTGCAAGGTGGTTCGGCTGCGCCACTTTATATTTTTTCCCTAGTATGTTCAAGCACATGATGTTTTGTGTATTTGTACATCAGATACAACGTGCATGAGTATGTTTGGTGCTGAGTGCATAATTCAAAGACTGCTTTCATCTCTACAACATGCATATATTATTTCTCTACTTAAAAATTGCAGCAAGCAGAACTAACTGATGGGTGAATGGAGAATGGCAAATGAAAAGCTGTGGTAACAATCTAGAAATGAGTGACTGTTTAGACTGTAAGACCTTCTAATTATTTACGGTGTGAAAGTGCAATTTTGAGTGTAAACCTATACAAATTATTGGTCAGGCTGCTGTTAGACTGTTGTGCTCAGTTTTCACTTTAGGCATGATGTCAAGGCTATGCAGAGGGTGCAGATGATACTCACTAAGATGATACCAGGGATGAGAGGAATTATATGAAAAACTGGAGAAATAGTGCTCTTTTCATTAGAACAAAGAAGATTAAGGGGAAATCTAATAAAGGTGTTCAAAATTGAGAGGCTTTGATAAAGTAAATCAGGAAACACTATTTCTACTGATCAGTAGGTAACTAGAGAGCATAAATTTTAGCGCAACACCAAAAGAACGAAGGGAGAGTTTAAGAGATTTTTTTAATGCAAAAGTTTGTTCAGACTTGGAGTACTTTACCAGATGAATGGTGGAAGCAGAATCCATAACATCCACCCCAGGGGAAATAAATGGTGAGGAAGAGGAAAGTGCATTGTGTGTGGCACAGATCATGAACGAGCAGGAGCAGCTGACAGCGGCACATGTGGAGGAAGGTATTGCTAGCTGGAGGCTCGGGAAGCATCACTTCTCAACTGAAGTTCACAGGCCTTGCATTTAAATCACATATGCTTGCAGAGAACCAAGCATTGGGGGCCATGTCAGACATTGTGCTGCAAATGACAGCTTAGGTGGAGGAGTGAACTGGCAACATAGGCAGCAAATTGAAGGATCATTTAACATCACTGTAGTCTATTATGAAACATTTGGCAGTTCCAGAAACATCTGCAGTGGATATCCTCATTACAGAGGTCCTAAGGCTAGGCTTTGCTTCCTGCATGGATCATCACATTATGGCTATTAAAGCCTAGGTGATAGATTGGAGAGAGCTATCTCCTCAGTTTGGACAGTTATAACGATTAGTTGCAAATAAGCATCACAACGAGTTTCACTGATCTCATTCGGACCATTAGGTCTGCATTCTCGAAGATAATAGTCAGTGCCCAGTACTGATGGCATGGCAGGAAGGTGCACAGCTGGCGATGCCCTCTCTCAGGATAATGGTACATGCATGCTCACCTGCCAGTCTCCTTTGATAATTCCATATATGGCAGGAAGAAGGCAGCGCCAGGTTACTTGTGCAGCCTGTGGTAGGTTCATCCCAGGAATTTGCTGTGGTGACACTAGGACCCCCTCACTCCCACATACAGAGCTGCCCACCAACTCATGTACTCCTGCCACTCATGTAGAATCTAGGAGAAGCACTAGTTTGTTTAACAGTTCAAGCACTGCACATTGGCACCAAAACAAAACAAGAAGAAGGAAGCACATACACAACAAATGGGTTGTAAATAAAATTGCAGTAGCACTAAAGTTGTGCGTGCAAACATTGTTTTTGGAAAAGGCTGAAAGTAGCTTTGGTAAGTTGGCGTGAATGGGAACTATGTGAGTTGATAAACTCAAAAAAGGGTGGCATATTTGTAGTGGGAAAAGGAAAGATGTAGACGTGACTGTTCAGTGGCTAGATATAATAGTCAAGAGAAGTTCTCCTGTTTAGATTGGCCCAAATGTCTCTAGTAGCTGGCAACAAGTTATCTTCTGCTGCTTCTTCAGATCGTTGCTCCTCTAGCTTATTGCCCTTGCTCCCTTTGGGGGCTTCCATCCTCTCAGCCTTCTTGAGGAGTCCTCTCTGTAAGACAAAGTTGTGCAGCTTGCAGCACACCATAACAATCCTGAGACCTTCTCTGGACTGTACAGCAGGTCCCTCCCAGATCGATAAAAGCTGCCAAGACTTCTTCGACAGCACCTTCCCAACCCGCGACCTCTACCACCTAGAAGGACAAGGGCAACAGGCACATGGGAACAACACCACCTGCATGTTCCCCTCCAAGTCACACACCATCCCGACTTGGAAATATATCACCATCCCTTCATCGTCGCTGGATCAAAATCCTGGAACTCCCTACCTAATGCGCTGTGGGAGAACCTTCACCACACGGACTGCAGCGGTTCAAGAAGGCGGCTCACCACCTGGGATGGGCAATAAATGCTAACCTTGCCAGCGACGCCCACATCCCATGAACGAATAAAAAAAAAAACACCTGAAGCATGACTTCAAATTGCCTAACATATGTTCAGTGATGATTCTAGTGGATGAATAGATTTCATTATAGTGTTGTTCAGATGATGTCCTGGAAAAGTGCTCTGGTGTTATCAGCCAAGGCTTTAGAGTATTTATCTGTGGAGAGCCACCCAGAAACTTGCTTTTCTGGGTTAAAGAGTACTGATACTGCAGAGTTCCTTAAAATAAAAGCACTGTGGCAGCTGACAGGCAACATGAAATTGCATGGCTGGTCACAAATAAGCTGCACGTTGAGAGAACGGTATCCTTTCCTGTTGACATACACTTATGAAGGAAGCAAGCATGGGAACATGGGAACCATCTATGATTCCTGGGACCTTGGGGATCTTAATCCTCAGTAATATTACAGTATTCTGTCATGTTGACATCGGTTGTCCTTAGGGAAACTGATGAAATTGCTAGCTCTAGAGAACAATGCATCATTGACCTGATGCATCTATGCACAGTAGCTTGGCTTATGTTACAGTTACCCCTAGTGACAGCCTGAAGCGACCCTGTAGTATAGAAATTAAGAGTAGTGGTGACCTTAACAGCCACTTGCAGAGTGGATATGGTGGACATGGGATGCCAGCAGGTGGCACAATTCGATAACAGCGTTTTTTGTAAAGCAAAACTTATGTAGATATTGCTTCCCGGCCAAATGCAGGTAGAGGCACTTCTGTTTGTAGGGTGACTTCCATGTGCCTGCAGTGAAATCTCACCTGCCTGGCTTCCCTCTGCTACCATTCATCTTTCTCTTCCAAGATGCAGAAATAAATAATCCCCTCTACAGACTTGGCAAATATCCATCTGATTGCTCTAAAATTGGGCAGAACATGGCAGGAAATCATCGCCGTGGGAATGGGGAGGGCTGATCTGAATAACCACAGAGAATGGGCTGGAGAGCTGAACAAGCACAGGGAGTGGGAGGGAGTGCTAAATAAGCACTGGGACTGAGAGAGTGTAGTCTGGAGAGCTGAACATGATGAGCATAAGACAACGGGCCAGAGATTTGAACAAGCATGTGGAGCAGAATAAATTGCGATTGACGTGGACTACAGCCTATCAGCAGGAAGTACTATGGTTCTGGCTTGTTCCAGCACTTGAAGCTGAGGAGGATACCTTGCGCCCCACAGTTTTAAAACATTTGATTCCTATTGAGAAACTTTTTGGTAAACTTGGTAGTTTTAAATAGCATTTTGTTCCCACTGATGCCAGGCTGAAAACTGCTTCTTCTAGCATGATTCCAGTCAGTGCTGAGTCATTGGCCAGTTAGCTGGTGTTAGAAAAAATCTTATTAAAGGCAGACTTCAGAGGAAAGTGGAGGTTTCTGTTGAAATTAAATCTGACAGTCGCATTGCTAAATCACGGCAGCATATCTCTTGGAAAGTAAATGTTATGCTTGTTTAGCTTTCAGTCTCATTGTTGGCTAGGTTTTAAAATATGGCCATTTAGCTCAAAGATGTTGGCAGAATGTCAAGCACATCTCAAGCATAATTCCAGAAACTGACCATCCGTGACAGGCTTTGGCACTTTGAGATTGAATTCAGAAAACTTTGTGTCTGTCTCATTGAGGAGCAATAATTGCTTTGATAAAGTGGACTCTTCATCATTGTAAAACTAGTAACCGTTGGTTATCTGTGTTTATCATCATAGGCTATCACATAGGTTAAAGCAGATTACCTTCAGGATGAATTTAACTTATACATCTAGTTGTGCATACATGTTTGCCTCTCTGTGCGTGTGTTCCTGCAATGAAATATGTTTCTTGTCATTGTCTCATTCTGTACACAAAGAATGCATACGCATTTAATGTGAGACTTGGGGGGGGAATTTTTCTGGGTCTGTGCCAGGTGCACTGGATCGCCTGGGTTACCAGAAAATCGGTGGGCCAGCATGCTTGGCTGCAAATGAACCTGCTCAAATTTTCTCCGTTCATTTAAATGGAGGTAAATTATGCGGATTCCTTTACAGGAGTGTGCTCTGACCTGTCTGATTTCCGAGATTCACTGCATTTACACGGTATGGTGCATCCGGGCTCAGAACCATCAAAATCTCCCTGGGGGCTTAAAGGGGAAGCCCATGCAGTGTCATGTACTTACCCTCGAATTTGTTGTATATTTATTACCAGCTTCCTTTATTTCTAAAGAATTCAGGCAGGGAGATCTTTGTAGACTGCATCCAATAGCCTCAATTGATTTTCTTCTTCCATATAGTTCCGTAACGTATTCTCCTTTTCCCCTTGAACACAGTAAAACTGCGCAAAGACAATGCTGCTCAATAATAAAGCTTCTAGAATGGTCTAAAAATATTTTTAAAGCACTATGAAAATCAATGGTATTCAGCAGAGACCCTCGAGGAAATTTCTCCTGCTTGACTCATTAGATCTCTTCTGCTTCACTTTTGCTTGATTGTCTTTCTGGGCTGCAGTGCAGAGTCCTTATATGAAGCAATACTCTAGGAAGGAAGAAATCTAAGAAGAACACTGATCACATAGGTGGTTAAGTACTTCAGTCTGAGAATACTTCCCCTGACAGTTTCTGTCTCTGTTAATTCTCTTGAAAGTATTCATGACATGTTCCTAACTCATTTGTACCTTTCACTGGAATCTTTAGTGGGGCAGATTTTTTTTTTAAAAAGATAAATCATCAAGTACTGATTTTGAATGTTGATGGCATTCTACATTCTAGAGCTCAGATAGTTCCAAACTTGGAGCCATAACCATGGAACCATAAAAGTTTGCAGCACAGAGGAGGCCAGTTGTGTCTGACCCAGCTCTTAGCTAGAGCAATCCGAAACTAATTCCGCTTTCCTGTGCTTTTCTCATAACCTTGTATCTTCCTCTGATTCAATTATTTAAAATATTTTTCTCTTAAAAGATGCAATGGTCTTTGCCTCAACCACTAAATCAGCAATGTAAATACATTTATTTGGACGGAGACAGAATTCCTAGAATTTTCCTGTGTTTGAACAATTTCACTGGTTGATGAGAAAAGAAAATCTTCCTCCCCCAAACCAAGACAACTTCGTTTTTTGCCGAATTGAATGGATGACATTTAGTTCTGGGTTTTTCCATTGCACCAAAACAGCTGGAGCTAAACAATTGTAGCAATGCCACTCCTTAAACACATGTTTACAGGTTTATGGCACCACTTGTCTTATTCTGCAACCTTGATTTGAGACCCTTGGTTTGAATACCATTGATAGAACTTCAATACCAGCCCAACAACTCCAGCCATAGAGTATTGAATGCCCATTTACAAGGAATGATATAGTGGTATCTTATTTAGAACACCTTGTAAGTCCGGCAAGGGACTAGTAGACTTTAGTGCAAATGTTCAGATAGTCCTAGTGATGGATTAATGGACTACTGTTTAGAGAGTTCAGTAGGTATATCAGTGGTACATTGCAATCCTGTCCAGACAGCAAATAGCTCATGTAGAGTAGTGTCGGTGCTGGATCTCAAGCAGAGGGTCAAGTTTATTCTTTACTGTCAATGAAACACAGAATCTCAACAAGTTTTGTTTGGCAGTTATAATCCAAATCGGTAAGAAAAGCACTCTATTATGGTAGAGTATCTCATCTCAGCGTTGAGGCAAAATGGAAGGGCTTCACTACACAAAGTTGCCATTGTAACCAATTATAGAATATCAGTAATGGCAGCCATGAACAAGTTAGCAAATAGGATCATTCTATCTTCCGGGTTGAAGGAGAAGCAGCATAGTGGCAGAAGACAGTAATAATGGGATCCTAATGGGGAAAATGAAAAACTAAACACAACAAACTAAACTGCCAAAAGGCTTTTTGAAATATCCTTGCATATCTTAGGCCAATGATAACAAGGCTGGTCAGTCTCAGAACTGTTTAACACACACTCTGTTATAATAGTCATATGAGTTCATTGCCACAACTGCTTAAGCAAATGTGTACATTCAATTCTAAAAGTCTGTTCGGCAAACTACAAAAACTTTGCAATATTTACTTTGTGATACAAATCTGTTAAGCAATCTGCTGGTTTTTACCTAATTACTTTATCACAGTGCTATTTAGGCAATAGGAGAACCAAATTTGTTCGTGCCCTTGTTAATCCTTGAAGGCTTGGGATTGGGTGGAGGGGGTGGGTGCAGTGAGCAGAGTAGGCTATGCTCTCTGGTGTTGGAATCTGAGGAACTATATTCAAGTAACTGGTCCACTTTCGTTTAAAAAAAAATTGAAAATACATAAAGCAATACAACAACTTGCATTTATATAGCACCTTTAACGTAGTAAAATGTCCCAAGGCATTAGCATAATACCACAGTAAGTTATAACTGTGACTGATGTATTATATTGAATGATTTATCTATTTACCACAAATAGCCGACAAGATTTACCTCCCCCACCCCTGGGTATTGCCGAGGAGATTTTGACCCAGAGGATATTCTTTAGGATTCAATTCTCCAATACTATTCAAAAGCATCAGAGATTGAAACAAAATCAATATTTGTGATTGAAAAGACCAGATTATCTTAATAATCATTGTGATAGACTCAGAAGATAACCTATCAAAGACTGTAATTTTGGATCTTGGTGCTGAAGCACTGCTACAGTATTTGACAGGTTATCTCTTGAACCTATCAGTGATTATTAAGATAATCTGATCTTGGACTTTTCAATCGCAAATATTGATTTTGTTGACCAGATTACAATCTTCAGTTTATTTTCAGAATACTAATATATTGTGTATGGTTCTATACATTTCAGTATTGCTACATCTTCTGTACATTTACAATGTGTAATATAATCATTTGTATCCATGTTATAAGAAACTATGTATTTTAATAGCTAAAAGGATTTATCATATCTCAAAAGGTTAATGACTGAATGCAAGTAGATGAAAATTGTAGCATTTTATGTTGAGGGAGGTAAGATACTTCTATGGGCAAACTGGCCCAGGATTTGGCTGTCAAAATTCACAGTATCTGGCATTTTATATGTGCCCTTTTAAAAGTAGTGTCAGCACTTAACATGTCAAGTCAATGTGGAGCAGTAATCGGCAAAGTGAACAGAATGCTGAGCTACATTTCTAAATCAATAGAAAGTAAGTCAAAGGATATTATGTTTAAACTGTATAGTGGAATAATAAGACTTGACTTAATAACACTTTGAGTACTGTTTCCAATTTTGATACCAAGACACAAGGAAAATATACAAGCCCTAAGGACAGTTCAGAGAAGTACTACAAGGCTGTTCTCTGACATCAGACGATTGATTTATGAGAAAAGACTAAAGAAACACTGAAACTTACTAATTTTAATTCTCCTCCCTGAAATCTTTGCATTGATTTTGGATATAGGTGTGTCCTGGAGTGGATCCACAGAGTATCCTACAAATTGGTTGTTGGGATCAGCCTGGACACTGATCCTGAGGCACCTGACCTGCAAATAGTTAGTGCCGACTGAGTACACAGCAGGATCTAACTGGTACTGATTGCTCCTGACTTCGCAACATCCTTATCAGCATCCTAAGCAGTCTTTACTGCTGATATCCACTGGGAATGGAACATTCTCACTTTTTGCAAAGAAAACCATAACAAAACCTTTGACCTTTGATAAATTCTTTTTTTACATAAAGAATAGCATGACTACCGTAATAATCTGTATCGAAAAAGAGTATCATTCCGTCAAGAATCATATTACGGCTTCTCTATTGAGTCACTTGTTATTCACTGAGAATCTAGTTCTTGCCAGAGATGAGTCCAAACCATTTGTGTTCATAGTGAGTGCTATTAGTCCTACAGAAGCACTGATGGTAGTGTGTCTGAGGAGTTGTTTGGCAGGCAGTGTGCTTGGTGTGGTGTGAGAACAAGAGCTGGTTGTTTTTATGTTACATACTGCATTCCGTCATCAGACGTGTTACATATTGGAGTGTTTTTTTAATGAGTCTTCCTCAAGATTTCTTTTTTGTAAGAGATAGTGGATGCATTGGTTAATATCTTCCAAAATTCCCTAGATTCTGAAACGGTCCCAATGGATTGGAAGATAGCAAATGTAACACCGCTATTCAAGAAAGAAGGGAGAGAGAAAACAGTGAACTACAGGCCACTTAGCCTGACATCAGTAGTGAGGAAAATGCTGGAATCTATTATTAAGGATGTGGTAACGGGGCACTTTGCCTGATCATATTATGATTAGGCAGAGTCAACATGGTTTTATGAAAGGGAAATAGTGTTTAACAAATCTATTAGAGTTTTTTGAGGATGTAACTAGTAGGGTAGATAAAGGGGAACCAGTCGATGTAGTATATTTGGATTTTCAAAAGGCATTCCATAAGGTGCCACACAAAAGGCTGTTACACAAGATAAGGGCTCATGGGGTTGGGGGTAATATATTAGCATGGATAAAGGATTGGTTAATGGACAGAAAACAGAGAGTAGGAATAAACGGGTCATTTTCAGGTTGGCAGGCTGTAACTAGTCGGGTACCGCAAGGATCAGTGCTGGGGCCTCAGCTATTTACAATCTATATTAATGACTTAGATGAAGGGGCCGAGTGTAATGTATCCAAGTTTGCTGATGATACAAAGCTAGGTGGGAAAGTAAGCTGTGAGGAGGACACAAGGGCCAGGATTTTAACCTGGAGCCAGAAAAGGGGCGGGGGAGTCGAATCGCGTATGGAAAACCCGGAAGTACGGGTTTCCCGGACATCCTTACGATTTTGACGTATTTACTTTTTTTGTTGGTTTCCCGTCCGACAGGCCAGTCTGATTGACAGGCTGCTCTCAGTCAGATGGGAGCAGAGCAAGAGGACATCTTCAGGTAAGTCTTAGATTGTATGGATGGTGGGAAGGTGGGCGCGGGGGCATGGGAGGACACGGGGGTCACCGGGGGGGGGGGAGTCAGTCATCGGAGGTCAGTCATGGGAGGGGGGAATCAGGGGTCATGGGGGTGGGTCAGTCATTGGGGGCGATCGGGTGTCAGTTACCGGTGGGGGGGTGGGTCGGGATCAGGGGTCTGCGATCATTGTGGGGGGGGGGTTCTGCGATCATTGTGGGGGTTGCTGCAGGTAGGCTTGTTGGTCCTCGGGGAAGCACTCCTGTTCCTCCGGGCCCACAAGCTGTGCCAGAAAGGCTCTTACCTGCAGTTTTGTGCCTTCTCGCCTCCTCTCAAGTGGCGTGAAGGAGAAGGCCCAGGAATCCCGCCTCCCAGAGGTTGAAATCGCAAAACCTTTCAAAAAGGAGGCCCACAGCCTCCTGGAAAGGTTTAGTGACCAACCCGCCTCCTGAGAGCAGGTTAGTTACCCACCCCAGTGAAAACCAGAAATAGGCGGGTTGGGGGTGAATCTGAAATTGTTGCAATTTTCAATGCCCCCCCCCCCCCCCCACCCCACACACAACCCATCCGTTTTTCCCTTTTAAAATCCTGCCCAAAGAGTCTGTAAAGGGATGTAGACAGGTTAAGTGAGTGGACAAGAAGTTGGCAGATGGAGTATAATGTGGGGAAATGTGACGTTATTCACTTTGGTAGGAAGAATAGAAAAACTGAATATTTTTTTAAATGGTGAGAAACTATTGAATGTTGATGTCCACAGGGATTTGGGTGTCCATGTACACGAAACACAGAAAGTTAGCATGCAGATACAGCAAGCAACTGGAAGGCACATGGTATCTTGGCCTTTATTGCAAGGGGGTTGGAGTACAAGAGTAAGGAATTGCTGCATTGTACAGGGCTTTTGTGAGACCACACCTGGAGTACTGAGTACAGTTTTGGTCTCCTTACCTAAGGAAGAACATACTTGCCTTAGAGGGGGTGCAATGAAGGTTCATTGGATTGATTCCTGGGTTGAGAGGGTTGTCCTATGAGGAGAATTAGTAGAATGAGCCTATACTCTCTGGAGCTTAGAAGAATGAGAGGTGACCTCATTGAAATGTATAAAATTCTTAGAGGGCTTGACAGGGTAGATGGTGAGAGGCTGTTTCCCCTGGCTGGAGAGTCTAGAACTAGGGGTCATGGTCTCAAGATAAGGGGTCGGCCATTTAGGACCGAGATGAGGAAAAATGTCTTCACTCAGAAGGTGATGAATTTTCAGAATTCTCTACCCCAGAGGGCTGTGGATGCTCAGTCATTGAGTATATTCAAGGCTGAGATCAAAAGATTTTTGGACACTAAGGGAATCAAGGGATACGGGGATCAGGCGGGAAAGTGGAGTTGAGGTCAAAGAGCAGCCATGATCTTATTGAATGGTGGAGCAGGCTCGAGGAGCCGTATGGCCTACACCTGCTCCTGTTTCTTATGTTCTTAAAAAGCTAGCTTGGAATCATAATGTGGACATCCTTTTAAAAAGTAGACATCCAATGGAAACCTTCAAATACAGTTGCTGCCTATTGATGCATTACATCTATGATTCCAAGCTTTAGTGCACAGTGTTGAAACATGTGCACAGTCCCCACGTTGCTAATTTTCTCAGCTGCAATGCTTACAGAGTGAAGGAAAATCAATTGGTGAATCATCACATGCCCATTCCTGCACACCTCAAGCTGATTTTGGTTTGGAACAGTCCTTAAAGCAGGTTATTTGATTACAGTTGGTGCATGGCATGCGTAGAACAGGAAAAAGGTGAGAAAATTGTTTAGGGGGAAGCTTTATGTCTGCATTTTGTGGTCACAGCTGATTAGTGCTCTAATTCTTGATTTGTTAGCAACACTCCATCCTGCCTTTCAGTATTGTCACTGTAACATATCATTCTCGAAGTCAAACTAAATTAATTTGGACTACTGTTATGAGGTCATCTTACGGGTACGGTAGCATAGTGGTTATGTTACTGGACTAGTAATCCAGCGGCCTGGACTAATAATTCAGAGTCATGAGTTCAAATCCCGCCACGGCAGCTGGGGAATTTAAATTCAATTAATTAAAATTCAATTAATTAAATGAAATCTGGAATTAAAATACTAGTATCAGTAATGGTGGCCATGAAACTACTGGATTGACGTAAAAACCCATCTGGTTCACTCATGTCCTTTAGGGAAGGAAGCCTGCCGTCCTTACCCGGTCTGGCCTATATGTGACTCCAGACACACAGCAATGTGGTTGATTCTTAATTGCCCTCTGAAATGGCCTATCAAGCCACTCAGTTGTAAAATCTCGCTAAAAAAAGTCATAATAAGAATAAAACCGGACGGACCACCCGACATCAGACCACTAGGCACCAGACACGACAAAGGCAAACCAAGCGCAGTCGACCCTGCAAGGTCCTCCTCACTAACATCTGGGGACTTGTGCAAAATTGGGAGAGCTGTCCCACAGACTAGTCAAGCAACAGCCTGACATAGCCATACTCACAGAATCATACCTTTCAGCCAACGTCCCAGACTCTTCCATCACCATCCCTGGGTATGTCCTGTCCCACCGGCAGGACAGACCCACCAGAGGTGGCGGTACAGTGATATACAATCTGGAGGGAGTGGCCCTGGGAGTCCTCAACATTGACTCTGGACCCCATGAAATCTCATGGCATCAGGTCAAACATGGGCAAGGAAACCTCCTGCTGATTACCACCTACCGCCCTCCCTCAGCTGATGAATCAGTCCTCCTCCATGTTGAACACCACTTGGAAGAAGCACTGAGGGTAGCAAGGGCACAGAATGTACTCTGGGTGGGGACTTCAATGTCCATCACCAAGAGTGGCTCGGTAGCACCACTGCTGGCCGAGTCCTGAACGACATAGCTGCCAGACTGGGCCTGCGGCAGGTGGTGAGCGAACCAACACGAGGGAAAAACTTACTTGACCTCGTCCTCACCAATCTACCTATCGCAAATGCATCTGTCCATGACAGTATTGGTAGGAGTATTGGTGATGAAGTCCCATGTGCACTGAGGACACCATCCAACGTGTTGTGTGCAACTACCACCGTGCTAAATGGGATAGATTCAGAACAGATCTAGCAGCTCAAAACTGGGCATGCATGAGGCGCTGTGGGCCATCAGCAGCAGCAGAATTGTATTCCAGCACAATCTGTAACCTCATGGCCCGGCATATTCCTCACTTGACCATTACCAACAAGCCAGGGGATCAACCCTGGTTCAATGAGGAGTGTAGAAGAGCATGCCAGGAGCAGCACCAGGTGTACCTAAAAATGAGGTCACAACTTGGTGAAGCTACAACTCAGGACTACATGCATGCTAAACAGTGGAAGCAACATGCTATAGACAGATCTAAGCGATTCCACAACCAACGGATCAGATCAAAGCTCTGCAGTCCTGCCACATCCAGTCGTGAATGGTGGTGGACAATTAAACAACTAACGGGAGGAGGAGGCTCTGCAAACATCCCCATCCTCAATAATGGCGGAGTCCAGCACGTGAGTGCAAAAGACAAGGCTGAAGTGTTTGCAACGATCTTCATCCAGAAGTGCCGAGTGGATGATCCATCTCGGCCTCCTCCAGATATCCCCACCATCACAGAAGCCAGTCTTTAGCCAATTCGTTTCACTCCACGTGATATCAAGAAATGGCTGAGTGCGCTGGATACAGCAAAGGCTATGGGCCCCAACAACATCCTGACTGTAGTGCTGAAGACTTGTGCTCCAGAACTAGCTGCGCCTCCAGTCAAGCTGTTCCAGTACAGCTACAACACTGGCATCTACCCGACAATGTGGAAAATTGCCCAGATATATCCTGTCCACAAGAAGCAGGACAAATCCAATCTGGCCAATTACCGCCCCATCAGTCTACTCTCAATCATCAGCAAAGTGATGGAAGGTGTCGTCGACAGTGCTATCAAGCGGCACTTACTCACCAATAACCTGCTCACCGATGCTCAGTTTGGGTTCCGTCAGGACCACTCTGCTCCAGACCTCATTGCAGCCTTTGTCCAAACATGGACAAAAGAGCTGAATTCCAGAGGTGAGGTGATAGTGACTGCCCTTGACATCAAGGCAGCATTTGACCGGGTATGGCACCAAGGAGCCCCAGTAAAATTGAAGTCAATGGGAAGCAGGGGGATAACTGTCCAGTGGCTGGAGTCATACCTAGCACAAAGGAAGATGGTAGTGGTTGTTGGAGGCCAATCATCTCAGCCCCAGACATTGCTACAGGAGTTCCTCAGGGCAGTGTCCTAGGCCCAACCATCTTCAGCACCTTCCCTCCATCATGAGATCAGAAATGGGGATGTTCGCTGATGATTGCACAGTGTTCAGTTCCATTCGCAACCCCTCAGATAATGAAGCAGTCTGAGCCCGCATGCAGCAAGACCTGGACAACATCCAGGCTTGGGCTCATAAGTGACAAGTAACATTCGTGCCAGACAAGTGCCAGGCAATGACCATCTCCAACAAGAGAGGGTCTAACCACCTCCCCTTGACATTCAACGGCATTACCATCGCCGAATCCCCCACCAGCAACATCCTGGGGGTCACCATTGACCAGAAAGTTAGCTGGACCAGCCATATAAATACTGTGGCTACAAGAGCAGGTCAGAGGCTGGGTATTCTGCGGCGAGTGACTCACCTCCTGACTCCCCAAAGCCTTTCCACCATCTACAAGGCACAAGTCAGGAGTGTGATGGAATACTCTCCACTTGCCTGGATGAGTGCAGCTCCAACAATACTCAAGAAGCTCGACACCATCCAGGACAAAGCAGCCCACTTGATTGGCACCCCATCCACCACCCTAAACATTCACTCCCTTCACCACCAGTGCACTGTGGCTGCAGTGTGTACCATCCACAGGATGCACTGCAGCAACTCGCCAAGGCTTCTTCGACAGCACCTCCCAAACCCGCGACCTCTACCACCTAGAAGGACAAGAGCAGCAGGCACATGGGAACAACACCACCTGCACGTTCTCCTCCAAGTCGCACACCATCCCAACTTGGAAATATATCGCCGTTCCTTCATCGTCGCTGGGTCAAAATCCTCGAACTCCCTTCCTAACAGCACTGTGGGAGAACCTTCACCACACGGACTGCAGCGGTTCAAGAAGGTGGCTCACCACCACCTTCTCCAGGGCAATTAGGGATGGACAATAAATGCCGGCCTCGCCAGCGACGCCCACATCCCATGAACGAATTTTTAAAAAGTCTTCAACACCACAGCGCTTCTCCAATATCTAATCTTCTCATTCAACTGATCAGTTTTAAGACAACTTATGTCATGCATCTCATCTGACTGAAAAAAAAGGAAATGTTTACCAGATACCAAGGCCAGGATTTTGACATGGAGCTGTGAAGAGGGCGGGGGGGGGGTGCGGGGGGTTCGAATCGCAGATCGGAAACCTGGATGTACGGGTTTCCCGGATGTCCCTACGATTTTGACGTAAGTACGTCTTTTTTTTGTCGGTTTCCCGTCCAACACGTCAGCCTGATTGACAGGGCGGTCTCAGTCGGACAGGAACAGAGCAAGGAAGAGGATGACTTCAGGTAAGTGTTCAGGTAAGTCCTAGATTGTATGGGTGTGGGTATGGGGGCGTGGGGGTCACGGGGTTGGGGGAGGTTGGTCATCGAAGGTCAGTCACTGGGGGGGGGGGGGGGGGGGTCAGTCATGGGGGTGGGGGGATTGGAGGTCATGGGGGGGAACTCAGGAGTCAGTCACCGGGATGGGGGTCATCGCGGGAGTCCGCGATTGGTGGGAAGGGGGTCTGCGATCTTTGGCGGGGGGGCGGTCCCTGCATGTAGGCTTGTTGGACCTGGAAGAAGCACTCCTGCTCCTCCAGGCCCAAAAGCTGTGGCTGAAAGGCACCTACCTGCAGTTTCGGGTCTTCTCGCCTCCTCTCAGGCGGCGTGAAGGAGAAGGCCCAGGAATCCCGGCCCCCAGGGGTTGAAATCACAAAACCTTGCAAAATGGAGGCCCACAGCCTCCTGAGAGCGGGTTGGTTGCTCGCCCCTCGTCCTGCCCCAGTGAAAACCGGAAATGGGCAGGTTGGGGCGGGTCTGAAATTGTTGCAATTTTCAATGCTTCCCCCGCCCCCGCCCCCGCCCCATCCATTTTTCACAGTTAAAATCCTGCCTCAAGTCTCCGGAAGTTCTACAGAAATTAAGTTCAGAGAGAATTAGGTTGAGGAGAAAATATGTTTTCTTTGCCATATATTGCAGAAAATACAAATCTTCAATTTCTTTAACAGGGGGGCTCCAATAATTTGTTGTGTGGAGGTATGAGCAGGGGGGAAGTGAAAGCATCCTGCCGTGATAGTTGAATCCACGTCATAATGTGTAATTGATGAACTTAAAGGAACTGAAGGCACAATTTTTCATAAAATCTTGACAACTAATTATTGCCAATAATATTCAAAAGTTCAAAACTTTAAATTAATTCCGTATTTTCTTATTGTAAAGTTTATGATCCTTCTCTCAATATGTGCCTCACACAGCACCTATTCAGCTGTGGAGCAGTTAATCTGAGAGCAGGGCAGAAATATGTATTTTGCAACAAGATTTGAGGTATGTGTTGCTGACTAAACCTTTGCACGTTGTGATATTGACAAAGTGCCTACTACTTGCTGGAGTTTCTAAAGTGTTTTTCGTTTTGGATGTCATAAATCAAGTGGAATGTTTGCGTTCATACAACAGGCAACTTTAGTTATTATTCACTTGCTTTTTACAATTTTAGTTTCATTCTCCCTACGTCTCCAGCTTATGCTGTGTTTCATCCTTCAACTGGGAGAGCTGGATAGCAGACTTCTCCATAGTTTCAGTCATTTCACAATCAGTCATTGAGACAAGTGCTTTTATCGGATAAAGCTGGTCATGATCATTTTTTTACCGTTTCCTTCAACTGAGATGATGGACTCTATTTGGAGAAGAGGGCTTTAATTAACAACTTGCTGTGAACCGTCAAAACCTAAGTTATATATTAGTTAGTCCAACTGGGAGTGTTATGTGCTACCACATTGAAGTAATACACAAGAGTGGTTTTATGGGAGGAAGATCTTCCCTCATAAATTTACAGGAGCTGTTCAAGGAAATGACATGTTGTTGACAATAGAAATTCTGTGAATGTGATATATTTAGATTTCAGCACGGCTTTTGATACCATATCAAACAAAAGATTAGCCCACAAGGCAGGGAGACATGGAATAGGAGGCAAGCTTCTAAAGTGGATTGAAAATGAGCTAAACCAGAGAAAGCAGAGGATGGTCGTCAACAGAGCTTTAGGGGATCACTAGCAAAGTGGCATAGGGATCAGTACTGGGACTAATTTTGTTTACAGTGTACATAAAAGATTTGGAGCTAGAGACACAAACAGAGCTGTTTAAGTTTGCAGATGATACCAAATAAAAATGGATCTGGATAGGTTTAGAGGTGGACAGATGTAAACTAATTCGACAAAGGAAGGGAAATAAACTGTTTACATATAAACTGAATGGCTTTAAGCTGCAGGACACAACACAGGTGGAGACCTGGGGGTATTGGTTAATAGCTCACTGAAACCATCAGCACAGGATGTAGCAACAGTAAGGAAAGCTAACCAGGTCTTGGGATGTATAACAAGATGATGGGGCACAAATAGAGGAGAGTATGATGAACCCCTATAAGGAACTGGTACAATTCTGGTCATCACAGCAAGGATATCCACACAATGGGAGCAGTGTAAGAAAAGGCAGCCAATCTAATGATGTGTCTGAGTTTTGTAGAGTGGTGTGAGCGCAAGGGATTGTTTACTCTGACAAAGAAAAGGCTCAGAAGAGATATTTAAATATTGAAGATTCTTATGTTGAAACCCAATAAAGTGAACCCCAATAATATGTTGGAGATTGCCACAAAATCTAGAACAAGGTGGCGTAGTTCAAGTTTAAAAGAGGAAAAGTGCACAGTTTAGATTTAACTATGTTATGGTTCTAGAGTTTGTGGCAATCTCAAACATAGTATCGGGGTTCGATTTACTAATTTATTTGTTTAAGGATCGTCAAGTAATATCTCCACTGGGCCGTCTCTTTGTCAGACTAAATAATCCTAGACTCTTCGATCATTCTCCATAGCTCAGATGCTTTATCAGTTTGGTTGCCGTTTTCTGAACTGATCCCAATGCTTGGATTTCCTTGCTGTAGTGCAGTGATCAGAATTGTATACAATGCTCCAGGTGTGGTGAACGTGTGGAAAAGGGAGGCAGTGAGACAGATGGTATGGAAAATTTTAAGGGAGAGTTAGATAAGTGTTTGAGGGACTGGGTGATTGAGAGACAGAGAAATTTTGGGAATGAGTAGATCCACCTAGTCTTTTCTGACCGTGTGTTCCCCTATATACCAGATACAAGGGCCCCAATATTAACAGG
Organism: Heptranchias perlo; assembly: GCF_035084215.1. Classification (NCBI taxonomy): domain Eukaryota; kingdom Metazoa; phylum Chordata; class Chondrichthyes; order Hexanchiformes; family Hexanchidae; genus Heptranchias; species Heptranchias perlo. The sequence continues at coordinate 25,326,578 of NC_090333.1, forward strand.
AGATGGGGAGGGTACAGCGGAGCTTGGAAGCTTGAGAAGAACAAGGCTGGGACGTGGAGGCCCTGCCAATCTTAATGGCAGGGCCTCATTTAAATGACACTCTGCAGACTCCCGCCAGAGAGCGGCCAAATTGACAGGCTGGCTGGCGGGCAGGAACGGAATCAAGTGGCATGAGACTGCAGCTGGGGAACCATGGAGACGGTCCCCGTCAGTCGGTAGGGAGGGAAGCAGCAGCTTGGGGCTGCCATCGGGAGGGGAGAAGCAGAAGGATCAGGGCCTCCCCCTCACTTACAGTTAAATTTGAGCCACGGCACCAATGATGTCATCAGGCCACGACTTGAATGTTAATTAGACCCCCAACCTGATTTCATTCTGCGGGAGCCTCGTCGATGGCCTGATTTGTGATGGTTAAAATTTAAACGGCCGGGAATGGAGTCGGGTTGCTTGATCCCAATATTTTAATCCCCCCCCCCCAACCCCCGATGGGCGGGGGGGGGTTTAAATCGTGGCCAAGCTCTTCCCTGCCTGAAATTTCCCCATGTAGTGGCTTCCCCTCTCTCAGTTGGGGTTGACTCGAAGGCATCAACTGCTGCTTCCATGTGTTACAAAAAAAATCAATCAGCAAATTAATCCATAGCATTATGATCAACCAGTTCAAGCAGGTGATTTGCACTTGCATGCTCAGTCAGAAAATGTTGCATGGAACAAAGAAAGGCAAAAAGAACTCTCAAACTTAAGATAAAAAGAAAGAAGAGAAAAACCTGCCTGTTTCAAGAGTCCAGTGCTGTAGCAATCAAGACAACAAACTGCCATGTGCAATAGGCAAACTAATGGTTAGCATCCAATCAAAAAATTTAGTTCAGGATAGGTGGTAGTTTTCTTCATTATCTGGGCAATTGACATTAAATGGAAATAGGATACAAAAGACAGAAATGAAGACTGAAGAAGACATTGATTTTGTGTAAGTGGACAATACCCATTTTGCTTTCTTTATTTCCAGAGTCCTTCAGATGGTTTCTGGAAGTCTGTTGCCACAGTTGTCCCAAAGGAGCCCCAAGAAATCCGAATTCTGAATCCTTATTTCATCCGTGAAGCAGCTTTCACGTTTATTGGCCTTCCAGTCAACAATGGGATGATGGGTCGTGGGGTGAGTAAAACATTTTGGCTATCTATGAAACAGTTGGATTTTCCAATGTAGCAATGTGGAATCATGACAAAATATTTTGCAGTTGAACAATATGTAATTCACAGTTCAGGCACACAGAGCATTAATATACAGCACTGTGCCAGGAAATGAAAGGGTATAGATTTATACTGCCATTTCCACATGCAGCAATCATTCTCATCTTGGATGGGCTATGGTGGGGGAAGGGGGAAAGAGCCACTGATATACCAGATTATTTTTCCACAAGGGGGTAATACAGGGGACAAGTCACTTGAGTTGCTCTCATGCACTACCTAATGACCTGTTAAAGTGGCAATGGCAGAGGGCGTAAGAGAACATTTAAGGAAACTGCAAAGCATAGTAACATTCAAAAAGTAAGCACAGCAAACACAAAAAAATGCAAAACACAGGGTATTTTTGGGGTTGGGTAGTTGTCAGCATATTACGCAACACTTTAGATAGATCTGAGCAGGACCAGACCATAGCAATGTGCAAAAAAATGCAGTGTCCAAACATGTGAGATATTGTGCACTTGCCACAAACATCAAGCATTACATACCTTCGAAAAGTCCATTTGTTTCAGTCACATTGTCCACTCCCAACTGATTAAGATAAGAACATTGGTATGATTTACAAGAGCAGTGACATTTCATAACCAGGCAGATATGAACCTGGGTCTATATCACTCATTATCTTAGATTACAGGGACAGAACTCAAAATAGTTTTGATAATCAAATGATTTGGATATCTACTGTTCAGATAATTGAAAGGATAATGCTGTTTCAAGGAGGACAACACTGAAGTATTCTCCCTAATCATTGTATGGCTAATGTTGCAGATTTTCCTACCCAAGAAGAGAAATTCCAAATTCTCAGAATCATAAGTAGCTTGATGAAAACCTGGACCAAGTTATTGTATGTGTTGGGTTTGTCACTGGACAGGTTATCATCTTGAAGGATTGTTTTTCTCCCTTTTTAAATTTTTAATTACATATTTGAATCCAGGATTGGTTCAACATGTATTAAGCGTTTCCATTCCTCCGAGTTAAATTGAAACAAAAGATCATAAGAGCATAAGAATCACAAAATGTTACAGCACAGAAGCAAGCCATTCAGTCCATCAGGTCTGCATTGATATTTTCTCTGCATGAGCTGCCAACAATAACAATTTATAGCGCTCTTAATGTAGAAAAACATGCTGAGGTGCTTCCCAGAAGCATAATCTAGTCTAATACTACTCTCCTCCTCATTTCCCATATTTTCTAATATTCTTCATTTTTCAAGCAACTATCTAATTATCTTTTAAAAGAATTTATGGACTCAGCTTGTGGAAGAAAATTCCACATTCTAATCACCTTCCATGTGAAGATATTTTTTCTACTCTCACTTTAGTGCTTTTTATGATTACGTTAAATTTGTGCCTTTTTGTTCCCGTCTCACTGACCAGTGGAAAAAATCTATTACTATTTTCCTTATCATTCTTCATAATGTTGAATAATTCTTATCAGGTTACTCCATATACTTCTCACCTCTTGTAAGAAGGTTGCTTTAGCTGGCTCCATCATTCAAGTGCTTTTACAAGGTCTGATTACTATTTGTCATTTTGTATCGATTTTCCTACTGCAAACTCATAACCCTCTGCTCTGTGTTAATTGTATCCATGTGATTTATAGCAATTAGTGCTAATTGTATTCAGGTGATGTGTATTAATTGAGGACGCTCATGTATCCATTTATAAGAGAGCTTATCTAGGGTGTGGGTAATGTTGATCTCTGTTAATAAAGGATTGGAAGCAACTGAAGACCAGACTGTAGTATTCTATCCTTCACCACCTGGCTATCCAGTTTGTAACACTCTGCTGAATCAAAAATTGGTCCTATTCCTTTTTGAATGCTTCACTGGATTTGTTGTTTACTGCACTAGATGGCAGTCTGTTCCACAAGTTGACAGTCATAGCATGAAGAAATTATTCTTTATGATGAGTTTAGTTTGTGGCTTCTTCAATTTATAATTACATCCTCTGGTTCTTTTACAAAATTCCTTTTGCACCCCCCAGAATTTCAAAAACTTGAATACTAGCTGTTAATGTTTTGTAAGTCAGCCTCTCTTCATATCTCACTGACATATTCTGGAATCATCTTTGTTGCCCTTCTCTCAAACATTTCTACTGCGTCTTTGACTTTTCTCTGGTCCACACCTGGATGCAACACTCTATTTGCAATCCACAGATACTTTTATAAAGTGTTGTTTATGTTGTACGGATATTTATGCACTCAGCAAAGTAATTTGCAAATAATGAGATATACTAGAGGTATCACATTTTGGGAGGAAAAACAAGGAATTGGAGTCTACACTCACTGGAAAGACATTGAAGGGTGTGGTTGAACACAGAGACTCAGGGGTTCAAATACATATTCCCTGAAAGTGCGAGTGGAAGTAGATAAAGTCATTAAAATGGCCAGCAGCATTTTGAGTTTTATATGGAGGCATAGAGTAAGACGTAATGATAATTGTATTCAAAATATTGGGTAAGCCACAGTTAGAGTACTGTGTGTAGTTTTGGGCACCACATTATAGAAAGGACATTAAAGCAATATAAAGTGTATAGTATAGATTCACCAGGATGGGAAACTATAGTTATGATGAGAGGCTTGAGAGACTGGGATTATTTCCACTGGAGGCTGAAAAGATTAATAAAGATTTTTTAATTCTGAAGGGTTTTGCTAGTGCACAAGGAAAAACCATTTCCTCTGGTTAAGGAGTCAATGATAAGGGATTATACATTTAAAATTATCATTAATAAAATTTAGGAGAAATTTCTTTATGCAGTGGGTTGTTGGAGTGTGATGTGTTTTGGCCTAAGGCATAGTTGGGGTAGAGACCATTGCATATTTTAAGGGAAAATTAAATAAATATTTAATGCCGAGGAAAATATAAGGCTATGGGAAGTTAGCAGGGAATTGTCATAAATTTTACTCTTTACCGTACATCCTTGCTAATACTGAACCTTAGAATATTTTCAGGTTTTAAATGTCTCTTCTACAGTGCCTCTGGTTATATTCCCATATTGCTTTTTAAGGTGACTGAAGATTTTTCAATTTATTCACTTATTTGACTCCTCCAACTCTTCCATTTCACTCCTAATACAGAATAAATTAGCTTGCAGAGTAATTTATACCTGACTTTCTTTGTTTCAGTGCACATCGTGTGACTGCACTTTGATGTTGAAAACCACCAATATTAAAGAAATTATTTTGTTTGCATTGTTGATAGTATGCACAAAATTGGAAAAATTTTAGTTTATTTTCTGATGGTAAAGATGGCCAATACAGGAACACACAGTTTAGCATGGTTCAACCAGTCATACATTTTGATATGATTTTGGGTAAATTTATCTTGGTTTGGTTTTGGATTGTATTTAACTTCAGTTTGATTTTCAAATTGGATTGGATTGGATTAGGTTAGGTTGTTTTTCAGTTTGGTTTGTTTGGATTGATTTGCTTTAAGTTGAGCTGGAATGATTTGGCTTTTGCTTTGGATTAGATTAAGCGGGTTTGATTTTCCTTTCATTTAGTTTTGAGTTAAAGTAGGTTGTATTGGTTGAGATTGGGTTGTCAGACTTACACTTTACTTTTCATTAAACTAAGCAAAACATGAAATTGAGGGTCAACATATTAAACAAAGAGATAAAGATGTTCAGTCATATTAAGTTTCCCTATTACAACTACCATAATTAGATAAATTGAAAGTTGACAGATTTGGATTCCCGCATACTCTGACATTTGAGGTCAATATCCAATACTTGGTGTATTTCATTTTATGTTGCCCAGCCTGTACGATAGAACACTGCATCATACCAGTGTGTTTCTGTCTTAGGATGGGAGGCAGTAGAAAAATGGACAGCACTGTCAAGATAATTTTTGTAAACAATTTTACACCAAGTTATAGTCCAACAAATTTATTTTAAATTCCACAAGCTTTCGGAGGCTTCCTCCTTCCTCAGGTGAACGGTATGGAAATGACATTTTCGAATCCTTCGCATTTGAAAATCACAGAACAATGCCTGGTGATTACTGCCCGTTGCCAAGGCAATCACAGTGAGCAGACAGAACGGTGTCACCTAAAAGGCCACCGAATATACAAACCCCCCCCCCCAAAAAAAAAAATTGGAAAAATTTTAGTTTATTTTCTGATGGTAAAGATGGCCAATACAGGAACACACAGTTTAGCATGGTTCAACCAGTCACACATTTTGATATGATTTTGGGTAAATTTATCTTGGTTTGGTTTTGGATTGTAGTAGCACTGACAGTGGTTCTGGAGACATTGATGACTTTAATTACCTTCCCTGCTGAAGAAAGCAGTGGGGAATGTGAAAAGGGAGAAAATTGGGACAAAACGTTAGTGAAAAAGACGTTTCCATATCTCATAATTCATCAAATGCAATTTATCATCAATACACTGTGGAATTAATCTGAGGCGAGTCGGGTGATTATCCTGATGGCAGCCTATCAAATATAGAATCATAGAATGGTTACAGCACGGAAGGAGACCATTCGGCCCGTTAAGTCCGTGCTGGCTGTCTGCAAGAACTATCCAGATAATCCCACTCCCCCGCCCTATCCCCGCAGCCTTGCAAAGTTTTTCCCTTCAAGTACTTATCCAATTCCCTTTTGAATGCCACGACTGAATCTGCCTCCACCACCCCCTCAGGCAGTGCATTCCAGATCACAACCACTCGCTGTGTAAAAAAGATTTTTCTCATGTCGCCTTTGGTTCTTTTGCCAATCACCTTAAATCTATGTCCTCTGGTTCTTGACCCCTCCGCCAACGGAAACAGTTTTTCTCTATTTACTCTGTCCAGATCCTTCATGATTTTGTACACCTCTATCAAATTTCCTCTCAACCTTCTCTGCTCTAAGGAGAACAACTCAGCTTCTCCAGTCTATGCACGTAACTGAAGTCCCTGATCCCTGGAATCATTCCAGTAAATCTCTTCTGCACCCTCTCTAAGGCCTTCACATTCTTCCTAAAGTGCGGTGCTGAGAACTGGACACAATTCTCCAGTTGTGGCCGAACTAGTGTTTTTTAAAGCTTCATCATAACCACCTTGCATTTGTACTCTATGGGCTCAATTTTAAAACTGAGCCGGGAAGGGGGCAGGGGGGTCAAGTTGAGATCGGGAACCCCATTAGTAAGGGTTTCCCGGACGTTCTCACGATTTTGACGTAAGGACGTTTTTTCTTTTTTTTTGTTGGTTTCCTGTCCAATTGACCAGCCTAATTGACAGGCTGGCCTCAGTCGGACAGGAGACCAGGGAGGGAGAGGATGTGTTCAGGTAAGTCTCAAGGTAAGTCTTTGTATGGATGGGGTGGGCATGGGAACATGGGTGGGCATGGGATGGGATCGGGGGTCAGTCACGGGGGGGGTATCAGGATCGGGGGTCCGCGATCGTTGAGGGGGAGGATTGGGGGTCGGATCCGAGTTGGGGGGGGGAGGATCGGGGTCGGGGGGAGGATCTGAGTTGGGGGGAGGATTGGGGTCGGGGATCGGGGGTCTGTGGTCGGGGGTTCGTGATCAGGGGTCGGGTGTCAGCGATCACTGGGGGGTCAGTACAGGTAGGCTTGTTGGGCCTGAGGAAGCACTCCTGCTCCTCCAGGCCCACAAGCTGTGCCTTTCTAGGCAACTACCTGTTAGCTTTGGGCCTTCTTGCTTCCTTTCACGAGGCATAAAACAGAAGGCCTGGGAATCCCAGCCGCCTGGGTTTGAAATCGGGAAGTCCAGAAAAATGGAGGCCCGAAGCCTCCTTAAGGTTTTAAGGCCCGATCCGCCTCCTGGGAGTAAGTTGGGTGCCCGTCCCTCTTCCCGCCCCGGTGAAAACCGGAAATGGGCGGGTCTGAAATGGTGGCAATTTTCAATGCTCCCCGCCCCCATTTTTCACTTTGAAAATTGAGCCCTATGCCTCTATTTGTAAAGCCCAAGATCCCATATGCTTTCTTAACCGTTTTCTCAACCTGCCCTGCTACCTTCAATGATTTATCCACATATACTCCCAGATCTCTCTGTTCCTGCACCCATTTTAGAATAGTACCTAGTACCCTTCAGTTTATATTGCCTCTTCTCGTTCTTCCTACCAAAATGTATCACTTCACACTTTTCTGTGTTGAATTTCATCTGCCACGTGTCCACCCATTCCACCAGTCTGCCTATATCCTCTTGAAATCTATCACTATCCTCCTCACTGTTCACTACCCTTCCAAGTTTTGTGTCATCTGCATATTTTGAAATTGTGCCCTGTACACTCAAGTCCAAGTCATTAATATATATCAAAAAAAGCAATGGTCCTAGTACCGACCCCTGGGGAACACCACTGTATACCTCCCTCCAGGCCAAAAAACAACTGTTCACCATACTCTTTGCTTCCTATTACTTAGCCAATTTCATATCCATGCTGCCACTGTCCCCTTTATTCCATGGGCTTCAACTTTGATGACAAGCCTATTATGTGGCACTTTATCAAATGCCTTTTGGAAGTCCATATACACCACACCACCGCATTACCCTCATCGACCCTCTCTGTTACCTCATCAAAAAACTCAATCAAGTTGGTTAAACATGATTTGCCTTTAACAAATCCGTGCTGGCTTTCCTTAATTAATCCACACTTGTCCAAGTGACTGTTAATTTTGTCCCGGATTATCGTTTCTAAAAGTTTCCCCACTACCGAGGTTAAACTGACTAGCCTGTAGTTGCTGGGTTTATCCTTACACCCTTGGCTATGGGGATAGGGCGGGGGAGTGGGACTAGCTGGACTAGCTCTTGCATAGAGCCGGCACGGACTCGATGAGCCAAAAGACCTCCTTCCGTGCTGTAACCTTTCTATGATTTGCAACTCTCCAGTCCTCTGGCACCACCCCTGTATCTAAGGATGATTGGAAGATTATGGCCTGTACCTCTGCAATTTCCACCCTTACTTCCCTCAGCAACCTAGGATGCATCCCATCTGGACCGGGTGACTTATCTACTTTAAGTATAGCTAGCCTTTCTAGTACCTCCTCTTTATCAATTTTAAGCCCATCCAGTATCTCAACTACCTCTTCACTTACTGTGACTTTGGTAGCACCTTCTTCCTTGATAAAGACAGTGTACAAAATTATGAGGGGCACAGATAGGATGGATACTAAGGAGCTTTTTCCCTTCGTTGAGGGTTCTATAACAAGGGGACATAGATTCAAGGTAAAAGGCGGGAGGTTTAGAGGGGATTTGAGAAAGAACTTTTTCACCCAGAGGGTGGTTGGAGTCTGGAACTCACTGCCTGAAAGGGTTGTGGAGGCAGGAACCCTCACAACATTCAAGAAGCATTTGGATGAGCACTTGAAATGCCATAGCATACAAGGCTACGGACCAAATGCTGGAATATGGGATTAGAGTAGACAGGGCTGATGGCCGGCGCGGACACGATGTGCCGAAGGGCCTCTATCCGTGCTGTATAACTCTATGACTATGAGTTGCAAAGTACTTTGACCAGTAATATGACGGATATAAGTTATCCTGGCATGGAGTTTGTTCTTGTCTGCTATTTTAGGGCAGAAGAATTTAACTGGACAGAAGTTTCAAGTTCACATTATCGGAGTTTTATACACTGCCATGACTCTAGGAATGCGAGGCGCCATTAATCACTCCTACAATAACAATTCAATGAAATTGCATCCTGAAAGTCTTTTTTGAACAGTGGAAGAGAATCTAAAAGTAATCTAAATACTGCATGAAGTTGAGAGGGCTAATCTTAACCTCTTCTGAGTTTAATTAAACATATGGAAGCAATGGAAGTACTACGGTTTTAGTGAAGCAAAGAACATCGGCCTTTTGATTTACTGAGTGTTAAAATGCCATTGTCCTCAAGAATATGAAGGTAGAATTCCTGATGGTAGGTTGATTTGATTATTTGCTGATCCAAGACCCTAGAATCCAAATTCAAGTTTTAACAATATTGTTACACAGAAATCATTTTTAATAAAGTAACATGTTTTAAAAATGTTCATACCCGGGGTTTTTTTGGAGAAAATATGTTTTCACACTGTTACTGATGATGCTGTTAATGGAATTTTCAATCCAATTTTAAATTGCCTTGAAGAACAGTGCACTTTCTCCACTCTCCACCAACACGTTGTTCCCTGTATTTCATTTCTTCATGAACAGAACAATATCAGAATCCTGTTCTCAAATGAAGAAAATGCAGCCATCTGTTGATTTCATCAGTCCTCATTCAGGGGTCAGCCTGTGCTAGATCCCACTAATTAAGAACACACCAATTCTTCAAGGGAGTATGTTACTTCTACTCAATGAGAAGTCAGTTATTCCCAACATGTTTAAATAGGTATGTAAGGTTACAGATATGTTTGAGTAATAGTTGTATGTTTGCTAAGAAAAAAAAATGTTGCCATTATTCAAGCACCCCCCCTCCCTTTCCCTCAGTTGTTTAAGTCTGTGTGCATGATGCACCATTGCTCTTGCAGTGGGCCTTCGCTCAGCCCCTCACAATAGCAATATTGAGCAGCTACATGGATATCCCTTGGTTCTCACTGGGGAAGTGTTTGGCCTTAGTTGTCTGATGATACAGCTGAGATTAGATTCTCGCAGCATAGTGATACGCAAAGACATGCTTGTATTCCATCACTTTGCGATGCTGCCATCATATGGCTGTATTTTGTAGAAGGTAAATTAAACATCTAAATAGAAATTTCAATTTAAAAAAGGACAAATGAGACCATTTTTTCTTATTCACTGACATTTGTTTCAGAAATAAGACCTTTTTTGCTGTCATCAATCTTATGCACCAGCTACTGTACTGAGCTTCCTCGCCTGAAATTAGTCAATGAAATGGAGAGTAACATTTCAGACAGGCTTATCTTTAAGCTGATCAGAAGGCTAGGAATGGTCTGACCCATATGGATCATTTTATACAATTTATCGTTATGAAGGGCAAGGTTAACAGATTGGAATTGCCAATACATGCTTAAACTAAATTCCTAAAGTACGGACAGAAAAACTTAAAATTCTGATGAATAATGGAATCTTTGCTGAATGGTAATGTTCAAAAGGGTGGCAAGGTGGGGCATCACATTGGAGCTCCAGTACTCTGTACTGCAGAATATTAGGATATGAGTTTGTCGCCACTATTCTCCACAATTTGAGTTTCCAGTTTCAAATGTACCACCATGAGGAGGCATGGAGTAGATGCTGGGTCATTTCCCATGCTTACTAACAACTGGGTAGAGACTATCAAAAGCCATTTTACATGGGGCTGTTCCAGTCAGCAAACAATGGAAACTTTCATTCCTTTTGTCGGGGCTTGATTTGAACACAGCTACCAGAAGTGGAAGACTACTGTTTAACCTTCTGTACCACCATGTCTCGAGTCTATTCTTTAAAAAGCATGGAATTTTAAATTGGTTTACATATTGGAGTAGTTATGCATTTTGCTAAAACACCATTTACAGGAGTATCTTAGTATAGCATGTGCTTTGTGATCAGGATGTTTCATTGATGATGCCCATGGGATGGGGATACATATGTAGCTGGGCATAAGTATGCAAGAACTATCTTACTTTGTCTAGCAGTGCAGTTGGGTTGGTAGCTATTCTTATGATGGGTGGGAGTATCATCCTATCATCTGTCTTGTACCAGCCTGCTTTTCTTTCTGTAGGGCTGCACTATGATATTTATGGGGGATGGGTACAAGATGGATATCTACAGTACTTGGTACTTTTCCATTCTTCACTGAAGGCTGGATATCACTCACTCTGACTGACATGTCTCCCATAGATACTTTCTCAGCATGGTAGTTGGACCATAACAAGGGAATGCATCTTCTTGCTGGTAGGAGCATAGATTTTGCTAGTCTGTGGATTGCAGAGAATGATCAATGCTCTGGGAGTTGGTCCAACAAGCAAGAGAGTGGATCTGACAGAATCATAAGGCTCATGATGGTCTTTGTGATATTGCAGTCCACTGTCCGGTATGGTTGGATTTGAGGGCATGAATAGAAAGCATTTAAAAGCAGTACCCAATTGGCTACAGCTTTTCCAGCACTCTCATCAGGGAAGAGTAGAATTTGTGACCTGCAGTATGTTTGGTATGTGATTTTATGTTGATCCTTCCTTTGCAGCATATGATTGTAAGAGTTCTCCAAACTTCCTTTCATTTTTCCAGTGTAATCTAGTAGCCTACATTTTACTCCCAGCCTCCCTGCAGGATTACTATGGAGTTTGTGAGTATGCAGGTGACTATGCTGTACAGTATAGAGAGATGTATTTATGAATATTTTCAGAATTGAGATGTAGTCCTGGTGGTGATTAAAGTAGAAGGAAAGGGGTTGGGGAAATGAACTCTTGCTGAAGTTTACAGAGCATCACTGGATCTTCATCAAAAAATGCTTCTGAGATGCACAGAGGACAATAACAACTTGCATTTATATAGCGGCTTTAACATAGTAAAACGTCCCAAGACGCTTCACAGGAGCGATTATCAAACAAAATTTAACACCGAGCCACATAAGGAGATATTAGGTCAGGTGACCAAAAGCTTGGTCAAAGAGGCAGGTTTTAAGGAGCATCTTAAAGAAGGAGAGAGGCGGAGAAGTTTAGGGAGGGGATTCCAGAGCTTAGAGCCTAGGCAGCTGAAGGCCAATGGTGGAGCGATTAAAATCGGGGATGCGCAAGAGGCAAGAATTGGAGGAGCACAGAGATCTCGGAGGGTTGTAGGGCTGGAGGAGGTTACAGAGATAGGGAGGGGCGAGGCCATGGAGAGATTTGAAAACAAGGATAAGAATTTTAAAATCAAGGCGTTGCCGGACCGGGAGCCACTGTAGGGGTTATGGGTGAACGGGACTTGGTGCGAATTAGGATACAGGCAGCAGAGTTTTGGATGAGCTCAAGTTCATGGAGGGTAGAAGATGGGAGGTCAGCCAGGAGAGCATTGGAATAGTCAAGTCTAGAGGTAACAAAGATATGCATGAAGGTTTCAGCAGCAGATGAGCTGAAGCAGGGGCAGAGACAGGTGATGTTACAGACGTGGAAGTAGGCGGTCTTGGTGATGGAGCGGATATGTGGTCAGAAGCTCATTTCAGGATCAAATAGGATGCCAAAGTTGCCAACGGTCTGGTTCAGCCTCAGACAGAGGCCAGGGAAAGGGATGGAGTCGGTGGCTGGGGAACAGAGTTTGTGGCAGGGAGCGAAGACAATGGCATCGGTCTTCCCAGTATTTAGTTGGAGGAAATTTTTGCTCATCCAGTACTGGATGTCGGACAAGCAGTGTGACAAATCAGAGACAGTGGAGGGATCGAGGGAGGTGGTGGTGAGGTAGAGCTGGGTGTGGCCAGCGTACATGTGGAACCTGAAGTTGCGTTTTCAGATGATGTCACCAAGGGGCAGCATGTAGATGAGAAGTAGGAGTGGACCATGGATAGATGTTGGGGGGACTCCAGAGGTAACGGTGCAGGAGCGGGAAGAGAAGCCATTGCAGGTGATTCTCTGGCTACGACTGGATAGATAGGAATGGAACTAGGCGGGTGCACAGTCCCACCCAACTGGATGATGGAGGAGAGGTGTTGGAGGAGGATGGTGTGGTCAACCGTGTCAAAGGCTATAGACAGGTCGAGAAGGATGAGGAGGGATAGTTTACCATGGACACAGTTACGTAGTCATTTGTACTTTGATAAGGACCATTTCAGTACTGTGGCAGGGACGGAAACCTGATTGGAGGGATTCAAACATGGTGTTGCGGGAAAGATGAGCATGCGTTTGGGAGGCAACAGCACTTTCAAGGACTTGGGAGAGGAAAGGGAGGTTGGAGATGGGGCTGCAGTTTGCAAGGACAGAGGGGTCAAGGGTGGGTGTTTTGAGGAGGGGGGAGATGATGGCGGATTTGAAGAGGAGGGGGACAGTACCTGAGGAGAACATAAGAACATAAGAAATAGGAGTAGGCCACCAGCCCCTTGAGCCTGCTCCGCCATTCATTAAGATCATTGCTGATCTTCTACCTCAACTCCACTTTCCCGCCCAATCCCCATATCCCTTGATTCCCATAGTGTCCAAAAATCTATCGATATTAGTCTAATATACTCAACGACTGAGCATCCACAGCCCTCTGGGGTAGAGAATTCCAAAGATTCACAACCCTCTGAGTGAAGAAATTTTTCCTCATCTTGATCCTAAATGGCCGACCCCTTATGACCCCTAATTCTAGACTCTCCAGCCAGGGGAAACAGCCGCTCAGCATCTAGCCTGTCAAGCTCTAAGAATGTTATACATTTCAATGAGATCACTACTCATTCTTCTAAACTCCAGAGAATATAGACCCATTCTTCCCAATCTCTCTTCATAGGACAACCTTTTCATCCCAGGAATCAAGGAGAGGGAACTGTTAACAATATCAGCCAAAATGGGGGCCAGGAAGGGAAGTTGGGTGGTCAGCAGTTTGGTGGAAATAGGATCGAGGGAGCAGGAGGTGGGTCTCATGATTAAGGTGAGCACGGAGAGGGCATGAAGGAAGATAGGAGATAAACTAAAGAAAGATGCCAGTTCAGGGCTAGGGCAGGGGGGAGCCTTAGGGAAAGTTTGGTTTGGTGGGCTAGGGGAAGGGAGGGAAGCGGCAGAATCAGTTGAACAGATGGTCTCAATCTTAGCGACAAAGAAGTCCATGAGCTCCTGGCACTTGTTGGAGGTGAGGGTGGAGAAGGCAGGGTAGAGGGGTTTAAGAAGATGGTTTGTAGTGGAGAAGAGAAGCCGGGGGTTATATTTGCATTCCAGGATAATCCTGAAATAGTGAGCAGTTTTAGCAGAGGAGAGCAGGACCCCGATAGTGCTTTATGTGGTCCAGCCAGATCTGGCGATGAATGGCTAAACCAGTTGTCCGCCATAAACGTTCAAGTATGCGTCCCTTGGACTCGAGAGAGTAGAGATGAGGGCCCGACCGGGGGAATGACCAGGGTGAGAGAGAGAGAGTAATAGTTTTACTGGGGACAAGGGCATCAAAGGTGGAGGTAAGGGTATGATTGAGCAGATCAGTAGCTGCAGAAATGTCGTGGTGAATGGAAGGCCAAAGGCTCGCCAGGAATTTGAAAGTGCGGTTGTAAGTGACTTGTGGGAGAGCTTTTTCCAGGGGCGAACACAGAAGGTGTGAGATTGGGAGGAGGAAGGGGGATGTGGATGGAGAAGTAAATAATCTTGAATGATTTCTCTGGTGATTTTGTCATTTGCTTTTCTTATGGATGGCATAGCTTTACTCTGGCTCTGCTGCCACAAGATGTATCGAAGATCCCTTCCAGGCTTGTCACTTTGCTCATTAGATTTTGCCCTGGTGTTTCCACAGATGTGGGCATCAGAATTCGGATGCTTTTAACACTGGCTGACCACGTGCCCCTTGTGGGTATTTAGTTACATTATTCCATGCTTTATGTCTCTTTGGGTCTGACACATTTCACTCTTCATGGTAATTGAGGTGCCAAGGCAGGAGCGGGAAGCAGGTTGCTGCAAGTGTGCTGAAGAGGGGATGGTTTGTGATGGCTGTAGGTCCCATGTTGCAAATTTGGATCCTTGGCTGATGAGGTTTGCATGACAAGTGAAAAGAAAGAAAAAGGAATTTGCATTTATATAGTGCCCTTCACGACCTTGGGACATCACTGTTGTAGTGTAGGGAAACATGGTAACCAATTTACACACAGCAATGTCCCACAAACAGCAATGAGATAATCTGTTTTCGTATGCTGGTTGAGGGATAAATGTTGGCTAGGACTTTGGGAGAATTCTCCTTTGAATTATGCCATAGGACCTTTCACATCCATCTGAGAGAGCATACGGGCCTCGTTTAACATCTCATCTGATAGTGCAGCATCCCCTCAGTACTATACTGAAGTGTCATCCTGAATTATGCACTGAAGTCTCTGGAGTGGGGCTTGAACCCACAACCTTCTGATGCAGAGTCAAGAGTGCTACCGCTGAGTCTAGGCTGGCACTTTCCATTTAAAATTCAGATCGGGACGCGACACAGGGGAGGCACCTGATTGGTGACTAGGTTCAGGTGAGTATTTCTACTTATCGACAGTAACTGAAGTGAAAGGGAAGGTCTGCAGGTCTTATAGGAAGTAGCGTTTATTTTTTAGTGAATCAAGGTCCCTAGTGTAGTTAACATTCTCTAAATTGAGAACAATTTAAAGGAGTAAACTCCTTAAAGGGAGTGGTAAGTAGTTTTTCTTTCCTTTTTTTTTCTCTTGACATTGTAGTTGTTCTTAAGCTAATTTAAGGGTTAAGTCATGGCAGGAGATCCCAGGGCCGTGTCATGTTCCTCTTGTGGGATGTGGGAATTCAGGGCTCCTTCCTGTATCCCTGATTCCTTCACCTGCGGGAAGTGTGTCCAGCTGCAGCTATTGTTTGACCGCTTGACGGCTCTGGAGCTGCGGATGGACTCACTTTGGAGCATCCGCGATGCTGAGAAAGTCGTGGATAGCACGTTCAGTGAGTTGGTCACACCGCAGATAAAAATTACTGAGGGAGATAGTGAATGGGTGACCAACAGACAGAGGAAGAGTAGGAAGGCAGTGCAGGGGTCCCCTGCGGTCATCTCCCTCCAAAACAGGTATACCGTTTTGGATACTGTTGGGGGAGATGGCTCACCAGGGGAAGGTGGCAGTGGCCAGGTTCATGGCACCGTGGCTGGCTCTGCTGCACAGGAGGGCAGGAAAAAGAGTGGCAGAGCTATAGTGATAGGGGACTCGATTGTAAGGGGAATAGACAGGCGTTTCTGCGGACGCAACCGAGACTCCAGGATGGTATGTTGCCTCCCTGGTGCAAGGGTCAAGGATGTCTCGGAGCGGCTGCAGGACATTCTGGAGGGGGAGGGTGAACAGCCAGTTGTCGTGGTGCATATAGGCACCAACGATATAGGTAAAAAACAGGATGAGGTCCTACAAGCTGAATTTAGGGAGTTAGGAGTTAAACTAAAGAGTAGGACTTCAAAGGTAGTAATCTCAGGATTGCTACCAGTGCCACGGGCTAGTCAGAGTAGGAATGACAGGATAGCTAAGATGAATACGTGGCTTGAGAGATGGTGCAAGAGGGAGGGATTCAAATTCCTGGGCCATTGGAACCGGTTCTGGGGGAGGTGGGACCAGTACAAATTGGACAGTCTGCATCTGGGCAGGACTGGAACCAATGTCCTAGGGGGAGTGTTTGCCAGTGCTGTTGGGGAGGGTTTAAACTAATGTGGCAGGGGGATGGGAACCGATGCAGGAAGTCAGTGGGAAATAAAGTGGTGACAGAAACAAAAGGCAGTAAGGGAGAGTGTACAGAACATGACCGGACAGATGGTCTGAGAAAGCAGGGCAAAGACCAAGGGAAGTCTAGATTAAACTGCATTTATTTCAATGCAAGAAGTCTGATGGGCAAGGCAGATGAACTCAGGGCATGGATGGGTACATGGGACTGGGATGTTATAGCTATTACTGAAACATGGCTAAGGGAGGGGCAGGACTGGCAGCTCAATGTTCCAGGGTACAGATGCTATAGGAAAGATAGAGCAGGAGGTAAGAGAGGAGGGGGAGTTGCGTTCTTGATTAGGGAGAACATCACAGCAGTAGTGAGAGGGGATATATCCGAGGGTTCGCCCACTGAGTCTATATGGGTAGAACTGAAAAATAAGAAGGGAGAGATCACTTTGATAGGATTGTACTACAGACCCCCAAATAGTCAACGGGAAATTGAGGAGCAAATATGTAAGGAGATTACAGACAGCTGCAAGAAAAATAGGGTGGTAATAGTAGGGGACTTTAACTTTCCCAACATTGACTGGGACAGCCATAGCATTAGGGGCTTGGATGGAGAGAAATTTGTTGAGTGTATTCAGGAGGAATTTCTCATTCAGTATGTGGATGGCCCGACCAGAGAGGGGGCAAAACTTGACCTCCTCTTGGGAAATAAGGAAGGGCAGGTGACAGAAGTGTTAGTGAGGGATCACTTTGGGACCAGTGATCATAATTCCATTAGTTTTAAGATAGCTATGGAGAAGGATAGGTCTGGCCCAAAAGTTAAAATTCTAAATTGGGGAAAGGCCAATTTTCATGGTATTAGACAGGAACTTTCAGAAGTTGATTGGGAGAGTCTGTTGGCAGGCAAAGGGACGTCTGGTAAGTGGGAGGCTTTCAAAAGTGTGTTAACCAGGGTTCAGGGTAAGCACATTCCTTATAAAGTGAAGGGCAAGGCTGGTAGAAGTAGGGAACCTTGGATGACTCGGGAGATTGAGGCACTAGTCAAAAAGAAGAAGGAGGCATATGACATGCATAGACAGCTGGGATCAAGTGGATCCCTTGAAGAGTATAGAGATTGCCGAAGTAGAGTTAAGAGAGAAATCAGGAGGGCAAAAAGGGGATATGAGATTGCTTTGGCAGATCAGGCAAAGGTGAATCCAAAGAGCTTCTACAAATACATAAAGGGCAAAAGGGTAACTAGGGAGAGAGTAGGGCCTCTTAAGGATCAACAAGGTCATCTATGTGCGGAACCACAAGAGATGGGTGAGATCCTGAATGAATATTTCACATCGGTATTTACGGTTGAGAAAGGCATGGATGTTAGGGAACTTGGGGAAATAAATAGTGATGTCTTGAGGAGTGTACATATTACAGAGAGGGAGGTGCTGGAAGTCTTAACGCGCATCAAGGTAGATAAATCTCCGGGACCTGATGAAATGTATCCCAGGACGTTATGGGAGGTTAGGGAGGAAATTGCGGGTCCCCGAGCAGAGATATTTGAATCATCCACCGCTACAGGTGAGGTGCCTGAAGATTGGAGGGTAGCAAATGTTGTGCCTTTGTTTAAGAAGGGCGGCAAGGAAAAGCCTGGGAATTACAGACCAGTGAGCCTGACATCTGTAGTGGGTAAGTTGTTAGAGGGTATTCTGAGGGACAGGATCTACAGGCATTTGGAGAGGCAGGGACTAATTAGGAACAGTCAGCATGGTTTTGTGAGAGGAAAATCATGTCTCACAAATTTGATTGAGTTTTTTGAAGGGGTAACCAAGAAGATAGATGAGGGCTGTGCAGTAGACGTGGTCTACATGGACTTTAGCAAAGCATTTGACAAGGTACCGCATGGTAGGTTGTTACATAAGGTTAAATCTCATGGGATCCAAGGTGAGGTAGCCAATTGGATACAAAATTGGCTTGACGACAGAAGACAGAGGGTGGTTGTGGAGGGTTGTTTTTCAAACTGGATGCCTGTGTCCAGCGGTGTGCCTCAGGGATCGGTGCTGGGTCCGCTGTTATTTGTTATTTATATTAATGATTTGGATGAGAATTTAGGAGGCATGGTTAGTAAGTTTGCAGATGACACCAAGATTGGTGGCATTGTGGACAGTGAAGAAGGTTATCTAGGATTGCAACGGGATCTTGATAAATTGGGCCAGTGGGCCGATGAATGGCAGATGGAGTTTAATTTAGATAAATGTGAGGTGATGCATTTTGGTAGATCGAATCGGGCCAGGACATACTCCGTTAATGGTAGGGCGTTGGGGAGAGTTATAGAACAAAGAGATCTGGGAGTACAGATTCATAGCTCCTTGAAAGTGGAGTCACAGGTGGATAGGGTAGTGAAGAAGGCATTCAGCATGCTTGGTTTCATTGGTCAGAACATTGAATGCAGGAGTTGGGATGTCTTGTTGAAGTTGTACAGGGCATTGGTGAGGCCACACTTGGAGTACTGTGTACAGTTCTGGTCACCCTATTACAGAAAGGATATTATTAAACTAGAAAGAGTGCAGAAAAGATTTACTAGGATGCTACCGGGACTTGATGGTTTGACTTACAGGGAGAGGTTAGACAGACTGGGACTTTTTTCCCTGGAGAGCAGGAGGTTAAGGGGTGATCTTATCGAAGTCTATAAAATAATGAGGGGCATAGATAAGGTCGATAGTCAAAATCTTTTCCCAAAGGTAGAGGAGTCTATAACGAGGGGGCATAGATTTAAGGTGAGAGGGGAGAGATACAAAAGGGTCCAGAGGGGCAATTTTTTCACTCAAAGGGTGGTGAGTGTCTGGAACGAGCTGCCAGAGGCAGTAGTAGAGGCGGGTACAATTTTGTCTTTTAAAAAGCATTTGGACAGTTACATGGGTAAGATGGGTATGGAGGGATATGGGCCAAGTGCAGGCAATTGGGACTAGCTTAGTGGTATAAACTGGGCGACATGGACATGTTGGGCCGAAGGGCCTGTTTCCATGTTGTAACTTCTATGATTCTATGATTCTATAATGTATTTTGAGTGGTTGAATTGCTTTTGTTTGTGTATATCTGAGAGGGAACACAAAAACAAGAACAGATTAACAGGGTTAATCCAAGGAAGGAAAATCCTAGAAGAACTGTACCAGCAATTGAGTATGGAGGGAGTTCTCGCTAAAAATTCCAAATTTAGACATGGCAGAAAAGTAGGAGTTCTTTAGTAACAGTAAGTACTGTTGTGTTGTAGAGATGTTTTTGAGGAAGGAATGAGTCAAGTTAGTTCAATATTTCCTTAAGTGTTGGACTTTTGATTCTCACGATTTAACAAAAATGAATTCACCCTCTAACCCGATGAAGCAATCAGTTTATTTGATAATTGTGGTGTGACCAATCACCCTGAGCTCCCACCACAATTCAGCTCCTAAGAAAAGAAGAGCTTCCTAATTTAGAAGGGGGGATTGTTACAATTCAGGCCTTTTTCACAACACCTTGTTTGTAGACTGTAATTTCCATAAGTAGACCGTGGCCTAGATAGTCCTAATTTTTTTGCCCATTTTCAGGTGCAATGGGAATCACTGGGGGATCAAATCCCTGCCCATAAAAAACCTTATTGAAATATTGGTTTGAACACAATGTCAGTGGCCGGCAGCACCCACTGAAATATTGTCCAACGCATGCAAATGGGATTTAAATAGTGCTATCAGGTCTCACATTGTATCCCTCTCCATTGTTACCTGTGGCCCATCTCTTGTTGAAGCAGTCAATAGACAGAAGTATTTTTAAAGGCTACATTAGAATCATAAAATCATGGAAAAATTATGGCACAGAAGGAGGCTATTCAGCCCATCATGTCTGCACCAGCCGAAAATGAGCCATCAGTCTTAATCCTACTTTCCAGCACTTGGTCTGTAGCCTTGTAGGTTATGGCACTTCAGGTGCATATCCAAGTACTTTTTAATTGTGATGAGAGTTTCTGCCTCTACCACCCTTTGGGTGAAATTTTTTTTTCTCAGCTCCCCTCTAATCCTTCCACCAATCACTTTAAATCTATGCCCCTGGTTATTGACCTCTCTGCTAAAGGAAATAAGTCCCCCCGATCCACTCTGTCTAGGCCCTTCATAATTTTGTACACCTCAATTAAATGTCCCCTCAGCCTCCTCTGTTCCAAAGAGAACAACCCCACCCTATCCAATCTTTCCTCATAGCTAAAATTCTCCAGTCCTGGCAACATTCCCATAAATCTCCTCTATTGCCTCTCTAGTGCAATTACATTCTTCCTGTAATGTGATGACCAGAAATGTACGCAGTATTCTAGCTGTGGCCTAACTAGTGTTTTATACAGTTCTAACATAACCTCCCTGCTCTTATATTCTATGCCTCGGTTAATAAAGGAAAGTATCCTGTTAACCACCTTATCTACCTATCCTGCTACCTTCAGGGATCTGTGGACATGCACTCCAAGGTCCCTCTGTTCCTCTACACCTCTCAGTATCCTCCCATTTATGGTGTATTCCCTTGCCTTGTTTGCCTTCCCCAAATGCATTACCACACACTTCTCCAGATTGAATTCAATTTGCCACTTTTCTGCCCAACTGACCAGACCATTGATATCTTCCTGCAGACGACAGCTTTCCTCCTCACTATCAACCACACGGCCAATTTTTGTATCATCTGCAAACTTCTTAATAATGCCCCCTCCATTTAAGTCCAAAGCATTAATATTTTTTTTATTCGTTCATGGGATGTGAGTGTCGCTGGCGAGGCCAGCATTTATTGCCCATCCCTAATTGCCCTTGAGAAGGTGGTGGTGAGCCGCCGCCTTGAACCGCTGCAGTCCGTGTGGTGAAGGTTCTCCCACAGTGCTGTTAGGAAGGGAGTTCAACGATTTTGACGCAGCAACGATGAAGGAACGGCGATATATTTCCAAGTGGGGATGGTGTGTGTCTTGGAGGGGAACGTGCAGTTGATGTTGTTCCCATGTGCCTGCTGCTCTTGTCCTTCTGGGTGGTAGAGGTCGTGGACCTTGGCGAGTTGCTGCAGTGCATCCTGTGGATGGTACACACTGCAGCCACAGTGCGCCGGTGGTGAAGGGAGCGAATGTTTAGAGTGGTGGATGGGGTGCCAATCAAGCGGGCTGCTTTGCCCTGGATGGTGTCGAGCTTCTTGAGTGTTGTTGGAGCTGCACTCATCCAGGCAAGTGGAGAGTATTCCATCACACTCCTGACTTGTGCCTTGTAGATGGTGGAAAGGCTTTGGGGAGTCAGGAGGTGAGTCACTTGGCGCAGAATACCCAGCCTCTGGCTTGCTCTTGTAGCCACAGTATTTATGTGGCTGGTCCAATTAAGTTTCTGGTCAATGGTGACCCACAGGAGTGGGGAGGTGGTTAGACTCTCTCTTGTTGGAGATGGTCATTTCCGGCCACTTGTCTGGCATGAATGTTACTTGCCACTTATCAGCCCAAGCCTGGATGTTGTCCAGATCTTGTTGCATGCGGGCACGGACTGCTTCATTATCTGAGGGGTTGCGAGTGGAACTGAACACTGTGCAATCATCAGCGAACATCCCTATTTCTGACCTTATGATGGAGGGAAGGTCATTGATGAAGCAGCTGAAGATGGTTGGGCCAAGGACACTGCCCTGAGGAACTCCTGCAGCAATGCCCTGGGGCTGAGATGATTGGCCTCCAACCACTACCATCTTCCTTTGTGCCAGGTATGACTCCAACCACTGGAGAGTTTTCCCCCTGATTCCCATTGACCTCAATTTTACAAGGGCTCCTTGGTGCCACACTCGGTCAAATGCTGCCTTGATGTCAAGGGCAGTCACTCTCACCTCACCTCTGGAATTCAGCTCTTTTGTCCATGTTTGGACCAAGGCTGTAATGAGGTCTGGAGCCGAGTGGTCCTGGCGGAACCCAAACTGAGCATCGGTGAGCAGGTTGTTGGTGAGTAAGTGCCGCTTGATAGCACTGTCGACAACACCTTCCATCAATTTGCCGATGATTGAGAGTAGACTGGCCGGATTGGATTTGTCCTGCTTTTTGTGGACAGGACAGACTTGGGCAATTTCCCACATTGTCTGGTAGATGCCAGTGTTGTCGCTGTACTGGAACAGCTTGGCTAGAGGTGCGGCTAGTTCTGGAGCACAAATCTTCAGCACTACAGCCGGGATGTTGTCGGGGCCCATAGCCTTTGGTGTATCCAGTGCACTCAGCCGTTTCTTGATATCATGTGGAGTGAATCGAATTGGCTGAAGACTGGCTTCTGTGATGTTGGGGATATCGGGAGGAGGCTGAGATGGATCATCCACTTGCCACTTTTGGCTGAAGATGGTTGCAAACGCTTCAGCCTTGTCTTCTGCACTTTCCCTTCGATCCCATGGGCTAATACTTTTTTGACCAGCCTGTCATGTGGGACCTTGTCAAAAGCCTTGCTAAAATCCATGTAGACTACATCAAACACGCTGCTCTTATCGACCCTCCTTGTTACTTCCTCAGAAAATTCAATCAAGTTAGTCAGACACGACCTTCCCTTAACAAATCACGCTAACTGTCCTTGATTAATCCGTGCCTTTCTAAATGACGGTTATCCTGTCCCTCAGAATTCATTCCAATAATTTGCCCACCACCGAGGTTAGACTGACTGGCCTGTAATTACTTGGTCGATCCCTCTCTCCTTTTTTAAACAATGGTACAATGTTAACAGTCCTCCAATCCACTGGCACCACGTCTGTATCCATGCAGGATTTGAAAATGATGGCCCCTTGCTTCTTTTAACAGCCTGGGATACATTTCATCTGGGCCTGGTGTTATATCTACTTTCAAAGATGCTAATCCCCTTACTACTTCCTCTCTCACTATGTTTATTCCATCCAATATTTCACACTCCTCCTCCTTAACTACAATGTCTGCATCGTCCCTCTCTTTTGTGAAGACAGACACAAAGTATTCATTAAGAACCATATCAACATCTTCCGCCTCTACACATTGGTTACCTTTTTGGTCTCTAATCGGCCCTATTCTTTCGTTTGTTATCCACTTGTATTTATAGAACATCTTTGGGTTTTCCTTGATTTTAATTGCCAATATTTTTTCATGCCCACTCTTTGTTTTCCTAATATTCTTTTTAATTTCACCCCTGCACTTTTTAACTCCTCTAGGTTTTCTGCAGTATTGAACTCTTGGGGCTCGATTTTACCGTCTGGTTTCCTGTGGGTTTCCAGCGGGGGGGCCCCGAAAATCCCGATATCCAGTCACGTGACCGGATCGCGCCACGATCCCGCCCACTTATGGGTTCCCCGATGACGTGCGGGGGTGCGTGCGTGGCCCCCGCTGGTGGGAATCCCGCAGGCAATTAAAGCCAGCGGGATGCCACTTGAGGTTATTTATTTTGCTTGTTTAGGTCATTAACTGACCTGATTAAGGGACTGTGTGTGATTTTGGGGAAACATGGGACTGTTTCACACACTGGGGGAAACAGTCCTAGTTGAACTGGACGTGAGGCAGCCGTCAGCCTGTGGCCGCTGCAAAGGTCCATTTGACAGGTGAGGTGGGGAGACCCTCACCCATTGCAGGAGGCCGCTCTGTCACTCGGGACAAAGTGTGGCCTCCACCACCCCACTCCGTACGGTCAAAGTGACCAACCTGCACACTCACCCCGGGGTCCGGAGACATGTGCCTACCTTGCGGACCCCCTCAGATGTACATATTGCGGATGGGGGCCGCCGTAGCTGCAGTCATGACCCCCTCGGAGGGCGAACAACATCACCAGCCTCGCCATCCACGCCGTCCACCTCTGACACGTGGAGCTCCACAACAGAGTGCTGTGACACATCCACCTGTACAGCAGGAGGGAGGGCTACCGCAGAGAGAGACGCGTCGCAGAGGGTACTACCCTCGCCACGGTCCACAGACCGAGGCGCAGCTCCCCGGACTTCTCCGAGCAGCAGTGCACACGGAGGCGCAGATTCACTCGATATGTAGTCGTGGAGATCTGCAGGCTCTTCCATGCTGAGCTGTTCCTGGCTGGCCCCAGCACCATCTGCTTACCTGTCGCTGCCAAAGTCACCACTACCCTCCACAACTTCTCCACCGCATCCTTCCAGGGTGCAGCCGGGTACACCGCCGATGTCTCTCATTCGTCTGCGCGGAAGAGCCCTGCAAATACACCTGCACCTACTCTGCAGTAACACAATGGGTGGCATCAGTGGTGGGTCCTCATAGTGATACCCAGGAGCGGGCATTATTGCACACAACAGACAGGATTCGCGGAGACATGCCAGTAGTGATGCCAATATAATATGTAATGTGCGTTGGTCAGAAATTCAATATAAGTAACAACCATAACAAACCCTCAAACACCCTTGTGCACCCCCTTCATGCTCACGACACGTTTGCCTTACGCTGCCTACTGCACATATGTGATGCATGCCCTGTGGCTGCAGCACAGGTAGTGGCAGGTTGAGTGAGGCTGGCCGTGAAAGAGATGCACGAGAGGGTGAGTACTAGAAAGAGCCATGTGATTGTATGAGGATTGGGTTGAGTGGTAGTGGCGGGATGAGTACTGGCGAGGTGAGTAGTTGCAGGTAAGATGAGGATGGGGTTTGAGTGGGTATGAGGGGTGATGTGACAGAGTAGTGTTGGCGGTGCCGAAGGCAGACGGGGTGTAGGGGAAAGAGTAAGTGTTCTCACTGTGGCTGACCTACTGCGGTCATTGGAGCGCCTCCTGCACTGTATGCAGGTGGGCGATAAGTTGGTGGTGCAGGTGACCCCCTCTGCCACCTCGAGCCAGGCCTTCTTGGTGGCAGAGGCAGGCCGCTTCCTCCTGCCTGCCGGGTGGAAGATCTCTGCCCTCCCCCTCCTCCTCACCCCATCTGATGATACCTGGGGTGAGGCATCATTAAACTGGGAGCAGCCTACCCCCTGGGCTGCTCCATGCTGTAATTTGTTCCATTGGTTGCAGCATCTGTCAGTGGAGGACTGCCCCTTTAACTAGAGAGCCTCCAGCTGACAGATCGTACTGCGCATGCGCAGCTCGCCCGACGCGCAGACCAGCAGCGCGGACCCCGGAAGAGCAGGTAAATGATTCCAATTAGTGGATTGCCTGCTATGATCGCGCGGGCAACCCACTAATTTCACCGGGTGCGGAGGCCACGCACCCGAAACCCAACCCGCCGGAAACCCACAGGCCTGCTAAAATCAGGCCCTTGGTGTCTGACATAAGCTTTCCTTTTTTGCCTTATCCTACTCTGTATGCTCCTTGACATCCAGGCGGCTCGAGATTTGGCAGTCCCACTCTTTTTTTGTGGGAACATGTTTACTCTGGACCCCTTGTATCTCCCCCTTGAATGCCTCCCACTGCTCTGACATTGATTTAACTTCAAATAGCTGTTTCCAGTCCATTTTTGCTAAATCACTCCTCAGCTTAGTGAAATTGGCCCTTCCCGAATTAAACATACATAGAAATGTAGAAAATAGGAGCAAGAGTAGGTCATTTGGCCCTTCGGGCCTGCTCCGCCATTCAAAATGATCATGGCTGATCATCTAACTCAGTACCCTGTTCCCGCTTTTTCCCCATATCCCTTGATCCCTTTAGCATTAAGAAATATATCTATCTCCTTCTTGAATACATCTAATGACTTCGCCTCCACTGCCTTCTGTGATAGAGAATTCCACAGGTTCACCACTCTCTGAGTGAAGAAATTTCTCCACATCTCGGTTCTAAATGGCATACGCTATATCCTGGGACTGTGACCCCTGGTTCTGGACTCCTCAGCCATCGGGAATATCCTCCCTGCATCTAGTCTGTCTAGTCCTGTTAGAATTTTATATGTTTCGATGAAATCACCTCTCATTCTTCTAAACTCTAGTGAATATAGGCTAAATCTAACTGAATTATGATCACTACCACCAAAATGTGCTTCCATTGATAATCCTTCTACCTGCTCAGCTTCATTTCCTAAAACTAAATCCAGAACTGCCCCCTCTCTTGTTGGGCTTGCTACGTACTGGCTAAAAAAGTTCTCCTGAATGCAATTTAAGAATTTTGTGCCCTCTGTGCCCTTCACTCTGTTTGTACCCCAGTTAATATTCGGGTACTTGAAATCCCCTACTTTGACTTTTTTTTTGCACTTCTCAGAAATGTGCCTATATAGTTGCTCTTCTATCTCCCTTTGACTGTTTGGAGGTCCATCGTACACTCCCAGTAGTATGGCTGTCTCTTTTTTGGTCCTTAGCTCAACTCATATGGCCTCATTTGATGATCCTTCTAACATATCAATCCTCCTCACAGCTGTAATTGTTTCTTTAACCAAAATTGCCATCCCCCTCTCTATCTTGTCTGAAAACTCTGTAACCAGGTATGTTGAGCTGCCATTCCTGCCCCTCTTTAAGCCATGTTTCTGTAATAGCTCAGATATCATACTGCCACATGTCCATCTGTGCCCTCAGCTCATCTGCCTTATTCACTATACTCCTTGCATTGAGGTACATACCTTTAAGCACTGCCAAACTCCTTTGTTCTTTATTTTCTAACCTTTGTTTCCTCTGCCTTCCAAACTCACTTACTAATTTTCTGCCTTCCATTTCCAGTTCTGCTTCTCTCCCATCTGAATCTACACTCAGGTTCCCATTCCCCACCAAGCTAGTTTAAACCCTCCCCAGCAGCACTAGCAAACCTCCCCGCAAGGATATTGATCCCAACCTTGTTGAGGTGCAACCCATCTGGCTTGTACAAGGCCCACCTGCCCCAGAATTGGTCCCAGTGCCCCAGGAATCTAAAGCCCTCCCTCCTGCACCATCTCTCCAGCCACGCATTCATCTGCACTATCCTCCTATTTCTGTACTCACTAGTCTCCTTCTGAGGATTTGCGAGTTTCTACTTTGATACTTATTTTGTGCTTTTTCAATCTAAACCTTTGCTGATAGGTTTAGCATAAGTCCTGATGCCATGGTCCTTCATTGTTTTCACCATTAAACAATCAGCACAGGACACATTGGTAGTTCCCTAAGGGGAGAGGAGGAGGAGGGGGATGATGAGGAGAAGCAATACAATACGGTCAGGCTTATCAGGCAGCATTGGAGGTGTCTGGCATCCACCTGCAGGTATTCATGCCTCTTTATTTTTGACCAAGGCGGTCATATTTCAACCTCAGCAAAGTTTAATAAGGCTAAGATTCTCTTGTGAGGAAAGTAGAAAAATTGTGCCAGCTGCTGCCCTAGGCCTAGATCTCTCCTCTACCAGAGGCACCCCACTGCCAGTGACAAAGTCACAATGGCACTCAAATTCTATACCACTGGTTCATTTCAGCAGGAAATATGCAATGTCCGCTAATTTGCTGTCCACTGCTGCATCAAGCAATTGACGGATGCACTGTTTGTGCAAATGGCTCATTTCATAAAATTGGCTATGGACCGAGCACATCAGCGTGAGAAGGTTGTCAAATCTAATGGATTGTCAGGATTTACTCAGGTGCAAAGTGTAATCGACTGCACCCATATTTGCCATATATAGTCTTTTCCAGGACGCAGTCAGCTTTCTCGAGGAAGGCGTTTTGCTGCATCAGTGTACAGTTGGTGTGCAATCAAAACCACTTCATAATGCATAGGAATGTTACTGCTATCCAGGGAGCTGCTATGACTGTTTTATTTTAAGACAGGTAATCATATCACCACTGTCTACAGGTCAAAGGCAGGCGTCTTGATGGCTGATACCTTCTGCAGCAGTTGCAGATGACCACGTTTCTCTTTTCCCTACCCCTTGCTGAGCACTGATACAGTGAGGCTCATGGTGCTATCAGGATGGCCATTGAGCAGACTGTTGGTATTCTGGAGGCATGCTTCAGTTACCTTGATAGATATGGTGGAACTCTCCATAACTTTGGCAGGAGTACACCAGAACAACCAAATATAGGCTGGCATCTGGATACAGCGGTGAACTTTCTGGATGGCCTTGTGGGAGCAAATGCTCTGTCCATCCTTTGCAAGCAATCTTTGTAACGGGGTAGGGCTGGAGGTTGTAATTTTCTGCATTGGGTGTAAAAGACATTCAGTGTATAGTTGGCACAGGTACATCTGGCGAGACCAAGTTGACCTATTTTGGCCACCTAGGGATCTAGGCCAGGATCGTGGCCTGAACCTTTGAAGATTTGGCATTGATTTTTAAAAATAATTTAAAGTGATGCTCCACAAAGAGAGTTATGGGGCGGGGGGGTGTCAGGGGGTGCTACTATGCTTTCTTTCAGAGTGGGGAGCCTGATATCTCCCCCCACTGGATTTTACAGCCATGCTGTTATGGCGAGCTCTCCGGATGTGACCCTACTGCTATGGGTGGTCGACAATGGTCGGCAAATCAAGAGATATCCCCCAACCCCGCAGGACCAGCAGTGGAGGTCCATGGTGGGCATATTTATGCCAAGATGCATTGCCCTGCCAAATCCTGGGACGATTAAAGTTTGCTGCACTCTACACAATTTGCCATTCACAAAAGACCCCCGCTTAATGCCCAGTGGAAGAAGAAGAAGAAGAAGATGAACAAGGCCAGCAGGATGAGCAAGCACCTAATGCCCATCTTCAGGATACCTTCACCTATCTAATACCTGGGCTCACTGCAAAACCAGTCCTGCCATCAAGGTTCCCTTTGGCTAATGCATCACATCATTTACATACTGGCATTTAGGTCTCTACAACTACAAAGGCTCCCATTGTTAAAACATGCTGCAACTCATTCTCCCAGCATTCCCCCACCTTACCCCAAATCCATCTGCACATATAACATCAGTACTAACAATTCTTTAATCAACAGAAAAATGTGTACTTTTTTTTGTCACTATGCCTCCCCCTAGTTGTGTGAAATTGTGTGTTCTTTCAAAGCTAGTCTCCAACTTCCCAGTGCTCCCATCAGTGGCAGAGGTTCTGAAGTGGCTGCTGCCAATTTCTAGCAGGAGCCACTGGGGCCTGAAGTGGTGTTCATCCCAGAGGGACTTTCTGCTACTGCATCTTGACTGTTGCTACAAGGGCAGCCTAGCCTTGGTTGCTTTCTGCCACACATGTACGGCCTCTCCAGCTCTTGAGAGTAGGAGGAGGGGTGACATTGTTTTATACTTTGAACTGAGCACTGGAGTACATTATAGTGGTGCTCTAAAATAGCATGCATCAGAATATGATGCTGTAGTTTGGCCCCTTGAATTCCTGCACATTATTACAGTGATTTTTGAGTCCACGCCAGTAATGGGGATTTGTAAAATTACCGCCATTAATTTCTAGTCTTTGCTATGGGAGGAGTGTAGAGCAAAGATGGGAAGGAAAATAGGAGGAAAATTATGTTAACACATCTGACTTTGCGGTTGGTTATATGGCAGCATTGTCAGAGGCCTGTTATCAGATCAACTGCTATTGCTCTCAGGGGGATGTTGTGTGTGCTGGAACGACTTGAAACAGGTAGTAAAAAAAACTGAAATCAAAGGTTAAAGAAAACACATCTTTAGTTTATATTGAAACAAATGCTGAAGGCAACAACTATGTTACAATGTCCCAGTAGCGTTCTTATAACATCAAAGAAGTTATTGTAACATGGTACCTCACAGATTCTTAATCCACTGTAGCAGCTTAACAGAGATTGATTTCATCCGTGGGTTCTGCCGTGAAGGAAAATTGACAAATCATTGTTCACCTTGAGTCATGGCCACGTGGCTCTAGCTGACTTTGTCCTAGGATCAACATTGATGTGAGAGCGGTGGTGGTGGTGAATGACTGCTTTCTAAACTGCAGGAGATGAACAACTCCAAAGGTTAGACTGGAGCTTTAGGCCATTCTGCTCATTGGCACATTCCAATCCCATCAAATCTCTAATGCTTGTCACAGACTTTGAGTACATGTCTCTCATTACAGTTGAAGGTTGGCTGCTAATCATGTTTTGACTGGGAATGATTGAGTTTTTCAGTTTAAAAAGATAAATAAATTAGCTAAGCCACTCATTTCTAATCTTGTTTCTATGGTAACCCTACCTTTGATTACATCTTGAGACTTGGCAGTCCAAGAAATTCTTCGAGTCCTGGAGAATTGGATGACAGGAGCTCAGGGTATATGTTATCAGTGTCTTGTCAGACACATCAATATGCATTAATGCATTACTGTGTGGGAGAAAATGATAAGACATCAATAGAGTGAGATTATTACAAGATATCAAACATACGTGCAGCTACAAGGGGTTCAGATATCAATGATTCTGTCTGTGACACTGAACTTTTCAGAACTGAATAGAAGAATACTAAACATATGTTTATGATCAGGTAACAGGTTTCATGCTTTCCAGTAAGATTGGTTTGATTCTCTTCCACTTCTTTGCCCAAGGCCGAAGAATAGAAACATGTTCATCTGTATGAAAAGATTGACTTATTAATTTAGTAACTTAAAATGCTTTCTTTGTTATTAATATTTTTTGGTTAGATAATGAGGGAAGAAACTATGGACTTAAATTAAGATTAGGATATAGCAACGCAATGAACATTAGAATAAGAAGTCAGGGGGGACTACTTTCCAACTGACAGCATAGGGATTAAATTAAGCTGCTTTTATCAGGCACTACGCGGCCGCCTAAGGCTCCAAAATGGAGGGCAGGAGATGCGCGCATACGTCCGACTGGAAGTGCGCTGTCAGCCCTATAGGGTAAGGACAAACATGAGGCGTCCTTTACCCACGTCTGAAGCAAGCATTAGGCCCGTCGAATATGCAAATAAGGGGCCTAACACCTGCTTCACGTCTCTGCTGCAACACTGGTTTGCCCCAAGGCAGCATCGCCTAAATTTAAAAAAAGGTAAGTACTCACCACAGTCAGCATCCCGATCACCACCCCTTGTGAACCCGAGATCCAGGCCTCCCGATCCTTCAATTCTCTGAGCATGGTCTCCTGCTGGGAGTGTGGAATTGTTGAATTTACTTTGTTTCCCACACTACTCATCTAATTAAGTCAATTAGTGTCACAGTTGTGGGCAGTTTCGTGCTGGAAGAAAGAATTTACATGTATATGTGGTCTTTAACAATCTCAGGATGTTCCAAAGTGCTTCACAGCCAATTAAGTACTTTTTCCTGAGGTGCAGTCACTGTTGTAACGTATGGAAATGTGACAGCCAATTTGCACACAGCAATGTTCCACAAACAGCAATGAAATAAACGACCATATAATCTGTTTTGATGATGTTGGTTGAGGGATAAATGTTGGCCAGGATATCAGGAGAACTCCCCTGCTCTTATTCGAATATTAAAATGGGATCTTTTACATCCACCAGAAAGGGTAGACAGGGCCTCGGTTTAACATCTCACCTGAAAGACGGCATCTCCTGACGTGTCAGCCTAGATTATTTACTCACCTCTCTGGATTGGGACTTGAACCTACGACCTTCTGACTCAGAGGCAAGAGTGCTAACAGTGAGCCATGGCTGAAACTTAGCACAGTCTCTGATCTCTATTTTTTAGTAGATGGAGAATTACATGCACAAACTCTGTCCTACCACACCATACCATAATACCAGGTCACCTTTCCTAAGCAAATTTTCGCAGTTCATGCGTGCACAGCTAAATGTACTCTTTTATAGTACTGGAGGTATTATTTTTGAGGAGAATAAAAACATTTGAAACCATGTCGTGTCCCTTCCCCCAAACCTCATCCCATCTAATCCCCATGGTTCAAGAAGTGTGATATTCTGTTTCATAGTAGCTTATTCTCAAGATTAATAAAGATTCCACTTTTCCCAATTAATAGTTTCCCAAGGTTTTACTCCCTTGCTTTGTGTATTTAATTCTGCATATTTTATTTTTTCTTTACAGAATATCCCAACATTAGGTACAGTGGCAATTACAATGGCACTACACAACTGTGATGAAGTGGCAGTGGCTGGGTTTGGCTATGATATGAACACTCCAAATGCACCTCTTCATTATTATGAGAGTGTTAAGATGTCAGCTATCAAAGAGGTAAGGTATCTCAATCCCTTTATAAAGTTGGTGATCTCTGGATTACTTCGATTATAAACTATGCCTGTTTCATTTGCTGGGTGGGCCACGAATGTGGGTGATTTTTTTTTCTTTCAAAAATCCCTCCCCTGGGATAAGCAAGATATGCCAGAGACACATTATTAAGTCTTACCATCAATGTCCCAATCAAGAATAGTTTGTGAGTTAAGGCGAGCTTTCAACCCTTTTGAAATTTGCTATGCATCATATATCGTCTGGGATTAGTATTTATTTAAGTATATATTGTGGGGTTTTAGTTGTAGTTGATGAACTTGGTAATGATGTTTGCCTTTTGCAAGATGCTGTTCTTGGCCAAATCACTGAGAACGGGTGGTAGGCAAATGGTAGTCTGGAGGTGCTGTGCAGTGCTTCATTGAACCAAGTGGAAAGCTCCAGATACAATGAGCTTAAAAGTATAATTCATAAAGGAATTTGTGATGCTCATAGTCTTGGAGGAAATGCTGGTGTTGGGGTGAACTTGCTTCATCGCTTTAAGGGAAAAGTAATATGAGTTTGTAAAGCACCTTATCATGTCCCCAAGACATCCCAAAGTACATCACAGCCAATGTGAAGTGCGGTCACTGTTGCTTGGTAGACAAATGTGGAGCCAATTGATAAACAGCTGGGTCCATTTTTGATGATGTTGATCGGGAGGAATGTTGACTGGGAAACTAGGAGAGTATAGATCAAGTAATTCTCCTTTCTTGACTTCCTCTTTTTCACAGTTTGGACTGGACTTTCTTGGTACGCAAATTCCCTGCTGTGGGTTTCATTTTGCTGATCAGACACTGTGCACAATTTATTACTCACCAGAGAAAAAGTTTAGTTGGATAAGAACTTTTTCCCATTGACAGTTATCTAGGGCAGTGCTGGTGGCATAGTATTTGTACATCATCCTTGGCTTTCATTGGAGGGAATGTGATATGCTCAAAGAAAATTGTTTTTAGTTGCTTTGGTGTATTTTCTCTCTTCTTTCAGATTCTATCAACATTAGAATAAATTTCAGTATCACCGAGTAGATAGTATGAATGTATCAGTATTAGTGATACTGCTTGTACCAATAATGGTAAAACCCAGATTCCTCAGATAAAGGCCCAATATGATAAACAGGGCCAAGAGCTAATATCACGAATTGCATTAAGTTACTTAACTCTTACATCATTACTCAAAACTTCCATTAGCAGAAGTCAAACATGACAACTTTATCAGGAAAAGATGTGCATTTTAAGAGCACAAAAAATTATGGAGTGAGGAACGGTCATTTTGAACGTTGATTCCCCCCCCCCCCCCAACTCCTTCCTCTAGATAATGTAGAATTTGTTTTAGTCATGGATTCTCCTCTACCTATTTAATCTCCTGAGAGAGATTTATAATCTGAAGGAAAACCCTGAAATTCTTCCATAACCCACAGAGCCAATTGAATGAAAAATTGGGACATAAATCTTGCATTGCACCCTACGTAATTCTACCCTGTCCAGTTAGATTTCACATTGTCCCAACAGCTGAGAACCATAGAATATTTGTTCATGTCTATATTTGTCCTTACAACCTTCGGTCCTGTTTTTAAATAATTATTTAGCTACCTCCTTTTTAATGGAGTTAATCAATACAGCATTAGCAGTTTTGATGAGATTTTATTCCACGTGTCTTCAACTCTTTATGGAGAAGAAAAATTATTCTAGTTTCAGTTGTGGCTTGTTAATTTTATATTCTCTTTAATCCATGCAATTATATTTTCATTAACTAACCTGATTGCATCTATATTATGTCTGACTTTTAACATTCAATGATCAGCAACTGATTAGTTGTGCACAGAATATTTTTTCTTTTACACCTTCGTCAATAGACACCTATCTATTATTACCTATGTTTCCTGTCCCAGTGTCCAGTACCTCGCACTTATTCCATGTTAAATTCACCTGTCATTCCTCAGCCCATCCATGTAATTTCTTCAAATCCTTTTGAATTGCCTTTTTGATGTGACTATTTGAAGAATATAATATAAATGTATATTGAGTCTATGGGACTGCTTTAGCCATTGCCAACTAAATTACCCTGTTCTCCACACAGTTGCACAGCAAATTCTGTGACTAGCATTCTAATTATTACTGCAGTGAATAAATAGAAACTCTATACCTGACTGAATAAAATTATATTCTCTGAGTTTTACTGAAAAACTAAATATACTATGCATATTATTTGTATAGATTATTGGAATAGTCACTGTACATATTAACTGTGTTTTACTTGTATGTATTAGTGGAATATTTACTATCCCAGAGAGATTATGGGCCCGATATTAGGAGGGAGGCGGGTTGGTAGTGGGGGGTCGACTGGGCGCGTCAGTAACGCGCCCAGTGAATTCGGGGTGCTCCGCACGCGATCGCAGCCTAATTGAACGTACTTGCACGTGCTTCCGGGTTTCCTGTTCCAGACCTGGGCAGCGGGCGCACTGTGCATCCACATCACAGGCTGTCAGCAGGAGGAGCCCTATTTAAAGGGGCAGTCCTCCAATGCTCCTCCTGCAGCAAAGAACCAATTTTGGATAATGGAGCAGGCCAGAGGCAAGGCTGCTCCAAGGTTCTTTGACTCCTCACTCCAGGTGCTGCTCGATGGGGTGAGGAGAAGGAGGTGGCCTCCCACCGCCACCAAGAAGGCCTGGCTGGAGCTGGCCGAGGAGGTCAGCAGCAGCAGCAATGTGTGCCAAACCTGGGTCCAATGCAGGAAGCACTTTAATGACCTAACCAGGTCAGCCAAAGTGAGTAGAGTTACACATTCCCCCATACTCCGTCTTCCACATCACCTCCACCACCACACAACTCCATCTGCACTGCCACCACAACGCTCTTGCATCACTCCTCACATCCATTCAACCATCATTCTCACCTTGCCTGCACTTACTCACCGCCCCAGTTCCCATTCGAACACTACCACGCAACCCAATCCTCATACAATCTCATGGCTATGTCTCACACGCATCCTCCCATGCATCTCCCTCACACTCACCCCCACCCACACCAATGCATGCAGCAGGTCACCATGCAACCATCACTCACTCACGCCTTTGTGTTTTGCCTTGATAGGAGAAGAGATGCCAGAATGCCCGGGAGAGGGCATGGACCGGAGGGGCCCGCCACACCAGGTGGTCTTAACAGATGCGGAGCAGCAGGCACTCGAAATAAGCCGGACGCTGGAGTGCCTGTCCGTGGCGGACACCGAGACTGGGAATGCACAAGCGGCTGGTGACAGAAATCTAACACTCAGCACTCATGATAACAAATGATCTTAGCATCACTTGGCATCTGCAGCACCTCAACATCAGTCCACATGCTTAATATTGCTTTCTGTTCTCTTGCAGGGCCATCTGCGAGCGCCGTGATGGTGGAGGGCGATTCCTCAGAGGGCCTGCCGGCCTCTGAGGGTGCATCGTCATATCTGAGCCAGCCATCCACCAGCGCAGATACACACACCTCGATGGGTCCCCGTCCTCACTTAGTCGTGCTTGCACATGGTGAGTCACCCCGCACCTGTGAGCACGAGCAGACCCTGGTGGCAGGGGCAGCCGTGGAGAGTCCGCGTCGGTGGAAGCACTCTTCTCCAGGCTCTGCTCAGCTGGACCCAGATGCTGAACCCTGGGGGCCAGCCATGAAAAGGAGATCATCGAGGGCCAGCAGCACATTGTCGAGGTACTGGAACAGTTGCCACGCGCACTCTCCACAATCGCGCAGAGGATGGAGGAGTCCAACTCCTGCATGAGGGGAATGGTGGCACAAGTGCAGGAGGGCATCTCCGAGATAGTGTCACAGGGACGTGAAGGCATCTCTGAGATAGTGTCGCGGGTAGGTGCGGGAATGTCTGCGATGGAGGAAAGGCTAGCCTCCATCGAGCTTCAAGCACGGCTCAACAATGAGTCCATTCAGCCCCTGACAACGGCCGTTCGGATTCAAGGTGAGCAACATTCTGCCGCCTTAAACAGGCTGACAGATACCTTACAACTGGCCTTCCAAGGCTTCACACAAGTCGTCCAAACTGTCGTCCAGCAGGGTGGAAGGAGTGATGTGGGCCTGGGCCAGGAGAGGGATGATGGTGAAAGGGGACATAGAAGTGGGGACGCCACTCAAAGCACTCCCACGTCTCACCCGTTGCCCCCCTCTCAACCAGTACCCTCAATGCTGCCCCCTCTCGAGGTGGCCGAGTGTGCCCCTGCACAGTTGCAGGTGGAGCAGTCTTTGGAGGGGCCCTCACGGGCACCGAAACCCAGAGGGCATCCGCGCAAAGCATCTCATCGGTCAGGGCATGGACAAGAGCAACCTGCCACTACCTCTGCTGACGCCACAGGGGTAGCACCACGTAGGGGTTCCCGTAAACGTAAGGTGAAGGTTTTGTGAGCACAAAGGGGATGCACAAGGGTGTAAGACAAAGTGTCATGTTTTTGATTTACTTTTGTTTGTTTTGCAAAAAAATCATTAAAATTTGTTATCGCCACTACTGCCACGTCTTTGCAAATCTTGTCTGGTTTGTGCAATAATGCCCTTTCCTGAGGATCACCATGAAGACCCACAACTGATGCCACCCATTGTGTCACTGCAGAGAGGGTGCTGGTGTATTTGCAGGGCTCTTTTGTGCAGACGACTGAGAGACGCCAGCGATGTCCTCGGTGGCACCCTGGAAGGATGTGGAGGAGAAGTTGTTGAGGGCGGTGGTGACTTTTACAGAGACAGGTAAGAAGATGGTGCTCGGGCCAGCCGGGTGCAGCTTGGCATCAAGGAGGCTGCAGATGTCCACGACTACATGTCGAGTGACTCTGAGCCTCCATGTGCACTGCTCCTCAGAGAGGTCCAGGAAGCTGAGCCTCGGTCTGTAGACCCTGTGGCGAGGGTAATGCTTTCTGCAACGCATCTCTCTCTGCGGTTGCCCTCCCTCCTTCTGTGCAGGTGGATGTGTCACAGCAATGTGTTGTGGAGCTCCACGTGTCAGAGGTGGACTGCAAGGCTGGTGATGCTGTTCATCCTCCGAGGAGGTCATGACTGCCACTATGGCGGCCCCCATCTGGAAGATGTATGTTTGAGAGGGTGCGCAAGGTAGGTAAATGTGTCTGCAAGTTTGTGATTTTTTTGTGTTGGGAGGAGAGTGGTGCAGGCCAAACTTTGTCCAAAGTGACAGAGTGGCCTCCTGCAATGAGTGAGGGTCTCCCCCCACCACCTATCAAATGGACCTTTGCAGCTGCCATCGGCTGGTGGCTGCAACACGTCCATTTCAACTGGGAGTGTTTCCCCCAGTACGGGAAACACGCTCAGTTGACCTGAAAGTCCCACCCTTCCTAAAATACCCTCCAAATCAGGTCTCGTAACGACCTGAAGTATCAAATTAATTGATTTAAGTGGGATCCCGCCGGCTTTAATTACCGATGGGAGTCCACATGCGGGGGCTGCACGCGCATCTAAGCGCATCATTGGGGAATCCGGACGTGGGCGGGTTGGAGCCGGGCTCCAGACCCGCCCCAGGAATCCCCAATTTTCGGAGCCCCCCCGCCACGAATGCACCCGCTCGGACCTCCGAAAATCGAGCCCTATATGTAAGTTATTTACCATTCGTATATTAATAAATATTTTCATATTACTTTACTGCTAATTAGTATTTCCAAGATTTTGATTTCTTGTGAAGCAGAATGAATGCTGTTGTTGTGAAAGGGTTAACCCAGAATCAGGCTGTTCACCCTGAAAGGTTCAATGCATTGTCCAAATTCTGGGACTATCCAATGTATCCTAAAATAACATGATGAAATCCTATCAGCTGATAAGGCTCCTACTAATCCACAAAATTGGAATTATTCCAGACTGACTAGGAATTCGCTGTTTATAGTCAACCATTAACTTAATGTTCATACACACACGATAGATTGCTGTGCAGTAGGAGCTGGAAGGAGTCCAAGTTACCTGGTTGTTCAACGAATGATGTTACCTGATACCCAGAAGTCACATCAAACCCTTTCTCTCCAACACGTGTTCTAGTTGTTTTTTTAATTTGATGGCACAAAAGCCACCTGGCAGCTGAAATCAATTATTAATACATTTGTAATTGTTTTCCTGTGAGTTGGCAAGATGCTCCCCACGGTGGGAGGGATATGGTTTCCCCGTCATTTATATTAATGAGGTGTGAAAACTGGTCAATCCCATGGGATCATGCATGGACATGGGTCCAGTTGTAAAGGTCAAGTAACAACTTGTATTCCACTTCACTGTGTCGATTTAATTTGTAAAGAAGTGGCCAATTTGTACTTTGTTATCACTAGAAAGGTAGTTCAGTATACATTTTTTTAATAGAAAAAATATTAACCCATTATGGAATTTCTTTTTAATCCAATCAGCTTGTCCTTTCCTCTAGGAGCATGCTTTTCACTTCCCTATTGCTTTAACAATATTGTCTCCCTCAGCTCCCTGCAATGAGAAGACCTTGGGGTAAGATTGGGAGTTCATGTTCTGCAGCCCTGGGATGGCTGTGTTTTTAGGAGGGGAGGGTATTCTCACAAATGTAAAAGTTATACAATTAGTTGAGCTCATCCTGTCCTCTTAGCTGGGGCATGCATTTTGAATTGCCACTTGATTGGTACCCCTTCCCCCACCCTAAACATTCACTCTCTTCACCACCGGTGCACTGTGGCTGCAGTGTGTACCATCCACAGGATGCACTGCAGCAACTCGCCAAGGCTTCTTCAACAGCACCTCCCAAACCCACCACCTCTACCACCTAGAAGGACAAGAGCAGCAGACACATGGGAACAACACTACCTGCACATTCCCCTCCAAGTCACACACCATCCCGACTTGGAAATATATCGCCGTTCCTTCATCGTTGCTGGATCAAAATCCTGGAACTCCCTTCCTAACAGCACTGTGGGAGAACCTTCACCACATGGACTGCAGCGGTTCAAAAAGGCGGCTCACCACCACCTTCTCAAGGGCAGTTAGGGATGGCTAATAAATGCTGGCCTTGCCAGCGACGCCCACATCCCATGAATGAATAATAAAAAAAGAATTGGAGTCCGGAGAAAGAGAATATAGGGAATAAAATAAATCGCTAAGCAAAAATAGATTGCTTCATGGAACCCCTGTTAATCTTCCATTTGTTTAGTTAGACAGCACACCAGCTTTGTTCCATTAGAGTAAACGTGTTGGTTTGTTTTCGGATCAATTTTGCTAGCTCCATTTTTGTTAACAGAACTGTATGAATATTTTAAAATAGACTTTTCAGGTGCGGGAATAGCTGTCTTGGCCACATCTACAGCAAGCACAAGTTATTCACAGTATTTACACTTTGTTATCTTTAAATTTTGAGGTATTGATCTGTGATACCAGATTTTAGATTATAATGAGATTTTTGGATATACTGGTGCTGGACTTGACAATTTCAAATTATTCAAATTTAAAAGCATTACATGAAGGCATGCGTGGTACTATAATTTTGCGTTGGATTTCTGCCTCAATATGGCTTCAGTAATATCACAGATTCCTACAGTGGCAAAATCTAGTACTGCAGTATTTCAAATTAGTTCACAGGTCCCACGTGGCTTTACTTCAGTATTTTGACTTTCCCTCTGCCCCAAATATAAAGTAGGTTTCTAACTTAAGACATGGAATTTCTTTGCTTTTTTAATGATTTTTGGTGCCTTTCACAATACACTATACAACAATGGACATACAAGACTACCAATGTCCAAATTAATCTGAACTGAGCTAAATCTGATATATCTGAAAAGTTCTCAATTACATAAGAGCATACATATGAAATGTCAAGGATGACAAAAGACAGTTCAGCTCACCAATGACTGTCTCTCTTGTACTCTGACTCTCCCAACCTGGTATCCAAATGCATTTTGAATGCCCCTGTAGTTCGTGTCCTTAGTACCCTGTCTGGCAGATTGTTCCAGAAATTTATCACCATTTATGTGACGGTTCTTTCTGATACTTTATTAAATTTACTTTTCACCAATTTTTACTTATTAATTATTTAAAATTTATTATTGTATTTATAATTTGCTTTGTTCAGATTTGGAAATGACTTTAGAATTTATTCCTGTTCTGAAAGGCTAGTATGAGAAATTCTGATGTAGTAGGGAATGTTCATCTGAAGAAATAGGGTTCAGGTGTATTACCAGGGCAGTGTAGGAGAAGCTGTGCATTTTTACCCTAATTATACTTGCCCTTTGGCATTAGTACTGGGTATGTAGTGGAAGCATTTTGTAATAGTAATGCAGGGGCAAATTATTATGCCTGAGCCTTGCTATATTATGATCTGGAAGTTCTTGATGCAGATACAGGGCATGAGGTGAAGGTGAAAAGACAAAAATGCCCAAATACTGGAAGTCTGGAAAAAATGGAAAATGTTGGAAATGCACAGCACACCCTTAAAGAGAATAGATAAGTTAACATTTCAAGTGTAGAAACTTAATTGAGTCGGCTTACTTCATAATGATTGCATATATACGCACATATATGTGTGTAGAGGCGGCCTCTAACCTGGAGCGTTTGATGCTGACATTGCTTATAAAGCGAAAGAGCATTGCCAGGCAGCACATGGGGGAGCTGTGATCTACGATGAATCTAACCTGGAAATACTTGATCTAGACACTGCATATAACATGATGGTATAGTGTAAGAGTAATCCAAGAGGAGCTTTGATTTACACATGACCCATAGTTTGCATGACGTGAACGAGCTTGATGCTCTTCTGTGCCGCATCATGGTCTTCCCTCATCTCAGTTAGCACAAATACACAAACAATGAATGCTGAGGAATAGGAACCTTGGGAATCACCAGCATGGGGTAATTCCTCTTAATGTGTGGGTTATAGGAATGAAGTTGTATGATTGTACTATTAGATTTTGCTGTTAAAAGCAAAGTGATTGCTAAAATTGATTAATAGTGTTGGGAGTAGTTGTAATGAAAAAGCCAAAAATGTGGCAACTGCATAGAAAAAAAAAGATTTGCTTTCACGTAGCATTTTATCACATTTCTTAGACATTTTTTAAGTGCTTTTGTTATGTAGGCCAATGGGGCAGCCATTTGGCCCACAGTAAGATCGCATAAATAGCAATGATATGAAAGACCAATGAATCTGTTTTTAGTGGTATTAGTTGAGCTCGGATTGATCTCCAGGATGCTGGGGAGAAATCTCTGCTCTTAACATCCGCCTAGACCACCAGGACAAGCAGATCTAGCCTCGGTTTAACGTCTTATCTGAATCATAGTACCTCTAATAATGCACTGTAGTGTCAGCCTAGAATATATGCTTGAGACCTGGAATGGGGTTTGAAACTACAACCTTCAGACTCAGAGAGGAGAGTACTACCAACTGAGCCATGCTGACACTTTTGGGTCTATTCTGTTAGGCATCAGGAACGTAGTCTATCACTTAGAACGTAAGAATATAAGAAATAGGAGCACGAGTAAGCCATCCGGCCCCTTGAGCCTGCTCCGCCATTCAACAAGATCATGGCTGATCTTCTACTTCAACGCCATTTTCCTGCACTATCCCCATATCCCTTGATGCCTTTAATATTTAGAAATCTATCAATCTCTGTTTTGAATGTACTCAATGACTGAGCCACCACAGCCCTCTGGGGTAGAGAATTCCAAAGATTCACCACCTTCTGAGTGAAGAAATTTCTCCTCATCTCAGTCCTAAATGGCCTACCCGTTATTCTGTGACTGTGACCCCTGGTTCTAGACTCCCCAGCCAGGGGAAACATCCTCCCTGCATCTACCCTGTCGAGCCCTGTAAGAATTTTGTATGTTTCAATGAGATCACCTCTTGTTCTTCTAAATTCCAGAGAATACAGGTCTAGTCTACTCAATCTCTTCTCATACGACAGTCTTGCCATCCCAGGAATCAGTCAGGTGAACCTTCGTTGCACTCCCTCTATGGCAAGTATATCCTTTCTTAGGTAAGGAGACCAGAATTGTACACAAGACTCCAGGTGCGGTCTCACCAAGGCCCTATATAATTGCAGTAAGACATCTTTACTCCTCTATTCAAATCCTCTTGTAATAAAGACCAACATACCATTTGCCTTCCTAATTGCTTGCTGCATCTGCATGTTAGCTTTCAGTGACTCATGTATAAGGACACCCAGGTCTCTTTGAACATTAACATTTCCCAATTTCTCACCATTTAAAAAATACTCTGCATTTCTGTTTTTCTTACCAAAGTGGATAACTTCACATTTTTCCACATTATATTCCATCTGCCATGTTCTTGCCCACTCACTTAACCAACATAATCCTCACCTTCACATTTTTTGCTCTTTATTTTCAGATTTTATTTTCTCCCCTTTCTTTAGGCCATCTCTGTGGCATGAACCATTTCTTAGGTGAGAAGGGAAGCAGTTGACCTCTTACTAGGTCTTTGCTAATATCATTGTTGGGCCAACCTCTATAAAGTACATGCAAGAACAGTGTGGTGACTCAACTGTGTAATTTTTTTATTTACTAAGGGGAATGACCTACATTTGGATGACAGCTCCCCTTACTAGTACAGGGCACCAAATACTGGAGGCTCAGCGCACAGTTTTGACCTTATAGCTCCGCCTTTAATTTGTGCAAACAATTTTTAAAAACTTAACTGCAACGTACCTTACAAAAATTCATGCTGGCTACATTATGCTAGTTTATACTATTTATCAAATTATCTCATATACTCATTTATGCAAAATTTCAAAATTCTCTATAGTGCTAGTTCCATAGGTTGGTGGACAGACAAACCTATTTCCTTGTCTCTCTCGCTGCCTCAAAGCAGAGAAACTGCAACAGTATTTTTTTTAATATAAATAAAAAATGTAGCCATTAACCTGGCTAGTCATAAATATATTAATTTGCATTCCTCTAAATTTACAATGATATCTAGTTTTTTGAAATTCCCGTTACTATCCATTTTGTAACATGTTAGGAACTAAGCACTTATTTAAAAGCTGCAATAGTTGAAGAGTTAAATACAAAAGTCTAAAAGACCCAAAACGGAGGGGCAACAACCACTTGAAAGGGTTTTGGAGGTTCATAGTATTCTTTCTTTGAACTGCCTACATTACTGTAATCTTAAATCAAAGACAGTAACATAAAAACAAAACAGACTTGTATGAGGAACCTTTATAACCCAATAGAGCAAACAGGTGCTTAGAGAATGCTAAATCGTCATTCTTTTTAGTTTCAGCTCCAGCTTTGAAACTCTTTGATGTACCTCGTTCAGAGAGTATATTACAGTTACTGTGACCATCACTCTTAGACTCCCTGCAGGTCAGAAACTCCAAGGCTGTAACTGTACCCTGTGAGCTGTGGTTCACCCTATCCTCCTCCAGTCAATCACTTGTAACCACGTCACAGAAAATAAATACATTTTTACGTACGAACCTGTGGTCACTTTGAAGGAGAATATTGCAGTTGATTTGATGGGTGGATTATTCAATGATTCCAAAAATATTGATCATTTTCTAGGTTAAGTGAAATAAATAAATATCCCTTTTGAATTTCTTCAGAATAATATTTTGAGAATATTAACCCCAGGTCCTTTCTCCATTTCATTAACTTTGTCCACGGTCTATAGAAACAGCTTAAACATAGCCACATCCAGGCTACTCGCATCAGAATAGTGGATATTAAACTAAGCCCAGAGGTTAGAGTTTCTGCTTTGGGCGCAATCAGCAAATTGGGTGCAAATTACGATTGAAATTGCACTAGTTAGGTTACAGATCAAGTTTCCACTAAAAACCATTCGCATAATCACAAATGTAAAATCTTCCATGATCCAGCGCAAACACTCAGCGTAATAGAACGTAATCGTTGATTTTTTTTTTTCTTTGCGTTAAGAAATATTCATTGATGTATTTAAGAGTGATAACCTGGTACAGTTGAAAAAGGGTTTATCACAATGGGTTTATCACAAAATATAAGCATTTTTAATAAGAGTGTCTAGTCCACTAAGGGATAGGGCTGTAAACTAATAAGGGGGGGGAGGCGTTCAAGTAAGGGTAAATTTAT
The DNA here is from genome assembly GCF_035084215.1 of Heptranchias perlo. NCBI lineage: Eukaryota > Metazoa > Chordata > Chondrichthyes > Hexanchiformes > Hexanchidae > Heptranchias > Heptranchias perlo. The sequence continues at coordinate 25,371,040 of NC_090333.1, forward strand.
AAGCCTAAAGAGACAAGTCCAGGCTGTAGAGCAGAGAGGCGATTTGAGTAAAAACAAACAGAGTATGTATGGAAAGGATGGAGAGTTTAACAAAGGTAATAGGGCATTAAGGTCGCATCAGGGAAAAATAGTAAAAAGCCTCCTTCTGTGCTTTAACGATTCTTTAATTGTATAAGTTAAAATTAAATGCGCTATATCTGAAAGCACAAAGCATTCGTAACAAGATAGTTAATTGATAGCACAGAGATAAATTGGTTTGATCTCGCAGCCATTACTGAGGCATGGTTGCAGGGTGACCAAGGTTGGGAACTAAATATTCCAGAGTACTTGACTTTTAGAAAAGATAGGCAAAATGGAAAAGGATGGGGTGAGGAGAAGGGTGGGTGGCCCTGATAATAAAGGATGAGATAAAGGCAGTAGTGAGAAAGGATCTTAGGTCAGAAAATCAGGGTGTACAATCAGTATGGGTGGAGCTAAGAAATAACAAGAGGCAGAAAACACTGGTGGGAGTGGCTTATAGGCCCCCTAACAGTAGTTACAGTGTTGGACAGCGTATAAATCAGGAAATTAGAGGAGCATGTAACAATGGTACTGCAAATAATCATGGGGGATTTAAATCTTCATATAGACTGGACAAACTAAGTGGGGGCAAAAGTATTTTGGAGGATGAGTTCATGGAATGCATTCAAGTCAGTTTTCTAAAACAATGTGTCAAGGAACCAACTAGAGAACGGGTTATTTTAGATCTAGTATTGTGTAATGAGGCAGGATTAATTAGTACTCTTATAGTTAAGGATCCTCTGGGGGAGAGTGATCATAATATGATAGGATTTCATATTGAGTTTGAGAGTGATATAGTTAAGTCTGAAACTAGGGTCTCAAATTTAAACAAGCCAATTACATAGGTATGAGTGGCGAGTTGGCTACGGTAGATTGGGAAATTAGATTAAAAGATATGACTGTAAGTAAGCAATGGACAGTATTTGAAGAAATAATTCTCAGCAAATATACATTCCCTTGAGGAATAAAAACTCCATTGGACAAATGATCTAACCGTGATTAACTAGAGAAGTTAAGGATACTATTAGATTAAAAGAAGAGGCTTACAATGTTGCCAAGCAGAGTAGTAAGCCTGAGGGTTGGGAGGGTTTTAGAAATCAGCAAAGGATGACCAAGAAATTGATAAAGAAGGAGAAAATTGAATATGAGAGTAAATTGGCAAGAAATATAAAAACAGATTGTAAGAGCTTCTACAAGTATGTAAAAAGGAAGAGATTGGCGAAAATAAATGTGGGTCCTTTAGAGGTGGAGACAGGAGAAATTATAATGGGGAATAAGGAAATGGCAAAGATGTTAAACAAATATTTTGTATCTGTCTTCACAGTCGAAGACACAAAAAACATACCGGAAATAGTGAGGAACCAAGGGTCTAATGAGAGTGAGGAACTTAAAGTAATTACGATTAGTACAGAAAAAGTACTGGAGAAATTAATGGAACTGAAAGCTGACAAATTCCCTGGACCTGATGGCCTACATCCTTGGGTTTTAAAAGAGGTGGCTGCAGAGATAGTGGATGCATTGGTTTTGATCTTCCAGAATTCCCTAGATTCTAAAACGGTCTCCGTGGATTGGAAGGTAGCAAATATAACCCCGCTATTCAAGAAAGGAGGGAGAGAGAAAACAGGGAACTATAGGCCAATTAGCCTGACATCAGTAGTAGGGAAAATGCTAGAATCTATTATTAAGGATGTAGTTACAGGGCACTTAGAAAACCATAATATGATTAGGCAGAGTCAACACGGTTTTATGAAAGGGAAATCGTGTTTGACAAATCTATTAAGAGTTTTTTGAGGGTGTAACTAACAGGGTAGATAAAGGGGAACCAGTGGATGTTATATATTTAGATTTTCAAAAGGCATTGGGTAAGGTGCTGCACAAAAGGTTGTTACACAAGATTAGGGCTCATGGGATTGGGGGTAATATATTGGCGTGGATTGAGGATTGGTTAACCGACAGAAAACAGAGAGTAGGAATAAACGTGTCATTTTTAGATTGGCAGGCTGTAACTAATGGGGTGCAGCAGGGATCATTGCTTGGGCCTCAGCTGTTTGCAATCTATATCAGTGACTTAGATGAGGGGACCAAACAGTATCCAAGTTTGCAGACGATACAAAGCTAGGTGGGAAAGTAAGCTGTGAGGACGACGCAAAAGAGACTGCAAAGGGATATAGACCATGTGAGTGGGCGAGAAGGTGGCAGTGAGTGGGCGAGAAGGTGGCAGATGGAGTATAATGTGGGGAAATATGAAATTATCCACTTTGGTAGGAAGAATAGAAAAGCAGAATATTTTTTAAAACATGGGAGACTAAGACATATTGGTAGTCAGAGGGATTTGGGTGTCCTTGCACATGAATCACAAAGTTAACATGCAGGTACAGCAAGCAATTAGGAAGGCAAATGGTATGTTAGCCTTTATTGCAAGTGGGTTGGAGTATAAGAGTAAGGGGGTCTTGCTGCAATTATATAGGGCTCTGGTGAGACCACGCCTGGAGTACTGTGTACAGTTTTGGTCCCCTTACCTAAGGAAGGATATACTTGCCTTTGAGGCGGTGCAACGAAGATACACGAGATTGATTCCTGGGCTGAGAGGGTTGTCCTATGAGGAGAGATTGAGTAGAATGGACCAATATTCTCTGGAGCTTAGAGGAACGAGAGGTGATCTCATTGAAACGTATAAAATTCTTGGAGGGTATGACAGGGTAGATGCTGAGAGGCTGTTTCCCCTGGCTGGAGATTCTGGAACTTTTTTTTTTATTTGTTCATGGGATGTGGGCGCCGCTGGCGAGGCCGGCATTTATTGCCCATCCCTAATTGCCCTTGAGAAGGTGGTGGTGAGCTGCCTTCTTGAACCGCTGCAGTCCGTGTGGTAAAGGTTCTCCCACAGTGCTGTTAGGAAGGGAGTTCCAGGATTTTGACCCAGCGACGATGAAGGAACAGTGATATATTTCTAAGTGGGGATGGTGTATGACTTGGAGGGGAACGTGGGGTCATAGTCTCAAGATAAGGGGTTAGCCATTTACGACTGAGATGAGGAAAAATGTCTTCACTCAGAAGGTTGTGAATCTTTGGAATTCTCTACCCCAGAGGGCTGTGGATGCTGAGTCGTTGAGTGTATTCAAGGCTGAGATCGATAGATTTTTGGACATCAAGGGATATGGGGATAAGTCAGGAAAGTGGAGTTGAGGCCGAAGATCAGCCATGATCTTATTGAATGGCGGAGGAGGATCGAGGGGCCGTTGACCTACTCCTGCTCCTATTTCTTATGTTCTTAAGTCCTCCACCTGTGTGAACCTGATTTTAAATAGCTGAAAATGGCTTTAAAAAACTATACTGAACCATTTACTAGTTTTATTGGTGTACACTAATCAGTTTCTAAGTAGATTAAATATTTTTTAATGTGTAAAAATGTTTAAACGTGCCTTCTAGTGCCTGTGCGCCTAAGAAAATTAGCTTAATTTGAAGACCCTCCTCGAACAGCCACAAATCGGTGCAATCGGCAGAAACTCGTCATCCTCATTATTTCGCTGTGAGGGCAAGGCCAGATTTGTGGACGGGGCCAGCTTTGGGCACAGTGATTTTTGAACCAGCGTTAAAGATCGCGGAAACTCGATTTATGCTTGGTGTAACTTACACTTGATTTTCCGCAACCTATTGTGCTGTTTTGGGCGGATTGCGTTGATAAAACCAGCATAATCTAGCGGAAACTCTAACCCATGGTTTATGGGTTACAGCTACTAATATATTGATTTACAGCTATTGCTTGTCCTGTGTCATTGCTTATAGAATTTTATGAATGGAACTTTTCTCTTTTCCTCACTGTGGCTAGTGTTCACCATCCAGTTAAGCAATGCCCGGTCCGAAGGTGTGGCGTTGTGGCAATTTCTCTTTTTCGTGAGTATGAGGCTGAGCCAATGATCAGTCAGGCAGGGAAATAACAAGGCAGCTTTGTCTGTTCCTCGAACAGGAGGCTGGATTGAAGATTTAATCACCCAAGGAATTTTGTTATTTGTAGAATGTGATTGGTCAATTTTATAGAATGTGATTGGCCGCTCGGTCGTTTTTGGTCTTTTGTTACAAAATGTGATTGGTGATTCAGGAAGAAGAATATAATTAGTTGTTTTTTGTGGAATATGGTTGGTGAGGTAATTAATTGGAAAGCCAAAAGTAAAAAAAACAGAAAGCAGAAATACAGACGCTATGAAAACTTAGCCAGTCAGAAAGAAAATTAAGAGACACCAAAAGGCTTTTATCACGAAAGATTGGCGATATAAAGCACAAAGGCTTGGAAAGTACTACAAGTACAGTCTATAAATATACACAAAGAAAAATCTGTAAGGGGTCAATTACACTTTGGAAAAATTGCTTCTGAAGAAATATAATAGTCTTTTTAATTTTGAAAGACAAAGTGCTTGTTACCGGCAAGGCAAATTCAGTTACTTCTGTCATGTGTCAGGTTTGGTGTCAGTGTATTGAATATTCTCCCTCAAGCAGGGAGTTAAAACGATCCCTCTGTCTGATCAAGCACTAGAAGTTGCAAGAACTCCAGTGACATTTTGGAGATCTACATTTAACCCTCAATTTTTTTTTTCAGATGAACTTAACAATATCACATTCAAAAATACTGTAGAAAATGCTACATATGAAAATATCCAAATAAATACATACATGTAACTGTGGATCTCAAATTTTTATTTGTAAAGAATCACACAATTCACAAGTTTCCAGACATACTGGTCTGTTAACTAAGATGTAACCGGACATTCACAACAAACACACAAATAGCTTGTTCAGATTACAGGAAATCCCTGTTTATATTTAATGCCACTTTTATCAATCTAAATCAGTGAACCAATCTGATGAAGGATTCAATACACAGCCTGCTTCTTTAATTAACAATGAAACAAAGCAATTCGAAATTTGTGACCCAAGTAAAGCAGTTTCACCCCTACCTGTAACATATCCTTTTGTATAGCCATATCCCTATGTATTTGGCTATTTTCATATGTAGCATTTTCTACAGTATTTTTGAATGTGATATTGTTAAGTTTGGAGTGTTATACAACCTACATGGTATATGCCGCCCTCTCTTACCGAGTCACTATATAAAACGTTGTCTTTATAGTGTACCTCTCATTTTACTTTAACACTGTCTGATGTAACAGCAATGTAAATTATATAAGGCAATCTCTCAATAACTGTCTTCTCTGTTATGCTCCTCTCTCTGTAGCATACCTCTCTCTGTCAGAAATTCCTTTACTACAGCACTCCCTCCTTTGTGCCTGTCTGCCCTCTCAGGTGGACGTAAAAGATCCCATAACTCTATTCGAAGAAGAGCAGGGAAGTTCTCCCCGGTCCTGGCCAATATTTATCATTCAACCGACATTGCTTTTAAAAAAAAAACAGACGATCTGGTCATTTATCTCATTACTGTTAGTGTGCAAATTGGCTGCCGCGTTTCCTACATTACAACAGTGACTACATTTCAAAAGTACTTAATTGGCTGTAAAGCATTTTGGTACTTCCTGGGATCATGAAAGGCACTATATAAATGCAAGTTCTTTCTTCCTTGCTTTCTCTTTTTCTCTTTCTCCTTCCTTTATTTCTTTTTCTTTCTTTTGTTTTCTCGCTTTCTTTTTCTCTCTTTCTCCACAATAATATTGTTTGTCAGACTTATTTCAGTTTAGAGCTCTGGACCCTGATTGTACTTATAATTAATTTTAAAAGCTATCAATTTTATCTATTTCCTTTATTTTCTAAATATTGAAAAAATATCAGAAATGAGAACTAATTGAACCGCAGACTCTGGTAATCTAAGTTTTGGCTTTTGCCCTGGTATCGTATGACTAGTGCAATGAATGATATCTTTCATCACTGTGACATCTATGGCTCGATAAATACACACAAGGGAGGAAATTTAATAAGAATTAAAAATCGTGCCGAACCTGCATCCCTACGTACCGAAAGTCATTTGCAATGAACTGAGATGCAAACCTTCGATACCCTTCAAAGCACATCTGTGTTTCTGTCAGTTTAAATGTCTTTATCTATTTTGTTGGCAAAGAAGTTGGTTTCCTAATCTTGTCGGGAAATTCTAAAACTCCAGTCAATAGTAAATGGATACTTTTTTAACTTTTAAATCATATTATATGGATCTTCATCTCAATTGGCGTGCTTGCCATGCTTGAAAAATAATTTTCTATTGAATTAAAAATGTGCTTAGAATCACAGAACACTCTTTAATGGAGAAAGGAATAGAAAGGGGTGTGCTGTCAGCGCAATGTGTTCCTGTGATCTAGATAATGTGGGGGAAAAATCCAATTAAATATCTGCTAGCTAGTAATAACTTTTTTGTGGCTTGGAATCCAGGGTTGTTCATTGCAGGTTATGCAATGGAGCTGCTCTTGGATGCACTTGTAACCTACATCATTGGAGCCAAACCTGAAATGCTGGGGGCAAAATGAATAATGAAAATAATATCTCTGGATAGGAGGAATTTACATACATTTTTGCATTTTATAGATGAGGACACTATTATATTGAAAGTGCCTTGCCCTTCTGGGATGCTGCTTCCTATATTTCCTTCTTTTAACACATAAGAACATAAGAAGGGCAATTAGACCTGGGCAATAAATGCTGGCCTTGCCAGCAAAGCCCACATCCCATGAATGAATAAAAAAAAACGTAAGGAATAGGAGCAGTAGTAGGCCATATGGCCCCTCGAGCCTGCTCTACCATTCAATAAGACCATGGCTGATCTTCTACCTTAACTGTACTTTCCCGTCTTATCTCCATATCCCTTGATACCTTTAGTGTCCAAAAAATCTATCGATCTCAGCCTTGATATCAAAGGAGAAGTAAATAAAGCATCATGGTCTAGAAATTGCTGTTCATGTGCTAATTGGGGATTTACTCTGGGTTACTAACAACTTTTGGGAGAATTCCAGCCTGCTGGTTTAACACACAATTTTCCTGTTTTCAGTCCTTGACTATAATGTAGTCATTCTCTCCCACCTGTAGGCCAGCCACTGAGAAAGGAGCAATACAAAATTTTTTTTTATTCGTTCATGGGATGTGGGCGTCGCTGGCAAGGCCAGCATTTATTGCCCATCCCTAATTGCCCTTGAGAAGATGGCGGTGAGCCGCCTTCTTGAACCGATGCAGTCCGTGTGGTGAAGGTTCTCCCACAGTGCTGTTAGGTAGGGAGTTCCAGGATTTTGACCCAGCGACGATGAAGGAACGGCGATATATTTCCAAGTCAGGATGATGTGTGACTTGGAGGGGAACGTGCAGGTGGTGTTGTTTCCATGTGCCTGCTGCCCTTGTCCTTCTAGGTGGTAGAGGTCGCGGTTTGGAGGTGCTGTCGAAGAAGCCTTGGCGAGTTGCTGCAGTGCATCCTGTGGATGGTACACACTGCAGCCACCGTGTGCCGGTGGTGAAGGGAGTGAATGTTTAGGGTGGTGGATGGGGTGCCAATCAAGCGGGCTGCTTTGTCCTGGATGGTGTCGAACTTCTTGAGTGTCGTTAGAGCTGCACTCATCCAGGCAAGTGAAGAGTATTCCATCACACTCCTGACTTGTGCTTTGTAGATGGTGGAAAGGCTTTGTGGAGTCAGGAGGTGAGTCACTCGCCGCAGAATACCCAGCTTTTGACCTGCTCTTGTAGCCACAGTATTTATGTGGCTGGTCCAGTTAAGTTTCTGGTCAATGGTGATCCCCAGGATGTTGATGGTGGGGGATTCAGCAATGGTAATGCCATTGAATGTCATGGGGAGGTGGTTAGTCTCTTTCTTGTTGGAGATGGTCATTGCCTGGCACTTGTCTGGCATGAATGTTACTTGCCAGTTATCAGCCCAATCCTGGATGTTGTCCAGGTCTTGCTGCATGCGGGCTCGGACTGCTTCATTATCTGAGGGATTGCAAATGGAACTGAACACTGTGCAATCATCAGCGAACATCCCCATTTCAGACCTTATGATGGAGGGAAGGTCATTGATGAAGCAGCTGAAGATGGTTGGACCTAGGACACTGACTAAAAACATCTAAATATATTGTGAAGTGGCAATTAGGAGTCAGTTAAACACCTGAAATAGTATTGGGAATGTAAAGGTCTCTGATTACTCACCAAATTGCTGAACACCTCCACTCAGTCCGCAAATGTGATCCAGACCTTCCGGTTGCTTGCCATTTTAATTCTCCATGCCACTCCCATTCTGACCTCTCTGCCCTCAGCCTCCTACACTGTTCCAATGAAGCATACTGGAAGCTCGAGGAACAGCACCTCATCTTTCGATTAGGCATTTTACAACCTTCCAGACTCAACATTGATTTCAATAACTATTATTTCGGACAGCAGGTGCTGGTAATGGTTCTGCTGTTGCCATTTACAACTCCTCTAGACCCATCTTTTGTTTCTTAACCTGTCCCATTACCGCCCTCCTTGCCTTCACCATCATCCCTTTTGTCATTTAACCACTCCTCCATCCTATCACAGATCTTCCCTTTTGTTCTTTCCTCTCCCTTCCCCCCCTTTCCCTGACTCTGTACCTGCTTAAAAACTGATAAATCTTTAACTTCTTCCAGTTCTGACAAAAGGTCATCAACCTGAAACATTAACTCTGTTTCTTTTTCCACAGATGCTGCCTGACTTGCTGAGTATTTCCAGCATTTTCTGTTTCTATTTCAGATTTCCAGCATATGCAGTATTTTGCTTTCGACTCACCAAATTGCTGTAGATTTGGGTGTTAACTGAGTGGGGGAGAAAAGGCAGTTTGACAGGTCAGATGCTGCAAACCTCATGCATGGACTCGGGGAGAGAATGCACACAATTTGGAAGATCAATGGCCACCCCACTACTCTATTTCCCAGAATCATCTGGGGCTCCAACCGTGGCAGGATATAGCTTAAAGCAGGCATTACCAGTCAGCTACCACAGTCCCAAATGTCGGTGATTCAAATTCCCAATGAAAAGCCACGGTAGGTTTAAGGCCTGCGGGCCATTAATAAAACCCTGCAGCAAACCAACACAATTACTCCTTCCAATAGGGTTAGAAATAGGTTAGGTGTCACATACTTGAAACAAAACACAAACAACGAGTCAGCATTGTGCCAATTCAAGCAACCAACATTCACATACTCGTCAGTAGAATAAATAAATGCCATGTATTTGAATATTGCACTCGGTATTTATCTGTCATTAATTGCAATGTTGCAGGAATGCAGCATAAAGTGGCAATAGATAAAAGTTAAAGAACTGAGTATGAAATTGGAGGAGAAAGTGGTTTTGGAACCGTTAGTTAACAGATGTAGTTTGCCCCTTAAGAAATGATGGCCTAGATTTTCCAATTTAGTCACGAGTGGCTGGAAAGAAGTACAAGGCTGATTGTGTGCAATTTCTGTTGTCAGCTCAATATTATAATTATTCGTAGTTGCAGTGCAGTTTTTGATATGTGGAGGGAGGTAGCCGATGGTGAGACTAGAAAATTGCTATGCAGGTGAAATGTAAATGGTTCGGAAACATAAAGGCAAGTGGATGAATACAGGGCCAGAAATTCTTGGAGCCTTTGGAAAAGCTCAAAAGGCACTTTAACCCATTGGCAGCCTTTGAAGAAGTAGAGTGTGGAGGCACATGGCAAAGTAACCCAGCACCTGACCCCCTGATAGTCTGCTGACGTGGAGGTGAAGCTACATGAGGTGGTTGTGAGGAGAATGGCCCTGTTTGCCGCTTCATAGCACAATCCCCATCGACCAGTATTGTAGAATGCCTGGCAAGAGGATTTGAAGCTGCAGCTGAATGTTACTGTCATCAGTTGTGCCAGCCCTATGGACATGTTAACTGCAGGTGGTACCGCTCTGTATCTGGCTATCTGCTGATCTGAAGCCTGTAAACACGAACAATAAAGGCTAAAGTACTTCCAGAACAACAATTCTGCACAGTCTATGTGCTATAGCACTCCTACAGCAGCTTCATGACATGTTCAGCAAGTGGAGAATTACACAAACACACAGACCCCTGAAATTGCTGCCCTGAAGCACAGAATTAGTGCCTGCATAATGCTTAATGCTGAGAGCAATTTCGAGGCTCATAAGTTATAACACTTGTAGAGGAATATCTGCACAAATAAAAATCAAATTTTTCCTTTTTTTGTTATTTCAATAGTGAAGTGAGGTCTTGGCACAGGTTCTTCTCTGAACAACAAACTTACACAAAGGCTCAATTGTTGCAAGTAGAATATGTTGTGATCAGCAATGAGGTGTGGTAAATGTTACCTCATGAAGCTGATAACTGACTGACAACTTTGCTTGTAAATTAACCCATCAGCCTCACTTAGAGACATTTATTATCTTATCGATTTGCTTGTGGCTACATCTCCTTTGTTGCTTAAAAAAAGATATTGTTCGTCTCCAATTTTCTCCCCTCCTCTCTTGGGGGTAGTTCCGTACATGTTGGTCTACCCCCAGTACCTTGCTCAAGTGAACATTCATCATGTGTGAATTAGACAGTGAGTGTCGGGACATCACAACAGAGTTTTGACCTGTCATCCCCTAATGCCCACAAGTCTCAGCAGGAGTCACTGAATAAGGGATGAAGAGTGGTCTGACTTTCTTTTCCAGTCCTAGCACAGGAAGGCTAATTATATGACCTACACAACCATGCTGGCTGAGATCAACTAATTCAACACCTACCGGCACTTTTCTACCCTGTATAACTCGCTTCCACAGCAATGCACTTAAGGGGAAACACTTTTGTTCTTATTTAGGTGCAGAAATGGGTTTGGAGTCTTGAAAGGTTTCAATTAAGTTGACAACAGTCCTTATTCAAGCCAACTAACTTCTTCATGAAACAAAGAGTTACGGGTTATGAATTCCCCCCATTAGACACAGTCCAAAGATGAAACTCTGATGCATTCTATAGCAATTTTGCTGTGCCAATGGGTGACTGGCAGCTCTTGTAGCCAAAACAGAGACTGCTGCAACATGATACTGAGACTGCAGTGTAAAACTTTTAATTCTGTGGTTTCATTTCCATAAGAACAGATGAACGTGCCCGTCTTCAAGGAGCCACCGATTACCAGCTGCACTTCAGGACCTCTTAGCCTATTCCCTCATCTGTATCCTTGTCTTCAGCAAAGACCCTGCACAGGGTCATGTTGCCAGTGAATACCCTCACACAGGAATAAGCCTTTTTACAAGCTTGAGTGACATGCTTCTTCATACAGAAATGAACTTTAATAATATGTTTGGAGTGTAGAATTTCCTGGTGATCTACAACAAATTATTTCTCAATAAACTTGCAGTAACATTGTCACAATCGTTAATCCTCTCTTATGAACAACATCAAGCATGGTTCTGGACTGGATTGATGATATTAAAAAAAATCACAAACCAAAAAACATGTGTGTACAATTAAAGCCATATATTATTAAAAAAACAGGTACCGGAGAATGATTTCACAGTTGTAATCTAATCGTGGGGTTCAGATGACAAGCATAAACTGAATCAAACTCGGTCTAAGAGATAAGAATAGAAAAAAAATATTTTAGCATTGAAAAATTTAAATGCTAAACTTAGTGACATGTATTAAGGGTAATTCGCTGGAGGAAAATTTAATTTAAATGACTAGTTTGTCACCTAAAGTTTTTGATACTCCAGATGCCATGTCGCACAGAAAAATAATTTTAACACCTAATACTTGAAACAGTAAGCCACCCACTACATTTTTTCTGTTTTTTTTTTGTGTGTATCAGTTTACTTCGTATAAGGATGTGAGTGAACTATTCTCATTCATCTGTGTTCATTGCATAAAACCATAAGCTCACACAGGGACAGATCTGCATCATACAATATGCCAAATGGCAGTGAAATTGTTACATTTTACTTGATGTGCCCCACTTTACCTCTTACCCTGCAGAATAAAACTGGAACTCTACACAATTACACTGTAAACACTTTTACCCCACTGTACAAACAATAACAGAGTATAATTGCCCAAAAAATAACTTACTATGCTGAATTAATAGCAATTCCATACAGTCACACACAGTAACTCTTAACCTGCTGAATAAAGTGGAACTTCATGTGAATGCACACCAAATTCTCTGACCAGCACTTCAAAAAAGAAATAATCCACATGTCCTTCTTGAGAAGCTCACACATGATTGGGTGAAAATTTCATAAATTCAACTTATAGTTCATACAATGTGACATCAATGTAACTTCATATTATTTACTGTTAAAAACTGCTGTATATATTACAAACTGCTGTATATATCCAGAGCAGCTCATCTCAGTCAAACTCAGCTGTAGTATCTATTGACTCATGTAGTGCTGATTAGATTAGCAGAGGGCAAGATGGTTCTCTTTTCAGATCTTAGTGTCATAATTCTGAAAAATTGTAAAGCTCTTTGAAAGTTGTTAAGTGTACTGGGTGAACTGAGCTTGAAATGGGTAATCTTTATTACCTAAACATGTTTATAGAAAGTAAACTTCATGCTCTCCATTGTTGCTCCTTCATTGCACAGTGCCTTGCAGCATAAAGGTTGGTTAAAAAGATCCATTAAAGTTTCACTTCTGAAAATTGCAGCTCTTCCCCTGTATGCACATTAATTGTGATCCAGGCAGATGACACCCTTATTGCAGATTTGGGGTATGTTAGAAATGGTTTAAATGGATGGTATCTCAGTAGTGACAGTTCAGTTGCTTCAGGAGAGTCAGCTCCACACCTATAAGTTGCACTGGTCTTTGTCATGTATAAAATTATGTTTGGATTTCACCATCTTTGGGCAGAAGTTCTGATTAATTGCTGGGCAAGTTCCTCCTAGCAGATTCTTATGGTCATTTTTAAATGATCTCTGAACATTGCTTGATACCACTAAAAGATTATTTTTGATTTTCACTGTTTGTGTAATAACACTGTAGGTGTTGTGTCCTCTTGAAATAGACCTGGAGAATGCAAAGTTATAGTCAACATGCTGACTGAAAATTACAATATTGGCCTACCTCAATGACACAATGCTGTGTTCCTCTGAGAAATGTTTGTGCGGGCTCACATTACATTAAAATCACCTTTAAATGAGTCCATCGCTACTGCATCAATTAGAAAGAGATTTGTATTGCTCCGTCCATTCAGATATATCTGCAAGAACTCTTGACGGGTGGCGAACAAGACAATGACAATGCAAATGTGGACTAAGTATCAATGTAACAAAAAAAATGATAGGTCACAACAGAAAAGAAAACAAAAAAAAGACAACATTATGGGATCAGCAGTAAGTAAGGGAACTTCTGGAAAAGTATCAGTACTTTTTTATTTTGAAAAGAAGTGCAACAGGTACCAGATAATAGTAAGTGACACAATAAATGAATCCCTTGAATTAGTAGAGGAAAGTTCTGGAAAGAAAGCAGGAATGCTAGAACTCACCTAGAGCAATAGGCAAGTGGGACTCCTGCTCTAGAACTACTGCTTGAAGAGAAGTGCTTCTTGGCTGGCTGAGAATTATGAGTACCATCCAGCTGGTTAACACTGCAGTGTAAAATGGAGCTCCTGTTGGTGCCAAGAATTCATCAAATTCCATTAGTGCAAATAGATTTCCCAGATCAACTGAGGAGGAGCTTACTGCAGGTGACAATTAAAGAGACTTTAAACTGCAGCCTTTAACAGCTTTCTTATTAGTGGGGCAAGGGAGAAGAATACTAGTATTTTGTTTTGTAACCATCAATTTTAGTAGACATTGAGCTGTGAGTATTCATAAAGAACAGGTTTAGGTTGATTGAGATCCGCTTAAAGCCAAGGCAAACCTAATGTAACTACAAAATAATTGCTTTAACATCTTGAACTGTATCAAATCTATCACCTGTTCAAAAAACCTGAAAATAGTACGAATGGAGAAAAGACCATTTGACCAATCAAACCTGCTTCCTGCACAGACCATTTCTATACTACACCAGTGAATCTCCTAGGGAAACTGAAGCATTCTGCACAAATGCACCCTGATCCCCAAAGATAATCAAGTAGAACCCCACAATATTTATCAATCAGCAGATTTCCGCTATGCAATCCTGATCAGCTGCTTTCTATAAATAGCAATATCTTCCAGCTCCTCCTCTCCCAATAGCACAGGAACCATCATATTCTGTTGAGTATTTGATCATAGAAGAACATGGTCACCCAGAAGTATGGTGCTGAAAATCTCCGCTCCAGCAATTATGCTAGGAGTGTGCCCCCAGTTGGTGAATCTGGTGCTAACCCCACTGGGACATGCAGGGTCAGTAATTGAAAGATTGAAGATCGAAACCCAGATGAAAGGACAATGTTCTAATACATCAGGAATAGGAAACCTTCGCCTTACTCTGGGCTAGGTTTGAATCCTGGCCCTTGAGATTGAAAGGACAGTATTCTAGTCTAAATAAGAAGCTCCTTTATAAGTTACTTACAATCTACTAAAAGTCAATTTACCCAGAATAAGGTCAAATGGACTTTGAAAAAAATGTCAGTGTTCAAGGTCAAGACTAATGAGTGATTTAAGTGTATACTTTCCCATTCAAGGTACAAATTCCACCTGTTCAGATGTTTCATATCACGTCTGCAGCCACCTATCGTGTTCCAACATTGGCCCAGGCACAGGGCATGGATTAGTGACCTGTGTTACCGTGTAATTACTGTGTCAAGTGAGTCGTTGAGTGCTAGTCAACAGTGGAATTTCTGCATTCCACTGATTAAATCCAGCAGATCAGTTTTGTATTATTTAAATACCCTCTAGTTCAGGTTCTATCTTCAAGGAGATGATGGGGAGGGGATGTGGAAACGGAATGAAAAGCAAAACTGCAATGTAGATTGTTCCACGAGCATCAGTATGTTGGGCAGATAAAAGGTCATCAGTTGTCAGCAGGAATTTCTGGTCTGCAAGTCATAAGTTCCATTTTACAAAAATTCCAGTTGATCATCAGTGACATAAGTCTTGACAGAGCAACAATACAAGTAATTTCAAAGATGGTGACAGGCCGCTAAAGTCAACATCAGCTTTTATACTAAATGTAGTTTGTTGAGGAGCAGGGTATTCATTCAGGCTATTTAAGAATATAGAATGGTATGAAATAATTTATCCTCCAATTTTCTCTCCCCTTTGTGTAGAGAAGTGCTTGGGTTTAGCTCAGTACTTCTCTCTTCACCCAATACCACGACACTCACCAGCAGTACATTTGAAATTGGGACCTCACTCCATGTGGAATTAAGACCATGGACCCCAAATCTTTCCGATCCATGGTGCATTTTGTGGGACATCCAACACATTGGACCACCTCACTGCTTTTATTCAACAGTGTTGCACAACAACTTGCATTCATAAACCATCTTTAACGTAGGAAAATGCCCCAAGGCATTTCACAGAAGTATAACGAGACAAAAATTGACACAAGCCAAAGAAGGAGATCTTAGGAGTGGTGACTAAAAGCTTGGTCAAAGAGGTAGGTTTTAAGGAGGGTCTTAAAGGAGGAGAGAGAGGTGGAACGGAGAGGGATTTAGGGAGGGAATTCCAGAGCTTAGGGCCTAGATGGCTGAAGGCACGGCAAAGGGAGTGGGGGTTCTGTAAGAGACCAGAGTTAGAGGAATGCAGAGTTCTCAAAGGGTTGTCGGGCTGGAGAAGGTTACAGAGATAGGGAGGCATGAGGTCATGAAGGGATTTGAACACAGCGATGAGAATTTTAAAATGGGGGTGTTGATCGACCAGGAGCCACTGTAGGTCAGTGATCACAGGTGATGAATGAGTGGGATTTGGTGTGGGTTAGGATATGGGCAGCAGAGTTTTGGATGAGCTCAAGTTTATGGAGGGTGGGGAAAGGGAGGTCAGCCAGGAGAACAATGAGTAGTCGAGTCTGGAGGTGGAAAAATCATGGATGAGGGTTTCACCAGTGGATGGGCTGAGGCAAGGATGGAGACAGGCAATGATACGGAGTTGGATGTAGGCATTCTTCGTGATGAAGAGGATATGGGATCGGAAGCACAGCTTGGGATTAAATAGGATGCAAACAGTCTGGTTCAACCTGAGACATTGGCTAGAGAGAGGAATGGAATTGATGGCGAGAGAACGGAGTTTGTGACGTGGGGCCAAAGTCAATGGCTTCAGTCGGCCCATTGTTTAACTGAAGAAAATTGCGGCCCATCCAGGACTGGATGTCAGACAAGCAAGCTCACAATGAAGATTCAGTGGAGGCACGAGAAAGTGGTGGAAAGGTAAAGCTGTGTGTTGTCATTGTACATGTGGAATGTCATGTCTTCAGATGATGTTGCTGAGGGGCAGGATATAGATGAGGAATATAACAAGGCCAAGGTTAGATCTTTGCTAGATTCTAGAGGTAACGATGAGTGAGCGGGAAAAGAAGTAATTGCTGGAGATTCTCTGGCTACAATTGGATAGGTAAGCAAGGGCAGTCCTACACAGCTGGACAATGGAGGAGAGGCGTTGGTGGAGGATGGTGTGGTCAACCATGTCAAAGGCAGCAGAGGTCGGGAAGGACGAGGAGGGATAGTGCATTATGGTCACAGTCACAGAGCATGTCATTTGTGACTTTGACTGGGGCCATTTCAGTGCTGTGACGGGGGCAAAAACCTGATTGGAGAGGTTCCAGCATGGAGTTATTAATGATATATACCTTATATTATTTATATACTTCAGAGAAACCTCACTATACAGTTTCAGGGCCTAAGATTTATTGTTATTATTGACAGGGGAAGTGTTGACAAAGCTAACACGATGTCAGTATGAATCTTGAAGTGGTTGCTGTTACTCTTATTGAAGTCAGAAGAGAATTCATCAGCGGTTTAGCATCGCTTTTGTCCATGTGGGAATCTTTGCAAAGAAACCAACAAAGTTGACATGTTATGATATTTCAATCAAGGCACTTGTTTATACAGAGGAGAAAATGATGGATAAGTTGGATATATATCAACTTACACCATCATCCAAATAACAAGAAAGAAGCTAACTCATTTACATTTAGATCCCACAGAAACTGCCCTAATAACATATAGATCTGGATGGCAGGGGGTTAGGACAGGCCCTCAGCCCACCATGCCCCTGACCTATTTTCCTGGGTTGGGATTCCAGCAGTATCTCCACTCTGCAGAGGGAGCCAGCCACTGCAGCAGCAGAGAATTTGGTGGAGTACTGGAAATGAGCAGAGCTCCTTACGTCATGGAGGACAAAATTTGGAAGGGGTTTTGAAGGAGCGAGGGCTAGCAGTTGAGCAATCAAAATGGATAGAGAGAAACTGTTTCCGCTGGTTGGGGATTCTAGGAGTAGGGGGCACAGTCTAAAAATTAGAGCCAGACCTTTCAGGAGCGAGATTAGAAAACATTTCTACACACAAAGGGTGGTAGATGTTTGGAACTCTCTTCCGCAAACGGCAATTGATACTAGCTCAATTGCTAAATTTAAATGTGAGATAGATAGCTTTTTGACAACCAAAGGTATTAAGGGATATGGGCCAAAGGCAGGTATATGGAGTTAGATCACAGATCAGCCATGATCTTATCAAATGGCGGAGCAGGCACGAGAGGCTGAATGGCCTACTCCTGTTCTTATGTTCCTACGTTCCTAGATTGGAGTCAGAGAGGTGACATTTTCTTTTCTCTCAGCCAGCCCCGCTACAGGCAATTCTCCTAGTTGTATTGCGCTTTGACATTTCAGGGGTGGGAAGCAAGGAAAGTCATCTGAGCTTTCAAGCCACCACCACCCCCCCACCCCCCCCCCCCCTCCCCAAAACCATAATTTACGACTGGTGGGGGCAATGAGCTGGTGGCCAACATCTGTCAGTAGGGCCGGGGCAGGGAGCTTACAACTTCAGACAATGTGAACTTCGCTCCAGAGAGCCCTGCAATGGCTGCAGCCTCCATGATGGTCTGCAGCTTGATTAGGTGGCCATGCAGCACTGCACAGATGTGGATTCTGGATATGAAATGCTGCTGTTGAGCTACCAAAGTGTGTTGTGAGGTCTGAAATTCAGCTCAGCAGCTGAAAGAGCCCTCAGGTTGGCCCTCTGCAATTCCATTTGAACTTGCTCATCCTCACTTGTGCTCATTGCTTCACCAAGTGCTCCCCCCTGCAACCCACAAACTGACCTCTCTGGAGTGCATATATCTATGATAGTGCTTGCTATGATAAGAATAGGTGATGTAAGGTGCAGTGAGGTGTTTAGTTGAGGCTGTAATTGGGCTCTGCCACCTCCTGTCCTTGAGCAAATAGGGGTGCAAAAGAACATATTTTGGAATGCTGCCAGTAAGTCACCCCTTGAAACATAGCTCCATATGGCAAGACATTGCAGTGTATTCGGCTACAGTGAAGTCTTTCTGCGTGTGGGGAAGTTTATGAAGAGATAAGGGATTAAAAAAAAACAAAGAATATGAGCCATGAGCTTGGGGGAGGTCTCGGACTTCACCCTCCCCTCCTTCCTCAGTTGTTTCCACGTCCAGAATCTCCATAACCTTCTCCTCATAAGAGGAGAAGGGTTGTAGTTTTGGTGACTCCTCCTGCACTGCACTGCCCTATGCTTTTTATGGGCTATACACCAGCTTTACATTAGAGGGTGAATTAGTGATCTATTCTCAGTCCTCCCCTAAGCAGAACTTGGTCCCAGGAGGTACATTAGAGTAATCTGGAGGCTTTCTTTCTCCTTGAGGAGAATCACATGGTTTAGTCTACTTGACCAGTAACATCTAATTTATACTTAATTCTTCTTCTTAAATCAATCATTTATCTGTTTTATCCCATGATGTTAAGTTCCTTACTTTTAAGATCATCAGCATATAAGGAATGAAAATAGGCCATTCAGCCTGTTTACCTTGCTGTGTTATCTAGGTTCAAGGCTTAGTCTGACCATTTTTCATCTTGTTCCAACCCCAGTCCATGTTCCTAGTCTTTCCTGACTCATTAATTTATCCAGCTCTCTTTGAATGCTTCAAAGGATCCAGCAGCACTAAGTGGGAGTCTATTTTATAAGTCAATCACAGTGAGCATGAAGGCAATATTTCTTAAGTTAAATTTAGATCATTTTATGGGTCTTTAAGCTTCTAATCATGTATTGAAGTTTTCTTATTGTAGTTTTACACAAAATGCCTCTATATCTGCATTATGTTCAGATTCTTTACTTTATAGTGTTCGTTATTATAAACCTACTTAAGGCACCCTGTATTTTTTGCATTGGTAGGATAGCTCAATATAATATAATATATTTTTGTGGGTTGCTCATTAACTGGTTGAGAATCACCAGACAATGTAAAAGCATATCTTACTCTACTATAGCTACGAATATGCAAAGGGTTTCTCTTCATTCTCTGAAAGGCACATGCATGAGGCAAATCACTTGTTTGTGACCTAAGAGCTGAAAATGACAACACATCTGGTACTCATGCTCTAAACTGACCTCAAAATTAAGTTGCATCTCCATTTTCTATTACTTTGGCATAATTCATTTGTATGTAAAAGTTGAATGAATGAGGAAGAATATTAGATCTTTGATGTTGTTCTCATTCATTAATTCATCTTCCACATACAAAGCTCCATCCCACTTGTTAGCTTAGTTTCTTTCATTCACCTGGAGTATGCATTTTCTGTGTGTGGTTCTTGCTTTCCTGCATCACCTGTTTCTTTAGTAGTGCATCCTTCAAAGGAATTCAAGTCATGACACCAGAACAAGGCCTTTTCTGCAGAGGAGGCAGGAGTAAAACCATAGACACCTGTAATTTCAAAGTGCTCTACAAATATTTATGTTGTTCTCCTGCTTCCAGTCCTGCTCCCAATTTGAGTGATAGTTGTATCTTTCTTGAGGTGGGAGATAAGTGGGATCCTTTTGTGGTTAAATTGTTTTGAAAATAACATGCGTCGTGATGAAAGATCGGAATCAAGTCAAGCATCTGTGGCAGATTGGATAATCCACTTCCTGAACTAGGCATGTGCACAGTATTCCAGGATACTGTTGACAATTATCTAGCCAGCCTGGCTCATTAGTGCTGCCTGGGGTGAGGCGTAGATTTGTCCCTAGGATCCTTCCCATTTGACACCTCATAACCCTGCAGGTCAGTGCCCTAATGGGTACAGTGATCCTAGCTGAGCTGGCAGTGGGAAGCTTATCAGTGCTCTGTGCTGATGAGCTGCCTGTTTTAACTGATTAAACTCCAGCAGTGTACCCCACCCACAAATAGAGGCCCCTAAGCCTTGGCCGTTGTCAATTTGTTTTCTGGGCTTGGGTAAGTAGGGTGCATTCTATATCAGGCAAACAGAAACTCTGCTGGTTTCTCAGTAGCTTGGTTTGGAGCCTCAAATTACATATAGGATATGGGTTTTCATACAAGTTGAACAGCTGGATGACTAAAAAAGCTTGTATGTGGAAATTCAATGACATTCAAAGAATAAGGAAGAGCACACCAAAGGTAGGTAATCTAAAAATGTTCAGAGTTTCTGGTCCAAGCGTGGGAATCGATTACAAAGATCTTTGCATATAATGTTCCCCAATTCTTCAATTTTTTAATGCTTCGTAAGTTAAATGTAGTAAAACCACTGCTAAATTTACCTGGAAGCAGTTCATTTTAGATGTCTATTTATCTTCAGTTTTTTAAAAAAGTTTTCTTTTTCTTGTTTTCATTAAATCATTCAGTGAAGGATGAATTGGGCTTCAGGACAAAGATTTGCTAAGTGTTTTTTTATGTACCTCGAGCTTATAGAAATCTTTGATCCCAATGTAATTCACTCCAAATAGAACATTTCCTGGAAAGTTAGCTGTGTGTTTATTAGAATTTGACTGTGAGCTGTAAAACAAATTCAGAAATTCTTGTTACCTTGCCTGAAAGTATTAACTGTTGATGTCTTTTTCTTATTTCTTTTCAGTCTTGGACTCATAATATTGGAAAGGAGAAAGAATTCCTTAGGAAATTGGTGAAAGGGCAAGTGATTACAGATTTGACAGCTGGGATTTGAGGCAGCTTTATTCCGATCCCAAAATAAAATTGGGGAAAAAAAGCAAAACACAAAAGCAAATGGCCTGTGGACTCTGAAAACCCCAACTGAGGATGAGGATACAGCTGTACCAAACTACAGGGGAGTCTGCAGATCTCTGAATAAAACACTTACCTGTCATCTTGCATCAACGCTATATTGAGGGGGGGAATTCTGTGCAGTCACAATTCACTGCTCCACCTTAGTGTGCAATGAGAAAAGAAAGACACTAATAGATGTGCCATAATTACCTCTGGAGAAAGAAGTGCAACAGGATTGTTGAGGTATTTCTCTTTTATAGCTTGAATGTAAAGACTTTCATAAGCCGCGTGAACAAACACTTTTACATTGTGTTTCATTTTAATTTAATACTTCCTCTCCCTGCCCCAAAATCCATGAGACTGGTGGTTCCGTCCCAGACTTGTCCATTATTGCTGCTATTCCTTTTGGGGGTAGAGGATTTTATTTTTAGAACTTTATCTTGAAGAAAGATTTGTCCGTACAGAACAGAAGCTGTGAAAGGGGTTAAATATGGTCAACCTCTTTTGATTTTAAGAGCAGAAGGTTGTGTATTACTGGTAGTATTTTGCTGTGTCAGTGCTGGCGAGTGCTGCTATCACTAGTGCGTGCAATGATCAGAAGAAAGTACTCCTTAGAATGGCTTTAGTAACTGGAACTCTTAAACTTGAAACATAATCAAGCCTTCTGCAAGTGCACAAACTTCCCATTTTGGATATCTGCTTGTAAAGCATTTCTAATTTTTTTTATGTTACAAGAAAGTAGATCATGTCAGAACAAAGGACAAGTCGTACAGACAACTGTTTCACGTGCTTGTCTTGTGCCGCAGTATTATTGATTTGAATTGCAGTGTTTCTGGCTCTTGTCATGCCGTGGTACAAACCCACCTTTCAGGAGTTTGGGAGAACATTTCTCACGTAGCTGGATCCACTGATTTCTTGCAGGACTAGCAAGTAAACTACACGAGGTGGCGTTATCTCATCACCATTCAACAAACTTTGACCAGGTGTCATCTTCAGCTTCTCTTTATTTTGGTAGATTAAGATGGTTTTTAATTCTCCTGAGAGACTTAGTAACTATGTTTTTTCAAATGTGTTTTTTTTCTTGTTGATCATTGAGTGAATCTCTTTGGTATGGAATAGATGGCTCTGGACAAATGCAAAAGAGCAATCATTGTTCTGGTACTAATATGACAAATGTTTTAGAAATATCCTGTTAAACACATTAGGGGTTCATGTTTCCAGCTTGTCTATTTGCCTTGCCAGGTTTTACATGTAATTGATACTCTCTCACTGGGGATTTGCATGGAAAATAACTTGGATAGTAATCACCCGTTTGGAAAAGCACTCACCCTCCATCCTTTTGAAACATTTATTTATTGCTTAAACTCCCTCTCCATTGCCCCATTTACCCTCAGTTGCATACGGATGAATCATGTCTGAACTGGGCAAATCTCAGATTTTCTCCTGTCCCCACCCTTCTATGTTGAGAAGATAGGAGGTATAGTGATTAAGAGACAAAACACACTATAGGATGCTAATAATGACATAGACATTAAGTCACAAAGTTCGTTGTGTGTGTCAGTTGGACTTTGGATTTTGTCAGCCCTGAGATTCTAACTCAAGAAAACAAATCAACTGGTTAAGTCACCATTCTATCAGATCTCACTCTTAATTATTATGTGGTTAATTAGTTCCAGATTTCATCACTACCGAATTACTTTAAATAGCCAATGCAAATATTTCTTATTTGGTCATACTGAAAGCAAGCTAACTACAAGGCTGAATTCATTGGTATTACCCTGTACTCAGATAGTCCAAATGGTATCTTTACTATCTTTCATTGTTACTGATTGCCACCAGAGTTTTTTTTAAAAAAGTTGTTCGGAAGTTGCTCAACAAACATTGGGCTATATTATATTTCTTCTCCACGACACTTCCACCAATACACACATACACAGCAGTCTGGTTGAATTCATTATGGAATTATTAAGGGATTGTCAATTGATCCATGTATATAATTCAGAATGGCTTCTTTAAGATGCCCATTCAAGTCTGATTACATTGCTGACTGTCACAACCCTGGAAAATATAAACCTACTTCACATAACCATGATATAAAGAGCAGCTTCACTCTTTGCCCCTACTGAATAATGCAAGAGCTGAAGTGGAAGAAAATACCAGGACAATTGACTTCTCATGGATCCTGCAGTTCAGAGCAAACCCAGCAGAACAATTTGGCCCCCAATTTGTTGAGTAAGTATGTTCTAAATTATGTGGAAAGTATTTTCTCAGTTTTGTTTGTCACTAAAATACGAGTCACATTTCCAGATTAGTTACTCTATATATGGTTTACTGCAATTCATCCTCTTTTGGTGCGAGCTATCTTTTCTCATAGCCTGGGCACTCATTGGATCCATGCTACTCAATTATCTGTTGTTAGCAAACTTCATTAGTTTGTAGAGGTCTCTAAAATTGAAAGAGCAGGCTGGTAACTGACCAAAGGTCCATGAAATAATTCATGATGTATTTCTCTCTGTCTCACCATGTTTTGGATTTGGGACAATTCTGGCTGTAAAACTAGAACCAGTCAGCCTTCTGGTTATGTGATCAGTTTCCTCCTCAGTTGCAAAATATAACCTGTCAAGATTGCTTTCTTACAGTTTAAAGAAGTAGACTCATGCTAGAAATAAGTTCTGAGAGCCCAAACATAAGCCTTGGTAAGCCTTGAATGGAGATGGGGATAGAGTGCGGCAACATGTTAATGATTACTTGATCAAGATATTAACAGGATTAAACCTGGAAAAACAGGTGGCAGCTGGAAATTATAATCCTGAGTTTATCTGACTTTTATGTTTCAAAACTGTCATACCTTTCTGTTTCCTGTATTTTTGGACTGATACAGCATTGAAATAATTTTAATATTTGTTTCTTATGCTTTTCAAAGTCTCCTGCTACTTTCAGTCAAACTTTGTCACTACAGGCTTATAGCCGCTACAAAATTATTCATAAAAGAGAACTCAAACTGTTAAGGTTTGAGCTCAACTGCTGACAATATTAAATAGGAGGGGGATTTGTTATAAAAGGTTTGCATAAACACAGTTTATAAAATGTGGTCCTCTAGATTGGCTTCAGTTCCATCATTGTTTTTAGATATGAATATGATTTTACTGGAACCAGGCTACAGGTAATCTGTGACATCCCAAACGTTCCTGGAGGAAACGTCCCAAACTCTATTCAGACAGTTGTATTCCAAAAGCTTGGCTCAGTCTTCATACATTGTGCCTCAGAAACATGGCTCTTTATTCATTAAATTAGCCTGAGTGCAAGACTAAGCCTCTTCAGCTTTAAGGTTCCATATTCTCTTTTTAGTGGTGTCAGTTAATATAATGTCAGATCAATATGGGGTTCTTTAAATTAGGAAAAAGCAGATTATGCTAGTCAGCTCAGACTGAACTATCATCCAACCTGCCCCAGCTTGTGCTGAATTCTGGCTCACACTTCATATGTAAAAACTGATCCTTGTCAGCTCACGCAAAGATATCCTCTGACCCTTCCAGCTCCACCGAATCTTGTACACTATATCTCACACTGATCCTGGTCATTTCAGACAACGGTATCCTCTGACACTCCCAACTCCTGCTAAATGTACTCCATATCACGCACATTGATCCGATTGCAGTATCTTTTGAATTTGTCAGCTCATGCTGGACTGTGCTCTTCCTCTTATGTCTTATGCTGAATTTGGCCAATGCAGTATTCCTCAAGCCACAGTGTGCACATGGCTATCAAACTCTTATAGAAGTATTCCTGTTCTCATGCCCCTATTTGCTTACAAAGAAATAAATTAGTTGCTTGCATCCTTGGCCAGAGAATGTTTTGCGGCATTAGGAAGAAGACTTGAGAAGGAGATAAAAATAAACTTAAGTAATGGGGGAAAAGATGGGACAAGAACTGAACACATGAAACTGATGATGATTGATAAAGGCTACAACATAATGAATTTAAAATTTCAGTTGAACAGTAAACACAAAGAAAGCTGGGGCAGAACTCAATGGCTGCAGAAATAGATAAATGCACCATGCTAGTGAAAGGGTTAAATAATATCACTGATTTTAAGTAGGTATTGTTCCCTCCCCCCCCCCCCCCCCCAAAAAAAAACAAAATTCAACATTACTGTTGCCCATGTGCCTGCTGTGGTCTCAGAGGGAGTTCCCTGAACCTAGGAATGTTCAAAAATTATTTGCTGTATGGTGCCACAATGAATGGCAGATATTTTTGACTGCTACAGTCATATGCAAGGTAATGCTACGATACACTGCAGTATCAGAACAAAGTGCATTTTGATTCTGATAGTTACTTCACTTTCCTGGTCACAGCTTTCTTTTTTAGAATAAAGATGGAATTAGTTCTCACAGCTGCTGCATAAATGCTTGCAACTGATGAAATAATGTAAATATTTTAAAGTTATCACTAAACCAGCCAACGAGCTTCAGATTAAGAAATCAGTGCTCCATGAGGTAAGCAATGCATCAGTCTGTCACAGTTCCCAAGGCACCCACTTTTTAACCAATGATTTGTTGCCAGCATATCTTACAGAAAAATTTACAATTAGCATATCTGTTCCAGTGCTGATAAATCCCATGTACCTGGCCACACAGGGACATCACAGTTCCACCACAGTTCCACAGTCATTAACTCCCACACGCTCTGCAATAATCATTACACTAGTCTTTAGGGAAGGGATTTCTTATCATAAATTACTTCACCTAACAACTGGCATTGAGACTAGCCACGTCTTTGACCTATTGTTCCTCTCCCTTGACAGTAAATGGTCTTACCGCCTCCGTCATCCATTGTAGTTCTATTGGAACGTGGCAGAAACTGAAAATAAACAAGAATTTATAGCAGGATAATATCTGGTGGAAAGCTGATAATTCCCTAGCCCCTTTGCTAATGTGCAGACTCCTTATAATTACGAATAGAATATGGCTTTTTAACCAGGACAAGAAGACTTTACCTATTGATGACATCAAGGCTGCAGATCATGTGGCATTGATGGCTTAAGCTGCTTTGGTCTGAGCCTTCCCATGTAGGTGGAACTTAAAATAGTTTGTTTTTCCACGTCAGCGAGATATAGGTTCCTGGCTTGCCAGCCCTTCAGGCTCCATTTAAAATGAAGGATGTGTTCAACCTGTGTACCATTTTTATTTAAATACTGAAATTATTGAGATGGTCCATTGATATGAAGGAGAATGCAATTTAACTTCCATTCTCCTTACAAGCTTCAAAATAATTCCAAGGTTATAACTGGGTCGGAGAGCCCCACAACACTTAAACTATTCCTACACACATGGGGCCCCAAATTATTTGATTTTCTAAATCTTGGTCTCTCCAAGATTTGGCTGTAGTCAACTTTCTTCCAGCTCTTTGGCGATTTTTCTTTGATGCATTTACCAGGAGACGTTCAAGAGTAGCCCAATACTGACTGATTTCTCCCCCAACCCTACATGGGGAAGTGCCTGGCCACAAATATGCCCAGTTTTTGTTTTAATTTCCCTTTCCCTGTTACCTAGTTCCAGGCTTCATTTCAGATGACATGGCATTGTCAGTTCCAGTTTTCTTGCTATATTATCAACCAAGGGTCAGACTTCTTTGGGGCATGGCCAACCTTGCTAATTATTCCTCTCCCCTCATTTACCTCCCTCTCCACTTGTACATTACATCACTCATCATGGCTTTGAACTGGCAAAGTTTGCTCAACAAAAGCAGATAAGTTTAGTATGTAAAAGTCAGTGATTCAATACAATTGAATACTTTTTATTGGGAGAGTTCTGGAGCTTTCTCAGGACTATTTACAAAAGCTTAATTAATGTGTTTTATGATTATACTAAACTCAAACTATTTTATAAACTACTGTAAAACCAACTAAGTGGTACAGTGAGTTTGAACATGTTAACTCAACAGCTGTTTCATAGCGGATTGTTAAGATTTTTCCAGTTCTTGTCACGTGTACCCCAAGCTATGTAAGTGAAGTCCTGATGGTATGGCTTATATAAAAATACTATTGTTCTAACAGATCGGAACCATTTCTTGGGTGTTTAGGGAGGAGAGAACTAGGGACATCAGAAAAGATGTAGTGCTCTCCAATTTTGACACTAAGCAAAGAGCTATATGACTTCCATAGTTCAGTATGAATGAAATACTTTGCAAATTTCAGCATCCAATTAAAAATTGGGGAACAACATTATTTTTTCTGTCCTTTCAATATTTTATTTTTTAAAAAATATGTGAAAACTTGAGTTTAAAAAGTAAAGCCTACGTTTGCTGGAGACCCCATATGTTAGCATGTATGATCAAAATTGCCACGGTGGCAACATATGCCAAAAGGGTCTTGACACCAGGTCATCAAAAAGCCTAATGATCCCACACATTGAAACTGTCACTGTGTGGTTGGGGGAGGGGTTGAAACTAATGGCATTTTAAAACATGTCTTCTCTCTGGACTTGGAGAGATTGGTTTAGCTGTACCTGGTTCCAGTGTTAACTTGGAGAGATTGGTTTAGCTGTACCTGGTTCCAGTGTTGCAGAAATCAAATACTTTGTGTCCCTATACTGCATAGTTCTAATACTGTTGGTTCTACATCATGCTACAGTGACAGATTTTAAGTGGATGTAGCAACATAAGAGAATGCACAAGGTCTTCATCAGTAGCTGGGTCAGTTTTCACTGAGGCAACATCACAGTAAATTTAATAGTTCTCAACAGATGTCATTCATTTACAAGGAATATTGTCACTGGCACCAATCGATTACCAATGTATTTACATCATAGTGGGGAATTCTGATTATTACAGAGAGCTGATAAGGGGATGATTTAACTTCAATCAGGACTTTTCAGATAACAAGGTTTCACCTGCATCCACTGGTACAACTATTGCAAACAAAAGCATGTACTTCTGATTATACTGAAGAATAACAGTCCTTAAAGCATTGAAAATCTCTCAGGTCTGCATCCAGCAGTATTCCAGCAGTGCTGAATACTAAATGGTCTTGGTCCTGTCCAGCACTAACAGAGGGTCACAAGTTCAAATCCCACCCCTCAGTGATATTTAAACATCCCTGCACTCATCAGACTAGTTTTACAAGTTCTTAACGCAGACATATCATGGTCCATTGTGTGATAATAGAGTGAGAGAAGGCAGCAGCGAATGACTCTGAAGTAAGGTTGCCAATCCTCCAGGATTATCCTGGAGTCTCTAGGAATTAAAGATTAATCTCCGGGACATTGCTGCGAGAAAAATCATAGGGGCATTAAAAAAAATTGTGTGTTTTTTCATTTTCTTTGAATGCTTTTGTTTATTAGTTATAAAAATATTGGAGATGTGGAAAAGGTTGTATGAGTGGGTGGGGTGGCTGGAGGTGGGAGGTCTTGTGATGAAACCTCCAAGAACTACATCCAAGCGGAGTTGGCAATCCTCCTCTAAAGTGGTCTGAAAAATAAAACTAATGGTGTAATGTAATTATGGCAACAAGAAGTTACTCTCTGCTGATCTCAAGTTGGTTAATTACCAGCAGGTTCTCACACCAGCAAGTTAAATTTCCTTTGAATACGAGTATCAGGCATGTGTCATTTCTCACCCCTCCTACTCTGCACCATTATAATATTACCACACAGCCAGCTTGGACCTTTTCAAGCTGATGATGTACAGTTTGATACTTGAAGAACACAGTTCCATTGTGACCTTTTGAGAGTTGTTGGTAATCAAAGCCCTTTATCTTCACACCCTTTTCTGGATTCAGCCCATGACCTCCAGTGCTGAAGGGAGGGGAAAGGATCAATGGTCCCTGGTAAAGGAGCAAAAGAATAATGAGCTACAGTAGTCTAGTAAAATGGTCAGCATCAGATTAATCTGCTCACCAGCATGAACTTTTTGAGGACTGTAGTAATGTTTTGAAGCAGTTTTAATGGGTACAGTAACAAAACCACATTTGTTTTCTTGTTACAGGAATGTTATGAATTAATATCTAACCTTTTATGAGATTATGTGCAATATGATAGAGAGGCCATGTTTTCCAGGTTTTTTTTAAATGGAAAAGAAATTGGGTTTCAGGACAAACATCACTTGGTAGTAATCTACAGATTCACCCATGTGTGTCTACAATAAAATACAGCGTCATCAAACAAATAAGATCATGCTTAAGTTTAAAATCTTCATTTTTCTTCCAATTAAGTTGCCTTTGTTGATATTCCATTGACATGCAGTGAAAACTGGAGTTCATTTGTGAAAATTTTTTTTTATGTTCCACCCTGTTTTTGCTTTTATGCTTTTTTTCACATTGTTTCTTAATTATCTGAAGAAGGAATAATGTTTTAACAGCATTGAGATTTTGACATCCAGCTTGAAGTTCTATTACAAAGGTTTAACTAAAGAAATGCTTGAAACATTCATTTCGCTACTTCTCCTCTGATATCACCTGTACTAGAAGTTTATAAATGAGTATTGACAGTTATTTCTCAGCAGAAAATAAATATTAATATGTACAAAGACGGTCAAAGGGTTAACCTAGAGGCAGGTTTGTGCAAATCTCTTTAGGACAGTATTAACTTAGATTAACTCCCCAGTTTTATCCTACCTCTATATAGTCAGTAGATTGTAACATAAGTACAGTTTTCTGTGCTGCTTGACAGCAGCTTTAACAAAATAATGTTCAAATAATCAAAAGTGAATTGTAGGCATTCTGTTGCTCTCTCTCCCTCATTCTCTCTTCATCCCTAAGTTCTCCAAGTTGAGTTACCAATCTCAGCTGGGAAGTCGATAAGTGAAGGAAAGGCACTTGCCTGCTGAGGGAGAGAGGGAGTCAGAGTGGGTTCTTTTTGATTAACGTACTGAATAGTTTGAAGCATCATAAATGGTGACCAGAAGCTGGCAACCTGCTCATCTGTCCTTTCATTGGAAGAGTATTACGGGGGTCTTAAGTGAGGAAAAATAATTGGGGGGAGACAACTGGGGTGAGGAATAATAATTCAGTTTTTTTAATTGTTCCAAGTGAAAGTCACACACTACTTCAAAAGAGTTAGAACCTAATGCAATATTAGAGCTTTGAGGCTGGAGAAAGAGGTTAATCTTATTGTAATAAAATGCTGAAGTATAGATTATATTTTTTAGGCAACTGAGTGGGAGACTTCCATTGCTATATTAAGTGTATGGAAGCAGCTAGAACTTGTTACTTAAAACATACATGTATATATTATAAAAATAATTGTATAGAGATGATGGTTCGATCATTATTTTTACTCTATGAAACTGGGAGGTTTTTTTAAATCATGGTATTTGCTTTGTGAAATTAAGTTATGTTTTACAGAGTGCAATGTAAAACAGATCACACTCTGACACGTTTGAAAATTAAGAATTCATAACTGCAGTAGGATGTCCCATTTATCAAAAACAATTTGAGAGTTGTGAGGGGGCCTAAAGTATTTGAACTATTTGAGAGGTTACTTGCCTGTTGCTGCATGGTGCCTGGGATTAGTGTACAACCCTTTCAGGTTTTGGATTTTCCAAAGCTGACATTTCTGACAATTGCAACTTGAAACACGAACAAATCAGTAACCTCAAACTTCAGATTTAGTTTTGGCTGATCCCCTTCTCTGAGTTTCTCCAGAGTCAGATTTTCAAATGCTTATCTCTACGACATGGCAATAATAATAATAAGAAAAGTGGGCTTGGGTAACTGGAAGTTCACTGTTCCTGGGAACTCAGCATGACAATATAATAGTGTCCTGAGTTGGTACTGTTACTGTGGGTCTAAGTGAAAACTGTCCCTGGTATTTTATGTCAAACAATGACAACACAGTATTTCATTCATATCAGATTTACTGATTTTGAACTTAGCCACAAATAAGTGAAATTTTGCATTTCAGAGGTACAAGTGTTAATGTTTCATCATTTGTCCAATTTTATTTTAAAGTTAGACCCGTTTATAGGCCCTGGTATGTGTTATGTTTCCTTTACAAACTACAGTATTATACTGGCTGCTCAGGCCAGATTAAATGTAAATGATTATGTACAAGATGTCACTGAAGCAATAAAATTATTGAATCATCTTTTAGAGTGTCTTCTTTTTAAACACTTTTTTTCTTTATTTCATTGCAGTTGGTACTGCAATTTCTTCCTGACTCGTGCAGGTTTCAAGACCCTCGTGCATGGAAACAACAACAACTTGCATTTATATGGCACCTTTAACATAGTAAAACATCCCAAACTTCACAGGAACGTAATCAAACAAAAAAAAATGACACAAGCCAAAGGAGACATTATGACAGGTGAACAACAACTTGGTAAAAGAGGTAGGTTTTAAGGAGTGTCTTACAGGAGGAGAAAGTGGTGGAGAAGCGAAGAGATTTAGGGAGGGAATTCCAGAGCTTAGGGCCTAGACGGCTGAAGGCATGGCTGCCAATGGTGGGGCGAAAGAAGTCGGGGATGCACAACAGGCCAGAATTGGAAGAATGCAGAGTTCTCAGAGGGTTGTAGGGCTGGAGGGGATTACAGAGATGGAGGGGTGAGGCCATGGAGGCACTTGAACACGAGGATGAGAATTTTTAAAATCTAGGCGTTTGGGGACCAGGAGCCAATACAGGGTCAGCGAGCACAGGGATAATGGGTGAACGGACTTAGTGCGAGTTAGGATACGGGCAGCAGAGTTTTGGATGAACTCAAGTTTATGGAGGGTGGGAGGTCGGCCAGGAGAGCATCGTAATAGTCAAGTCTGGAGGTAACAAAAGTATAGGTGACTGATTCAAAGCTGGAGACAGGTGATATTACAAAAAGCCAATGGATCGAATATGTGATTTTTTTTAATGAAAATGTTTGCAAGATGGTTATATTTCTTATCTCTGACCTAGCTCAAAGAAGGTTTTTTTTTACATCATTCCCAATTTTGGGAACAGCCAAACCAAATTTTCTTACAATTTATTTGAATTTGTTCAGTTTACCATTTGCTGTTCGCCTTTGATTGTATAAGTTTGTGTTTTTTTAAAAAGAGCATAAAATGATTTACACAAAAGCTCCAAAATTGCAAAACCCTGCTGGTGGGGGTGCAGAGATTCATCAGGGGCATCTGACACACTGCACACCACATTTTTGTGCCCCACACCATGATGGGCGGACCATCATGGCTAAACACTTCTTCCCATCCCACGCACCTCCCACTCACCCCCGCAACCATGTAATCTCCTAAGAGAGGCAAAAAAAATAGAAAAAATCCAGGGCCAATAAGGGAAGAAAATACTCTGGAAAATTCTTCTGTGACCCCCCCTCAGGTGATCAAAACCAGCCCAGGAGATCACATAGACCAAATGTTATCTATAAAGACACTTACCTTCTATATGATGTGATCTCTGCCCCAGTCAAGAAATGATCCAGCTCCCTCTTGAAGGCATGACGAGAGACAGCACCCATCACACCAGCCGGCACTGTATTCCAGAAATGTATTCTTGGGTGGTATTGCATAAAGGCAGCAGTTAGCTAGTAGCTATAAGGAGTATGAAATTAGCAAGAGGACTCTGTGATAATGGATAACCATGTGTCACATTTCAAGGGTCAGTTTAATTTTGAAGATTAATGCAGGAGACAATTCTTCATTTTGGGGAGAATGGTATTGTACTTACTGTGTATATACTACTCATACTGAGTACCTGTTTAATTTTATAAATTTGTCTAATCGTTTATAGCTTCAGCCTGATAGACTGTATACGCTCCTGTCTACTGAAAATTAGGTCACGTGGTAGCAAATGATATATTCGTAAGCCACATGGAGTGGTTGAGGTGATTAGCATAAATGCATTCAAGGGAAAACTAGATAAATACACGAGGGAGAAAGGAATAGTAGGATATGTTGATAGGGTGAGATGAGGTAAGGTAGGAGGAGGCTCGTGTGGAGCATAAACACCGGCGTAGACGTGTTGGACCAAATGGCCTGTTTCTGTGTTGTAAAATTCTGTGTAATTCTAGTACAGTGATAAGAGTTCTCTGTTTGACCCATGGGGCTTATTATATTTAACTATATATTGGGCACTTAAAGGCACACTTTGTCCATAAGGAATGTGGAGTTTGCTTATGAGAGTGGTCAGTGACTGAACCCAAGAAAAATATTTTGGGTAAAAACAAAAAAAAATTATCGACTATTCAAGAACTGCCGAATAAGATTCAAATGTAGTTTGAAGCTGCTGAGTAAGATTTGATTGCAGTATGAGACTAGTGAGTATGACTTGATTATAGTGTGAAGCTAGAGAGTAAGATTTGATTGCAGTAAGGGATAGTAAGATTTAGTTGCAGCATAAGGCTGTATGATTAAGATTTAGTTCAGTAAGAGGCTACCTGTCTACTGCAAATAATTCCTGATTTCAGTGCTTAATGCTGAGAACTAAGCATTTTTTCCCCAAGAATTCTGCTTCCCTCCTGGCCGTGTTTAATATTTTGCAAAATAGAGTAAACTTTCATCGCATCTCAAATGCATTAAAGTTGTCGATTCCCTTGTTCTTTCCCTGCAGCTGTATGGCATTGTTTCACATTACTGTAACTGGTGTTGAAGAATTAACTCTAGTCTACTATTTCTATATTTGGATTCATTACATTGCAGGGTAATTACTATTTTTTGGTGGAGTTTGAATCGGGAGTTTATATATGATGTCTGGAACACAGAGATTGCACTTGTCAAGGATTCTGGCAGTACATTCTTACTAATTGTACTTGAGGGATTTTGCCCTGAAAATTGACCGACTAGGAGAGATAAACAGACCCGCACTGTGATGGAGAACTGACCTTTCAGCTTCTCCACAGTAATAAGCAGGATGTAATTGTTCTTCATGTCCTTTAGAAGAAGTGTATAATTGCCTGTGGTAATTTCACCACATGCTCATGAGAAATAGTCTGCTTTTGCATCTTATCCCACCTCTGACCCTGGTGACGAGACTCACTTCTGGGTAAGTTAATTGTGAATTTCCCTCTACTAAGCAATGTAGCACCATTCCGATACATGAGGCCAGTTTGAGCTTAAAAATGAAGCAATTTAGTTTGCTGCAACAATTGCATTTGATAAAAATGGGCTAGTAGGTGGGGGTGGTCAGATTCCAGCTTTGATTTGTTTTGTAAACTTACCAGCAATTCTTGAAGAGGAGGTGATTCTTTTTCTGAATTCTGTGATTAATATCTGAAAATGCGATGTTCTTGCCCTCTACTGTTCGCATTTTAACAGCACTGCATACATTTGAATTGCGGTCAGCTGTTCTTTTGTAGCTGAATTTGGGGCCCATTGTGGAACAGCGAAAGACTCAGATGAAGTGTCACATTATTTGCAATATGGTGAATTTTCCAGGTACTGTACAACACAAGTAATGATTTAATTGTATTGCACGTTCCACATTAAAACCTGATCTCCCTTCAGCTCCATTTATGAATTTGTATACAGAAATATAGCACTACAATAAGATAAAGGATTGTAATGAGAATCCACTTGATCATTATATAGAATTACATAGAATTTACAGCACAGAAACAGGCTATTCGGCCCAAATGCTCTATGCCCGTGTTAATGCTCCACACAAGCCTCCCACACTACTTCTTCTAACTCTGTCAGGATATCCTTCTATTCCTCTCTCCCTCATGTGCTTGTCTAGCTTCCCTTAAGATGAATAGCATAGGTGCATTTAACTACTCTATGTGGTAGCATGTTCTACATTATAAGACACTCTGGGTAAAAAAGTTTCTCCTGAATTCCTTATTGGATTTATTAGCGTCTATATTGTATTTATGGCCCCTAGTTTTGGACTCCTCCACAAGTGGAAACATCAGTTTTCTTCAGTGAATTAGAGGATATTGGGTGAGTGGCAGTTATATTAAAAAATTCTCCCATTGAGGGGAATAGAGGGGGTGTCATAGGTTAGACTTATACTACACTCGGTGCAAATTCAATCCATTATGAAAGAGCCTCCTATAGGGGATCTCATAGCATGGTACAATTCTGATACATGAGGGAGGGTTGGGCTTTTGTGCGCCCAGCAGTCTCCAGAAATATACTGCCACTATTCTGTTGACATGCACACAAAACCACTTTGCATTGATATAAAAATGGCAGTATAACTGCATCCCAGTGTAAACTTCAGTTGATTGTAATCTGATTCTTTGAGGTTAGATTGTTTTAATTGTATTCACTCCAAACCTTCCGTGGTTTATTTTTATGTTTTATATATATCATGGCTCACTAGCTGGTGATATAGCAGTGTTATCTATAATAATGAAATAAATTGTTTAAGCTGCTGTGTGGGATATTTGTATGAATGCATCGTGTGAAGGTGATATTTTCCATTTTAGAGTTACAAGTTTAGCATAAAAACTGCAACTTTATCAATAATAGTATTCAATAATCTTGACTGTTGATGCATATGATTATTCAGGACTGTAAGATGCTAAATATATTGTACCAGCAAGTGCTATATAAATCTGTAATATATCAAACCTCAACAAAATTTACACAATTCAATAAAAATGGGAGCATAAATTATGATGGGGAGCCATGCCACCATATCCCTGCGATCTGCTGCCACATCCTGAATTTTCCGCTTGAAGTGAAAATGGGCATTGAGTATGCCCAGCCGTATCTGCAAATTATAGCTAAGTGACGGGACAACGTTATCTAATACATTTCCTCTCATTAATGACTTAGCAATTCTGGATGTCAGGAATCCCATTTATTTCTGGTGTCCAATGTTGCTAAGGAGGTGGGGTTCCAATACGATTGCACTCGGCAAGAGATTTAAAATAATTTCTTTAAAATAGTTGTTTTTTTTACTTCATCTAGCACTGCTGGCCAAGCTACATTGCAGCAAGACCTCCAGCTATTTTCTTCACCTTACACTCAAAGTGGTGAGCTGGAGGCCCCAGAAATACTGCCAGGAGCCCGCAACTAATTACCAAATTACCCTGACCCAGAAGATCCGCCAGGATTGGAGCAGGGCATACCAGTGGGTGGAAATCCCACCACAATGATCTTTTCTGATACATTCTTGAGGGAGCAGCATGGTCTACAGCACGGTCTGTACACTCTGATGGAAGGGTAACACCGAGTTGGTCATTTTCTTCTTATTTGGTGTAGCCTTATCTTGCATACCTCTCTTATTTCCTATTCCTTTGTCTTCAGCTAGCACTGCTGGCTCATGCTAAAATTCCTGTTCTGCCTCCAACATAAGGACATATATGGAAGGGCCATAGTGAACCACATGGAAAGGGCTCCACGATGGAACAATGGGAAGAAGTAGTTATCCCTAAAGGCAGCTTACAGAATCCTTTCTTAGCGGTACACTGAGGAAATATTTTTCTAATTGGTCCAGTCAAAACGGATATTTCAGATAAAGATTGTGGCCAGTCAAAGCCTGTGAACTCAACCCCTTCCTGGTTTAACACTCATGCAGATAACTTATCCATCTTTTCCACAGACTGAAGTGAAGTCAAGTGCAATTCTGGTGTAAATGGCCAAATTTCTGGGACAAGAAGTTTTGCCCTCATTATCCTGTCATTTGCATATATTCATCACTTTGGGGTGGGTGTATCTTCTGCTAGCATTCTTCCTCCAGAAATTAATATGTAATTTTTACATAGAATTACATAGAGTCTACAGCACAAAAACAGGCCATTCGGCCCAACTGATCTATGCCGGCATTTATGCTCCACACGAGCCTCCTCCCACCCCTCTTCATCTAACCCTATCAGCCTATCACTCTATCCAATTTGGAAAGGTTGTAACTCTGACATATCTGACTTGTGCCCCAACTTTCGGCCCCTATGCCAGAACCATACTACTTTTGCCTCTCCCCCAAAATCGCAGAATTTCTAACCCTTTGTCTTTCTGTGCACATGTATTGTTCTTTCTTCAAAAAAATAAAAGGGACAGATCATAAAAATTGCATAAAATTAGTTCAAAGTAGATCAGTTTCAATTCTGATTTCAATTGAAGGCAGTAGCAGTTAGCTTTTGGATTTATTGCCCATGAATGGACTATCTGATTGGCTATCTAATCCTGATGCCCTATCACAATGCTTTTTAAAATTATATTGTGCAGTGTTAGTTAACTATCAATAGATGTCACTAGCTTACCTTATATTGAGTTAAAGAACCTTTAGCCCTACATAATAGTATTTGAGATTTAACTGATGTCACAAATCTGGCTCAAGATTCTGAAACAAATACAGGAAAAAAGATGGATTAAGAAACATTATGATCAAATCCTGTGTAGAAGAGACAGTACAAGTTTGTAGAGGGTTGGTGACTATTTTCAATGAAAAGTGCTTCCTCTCATCCATATTAGGCTAAAAAACAGTTTTGAAAATCTCCTGCTTGTAAAAGATATTAAAAATGATTTGTCTTCGTGATGCATTCTGCCCAAATAATACTTTGCAGATATTTGAAGATTTCTAGCTGAGAAAACTCTACAGGAAAATATCTGTTACTTCCTGTAGAGCAACTCGTCAATAGATCTTGTAACTGATATCATCCCGACTTGGAAATATATCGCCGTTCCTTCATCGTTGCTGGGTCAAAATCCTGGAACTCCCTTCCTAACAGCACTGTGGGAGAACCTTCACCACATGGACTGCAGCGGTTCAAGAAGGCGGCTCACCACCACCTTCTCAAGGGCAATTAGGGATGGGCAATAAATGCCGGCCGCGCCAGTGATGCCCACATCCCATGAACGAATTTTAAAAAATCATTGAGAGGGTCACTGCTGAGCTTGGAGACTGAAAATGATGGCTCTCAATCGGAGGAGTAAAAAATTTAAACATATGAACATATGAAATGATGAACAGGAAAAGACAAGCTGGTCTATCGAACCTGCCCCACACAGTCGTGATGCTTAAAGAATCATGATTCATTACATGTCCTGCCCACCAGCAGCCATGTAATCTCCTAGGAGAGGCAAACAAACAGATAAGAAAAGCAATGCTAACTTAGGGGGGTTGGGGGTTGAGGGGTGAGTATGTAAAATTCCTCTCCAACAAATTAGACGATCAAAACTAGCCCAGGAGCTCTCATTAACCATGATTTATATTACTTAGTGTTCCACCTACCTTTTGTATGCCGTGATCTCCGCCCCTGTCAAGAACTGATCCAGCTCTCTTTTGAAGGTATGCAGCAAATCAGCACTCACCATGCGAGCCAGAAACTTGTTGCGTAGATCTACTATTCTCTAGGAAAAGAAGAACCTCCTGACATCTAACCTAGTTCTCCCCTTGTGTAACTTATACGCATGACCCCTGGTCCTTCCTAACCTATCTAATTGAAATAACCTGTCAATATGAACACAGTCTAGTCCCTTTATTTTAAACACTCCTATCAGATTGACCCAGAATCTATACATTTCTAAAGTAAATAGTCCCAGATTTTTAAGCCTATCTGGGTAACTAATGTGAATTAAGCTGGTTATTATTGTTGTGTCTCTCCTCTGAACCTTTCCCAAAGCCTCTATATCACCCACTAATGTGAGGGGGCCAAAACTGGACACTGTATTCTACATGAGTCTAGCCAAAGTCTTATGCAAGGACAAAATGGTACGTTTTGTTTTATATTGAATTGGCCTGACAATTCAACTTTAATGTCCTATTTGCTTCAGTTATCACTTTGCGGCATTGGTCATGAACCGTTAAGAGAACTACATAAGAACATAAGAAATAGGAGCGGGAGTAGGCCACATGGCCTCTCAAGCTGTTCCATCGTTCAATCAGATCATGGCTGATCTTCAACCTCAACTCCACTTTCCTGCCTGATCCCCATATCCCTTGATTCCCCTAGAGTCCAAAAATCTTTCTATCTCAGCCTTGAATATATTCAACGACTCAGCATCCACAGCCCTCTGGGGTAGAGAATTCCAAAGATTCACAACCCTCTGAGTGAAGAAATTCCTCCTCATCTCAGTCTTAAATGGCTGACCTCGTATGCTGTGACTGTGCCCCCCAGTTCTAGACTCTCCAGCCATGGGAAACAGCCTCTCAGCATCTACCCTGTCAAGGCCCCTCATAATCTTACATGTTTCAATGAGATCACCTCTCACTCTTCTAAACTCCAGAGAGTATAGATCCATTCTACTCAACCTCTCTTCATTAGACAACCCTCTCATCCCAGGAATTAATCTAGTGAACTTTCGTTGCACTGCTTCCAAGGCAAGTATATCCTCCCTTAGATAAGGAGACCAAAACTGTGCGCAGTACTTCAGGTGAGGTCTCACCAAAGCCCTCTACAATTGTAGTAAGACTTCCTTACTCTCGTACTCCAACCCCCTTGCAATAACGGCCAACATGCCATGTGCCTTCCTAATTGCTTACTGTAACTGCATGCTAACTTTTTGTGTTTCTTGTATGAGGACACCCAAGTCTCTCTGAACACCAACATTTAATAGTTTCTCATCATTTAAAAAATATTCTGCTTTTCTATTCCTCCAAAGTGAATAACCTCACATTTCCCCAAATTATACTCAATCTGCCACCTTCTTGCTCACTCACTTAACCTATCTCTATCCCTTTGCAGACTCTTTGTGTCCTCCTCGCAGCTAACATTCCCACCTATCTTTGTATCATCAGCAAACTTGGATACATTACACTGGGTCCCTTCATCTAAGTCATTAATATAGATTGTAAATAGCTGAGGCCCAAGCACCGATCCTTGCAGCACCAATACTTGTCAGAAATGGGGATGTTCGCTGATGATTGCACAGTGTTCAGTTCCATTCGCAACCCCTCAAATAGTCCGAGCCCTCATACAGCAAGACCTGGATAACATCCAAGCTTGGGCTGATAAGTGGCAAGTAACATTCGTGCCAGACAAGTGCCAGGCAATGACCATCTCCAACAAGAGAGAGTCTAACCACCTCCCCTTGACATTCAATGGCATTACCATCGCCAAATCCCCCACCATCAACATCCTTGGGGTCACCATTGACCAGAAACTTCACTGGACCAGCCATATAAATACTGTGGCTACAAGAGCAGGTCAGAGGCTGGGTATTCTGCGGCGAGTGACTCACCTCCTGACTCCCCAAATCCTTTCCACCATCTACAACGCACAAGTCAGGAGTGTGATGGAATACTCTCCACTTAACTGGATGAGTGCAGCTCCAACAACACTCAAGAAGCTTGACACCATCCAGGACAAAGCAGCCCGCTTGATTGGCACCCCATCCACCACCCTAAACATCCACTCCCTTCACCACCGGCGCACGGTGGCTGCAATGTG
Source organism: Heptranchias perlo (assembly GCF_035084215.1). Lineage (NCBI taxonomy): Eukaryota > Metazoa > Chordata > Chondrichthyes > Hexanchiformes > Hexanchidae > Heptranchias > Heptranchias perlo. Next base: position 25,411,375 of record NC_090333.1, read on the forward strand.
TACCATTCACAGGGTGCACTGCAGCAACTCGCCAAGGCTTCTTCGACAGCACCTCCCAAACCCGCGACCTCTACCACCTAGAAGGACAAGGACAAGGGCAGCAGGCACATGGGAGCAACACCACCTGCACGTTCCCCTCCAAGTCACACATCATCCCCACTTGGAAATATATCGCCGTTCCTTCATCGTCGCTGGGTCAAAATCCTGGAACTCCCTTCCTAACAGCACTGTGGGAGAACCTTCACCACTCGGACTGCAGCGGTTCAAGAAGGCGACTCACCACCACCTTCTCGAGGGCAATTAGGGATGGGCAATAAATGCCGACCTCACCAGCAACGCCCACATCCCATGAACGAATAAGAAAAAACCCCACTACTTACAGCCAACCTGAAAATGATCCGCTTATACCTACTCTCTGTTTTCTGTCCATTAACCAATTCTCTATTTTATGCTAATATGTTACCCCCAACCCCATGAGCCCTTATCTTGTGTAACAACCTTTTATGTGGCACCTTATCGAATGCCTTTTGAAAATCCAAATATACGACATCCCCTTTATCTACCCTGCTAGTTACAGCCTCAAAAACTCTAATAAATTTGTCAAACGTAACTTCCCTTTCATAAAACCATGTTGACTTTGCCTAATCATATTATGATGTTCTAAGTGCCCTGTTACCACTTCCTTAATAATGGATTCCAGCATTTTCCTGAGGACTGATATCAGGCTAACTGGCCTGTAGTTCCCTGCTTTCTCTCCCTCCTTTCTTGAATAGTGGGATTACATTTGCTACCTTGCAATCCGCTGGGACTGTTCTAGAATCTAGGGAATTTTGGAAGATCATAACCAATGCATTCACTATCTCTGCAGCCGCCTCTTTTAGAACCCTCGGATGTAGGCCATCAGGTCCAGGGGATTTATCAGCTTTTAGTCCCGTTAGTTTCTCAAGTACTTTATCTCTACTGATAGTAATTACTTTAAGTTCCTCACTCTCATTAAACCGTTGGTTCCCCACTGTTTTTGGTATGTTTTTTGTGTCATCTACTGTGGAGACAGATACAACTGAACTATGCACTATAACATAGAGATATTTTTCTTTTTCAATAGGCTTCATTTCTGTACTCTTTAGGATGTAAATATACTTGGTGTTAGTCCTGCCCATATGCATAACACTACATTTATCTAGGTTAAATACCATTTGCCAAGTGCGATACAATTTCCCCATTGCATCAAGGTCGGCTTGCAGTAGTTTATTCTCATCCACTGTCCTAACATTCGCACAAATCTTCGTCTCATCTGTAAACTTGCAGATTGTTCCCCAAACACCTATATCCAGGTCATTAATGAAGATAATAAATAACAATGGCTTTAACACCGATTCCTGTGGGACACCACTGTTAATCGGTCTCCAAGCAGATCCATAATCATTAATAACCATTTTCATCCTACGGGAATGCAGTCAATTCCTAATCCATTAGAGCAACTTCCCAAAAATATCTCTTATAAGGCAGAAGTTTTTCAATTTTTTTAAAACTTACCTAGATTGGTGAGGGGAATGTTTTGACCTTTATGTCTTAGATTTCCAGTTTGTGCTATTTGTGGGCTTCTGTCCACAAATGACTCGCTTGAGAGTTCACAGACAATTAAAATAAATTAATTGTAAAAAATAAGAAAGTTGGAAGTAGTAATGATGCCAAAATAATTAAGATTTTAACATGGAGCTCTACCCCACCATTCAGATTCATATGGAAACTCTGATCGAATTATAACATTTATTATTTTCATGGTTCAAGTCTAAGAGTTTGTCCAGATTAAATTCTTGAGGACTTGATTGACTTTAAGAACATACGAGCATATGAAAAAGGAGCAGAAGTAGGCCAAATGGCCCCTTGAGCCTATTCAATAAGTTCATGGCTGATCATCTACTTCATCTCCACTTTCTCACCCTATCACCATATCCCTTGATTCCCTTAGTGTCCAAATATCCATCGATCTCAGTCTTGAATATACTCATGATGTGGAGATGCCGGTGATGGACTGGGGTTGACAATTGTAAACAATTTTACAACACCAAGTTATAGTCCAACAATTTTATTTGAAAATCACAAGCTTTCGGAGGCTTCCTCCTTCCTCAGATGAATGTGGAAATTAAATCCATTTCCACATTCACCTGAGGAAGGAGGAAGCCTCTGAAAGCTTGTGATTTTCAAATAAAATTGTTGGACTATAACTTGGTGTTGTAAAATTGTTTACAATTGAATATACTCAATCACAGAGCATCCTGAGCCCTCCGGGATAGAGAATTCCAAAGATTCACAACCCTCTGAGTGAAGAAATATTCCCTCATCTCGGTCCTAAATGGCTGACCCCTTATCTTAAGACTATGACCCCTAGTTCTAGACTCTCCAGCCAGGGGAAACAACCTCTCAGCATCTACCCTGTGAAGCCCTCTGTTGAGACATGGATTAGGGGAAGAAACATTTTGAAGACTGATAGGGTCGAATGGACACCCAATGTCAGACAAATCGAGATATGTCCTTGCCTAGCAATTGACTTCCTATTGTGTAGATGCAAATGGTGTCACTCGAGACCATGTCTAATCTCGTTAACTGTTAAAATACCTTAGGCGTCTTTGAACTTGGTGAAAGACAATCAGAGCCAAGAAGTCAAAGGGAAGTGGACAGAGACACAGTGACCTGCATAAGATCAAACCCTGAAAAAATTAGCTTTGAACTTGCTACTTGGTGAACAACAAATGGAGATAGCCAGTCTAGGAAACAGATGAATCAAATACAGGGAAGTCACACTTCACTCTAGACAGTACACAGTCTGTGTGAGATCAAGCCTTGATGGGAGAAATGTCACACATGGTTTGAGTGAACAAAGATACAACAATCTTTGTGGGGAAATGGCCATATCAAAGCTAGTTGTCTTTAAGTGGTGTTTGAATGACAGACAGAGATATGGGCCCCGAAATTAGCGGGGAGGCGGGTTGGCAGCGGGGTGGGGGAGGCAATTGGGTGCGTGACAAACCCGCATGAACCAAACTTACCGTTTCCGACGCGATTGCACATTGATTGCTGATGATTAACGTCCTCTCCGGCAGCTAGACTGATTGACAGGCTGGCTGCCATCAGGAGCTGCAACGCAGGGGGGGGGACGCGGGAAAGAGAGAGAGCCAGACGTCATCCGGCGCTGGACTGGAACATCGGCAGGGAGAGGGGAAGACTGGGGTGGGGAGAGGGGAGGACCGGGGGGGAGAGAGGGGAAGATCAGGGGGGAGAGGGGAAGACCAGGGGGGGGAGAGAGGGGAAGATTGGGGGGAGATTGGGGGGACATCGGGATGGTGAAGAGGGGGACATCGGAGTGGGAGACATCGGACATCGGAGCAGGTTTCAAAGGTAGGTGCATCTAGTGTTTTAACGTCATTGCATGTTTTTTTATTTAATTAATTTAGTTTCTTTCTCCCTGATCCGGTGAATCAGAACCAGTGGGCAAGCCGCCCAGGTAAGTTAAAAAACCTTTCTAATCACTTACTCTGTCACAGGTAAAGTGCCTTAAGTACCTCAATGAGGTACATTTGGATCTTTAACTGTCATCCCGCCAGCTTTAATTGCCGGCTGGACTTCAGGTTTTGGGTCGCCCATGCGCACGCAGGTGGGTCCCTAGGAAACTCGGAAGCTGGCGGGTTGGAACCAGCTTCCGAGCCCAAATGGGATTTGTGTGATTTTCGGAAACCCCCGTCCCCAACGCACCCTCATTTGCCTCCTGTAATCACCCCCATTCAGTCTATGTGTATTAGGTTCCAGTACAGCTACAACACTGGCATCTACCCGACAATGTGGAAAATTGCCCAGGTATGTCCTGTCCACAAAAAGCAGGAGAAATCCAATCTGGCCAATTACCGCCCCATCAGTCTACTCTCAATCATCAGCAAAGTGATGGAATGTGTCGTTCACAGTGCTATCAAGCGGTGCTCACCGATGCTCAGTTTGGGTTCTGCCAGGACCACTCGGCACCAGACCTCATTACAGCCTTGGTCCAAACATGAACAAAAGAGCTGAATTCCAGAGGTGAGGTGAGAGTGACTGCCCTTGACATCAAGGCAGCATTTGACTGAGTGTGGCACCAAGGAGCCCGAGTAAAATTGAAGTCAATGGGAATCGGGGAAAACTCTCCAGTGGCTAGAGTCATACCTAGCACAAAGGAAGATGGTAGTGGTTGTTGGAGGCCAATCATCTCAGCCCCAGGACATTGCTGCAGGAGTTCCTCAGAGCAGTATCCTAGGCCCAACCATCTTCAGCTGCTTCATCAATGACCTTCCCTCCATCATAAGGTCAGAAATGGGGATGTTCGCTGATGATTGCAGAGTGTTCAGTTCCATTCGCAACCCCTCAAATAATGAAGCAGTCCGAGCTCGCATGCAGCAAGACCTGGACAACATCCAGGCTTGGGCTGATAAGTGGCAAGTAGATCAAATCGGGCCAGGACCTACTCTGTTAATGGTAGGGCGTTGGGGAGAGTTATAGAACAAAGAGATCTAGGAGTACAGGTTCATAGCTCCTTGAAAGTGGAGTCACAGGTGGATAGGGTGGTGAAGAAGGCATTCGGCATGCTTGGTTTCATTGGCCAGAACATTGAATACAGGAGTTGGGATGTCTTGTTGAAGTTGTACAGGACATTGGTAAGGCCACACTTGGAATACTGTGTACAGTTCTGGTCACCCTATTATAGAAAGGATATTATTAAACTAGAAAGAGTGCAGAAAAGATTTACTAGGATGCTACCGGGACTTGATGGTTTTACTTATAGGGAGAGGTTAGATAGACTGGGACTTTTTTCCCTGGAGAGTAGGAGGTTAAGGGGTGATCTTATAGAAGTCTATAAAATAATGATGGGCATAGATAAGGTCGATAGTCAAAATCTTTTCCCAAAGGTAGTGGAGTCTATAACGAGGGGGCATAGATTTAAGGTGAGAGGGGAGAGATACAAAAGGGTCCAGAGGGGCAGTTTTTTCACTCAAAGGGTGGTGAGTGTCTGGAACGAGCTACCAGAGGCAGTAGTAGAGGCGGGTACAATTTTGTCTTTTAAAAAGCATTTGGACAGTTACATGGGTAAGATGGGTATAGAGGGATATGGGCCAAGTGCAGGCTATTGGGACTAGCTTAGTGGTATAAACTGGGCGACATGGACATGTTGGGCCGAAGGGCCTGTTTCCATGTTTTAACTTCTATGATAAGTAACATTCGCGCCAGACAAATGCCAGGCAGTGACCATCTCCAACAAGAGAGAATCTAACCACCTCCCCTCGACATTCAACGGCATCACCATCGCCGAATCCCCCACTATCAACATCCTGGGGGTCACCATTGACCAGAAACTTAACTGGACCAGCCATATAAATACTGTAGCTACAAGAGCAGGTCAGAGGCTGGGTGTTCTGTGCCGAGTGACTCACCTCCTGACTCCCCAAAGCCTTTCCACCATCTACAAGGCACAAGTCAGGAGTGTGATGGAATACTCTCCACTTAACTGGTTGAGTGCAGCTCCAACAACACTCAAGAAGCTCGACACCATCCAGGACAAAGCAGCCCGCTTGATTGGCACCCCATCCACCACCCTAAACATTCACTCCCTTCACCACCGGCGCACAGTGGCTGCAATGTGTACCATCCACAGGATGCACTGCAGCAACTCGCCAAGGCTTCTTCGACAGTACCTCCCGAACCCGCGACCTCTACCACCTAGAAGGACAAGAGCAGCAGGTACATGGGAACAACACCACCTGCACGTTCCCCTCCAAGTCACATACCATCCCGACTTGGAAATATATCGCCGTTCCTTCATCGTCGCTGGGTCAAAATCCTGGAACTTCCTTCCTAACAGCACTGTGGGAGAACCTTCACCACATGGACTGCAGCGGTTCAAGGCGGCGGCTCACCACCACCTTCTCAAGGGCAAGTAGGGATGGGCAATAAATGCCGGCCTCGCCAGCGACGCCCACATCCCATGAACGAATTAAAAAAAAGGTGGGTTTCGGTGGGCATGTCCAGAGTGTGTGGAAGGGGCAGCATAAAGGAACCATGATTTGGCTGCCAGTGGTGTTCAGTACTAAAGCTACTGTCTCTACTGTGCCGTATCCAGAGGCAGACTGGAATTAAAGAAGCATTTTTAAGTTTGATTGAACCCTGTTTGTTGAAACTGCTTTTAATAAAGGATAGACTTTCTTCTAATTGGAAGAAGCCTACTGTATTCTGTTTACTACAAGTATTCATTAACATAGAAGACTACCACATTCTAAGAATTTTATACATTTCAATGAGATCACCTCTCATTTTTTTAAACTCCAGAGAGTATAAGCCCATTCTACTCAATTTCCCCTTCTAGGACAACGCTCTCATCCCAGGGATCAATCTAGTGAACCTTCGTTGCGCCCGCTCTAAGGCAAGTATATCCTTCCTTAGGTAAGGAGACCAAAACTGTACACAGCACTCCAGGTGTGGTCCCACCAGAGCCCTGTATAATTGCAGCAAGACCTCCTTACTCTTATACTCCAACCCCCTTGCAATAATGGCTAACAAACCATTTGCCTTCCTAATTGCTTGCTGTACCTGCATGTTAACTTTCTGTGATTCATGTACAAGGACACCCAAATCCCTCGGAATACCAACATTTCTTCGTCTTCCACCTTTTAAAAAATATTCTGCTTTTCTATTCTTCCTACCAAAGTGGATAATCTCACATTTCCCCATAGTATACTCCATCTGTCACCTTCTCACCCACTCACTTAACCTGTCTATATCCCTTTGCAGACTCTTTACGTTCTCCTTGCAGCTTACTTTCCCAACCAGCTTTGTATCGTCAGCAAACTTGGATACATTGCACACGGTCCCTTCATCTAAGTCATTGATAAATATTGTAAACAGCTGAGGCCCAAGCACTGATCCCTGTGGCATCGCACCAGTTACAACCTGCCAACTTAAAAATGACCCATTTATTCCTACTGTCTGTTTTCTGTCCATTAACCAATCCTCAATCCATGCTAATATATTACCCCCAATCCCATGAGCCCTAATCTTGTGTAACAACCTCTTGCGTGTAACCTTATCAAATGACTTTTGAAAATTCAAATGTACCACATCCATTGGTTCCCCATTATGCTAGTTACACCCTCAAAAAATTCTAATAGATTTGTCAAACACGACTTCCCTTTCATAAAACTGCATTGGCTCTGCCTAATCATATTATGATTTCCTAAATGCCCTGTTACCAGGTTCTTAATAATAATTTCTAGCATTTTCCTTACTACTGATGTCAGACTAACTGGTCCATAGTTCCCTGTTTTCTCTCTCCTTCCTTTCTTGAATAGCAGGTTACATTTGCTACCTTTCAATCCACGGAGACTGTTCTAGAATCCAGGGAATTCTGGAAGATCAAAACCAATGTATCCACTTACTAATAATAATTACTTTAAGTTCCTCATTCTCATTAGAACCTTGGTTCCCCACTATTTCCGGTATGTTTTTTGTGTCTTCTACTGTGAAGACAGATACAAAATATTTGTTTAATGTCTCTCCCATTTCCTTATTCCCCATTATGATTTCTCCTTGTACTTGTAAAAGCTCTTACAATCTGTTTTTATATTTCTTGCTAGTTTACTGTCCTATTCAATTTTCTCCCTCTTTATCAATTTCGTGGTCTTCCTTTGCTGATTTCTAAAACCCTCCTAACCCTCAGACTTACTACTCTTTTTGGCATCATTGTAAGCCTCTTCTTTTCATAGTATCCTTAACTTCTCTCGTTAACCACAGTTGGATCATTTTTCCCTTGGAGTTTTATTCCTCAAGGGAGTGTATATTCATTGAGAATTATGAATTATTTCCTTAAATGTTCACCATTGCTTATCTATCATCATATCTTTTAATCTAATTTCCTAATCTACCTTAGCCAACTCGCCCCTCTTACCTATGTAATTGGCTCTGTTTAAATTTAAGACCCAAGTTTCGGACTTAACTACATCACTTTCAAACTCAATATGAAATTCTATCATATTATGATCACTCTGCCCCAGAGGATCCTGAACTATAAGAGTACTAATTAACCCTGCCTCATTGCACAATACTAGATCTAAAATAGCCTGTCCCCTAGTTGGTTCCTTGACATATTGTTCTAGAAAGCTGTCTCGAATGCACTCCATGACCTCATCCTCCAAACTACTTTTGCCAATTTGGTTTGCCAGTCTATGAGAAGATTAAAGTCCCCCACAATTATTGCATTACCCTTGTTACAAGCTCCTCTAATTTCCTGATTTATACTCTGTCCAACACTATAACTACTGTTAGGGGGCCTATAAACTACTCCCACCAATGTTTTCTGCCCCTTGTTATTTCTTAGCTCCACCCATACTGATTGTACATCCTGATTTTCTGATCTAAGATCCTTTCTCATTACTGCCTTTATCTCATCCTTTATTATCAGGGCTAACCCCTCTACTTTTCCGTTTTGCCTATCTTTTCTAAAAGTCAAGTACCCTGGAATATTTAGTTCTCAACCTTGGTCATCCTGCAACCATGTCTCAGTAATGGCTACTAGATCAAACCCATTTATCTCTATTTGTGCCATTAATTCATCTATCTTGTTACTAATGCTTCGTGCATTCAGATACAGCGCCTTTAATTTTAACTTTTACTATTTTTCTCTGATGTGACCTTAGTCACTAATGCCCTATTACCTTTGTTAAACTCTCTGTCCCTTCCTGACACACTTCTTGCTTTTACCCAAACTGCTACTCTACTCTACAGCCTTGACTTTTCTCTTTAGACTTACAGATTTACCCTCCCCTCCTCTTATTAGTTTGAAGCCCTAACTGCTGCCCTAGTTATTTGATTCACCAGGACATTGGTCCGAGCCAGTTTAAGTGGAGCCCGTCCCAACGGAACAGCTCCCTCTTTCCTCAGTACTGGTGCCAATGCCCCATGAATTGAAACCCCTGCATCCCACACCACTCTTGCAGCCACGCATTTAACCATCTAATCTGTTTGTCCCTATGCCAATTTGCACGTGGCTCAGGTAGTAATCCAGAAATTATTACCTTTGAGGTTCTGTTTTTTAATTTGGACCCTAGCTCCTCAAACTCCCTCAGCAGAACCTCATTCCTAGTTCTACCTACGTCTTGGTTCCTACATGGACCACGATAACTGGATCCTCCCGTTCTGCTTCAAGTTCTTCAAATTGGCAAAAGTAGTTTGGAGGACTTTCCAATACAATGTACGTCAATGGGAGTAAATTATTTTCATATGAAATTTAAATCAAATCTGATTTCCATAATATTGGATAAAATTGAATGTGACTTGTTGAGATGGATATCTCTGCCCATATCATTGTCGGGTCAATTCATCCTTGAAAATGAATATTTTGCCTCGATTGAACTATCTGAACTGCTTTGTCATACCTAGTTTCGAATTGATATTTTAAGCAGATAGAGGACTCATTTAAATAGCCACAAGTGAAACTAAGTAGAATGTATAACAACAGGACTTTAGGATGGTTTGGTCTTCCAGACCCAAAAGAAAATACACTTTATTTCAGTATAGAGTGCTCCTAAATATATCCCCAAAGTGAAAGTACTTCAGGCAAGTGGTGAATTAAGAAAGCAGTTGTTGGTGATGACCAACTTTTAATTCTTCCTGTACCCTAGGAGAATCTCAGCTTCCTTAACCAATCTAGTATTTGAAGTCAGTTATGCCATCTGTTGGACTCTGAACAGAATTTAAAAGGGATCCCCAATATCACACCCCAATGTCACTTTTTAGAATAGTAATTGTTACATTTCTTTATATAATTTATCTTCTAGTGAATTATCCCCTATCTTAGACTACATGGTCGTCCCATCTCTGCTGCTGAACGGATGGGTGAATATCTTCCTCCCAAACAACTGCCAGTACCCTCCATAGCCAGGCAACTGGGATCACTTGGTCTCTCCAAGTTCTTTTCCTCACCGCCACTGCAGGGATAAACTGCAGCCTTTACACTCTGTCTTCCCTACTCAGTGTAGCTCAGTTGAGGGATTGAACTGGGCAAACGTCAAACACTAAGTTCATTCTCTGAACACTGGTGTTCCAATGCTTGATGCCACCATATTGTCTCAAATGTTATTAATCTTTTTTAAGAATTTATAGGTGAACCTGTTTTAAGAAAATAAGTTTTGGTGTTTAACATTCGAGATCTGTATTTCAAATGTGAATTTGTGTTTGTGTGATGATTTAGAGGAGAAAGATGTGGTGGACAAAAATATTAAACATAATTTTGAAATACTAAACAGAATATCAAAGTAAGATAGTATGTTATCTTCAATTATTTGTATTTTATTTATTCTCCATATATAAAGAACTGGTTATTAGGTTGATGGGATTGAACAAGATAGTCCTTTATGGATCTGAATGTAGGTCGGTGCCATTTTTTATTTTTCAGAAGGATTGTGGGCGCTAAATTGGGCCGTGTAGCGCCCGTTATTTCGGCGCTACATGGCCCCTCCGACATCCAAGATGGTGTCTTGGATGCGCATGCACGTTTCCAGCGTGACATACGCCGGACGCCATCTTGGTATAGGAATTAGCACATGCGCAAATACCGAACGCTGGAAGCATGTAAAGTAGGGAGAAAATGGGTACAATCAGTGTGCAACTCTGATTTAAAGTGATAGACACCATTTTGGACCTTAACATTCAACTCAACGCATAGTCTTAACCCCAACCATCTGAACGTGTCTTACAGTGCCTGGAGGACCCCCCCCTCCCCCACCAGCACTATTTAAAGGGATCATGCAGGTGTTGCAGGTTAGTTGCTGGATTATTGCTTCTGGCTGCTGGTGGAGTAGGAAGTGTTTTTTGATGCTCCCTATTCTTGCTGAGATTTCTTAGAGTACACTTGAGAGTGGTTTGGCAGGTACTGCCTTACGGTTCAGAAAGTTACAACTGTGATTGAACAACATTCCTGGCAATCATGGGCGGTCTGCTAGGGCTCCCGCTGGACATTGAACACGACTTGGAGCATGCAGAAAGGCCATGCATCGCAGGTCAAGCTGCGAGGAGAGGGAGGATGAGGAGGGGCAGGCCGCTGAGCAGGAGGCCCTACCCAATCAGGGCCTTCCGGGATCAATTCTCTTACCTCAACATGACCGAGGAGGATTGCATCTGATGCCTGAGGTTCACCAAGGAAGCCGTCTGTCAACTGGTGCGGCCACAACTGCAGCCTCAGAGCAGGGCAACGACAGCATTGCCTGTGGCTGTGAAGGTCAACGTGGCGCTGAATTTCTACAGCTCAGGATCATTTCAGGCCTCTGCTGGCGACATGTGCAACATCTCGCAGTATGCAGTGCACTGCTGCTTAAGGGAGGTCACAAATGCACTGTACCAGATGAGGAACAGGTTCATCACTTTCCCTCTCCACAGAGACAAGCAGAACGAGTGAGCACTGGGGTTCACTCGCATTGTTGGCTTCCCCATGATGCAGGGTGCCATTGACTGCATGCATATCGCCCTGCGTGCCCCGCTTATCAACTCAGCCGTCTTCATCAACCGAAAGGGCTTCCACTCCCTCAATGTGCAGATGATGTGTGACCACTCGCATCGGATCATGGAGGTTGATGCCCGCTACCCTGGGAGCAGTCACGATGCCTTCATCATGTGGCAGTCAGAAAGAGTTATCTTTCACCCGACTCGGCAAGTCAAAAGCTGGCTACTGGGCGACAAGGGCTATCCCCTCACGCGGTGGCTCGTGACACCAGTCAGGAATCCATGCACACGTGCACAGCAGGCCTATAATAAGAGCCAAACTGCCACACGCAACATCGTGGAGCACACCATAGGCCTCCTTAATCAATGCTTCCGCTGCCTGGACCGGTCTGGAGCCCTGCAGTACCTCGCTCAGCAGGTGGGCAGATTCGTGGTGGTCTGCTGCACGTTGCACAACCTCGCCATCATGAGGGACCAGTCTTTGCCACCAATAATTGGAGAAAACCCTGAGCCAATGGTGGAAGAGGAGGGGCTGCGGAGGAAGAGGCGGAGGAGCAGGAGGAGGAAGAGGCTGAGGAGGAGGAGGGGATGGAGTCGGAAGAGGAAGTGGAGGAAGACGCAAGGGTGCAACAGGAACCGCACGCCTTGTCTGCAAGGGCTCTGCGTGCTCACCTGATCCGTGCCCGCTATCAATAATGTGAACTACATCCCCCAACTCACCAACAGTCCTACACTCCCCACCTTTCCGCTCCCACAAGACAATCAATTCACCCTCCATCTGATTACATATTGATTTCCGTCTCAGCTTATTGCATAAATAAAAACCACCAACAAATGCAAAATCAAAGTCTCATTTATCAATGAATAAATGAAATTATGCAAACATAACAGAACTATTCACCCTTGTGCATTCCCTTAGTGCCTTTTGTTCATGTGCCTTTACCTATCCTAGTGCTCCTACGAGGTGCTTCCCCAGTGGCTGGAGCATGAGTGGTGGGAGGCTGCTGGCCTTCAATGGAGGAACATGCAGATGGCCTTGGAGGACGACCTCGAGCAGCTCTGGGCCGGGAGAGCCCAGCTTCAGACTGCACCATCTCGGCAAGGGCTGCAGCAGTCTGGCCTGGCTGGCCGATAGGCAACAACCGGCGAAGTGGCAGGGGTGGGAGCAGGAAGGCTGTCGTCCTGAGAGAGGACAGCAGGTTCCACTGCCGTGGTGCCACTGCCACTTGAACAGGGCGGCGCCACAGCAATCCTGGTGATCTGTTGGAGAACAGATTACTGGAGTGCTGTGATGTCCTGGAAGCCCTGTTCAACAGTGGACCCCAGACCTACGATAGCAGCATTCTGAGCTCCAAATGCAGCAGTCAGACCTTGGATGGCAGACATTTGTGCTGCAATGGAAGCTGTGACATCGGTCATCAGATGTTGCATCATGGTGGGTTCCACAGGTGTGCTGATGGAAGTGACCCATCATGTTGGAAAGGATGGGCTCCAAACTCTGTGCAAAGCCCTGTGCCCAGTTGGAGCTGGACTCCTCATTGTGTGCAGACTTTCTGGCAGATTTTCCAGTACCCCAAGCAATTGGTGGTGTACACTCATCAGTCGTCTTCTGTAGCCTGGCCCATCGAAGTCCTCATCTGACTCCTCTGCAGCAGAACTAGTCAGCGAGCTGGCACCTGTGGTATCCGTTCCCCCCCGCCACAGCTCCTGCGCACTTGTGCAGATCCCTCCTCTAACCTAGCCACTAAAGGACAATGCAGTGTCAGTCTCTGAGCTGGTGGAAGCAAGTATCAGATCGAGTGACGGTGTGGCTTCAGTGTCCCCCTCCTCCTCGGACGGTGCCGCCACGCGTTCTTGGGTATCTGCAATGACAAAGGGAAACAGGTTGAGTTTTGAGTGGGGAGAGGAGCAAGTAAGACAACATCTGCAGCACGTGAGTCAGAAAAGATTATGGGAGGAGGGAGATGTGGGAAAGGAAAAGAAGCATTAGATATGCAGAGATCCCCTTCATTGGGACCTCCAGCGTGGCATGTGGTCACGGCTGCAGCGACGGCTCACCCAATGATCTGAAGCACTCTCTCCTCTAGGGGGGTGAGGATGTGTAAGCATCCCCGTCCACCCTGAGGTCTCTCCTGATGCTGGCTGTTATACGCCACCTTCTCCTGCAAGACAGAGGACAGTGTGTCTGTGAGTATCCTGCAAGGTGTATGGGTGATGTGCCTGTTGAGGTTGAATAGCTGCCAGTTTGTGTGACCTGTGAGTGTTGGTTTGTGGCCTGCAAGTGTGGTTCTATGTGCTGATGAGATGCAGCATGCCGAGTGCAGCATTACGTATGGATGGGCAGTGTTTGTTGGTGGGTGGGTACTGGGGAGTGTGATGCGTGGAGCAGTGGTGCAGTTGGTAGGATGTGCCACTTGACACTTGCATTCAGTCACCTTGACCATTCGTGTCAAATCATTGAACTTCTTTTGGCACTGCACCCATGTGTGTGGTACAATGCTCCTGGCGTTGACTTCCTGCGCCACAGCCTGCCAATGCCTGCGGAGCTGCAGTCTGGAGGGTCTCCTGCCACCCTGCGGGCACATGTTGGCCCACCTTTCGTCCACCCCTTCCACCAGGGCCCCCAGTGCATGGAGAAGTGTGAAGCCATCTCTCGTGCCGGTCCTGCTATCCTCGTGGCCATCTTTCCCTTCTCCTGGTAAGCTGTGTACCTGCCATTTGAAATGTGCACCTGCACCTTTAAGAGGTGCAGGCTGCTGATGACGTGCGCTGTGCATGCCCCATTTCCAACTTCCTCATTCTCCGTGCAGCCTCTGAACAGCACGGGTAGCGCTTGCTGCACGGAGAATTCATGGTAAGTAACAGGCAACACGAAATACACATGCTGCCTGTGTAGGGGCCATCGGGCGCGTGGTACTAATGCAGCACGCTACCCCTGCCCGAAAACGGCCCTTATCAAATTTTTCCCCCATGTTTCTCATGGCTCTAGGACAGTAACAAACATTAATCTGAAACAAGATTTTGGTTTACATAGATGGATACATGTTTGCTTAAAAATAAGGCCTGTATATAATGCCTGTCTTCAAATTATTTAGTACAGGATTTTCCATGTTTATGGAATAGGTGGTTATTGGAATTATTACAAATGTTAAAGGGTAAAAGTTATTCAGAAAAAATGATAAACTGTGGTCTCATTTTAGACATTCAATTAAACGGAAGAAGTTGAGGTAATATAGGATGATTGGAAGTTAATGGTCTTTTTCTTTTTTTTTACAACATGGAAACAGGCCCTTCGGCCCAACATGTCCATGTCGCCCAGTTTATACCACTAAGCTAATACCAATTGCCTGCACTTGGCCCATATCCCTCTATACCCATCTTACCCATGTAACTGTCCAAATGCTTTTTAAAAGACAAAATTGTACCCGCCTCTACTACTGCCTCTGGCAGCTCGTTCCAGACACTCACCACCCTTTGAGTGAAAAAATTGCCCCTCTGGATCCTTTTGTATCTCTCCCCTCTCACCTTAAATCTATGCCCCCTCGTTATAGACTCCCCTACCTTTGGGAAAAGATTTTGACTATCTATGCCCCTCGTTATTTTATAGACTTCTATAAGATCATCCCTAAACCTCCTACTCTCCAGGGAAAAAAGTCTCAGTCTATCCAACCTCTCCCTATAAGTCAAACCATCAAGTCCCGGTAGCATCCTAGTAAATCTTTTCTGCACTCTTTCTAGTTTAATAATATCCTTTCTATAATAGGGTGACCAGAACTGTACACAGTATTCCAAGTGTGGCCTTACTAATGTCTTGTACAACTTCAACAAGATATCCCAACTCCTGTATTCATTGTTCTGACCAATGAAACCAAGCATGCTGAATGCCTTCTTCACCACCCTGTCCACCTGTGACTCCACTTTCAAGGAGCTATGAACCTGTACTCCTAGATCTCTTTGTTCTATAACTCTCCCCAACGTCCTACCATTAACGGAGTAGGTCCTGGCCCGATTCGATCTACCAAAATGCATCACCTCACATTTATCTAAATTAAACTCCATCTGCCATTCATCGGCCCACTGGCCCAATTTATCAAGATCCCGTTGCAATCCTAGATAACCTTCTTCACTGTCCACAATGCCACCAATCTTGGTGTGATCTGCAAACTTACTAACCATGCCTCCTAAATTCTCATCCAAATCATTAATATAAATAACAAATAACAGCGGACCCAGCACCGATCCCTGAGGCACACCGCTGGTCACAGGCCTCCAGTTTGAAAAACAACCCTCTACAACCACCCTCTGTCTTCTGTCGTCAATCCAATTTTGTATCCAATTGGCTACCTCACCTTGGATCCCATGAGATTTAACTTTATGTAACAATCTACCATGCGGTACCTTGTCAAAGGCTTTGCTAAAGTCCATGTAGACCACGTCTACTGCACAGCCCTCATCTATCTTCTTGGTTACCCCTTCAAAAAACTCAATCAAATTCGTGAGACATGATTTTCCTCTCACAAAACCATGCTGACTGTTCCTAATCAGTCCCTGCCTCTCCAAATGCCTGTAGATCCTGTCCCTCAGAATACCCTCTAACAACTTACCCACTACACTGAAGGGGACCGATTCAGCACCAACTCACACACACACCATTGGATCATTTAATCACCTTCAACACCTGAATTACATCACCACTTAATCCTCTATACACGAGGAAATACAAACCTTGTCCACGCAACTTGCCCTCATAATTTAAACATTTTAGCCCTGGTATCATTCTGGTGAAACCACGCTGCGTCCCCTCCACGGGCAATATGTCTTTCCTGAGGGGTGTGCCCAGAACTGAATGCAATACTTTAAATGGGGTCTCACCAGAGCTTTCTATCTGGAACATATTTCCACGTCTTTGAATTCCAGCTCCCTTGAGATAAAGGCCAACATCACATTAGACTTTCAAATTATTTTTTCGCAGTCCACTGGCTTTTAGTGATTTCTGTACTTCGATCCCTAAATCTCTCTGCTCCTCCATAGTTCCTAGCTTCGCACCATTTAGAAAACACTCTGACCTATATTGCTTCCGTCCAAAGTAGATGACCTTATTCTTCCCCATATTGAAAGTTTGAACAGGCTGGGGCTCTTCTGTATAGAAAAGAGGAGGCTGAGGGTGACCTGATATAGGGCTTTAAGATTATGTGAGGGCTTTATAGGTTAGGCATAGACAAGGTGTTCGCACTTGTGGGAGTGGGGACTCCAAAATATTGGGGCCATGAATATAATCCAGTCACTAATGTATCCAATCTGGCATTCAAGAGAAACAGACTTACCCAGAGAGGCGTTAGAATGTGCAACTCGCCACCACAAGGAGTAGTTAAGGTGAATAGAATGGATGCATTTACGGGGAAGCTGGATAAGCACATAGAGGAGTTTGCTCATAGGGTTAGATGAAGAGGGGTTGGAGGAGGCTCGTCTGCAGCATAAACACTGGTATAGTCTAGTTGGGCCGAATTGCCTGTTTCTGTGATGTACACTCTATGTAATTCTATGTAAGCTCCATCTGACACAGTTTTACCAACTCACTGAATCTATCAATTTCCCTTTGTAACTTTATGCTCCCATCTACACTACTCACTGCGCCACCTAACTCGATGTCAGCGACAAATGTGAGTATTCGGCTCTCTATTCCTTCATCTATGTCATTTATACATATCGGAAAAAGCTGATGCCCCAGAACTAATCACATCCTGTCAATTTGAGTACATACCTTATTATCCCGGGCCTCTGCCTCCCACCTTCTAACCAACTCCCTACCCATTTCAATAGGTTGCCTTAAATTCCACGCACTCTAATTTTTGTTGACAGTCTCTTATGTGGTCCCTTATTGGATGCCTTTGGAAGTCAATGTACATATAACACCCATAGACACTCCATTATCGATCACATTAGTTACATCTTCAAAAAGTTCAACGAGCTTTGTTAGACTTGACTTACCCTTTACAAATCCATGCTGGCTCTCTCTGATTACTCCATATTTATCCAAGTGCTCAGTCATTCTTTCCCAATAACGGATACTGGTGGAATTTCAATTACCAAATGTTGTGGTGAGTATGGATTCCTTGCAGGAGGGAGCTGGACAAATTCCTCAGAGGAAAGGATATTTCAAATTATAGAGGGTGAGTTATGGCATGTGGTGGGACAACTGAGATTCATGAGTTACTAGTCTCCTGGAGCTTGCTTGATTGCCTTGAGGGTTGGAGAGGAATTTACCACAGTTTTTCCTAAATTGGCCTCAAGTTTTCCTCTTTTTTTGCATATATTAGGGGATTATATGACTGGAGGAGGGCGGGGCTATGTTTGGATGCGGCAGCTTGATGGACCGAATGGTCTCTTCCTGTCCTTCTCATATGTTTGTATCAACTCTTTGGGAAGAGAAGGTTAGAAGATCGTAATGTTTTGAGTACTGAAGAAATGGCTTTTTTATTGTAAATTTACAATAAAATTTGGCAGGAATGTCCAAGCTCATAGAGTCATAGAGTTATACAGCACGGATAGAGGCCCTTCGGCCCATCGTGTCCGCGCCGGCCATCAGCCCTGTCTACTCTAATCCCATATTATAGAGTCTCGGTGGGAAGTTTAGGTGCCTACCATGAAATCTCACTGACCACATCTAAAGTTTAAATGTTCATCCATGTTCCCATTAATTTGCAAATGTCTCAAACTGCTTATGCTAACAATTCTTGGTGTTATGATTTAGAATTTACCCACCAATATAACGATAGTACTAACAACAGCCAGTTCCAAACCTCCAGGACAAACTAGCCAGTGACGATAAAGTCCCAAGGGAAGTGAAACTTGTAGCATAAAAGGAAAAACTTGGAGGGCCATGGGGAAGGAGCAGGGAAGAGGGACTAATTGGATAGCTCATCAAAGAGCCAGCACGGGCACGATGGGCCGAATGGCCTCCTGTTGTGCGGTAAGATTATATGATTCTAAAGACATATCCAAACAGTTCTCCTTCATAATTCAGAACTCTCAGATATACAATGAAAAGGTTTCCTTTGGCCCAAGCGCAGGATCTATGAGGTGAATTTGTGGCAAAAAGGGGAAGTGATTGTAGGGAGGGAAGACTCTAGCTTACACTGATCTCATGATGAGTACCCTGGAGAAGGAGTTAGCCTCACAGCAGGCATGCATCTTTGACATGACATGAAAACCTGGATTAAGCAGTTGGTGATGAGTAAGCCTGGCATTTAGAATTGAACTTGGATGTCTAGAATATCAAGATGCTTAGCACAACACAAGCTGTCCTGCTTTAGTCCCTCCACGACAATGAAAGTAGATGTCCTAAAACTGATGAGATTTAGGACAACATCTACTTAAATGTATTAACTGAAGGCTGGAAATGAAGACACTGGATTATGTCTCTAGAGTTTGGTGATTCCATTGATTGAGTTGCAAAGAGGCAAGCAATAACTATAAAGCTCCACACCTCCAACAGGTGGAACCAGTATTTAGCAAGGTATACTGTATGTCCATGCTGTGTTCAGAAGGATGGTGGCAACGCCATTGTGGTTAGTTGTGCTGTTCACCATGTTGCTCATGAGGAACTCCTATTACTTGCTGCCTGCCTAGCATTCAAACCCATGTCAGTTTTTTTAATGACCAACTAGTGACTGTCCTCCTTGTGAGGGGTGGGAGATACCGAGCCAGACGGGTGTATAGTGCTCCAGATCATCACTGATGATCAACCAGCCAGTCTGACTCACTGATGGAACCTGGAGTGTGGACCAGTCACCGGGCGCTCGGATTGTTCCTACTAATCTCCAGAAAGCTCTACAGGTCAAAGCACAAGTTGGTAGGGTGGTCCTCGCTGGACAAGCAGTGCACAACTTACCGGCACTCGGCTCTGGAGAGCTGCATGATGTTAGCTGGTTAAACACTATTATCCCCGTGGACAGTTGGGAGTCTTGTACCTTAACTCTAGGTAAATGGGATGGGTCCCTATAGCGTGTTTGCTCACCATATTGAGCAAACAAAATTTTGTAGGTGAGTGTACATTTATTTGTTGTTTGAATTGGTATACTTTTGAATATGATGATGGGTTTACACTGATGTCAGACACTGACTGTTCCCCCCCCCCAAAAAAAAATAAGCGTAAGTAGAACTGAGTTGCGTGAACTTTCTTGACTCCATTTGGCCAAGACAATAGTTCGCACACCTTTAAAGTGTTCGGGTGGGGGAATCGGAACAAGTTAGGGATATACGAGAATTTATGTTTTAATTGTACTTGTGTGGGAGAGAAGGGAAGGTGAGGAATGGGTTTCTTTTTGAGATCCGGTCAATTCGGCAAACGCAGCAAGAAGTTCCTTGAAAATTCAGATTAGACGGTCGGCGGCAGGGAGAAGGTTCATCGATATGGGAAATGGTTTAAAATCTAGAAAAGAAAATACAGTTCTCTGTAAATATTAAATGTGACTTTAAATGTATTTTCTGTTTCACATTTGCAAATTGTTTAGTGAGAGCAGCTTTAAAAAGATTTCCCGAAACATTTATTCGGATACATTTATTTCAATAAACGGATAGGATTTGCCGTCCGGATCGTTCCTCGTTGGTGTTGAGTTTCCCACTTCGTTAACTCCACCTCTCCTCACACTCGGATCTTCCCCTTGACCTGTCCCGGCTGCTCTCGCTGTGCTCTGGTCTCCAATTTGCTGAACCCCTTCAGTTTCCACCTGGTGCCCGAACAGTCAGTTCAGTTCGGGTTTTATCTCCCCGGATTAAACATACTTTCGGGCTGCTCTTCCCAGGATAGGACACAATGTAATAAATATTCAATTAACCTATAGATTTCTTTCCCGGGTTGGTAAGGTTTTTTGAGCTTCGTTGAGTTTCTGTTCAGTTTTTGAAATGTCAGTTCGTGCCCCAGATTTGACGAGGCCTTTTACAGCCGACGAGTATTCTGGCTGAGAGTGCGCGGCTCTGGGCAGATACAGTTTCATTGTCAACCTAGTTAATTAACAGAAGGGGTGTGCTTGGATGAGTTTATTACTATCTGGGTTAGCGGGCCGGCATTGAGCTGCACAACAATTAGAAAGAGTCCAATGTGTATGGTGATATCACTTGGATTTTAGGGAATGTGTAAACATTTGTAGGGGATTTTGCGGAGTGTGTAAACATTTGTAGGGGATTTTGGGGAGTGTGTAAACATTTGTAGGGGATTTTGGGGAGTGTGTAAACATTTGTAGGGGATTTTGGGGAGTGTGTAAACATTTGTAGGGGATTTTGCGGGGTGTGTAAAGAATTGTAGGGGATTTTGGGGAGTGTGTAAACATTTGTAGGGGATTTTGGGGAGTGTGTAAACATTTGTAGGGGATTTTGGGGAGTGTGTAAACATTTGTAGGGGATTTTGGGGAGTGTGTAAACATTTGTACCGGAGATTTGTTGGCCCGTGTGGTTTGAAAACTCAGCATCAGCCATCCACTGGTCGGAGTAAGAGAAGGAACTGACGGCAGATTGGAAGAGGAAAAGTATCCTTACATAACCTTCGAGGGAGACCTGTTATTTTTGATGAATGTTAGCAAGATGTGGAATTAATTAGAAGTTCCGCTCTATTCCTTGGAGCTAAACGGGACCAATACTTTTGCTTTTGGGCCGATTAGCTTCAGGGTAACGGATTTAAGAATCCGAATTTTGCCAAGCTGAAATCTGGAAGTATTAAATTAGAATTCATGCACTGTCATTTCATAAGAACGTATGAGAAGGAGCAGAGATGGCCATTAGATCCATGGAAGCTCATCCCTCTTTTTATGTTGTTCCTATTTATTACCAATTTTCAACCAATTTACCTAGTCCAGTTTTTATCCTGTATTCCTGTAGAGTTTCGTCTTTCGTGTGTAACTTTTGTCAAAAGCTTACTGAAAGCCCAAATAAGCCGCTCCATAGCGAATTCTATTATCAAATGTATCCCTCAAAGGAAGTCCAGGAAGTTTGTCAGACTGGATCTTCTCCTTCTAAATTTACTCTGGCGGATTATTAAGTTGTAGTAGCTTCAAGTTCTTCAAAAAAAATCTTAAGCTTTGACATTAACTGGACGGATGAGTTCTATATTACCCATATGACTGAAGTGAATTAAGCCAATGTTTGTGAAAAAAACGTCTCCCCTGCAGTTGGTGACTGGAATTCTTAATCACTTTTCAAAATTAAGGGGCATACAATTTCTGGATGGAAATATATTAAGTTTTGGGGCTTCAAAGAACTTATAGAATAAAAACGTATTCTTTTTATAGCACCTTTGACGTCTTCAGGATATCGCAAAGCATTTAACAGCCAACGGATCTGTTTTTGAAGTGTGGTGGCTCTTGATTTGTACACAAACGTGGTAACTAATTTGTGCACGGCAAATCCCACAAACTACAAATAAGTTAAATGACTAGTTAACCTGTTTTTAATGATGATGTTTGATGGATGAAGGTTAGCTAGAAACCCGATTCTTCAAATAGTGGATTGTTTAAACGTCTTTCGTGTGTCTTATCCCAAAGACAGCATCCCTAACAATACACTCCCAGTACTGTACGAGCGGCAGCGTAGATAATGTACTCACCTCTCGGAGTGGGGCTTGAACGCTTAACCTTATGACTCAGGCCAGAGTGCTACCACTGAGCCAAGCTGGTATTTTTTTACTGGATTCCTTATCGATAGGTTTTCATTTCCACGTGGAGCCGTATCTACACAGAACCACGGAGATCATAGCCACCGAAGAAAATCAGTAGCTTCTAGATGAATGGGTCTTCACGTTTCAGATGGAGGGATAGATCTGTTGCAGATGAATAGATGACTTTGTTCTGCAAGAAGGTTGTCTGGTATATGAGTGGAAGAATACTCTTGTCACAGTTAAAAGGATGTCTGCATCCCATTATTTCATTCGATGATCGAATAAGGGTAATAGCCCTCGTTCAAATAAAAATCAATCCTTAATCGAATTCTTTTAGCAAAATAATTAAACAGTTGTGTAAAAAAAAGTCGACAACTTTCAGTGCCTGAATTATAATTGTACAAAATACTAATTCTGGATGGTCTGTCTTCTGTATAATGCTTTGGTCTAAACAGACGAACTATCCATTTCTGGGTGGAGCGACTACCTGGTTCTGAATGTTTTGATTTGGGTTGAAGATGGATGGGGCAGATGCCTGGATTCTGCATAGAAGGATTTTTGGCATCTGTGTTCAATGGTAATGACCGAGTTTGGGATAAAAGAATGATAGATTTTTGGTCAGCGGTTGTTGATTTCTGGAGACGTGGATGTTGAGTTCACGGTTTACGACTTGATGGCTGTTTGGGTTCAGTATGGAAAGCTGTCCCGGATCTGCCCAAATTCTGGGTATGGGGAAGAGGGGGTGAACCTAGATATCAATGGTGGGCTTGCTGGGTTGTGGATCGAAGCACTTCTGGCTTCTGGGCTGAGCTTTGAAAGGAAGGATGATTCTTTTTCTTGGCTGAATAGCAGTCTGTGTTAAAGGTTTGGTTCTGGACGATGATTCAGATTCTTCATGACTTAGATCAGAATCAGTATGCAGGGGTGACCTAAATCCGGTTCAATGCAGTATTTGGGTTTGGGGTATTGGATAGGGGCTGTTCCAGTTCTGGGTGGAGGAATGAGTTAATTCTTGATTATATCCTTGATGTAGGAGTGACTGGGTTCTAGGTTAACGGAAGCCCAAGTTTTGGATAGAAATGATCAGGGTTACTAGTGGAGCACTGCATGGATGGAAGCCTGTTAGAATACAGCATGAATGGATAAATGATTGGTCCCACTTATTTTGAGTTCCTGTTGGAATTATGTATGGTTTGTGAGTGATAACATGAGCATATGTATAGATGGCTATTTTAGTTCTGCATGGAGAAGGTAAATGTTCTGTATGAAAAGATGGCCCGATCCCAAATACAGGGTAGACCCATTCCTGGATCAATGGAAATATGGGTCTCATCTTTATGGACAGCTGTCTGGATTCTGTATGAGTGGAGGTATATGGAGGCTTTAAACTCTGAAGAGGTTCCGTGTGAAGAACGTTAAGAGGTTTGCAGGGAAAGTTCTGGATTGAAGGAGTTCCAGGTCCAAAAGGGATGCTGACCGGCTTCTTGACAGAGAACTTTGTTATGGGGTAAGATTTGTTCGGTTTTTGGAGGAAGCGCTCACTCGGTCCTGAATGGCAGGGTGTGACCCGGTTTCTGGGCTGTTCCGGAGCAGGTGTAGAGAGACTGGCAGAAAGTCGGCTTCGATCATGTGATTCTATGAATGGAACCTGACACCGAGCGGCGGGAGGGAGATGGGTCGGGCTAGGGCTCGGGCTCGGGCTCGGCAGCTCAGGGATGGAGACAACCAGAGTCACCAACTCCCAGTTTAAATCACCATCATCCCCTCCCGCCCCCACCCCTCCAAAAAAAAAAACTTCCAGTTTCTCATTCCTTGCCACGACGTCCCGGACTATGGATTATCTCGGGATACGCTGGAACTGAGCGGTTGAGCCGTTAGTGATCAGGGTTGAAGGCTGCTGTTCAGGTCCCAGATCAGCTCGGTGAGTCTGTGTGATCCCATCAACTTATTTAACTTATTCAACCTCTTTTTAAAAAAATACTCGCTCTCCATTAACCTCTACCGTCTAAGAATAAATGAATCGAACACCATCGGTTTCCCCATTTTGGTTTGTGACATTTTTCATTGTAATGTAGGAAAACATTTGTGATGATTGGATAAACTAAGACAGTACCTTGAGTAAGAACTCAAGAATTTAAGTCACGAAATTAAAGTGAAAAATTTGAGTTTGGCTAAAAGATAATTAAAGGAACTGTTCTTGTACACACCGAATATACGAATGACATGCTCAAAATCACATCTTTGAATAGCTTGCACCTTTTTGTTTAGCTGTTGCATGCTTCACAAATGACAGAAAGCAGCGCCTGCTTGTTATATATGTGTGTATATACATGCTTTCAATAATCCTCTAAATATTAACTAGCACTTTGCCAGACATAGGTGACCGAACCCTAATTATTAAATATGTGTTTCAAAGTCGCGAAATAGAAACCAGATTTTTTTTTGCAGCTTGTTAAAAATTATGTCCCGAAAACGTATTCAAGTAGTAATATCAAATTTACTCTTTCAAATTAAACTAAACCAAACCAAAGAAGCAGAAACTAAAGCTGAAACCTTAGCTGTCTGTGGCTGGAGGTGCTTGATTAGTATTTTTTTTCTGGAGCGCACACACACACACTCACACACATTCACATACTTGCACTCTGACACACACTCACCCTCACCCTCACATGGTTTAGTTAAAACTGGATTCGATGCATTTTTTTTCTAAGAAATGATGTGCATGTGCTCGCTGCTGAAGGTGAGAGGAAGGGAAAGTCACCGTGTCCATATAACTATTTGCTGTCCACCTTTGGAATGGTAAATCAAAGGGTTCGGGCGGCCCTTGGGCTGTTTTGGGGGCTCTCTTGGTTTTCAGGGTGAACCCTTTTTGGGGAAATCCCCATGACTGTTATATTTTTGGGTGCCTTCGTCGCTGGTCCGGTGGGTGTTATTCCTGAGATCGAGGGTTGGGGACTGATGAGTTCCTTCGTATTCTGTATTTGAAAAAAAAAGAACACTCGTGTTTCGAACAGGACCGAGAGGCTAGCTCCAGGAAGTGGCCGCAGAAGACTTTTGGAAAGGAGTCCAACAGCATGTTGCAGAGCAGAGGGTGGCGCTTTCACAGAAACACTAAGCCCAAACTGAGCATCGAATCTGTCTCATGAGAGCAGCCCCCAGGAGATTTCTCACCCTTGCCGCTTCGACCAGAGTCAAGACATGTCCGATTAGCTGGGGATTTAAACACAGCGCACATTATGAGTTGCAAGGGGCGACGAGTTCGACCGGTGCGCAGGAGGAGCGCCTGTGTCCGGCCCAGATTACAGGGAGCTCGGATTGGGACGCGGACAGCGGACGGTAAGTTTAACAATCCTACCACTATCAATTTCTCTCTCTCTCTCTCGATATATATGTATATATATATATGGCCCACATATTTAAGTATTAACATGCAGAGATCTGATTAATGGACAGTCAGGTTGATCGAATATATGTAGAGCTGTGAGTCTCACTTTCCAAATGTGACTATGAATTCTTTCATATGTTTTAATATCCACACGGATGTAATGGTGAGCAGGGGATTCCTGGCACTTTGTGGTCAGTAGTGGGCGACAAAGTGTCACTGTCATTCATATTAAGATCTGTAAGGCCGCGTAGCTCAGACATAACCCGCGTCATGTTATTTTCACACATCATTCTTGTAACAACTCGTGTTCAATTTTCGGCGGGTTCCATTAGCTGGGAGTTTATAGTAGACCCAATAATGACTAGTAAAGTTGTGATGTGTATTTTTGTTTCTGCTGGTGACGTTTTAATGCACCATTCCTGTTGTGACAAAGGGCGGGCACCTCCAGGGACGATGCTACTCTTTTGTTACGTGCAACAATATGGATGGGAGGAAGGTGGTAGAATCCACTGTGTCAAGTGGTCAGCATTAGCCCATCTGTCAGAGCAGTCTGTGAGCCGGCAATGTGGGATTGGCCGGGCAGAGGTACTAGTTTGAAGTGGGCACTGCTA
Organism: Heptranchias perlo; assembly: GCF_035084215.1. NCBI lineage: Eukaryota > Metazoa > Chordata > Chondrichthyes > Hexanchiformes > Hexanchidae > Heptranchias > Heptranchias perlo. Next base: position 25,437,530 of record NC_090333.1, read on the forward strand.
ATCTGCCCCTTCCTACATGTGTTCTCTCAAGCAAACAAACTATACTAATTATTTCACACTGGCATGTCTTTTTAATCAGGCTCCCTTTGCCTTTGGGTCAGATCCAAGGTATAAACGAAGACTGCTGCTCTGCTAATTGCGTGTTAGGGCTGGCTGTTTTTTCCACAAGTGTGAAGAAAGTCTCTTTCAGTAGTGAAAGAGTGCACGTCACACAGCGTGGTGGGTGAGATGCTCCGTTTATTTTGAAGGCCATTGTTACAGATACATTTTACATGATACATTGGCAATAACAGAGACTTGGCTCAATGAAGGGGAGGATTGGGTACTTAATATTCCTGGCTACAAGGTATTCAGGAAAGATAGGGAAGGAAAGAAAGGAGGGGGGCAGCAGTGTTGATCAAAGAATCTATTATAGCACTGGAAAGGGATGATGTAGTTGAGGGTCGAAGACAGAATCTATTTGGTTAGAATTAAGGAACAACAGAGGAGCTATTACGCTATTGGGTGTATACTATAGGCCACCAAATAGTAGGAAGAAAATAGAGGAGCAAATTTGCAGGCAAATTACAGAAAGATTCAAGAACCATAGAGTAGTGATAATAGGGGACTTCAATTATCCCAGTATAGACTGGGACAGTAACAGTGTAAAGGGCAAAGAGCGGCAGGAATTCCTGAAGTGTGTTCAAGAGAACTTTTGAAACTTGTGTTTCCAGCCCAACCAGGAAGGAAACAGTATTGGATCTAGTTCTGGGGAATGAAGTGAGGCAAATGGAGCATGTTTCAGTGGGGGAGCATTTGGGGAACAGTGATCATAACATCATTAGGTTTAGAGTTGTTATGGAAAAGAACAAGGAATAATCAAGCATAAAAATACTTAACTGGAGGAAGGCTAATTTCAGTGAGTTAAAAAGGGCTCTTGCCCAGGTGGATTGGAATCAAACATTAGTAGGCAAAACAGTAATTGAACAATGGGAGGCCTTCAAGGAGGAGTTGGTTCGGTTACAGATTAGACACATTTCCAAGAGGGGGAAAGAAAGGACATCCAAAGCTGGAACTCCCTGGATAACTAAAAATATAGAGATTAAAATGAAACTGAAAAAGGAGGCTTATGACACATGTAAGGTTCATAACACCAACATAGAACCAAGCTAAATACAGAAAGTACAGAGGAGATCTAAAAAAGGGAATAAGAAGGGCAAAGGGAGAGTATGGGAATAGATTAGCGGCTGACAGAAAAGGGAACCCAAAAGTCTTTTATAAACATATAAATAGTAAACGGGTAGTGAAAGGAAGGGTGTGGCCGATTAGGGACAAAAAAGATCTTCTTGTGGAGACAGAAGGCATGGCTGAGGCACTAAATGAATACTTCACATCAGTCTTCACTAGAGAAGAGGATGCTGCCAATGTAGCAGTAAAGGAACAGGTAGTATTGATATTGGATAGGATAAAAATAGATAAAGAGGAGGTACTTAAAAGATTGACAGTACTCAAAGTAGAAGAGTCATCCGGTCCAGATAGGATGCATCTTAGGTTACTGAGGGAAGTAAGGGTAGAAATTGCGGAGGCTCTGGCCACAATCTTCCAATCCACCTTAGATATGGGGGCGATGCCAGAGGACTGGAGGATTGCAAATGTTATACCCCAGTTTAAAAAAGGGGAGAGCGATTAAACCCGGCAACTACAGGCCAGTCAGTCTTCCATCGGTGGTGGTGTAACGTTTACAGACAATAATCTGGGACAAAATTATTTGGCACTCAGAAAAGTATGAGCTAATAAATGAAAGTCAGCATGGATTTGTTAAAGGAAAATCATGTTTGACTAATTTAATCGAGTTCTTTGATGAAGTAACGGAAAAGGTTGATGTTGTGCATATGGACTTTCAAAAGGCATTTGATAAAGTACCACATAATAGACTCGTCAGCAAAATTCAAGCCCATGGGATTAAAGGGACAGTGATAGCGTGGATACAAAATTGGCTAAGGGACAGGAAGCAGAGAATAGTGGTGAACGGTTGTTTTTCAGACTGGAGGGAATAATACTGTAGTATTCCCCAGGGGTCAGTATTAGGACCATTGCTCTTTTTGATATATATTAATGACCTGGACTTGGGTATACAGGGTATAATTTCAAAGTTTGCAGATGACACGAAACTTGGAAATGTAGTAAAGAATGTGGAGGATATTAACAGATTTCAGGAGGACATAGACAGACTAGTGAAATGGGCAGACACATGGCAGATTAAATTTAAAGCAGAGAAGTGTGAAGTGATACATTTTTGTAGGAAGAATGAGGAGGGGCAATACAAACAAAATGGTACAATTTTAAAGGGAGTTCAAGAACAGAGAGACCTGGGGGTGTACGTACACAAATCTTTGAAGATGGCAGGATAAGTTGAGAAGGTTGTTAAAAAAGCATATGGGATTCTTGGCTTTATTAATAGAAGCATAGAGAACAAAAGCAAGGAAGTTATGCTAAAACTTTATAAAACACTGGTCAGGCCTCAGCTGGAGTATAGTGTTCAGTTCTGGGCACCACACTTTAGGAAGGATGTCAAAGCCTTAGAGAGGATGCAGAAGAGATTTACTGGAATGGTACCAGGGATGAGGGTCTTCAGTTATGCGGAGAGACTGGAGAAGCTGGGGTTGTTCTCCTTAGAGCAGGGAAAGTTAAGAGGAGATTTGCTAGAGGTGTTCAAAATCAAGTACGGTCTTGATTGAGTAAATAAGGAGAAATTATTTCCAGTGGCAGAAGAGTTGTTAACCAGAGGACACAGAGTTAAGGTGATTGGCAAAAGTACCAGAGGCGACATGAAGAAACATTCTTTTATACAGAGAGTTGTTATGATCTGGAATGCACTGTTTGAAAGGGTGATGGAAGCAGATTCAATAGTAACTTTCAAAAGAGAATTGGATGAATACTTGAAGGGGAAAAATTTACAGGGCTACGAGGAAAGAGCAGGGAGTGGGACTAATTAGAAAGCTCTTTCAAAGAACCAGCACAGGCACAATGGGCCGAATGGCCTTCATCTGTGCTGTAACATACTATGATCCTATGATAGAACTGTAAATCTGAATGTCATTCCTGACCAATATAGAATCAGATACATGCACAAAAACACAGTACATAATTCTATGTTGTGTAAAGAACACTATCGGAGAGTAACATGTATAGATAGATAGCAGAACTGAATTAATGTACATTTCCAGGCAAGCAGAGGTAGTAAGGACATGAGAATGTGACCCATTAATTGTGCAAAGTGAGGTCACCACATAACAGCAAGATCTAAAGGTAATAATTGAAAGCAATGTACTGATTTCTACTGTACTAGTTGGGGGGACGGGCAGAAGTTTCTTACCTATATATCAGCTCTTGACTCTTCTGTATACTGTAACACTGTTGAACTAATTTTTAAAATTAAAACACTGGATGAACTCTAAAGTATGGTGGTGGTAAGGCTCAGACCAATTAAATACATCAAAATGTAATTGTGTTTTGGCAAGAACCGGATCACTCTCAAAAAATGACTTGAATGTGGAATTGATCATTGTGTAAAGTTTTCTGGTAGAACGATTAATCAGACATTCAGTCCCATGAGTTATGAACTTTCCAGTCAGTCATAAGGCATGACTGCAATCTTCTTTATACAACACGTGTTGGGTGCACAGACTATGTGGTAACAAAAAATATAATGCACATTCCATTGTGTCAATAGTGAATTAAACATTTAATTTGAAATGAAACATGAAAACAGATGTATAATGTGAATGCTCATCAAAACATAAGAAGGTAGCAACATGGAAAAGGTCATTCATTGTTCAGATCAATGTATAAAATGTACATACCTTTTACGTCTTCCTTCTGTCCTAACACTCAGCCCATAGCCCTTTATTTCCTCGTGAATATATCAACTTTTTTACATGCTACTACTGAATCCATATTCACTCCATTTGATGCCACTCTATTCCATAAGTTAAAAACATTAAAATATAAAGTAGTTAGTGACTCTGCTTCCCTATTCGAAAGTGCCTGGCTTTGCCTTGGTGCCAGTCGGAGAAATTCAAAATTTACTATGCGTATGTTCAGGGGTGAAAACTTGCATCCTGTCACTCTACTGACACAGAGTATTGGGGTTTTAACATTTTGTATGACAGCATGTCCTTCTGCACAATGTATTGATCAAAATTGTGAGGACAGCCTTTATAATTCTCTCTCAATTTCTTCAGTCTTTGGATATGTTCTGTATTCTATTTCCCCCTCACTGAGCATCCACTGTATCTCTTTCCCCCTATTTCCTGTTTGAAAAGAAGCAGCATTTTGCCTGTGTTCTATTTTGGAATTGAGAGATTACTTGTGAGGAGTCCATTTAAAATTGTCACAGCCGAGACCAACAATTGTATTCTTATTACTTCTAACCAGTACCAGCAACTATTGAATATGTCAAAATCCCATCCCAGGCAGGCCTGTTCTTTTTAGGATTCTGGGATAAATGGCTGGGATGAACTTTTCTGTTCCCTCACAATTGAGTCACTGTAAAGCACAGTGTGATTCATAATACTGCTCTGTTGTTCTCCACTGGGCTGTGTTGCCCTGTTCTTAATTGCAGCAACAATGGTGCTGCACACATATATTCCATTTGGAAGAGATAAACTATTATGTCTGCCCTTGAGAAACTGGCTTTTTTCTTAACATGTGAGATGGACTATTGTGACTATTAAGCATGTGAAGTAGCTATGTTGCTGTATATGAATTATCAATCTCAAGAGCTCGAGCCTAATACAGCAATGCAATGTGAAACAGGTAGCATTTATTCAGAACAAAAGCTATTCTAGTCATAATACTTTGCACATTTTACTTCATTGTAGATTGATCAGGATGTTACATAAGAACATAAGAAATAGGAGCAGAAGTAGGCCATACGGCCCCTCGAGCCTGCTCTGCCATTCAATAAAATCATGGCTGATCTTCTACCTCAACTCTACTTGCCCGCCCTATCCCCATATCCCTTAATTCCCTCAGTGTCCAAAAATCTATCGATCACAGTCTTGAATATACTCAACGACTGAGTATCCACAGCCCCCTGGGGTAGAGAATTCCAAAGATTCACAACCCTCAGAGTGAGGAAATTTTTCCTCATCTCAGTCTTAAATGGCCGACCCCTTATCTTGAGATTATGACCCCTAGTTCTAGATTCTCCAGCCATGGGAAACAGTCTCTCAGCACCTACCCTGTCAAGTCCTAAGAATTTTATATGTTTCAATGAGATCACCTCTCATTCTTCTAAACTCCAGAGAATATAGGCCCATTCTACTCAATCTCTCCTGATAGGACAACCCTCTTATCCCAGGAATCAATCTAGTGAACCTTAGTTACCAGGGATGAGGGGTTACAGCCATAAAGATAAATTGGGGCTTTTTCCCTAGAGCTGAATAGGACACATCCAATCCGGCCAATTACCGCCCCATCAGTCTACTCACAATCATCAGCAAAGTGATGGAAGATGTCATCGACAGTGTTATCAAGCAGCACTTACTCACCAATAACCTGCTCACCGATGCTCAGTTTGGGTTTTGCTAGGACCACTCAGCTCCAGACCTCATTACAGCCTTGGTCCAAACATGGACAAAAGAACTGAATTCCAGAGGTGAGGTGAGAGTGACTGCCCTTGACATCAAGGCAGCACTTCAGCGAGTGTGGCACAACGGAGCCCTAGTAAAATTGAAGTCAATGGGAATCAGAGGGAAAACTCTCCAGTGGCTGGAGTCATACTTAGCACAAAGGAAGATAGCAGTGGTTGTTGGGGCCAATCATCTCAGCCCCAGGACATTGCTGCAGGAGTTCCTCAAGGCAGTGTCCTAGGCCCAACCATCTTCAGCTGCTTCATTAATGACCTTCCCTCCATCATAAGGTCAGAAATGGGGATGCTTGCTGATGATTGCACAGTGTTCAGTTCCATTCGCAATCCCTCAGATAATGAAGCTGTCTGAGCCCGCATGCAGCAAGACCTGGACAACATCCAGGCTTGGGCTGATAAGTGGCAAGTAACATTTACGCCAGACAAGTGCCAGGCAATGACCATCTCCAACAAGAGACAGTCTAACCACCTCCCCTTGACATTCAACGGCATTACCATCGCCGAATCCCCCACCCGTCAACATCCTGGGGGTCACCATTGACCAGAAACTCAACTGGACCAGCCACGTAAATACTGTGGCCACAAGAGCGGGTCAGGGGCCGGGTATTCTGTGGCGAGTGACTCACCTCCTGACTCCCCAAAGCCTTTCCACCACCTACAAGGCACAAGTCAGGAGTGTGATGGAATACTCTCCACTTGCTTGGATGAGTGCAGCTCCAACAACACTCAAGAAGCTCGACACCATCCAGGACAAAGCAGCCCGCTTGATTGGTACCCTATCCACCACCCTAAACATTCACTCCCTTCACCACCGGTGCACCGTGGCTGCAGTGTTACCATCCACAGGATGCACTGCAGCAACTCGCCAAGGCTTGTTCAACAGCACCTCCCAAACCCACCACCTCTACCACCTAGAAGGACAAGGGCAGCAGGTACATGGGAACAACACCACCTGCACGTTCCCCTCCAAGTCACACACCATCCCGACTTGGAAATATATCGCTGTTCCTTCATCATTGCTGGGTCAAAATCCTGGAACTCCCTTCCTAACAGCACTGTGGGAGAACCTTCAACACACGCAGCGGTTCAAGAAGGCGGCTCACCACCACCTTCTCAAGGGCAATTAGGGATGGGCAATAAATGCTGTCCTTGCCAGCGACGCCCACATCCCATGAACGAATAAAAACAAAAGGTTAAGGGGGGCCTGGCAGAGGTCTTCAAGTTTATGAAGAGTTCTGATTCGACAGTGATAGGTTATTTCCACTGGTCAGTGAGACATAAAGAGAAGGCACATACTTAAGATAATCACAGAAAGAATTAAAGGGAAGTTTAGAAAAATATTCTTTACACAGGTGATTAAAATGTGGAATTCCCTAAGCAGAGTTCTTAAATTCCTTTAAAAGGGAGTTAAATAGTTCCATAAAATTAAGGCACATGGGAAATGAGCAGGGGAGTGATATTGGACTGGGAGAAATGCACTGGCGCAGACTTGATGGGCCGAATGGCCTGTTTCTGTGCTTTAACATTCTATGATTTGTATCTTGTATCTACCAGCATGCTGCAGGCATCATAATCCAAAGTTTTACACTTTGCAAAACAACCTTTAAAAATAAAGAGAAAGAAAACTATCCATTTTACACTGGGTTCTTCTGATCTGGTGCCAGAAATTTACAGGCAGCTACAAATACCTTCTAATTAACCCCAGGTGCTTAAATGTAGCTACAATTACCTGCAACACGACCCTGATATGTGCTGCTGACCTCAGGCTACGTATCACCACAGAGATCCGCTACTCTTTTCAAAAAAATCGTCTAAATTCCCAGTAAATCAAAATCGATAAATCTTAATATATCTCTATCTATATCCATAAACAAATTCTTAAATCTAAGAATCTCAAAGCAAAAAATTATACTCCCTCATGGCTGAGCAAATTTAGCTAGAGTGCAGCTGAGCCAGAGACCGGGAAAGTCCCATGTTCAATCTCAACCTGGCTGGCGGTAAAGATGCTACAGTGCACCTCAGTGCCTCTGAGCTATGTTGTTGATCATGGTTCCAGATCACCATCATCATCTTGCTGCAAATGTGTACATGTGGATTTTGTGTGAGGACAAGATCAGGCTCAGCTGTAATTCCGTGCCCTCCCCCCAATATGTTTGAATAGTGTGCTGACACTCAGTGTGAAAGCGCACAGGTGAATAATGTCCACTTGCTTGAGCTACTGGAAAGGAGCGAAGCGAGGGAAGAAAATTGGTGGAGAAAAGATTAGCAAAAAAAAAGCATTGGAGAAATGGGAGAATAACGTATCCACAGCAAAAGAACATACACATTCACAAGGAGTCTGCACCATTAGCAAGTTCACAGCCAGTCACAAGCATTTAACAGAGACAAGCCGTCAGCAGTTAAATCAACACCTCCGCTGATCAGTCAAGTGAATCAGTTCACACCTAGTCACAAGAATGCCGCCTCACAATGGGAAATTTACAGAAACGCCTCTCCAATCTGACAGCATCACTTCCATGAAGCCCTAGTCGTGCCTTATTTTGGGTGAGAGAAAATGCATTTTGTTACAGCAAAATCTCCACTTTGCCTACAGTAGCAGAGCACTCAATAAAATAAAAAAATGATAGTCCCACCAAGTAACAATTTTCAATCATATATTCACAATATTTTACAGTTATCTCCACAACAATTCTGCTTAACTTTCTTGCCTGTACAATCAAAGAGAAAGAAGCTGAGAGAACCATGAGGGAAAAAATGGAGAGCAGGGAAACATCAGGTGTGTGTCAGTGTGTATGCCAAAGAATTTATGTTGCACAGAAACTTCCATTTGCCTCCTTGCACTCTGAAATCTGCCCCATTTACATTGTGGGGTGGATTTTAGAACACCGGCAGCATCATCAACAACAACTTGCATTTATATAGCGTCTTTAACGTAATAAAGCATCAGATAAAAACTCTGTACATGCAATCTTGTACTCTCGCAGTTGTTTAAAAAGTCAGGATCGTGACTTTCATTTATATTAATGACCTGGACTCGGGTATACAGGGTATAGTTTCAAAGTATGCAGGTGACACGAAACTCGGAAATGTAGTAAACAATGACGAGGATAGTAACAGATTTCAGGAGGACGTAGACAGACTGGTGAAATGGGCAGACACGTGACAGATGATATTTAACGCAGAGAAGTGTGAAGTGATACATTTTTGTAGGAAGAATGAGGAGAGGTAATATAAATGAAATGGTACAATTTTAAAAGGGGTGCAGGAACAGAGAGACTGGGGGTGGGGTGGGGCGTATGTGCACAAATCTTTGAAGGTGGCAGGACAAGTTGAGAAGGCTGTTATAAAAGCGCATGGGATCCTTGGCTTTATTAATAGAGGCATAGAATACAAAAGCAAGGAAGTTGTGCTAAACTTTTATAAAACACTGGTTAGGCCTCAGCTGGGGTATTGTGTTCAATTCTGGACACAACACTTTAGGAAGGATGTCAAGGCCTCAGTGAGGGTGCAGAAGAGATTTACTAGTATGGTACCAGGAATGAGGGAGTTCAGTTATGTGGAGAGACTGGAGAAGCTGGGGTTGTTTTCCCTAGAACAGAAAGGATAATGGGAGATTTGATAGAAGTGTTCAAAATTAAGAATGGTTTTGATAGAGTAAATAAAGAGAAACTGTTTCGAGTGGCAGAAAGGTTGGCAACCAGAGGACACAGATTTAAGGTGATTGGCAAAAGAACTTGAGGTGGCATGAGGAAAAAAGTTTTACCCAGAGAGTTGTTGTGATCTGGAATGCACTGCCTGAAAGGGTGGAGGAAGCAGATTCAATAATAATTTTCAAAAGGGAATTGGTCTATACATGAAGGGAAGAAATTTACAAGGGAGTGGGACTAATTGGATAGCTCTACCTAAGAACTGGCACGATGGGCCAAATGGGCTCCTGTGTTATATAATTTTATAATTCTATGATTTTTTTTTTGTCTGGGTTCCATCTAGACCAGCAATATGAAAAGGTAGTGCTGACCTGCACAGATTGTCTGAGTCCTAAATCTGCCCATGGCCAGAAAATTGATGGCCGCTGGTGGCTTACATTGCCTGTGACAACGATTTACCTTGCTGCCCCAGTTCTTTTGCCTTTGCTGGTGCAGAGATAAAGCACCTCTTGAGGCGGTACTACACACCACTACTATCAGCAATAATGTCATCTTTGGTTCAATGGATGCAGTCTCGCTGCTGAGTCAGAAAGTTGTGGGTTATAGCCCCACTCCAGAGACTTGAACACATAATCTGGACTCACACTTCGATGCAGTACTACGGGAGTGCTGCCTTGCTGTAGGTGTCGTTTTTCTGATAAGACGTTAAACTAAGGCGCTGACCACCTATTCAGGTGGATGTAAAAGATCCGGGTGCAATATTCATAGAAGAGCACGGGCGTTCTCCCAGTGTTCTGCAAACATTTACCCATCAAGCAACAAGCCCAAAACAGATTAACTGGTGACAAAAGCAAAATACTGTGGATGCTGGAAATCTGAAATAAAAATAGAAAATGCTGGAAACCTGCCTCTCCAAAGATGCTGCCTGACCTGCTGAATGTTTCCAACATTTTCTATTCAGATTAACTGGTGATTTGTTTTCTTGCTAATTATGGGATCTTGCTGTATTCAAATTGTCTGCTATGCTTGCTGATTGCATTTCAAAAAGTAATTCATTGGCTGTAAAGTGCTTTGGGATACTTTGAGGATGTGAAAGGTACTATATCTTTTGTCCTTCTTTCTCGCAGACTGCCTTCGGCTGACCTCAGTTGGGGCTGCTACTGCTGGCCACCCTGTCGTGTAAATACAGCAGAAAGTGTTAGGTCAGAATATCCTGAATAGATGAAACTCTACAAAACACCTTGCAAAGTGGCGATGCTATACTTGGAATATTGACCAGGGATTTCCTTGGAGCTCCTGCTGCTCCAGCCCATGCAGCTTGTCTAATGTTAGTCCATTTACAGGACTGGATTAGATAATTTCCATTTCTCTTGCATTGATAACACATCATTATCTAAGTTGAGTTATGGATTTATCCATTTCTTTTCTGAATGCTTCAGCTGTGTGTGTATTTATTCTATGAAGGGCAATTTATTTCACCAGTTAATACGTTTTACATTCAGGTTGAGGTCTCCTGATCTATAAGCTGCTTTTCTAGTTCAGCACTTTTCCCTATTCACTAATTTCCTTACAATTTTAAGAACTTCTGAGTTGAACTTTTCCATATATTTGTGAACACAGCTAAGAATACTTGAGAAAGGAATCTATGAATAAAATATTTTAGTATTTTTAATGGGCTTTAATTTCCTTTTAAATATTTTTAGCAATGCTGTTGCAAGTTCAAATGGCGAAGGGTGCACATTTAATTCAGCTTTGACTACCATAAGAACTTTGTAAACATATAAAGGATTGATATACAGTATTCGAAGTTGAATGCCTGGTTTAATTGATTGGATTTTGATTTAGATTTCTAAATCCCTGACTAACCAGAAGAAATGATTATGTTCATTAAAATTTGTGGTAAAATCCTGGTTACTCATTGCTGTAAAATCAAGCAGTCACGGCTACACACTCGACTGGTGACTGCTGAGAAAGATCTTGTGTGCACTCATGATATTGTAAACCAATTTATAAAGAAAGAGTTTACAATATCAGTACACCTTGCACTCAAAGGTAATTTTGCCTGTGTGCTAAATAAGTCAGGCAAGGAGAACTTTTCAAAAGCCAGCTATGTGTTATTTATCAATGAAACAATCCCTTCTTGTCAATAATGCTGTGACAATCCTGGTTTAACATCATTTCCACACATGATGCTGTTTTGCAAAACACAGGTTCCAGTGGCAAAATGTGAACGTAAGAATCCACAGACCCCAAAAAGGCAGACTATCTTTATGAGAAGGAGTAAAAATAGCTGGGAGTGTGCTCACACCTGTAATGGTCTCTCTGGATTCAGATGACATTTATAAATCGCTTGATTCTTTGTGATTCATGATGTGATCTGAACTCCTTGTGTATCTGTAGCCATATGGTGCACTTTTAGGCATCCGCTATTCTCTGTCCAATGATTAAAATGAATGTTTAGGCCTGGAACAAGTTTTCAGAAATTTTTATTTTATTGAAATGTTATAACTGTAGTTGGAGGTCCCTGTTCTTACCTCAGCGTTGATAGTGTCATCTCTCCCTCCCACTGTAGAATTGTTCAGCTGGTGCCTCATGGTTCATTAGTGTGGTGTGGGAGAAAGTCTGCCAAGACATGATCGAAGCAGAGGTAAGCACCTGCAGCTCCCCTTATAAACTTTGAAGATAATGTCCTCCATACAGAAACAGACAGTTGTAAAGGATAGGTTTGTAGAGCACTGGGTTTGAATACCTTAGGGACTTGGGTATGAATCCGCCTCAAACTCACAAGCATTGTCTTTATGCCAGCTATAATGGTCTAAAATGAAATGGGTTTGGGCACTCAAAGCCTATTATTTTTTAGTGAGCATGAATTCATAACACAGAAGTGCTCATAATTTGGCACCAATAGACATGAAATTGGTAGTCTTGCTCACAAAAGCCACAAAATTTATTGTTGTGGGAAATGGGAATGTCAGACTGGCTGTAGAAGGAAGTAGTCTTCTGTGGTTAAGGTAGCTTATTGGGACAGAGCCCAGGCACCGTTACTTTATGTCTATCTGTGATACACCTGACCTGAAAGTGCTTGATGCTGAGATAGTTCCAAAAAATAGGATGATAATACTGTAAAGGAGCAATAGCTTTAGATTGTAACTATTAATCTTCAAATGTATTAAGTGATCATCATTTTTTTTCTGTAACAGACTAGGGTCTGAGCAAAGCAATACAAGAGATTGTTACTGTGACAGACCTGGGGATGGAAAGAGCAGTAGCACAAGACTGCTGGAGTAAATAAGTCCACACCTAACTATAGATGAGAAAGAAAGGCATGCATTTATATAGTGACATGTCTCAGAAATATCTCAAAGTACTTCTCATACAGTTAATTACTTTGAAGTGGCCTGACCGTTCTTATGTAGGCAAACATAGTAGTCATTTACCACACAGCAAAATTCCACAAACATCAATGAGATGAACGACCATTTAATCCATTTCTGGTGGTTGTTGATTGAGGGATTAATATTGGCCAAGATATTGAGGAGTTTCCTGCTCTTCTACCATGGAAGCTTTAATGTCCATCTAAACTGCAGGAGCAAGCAGAAGGGGCCTCAGTTTAATACTTTATTCAAAGAATGGCACTCCCTCAGCACTGCCCTGGAGTTTCAGTCTAGATTAAATGCTCAGGTCTTAGAGTGGAGCCTGTACCCTCATCCTTCTGATTCAGAAAGCAGAAGAAGATGGATTGACACTTTTATATTTACATGCTGTTCCCTGTGTTTATATGGTGAGGAAGAATTCATCATATGGATTGTCCAGTAAGCTATCCATCCTGAGCTTTCCTTGCTAATACCCATACACTGAATTTCATTCGCCACCTGTCTCAATTCCCAAGTATATTTAAATCTTCCTGTAGCTTATCCTGTTCAGCGTTGGAGTCTACCACACTCATTAGCTTTGTATCATCTTCAAATTTAGCCATTGTGTTTGTGACTCCGAGCTCCAGATCATTTATGAAGATATTGTACAAAAGAGGTCCCCACAAAGTCCCCTGTAGGATCCCACTGGTAACATTCTCCAAGGCTGATGACAATCTTTGTACCACTACCCTCTGGGTTCTATTGCTCAACCAATTACAGAGCAATTGTAAAATATTTCCACTGATTTCCACTTTCTTTACTTTCAGTACCAGCCTTTTGCAGAGGAACTGTGTCAAAGACCTTACCACAATCCAAGTACACTACATCCACTGCCTTATCCCTATTAAGCTCCTTTGTTACACCCACAAAGGAAACCAGTGAGTTAGATTGGCAAGACATCCCCTTCATGAACCCATATTGACTTCTTTTATGATTTTATTTCTAACCATATTCTCCATGACCTTATCTTTAGTAAGGGTTTCCGTACCCTAACCCACAATGGATGTCAAATTAATTGGTCTGTAGTTTCCTGGGTCACTTTTGCAACCTTTTTAAAAATAGGAGTAACATCTGCCTTTCTTCCGTCCCCAGGCACCTCGCCAATATTCAGTGATTTCTGGACGATTTGTGTCAGAGTTACTGCAATTTCCTCCCTTATTTCCTTAAGGATCCTCGGATGCATTTTATTTGACCCCTGAGATTTATTTACCTTATGTTTGCACAGCTGTTTGGCAACCTACTGTTTTTCTTACTGAGACGTGCACTATACTTAACCAAGTCTCACTGCACCCGAGATTTTTCGGACCTTTGCCTCACCCATATATTCGAAAGGTGTAAGCAGCTGGAATGACCTTCCCAATGGGCACACCCCGTTCTTAAAAAAAAAACCCTACATTTATATAGCGTCTTTCACAACCTCAGGATGTCCCAATGTGCTTTACAGCCAATTAAGTACTTCTGAAGTGTAGTCACTATTGTACTGTAGGAAACGCAGCAGATAATGACCAGATAATCTGTTTTAGGGATGTTGGTTGAGGCATAAATGTTGGCCAGGACGAACTCCCTTGCTCTTCTTCGAATGGTGCCATGGGATCTTTTACATCCACTTGAGAGGGCAGATAGGTCCTTAGTTTAACATCTCATCTGAAAGATAATATCTCCAACAATGCAGCACTCCCTCAGTACTGCACTGAAGTGTCAGCGTAGATTTTGTGTTCAAGTCTGTGGAGTGGGACTTGAACCCACAACCTTCCAATTCAGAGGCGAGAGTGCTGCCAACTGAGCCACAGCTGACACCTGTGTAATAATGGAAAAGGAAGAGCAGCAACAGAGGCAAGAGGGTCTGAATGAGGCACCATGGCAGGAGAGAGCAGTCCCCTTGATATTACCTCCATTGGTGGCACTGAATTTGCCAATGTTCCGGCGTAGACAAATGAGCTCCACAAGAAATTTATGCGTAAGTTCCCATCGGCAAGATCGGCATAGAAACCAGCGTAAATTTTGGCGTAAAAGGGATTAAGGAAATTCCAGGCCTATAAAAATATATGAAGGAAAAGATGGCGGCGGATGCAGAATTGAAGGAAATCAATAAGCGAAATATGCAACTGCAGCTCACATTTCTATAGCAGTCCTGAAATACCGAGGGAAGTCTCAGAATACTTCACAGAGCAGTGAAGAACAGGTGAACAGAAAAAGAAGAACAAGGTTGAGAAGGAGGGAAAGCGTAGTTACGAAGGAGGGTCTTCAGGTGGCTTTTGAAGTTAGGAAGAAAGGTGAGAAGGTTGAAATGATGAGGTAGTAAGTTCCAGAAGGTAGGCGCATATTGGTTGAAGGAGTGAGCTGTATCGATTGAACAGAGGAACGGAGATTGCACAGAGGAGCTGCATGGTTGGAGCAATGTATATTTACAAGTGGCTGCATGGTTTGAACTCTATATTGTACAGGGGAGCTGTACCAACTGAATAGTACATTAAATAGTTAAATTTGTAGTGCCAGCTGTCTAATAAAGTTTCCTGCTCTTTACTACAACTACAGTGACAACTTATATTTCTATAGCATTTCTCAGGTGAAGAAAATGTCTCTGAGCACTTGACAAGGTGGAAAATGATGGACATTGAGCAAGGGATGAAGAGGAACAAAGAATTTGAGGGGGTAGGCTGAAGGCACAGTTGAAGAGAATGGTTTTAAGGAAGCTTTTTAAGGCAAGGAGAAAGGTGGCAATGTCAAGAAATTTTGGGAACGAAACGGGTATAGTGACAGAGAGAACAGTCACTGAGGTATAGTGCAGGTAATGGGCAGTAGTCAGAAGGTTCACGCAGGGACATAAGTTCACTCAGATAGGATGGAGTGAAGCCATAGGGGGATTTGAAAATGAAGACAAGGACTTTAATGTCAACTTGCTAGGTCATAGGGAGCCATCAGAGTTTGGCAAGGATGGAGTTGGTGGATGCCTGTGTCTCTGCGTGGGACACAGGCCACAGAGTTCTGAATGAGTTGAAGTTTATGAAGGGTGGAGATTGCAGAGGGAGATCAAAGGGGCTGATCGACTCCTGCAATGGAAAACGAAGAGACTTTCTCCTTCAGATTAGAGAATGATAATGCAATTCTCTTCATATTTGAGCATCAGAATATCATTTTCCTCCATGCTTGTGAGTGGTAACATACTTCTCCCCTTGTGAAGAGCGGTGATGCCATTCCCCATATGAGAGAGTGGTTATATAGCTCTTCCCCTTCCCCAGATTCGGGATGGATAATTTTGTTCCTTTACCATATTAGTCACTAATTTGTTTGCTTTTTGGTGTTTGAAAATTACCTATTTGACTGTTTGAAATGTATGATTCATTCAGATATCATCTGCATTCCTTTAGATGTGTGGTTGAAAACAAAAGATATGAACATAGAAATTTGGTAATATTAACAAATGAGCTCCTAACATGCTCTTATGATATTCCTCAGTCTACTATTTTAATGATGTGGAGATGCCGGTGATGGACTGGGGTTGACAATTGTAAACAATTTTACAACACCAAGTTATAGTCCAGCAATTTTATTTTAATAAAATGAGGAAGGAGGAAATCTCCGAAAGCTTGTGAATTTAAAATAAAATTGCTGGACTATAACTTGGTGTTGTAAAATTGTTTACTATTTTAAAGCAGGCATTAACTTGTTTATTTTAAATGAGTTCATGTTCCACTAAAATAGCAGACAGAGGAACATTATACGGATGCATTAAATGTTTATTCACTGATATTGGCAGCAGTAATTTCTAGACTATGGTGTTTTCAGTAGAGGGTAGGAGTTTTTAATCAAATCTTGCATTTCCTTTAGACGTAACACTCGCTTACTTACATGCCCAGTATGATGCTGAGGAACAAAGATATCTAATGTGCACTCTGCCTTTATTAAATTCAGGACATTCTCAAAAAAGTAGATAATTGAGGTCCGTTGTAGAATTAATAACTTCCTTTATGAACCTTTGGTCTCCATTCAACAGATAACCCTAAAATCCAGCATAAGGAATAACCCCCCTCCCTTCCTCAAAGTTCATTATTGCTTAGTTAAAACACCTCTGGATCCACTTCCCTTTGGAATGTCTTTGAAATTTAAACTTGCCCTCCTTGTTGGCCTCCCGTTTAAGCCCCCTTTTGTGGATCTAAACCACAAAGCCAGGCATTTTTGGGGATTATTGTAGATTTCTGCGTCTCTCGGCTATACTTCTAATTGATGGTTAGATTGTCAAAATACATTCATTTGCAATAAATAGCACTGCATTCACTGAATTGTTGCTCTGAAATGACTGTTCCTGTCAGAAGTACCTGAAAAGTTGTATCCAGTAATAAACTGTTGGAATTGAGATAAAACCAGAAGTGACGCAGTGCAATGGAATTCTAACTTTGTTTTGTTATTATTAATTTTAGAATTATTGAATTGTTTTGGAAGGGACTAGTCTGAAGATTAGTGATACTGCATTTGAGATTCCTGACTCATCAAAGAAACCTTACCACAATGTAGAAGCATGTTTGGATTTTCAACCTCCATCCCCGCCCCCCCCCCCATTCAATCAAATCTATCTGTCCCCAATGCAGAATTATTTAAAAGTGGACAATACAGTTAGATATGTGCTTTATATCTTTTGCATTTATTTGTTTGTATTCCAGAATAGGTTTTAAACAGGGCCTGTAGTTTTAACATTATTCTAAAATCATTGCTCCTATATAGAGCACATAGAAAAATGACCTTAAAACTAACAAGCTTCAATGACACAGGGCAGAGGGACTGCTACTGAACACATTCAATGGTTGCTACTGAGTCTGATAACTTATATTTATGCAGAAGCTCTTGATTTATTTTTAAACGTGGTGCTAAACTTTGCTGTGTTCTCTGATAACTAACAGCAAAGCTTAGCCGGCCATGTTCAAAAATAAAGTAGGAGGCTCCTGATTGGCACAGTATAAAGAAGAAAAAGTTTGGCATTTACCTAGGCCTGGCAGTGAGTCAAACAGTTGACATTTATGCATTGAAAAGACCCAAAATCCATTCCACTCACCCTTCAAAACTGAGTGGATTTCAGTGTATCAGGAAACAGCTCCATGTTAGAAAGTACTGGCATATTGCCATGGGAAATCAGAAGTGTTTATGAATAACTGGCAACCTCTATAAATATTTTCACAACTGATATGCAGATGCACATTATAGTACTGGTTTAATTTCTCTATTGACCTATGTATTAGCAAAACACAAATACACAAAGAGTGAATCAAAGACTTCAAACTATAAGCTGTGGTTGACTTGTGGATCCGTGGCATGTTAGGAGATGAGACTGGCTAATGTAATGTCACGCTTGGAAACACTGAAAAGGTGGTGGCCTCGGTTGAGTTGCTAGCCTCTTGTGATGAGTTTTTAAAGCTAACTTTAAATAATTAATAATAATAAAGTTAAGCTGTATTTTGCAAACGAATACATATAATTGCAAGTTTTTTTTTCTCTCTCTCCCTTCTTTCCTTTCCCTTCATGAATACTGGAGGCTGCTGTAGTGCTTTATCCTCATATGCAACTGGACAGGCAACAGGTTGATACAGGCTTCTGAATCCAATCCTTGTTTGGAGGGGTCATGAAAATGAATTAATTCAATTGAAAAACCCAGTGGTGGTATTTGGGAAGGTTTATTGCTCCATGCCCCTTTCGAACACAAGAATGCACAAACTAAGCAGTAGACTTACAACAAAAACAACTGTGGAAAAATATTACCAGTTGTTGGGAAAAAGCTAGAATCTATTATAAAGGATTTTATGTGATAACAGGACACTTAGAAAATAATAATAGGATTTGGCAGAGTCAACATGGATTTATGAAAGGGAAATCATGTTTGACAACTCTACTGGTGCTCTTTGAGGATGTAACTGATAGAATAGATAAGGGGGATCCAATGGATATGGTGTATTTGGATTTTCAGAAGGCATTCAATAAGGTCCCACACGAGAGGTTGGTGAACAAAGTCAGAGCACATGGAATTGGGGGTAATATACTGGCATGGATTGAGAAGTAGGAATAAACGGGTCTTTTTCAGGTTGGCAGACTGTGACTAGTGGGGTACTGCAGGGATCGGTGCTTGGGCCCCAGCTATTCACAATCATATCAATGATTTGGGTGAGGGGACCAAATGTAATATTTCCAAGTTTGCTGATGACGCAAAACTAGGTGGGAATGTGAGTTGTGAGGAGGATGCAAAGAGACTTCAAGGGGATATAGATAGGCTAAGTGAGTGGGCAAGAACATGGCAGATGGAATATAATGTGGAAAAATGTGAAGTTATCCACTTTGGTAGGAAAAACAGACATGCAGAGTATTTTTTAAATGGTAAGAGATTGGGAAATGTTGATGTATAAACGGACCTGGGTGTCCTTGTACATGAGTCACTGAAAGCTAACATGCAGGTGCAGCAAGAAATTAGGAAGGCAAATGGTATGTTGACCTTTATTACAAGAGGATTTAAGTACAGGAGTAAAGATGTCTTACTGCAATTATATAGGGCCTTGGTGAGACCACACCTGGAGTATTGTGTACAATTTTGGTCTCCTTACCGAAGAAAGGATATACTTGCCTTGGAGGGAGTGCAACAAAAGTTTACCAGACTGACTCCTGGGATGGCGGGATTGTCCTATGAGGAGAGATTGAGTAGACTAGGCCTGTATTCTCGAGAGTTTAGAAGAATGAAAGGTGATCTCATTGAAACATACAAAATTCTTACAGGGCTCGACAGGGTAGATGCAGGGAGGATGTTTCCCCTGGCTGGGGAGTCTCGAACCAGGGAACATAGTCTCCGAATAAAGGGTAGGCCATTTAGGACTGAGATGAGGAGAAATTTCTTCACTCAGAGGATGGTGAATCTTTGGAATTCTCTACCCCAGGGGGCTGTGGAGGCTCAGTCATTGAGTACATTCAAAATAGAGATCGATAGATTTCTAGATATTAAAGGCATCAAGAGATATGGGGATGGTGCGGGAAAATGGCTTTGAGGTAGAAGATCAGCCATGATCTTGTTGAATGGTGGAGCAGGCTCGAGGGGCTGGATGGCCTATTCCTGCTCCTATTTCTTATGTTCTTATGTTAGATGGATAGTGATGCAGAGAATATGGTAGGAGGGCCTCAGAGCAGATCTAATTGTGAATTTGAGAAGTCAGGTGTTTCAGGCAACCCTAATTTAAAGTTGAGGTACATATCAGGGGCCATAATTTGCTGTCAAAATAATTTTTTAAAATTTTTTTTATTCGTTCACGGGATGTGGGCGTCGCTGGCAAGGCCGGCATTTATTGCCCATCCCTAGTTGCCCTCGAGAAGGTGGTGGTGAGCCGCCTTCTTGAACCGCTGCAGTCCGTGTGGTGACGGTTCTCCCACAGTGCTGTTAGGAAGGGAGTTCCAGGATTTTGACCCAGCGACAATGAAGGAACGGTGATATATTTCCAAGTCGGGATGGTGTGTGACTTGGAGGGGAACATGCAGGTGGTGTTGTTCCCATGCGCCTGCTGCCCTTGTCCTTCTAGGTGGTAGAGGTCGCGGGTTTGGGAGGTGCTGTCGAAGAAGCCTTGGCGAGTTGCTGCAGTGCACTCTGTGGATGGTACACACTGCAGCCACAGTGCGCCGGTGGTGAAGGGAGTGAATGTTTAGGGTGGTGGATGGGGTGCCAATCAAGCGGGCTGCTTTATCTTGGATGGTGTCGAGCTTCTTGAGTGTTGTTGGAGCTGCACTCATCCAGGCAAGTGGAGAGTATTCCATCACACTCCTGACTTGTGCCTTGTAGATGGTGGGAAGGCTTTGGGGAGTCAGGTGGTGAGTCACTCGCCGCAGAATACCCAGCCTCTGACCTGCTCTCGTAGCCACAGTATTTATATGGCTGGTCCAGTTAAGTTTCTGGTCAATGGTGACCCCCAGGATGTTGATGGTGGGGGATTCGGCGATGGTAATGCCGTTGAATGTCAAGGGGAGGTGGTTAGACTCTCTCTTGTTGGAGATGGTCATTGCCTGGCACTTATCTGGCGCGAATGTTACTTGCCACTTATGAGCCCAAGCCTGGATGTTGTCCAGGTCTTGCTGCATGCAGGCTCGGACTGCTTCATTATCTGAGGGGTTGCGAATGGAACTGAACACTGTGCAGTCATCAGCGAACATCCCCATTTCTGACCTTATGATGGAGGGAAGGTCATTGATGAAACAGCTGAAGATGGTTGGGCCTAGGACACTGCCCTGAGGAACTCCTGCAGCAAATAATGGTGAGGGTAATGGCGCTCGCCGTTATTTATACACAAATGGTACAGCGACTTCAGGTGAGGGGCAGATCTGAGGTTAAACTCAAATATCCAAAAGTTGCTGTCCATATTGTGCCACTCTGCCTTTAGCTTCATGGTATCTCGCTGTCTGCCTCACCATCGAAATGCATTGAATGGCGTAAAGTTGCTGTATTTGCGTGGTAGATGCAAACTGAACTCACCACAGAAAGTTAAGTCTTGTCTATTTCAGTCTAAGTACCCTTTTAACGACACGGTAAGTGATAATTACAGATAGTCAACCTCTCTCATTGAAAATTAACTATTACAAGTGGGGCGTCTCATTCCTGTGGGTTTTAATTGTTGTTGGAGATGATAAAAATGTAAAATTTTAAATTGTTATTTTTTTTTTACTTTTCCTTTCTGTCTCTTTTCTCTGTCTTTCTCAACCCATTCTTTCTTTCCCTCCCTTTATTTCTCTTTCCGTACCTGATTTGACATTGAATTCACCCACTCTAATTTACACTTCCTTCTCCGTCCTTGTGCTGTTAATTTCACAATCCTTCAATCTGGTTAAGGAGATACACAGTTGCTTGCCCTGTTCACTCAGGTTCCAGATGTCCTGTTTCCCTCGCTGCGACGTTATCAGCTCGCACTTTCAGCAACTTGCCAGGCAAAAAACTTAAAAACCTGAATGTGCAAGGCAAGTCTAACTAATGGCAGATGCTGTTAGAGGCGTTGCTTCACTAAATTATGGCCCAGATATTTTAGGCTGGATTGTGCACCTGTGATTTTGAGTTGAGATGCTGACAACATACCAAATGGGTTTTACAGTGATTATCAGGAGCATTTTTAAATCTGGAAGATTCCAATGGACCTGTTTTTCACCTAAAGTCAGGAACCCTTATTGTTATAATAAACATAGTTAAGAGAAGTGGCTGGCTTTAGGACACTCATGTACTAGCTTGCTGTGATATAGTGGGGTAGTGTATAGGCTCATAGAGCATTGATTTCAGTCTATATGAATTTCTGATCTTGAGTTTAGCCATCTGGTGGTGTCACCAAGGGGAACCTAGGGCACTGGATCAGCAGATTTACTAATGATCCTCCCCTAAGCAAACAATAACTAGAGTTTCATGGGCTCCCAGATGTCTAAGTGGATAAATGCCTCATGAATCATACAGGCAGGAGTTTGCTGATTTTAACTGATAGTGTTGGGACACTACAATTGGCTTCAGTGAACCCAAGCAATGGAATGAAAAAGGAGGTAAAAATTACTATTACGTAACGTCTTTTGGAAAGTATGTGGATGTTTGATGATGTTCCACTTGGTCATATAACCAGATAATAATTACCATGGTCATAGTGACCACTTTGGCAAGAGACTGGAGGGCTGTCAGTTTATGTCAAATTGTGGGCCAGCATGAATGACCACCATCAGGAGAGACAAGGAGAAAGGAGAGGTCATTGGGAAATAAAAGGCGCCACTTCTTTCTAGAGACAGTGGGACGGAAGAGAAATTACAAGTTGGCGGCAATGTTTTGTTACCATGAGGAGATAAATATCACTACCACTGGCAGTACTTTCAACTGCCCAGTGACAAGATCCATGGCATTGCTGTTAGGGTATAGGTAGCCTTTCAGTCATAGTGATATTTCAACCCAGAGGGTGGCCTGTTTCACAGGTCAGATAGTCCTGTAATTTGAATCAGCCTCCCTTAATTGAAGCAACTTTTTTATGTTCTTAATCTCATGTTAGTGGTGTTGTGAAAAGAAAGTACCATCTTTCATTTCACGTGCTGCACAGCAGAGTAGTGCAGAGTCATAGCGGGCGGAGACAGGTCACCAAAACAAACTGGAAAATAAAAGTTATTTATGATGAGAAACGGTTAAATCGTAGCCTGCTCCAACCATTTGAGTGCTTGCTTAATGATTGGCAGCGTGCCTTCTTTTGCCTTGTACAGGGCAAACATTTCATATGCTGTATCACACAAATAGTTCCACCAATATATTAACCTTTTTTATACCGAAAATATGAGTGTACAAATTCTTAAATAATATACTATTCTAGGAAAAATTAGTGACATAACATAACAGTGCCTAACATCAGTCCACTACTTAAGTACAATCAAATCTAGATTAAAGCATACCTGATCCAAGCATAGAATTCCAATGGTGTAAATCACTTCCTATTTACTCCCATTGTATAGAACTACTTGTCCAAGCAAAATATTTAGATTGCAAAATCCTGATCCAAGTATTTCCTAATTATGTTAATGCCCAGCACTTAAATTATCACCAAATTATTACCTAATTTCACCTGTAGACTACATCATGAGGTAGAAATGTAATCTTATTACGTTGCATATTATTTGATACTTTGTTTTATGCTGTTTTGGTTGAATCAATGAATCAATGATTAAATCTGGTAGAAAGATTTACCAAATGTTCTGTTTTTATCTGGCTTTTATGGAAATCCAATCCAAGCAGAAAATTTCTTAATGCAGTAATGATGTTATCATCAGGACAGAACTATGTTATTTTACAAAACTGCAGAATGACAACCTAAGGACCTGAAGTTCCAATATACTGTGGCACTGAGTGGAGAATTTCCTATCCTCAATCATATTGGACAGGATTTTAAATGGGAAAAACGGGTGGGTTGGGAATGGGTGGGCATTGAAAACTGCAACAATTTCAAACTCACCTCCAACCTGCCCATTTCCGGTTTTCATCGAGGCGGGACAAGGGGCAGGCAACCAACCCGCTCTCAGGAGGCGGGTTGGTCATTAAAATCTTTCAAGGAGGCTGCGGGCCTCCTTTTTGAAAGGTTTTGCGATTTCAATCTCTGGGGGCCGGGATTCCCGGATCTTCTCCTTCACACCGCGAGAAGAAGTGAGGAGGCCTGAAATTGCAGGTGAGTGACTTTCTGGCACAGCTTGTGGGCCCAGAGGCACAGGAGTGCTTCCCCAGGCCCAACAATCCTACCTGCAGCGCTCCCCACCCGCCAACCTACGATCGCCGACGCTCGCCCCGCCAATGATCGCCGATGCCCCCCCAATGATCGCTGATGCCCCCCGAACGATCGTGACCCTCCCCAACGATCGCGACCCCCCCAACCATCGCGACCCCCAACGATTGTGCCCCCCCACAACGATCGCAATCCCCCCTCTCCCAACTATCGTGACCCCCCACCTCGGTGACTCACCCCCCGATGACTGACCCCCCCTGATGACTGCTCCCCCCCGGTGCCCCCATGCCCACCGATGCTCCCATGCCCCCCCCCCCCCCCATGCCTCCCCATCCATACAGTCTAAGACTTACCTGTTCACTTACCTCTTGCTTGCTTCTCCTGTCCGACAGAGACCAACCTGTCAATCAGGCTGGCCTGTCGGACAGGAAACCGACAAAAAAAATAAAAGACGTCCTTTCGTTAAAATTGTAAGGACGTCCGGAAAACCCGTACTTCCGGTCCGTGATTTGACCCCCCCCTTCCTGGCTCCGGACTAAAATTATGGCCAATATGAGCAAGGAAGATAAAGTTGAAGGAATAGTTATCTTGATGCTGAACAGATTTGACGTAGGCCTAGAAAGAGCTTACCTGGGCTCGGGATGATCTGAGGTGTGAATACATAAGAAATTATGGAATTGTGAATGGCCGTTTATTCCACCAATTCCACTAACTCCACAGACCATGTGCAATTGCCTGCATCATGGATCCATTTACTTTCCTAAATCAAGGTTTTGCCTATATACTCCCTGAAAAATCAAGCAAAACTGCAGAATATACATCTAATTGCACAACTGCATTATTCAACTGGTCTCCTATCCTTCAGACTATATTCCCACATTGTTCCAACAGGACAAAAACTATTGAGGCCTGTGGAGCTTTTGATCATTTCAGTCTATTACTATCCATTTTAAGAATGAACCCCATTCCTAACCAGATATTGATCCAGTTTTTAATCTCTAGTTTCATTTGAGACAGCTGTGATGAAAGTAAAGTTTTTGTCCTGAGACAAATAGGGAAATTTCTATCTTTATTTCAGACATTTTTCAAATGGCTTGAGTTATAATAGAAGCAATATTTCCTTAACAAAATTCAACATGAAGGCCCACAGATGGGGTGTCTGGGCCAAAGCTCCAGTGGACTTTGAACATTGGTCCTTTGAAGGAGATGGGTATTTTATATGTTAACTCCAGTTCATGTTAATCAGATATAAAAAAAGACTATTTGCCGTGTTAATGCATGCAGATTGACAGATTGTGGAATAGACACATTTAATTTCTCCAATTGCTGAATTATTTAAAAAAAGATTTGAAGGTATGTGGTAATACATAGGCATTAACAAGATGTGTCAGCCTTAGCTCAGTGGTAGCACTCTCCTCTCTGAGTCAGAAGGAGTTGAGTACATAATCTTGGCTGACATTTCAGTGCAGCACTGAGGGAATGCTGCACTGTCGGAGGTGCCGTCTTTTGGATGAATCTTTAAACCGAGGTCCCGTCTGCCCTCTCAGGTAGACGTAAGAGATCTCATGGCACTTTTTGAAGAAGAGCAGGGGATTTCTCCCGCTGTCCTGCCAACATTTATAACACAACCAACATCAATAAAACCGCTTAATTGGTCATTTATCTCATTGCTGTTTGTGGGACATTGCAGTGTGCAAATTGACTGCCACGTTTCCCTCCATTACAACAGTGACTACATTTCAAAAAGTACTTCATTGGCTGTGAAGTGCTTTGGGACACCCTGAGCTAGTGAAAGGTGCTATATAGATGCAAGTTCTTTCTTTCTTCTGTGTGAGAGCTGACTTCAAAAGAATAGCTATAATGTGAAAGAATTCTCACTGTATAAATCACAGTGCAGGCTGCTCATGTCTCCAGATTTGATGGAGATCTCTATTCCATTGGGACACCAGAAATTTGCATCACCAATATACAATATCGTATTGTGAAATCTACAAAAAGACTATCCACTTATCATACTTTTAAAAATGCACTCTGAAAAAGGGTATTTGGATCTCTGTGAACTGATTCTATCTTTATTGTTATTAAATGTTATGCTCAGTATCTTGCTGGATCTTGCTGCCTCGCTATATTATTCAACTTATAAATAAATCTGACTTTTAATTTTAGCCTAAATTTCATTGGTCTGAAGGCATGGCATTTTCTGTCTTTCAAAGGAATTGGGCGAACAAGATGGGTATCCCACGTGATCTCTGTTGTACTATGTACTGTAATTGCAGGAGGGTGATTGTTAATCCTAGTTATGCTACCCCACACATGGCACATACGAGGGCACAGGTTTCAGATTATAGCAGATTGAGCCTACTTATGGAAAGCACTATTTCACCATGAACAAAGCAGAAGTGTTGGGAGAAGGCTGAAACTGTAATGGCAGTACTAGGTTAAATAGCCTCCTTACAACTACATCATCTGTGTCTCTCAGTATTTTAATGACCTGACTCAGGTTGCTCCTCAATCATCATGTTTGCACTGAAATTAAGTTCAGCTCGGTGGGTGGTCTCTCCTCATAAGCTAAAGTTGTAAATTTTGGAATCATGTTTTCTTGTTTCTTGGGATGTGGAGAAGTGAAGGGGAGAAAATAATAAAACCAGAATCATCGAATGATACAACACAGAAGGAAGCCATTCGGCCCATTGTGCCTGTCAAAAAGAAACAGGCTGACTGTATCAAAGGCCACCATGTCACAAGGTGAGTTTAGTAGTTGTTCAATTTATTGGGCTGGAATTTGCTGGCAAAATAACAGCGAGATTAATGCACGCACTGTTATTAATGTGGAAATTGTCCAGCAACTTGTGGTGAGTAAGAGATATCCTGTGAATCACCACAAGTTGCTGGATGATTTGTGCCATTCCGCCATTAGCCTCGTAAAAACGACAGCT
Organism: Heptranchias perlo; assembly: GCF_035084215.1. Taxonomy (NCBI): domain Eukaryota; kingdom Metazoa; phylum Chordata; class Chondrichthyes; order Hexanchiformes; family Hexanchidae; genus Heptranchias; species Heptranchias perlo. Next base: position 25,464,389 of record NC_090333.1, read on the forward strand.
CGCCCTCAACCTCCCCATGAGTTTCAAGAAATTGCTGCATTTGCACATTAATTACCAATTAAACTCGCTGCAGAAAGTTAGAGCTGGTAATTAACAGCATAAGTAGCTTTTTAATGATGAGATTTATGTTGCTGCAATGCCGCTCAACCTCCCTGGAAAGGAAACAATTGAAACTGTGGAGTTTCAATCCTATTCCTACAGGTAGTAAATTGTTGTTAGAGATGTTTAAATTTTAAATTTTTGCATTTTTTTCTTACTTTTCCTTTCTGTCTCTTTTTTTCTTTCTTAATCTAACCTTTCTTTACATAAGAACATAAGAAATAGGAGCAGGTGTAGGCCATACAGCCCCTCGAGCCTGCTCTCCCATTCAATAAGATCATGGCTGATTTTCGATCTCAACTCCACTTTCCCGCCCTATCCCCATATCCCTTGATTCCCTTAGTGTCCAAAAATCTGACGATCTCAGCCTTGAATATACTCAACAACTCACAGCCCTCTGGGGTAGAGAATTCCAAAGATTCACAACCCTCGGAGTGAAGAAATTTTTCCTCATCTCGGTCTTAAATGGCCGACCCCTTATCTTGAGACTCTGACCTCTAGTTCTAGGCTCTCCAGACAGGGGAAAAAGCCTCTCAGCATCTACCCTGTCAAGCCCTCTAAGAATTTTATACGTTTCAATGAGATCACCTCTCATTCTTCTAAACTCCAGAGAATATCGGCCCATTCTACTCAATCTCTTCTCATAGGACAACCCTCTCATCCCAGGAACCAATCTAGTGAACCTTTGTTACATTCCCTCTAAAGCAAGTATGTCCTTCCTTAGGTAAGGAGACCAAAACAGTACACAGTACTCCAGGTGTGGTCTCATCCAAGCCCTATATAATTGCAGCAAGACCTCTTTACTCTTATACTCCAACCGCTTTGCAATAAAGGCTAACATACAATTTGCCTTCCTAACTGCTTGCTGTACCTGCATGTTAACTTTCTGTGATTCGTGTACAAGGACACCCAAATCCCTCTGACCACCAACATTTCTTAATCTCTCACCTTTTAAAAAATATTTTGCTTTTCTATTCTTCCTACCAAAGATAATTTCACATTTACCCACATTATACTCCATCTGCCACCTTCTTGCCCACTCACTTAACTTGTCTATATTCCTTTGCAGACCCTTTGTGTCCTCCTTACACCTTACTTTCCCACTTAGCTTTGTATCGTCAGCAAACTTGGATACATTACACTCAGTCCCGTCATCTAAGTCATACATTGATATTGTAAATAGCTGAGGCCCAACCACTGATCCTTGCGGCACCCAACAAGTTACAACCTGCCAACCTGAAAATGACCTGTTTATTCCTACTCTTTTTTGTCTATTAATCAATGCTCAAACCATGCTAATATATTACCCCCAATCCCATAGCCCTAATCTTGTGTAACAACCTCTTGTGCGGCACCTTATCGAATGCCTTTTGACAATCCAAATATACTACATCCACTGGTTCCCCCTTATCTACCCTACTAATTACATCCTCAAAAAACTCTAATAGATCTGTCAAACATGATTTCCCTTTCATAAAACTGTGTTGACTCTGCCTCTTTATTTCTCTTTCTGTACCTGATTTGTCTCTATTTCCTTCTCCATCGTTCCTCTGTTTCTTTCTCAATCCTTAAATCTCATTGGTTAAGGAGATAGACTATTGGTCGCATTGATCACCAAGGTCCCAGATGCTCCATTACTCTCACCGTGTCATTATCAGCTCGCGCTTCCAGCGCAAGAAATTACTGAGCTGAAGGGTCACTAACTGGGCATGCTGCAAGATGCCCTGCTCCAGCAAATCCTGGACCATTATTTAAGATGCCTTGCACAGACCACATGTGACCCAATGTGAGTTTGGTGTTAACTAAATATGGGAAACCTGGCATGTTTGGTAGTTCACATGCTCGGTACTTAATTGAATAGTTATTGAGTTTAATAGTTAGGAACTGCCGTATAGACTGTGTGTGATACAGTTTGTTCTTTACTTTTAAAAAAGGCAGGTACAAACGTAGAAGAGACGGAGGGGGCGAAATTGGGCCATGTGGGGCCTGTTGTGTAGGCACTATGCGGACACCTAAGCCAGAAAATGGCGTCCGAAATGCGCACTTCCAATGTAAAGTGCGGAGGACGCCATCTTGGTAAAGGAGTTTGCGTGCGGGCACCTAATGAACACTGGCAGCCTGTAGAGTAGGGAGATTGTGACGTGAATCAGTGTGCAATGCTAATTTGAAGCAGTCGCAACATTTTGGAACTCTACGCTCCGGCCAACACACTGTCTTAACCTCTCACAGCCGAACAGGACTTAAACAGCATTAAGGACCCCTCACCAGCGTTATTTAAAGGGACCATGCAGGAGTTACAGGTTAGTTGCTGGATTAGTTATTCTGGCTGCTGGTACAATTGTACGCGATTGTGGAAGTTTCCTATACCTGGAGAAAGTTGCTAAATTATATAGTGAGTGGTCCGGCTGGTCTTGCAGTACTGTTAGTGGCATTTAAAATAGTGTGCTGAACAAAGTTGCTGCCAGACATGGGTGGCCTGCTAGGGCTTCCTCTGGGAATTGAACATGACTGGGAGCATGCAGAGAGACCACGCAGAGCAGGACAAGCTGCTGGAAGAGGGAGAAGTGGAGGAGGCACAGGGCACTCAGCAGGAGGTCATATCCAACGAGGGCCTTCAGGGACCAATTCTCTAACCTCAACTTCAGCGACGACCAGTGCATCCAACAGCTGGAGTTCACGAAAGAGGTCGTGACTGAAATTTATCAATTGCTGCGGCCACAACTGCAGCCTCAGAGCAGGGCAAAGGCAGCACTGCCTGTGGCTGTCAAGGTAACTGTGGCGCTTAATATTTATGGCTCTGGCTCCTTTCAGGCTGCTGCTGGCGATATAAGCAACATCTCACATTTTGCAGTACACTGCTGAATAAGGGAGGTCACTGAGGCTCTGTACATACTCAGAAACAGATTCATCTCTTTCCCTCTTGCCAGAGATCAGCAGCGGGAGCGAGCAGGAGGATTTGCTTGCGTTGCAGGCTTCCCCTTGGTGCAGGGTGCCATTGACTGTACGCATATTGTCATGCGTGCTCCATATAAGAACACGACCATATTCGTGAACAGAAAGGGATTCCACGCCCTCAATGTGCAGCTGGTATGCGACCTCACGTAGCACATCATGCAGGTCAGTGCCTGCTATCCTGGCAGCTGTCATGATTCCTTCATCCTGCGGCAGCCCTCTGTGCCACCTATATTTCAACCAGCACGGCAAGTCAAAGGCTGACTACTGGGCGACAAGGGTTATCCCCTCATGAAATGGCTCATGACTCAAGTCAGGAAAGCATGCACACGTGCACAGCAGGCCTACACTGAGAGTCATGCTGCCACAAGGAACATCATAGAGCAGACCATAGGCATCCTCAAGCAATGCTCCCGCTGCCTGGACTGCTCTGGAGGAGCTCTGCAGTACTCAGCTGAGCAGGTATCATGATTTTTCGTTGTATGCTGCATCCTGCACAACCTCGCCATTATGAGGGAGCAGCCTTTGCCACCGCCTATCCAGCGAGAACCTGAGCCAGAGGCAGAAGAGGCGGAGTTGGAGGAGGAAGTGGAGGAGGAAGTTCAGCAGGAAGAGGCAGGGAGGCAACACGATCGACAAGTCCTGTCTGCCAGGGCTCTGCGTGATCAGATTATTAATGAGTGATATCAACAGGGTATAACCTCATTGATAAGCGCAATGACACCTCCCCATTCACCAACAGTCCCACACTCATTACTGTTACTCTCCCACATGACCATCAAATTGTCCCATTATGATTACACATTGCTTCCTCCCTCAGCCCATCGCAGAAATGAAAACCACCACCAAATGCAAATTCAAAACCACATTTATAGATTTACACATGAAATGATGCAAACAAACTGATACTATTCACCCTTGTGCATTCCCTTAGTGCCTGTCTTTCTTGTGCCTTTATCTTTCTTAGTGCTTCTACAAGGTGCATCCCCAGTGGCTGGAACATGGGTGGTAGAAGGCTGCTGACCTTCAATTGAGGAGCGAGCAGATGGCCTGGGAGGACGACCTCGAGCAGTTGTGGGCCGGGAGGGCCCGGCTTCAGACTGCACCATCTCGGCCTGAGCTGCAGCAGTCTGGCCTGGCGGGCTGACAGGCAATGGCAAAGGCACTGGCGGAGTGGCAGGGGTGGGAGCAGGAATGCTGTCATCCTGAGAGAGGACAGCGGGTTCATCTCCCATGGCACCACTGTCACTCTCCCGGGGCGGCGCCTCAGCAATCCTGGTGATCTGCTGGAGAACAGATTGTTGGACTGCTGTGACACCGTGGAAGCCCTGTTCCACAGTGGTCCCCAGAACTACGATAGCAACAGTCCGAGCTTCCAAAGCAGCAGTTAGACCTTGGATGGCAGCTGTTTGTGCTGCAATGTAAGCCGTGACATCGGTTCTCAGCTGCTATATCGTGGTGTGCTGATGGAGGTGACCATCCGTTCCATGTGGGAAAGGATGGGCTCCAAGCTCTGTGCAAAGCCCAGAGACAAGTTGGAGCTGGACTCCTCCATACCTCTTGACATTGTGCGCAGGCTTTCCGATAGGCTTTGAAGTGCACCAAGCATTTGGTTGTGTACGCCCATCAGCCTTCTTCTGTAGCCTGGCCCATCAAAGTCATCATCTGACTCTCCGGCAGCAGAACTGGTGTATGACCTCGCCCTCCAGCGAGCTGGCACCTGTGGTATCCATTTCCCTGCCCTGGCTCCTGTGCACTTGTGCCTGGTGTCTCACCATGTGCAGGTACCTCCTCTATCCTAGCCCGTAAAGTACGCGCAGTGAGCTGGTGGCTGCTAATGTAAGATCGAGTGACGGTGTGTCTTCATCATCACTGTCGTCTTCCTCTGCCTCCTCTGACTGGGCAGGTTCCGGTTCTTGGGTATCTGAAATGACAAAGGGACACGGGTTGAGTTGTGGTGAGGGGAGAGGAGAAAGTAAAATGTCCGTACTTACACCATCTGCAGCACATGAGTCAGAAAAGATTGTGGGACAAGAGAGTCGTGAGAAGCGAGAAGGAAGATTAGGTATGCAGAGACCCTCATCATCGATACCTCCAGCCCTGTCAGTGGCCACAGCCTCAACGATGGCCCTTCCAATGATGGACAGCATTGCCTTCTCCAATGGGGTGAGGACGTGTAGGCGCACCTGTCCTCCTCCATTTCTTTCTTGCTGCCTACTGTTGTGCGCCATCTTCTCCTGCAAGAAAGAGGGAAGTGTGTCAGTGAGTTTCCTGCAAGATGTTTGGGTGATGTGGTTGTCATGGTTGTATAGCTGCCAGTGTGTGTGAGCTGTGAGTTGTGGGTGCATGGCTTGCAACAGTGTGAGAGGGTGAGGGTGAGATGACATCTCTGCTTTAAAGAGTTGCGTACTGATTGAAAGAGTTTGTTGGTAGGTGGGTGACGGGGCCTGTCGTGCGCGGAACAGTGGATGAGGCTAGTGGTGCAGTTGGTAGGATGTGATCTCACTCACCTTGACCACTCGTGTCAAATCTTTGAACTTCTTCATGGACTGCATCCATGTTCGTGATGCTATGCTCCTGGAATTGACCTTGTCTGCTACTTCCTCCCACTACCTCTTGAGCATATGTCTGGAGGCCCTTCTGCCCCCACTGTGGATATAGGATGCCCCTCCTTCTGTCCACCTCTTCCACCAAGTCAACTCTAGTGCATCATCCAAGAACCTTGGTACACGCTGTCTTGCAGGCCCAGCCATTCTTCTTAAAATTCCAGCACAGATTTAGTTCCCAATGGACTTCCTGCAGCCACAGTGCACCTCCCCTTTAAGGAGGTGAAGGCTGCCTTTTAAGTAGTGCTCGCCACTCCTGATATCGGGGCCCCCTGCTGGTGCGTGCAGCCAATCAACAGCGCAGATAGCGCTGGCTGCATGCAACAATCATTGAAATCATCAGGCTGTTACGTGCTGCCTGCATCGCTATGACCGGGCGTGGGTTAATTGCGCACCGCGATCCCAGCGCCCGTTTTCGGAGGTTATCCAATATAAACCCCTGATAATTTAAACCTCGGTCTCCCAATTTTCCTGATCCATAGCTATAGAGTTTGGATGCTAAAGCAGATCGCACTAAATTAACTGCTTTCTCATTATCAAAAGAAGTATCAGGGCATTTAGACATTCCAATGGCAGAAGTGTTTTTTTGATTTGCAGAAATTACAGATGACACTGGACCCTTCAAGTCACTTAGTGTAAAGAAATGCTCTAGAGATTGCAAGCAAAATGAGCCAACAAAAGAACCAGTGTCTCATAATAGCAACTCATTGATGTCATACGCTGTTGGACATTACAACAGGCCAACAACTAATTGCTATGTCCTAGTTTATTCCACTCAACATCATTTTGAGCCCTCTTTTATCAATGCCAAATGATACGGTAGTTAACAAATGGGTAGGAGTTGTTAAAATATACCCATTATAAGGCCATATTTTGTGGTATAGGTTGAGATTGAGTAACATGGTCCATCTTTTTGGGATATTGCTCTATTCAGAATATCACAATATATTCACATAGAGCCCAAAAACAGCGAAAGGTTTCAACCAGTGGGCTACATACTTAGTAACCAATGTGGTAGAATGTGGTATGCATTAGTCACAGCCAAAGGGGTCCTGGTGGGTTTGAGATACAAAGATAAGCAAACCACAAGTAATATGTCAAAGGCATTAGCTAGAACAGTCTTCTACTGAGCCTTAAAAAGATTCCATAAAATTAAATAATAGAACAGACTGGAAAAGGACAGCTGATCCTAGTCAAACCCAGACTATGGAAATGACTCAAAAGTTTCTAGATGGTGACTACGTCATTTATTACAATGTAGACTTATTATAAATGTGAGATGGAAGCAAGGTTGTAAAGGATCATATGAAGTCAGAGAGTAGAAAACGATCAATTAAAAATTGGAGATAGAGAGATAAGTACAGTGATGTTTACTTGCAAGTTGCTTTGTTTCTCACCAAAGGTGGAAAGTAACTCTCCCAGAATAGTTGGAGGGTGGAATTGCCCATTCCTGGTCAAATCAAGCTTTACTGACACCCAACGTGTACAGTACTTTCCCACTTTGTGTGTCATATAGATTTGTGCTCATCTCTTTTCTTAAATAAATTCCTCGCTACTCCTATTGTTTTTAATTTTTTGGTAATTCCTGTACTTTGAAAATCCTGATTAACTTTGTATCGTGTAGATTCCAAGTAACCTTTCTATTCTTATAGGTTATTATATATAGGCACAGTTAGCACCATATTTCATAGACATATTGTGTACTCAAAATGTTTGGTTAGTTGTACACCATAGTTTTTTTTAAATCTAGCTTTGTATTCTACATTGTTCTTCAGTATGGTCAGTTATTTAAAATCTATATTAATTTATCAATTTTTCGAAATTATTATAGAACATATGAGACATACAGAGGGTATTTATTTCAAGATTTTTTTGTCTTTTTACAACTTTTTTTAGATTAAACCTCTTTAACCGATAAACAACACCATGCTTTATAAATAAAGCATTTTCCTAGCTGCTTTGCGTACTGCTAGTTACTAATCTCCATTGCTGTTTCACTTACTGTTGGTTAGATAGAGTGAGCTTGAATTTATAGCACGTGGCACGTCTTTAGGCTGTCCCAAACCACTTAAAAAAAAATTACTTTTGAAATGTAGTTACTGTTGTTTTGTAGGTAATTGCGGCATTCAATTTGCACACAAAGTCCCACAAACAGCAAAAGGAATAAGTGGCAAGTTAATCTGTTTTGGTTAATCTTTGGTCCCTACCACAAACTCTGTTCCCTAACCACCGACCCCATCTATCTCCCTGGCCACTGTCTGAGGCTGAACCACACTGTTTGCAACCTTGGCATCCTATTTGACCCTGAGATGAGCTTCCGACCACATATCCGCTCCATCACTAAGACCACGTACTTCCACCTCTGTAACATTGCCCGTCTCCGCTTTTACCTCAGATCATCTGCTGGTCATCTGTGCTTTTGTTACCTCTAGACTTGACTATTCCAATGCTCCCCTAGTCGGCCTCCATCTTCCACCTCCATAAACTTGAGCTCATCTAAAACGCTTACTGCCCGTATCCTAACTCACACCAAGTCCCATTCACCCATCAGCCCTGAGCTCGATGACCTACATTGGCTCCCGATCCAGCAGCACCTCGATTTTAAAATTCTTATCCATGTTTTCAGCTCCCTCCATGGCCTCGCCCCTCCCTATCTCTGTAACCTCCTCCAGCCCTACAACCCTCCGAGATCTTGGTGCTCCTCCAATTTTGGCCTCTTGCGCGTCCCCGATTTTAATCGCTCCACCTTTAGAGGCCGTGACTTCAGCTGCCTAGGCCCTAGGCTCTGGAATTCCATCTCTGAACCTCTCCACTTCTCTACCTCTCTCTCCTTAAAACCTACCTCTTTGACCAAGCATTTAGTCACCTGTCCTAACATCTCATGTGGCTCGGTGTCAAATTTTGTTTGATAACGCTCCTGTGAAGTGCCTTGGGACATTTTACTATGTTAAAGATGCTATATAAATGCACGTTGTTGTTGTTTTGGTTAAGAATTGGAATGCTAATTACTAATCATTGTGACATTTAATCATTGGATTTCAACATCGCAAATTTGCAACTTAAATTTTCAAAAAAAAATTCAAATTTGTAACAGTATGCCTCTGGTGGTCAAGTTTCTGTAGAATGCTAAACTTCCATTTCTTCTGACTGAGATTGAATTGAGCCTCGACTGATTAGCTGAAGATTTCCTTTCACTGTAAGGGTCCTAAGTGAAGTAACCTTAGGGCAGTCTCAACCATATTCTGGTGGGTTCAAGTTCACAACACAAAACTGTTGATATTTTATCATAATTCAGCACTAAACTGCGATTTCCGCTCATACAGGCTTTAAAGATGGCAGGTGTGAGGACTAGAAAATTCACACTGAGATACTTATTTAATTTGAGGTTAAGGCATATTATTGATGCACAATAAAGGGAACTTTATTCTATGTCTGGACTATATGCTAACTTGGTGGTACTTGATTGAGAAATGAGATGCCCAGAATAGAAAGGTATTCCATTCCTAAGAACTGACATCCTTTACTTGATGAGCATACAAAACAAATCCCCTTAAAGATAAATTTAAATAAAATTAAAAAAAACTTTGGGCCACAGAAGACCCGTTGAAATAGTGGTCTGAGTTTCACTAACACAGTGTACAACAGGACCCTGAAGGCAGCCTGATAGTAGTGTTGCTGTATTTTGTTTATTCCTGCTGGAGACAGTGCCCTAAATGACAGACATGGTTGTATTATAGTCCAATCATTGCAACAATGAAAGGAACTAAACCTCTTGTAAACCTTTGTATATGTGCAAAGCAAAACAAAGCTAATAGTTATTATTTAAACAAATGTGTAAGACTTGACAGGTCTGTACCAGTGAGTTAGGAGTTCGTTCTTGGACCAGAAATGAACTCCGCCTGCCTATATTTTATTATTGCGTTTATACCATGTTAGATGTAGTCCAGATATATAATAAAGTTGCCCTTACTATGCATCAATAATATAGAAAGAAAGAAGAAAGCTCGTGCATTTATATAGCATAATTTATACAGCCTCACGATGTCCTAAAGCGTTTTACAGCCAATTATGTACTTTTGAAGTGCAGTCACTGTTGTAATGTAGGAAATGCGGCAGCCAATTTGCACATAGCAAGGTCCCACAAACAGCAATGTGATAATGACCAGATAATCTGTTTTAATGGTCCTGGTTGAGGGATAAATATTCGCCAGGACACCGGGGAGAACTCCCCTGCTCGTCTTCAAAATCGTTTTCACATCGTTCACCTGACGAAGGAGGAAGCCTCCGAAAGCTTGTGAATTTAAAATAAAATTGCTGGACTATAACTTGGTGTTGTAAAATTGTTTACAATCGTCTTCAAAATGGTAGCCATGGGATCTTTTACATCCAGCTGAGAGGGCAGATGGGGCCTCGGTTTAACGTCTCATCCGAAAGACGGCACCTCCAACCATGCAGCATTCCCTCAGTACTGCGCTGGAGTGTCAGCCTGGATTATGTGCTCAAGTCTCTGGGTTGGGACTTGAAGCCCCAACTACTGGAAAGCAACCCAGTACTTCAGTGTAAGTTTTTCAGTTCCAATGGCAGCCAAATTTAAGGCCTGTCTGTATGAGATTCCCAAAGACTTGAACAAAGACTGTTGGGTAATGACCACTGCATACAATTTTTTCCATAAAATGCTTCCAACTTAGCCGCCGTACAATTTTTTTAAAATGAGAATTTATGTCTTTTGAACAATGCCCTATTTTAAAAAAATAATATTCAAAGAGATTTGGATCAATTAAACAGATGAGCTGTGTTACCCTGATTACATTACCCACAACCTCTGATTGAGGTGAGAGTGCTATCAACTGAGCTCAACAAACTAGGGCCTTGATTTTTACAGGGGATGGGAAATGTACACGTGAGCCCAGCTCTCTCAACCCCTCCACTGCCTCCGTATTGTCAGACTGTTTGTCCTATTTGACTCTGAGCTGAAATTCTGACCCCATATCCTCTCCATCACAAAGACCGACTACTTCCACCTTCATAATATCGCCCGTCTCCACCCTGCCTCAGCCCATCTGCCGCTGAAACCCTTATCTATGCTTTTGTTACCTCCAGACTCAACTTTTCTAATTCTCTCCTGGCCGACCTTCCACCCTTCATAACTTGAGCTCATCCAAAACTCAGATGCCCATAACCCAACTCACACCAAGTCCCATTCACCCATCACTACTATGCTTGCTGACCTACATTGACTCCTAATCCACTAATGCCTCAAATTTAAAATTCTCATCCTCTTGTTCAAATTCCTCCATGGCCTCACCCCTCACTATCCCTGTAACCTCTTTCAGCATTACAACCCTCCGAGAACTCTGCGTTTCTCCAACTCTGGCCTCTTTTGCATACCCCACTCCCTTCACCCCACCATTGACAGTCATGCCTTCAGCCGTCTAGATCTTAAGCTCTGGAATATTCTCCCTAAACCTGTCCACCTCTCACCTCCTTTAAGACCTTCCTGAAAACCTACCTCTTTGACCAATGTTTAAGTCACTTGTCCTAATATCTCTTCCTTCGTTTCTGTGTCAATTTTTGTCTGATATTCTCCTGTGAAGCGCCTTGATGTGTTTTACTACATTAAAGGTGCTATATTACATAGAATTTGCAGCACAGAAACAGGCCATTCGGCCCAACTGGTCAATGCAGGTGTTTATACTCCACACAAGCCTCCTCCTACCCTACTTCAGCTAACCCTATCAGCATATCCTTCTCTTTGTTTCTTCCTCGTGTACTTATCTAGCTTTCCCTTAAATGCATTTATCCTAATTGCCTCAATTACTCTTTGTGGTAGCAAGTTCCAGATTCTTACCACTCTTTAGGTAAAGAAGTTCCTCCTGAATTCCCTATTGGAGTTATTAGTGACTATCTTATATTTATGGTCTCTAGTTCTGGTCTCTCCCACAAGTGGAAACATCTTCTTTATGTCTACCCTATCAAACACTTCCATAATCTTAAAGACCTCTATCAGGTCACCCCTCAGCCTTCTCTTTTCGAGAGAAAAGAGCCTCAGCCTGTTCAGTCTTTCCTGATAGTATAATGATAGTAATTCATTTACAATAATCAAGCATTAGTTAAACATTTAAAATAACACAAATTGCATTATAGTCTGGTAATGAATTGCAATATAGTTCTATAAATTATATTGTTTGCATACCTAGGAGATAAATGCAACTTCTTGTTGTTGAGGGGTGATCTAATCGAGATATTTAAAATGATTAACGGGATTCAATAGGGTAGATACAACAAATCTATTTCTTCTGGTGGGGAACCCAGTACATGGAGAAATAATGTTAAAATTAAAGCTAGGTCATATAGGAGTGAAATCGGGAAGCACTTTTTCACACAAAGGGTAGTGGAAATCTGCTCCCCAAAAAAGCTGTGGATGCTGGGTCAATTGAAATTTTCAAGACTGAGATTTTTGTTATGTAAGGGTCACAAGGGATATGGAGCAAACGTGGGTAAATGAAGTTGAGGTACAGATCAGTCATGGTCTAATTGAATGGCAGAACAGGTTCAAGGGGCTGAATGGCCTACTTCTGTCCTAATGCATTGGAGAAGAGTGACAAGGAATACACTGGAGTCTAAGTTAAGAGGAGGGACTCTTGCAATTGAAATTGCTTTCAGGAGGAACAGTTATTGCTGGTTCACTCGGTGCAGCACTGGTAAAAGGTTGGGAGTAGGAATGATGCTGTTTGATGGTATAAGAAATTGGGAGAAAATGGTGGGATTCATATACTTAAATGAAAAAATATAGTGTGGGGGGAGGCTGGTACCTGGATTCTCTTGGTGAATGAAGCAGCCATTCCTCATTGCACCCAGGCAATATGACAGAATACTTTACTGATTGTGGTGCTGGCTGCTGTTACAAATTATTTTTGGCATGGTTCAGAAAGATGACATTATGAAAACAATGCTGCAATGCCACAAGTCAGGCACACAGCATAGTGCCCATTTTGGTGCTGAATAACTCAATAATGGGGTATTGTGAGTTCATCCAATTTTTTCAGGTGTTTGAAAATGAATGTTTCATGCATGATGTATAGGAATTATTAGATAACAGAATGCCCCATGTGCACAATTCAAGCAGCCATCTAGTGTAAGAAAGGTGTTTACTCCTGATAACCATACTCAAAACACCAAATGTGGCTATGAGAATGAAAAGCGAGACAGGGTCCTAAAATGCATCTGTACCCATGAGCTCTGTATACCTGGTACAGGTCCGGCAACTGGTGCACCAGCAGAACTGGCACCTTACCACTCTTACTCTCCTTTAACTTACAGTAGTGACAATCACAAAGGGGGCTCCCCAACTGGTAATCTGTTCTTTTAAAAGAGCAAGATTCCTTCATTACTATTGGTAGCAGAAGCACTTGTATTGTGATTCTACAAACAACGATATGCCAATTAAAAATATGTAACTGAGGAGTAAAAAATATAAATGGTACTCTTACACCAGGGCCACCATTTTATATCTGGGTAGCCTTATTGGCCATTCTCACTTCACAGGCAGTTTGTTCAACAGTGACAGTGATGAGAAACTTAATATCTGGAGGGATGTGTAATCAGTTGAGTTACAGTAATCTCTAGACGATGATGGTAGAATGTACCTTCATTCTAAAATATGTATTAAAAGTAAATTTCAAAAAACATGAAACTTTAGAACATTTACATGGGTAAATGTTTTAATCTTTTTGCTTCCATACTTGGTGGTTCACGTGTCCAGTAGCTGTGGGATAATGGACACGTGAAAGGTTGGGGTTTAAGTAGGTTGTAATTGGACACAGGCAGCTCGAGTAAAAGTGGAGAGGCAACAGGTTGAATCTGCATCTGCTTAATACAACCTACTGTATCACCAAAAGATGAGTGCTGTCGTTTTCAGAAAGCGTGTTTAAATAAATATTTGTAGCACATGGTATCTTGTGTTTGTCATAAGAGATACAGTATGTTTTAGATATTATACAAATGGGAGGGGATACAACACTTTTAATGCAGTGTATAGGAATGCAGTGTATTGTATATTAAAAGAAATACAGTACAGTGTTTGGGGCCTAAAGTGCTCCATATCACATTGTACAAAAGATACAGTACTGTATTGTACAATATACTGGAGGAATGCGATGCCCTCCATCATGGTATGAAACCACAATAAAATTTCAATGCAACAATATTTGGGAATAATGAAGAATCAAAAACTGTTGGCTACACAATCATTGCCTAAATCCATTTATTTGGCAGCTGTTTACCATCTGCCAAGTTTTGGCAGAAGCAACAGCGGTCCTGAAAAAGTGTTTGGAGTTTTGGAAAATAAAAGACTGTTCTCAAAGTATTAACGGAAATAGCCGTGCCAGGTATGCTTTCAGGGTCTAAACAATCAGACAGTTAAATCCTAACAAATGACAAGAATGTTATACTTGAATAAGGATTTCCATACACTTCAAATAAAAAGTCAATTTGTAAATTTTTCTACTGCAGCACATTTAATCATTCATGCACAAATTCCATTTAAACAAAACTAGCAGAAAACAACTGAACAAATGAATATTTTTCACAAAAAAGGGACTTGTGTCTCTAAAATATGCTGCTGCCTCTAACTGACATGCAGCCATGGATTGAATACATTTAGGGAGGATCATGTTGTTCTTGGATAAGGATTTCACTGGGAAATGTTATACTTGGGTCAGAAAACTTGCATAATAGGAGTGAATTAAAATGATTTGGTCCACCAATTATTAAGAACAATTTACGGAAAAGATTGTAAGAAATATCATAATTTTACAGTGCAAAGTAACTGCTGGATCGCATACATCTGAAGCATCAAATATGCTCAGAAGTGCTAATCTGCATTATTATTGACAGGCTACCCCAGACGCCTAAGAAAGTCAATTACTAGTGACTAAGATGTAATCTGAAGAGAGACCACCTTCTGTTAAAGTGAACAATGCTCCATGCTCCTCCTAGATTTAAAAATGAGGGTTTCAAAATCTGCAGTGGCTCACATCAATTTAAACCACCTGCTATATCTCATTTAGTCCATTTACTTCTAGAAGCACAGTGACTATTTTCTTTGCTTCAACAACCCTAAAAACAATAATCTGGTCCATAACAAGAATGACTTATTACTCAGAATGTACGTGGCAGAATTTAAGAGTGTAAAAGTCATTGAAAAAATCCTGGAGAAATTTAAATTCCCAAATCAAAACCGTTGCAAATTAGGTGGAATATTGGTAGAAATGGCTGAATTTATACTATGTTTCCTCACAATGCCAGCAGTGTGTTCAGGGTGTAATTGTGATTCTGTAGATCTTTTGTAGTGGTATAGACTATGTTCATGTTCTTTAGCTGTATGAGAAGCAGGAATGCATTACATGCGTTACATGCTGGTTTTCCAAATTTGCAGTACTGGTTCAGAGCCTCAGAGCCTCGCCCACTGGCAGCACATATTGGTAAATCATGGCACGATTCCTCCTGGTCGCCAAGCCTCTGTGTCAGGAGCACATATTTATAAATTCAGTCCTGGATTGGCAGGGTCAAAAGTACAACACAAAGTGGGTGAAATTGGATAGTGCCGGCCTACCGGCACGAACTGGGCGCAGGGAATGATTGCTGCGCTGGAACGGTTAACCGAAATTGGGCCTCGGGCTTCATTTAAATTAGACTGGTGAGCAGCGGACGCCTGCTGCATGTTCCCAGGCAACTCGCTGGAGAAGCGGATATAAATTTTGTGCGGTTGTGCTTCTGGCAGCGGTCCTCAGGTAAGTCTTGGGAAAAGGGAGGGGGGGAGGGGGGAGAGGCGATCAAGAGCGAGAGGGTCAATTGGGAAGGAGGGTCAGTGAATGGGAGGGAGGGGAGGCGAATGGGGGCCTGCAATGTTTTTTTGGGATTGCTGTGGAGCCGGGAGGAACACTTCCCTTGAAGGACTGCCAGTAAGGCAGCATGTAGACATGGTTATCCTGAACGCAGCAGGTCCGGCTGCGTTCAGGGCAGCCCAATTTCAGGAAGGTGTCCTGAAACAGATATTAGGCCCTTTGCATATGCAAACGGGGGCCTAACGCCTGTTTCAGGCATGGGCCCTGGACGCCTATAATTCAGCCTTTACCAATATGGCAGGCAGCGCACTTCTTGCGCAGAATGTGCGCGGGCACAATGCCTGCCAAATTGGACGCTGAGGTGTCGCTTTACATCTGAAAAATGGGCACAGCGCCAATGAACTTCTAGGCCAAATTGTCATCGTTAGCCACAATGTTAGGAAGAATTGATTTTATATAGAGGTACTTTAGGAATATAGGAACAGGAGTAGCCATTCAGCCCCTCAACCTGTTCCACCATTCAATTAGATCATGGCTGATCTGCACCTCAACTCCATTTACCTGTCTTTACTCCATATCCTTTGATACCCTTAACAAACCAAAGTCTATCAATCCCAGTCTTGAAAATTTCAATTGGCCCAGCATCCATAGCCTTTTGGGGGAGAGAGTTTTAGATTTCCACTACCCTTTGTGTGAAAAAGCCCTTCCTGATTTCACTCCTAAATGGCATAGATCTAATTTTAGAATTGTGTCCCCTGATTCTGGACTCCTCCATCATAGGAAATAGTTTCTCGGTATCTATCCTAGCAAATCCCTTTATCATTTTAAACAGCTCGATTAGATCACCCCTCAATCTTTATTCCTACTCTCTGTCTCAAACCTCACAACCAATTACCATAATCATGTCATAAGGTTACCTCCAATTCTATATCCCAAAGGCTTGAATTTAAGGCACCTGGAGAATTGGCTGCTATCGTGTCCGAACCTTAGTGGTTCTCAAAAGAAATAAGAAGGATTCTATTTGCGTTTGTGATGAGATTTCCCTTAAGGCTGATCCTGCTGACAAATGAATGCTTCTCCAACTTTTTTGGCAATAGTTTGGAAGTAATGTTAAGTATTTTGTAAACTTTCAGTGGATAAGAAAAGCAACTAAAGTCCATAGCTTCTTTCTAGGGAACATCATGTGCTTTGAATTACGTCTTACTTGTTCAGCTTCCTTTCATGTGGCTCCATACAGTGTTTTAGAATTGCGTACAGTGTGAGTGATAAGTTGTTACTTGGTCTATTGATATTATTTTTTCTCCTTGCTGGTTCCTCAGACCCAAACGTTCAGCTGAAAGGACTGATGGGCAGTCGAACACAGATCTCAAAACTGGAACAAAAGTATTTGATCACCTGCATACACCAATCATTACAATTATTGTGTTTAAGCAGATATTCAAAATTAACCAAAATAACATTGCTTGATGGGAATTAATTCCACACATAAGACTTACAAAATTTTGTAGTGATGTTTTCAAGTCTTTGAACCACAGTTAAGTTAATCTAGAGGCCTGGACTAATAATTCGGAGAACGTGAGTTCAAATCCCACCATGGCAGTTTGAGAATTTGAATTCAGTTTTAAAAATCTTGAAATAAAAAGCTGGTATCAATAAAAGTGAGCATGAAGCTGTTGAATTGTCATAACTGGGTCACTCATGTCCTTTGGGAAGGAAACCTACCATCCTGTGACTCCAGTCCCACACCAATATGGTTGACTTTTAACTGCCCTCTGAAGTGGCCTAGCAAGCCAATCAGTTCAAGAAGAAGGCCCACCACCACATTTTCAGGACAACTAGGGATGGGCAATAAATTCTGGCCTTGCCAGTGATGCCCACATCCCGAGAATGAATTTTAAAAAAACTTGGTTGCAACCACATTAACTACATGTTTAAGCAGTTTAAAGGTCTGGATCATGTCCCTTCTCCAATAGAATAAGTTCAGTGCTGTCAGCCGGTCCTCATAACATAGTCTTGGTTCCTGAAATAATTTTTAGTGTCTATTCAATGCACCAATGTTATTTTATAAATTGAGTGGCAAAGTTGCACACAATACTCAAATCTGGTCTTATGAAGGAAGGCGAAAGGTAAAATAACCTATCTCAATTTATAATTTAACCCCCTTGAATTATACCCAGTACTGGGAAACTTGGCCAATTGTTGTTTAAGTGCTATCCCAATATGGAGCTCAGATTGCTTGAGAATCATAGCCTAGCAGTTACTACTTGCAATATTAGCATGCAAATGCTCAACAAATTAACTTGACACTGCCTATTTTAGCACACACATTAGTCCATCAATTTTAAATTGTTGAAAGCCTGCATTAAAGTAACGGATAGAGGAATGTCATAAGAATGTGTTACGTGTTCATAAAAATTTTGATGTGCATGCCAAGGAGCAATGTAATCAGAAATTACAAACAGTAATTTTCAGGCTTGTGTGACTGAAGCAGTAAGCATAGTCAGAACTATTCCCCCGAGAATGAATGAAGGATAAGCATGTGCCTGAGATATATTCCTCTGAAAACTTTTACTTAGTTAACTCTGACAACACTGTAAATTAGGTCTTTTATCACACCATTCTTTGTCTTATGATATTCAGTATTTTAAAGTTACAGCATTTTTCCCACCAAATTCTGTGATGAATACTTATTCATGTTTAGAAAGCTACAAAACATGCCCACTAGAACAAAAGGTAAAATTGTCTGAAAATCTACTTTAAAAAAAAACGAATTACACTGGCAGTGTGTGATTATTTTTTATTAAGTAGAGTTTTGGCACACGCAGCAAACCCAAAGATAGACTCTTTCCCAAATATGTACATAACTATGTTTATACAATTCCATGTGGTGACTGTGATGCATCTACATAGGAGAGACAAAGAAGGAATTCCATAAAAAATGATATTAACATAGAGTCGGAATCAAAGAATACACCACAGGTTTCTAGTTTAAAAGACGTGACAT
Organism: Heptranchias perlo; assembly: GCF_035084215.1. NCBI lineage: Eukaryota > Metazoa > Chordata > Chondrichthyes > Hexanchiformes > Hexanchidae > Heptranchias > Heptranchias perlo. Next base: position 25,482,895 of record NC_090333.1, read on the forward strand.
TTTAGTAAGTCTGAATGCAGCAAAACCAATTCCTAGGGAAAAGTGATGTAAGTAAGAAGGGAATGAAATGTTCCACAGAAGCCTGACCAGGACCAAAATCAGATATAGTAACCGCAAACCTCAATCCTAAGGGAAACTCTACAAAAGAACTCTCATTGCCTAACTTATAATACATACACTACAAAACCAGATATTAAATAGAAATGCTAATAGAAAGTGGGAGAATTAAATGGCTATGTAAATCCAGCAGTTTCCTTGAAATCCAACAGAAAGCTAAAGAAAACTTGAGGCAGTGAGTTGAAACATTCTGCAAGAATTTCTACAGAGTACAGAAGATTAGATGGTAAAGTGAAAACCCATTTCTTCATGTACAAAGTGCACCAGGGAAGTGTGTGGCTATATTCATGGGGCAGTGTAAGATGATAACTACTGAGGATGCTGAAGTGCCTTGTCTGCCAGCTCCCTGAAAAATCAGTAATGGAGGCCTGAGGCCTACAATGCACCTACAGTGCTTAGTGTGTCTCAATGTGGTCAGCCAGAGCAAAGAGGGCTGAGAGCATAAGGTGTGTACGAGGTTGATTAGGCCCCTAAGTTGAAAGCAAATGAGGTGGCCACCCATAATGTTATTTCAATTTTTTTTTAAATTGGGCACCCTGCCCCTGGCCTCTCTATCATCCCTAGTACCCGGGAGCACTATCCACTTGTCCAATGTGCCCTATGGCCCCCTGCCCCATGCCCGTTGCCCCTCCCTTTACACCAGGAAAGTGCCCGGTGCACAACCGGTACTCAGCAGCCCTTTTCTAGCTGATGGCACCTGACAATGCAGCGCTGACGGTCCCAACGTGCCATAAGAAATGCTTTATCCGGCAAAGCTAGCCCATTTGGGTGCAGGGACACATAGCACCTGCACAGCGCCAGCACTGCATTATTGACCATATAAAGTAAAGATGTATGGCTGGCTGATCTAAACTTTGCTGCGAGCTGCATCTCCCGTTCCTGATGAAGCTCTGTGCATCTGTACAAGGATTTCAATATCAGGAGATTGTAGTTTAAAGTGTCTGCTCTCCACTAACATTACAAACATTGACAAATAAGTTTAAGAAATTCTCACGTTGACTTTCTCTACCACCTCCTTTCATGCAGCTTAAGATGCCACCTTTGCAAAAGGGTGGCCCTCTGCCCCAAAAAGGGTCACCTTACATGGCTGCACCTCCCACAGCAGGACTTCACCAGCGAATGAGGCAGCTTTGCCCAAAATGCTCCTTACAGCCATATTTTCTAATGTACAGAGACCCCTGACAAAAAAAAAATGCATCTCCCCTGGTCCACATCAACTATCTGTAGGAGCTGGGATGGGTAACAAGATGCCAGGCCTGAACTGGCTGCTGGGAGGTTCAAAAGTATGGCATGGGTGACCTTTCCTCTGTTTCACCCCATGGAGAAATGACTGGTCTTTGTTTAGTACTTTCCTTACAGTGGCTGAGATTAACATCAACTTACAGCCTACTATTCTGTACTATGTTTGTTGGAGTTCCCAATGGACTGAAAAGACATAGGGGGTTAAATTGGATAACCACCGAAAATGTAACATTCATGCTGCCTGCTGTTTTAAATGATCGCTGCCTGCAGCCAGTGCTACCTGCACTGTTGATTGGCTGCACGCATTAGCAGGGGGCCCCGATATTGCAAGTGGCTCACGCGTCATAAAGGCAGCTTGCACCTCTTAAAGGGGAGGTGCATTGTGGCTGCAAGAAGTGTTGGGAGTTGTTTGAAAACTGAATCTGATACTTTGAGGAATTGCTGAAAGTTCAAGAGAGCGTGCATCAAGGGTCTCTGAAGATGCACCATGTTCTTGGTGCAAGAGGTGGAGAGAAGGAGGGGCATCCCGTATCCGCAGGGGAGCAAGAGGCAGTGGAGATAAATGACAGGAGCATTGCTCCAAGAACATGGATGCAGTGCAGGAAGAAGTTCAATAATTTGACACGAATTGTGAAGGTGAGTTCAACTATCAAGTGGTATATCCTACCAACTGCACCACCTCATCCACTGCTCAATTCATTACACCCCCATACCAACAATCTCTTTCAATCAATACTCAACCGTTCAAATCATAGGCTTCATCTCACCCTCTCACACTTAGCACTGTTGCAAGCCTCACACCCACAACTCACAGCTCACACTCACTGGCAGCTATTCAACCATGACAGCCACATCACCCAAACATTTTGCAGGACACTCACTGACACACTTCCCTCTTTCTCGCAGGAGAAGGTGGCGCATAACAGTAGGCAGCAAGAAACAACTGGAGGAGGACAAGCACGCCTTCATGTTTTAACCTCCGTGGAGGAGACAGGGCTGGCCATCATTGGAAGGGCCATCACTGAGGCCATGGGCACTGACAGTGCTGGAGGGATCGATGATGAGGGTCTCTGCATACCGAATCCTACTTCTCGTTTCCCACTTATCCCTCATCCCACAATCTTTTCTGACTCACGTGCTGCAGATGGTGTAAGCACGGACTTATTACTTTCTCCTCTCCCCTCACCACAGCCCAAGCCTTGTCCCTTTGTCATTTCAGATGCCCAAGAATTGGAACCTGTCCAGTCAGAGGGGGCAGAGGAAGATGATGGTGATGATGAACAGACACCGTCGCTCAATCTTACACTCGCAGCCACCAGCTCAGAGACTGACAATGCGCTCCGATAGAGGAGGGATCTGCATGTGGTGAGACACTGGGCACAAGTGCGCAGGGAGCCAGGGCGGGGGGAAAGGATACCGCAGGTGCCAGCTCGCCGGACGGCGAGGTTGCACACTAATTCTGCTGCAGAGGAGTCAGGCTGATGGGTGTACATAACCAAATGCTTGGTGCACTGGAAAGCCTGCCAGAAAGACTGCACACAATGTCAAGGAGCATGGAGGAATCCAGCTCTAACTTGGCACAGGGCTTTGTGCAGAGCTTGGAGCCCATCCTTTCCAACCTGGAACAGGTGGTCACCGCCAAGAGCACACCTGTGGAACCCACCATGGGGAAGCTTGCAATGTGAACAAACCTTCATGCTTGCTCCTCCTGCTTTTCTCTGTCAAGAGGGAATGAGATGAATCTGTTTCTCATTGCGTACAGAGCCTCAGTGACCACCCTTATACAGCAGTGCACTGCAAACTGCGAGATATTGCTTATATCTCTGGCCGCAGCCTGAAAGGAGCCAGAGCCATTACAATTAAGAACCACGGTCCCCATGAGAGCCACAAGCAATGTTGTCCTTGGTCTGCTTTGAGGCTGCAGTTACGGCTGCAGCAGTTGACAAATTTCAGTCACAACCTCTTTAGTGAACCAAAGACGTCTGGTGCATTGATTGTCGCTGAAGTTGGGGTAAGAGAATTGCTCCCTGAAGACCCTCTGTGGATATGGGCTCCTGCGAAGTGCCCTGCTCCTCCTCTCTCTTCTAGCAGCTTGCCTTGTTCTGCGTGGCCTCTCTTCATTCTCCCAGTTATGTTCAATTCCCAGAGGAAGCCCTAGCAGGCCACCCATGTCTGGACGCAACTGTTTTTGGCACAATGTTTTAAACAACACAAAGAGTACAGCAAAACCAGCCAGACAACTCCCCCTGTAGAGTATTGAAACTTTATCCAAGTAGAGGAAACCACCAAAAACACGTACAATTGCACCAGCAGCCAGAAGAAATAATCCAGCAATTAACCTGTAAGCACTTTGTGATCCACTTTAAATAACGCTGGTGTGGGGGTGGGGGGGTCCTTCACGTCCTTTAAGTCCTGTTTAGCTGTGCGAGGTTAAGACTGGGTGTTAGCTGAAGTGTGGAGTTCCAAAATAGCAGCATTGCCTTCAAATCGGCATTGCACACTGATCCACATCATAATTTCCCTACTCTAAATGCTGCCAGCAGTCATTAGGAGCGTGTGCGCAAAAACCTTTACCAAGATGGTGTCCTGCGCACTTCCCATTGGAAGTGTGCACGCGCATCTTGAACCCCATTTTTGGGACTTAGGTGTCTGCGTAGGGCCTAAAAAACAGGTGCTACATGGCCCAATTTCACCCCCATACTGCTTAACGATGATTTTTTATATTGGTCTCTCTGGTGTTTACCCCTTTGAGTATAAGGACTTGAACTGCAAGTTTCTTCATAACTGCTATCAATGTCACTTTTGATTCATTGACAGGAAGTGTACTTTTGTAGTGCAGGGCTATTTCTGGTGCCCACACCCCTTCCTCAAGCTGTAGCAGGCTGTGCTAGCTCGTGCTTTGTGGGACTAGGCTGGGTACTGCAGCATTGTACTGGCCTTGAGTTACATCTGGTAGAATATTCTTAGTTAGTTGGATCAAGATCTGTATTGTAGAACTGCATTGCCCTTAAGCTAGACCAGATTATGTACAGTAAAATTGTGTTGATTCTGAGCTGAATCAGGATGGCTATGATATAATTGAATTGGCTGTGAGGTGGACCAAGCATTGTATGGTAGAATTATACTAGCATTCTGCTGGGTGCGTTAACATTGATAAAATGGACTGTTCAGCTTTAACTGGGCCACTTTGAGTACAGTAGATGTGTGTGAACTCCAAATGAGACCAGGCTGAATATGATAGAGGTGTTTTGAATTGGAATTCGACCATGCAGGATTATGACTGTATTATGTTGGCCTTAACCTGTGCAGTATTGCATAAGATAAAGTATGTTGAGCCGGGATAAGAGTACAAAGGTAAGATAGGGTTTTGTTAATGCTGAAAGTGGCTATGCTGAGTATGTTGGCAGTGTACTCACCCTGAATTACCCATGTTGTGTACACTAGGGGTGAACCATGAGTTGACCACACTGCGTGTGTTTAGCCTTTTGTTACATCACTTATGCGATCAACGTATATTTACTCAGAACCTTCCCACAGGAGATTAAATAGATGAGGTAAGATGAGACTTTCTTTCAAAGATATTTTCTCTCCTGCTGTCTTGGGTCTCCCTACACCATTAACCCTGACTGAGAAGATGGACAATAAGTTGATACCAGGCCTTAGCAATGGTGCTCTGAAATCAGCAATTAGGACACGCACAAGGGTGCCCTGATTATTCCTAACCTCGCATGGGAAGGTGTCTGTTCTCCACTCTGATTCTTCCTATGGTGGTTTGACTTGAGATTTGGAACCAGCATCTGAAGTATCTTGGGTGTGAGCCTGAGCTGGTACAAACCCATAATGAAATGTGTTTCATGGGCTCCAACATACTGTTTCACTATTCCACCCCTTGCCCAGACTATTTTCTTCTCCCTTCTTTCGTGGCACCAAGCTTGTAACCTTGGTCATTTCCTCACAGATGATGTACAATAAAAAGAAAGACTTATATTTTTATAGTGCCTCTCAAGACCTCAGGAGGTCCCAAATGTTTTACAGCCAATAAAGTACTTTTTGAAGTGTTGTAATCACTGTTGTAATGTACACGTCCTATAATGCCTCCGTTTTAAAATTATTATGTGTTGATAGCTTATTAATGGAAGATATTGCAATTCATTTTCTCTTTTATAGTTACATTAGGAAAAAGAGGGTGGTCAGGAGCAGTGTCGGCCCCTTAAAAACTGAAAGTGGGGATATTGTCATTGACAATGGGGAAATGGTGGACATGTTGAATAATTACTTTGCATCAGTATTTACAGTAGAAAAAGAGGATAGCATGCCGGAAATCCCAAGAAAACTAATATTGAATCGGGGACAGGGACTCGATAAAATTAACATAAGTAAAGCAACAGTAATGAAGAAAATAATAGCAGTAAAGAGTGACAAATCCCCAGGACCAGATGGTTTCCATCCCAGGGTTTTAAAGGAAGTAGGTGAGCAGATTGCAGATGCCCTAAGTATAATCTTTCAAAGTTCTCTAGATTCATGAACTGTCCCTCTAGATTGGAAAATTGCACATGTCACTCCGCTTTTTAAGAAAGGAGAGGGAAACCGGGGAATCATAGACCAGTTAGCCTAACATCTGTTGTGGGGAAATTGCTGGAGTCTATAATTAAGGATAGGGTGTCTGAACACCTCGAGAATTTTCAGTTAATCAGGGAGAGCCAGCATGGATTTGTGAAAGGTAGGTCGTGCCTGACAAACCTGATTGAATTTTTTGAAGAGGTAACTAAAGTAGTGGACAGGGGACTGTCAATGGATGTTATTTATATGGACTTCCAGAAGGCATTTGATAAGGTCCCACATAAGAGACTGTTAGCTAAGTCAGAAGCCCATGGAATCGAAGGAAAAGTACGGACTTGGTTAGGAAATTGGCTGAGCGAAAGGTGACAGAGAGTAGGGATAATGGGTGAGTATTCACATTGGTAGGATGTGACTAGTGGAGTCCCGCAGGGATCTGTCTTGGGGCCTCAATTATTCACAATATTTATTAAGGACTTAGATGAAAGCATAGAAAGTCTCATATCTAAGTTTGCCGATGACACAAAGATTGGTGGCATTGTAAGCAGTGTAGATGAAAACATAAAATTAAAAAGGGATATTGATTAGGTGAATGGGCAAAATTGTGGCAAATGGAATTCAATGTAGACAAATGTGAGGTCATCCACTTTGGATCAAAAAAGGATAGAACAGGGTACTTTCCAAATGGTAAAAAGTTAAAAACAGTGGATGTCCAAAGGGACTTAGGGGTTCAGGTACATAGATCTTTGAAGTGTCATGAACAGGTGCAGAAAGTAACCAATAAGGCTAATTGAATGTTGGCCTTTATATCTAGAGGATTAGAGTACAAGGGGGCAGAAGTTATGCTGCAGCTATACAAAACCCTGGTTAGACCGCACCTGGAGTACTGTGAGCAGTTCTGGGCACCGCTCCTTGGAGGGAGTGCAGCATAGGTTTACTAGAATGATACCCGGACTTCAAGGGTTAAGTTACGAGGAGAGATGACACAAATTGGGGTTGTATTCTCTAGAGTTCAGAAGGTTAAGGGGTGATCTGATCGAAGTTGATAAGATATTAAGGGGAATGGATAGGGTGGATAGAGAGAAACTATTTCTGCTGGTTGGGGATTCTAGGAGAAGGGGGCACAGTCTAAAAATTAGAGCCAGACCTTTCAGGAGCGAGATTAGAAAACATTTCAACACACAAAGGGTGGTAGAAGTTTGGAACTCCCTTCCGCAAACGGCAATTGATACTAGCTCAATTGCTAAATTTAATTGTGAGATAGATTGCTTTTTGGCAACCAAAGGTATTAAGGGACATGGGCCAAAGGCAGGTATATGGAGTTAGATCATAGATCATAGATCAGCCATGATCTTATCAAATGGCGGAGCAGGCACGAGGGGCTGAATGGCCTACTCCTGTTCCTATGTTCCTCTCTCATTACCAGATTTCCTTATTTTCCTTCCTGTATTGTGTACAGATCTAATTCCCAAAGCTCCAGGAACCACTATCCTTATTCAAACTAGAAATACATTTATTCCTTCTTGAATGCTTCGATTGATTTTAAATTTACTGTGTTTTTGTGACACTTTATTCTATTACTCTGATTTTGTGAGACTTTGCTTCGAATGAGTGCAAGTCATGAAATTGAACAGGCAGACCAGTGCACTGTGTATTTTGTGGTTAAGAAAAATGCCTGGATTTTGGAGACTGGAGTGAAGGCCAGCACATGCCTCAATATATCTGCAAATTGGTCCTTCACTGGATCTTGTGGCTTTTCACCATCCCTTTGCTGCTCATCCATTTGAAATGGGCACAGCAGTGTGTGAATGGCCTGGCCTGTATCAATGGATTCTTAAAGGATAATATCGCTTTTTAAGTTTTGCTTGGCAACATTTTACTTTATCTGCATTTTTATTGGTATATTAATTTTTATTGAGTTTAGGAATTTTTTTTATTGTTGCATTGTAATACTTTTATTTCCAATTCTGTTTCTTACAACTGTTTTGTTTCCAGCTGCAAGTCCACTTGCAGCAACCAAAGTGGGCAGGATGGTAAATCCTTTGGGGGGGTTCCAGTGGTGCTCTTGGATTTGGAGAAGGAAGAGCAGCTACGAAGGGGTCAGGAAAGGCAAGAACAACTGTACCTTATGCATTATGTATGCACCCATCCTTAACCCATGATCCACATTCACTCATCCAGGTGATCCTTTCTGTGCACGTCAGAGGAGAGCTGCTGTTGGTGCCTTCACTTCGCAGAGGGGGCTGCCACATAGCTACGCCATTTCCTGGAGCCCAACAAGCAAACAAATTGTATCTCAAGGATGGCTATTGCTGTGGAGGCTAAGGTCTCTACTGCATTTTTTACACCACTGGATTCCTTCCAAGTCACCATTGGTGATTTTTGCCAAACCAGTAAACCAGCTGTCCACACATGAATCAACCAAATGACGAATTCCTTATGTACAAGGGGCAACACGTTCATCATTTTACATGTAGAAAGGAGACAGGGCACAGAGCGTTTCTCACTTCACAGGGTTCCCAAGAGATCAGAACATTGTAGGTGGCATCCATGTACTCAATAGCCCAATCAATCTGGTCGGCACCTCCTGACAGGCGAGGGGCACTCTCGTCCTTTGGGGAGGGTGCCCTGGAGTTTCAAACAGAGCAATCCTTCTCACAAAGCAGCATATCCACTTTGTTAGATTGGGTGCTGTGCACTCCATCATTCACCACACATTCCATTTCATGCCTCCATTTCATACCTCCACAATGGGTTTCTGTTACAAATTTTGGGTCTGCACTATATATTCTCTCAGGTTCAGTATCATTGGTCACTATCATAAGTGGGATCTCACTCCCTTATGATCAGGAATTTCCCTATACTGCCTAAAATCTGGTTATATAATAGCATGACCCAGGGTCATAATAATGAAATCGCTCATTATGTGAACTGTATAGTGTAACCTTGCATGTGGCTCCATGTGCATTTTTCCTGTCTTCTGGACTGTGGATCGATGAAATCTCTGGTGAGATGAGGCCAATTGTAAGACAATAGATTTCTTTTTTTATATATAATATATGAATGAACAGAATAAATTTCACAGTGAATTTAAATCTATTCCATAACATTTCTTGTCACAAACAAAATAACAAAGTACGCCCCACTATCCGTGTTACTACACTGTGGGGGTTAAATTGGTTAACCCCTGAAAACAGACGCTGGGATCGCGGTGCGTGATGCAGGCAGCATGTAACATTCGTGCTGCCTGATGATCTACATGATTGCTGCGTGCAGCCAACGCTACCGGTGCTGTTGATTGGCTGCATGCACCAGCAGGGGGCCCCGATATCGGGAGTGGCTAGCACTACTTAAAGGCAGCCTGCACCTCTTAAAGGGGAGGTGCACTGTGGCTGCAGCGAGAGCTGGAATTCATTTGGCAACTAACTCTGTCCTACAGGAAAGTGAGGAATGGCTGCGGCTGCGAGAGAGCATGAACCAAGGTTCTTGGACGACACACTAGAGGCCTTGGTGCGAGAGGTGGACGCAAGGAGATGCATCCTTTATCCGCAGGGTAGGCAGGAGTCCCTCCAGACACATGCTGAAGAGGCAGTGGGAGTATGTCATGCACACAGTAAATGCCAGGCACATTGCACCATGCACATGGATGCAGTGCAGGAAGAAGTTCAATGATTTGACACGAGTGGTCAAGGTGAGTGAGCTCAACTGTCAAGTGGCATCTCCTGCCAGCTGCACCACTAGCCTCACCCGCTGCTCCATGCACCTCCCTCATCCACCAGTAGGCAATTCTTTCCATCAGTAGGCAATTCTTCAAATCAGATGCTGTATCACACCCTCACACAGTACCACTCTTGCAAGCTGCACACCCACAACTCACAGGGCACACACACTGGTAGCTATTCAACCATGAAAGCCACATCACCCAAACATCTTGAAGGACACTCACTGACACACTTCCCTTTTTCTTGCAGGAGAAGGTGGCACATAACAACAGGCAGCAAGAAAGACCTGGGGGTGGACAGGCGCGCCTACACGTCCTCACCCCCATGGAGGAGACAGTGCTGTCAATCATTGGGCGGGCCGTCGCTGCGGCCGTGGCCATTAGTGGTGCTGGAGGTATCAATGATGCGGGTCTCTGCATACCTAATCCTCCTTCTCGCTTTCCATTTCGCTCTCATCCCACAATCTTTTCTGACTCACGTGTTGCAGATGGTGTCAGCACATACATCTTATTTTCTCCTCTCCCCTCACCACAACTCAACCCGTGTCCCTTTGTCACTTCAGATACCCAAGAACTGGAACCTGCCCAGTCAGAGGAGGCAGAGGAAGATAACAGTGATGATGCAGTCACACTGTCACTCGATCGTACACTCGCAGCCACCAGCTCAGAGACTGACACTGCACAAAGTTTAGAGGCTAGCATCGAGGAGGCACCTGCATGTAGTGAGAAACCGGGCACAAGTGCGCAAGAGCCAGGGTGGTGGGAACTGATACCGCAGGTGCCAGCTCGCCAGAGGGCGAGGTCGCACACCAGTTCTGCTGCAGAGGAGTCAGATGATGCCTTCAATGGGCCAGGCTACAGAAGAAGGCTGATGGGCGTGTACACAACCAAATGGTGCACTGGAAAGCCTGCGCACAATGTCAAGGGATACGAGTGAGTCCAACTCTAACTTGGCACAGTGCTTTGTACAGAGCTTGGAGCCCATCCTTTCCCACATGGAATGGGTGGTCACCTCCATCAGCATACCTATGGAACCCACCATGATACAGCATCTGATGACCGATGTCACAGCTTCCATTGCAGCACAAACATCTGCCATCAAAGGTCTGACTGCTGCATTTGGAGCTCAGACTACTGCTATCGTGGCTCTGGGTTCCACTGTGGAACGGGGCTTCCGGGTGTCACAGCGGTCCAGCAATCTGTTCTCCAGCAGTTCACCAGGATTGCTGAGGCACCGCCCCTGGAGAGTGGCAGTGCGCCATGAAAGATGAATCTGCTCTCCTCTCTCAGGATGACAGCATTTCTGCTCCCACCCCTGCTACTGCACCGGTACCCTTGCTGTTGCCTGTCAGCCCACCAGGCCAGACTGCTGCAGCTCAGGCCAAGATGGCGCAGTCTGAAGCCGTTCCCTCCCGTTGCAGAGCTGCTCGAGGTCACCCTCCAAGGCCACTGGCATGCTCCTCAATTGAAGGTCAGCAGCTTTCCACCACCCATGCTCCAGCCACTGGGAATGCACCTCGGAGGAGCACTAGGAAAGGTAAAGGCACACGACCGACAGGCACTGAGGGAATGCAGAAGGGTGAATAGTATCATTTTGTTACAATCATTTCATGTGTTAATTTATAAATTTGGATTTGAATTTGCATTTGGTGGTGTTTTTTATTTCTGCAATGAGCTACGGAAGGAAGGACAATCATAAGGAGGACAATTTGATGGTCATGTGGGAGAGGAAAGGTAAGGAGTGTGGGACTGTTGGTGAATGGGGAGGTATCGTTGAGGTTACTGGTATCGCTCATTAATAATCTGATCATGCATAGTCCTGACTGACAGGGTCTATCTACGTTGTAGCCTCCCTGCCTCTTCTTGCTGCACTTCCTCCTCCAATCCTCCACTTCCTCCTTCGTCTCTTCCTCCTTCGTCTCTTCCTCTTGCTCAGGTTCTCGCCTGATAGGCGGTGCAAGGGCTGCTCCCTCATAATGGCGAGGTTGTGCAGCATGCAACGTACAATGACAAATCTTGATGCACGCTCAGCTGAGTACAACAGGGCTCTTCCAGTGTGGTCCAGGCAGCGGAAGCATTGCTTGAGGACACCTATAGTGTGCTTGATGATGTTCCGTGTGGCAGCATGGCTCTCATTGTATGCCTGCTGTGCACGTGTGCTTGACCGGAGTCATGAGCCATTTCATGAGAGGATAACCCTTGTCGCCCAGTAGCTAGCCTTTGACTTGCCATGCTGGTTGAAATATTGGTGGAACGTTGGACTGTCGCAGAATGAAGGAGTCATGACTGCTGCCAGGATAGCGGGCATTGACCTGCATGATGCACTGCATGTGGTCGCACACTGGCTGAACATTGAGGGAGTGGAATCCCTTTCTGTTCATGAATATGGCCGAGTTCAGATGTGGAGCACACATGGCACCCTGCACCAAGGGGAAGCCTGCAATGCGAGCAAACCCTTTTGCTCGCTCATGCTGCTTGTCTTTGTCCAGAGGGAACGTGATGAATCTGTTTCTGAGTATGTACAGAGCCTCAGTGACCTCCCTTATACAACAGTGCACTGCAAACTGTGAGATGTTGCTTATATCGCCAGTAGCAGCCTGAAAGGAGCCAGAGCCATAAAAATGAAGTACCACAGTTACCTTGACAGCCACAGGCAATGCTGTCCTTGCCCTGCTCTGAGGCTGCAGTTGTGACTGCAGCAGTTGACGAATCTCAGTCACGACCTCTTTAGTGAACCGCAGCCATCGGATGCACTGGTCATCATTGAAGTTGAGGTAAGAGAATTGGTCCCTGAAGGCCCTCGTTGGATATGGCCTCCTGCTGAGTGCCCTGTGCCTCCTCCTCCTCCCTCTTCTAGCAGCTTGTCCTGCTCTGAATGGTCTCTCTGCATGCTCCCAGTCATGTTCAATTCCCAGAGGAAGCCCTAGCAGGCCACCCATGTCTGGCACCAATCTTGTTCAGAGCACTATTTTAAATGCCACTAACAGTACTGCATAACCGGCCGGACCTATATAATCTCTCTATATAATATAGCAACTTTCTCCAAGTACAGGAAACTTCCACAAACACATACAATTGTACCAGCAGCCAGAATAACTAATCCAGCAACTAACCTGTAACTCCTGCATGCTCCCTTTAAATAGCGCTGATGGGGGGGTCCTTCATGCTCTTTAACTCCTGTTCAGCTGTGCGAGGTTAGGATAGTGCATTGGCTGGAGCGGGGAGTTCGGAAATGACACCAGTTGCTTCAAATCAGCATTGCACACTGAATCGCGTCATAATCTCCCTACTTTATGTGCTGCTGGCGTATGTTAGGTGTGCGCGCGCAAACGCCTTTACCAAGATGGCGTCCTGCACACGTCACGTCGGATGTGTGCGCCCACATCTCGGACACCATTTTTGGGGCTTATGTGTCTGTGTGGTACCTACAGAATGGGCGCCATGTGGCCCAATTTAGCCCCCAGTATTTTTTTACGAATTAGCAAATTTCTGAAACTGTCCCACGAATTTTTGTAGATGTTGTCAGTTTATCCCAGTTAGTCAGGAAATCAATGATTTTGTGGCAAATTTTAACACGGAGCCAGGAAGAGGGCAGGGTGGGGGATGGAGTTCTTGACGGAAAACCCGGAAGTGCGGGTTTCCCGGACGTCCTTATAATTTTGACATAAGGACGTCTTTCAATTTTTTTCTGTCGGTTTCCCGCCCAACAGGCCAGCCAGATTGACAGGCTGGTTTTCAGTCAGATGGGAAAGCAGCCAGGGAGCAGACACCAGCAAGTAAGTCTTAGATCTGGGGGGGGGGGGGGCCGTGTTCGGTCACCGGGGGTGGGGGGGGTCGGTCATTGGGGTCAGGGGTTAACAGGGGAGTCATCGGGGTCGGCGGTCATGGGGGGGGGGGTCGGTCATCGGGGGCTCAGACATGGGGGGTTTGGACATCTGGGGGGTTGGAGCTCATAGAGGGGTCGGAGATCGTGGAGCGGGGGTTCAGAGATTGTGGGGTGGGGGTTGGTGATCGTGGTGGGGGGTCGGACATGGGGAGGGGGTTGGCTGATCGCGTGTGTCGGATCGCGGCAGGTAGGCTTGTTGGGCCTGGAGGAAACACTCCTGCTCGTCCTGGCTCATGAGCAGTGCAATAAAGGCACTCACCTGTTGATCTGGGCCTTCCCACCTCCTCTTACATGGCGTGAATCAGAAGACCTGGGAATCCCGGCCCACAGGAGTTAAAAATTAAAAATCTATTAAAATGGAGGCACGCAGCCTCCTTAAAAGATTTCACTGACCGACCTGCCTCCTGAGAGCGGATTGATCACCTGCCCCTCAACCTGCCTCCGTTAAAACCAGAAGTGGGCAGGTTGGAGGCAGGTTGGGGTCGGGTTTTACTTTATTACGATTTTTACCTTCCAACCCACCTGCTCGTGGGGTCGAAATTAATCCCTTAATCTCTGACCTGCCCCTAACTGTACGTGTCCAGAGATTGGCCTGTCAGTCCAACTGATTACTGCCCTGCTGGTTTACTGGAGCGGGACATTTCGCAGCATGCCCCGTTAGTTATACTTTTTCCCTCACTCTTCAGCTGGAAAAATTTTTGTGCCATAACTTGCTGGAAGTGTGAGCTGATAATGGTGCGGGGAGGGCAACGAGGCATCTGGGACCTTAGTGAATGATGGGACCAATAGTCTATCTCCTTAAATAATAATGGAAAACAAGGAAATGACAGAGGAATTGAACAGATATTTTGTATCTGTCTTCACAGTAGAAGACACTAATAATATACCAATAATAGTAGAAAATCAAGGGGCAAAGGGGAGGGAGGAACTAAAAACAATCACTATCACTAGAGAAAAAGTACTTGGTAAACTAATGAGTCTAAAGGCTGACAAGTTCCCTGGACCTGATGGCTTGCATCCAAGGGTCTTAAAGGAAGTGACTACAGAGATAGTGGATGCATTGGTTGTAATCTTCCAGAATTCACTAGATCCTGGAAAGGTCCCAGCGGATTGGAAAACTGCAAACGTAACACCCCTATTCAAGAAGGGAGTGAGATAGAAAGCAGGTAACTATAGACCGGTTAGCCTAACATCTGTCATCAGGAAAATGTTAGAATCCATTATTAAGGAAGTAGTAGCAGGACATTTGGAGACTCATAATACAATCAAGGAGAGTCAACATGGTTTTATGAAGGGGAAATCGTGTCTGACAAATTTATTATTGTTCTTTGAGGAAGTAGCGGGCAGGGTGGATAAAGGGGAACCAATGGATGCAGTATATTTGGATTTCCAAAAGGCATTCGATAAGGTGCCACATAAAAGATTAGTGCATAAGATAAGAGCTCATGGTGTTGGGGGTAATATGCTAGCATGGATAGAGGATTGGCCAACTAACATAAAACAAAGAGTCGGGATAAAAGGGTCATTTTCAAAATGGTAATCTGTAACTAGTGGGGTACCGCAGGGATCGGTGCTGGGGACTCAACTATTTACAATATATATCAATGACTTGGATGAAGGAACAGAGTGTCTTGTGGCCAAATTTGCTGATGATACAAAGATAGGTGGAAAAGCAAGTTGCGATGAGGACACAAAGTGTCTGCAAAGGGATATTGACAGGTTAAGCGAATGGGCAAAAATTTGGCAGATGGAATATAATGTGGGAAAATGTGAAGTCATCCACTTTGGGAGGAAAAATAAAAAAAGCAAAACATTATTTGAATGGAGAAATACTACAAAATGCTGCGATACAGAGGGATCTGGGTGTCCTCGTACATGAAACACAAAACGTCAACATACAGGTGCAGCAGGTAATCCGGAAGGCAAACAGAATATTGGCCTTTATTTCTAAGGGGATGGAGTATAAAAGCAGGGAAGTCTTGCTACAACTGTACAGGGTGCTGGTGAGACCACAGCTGGAGTACTGCGTACAGTTCTGGTGCCCTTATTTAAGAAAGGACATACTTGCATTGGAGACAGTTCAGAGAAGGTTCACTAAGTTGATTCCGGGTATGGAAGGGTTGTCTTATGAGGAAAGATTGAACAGGTTGGTTCTATACTCATTGGAGTTTAGAAGAATGAGAGGAGATCTTATTGAAACATACAAGATTCTGAGGGGACTCGATAGGGTAGATGCTGAGAGGATGTTACCCCTCATGGGGGAATCTAAAACTATGGGGCATAGTCTTAGAATAAGGAGTCGCCCGTTTAAGACTGAAATGAGGAGGAATTTCTTCTCCCAGAGGGTCGTGAATCTTTGGAATTCTTTACCCGAAAAAGCTTTGGAGGCTGAGTTAGACAAATTTTTGATCAGCAAGGGAGTCAAAGGATATGGGGAAAAGGCGGGAAAGTGGAGTTGAGGTAAAAATCAGATCAGCCATGGTCTGATTGAATGGTGGAGCAGGCTCGAGGGGCCGAATGGCCTACTCCTGCTCCTATCTCTTATGGTCTTATGGTCCTTAACCATTGAGATTTAAGGATTCAGAAAGAAACAGAAGAATAATGGAAAGGGAGGCTGAATTAGAGTCAAACCAGGTATGGAAAGAGAAATAAAGAGAGGGAAAGAAAGATTGGATTAAGAGAGAGAGAGAGAAAAAGAGACAGAAAGGAAAAGTAAGAAAAAAATATAAACATTTTAAATTTGAAATTTTAAAAATCTCTAACAATATGCATGCAGGAATGAGACTCAGCAGTTTAAATTGTTCTCTTCCTGGGCCATAGAGATTGACTGACATTGCATTAACAATTATCACTTTGTTAAAAGGGGACTTACGCAGTTAAGTATGAGCCCTAACTTTCTGCGGCGAGTTTAATGGTCAATTAATGTGCAAATCCAGCGAGTTTTTAAAAATAACGGGGAGGTTGAGGGTGAGATGCCGTTTGTGTGAAGCGATTGGTGGAGCTGCATAAATCGACCAGCAAATTCTGGAGATTCGCAACTCACGGTGTGTCTCTTCATCCCCTGAACTTGCTGCCGATTTGCACGTTAATAACGGCGTGTGTTGTTAACACACTGTTATTTTTCCAGGAAGATTTGACCCAATGTGATGAGGTAGTGAAAACATGGTTCTCACTTACATCGTTGTGACAGTAGAGCCATTACTGTATCCTTCAGTGGCATGTAAACCTGGAGTTAATATATTTGCCTCATCTTTTTTTCTCTTATCTTCTTTCCTCTTTTTTTCTCATTGCCCATTTTCATTCTTGCTGGAGAGTAAGAGAAAGCAAAAGATCACTGTTATGGTATTGAAAGTGCTCCATTAAAACCGGGGCTTCCGGCCAGAGAAAGCAAACAAAATTAGCAAAGCCAGGCATTACCAGGAATAGTGCAGGTGGGAGACTGCAATATTCAGCCAGAACAACCTGATATTGTGATCTGCTGCATGAAATTCCTGCTAAATGTGGGAGAGTTGGTAGGCCTGATTCAGTTATGGAATGGAATTTAGGATTGTTAGCAAACTTGTGAATAGTGAGGTTACTCTGTAGCTGTGGGTCCTACAATTAGATTCCTGTTTTCAAAGCTTAATATTTGTAATGTGCGATTGACCAAAAGTCAAGTTTCAAACATGATTAGTTTCAAGGTTTTTAAAAATGTTTTTGTAGCAAAGATTGAACTCCGTAAATTGCACTTGATGTCCAAAAGTGGGTTCGGCCAATGTTCTTTCCTCTGGCTTCCTAGCTCTGTCATTGCCAGGAACTAAGAGGTGAAGAGCGGAAATTAGATATTGTTGTGGAGTTTCATTTCCCCTGAAAAAATATGAATAAATATTACGAAACTGACTGCCTGTAACAGGTTATAATATTAAACTCGTGATGATTGTGTTGGCTTGTTACCTAAAAGTCATGGGACTGCTCCACCTGCTGGAATAAAGGATCATTCACTTTAGCTTACGTACCATACATACATCATGATGTCGTTTTTAAGAAATATGAAAAATATTTAGTGGCAGAATTTCATTTGAAAAAATATTAAACATTTTAAACCATGTCACACAACCTTAGCGAACTGAGCACTCACACTGCCTCTGGAACAGAACCAAACCATAGGGGAACATAGCACATCATTTCAGTTCACTTTTTAAAATCCCTTTTCCTAATTCTTTACCAAATTAATCTTTAATACATGGTATAAACAAACTTCATTGTAAAGAACTGAATTTATCGCTTGTGAATCAATTGGGCCACCCCATTCAAAGAGACCAATTGTATTCTGCCGGTTTTCATAAATTAAAGCACACATTACCATCGCTGAATCCCCCACCTTCAACATTTGGGGGTCATCATTGACCAGAAATATAACTGGACCAGCCATATAAATACTGTGGCTACAAGAGCAGGTCAGAGGCTGGGTATTCTGCAGCGAGTGACTCACTTCCTGACTTCCCAAAGCCTTTCCACGATCTATAAGGCACAAGTCAGGAGTGTGATGGAATACTCTCCACTTGCCTGGATGAGTGCAGCTCCAACAACACTCAAGAAGCTCGACATCATCCAGGACAAAGCAGCCCACTTGATTGGCACCCCATCCACCACCCTAAACATTCACTCCCTTCACCTCCGGCGCACCATGGCTGCAGTGTGTACCATCCACAGGATGCACTGCAGCAACTCACCAATGCTTCTTCAACAGCACCTCCCAAATCCGCGACCTCTACCACCTAGAAGGACAAGGGCAGCAGGCACGTGGGAACAACACCACCTGCACGTTCCCCTCCAAGTCACACACCATCCCGACTTGGAACTATATCGCCGTTCCTTCATTGTTGCTGGGTCAAAATCCTGGAACTCCCAACCTAACAGCACTGTGGGAGAACCTTCACAACACGAACTGCAGAGGTTCAGGAAGACGGCTCACCACCACCTTCTCAAGGGCAATTAGGGATGGGTAATAAATGCTGGCCTTGCCAGCGACGCCCACATCCCATGAATGAATAAAAAAAAACATGATATACGTTTTGTATTTCAAGGAACTGATCTCACAATTCAGAACAGATGATGCCATGAGGCAAAGTTTCACTGTAATGATACTGGAGCCAATCCACAATTGACAATATAATTCCATCTAACTTTTATCATTTTAATTTTACTTTAATATTCATCTTGAAATATGTAATATGTAATATAAGTGGTGATTTCTCAGCTCACTCATTTCCTACCAAGTCAGCATAGTGCTTAGAATTCCTGCCCTGGTTCCCAGCCAGTAGGTTGTGCTCTTGCACAGATCTTTATTACTCATTCACATTTTGCTCACTAATGCTACTGAATGGAAGAGCCTGCAATTTTCCTGTTTTCTCACAGTGCACAAGCAACTTATTATCGACGTTAACCTGAGGTCCTGTCTCCCTGTTCCACCGTTTCAGGTGTATATAAAAGATCACATGGCAGGATTCAAAGAAGAGCAGAGAGTTCTCTTGGTGTCCTGGCAAACGTTGCTCCCTCCCTCTCTCAACACCACTAGAAACAGATTTATCTGATTAGTCATCTCATTGGTGTTTGTGGGACTTTACTACGTGCAAAATGGCTGCTGTCTTTGCCTACATAACAACAGTAACTGCACTTCAAAAGTAATTCATTGACTGTGAAGTGCTCCGACCCTGAGAAATGTGATAAGAGGCTATATAGATGCAATCTTTCTTTTTAATCTTGGCATTTCAAAAGGCCACTGATCAGTTAAGCAGGTGACAGATGCTTCATTCAGCAGGACCAATACCACCACCTCCTTTCCTAGTGAATGGCAACTAGCAGCGTGATAATTTCACTCACACTGTTGGATTTCCCAAAGTACAGGATGCTGCAATGTCCTGGCTTGACCAGGGCTACTAGTAGTGCTGTCAGGCTGTCCTCCCCCACTGACAAAAACAGAAGAGGGATGTAAATTATCATGCTGGCTTTTAAAGACACCTTCAAACAGCGCATGCATTGCTCTATACTGAGTGTAAAGTTTATATGGTTGAGTGTATGTCTGGATGTAGGTGAGTGAGTAGAAGGACAAGACATTAGAACCACATAATGGTACTATCCCTGAGCTTGGGAAAGATTAAAATAGAGAGTTGTGATTAAAGGTAGTTATTTGGACTGGTGGTAGGTGGGAAGTGGTGTTCCACAGGGATCGGTGCTGGGACCACTGTTGTTCATCATTTACATAAATGATTTGGACTCAGGAATCAGAAGTACAATATCAAAATTTGCGGACGACACCAAATTGGGGGATATAGTTAATGCTGAGGAAGACTGCGACAAAATACAAGACGTTAACAAACTTGCAGAATTGGCGTCTAAATGTCTAATTAATTTCAATATAGATAAGTGTGAGGTGGCGCATTTTGGTAGGAGGAATAAGTAGGCCACCTACTTCTTGTAAAATAAGAGTCTAAATGGGTTAGAGGTACAAAGGGATCTAGGGGTACAGATTCACAAATCATTAAAAGTAGAAAAGCAGGGTTAACAAAACCATAAAAAGTTAAAGCAAAGCACTGGGGTTCATTTTGAGAGGAATAGAATTAAAAAGCAGAGAAGTTATGTTAAATTATGTTAAATATAGATCTTTGGTTAGACCACACTTCTGGTCTCCAAATTACAAAAAGGATATAGAAAGTGCAAAAAAGATTTACAAGGATGATACTGGAACTGAGCAGGTACAACTATCAGGAAAGATTGAACAAGCTGGGGCACTTTCCTCTAGAAAAGAGACTGAGAGGTGACTTGATAGAGGTCTTTAAAATTATGAAGGGGTTTGATAGAATAGACAGAGAGAAGGTGTTTCCACTTGTGGGTGAGTCCAAAATATAAGATAGTCACTATTAAATTCAATAAGAAATTCAGAAGAAACTTTTTTACTCAGAGAGTGGTGAGAATGTGGAACTCGCTACTTTGTGGAATGGTTGAGGCGAATAGCATAGTTGCATTTAGGGGGAAGCTAGATAACTACATGAGGGAGAAAGAAATAGAAAGATATGTCTATATGGTAAAATGAAGTAAATAGAGTGAGTGGGAGGAGACTCGTGTGGAGCAAAAACACCGACCGAATGTGATTCTGTGATTTCGGAGTTCACCCTTCCCTGCTCCATTGATACTATTATAGCCAATGATGCCTCAGTCTTCCCAGAGGGAGTCAACAACTTGACATTTCTGGGTCCTCCTTGAGTCCGGGTCTGTTCCATTTTATTATGGGTCAATTTGTCCTGTAGATAAAGAATTAGTCTTGAGATATTGCTTAACAGAGCCTATGGTAACAGCCGTGCCCAACCTACAGCCCATCCTGTGCATTTAGTAAATGAACATGCATCATGCAGCTAGGTTATGTTAGAAGTATTTGCTGTGGTAGGTCCCTTTAAGATGTGAATGTGACAATAATTTCAATTTTGAGTTTCAGCTTGTATTTGTGCCACGTTGCAGTGTGCCCATTCAAAGGGCTGCGATGTTATATGAATACGGTGTCAGTATAATAATAATAGGCTATGAGAAAACACTTTGTGGCATACATATATGGGGCAGCTACTTGACATAGTTTGGTTACCTTACTTTAGAAGCTTTCTTCAGATCTACTATCTTCTTGTGCATTTGGGACGAGATTTTTTTAGATATAGGTAACAACATCCACCCTATCAGTTGTATGATGTTGGTTTTCATTTCTTTGGAAGCTGTCTTTCAGTGCCAAAAAGGACATCCTACTTTCCCTCACTTCCTATAGAATGAGCTCCAATGCAGCATGAGTGAATCTAATGGTATGTGATCAGGAAGCTTCTTTTGTCAAAGAATTTTGCAGCTCACAACCCTTTTCCCTATGTTGCAAGTAAGAACGCCCCATTTAAATTGCTGCTGAAGCTTTTCAAATGAGCCTTTGCTGTTGACCTCAAACATGCAAAAGATGCATTAGGCAGCCCGCTGTATGGATGGGAGCTCACTCTATGTACTCAAAATATGCTAATCACAAATATTGGCCCTGATATTAGAATGGAGGCGGGATGATAGCGGGGGTGGGGGGGTGCGGGTGATTGGGCGCACGGGTAACCCGACCAATAAAAAATGTCCGTTTCCCACGCGATTACAATTCAATTGGTGCCACTTAATGTGGCTTCCGGGTTTGCTGTCGGAAAGCTACACAGCGGGCGGACTGCACACCCGCATCACAGGCTGTCAGCTGGAGGAGCTCTATTTAAAGGGCCATTGCCCCAAAGGCTTTTGCTGGAGCAAACACCCACAGACCACAGTGGAGCAGCACAGGGGCGAGGCTGCTCCAAGGTTTAACGATGCCTCACTCCAGGTGCTACTGGATGGGGTGAGGAGGAGGAGGAATGTGTTTTACCCGGCAGACGGGAGGAAGTGGCCTGCCTCTGCCACCAAAAAGGCCTAGCTCGAGGTGGCAGAGGAGGTTACCAGCAGCAGCAACATCTCCCGCACCTGGGTCCAGTGCATGAAGTGCTTCAATGACCTAACGAGGTCAGCAAAAGTGAGTACACTTACTGATTCTCCTACATTCCATGTTGTACATCACCATCCCGTCCCCCCACCTTCACCAAACTCATCCTGCACTGCCAAGGTTACTCTATCACATCACTCCTCATACCCACTTAAGGCTCATCCTCAACCTACCTGCACTTCCTCACCTCCCCATTAATCACCCCACCACTACCACTCACCCCAATCCTCATCCAATGTGATGTCTCTGTCTCATACTCACCCTCTGATGCACCTCTTTCGTGGTCAGCTTCACCCAAAGCAATGCATTCATCGGTTGGCTACTTCACCATCACTCACTCACATGTCTGTTCTTTGTCCCCTTCTAGAAGAGAGCGTAAAATGCACGGGAGAGGGCGAGGACTGGAGGGGGACCTCCACAAACACTTGTCCTCACAGACACGGAGCAGGAGGCGCTGGAGCTGAGCCGCACCCTCGAGTGCCTGTCCGTTGGGGACGGCGAGACTGGCACCCCACAAACGTCTGGTGACACAACTTTAACATTCATCACTCACAATATGAATTGATGTTAACATGCCTTGCCATCTTCAAAACCTCAGTATGCTCATCGCAGCATGACACATCTGTGATGATGCATAATATTGCCTTCTGTTCTCTTTTAGGCCCTTCAACGACCGCAGTGACGGTAGAGGGCGATTCCTCAGAGAACCTGCCGGCATCTGAGGGCTCACCGTCACATCTTAGTGAACCATCCACCAGCGCAGATACTCACACCTCGGTGGGTCCTTGTAGGTCAGTTAGTTGGGTTGGCACCTGGTGAGTCACCACACACAAGTGAGCACGAGTAGACACTGGTGGCAGGGGCAGCTGTGGAGAGTCCGCGTCAGTGGGAGCACTCCTCTCCAGGCTCTGCTCAGCTGAACGCAGATACTGAACCCTGGGGGCCATCCTTTAAAAGGAGAATGATCGAGGGACAGCAGCACATTTGCGAGGTACTGGAACAGGTGCCATGCGCACTCTCCACAATAGTGGAGAGGATGGAGGAGTCCAACTCCTGCATGAGTGGAATGGTGACACAGGTACGGGACGGAATCTCTGAGATAGTGTCAGAAGACGCGAGCAACTCTCTGAGATAGTGTCACAGGTAAGTGCGGGAATGTCAGTGATGGAGAGAAGGCTCGCCTCCATTGAGCTTCAAGCACGGCCCACAAATTAGTCCATTCAGTCTCTGACAACGGCCATTCGGACTCAGGGTGAATAACATTCTGCCGCCTTAAACAGGCTGACAGATACTTTAGAAGTGGCCTTCCAATGCATCATATATGTCCACTGCACTGTTCTCCAGCAGGGTGGGAGGAATGATGTGGGCCTGGCCTGGGGGAGGTATGATGCCGAAAGGGGACATGGAAGTGGGGACACCACTCAAAGCGCTCCCACGTCTCACCCGTTGCCCCCCTCTCAACCAGTACTCGCAATGCTGCCTCCTCTCCAGATGGCCGAGTCTGCCACTGCACAGGTGCAGGTGGAGCAGTCTTTGGAGGGGCCCTCACGGGTTCCAAAACCCAGAGGGCATAGGCCCAAAGCGTCTAAGCAGTCAGGGCATAAACATGAGCAACCTGTCACTACCTCTGCTGCAGCCACAGGGGATGCACCACATAGAAGTAGTCGTAAGAGAAAGGCAAAGGTTTTGTGAGCATGAAGGATATGCACAAGGGTGTTTGACAGACTGTCATGTTTTTCATTTATATTTGCTTTTTGTTAAAGTGACATTAAATGTTAAGATTGTCAGCACTACTGTCACGTCTTGCCCATTTTTGACTGGCTTTTGTGATAGGGCCCTTTCATGAGGTTCACCATGAACGGCGACACTTGATGCCACCCATTGGGTCACTTTATAGTGGGTGTATGTGTATTTGCAGGACTGTTTTGTGCAGGGAGGGCTGGGTGGCCTGGAGTGGGCTCTGCTCTTTCCAGGTAGTGTGACGACTGGAGTCTTCACACTTTCTGATGTTAGGAGAACCGTTCACATATCAGTGACTTCCTGGTCTCACGAGCAGCCAGGTGAGCCGCTGCTCTGCCATGGGTTCCTCCTCCTCCTCCTCCCCATCCTCCTCAATGTGGATGGGGCCTCCTCAAGCAGCACCCCTCTCTGTTGTGCCATGTTGTGCAGGGCACAACACACTACTATAATGCGTCCCACTTTGTCTGGTGCATATTGAAGCACTCTCCCAGAATGATTAAGACACCTAAATCGCATCTTGAGCAGCCCTATAGCATGCTGAATTGTAGACCTGGTGGTGACGTGGCTGTCGTTATATCAACGCTGTTGCTCGGTGATGGGGTTCTTAAGGGGTGTCATGAGCCACGTGTGCAGGGGGTATCCCTTGTCCCCGAGGAGCCAACCCTTAAGGGTTTTCAGTGGGTGGAAGAGGGGCGGGATGTTGGATCCCCTCAGGATGAAAGAATTGTGGCAGCTGGTGGGGAATCTGGCGCATACGTGAAGGAATCTTTTGCGGTGGTCGCAAATGAGCTGAGTGTTGATGGAGTGATACCCCTTTCTGTTGATGAACAGTCCTGGCTCATGTGGAGGTGCTCATATTGTTATATGGGTTCAATCAATTGCACCCTAAACCCGTGGGAAGCCAGCCACAGAGTGGAATCCCACTGCCTTCCCCGTCTGGCTGAGGTCGTCCATGGGGAAGTTGACGTACTGCAAGGCTCTGCGAAACAAGCCGTCGGTGACCTGCCTTATGCAGTTGGGTGCAGACGACTGAGAGACCCCGGCGATGTCACCGATGACACCCTGGAATGACCCGGAGGCGAAGGAGTTGAGGGCAGTGGTGACTTTGACAGCGGCAGGTAATGAGATGCCGCTCGGCCCAGCCGGGAGCAGCTCGGCCTGAAGGAGGCTGCAGATGTCTGCGATTACCTGGTGACTGACTCTGAGCCTCCGTATGCACTGCTCCTCAGAGAGGACCAGGAAGCTGAGCCTTGGTCTGTAGACCCCGTGGCGAGGATAGTGCCTCCTGAGACACCGCTCTCTCTGTCGTTGCCCTCTTGTGCAGGTCCCTGTGGTGCAGCACCATGTTGTGGAGCTGTAAGTGGCAGAAGTGCACGCCGTGCCTGGCGAGGCCGGTGATGTTGCTCGTCCTCGGATATAGTGGTGAATGCGGCCATGGCGTTCCCCCATCCTGATGGTGTTAGTTTGAGGACGTCCAAAAAGTTGTTAAATATGTGGGAACAGAAGAATTGTGAGCGGAAAGTAAGAATTTTCAGTGAAAACACAAAGATCTCGCAGCCAAAAGTTTGTGAAAGAACTGAGTGCCCTGCAGCAAGAACTCACCTTTTCTCCCCATCTGTCAAACAAGCATTTGAATGTGCAACTGGCTGCTGGGTGAAACACGTCTGGTAGAACATGGAGTGTTTCCCACAGCACGGGAAACACGCTGAGGATGTTTCAAAATCGGACCCCTGCCTTAATGTGGAAAAAATTAAGTTCTTCAAGTACTTCAAGTACGTACATAAGTCTGTTGACTATCATCCCGCCGGCTATAATTGCCGGTGGGACTTCCACATTCGGGAGGCGCGCACGCACCCAGACGCGTCAATGGGGAACCCGGAAGTCTGCGGTTTGGAGCCGGGTTCCAAACCCGCTCGGGATTTCCCCGATTTTCGGAGCCTCCCCGCCCCCAACGCACCCGTTACTTCCTTCCAAAATTGACCCCATTGTCTTTAAACAGCCATACTGAGTGTAGTTACAGAAAAAGCTTCTATTGCATGGTTTGTCCTGATTTGTCGGTGACCAGTAAACTCCAGAATATGTGATGACAAGCCATGGCATAGTCTAAATACCACTTGTGGAACTGACCTGAGCTCACTAGCAGCAACATTAAAAAATTTGTTCCCAACACCTGGTGCAAAGCATGCTAAGGGCAATTTTCTGACCTTGTGCTCCCGGCGGACGTCTCCTCATCGGGACACAAATCAACCCTACAGTGTGCTCATTTTTCATGGAATAGAATCATAGAATGGTTACAGCACAGAGTGCCTGTTCCCTCTCTTTCTATCCTGACTCTTGCTGGGATATGGTTCCACAGATGCTGACAGCCCTCCGGCACATCACCCAGGTGACCATTTTTCATGGATGAGCTCAGACAGTTAAAGGCAAGCCTTGCCCGGCAGTGGACTGATGGCTGGGCTTCATTATCAGCTGGCACATATCAGAAAATTGCAAGAGGCGCTGGACAGATTTCTGAAAAGTGGTGGCTGTGTACAAGGCTCTGCTGGCAGTGCAGGGCCTCACAACATTTACTTTCAACCTGTACTGGCCAATATTTACCTCTCAAACAACATCACTAAAACAGATTATCTGATCGTTATCTTATTGCTGTTTGTGGGACCTTGCTGTGCACAAATTGGCTGCCACGTTACCTACATTACAACAGTGACTACACTTCAAAAGTACTTCATTGGAAGTAAAGTGCTTTGGGATGTCCTGAGGTCGTGAAAGATGCTATATAAATCCAAGTCTTTTTTCCAGGGATGAGGGACTTTACTTATGTGAAGAGAATAGAGAAGCTGGGGTTGTTCTTCTTAGAGCAGAGAAAGTTAAGAGGAGATTTGATAAAAGGTGTTCAAAATCATGAACGGTTTTGATAAAGTAAATAAGGAGAAACTGTTTCCAATGGCCGAAGGGTCGGTAACCAGAGGACACAGATTTAAGGTGATTGGCAAAAGAACCAGAGGGGAGATGAGGAAACACTTTTTTACACTGCGAGTTATGATCTGGAATGCACTGCCTGAAAGGGTGGTGGAAGCAGATTCAATAATAACTTTCAAAAGGGAATTGGATAAATGCTTGAAGGGGAAAAATTTACAGGGCTATGAGGAAAGAGTAGGGGAATGGGACAAATTGGATAGCTCTTTCAAAGAGCCGGCACAGGCACAATGGGCCGAATGGCCTCCTCCTGTGCTGTACCTACTATGATACTATGATAAAAGAACAATGAGTAAAAACACACTGTGAGCTGTCTGTTGAAGGGCACAGCGTTAAATGGAACTTGAGCCTGCAGCAGTTGTGGAAATGAATGCTCATTGCAGCTTACAAAACATTCATATATTTTCTAATTATGCCATCTGTTATGCCTTTGGTCTCTCTCTTTTCTCCCCTTCACCTCCTGAAGGTTGTAACTTGTGCTTTAGGATCATTCCACAGGCACCGACAGTTCATTGTCGCACCCCCTAAATGGCTATTCTTCATGTGTGACCCCTAGACTGTGAATGTTGACATGCTATTTAACCATGGAAGGTATGGCAGCTGAGCTTGACCCTGCCCTCAGCCGACATTCATATGTGTACTTTTAACATGAGTCAATGGATAGCATTCTCACTGCACTGTTTTGCACTGACGTTGCAGTTGTAGTGTTAATGCAACCTAAAATTCCAGTGGAGCAAACCACTTCCCAAGGTATAAGATTTCAGTGGTCTAAATTACATAATGTTAGCTCCTATAGAATTCCTGATCCCAGCCACAACACTTAAATACAAGCACCTGATCGAAACATAAAAGGTTGCCACCTGGTGATCTCTAAAACAGCTTCATTTCACCTCTCATGTACAACTTGTTTTTGTTCAATGTTTTCTTTTGTTATTGTTGAGATTTAATTGCTGAATGAATGGTTTAATGGGTTTTGGGTCAAACATCTGCAAATTGCCTGTTTTATCTACAGTTTATAGAGCTCCTAATCCCTGCATAATCCTAATCCAAGCATAATGTCTCTTGCCATACTGCAAAGATCCAACACTAGTTCAAATGAAATACTGAAGCAGTGGTCAGAATCAGTTACTCTCCTTTTTATATGTAAAAGAATTTAAATAAGTGACAGAGTAAATTATTTGGCTGGACTGGACTCTTTTAGGCCCATGGTGCATTTTTAGGTGTCAAACATGTAAGGAAGGGACTGGCAGCACTGCCCAGTGATTCGATAACTGGTGATATCTATGGGTTGGGGCACTGCCGCTGTTATGTGGACCTTTGCCTGAACCCATTTAAATCATCATCTGTCTGCTCCAGTTTAATAACCTTTGCTTTGTTTATAAGTGATGTAAAACTTTGTTTTAGTTACTTGTCATCATATGATCCAACGCCTCATCCATCTCTACCAGAGATTACTGTTCATAAAGTAATAAAACCAGGCTCATCGGTTATTCACTGAACGAACATAGGCATGGTTTATTGCTTCTACAGATCTCACTAGTCTTGGAAATGTTACACGGTGCTGTAAACATTTAAAAAAAATTCATTTTATTTTTTTAGACAGGTGCAAGCAAGTGAGTGGAGGTGTAAATCTGCGAGATTCAGGAGGTCTGGCTGATTTATCCTTAAAACCCCCGAGAAGATGGAAGGTAAGAAACTGATCTAGAAAATGAATTTTAAAAAATCCCAAATCTTTGAGGCCAGTATTTTGTAATTATGCTTTGTGGCCTGGAAACCCCACTAGTGCAAATCCCCATACTGTCAACCTTTCCCCTCCCCTGGAGATCAGTGAGTTTCAATCTATTGTATTTCGAGAAGCTGCAGTAGACTTTAAACTATCAGCCTTGGGCACTTTTGCGCACAAGCCAGCCTTGTGCCTTAACTACTGTGCAGTGAGAAATTGGTTACCTGTTACTTTCAGACAGACTGTAAATCCCTTTTGATAAAAGTGCCTAATGTAGCCGATATGTCAATATGATAATACAGCCCAAACCTACTGTAAAATTCCAAAGGATTCTGTTTGTTGCTGATAGTTTGCTTTGAAGGGGAGGTCGGCTGGGTTTCTTTGATGCAGTTCCAAACCTTCTTGAACTTGGCCTTTAGAAATAAGCCTCACAATTTAAAGCTGTGCCCAATCTCTGAAGACTGTCATATCAGAGCAGAGGAGAAATGTTTCTATCTGATTTGGTCTTTGAAATGTTATTTGTTATGGCTCTTGTCTTGAAGGCTACTTACTGGACCCTGGCCATCTTTCTGTCCCTGATTGTCAGTACAATTGCTTCATCCCAAGAAGAGAACTGGTTTCCAGTAAATAACCCACGCTCCAGAGAGATACTAGCCCAGGACAAGAAAGTTTCCTTGAGTAGGACTTCAATGGAGAGCCAGGGACCTGTGGAGAGTCAAGGATCCCTCGAGAGTAAGACTGATGAGAGCAGGGAATTGCCAACAGAATCTGTCTGGGGTGCTGCCTATTGTAAGTACGGTATATTGATCATAAAATAGTAATGAGGAAAGGAATTAATATTTTAATCAACGGAAGTAGCTTTTAAAAAACAAATTTAATTTATTTAACCCCACTTTACATTCTCTTGCATTACATAGCTTTTCCTAGGAGAGAGGGCAATCAACTCGAACTCAGACTGCCTTCTGTGCTGCTCTGTAATCACCTGCTTGGATATACTCAAAAATTGACTTGACCTCTAGCTAACTTTCCCTTATACTAGGAAAGCTCTTTCCCTTCACTGGGCATTAGCCTTACCCTCCTCCAGATAGTTTGGCTTGAATTGGGAACTCACCATGTGAAGAATCAGGGGCGTGATCTGATGTCCTACCACTCATTGACCATGGTGGAGCATCAAGTACTCCCAGGACAGGTACAGCATGGGTTATGTGCAGGATAAAACTCTACTGTGCCGAGGCACCGTTCCTTTACCCCAACCTCAAAAGGGCATCCTCACTGCACACCATTGTGAATTTTTCCCATTTTGCACATCATCCCTTGTTGTGGCCTGTCTGAGCAGGAGTGTTTACTTAGTATCAATTAATGCCAAACAATGGAGTCTTGGGTTGTGGATTCACCTGATGACTTGGAGCTGGGTCGATCCTGATTCAAATTCATTTTAGTTAGGATCCTTGCAGTGAGGAGAGAGGATTTTTTTCATCTGCTCTCTCTGGGCAGGATTCAAACAGGGTGAAAGAGTGTTCTAATTCACCTCGTCATGCATTTATCAGCGATTCAGTTTCCTATACTGTTGGTCCCATTTTCCACAGGCTTGTGTGTTTCTTTTTATTTGAGGTTATTTCTTATATTTTCAAAATAAGCCTGAGGCAGTCTTAATTCAATTCCTCATGCCCATAATTTGGCAACAAGAACAACAATAAGTCTAGAGAGAGAAAAGGCCATTCAGTACATCAGGTCCACACAATACATGAGGCCATATATAATTATTCTATCATAGTGGGACAATTTTCACTTCTATCGCCTAGGTAACGGCCTCAAAATGGGGTGGGTAACTTTACCGCCCCGCTAACACCGACCTGGAGGGCTGGCAACAATTTGAAAGGGGCCTACCACCGGGTGCCCAAAGTGCCCGCCTGTCTCAGGTAGTATCCCTTTTCAATATGCAAATTGGGGACCCACGACCCCAATTTCCATTTTAGGTCCGAAGTGGTCGGAGCGTGCACCGTGCAGACTCTGACCAGTTCCACGGGCGATGGAGCCGAAGAGACCCAGCCAAGATAGGTTTGGAATTATTTTTGTGGGGCCTGGAGGAGTCCACAAAAATAATTTGGACCACCACCGCCCTGGATGCTCCACCCTCCGTCATTGCGACACCCGTATCTACCTCGCTGGTGGGCAGGATAGCCCGATGGTGGGAGGCTGCAATCCGGCAAAGCTGTATCGGTGTGCCCATTTGGCGCTCTGCAGCTCGCTGGCACGATGTTAATGAGGCCAGTGCCTCAAAATTGAAGCCGTTTCTTCGCTGTGGGTACGGGCAATCGCATTGTGTTTCCGCCCGCCTCTGCCCCTGCCTCAGCTCATCTGCTGCTGAAACCCTCATCCATGCCTTTGTTGCCTCTGGGCTTGACTATTCCAATGCTCTCCTGGCCGGCCTCCCATCTTTCATCCTCCATAAACTTGAGCTCATCCAAAACTCTCCTGTCCGGATCCTAACTTGCACCAAGTCCCGTTCACTCATCACCCCTGTGCTCGCTGACCTACATTGGCTCCTGGTCTGGGAACGCCTCGATTTTAAAATTCTCATCCTTGTTTTCAAATTCCTCCATGGCCTTGCCGCTCCCTATCTCTCTAACCTCCTCCAGCCCTACAACCTTCCGAGGTCTCTGTGCTCCTCCAATTCTTGCCTCTTGCGCATCGCCGATTTTAATCGCTCCACCATTGGCAGCAGTGGCTTCGGCTGCCTAGGCCCTAAGCTCTGGAATTCCATCCCTAAACCTCTCTGCCTCTAAACATCTCTCTCCTCCTTTAAGACGCTCCTTAAAACCTACCTCTTTGACCAAGTTTTTGGTCACCTGTCCTAATATCTCCTTATATGGCTCGGTGTTGAATTTTGTTTGATAATCGCTCCTGTGAAGCGCCTTGGGACGTTTTACTGCACTAAAGGCTCTATATAAATGCAAGTTGTTGTCGTTTGATTTATTATAAAATGGGTAATCGTATCAGCAAAGTTGAAAGAGCAACAGTATAATTTAAGTCAGTTTCACTATTAGAATCTTTGAAGCCATTCCAAACGTCTGGTTTCCGTTCATACCTGCACATTCTTCTCTGTTGTAAGTTCTGTAAATGGAGCGCTGTTGGATGATGCAATTGATGACTCAATTACATTGTGTCGACATTTATATGGTATCAGAAACTTCAACACGGGAGCTTGTATCTAGCACCAGCACACTGGGAAAATCAGGGAGTGAGTCATCCCTCGGCTGTTGCTGCTTGCCTCATAGAAGCTGGCTTAGAGCAGCATTTGCAGAGACCCAATAACAGGTTGGGTGCCTGCCCTCTTAGCCATGAAGCAACCAGCCTGAGGACAGAGAGAAACAATGAGCAGAATTAGGACAGGAGAAAATTTAGCATGATGTGAGGTAAATATACCCCCTGTAACCAGCAGGGCAGTGTTTGGGTTTGCGTTTAAAATAGGCAATTTGTGACTGTTCCAAAAATTAAGACATTTCCTGTATGGTGACACCATCACTTGTAGTGGAGATCCCAGGATCATGAGAATCCAACACAATTCCATTTTTGTCCTTGTTGCAGAGGGATTGGTTTGCTGCAATGCACTGCATCATCTAAACAAACTCAGCTGTGTAATGTGTATCCATACTGTACTTTCAAATGTAGAGAAGCCAAGGTACTGTACTAATTTGATATTCCACCTTCTACAGATGAGACTACAACTTCAGACAGACCTGCAGAACTTGCAGACGATCTGCGAAGCCGCTATGAGCGATCTCCAGGGGGTTCACATCAAGGCACAAAACCATCAAACGGCTCACGCAGAAATAGGCAGAGAGGAGCCAGAAAATCGAACAGGGGCAATCAAGGATGCCATATCAATAGCCTGAGGGTCAAAGTTGGAGACCTGGGGCTCGGTTATAAATCAGATGAGATTGTACTGTTCAAATATTGCAGTGGAAATTGCCCGCGTTCCAGGTCAAACTATGACCTAACATTGTCCAAACTGCTCAAACAAAATGGGATCCTTTCTGGTAGTAATGCGAAGGTGATCAGCCACTCATGCTGCAGACCAAGCAAGTATGAAGATGTAACCTTTCTGGATGTGCAAAATCAGTGGCAGAGAGTCAAGAGGCTCTCTGCAGCTGAATGCATGTGTATGGGATGATGGACTACATATCATCAGGGACTATGCGTTTGCTTTGATGTAAAGGAACAATGTACCAGGCAAGGTACCAAGGCTGTACAACACTCTCTTTTGGAGATAACAAGATGGCGCCTACATTTGGGCATTAGGAGGGGTGGGGGTGGGGGGTGGGGTGGGGTCTGTACTTCAATTTGATTGAGACAAAGCGGTAACTGATTGGAATCAGTTGGACAATAAACCAGACTTTTTTCTGGCCTGTGCTGCTCCTTTTTTGAAAGTTCTCTAAATCAACCAAAAGGAATCTGATATTCAATCTGTTTTCTGGTCTTAAGGTAAACAGTGACTTGGGACTTCCATCAGTTCAGGAGTACATGACATCCCTCAGGTGAAAACACTGCCAAGAGTTCTCCATGTTAGGATGACAGGAACGCACCTGGATTTTTTTTTTTGAGAGGAATACATCAAGTTTTATATTGACTGGAGCTATTGTGACAAAAAAAAACTTTCTGCAAAGAGTTTTTGTTGGAAGAATGACATGGAGCTCTTCAAAATAAACATATCAATGTAGAGCTTTCCAAAAGGAATATGCAAAGTCACACTAAAGATGCATGGAGTGTTATAAAGAGTTCTTCAAAAGAAATTACATGGAACTATCCTCAAGGAAAGCATATTTTTATAATAAATATCATGTAGTCAAAAAACATTCAGTTCTTCAACAAGAATTCGCAAAATAATCCCAAGAATGGAGCTGAGGAGGAGGCACTCAATTTTATCTGCAAAGAACAAAATGACTTTAGCTGAATGAATGCCCAAGACTTACCTTAATGGAATGCATTGAGTGTTGAAAATCGAGAAAGCACAATTACCTCTATGAAACTGTGCTGAACTCTCAAAAGGAAGAATCTGCAGGGCTCTCGAACTTCTTACTGAGGAAAAACACATGAAATTGTAAAATCAGGAGTTCACAGAAAGGAATATATGGCATTATCTCACAGGAGCAGAGAATGTTCCAGAGCAGTGGTCCCCCATCTTTAGCCTGTGTTTGGATCTAGCTCTTGTGTACTCATCTGTAGCCAGTAATGTTCCTTTTAACAAGAGTGGAAGTATATGCATGTGTGCATACGTATGTATTTATATTACATACAAAATTTACCAAAGCGCCCTGGTTATTGGTTTGTTAGTTTCTTAGCTCCTTTCCCACCAGCTTAAGAGGTTGGAAGTCCTGTTAATTCTCCAAAAGTATCCAAAGAGCTCACTGTCCAGGTGCAAAACCAGGATTTTTCTCCATCTGAGGGGTAGAAGATGGGTCATTCAGGCTCATGGTATACAGGGAACATTAGGAGGGATGCATATGACACTGAACTCTGTAATATTGCATCTCATGCATTATATGGAGAGATGCACCTTAATGCAGTTCATTCATTGCTTAGCGTCCGTCCAACATCATATTAACTGTATAGCTGCTTGTCAATGCAATGACGATCTACCTTGTCAAATAATAGCTATGGTAAATATATTACAAGGTATGCAATGTACATAGAAACAAAGAGGGGGTCAACTGGTACCAGATGTTATCAAATAACTGAAAAGAAACATTAGTTTTGGCCAGGCTCATTTCCCTTTCAAGTTAAATTATTGTGTGTGCATGTGGCAATGCCAATAATTTTTAATTGGAAGAGAGAAAAGCACTGATATAGACTGCTTATGCACCGAATTAAAACAGCTGGTAAAAATATTTAAGAAAAAATGGTTGTAAAATATTATTATACTGAAGTGTTCTGGTGCTTTGTAGTGGATTGCAGAAGGACCTAAACTCTCCCTCTTTCATCAAACACTGCAGGTAATAATGTACATGTGATTTTTCAAATAATAATCATTTTGTCACATCCCTTATAACAAATTGTCAAAGTTGCTTTGAAGTAAGATTGGAAAAAGCCAGCCTGATATGAAAAGGGAAAGGATTCATATACCTAAGGCTTTGAATCAATTTTACTAATGGCTGATGCTTATAATCTGCTAAAGAAGGCTGCTAAGGGTTTGAGGGGCCTATTTAGTTTGCAATAGCTTCTAACATATCATAATTCTTGCTTCACTCACCATTAATAAGCCACTGTTATTGGTACCCATGCAGGAACAGAGCCAGTTTGGGGATTGATGTTTAGGGGACAGCCAGAATGCTATTGATACTATATCAAGCTACAACATTATTCTGCGATACTCAACGTCTGCACTGCTCACCCTGAAATTTTTGACCTCTGACCCTTCTCGACCTAGTTTCATCACACATTTTTCTGGCCTTCTCCAAATTCACAACCATTGACCTATTTTGAGATCAGCTGACATATTCTGACCACAACATCTTCCATAGTGGTATTTTAACCTCAGAGCCTTCCTCTGTCTTATTCTTTGGAGATGCTAAAAATTCAATATTATTGGGTGGGACAGGCAGCTAAAGGAATTCAAAACTTACTCACAATCAATTGGTGTTGAGCTTAAACTAATTCCGAGAAGTTTCCCCAATTTTGCCTCACTTTATTTATAGCCTCAGGCTACTCCTATTACTTTCTATCTTCTTGGTCTCTGCTGTTTTGCACTCAGATCACAAGCCTTCCCCTGACCTATGTAGTTACATATTCTCGCTGTATTTCTATTTAAAGTTACATTGACTCAATTCTCTTGCAAAATACCAGTAGGTCACAATGTGACCCTTGAAACTAACAGTTAATGTAATTGTTCTAACCTCACTGTGTATGTTATAAACCATGACAGTACAGTGGAGTTCAATCAGCTGTGATACAATACACAGCTTTTGTGAATTACCACTCTTACTGTATTCTACAAGAAGCTATACATTATATTTAAAAATGGGTTTTGGGGAGATTTTTTTTCCCATTATGTTAACACAGATGGTGTTTTAGTTGATCCTTTTTAGACAGACAGTGTTCTGTTAGTTTCCTGAAGCTTTATATTATGATCAAAAATCTAAATCAAAGGCTGCAGGTTTGAATGGCTCGCATCCAAGAAAGTCGTTTTTCAAAAAGAGCAAAGGCATGTCCTTTCAGAGTGACAATGACAAGAACATAGATCACAAATAGAAGAAATGGCTATTACATTTAGTTTTTTCACCGATAGGTCTGGAATACAATACAACACAGACAAAGGAGATGGAAATCTCCCCTTTATTCCCCAGGTGTAGGGGTCACAGTGAAATGAACAGTCTGAACCTAGCTCCCGGTGGATATTACACCACAGCACCCTTTATTATCTTAATGGCGAGAAACTGGAAAGTACTGCAGTACAAAGGGATCTAGGGGTCCTAGTGCAAGAAAATCAAAAAGTTAGTATGCGGGTGCAGCAGGTGATCAAGAAGGCCAACGGAATGTTGGCGTTTATTGCTAGGGGGATAGAATATAAAAACAGGGAGGTATTGCTGCAGTTATATAAGGTATTGGTGAGACCGCACCTGGAATACTGCATACAGTTTTGGTGTCCATACTTAAGAAAAGACATACTTGCTCTCGAGGCAGTACAAAGAAGGTTCACTCGGTTAATCCCGGGGATGAGGGGGCGGACATATGAGGAGAGGTTGAGTAGATTGGGACTCTACTCATTGGAGTTCAGAAGAATGAGAGGCGATCTTATTGAAACATATAAGATTGTGAAGGGGCTTGATCGGGTGGATGCGGTAAGGATGTTCCCAAGGATGGGTGAAACTAGAACTAGGGGGCATAATCTTAGAATAAAGGGCTGCTCTTTCAAAACTGAGATGAGGAGAAACTTCTTCACTCAGAGGGTAGTAGGTCTGTGGAATTTGCTGCCCCAGAAAGCTGTGGAAGCTACATCATTAAATAAATTTAAAACAGAAATAGACAGTTTCCTAGAAGTAAAGGGAATTAGGGGTTACGGGGAGCGGGCAGGAAATTGGACATGAATTTAGATTTGAGGTTAGGATCAGATCAGCCATGATCTTATTGAATGGCGGAGCAGGCTCGAGGGGCCGATTGGCCTACTCCTGCTCCTATTTCTTATGTTCTTATGTTCACCCAACTGCTCTAATTTCTCACTCTCTAAAAGATCTTATTTTCGTGGGATGGCTGATGTGGGAAATGGAATCTTTTCCTCTGGGGTTGAGCTGGAGTAAAGACAAATAGTTAGCAGCAGACTATCAGGAGTTCTAAACTGCATTAAACCTGCACTGAGTGTGCTAATACTAACATTGGAATCAAAGAGGAAAAATGTTTCATTCTTTATTAATTTGTCCTTTACATACCTTAGAATAGGCTTACTGCCCATCAGGGAAAACATCACTGGGACAGTTTCCCTCCAAGAGTTTTATACTTTCTGATGTCATGCGAGAGTCAGATGATATTCTCCGACTTTTATCCACAGACCAGTCTTCAGTGCTTTTTTCTCCCCAGCTGGCCTCGCTATTGCGTGTCAATGGGAAAATTCCTGATTCTTTTTTTACTTTGTTAATTCCAACTTGTGAAGCTTTGGCATTATAGTTTTGTATGATACATCTTCACTCACTGAAAACTAATCTTTGGGACTGCTGTGTGCAGTCCAGATCTAAAAATAAACACAAACACTCCGCATCTAGCACTGAAGATTCCGAAGGATCTATCCATTTCTAGAACACTGGTTGAGGTGGATTGTACATCATTTCTCATGAAGGGACAAGACATTGGGGAATATTTCCACTGTTTCTATATGTAACATCATAAACCCATTTAAAAAGAGCTGCTTTATGATTTTGTTGCAAATAGCAGACAGAGGAAATCTTCCCCATGGATCTCTTCCATGACGTGGTAGTTTTTCTTCAGCTCTTGGCTTAATCCTTTTGTGTCAGCAGATTCTGAGGAGGCTCCAGTATTATATGCTAAGTAGAAGTTATTCATTTTATGGCATCAGGACAATGTCCTTATTTTCATAAAATGAGATGTTCCAACAGCATGTTTTATTTGTGACATTTGTTTGATGTTTCATTTTAGGATTTGCTAGAGTTAAAAGTCTTTCAACCCCTATTCCCTTCCCCACAATCCTTGTCCACTGTCCTAAAAAGACAAAAGAATGGATAGCTGGATGAAGGAAAAGGAGATAAAGGGGTTTTTGAACAGACCAGGTAAGTGTGATTAACAAAGAAAGAACTTGTATTTCTAACGCGCTCTTCATGACCTCAGGACATCCCAAAGTGCTTTACAGCTAATGAAGTATGTTTGAAGTGTAGCCACTGTTGTAATCTAGAGAAATGCAGCAGCCAATTTGCGCACAGCAAAGTCCCACAAACAGCAATGAGATAAACGACCAGATAATCTATATTAGTAATGTTGGTGGAGGGATAAGTACTGTCCAAGACATGGGGAGAACTCCCTTCCTCTTCTTCGAATAGTGCCTTGGTATCTTTTATCATTCACCTTAGAGGGCAGATGGACCTAGGTTTAAATCTCATCTTAAGGATGGAGTAAGACTATTTGTTCGTGTGGAGAGTAAACATTGACACAGACTAGTTGGGCCAAATGACCTGTTTCTGTGTTGTACCTTCTATGTATTTCTTTCTAGAACAGTTTCTCCAAGGACCTTCCACAGATGGTTCAATTTCCAAAGATGGTGGGCTGAAGAGGCTTACGCTGTTCCCTTTAGGGGTAGATACATTTTTAGCGCTCAAAAAATCTGCTACTCTAATTACATAAAATGCTAAGTAGAAATTATTCACTTTATGGCATGACAATAACGTTACAGCCATAAAATGAGATACTCCAATATCTTGCTTTATATGTGACATTTTTTGATTGTAGTCACAAACCTAATTCCATTAGTCTCCATTTAGTATCCATTGTGGCTATCCATTCCCTTGATGACAGGGGTTGGAAGAAAATTGCTCATTTCATTTAGGGCTAATCCTAGCAACAAGCAATGTATCTTTTAGATGGACTGTGGAATGTGTATCTTTATTATGAATTGGTTGGTCAGCAACCAACAGACAAATTACCTGGTCTACTGTCACCTCAGCAGTGAGCATAAGAGAGTTTTTGTAAACTCCATTTGAAGTAAAGTAGCCATGTGGGATAATCCTCACACTTTTACCAAACACCATCATTCGTTTCCAACACAATACTGCTTTTTGCATGTTGGTCCTTAATGCAGGCATAAATTAACTCACTCTGTTTTTCTTTGCAATTATTGTGGCGTGCTTCTAAAGTACAAGGAGAATGAGTGAATGAGGAAGATAGTATGGTCTTCTTCATATTTTGAATGTAGTCAATTGTCCATATAAATACTGTGCCCCTAACTTTTTCACCCCACTCTTTATGACTACGATTTGGAGTGTTTTATGTTATTAATTTTCAAATTGTTTCCTCTGCCGTGTAAGAGTAACTTGCAGTGCAAGTTGCCTAGTCAAAAAGAAATGGAGACTGGTCTGTAGGTGAATATTTTATGCAATGTGAGAATGGGAAAAGAAAGACTTGCATTTATATAGTGCCTTATTATGTCTCTCAGAAACATCTCAAAGTCCGTCACATACAATGAATTATTTGCGGCGTGCAGTATAGGCAAACGTGGCAGCTACTTTGCATACAGCAAGATTCCACAAACATCAATCGGGTAAAGATTACAAGATTCTCACGTCAGACAATATAAAGCTTGTGGAGCTACACTGTCCCGATAATTTTTTCCCGCCCTCCTGATAGCAAATGGATCCCTCTGAAAATAAGAAAATAAACTACAATTAAGAAATGAGGAAGGGCAGACCGAATGTAGGCAACCTTACTTTCCCCAGTACTGTACTC
This sequence comes from Heptranchias perlo, assembly GCF_035084215.1. Lineage (NCBI taxonomy): Eukaryota > Metazoa > Chordata > Chondrichthyes > Hexanchiformes > Hexanchidae > Heptranchias > Heptranchias perlo. The sequence goes on from NC_090333.1 coordinate 25,522,316, forward strand.
CCATTTTTTTATTTGATGAGAGCACAAAATCTATTACCTCCCTTCACCCACCCCCCCCTTCAAAAAAAGGGTTTATAGGAAGGAAAATCCTGAATGAGATACAAATGTATTATAACGTTATGTTCAGTCTTCTGAAACCTCTACGATGCTCTGTGACTCAGTATTAAGTATTATCTTAACAAAATATCAGTTGAGAAAATATATGTTGCAAAGCAGGCCACTCAGAGAAACTTCAACAACAAAGTCCCATCAGTGTTCTTGGTGTTAAGCAACTCTGCTTTTTAAAGAGTCCAGTGCAGTCACATTAGAGACAGTTGGAATTGCTGTTCATTTAAAAACTGAAACATATTGCAGCCTGATTGGATCAAAGGAATAATTGAAAAATACAAAGGTCCAAAGACTGACATGTAACTCAGTAATCTGACCACGTCACAAGACAGCTTGATCAATGCTTTCACTTTACACAGAATATGACATTGATGGGGAAATCTCTGATCTCAAAACGATTCTAGTCCAGCTGGTCTTTATAGGAGTGAAGGAAATCAAATTTCCTCTAATCTGCAACATACATTGAGGATTAAATTTAACTTTGGCGGTAACGCAAAATGGGTGGCAGCGGATTGGCCGCCCGTTATACTCTCAACCAATTTTCCTTTCCGTTAAGGTGTATATCGGGCGGCCGATCCGCTATTGCCCGTTTTGCACTGCCGCCGAAGTTGAATTTCACCCCCAATTAATTTAATACAAAGTATATTTATCCCATGAATGCAATTGGTACCAAAGTTCAGTGATGTGACATTTACCAAAGGGAATTCTCATTTACTGGTCTGTTTGAAAAACGTGACTAAAAATTTTTCTTTACCCATTTGATTTCTCCCTCCTCACTGCAGCGAGACTCCTGTTTCAAATCCTCTGCCAGTACTAGTTTGTAATGGGTGTGAGCAGGTGTACAAAAGGAGATTGGGTGACTCAGCTTCAAATGTATTTCTCTCTCTCAATTTATGGAGAAGCACCTTACCTCTGCTTGCCCTGAAGGCAAAATTGGGACTTTGAACTCAATGCGTGGTTGGGGGAGGGGGATCAGCGCCTTACCCACCACACCAATATACCCCGCCACCAGACAGTCATTGAATCCATGAAATAGCTACCCTGCTCCCCATCTTCAATAAATGGAATATTGTACCATGGATGGACTGTGACACATGTACACTAAAGACTGGTAACAGACTTGTGTTTGCACATTAGTGCGTTTAAAGGGTCTGTCAGACAAAAGTAGTATTTTAGCACATTTTTGATCTTTGGTCATTGGGGAGGATGTGTGCAGATGAAACAGATTAAACTTGGAATCCAACACTAAAGCTCTGGGATCAACTCTACACCGCAAAGACTTTCAAATAGTTTTCAGCTCACACTCAACAGAAGAGGATTTTTTTTTAAAAAAAGGTTCCATTGAAGTGAACAGTTTATGGAAAACATTAAGGCAAAAGGCCACCAACCAATTCGCTCACATGAACACATGGTTCTAACAGATGTCTTGAGCGCAAGCCAGCCATGTTGGATGCTATGCATCTCTATGCATTAAAGAAACTTATTAGGCAAAGTATTTATTATAGTTAAGTTATTTATTTATTTTTTATCAACCTCATCCTTTTCAGATATAAGATCCTATTTATTTGAAGTGAAATATGGGGCCATGTCTCTGACAGCTTTTTTTTAATATTGTAATTTAATCTCAACCATGCAGAATGTCAACACAAAACCTCTGTAAAACAAAAAGCTTTTCCAATGCAGTATTTTAAGATATTTTAAATAAATTTTGTGATACAATACACAGAGTTTGGTTGTTCTCATTATTTCTGTCGAGTGGGGTGAAATGAATAGTTCAGATCCAATTCACTCCATTAATGGGAAAACCTTCGGAGACTGGGGAGAGTCATTGAGTTTGAACAATGTGGCACCCAGGATTGAATCCAGTCCATGCTGATGGTGTAAAAGCCTTCTTTGTCTGCCAGCTTTCAGTGTTCTAAGAGAAATAACTCTGGGAATCTTGACTTAATTTCCAGTGGATGCAAGTCTGATAATTTAGAAAAATTGGAAAATGAGGCCAAAAATGTTTGTATGGAAATGGAAGTACTATACATTTCTGCAGTAGTTATTCCTATGAAGCTAGACTTAAGACACATTGTGAGGCAGTGTAAAGGAAGCTTTCTCCTGCATCTAGATCTTGACCTGGACAAGTGCTAATTGCTGAGACTGAGTTTTAAAAAAAAACTTATATAACACCTTATCATATCCTCAGCATGTCCCAGTCACTTTTAAAGTACAATCACTGGTGTTTTATAGCCAAACACAGCAGCTGTCAATTTACACATAGCAAGATCCCACAGACAGCAAATGCGATGTTAATCCATTATGGTGGTGTGGTTGAGAGACAAATGTTCACCAGGACACCACAATATTTTTCTTCAAAGAGTACCACAGGATCTTTTATATTCACCTAAACAGGCAAGACCTTGGTTTACAATCTCATCTCAAGGAGACAACACCTTCAACAATGTATTACTCCCTCACTAATGCACTGAAGTGTCATCATAGATTATGTACTTAGATGGTAAAGTAAGGCTTGAACCCACAACTTTCTGATTCATAGGCAAGAATGTTATCAACTGAGCCAAGCTGACACTTTGGGTAGTAGTAGAAAATATTCCATTGCCAACACTTGCACTTCTCACCTCAATGTAGGAGAGAAAAAAAGGTCAACTCTTGGCAGCTGTAAAATTATGTTTATTATGAAGATTAAAAAGTTCTTTGAGAATAACAATCCCAGTCATGTTTTGGGCTCATTTCCAAAGTAAGACTATAGGAATGTACAGAAATGGAAAGGACTGTTGCAATCCATCTAGGTGGTTCTAGTTTATGTTAGTTTTTTTGAAGCATATATGCTGAGGAGGCAGATAGAATAAGTCGTAAAAATCTTGATTCTTTCAACTATGGTGATGGGCAGGTGGCCTACTTCAGGTTATCTATCAATATTTATTGGGGCCCACAGTGACTTTCCCTCCCCTTATGGGATAATCACCTATCCTGGTCTGCCTTTTACCAAACAAATATATTAACATAACACTTTTTTCAGTCCACGCAGTTCCCCGGTACCATGCTGCCAGTCCATACGTTCCCCCATATAATGTATGACTCAGTGTATACTTTTCCCCTTTGTAACACTGTTCAGGTTTATATAACGTTGCTGTGTAATGCACAATTCAACAGCCCATGTATAACACATCGGTCGGTGCCTACTGCCACCCAAGTAACAGGCGATTCTCCTGAAGCAGACATCTACAATGAGTGCTTCTCATGTTCTCAGTGTGTGACTTCAAACTTGGGTGTTAGTGACAAGAATTATTCTGGGTGATGTTTTAGTGTACAGTGTATCTTCTTGTTTGTGTCATTGTGTTTATTTGGGCCCATTATCCTCATCAAGATCTTTAACAACAAAATGAATCAAAATATAACACAAAACAAAAATAAACTTCAGATGAGCCAGAGTTAGAATTGTCAAATGCAGAACTGTCCGTGTGCAGTACTGCAGATGCATCAGAAGCGAATGACCTGGATTATCGGACACTGAGGCGTAGGCCTATTCTGCACCTGTTGGCAGAGCATGTGGTGCTAAGGACTTGTGCACCTGATGTGCTAGGCTTATAAGGACCCTGAATATTTCTCAAATGAAGTGATAGTCCCTTAATGCATTCAAAGTGTCTTTGAGTAGCACTCCAGTCACTCACTGTTCATATAAACTGGGCAATGACTGGTAGGCCCATTGAGCCAAGTTGGGTCCTCTTCTTAAAGCGAAGTCTGCTTGGCAGTTTTTAGAATTAAGTTCCTACAAAGTCATATAGTGATTTGTCAGTTTATGTACCGTTTCTTTTGTTTTTAGAAGCAATTCTTACCATGTTAAAGCCATAACCCATCTGTACTATAATTGTACAGAACCTTAGTAGCAACCATGGGTATCTCACTGGGCACATCATGCTTTATGCTGGTTCAGGAGGATCTGAGGAGGCACGCAATACGGGTAGACACTGGAGATGTTGCTGCCCTTACCCTGCGACCCATGCATACAGGGCAAGGCAATCATGCCTAGATATGTCCGAGGAGATCTGCTTTTGAAATGACGATTCACAAGGGGAGGCCTGGACTGACTCCTGGACATAGATCTCAAAATTACATTGGAAAAAGGCTCCCCGCAGGATCTAATGGGCAAGAGTGCATGCACATTCATATGGCCCAGCTGAGCATTGGAAAGGAGGTGAACAGTTGTCAGATTCATGGTTTCTCTATAATGCTAATTCAAGCTTACAGTGAGGTGTTGTTGACACACATTGTAAGGCAATAATGCAAAAGTAGGCAAAGTGCGAGCACACTTACCTTGCTAATCTTTCAGAGACAAGCAAATTTCTTCCTCATCTGCCCTCAAGATCGGGAGCATGTGAGACTGAATTCACTCTGCCTGCAACCAATATCCAGGCTGTTCTGGCACTTCTGCTAATTGTAGGGTAAATAGGAGCATTCTTCTGTGGAAGACCTCCTGCAGTAGGACATCTAAAGCTGTATCTTTAGATATGGATGCCACTTCTCCTGTTTCAGTAGCAGAACAGCTTTAAGGGCATCTAGCCCTTTAAGATCTGCGAGCACCAGATAACCTGAACCTTGAGCCCATTGTGCTCTCAATGCATCATCAGAAGTGTGTATAGTAGTACTGTTAAATTATGTTAATTAGCTGAGCTTGCTTTATAGTGGGAGGTAAGCTAACAACACTGGAAAAGTTCCAATTCCACTGAAGAAGCCAAGTTATTGACATTCATTGTAACCCCTCCCCCTCAATCAGTCCTGTTAAAAGAACCACCACTGCAAGTGGAGAACAACCATGACAGGCAATGTGGGCAATGATGGTCTTCAAAGTGGTGGAGGACTTTACAGCACTTTAACCACTCGAAAATGATCACACCACGGAAAGTTAGATTAAATAACAATCTTATTGGGACTGCATTACAAATTCGAACACAATCTTGATCAAGTCATTTCGAACCATTTGAAGTTCTCTCCTGGAATGTTTGGCACGTTCGAACCCTTTCCTCCTTCCTTACAGATTGCACACAGGCTGTAAACTCACTGCATTCCAAATGTTATTGTTTGCTAAATCTGGAAGGAATTCATAGATGTCTCTGTTCATGCTGCCAATGCAAATAAAGTCACTTGTTAACAGAAGACCTTTTGTACCTGAGATATCGTTTGACTTTGTTGCTCAAATAAAAACTAGATCAAATAAGCAGTCGCCAGGTGTTCAAGAGAAGCAGAAAATCATGAGTGACGATCCACTCTAAAATGTAGAATCCTGGGTAGCACAGAGGTGTGTTGGCATTCTATCCCATTGAGTAGAAGGGGATATGGCTTCATGGTTGTAATTTGCTTTGAGCTTAGTTCCCAATCTCTAACATGGTATCAGAAAGGCAATGCGGTGTAATTTGCTCACAGAGGAGTGGACAAGACACTCCTGGTCTTGTGCATTTACAGTGGTTGACTTAAGAGCAGCACTGACAAAGACTTATGATCAAGATGGCTGCTTGCCCCCTCTGCATCTGGGATAGAGGGTAAAATACTTTAAAGAGCACCTTTAAAGGGTACATGAACTACTCATGTAAAAAGTGGGAGCAACATAATTTGGGCAATAAAATTTAAGGAATAACTTTTAATCCTTTGAAAAATAGCTACTGACTGTTAGAATTTACAAAGATTCTACTTACTTTGGGATTTATTTCAGCAGATGGAATTAGCTGTCACATGTTAACTGATGGTCTTGGTAAGCTTGTGAGCCTGAAAAGAAGGAATGAAAGCGATAAGAGTTCAGTGGAAGAAATCCTTTAAAATCCTTGATTCAGAATTTAACAAACATTTTAAAATACAGTCTCTTCACGTGCACAGATCCACCTTCTTTTAGCCGTTTAGTCATTTACGCTAACAGTTAAAGTAAGTCAGTATTGCTTGTTAAATATTTCTAGGATTTATGCATGCCCGTCACACCTGAGAATGTGTAAAGGAGTCAGATATTTATTGAGTGTTCAGCTTCACTTATCTTCTCTTTCCTTGAGGTACATGGACTGATGGCTGATTGGAGGCTCAGTAGGGAAGATAAGAATTATAGTGTCACTCCCAGGATAACCTCTGTCACTTATTTAGAGAATGCAATGTGAAGATTGTTGGATCTTTGACATGACAAAGTTGGTTACAGAGTGAATCCATCATCAAGTCCACTGTGGAGCGAATCTGCACACGTATCTCGAGCCACGCAAACTGCTGAGTGCGGTTATTTGCTATTGGGCATGTTTTCACCTGATCAAATCTGAACTGTCCAATCAATAATTCAGCACCAAAATGTGAACTGTGTGATTGAATCATTCAAACTTAAAAGGGCAAGATGATTCACCTGACTGCAGATTCGCTCTGCAGTGGACTTGATGATGGATTCACTCTAACCAACTTTGCCATGTCAACAAATCCAACAATCTTCACATTGCACCCTCTAAATAAGTGACAGAGGTTATCCTGGGAGTGACACTGCAAGAGATGTGTTGGTGTCATCACACCATTCAACTAAGATCAAGAAGTGAAAACTTTCAGAGTGGCAAGGTTTCTTGACAGGCTATTACAGGAACTGGTTTTAAGGGGGCTTCTCAACACGGACCTCAACAACACGACGAGATGGATGGATACAAAGGGCTCGATTTTCGCACCCCTGAGCGGGTGCGTTCGTGGTGGGGGAGCTGCGAAAATCGGGGATTCCCGGGGCGGGTCTGGAGCCCGGCTCCAACCCGCCCACTTCCGGGTTCCCCAGTGACGTGCTGACATGCGCGCGCAGCCCCCGCATGTGGGACTCCTGCCGGCAATTAAAGCCGGCAGGGTGCCACTTAAAGCAATTAAACAGGTACTTCAGGTCGTTTACAGACCTGATTGACCGGATATTTTAGGAGGGGTGGGATTTTGCAATGCACTGAGACTGTTTCCCGTACTGGGGGAAACACTCCCAGTTCAAATGGAGGTGTTGCAGCCATCAGCCTGTGGCAGCTGCAAAGGTCCATTTGACAGGTTGGGGGGGAGACCCTCACTCATTGCAGGAGGCCACTCTGTCACTTTGGAGAAAGTTTGGCCTCCACCACCCTCCTCCTAATAATCAAATTCACCAACTTGGAACCTCAACCCCGGTGTGCAGACACATTTACCTACCTTGCGGACCCCCTCAAACGTACATCTTCCGGATGGGGGCCGCCTTAGTTGCAGTCATGACCTCCTTGGAGGATGAACAGCATCACCAGCCTCGCCGGCCACACCATCCACCTCTGACACGTGGAACTCCACAACACAGAGCTGTGACACATCCACCTGCACAGCAGGAGGGAGGGCAACCGCAGAGAGAGATGCGTCGCAGAAGGCACTACCCTCGCCACAGGGTCTACAGACCGAGGCTCAGCTTCCTGGACCTCTCTGAGGGGCAGTGCATACGGAAGCTCGGAGTCAGTCGCCAGGTAGTCGCGGACATCTGCAGCCTCCTTAACGACGAGCTGCTCCCGGATGGACCGAGCAGCATCTTCTTACCTGTCGCTGTCAAAGTCACCACTGCCCTCAACTTCTTTGCCTCCGGATCCTTCCAGGGCGCCACCGGGGACATCACCGGGGTCTCCCAGTCGTCTGCACACAAGTGCATAAGGCAGGTCACCGACGGCTTGTTTCACAGGGCCTCGCACTATATCAACTTCCCCATGGACGACCTCAGCCAGATGGAGAGGGCAGTGGCTGTGGCTGGTTTCCCACGTGTGCAGGGTGTAATCGATTGCACCCATATAGCAATACGAGCACTTCCACAGGAAGGGCTATCACTCCATGAACACTCAGCTCATCTGTGACCACTGCAAGAGATTCCTTCACATGTGCGCCAGATACCCTGGCAGCTGCCACGATTCCTTCGTCCTCAGGGAGTCCACCGTGCCGCCCCTCTTCCACTCACCCAACACCCGCAAGGGCTGGCTCCTCGGGGACAAGGGATATCCCCTGCACACGTGGTTTATGACGCCTCTGAGGAACCCCACCACCGAGCCACAGCGTCGATATAACGACAGCCACATCGCTACCAGGTCTACAATTGAGCAGGCTATAGGGCTGCTCAAATGCGCATCAGGTGCCTTGGTCATTCCGGGGGAGCGCTTCAATACGCACCACACAGAGTGGGACACATTATGGTCGTCTGTTGTGCCCTGCACAACATGGCACAACAGAAAGGGGTGCCGTTGGAGGAGGCCCCATCCCCATCCACCACCCATATTGAGGACGAGGAGGAGGAGGCCGAGGAGGAGCAATAACCCATGGGCAGAACAGCGGCTCAACTGGCTGCTTGTGAGGTCAGGGAGTCACTGATATGTGAACGGTTCTCCCAACATCAGACTGTGTGAAGAGTCCAGTCATCATCACCTTGTCAGAGGAGCGGCCACACCAGCCACCTCCCCTGCCCCCTGCACAAAACAGTGGTGCAGCTACACCTACACCCACTGTAGAATGACCCAATGGGTGGCATCAAGTGTGCATGGTGAACCCCATGAAAGGGACCTATTCCACAAGCCAGTCAAGAATGGGCAAGACGTGGCAGTAGTGGTGATAGTAATAGGATTTATTGTGCATGGGGCAGCATTGCGGGTACTGGTTGAGAGGGGGGCAACGGGTGAGACGTGGGAGCGCTTTGAGTGGCGTCCCCACTTCCATGTCCCCTTTCACCATCATCCCTCTCCTGGCCCAGGCCCACATCACTCCTTCCACCCTGCTGGACGAGTTTGGAGGGGTTGTGTGAGGCCATGTAAGGCCACTTGTAAAGTATATGTCAGCCTGTTTAAGGCGGCAGAATGTTGCTCACCCTGAATCCGAACAGCCATTGTCAGGGCCTGAATGGACTCATTGTTGAGCCATGCTTGATGCTCGATGGAGGCTAGCCTTTCCTCCATCACAGACGTTCCCGCACCTACCCGCGAAACTATCTCAGAGATGCCTTCACGTCCCTGTGACACTATCTCGGAGATACCCTCCTGTACCCGTGCCACCATTCCCCTCATGCAGGAGTTGGACTCCTCCATCCTCTGCGCGATTGTGGAGAGTGCGCGTGGCATCTGTTCCAGCACCTCGGCAATGTGCTGCTGGCCCTCGATGACTTTCCTTTTTACGGCTGGCCCCCAGGGTTCAGCATCTGGGTCCAGCTGAGCAGAGCCTGGAGAAGAGTGCTTCCACCGATGCGGACTCTCCACGGCTGCCCCTGCCACCACGGTCTGCTTGTGCTCACATGTGTGTGGTGACTCACCATGTGCAAGCCTAACTAAGTGAGGACGGGGACCCACCGAGGTGTGTGTATCTGCGCTGGTGGATGCATGGCTCAGATGTGACGATGGACCCTCAGAGGCCGGCAGGTCCTTTGAGGAATCGCCCTCCACGGTCATGGCGCTCGCAGATGGGCCTGCAAGAGAACAGAAAGCAATATTAAGCATGTGGACAGATGTAGAGGTGCTGCAGATGCCAAGTGATGCTAAGATCATTCGCTATCATGAGTGCTGAGTGTTAGCTTTCTGTCACCTCGTTGGCCACCTCCAGCCAGGCCTTCTTCGTGGTGGAGGGAGGGCACTTCCTCCCATCGGATGGGAAAAGGATTTCCCTCCTCCTCCTCACCCCATCGAGCAGAACCTGGAGTGAGGAGTCCGAAAACCTTGGGGCAGCATTTCCTCTGGCCTGCTCCATGGTTCAAAATTGGTTGTTTGCTGCAGGAAGAGCATTGATGGACTGCCCCTTTAAATAGGGCTCCTCCAGCTGCCAGACTATGCTGCGCATGCGCAGTCCGCCCGCTGCGCAGCTTTCCAGCACGAAACCCGGAAGCGCAGGTAAGTGGCTCCAATTAGCCTGCAATTGCGTGCGGAGCACACTGATTTCACCAGGCGCGTTACCCACGCGGCCAGTCGACCCCCCGCTGCAAACCTGCCGCACTCTTAATTTCGGGCCCAATAACCTTTTCCCATTCTCACCTTATGCTTTTATTAGCTTTTCTCCTGCTACGTGAAGGTTCAATCCGATTATGAAGAAAGAGCTTGATTGATTTTATTCAAATCAGGTCAGTGTGGTGTGATGGTCTTTGGAACTGTACAGCACTTGTGACTGTGCATGATATCATTCACTGCTATCTTCAATGTTTGTAATGCCACTTGATTTATTTTTAGAGATTACTTCTGCCCTCCCCCTTTTATGTGCACCCTCCATATCATGACACTTCTTAAAAGTAGTTAACAACATGGTCAGACTAATTTTATAAGATCCCTTGGCACTTTAACTGTCAGCAGGAAGATATATTCACCTTGGAATTTAGATTTTTGGACTGGAATCAAAAATCTGGGTGTTTCCATGTATCTAAGAAAAGAAAAGCCGAGTGCAAACTCCTGGTTGCACCCTGTAGAGGTTGTGTTTGAACCTGAAAAGACTGTAGCAGTGTGACAGTGTGGTTGGTATCTATATCAATAGTGTGCATGCTTAGTGTCTCTGGATCAAAGCTGCAGAACTCATGGCAGGAATTTATTCTGTGTTATAATTTGGTACAGGTTATTTTCATGAATGTACGGTATTTTGTTTCATGGGTCCTGGGACTTACAAATCCTTGTGGTTCTGCAAATTACTTCTCCATCTACCCGCTGAAATGTTTCTGATGAAGGTTTAGACACTCAAAATGTCAATAACTTATCATTCCTCTTTACAGATTTTGACCAACCTTGTGCGTATTTCATTGCTCCAGATAATTTTGTCACACAGAGTACCATTAGCACTTCAGTTTCATGTTTCCTTTGGCTGAACTTAGCTCTTCAATGTCAGGTAATTGTGGAGTACAAATATTTTCAAGTGGATTTTGGGCTGTTTCATAAATATCCTGTCATTCGAAGACAGTTCAAAATATTTTCAATTTCCTCGCCTATTGAATATATCAGTGTTTTATATATCAGTATATTAATCTGATTCACTTCTTTCTTATATCAGCCTGAAGCATTCCTAAATCTTTCAAATCTTTATCCATCTTGGCCATTCTGTTGGCTTACTGAAATCAAACTGATCTGGCGGATTTATGGGTAAAGAAATCATTCCTCTGCATTTTTCAATCTCTCCTCCTACCGGGCTTCATCTGAACCATGCTGGGACCAGTGTTCTGGCAAACCAAATAACTAGGGCGGTAGAGAAGGCTTTAAACTAAATAGAGGGGGGGAGGGCTCATGTGGGGCAAAGTTTAGATTGATAAAGAGAAAAGACAAAGAAGTAGTACAGGAAAGTGATGGGGGTAATGATAAAGAGTGTGTCAGGAAGGGACAGAGTGTACAAACATAAGAGTGCGCTAGCAAATGGGGCCGGGGTAGGAAAGAATGGTAAAAAGACAAAATTAAAGGTTCTTTATCTGAATGCGCGCATTCGTAATAAGATAGATGAATTGACGGCACAAATAGAAACAAATGGGTCTGATCTCGTAGCCATTACAGAGACGTGGTTGCAAGGTGACCAAGATTGGGAGCTAAATATTCAGGGTTATTTAACATTTCGGAAGGATAGGAAAAAAGGTAAAGGTGGTGGGGTAGCTCTGTTAATAAAGGGTGAAATTGGTATAATAGTGAGAAATGATCTTGGCTCAGAAGATCAAGATATCGAATCAATTTGGGTGGAGGTAAGAAATAGCAAGGGAAAGAAATCACTGGTGGGAGTAGTATATAGGTCCCCTAACAGTAGCTACACTGTAGGGCAAAATATAAATCAGGAAATAAGGGGGGCTTGTAAAAAAGGTAATGCAATAATCATGGGCGATTTTAACTTTCACATAGATTGGACAAATCAAATTGGGAAAAATAGCCCTGAGGAGGAGTTCATAGAGTGTATTGGGGACTGTTTCTTAGACCAATATGTCAGGGAACCAACCAGGGAACAGGCCATTTTGGATCTGGTAATGGGTAACGAAACAGGATTAATTAATGATCTCAAAGTAAAGGATCCCTTAGGAAGCAATGATCATAACATGATAGAATTTCGCATCCAGTTTGAGAGCGAGGATCTTGGGTTTGAAACTACTGTATTAAACTTAAATAAGGACAATTATAAAGGAATGATGGCGGAATTGGCTAAAGTGGACTGGGTAAACAGATTAGATGGTATGATAGTGGATAAGCAGTGGCAAACATTTAAAAAGATATTTTATGACTCGTAACAAAAATATATCCCTGTTAGGAGGAAAGACTCCACAAAAAGGGTGAACCAATCATGGCTAACTCAGGAAGTCAAGGATGGTATCAGGTTAAAAGAAAAGGCATTCAACATGGCAAAGATTACTGGTAAGCCCGAAGATTGGGAAAACTTTAAAAAACTGTAAAGGATGACTAAAAGAATAATAAAGAGGGAGAAAATAAATTATGAGAGTAAACTAGCAAGAAATATAAAAACTGACAGTAAAAGCTTCCACAAGTATATAAAAAGGAAAAGGGTAGCTAAAATAAACATTGGTCTCTTAGAGGATGGGACTGGGGAAATAATAATGGAAAACAAGGAAATGGCAGAGGAATTGAACAGATATTTTGTATCTGTCTTCACAGTAGAAGACACTAATATATAATAAAAGTAGAAAATCAAGGGGCAAAGGGGAGGGAGGAACTAAAAACAATCACTATCACTAGAGGAAAAAGTACTAGGTAAACTAATGGGTCTAAAGGCTGACAAGTCTCCTGGACCTGATGGCTTGCATCTGAGGGTCTTAAAGGAAGTGGCTACAGAGATAGTGGATGCATTGGTTGTAATCTTCCAGAATTCACTAGATTCTGGAAAGGTCCCAGCAGATTGGAAAACCACAAACGTAACACCCCTATTCAAGAAGAGTGAGACAGAAAGCAGGTAACTATAGATCAGTTAGCCTAACATCTGTCATTGGGAAAATGCTAGAATCCATTATTAAGGAAGTAGTAGCAGGACATTTGGAGACTCATAATACAATCAAGTAGAGTCAACATGGTTTTATGAAGAGGAAATCGTGTCTGACAAATTTATTAGAGTTCTTTGAGGAAGTAACAGGCAGGGTGGATAAAGGGGAACCAATGGATGCAGTATATTTGGATTTCCAAAAGGCATTCGATAAGGTGCCATATAAAAGATTACTGCACAAGATAAGAGCTCATGGTGTTGGGGGCAATATTCTGGCATGGATAGAGGATTGGCTAACTAACAGAAAACAAAGAGTCGGGATAAAAGGGTCATTTTCAAAATGGCAACCTGTAACTAGTGGGGTGTCGCATGGCTCAGTGCTGGGGCCTCAACTATTTATAATATATATCAATGACTTGAATGAAGGAACAGAGTGTATTGTGGCCAAATTTGCTGATGATACAAAGAAAGGTGGAAAGGCAAGTTGCGATGAGGACACAAAGTGTCTGCAAAGGGATATTGACAGGTTAAGCGAATGGGCAAAAATTTGGCAGATGGAATATAATGTGGGAAAATGTGAAGTCATCCACTTTGGGAGGAAAAATAAAAAGGCAAAATATTATTTGAATGGAGAAATACTACAAAATACTGCGATACAGAGGGATCTGGGTGTCCTCGTACATGAAACACAAAAAGTCAACATACAGGTGCAGCAGGTAATCTGGAAGGCAAACGGAATATTGGCCTTTATTTCAAGAGGGATGGAGTATAAAACCAGGGAAGTCATGCTACAACTGTTCAGTGTGCTGGTGAGACCACACCTGGAGTACTGCGTACAGTTCTGGTGCTATTATTTAAGGAAGGACATACTTGCATTGGAGGCAGTTCAGAGAAGGTTCACCAGGTTGATTTGGGGTATGGAAGGGTTGTCTTATGAGGAAAGATTGAACAGGTTGGGTCTATACTCATGGGAGTTTAGAAGAATGAGAGGAGATCTTTTTGAAACATACAAGATTCTGAGGGGACTCGATAGGGTAGATGCTGAGAGGATGTTACCCCTCATGGGGGAATCTAAAACTAGGGGGCATAGTCTCAGAATAAGGGGTCACCCGTTTAAGACGGAAATGAGGAGGAATTTCTTCTCCTAGAGGGTTGTGAATCTTTGAAATTCTTTACCCCAAAAAGCTGTGGAGGCTGAGTCATTGAATACATTCAAGGCTGAGTTAGACAAATTTTTGATCAGCAAGGGAGTCAAAGGATATGGGGAAAGTGCAGGAAAGTGGAGTTGAGGTAAAAATCAGATCAGCCATGATCTGATTGAATGGCGGAGCAGGCATGAGGGGCCGAATGGCCTACTCCTGCTCCTATCTCTTATGGTCTTATAGACCTTGGGAGAGAAATCCCAAGGTGCTGTGGTATTGTCAGAAGTGCACGGGGCAAAACTTCTGCCTGTCACTTTCACCTGGCAGTGACCCCGTCACAAATCCCAGGGATAGGAGGTCACTTAAACAAATAATAGGGGTGGATACTGCAACAAGGGTCACCCCTAAGTGAATGCAGCTGAATCAGCTGATCCAAGAGGCGGAGCAAGAGGTTGGATCAGCCTGAAGATGAAGGTGAGCCCAGGATTCTGCAATGTATTTCCAAGTCAGCAGGGGCCATTGAGTGACAGCAGTTGATCCCTCTAGAATCGCTAACTGTTGGATGCTTCTGAGTTGCGGCCTTCACTGGGGCCGGAACAGAACCTATGCTTGATCACAGCAGACGTGGGTCCCACTGGGCCTATCAGAATCGCATCCAGCAGGATTAACAGGGCAGCACTGGGGACGCCTCCGCCAAACGTGCCCCCAAACTACTAGCAAAATGTCAGTGGGGCAGGCAGAAGAAGCACCAGGCATGAGAAGTATCCACCTGCCTTCCCCAGCTCAGGTTTTGCCACGTTTCTGTAAATGGGGCAGAAACCCGGTCGATCTGACCCCTGCCCTGTTTTCCGCAGCTTCTCACTGGAATTACCCCAGGGTTGTCCCACCTCTGGGCTTTTGTCTTTTCCAAACCTTTCTTCTGTCTGTTCCCTGGCAAAACTCATTCACCGTTTTTCACAGATTCCAGACATTTTCTTAAAAAAAAGGAATAACCACTGCTGACAGTGATGCATCACGGCTTTCAACAGAATGGACTCAGATGCAAGTGATCCTCAGTTCACAATCTTATTTACACTTTCCCAGGAGCTTACTCGCTTCCAGCTAACCCGTGAAAACTTTGCCATTACACTACACCCCATCCCTCCCAAACTGTATTGCATCTACTTTCTCCATCTGAACAGTGATTCAATGCTCCCTCGGCTGACATTTATTTCGATTACACAAATATAAAGTGATTTGTTTTTTGCCTCTCCCGGTCTGCTGGTGGGTGAGAGCATTGGAGGTCCTGATGCTTAATTACAACATGACTATGGGCAGACTCGATGGACTAGCTGGTGTTTTCCTGTCTGCCATTTTCATATGTTCATACAATGCCTAAGTGTACATGACAAGCAGGGGCACAATCTGAGATTGGTAAATTTAAACAGTACAAACTTTTACTTTCTCCTGACTTGAAACAGACCTCTTCCATGTCCGGTTTCTTGTATTTGCTCTCCACAGCCCAGAATTGAGCTCTATTGTTCTGACTGGAGAAGGATGCATTCTGCTAAGTGTTCATCTGGGGATTGTCCTGCCCCTATCTCCTTTTGCCTGAAGGAGGATGCATGATAGTGAGTGCCCACCCTGCGCCCTACTGCCGCTCACAGGGGAGTGAGTGTCTGGCTAGAAAGTGCATTACCCTTTTTGTAGAGGTGTGATTTTTTTTAGCAAAGATTTTTGACACAACTTAAGCAATTGCTTCAGCAAAAAAATCCACAAATTCAGATTCTTTTCCCTCCTCATTTAATGTGTGCTGGACGCTGAAATGAAGATTAGATCCCAGGTTCCTAGGCAGATGGAGTACCGTGACCTTGTTTTTAAATTTAAATAGGGGGAGGAAAGAAAACGGTTTCTTGATAAAATAGAAACTCACAAGGGCTCTTTCATATATGAGTATGTTGTGTTTCTAATTCTGAAGATTGGCTGCCGATTACTCACCATTGAATTTCAGATGATTATAATCCTTGATCCTTGTGACTGTTTCACAGGTAACAGGGGAGGGGAGCACATTAACAAAGGATTGATTCACGGAGTGGCAGTGTGCTGATCTGGATTAGAGTTTACATAAATAACTATGGAGCATAAACAGCTATGACAGGGAATAACAGTCTGAGGTTTTCCCTGATATCAATCTTCAGACATTTAAAAAAAGTAAACTCTACAGTTCAAGAAAAAAGGTAGGTGTGCAGGTGTTCAAACATTTTGTATCACGTTATTGATGAGCATCAATAAACTGCTGAAGACATGAGGGCTTTCGTATTCATTTTGTTTCGTAAGTGAATTCACAGCTTTAAGGAGACAGTGTCCTTTTGTTCGGTCTCAATTGACTATTTCTTAAGTGTATTAAAAATTTAAATCTATGGTACAGAACAGAACACTTTCTTTGCAAAAGCCCTTTGGTGAGAGGTGCAGTGTGTTGATCACTGTCTCTTCACCTCTGAGGACTGGTTCAGATCCATCCCAGGTGGGTGGAAGGCTACCACTCTATTGGGTGGGGAGGGGGTGATGGGAGGGCAGGGGGGCTAACATTAAAGACAAGCACCATGTGCAGAACTTGAACAGAACAGAAATAATTTTGCTTGGCGTAGAATTATGTATTTGTAGCCCCCACCCCTGGGGCTCTCAGGATTTGCTTCTGTGCGAGCTGTAAACCACGTATTATTCATTTGTTTTTTCTTGTTTGCATGTATCTTTGCTTAGAAAGAACTTTTGAATCTCAAAACAGGAAGCTGGATAGTAGAGACCCATATAAGGAGTGGGCAATAATGTGGCCACAGTAGAGGGAATATTAAAAGAGGTTTGCAATAACTAGGTTAAACTTCAAGTTCTTATAACATTTAACACCTGGAAAGGAGAAAATATTTTCTGTGTATTAGAAAGTCTCAGCAGCACATGTAAAACTTCAAATAGTCTGAGTAAAAGAAAAAAGAACTTTTTAATTCTGTTCAGAATTGTTATTGAAGATTATTGTTAATAAAATACGGGAACATTTTGGCTGTTAATTTTCATGGGTTTTCCACAGTATTTGTACAGTATTTGTATTGTATAATATAAGAAAGCTCATATAATAACAATTTTCACAGTACATATCGTAATATATAACAATATGTAGAATGAAACACACACCACAAAGTATAGCATAATATACTATTGCCTTGGAACCACACACAGCCTGACATAAACTGTGGAGCTGATGATAGCAATTTTATTTTATTTTTGCTCTTTATTTCTCCCTTGCCAGAGTGTGGGGAGGGTTGTCACGATGATTAGCTAGGATCGTTCCTGCAGTCAATACATGGTAACTTTCACACTGCCTCTACACAGGTAATAATGAAAGGAAGACAATGGGGTATCTGGATCTAAAGGTAAATGAGACAATATCACTGGCCCTGTGTAAGACCAGGCTTTGTTTACAGGTGCACTACAACAACAACTTGCATATATATAGTGCTTTTAACATAGTAAAATGACCCAAGGCGCTTCACGGGAACGCTATCAAACAAAATTTGACACCGAGCCACGTAAGGAGATATTAGGTCAGGTAACCAAAAGCTTGGTCAAAGAGCTTGGTTTGAGGAGCAACTTAAAGGAGGAGAGGTAGAGAGAGGTACAGGAAAAAGTACCATATCTCTCTCTACCTAGTATAAACTGGGGTGCACACATCATATCCCAATGTCCAAATCAATGGGGTAAACAGGCTCTCTCACAGGTACTTTATATTAGCCTCATTAAATTCTGCTCCTGCTCTGCATTACACATCCCTCTGATGTTATGCCAGGAGCTGGCAAGGTAAATTTGTAACCTTGTATGTTCCACAGGTCCAGTATAAGTCTAGCACCCCCCCCCCCCACCAATAAGAGTGTTACAAAAAGCAAAGGTTCAGTGAGTTAAATGTTGTCATTTATGTCTGAGTTTTTCTGGTGTTCATAAACCAACTTACTCCCTTGTGACGCCCTGCCTCTTATCCCCTATAAGATGCTTTTTAAATAAGAATCGATTGTGCTATCTCTAGCTATCTGTCTATGTTAATATTTTGTTCACAATATTAAAGCAATAAATATACTTACATGTATTATTTCAAAGGAGCCTTTTAAAAAAGAAGCTTGTTGCAATGGTGAATTTGTGATATAACTTGGATCATAGGCGGAGCTGCGTCTGCAGGAGAACAGATTTCAGAGTACTGGGACTATTAATGCTTTGGTGCCCTCTAGTGGGAACAGCTGACATAACCAATTCTGTTAGACAATTGTAAACAATTTTACAACACCAAGTTATAGTCCAGCAATTTTATTTTAAATTCACAAGCTTTCGGAGATTTTCTGTTAGACTTTCCCCATTGACTTTATTGACAATTAAACTCCTTTATTTGTTTCTAGACAGTACTATATATTAAATTTCTGCACTTTTTTTTATAGTGCACACACGGATTGGAAAACTTTGCTCTGTGTACTTTTAGGAAGCAAGGATATGTTAGGGTGCGCTAGAAGTAACACATAACTGAGTAACCAATCCAAGAGCACTGACAAGAATGTTGCTTGACTACCCGAACAGCCACTTACCCACTGTAAATAACGTACTGTGGGCCAACCTAGCTTTGGAGTGCCCATTTTCTGGGGAAAAATGGGAGTGACGATGTAATCAGTGGAAAACGTGACTTGCAGATGAAGATTTGCAGACCACAAATGAGGGCGTGAGGGTAGAGTGCAGAAGACCAACCAGTGTTAACTGAAGGGGGTCAGATATTCGTGTGAATGAAGGGTGGTGTACCTGGAGAAATCAACTTGAAAAGCAAAGCCAAGGTGAGAGATGAGTATAACTACAAAAATAGTCTGCCACATAAATAGATAGTTACTGATGTCAATCAAAGTGAAAGGTGTAAACAATTTTACAACACCAAGTTATAGTCCAACGATTTTATTTGAAATTTACAAGCTTTCGGCGGCTTCCTCCTTCCTCAGGTAAATGTCAGGAACTCCTCGAAGCCTACGCATTTATAAATCACAGAACAATACATGGGGATTACAGATAGTCTTTGCAACTGCCCGTTGCCAAGGCAATCACCGTGTTCAGACAGAGAGGTGTTACCTACAGAGCCCCCGAATATACAGTCAAAAAAAAACAAACAGAAAAAAAAAACAGAGAGAGAGAGGCAGAAACATCCGGAAGGCAGAGAAAGCCAGCAAATGACCCGTTATATTAAAAACAGATAGCTTTTGTTTGCTGGAGGGCTTACGTGTAGCGTGACATGAACCCAAGATCCCGGTTGAGGCCGTCCTCATGGGTGCGGAACTTGGCTATCAATTTCTGCTCGACGATTTTGCGTTGTCCTGTGTCTCGAAGGCCGCCTTGGAGTACGCTTACCTGAAGGTCGGTGGCTGAATGTCCATGACTGCTGAAGTGTTCCCCGACTGGGAGGGAACCCTCCTGTCTGGCGATTGTTGCACGGTGTCCGTTCATCCGTTGACGCAGTGTCTGCATGGTCTCGCCAATGTACCATGCTCTGGGGCATCCTTTCCTGCAACATATGAGGTAGACAACGTTGGCCGAGTGACAGGAGTATGAACCATGCACCTGGTGGGTGGTGTCCTCTCGTATGATGGTGGTACCTGTGTCGATGATCTGGCATGTCTTGCAGAGGTTGCCGTGGCAGGGTTGTGTGGTGTCGTGGACGCTGTTCTCCTGAAAGCTGGGTAATTTGCTGCGAATGATAGTCTGTTTGAGGTTGGGTGGCTGCTTAAAGGCGAGTAGTGGAGGTGTGGGGATGGCCATAGCGAGGTGTTCGTCATTGATGACATGTTGAAGGCTGCGGAGAACATGGCGTAGTTTCTCCGCTCCGGGGAAGTACTGGATGACGAAGGGTACTCTGTTGGTTGCGTCCCGTGTTTGTCTTCTGAGGAGGTCTATGCGATTTTTCGCTGTGGCCCGTCGGAACTGTCGATCAATGAGTCGAGCGTCATATCCCGTTCTTACTTAGGTGCCCGTCCATCAAAGACGGGCACCTCAGCACCTCACTCTACCGCAAGCCCACGGACAACCTCACGATGCTCCACTTTTCCAGCTTCCATCCTAACCATGTCAAAGAGGCCATCCCCTATGGACAGGCCCTGCGAATACACAGGATCTGCTCAGATGAGGAGGAACGCGATGGACACCTACAGACGCTGAAAGACGCCCTAGTAAGAACGGGATGTGACGCTCGACTCATCGATCGACAGTTCCGACGGGCCACAGCGAAAAATCGCATAGACCTCCTCAGAAGACTAACACGGGACGCAACCAACAGAGTACCCTTCGTCGTCCAGTACTTCCCTGGAGCGGAGAAACTACGCCATGTTCTCCGCAGCCTTCAACATGTCATCAATGATGACGAGCACCTCGCTAAGGCCATCCCCACACCTCCACTACTCGCCTTTAAACAGCCACCCAACCTCAAACAAACCATCGTTCGCAGCAAATTACCCAACTTTCAGGAGAACAGCGTCCACGACACCACACAACCCTGCCACGGTAACCTCTGCAAGACATGCCAGATCATCGACACAGATACCACCATCACACGAGAGGACACCACCCACCAGGTGCATGGTTCATACTCCTGTGACTCGGCCAACGTTGTCTACCTCATACGTTGCAGGAAAGGATGCCCCAGAGCATGGTACATTGGCGAGACCATGCAGACACTGCGACAACGGATGAACGGACACCGCGCAACAATCGCCAAACAGGAGGGTTCCCTCCCAGTCGGGGAACACTTCAGCAGTCAGGGACATTCAGCCACCGACCTTAGGGTAAGCGTACTCCAAGGCGGCCTTCGAGACACAGGACAACGCAAAATCGTCGAGCAGAAATTGATAGCCAAGTTCCGCACCCATGAGGACGGCCTCAACTGGGATCTTGGGTTCATGTCACGCTACACGTAAGCCCACCAGCGAATAAAAGCTATCTATTTTTAATATAACGGGTCATTTGCTGGCTTTCTCTGCCTTCCGGATGTTTCTGCCTCTCTCTCTCTGTTTTTTTTTCTGTTTGTTTTTTTTTGACTGTATATTCGGGGGCTCTGTAGGTAACACCTCTCTGTCTGAACACGGTGATTGCCTTGGCAACGGGCAGTTGCAAAGACTATCTGTAATCACCATGTATTGTTCTGTGATTTATAAATGCGTAGGCTTCGAGGAGTTCCTGACATTTACCTGAGGAAGGAGGAAGCCTCCGAAAGCTTGTAAATTTCAAATAAAATCGTTGGACTATAACTTGGTGTTGTAAAATTGTTTACAATTGTCAACCCCAGTCCATCACCGGCATCTCCACAAAGTGAAAGGTGTTAGACAAGATTTATTTAGTGTAGGTAACCTGAATTGTTCCAATAACCTACTCAAATTACAGGACAGCCAGAAATAATGAAGTTGGTTGAGAATGAGTACATCATCCAGAAACAGACCATGTAGAAAGATGCAGCAGAGAAAGAATGAATGTTGAGTATAATTATTCACACAATCAGCCAACCCTTACAATGTTGAGCAGAGGTCATGCATTGCCGCAGCCCCTGATCTTTGTGATTCAGACCCCAAGGACCAACTATGAAAGCTAAGGAGCCTGAATGGAGGCTGTAACCATTTGTGTATCTGTACCCCGAGATCCCATTGCTCCTCTATCCCATTTACTCTTTTATCCAAGCAGTATGTGGCCTCCTTAGACTTCCTACCAAAATGCATTACCTCACACTATATATCTATCTATATTGAAATTCATTTACCAATTACACGTCCATTCTGCAAGTTTATTAATGTTCTCTTGCATTTTGACACATTCTTCCTTTGTATTAGTTACATTCCCCAATTTGGTGTCATCCGCAAATTTTGAAATTGTACTTTCGATTACTGAGTCCAAACCGTTAATGTAAATTGTGAACAATAGCGGTCCCAGCACCGATCCCTGTGGAACACCACTTCCCACCTTTTGCCAGTCTGAGTAGCTACCCTTAATCCCTAAACTCTTCATTTTCCGTTTTGTAGCCAACTTGATATCCATTCTGAAACCTGTCCTCTGACTCTACATGCTCTGACCTTAGCCATGAGCTGACAATGTGATACCTTATCAAAGGCCTTTTGAAAATCCAAACGTATTACACCTACTGCATTACCCTTGTTTACTCTTTCTGTTATTTCTTCAAAGAATTCAATAAGTTTGGTCAAGCATGACGTCCCCTTCTGAAATCCGTGCTGACTATTCTTTATTATATTTTCGTTCTCTAGATGTCTTTCTATTACATCTTTGAGTAAAGCATCCATTATCTTTCCTACCACCAATGTTAAGCTAACTGGTCTATAGTTCCCTCGGCTTGTTCTATCTCCCTTTTTAAATATAGGAATATTATTAGCTGTCCGCCAGTCCTCTGGCACTATTCCCTTTTCTAGTGATTTTTTATATATCGGTAATAGTGCCTCTGCTATCTCTTCCTTAACTTCTTTTAATATTCACAGATGCAATCCATCCGGACCAGGGGTTTTATCCTCCCTGAGTTTGATTAGTTTATCAATTATGTCCCCCCTTTCTATCTTAAATGTTTTAATATCTTTTTCGATCTCTTCTTCTAATGTCATGGCCTGTTGCTGCTCCTCTTCCATAAATAGGCATATTCCTCTTTTCATGCTGTGTGCAGCATACTATTATAATTCTGTCAACTTGCTCTGGGGAATATTGTAAACCATGGCACAGTCTAAAACATCGGAACTGATTTTTGACCATTTCCTGCCTCTTGAATGTGCTCCATTGCAGATTCTCCAATAGGTCCTGCAAAGTTGCTAATGAACCCATCCTTCCATGTGGAATGAAACAGTGGTGTCACCTCTTGCAATGTCTCCTGCTCTGCTTCATATTGGACCCCTGTGGACTCTCTTGCTGCCTTAGCTCCATCTTTCTGGTGGTGTGGTCAATGTGACTAGGCTGGAAAACCAACACAAGAAAATTTCCACATTTGCCTTTATTTGATGTTAATAATCTTATAACAGCCAAAAAGCCTTTAACAATGGGTTCCCATATTAAAAAGGTTTGGTCTAGAAAAGAATTTTAAGAGTGTTGGACAAAAAAAATTGAAATCTGTTCATGATAATTTGATGCAGAGTTGGTGCATGTTTTAGGTTTGAAGAACAGAAGATTTTCATTCACTTGTGAACTGAATCTAATTTGAAAATTGAAGGGTAATGAAAAATCTCAGAAAGTAAAATTATCTTGAGATGTTAAACAAATCAAAAGAATCCTGAAAAATTTAGACATAATAAAAGAATTATAGAAATAGTTACAAAGCTCTCTGGAGTTTTTTAAAACCAGGAAAATCAAAAGTAATTGAGAAAATGAAAAGTCTGGAGATTTTTTTAAAATCCCCAAACATTTAAAATGACAATGAATCCTAAAATAAATAGATGGTTATACTTTTCGAAGTCCAGTTAATTTAACATGCTTTAGATGTCGAGAAAATGAAACTGAAAAAATCCTCAAAACTTGAAAGCAAAGTACGATATTGCCAGGAATTTTAAAAGAGAAAAACATGAATACAAAGACCCAGATGGGCAAACCATCCTAATGATTTTATTTTGCTAAGTTTTCATTCCCAAACTTTTAGTCTTGATCAGATGCAAATGATTGGGTCAAATCGGGGATTTCAAAACACGTATTTTGGGGTTACTGTTTGAACACAAGCCCATGATCGATGGATTGAGTTTTTTTAAATTGCTGTGTATTCTCCTGTTAAGGCATACAGTTCTGTATTTTTGGATTTGCATATGAAATTCACTCATTGGCAGTCAGATCGTGATCTGCTATCGTGTGCTATGCTTTCGCTCTTGCTTTCCTTTAGCTTGCTGCGGGACAGCTCTCTCTTTGCTGCATCTTCCCTTTACTTTCTTTTTATTTCCATTTTGGGCACCCAGTGTCAGTTTAATGTGTCCCTCAGTAAAGTACAGCATTACCCGTACTGGTGTTTCACTCACAACTCCAACTGGCTGAAAATTAAAATATTTAGGAACCGATCGCTTCAAGTTTGAATTTTTCTATCTTCCCAAAACCGCAACAGAAACCCCCAAAACTCTGACTTCTTTGCATTGGAAGGTAAGTTTTACAATTTAGCGCTCTTGGTGCTGAGCTTTTCACAACAGGAGCACATGTCGGGAATACATCTCGCAGCCCATATGATTTTTTTCAGCTTATTAATTTACCCAGCTTCATTTCACATAAGACCCATGCCTTCAATAGACAGAGACTTCCATCCAGTCTGGGTTGGACTTGAAACCAGCTCCCAGAAATGCAAAACCAGTCTCTAGACCCACAACATCAGCCAGTCCCCCACATTGCTCCTCCCTTCTCACAGCCTGCCCCCTGGCCACTGTCACTTCAAGGCAAGCGCTTTTCTTTTAATAAGCTTTTTTTTTTCACAAATATTTTTTTGTGTGTGTTTTACGCTGTGGAATGTTCTCACGGGAGGTATCCTGTGTCACGAGGAAGGGTATGCCTCTGATCTCTGGCAGCATGTGGTGAATATGTCCCCAAAATTCTTTCACAGCCTAACAGGGGAGGGGGAGATGTATTCATGTTTCGCAACGGTCTCAAGAGGGTTACTTGGTGGCCCACGGTAGCTGCATAACTCTTTAGCTTCAAGTTTCCAAATACTGGGGCCTTTGAAGCAAAAGCCATAGCCTTAAAAACATGAATGCTCTCAGGCGCAGACCTTTCAGCTTTCACTCCCTCTACGGGCCAGGCTGGGCAAGCCTTTGAACTCCGACTCCCTCTGGAGCTCAGGCTGGGTGACCTCCTTGAAGAAGCAAATCGTTTCTACATGACTTTTATTTTAAAAATGTTTAACATAGGTGGTTTGTTCTCACGATCACCGTGTCTGACGAGTCCCATGACATGCACCTTCCAGGATTCACCGTCCCCTCCTTTTTATTGATTGCTACCTGGATCATACAAAACAAGGTGTGGAGATGCCGGTGATGGACTGGGGTTGACAATTGTAAACAATTTTACAACACCAAGTTATAGTCCAGCAATTTTATTTTAAATTCACAAGCTTTCGGAGGCTTCCTCCTTCCTCAAAACCGAGCACGAAAGATTTATTTTTCTCTCTTCCACCTGTAGTGTTCAGTACCCAACAGCAGGAGGAGCTGAGAGGCAGGGATCGAATCAGTGTTTGGAACTGGAAAGGATGAAGTTGAAGCTTCGGAATTAACTGCGGGAGATAAACCTGAACCAAGTAACCAAGGGAATTTTCTCCGCCTTTGGAACTGGATGTACATAATATTTGGCCCTGGTACGGGCAGCTGACCCTTAATGACCCCAACAGTCATTCCAATGGAAGATGTTACTTATGCAGCGTTGAAAATGCCCAGTTTTGTTAATGATTTGTTTTTAGTTACAATTCACGGTTGTAGAAGAGAGAGCAATAATTCTCACTAATGCTGAGAGCAAGAAAAAGCAGTGAGTTAAATAGAGGATAGATGTTGGAGACCAAATGAGATGGTCTTAATTTTATTTGCCGTATTTCTCTGCCAGTCTTTTCCCTGCCCCTGCTCTTCAGAAAGCATTCACTCCCTTTTTTTATTCGTTCACGGGATGTGGGCGTCGCTGGCGAAACCCTGCTGGGGCACAGCCCCATAAGCAACAGGCACTCTCCATTACCTCACAACTAGCCATGTGTGAACTTTGACGATATTTCACGAGAACAATCAGCCATGAGGAACATCACTGCTGAGCCTGATCACGTTGTCATCCAACACAAACATGCACATTTCCAGTAAGAGTCACAGGGCCAATTTTCCTCTCCCTAACCCATGGGTCCTGTGGCTAATCATATTGCTCATTCTCCACCTGATTGAGATTACAAAGCTCAGCTCAGCCTGGGATTGAATCAGGGGGTTCCTGTTTGGCACAATAAAGGCAGCTCAGTGCGTTTGAATTTTTTCAAACTTTCTTTTTTGGAAGAGATATTTTTTCATATTCTCTACTGAAAGCAGTGCTTCCTGCTGGGGATAAATCCACGAGAACCAGCAGTGCCTCCTGCTGGGGGTTAGATCCACGAGAACCAGCAGTGCCTCCTGCTGGGGGTTAGATCCACGAGAACCAGCAGTGCTTCCTGCTGGGGATAAATCCACGAGAACCAGCAGTGCCTCCTGCTGGGGGTTAGATCCACGAGAACCAGCAGTGCCTCCTGCTGGGGGTTAGATCCACGAGAACCAGCAGTGCTTCCTGCTGGGGGATAAATCCACGAGAACCAGCAGTGCCTCCTGCTGGGGGGTTAGATCCACGAGAACCAGCAGTGCTTCCTGCTGGGGGATAAATCCACGAGAACCAGCAGTGCCTCCTGCTGGGGGGTTAGATCCACGAGAACCAGCAGTGCCTCCTGCTGGGATTTGGTTCCATGAGAACCAGCAGTGCCTCCTGCTGGGATTTGGCTCTATGAGAACGAGCAGTGCCTCCTGCTAGGGATTGGATCCATGAAAACGAGCAGTGCCTCCTGCTGGGATTTGGTTCCATGAGAACCAGCAGTGCCTCCTGCTGGGATTTGGCTCTATGAGAACCAGCAGTGCCTCCTGCTGGGGATAAATCCACGAGAACCAGCAGTGCCTCCTGCTGGGGATAAATCCACGAGAACCAGCAGTGCCTCCTGCTGGGGGGTTAGATCCACGAGAACCAGCAGTGCTTCCTGCTGGGGGATAAATCCACGAGAACCAGCAGTGCCTCCTGCTGGGGATAAATCCACGAGAACCAGCAGTGCCTCCTGCTGGGGGGTTAGATCCACGAGAACCAGCAGTGCTTCCTGCTGGGGGATAAATCCACGAGAACCAGCAGTGCCTCCTGCTGGGGGGTTAGATCCACGAGAACCAGCAGTGCCTCCTGCTGGGATTTGGTTCCATGAGAACCAGCAGTGCCTCCTGCTGGGATTTGGCTCTATGAGAACGAGCAGTGCCTCCTGCTAGGGATTGGATCCATGAAAACGAGCAGTGCCTCCTGCTGGGATTTGGTTCCATGAGAACCAGCAGTGCCTCCTGCTCATATGGACATGGACAGTTTTTTGAGTTGTCATAATTTGTGAAGTTATTGGTAAGTTCTTTCTAGTTTTCTAGGTTGGCATGTATGACTCAGCCATGATGTGCTTTAACTCCAACCTCAGAAGAGCATCTTCTGTGCCAGTGTGGCATTTCATTTCCTATGCCAGCTACTCTGTAGCTATTAGTGATTTAGTGACCATCCAGTGAATTTGCTGAGTAATGCAGGTTGAGTGTACAGAGCACAAGTTCCTCACAAAATGCCTGTTCATTTCAATAGTATTTATATTATTGACAGAGGGTGGTTGGAGTCTGGAACTCACTGCCTGGGAGGGTTGTAGAGGCAGGAACCCTCACAACATTCAAGAAGCATTTGGATGAGCACTTGAACTGCCATAGCATACAAGGCTACGGACCAAATGCTGGAATATGGGATTAGATTAGACAGGGCTGATGGCCGGCGCGGACACGATGGGCCGAAGGGCCTCTATCCGTGCTGTATAACTCTATGACTCTATGACTCTATATTTGTGTGCAGCTGAATGACCGGACTGTGAACAGAATTGCATGTAATACGTTACAAATTATTAGCGTCAAACTTTGAGAAATTGTTGTGTTGTGCACTTGAATTGAAACTGTTCGAATTGATTTCACACCAATTCCTTACAGCCAGAAGAGAGAAAGGGGATGGAGACTTCATATCTGGGCAGGCTTGGAATTCATGTCACATGTTGTAACTTACTCCTCTACCGAGTTATCAACCATTTCCCACAATAATTTAGGACAGTTAAAGTTAGGCATGGTGAACACCCACTCCTTGATGCGATTTCTTGTTTAAATTTTTCCATTGCTGTCAGTGATGTCCATCCAATTGGATGTGACAGGCTCCCTCTGAGGATGCCTCCATTTTGATGACTGTCAGATATCTGGTTTGACTTCCATTGTTTGTTTTTTTTCATGTCCCATTGCCATTTCCTGTTAATTGTGATGTCAATGTATGTCTGCTGTCGAAAACGTCCCTTTTAACTTGTTGCTGTCTACTCCGATTTTACAGACAACGGGGTTAATTATCAACGTTGCCACCAGGGCGGTGACCTAGGGGAGCGAGTCGCCTGCCCTTAGTAGAATTCGCCTGAATTTTGTTCCATTGATTTCAATGTAATAAAAATCAGGGTGGGTTCTACAACAGGTGGACAATCCACTAAACCAGGTTACTGCCCATGCAGCGAAGTTAAAAATTACCCCGCAATGCTTTATCTCCTCATCTGCGTTCTGTGTGTCACTGTATGCTTTTGTCTAATTTTTTTGCCGTTTCAGTTCTAGTTTGGATATTTACTCAGTATAGTTAAGATCACTGTTGCCCGGCCGGGAGTAATTTCAAATTTGCCACCTGGTCGGTAAGTTGGCGGAGTCGATGATCTGCCCATCGTAGAATTCGCCCAAAGCGGGTAATTTTCACAATCACAGCGTGGATGGTAAAATAGCAGAGCAGATCAACCACCCAATACAGAACCCTCCCAATATAGAACCCTCCCAATATAGAACCCTCCCAATATAGAACCCTCCCAATATAGAACCCTCCCAATATAGAACCCTCCGAATATAGAACGTCCCAATGTAGAACACACTCAATATAGAACCCTCCCAATATAGAACCTTCCCAATATAGAACCCTCCCAATATAGAACGTCCCAATGTAGAACACACTCAATATAGAACCCTCCCAATATAGAACCTTCCCAATATACAACCCTCCCAATATAGAACGTCCCAATGTAGAACACACTCAATATAGAACCCTCCCAATATAGAACCCTCCCAATATAGAACCCTCCCAATATAGAACCCTCCCAACATAGAACCCGTCCAATATAGAACCCTCCCAATATAGAACACGCCCAATATAGAACCCGTCCAACATAGAACTCTCCCAATATAGAACCCTCCCAATATAGAACCCTCCCAATATAGAAACCTCCCAATATAGAACGCTCCCAATATAGAACCCGTCCAACATAGAATCCTCCCGATATAGATCCCATCAAACATAGAACCCTCCCAATATAGAACCCTCCCAATTTCGAACCCTCCCAATATAGAACCCTCCCAATATAGAACCCGTCCAACATAGAATCCTCCCGATATAGATCCCATCAAACATAGAACCCTCCCAATATAGAACCCTCCCAATATAGAACCCGTCCAACATAGCACCCTCCCAACATAGAACCCTCCCAATATAGAACCCTCCCAACATAGAACCCTCCCAACATAGAACCCTCCCAATATAGAACCCACCCAACATAGAACCCTCCCAACATAGAACCCTCCCAACATAGAACCCACCCAAAATAGAACCCGTCCAACATAGAACCCTCCCAACATAGAACCCTCCCAACATAGAACCCGTCCAACATAGAACCCGTCCAACATAGAACCCGTCCAACATAGAACACACCCAACATAGAACCCTCCCAACATAGAACCCTCCCAACATAGAACCCTCCCAACATAGAACCCGTCCAACATAGAACCCGTCCAACATAGAACCCGTCCAACATAGAACCCTCCCAACATAGAACACGCCCAACATAGAACACGCCCAACATAGAACACGCCCAACATAGAACACGCACAATATAGAACACGCACAATATAGAACACGCCCATTATAGAACATTCACAATATAGAACCCGTCCAATATCAAAACTCGGCCAATATTGTACCCACCCAATATAGAACCCATCCAACATAGAACATTCCCAATATAGACAATTCCCAATATACAACCCGTCCAAAATAGAGCCCTCCCAATATAGAACCCATCCAATATCAAACTCGGCCAAGATAGAGCCTGTCCAATATAGAACACGCCCAATATAGAACACGGCCAATATAGAACACGCCCAATATAGAACCCTCCTAATATAGAACCCTCCCAATATAGAACCCTCCCAATATAGAACCGTCCCAATGTAGAACACACTCAATATAGAACCCTCCCAATATAGAACCCTCCCAATATAGAACCCTCCCAATATAGAACCCTCCCAATATAGAACCCTCCCAATATAGAACCTTCCCAATATAGAACCTTCCCAATATAGAACCCTCCTAATATAGAACCCTCCTAATATAGAACCTTCCCAATATACAACCCTGCCAATATAGAACGTCCCAATGTAGAACACACTCAATATAGAACCCTCCCAATATAGATCCCTCCCAATATAGAAGCCTCCCAATATAGAACCCTCCCAATATAGAACCCTCCCAATATAGAACTGTCCCAATGTAGAACACACTCAATATAGAACGCTCCCAATATAGAACTCTCCCAATATAGAACCTTCCCAATATAGAACACGCCCAATATAGAACCCGTCCAACATAGAATCCTCCCGATATAGATCCCATTAAACATAGAACTCTCCCATTTATAGAACTCTCCCAATATAGAACTCTCCCAATATAGAACTCTCCCAATATAAAACCCTCCCAATATAAAACCCTCCCAATATAGAACACGCCCAATATAGAACCCGTCCAACATAGAATCCTCCCGATATAGATCCCATCAAACATAGAACCCTCCCAATATAGAACCCTCCCAATATAGAACCCTCCCAATATAGAACCCGTCCAACATAGCACCCTCCCAACATAGAACCCACCCAACATAGAACCCACCCAACATAGAACCCTCCCAATATAGAACCCGTCCAACATAGAACCCTCCCAACATAGAACCCTCCCAATATAGAACCCTCCCAATATAGAACCTGTCCAACATAGAACCCTCCCAACATAGAACCCTCCCAACATAGAACCCTCCCAATATAGAACCCGCCCAAAATAGAAAGCACACAATATAGAACACGCCCAATATAGAACACGCCCAACATAGAACATGCCCAACATAGAACACGCCCAACATAGAACACGCCCAACATAGAACACGCCCAACATAGAACACGCCCAACATAGAACACGCCCAATATAGAACATGCACAATATAGAACACACCCAATATAGAACACTCCCAATATAGACAATTCCCAATATAGACAATTCCCAATATAGAACCCTCCCAATATAGAACCCTCCCAATATAGAACCCGGCCAATATAGAACCCATCCAATATAGAACTCTCCCAATATAGAAACTGTCCAATATAGAAATTGCCCAATATAGAATCTGCCCAATAAAAAATCCGTCCATTATCGAAACCGTCCAATATAGAACCCGTGCAATATCAAACTTGCCCAATGTAGAACATGCCCAATATAGAACATTCCCAATATAGAAACCACCCAATACAGAACCCGGCCAATATAGTACTCAGCCAATATAGAAACCGACTAATATAGAACCTGTCGAATATAGAAACCACCCAATATAGAACACTCACAATATCAAAACCACCCAATATAGAATACTAACAATATCGAAACCACCCAATATAGAACACTCACAATATTAAAACCACCCAATATAGAACACGCCCAATATAGAACACACCCAATATAGAACACGCCCAATATAGAACCCACCCAATATAGAACCCACCCAATATAGATCCCACCCAATATAGAACCTGCCCACAATAGAACCCACCCAATATAGAACACGCCCAATATAGAACCCACCCAATATAGAACACACCCAATATAGAACACGCCCAATATAGAACCCACCCAATATAGAACCCACCCAATATAGATCCCACCCAATATAGAACCTGCCCACAATAGAACCCACCCAATATAGAAAACACCCAATATAGAACCCACCCAACATAGAACATGCCCAATATAGAACCCACCCAATATAGAACCCACCCAATATAGATCCCACCCAATATAGATCCCACCCAATATAGAACCTGCCCATAATAGAACCCACCCAATATAGAACACGCCCAATATAGAACACGCCCAATATAGAACACGCCCAATATAGAACCCACCCAATATAGATCCCACACAATATAGATCCCACCCAATATAGAACCTGCCCATATTGGAACCCACCCAATATAGAACATGGCCAATATAGAACACACCTAACATAGACACATGCCCAATATAGACCCGACCCAATATAGAACCAGCCCAAAATAGAACCCACCCAATATAGAAAACACCCAATATAGAACCCACCCAACATAGAACATGCCCAATATAGAACATGCACAATATAGAACCTGCCCAATATAGAACCCTCCCAATATAGAACCCTCCCAATATAGAACCCTCCCAATATAGAAACCACCCAACAAAAACACAGCCAATATAGAACCTGCCCAATATAAAACCCACCCACTATAGACCCAACCCAATATAGAAACCACACAATATAGAACCCTCCCAATATATAGCCAACCCAATATAGAAACCACCCAATATAGAACCCTTCTAATATAGAACCAACCCAAAATAGGACCCAGCCAATATGGAAACCAAGCATTGTAGGACCCTCCGAATATAGAACCCACCCAATATAGAACCCTCCCAATATAGAACCAGCCCAAAATAGGATCCAGCCGATATGGAACCCAAGCATTGTAGCACCCTCCGAATATAGAACCCTCCCAATATAGAATCCGCCCTCTATAGAACCAACCCAATTTGGAACCGACCCAATATAGAACTGACCCAATATAGAACTGACCCAATATAGAACTGACCCAATATCGAACACGCCCAATATAGAACCCTCCCAATATAGAACTCACCCAATATAGAACTCACCCAATATAGAACCCTCCCAATATAGAACTCACCCAATATAGAACTCACCCAATATAGAAAACACCCAATATAGAAAACACCCAATATAGAACATACCCAATATAGAACCCTCCCAATATAGAACTCACCCAATATAGAACTCACCCAATATAGAACTCACCCAATATAGAACTCACCCAATATAGAACTCACCCAATATAGAACCCTCCCAATATAGAACTCACCCAATATAGAACTCACCCAAAATAGAACCCTCCCAATATAGAACTCACCCAATATAGAACTCACCCAATATAGAACTCACCCAATATAGAACTCACCCAATATAGAACTCACCCAATATAGAAAACACCCAATATAGAAAACACCCAATATAGAACATACCCAATATAGAAAACACCCAATATAGAACATACCCAATATAGAAAACACCCAATATAGAACTCACCCAATATAGAACCCTCCCAATATAGAACTCACCCAATATAGAACTCACCCAATATAGAACCCTCCCAATATAGAACTCACCCAATATAGAACTCACCCAATATAGAACTCACCCAATATAGAACTCACCCAATATAGAACCCTCCCAATATAGAACTCACCCAATATAGAACTCACCCAATATAGAACCCTCCCAATATAGAACTCACCCAATATAAAACATGCCCAATATAGAACACACCCAGTATCAAAACCACCCAAGATAGAACACACCCAATATAGAAACCACCCAATATAGAAACCACCCAATATAGAAACCACCCAATACAGAACACATCCAATACAGAACACATCCAATACAGAACACACCCAATATAGAAACCACCCAATATAGAAACCACCCAATATAGAAGATGCCCAATATTGAACGTGCCCAATATAGAACCGGCCCAATATAGAACACGTCCAATAACAAACTCAGCTGATATAGAACCCACCCAATATAAAGCCCACCCAATATAGAACCCACACAATATAGAACTCTCCCAATATAGAAACAACCCAAAATAGAACCCGGCCAATATGGAACCCAAGTATTATAGAATCCTCCCAATATAGAACCCTCCCAATAAATAACCCTCCCAATATAGAATCCGCCCACTACAGAACCGATTCAATATAGAAACCACCGAATATAGAACCCTCCCAATATCGAGCCAGCCCAAAATAGAACCTGGCCAATATGGAACCCATGCATTGTAGAACACACCCAATTTATTAGAGTTCTTTGAGGAAGTAACAAGCAATATGGATAAAGGGGATCTTGTGGATGTGGTGTACTTGGATTTCAAGAAGGCTTTTGTCAAGGTGCCACATCAAAGGCTACTACACAAAATAAGAGCTCATGGTGTCGAGGGTAACATATTAGCATGGATAAAGGGTTGGTTAGCTAACAGGAAACAGAGAGTAGGCATAAATGGGTCATTTTCAGGTTGGCAAGATGTAATGAGTGGAGTGCCATAGGGATCAATGCTTGGGCCTCAACTATTTACAATCTATATCAATGACTTGGATGAAGGGACTGAATGTATGGTTGCTAAATTTGCTGATGACACAAAGGTAGGTAGGAAAGTAAGTTGTGAAGAGGACATAAGGAGTCTGCAAATGGATATAGATAGGTTAAGTGAGTGGGCAAAAATTTGGCAGATGGAGTATAATGTGGGAAAATGTGAACTTGTCCACTTTGGCAGGAGGAGTAGCAAAGCAGTATATTATTTAATTGGAGAGAGATTGCAGAACTCTGAGGTACAGAGGGATCTGGGTGTCCTAGTGCATGAAGCACAAAAAGTTAGTATGCAGGTACAGCAAGTGATTAGGAAGGCAAATGGAATGTTGTCATTTATTGCAAGGGGAATGGAATATAAAAGTAGAGATGTTTTGCTACAGTTGTACGGGGCATTGGTGAGACCACATCTAGAATACTGTGTGCAGTTTTGGTCTCCTTATTTAAGAAAGGACATAATTGCTTTGGAAGTGGTTCAGAGAAGTTCACTTGACTGATTCCTGGGATGAGGGGGTTATCTTATGAGGAAAGGTTGGACAAGTTGGGCATGTATACACTGGAGTTTAGAAGAATGAGAGGTGATCTTATTGAAACATTTAAGATCCTGAGGGGACTAGAAGGGGTAGATGCTGAGAGGATGTTTCCCCTTGTGGGAGAGAGTAGAACTAGGGGCCACAGTTTAAAAATAAGAGGTCTCCCATTTAAGAAGGAGATGAGGAGAAATTTTTTCTCTCAGAGGGTCATGAGTCTGTGGAACTCCCTTCCCCAGAGAGTGGTGGAGGCAGGGTCATTGAATATTTTTAATGTTGAGTTAGATAGATTCTTGATTAACAAGGGAGTCAAAGGTTATAGTAGGTAGATGGGAAAGTAGGGTTGAGGTCACAATCAGATCAGCCATGATCTTATCAAATGGCAGAGCAGGCTCGAGGGGCCGAATGGCCTACTCCTGCTCTTAATTCGTATGTTCGTAGAGCCCTCCCAATATAGAATCCGGCCACTATAGAACCCACCAAATATAGAAACCACCCAATATAGAACCTGCCAAAAATAGAACATGCCCAATATAGAAACCACCAAATATAGAACATACCCAATATAGAATCCACCCAATATAGAACATGCTCAATATACAACCCGCCCACTTTAGGACACACCCAATATATAAACCACCCAATATAGAACATGTCCAATATGGAACCCGCCCAATATAGAACACACCCAATATAGAAACCGCCCAATATAGAAACTGCCCAATGTAGAATCTTCCCAATATAGAACCCTCTCAATATAGAACCTGCCCAATAAAGACCCCACCCAATGTAGAACCCCCCCCCCCCTCCAATAAAGAAACCACCCAATATAGAACCCTCCCAATATAGAACCTGCCCAATATAGAACATTCCCAATATAGGAACCACCCAATGTAGAACATGCCCAATATGGAACATTCCCAATATAGAAACTACCAATATAGAACATGCCCAATATGGAATATAGAATTATTACAGTGAAAAACATGCTATTGAAGGAATGTTCTGAGGGGTGGCGAGCATTTGTGGGTGTGTTATACAGAATATTAAACAGAGAGGAATGGCATAGTGAAGAATATACCATAAAGAGGTGTATATCATAGACTAAGGAACAGAAGACGATACCAAGATTGATGTGTCATAAAGGTGAGTGTGCATGGGAATTCTGTGTACGGAAAAGCGTGTGTCATAGAGATTCTGCGTATGGAGAGTGTGTGATCTGGAGAGAACTTTACAATCAGAAATGAGGGAGATAGCAGAGAAAAAGGGGGAAAAACAGTAGCTCCAGCATGAAGGAGAGGAGAGTGAGAAGCTGCCATTCTCTGTTCTTCTCTCTTTCACATTATAGCTGCTAGATCTTCCTTTCCCTGGAGGTCAAAATGCTCCTGTCAATAATTTTAGTGAAAAGTTCAGCGTAAATACAAAATTATATTTCCTGTTTTGTACTCAGCCCAACCTTCTCAGTAAAATTATTGACAGTGGGAGTTTCTCGGTCCCTTTCCTCTCCTATATATTGCAGATTTTTTTATTCTACTCAAAGAATTTAAACATTTTAATAAGCCAAATGTTAATTACAAAGGGATAAATATTTAACAGCTGCAGTTGGGGGATTCCATTTTGGGGAGAGACAATTGAAATTGTTTGTTTTCCATATAATGTAGTAATAATAGTGATCATAAAAGGATTTGAAGGGACAGACTTTGTTCTCATGTCATCATGCACAGAAAATACAATTGCCTGCAGTAATGTTGTATGTTTGTGGTGATACAACAAACAGAAGGCAAGAATCACAATGAGAGCATTAGCTAGCTGTTGTTCCTGGAAGCTTCATTATAAATACATCAATCCTGCTGCACAGTTCCCTTGCAATTTTGCTTGGAGCACTTATTACTCCTCACCACATTCATGCCCTATAGAATTTGCACAAACACCACAGTACCTGAATGTATTCCATTACAGACATCTGAACTTGGGATGAATGTCTTCAGCTCACACAATGATTTGCTGTGAGGTTTTCCAACTTTATAGTGCTATCAGGCTCATGAATGCAAAGCAGCCTTGAGCTTTATATAGAATTCCTATTAAACAGAACTCCTCTCCTCCAAAAGGTTGTGGTCAATTGAAATTTTCAAGACTGAGATCGACAGATTTTCATTAGGTAAGGGTATCAAGGGATGTGGATCAAAGGTGGGTAAATGGTGTTGAGGTACAGATCAGCCATGATCTAATTGAATGGCTGAACAGGCTTGAGGGGCTGAATGGCCTATTCCTGTTCCTATATTCCTAGGACTAATAAGAAGCTATTACAAATTTCATAAATAATGAGTCTGTAAGATTATTCTGGTAAATAAATCTCACATTCAGAGGAAATATGGATGATGGACGCTCAAAAAGAGTATAATGTAAAATGCTAACTTTGGTATCCCACTTAAGAAAATGCTGCGGTGCTTGGGCCATCTAGGACAAGCTGGCTGAGGAGCCTGAACATGCACACTTGAAGACATACCCTTTGATGGGTCACAGTGCAAATTGACATGGATTACCACCTTTTCTATTGCATTTTGGACCACTCTTCTATAGGACCTATATCCTTGGGTGCAAAAGATATCTGCACTTCCGAGATGGACAATTGGGTATGGTAGTGATTATGGTACTAACAACCTAGAAGTTATGAGTTCCAATCCCACCATGGTAAATTATGAAATTGACTTCAATAAAGCTGCTACCAGCAAACAAAGACCATGAAAGCTGTTGCTTTGCTATTAAAAACCCAACCTACTACCCTGCTCAGTGTGGCCTACGAGACTTGAGTCCTACACTGCTCTTGACTCTTATTGCCCTCTGAAATGGACTTATGACCCAATCCATTATAAAAACAATCACTAACTAGGAATGGACAATAAATGTGGTCTCACACTCTATCAATTAATCCTGTATTCTGAAATGAGTTCTATTTTCATAAAACATTTAATGAAATAAATTTTAAAATAACTTTGCAGATTCACCAGAATGATATTGGGGCTAAAAGGTTTAAATGATGAGGACAGGTTGCATAGACTAAGCTTGTATTCTCTTGAGTATAGATGATTAAGGGGTGAGCTTTTGGGGTGTTTAAGATGGTTAAAGGAGTTGATAGGGTAGATAGATAAAAACTATTTTCTCTGGTGGGGGAGTCCAGAACAAGGGGGTATATCCTTAAAATTAGAGCTCGGCAGTTCAGGGGTGATGTCAGGAAGCACTTCTTCACACAAAGGGTGGTGGAAATCTGGAACTCTCTCCCCCAAACAGCTGTTGAGGCTAGGTCAATTGATAATTTCAATACTGAGATTGATAGATTTTTGTTAGGCAAGAGTATGAAGTGTTACGGAACCAAGGAGGGTGGGTGGAGTTAAGATATAGATGAGCCATGATCTAATTGAATCGAGGGGCTGAATGGCCTACTCCTGTTCCTGTGTTCCAATCAAATTTAATAGGCTTCCCAAGTCCACTTAACAGGAATAAAAGGAAAGTTTTACTCTGTGAAATACCAATCAGCACATCAATAGATTTCTTTATTTGTAAATCTCTTTTTATTGAACATAAAAATACTTTACATAATTGATTCATCTGAGAGAAACGTCTTCAGACAAAGAAAACAATTAAGTGAAACATATATTCAACCTCTCCCAGCATGCAATGCAGGTGCCAGTGGAGATTCAAAATATTTGACACAAGAATAATCTTTACAATTGAATTATTGATCACTAAAGAAATGACTGTAGCTTGTTCATAAATTACAGGTAAACAATAGCCACTTTCTTAACTTATAATAAATGAATAATTGCTGTTGTTTTGCTCACATTCTGCAGTGCCTGCACATTGCATTAGAACTTGGACATGCTGTGCCAGGAAGGCAGGCTCCACCAGCAAATCCCAACACGCTGACTTCCTGATCTCAATCGGACCATCATAGAAAGGTGGATTTCAGGTGCCTCCACAATGGAATGGAGGTTAAATCAGAGGAAGTCCTCCTGACAACTCAGTGAGTAGCTGGTACATACAGATCAGGAAGGTCTCAGATACAATGCCTGGTCTGTGGTGAGTTAGCTGCTCTCAGGGATACTATGAATGGCCTCAATACCGCTGGGTTAGAGAGAGGATAATCTACCAGGATTCTGATTCCTGATGGCTGACAGCAACCCCTGCTGAATATGCACTGCATGTGTGAAGGTATGATGAGGACAGGATGGACTCAACTATGATGATCCCTGTGATAAAATAGTTTGCCAACCTACTTATTTGACTCAATGTTCACCCTCCACTTGGACGGACTACTAGGTGGTGACTGACGACTGTAGAACTGCATCCTAGCAAGCAGTCAACACCATTAGGAGTGTTTGGGAGAAAATTGGAGATTTTTTAAAATTCAGAGTACTATTCATCCTGGGGCAAGTCTGCTGCCTGTCCCATTGGTCATTTATAGAGTAACATTGGCAGAGGCTTGGTAGTTGGTCATCCTTCTGCCCTCTCAATCAGAATATGCTGCCTAGTCTGGAGAGGGCTAGAGAGAGAAGGAAGGAAAATAATGCAACTGGCTTCCACAAAAATAAATTATTTTAATTCAGAGTATTATGGGCCAGGAGGTGTTAAATATTTTCTAAATTTCCATATTTACTACATCTTCACATTGGTCCAGTGCCCATCTCTGGTATGGGCTGGATAGTATTTACATACTGATCTAGTGCCCATCTGTGGTATGGACTGGATAGTATTTGATTACTGGTCTTGTGCCAGTCTCTGGTATGAGCTGGATAGTATTTGATTACTGGTCTAGTGTCTGTTTCTGGTATGGGCTGGATAGTACTGACATAACAACAATGACTACATTTCAGAAGTAATTAGGAAAAAGGATAAATACTACAGATGCTGGAAATGTGAAACAAAAACAGAAAATGCTAAAAACACACAACAGGCCAGTCACCTGTGTGGAGAGAACACAAAGTTAATGTTTTGGGTACAGACCCCTCTTCAAAACCTGAAATGTTAACATTTATGTTCTCCCAAGAGATGCTGACTGACCTGGTGTGTGTTTCCAGCATTTTCTGTTTTTATTTCAAAGGTCATTCCTTGGTTGTGAAGCGCTTTGGGACATCCTGATAATGTGATAAGGCGCTTCTATAAATGCAAGTTCGTTACATACTGGTTCCAGGCTGGTCTCTGGTAAGTCCTGGATAGTATTTACAAACTGATGTAATGCCACTCTCTGATAAGGCATGGATAGTATTTAAGGTCCACTTTAATTCCAGTCTCTGGTAAGGCATGGATAGTATTTCATACCACTCTACTGCCAGTCTCTGGTAATGGCTGGCTAGTAGTTATATACTGGTCTAGTGCTAACTTCTGATACTTAAGGTCTGGACAGTAGTCAATCAAGGTGTTATAAAATTCTGTACTGCTAAGATAACAATGTTACAAAACTACTCCCTCTGATTTAGCTTTGTCTGTTACACTTGTGATCTGATAAGTGGCTGGATGTGAATGTTGGTTAATCTTAAGAATTGCAACATTTTATTTTCACCGTTTCCAAAAATCTAGATTCTTGAAATTCAAACATTATGGGGTCGATTTTGAGTTTTGGGCGACTGCTCTCGAAGTGAGGAAGCAGCACTGATTTTGAGCCTCATTTAAATTGGGCGGGTGAGCTGCGAGGGAGCCAAAGAGGCTTCCCATGCAGCTCGCGGATGAGGCCTACCAATATTGGGCCTCCCCGGCTGGCAAAAGGGTAAATGCATGGGGGAGGGGAGGCATGATCGAGGAGATGGAGTCTCGGGGCAGCAGCAGCCCATATTATTTATGTGGGGCCCAAAGGAGCAGTCCTGCCCCTCCTGGCCTAACAAATTAATGAGCCAGATTTTGCTGTAGCAGGGCATCTAACGGTATCTGCCGTTAGTTAGATTTGCCCCTACGTCTTTCAGCTCAAAAAAATTTTGCCCACTAAGTTGTTCAAAGTGCAAGCTGATAACAGTGCACAGAAGGAAACAGGGCATCTGGGACCTGAGTGAACAGGGCAACCAACAGGATATCTCCTCAATCAATGAGATTTAAGGATTGGGAAATGAACAGCGGAAGGATTGAGAAGGAAGGTAAATTAAAGGACATGAATTCAATGTCAAAGCAGGTACAGAAAGAGAAATAAAGAGAGGGAAAAAAGATTGGATTAAGAGAGAGAGAAAAAAAGAGACAGAGAGGAAAGATAAGAAAAAAAATTTAAATTAAAAATTTGATATTTTAAAAATCACTTAAAACAATTCACAACCTGAAGGAATCAGACTCCAGACTCATAATAGTTAATTTCCGGTACCAGAGAGCTGATTGACAGTCATTAACACTTATCACAAAGTAAAAAGGATACTTACGCTTGTAATTATTAACCCTAAATATCTGCAGTAGGTTCAGATCAAATCTACCGCGTAAATACAGCAACTTCACGACATTCAATGCATGTCAATGGTGAAATGGCAGCCAGCAAAATGCCATTTTTGCGAAGCTGACGGTGGAGAGGCACAACTCAGACAGCAACTTTTGGATATTCGCATTTAATCTCGCAGATTATTTCTTTACGCATAAATAATGGTGAGCGCCATTAGCCTCACCATTATTTTGACAGCAAAATCTGGCCCAATATCAAACTTACCTTGGCTGGGTCTCTTCTCCATTTTTGCCAATGGAAAATGATTGGAGCGTGCATATGGCTCACATTCTGCTCTGACCATTTCCAATCTAAACTAGCAATCATAGGACCCAGAGTTGCATATTCAAATGGGCCTATGTGTGAAACAGGCAGGTACTATGGGCGCCCAGCAGTAGGCCTCTTTCAAAATGGCGCTGGCTGCATTGTCATGGTTAACGGGGAGGTAAAGCTACCGACTCCGTTTTGAGGCCATTACCACCCCATTAATGTCAGGCGATACAAGTTAAAATGGACCCCTATTTGTACACAACTAGACATATGAATGACTTGGGTGCATTGTAAAATAGGGCCTCAAGGCTTCATTATGATGCCTTAATATTGCTGGTACATCCAGATAACTTTGCCTCAGTGTTCAACACTCCATTTAAAAGCATGACAGATCAGTTTCTGTGCCATAAACGAGACTGACTCTTAGTATTTTCAAAGTCTATAAATAAATGTGCAATACTTTAGAAAAAATCTTTTCTTTTAAATACTTTTTTCTGATATGCTCAATGAAGGTGTACTTAAAGTACAATTCAAAATGTCAAACGTTCTCTCCTCCTGGCTCAGAGCAGTGTTGTTTTGTGCGCTGACATCTGCTATTGTAGTTTCCTGCAGTATTGTGCATAAGATGGCTTTAGTCTGTGGAGGAGTCTCAGAATGAATCTTAGTGAGGTCAGTGTGATTCCCATGAGGGATGCTGAACGGGTGAGCTGCAGTCTCCCACACTTGCTGGTTCGTGAAGTCTGTGAAAGAATGAGTCATGGCACCAGCTCTGTGGCTGGCTTCTCTGTGCAACGTCTTGCTTTCGTCTTTTGCTCGTAGGGAGGCATAACTAGTGGCAATGCTGTTGGTATACGAGACTGGTGTCGTCTGTTGGCCACTGACCCACCCCACCCTGCGTGCCTGGCCATCCCTTGTGGCGCCCACCGTTCGCTTCAGTCGCTCGCACCCCATGGTGAGAAGCTTTTTCCTGCAGAGGATGTACACCCAGGGATCCAGGATTGGATTGAATGAGGCAAAGCGGATGGCAAGAAGGTCACCACGGTAATCCAGTTTCTCACCTGCCTGTATCTGTGCAGGGCCGTACAGCTGATTCACAAAAATGCGTATCTGAAAAGAAAAAAACACTTATGCATTAATTTAAAATAATTATTTCATCCCAGCATTC
Source organism: Heptranchias perlo (assembly GCF_035084215.1). Taxonomy (NCBI): domain Eukaryota; kingdom Metazoa; phylum Chordata; class Chondrichthyes; order Hexanchiformes; family Hexanchidae; genus Heptranchias; species Heptranchias perlo. The sequence goes on from NC_090333.1 coordinate 25,565,226, forward strand.
ATTTGAGTATCGAACAGATCAGCTGAAGGGATTTCCCTTCCCCTTAACCTTGTTCCGTTCTTTTTTAACTGTTGTTCATCTGCAAAATCTTTCAGTTCTGATGAAAAGTCTTGGACCTGAAATGCTGACTGACTGACTTCTCCACAGATGCTGCTTAATCTGCTGGGTATCTCCAGCTTTTTTTGTTTTTGTTTTGAAGAGCTAAATTCTTTAATTTACATGTGATTCACTACTCTTTAATTTACATGTGATTCACTATTTTTTGTTACAGATAATAGGGTTAGGACTTTACAATAAAAACAGAAAATGCTAACAATACTGATAGTTCCACCAGCATCTGTAAAGAAAAAAGACAGGTTAATGTTTCAAATGTAGTCCCTGTTAGGGTAAATTTTGCATGCAGCTAGTGTATATCGGAAAATTGTGGCAGCACACACATCATTTTCCAATATGCACTGGCTATGTGCAATGTCCTGCTGGCAGCAAGAGGACTTGCAAAATGTACTCTTGTGTCCACCACCAAACATTAACATTTCTTTGCAAATGCTAATAGATTGCTGTGCATTTCCAACATTTTCTGTTTTATTTCAGATTTTCAGCATTTGCAGGTTCCTTGCTTTTATTTGGGATAGAGCTTTAGGCATTTCACACTTAGAGACAATAATCTGGATCAAAATGAATTGCCACTTGGAAAAACATGGGTTAATCAATGACAGCCAGCATGGATTTGGTAAAGGCAAATCGTATTTGACTAACTTGATTGAGTTCTTTAATGAAGCAATGGAGAGGGTTGATGAGGGTAGTGCAGTTGATGTTGTGCATATGAACTTTCAAAAGGCTTTTGATAAAGTACCACATAATAGACTTGTTAGCAAAATTGAAGACCATGGGATTAAAGGGACAGTGGCAGCGGGGACACTAAATTGGCGAAGGGGCAGAAAGCAGAGAGTAGTGGTGAATGGTTGTTTTTCAGACTTGAGGGAAGTATTCAGTGGTGTCCCCCAAGGATCGGTATTGGCAACATTGCTCTTTTTGATATATATTAATGACCTGGACTTGGGTATACAGGGCATAATTTCAAAGTTAGCAGATGACACAAAACTCGGAAATGTAGAAAACAGTGAGGAGGATAGTAGCAGACTTCAGGAGGACATAGACAGACTGGTGAAATGGGCAGACACATGGCAGATGAAATTTAATGCTGAGAAGTGTGAAGTGATACATTTTGGAAGGGAGAATGAGGAGAGGCAATATAAACTAAATGGTACAATTTTAAAGGGGGTGCAGGAACAGGGAGACCTGGGGGTCTATCATACACAAATCTTTGAAGGTGGCAGGACAAGTTGATAAGGCTGTTAAAAAAGCATACAGGATCCTTGGATTTATAAATATAGAGACATAGAGTACAAGCAAGGAAGTCATGCTAAACCTTTATAAATCACTGGTTAGACCTCAGCTGGAGTATTGTGTCCAATTCTGGGGACCACACTTTAGGAATGATGTCAAGGCCTTGGAGACAGTGCAGAGGAGATTTACTTGAATGGTACCAGGGATGAGGGACTTTAGTAATATGGAGAGACTAGAGGCACTGGGACTATTTTCTTAGAGCAGAGAAGGCTAAGGGGAGATTTAATAGAGGTGTTCAAAATCATGAGGGGTTTTGATAGAGTAAAAAGGAAGAAAATGTTTCCACTGGCAGGTGGGTTGGTGACCAGAGGACACAGATTTAAGGCAATTGGCAAAAGAGCCAGAGGTAAGATGAGGAGAATTTTTTTAATGCAGCGAGTTGTTACGATCTGGAATGCACTACCTGAAAAAATGGTGGAAGCAGATTCAATAGTAACTTTCAAAAGGGAATTGGATAAATACATAAAGGGGAGAAAATTGGAGCGTAATGGGGATAAAGCAGGGGGTGGGACTAATAAGGAAAGCTCTTTCAGAGAGCCAGCGCAGGCACAATGGGCCAATTGGCCTCCTTCTGTGCTGTAAGATTCTATGATTCTAATTATTTAGTCATGTAATAAAAATAAAGCAATATTTAAGAGATAACTTAATTGCATTCAAAATTTGGATCTCTATTGAGAACGTACATAGAATCACCACCAGAACAGACTGTGAACTTCTGAACAATCACAATCAGAACGGACTGTGAACTTCTACACAATCACAACCAGAACTGTGAACTTCTACACAATCACAACCAGAACTGACTGTGGACTTCTGAACAATCACAACCAGAACTGACTGTGGACTTTGAACAATCACAATCAGAACGGACTGTGAACTTCTACACAATCACAACCAGAACTGATTGTGAACTTGTATGCAATCACAACCAGAACTGACTGTGAATGTCTACACAATCACAACCAGAACTGACTGTGAACTTCTACACAATCACAACCAGAACTGATTGTGAGCTTCTGCACAATCACAATCGTAGAATCATAGAATCATGGAAGGAGGCCATTCGGCCCATCGTGTCCGTCCCGGCTCTATGCAAGAGCAATCCAGCTAGTCCCACTCCCCCGCCCTATCCCTGTAGCCCTGCAATTTTTTTTTCCTTTCAATTACTTATCCAGTTCCCTTTTGAAGGCTATGATTGAATCTGCCTCCACCATTCCCTCGGGCAGTGCATTCCAGATCCTAACCACTCGCTGTGTAAAAACGTTTTTCCTCGTGTCACCTTTGGTTCTTTTACCAATCACCTTAACTCTATGTCCTCTTGACCCTGGTTCTTGACCCTTCCACCAATGGGAACAGTTTATCTCTGTCTATTCTGTCTAGACCCTTCATGATTTTGAATACCTCTATCAAATCTCCTCGCAACCATCTCTATTCCAAGGAGAACAACATGAGCTTCTCCAGTCTATCCACGTAACTAAAGTCCCTCATCCCTGGAATCATTCTAGTAAATCTCTTCTGCACCTTCTCTAAGGAATTCGCATCTTTCCTAAAATGCCCAGAACTGGACACAATACTCCAGCTGTGGCCGAACCGGTGTTTTATAAAGGTTCATCATGACTTCCTTGCTTTTGTACTCTATGCCTCTATTTATAAAGCCCAGGATCCTGTATGCTTTTTTAACCGCTTTCTCAACCTGCCCTGCCACCTTCAACGATTTATGTAGATATACCCCCAGATCTCTCTGTTCCTGTACCCCTTTTAGAATTGTGCCCTTTAATTCATATTGCCTCTCCTCGTTCTTCCTACCGAAATGTATCAGAACTTACAGTGAACTTCTGCACAATCACAATCAGAACTGTCTGTGAACTTCTTCACAATCACAATCAGAACTGATTGTGAACTTGCACACAATCTCAGCCAGAGCTGATTGTGAACTTCTGCAAAATCACGATCAGAACTGACTGTGAACTTCTACACAATCGCAATCAGAACTGACTGTAAATCCCTATATAATCACTATCAGAACATCGCACCGTAAAGCCTATAGGCAGCTGAAAAGATTAAATTTTCTCAGGTTGTTTGTGTATAAGTCATACCTTCACCGTCTACTTATATGGCCTTTAACTATAACAACGCGACTTCAACAACATGGTTTTCACAGATATATTTACCAGAATATTAATCACAAAACGGGTGTGACGTCTACAGCAGATCTTACAGATTCCACGTAAGAAGTTTGGTTTCTAGATGCGTTATAATCTGACCGGTGATGTTTCTATTTAAACACAAATTAATTCATATTTCCCCTTTGAGAGCTGTAGCAACTTTTCAGTACCAAAGGCAAAGTCAAGCGCAATTGAACTATTTGTTGGTTAGAATATTACAAATTAAGACCTGTACCTACCATGGTAGTTGACCTTTCACTGATTACACTTCAAAACACATTCAAAATTGAGAATATGTTTTTTTTAATTAAGAAGGTTTTCATTTTAACTTAAATGTGAGACGCAAATAGTTAAAATATAAAACGGAGAATTTAAAATAAAAGTATATCTTGCATTACTGTTGGGCGTGGTGAATAGAAATCGATGCAGTTCTCAATGGGTCACCCTAAGTCTGGCTGGAATCAGCCCTAATGATCAGGAAGGTGCAAACATTTTCCATTAAACTACTTGTCATTTACATTCAGATTGGTGATCAGGCAGAAACTCTCCAAGTTCTCCATTTCCTTTAAAAAATGTTTTTACTTTCTGTCTCTCTTCTTGCTTACCACCAGAGGGATGGAGCAGACCAGGAAGACTATGGTCATGAAGACTAACAGCCAGAACATCTGCATCTCGGCGGCGGAGGCTGCGAGGTTGGGGAAGCGGCGGCCTCTGGAACTCCCTGTGGCGGCAGCGTCGCCCCTCCCTATGGACCTCTTCCTCATGCTGATGAGGGTGGCGCAGACGGACAGGTTGCACAAGACGGTCACCAGGATCAGGAAGGCGCTGAAGCCCCCGTACATGTAGGAGTAGGAGGCGGACACCGTGCTGTTGGCTCTCCAATCCAGAAAGCACCAGGTCCCGGGGAAATGCCTAACGTTAGTCCCCAACCCGAAAAAGGGCAAGATGCAGAAGACCAGGTTGATCAAATAGGCGCCCATCAGAGCCAGCCTGGCCAGAGCTTTGTCGATGTATTGGCTGTAGAAGAAAGCGTGGTTGATGGCCAGGTAGCGCTCGATGGACATGGTGCACAGGATGGTCATGCCCGCCGAACAGAAGAAGAGCATGGAGAAGGAGAAGAAGTGACAGAGCGGTTGTCCCCCGGGCCAGTGCTGGGTCAGGTAGGTGGCGATCACCACAGGGCTGGTGCAGCAGGTCCCCAGCAAGTCAGTCACCGCCAGCCCGCACACCAGAGTGTAGAAAGTGGTTTCTTTCTGTTCTTTCTTGGAGACGCACAGTACCACGATGGCAATGAGGTTGCCCACCACCCCGACGGCGAACATGCTGGCCGAGGTGACTACATGGCTGGACTTGATGTTTAAGGACACGGCCAAGCCGTTAGCTGAGGTGTCATTAACTTCCTCCCAGTTAGATTCGTTCAGAGACTCAGTCATCGTCACGGTCAGCATCCTTCGGGGCAGGGTTTTACTAACACGACCACATCAGGAATGTCGAAGAAAACCCCATACAGATAAACAGTCCTGTAGTTAGCGGTCACTAGTCTGAAAGCTGCATACAGTGAAGTGTAAACCTTTGGCTTCACTGGTCTTCCTTTCTCTCTCTCTGCTACCTCGTTTTGTTACTCTGCTCGCTGATCTGACTCTCTCACAACGCGCTCTCTTTTTTAAATCCAAAGCTGCCTCCTGTAGGTGACATAAGTGGAGTTCACAGACGTCACATATTCGTTTAAGTCGTGGATGTCACAGCAGCAAAATGACAGTACTAACTGGTGGGGTCTACTGGGACCCATCTCCACCTGGAAATATTGCTTCTCTGTGTTCCATTAGGGAATTCAGAACAAACTTCTGTACCCAGAGAGTGGTGAGAATGTGGAACTTGCTACCACAAGCAGTAGTTGAGGCGAATAGCATAGATGGATTTAAGGGGAAGCTAGATAAGCACGTGAGTGAGAAAGGAATAGAAGGATATGCCAATAAGGTTAGATGAAGAGGGGTGGGAGGAGGCTCCTGTGGAGGATAAATACCGGCATGGACATGTTGGACTGAATGCCCTGTTTCTGTGCTGTAAATTCTATGTAGTCCTATGATTTCATATCTATAAATAACATTACCTATATTATTTTATTATGCCATCTACTACAGTAGAATTGTATTTTAATACTTCTTGCTTAAAGTAAATGACTTTAGACACCAAATTTTGATAGCTTTCTCATTGTGTTTGAAAAGGTCATCTAAGGTTTTGTTTTGAAACTTACGTTTCTTTCCTTTTTTCCTTTGCCTTCTTTGGCTGCAGAACTGATTCCTTTCACCCTTTCAGCTACTGAGGGAAACTTTGGGTGAGTCAGAGCTTGGATGAATGTAAACCTTCTGTTCCCAGAGTTCATTATTCAGTTTGTAGCTAAAGGGGCAGTACTGGAGGTGGAGGGCATGCCTCTGAACAGAAGTTAATGGGCCAAACTCAGATTTGGAGTTATCAAATTTATAACATATCCCAGTACACGCTCCTTTTAACAATTAAGAGTACAGTAAACATACATTTCAATTTTTCTTTCCCATTCTTAATTCTTTTGCTGCTTATATACTTTGTAATTTTTCTGATTTTGTCTGTGAATTCTGTTTTCATTTTTCTTTCCCTTTTTCCTCATTTTTAAATATGCGTTTCACAAATACTTGACTCCCAGTGATCTGTGATATCACTGTAATATAAGGAACACGTGTCCCCTTGTGCAAATTGCATCACAATGTTGCACACACATACTTTGTGATAATTTATTTATATTTTACTTTAAAAAAAACATTTTGCTAACATTAATCAGGGAATACCTCACTGCAACAGCTTCCTTGTTAACTGAGGAGGATGACTGTTTTCTCAGAATTTTCCTAGGAAGCTAGGGGCAGTAAAAGAGCCGTTAGTCAAGGGAGCCTCTGACTGAACTGACTGGAAACAGCTTCCAGGAAGATAATGTTCCATTGGTGCCTTTGCCAGAAGATTATGGGCAGCAAAAGAGCTACTTGAACTTTTGGCTGAGATCAAATATAGAGGTCTTCTTATTAATGTGGTTCCTTTTCCTAGGTTTGTCTTAAAACCTAAAAGAGCTACTCCAACACAGACAAGCAAATCAGACTTGGCCCAAGTAGCAGCTATAGAGCTGTGGTTTACTTAAGGTAAAGATTATCAGTCACAGTGAGCCCCAACTGCACTTGAGCTGTCAACGACATTTGCAATTTTCTTTATGGCAAGCATTGTGGATTGGATTGAAAGTGCTTCTTCTGACGACTGTGAGCTAGGCATAGCACCATTTCTCTCTTCATGTTCTGGGAAGAAGGACAGAATCATCCACACAAGTAAGTGGTAGATCTTCTTGGAATGCTGGGATAGTACTATTGTTAACTCTCGTGGATATGCAGGGGGTGAAATTGGACATGGGCAGGGACGCAAAACAGGCGGAGTTGCATTTGCTGACCTTTATACGACATGCCCAATATTGAAGTCAATGGGACCGGATATCAGGGGCAGCGTATATTAGGCGACTGATGCGATTCCGTCTGTTTTGCGTCCTCACCCATGTCCAATTTCACCCCCAATAAGTTCCCACAATGATGTTCCAGTTTCCTGGGGTAGTTACTAGGCCCATGTTTATTATCTCTCTTTCCCGTTGGCCTCACTCTTATAAACCGCACTCTTGAACTTTACTTTTTCTCCACTTCTGTGAGTTATCTATTTTACGGGTTTAGTCTTTAATCAAAAAGGCTGCAAGGTGTTCTGTTCCAAAGTATAATAACTTTTATTAAGAAGTTATAATAAGTAACAAAGATGTTAAAATACAAGAGTACAATTAAACATAATGCAACCTGAAAAAGTTCATCACTACAAAGCTTTGAGGTGCACCTCTCAAAGGTCTTTGATTAGTTGAGTGGTCCAGCCTTGTTCCGAGAACGTTCTAATTAATATGAAGATGCTCTCATCTTATATATGTTTTTAGACACATTAGCTCTATAAGGGCCTTGCATCAATCATCCTCTCTGTCTCAGGGGGCTGCCATCAGTCCTATTCCATTATACACAGGACATCTGACTTTACTACCTCCCTCATGATTAGATGCCTCTGAGTTATCAAGAACACTTTTCTTTTCCCAAACTAGAGACAACTTCCCTTACCCATCTTATGAACAGGAGGTGAGTATGACACCAGACACTCATTGCTCAAAGAGACCCTCTCTTCACAAAGTAACCCAAAAGCTTGTTTTAGTTGAACAGAAAGCCTTTGTTCACAGGGAAAGATAACATAATGCTTTTCCCCAACAAGATTAGCAATATTATAGAAAGCTTATATAATGCTTTTCTTACATTCCCATCTTCTGAGCCTGCAGGGGTAACCCTTTAGGCTTACATTCCCATCCCACCCTTAGTTCACGGTTCAGTAGTGCAATACATCCATTCGCACATTCAGCTTTTATACATTGAGTATACTACACAAAGATTAAAATCTGTGAGAGAATTCTAGCCCAAGGGTGCTGTCCCACGTTCTATACTGTTTTCCACAATGCATGACTCGAAAGGGTAGATGTCCCCTTTGCAGTGTCAGCATTGCGTTGTTTCAGTTCAGTCTTTTAATCTTAATCTCCAACAGCCCCAGTGACCCTTCGTGCACTTATCTAACATTCTCATCTTGTCAGCATCACATACCTATCTGAGCCATTTACTCTTCTGGTCTAAGTGGCTGTGGACTTCCGAATGTCCTGAGAGCTCTAACTTTTGGGTGCAGAGTGCCTTATCTTTATACTATTTGGCTGTCGGGGCTGCACATATCTCTGGTCTTATCTCCTAGTCTTAAATTATCCCATCCCCATGCTAACTCTGTGTTAATCAACTTCAGATGAACCGTACCACGTAAAGTGACTACCTCATCCTTTACCTCCTAACTTACAAGCTGCTTTTGTTTACACAGAGACGGCAACTTCGTCTCCCCCAGCACCTCCCTCTTGCTAAATGCCTAGACGCTATATGAAACGGGATACTTGACTATGCTCAGTTTAAACCATATTCTTACATCTCCCTTCTTTTGAACCTGAATGAAACCACTCTGGGTCAATTTTCACCTTACCCCATAACTTTCTTCTTAGTCTTGTCTAAGGTCACCTTGAGTTATATTTTATTAACATTATGTTTACATAAACACACGTAGACATATACATATTGCTTCTAAGTTTCATTTGGTTAATATTATACATCGTGATATAGAAAAAGAAAATCATAATACACTGTACAGAAAACTACAGTGTACCATATTATCAAGAAATCATGGACTTAAAAGATTCTCCAACTCTCCTTTTACCAATATACATATTGATATTTTTACTAAGTATTATTTCTCCCTAGCCCTCAGTTGTCCCAATTTCATTGTTAACTCAAAGGAACCTAAACCTGAATTTTGGAAATCCAAATTTCTATGTCACTCTTTACTTTAATTTCAATCCCTCTGATAGGTATCAGTGTTTAACTCTGATTGTTTCATTAATTAGTTGGTTTCTCTATGGAGCATGTGTCAGTGCCTTGCTTAAAAGATTTTCTCCTGAGCCACATTAACCATTTCATGTTGTGCTGTTGTCAAGTAACTGAGCATGTCTGAGACCCATACTTCAGTGCATCATGCATTTCCACAATCTAATTGCCTCACACGCAACATATCGCTACTTTCTGCTGGCCAATTTCTTTTTCCTCGTGGTATTGGCAAATGTGTTTTCCATGGCGCACTTCATATGTCCAGTAAGATTCAATCCTGTAAGAGTAACTGCTCTGTTTGAAGATTGGTTCCAATAGCTCACCAGGCCGTAGGCCTTTGTAATCATGTCCTTCATCCTGGTCTCTGTTTCCAATTGATGGCAACATACATTTGTATCTTTCATGTCCACTGTAGCCATTCTTGGGCTTTCAGGTTATCTTATCAAAAGGGTGTCTGGAGGTCTTGACTTATCTCCCCCTGCAGGGTCCCGATGTCTCGGGTAGTGGCCAGGCTGTCAAATGCAGTTTTCTCATTGTTCAGTATAGGCAAGGACACAAACATCTCCAAGACAAAGTTATCAATTAACTATTCTCAACTACACTTTCCTGACTTTCACTAGATTGTACATTTATACCAGATTGATATCTTTTGGTGAATCATGCCCAGGTTATTTATGTTACTCATGGATGCACTCACACATCTTTCACTAACCCCTTTGGCTTGGTTCCTGAAATTCACCCATAATCACCCAGGGCAATGACTTCTATAAAAATTCCCATTTGGTGGTGTAATTTCCCTGTTTCTATCTTATATTCTCAATCACTTCCTCTCATCCAATTTTACACATCCCATTATATTACCATTTCATCTCATTATTGAGCCCTGGAGGAACTTTACTGTCCAATACAATATTTACAGCATTGTCCAATATTAATACATTTTTTGTTTATTTCACTTAAACTCTTCTTGGACCACTTTTCATTTCCCTAAATATCCCATTACATTGTGCCTGAGTCCATTCCATCATTTCAAAATTATCCCAATTACAGAGAGCAATATTGTTGGACTGACAGGACTTGTCAAGGTACAATTTTATTCCATCCTCAAAATATTTTCTTTGTGGATACACAGCATTGGGCAGGAACCACTTAGATTCAACTCCTTTTATTTTAAAATATAATTTGATTATCCCCTGAAACGACAGCAAATCTTCTCGAGTGCTTGAACAGCAACTCATATCAATTTATCTTATCAATTCCAATTTCAGAAACCAATTATGTCCAGGCATTGTGGTTTTACAGTAGAGACAGAAGTGCTTGTAATTACTTTTGGATATATCTCCGCACCCCCCCCACCACCCACCACTTTAAGCACTCTGTCTTGGAAAATAAATGGGTTAAAGCAAATCAAATCAAAACATTTTCAAAAGAGGAAAAGCAACTTGGTATATTCTCAGTTAAGTATCGAAGAGATTTAATTGAGGCTGATGATTGTTTTTCCTTCTCTATGTAATTTTGAATTTTCAAAATCGAAGTCTTAGTCCAAAACGCCACCATGCTGTGACATTTGATAACTGTCGATGTCTGCAGATAAGGTCGTAAATTTTTAACACTACTGGATCGTTTCCTGTACCAACATTTCTCCAGCAAAAGTTGTTCCGTAACTTTGCGAAGCCATTTTTATGTCACATTACTCTTGGTAATCCTGCACCAGCAACACTCATGTGGCCCCAGAATCCGTAGCCCCTTGCTTTAAAAGGAAGCAAGGGGTTAATTTGTGAATTCATTTTAAAGAATAATCCCTTTAACCAAAACAAATCCAGAAAAACAAAACATGAGAGAGATTGCCTAGCTCCTCTGTCAGTCTCTGTCTCTCTCCCTCTCTGGAGCTCGCAGCCTGTCTGAAATTAACCCTGTCTATCCCACACATAGATATACATAGGATGGCTGGCTGACTTTGAAATTTCCAACTCCAAGTCCTTCCCTTTGTGTTTTTGATTGTTTTCATCTATTCCTTCAGGTAAGGAGGGTTCAGGATGTTCGAACGCTCACTAATCGTCCCATGTTATTAAAGGCCCATGGCCTAGGAGTGTCCTTCTGGAGTCAGTGGAGACAGTCTCGTCCTCTTCAACTTGCACTCTGTCATTGTCCATAAGCCATAAAAGGATTATAGGAACAATAGCATGTACCGTTTTGGTATCCTGTCCCTGCCATTTCTTTATCTGGTTAATATGTACTCACCTATCCCTTTCATCAGCTTGAATCTTGTACACATTACTACCCAACACCTTTGATGGCCACCTGGACTGATTTAATCCAAGCGTCCTCACCATGCACCCCTGAAGAAAGCAGTGTTTCACTTTGAACTTTTCAGGCCAACTTCTTAAAAAAACTAATACAGTTCAATACTTAACTTCAGCAATCAAGAACAGTTCCTACAGATTGGAAGGTGGCAAATGCCACTATTTAAAAAAGGAGGGAGAGAGAAAACAGAGAACTACAGACCGGTTAGCCTAACATCAGTAGTAGGGAAAATGCTAGAGTCTATTATAAAGGATGTGAGAACAGGTCACTTAGAAAATATCAATGGGATTAGACAAAGTCAACATGGATTTATGAAAGGGAAATCGTGTTTGACAAACCTACTGGAGTTTTTTGAGGATGTAACTGGTAGAATAGATAAGGGAGAACCAGAGGATGTAGTTTATTTGGATTTTCAGAAGGCCTTTGATAAAGTCCCACATAAGAGGTTAGTGTGCACAATTATAGCACGTGGGATTGGCGGTAATATACTGGCATGGATTGAAAATTGGTTAACAGACACAAAACAGTAGGAATAAATGGGTCTTTTTTCGGGGTGGCAAGCAATGAATAGTGGTGTACCGAAGGAATCAGTGCTTGGACCCCAGCTATTCACAATATATATCAATGATTTGGGTGAGGGAACCAAATGTAATATTTCCAAGTTTGCTGATGACACAACACTAGGTGGGATCATGAGTTGTGAGGAGGATGCAAAGAAGCTTCAAGGCGATTTAGACAAGTTGAGTGAGTGGGCAAATACTTGGCAGATGCAGTATAACGTGGTTAATGTGAAGTTATCCACTTCGGAAGGAAAAACAGAAAGGCGGAGTATTATTTAAATGGTGATAGATTGGGAAATGTTGATGTACAAAGAGACCTGGGTGTCCTTGTACACCAGTCACTGAAAGCAAACATGCAGGTGCAGCAAGCAGTTAGGAAGGCAAATGGTATGTTGGCCTTCATTGCAAGAGGATTTGAGTGCAGGAGCAAGGATGTCTTCCTGCAGTTATACAGGGCCTTTGTGAGACCACACCTGGAGTATTGTGTGCAGTTTTGGTCTCCTTACCTAAGAAAGGATATACTTGCCATAGAGGGAGTGCAGCGAAGATTCACCAGACTGATTCCTGGGATTGCAGGTCTGTCATATGAGGAGAGAGTGGGTCGACTAGGCCTGTATTCACTAGAGTTTAGAAGAATTAGAGGGGATCTCATTGAAACATATAAAAATCTGACAGGGCTAGACAGACTGGATGCAGGGTGGATGTTTCCCCTGGCTGGGGGGGTCCAGAACGAGGGGTCACAGTCTCAGGATATGGGGTAGGACATTTAGGACTGAGATGAGGAGAAATTTCTTCACTCAGAGGGTGGTGAACCTGTGGAATTCTCTACCATAGAAGGCTGTGGAGGCCAAGTCACTGAATATATTTAAGAAGGAGCTAGATAGATTTCAAGACACAAAAGGCATCAAGGGGTATGGAGAGAGAGCGGGAATATGGTATTGAGATAGAGGATCAGTCATGATCATATTGAATGGCGGAGCAGGTTTGAAGGGCCGAATGGCCTACTCCTGCTCCTATTTTCTATGTTTTTATGTTTCTATGTTTAATTAAGGGTTAATTACTTCTTTCTCGCCAAAGCCTTAGGGGGTGGGGGAGGAGTCTTGCACAAGGTGCTTTGAAGAAGTTCAAATTGATTTATAACTAGAGACCATCCTGCAACTGTAACTTGTAATTCTTTAAAGCTGCATTTTATCTTTTTTTTAACAATTAAATTCTGGATAATAAAATCTGTTAGAACACGCAGACAGCATTTCAGTTCATGCATCGCATTTTAAAGTATTTAGCATTTATTTAAGAGGTGTCCAAAATTTATTGACTCTTAGATAGTTCAACTACATCTCCAGAGTGTTGTCAAATTCATTCTTTTCCTTTTTTTGGGTTACTTTTTCTGATCACAGTCAATCACAAGATCAAAGAGGTGCTGTCAGTGAGCTAACAGCTATCACATTCCAGTACAACCAATATCATTAAAACAGTAGAATCACCTCCAATGTCAAAATTTTAAGACATCAATTCACTCTCACCTTAACATTACACAAAAGAGAAAAACACATAACAAGCATTAAAAAGGGGCTGTAGCCCGCAACAGCGAAAATAAAGCACTCACAATTAGGACAGGCTTTTTAAAGAATCAGTATGCTCAAAACAAAAGAACACATTCTGCTGTTTGTAACATTCTCCCTTTCTCCTTCTTGATTCCATCATAGACTACCCTTTTTCACATAAACCATATTTCAATTTCTGATGTTTGTGACTTAACCCCATTCTGTACTGACTCAAAAGTCTCAACCTCATAGTCTGAGTCCTTACCCAAGCCTGGTGTGGTGAAGGTCCCTCCACCTTTCTCTTGTTTACAATTCATCAGAGCTTGCAAAGCAGCCTGACCTCCATTGCCTCCTATCCCCACTGCTTTCCAGACTGCAGCTATAGTTTCCGCCCATCCCTGACAGCCTTCTCATATCCCTGATGACAGACACATAAATACCTCGGGGCTCCAGGCAAATAGTATCATTCGCACCGTCTCTCTGTCATAACAGTCGTTCAATTCAGCGGTTTGATCTTTTGCTGCTATTGAAGCTACTGGGTCTTCCATGACTTTTATTTTAGGAATAGTTTTCGCTAATTCCTGTAATTGCATACCCAAATAGGGTATCTCTATGGTCTGCGTCATAGTCCCTGCAGCGTTTGCAACATCTGGTAGCTGGGCTTCTCCTGGGCCCTAATCCTCCCGACCTCTCGTTTGACCGTGCATGTGGGGGCTATTCTGGGTATCAGGTCCCTCGGACCTCAATCATGATAATGATCTCGGTTGTTGTCCCCATCCTAGTAATGCTCTGCCCTTTCTGCGAGGTCATCCCAGTCTATATCTTCGTTCCCACTATCATCTCCCTCAACTACACCACACTGATTTACAACATGTACCACCCTCCTGTGAGATTTCAATTCCCCCCCCTCTTTTGGTTCCTTGCTATTATGGTCAATGCTTCTTTGGACTCTCCCTGTTCCTTCCAAGCTGCAAAGACTCCATACATCATACACTTCCAAGCTGCAAAGACTCCATACATCATACACTTCTGCTTTTCTAAATACCAACAGTGTTGAAATCAAACCTTTTGCACAGTCTCTAACTCATTCTTTTTCAGAATCTCAAAGCTATGGAGTTCCTTACCTCCTTCATCCTTCCTTCCTCCACAATCTGCAGTCTTTTGACATTTAAGCTTGGCCTGATCTGATCACTATTACTTGATTTATTTCATCTTTTCTTTACTCTTTTCAGCCTGCACCATGGGCTTTGACCTTTTACTTTGATTTTTCAGTAGAAGACAATTGTCCTGTTATAAAAATTAGGAAATGAGCAGGTTAACCTTCATAATAAAATATTTCACTGTTTGAAACATGCATAATTTTTTCTGTTTTTTGTTTCGATTTAGTTTCCTTTCCTTTTTAAGTTTTCTTTCATTTCTACTTAAAACTTGATACATTATTCAGAATATCTTAGTGAATCTGGCAACTGTCATATCCAGCCTCGACAGTCAACTCTCTAGAGATTGCTACTTGTGTTCTAATTTTTCACGCATCTCCTGCCTTTCACTTATCTCCCTTTCTTTCCTTGGTTCTTCTCTGTCATTATGTCTCTTGCTCCTTTCCTTTCCAAACTTCTGCGCTCCCTCAATACCTTGTTCCCTCTCCCTATTCTGAACCTTTCTCTCCTTTCCTTCTCTCTTGTTACTTTTGCAAAATGTTGTTAAGTCTCTGTCTCTCTCCCTCTCTTTTTTTTTCCAATTTCGCCTATTTTTTTTATTCCTCTTAGAACCGTGTTCAGTCTTTGGCTTCCATCCATCTACAAGTTTGATACAACCGTTTGTTCTATTTCCAAAGTCTGAACAATGTTATTCCGCTCTCTGTTTTGTTTGAATTGTTCATCATTTGTCTTTTGATGTTTTGCAGATGTTATTTAAAAGGAGCAGTCCCTTCAAAGTTCAGAGCGTAAGTAGAGTAAAATAAATAAAATTAGACCTTGTGGAGATTTGATTTTGTATTAGTAGGTGTATATTCCCATCAATTTGTTTTAAAGTATGGCAGTTCTGAAGTTTAATTTATTATTTATAATATATATTAAACAGTAAGTTACTGCCAGGCAAAAAGTACACTGGATTATATTGATTGTATCTCAATGATACAAAATTCATCATGATTTCTTTCTTTTTTAATTGCGTATAGGAGCATGCAAAGGAGGAACAAATTGACTGTGCTTTATCTTGTAAGCAATATTTCACAGCGTCAAGGAACGTAAAGCTCAAAAGTAGAATTCACGGAGAAAGAGAGAATATCAAAGAATGTCTGAGCCATGCTCTCTGTTATCTCCCTGTGTCTTGGTGTCTTTCTGCATCTCTCTGATTTGATCTGTTCAGCTGCCTTGTTTAGCATGATAAAATATGCAATGTGTAGAAAGGTGTTTGCATCCAATTGAAAGTAAAATTATGTTTTTGCATCTGGGTTTGAATTTCCCCTGTTGCCACCTTTAAATCTGCAGGTAGAATGATAGCAAATGGGTTGGTGTGCTAACGAATGGCATCACAGAGGCATGATTTATATCCACAAATCTACCAAATAGCCGTTTTCCAGTCTCATCTGGGATTATCTGAAGCAGGTGGAGTGGAAGCCAACTATTTCTTTACACTTACACTCCAGTGCGGTATGGAGGGAGTGCTGCACTGTCGGAGGTGCTGTCTTTTGGATGAGACTTTAAACCAAGGCACCATCTGCCCTCTCAGGTGGATGTAAAAGATCCCATGGCACTATTTCGAAGAAGAGCAGGGGAGCTTTCCCCGGTATCCTGGCCAATATTTATCCCTCAACCAACATCACTAAAACAGATTATCTGGTCATTATCATATTGCTGTTTGTGGGAGTTTGCTGTGGGAAAATTGGCTGCCGTGTTTCCTATGTTACAACAGTGACTACATATCAAGAGTACTTCATTGGCTGTAATGCGCCTTAGGATGTCCTGAGGTCGCGAAAGGTGCTAAATAAATGTAAGTTCTTTCTTTTCTTTTTACATGGATAGACTGAGTCAACCATCCCCTCCGCAGCTGCTATTGTGCACTTTATACTAAATAGTTTAGTAGCTGCCTTGGACGAGTCCTGGGAGTAAATTGATTGAGGAATGATGGTAAGGATAGGGAGACCAGAAGCGGGGAGAAAGAACTAAAAATCAGGCAAAATAATTTTTAAAAACCTTTGTTTAGATTTTGTGATGAGGAGTTGTCTTCTAGCTGTCAGAACAAGCACACAAATCAGTTACGGCTGAAAAAATAACTACTGGCATGTCTGAAGATAATGGTTGAATGTCCTTGGGTCCTCCCGGTCGTACATTGTTTATACCTTATTCCGGAGTTTCAGCGGATCTTCCACCAAAGTTACGGTGGATGATTGGGAGAACCAATTCAACCCCAAAGTCTTCTATGGATTACAAAAGTGTGTTAACCAGGGTTCAGGGTAAGCACATTCCTTATAAAGTGAAGGGCAAGGCTGGTAGAAGTAGGGAATCTTGGATGACTCGGGAGATTGAGGCCCTAGTCAAAAAGAAGAAGGAGGCATATGACATGCATAGACAGCTGGGATCAAGTGGATCCCTTGAAGAGTATAGAGATTGCCGGAGTAGAGTTAAGAGAGAAATCAGGAGGGCAAAAAGGGGACATGAGATTGCTTTGGCAGATAAGGCAAAGGAGAATCCAAAGAGCTTCTACAAATACATAAAGGGCAAAAGAGTAACTAGGGAGAGAGTAGGGCCTCTTAAGGATCAACAAGGTCATCTATGTGCGGAACCACAAGAGATGGGTGAGATCCTAAATGAGTATTTCACATCGGTATTTACGGTTGAGAAAGGCATGGATGTTAGGGAACTTGGGGAAATAAATAGTGATGTCTTGAGGAGTGTACATATTACAGAGAGGGAGGTGCTGGAAGTCTTAACGCGCATCAAGGTAGATAAATCTCCGGGACCTGATGAAATGTATCCCAGGACGTTATGGGAGGTTAGGGAGGAAATTGCGGGTCCCCTAGCAGAGATATTTGGATCATCGACAGCTACAGGTGAGGTGCCTGAAGATTGGAGGGTAGCAAATGTTGTGCCTTTGTTTAAGAAGGGCGGCAGGGAAAAGCCTGGGAACTACAGACCGGTGAGCCTGACATCTGTAGTGGGTAAGTTGTCAGAGGGTATTCTGAGAGACAGGATCTACAGGCATTTGGAGAGGCAGGGACTGATTAGGAACAGTCAGCATGGTTTTGTGAGTGGAAAATCATGTCTCACGAATTTGATTGAGTTTTTTGAAGGGGTAACCAAGAAGATAGATGAGGGCTGTGCAGTAGACGTGGTCTACATGGACTTTAGCAAAGCCTTTGACAAGGTACCGCATGGTAGGTTGTCACATAAGGTTAAATCTCATGGGATCCAAGGTGAGGTGGCCAATTGGATACAAAATTGGATTGACGACAGGAGACAGAGGGTGGTTGTGGAGGGTTGTTTTTCGGACTGGAGGCCTGTGACCAGCGGTGTGCCTCAGGGATCGGTGCTGGGTCCGCTGTTATTTGTTATTTATATTAATGATTTGGATGAGAATTTAGGAGGCATGGTTAGTAAGTTTGCAGATGACACCAAGATTGGTGGCATTGTGGACAGTGAAGAAGGTTATCTAGGATTGCAACGGGATCTTGATAAATTGGGCCAGTGGGCCGATGAATGGCAGATGGAGTTTAATTTAGATAAATGTGAGGTGATGCATTTTGGTAGATCGAATCGGGCCAGGACCTACTCCGTTAATGGTAGGGTGTTGGGGAGAGTTATAGAACAAAGAGATCTAGGAGTACAGGTTCATAGCTCCTTGAAAGTGGAGTCACAGGTGGATAGGGTGGTGAAGAAGGCATTCAGCATGCTTGGTTTCATTGGTCAGAACATTGAATACAGGAGTTGGGATGTCTTGTTGAAGTTGTACAAGACATTAGTAAGGCCACACTTGGAATACTGTGTACAGTTCTGGTCACTCTATTAGAGAAAGGATATTATTAAACTAGAAAGAGTGCAGAAAAGATTTACTAGGATGCTACCGGGACATGATGGTTTGACTTATAGGGAGAGGTTGGATAGACTGAGACTTTTTTACCTGGAGAGTAGGAGGTTTAGGGGTGATCTTATAGAAGTCTATAAAATAATGAGGGGCATAGATAAGGTAGATAGTCAAAATCTTTTCCCAAAGGTAGGGGAGTCTATAACGAGGGGGCATAGATTTAAGGTGAGAGGGGAGAGATACAAAAGGGTCCAGTGGGGCAATTTTTTCACTCAAAGGGTGGTGAGTGTCTGGAACGAGCTGCCAGAGGCAGTAGTAGAGGCGGGTACAATTTTGTCTTTTAAAAAGCATTTGGACAGTTACATGGGTAAGATGGGTATAGAGGGATATGGGCCAAGTGCAGGCAATTGGGACTAGCTTAGTGGTATAAACTGGGCGACATGGACATGTTGGGCCGAAGGGCCTGTTTCCATGTTGTAAACTTCTATGATTCTATGATTCTATATTCTTTGCTACAAAGGGTACCGTAACCACACATTAACCACCGATTGCAGTATTAACTACTGATAGTAAACCAGCACTTTTAGTAATAATTACTCACAAAGTAAATACCAATAAGGAAGGCCATTTAGCCTATCTAAGCTCAGCATCCAGGATTAACCTACAGTTCCCTTTGCAGCATTCAACTGTCTTTAAATGACGCCAAGATTCTATTCCACTTGTTGATCACTCTTTGTGTGAAGAACTTCCTAGCATCAATTGTAAATTTGCCCTCGGCTTGTTTGAACCTGTGCACCCTCATTCTACGGGCATAGTTGAACTTGAAGTAATGTTCTCTATGGTTCTCTATGGTTTGCTCTCTTACATACCTCTCTGAGGTCTCATCTGAGTCGCTTCCTTTCAAGTTGAAGAGGCAAAATTTCTCCACTGTTTTCTCATAATTCAGTCCTGTAATGCATGATACATACAATGCAGTCCTATAATGCAGTCTTACAATGCATGATACATACAATGCAGTCCTACAATGCATGATACATACAACGCAGTCCTACAAAGCATGATACATACAACACAGTCCTACAAAGCATGATACATACAATGTAGTCCTACAATGCACGATACATACAATGTAGTCCTACAATGCATGAACTTCATCTGTCTCTGTTCCACCCACTTACAAATTTTATCTGGCTCATTTTAATGGTTCTTGGATGCTTCATTAGACTCGATTCGCCCTTCCCCCAGTTTAGTACTGTGTAAGATTTAACCAATTTGTATTGAGTTGCTGAATCAAAGTTGTTAATGTAAATTAGAAATGGTAAGGGTCCCAACACCAGTCCCTGGGCACTCTACTCAGAACTTTCCCACTCCAATATCACTCCCCAACAAGTACTCAGTGTTTCCTATCATTCCTATTCCATCAATTCCCTGTCATTTCCTGGTCTGTGACACTTTTTCTTTTCTTTCTCGAGGTGAATCTATAGGGCTGATACTTTCAGTAGACCCTGTTCAGTTGCATTGTTGATGCAGTGATTGTCCTGTTATCTTTCTTGCTCCAACCCCCCATGTGGATGTTAGAAACCCAGAGGAAGAAGGAAAATGCTTTACACAGTATTCTTAAGGCTAAACAGAAAAAAAAATGCAAAGTTAAAATAATGAAAGTAAGACTTTGGTGCAAAGTAATTTGTTAAACCAGCAGTCTAAACATGAATAAGCATCAGAACCTGAATCTTTGTAAGAAACCTCCACAGCTTAAACCTCAGGCCAAAGTGACACATCAGTCACTGTGATGAAAATCAGACAACCAAAATGATCACATACTGACTTTGATATTTAGATTTAGTAAATCCTGACTAACAGTTGTCCTGTGGCTATCACAACAAGGAATATTTTAGATGTCAACTACACTTAAGGATGTCGTCTCAACCCTGCAAGGCGGGACATCACAGGATTCTAAGTTTTGACTTGCAATATCTTTGGAAGAGGGTGGTTAGTTGTGAACCAATGTAGTCAGCAGACCGACTGCAGAGTTAGTACTTTGGCTATTTGGATCCTCTGATTCCTGGATGTTATGTCTTGTCTAGCTGCTTTATAGTGTATTCTGAGTCCTTGGATACTCTCTATCTACTCGCCTCTGCAGGCTTGGAGAGAATGGGTGTTAAGGGAGAACTTCTGAGCTTCATTACTGATAAGTCCATTGATGCAGATGAGATAGCTCCTTGGCTGTCCTTGTCCTTTAATGAGATGATCCTGTGGAGAATACTTGTATGAAGCTGATGTTCTCCCTGCATTTCTTCCTGGGATGTTCTCACTGGAAAAGAAAGGGCTGAGAGTGTTAATTGTATCCATGTGGTTTATATCAACTAGCGTTAATTGTATTCAGGTGGTGCGTATCAATTGAGAATTCGCTTGTATAGATTTATAAGAGAGTTGATCCAGGGTGTGGTGTTGGTGTAATGTGGAGTTCTATGAATAAAGGCTTGGAAGCAACTGAAGACTAGGCTCTAGTATTCTATCCTTCACCACCTGGCTATCCAATTTATAACAGAGAGGTGATATGATTGCTGTTTTTAGGATTCTAAAGGGACTACACAATGTAGACGATGACAAACTGTTTCACCTTGTCCAGAACAGTAGAACCAGAGGACACGGCCTGTGCTTCAAGGGGGGTAAATTTAAAACTAATCTACGGAAACATTTCAGTGAGTGAGCAGTAAATCTATGGAACCAACTTCCTAGGGAGATGATGGAAGCAGATAGTTTGATTCATATAGCAAATAAAATAGATTTCTTTCAAAAAATAATATTTTGGGATACAGTATATGAGTAATTTGAGACATGACATATGGTAAGTGTAGCATGCTTGGGAGGAACAGGTGACTTTGGTCCTATGGCTTCCAAAGCTTTCCACCAATGGGGTTTTTTGCCTCATGCCTGGATCTGTTGTGGACTAATTGATGTAGATTAGTCAACAATTCCATTATTGTTGTACCATGTGACTACCGGGATGGTAGATGGCGGTCTAGATGGACCATGGTCTTTTTGTCTAGCAATTACTGTGTTACTATGTTCCACTGTGCTGTTCCCCTTCTATATTGCTTCTCTGGTCCTGACAGGTTCCAGCCCTTCTCCTTTTGCTAAATCACTTGAGCCATAATAATTTTGGATGTCAGAGAGTGTGTTACAGGCTGTAGTGTAATTGAGGGTTCAGGTGGTTTATATGTAGAATAATGGATACCTGGGAGTGAGTTACAGACTGTAATCTTATTGAGGAGTTCAATTAATATCACCAAACATAAACAGGAGATCTGAAGCTTGAAATTAGAGTGTATCTTTAAATATTTCCAGTGTATCTAAAGAAAAAGAACTTTCATTTATATGTTACATCAGGATGTCCCAAAGTGCTTTACAGCCAATGAAGTACTTTTGAAGTGTAATCACTGTTGAAATGTAGAAAACATGGCACCCAATTTGCACACAGCAAGCTCTCACAAACAGCAATGAGATACTGACCTGATAATCTGTTTTTTAGTGATGTTGGTTGAGGGATAGATATTAGCCAGGGCACCTGCTCTTCTTCAAAATAGTGCCGTAGGATCTTTTACATCTGCCTTAGAGGGCAGATGGGGCCTTGGTTTAACATCTCATCTAACCTCCAACAGTACAGTGTTCTCTCAGTACTACACTGAAATGTCATCTTAGATTAGGTGCTCAAGTCTTGGAGTGGGGCTTGAACCCACAACCTTCTGACTCAGAGGCAAGAGTGATACCTACTGAGCCAAGGCTGATATCTTCTGCTTTTGTTTATAACACATCTTGTTTCAGTTTTAAGCTGATTCTTGCAGATTTATTGAGAAATAAGCTGTAGTTGAGAAATTCATTGTGCAGGGATATAATATTTTAATAGCCTAAAAATAGCAACAATAACCAATCAAAAACAAGAAAATGCTGGAAATACATAACAAGGCCACCAGACACAGAACAGATAGGTTACAGTTTCAGGTGTACACCCTTCATCAGAGCTGGAAACTGGGAGACAAATAAGCCTTTTTATAGTACTAAATGAGGGGGAATGGAAAGACACAAATAAAAGTCAAGAGTCAGCTGTGCTGGATATACAAAGATCATTATGCATCATTCTGCACTTCTTCAACTTCTTTCCACTTTTTAAAAAACCTATTTTCGGATCATTAAACATATTGGGGGTCATTTTCAATTTGGACGCAGAAAACTGGTGGTGTGGAATCGTTGCCCGTTTTACACCCGACTGACTTCAATGGAAGGGATAATCAGGCGAGGTGTATCCGGGTACCTGATCGGCAACTGCCAATTTTCTGCTCACGCCCAAATTGAAAATGACCCCCATTAATTGCTCGTTTATGATAGGAGCTAGTGACAAGTTGTATTAGAGAAGATAGCACCAACTGAAAAGCTAGCACAGGTCTCCTGTGCTGTGAGTCAGTTTACCCGACTCTTGACTCACACTTGGTTTTCTTCTGTATCCCCCTTTTGTTTCCTTCCGTTCTACAAGGTGGCTTGCTTAGCTCCCGTTTTATGGTTTTATGCAGGGTCTCTAGCCAAAACATACAGCCTAAGTTTCCTATTTTCAGATGCCGAGGGAACCCGCTACGTATTTCCAGCATTTTCTGTTTTATATCAGATTTCCAGTCTTTTTCTTTCTAACCAAAAATTGACTGTTGTTTTGTTTTGAAAAATAAACTTCCTTTTTGAGTGGGTTCCAGTTTATCCATTTAGTAAATTCTAGCACATTGATAAAAAACATTAAGATAATAGTCATGTCTCTGTACTCCCCTCGCAGCCACACTACATTGAAACCCAATGATTGTTTCTCCTCTTTTCATCTTAAGTTGATCAGTAACACTAACTCATAAAACATTCAACAGTTTTCAATATCTGTATCAACCGACCTTTAAACTACCCACATTTTAGTTATTATACAGAAGTAGTTTTTAAACTCCCTGATCAGTAGGAGAATTATACATTTTGGATGCAACAATTCGTTCTTGAGTTATATACGAGTATGGAGGGTGAATTTATACTGCCATTTCCAGGTCAATCTCACTTCACAACTCTGAAGCAGGTTTTCAGCATCAGTTGCATTCCTGATGTTAACATGATGATGACACGATGCTGCATGACTTATGGGAATTTCAGCTGCAGACCTAAATTCCCGAAGACTGCATTTATACTGCCAAAGAGATTTGTGTTTGTGGTGTGAAACTAGCTGGAAACCATTTTGCTGCATGTTAAAGCTGGATTATAAACTCACTTTTATTTATTTTGTGGTCCCTTAGAGACCCGATATGTTGACAAACAACTGACGATAATAATGGATCAAACAGCAAATATTAAATATTCTTTTTAAATGTTTGAGTTTCGGTGTTCATGTTTGCATCTTGCAGTTTAATTCACATCTGCTGCCATTGTGACTGCTTTTTTTGTTGTGTAGCCCCTGCACCATGTAACTGATGTGTTGTAATAGGGGGTTATAATAGGGTGTTTCCAAGGTACTGCACCCCTGTATGTGCGTGTGTGTGTATGCATGTATATGTATATATATTTATATAAAAGACAGAGTGTAATATGTATATATTATTTTAATATACTCTATTATAGAGGTTTAACATTCCTCACTTGGATCACTCTTGTATCTTGTAGCTCCCTCATTTCATGCAGCTCCCTTATCTAACCTTATTTCATTAAGCTTCCAGTGCCTCATCCCAGCTCCTCTTCTTGCTCAGCCTCTTGTCTCAGTCAGCTCATTACTCACAAAACTGCTGCTGCCGCCTCAATCTGTTCCTCCTCACCTCATACAGCTCCTGCCATCATAAACTATTGTACCTCACCTAACTCAGCCTCCAGTTACAGGGCCACCACAGAGAACGGTCAGATTAACTGATTTAATGATATAATGCACAAGATAGAAAAGAACGTTTTCTGTATGTGTGTGATATATATAAAACAAGATAGAAAATAGTTGCAGGATTCAAATGAGATCCATTTGATTAGATTTACAGGCTCATAACATGCTTTTTCTATCCAATAATCAAAAATCAGAATTTAGAATATAATTGTGGATTTGTTCTCTAATGGAAAATGTACATAAATATTTTGAAAATGGTACAAAAAGCACGATCACTACTCAAGATTTAATGATTATATCTACCATGTGTGTGGGGGCTGGGGTGGGCGATCGGGGTTTATAAAGTTCGAGGTAAATTCTATATTCGTAATCGAAGGGCTAATCTTTATGTGCCAGCTCGTCTGGATCTTCCTGATGACTCTCTGCAACAAGCTTCCCGCACACCAGTAAGTGATGTTGTTTCTATTTTGCCCTGCTCACCATTAACTAGCTCCAAATAAGATTAATTTTGTGGCATTTTTGATTGGATATTTAAGTTATTATAATTAGGAGAATGTCAAAACAGATATAAATAAAGCATTAGGACTCCCTGCTGATTCACTTAAATCATCAAATTGTGTTTCCCTTATTTGGAAACCAGAACAGGTCGTTTGGAATCCTGTATTTGCAGCCCTCCAAAATGAGAAAACAAAGACACATTTGAAATTCAGCCAAAATTAAACAACATTTTCTCAAATTAAATTGCGTTCTGTAATAAAAAAAACAAAACAAATAAGATTTTAACAGAAGCTTTGTTTGACAATTCAGTGATTGGCGTGAAGGAAGCTCGAGGAATTAGAATAGTTGAGGTGAGGTCCTGGTTTGTCCATGGAACTCAATCGCCAGTCACATTGCGGGGAGGACTTTTCTCAATATTAAAGCAATTTGATATGCCACATAACTGCAATGTTTACAAAGGTGATTAGCTCTTAATGGAAAGTCAGTCTTAAAAAAAATTCTTAACCCTTCCTCTTCTGGCAGGTCCAGAAAAACTGTAGTGTCCTTGGGCCAGGCACATTTTAAACTTTAAGCTCACACACTATGATGCTGTATCTACCAGTTCTCTAATGTACTTAGGCAAGAAGACAATAAAAAGAAGGGATTACAGCAATTAAAGCTACTGAAATCTCAGGATTACCTTTATTGCTGTGATTTTATCTCCAACTAAATATTTAAATACATGTTGAATTTATTTTTAACATTTCTGGGCTGCTCATCCATATTTCCTTTCTCCCCACTCTCTCCTTCACATTCTTTCTCTTTCCTATTATTTTAGCTTTACTTTTATATCTGTCCAAATATACTATATTTTAATCAATTATACTGTTTTTTCTTAAAAGAAAAATAAGCTAAAGATCTTATTTAACAGTCTTTCTCTGCCTCCTGGGCTGTTATCCTCTCTGCAGTACCGATATCCCAATAATCACTCAATGATGTGATAAATCACCAATGTTTAGCTCTGTGAAGAAAAAAAAGGAAAACAGTTAATAAAGAAATAACCAGGATTTGCCCAGCTCCACTTGCTCTTTCTCCTCCCAATTCCATATTATTGTTTGCCATTTTAAAACATTTTTTTGGTTCCCATGAACATGATATTCACCTGTTTACCTCAAACACTCCTTCCCTCTTGCTGCCCCGAAAATCACGACTAAATCTTCCCTAATGCTAATTCTTTGATTTGCTTTCTGAATCGCAATTCATCTCTCAATTTGTTCACAGGATGTGAGTGACACTAGCAAGACCACATGTATTGCCCGTTCCTAGTTGCCCTGAGAACGTGGTGGTGGATCATCTCTTTGACCCACTGCAGTTCTTGTGGTGATGGTGTTCTCACATTGGTGTTAGGTAGTGAATTCTAGGATATTGACCCAGTGGCAATGATATATGTCCAAGTCATGATGGTTTGTGACTTGGAGGGGAACTTGGAGGCAACGGTGTTCCTGTGATATTGCTGCTCTAGACCGTCTCATGGCTGGGAGATGCTGTCTAATATTGGGCCTTTACAAGTTTTTCTTGGTTTAGTTGTTGCTGAGATTCTGGCTATAATTCCTCTTGTCTGCTTGACATTACTGTTGATTTGCTTAAGCTTGATTTAGGTATCTGATTATTACAAGCTCGTACTTAAGTTTATTATTGTTGCAATATTACTGTCGTGTCTGCAGTGCAATTTTGACCACTGTTTTACATTTTCTTCTTAATTTGTGATTTTGTTTGTTTTCTTTTTTTGCGTTCTATTCATTTGGAAAGAGTAATGGTTATTAGTAAATCCCAACATGGCTTTTGGAATCAGAGGTTCTGTCTCACCAACTTGGTTGAATTTTTTGAAGAGCTCACAAAGTTGGTAGATGATGGTAGCCCTCTAAATATTTTGTGTCTTGATTTTCAAAAAGCCTTCAGTAAAGTGCCACACAGAAGACTGTTATGTAAGGTTGCATCCTGTGAGATTGGTGGGCAAATTTTGTTGGGCAGTGAATTGAATGCATTCATGTAAGTGACGGGTAGTTATTAATGATAGCAGCTCTGCTTGTGGTCCAGTCACTGCTGTAATCCTATAGGGATCCGTATGTTCCTCTTCTCCATCTTTACTAATAATTTGGATAAAGGCATCGGGGGAACAATTCTCAAGTTTGCTGTTGAGACAAAGATGTGGTGTGGGAGTTAAGATTTTAGATGCAATGACTAAACGGCAGGCTGGCCTGGATACATTGGGGGAATAGGCCAATGTGTGATAGAACCGGATAAATGCAATATGATGCATTTAGGACGAATTTCAGGCTTGTTCATTCCATGCACGGTTACCACTTAAGGCAACAGATAGGAAGAAGGACCTGGGGGTTGCAGTTCATGAAACATTAAAGGTCCATTATGACTAGTGTCGCAAGGCTGTAGGGAAATCGAACAGAGTGTTACAATGTATAGCTCGGGCAGTTAAATACAAAACTAAAAATACGATATTTATGTTATACAAGGTCTTGGTACAGCTGTGTCTAGAATTCCATGCCCTTTTTTGGTTCCCTCCCAAAGTGGGGAGAAGGTTTACAGAAGGATCACTAGAATGATATGTAGTCTTAGGTCTCTTAGTTATCAGGATAGTATGGGAAACCAAGGCTTTTTTCACTGAATAATAGTAGGTTTTGAGGGGATAAGATCGAGTGCTTTAAAAAAAGAGAATGGATTCTGTTCAGGTGGATAGGTTGCTTGAGCTAGATGGCAGTTTGGTGGCAAGGTAGCAAGCTCTCGTCTGAGTCAGAAGGTTGTGGGTACAGGCCTCACTGCAAGACATGAGCACATAATCTAGGCCAACACTGCAGGGAGTGCTGCATTGTTGAAGGTGCCAACTCTTAGATGAATTGGCAACCCGAGGCCCCATCTGCTTATTCAGTTGGACGTAAAAGATCCCATGGCATATTCAAAGCAGAACAGAGGAGTTCGTCCAGTGACATGATCAAGATTTATCCCTCAAACAACACCACAAAAACAGAAGACCTCATTGCTGTTTGTGTGACCTTGCTGTGTGCAAATTGGCTACTGCATTTGCTGACGTAACAACAGTGACTACAGTTCAAAAGTAATTCATTGGCTGTGATGCTCTTTGGGCTATCCTGAGAATGTTAACACAGAAACATAGAAACATAGAAAATAGGAGCAAGAGTAGGCCATTCAGCCCTTCAGGCCTGCTCCGCCATTCAAAATGATCATGGTGATCGTCTAACTCAGTACCCTGTTCCCGCTTTTTCCCCATATCCCTTGATCCCTTTAGCATTAAGAAATATATCTATCTCCTTCTTGAATACATCTAATGACTTGGCCTCCACTGCCTTCTGTGATAGAGAATTCCACAGGTTCACCACCCTCTGAGTGAAGAAATTTCTCCTCATCTCGGTTCTAAATGGCATACTCCGTATCCTGAGACTCTGACCCCTGGTTACGGATTCTCCAGCCATCGGGAACATCCTCCCTGCATCTAGTCTGTCTAATCCTGTTAGAATTTTATATGTTTCGATGAGATTAAAGGTGCTATATTAGTCTAATTTCTCCTCTCAAGTGTCATGAATAGTGTTGGGACCTCGAGAAACTCTATCTCAAGTACTCCCTACTGACTGCTATCTCTGGTGAACCAGACAGTGATTCACTAGCCAGGGAGAGGGGTTTGTGCCTTAGGTTCAAGTATGGTTAACCACACCAATAAATGCAATAAATGGATTTAAAGATTTGATTATTTATTTAGCATCAAGTTTCCTCACTTCAGGTGTCTTAGTTCAGCATAGACAGGCATACGACAGAACAGTCTACTTTACAACAGCAATATGGCCACATACATTCCAGTTTACCTGCAACCATGTGATCGACTCAGGGTCATCTGATGCAGTCAAGAGGCTTCATCAGCCCAGGCTGCCTCAGATGTGGGGTCTAGATCCCATTTTCCTTCGCAGCTATGTCCTAGCATATCCTACAATGCCATTTCCTTATTAAATTTGCTCAATCATAAATTTTAACTTCGGATTTTTTCCACTATGAATGTACTTCTATCGGTATTCAACAAAAAAGGCTCTAGTCTAGCCTCACATTTTCACTCTACCGTTATTTAGAAATCACGCTTCAGTGTGGTTAATCCGTTATCAGTTTGTACAATCTGACTAGACTAGGTCAGAGAACATATTTGTTCAATATTTGTATGTTCTTGTCAATTTCCATAGCACATGGGTGATTGTGGTCAAATTATTTTTTGCTTCAATAGGAAGTAGCATTTTCTAAATCTGTAGCTTTGCTCAGCTTCAAGAGGAAATGAGCAGAGGCCGCTTTTAAATACATAAAAATAGGTCAATTAACCCCTTCATCACTCCTTGAGAATCACTCACATTCTCGTATAAACAAAAGAATTACAACACAGTACGTTTAGCTTGGAGATCACTGAAAGGCTCATTTGGTAAAGTCAGTGTTTAACTCAACTCATAGAATCATAGAATGGTTACAGCACAGAAGGAGGCCATTCGACACATCGAGCCCGTGCCGGCTCTTTGTAAGAGCAATCCAGCGAGTCCTATTCCCCCACACTTTGCCCGTTTCCCAGCAAATTTTTTCCCTTCAATTATTTATCCAATTTCTTTTTGAAAGCCATGATTAAATTTGCTTCCACCACCCTTTCAGGCAGCACATTCCAGATCATAACTACTCGCTACCTAAAAAACATTTTCCTCATGTCGCCTTTGGTTCTTTTGCCAATCACTACGGACCAAATGCTGGAATATGGGATTAGAGTAGACAGGGCTTGATGGCCGGCGTGGACACGATGGGCCGAAGGGCCTCTATCCGTGCTGTATAACTCTATGACTCTATGACACCTTAAATCTGTGTCCTCTGGTTCTCGACCCTTCCACCAATGGAAACAATTTCTTTCTATTGACTTTATCTAAACCTTTCATGATTTTGAACACTTCTATCAAATCTCCTCTCAACCTTCTCTGCTCTAAGAAGAACAACTCCAGCTTCTCCAATCTATCCACGTAACTGAAGTACCTGTAAGGGAGATCCCAGAATCCATTACGTGACACAAGTTCTATATACATAGAGAGGGGAGGACTCGGGAGCAACATATGAAAACATAATTAGGTTAGTTTGCAGGGAGTATTCTTTTCGCAGAGAGTTATCGACCACTGGAATAGATTGACAGAATTTGCACTGAGTATGAATTTATTTATTTTTTTATTCGTTCATTGGATGTGGGCATCGCTGGTGAGGCCGACATTTATTGCCCATCCCTAATTGCCCTTGAGAAGGTGGTGGTGAGCCGCCTTCTTGAACCGCTGCAGTCTGTGTGGTGAAGGTTCTCCCACAGTGCTGTTAGGAAGAGAGTTCCAGGATTTTGACCCAGCGACGATGAAGGAACGGTGATATATTTCCAAGTCGGGATGGTGTGTGACTTGGAGGGGAACGTGCAGGTGGTGTTGTTCCCATGTACCTGCTGCTCTTGTCCTTCTAGGTGGTAGAGGTCACGGGTTTGGGAGGTGCTGTCGAAGAAGCCTTGGCGAGTTGCTGCAGTGCATCCTGTGGATGGTACACACTGCAGCCACTGTGCGCCGGTGGTGAAGGGAGTGAATGTTTAGGGTGGTGGATGGGGTGCCAATCAAGCGGGCTGCTTTGGCCTGGATGGTGTTGAGCTTCTTGAGTGTTGTTGGAGCTGCACTCATCCAGGCAAGTGGAGAGTATTCCATCACACTCCTGACGTGTGCCTTGTAGATGGTGGAAAGGCTTTGGGGAGTCAGGAGGTGAGTCACTCACCGCAGAATACACAGCCTCTAACCCCTGCTCTTGTAGCCACAGTATTTATATGGCTGGTCCAGTTAAGTTTCTGGTCAATGGTGATCCCCAGGATGTTGATGGTGGGGGATTCGGCGATGTTAATGCCGTTGAATGTCAAGGGGAGGTGGTTAGACTCCCTCTTGTTGGAGATGGTCATTGCCTGGCACTTGTCTGGCGCAAATGTTACTTGCCACTTATCAGCCCAAGCCTGGATGTTGTCCACGTCTTGCTGCATGCGGGCTCGGACTGCTTCATTATCTGAGGGGTTGCGAATGGAACTGAACACTGTGCAATCATCAGTGAACATTCCCATTTCTGACCTTATGTTGGAGGGAAGGTCATTGATGAAGCAGCTGAAGATGGTTGGGCCTAGGACACTGCCTTGAGGAACTCCTGCAGCAATGTCCTGGGGCTGAGATGATTGGCCTCCAACAACCACTACCATCTTCCTTTGTGCTAGGTATGACTCCAGCCACTGAAGAGTTTTCCCCTGATTCCCATTGATTTCAGTTTTACTAGGGCTCCTTGGTGCCACACTCGGGGGCAATTAGGGATGGGCAATAAATGCCAGCCTCGCCAGCGACGCCCACATCCCATGAACGAATAAAAAAAATGCTGCCTTGATGTCAAGGGCAGTCACTCTCACCTCACCCCTGGAATTCAGCTCTTTTGTCCATGTTTGGACCAAGGCTGTAATGAGGTCTGGAGCCGAGTGGTCCTGGCGGAACCCATACTGAGCATCGGTGAGCAGGTTATTGGTGAGTAAATGCCGCTTGATAGCACTGTCGACGACACATTCCATCACTTTGCTGATGATTGAGAGTAGACTGATGGGGCGGTAATTGGCCGGATTGGATTTGTCCTGCTTTTTGTGGACAAGACATACCTGGGCAATTTTCCACATTGTCGGGTAGATGCCAGTATTGTAGCTGTACTGGAAAAGCTTGGCTAGAGGCGCAGCTAGTTCTGGAGCACAAGTCTTCAGCACTACAGCCGGGATGTTGTCGGGGCCCATAGCCTTTGCTGTATCCAGTGCACTCAGCCCTTTCTTGATATCACGTGGAGTGAATCGAATTGGCTGAAGACTGGCTTCTGTGATGGTGGGGATATCGGGAGGCGGCCGAGATGGATCATCCACTCGGCACTTCTGGCTGAAGATGGTTGCAAACGCTTCAGCCTTGTCTTTTGCACTCACGTGCTGGACTCCGCCATTGTTGAGGATGAGGATGTTTACAGAGCCTCCTCCTCCTGTTAGTTGTTTAATTGTCCACCACCATTCACGACTGGATGTGGCAGGACAGCAGAGCTTTGATCTGATGGTTATGGAATCGCTAAGCTCTGTCTATAGCATGTTGTTTCTGCTGTTTAGCATGCATGTAGTCCTGAGTTGTAACTTCACCAGGTTGGCACCTCCTTTTTAGGTACGCCTGGCACTGCTCCTCTACACTCCTCATTGAACCAGGGTTGATCCCCTGGCTTGTTGGTAATGGTAGAGTGAGGAATATGCTGGGCCATGAGGTTACAGATTGTGCTGGAATACAATTCTGCTGTTGCTGATGGCCCACAGCGCCTCATGGATGCCCAGTTTTGAGCTGTTCTGAATCTATCCCATTTAGCACGGTGGTAGTGCCACACAACATATTGAATGGTGTCCTCAGTACGAAGATGGGACTTCGTCTCCACGAGGACTGTGCGGTGGTCACTCCTACCAATACTGTCATGGACAGATGCATTTGCGATGGGCAGATTGGTGAGGACGAGGTCAAGTAAGTTTTTCCCTTGTGTTGGTTCGCTAGCCACCTGCCAGAGGCCCAGTCTAGCAGCTATGTCCTTCAGGACTTGGCCAGCTCGGTCAGTAGTGGTTGGTACCGAGCCGCTCTTGGTGATGGACATTGAAGTTCCCCACCCAGAGTACATTTTGTGCCCTTGCTACCCTCAGTGCTTCCTCCAAATGGTGTTGAACATGGAGGAGGACTGATTCATCAGCTGAGGGAGGGCGGTAGGTGGTAATCAGCAGGAGGTTTCCTTGCCCATGTTTGACCTGATGCCATGAGATTTCATGGGGTCCAGGGTCAATGTTGAGGACTCCCAGGGCCACTCCCTCCTGACTGTATATCACTGTACCGCCACCTCTGGTGGGTCTGTCCTGCCGGTGGGACAGGACATACCCAGAGATGGTGATGGAAGAGTCTGGGACGTTGGCTGAAAGGTATGATTCTGTGAGTATGGCTATGTCAGGCTGTTGCTTGACTAGTCTGTGGGACAGCTCTCCCAATTTTGGCACAAGTCCCCAGATGTTAGTGAGGAGGACTTTGCAGAGTCGACTGGGCTTAGTTTTCCTTTGTCATGTCCAGTGATCCGTCCGGTTTTATTCTTATTGTGACTTTTTTTAAGCGAGATTTTACAACTGAGTGGCTTGCTCGGCCATTTCAGAGGGCAATTAAGAATCAACCACTTTGCTGTGGGTCTGGGGTCACATATGGGCCAGATGGGGTAAGGACAGCAGGTTTTCTTCCCGAAAGGGCATTAGTGAACCAGATGGGTTTTTACAACAATTTGGTAGATTCATGGCCACCATTACTGATACTAGTATTTTAATTCCAGATTTTTATTTAATTAATTGAATTTAAATTCCCCAGCTGCCATGGTGGGATTTGAACTTATGACTCTGGATTACTAGTCGAATAACATAACCACTATGCTACCGTACCCTGTACAAGCCTTCAAAGAGGAACTGTATGAGCTCCTTCGAGTGGAAATATTTGACATTATAGATGTTAGATTTGTTAGCTGTGACTAGTGACAATCTCCTGGAGCTTGCTGGACTTTGACGGTCAAAGAGGAATTTCTCAGTTTCATACAGGCAAGATACAACAACATAAAACCACACAAAAGTCATCAATTAGTTGACAGCATCATTCAGAGAAACCATTTGGATGGCTAGTGTGGGAAATGAAAATGACTGGAATGTACAGTAGGGGGTGCAGTTCTGAAGTCAGAGCGTGATGCATCTGAGTTGGAGGTGCTCAATGGAACAATATTATCCAAGACTTGTATATGATTGGTGGTTAAAAAATTGTCAGCAAACAATATAGCTTGCTGTAAAGCAGGTTAATCAATTGCTGTTTACTGAGGGAAGGAAAAACTTAAGGTGCTATTATTAATATGTTTTATTAATGAAATACAACCGGGGAAAGTAACTAAGCAACAGACAATTTTAGTATTTTGTAGAGATATTAGAATATATATCCACACATATACACGCACGCACATACACAGAGCAGCAATTTTGAATAAAGGTATTTAGATAACTGGCTGCAATGGAAGAAGTTTGGTGGTGCCCAAAAACTGCTGTGATTTATTTTCCTGATATGCTATGGTGACTTACCTTTCATTTGCACCCGTGGAGCACTCAGTAACTGGGTGTAAAGCAGAGGAAAAAGGTGTGCAGAATCATTACGCTGGGTCTC
This sequence comes from Heptranchias perlo, assembly GCF_035084215.1. NCBI lineage: Eukaryota > Metazoa > Chordata > Chondrichthyes > Hexanchiformes > Hexanchidae > Heptranchias > Heptranchias perlo. The sequence goes on from NC_090333.1 coordinate 25,599,422, forward strand.
CTCCCCCCATTACGTTAGCATTGATTTCCCGGGGATTCCCCAGGGGAGAGGATTAGCGTAGTTGAGCTCCAATAAGGTGCAGCTGTGTTAGTGAGGCAGGAGAGGGGCGGGATCTGGCCCTCTCACCTTCTCCCCAACACCCAGCAGATGCCTATTTTCAGGGGAACCCAGAAGAAGTGGGATTTAGGTGTGTTCCCAGCCCCTCTCAGCGCAGTGCAGGAAGTGCTTCAAATGACCTCTCAAGAGAGCAAGGGTGAGTAGAGCTCTCCATTTCTCTCAACACATGGCAACACTCCATTCCACCTCCCTCACTCTCAACAATTCCCTCCCCTCCATCACATTCTTCATACCCAATACAAGGCCAGACTACACCACTTGTCATTCGCATTACAAACACACACTCGCCTATTTCTTGCTCCCTTCACAACAGCCACTAGCAGCATTGCCTTCAAGCTTGCTAGCCTAGGCACAATCACCATCTTCTCTCATGTCTGCTTCCTCACTTCACACAAGACACACCTGCTTTCAATTCAACACCTCCCCATCCTGAATGCCTCTTGCCTCTTCTCCCTCTTAGCATCTATACAATAATCAGAAGCCTCACACATCTGCACTCTCCTTTGTACAAGAGACAAGAGACACTCACTAACTCTCACCCTCTCTCTCCCTGTGCAGGATGATAGGGGAGACAACATCAGGGGGCGGAGTAAGCCCGGGGGAGGACTGCCCATTCTCACGGTGCTGTAGGAACTGGAGCAGCAAGCACTGGAGATCAATGGCTGGCAGCATAGGATATCTTTAGGCCAGGGGTTTTTGTGAACAGGGTCTCTGACTATTACTTGCATCTCTTTATGAACTTCTGAAAAAAGGCACAATCATGCAGTTTGACTACATCGAGCGGGATTGTGACGACCATCATCTGCAGCTGACAAGCTTCTCAGTGCCATCTTAACCCTTGTCCCTTTCCTCCAGGTCCTTTTCAACAGCCACAGCCCGCAGAGGAGCAGAATCCTTCTGAGGAGACACCATCATACATTCCATAACTGCCAAGCACCAACAGAGAGATTGACATGCCAGTGGGATTAGAAGTAGAATGGTCTGTACATGGCGAAACACCCACCACTAGTGAGCAGCAGTAGGTACTGGTGGCAGGGACAGCCCAGGAGATAGCTCGCCAGAGGGTGAGGTCCTCTCCTAGCTCTGGAGGGGAACAGAGATGCGGACTTCAGAATCCCACCAAAGAGAACAAGTCTGCTTGCTTCACACAAGCAGTGATATCATATATTGGAAAGCCTGCCACAGAGTTTCACCACCATGGCTGAGAGTATGGAGGAGTCCACTTCCAGCCTATGTGGTGTCATCTCTTAGGGCATCAGCACTCTGCAGTCCACCTCAGAGAGTGTGGCTACATCCAGGGATGCTGCAGCTGGGCCCTCCCAACAAGAGTCAATGTTCACAGCCTTTGCAAACTTGGTGGAAGCTCAAACAGCTGCCATTTCAGGCTCTGGGCTCAAACCTTTGCTCCACCATGGAGAGGCAGATGTCCACCTTGGACAGATCAATGGAGCAAATGGATATTGATTTTCAAAACTCATTTTCTGCATTTTTCTCCCCTGCAGATCAGCTGAGCCCTAGACCCATGGAAGTGGCAGTGGTGCAATGGGAGTGGAACATGCTGTCCTCTCTTAGGAGGTCAGCACGTCTTCAACCAATACCAACCATGGGGCCAGAAAGCCAGCTGGGCCAGACTGCCCTGGCAGCCGAAGTACTGCAGTCTGTAGTCAGGCCTTCTCAGGCTCAAGCTTTACTGAATGGTTCTGATGAATTCATGTTTCTCCAATTGCTTTGTAATTTCATCCTGTGTTATAGACTCTAGTAGTTTACCAGCCACTGAAGTAAGACTGATCATTTTCTGGCATAGTCCCATCTCCTTTTTTGAAGGGAAGAATTATATGTGCCTCTCTCCAGTCCCCTTGCATAATTTTCCTTTCAACTGAATTTTGGAAAATTATAGTCAGAGCCTTTGCTATTTCTTCCCTAGCTTCCCTCAAGATCCTCAGACATAAAGGTCTGGATTTTTACTCCGAGCTGTGGAGAATGCGGGGGCTGGGAGGGGTGGAGTATTTCCGGGAAAGCCGCAGGTATGGGTTTTCCGGACGTCCTTACAATTTTGACGGAAGGACTACTTTTACATTTTTTCTGCAGGTTTCCCGCATGACAGCCCGTCAGATTGACAGGCAGGCTGTCTGTCAGATGGGAAAGCAACTGGGGAATGGATTGGAGGTGAGTCTGACATAGGGGGCTTGGGGCCGGACATTGGTGGGGGTGGGTCAGTCATTGGTGGGACCTCGGACATCGAGGAGGGGGGCGTCAGACATCGGGGTGGGGAGGGCTCGGACATCGGGGGGGGGGGCATCTCGGACATTGAGAGGGGTTGGACGTCGGGGGGGTCTTGGACATCGGAGGGATGGTCATCGATGAGGGGGGTCAGACATCGAGGGGGGTTCTCGGAGATCGGGGAGGGGTCTGCGGTCATCGGGGTGGGCGGGGTCGGTCGAATGTGTGTGTGGGATTGTGGCAGGTTGGGCCTGGAGGAAACACTTCTGCTCCTCCTGGCCCACAAGCAGTGCAATAAAGGCACTCATCTGTTGATCGGGTCCTTCTCGCCTCCTCTTACGTAGCGTGAAGCAGAAGGCCTGGGTATCCCGGCCCCCAGGAGTTAAAAATAAAACAGCTATTAAAATGATGGCACACAGCCTCCTTAAAAGATTTTACTGACTGACCCGCCTCCTGAGAGTGGATTGGTCGCCGACCCTTCGACCCGCCTCTGTTAAAACCGGAAGTGGGTGCCTTGGGGTCGGCTTTTACATTTTTACAATTTTTACCTTCCCACCCTCCCCCATCGACCCATCCTTGGGGGTTAAAATTATCCCCAAACTATCAGGTTGCAGTGATTTTCTGCTTTACATTTGAGTAACTTCTTTAGTACCATTTCTCTTTGAATGGTGCTACCATCCCAATAACAGCCTCGTGTATAAAAACTGAGGTAAATTATTTATTTAGTACCTCTACCATTCTCTCACTCTCACTACAAGCTTACCTGTTAAGGAATTTGGCTCATATTTCTCAGCCTGGTCCGTCCATCAGTCGGGTGTAGTATTCTAGTGCATAGCTTATTGTTTGCCTGACAACCTACTATCTTAGATACTTTGTGCACAAGGTCAAGTTTCGGTTCATAGGAACAGCATGTTTGTCTACGACAGCTGACTATTCCGTTGAAGACAAGTAAAAAATATTTGATGAGTGCCTGAACTGTAATCATAATTAAGTGCAATAATGTTCGGTCAAATTATCTATTCTCCCTCTTTATAAGGAAATACTTCCTCTGTGCACTTTATGTAAAAAAAAATCATAAACCTGCTTATAAAGTTCCCTACACAATAAAAATCACCCTTAAGTGCCTTCTCTGTTTTGGAGGTTAATGAGCAGTGTACCCAATACTTTCCAGTCTCTACACAAGTGTATTATATCAACCCCGATCATAGAATCAATCATAGAAAGGTTACAGCGCCGAAGGAGGCCATTCGGCCCATTGAGTCCACACTGGCTCTATGCAAGAGCAATCCAGCTAGTCCCACTCCCCCGCCCTATCCCCGTAGCCCCACAAATTTTTTACTTTCAGTTGTTATCCAGTTTCCTTTTGAAGGCCATGATTGAATCTGCCTCCACCACCCCCTCGGGCAGTGCATTCCAGATCCTAACCACTCGCTGTGTAAAAACGTTTTTCCTCATGTCACCTTTGGTTCTTATGCCAATCACCTTAAATCTATGCCCTCTGGTTCTTGACCCTTCTACCTGATACACTTGTCCATTCTTTCACATCACCCAGACACACTGTTATCATCAACCTTTCCAGGAAGTGACAACTCAACAACTTTTCTTGTGACTCCCAAATAATGTGCCCACACTATGGGGGGAATTTTAACCCCCTCAAGACGGGCGGGAGAGGGTCGGGGTTAAAATGGCAAATATATGAAACCCGATCCTCTCCCGCCCGCATCCTCAGCATTTTCGGGTTCCCCCCCCCAACCCCAAACATGCTCCCCTTCTCCCTCCCCGTAAATATTGGGGCCTATGTCATTATTCACATCATAATCAGCTTCACTTTTTTCTTGAGCTGGTTCAAGGACTTTCCCATGAATCATTCTTGTTGTCCAACTAATTTTCAGCAAATGTGTGTAGCATCATAACTCAAATGTCTCCAGTCTTCTCATTTAACAGTCAAGGTCCAGTTTTCACATCTGTACAATGCTGTTTTCCTCACACAATATACTTCTCACATTTTACTTCTGGGGGTGATTTTAACCCTAGCCGCCCAGGGGAAACTGGTCGATTGGGCAGTTAAAATGCAATGGGTTACTTACTTGCCAGAAAGCCGCTTGGATCCTGCTGACTGTGATTATTGCTCAGGCTTCTGGACAGGTGCCCTGAGCCACCTGCCCAAAGCTGGCGGGGTCCTTCTTTAAATATGCAGATCAGGGTTTGACGACATCGTTGGGCCCTGGCTTCGATTTTAACTCAGGCCTGAGAGAGGAAGTCGCATCGGCTAACCAGAAAAGGCAAAGAGAGTCGGGACCTGCCAGGAAGATGAAGAAGCCCAAACAGGTCAATTTTCAACTTTCCATTGTGGAGCTAGAACGAGCAGGAGTATTATGAAAACCCGATTGGTTCATTAATGTCCTTTAGGGAAGGAAACCTGCCGTCCTCACCACACCACCGTGGATGACTCCTAACTGCCCTCTGAAGTAGCCTAGGAAGCCACTCAGTTGTATCAATTCGAAAAGAAGGCCCACCGCCACCTTCTCAGGGCCACTAGGGATGGGCAATAAATACCAGACTTGCCAATGATGCCCAGATTCCAAGAATGAATATAAAAAATACAGGTCTCTGCCCCCATTTTCTCTCTGTAGCACTTAGAAGTTAAACTGTAGCTTGGAACTTTGTAATTTTGAACAATCTGCTATAGTGTTAATGGCCACTTCATCTCTGAACATTGAGATTGGAACAGAAGTATGCAATAAGTTTGCCCCTATTGCCTGGCCCCTGTCACTAAATGCCTGAGTTGCACCTTTTTGTAAGCAGGAATGTGAAAAAATTGAAGGCAAGGATTCATATGTCTCAAACTGTGGCCATTTTCAGACGTCCAAACTGAAATCAGAACCCTTCCTCTTTCCACTCAGTGTTTGTTTGTTTGTTGGGAGAATATTGGAAAGAAAAGTGATTCCAGTCAAGCATGAGAGGAAGGCAAAGTTAGATGCATGGGTCCATAATGGGCCAATTTGTGGACAGAAGTGCTGAAGCCTTCCCCTAGTTAGTATGTGAATAGATTAGCGGGTAATATAAAACGGAACACAAAAGTCTTTTATAATGGTACAATAGTAAAAGAGTAGTCAAAGGAAGGGTTGGACCGATTAGGGACAAAAAAGAAGATCTTCTTGTGGAGGCAGAGGGTACGGCTGAGGTACTAAATGAATACTTTGCATCGGTCTTCACGAGAGGATGCTGCCAATATAGCAGTAAAGGAGAAGGTAGTAACAATATTGGATAGGATAAAAATAGATAAAGAGGAGTTACTTAAAAGGTTGGCAGTACTCAAAGTAAATAAGTCACCTGGCCCAGATGAGATGCATCCTAGGTTACTGAGGGAAGTAAGGGTGCAAACTGCAGAGGCTCTGGCCACAATCTTCCAATCCTCCTTAGATATGGGGGAGGTGCCAGAGGACTGGAGGATTGCAAATGTTACACCACTGTTCAAAAAAGGGGAGAGGGATAAACCTGGCAATTATAGGCCAGTCAGCCTAACGTCGGTAGTTGGGAAACTTTTAGAGACAATAATTCGGGACAAAATTAATTGGCACTTGGAAAAGTATGGGCTAATAAATGAAAGTCAGCACCGATTTGTTAAAGGAAAATCGTGTTTGACTAACTTGAGTGAATTCTTTGATGAAGTAACGGAGAGGGTTGAGGAGGATAGTGTGGTTGATTTTGTATATATGGACTTTCAAAAGGCATTTGATAAAGTACCATATATTAGACTTGTTAGCAAAATTCAAGCCCACAGGATTAAAGGGACAGTGATAGCATGGATACAAAATTAGCTAAGGGACAGAAAGCAGACAGTAGCGGTGAACGGTTGTTTTTCAGACTGGAGGGAAGTATACAGTGGTGTTCCCCAGGGGTCAGTATTAGGACCACTACTCTTTTTGATATACATTAATGACCTGGACTTGGGTATAGAGGGTAAAAGTTCAAAGTATACAGATGACACGAAACTCAGGAATGTAATAAACAATATGGAGGATAGTAACAGGCTTCCGGAGGACATAGACAGGTGAAATGGGCAGACACGTGGCAGATGAAATTTAATGCAGAGAAGTCTGAAGTGATACATTTTGATAGGAAGAATGAGGAGAGGCAATATAAATTAAATGGTACAATTTTAAAGGAGGTACAGGAACAGAGAGACCTGGGGTGTATGTACACAAATCTTTGAAGGTGGCAGGACAAGTTGAGAAGGTTGTTAAAAAAGCATATGGGATACTGTGCCTTATTAATAGAAGCATAGAGTACAAAAGCAAGGAAGTTATGCTCGTCCTTTATAAAACACTGGTTAGGCCTCAGCTGGAGTATTGTGTTCAATTCTGGGTACCACACTTCAGGAACGATGTCAAGGCCTTAGAGAGGGTGCAGAAGAGATTTACTGGAATGGTACCAGGGATGAGGGACTTCAGTTATGTGGGGAGACTGGAGAAACTGTGTTTATTCTTCATAGAGCAGAGAAGGTTAAGAGGAAATTTGATAGAGGTGTTGAAACTCATGAACGGTTTTGATAGAGTAAATTAGGAGAAATTGTTTCCAGTGGCAGAAGGGTTGGTAACCAGAGGTCACAGATTTAAGATGATTGGCAAAAGAACCAGAGGCGATATGAGGAAACATTTTTTTACGCAGAGTTTTGTATTGATCTGGAATGCACTGCCTGAAAGGATGGTGGAAGCAGATTCAATAATAACTTTCAAAAGGGAATTGGATAAATACTTGAAGGGAAAAGATTTACAGGGCTATGGGGAAAGAGCAGGGGAATGGGACAAATTGGATAGCTGTTTCAAAGAGCCAGCACAGTCATAAAGGGCCAAATGGCCTCCATCTATGCTGTTACATACTATAATTCTATGATGATTCCTGTCCTCTTTCATTTAATCCATGAGCAATGTATAACCCAGTAGATGTGGTTATAGAAAATCAGAGCTTCTCCATTTTGCATTTAAATCAACTGTAACATTAACTCAGATAATTTGAAAGATAAAAAAAATAATAAAAGCAGCACTTGACAGATAACAGGGTTGTAACATGTTTTAATTGATGAACTGAGATAACAGCCGCAACCAATCTCGGGGATGATAAATAATTCTTGGAATTACAAGGCAAAATCTAATCGAGGGCCACAGATTGCTGAGAAACTTGAAATTCAATTACAATCTTAAATTTTCTGACAAGTTGTCTTGGATTATTTAGAATTATGTATAAACAGTGAATTTTTCATGAAAAAAATGTTATCTTTTCCAATGCAAGTTTCTTTGACTTTGTAAGAAAGAAAGAACTTGCATTTATATAGCGCCTTTCATGACCTCAGGCATCCCAAAGCACTTCACAGTCAATGAAGTACTTTTGAAGTGTAGCCGCTGTTGTAATGTAGGGAAGTAGAGCAGCCAATTTGCGCACATCAAGGTCCCACAAACAGCAATGAGATAAATGACCAGATAATCTGTTTTAAGTAATTTCGGAAGAGGGATAAATGTTTGCCAGGAGAGCTTCCCTGCTCTTATTTGAATAGTGCCAGGGATCTTTTATGATTTTAACATGGTGGTGGGAAGTCTGCGGGTGGGTGAGAAGTCGTGTGGGAAATCCGGAAGAATTTCCTGCATGTCAGTTTGACCGATCGCGTCTAAATTGAAGCCCCTTAATTTTACTTCCGGTTTTGCGTCTCCAAGCTGCACAGCAGGCGTTCTACGTACCCGAATGACATGCTGTGAACCAAAGGGTTTAAACTGCCATTGCAACATTGGATTTTGAAGAAAGGAGGAAAATTCAAAAATGCACCATCATAGGGCAAAGGCAGCATCCTGTTTCAGCCACTCCTCTCTTGAGTTGCTACTGGCTGATGTCAGCAGCAGGAGGGAAGTCCTATACCCAGCTGATTGGAGGAATCACCCTGATTCTGCCACCAAGAAGGTGTGGCTGGAGGTGGCAGAGGCGATTAGTAGTGGGAGCACGGTGCCCAGGTCATGGGTGAAATGCAGGAAGCACTTTAATGATCTAAACCAGGTCGGGAAAAGTGAGTACAGCTATTGTTTCACCCACATCCTGTGTTGTACAATACCCCTCCACCCCCTCACTCAGGTAAATTATTGATAAGATCAATTCATGATGTGTGTGAAGGATGTTAAAGTTCTATCACCAGTCGTTTGCGGGTTGTCAGTCTCGCCATCACATCACTTCCCACACCCACTTAAGTCTCATCATCAACTTACCTTCACTTTATATGCCCTTCCTCACCTCCCCATTTGTGAACCCACCACTGCCACTCACCTCAAGCCTGATTCAATGTGATGAATCTGTCTGATACTCTCCCTCTGATGCATCTGTTTCATTGTCAGCCTCACCCAAAGTAATGTAATCATCGGGTGAACATGTCACCCTCACCCACTCACACGTCTGTTCTTTCTCCCCTCGTAGGAGAAAAGAACGCAAAATGCACGGGAGAGGAGTAGGACTGGAGGGGACCCACCACAAATAGCGCCCCTGACAGATGCGGAGGAGGAGGCGATGGACATAAGTTGCACGGTTGCACACCTGGTTGTCGGAGATGGCGAGACTGGCAACCCTCAAACGTCTGGTGACAGAACTTTAACATCCTTCACACACATCATGAATTGATGTTATCAATAATTTACCTGTTGCACACCTCAGTATGCTCATTGGAAACTAACCTCTGAGATGATTATTTAATATTGCTTTATGTTCTCTTGCAGTGCCTTCAAGAATTGATGACGAGGCAGGCACCATTGAAGAGGGCCATTCCGAAGAGGAGCTCAATTCCTCAGAGGGTGCACCGTCACATCACATCCAGCCATGCACCAGTGCAGATACTGGCTCTTTGGTGGGTCCTGTTAGACAGATAGTTGGGTTGACACCTGGTGATTCAACACTCACAAATGTGCACGCAGACACTGGTGGCAGGGGCAGCTGTGGAGAGTCCATGTCAGGGGGCGCACTCCTCTCCAAGCTCTGCTCAGCTGGACACAGATGCTGAACCTTGGGGGACATTGTTGAGAATGAGAATGATCGAAAGTACAGCTCCCTTTTGTGAAATCACCCTTTCATGTGCTTCCTCATGAACGCCAAGATGCGATGCCACCCATTGGGCGCATGTACAATGGGTGTATGGGTGGTCGAAGGACTGTTTTGTGCAAATGGAGGTGGGGGGGTTGGGCTGGTGCTGGTGTTGGTTGTTCCAGGCGGTCTGACTACTTCACTATCTTCAGTTTGCAGATCTCATTATGAGAACCTGTTAGATATGAGTGAATCCCAGGCAGTGCGCTGCTGCTCTGGCGATGGGTTCCACACCTTCATCCTTGTCCTCGCCCTCCTCTTCCACATCTTCTTCTTCAATGTTGCCGGTAGATGTGGATGCTTCAGGAGCGCATTCAACCTCCTCCACCTCTATCCCTCTCCACTGGACGATGTTGTGCAGGAAACAACACATAACTATTATTCTGCACACCCTTGCTGACTAGTACTGAAGGGCTCCCCTAGATTGATCCAGGCACCTGAAACACATCTTCAGCATTCCCATGGCTTGTTCAATGACAGACCTGGTGGTGATGTGACTGTTGTTGTACCACTGATGCGCCTCGTTGGTGGGGTTTCTCATAGGTGTCATGAGCCACATCTGCAGGGGATATCCCTTGTCTCCAAGGAGCCAGCCCTTAAGTCTGCCTTGTGCTTGGAAAAAGGCCGGGATGTTGGATTCGTGCAGAATGAAGGAATTATGGCAGCTGCCAGGGAATTTGGCACACACCTGCAGAAACCTCTTCCAGTGATCGCAAACCAGCTGAAGGAGTGATATCCCTTTTGGTTTATGAACAGTCCTGGCTTATGTGGAGTTCCTCGTATTGCTATGTGTGTGCAATCAATTGCACCCTGCACCCATGGGAAGCCAGCCAGAGAGTTGAAACCCACTGTCCTTTCAGTCTGGCTGATGTCATCACAGGGAAAGTTGATGTAGTATGTACATAAGTGCAGACGACTGAGACACCCTAGAGATGTCACCGATGGCACCCTTGAAGAATCCGGAGGTGAAGAAATTGAGGGCAGTGATGACTTTAACTGTGACGGGCAATGCCTGGCCACCAGGCCCAGCCGGGAGCAGCTCTGCATAAAGGAGGCTGCAGATGTCTGTGACCATCTGGCGACTCAATCTGAGCCTGTGTAGGCTTTGCTCCTCAGAGAGATCTAGGAAGCTCAGCCTCTGCCTGTAGACCCTCTCATGTGGGTAGTGCCTCCTGCGACTTCGGCCCCTCCATTGGTCCCCTCTCTGCTTTTCTCAAGTTCCTTATGGTGCACCTCTGTTTTGTGCACCTGCAACTCCCTGATGGTGACGTGCCTCCTCCTCAGATGTACTGTAGAATAAATCCATTGCGCCTCCCATCCTGATGTTGTCAGTTTGAGGGGGTCCAAAATGTAGGTAAATTTGTCTGAACACAAGAATTCTGTGTCTTAACAAAGAAATCTCAGTCTAAACACAAAGAGCTCCCAGCCAAAGGTTTGTCTGAGAGAACTGAGCGCCCTGCTGCAAAAGCTCACCTTTTCACACGTATCAATCACTGATTTAAAGGTCCAAATGAGGGTCGGCTGCAACTCGCCTCCATTTCCATGGCATGTTTCAGAGGCCACGGGAGACACGTTCAGGGAAAGTTAAAATCATTTGGCTGAATACACAAAGATTTAATCACCTTAAGTGCTTCAAGAGTGTTAATTGGCTCTTTAAATATCGGCCCGCTGGCTTTAAATGCTGGTGGGACTTAAGGGTTTCTGTTGTACGCGCGCATCCAAACGCGCCTGGGTCAAACCTGGAAGTGGGCACTTTGAGCCAGGATGCGATCCCACTCCCAAAACTTAGTATTTTCACTGCCCACCCATCCCCAACCCTTTTTTAAAAATTCGTTCATGGGATGTGGGCGTCGCTGGCAAGGCCAGCATTTATTGCCCATCCCTAATTGCCCGTGAGAAGGTGGTGGTGAGCCGCCTTCTTGAACCGCTGCAGTCCATGTGGTGAAGGTTCTCCCACAGTGCTGTTAGGTAGGGAGGTAAAATTACCCCCATCGTCTCTAACGGAACAGCAGTCCCTCAGTGCTGCATTGAAGCATAAACCTAGATTATGTACTCAAGAATGGGGCTTGAACCCATAACCTTCTGAGCCAAGGCTGGCATCTTTGCAATTTCCTGTTTTCTTTGCACTGTTATACAACAGAAGAGTTCAATAAAGAGCTTTATGTTAGACTGGAAATATGAATTTATGATGAAGAGCCTCAAGAAACACTTTCTTCATAAAACAAGTCCTTAAGGGCTAGGTTTTATGAGCTTAATGTAGTTTTAGTAGTTTTTTTCAGAGGTGAATCACCAGTGATTCAACTTCGTGCTATGAGATTATCCTAATTTCTGATGGCATCAAAATTGTAACCAGTTTCTGCAGAACAGGGTTGAAAAGTCATACACTCAGATCAGTCTGTCAAGAAAAATAACAGTGTAACTGTCAACACTCTCCACCCCCTCACATGTCATACGCACACTGAATTAGAGAGTTAAAGGAGCAGGCACTCTGATTGTACCACTAACAATCTAACAATAACAAGTAGGCAGTTTAAGAAATGGATATTGTGGGACAAAAAAGGATCGAGCTTTTCCTATCTTATCAGGGTTGTCACTTTAAGTGAAGGTTGTGGTGTTACATTTGAACCTGATCCTGTTTCATGGATAATGTGTTAATACCTGTATCAAATTCCCTATTGAATGTGTCGCTCCATAAGTAAGAAGGGAGGCAGGACCAAATGAGTGACGGGTATTTTAGACCAACAACCGTAAAAAACACTTAAAATTTCCCCCATCACCAGAGAGATGCAGAAACATCGGGGTTGAATTTCTTTGCTGTTTTCAGTGCATTAATGGTGTACAAGTAGTGTCGGAAATTTTATGAGCAAGGAAAATTGGGTGGAAGTTGCTTCCGCCTGATGTGTGCCATTAAAATGCATCCCCCACATTTCCTCCCCGTGATCTGCCCACCAAATCCCCACTGGCCTTATTTGCATGTCATTGAGGGCCAGTGATGGAGCAGCTGCGGGTTTCCTGGGTTTGCACTGCTAATGCACTCTGGATAAATTTGAATGAAATTTATGAGGTGCAGCAACTGCCAGGATAACCTAATCAAGGAGGAAGTGAGGAGGAAGTGAATTTGAAGAGCATGGAGAGTTTGAACACTGAGTTCTGCAGCCTAGAAATGCTTTTTGAACCTTTTTTTTGGATTTATCTCTACAAATATCTGCACTTGTTTCTGACTACATTTCACAGGGTCAGCCCACCAGAAGATTTTCGGCCCCCCCCACCCCCAACCCGCTGACAGACCATCTCAGGAACAGGTATGGCTTTCATTGCGGGATCTCTGTAACTTCAGCCAGGGAGCAGTATGAGTATTCATTCATCAGGTCACTGTTACCCTTTACATGAGCTAAGACCAATTAGAATTATAGCAAGGCAGCAGAAAGATAGGGGCATACAATTTAATGGGGTTGCTGGCTTCCCCAAGGTCCAGGGTGCAATTGATGACACCCACATTTGCATTGAGGGCACGCACAGACTCAACTATGCCAACAGGAAGGGACTTCACTCCTTCAATGTCCAGATAGCGTGTGGCAGCAATCAGACGATCCTGCGTGTCAACACTCGAAATGCAGGAAGTTGCCATAAAGCCCTCGTTATTCAGCCCACCCTAACCTCTTCAGGGAAGGGAATCAAATCAATGAATGGTTTCTGGGTGACAAGTATAAAGCCCTGCTCCCATGGCTAATGACCCCAATCAGAGTGCCTTGTTTTACCGTTCTTCAGCAGCTGAAGAACGGTACAAGGAGGCACATGCATCTTCTAGGCTGGTGATCGAGAGGACCACTGGGGTCTTTGAAGCATCTTTTTGTTTTCTGGACAGGTTAGGAGGGGGTCTGCAGTATGTTCCAGATCAGGTGTCTAGTTATAACTTGCTGTGAGCTTCACAACTTGCAATTCAGGAAGGGCTACACTTTGACATGGCTGACACGGAGGCCTTTGCTCTGGTAGATCCAGAAGCATATGGAGAAGACCATCAAGATGGCCTGTACTCGGATTCCTGGAGTGGGACTTGAATCCATAAACTTCTAACCCAGAGGCGAGTGCTACCGCTGAGCCAAGGCTGCCATCTGGGCTAATGCACCTATCAAAACCTGAAAGTCCGATCCAGAAGCCATGATGCATGCAGCACTCCATTCGGTCCTCTATTGCTTCCAGAACTGTAGTCCATAGAGGTGGAGACATCGATTGTGCTTCTGTGGAGGTGGAGGCACATAATTGGTCCCTGGCCACATTTTAAGGGGTCTGCTACAGATTGGAGTGAAGCTGCCACATGCTCCATTGGGCCTGCAACTAAGGGAAAGCTTCCACCAAGGACAGCTATAGACTCAAGAGTCACACCTGCCAATTGCTGCAAATCCTCCGCCTGCTCATTGGTATGATGATCCTTCTTTTCAGGCATGTACCCATGAGTTCTGGGTCTAATGACTCTGAAGCTCTTGGCAGCCTCTTCTCAGCCTCCATTCCCTCCTCCTCCTCTTTGTAGTCTGTGAATCACCTATTGCCACATCCTCACTAACACTATCCCCCCAAGTAAAAATATCTGAGTTGATGCCTGGGAGAGAGCAGAAGCAACTAGTGCAGGAGGTGACTTAGCACAGGTTGGGGCAGAGGAAGACGGGGCAGGACCATGCAGCCACATGGAGAAGGTGTCCCGTTTCTCATACTCCTCTTTCTCATCATTGTCATCATCATAAGGGACGAAGGAGAAATAGCTCCCCAGCTCCTCCTCATCGTCATCATTTTCCTCCTCCTGTGATCCCCGTTGCTGTGGTGGATCTGCAGGGAAGGAGAAGCTAAGAACAGGTGAGTATTATCCCCTTGGGGTTAAGGAGACATAGAATGAGGGTGGAAGGTTATATCTGTGTGGTGCTTCACAGGGAGGCCAGGGTGGCATTGTGGATGCTCATTCACCAACCCGGTGCCAGCAAGATGCTGACGACCTCATCATTTCCCAGGGTAAGAGCCCAGTGAGTGCTCACTCGTTTTGTGACCTTCTCCTTGAAGGAGGTGAGGGATTTAAAGGTGGGGTGCACCCACTGGTGGCCTGCCTTTGACGGGCCTCATGTATCAACTTGTCCTGCAAGAACACAAAGTAAATGAGGGTAAGGCTAGTGGCATGGGAGAGCTGAAGTAAGAGATGTGGGGTATGAGGTTGTTAAAGTGGAGGAAGGGGGTTTCGGATTGTGCGTGTAAGTAATTGATATTTGAAAGAAAGAAAGACTTGCATTTATATAGCACCATTCAATGAATGGTGCACAGGCAATGAAGTACTTTTGAAATATAGTCACTGTTGTAATGTAGGAAAGCTCTAGAAGGCTTACATGCTGTGCGAGCAGTGCAAAGTTCAATCCCTTAAAGTGCAGCTGGTTGCAGACCACAGAAATAGGTAAGTGGCCTCTTCTTAAATTCAAGGTGATTCTCGGCTTGGAGGCCTGTCCAACAACAGTCAATAGGCTCCGAGGTCAGCAGGCAGGCAATCTTCTTTCTTGCCCTAGTTTCTCAGCGCAAATCCCTGCCAGGGGAAGGGCATGTGCCAGGGGTATAGTCCGCAGCATGTTCATGACCTGGCCCAACGAAATAGGGCGCAGCTTGGCTTAGACAGGTGCAGTGCACTTTGGGTGAAGTGGGGAAGGGGGCAAGGAAAATCGCCCCCAATATCTCTCTCTTAAATCGAGTTACATTGAAAATACAGCACAGAAACAGGCCATTCAGCCCAACTAGTCTATGCCGGCATTTATGCTCCACACAAACCTCCTCCCTCCCTACTTCATCTAACCCTATCAGCATACGCTTCTATTCCTTTCTCCCTCATGTGCTTATCTAGCTTCCTTTTAAATGTATCTATGCTATTTGCCTCAACTACTCCTTGTGGTAGCACATTCCACATTCTTACCACTCTGGGTAAAGAAATTTCTCCTGAATTCCCTACTGGATTTATTAGCGGCTATTTTATATTTATGACCTCTTGTTTTGGATTCCCCCACAAGTGGAAACATTTTCTCTACATTTACCCTATCAAACCCTTTCATTGTCTTAAAGATCTCTATCAGGTCACCCCTCAGCCTTCTCTTTTCTTCAGAAAAGAGCCCCAGCCTGCTCAGCCTTTCCTGATAAGTATATCCCCTCAGTTCTGGTATCATCCTTATGAATCTTTTTTGCACCCTCTCTAATGCCTCTATATCTTTTCTATAGTATGGAGACCAGAAATGTGCACAATACTTCAAGTGTGGTCTAACCAAAGTTCTATACTAGTTTAACATAACTTCTCTGCTTTTCAATTCTATCCCTCTAGAAATGAACCTCAGTGCTTCGTTTGGCTTTTTACGGCCTTATTAACCTGTGTCACCACTTCTAGTGATTTGTCTATCTGTACTCTGTATCCCTTTGCTCCTCTATCCCATTCAGACTCTTATTATCCAAGCAGCATGTGGCCTCCTTTTTCTTTCTTCCAAAATGCACCACCACACACTTATCTCATTTGCCAATTAAATGCCCATTCTGCAAGTTTATTAATGTCCTCTTGCATTTTGAAGCGTTCCTCCTTTGTATTAATTACACCCCCCAATTTGCTGTTGTCCGTAAATTTTGAAATTGTCCTTCCGATTCCCAAATCCAAATTGTTAATGTAAATTGTGAACAACAGAGGTTTCAGCACCAATCCCTGTGGAACACCACTTCCCATATTTTGCCAGTCTGAGTAGCTACCCTTAACTCTTACTCTCTGTTTTCTGTTATGTCGCCTACTTGCTATTCACTCTCCCTTTGTATTTTTTACTTTGCATGACCATTGTATTTTTTGTAAGTTTTAAAGATCTTTTTACAGTTGTGAAATTCCAAGGATCTCAGTGTATTTTTCCAGCTTTCTTTCAGCAATTGTATTATTCCAGGGCCTAGTGTGGGATGCTTAAAAATAAATTTGTTCTCAATGTGTTTTGTTCCCTGTTGAATATAGTATAGAGTAACATGTGATAGGAGAGTGCTGCACTCCATTGTTTGCACATTTAGTAGACCTTGGTTACAATGAAAAAACTGGGCACAGAATAAGAGGCTTTTGGAAATTGTCAGCGAGACATAAAAATAAGAGCAATTGACTTCTTTTGAGTAATGTGGGATTCAGTAGGATGGGAAACAAAGGATGTAAGAAATAATTTTGTGAATTGTCTGCCTGTCTCTTCTCTCTCTGTCTCATCTCTCTCTGCCTCTGCAAAAGGAAATGTTTAGTACATAATTGAAACTGGAAAAGCCAAGCTGTGTGCTGCATGCAAGCCAAGATCCTGAGAAAGTACATCAATAATATGGTAAGCCATGTCTAGTAGATGTATTGCTTGAAGGCTAAAGTCATTTATCGTGTATGATAAATGAATGTTTCCCAGGAACTGTTGCTTGCCTTGATTAACCGCTGTAAATCCCAGCTGTTAGCAGAAGAGTTTCGATGCAGGAAAAAAAGTCTGCAACCAAGTGATAGAACAGTGCAACACTGCAACCCTTTTTTAATAGCTGTTGAAGTGGCAGTGATGCTGAATGGGATGTTAGCGAGGAGGGTTGCCCTGCTTGCCACACCAATGCACCCACCCCGTAAGACAGCATTGTAGCATGTGGGAGCAAGGGGACTTGAGGGCACAGCTGACTTTACTACCATTGACAGTGCCATTCCAATAGTGCAAGTTAGTTGGAAAGGCCCTTGCAGCAGATGGCACAGATGTACATCTAGTTACTTGGAGGTTGTGTAGCCATTGCCAGTCATTGTCAGGCAGATGTATCTCTGCCTGTAAATGTGGGTGGGAGGGCACCAGCATGTGGGTGCAGACTGAATCTGGTGCAGCCTAACCTGCCTATCTCTCCTCCATTGTTCCTCCTCTCCCTCCAAAAATCATAAGGAGAAATCCATTTGGGCAATCCAATGTCCCAGTTATTGTAATCACACCTAAAAAAAGTGGTAGTGTCACAACACAAAGCCTTCTGACCAACCAAGTGGAAACAGAAAAGCAAGGAACAGGTTCAGTAACAGACTCAGAATCCTGCTACAAATCTTACTACAGGGCTCTTTAAATTTCACTTCCGTAAACAGCTCACACCCGAAACGCTGGATGCTCCAGGAAAGTAGAGGATCTAGCATTATACCAGCATAAACACCAGGAGAATGTAGGGCTAAATGATGTAATTGGGGCCTTTGATATAATTAACTGCAAACTCGTGGGTGCTTCCGGCACCAGTATAAAACCCAATTAAAAAATTGCATGGGCCTAAAATGGGTGGAAATCTGATCCAAAAGATCTCCAACCATTTTTCTGCTGGGTTATGTACACTTTACATCAGTTAGTAGGGCACAACTGATTAGAAAATTTACTCTGCTGTGTACTTGAGCATCAGGAATTCAGAACACAAGGTTCTCAAATTGAATTAGAGACACATTGCTAGGCAGTCAATGAGAGAGGCGCACTTCACGTGACCACACTTAATTATAAGACTGGCACTTCTGTCATGCCAGGCTCTGCAAGCTGAGCACCCAGAGACAGAGCTTGGAAACCATCCATTTTGGAGGTGGGCAACACACATTGTTCACAATTTGCCCTTAATTGGTTGAATATAACCTCTGGAAACTTTTTTTTAGCCAACCATCGCACAGGATTTGATACCAGAACTGGGAGGTTATACCTATCAGGAAAGACTCATCAGGCTGGGGCTCTTTTCTTTTGAAAAGAGAAGACTGAGAGGTGACCTGATAGAGATCTTTAAGACTATGAAAGGGTTTGATAGGGTAGTCGAAGAGAAGATTTTTCCAATTGTGGGGGAGACCAGAACTAGGGGCCATAAATATGAGATAGTCACTGATAAATCCAATAGGGAATTCAGGAGAAACTTCTTTACCCAGAGAGTGGTTAGAATGTGGAACTCGCTACCACAAGGAGTAGTTGAGGCAACTAGTATAGATGCTTTTAAGGGAAAGCTAGATAAACACATGAGGAAGAAAGAAATGAAACGATATGCTGATAGAGTTAAATGACGTAGGAAGGGAGGAGGCTTGTGTGGAGTATAAACACCGGCATGGAGCAGTTGGGCCGAATGGCCGGTTTCTGCGCTGTACATTCTATGTAATTCTATGTAAGGACTTCAAAGATTGATCTGGTTGCATCTACACCAGGACAACTTTTGAGGTGTGTTTTTACTGGAAAGCACTACCAGAACCTCGTAGGACAATTACATTCTAATGGTATAACTCATTTGCAGTGCTCCAAGTGTTAAGATTTTAAAATAAACCACTTATTTCTGACAAGCATTGTGGAAGGGAATCTATCTGGAAAGGAGACGTGTTGATGTTCTGTACCATTTCTTTGAAGTGGTATCAACATTATAAAAACTATTAAGCAGACTTTCTTTTATTTGTGGAAGCAGACTGTGGAAACTTTACTTCACTTTTATAACTTGACAAAATAAAGTGACACAAATATGGATTTCAAGCAGATGTGTATCATTGTATTATGTCTTTGCATGAAGATAGTTCCTGTTTAAAAGTAGAAGTTCATCTGAATCTGAAAAAGATTAAGCTTGGGTATTGGTAAACACATCAAAAATGGCCATATTAACAGCTTTTTGAGAACTTAGTTTAGTTTGACATGCTGCTCCATCCAGTCATTTTCCTATTCTAAAACATTTCCTTTCAGCAGAAATTTCTCATTTTAAAACTCATTTTCTAGAATTTTAGTCAATCGTATCCACCCCAGGAAGCTTCACAGAAAGGGACCAGGAAAAACATTTGTGAGGCATCGCTTATAATCATGGAATGAATCATCAACCGCTAGTGAATTTTGCAGGCCTGGAAACAGACAAACATATTACTCATTTAAAAAGGGCAAAAACCTGACGAAGGCAACTACCAGCCCATTAGCCTTGCATCAATAATGGATGTAACAATATTAGAATGTGTTGTAAGAAACAGCAGGAAAATGTATGGCAATGGTCCAGAAATTGCTTAAAAAAACGGTGAGCTCAACAGCGCTCTCCGTTGTTAGTGGCGAAATCGAGGAGCAAGTTCCAGCGTTCGCACATGCGCAGTCAAATCCGGAACTTGCTCCTGCCAGTTCACCGGCAATATGACAGATTCGAATTAAAGGGATATCGCCGGCTGGAATTAGTGGAAACAATGGACCAGGGCCAACTTGCTCATCTGCCCAGCTAGAAAGTAACTAATATCGCCAAAAAAAAAGTACGCTTAAAAATACCAGGTCTAAACTAAGTCTTAATGACTGCCAAACAACTAAAAATTAACTTTTAAAATGTGGAGTCTCATATTGCTCCTTATTTTAATAGTTTTTGGTCATTAAAATTTTTTTTAAATTAAAAAATTAATTTTTTTTTACTTTTCCCTCCTGTCTCTTTTATTTAATTTGATTATTTCTTACCCTCTCTTTTTTTCGCTCCCTATAACAGTTGTTACAAAGGATTTAATGTTGGACCTTTCACTTCTTGAATTTTACATTTCAGCTTGAAGAAAATGTTCGCAGCTGGTCAAAAATGCTGCAATCTGATTGTTCGAGGGGAGAGATCGATCCTCTCGCTTCTCCCAGGGTCCTAGCTTCACTGGAACTAACTGGCTTTTCTCCGCTTCCTATTAGAAGAAGTGCCCTCTGTAAACACCGCCGTAAGTTAGTGGGTTAGTATAAATCTATGGAGCGACGAGCACTGTTGGTTCGCTGCTCCAAGCAATTTCTGGGCCAACAACTTTGTATGAACAGTATTGATTACCTTCTTGACTTTTTTGACGATGTTAAAGATAAGATAGATAATGACACTCTTTATGATATAGACTTTCAGAAAGCTTTTCATGAAGTTCCACAGGAAAGACTTTTAATTAATCTGAATCCCATAGGAATGTAGGATGGAATATGGAATCCAGGAAAATAAACTGGTTAAAAAAAGAAACATAGCACTCATGAAAGATGGAAGGCCCAATTTTCTGAGGATCTGCTGATGGTGTGGAACCTCATTGACTGAGAGCATGGGTCACAAATTCACTGCTGCCTACATTTTGCAGTGAAGCTAAAAGAAGGCCTACTGGAGGCTGCACTGATTACCAGCACCAACCTTATATGTATAAAACTTATGAACATGGGCCTTATGCACGGTCTTGCAACTTTCTCACTGTTTTCCTGTTGGAAGCATTGATTACCTATCTGAAATGTGCCCAGCAGTGTATGGATAGCCTGGCTTGCAGGAAAAGGGAGTCTGAATTTTATCCAGTTATACCAGTAAACTAATGTGACCACATTTTGTGACCCAGAGAGCCCTACGCGGGTATGCGTCACAAAGAGGCTGCCATCTTTTGGAGGCCAACCTGCAGACAACTTGTATCATGGTGATGGCTCTTCCTATGGATGTGCATTAATTTTTTATTGCACCAGATCCTTCCAATCTACCACTGATGACATATGGTTGGTTGTCCAACCAAATGACTGAGACCTTGTTTGGTGAGCAAAGAGCAATGTGTTCAGTTCCATATGGAAAAGAGGTATCAGCTCGACAGAGCGCAGAATGTTTTCTGGGTGCCAGGATTCCCAAGAGTACAATGTGTAGTGAGTGGCACCCATGTACTGTACACCATTGAACCTGCCCGTCATCTCCTAGACAGTCTAGCAAAGGGTTCTCCTCACACCCATCTCGTGCATAATATATCCACTTCACCAGCCATTAAACATGGCTTCACTCCATCACTTGCCTTCACATCGGGTTTCCTTTCACTTTAGTTGTGCTTGGCAATTCTTCACCCCTCCTCCCTGCACCTTAGCCTTGTCAAAAGCTAATAAGAATTTTAAACTCATTTTGAAACTCCATAAAGGCTGAAACAATATTTGTCCCATATGCAGCCACTTAACTTTAAATGCACAGATCCCTTTAAATTTGAGCAGCTGACCAGATATTATGTATTCCCCATTAGGCTGCTGCCAGTGCAAGGACAAATCTATACTTGTAGCTTATGCTAATTAATGAAATGAGTTGTCACCTCAAAATTGAGCGCGGTCACTTTAGTGCACTGTCGGCTATCTTGGATTAGTCAGCCAAGCCATTCCCAGCACAGATTTAACTGGTTTCACAAAATCAACTATGAGAGGAAATGTTGAGTGGAGTCTTGCAGAGCTTGGTGCCTTGAGCCTTATTGTTTCTAATTTACAAGAGTGACCTGGATACTGTAATCAATGTAAGCTTGCCAAATTTGCTAACAACGTGAAAAATATGGAGAGCAGTAAAAACAGAAAATAAAGCAAAAGGTTTGCAAAGGGATTTAGATTTATGCAAATGCACACATGGTAAGTTAAATTTAACACTAATAAATACACATGATAAAAAAAAGTGTGAAGCATAAGCATACAATGACTGGAATTAAAGAAAGACAGAAAAGGAAGAACCTGCATTTATATAGAACTTTTCATAACTTCAAGAGATCCCAAAGCAATTCACTGCCAACAAAGTACTTCTGAGCTGTTGTCACTGTTGCAATGTTTTGGCTACCATCTTGCTTTGTTAGTCAACTCATGAGACAGTAACAAAAGTAAGGATTTCAACAGCATAATGGGATAAGCTTTTGTGGGCCAATGACTTTTTTTCATCCTTGACTTTTCTTATATCCCTTTTATGTCTCTAACAAGAAGTTCATTGGCATGGTGCATATCAGGGGACAATAAAAAGTTTTCACCACTTTGCCCTGAGGACTCTTTAATCTGCCCCCTCATCTTCCACCTACAGAAAAATCATACAGCTGAGAACACTCCACGTCTGGCTATTTACAGGGAGGTTTTGTTGCAGTAAATTTGATATATTTTATTTTGTTGCATGACAATTTTTTTCATAAGCTTTCTGAAGAACAAGTGCCTTCTACCGCTTCAACGAAAGGAACTGTATGACCTTGATGTTAGTAAAAACAAAACAATCATCAAACTATCAATTGAATAAAAGGAAATGACATTAAGACTTGTGTAGTAAAGTGGGCAGACACAACTTGAGAACAGGAAGGAGCAAGATACAAAGCCATTATGCACCATATATATATAAAATCACATACATACATTGGTTAAGCTACAACGTCTTCATGAAAACTAACTAGGATCCTCTCATGTTGTATTATTTGCAAAATAGGTAACAAAATATTTTGTTTGCTGAACTTTGGGTCAATGTTAGAGATCATGATAGATTTAATTTGTCCCATTAATAACATTCAAAAGGGGATATTACAAAGTGAACTAAAAAAAATAAACAGGACAGAAAATGTGCACCTTCTCTGGGGATGTAACCAGGCCTAACAATTTTCAATGCATGGGACCCTTTACAGATTGCAGATGGAACGATACTTCAAATTGATTTTCAACCATTTTGGAAGAAAAAAGCAACCTGACATTCTCTGCTGAATTGTCAGATACAACACTACAAAAATTACCATTCGTGGAAAGATTTATCCAACAGCAGAATTCAATTGCAATCATTAAGAATCACAACTTTTACTATTGGAGTCAGCCAATTTATTCCATTTATTTTATTCCATTTACTGTATTCCAATTTGCATGCTATTAAGCATCAGTAAATGGCATCCAACAACAATTTGTATAGCACTTTTAATGTAGAAAACAACTCAAGATGCTTCACAGAAATGTAGGATAAAAATTGATGCCAAGCTAAAGAAGGAGAGACTAGGAGGGGGCGACGAAAAGCTTGGTCAAAGAAGTGAGGTTTAAGAATGGTCTTAAAGGAGGAGAGAGAGTTGGAGAGGCGGAGGGATTTAGGGAGGGAATTACAAAGCCTGGAGCTTGGGCCACTAAAAGTAGAGTCACCAAGTTTATGGTAGAGGAAAGGGGTTTGCACAAAAGGCTGGAGTCAAAGGAATGGAAAGTTCAGGTGAGGTTGAAGGGTTGGAGGAAGTTACATAAAAACATAAGAAATAGGTGGTCTTATTGATGGAAAGGATATGGGATCGGAAGCTCAGCTTGGGGTTGAAAAATATCCTGAGGATGCGAACAGCCTGGGACAGTGGCCAGAGAGGAGTATGTCGAGAGTATGGAGTTCATGGCAGAGGCCGAAGACAATGGCTTTGGTCTTCCCAATGTTTAGCTGGAGGAAATTGCCGCTCAACCAAGTGGAAAATTTCCAGTTTGGGGGTGTGGGGGGTGGGTGGAGAAGGAAAATCCTTTGCCTGTTTTCTCTCTATCAAGGGAACATGTCTGGGGGAGTTCTCAGGTTGCCCTGGAAAATACACCTATTTTGCCTTTGGTAGACGTCAGGGGAATTCTCGCCAACTGAGGGCTGAACAGGCCCCAAAAGTTTTGCAGACAAAGATAATCAATCCTGAAGGGGATCGATTACTTTTATTTTGAATGGGAAGAAAAAGTTTTCAGCCCTTTTCTCTTCTGTCTGGGAAGGACCTCAGGGTCCCAGTCGTGAATAGCTGCTTGCAATATCAGGGTTCTGCTGATGCACCTTTACACACTACCAAATGAATTTTGGTGTGGGCCACTCAGCCCTGAGTATACAGATGACCCTGAATCTGGGATTTGGGATGGGATATCAGTCTTTCTCCATAGGCCGCATATAGGTCCCATTCTGTTGCACTTCCACCAATGAGGTGGGGCCATTGGAAATCTTGGCTCCTTTAATTTTAAACTGAATCACTGAACAATGTGCACTTCTCTGACATACGCACTAGAGAGAGCTTCCAAGAAAAAGCACCTCATTGTGGATTGCTGGTTTCAGTTTATTTCTTAAACTAACACGTTATTATTTTTGTAACATGCCTACATTTATTGCACGATTACTTTTATTACTGCTTATCTCTTATGTAAATATTCATAGTTCTTTTAAATGTTGCCTGTGAACGGACTTTAACCCTGAGGCAGGAAAACAAAACCACGGTTGCGTGCCCAGCAAATACCCTGTTCCAGTGTTCTTTGTTCCAGTACAAATCAGGTCCCCTCCCTCGCCTCTTTTTCCAGTACATTGATGACTGTATCAGTGCCGTTTCCTGCTTTCGCCCCGAACTGGAAAATTTCATCAACTTTGCTTCCAATTTCCACCCTTCCCTCGCCTTCACATGGTCCATCTCCGACTCTTCCCTTCCCTTCCTCGACTTCTCTATCTCCATTTCTGGGGATAGGCTGTCAACCAATATCTATTATAAGCCCACCAACTCCGACAGATACCTTGATTAAAATTCCTCCCACCCCACTTCCTGTAAGGACTCTATTCCATTCTCCTAATTTCTAAGTGTCCGTCGCATCTGTTCTGACGATACCATCTTCCACACCAGTGTTTCCAATATGTCTTCCTTTTTCCTCAACCGAGGATTCCCCTCCACTGTAGTTGACAGGGCCCTCGACCGTGTCCATCCTATTTCCCGCACTTCTGTCCTCACCCCTCCCCTTCCCTCCCAGAACAATGATAGGGTCCCCCTTGTCCTCACCTTCCACCCCACAACCTCCACATTCAACGTATCATCCTCCGCCATTTCCGCCACCTCCAGTACGATCCCACCACCAAACACAAATTCCCCTTCCCTCCACTTTCAGCATTCCGAAGGGACCACTCCCTCCGCGACACTCTAGTCCGCTCTTTCATTACCCCTAACACCCGATCTCCTCCCCACGGCACCTTCCCATGCGAGCGCAGGAGATGCAACACCTCCCCCTTCACCTACTCCCTTCCCACCGTCCAGGGCTCCAAACACTCCTTCCAGGTGAAACAGCGGTTTACTTGTATTTCTTTCAGTTTAGTATAGAGTCATAGAGTTATACAGCACGGATAGAGGCCCTTCGGCCCATCGTGTCCGCGCCGGCCATCAGCCCTGTCTACTCTAATCCCATATTCCAGCATTTGGTCCGTAGCCTTGTATGCTATGGCATTTCAAGTGCTCATCCAAATGCTTCTTGAATGTTGTGAGGGTTCCTGCCTCCACAACCCTTTCAGGCAGTGAGTTCCAGACTCCAACCACCCTCTGGGTGAAAAAGTTCTTTCTCAAATCCCCTCTAAACCTCCCGCCTTTTACCTTGAATCTATGTCCCCTTGTTATAGAACCCTCAACGAAGGGAAAAAGCTAGTATATTGCATCTGCTGCAAACAATGCGGTCTCCTCTACATTGGGGAGACCAAATTTAGACTGGGTGATCGCTTTGCTGAACACCTCCACTCAGTCCACAAGTGTGACCCTGACCTGCCAGTTGGTTGTATTTTAATTCCCCGTCCCACTCACACTCTGACCTTTCTGTCCTCGGCCTCCTACACTGTTCCAATGAAGCTCAATGTAAGCTTGAGGAACAGCACCTCATCTTTCGTTTAGGCACTTTACAACCTTCTGGAATCAATACTGATTTCAATAACTTCAGATCATATCCACTGCTCCATTTTTTCCGTCAGCTAGTGCTGGTAATGGTTCTGCTGCTGCCATTTACAGCTACTCCAGATCAATCTTTTGTTTCTTAACCTGTCCCATTACCACCTTCCTTGCCTTGCACCATCATCCCTTTTGTCATTTAAGCACTTGTGCCCCCTACTCTATCACAGACCTTCCCTTTTGTTCTTTCCTCTCCTTCCCTCCCCCCTCCCCTTCCCTGACTCTGTACTTGCTCAAAAACTTCAACTCTTTTAACATCGTCCAGTACTGACAAAAGGGGGCCGATTTTAGGATGGCCGAGCGGGTGCGTTGGGAGTGGGGGGGCTCGTAAAATCGGGGGATCCCGGAGCGAGTCCGGAGCTCGGCTCCAACCCGCCCACTTCCGGGTTCCCCAATGATGCATTCGGGTGCGTGCGCAGCTCCCGCATGCGGGACTCCCACCGGCAACTAAAGCCGGCGGGATGACAATTTAAATATTTACTTACCTAGTTGAGGTACTTGACAGACCTCATTGACAGGAGATTTTGGCAGGGGTGTAATTTTCATGGATCCTCAGCGTGTTTCAAGTGCTGTGGGAAACACTCCCTGTTGGAGCAGACGTGTTTCAGTCAGCAGCCAGTGGGAGATGCAAAGGATTTTTTGACAGTTGGGGGGAGTACCTCATTTATTGCAGCAGGGCACTCTGTCACTTCAGATAAAGTTTTGGCTGCAACACCTTTGTCTTTCCACTCAAAATTATTAATTTATACCCTAAACTCTTCTGTGCAAACACATTTACCTACTTTGCAGACCCCCTCAAACTCACACCGTCAGGATGGGGGGCGGCGCCATGGCTGCATTCATCGCTTCATCCGAGGACGAGCAACATCACCAGCCTCGCCAGGCATGCCGTCCACCTCCGCCATGTGGAGCTCCACAACACAGTGCTGCGCCACAGGCACCTGCACAAAATAGTGGTGCAACTACACATACACCCACTGTAGGGTGACCCAATGGGTGGCATCAAGTGTGGGTGTTCATGGAGAACCTCATGAAAGGGACTTATTGCACAAGCCAGTTAAGAATGGCCAAGACATGGCAGTAGTGGTGACAATATAATATATAATGTGAGTTGAACCAAAATCAAATATAAATTAAAAAAACATGACAAACTGTCAAACACCCTTGTGCATCCCCTTTGTGCTCACAAAACCTTTGTCTTACGCTTCCTACTACTCATACGTGATGCATCCCCTGTGGCTGCAGCACAGGTAGTGGCAGGTTGGGTGAGGCTGACCGTGAAAGAGATGCATGAGAGGGTGAGTATGAGACAGAGCCATGAGATTGTATGAGGATTGGGTTGAGTGGTAGTGGTGGGATGAGTACTGGGGAGGTGAGTAAGTGCAGGTAAGATGAGGATGAGGTTTGAGTGGGTGTGAGGAGTGATGTGATAGAGTAGTGTTGGCACTGCAGAAGGAGTTGTGGGGTGGGGGCGGTGATGTGGAAGACGGAGTGTAGGAGAATGAGTAAGTGTGCTCACTTTGGCTGACCTAGTTAGGTCATTGAAGCGCTTTCTGCACTGTATCCAGGTGTGGGATATGTTGCTGGTGCTGCTGACCTCCTCTGCCACCTCGAGCCAGGCTTTCTTGGTGGCAGAGGCAGGCCACTTCCTCCCGTCCGCTGGGTAGAAGATCTCTCTCCTCCTCCTCACCCCATCAGTAAGACCTGGAGTGAGGCATCATTAAACCTGGGAGCAGCCTTTCCCCTGGGCTACTCCATGCTGTAATTTTGGATGTTAGCTGCAGGAGCAGCATTGGAGGACTGCCCCTTTAAATAGGGCTCCTCCAGCTGACAGCCTGTGATGCGGGTGTGCAGTCTGCCCACTGTGCAGGTTTCCCGGAAGCCAAGGTAAGTGGCTTCAATTTACTCGCGATCACGTGGGGAACCCACTGATTTTACTTGGCGGGTTACCCACGCGCCCAGTCAACCCCCTGCTGCCAACCCGCCTCCCTGGTAATATCGGGGCCATGGTCTTGGACCTGAAACATTAACTCTGTTTCTTTCTCCACAGATGCTGCCCGACTTGCTGAATTTCTCCAGCATTTGTTGTTTTTATTTCAAATACCCCTTCCCTTCAGCTTCACCAATAGCAGTGGGGTAATTTTGAGGATAAATGCATTCGTTTCTCAAATAATGCCTTTTATAGAATCATAGAATCGTTACAGCACAGAAGGAGGCCATTCGGCCCATCAAGCCTCTGTGCCGCAAGAGCAATCCAGTTAGTCCCATTTGCCTGCTCTTTCCCTGCAGCCCTGTAAATTTTTTCCCTTCAAGTATTTATCCAATTCCTTTTTGAAAGCCACGATTGAATCTGTTTCCACCACCTTTTCAGGCAGCGCATTCCAGATCATAACTACTCGCTGCGTAACAAAGTTTTTTCTCTTGTCGCCTTTGGTTCTTTTGCCAATCACCTTAAATCTGTGTCCTCTGGTTCCTTACCCTTCTGCGAATGGGAACATTTTCTCTTTATTTACTTTATCTAAACCCTTCATGATTTCGAACACTTCTATCAAACCTCCGCTTAACCTTCTCTGCTCTAACGAGAACAACCTCAGCTTCTCCGGTCTATCCACGTAACTGAAGACCCTCATCCCTGGAATCATTCTAGCAAATCTTTTCCGTACCCTCTCTAAGGCCTTCACATCCTTCCTAAAGTGCAGTGCCCAGAATTGGACATAATACTCCAGTCGTGGTCAAACCAGTGTTTTATAAATGTTCAACATAACTTCCTTGCTTTTGTACTCTATGCATCTATTGAGAAAGCTCAGGATCCCGTATGCTTTTTTAACCTCTTTCTCAACCTGCCTGCCACCTTCAAAGATTTGTGCACATATAACCCAGGTCTCTCTGTTCCTGCATCCCCTTTAGAATTGTACCATTTAGTTTATATTGCCTCTCCTAATTCTTCCTGCCAAAATGTATCACTTTGCACTTCATCTGCCATGTGTCCACCCATTCCACCAGCCTGTCTATGTCCTCTTGAAGTCTATCACTATCCTCCCCACTGTTTACTACACTTCCAAGTTTTGTGTCAACTGCAAATTTTGAAATTGTGCCGTGCACACCCTAGTCCAAGTCATTAATATATATCAAAAAAAGCAGTGTTCCTCGTACCGACCCCTGGGGAACACCACTGTATACCTTCCTCCAGTCCGAAAAACAACCGCTCAGCGCTACTGTCTGTTTCCTGTCACTTAGCCAATTTTGTATCCATACTGCTGCTGCCCCTTTTATTCCATGGCTTCAATTTTGCTGAAGCTTATTATGTGGCACTTTATCAAATGCCTTTTAAAGACCATATACACATCAACAGCATTGCCCTCATCTACCCTCTCTGTTACCTCATCAAAAAACTCAATGAAGTTAGTTAAACACGATTTGCCTTTAACAAATCCGTGCTGGCTTTCCTTTATTAATCCACACTTGTCCAATTGACTATTAATTTTGTTCCGGATTATCGTTTCTAAAAGTTTCCCCACCACCGAGGTTAAACTGACTGACCTATAGTTGCTGGGTTTATTCTTGCACCCTTCTTTGAACATTTGCAATTCTTCAGTCCTCTGGCATCACCCCCATATCTAAGGAGGATTGGAAGATTATGGCCAGTACCTCTGCAATTTCCACCCTTACTTCCCTCAGCAACCTAGGATGCATCCCATTCGGACTGGATGACTTACTTACTTTAAGTACAGCCAGCCTTTCTAGTACCTCCTCTTCATAAATTTTTAGCCCATCCAGTATGACAACTGCCTCCTCTTTTACCGTGACTTTGGCAGCATCTTCTTCCTTGGTAAAGACAGATGCAAAGTACTCAATTAGTACCTCAGCCATGCCCTCTGCCTCCATGAGTAGATCTCCTTTTTGGTCCCTAATCAGAGTCAACCCTCCTCTTACTACCCGTTTGTGATTTATATGCCTCTCGAAGACTTTTGGATTCCCTTTTATGTTAGCCGCCGGTCTATTCTCATACTCTATGCCCCTTTTATTTCCTTTTTCACTTCCCCTTTGAACTTTCTATATTCAGCCTGGCTCTCACTTGTGTTATCAACCTGACATCTGTCATATGCCCCCTTTTTCTGCTTCATCTTACTCTTTATCTCTTTCGTCATCCAGGGAGCTCTGGCTTTGGTTGCCCTACCTTTCCCCCCTCGTGGGAATGTACCTAGACTGTACCTAAACTATCTCCTCTTTAAAGACCGCCCATTTTTTGATTACAGTTTTGCCTGCCAATCTTTGATTCCAATTTACCAGGGCCAGATCTGTTCTCAACCCACTGAAATTGGCCCTCCTCCAATTAAGTAGTTTTACTCTAGATTGCTCCTTTTCCTTTTCCATAATTAATCTAAACCTTATGATACTATGATCACTGTTCCCTAAATGTTCCCCCACTGACACTTGCTCCACTTGACCCACCTCATTCCCCAGAACTAGATCCAGCAATGCCTGCTTCCTCACTGGGACAGGAACATACTGATCAAGAAAGTTTTCCTGAACACGCTTCAGAAATTCCTCCCCCTGTTTGCCTGTTACACTATTACTATCCCAGTCTATATTAGGATCATTGAATTCCCCCATTATCACTATTCAATAGTTCTTACACCTCTCTGTAATTTCTCTGCAAATTTGCTCCTCTATATCTTTCCCACTAGTTGGTTTCCTATAGAATACACCCAATCGTGTAACGGTGGCTTTATTGTTTCTTAACTGTAAGCAAATAGATCCTGTCTTTGACCCCTCAAGGACATCCTCCCTCTCCAGCACTGCAATATTCTCCTTAATCAATACTGCCAGCACCCACCCCTTCCTTTTTTTCCTTCCCTATGTTTGCTGAACACCTTGTATCCAGGAATATTTAGTAACCAATCCTGCTCTTTTTTGAGCCAGGTCTCCGTTATTGCCACAACATCGTATTCCCATGTGGCTATTTGCACCTGCAACTCACCGACCTTATTTACCATGCTTCATGCGTTTATACACACGCGCTCTAAAACCATCTTAGACCTTCTCGTATTCTCTCTTACTCTGATCCCACCTAATACTGCACTATTTCTTACACTAGTGCTATCTGTCTCTCCCAATCCTTTGTGCACCTTGCTTCTTCTTTCCAATGCTACATCTTGGTGCCCATCCCCCCGCCAAATTAGTTTAACCCCTCCCCCACTGCACTAGTGAACCTCCTCCCGAAGGCATTGGTCCAAGCTCTGTTGAGGTGCTATCCATCCGTCTTGAACAGGTTCCTCCTGCCCCAGAACCGGCCCCAATGACCCAAGAATCTGAAGCCCTCCGTTTTGCACCATGTCTTTTTTTTATTCGTTCATGGGATGTGAGTGTCGCTGGCAAGGCCAGCATTTATTGCCCATCCCTAGCCACACATTAACTTGCCCTATTTCTGTACTAGTGCGTGGCATTGGGAGTATTCCAGAGATTACTACCTTTGTGGTCCTACTTTTTAACTTCCTCCCTAGCTCCTGAAGCTCTGACCGCAGGACCTCATCCTTTTCTTTCCTATGTTGTTGGTACTCACATGGACCACAACTTCTGGCTGTTCCCCTTCCCCCTGCAGAATGTTCTGCACCCTCTCCATGATTTCTTTTACCCTGGCACCAGGGAGGCAACACACCATGTGGGACTCAAGTCAGCGGTCACAGAAACGCCTGTCTGTCCCCCTGACTATCGAATCCCCTTTGACTATTGCATTTCTACACTTCACTGTGCCCTCCTGTACAGTCCCTTGCCCCATGGTGCCATGATCAGGACTGCACTCCCTCAAGGTGTTGTCACCCTCACTGGTGTTCAATGCTGAATACTGGTTTGAGAGTGCCACACACCCAGAAAATTCCTGCACTGCCTGCCTCTTCCTACCCTTTCAGACGGCCACCTATTTACTATCCTGAACTCTCTGTGGCTGCTGGTGACCGCCTCCTGGAACGTACGATCCAGGAAACCTTCAGCCTCCCTCATGCTCTGCAGTGACTCCAGCTGCCCCTCAAGCTCAGAAACCCTTAGCTTGAGCTCAAGCAACTGGAGGCATTTCCTGCACACGTGGTCCTCCAAGAGCTCAGAACATCTCATCTGAAAGATAGCACCTCCGACAGTGCAGCATTGCCATAGTACTGCAACACTTCCATTGTATTGCACTGGCGTGTCAGTCAAGATTAAGACGATTGTAAACAATTTTACAACACCAAGTTGTAAAATTGTTTACAATTGTCAACCCCAGTCCATCACCGGCATCTCCACATCAAGATTAAGACGGTAAGACCATAATACCATAAGAGATAGGAACAGGAGTAGGCCATTCGGCCCCTCGAGCCTGCTCCGCCATTTAATGAGATCATGACTGATCTGATTTTTTTCCTCAACTCCACTTTCCCACCCTTTCCCCATATCCTTTGACTCCCTTGCTGATCAAAAATTTGTCTAACTCAGCCTTGAATGTATTCAATGACCCAGCCTCCACAGCTTTCTGGGGTAAAGAATTCCAAAGATTCACGACCCTCTGGGAGAAGAAATTCCTCCTCATTTCCATCTTAAATGGGCGACCCCTTATTCTGAGACTATGCCTCCTAGTTTTAGATTCCCCCATGAGGGGTAACATCCTCTCAGCATCTACCCTATCGAGTCCCCTCAGAATCTTGTATGTTTCAATAAGATCTCCTCTCATTCTTCTAAACTCCAATGAGTATAGACCCAACCTGTTCAATCTGTCCTCATAAGACAACCTTTCCATACCTGGAATCAACCTAGTGAACCTTCTCTGAACTGCCTCCAATGCAAGTATGTCCTTCCTTAAATAATAGCACCAGAACTGTATGCAGTACTCCAGGTGTGGTCTCACCAGCACCCTGTACAGTTGTAGCATGACTTCCCTGCTTTTATACTCCATCCCCATGGAAATAAAGGCCAATATTCCGTTTGCCTTCCGGATTACCTGCTGCACCTGTATGTTGACTTTTTGTGTTTCATGTACGAGGACACCCAGATCCCTCTGTACCGCAGCATTTTGTAGTATTTCTCCATTCAAATAATATTTAGCTTTTTTATTTTTCCTCCCAAAGTGGATGACTTCACATTTTCCCACATTATATTCCATCTGCCAAATTTTTGCTCATTCACTTAACCTGTCAATATCCCTTTGCAGACACTTTGTGTCCTCATCGCAAGTTGCTTTTCCACCTATCTTTGTATCATCAGCAAATTTGGCCACAAGACACTCTGTTCCTTCATCCTTTCCACTTGTGGAATAAACCCAACGACACCTCATTGTTCTCAGATACACTCTAATCACACTTTTAATGTGTGCCCATAAGAAAAAAGTAAACAAATCAAAAACTCTGATAATGCACATGACCCTGATGGACCTGAGACTGCATGTCATAGCTTGCTCAACATTCACACACAAAAGGATTGTCATAAAAAACCAAAACAGACTAAAAGGTAATTATCTGTAAATAAATAGATAATTTAGTTGAGAGAAGTGGTGCTGAGCCCCAGGGGAGGCTGAGCCCTCAGGTCCTGAAGTTCCCACATGGCGCTGGAATTGCAGGCAATGGGTCTCAGCTACCCGTCCATTATATTTAGAAACCTTTTTTCTAAACTCCCTTTAGATGCTCAATTGTTATCAATTTACTTACTGTTTACTTAGCCTGATTAACCTACCCTTTTATTCCGGGTCTCTCAGAGTTCCTCCTCTCTGTTCACTGTGATGTCACTCTCTCTGTTCTTAGTGAATGGGCATGATGTGGAGATGCCGGTGATGGACTGGGGTTGACTAATGTAAGGAATCTTACAACACCAGGTTATAGTCCAACTGTTTTATTTGAAAATCACAAGCTTTCGGAGGCTTTCTCCTTCGTCAGGTGAGTGACGAAGGAGAAAGCCTCCGAAAGCTTGTGATTTTCAAATAAAACAGTTGGACTATAACCTAGTGTTGTAAGATTCCTTACATTAGTGAATGGGGAAAGGGCTCCTCCACTGGAGCTCCTCCACTGGGGCTCAGCACCACTTCTCTCGACTCCGCTCTGCTCCCGCTTTTGTACAGATGCCTGGGGCTCCTCCCCTGGGGCTCAGCACCACTTCTCTCCACTAAATTATCTATTTATTTACAGATAATTACCTTTTAGTCTGTTTTGGTTTTTTATGACAATCCTTTTGTGTGTGAATGTTGAGCAAGCTATGACATGCAGTCTCAGGTCCATCAGGGTCATGTGCATTATCAGAGTTTTTGATTTGTTTACTTTTTTCTTGTAGACACACATTAAAAGTGTGATTAGAGTGTATCTGAGAACAATGAGGTGTCATTGGGTTTATTCCACAAGTGGAAAAGACCCACAAAGCACAACAACTGCAGATCTTCATCATCATGAAAAAACCCAGTGGTGTGTTAATGTTGACACATTTCCACATTTATTTCACATTTCCTACTGTCTAAAGCCAATAAAAATCTACACATTAACATATTATTAACTTTAATGTGTAACAATATTTTGTGGTTCCCTGGGGCTGCCCTCTATTCCATATTTTGGAATCTTGCAATAACACTCCACACATGCAGGAGTTGGAAATCTCCACCCTACCCACCACATGTCGGAAGATGTAAGGCCGTTCTTCCAAGCAGAGTGAGAGATCCACCTGCTGTGCTTCTGGCCAATCAACTGCAGCAGCTTTTTAATGTAGTTGGCTCAGTGGATAGCAGTCTCGCCTTTGAGACCAAAGGTTGTGGGTTTAAGTCCCCCTTAGAGACTTAAGCACATAATCTGGATTGACACTCCAGTGCAGTACAAAGGGACTGCTGCAGTACTATGGAAGTGCTGCACTGTTGGAGGTGCCATCTTTGAGATGAGTTGTTAAACCGAAGCCCCTTCTGCCCTGATGGGTGGTATGAAAGATCCCATTGCACTATTTTGAAGACGAGCAGTGGGGTGATCCCTAGTGTCCTGGCCAATATTTTTAAAAAAAATTCGTTCATGGGATGTGGGCGTCACTGGCAAGGCCACCATTTATTTCCCATTCCTGATTGCCCTTGAGAAGGTGGCGGTGAGCCGCCTTCTTGAACCGCTGCAGTCCATGTGGTGAAGGTTCTCCCACAGTACTGTTAGGAAGGGAGTTCCAGGATTTTGACCCAGCGACGATGAAGGAACGGCGATATATTTCCAAGTCGGGATGGTGTGTGACTTGGAGGGGAATGTGCAGGTGGTGGTGTTCCCATGTGCCTGCTGCCCTTGTCCTTCTAGATGGTAGAGGTCGCAGGTTTGGGAGGTGCTGTCGAAGAAGCCTTGGTGAGTTGCTGCAGTGCATCCTGTGGATGGTACACACTGCAGGCATGGTGCACCGGAGGTGAAGGGAGTGAATGTTTAGGGTGGTGGATGGGGTGCCAATCAAGCAGGCTGCTTTGTCCTGGATGGTGTCAAGCTTCTTGAGTGTTGTTGGAGCTGCACTCATCCAGGCAAGTGGAGAGTATTCCATCACACTCCTGACTTGTGCCTTGTAGATGGTGGAAAGGCTTTATCTCTCAACCAACTTCACTAAAACAGATTATCTGATCTTTTATCACATTGCTGTTTGTGGGAGCTTGCTGTGCAAATTGGCTGCTGCATTTTCTACATTTTAATAGCGACTACACTTCAAAAATACTTAATTAGCTGTGAACCACTTTGGGACGTCCTGTGGTCGCGAAAGGCGCTACAGAAATGCAAGTTCTTTCTCTCTTTAATTCTCCTGATTTATCTCCTCCTCAGTAGTGGAGACCCAGTCAGGAGCGGGACCCATCCTGCATACTCAATGAGGATCCCAAGGAAAATTGCCAGTGGTCTCATGTGGGTGGGCAGAAATGCCGCCTCGCCATGTGTTCGAC
Organism: Heptranchias perlo; assembly: GCF_035084215.1. Lineage (NCBI taxonomy): Eukaryota > Metazoa > Chordata > Chondrichthyes > Hexanchiformes > Hexanchidae > Heptranchias > Heptranchias perlo. The sequence goes on from NC_090333.1 coordinate 25,635,175, forward strand.
GATCGCAACAAAATCTAGCCCAATGTGTTTGATAATTTAATATTTTAGGACTGTTCACATCTCAACATTGCTCAATTGAAATATGTCAACCTTTTCAGATTCTCCATAAATTCTCTTGTCATGAGTTGCTTATAAAAGGATCAGCCATAAAAACAAGACTCATTACTCCAGTACATGAAAGGGAAAAGCTAAATCAACACCATCAAGACTGACACAAAGTAATTATTCAACAAGTCTGCCATTTCCTTATTTTCATTTGCAATATTACCCGCATCTGTTTTTAGAGGAACCACGTTACCTTTGACTACCCTTTCTCTTCTGATATAATTGTAAAAACTTTTTGTGTTAATCTTGATATCCCTCGCAAGTATCTTTTCGTATTCCCTCTTTGCAGCTCTTACTATCTTTTTTGTCTTCCTTTGCTGTTCTTTATATCTCTCACAGTCCCCTGGATCTACACTATTCTTTGCACTTTTGTATGATCTTTCCTTTAGTTTTATGTTATCTCTCACCTCTTTTGTCGACTGTGGCTGTTTTATTTGGTAAATGGAGCTCTTGTCCCTTAGGGGTTTGTACTGTGGCAGATGGATTTCAATGCAGGTAAATGTGAGGTCATCCATTTTGGACCAAAAAAGGATAGATCTAAGTATTTTTTAAATGGTGTAAAGTTAGAGGTCCAAAGAGATTTAGGGGGCCATGCACACAGATCACTAAAATGTGGTAGTCAGGTACAAAAATTAATCAATCAAAAGGGCTAATGGAATGTTAGCCTTTATAACTAGAGGACTAGAATATAAAGGGGAGGAGGTTTTGCTGCAGCTATACAAGGCTCTGGCTAGACAACATCTGGAGTAGTGTGTACAGTTCTGGGCACCGCACCTTAGAAAGGATGTATTGGCCTTGGAAGGAGTGCAGCGCAGATTCACCAGAATGTTACCAGGGTTCCAAGGGTTAGATTATGAGGAGAGATTACATAAACTGGGCTTGTATTCCCTGGAATAAAGAAGGTTAAGGGGTGATTTGATTGAGGTTTTTAGGATTTTGAAAGGAATTGGTAGGGTAGATAGAAAGAAACTTTTTCCGCTGGTGGGGAAGTCTAGGACAAGGGAACGTAACCTTAAAATCAGAGCCCGGCCATTCAGGAGAGAAGTTAAGAAACACCTTTTCACGCAAATGGTGGTAGAAGTGTGGAACTCTCTCCCACAAAAAGCAGTAGATACTAGCTCAATTAATAATTTTAAATCTGAGATCGCTAGATTTTTGCTAGCCAAGGGTATTAAGGGATATGGAGCCAAGGTGGGTGGATGGAGTTAGGATACAGATCAGCCATGGTCTCATTAAATGGGGCTGAATGGCCTACTCTTGTTCCTATGTATTGCGCCAGGACAAGTATAATCTACAGTTCTAATATGACAATATACAGTTAGATCAGGGGAGAATTGCTAATTAGTGTTGTCAAGGAAATAACCTGGATAAAATTAAACTAGCATGATTCTTCCCTCCATGGGTGAAGTGCCCTCTCTTGACCCTCTCCCACACACTATAGAAGTGCGCAGTTAATGCCTCATACAGCCTGTAGACAAGGACTTTTATGACATATTTACAATAACTAACACTTGCACACCTCAGCCTGGCAGTCTGAAATGTTCAATTATTTTTCCCAATAAATGTGGCTCCCTAAATTCTTCAAATGTGCAAAAAATAATTACTCCCACTCATTTCCTGCAATTATTATTACTGTTCCAAGACACCAGTTCTAGATTTTAATAAGTCTGAATTACCATAAAGTCCCAATTGGCTGCATTAAAGTCTTTTTTTCTCAGCTGTAACTGTTACATTATAATACAATATAATACTGGTACATATGTTATCTGCCCGAACACTAACTTTTCTGCCAGACCATAGCAGCTCCAAGTGTGTTATGCTACCAAATGGAATTGGCGTGTGAACTAAATGTTAGTCACGGAGCAATTTTCTGTTTCCCATTGCTAAAGGCAGACTTCTTAAATGTCACGTGGGTCATAGAATCATAGATTCATAGAAAGTTACTGCAGAGAAGGAGGCCATTCGGATACATTGTGTCTATGCCGGCCGAAAAAGAGCTATCCAGCTTAATCCCACTTTCCAGCACTTGGTCTGTAGCCCTGTAAGTTATGGCACTTCAAGTGCTCATCCAAGTACTTTTTAAATGAGTTGAGGGTTTCTGCCTCTACCACCCTTTCAGGCAGTCAGTTCCTGACCCCACCACCTTCTGGGTGAAAAAAATTCTCCTCAGCTCCCATCTAATTCTTCCACCAATTACTTTAAATCTATGCCCCCTGGTCACTGATCTCTCTGCTAAGAGAAATAGGTCCTCCCTATCCACTCTATCTAGTCCCGTCATAATTTTATGTACCTCAATTAAATCTCCCCTCAGCCATCTTTGTTCCAAAGAAAACAACCCAGCCTATCCAATCTTTTCTCATAGCTAAAATTCTCCAGCCCTGGCAACATTCTCGTAAATCTCCTCTGTACTCTCTCTAGTGCAATCACATCTTTCCTGTAATGTTGTGACCAGAAACGTACGCAGTACTCAAGCTGTGGCCTAACTATTGTTTTATACAGTTCTAGCATAACCTCCCTGCTCTCATATTCTGAGCCTCGGCTAATAAAGGAAAGTATCCCGTATGTCTTTTTAACCATTTTATCTACCTGTCCTGCTACCTTCAGGGATCTGTGGACATGCACTCCAAGGTCCCTTTGTTCCTCTACACCTCTCAGTATCCTCCCATTTATTGTGTACACCCTTGCCTTGTTTGCCCTCCCCAAATGCATTACCTCACACTTCTCTGGATTGAATTCCGTTCCTCGGGAACATTTGAATAAAAAGTAGCCACTTAATTCTGAGACAATTAGTGAAAATGTTTGAGCATCACCATAACTGCCAGCAAAGCAATAATGCAAACTAGAATGGTTGTCTAGATATATATTTTCTTTAAATTTAAAAAAATTAGGTTGAAGTTGTCTCTAATGCAAGCATAAAGACTACAAGAACATACTGGGAGCAATTTTCTGTGTGTCAGTAGTTTTAATACTGGCCTACCTACATGTACGATGGTGTGGACACTGGGCTCCATTTTCTGACATGCCTGGCTCTGAACATGCCAGATGCTTCAAATGAGGATGAGGAGATTACAAAGGGCCACTAAACAGAGGTGAATCGAAACCTGAGAGATTCCCTCTGCACCTGTCACTACCCAGAATCTGTATTTATAGACCTCTTCATATGTACCTAGACAGCTTAGGAAAACCTGTCTTCACCATCTCTGCTTAACAAGACAGGCTATTGCACAGTTGTATCAGCTGCTGCAAGATGACCTGCAAGCAACACTTAGAATAGAAGTGAAGTTTACTACAGCATGAAGCTTTCATGCAACCGGATCCTTCCAAACCACCCCAACCACCAATATAAAGCAAGTAACGAACACTGTTTTTGCAAGGGGTAACACCTTCATCAGTTTCTCTTTGGAAAGGAGGCATCAGCTGGACAAAACGCAGAGATTTCAATGGGTGGTAAATTCCCCACAAGTGCAAGGTGTCACAGATGGCACCATGTGGGCATCGGAGTTCCTTATATCAGGCCTATGGCATACATGCAGAGGGAGATATATTTTCATTGCTTCCACTGCATAAGTGTGGCAGCCACACAGTTTTACCATCTGTCTTTCATGTAGAAGTGAAGTTTACTACACCATGAAGCTTTCATGCTACTCGACCCTTCCAACTCACTCTATAGACAATGTGCGCCTGTATCGAGCAAGTGACAGATGCTAACGAAAAGCAACGATTTTGGTGGCAAAAATGCTATTGGGATGCATGGATCTTATTTACATGTAGCTTATTCAAACTAGGGGAAGCGATTCCCATTGGAAAAGTGGGCCAGGGCCACCTCTTTACTGAAGATATAAACAAGCATGTGCACTGGGCCAGCTCAACCACATTTTTCCTTTTATCAAAAATCAGAGCTTTAGTTGCAATGACCTTTCCTTTAGGTTATCCTAGTTTGGTTTTTGAAGACATTTATTCTTGTTCATTTCTTGAAATTGTTGAATCATTAAAGGGCCTCATGCCAAGTCCTATTTTGGTGGAGATGGCAATAAGTTATCTTTATTGTTTAAGGTAATATAATGCTTTTAAAAAACAAAAAATAATAATCTGTAATAACATGTTAATGTAATTCCTGCAGTTCAATAAATCGCAAGTTTTGTGGCTATACACTAATGGTCATAGTGCACTCTACCCAAAGGCAAAGTATCTTAGGTTCTTCAGTTTTTAGGTTAAACCAATAAAATCTGATCAATTTTGAAATTGGTGTTTGTGGACTGTAATACCAGTTAAATGCTTAAAATGGCCTAATAACTCCTACCAAATGTACCAGTTCTGTTGTAGAGATGATAACAAAGTCAACTTGTTAGAAAAACTTTAGATCTCCCTCCCAGATCCTATTACACTTACAGTCTGGCACTGGACCTGCTGCAGAGTTGAGGAACTGGTGCAGTCATGTGCCACTGTCCATGTGACAGTCAGTAATCACATCATTGGTCATCACCTAATCCTGTAAACTCCTTGCCAGTCAGGCACTTGCAGTGCTGTGCTTTTGGAGTAAAACTGTTAGGTTGTGTAAAATGCCACCAGAAGCCAGACTTTGGTGCATCCAAAGATGACTCAATTAAACTGTGAAGCATAGAAACAAATAAACACTGAAAACTTGAAATTCTATTTGTAATTCGTCTTCGGGGTGAAATTCTTCTTGTCGAAAATTATACTGAAAAAGTCCATGTGGGTATAAATTCCCCTAATTTGAATAAGCTACATGCAAATAAGATTGGTGGAATTACCCCCTCCGCCCCCCTCTATTCTTGAACATCGATGTGGAGATGCCGGTGATGGACTGGGGTGGACAAATGTAAGGAGTCGCACAACACCAGGTTATAGTCCAACAGCTTTATTTGAAATCACAAACATTCGGAGCTTTGCTCCTTCGTCAGGTGAAGTGAAGAGATGCATATAGGCACAGCATATATAGTCAGAGAACAATGCCTGGTGATTACAGATAATCTTTCTAACTGCCCTTTATCACACCTCGGCTGAGAGATAATCACAGCAATCAAAGGAGTGAATGGTATTCAAACAGGTTAGTCAGGGAAACATTACATCCAAGAATACTGAGGTGGGGTCACAAGGGGTCAAATGTAGCAGATGCTGGGGTTTGTATTGAAAACAGATAACTTTTTTTTGGAAATTGCAGCAGGTCCGGCCGCATCTGTGTATGGAGAACAAGCCAACTACGACTTGAGTCTGGATGACTCTACGTCAGGTGGGGTTACATGTAGCGTGACATAAACCCAAGATCCCAGTTGAGGCCGTCCTCATGGGATTATAAGAGGCTGCTAACAGCCTATGCAAAGCAGGGTGGGATTGCTTGATGTGAATAAAGAAACATCCATTGTGAAACCTGATTTTCCTGGTTCAGTTAAGTGATAACAATGCACCAAAATATCAGAGGACTATTCAGTGTGTTAAATGTTTGGAACCTGAGATTTTCCTTTTAAAGCTGGTATCCATGGTTACTATTTAAACATACAAATGCCAATGGCTTCCAGAGACTAATTAAATGGTGTTCATTGCAGCTGAGGCAGAATCATTGATTCCTTAATATCCCATTGCCAACCCAATGTCTAGTCTCAGCACATCAACTTGATTAGACCACACTGAGTGAAACTGTACAAGTCATGTCACTGATACTTAATTAGCTAAAATATTTTGTATGACTTCTGTAAAAAACGAATGTCTGTCATCAAACCCTTAATTAATGTCTAAACATTCAAGACAACAATGGAAAGCGAGAAATAGATATATTGGACTGCTTTGAAGAGAGAAGAATCTCCCCAGGAGATTTTAAGCTTACTGCTGCTTTAATAGGAACCCAAAAAACTTCTTCCAGAATCTTTTCCAAACTCTCCATGAAAAATAATGATAATCCTCATTAAGTATTGTATAGGTATTGCAGAAAAAAGCAATATAATTAGACTGTTACAATAGATCAATAAATTAGTGAGCCTACACAATTTAACCAATATGTAGAATTTTCAGAATTTGCCCTTTGAGCAAATCCATACAAGGCAAATCAAAGCAAAAGATTCCTGCTGATAGTAGAAGGAAATTTTAATAAATAAGTTAAAAAATGGCCATAGATATAGATATTTTCCAAAGTACACACTAATAACTTCAGTGGAAGAATCAGCGTAAACATATCTTTCGCCGCAGTTATGGTGGACGATCGGAAAAAGCCCGCTATGAAAATTCAACTCCTACGTTACCAGTCTAGGATCACAGCGATTTGGGAGTTAGTCAGTCAAGTGCTAGCTCCCCAGTAGCCCGAATTAACAGATTGACAACCACCATCATTGAAATATGAAGAAACACTGCACAGTGGTCAAACATTCTTACATTACATAATGGAAGAGATAGCAATTTGCAATAAAGCTAGCAGGGCATCTTCAACCCCTTGCTGTCAGCAAGTACTTAAATCACACCATTTTTTTTTGATCAGTTGGTTGTCTGACTCACAGTCAAATCCATCACCATGTTTAAGAGTTTCCAAATGAAGCTACTGAGAAATTCACTGGTAGAGTTTGTTCACCCAATACGAAATGCCTACTCTCTCCCCATAGGAACACACCCTGCTTACCCAAGTTCAGAGAGCTTCAGTGCAATTTGACAAGAATCAAAGCATAGGGATCACCAAATGTGCATAGGGGCACTACATGAGCTTAACCAGCTAAAACTGGGCAGCTTGTCAGCAGGGATCACGAGTGAACTAGTGAACTTCTGCCATGCTATCCATTACAATATTCACTTGCAATATCTGGAGCTAAGTGAGAAGCATTGCAGCCCCGAGTGATAGGTCTAGTCTCCAGGTTCCATTCTTGGAGTAGAGTAGTTCTAAAAAGCAGACGTGTGATTGAGTCATTTTCATCCTCTCTCACCCCATTCATCACTTTTTTCCCCACCTCAGAATGTTGCATAGTTATATAAAAAAACAATCCCAGTGTACAGGTAGGAACTAAAAAAGCTGATCTATCAACTTATTGAGAAACTTTCTTCCTAGCTCTGTCTGTAATGAAGCAATTTTTTTTTAGATAGTCATCAAGACCAAAAATGGTGTGTAGTTCATGTGCTCAGTTTGTGTTAGTATCTGTTCCTCATTCCTAGATTTTGGCTATGTGATTATAAAAGGTTGTTTACTATTATAACATGGTGCTGGGAAGATTTGTTCAGCATTTTCTTGTGGATTGGACCAATGACCAATATATATATATATTTTTTGGGTGGCAGGCAGTGACTAGTGGGGTACCACAGGGATCAGTGCTTGGGCCCCAGCTATTCACAATATATATCATTGATTTGGATGAGGGAAATAAATGTAACATTTCCAAGTTTGGAGTGGAATGTGAGCTGTGAGGAGGATGCAAAGGGGCACCAATGTGATTTAGACAAGTTGGGTGAGTGGGCAAGAACATGGCAGATGCAGTATAACGTGGATAAATGTGAGGTTATCCACTTTGGTTGTAAAAACAGAAAGGCAGATTATTATCTGAATGGTGATAGATTGGGAAAAGGGGAGGTGCAACGAGACCTGGGTGTCCTTGTACACCAGTCGCTGAAAGCGAGCATTCAGGTGCAGCAAGCAGTTAGGAAGGCGAATGGTATGTTGGCCTTCATTGCAAGAGGATTTGAGTACAGGAGCAGGGATGTCTTACTGCAGTTATACAGGGCCTTGGTGAGACCACATCTGGAGTATTGTGTGCAGTTTTGGTCTCCTTATCTGAGGAAGGATGTCCTTGCCCTGGAGGGAGTGCAACGAAGGTTTACCAGACTGATTCCTGGGATGGCAGGACTGACGTATGAGGAGAGATTGGGTCGACTAGACCTATATTCACTAGAGTTTAGGAGAATGAGAGGTGATCTAATTGAAACATATAAAATTCTAACAGGATTAGACAGGCTAGATGCAGGGAGGATGTTCCTGATGGCTGGGGAGTCCAGAGCCAGGGGTCACAGTCTCAGGATACGGGGTATGCCATTTAGAACAGAGATGAGGAGAAATTTCTTCACTCAGAGGGTGGTGAACCTGTGGAATTCTCTACCACAGAAGGCAGTGGAGGCCAAGTCATTAAATGTATTCAGGAAGGAGGTAGATATATTTCTTAATGCTGAAGAGATCAAGAGATATGGGGAAAAAGTGGGAACAGGGTACTGAGTTAGACGATCAGCCATGATCATTTTGAATGGCAGAGCAGGCCCGAAGGGCCGAATGGCCTACTCTTGCTCCTATTTTCTATGTTTCTATATATCAGGGGAGTGGAAAAAAGGTAATAAGATCTTCAAAGTGTCAATAGAGGTGATGGGGATGGAGAATTAAGTTGAAAGCTTTCACTTTGGAATTGCAGCCTGAATCAAGGCCAGAATTTAGGGCAAAACCTGGTTTCGTGGGAATTCTGCCCCATGTCAAGGGTGCATATTTGGGGAATTCTTGGGCTTCCCTCGGAAACTCCACTCTCATTGGGCCTCAGTGCAACTCATGCCAACTGAGAGTTGACATGAGTCCCACTGAGGCCTGTAAATCCCTTATTAGGGAAAGGTAAACTACAGGATCAATTACTTACTCCAAAAGGCCCATTTGCTCCATTGGGAGCAGAAGGTTTGGGCACTAGTGTAACGTATAGCAGGAGGACCCTCATTGATGTTACAAAGTGCTAGCACACTACCCCAGACAGCATAATACTAACACGCAATAATGTGTTACAAGAGTTCATCATGTTCCGAACAGTGTGAGTGCAATATAAGATCAATATCAAACAAACTGGGCCATTCTTTTCAGAACAATGCACTGAGTTTAATGTTTAAATTGAGGATAATATTTCCCAGCGAGAATGTAGATCACAGAAAGGATGTCGCTACACTCACGCGCTCCTGAAGTAAACAATCCTGCATCAGTAACAAGACGCTGCGCAAGACAATAAAGAGAAGATGTATCACAGGGAGCTGTGAGATTTGATAAACACCTCTACAAGAGAGACTGTCCTGATAACTCATGTGTGACAATTATGTTCTTACCTCATTAGTGCTAGCAATGGAATATCCTTTATTTATAACGCTGGTGGTACATTCGCAATTGAAAATGCAATTTTAATGATTCAGTTTATAGCTTTTGTCCCATAAAAATTTGGTGAAACTATCCTAGATGTTACTTTGTTCTTTTGAGTTGTATCTGTAGATATCAGAGGATCTATTCCCCATTTGGGCACCACCAGCAAGGAGTGCATTCACAGGGTAAATGATAGCAAGCCCCAGGTATTGTAACCAGGAACTCTTACTCTGTACTGGGTATCACGTGCAGCCACGTAACTCTCCCTCAAAGAGCACATTCTATCATACTGAGACTCAGGCTCTCAACCCGCTTTAATTTAAATAAAACAGGTAAATGAACACCATATGATATAAAGCAGTGAATCGTGTACTTCATTATTCACCTTGAAACATCAAATAATAAAATTGCTACTCATTTTGTCTCTATACATAGACTTAAAAACAGAAGCTCACTTCTTACGATGTGAAGCATGTTGCATTTTCAAACTGGCCTTGCTTCTCCGTTGGTTGGCGCAATCATAAAATATAGATATTTTCAGCTGGCTGGAAAACTGAAAATGTACTGTCATAAACATAAAGTCAGACTAGATATATCATTCGACATCCACTGAAGATATATTGAAACTAAAGGCTGCATGTCCTCTAACAGTATTAAATGTATAGCCAATCTTTAGCAATGGTATACAAGGCTATTCATGCGTTATGAAATCTGTGGTTATTTAACCTTAGACATCCAGTAATGCTTTCCCTAATACTTCACATCATGTGAAATCGGCTGCAGCTAACCTGTCTGAGACCTCATGGCTTTTCCTTTGAGAAATACCTTGTAAGACTGGATTTTGACAGCACCTCCCAGCCCATGAGCTCTACGACCGAGAAGGACAAGAGCAGCAAGATCGTGGGAACACCATTGCATCCACGTTCTCCTCAAAGTCCTAATCATTTGGACTTGAACATGTTCCTTTATTATTGCTGGGAGAAATTCCTGGAATTCCCTACCTAACACCATTGTGGGAGTAGCATCAGCAACATGGTTCAAGAGGAACACCCACCACAACTTTCTCAGGGCAAGTAAAGATGGACAATAAAAATATGGCTTTGCCAGAATGACCCACAATTATCAAGAATCATAGAAAATTTATGGCACTGAAGGAGGCCATTCGGCCCATCGTGTCCGCACCGGCCGAAAATGAGCCACCCAGCCTATTCCCACTTTCCAGCACTTGGTCCGTAGCCTTATAGGTCATGGCACTTCAGGTGCACATCCAAGTACTTTTTTAATGAGTTGAGGGTTTCTGCCTCTACCATCCTTTCAGGCAGTGAGTTCCAGAATCCCACCACCCTCTGGGTGAAAATCATTTTCCTCAGCTCCCCTCTAATCCTTCTACCAATTTATTTAAATCTATGTCCCCTGGTTATTGACCTCTCTGCTAAGGGAATTAGGTCCTTCCTATCCACTCTATCTTGGCCCCTCATAATTTTATACACCTCAATTAAATCACCCCCCAGCCTCCTCTGTCCCAAAGAAAACAACCCCAGCCTATCCAATCCTTCCTCATAGCTAAAATTCTCCAGTCCTGGCAACATCCTCGTAAATCTCCTCTGTACCCTCTCTAGTGCAATCACATCCTTCCTATAATGTGGTGACCAAAACTGTACGCAGTATTCAAGCTGTGGCCTAACCAGTGTTTTATACAGTTCTAGCATAACCTCCCTGCTCTTATATTCTATGCCTTGGCTAATAAAGGAAAGTATTCTATTTCCCTTCTTAACCACCTTATCTGCCTGTCCTGCTACCTTCAGGGATCTGTGGACATGCACTCCAAAGTCCCTCACTTACTCTACACCTTTCAGTATCCTCCCATTTATTGTGTACTCCCTTGCCTTGTTTGCCCTCCCCAAATGCATTACCTCACATTTTTCCGGATTGAATTCCATTTGCCACTTTTCTGCCCACCTGACCAGTCCGTTGATATTTTCCTGCAGTCTACAGCTTTACTCCTCACTATCAACCACACGGCCAATTTTTGTATCATCTGCAAACTTCTTAAACATGCTCCCTACATTTAAGTCCAAATCATTAATATATATCACATAAAGCAAGGGACCTAGCACTGAGCCCTGCGGATCCCCACGAGAAACAGCCTTCCAGTCACAAAAACACCCGTCGACCATTACCCTTTGCTTCCTGCCATTGAGCCAATTTTGGATCCAACTTACCACTCTCCCTTGGATCCCATGGGCTTATATTTTTTTGACCAGCCTGCCAACTAGGACCTTGTCAAAAGCCTTGCTAAAATCCATGTAGACTACATCAAACGCACTACCCTCATCGACCCTCCTTGATACCTCCTCAAAAAATTCAATCAAGTTAGTCAGCCACGACCTTCCCTTAACAAATCCGTGTTGACTGTCCTTGATTATTCCGTGCCTTTCTAAGTGACGGTTTATCCTGTCCCTCAGAATTGATTCCAATAATTTGCCCACCACCGAGGTTAGACTGACTGGCCTGTCATTACTCGGTCTATTCCTTGCTCCCTTTTTAAACAAAGGTACAACGTTAGCAGTCCTCCAATCCTCCGGTACCATGCCTGTATCCAGTGAGGAATGGAAAATGATGGTCAGAGCCTCCAGTATTTCCTCCCTTGCTTCTTTTAACAGCCTGGGATACATTTCATCTGGCCATGATGCTAATCCCTTTAATACTTCCTCTCTCACTAAGTTTATCCCATCCAATATTTCACAGTCCTCCTCCTCAACTACAATGTTTGCATCATCCCTCTCTTTTGTGAAGACAGACGCAAAGTATTCATTAAGAACCATACGTACATCTTCCACCTCCACACATAGGTTACCTTTTTGGTCTCTAATAGGCCCTACTCTTTCCTTAGTTATCCTCTTGCTCTTTATGTATTTATAAAATATCTTTGTGTTTTCCTTGATTTTACTTGCCAATAATTTTTAATGCCCTCTCTTTGCTTTCCTAATTTCCCTTTTAATTTCACCCCTGCACTTTTTATTCTCCTCTAGGCTTTCTGTAGTATTGACTTCAGACTTGTAGTCTGACATAAGCTTTCATTTTCTGCCTTATCTTACCCTGTATGCTCCTTGACATCCAGGGGGCTCTAGATTTGGCAGCCCCACCCTTTTTCATTGTGGGAACATGTTTACTCTGCACCCCTTGAATCTTCCCCTTGAATGCCTCCCACTCCTTTGACATTGATTTACCTTCAAGTAGCTGAACAAATAGATTAAAAAAATAATAATATTCTGAAGTTTTCCATCGTTACATTTGAGGTTGTGGTGAAATTTCACAAAGTTTATCCTTGGAGAAGCACTGTCTGTGGTTGGTCGCTTTTCTCAGGAGAGTAGCTTGGATAGATTCCATGGCAGGGCAAATTATACGTGGTATGCACAGGAAATGGCTTTTCTCAAATCATGTTTCTATGTTTTTATCTTTGGGAGCCACTCCCAGCTTTATATTAAATAATGAACATTCTTGGTGTAACAAAAAGGAAGAGTGTCTTATTTTCTTTAAAAGAAAGTGGGAACCTAGTCATCCTGGAAATAGTTCACAGTGCCAGGGGAAGGAAATAGACGAGAGACGTTGGGGCCAAATTTACTCTAATGGAGCCCAACTGTCAGCGCACCTGAGGTGCACTGTGCTTCTCATCATGGAGAGTCTTCCAATGTTTCTGCCTGGGTTGGGCGCACTGCAGGCACAGGAGCAGATCCACTCCCTGGCTGGGCCTTGTGTCAGGGCATCTGGGCATCATTCAGAAGGCCCTGTGACCTTTACATCGCCTGAGTGGGAAGGGAACAAAAATTACAAATTTGCCTTCTTCATCTCCAGCCCAAACCCCAGCCCCCCCCCTGCCCCCAACCAGGAACACCCCAGATTAGAGGGTCTGCGGAATCTCAGGGCAGCTCCTTTCGCCAGGTCATCACAACAGGAACACTGGGCCTGCACCTACTACAGGAAAGCGTCAGGAAATCACAGGGTAGGACGGGGGAGTCAGAGACCTGCAGTGTTCGTCCCTTTTTCCTTTTTACTCATCAACTGCCCAGGCACAGTGAAGAGAACATTTTTATTGGTTATTGGGACAGTCCAATTCTTTTTATGTGAAAAGATACACGAAAATATTTTACTGAACACTTCTCAGCATCTGTTACATACACACCAACAAACATTAACAAATTGAAGCATATCTTATCAGGTTTCTTGGAATTGTCTTTATGAATATCACATTGACACGACAGAATAAATAATGAATGAATCTTGCCTTTCCAAATGAAGAAAGGTGCTGTGTTCTGTATAGTGCTTTCCTCGTACAGCAGATGTTTAAATTTCTTGTTCTGAACATGGAGTGCTAGCCCTGCTTATTCCTCCATGGTGCAAGTCATCTTTTATTTAGAGATAAGCACAAACAATACAGAGCACGCTACTAAATAGACTGGAGCTGTGCTTTGGACCTTAACAGTAAATGCTAAACTCATTCTCGACCACATGTGGCACTTCATCCGCATCATAAGGCAACTTATTGGAACCCAGCTAAAATGAGCAGCATGTTATAGTGAACATCTGATTAACTAACAGAAAATATAAGGAAGGTCAGAAAGACTGATAATGAGAGTTTTGTATAGAAAAGAGAATGTTATCATTGAGAGTGGAGTATTAGTATAGATAGTAGAGACAGTGAATACTTATAATGGGACGGGCATATCACATAGTGCTGTGACTGGAAGCACGACTAGAATGGTCGCTAAGCGATGAATCCAAAAGCTAGGTTTTAAATGCAATACTTTTGAAAGATTCCTAAACTGTGAATATTTGTAACCTGAGCCCTGGGAAAATATCATGGCATAAAATGTTAAGTAGCATATTATATATATGGTCATTTCAGTCGGGCGATTGAGGAGGCTCCTATTGTAAACCATTACACTATTTAAGAACAAAGTTGAAGCGATTCCTAGCCAGGCAAAACCGAGTCCTATTCTATTATTTTATGCATTACTGGAGTGCAACACAACAATTAATTTCTTGTAACTAAGCAAATTACAAGAATAATGTGAAATAGGAAACATAATTCACTAGAATCAGAGGAGTCTAAGGATGTGAGGATACATTTTGCAAGGCCTTACACTGCTTGGATGCAACCAGTGCAAATTGGAAAATCGTGAGTGCACTGAATGTGGTTTTCCAAAACCTGCTGGCTTCATGTGGGGCCCTCTCAGCAGCAAAATTCAACCTGTGGTGTCATGACTGTTGATGTGGCTTACCTCCACCTACACGATACTTTTCATTTAACGACATTAATATCCATCTGTCATTCCTTAGCCCATCACTTATATGTTAGTTATCCACAGCCCCCCAGTGTTCTAAGGACTTTATTAATATTTCAAATAAGAACATAAGAATAAGAACATAAGAAATTGGAGCAGGAGTAGGCCAATCGGCCCCTCGAGCCTGCTCCGCCATTCAATAAGATCATGGCTGATCTGATCCCAACCACAAATCTAAAGAACACAAGAAGTCGGAGCAGGACCCGGCCACATAGCCCCTGGGCCCTCTCCGCCACCCACAGGGCATTGACCGATCCGAACTCAGCTTCATGTCCAATTTCCTGCCCGCTCCCCATAACCCCTAATTCCCTTTACTTCTAGGAAACTGTCTATTTCTGTTTTAAATTTATCTAATGATGTAGCTTCCACAGTTTCCTGGGGCAGCAAATTCCACAGACCGACCACCCTCTGAGTGAAGAAGTTTCTCCTCATCTCAGTTTTGAAAGAGCAGCCCCTTATTCTAAGATTATGCCCCCTAGTTCTAGTTTCACCCATCTTTGGGAACATCCTTACTGCATCCACCCGATCAAGACCCTTCACAATCTTATATGTTTCAATAAGATCGCCTCTCATTCTTCTGAACTCCAATGAGTAGAGTCCCAATCTATTCAACCTCTCCTCATATGTCCGCCCCCTCATCCCCGGGATTAACCGAGTGAACCTTCTTTGTACTGCCTCGAGAGCAAGTATGTCTTTTCTTAAGTATGGAGACCAAAACTGTATGCAGTATTCCAGGTGCGGTCTCACCAATACCTTATATAACTGCAGCAATACCTCCCTGTTTTTATATTCTATCCCCCTAGCAATAAAAGCCAACATTCCGTTGGCTTTCTTGATCACCTGCTGCACCTGCATACCAACTTTTTGATTTTCTTGCACTAGGACCCCCAGATCCCTTTGTACTGCAGTACTTTCCAGTCTCTCGCCATTAAGAAAATAACTTGCTCTCTGATTTTTCCTGCCAAAGTGCATAACCTCACATTTTCCAATATTATATTGCATCTGCCAAATCTCCGCCCACTCACCCAGCCTGTCTATATCCCCTTGCAGGTTTTTTATGTCCTCCTCACTCTCTACTTTCCCTCCCATCTTTGTATCATCTGCAAATTTTGATATGTTGCACTCGGTCCCCTCCTCCAAATCGTTAATATAGATTGTAAAGAGTTGGGGACCCAGCACCGACCCCTGTGGAACACCACTGGTTACTGGTTGCCAGTCCGAAAATGAACCATTTATCCCAACTCTCTGCTTCCTGTTTGATAACCAATCCTCCACCCATGCCAGAATATTACCCCCAATCCCGTGATTTTTTATCTTAAGTAATAATCTTTTATGTGGCACCTTGTCGAATGCCTTCTGGAAGTCTAAATACACTACGTCCACTGGTTCCCCTTTATCCACCCTATACGTTATATCCTCGAAGAACTCAAGCAAATTTGTCAGACATGACTTCCCCTTCATAAAGCCATGCTGACTTTGTCCTATTAAATTATGCTTATCTAAATGTTCCGTTACTGTCTCCTTAATAATAGACTCCAAAATTTTACCCACCACAGATGTTAAGCTAACTGGCCTATAATTTCCAGCCTTCTGCCTACTACCCTTTTTAAATAACGGTGTTACATTAGCAGTTTTCCAATCTGCCAGGACCTCTCCTGAGTCCAGGGAATTTTGGAAAACTATCACCAAAGCATCCACAATCCCTACTGCCACTTCCCTCAAGACCCTAGGATGGAAGCCATCAGGTCCAGGGGATTTATCCGCCTTGAGTCCCATTATTTTACTGAGTACCATCTCCTGAGTGATTTTAATCGTATTTAGCTCCTCCCCCCCGAGAGTCCCCTGTTTGTCCAGTGTTGGGATATTCTTAGTGTCCTCTACTGTAAAGACTGAAACAAAATATTTGTTCAGCATTTTTGCCATCTCCATGTTTCCCACCATTAATTTCCCGGTCTCATCCTCTAAGGGACCTATGTTTGCCTTAGCCACCCTTTTTCTTTTTATATAACTATAGAAACTCTTGCTATCTGTTTTTATATTTTTTGCTAATTTCTTTTCATAATCTAACTTCCCTTTCTTAATCAATCCTTTAGTTACTTTTTGCTGTCTTTTGAAGAATTCCCAATCTTCTATCCTCCCACTAAGTTTGGCTACCTTATATGTCCTTGTTTTTAGTCGGATACTATCCTTGATTTCTTTACTTAGCCACGGATGGCTGTCATTTCTTTTACACCCTTTTTTCCTCAGTGGAATATATTTATTTTGAAAGTTGTAAAATAACTCCCTAAATGAACACCACTGCTCATGTACCGTCTTACCCTTTAATCTATTTTCCCAGTCCACTTTAATCAATTCCGCTCTCATACCATCATAGTCTCCTTTATTCAAGCTCAGTACGCTTGTTTGAGAATCAACCTTCTCACCCTCTAATTGGATATGGAATTCAACCATGTTGTGGTCGCTCGTTCCAAGGGGATCCTTAACTAGGACATTATTAATTAATCTTGACTCATTACACAGGACCAGGTCCAAGGTTGCCTGCCCCCTTGTAGGATCAGTTACATACTGCTCAAGAAATCCATCCCTGATGCACTCAATGAACTCATCCTCAAGGCTGCTCTGCCCAATTTGATTTGTCCAGTTAATATGATAATTAAAATCCCCCATAATTATGGCTGTTCCCTTATTACATGCCCCGACTATCTCCTGATTAATACTTCTTCCAGCAGAGTTGCAACTATTCGGAGGCCTATATACTACGCCCACTAATGTTTTTTTCCCCTTATTATTCCTTATCTCCACCCAAACTGTTTCATTATCTTGATGCTTTGTCCCAATATCATTTCTCTGTATTACAGTGATTTCTTCCTTTATTAACATAGCCACCCCACCTCCCCTTCCTTCCTGCCTGTCCTTCCTGATTGTTAAATACCCTGGCATATTTAATTCCCAGTCGTTGTCACCCTGCAGCCATGTTTCTGTAATGGCCACAAGATCATACCCATACGTAGTTATTTGTGCCGTTAACTCGTCCATTTTATTACGAATGCTACGTGCATTCAGATAAAGAACTTTCAAATCTGTTTTGTGACGCTTAGTTCCTGCTTTTTCCTTTTTTAACACTTTACCTATTACTCCATACCTTCTGTCCCTTCCTGTTACGCTTTCCTCTCTCTCCCTGCTCAGGTTCCCAACCCCCTGCCACTTTAGTTTAAACCCTCCCCAACAGCACTAGCAAACACTCCTCCTAGGACAGCAGTCCCGGCCCTGCCCAGGTGCAGACCATCCGGTTTGTACTGGTCCCACCTCCCCCAGAACCGTTTCCAGTGTCCCAGGAATTTGAATCCCTCCCCCTTGCACCATTCCTCTAGCCACGTATTCATTTGAAATATCCTCCTATTTCTACTCTGACTAGCACGTGGCACTGGCAGCAATCCTGAGATTACTACCTTTGAGGTCCTATTTTTTAATTTACCTCCTAACTCCCTATATTCTGCTTTTAGGACCTCATCCCCTTTTTTACCTATATCGTTGGTGCCTATGTGCACCACGACAGCTGGCTGTTCGCCCTCCCCCTCCAAAATGTTCTGTAGCCACTCCGAGACATCCTTGATCCTTGCACCAGGGAGGCAACACAACCATCCTGGAGTCTCGGTTGCGGCCGCAGAAACGCCTGTCTATTCCCCTTACAATTGAGTCCCCTATCACTATAGCTCTGCCACTCTTTTTCCTCCCAGCCTGTGCAGCAGAGCTACCCGTGGTGCCAGGAAGTTGGCTGCTGCTGCCTTCCCCTGATAAGTCATCCCCCCCAACAGCATCCAAAGTGGCATATCTGTTTGAGAGGGGGATGGCCACAGGGGACCCCTGCACTACCTGCCTGCATCTCTTACTCTTCCTGGTGGTCACCCATTCACTTCCTGCCTGTATACCCTTTACCTGCGGTGTGACCAACTCGCTAAACGTGCTATCCACGAGTTTCTCTGCATCGCGAATGCTCCACAGTGAGTCCACCCGCAGCTCCAGCTCCGAGATACGATCGGTCAGTAGTTGCAGGTGGACACACTTCCCGCACACATGGTCGGGAAGTGTGTCCACCTGCAGCTACTGACCGATAGTCTCAGGCATTTTGATGTCTAATTACTGCTGGCAACTTGCTTTTAGAGTGTATCGTTTCTTTTCACAAACAAAATGTGAAGTTTAACCTCCCTAAAATGTGAATTATATGTTTGTTTCATTTGGGATATCAATTTCTATCTTCCATTGCTGTACAATGAAGCAAACTGATTTGTAAAGGTCAAGTTGTTTAATTTAAAAAAAATTAATGTTGGGATGACACTAGCGAGGCAAAATTTAGTCAACGACATAGTGTGGGATGAGAGTTACATGTAGACCAGACTGAGTAGCGGTGGTTGGCTCCCTTCCTTGAAGGGCATGAGTGAACCAGTTGGGATTTTACAACCAGCCAGTAGCTTTCATGGTCACTTTCTGGTGCCAGCTCAAAAATTATCAGATTTTACAAATTTAATTTGATAACATGGGTTGTGAATTCACAATCTTAAGAGTCCAGTACCATCACCATTAGGTTTCAATGCCCTAGGCTATATCCTAAGCAGCAAAACAACTTTGGAAAACTTGGATAACTTCTCCAATTTCTCCAAACTTATGACTGGGAAACTTAACTATTGTATTGATAAATTACCATGCAATAATGAATGAATGGCATTCTTCCACTAGATAGAAAATATATCATAATCATTACAAATGTATTATTTGGCAATAAATCAATGATAATTGATACTAAAGGCTTACACAATGGAAAAGGCTCTTTTGCAGTCTGTATTTATCTCAGAAATAATGATAGCCACAGAAACAGGGAATTACTTAACCATAATATTCTACAATTAAGGTAAGTAACCTATTTTTATTGTGACTAATAATCTACTCAACAACTGCAGCAAGCAATGCTCAATAACCAAGACCACTCACTTGTGGTTTGCATGGAAAAATGGAGGGAATCACAGAATATTATCCCCAAAATATCAATAAAAATTCTGGAAAATCCTAGAATCCCATGAATTAGAAAAGGGGCAGTGGCAGCGTGGATAGGAAATTGGCTAAGAGACAGAAAGCAGAGGCTAGTGGTGAACAGGTGTTTTTCAGACTTGAGGGAAGTATACAGTGGTGTGCCCCAGGGGTCAGTATTAGGACCACTGCTCTTTTTGATATATATTAATGACCTGGACTTGGGTATACAGGGCACAATTTCAAAGTTTGTAGATGACACAAAACTTGGAAAAGTAGTAAACAGTGAATAGGATAATAACAGACTTCAGGAGGGCATAGGCGGACTGGTGAAATGGGCAGACACATGGCAAATGAAAATTAATGCAGAGAAGCATGAAGTGATATAATTTGGAAGGAAGAATGAGGAGAGGCAACATAAATGGTACAATTTTAAAGAGGGTGCAGGAACAGAAAGACCTGGGGCTTCACATACACAAATCTTTGAAGATGGCAGGGCAAGTTGATAAGGCTGTTAAAAAAGCATGCAGGGTCCCGGGCTTTATAAATAGAGGCGCAGAGGGTCATTTTAACCAACCAGGACAAGTGGGGGAGGAGGCGGGGGGAGGGGTGGGGTGGTGAAAAATTTAAAAATGGGAAACCCGACCTCAACCCATCCACTGCCACTTTTAACAGAGCCGGGTTGGGTGGCGGGAAACTAACCTGCTCTCTGGAGGCAAGTCCCTAATTTAAATATTTTAATGAGGCTGTTCGCCTCAAATTTGACCTCTGTTTCAGATTTAATGTTGGCCGGCCAGGTTTCCCAGCCCTTGGGCAACTCGGCAGTTGAAGGGAGGCGAGAATGACTGGATCCAACAGGTAAGTGCATTTCCACCACTGCCTGTGGGCCAAGAGGAGCAGGAGTACTTCCTCCCTGGCCCACCAAGCAGACCTGCTTCCATCCCCGTGATGGCACCCCCGCGATCGACCAACCCCCCCCCCCCCCCCACCCCCCATTATCGGACCTCCACAATCGGGACTTCAGTTATGTGGAGAGATGGGAGAAGCTGGGATTGTTTTTCTTAGAATAGGGAAGGTTAAGGGGAGATTTAATAGATGGATTCAAAATTATGAAGGGTTTTGACGGAGTGGATAGGGAGAAACTGTTTCCACTGGCAGGAGGATCGATAACCAGGGGACACAATATCTAATATAATTGACAAAAGAACCAGGGGGGAGATGAGAAGAAATGTTTTTACGCAGCGAGTTTTAATGATCTGGAATGCATTGCCTGAAAGGGTGGTGGAAGCAGGTTCAATAGTAACTTTCAAAAGGGAAGTGAAAAGGAAATATTTTCAGGGCTATGGGGAAAGAGCAAGGGAGTGGGACTAATTGCATAGTCGGCACAGGCATGATTGGCCAAATGGCCTCCTTCTGTGTTGTAAGATTCTATGGTTATAAATGAAGGGAATCATGGAATGCAATTCCCGAAACATTGGTTAAAAATCCCCAAATCCTATGTAATTGAAATGGAACTTGACTCAATCAGTCACTGTAAAATAAGGGTCCGGCTCTTGATGTAAGTTCAAACCATAATTCAACGTAAAACAGTAACTCAGCTCAACATTAAAGATTGAAAGAATTAATTTATTAATAACCATGCAATCTCATAAATTTTAATTGGAGAGAAAATGAGTTAAAATAAGAACATATTGGGGCTGATAAAACTATGCCCCCGCATGCAAATAAGCTGGTTTTGCCAAATAAAGTGGATTAAAATAAAGGGTACAGAAGGAACAGGGGTGTCTAAGGGCAAATTAGCAGGATGTCCAATTTTTTTTCTAAATTGGAATGGCTGGGTCTCCTTCAGCTTCTGTTCCAAATAGATGTTTTGTGGCTGCACCATTGCTCTGGTTGTCCAGACTCATTATGGGGTGGCCACCTCATTTTATTGAACTTGAGCCTAGATCCACAGGCTCCCTTTGCACTCACTGCCTACAATGGAGCATGCTGAGCATCTAGGGCACATAGTAGCCTGAGGCCTTGAAATTTTCAGGGAGCAGGTGCCTGATGCATTGAAAGATCGGCCCCATTGTTTTGCAGAGATATGTTGGAGCAGCTTAATGATTTTCAAATTGGTAAGACACTGGATTCCTGTTGACCTAAAAAAAAGATAATTCTATGTTTGCACAGCTGGTGTGGCGAAGTCAGCCTCTATCCCCCACCCTCCCCAACCCCCCGCCCCACCCACCCTCCAGCAGCATGGATTTGTAATATTAATGGTGTACTTGCTACTATGTTTTGATTACCATGGGCTTGTGGATTCTTCTTTCAGGAATGCACCTCATCAAAATGGAGCAGCTCTGCAGCATGAACAAAGACAGCAGAGTCAGCACCAATAGCAGGCTATTATCAAGCCTTATGATAAATGTTTGGGTTATTCAGGGGAAACAGGATGCAGTTTTTTCATTAGAGTAATAAAAAAAGAGTTAACTTCACGGCTCACAGGCTGGAAGCTAATTTACTTCTTCCTGTTCTATTATTACTCATGCCAACCTCATCTCTTTATACCATATCCAGGATCACTAGCTTTTGGCAAGCACGGTGAACCATTAGTAAATTTACTTTATTCTCAACTTCCAAATGCCTTTTTTCTTCAACTTATATGTGTCAAATAATTTCTCAAAACTAGCTTTCTTTCCTTACCAATCCTTCTTTAGAGTTGATTTAGGCAAGGATTTCCCAATGCACTGTAAAAGAATTGTCAACTTGGGGTCAGTGAAGTTGGCAGCAGTATTCCCTTGGTCTATGATATCCAAATCATACAGACGACAATTGGAATTTTCTGTACACCAACATGTCCAAGAGAATATTAGTGGAGTGTGGTCATTAATTAGCAAATTGTCTACTCATGTTTCAGAATGTATTTTTTGTTCATTCACCATGAGACTCCCCAGTGGATCAGGGAATTCGTCCAGTGAGTAGCTGAGCCATGCAGATCAGGAAGACTCCAGGCTCCATCCCCAATTGGTTGATCTCAACTGGAGCAGCAGTAAGGGGCATTACAACTGACCTGAGTGTCCCTAGGTTAGGGAGAGGAAAATCAGCCATAGTTCCTAATCACTATCCAGGGACCCCTGCTAGAAGTGCTTTACTTTTTATATGCTTTAACAAACACGTGGGCAGTAGCGAATCCCCCTAAAGGGCTCTACTGGATTCTCTCAAAGTAAACAATACAGCCCCGATTTTAATTGGGAGCAGGAATCTGGTGGGCAGGGGATGAGGTGAGTGTCAAACCCTCCCCCTGACGATGGCAGCGTGAGCCATAGGCAATTTTAACTACCGGGCCTCATCTGCATGCAAACGGTCAGCAGCTCGCCCGAGACAGGCTGGAAGCTGCAGCTGGCCGACGGGTAGGAGTGGAATTTTGGGCGGCAGGAAGCCACCGGCTGGCACCAAAGTAACGGTCACCGGCACCAAAGCAAGCCATGGTGATAGGGGCACGTGTTTAACTCAGAGACGGGGACCCAGCGCATACGTAGATATTCACATGGGAACCCAGAAGTTACGTGAGTGCATCGCAATCTGTGATCGCAACTCAATTGGAGGTGAGTATTTGTGCTTCTGGGTTTCCCATGTGCCAGGCAGCCAGATTGACAGGCTGGCTGCCTATCGGGAGGGAAAGGAGCTATAAATCAGAGAGGGGGAGGGAGGGAGAGCGAAATAGTGGACATGAAGAAATTGGAGGGGGGCTGGCGGGGAAGGTGGGGGGACGTAGATGACGACATCAGGTGGGTCTTGAAGAAGATCGGGGGTTCACCATTGGGGGGTTCCATAGGGTGGGTTCACCATCGTGGGGTCTGATAGTGCCAAGTGAGCTTGTTGGGCCTGGGTGAAGCATTAATACTCCTCCAGGCCCACAAGCAGTCCAATAAAGGCACTCACTTCACGGATCCGGCCCTTTCTGCCTGCTTTCACCTGACGTGAACCAGGAGCGATGGGAAACCTGAACAGGGAAGGTTAATTTGTTTGACATTCCTAATACACAAAAAATTAAGTGCCTCAACTGTCACATTGAGGTACATTTCCCTTTTAAATATCGGCCCCCCAGCTTTAAGTGGGGACGGGACTTCTGGGTTTCTGTTGTGCGCGCCGCATCCAAACGCGTCTGGGTTAAACCTGGAAGTGGGCGCGTTGGAGCCGGGATGCGGTCCCACTCCAAAAACAACCTATTTGTACTGCCCACCTACCCCCAACCCATCCATTCTTGGGGGTTAAAGTTACCCCCAGGGTTTCGGGATGGTTTTTTTTTATTCGTTCATGGGATGTGGGCATCGTTGGCAAGGCCAGCATTTATTGCCCATCCCTAATTGCCCTTGAGAAGGTGGTGGTGAGCCGCCTTCTTGAATTGTTGAAGTCCGTGTGGTGAAGGTTCTCCCACAGTGCTGTTAGGAAAGGAGTTCCAGGATTTTGACCCAGCGACGATGAAGGAACGGCGATATATTTCCAAGTCAGGAGGCGTGTGACTTGGAGGGGAACGTGCAGGTGGTGTTGTTCTCATGTACCTGCTGCCCTTGTCCTTCTAGGTGGTAGAGGTCACAGGTTTGGGAGGTGCTGTCGAAGAAGCCTTGGCAAGTTGCTGCAGTGCATCCTGTGGATGGTACACACTGCAACCACGGTGCGCCGGTGGTGAAGGGAGTGAATGTTTAGGGTGGTGGATGGGGTGCCAATCAAGCGGGCTGCTTTGTCCTGGATGGTGTCGAGCTTCTTGAGTGTTGTTGGAGCTGCACTCATCCAGGCAAGTGGAGAGTATTCGATCACACTCCTGACTTGTGCCTTGTAGATGGTGGAAGATCTTTGGGGAGTCAGGAGGTGAGTCACTCGCCGCAGAATACCCAGGGTCTTACGAGAGGGAAGAAGCTGAAGCCTAAACTTTCCTATTGAGGCCTGGAGAAGTCCTTTTTGGGGTTCTTCTGGCCTAGGATCCCCTTTCTGCTGTCTTTACCTGGCCACAGTTAAAATTGCAGTTGGGGCCTGATGACATCAATTGTATGTTGTTTCTTACAGCAAGAGTGCAGATTACCTCCTGCTCTTTATGGGAGACTATACCACATACAGCCAGCAAAATGTGAAATGTAACAATCCATCTCAGAAAATACAACTGAGCTCAATTCTTGCTTTTTCAAACCATCGCTCATCTCCAGCAGTATTGTATGTTACTCAGTTACAAGGCACTGTATGATTTGGAGTCACAGATAATGTGTAGGAACCAGTTTCTGTCGCATTTCCACTAATAAACTGCTATTCTCTAAAAGCCCTGTTAGAGATGATATTGATGAGGCACTGACTAGTTCATTCTCCTACCTTTCTCTTAAATTTGAACAGCTACCAGAAAATCTAACGTTTCACCCCTTTCACAAAGAAACAGAATCATTACCTCTGCTCCAGCCACTGTGGGAGAATGAACTAGTCGTATCATCCCATTAACGGGAATTATCTAAAAGGTCTGCCCTATTATTACATTTACTAAAGATGTTCCATATTTGTAATGAGATAAGGACCAACTCTGCTGCAGGCAAACGACCCACTGGTATTTTATTGAAAAAACAGCCTCTATAAAGAAAAGATTTTAACCTTTTCATCTCTCCTTCTAGTAGTTCACAATTACCATGACAGGCTGGTTACTGACTGCACCGTACCTGCATTTCAGAAGCCTTACTAATGTGAGAAACTGCAAGATAACAGTTCCCTTAATATGTTTAATCAAGACACTGTATGAGGCTTGACTAATCTGTGATGACGGACATATGACAATTGGTTAATGGTGTACAAACATGTTGGCTCAGTGTATTGTTCTCAAAGTCTTTGGTTTTTCTCACAACATATCTGCTGGATTAATTTGAGATTGCAAGGACACTCGACGCAATAGATGTATCCCACCAGCACTATAATGAGTGTCACTACACCTTCCACAACCATTACAATCATCATTGACTCGGGCAATATTTGATGTATGGAAGACAGGCAATGTTTCATAGATGGCCTGTATGGTTTACTGCAATCCTCTCTGTAGGTTAACAGTTACCTTTTCATAGGTTGACAATAAGGGCCCTCAGTATTACCATGTTGTGCAAGACACAATAAATGGCAGTGTATTGTCAGACCTGTCCAAGGCTGTATTATATATGTCATGGTGAAATGTAAATCTTGTAATCTTATTTTCATAGTACCAAATGTGTGATCTTTGACTAGCTTTGTATGCTATGAAGCCCGTTATATCTCTCTATAACTATCCTTGTATTAGTGTGATTCCTGTATATGGCAGCTAGTGGCAATGTAAAGTTCATTATACCTTTCATATAGTTTTTGGTGTTTTGGCTTTGGGATCATGAGACCTGGGCTTTAAACTAGCCTAGGCTAGTTGTGGCATTGACTAAAAGAATTGTGGCATTGACTAAAAGATAGCGACTTTTAGCTTATTATCTTACATCTGGCACTGCTAGGGTAATGACACAAAACAGCAAGCTTAATGGGCCGAATTGCCGACTCCTGTTCAAATATTCCTGAAACATTAAATATGTTGAGGCAGTTTGGTGTAGAATTTAATTATATGCACATAATCTAGGCTGACACTTCAGTGCAGTACTGAGGGAGTGCTGCACTATTGGAGGTGCTGTCTTTCAGATGAGACATTAAACCAAGGCCCCATCTGCCCTCTTAGGTGAACAAAAAGATCTTTGGGACGTCCTGAAATCATGAAAGGTGTTACATAAATGCTTCCGATTTGTTACAAACTCTACAAAAGGATTGAAAAATGCTAAAAACTCTGAAACATTAAATGTTTAAATACCAAACAAAATAAACAGCAGCATATACATTAGTGTTTAATAATATCACGTGAAGAGACTACAATTTGAAGTGGAACTTCATTATTAAATATTAATATATTCAGCAACAAATTCTTTATTGCTTTGGGTTGTTTTAATTCCATCATTTACACAGTCCATAAAACTCTCAGGAATGCTGTGGAATAATTTCTTGTTTATTTTAAATGTGTCCTAAATTTTTGATCATTTTCTCCCCTCCCCACATACCAATTCTGGAGCAGAGGGGGCAGGTTGACAACCTCTCAGGACTCGATGTTACTCTCCAGCAGATTGTGGAGAGATTCACGAGAGAGCCTTGGGTTTGACTCTCCCTCCAATTTACCCAGCTTTGGGAGAAGGCAGTCAGAGTGAAAATGAAGCATTCCTCCACAAGGACAGAAGAAAGGGCAAAAAGTGAGTCATTCCAAGTTACTTACACACATCATAACAGCTGTCCTAAGAGAGCTAATGGCAAACAATTCACCTCCTTTTTCTGCATTGCGTGGTACAGGAACATAGACGTAAAGTTGGGGAGAAAAGGTAAATGTAACGTGAGGTTTAAAAAAAGCTTTGAAAAAAAATGTTGTACTATTAAATATTGGGAATTCACAGAGAAAAATGTCTGTGAATGTTATAAGAAAGAATTGCATTCAAAGGATTAACCCATCAACTCTCCAATTCATCAGCCATGTCTCAGTTTATCGACAGGCTTGCATTGTCGACACAGAACACTTGATGTGTTTTGCAATTATGATGCAAGTGTGGTATGTTGTAGATTGCATTTTCAGAAAAAGGAAATAGTGGCACAGGCTCTCTACCAACATGGATTCATCTGTTTAACACTAAGAGGACTGTGCTTCTGCACCAAGACTCAAAATCCCATCATAGTTTTAAAAAGTTTATTCAGAAAAAATCCGGGAAGATGAAATATTCTGCACTAATGTCTCTGATCCTGCTTCACAATATTCAGTATCAAGACCTCTTAGAAAATCATTGCAGTATCTCAGATGCCACCACAAATAAAACTTGCATTAGTATGTCTGTCAGACAGGCGTCTTGCCAGAGCTGTATGCCATTCATACAGGAGAAGTGTATAAATTTTTCCAGATGTACATCATTAAGAAAGTGGCTGTGTCTGTCTGAGATGCTAAACAAGTAAACCCCAGCTCCTCGATCACTGGCACTGCTTGTCTGTCTCCTCTGCTATGGTGGGTACATAACTTACACCGTACATGTATAAGATGTTGGCACTAGACACATAGGAGTCCTGGAGTAACAGAGCATTGCCATCTTTTTGCTTCTTGGTATACTGAACGATTGTTGCTTGTGTGAATATTTTAAAGCTTGGCATAGTGCATTCAGCATTTGGAAGCTTGCTGTCATAGAGACCTCTTAAAAATGCACTGGATGTGGATTAAGGGTTCGAACAATATGTGGGAAAGAATCCTACTTATTTAAATATATGAATTATAAATGAAGTCCTTGTTAGTTCCAAAATATAATTTTAAGAGGCTGTTAGTATATTTTTAGCTCCATACTCCTTGGTAAAACACACAATCCATTGCTCTTGATTAATAATTTATTTTAATTATGATAAATTAAGGACCTGAATTTGCACCATAGTAACTGTGCATTACTGGTGCGCATCATTGCTAATGCATAAAAGTTCCAGGAAATAATGGAGTGAGTTATGCCATTAGTTGCATTGTCATAATTTTCTGGGACATTTGCGCCGCTCCCCTGACACCCTCACCTAAACTGATAAAAATTTGTCAGCCCACCATTGCAGTCAATTCGCTGGATTTAAGCCATTATTTGTGTTGCAGACAGTGAGATTGAAAAATAATGGCGTGGGTGACCCGGTATTGACTTCATTTATGGCCCTCACATGATTCTCAGCCTAGGATGTCAACAGAGGGCCAATTAAAGCTGAGGAGCCTCACACCTGCAGTCTGGAAATTGTTCTCAGAGTTGTTATTTTCTAATTCAGTTTTGGCAGTCTTTTATTGCCATCCAGAGTCCTCTTAGTGTCTGAAGCCAATTATGTCTTGATATTTGCAAAGGGTAAAAATCCTGCTTTGAGTTGGCTAGCATCTTGAACTACAGGGTATTGACCTCTATCTCCACACACATGGGGCTGGATATTAACTTGGAGCTGGGAAGAGAGCGGGGAGAGGAATTTCAGACAGGAAACCGCTTCCCGCACGTCGTGACGATTTTGACGGTAGGACACCTTTAATATTTTTTCAACAGGTTTCGCGCCCGACAGCCAGCCAGATTGACAGGCTCAACAAGCCTACCTGCATCAACCCCCCCCTCAACGATCACGGACACCAGACCCCCGATCGCGGACCTCCCCCCAATCGCGGACCCCCGATCCCGACCCTCCCCCCACTCTGATCCTCCAATCCCTGACCATGATCCTCCCCCCGACCCCCAACCCTCCCCCCCACTCCTATCCTCCGACCCCTGATCCTCCCCCTCAACGATTGCGAACCCCCGCGATGACCCTCGATCCCGACACCCCCATGACTGACCCCCGATCCCATTCACCATGACTTACGACCCCCGTGCCAACCTATGCCCACCCTTGCCAACCTGTGCCCACCCATGCCCCTGTGCTCACCCATGCCCCCGTGCCCACCCATACCCCCGTGCCCCCACCCATCCATACAAGCAAAGACTTACCTGCAGACTTACCTGAAGATGTCCCCTCCCTGGCTGGTCTCCCATCCGACTAAGACCAGTCTGTCTATCAGTCGGACGGGAAACCGACAAAAAAAAATAAAAGACGTCCTCATGTCAAAATCGTAAGGATGTCCGGGAAACCCGTACTAATAGGTTTCCCAACCTCAATTTGACCCCCCGCCCCCTTCCCAGCTCGGTTTTAAAATTAAGCCCCATGAGTCTGTTATGAACTGAAAGTTTAGTAAACGGCTTTGACTTGAACATGACTCTCCAGTGCTGTGACCTTAATGAGATTAAATGAAATTGCATTCTCTCAGAGGTTGAAACTGTTGTTGGTCATTGGGGTAGATCCTGGCTTTGTCCGATAGTGTAAAATGGGTGAAAGCGAATCGGTAGCCCATTTTACATCTCACCAGAATTTTATTTAAATTGACTTCACTTGGTGGCGCTGATGTTCCCATATCCCACTGCCCTTTTTCTTCCACGTGGTGGAAGTCGGGGGCATGGGAGGTGCAGCTGAAGAAGCCTCGGTGACTTGCTGCAGTGCATCCTCCAGATAGTACACAATGCAGCCATGGTACGCCTATGGTGGAGGGAGTAGATGTTTAGGATATTGGATAGAGTGTCGATCAAAAGGACTGCTGGATGGTGCTAAGCTTCTTGAGTGTTGTTGCAGCTGCATCCATCCAGGCAAATGGAAAGTATTCCATCTCACTCCTGACTTGTACCTTGTAGGTGGTGGAGAGGCTTTGGGGAGTCAGGAGGTGAGCCACTCGCCACAAAATACCCAGCTTCTGACTTGCCCTCGTAGCCACGGCATTTATATGGCTGGTCCAGTTGAGTTTCTGGTCTTTGGTGACTCCCAGGAGGGCTGTCCACTGTTCCTAAAAAAAACCATAGGGTCAGATTTGTTTCAGTGGTAGCTGTGCTGACAGAATGCTTCTCTGTCGAAGTGCCGACTTTTGAATGAGATGTTAAACCAAGGCCCCCTCTCTGGTGGACATAAAAGATCTCATGGCTCTTTTGGAAAAGCAGGGGAGTTCCCATGGTCTCCTGGCCAGCATTTCTCCCTCAACCAGCATTACTGAAAAAACAGATTATCTGGTCATTTATCTCATTGCTATTTGCAGGACTGTGCTGTGTGCAAATTGGCTGCTGCGTTTCCCAACATTGCAACAGTAACTACATTTCATAAGTACTTCATTGGCTGTGAAGTGGTTTGGAACATCCTGAGGCAGTGAAAGGCAAGATCTTTCTTGCTATAATAAATGGTTTCAGAGGGCAAGAATAGGAACTGTGCTGAAAGAGTAGCTTAGTGATATAGCTTTAATGTTGATAGACCCTCTTACCAAACAAATGTGAGAATATCAATGCCCCTCTCCCCACTGAGGTAAATCTTCTTGAAGTATAATAAGGAAAGTAATATTGGAATCTGCCAAATAATTATTTACACAGCGGTCTTAATAAATGATGGATGCAAAACACAGAAATTCTCAATATGAGCTTGCTCAAGGATAGTAGCATTACTCATCGTTGACTCGTAAGTGCATTGGTAACTGAGTCAGAGGATTTATTGGATTTTTGATTGTTTGATGAGAATGATAAGAGGACAAGAGAGAGATAACCCTGAGAGAGCAGAATATTAGTTATGTTATCAAGTTTACATCTTGAATTCCAAGTTTAACATCACATCAAATAAGCCAAATATATCTATTGCCCATTTAAATAGGATAAATAAAGGATTTGTTCTGGAAATTAAAGCTGATTTAAATTTGGCCAGTTACAGTTTAGTAACTCTAATTCTGCCTATTGTAAAAGCTGTAAAATCCAAATGTTACACCTTCATGTATGTTTTTGTGTTATGTTGATATAAGGGGGCTAATAATATAATTTGCAGGATTTGTTACTAAAATGTCAACTACAAAGAATGCAAAGAAAGTATCTGTGATTTTTTTTTATCTGTGAATTTCCACGAGGCTTCTGCTCCGTCGCTGTAAGTGCAGCAGACATTTGACGTAAACCCGTGAATGAATAAATGGGGTTTCTGACGAAGTTACAGCGTCAGAGCAGGAGAAGCACCAAAGGAAATTCGCACCCACACCCCCCTTCCAGGAAAACAGAAATGATACATCGTAGATCTGGAGCTATAAATACAATAAGTTAATAACATAGATAATAAAAGATAAAAATTGGTTGTCTTTTTTACCTACAAAAGAACAGTAACCATTGGCTGCAAAGCACTTAGGGAAGTCCTGAGAATATGAAAGGCACTATATAAATTCAAGCTCTTTCCCTCTACATGTCAGAGTACACACCGACCTGTTTCAGTCTCAGGTTTTGTGGAGTGAGGGAGAAGGATGATGTCCTAGGTCAGAAATTTAGTGCAAAAGTTGGTCTGATACTTAATTTACAACTGTGATGAGTAGGGGAACAGTTAAAATGTCTTCTTAGAATGTTAATAGCTTTAAATCCCTGGTGAAAACAAATATAGTTGTTACTAATTTAATCAATTTGTGCATTTCCCCTGATGGTGGAACACCCACAGCTTTTCGGGGCCTATGTCCACTCAAACTAAACAAGGTCCTATGATTACTTGGATGCTTCTTTTATCCAAAATGCATCAATACAGGTTTTGACAGCACTTTATTAAAAACATTGCTCTTTTTGTTCCCCTTCATTAGTAATTTTTCACCTCTAAGAAATCATTGATTCCCAAAGATCTGCATTAACTACAGGACCAACTCTTTTCTTCACATAAGACTATAAAATGCTTGCAGAATTCTTAGAGTTGCTTTCCATAGTTAACCTAGATCAAGTTGATTTTGTAAAAGATAAATTTTGTACACACACTAGGAAGTGCTCTGTTGGTCTGGTAGTGGAATGCAGAGACCAGCCTTTCCCTGCTGCAGTAGTGTTTCTTTGATTGGATGGAGCAAAGATCTGGGGGTAGAAATTACAATGCGTCTCACACATTTTCGCTGTCCAATTAAGGAGAGTGATGTAACATGCCAGAAAAGCATCGGAAGTGCAAGCAACGCCATATTGGTCCAGCGCTCGATAGGCATCCCCGGCGGCTGCCTGCAGCAAATGCAGGCACTATTTAAATATTATAATCAGTGTCCTACGTCTGAATCAACGTCCTTTCTTAAAATTGGTGTCCTCAAATGTCATCTCCTTTACCCGTCCAGCATGTCATAGTGGGAACAGTTGGGAAGCAGCTTTCAGAAGCGGTAGTCAAAGGGATCCTCACCATTAAGGTAAATCTCTGGTTAGTTGGTTTAGGCTGCCAGGGTGCTTTTGGGCCAAATTTTTAACTGTTTTGGATACAGTTTGGCTGTTAAATATTTTGGAAGAGGGAGTTTGTGGAGGGCTACAATGTTTCATTGTGTTTTCTTGTTCACAATTGCTGAACATGCTGGGCTTACCTTGAAGCTCCCAAATGAGGAGGAGCAGCAGCAAAGACCTGCACAGGCTGCAAGAGGACAAAGGAGACAAGGGGGCAGAAGGCGCTGAAGGCCTTATAACATGCGGGTCTTCAGCAACCGATCATTATACCATGACCTTACAGAAGAGCAGTGTTTAAGGGGGCTGCATTTCAACAGGGAGACAGTCATGTATCTGTGCCCCCTGTTGCAGTGCGAATTGGAGCCCAACACCAGAGCATGCACTGCACTGCCTGTGGCAGCGAAGGTCACCGTGGCTCTGAACTCTTATGCATCTGGCTCCTTCCAAACTGCTTCTGGTGACATCAGCAACATCTGTCAGCTAGCTGTTCACACGGCCATTCGGCAGGTCACTGATACACTGTTTGTGAGGTGTCAGTAGTTCATCATCTCCCCCATGGAGTGAGACAAGCAGGAAGGAAGAGCACTGGGATTTCCTCGCATTGCTGGATTTCCGTAGGTGCAGGGCATCATCGACTTCACACTGTGTGCCCCCCCCCCCCCCCATCAGAGGACTTCCATTTGCTCAAAGTGCAACTTGTTTGTGACCACAGGCATTGAATCATGCAGGTCTGTGCTCGGTTTCCTGGCAATAGTCATGATGTTTTCAAACTGCATCAATCCTCAGTACCCGCTCTGTTTCAACCAGACCATCGGGTGGCAGGGTGTCTCTCACCAATTGGCTCATGACTTCTGTCAGGAACGCGGGCACAGGTGCCGAAATCTGATATAATGAGAGCCATGCATCAACAAGGGCTCTCACTGAGCAAACCATTGGCTTCCTAAAACAACGATTCCAGAGTCTGGACAGACCTGGATGGGTCCTTCAGTCCTGCTCAGAAAGGGTTTCATGGTTCATCATCATTTGCTGCATGGTCCACAATGTAGCTATTCAAAGGGGAGTTACCATGGAGATTCCTGAGGAGGAAGAAGTGCAGCAGGAAGATGAAGAAGGGGACGAGGAGCAGGAGGAAGCAGAAGAGCATGGCACAGTGGTGCAGCGAGTTGCCAGCTCAGTAAGGCAGCAAAATTGTGAGGAGGGATTCTCCTCATCAATCCCTCCCTTGCCCCCAGCACCAACAGTCCCTCCTTCCATTTGACCCAGTCTTCACACCCACCATATTAATTTCCTCAAACTGTATAACTTTTGTGTTCCTCTCACATTAATGAGATTATGAAGACCAACAGGTATACCAAAACAAATCTTTTACTTCACTACTCCAACTGACTCCATTGTTCGTTTGACAAATGCTTACATGACTGATGCCTGTGTACAAGTCACCTTTGTGCAACTCCTTAGTGTCTGTCTTGTGTGCTCATTTATCTATTCTGGTGCTCCTACGAGGTGGTTCCCCAATGTTTACAGGTTGGGAGGTGGAAGGCTGCTGAACTGCCGCTGAGGACACTTGAGATGTCTGTGATGGGTGACCTCGCGGAGTTCTGGCCATTGACGACCAGGCTGCAGACTGCTGGGACTCGGCTTTGACCTCGGCAGTCTGGCCCAACTGGCGGTCTGACACCAACATGAGCACTCCAAGCGTGACGTCCATTCTATGCACGGCAATGCACTCAAAGGAATTTCTACCCCCTGTACTTTATAGGATGGACCAACTTGAATTAGGAAACAACCCTTGAAGATAGATCCAAATATTATACTCAATCCCCAGGACCTTCGTGTTTACTGGGAGGATGATGTGTCCCCTGTTCTCAGGAGGGGTACCTATAAAAGCTAAGCACTTATCTAGTTACAGTTCTCCCTAGAACATGAGTCTCAGAAACCAAGGGAGTGTATCAGTGACATGACATATAAGATTTCTCTGTGGGCTTGTGAGGCTGGGTTATTATCCCTGCTTTATTAAGGTCTGTTCAGTTTATCTCACTTTACTTAGAATGTTCACATTTACAGTTTTAGCAGTAGATTATATTAATGTTAAATTATACAGCTGTTAAAGCTGGGACAGTGTGTTCCCTGTTGTCTTGGGTTGTATTGAAATAATATTTACATGCAGTACAGAGTTGGCTGAGTAGTTCCCCTTCCTTCTCAATCCCTTCCCTCAAGGAAGGAGATATTGCTAGTAAATTGCTTCCAGACATTGGACGTGGATCCTAGATGAGGAGTTCTTTCATTAGCTCTTGACAAATTGTGTGCAACCTTCTTCATTTGGGTTCAAGGATTACAGGAGACCATCCAAATCCTTGTGCAGGACCTGCGGAGTGGTGTCAATGTACCTGCAGAGATCCCACAGAGGTGGCGATGGGTAAAGGGGGGTTCTGGATTCAGTTCATGAAGAACTTCAGGACAGAACTCAGTCACAAATTCTGAAATATTAGGTACTTGCTGATAACACATTAACGTTTGTGGCCATT
The DNA here is from genome assembly GCF_035084215.1 of Heptranchias perlo. NCBI lineage: Eukaryota > Metazoa > Chordata > Chondrichthyes > Hexanchiformes > Hexanchidae > Heptranchias > Heptranchias perlo. The sequence continues at coordinate 25,670,075 of NC_090333.1, forward strand.
AAAGAGAAGCTATCCGCAAGGTAGACAAAGAAGACAGGAACAATCAAAGACAGGCAGCTTACCAGTGATAGCTTTAGCAGGCTAACCCTTGGGTGAAAGGAAGCAGTTGTAGCCGACTCTTCAGTGCAGTGTCAGGTCCATGAGGCCATGGATAAAGTGCGCTGGAAGGTTAGAGCAGTTCTGCATGGAAATGATGAAGACGATTTCTGGGTTATATGGAGAGTGGCAGCTTATCAGACATATGATGACAAGGATATAGCCTTCATGGTATCTACTTTCTTCTTATTGGAGAAACTGGCTTATAACCACCATGGTGATGGAATTATATCAGTCACTGGAACCAGCATCAACTCATGAATGGGTAGAAATGCATCATGAACACTTGTGCTATGCCTATAACACAATGGGGAAAATAGATGCACAAGCATCGGAGTGCCAGAAGCTGCAATTTAACTAAAAGGCTAGATAAGACCCAGCGGCTGACATGTGATAGGTCCTGGTTATGAATAAAACATTTGCCTGAGGAAGGAGAAAATCTCCGAAAGCTTGTGAATTTAAAATAAAATTGCTGGACTATAACTTGGTGTTGTAAAATTGTTTACAATTGTCAACCCCAGTCCATCACCGGCATCTCCACATCATGAATAAAAGGGCGCAGGGCAGTAAAAAGTTGAAGGATAGGTGGGAACCAAAGTAGTCAAAAAGCCCATCTTTGGCATTTGTAGCTAAGCTTGAAATAGGTCAGGTACACATACAGTGTTGCATAGAAATCTGCAGTGTCCCTGTGTATTTTCCCACCCCCACCAAACAGCTGAGTCCAGGGCCAAGAGCAATTGCAAGACAGAGAGGCCCAGCTGAAACCAGATCAAGGATTGGTGGTGGCTGAAAACTGAGGCAATATGAAGGAATTTCTGGAGGCAGCAATCTGGAGATGTCCAAAATTCGAGCTAGTTGGGGCCACAGTGGTACAGACATAGAGGTCACAAGGAACAAAGTCATGGTACAGAACGATACTGTGCATTGTCTACCAGATGGGACTGACAGCAGGGAGACAAACTATCTAAGGGTGGCCGGTCAGAATAGGAAAGCAGCAGGCTCATGAAGACTATTCCATCCAAGTGGTATGGACAAGACTCAGTATAGGGCATTGACGCTGGGGTGATCCATTCTATATTTTTAGCAGACTGGAAATAATTTTATCAATAATTAGCCCACTTGGAAATTGGCCTATAATATATGTGTACATACGCTCAGGGGATATTAATGGACTATGTTCAAATGGAACCTAAACCTAATGGGGAAGATGCAGAGTTATGACGTTGTTACACAAGATTAGGGCTCATGGGATTGTGGGTAATATATTAGCATGGATTGAGGATTGGTTAATGGACAGAAAACAGAGAGTAGGAATAAATGGATCATTTTTGGGTTGGCAGGTTGTAATTAGTGGGCTGCCGCAGGTATTAGTTCTTGGGCCTCAGCTATTTACAATATATATCAATCACTTAGATGAGGGAACCAAGTGTAATGTATCCAAGTTTGCTGACGATACCAAGCTAGGTGGGAAAGCAAGCTGTGAGGAGGACACAAAGAAGCTGCAAACCAATATAGACAGGTTAAGTGAGTGGGCGAGAAGATGGCAGATGGGGTATATAATGTGGGCAAATGTGAAATTATCCACTTTGGTAGGAAGAATAGAAAAGCAGATTTTTTTAAAAGGTGAGAGAATAAGAAATGTTGCTTATTCAGAGCTATTTGGGTGTCCTTGTACATGAATTAGGAAGGCAAATGGTATGTTAGCCTTTATTGCAAGGGGATTGGAGTATAAGAGTAAAGAGGTCTTACTGCAATTATATAGGGCTCTGGTGAGATCACACCTGGAGTACGGTTTTGATCTTACCCAAGAAAGGACATACTTGCCTTAGAGGGTGTGCAACGAAGGTTCATTAGATTGATTCCTGGGATGAGAGGGTTGTCCTGTGAGGAGAAATTGGATAGAATGGGCCTATATTCTCCGGAGTTTAGAAGAATGAGAGGTGATCTCATTGAAACGTATAAAATTCTTACAGGGCTTGACACAGTCAATGCTGAGAGGCTGTTTCCCCTGGCTGGACAGTCTAGAACTAGGGGTCATAGTCTCAAGAAAGGGGTCAGTCATTTAGGACCAAGATGAGGAAAAATTTATTCACTCACAGGATTGTGATTCCCTGGGATTCTCGACCCCAGAGGGCTGTGGACGCTCAGTTATTGAGTATATTCAAGATTGAGATTGATAGATTTTTGGACACTAAGGGAATCAACGGATATGGGGATAGGGCAGGAAAGTGGAGTTGAAGTCGAAGATCAGCCATGATCTTATCGAATGGTGGAGCAGGCTCGAGGGGCCGTGTGGCCTACTCCTACTTCTTATATTCTTATGATACTAACTTTTCAGAAGGGAAGGAGACGTAAGCCTGGGTTATTTCATTTGCTTTATTAGTATCTATTTAGTTCACCCTGCTTTATTTAAATGTTCATATTTACAATTTTAGCAGTGCACTATATTATTGTTAAATTAACAGCTGTTAAAAGCTGGAACAGTACATCCCCTGTTATGTTAGGTTGTTTTGAAATAATGTTTGCGTGTAACACAGAGCTACTTGTGCACCAGTATAGTAGTTACACTCCAGAAAAGGGGGGGAAGGAGGCGGTGTTACAAGAAAACTGGTTCTAGGTGCAACGAACAGCAGACATTGGGTTCTGGTTCAGGGCAGTGGGATTATTTCATTGGCTCCTACTAATCCCTCTTTTGCAATAGGAGAGACTATTAACAGTTTTTAGGCAGGAATCTGCCTGTTGTACTTATTCTTTTCACAGATGTAAGACATGTTCATGAAGAAATTACCTGTGTTCTTGTTGGAAATAAAGTTTGTTCATCAAAAGTTAAAAGACCACATCTGACTACTGCTGTCTGCTTTGCACTCTTTTAATTCAGAATGTTTGGTGAACTGGGCCCTAGGCATACACCAAATAATTAGGCATTCTGTTGTGTGCTTATTTTCACTTTGGGGGGAGGGTGAATTCACGCGAAACAAATATCTTTCCCAACACTGTTATCTTTGGTCTATAAATTTTCTGTCCACATCTACCTAGATATTTGTCAAAATTGAATTATTCAAGGCCTTCCTGTTTACTACACCGAGTAATTCATCTCTCTCGGTCGAATGTTCACAGCAATAATGTCATAGAAGTGAACGGTGAAGTCAGTCTTGCCACATCCAACTTGTGCAGCTTTCGACAGCACCAGTGGTAAAGCAGCACCTTGAGAGTAATAGGGATTTTTTGACCATTGTTGTGAAGCAATGGAGATATACAATATATATACTTTTTATAAGGTGTCACGTAATCCATTACTCCTCTTCATCTAACTAAAGATAATAAATAATGGTAAATTATGTGAGGCAGTACCATCAGCAACAGACCCTTGCTAGTGGCATGCACAAGGTGTAAAATCAGGTGCACCCTATTAATTGCCACTTAGCTGCATGCCCCATTTTGTTATACGTGATTTAGGGAGACACAATGAGGCTGCACGACGGACATTGCTTGAGCCTCATTTAAATAACATATTTATGGCAATCAGGTCCCTCACTGAATTTCACAATTGTGGTCAAGGTTCCACTCACAGGATGTACTGTATCCTTATAAAATGGGGGCACCACGAGTCCTGAGACCTGACACGCTGAAGTAGGCATTTTAGAATGGATATTACAGTTGGAGTTTCAGTTTAAGTGTTTGTTTCTATTTGCATTTGGAATTACAATTCGCTACATTCTGTTCTGTGCATCAGTTTGTTTTAATGGGTAATGTGCCATTTTTGCATTTTGTTTTTTTTGTGTGCCAAAGCTTTCTTCCATTATTTGTTGCTGCTGATGCCACTTCAATAGTACTGTACAAAGTGTTAATGATGGGAATTCCTTTGGGTGTTCCCATAGCACAATATGATTTAGACAAGGAAAACAAGTTCATGAGGGAACAACAAATGTAGGTACGACGATAGGTGAATCATTTTGTCCAGACCTGTCATTATGCCAGAATCGGATTTACAGACCTCTTGACATTTATGTGAACATGTCAGAGGGGGATCCGTCTACACCACTACCACTTCACGAGACAGGCTGTCAGAGTTGTATCAACTGCCAAAGGATGACCTTCAGACTTCTGGAACAGGGATAGCCGAACTAATAAAGGTGAAGATTACCACAGCAAGAAGCTTCCACGCAACTGGATCCTTCCAAGCCACCACAAGGGACATCCTTAACACAAGAGAGTCTACAGTGTACACATACATCAAGCAAATGAGAAACTCTATGCTTGCAAAGGACAACACCATTTATTGCTTTTGCTGTGGAAGGTTGGTATCAGCTGGACAGGACGCACAACTTTCATCCAGTGGCAGTATTCCCTGAGCTCAAAGTGTCCTATGCGGGCATCAGGACCTCTTATGAACTTCATGAACAGGAAGGGCTTGCGTTCAATTAATGCTTAAGTGGCATCTGACCTCAGAAAACATCATTGTGCACATCATTTTCCATTATCCAAGAAGCCGCCATCATACCTTCATTATTGACAGTCCATGGTGAATATTTGAATGAGAAGGCTACAGCTAACCTCTACATCCATTGGTACTGCCCCTACTGAGAAACCTCTTAACTGGAGAGGAACGCCTTGGGCCGGAAGCTTGAGTATCTGTTTGCTGTACCTCAGACATCATCTCAACCTGCAAGAAAAGTATGCCATCCAGCATTGACATAACGAAAGAGTGTGTGCAAAAGGGCAGTGGTTGTGTACAACCGTTTAGTTGGTAATGTTCAGAGGGTGTGGGACTTCAGAGACTTGATGGACCCCAAAAGTGTAAAAGTGAAGAACACACTTATCTTCACCTTCCTCCTAATACCAGAAAATGTCTTCCACATTTACACCCAGTTATGAAGTACCTGGGCGACTGCATTGACTCAGTCAGCAGCCTCTACCTATGCAACTAGCATCTGTGCTTTTACTATTAGTTGTCTTCAGCCCAAAATAAGGCCACTATTCTTTGGTGCGCCTGCTGCAGCATGACCTTCAATCACTCACCGTCAAAGGGACCAATGAGGTTTATATTGGTTGCAAAGAACTGCCCAGCTGGGGATTAAAGACTGCTAGAGTGGTGAAAGCCAGTACCAACATTTTCCTGGTTGACTTTTGTATAAGTAGTCATGAGCAGGTAATTGTTTGTGATCGTGACACAATTTTAGGATTTGGATAATATTTCCAAAGTACTGATTTATAGCATCATCTGCAGTGCATTGTGGTCTCATAACTGTGCAGCAACAAATCTCAAAAATAAATCACTTCATACAGATTAGATTACTGTTGATAACCTTCTAGAAAGAAAATAAAGGAGAATGTGCCTGATAATGGTGAATAAGACAATTGTCAGGTTGAAAATTCATCTGTTAAGATTTATTATATGGGGATAGTATTTTCACAATTCTGTGAAAATAATCAGTTATAAAAATCAAACCCAAAAAGGATGAAAATTGACAGAAATGGCAGTTGTCAACCAACAACCAGAGACATCAACTACACAGTGCCTGAGAATTCTTTAATGATTCGACAACGGTCCAGTGTGGGGTGATAAGGAACTTTTAATATTCACTACATGCTATGTAACATTGATGTGAAGTAAGCTATCACTATTATTCTTCACAGTAACTCAACCCCCAATGCAAATTAAGCCACCCAATGAACAAATTAGATGGAATTATTTTAATTAATTACCTTTACATCTCTTAGAGAGACTTTTAACCTTTGTTTACTAGTATGACTTATAGAACATAAAGAACTTAAATCCAGAGTTACAATAATGAATCTATTGTTTCATTAAAAAATGAACTACGACAATGCTAGTACACTCACTGGTACAGAGATCAGGATATCTCCTTTTAACTTGCACACCTTACTCCCAAAGTGTATGAGATAGGGAATGTCCTGATAAGTCAGGGCATAGAATGGCCCAGAAATTCATTCACACTGGCCTGTCAGCACTAATTAGGTACAGGAAACAATCCCTGTGCCTGAATGGGTAAGCCTGACACACACCTGATATTGGGCCACACGCCTCATGTAAATGAGACCGGTGAGTTGTGGACACCAGCTGGGCATCCCCAGTTAGCTTGCCGGCAAAGAGGCTTGCAATCTTGGATCGCTGCGTCGCTGGCAGCGGCCTCAGGTAAAGTGCTTAAAGGCGATCGGGAGGGGGACGATTGGGAAGGAAGGCGATTGGGAGGGGGAAATCGGAGCCCTGCAATGGCCTGTGGGACTGCAGTGCAGCCAGGAGAAGCCTCCTGCTCCTCCCAGCTCCACATTCAGGTAAATATTTTTTAAAAACTTACATCTTTGGTGGCAGCCTGCAGCGGTTCTTTTAAGGATCGTTGGTTATGGTCACATGTAGACCTGGTTTTCTGAATGCAGCCAGCCCAGCACTAGCTGCCTACACAGAGGGCCTCAAAGAGGTGTAGGCCCTTTATTTGCATATGCAAAGGGCCTAACACCTATTTCAGGCGCAGGCTGTGGACCTATACCAATATGGCGGCTAGTAATGATCAGACACTTCCTGCCTGCCACATTGGAGGTTTGGTGCCCATTTAACGCCTGGAAAACGGGCATGGCGTTATCATATTTCTAGGCCAATATATCTATGTTACACTAGTTACACAATAATATAACATAATTACATCAATAGGCAAGTAGCCTGGGATACTGACTACACTGATTTACAGATATTCATCCTCTTCACTATAGCTTAGAGATGTTTTTGATTGGAGTTCTTTAGAATGTCCCACAAATGGATTGCATAGCTGTATCCATCTTAGTTGATATGCCATTGTAGCTAGAAACTGACCCCAGTGGATGTTCTTTCCGATGAATCAGATTCATCAAGTTATGAATATATTAATGTTTAGAAAATTATTCACAGCTAAGAATTAGAGTTCGACCAACTATAAACATAGTTGAAAGCAATGCAGTTTCCATGAATGTTGAATTTGATATTGTTCTTTTAAGACAATACTACTCTGTAACATAACTGTGGTTGGTTGTTTTAATAAAGCCGGAAGTGCTGCAAAATCCCAAAAAGCTTCTATGATAATGATGTTGGTATATCCTAGAATAAATTCGTCTGATGTTGCATCCGCAGTACTGTGTGGTCTGGGAGGTATTGCGCTGTTCAGCTGGTGGTGTTAGAGCTGTTAAGGAGCTGTCCCTTGTGCTGAAATATAGGTTCACTGCTTTATTTCACCCTTCCTGGTGGTTTGGTTCCCGGTCTGTTCTCCATTCCCATTGTACAGGTGTCAACCTCTGATCTATTTTTCGTGATGTTCTGACTTTGATGTTCTAGTTCCCGTACTCCTGGTCCTGCTCTCCTCGATATCCTACTTCGCTCTCTTCCTGAGAAGAGCTTGCCAATCCACCAGGCTTTTGGTCAGTTGTGATCCCCAAGATGTTGATGGGCATTAGAGATGTCACTGAAGGTCAGGTGGAGATGGCTGGGCTTTCTCTTGTTTGAGATGGTCATTGCCTGCCGTTTATGTGGTATGAATGTTACCTGCTACTTGTCAGCCCAAGCCTTGATGTTAACCAGGTCCTGCTGTAGGCTGGCATGGGCTGAGTTTTGAATGGAATCATTAGCAAACAACATGACTGCTGATCTTATGATAGAGGGAAGGTCAATGATAAAGCAGCTGAAGATGGTTGGGCCAAGGATACTTCCCAGAGAAACTCTTGCAGTGATATCCCGGGGCTGTGATGACAGGCCTCCAACACCCACAATCATCTTCCTTTGCATCAGATAGAACTCCAGCAACTGAAGGTTTTTTTTTCCCTTGGCTCTCATTAACCTCAGTTTGGCTAGGGTTCCTTGGCACCATACTTGGTCAAATGCAGCCTTGATATCGAGGGCAATTACTCTCACCTCTTCTCCACCTCTTGTGTCCATGTTTGGATCAAGGTTGTGATGAGATCTGGAGCTGAATGGTTCTGGTGGAACCCAAACTGAGTGCTGGTGAACAGCTTATTGGTATTACGCATATCGTTTTAAATTTTGCTTTTACAAATATTCATCCACGTCCTTTTTAAAAGCTTTTATGGATTCTGTTTGAATTCCCTACCAGAAAAAATAATGTGATGTCCTAACAGCCTTCTGTAGAAATAAGTAAATAAATGATCTTAACCTCTCCCTTTGTTCGTTTGGTGATCTTAAATTCATGCCCTCTAGTTACTGACTCGTTGGCTGGGGAAATAATTTTTCTTGATTTACCTTATTAAAACCAATCATAAATTTGAAGACCTCGTTCAGATCTCCTCTTAATGTTCTTTGCTCCAATGAAAAGAGTCCAGTTTTCTAGTCTTCCCTCATAACTAAAGCTTATTATCCCTGGTACCATGGTAAATCTCTTCTGCACACTCTCTACGCCCATGACAATTTTCCTGAAGTAGGGCACCAAAAACTGGATACAATATTCTAACTGCAGCAGCACATTTTAGCTTCTTTAGACCATTGAAAAGTTTTGGAGAACAAAAAGAGTTACTTTTAATATTTTTAAAGCATAGTATATTCACACAATTTAATGAAAAAGGCTCCGACATGATGGGTAGTTAAAATACTATCAAACAAGCTTTGATGTTGTTTCCCCGTAGACTATAAATAATAAGCAATTTGTTAGATTGTCCTGGTGCCTGGCTGCTGTTCTGTGGTCATCCCAAAAGGCTGCAGAAATATCATCTGTGCATGTGCAATACAGGAGCATATGTGGAGAACTTGTGTGCATGCACAGTAACCTAATCAAATGACTTCTGCATTGAATTAAAATGAAATGGCAACTAGTATTGTCCAAATACTTCAAGCTTACAAGGGGAGACCTACCTCAGAGATTAATCATATAATTTGTATTTGAGAGTTTAAGTGATGTAAAATGTATAATTAGGGAGATAACATTTACCAAGCATCAGCGGTTGATTGTTGTTCGAGACAAGGGGGATGGAATGGCAGTGATCTTGCATAAGATGCCAGGAATACTGACTTAAGTTGGAGCTGCTTTTTCTGAGACTAGTGAATAGGATACATAGGGCTAGATTTTGACTTTGTGCAATAGTGTAAAACAGGTGATAGTGAGTCGGCAGCCCATTTTATATCTCTCCCGATTTTTATTTCCATGGAAGCTAACAAAAATCTGTTGATCTCAGTCTTGAAAATTTTCAATTGTTCCAGCATCCACAGCCTTTTGGGGGAGAGAGTTCCAGATTTCTACTACCCTTTGTGTGAAAACATGATTCCTGATTTCACTCCTGAATGGCCCAGTTCTAATTTTAAGATTGTGCCCCCTTGTTCTGAATTCCCCCATCAGAGGAAATAGTTTCTCTGTATCTACCCTATTGAGTCCTATTGTCATTTTAAACACCTCAATTAGATCACCCCTCCTGGCCATTGTTTAATATTTGTTTTGTAATATATTCTAAATTTTTGATCCTCACTATAAAAACCCATGCCTAAACCGATGGAACAATCCACTTATTCGATATTGTAGGAAGGAGCTTCTGTATTCAATCTCTCTCTCCATTAAACTTTGAAAGGGGTTATGATTTAGGAACATTGAAACGGGAATAGACCATTCGGCCTCTCGAGCCTGTTCCAGTATTCAGTTAGATCATGGCTGATCTGTACCTTAACTTCATTACCTGCTTTTGTTCCTTATCCTTTGATACCGTTCCCCAACAAAAATTCATCGATCTCAGTCTTGAAAATTTCAATTGATCCAGCATCCACTGTCTTTGGGGGGAATGAGGTCCAGATTTCCACCACCCTTTGCATGAAAAAGTGCTTCCTAATTTCACTCCTAAATAGCCAAGCTCGAATTTTAAGATTATGCCTATTGTTCTGGATTTCCCCACTAGAGGAAATAGTTTCTCTGTATTTACTCTATCAAATCTCTAACATTTTAAACACCTCAATTAGATCACCCCTCAACCCTCTAAACTCGAGGGAATACAGGCCAAACCAATGCAACCTGTCCTCATAATTTAACCCTTTAAGCCCTGGTATCATTCTGGTGAATCTGCGCTGTATCCCTTCCAACGTCTTTATATCTTTCCTAAGATGCAGTGCCCAGAACTGATCGCAGCGCTCCAGATGGGATCTGACCAAGACTCTGGACAACTTCCTCTCCTTTGTATTCCAGCCTCCTTGAGATAAACATCAACATTCCATTAGCCTTTTTGATTATTTTTTGTACCTGTCCACTAGCTTTCAGTGATCTGTGCACATGGACACCCAAATCTCTTTGCTCCTGCACAGTTCCTATTTTCTCACTGTTAAGAAAATGAAGAATTGTAAACTATAGTAAAATGGCAAGCCCAGCTTGTCAGGATTGATGGGAGAATCACTGATCCCATCTCTCTTGACAGAAGAGTCAGACAATATATTCCATTCTGATAAAAGATTGAATAATGTGAGTGATGGTCACAATGCTCAATGTGTACGCCCTGAACATGGACTCCCTTATATACTGTACCACAACATTTCTCTCATTCACCAGCCACCTGGAAGGCGCAGTGATTTGGGAGAACATATTACTCTATTTTAATCCCCATTTGGTCATGCTTTCAGCAGACATGGGAACCCAAGACAAACAGCCAGAAGAATCCAAGAGTGATTTATTGACTTGGTCCTGGTAAATGAAATGCACTCTGCAAAGAACATTCAATTGAAAACCACATCTCTAGTTTCCTGAAGCAATTGCACGTGAGTCAATGTATGATCCATAACTATCTGTGAGTATGCACTAGTCACCTGTCAGCTCACCTTTACGAATCTACAAATTCACCCCAAACAGTAGCACTTGAATCCTCTACTCCATGGTGACCTGGAATGCCAATCCTCTCTGCAGGCCCAGTTCATCCATTCACTGCTGAGAATGGGGACATTGATACCTTCCCATTGTTATTTTTGAGGACCACCAAAGCTGTCATCAGGGGCCATATTATTGCCTTCTCCTTCATCGAAAGGCATAGAGCAAGGCAAACCCAGAGACCTTAATCAAAGGATAGTGGATCTGGAACAAAAAATACTGATTGGTGTGCAACGAATTGAACTAAACTAAAATATTACAAGCAGGAGACAATCCAGGAAAGCTCCGAGTATGCACCATGCAACAGCAAGTACAGAACTAAATCAGTTAACAGAGGACAAGTTAACTTCCCACCCATTGAGAAAGACAAAGAATTTACAGACGTTCATGTCTCGCTGAACACCTTCCAGTCCACCCCACAGGAAATACCCCAGTTGCCAACCTCCCCATCTCCTAGGAAGAGGCACAGACACTGGACTCCCAGTGGCTATCATTTCTGCATCTAGAGTGTAGGTGGGTCATTGGGGGTTGTGTCACCAAGTCACCGTGGCCTTCTAGAGCTTGTTTGATCGCATTTGGGGGTCAGAGAGGAATTTTCCTGAGTTTTTTCCCAAAATGTCTTGAGGTTTGTTTTTGGATTTTTGCCTTTCCCAAGACATTGCATGGCTTTATGGTGGATGGGATGACAGTGTGTAGAAGTTACACCATTCCAGGATAAGGACAGGTTCAATGGATCAGCTAGCCAATTGTCTATCTTTTTCATATGTTGGCACACTTGTGCCCAAATAGCAGTAAAAAACCTCCATTCCAGAATTCCAACAGCCCAACTGCTACCTAGCTGTGCTTTAAAAGGCCTTGTCCCTGTATCTGACTCCTGCTGAAACTCTTCCACCCCATTGAGGAGATGACACCCTCTCAGCCACAATCACACCAACGCACCACAAAGGCAAAGACCGCACCCCGAGAGATTGTTATTCCTGTTCAACGCTGACTATAAAATACTAGTCCAGATCCTGGGTGCCGGACTGGATGCAGTCACCAGGTCTGGTCCCTGCTGAGCAAATAGGTTTTATATGGGCCACCATTATGAAGACAACATATGGCATCTTACAATATGGTACATCACTGCAATATCATTAACTCACCTGCTCTAGCACTCTGCTTAGATGCAGAGAAAATATTTGAGTAGTTAGAGTGTGAATTCGTTCTCTGGTTAATGGCCTTCAGTGAAATGGCAGCTGGTGACCTTTTGTTGACAGATGAGGCACAGCTATACATGCCTACTTAAGCCAGTGTGTTACCATGGCAATTGGGTTGCCAACCCTCCTGAAAGCCCTGAAGTCTTCTGGAATTAATCGCACTGACACTACTGCGAGCAACCTGGGAGAAAAACCATAGGAATATTTTCTTCCCCTGTTTCGTTCCGGCCGGACTCACTAACAGCAGGGCCGCGCCGCAATGCGCTCAGGATGCAATTCGACCCTGGGGCATGCGGCTCTGGTTAAACAACGCAATAGATAGATCGATTTATGGAGCATGGAGGGTTGTTGGTATTGTAGCCATCATTACTGACCGAAGGTGGGAGCGTGGAGGTGGGGTGGATGGAGGTGGGAGGTCATGTGATGAAACCTCCCGGAATACGATCCAACCAGAGTTGGCAACCCGAATGGCAATGGGCCTTTCATGGGTGCGCAATGCATTTTATTTCATTGTCCACAGCTATCTTTCATTATAAGGAGAGAGCAAAGTCAAAGAAAAGGTAAGAGGTGACCCAGGAAGGAGAGGAAGCCAATTAACACTTTAGCAAAGTCAGCTCATTCTCTTGAACTCATTCTTCCTGATATGCACATCGTAAACCTCCATCCGTCCCTCTAATCTTGCAGCCTAGGCCTCCCTCCCTCTCTCTCCGAGCCCCACCTCCTCTCTGGCTCCGGCTCCGAGACAGCCCGCCGCTCAACTGGCGGCCTTGTGTAAACCCACCACCATGATGTGGAGCACGATGCCATCCCTTGGCTGCGTCCTGTTCACCCGGGACTGGAGCTGCTGCCAGACAGCCTCACTGACTCCCCGCTCACTTGCACACACAGAAAATTCTGGACGAGCAGTGCCTCACCTGACGGGCCACCTCTGCTTCAGTGACACATTTCAGACGTAGTTCAAATTCCTCTATACCCAAATCCACTATCTTCCACACGCACCAATAGCCTCAACTCTCCTACATTCCAATGAGAGAACAGACAAGTTCTTTGTTCCCCTCCTCTTTGCCCTGACCATAGAGTTTCTGGCAGGAAAGATCAGAGTTAATGCAGACATCCATGGATTAGAAGCAATAAAATCCTGGCACAAAACATCATTCTTTGCTGATGATATTCTATTGTACGTAAAGAATTTAATAACTTCAGTACCCAAAATCTTACGAAAGATCAAGGAATTCAGCTGGTATTTGGAATAGAAGCTTAACTATTCCAAAACAGAGGCCTGTCCTTTGCAGAGGACACATCCCAACACTCATCCATGAATCTTCCCTTTTGCATGGTCAGAGGCTGGCTTCCAATAGCCAAGGGGTAATAGCAAATCCCAAACTTACATGTCTAGACAAAAGAAACTTGCCTTCCTCTCCCCTCAACCCATCCTGACCAGCATATATGCTGAACAGGGCAGATGAAACAATCATTTTGGATAGCTGTCTGCAAGGTCACAGGAAACATAACGGACCTTACAAATGCCACATACCTGGACATGTGCCAGTGGGACAAGTGAAACTTTGTGACTTGAAATTTTTCCATTGTTTAATATTTATTTTGTAGTGGTTAGAGCAGATGCATTCCTTTTATTTATGTGTATCATGGAGAACACCAAGAAAGGAATTAGAATAATGGATGGCAATCATAAAAGGTCAACACCATTATTCAAGTGTGGAGGGGCCAGTCTGAATCAAAGTCCTGAATTTAAATAGGTTTATTTAAATAGAAGCTTTTAGTTACACTGCTGCATGTCCAGATCTGTGGCAATTGTGAGGCCTATTGCATTGTCTGTGGGCTATCATCATTCCATCTGTTCAAAGAAGGAAATATGCAAATTTGTTTAATCTTTCCTTATGCTTTATCATTTTTGATCCTTGCTATAAAAACTCACGCCTATACCGATGGAACAATCCACTTATTCAATATTGTAGGTAGAAGCTTCTGTATACAATCTCACTCTCCATTATTACGTTCATATTGAGTTAGGCTACGACATAGATTTTAACTACAGCTGGTTTTTAAACTCGTAGCACCTGAATTTCCACAGGGTTCTCCCGAACCCCTGATGTGGCTTTGATGGAAAATCGGTGGAAACCCTGGCAAAAAAGCTGTTTTTAGCCGTTTACACTATTTCTCTATGGGTCCTGCCAGTCACCCCACCGAAGAACCTTCAAAGAAATTTCAATAACTGAGGTCTTGTGATTGAATTAATGGAACCGCTAATAAACCAGAACAAGACGAAAATACTTGAGCTTTGTCACAGCTTTATCACTCTAAGGTTGTTAATATATATCAAAAAGAGCAGTGGTCCTAATATGGTCCCCTGGGGAACACCACTGTGTACTTCACTCCAGTTTGAAAAACAACTGTTCACCACTACTCTCTGCTTTCTGACCTTTAGCCAATTTTGTATCTATGCCTCCACTGTCCTTTTAAACCTGTGAGCTTTAATTTTGCCAACACATCTATTATATGGTACTTTATCAAATGCCTTTTGAAAGTCCATAAACACACTACCCACATCAACTCTCTCCGTTACTTCATCAAAGAACTCGATTAAATTAGTCAAACACGATTTTCCTTTAACAAATCCATGCTGACTTTCATTTATTAGCTCATACTTATCCAAGTGCCAATTAATTTTGTCCCAGATTATTGTCTCCAGAAGCTTCCCCACCACTGACATTAGGCTGATTGGCCTGTAATTGCCGGGTTTATCCCTCTCCCCTTTTTTGAACAGGGATGTAATATTTGCAATCCTCCAGTCCTCTGGCACCACCCCATATCCAAGGAGGATTGGAAGATTGTGGCCAGAGCCTCCACAATTTTCACCCTTACTTCCCTCAGTAACCTAGGATGGGTCCCATCTGGACCGGATGACTTTTCTACTTTGAGTTCTGCCAATCTTTTAAGTACCTCCTCTTTATCTATTTTTATCCTATCCAATATCACTACTACCTCCTCCTTTACTGCTACAATGGCAGCATCCTCTTTTCCAGTGAAGACTGAGGCAAAGTATTCGTTTATTGCCTCAACCATGCCCTCTGCCTCCACAAGAAGATTGCAGCAATCAATCTCTGTGTTTTAAATCTTATAGATGATTTTCATAGTTATTTAATCAGAAAAAGTATCCTTTTAATTTCCTTTGTTCCAGTTTGAACTTCAACGGGGATATGAGTTATAACTAACCCCAGGCTGTAACAGTTCTTTAGTGATTATCTGCTCACCAGGTAATTGATTGAGCTGGTGCTGGCGGACAGCATCTGTGAACATATGAGTTGGCTTAAATGCTTTTCATCATGGAAGCTTGAACTAAAGTAATTGTATTGCTTCCAAAATCTATTCAAATCAAGAATTGCTTGTTTTGTAACAAATTCACCAAGTTTGTAATGAATTGAAATCTGCTGTGTTGGTAGTAATTTTCTGTAATAAAGTGAAAACTGATGTGTTAATGTTTTACTACTGTTTATTTTATACATTTGATAAACCTGTTTCATACATTATAGCATAAGCCACCAGGTCTGATAGATGAGTTATCCTTCCATTATCTGAAGACTTGAAACATTTTCCAAAAGCAAATTGTAGTAAAGGGAAATTGTACACAACCCTGGGCAATCCTACAATGCCAGATATTGTGCACATAAGGTTGTACTTTGGTTCACAAGGAACAAGGGATCACTGACTGGAAAGGTCAGTGGTAGTCAGCCTGAGAGAAAGATCTGGTGACAGCCTGAAAATCATAACAAGGCAAGTTGTACCCCTTTCCTAGAAGTCTAATTAAATCAGACTTCCCTCCCCGCTGCCTCGCACACCCATACTCAGATCATCCTCCGAGGTGGTAAGAATGAGTTACCACAGAATGGAGTCACACGCCAATAGCAACCATCTCAAAAAGCCTCACAAAGAGCAATAACTCAATGCTGAAAGATGCAGTTGTAGGCCTCCTATGTAGACAGGACCCTGAGGTCCCTCTGACTTAGGCAATCCCCAGGGACCATTGCCAAATTGTCTTGACTCCCAGAGTGTTGTTTCCAGCATGTGCACAACTGCATTGACAACCCCAGACTGCCAATGCATCCACCTATAAGTAATGTGGGAGAAAACTGCACTGTAACTTCACAAAAGATACTTATCTATTCTTTTTTTCTGAACCAAAATAATAAAAGCATATAGGTCCAGAGTAGCCAGTCAAATAGGCAATCAGATTTTTGATTCCTCTAATGGATGTTTCAAACCTGAAGGGATTTCTTCATCACCTGGTTCAGTGTAACAATGTTTAGATATAGAGGGAATTTTCTATCCTCTCGATAATGGGTTCAATCTGATAAACAATTTAACTACTAAACACCATCTGGAATATCAGCATACTAAATGTTGGAGCATGCACCGTATGTGCTGCTGGCAGCTCGTTTAATTTTGTTATTATATTAATGAACAATTGAGCACATAACAGTAATATCCAACTCTACAGAAGCAGCCAGCATTATGATGCTTTATTACAAAACACAGCAGCTTTTTAATTCTTAATTGCCCTCCCTTGATTAAAGAGATTGCTTTATATTTATAACACATTTTATCATTGTATTTCTCCCAAATAAATGGAATTGAAATAGCGTTTCTGTAATAAAATGAATATTCAACTGAACCCATTGGACATCCACAAATTACACAACAGATAATATACTGGAACATGAAGTAAATATGGAATAAGAGATGGCCAGCATTAAACAAACATCTTCAATCAAACTTGGACTCCGATGGACTGTGTTGCAACTAATACCAATAATACTAATTACTTTCTGTAATCTCTATTTCTTCTGCCTACGTGTATCTTTATGAGATTTCTGGCTGTAGTGACCCTTTTCTTCCTACTCTGCCCTCTGTAGCACTTTCTGTCTTTTGTTTCCTTCTCATTTTCTCTCTATCCTACTCCCGCCTGCTGCCTCTTTCACCTACCTATAAGTCAGCTATATCCTTCTAATATACTTGGTCGCCCATTAAATTCAGCTTGGGTTTCTCTACCTCACCTTTTCCCCCAGCCCACTCTTTGTTCGCCTTCAGTGTTTCTTTTCATTTTTACTGTTTTTTTCATCTTCAATCAAATTTTACTTTTAATTGCCTTAACTTAAATAAAACTAGACCTTGCTTACATTTGAGCAGCATCGTCCACCAACCATGTGATCAAGAATGTAATCAGGCATTCAATATCAAATGTGATCATTTAGCGAGTCAGTAGAATCATAGAATGGTACAACACAGAAACAGGTAATTCAGCCCAACAAGAATGCACTAGTGTTTTTCACCACATGAGCCACCAAGTCTAATCCCACTCATCTATTCACTCCCCATATCCTTAATGTCAACCATCAGCATTTTATTGCGTCAGAACTTTTGGGTTCCAGTCAGCGTGTCAGTATTTACTGAAACAAATCAATGCACCCTGCACCCCCCCACCCCTGCCCCCCGTCCCCACCACTCCCTACCCCTCACACCCCCGGATCATCCCACTCCTTCTGAATCCAGTGGTTAATTCACCGGACAAGTTCTGTTTCTCCTCTTTGCACTGGTCCCAATGCTAATGGCAGAGATTATTGCCTCTATATACTGTTAAGCAGCTATAATGGGCTTCCCATTGGGCACTCCCCTGTTCTGCATAATAATGGAAGACGAACAGCAGAGGCAAGATGCTCTGAGAGTGAGATGCCATGGCAGAAGACAGCAGGCCACTCACTATTATCCCTATTGGTGGCACTGCATTTGTTCTTTTTTTAATACTGGTTTTTACGTTCCGGTGTAGGCAAATGAGCTCCACAGGAAACTTGGGCATAAGTCCCCATCTGCAAGTTCGGCGCACAAACTGGTGCAAAATTCGGCACAATTTCTGCATAAGTGCGATCCAGGAAATTCTGGCTCGTTGTTTTCACGATTCACTGTAACAAGTTGCAGATGTTAACTGATTCTAGCACCTTTGGAAGGTCCACATCCACTACAAGTTATTTCTTCTTTTTTCCCATAGACTTAATTTCTGTTTGTTGAACATGAGCAATAAAATATTAGAATTCTGACTCTGTGCCGCTTGGATTATCAAACTATTTTAGGATTCATCCTCAGGAATAGTCATTGGAATAGTCAAGGCATTGTTACAAAGGTAGTCTTTTGTGATGGAGAGGATATGGGCTTGGAAGCTCAACTAAGGGTCACATAAGATGCCGAGGTTGAGAACAGTGTGGCTCAGCTTGAGAGATTGCTGGGGAGGGGCATGAAATTGGTGGCGAGAGTATGGAGTTTCGTTGAAGGGACCAAAGTTGATAGGTTCAGTCTTCTTAATGTTTAGCTGGAGGAAATTGTGGATTATCCACAATTGGATGCGAGACAAGCACATGTGAAACAAACAGTTTGATAGTACAGAGGCAGTGCAGGATTTGAAAGAGTTGAATGATAGATAACACTGGGTGTCATCAGCATCAGGAGGATGGCCCCTTGACTGTAGATGATGTTGCCAAGGGGCAGCGTATAGGTGAGGAAGAGCAAGAGGCCAAGGAAGATCCATGGGGAGCTCCTGAGCTTACGGTGTGAGGTGGGAAAGGAAGCGATTGGTAGAGATGCTCTGGTAACAATCAGTTGGTCAAAATGGAAACAAGTGAGTACTGTCCAACCGAGCTGGACAGTTGAAGAGAGGCAGTGAAGGAGGATGGTGTGATTGTCTTTGACAAAGGCTGTAGGTAGATCACGCAGGATGAGGAGGGTTAATGTATTGCAATCATAATCACCGAGAAGGTTGTTAGTGACTTTGTTTGGGGCTATTTTGGTGCTGTGGGAGGGGTGAAAACCTAATTGGAGTGATTCTAACAGGGAGAGATGGGCACGGATTTGGGAGGCAACAATGCGTTCAAGGACTTTGGAGAGGAATGGAAGATTGGAGATGGGGTGGTAATTTACAAGGACAGAGGGGTCGAGGTGGTTTTTTGAGGAGTGATAATAATGACAATTTTGAAAGAAGAAGGACCATTTACAAAGTCAGCTAGCATGGGATCCAGGAAGGGAAATTGAACGGTCAAAGGGGTTTAGGAGCAAGAGGTGGGACTCCGGTCTGACACCTTTTCACTGCTTGACCCAAATTCTTTCGAAGCTTACTAATTGCTGGCTTGATTATTTGCCATCTCTTGCTAGGAATGGTACATTTTGAAAATAGGCTCTGTGAACTGGTCAGTAGCTGAATTCTTGATGCTTGACATCTTAATTTTCCATTTTAAACTGACTTTTCAGCTGATACAGTGACAAATAGCAGGATACAGTTAATCAAAAATAATAGCGAAACTGGATTTTAACAGGTAAAGTCTAGACTACTCAACTGAAAACTCCTTAATCCCACTTTACCATCTGGATAAAAGGGGGAACTTATTGAGAGAAACCTGCCATGCTCAGGTCCAGGATTCATAAGATCACCATGTTACAATTTTTAGTATGTGGTTGGCTGACCATGGAGTGCGACCATGCAGTGTCCACCGGTTCACAATCGATGGGCACTGAAGGACATTGACCATTGAATTGACACAACCTGTTAAATTATCATTTACATTTACCAGTAGCCATTTTTAATTTGAACAGGCTGCCTGGTTTCTTTTAGTGGTGTTTTCTTTCTGAAGAAGTGGGCTTGTAATTGTCCTGATGCCACTGGGTTCAATGCTACTCGCATTGACCTGAACAAAATAAGAACATAATGAACATAAGAAATAGGAGCAGGACTAGGGCATACGGATCCCCTTGAGCCTGCGCCACCATTCAATCAGATCATAACTGCTCTTCGACCTCAACTCCACTTTCCCGCCCGATCCCCATATCCCTTGATTCCCTTAGAGTCCAAAAATCTATCAATCTCAGTCTTGATTCTACTCAATGACTGAGCATCCACAGTCTTCTGGGGTAGAGAATTCCAAGTATTCACCACCCTCTGAATGAAGAAATTCCTCCTCATCTCAGTCCTAAACCACCCACCCCTTAACCCTTAGACTATGCTCCCTAGTTCTACTCTCCAGCCAGGGGAAATAACCTCACAGCATTTATCCTGTCAAGTCCTCGAAGAATTTTATACGTTTCAATGAGATCACCTCTCATTCTTCTAAACTCCAGAGAATATAGGCCCACTCCTCTCAATCTCTCCTCAAAGGACAACCCTCTCCTCCCAGGAATCAATCTAGTGAATGTTTGTTGCACCGCCTC
This sequence comes from Heptranchias perlo, assembly GCF_035084215.1. Classification (NCBI taxonomy): domain Eukaryota; kingdom Metazoa; phylum Chordata; class Chondrichthyes; order Hexanchiformes; family Hexanchidae; genus Heptranchias; species Heptranchias perlo. The sequence goes on from NC_090333.1 coordinate 25,690,464, forward strand.
TAAGGCAAGTATATCCTTCCTTAGGTAAGGAGACCAAAACTGTACACAGTACTCCACGTGTGGTCTCACCAAAGCCCAGTACAATTGTAGCAAGGCTTCCTTATTCTTGTACTCCAATCCCCTTGCAATAAAGGCCAACATACCATTTGCCTTCCTAATTGCTTACCATACCTGCATGTTAACTTTCTGTGTTTTGTGGACAACGACACCCAAATCTCTCTGAACACCAACATTTAATAGTTTCTCACCATTTAAAAATATTCTGTTCTTCTATTCTTCCTACCAAAGTGAATAACCTCCCATTTCCCCACATTATACTCCATCTGCCACCTTCTTGCCCACTCACTTAACCTGTCTATATCACTTTGCAGACACTTTGTGTTCTCCTCACAGCTTACTTTCCCACCTAGCTTTGTATCGTCAGCAAAATTGGATACATTACACTCGGTTCCTTCATCTAAGTCATTAATATAGATTGTAAGTAGCTGAGGCCCAAGCACTGATCCTTGCAGCAGCCCACTAGTTACAGCCTGCCAACCTGAAAATGACCCGTTTATTCCTACTCTCTGTTTTCTGTCCGTTAACCAATCCTCTATCCATGTTAATATATTACCCCCAACTCCATGAGCCCTTATCTTGTGTAACAACCTTTTGTGTGGCACCTTATCGAATGCCTTTGGAAAATCCAAATATACTACATCGACTGGTTCCCCTTTACCTACCCTGCTAGTTACATCCTCAAAAAACTCTAATAGATTTATCAAACACAATTTCCCTTTCATAAAACCGTGTTGACTCTGCCTAATCATATTATGATTTTCTAAGTGCCCCGTTACCACTTCCTTAATAATGGATTCCAGCACCTTCCCGACAACTGATGTCAGGCTAACTGCCCTGTAGTTCCCTGTTTTCTCTCTCCCTCCTTTCTTGAATAGCGATATTACATTTGCTACCTTCCAATCCACTGGGATTGTTCTAGAATCTAGGGAATTTTGGAAGATCACAACCAATGCATCCACTATCTCTGCAGCCACCCCTCTTTTAGAACCCCAGGTTGTAGGCCATCAGGTCCAGGGGATTTATCAGCTTTTAGTCCCCTTAATTTCTCCAGTACTTTTTCTAAATAGAACACTTATTGAAGGGAAAATCTGTAACTCCTCAAATTAGGTCATTATGGAGTCAGTCTGAGATATTGATCATTCACTCAGTGCTGTTTATATGAAGTCTTGCTTGCATTTAAATGGCATCTTAATACATCTCAAAGTGTATTACATACAATGAATTTCTTCGAGGTACATTGGATGCTGTTAAATGCTGTACAGAAGTATTAAGCTGGATATGTGTTCAAGTCTTGAAATGGGTCATGAACCCACAACCTTCTAATTCAGAAGTGGGAGTGCTGTTATTGAGCCAAGCCAACACTCTAAAAGTGAACGGTCATTGTCAGTCTGAGTGTGGAATCGATCAGTTTCTACTGTAATCAGTGATTCCCTGTTGGATCAGTGTAAGTCGTCAGTCAGTGATGGGTCAGTCTGAGATTGTCATCGGTGAATTGGTAGTCTGCTTCTTTTTGATATATTATGTGTCATATAACTGATCTATTACTTTCCTTTTTAACTCAGATAGCATTGGAATTATACGTTACTGCTGTGGTTGGGTGTATGTGAGAAAGATTTAACCATAGAATCATAGAAGTTTACAACATGGAAACAGGCCCTTCGGCCCAACATGTCCATGTCGCCCAGTTTATACCACTAAGCTAGTCCCAATTGCCTGCACTTGGCCCATATCCCTCTATACCCATCTTACCCATGTAACTGTCCAAATGCTTTTTAAAAGACAAAATTGTACCCGCCTCTACTACTGCCTCTGGCAGCTCGTTCCAGACACTCACCACCCTTTGAGTGAAAAAATTGCCCCTCTGGACTCTTTTGTATCTCTCCCCTCCCACCTTAAATCTATGCCCCCTCGTTATAGACTCCCCTACCTTTGGGGAAAGATTTTGACTATCTACCTTATCTATGCCCCTCATTATTTTATAGACTTCTATAAGATCACCCCTAAACCTCCTACTCTCCAGGGAAAAAAGTCTCAGTCTATCCAACCTCTCCAACCAGCTGGAGAACTTTTTGTATTTCAAGTGCTGACAGACATTTTTAAAGGGCGCTTGTCAACGGGCTTTAATCAGGCTACAGTCCATGACAGATTGTTTGTGAATAAGGTGCAATAATAAATGAATATCTTTGTAAAGCATCTTCTGAGGCTTATTTCAAAACCTCTTTATGTATGAAACAGCTCTTTCATTTCAGAGATGGTGTAGGAGAAAACCATCAGTAAATACTCCCTCTGTAAATACTCCCACTACATGTCCCGCATTTCAACGTGTTTCTCTGGCATTATCGCCATAATCCAGCGATCATTGCACAAACTCCATTATTGCTGTTGGATTGTACTTGGTTGATGGTTATTAGAAGCTCCACTATGAATCCACACAAACAAGAGAACAAAATGGACTTAATAAAGGTACATTTTTAGTTAGAGCAAAGGAGATTAACAGAAGATCTTCATTCATCTTGTTTGTGAATAGTTCCTCCCTATGATTTACACCATACTTTTTGACTAAGGCGAGCATCCTCACTCATTACAATAATAAGTCTGCAGGTAACAGTACTTCACAACATTTAATTTAGTTGTGTGATCAGCTACAAAATTGTTAACTACAATTACCATTTTGCATCACAATATTTTTTTTAAAATTGAAGTTAGAAGCCATCAGACAGTTCCTAATTTCTGTATACTGTGACTGTGCTATTGGGTGATGTGATAAGTAGAAGATAGGTTTGGGATGCGATGGAGAGAATGACACACTCCTGAAGCTGCTCTTGTACACCTCCTAGTCAAAGGGATCAAGAGCAACATTGGCACCTCCATCCATCCTCTAACCCTTGGCTGATTTTTTTGTTGTTGATTCAAACCCTTTTTTCTTGGTGCTGGCATAGTTTAGAGTTGAATTATATCCAATCTGTGACATAATTGCCAACCGGGGAGTTAAATTTCCTCCTCTAATGCAGTGGTTCATGTGTTGCTGTAAAATTATTTTGTACACCATTGTAACACTGTGGTTAACTCATTTTAAATAATCACTGCACTAAAATAGTGCACAAAGGATTTTTACGGGAACATATTAAGCAATGTAATATCAGAGGAAATGAATCCCAGGAGTGATGGGATACGGAAAGGAATTTACTGCAAAGTCATCAGAGCCCAGAGATTCTGCGGTATTTGGGAGTGCAAATGGGACGCAGTGTGGGTGGAGAGGCAGAAAATTGGCAGAACCCATTTCAGCCCCTTTCTGGTTCAGAAGAAAAGTTCTGATGAAGAGGCAGAGGGCACTTGTTCTACCCACCTCCCTTCCCTCCTGACATCACTTTTGGAGGCGAGGTCAGTGGATAAACAGCAGTCAACATGGATTCAGAAGGGGAAGATCCTGCCTGACCAACCTCCTTGACTTCTTTGAGGAAGTAATCCCCAAATTGACCTTGGAAAACCAAACTACATGATGTACTTTGACTTACAAAAAGCATTTGACAAAGTTTCATATAAAAGGCTATTGGTTAAACTCAAAACTGTAGCAATTCAGGGTAAATCCTGGGAATGGGTAAGAAATTGACTGAAGAGTAGAAAACAACAAACACTCCTTGGTATGGGGCGAAGTAGTGAGCAGGATGCCCTGCTCAGTACTTTGTGTCGGGACCACAACATTTTCTAATTAGCATAAATGACTTGGGCCCCGATATTACCAGGGAGGCGGGTTGGCAGCGGGGGGTCGACTGGGCGCGTGGGTAACCCGCCCAGTAAAATCGGTGGGTTTCCCACGCGATCGCGGGTAAATTGAAGCCACTTACCTTGGCTTCCGGGTTTGGAAGCCTGCACAGCGGGTAGACTGCGCACCCGCATCACAGGCTGTCAGCTGGAGGAGCCCTATTTAAAGGGGCAGTCCTCCAATGCTGTTCCTGCAGCTAAAAGCCAAAATTACAGCATGGAGTAGCCCAGGAGAAAGGCTGCTCCCAGGTTTAATGATGCCTCACTCCAGGTCTTACTGGATGGGGTGAGGAGGAGGAGAGAGATCTTCTACCCAGCGGACGGGAGGAAGTGGCCTGCCTCTGCCACCAAGAAAGCCTGGCTCGAGGTGGCAGAGGAGGTCAGCAGCACCAGCAACATATCCCACACCTGGATACAGTGCAGAAAGCGCTTCAATGACCTAACTAGGTCAGCCAAAGTGAGCACACTTACTCATTCTCCTACACTCTGTCTTCCACATCACCGCCCCCACCCCACAACTCCTTCTGCAGTGCCAACACTACTATATCACATCACTCCTCACACTCACTTAAACCTCATTCTCAACTTACCTGCACTTACTAACCTCCCCAGTACTCATCCCACCGCTACCACTCAACCCAATCCTCATACAATCTCATGGCTCTGTCTCATACTTACCCTCTGATGCATCTCTTTCACGGTCAGCCTCACCCAACCTGCCACTACCTCTGCTGCAGCCACAGGGGATGCATCACGTATGAGTAGTAGGAGCGTAAGGCAAAGGTTTTGTGAGCACAAAGGGGATGCACAAGGGTGTTTGACGGTTTGTCATGTTTTTTATTTATATTTGATTTTGGTTCAACTCACATTAAATATTATATTGTCAACACTACTGCCACGTCTTGGCCATTCTCGCCTGGCTTGTGCAATAAGTCCCTTTCATGAGGTTCTCCATGAACACCCACACTTGATGCCACCCATTGGGTCACCCTACAGTGGGTGTATGTGTAGTTGCACCACTATTTTGTGCAGGTGCCTGTGGCGCAGCACTGTGTTGTGGAGCTCCACATGGCGGAGGTGGATGGCATGCCTGGCGAGGCTGGTGATGTTGCTCGTCCTCGGATGAAGTGATGAATGCAGCCATGGCGCCGCCCCCAATCCTGACGGTGTGAGTTTGAGGGGGTCTGCAAAGTAGGTAAATGTGTTTGCACAGAAGAGTTTAGGGTATAAATTAATAATTTCGAGTGAAAAGACAAAGGTGTTGCAGCCAAAACTTTGTCTGAAGTGACAGAGTGCCCTGCTGCAATAAATGAGGTACTCCCCCCAACTGTCAAAAAATCCTTTGCGTCTCCCACTGGCTGCTGACTGAAACACGTCTGCTCCAACAGGGAGTGTTTCCCACAGCACTTGAAACACGCTGAGGATCCATGAAAATTACACCCCTGCTAAAATCTCCACTCAATGAGGTCTGTCAAGTACCTCAACTAGGTAAGTAAATCTTTAAATTGTCATCCCGCCGGCTTTAATTGCCGGTGGGAGTCCCGCATGTTGGAGCTGCGCGCGCACCCAAATGCGTCATTGGGGAACCCGGAAGTGGGCGTGTTGGAGCCGGGCTCCGGACCTGCTCCGGGATTCTCCCATTTTCGGAGCCCCCCCCCGCCCCGAACGCATCCGCTCGACCATCCTAAAATCGGCCCCTTGGATTCAGAAACTCAATACAAAGTGACTAAATTTGACTGAGGAGGGGCAGTGGGTTAGGAGGAGGAAGCTCAGAAATTACAGAATGAGGTAGATAAAATATGTAAGTACGCAGAACAATAGCAGATGAAAAACAAATGGCACACATACCCTTCGAATGGTGTTGAAAAGCTAAGAGTGCAGCTAAATCAAGTTTTAGTTAAATTGACACTTAACATGTCAAGCAATTCAGAGCAGCAATCAACAAAACCATCAGAATGCTGAAGAACATAGCCAAAATACTAGAATACAAGTCAGAGGAAGTTGTAACCAAACTCTATAGTCAAACCACACCTTGATCTATTTCTGGTCACCAAGACACAGGGGAGAAATCCAAGTGCTAGAGACAGTGCAGAGAAGAGTCATGAGGTTGATCCCTAATGTCAAAGGTCTGAGTTATGAGGTAGGACTGGAGAAATGTAATAAATGACAAATTTAGGACTCATATCAGGAAATTCTTCTTCACACGATGAGTGATCAACGTATGGCATAGACTTCCAGATAGAATAATGGAGGCAAAAACCCTGGAATCATTTAAGAAACAATTGAGTACTGACAGGGGGGTGGAATTTAGGATCTGTTTGGTCCATGAATTAAGATCGGCCAAATAATCTTCTTCATCTATAATTATCTTATGATCTTGTACTACTCCTCCTTTTAACTCAACCATTCACTTCCAGAAAGTACATTTGCCCATAATTTAAATCCATAATAATAAATTATAACCAGACATCTCTATTTATGCTTCTGGTTTGTCTTTTTATAAGCACTTTTTTGTTCCTTGATTCTCTGATCGGCAAGTGTTGACCTCTACTGTAAATGACCAGGTGCAGGGTTTTTGCAATAAAATATTAAAGGAACAACTATGTAAAAAAAAAAGAAGCTCGTGCTGCTAAAATAGATGCAAATTTGTGCTATGTTTCATGTGCCTTTTGAAGCTGTGATTTACAAGCTTTCAAGACAAACTGTCTGAAAATTCTTCAATAAAGAGACGTACATTCTCCAATATGGTCATATCACTTGTGGGGGAGAACTTTTGCCCAACCCAGAGATTCCCCCTGACTCCAGCCATATTTCCGGCAAAGTGGAAGGCAGGCTCCCCGGCCTCTGCCGGTGAGTTGTGCCATACTGGGGATGGAGACTTGCTATGGCAGGCCTGGGGGACCTGCCTGATCCTAATGGGACATGTGGATGGCCTTGGTCTGAGAATACATACGCATGTCCCTCTTCATTGGAACCACATGGCCTCTTCAACCCACCTTAAAACACTGGACTTCGGGGCGTAACAAACGGCCCCAATGCCCACCGTTGCATGTTTTAACTTAATTTGCATGTACTGCACGCCTATGGTCAGACACATTTTAAGCTACTGGTTCTGCTCACTGAGAATTAGGCAGGAGGCAGGGACATGATGGAGCGTGTTTCTGAGAAAGTCTCCACCCATGCCCACCTCAGATCCACATGAGAAAATCGGCAGGCAGAAAATCTAGGCTTATATCTTCAGTAGGTTAACAAATTGACGTATTCACAAACATGTAATCGGGGGCATAAACTCAAGCTCAGAAGAGGGAGCCTCTGTGTAAGGTAGTTAAATCCAAACTGACAGGTTAAATTTAACAGCCTCACTGAGAGTGTGGTAAATAGGTGGAACAGTTTGGCCGGGAAAATAGTGGAGGCAAACAGTGTTGTCTAGTTGAAGAGGGCGCGGATAGTTTTTTTAATGAAAGAAGTTCTAAAGGATGGGGTACAGTGTGTTTTTTTTAACTTTGCGATTGACCAGATGGTATAATTTTTTTATCATCCACAATACAGAAGAAGGATTATTAATGGTTTTATTGGTGCTTGTTTCTAACATGATTTCATTGAACTTTCAAAACAGGGTAATTTCTTCCTAAAATCAATTTGCTTAATTGATATCTGCACAGTGTGGTTCAGTAGCAAAGTGAATTGTATTAGCTTGCCCGGATAGGAATGTAATCAGCTTTATAAGTATTAATCAGTTAGCATTAAGTCCCATTGCTTTTTAATGGCACTTCTAAATCCAATAAGGAATATTCAGGAGAAACTTCTGTACCCAGAGAGTGGTGAGAATGTGGAACTCACTACCACATGAAGTAGTTGAGGCAAATAGTATAGATGCATTTAAGGGAAAGCTACATAAATGTATGAGGGAGAAAGGAATAGAAGGATATGCTGATAGGGTGAGATGAAGTAGGGTGGGAGGAGGCTCGTGTAAGGATAAACACCTGCAGAGACCTGTTGGGCCGAATGGCCTGTTTCTGTGCTGTAAATTCTATGTAATTCTGTGATTAATGTAAATTATTACTTAGTATTCATGCCTTTCACAAGCAAGAGCCATGTTTGTTGTTACTTTTGCATTTTTGTCCAATATTTTGACCGATACTTAGAACTTTTTCCAACTTTACATTCAGTTTTGCCAACTTCTTTTCCATTTTTTTCAATGTCCATGTTTTTTCCTCCTGTGCCACAAATGGTGGCACTATAGGTCAGCAAGGACACGGATAATGGATCAGTGGGACTTGGTATGGGATAGGATATGGGCAGCAGAGTTTTGGATGAACTGTAATTTGTGGAGAATGGAGGATGGGAGGTCGGCCAGGAGAGCTTTGTAATAGTCCAGTCTGGAGATGACAAAGGCATGGATCAGGGCTTAGTCAGTAGATGGGCAGAGGCAGGGGCGGAGGTGGGCGATGTTATGATTTTCTGTTTTAAAATTGGATTATAATTGTAGTCAAACCTAGAAGGAATAATAAGGCAGATTTTTGACTCTGTTCCTGGTTCAAAGAGTAATTATTTTCCTTTAAAATATGCCGCTTCAGTAGGCATCCCCCAGACAGAAGACTGAAACATTTTTCTTTTTCCTCAGACAGTCATTATAATCATTGCCACCCCTGCTCCTGACACTGCAGACAGTCGATGAGGCATAAATACAATAAACTGAGTTTTCTCAATAAAGGATGAGACCTTCTCTCTGCAAAACCCAAATGTATTGTTGCATTGCAGAAAATCCTATTATCAGCCTGCAAGGATATAACATTTGCAGTCACTGTGAGCTAATTATTGGGATTAGACTTATCTTTGTAGGGAAGAAATGCCTGCCCTTTTTGCTAAATGATGCTGTTTTGCTGCATCAGATCCCTGTGGAAGTGAGACAGTCTGACTTTTCATTTTGTCTTTCCTCTCTTAGTCCAGAATGGATCTACAATCTTTTCCACTTTATTGTAAAAGCAAGATATAAGAATGTAGTGACTGTTTTTATCTCTTTAGCATTGAAGATGGATTTTTTTTTTGATCTGCCTTTGTTGCCCTCTCTTTGCCAAGCATCAATCCTGGACGACAGGGCAGGAAAATGAATTGTCCTCAAACTGTTGCAAACCCTGCCTAGAAACCATCAGGCAGGAGTTGCATGAGAGGGGCCTGGGAATTATTTTCCTTACAATTTTCTTTCTTTATCTCCTTGTGGAGAAGTGTCTGTTAACCACTTGCAACCTCTTCAAGATATTACAGCTCTAATCAAAATCCTGGAACTCCCTTCCTAACAGCACTATGGAAGAACCTTCACCACACGGACTGCAGCGGTTCAAGAAGGCGGCTCACCACCACCTTCTCAAGGGCAATTAGGGATGGGCAATTAATGCCGGCCTCGCCAGCGACGCCCACATCCCATGAATGAATTTTTAAAAATCGGGAACCTACGGATTTGAAGTTTCAAATGGGCCTGGGTGAAACTGGGATTGCCCCACTGGGGACCAGTAAATGGGACAGAGCCTGGTTCCACTGGGATTCCACAACGTGTTTTTGTTCCACTATTTCTCTGGTGTGGGGGTGGGGGGAAGGAGGGGGGTAAAGTGCAATGGAGCGCAATCTTCCTTTCATCCTCCTATGTCAAAGGGGAGTTCTCACCTACCTCAGGAATTCCACCCTTTGCACCCTCTGTAGGCCTCTTTGGAACTCAAGCCTGTAAAAAGGCCCTAAACCTTTACTAAAGAAAAATAATCAAGCCCAGAGGGGAATCAATGATCTTCTCCAAGATGCATGCTTGCACCAATGGCAGCAGAAGAACTAAAGCACATTTCTTTGGGGCCTCCACCATCAGAGCGGCATGATGTTGCTCTGACATTCAGCTGGCAGTTCGGCTGCCCACCCCAGTCATGCAGATAATCCTGTCCCCGGGATTTGGGATGGGGCCTCCGGCCTAAGGCTAGGGAATGTGGGGGTTCTGTTCTACCAAACTTACACTGGCAGAGTGCACCTCCAAGAATTTTAGACCTATGCTCTAGGGAATCATGGAAAAGAACCTTTGTCCTACTGGTCTACGGTATAGACTGATGGATCTGGTCCTGCCTCGCTATCTTCAGCAATTCTTCAGGAATAATTCATCCTTCTGCTTTTTATATCTTGGTTTTACTGGTTCCTTAACCAGAGATGACATGTTGAACAATATCATGATGGCAGAGCTACCTTATAATAAATTATAGGAGTCAAGGTTCTCATTTCTGGCTAGCTAAACTGCTCAAATTAAATTTTCAAAACATATTTTTGTCTGATGGCCAAAGTTTACAATCAGTGGTTAATTACCATGCAGAAATGCAGACAATGGCAGTCTAACGGTTGGATGGTAATTACACTAATACAACACCTAATTGCTGGCAAAATAGCCTCAACAACAAGAGACAAGATGATTCAGGTCATAACCTTTTATTAAAGTAACAAATTTTCTTGTAGCTATGCTTTCAGACTAAAACTGTCTGCAACATCAGAAGCAAGCCCAGTGGTAATTAAAATCTGTCTAAAATGAATTTTTTATTCTACTGTCTTCAGGGTACTTACTTAATTTGCATGCCTGAACTGGGAAGGGGGCTAAAACATTTCAAATGAATAAACAATTACGTTTCTTGGAACTTTTTTTTAAACTGCATCATTTGTTTTTCGGAAAACACGGCAGGGATAAATGTTAAACATTATTTTGACTCTGAATCAATCTATATTAAGCTGATTATTTATTGGGAAAAGTAAATAAACTTTTATACAATCCAGTTCTAAATTGTCCCATGAGATTCTGGTGCCAGAACCAGACACTGACAATTGAAGAGCTGCTTTTCATTCTCCCCCTCTCAGGCCACAAGTTCTTGGCCAAAGGGACAGCTGACCTGATCCCTGGCTTACACCAATGCTATTGTATAACTGGCTACTAGAAGAGTGTTGTCCAATATAAATTGCTGACTAGCCACACATGTGGCTACGGCAATACCATTTTAGCCAAATGCACTAATTTTAATAGAAAACACCTTACATACACTCACACGATACAGGTAAGTGTAGTTCACACATGTATTTTTAGTTAACAAACATCTACCACCATTCAGTAACCAGCAACAACAACAATTTGCATTTATATAGCGCCATTAACGTAGGAAAATGTCCCAAGGTGCTTCACAGAAGCATTATCAGACATAAATTGACACAGAGTCTAAGGTGATATTAGGAGGGGTGACTAAAAGCTTGGTCAAAGAGGTAGGTTTTAAGGAGGGTCTTAAAGGAGCAGAGAGAGGTGGAGAGGTTTAGGGAGGGAATTCCAGAGCTAGGGCCCCAGATGGCTGAAGGCATGGCCTCCAATGGTAGGGTGAAGGGAGTGGGGGAATGCATAAAAGGTTAGAGTTGGAGGAGCACAGTGTTCTCAGAGGGCTGTAGGGCTGGACGAGTTTACAGATATAGGGAGGGGCGAGGCCGTGGAGAGATTTGAACATAAGAATGGGAATTTAAATGAAAACACTCACAACGATCAAAGAGCACGCACACACTCCGCTTTTCGTCTTAACATTTTACCAACAAACATACAAAAAGATTAAAGTACACATGCCTATTTTGAGAATGAGATCACATACCCAACAACATTTTTTATTTATTAATCAATAATGCAATTAGCCACATCTAGATTCCTAAATAGTCACATGTGGCTAGTGCCTAACGTATTGGACAACTCAGTACTAGAAGGCATTCAACTTTTCATTTGGATGCAGGTTACTGGTCTCGCTCATACCACTTGTATTCAATCCACAAGCAACTGATGTAAGGCAAGTTGTCACATTAGTGCTATTCATTGGACTATTGGATGTTTACTTGTTTACTGCCTTCACCAATTCGGAGGGGGGTGAACAATTCAGCATCTGTAAAGCCTGTAGGATTAATCTAGTTGTTGATTTCTCTTTATTTTACATTTATATTTTGAATAAATTTTTCTTCCTATCAGGGTGTGTAAATGTATTGCAAGGTGTAGAAATAAAGCATATGAACCAGAAGGTTGCAGGTTTGATTCCTTGTCTGTACTGATTAATCCATTTTCATGCAAGGCGACAGTCAGGGCACTATATTTTGCCTCTGTGCTCTGGATTATGGATGAGAGAGAGAAAAAAATCAGCATTAACAACTTCTTAAATTTTTTCTTGTAATACAATTGCTTTTCTGGTTTCAAGGAACATTTAAGAGTGTAAAAGGTTAAATAAGATTGAAACAATCAACATTTTTTTTCCTTTCTTGCCTGAGTTGAGCCCTGTCCCTTGATGTGCTGCATGTGGCATTCTTTTTGCCACAAGTGCAAGGTTCGCTCTGATTTTGGTCATATATAATGAGCTGCATGTTAACTGTTCTGTGCCTTAATGATCAATGATAAGGCCACAGCCATCTCAGTAATGAACCCAAGTCTATGACTGTGGTCTCAACATAACATTTGTCACACATGGCATATGAGCTGAAAAGAAACTATTTAAACTAATCACCTTGAGTTCTTCTTTACCATCATACTTTCCATAAGGGATGATGTCATCACATTGGAGAATATTAAGGTAGCATAACTTCCTGGAATAATGAGGCAGAATCATTTTCTGAACAGTCAGTAATTAACTTGGTTAGAGTGTTTTGCTAAGAATGATACAAAACTTGGCAACATAGTAAATAGTGAGCAGGATAGTAGCAGACTTCAGAAGGATATAGACAGACTGGTGAAATGGGCAGAAACATGGCAGATGCAATTTAATGCAGATATGTGTGAGGTGGTGCACTTTGGGAGGAACAACATGGAGAGGCAATTTAATCTAAATGGTACTATTTTGAGGGGGGTGCAAGAGCAGAGGAACCTGGGGGTGCATATTCACAAATCTTTGAAAGTGGCAGGGCAAGTTGCTAAGGCGGTTAAGAAAGCATCTGGGATACTTGGCTTTGTAAATAGGGGCACTGAATACAAAAACAAGGAAGTCATACTAATCCTTTACAAATCACTGATTAGGCCACAGCTGGAGTATTGTGTACAATTCTGGGCACCACACTTTAGGAAGGATGTTGAGGCCTTGCAGAGGGTACACAGGAGGTTTACCAGGATGATACAAGGGATGAGGGTCTTCAGTTATGTGGGGAGATTAGGGAAGCTGGGATTGTTCTCCTTAGAGCCGAGGAGGTTAGGGAAAGACCTAATAGAGATATTCAAATTATGAGGGGTTTATTGCAGCAAGTACAGTGGAACTGTTTCTTCTGGCAAGTGGGTTGGCAACCAGAGGTGATAGATTAAAAATAATTGGCAAAAGAACTAGAGTTGAAATGAGGAGAATTTTTTTTCACACAGAGGATTGTTAAGATCTGAAATGCCCTACCTGAAAGGGTGATGGAATCAGTTTCCATAGGAACATTCAAAAGAAAATTGGACATGTACTTGAAGAGGACTAATTTGCAGAGTCATGGGGAAAAAGCTGGGGTGTGGGACTAAATTGGACAGCTCTTTCAAAGAGCCGGCACAGGTAAGATTCTATGATTCTAATCTTCCATATTAGCTGCTGGAATAAATTCATGCTACCAGTCATTAATCTCCATCTCAGCCTCAAGCACACCTAGATTTACTATAGCATAGGTTAGACTAGGGGTGTCCAACATGCAGCCCTATAGCCACAGGATCCTGAACCCTGACAATCTGACCCTGGCAACTCCATCCTATTTGTGCTTTCATTTCTTATTCACTGTTTCGTTCTGTTTCAATTTTGTAGGGTTTGATGGTTTGGAAAGGGTAGTGCTGTTGCATCATAGGTGGATAAGTCCTAAAGCAGGACATCAGTTTGTATCAGCAATTTAAGATATATGCAAATGAATAGGAACATCAGGGGTGAATTTCCAGGTGGATAATCCTGCTAGTCTACTGTAACTTCAGTGGAAGAGCCATGGAAATCCTGAGAAAACAGCAAAATCTCCGCTTACTCCATTGCTGGGGTTCCCGCTGCTCTCTGCTGAAGTTACGGTGGACAAGTGAGAAGATCCCCATAGAAATCCACCTCCATAAATTTAAGCTTTATCTGTAGCCCTGACATGCATCTGTACAGTCCACGAAGGCAAAAGCTTGGACAGTCTAGGTTAAATGCCTAGAAGAGCTGTCTCTCCTCTGCTGCAAAAACACAACTACAAAAGCACTCTTACTGAATCAGTGTGACACTTTTAAAATTTTTTATTCATTCATGGGATGTGGGCGTCGCTGGCAAGGCCAGCATTTATTGCCCATCCCTAATTGCTCTTGAGAAGGTGGTGGAGAGCCGCCTTCTTGAACCGCTGCAGTCTGTGTGGTGAAGGTTCTCCCACAGTGCTGTTAGGTAGGGAGTTCCAAGATTTTGACCCAGCGACAATGAAGGAACGGCAATATATTGCCAAGTCGGGATGGTGTGTGACTTGGAGGGGAACGTGCAGGTGGTGTTGTTCCCATGTACCTGCTGCTCTTGTCCTTCTAGGTGGTAGAGTTCGCGGGTTTGGGAGGTGCTGTCGAAGAAGCCTTGGCAAGTTGCTGTAGTGCATCCTGTAGATGGTACACACTGCAGCTATGGTGTGCCGGTGGTGTAGGGAGTGAATGTTTAGGGTGGTGGATGGGGTGCCAATCAAGTGGGGTTGCTTTGTCCTGGATGGTGTCGAGCTTCTTGAGTGTTGTTGGAGCTGCACTCATCCAGGCAAGTGGAGAGTATTCCATCACACTCCTGACTTGTGCCTTGTAGATGGTGGAAAGGCTTTCGGGAGTCAGGAGGTGAGTCACTCGCCGCAGAATATCCTAATTCTATTTCCCACAGCAGACATTTTGGTGACCTCCTTTAATAAGATTGATAACAGTACCAATTAGAGCAGAATTATGGACAGTTTTGTACTGTGAGCTGAGTTAAGGCTATAGGAGCTGGGGCTAGGTGATGCTGTACTTCAAACACTAATAGCCAGAAGAGTCACTTAATTTGTCAGTTTGGCTGAATTTGAATGATGATCACAGATGTAAAAAAACAGGGTTCTAACTGTGCCTCTTCTTTTCCGGTGTCCTCAGTATTGTTCCTGCTGGATGGCTTGCCATCACAAATGATGTCTCTGTTGTTGCTTTCCATTAAATTCCCTGCCATAGCATCTCACTGAATCAATTCTGTTGCCAAGAAGTGATCTCTGTAGTCCTACTGAGAGGGTTTTACTTTCAATCATCCACAAATATGTGGTCAGCATTCACAGGTATGGTGACAACACCCAACTCCAAAGATGTCACTATCTGTTTGCCCATCCAACATCAAGTTCTGGATGAGCCATAAATTCTTTCAACTCAACATCAGCAAAACCAAAGCCATCCTCTACAGTTCATGTCAGCACCTGTATGCCTCTGGCCCCAGCTTCATCAACCTCCCTGGCTGCACATTCATGCTGCACTAGAGGATGCCCAACCTCAGCATTCTGCTCGACCTTGAACTGTGCCACTTGGTCCACATCCAGACAATTGCCAAGACTACAATTTCCCTCCTCTGCAGCATTGCCTGTTTGCACTTAACCCTGTTATCCCTTTTCTCCCAAAACACAATTCCACACTTTCATCGCCTCACAAACTCCACTTACTCCAGAACTCTGTGGCTCAAGTCCTACCCCATACAAAGTTCCACAAAGTATCACCAGCATGTCCTTGCCAAACACCACTAGCTCCGCATCCCCCAAGGTATCAATTTCTAAGACCTCAATCTCATTTTTAAAATTCCTTTACAGGCGTACTTCACTTTACCTCTGTAATCTTCTCCACTTATATGTTACACCTCACATACTCCGCTCTTCCAACTCAGGACTAATGTTTATCTCCCACTCCCTCCACCCCAACACTGGAAGCCAGTTTTTCGGCCAAAATGACCTGCTCTTTGAAACTGTCTTCCTAAAACAACCTTACCTTGCTACCTCTCTCCTTTCCCTTAAATGCCTCCTAAAAATATTTTTACCATACCTTTGATTCTTCCTCTCTTCCCCTTGATCCTCGCCATCTCCTATTCAGCACTCTACTCTTCTCCTCATAAAGTACTCAGGGATGTTCTTCTACATGATGGGCACTTTAGATTCAGGAAAACCAATGAATTACGAGAACAGTTCCTCTCATAATTAAAGGATGATTTCAGCTGCATTTTCAATTCTGTATAATCGGTACTAATTGCTGATGATATGTAGTGGGCAAAGCTCCCCATTTGTTTTATTCTGTGTATCACAATCATAATTTCTTGTGCCTTTAATGCCTATGGAGCTGAAATTCAGCTGGTGGCATGAGTGAATTTGTTCTGCCACATTTCACAGGTCAACTCTCTTTTCATGAAAGGGCCTTGAAGGTCATGCTGGGGGAAGTGATACCAAGGAGGCAATGCCATTTTTGGATATGAAGAACACCCTCTTCAACAACCAGCAGTCAGGGCTGCCTGGGAAGAGGTGGCGAAGCAGGTCAATGCAGTTTCTGCAATAAAGAAGTCGAATTGGATAAATACTTGAAAAGGAAAAAATTGCAGGGCTATGGGGAAAGAGAAGGGGAGTGGGACTAACTGGAAAGCTCTTTGAAAGAGCCAGCTCAGACATAAATGGCCTCCTTCTGTGCTATATGATTCTATGATTCTCCCAGATAAGGAAGAAATCCAACACCTTGAATAAGTTTGTACGCTAAGTGATTGCTGTATTTTACTCTTTAAAGTACTTGCAAAACACATACACATAGACAATCAGGTACATAACTGCATACTCACATGGGATGCTTCCTTACCGTACATAAATTCAGGCATGACTCACATTTTGTCGTCCCTGGAAACTTCACAATGCTCTCACTGATGGAGAAGGAACCAAGGCACACGTACACACTGCATGGTCTTGCACTCTTGTTTAGGACACCAGAGTTCATGGTGGATATTTGGAGGTCCCATTGCAGGAACTGGCAAGGTTCCATGACTTCCTCCCTGGTGAAACACAAGATACAGCTTCTCCGACATGTCCAACAGAATTGTGGGCTATATACACGGCTTCTTGGATCTGCTGAGTCCTCCTCTGATATAGGTCCACCTGTGTCCTTTCTTGGCTGAAGAATCCATCTTCATCCTTTATCTCCCTAAAGGCAAGGAAAATTTGCAAAGAAATGCCCACAGTGTACTCAGGGTGATATTACCTATACTTGGGCAAATTGTCTTGAATAGTAGGGTGCAGTAGGTAAAAACAAACAAAAGGGAGGAAATTACTCATCTCCCTCAAAATGACCATTGAGTGATACACCAAGGCAGTAGAACAGGCAGTGAAAGGAAGCTCAAGTAGATCAGCAGATATATACAAATTTAGGTTTTCTCCTCAGCTTTGCTTTACAACTGGTGTTAACCTATTTAAAACAAATGGGTTAATGCTGGAGTAAAAATAACACTTAGGTTACATGGTGCATTTACACACTAACTATAACGTGGCAGCAGCTTCCACTGCTAAAGCTGCTGTGTAAACAAGGATTCATACTTTCAATCTGATTATGCATCAGGCTAAGACATTGTATGTGAAAACCCCAGGAGATGGTGGGGGGAGGGGGTGCAAGATATCACATCCAAACCGCAGATTCCAGACTGCAGTGTAAACACCATCCTCTGGAGTTCTCTGGAGTTAGAGTTTGACAGTTGGTTTGTCCCCAGCTGGAGTATTGTGTCCAGTTCTGGGCACCGCACTTTAGGAAGGATGTGAAGGCCTTAGAGACGGTGTAGAGGAGATTTACTAGAATGATTCCAGAGATGAGGGACTTAAATTACGTGGACAGACTGGAGAAACTGGGATTGTTCTCCTTGGAACAGAGAAGGTTGAGAGGAGATTTGATAGAGGTATTTAAAATCATGAAGGGTCTAGACAGAGTAGATAGAGAGAAACTGTTCCCATTGGCAGAAGGGTCAAGAAAAAGAGGGCATAGATTTAAGGTGATTGGCAAAAGAACCAAAGGTGATTTGAGGAAAAACTTTTTTACACAGCGAGTGGTTGGGATCTGGAATGCACTGCCCGAGGGGGGGGTGGAGGCAGATTCAATCATGCCCTTCAAAAGGGAACTGGATAATTACTTGAAACGAAAAAATTTGCAGGGCTACAGGGATAGGGCGCGGCAGTGGGACTAGCTGGATTGCTCTTGATTAGAGCCGGCATGGACTCGATGGGCCGAATGGCCTCCTTCCGTGCTGTAACCTTCTATGATTCTATGAACACTGCACAGTACTAATGGGGGCAACCTTAAAAGGCTGTAGTGTTGCGATATTAGAGCAACAACCTGATCTCAAAATAAGGAAATAAGATTGAATTTGGGGGAGCCAGTGTGGAGCAGCTCTCCGAACCCACAGTCAATACGAGATTGATCCACTCTCAGCTCACTTGGGGGAAGCATAAATGCTCTCTCGATGTCACCTGTCTGCATGTATGTGTCCATGGGAATTCAGCCCCTTCAAATGGTGGGCTAGTAACCATCCAACCAGTTCTTCCAATGTCAGTAGCACTCACTGCTTAACAAAAATATTCAAAATAATAATCAACAGAAATAGACAGGAAAAATGAAATGTTACAGTTCATTTAGAATTCACTGTGCTAGATTTTTAGTGCAGGGCACTGATGAGTTTTCTCTTTAGATTAAATGTAGCTTTTTTATTTCCTTAGGCAGTTTT
Organism: Heptranchias perlo; assembly: GCF_035084215.1. Classification (NCBI taxonomy): domain Eukaryota; kingdom Metazoa; phylum Chordata; class Chondrichthyes; order Hexanchiformes; family Hexanchidae; genus Heptranchias; species Heptranchias perlo. Next base: position 25,708,997 of record NC_090333.1, read on the forward strand.
ATTATTATTGTTCAGCTTTTGTTCTTGTCATAGTGAATGTTTTAAGAACTTGATACTTGCTCACTTAAAGTACATTGTATCAGCACGAACAGAATGAGTCATGACCTTTTGAGATGATTATGTGTGTTGTTCAAGAATACGTCAGTCAAACTGAAACTGTAAGCTTCAATTGTAGATCGGCTGTGAGGATTCAGCAGCATTCATATTTTGGCTGCGTTTCTTTTATTTGTAAAAGTCTCTCAAAAGCATATGCTCGCTTCTTGTTGAGAAATGAAGAAAGTAGTTTGGGTATCTAGAGAAGGCAGGCTCATTAGTGTGATGGCTCACCACACCACAAGACCCTAATGGTGACCAAAAATTGATAATGAGGTTTTGTTTTTATTCGTTCATGGGATGTGGGCGTCGCTGGCGAGGCCGGCATTTATTGCCCATCCCTAATTGCCCTTGAGAAGGTGGTGGTGAGCCGCCTTCTTGAATCGCTGCAGTCCGTGTGGTGACGGTTCTCCCACAGTGCTGTTAGGAAGGGAGTTCCAGGATTTTGACCCAGCGACGATGAAGGAACGGCGATATATTTCCAAGTCGGGATGGTGTGTGACTTGGAGGGGAACGTGCAGGTGGTGTTGTTCCCATGTGCCTGCTGCTCTTGTCCTTCTAGGTGGTAGAGGTCGCGGGTTTGGGAGGTGCTGTCGAAGAAGCCTTGGCGAGTTGCTGCAGTGCATCCTGTGGATGGTACACACTGCAGCCATGGTGCGCCGGTGGTGAAGGGAATGAATGTTTAGGGTGGTGGATGGGGTGCCAATCAAGCGGGCTGCTTTGTCCTGGGTGGGTCGAGCTTCTTGAGTGTTGTTGGAGCTGCACTCATCCAAGCAAGTGGAGAGTATTCCATCACACTCCTGACTTGTGCCTTGTAGATAGTGGAAAGGCTTTGGGGAGTCAGGAGGTGAGTCACTCGCCGCAGAATACCCAGCCTCTGACCTGCTCTCGTAGCCACAGTATTTATATGGCTGGTCCAGTTAAGTTTCTGGTCAATGGTGACCCCCAGGATGTTGATGGTGGGGGATTCAGCGATGCTAATGCCGTTGAATGTCAAGGGGAGGTGGTTAGACTCTCTCTTGTTGGAGATGGTCATTGCCTGGCACTTATCTGGCGTGAATGTTACTTGCCCAAGCCTGGATGTTGTCCAGTAGACAGTTGAGGTACTTGAAATGCTAGCTGTACTTAATGCAGATAAGTCACCCGGTCTGGATGGGATGCATCCTAGGTTGCTGATGGAGGTATGGGTGGAAATTGCAGAGGTACTCGTCATAATCTTCCAAACATCCATAGATACGGGGGTGGTGCCAGAGAACTGGAGAATTGCAAATGTTACACCCTTGTTCAAAAAAGGGTATAAGGATAAACCCAGCAACTATAGGCCAGTCAGTTTAACCTCAGTGGTGGGGAAACATTTAGAAATGATAATCCGGGACAGAATTAACAGTTACTTGGACGAGTATGGATTGATTAGGGAAAGCCAGCACGGATTTGTTAAAGGCAAATCGCGTTTAACTAACCTGATAGAGTTTTTTGATGAGGTAACAGAGAGGATAGATGAGGGCAATGCTGTTGATGTGGTGTATATGGACTTTCAAAAGGCGTTTGATAAAATGCTGCATGGTAGGCTTATCATCAAGATTGAAGCCCATGGAATATAGGGGGTAGTAGCAACATAGGTACAGAATTGGCTAAGGGAAAGGAAACAGAAAGTAGTGGTGAACGGTTGTTTTTCGGACTGGAGAGAGGTGTACAGTGGTGTTCCCCAGGGGTCGGTGCTGGGTCCACTGCTTTTCTTGATATATTTTAATGACTTGGACTTGGGAGTACAGGGCACAAATTCAAAATTTGCAGATGACACTTGGAAGGGTAGTAAACAGTGAGGAGGATAGTGATAGACTTCAAGAGGATATAGACAGGTTGGTGGCATGGGCGGACATGTGGCAGATGAAATTTAACGCAGAAAAATGCGAAGTGTTACATTTCAGTAGGAAGAACGAGGAGAGGAATATAAACTAGAGGGCACAATTCTAAAAGGGGTACAGGAACAGAGAGATCTGGGGGCGTATGTGCACAAATTGTTGAAGGTGGGAGGGCAGGTTGAGAAAGCAGTTAAAAAAGCATATGGGATCGTGGGTGTTATAAATAAAGGCATAGAGTACAAAAGGATGGAAGTCATGGTGAACCTTTATAAAACACTGGTTCGGCCACAACTGGAGTATTATGTCCAGTTCTGGGCACTGCAATTTAGGAAAGATGTAAAGGCCTTAGAGAGGGTGCAGAAGAGATTTACTAGAATGATTCCAGGGATGAGGGACTTTAGTTACGTGGATAAACTGGAGAAGTTGGGGTTGTTCTCCTTGGAACAGAGATGCTTGCGATGAGATTTGATAGAGGTATTCAAAATCATGAAGGGTCTAGACAGAGTAGGTAGAGAGAAACTGTTCCCATTGGCGGAAGGGTCAAGAACCAGAGGACATAGATTTAAGATGATTGGCAAAAGAACCAAAGGTGACATGAGGAAAAACTTTTTTACACAGGGAGTGGTTAGGATCTGGAATGCACTGCCCGAGGGGGTGGAGACAGATTCAATCATGGCCTTCAAAAGGGAACTGGATAAGTACTTGAAAGGAAAAAAATTGCAGGTCTACGGGGATAGGGTGGGGGAAAGGGACTAGCTGGATTGCTCTTGCATAGAACCGGCACGGACTCGATGGGCGTAATGGCCTCCTTCCGTGCTGTAATCTTTCTATGATTCTATGATTCCAAGAAGCAGCTGCTTCCTCACAGAGAGTGAGGGAGGGAGGAAGGAAGAAAAATTGTTGGACAAGCCAAAATCTTTGACCATTGGTAAAAAGGCCACTTCCTGCTTAAATCCCTGATACTGGGTTGAAACCAGTTTATCAGGCTCCCTCTGAAATATTAATATATTTCATAATTTGATACTTCAGAATTATCCACATTTTATATAGAATTACATAGAATGTACAGCACAGAAATAGGCCTTTCGGCCCAACTGGTCTATGCCAGTGTTTATGTTCCACTCCAGCCTCCTCCCTCCTTATTTCATCTAACCCTATCGACATATCCTTCTATTCCTTTCTCCCTCATGTGTTTATCTAGCTTCCCCATAACATCTATGCTATTCACCTCAACGACTCCTTGTGGTAACGAGTTCCACATTCTAACCACTCTCTGGGTAAAGAAATTTCTCCTGAATTCCTATTGGATTTATTAGTGACTATCTTATATTTATGGCCCCTAGTTTTGCACTCCCCCACAAGTGGAATCATCTTCACTACATCTACCCTATCAAATCCTTTCATTATCTTAAAGACCTCTATCAGGTCACCCCTCAGCCTTCTCTTTTCTAGAGAAAAGAGCCCCAGCCTGTTCAGTCTTTTGTGATAGGTATAACCTCTCAGTTCGAGTATCATCCTTGTGAATCTTTTTTGCTCCTTCTCCAGTGCCTCTATATCCTTTTTATAATATGGAGACCAGAACTGTGCACATTACTCTAAATGTGGTCTAACCAAGGTTTTATACAAGTTCCCTGCTTTTCAATTCTATCCGTCTAGAAATTAACTCCAGTGCTTTGTTTGCTATGTTTATGTCACTACTTCTAATGATTTGTGAATCTGTACCCCCAGGTCCCTCTGCTGCTCTACCCTATTTAGACTCTTATTATCCAAGCAGTATGTGGCCTCCTTATCCTTCCTACCAAAATGCACCACCTCACATTTATCTATATTGAAATTCATTTGCCAATTACACACCTCCTGTCACTCAAATATGTTGGTTCATATCAGAATTCATATCTGTAAATATTGTGGCATTAGATGGTCGACAAAGGACAATTCTGATGAGACTTCCCTGTTTAGACATTTTCTTGTATTTTAATTTCTTTCCTATATATTTGCTCTGTAGACAAGAGTATAAAATGGAATATTAAAGTCTGTTCAGTGATGATTTTACAATCCTAGCCCCTTTGGGACTATCCCGAATCAGGCGTACATCTCAGGCATTCACTCTCAACCTAAGGTTGAGGTAGCCAAATCCTAAAGACACTGAATGGGTCTGAAGGTCTGGTCTATCTCTCCCCAAGGGCAAGGGATCACCCGAGAATATTACCGTCCTCAGATAGCGTTTTTTAGTAAGTTCCAGCCAGATTGTAATATCCCGGATATTGTGAGGGTCCAGGGGTTTCTCCTCAGTAGTGTACCTCTTCGCCAAAAGAGTGTACAGAGATGAGGTTCACGAGTTAGTGATACAGAAGACTATGCAAGACAATATAAAAACGATACAGAGTTTTATTGATGAAATAATTTGCAATCTACAGCTGGTGAGACCAGTCAATTGCAACATTAACAGTTTCCCACCTAGTGGTATTTGGGCAGTAGCACCCCAGAAATCGTGGGGAAAAACTTGCCTACCCGTTTCTGCTGTCACCATTATATCAGGGTATTTGGAATAGGTAGCCCGGGCGGTTACCTGAAGTAAGCACACGCCTAATTTAGGTCGTTAAATTGGGGCTCTATAATGTCAATTAGGATCCTGATGCCATTTTAGGACTCAATTGTGCGGAGCACATGCCTCCCTTCTTCTGGGCCCAGAGCTGGAGGGCTGCCCCTTGATGGGGGCATGTTTTCCAGCTGCAGCCAATTGGCTCTATGTTTATGAGGCCATCCTCAAAATTTACTGAGCCTCCCACTGGCACTACTGGGCAACCGGCCACTCAAAAACCACACCGAGGGAAAAATCTGTCAACTGATAGAAAACATCATACTGACAGATGTCAGCCATGACTCATTGATAGCACTCTGAGTCAGAAGGTTGTGGGTTCATGTTTCACCCCAAAGGCCTGAGCAATAATTCTAGGCCGGCACTCCAGTGTAGTACTGAGGGAATGCTGCACTGTCGGAGATGCTGTCTTTCAGATCAGATGTTAAATCGAGGCCCCGTCTGCCCTCTCAGGTGGACATAAAAAATCCCATCGTACTCACACCCCCTCTTTCCCCCCTCCCCCTGCCATCCTCCTTAACCTTTGCTGCCTTCAATATCCAATGTGGGTGTGACAGTAGCTCACTGCTCTCCTCTGTTCCCCCCATCCCTTCTTCCCCCCCACTCCCCCCGCCTTCCCCTCATCTTTCTCCCTTTCCCCCCACCCTCTCTCTTCTTCCCCCTGCCGTCCTCCTCAACCTCTGCTGCCTTCAATACCCAATGCGGGTGTGACAGTGGCTCACTGTGCCCCCCCTCTTCCCTCCCTCTCTTCCCCACTCTTCTGTCCCTCCTTCATCCTCCCCTCCCCTCTCTTCTTCCCCCCACCCTCTTCCCCTGTTCTTCCTCCCCTCCCCTCTCTTCTTCGCCCCACCCTCTTCCTCCCTCTTCTTCCTCCCCTCCCCTCTCTTCTCCACCCCTTTCTTCTTCCCCCTGCCATCCTCCTCAACCTCTGCTGCCTTCAATACTGTTAATCACTCCACCTTCATCAAATATCTCTTCCACAGCTCATCTGCCTGGCACTGCTCTCTCCTGTCACCTCCAATTGTTTTATTCCTCTTGTGATCATATGGTTACCTCTTACGTTATCTTTAGAAATGCTGGGGAAAAATTTGATAAGGGCCGTTTTTGGGCACAGGTAGCATGATGCGCTATTACCCCACGCCCAATGACCCCTGCGCAGGCAAGACTCAAGTTTCAGCCCACCCGAGAACTTACCTGCAATCAGTGTTCCATTCCAGGCCTTGCACGTGGAATCGATGCAATTCGCACTTTACACCAACAGGGGGAGCTCAATCTCTTAAAGGGAGGATGTTTCTTAGAAATCTCTTAAAGGTAGCTGGTACCTGTTATTTGCTGAAAATAACTGTCTACTGTCTGCGCGGAGTCTGAACGGAGATCAGACATCGCACACGTAAAACACAGATGCAGGTTCCATCCCTATGTTTACATACTGATGAGTTATGTTAAAACATTGAATAAAGGTTGCACACTACTAAATCCCACATCCTCCAACCTGCACGCCAGACCTTACCAATCTGCCGATCTGAGTTGGTACCAGGCCTGCGAGAGTGCATGCACCAAGGTTCTTGGATGATGCACTAGAGGCCTTGGTGCAAGAGGTGGATAGAAGGTGGGACATCCTATATCCGAGGGGGAGGAGGGGCCAGAGGCCCACCAGACATATATCCAAAAGGCAGTGGGAGGCAGCGGGGGACGAAGTCAATGCCAGGCGCACAGCATCATGAACATGGATGCAGTGCAAGAAGTTGTTCAATGCTTTGACATGAGTGGTCAAGGTGAGTGAGGTCAACTGTCAAGTGGTGTCTCATACCAACTGCACCATGCACAACACCCCCATCACCCACATACCAACAAACTCTTTCCATCAGTACTCAACTCTTCCAACCAGATGCTTCCTCTCACCCTTACACATTACCACTGTTGCAAGCCACCCAACCACAACTCACAGGCCACACACACTGGCAGCTATTCAACCATGACAGGCATATCACCCAGATGCATGTCCTGCTTTCTTGCAGGAGAAGGTGGCGCATATCAGGAGGCAGCAAGTGGCAGTGGCATTTAGCCCCTCAAGCCTGTTCGCCATTCAATGAGATCATGATGGACCTGTGGCCTCATTCCATATACCTGCCTTAGCCCCATATCCCTTAATACCCTTGATTCACAGAAATCTATCAATCTCAGATTCAACATTTACAAGTGAGCTAGCATCAACTGCCATCTGCAGAAGAGCGTTCCAAATGTCTCCCAACCTTTGAGTGTAGAAGCATTTCCTAACTTCACTCCTGCACGTCCTAGCTCTAAATGTTAGGCTATGTCCCCACGTCCTAGTATTCAAGTCCAGGAGACCTCCAAAAACAGTTAACAAATGCCTCGGCAGTCAGAAGCAATAATCCAGCCACTAACCTGTAAATCCTGCATGGTCCCTTTAAATAGCGCTGCTGGTGGGTCCTCCATGCACTAAGACACGTTCAGATGGTCGGGGTTAAGACTGTGCATTGAGTTGAGCATTAAGTCCCAAAATGATGTCTATCACTTTAAATCAGCATTGCACACTGATTGAAGCCATTTTCTCCCTACTTTACATGATTCCAGTGTTCGTTATCTGCGCCTGCACGAACTCCTATACCAAGATGGCGTCCGGCGCATGTCATGCTGGAAATGTGCGTGCGCATCCAAGACACCAAGTTGGATGTCAGAGAGGCCGTGTAGCGCTGAAACAACGGGCGCCACACGGCCCAGTTTAGCGCCGTTAACTGGATGATTAAGGTTAGATTTCACATGTATGCTGATAACACCCAGTTCTACTTTGCTATCTCTTCCATTGACCCCATGTTGTTGCCATGTCTCAATTTGCCTGGATGGTGCAAAACTTCCAGCTTAATGACAAAACTGAAGTCATCCTCTTTCGCTCCTATAAACACCTATACTTCGCTGGCCTCAAATGCATTAACTTCTCCGGTTGCTACCTTAGGCCAAGCCCCGAAGTGTGGACCTTTGGTGAGCTGCATCGGCCCCCACCACGTACTCCATTCCCTCACCACTCATTCCATCCCTCTCCCTGGCCACTGTCTCAGTCTGAACCACACAGTTTGCAACCTCGGCGTCCTTTTTGACCCTGAGCTGAGATACCGTTCTCATATCCTCTCCATCGCAAAGACCGCCTACTTCTACCTCCATAACATTGTCCGTCTCCGTCCCTGCCTCATAACCTATATGCTGCTGAAACCCTCATCCATGCTTTTGTTACCTCCAGATTTGACTATTCCAATGCTGTCCTGGCCAGCCTCCCATCTTCCACCCTTGAATTCATCCAAAACTCTGCTGCCCATCTCCTAACTCGCGCCAAGTCCTGTTCACCCATCACCCTTGTGCTCGCTGACCTACATTGGCTCCCGATCCACCAACGCCTCAAATTTAAAATTCTCATCCTTGTGTTCAAATCCCTCCATGGCCTCCTTTCTTCCTATCTATGTAACTTTCTCCAGCCCTACAACTCTCAGAGAACTCTGCGTTCCTCCAACTCTGTCCTCTTGCATATCCCTCACTTAATGCGCACTACCATTGGCAGCTGTACCTTCAGCTGTCTAGGTCCTAAGCTCTGGAAGTTCAAATTTCCAGCATTTCTGGTTTGCTTAAACTGGCATTTGGAAAGAGTGATTACCACAAGAATCCTCAGCTGGTAAGAAATGTGACACATTAACCACGGTAGTACTCAAGTCTGCCACAGTGTTCCCATCAGATTGGCTATCAGGGAAAGTCCAAGAAAGCCTATTTGATAACACTTCTACTTGGGAGAAGCTATCAGGTGGAAGCCTAATGTAGTTAGCAGACTGACGAGCACAAGCTACTTGTCTAACTCTGTGAAAAAAATGCAATTTCACTATACAGTTGAACAGAACCAGCCTGTGGCGTACCATTGATTACATTTTCTAGGCTGAGTCTGTCCTTGACCTCTTGGTCTTTCCTCTTCCACAATCTAAGTCTCACTGTCCTTCCTCGATTATGTCTCCGCTACCGTAAAAGCACGAGCAACCGAAGTAAAAATTGCAGTCATTTAAGACATTGCTGAACTTACAAACATGCTAAAAGAAAAGTAATTAACCCTACTATAACAAAAGCTCAAAAGTTATTTAATGTGGAAGATAGTACGCTTGTTTATTTTAATCGGAATTGGCCCCAATTACTTGCTTAAATAATATTTTAGTTAAAGTACACTATTTCATTAGCCCTCAATTTAATATTACATGAAAAATGTAGAACAGTAGTAATTATCATCAGCAAGGACGACAAACCACAATTTATATATATCTGGTAAAATTACAGCAACCAGCACGATGTGGGCAGATTGATCTATATATTTAGATTTGCTAATACATTTGCTGCCTAAAGCACAAGTTATATTTTAGTAGTGTTGCAAAAATATAGCCTGACTCATTAACAAAGGTCAAGTTGTTAATATAATCTCAAGCCGAATAATTTTCAATGATTACAGCAAACAGCCACTGAACTGAACGATACCGGCAAGAGACGTAAATATTGAAATAATGGGCCCATCTCCAAGGACAACACAGCTTTGGTGGAGATGGGATCTATATCCAGCAAGTGTCAATTGCAAAATGCCTACAATGGTATAAAAATGGTTCAATAGGACCAACATGTATATTAAATAGTAAAGACACAACTTCGGGCCAAAAATGCTCAGCCCACTCTGCCAATGAAAGTACAGTGCAGCGGGCATCTGTGACCTCCATTGGCGGGCACTCAGACCATGTGGGTGCTCCTTCGGCACCTGCCAGAAGAGGGGAAGATGGGAAAGGTGTCACAGGCAAACCACTTTGCCCAACAGACACCACCGGCGCTGACTTCTTTTTCACAGAATGGCCATTTATGGGGACACTGAAAGGCCTTTGTGCTGGAATTCTTCTGGGGGGGGGGAGGAGTCAAAACCTGGATCTCCAGGTGACCACTTCAGTCACTCAAAGGACCTGGACGCTGGGTGCATCCCGGTGCTCAGGTCATTAGTGAGGCCAGGGCCGAGGAAATTCGCATTGTGATAATTCCCTCCCCTCGGCCCAGCCCCCTCTGATATCAGGGGCCATGCTTGCGGCAGATAGACGTTCCAATGGCCCTAGACCCCGGCACAAAATTGCATCGAGCAGTCTTCTGGGCAGAGACCTGCCGCCTGACAACTACTGCCATCTCGCTCATGGACCTCAGCATTTTCGGGCCAATGGCACAAAGTCTCCTCCTTCAGATAATTAGCTGCTTAACTAAATCTGAATGGCTTTTTTTTAAGACATTGGTCATATTATATAATTATATCAAGCAATACTACTGATTATTCACTGAATGGTCTAGGTCAGTAAAAGGGATGCCTTTGCCTGGGACCTTTAATGTTAGAGGTAAGTCTTGTTGGCAAAGTGGAATTCTCTAGCAACAGGTTACTGATCTTGGTTGTGTCTTTGTGAGGGTAGGAACCTCGCAGAGTTGACATTTGGCTACAAAGGGAGGGAGGGAAAATTAGCGGTTAATTCACTCTACCCTGCTGTTGCATGCTGCATCACAGGTCGACTCATCCTCGATATCAGCAATGGCGCTTGGTACTAGAGACCTGAAAGAGGGAGTCGAAATTAATAATTTTTTAAAAATTATCCTATTGTCCAAAGACTCCAGTTCTTTAAAAACAAGCAACCGTAATCATATCTATATTAACATAATAGAGCACAGTATTTCCTCTTTCCATGTTCAACCAGTCACAATCTTCAACTTACTATGCAAGAAATCACAGGTTTCACAAGAAATGTCTGCACGTTCTTAACAAGTATTAATGAAGTTTAAATGTGATCTAAAAGGAAATCCAGATGTTCCTCATACTTGTATGAAAGGCACACCCACAATCTTTGCACCACCTGGTGGATGAAATCTCAGCATTATACTGGTGAATAAATTACACTTACTAAACTAGCAAACAATATTCTGTCTCAGGTCAGTCAACCCATCAGCCCACACAAAATGCTTGGATTCCCCAAACTCATTTTTAATTAACATATAATTGCAAGACCCTGTTCATTTAAGTACCATTACTATATCACCATAAAGCTTTATTTCGTATTCATGATAACAGAAAGGTACACCTATGCCAAATGCTTACAAAAGCATGAAAATGACTGAACCCCCGGGCTGCTAAAACCATATATATATATACACAAAATAACCTGTTTGAGGAAACAACAATGGGAATAAAAATCACACTTTGACCAATAGTCTTTATAATTTTTTTTAAAAAGTAATTCCTTTTGAGTTTTTCATTCATATGCACATCAAATGATGATCCTGTAGATTTCAATTTCATTCTCTCCCCTCCGACCCCCAGCCCGCCCAGGAAGTGGGAATGGGGTGGTAGCACAATGAAAATTGCGGCACAGCAATTATCGCCTCATTCCTGCGGACATCTGTAGCGCAGTCCTAATCGAGGGGTGGTAATAGGAGAGCTTTCCCATTAAATCTGGAGTCAGGCAGGGCTGTCCTCTCTCCACGGTCTTGTTCATATGTTGTATTGAGCCGTTTGCCGCGTCCATCAGGAAGGAAGCAGGTATCGGGGGGTGACGATCCCAGGAAGTGGAGGCTCTCAGGTTAAGGCTTCCCTGTCCGTGGACAACGTCACCGTTTTTTGCTCCGATTAGCAGTCGGTCCACAGACTGTTAGGAATCTACGACAGTTTTGAGCTGGCCTCGGGGCCAGAATGAACCGAAGTAAGAGTGAGGCCATGCTCTTTGGCAGGTGGGAGACCGATCCTTTGACCCCTTCACCATCAGGTCCGACTACTTGAAGGTGCTGTGGATCTGGTTCGGGGGGGCCCTAGGCCTGCACCAAGAACTGAGAGGGGCGGGTCATCAAGGCCAAACAGAAGCTTTGTACCTGAGTGGGGTGCTCCCTCCCCATAACCGGCAGGAACCTGGCGATAAGGTGTGAGGTACTCGTGGTGTTGCTCTACGTGACCAAGGGTCTGGCCCATTCCCCGCCAATCCACCATCACAGCCACCCGAGCTATCTTCCACTCTGTTGGGAGGTGCAAGGTAGAACTCGCCCGCAGGGACACCATGTAAAAGCCCCCGGACAAAGTGGGGTGGGGGGAAACAGTGTCCCCAATGCCTTTCTGATCCTGATGATGGCCACCTTTGCGTGTGGCTGCCTCAGGATGTGTGTAGAGCACCAGTATGCAAACACCAAGGGCTCGATTTTAGGGTCGGGTTACCTGCGGGTTTCCAGCGGGGGGGCCCCGAAAATCCCGATCTCCGATCACGTGACCGGATTCGGACGAAATCCCGGCCACTTCCGGGTACCGCGCTGACGTGCGGGGCTGCGCGTGCAAGCCCCGCTGGTGGGAATCCCGCAGGCAATTAAAGCCAGCGGGGTTCCACTTGAGAGCACTTAACTTGCTCGTTGTGGTCAGTTAATGAGCTGAAGCAGCTGTCAAAAGAGGAAGTGTGGGATTTTACGGTCAAAGCAGTCAGTTTCCCACACTGGGGGAAACAGGACCCTTCAAACCAGGCGTGTTGCAGCCAGCAGCCTGTGCCAGGTGCCAAGGTGCGCTCCACGGGGGAGCGCCCTCACCCACGCAGGAGGCCACCGCGTCACATAGGGCAACCCCTGCCCTCCACCAACCCCCGCCAAGCCAGAGGACAGACCGACACGAAACCGCAGCCCCAGTCCGAGGACCCACCCACCTACCCTGCACAACCCCTCACACCAACACCTGCCAGATGGGTGGTGCGTTGACATCGTCGGAGGACGAACAGGATGACCAGCCCCAGCAGCCTCGCAGTCCACGCCGTCCGCCTCGGAGAGGTGGGGCCCCCCAACACGGTGCTGCGGCACACCCACCTGCACAGCAGGAGGGAGGGCAACCGCAGAGAGAGATGCGTCGCAGGAGGCACTACCCTCCGCACAGGGTGTACAGAGCGAGGCTCAGCTTCATGGACCTCTCCGAGGAGCAGTGCATACGGAGGCTCAGAGTCAATCGCCAGGTAGTCGCCGACATCTGCAGCCTCCTTAACGACGAGCTGCTCCCTGATGGACCAAGCAGCATCTTCTTACCTGTCGCCGTCAAAGTCACCACTGCCCTCAACTTCTTCGCATCTGGTTCCTTCCAGGGTGCCACCGGGGACATCACCGGGGTCTGTCAGTCCTCTGCACACAAGTGCATAAGGCAGGTCACCGATGGGTTGTTCCGCAGGGCCTCCCACTACATCAACTTCGCCATGGACGAGCGCAGCCAGATGGAGAGGGCGGTTGGATTCCATGCCATGGCCGGCTTCCCACGGGTGCAGGGTGTAATCGACTGCACCCACATCGCAATACGGGCACCTCCGCATGAGCCAGGGCTGTTCATCAACAGGAAGGGGTATCACTCCATGAACGCCCAGCTCATCTGTGACCACCGCCAGAGATTCCTACACGTGTGCGCCAGATACCCCGGCAGCTGCCACGATGCCTTCGTCCTCAGGGAGTCCGCCGTCCCGCCCATCCTGCAGGCACCCAACGCCGGCAACGGCTGGCTCCTCGGCGACAAGGGGTATCCCCTCCACACGTGGCTCATGACACCTCTGAGGAACCCCATCACCGAGCCGGAGCGTCGGTACAATGACAGCCACACTGCTACCAGGTCTACAATTGAGCAGACCATAGGGCTTCTCAAGATGCGCTTCAGGTGCCTTGATCGTTCTGGGGGAGCGCTCCAATACACACCATTCAGAGTGGGACGAATCATAGTTGTCTGCTGTGCCCTGCACAACATGGCCCAACAGAGAGGGGTGCCGCTGGAGGAGGCCCCATCCACACCCGCCACCCACATTGAGGAAGGCGAGGGCGAGGAGGAGGAGGAGGAGGAGGAGGAGGAGGAGGTGGAGGCGGAGGAGGCGGAGGAGGAGGACGCGCCCGAGGATGTTGGACGACCCATGCGCCGAGCCGCGACTCACCGGGATGGTCGCCGGGCCAGGGACGCACTCATACGTCAACGGTTCTCCTACAGTCAGACACTGCGAGGCGCTCGCATCTCCTCACCTGCACATGCGAGCGGCCATACCAGCCCCCTCCACTGAAGAGTGCTGCCAGTAATCCTGCACCCACAGCAGTGTGCCCAATGGGTGGCAGCAGGTGTTCGCCGTCATGATGGCCTCCACGGAACGCAACTACTGCACAAGCCGCGGAAGAATGGACGAGAGGTGGCAGGAGTGGTGAGAATAGACTATTTAATATGTGGAATGTGACATCATTTAAGAAACAAAGTACAAAATAATAAACACCCTGGTGTATTCCCTTTGTGATTATAAGGCCTTTGGAATTCTTCTCCGGGAACCCCTACGTGGTGCTACCCCTGTGGCTCCAGCAGAGGTAGTGGCAGGTTGCTCGTCTTCTTGCCTTGACCGGGTAGATGCTTTTGGCGGACGGCCCCTGGGTTTCGGTGCCCGTGAGGGCACCTCCACAGACTGCTCCTCCTGCACCGGGGCAGGGGCAGACTCGGCCACCTGGAGAGGAGGCACCATTGCGGGTGCTGGTTGAGAGGTGGGCGACGGGTGGGACGTGGGGACGCCTTGAGAGGCGTCCCCGCTTCCATGTCCCCGGTCACCATCATCCCTCTCTTGGCCTCGGCCCACATCACCCCTTCCACCCTGATGGACGGCAGTTTGGATGGCATGTGTGAGGCCTTGCAAGGCCACCCCAAGTGTATCCCTCAGCCTGTTGGTGGCGTCGGAATGTTGCTCACCCTGAATCCGTACAGACGTTGTGAGGGCCTGCAAGGACTCGAAGTGGAGCTGTGCGTGACGCTCGAGGGAGGCCAGCCTGTCCTCCACCGCAGACAGTCCCGCACCTACCCGCGACACTGTGTCGCCGGTACCCTCCTGTGCCTGCGCCACCAATGCCCACATGCAGGAGGTGGACTCCTCCATCGCCTGCGCTATTGTGGACAATGCGCGCGGCACCTCTGCCAGCACCTCAGCAATTAGCTGGTGGCCCTCGACGACTCTCCTTTTCTCTGGTGGCCCCCTGGGTTCAGCATCTGGGTCCGGCTGAGCAGAGCCTGGAGATGAGTGCTCCCTCCGTCGCGGACCCTCCGCGGCTGCCCCTGCCACCAGGGTCTGCTCATGCTCACTCGTGCGCAGTGACTCACCAAGTGCTACCCCAACTAGTTGGCGAGGGGGACCCACCGAGGTGCGTGTCTCTGCGCTGGTGGATGGTTGGCTCTGATGTGACGATGCACCCTCAGAGACCGCCATGTCCTCTGAGGAATCGCCCTCCATGCTCGCTTGATCCAAAGACGCACCTGCAAGAGAACAGAGGGCACTTTGAGGCATGTGGACCAACTTGACAGTGCGCCTGATGGCAGGTGATGATACGGTCACTCGCGATCATGGGTGTTGAGTGTCAGCTTTCCCTTACCGGCCGTTTCGGCAGCGACACACTCGCCATCGGCCACCGACAGGCAATGTCGCGTGCGGGCGAGGTCGAGCGCCTCCACCTCTGCGTCGGTGAGCTCCACCACTTGCGGCGGCCCACCTCCGGTGCGTGCCCTTTCGCGGTTGTTCTTGCTACTCTTCTCCTGTGAAGGCAAAACACAGATGTGTGAGTGGGTGCGTCTTGCATCGTGAGACGCATCGAGCATCGGTGTGGTTGGGTTGAGCGTGGCGCGGAACGGATGGGAGGAAGTGTGGGCCACGTGCCCATCCCATTGCATGGGGATTGGGGTGTGTGGTAGTGTTCGGGTGGGGTCAGGGACGGTGGGTACTTGCGTGCACGGCGAGGATGGTGAATGAGTGGCTGTGAGGATTGCTGATGGAGCGCAGTGGTGGCTGTGCAGGAGGGGGTTGTGATCTGCTTGGCGTGATGGTGGGGACGGGATGTGGGAGGGTGCGTTGGTGTACTCACCTTGCCAGACCTAGTCAGGTCATTGAAGCGCTTGCGGCACTGCTCCCAAGTCCTTGGGGTGTTGCCCCTGCTGCTCACCTCCGCCGCCACCTCTGCCCATGCCTTCCTGGTTGCGGCGGCAGGGAACTTGCGCCCATCTTCTGGGAAGAGTGTTTCCCTCCTCCTCCTCACGCCCTCCAGCATCAGCTGCAGTGCCAGATCTGAAAAACGGGGCGCAGCCTTTCCCCTTGGTTGAGCCATTCTCCCAGACCTCTTGCTTGCAGCAGGAGGGGCTTTGGGAGACTGCCCCTTTAACTGGAGCTCCTACATCGCGTCGACGGTACTGCGCATGCGCAGCCGGCCGGCACGCAGCTGGGGAGCGCAGAACCCGGAAGCAGGCCTTAATGGGTCCAATTATCCCGCGATCGCGTGGGGGACGCACACAATTACCCGTCCGCGTTTTCGACGCTCCCGGAGGACCACCCGCTGGGAACCCGCAGGCCTGCTAAATTCGAGCCCCAAGTGTCAATACGTGCTGAGTTTCTACCTGTCCACCACACTGAGAAGGCTAGGTCTGGCCACGCAGGCTGATCGGACACAGGATGTCCCATCCAGCTGGACCATACCCCACCACCTATCCCAGGTGGAGAAGTTCCTGAGGAGGAACTCCTTCAACCACAAGGCCATCAGACAGTGGTCGGCATGGAAC
This sequence comes from Heptranchias perlo, assembly GCF_035084215.1. Lineage (NCBI taxonomy): Eukaryota > Metazoa > Chordata > Chondrichthyes > Hexanchiformes > Hexanchidae > Heptranchias > Heptranchias perlo. Next base: position 25,725,168 of record NC_090333.1, read on the forward strand.
GTTCTGAGAGTTCTGCAGGGAAAGGAGACGGTGGATCCAAATCGGGAAGTCCCCCGTACAGACGATCGATGTCATTTGGCAGAACATCTCGTCTCCAGAACTGACCAACAGGTACCAGGACATAGCCTGGATGGTGGTGAGAAGGGCCATCCCAGTGCAGTCCTTCCAACACGCACGGTATCTTAGTGCCACCGCGAGCTGCCCTCGAGGCTGCAGCGGGGTGGAGCCTGTAATCCACCTCTTGATGGACTGAAGCGAGGTGCGGCCTACACAAAGGCTCTATGGGGAAAGGCTAGCGTGTATATACGCACTGTTTTTGAATTGTAAAAATGAAATCATAGTGAGTTCAATCTGCTTTGTATCGGTTTGAATTATATTGATTGAAATTGTGTCTTTTTACATTGAACTGTATGTATCTTTAAATGTTATGAAATAAAGTATATTTTGAAATATTAAAAAAGTTAATTGGACCCTAATGCAATTTTGAAGCACCAATGGGCAGAACATGCACTGCCACACACTCCACCCATTGGTACTTGATATAGAGCAGCTTAACCAACGGTCCTTAAAGGGACTGTCCAAAAAAAAGTAAGAAAAGGATTTTAAATTATTTTTTGTGGGGTCAGGAAAAACATTCATGCCCCCCACCCCCCCAACCCTCTGCAGTCCTTCTCTGCAATTGCCTTTGCTTCTCCCTTTAACCTACCTGGTCTGGCCTCCGTAAAGGAGCTGCCGGATTTACCACCCTCCCTGATCGGCAAACTGCACCAACAGTGTCACCAGCTTCCCAACAGAATTCAAATGGAGCCCAACCATGAAAATATTTGGGCCTCCCTTCAATCGCTTCCCTCGGGCAGACAGTGAGCTCACTCTGCCTGCCTCCTGACCGATGGAAGCGATCACTTCAAAACTAACCCCAAGATGTCAATATTTTAGGTCTGAATATTTGTTACAGACATTTTAGTTCCTTTTCTGAATTTTCCTTGCTTTCTTATCTTCTCCTCACAGCTAAAGAAACGTCAAACTGCATTCTCGCGTACATTGATTTTCATTTGTAAACACACCAAGGAGTAATAATCCAAAGCAGCTGAAAACAGCAATCTTCTCTTCCTCACGTTCACTTTCTCAATTTCTCGCTCCTCCTCTCTCTCTCTCTCTCCCTCTGCATCCTCCTTCTCCACTTTTGAGTTTATTTTATTGAATCTTGTAGCCAGAAGAAAGCAAGCACTGGTCTGGTGTCAGCTTATCACAGCAGAATGACAAAGCCAGATCAATATTTGACAAACACATGACTCAAAACACCACCCTCTAATAATATTTATTGCAAACCATTCTGCTAGAAGACTCTGAGGGTTAGATTAATCATCAGAGACCCTCCAACCACAGCAGGGTTCTCATTAGACTCAACTGCATCATAGGTATCTCTGTTACTCTAGTATAAACTGTATGTTGACGTTCGATTATGTGACAAATGGTTCATAACAAACATATTTGGATAAATAAATCAAGGTTCAGTTTAAAGTGTCTTGATTGCCATGTAAGTAGGATATAGTCAACACATTCTTCATCACTGCGTGTTGCAGGAATGGAATTTCAACGAGTGAAGCCATGTACTGAAAGAATTCAGACCAACCCTTGTTTACTAATCTATCTGAAACACTGTCCTCCAGCTCCCTTTATAAAGAAATAAAATTTTGATGTGACATCAGGACAGCATTAATCTTTTTTATATTTTGTACCATAAACACCTTGAATACTGGCTAGAAGGCGTCTTAAATATATAATGGGCTGAACTTCAGAATTAACCCTTTCTCCCTTGCAAACATATGAGCGATCTGTCAAAATTTGTGTATTTTGAGCCCAGCTTTTACACTCTCACATTAAACATCCTGGTCGAGAAATTGGTTCATGTGGAATGATTCCTGTGCAGAACGGGTAGGCCTGAAGCCCACGTGATATTGGGCATTGGGCCTAATTTATATCAGACCGGCAAGCTGCTGACACCTACTGGGAGACCCCAGCCAGCTCACTAGTTATTTTTAAAGTCTCACATTTACCCAGGTGGCATTGAACATTTGTTAAATAATTGAGCACATTAGCATTGACTGCAGAATAGTGAAGGATTAAAAACTGATTCCCTCTTCCCAGAAAGACTAATAGGGTAAATTTTGCACGGTCCTGCGCCACATATTGAGAAATCACAGACAACAAGCTTGTTATTTTCCAACATTCTCTGGCTGCAAACCTTACCCTAATATCGAAACTCCCCCTCCTGGAGGTACAGAATACCTCTCTCCTCCTCCCAAAACCGACACTTCTGATATTGATGATTTACCACCATAGGGTGGTCTCGAGCACCCTGGTATTGTATTAGACTGTCAGCAACATCTAGTCAAGGAGGCCCAATCTCTTTGAACTCTGGAACTCAAGGATCAAGCATAGGATGTATTCAGCGGCAGTAGTCACCTAAATAGCACAGAATGGGATAATTGTCCTCTTCGGAAATTATTTTAATATTTTCTCACCTTTTCCGCTTCTGAATTTCCTTGTGATATGCAAGACACCTGTCTAAGACACAACCTTCCTCCAGGGATGTGCCACTAAAGCTCTTGGACTGTATTTTAGAAGGAATATTTAGTAGCTCAAGGTCACTCTTTTTATTCTCCCTCCCTGTGAAAAACTCCACCTACCCTCCCTGTGAAAGCACAGATGAGATTGACAGCTCACCATTTGGGGAATAGCAGGTGGATGCCCCTACATTTTATGGAACAATACGCTGGGCACCCAGTGTACCATGTCATTGTATCTCCTTCAGACTAATATCCTTATACAGAGCACTTATTAAAATGGTAAATATTAGCCTTATGTCAGAGTCTTCTCTTATTACCAAATGCACAATTTAAACTGTAATGTGCAGACCAAGCTTGCTGCATCTCACATTTGTATGACTAGATCACCTCTTGTCTGAGCTACCAAGAGCTCTAGTAAGATGGCTCCAGTCAATAATAAAAGAGCACATTGTAGCTTGGATGAAACTTTCTCAGTGACAATTGGAGAGCTGGCTCTTCTGAATATCTAAATGTACAATGAAGCCTGTTCCAGGATTCAACTTATAGGTTTTTACACTGTGCAATACTAGTCGAGTGAGTCAGGTGGACTTGAGAAAGAGAGGATAAACAATCCAACGCAGGACAAAAAGGGGCAGGGCAGGTAGTCAGTGAAAAATAGTAAGAAGGAAAAAAAATAACAAACAGCTAGAAATTAAACAGAGCACTTATTAAAACGGTAAATATTAGCCTTTAGTCAGAGTCTTCTCTTGTTACCAATGCTGTATTTAAACTATAATGTAAAATGCTGTCCATTCTTACCATATTGCCTCCTATTACAATGTTGTCCTTTCCTGCCTTTTGGGTGTGGGAAGGGGAAACAAATTTGCCAACCTTGCTGCTAGTGTATGAAAAGTAGGTTACGGAGTAAAATGGTGAATACAATTCTGGACGTTTTATATTCAGTGACATTCTGCTTTTGCCATTTTATAATTCATTGACATAGTAAGGAGGTGGCAGCAGACCTGGAAGTAATGACTGCCTTCTGCTCAGTCCTTGGTTTGGATTCAAGTTTCTAGATATTGGTCACAGGTAAATAGAAAGCAGAACCTTCACAGATACAGTCAGAGTATTCTCTGCCACTTTTCATCCATGTATGATCTGTAGAGATGATTCACATACCAAGATCGATTTTAGAGTTCTTAGATTCCAAAAGTGCCATTGAATTATCTTCTTTTCTAACCAAAGTCCACCAATGTTTGCAGATTTTTTGATGCCCCTAAGATGGTCACCAACAGCGTTCGGCATTTCTTTCCAAAAAAAGTTAATCCTAAATCTCGTATCTGCCACAAGACTTGGGCTGTTCTGCAGGATGGTGCTCTACGCATGTTGTGCAACAACATTTGTCTCTCATGTTTCAGTGGTCAGAACTTGGACACTGCTGTGCAGGATCATCTCCAGGTCTCACAGCTGCACTACAACATCCATTAGACCTAGTACTTCCTGTAAGGGCATTCTCCATAGTTCTCAAAGATCTATTATACCACTGGCTGAACATTGCATTTCCTGTAAGAACCCTCCAACAGGTCTCGTAGCTCATTTCTATACATGCTGAACTTAAGTCCCAACGATGTCCCATGTAGTGGCTCAATACCTCTATTCCCAAAACAGAAACTAGCCAGTGAAAATACCAGATAAGAAAAGGATGGTTTAACAGTCAACGAAGAGCACACTGAGATTCTCCCTGTAAGAATCAAATAGAGATTGCAGTGAGACTGTTCCTGTATCTATCAGTTAAATGAGGAGTGCCGTGTCTTCCTAGATCAATTACTAGTATATCCACATATAGAAACTACATATGATGCTTTTCACCATGTAGTAAATTGCCATAAATATTTGCAATTCTTTTCCTGAGTGCATTTTTATAACAGACATTTTGTGCTACATTCTGTTTTTAAATAGTTTTTGCAGTGCCTTAGTTGACTTCTATAAGTATATTGAGAAATATATTGTGATGAAATGGAAGAGGCATCACAGATCTTGGGATATATGTGCGAAAAATTAAACATTTTACCTACAATTTAGTTCGGTATTGGCTTCTGGAATTCTGCACAGTGCATAAGGGGGTTAATAAACCACTTCACTCATAGAAATCATGTCCCTGGGTAACACAATACAATGTTGCACCTGTTGTTCAGTTGATCTCCGAGCAATTTATTGAAGAGCTAAGCCACTCAATTCAAATGCTAACCTGGTGTGTGATTTGTTCAGATATGTGTCTGGTTTTTGAATTGAACAGAGACTTATCTTAATTCACAAAGCTTTGGTTAATGTTTCCGATCCATGGGAAGGCCAAGTGATTCCCCACAGGGAGGAAGGGAAAATTGAAAGAATCACCTGGGTCCACTCTTGTGAAGTTCCTAGTGGCAGAGTAACATCGGTGGACTCCTGGGAACAGGCAAGATGTCAATTTTCTTAGCTGAGGAATGTGCGGGATACGGACAGGAGAGCAAAAAAAGGGAAAAGTAGTAAAATTAGTTACAAAAAAGAAAATCGATATGGAGAGGTTAATTCACTATTATAGCAACACATACGTAACTACAACATACAGCTTGATGGAGGTTTGGGTTTATGTGCTGGCTGCAAAACCAAAGTTTAGAGACCCTGCTGGTTAATGTATTTTTTTCCATTTAAAGATATTTATTTAAAAAAATTATTTGGACAATGCATTGACTGGGATGGGTGCAGCTGCAGCAACACTCAAGAAGCTCGACACTATCCAGGACAAGCAGTCCACTTGATTGGCACCCCACACACTAACTTAAACATCCTCTCCCTCCACCACCAATGTACCATGGCTGCAGCAACTCACCAAGACTTCTTCACAGCACCTCCACCACCTAGATGGACAAAGACAGCAGGTGAATGGGAACTCCATGACCTCTAAATTCCCCTCTATGTCACACACCATCCTAACTTGGAAATATATTGTCGTTTCTTCATCGTCGCTGAGTCAAAATCCTGGAACTCCCTACCTAACAGCAATGTGGGAGTACCTTCACCACATGGACTGCAGTGGTTAAAGAAGAAGGCCCACCACCACCTTTTCAAGGGCAACTAGGAACAGGCAGCGACGCCCACATCCCGAAGAATGATTAAAAATTCTGTTCTTGTATAAAATGCCTAATGTTGAAGCACTTGAAGAACAAAAATAAACTTAAAATGATCTAATGCTGAGAGACAAGTTAGTGAACCTGGAAATATTATTTAAATGGTACTAATAATTAAACTGACATCTAGTTAAGGCCTATTAATAATCTCAGTGTTTAATACTGTAGTTCTCATTGTGAGTTTGCTGAATGTAATTTCTAAACAGGCAACGTAATGGAAAATGTGTTTGTACAAAAACAAAATATAAAAGTCATTCCATCCCCAAAGGTTAAAGCTGTATTATATGTGCCATTGACTGTTTCCTAGGAGACCAATTCCTGCTAAACAAACTGAATCTTTTGTAATAGCATGTTAAGACATTCTATAGTGACTTAGTTTCATTGCAGTCATTCTTTTTCTTTCCCTCAATGTCACATAAACCATTGATTTTTTTGTAAAATATATTGCATAAAGGAAGGAGGACAATGAGGTGCAGAACAAGTAGGCACAAACAAAGCGGGCATTCATCAAATGTATGTGACAATGGTGTCAGTGGAATCCAGTTCTGATAACCAATCTGTGGAAAATATTATTCATCCATTTGATGGAGTGAATCTGCCAGTTATGACATTGGTCCTGATAAATGGAGCGGGGTACTTCGTTATTGTGTGAAGCAGGTCTCAAACTGCTGAAATCTTAGGTAGAACCCACAACTCTGAAACAGAAAAAATATGCAGCTTGCTAGTGAGGCACCAGTATGCAATGTTACCTGGCAACCAAGACCCTCTATTGGTGTTATTGGTTGTATGTCTAAAATTTGTTAAGAGACTCACACTGAGCTCAGCACTAACCTCACGAAAGAAACATAGATCTGACTCCGATGTTTGAGGCCCAATTCGCCTAACTGTAAACAGTTGGATGGATATGTTTAGGATAGGCAAAATTTATTTTATACAGTTGGGAAAGCAGGAAATATTATAATGGAAAATTAATATTTTTGTACCAAATTATTTTTATATAAGTGTTAGAAAGATGTTTGACTCTTCATATATATACCGTATCTAAAATCTTATATAAGTGAGAAATATTTCTACAGCTTTACTGCCAGTCATGCAGTCTTTGTCACCCATAAACATAAAATGTATAAACTATTTACTGGCCATGGGTTTTCTCAACAACAAACTGAAAACTTCCAGTAATAATGTCATATTCATTAATTCTATGATGTGGAGATGCCGGTGATGGACTGGGGTGGACAAATGTAAGGAATCTTACAACACCAAGTTATAGTCCAACAAATTTATTTTAAAATCACAAGCTTTCGGAGATTATCCCCTTCGTCAGGTGAATGAGTGAAAACGTTCTCAAATCGCATATCTTATACTAGGCTGGGACAGCATCACACCAATCAAAAGATGTCGTTGTTATTCAAACAGGCCAGTTATGGAGAACAGCACGTCCCAGTACACTGGATATACATTGTGTCAATTACACAGACAGACAGAAAGAAATCCAAATGGCAGAGAGAGAGAGAGAGAGAGAGGGAATATTAAAAACATAATTTTTTTTCCCCTTTTTGCTGGTGGGGTTATGTGTAGCGTGACATGAACCCAAGATCCCGGTTGAGGCCGTCCTCATGGGTGCGGAACTTGGCTATCAACTTCTGCTCGACGATTTTGCGTTGTCGTGTGTCTCGAAGGCCGCCTTGGAGAACGCTTACCCGAAGATCGGTGGCTGAATGTCCTTGACTGCTAAAGTGTTCCCCGACTGGGAGGGAACCCTCCTGTCTGGCGATTGTTGCGCGGTGTCCGTTCATCCGTTGTCGCAGCGTCTGCATGGTCTCGCCAATGTACCATGCTCCGGGGCATCCTTTCCTGCAACGTATGAGGTAGACAACGTTGGCCGAGTCACAGGAGTATGAACCATTCTAATTCTAGACAGTGACTGACAACTTGCACCAACAATATGGAGTGAACTAGCAATCAGCATTGGTACCTACCTGCTACCAATATAAAACAGACCAAAAATTGTATAAAAATATATTACAAAATTTATACTACGTATATTACAAAAAACAGGTACCCTAGAGTGATTTGAAGACTGCAATCTAATCTCTGCAAATGTAACGAGAAGACACATCTTTGCTTTTTCTTTAGAAAACAAGTCATTATTTATAACATGAGCCCTGAATTAAACAGAGAGCTGAGCAGATCAGTGGCAAAATCAGCAGGATAACTCTCACATGTTCACGTCCTATCTGCCCTCTTAAGAGTGTGATTGGTTCAGTCAGACCTGAGAAAAGGGAAGAAAATAATTACTTACAGAAAAATAATCTACAGAAACAAATAACTGAAAATGCTGATATGTGTGTCTATATCTGACGCTCCTTAAAACCTACCTATTTGCCAAGCTTTTAGTTACCTGTCCTAATATCTCCTTATGTGGCTCAGTGTCAAATTTTGTTCGATAACGCTTCTGTGAAGTGCCTTGGGTCGTTTTATTACGTTAAAGGCACTATATAAATGTAAGTAGTTGTTGTTATTGTGTCATTCTTAGAAGGCACTGGGGAGGAATTTTCCATTGAGTTTATCTGGCCTCTAACCATTTTCCATTGGACAACCACTCAAGTAGTCATGGCATACCACCTATGTGGGTGGATTCTCTTAATTGAGTGGGTGCTGGAAATAGCTGTCTGGTTCAGACCTTGCTTTTTAAAGATAAGCATAGTGATCATGACCAAAAAAGCAGCTCTCATCACTTCATCACCCAGCAAAAAAAATTTGCTGTTGTCCTTCAATATTGCTGGTGGTGTGTTCTCAGCAGAGCAAAGATTCAAGCCATGTGAATTCACACCACATCCACCATACTTCATTGTTGACTCATACATAGCTTCCTCCCCAATATCCGGTAGTATTCCATATTTCAAAGGTATAAAGACATTGGAATATCAGCAGCAGCAAGTTGAAGTATTTAAATGAGGTAACTATATCTTCAGCAGTGGAAAATAGTGATGGTGAAGACAGAAACTATTTTCCAGCAATCTAGGGCAGACAGGGCTGGAAATGTGCTCAACAGCATGCTCTGTATCAGCCATAACTCAACGGTAGCAATCTCGCTTCTGAGTCAGAGAGGTCATGGGTTCATGCCCCACTCCGGAGACCTGAGTACATAATTTAAACCTACACCTCAGGACAGTGCTGAGGGAATGCTGCTCTGTCAGAGATGCCATGATTCAAAGAACAGGAGTAGGCCATTCAACCTCTCAAGCCTGTTCCACCATTCAATTAAATCATGGCTAATCTATACCTCAACTCCATTTACCACCTTTTCTGCACATCCCTTACCTAACAAAAATTCACCAGTCTCAGTCTTGAAAAATTCAATTGACTCAGCATCTACAGCCTTTTGGGGGGAGAGTTCCGGCTTTCCACTACCCTTCGTGTGAAAAAGTACTTCCTGATTTCACTCCTAAATGGCTCAGCTCTAATTTTAAGATTGTGCCCCCTTGTTCTGGATTCCCCTCCAGAAGAAATAGTTTCTCTGTTTCTACCCTATTGATTCCCTTTATTATTTTAAAGACTTTTATTAGATCACCTCCCAAACCTTCTAAACTCAGGGAATACAAACCAAATTTAACCCTTTAAGCCCTGGTATCATTCTGGTGAATCTGCACTATACACCCTCCAAGGCTAATACATCTTTCCTGGGTTCGGTGCCCAAAACTGAACGCAGTATTCCAGATGGGGCCTGACAAAGGCTTTAGACAACTGAAGCATAACTTGTCTTTTGTTTTCTAACTTCTTTGAGATAAAAGCCAACATTCTATTAGCCTTTTTGTACCTGTGTACCAGCTTTTTGTGATTTGTGTACATGGCATCCAGCATTCAATGATCGGCAGAGGGGGCATAGGAGGTAAGATCAGGAAGGGGCCTCTGCAAATTCTTTCTCACTACCTTTCTCCTGCTGGCACCCCTCGCTCGGCCTGCTGCAGCAACTCTGCCTGTGGCTGTCAAGGTTACCGAGGCTCTCAACTTTTATGCCACAGGCTCCTTTTAGGCTGCAGCTGGTGACATCAACGACATATTACAGTTTGCAGTCCACCGAGGCTTTCTACACCAGGAGGAACCCCTACATCACATTCCCCATGGACAGAGTGAAGCAGGAAGAGAGAGCACCAGGCTTCCCCAGGATCAAAGGTGCCACAGACTGCACCCACATTGCCCTGCATGCTCCCCATCACCAGCCTGGCATCTTTCTTTATAGAAAGGAATCCCACTACCTGAAGGTGCAGCTGGTTTGCGACCACAGGCAGTGCATCATGCAGTTCTGTGCCCGGTATCCTGGCAGCATTCATGACTCATTGGTCCTGTGCCAGTCCGTCTTTATTCCAGCCAGGCCATCAATTTACAGGCTAGCTACTGGGTAACTAGGGTTATCGCCTCCAGACACGGCTCATGACTCCTGTCAGGAATCCGGGTACAGCTACACAGTTGGCCTACAACGAGAGCCAGCCCGCCACCAGGAATATAATTGAACAAACAATCGGCATGTTCAAGCAACGCCTCCGCTGTCTGCATCGTTCCAGAGGAGCTCTGCAGTATACCCCTGAGCGGGTATCCAGATTTGGGGTCATCTGCTGCATAACTTTGTCATCATGAGGGACCAGCCCTTGTTCCCATTTGAGCAACAAGAAGTGCAGCAGCAGGAGGAGGAGGAGGAGGAACATGGAGGAAGAGCAGGAGAGGCATTGACCACCAGTGTCACGAGCTGTCAGAGTTCTGAGAGAGTAATTCATCTAAGAGCGCTTCACCTAATCCATCTCTCCCATTCCAATACACCAACAGATCTGCAATCCTTATCACCACCATCCTTATCGCCACCATCCTTATCGCCACCATCCTTATCACCACCATCCTTATCACCACCATCCTTATCACCACCATCCTTATCGCCACCATCCTTATCACCACCATCCTTATCACCACCATCCTTATCGCCACCATCCTTATCGCCACCATCCTTATCGCCACCATCCTTATCGCCACCATCCTTATCGCCACCATCCTTATCACCACCATCCTTATCAGCACCATCCTTATCGCCACCATCCTTATCACCATCATCCTTATCACCACCTTCCTTATCACCATCATCCTTATCACCACCATCCTTATCACCATCATCCTTATCGCCACCATCCTTATCACCACCATCCTTATCGCCACCATCCTTATCACCATCATCCTTATCACCACCATCCTTATCACCACCATCCTTATCACCACCATCCTTATCACCACCATCCTTATCACCATCATCCTTATCACCACCATCCTTATCACCACCATCCTTATCACCATCATCCTTATCACCACCATCCTTATCACCATCATCCTTATCACCACCATCCTTATCACCACCATCCTTATCACCATCATTCTAATGCCGTCCTTCAGTCCAGCTTTATGAGTTTGCCCTCACTTCACTACAAATATAAATACCAACACTAAAAAACAAATTTATCAAACAACTCAATTACATATGTGCCTAATAGTTAACAGATATAATTAATAATCACCCTCGAGCCAGCCCTGTAGTGCCTGTCCTGTATGCTGCTTTCCCTATCTTAGTGCTCCTATGAGTTATTTCCCCAGTGGCTACAACTTGAGAGTTGGAAGGCCGCTGAGCTTCCATTGAAGACACTTCAGACGGCTGTGGTGGACGACCTCGATCAGCTCTGGACCTTGTTGGCCCAGCTACAGACTGCACCATCTTGGTCTGGGCCGAAGCAGTCCAGCCCAGCTGGCTGTGTGGAAACAACAATAGCACTGGTGGAGTGAATGGCGGGGCGTAGGCATGGAGCCATGGCCACTCTCCTAGGACTGTGCCTCAGCACTCCTGTGGCTCTGCGCGAGAACAGGTTGCAGGAGTGACATGACACTCTGGAAGCCCCTGTCAATAGTGGCCCCCAAAGCCAAGATGGCAGCCGGAGCTTCCATGACAGTTGAGAGAGCTGTCAGGAGAGGCTCCATGACGGTGGTCGCTTGCTCCATGTTGGCAGAATAGTCTTCAAGCTCTGCGTGAAGCCTTGATACAAGTTGGAGCTGGATTCCTCCATGCTCTATGACATTGTGCATAAGCTCGCTGGCCAGCTGCCCAGTGCCCCTAGTATATTTCCCGGAGAATGCCCAACAGCCTTCTTCACTAGCCTAAGCCCTTGAAGTCAGCATCTGAGTCCTCTGCAGCAGAACTAGTATGTGATCTTATCTTTTGGCGAGCTGGCACCTGTGGTGTCCTATCACCCAGCCCTAGCTCCTGCACACTTGTGATTCACTACATGAAGACCCCTCCTCTAGCCTAATCTTTAAAGTACGCGTGGCACCAGTGTCTGAGCTGGTGCTTGCAAGGGTGAGATCAAGTGACGCTGCATCGTCAGGAAGGCTGGCCTCCGTCTTCGTGAAGTGGTAAAGGTATGTGCACACCTTCAGCACAAGGAAACCTCCTGCTGATTACCATCTACCGTCCTCCCTCAGCTGATGAATCAGTCCTCCTCCATGTTGAGCACCACTTGGAGGAAGCACTGAGGGTAGCAAGGGCACAAAACGTACTCTGGGTGGGGGACTTCAATGTCCATCACCAAGAGTGGCTCGGTAGCACCACTACTGACCGAGCTGGCCGAGTCCTGAAGGACATAGCTGCCAGACTGGGCCTGCGGCAGGTGGTGAGCGAACCAACACGAGGGAAAAACTTACTTGACCTCGTCTTCACCAATCTACCTGTCGCAAATGCATCTGTCCATGACAGTATTGATAGGAGTGACCACCGCACAGTCCTCATGGAGATGAAGTCCCGTCTTCGCACAGAGGACACCATCCAACGTATTGTGTGGCACTACCACCGTGCTAAATGGGATAGATTCAGAACAGATCTAGCAGCTCAAAACTGGGCATCCATGAGGCGCTGTGGGCCATCAGCAGCAGCAGAATTGTATTCCAGCACAATCTGTAACCTCATGGCCCGGCATATTCCTCACTCCACCATTACCAACAAGCCAGGGGATCAACCATGGTTCAATGAGGAGTGTAGAAGAGCATGCCAGGAGCAGCACCAGGCGTACCTAAAAATGAGGTGCCAACCTGGTGAAGCTACAACTCAGGACTACAAGCGTGCTAAACAGCGGAAGCAACATGCTATAGACAGAGCTAAGCGATTCCACAACCAACAGATCAGATCAAAGCTCTGCAGTCCTGCCACATCCAGTCGTGAATAGTGGTGGACAATTAAACAACTAACGGGGGGAGGAGGCTCTGCAAACATCCCCATCCTCAATGATGGCGGAGTCCAGCACGTGAGTGCAAAAGACAAGGCTGAAGCGTTTGCAACCATCTTCAGCCAGAAGTGCCGAGTGGATGATACATCTCGGCCTCCTCCCGATATCCCCACCATCACAGAAGCCAGTCTTCAGCCAATTCGATTCACTCCACGTGATATCAAGAAACGGCTGAGTGCACTGGATACAGAAAAGGCTACGGGCCCTGACAACATCCCAGCTGTAGTGCTGAAGCCTTGTGCTCCAGAACTAGCTGCGCCTCTAGCCAAGCTGTTCCAGTACAGTTACAACACTGGCATCTACCCAACAATGTGGAAAATTACCCAGGTATGTCCTGTCCACAAAAAGCAGGACAAATCCAATCCGGCCAATTACCGCCCCATCAGTCTACTCTCAATCATCAGCAAAGTGATGGAAGATGTCGTCGACAGTGCTATCAAGCAGCACTTACTCACCAATAACCTGCTCACCGATGCTCAGTTTGGGTTCCGCCAGGACCACTCGGCTCCAGACCTCATTACAGCCTTGGTCCAAACATGGACAAAAGAGCTGAATTCCAGAGGTGAGGTGAGAGTGACTGCCCTTGACATCAAGGCAGCATTTGACGAGTGTGGCAGCAAGGAGCCCTAGTAAAATTGAAGTCAATGGGAATCAGGGGGAAAACTCTCCAGTGGCTGGAGTCATACCTAGCACAAAGGAAGATGGTAGTGGTTGTTGGAGGCCAATCATCTCAGCCCCAGGACATTACTGCAGGAGTTCCTCAAGGCAGTGTCCTAGGCCCAACCATCTTCAGCTGCTTCATCAATGACCTTCCCTCCACCATAAGGTCAGAAATGGGGATGTTCGCTGATGATTGCACAGTGTTCAGTTCCATTCGCAACCCCTCAAATAATGAAGCAGTCCGAGCCCGCATGCAGCAAGACCTGGATAACATCCAGGCTTGGGCTGATAAGTGGCAAGTAACATTCGCACCAGACAAGTGCCAGGCAATGACCATCTCCAACAAGAGAGAGTCTAACCACCTCCCCTTGACATTCAACAGCATTACCATCGCCGAATCCCCCACCATCAACATCCTGGGGGTCACCATTGACCAGAAACTTAACTGGACCAGCCATATAAATACTGTGGCTATGTGAGCAGGTCAGAGGCTGGGTATTCTGCGGCGAGTGACTCACCTCCTGACTCCCCAAAGCCTTTCCACCATCTACAAGGCACAAGTCAGGAGTGTGATGGAATACTCTCCGCTTGCTTGGATGAGTGCAGCTCCAACAACACTCAAGAAGCTCGACACCATCCAAGATAAAGCAGCCCGCTTGATTGGCACCCCTTCCACCACCCTAAACATTCACTCCCTTCACCACCGGCGCACAGTGGCTGCAGTGTACCATCCACAGAATGCACTGTAGCAACTCGCCAAGGCTTCTTCGACAGCACCTCCCAAACCCGCGACCTCTACCACCTAGAAGGACAAGAGCAGCAGGCACATGGGAACACCACCACCTGCATGTTCCCCTCCAAGTCACACACCATCCCGACTTGGAAATATATCGCCGTTCCTTCATCGTCGCTGGGTCAAAATCCTGGAACTCCCTTCCTAACAGCACTGTGGGAGAACCGTCACCACACGGACTGCAGCGGTTCAAGAAGGCGGCTCACCACCACCTTCTCAAGGGCAATTAGGGATGGGCAATAAATGCTGGCCTCGCCAGCGACGCCCACATCCCATGAACGAATAAAAAAAAAATTAAAAGGGAGGAACAGCGGTTAGCTTTTAGTGTGAAAGGAGAACCAAGAGAGAAGTGGCTGGTAAAAGCAACTGCAATTTGTCATGCAAGGTGTGTCGGGTGAGATGGAACGAATAAGGGAAAAAGAGGATACAGTGATAAGAAAATTGGCGCAACATCTCCTCCAGTGTTGCCAGTCGCCACGGCCATGACTCTGCTCCTGCCCACAATGCCCCAGCACACTTTCTTCGAGGGGGAAGAGGGTGTGCTGGTGGGCTCGGCCTCCTCTGTTGGCAGCCTGCTGGCTGGAGTTGTGGGTGACCTTCTCCTGCAAGAAAAAGGGAGTGTGTTAGTGACAGGGTCGTGAGGTGTTTAGAGAATATGCCTGTCATGATCGAATAGTTGGTATGAAGTGTGTAAGATGTGAGTTTTGGGGAAGTGAGGGTTGCAATAGTGGTGAATGTGCGAGTGTGAGGAGAAGGAGGTGTAGTGACATGTGGTGACGTATGATGCAGTGACTGTAGGAGTGTGAAGGGAAGCGAGGGAGGAGAATATTGTTAGTATTGTGACTAGTGAGGCAGGAGGTGGTGGAGGTGTGAGCAGAGAGTAAGAGTATTGATACTTTGACAACTCTGGTGAGATCGTTGCATTCTTTCAGCTTTGCAGCCATGTCCTGGGAGCTAAGCCTCTGGAACTGACCTCCTCTGCGATGTCTTCCCATTGCCAGCAGAGTTGTTGCCTGGAAGGCTTTCTGCCCCTCTAGGGGTTACAGGACCTCCCTTCTCCCATCCACTGTCTGCACCAGGACCTTCAAGACAGTATTGGTTAACCTTGGTGCCCCGTCAATACTTGCTGAAGCCATTTCTGTGTACAAAGCTGTTTCCCTGTAGTGTGCAGCTGGAGTGCACCTCCACTTTAAGAGGTGCCTTTAACCGACGTCAGAGATGCCCAATAATCAGCAGGCCGCACGAATATTATGTGCTGCCTGGGACGACACCAAACAGGCACATGCAGGTTCTCAATTTCTGCTCCAAGTGCATCTGGCTGAAGTTGAGTAGAGGCATCTGCAATTCCATAGCAAATCTGTTAATATTAAGAACATCCATCTGTTTAATACCGAGGACACAATTAAACAGCTATTAGATGAATTTATATAGGGGTTGTGAGCAAACTGCAGGTAGTCACACAAATTATGATTTCTAATTTTATATTTTAAAAAATTCCACAGTGGTTTTATTGTTGCAAAGTATGATTTATTAAGAGTGTGGGAGTTTTGTTTAATTCACAGCAGTAATGCAGAGCTCTAATTTGTCACTAAAAAAAGTGAATTAATTGGAAAATAATCACTCATCGAGGTATAATCATCAGAAGGGAGAACACATTTGACTAAAATCGCCTCAGGATTCCATTAACCTGAGTTTGTATTCACAATGAGATCACTTTCTCTACATGATTAATAATGCTACACAGCTGTGTGACATCAAGAGCACAGGATAAAGAAACAATTCAGAAATGATTTACTTTTTTTGTATTTGGATGAGAAATATCAGTGCTTTACATTTTTGGTTTCCAGTGTCAGCATGAAACACTGCCAGATCAGGTATAGCATGGGCCAGGTGCAAAGTGAAGCATTATCTACTTTGCTCCAACAACAAAAAAATATAAGTCTTTATTATAGCAAGACATAAGAACTACTAGATGAGAAAAGACCAAGGTCCATCTAGTTCGCCTTCTACCATCCTGGTAATCACATACTAGAAGGATAATGGACTTCAAAAGTATTTCATACCAGGGTGAGAGGGGGAACCAGGCACTGAGCAAGAGTGACTAAAGATGAGACTGGAGAGATTTTGACGAGGCTTATGAAAATGGGAAAACTGATGTTGTAAGGTGGAGGAATTTAGCGTGAGAATTCTAGAGCGCCGAAGAGTACGATGGTAAAATCTCTGCTGCCAACGGTGGAGCGGGGGTGGGGGCTTCACAGTTTACCGAAGTCAGAAGAACAAAGCTGGAGGAGGTTGCAGTGGGGCAAGACTATGGAGGTATTTGTAAATGAGGATTGCAGTTTTGAACTCAATGTGATGGGGAATGGGGAACAAATAGAGGTCAGCAAGGACAGTGTGATAAGTGGATGGGACTTAGTATAAGATAGGACTACTGCACCAATTGGATGGTTTTCCATTTCTCACACCAGTCATCCTTTACATCCTTCCATGCACAACAACTTGCTTCACAGGAGCGTAATCAGGCAAAAATTAACACCGATCCAAAGACGACGACATTAGGACAGGTGACCAAAAGCTTCAACAAAAGAGGTAGATTTTAAGGAGCGTCGTAAAGGAGGAGGGGTGGAGGGCGGAGAGGTTTAGGGAGGGAATTCCAGCACTTGGGGCCTAGACGACTGATGGCAAGGCCACCAATGGTAGGGTGACGGAAGTGGGGGATGTACAAGAGGCCAGAGTTGGAGGAATGCAAAGTTCTCGGAGGGTTGTAGGAGGTTACAGAGATATGGAGGAGCGACGCCATGGAAAGATTTGAGGATGAGAATTTTAAAATCGAGGTTTTTCTAGAGCGGGAACCATTATAGGTTAGTTAGCATAGGGGTGATGGGAAAATGGGATTTGGTGCACGTTAGGTTATGAGGATCAGAGTTTCGGATGAGCTTAAGTTTATGGAGGGTGGAAGATGTGAGGTCGGCCAGGAAAACATTGGAATACTGGAATCTGGAGGGAACAAAAACATGGATGTGGGTTTCAGCAACAGACGACCTGAGGAATGGGTAGAGATTGACAATATTATGGGGGTGGTAGTAGGCGGTCTTTGTGAAGGAGAGCTCAGCTCAGGGTCAAATAGGACGCCAAGGTTGCGAACAGTCTGGTGCAGCCTGAGACAGTGGCCAGGGAGAGGGATGGAATTGGTGGCTAGGGAACGGAGTTTGTGGCGGGGGCTGATGTCAATGCAATCATCCACAATAAGGTCATGAGCGGCAAGGTTCACAAGTGAGCAGACATTCTGGAGGGAGATGCGGAGAGGGGCGGTGATTGTTGATCTGCTATCAGATTCCACGGGGTCAGTGGTGGGACAGGAAGGAAGTTGGCAAGATTAGCCCCCAATGGGGTGGGAAGGTCGGCGAGAGGATAAGATGGGGCAGTTGGGGTTGCTGCTTATAAGGAGGCAGCGACGAGGGACTCAATGGGCTCTTCGGAAAATACCACGCGAGGCACAGAGCCGCAGTATTTTGCTATTGATACCATATCCCTTCGTAGTTATTAATGCTGCTAACTCTCCAATTTTGTTTTGAATGCTTTGTGTGTTTATATACATACCACTCAATCCTGACTCCAGATTTTTGACCTTTATTCTTTTTCCTCGTTTTCTCATTTTTTTTGTTATTCCTCGGCTCTTCTGTGACAATGATAACAGGAGGTTTCCCTGCATTGCCACCTCTGTGTCTAACGATGGTAGTGTAGTAGTTATGTTACTGGACTAGTAATCCAGAGAAAGTGGGGATAAAATTGGGCCGTGTAGTGCCCAAACCTCAAAAATGGGGTCCGTGATGCACGCGCACACTTCCAATGGGAAGTGCACAGGACGCCATCTTGGTAAAGAGGTTTGCGCGCACACGCCTAACGACCGCCGGTATGCAACGCTGATTTGAAGGCATGCTGCTATTTTGGAACTTCACACTCCAGCCAATGCCCAGTCTTAACCTTGCACAGCTGAACATGATTTAAACGGCACGAAGGACCCCGCCCCACAACCACCAGCGCTATTTAAAGGGATGATGAAATTGTTACAGGTTAGTTGCTGCATTATTTCTTCTGGCTGCTGGTGCATTTGTACTTGTTTTCGGAGGTTTCCATTACTTGGATAAAGTTTCAATACTCTACAGGGAGTGGGCTGGCTGGCTGACAGGCAACAGCAAGGGCACTGGCGGAGTGGCAGCAAGATGCTGTTATCCTGAGAGAGGACAGCAGGTTCATGTTCCATGGGGCCACTGCCATTTTCCGCCTCCTGTTGTGCGCCACCTTCTCCTGGATGAAAGAGGGAAGTCTGTCAGTAAGTGTCTTGCGAGATATTTGGGTGATGTGACTATCATGGTTGAATAGCTACCAATGTGTTTGAAATGTAAGTTGTGGGTGTGAGGCTTGCAACAGTGCTAAATTTGTGAAGGTGAGATAAAGTATATAATTTGAATAGTTGAGTACTGATTGAAAGAGATTGGTGGTAGGTGGGTGATGGGGATGTACTGAATTGAGTAGTGGATGAGGCTAGTGGTGTAGTTGGTATGATCTGCTACTTGAAAGTTGAACTCACTCACCTTGACAACTCGTGTTAAATCATTGAACTTCTTCCTGCACTGCATCCACGTTCTTGGAGCTATGCTCCTGGCATTTACCTCCTTGATTACTTCCTCCCACTGCCTCTTGAGCATATGTCTGGAGAGCATCCTGCACCCCTGCAGATACAGGATGCCCCTCCTTATTTCCACCTCTTGCACCAAGGCCTCCAGTACACCATCAGAGAACCTTGATGCACAGGCGCAGTCATTCTTCAAAGTATCACTGCACAGATTCTGTTTTGAAACAACTCCCACCACTTCTTGCAGCCACAATGCACCTCTCCTTTAAGAAGTTGCCTTTGAGAAGTGCAAGCCACTTGCGATATCGGGGCCCCCTGTATATGCGTGCAGCCAATCAACAGCACAGGTAGCGCTGGCTGCACACAGCAAACATTTAAAACAGCAGGCAGCACAAATGTTACGTTGGTTTAAGGTTTTTAAAAAATATGTACGACAGGATAAGCAACATGAAAAGGACAAGTTTCTGTGTCTTTGTAACTCAGTTCTGATAAAGGGTCAGATTGAATGATGTGGTATTATTTACCCTCACCCTTCTCGAAGCTACTGAAAAATGAAAGTTGACTGTTTTAAATTAGTTATATCAGCATACCCTCAATCCAGGTAATTCTCCACCTGCCTTTGGGCTGCTGTGGGGTCTGGGACTGAAACTGAAGTGATAGTGAGCCAGTTTATTCTTATGAATGCAGAATGCACTACCAGTTGAGATTGTCATAGGTGTGTGTTGTAAAAGGTTTCAGTTCATAAGTTAACAATGTATCTGGGCTTAGATCCCCAATAAAAAGGAAACAAGCGCTGTTAAAGTAGTTGTTTAAACTTCGATACAACTTATTTTCATATTTATATATATCTGTAATCCTTCCAGGATAAATTAATTTTTGGCTTGAAAGGCAGTAGGCTCCAAAATGCCAGAAAATGCACCAAATAAAGTCAAAAATCAGCATACTCAAATTCATGTTATGGATAAGGAAGGCCAATCGTGTATGGGCTTATACAAAAAAGTACAAAAGTAGGCAGCCAAAGCCTTATAGGAAAAATGCAGGAAAAACATGAAAAGCCTGCCAAAATCTGAGAACTCAGCGTGAGGCATTTCAATCACACATTTCAAATCTGCTGTATTCATTTTATTAAATTCCAAATCCTCCCCCATGACACACAAATAAATATATTCTATTAACCTGAGCTATTATCTCAATGATAGATGTGTCATAAATGGCACTGGATTATGAAGTGCAGAATTACATTTCTCAGTTCCAAACGTGTGTTGCTAGAATCTTAGCATTACCGTGACAAATCCTCATTATTAATTTACTGTAAATCAACAAAACTGCCCCCTGTTCTGTCATCTGCAACATCACTCTGAAGTTTGCTTCTGATCAGGCTGCATCAAACATGTCTTTAACAGAACAGGATCCTAACATTGCTGCAAAAGAACAATGAATTTTGACAGCTGGGCAATCAAGCTGCTCAGTTAAGTGCAAAAGCAAGCATATGTGATCAGTTACACACTGACTGTGTCACAGGAAAGATAATTAGGTGTGAAATGAAGCAGGGCAACTAAATGTCTGCAGGGTGGACGAAATAATCAATCCATTCTCCCCTCTCTCACTCCCCAAGAATTGTAAACAATTTTACAACACCAAGTTATAGTCCAGCAATTTTATTTTAAATTCACAAGCTTTCGGAGGTTTCCTCCTTCCTCAGGTGAACGATGTGAAAATGAAATCCTCGAAATGAAATCGCATTTATAATTCACAGAACAATGCTTGGTGATTACAGACAGTTTTTTCAACTGCCCGTTGCCAAGGCAATCAGTGTGCAGACAGACAGGTGTTACCTGCCAGGTCTCAGAATATACAAATCACCAAAAAAAACAACAAACAAAAAAAAAACAGAGATAGAGAGGTAGAAACATAGAAAAGACAGCAACTGACCCGTTATATTAAAAACAGATAACATTTGTTCGCTGGTGGGGTAACGTGTAGCGTGACATGAACCCAAGATCCCGGTTGAGGCCGTCCTCATGGGTGCGGAACTTGGCTATCAATTTCTGCTCGACGATTTTGCGTTGTCGTGTGTCTCGAAGGCCGCCTTGGAGTACGCTTACCCGAAGGTCGGTGGATGAATGTCCATGACTGCTGAAGTGTTCCCCGACTGCTGAAGTGTTCCCCAAGAATTAGCAGTGTTGGAATAGATTACCAGGGCTGCTTACGTTAAAGTCCTCTTTGTGTATCGAAGCTGCAACTACACCAAATTAGCAATTAGCTGTGAAATTTAAACTGGTAATTGCTTGTGGGACTAGGAGGTGTCACTTATTGGCATATGTTCATTCACTTCTGGGGTGTGGGTTTGAATTCTGTCCAAACTGACAGGAAGAGATTTTTCTTTTTTTCAGATTGTTAGTTTGTCACAGTTGATGGTACTCTCATCTTTGAGTCAGAATGTTGTGGGTTTAAGCTCCACTCCACAATTTGAGCACAATCTCGGCTGACAGTCTACGGCAGTATGACATTTTCAGAGACATTATTCTTCAGATGAGACATTAAACTGGAAGTCCCA
The DNA here is from genome assembly GCF_035084215.1 of Heptranchias perlo. Classification (NCBI taxonomy): domain Eukaryota; kingdom Metazoa; phylum Chordata; class Chondrichthyes; order Hexanchiformes; family Hexanchidae; genus Heptranchias; species Heptranchias perlo. Next base: position 25,746,840 of record NC_090333.1, read on the forward strand.
CCTGCCTGTTCTGGTTGTTTAGGTGGACATTAAAAATCTCAGTGCCCTTGTCAAAAGTTCTTCCATCAACCAACACCACCAAAAACAGATTACCAGTCATTCATCTCATTGCAATCACTACACTTCAAAGTAATTCACTGTATGTGAAGTGCTTTCAGAGCTGATGAAGTGCTCGATAGCTGCAAATCTTTCGGATGTTTCGCTGCAGTAACACGGATTGGGGAATTAGGCACAGCAACTATGAAGGCAGATTATGGAAGCTGGAATATTTACATGGGCGAAAAGGCTTGGGGGAAGAACTTGTTGAATTCTTCAAGAGTCTAAGGGCTACCGATAAACTGAACCCTAATAAATTGTTTGACATAAATAATTAACCAGAAAAGGGAAGGTGAACTTGCAGTTTAGGTTCAATACTTCTGAAAGTGGGACAGACTGCCCAAGGAGATAGTGGAAGTGGAATGTGTCAGCAACTTCAGGAGGGAGCTGGATAGTTTTTAGACAGAAGAAGCAAATCAGGGTTATGAGAAGTAGAGGTATAGGTGTGATTTTTTTCTGAACTTTAGGATAGCCAATAGGATTGTAAGTCTTTACAAGTACTGTTCCTTCCTATATCTCCATGCAGTTGAAATGCAGGATATGTATGATTGTTGAATTAGAGAATAGAGTATTTGCACTCATGGTGCAGGTGAAACATTCATAGTTGAACAGGAGTAGGCCATTCAGTCCCTTGAGCCTATTCCGCCATTCAATTAGATCATGGCTGACCTGTATCTTAACTCAGTCTACGCATCTTCATTCCGTAACCCTTAATACCCTTGCCTAACAAAAATCTACCAATCTCAGTTTTTAAATTATCAATTGACCCCCAGCCACAACAGATTTTTGGGGGAGACAGTTCCAGATTTCCACTACCCTTTGTGAGAAGAAGTAGTTTCTGACATCACCCCTGAAAGGCTTAGCTCTAATTTTAAGGTTATGTCCCCTTGTTCAGGACTCCCCCACCAGAGGAAATAATTTCTTTACCCTATCAACTCCTTTGATCATCTTAAACACCCCAATTAGATCACCCCTTAATCTTCTATATTCAAGGGAATACAAGCTTGGTCTATGCAACCTGTCCTCATAATCTAACCTTTTTAGCCCCAATATCATTCTGGTGAATCTGCACTGCACCCTTTCGAAGGCCAATATATCCTTCCTGAGGTGCGGTGCCCAGAACCGACTGCAGTACTCCAGATGGGGTCTAACCAGAGCTCTGTATGGCTGTAACATAACTTCCACCCTTTTGTATTCCAGCCCCCTTGAGATAAAGGCCAACATTCAATTAGCCTTTTAAATTATTTGTTGTACCTGTCTACTTGCTTTTAGTGATTTCTGTACTTTGACCCCTAAATCTCTCTGCTCATTCACAGTTCCTAGCTTCTCTCCATTTAGAAAATACTCTGATCTATCTTTCTTGGGTCCAAAGTGGATGACCTCACACTTTCCCATGTTGAACTCCATCTGCCATAGTATTGCCCACTCACTTAATCTATCAATGTCCCTTTGCTACTTTTTGCTCCCATCTACACTGTTTACAGTACCACCTAACTTAGTGGCATCAGCAAACTTGGATCTACAGCTCTTTATTCCTTCATCCAAGTCATTTATAAATATAGTGAAAAGCTGATGCCCCTGTACAGATCCCTGCGGGACACCACTAGTCACATCCTGCCAATTTGAGTACATACCCATTATCCCTACACTCTGCCTCCTACCTCCTAACCAATTCTCTATACAAGCCAATAGGTTGCCTCCAATTCCATGCGTTCTCATTTTTGTTAAGGGTCTCAGGTGAGCATTGGGAACAGCTAAAGGATGGCATAAGGAGCATGAGAGAGAGGTGAGGGAGACAAAAGAGGCTGGCAGAAGTGGCAGGGATTGGGTTACAGTAAAGAAAGGTGGTGAGAAAACCAAGAACACCATTGGAGTAATATAGGGAATAACAATGTCATATTGGGTTCAGGCATTGGATAATACTAAGGCTGTTACTGAAGACAACGAAGGGGTAACTGAGGAAAAGCCAGAGCAGCTTGATTGGACAAGGTTAAAAAGCTAGGGTGAAGAACGGAGAAGTTATAGTAGTTGGGGTTAAATAGCAGGACGTGTGGACAGTTACTTTTGTTGTAAAGAAGAGCAGTCAATGGTCATTTGTGAGAGAAAGAGACCAAGGTGTTCTGTGTTGTGAGGAAACTGGAAGAAAGGGGCTATAAAGTAGTGTACTCTGGGTTATTACCAATCATTAGAAAATGGAGTACATAAATGGGTGGAGATCTGAAATAAGAACTGAAAATGTTGGAACTATGCAACAGGTCCGTCAGCAGGTCTGTGAGATGGATATCTGTGATATTTCCTCTCCTTTTTTTTAAAAAATTGAACTCTATTAAGGGGTTTGCTTATCTTTCAATTTTGGTGCATAGTCTAAACCCAAAACATTAACCAGCCTTTTCTCTTTACAGGTACCGTATTTTCAGCATTTTCAGTTTTGCGTACAGAAATAGAACCCTGGAAGCAAGTTGAGTGACAAGCCAGTTGGTGATGGTCAAATAACCTGGATAATTTTAGTGATAAACCAAGTTGGTACGGAAGAGATACGATGCATCTAAACAGGGCAGAATAAGAAAGATTGGTTACTAATGAAGGGGAAAGAATTGCGATTAATTGAACTAGATATGGAGGGAGAAGGGGAGAAGACTGCAATTACATATAAACATAGCTTGGTCCAGAAGGGGTAGAAAATAACACAAAGTAAAATGTAATTTCAGGTAAAGTAATGGAAACTTAATAAACTTAGGAGAAAGTAGAGTACAATGAAGTTACAGTGTAACAGCAGGAAATTATGACAATAGAGATTGCAGAAATATGGCTCACCTTAGAAAGACAGGAATAAATTCACCCCTCTATACCTTGCCCTACCCTTGTCCTGGCACACCTTTCTGCACTTCCCTTACCCCCAAAATTCACATCAGCCCCATCTACTGTTTCTCCACCAACAAACTCCTTTCTATATCTCCTGTCACTTCCAGATGTGCTCACAGCTTATCTTTGATCCAACGGAGGCATTCTCTGATGCACTCATTGTGGTACGTTGGTGGTTTTGCTCCCCATCCAAATTGCCCAATTATCCTATTTCGGCATATCTCCCACCTAACCTACTCCTCTGGATAATCTAAAATGGCCATCCTATAACCTTTCCTTTGATGCTCCCTGGAACACTTCTCCTTTGTCCCCTCAGACAGCGCACAGTTGATCAAACTCCTTTGCATTGCCCTTCAAAATGTCCATATCCTCATAAATAAATTCCTTATCATCCACAACCTCATTGTGGAGGAGTGCATCAACATGTTAAACCTTAGAGACTTAGATTGTAGATGACAATTCTTTCCATCTCACTGAGGACGTCACCCCTAGTTTTTCATTCAATCACATCACCCACCAAACCACCATGGTGGTGGCATAGCTATCATCTCCAAATCCCTCCTCAGCCAATCTCCCTACTATTACAGCTTTCTTTACTTTTGAAAACCTCATGCTTACCTGTGCTTCAAAATCTTCTTCACCTACCAACCACCTCAGTCTTTTCTTTACTGAAATCTCCTCCCCAGGTCACCTTCAGTCTCTGTACAAAGTGATTCCTTATAATTGGTGTCTTCAGTCTCCATATTAACTCACCCGTTTCATCTCCACTGTCTTCTTTGCCCTCCTTTCCTCAATCTCACCTTCAACATTGACTCCCCCACCCACACTCACAGCCATCATTATTATACAGGGCCGAATGCCTCAGATGTCTCTCAGATCATATCATCTTCCTCCAAAATGAACTGAAAAATATAGGAGATTGCAGTTTAAGTTCCAGCGTTGCCAGACTATCAAATATGTTGGGCTCAAATATATTAGTTACATAATCTCAAAAGTCTTGGTGGCATGGGGCGGGAAGAGACAAACAGGATCATACACTGAGATACTTACAATGTGAGGTTTCTATTATTCTAGCTGCAGGCAGTAAGCATTAAATAAACCCAGTGGAGTACTGAATCTTCATTTGCTATCTTGGAACTGCTGCAGAATCAAATAATAAAAGGAAACCTAACCACATTGCTGAATACTACAAAGTGATGGATACATCACCAAAGTAGTAAAGGTCACTAATATGAGCAAAAAACTTTTGTATTTGCATCGATTTTTTTTTTCCACTCACATTAAGAGGACGTGATCTAATAAAGCATCATTAATTTGACTTGTCTGCATTACACCATCTAAACAAGTTGTATTTTGAATAATATTACCTGTTTTACTTAGAATGTAATAAAACAGATGAGGTTTGAATACAAATACATTTGTACTTGTTCTGACAGTTTGGCAATGACTTTGTAGAGAGGAACTGTCACTATCGTGTCTGAAATTAGATTCACACTTTCAGGAATAATTATTTAGAATGATTCAAAATGCAGGAGCCAGGTCCATCAAAATATGTTTTTTTAACATCGAGTTACATCGAAACTACAGCACAGAAACAGGCCATTTGGCCCAACTGGTCTATGCCGACGTTTATGCTCCACGCGAGCCTCCTTCCTCCCTACTTCATCTAACCCTATCAGGATACCCTTTTATTCTTTTCTCCCTCATGTGCTTATCTAGCTTCCCCTTAAATGCATCTATACTATTTGCCTCAGCTACTCCTTGTGGTAGCACGTTCCACATTCTTACCACTCTGGGTAAAGAAGTTTCTCCTGAATTCCCTATTGGATTTATTTGCGACTATTTTATATTTATGACCTCTAGTTTTGGACTCCCCCACAAGTGGAAACATTTTCTCTACGTCTACCCTATCATTGTCCTGAAGACCTCTATCGGGTTACCCCTCAGCCTTCTCTTTTCTAGAGAAAAGAGCCCCAGCCTGTTCAGCCTTTCCTGATAAGGATATCCTCTCAGTTCTGGTATCATCCTTGAAAATCTTTTTTGCATCTTCTCCAATGCCTCTATATCCTTTCTATAATATGGAGACCAGAACTGTGCATAATACTCCAAGTGTGATCTAAGCAATGTTCTATACAAGTTTAACATAACTTCTTTGGTTTTCAATTCTATCCCTCTAGAAATGAACCCTAGTGCTTGATTTGTCTTTTTTATGGCCTTATTAACCTGCCTCGCTACATTTAGTGATTTATGTATCTGTACCCTTGGATTCCTTTGCTCCTCGATCCCGTTTAGACTCCTTTATCCAAGCAGTATGTGGCCTCCTTATTCTTCCTACCAAAATGCACCACCTCACACTTATCTATACTGAAATTCATTTGCCAATTACATAGCCATTATGTAAGTTTATTAACGTCCTCTTGTGTTTTGGCACATTCCCCCTTTGATTTAACTACAACCCACAATTTGGTGTCGTCCGCAAATTTTGAAATTGTACTTCGGATTCCCGAATCCAAATCGTTAATGTAAATTGTGAACAACAGTGTTCCCAGCACCCATCCCTGTGGAATACCAGTTCCCACCATTTGTCAGTCTGAGTAGCTACCCTTAACCCCTGCTCTCCGTTTTCTGTTTTGTAGCAAGCTTACTATCCATTTTGCTACATGTCCCGAGTCCATATGCTCTGACCTTAGCCATGAGGCTACAATGGGGTACCTTATCGAAGGCCTTTTGAAAATCCAAATATATAACACCTACTACATTACCCTTGTCTACTCCTTCCGTTACTTTTTCAAAGAATTCAGTAAGGTTGGTCAAACTTGACTTTCTCTTCTGAAATCCGTGCTGACTATTCTTCATTATATTTTTGTTCTCTAGATGTCTTTCTATTACATCTTTGAGTAAAGATTCCATTATCTTTCCGACCACCAATATTAAGCTAACTGGTCTATAGCTCCCCGGACTTGTTCTATCTCCCTTTTTAAATATATTAATAACAATAGCTGTCCATCAGTCCTCTGGCACTATTTCCTTTTCTCATGAATTTTTATATATATGCATTAGTGCCTCCGCTATCTCCTCCCTAACTTCATTTAATATTCACAGATGCAATCCATCCAGACCAGGGGTCTTATCCTCCCTAAGTTTGATTAGTTTATCAATTATCTCCCCCCTTTTCTTCTTAAATGTTTTAATATCTTTTTCGATCTCTTTCTCTAATATCCTACCCACCTTGTTAGTCTCCCTGGTAAATACAGAGGCAAAGTAATTATTCAATATTTCTATCATTTCGCTATTGTTACCTGTGAGTTTATCATGTGCATCTTTAGTAGCCCTATCCCTATCATGATTTTTCTTTTGTTATTTATGTGTCTGTAGAATACTTTATTATTTCTTTTTATATTCCTTGATAATTTAATCTCATAGTTCCTCTTTGCTTTCCTAATTCTTTTTTGACTTCTTCCCTAACCTCTTCATACTCCCTTTTGTCATCCTCTCCTTTATTGTCTATATGCTTGGGGTAAGCCTTTTTCTTTAGTTTCAATTTTACCCTTATCTCTTTATTCATTCATGGTGTTTCATTATTGGCTAGTTTGATCTTGCTGTTTAGAGGAATATATTTCTCCTGAACTCTATTGATGACCGTTTTAAATATTTCCCACTGCTGTTCTATCTTGTCTGTCAAAATTTTTTTCTCAGTTTACCTGCCCTAGTTCCATTCTCATCCCCTCAAAATTAGCTTTTTTCCAATTTATTACTTTGGTCTTTGTCTGTCTTGTCTCGTCTTCTTCAATCATTATTTTAAACCTTATAATGTTATGATCGCTGTTGCTTAGATGTTCCCCAGCGTTCTGGTTCATTTCCTATTACTAGATCCAGCAGTGATTCCTCTCTTGTTGGGCTTCTCACATACTGGGTAAGAAAGGAGTCCTGCACACACTGTAAAAACTCCATTTCATTTTCTCCTTTCCTTTCTTCTTACCAGTTTATTTGGGGCTAGTTGAAATCTCCCATGCTTATTGTTCAATGATTTTTTTATTCATTTCATAGATTTGTCTACATATTTCATCCTCCACTTCCCTTCCACTATTAGGTGGTCTGTAGAATATACCTATTAACATGATCGATCCCTTCTTACCCTTTGTCTCAATCCATATGGATTCTGTTTCTATCCTAATGTTAAGTATGTCTCTTTTTTCTATAGCCATTATGGTATCTCTATTAATACAGCTACCCCACCCCCTTCTTCCATCCCTATCCTTTTTAAATACATTAAATCCTGCAATATTTAACTGCCAGCCCTGTTCCTTATATAATCATGTTTGTTATCCCTACCACTTCTGGCTCCTTAGGAACATAGGAACAGGAGTAGGCCATTCAGCCCCTCGTGCCTGCTCCGCCATTTGATAAGATCATGGCTGATCTGTGATCTAACTCCATATACCCGCCTTTGGCCCATATCCCTTAATACCTTTGGTTGCCAAAAAGCTATCTATCTCAGATTTAAATTTAGCAATTGAGCTAGTATCAATTGCCGTTTGCGGAAGAGAGTTCCAAACTTCTACCACCCTTTGTGTGTAGAAATGTTTTCTAATCTCACTCCTGAAAGGTCTGGCTCTAATTTTCAGACTGTGCCCCCTTCTCCTAGAATCCCCAACCAGCGGAAATAGTTTCTCTCTATCCACCCTATCCGTTCCCCATAATATCTTATAAACTTCGATCAGATCACCCCTTAACCTTCTAAACTCTAGAGATTACAACCCCAATTTGTGTAATCTCTCCTCGTAACTTAACACTTGAAGTTCCGGGTATCATTCCAGTAAACCTACGCTGCACTCCCTCCAAGGCCAATATGTCCTTCCGAAGGTGCGGTGCCCAGAACTACTCTCAGTACTCCAGGTGCGGTCTAACCAGGGTTTTGTATAGCTGCAGCATAACTTCTTCCCCCTTGTACTCTAGTCCTCTAGATACAAAGGCCAGCATTCAATTAGCCTTATTGATTATTTTCTGCACCTGTTCATGACACTTCAATGATCTATGTACCTGAACCCCTAAGTCCCTTTGGACATCCACAGTTTTTAACTTTTTACCATTTAGAAAGTAACCTGTTCTATCCTTTTTTGATCCAAAGTGGATGACCTCACATTTGTCTACATTGAATTCCATTTGCCACAGTTTTGCCCATTCACCTAATCTATCAATATCGCTTTGTAATTTTATGTTTTCATCTACACTGCTTATAATGCCACCAATCTTTGTGTCATCGGCAAACTTAGATATGACACTTTCTATGCCTTCACCTAAGTCGTTAATAAATATTGTGAATAATTGAGGCCCCAAGACAGATCCCTGCGGGACTCCACCAGTCACATCCTGCCAATGTGAGTACCTACCCATTATCCCTACTCTCTCTCGCCTTTCGCTCAGCCAACTTCCTAACCAAGTCCGTACCTTTCCCTCGATTCCATGGGCTTCTATCTTAGCTAACAGTCTCTTATGTGGGACCTTATCAAATGCCTTCTGGAAGTCCATATAAATAACATCCATTGACATTCCCCTGTCCACTACTTTAGTCACCTCTTCAAAAAATTCAATCAGTTTGTCAGGCATGACCTACTTTTCACAAATCCATGCTGGCTCTCTCTGATTAACTGAAAATTCTCAAGGTGTTCAGTCACCCTATCCTTAATTATAGACTCCAGCATTTTCCCCACAACAGATGTTAGGCTAACTGGTCTATAATTCCCGGGTTTCCCTCTCTGTCCTTTCTTAAAAAGCAGAGTGACATGTGCAATTTTCCAATCTAGAGGGACAGTTCCTGAATCTGGAGAACTTTGAAAGATTACAGTTAGGGCATCTGCAATGTGCTCACCTACTTCCTTTAAAACCCTGGGATGGAAACCATCTGGTCCTGGGGATTTATCACTCTTTAGTGCTATTATTTTCTTCATTACTGTTGTTTTACTTACGTTAATTTTATCGAGTCCCTGTCCCCGATTCAATATAAGTTTTCTTGGGATTTCCGGCATGCTATCCTCTTTCTACTGTAAATACTGACGCAAAGTAATTGTTCAACATGTCCGCCATTTCCCCATTGTCAATGACAATATCCCCACTTTCAGTTTTTAAGGGGCCAACACTGCTCCTGACCACCCTCTTTTTCCTAATATAACTATAAAAGTTCTTTGTATTGGTCTTGATATCCCTTGCAAGTTTCTTTTCATACTCTCTTTTTGTAGCTCTTACTATCTGTTTTGTGACCCTTTGTTGATCTTTGTATCTTTCCCATTCGCCAGGATCTGTGCCATTTTTTGCCTTTTTGTATGCCCTTTCCTTACGTCTTATACTGTCCCTCACCTCTTTAGTTGTCCATGGCTGTTTTTTTTTGGCAAGTTGAGTTCTTGCCCCTCAGGGGTACAAACTGTATCATGTTAAATGTTTCTTTAAACATTTCCCACTGATCATCAGTCGTTTTACCCATTAACAGATTTGCCCAGTTTACTGTGGACAGTCTCTGTCTCATCCCATTGAAGTCGGACTTACCCAAGTCTAGAATCTTAGCAGCTGATTCACTTTTTTTCCTTTCAAACACTACATTGAACTCGATCATGTTATGATCGCTATTGAATAGATGTTCGCGTACAGTTAAGCCGTTAACTAAATCTGGTTCATTACTCATTACTAAATCTAGTATGGCTTGCCCCCTTGTTGCCTCTAGGACATACTGCTGTAGAAAACTATCCCGGACACACTCAAGAAATTCACTACCTTTCTGACAGTTGCTAGTCTGCTTTCCCCAATCTATGTGAAAGTTAAAGTCCCCCATTAAGACCACTATGCCTTTCTTACACGCTTGTCTAATCTCTGCATTTATACAATCTAGCACTTCAGAGCTGCTGCCAGGGGTCCTACACACAACTCCCACTATAGTCTTAGATCCTTTCCTATTTCTCAATTCAACCCATAAGGTCTCTGTTGGCTGCTTACCTCTCGTTATATCCTCCTTTATCATTGAAGTGATTTCCTCTCTAATCACTAAGGCTACTCCTCCCCCTCTTCCATTTTCCCTATCTCTCCTGTAGACCTTATAACCCGGTATATTTAGTTCCCAATCCTGACATCCTGCAGCCATGTCTCAGTAATAGCTATCACGTCATACCCTCCAATTTGAATTTGAACCTGTAGTTCATTTAATTTATTCCTTATACTCCGTGCATTTGTATATAGAACTCTTAGTTGGGCCACACACCCTAGCCTGACCTTCAGCTTTGATGCTGGGTTAATCGCCTTACACCTTCAAGTTTTCACTTCATCTGTAGTGTCTAAAGTGCACTTTCTTTCTGCTGACCTACGCTTTTCCCTTTCACTTGTTCTTGAACAACTTTGTACTATTTGTATTGTAAATTTCCCCTGGGTCTTCCCCTCTGCTCTCAACTTTACTCCCTTCTGTCTCCCCGCTCAGGTTCCCATCCCCCTGCCACTCTAGTTTAAACCTTGCCCAACAGCACTAGCAAACACCCCCGCGAGGACATTTGTCCCGGTCCTCCTTGCTATGAATTATTGCCTCCAGTTCCTCCATTTTGTTTTGGATGCTGTGCACATTGCTGTACGGGCAAATTAATTTGTTTTTAGTAATTGTTCCCCTCCCTTAGTTTTTAACAGTCATTTTGCACTTACGTTCTATAACTATTAGTTCCCTGACCATTTATGTTACTCTTGTTCCTTAACTTGATCTGACTTTTACTCTCATTTCCTATTTCTTTTTTCTTCAGACTTGTGATACCTTCCTCAGAACCCTCCCCCGGTCTTACTGGTTTAAAGTCCTATTGACAACCCTATTTATCCTTTCTGCTGGGACACTGGTCCTGGCCCTGTTCAGGTGGAGCCCTTCCCAGTGGTACAGCTCCATCCTGTCCCAGTACTGGTGCCAGTGTCCCATGAAATGGAACCCCTCCTTCCCTCACCACTCTTTCAGCCACGCATTCACCTTCCTGATCTGTCTATCCCTATGCCAATTAGCACACGGCTCAGGTAGTAATCCGGAGATTACCACTCATGAGGTCCTGCTTTTTAATTTAGTTCCTAGCTTCTGATATTCCCTTTGCAGGACCTCCTCCCTTTTGGTCAAATGTAAAACTGGTGAAACTGTAAAAACACTCAAGATTTGGATGTTTGTTCAGCTTCATTCTTGTCGAGTTATTGTAAAATTGCCATTTAGGAATATAATAATTGCTGTACCTATTGATATCTTGGAGCCAAAGGTAAGTCCCACTTTCACAGCAAGTATTGATGGACCATGTGCCTTGTACACTCGCACATCACTCTCACACATATGTACTTCAAAAGTACTTAATTGGCTGTAAAGCGCTTTGGGGCGTCCTGAGGAAGTGAAAGGTGCAAGTTCTTTTCTTTCTTAAAGATATTCAGGGTGAAAAGTGCAATCAAAAGCAGGTCCATGAGGAGTCCCATCTAGGCTTTCAAGCTTGCAAGTGGTCTCATTCAAGATAAGATAGGAGGAAACTTTGTTCTTGTAATCATGTGTGTTACAATTCAGGCTTATCTCAACACCCTTTATTCGTGCTCAATGCAATAAGGCTGTTTCCACAGCAAGCCTACATGTCCAAGGAACTGGGAGGGAGGTGAGAGGGAATGCAAGCCGCAAGCAGGGGCTGGTTACAACCAGCTTTGCAGGAGGTCTGGAGCTGTGCAGGAGAAGACGAGGAAGCAGGGCACTATTTTACATTTATTAAAATTCAATGGGTTGTTATTTTATATCTATTTATTAAAATTAAAAATACATTTACAGAGGGAAGCCATTTCGTAGGGGTAGTACCCAGAGGCCCCAGGAGAATGTGAGGAGGTGGCCAGCACCAGGGGGAACAGGCAGGAACCCGTAATCATTTTAAATTTTAGAGGGGAGGCAGGAAACTGAAAGGCAAGAGCTTACATGGAGAAGGATGCCAATTTAAAACTGAAGTGTAAAAAAATAGATAACATTTAAAAGAAAGTTACCTGAAGAGAAAACAAGTCTGAAATTTTTCAAAGACTGCACAGGGCCACTCAGTGGCCAAATCATGTAACTGCAATTCCTGTTTTGTTGGTACAGGGTTTTTCCATTATATAATGGGTAAAGCCGTCAGAAAACTGTGACAAAAAAACGTGACTGGAAATGTGCACAGGCATGAGGTTTATAATAAGATATATAGATATTGCATAGAATAGCACTTCCTGTAAATATCATGCTTACTTCTTGTACCACTTTTTCCATCATGTAAAATACAGGACCAGAAAAAGGTCACTGGTGTCCTTCTGGCTGGTCCCATAGTCGAGGGAACATTATATCCTATGATACCTCTCACAACCATCTATCAGATTTTTTCTCCAGGTATTTATCCAATTTCCCCCTGAATTTACCGATACAATCAGCCCTCACCGTCTTCCTGACAGTCCATTTCCATACATTTACCACCCTCTGCGTAAAGAAGTTCAATCTAAACTGGCTTTTCACCCCCTAAGTTTGAGGCTATATCCCTTGTTGTAGTATCTGAGTATTTTATCGACATTTATCTTGTCTATACCCTTTAAGATCTTGAATAAAGCCACACTTACCCCAATCACACTTTGTTGACAAGCTCTATTACTAATGTATCCTCTAACTCACCATAAGCAATGTCGTGTGTTATCTATCTATCTATCTATCTATCTTTTCTATAGATCGTGGGAAGTCAGGCAAAATGTTCGATAAGCAGAGGATTATATGTTGTGACAGAGAATGTATTATTGCGATGGTACCTTTTAGGTGTTAGGAATAAAGGAAATGTTGGTAAAAATAAATTAAATGATATAGAAAAATTATGTAGAAGTTGATAAAGTAATTTTGAAAATAAATGAAATTGTATATTGGAAGGTTTTATGTAATTGTAGAGATTTGCATACAAAAGGAATTTTAAAACTTAGTGAAATATGAAATGGTGTATTAAAATGTATAATGCAATGTGTGTATAATTGCATATTCTGTGCAAAGTAAATATTTTTAATTGTATGGCATATTTTGTACATAGATATATAATTAAAAATATTTATAGAATGTTATATTTGTGTGTCTGCTAAGTTTATTTTAGTGAGTGTGTAAAAGCAGGTATACAATATGTAGGAAGTTCTTAAGCAGAAGATTTGTTGTTTTCAAAGGAGTTGGGGTCATGCTGGAATTTGTTATGTATGTGTGAAGTTGGATATGTGACAGATGGTCAGGGGTGGTTTGGAGAGTTTGTACTGGGGAGGAATGAAATGTTAAGGGGGGAAAGAAGAGGAAACAGTGGGGCTATGGGGAGGCTGGTGATAGTGACAGCAGTGAAGACGGATAGACTGGAGCCCGTAAATAGATGGCCTGGTGAAGACTAAGGTCAGTGTGGGAGCTCCACAGTGATAAGGACGGTAGGCTAGAGCCAGTAAATAGGAGGCCAGACAAAGATCAACGGGGGGAATCAGGACGGCAAGGAAGCCCTGCAGCATTGAGGACATTAGGGGCTGGTAAATAGGAGGCAGCAGGCCACAACCTGGGAGGCAGGCTTGCAATTCACAAGATGTGGATTGGCTAAAAATACAGTGTTTTTATTATTTTTATAAGTTGGGAGCAGGAAAGCTGGAAGCAAAATACTGCAGATGCTGAAAATCTGAAATAAAAAGAGAAAATGCTGGAAGCACTCAGCAGATCAAGGCAGCATTTGTGGAGAGAGGAAGATAGGGTTAGTGTAGACTTTGTCTACCTGTACTTTCAGACAGCCTTTAATATGGTACCTCACACTAGGTTACTTCACAAGATATACTCTTGTGGTATCAGTAGGGATTTGAAACGCTGGATTAGGAATTGGCTCCAATCCTACTGCCAAAAAGTTGTAGTTAACGGATGTGGTTCAGCCTGCAGGCATGTTACTAATGGTGTCCTCCAGGGATCGGTCCTAGGCCTACTACTCTTCACTGTCTTTATTAATAACCTGGATAGTGGTGTTGGGAGTATGGTCAGTAAGTTTGCAGATTACACCAAAATCTGTGCAAGGGTTTAGACAGTAGAGGAGTGCAATCAAATGCAAAAAGATTTAGATGTGCGAGGGGAGTGGGCTACACAATGACAAATGGCTTTTAATCGAGATAAATATAGCTTCATGCATGTTTGTAGGGCCAACACAGAATACACGTATCGTTTGCAGGGAACAATATTGAAAGAGGTTAAGAGAAAAAAAGATCTTGTGTTATTGTGCACAGATCATTGAAGGTTCTTGGCCAATGTAGAGAAACTGTAACAAAAGCCAACAGGGTATTGGGTTGTAATAATAGAACCATTCAGTATAAATAGTGAGTAAGATGAAACAGAAAAAAGGGACATATGACAGATGTCAGGTCGATAACACAAATGAGAACCAGGCAGAAAATAGAAAGCTCAGAAGGTAAGTTAAAAAGGAAATAAGAGGGGCAAAGAGAGAGTATGAGAATAGACTGGCAGCCAACATAAAAGGGAATCCAAAAGTCTTCTAGAGGCATGAAAACAGTAAAAGGGTACTATGAGGAAGGGTAGGACCGATTAGGGACAATAAAGGAGATCTACTCATGGAGGTAGAGGGGATGGCCGAGGTACTAAATGAGTACTTTGAATCTGTCTTCACCAAGGAAGAAGATGCTGCCAGAGTCTCAGTAAAGGAAGATATAGTTGAGATGCTGGATGAGCTAAAAATTGATCAAGAAGAGGTACATGAAAGGCCAGCTGTACTTAAAGTAGGTAAGTCACCTGGTCCGGATGAGATGCATCCTAGGTTGCTGAGGGTAGTAAGTGTGAAGCATCCTAAAGGCGGAGAGAGAGGTAGAGAGGCTTAGAGATTTAGGGAGGGAATTCCAGAGTTAGGGCCTAGGCAGCTGAAGGAACTGCTGAAGGCAATGGTGGAGCGAAGAAAATCCGGGATGCGCAACAGGCCAGAATTGGAGGAGTGTAGAGATCTCGAAGGGTTGTAGGAGATTACAGAGATAGGGAGGGGCAAGGCCATGGAGGGATCTGAAAACAAGGATGAGAATTTTAAAATTGAGATGTTGCCAGACCGGGAGCCAATGTAGGTCAGTGAGCACAGGGGTGATGGGAGAACCGGACTTGGTGCAAGTTAGGATACGGGCAGCGGAGTTTTGGATGAGCTCAAGTTTACAGAGTAGAAGTTGGGAGGCCAGCCAGGAGAGCATTGGAATAGTCGATTCTAGAGGTAACAAAGGCATGGATGAGGGTTTCAGCAGATGATGAGCTCAGGCGGGGCAGAGGCGAGCGATGTTAAGATGGTGGAAGTAGGCGGTTGATGATGGTGGGGATATGGGGTCGGAAACTCAGCTCAGAGTCAAGTAGGACGCCAAGGTTGGGAACAGTCTGATTTAGCCTTAGACAGTGGCCAGGGAGAGGGATGGAGACCGAAGACAATGGCTTCGGTCTTCCCAATATTTTATTGGAGGACGTTTCTGCTCATCTAATACTGGATGTCGGACAAGCTGTGTGACAAATCAGAGGCAGTGGAGGGAGTCGAGAGAGGTGGTGATGAGGGAAAGCTGGGTGGAACCACTACAGTCCATGTGGTGAAGCTGCTCCCAGTAGGGAGTTCCAGGACTTTGACGATGAAGGAACAGTGATATATGTCAAAGTTGGGATGGGTGTGTGACTTGGAGGGGAACATACAGGTGGTGGTGTTCCCATGCATCTGCTGCCCTTGTCCTTCTAGGTGGTGGAGGTCACAGGTGTGGGAGGTGCTGCAGTGCATTCTGTAGATAGAACACACTGCAGCCACGGTGCACGGTGGTGGAAGGAGTGAATGTTTAAGATGGTGGCTGGGCTGCCAATCAAGCAGACTGCTTTGTCCTGTGTGGTGTCCAGCTTCTTAAGTGTTGCTGCAGCTGTATCCATGCAAACAAATGTTTGCAGTGTTTTGTACTAGACTGGGTTCCTAGATCTGCAAACTCCACTTCAGAGCCACCTTATTCAACACCAAGGAACATTCTTAATACAGTTGATTCTATTTAAAAATAAAAGGAAAATACTGCAGATGCTGGAAATCTGAAATAAAAACAGAAAATGCTGGAAATACTCAGCAGGTCAGGCAGCATCTGAGGAGCGAGAAACAGAGTTAACGATTCAAGTCAATGACCTTTCAGTTCTGATGAGGTATTTTCTGTTTTTATTATAGTAGATTCTATGTCTGAAGTGCAAACTACAGCAGTGTGATTGTACTGAGCTTACCATAATTTTCAAGTTATGATCATGTAACAACTTTAGCAACGGCCGTGACCAATGGTAGAACGATATCATCCAGTGATTGATTTTTCTGTTTACAAACCTATTAAAATTTTAAAAAACTATTGCAAACTGCAGTGGCTGAACGATTTTTAAATGAAGTCTTTAAATCCTACTGCTCCTTATCCTCTGTTCTGGGGACTTTAAAAAGTTCATCCAAATTCTCTCCTATAAAACTTTCGGAGGGCTCTGCATTTCCCCCTGCCTTTAAAAAAAACTGGAAATGTGAAATAAAAACGAACAGTTCACCCGAAGAAAAGGTGTAAACTCCCCTAGCCTGTTCTCCTGGTGGATAGCGCCTGTCCCCAATGTAAGTTTCCAGCTCCCTTCCTGCCTGCTGCACGTCAATTTCACTCCGTGCTGCCGAACGCCCCGCAATGACGTCACAATGGAGAGTACGACCCCTGACCCGTCCCGTCGCGATGCACGCGAGTGTGATTGGCTAACAATTTAAAGCTCCCTGCTCTGATTGGTGTCATTCGCGCCGGCAAATTTGAAAGTTGTGGCGGGAGTTTCGGAGTGAATGAACCCGGGGGGACCCGCGCCTCGCTCGGAGTGAATGAACCCGGGGGGACCCGCGCCTCGCTCGGAGTGAATGAACCCGGGGGGACCCGCGCCTCGCTCGGAGTGAATGAACCCGGGGGGACCCGCGCCTCGCTCGGAGTGAATGAACCCGGGGGGACCCGCGCCTCGCTCGGAGTGAATGAACCCGGGGGGACCCGCGCCTCGCTCGGAGTGAATGAACCCGGGGGGACCCGCGCCTCGCTCGGAGTGAATGAACCCGGGGGGACCCGCGCCTCGCTCGGAGTGAATGAACCCGGGGGGACCCGCGCCTCGCTCGGAGTGAATGAACCCGGGGGGACCCGCGCCTCGCTCGGAGTGAATGAACCCGGGGGGACCCGCGCCTCGCTCGGAGTGAATGAACCCGGGGGGACCCGCGCCTCGCTCGGAGTGAATGAACCCGGGGGGACCCGCGCCTCGCTCGGAGTGAATGAACCCGGGGGGACCCGCGCCTCGCTCGGAGTGAATGAACCCGGGGGGACCCGCGCCTCGCTCGGAGTGAATGAACCCGGGGGGACCCGCGCCTCGCTCGGAGTGAATGAACCCGGGGGGACCCGCGCCTCGCTCGGAGTGAATGAACCCGGGGGGACCCGCGCCTCGCTCGGAGTGAATGAACCCGGGGGGACCCGCGCCTCGCTCGGGCCACGTCAGTCGCTAGCACCCTCGGTCCTGGTATCGGCCGGTGTGATTATTAGACGGATACTAGGGCGGAACATTAAACTTACACGAGTCTGTGTGGAGGGAAGAAGGGGACAAGTATCCAGCCTGAGGATTGATCCAGGGAAACAAATCCTGAGAGAGATTCTAACTAACTTGTGGATTGATCCATAGAATTAGAACTACACAAGGTTTAGAAACGTAAAACGGATAATATGTACAGTGAATTAGTGATACCCAGTAACTGAAATCTGCTGCAGGATCAATCCACATTCTGTGATTGACCCAGATAATCAAGTAAGTAATGCAAATGGTTCGGTGTGTTGTAGGAATGTTATAGATAATCCCGTGTACAATTAGGAATGAAGCCAATCCAGCACCACCAAGTAACTTTCCAATGGTACGATCTGCGACTGCAATTTGTTTGTGCATGGCAGTTGGATACACCAGAGTTACACTGTAATTCATCTGTTACATCCTTCTGGTGAAGGGAAAGCCAGTTCTGGGTCCCAGCATATGCACATAACGTATATGTCGGTATAATGACACAGGTACACATAATTATTTATGGGAACATGTGCACATCATACAAAGTAGTTTGGAAATTGTTTAAATGAGCTGGAAAGCGGTGAATTCCGTTTTAGAACAAACAACTGGTCTCTGAGGGAAACAGCTTGTAAATTATTTCTGACAAGCAGAAAATGCTGGAAACACGTAGCAGGCTGGTCAGCAATTGTGGAGAGAACAGACAAGTTTTCATTTCGGGTGCCAACCCTTCTTCAGAACAAGGGCCTTCAGATGAAGGGTTTGTACTCAAAACATAAGCTTGTCCCTTGGTCTGGGTGGAATTCTGACTTTCTACTACTTTTGGAGTCCAGAGCTTCTTTTCTGTTGTTTTTACTCTGTGGAAAAGCAGACTCTTAAGTGTTCCCATTTCAGTGAAACTTCATTTCATTTCACTGCTACCGTATTGACTTCAGTGAGTGTGGATATAGTAAAACTTCGGGGACTGAGAGGTATAGTCAGAACATTCTCCTTTAACCTCTGGGATTGGCCTTGAAGCCAGGTCATAAAGATAAGTGGAGTTCTCTTATACAGATAAAAAACAGAGCCTTTAGTCATCTGTGGGCTCAATGAAGTCTGTGCTTTTTGTTTGCTTGTGTGTGTGCAAAATGTCCAGTGTATTTGAAACCAGCCTGGCAATCATAGGAAGCAGAATAGAGTATTTTCTTGGTGTTGAGTGTCTGAGTCTCTGTGCTGACTGCCACAATTTTCACTCAGTGATGTAACTGAATCTGTGACTTTGCTATTTTCTCCATTACACGAAACTCAGTTAGAAATACTCAACATGCCAACACCTGATACAATAATACATCTAGTAACTAATGGTTTTATTTCAAATTGCTACGACAATTTTTGTTTTCATTCCAGGAATAGCATGTCCCCTGACCCTTCGAGTGCTGAGGTCCAGTGTAGTGTTACGATTGAATACCTCAACCAGGCTGGCCAGGCCACCAAGCGCAAAACTATTCGTAATGCCTTCCTCACCCTTGGACGCAATGAATTCCGAGACATTCTTCTCCAAGTACATGATGGGAAGCTGTCGCAAAACTTTGTCCTACGTGAAATCCAACTTTTCACGCGATTTATTCGGGATGGGAAGAGTTCCATCAAACTGGTTCCTGATAATATTCAGATCTTAGTTTCGAATTGTCCACCAGATAAGCTGAAAGTACTCTTTAAAACACTTTCTATCAAATACGCTGCAGATAAGAAGATCAGCAAACAGGTGAGTGACCGAACGCGGCTGCTCTCCACACTCCCACGAACATTTGATACAATCAGTCCTGTACAGGCTCGGGATGTGAAAAGAGCCAACGAGCTTCAATCGCAGGGAAATGTGCAGATACCAATTTCTACTAAAGGACTGAAGAATCAAATAGGTAACACTGGCCCAAGCAAGCAGATCAAACGACCACGGACCATTTCATCAGAAAACTGCCTGGTATGTAATCTTTTCCTAAGCTTCTTTATAGCGCTAGGTGGCAAATCAGAATGCCAAAGGGAAAACAGAAAGGTGGTTGGTTTGGAGGCTGATGTGGTATCACAGCTTTGGTGTACCAGTGCACTGTTATGGACCAGTTGTGCCTATAGCCAGTTTAAGTGTTAAGAAAGGCATCAAGCAGGAAATCTCTAACTTCTTCCAGTTCTGACGAAAGGTCATCGACCTGAAACATTAACTCTGTTTCTCTCAACAGATGCTGTCTGACCTGCTGTGTATTTCCAGCATTTTCTGTTTTTATATGCAGGAAAGAGATGCTTCTTTCATGGAGAGATGGAGAAGGTTGTAGGGTAGTTTCCCTCTGCTGTCCTTGTGCATCTATCCTTCTAGGGATCAGGGATAGGGCAGCATTGACAAAGGTCTGCAAGCAGTTTACCTACCTTCTAGGCCAAGGGACTGTGTGGAGATGGGGGCAATAGCTTTAAGAAGTTTTACTATGGTATTTATTATATAATGTGCCTAAATGAGGAGAAGCCTTACCAGCCCACATACAGCAAAAAATACTACATTTTTCATACTAGAGACTACATATTTTTTTTTGTTCTAATGTGCAGTTGGTGAACATTCCTATCCTTTTTACCTTTTGAGTACTGGGTTTGACTTCAGCCCAGGTGAATAGGGTGAAAGTCTGTTCTCTTTGTTAGCTGTAAGACTCCAGCGTGAAATGAGTTTGAACCAGTCCCAATTTCTACTGCGGGTGAATTTGCCACAATATCTGCCCATTATTTGACAATGTAAAACCAGTGTATCTACCAACCCCATTTGTAGGTTAAAAATTCTTGGCCCTTCTGGCACACTCTCTCGGCCATTCTGACGGAAGTGTGCTGGAAGGGCCTGGGTACAAATCTTTGAGATCTGATCTTGCCTGGGAGCTCCCTGAGGCCTTTGTTGGAAGGCGGTGCCTCTTCCTGTCCACAAGCAAGGCCATAGACACAGAAGAGGCAAGTGTAGGGCCCAAGGCCAGGTCTCCCTACATTGGGAGTTTCCACTTCCCTGGCCTAGGAGCAGGATGGGCAGATTTGGCGGCTGGTATGCCCAGTGAGAAGGCCCACCTTAGGGGTGCAAGCTAGAGACTGGCCTCGAAGATATAGGAATAGGAGTAGACCATTCAGCCCCCTCAAGTCTGTTCTGCCATTCTATTAGATCATGGCTGATTTGTATCTCAACTCCATTTACCCACCTTTGCTCCATATCCCTTGATACCCTTACCGACAAAAATCTATCGATCTCCGTCTTGAAAGCTTCAATTGACTTAGTATTCACAGACTTTTAGGGAGAGAGTTTCAGATTTGTACCCCTTTGTGTGAGATTTCTTTTTAATATATCGATACCCTTACAAATGGGCCCAAGTGGGCACGTTGCTCTTCTTTCCAAGGGGTAGGGTCAGCATTCCCCCACCCACAGTCTCAGCTGACTATGCCGTAGTGCATGGCCTCGGTAGGAAGGCAGGTGCCCGAGTTGCGCCAGTAGTGGTGTGGGTGCCCGCCGATGACATCTTGTATTAGGTGGCTTCCCCTGACTCAGCATACTGCTGTGTTGTCAGTGACAGGGGTCACTGGTGCGTGAGATCCCAATGTAATTGCTAGGATTGCTGGCACACTGGTTCTCTGGGCCTGTCTCAGTCAGTTTTTACTGGCCAAGCAGTAAAGCTTTGCTTGTACTGGTATATAAGTCCCAATTATGGTTTACAGGTCATTTACAAACCTGTGTGAAACTGCTCCAGCACAAGAGTTTACAGCAATTGAGGTTAAATTATTAGCCTCTTAGAGAAGCATGAGGATGGTTTGTATAGTTAATAGAATGCTATTCTTATGTAGTGGAGGATAATCTGTGTTTGGGCTCAATATTAGAGCTCTCTCTACATTTTATCTTTGCTATATCTGATATGGAAGTGCTTGATGCTGACACTGTAGCAAGAAATTAAAATAAAAAGAGAGCCTTTTTGATGTTTGTGTGTTGTCCTGATGCAGGTTACAGAACTGAAACCTGCCAAAAAGCCCATCTTGTCAATGCTAGTGGGAAGGAAGCTTTCGAAGGAACAGTCACATGTCCTTGGCATGATCCTCAAAGGAAAGAATATCTTCTTCACTGGAAGTGCTGGTAATTCAATAGCTGTCGTTAGGTTTAAAGAGGCAGATTATGGAGATGTTTCCTATAGAAAAATACTGTGGTCCGTGGCTCAAATTATAAATTATTTAGTCTGAGGTGGTTCAAAATATTATACAACAGTAAAGTAGAATGTTTGTTTGGGTCTATGATGAGTCCAAGTAAGGAACAGGCGGAGGTTTAACTTCTAGATTTATCCTGGAAATGGCAGAAATCCAACACAGCCAGGCCCTGCCATCTTCCAGTGGGTTCAGCCAGAGTTAGGACCAGAGTCCTGTGGAACTCTGAGGAAATTTGGGACCCCTCTGTTCCTACCTCTTGACCCTGCATTTTTACTCCAGGCCAGGATAGCTTAATTCTTTATTAATTTTGTCAAATGAAGTCTGTGTGGACCGGGAGGCTTGGTTAGTTAGCATGTTGTTATTTCACCTCTGCAATCTGGGTTGAAATCCAGGCCAGACTAATCCTTTCTCTGTTAGCTCTGAGGAATGTAATCAAAATTAGATTTTGCTAAATCAGTGTTTTGTGATTGCAAGTCCACAATACAAAACTTTCTATACGTAGGCATTGCCTGGAGCTAAATGGACAAGTATTACATAGAGAAGGGGAAGGCTAACATCTGAGGCAGAAATGTCCCACAGGATTGATTTTCTGAGGTTGGATCTAAGACACGTTGTTAGGACAGAGGTGACAGAGCTGCACCTTATTTCAAAGCTGTAATGGACTTGACTTGAGGTCCTTGGTGTTGACTGAGATAAAAGTTGTAAAATATCCTTTTACCGACACTGATTCTTCTCACCATATGTGTATAAATGTGTACTTTCCTAACCACTCACATGTTTTTTAATTTGTTTTAATTCCAAGGAACTGGGAAATCTTTCTTGCTGAAGAGGATTGTGGGAGCATTGCCACCAAAGAGTACGTATACCACCGCCAGTACTGGAGTGGCTGCCTGTCACATTGGAGGGACAACCCTCCATGCATTTGCAGGTCAGTTGTGTACCATTGAGAGATTTTACTCTCAGTTGCCAGTAATGAACCTGACTCCAATTTGGTTAAATTGGGGCTGAGATGATTGGCCTCCAAACAACCACTACCGTCTTCCTTTGTGCCAAGTTGTGTACCATTATTTAGTCTGAGGTGGTTCAGGTAAAGACGGCAAGGCCGGGCTGTGTTGGATTTCTGCTATTTCCAGGATAAATCTGGAAGTTGAACCTCCGCCTGTTCCTTATTTGGACTCATCATAGACCCAAACAAACATTCTACTTACTGTTGTATAATACTTTGAACCACCTCAGACTAAATAACGGTACACAACCTAGCACAAAGGAAGATGGTAGTGGTTGTTGGAGGCCAATCATCTCAGCCCCAGGGCATTGCTGCAGGAGTTCCTCAGGGCAGTGTCCTAGGCCCAACCATCTTCAGCTGCTTCATCAATGACCTTTCCTCCAACATAAGGTCAGAAATGGGGATGTTCGCTGATTATTGCAGTGTTCAGTTCCATTTGCAACCCCTCAAATAATAAAGCAGTCCGAGCCCGCATGCAGCAAGAGCTGGACAACATCCAGGCTTGGGCTCATAAGTGGCAAGTAACATTCGTGCCAGGCAATGACCATCTCCAACAAGAGAGAATCTAACCACCTCCCCTTGACATTCAACGGCATTACCATCGCTGAATCCTCCACCATCAACATCCTGGGGGTCACCATTGACCAGAAACTTAACTGGTCCAGTCACACAAATACCGTGGCTACAAGAGCAGGTCAGAGGTTGGGTATTCTGCGGCGAGTGACTCACCTCCTGACTCCCCAAAGCCTTTCCACCATCTACAAGGCACAAGTCAGGAGTGTGATGGAATACTCTCCACTTGCCTGGATGAGTGCAGCTCCAACAACACTCAAGAAGCTCGACACCATCCAGGACAAAGCAGCCCGCTTGATTGGCACCTCATCCACCACCCTAAACATTCACTCCCTTCACCACCGGTGCACTGTGGCTGCAGTGTGTACCATCCACAGGGCTGCTTCGACAGCACCTCCCAAACCCACGACCTCTACCACCTAGAAGGACAAGAGCAGCAGGTACATGGGAACAACACCACCTGCACGTTCCCCTCCAAGTCACACACCATCCCGACTTGGAAATATATCGCCGTTCCTTCATTGTCGCTGGGTCAAAATCCTGGAACTCCCTTCCTATCAGCACTGTGGGAGAACCTTCACCCCACGGACTGCAGCGGTTCAAGAAGGCGGCTCACCACCACCTTCTGAAGGGCAATTAGGGATGGGCAATAGATGCCGGCCTCGCCAGCGACACCCACATCCCATGAACAAATATTTTAAAAAGTCATATCACCTGTTCTGCACTGGGTAGAGTTGCGTCTGTCTAGGAGTCTTGAAGAAAGTGTGCTTTCCACCCTGCCTGGGGTACCTTCGTCTTCTGTTTACTTCTTACGTCTTCTGCCCCGCCAGGGGTGACCTCTTGGAACCCTTGTCCTCAGTCCTACTCCGCCTGGAGCTACATCTGTTGATTCGGATCGTTTGTTGAATTTTCGAGTAGCTGTTTGGCTGGCTTCAAATGCTACAAGTCCCACTCCTGCTAAATCTCTACAACCTGATATCAGTGCGAGGTGCTCTTTTTATGCCACTTTTGGGGGGTGGGCCCATGGCCAGCTATTGACAAGGGTCCTTGCTCTATTGGGGTCTCCCAAAAAGGCGAGGTGTCCAATGGTGCCTTGAGTTCTTTGTCTCGAAGAGAAAAAGGGATCAGCCTCCCTGTTATCTCCCACCCTTCAGGGGATTGCAAAAGCAGCTTGTATCCCACCTCTGGCCTCAACCAATCAGGACTTTACACAGTGGCTTGAGGCTGTTTTTGCCTCACGTTATCGGGTCTTGCCTTTGTGTCAAGGCTGGGAATCCATGGTTCCCTCGGCCTCCCCTGATTCCCTCAGATTCCAGACCAGGTCCTCCCTTCACTCCTTCTAATTCCAAGCCAGGTTTTATGGGCCTGCCTTGTAAGGCTCCATTGTTTTATGACTACCCTGTATCTGATAAGAGTCCTAGCTCCAACCCAATCAAGAATCTTTCAGCAGATAGCATGAGCAAGCCAGAGGGTGGAATGCGGAGGCTGGGTGCCTTTCTTGCATGTTGCTGTAATCTGAGAGCCCCCTGCCCTGATATCAGTCCTGCTCGATTCATACATCCAGCACCAGAGTATTTAATGACATACAATCATACAAAAGAAAAAGATACACGTGCAGACAGCATTATAGCTACCTCACTTGCCCACTGTACTATGAGCAAGGTACAGCATGGTGCAACTTTCTATAGTAAACTGGCACAAGACTAGGAATGAGCAAAAGGTTGTTTGGTGATATTTCAGCCACAGGACCACCAAGAGGGTCCAAATCAAACTGCACGTAACAAAAAAAATAAAGCACACAGTGGAGTGGGGAACTTTCCCGTGCCACAAGGCCTCTCAACAAGCTTGTAGCAGCAATATTCACTAATGCTGTGAACCTGACGATAAATTTTTTATAAGTCTAAAACTATTCAGTTTGTGTTTTCAACTGACCATATACAGTATAATGAATTCTCTCAAACTTTGAACTGTGGAGGTTTAGGACACAGGAGGAGGCTATCAATCCCATCATGTCTGCCGATTTTTGCTAGAACATTCCAAAATTAATCCTGCTACCCTGCTCTCTTCCCATTGCCCTGTATCTTCCTATGCTTCAAATGTCTATCCCCTTTTCCCTTAAAAGAAAGTCTGTTTAATCTCCAGGGAGTGATTAGCAACCCCAGATAAAATTCAAAAAAGAAGTGTGATATTTTTCTGTGGCATCCCAAGGTAATATAATGAAAACTCCAGGATATCAGCCATTACTGTCCAAATTGTTAACCAGCTCATTGCATTCCATACTGGAGTACAGAACTGGAGCCATTTTGTCTGTATTTTTGATGAAGCCGGTGACCTTCACTCTCAAACTTACCCAGCCTATCTGTCTGAACAAACCTCTCACTTCAGATGACATTAACACTTATTAATATTTTTCATTTCATTTATTTTCACTTGATTGAAAAATTCTTCAAACTTTTGTTGTCATTTTTTCAGTTGAGGGACTATTTTAGACTTTATTCTTTTATTACAGTTCCTACAATTTTTGGAATTTTTCTTAAGAAATGAGAACAGAAACAGGTATCAGCAACAGGTTGTCAATCATCCTCAGCACCAACTTGGCCATAAAACTTGATAGGGTCCCACTGGCTGCTGAAGAACCCACATTCACCGTACCCTGTCATAGGGCTTTTACCATGTTCTATGATTAGACAAAGTACACCAAGACCTTGTGAGAAAAACAGAGGGGCGAGAGAGAAAATAGGCCGCACACCCAATTGGTCCTTTACCAATATAGATGGTGGCTAATCGAGAAAACTGGATCAAATTCACACCGCTCAACCTGCCTCTATTTGTGTATACATGTGTCTTTCCGTGACAAAGTTATATAAACCATTGTATTATTAAAACAATTTATCATTGACACCTTTTGAGTAGAGGGTGTAGTTCACAGCTCAGATTATCTGGCTGTGCAGGTCCAACTGGCTAAGGATTCCAGATATCTTCATTTACCTACAGGCAAAGCTTCAAGCTGTTCCTTTTTAAGAGGAAGAACTCTTTGAGGAGCAAATTTAGAAAATGTTTGTTTTTTTAATGAAAGAAACACTAGGATAACACACAAGCCTCCCAATTATGGCTAGTGATGAGGTTCTATGAGTCTATCAAGTGAACAGACTCCTACCCTTGGTAAAAGGGGGGGATTTTTTTGAGGCAACAGGGGAATGCCTAAACACCTCAAATTAACAGGCCCTGACAAAAAAAAAGCAAAGAGCCAGGATCGGGTTGTCTCACTGCCAAAGTCCAACTATCTTGTCTTAAGGAACTAGTAGGGGAGTAGAATTGGACACTGTAAATGATTAAAACATTGTCACAAATGAAGGGGACTGTCTAAGAATTTGATGAGATTGAGGTAGTGGAAGGACCAAAGTGAACATTCGTCTCCTGTGTTACAAATTTTTAATTTATTTTGTCATTAGGAATCGGTTCAGGAAAAGCTCCCTTGCAACAGTGTGTCGAGCTGGCTCAGAGATCTGGGATCCTAAGACACTGGCAAAGCTGCAGACACCTTATCATAGATGAAATCTCCATGATAGATGGAGAATTCTTTGACAAACTCGAAGCTGTGGCCAGGTATGTCATATGAGCTGCAAGACCACTGATACAGTTTCTTCCTTTTCCATCTCGATTAAACATTCCTGACTTTATAATAAAACTGTATGTTGTAATGTTATCACTGCTTCACCTACCGTTGCTGCACCCTGTCAGTGGTTGAGAGGACATGTTCTCCATGGTTGACCATTAGGAAATGTGTGAGTTCCCCAGAGTAACTGGCTGTCAAATGTTGCCATCTTGCTTGTAAGGAGTCATCCGGCCTGTGCGCAGTGCTTTCACACAATAGCACATGAGATCTATTTTGTAAGTCCATTTGACCAAGGCTGCTAATGTTCCTTTGTACTTTGTGCTGTTTTACTGGTTATCCATTACAACATGCAGCTTATTACCTGTCCCTAAATGGTGCATTTCTAATGAACCTGCTAATGCTGCAGTGGTTTCTGTAAGTATAACTACTGTTACCAAGATGAAAATACTTATGGTCTCGCAGCTTGCTTTCTGTTCATGTAACATGATTGTGGTGATATTTAGCAGACCATTATCATAAATAGGGTAATTTGGCGACATCATCCAAAGACATGGGGTTAGCTTCCATATGTACACTAACGACACCTGGCTCTACCTCTCCACCACCTCTCTCAACCCCTCCACTGCCTCTATGCTGTCTGATTGCTTAACTTAGACGAGCCGCAATTGGGAAGATCGAAGCTATCATCTCCGGCCCCTGTCATAAACTCCATACCCTCGCCACTGATTTAATCCTTCAATTTCCTTCTTTGGCTTGGTGTCAATTTTTGTCTGATTGCGCCTCAGTGAAGCGCTTTGGGACATTTTTCCATGTTTAAGGTGTTGTATAAATGCAAGTTGCTATTGCAGTAAACATAAATGGATGTGATTACAATGGGTTTTTATAGAGTAGCGGCACTGAAGTTTTCAGTGGGTTCTTGTTGCCAAAGGGCTGATTGTTAGCTTGTATTTTAATCTACTTGAGGTGCTCTGTCCCAGAATGGAACTTGCTGGAGGCTGCAGTATACTTAGAGAACAGCAATGTAGAACATGACACACGTGCAGGGATCTTGACTTGAGAGACACTGGCAACTGCTTTGTTGACCTTTTTTATCGCTACCTAATTACAACACGACTGAGTGAGGCTCAGAAAATCCCAAGTATTAGTGCAATATAATTTTCTCAATTTGATATAAAAAATAAATAACCTATTCATGAAATGTTTCTGGATGACTCTCCCATTCCCTTGTAGTCACTGGTCAGTGAATGCCTTGAGGTTACACAGTGTTCTTTTTTGCTGTTGCAGGATTGTCCGAAAATGCAATGAGCCATTTGGTGGAATCCAGCTGATAGTTTGTGGAGATTTTCTACAGCTTCCTCCAGTGGCCCGGACCAAGGAAAAATACAACTTTTGCTTCCAGGTAATGAGTTGACTTATTTTACTTGAGAAACAGTATTTTCAAGGAAAGAAAGATTTCCACCACCATGTTTCTCAAGCGGTGCTCAGTACAATGAAACACTGATAGGCTCAGGTAGCTATACCATTGTATCTGATCCTGATGCAAGAGCTGTGATTGGGTTTTCTTGCACAGCCAGTACCTAACAGAAGACAATTACAAGTTGTCAACATGTAGTGCAGAGCAATCTGTATTTTCACTGTAAATATATGTAACTGAGAATGGCAGGTGTTACCATTTTTGAGCATGTCAAAATGGTCAGCGATTCAGCATCAACTGCCAAAAGTGTAAAAAGCTGGAGAGCCAGGATAGAATACTAGAGCCTGGTCTTCTGTTGCTTCCAAGCTTTTATTCACAGAGATCACCCTTACACATCACGCAGCCCCCTAGATAAGCTCCTTCCTATAAATGGACACATGAAAGTCCCCAGTTGATACCCACCACCTGAATACAATTAACACTAATATTGATATAAACCACATGGATACAATTAACAAAAGGGATTTCAGCCACTCCTTTAACCACTGATGATGTTTTGAGGATTTTGTTTCTAGTTCTTTGTGTTTGTGTTCAAAAGATTCAGTAGCCGTGCAATAGGTCTTTGGGAGGGAGAAGTAAAATGGCCAACTTGAACGAGATGTAGGGTGTTGACTGATCTGACTAGATTTGGGAGTTGGTTTTTATTATGATCTTGGTTGATACCGGATCATAATGAAAGGCTGCTCACAGAGTTATTTTCAGCTGCAAATTATGAAATAATTCACCATCCTCCATTAAATGAAGAGAACATACAATGGAAGATGGAGGGAAGAGGATACACTATGAGCGGAAGGAGAGAAAGTGAAACAAAGAGGAAAACAAACCTGGAGAATACAGAATTGTGCACACTGCAATGCATTATTTATTTCACAAACAGGAAAGAATTTACAGGAGATGACATTCTGGTCTGTTCCATTTCTTGGATTTCAGGAGCCTATGTTCAATTACTCAGTAAAGTGAATGTACTTTGCACTTTATTTAAGGCTAAGAGTTGGCAGAAGTGTATCCACATGAACATGGAGCTGATGGAGGTGCGAAGACAAACTGATAAAACTTTCATTGCAATGTTGCAGGCTATACGGCTTGGGAGGCAAGTATCCATCTTCGCAATGAGTATCTTGCATAAAAAACATCTTGTACCTCCAATTTTTAGTGATGCATTTAGTGACTAGTTCTTGTGTGTATGTGTGAGAGAAATTAGATATTCCATTAAGATGGATGAAACTTGCTATGTTTGACAAAAGGAAAATCTGTCCAAAGCAGACCGGGTATAGCCAGTCTGAAGCAGACTATATTAATGAATTTAAGCGGCAATTGAATGTGTTTATGGAGTGATGGAGAAAAAGGGATTGAGGGATATGGTAAGTAAGTGCCATTGATCTTCAAAAATTGATGAACTTTTGGGCCTAATAGCCTTTTCCAATTTCCAAAAGTTCTTGTATATTCTTACTAAAGGTTTTCTAAGTGTCAAATAAAAGTTCACCATGATTTAAATACTTGCAATTTTGTTAGTGATAACATCACTGAGCTGGGCCAAAAAAGGATCTGTCCCCTTCTCCAATCCCATGTGTTGAAAATAGCAGGCCATGATTTATTTTCTGTATTTTTCACTTAAGAGCAACATAGTAGGACAAATTATGTGGGCCAGTGAGAAGTAGTTGTGTCAGCCTTGGCTCAGTGGTAGCACTCTCTCCTCAGACTCAGAATGTCGTGGGTTCAAATCCCACTCCAGAAACGTGAGCACATAATCTAGACTGACACTCCAGTGCTGCACTGTTGGAGGTGCTGTCTTTTGGATGAGACGTTAAACCAAGGCCTCATCTGCCCTTTCAGGTGGTTGTAAAAGATCCCATGGCATTGTTTGACGAAGAGCAGCGGAGTTCACCCTAGGGTCCTGGCTGATATCTATCCCTCAACCAACATCGCTGAAACATCACCAGATAGTTGGTCATTATCTCATTGCTATTTGTGGGACCTTGCTGTGCACAAATTGGCTACCACGTTTCCCCATATTACAACAGTGACTACATTTCAAAAATAGTTGATTGGCTATAAAGCGCTCTGGGACATCCTGAAGTCATTAACGGCGCTGTATTAATCTCTTTCTTTCCAAATATAA
The DNA here is from genome assembly GCF_035084215.1 of Heptranchias perlo. Classification (NCBI taxonomy): domain Eukaryota; kingdom Metazoa; phylum Chordata; class Chondrichthyes; order Hexanchiformes; family Hexanchidae; genus Heptranchias; species Heptranchias perlo. Next base: position 25,777,346 of record NC_090333.1, read on the forward strand.
TTTTGATTAAAATTAATGGAGGTTCTGTTTTAATTCAGTTTTGAAGTCCATATTCTCTTGACTTTTTTTAAACAATGTTATTGAGGTAATAGCCACATCAAATAGAATTTATAGGACCTCAAAGGTAGACAAATCACCAGGCTTGATGGTTTACATCCGAACATCCTGATGAAAGCTTGGGAAGAAATAGCAGAGGCTCAGAATATAATTTCCCAAAACTCTGTTGAATGGAAGATTGTGTCAAGAGAACTGGAGTCTGGCAAATGTGAGGCCAACTGATACTGGGATAAGCTAGAAAATTATCACTCAGTTAGTCTCACTTCAATTATTGGTAAAAGAGTAGAGTCTATATTATGGGATCGTATTAGAAAGCACTTGTTAACCAGGACCAGTCAGCACAGATTTCTAAAAAGCAGGTTAACCAATGTAAAAGAATTCTTTGAAGAAATAAAAAATGATAGATGGAAAAAAATGCAGTGGATTTTTAAATAGCATTTGGTAGGGTGCCACATAGGAGACTTACCGAATTGAGGGGAATGTGGCCACAATAGATAGAGATATGGTTGGAGGGTAGAAAGCAAAGGGCAGGGGTAAAAGGACTGGACAGATGTGTTTCACAGGGGTCTGTGTTTGGGCTGCTCATACTATATACGTAAATAATCTAGATTTGGGAATTGAAGGAACAATATTGAAAATTGCCAATGACACTAAATTGGGTGGTATTGCAAATTGTGACAAGGATTATGAAAGACTGCAGGAGAACATCGATAGGCTAGCGGGATGGGCCAATAGGTGGCAGATGTAGTTCAATGTAGAAAAATGTGAAGTAATACATTTTGGAAGTAAAGACAGGGAAAGGAAATGTAACTTAAATGGTAAGATTTTAAATGGAGCAGAGTGACCTTGATGTATAGATAGCTAAAAGTGGAATTAGATAGGGCACAAAAAGGTAAAAGGAATCCTTGGTTTTGTATCTGGAGGCATAGAATACAAAAGCAAGGAAGACTTTAGGCCACAACTGGAGTATTATATGAAGTTTGGGGCAGTTCATTATTGGAAAAATATAAAAGCGACAGAAAAGGTGCAGCATAGATTTACTAGGATGTTACCGGCGATGAAGGGGCTACTGTTACAAAGACAGACTTGAGAAGTTAGAGCTTTTTTCATTCGCTGAGAAGGTTAAGGGATGACCTGACAGTAGTCTTCAGGATTATGCAGGGTTATGACAAGGTCAATAGTGATTGACTATTTGCATTGGTTGGCAACATGGAAACAAATCTAAGATAATCACAAAGAAATAAAAGGGAATTTAGGAAAAAAACATTGAGGGTGGTTAGAATGTGGAATTCTCTGCTACAAACAGTTGTTGAAATAGAGTCCATAAATTCTTTTTAAAATAAATTAGATGGTTGCTTGAGAAAAGAGGAATATTAAAGGGGATGGGGAATGGGCAAGAGTGTCGATTGAGACTATCTGGCTCATGTGGAGAAACAACATTGGTGCGGACTTGATGAGTTAAATGGCCAGTATCTTTGCTGCAATGTTCTGTGATTTGGTGATTAGCTTAGCAATAAGTAGTTGCCTCATGTGGCCCCTATTATCTTCGCCATTTCTTCTGTTTTATAACTCTGGACCTATTTAGTAGTTAATGCACTGGGCTTCTGACTGGAATATCACATTAACTGGCACTCCACTGCACCTGCCCCCCTGGGGTATTCTGTGTTGGTGGAGTGCACTATATATTTGAATAGGAAGGCGTAGATGGTGAAACACGGGCAAGATCAATCCTGTCACTGAAGGAAGACTCATTCTGTTGACTGTCTTGAAAGCAGCATCAATGGTGGAGGTCTGATTATTCTGTAGATGTATTTTGGAAATTACTTAAGGCTGTTCTGAAAAACAAATCTCTTGTAATCAGATGCCCAGAAGAGGTTGCAGTCCGATTGATCAACACAGCCTATCAGAAGATAGATCGAGATGGAATCCTAGCAACGCGACTTTGCACGCACAAAGACGATGTGGAATTGACCAATGAGAGAAGGCTCCAGCAGTTACCAGGTAATGGATGAAGATCCTGTGTAGAGTTCTGTGACTGATCCAGCCAAAGCCTGCCCTGTACTGCTGACAGACTTATTAAGCATTTACTTTATTGCAAACTCCAAATGTGCCTATTTCCAACCAGATTATCTGACCCATCAGGTTTTTAACCATTCAGCATTATTTGTAATTCCACAGCAACTGTTTAGTAAACAAAGGGTACACTTTGGGGATCTCATTGGATATAATCATTATCCATTAATGGGCCATCCAGTTTGTATTTATTGAGTTACATTGAATTATTCAGTGGACCTCCGTTGTGGGTCCTGATATGTTTTCTCTTTACACTTGGGTTTGTAATTTTATTTAATTTGAATATATTTGTGTTCTGGGAACTACATGCAGTGAAGATGAGAGAACTGCTCTGATGTCCTGATGATGTAGCTGCTTGTTCTGTGGGTGAGCAGTTGTCATGACAGTGCAGAGAGGAACTGCTCAATATGATGTCTGACTGTTAGTAGATTTGTGAGGTTGTCTGTTAGGAACAGGCCATTCAGCCCCTCGAGCGTGTTCCACCATTCAATGGGATCATGTCCAATCTGTATCCTAACTCCATTTTCCTGCCTTGGTTCCATATCCCTTAATACCCTTGGCTAGCAAAAATCTATTGGTCTCCGATTTAAAATTATTAATTGAGCTAGCATCTACTGCTTTTTGTGGGAGAGAGTTCCCCTTTGTGTGAAGAAGTGTTTCCTAACTTCTCTCCTAAATGGCCTGGCTCTGATTTTAAGGTTACGTCCCCTCATCCTGCACTGTCCCACCAGCGGAAAAAGTCTCTCTCTATCTACCCTATCAATTCCTTTCAAAATCCTAAAAACCTCAATCAAATCACCCGTTAACCTTCTATGTTTGAGGGAATACAAGCCTAGTTTATGTAATCTTTCCCATGGTGCCCGAGTAACACTGTGGTGAATCGACGCAGCTTTCCATCAAGGCCAATATATCCTCTTTAAGGTGTGGTGCCCAGAACTGTACACAGTACTCCAGATGTTGTCTAACCAGTGCTTTGTATAGCTGCAGCAAAACTTCCTCCCCTTTATATCTAGAGGGCTAGAATATTAAGGCTAACATTCCATTAGCCTTTTTGATTTTTTTTTGGTACCTGACCACTACATTTTAGTGATCTGTGTATGTGGACCCTTTAATCTCTTTGGACCTCCACTGTTCCTAGATTGTCACCATTTAAAAAAATACTCTGATCTATTCTGGCCTAAAATGGATAACCTCGCACTTGCCTGCATTGAAATCCGCAGTTTTGAACACTCACTTAATCTATCAATTTCTCTTTGTAATTTTATGCTTACATCTACACTACTCACTATGTCACCTATCTTTGTGTCATCGGCAAACTTGGCTTTATGGCTCTCTGTTGCGGTTTCTAAGTCATTAATAAATATGGTGAAGAGTTGAGGTTTCAGCACACATCGTTGTGGAACACCACTCGTCACTTCCCTCCAATTCGAGTACATACCCATTCTTCTAGTCAAATTAAAATAGTTTCAGTACAAATCTGATCAAGCAGGTAATACTTGTTTTATGACTTCAAAGTCTCTTGCTTTAGGTCTTCATAGTCTGTAAGTTGTGGTGATCCCCTGATGAAATCAGCTACTTTCAATGTGCAGCTTTCCATTTTGTTTTCCTTCACCAGGTGAGGAATGCTGGGAAGTAGAACATTATCACAGTCAGTATCAAGCAGTCCCAGTTCTGCTGTAACACAAGTTAAATGCAGGGTAAAGCTCCTCCCATGCTGTCTTAACCCCAGCCTCAGAAGAGCACTGCACTTCATCAGCATGAATTATTCTGTTTTCCTTATGACCTCTTCTGAGGGAGATTACAAATTTAATGCTTAATTATGGGGAGCTTTCTGTTGTAGACCCATTTTCTGTAGGATCTGGATTGAATCCAATTTAAATGTATTTCACTCAGTCCCTAACATCCAGCTGTGAATAAACTTCATCTTATTGATCTGGACTTGAATACAGCTCCCATTGGTGAAGGGACATTGTGCTAATCCACTGTGCCAAATAGCCAAAGCTTTCTGCAATAATTAAAAATAAATGTAAAGTAGCACTGGCTGAGTATCTTTGCAGCTTTAATGTTAGCAGGATACACATTGGGGAACAAACAGTAAGATATCGGCTAACTCCTTGCTATTATAATACACAGGAGGAAACATAGTAAAGCTGCTCAGTGAGGAGGTGAGCATTATTAGAAACTTTCTTTACATGTTTTTAGAAGTTTTTTCAAATGCTGAGTTAAAAGTCTTCTGATGGTCGCAGTGGTGTTACTGATTGGGGGGAAAAAACTGCTTGATAGTCCCAAGACTTTAATTAGTATCGTGTGAAGTCCATTGCAGCAATTTGCCAACTCCCCTTTCTCTTTATTTTCATTTCCATCCTCTTCTCTCCTCACACATTACTCCCTATTCTACAGCTGTGAGGGTGGTTCTGTGAGATACTACCAAATAGTAGACCATAGGGATCATTAGGAGATGAATTAGAGTAGCATGCGTGGGCAATTGTTCCATTTTTAAAAAAATTGAGAATCCTTGATGCAGGGGCCTGCAGACAGTGCAGAAAACTATGACAACTGGAAAAAGTAAGAGGGAGGTCATGAGTTAAATCAAGTAATTGTCAGATAACGCCATGTTTGGGTTTTAAAAGTCTGTGGAAATCTTTGCCTCCTTAATCTTTTCCTCCTTCTACAATCCACGGATTTGGGAAAGAATGCTGTCATGAGTCTTTATTTCAAAGCAGTGAAGTTGTAGAATGTTAGATTTGGAGGTTGAGGAACAGGAAAGAATAGTTCAGAGGAGCAAGGACCATAGTATTGATAAGAGTAAGACCATAAGAGATAGGATTAGGAGTAGGCCATTCGGCCCCTCGAGCCTGCTCCGCCATTTAATGAGATCATGGCTGATCTGATTTTTACCTCAACTCCACTTTCCTGCCCTTTCCCCATATCCTTTGACTCCCTTGCTGATCAAAAATTTGTCTAACTCAGCATTCAATGACCCAACCTCCTGGGGTAAAGAATTCCAAAGATTCACAACCCTCTGGGAGAAGAAATTCCTCCTAATTTCTGTCTTAAACGGGCAACCCCTTATTCTGAGACTATGCCCCGTGGTTTTAGATTCCCCCATGAGGGGTAACATCTTCTCGGCATCTACCCTATCGAGTCCCCTCAGAATCTTGTATGTTTCAGAGAAAAAACAAAAGAATTGGATACCAAGCTTTTTCTTGCATCCTAATAGGAATGGGTATTAGAATGGCCTCCTTCTGGTACGAGCACTTGATTTTCCTGGCCTCTGTTCAGCTCTCTGATACTGAGATCAGAAGCTAGCTATGTGCAGGAATCGCAGCTATAGGCATCAGTCCTACCACTCTGTGGTTACAACGTCCTGGAGCTCTGGTGTGTTCCATTGCCTTTAAGCTCTCACCTCTTAACATTCAGATAAGTCATAGGATTAGGAGTAGGCAGAGCAGCCTTGAGGACGAGTTCATTGAGTGCATCAGGGATGGATTTCTTGAGCAGTATGTAACTGATCCTACAAGGGGGCAGGCAACCTTGGACCTGGTCCTGTGTAATGAGTCAGGATTAATTAATAATGTCCTAGTTAAGGATCCCCTTGGAACGAGCGACCACAACATGGTTGAATTCCATATCCAATTAGAGGGTGAGAAGGTTGATTCTCAAACAAGCGTACTGAGCTTGAATAAAGGAGACTATGAAGGTATGAGAGCGGAATTGATTAAAGTGGACTGGGAAAATAGATTAAAGGGTAAGACGGTACATGAGCAGTGGTGTTCATTTAGGGAGTTATTTTACAACTTTCAAAATAAATATATTCCACTGAGGAAAAAAGGGTGTAAAAGAAATGACAGCCACCCGTGGCTAAGTAAAGAAATCAAGGATAGTATCCGACTAAAAACAAGGACATATAAGGTAGCCAAACTTAGTGGGAGGATAGAAGATTGGGAATTCTTCAAAAGACAGCAAAAAGTAACTAAAGGATTGATTAAGAAAGGGAAGTTAGATTATGAAAAGAAATTAGCAAAAAATATAAAAACAGATAGCAAGAGTTTCTATAGTTATATAAAAAGAAAAAGGGTGGCTAAGGCAAACATAGGTCCCTTAGAGGATGAGACCGGGAAATTAATGGTGGGAAACATGGAGATGGCAAAAATGCTGAACAAATATTTTGTTTCAGTCTTTACAGTAGAGGACACTAAGAATATCCCAACACTGGACAAACAGGGGACTCTCGGGGGGGAGGAGCTAAATACGATTAAAATCACTCAAGAGATGGTACTCAGTAAAATAATGGGACTCAAGGCGGATAAATCCCCTGGACCTGATGGCTTCCATCCTAGGGTCTTGAGGGAAGTGGCAGTAGGGATTGTGGATGCTTTGGTGATAGTTTTCCAAAATTCCCTGGACTCAGGAGAGGTCCTGGCAGATTGGAAAACTGCTAATGTAACACCGTTATTTAAAAAGGGTAGTAGGCAGAAGGCTGGAAATTATAGGCCAGTTAGCTTAACATCTGTGGTGGGTAAAATTTTGGAGTCTATTATTAAGGAGACAGTAACGGAACATTTAGATAAGCATAATTTAATAGGACAAAGTCAGCATGGCTTTATGAAGGGGAAGTCATGTCTGACAAATTTGCTTGAGTTCTTCGAGGATATAACGTATAGGGTGGATAAAGGGGAACCAGTGGACGTAGTGTATTTAGACTTCCAGAAGGCATTCGACAAGGTGCCACATAAAAGATTATTACTTAAGATAAAAAATCACGGGATTGGGGGTAATATTCTGGCATGGGTGGAGGATTGGTTATCAAACAGGAAGCAGAGAGTTGGGATAAATGGTTCATTTTCGGACTGGCAACCAGTAACCAGTGGTGTTCCACAGGGGTCGGTGCTGGGTCCCCAACTCTTTACAATCTATATTAACGATTTGAAGGAGGGGACCGAGTGCAACATATCAAAATTTGCAGATGATACAAAGATGGGAGGGAAAGTAGAGAGTGAGGAGGACATAAAAAACCTGCAAGGGGATATAGACAGGCTGGGTGAGTGGGCGGAGATTTGGCAGATGCAATATAATATTGGAAAATGTGAGGTTATGCACTTTGGCAGGAAAAATCAGAGAGCAAGTTATTTTCTTAATGGCGAGAGACTGGAAAGTACTGCAGTACAAAGGGATCTGGGGGTCCTAGTGCAAGAAAATCAAAAAGTTGGTATGCAGGTGCAGCAGGTGATCAAGAAAGCCAACGGAATGTTGGCTTTTATTGCTAGGGGGATAGAATATAAAAACAAGGAGGTATTGCTGCAGTTATATAAGGTATTGGTGAGACCGCACCTGGAATACTGCATACAGTTTTGGTCTCCATACTTAAGAAAAGACATACTTGCTCTCGAGGCAGTACAAAGAAGGTTCACTCGGTTAATCCCGGGGATGAGGGGGCGGACATATGAGGAGAGGTTGAGTAGATTGGGACTCTACTCATTGGAGTTCAGAAGAATGAGAGGCGATCTTATTGAAACATATAAGATTGTGAAGGGTCTTGATCGGGTGGATGCAGTAAGGATGTTCCCAAAGATGGGTGAAACTAGAACTAGGGGGCATAATCTTAGAATAAGGGGCTGCTCTTTCAAAACTGAGATGAGGAGAAACTTCTTCACTCAGAGGGTGGTAGGTCTGTGGAATTTGCTGCCCCAGGAAGCTGTGGAAGCTACATCATTAGATAAATTTAAAACAGAAATAGACAGTTTCCTAGAAGTAAAGGGAATTAGGGGTTATGGGGAGCGGGCAGGAAATTGGACATGAAGCTGAGTTCGGATCGGTCAATGCCCTGTGGGTGGCGGAGAGGGCCCAGGGGCTATGTGGCCGGGTCCTGCTCCGACTTCTTGTGTTCTTTAGATTTGTGGTTGGGATCAGATCAGCCATGATCTTATTGAATGGCGGAGCAGGCTCGAGGGGCCGATTGGCCTACTCCTGCTCCAATTTCTTATGTTCTTATGTTCTTATGTTCTTATAACTCTTTGACTGCGAGAAATGTTAGATCTTAAGCATGGCTTTCAAATCATGGACTGAGGTTGAGAGGAAGTGTCTGGTGTATTTTTTTAAAAATTGCAAGTTTACTCCCAATTTTCATGGCTTGTATTTAAAACCTATGGCTATTCAGCACTCGCATTTCAGCTGTGGAAAATGTTAGATTTTGTCTGAATTCTGGTTCACTGATCTCCATTTGATGCTAAACAGGGTCCTGTTTGGTGTGTTTTTAATAGCAAACTGGAAGGAAGGGGTGAAATATATTGCCCTAATATTCACGTTTTTATAAACTTGTTCCTGTTACATATGTATCTTTCGTGTCTGGACAAGAAACTTGTTGATTTTTCAAAACAGTGAAATTAATGGGGCAATCTTATTCCATAAAATTTCAATGTCATGAGCAAGTTTGTATGAAAAGTAATTTGTTTTGGTTATGCAATTATTGAAAAAAATGACTTCAATTTAAGTGATCGACATAGAATCATAGAATGGTTATAGCACAGAGGGAGGCCATTCGACCATCGAGTTCATGCCGGCTCTCTGCAAGATCAATCCAGCTAGTCCCACTCCCCCGCCTTTTCCCCTTAGCCTTGCAAATTTTTTCTCTTCAAGCACTTATCAAATTCCCTTTTGAAAGCCACAACTGAATCTGCCTCCATCACCCCCTCAGGCAGTGCATTCCAGATCATAACCATTCGCTGTGTAAAAAAGATTTTCCTCATGTCGCCTTTGGATCTTTTGCCAATCACCGTAAATCTATGGCCTCTAGTTCTTGACCCTTCCGCCAATGGGAACAGTTTCTCTCTATGTACTCTGGCTAGACCCTTCATGATTTTGAACACCTCCATCAAATCTCCTCGCAACCTTCACTGCTGTAAGGAGAACAACCCCAGCTTCTCCAGTCAATCCACATCGCAGACACTCTTTGTACAAGTATCTCTTAATGTGGTTATATGAATGTTAGTCACTATTCTCTGCATGTGGAAGTGATGTATTGATTCTGCATCCAGGTCTAATCACCAGATTGAGGTTTTTGTGCAGCCTCCCTTCAGGAGCAAATTGGGTCCCTTTATACCTGGACAAAGCATGATCTGTTTAGCTGTACTGGCTTGTTAATGAGACAGTTGGACTTGAGCAGGACTTTGTAACAGTTCAGTATTATCCTATAATACCTACATTTTTATATTATACTTATTTTTTTTGGTGCTCATCATGTTGAGGGATATTAGTGTTGGACACCCGGTATCAGTGTCGAACACAGATACAAGCTAAAGCTCCTCCTATTCTGGCCCAATAATGTGCTTCAGTCCCAACCATGGATGAGCACACCCTATTGCACCAGTATCACTAATCTTTTTCCATTTGTCATACCAACCACCCTTGGGCCTTATAAATGAGAGACATAGAGAGGAGGGCAAAATCAGCAGCAGTACCTGGGATGGGATACAGGGAGATGGTGAGACTGTGCCCTCAGACCTCCTTTTTAAAAAAAAAAAATCTTGTGTGTTCAACATTTGTATCCTTTTCAGGCTTTCATGCACTTCAGTATTGAGTATAACTACAGCTTAAGTTATAATCCCATCTCGCAGTGCACTTTTAGTGTAATTACTTGCTTTTGCATGTTATAAGCTTTTATTCAGGATTGTTCTTGAGTTGTCAGCTTTGTGGGAACTGTGTCAGTTTTTTAAAAACTGTGGGTCTAGATTGGTAAATATGAAGCCTAATAGAGTAGTTTAGTGCTCTTGCCCATTATAAGCTGAATTAACACTCATGTAGGACCCTTGTAACCAGCAGACAGAAAAGATTTCATCCCATCAGTCTACGCTGGATTTGAATGCCAGTTCCAGAGGTGAAAGCCCAGTGTCCAACCCACTACATTATCCAGTTCCCTTCCTATGTATAATTTTAGTTTTACGATGCCAGGGCTGGCATTTTGATTTGGAGCAGTTTGAGGAACCTCAGCTGTGTATTATTGTCCAATTGTTGCCTGATTCTGTTTCCAATGTACTTCGTACTGGAAATGATAGACTATAATGTGTGTGAGAGACAGCAAAAGTATAGAGGCCACAGGGAACTGCAGGAATAAGAATGTACTTAAAAATATATTAAAAGCTTGTTTTTATTCGCACTAAAAATATTCTCCAGAAGGATGAGGGTCAATTTTTTTGGTTTTGGGGTGGGGTGGGGCGGGGGGGTGGTGGGGGAAGAGATGGAATTTTTTTGGGTTTTTTTTTCCCTTACGCCTAGCAGCATTACACCGACACCTTTGGTAATGTTGAGCTGGGAGCTAAATGACAGTGGCTTCTTGATTTTTCTGGTCTCTGCTCAGGTCTCTGACACTGATCAGAAATTAGCTGTGTGTGTAAAATCACAGCTCTAGGCATGAGTCCTACCACTCTGTGCTACAATGTGTTGGAGCTCTGGTATGTTCCATTGCCTTTAAGCTCTCACTTCTTAACATTCAGATAAGTCACAATAAGCCACTCTTTGACTGCAAGAAATGTAAGACCTTAAGTAGACTTGTGACCTATTACCCTTGTACTGCAGAGGAGGAGCTAGGTGACTGAATTGACTGTAGTCTCTGTGAAGTACTCTCCTGCTCATTTTTATCTCTGTGTTTACAGGAGAGGTGCACACATATGAGGCTGTTGATAGTGATCCCATGTTCACACAAACATTAAATGCACAATGTCCAGTAGGACAGACACTGCAACTGAAGAAAGGGGCACAGGTTAGTATTTACTATCAAAGTCTACTGTCTCTGCACTAGATCTGGTTAGCTCTGGTATTTTAACTTCTTACTCCTTTTATTTATTCCCTCTTTTCCTTCCACCCCCTTACTGTGGGTAGCTGTCGATTTTCTTTCTCCATTAGACCCTAGGATATGATTTATATTTAAACCTGTTTGATGTCCTGGCTCAAAACAGTGCTAGACTATATTGCCCATTGATAGCCAGAGGAAAATCCTGGATGCCAGTGTAGAAACAGGGAGACCCTGTTGTCTGAGGCAGTAACCAAGGGATATTTCATGTATAGGGACACCTCTGACCATACCTGTTCTCCATCTTGAACTGGTTTGCTTTGTTCCGTAGGTGATGCTGACTAAAAACTTGGACATACAGCAAGGGATGGTGAACGGTGCTCGAGGAGTTGTCATAGGCTTTGAACCCGGAAATAAATGTAGGTGCTCATGCGTGACCACTGAAGCTGTCGTGAGGTGGATGAATGTGGTTATAATTATTTCAAAAGTAGGAGAGGTGGGAAAATGTTTTTATGCTGACTGATTTCCATCCAGCAAAACAGAACAATAAGGAATTTTAGTGGTACTTTTGATAGTAAGAGGGCAGTCAGAAAAAGAAGTGCGACCCATAAAAGGTAAAAACAGGGCACAACTGAGGATGAAGATATGGTTAACCATCCCTAGGCTTTATAAACGAGACACTACTGGGGAAAAACACAAGTAACATGTTCTCTAATTGCTACCAATCCTGTGTTATTTAATTAATTTATTAACTAAATAAATTAAATAAAATTAAATTTTTTCATTGTAAAAAAAGTTAATAAACATACCTTAAACAATGTCGCCTGGACCTCCCTTCTCTGATCTCGATATCCGATGTCTCCCCTCTGGCCTGTCAATCAGGCTGGCTGCCGGGCGCGAAACCCATAAGAGGCATTGATTGGCCTCGTTAAGGTCGCAATCTGTGATCATGGTCCGCCTACTTCCCTTCCGCATTCTGCACCTGCAAATACCCCCAACCTACCCCAGCACTCTTCCCGCTGGCATGAAAATCATGCCCAATATGTCAGTGGGCAGAACAAATGCAAAACGTTGCATGCAGGAGGAAAAAATGGATATTGTAAGTAGCCAGTGAGTTATGTCAAGATAGCTAAGGGTCAAATTGAGAGAGACCGGGAATATTAGACTCAAGACTTCACAGTGCTTAACACTAATAAACCAATTATTGTGTCGCAGCAATCAAAACAAATGGAAAGCTGAACTATACAGCCAAAATGTTAAAATACAGGTGACAGGAAATTACACTTAAATTGCACAGTGCTCTGGTCAAACCATTCCCTGTGTACGGTGTCCAGTTCTGGTCACCGAGATACAAGGGAGGAGTCTTGGAGACATGAGACCGATCCCTTGTTTCAGGGGATTGAGGTATGGGGAAAGACCGAAGAAACTTGATCTTTTCAGCTTTAAAATAATGTGATTTGAAAAGGGAGTGCATCGAGGCATATAGAATAATAGTGTAGAAAAGGTAGATCTGCAACATTATGATACATTAAACTGATAATTGGCACAGTGAAAGGAAGATTTAGGACTCCTGTCGGGTAGATCATAACAAAGAGTCACTACCTGTGGGATGGTGGAGGTAGAGTAGTGAAGGCAAAATCCCTGGAAGATACAACTGGATGCTGTGATGTGGAGGGGCTAAATGGTCTTCCTTGTCCATACGGTGTTTCCAGGGACTCGAGAAACTGTTTTGGATATATTAAAGATGCCCTTTGTTGTATTCAATATTCACTTAGTGCTGATTTCCCTGGCATTGCATGTACCATTGGGAAGGGTTCAGAGCAGAATTTGTCCCTAAGGCACAAGGGAAGTGGAAAGTTGAGTCACATCCTAGGTGCTACTCTTTTGTACACTTGCTTATGTTGAGCTTCAGAACAGTTGAGAATGGAAAGAAAGTTGCAGGAGAATAATGTGTGATCCAGAGAAACCTAAGGATCAGGGGAGGGAGGAGAATAACATTAGGTATTGAATGAGAAGTTTTTGAGTTGAATGTGAGAAACTAGGTGGTTCTCCATACATTTTTGGTTTTGACTGTGTTGGGTCTCTGTATATATCATGTGCCAGCCACAGAGTGGTTATATGTTACACAGACCTAACTCAATAATTGAAATATATGTTCTATTGAGAATTTTTTTTTCCCATAGCATTGCCCCAGGTGCGATTCTTGTGTGGTGTAACGGAAACGATAAAGCCAGAACGTTGGTTGGTTAAAGCTTTAGGTGGGATCTATTTGACGAGACAGCAGCTGCCTCTGAAGTTGGCCTGGGCCATCTCAATTCACAAGAGTCAGGTATGCAGTCTCCTTTAAAGGTGCACCTTGCACAAGATGTTGTGGTTTTGTGGCAGAAGGATTATACACTCTATAAAGATGTATTTTGGGATTTTTGAAAGAATGCATTTATATATCACTTCTCTCATAAATCTCTCCAAGCACTTCATAATTAATTACTTTAAAGTGCAGTGAGTGCTATGTTGGCAAATGCAGCAGCATTTTGTGCAAAGGTAGTGTTGGTTGAATGAGGAATATTGGCCAGAACATTGGGATAAATCCTTGCTCTTCTGGTGGTCCAGTTGGCGCTATTCTAAGAACAGTCAGACCAATTTAATGTCTCATCTGAAGGACAGCACCTCTGATCGTGCAGCATTCCCTCAACAGTATCAGCATAGATAATGTAGATCTGTCTGGAGTGGGCCTTGAAGCTATAACCATCTAACTCCAAGGCAAGAGTGCTGCAAACTGAGCCATTTGAAGTTATACTGGAAAATATTTTCAATTTAAACTAACTTGTATGTGTAAATTTGAAAATTCAGATACTATTTTCCCTAATTGTTTATGGATCACATCCTCCTAAAAGCTGCTGATAAATGCACGTAAACCCTTGGTATTAACATCTTAGACAATCAACCCACATATTTGGCTGCATTACCTCCTTAAAATGGAAGTCCAGGAGCCTTTTATGTTTAAAGTATTTCCCAGTACTTACGTTTTTTTTAAAAATGCACAACTTAAAAAAAAATCATTTATTTTTAAAGAAAAAACTTTGGATTTCCACACTGAAGTGAGACCTGATATTTCAGGTTTCCTTCCTTCCTTGGCAGCTCTGGCAGTGTTATGAACTGAGGTGCTACTTGCATCCTGGAATGGTCCATTAATTTTAACTGGGGTTGCAATTTCAGAACGCAACGGGAGCTAATCAGACAACACAATACCAGTCGTAAGCCAGTTCCTCATATCTGTGTTTATTTTGTTTTGGTGTTGAAATCCTCATTCAGTGCTCCAAGGGTTAATATATCATTTTTTCACACTGAATGCACAAGGAACGGAACAGACATTTCATAGACTGACTGTGGCTGATATTTTCATTCTGTAGCTTCAAAGCCTCTCCTCCAAGCCTCCTGGGCACAGATATAGATTCTTGTAGGTGGGGCTCTTCAGCTTTGCCAGTTAAGCTTGTGATCTATGTATAAAGATTAATTAAGAGATGGCTTAGGGCTCTGCAAGCTTTTGTTGGAGAGGGAGTCAGTTACTGGAAGAGATTACATTTGATGGACACTCTAGGCACTGCAGTTCTTTTGACACGTTTCCACTAACCAGAGGGAACAGTCTGTGCCTGGAATTGGCAAATGGAGAGAAAACAAATACACGTGTCCCTTTTGTTTGTTTCCGACAAATGCAGACAAACAGATACAATTCATAATACAGATTTTTTTTTAAAAAAGCAAACTTGGAAATCTGAAATAAATAAATGCTGCAAAAATGCAATGGGGTACATCTTGACTTTGTGCGATGGTGTAAAACATGAGATAGCGAATTGGCAACGCATTGTACATCTCTCCCAATATTTTATTTTTTTAAATTTTATTTTCATTGTGGAAATAAAAATCAGGAGGGATGTAAAATGGGCTGCCGATTCGCTATCTCGATTTTGTGCAATAATGTCAAACATGAGATTTACCCCAGTGGGTCTTCACAGCATGTAAAAAGAGAAAAATTAGATTAATGCTTTGGGTCATCCCTTCATCAAAATGTTCTGCAATTCTGATGAAGGGCCTATACCTGAAATGTTAACCTACCTTTTCTCTCTTTCAGATGCTGACATAAAATAGAAGATACTATTGTCTACTTAATTCATAATTTGTTCCAAATTTCCTATACAATCAGAATTTTTTTTTAAATCCTTGGTTTCTTATTCTTTGTTAGTGCGCCTCACCACTAGAAGACTAAGTTCTTCTCAGAACCTTCTCCAAAATCGCTGTTGAGATTATGAACTCCCTGCATTGGGAAATCATGGTGTGAACCTACATCCTAGCACTCCATTTAAATATGAAAACAATTCTCTTTTGTGTGGAGTTTGCTTTTGGTCTTGCATGTCTTGTTGATCTTAATATGTTGATATATTGAATATATCTAGCTTTACAATGTTAGGTGGGGGAGCGAATAGGAAGATTGGGAAGAATGGGCTAGAATACAAATCACTAACCCTCCCCCATCTAATTTCTCAACCAACACATTAGACAATATTCGATTTTAAGATGAGACCATTATTTATCCTTTTTGTGACTCTCCTTACACCATCTCCAGGATGTGACCTGCTCCCAGGCTCTTCTGAAACAGGCAGTAAAGAGATGCATGGGAGCCTGAGGTGACTGACATTTTCTCTTTGTGTGTGTCTCTCTCTCTCCCTCTTCCTTTCCCTTGTATCCCATCCCTGGTGACTGCTTGCTGTCTTCCCATAATAACATGGATGAAATTGGGAACTTGAAATGTAACTGCTGACCCATTACCTTTAGCGATGGCAGCTTTACTTGTGGTCTCTTCAATTTTTATATGTATAAATATGGACTGGTTTATGCTCTTCAGAAGATCACACAGCCTCATGGTCTGTCTGCACACTCAATAAAATGAAATGGCATATTCCTTTTTTTTTTGAAGCTTTGTTTCTATTCCTTTGCTTGCTCGCCTCCCTCCCCCCACTCCTAATCCCATGAGAAGCTCCTAGGTTCTCCTTGCAACCTTCCCGACACCATAGTTGAGACTAAGTGCTTGCTGCTTGAGGAAATCGGGTATTTGTGCTCCTGCCTGTGGCAGCAGCATTTCTCCAGCATGTCTCAATCTCTCAAAGATTAGTTCTTAAAAGCTGTGCTTCATCCCATTATAATCCCCCAAACAGAAGCAATATTGAATAGAAAAATCATTTGACTTTGGCTTGGTTGTGAACTGCTGGGACTCCATGTGTCGAACCAGGAAAACACACATGATATTTGTTGAACATTTTTTTATTGGACCAGCATCATACATTTAAATGTTATTCCTGATTCAAGAATTCTATGTAACTGTGGGAATTGTGCTTGGTCAGGTGTGTGTGTGTCTGGAGTAACAATATTGTGATTTATCTTATTTGTCTCAGGGCATGTCATTAGACTGTGTGGAGATCTCGCTTGCACGAGTATTTGAAAGCGGTCAGGCATATGTGGCTCTCTCTCGTGCTCGAAGCCTGGAAGGTCTTCGAGTGATGGACTTTGACAGAAAAGTGGTCCATGCTAACACTGACGTCCTACGTTTTTACAGCAGATTAAAAAAAGAGCGGATCCTGATGCAGGTGAGCGAGATCTGAAGGGGGGAAGGTACGTCAGGCCTAAATTTCAGTCCTCCGAATTTGTCAACCTGCAGCCCAGGTTCAGAGGAGGGCACAGCTCCAATATTCACAAGGTCTACTTTGGGTATAAATTTGATTTGTTTTAGTTTTCAATATATAATCTATTTTATCATGGAAACTACTGCTCTGCAGGAACCCTGACATTTTTTTATACTCTGAACTAATCAAATATTTTTCATATTCTAAATCCGTAGGGCCGATTTTAACTCCCGATGGGAGGATGGTAATCCCGCGTTGGAGTATGAGTCGAAGGCCCGGCAGGTTTTGACTGTCGGGCCTCATTTGAATGCCGCCAGTCAGCTGCTTAGCCATTTTTGGCAGAAAGCATCAATTGGCTGGTGGGGGGGGGGGCTCGAAGATTGGGCGAATAGGAGATGGAGCTGCTCTATTTTAGCTGCTGCCTGCTCCTTTCCCACCAATTGGGGAGAGTTAAAATTCCCCAGCATATGCCATTTTCTGACCTGTTACCAGATCTTTGCCACTGTTGCTTGCCACCTTTCCAAATAGATTCATCTGATGAATGGATAATTGCAGGAACAAAATGTGTTCTATTGCTTGGTACTGCACTGCATTTGTACTTCAATTACATTACTTGTCTACCTCCTTTACACACTACGAAAAGAAACTTGAAGGGATTGGCTGCTGTAGTTGGTTAGTAAATTGTTCTTTCACCCCTGGGACCTTGGTTTGAATCTAGGCTAAAACAATAGAATAAAAAGTCTCTCATCTATTCTATCCCGGCTGGAAGATTACCATGTGAAAAGAGCTGCAATAGCACAGATCCTAGAGAGTTCCAGATCACAGAACAAAATTGTCTATTATTAAGCACTAAATTGGCAATATCACTTTTGCCACAAAGCTGGAAATGGAAAGGCCTGTCTGGAGCATTGAGGTGTGCTTTTCTGTTTTTGAGGGTTAAAGTAGAGGCAGGGTAGAACAGTGAATATCAGGGTTTTCTGGGGAGGCCTCACAAATAATGATAAACACTCCTAAGGATCCCTTATCCTAACTTCCAAAAGACAGTCACCCACCCAAAGGATAACACTGTAGAAATGTTTTTTATCAGCATACCGCAACAGAAATAACATGCTAGTGAGTCAACAAATGCAAAAAAAATATAGAATAGAAAATTCCCAAGACATTGGGCACGCTTTTATCATGCTGGCGGGAGGAGAGCGGTGTGGGAATTTTCTGGTGCGAAACCTGGAAGGGAAGTAGGCAGATCGATCACAATGAGGCCAATCAATACCTCATCCGGGTTTCACACCCTGATTGACAGGCTGGCTGCCTATCAGCAGAGACCAGCTACGCATCTGAGAAGGGGGAGGGGGGGAGAGAGAGAGAGAGAGACCTCATCAGCCGTTGGCGGAGATGTTAAATTCGGATTCTGTCTGTCTATTCAGGTGGACATTAATGATCCCAGGGCACCATTCAAAGAGGAGCAGAGAGTTCAAGGTGTCCTGGCCAACATTCATCCCTCAACATTTTCACCTGGTCATATTAACCGATTGCTGTGTGCAAATGGCTGTTACATTTGTCTACATAACAGTCACTGTACTGCCAGAGTATTCATTGTACGTGAAGCACTTTAAGACATCTAGATGATGTGGTACGATGTAAATACCCTTCCTTTCTTTCTTTCCTTCCTTCATCTAACCATTCGGAAGGTGTTTTATCATTAGTAAAGAGTCATGAGCTCAAGAATGATTCCGTATTAACTGCAATTTCCAGCCTGCAATCTTGCGCATTTCAAGCCTGTGTACCCAGTGATTCATCAACACAGCATTTTTTTAATAAAAACTTGAAATGGGCAGAACATAATAAAAGTTTTATCACTGCACTTTGGCTGAATTTTAAAAGGAGGTTTAATAGATCATTGAACTAGTCAACTGTTGAAAGTGGTGTTAGGAACTTCGAGAAGCAATATTAATGGTTAGAAACATATTGATTTGTTGCAAATGATAGGTTGTGCCTTCAGCATAGTGTTGGGAATTTCTCCAGAATCTATAGTAACAGGAGTGTAAACGTTTTTCCTGGAAAGTTTGCAAGAATGTTTGTGCTGCAATGCCTGTTGAATTATTTTCTCTCTTTTAACTGTTCTTTGTTTTGTTAATTGGGTGCTGATGAGCTTTGAACTTATTTATTCCCCTTCCCCTTTGTTTCAGTCCTCACTGAATGGCTACATTGAAATGGAAGATCAGGAAAACCAGATTCCTTTTAGACAGCAGAGCGTGCTTTGATGAAGATCCTCCTCTTCTCCAGGCCTTTGAGAATCTCCATTTTAATCTTGATTTGTTGTACCTTGTGCTGATTTTTAATATGTATTTTAAACTTGTCTTCCATTTTTAATATTTTAAACTAGCAATGAAATAGCACTCTGTGGTATATACAGTATCTGAGAAGAAACCAGTGGTGTTGAAAATGGAAATGTCAGTGGCAATTTTCTAATCCCCAGGAAGGACGTTTGTCTCCTTCACCATCACATAAATCAACCCTTGTTTAATAAAAAAAAATGAATTAAACTGACTACATCCTGCCTATTAATTGAAATGTTTCTCTCCACCCTTGTATGTTGTACAATTAGCACCTCACCCCAAATCGCTCCTCTCCTCTTTCTTTCCTCTTCTCCCCCCCACCCCCCACCCACCCATGCAAATAAATATATACTTTTCTCCCTTCCCCTCTCTCCTCCACTCTTCAAAATGTTGACTTTTTGCTGAGTTATTGTTCTATGCTTGCAGAGTACCCTCTGGTACCTCACCCACATTGCCATTCTTCATATTTGAGCAATAACCTGGCTACGTACCTTAGGCAGCACATTACTGCCTTTGAAATAAACAAATAGGAAAATTTAACGGGCTTTGTATCCCATGAATAATTGTTCTGTCCCTTCAGGTATATGAGACCAATTGTATTGCTTCCCTGCAGCTGCCTTTTAATGAACCTGTACAGACCCAGGATTGGATCTGGAATCATCCTGTTCTGTTTACCTCAGTTGCTTGCAGGCTTCAACAGCACAGCTACTGAGGGAGTTAAATAGTTTTCCGCATTGTGAAAAAGGCTGAGAAGGAAGAACTTTAAATTCCTGCAGTTGAGCACATAATCTAAGATGACAGTTCAATGCAGTAGTGAGTGAGTGCTATCGGTAGAGGTGCTGTCTTTCACATAAGATGTTAAACCAAGGCCCCCACATAAATGTAAAAAATCCTTTGGGATTACATGAAGAGCAGGTAAATTTTCCAGGTATCCTGGCCAACATTTATCGCTAAACCAAATATGAAAACAGATTAACTGGTCATTTATCTCATTGCTGTTATTTTGGGATCTTGCTATGTGCAAATTGGCTGCTATGTTTCCCTACATTACAACAGTGACCACACTTCAAAAGTAATTCATTGGCTGTGTAATGTTTTGGGCTGTCCTGCTGAAAAATGCTATATAAATGCACATTCTTTCTTATTAAATTTCCATGTTTGTTTTTAATTCCAGTGCTAACAAGTGGAATATACAACCTAAACATTCACTGCCTTCACCACCGGCGTACAGTGGCTGCAGTGTGTACCATCCACAGGATGCACTGCAGCAACTCGCCAAGGCTTCTTCGACAGCACCTCCCAAACCCACGACCTCTACCACCTAGAAGGACAAGAGCAGCAGGTACATGGGAACAACACCACCTGCACGTTCCCCTCCAAGTCACACACCATCCCGACTTGGAAATATATCGTCGTTCCTTCATCGTCACTGGGTCAAAATCCTGGAACTCCCTTCCTAACAGCACTGTGGGAGAACATTCACCACAAGGACTGCAGCAGTTCAAGAAGGCAGCTCACCACCACCTTCTCAAGGGCAATTAGGGATGGGCAATAAATGGCCGCCTCGCCAGCGACGCCCACATCCCATGAACGACTAAAAAAAAGCTCTGTGCCCCCCTTAAACTGCAAGGATGACTGCTTAGCAGGCATACACGCAATGACCACAAATGTGACAAATTCTTGATTACTATAATACGTTTGAATGTAACCATTTCCTTACAGCATGTTTTTATTATTAATTTCAGGACATTACCTGAGGTGCATCGTTTTCTTATCCCATCTGAACTGCATTATTAATCTAGTGCTACTTTGACAGCTCTAGTACTCCATCTGCTGGTAGGGAAAAAATGGCATCTGTCAAGATGCAAGATGCAGAAGATGACTTGAGAGCAGAAAACCCACAGGCAGTCCCTCCCAGCGTAGGGTCACCCAATTTAAAGACTAGAGGCAGATTGTGACGCCACTAGGGGAACATCTGGTGGTTATGCTGCAAATTGCGACTCTGGGTGCCTGTCCTCCCTCCCCTTCCCCCAGGAACATTACAGAACAGTTTACAATATTCACAAAATCTTTGGGGTCCAGGCCTGGAACATGGGGCAGGTAGGGCCCACTTCTGCCACTAGTATGCTGCTTTCACTAGGTGTACCAGTTGCCGACCCTGCCCCAATCTGTTCATTCGTCATGGAGATAGGAACCACTGTTGTGAGGTGCCCGTTCCATTATACACCACTGGCCTTGTTAGTTAAGTTCTGATAAAGATAAATATTAAGATTCATTAAGTTGTCATGTGTAATAGGATACGTATCAGCAGAGTGCTTTCAACATAAAATACTCTCTCCCCATGGTAGGGCGTTGGGGAGAGTTATAGAACAAAGAGATCTAGGAGTACAGATTCATAGCTCCTTGAAAGTGGAGTCACAGGTGGATAGGGTGGTGAAGAAGGCATTCAGCATGCTTGGTTTCATTGGTCAGAACATTGAATGCAGGAGTTGGGATGTCTTGTTGAAGTTGTACAGGGCATTGGTGAGGCCACACTTGGAGTACTGTGTACAGTTCTGGTCACCCTATTATAGAAAGGATATTATTAAACTAGAAAGAGTGCAGAAAAGATTTACTAGGATGCTACCGGGACTTGATGGTTTGACTTACAGGGAGAGGTTAGACAGACTGGGACTTTATTCCCTGGAGAGTAGGAGGTTAAGGGGTGATCTTATAGAAGTCTATAAAATAATGAGGGGCATAGATAAGGTCAATAGTCAAAATCTTTTCCCAAAGGTAGGGGAGTCTATAACGAGGGGGCACAGATTTAAGGTGAGAGGGGAGAGATACAAAAGGATCCAGAGGGGCAATTTTTTCACTCAAAGGGTGGTGAGTGTCTGGAACGAGCTGCCAGAGGCAGTAGTAGAGGCGGGTACAATTTTGTCTTTTAAAAAGCATTTGGACAGTTACATGGGGAAGATGGGTATCGAGGGATATGGGCCAAGTGCAGGCAATTGGGACTAGCTTAGTGGTATAAACTGGGCGACATGGACATGTTGGGCCGAAGGGCCTGTTTCCATGTTGTAACTTCTATGATTCTATGATTCTATGAAGTAAAAAGTATAAAATTGATGTATCCCATCTTCGACATCTCCCAATCACCATCCAGTACCAAATGGATAATAACCTCCTTTGTTTTCCATTCAGCCAGTTGCTAACAGCTCTCGTAGCTAACAACTAATTAGTGGCTTTGTATAGGAGAATAAACTATTGTGAGGTCCCACATTGCTATCGGGAGAAGTAGAAGTTATAGGAACATAGGAATTGCTAAATGAAAAAACACCAAGGTCCATCTAGTTTGCCTTCTACCATCCTGGTAATCGCATGGTACAATGATAATGGAGTTATCTCTGTTAACAATTAAATTAACATTAAAAAAGCACTCCCTCAATGCTCACCCTCCCAGTGTTAATAATACTTGATGGTTTTAAGTTATTCCTTCCCTTATCTGGAACTTTTTAGCAATGCAGCATGTTTTGCAGGTGGTATACCATCTTAATTCATAATTATTAATGGAAATACATTTCTTGAGGAATAAAAACTCCATGGGAAAAGTGATCCAACTGTGGCTAACTAGAGATGTTAAGGATAGTATTAGATTAAATGAAGAGGCTTATGTTGCCAAAATGGTGCCAAAAAGAGTAGTAAGCCTGAGAATTGAGAGGGTTTTCAAAATCAGCAGAAGATGACCAAAAAATTGATAAAGAGGGAGAAAACTGAATGTGAGAGTAAACTAGCAAGAAATATAAAAACAGATTATAAGCGGTTTGACAAGTATGTAAAAATGAAGAGAGAGCGAAAGTAAACAAGGGTCCCTTAAAGGCACAGACAGGAGAAATTATAATGGGGAATAAGGAAATGGCAGAGACATTAAACAAATATATTGTATCTGTCTCCACAGTAGAAGACACAAAAAACATACCAGAAATAGTGGGAGGAAGAGTGAGGAACTTAAAGTAATTAAGATTAGTAAAGAAAAAGTACTAAGAGAAATTAATGGGACTAAAAGTCAATAAATTCCCTGGACCTGATGGCCTACATCCAAGGGTTCTAAAAGAGGTGGCTGCAGAGATAGTGGATGCATTGGTTATGATCTTCCAGAATTCCCTAGATTCTAGAATGGGCCCTGTGGATTGGAAGGTAGTAAATGTAACCCTGCTATTCAAGAAAGGAGGGAGAGAGAAAACAGTGAACTACAGGCCAGTTAGCCTGACATCAGTAGTAGGGAAAATGCTAGAATCTGTTATTAAGAACATAGTAACAGGGCACTTGATAAATCATATAATTAGGCAGAATCAACACGGTTTTATGAAAGGGAAATCGTGTTTGACAAATCTATTAGAGTTTTTTGAGGGTGTAACTAGCAGGGTAGATAAGTGGATGTAGTATATTTGGATTTTCAAAAGTAATTCGATAAGGTGCCACACAAGAGGTTGTTATACAAGATTAGGGCTCATGGGATTGGGGGTAATATATTAGCATGGATCGAGGTTTGGTTAATGGTCAGAAAACAGAGAGTTGGAATAAACTAGTCATTTTCAGGTTGGCAGGTTGTAACTAGTGGGGTGCCTCAAGGATCAGTGCTTGGGCCTCAGCTATTTACAATCTATATCAATAACTCAGGTGAGGGGCCGAATATGTTTCCAAGTTTTCTGACCATTCAAAGCTAGGTGGGAAAGTAAGCTGTGAGGAGGACGCAAAGAGGCTGTAAAGGGATATAGACAGGTTAAGTGAGTGGGCGAGAAGGTGGCAGATAGAGATATGTGAAATTATCCACTTTGATAGGGAGAATAGAAAAGCAGAATATTTTTTAAAAGCTGAGAGACCAAGAAATGTTGGTATTCAGAAGGATTTGGGTGTCCTTGTACATGAATCACAGAAAGTTAACAAGCAGGTGCAGCAAGTAATTAGGAAGGCAAATGGTATGTTAGCCTTTATTGCAAGGGGGTTGTAGTATAAGAGTAAGGAGGTCCTGCTGCAATTATATAGGGTTCTGGTGAGACCACACCTGGAGTATTGTGTACCGTTTTGGTCTCCTTACCTAAGGAAAGATATACTTGCCTTGGAGGGGGTGCAACAAAGGTTCACCAGATTGATTCCTAGGATTAGAAGATTGTCCTATGAGGAGAGATTGAGTAGAATGAGCCTATATTCCCTGGAGTTTAGAAGAATGAGAGGTGATCTCATTGAGCTGTATAAAATTCTTAGAGAGCTTGACAGGGTAGATGTTGAGAGGCTGTTTCCCCTGGCTGGAGAGTCTAGAACTAGGGGTCATAATCTCAAGATAAGGGGCCATTTAGGATCAAGATGAGGAAAAACTTCTTCACTCAAAGGGTTGTGAATCTTTGGAATTCTCTACTCAAGAGGGCTGTGGATGTTTAGTCGTTGAGTATATTCACGGCTGAGATCGATAGATTTTTGGACACTAAGAGAATCAAGGGAAATGAGAATAGGGCGGGAAAGAGGACTTGAGGTAGAAGATGATAGAAGCATAGAAAATAGGAGCAAGAGTAGCCATTCGGCCCTTCTGGCCTGCTCCGCCGTTCAAAATGATCATGGCTGATCGTCTAACTCAGCACCCTCTTCCCGCTTTTTCCCCATATCCCTTGATCCCTTTAGCATTTAGAAATATATCTATCTCCTTCTTGAATACATCTAATGACTTGGCCTCCACTGCCTTCTGTGGTAGAGAATTCCAGAGGTTCACCACCCTCTGAGTGAAGAAATTTCTCCTCATCTCGGTTCTAAATGGCATACCCCATATCCTGAGATTGTGACTCCTGGTTCTGGACTCCCCAGCCATCGGGAACATCCTCCCTGCATCTAGTCTGTCTAATCCTGTTAGAATTTTATATGTTTCGATGAGATCACCTCTCGTTCTTCTAAACTCTAGTGAATATAGGCCTAGTCAACCCAATCTCTCCTCATATGTCAGTCCTGCCATCCCAGGAATCAGTCTGGTAAACCTTCGTCGCACTCCCTCCATGGCAAGGACATCCTCAGATAAGGAGACCAAAACTGCACACAATACTTCAGATGTGGTCTCACCAAGGCCCTGTATAACTGCAGTAAGACATCCCTGCTCCTGTACTCAAATCCTCTTGCAATGAAAGGCCAACATACCATTCGCCTTCCTAACTGCTTGCTGCACCTGAATGCTCGCTTTCAGCGACTGGTGTACAAGGACACCCAGGTCTCGTTGCACCTCCCCTTTTCCCAATCTATCACCATTCAGATAATGATCTGCCTTTCTGTTTTTACAACCAAAGTGGATAACCTCACATTTATCCACATTATACTGCATCTGCCATGTTCTTGCCCACTCTAAATCACATTGGAGCCTCTTTGCATCCTCCTCACAGCTCACATTCCACCCCAGCTTTGTGTTGTCTGCAAACTTGGAAATGTTACATTCAATGAGATCAGCCATGATCTCATTGAATGGCAGAGCAGGCTCGAGGTGCCGTATGGCCTACTCCTGCTCCTATTTCTTATGGTCAGGGAGATAGCAGCACGCAGGTCAATCAGACAATCTGCATCCCTGATTATTCTGGTATTTCAGATAATCTCCCATCTCCAATAATTACTCTTAAACTATTCACTACAGGGCTCTTCTGAACACTGTTTCATATCTACCTTCTCCACTAATGACATCCTCTTCACAATATTCTGCACAGTCCATCCCCTACCATCTTGGTTCACCTCCGTGGCACTGCCCTTGCTTGTTTCTATTGCTACCTGTCCCACCGTAGTGAATGTATTTTCTACAAGGCCTTCTGGCTCCAGCAGAATCATCACAAGGGTACCACAAGGTTCCAACTTGGGCCCTTCCTTTTCCTTATCGACATGCTACTTCTTGGTGACATCATTTATAGGCAATGGGTCAGCTTTTATATGTATGTTGACAATATCCAGCTCTACTTCTCACCAAGGCGACTAAGAGATGAAGGAGGCAAGCTTGTACTGGAGAGTGATAGGTTAGCATGTAGAATCATGGAATGATACAGCAAAGGAGGCCATTTGGCCCATCATGCCTGTGCCAGCTCTTTGAAAGAGCTATCGAATTAGGCCCATTCCCCCACTCTTTCCCCACAGCCCTGCAAAATGTTTGCAACATTTCCTCTTGTGCTTGGAATATCTATTTCTCTTTTCCCCCTGTCCTTTTTCTGATTATTGCTCATCTTTTCATTTTCAGTTCTGAAAAAGGGCACGGTTGTAAACGTTCACCCTCATGTTCTCCCACGGACCGACGGTGTGCTTCACCATTATATATTTTTCCAGCAGTTAAAAGTTTTTTGCCTTTCACTAGAATGACAATGTTGTACAAAAATTCTCTATTTTTTTTCCAAACTCACAAACAAAATGAGATTGGGGCCGAATGGCCTACTCCCGCTCTTAATTCGTATGTTCGTAAATCTGTTAACAATTTGCCGAACACCTTTTCATGAAGACGGTGTCTCTTTAAAATCGCTGATTTAAAGTCTGGAAATTTTAATTAAACTTCTTCGATTCCCAAACGATCAGAGGAACTCCCGGACTGGGACGGGAGGGTTTCAGGACAGGCGGCTCTGGTCGCGGCCGCGCACCGAATGTCAGAGCGAAACGCTGAAAAATATTCTCACTTTTCCGTTAAACGCAACAAAAAAAACAAATACGTCACCAGACCGTTCCCGGCGGAACTTCGCCCGCGGGTCAGATCATTGGAAGAGGAAGAGATCGGTGAAACGCGTTCCGACCGGACCGGACCGGACCGAGCCTCAGCGGCATCCGTAACCCGGGATTGCGCAGGCGCGGTCTGGTGCTTGGTTTTGTCGGCGGCAAATTTGAGCGAGAGAAAAATTAATGGAGAAAAAGAAAGAGATAGAAAGAGAGATAGAGAGAGAGAAAGAGATAGTGATAGAGAGAGAGAGAGAGAGATAGTGATAGAGAGAGAGATAGTGAGAGAGAGAGAGAGAGAGATAGAGAGAGAGAGATAGTGATAGAGAGAGAGAGATAGTGATAGAGAGAGAGAGAGAGAGATAGAGAGAGAGATAGTGATAGAGAGAGAGATAGAGATAGTGATAGAGAGAGATAGAGATAGTGATAGAGAGAGATAGAGAGAGAGATAGTGATAGAGAGAGAGATAGTGATAGAGAGAGAGAGAGAGAGATAGTGATAGAGAGAGAGATAGTGATAGAGAGAGAGATAGTGATAGAGAGAGAGATAGTGATAGAGAGAGAGAGAGAGTGATAGAGAGAGAGAGATAGTGATAGAGAGAGAGAGAGAGAGATAGAGAGAGAGATAGTGATAGAGAGAGATAGAGAGAGATAGAGAGAGAGATAGTGATAGAGATAGAGATAGTGATAGTGATAGTGATAGAGAGAGAGATAGTGATAGAGAGAGAGATAGAGAGAGAGAGAGATAGTGATAGAGAGAGAGAGAGAGATAGATAGTGATAGAGAGAGAGAGATGGAGAGAGAGAGATAGTGATAGAGAGAGAGAGAGAGTGATAGAGAGAGAGATAGTGATAGAGAGAGAGAGATAGTGATAGAGAGAGAGAGATAGTGATAGAGAGAGAGAGAAAGAGATAGTGATAGAAAGAGAGAGATAGATAGATAGTGATGGAGAGAGAGAGATAGTGATAGAGAGAGAGAGAGAGAAATAAGAGAGATAGTGATAGAGAGAGAGAGAAAGAGATAGTGATAGAGAGAGAGAGAGAAATAAGAGAGATAGTGATAGAGAGAGAGAGAGAAATAAGAGAGATAGTGATAGAGAGAGAGAAATAAGAGAGATAGTGATAGAGAGAGAGAAAGAGATAGTGATAGAGAGAGAGATAGAGATCGAGAGAGAGATAGTGATTGATAGAGAGAGAGAGCGAGAGAGATAGATCGTGATAGAGAGCGAGAGATAGATAGAGAGAGAGATAGATAGATAGTGATAGATAGTGTTAGAGATACCCCGAGTCACTGCCAGGTAACAGCGGCAAAGCGTAGCGCAGGGGGAAAGTGGTGGGGGTGGGGGGAAGGCGAAGAAAGAGGCCTGGGGATAGCAGGTAGGACAGGACTGGGCGAGAAGCTACTCATCGTACTGTCTGAACTGGGGTAGGTGCGCAGAGAAACTGACCTGAGACTGGCACAGGGAGATTGACTTGTAACCCGAGGATTGGTACAGGGAGACTGACTTGTAACCCGAGGATTGGTACAGGGAGACTGACTTGTAACCTGAGGATTGGTACAGTGAGATTGACTTGTAACCCGAGGATTGGTACAGGGAGACTGACCTGTAACCTGAGGATTGGTACAGGGAGACTGACTTGTAACCTGAGGATTGGTACAGTGAGACTGACTTGTAACCTGAGGATTGGTACAGTGAGATTGACTTGTAACCTGAGGATTGGTACAGTGAGATTGACTTGTAACCTGAGGATTGGTACAGTGAGATTGACTTGTAACCCGAGGATTGGTACAGGGAGACTGACCTGTAACCTGAGGATTGGTACATGGAGACTGACCTGTGACCTGAGGATTTGCACATTGAGACTGACCTGTGACCTGAGGATTGGTACAGGGAGATTGACTTGTAATCCGAGGATTGGTACAGGGAGACTGACCTGTAACCTGAGGATTGGTACAGGGAGACTGACCTGTAACCTGAGGATTGGTACAGGGAGACTGACCTGTAACCTGAGGATTGGTACAGGGAGACTGACCTGTAACCTGAGGATTGGTACAGTGAGACTGACCTGTAACCTGAGGATTGGTACAGGGAGACTGACCTGTAACCTGAGGATTGGTACAGTGAGATTGACTTGTAACCCGAGGATTGGTACAGTGAGACTGACCTGTAACCTGAGGATTGGTACATGGAGACTGACCTGTGACCTGAGGATTTGCACATTGAGACTGACCTGTGACCTGAGGATTTGCACAGGGAGACAGCTGCAATCTAAGGACTGGAACAGAGACAAACCAGGGAGGGACACAAACAGTGTAATTCAGGGATTGGGACAGAGGGATGCTTTTTAAATAGCTTGAGTGGAGCCAACCGTGAATATAATGGTGCTCTGTTTGATTTAGTTATGTTCAAGAAATGAGGCAAATCAGGAATTGGGCAGAGATCTGATCAATTAGTGGATTTTGAGCTAATCATGTTTACATTGCATAAGAGATATACTGTAGGAGACGGAGTGTTTGAGATTGTTAGTGTTTAGTATTTTTTGAAAAATGGAGAGTAATTGATATAAAATTGAAGAAAGTGAGATTGTAAAGGAAATGATACTATCCAGGTAATTTCATACCATAAAGAAAAACAAACAATTAGTAATGAGAGGGGAAACAAACCAGCTCTACATAAAATTGAAGAATAAGATTGTGGAATGGTATCTAAGGGCACAGTAATTGTATAGCAGCGATTTATAAAGTAGCCCAAATTTATCAAAATTTAAAAAATTTTAAGAAAGCTCAGTCCAAAGGGAGAAACCACACAAGTGGAAACTGGAAAATAATTGCTAGGTGATGGTTAAAACCTGGTGACTGCCGTCACTAAAACAGTAAATAATCTGCTCAACAATGGAATAGAGAATGGAAGCTAAAGAAATCCCATTGTTCAATGATTGTGGACTAGAAGTTGGATGAGACAAATGGTTCAGCTAGCTATTCAAGTGAAGAACATCATGGATTTTTGATGGGGGAAAAAAGAAACTTTAAAACTAATCGAATAAATAAATATTCTGAGTTGCAGTGGAATCACATTTACAGAAAATGGTAAGTATAGTAGAAGAGTGATTGAATCAGCTGAGTATTTAGGACATAACTTTCAACTGTCCTGTTTTTAATCAGGATATCCCAACCAGAACTGCTGAGGAAAGTGGCAGCAGCATACTCATTTGGTAGCGCACTCAACACTGAGTCAGAAAGTTGAGGGTTCAAGTGTCATGACAAGACTGGAGCACATAGCATAGGCTAATATTCCAATGCAGTGCTAAAGGAGTGCTGCATTGTCAGATGTGCCATCATTTGGATGAGATATTAAATCCAGGCCCCGTTAGTCTTTTGTGGTTCAGGTCGATGTTAAGGACCTCATGGCACTATTTGAAGAAGGACAGTGAGTTTTTCCCCAGGGTCCTGGTCAACATTACTTCCCCAACCAACACAACTGAAAACTGTTTAACTGCAGTTTGTGAAATCTTGCTGTGTCCAATTGGATGCTACATTAATCTACATAATAGTCACTGCACTTCAAAGTGCATTATATGTGAAGCACTTTGGAATATTTCTGAGGAATGAGTAGGCACTATATAAATGCAAACCTTTCTTTCATACAAGATTCCCAAGCTGGCAAAATCAATCGATTTGCCAACTGTACAGAAAACCGCCCTCTTGCCCCAAACACCAACTTAACTTCTACCCTTCAACACACTGCAGGTTCAGATGTATGTTTAGGGCTTAACACCAATTTTCTTTATATTTACTTGCCAATCTGCTTTACACTTAAAATACACTAGAAGCAGTTCTTAGATGGGTTGCCATTTGTAAACAGAAATGTTAGTTATTTGCTAGTTATGGTGACCTTTCAAACAGATGCAAAAGCTAAATTGTATTTTTAAACTGACTGTTTACATGTTGTAGTAAGTTGAAGCTTATTACAATGAAACTGTTGTCCTAACTGTTTTTGTAAATTTGTCATTTTTCCTTCCATAGAGAAGAAGTCTTGCCCCAAGTCAGCTTGCCAAGCGAAAGCCAGGGCATTTATCTGATGATGAGGATGCGGTACAGTAATCTAATGCACATTTGAAATGGCTGAACTATTAATGTCTTTTATTTATGTGCTTGTGTGTAAGTTGAGTCTGTGTAATGTGCTTTGTAAAAAAAAGTTTTTTTCAATTGATTATTACTGCACCTAATGCGAACAACATTGTGACAAAATAATGGAATGTATCCTTTATAGTATTGGTTAGGGGATGGCATATGACAAATGTAAGGATGCAGCTCTCTGTCCATGAAGAGCAGAACATCAATGTGATGGCTTATCAGTAGAAATTGCAGTTCTTCAGGTGAGCCCAATTGAAATTCAATGAAAAGCAAGTTAAGACAAAGAAAACGTGTTCCATACTTTGTTGTTGTTATACAAAAAAAATGGCCTGCCCAGAACACTTCTTGTAACTGATCGTGTGCAAATTGCAATGAAGTGGACTCTCCTATTTACGTAATTTCCAGCGTACTACTGGGAGGGCTTCAGTAGGCCAATGGGTTTTTCTCATCCTAGACTTTACTTATGCTGTTCGGAATATCACTTCGAAAAAGTTAACACTGGAATTTCTTCCTCACCACTGACAATAATCATGTTTAAAATATATAAAATAATTTATAGAAGTGTGAAATCAAATAAGGTAGGATAGGAGGGGTGAAGGTTGGCCAGAATTGAAGTTTTTTGATTTTATAGATCTATGTACTTTAGGGCTGGTAGGTCAATTCTTGTCTCATTTTCCCATCTGTTGTTAGGGAGTCACTGGACTAAAATCCTCATATGACTACTTCTGCTCCACACGATGGAGCTCTTGAATGTACAGTATCTTCGAAATCCCTGATATTTTGGCGGTAGGAATGGATGAGAGACTAATGAAAAAAGCTAAAATATGTAGTTTCGTATAAAATCAAAAAGTGTAAGATCTTGAAAAAATTAATTTCATTTTTTTATTACAGAATCCAAAACGGCGAAAGCTAGGATCCGAGCGTAACAACTGTGAAAGTTTTCTATCACCGTTTCGGAAACCACTAGCACAGCTGACCAATCGGCCAGTGTGCCTTGACAGCAGCCAGCACGTGAGTGGCCAGTGCTACAAGTAATTGATTATGGGGAAGGAACTTGAGAGTGGAAGGGTGTAACATTGGGGTAGAGCTGGGGGAGATTGAATCCTGGAAAGTGTATATGTGGACAGCAAGTGAGGATAGGATTAGATTTGATTGGGATGCCTTTAACCCCATGATTTAAAAACTGAAGATTTTAAGCTTATGTGTTTTTAAAATTTATTTATTTTCCTCCTCAGAAGAGGAAGAGTGAAAATGAACAAATTAAAAAAAACATTGCTCTGGCTGCGCGGAGGTACATGAGAATAGCATGAGTTCGCTCGGCTTTCAAATTATATATTATTTACAAAGAAGTTCTTTCCCAAAGCATGTTTCCAGTATGGCTCAGTTGAGATCTCAGTGTATGGTAATGAAGTGTTTCAGGGGAGGGGGAATAGGAGACAGAAACCTGGGTTCTATACTTTGCACCAAAGTGCTGTGTCATTGGGCTGCCAAGGAAGCTGGTCTGGATATAACGCCTGTTATATAATGAGAAAAGGCCTTCATGTTACCTAAAATATTATCATTTTGGTTTGGGTTATTCAGCGTGCAAAATATGGTCCTAAGACAGCAAATAGGATTTTTTTCTGTAATTCCTAATACCAGGCCATCTTTGGGGTCCTCCTAGTTGCATTGGTGGAGGCCCAGATAATAAAGAATTTGCATTTATATAGTACCTTATCACCCCTCTCAGAAAAATTCCAAAGTGTTTTACATATAATTAATTGCTTTCAAGTATAGTTGTGCAGATGAATGTGACAGCTATTATGTGAGCAGCAAGATTCCACAAACCAATCAGACGAATGATCAGTTAGTCTATTTTTGATGGTATTGGTTGAAGGAATAATGTTGGCCAGGATACCGAGGGAACTCCCTGCTGTTCTTTGAATAGTGCCATAGGATTCACTTAAATCGCTGGAACAGGCATATGTACTACATCAGTACTACACACAAAATTAGTATGCAGGTACAGCAGGCAATTAGGAAAGCAAATGGCTTGTTAGCCTTTATTGCAAGGGAGTTGGAGTACAAGAGTAAGGAAGTTTTACAGGGCTTTAGTGAGACCTCACCTGGAGTACTGCGAACAGTTTTGGTCACCTTATCTAAGGAAGGATATACTTGCATTGGAGGTGGTGCAACGAAGGTTCACTAGATTAATTCCTGGGATGAGAATGTTGTCCTATGAAGAAAGGTTGAGTAGAATGGGCCTATACTGTGGAGTTTAGAAGAATGAGAGGAGATCTCATTGAAACATATAAGATTATGAGGGGGCTTGACAGGGTAGATGCTGAGAGATTGTTTCCCCTGGCTAGAGAGTCTAGAACAAGGGGCATAGTCGCAGGATAAGGGGTCGGCCATTCAAGACTGAGATGAGGAGGAATTTCTTTACGCAGAGGGTTGTAAATCTTTGGAATTCTCTACCCAAGAGGGCTGTGGTTGCTGAGTCATTGAATATATTCAAGGCTGAGATGGGTAGATTTTTGGACTCTAGGGGAATCAAGGGATTTGGGGATCAGGCGGGAAAGTGGAGTTGAGGTCGAAGATCAGCCATGATCTGATTGAATGGCGGAGCAGGTTCGAGGGGCCGTACAGCCTACTCCTGCTCCTATTTCTTATGTTCTTATGCAGTCTTAATTTAACACTTCATCCGAAGGACAGCCCCTCTGATAATGCAGCACTCCCTCAATACTGCACTGAAATATTGGCCTCAATTATGTGCTCAGGTTCAGGAGTAGAGCTTGAACCCACAACCTCCTGACTGACTATTAACCTCTATTCTAATGTCTTGGTTTGTGGGATCTTGCTGTGTGTAAAATAGTTGCCGCATTCATCAGTAACTACAATGTGTGAGAATGGCTTTTATTCTTTTTTGTTTTCTCCCCCTGCTTATTAAGGTGACCACTTTTACATGTTTGGCACCCACTCTCACCATTACGCAACCATAGGTCAGGCACAGCGCTGATTAGATGCAGAGTAATGCCAGCATAATACTGCCCCAACAGTCTCTGAAGACTATTTCTTCCTTTACCAGTGTCACCATTTTATTTCCCACATTGGGCGTGGTGCTAAATTGGGGGTGATTTTGTGATGGGAAGTCCCATCCATTAGGAACTTGATTGAGGTGGCCAAAACTTATTTATTGTAGGACCCATATAGCCATTAGATACAGGTGACTTTTATCTATCAGTTTGAGCTGGATTTGAACTCAGATCCTAGAGATGAAATGGCACTGCACTTTATTTTGTAGTTTTGCACTCCTATTTTCCATTGGAGGTCTTCACTTGAGAACTATGTCAGGTGGTACGACTAAATTTAGGAACTTGCCAGAGGCCATATGTCACAGTAGAGGGAAATCTCAAAAATCAGACTTAATTTCAACATTATTAATCAGGATGTCAATAGGAATATACAGGACTGTAAAGGACTATTGCAGCCAATCTAGCCAATCTCAATGGCTATTCGAAAAAGTATTTTAAAACTATTGTTCATGATTGTATTAGTAAAAATGATATACTTGCTGACATTTTCTTTTTCTGTTCCCACAGGAAGCTTTCATTCGCAGCATCCTGGCCAAACCTTTCCGAGTGCCTATTCCAAACTACACAGGTATAAGCAACAGCCTGTCTAGTAAAATCTGCTCTTTGTCAGTGAAATACTATCAATAGCTTCTGGTAGAATAGTTATATAATAGCGTGACTAGATATAATAACTAGATTATGTATTGTAGGGCAGTAGTGTACTAGCTGCCTCAATAGTAAGAATTTTTAGTTGATCTGTTAACTTTGAATATTGTAACTGGATCACTTTTATTTATGAAATAATGGATATCGTAGAATCATAGAAAGTTATGGCACAGAAGGAGACCAGAGTGAGTTCCAAGACTAATCTAATCCAGAAGTTCTTATGGTTTATATATAAAATTATTGTGCCGATTTGAAAATTATTACAGTAATCCAACCAAGGAGATCATAAAGAACAATGGTGAAGCTTGAACAATTCACATCACCTAAACTCTGCTATTAAATTGTAACCCTGAAATAATTACCTGGTTTCTAATGTTATTTACAATATTGATATCTTGTGGCATTTATGAAAAAAGTAATTAAACTTAATTTTAAAATATTAAACAATATTAAAAATAATCTGTTATCCCCTTATTATTTATACATTATTTGCTCTCCATATCAAATTTATTTAAAAATGTCTTCATTCTGTTCCAATATTTAGCTTGTAATCCTCAGTTTACATTTGTACTTTGTGTAATTATCTGTCATTCCTTCTATTGCTTTAAAATGTTTACTTGTGCAAAATTACATTTACCTTTTTCTATTTAGCAACCTATGCATATGGTTTTTAAGGTATACTATAACTGCATAATATGTGATTACATTTGAGATTTTTATTAAAGCAATTGTTATGTTCATATATTTATAAAAGGAGGGAAAGGAGTGAGCATTGAAGTTTGAGGCATGCCTGTGTCTGGGGGGCAGATTGGGGGTGGGGGGAAGAAAAGAGAGAGAGGGAGTGAGAGTAAATGAATGATGAAGTCTGGTATGTAGTGGGGTCCAAGCAAGGAGTGCCACTAAGGCAGGAATAGGGAGGCCTGAAATTGAAGGAGTGAGTGTATCTGGACTGAGGAAAACGGGAGAGTGCCTCATATCAGGAAAGAGTGGAAGAATCTATTCTTATGTGGGAGCAAGAGTGGATTGAGCAGGGCCTATAAATTGGGAGTGCAGGCTTGGGAGCGGGAGATAACTATATCAGGTTTACGGCTGGGAAGGAGCAGAGAAGTGTGCAGCTTAAGCTGCTGCAGGTTGAATGGGAGTGAAGGAGTCTGCAAAGAAGTCCAGGACCTGGAGTCGTGCAATGACTTCTGGGAGTTGCCTGATTATATCACAGCAGCCCCACAGTGCTTTTGTGTTCTTTGAGCATGTGATGGAGGCTGGGTTGTAGGAGTTGTATGGTTCAGAACCATGGACCTCAGCTGGACAGTTTACGTCCAGGGATCCTGGGGGAAGCAATGGCCGAGGCGAGGACTATAATTTTCCAAAATTCTTTGGAAAGGAACATTTTGGCAGAGGACTGGAGAATGGGTATTGGGATATCTGTCTTCAAAATCCAGAAAATTAGTCTTCCTTCAATAAGAATATGTAAATGGAATCTACCTTAAATGGGAGGTTTTAAGAGGAGCAGAGGGACTTTGGTGTGTACATAATACAGGTCATTAAAAGTGCCAGTATATGGGGCACCAGAAGGCAAACAGAATCTTAGTTTTTATTTAGAAGCATGCAATACAAAAGCAAGGAGGTAATGTTTGAACTTGTACAACATTTTAGGTCACAGTTGGAGTATTGTGTGGAATGTGGGGTAGCTCATTGTAGGAAGGATATGAAAGCAACAAAAAAGGTGAAGCTTAGATTCATGAGGATGTTACCAGGGGTGAGGAGTTACAGTTATGAAGAGAGACTTCAGAAGCTAAGGTTTTTTTTATTATTGAGAAGGTTGGGGGAGGGGGCAACCTGACAGGTTTTTAGGGTTATGATAAGATAATAGTGATAGACTCTTTTCACATGTTGTGACATTTAATGAAGGGGCATAAGTTTGTTAATCGCAAGAAAAATTAAAGGGAAGGTTAGAAAAAATTTTTTTTTACACAGGTGGTGGTTACAATGTGGAAATTTCTGCCACAAACTTGTTGAAGCAGAGTCTGTAGAATTAGTTAGTTGCTTGATAAAGAGGAATATTAAACAGGGACGGGGGAGTGAGCAGACAGTGGAATTGTACAGGGCGGCTCATGGAGAAGAACGCATGCACATACTTGATGGCTTCTTTATGTGCTGTAACAGACTATGATTTATGTATTTTGTGTGTTTGCTTACTAAAATGCCATAGCAAAGGGAAATTTAATAATCAAAGTGTGGGACCTGTTCAGAAGCCATGGATGATATGCACCATTGCATATGTTCAGTCTTAACCTGGGCTCTGCATGGGAATCTGAGTGGAGTTGCCCTCTCTGGGTATATGCATAAGTATATTTTTTAATTTTCCAATGCATACACGCATGCAATGTTTGGGTATCCATCACATGCAACCAAATAAATGTGTGCTAGATTGGCTAACACTTGTGCCTATGGATCAAAATACTGTGGGTTTGAGCTCATAAATTAAGCTGACACTCCAATACATTAATGAAGGATTGCTATATTGTCAGAGGGGCTAACGTTTGGATAAGATATTAAACTGAGGCTCCATCTTTTTTATGTTAAAGATCCCACAGCACTATTCAAAGAAGAGCAGTGTTCTGGCCAACATTTCTTTCTCAACAAACAACTGGACATCCATTTAATTACTGCTTGTGGAATGTTGTTAGCATAGAACGGCTGCAGTGTTTGTATATGCAATGATCACTCCACTCCAAAAGTAATTTAACATGCGACACCTTGACATAATAAGGTGAATACTAATGCTAGTAGTATTTTTTAAAGTTCATTATTAAGGAGTGGACGCCACTACATTTCTGGTAATCACCGAGACTTCAATGCTTCCAGAATTGTTCACAGCGTGAAACCTAGCTCGAGGCTAATTTTATATTGGGTGCAATTCAGAGCAAAGAACCTTTATCAGTCTGGAGACTGAATCTGCTTTGGGCACCACTTGTCTTTGATAAAGGAGCAAACGAGACAAGACCTGCACGGCCTATTCCACATCAATGTTGTGTGAAATATTTGTGAATAACTATCTCTTGCACGCATGTCCTACTTAGGTTCCCTTGGACTGAAGGCACTGGGAATTAAGCGTGCAGGAGCCAGGCGATCACTCCATGATCCGTATGAAGATGGTGCTTTGGTACTCTACGAACCTCCACCTTTGAGTGCACACGACCAACTAAAAGCTGACAAGTGAGTAATAAATATCAATTCTTCTTTATCAAAGGATTTATGGGGTGTAGCCATGTCCAATAACATTGTTAGCTTGCACTTAAATGTTTGTACCAAGTTATATAGATCAACTATTCCAATGCAGTCCTGGCCAGCCTCCCACCTTGAACCCTCCGTAAACTTGAGCTCATCCAAAATTCTGCTGCCGTATCCTAACTCGCACCACGTCCCGTTCACCCATAACCCCTGTGCTCACTGACCTACATTGGCTCCCAGTCTGGCAAAGCCTTGATTTTAAAATTCTCATCCTTGTTTTCAAATCCTTCCATGGCCTTGCCCCTCCCTATATCTGTAACCTCCTCCAGCCCTGCAACCCTCCGAGATGTCTGTGCTCCTTCAATTCTGGCCTCTTGTGCATCCCTGATTTTCATTGCTGCACCATTGGCGGCCATGCCTTCAGCTGCCTGGGCCCTAAGCTCTGGCATTCCCTCCCTAAACCTCTCTGCTTCTACCTCTCTCTCCTCCTTTAAGATGCTCCATAAAACCTACCTCTTTGACCATGCTTTTTGTCACCTGTCCTAATATCTCCTTATGCGGTTCGGTGTCAAATTTTGTTCGATAATGCTCCTGTGATGATTGTTGGGATGTTTTACTAAATATAGTATATATATATATATATATATATATATTCAAGTTGTTGTAAATCCATGATAACTTTATCTGTTTTCCTCATTTTGTCTTATGGGAATCTGTTAAATAGAATCTGCTTAGTCAATCAAAATATCTGATCTGACTGATTGTACTATGGTGGCAGTACAAGCATAAGATTGGAGGGCGCATCCAGCTGGATGATTTTGGAGTACTAGCGCATAACAGATTCCTAGAAGCTGCTGGTGACTGTTGGTCACAGCATGGAACTGTTCCAGCATACCAGACCTCAGGATTATAATTTGTCTTGCATTAATCAGTACAGTACAGTTTGGAGAGACCATTTCCTCTCTTTCCCCAAATAAGAATGCTGTATTCTCCAGGTTGCTGATAAAATTGGTGAAATCTGTGATAAAAATAGATATTTTTTTGTCTAGTTTTGACTGAGTTGCTGTCCTGTTTAATTCAGGCACTAGTCCTAAGGAGTTTTTAAAAAAATGTAGCTACAGTTAGATTCTTAGCCCAAGTTTCACTCAATACAAATATTGCAAATTTCATTGGTTGTCTGCAAAGCTTGAAGAAGGAACCAAGCTACTTTCAATTAAACTCAGCCGGTATGATTTGTTCACTCATGCGTCTGACAGCCATTTATTTTCAAAGGTGGTAGACTATTCACATCTAAGAAGTCATGCCAATGGTCTTCCTGGTTATTTATGGAGCTGCAGCTGTTCAAATCTGACAGTCAGTTTCCAACTTCCAAAAGATGTCATTTAGACCACCACAGCTCCTGCAGTGCTCAGAAATAGAACAGCTCAGTGTTTATAAAAGTTATCTATAAAAGAGCAGCCTAGCATTTTAGATTCTAACTTTTCATTACTTCCCTTTCAAAGAGCCAAGTAGAAGGATTTCTACTATAAATATATATAACAAATATGTATATTATCACTTTTTTATATGCTTGTTCGTCTTGTGTTTGCTTAAACTTAAAATGAGGTCTGGTGTTGTGATGCTCTATTGCTTATTGAAGATGTGAACGTGAACGTGATCCTATGGAAGCACATTTTAATTTCAGTAGCTAAAATAATTAACAGAAGGTTGTTCTGTTCATTAACAAAAGCTTACAGAGATATCAAGGTTCGTGCTCTAAAAGACGTAAGAATCTCAGACTCACTTTTGAAAACAGGGTAAAATATGGAGACTGAAACTTGTAGAGTAAGAATAATATAAAAGACCCAAAAATATAACTGAACCCAACACCACTGGCCAGATTAAAATGCCCTCCTTTTGAAATGAGTGTAAATTTTACTAAATGATTGACTTTCTTCATAATTGGCTTTTACAGTATGAGAATGAAAGCAGGGAAACTTCAGGTCAGCACATTGGGATTATACCTATGATCATCTGACTTAAAATGATTACTGATTTTTAAATAAATGAGAATGGAAAGAGAGGAATCTAAATATAAGAAAATTAAACCTGATCAGACAGAACTGGCAAAACAATTTGAAAATGATTAGTGCAGTGAAAAAATCTGGATATTGGGGCAGTACAAGGACTGAAATTGCCTCACAGAGCCTTCTTTACTGCACATTTTAAACACCAAAAATCAAGAAAATTAGGAAAAAAATAAAAAATGTTCTCATAAAACATAAAATGAAAAATGTGATGAGAGTCGGGTAAATAAGTAGTAAAGCCAGGCGGTAGCCTGTTAATGTCAAGAAGAATCAACATAATTTGCATCAATCTGTTGTTTAAATTTTCCTCTTCCCTTAGAGAGAAGCTTCCAGTACATGTGGTGGTGGATCCTTTCTTGTCCTCGGTCTTAAGACCACATCAGAGAGAGGTGGGTTCAGGAACATTTTCGGTGTAAAGCTGTTAATGTCATTTGTGGCTGAGAATATGCTTTGTTGATGTATCGTGATGCACTTCAACATAATTATTGCACTGCTTAAAAAATGGGCAAACCCTCAAATAATATGTAGCTAGCATGAAGTAGATTTATCTTGATGTGTTGGGGCAGGGGCAAGGGAAGTTGAATGTTGAGGTGTCACAGTGTTTTGAAATGCTACACACTGGCATGAATCTGGGCTTGTGCCTGCAGCTTCTCCACACTGTGAGTTACTAATCTCGGCTATGTCACTACAGGGAGTTGCTTCCCTGCAGAGAGAAGAAAAATTGAAGGACCTGATTAAGGCAGATCTTGGGTATGTCCTAACATCTGGCTATAACGTGGCAGTGATCTGAGAGTATGTGCCCAATCCATCCTCTCAGCTGCAGAAGATTTGTGGCACGGAGAGACGACAGATGGGGGCAGGAGGAAAGAAAACATCTCAGGAGAAACTCACCCTTTTAAATCTGAATATTACTCTGTAACAATAATGGTCAGTGGGCAACCTGCTCCTAAATCTCTGCCTATGCAGTTTGTGACCTGGCTAATAATAGGTGCACCTGAGTAGAATAGGGATGACACTTTATATTTTCCCTCCCCACTACCTGTAGAGGAAGGACCTGGCGTCCACTGAGTGTCTTCCATCAGACAACATGGGATCTGTTTAAAATCATGAATATAAATCTGTGACTTTCCCCTTGAGGTCCCAAAAGTAATTTGCTGCCTCTGCCTAGTTTGAAGTAGTAGTTCAATACATGTCTCTCTTTCAGGGTGTGAAGTTTATGTGGGACTGTGTGACAGGCCGGCGTATTGTGGATGGCTGTGGCTGTATTATGGCAGACGAGATGGGATTGGGGAAGACTTTGCAGTGCATTTCCCTGATGTGGACCCTCTTGCGACAAAGCCCAGATGCCAAGCCAGAGATTGAGAAAGTCATTGTAGTGACTCCATCCAGTTTGGTGAAAAACTGGTATAATGAGGTGGAGAAGTGGCTGGCAGGAAGGTTACAACCACTGGCTATTGATGGAGGAACTAAGGCAGAGATTGACAAGAAATTGGGTAGGTAAATTTATTAAAAATTTGTAAGACAGTTGTTTGTCAGATTGGCTCAGCTTGTCAGATGGTTTTGGGTTCAAACCCCACACCAGGACTTGAGCACATAATCTCAGTTGATATTCAAGTACGGTACTGAGGGGTTGCCGTCTTTCAGATGAGGTGTTAAATCAAGGTCCTATCTGCATGTCAAGGTGGATATGTTTTTAAAAACTAATGAGAGGATAGTACTCTGGAAAGATGAGATCAAATGGGCTGTAGGTTTGGGTGAAGAAGACCCCATCTTGTGAACAGTAACTTCACTTAGCAGCTTTTTGGCTAGAAGCCAAGGATGGTTGGAAAAAATGGACTCTGCTTGGTGGCTGCTGACTATGCTGCAAATTTGGACTGATGTGAAGCAGGCTTGGCAATAGTGCAGGAACACATACAATTAATTGTAATTTAAAATATTTTTTATTCTTCTAATCCTATTTACAAGGTTTCTCTAGTTTAATTTTGCAAAAACAGGAGTGAATTTTATATTCCTCTATGAATGCATTCCTTATTCTAAGTGTTAGTGGGTTCAGTCTGTTTGGAGACTGATCTTGGGCACATTTCTCTCTCTTTTCTACATGTCAGCCTTGGTTCAGTGGTAGCACTCTCACCTCTGAGTCAGAAGGTTGTGGGTTCAAGTCCCACTCTGGAGACTTGAGCACATAACCTAGGCTGACACTTCAGTGCAGTAATGGGGAGTGCTCCACTGTTGGAGTTGCCATCTTTTGGATGAGACGTGAACTGAGGCACCGTCTGCCCTCTCAGGTGGACGTAAAAGATCCCATGGCACTATTCATTGGTCAGAGGAAAGTAGAGTTCAGAGTGGGGGTTCCAGGCTGGAGGAGATCACAGAGATGGTAAGGAGTGAAGCCATGAAATGGTTTAAATACCAGATGACAATGTTAAATTTGAGGTGCTGAGGAACTGGGAGCCAATGTAGGTCAGCAAGGTGATGGGGCTTGGTGTGGGATAGGACACAGGCAGCAGAGTTTTGGACAAGCTAAAGTTTACAATTGACAGCGATTATAAAAAGTTTTAAGTACATCGTATCATACTGCAGAAAATTATTTTACTGATAAACTTTATTGTTTGAGAATGCTCAAACTTGATAGGCCTCCATTGTAACTTGCTGCTTTAAGTAGAAACCCATATCCTGACTGTATGATTTATTTCATATTCATCTTTTTCCTCCCTGCACAGCCACGTTCATGAGCCAGCATGGGTTGCGGATTCCAACTCCAATTCTCATAATTTCTTATGAGACATTCCGGCTACACGCTGAAGTGCTTTGCAGGGGTGCTGTTGGTTTGGTCATCTGTGATGAGGTAGAATGCCATGTAACTTAGTTCAGTCTTCATGTTATGCTGCAATTGAACCACACTGCCATTCTGTGTGAAATCTGACCAATTAGGGTATATTTAGTGCTTGACCAACTTTCATTTGCTTCATATTTTGCTTATATTAACTGTCGCAACGTGTATACATGATAGCATATCTACTCAATTCACAAGATTACAAGATAATTTTAGATGGGGGAAGGCTATTTGGCCCACTTTAATTCATCCATCCAGAGAGATCCTAATGAATGTCCCCCCATTTGTAGCATCAAATTGTTTCTTAAATGATTTGCCTGCACTACTGTATCTAAAGTTTATTCCACACACTGATCGTTCTTTGTGTGAATTAGAATTTTCTGATCTCAGTCCCAAAATTACATCTTAGTAGTTTGACCCTACAGTTTATTTTAAAGTAATATTCTGGGTTAAGTTTTTCTGTACCCTCAACAATATTGTATGCCTCTATAACTTCACTTTTAGACACATCCTTTCTAGGCTGATTGCCTAATAAGCAACAACATTAATTCACAATGTTCCTTAAGTTCTACATCTTACCTACAGATTCGGAACACACCGTGTACAAGCTGATTATTCACTTATGACATATGCCTCAGTATCGGTTCCTGTACGAGTGTAGTGTGCAGCAAAAGCTAATGTTTCATTTAGGTCTGGTATGCTGTGGGTTGTGTGTGACTTCTATGCATGATGTATGTGTAACCACCATGACAGAAATTTGAGGAGAGGTTACATGATGAGGTTAAGGATCTTCAAGGGTACTGTACCTCTGTAAATAGTGTATATCTGCTGTACGAGTGATGTACGATCCTGTGTGAAATATATTTGGTATCTGCGTGCATGCAGTGTGTATTGTATAACTTTGAAAGGAACATTTCACTTTTACCACAAGTTAAATTTTAATTTCTTCCATATTTTTGTAGGTTTTTAAAATTAAAAATGATATTTTAAAACATAAATAGAATTATGCAAGCGAAAGCTTTCTAAAGTACTCTGGTCTGTTTCATTTAAATCACAGGGCCACAGGTTGAAGAATTCAGAGAACCAGACATACCAGGCTCTGAACAATCTAAATGCCAAGCGCCGTGTGTTGATCTCTGGAACTCCAATCCAGAATGACCTGCTCGAGTACTTTAGCCTTGTACATTTTGTTAATGCAGGAATACTCGGTAAGTATTTGTTTCAGTTGTATGATTTGTACAGTCTTATTTTGGTTAAAATTGGACCATTGCAAACATTTACCATAACTGCAGAGTCCTTTCTATAACTAGTCGTTGGTTGCACTCTACAAATGAAATATCAGTTTCTGAATTGAATTCCTTTCTGCTCAACATGATGAGAATTAAAAGCTGTAAAGATAATCTAGTACCTAAAGGTTCACTTCATGTAGCTATTGGGACTTAGTTCTCCAGAAGATTCATATTTGTTCAAACCTTTCTTCTCTTAAGGGACTGCACAGGAATTTAAAAAGCGATTTGAACTGCCCATCTTGAAGGGCCGTGATGCAGATGCAAGTGAGAATGAAAGACAGCATGGTGAGGAGAAACTAAAAGAATTGATCAGCGTTGTGAATGGGTAAGAGAACAGGTATTTAAGAAAATAAATCTTTGGCAAGAGAATTACTGGTATTATGCTGGAATACCTCCTGTATCTTTTTTTGTATTTGTTCTTGGGACATGGGTGACACTGGCAAGGTCACATTTATTGCCCATCCCTAGTTGCTCTGAGAAGGAGGTGGTGGGCCTCCTCCTTGAATTGCTGCAGTCCTTCTGGT
Organism: Heptranchias perlo; assembly: GCF_035084215.1. NCBI lineage: Eukaryota > Metazoa > Chordata > Chondrichthyes > Hexanchiformes > Hexanchidae > Heptranchias > Heptranchias perlo. The sequence goes on from NC_090333.1 coordinate 25,821,762, forward strand.
GATGGTGCTCCCACAATGGTGTAAGGAGTTCCAGGATTTTGACATAGTGACGATGAAGGAATGCCAATATATATCCAAATATGAATTAAAAACAGAAAATTCTGGAAATATTCAGCAAGTCAGGCAGCATCTGTGGAGAAAGAAACAGAGTTAACATTTCAGGTCGATGATCTTTCGTTAGAATGGAAGAAGTGAAAGATTTAACAGTTTTTAAGCAAGTACAGAGCCAGGCAAAAGGGGGGATGGAAGGAGGGTGGGGAGGGGAGGAAAGAACAAAAAGTCTGTGATAGGGTGGAGGGCAAGAGTGATTAAATGACAAAAGGGATGATGGTGCAAGGCAAGGAGGGCGGTAATGGGACAGGTTAGGAAACAAAAGATGGGTCTGTACTTGCTTAAAAACTGTTAAATCTTTAACTTCTTCCATTTCTGACGAATGATCATCGACTTGAAATGTTAACTCTGTTTCTTTCTCCATAGATGCTGCCTGACTTGCTGAGTATTTCCATCATTTTTGTTTATTGTTTCAGATTTCCAGCATCTGCAGTATTTTGCTTCCAAATATGAATGTTGTGTGTCCTTAAGGGGAACTTGGAGTTGATGATGTTCCCATGACATTGCTGCTCTTGTTTTTCTCAGTGATAGAGGTTGCAGGGGAGATAGGTGCTCAAGTTTACGGATGTAAAATATGTCAAACTGTGACTTGTATACTTCATCTTACAATATTTACTTTTCATGGTAAAGACTCCTTCCTTGTTTGTTGCTTATATGTGATGGCCTCAATTGATAAGTGCTGTAATCATTAACACCCCAAAACTAGCAGAAGTAAGGATCCCGACGAAAAATTTGTGAATGCATTTAGTTATAAATCCAATTTATTTCTGACTTTTTTCACTCCTTTTTTTAACCTGGGTTAACAGATGGTGCCTTCACCTGGGTATGCGCTTTCTGATTTGTTCTATCTTACTTATTGCCCCCCCACAAATCCTCATTTCAGGTGTTTAATTCGAAGAACATCAGATATTCTCTCCAAATACTTGCCGGTGAAGATTGAGCAGATTGTCTGCTGCAGGTAATATCACTAATTTAATATTGTATGTGTTTAGTTATATTATGCCTAATCCAGATTCTTTAATGCAAAAGCCAGTCGACCTACTCCTTGTTTCAGTTTAAGTCCTTCATCTCGACTCAGCAGGTCTGAACCAGGACACAGGGTAATATACTCCTTATTTTATACTGACACACAAGTCAACACTATAGAGAGCAGAGGGGTAACGTGCTCCTTATTCTGTAGTGATACACAGGGGTACTAGACGACGACTCCTGCATGTAGTTTTGGCCACTGAATCTCAGGAAAGATATATTGGCCTTGGAAGGGGTGCAGTGCAGATTCACTAGAATGATACCAGAATATAAAGGGTGAAATTATGAGTACAGGTTGCATAAACTTGGCTTGTATTCCCTTGAGTTTAGAAGTTTGAGGGGTGATCTAATCAAGGGGTGTAAAATGATTAAAGGATGTGATAGAGTAGATACAGAGAAACTATTTCCTCTGATGGGGGAATCCAGAACAAGAGGACACAATCTTAAAATTGGAGCTAGGCCATTTAGGAGAGAAATCAGGAAACACTTTTCCACACAAAGGGTAGTGAAAATCTGGAACTCTTACCCCCTAAAAAGCGGTAGATGCTGGGACATTTGAAATTTTCAAGACTGAGATTGATAGATTTTTGTTGGCTAAGGATATCAAGGGGTATGGAACAAAGGTGGGTAAGTGGAGTTGAGGTATGGATCACCATGATCTAATTGAATGGCGGAACAGTTTAGAGGATCTGAATGGCCTAATTCTGTTCCTATGTTCTTCCCATTGAACATGATCAGGACTGACTGCATAATGCAATCCTTATTCTTTATCGATAAGCAGGAGCAATCTTATGGTGAGCACTGTGGAAGGAACTAATACACTCTAAAATAGCACAGCCATTTCAGTGCAATTTTATCAGAATCTGTGCAATGACTTCTATTCCGAGTATCAGGGAATTACTTCTGTTGGAGGGGAAGATAAAAAATTATTTGGGGAAGCTCAGCTCTGTAAATCCAACTAATGTGCTAACAGAGGAAGCTTTTGCTGTCTTTAATAATGATTGTAAACAATTTTACAACACCAAGTTATAGTCCAACAATTTTTATTTGAAATCTACAAGCTTTCGGAGGCTTCCTCCTTCGTCAGGTAAATGTGTAAATGTACATTTACCTGACGAAGGAGGAAGCCTCCGAAAGCTTGTAGATTTCAAATAAAAATTGTTGGACTATAACTTGGTGTTGTAAAATTGTTTACAATTGTCAACCCCAGTCCATCACCGGCATCTCCACATCTTTAATAATGATCACATTCATCACTACTGCAGTCTTATTGGTTTTGCTCTGCATGACATTTTTTAAATCAAATAATATATGACTAATATGACCTGGGCAGTTATAATTGAATTACAGTTGTCCAGTTGAATATATTTACACCCATCTTAAGCAGATAGATGCTTCTATCACTGGAGCCTGCTTTCTTTTGAACCCCCCACCCATCTGCAGCAGAAAAGGATAAGAAAATTAGATGAATCTGCACTTCTCCTCCCCCATGTCATTCACTTCCATAATTTTAATTAAACTTCTTCCTCTTCTCTTTAGACTCACTTCTCTGCAGTCAGAGTTGTACAAGCTGTTCTTAAAACAAGCCAAACCGGCATTAGAACTGGAGCAAGCTCACAGTGGGAAGATGAGCGTCTCCTCTCTCTCTTCGATTACCTCACTGAAAAAACTTTGTAACCGTGAGTAGTAAAATAATTGGATTTGGATTCATTGCTTTTGTGTCTTAATGTCTGAAAAGCTAGCTGTTTGAAATAGAGATTTCATGCTTTATCAAAAGCAAAATACTGCAGATGCTGAAAATCTGAAATAAAAACAGAAAATGCTGGAAATACTCAGCAAGTCAGGCAGCATCTGAGGAGAAAGACAGTTTTTTTTTCAAAAAATATACTTTATTCATAAAATTTGCAGAAATACAATACAGTTGTCATATCACATTCCAAACGTACGCAGTACAGATTATACAATTTGCAGGTTACATCAAGTACAGTTCAACGAACACATTGTACATAATTACAGTTCATGACACTCTTGGGTGCCTCATTGCATTACACTCAATACAGATTATTGATTACAGGTATGTTACAGATTCTTTACAGGTACATTACATCAATTTGAATTTTACATTCTGCCCGAGGGGGTTTTTCCCTGATTGCAGCCCCTCTGTATACAATGGCGGGAAGGCTCTAAACGGTTGCCTTTCCCCACAGAGCCTTTTCGGCGGCCGCACCCAGCTTCAGTGCGTCCCTGAGCATGTGGTCCTGGACCTTGGAATGTGCCAGTCTGCAACACTCGGTCGAGGACAGCTCCTTGCACTGGAAGACCAGCAAGTTTCGGGCAGACCAAAGAGTGTCTTTCACCGAGTTGATGGTCTTCCATCAGCAGTTGATGTCTGTCTCGGTGTGCGTCCCCGGGAACAGCCCGTAGAGCACAGAAACCTGTGTTACGGAACTGCTCAGGACGAACCTGGACAGATACCACTGCATCTCTCTCCAGACCTTCTTTGCAAAGGCACATTCCAGAAGGAGATGGGTGACGGTCTCGACTCCACAGCAGCCTCCTCTGGGACAGCGCGCGGTGGCGCTGAGAGTCCGGGAGTGCATGAAGGATCTGACGGGAAGGGCCCATCTCACCACCAGCCAAGCTATGTCTTGGTGCTTGTTTGAAAGCTCTGGCGATGAGGCGTTCTCTGCCAAATGACATTGGCAGCCTGCTCGGGGAACCAACGGACAGGATCCATCATCTCATTTTCCCGCAGGGTCTCGAGGACGTTACGTGCGGACCACTTGCTGATCGCCTTGTGGTCAAAGGTGTTTTTCTGCACAAACTTTTTAACGAAGGACAGGTGGGGCGGAACAGTCTAACAGGACGGAGCGTTCCGTGGCAGCGTGGCCAGGCCCATCCTTCTCAACACCGGTGACAGATAGAACCTCAGCACGTAGTGACACTTTGTGTTTGCGTACCGAGGGTCTACGCACAGCTTGATGCAGCCGCACACAAAGGTGGCCATCAGGATGAGGGCCATGTTGGGCACGCCTTTCCCCCCTCTCTCTGGAGATTTGTACATCGTGTCCCTGCGGACACGGTCCATTTTTGATCTCCAGATAAAGTGGAAGATAGCTCAGGTGACTGTCGCGGCGCAGGAACGAGGTATGGGCCAGACCTGTGCCACGTACAGCAACACCGAGAGCACCTCGCACCCGATGACCAGGTTCTTGTCCACGATCGAGAGGTATCGTCGATCCCATAGTCCCAGTTTCTGCTTCACCTTGGAGATACGCTCCTCCCAGTTTTTGGTGCACGCCCCGGCCCCCCCGAACCAGATCCCCAGCACCTTCAGGTAATCCGACCTGACGGTGAAGGGGACAAAGGATCGGTGGGTCCAGTTCCCAAAGAACATGACCTCGCTCTTGGTACGATTTACCCTGGCCCCCGAGGCCAGTTCGAACTGGTCGCAGATGCTCATCAAACTGCGGACAGACAGCTGATCCGAGCAAAAGACGGCGACGTCGTCCATGTACAGGGAGGCCTTGACCTGAGTCCCTCCGCTGCCTGGGATCGTCACCCCTCTTATGCCCGCATCCTTCCTGATGGACTCTGCAAATGGTTCGATGCAACACACGAACAAGACGGAGGAGAGAGGACAGCCCTGCCTGACTCCAGATTTGATCAGAAAGCTATCTGATTCCCACCCGTTGATTGAAACTGCGCTACTGATGTCAGTTTAGAGCAGTTGGATCCAATTGCGGATTCCCTCCCCAAACCCCATTTTGGAGAGCACGTCCATCTTGTATGTGTGGAATATTCTGTCAAAGGCCTTCTCCTGGTCCAGGCTGATCAGGCAGGTGTTCACCCCCTGTCCTGTACGTAGGCAATCGTATCCCTGAGTAGCGCCAGGCTATCAGAGATCTTCCTGCCGGGTAGGCGCAGGTCTGATCGGGGTGGAACACCACCTCCAGGGCTGACTTGACCCGATTGGCGATGACCTTGGACAGAATTTTATAGTCCACGTCAAGTAGTGAGATGGGTTGCCGATTTTTGATTTCTTCCCTCTCCCCCTTCTGCTTGTAGATGAGGGTGATGATGCCTTTCCGCATGGAATCTGACATGCTGCCTGCCAGGAGTATACCCCCGTACGCTTCCAGCAGGTCTGGGCCTATCCAGTCCCACAGAGTCGAGTACAACTCCACCGATAGTCTTACTCCTCTCGAAGGAACGGACGGCCTTTGTCATTTCGTCCAGAGTTAGCGGGTGATCTAGACTCTCCCGCTTGCTGTCGTCTAGAACCTCCGTGATAGATGACAAGAAGGACTGGGAGGCCGCGCTGTCTGTGGGCTTCGTGTCGTACAGTCCGGCATAAAAGGATTTGCAGATCCTCAGTATGTCGGGCTGCGAGGACATGACCGAGCCGTCCTCTTCCTTCAGGCTGCTGAACACGGAGCTCTCTCTGTGCACCTTTTGGAAGAAGAAACGCGAGCAAGTCTCGTCCTGCTCCACGGAGCGGACTCTGGACCGGAAGATGATCTTGGAGGCCTCGAGGCAAAGAGCGAGGCTTGCTGGTCCTTCACCTCTCTGAGTTCCTCCCCGACATCGATCCCCATCGACTGCAGCAGGAGAAGATTCTGCATGCTTTTCTGGAGTCGGGACGTTTCCCTCTGCCTCTCTCTCGCCTTCTGAACACCTTTGAGGATGAAGAACCTCTTGATGTTCACCTTGATGGCTTCCCACCAGTGCGCTGGGGAATCAGAGGGGCTTTACGGTTCTCCAACCTTTGTAATCCCTCTTCAGTTCCTCAATGTTTCCCAGGGTCAACAGTTTCACGTTGAGCTTCCATATCCCCCTGCTCAGAGTTAATGTATCAGGTCAATGACCTTTCATCAGAATTGGAAGAAGTGAAAGATTTAACAGTTTTTAAGCAAGTACAGAGCCAGGGAAAGGCAGGGGGAGGAAGGGGAGGGGAGGATAGAACAAAAGGGAAGGTCTGTGATAGGGTGAAGGGCAAGAGTGATTAAATGACAAAAGGGATGATGGTGCAAGGCAAGAAGGGTTGTTATGGACAAGTAAAGAAACAAAAGATGGGTGTAGAGGAGCTGTAAATGGCAACAGCAGAACCATTAGCAGCACCTGCTGTCTGAGAAAATGGGTGCAGTGGTTATGGTCTGAAGTTATTGAAATCAGTGTTGAGTCTGGAAGGTTGTAAAGTGCCTAAACGAAAGATGAGGTGCTATTCCTTGAGTTTCATTGGAACAGCGTAGGAGGTTGAGATCAGAGAGGTGGGAGTGGGACGGAAAATTAAAATGTCAGGCGACCGGAAGGTCAGGGCCCCCCTTGCGGACCTTCCCACCATCCAGGGCCCCAAACACTCTTTCTAGGTGATACAGCGATTTACTTGTACTTCTTTCAATTAAGTATACTGTATTCGCTGCTCATGATGTGGTCTCCTCTACACTGGCGAGACCAAACGCAGATTGGGTGATCGCTTTGCTGAACACCTCCGCTCAGTCCGCAAATGTGAACCTGACCTTCCGGTCGCTTGCCATTTTAATTCTCCGTTTTTGATTTGAACATAATGAGATGTAGGAAAAGCAAGCAGGAAGGCATATTTGAAGCTTACAAGGAATTAAGGTTCAGAGAAGCACTGATCATTGTAGTGTCAGTAAAATAAAGAGTTTGTGATGGGTTTTGCCTATTTTGTGCACAACAAGGTTCCACAAACAATGTGATAATGACCAGATAATCTGTTTTTTTAGTGATGTTGGTTGAGGGATAAATATTGGCCAGGATACTGGGGAGAACTCCCGTGCTCTTCTTCGAAGAGTGCCATGGGATCTTCTACATCCACATGACAGGGCAGACGGGACCTCAGTTTACCGTCTCATCAAGTGTTGGTCTAGATTTTGTACTCAAGTCCCTGGAATGGCACTTGAACCCACAACCTAGTGACTCAGAGGTGAGAATGTTACCACTGAGACAGGGCTGACACCTAATGTCAATAGATAAAAAATTAAAGGTGAAGCTGTCAAAGGTAAGATTGCACTTTTGCAACTGAAGAATTGAATAAAGGCAAGATTTCATTCCCCCATTGAAGAACAAGATCAGACGAATTATACCAGTAAACACTATATTTCAGACTATTAATACTAATTATGAGATTGGATTATGCAATGTCACCTTAGGCCTGGGACCCGGTTTCAAATCTATCCCAGACTGAAGGGTTTAAAGTCTCCTCTCTCAGCCTAGTTCCTGTGGGCATGCAGAACAAAACTCTCTGTATTTTTGCCATAAATTGGCCTTGCTCAGATACCACTAGGATGACTGATGTGCAGATGGGAACATTCATAACTGTTGTAGTAGATGTGTCCTTCTGAGGTTGGGAGTTAAGTCACATTGCTGGGATAAAGTAGAGGGAACAGGCTTGCTGTACGTCTCAAGGCAACCAATTGCAATGCAAAGGCCTGGGAGCAGTTTGCCTTGGAAGTTGGCGGAATCCAAAGAATGGGAGGGAAAAGAAATAAAAAGTAAAATTGTACAGAAATCAGGGTACACTTTTTTTTGACACCATGAAGGAATTAGATCAAAAACGAATAATTCCCTTTATGTGGGGAAAGCTGTCACTTCTGTTTTTCCTAATGTTCAGTATCATCTTTTCTGCCCAGACCCAGCATTGATCTACGAGAAATGTGTGGAAGGTGAAGAAGGATTTCAGGGAGCACTCGATCTCTTTCCATCAGGATACAGCACAAAATCAGTGGAACCTCAATTGTCTGGTAAAACTTCAAGTCAATGCATATTAAACTTGGGCTGGGGAAAAAATCCTTTTTTAACTCAGCAACTGGTGAAATGTCATGTGGCTTTAAAAGCAATCAGATTGAAGTACATTTCCAGGTTTAATATTTAGGTTTGCATAAAGAATTCTCACTCCTGACCGCTGTCCAGTGACCATGCTGTAGAGTGTTCATGTAAGGGTGTCAGGTGAGGACAGAATTGGGCTTGACAGTGACATCCCCATAATTGAATGGCATGTTAACTGTTACTGTCTAGAAGGAAGGTCACTTGGGTGAGGTGCCTGCAGGTGTCCGGAGTTCATAGATCCAATCTAAACATTCTGTGCATTCCTTCTATTTGCTGAGTGTAATTGACAGCAGCCTCTCTCCCTGTGATGTCTGCAAAACAGTGGTGTCACCAGATGCTTTTGTATTGTTTTTTTGGCCCGTCTCCTGCAGCTGCCAGCCACATCAACCTGCCAGATCCTTTAGATCGGTGAGAGTAAGTCCTGTTTTTCACCTGGGTGTTGCTGACTGTTGCCAATGATAGCAGCATGTTTCAGTGATGATGTTGTGATTTTCTGTCACGAGGTTATTAGGCATGAATGTCTCCATTCCTCTGTAGTGACGTCATGACGTTCCCACGTGCACGTTTCTCCAAAAAGTCATGGCCAGCCTGCATGTGTACTGAACATTTGGTTCTCAGTGCAGCTCATTTACAAGAAGGCTGATCACATGTTACTAAACTCACCTCACTGTCCTGAGACCAAGGATGCAATGTAAAAGCAGCTGCCACTTTCAGCCTGACAGCAGGCAAAGCTTTATTTTTTTTAATACTGTATACACATGCGTGTGCCAACAACTAGTTGTTAACATTATAGGATTTAAATGAATGTTTGGAATGATTGGGTTTAGATAAAGTAAATAAAGAGAAACTGTTTCCATTGGTGGAAGGGTCGAGAACCAGAGGACACAGATTTAAGGTGCTTGATTGGCAAAAGAACCAAAGGCGACATAAGGAAAAACTTTTTTACGCAGCGAGTGGTTGTGATCTGGAATACCCTGTGGTGGAAGCAGATTCAATTGTAGCTTTCAAAAAGGAATTGGATAAATATTTGAAAGGAAAAAATTTGCAGGGCTACGGGGAAAGAGCACGGGAATGGGACTAACTGGATTGCTCTTCCAAAGAGCCAGCATGGGCTCGATGGGCCATATAGCCTCCTTCTGTGCAGTATCCATTCTATGATTCTATATTTTGTAGCTGATACTGGTACTCGAAAATTTTGCAAAGGAAGTGTCAGGGAACAAAGTAATAGGATATCAGTCAGATGACTCACTGATGCACGTCTAGCTTATATTATTTCTACATTATAGAAAAATGTTTGCTTACAAATATTTATTATGGGTGCGTCAATACAGTGGTGCATCCCAATGCACTGCAGATCAGTGATCTAATCACTATTTTGAAAATAAACCACCGATGCTTACTAGGATGTTAAAAGAAAATGTCTCCCACTCAGAACAGGCCTGTGAAGAGCGACTGTTAGGTATTTTTTCCCTCGGTATGTTTTCTAGTATTACTACAGTTCTGGAAATTTCAGACAGAAGGAGGTCATTTGGACCATCATGCCTGTGTCAGTGAGCTTGAGATTGAAGCTAATTACTATAATCCCATTTCAAGCTCTTTCCCTGTACGCTTTAATACTTTTCTCTTCAAATGTTTATCTAATTCCCGGTTCCTGCGATGAACTCTACTTCAATAGCCTCTTGCAGTGAATTCATATCCTAGTGACCCTTTGCATGAAAAGAATTCCTCTAAATTCTCCCTTTATGCTTTTAATACTAATCCTAAATGTATGCTCCCTTGTTACTGTTTCACCACCTAGTAGAAATGATCTCTATTTACTCCCTCAAATGCTTCAAATACTTCGAACAACTCTATTAAAACTCCCATAACTTTCTCAACTCTCTCATCATAACTACTGTTGGGGGCAAGGTCCGGTTGCAGCATCTGTATAAAGTACAAACTGTCCCCCTTTATTAAGGGGGGATTTTGCTGGAGCAGAATTTTCTTTCTGGAATGTTCCGGGCCAAGACCTCAACCTGGAAGACTTGTCGTGGTTGTCATTTGTGCTACTCCATTGTACTAAATGCTGGACCAGCATGCAGTGCATTCAGGGAAGATGATATGCGAACGGTGGGAATTCTGGCTGAATGTTTTTGATATCTGGCTTCCTGGGGGCAGGCAAAATTACGTCCCGCCCATGCTGCCAGAGGAAATTCCCTCATTGCTATCTTTGGGCAGAGGCCTGCGTAACCGGGTTCCACCCAATTTTCCACTCTGCCTGCAATCACCCTGGGTAACTCCCTAGGTATACCTCAGGTCCTGAGGAAATTCAGGGTCCGGGCTTTACAAACAAACACCTTTGTCTTGAACAGCATGTGAAATACTCCTATTTCAATATTTAAGTGACAGCGTGGAAAATATACTTTTAATACAAATTCTTTTAATCCTTCCACGTTTTACTGTTTTTTGTTCCAGGCAAGATGCTTATCCTTGACTATATCTTGGCCATGACTCGAAGTACTAGTTCGGATAAGGTGGTGCTAGTATCAAACTACACACAGACTCTGGATTTGTTTGAGAAGCTCTGCAGAGACAGGAGGTGAGTTGTATGACATTATAAGTAAACAAATGATATATTGGACCAGTTTGGATTTCCTACATAATGTGGAAAAGAGGAACTCTCCTTACTTCAAAAACCTTTCAACATGGAATTATGTAACTTAAATCCTACAAGATACTAGCCGAAGTATTTTGGGGAAAAAAAACAGCAACAAGAATTTGGTTATCTGATTTGGGCTGAGGATGACAGCAGCTATAAACGTTGGCTGTTATGGGTATAAATGGTGTTGAATCAATTTATTGTACATTCAGGGCATCCCAAAGTGGGAGATCTCCCTGCTCTTCAAATAGTGGGTTCTTTAATGTCAACTTGAACAGTATAAACGTGGTGATTAATAACACACCTGAATGACACCAATGCAGCATTCCCTCTGAACCGAAGAGTGAACCTAGATTATGTGCTGAAATCTTAGAGTGGGGCTTGAACCCACAACTTTCTGATTAAGGTGAGAGCGCTACCAGTTTGACCAATTGTGCTTCCTTTCTGATGCTGCAAAATCATATCAGATATTGACTTAAGTGTGTTTGTGATGTCAGTCTTTAGACTTCTGAGTGTTGCTGGATGGAAAAAGGAACCTTTGGCACTCATATTCAACCAGTCAGAGGCCTTTTTATTAATGTGGATTGAATCTCCAAAATGGATTTTGAGATACGAGCAATACAAAAATAAAAAGTACAGTATTTAAAAATTTCTAAAAATGTTACCAGGTGTCCGCCTTGGCTCAATGGTAGCATTCTCGCCTCTGAGTCAGAAGATTATGGGTTCAAGTTCCATTCCAGAGATGAGCGCATAATCTAGGCTGACCAATGCAGAATTGAGGGAGTGCTGCACTGTCGGAGGTGCCGTCTTTCAGATGAGGTGTTAAACCGAGGTCCCATCTGCCATCTCAGGTGAACGTAAAAGATCCCATAGCACTATTCGAAGAAGAGCAGGAGAGTTCTCCCTGGTCTCCTGGCCAATATTTATACCTTAACCAAGATCACTAAAATAGATTAACTGGTCATTATCTCATTGCTGTTTGTGGGACCTTGTGGTGTGCAAATTGGCTGCCACGTTTCCTACATTACAACAGTAACTACACTTCAAAAGTACTACTTTGGCAATAAAGCGATTTGAGACATCCTGAGGTCATGAAAAGTGCTATATAAATGCAAGTCCTTTCTTTATAGAAATGTTGAGATTTATTATTTTGAAATAAAGTAATTGTAACAAAAATAGAAGAGAATGGGGAAGGAGAGGTGGCAAGCAGAATATTAAAACGGAAAGAAAATAGTGTTTTTTTTGTAATTTGGGGATATTACAGTAATTAAACTACTTCTTGCAACTGAGTGGTTTTTTTTCGACATTGTGGTATTTGAGCTGAAAACAATGGATAGCTGAGGGGAGCTGAAGCTGTCAGCAATCTAAGGGTTATATTTAAATAATTTATTTTGAGGATTGGGGTAGATGCCATAAAGGTGGTGCGACAAAGGTGAACACGCAATAAAGATGATGGAGATACAAAACCTGAAGTTGTATGGGCCACATGATACCATGCAGCTTTTGCTTCTAGATCACAGCTTTAGTCACAGGGAATTGTATATATTATATATGTATGCAAATAAAAAAGTGAGACGGTCCTTTGGTTCATTTCTGTTCCAGTTGAGTTTTTATGTTGCTGTAGTTTTAGTTCCATATTCACACTGCAGACTAAGTGGATCCTGTAGCTGAACCAGATGGGCTGAATGTTTGTTTCTTGTTGTTTAGTATTGTATAATATTTACTTCTCCCTGAAGGAAGAATAACATTTTAATGTGTTTTCCTTCTGTCAGATACCTGTATGTTAGATTGGATGGTACCATGACGGTAAAAAAGAGGGCCAAGATTGTGGAGCGTTTTAATAATCCCACAGTAAGTGACAGCACATGTCTTTGTCAATAATTTATTGCCATACAGTAATTTCTGATTCCTCTACATGGAGATAATGTGCCACGGGGCTTGAAATGTAAAACAACACAACCAATAGTTGACAAGTCACTGGCGCTCCAACATAGTAGTAACTAAAAATGGAGTTGCTCTACCTATATATAGAAGTTCCATGTTTATGAAAGCATGGTAGCGTAACTATCCATTGACACTTGGCAAGCCCCTGATATCCTTATTTGATGCTAACTACACATTTATCGAAGCTGCATCCTGTTTCAGGCTGACCTGGCATTATGGTTTTCAGTATTTTATCATACCTTTCAGGGTTCTTGTACTGAGATTAGTAAAATGAAGCTGCAGATAGGAAGTAATCAAATTCTTAAAATTAATTCAAGGTGAGCCAACAACTGTCTCATCTTCACCATATCAACAAATTGAGATGGTGAAGATGAGACAGTTGTTGGCTCACCTTGAGATTGAGATGCCAGATTGCTTTATTTGCAATGAAACTGGTGGTTTTTCTTTTCTTAATTTACACAAGTATAAAGTAGTGTATCTTTCACAGATTCAATAAAGTCGGTAACATTTTAGATATTTTTAGCAAGATTTGGTTTTGGCTGTTTTCACTGTGTGACTTCTGCTGACGTGTGTGATATGCTATCTAGTTAATTTCCTAAATAATTTATTGCAGGGTTCTCAAACTTAGATGAGCTGAGAGGTTGGGAGAATCTGAATCAATGCTCTTTTTTTATTTGGAATGGTGCTAATACTGCTGCAGTGTTCTTCCTGATTGCCTGGAATCTGGCTCGTATATCTGCTGTTTCAGCTGCCTGCATTTCCTTAAATTCTCTTGGTCTCTCCACACATCATTCCAAACTCCAGAAAAGGGAGGGGGGATGGAAATGTTGCAGTGACAAAAGTTATAACAAGAAAGCGGAGGAATAATGGCACTATATGAAAAGAAATGGAAGAAAAGCAATAAAGCAAAAGGGAAAGGAAGTGGAGAATGAGAATGGATGTGGAGGAGGAGCAGGAAGAGAGGGAGAAGTGGAAGAGGAGCAGGAAGAGAGGGAGAAGTGGAAGAGGAGCAGGAAGAGAGGGAGATGTGGAAGAGGAGCAGGAAGAGAGGGAGATGTGGAGGAGGAGCAGGAAAGATAAAGAGTTAGCATTTATATAGCATCTTTCACATCCTCAAGATGTCTCAAAGTACTTCGCAGCAATTAATTACTTTTGAAGTGTAATCACTATTGTTTTATAGATAAATATGGCAGCCAATTTGCACACAGCAAATTTCTCATTAATTAGCAAGATGTGTGAAGATTAGAAAGCTCAGTGGGAGAAAAATTGTCACATGATGTTAAGCTCAGCCTGTGTTAAAACGAGTGATATCTGCTGACAAATCCTTTGCATATGCTCTTGCCTTCATTACCCTCTCCTTGTTATGATTCTCCCTGTTGTAAGATCACTGCCTCTTCCTACCTTTGTGTGATTTTTGATCATTAGAAAGTCTAACTATTAGCACATGAATTACAATCAAACCTCTTGATTGTAAACAATGGTTGTACAGAATGGTTCCTCGTGTTTGATTCCTTTCAAAATCCCTCCATGTAAAATGGTGCACAAATTCCAGCTATATACAAACTTTTTGTAAAAGTGGATTTCTATATTCATCCCAACTGAGTTATCCCAATCAAAATGGTAGTTAAGCTTCTCCATTCTCATTGTATATTTCTCAATAACATATAGTATTTTATTCAATGCCAAACATCGTGATTAAGTACTGCTATCTAGTTTAAATAATTATGCAACTAGTTTTTCATGCTGAAATTCAGTTCTTACGAAGTATCTCTATCAGAAATGTTAATCCATTCTGAAGTTTTACTTCCTGGCCATTTCTTGGCCTGTTGAGAAGGTCTTCTAATGTCTTAAAATGATGCTCCTTGATTAGTCAGGAAAGCCGTGAATATTTATAATTCTATTTTATAATTGTCATAAATTTTCAATTGGAAGTTGGGTTTTGCAAGGGTTTCATTATTATTCCATTTCATTATAGAGTCCTGAATTTATCTTCATGCTGAGTAGCAAAGCTGGTGGGTGTGGCTTGAATCTGATTGGTGCAAACCGACTGGTCATGTTTGATCCAGACTGGAATCCGGCTAATGATGAACAAGCGATGGCTCGTATATGGCGAGATGGACAGAAGAAGATTTGTTACATCTACAGGCTTTTGTCGGTAAGAATCTGATGGTTTGTTACAGTTGCTGTCCACAGATTCTCACAAGATCCTAAGATGCTGCATATAAACGATGAAGATCTGGAACTTAATTTGAAGGCAATAATCCAGTCAAGAAGTTTGTATCATCTGCTAAATCATGAGAGGTGCAGTTTATGATGCACCAGAATCCAGAGCTTGGATTAGTGATTTAATTTCCCTTTCAGAAGATGTAATTCCTGTATCAGTCAGTAAAGTAAATCTAAAAATTGTTGACTGTCAAATCCTGTGATTCACTTATGGGCTGCTTTTCGAAAACTCCCAGCCAGCCAAAATGTTGCATGTTATTAAATGGAATGATCATTTTTTTTTCGGTATGTTCCGATTTGGTAGTAATGTCCTGGGGTTGAGATGACAAATCACTAGAGGTCACTGCTTTCAGAGGCACGTATCCTAACCGCACCAAATTCCACTCACCCATCACCCCTATCCTTGCTGACCTACATAGGCTCTCAGACCCTAATTCCAACAATTTAAAATTCTCATCTTTGTGTTTAAATCACTTCATGGCCTAACCCCTCCCTTTGTAACCTCCTCCAGCCCTACAACCCCGTGCACTCCTCTATATCTGGCCTCTTGTGCATCACCCACCTTCCCCTCGTCCCACCACTGATGGCTATGCCTTCAGCCATCTAGGTCCTACCCTCTGGAATTCCTTCCCTAAACCTCTCTGACTTTCCATTTTCCTCTACTTTAAGATTCTCCTGAAAACCCACCTCTTTGGCCAAGCTTTTGGTCATCTCTTCTAATATCTCCTTTGGCTCGCCAACCATTTTTGTCTGATTACGCCTCTGAAGCGCCATGGGATGTTTTTCTATGTTAAAGGTGCTATATAAATGCAAGTTGTTACGTTATCCTATATAGAACAAAGCAGTTAGTGTGGCTTAAAGTTTTGTGTTTTCTGTCTGCAGTGATTGAGATACAGGGGTAGTTTTAAAAAACAAGAAAGATTCTATTTCTCTTGATAGGGATTGTGTGTGCGATATTTCACTAAACTTTGTTAATTATTCCTGGCTGATAGTATTTTGAATAGAAATTTGGGACAAAGATTAACAAATTTGATGTAAATCAGAGGCACAATCTTCATGTGAAACTGTGATCTTATGTCTTTTGAGCTTCTAAAATCTTCTTACCCTATATTATTTCGGCTTTCGTACCTTAGATCTCTCTGAGTCCCAAATCCCTGTACCTTTCACAATGTCTATTCATGCCTTCAGATGTAGGTAAGTTTTTGGTAACGTGCCAGGTGGGGCCGGGACAGCAAACTCTTTCGTAATTGCTATTAGGCATTGGACTTTAGCATGCTTCCATAAGTTCTCACTTCTGTCTTTGAAAGCAGTGGAGCATCACAATCAGCCCTCTGTTTATTCGCTTGATATCTTAAGCTTAAAAAATAAATAATGATATAGTTATATATTTACAGTAGAAAGTCTTTCATCCAACTTCTCAAGTAGACAAAATAATGAATAATATAATGCAATACTGACTTACTATTTTACTATTAATGTTTAGAAATGTTGTCCTTTTCTTTCTTGCAACCTCTTCTGACTTTGGGAGTCAGCTAATCTACCTCAGTTTTTTCCTATAAAAGGTGCAATTGTTTAACCACCTTCTGATAACTCATCTTGATGAACAGATCCAGCCACTTAAATACCCTTTCACCAGTTGCCATAGCTTATTTGGATTTTTCAGAACTAACAGTTGGATTAAAAATAATTGACTGTCATGGATTTAAGCAAATAAATCATACTTGTCTGTATTTGTTCAGTTAGCTTGGTTTCTCAATCCTACTTTTAAGTGTCAGGTTGGCTCTGTCGCTAGCACTCTTACTTCTGAGTTAGAAGATTGTGGGTTCAAGCCCAACTCTAGGGTTTAAGTACATAATCTAAATTAACACTTCAATACACTACTGAGAGAGTAGTACACATTGTGAATTGATATTTTTTGGTTTAACGCTTAAACCAAAGCCCTATCTGCCTGTTTGGGTGGACATTAAAGATTCCGTGGTATTATAAAAGCAGTGAGTTCTCCTACTGGTCATTCATCTCAATTGCTGTTTGTGGGATTTTACTGTGCACAATTGGCTGCTCTGTTTGCCCATATAACAACAGTGACTACACTTCAAAAGTAATCCATGGTTGTGAAGTGCTTTGAGTCATCCTGATGATGTGATATGGTGCTACCTAATTCAATGACTTATTCTTTAAAGCACTTTTGGCAGTGCCATTAGCATGTACTCTTTGGTACTACAGCATTGATATCTCATTTTGCAAAGCAGTTTTTTTTTTGCAGGGGAAGGGAAAATATAGCATCCCCGTAATAAACTTTGAGCTTTTCTGTAGATAGTTTTGGTAGCAAACATTTTCTAACATAAATTCTGACAAAAAAAAATTTGAGCTGAGCTTTATTTATGTCTTTAATTTTAATGAAGCTGTTTTTGATCACGTGCAGTGTCCTATCAGAAGTTAATGTGGTCCAGGTTTCAAAATATTATGAAAAATGATTGCTTCAGTAGAGAGAGGCTCAGTACTCAAGAAAATAATTCATTGTGTGAAGAGCTTTGAGACATTAGGATGTGGTAAGACACAAAATAAATGGAAATAATGTATTAAATGGGACCAAAGATAATTTATCCTAATAGTGTTCTGTGATGTTTCAGACAGGGACAATTGAGGAGAAGATTTTCCAGCGTCAGACTCATAAGAAGGCACTGAGTAGCTGTGTAGTGGATGAGGAGCAAGATGTTGAACGACACTTCTCTCTCGGAGAACTTAAGGAGCTCTTTACTCTAAATGAGAGCACAATCAGCGACACACACGATAGGTAACTATTATAATGGATCAATTTTACAGCTAACTTGAGCAGCAGTTATTTTGAATTGTACCAATTCAAGGAAACTTAGAGGTATAACGAGTTGGTGTAGAGGCAGGGTATGGATTGATGTTGACCTTGTTCTCCTGATGTTGGTAAGGTCATTGGGTATATGAAGAATAAGGGCAGGTGACACAAAGCAGAATTAAAACCCCAAGGAGAGAGAGGGAAATCAAGATATGACTTATTTAAAATGGCACTTGAGAATAGGAAATAGTGCACACTACAAGAGGGGGAGATGACCTAATAGAGAAAAAGTGTAAAGCACAGTTGGGGGTTTCAATATACTTTTTATTATTCTTCCCCTTATATCCCTGTACCACACATTGTCCCTGACAAGAAAACTGCTGTCTAGCAAGAGAGGTAGATCAGCAATCCAGAGTGACTTTATTTTTTCCCCTTCTGACTATGGGGAAATGACACACTGAAGACTGGTTGTTGTGTGTTTATCAGGGGATCCTCAAATCATAGCTGATTCCCCTTGATCAAAGTTGAATCTGTAGCATTCAGGTCAGAACACTGGCGTAAGGCACTGAAAGCAAGAGGAGTACTTAGAACATCCATCTAGTTAAAGGTCTAAACTGTGACCTGTCAATCGTTCTCGAATTCAGAACAGTGTCCCTTATTTCCTTAATTAATCACCCGCAATGGGTTTGTAAATTTCTGTACATTTATTAGTTGTGCGTATCTGAAGCTCACTAACGTGACCACCTGTTTCCTTTCTGCAGGTTGAAGTGTCGTCGATGTGTGAATGGACACCAGGTGCGCCCTCCCCCTGAAGGCTCAGATTGTACATCGGATCTCTCTCAGTGGAATCACTGTGCAGATAAACGTGGACTGCGAGACACCGTCCTTCAGACTGCTTGGGACGCTGCAGTCTCTTTCGTGTTTCATCACCATTCCCACGAGGAACAGCGTGGAGTTATCTGAGATGGGTAATTGCAGATGCAAAATTGGAATGAGGAAAGACTTGTCATTAATTGACAGTGCGTGAAATGGATTTGATGTCTCTATGGCGTCTGATTGCATTGCAGACTCTTAACAGTGTTGTGCTTTCAGCGGCGTCCCTCAACTTCATTAAGGAACGTGAATGAGCGTCAGCAGGCTCCTTAGTCTACCTTCACTTCAATTGATATAATTTGCATATTGAAGATATGCTGCCTTGTACACGTGCTTAAAAATATTTATCATTGTGCCTGGAAGTGCTCTTGGATGTTGTATCGTTTTCATTTAAAATATACCTGAGCCTTCTCCAGTGTATTGTCATTAGAACATGAAGGACAGTACAGCATATTATGTAGTTTTATAATCTATTCTGTGAATGGAGTAAGTGTTTTTCTGAACTACATTATGTATATAATATACATATTGCACAAGGCATTGGGAAGTTGTAAATTCGAGGTGGGGGGAAGAAATCAGTGGTGTTAAAGTATAAGTACAATGAGGAAAATGCAGTGCTTCAAATTCCACTTTTTTGAGGGATTTCTAGCTTGAAAATTCAGACAGTTTGATTATGTGATACCAACTTCCTTGTCTGTTGTCATCTCTGATACTGTCC
The DNA here is from genome assembly GCF_035084215.1 of Heptranchias perlo. Classification (NCBI taxonomy): domain Eukaryota; kingdom Metazoa; phylum Chordata; class Chondrichthyes; order Hexanchiformes; family Hexanchidae; genus Heptranchias; species Heptranchias perlo. Next base: position 25,840,956 of record NC_090333.1, read on the forward strand.
AAAAGACAATTTATACAAATTTGAGCTTCTTGAAGACCATGCATCTTTAAGCCACATACTGTGTGCAAACATTTAAATACTACTGTACAATGGTGGTCAATTCAGATGTGTTATTGTAAGAATCACTGGTCCTCTGGAAAATGTACGTTTTCCTCCTATATTCATTTTTGCTTCCTCCTTGAAACACCAGGGCCCGATTTTTGCGGCGGCGGCGGGGGGGGGGGCGGGAAACCCGGAAATGCGGAGGTCCTGTTGAATTAAAAAATGTTTCCCGTTTTCTGACCGGCAGTCGGGCAGGAAGGCCTGTGGTGGTAGACCACAGCTGGGGAACGGAAAGGAGGGAGGGAGGGAGGTTGGGGGGAAAGAGATCGGTGGGTCAGTTAGTGGATCATGGGGAGGGAAGCACACCTTACCCACAAGCAGTGCTGGAAAAGCACTTACCTGCTGGATCAAGCCGTTCTCACCTCCCTTTAGCTGCTAGGTTTCCCAAGTCCTGGAAAACCCGGCCCGCAGCTGTTAAATGTAAAACTCTGGTAAAATTTGAGGCAGGCAGCCTCATTAAAATATTTAAATGACCGACCCGCCTCTCGAGAGGTCACCCCATCAAAACCGGACGTGGGATGGGGTTTCCGATGTTTGCACTTTTAAGGCCCTGCCCATCCTGGGGGCTTCAGGTTCCCTCCCTCCCTGGTTCATTCGTCTGTGTCCCTCCCGAAAATACCTCTGGTTAATCTTTAAATGACAGCTGGAATGTGTGATCCACCATAATGACCAGGGAAGGCATAGCTATGGCGGTCGACCGATCCTGTCCTCACCCAATGTCCATACATCGGCTGGAAAGTATAAGTCACTGGATAGGAATGATAGATATGGACCCATTCCTTTTATTCATATGAGGAAGAAAAGTTAGACTGCCAAATTTGAATTACCTCAGATCAATTCCTAGATTCTGATACCACTCGGTTAGGCTGATTAGCGGCCCAGTAGTTGCTGGTGTACCCAGGATATTAAGCCCAAATAGGTCCTATTCCTTTATTGGGACAGAAGTTATAATCCTAGATTCATTTTTGGATGTTCACACAGCTGATGATTCAGAAACTTCACTCCCCTTTTTCCTGATTTGTTGTTAGCAATGGGATACCTGAGTTAAGCGTATTTCTACTAGGACCAAAGCTATGTCTATTTCATTACAACAAAGTACTGCAGTAGGAAGCCTGAGAGAACATTTTCCAGCACCATCACTAATGTTTCTGCGGAGTATGCAATCTTAGCAAAGTCCTACTCTAGAATTCTGCATCTGGCAACAATTGCATCTTAATCTCTTTAAAAAATAGATCACCAATTCCCGTTCCATATATCTACCTCTGGCAGTCACTTTTGTGAAGGATGATTCTTGACGTGATAGAAAGCAACCTCCCTTGGCAGACTCCAAACCAAAGCTTATTATAAACCACTTTGCTGAGTAATGAACTTTATTTACAGTTGAAGCTTCACAATAATTACAACATAAAAAAGAAACACTTTAAAAAACCAGGCAATGTAAGGGGAGCATAGGAAAGTTATATTTATCAACAGTGTGGCCCAAGATGAGCATTGGCACATGCTGGGAAGGGGTTGTCTACTCACCCTCATAAAAAGGAAGATGTCTCCCTCCCTCATTTTTTTTTTAAAATAGAAAAAAAGGGAAATAAAATACTTTAGTACATATGAATTCTAATAAAAATTGAGAAACAAAATCCAATTTCACAACTCATTTTGCCTCCCAAAAATCTATTCAGAAATTATGGGTGTAGCCCATACATTTGTATTTCAGTAGGTGCTTTGCACCAACTTGGAGCCTGAGCCAACCAAGCAAGAAATAATTATTGCTTTCTAAGTACATGATTGGTACTATATTTTCTAGGCGCTACACTGAATCCTGTAAAAATTAATGGTGGCACTCCCATTACAAGCATCAGAATGGCTCTGGTTATAAATGAAGTAAAATGAGAGGGGAAATTACAGAAATTTAAATAAGGATACACCTTGGAGGAAGCAATTTTCTACAAGTACACCACTACATCTTTCCCTTTGGCCCTAATGATCAAATGCATCTTCATAACATTATATGCATGATGGATCATTTTCTCTCACTTTAATGCAGTTCCACTGGTGCCAGCAGCCCTCCTGTTCCTGATCTAAATGGCTATTCTTCACAGGTGAGTATTGGCAAGTTATTCAACCGTGAGGGGAGGGCATTGCCGCCAAGCCTGGTCCTTTAGCAAAGCCACCACCCTGGCTAAAGTCAACAAAGACCAAAGATTGATCTAGGTTCTTCCTGTTTTTTTTTAATTTACAAACAAAGTGGTGTGTTTACTAACCAAGACATTTGAACCTAGTAATTTATAACAGTTCACAAAATGAGGCCACTGGACTCGCACCATATTGGAATGTCTACATTACACTGATATGGTCAGCAAATGCCTGTAATGGGTCAGTAAGAGACTGTACTGTGATTACATGACATTTATTTTTAAAGAGTTCAAGTGCCTCCTGGGTAAGTGCAGGATCTCTGAAGAATAGATTCTCGCTTACATTTAGTTCCTTTAGCTTCAGCCCACCAGGTAGTTGCGATTCAAAACTCAGAAGGAGCTTTGCAAACTCGAGTAATCCATCTCCTCGAATACAATTTGCACTTTAAAAAAAATTGCACAGCATGGTCATGACATTTGACTCAATTAGAAATGCACCAATGATTTAATTTTGTAATATTCTGTTAAATGTATTATGTAATAAATACTATGACTTGAGGTTAAACATAACTAGCTCAGTGATCCCGTTAGCTTTGCTTCAAATGCAACCTCTAGCTATGACCCATTCTCAATGTAATCTGCAGTAATTGTATTATAAATCACTTGACTATCACGCTCTGCTGCTCTGTTTAACACAGCAACATGGCAGGGACTGGAAAGATATACACTGCTTCTAAAACTCTAGCACAAAATTGAAACACTTCACTCTTTAGCCTTTTACTGGTGTTGCATACTATGTTTCTCAACTTGCAAAAGAGGAAATTGGGTTGCAGTTGTGACGACTCCAATGAGAAAATTAATGAACTGCTGAAAAATAATAAGCCAAAAGCCCACTAAGATGGTTAAAAAATAAAACAAGGCAGAAAACTGCTCATAAACAAATTGGGTGTAAGAATAGGGGGGAAAAAAAAATCAGGGAAAAGCATACAGTTTACAGGCGGGGAAACCCAACAGGTTAATCATGGGCATGAATAAGATGGAAAGCCGACACGGGCACAACTGAGAAGATTTGAAGGGCTGTTTGGACAGACAGACCTAGCCACAGCCACGGGGAGGTTGGACTAACAGGTCATATGCATTATATGATGAATGAAAGAAAGAAAAAGAAATGAATTGGTTGTATTTGCATTTGTATTAAAAGAAATAAGAAAAAGGAAATATACTGTCTGCCTGTCTTTGTTTCTGAATCACATCAAAACCTAAACAAACCACATAACTTGTCAGCTGGCTATGCAACTTGAACTGAGTGTTTTAGTCATACAGTACGAGGCAAAAAGCTTTGCTGGACTGGAAAACACAACATCAGTAAGAGGTATTTTGACCTATAATCACAATATGCTATTTAAAATAGCTATACCTGGGCAGAGTGGTGGGGCACCAACATAGTGTCACATAAAAGTAATTTCACAGCTGTCAACCTCCATAATCTGGGTTGCTGGTCTCAGCTATAGCACTAAGTGCAGGTCAGTCACCTTTCTACTACGGACAGTTACCCTGGGCTGTTACCATACATCTCAAAACAACCAGTTTCAAAAGAGGGAAAACAGAGGCCTGAACCCAGATGACCTGAATTGTCAGCTGAAAACAATGTAGGGAGACTTAGGAAAAGGGGACATTTTGAAAAGAGGGAATAAAGGAAACTTTAGCCTTATTTGAAAATGAACGAAGATAAATGTACATCACCACCTTTTGTTGTACTGAATGCTCAGGCTATTCCCATAGAGGGCCGGAAACCTTTTTGCAGTTTTGAAATCTGAGCCATTTTTGAACACCCAGTAACAGGAACCTATGACCAGCTGATGTCACTATCTCCTCAGTCAACCAGAGAATGGTGAATTTTATGGAATGGGAAAAGGGAATTAAATAAAAATTAATTACCTCACATTCAGGCAGCAGATGCATGATAAAGAATCCTGAGTAAAGAGTTTCGCCAGTGACAGCAAACCTTTGTTGCCTAGTAACAAAAAGAACAGTAATGTGTTTTATAACCTACTAATTAGGAACTGCCACAACTCTGGATTTTTAAAATCATTTTTCTACAAAAAGGATTTGAAATAAAAATGTTTACCTGTTATGTTTTTGAAGCAAGGTATAGTCACACAGGTTCGGAGCGAAGGGAAAGCATTTAGATGAAAGAAGGTTAATATGGTAATAGAAGTTGTTTTTCCCAAAGACTAAACAAGCAATTGGTTAGCTTATCTTGGTAATCAATAAACACCTCACACCCATTGGGTTGGGAAGTCACTGGTCTCCCGGGTGCTCAGCTGTGGTTCTCTGACAAGCCTTCACTTCTAGATGTGAACAGATGGAAATTTTAAAAAAAATACAGGCAACCAAGAAACAGAATGCTGCAAGGATATTCATGTCCAGCATAGGCGGTGAAGTAATTTAGGTTTTAAACAGAAAGCTGCGTGGGCAAGCTTTGGCCAGGCTGAGAATGAGAATACAGAAGGGTATTTAGCAGTTCTTCTGTTTAAGTCAAACAAAATAACCCATTGGTGTGGGGAAGTGTAACTTATTCTTTAAGTTTGTATTATTACAGAAATACAAGTTGTACGATTGAATTAAGTGAGCCAGATTTCAGGATAGTGTGTAATACAATAGCTTAACTGCTTGGTATAGACAAGGAGCATTGTGGGTTAATTAGTAGAGAGAGAGAGATAACAGCATGTGCTAGCAACATCTCTGTGCAAAACAGACAACTTGAGCAAGATAAGGCAGCTGGTGTAGAAGTAATGAATTGTATTTAGGCAAGAGAATTGTGGATGAAATTTATATCATATGATTTTAGGAGTGTACAAGTTAAATTAATTGGGGGGGGGGTTGTTACCATGGAATAGACAAGTCTAAGTATAGTAGAAAAGTACTGAGAGAACTAAGAATTTTGCACTGAGACTAGGCAAGTGATGGACTGCAGAGCTGGACAAATCTGGTTTGAATCAGTCTTCAGACAAATGGATAGGTTACAACATATTTTATGACTAAAAGTAGGTGTATTATAGAAACGGCATCAATGTAGAATTCAATCCATCTTGGAGGGGCACTTTTGACCATTTGGACAGATTCCAAAGGTGGGTTGGGAATCTTAATATTTAGAACTGGTTCGTCAAGAGTCATGAAGGAACTTAAACATTTCAATGTCTACAGGCACCTGAAACAGACTGAAATACTCCTAGGAACAGTAGGTCAAAATACTTCTTTTACTTAAATGTTGGTTTAAAGTCAAGTAACCATTTCCACCAAAGTGGAATGGTATCAAAAAGTGAGTGAATGATGGCAAGACATGTGCCATTATATTTGAATGCATGTTTATGGGACCACTTTCACAGCAGAAATTGAATTACCACCATTAACACAAAACGTAGTGCATTTCAGTTGCAAGAATTATTGTTCTTTCATATATTTGTCAAAAACATATAAACCCATTGATAGACTGTGCATATTCCTCTTATAGAGAGGCACAACCGAGATTTGGCTGGGGAACAGTATGTAGCATGAGTGACAAAGACTTGAGGATTTTTCTTAAAATAAAAGAGACAATAATTAACTTTGTTTCAAGTTTATAACAGCAAAGCTAAACCACCAGTCATGTTTGGGAGGGGGAGGTGAGGCTAAATAAAATAATGGGGTATACCAACCTAATCGATTTGCTGGTAAGGACAGGAATTTGAGGAACTGATTTTGCTTCAGAGCAGCAACGATTTCAGACCCAGTTCCTGCTGCATGCCTTTCAAACAACCGACAGTTATCCAATGTTAAACCTGTGAATGTGAAGTGCAAAAGACATTCCCTTAGCCATTGCTCCAAACATAGAAACATAGAAAACAGGAGCAGGAGTAGGCCATTCGGCCCTTCGGGCCTGCTCCACCATTCAAAATGATCATGGCTGATCGTCTAACTCAGTACCCTGTTCCTGCTTTTTCCCCATATTCCTTGATCCCTTTAGCATTAAGAAATATATCTATCTCCTTCTTGAATACATCTAATGACTTGGCCTCCACTGCCTTCTGTGGTAGAGAATTCCACAGGTTCACCACCGAGTGAAGAAATTTCTCGTCATCTCAGTTCTAAATGGCATACTCCGTATCCTGAGACCGTGACCCCTGGTTCTGGACTCCCCAGCCATCGGGAACATCCCCCCTGCATCTAGTCTGTCTAGTCCTGTTAGAATTTTATGTTTCGATGGGATCACCTCTCATTCTTCTAAACTCTAGTGAATATAGGCCTAGTCGACCCAATCTCTCCTCATAAGTCAGTCCTGCCATCCCAGGAATCAGTCTGGTAAACCTTCGTTGCACTCCCTCCATGGCAAGGATATCCTTCCTCAGATAAGGAGACCAAAACTGCACACAATACTCCAGATGTGGTCTCACCAAGGCCCTGTATAACTGCAGGAAGACATCCCTGCTCCTGTACTCAAATCCTCTTGCAATGAAGGCCAACATACCATTCGCCTTCCTAACTGCTTGCTGCACCTGAATGCTCGCTTTCAGCAACTGGTGTACAAGGACACCCAGGTCTCGTTGCACTTCCCCTTTCCCAATTCACCATTCAGATAATAATCTGCCTTTCTGTTTTTACAACCAAAGTGGATAACCTCACATTTATCCAGGTTATACTGCATCTGCCATGTTCTTGCCCACTCACTCAACTTATCTAAATCACATTGGAGCCTCTTTGCATCCTCCTCACAGCTCACATTCCACCCCAGCTTTGTGTCGTCTGCAAACTTGGAAATGTTACATTTAGTTCCCTCATCCAAATCATTGATATATATTGTGAATAGCTGGGGCCCAAGCACTGATCCCTGCGGTACCCCACTAGTCACTGCTTGCCACCCAGAAAAAGACCTGTTTATTCCTACTCTCTGTTTCCTGTCTGTCAACCAATTCTCAATCCATGCTAGTATATTCCCTCCAATCCCATGAGTTTTAATTTTGCACACTAACCTCTTGTGTGGGATCTTATCAAAAGCCTTCTGAAAATCCAAATACACCACATCCACTGGTTCTCCCCTATCTATTCTACTAGTTACATCCGCAAAAAACTCCAGTGGATTTGTTAAGCATGATTTCCATTTCATAAACCCATGCTGATTTTGTCCAATCCCGTTAATGCCCTCCAAGTGTTCTGTTATCACATCTTTTATAATAGACTCTAGCATTTTCCCCACTACTGATGTTAGGCTAACTGGTCTGTAATTCCATGTTTTTTCTCTCCCTCCTTTTTTAAAAATAGTGGGGTTACATTTGCCACCCTCCAATCTGTAGGAACTGTTCCAGAGTCTATAGAATTTTGGAAGATGATCATCAATGCATCCACTATTTCCAGGGCCACTTCCTTTAGTACTCTGGGATGTAGATTATCAGGCCCTGGGGATTTGTCAGCCTTTAGCCCCATTAATTTCCCTAGCATTTTTTTTTACTAATACTGGTTTCCTTCAGTTCCTCCCTCTCACTAGACCCTTGGTTCCCTAACGTTGCTGGCAGGTTATTTGTGTCCTCCTTTGTGAAGGCAGAACCAAAGTATGTGTTTAATTGTTCTGCCATTTCTTTGTTCCCCATTATAATTTCCCCCATTTCTGACTGTAAGGGACCTACATTTGTCTTCACTAATCTTTTTCTCTTGACATATTTATAGAAGCTTTTACAGTCAGTTTTTATGTTCCCTGCTAGTTTACTCTCATACTCTATTTTCCCCTCTTAATCAATCTCTTTGTCCTCCTTTGCTGAATTCTAAACTGCTCCTAATCCTCAGGCTTGCCGCTTTTTCTGGCAATTTTATATGTCTCCTCCTTGGATCTAATACTATCCCTAATTTCTTTTGTAAGCCACAGTTGAGCCACCTTTCCTGTTTTATTTTTGCGCCAGAGAGGAATGAATAATTGTTGTAATTCCTGCACATGTTCTTTAAATATTAGTCATTGCCTATCCATCGTCATCCCTTTTAGTAAAGGCCTGTGCTGTGGAGTCATAAGTTGTAGATTCACATTTGCAATTTCTCAAACAGTCAATATGTAAAAAGAAAGAACTTGTACTTAAATAGGGCTATTCACAACCTCCGGACGTCCCAAGCGCTTTACAGCCAATTAAGTACTTGTGAAGTGTAGTCACTGTTGTGTTGTAGGGAAATGTGGCAGTCAATTTGTCCATAGCAAACTCCCACAAAAAGTAATAAGATAATGACCAGATAATCTGTTTTCAGTGATGTTGGTTGAGGATAAATATTGGCCAGGAAACCTTAAGAACTCCCCAGCTCTTCTTCAAATAGGGCCATGGGATCTTATACGTCCATGTGAGAGGGTAGACAGAGCCTCAGTTTAACTTCTCACCCAAACGTTGAGAAAAAATTGGAAGAATGACTCGTCACAGATCTTTTCTGAGCACCTCCAGCAAACAATTTAAGGTGACAGTTGCAGAGAACTGTGAACTGATCACATTCTTGGCTAGGGCAAAGATTTCCTAAAAGGTAGATGGGAAAAATACATACCAAAACAGGGTAGGAAAGAGAGGAAGATGACTAGCTTGGGATGTGTATCTTGCAGCAGTAGCTGCCACTTCAGATTAGTAGTGTGACAATTTACCATTTTATATTGTGTTACCCTCATTATTGATACCTACACTCAGTTGACACAATAAAGCTGTCCAACATTATTTTTTTTTAAAAGTCACTATTACTACATCATCTGCTTGTTCTCACCTTTAAGAGGAGCACTACGCAAAAGATCCAGAACTTCCTTAAAGCAAACAGCAAGGTTAATGTCTTGTATGGTAAGCCAATCTAATGCAGAGAGAAAGACTAGGAGACAAAATGTTTGTTATATCATTAAACCATGCTGCTTTACAAATATAGACAATATTTAGATATGGGACTTTATGCTCCCAGATCAGCATTTGGCAGACTTATGCCTTCAGTGTACATTACCACACACTTGTAGTTGCATTCAGCAGTTTGCCAAGGTCCTCGGGAGATCTGAATGATGCCCTGTGCAGACACAGGCGTCTGAGGAATTTCAATCCTCTTAAAACAGGCAGGAGCAAGTCAATCTGTAGGGGTTTGTTTGTGCAACTCAGACTCAAATCCTCCAAACAGCTACCTGAGAAAATACAGAAGTAAGCAATTAGAAGACATTCCAACGTTATCTTAACAAATAGAATTATCAACCGTTTTGTGATTAAAAAGTTAAAGCATCGTTTGTAATTGCTGGATGACCATTAACTAGGACAGTTAACTGAACTTAGACCAGATGCCTTAAATTGGTATAGTCAATGGAATACTAAATTAAACAATATACATTTCAACCTAGGTGACAATCCTGCTACCCCACCAATCTTCTGTAGCCTGACCAGAATTTCACAGGGAGCATATGGGTCGGACATGATAGATGTAGTAGTTCTCTCTCAGCCAACCTGATGACAAGGTGGAGTAAAGCAGGAACTTCAAGAGCACATTTTTCTTGAAATGAGGGTACATTCAATTTATGTATTTTTAAAAAAGATACTCTAAAAACTTATTTCTGACCTGATACCTCTGCAGTTGGCATCAACAACTCATTTTCCAGGGACTCATTTTGTATTTCCAGCAGGAAGCCCACGTGGAATGTGCGCAAGCGGGGGAAGATGCCAAGTAGGATTTTAACCAGCTTTATCATGGGAAGGTGAAGGATATCATCTTTTAATACAAGAATGGAAAGACTGTTGTCATGGCAGCGAGAGAGGACAAAGAGTTCCTTGAGAATCAGAACGATGGCAGGACCCAGGCCTGAAAGCAAAAGAAGCAACATAACATGACCAGTGGTGTCCAATTAAAACATGAAGCATTTATGTGACCATGATTTCTCATGTGGAAAATTTCAATTTTTGTGGAGCTCTGTGGCTGAGCCAACCCAAATTACTTCATGGTTACAAGATAGGTTGAGGGCTACTAACAGATTACCTGCTGATCCTAGCTCAGCTGAGGAATGGTGCAGATACAGAAATTAACTTAAAATAAGAAAAAAAATGTTGCAGCAGCCATTCATTAAACCATTCACAGATTAAAATACCAATATAAAGGAACATAGTTGAGATACTGGATGGGCTAAAAATTGATAAAGGTACTGGAAAGGCTAGCTGTACTTAAAATAGGTAAGTCACCCAGTCCAGATGGGATACATCCTAGGTTGCTGAGGGAAGTAAGGGTGGAAATTGCAGAGGTACTGGCCATAATCTTCCAAACATCCGTAGATATGGGGGTGGTGCCAGAGGGCTAGAGAATTGCAAATGTTACACCCTTGTTCAAAAAAAAAAGCGTGTAAGGATAAACCCAGCAACTATAGGCCAGTCAGTTTAACCTCGGTGGTAGGGAAACTTTTAGAAACAATAATCCTGAACAGAATTAGCAGTCACTTGGATGAGGGTGGATTGATTAGGGAAAGGCAGCTCGTATTTGTTAAAGGCAAATTGTGTTTAACTAACATGAGAGAGTTTTTTTGATGAGGTAACAGAGAGGGTAGGTTAAGATAATGCTGTTGATGTGGTGTATATGGACTTTCAAAAGGCGTTTGATAAAGTGCCACATGGTAGGCTTATCAAGATTGCGGTCCATGGAATAAAGGGGGCAGTAGCAACATGGATACAGAATTGGCTAAGGGACAGGAAACAGAGAGTAGTGGTGAATCGTTGTTTTTTGGACTGGAGGAAAGTGTGCAGTGGTGTTCTCCAGGGGTCGGTGCTGGGACCACTGCTTTTCTTCAAATATATTAATAACTTGGACTTGGGTGTACAGGGCACAATTTCAAAATTTGCAGATGACACAAAATTTGGAAGGGTAGTAAACAGTGAGGAGGATAGTGATAGACTTCAAGAAGCTATAGACAGTCTGGTGGCATGGGTGGACACGTGGCAGATGAAATTCAACCCGGAAAATGCGAAGTGGTACATTTCAGTAGGAAGAACGACGAAAGGTAATATAAACTAGAGGGCACTACTCTAAAAGGGGTACAGTAACAGAGAGATCTGGGGGTATATATGCACAAATCGTTGAGGGTGGCAGGGCAGGTTGAGAAAGCGGTCAAAAAAGCATACGGGATCCTGGGCTTTATAAATAGAGGCAAAGAGTACAAAAGTATGGAAGTCATGATGAACCTCTATAAAACACTAGTTTGACCACAACTGGAGTATTATGTCCAGTTCTAGACACCACACTTTAGGAAAGATGTGAAGGCCTTAGGGAGGGTGCAGAAGAGATTTACTAGAATGATTCCAGGGATGAGGGACTTTAGTTATATGGATAGACTGGAGAAGCTGGGGTTGTTCTCCTTGGAACAGAGAAGATTGAGAGGAGATTTGATAGAGGTGTTTAAAATCAGGAAGGGTCTAGACAGAGTAGATAGAGAAAAACTGATCCCACTGGCGGAAGGGTCAAGAACCAGAGGACATAGATTTAAGTTGACATGAGGAAAAACTTTTTTTTTTTACACACAGCGAGTGGTTAGGATCTGGAACGCACTGCCCGGGGGCGGGGTGGAGGCAGATTCTATCATGGCCTTCAAAAGGGAACTGGATAAGTACTTGAAAGGAAAAAATGTGCAGGGCTACGGGGATAGGGCGGGGAGTGGGACTAGCTGGATTGCTCTTGCATAGAGCTGGCGTGGACTCAATGGGCCGAATGGCCTCCTTCCGTGCTGTAACCTTTCTATGATTCTATAACTTGCCAGCATGAACTGGATCAAAATAATTACAGCTCCATCCTTTTTCTCCCCAACCCCAGACATAAACTGAAAAGAGGAGGCAACTAACATAAAAAATTCAAAACGTTAACCCGGTAGCATTTCTGGCAAGTTGAACACAGTCCTATAATACTTTGAAGAGAATTGCAAATGGCAAAAGTGATTTTTTTTTAAAAAATGGGGTGAAACTTCCAGTTAAGTGCTCAAAACTTAGTATCTAATGCCTGATTTATTTTTTCTGGGGGTGGTGGGGAGTGGGGGTGGGGGCGTTGTAGAATAGCTAAGTAGAGATGCCTAATGATGCTAAAGGTTGCTGTATATCCAAGCTGAAGCTTTGGAGTAACTGTAGTTCCAAACTGTACAATGCTTTTACTTCATCTCCACAAACCTCACCAACTAACCATTATATTCCAAGACTAGTTTCTGGAGGGACACCCATGAACTGAGCAACTTGCATAGCATCATGGAAGACTTGTATGACAATGAGACTGATGTCATTTCCAGCACTGACACACTCCTCAAGTAGAGCTCAGGAGGGCAGGAAAGAAGTGTTTTGTTGGCTTGTTCTCGGCCAAAGAAATCACAGTCATTCAAACCTTCTAGGAGGTTGGCATTGTTTTCATCAGTGCCTGAGATGTTGTGCTCAGTGTCTGTTTTATTTCCACCTATCATGAAAATATAATCATAGATGTCCTCTGGCTTCTCAATCGCTTCAGATAACCCAGTAGTCTTTGCTTTTTCAGGTGGCTTGATGTTACACACATCAGTAAGCCGTGGCTTTTTGCATGTTCGATTATTTGTAAAACATGACACCAGATCTTCTGCAGTCCAAGTGCTTGAATTGAGAAGATATGGTTCTTCCAAAGTTCTACCTTGTGTATTTGTTGATTCAAATTCCCCAAAAGTCATACCAGGAGATCCTGGATCTTCTGAAAAACCATCAAATGCATTTGGGTACATTTGCTCCTCTGCAATTGCAGAGTCTTGTTTTTCAAAACTACTGATACATTCACAATGAGACACTAGACGTTCTGAAGTCCCAGTAAGAGCACCAGATGATGTTGGCTCTATAAACATTCCACCATTAGCTTCATGGGAATAGCTTGTTTTTTCTTCAGGACCATTGTGATGTTGATCAGGACACCCAAGCTCTTTCACAACTCTGCTGCATGCATATGGATACAACTGCCCTTTTAGAACCTTCTGCCCATTACAACAATCGTTTTCTTCACAAGTCCTGACAGATATACAAGAGGACCTCTGCTCTAACAGACTGTTGTGTACACAAGAATATGGTTCTGCCAAAGCCATACCACGATTTCCAGAAAAATGCTGCATTTCTGAAACAACATGGTGCACATCAGGACACTTCAGCGCATCACATGTTGTGCCAGTAGATTTGCGCTTTTTGGGATAAGTTCTATGTGTTTCACAACAACTAGACTCATCTACCACCCAAAGTTCCCTGCATGATGTTTCTTCCAAAGTTACACAATGTGCACTTGGAGATATCAGATTATCAGAAGACATATTAACACTTGGAGACATGATTTTCTTAGCACTGTTGCTTTCAGTAATGGGGGTAAATGTCCGATCAGATAAAGTACAGTGTGCAGTCTTTTCAGCCCGCTGATGGCAGCAATCCAGGATATTTCTCTGAACTGTTGACTCCACTGCTTTAATGTTCATCTTTAATCTGTCCTCATCACAACAATCAGCACCCTGATATTCCCTCTTCCCTTCACGCCAAAGTCCTGCACTTGTCCTCAATATGAGAGCCAATAGTTCAGGATGGGGCTCATTCCAATGTGACAATACCACCTCCTTCACAACTCCATGATGAATAAGGCTATGAAGTAACATCAACAGTGAGTGTTGTAACAGTGGATCCACAGAACGCAGATGTTGAAACACCAGCTTATGCACTGTGCAGGTCAAACGGGTACAAATGCTTGGATTATCAGCAAGTTCTTTCACTCCTTGGAGCTTGTTGCGTATGACCAACTTGCTTACATGTTGGGATCCGAGTACCAAGGCAGAAGAGCGAGAATTATTTAAACGCTTGTCATTCAAGATATCCAATGTTCCCCACAAGACACCGTGAAAGAATGTTTGCAGGAATTTTTGCCTCCAGTTAAAAGGTTCCTGTAATATTGAAGAAAAGACTGGTCAGTACATAGAAGCGACTACATCCTACAGTGACAGCTCTAGAATCAACTTAATACCTAAAAAGAACCTACAATTTTTCTCTACTCTTTAGGGCCCTTGTTACTAGGCAACTCGTAAAATGCCTATGCCAATATTACTAGGAAATGCACAAGAGAATGCGATCTGCTTCTCTATGGGGGAAATCACCTTAGCATCCACCCAGTGAATCTGGTAGGTCCAGTTTTTACACTGCAAGGAAGCATCTTCTGTGGAGAATTAGCACAGGAGCAGCAGGGTATTATGTTGCAAGTAAACCGTACAGATGCTGGTCAGTATTATGCAATGTTACCAAATTTTTGACCAAGGTGCATATTTGCCATAGGGACTTCTATTGATGTCAAACGAATAGGAGGTCCACCACTACATCATCACTTCTGTTAGGCTAACTAGCTCCAGATCTGGCCCAGTAAAAATAGTCACTTTTCAATTTGACTATTGCGGATTGATGCATGAACTCATCATTAGTCACCCTAATGAGGTCTCAGTAAGAAAATTAATTAATTTTTCTTTACCCATTTTAAACTTCTCGATTTTGGAGGGTAAATTTCATCAGAGCAAGACTAAACACAAATGAATAGTCTGCTCGCGCTTTCCATCAATACAACAAGTTTTTGCTGAAGTCTATGTTTTTACATAATTGGCAAAGTCAATAACGAGACTAGTTATCAGCAGTGCTGAATTCCCTACTTTTAACCTTTAAATGTATTAATAGTCACATAAAGAATTGACAGGATAAAAATGAAAGAGGACAGGGTGGGATTTAACTTACCGTTTTAACTTTAGGGTTTGTCCCTATCACATCCTTCCAAAGCTGGAGCCAAAGAGCCTGAGTTGAAATGCCTATAAAACATATTAAGAAACAAAAGTAAAAAAAAGAAATTCAGAAAGACTTGCATTTATATAGTGCTTTTCACGACCTCAGTACGTCCCAAAGCGCTTTACAGCCAATGAAGTATACTAAAGGGACTTGAAAATCTTTAACATACTGCAATCTGGGAAGATGTGGCTAACAACAGGCACACTGGAGGGCTGCTCTGCATCAAGGAGCCCAAGGAGGCTGAGAGGGAAGAGAAGAGAACAAACGGGAAGTGCATCAAGTTTCAAGAGTCAATACTGCGTGGTCATCTGATTCCGTGATTTATGCCTGCACCCCCTGTGGCAAAGACTGTCGCTTGAAAATGGGAAGCTTCAGCCAAGGCAAAGTAATTAAACTGCTTTGGCGCTTACAATATTGTCTTTTGAGATGGATGGCTGCCATTAAATTACTGTATTGTGTGTGGGGGGGGGGGGGGGGCAAAAATGCTCCAAATGCATTAACCTTTACAGGTAGGAATAAATGTGGCATTTTTATAAATTTACTTCCACTTATATAGTGGTTTTCATGTCAAAACATCTCAGAGCTTCACAACGTGCATTGACTTATGTATGGAAAAGAAGCTGCCATTCTGTGTCCGCAACATCCCACACACAGCCACAAGATGAAAAGCCAAGGAATTATTTATTTTCATAATATTGGTTTATGGAAAAAATGTTGGCCAGAACACTGGATAGTTCCCCTGCTCTTCTTCAAACCTTGCCATGAGATCTTTAATATCCATCTGTGCTAGTAGAACAGGCAGATGGGACTTCAGTTCAACATCCCACTTAAACAGTAGCCAGCTACATTTTTCTTAACATAACTATACAAGTAAAAGCTTACCCATACTGACACATACATCTAAATGTTATACAGTGGGATTTATGTACAACAGCTTTTTTCTCTCAACCCTCCCTTGTTCCCACATTTATCTTTCAAGCTGCTGATCTGATGCCATTTTGGAGTAGGCATTTGTGAATGGATTCTGATCTGAGCAGTAATTTAAGAAAAAAAATAATTTGGCTAATCATGGCATTATCCAGGAGATAACAAAAAAAAATTGAAAAATTCAGATGGTCAAAAATTAGATATGCTACTTTCCCCTTCATTTGTTACAATGTTAAAGGAGATTCACAGTATCAAATCAGCTGTCTGGATTTTTGGTTCTGATTACAGAATACCATAACTAGTTACCTTATATGTCAATTCAGGATATCCACCTTCAGGAGGAGAAATTCCTCCAAAACTGTTCCTCTGATGAAGTCATCAATATTTACAGGTTAAAAATATACAAAATAGAGAGAAAGGGGATATTAAAGTTGATATTATTTATAACTTTTGATTTATAAATAATCCTAAGAGCATTTCAATGATCCAAATTCTAGAAATTTCCCTACCAGATGGTTTACAAGAATCTGAATCTTTAGGGTGCAATCCCTTCAAAAAATTTACCTTTCTTTACAGCGACCTCTTCAATCCTCTCCAGGTCATAAATGTTAAGAAATTGCAGCAGCTCTCGAAGAATTGCTGTTGGCAAACCTGCGTATGGAACACAACACAGAAAACGGTATAAAGAAGATTTAGAAAGTGAGAGTTATAAGGAAGTGCAAGTGTTCAGCTGAATATTAAACAGTTCCTCGGAGAAATAGAGCTGCACTGAACATAGGCATCCGTGGGAAGGACTGGTGGGAACCGGGTCAGAGAGTAGTGTCTAGACACATACACAATAACATGATGATTTAGTTTTATAAATTTTCTTTTGGTTTTGTTGAAAGTAGACTTCATGTTTAAATTATTTTATTAGTTGTGCCTCCTTAAAAATGTGTTTCTCTGTTCATGGCACTGGGAAAACCCAGTGTCATTTTTATGGATCGATTTAAGAAACTTCTCTGCCCAGTCACATTTTAGGAGAGTGGGCCTCAGTCTCCGAGAAACTCAGCCAGTCTGTGAGACATGCCTGTAATTATAGCTTCAAATCTTACCCCTCGCCCCTTGCTCCAGCCTGGCCATGTTCTCACTGACATTCTTCGCACAGACAGTAAATAAAGTGGGCACATCAAGGCCATCCTCCCGCTGACCGCTCGACTCCATCACCTGCGCTGTTACTCCGCTCCCGCCGTTGCTACGCCGCCATGTTGAGAAGGTCGACGTCACGGCTCCTGCGTCCGCCATCCTAATGAAGTCCGCCAGCTCGATAAATTTGACATAGTATGAATTTATATTGATGGCATGTATGTCAGTAGCTAAATCCAGCAGTAGTAGTAATTAGCCGTTAAATTGCAAGAGCGCATTTTATGTAACAAAATGAAACTAAAGGAATATTTATACGCAGTTAATTCTCTAAATTGTAATTTAGGGTTTGGAGTGTGGAACGTTTTTCATGGGACGCGGTTTCCTCTGTGCCGTGTGATGTGCACGATGGCGGCGGTCAGGGAGCTGTGGTCATTCTCTAACCGGGCCCTGGCAGTGAGGAGCCGCTGTCACCTTCCCCTGGGGCTTGGTGTGGTTTCTAACCAGATCCGCACATTCTCCATGTCCGGCATTTTAAACCGGGCAGAGAAGGAGAAGGAGCTGCAGGAAAATCCATTTTACACCAAGTACCAGGCCAAGATCCAGGAGCTGTGGAGGTGAGAGACGAGCGACTGTCACCTGTTGTGGTTTAAAATATGATTTACGTCCACCTGGAAAGTTAAAACAGCACCGTGAGTTTAAACTAATCCCACGCTGTGTGGCTCAATCCTGTTACCAGCCCTAGTACCACTAATGGGGGTGTCACAGCTATCTGCCCAGCCAGAGACTTTTCTGTGTTGATGCACGGGAAAGCGTGCAGATGTGGTGCAAGCCCGTTGCTGCAACTTCATTTTTATCGGTTTCAAAACGAAGATAAAAGTATCAAACTGCATTATAAATGTCTTTGCATTTGCGCCTAGAAGCTGTTTGTTGAAACTGCACCAACATAAGAATACTGACACTGTCCCAACAGTAACACCTTTATATAGCGCCTCGTCCCTTATGTTCTAATAGCAGGTTAGAGCGGTGTCTCACTTTTCCAGATTGGTTGGGTTATTACATAGTTACGTAGAATCTACAGCAGAGAAACAGGCCTTTCGGCCAAACTGTTCTATACTCAACAGGAGCCTCCTCCCAGTCTAATTACTTCTTCCCATCCTGCCCCCGTATCCCTCCTCTTTCCCCTCCTCTTTCATGTATGTATTAAGGTTTCCGTGAAATGCAAATATTTTTGCATTCTAGGACAAAACCGAATGAGTATGAGGTTCGTGTGGCAAAGAAAGAAGAGGTTAAGAGGCATCCATTAGGACATTCCAAACAGGGCGAGTTTATCAAACTCATGGAAGAGAAGGCAAGAATATGTATAATTTTCTTTATTAAAATAAGTTTTAAAAAAGACTCTCCTTGTCAACACCCTGTATAAATTAAATCAATAATTACAATTCTTTCTCGCATCCTTTTTTGTTAGAGTGTGAGTTCTACTTAGTTCTGTGGGTTTTTTTTTCGTTTGAACATTTCTAATAGTATGGATGCAATTGGGGGAATTGCCTGGGTGGAATTACTGAGTGTGACAGTGCAAGAGAGCTCCATAAGCTGCACATCACTTGGATGGTAATCACTGAAGTACCCTGCATTAGCTATAACCCTATCCAAGTTCCTTGCCTTTTTTAAGGGCCATATGAAACTGTACACTGGGTGGGATGAATTTCCTTAGGGCTTATCCCATTCTGCCTTTGTAATTTCAGCAGAAACCCTGTTTATATGTGTAAATACAGTGGCAAAGCAGGAGAAGCCCTGAGGAAATTCCCAATAATTATGTTCTAAACTATTAGTTGTTTTAGAGTTAGAAGCCTAATTACTTTAAAAAGTGAAAGTAATTAAATGGGTAAATACTCACTTAGATTTCTGCATATCATTTTCCATTGAAGATTTGATAAATATTTAACAATCAGATCTTTCAAATTTTATGATAACCTTTGTGACTGCAGTTAAGTGATGATACATTTTTAATGACGGCCTTTTGTTACATTGCTAAGTTATAGTTTTATTAGCTCATTACAGGCATCAATCCATAGAAGAATGAAAATTGCTCCTGTGCAATATCTGGGAACTGCCAGTATTGGATCAGGAATAGTCGAGATTATCTATGTGAAGTAGTTGGCAACATTGTCTATGCTGCAGTGTTTCACTATTATTTTTGCTCGCTGAGGAAATCTAATTGAGGCCCTCTAGTGGCAATCACTGCAGCTTTACAAGCTACCTTGCAACAGGATTGCTTCTATTTAGATTCAAAATATTAATTTTAGAATATTTTTTTAGTTATGACTATTTGGATGGGTCAAGTCTATACTCGGATTTTCATAAACCCACTACCAGGTTAATTTGCTACACCAGGACAGACACAAACAATTTTTTTTGGTCCAACAACGTGAAGAGTCTATCTCCAGTTCACAACCATTTTGCATTACAGTTCTATTATAGCAGCACTAGTTCACAGGTTTCTTAAATGCAATGCAGACTTCATATATGAAAATCATTTTTTTGGAATAATCTGTGATGTACCCATTGAACTTAAAACCCTTTTAAGTGGAAGGTATGCGTAAACGGAAAGTGTGAAATGAAACCAATGATCAGTCTTATGGAAGCATTTGAAGGTCCATTTAATTAAAGTACCAGATGCCTGGATTTGAGCAGCAGAATGACATTGATTGCTGTTGGAGTCTTTGTAAAATGCTTAAAGACTTGAATGTTTAGTTGGTGCTAGGTCCTGCGATAGCCAGACCTTGATTGCGTTTAAGTTATTTTGTTGCATGCTAATTTGTGTTTTCTTTCATAGTCAGAAAAACTAGGTAAAAGAGCATCTGGAAAGGGAATTGGTTTCAATAAGGATAAGGTAAGAGATATCTGTTCTCCTGAAACTGTTCCATATAAAATTATAGATGATTGGCAGTGAATAATGAGGCTGCAATTTAATAGAGAAGTTCAGACATTGCTGTCATGCTTGATGACCTTACTTGAGCTTTGAGATTAAATTGCAGCCTTTCACAGTCATTTTTTTGATAATACTAAGGCTTAATACAGTGAGCACTATGACAGTTAAAATTAGTCCTGTGAGAAACCTGAAAATGTTTTGACCTCATTATTGCAGAATAATGCAAAGGGCTCTCAGGCGGTTAGATTAAGGAGATCATTTTGCAGTTGTAAATCTGAATTGGATTACTGTTGAATCAATATCATTGCTATGATTGTCTATCTCAGAGTGTTAAGCACCTCGTGTACTTGCTAACAATATGGGGTTTCGAATTTTTCATGCTCCATGATGAATAGAAGCGAGCTGCTTTTCAGAGGAAGGCTAAAAAAAAAATCTCACAACTCTAGTGCACTTCCTAACAGCTGTTTATAGACCAGCAGATTTTTTTTGCATAGATCACCTTCTTGCCCTATCAACCAGGGAATGGTGTACAACTCAGAAAGGAAAGACGAAGAAGATAAAAATCAAACATCAGCTTGCACTACTGTTAGGTTAACAAATCTGCTTTATGTTGAATCAGGTTTCTGTTTCATTTATTTCTTATGCTTCAGACAAGTTCTCCTTCAGTTTGCCAGGTGACGATCAGTTCCATAAACTGTTAACCCCACGTCTGAAATAATTGATCCTGATTAACACGTGTAAATATAAATCAACATTTCTAACTTCAATATACTTCATTATTTTTCCTTTGCTGAGTTGATTTGTCCCTAAGGTTTGTTGAATCTTTTTGATTTATTCTTGTTTTAGACACTTCATTCAATTCTCAATCTGGATATGGTGAAAGAAAAAACTCCAGATGAAATAGGACAGGTGAGTATTTAAAGTAAGAAATCAAATTTTAAAAAGGAAGCTCCAGTCATGTTATTAAAGTATCTTATTTGGTTTGTCATTCACTAACAAGCTTTATGTTTCTTAATTTGTTGGCACACACTGACCATTATTAACCCAATCCTCATAATGGAAGGAAATTGACTTTCAAGGGATCAAGAAGAATGTGACCAGCTTTTGTAACTTTCAGGCATGTTTACTAGACTGACAGGAATAAAATATGTTTTATTGTGCATGGTTTGATGGGAGCAAGAGATAACCCTGTAAAACTTTGCTCCACCACTAGGAAATCAAGCTTACAAGTAGCAATTTTTTTTAAAAAACTTCCAGCTCCCAACAGTAGATTGCTTGAAGCAAAGAATGATTTTTCATTTTAAATACATGCGCATTTTCAGGCTGCATTTACACCACAACTCTAGTATTGGTGCAAAGCAGTTTCACTTTGCTTTAGCGCTAAAGTTGTAGTGCAAATATTGACCTGATTCTGGAGCGATGTGGAATGAGAGGGTAGTGGAAATATGGAACTCTTCCCAAAGGCTGTGGACGCTGGGTCAGTTGAAATTTTCAAGACAAAACAGGCTTAAGCGGCTCAATGATCTGCTCCTGTTCCTATGATTCCCTGAAGGAGGCATTCTCTCTCCACTTCAATGACTGTATTTGCACTGCAAATTCATGGAGTTGGTGCATAGTAAGATTAACACTACAATTGCAGTGTGTAACAGATTCGGACGTGACACCAAATGGTAATAAATGTCTCATTTATTAATAGTCAAATCAAACATGTAAAGATATCAAATATTTAGACAACAAAGGTCAAAACAATATTACCCCATTTGATCTCTGGGCAGAGGTCGTAATTAAGTTGGCGACATGGTCATTTCAAGTTTTCAGTCAGTGAGGTAGTCTTCTGATAATCAGGTGGTGTTCTCACAGCAGTGTCGTCTTCAGGCAGCTAAGTGTTCTTTCAACTGTTGGGTGGTCTTCGCTGATTCCTCTGCACTCAGCTCAAAAGACATTGGGTTTTTTCCGGTCGGAACCTCACACCATATATAGAACAATATATATAAACAGTGATATACAGTCAGGAGGCAGTGGCTCTGGGAGTCCTCAACATTGACTCTGGACCCCATGAAATCTCATGGCATCAGGCCAAACCTGGGCAAGAAAACCTCCTGCTGATTACCACCTACCGCCCTCTCTCAGCTGATGAATCAGTCCTCCTCCATGTTGAGCACTACTTTGAGGAAGCACTGAGGGTAGCAAGGGCACAGAATGTACTCTGGGTGGGGGACTTCAATGTCCATCACCAAAAGTGGCTCGGTAGCACCACTACTGACCAAGTTGGTCGAGTCCCGAAGGACATAGCTGCCAGACTGGGCCTGCGGCAGGTGGTGAGCGAACCAACATGAGGGAAAAACCTACTTGACCTCATCCTCACCGATCTGCCTGTTGCAGATGCACCTGTCCATGACAGTACTGGTAGGAGCGACCACCGCACAGTCCTCGTGGGGACGAAGTCCCGTCTTCGCATTGAGGACACCATCCAACGTGTTGTGTGGCACTACCACCATGCTAAATGGGATAGATTCAGAACAGATCTAGCAGCTCAAAACTGGGCATCCATGAGGTGTTGTGGGCCATCAGCAGCAGCAGAATTGTATTCCAGCACAATCTGTAACCTCATGGCCCGGCATATTCCTCACTCTACCATTACTAACAAGCCAGGGGGATCAACCCTGGTTCAATGAGGAGTGTAGAAGAGCATGCCAGGAGCAGCACCAGGCGTATCTAAAAATGAGGTGCTAACCCGGTGAAGCTACAACTCAGGACTACATGCATGCTAAACAGCGGAAGCAACATGCCATAGACAGAGCTAAGCGATTCCACAACCAACGGATCAGATCAAAGCTCTGCAGTCCTGCCAAATCCAGTCGTGAATGGTGGTGGACAAGTAAACAACGAACGGGAGGAGGAGGCGCTGTTAATGTCCCCGTCCTCAATGATGGCGGAGTCCAGCACGTGAGTGCAAAAGACAAAGCTGAAGCGTTTGCAACCATCTTCAGCCAGAAGTGCCGAGTGGATGATCCATCTCTGCCTCCTCCCGATATCCCCACCATCACAGAAGCCAGTCTTCAGCCAATTCGATTCACTCCACGTGATATCAAGAAACGGCTGAGTGCACTGGATACAGCAAAGGCTATGGGCCCCGACAACATCCCGGCTATAGTGCTGAAGTCTTGTATTCCAGAACTAGCTGCGCCTCTAGCCAAGCTGTTCCAGTACAGCTACAACACTGGCATCTACCCGACAATGTGGAAAATTGCCCCGGTATGTCCTGTCCATAAAAAGCAGGACAAATCCAATCCGGCCAATCACCGCCCCATCAGTCTACTCTCAATCATCAGCAAAGTGATGGAAGGTGTCGTCGACAGTGCTATTAAGCGGCACTTACTCACCAGTAACCTGCTCACCGATGCTCAGTTTGGGTTCGGCTCCAGACCTCATTACAGCCTTGGTCCAAACGTGGACAGAAGAGCTGAATTCGAGAGGTGAGGTGAGAGTGACTGCCCTTGACATCGAGGCAGCATTTGACCGAGTGTGGCACCAAGGAGCCACAGTAAAATTGAAGTTAATGGGAATCAGGGGGAAAACTCTCCAGTGGCTGGAGTCTTCCCTAGCACAAAGGAAGATGATAATGTTTGTTGGAGGCCAATCATCTCAGCTCCAGGGCATTGCTGCAGGAGTTCCTCAGGGCAGTGTCCTCGGCCCAACCATCTTCAGCTGCTCCATCAATGACCTTCCCTCCATCATAAGGTCAGAAATGGGGATGTTCGCTGATGATTGCACAGTGTTCAGTTCCATTTGCAACCCCTCAGATAATGTCCGAGCCCGGATGCAGCAAGGCCTTGGGCTGATATGTGGCAAGTAACGTTCGCGCCAGAAAAGTGCCAGGCAATGACCATCTCCAACAAGAGAGAGTCTAACCACCTCCCCTTGACATTCAACGGCGTTACCATCACCGAATCCCCCACCATCAACATCCTGGGGGTCACCATTGACCAGAAACTTAACTGGACCAGCCATATAAATACTGTGGCCTCAAGAGCAGGTCAGAGGCTGTGTATTCTGTGGTGACTGACACACTTCCTGTCTCCCCAAAGCCTTTCCACCATCTACAAGGCACAAGTCAGGAGTGTGATGGAATACTCTCCACTTGCCTGGATGAGTGCAGCTCCAACAAGACTCAAGAAGCTCGACACCATCCAGGATTAAGCAGCCCGCTTGATTGGCACCCCATCCACCACCCTAAACATTCACTCCCTTCACCACCGGCGCACAGTGGCTGCAGTGTGTACCATTCACAGGATGCACTGCAGCAACTCGCCAAGGCTTCTTCAACAGCACCTCCCAAACCCATGACCTCTACCACCTAGAAGGACAAGAGCAGCAGGCACGTGGAAACAACACCACCTGCACGTTCCCCTCCAAGTCACACACCATCCCGACTTGGAAATATATCGCCGTTCCTTTATTGTTGCTGGGTCAAAATACTGGAACTCCCTTCCTAACAGCACTGGGAGAACCTTCACCACATGGACTCCAGCGGTTCAAGAAGGCGGCTCACCATCACCTTCTCGAGGGCAATTCCCCATGAACAAATTAAAAAAAAATATTCATATGACCTTTATAGATTAATGAAGTTTTTTAAAGCATTCAAGACGGTCAGCTTGTTTTAACATTACTCATTCAGCCACAAGACCCTTCGCAAGGTAGTTTTTCAAGGTGGCCAGTTTGTTTGACCGTACTCGTCTAGCTAGCTCATCATGGTTCTGGACTTATCGCTATCTTTGGATTATTCCGCTATTTGGGTCATTGTTCCTTCTTTATCACGTAACTGCCTTGTCTCACTGAGGGTAACAAGTGTCGGTCACTAATCAAAGATTAATAGTTTACAATTCAGCAAAATAAGCCGCACAATCAGCAAAATATGCAGCACAGCCTGCAGAGCATGATGGTTAGTAGCGTTAAGAACAAGATGTCAATTTTTCCCTATTTCCAATATTCTTAGATTCCCCAGCTTGAGAATGAGAAAACCCTAAGGGCTTCGATCTCTCATCTATCCTTCAATAAGCCGGTCAGTTCTAAGCAGCCCTGCCTCCATCTAATGTTCCTGATAGAATGTTTAAGTACACTTAATGCTTTTCGGCCAAAATCTACAACCACCTGTAAGCTTTCTGTCTGGAGGGTGAAGTTTACTTGCATTTTTGTATCATTGTAGCTTTAACAGGCACCAATATCTTAGCCCCAATGTAGTAATTCTGGTTGGTGTAAAGCAAGATGTTAACCACCAAACCGGACATATAGTGTCGCCGTGTGTATAGTGCTTCTTGTTAGTTGTAACGCAATATCTTCCTCTCTCTGAATAAACGACGTTGGTCTTTTTCAAATTCAGTAGTACAATTAGGGGATTCTTCATCCAGAGTGAAATCACAAGCTGGTAGTGCACTTTGTAAAACATCACATCTGCACAACCAGGATCCAATTTTCCTGGAACAGCATGAAGTGTTTGGTGCAATCCAGAACTCTTCTTTTCCCCTTTACTGATATTTTCGATCTTTGGATAATTTATAAATTCCTTATTTATATCATCCTCCAACAAGCCCTTCAATTCCACTTTAAATACTTCCATTGATTTTACATCAGCAGATAGCAATAGTGTTGCCACCACCACGGGAATCAGTCATGAAACAATGTCACTTTGCTTGCAAGGCTTCCTGGCATAATACACTAATCCAAGTCTTTGCACCTTATACCAATCCATATTCCCAACTGATTTCCAGATTTTCATTTGTCTGTCCAACATAAAATTTGGGATCCAATTGTTTTCTATAGCATTTAACCCCATTTTGAATCTGAACATTGTAAAAACCCTCCATACATAATTACCTTTAAGATCAGTTCCTTAGTCTTTGTTATTCTGAATGATTGCCAATATCCCAAACCTGTCTCTCTGCCAGTCATTTTATTAAAACCAGGGATGCCCATTGTTCTGATATAACCTCCCCGTCTGCCTGTTCATTCCTTTAAGTAATCCCTCTATTTGCTTGTGCATTGTTTTATCATGTTCCCTGTGTCTCTGTGAGTTCACCTAAATCTCTTCCTGATTGCGCTTAGTAAAACTCTGTACCATTTCTCTTAGCATGATAAAAATCTACATTCATTCAATTACATAAATCAGAAGGAAAAATTTAACAGAGCAGGAATAATCTTTAACTGCAAATTATAACAAGCTTCTCGTGTTTGTGTCACCATAAATTTATACACACATCTTTTTCTGTGCTTCCCATTTTAAAGGTTTGATTACATTAGTGTCAATTTTAGCTCACGTTTACACCGTCTGCACTCAGGCATGCATGCAAGGAAACATCCACATCGGCTTAGGTATCGGTTCCCCTGCTTGACACAACAATCCAAATTGAGCACTTTCTATGATGCAGTTTTCCTGTCATACACTGTTAACTTAGGCGAGTTTACACTTCTCCCTCTAAGTATCTCACAGAATGTGGTTCTGCCAATTCGGTAAATACTTGGGTTATAATATCCACAGTAGGTAAGGATAGGGTAAAAATCGAGGTTTACTCTTGCCCCTAACTTGGCCCATTGGGTGAATAGTAGCGTATCCCAGGTTGCGGATTGTTGATACAGGTGGAACTTCAGCCCTCACATTTGTATCACCATTTCCCTTCGAATATCAACAGACAAGGCCGTAGTCACTTAATACATCCGGGACTTCTCCCCGCATCAAAAATTTCAGTGTTTGATCAATAATCAAAAGCACATATGCTCCCTATGTCATACAAATGGTTGCCCATCCTATTCCCTATGCTTGCTCATTTCCTTTGTATATCATCTCAGTTATTTTATTCTGTGTCTGAGTGAAAAATTTGGCAATGTTGTGCATGTTATAGACTGTATATCGTTCTTCCCGTGCTAGCTCATTGATTGCGTTTAGGATTGGTGCATCGACCAGTTTGGCCCGCGCATGTTCATAATGACGTGCATGCTTCTTTATAGTCTCAACATCTATCCAATTCCAAATTGACTTTCCTAATCCAAATACCCCCGTTATGTTATCCATCACTCTCTACCTCTCATTCCCATTTTAACTGCATGTCTCTTGTGGCCATTTACCACAGTACCGTAAATTGGAGGTTATTCCTCCTAGCTATACAAAACCCTGGTTAGACTGCACCTGGAGTACTGTGAGCAGTTCTGGGCACCGCACCTGCGGAAGGATATTTGCCTTGGAGGGAGTGCACCGTAGGTTTACTAGAATGATACCCGGACTTCAAGGATTAAGTTACGAGGAGAGATTACACAAATTGGGGTTGTATTCTCTGGAGTTTCGAAGGTTAAGGGGTGATCTGATCGAAGTTTATAAGATATTAAGGGGAACAGATGGGGTGGATAGAGAGAAACTATTTCTGCTGGTTGGGGATTTTAGGAGTAGGAGGCACTGTCTAAAAATTAGAGCCAGACCTTTCAGGAGTGAGATTAGAAAACATTTCTACACACAAAGGGTGGTAGAAGTTTGGAACTCTCTTCCGCAAACGGCAATTGATACTAGCTCAATTGCTAAATTTAAATGTGAGATAGATAGCTTTTTGGCAACCAAAGGTATTAAGGGATATGGGCCAAGGGCAGGTATATGGAGTTAGATCACAGATCAACCATGATCTTATCAAATGGCAGAACAGGCACGAGGAACTGAATGGCCTACTCCTGTTCCTATGTTCCTATTCACTTATGGCACATTTTACAGTCCCTATCATATTATACTCCCCAATTATAAATGTAATTAATATCACATTGTTCATTTCGCTTCATCTGTGGAGAAAGCACAAAGTATTATTTCTTCCGCCTCCAGTTTCTTTGGCAACTTGGAGTAGAACACCCTACACAATCTTGACCTGATGTCTCAACTGTGTTGTCTTGGACGATCTTTACTTTGCTACCGACTAACTTCCCCCGTTGGATGGCTGTAGACCCACAGGGTCAAAGTCATCCCAAATGTGGAACTAACTCTGTGTACGGCAACATGATTCTAATACTGTTAATAATTCTTCGCAATACTGACTGAAAAGAAGGCAGAGCCAGCTTCATACTGTGGCAGTTTTCAACTAAATTTAAAGAAACTTTGCAGAATTGAAAAGAAAACAATCAATTTAGATCTCAAATCTCACAGACATAAAATAGGACATAGTCCCATAACTGTATAATAATTCTCCAAACTTTTTTGACTTGTACATTTAACAGTGGTACTATGCTTAGAAAACACAACGATTTGAAATGCTTATATTAAACAACCGGGACTACAAATGGCGAATGCTGCTTCTGTTTTGTGAAAAAGGAGGAAATGGAGCCAGCTGCAGCCTGCATGCTGCGGAGTGCAACACACTTAGAGACAGTACACTTACAAGCTACTGGATTTTTCTTGAGTTTTTAACAGTAGGAGAGACTGAATTTTCCCTTATCATCTTTTCCCTGTTTGAAATCATCTATCCTTTATCTCTCATCTGAATTTTCAATCTCTGATGTTTCCTACTTAACTCAATTTTGTTACGATTTAAAATCTCATGTGGGAAAGACCATTTATCAGGCTTGTATTAGCTCTCTTGTTTAAAATTCTTCTCCTTCTCCGTTGCTGGAAGGATGGGGTATAGTGAATGGAAAGGGGTTACTGGGGAACCAGCTGGGAGTTCTAGTCTCTTTCTCAGTTCACTTTCTAGAACCTCTACGACTGCCTCTCTTCCTCCTAGTCTTTTACTCTGTAACACGCTTTGGGTTTGCTTAAATGATTCTTTGACTTCTGCGACTTTCATTTCGCAGTCTACATCTAAGCCTTCACAATGTACTTTATTCTCACCATTGGCTCATTGTGTTGTCAGGGGAGCGATAGTTCACAGCCTCCTCTGCTAACCCTTCCCCTTCTACCTCGACTCCATCACCATCCGCTTGGGTCAGTGTACCTATACTATCTCTCTTAACTCAACTGTTCTTGGAACCATTGTATCCGTTTCTGTCGTTGGGTAGTCAGGAGGGTTATTAAATTATCTAATTTTTGTTCCACCCCTCCTGGTTTTTAGACAGTCATGGTCCAGTTTCCCTCATTGTTTCTCTGCCGGGGGGGACGCTACATTACTCCGGCAGTCTACAGCATAATGACCCATTCTTTGACATCGGAAGAACCTGTTGTTGCAACCTTCTGTTCCTCTCATGACTCCTTGCGTTACAGCAGCTACCACAGCACCTTCTGGGCTCAATTTGCCCCATAACTCCTGAATCATTAACTTACACCATGTGTGGTCTGCTGAATTTATGGGTCAACACATAATCTCCCTTAAAGCCACTCTACAGTCGGTGAGTTCCGACTCTCGTCTCCCTTTTTTCTCTTAAGTCTTATCTCTCTCTTGTAGTATTTTCTGACTCCCTGTGATGTCGCAGTTTTAGCCATCAACTGCGAACTCTCCAGCATAGCCAAGACATCAGTCAGACGTTCTTTCAACCTCACGTTTCCGTCTGACTGTCTTTTAATTTACCTGTCTTTTTCATCTGACTATCTCTTAGTTTCCTCTAACTGATTCCTATTTTCCTCTTTTAACTGTTTAATACATTCTTCACTCTTAAGTGCACACATGTTGGCCGCCCACATAAGGAGCCTTTTGCCAACTCTCACCTTCGTCTTTCTATTTCGAACTTGATCCTCGATCCATTCTATGGCCGTCTCATAAGCCTCATCCTTCTCCACTATTTTGGAGATTAATTCTAAAGGTTCCATGGACCCGTTAGTTTCCTTTTCAGTTTCTTTTCTAACATTTCATGAACACTTGCCATGATCGCTTACACTAAACCTCACTTCTGGAATTTGAACAATTCGCGTCTTTCAGGATTAAATTAAATCTGTCGATTTTTAAACTTTTTTCCATTAGGTGTTTGATTTTATGTCAACACGAAACATTGATTAGTCACCTCCTGCCTGACTCACCAATTTGTAACTAACAATTCGGATATGACACCAAATAATAATCAATGTCTCGTTTATTAATAGTCAAATCAAACACGTAAAGGTATCAAATATTTAGATAACAAAGATCAAAACAAAATTATCCCGTTTGATCTCTAGGCAGAGGCTGTAATTAAGTTGGCGACTTGATCGTTTCAAGTTTTCAGACAGTGAGGTAGTCTTCTGATGATCAGGTGTTCTTCTCTCAGCGGTGCCGTCTTCAGACAGCTAAGTGTTCTTTCGATAGTTGGGTGATCTTCGCTGATTCCTCTGCACTCAGCTCAAAGGACGTTGGGTTTTTATGTCTCCCCTGACAGGAACCTCACACCATATATGGAACAGTACTCATAAGACCCTTATAGATTAATGAAGTTGTTTTTTAAAGAATTCAAGACGGTCAGCTTGTCTTAATATTATTTACTTAACCACAAGACCCTTTGCAAGGTTGTTTTTCAAGGTGGCCGGTTTGTTTGACCGCACTTGTCTAGCTATCCCGTCATTGTCCTGGTCTTATCGCTATCTTTGGATTATTGTTCTGCTTTTTGGGTCATTGTTCCTCATTTATCACGTAGCTGCCTTGTCTCACAATAAGGGTAACAAGGGTCGGTCACTAGTCAAAGGTTAACAGTTTACAATTCATCAAAATATGCAGCACAGCCTGCAGAGCATGATGGTTAGTAGCATTCAGAAAAATATGTTAATTTTCCCCTATTTCCAATATTCTTATAAGTGCAACCTTACATTTGAGGTGGACAAAGATTATAGCTAAACTTCAGCAATATATGTTTTGGGGTTCCTCAGAGTGTCTATTTAATTAACAGTAACACTAAGGTATGTTCCTATGTGATAGTCTAACTGCAGGACTGTAAAGGCCTATTTTGTAATACCATTTGTTGCAAATATGCAAGTTCTGACTAATCAACTTTGATCCAGACAAAATAATTGGAGCATTATCACAAAATATTTTGTGGCAGTTGGGACCACTGCTGTATACAAACAAAGCAAATAGTCTTTCTTTTTAATCATATAATGAAGGCCATCTAATGGCACTAGAAGTGAATTGCAACTGAAAGTTGCTATATTTGTCCTCCTCTTTTAGGAACATAGAAATTGCTAGACGAGAAAAGACCGAGGTCCATCTAGTTTGTCTTCTACCATCCTGGTAGTTGCATGGTACAACAATAAGGGAATTATTGACTGATCATAGACCCAGACATGATGCGAGGAAAACCCCAGCGGTGGTTGTTAATTGTATCCATGTGATTTATATCAATTAATTTTAATTGTATTCAGGTGGTGTGTATCAAAAGGGGGTTCTTTTGTATCCTAATATAAGAGAGCTTATTATAGGGTGTGATGTGTGTAATGTGGAGCTCTGTGAATAAAGGCCTGGAAGCAACTAAAGACCAGGCTCCAGTATTCTATCCTTCATCACCAGGCTATCCAGCTTATAACAGTGGAGAGTTTTGCGAAACATAGGTCCAAAGTCACCTGTTCCTCCCAAGCATGCTATACTTACCACATGTCATGTCACAATATCATTTTTTTTTCTTCCAGTTTTTTGTTTTTAAGCTTGGTGACCACAATATGCACACAAACTCTCATATGTGCCCACAACCCTGAAACAAACATTTTTTTTGTTTCCAATTCTCGCTCTTTTTCATCTGAAGGAAGCAATTCCTTCCAGATGGGATGAATCCTAGGTTGCTGAGGGAAGCTAGGGTGGAGATAGCAGAAGCTCTGACCACAAGCTTTCAATCCTCCTTGGATATGGGAGTAGTGCTAGAGGTCTTGAGGATTGCAAATGTTACACCCCTATTCAAAAAAAGGGAGAGGGATAAACCTGGTAACTACAGGCCTGTCAGTCTAATGTCAGTGGGGGGGAAACTATTAGAGACCATTGTCAAGGACAAATTTTAATTCTCGCTCGTGGAAACATGGGTTAATAAGGGACAGCCAGCAAGGATTTAGTAAAGGCAAATCGTGTCTGACTAACCTGATTGAGTTCTTTGATGAAGTATCAGAGAGGGTTGATGAAGGTAGTGCAATAGATGTTGTGTATATGGACTTTCAATAGGCATTTGATAAAGTACTACCTAACAGACTTATTCGGAAAATAGAAGCACATGGGATTAAGGGACGGTAGTAACTTGGGTAAGTAATTGGCTAAAGGATAGGAGGCAGAGACTAGTGGTGAATGAATGTTTTTATGACTGGAGAGAAGTATGCAGTGGGGTCCCCCAGGGATTGGCTTTAGGACAATTGCTTTTCTTGGTATATATAAATGACCTGGACTTGGGCATAGGGAGTACAATTTTGAAGTTTGCGCATGAAAGAAAATTTGGCATCGTAGTAAATAGTGAGGATTATAGTAGCAGACTTCAGAAGGACATAGACAGACTGGTGAAATGGGCAGAAACATGGCAGATGTAATTTAATGCAGATAAGTGTGAAGTGATGCACTTTGGGAGAAACAACATGGAGAAGCAGTATAATCTAAATGGTACTATTTTGAGGGGGTTGCGAGAGCAGTGGGACCTGGAGGGTGCATAGTCACAAATCTTTGAAAGTGACAGGGCAAATTGATAAGGCGATTAAGAAAGCATCTGGGATACTTGGTTTTATAAATAGGGTAATTGAATACAAAAACAAGGAAGTTATGCTAAACCTTTACAAATCACTGGTTAGGGGTCAGCTGGAGTATTGTGTACAATTCTGGGCATCACACTTTAGGAAGGATGTCGAGGCCTTGGAGAGGGTACGGTGGAGGTTTACGAGGATGACACCAGGGATGAGAGACTTCAGTTATGTGGAGAGATTGGAGAAGCTGGGATTGTTCTCAGAGCAAAGAAGGTTACGGGGAGACCTAATAGAGATATTCACAATTAATGAGGGGTTTAGCAAGAAGGGAGAAATTGTTCCTCTGGCAAATGGGTCCGAAACCACAGGTCATAGATTTAAAATAACTGGCAAAAGAACTAGAGTGGAAATGAGAATTTTTTTCATGCAGAGGATTGTTAAGATCTGGAACCCATTACCTGAAAGTGTGGTGGAAGCAGATTCCATAGGAACTTTCAAAAGGCAATTGGACATGTACTAGAAGACTAATTTGCAGGGTTATGGGGAAAAAAACTTGGGCGTGGGACTGAATTGGATAGCTCTTTCAAAGAGCAGGCACAGGCATGACTGGCCAAATGGCCTCCTTCTGTGCTGTAAGATTCTATGATTCTAATTTATGTTGGCATAAGTTCAATAGGCCAAATTGCTGTTCTTCATACATGAGCCTAGACAGTGAGTTGTTTCACTGCCAAGCCTGATCCTCTTCTCGACCCACATCCAAATGCACTATTTCAATTAAGGATCAATAGGCAGCAGTCAGGAGGGGGGGCCACCCTCCCCAGCACAGGATTACTAAAGTCAATTGAAGTACAGTGCTCCTACTGTCACCTCAACTGAGATGCACTTAATCCATCACAGGCTAGGACCACATCTTGATCATACAGCTTGCCTGACATCCAGTATTGAATGAGCAGAAATTTCCCCCAATTAAATATTGGGAAGACTGAAGACAATGGCTTCGGTCTCCACCACAAACCCTGTTCCCTAGCTACCGACTCCATCCTTCTCCCTGGCCACTTTCTGAGGCTGAACCAGACTGTTTGCAACCATGGCATCCTATTTGACCCCGAGCTGAGCTTCCGACCGCATACCGTCTCCATCACCATCCATTTCTGTAACATCGCCCATCACCACCCCTGCCTCAGTTCCTCTGCTGCTGAAATCCTCTTCCATGCCTTTCTTACCTCTAGTCTCAACTATTCCAATGCTCTCCTGGCCAGTCTCCCACCTTGCACTGTCCGTAAATTTGAGCTCATCCAAAACACTGCTACCCGTATCCTAACTCGCACCAAGTCCCATTTACCCATCAACCCTGTGTTCACTGATTCCCGGTCCGACAACGCCTCAATTTTAAAATTCTCATCCTTGATTTCAAATCCCTTCATGGCTTTGCCCTTCCCTATCTCTGTAACCTCTTCCAGCCCGACAACCTTCCGAGCTCTCTCTGCTGCTCCAATTCTGGCCCCTTGCGCATCCCCGCTTTTTATCGCTCCACCGTTAGTGGCTCTACCTTCAGCTGCATAGGCCCTAAGCTCTGAAATTCCCTCCCTAAACCTCCACCTGTCTACCTCTCCCTCCTCCTTTAAGATGCTACTTAAAACCAACCTCTTTGATCAACAGAACTGGTTTATACCCCTGAGGGGCAAGAACTCTGCCAAAAAAAACAGCCATGGATAACTAAAGAGGTAAGGGACAGTATAAGACGTAAGGAAAGGGCATACAAAATTCAAAAAATAGCACAGATCCTGGCGAATGGGAAAGATACAAAGATAAACAAAGGGTCACAAAACAGATAGTAAGAGCTGCAAAAAGAAAGTATGAAAAGAAACTTGCAAGGGATATCAAAACCAATACGAAGAACTTTTATAGTTATATTAGGAAAAAGAGGGTGGTCAGGAGCAGTGTTGGCCCCTTAAAAGCTGAAAGTGGGGATATTGTCATTGACAATGGGGAAATGGCGGACATGTTGAATAATTACTTTGCGTCAGTATTTACAGTCGAAAAAGAGGTAGCATGCCGGAAATCCCAAGAAAACTAATATTGAATCGGGGACAGGGACTCGATAAAATTAACATAAGTAAAATAATAGTAATGAAGAAAATAATAGCACTAAAGAGTGACAAATCCCCAGGACCAGATGGTTTCCATCCCAGGGTTTTAAAGGAAGTAGGTGAGCACATTGCAGATGCCCTAACTATAATCTTTCAAAGTTCTCTAGATTCAGGAACTGTCCCTCTAGATTGGAAAATTGCACATGTCACTCTGCTTTTTAAGAAAGGAGAGAGAGGGAAACCGGGGAAATTGCTGGAGTCTATAATTAAGGATAGGGTGACTGAACACCTTGAGAATTTTCAGTTAATCAGAGAGAGCCAGCATGGATTTGTGAAAGGTAGGTCGTGCGTGACAAACCTGATTGAATTTTTTCAAGAGGTGACTAAAGTAGTGGACAGGGGAATGTCAATGGATGTTATTTATATGGACTTCCAGAAGGCATTTGATAAGGTCCCACATAAGAGACTGTTAGCTAAGTTAGAAGCCCATGGAATTGAGGGAAAAGTACGGACTTGGTTAGGAAATTGGCTGAGCGAAAGGCGACAGAGAGTAGGGATAATGGATAAGTATTCACATTGGCAGGATGTGACTAGTGGAGTCCCACAGGGATCTGTCTTGGGGCCTCAATTATTCACAATATTTATTAACGACTTAGATGAAGGCATAGAAGGTCTCGTATCTAAGTTTGCAGATGACACAAAGATTGGTGGCATTTTAAGCAGTGTAGATGAAAACATAAAATTACAAAGGGATATTGATAGATTAGGTGAATGGGCAAAATTGTGGCAAATGGAATTCAATGTAGACAAATGTGAGGTCATCCACTTTGGATCAAAAAAGGATAGAACAGGGTACTTTCTAAATGGTAAAAAGTTAAAAACTGTGGATGTCCAAAGGGACTTAGGGGTTCAGGTACATAGATCATTGAAGTGTCATGAACAGGTGCAGAAAATAATCAAGAAGGCTAATGGAATGCTGGGCTTTATATCTAGAGGACTAGAGTACAAGGGGGCAGAAGTTATGCTGCAGCTATACAAAACCCTGGTTAGACCGCACCTGGAGTACTGTGAGCAGTTCTGGGCACCGCACCTTCGGAAGGACACATTGGCCTTGGAGGGAGTGCAGCGTAGGTTTACTAGAATGATACCCGGAACTTCAAGGGTTAAGTCACGAGGAGAGATTACACAAATTGGGGTTGTATTCTCTGGAGTTTAGAAGGTTAAGGGGTGATCTGATCGAAGTTTATAAGATATTATGGGGAACGGATAGGGTGGATAGAGAGAAACTATTTCTGCTGGTTGGGGATTTTAGGAGAAGGGGGCACAGTCTAAAAATTAGAGCCAGACCTTTCAGGAGCGAGATTAGAAAACATTTCTACACACAAAGGGTGGTAGAAGTTTGGAACTCTCTTCCACAAACGGAAATTGATACTAGCTCAATTGCTAAATTTAAATGTGAGATAGATAGCTTTTTGGCAACCAAAGGTATTAAGGGATATGGGCCAAAGGCAGGTATATGGAGTTAGATCACAGATCAGCCATGATCTTATCAAATGGCGGAGCAGGCACGAGGGGCTGAATGGCCTAGTCCTGTTCCTATGTTCCTAAGCTTTTGGCCATCTGTCCTAACATCTCCTTGTGTGGCTCGGTGTCAAATTTTGTTTGATAACGCTCCTGTGAAGCGCCTTGGGATGTTTTATTATGTTAAAGGCGCTATATAAATGCAAGTTGTTGTAGTCTGGCTCAGTTATACAATGTCTTTACATGGGAAAACATTTATACCTTGCAACATCCTACCCAGGTAGAGGAGAAGGCCTCCTTTTCAGATTTAAATATCCTATTGTTGTACTGATTTCTTTTCATTTGGACTGTTTAATTGATTAGTGCGGATATGCCCATTGGATCCATTTCTTATACTGGGTATAAATCTGTGTGTTGTTTGGGGGAAGGGAGGGAAAGTTATGTGTTTATGGATTTGACTATTGAAAAAGAAAATTTGCTTGTTTCAAAAACTGTTTAAACCTTGGAAATGTCCTTGATGAGCTCCATTCGTATTTACATATTTTTCAGATTTGGAATCAGTATTTTGCCCAGAAGAATACTATTTCTGCAGTAATTCCTGTGAGTATGCTTTTGATTTGGGAATTATATGATAAATTATTGTTTTTAACTTTTAAAATTGTATTTTGTTTTGTTCTTAAAAGGGTGCAACATTTGATCTGATGCACAGCAGGTCACAGAAATGTCCTACTGTGAGTAAACATTACTGTTCAATGTCAACATATTGGGATCTGTGTGTTTTAAAATAATGTATGACCGTGAGCAGTTGAATTGTCGAAAATTGATTCAACATAGTTCTCGTGCTCTGCATGTTGCTTTAGTGGAAATTTTGTTTGTACTTCATATATTTGAGCTGCAAGCATTCAATTTGTCAAATTGATCACAAAAATGAACACGAAGGCACATCAAATATTTTAAAAGTCTTGCATATTGCACGCTCGCACTTGTAACTAACACTTGTTTCCCATAACGCTTTCCTGTCATTATATTTCTGTCACACTTTTTCTGGCTTGCTATTTCTATCCCACCTGTCCGTCACACATTTTTGTTACAATTAAATTTGCATATTCAATTTACTTACCTCTGAGTACTCCAAGGTAGGTAGCATTGTTGCCTCTGAGACTCCCAGCACCGTTTCCACAGTGCCACCTGCTTTGGAGAAGCTAAAATTGAGCCTGTGGCCTGATGCTGCCTGCCCCTCGTGACTGTCATTCTCTGCGCCTTGATAGTGGGGAGAGGTGGGGGTGGTGGTGGCTGAGGGTCTGGTTGCATGGGAAGTAAGTGGTGGTGGGGATTTCTTAAAATAGTCTTCAGCAGTGATCAGGGAAACTTATTATTTAAAACAAAAAGGCTATGGATGCTGGGATAATTGGACCTGTCAAGACTGAGATAGATAGTTTTTTGTTAGGCAAGGATATTAAAGGCTATGGAGCAAAGGTGGGAAAATGGAGTTGAGGTGCAGATCAGCCGTGATCTAATTGAATAGCAGAGCAGGCCTGAGGGGCTGAATGGCCTACTCCTGCTCCTAATGTACCTAACTCAGCAGAATCTATTTTAAATAATACAGGTTTCACAGGTCATTCTTGGGGAAATACTTTTCTACACTTGTGAGGAATAAAAGGAATTAATTGTAGGAGGAAAGAGAGAAAAATTGAGGGAGGTAAAGAAGTCCTCAGCCTTGTGGTCCTGAGGAAGAATAACTCGCAGTAGGAGACTGTCCTGGTGATGCAGGGAGGAGGAAGGACAGTACATATGCAGCTGAGAAGGAACAAGATGGGAAAATTCAAAATAGAACTGACCATATTAGTATTGATAAAAGCGAGTTGAGGACAGATGCAATTGGCTGGAGTGGGGAGTGTAGAAGAGAGAGAGAGAGAAAGGGGGTACTGGGATTTAGAGGTAAGATTGGGATTGCCTATCAGACCGGGTTTTTCTTGTATTTTATCCAAATGTGCAGGAGTGGTTTTAGAAGAGCCTCACCAAATACAGAAACAATATTCAAGTCTTAAGAATTACTTGGCACTAAAGTGGAAATCAAGCTTCTTGATATGTAGATATCTAGCAATGGAGCAGATAGAGTCCAAGCCATTGCGTAGGAGAAATCCAGTATTCAGGGAGCACTTTCCTTTTTGCGCTTTTCTCTTTACATTTCTTCTCAGTGATGCAGCTCAGATTCAAACCTTAGCTGTGTCTGGGTTCAGAGGTATGATCTCATGTCCCAACCTCCTTGGCACTTCAAAGAATAACATGTCAAAAAATAATTCTCCAGTCTTAGTAACCAAATTCTAGAAGGGGTTCTGGTGGCAAGACTTCCTCTCTCTGAACAGTGTGGCTTGTCATTTATTGTTATAAACTCAAGATTTCAACCTGTACATTTTAACATTTTCCATGCCAAAAAAAATGTCTGAGTGTTCCTCATGTAGTTCCTGCAGCTCATGTGTTTATAACTATCCTGTTCTTTTCCAGTTCTTGTATGCTTTGCCAAGACAAGAAGGCTATGAGTTTTTTGTGGGTCAGTGGTCTGCGACTGAGCTTCACTTTTCCTCCCTAATAAATCTTCAGGTATGTGACTGAATGTGGAAGAGGAGCTCCAGAGTAATAAACTGATGTTGGAATAAGTACTACTTTGGCAACTCAGTGATGCAGTTGATGTGTTAAAAATTACTCTTAATAATGAAGCCTGCAGAATTTACCTTCTCACAGTTACTCAAAAAGGGTACTGTATAGAATTTCCTCTCTTTAACACAGTGGCTCCCAAAGAGCACGTGGTGGAGTGGGTCTACTCTGTATTTTACAATGTGCGTTTGCAGCCTCCAGTCACAGGTGGTCAGTATAGGTAAGTATAGAGAAGAGTTATAATTTTATACATCTGTACTGCTGGTGGGTGAGACTTCCTACTGGAAGTGGAGATTGGTAAAATTACCCTTATCAGGCCCTTGGATAAATTCAGTGATTTGTGCAAATCTTAGAAAAGAAAAAAGAAAACTACATTGGAAAGTGCTTCATTCTAAGGCCACTGTTCTAAATGGACAAATCCAAGTAATTGTAACTACTTAGAAACTGATACATTCAATGCAGTTGTACTTGAAAATTTCAGGCTCCGGGTTAATGATGAGCTTTTTTTTGCTTATAAAGACTGTTTTGCATATGTGACAAAGTGTGAAATCTAGTGTGTGTGATTGGACATGTTCAAAGGTTGTCCTGTGGCGTTGCTAACCAGTAGTCTAGCGTTTAGCTGCTAATCGGTTCTGTCCCTTTCAAGAGTACTATTTAGGCAATCCCTTTGGGAATCCAGATAATAGTAACTGTAAATTCTTGAAGTAAATTAAAAGTCAGTATATTTGTAAATTTCAGGCTCCTGATTCATCTATGGCTTTTTTTTGTAAATTGTTTTGCGTCTGTAACAAAATATAACAGATACTTGTCAGATGCAAAACTATTACATATGAATTATATTTAAATGTATTTTGTGATCTGTTTGAGAAGAAACTTTATAGCATTTTTAAAAAATTGATAGCTGTGCACACAACCTGCAGTTAACTGCTTTTACACACCTAGTTTAAAGTTGGAAAACACTAGAGCTTGTTGCAACATGCGCAGTGTCAGCCTTGCATTAAAAGGGCAATGGATGTCCATACGTGGCACTAAACCTAACCTAAAACTTTGTGGAGTGCCATGATTCCAAATATATTCTCTAAAATGCCAACGTTTTTGATGTACAAAAAAATCACGTGATCCAGTAAAAATACACAAACGTCAA
The DNA here is from genome assembly GCF_035084215.1 of Heptranchias perlo. Lineage (NCBI taxonomy): Eukaryota > Metazoa > Chordata > Chondrichthyes > Hexanchiformes > Hexanchidae > Heptranchias > Heptranchias perlo. Next base: position 25,880,943 of record NC_090333.1, read on the forward strand.
GCATCAATTTACATTGTCTAATCACAATTTAACAATTGCAGCATTGCTGAGAAACCCCAAACTGTCCTTATGATAGTTTATTCTAAAATTCAACAGATTAGCAAAATTAAGACAAGTGACAGTAGCTAGATAAATGCTATTTCAACTGTTGCATTGCATGATCGGTCATCACTATTTACTTCTGTTCAGTAATGTTGATTCAAATGTCAGTGCGTCTAATTCAGGAGCTCAAATTTTTTCATGCCATGTCCCACCAAAAAAAATTTTGCCACTTCCCATGCTGTATTAGCTATGGCGGGCGATGGTAACATTTGCTATGTGTCTTTGTATTCATTATGGTTGCACTAAAGCGCTATGTTTTTAATCCTTTTCTGTGCCATTTCTGGATAGACCATGCATCCCACTGTTTGAGAACCACTGGAGCAACTAGCGTCTTGAGTCCCTTTCCACTCTTTCCAATGAATTATTATTTTTTCTTCGCCTTGCAGTCTTTGGGGGTGAATGCGCCAAGCCAGCTTATAATATATCATTACCCTGATCTCCAGAAGGAGAAGGGCATCGTGCTCCTTACCGCAGAAATAGACACCACGTTTCTGGTAAGAAATTTCCTTTTGCTACATAGTAATAGTAAATGTGTGGAATAAATCTCCATCAAAAGTAGTGACTATTGTGGCAATTAACTCCTTTCTGGATATCTGGTTGTGAGTGGAATTGAAAGTTATATGTGAAAGGTCTTCGACCTGAAACGTTAACTCTGTTTCTTTCTCCACAGATGATGCCTGACTTGCTGAACTTCTTCAGCATTTTCTGTTTTTATTTGAAAGTTACAGACATTTAGATAGAACACAATCACAGGGTTGTATTAAACAGATATATTGGATATCATTGGATATCTTTCAGGATTAAAGAGGAACGGCCAGCAGTATCTTTGACAGTTGAATGTGGTATTCACCAAATGAGTATGTTGCACATGCTGTGCTAGAAGGATAGGCCTTTTCTTATCCCATACATAATGTTCATAAGCAGGGTGTTTTTTAATTGTCGTCTTTATCTCCTGTATAATGGGGATATCTGCATGCTGATTACTAAAGACGTCATGAAGCAAGATAAGTGATCTTGTTATACTCTTACTGTCTGATTTAACATTGATTTCCCACAGATGGTGCTGTCAGCTATATTGCAGAACTGCCCAGTATCAACCCTATTTACCTTTATCCCTTTCACACAGAAAATCAGTTGTTATGGACACACTCGTGAATTAGAGGAAACACATGAAAGTAACCTCAGAGAGGACTTAGCCCCTATTTCTTTTTTACTCTTCTGTGGGAAAGGTGCTTATGAACATTATGTACAGGATAAGAAAAGGCCTTTCCTTCCAACGCAGCATGTACAATATACTCACTTGGTGAATACCATGTTCAAACATCAATGACACTGGTGGTCGTTCCTCTTTAACTCTGAAAGATATCCAATGAAACACTCCAATATATCCGTTTAATACAACTCCTTGTGGTTGTGGTCTATCTAAAAGTCTATACTTAATCCTATAATTTTCAATTCCACTCACAACCAGATATCCAGAATCAGCATGTCTTGGCCACCCCAAACTCCAGTGTCTCAGCTGAGACTGAGTATGCATCACAATGAGTGGAGCAGACAGTAACACATATCCATGCTGCACCACAGCCAATCAGTGTTTAAGAAATTTCAAAATTTGAAAGGAAAATAATAATAAACATTCAAGATAAAAAAGACGTTAAGGCCTGATGTTTTATTCACTTGTTGGTGACATCTTCAGAAATAACAAAGGCTACTAAGCTGTTTAAGAATGGCAAAAGGCAGTGCTTTTAAAACAGCAATAAATGTTATAGATTGTAAATTTTTAAAAATGTGAGCCGAGCGGAGGGAGCGTCCGATAAAAGGCGGGATTTCAGAGCGCTGAGAACAGCTGAGAGGAGCCGAGCCGAGCGGAGGGAGCATCCGATAAAAGGCGGGATTTCAGAGCGCTGAGAGGAGCCGAGCCGAGCGGAGGGAGCGTCAGATAAAAGGCGGGATTTCAGAGCGCTGAGAACAGCTGAGAGGAGCCGAGCCGAGCGGAGGGAGCGTCCGATAAAAGGCGGGATTTCAGAGCGCTGAGAGGAGCCGAGCCGAGCGGAGGGAGCGTCCGATAAAAGGCGGGATTTCAGAGCGCTGAGAACAGCTGAGAGGAGCCGAGCCGAGCGGAGGGAGCGTCCGATAAAAGGCGGGATTTCAGAGCGCTGAGAACAGCTGAGAGGAGCCGAGCCGAGCGGAGGGAGCGTCCGATAAAAGGCGGGATTTCAGAGCGCTGAGAGGAGCCGAGCGGAGCTGCGACCGAGTTCGAAGTGACGTCAGGAATCAGATCGGGACGCGACACAGGGGAGGCACCTGATTGGTGAGTAGGTTCAGGTGAGTATTTCTCCTTATCTACAGTAACTGAAGTAAAAGGAAAGGGAAGGTCTGCAGGTCTTATAGGAAGTAGCGTTTATTTTTTAGTGAATCAAGGTCCCTAGTGTAGTTAACATTCTCTAAATTGAGAACAATTTAAAGGAGTAAACTCCTTAAAGGGAGTGGTAAGTAGTTTTTCTTTCCTTTTTTTTTCTCTTGACATTGTAGTTGTTCTTAAGCTAATTTAAGGGTTAAGTCATGGCAGGAGATCCCAGCGCCGTGTCATGTTCCTCTTGTGGGATGTGGGAATTCAGGGCTCCTTCCTGTATCCCTGATTCCTTCACCTGCGGGAAGTGTGTCCAGCTGCAGCTATTGTTTGACCGCTTGACGGCTCTGGAGCTGCGGATGGACTCACTTTGGAGCATCCGCGATGCTGAGAAAGTCGTGGATAGCACGTTCAGTGAGTTGGTCACACCGCAGATAAAAATTACTGAGGGAGATAGTGAATGGGTGACCAACAGACAGAGGAAGAGTAGGAAGGCAGTGCAGGGGTCCCCTGCGGTCATCTCCCTCCAAAACAGGTATACCGTTTTGGATACTGTTGGCGGAGATGGCTCACCAGGGGAAGGTGGCAGTGGCCAGGTTCATGGCACCGTGGCTGGCTCTGCTGCACAGGAGGGCAGGAAAAAGAGTGGCAGAGCTATAGTGATAGGGGACTCGATTGTAAGGGGAATAGACAGGCGTTTCTGCGGACGCAACCGAGACTCCAGGATGGTATGTTGCCTCCCTGGTGCAAGGGTCAAGGATGTCTCGGAGCGGCTGCAGGACATTCTGGAGGGGGAGGGTGAACAGCCAGTTGTCGTGGTGCATATAGGCACCAACGATATAGGTAAAAAACAGGATGAGGTCCTACAAGCTGAATTTAGGGAGTTAGGAGTTAAACTAAAGAGTAGGACCTCAAAGGTAGTAATCTCAGGATTGCTACCAGTGCCACGGGTTAGTCAGAGTAGGAATGACAGGATAGCTAAGATGAATACGTGGCTTGAGAGATGGTGCAAGCTGGAGGGATTCAAATTCCTGGGCCATTGGAACCGGTTCTGGGGGAGGTGGGACCAGTACAAATTGGACGGTCTGCATCTGGGCAGGACTGGAACCAATGTCCTAGGGGGAGTGTTTGCCAGTGCTGTTGGGGAGGGTTTAAACTAATGTGGCAGGGGGATGGGAACCGATGCAGGAAGTCAGTGGGAAATAAAGTGGTGACAGAAACAAAAGGCAGTAAGGGAGAGTGTACAGAACATGACCGGACAGATGGTCTGAGAAAGCAGGGCAAAGACCAAGGGAAGTCTAGATTAAACTGCATTTATTTCAATGCAAGAAGTCTGATGGGCAAGGCAGATGAACTCAGGGCATGGATGGGTACATGGGACTGGGATGTTATAGCTATTACTGAAACATGGCTAAGGGAGGGGCAGGACTGGCAGCTCAATGTTCCAGGGTACAGATGCTATAGGAAAGATAGAGCAGGAGGTAAGAGAGGAGGGGGAGTTGCGTTCTTGATTAGGGAGAACATCACGGCAGTAGTGAGAGGGGATATATCCGAGGGTTCGCCCACTGAGTCCATATGGGTAGAACTGAAAAATAAGAAGGGAGAGATCACTTTGATAGGATTGTACTACAGACCCCCAAATAGTCAACGGGAAATTGAGGAGCAAATATGTAAGGAGATTACAGACAGCTGCAAGAAAAATAGGGTGGTAATAGTAGGGGACTTTAACTTTCCCAACATTGACTGGGACAGCCATAGCATTAGGGGCTTGGATGGAGAGAAATTTGTTGAGTGTATTCAGGAGGAATTTCTCATTCAGTATGTGGATGGCCCGACTAGAGAGGGGGCAAAACTTGACCTCCTCTTGGGAAATAAGGAAGGGCAGGTGACAGAAGTGTTAGTGAGGGATCACTTTGGGACCAGTGATCATAATTCCATTAGTTTTAAGATAGCTATGGAGAAGGATAGGTCTGGCCCAAAAGTTAAAATTCTAAATTGGGGAAAGGCCAATTTTGATGGTATTAGACAGGAACTTTCAGAAGTTGATTGGGAGAGTCTGTTGGCAGGCAAAGGGACGTCTGGTAAGTGGGAGGCTTTCAAAAGTGTGTTAACCGGGGTTCAGGGTAAGCACATTCCTTATAAAGTGAAGGGCAAGGCTGGTAGAAGTAGGGAACCTTGGATGACTCGGGAGATTGAGGCACTAGTCAAAAATAAGAAGGAGGCATATGACATGCATAGGCAGCTGGGATCAAGTGGATCCCTTGAAGAGTATAGAGATTGCCGGAGTAGAGTTAAGAGAGAAATCAGGAGGGCAAAAAGGGGATATGAGATTGCTTTGGCAGATCAGGCAAAGGTGAATCCAAAGAGCTTCTACAAATACATAAAGGGCAAAAGGGTAACTAGGGAGAGAGTAGGGCCTCTTAAGGATCAACAAGGTCATCTAAGTGCGGAACCACAAGAGATGGGTGAGATCCTGAATGAATATTTCACATCGGTATTTACGGTTGAGAAAGGCATGGATGTTAGGGAACTTGGGGAAATAAATAGTGATGTCTTGAGGAGTGTACATATTACAGAGAGGGAGGTGCTGGAAGTCTTAACGCGCATCAAGGTAGATAAATCTCCGGGACCTGATTAAATGTATTCCAGGACGTTATGGGAGGTTAGGGAGGAAATTGCGGGTCCCCTAGCAGAGATATTTGAATCATCGACAGCTACAGGTGAGGTGCCTGAAGATTGGAGGGTAGCAAATGTTGTGCCTTTGTTTAAGAAGGGCGGCAGGGAAAAGCCTGGGAACTACAGACCAGTGAGCCTGACATCTGTAGTGGGTAAGTTGTTAGAGGGTATTCTGAGGGACAGGATCTGCAGGCATTTGGAGAGGCAGGGACTAATTAGGAACAGTCAGCATGGTTTTGTGAGAGGAAAATCATGTCTCACGAATTTGATTGAGTTTTTTGAAGGGGTAACCAAGAAGATAGATGAGGGCTGTGCAGTAGACGTGGTCTACATGGACTTCAGCAAAGCATTTGACAAGGTACCGCATGGTAGGTTGTTACATAAGGTTAAATCTCATGGGATCCAAGGTGAGGTAGCCAATTGGATACAAAATTGGCTTGACGACAGAAGACAGAGGGTGGTTGTCGAGGGTTGTTTTTCAAACTGGATGCCTGTGTCCAGCGGTGTGCCTCAGGGATCGGTGCTGGGTCCGCTGTTATTTGTTATTTATATTAATGATTTGGATGAGAATTTAGGAGGCATGGTTAGTAAGTTTGCAGATGACACCAAGATTGGTGGCATTGTGGACAGTGAAGAAGGTTATCTAGGATTGCAACGGGATCTTGATAAATTGGGCCAGTGGGCCGATGAATGGCAGATGGAGTTTAATTTAGATAAATGTGAGTTGATGCATTTTGGTAGATCGAATCGGGCCAGGACCTACTCCGTTAATGGTAGGGCGTTGGGGAGAGTTATAGAACAAAGAGATCTAGGAGTACAGATTCATAGCTCCTTGAAAGTGGAGTCACAGGTGGATAGGGTGGTGAAGAAGGCATTCAGCATGCTTGGTTTCATTGGTCAGAACATTGAATGCAGGAGTTGGGATGTCTTGTTGAAGTTGTACAGGGCATTGGTGAGGCCACACTTGGAGTACTGTGTACAGTTCTGGTCACCCTATTATAGAAAGGATATTATTAAACTAGAAAGAGTGCAGAAAAGATTTACTAGGATGCTACCGGGACTTGATGGTTTGACTTACAGGGAGAGGTTAGACAGACTGGGACTTTATTCCCTGGAGAGTAGGAGGTTAAGGGGTGATCTTATAGAAGTCTATAAAATAATGAGGGGCATAGATAAGGTCGATAGTCAAAATCTTTTCCCAAAGGTAGGGGAGTCTATAACGAGGGGGCATAGATTTAAGGTGAGAGGGGAGAGATACAAAAGGGTCCAGAGGGGCAATTTTTTCACTCAAAGGGTGGTGAGTGTCTGGAACGAGCTGCCAGAGGCAGTAGTAGAGGCGGGTACAATTTTGTCTTTTAAAAAGCATTTGGACAGTTACATGGGGAAGATGGGTATCGAGGGATATGGGCCAAGTGCAGGCAATTGGGACTAGCTTAGTGGTATAAACTGGGCGACATGGACATGTTGGGCCGAAGGGCCTGTTTCCATGTTGTAACTTCTATGATTCTATGATTGCCTTTGACACCCCAATTTACAGGCTGCCAGAAATCGGCGAGTTAACTTTTGGGATAATTCCTTCCTTATCCTTTTAACACATTTGAAAGCTAGAGACAATAATATGTCTGATAAATAACTTCATTTATTATTGTTTCAAAACATTCATCTTAAAACTTCATACAGAATAGTACACATTTAGCCCTATATCTAAAACCATCTGTGCAGGAAACTTCGATTGGGAAATCACAAGCATAGCTTATCCAAGCCCATTCACATTACCTGATCCTGAAAGTCCCTACTGAGTGAAATGTTGGATCTCTTTTTTTTATATACCATTTTCTTTTATGGTCTAGTTCCTGCTGGATTCAACACTACTGGGTGTCTTATGACCCTTAGATCTTTGAACAGGTTGTTAGAGAATGATGAGGGGCCCCTATGCTTGTTTTTCCTGAGTCACAGTCTTTATTATTCAAACCTTTGATGTTATGCTTTATAGTAACATGAACGTATTGCCTTTTTATATTGCAGTAATTTTCTTTTCTTGCACTCCCCCCTCCCCCCGCCCCCACTGTGATCAAAAGCCTGAGTTTTAAAAGCCTATGCATTTTAGCTCCATATTATCCAACTAGCTTATTTATTTAACAATCTGTATGTGCCTATCCTGTCTTTGGCCCTGAAATTCATCCCCTCCATTGTTATCAGCGTCATTGAGGGGAAAAGATAGGATTTGCGAGCACACAGTTTAAATCAGTTCTGTCTAGATTAGCTGTTCTGTCTTTGTTCTGTATTAGAACAATATAAAAACATATATCTATATTCTTACATTAACGAGGACTCTTCAGTCTTTGCCGATCTGAACAATGGCCACTTGTAAAAGGGATAAATGTAAATGGTGTTAGAAGGATGTTTGCCCCTGTGGAAATATATCCTAGTTTGAATCATCCTTTGGGAGAGAAGATGATGGAACCACCAATAGGTCTTAATTTTTCCTATCATAATGCAACGATAACCATTAAAACGAATAGGCTACTGACAGCATTACAATGGGAAAACCTAGGCCATAATGTTTAAATGGTGCCATTTACTGAACTTTGTGGTTCTGACTTGCAGGGTGTACATGAGGCACAGTGTCTGGCCAATGAAGCACAACTCTTTTACGCCACAGACTGCCAGGAAACCTTCAATCTGGTGGAGTCATTCAACCATAAACCCAGTGATTTCAAACATATGTCAGTCATCGCTGAGATCGAGCAGCATGGAATTGGAGGCGCGTTGATGAGAAATGGGAACGCAGAGACTTAGGACCGTGTACCTTTTTGTAGAAAAGGCTGAGAGGTTTAATAGGAATTAATCCATGTGAGCTTCGTCATGGATTTAAAAAGGATAACATTGAAAGCCATACAGTGTATTTTGGCACTATTGTTGGCCAGTTTCTATGAACAACACTGTCTGGAACTAGGCTTTTCCAGCATCTAGGGATGACCCCTATTACTTGAGACTAGCAACCCCCTCACAGGGGGTTGAAGTTCAGAACTTTGAATGTGATGAAATGTTGCTTGACTTTGCAGAGTTTCAGATGAAGCTGAAGCACTATAGCATATAAGCAAGAGACTTGTTAAAACAGGGTTTCAGTTTTGGGGAGGATATCCACTTATGTGCTAGGTGTAGTGAAATCTTAATTGTGTTTATAAAGAATAGATTTAAAATTTTGCTACGCCCAGTGCACAGAGGAAAGTTGACAAACAGACACTATACTTTGGCCAAACTGTTTAAGTCCCATTCCTACCCCAGTAAGTACCATTGTTGATCCAGTGAGCAAGAGACCTGGTCTCCCACCTCCGACAGTACAGCTCTGTAATTCGATGCAAGGAAGTCTACAAAAGCAGCTGTGGGGGTGACTTTTTTTCCCTCCCTCCCTGTGGTGAAACTTCTCAGGCCAGCATCTCCACTGTGAGGAATTGCAAGCGTGAACATGTATCCTTGCAGTCCATGGCAATGGCTGTTGACATTTTAAGAGAATTTTACAAAGTTAATATTGGAACTGAATAACTAGATTGTAATGTGCATTTGACTATTTTAAACCAGCAATATTTGGAATGACAACTTGTAATTATTGTACCACTATTTGACAATATGTGCAAAAGTAATTTGTGTGTTTTTTATACACATACCAGTAAATCACTGATGTGCAATGTATTGAGAATAGCCAAATATCTCCTTTGGCCATCCTATGTGTGTGAGCTGTATTCTGACCTTGGTCTCAAAAGTGAAAGGAGAGTGTTGTAACTAACTCTGCCATTTCTATGCAGATTGGATAAAGGTTTAGTCCAAATCTGTTAAGGCGAAACAGGACATTTTCTATTGGAGATGTGCTGAAATGATCATGATCTAACCTAGTAATATATAATAAAGACAATTCGCTATAAATATTTTCAAATGAGTGCAATCTAGTTTTGATATATTCTAAACCTGCTGTTAAATGTAAAATTCATTACAGTTTGTGTATATGGGCTATGATAGTTAACATAAGGTGAGACACCTTAAATTATTCTTGTGTGACTGCAATACAGCAAAGAAGTTGATTGGTGGAAGTTAGATCTGAAGACTCAATGGGAACACATTATGTAGATCTCAAGTGAGAACTCAATAAGTGAGTTACACATACATTTCAAAAATGGATTGGGTTTCCACAATAAAGGAAGTCTTATTGAGATTGTCATATAAAAACAGATTTTTGCTGCATTTGCAGTTTTACTGAAATGTCACTTGCAAACCTAGTAATGCAGAGCTTCTAAATTTTTCTTAATCTGCTGCTTTTGCTTAATTAAATGGGTTTAAGAGTTCTGTGGAATTTTGCCACATATGGAATCTTTTAGGCACAATTCCTGTATCTAGAGAGATTTGGAAAATTATGACTATCATTTGATAAAGTACCACAAATTGGCTTGTTAGCAAATTTAAAGCCCTTGGAATTAAAGGGACAGTGGCATCATGAATACAAAATTGGCCGGGGACAGAAAGCAGAGAGTAGTGATGAATGGTTGTTTTTCAGACTGGAGGGAAGTATACAGTGGTATTCCCTAGGGGTCAGTATTAGGACCACTGCTCTTTTTGATACATATTAAAGATCTGGACTTGGGTATAGAGGGTATAATTTCAAAGTTTGCAGTTGACATGAAACTTGGAAGTGTAGTAAACAATGTGGAGGGTAATAACAGACTTCAGGAGGACATAGACAGACTGGTGAAACAGGCAGACACATTGCAGATGAAATTTAATGCAGAGAAGTATGAAGTGATGCATTTTGGTAGAAAGACTGAGGAGAGGCAATATAAACTAAATGGTACAATTTTAAAGGAGGTGCAGGAACGGAGACCTGGGGATGTATGTACACAAATCTTTGAAAGAGGCAAGGCAAGTTGCAATGGTTATTAAAAAAGCATCTGGGATCCTGGGGTTTATTAATAAAGGCATAGAGTACAAAAGCAAGGAAGTTATGCTAAACCTTTATAAAACACTGGTTAGGCCTCAGCTGGAATATTGTGTTCAATTCTGGGCACCACACTTTAGGAAAAATGTCAAGGCCTTAGTGTGCAGAAGAGATTTACTAGAATGGTGCCAAGGATGAGGGACTTCATTTATGTGGAGAAGCTGGGGTTGTTTGCCTTAAAACAGAGAAGGTTAAGGGGAGATTTGATAGAGGTGTTCAAAATCATGAAATGTTTTGACAGAGTAAATAAGAAGAAACTGTTTCCAGAGACACAAAAGTCAGTAACCAGAGGACACAAATTTAAGGTGATCGGCAAAAGAGCCAGTGGCGACATGAGGAAACATTTTTTTACGCAGCGAGTTGTAATGATCTGGAAGGGTAGTGGAAGCAGATTCAATAGTAACTTTCAAAAGGGAATTGGATAAATACTTGAAGGGAAAACATTTACAGGGCTAAGGGGAAAGAGCAGGGCAATGGGACTAATTGGAGAGCTCTTCCAAAGTGCAGACAGCTTCCTGTGCTGTACCATACTATGATAAAAGAACGATGAGCAAAAACACACTGTGAGCTGTCTGTTGAAGGGCACAGCATTAAATGGAACTTGACCCTGCAGCAATTGTGGAAATGAATGCTCATTGCTGTTTACAAAACATTCATATAGTTTTTACTGTGATATTATGAACATATCTGCAATTTCCTTATCTATTTTAATATTCTGGGATGGAAACAAAGCTAGGTGGGAAAGTAAGCTGTGAGGAGGACACAAAGAGTCTGCAAAGGGATATTCACAGATTAAGTGAGTGGGCAAGAAGGTGGCAGATGGAGTATAATGTGGGGAAATGTGAGGTTGTTCACTTCGGTAGGAAAACGGAATATTTTTTAAATGATTCAAAACTATTAAATGTTGGTGTTCAGAGGGATTTGGGTGTCCTTGTACAAGAAACACAAAGTTAGCATGCAGGTACAGCAAGCAATTAAGAAGTCAAATGGCATGTTGGCCTTTATTGCAAGGGGGTTGAAATACAAGAGTAAGGAAGTCTTACTACAGTTGTACAGGGCTTTGGTGAGACCTCACCTGGAATACTGCATATAGTTTTGGTCTCCTTATCTAAGGAAAGATATACTTGCCTTAGAGGTGGTGCAACAAAGGTTCACCAGATTAATTCCTGGGATGAGAGGAGAGTTTGAGTAGAATGGGCCTATACTCTCTGGAGTTTAGAAGAATGAGAAGTGATCTCATTGAAACATATAAGATTCTGAGGGGGCTTGACAGGATAGATGCTGAGAGGTTGTTTCCGCTGGCTGGAGAGTCTAGAACTAGGGGGCATAGTCGCAGGATAAGAGGTTGGCCATGTAAGGCTGAGATAAGGAGGAATTTCTTCGCTCAGGGGGTTGTGAATCTTTGGAATTCTCTACAACAGAGGGCAGTGGATGTTGAGTATATTCAAGGCTGAGATAGATTTTTGGACTCTAGGAGAATCAAAGGATATGGGGATCGGGCAGGAAAGTGGAGTTGAGGTAGAAGATCAGCCATGATCTAATTGAATGGCGGATCAAGCTCGAGGGGCTGTATGGTTTACTCCTGCTCCTATTTCTTATGTCCTTATGAAACCATTAGGTTCTGGAGATTTGTGTATCTTAAGTAGCATTATTTTCTCCGTTAACATTTTTTACTTGTATTAAATCAACTAAATTCTTCCCCTTATTTTTAGGTTCCCATGTACCACAGGTATTTTGTCAGCTTACTCTATTGTGAAAACAGATACAACGTACTCATTTAACAAGTCTGCCATTTCCTTATTGTCTCGCATACATCAGTCTTTAATGGGCCCATGTTGCCCTCTACACCCTATCTTAATATATTTATAAAGAACTTTTGCTGTTAGCTTTGATATCCCTTGAAAGTTTTTTTCATATTCCCTTTTTGCTCCTTGTTACTTTATTTGTATTCCTTTATTGCTTTTTATAGCTCTTCCACCCCACTGAATTTCCACTTTTCCTTGCATTTGTATAAGCCTTTTCTTTTAGCTTGATACTGTCTCTTTACCTCATTTGTTGACCATACACAAGTGGAGTTTTTGCCTTTTAGGGGATGTACTGGTTTTGTATTGTACCAAATACTTCTTTGCATACTTCCCACTGTTTGCCAGTAGGTTCACCCGTTTACAGGTCAGCCCAGTTTACTGTCGTCATTTCATTTTTTATCCCTTCAAAATTTGCTTTAATTATAAAACCTAGGTTTGTGACTTCTCCCTCTCAAATCTAATATCAAATTCAGTCATACTATGTTCACTATTTCCCTTACCATCAGATTGTTGATTAATTCTGGTTTGTTACTCATCACTAAATCTAATGTGGTCTGTTCCCTGGTGGGTTCTAAAACATATTGTCCTAGAAAACTGTCCCGAATATTAGAAATTCATTGCCTTTACTACTTGAACTTTTCTGCTCCCAGTCTATGTGAAAATTAAAATCTCCTATTATAACCACATTGTTTGTTTTTTTTGCTTCTTGCATCCCTGATCTCTATATTTATACATTCCTCCACTACATCATTACTATTAAGAAGCTTGTACACAACTCCTGCCCCAGTATTGCATCCTTTGCTGTTTCTTTAACTCCACCCTTGGTATTTCCATTGCCTGATGACCCTTACTAAAATCCCTTCTTTCCACTGTTGAAATTGTGTTGTTTATCACCTACTTTCCCAATCTAAAGATCCTATAGCCTGGAATATTTAACAATCAATCATGCCCAGCTTGTAGCCAGGTCCCTGTAATGGCTACGTCACCATACTCTTTAAGGTGAATTTGTGGATCAAAGAGCATAAATTTAAATTAGTGAAAAGTAACTATCACTAAGTCACTAAAAGTAGCAACACAGGTTAATAAGGCCATAAAAAAGGCAAACCAAGCACTGGGCTTCATTTCTAGAGGGATAGAATTGAAAAGCAGAGAAGTTATGTTAAACTTGTATAGAACCTTGGTTAGACCACACTTGGAGTAGTGTGCACAGTTCTGGTCTCCATATTATAAAAAGGATATAGAGCCATTGGAAAAGGTACAAAAAAGATTCACAAAGATGATACCAGAACTGAGATGATATACTTATCAGGAAAGACTGAAAAGGCTGTGATTCTTTTCTCTAGGAAAGAGAAGGCTGAGGGTCTTTAAGATAATGAAAGGGTTTGATAGGGTAGATGTAGAGAAAATATTTCCACTAGTGAAGGAGTCCAAAACTAGAGATAATCAATGTAAGATAGTTACTAATAAATCCAATAAGAATTTAGGAGAAACTTCTTTACCCAATGAGTGGTAAGAATGTGGAACGTGCTACCACAAGGAATAGTTGAGGCAAATAGCATGGATGCATTTAAGGGGAAGCTAGATAAGCACATGAGGGAGAAAGGTTTGCTGATAGGGTTCGATGAAGTAGGGACGGAGGAAGCTCGTGTGGAGCATAATCGCTGGATAGACCAGTTGGTCCAAATGGCCTGTTTCTGCACTGTAGATTCAGTGTAACTCAATGTATCTTTAAAATATATATACTGGAAATATTTTCTTTACTGAAAGGATAATAGTCTTCCTCAGAAGGTAGTAGAATCAAAAACATTAGGGTGTTCAAAATGCAGCTGAATGCTAGGCCGGGGAAACTGGAATACTACAGGTATCAGCTCAGATGGTCCGAATGGTCTTTTCTCATTTTAACTTTTTCTTCAAGTGTATAAACTGCACGCTTACTGATGTTAATTACATAGATCAATGAGAGTCTAACTCATTAGTAAGCATGGAAGTGTGCATTTTTTTTTCCTTGCAAATGATTTAGTATTTTCCTTGCTTAGGATCCCTTGCATTTCTGTCCTGCAATCTTACCAGGTAGATAGCACCAATGGAAAAAGATTCATCTCTCTCTATCTTATCTCTGTCTGACTGTTCTATTATTGATGTATCTGTCTCAGTTTTATCCAGCTTTAATTAAATCACTCCTCTAATTAGAGTTTATATTCTCTATGGTCGTCTTGTTCCAAAGGGGAGCAGAACTATTAATCGCTGAATGCTCACTTCTCATTGCAGAGCCTCTTTTTCTAGAATTACCAAGTACTGGTCTCTGTTAAGGTGTCTGTTAGGTTTAGATTTTTTTTCTATCACTTTCAATTAGTTATATATTTTTGAGAGAATGTCTAAGCTTGAGCTGGCTGCTAAGAGGTGTGCAGTAATGGACCCGGAATGACTCACCTGTCGATTTTCCTTCTCCCCCCACCCCCGCCACCCCTTCCCTGTGCAGAAGCACCTGTCATGCTGGTGGGAGAAATAGATGGAAATGCAGGAGTTCTCACGTTTTAAACCAATTGGTTCTCTTGTACCAGCCTGCAAGATAGGCATTGATCCAGAGAAAAGTAATCTGCTTTAATGCTTCTTAAAACCTATTATGAAAGCTATTTAGTAAAAGATACAGATACAGTTTCTCTGTATATTTTAACATGCAGCAAGCAGAAGACTGATGCTTGTTAACTGCTGGGTCTGGAGGTAAGCCAAGGATAAAAGCTGCTAAAGTCAACTCTATTTGAATGCATAAATCTTAATATACGGAGCATGAATAAAGCCCGAACACCAAGAAGGCACAGGCAGGAACATAACACGTGTAAATATGAACCTTTAGCAACCTCACATCTCGGATAAATTGATGAATTTTCAAAGCCCAATTTGTCAACTTGTATTCACAGATTTAAACTACAGTATATACTGTTGAAACTAATTTTGATGTCATTTTTAAACTGTAAAATTAGCAATTTCTGAACGTTAGTGATTGAAAGATGCACTATTACTAAAAGTAAAATGTCACACTTGTAAAATATGTGAAAAGAGCAGTCAATCATACATAATTATTCAAATGGTTAGAGAATATCTTTAGGAAAATAAAATCAAAAGCAATAAATATCTCTTGCAGATGTAGCCAGATTACGTAGAAGATCTGAAATAAAAACAGAAAATGCTGGAAATGCAAAGTAGGGCAGTCAGCATATAGGGATAAATAATCAAAAAAATGTCAAATCTCTCTGGTATCTTAACAAGGCGGCACAGACTCAAGCTCAGCAGAGTGAACATCTTTACACAGAGGGTGGTAAATATTGGAACAGATTGTCTGTGGAAGCAGTGGAAATAGATAGTGTCAGCAATAACTACAGAGAATTTGATAGCTATTTGGCAGAGAAAGTGACTGAGGAGTACAAGAATTAAAATAGTGAACAGCAGGGGGTTCATGTTTTAATCTTCCTGGGCCACATCGCTGCATACCATAATCCTCCAGAGCCACATATAAAACTTAAACCCATGTTCCTCTTGAGTTGCCTATACCAACGGATCTTGTTATTCTGTTTTAGGATTTACCAATGAGGCAACAGTGCTGAAAACAACCTTTTTAAAAATTTCCAAATTCAAACAGGAAAAATAAGAAATATAAACGCAAATAGGATTGGGTTGGATTGTCAGGGTTCAGGGCGGCACGTGATCTCAGGGTTACAGATTGGTGCATGTTGTTTTTTGAACTTTGAACCAACCAGATGGCCTGCAGTTGTCTCTTCCAGTTCCACACATTCCTATGTTCCTTTGTATCGAATAGGCCGCTGTTTGGATGAAAAAGAAGGAAGATGAAGTTTAAGATGTAATATTTATGCTACTGACTATTCCAATGCTCTCCTGGCCAGCCTTCCACCTTTTGTAAACTTCAGCTCATCCAAAACTCTGCTGCCCACATCTTAACTCGCACCGAGTCCCATTCACCCATCGCCCCTGTGCTCATAGACCAACACTGGCTCCTGATCCGGCAATGCCTCGATTTTAAAATTCTCACCCTTGAATGCAAATCTCTCCATTGCCTTGTCCCTCCCTATCTTTAACCTTCTCCAGCCCTACAACCCTCTGAGATCTAGGTGTTCCTCCAATTTTGGCCTCTTGTGCATCCCTGATTTCCATCGCCCCACCATTGGCGGCCATGCTTTCAGCTATCTAGGCCCTTAGCTCTGGAAATCTCTCCCCAAACCTCTGCCTCTCCATCTCTCTCTCCTCCTTTATCCTGCTCCTTAAAACCTACATCTTTGATGAAACTTTTGATCACCTGTCCTAATATCTCTTTATGTGGCTCGGTGTCAAATTCTGTTTGATAATGCTCTGTGAAGTGCTTGGGACATTTTATTGCATTAAAGGTGCTATAGAAATGCAAGTTGTTTGTTGTACTGGTGCAAGAATACAACAAAATTCTTCCATTGCAATCCATATTGATATATGGAGTGCAGCACTTAACCACATCAGCACATGATGAATCTGCAAAGCTCTGTTGGAAAAATGCATTTGGTTTTCAAAGATCCGTTGAACTTATTAAGTCTGCAATTAGTAGTTTAGTTTGTAATTGCTGCCAAAGTCACTGGATTGTTATTATTTATCTTCAAGAAAGAACTTCCAGCTTGATTAAGAATTCATTCAGAGGCACGAAGAGCTGTGAAATGATAATTGCTGCAATTCTCAAACACACTGATTTACAGTTCATAGCTAACACAGGAAGGAAACACATCACAGCGGAAAGCATTCAAGACAAGTAATTTTAGAATCAATGAAACAATCCCTCTGAGCTTCCGGTTAAAGTGTAACGAGAACTATAATTGGCCCCAAATCGCCTGACATTTATGTTTAAGCCATCTTGGAAACAGGTATTTATTACTTTCTGACCTTAATGTATGTACCATTGCTGGGGTTGTGTGTAGGAGCAGGTTCACCAATGAAGAGAAGCAGAATATAAAGAGTTTAGTGAAAAACAGTGAGGATTTTAAAAGGCAGTCCATATTGATAGATTGATAAACATCTCCTTATGATTATTAGATCTCTGCAGTTTTGTAAACGTATCAGGAGTTTGAGTTACTACATTGAAATAACTTTTTTTTAATATTCGTTCATGGGATGGGGGCGTCGCTGGTGAGGACGGCATTTATTGCCCATCCCTAATTGCCCTCGAGAAGGTGGTGGTGAGCCGCCTTCTTGAACCGCTGCAGTCCATGTGGTCACGGTTCTCCCACAGTGCTGTTAGGTAGGGAGTTCCAGGATTTTGACCCAGCGACGATGAAGGAATGGCAATATATTTCCAAGTCGGGATGGTGTGTGACTTGGAGGGGAACGTGCAGGTGGTGTTGTTTCCATGTGCCTGCTGCCCTTGTCCTTCTAGGTGGTAGAGGTCGCGGGGTTGGGAGGTGCTGTCGAAGAAGCCTTGGCGAGTTGCTGCAGTGCATCCTGTGGATGGTACACACTGCAACCACAGCGCGCCGGTGGTGAAGGGATTGATCGTTTAGGGTGGTGGATGGGGTGCCAGTCAAGCGGGCTGCTTTGTCCTGGATGGTGTCGAGCTTCTTGAGTGTTGTTGGAGCTGCACTCATCCAAGCAAGTGGAGAGTATTCCATCACACTCCTGACTTGTGCCTTGTAGATGGTGGAAAGGCTTTGGGGAGTCAGGAGGTGAGTCACTCGCCGCAGAATACCCAGCCTCTGACCTCCTCTCGTAGCCACAGTATTTATAGGGCTGGTCCAGTTAAGTTTCCTGTCAATGGTGACCCCCAGGATGTTGATGGTGGGGGATTCTGCAATGGTAATGCCGTTGAATGTCAAGGGGAGGTGGTTAGACTCTCTCTTGTTGGAGATGGTCATTGCCTGGCACTTGTCTGGCGCGAATGTTACTTGCCATTTATGAGCCCAAGCCTGGATGTTGTCCAGGTCTTGCTGCATGCGGGCTCGGACTGCTTCACTAATTTGAGGGGTTGCGAATGGAACTGAACACTGTGCAATCATCAGCGAGCATCCCCATTTCTGACCTTATGATGGAGGGAAGGTCATTGATGAAGCAGCTAAAGATGGTTGGGCCTAGGACAATGCCCTGAGGAACTCCTGCAGCAATGTCCTGGGGCTGAGATGATTGGCCTCCAACAACCACTACCATCTTCCTTTGTGCTAGGTATGACTCCAGCCACTGGAGAGTATTCCCCCTGATTCCCATTGACTTCAATTTTACTCGGGCTCCTTGGTGCCACACTCGGTCAAATGCTGCCTTGATGTCAAGGGCAGTCACTCTCACCTCACTTCTGGAATTCAGCTCTTTTGTCCATGTTTGGACCAAGGCTGTAATGAGGTCTGGAGCCGAGTGGTCTTGGTGGAACCCAAACTGAGCATCGGTGAGCAGGTTATTGGTGAGTAAGTGCCGCTTGATAGCACTGTCGACGACACCTTCCATCACTTTGCTGATGATTGAGAGTAGACTGATGGGGCGGTAATTGGCCGGATTGGATTTGTCCTGCTTTTTGTGGACAGGGCATACCTGGGCAATTTTCCACATTGTCGGGTAGATGCCGGTGTTGTCGCTGTACTGGAACAGCTTGGCTAGAGGCGCAGCTAGTTCTGGAGCACAAGTCTTCAGCACTACAGCCGGGATTTTGTCGGGGCCCATAGCCTTTGCTATATCCAGTGCACTCAGCCGTTTCTTGATATCATGTGGAGTGAATCGAATTGGCTGAAGACTGGCTTCTGTGATGGTGGGGATATCGGGAGGAGGCCGAGATGGATCATCCACTTGGCACTTCTGGCTGAAGATGGTTGCAAACGCTTCAGCCTTGTCTTTTGCACTCACGTGCTGGACTCCACCATCATTGAGGATGGGGATGTTTGCAGAACCTCCTCCTCCTCCCGTTAGTTGTTTAATTGTCCACCACCGTTCACGACTGGATGTGGCAGGACTGCAGAGCTTTGATCTGATCTGTTGGTTGTGGTAATCGCTTAGCTGTCTATAGCATGTTGCTTCCGCTGTTTAGCACGCATGTAGTCCTGAGTTGTCGCTTCACCAGGTTGGCACCTCATTTTTAGGTATGCCTGGTGCTGCTCCTGGCATGCTCTTCTGCACTCCTCATTGAGCAAGGGTTGATCCCCTGGCTTGTTGGTAAGGGTAGAGTGAGGAATATGCCGGGCCATGAGGTTACAGATTGTGCTGGAATACAATTCTGCTGCTGATGGCCCACAGTGCCTCATGGATGCCCAGTTTTGAGCTGCTAGATCTGTTCTGAATCTATCCCATTTAGCACGGTGGTAGTGCCACACAACACATTGGATGGTGTCCTCAGGTGAGGACGGGACTTCATCTCCACGAGGGCTGTGCGGTGGTCACTCCTACCAATACTTTCATGGACAGATGCATTTGCGACAGGTAGATTGGTGAGGACGAGGGCAAGTAAGTTTTTCCCTCGTGTTGGTTTGCTCACCACCTGCCGCAGGCCCAGTCTGGCATCTATGTCCTTCAGGACTCGGCCAGCTCGGTCAGTAGTGGTGCTATCGAGCCACTCTTGGTGATGGACATTGAAGTCCCCCACCCAGAGTACATTTTGTGCCCTTGCTACCCTCATTGCTGTTCAACATGGAGGAGGACTGATTCATTAGCTGAGGGAGGACAGTAGATGGTAATCAGCAGGAGCTTTCCTTGCCCATGTTTGACCTGATGCTATGAGATTTCATTGGGTCCGGGGTCAATGTTGAGGACTCCCAGGGCCACTCCCTCCTGACTGTATATCACTGTACCAGCACCTCTGGTCAGTCTGTCCTGCCGGTGGGACAGGACATACCCAGGGATGGAGATGGAAGAGTCTGGGATGTTGGCTGAAAGGTATGATTCTGTGAGTCTGTTGCTTGACTAGTCTGTGGGACAGCTCTCCCAATTTTGGCACAAGTTCCCAGATGTTAGTGAGGCGGACTTTGCAGGGTCGACTGGGCTTGGTTTGCCTTTGTCGTGTCCCGTGCCTAGTGGTTCGATGCTGGGTGGTCGATCTGGTTTTATTCTTATTGTGACTTTTTTTAAGCGAGATTTTACAACTGAGTGGCTTGCTCGGCCATTTCAGAATCATCCACATTGCTGTGGGTCCAGAGTCACATATAGGCCAGACCGGGTAAGGACGGCAGGTTTCCTGAACCAGATGGGTTTTTACAACAATCCGGTAGTTTTATGGCCACCATTACTAATACTAGTATTTTAATTCCAGATTTTATTTAATTGAATTCATATTTCCGCAGCTGCTGTGGTGGGATTTGAACTCATGACTCTGGATTACTAGTCCAGTAACATAACCACTATGCTATCATACCCTTTTCTTCTTTAATACCTCACTTTTCGGGCCAAAATGTAAACAGTGAAGGTGGCGCACCCCCAATATAACAAACAGCAGAGTGGAGGGAGGTAGGTCATATCATGATTTCCCCCACAGCATGCTCCCAATCTGGTCTGTTGTGTTAAGAAAGGGCAGAACTGAGGGCAGTCACTTCCCTACAGGGTGGTAAAATGGGAGGATCTGACGTTTTTGGGATGAGAAGAGGAGGAGATATTCTTAACATCTTCTAGGTATTTACCTCAAGAATAATATCAGCAGCGGCCGAGGAGCTGCTTCTCCTGCCTCACCTCATAGCCAAGAAATGATGTTGACTGAGGAGCAGACCTAAAGAAATGGATAAAAATATATATTTTTTGAAAATGGGAATTTTTATAAAGAGCTTGAGCGGGAGTAAAAGCAAGGTAGTAATAGTTATGATTGATTAAAAATACAGTAAAGGAGTCAAGAAACTATGAATTTAAACATCCTGCAGCTGTTTCTAGAAGCTCCCTCTTCAATGTTCAATTTGGTGTTTCTGAGTATTCACAGTTGTCATGACCAGTAGAAGATGTGAGATTGAGAGTCAGTGAGTGAGGCAGTCTGGGAGGCAACGGCCTCTATGCTTCGTTCTTGTTGAAGAGGGACTCATTTATCTTACACATGCAGCCACTTCCTGTCTACGACTCACCTCCTGTTCTGTGATTAACCTGCCATATAAAAAAAAACTTTTATTCACTTGTTCATTCTGAAAAATGTCTGAAACATTTTGTTTTCTGCAGATCCTAGCGTGCTTTAAATTGTATTGGTAAATGTTCTGAAATGGCTGTTTTCTAATCTATTATTTTCAACAGCTCAGTGGGCAAACAGTCCATGCTGCCATTGTTCTGATTTTTGGACTCTCACAAAATATTTGCCTTGTGCTTAGTACCAAGGACCACTCTGTGAGCAAGCTCTCACTCTATATGAACCAAAATATGACATTATATAAATAATATCTAACACTGTAGCATTGCTCAGGGTTAGGCTAGTCCTAATTACTGCAATATGCTCACTGGAAATAGCATAGGCCTTCCTATATTATCCCAGTCTTTGAATAATGGAAAAATAATCATCATGTGAAACTAAATCTTAGGCTATAATCAATAAATCAGGTTTATTAAAATTAAAAATTAAGTAGCAAAAGGTCAATACAGCAGATTTCATTAGATTACAACATTTAGTTACGCATACGAATTACAAATTAAGAGCAGGAGTAGGCCAATCGGCCCCTTGAGCCTGCTCTGCCATTTGATAAGATCGTGGCTGATCTGATAGTGACCACAACCCTATTTTCTCATCTATCTACTATAATCTTTGACTCCCTTGTTAATCAGGAATCTATCTAACTCAGCCTTAAAAATATTCAATGACCCTGCCTCCACCGCTCTCTGGGGAAGGGAGTTCCACAGACTCACGACCCTCTGAGAGAAATAGTTTCTCCTCATCTCTGTCTTAAATGGGAGACCCCTTATTTTTAAACTGTGGCCCCTAGTTCTAGTCTCTCCCACAAGGGGAAACATCCTCTCAGTTGCAATGCCTCGATTCACAAAATAATAAAAGTTGCATTGCTTCACTATATCATAATACATATATCCCCATGGAACCTTCACTGGTTCATTTTTACATTGATGGAACAAGAAAAACTGCTAAACTGGCAAAAGCTGCCAAATATATTTCTCTGCCTGGGCAAGGAGCTGTCGATAAACACTTATCTCAGAGACAAGGGAGATATTTCACAATGAAGTAAAGTTATCAATTATAGTAGGGTTGAAAGATACAAAACTGGTGCTTTGAGCCTGTTTGCAGTCATCCATCCCCTGTTCAGGACAAAACCAAATTGTGAGTGCCTGATGAGATTACCCTTCTTGCAAAAGAGCCACACAAAATGATAGGCTAACAACCTGCCAGATTCAATAAATGGATAACTAAGCAGATAGTTATGAGGGAGTGCTCGGGGTAAGTGTCAACACTAACAATTTTGTAATGAAAATGTAGGGATCATTTGTCTCATTGGAACAGTCTATAAATGGTTTGACTCTAGAGATAAATGAATGTGCAATTCCCAAACTGAGTGTGGTGTTCTTTTAAGATAACTTATTTTAACCATCAAAATTCCTTAAAGAAAGCAAAAAAGAAGCCATGGACAAAATACTCCATTTTTGTCACAATCATGAACAATTATTTTCAATGAGTGCTGCCCATTTTCATTTTTGCACCAAATTCCTCCCTCACCCTCTGCTGAAGGCATTAATTCCCTTCTGAGATCCAATGTAAGGAATCTTACAACACCAGGTTATAGTCCAACAGTTTTATTTGAAAATCACAAGCTTTCGGAGCTTACCTCCTTCGTCAGGTATTGGTGCCCTTGGTACTTTGCCTAAGTGATCATTGTTCATGTGTCAGCCTTGACAGTAATTGTTGGCAGCCTATTTGGGATTATAAAAGTCTTTGTGGGAGTATCAAAGCCAAACCTGATCCTTTCCTCACCCAAGGACTATACTGTTCCAACCGGAGTCACTGGATAGGGGTCATAACGGAGAACTCGAGCTGATTTTCCCTCCTAGCCTGCGGCGCTGAGACCATTTGACGTATTCCCATTGCTACCCCAGCTGAGATTACTTTACTCAGGACAGACCAGGCACTGAATCTGGGACCTTCCCACCCTGAATGGCTCAGTTACTAAACAAATAAACTCACTGAGCTACTGTGGGAGCTAAATTATAGCGTCTTCATCAAAAACTGTTATTGTCTGTTTATAAATAAATGTGGTGACTTGGGTCAAACCAAAATACATTATTTTGTTATTGTGATATCATTAAACAAAAGTGATGGCAGCTTCCCTGCACCCCATTCAAGCAAATAATATTTGCCCAACACTTTTACATGAAAACAGTGCTCCTCAGAAGAAAAGAAATTGGGAAACTTTGTGCTCCAGGTAAAGGCTATCAATTAGATAATAAAATATTTTCTCAGTTTGTGTTCAGAACCAGCATCAAGCAAGTAATGCGTTAGATCCCTCTCCCCTGCTCCACCAAGCTTTCCCAGGTCAAATATCAGCACAGATTAGATTCACAAATCTTCACAAACACAAACTTTCACAGTCTACCCAAAACATTTATTAGAACACTAGTTGATCTCCCTTGGTGTTGCACTTGGTAACTCAGAGGATACGGTCACTCTATTACCTGTCTGCTGTTTTTGTGTTGCTGTTTTCTGAGTCACAGCTGTGTCACTATCTCTGGCTCTCGCTCTCCTGCTTCTCTCCCTTTTACGCTTTTTGGAAATTGAACTAACATTAAATGAAGAAAGACTCTCTCTCTCTCTCTCTCTGTCACTGCCATTCTTTCTGACCCGAGTCTCTCTCTTCCTTAGCTTAATACACTTTGTGAGTTTAAGGAACACAAAACAAAAGCTACAACAGTACACTGCCATTTTCAAAATTCTCTTTCCCATACACACGCACAGGCCCCGGTTTTCGAATCAAATTGCGGGTGTGTTGGGGGCAGGGGGATGGGGGCTCTGAAAATCGGGGAAATCCCGAGCGGGTGAGGAAGCCGGCTCCAACCCGCCAACTTCCAGGTTCCCCGCAGATGCACCTGTCTGTGCGTGGGCTTCATGAATCCGGAAGTCCTGCCGAGACGATAGTTAAAGAACCAAATGTGCCTCATTGAGGTACTTACAGTACTTTATTTCTGACGTCATAGATAGTCAAAACGATTTTAAACTTACCTGGGCGGCTTTCCCATGCCTTCCAATTCACATCTGGTGAAACCAGGCATGAAGGGCCGGATCAGGCAAAAATAAACAAAATAAATTTAGAAGGTTCAATCGGTTAATCCCGGGGATGAGGGGGTGGACATATGAGGAGAGGTTGAGGTTGAGTAGATTGGGACTGTACTCATTGGAGTTCAGAAGAATGAGAGGCGATCTTATTGAAATATATAAGATTGTGAAGGGGCTTGATCGGGTGGATGCGGTAAGGATGTTCCCAAGGATGGGTGAAACTAGAACTAGGGGGCATAATCTTAGAATAAGGGGCTGCTCTTTCAACACTGAGATGAGGAGAAACTTCTTCACTCAGAGGGTGGTAGGTCTGTGGAATTTGCTGCCCCAGGAAGCTGTGGAAGCTACATCATTAAATAAATTTAAAACAGAAATCGACAGTTTCCTAGAAGTAAAGGGAATTAGGGATTACGGGGAGCGGGCAGGAAATTGGACATGATTTTAGATTTGAGGTTAGGACCAGATCAGCCATGATCTTATTGAATGGCGGAGCAGGCTCGAGGGGCCGATTGGCCTACTCCTGCTCCTATTTCTTATGTTCTTATGTTCTTATGTAAATCAAAAACCATTGCATAAAGTTAAAAAACAAAATAAACCTACCTTTCCACCCTGCTCTGATGTCCGATGTCTCCCTCTCCGATGTCCCCCTCAGCCCCCAATGTCTCCCTCTCCGATGTCCCCCTCAGCCCCCAATGTCTCCCTCTCCGATGTCCCTCTCAGCCCTCAATGTCTCCCTCTCCGATGTCCCCCTCAGCCCCCAATGTCTCCCTCTCCGATGTCCCCCTCAGCCCCCATTGTCTCCCTCTCCAATCTCCACCTCTCCCACCCCCTGATGTCTCCATCTCCGATTTCCCCCCCTCATCCCACCAATGTCTCCCTCTCTTGATCTCCCCCTCTCCCCCCATGTCCCTCTCCGATCTCCCCCTCTCCCCCCTGATCTTTCATTCTACGCCCCGATCTTCCACTCTTCCCCCCCCCCCCCCTGATCTGCCACTCTCCCCCCACCGATCTTCAGTGCCCTCCACTCACTGTTCCAGCACCGGATGAAGTCTCACTCTCTCTCTTCCACCCCCCACCCCCGGCGTTGCAGCTCCTATCGTCAGCCAGCCTGTCAATCAGGCTGGCTGCCGGGCACGAAACTGGGAAACAACTTTAATCACCATCAATGACATCGCGATTGCTTTGGAAAAGGTAAGTTTTTTTTATTCGGGTTTGCCAACCGCTGCCAACCCCCACCATTTCAAAATTGAACCCAGAGCCTCTCTATTAAAAAATATATTCAATATGCACTTTACCTCAGCAGAAAGTGTTAGAAGCTAAAGAAAAATATTCCATCCTGAGAAATACATTGTATGTGCTCAGACAGCACAATCCAAATTCAATACATAGACTCACAGCTCTGGGTAAAAATATCTGCCTGGAATTTCCAAGGGAATTCTCCAGTGGGATATTGGTAGAATTCCTGGAGAATCTGTGTAAATGACTAAAAAATTAGGCCATTTCTTCATGACGTCCACGGATCTCCCACCAAAGTTACAAGATGGGGAGAATCCTGTGAAAATTCAGGGCTATCAAGTCGAAGCCCAGGCTTTAGGTAGAGGTTGAGGTCTCCAAGTAAAAAAATTAATAAAGATATTAAAAGGCAAAAATACAATCCAATAGATAAATTTAATTGTTATCGTGAAATATATATATTTTAAAATTTTGTTTAAATCTTTTGTTTAATTTTGATAGATTTTTGTTAGGCAAGGGTATTAAGGATTACAGAACCAAGATGGATAAATGGATTTAAAATACAGATCAGCCATGATCCAATTGAATGGTGGAACAGGCTCAAGTGGCTGAATGGCCTACTCCTTATTTTGGAGTTACTGAAAAAAAAATGTTCCAGAAAGCATTTGGAACGATTTGTGGGAACATGGTGGCCAGACTGCACAACTTCATTGACGAGTTTATATTGGCACAAACTGTTATAAATGTGGACTTAGGAATTTCTAGTAGGAAAAAGCTGACACAAAAATTGTAACAAAAACGTGACAATGGGAAGGCAAGTTGTACGGACATGAAGTGCATGCAGAACTAAGGTTTGTAATAAGAGCAATTGTGGATTTTCCTGTGTCACACAAACATTACCAATGCATCTTTACATGTGTTACTGCTGGTGAGCATTTCAGCTACTGGTATTCAGTGAATGCACTGAGGGGAGGGTTGCATATACCTAAAGGATTGCCTTGGTGGGTGCACTTCCTCTTAGGTGGCAGTGGAATCAGTCTGTTTAGAGACTGATCATATGACTTGTATTAGTTTTCAAACTGCTCAGTATTTTCTAAACCACACATTAAGAAGCGGACTTGCTACGGGTGTGGCCCCTTATCCTCTGCTGCCCTGACATGCCTGTTGCAATGTTCAGCAGTTAAAGTGGATGAAAACGAAGAAGCTTTATAAATGACAATATATTTTAGCAGTTGTTTAAAAACTAAAGTAGTTGATGAAATCACGCCATTCCTTCCAGTTCCTTGACACTAAGTTCCTTTCAATGGAGTCAAACAAAACTAAGGAACTACCTCTTTAAATAATTTTTAAAAAATAAAGCCAAAAAAAATCAACAGATGTGATCGGGGGCTGTCTCAGGATGTGACATCATAAACAGGAAAGCAGGAGAGTAGCCCAGCTAGTTCTTATGTAACCCTCTCCTGTCTCAGCACTGTGTAAAATGCTAGACTGAATCTACAGAGGGCAAAACACCAAACCGTGGCTGTGTTAAATTGAGTCTATAACAATGCAAATCCCTCACAGCTGCAGCTTCCTGTAGCAACTGTGAAGATCCTGTGTGTAGAAGACAAATAAACACTTCTTAAAGTGATTGGGGTAAGTGTTCAAAGTTTCAATTCTTTTCAGACTGTCTTGGTACCAAACTCCTATTCTCTATCTGTTTTTTTAAACTTAAGAAAAAAATTGTACTGCAGATTTCAGCTCTGTGAATGTCAGCTGTTGGGAATCAACTATCCAGTGATCTGTGGTATGCATGCTAAACATAGAGGCAGCTGTTTTAGTAAGTTGACCACTGCAATGGAATTTAAACAACTTTTTTTTTTCTCATGTAAAGAGGAAAATTGGGGGAAAAAATGACCGGCTTAAAATAGTGACAAGCTGAGAATGCTATTTTTCTATGATTTTTAAAAAAGTAATGAGCTATTTCTCCACAATATCACAAACTGTTAAAATTGGATTTCTGCCCAAGGGCGACTCACAGACACAACACACTAGAGGAGACTGAATAGATAGGATGCAAAGCAACACACTATGGAACCCCCGATCTTCCATACTAGTTCAATGGTGCTATTTCACAAAAGTGTACCAAATATTATTAAAGTTTCTGTGTCTGGTTGATGAGATGTCATTATGCTGTAAAAATGAAAAATAAACTTGCCAGAATGCATTGATTCCTTTAATATGACATGTGTGAGCTGACATACTTCCTCACAAAGATCTTTTTGTAACTTAGGGTGTCTGTTAGTTTGACTGCTAAAGTCCTTAATCTAAACTCAAATTTAAAATACAACAACTTGCATTTATATAGCGCCTTTAACGTAGTAAAATGTCCCAAGGCACTTCACAGGAGCATTATCAGACAAAATTTGACACCGAGCAACATAAGGAGATATTAGGACAGGTGACCAAAAGCTTGGTCAAAGAGGTAGATTTTAAGGAATGCTTTAAAAGAGGAGAGAGAGGTGGAGAGGTTCAGGGAAGGAATTCCAGAGCTTAGGACCCAGGCAACTGAAGGCATGGCCACCAATGGTGGTGTGATGAAAATCGGCGATGCGCAAGAGACCAGAATTAGAGGAGCGCAGAGATCTCAAAGGGTTGTAGGGCTGGAGGAGATTATAGAGATAGGGAGGGGTGAGGCCATGGAGGGATTTGAAAACAAGGATGAGAATTTTAAAATCGAGGCGTTTCTGGACCGGAAGCCAATGTAGGTCAGCGAGCACAGGGGTGATGGGTAAATGGGACTTGGTGCGAGTTAGGATACGGGCAGCAGAGTTTCAGATGGGCTCAAGTTTATGGAGGGTGGAAGATGGGAGGCCAACTAGGAGAGCATTGGAATAGTCTAGTCTGGAGGTAACAAAGGCATGGTTGAGGGTTTCAGCAGTAGATGAGCAGGAGCAGAGGCAGAGGCAGAGGTGGAGACGAGCAATGCTACGGAGGTGGAAGTAGGCGGTCTTGGTGATGGAGAGAATATGTGGTCAGAAGCTCAGCTCAGGGTCAAATAGGATGCCAAGGTTGATACAGCCTCAGACAGCGGCCAGTGAGAGGAATGGAGTCAGTGGCTAGGGAACGGAGTTTGGATACAACTATCCTCAGGGCAAACCAACATTGTATTGGGGGCCTCAAATACACATTGGGCCCCTCATTTGCATATGCAAAGAGACTAACGCCTGTCTCAGACACGGGTCCTGGAAGCCTATTTTCTGTGTGCACCAATATGGCGAGCGGCACACTTCCAGGTGGCTTGAGCATTCGCTTCCTGCCCGCCATATTGGAGCCTTAGGTGCATGTTTAGCGCTTGAAAAACAGATGCAGCGCCATCAAATTTCTAGGCCTTTGAGTATGCCAGACTTTTGTACAAATAGACAAACTTGTTTTTGTTGATTTTGTTTGATGTTTTCATATTCTAAGTATCAAGTTGTTGAATATTAAATTATTAATAAAATATAACTTTAATATTGTTTAAAAACAATTTTGACCATAATTCCTCTAAGTCAACCACCCTGTTAAGTTGACCACTTTTGACAGGTACTTTTTAAAAAATTCGTTTATGGGATGTGGGCGTCGCTGGCGAGGCCGGCATTTATTGCTCATCCCTAATTGCCCTTGAGAAGGTGGTGGTGAGCCGCCTTCTTGAACCACTGCAGTCCGTGTGGTGAAGGTTCTCCCACAGTGCTGTTAGGAAGGGAGTTCCAGGATTTTGACCCAGCGACGATGAAGGCACGGCGATATATTTCCAAGTCGGGATGGTGTGTGACTTGGAAGGGAACGTGCCAGAAGAAATATGCATGTCAATTACAAATAGTTTACACCAAATAACTCTCTCATATTACAACTGCTGTAACTTACATCCATGGTGTTCATGAATGGTGCCATTGGTTTATTTAGTATGCTCTAATGAAATCTGTTAAGAGTAGTTTGGAAATTTTCATTTTCTATACTATGCTCATTTAATGTAGCAGTCAAGTCTAGGGGGATTACTTTATGTTCAGAGTATTTAATTTATAATGGAAAAATTATTATAGCGTGCTCAGAAGAATCTTGTTTTTTTAAAAAAAAGTTAATATTAACACATTCAGGGAAACCTTCTGACTTGTGTCTCCTTCCCAACCAAGTTGCTCTGTATGGCCCAGAGCAGTCCAATTGGTAGTAATGGGATTGGAGTCTAATCTAGAGTCATGGGACTCAGAGAAACCATGGGAAATAGAATGCCAAGAAGCTAGTGTAAGTTGCAGCCCTTTTGTTTCCAAGGAAGCTGTGCTGGATGCAAGGTCGAGTTCACTGCTGGAACAACCTAGCAGAATGGGTGACCTGACTCTAGAGTCTCCATTTTTCTTTAAAGTCAGATCAGATTCTTGTAAGCATATCCCTTAACAGAAATGTCCATTATTATATGTTCACTTAACAACAACAACTTGCATTTATATAGCGCCTTTAAAGTAGTAAAACTTCCCAAGGCGCTTCACAGGAGCATTAGCAAACAAAATTTGATGTTATGGCTATACTAGCAGAAGGATAGCAATGCAAATCCTGTTGGAATAATCTTGGTGTTAAACGTACTCCTTCAGGTTTGACCGACATTCTGCTTTAATACTTGCTTCTGCCAAAATTCTCCAGTGGTGCAAACTCAGCACTGGTGTCCCGACGGCCAACATGTTACCATGATAACGGAGCCTCTGCCCCAAAAAGAAAAGCTATTTTTCCCCTTTTTGACTGTTTTACTTTCACAATCCTATTGGTCCTGCTGGTCTGTTGGGTTTACAGTGTAAACAGGGCAAGTACACAACGCTCTCAACTTGGTTGGAGTTAAACTGCATTATGTAAATGGAGTTTAATCAGTTCTTTAAACTGACAAGTCATTAGAAAAATGTTTTTTTATTTCTAAATGAAATTTTTGTTGTTCAGCATATCTGCTCCTTACAAATGTGGGTATGAGACATCCAGAAAATCATGCTACACCTGGAAGGTAGACCATCAGTTCCTTTATTAAAAAGCGAAAATTGGGTAGTTCAGTGAATCAGCATTATGTCCTTTTACCCCTTGGAGCAGGATTCAGATGTTTTAGCAAATATTCAGTGGAATCTAAAATGAAACCAACCCCCAACAAAAAACTATTCTAAGCTCCTATCACTTAGTCTGCTTGTGAGCTATTTAAGACATGCCATGACTGTCCCTCTAAACCTTTGTGCCCACACTCTAGAGGTAACTTTGACTTTGTGGCGATAGTGTAAAATGGGCGATATTGGATCAGCTGCTCCTTGTACATTTCTCCCGATTTTCATTTCCATCGAGGGAGGGGGGGGATTGGAGGAAGTAGGATGTCTCTGAACTCAGTCCAAATTGGTGGAATGCCTCAATGAATTGTTTGGATGGGCAATTGCAGGGGGTTTATGAATTATGGGAAGGAGGGTTGGAGGGGGAGAGTGCCTCTGTGAAGGGGCAAGTGACAGTTGAGGTAGCTTTTGGGGAAGCTGGGTGTGTCTGGTTGATTTATTGAAAACTTAAATGTCACTTTATTTTCATTCAGAATCTATCAACTATAAAGTAAGCAAGTGTGTAAAACAGAATGTAACATTTTTAATGCAAAATGTCTTAATTTTTGGGGGAGCATTATCTCAGACCACTCCCCTCAAGAAATGCACTATTAGTTACCATGAAGGGGCTGGGAGGGATGCAAACATTTGGAAGGAATATGCACAATTCTAAACTTACTGGGGACACAAAATCCAGGAAGGGACTATTACTTAAATGGAAAGAAAATAATGTGCCAGGAATATAAAAGAGATCAGGTGGTCCTGATTGACAATAAAGTGAAGCTATCACAACAATGCCAGTGACAGTTAGTGAAGCAAATCAAATGTTGGGATGTAGTAAAGGGTTCACATTGAACCAAAATAGTGAGGCAATCCTGACCCTTTATAAATCATTGTTGCGGCCACACTTTGAATACTGTGTGCAGTTCTGGTCACCACGGTACAAAATGACATTACAACTATTGAAAGGATACAGAAGAGGACAACCAGAATGATTGAGGGGATCGAGGGATTAGATTATGAGGAGCGATTATGTAAATTGGGCATGTTCTCACTGGAAAGAAGGTTCAGAGGTGATACCATAGAAAGTTACGGCACAGAAGGAGGCCATTTGGCCCATTGTGTCCATGGTGGCTGAAAAAGAGCTATCCAGCTTAATCCCACTTTCCAGCACTTGGTCCATAGCCCTGTAGGTTACGACACTGCAAGTGCACATTCAAGTACTTTTTAAATGAGATGAGGGTTTCTGTCTCTACCACCCTTTCAGGCAGTGAGTTCCAGACCCCCACCACTCTCCTGCGTGAAAAAATTTCTCCTCAGCACCCATCTAATCCTTCTACCAATTACTTTAAATCTATGCCCCCTGGTCACTGACCCCTCTGCTAAGGGAAATAGATCCTCCCTATCTATTTTATCTAGTCCCGTCATAATTTTATATACCTCAAATAAATCACCTCTCAGCCTCCTTTGTTCCAAGGACAACAACCCCAGCCTATCCAATCTTTTCTCATAGCTAAAATTCTCCAGCCCTGCCAACATCCTTGTAAATCTCCTCTGTAACCACTCTAGTGCAATCACATCTCTCCTGTAATGTGGTGACCAAAACTGTATGCAGCACTCAGATGGTTGAATCTATGGTTGAATTTATACATATGGTTGCTGTTTGTAGGATTCTAAAGGGATTAGATAATGTAGACCATGACAAGCTATTTCACCTTGTCCAGAACCAGAGGACACCAGCCTGCGCTTGTCACTAATAAATCCAAAAGGGAATTCAGAAGAAACTTCTTTACCTGGAGAGTGGTTAGAATGTGGAACTCGTTACTACAAGGAGTAGTTGAGGTGACTAGCATAGATGCATTTAAGGGGAAGCTAGATAAACATGAGGGAGAAAGGAACAGAAGGATATGCTGATAGGGTTAGATGAAGGAGGGAGGAGGCTCATGTGGAGCATAAACAACGGTATGGACCTGTTGAGCCGAATAGCCTGTTTCTGTGCTGTAAATTCTATGTAATTCTGAGATAAATTCAAAATGAAATGTGTGGAAACAATATTTCAGTGAGCGAAAGGTCAATCTATGGAACAAGCTCCCTAGTGAGACTGTAAAAACAGTTCATATCGATTCATTCAAATGCAAATTAGATAGATTTCTTTCAGAAAGTAATATTTTGGAATACAGTATGAGTAATTTGAGACATGACACGTGGTCATAAGAAATAGGAGCAGGAGTAGGCCATACGGCCCCTCGAGCCTGCTCCGCCATTCAATCAGAGATCATGGCTGATCTTCGACCTCAACTCCACTTTCCCGCCCGATCCCCATATCCCTTGATTCCCCTAGAGTCCAAAAATCTATTTGTCTCAGCCTTAAATATATTCAATGACTCAGCATTGGTAGCCCTCTGGGGTGGAGAATTCCAAAGATTCACAACCATCAACGTGAGGTTCTTCCTCATCTCAGTCTTGAATGGCCGACCCCCGTACCTGCGATTATGCCCCCTAATTCTAGACTCTCTAGCCAGGGGAAACAACCTCTCAGCATCTACCCTGTCAAGCCCCCTCAGAATCTTATATGTTTCAATGAGATCACCTCTCATTTTTTTAAACTCGAGAGTATAGGTCCATTCTACTCAATCTCTCTTCATAGGACGACCCTCTCATCCCAGGAATTAATCTAGTGAACCTTTGTTGCACCACCTCTAAAGCAAGTATATCCTTCCTTTAGATAAGGAGACCAAAACTGTATGCAGTACTCCAGGTGAGGTCTCACCAATGCCCTGTACAACTGTAGTAAGACTTCCTTAATCTTTTACTCCAACCCCCTTGCAATAAAGGCCAACATTCCATTTGCCTTCCTAATTGCTTGCTGTACCTGCATGCTAACTTTTTGGGTTTCTTGTACGAGGACACCCAAGTCTCTCTGAACACCAACATTCAATAGTTTCTCAATGTTTTAAAAAATATTCTGATTTTCTATTCTTCCTACCAAAGTGAATAACCTCACATTTCCCCACATTATACTCCATTTGCCACCTTCTTGCCCACTCACTTAACCTGTCTATATCACTTTGCAGACACTTTGTGTCCTCCTCACAGCTTACTCCCCCCCCCTAGCTTTGTATCGTCAGCAAACTTGGATGCATTACACTCGGTTCCTTCATCTAAGCCATTAATATAGATTGTAAACAGCTGAGGCCCAAGCACTGATCCTTGTGGCACCCCACTAATTACAGCCTGCCAACCTGAGAATGACCCATTTATCCCTACTCTCTGTTTTCTGTCCTTTAACTCATCCTCTATCCATGCTGATTTTTTTTTATTCATTCATTGGATGTGGGCGTCGCTGGCGAGGCCGGCATTTATTGCCCATCCCTAATTGCCCTTGAGAAGGTGGTGGTGAGCCGCCTTCTTGAACCGCTGCAGTCCGTGTGGTGAAGGTTCTCCCACAGTACTGTTAGGAAGGGAGTTCCAGGATTTTGACTCAGCGACGATGGAGGAACGGCGATATATTTCCAAGTCGGGATGGTGTGTGGCTTGGAGGAGTAATATATTACCCCCAACCCCATGAGCCCTCACCTTGTGCAACAACCTTTTATGTGGCAGCTTATCGAATGCCTTTTGAAAATCCAAATCTTCTACATCCACTGGTTCTCCTTCATCTACCCTGACGGGTGTAGCATGCTTGGGAGGAACAGGTGACTTTGGGTCTATGGTTCGAGTTTTAGTCTGTTGTAGACTAATTGATAGAGATCGATTGCTACAGTTAGTCAATAACTCCATCATTGTTTTATCACGTGACTACCAGGATGGTGGTAGGCGAACCAGATGGACCGTGATCTTTTCTCATCTAACAATTCCTATGTAACTCTGATCAGAATGATCATATGGTCAATAAGATTGAGTTCAAATCCCCTATTTGTTGTTACGCATTTTTTTTTAAAAAGAAGAAAGTTGATTAATATTTTTTTCACCCAGTATCATCTGGTAGTGGTAGAAAGACATTTTAAAATATAAAGAAAAAAGTTAATTCCCAAATGACAAATAGAGAGTAGATTTCAGTAAAATTGAGCAAACGTCTCTTCCTTTTTAAATAGAAAAAAATCCAATGCCCATGTTCATTGTGGATTCTAAGTACTGGAATATGCACCAAATAAGGTTTCAAAAATCAAAATCAAAATTCTCTTGGGATGGCATGGCACCACCCTCCCCCAGTGAGTAAATCTTGTGCCATCAACATTTGTATTCCCCATCAGGCTTTCATCTATTTGTTTTTTTTCCACCAATTCAAGTGAAGTACTGTTAGCTATGTTTACAGTTTAATTTAGAAGGCCATGTACCACTGCACTTTCAGTGTAATTACTTGTTTTTATAGTCAGGGCCATTTTGAGTTTTAATTATTTTTTATTGGTTGGCTTTTACTGGCTTTCTGGATTGGCATGTATGATACCCCTGTATCTTGTATTTCTTACCATACTCTGGGGCTAGCCATGCTTTTGATATTCCTATTACTGCGTAACCTTCTCCTGCAGAATACAGAATCACTCACTGGTTCCATGCTAGAAACTCGCCTATCATTGGGGACAAAATTCCCTTCTTTTTAAAATCATAGAATGGTTACAGCACAGAAGGAGGCCATTCGGCCCATCGAGCCCGTTCTGGCTCTTTGTAAGAGCAATCCGGTTAGTCCCATTCCCCCTGCTCTTTCCCTGCAGCCCTGTAAAGCTTTTCCTTTCAAATATTTATCCAATTCCTTTTTGAAAGCCATGATTAGATCTGCTTCCACCACCCTTTCAGGCAGCGCATTCCAGATCATAACTACTCGCTGCGTAAAAATGTTCTTCCTCATGTCGCCTTCGGTTCTTTTGCCAATCACCTTAAATCTGTGTCCTCTGGTTCTCGACCCTTCTACCAATGGGAACAATTTCTCTTTATTTACATTATCTAGACCCTTCATGATTTTGAACACTTCTATCAAATCTGCTCTTAACCTTCTCTGCTCTAAAGAGAATAACCCCAGCTTCTCCGGTCTATCCACGTAACTGAAGTCCCTCATCCCTGGAACCACTCTAGTAAATCTTTTCTGAACCCTCTCTAAGGCCTTCATATCCTTCCTAAAGTGCGGTGCCCAGAATTGGACATAATACTCCAGCTGTGGCCAAACCAAGTGTTTTATAAAGGTTCAACATAACTTCCTTGCTTTATTTATAAAGCCCAGAATCCCGCATGGTTTTTTAACTGCTTTCTCAACCTGTCCTGCCACAAAGATTTGTGCACATATACCCCCAGGTCTCTCTGTTCCTGCACCCCCTTTAGAATTGCACCATTTAGTTTATATTGGCCTCTCCTCATTCTTCCTGCCAAAATGTATTACTTAGCACTTCTCTGAATTAAATTTCATCTGCCATATGTCTGCCCATTCCACCAGCCTGTCCATGTCTTCTTGAAGTCTATTACTATCCTCTTCACTGTTTACTACACTTTCAAGTTTTGTGCTGTTTGCAAATTTTGAAATTTGGCCCTGTACACCCAAGTCCAAGTCATTAATTAATAAATTATATATGTGTGTGTGTGTGTATGTTTGTATATTAATTATATATAAAAAAACAGTGGTCCTAGTGCCAACCCCTGAGGAACACCACTATACACCTTCCTCCAGTCCTAAAAACAACCGTTCACCACTATAGGAGGGTATGGGAGGCTACTGAGAGGTATCGAGGAACAAAGGGACCTTGGAGTGCATGTCCACTGATCCCTGAAGGTAGCAGGACAGGTAGATAAGGTGGTTAAAAAGGCATACGGGATACTTTCCTTTATTAGCCGAGGCATAGAATATAAGAGCAGGGAGGTTATGCTAGAAATGTATAAAATATTGGTTAGGCAGATTAGGCGTACAGTTCTGGTCACCACATTATAGGAAAGATGTGATTGCACTTGAGAGGGTACAGAGGAGAATTACGAGGATGTTGCCAGGGCTGGAGAAATGTATCTATGAGAAAAGATTGGATAGGCTGGGGTTGTTCTCTTTGGAACAAAGGAGGCTGAGGGGAGATTTAATTGAGGTATATAAAATTATGATGGGACTAGATAGAGTGGATAGGGAGGACCTATTTCCCTTAGCAGAGGGGGTCAGTGACCAGGGGGCATAGATTTAAAGTAATTGGTAGAAGGATTAGAGGGGAGCTGAGGAGAATATTTTTTCACCCAGATAATCGTGAGGGTCTGGAACTCGCTGCCTGAAAGGGGGGTAGAGGCAGAAACCCTCAACTCATTTAAAAAGTACTTGGATAAGCACTTGAAGTGCCGTGACCTACAGGGCTACGGACCAAGTGCTGGAAAGTGGGATTAAGCTTGATGGCTCTTTTTCGGCTGACACAGACACGACGGGCTGAATGGCCTTCTTCTGTGCTGTAACTTTCTATAATTCTATGATACTCGCTGTTTCCTGTCACTTACCCAATTTCGTATCCATGCTGCCACTGCCCCTTTTATTCCATGGGCTTCAATTTTGCTGACAAGCCTATTATGTGGCACTTTATCAAACACCTTTTGAAAGTTCATGTACACCACATCAACTGCATTGCCCTCATCAACCCTCTCTGTTACCTCATCAAAAAACTCAGTCAAGTTAGTTAAACATGATTTGCCTTTAACAAATCTGTGCTGGCTTTCCTTTATTAATCCACCCTTGTTCAAGTGACTATTAATTCTGTCCCGGATTATCGCTTCTAAAAGCTTCCCCATCACTGAGGTTAAACTGACTGGCCTGTAGTTGCTGGGTTTATCCTTACACCCTTTTTTGAACAAGGTTGTAACATTTGCAATTCTCCAGTCCTCTGGCACCACCCCCGTATCTAAGGAGGATTGGAAGATTGTGGCCAGTATCTCTGCCTTTACATCCCTCAGCAACCTAGGATGCATCCCATCCGGACCGGGTGACTTATCTACATTAAGTACAGCCAGCCTTTCTAGTATCTCCTCTTTATCAATTTTTAGTCCATCCAGTATCTCAACTACCTCCTCTTTTACTGTGACTTTGGCAGCATCTTCTTCCTTGATAAAGACAGATGCAAAATATTAATTTAGTACCTCAGTCAGTCCCTCTGCCTCCACATGTAGATCTCCTTTTTGGTCCCTAATCGGCCCCACCCTTCCTCTTACTACCCGTTTACTACTTATATGCCTATAGAAGACTTTTGGATTCCTTTTTATATTAGCCGACAGTCTATTCTCATACTCTCTCTATGCCCCTCTTATTTCCTTTTTCACTTCCCCTTTGAACTTTCTATATTCAGCCTGGTTCTCACTTGTATTATCAACCTGACATCTGTCATATGCCCCCTTTTTCTGCTTCATCTTACTCTTTATCTCTTTCATCATCCAGGGAGCTCTGGCTTTGGTTGCCCTACCTTTCCCCCTCGTGGGAATGTACCTAGACTGTACCTGAACCATCTCCTCTTTAAAGGCCGCCCATTGTTCCATTACAGTTTTGCCTGCCAATCTTTGTTTCCAATTTACCTGGGCCAGATCTGTTCTCAGCCCACTGAAATTGGCCCTCCTTAAATTAAGTATTTTTACTCTAGATTGCTCCTTGTCCTTTTCCATAACTAATCCAAACCTTATGATACTATGATCACTGTTCCCTAAATGTTCCCCCACTGACACTTGCTCCACTTGACCCACTTCATTCCCCAGAACTAGATCCAGCAATGCCTCCTTCCTCGTTGGGACAGGAACATACTGATTAAGAATGTTCTCCTGAACACACTTCAGAAATTCCTCCCCCTCTTTGCTCTTTACACTATTACTATTCCAGTCTATATTAGGATAATTGAAGTCCCCCATTATCACTACTCTATAGTTCTTGCACCTCTGTAAAGTTCCCCACAAATTTGCTCCTCTATATTCTTCCCACTAGTTGGTGGCCTATAGAATACACCCAGTAGTTTAATGGCGCCTCCATTATTTCTTAACTCTAACCAAATAGATTCTGTCTTTGACCCCTCCAGGACATCCTCTCTCTCCAGCACTTCAATATTCCCCTTAATCAATACTGCCACCTCCCCACCACCCCCCCAACTCCTTTTTCTCCTTCCCTATGTTTCCTGAACACCTTGTATCCAGGAATATTTAGTACCCAATCCTGCCCTTTTTTGAGCCACTACATCATATTCCCATGTGGTTATTTGCGCCTGCAGCTCACCAACCTTATAAATCTCGCTTTGTGCGTTTACACACATGCACTCTAAACTTATCTTAGACCTTCTCGTATTCTCTCTTAGCCTGATCCCACCTAATATTGTACTATTTCTTACTCTAATGCTATCTGTCTCTCCCAATGCTTTGTGCACCATGTTTCTCCTTTCTAATGCTCCACCCCCCTGCCAAATTAGTTTAAACCCTCCCCCACAGCACTAGTGAACCTCCTTTCGAGGACATTGGTCCCAGCTCTATTGTGGTATAACTCAGCCGTCTTGAACAGGTCCCTCCCTCTTGAACCATGTCTGTAGTCATGCATTAACCTGCCTTATCTTCCTATTTCTGTACTCACTAGCATGTGGCACTGGAAGTAATCGATAGATTACCACCTTTTGAGGTCCTGCTTTTTAACTTCCTTCCTAGCTCCTGAAACTCTGAATCCAGGACCTCATCCCTTTCCTATGTTGTTGGTACCCACATGGACCACAACTTCTGGCTGTTCTCCTTCCCCCCACAGAATGTTCTGCACCTTCTCTGTGATGTCCTTTACCCTGGCACCAGGGAGGCAACACACCATGTGGGACTCACATCAGTGGTCACAGAACATAAGAACATAAGAAATAGGAGCAGGAGCAGGCCACATAGCCCCTCGAGCCTACTCCACCATTCAATCAGATCATTCAACCTCAACTCCACTTTCCTGCCTGATCCCCATATCCCTTGATTTGCCCTAGAGCCCAGAAATTTGTCTATCTCAGCCTTGAATATATTCAACGACTCAGCATCCACAGGCCTCTGGGGTAGAGAATTCCAAAGATTCACAATCCTCTGAGTGATGAAATTCCTCCTCATCTCAGTATTAAATGACCGACCCCTTATTTATTACAAGAGTATTTGAGTACAGGAGTAAAGATGTCTTACTGCAATTGTACAGGGCCTTGGTGAGACTGCACCTGAAGTATTGTGTACAATTTTGGTCTCCTTACCTAAGAAAGGATATACTTGCCATAGAGGGAGTGCAACGAAGGTTCACCAGACTGATTCCTGGGGTGGCGGGATTGTTGTATGAGGAGAGATTGAGTAGACTAGGCCTGTATTCTCTAGAGTTTAGAAGAATGAGAGGTGATCTCATTGAAATGTACAGAATTCTTACAGGGCTCGACAGGGTAGATGCAAGGAGGATGTTTCCCCTTGCTGGGATGTCTAGAACCTAGGTCCCAGTCTCAGAATAAGGGGTAGGCCATTTAGAACTCAGATGAGGAGAAATTTCTTCACTCAGAGGGTGGTGAATCTTTGGAATTCTCTACCCCAGAGGGCTGTGGAGGCTCAGTCATTGAGTACATTCAAAACAGAGATCAATAGATTTCTAGGTATTAAAGGCATCAAGGGATATGGGGATGGTGCAGGAAAATGGCGTTGAGGTAGGAGATCAGCCATGATCTTGTTGAATGGCGGAGCAGGCTCAAGGGGCTGGATGGCCTACTCCTGCTCCTATTTCTTATGTTCTTATCCTGTGACCATGCCCCCTAGTTTTAGACTCTCCAGCCATGGGAAATAACTTCTCAGCATCTACCCTGTCAAGCCCCCTCATAATTTTATATGTTTCAATGAGATCACCTCTCATTCTTCTAAACTCCAGAGAGTATAGGCTCATTTTACTCAACCTTGTCTCATAAGACAACCCTCTTACCCCAGGAATTAATCTAGTGAACCTTCGCTGTACCACCTCTAAGGCAAGTATATCCTTCCTTAGATAAGGAGAACAAAACTGTGCACAGTACTCCGGTGAGGTCTCACTAAAGCCCTGTACAATTGTAGTAAGACTTCCTTACTTTTGTACTCCAACCCCCTTGCAATAAAGGCCAACATTCCATTTGCTTTCCTAATTGCTTGCTGTACCTGCATGATAACTTTTTGTGTTTGTTGTATGAGGACACCCAAGTCTCTCTGAACACCAACATTTAATAGTTTCTCACCATTTAAAAAAAATATTCTGTTTTTCTATTCTTCCTTCCAACGTGAATAACCTCAAATTTCCCCACATTATACTACATCTACCATCTTCTTGCCTACTCACTTAACCTATCTATATCCCTTTGCAGATGTGTCCTCCTCACCACTTACTTTCCCACCTAGCTTTGTATCATCAGCAAGCTTGGATACATTACACTCAGTCCCTTCATCCAAGTCATTAATATAGATTGTAAATAGCTGAGGCCCAAGCACCGATCCTTGCGGCATCCCACTAGTTACAGCCTGCCAACCTGAAAATGGCCTGTTTATCCCGACTCCCTGTTTTCTGTCTGTTAACCAATCCTCTATCCATGCTAATATGTTACCCCCAACCCCATGAGCCCTTATCTTGTGTAACAACCTTTTATGTGGCACTTTATCAAATGCCTTTTGAAAATCCAAATGTACGACATCCACCGGTTCCCCTTTACCTGCTAGTTACATCCTCAAAAAACTCTAATAAATTTGTCAAACACAATTTCTCTTTCATAAAACCATGTTGACTCTGCCGAATAAAATATGATTTTCTAATGCCCTGTTTACCATGCCCTTAATAATGAATTCCAGCATTTTCCCGATGACTGATGTCAGGCAAACTGGCCTGTGGTTCCCTGTTTTCTCTCTCCCTCCTTTCTTGAGTAGCGATCTTACATTTGCTACCTTCCAATCCACTGGGACCGTTCTAGAATCTAGGGAATTTTGGAAGATCACAACCAATGCATCCACTATATCTGCAGCCACCTCTTTAGAACCCTTGGATGTAGGCCATTAGGTCTAGGGGATTTATCAGCTTTTAGTCCCATTAGTTTCTCAAGTACTTTATCTCTACTGATAGTAATTACTTTAAGTTCCTCACTCTCATTAGCCCCTTGGTTCCCCACTGTTTCTGGTATGTTTTTGTGTCTTCTACTGTGAAGACAGATACAAATATTTGTTTAACACATCTGCCATTTCCTGATTCCCCATTATAATTTCTCCTGTCTCTGCTTCTAAAGGACCAATGTTCACTTTTGCTTCTCTCTTTTTCTTTTTACATACTGGTGGAAGCTCTTACAATCCGTTTTTATATTTCTTGCTAGTTTACTCTCGTATTCAATTTTCTCCCTTTTTGTCAATTTTTTCATCCTTTGCTACTTTCCAAAACTCTCTCAATCCTCAGGCTTACTACTTTTCTTGGCAACATTATAGGCCTCTTCTTTTAATCTAATACTATCCTTAACTTCTTTAGTTAGCCATGGGTGGATCACTTTTCCCATGGAGTTCTTATTTCTCAATGGAATGTATATTTGTTGAGAATATTGAAATATTTCTTTAAATGTTTGCCATTGCTTTTCAACTGTCATACCCTTTAATTTGGTTTCCCAATCTACCTTCGTCAACTCACCCCTCATACCTATGTAACTGGCTTTATTTAAGTTTAAGACTCTAGTTTCGAACTTAAGTACGTCACTCTCAAACTCAATGTGAAATTCTATCAT
Organism: Heptranchias perlo; assembly: GCF_035084215.1. NCBI lineage: Eukaryota > Metazoa > Chordata > Chondrichthyes > Hexanchiformes > Hexanchidae > Heptranchias > Heptranchias perlo. Next base: position 25,923,030 of record NC_090333.1, read on the forward strand.
GTTATGATCACTCTTCCCCAAAGGATCTCTTACTGTGAGATTACTAATTAACCCTGAATCATTATTTAATACAAGATCTAAAATAGCCTGTTCCCTGGTTGGTTCCATGATGTATTGCTCTAGGAAACCATACCATGAACTTGTCCTCCAAAATACCTTTGACAATTTGATTTGCCCAGGCTATATGAAGAATAAAGTCCCCATGATTACTGCATTACCTTTGTTACAAGCTCCAATTATGGTATTGGTATTATTAGGGGGCCCATAAATTACTCTTACCAGTGTTTTCTGCCCCTTGTTATCTCTTATTTCCACCCATACTAATTCTACTTCCTGATCTTCTGAGCCAAGATCCTTTCTCACCACTGTCCTTATGTCATCCTTTATTATTAGGGCTACATCCCCTCCTTTTCCATTCTGCCTGTCTTTTTTTAAACGTCATGTACCCTGGAATATTTTGTTCCCAACCTTGGTCACTTTGCGACCATGTCTCTGTAATGGCTATTAGATCAAACCCATTTATCTCTATTTGTGCCAATGAATTCATCTATCTTGTTACGAATGCTCCGTGCATTCAGATAAAGAGCCTTTATTTTTGAATTTTGACCATTTTTTCCTGCTTTGACCTTATTTGCTGATTCTCTATTATTGGTAAACACTCTGTCCCTTCCTGCCACATTCTTCTTATCTTTACCCAAATCACTGTTGCCTTGACTTTCCTCATTAGATTTCTAAATTTCCCCTCACCTGACCCCTCCCCCCTTTTTAGTTTAAAGCCCTATCTAGCCCGAGTTATTCGATTCGCCAGGATGCTGGTCCCAGCCCGGTTTAAGTGGAGCCCGTCCCAACAGAACAGCTCCCTCTTTCCCCAGTACTGGTGCCAGTGCCCCATGAATCGAAACCCCTGTCTCCCACACAACTCTTTGAGCCACACATTTAACTCCCTGATCTGTTTGTCCCTATGCCAATTTGCACGTGGCTTGGTAGTAATCCAGAGATTATTATCTTTTGAGGTTCTGCTTATTCATTTAGACTCTAGCTCCTCAAACTGTCTCGGCAGAACCCCATTCTTAGTTCTACCTATGTCATTGGTTCCTACGTGAGCCACGACAACTGGATCCTTCCCCTCGTGCCCCAAGTTCTTTTCCAGCCGTGAGGAGATGTCCTTAACCCTGGCACCGGGCAGGCAACACAGCCTTTGGGACTCTCAGCCGCGGCTGCAGAGAACAATATCTAGCCCCCTGACTATAGTCTCCCCTATCACTACCACATTCCTTTTTACTCCCCCAACTTGAATGGCCTCCTGTACCATGTTGCCGTGGTCAGTTTGCCCATCCTCCCTGCAGTCTTTGTTCTCATCCACAGAGGTAGCAAGTACCTTGTACCTGTTGGACAAGGTCAAGGGCTGAGGCTCCTCCCTCACTACAACCTGGGTCCCCATACCTGCCTGACTTGCAGTTTCATCCTCCTGTCCCTGTTCACTGAATGAATCTAAACTACTACCTAACCTAAGGGGTGTGACTGCATCCTGGATCAAAGTGTCCAGGTTATTCTCCCCTTCCCTGATGCATCGTAATGTCTGCAGCTCGGACTCCAGCTCAACAACTCTGAGCCGAAGACCCTCGAGCTGCAGACACTTGCTTCAGATGTGGTTGCCCGGGATCTCTCTGCTCTCCACCAACTCCCACATGCTGCAGTTACGACACACCATCTGCCCTGCCATCGCTTGTCGAAGCAGAATTTATTTATTTACTTTATTAAAGTTTTTAATCACTCGCTATTTTGGTTTCATTAACTAATTAATTTATCCAGTTTAAGTATTGATTTTACCTCTTAGTTAAACCCCTGCATGTCTGTTCTCCTGACTATCGAATCCTCTGTCTACTGCATTTCTACACTTCACTGTGCCACCCTGTGCAGTCCTCTGCCCCATGGTGCCATGCTCAGGACTGCATTCCTTCGAGATGTCGTCACCCTCACTGGAATTCATTGCTGAATACCGGTTTGAGAGTGCCACATACCCAGAAGATTCCTGCACTGCCTGCCTCTTCCTAACTTTTCAGATGGCCACCCACTTGCTATTCTGAATTCCCTGTGGCTGTGGGGTGACCACCTCCTGGAAACTACGATCCAGGAAACCCTCAGCCTCCCTTATGCTCTGCAGTGACTCCAGCTGCCCCTCAAGCTCAGAAACCCTCAGCTTGAGCTCGAGCAACTGGTGGCAATTCCTGCACACGTGGCCCTCCAGGACACATGAAGCATCCTGAAGTTCACACTTGGCTCAGGAATTGCAGGCACTGGGTCTCAGCTACCCTAAAATTATATTTAGATACTTTTTTTTTCTAAACTCCTCTTAGATACTCTATTGTTAATTCACTTACTGTTTACTTACCCTGATTAACCTACCCTTTTTTTTTATTCGTTCATGGGACGTGGGCGTCGCTGGCGAGGCCGGCATTTATTGCCCATCCCTAATTGCCCTTGAGAAGGTGGTGGTGAGCCGCCTTTTTGAACCGCTGCAGTCCGTGTGGTGAAGGTTCTCCCACAGTGCTGTTAGGAAGGGAGTTCCAGGATTTTGACCCAGTGACGATTACGGGTCTCTCAGAACTTCTCTCTGTTCACTGCGATGTCACTCTCTCTGTTCTTAGTGAATGGGGAAAGGGCTCCTCCCCTGGATCTCAGCACTGCTCCTCTCGCTCCACATCTATCATACATTAAAAATCATACGTCTGTAATTTGCTGTCAACTTTTCCATTATAAATTCCTATGGCCACATTTATATAGGAAACTGCCTCTGTAAATTTGTCACACTCACTCAAGCTGTGGCTCTGTAACACCTCTGTTTATTGTGTCTCAGCTACCCAGCCTGTACTGCGGAGAAACTCCGATGCTCCAACCAACTCTACACTGCTTCCCAAATTGCCCTATGTTTTCCTTGAGTTTAACTGTAAATAATATATACTTGAAGTATTATATAAAAATAAGGACAGACCTGTATGAATTTAAAATGGGGGCTGAAATACACCTGCACACCCTGGTCCAATTATTGTCCGCTCTCTCAACCCACTTCACCTGTCGACTACACTAGAGCATGACTCTCCGTGTGCAACACCACTGGAGGTTGTCTAGTATAGCAAGTTGCCTCATTCACATTATAATAGACAGTGAGAAATGAATGTTATTTTTCAAGAAGAGCCTTCATAGAATGTAATATTTTTGCTTTCACTTTAGGATTACATTGTGAGTGTAAATCTTGATATAATCGGAGCTTTAATGTTAGGTGATGAGTGCCACTTAATCAGGTATCTTGCTGGAGTTACTGGCACCTGCATTTTTGATGAATTAAAAAAAGCTTCCTCTCTCTTACAGAAAACTCAGATTACTGCAGCAAGTTGTGGAGAGAGAACTGATTGAGATATCTGAAGTTCTTTAATACTGTCAACTTGAGCGAGAAAAATAAATCTTTTAATATTGAATCTTGTTTAAAGGAGAGACAGGCTCCTCTCTGTACCTTTTGAAAGATGGCCCTTTGCCTGAAGCAAGTCTTTAATAAAGACAGGACTTTTCGACCCCGGAAGAGGTTTGAGCCAGGAACCCAACGCTTTGAGCTGTACAAGAAAGCGCAGGCCTCGCTTAAATCTGGTGTCGATCTCAAGACTGTAGTTCAGCTTCCTGCAGGGGAGAACCTTAATGATTGGATTGCAGTCAACACCGTAGATTTCTTCAATCGCATCAACCTCATCTATGGTACCATTTGTGAGTATTGCACCGAAAGAAGCTGTCCCGTCATGTCAGGCGGGCTGAAATACGAATACAGGTGGCAGGACGAGCACAAGTATAAGAGGCCAACCAAAGTGACCGCTCCACAGTATATGAATTTACTCATGGACTGGATTGAGACTCTGATCAATAATGAGGAGAACTTTCCCACCAGAGTTGGTAAGATTTCTGCTAGAAAAATATGAACATGTGATTGAAGAGATTAAAGGCGATTATCAGCTTTAAACTAGTGTTGGTAGAATCGGTTAAATGCTAAATAAAAAGTATAATGTGAAATGTTTTAAAGCCATTGATGTAGCACTACTGCTACATTACTCCATGCTGCTGTTTAGAATGTGAGCATGGTAAAAATAATGTATTTTTGCCTGGGTTTTGGTTTGGTGGCTGCTCCTTTTAAAATTCAGTCGTTGTACACAGGCAAAGTCTTGCAGAGCCTGTCTTGATACAAAGGGGGAGACTTTCAACTGCCGGTCACCTGTTTCTCGGTCGACCAGCAATTGAAAATCTGGTGGGGCCCTTGTGCACCCATTTTACCACCTGGATGAATTTTTCAGATGGGCCTTTAAATGGGCACCCAGCACTTCCGCCCAAAACGGGCAGAAGACTGTTTACATTTGCGAATCGGGGTCCTACGCCTGTTGTAGGAGCCATATTGCAAGTTACAAGGAGAAATGGGCGAAGCATGCCACTTTGACCAAGCGTTAAGAGGCCTGACCAGTGGCCCTTAAAGGGGTCACTGGAGGACTCTCCCAAAAGGTACATTTTTTTTTTGTTTTTTCTAAAGATTTTTTTTGGGGCCAGGAGAAGCAAGAGTGTCGGCAAGCTGGGCAACTGTTTGGTGCCTGCAGCTTGTCGAAAAAATAATGAGGCCTGAACCTAAAAGTGGTTTGGACCTCCTGATTGCTGCATTGGGTGGGCGCTGCTTTTGCGCCCATTCGGCAGCCAACCCAAAAGTCACCCCCAATGTTGCACTATCCGTTATAGTCTCCCAAATAACAGGCTTGAGAAGGAGGCCAACAAACAACCTTCAAAACTTAGTTTCTGTTTTCATTTGACTGACACTTCCTTTTTGAATTTGAATGGCTAATCATACAAAATCCAAGATCTTGGTAACTCTCTTCCAGGAGATTTGGATATATTATAAAATATCATATAAATTTATGCCATTCTGGTCAAAACACTGAAAGGGATAGTTTTGAACTCTCAGTAAAGCAGCCAGGAGATAACTTGAAAAGAATCAACAATATTAGTACTGAAAGAAAGGATTTTAACTTGCTAAGGATTCATTTAGTTTTATTATTTTGTCTACTCTGTGAGTTAAATGAAAGATTTTCTACTATAAATCATAGAATCGTAGAATGGTTGCAGCACAGGAGGAGGCCATTTGGCCCATCGAGCCCGTGCCGGCTCTTTGCAAGGGCAATCCAATTAGTCCCATTCCCCTGCTTTTTCCCCGTAGCCCTGCAAACTTTTTCCCTTCAAGTATTCATCCAATTCCTTTTTGAAAGCCACGATTGAATCTGCTTCAACCATCCTTTCAGACAGCTCATTCCAGATCATAACGACTCGTAAAAATGTTTTTCCTCACATCTTTGGTTCTTTTGCCAATCACCTTAAATTTGTGTCCTCTGGTTCTTGACCCTTCTGCCAATGGGAACAATTTCTCTTTATTTACTTTATCTAGAGCCTTTATGATTTTGAACACTTCTATCAAATCTCCTCTCAACTTTCTCTGCTTTAAGGAGAACAACCTCAGCTTCTCCAGCCTACCCATGTGACTGAAGTCCCTCATTCCTGGAACCATTCTAGTAAATCTTTTCTGCACCCTCTCTAAGGCCTTCACATCCTTCCTAAAGTGCAGTGCCCAGAATTGGACACAATACTCCAGCTGTGGCTGAACTGAGTGTCTTAAAGGTTCAACATAACTTCCTTGTTTTTGTACTCTATGCTTCTATTTATAAAGCCCTGTTTCCCGTATGCTTTTTTAACCGCTTTCTCAACCTGTCCTGCCATCTTCAAAGATTTGTGCACATATACCCCCAGGTCTCTCTGTTCCTGTACCCTCTTTAAAACTGTACCATTAGTTTATATTGGCCTTCCTCATTCTTCCTGCCAAAATGTATCACTTCGCACTTCTCTGCATTAAATTTCATCTGCCATGTGTCTGCCCATTCTACCAGCCTGTCCATGTCCTCTTGAAGTCTATTATTATCCTCCTCACTGTTTACTACACTTTCAAGTTTTGTGCCATCTGCAAATTTTGAAATTGTGCCCTGTACACCCAAGTCCAAGTCATTAATATATATCAAAAATATGTAACTATTATATCCATGTTCTATAATAAGGTTTGCTGTGATGCAGTACCACTTTCGAAGACTGAAGTGAGAACTTATGGAGACATGTGATAGTCCAGTACCAAATAGCAATTATGAAATAGAGTTTGCTCTTCATTTTCTTGGGCCCATTGCTGAAGGCTTACCTTGATTCCAAGGCAAGGAAAGATACTCTTAAAGTTATAAGGAGTTGGAACTCACCAATGAGACTGATCTAAGGTACAAGAGCCTAAATAATCTAGGGTAACAACAACTTGCATTTATATAGCACCTTTTAATGTAGTAAAACGTTGCAAGGCGCTTCATAGGAGCGTAATGAAACAAAATTTGACATCGAGCCACATGAGATTTTATTACAAGTGACCAAAAGCTTGGTCAAAGGGGTAGGTTTTAAGGTGCATCTTAAAGGAGGAGAGAGAGGTAGAGAGGCGGAGAGGTTTAGGGAGAGAATTCCAAAACTAATGGCCTAGGCAGCTGAAGGCACGGCCGCAAACGGTGGAGCAATTAAAATCGGGGATGGGCAAATGGCCAGAATTGAAGGAGCGCGGAGATCTCAGAGGGTTGTAGGGCTGGAGGATGTTACAGAGATAGGGAGGGGCAAGACCATGGAGGGATTTGAAAATGAGGATGAGAATTTTAAAATCGAGGCATTCCCGGACCGAGTTAGGGGGTACGGGTTTTGGGTGAGTTCAAGTTTATGGAGGATGGAAGATTGGAGGCCAGTCAGGAGAGCATTGGAATAGTTGAGTCTAGAGGTAACAAAGGCATGGATAAGGGTAAGAATCAATAAGTGGTCAAAATGTAATAGTGGGCAAGCTGAGTAGATTGATTCATGTTTTATCAAGTTGCAGCCCTGTTTTCATTTAGATTTACTTTTTTTTCCCCCTTTCTTGTTTGGTCTTGTTTATTCTTCGTAAAGATACACATTCTGTAGGTCACTGTCACATTTTGGGATTTTTGACTTTGATCTCGGAGTAATTTTGGGTAATTTATAGTAAGATGTTGCTACTAAGTTTAAATCCATATTTTTGGGAGTAAAAATTATTTCCAGTTGAAGTATTTGCCCAGGATGGTGTTTCTCACATACCACATCAGTTTAAGATAATGAGGTTTCTTAACACTTATGGAAAGGTTTATGAGTCCATGGAAATAGTTACCAGAAAAGCCCACACCTGAAAAGCTATCAAACCCTGTTTGATAGCTCATCAGTTCAATCCCCAAGACAAAGAAAATCGGATGTCAAGTCTTTGGCAACTGCCTATCTGGGAGAAGTTGACACACAGTCTGCAGTAATCTGTAGTGAAAGTCAGATACAGTCAAGTTGATTTTAACAATTCACTGATCGATGGCTGGAGATCAGTTAAAATGGAGTGTCTTCATTTTCAGCTTCTTTCCCGTCGATCTGTGATTTTAATGCCACTGATTTTGGCAGCGGTGAGGCTCCTGCCGGACTCCAGCGGAGATCTCATTAATTAATGCAAATCAGGGTCCCATGATATACATGATTGAATTTTAACCTAAGCAGGAAGCCCACCATGGCCACCCCGCCAGATGAACCTGTCAAGAAGCCAACAAGGCCCATTGAGGTAAGTTTTAGAAAAAAACTTTCCTTATTGATGCCCGGAGAAGCAGGAGTGCTCCTCCGGACCCTCAAAGAAAGATCACATGCTAGCTCTGCTGCAGAGGACTCAAATGCTCATTTTGAGGGACCAGGCTACCAAAGAAGGCTGATGGGCATATATCAGGAAATGCTACGTGCACTAGGCAGTCTGCCGGCGAGCTTGTGCGCAATGGTTCAGAGCATGGAGGAGTCTATCTCCAACTTTGCAAGCGTAGTACCCTTACTTAAATATTTTAATCACCATTTTGAATACTTCTGACATGCTTTGAATGCCTTTGGAGGAGCCTGATCCAATATGGCGGGCTGTGCACTTCTGGCGCTGAACGGGTGCTGCCCCACAAATTGGATGCTTAGGTGCCAATAAATTTCTACGCCATAGTTTTTATTAAATAGTGGAATGTATTTCAAGGGCATTTGATTATAAATTTAAAAATAGTTTACTTTAACTCCATAGAACTCATTGATTAAGCCACTTTGGAATATTGTACATAGTTTTGGGTATCAATCAATTTCCAGGCAGGCCCAAAACAGGCGTGAGGCTGTTTAAATATGCAAATTGGGTCCTATGCCTGTTGTAGGATCCTGATTGCAACTTTCAAGGAATCTTACAACACCAGGTTATAGTCCAACAGTTTTATTTGAAAATCACAAGCTTTCGGAGCTTACCTCCTTCGTCAGGTGAGTGTGTGAAGGCACTCACCTGACGAAGGAGGTAAGCTCTGAAAGCTTGTGATTTTCAAATAAAACTGTTGGACTATAACCTGGTGTTGTAAGATTCCTTACATTTGTCCACCCCAGTCCATCACCGGCATCTCCACATCACAACTTTCAAGGAGCAATGGGTGAAGTGTGCGCAGTGCATGCTAATCCCTCTTTCTCCAAACTTTGAGAGACCTAACCTGTGATCCTTAAAGGGACCACTGGAGGCCTCTCCCAAGAGGTCAAGTATTTAAGGGTTTTTTTTTTAAAAGATTTTTGTGAGGCCAGGATGAGTAAGAGTGCTCCTCCTGGCCACAAAAAAATTTCCGGCCCACTGCCAACCTTTTTTCATTGCCTGGCATCCGATCTCCCTGCCAACAGGCCTTACTTGCCGACCGTCTGCATGCAGTAGCCAGATGATTGTCCTCAACAGATCAGCGAACTGCACTGGGACATTTACTTGGCACCTGCAGCTTGCCAAGAACATGTTAATGAAACCCAAAGCTGAAAGTGGTTTCGGCCTCCCGATTGCCGTGTTGGACGGATGCTCCTCCCAGCACCCAACCCGAAAATCACCCACTTCGGCAAAATCTTCTGTAGAGTGCAGTCAGAGAGAAAAAAAAGCATTGTAATATTAGATTAATATTTTAGAATTGCACTTGGCTATGCTATGGGTAACGTGGAAGTTTTGTCTTGGAAGTTTTACCTGCGGTTATTCAGGAGTTTAAATAATTCTGAGAGTTGATTTATGCATTTGTTTCTTGGGAAAGTAGGCATGTTACCTTAATTGCCTTTTCTTGTTTCGTACTTAATCCTTACTTCTAAATGGGACAATGACAACGAGTGATCAGAGAGGAAAGTGGAAAACCACCATTGTGCCCACATTGAGTAGAGCAGAATAAAACAATTGGTTCCTGCAGTAGTGATAATTCCTACAGTCACAGGTTGAATTGATTATGAGAATACACAGCACTGACATCAGAAATATAGGTTGAGTGTTCTTAATAAATAAGACTGTAATATGATCAGCATGTTGTATAATTATACTGTTGAACTGTTCTATGGCGCTGATATTTATTAATGGATTCAGAAAACTGAAAAAATGGTTTAGAATTTGTTGACAGAAAATGGCTTTGTTTACACAGTGTTGAGAGATCAGGGAAGCAAATTGGTTTGTAGCAGATGTTAGTCATTTTCTTTTTGGCTACATGCACTCACCAGATGTTGAGAATTTCAGAATTGATCAGTATCATAGGATTTTTTTTTAAGTTTATGTAAATAAATGTTTTAAATGGCCAGAACACTTTTTCTGCTAAGAATTTTTCATAGTTGTTGAAAAAATTCATGGTAGTCAACAGAGAAACTGAAATCATCTATATTGTTTAAATGGATTCTGTGAGGATTTCCACAGGCAACCAAAATGGCCTCTGGTACACGAAGTATAATATTCTAAATTGCATTTTGGTTACTTTGCGTGTTCTTTTTGATGTTCCATTTTGTCTGGATTGACATGACATTGCCTGGCTCAGAAAATGGGTTGGTCTCCTGCTCCCAGGCATCGACCATTACAACTATGAATTTCTGCAAAGAGGTGTGTGTGTGAGAAGTTTGAAGCGACTAGTACTTCAAAATGAACTTGCATAATGTTTTCCCTTTTCTGTGATGAAATGCTTGTCCTTTGTCCAGCTCTTCTAAGACTGCCAACTTAAAGTGATGGTGTGGAGGAGAATACGATCGCTGCATCCTATCAGTCCTTTGTATAGTGTATTGACATTGTGTCACCTAACAGCAGTTCTTAATTCTTCACTTGTTCGCATACTAGATGAACCTGCCCTACAAACAAAATGGTTTTCAGCTAAACTCCACTTCTGTGAGGTCACCCTCAAAAGAAATCTAGTTTGTTTTGCATATGCTTTCTGGAATGATTCTTTAGGTAATGGCATTCCTGTAATGGGGGTTGGCAGGAGCCATTTCAAGTGCTTAATTCTATTACACAACACTCTGAAGATTTCCTCTGTTAAGTAGATCTATAAAGCTAAGCCAAGTGCACATTAATTATTTTGTCACTGAGGTTTGAGACAAATTGTTTGTGTGACAGAAAATGACATCTGTAATTTTGTTGGTTCATCTTTCTGATTTCAAAGAGGAATTAAATTAAATCTAATACTTGAATCCAAATGGAGTTAGTCATTTTCCTCAGGCAATTTAAATAAATTAGGATTCCATAATGATACAAATTGAACATGTTTCAATGAAGGTGCAACTAGATGGCCTTTGTTTTACTTTCCAAACTTTGCTGTTTTAGGAGCAAAGTGTTAATGTTGACCAGCAGGAATTCTGTCCCTTGATCTGGAGACTTGATTGACCACTGTGTACAGCATCAACCAAGGGATTACACTCCAGAAGGGGAGAAAAAGCTCTCAGCCAACATAACCACCTGTTTTCCTTTGTTTTTATGAACTCGTCCTCTTGTGAGACCAAACTGCATGATCAGTCTCTAAAACACTTGACATCTGTGTTGCAGAGAAGAAGCATTAAAAAGGATTTTTTTTAGTTTACATTAGCCAAATGTATCTGCTCTAGTGTAACAGATGATTACTGAAGCAATGAATTATTCATAAATATTATAATTTGTTCCCATATAACCAATAGTAAGTACTTGTGGTTCCTAGTGCTTTCCACAATATTGTATATTTAATACATTTCAACAGTTTTAGGTCCATATTCTTTGCTAGCATTATTCAGTTGAACTGTGGTGCGATAGACCCAGCTTATTAACTGTGTGGGGGTGAATTCCAAGGGGGTTCTTCCAATCGTTCATCATAACTTCAGTGGAAGAGCAACGGAAAGTCCAGAAAAATGACTTAAACATTGAAGTTATGCAGGTGAGCAGGAGAATTCCCGTGGAAATTCACTGCCTACGTATCTACAGCAACAATTTTACTGATCTTCTGAGACATAATGTAGTACACTAACTACATCACAGGAAACACATTGGCTCTAAAATTCCTGGGAAAGGGGTGGGTCAGAATAATTTGGACTTCACCTTTAAACTCTGGTTGTGGGTGCCACGGATGGATATTTTGTCCCGCCCATGTTGAGGGAAATTGTCATGGGAGTTACCAGGCTTCCTCAGGAATTTTCCCCCTTTACATCCCTGAAAGGCCACAGTGGAACTCATGCCAGTTGAGACCTGGGGTGAGTTCCTGTGAGGCCTTCTATAAGCCCCAAACCTTCAGTAGGGTAAGGTTTTAAATCCGAGTGATTTACCTTCTGTAGTCAGAGTACCTCCAGTGGGAACCAAAGAGTTAACTGGACTCTGAAGGACTCTGCTGCAGCTGACGAGTGGAGTGGCTCGAGCTGAGGCGGACACCGCCGATGTGCCCCTGCAGCTGCTGGTGGCCCACCCTGGCCTTGTAAATGACCCCGTACCCGCAATTCGGGATGGCATCTCTGGCCCTGGGCAAGGTTGGGTGGGCGTTCCGCTCCAATGCGCCTGTGCCGGAGAAGCGGGACCCCAGGAATTTCCAAGCCATTATTTTTATCTAGGGAGACCCAAAATATAAATCAGGATTACTAGGGACATTCATAATTTCTACAGGAGTGCAACCAGCCTGCTTTTGAGTGTGGTGAAAGGAAAAATAAATAAAAGCATAATTACGAATGGTTAATAAAGCAATGGATTAATTCATAGTCAATAAACTGTTGATGTCACAAGAAGTTACTTGTAATTCACACTGAGGTTAATGTAAAAATAATTAATATTTTGCATGTCGATCAATCATGGGAGTTGCAAATTAAGTTCTAAAAATATTTTAAAAAGTTGACAGGTTTGTTTCTTCACTCATAACAGTCTGTACTTTCGAGCATATAAATGGTTAGAGTGCCCACTTAGAGATGTGGTTATATATTTATTTAATAGTTATACATGTATTTTATGGTTAGTTGATTAGAATTCAGTTCTTTCACCTCAGACCTGGGTTTGAATACAGCCCATACTAACGTTCTCCTCCAAGTCACGCACCATGCCGACTTGGAAATATATCGCCGTTCCTTCATCGTCGCTGGGTCAAAATCCTGGAACTCCCTTCCTAACAGCACTGTGGGAGAACCTTCACCACACGGACTGCAGCGGTTCAAGAAGGTGGCTCACCACCACCTTCTCAAGGACAATTAGGGATGGGCAATAAATGCTGGTCTCGCCAGCAACTCCCACATCCCATGAACGAATAAAAAAAACACTAACAAGTGATGAAAGTTTCTTCACTGGCCATCCAAGTCCCAATCTGAGACAGATCTATCTGTCTCGAGAGCGATCTGAATACAGGCTTCTGATGATGTGATAACAGTGGCACGTTGGTTGCAAACCTGATTTACAGTTTAAAAAGAAAATGTATTTTGTTTTGGTTTCAGTGTTTTAAAATGTCTGTTTGATAAAGATCTTTTGTAGTACAGTATAACCCCTGCATCCTTTCTGCTGTTGGTCTGTAGGTGGCACTGAGTGAACAGCCGGTTGTGACTTGATTTGTGACAACAGATGGAGATACTCCAGGGCGCAATTTCTTTGGTAGCATTACCTCTGAAAGCTCCCAAGCTCCATTATGATTTAGCCATATTGAGAGATACACTGTCCTGATCATTGGGGAAGGAGAACTGCTGCACATCATAGTGACATGCACCAGCAAGATAATATTTTCAAGACTTGTTTCAATGCAAATGCATCAGTGTGTTACAGTATCTAGCAAACACAGGAATGGTTTCCCCAAAGAAGCCTAGATAACACAAATGGAAATTCTAATACATTTAGCTTGAGGTGAAAGGTCAGAGAACAAATTCCCTGACTACAAACGGCCAGCTATTAAAGCACGGAGCACAGCAAATTGGGGCTCTAACATACTACGGGGTAAAAATTCATCTGGGCCTTCTTTCAGACCCTGTTGGAGGGTTGGAGCAGACTGGAGGGGGTTGGGGGCTGGCAATGGTGAGGGGGTGGTGCAATTGCGACACCTGTGGAATTGGAGGAACTTTCCTGGCTCCACAGAAAGCAGCTTTTAAAATTTAAAAAAATAAATACTTACCTTTAGTTGGTGGTCACAGGAGCCACCGAAGAATCCAGAGTGGGGCCCATCTGGCCCCTGCCCCGCCCATCGCTGACTAATTTCAGCATTAACATATTCAAGGGGCCTAATGTCTGTTTTAGGCGGCCGTCTGGGATGCATAAAAAATGGGCTCCACTAATTTAGCAGTGGGACCAGCACCTGTGCAGATTCGGTGCAGGCTGTCCCACTGCTAAATTGGTATGTATTGTGCCCAAAAAATGGGCGTAACACATACCAATTGCTACCCCTACATCTACAGTCGTAGGGCATGGGTTTGTGCCTCTAAGTAGGAGGACTTGCTCTGCAGTTAACCAAACAAGGCTATGCAATGCCAATATTAGGTGGGCATACATTTTGTGGAGCAGTGACAAAATGGGTCACCCATTTTTGTGTATTCCCACTCTTACCAGCTAATATAGCCATTTTCAGCACTTGTTGCTGTAGCGTATATGATTACCTAACAGAGGAGCTGAAGTTTGGAGACCTATCCTTGGCATCTTTTAGATCTATTAATTGAAGTACATTGCTCAAAATGACCAGGAAATGTGCAAAACAGGCTGACAGATTTTATTGGAAAAGTTACCAGGATTGGTTAACTTGTGTGGTTGTACACTTGGTTCCCACCCTAGAGGTCACGAGCTGAATTCCAGACCTGCCTGTCACTTCACAGAATTAACAACAGCTCAGTTATATGAATTGAACTGCTTGAGTGATATTTCCTGGCACAGGGTCATTCCTCCAAACAGTGCTATGCCAGGTTGGCCATCCATAAGCGGGTGAAAGGTGATTCAAAGGTGGGATGGGCATTTATTTTTCCCAAACAGTAGCCCATTCATTAGCAATGTCTGGGCACCCAGGACACATCCAGCACCTTGGTGCTGATAAATTTCTTTGATCTCTGCCAGTCTTTGAAGGGAATCAATACAGACCCGAGAAGTCAAGTCAGTCAGCAGAAAGTCTGTGGCAGGAGGATGCAGCAAAAAAGCTGCGAAGGAGAAATAATCTCTGCACTGTTGACAGGACAGATAACACCACTCAACTGGATGGGTGTAGTTGTAGCAACAGCCAAGAGCTCGCTTGAGTTCGCTTGAGCAGTGTTTCTGCCACTGGACACAGTATCAGCCCCCTCCCTCACTGTGGCTCCGGTATGTATTATCTTCAGGATGCACTGTAGCAATTCACTAAATTTACTTCAACGGCACCTCCTCCACCCTTGAAACATTTGAGAACCAATTATAAAAAAAACTATATTAGAGTAGACAACATACATTGGGAAATATTAGGAATGATAATAATCAGTAAAAGTCACATGCAGACTGGAGGCAGTCAAGCAAATGCACATGAGAGCAGAAAATTCAGCTTTCCATGCCTCTTCCTTGAAGCAACATTTTTTTGCACTTTTTAAAAAGAAATTGCAGCCTGTAATAACGTCTTTATTTGCAGTAGAAAATAAATCTTTTTTGACAATTTCAAAAGAGCAAAATAGGCTAGAAATCATTGGTAATAATAGTGGATGAATGCTTAACATGTTCCTTTACATTCCTCAATGCAGGATTTTAACATATGGTGTTAGCTCATTTATTTTAACTTATTAAAGTCCATACCACTACTTTTATTTTCATGCTTAAAATATCTGTAACCCTTCCAGGAGAAATTGTATATTTGGCTTGAAAGCAGAAATGCAGTAAACTCTAAAATGCTGGAAAATGCACAAAATAAAGTGTTAAAAATAAAATTTGCTGTGAAGTATGCCCTTAGATCCCCATGCATGCCAATCCTCAGCATTTCACACTGACAGTCAGCATCTTGGGGGGCCTGATCAGTATATTAGTGTTTGCTGACATCTTCGTTCTCCCATTTGTCTCACTCCTCCCGAGTCCTGTAGTTACTGCACTGGTCAGCTGCCTATTCCTCCTCTTCACACCACTCATAACCCTAATGACCTAGGTTACTGCTTTTGTACACTGTAGGTGGAAACTCTTATGAGAACTGGAGTACCTGCTTACAGCATACAGAGGAGGCAATTCCAGCATTAGTGCATTCACTCCCCTCAGTATCCATGGATACTGAAGGGAGTGAATGCATGGCATGAGAAGGAAAAGAGAAGAAGGAAAAAGCAAGAGGAGGGGAAGGGACAAAATACATGACAAGGGGAGGGAGAAGAATGCATGGTAAAGGGGGAATAGATGGGGAGGAGGGAATGGTCAGCAGTGAAGGAGAGGGAAGGAGTAGGATGAAAAAGAGAAGGCAGAAATCAATAGCAATGAAAAAGGAGGTAAATGTATAGCAATAGAAAGAAGGGGAAATGGATGGTAACGAAGAGGAGATGAAAAGAGGCAGAAGCTGGCAATGGTATTTTGGGGGGGGGGGGGGGAAGAAAATGCCAGCATTAACTGAGAGGCAGTGGGGAGAGAGAGTGCCAGCACACTCTTGGGGAGGGGTGGGGAAGAGGAACAGCTTGAATGGGGGAGAGTGAAAGAAAAGTACCAGCTTACCTATGTTGAAGTGGGAGACGAGTGCCGGGTTGAATTAATGATGGAGAGGGAAAGGAGTGCCAATATGAACTGGAATTTTTTTTTAAATAGCTGCACACTCTTCCCTTGGAGAATAGTATGAAGTGGTGGAAGAATTCACAGGCTGATTAACAGTCTGACAGGCCACAATGTGAATGCTCCTTCCATGGCTGTAACCATCATTTGACAAGGTGGTTAGTCCTACATGATAGGAGGCTTTCATGGGCTCCCACAACCCATAAAATGAGGGGGCGGGAAACGGACAGCCACCTGGAAGTCAACCCAGAATTCAGAGTGGGGACTGTCTGACTGACTCCGATGCGGGAATGCTACCACTAAGCCAAAGGCTCGCTCCACTGGATGTCAACTGGAATATTTGGAGAAGAGATTGTCTGTGTGATTGGATGGGGTGGCAGCATCTCTGTGACCTGGGTCTGGAGGTGGTGGAGCGCCTTTGTGAACTGGGGTGATGGAATGTTTGGATGTGGGAGAATGAAATGGTTAATGTGTTAAAAATCCAATTGCCAGCTTGTTTTTTTTTAATTATTAAAAAAAATCTATTGATTGTGAAGTGTAAAAGTGCTTAAAATTAACTAGAAGGCATAATCTTTAATGCAAAAATTCAAACTTTTCTTGGGGAATATGTCCCAAGACCCGCCCCAACCCCTCAAATGTATCACCAATTTTGCTCGTTCAATATTTTGATTTCCCCTTCACACTTTCATGCACTTATGTTTTTTTTATTTTTGCAATACAAGTTAAAGAATGTCATGTATACTTATCGCTTCATTTACAAAGCCTGTGTAACTACTTGCTTTCATGTCTCGGGGCGAATCTTGAGCGTCAGAATTTTGGGGCTGTATCAGCTTTTTTTGAAGCTGCTGGCCAGCTTTTGCTAGCTTTCTAGGTTGGCATGTACATTTACCTTGGCTGTCTTCCTGATGTCCAATTCCTTTTAGACTTCCTGCCAATTCCTTAGATTGGTGAGAATATTCAAATGCCTCATAGCGAGGGGATGCAGATCATCACCCTCCTCAACAGCTGATAAAGGCACCTTTCAACACTCAAAAAATGTGCCTTTTGTGTTTTTTGCATCATTAGGTTGTAACTTTCTAATTGGTACATCTGGTTAACTGCCTGCCTGGTGCACCACAGGAGTCGAGACGATCATGTCCTGTCTGTTAAAGTGCTAAATTGTGATCATCATAGCTGCGCTCTGATTGAGAGTTAACAGAGAGTCACACTCTTACTGATCAGAATATGGTACATTCCTGTGTGAGTGGCAGTTGCATGAAAAATAACCTTATAGTGATGAACGCCCATAATATCAACCCCATTACATTTAAGTGCTGTGCTTCATTTTGTGAAGTTAAAATAGTTGTGAATACCCAGGTCTCCAAAGGGTGTTTAAGTTCTTTTATATTTTGGTCATGAGATGTTGAGCTCTGGGGTGTAATGTTCAGTCCTGTAAGCTGCTTTTGAGTGAAACTTGGCCTCTTGGGAAATAATTGAAGGTTAGCAGAGAAGCCTGCTGTAGTGCAGTGTTGTGCAATTTGTCAAAGTGGAGTGCCATCAATCCCACTTCTTCACAAGCGACTGGTTTCCCCGATTTAGATTTGGTCAATGGAGCAAATAATTTTTTTGTCTAGTGCTTACTGCACAGGATAAATCTCCGTTGTGCCTCCCAAAATTGGTCCGTTTAAAGATGGAGTCTCACAGATATACACAACAGTTTTGACTTAATTTTAACCAAAGAACTATGACAAAAGAGCAGGAATGCTGTACTTGTTTGATTTTTAGATTGCTAATGTAATCTTATCCCTCAGAAGGCTACTGTATTTTTTTTGTTGAACAATCAGTAGTGCTGTCGAGCGATTTAAAAAAAAAATCACATTTAATAAAATTGCTGCATCCATCTCATTCATGTGTTTTATTACTGATGCTATTATTATCAGCCAAAAAATATTTCAGCATGAAAACCCTGTTTTCCTATTTCTGTCGGAGGTGCCGTCTTTCGGATGAGACGTTAAACCGAAGCCCCGTCTGCTATATCAGATGGACGTAAAATATCCCATGGTACTATTTCAAAGAGCAGGGGAGTTCTCCCTGGTGTCCTGACCAACATTTATCCCTCAACCAACAAAACTAAAACAGATTGGGCTGGAAATTGCTTTTAAAATAATGGTGAGCCTAACAGCACTCACCGTTATGAATGATGAAATCAAAGAGCAGCCAATGGAATACTTTTGAAGTGTAGTCACTGTTGTAATGTAGGAAACGTGGCAGCCAATTTACGCTCAGCAAGGTCCCACGAATAGCAATGTGATAATGACCAGGCCGGAAATTGCTTTGAGTGGCAGTCAAACGCAGAAATCCGGAACTTGCTCTTCCTGGTTCTCCGATGATCTGTCAGCTTCACGTTAAAGAGACCTCGCGGCTGCAATCAATGAAATTAATGGCCCAGCACCAACTTGTTGCACTTCTCAGCTGGAAACGAACTCCTAGGAACATAGGAACAGGAGTAGGCCATTCAGCCCCTCGAGCCTGCTCCGCCATTTGATAAGATCATGGCTGATCTGTGATCTAACTCCATATACCTGCCTTTGGCCCATATCCCTTAATACCTTTTGGTTACCAAAAAGCTATCTATCTCAGATTTAAATTTAGCAATTGAGCTAGCATCAATTGCCGTTTGTGGAAGAGAGTTCCAAACATTTACCACCCTTTGTGTGTAGAAATGTTTTCTAATCTCACTCCTGAAAGGTCTGGCTCTAATTTTTAGACTGTGCCCCCTACTCCTAGAATCCCCAACCAGCAGAAATAGTTTCTCTCTATCCACCCTATCTGTTCCCCATAATATCTTATAAACTTCGATCAGATCACCCCTTAACCTTCGAAACTCCATAGAATACAACCCCAATTTGTGTAATCTCTCCTTGTAACTTAACCCTTGAAGTCCGGGTATCATTCTAGTAAACCCACGCTGCACTCCCTCCAAGGCCAATGTGTCCTTCCGAAGGTGCGGTGCCCAGAACTGCTCACAGTACTCCAGGTGCAGTCTAACCAGGGTTTTGTATAGCTGCAGCATAACTTCTGCCCCCTTGTACTCTAGTCCTCCAGATATAAAGGCCAACATTCAATTAGCCTTATTGATTATTTTCTGCACCTGTTCATGACACATAGGGCTCGATATTAGCAGGGCGGCGGGGGGGAGGGGTCTATTGGGCGCGTGGGTAACGCGCCCGGTGATATTCAGTCTGCCCCGCGCGCGATCGCAGCCTAATTGGATCCACTTACCTGGTCTTCCGGGTTCCCCGCTGCTGAGCTGCGCATCAGGCTGACTGCGCATACGCAGTAAGGTCTGTCAGCTGGAGGAGTTCTATTTAAAGGGGCAGTCCTCCACTGACTGATGCTGCAAGAAATAGGAAAAATTACAGCATGGAGCAGCCCAGGGGGAAGGCTGCTCCCAGGTTTAATGATGCCTCACTCCAGGTATCATTGGATGGGGTGAGGAGGAGGGGCAGGACAGAGATCTTCCCCCAGCGGGCGGGAGGAAGCGGCCTGCCTCTGCTACCAAGAAGGCCTGGCTCGAGGTGGCAGAGGAGGTCACCTGCACCACCAACATATCGCGCACCTGTATACGGTGCAGGAGGCGCTGCAATGACCTAAGTAGGTCAGCCAAAGTGAGTACACTTACTCATTCCCCTGCACTCCGTCTGCCACATCACCGCCCCCACCCCACATCTCCTTCAGCACTGCCAACACTACTCTGTCACATCACCCCTCACACCCACTTAAAGCTCATCCTCATCTTACCTGCACTTACTCACCTCATCCCGCCACTACCACTCAACCCAATCCTCATACAATCTCATGGCTCTCTCTCATACTCACCCTCTCATGCATCTCTTTCACGGTCAGCCTCACTCAACCTGCCACTACCTGTGCTGCAGCCACAGGGCATGCATCACATATGTGCAGTAGGCAGCGAAAGGCAAACGTGTCGTGAGCATGAAGAGGATGCACAAGGGTTTTTGAGGGTTTGTCATGGTTTTTACTTATATCTCATTTCTGACCAACTCACATCACATATTATATTGGCACCACTACTGCCACGTCTTTGCGAATCTTGTCTGGTTTGTGAAATAATACCCTTTCTTGAGGATCACAATGAAGACCCACACCTGATACCACCCATTGTGTCACTGCAGAGTGGGAGTAGATGTATTTGGAGGGCTCTTTTGTGCAGACGACTGAGAGACGTCGGCGATGTCCCCGGTGGCACCCTGGAAGGATGTGGAGGAGAAGTTGTTGAGGGCAGTGGTGACTTTGACAGCGACAGGTAAGAAGATGGTGCTTGGGCCAGCCGGGAGCAGCTCGGCATGAAAGAGGCTACAGATGTCCACGACTACATGTCGAGTAACTCTGAGCCTCCATGTGCACTGCTGTTCAGAGAGGTCCAGGAAGCTGAGCCTCTGTCTGTGGACCCTGTGGCGAGGGTAGTGCCCTCTGCGACGCATCTCTCTCTGCGGTTGCCCTCCCTCTTGCTGTGCAGGTGGATGTGTCACAGCACTGTGTTGTGGGGCTCCACGTGTCAGAGGTGGACGGTGTGGCTGGTGAGGCTGGTGATACTGTTCGTCCTCCGAGGAGGTCATGACTGCCGCTACGCCGGCCCCCATCTGGAAGATGTACATCTGAGGGGGTCCGCAAGGTAGGTACATGTCTCTGGACCCCGGGGTAAGTATGCAAGTTGGTGAATTTGATTGTTTGGAGGAGGGTGGTGGAGGCCAAACTTTGTTCCAAGTGACAGAGTGGCCTCCTGCAATGAGTGAGTATCTCCCCCCCCCGCCCCACCCACCCACCTGTCAAATGGACCTTTGCAGCTGCCACAGGCTGATGGCTGCAACACGTCCATTTCAACTGGGAGTGTTTCCCCCAGTACGGGAAACAGTCCCAGTTGTTTGTAAAATCCCACCCCATGTAAAATATCTCCTTAATCAGGTCTGTTAACGACCTGAAATACCAGAATAAATACTGTCAAGTGGCACCCTGCCGGCTTTAATTGCCTGCGGGAGTCCCACATGCGGGGACTGCGCGCGCACATCTGTGGGGAACCCGGAAGTGGGCGGGTTGGAGCCGGGCTCCCAACCCGCTCCGGGATTCCCCGATTTTCGGAGCCCCCCCCCCCCCCCGGCCAGGAACGCACCCGATAGCGGGTGCTGATATCGAGCCCATAATCTCTCCACATAACAAGTATGCTGAGTTTTTTGTAGGTCTAAGCTCAGTTTTAACAACGTGGTAAGTATTAATGACTGCCGAATAACCTCTCTGGCATTAAAAATTAACTTTTTAAAATGTGGAGTCTCATTACTCCTGATTCTAATCATTTTTGGACATTAAAAATTAAATAATTTAAAACTTTTTTCTTACTTTTGCTTTCTGTCTCTTTTAATCTTACCCTCTCTTTACTTTGCTTTCTCTATCTCACTTTATTGTACATTTACTAACCTTGTCTGGCACTTCCTGGTTGTTAGTTTGCGCAGTTTGTGAATGAACTGCACCTCCTGCTTCTCACAGCGTGGCTTGTTTCAAGCTGATTGGCTGAGGGGCTGTAGAGATCCTTTCACCACTCTCACAGCCTGGGAAAGAATGCTGAAGTTTTTTGAATTCGCAGTTCAAAGAAGTTGCCACTAAAAAGAATACGGTAACTTAATGGGTGAATTTAAATCTAATGAGCGGTGAGAACTGCTGGTTGGCTGCTCAGAGCAATTTCCTGCCTGGTCATTATCACATTACTATTCATGCGACCTTGCTGTGCGTAAATTGGCTGCCACGTTTCCTATATTACAACAGTGACTGCACTTCAAAAATACTCCATTGGCTGTAAAGTGCTTTGGGACGTGCTGAAGTAGTGAAAGGCGCTATATAAATGCAAATCGTTCTTTTATTTTTCGTATCCAACACCTTCATTTCCTGCCAGGGCTCCTCTACCTTTACAAATAGTATCCTACTCCTGCTGTAAGGCTTGGCCACTGCTCATCGTGTGGCTGACAGGCACCGACATACACACTACCTCCCTTCCCATACACCACTGTTTCCTTCACAACATGGCGAATGCCACCTGCCAACCAGCGGTGTCAGAGAGGCAGAAGGCAACACGCAGAGGTCTTCCTCCCACCCACCCCAGGAGCCAAGGCTGGACAGCCAGAGGCGAGAACAGAGGGAGATTCAAAACTGCGACAGGAGATTAATTAGTGTATTAGTATCAATAGTGGACTAATGTTTGCACTTTATCATGATTACTAACCAGGATGAATTATCATCCCGTTACCCTCATTTGCAAACTGAGTGTCCTCTTTTGAAAGAGGAAATAATTGATAGATTCCTGCACCCGCTGTAAACCCTGACCAGCTCATTCATAGCCTCCAATTTATTTGATTGATCCTAATTAGTTTGAATACAGAAGTTTAATACATTAATTATGTGTCCTATTTAATGAAGCAGTCACTGCCAAAATATGAACTTTGATTAATGCACATTGACCATATCGAAAAAGAAAAAAAATACATAAAACGGCCACAGAAAGCAAGTATTACATTAGCACTGGAATGCTGTAGAGAAACCACAAAGGTTCAAACCAACATTTTAAACTTGTCAATTTTCATTGTGTATCTATATAATCTCCTTGTCATTTGTTCATTCTATTTTTTTCTGATAAATTATTTAAAGAGTTGTCTTGCTCTTGCAGAAAGTGAGAGCATTTATTCAATGGATGATCTGACAACTTGAGAGAGTTACATAGGACTTCCTCTGTCATCAGTGAAATAATTGTAAACAATTTTACAACACCAAGTTATAGTCCAGCAATTTTATTTTAAATTCACAAGCTTTCGGAGGCTTCCTCCTTCGTCAGGTTCACATCGTTCACCTGACGAAGGAGGAAGCCTCCGAAAGCTTGTGAATTTAAAATAAAATTGCTGGACTATAACTTGGTGTTGTAAAATTGTTTACAATTGTCAACCCCAGTCCATCACTGGCATCTCCACATCATCAGTGAAATAAATAATTGCACACTGCCTAATAGAGCACCATGTTCACATGATGCATACTTTATTTAATAACGTGCCAAAAATTAAATGTTGAGTGACACTAATGATGAAATGTGATGCATCTTGATTATCAGAATCTGCTCAACAAGTGAATGGTGTGAAAATATTATCCTCTTATTTGTTTTCCACATGAAGCTCTCATCATGTTGCATTGTGGTCCCCACTGCAGCACAAACATGATGTTAGATGTAAAAACAATGCAGTCCATTCAAAAGGAAGCAATTCAAAAGCATCAAATGAGAATGAAGGTAATGGCCTAGATTTTCCAATGCAATTACACCAGCTCCCTGGGTACCCCCATTGGAATGCGGTGGAAAATACTTCAGGAGCTGCACTTCTGGCTTCTCGTTCACTCCCGTCACTTTCAGCATTTTACACCAGAAGTGACATTGGATGTCTGATGCACCACATAAACATGGACAGGCACATTATAATAAGACCCAAATGATGGGACTATGTATACCAATTTACCATCATTTTCACCTTAGCAACACTGAGTGCAAAGAACACCAGTGTGTTTCTGACATCCAGTATGGCTATGGGTGGTGGAGGGGGTACTTAAAAGTTGCATATTAATTGATTTAAAAGCGACAGCCAATCTGCCCCCTTGAGGTGGACTCCTTGGCAGAGCCTGGGGATCTCGCCAAAAAATGCTAATAGCTCTGAGCCTGAAAAATTGGCTATTTTGCCAACTCAGCTGAGTACAAATCTGAGGACGTGCTAAAACTAGAGTGTTCTGGTTAGGTATACTTTGAATGCTGCGTTGAGTTCTGGTCACAGGTCACATGCCCAGAAGGCAAGGTAGAGAAGGATCACAAGGCTGATTCCTAGTTTCAGATAACTGAGTTATGAGGGCTAGAAAAACTCGAGACTCTTCAGCCTTGAAAGCAGGTGAATGAGAGGAGACCTTATCGAGTCATTTCTTCACACAAAGAGTGATCAGTGCCTATAATGGCCTTCTGGGAAGATTATTGGAGGGAAAAATACAGAATCATTCAAGAAGCGGTTAGATGTTGTGATGGGGGAAAAACCAAAGGTTTTTAAAGAAGAATCAGTTAGATGGTCTGAATATATTTATCTTTATGATCGGTAAGGATTGTTCATTGGACACAAACAAATTGCTAGAATAGTTGGACTTTTCCATTCACCACCAATTTGATTTCTATGACAAACTGAGGTAATAGTTTATCCCGAACACTTACAGAAAACTGTGTGGGAAGGTTTTGAAATGGGTGAGCAGGGATATATCTTAGACATTTAACACAAACATACTGCTTAGGAGTCTTCCAGACAAGTGTCTAAAGGATCAATTTGCTTGGTTCATATACTTTGTTTTGTAAAATTCAATATTAGCTCAGCTGCCCCAAAGGACTCTTCACATGGCACAATGTTACCACAGGTACTAATAGCAATACATAATCCTGATTACTTAACCATTACAGTATACTCTATTTACATAAATCATATCCTACTGATTTGAGTATTTACTTAGAGAAGCAGATAGACCATTGGCAATAGGCCGCTTGCTTTCTGTACTACAGCTGCAGGTAAAAGACACTGTAGAACAAAATGATGCAACTTGTTAATCACTTCAACCTCAAAAACAAAACTAATTTGCTTTTTATAACCACAGGAAATGTGCTACAACAATATCACTATTAAAGTTATGAACCTGTCTTTGCTCTAACATGCACTGTTGCTACAGGGTCTCTCTATAGGACCTTCGTCCACTCAGTGTGCCCATGAGGTTGCTGTAGGGTCATCCGATCTCACCATTGTAACTCCTACCATTTAGTATTAGTCACATGTTTCCTCTATTTCCATAAGCTGGCCTCCTCCTTGGTGATTCCAGAAGCACAAAACCAGACTTTATAAACAACTGTACATCCAATTCATTTGTGGTCCACTAAGAGTGGGGGAGATATGTGTGCTTTTAATTTACACTGTGAAATAACAGGTATGAACTCTTAAAGGGGGCAATTTTAACCTAACCCACCTGTCGGGAAACTGACGAGATTGGGTGCAATGTCGGTTTTACACCCCACCCGATTTTACTCTCCGTTAATGTCAATGGAGGGTAATATTGGGCGGGGTGTAAAACCAACGTTCCACTCCATCCTGCAGGTTTCCCGCCCAGTGAGTTAAGTTAAAATTACCCCCTTAACGTATTTATCTGAAATTTCTTTCTGCTATTTTAGTGGAAGTATTAACCTGTTTAAAATAAATGTGCAAATGCCTGTGCCCAAAATAAAAAGGCAGGGACAACTTTCAGACTAAATGGTAGTTGTTCAGACCCACTATCTTACAGGATAATTCAAGGTTGTATTCCTCAGTTTTAAAACTGTACCCATTACTTGTCCAAATTTGCCATTAGGTTGGGAAGTTACACTGACTTCAAGATGATCAGGCAGTTTCAAGCCAGCTTATTCAATATTTTCTTAAGAGTGACTACTCTTGCACCTCTGATATATTTTATAATTTTTGTGTTACTAATTGCCTTTACATTTATGGACTGCCTACCCACCAAACTATATCTGGTAGTAGAGTGTTAAATTAAATTTAAGCTCCTACTGTCATTTGAACTTGTTTGACCTCTGTAGGCGAGTGTTACATTCCTTGGCAGAGGGCTGCGTGGAACAACTCATGAGGGCGCAGTGCTCCAATTGCCATTATTCTTCAAGAATAAGCAATCTCCCTTTTCAGTTCATTAACTTCTGCAGTGTCTGCGTTAAGGAAATTGCCTTGGTTGGAATCTCTCTTCAGTTTTGCAGTATTTAATTTGTTTAATTTTCTTTCTAACAGTTGATTTTCTATGGGTTCTTAATGTTTATTTCACTCTCACTTTTTGTTTTGTTTTCTTTCCCCATCCTGTCAGTCTTTTTGTGGCCTTCAATTCCAGTGATCTTTTAAAGACCTCGGGAGCCTCCTGCTTTTAAACGTTAACTACTGGGGCTTGTTATTGGTGCACTGATTGCTTCCTCTGCTCCTGGTTCACGCCAAACTTCTGATGGCTCCTCTCCTTACTAGCAATCTCTCACAGTTCAGAGATCTAACCTGTCTTTGTCTACTCTATGACTAGAATTTATCATCTAGTTAGTTTTATTTATTCATTAGTTTTATAACAAACAATTCTCACTACTTAGTCTCCTGTATAGATTATGAACTGTAAATCTTGTCAGGCCATCAATTTTTGTCAACTTCTGTTTTTTTTCAATGTGCGAGAATGACTCAAACAGAGCTGTCAACATTAGGAAAATTCCAGGTGAGAGATTTTCCGTCAAGAGTCAGTCACAAACGTCAGGCGTTAGTTTGCACCAACATGGTTAAACGCAGCAAACCGTACCTATCATGTGTCTCAGAGTATAGTCTGCCAGTGCTTTCATCTGAGGTTGCTGCCCTATTATTGCTAATGCAGCTGCTTCAGATAACTGATTTTCTTCAATTACCATTAGAGTTACCAATTAAGGCCTTCTGTAACTACAGGAAGATGAGCTTTCAACAGCTCACTCATCAGAAATCACTTGAAAGAATGGGTATTGCCTGTAGCGTACAAGTAGCTGGTGCAACTACACCCACCCCCCCCTCCACCACCAATAAAATATATGCTTTGGAAATTAACTGACACTACCATTCATATCTTAATGATTGAAAAGAACTGACTATCTTGTCACACTGGTGGTGGGAGACTGGTGAGTAGCATGTCGTACATTTTAGTGATGTGAATGGCTGTGTTAGCTTTTGAAACTGTTTGTCACCTTTACTGAGTTTTTGTATGTAATTATGCTGTGCCTCTCAATCACTTTAGAGGAGAGAGGGAGGAGAGTACATTAAAGTGATGATATCATAAAGAATGTTTTTTTCAAACAAAACTATTCTTCAACTTTGCTTTTTTCCTTTTTCCTAGGTGTTCCTTTCCCTAAGAATTTTATGCAACTCTGTAAGAAGATTCTCACTAGACTTTTCCGAGTCTTTGTTCATGTTTACATCCACCATTTTGATCGTATTACCACCATGGGAGCTGAAGCCCATGTCAATACCTGCTACAAGCATTTCTACTACTTTGTGACAGAGTTTAACTTGACTGATGAGCGGGAGTTGGAGCCTCTGGTATGTTTGTTTACATGTATGGTTGTATATCTGCCTGCGGACTTATATTTCTGATGGCTGATTATATACAAGTAGTCTCTTCTACTTTAACCATTTGTGAATGGAGTGCAAATTCTCAGGTGGTGGCTATTACCAAGTTAGTAGTGCAATCAGCAGCAATAAACTACCATAGCAAAATAAGATGAAAATCTTGTCCCTAATTTTCTCCCACCCCAATTTCTAATTTCTACTGTACCCCTAATTTTTACATTATTCTTATCCCATATATGTCCAACACTGTCTCTACTCATTCTAACCTTGCTTACCTCACTCTGCCCTGTTCCACTGAAGCCCTAATTTACCCATTAATTATCTTGAAACCTTTTCGTTCTCCCTTATTCGTATTCTTTGTGTGTTTCTGATGTTTCACAGTGATTATGTACAAGATACAAACCAATGGATTTAAATTTAAATCGACATTATTAAACCTGGCCATAATTTGGCCCAAATTTGAATTAAATTCAATGGTTGCTGGGTTAGGAAGCTAACATGGGCACTTTCAAAGAAAACACAAACCAACCAAAAGACTGAAAAATAGCATGCCTTCTAAAGCAGGAGTGATTTTCCCCAGAATAAACAATGTTGGGTACAGTTCTACTGTCAGATTGTAAGTATGCTAAGATGAAAATCATTTTTTTTTAAAATGGGAGAGGAAAGAGGATGACTGGAAGAGTTCAAACTCTGACCTTCCTAATTTCACATCAGAGAAGATGGTGAATCAGAAGTCTTAAATTAATACAAATGCTGTATCCTATCAGCAATGTTGCTTGCCAACTACAAGTCAGAGCAAATTTAGCAATTGGAAACTCACCAGATCCCTCACTATCACTATGAATCAGTCCCAGAATATAGTAACCCATCCCCTGGGTAGGGTTCATATTGGGATTAATTCAAAGGTTGCACAGTGCAAACAGTCTCCAGAATCTTGTGCCCCTTTCCTCCAGCACCTTCCTATCCATTTGGCCACTATTTGTTCTACTTACTGTTTATAAATAGTTGTATACATACACTCTTGTATTAAGTGAGTGAGCAGCAGAAATCTGTGTTTGCACACAAAGAACAAAAATGTAGTTGTGGGGCTGCCCACTCAGAGCAGCTGCATAAATGGAATGGCAGCACTTATTCCAATTACATGGTCGCATCAGCTGGAATTCAGTGTAAAGAAGGACCCAAAAAATGATGCCACCAGAATCATCATGGGGCTTGAATTTCCTCTGGTATCAAATTGTTTAACTCATTCCTTTGTGTACTATTTTAACACAGTTATTAACCATGTTTTAAAACAAATGGATTAACAAATGTGTTAAATAGCATGCAAAGAAATCTTACATTAATAATTAAAAGTGCACTACCAAAGGAAATTATTCCCATGCCAACATTTGCAGTGGTTCCCTTCCACTCTGCATATAGTAAAGCTATCGTCTAGTATCTTCCTGGAACCATGGACTACAGAGGGAACGTTGTAATTGACGTCTTTAACAGCAGGAGAGATATGGGATGATCATCTCATCCAAATGGCAGAGATGGTTCAATTTGCCTTTAAGTTTTTCTAATGTTTCAGGAATTCTAAATGATTCAATCTGGGATTATCAACGTGCAAACATTGTAAAATGAGAGATAAATTGGTTACAAAATGACATTTGAAGCTTCCAAAACCAGGGGTTCAATTTTAAAATGAAAGCCCGGGTGTGTTGGGGCAAAGAAAGTCGGAGAAATCCGGAGCAGGCAGGATGCCCGGCTCCAACCCGCTGAAGAACGCGCATGATCCAGAGTCATCTGTGTGCGCACACCGTTCCCAAACCCGTAAGTCCCGACAGCTTATTTAAACAAGAAAATGTACCTCATTGAGGTCCTTAAGGTACTTTATTTTTGGCATATTGGCCACTTAAAACGATTTTGAACTTACCTGGGCGGCTTTCCCACAGCTTCCGATTCACACCTGGTACCAGGCGTGAATGGACGGATCAATGAAAAATAAAGTAAATAAATTAAATAAAATTACATTTCCTATTGTAAAAAAATAAACATACCTTGCAAACAATGTCACCTGCACCCCCTGCTCCGATGTCCAATGAAAGTCCAATGTCCCTCTGCCCCGTCCACCCCACTTTCCGATGTCTGTCTGTCTGTCTCTCCCCGCCCCCCCCCCAACACCTTCCGATGTCTCTCTCTCCCCCCCCCCCCACACTTTCCGATGTCTCTCTCTCTCTCCCCCCACACTTTCCGATGTCTCTCTCTCTCCCCGCCCCCCCCACACCTTCCGATGTCTCTCTCTCTCTCCCCCACACCTTCCGATGTCTCTCTCTCTCTCTCTCCCCCCCCACCACACCTTCCGATGTCTCTCCCCCCCCCACCACACCTTCCGATGTCTCTCTCTTTCCCCCCCCCCGCACCTTCCGATGTCTCTCTCTTTCCCCCCCCCCCGCACCTTCCGATGTCTCTCTCTCTCTCTCTCTCTCTCCCTCCCACACTTTCCGATGTCTCTCTCTCTCTCTCTCTCTCTCCCTCCCACACTTTCCGATGTCTCTCTCTCCCCGCCCCCCCCCCACACCTTCCGATGTCTCTCTCTCTCTCTCTCTCCCCGCCCCCCCCACACCTTCCGATGTCTCTCTCTCCCCGCCCCCCCCACACCTTCCGATGTCTCTCTCTCCCCGCCCCCCCCACACCTTCCGATGTCTCTCTCTCCCCGCCCCCCCCACACCTTCCGATGTCTCTCTCTCCCCGCCCCCCCCACACCTTCCGATGTCTCTCTCTCTCTCCGCCCCCCCCACACCTTCCGATGTCTCTCTCTCTCCCCCCCCCCCCACACCTTCCGATGTCTCTCTCTCTCTCTCTCCCCCCCCACACCTTCCGATGTCTCTCTCTCTCCCCGCCCCCCCCCCACACCTTCCGATGTCTCTCTCTCTCCCCGCCCCCCCCCACACCTTCCGATGTCTCTCTCTCTCCCCGCCCCCCCCACACCTTCCGATGTCTCTCTCTCTCTCCCCCCCCCCCCCCACACCTTCCGATGTCTCTCTCTCTCTCCCCCCCCCCCCCCACACCTTCCGATGTCTCTCTCTCCCCCCCCCCCCCCCACACCTTCCGATGTCTCTCTCTCTCTCTCCCCCCCCCCACACCTTCCGATGTCTCTCTCTCTCCCCCCCCCCCCACACCTTCCGATGTCTCTCTCTCTCCCCGCCCCCCCCCACACCTTCCGATGTCTCTCTCTCTCTCCCCCCCCCCCCACACCTTCCGATGTCTCTCTCTCTCTCCCCCCCCCCCCACACCTTCCGATGTCTCTCTCTCCCCCCCCCCCCACACCTTCCGATGTCTCTCTCTCTCCCCCCCCCCCCCCACACCTTCCGATGTCTCTCTCTCTCCCCCCCCCCCCCCCACACCTTCCGATGTCTCTCTCTCTCCCCCCACACCTTCCGATGTCTCTCTCTCTCTCTCTCTCTCCCCCCACACCTTCCGATGTCTCTCTCTCTCCCCCCCCCCCCACACCTTCCGATGTCTCTCTCTCTTCCCCCCCCCCCACACCTTCCGATGTCTCTCTCTCTCCCCCCCCCCCACACCTTCCGATGTCTCTCTCTCTTCCCCCCCCCCCCCACACCTTCCGATGTCTCTCTCTCCCCCCCCCCCCCCACACCTTCCGATGTCTCTCTCCCCCCCCCCCCCCACACCTTCCGATGTCTCTCTCTCTCCCCGCCCCCCCCCACACCTTCCGATGTCTCTCTCTCTCTCCCCGCCCCCCCCCACACCTTCCGATGTCTCTCTCTCTCCCCGCCCCCCCCCACACTTTCCGATGTCTCTCTCTCCCCCCCCCCCACACCTTCCGATGTCTCTCTCTCCCCCCCCCCACACCTTCCGATGTCTCTCTCTCCCCCCCCCCCACACCTTCCGATGTCTCTCTCTCTCTCCCCGCCCCCCCCACACCTTCCGATGTCTCTCTCTCTCTCCCCCGCCCCCCACACTTTCCGATGTCTCTCTCTCTCTCCCCGCCCCCCCCCCACACCTTCCGATGTCTCTCTCTCTCCCCCCCCCCCCCACACCTTCCGATGTCTCTCTCTCTCCCCCCCCCCCCCCACACCTTCCGATGTCTCTCTCTCCCCGCCCCCCCCCCACACCTTCCGATGTCTCTCTCTCCCCGCCCCCCCCACACCTTCCGATGTCTCTCTCTCTCCCCGCCCCCCCCCACACCTTCCGATGTCTCTCTCTCTCCCCGCCCCCCCCCACACCTTCCGATGTCTCTCTCTCTCCCCGCCCCCCCCCACACCTTCCGATGTCTCTCTCTCTCCCCGCCCCCCCCCACACCTTCCGATGTCTCTCTCTCTCCCCCCCCCCCCCACACCTTCCGATGTCTCTCTCTCTCTCCCCGCCCCCCCCCCACACCTTCCGATGTCTCTCTCTCTCCCCCCCCCCCACACCTTCCGATGTCTCTCTCTCTCCCCCCCCCCCCCACACCTTCCGATGTCTCTCTCTCTCCCCCCCCCCCCACACCTTCCGATGTCTCTCTCTCTCTCCCCGCCCCCCCCCCACACCTTCCGATGTCTCTCTCTCTCCCCCCCCCCCCACACCTTCCGATGTCTCTCTCTCTCCCCCCCCCCCCACACCTTCCGATGTCTCTCTCTCCCCGCCCCCCCCCCACACCTTCCGATGTCTCTCTCTCTCTCTCTCTCCCCCCACACCTTCCGATGTCTCTCTCTCTCCCCGCCCCCCCCCACACCTTCCGATGTCTCTCTCTCTCCCCCCCCCCACACCTTCCGATGTCTCTCTCTCTCCCCCCCCCCCCACACCTTCCGATGTCTCTCTCTCTCCCCCCCCCCCCACACCTTCCGATGTCTCTCTCTCTCCCCCCCCCCCCACACCTTCCGATGTCTCTCTCTCTCCCCGCCCCCCCCCACACCTTCCGATGTCTCTCTCTCCCCGCCCCCCCCCCACACCTTCCGATGTCTCTCTCTCTCCCCCCCCCCCCCCACACCTTCCGATGTCTCTCTCTCTCCCCGCCCCCCCCACACCTTCCGATGTCTCTCTCTCTCCCCCCCCCACACCTTCCGATGTCTCTCTCTCTCTCCCCCCCCCCACACCTTCCGATGTCTCTCTCTCTCCCCGCCCCCCCCACACCTTCCGATGTCTCTCTCTCTCTCTCCCATCACACCTTCCGATGTCTCTCTCTCTCCCCCACACCTTCCGATGTCTCTCTCTCTCTCCCCCCCCCCCCCCACACCTTCCGATGTCTCTCTCTCTCTCTCCCACACCTTCCGATGTCTCTCTCTCTCCCCGCCCCCCCCACACCTTCCGATGTCTCTCTCTCTCCCCGCCCCCCCCACACCTTCCGATGTCTCTCTCTCTCTCCCATCACACCTTCCGATGTCCTATGTCTTCTGTACACCTTCCCCACTTCCGATGTCTTCTCCCCACGCCCCCCACTCACTCTCTCTCGCAGCAGCCGGAGGTCTCTCTCTTTCTCTTTCTCCCCCCCCCCCCCCCCGGCTCCCTTCCACCCCCCCCCCCCCCGGCTCCCTTCCACCCCCACCCCGGCTCCCTTCCACCCCCCCCCCCCCCCCGGCTCCCTTCCACCCCCCCCCCCCCCGGCTCCCTTCCACCCCCACCCCGGCTCACTTCCACCCCCCCCCCCCGGCTCTCCCCCCCCCTCCCCCCGCCCCCCGGCTCCCTCCCCCCCTCCTGCTCCCTCCCCCTCAGATTTGCAGCTCCTGTTGGCACCCAGCCTTTCAATTCAAAACCTGGAAGAGGCTTTAATTGGCCTCATTAGCGTTGCGATCGCATTTGCCTAATTATCTTCCGGGTTTGGCGCAAGTCCACAAATCACCCCCCACCCCCGCCATCCCGCCGCCCTTTTAAAATTGAGCCCCAGATGTCTATAATGTGATCATATTGACTTTGGACAGTTTTAGTGCCTTGTTTTAAATGGCATTTATAAAATATTAAAGACATGTCAGGAAATTTAATTCAGTTTGGAGTAAGAACAAGCGCTGAAGACTGACTTCAAACTATTTAATTATTCGAGATGTCAGTGACCTTAAACCTGGTGATATGATTGCTAGAAAATACAATGTTGATGTCAGAATAGGGTTTATACAGGGTAAGGAAATGCTGCGATATAACAATAATTTGAATTTATAAAGCAGCACTGTTGCTAGTCAATTGGACTGTGGCATGGGGAGGATGATGTTGAGATAGACATGAATTGGAGTCCTGCCTGTGTTTTTAAATCCTGAAAGTTACATTTTTGAAAGTGTTCTGCTATAATGAGTAGCATAAATACTGCAATGCCTCCTATATTCAGATGCACACTGAAGGTTTGTTACTGACTGTGGATCCCCAATTACTGCTGAATAATAATATCATCAGCTGTCTTCTTTACCAGGTCATCAGGTTTCTGTCCATATTGTACACTGTGAGCGTAGTATCTCAATATATATATTCTGTACTTGTTGACTTACTAGCATGTTACAGTGAAACCTGTAAATTAGTGACACCTAAGGGATTTGAATCAGGTGTCCTTATTTTCAAAATGGTCATTGTAAGTACAGTAAAACGGATGAGCCAAATATCCCGGGATTGATTGTATCTCCTGCAGCGTTCCTACTTTTTTTTCACCCTCACCTGGGATTGTGGCTAATTCACTCCAACGGGATGTAATTTCAGTTCTATTTTCTGTTTGTTGAGTTTCCCAGTTCATTGCCATCCCAGGGTCCTTTTCCATTGAGGGAGGGATGTCCTGATCCTGGGATCTGTTACGTTGGCAGCCTGCACAGGGCAAGGTGGCTGCTATAGGGCCGGAGTGCCTGGGAGATCCCAGCCAAATTGGGGAGAATTAATGTCATGCAGAACCCTGTCCGAGACTCCCTCCCTCCATGTGCTGCAGCTACTTATGTTTGAAGTACTGGGGAGTGGGTAGGGGGCTGTTAGCAGCTTATCAGTACTTGACATACTGGTGGAGTGAGATGTGAGGTTGTCCAGTGCAGTTCCCGGCTTTTGTGGAACGTGGAGTTATTTACCCAGCATCCATAGCAGCAGAGAAACCGCTCTCTCCCTGTGATAGAGCTGTGCAAGCATTCAATTCCAGTGATAGAGTGGTTTCTCTGCCGCTATTGATGCTGGGTAAAGAGATCTCCATTCCACAAAAGCCGTTTCTTCCACCGGCTGCCGCCATGCATTTACCTGTATTTTAAGTTGTAAAAGGACTTGGTGCATTGAAGGCTGTCCGTAGTTCGTAATTTGCGAGTGTCCGTGGTTTCAGCTTGTATCTATTACATGTAAGTTATTTAGGACTGTCAATAAGTGTCCATTTTTTGGAGGTGTCGGTTTGTACAGGTTTCACTGTATTTCTGTTTCTGTATACCAATAAACACATTTTCTGCAGTGCGAGCACTATTTTCCATTTAGTAGCTGACAATGATTCATGGAAATCTGTCAATGTTTGCAGGGAAGTCCCCAAGTGTATATCTATAATTTCAAGAGGTCCCCAGTACAGAAAATCTTGGAAACCTTATGTGAATGATACGTGAGATCTTGTGTGATGCAAGCTGGCCACTACACCACAGCCATTTTCTTTGCCACCCATTCCATCCATTGAGTTATAAGATCATTCCTCCAGCTCCATGACTTTGATCACCACATCTGTCAGCTTAATATTATCTGATCAATCCTTTGGGCCCCAAGCTGCTCGATCCATTCTTAAGAGTAATCTTGATCTATGGAATATGTTTATTAGGTGATTCATATCCTAGTTAGATGTACAATGTTGGTGCTTGGACACTTAGGGCTCGAATTTAGCAGGCCTGCGGGTTCCCAGCGGGTGGTCCTCCGGGAGCGTCGAAAACGCGAACGGCGAAATTAGTGGGTTGCCCACGCGATCGTAGCAGGCAATCCACTAATAGGATCCAATTACCTGCTCCTCCGGGGTCCACGGCGCTGGCCTGCGCGTCGGGCGGGCTGCGCATGCGCAGTACGATCTGTCAGCTGGAGGCTCTCGAGTTAAAGGGGCAGTCCTCCACTGACAGATGCTGCAACCAATGGGACAAATTGCAGCATGGAGCAGCCCAGGGTGAAGGCTGCTCCCAGTTTAATGATGCCTCACCCCAGATATCATCAGATGGGGTGAGGAGGAGGGGGAGGACACAGATCTTCCCCCCGGCGGGCGGGAGGAAGCGGCCTGCCTCTGCCACCAAGAAGGCCTGGCTCGAGGTGGCAGAGGGGGTCACCTGCGCCACCAACATATCGCCCACCTGCATACAGTGCAGGAGGCGCTGCAATGACCGCAGTAGGTCAGCCACAGTGAGAACACGAAGTCTTTCCCCTACACTCCGTCTGCCACAACACTGCCCCCACCCCAAATCTCCTTCAGCACCGCCAACACTATTCTGTCACATCACCCTTCATGCCCACTCACACCCCATCCTCATCTTACCTCCACCTACTCACCTCGCCAGTACTCATCCTGCCACTAACACGCGACCCAATCCTCATACAATCTCATGGCTCCATCCCATACTCACCCTCTCGTGCATCTCCCTCACGGCCAGCCTCACTCAACCTGCCACCACCTGTGCTGCAGCCACAGGGCATGCATCACATATGTGCAGTAGGCAGGGTAAGGCAAACGTCTCGTCAGCATGAAGGGGGTGCACAAGGGTGTCTGAGGGTTTGTCATGGGTGTTACCCATATTGAATTTCAGAGCCACAAACAGCACACATTATATTGACACCACCACTGCCATGTCTCCGCGAATCCTGTCCATTGTGTCCAATAATGCCCGCTCCTGGGTATCACTATGAGGACCCACCACTGATGCCACCCATCGTGTTACTGCAGAGTAGGTGCAGGTGTATTTGCAGGGCTCGTCCGCGCAGACAACTGAGAGACATCGGCGGTGTTGCCGGCTGCATCCTGGAAGGATGCGGAGGAGAAGGTGTGGAGGACAGTGGTGACTTTGCCAGCGACAGGTAAGCAGTTGGTGCTGGGGCCAGCCAGGAGCAGCTCGGCATGAAAGAGGCTGCAGATCTCCACGACTACATGCCGAGCGAATCTGCGCCTCCCTGTGCACTGCTGCTGGGAGAGGTCCGGGGAGCTGCGCCTCGGTCTGTGGACCCTGTGGCGAGGGTAGTGCCCTCTGCGACGCGTCTCTCTCTGCGGTAGCCCTCCCTCCTGCTGTGCAGGTGGGCGTGCAACCACACCGTGTTGGGGGGATCCACGTCTCTGCGGCGGACGGCGTGGACTGCGAGGCTGCTGGTGGTGGTCATGCTCTTCGTCCTCCGAGGGTGTCCACACACCACCCAACTGGCAGGTGTTGGTCTGAGGGGTTGTGCAGGGTAGGTGTGTGGGTCCTCGGACTGGGGCTGCGGTTTCGTGTCGGTCTGTCCTCTGGCTTGGCCGGGGGGTGGTGGGGGGCAGGGGTTGCCCTATGTGACGCGGTGGCCTCCTGCGTGGGTGAGGGCGCTCCCCCGTGGAGCGCACCTTGGCACCTGCCACAGGCTGCTGGCTGCAACACGCCTGGTTTGAAGGGTCCTGTTTCCCCCAGTGTGGGAAACTGACTGCTTTGAACGTAAAATCCCACACTTCCTCTTTTGACAGCTGCTTCAGCTCATTAACTGACCACAACGAGCAAGTTAAGTGCTCTCAAGTGGAACCCCGCTGGCTTTAATTGCCTGCGGGATTCCCACCAGCGGGGCTTGCGCGCGCAGCCCCGCACGTCAGCGCGGTACCCGGAAGTGGCCGGGATTTCGTCCGAATCCGGTCACGTGATCGGAGATCGGGATTTTCGGGGCCCCCCCGCTGGAAACCCGCAGGTAACCCGACCCTAAAATCGAGCCCTTAGTGTCGTTGTATTGGGGCCATTCGATCCTAGAATCATATAATCATACAGCACAGAAGGAGGCCGTTCAAATTTAATGTATTTCTTTGACATGCCCACACTGCCTAAATTGACAATTTAATAAATATACTTGGGTCTCAGTATTTGGTTTAGTAAATACCCCAAGAAGTGAAGAAAGCAAGAGCAATAATGAATTCACTTTTACCCTTAGAAATTCCTGATGATAATCTATTTTGTTACGAAAAAGAACATTTCTGCAAATTAACATGGAGCATTTCAGAGGATGAAATTCATCAGTGGATAATTTTACCAAAAATGTTGCCGAGTACAAAATTCCACTTTGTGCTTGTTTTGCTAATATAATGGATAATTGGAGTTTACCCCCTCAGTGAGTGTCGCCATGTAAACAGAACCTGCCATCATTTTCCAAGCAATGCACCATGTGGTTGGGAAATAGTAAAACACAATGATTGTGAAAGTAACAGTAGACTTCATTCAAGTACTACCTTTCCCATCCGTTCGTTCACAACCCTGAATTGTACCACTATTTACAATTGGCAGTATTTCTGTTGTCCTAGAATGGAAACTCCTAACCATACACCCTTAATAAAAAAAAAACTTTTTGCTCCAGTGCCACTTGCCCACTAGTGTGCTTGTTAATATTCAGATTTGCTCAGTGATTTCTAATTCCACTGCCATTTCTCCTTTCATGTGTGGGAATTATATGACCATTGGGAATAAATTAGAACTGGTGGTAAGCATTTTGGAGTACTGCAGTAGAAAGTGTACATCTCTTGATACCAGTGCTGCTATCAATTGTAAAGTTACAGTAGGTGATTAACAATGTGAGTGCTCAGAGGTGGCATACCTTTACCTTTTTAATGTTCTTTTTGATTTGCTTCATGGTGTTAATTGCCAGCAGCTTGGACATAAATCAGGAATGCGGGGTTCCAGATCAATGGGTATTTCAACTATCGTCAGTGCAGCTCTCTGTAATACAGAATTAAAGCAGCACAAACATCGTTATTAAATTCCCTGAACGCACAAGTGAACCCAATTTAATTCAGTGCAGTCCCTCACCTCTGGCTACATCCAGTATCTGTAATTTTTTTGCATCATTTGTCTTATTTGAAAGGGGGCTGTCTCTGTTGTCAAGAACCCTGCATCACCTACTGCAGTTGGTTCAATTGTAAAGAGATGAGAGACATCAACCTCTTATACAACAACCAAATAGAGGTCAGAACCATAGAGCACAGTGATAAGCCTATTAACAGTATAAATGTAAAGTGGGACTGATTTGTAATTTCTTGTTACACTCAATTGCATTGGACCAACAAGCCTTCCAGTTTAATACAGTATTCCAGTAAATTTACACCAAATTTATTTATCCCAAGCAATGGCTCAGGCAAGAACCTTCCCAGTAGAAGTTTGCTTTAGATTTGGTGATCAGGTGGAAAATAAATTAATTAATCCTCACTCCCACCTAATTGATGGCAATCACATTAAATTTTATCCTTCTGGTTCATTAAACTTACAGGGGTAATTTTGACTTTGAGTGATTAGTGTAAAACGAGCGGTATCAATTCAGTCGCCCGTTATATATATCTCTCCCAAATTTCACTTCCATTTGATATCACCTGTTTTACAATATCACCCAAAGTCAAAATTACCTCCTTTCATTCCAGATCCTTACTTGCAGTAAGATTTTTTTTTTCCTATTTGTGCAGCAGAGGATAGCTACCCAAGTTCCCCATTAATGGTGCTAACAAGCAAAAAAAAACTTACTAATTGTCACTAATCCTCTTGATACATTTTTGAAAAAAAAAGGAGGAATCCTCAGAGCA
This sequence comes from Heptranchias perlo, assembly GCF_035084215.1. Lineage (NCBI taxonomy): Eukaryota > Metazoa > Chordata > Chondrichthyes > Hexanchiformes > Hexanchidae > Heptranchias > Heptranchias perlo. The sequence continues at coordinate 25,961,992 of NC_090333.1, forward strand.
TTTCAAAACACAAATGAATATTTCTTTAGTGCTTTCTGCCCATTTTGCACCACCATTTACTCACATCAAACTTTTTATGCTAAAATTAGCCAGGAGAAGATGATATGGACCAGAATGGGAAGAAGCAGGGTTCTGTCTCCTATTATCTACAGGGTGGATTCCCATCTCTGTTATCCTGTTATGGTGAGATGAGAAGTGGGGCCCGATGTTAGCAGGGCTGTGGGTTCTCGGCGGGTGGGCTATCGGGTGCGTGGGTAACGCGCCCGGTGAAATTAGTGGGTTTCCCGCGCGATCGTAGCAGGCAAACCACTAATTGGATCCACTTACCTGCTCCTCCGGGTTCCCCGCTGCTGATCTGCGCATCGGGCGGGTTGCGCATGCGCAGTAAGATCTATCAGCTGGATGCGCTCTATTTAAAGGGGCAGTCCTCCACTGACAGATGCTGCAACCAATAGCAAAGATGACTGCATGGAGCAGCCCAGGGGGAAGGCTGCTCCCAGTTTAATGATGCTTCACCCCAGGTATCAATACATGGGGTGAGGAGGAGGGGGTGGACAGAGATCTTCCACCCGGCAGGCAGGAGGAAGCAGCCCGCCTCTGCCACCAGGAAGGCCTGGCTCGAGGTGGCAGAGGGGGTCACCTGCGCCACCAACATATCGCCCACCTGCACACAGTGCAGGAGGCGCTCCAATGACCTCAGTAGGTCAGCCACAGTGAGTACACGTAGTCTTTCCCCTACACTCCGTCTGCCACAGCACTGCCCCCACCCCACATCTCCTTCGACACCGCCAACACTACTCTGTCACATCACCCCTCATACCCACTCAAGCCTCATCCTCATCTTACCTGCACCTACTCACCTCGCCAGTACTCACCCCGCCACTACCACGCAACCCAATCCTCATACAATCTCATGGCTCTATCCCATACTCACCCTCTCGTGCATCTCTCTCACGGCCAGCCTCACTCAACCTGCCACCACCTGTGCTGCAGCCACAGGGCATGCATCACATATGTGCAGTAGGCAGCGTAAGGCAAACGTGTCGTGAGCATGAAGGGGATGCACATGGGTGTTTGAGGGTTTGTCATGGGTGTTACTTATATTGAATTTCAAAACAACTCACATCACACATTATATTGGCACCACTACTGCCATGTCGTCACGAATCCTGTCTGTTGTGTCCAATAATGCCCGCTCCTGGGTATCACTATGAGGACCCACCACTGATGCCACCCATTGTGTCACTGCAGAGTGGGTGTAGGTGTATTTGCAGGGCTCTTCTGCGCAGACGACTGAGAGATGTCGGCGATGTCCCCAGTTGCACCCTAGGAGGATGCGGAGGAGAAGTTGTGGAGGGCAGTGGTGACTTTGACAGCGACAGGTAAGAAGATGGTGCTCGGGCCAGCCGGGAGCAGCTCGGCATGAAAGAGGCTGCAGATGTCCACGGCTACATGTCGAGTGACTCTGAGCCTCCGTGTGCACTGCTGCTCAGAGAGGTCCAGGAGGCTGAGCCTCGGTCTGTGGACCCTGTGGCGAGGGTAGTGCCCTCTGCGATGCATCTCTCTCTGCGGTAGCCCTCCCTCCTGCTGTACAGGTGGATGTGTCGCAGCACTGTGTTGTGGACCTCCACGTGTCAGAGGTGGACGGCGTGGTCGGCGAGGCTGGTGATGCTGTTCGCCCTCCGAGGAGGTCATGACTGCAGCTACGGCGGCCCCCATCCGCAAGATGTACATCTGAGGGGGTCCGCAAGGTAGGTACATGTCTCCGGACCCCGGGGTACGTGTGCAGGTTGGTGCCTTTGACTGTCAGGAGGAGGGTGGTGGAGGCCAAACTCTGCCCCAAGTGACGGAGTGGCCTCCTGCAATGGGTGAGGGTCTGCCACCCCACCTGTCAAATGGACCTTTGCAGCTGCCACAGGCTGACGGCTGCAACACGTCCATTCGAGCTGGGAGTGTTTCCCCCAGTGTGGGAAACAGTCCCATTTTGTTCTAAAATCCCACATAGTCCCTTAATCAGGTCAGTTAATGACCTGAAATACCTAAATAAATATTGTCAAGTGGCATCCCACTGGCTTTAATTGCCTGCAGGATTCCCACCAGCGGGGGCTGCGCGCGCACGCCGGCGCGTCAGCGGGGAACCCGGAAGTGCGCGGGTTCGGGGCAGGCTCCGGTACCGCGCCGGGATTCTCTGATTTTCGGAGCCCCCCCCGCGGGAAACGCACCGGATAGCGGGTGGTAAAATAGAGCCCATGGTGTCCAGGCATCTCCCTATATGGAGGGAAAATCAGAGCAAGTAATTAACTCATTGCTCTAGTGCTCCCTCCTGTGGTTGCCGCAAGAACGGTATTGGTACAGATCTGGGAGCACAGAAAAATGGGTGGAAAAAACTTATAAAAGAAAGTAAATTTAAATATGCTACTAATGAGAATTGTTATCTCTGAAAGTACATTTTCTAAGTTTAAAATAATAATACATGGGCCTGATTTTTTTAAAATGAAGAATAGGATAATCCATTTTCCTCAGTAACAAATGACTGGCTCAGAAAATTGCATGCATAAAATGGTACATTTCAAAGGCATGCATTCCCATAGTTTCATTAGTTGGTTGTTAATTGCTGAGAAAAACAGGCATTCTCCCATTTTTCATTGAGGAATTGAAGACCCTATAGTAATATGGTATTTTATGAAAAATGGAAGGCCAGTATCATACTACAGTAAGACCATGAAGGAGTTTGTGTCCATACCTGGAAATTACTCCTGGATGTCAATAATCTTCTCTTCAACTGCATAAGTTGAACCATCTAGTACTTTGTTACAAAATATACATTTTAGCAATAGCTTCCTGTGAACACAAAGGATGGATTTTCTTGCAATGAAAGGTACGAGCTACATAGTTTAATTGCTGTCTGGTGAGATAACAAAGTGGAGCAGTAAATCCCAAATCAAGTCACAAATGTATGAAAGGTTTTATTGGTCGTGGATAATGAGAAGCAAGTGGCTAAAGGACTTGATCAATGGATGCTGCCATAAAGAATCTAACTAAATGTTTACTCTCAAAAAGTAATCATTGAAATAGCAACCATGATATGCAGCTTAAAGGTTTGGGCCTAAGTAGTAGTTTATCTATTAAAGTGAAATTAAACTGGTAAATTTTGTAATCCTTTTTGCTTTTTAATTGTTCAGTGAGAAAAACTGGAAAGTATTTTGCATTCCTTGATAAAATTCACCTGCCCACCCACATTTAGAAATGATACTGAAAACCTCCTATTTCTGTTTGTTGCAGAAATTTTCAGTGAAATCTATTTAGCCTGCTTCATTCCAAGTCCCCAAGTGGTAGTGGAATAATCATATTGCAGTTGTCTCTGCTGCAACATTTATAGCGTCTGCTCCAATACAGACTTTCCCAATGGCCAGTATAGCAGCCTGGCTGTTCCAGAATTTGAGTGTGCTTGGAAACTTCCCTGAACTGTAACAATGCTCCTTTTAATAGGAAAATGCTTAATCGTTTTTTCTTTTTCTTTCTAACAGAAAGTGATGACAGAGAAAATTTGCCACTGATTGAGAGAAGCTGCACAGCATCTCTCCCCTGTGATACAAAACCCAACAATTGAGCCATACATTTTCTAACGCAAAGAAGATTACCAGAAAGTGAATATCTACGATCCGAATCCCTGCAAAAAATGGACCAAGAGAAATCTTTTTAAAGCATAAATCAAGAATTAGATGAATGTTTATCTTCTTCATAAAGCGTCCTCTTGGGAACAGATTGGCAGTGATAGAATGTGTACTGTGATTAAATACCCCTTGTCTCAGGACAGCCAGCATGTACATCACACTTTGTGTTTTTGAAACCTTATCAATCCAGTCAACCAAAGGCAATTCAATGCTCCTGTGTACTTTTATTGTTAGATTCACCAAACAAAATACATTCACTCAAAACTTGTCACAGACCAAGGGAATCTATATCTCTCCATCCTGACAGTTCGCCCCCAAACTGAAATATTTGGTTTATATAACTCCTTTTGCTTATTTGGGGACACCAGTGACCACATATTTGGAGCCCAGATGGCTGCCACCATCCACTCCCCATGGTTCTAATGCCCTATAGCAGTGGCAGTGGATGTTCACTTCATCACAATACTTTCCCCCCCACCCAGCTATTACACAACCAGGAATATACCACCCAGCACCAGACCACCAGGAATCAGATAGAAACCACACCAACAGCAAACTAAGAGGGGTCAGACATATACTAGGCCATCAGGGATCAGGTATATTCCATCCCAGCACTAGACTAGGGGATTAGAGATATACCGTCAGACCACCGGATTAGACCTATACCACTCCAGCACTACATCACCAGGGATTAAACATACCATGTGAGCACTGGGCATTAGACAAATAACAGCAGCACAACACCATCAGTGACTGGATAGATCAGTTTTTACTCTGGTAATGTGATGATTCAAAAAATGCGATGTTTAGTTTATAAATGAATTCTGCTTGTCTCCCAAATAATGAACAAGGTAATGTAATAGCACCACTAATGGCACAGTGGTCAGGGAATGGCCTTTCTCATTTAAAAAAAATCCTGTCGTATATTAAAGACATAAGACGTATACAAGCCATACAGTGCTGGATCGAGGAGAAAATCACACACCTCTGATACATCAAGAGCTGATATTGAGATATATGCAGAAATAAGAAGATTGGACAGGAGTGAACTGTTTGCTTTTATCCAGTGTGTACTGTACTTTTACAGGATTTAGGATTGAGACAATTTAGTTGCACAGTACCAGATGAGAGTGAAATGCCAGCTTTTGCCTTCTCAAAATCTAGCAAATGACTGAATGAATGTACTCTGGATGAAACTGAAAATACCTATCCAACCTGTCAGTTTTCATCCTTTGAATTGGATGTAGGTGATTTGTTATACCCTTGTTTTAAATGTACTGGTCCTATTTAGCCCTGAAACACCCTGAAGTTAACATTCAAAGTAGCTACAGGACCTTGTACAAAATGGCAAAGGTTGTGTCAGAATCACGCCTTTAGATAAATGTCAGCTAATACATTCCAATATTTTAAAGTGCCAGTGATATTGTAAATTATATTAACTTGGAATATTTTACAATGATTTATAGTGAAACATCTTAAGAATTTCAGGTATTTTAGAATGACATTTAATCAAAATACCAAATCCATTGGAATTCTGATCTATGCAATAATTTGAATCGACAAGCAATGTTGCTTATGACCAGTTTTATGCACAATGCATAACACTGTCTGAAAATGAGCTCTACAGTATTTAAAACCCTTCTGTTTGTTTAATCTAAATGGAAGGAAAATCACTCGCCAAGGCTTCTTCGACAGCACCTCCCAAACCCGCGACCTCTACCACCTAGAAGGACAAGAGCAGCAGGCACAGGGGAACAACACCACCTGCATGTTCCCCTCCAAGTCACACACCATCTCGACTTGGAAATATATCGCCGTTCCTTCATCGTCGCTGGGTCAAAATCCTGGAACTCCCTTCCGAACAGCACTGTGGGAGAACCTTCACCACACGGAGTGCAGCGGTTCAAGAAGGCGGCTCACCACCACCTTCTCAAGGGCAATTAGGGATGGGCAATAAATGCCAGCCTCGCCAGCGACGTCCACATCCCATGAATGAATTTTTAAAAATGGATTTCTTTACAGTTGTGTACTCCAAATTGCCCAATTTTCTGATACTCACTACATCAAGTGATTCAGTTCACCTGGGTGCAAACCCAGGAAAATCTCTCCTAATATTCTGTTGGTGAAACATTGAAGAACATTTTTTAAATTTAGATGTGAAGAGGCACTATTCTGACTCAAATGTTTTGACAAACATCATCATGACAAAACTGAAGTGTGACTTTGCTAGCTCCTCCCCTGGACCAGGAGTGGAATAACATTTCTTCAGCTGTCCCAATATTTTCCCATGTGTTCTCTGATAGTGACATCATAATGGTTTGAATGGAAATTGCTGCCAATTTGTGCACAGCAAGGTCCCACAAACAACAATAAGATAAATCACCAGTTAATCTGTTTTAGTGGTGTTGGTTGAGGGATAAATATTGGTCAGGACAATGAGGGAACTCCAATATACTTCATCTTATAGTGCCATGGGATCTTTTATGCCCGTCTGAACAGCCAGACGGAACCTCCGTTTAATGTCTCATTTGAGAGACTACACTTCTGACAAGGTAGCACTCTCTCAGTACTGCACTGAAGTGTCAGCCTAGACTATGTGCTCAAGTCCTATAGTGTGGTTTGAAGTCACAAGCTTCTGGCTTATAGGTGAGAGTACTACAACTGAGCCATGCTGACAAGAAATAAATATATCCAACCTCCTTTACAGAGGATTTGATGAGACCAGGATTGGCAAGGTAAGATTATAGGTAGGATGTGGATGACCTTAGACTGCCTCAGAGAACCTGTTAGAAACAGTTTGGTGGGAATTCCACAGCGTAGTAGAGAAATGCTTCCATTTTAAAAAGTAACTGAGAAGAATCCTCAACATGTATCAGTCCTGCTCCAGAAAGTATTATGGGGCACAATGGTTGGAGTGCATACATTGGTGAAGTACCAGTTAAATTGTCGGCTAATAAGGTTTAACCTTATTAGTTATTTACATTTCTGAGCTCCGCTCGAGAGAACTGCGAACTGTACACCAGTCTCTGACTTAGACATATGGAGCCTGAAGAAGGCTCCATTTGTGATTATACTATCATTACTCAACATGTGTCTTATCTGATGACTGAGCCTTAATGATTTAGGAAACATTAGCCCTACTGTAAAAAAAAAGTCCATTTATTTTGGGACTTAATGAAGACATTTTTTAAAAATTGCATTTAAAAAAAAATACATACCTTATTTCTTATTCAAGTTTTATACTTTTATATGAATAAATGCTTAGTAATAATTTCTGCCTTTTTTAACTATTAGTGGTTGAAGATTTAATGTCTTGCTTTAAATTCAGTGTGGTTATGACAGGTTTACTGTGACAGAGTCTGTATTGTTTACGTTGAAAGTTTTTTTTCCCACCAATTCCCTGCTCCCCCAAAGTTCTTGATTCCTTGGCGGATGGCAGTTGTCCTCTAATAACTTACACAAGTGGTAAAAATTCACTTGTAAGCCTTGACAATGGGTGTCAGTAGGTTATTCAACAATGGAGGCATCATAGCCAAGTCCGATCCTGCCCTTACTGAACGTCCATACGTGTGCACTTCCAGCAGAGGTTGATGGATAGCATTCAGGAGCAGAAACTTGCCAGTTTTTCCTTCCCATACTAAGTGGCACTGAGGCCAACTATAGCACGCCTACTGCCACTTTGCCTGAAATCAGCTAATTTAGTACAGATTGGGGAATCAAACCTGGAACCTTCCTAGTGGGTATGGCTCAAATACTCATTGAATGAACTTGCTGAGCCATTAGGGAATCCCTTTACCTTAGTTTCAAATGGTAATTTAATGTTAAATCAGATGGGTCTTTGATTTAAAGAACTGATTTGTTCCATTGTAAAGTCTTGTATGTTCAATACAGATATGCAAAGTGTTCATATCTCTGTCAAACTCCTATAAATTAAGATTTGTATCTTGTGACGTCTCGTCTGTTTAATTTTATTTTTATACTTATACAGAATACTGTTTCATCTGCAGAAATCTTCCTGTTAACCAGAAAGGTACATGCATTTTTTAAAAATTGATATGAGAAAGACGGGGAGTTCTCCAGAAGTGTTGGTCTTGACATCTCTGGTGTTAGAATCAAGAGCTTTGAAACAGTAAGAATCTCCTTCTGAAAGCCTGGAGAGTTTGTGAATTCCTTTTCTACAAGAATTTGTGCAAAGTGGAGATGGGTGGAATTTGCAACGCATTGTAAAGAACTTAGTTTTTGAAATGGACAAAGTTTTTGAACCAAATAAAAAGTCACCTTTACTGAGAGTAATTAGACATTGCAGACATTCTCATTGTGTTTCTGTTATATGTACATTGTACTTTTAATACTTTCTGTTTTTGGGCTTTGTTATACTATTTGTTTCAAAATAAAGTTATTAGCAACTTTACTTTGTAAATCATTGGTCTGTGTGGTTCTCTGCCATTTTGATGAGAATTGCTTAAAACTAAGTTCAATCCAATAAGTAGTTTACTGCAAATGGAGTAATTTTTAGCCCTTGGGTATGGCCCTCTGCAAGGCATGATTATAGAATAGGTACAGTTTTCAAATCATATGGAGCACAGATGTGCTTACAGGAATCGTTGTTACGAGAGAAGAAAGGATTAAAAACCCCAGAACTGTAGAACTTACAATTAACTGTGCAACTAATGCAGAGCTACAATCAACAAAGCCAATAGAATGTTGAATTTCAATGCCAAAACAGTAGACTATGGGCGCTAAATTGGGCCGTGTAGCATCCGTTGTTTCAGCGCTACGTGGCCTATCGAGGTGCCAAGATGGCATCTTGGCTGCACACGCACATTTCCAGTGTGATATGTGCCGGACGCCATCTTGGTATAGGAGTTAGCGCATGCGCAAATACCGAATGCCGGCTGCATGTAGAGTAAGGAGAAAATGGGTACAATCCATTGCTATTTAAAGGGACCAAGCAGGATTTACAGGTTAGTGGCTGGATTTTCGCTTCTGGCTGCCGAGACATTTGTAACTGTTTTTGGAAGTCTCCTATACTTGAATACTATGACTGGGGGACATAGCCTAGCATTTAGAGCCAGGAAATGCAGGAGTGAAGTTAGGAAATGCTTCTACATGCAAAGGGTGGGAGACGTTTGGAACGCTCTTCTGCAAATGGCAGTTGATGCTAGCTCAATTGTGAATTCTAAATCTGAGATTGATAGAAATCTGTGAATCAAGGGTATTAAGGGATATGGGGCTAAGGCGGGTAAATGGAGTTAGATCAGTGGTCCGTCATGGTCTCATTGAATGGTGGAACAGGCTCGAGGGGCTAAATGCCACTGCCACTTGCTGCTTCCTGATAGGCACCACCTTCTCTTGCAAGAAAGCGTGACGTGTGTCTGGGTGATGTGCCTGTCATGGTTGAATAGTTGTCAATGTGTGTGGCCTGTGAGTTGTGGGCAGGCGGCTTGCAACAGTGGCAATATGTGAGGGTGAGGGGAAGTACTGATGGAGAGAGTTTGTTGTTATGTGGGTGATGGGGGGTATAGTACATAGAGCAGTGGATGCGGCTAGTGGTGCAGTTGGTAGGAGACGCCACTTGACAGTTGAACTCACTCACCTTGACCACTCATGTCAAAGCATTGAACTTCTTCTTGCACTGCATCCATGTTTGTGGTGCTATGCGCCTGGCATTGACTTCGTGCTCTACTGCCTCCCACTGCCTTTTGGACATATGTCTGGAGGGCCTCTTGCCCCCCCCCCTTCCCCCTACCTGCGGATATAGGATGTTCCTCCTTCTGTCCACCTCTTGCACCAAGGCCTCTAGTGCATCATCAGAGAACCTTGGTGCACATACTCGCGCAGGCCTGGTACAAACTCAGATTGGTGAGGTCTGGCATGCAGATTGGAGGATTTGGCATTTAGTAGTGTGCAACCTTTATTCAATGCTTTAACATCAGTGTGTAAACTTAGGGATGGGAGCTGCATCTGTGTTTTACGTGTATGATGTCTAATCTCCGTTCAGACTCCATGCAGACAGCATATTGTTCTTTTTAGCAAATAACAGATACCGTCTACCTTTAAGAGATTTGAAGAGACATCCTCCCTTTAAGAGATTGGGGCTCCCCCTGTTGGTGGAAAGTGTGAATTGCACTGAATCGACGTGCCAGGCCTGGATTTGAACGCAGCTTGCAGGTGAGTACTGAGGCAGAATGAAGTTCTCGTCCTGCCTGTGCAGGGGCCATCGGGCATGGGTTAATAGCAGATCACGCTACCTATGCCCAATAATAGGCCCTATCGAATTTTTCCCCCTATAAGTCCGAGGAAGCCATGAAACCATACCGTGCTCTGGTCATACCACATCGTAGGTACTGTGTCCAGTTCCGGTTCCCGAGAGACAAAGGAGACATGAAAGCACTGGAGACAGTACAGAGAAGAGCAGCAAGTGATCGCTAGTGTCAGGGGTCCAAATTATAAGGAAAGACTGAGGAGATTTGGGCTTTTCAGCTTGGAATGGATCACTTGAAAGGTGGTCTTATAAATGTATATAAGAAATAAGAAGTGAATGGTATGGAAACAGTTAATCGGGAATACTACTTTAAATTAAACTGCAAGATAGGGCCAAAACTAGTAAAAGGTAACTTTAGGACTGATAGCAGGAGGCTCTTCTTCTCTTAGAGAGTGATCAACACTTGGAAAGGACTTCCAGGCAGAGTGGTTGAGGCAAAACCTGGAACCATTGAAGAAACTACTAGTCGTAGCAATGGGGGGAGTGTGGATTGTTTTGGATGGATGAATTAAGATGGATCGAATGGCATTCCCTATCCATAAGTATTTGTGATCTTATGAACTGATATTAGGATTGAGACCATAGGCATTTCATCTTTAGTAACTGAGAGATGTTCATACATTCACATTTTATTCCACTAATGATTTGGTGGATTTGGTGACCACGTTCCACCAGGAAGAAAAACAGAGAAATAATTTCAGAATGTCCTACTGGTTCCTGTTATTCCCTTTTAATGCAGGAGTATGCTATTATAGTTGCTTTCCACTACAGCCTAAGAAGTGAAATAACCTCAATTAGCATAAACATTGAGAAGATGGGTGCAAATTGATCAACAAACCTTTTTAAAAATAATTTATCATAACTAGTTGCAATGACTCATAATTTGGTTCTTGACCAGTAAAATATACCTGTGCACCTCAATATGGCAGCTGCTTAGGTTCCTAAATGTTTGCTGCTTAACATGGAGCACCTGTCAGAGGAAGCTTGTGCTCCAAAGTGTTGTGCCAAAGAACAAAAGCTTGTCTTCATGATTCCCCAAATGGTGAGTTCGAATTATAGTTGAGCTATCAGGGAAGGTATTTAGTAGTGACCAAAAACTTAGCCATGGGAGAAGCAAAATCAGTGCATGAATCACCTTGGGCCACTCTTGCACACCATGTAACAGCTGGTTACAGTGTGACATTGTCTGTCCTTTTGGCTGTGGTCTTAGAACCAAAGAGCCATAGATGTTTACAGCCTACTGTGTCCATGCTGACACTACTAGTGCAATCCAAAAACTAATCCCACTGTCCACACTATCTCCATGGCCCTATATTTCAAATATTTATTTAATGCTGTCTGCCTCAATCACTCCTTGTGTTAATTTTACACTCCAACAACCCTCTACAAGACCAAATTTCTCCTGACCCCTCTCCTCACTCCCTTTGTGACAATTTTAAATTAATGAGCCCTCATCACCGCATCCCCAGCCAAAGGAAATAGTCTTTCTCTATTCATTCTATTAAAACCCTTCAGCATTTTAAATACCTTTATTAGATCTCTCAGCCTTCTCTGCTCCAGTGGAAATAATCCTTGTACCTCAAGTTTCTCCTTATAAATATAGGTTCCCATCATGGATCTTTTACTCTGTACATTATGGCTTTAACTTCCTTTCTATAATGGAGCATTGAAAACTGCACACTCTTAACTTTGGCTAAACAATGTTTTGTATAAAGTTATCATTACTTCTTTACTCTTGTACTCTATGCTCTTATTTATGAAACTAAAATGCTAGTGGCCATGATATGTCCTGGAGACAAACAATAAAGAATGAAAAGAAAATATTTTTTAAAACTTTGCATACATCCTTTGTTGTTCACATATGATTTCAGTATTTATACACAGGCTGTGTTGACCTTGCTTTAAGTACATGCCTATGTTGAAAGAAATAAAAAGCTCAGCGCATGATCATTTTCAAATAATGCAGATATTGGACATACTCTACGACCTCATTAGCAGTAGCAGCATTAATAATATCTCCATGAGTGAGGTTGAGTGCATAACTCACAAGTGAAGAAGTTACAGGGAAATTATAATGAGCTTGAAAATGAACTTACTTTATTGCCTTTCCTTACTGCCTACAACATATTCTATTGATCATCCTATGTTTTTTTTCAGTTAATTTTTGTGCTAATCACAGTGAAGGATTTTAGTGTTATGAAATTGGATACATTTTGCTTTTTACCAGCAGTGTCAACAGCAAACAGTCCTAGATCAGGTTAGTATGGTTCAAGTGAAGGGTAAAACTCTCTCTGCTCTACCATAAGAGAAATAAATCACAGTGGTAGCAGTAATGAGCATAACATTTAATCACATACTTAGAGGAGAAGTTGAGAAGAGTGTTTTATGATGATAGTTGTTCTCGCTGTGTGAGCTGAGCAGAAAGTGCCAAGGTTCATTCTCATTTAGCAGCAACATCACCCATTAAAATCTGCTGTGATTTCTTTGCTACTGTACACTGCTGAGAGATTGTAGAAGAGACCATTGCTCTGGTATAGACAGACAAACAAAACTCAATTTCTTATTCCAGATTTCTAATGTTAAAGGCAATGAAAGAAATTAATATATTTTAATCCAGAATTAGGCTATTTTAGTTTCTCAAAGACGATGAAAGCAGAGTGATGGCAAACCCCTGATTCTGATTACTGCCAAATCATTGATCATTGGGAAGAGTGATTTCCCATAGGGAAATCAGCTGTGTGGCATTTTTTGCCAGCATTGACAGAGGTCTGAGAGCAGGCTGCCTGCAGGATTTCTTGGGCAAAAAAAGTATGACTTAAACTTCCTAACCTAGTTACTTTTGATTTGCAGTTTTAAGTGTTAGTCATAGGAGAAACAATGATCATCTAAATTTTGTAAACCAGCCAGTGTCACTCCCATAATTCATTTATGCCATAAGGACATTTCCTGTTTGGCGAGGTCAGATTGTGCTAGTCCTCATGATTTTTGTATTGTTGTCAATATTGGGGAAATGTAACATTGACAGTTATGACCTACAAAAGTGACTCAGATTATAACTAATTTAATAACAAACAACAGTGATTATTTTAAAGCTCCACAGTGGCAGTACATTGAGAGCTCCATTTGGATGGTGCATAAAAGCACCCCTTGAAAATTGTGACTGTAGGCGATACACTTTATGTAATTCTATGTAATTTTAGATTTTCAGATATTGAATTTTCAGACCTTCTAACTGGGGAAAATTTTATGAGGGTTAACATGCAGCCAATTACCAAAGGAGTGAGGGGTAACCACAGTGAACAGTTTTAGGGGTTGGGCTGTTACATTCCTTGAGTTGGAAGATCTGCATTTTAAACCAAAACCAACTAGAGATTATCATTCATTTTTTTTACAGTGAGACACACTGAAATAAGACTCAACAGGCGTTTAATTGCAGTGTGGTATATTTGACCTTAACAAGATGGCGTTAACGTACGGTCCATTTTGCTCACTGACCGTTCTAACATGGCGGCGCTACGGTGGCCGATAGACGCGGGTCACTTCGTACAGTCCACAATCTGGGAAAGCGCTTTGCGATAGCGGTATAGGGGAGGAAGATGGCGGAAGCTGTCAAAAGCCGAGCTTGGTCCTTATGGACGGAGTTTCCAGGTAATGATAAATGGAGTCATTAATGTTCAGATTAACTCGCTAGACTGTTAAACGGGAGGGTCTAGGTTCAGTTGGTGTGTGAGGGTGGGAGGCTGTGCCTCAGTGTTAGACCGGAGCCGGTGGGTTGTCCCGGGTTACCGGCCGCCAACTTTCTCTCAGCCCATTACAATTATATTGTAAGAAACTCCACACTTTATTTCCTAACCTCAGTTGATTGATGTGATTTTAATTTTTGATCAACACCCCCCTCCCCCAAATCCTTTTTATTCCTCCCGCCCTTTTTTAAACTGGTTTTGATGACTTTTGATTAGTCTTTTTCTTTTACCCGGCGCACAGAGAGAGACGTTGATCCGCCTCAGCCAAAAGACCGCCTGCCCGGGAGAGGACCGGGAGTTCAGTTTAATCAACGAGATAAAAGGTGTATCGGGGGCATTTATCACGATACTGATTCCCTTTGATTTGCAAATGATGTATTTTTTCGATGGGGTGAAACCACATTCTGCAACACTGGTGTGGTAAAAGCTGCAACTCGCTGTAAATCTTGCGTTGCTATGATCCTTCATCCTATTCTTTCACTTTTTTTTTTGTTTGTTGAAAGACATGAACCAAGATTTAAAACAAAACGACAAATGATGCCAACTGGAGGGAACCTTGTGGGAAAGTTAAAATTTCTGATGAGTGCAAGAAAACCCGTGGATTTTAGTCTGTTGCGGTAGTTGCATCACTGGGACTTGTTTCAACATTCAACAACTGTTCCCCTGATCACGGTGCAATCGGTATCCGTATCAAAGTTAGAGTGGATTGTACAATGGCTCAGAATGCTGATTTTCAAATTTTGTCTTTGTAATAAAGCTGCCATTACTTAAGTGACTGTAATCTGAATCTCTTGTTAAATCGGTGTGCATTATCGTATTTCATTTGGGTTTGTTTTAAAAACTTTTTTCAGTTCAGTACTGGATCTACTGATAAACTCCGTGTGAAACTTTGCATCAGACTCTGAGGGAAGTGGAAAAAGTGGTTTGTAGATAAATTGAGGACATAAATTCTACTAAATGGTATGTTAAGCATCTGAATTTGAAGTCTGGTGCTTGCATTACTTACTGGGCTAATATGAATTTAAAATGTCAAGGCACAGATCAAAAATATAATCTAGTGAAAAATGAATCGAGATATAAAAAGTAGCTAATTCAAAGCGTGATAAAATGTCTTGAACAATCTCCCAAGCAGTGTAGTAGAGGTGCAGAATTTAGGCGTGTTCAAAACACAGTTGATCGCTAGGCTGGGACATTCAGGATGTAATAATATTACGAGACCGATAGCTGCAGTTCGAGTTTCAACCAGACAATACTATGTTTGCATTTTGTGGCTTTTGCCTGCAGTTCTTTATCATCCTGTTCATAAAAGAACTCAGTACCTGCATGGATACAAGATTACGCAGCGCTCCCTTTTAAAAGTTGACACGATCTCAAGATTTAATCTGGTTGGTTTAAAATGTGCTTAGAGTCCAACGTACTCCCTGTGCACTTTGTAAACTAGGTTTCAGAATACTCTGATTTACACTCTGAGTTGTCAAATCCAACGTTATTACACTTCCATGGGAATCTGACACCACTTTATTCCAGAATCAGGCTGAGCCGTGTCTCGTGATTTACAGTGTAAGTTTAGTGTCTGTGCTAGGCGCAAATCACTTCACAATGAAACTAAACTTGTATTATTCGAAGGGTGTATTTATGATAGAGAGGTGAGATTCAATGAGTCAAATGACATTTTCTTGTTCTTCAGGTTATGATCTTAATATTGAGGTTTATGTGTTTTGCGTCTTGCTTAATGCATGCAAATCTCTGTATTTGTTAGTGTCTAATTAGTAATTTAAAGGAGCTGTGTTCCTTCTTTTTTCATTGCTGATAGAATTATAGGAAATATGTCAAAGATATGAAAAAAAGAAAGACATCTATTTATATGGACATTGGAATTATTGTGCATTGGATAAATAATCATTCCCGGTGGGTTCTGTTTCCCCTCTTTTACATCCCAGTCCCCTGGCAATCAACGGTGGAACCTTGGAGCTGTGAGCAACGCCACGGGAGAATTGTCAGGAATCCAGTGTGCGAGTTGCATTTTCTTTCAGGCTCTTATGATTTGCAATCCCGGCTGCAGTTTATATTACTGAGTGATCTTTTACACAAAATGTAATTGCGGTGTGACTGTTTCTATGAACTCTTCCTTTGTAAGTGAATAGTCACTTTTGCAGCCGTCTTCCACCATTTGTCAGTTTGGGATTAGAGGATTTATCTAGATTATCATGTGATGCTCACTATGGGAGAAGATAGACTGGTTCCAGCTAGTATATTTTGATGTTGTGAGGTCAGGACTTGAAGTTAAGGCTAGGCTGACAAACAGCAGGCAGAGATGTAGGTTTGTTGGGGGAAAAATCCCCAGACATAATATAGCGACTGTACCAAAGATAGTTAGAGGCAATTTCTTACAAAATTATGAGTAGCTTCCTCAGTTTTCAGACACTGGACAGCGCAGTATGTATGCATTGGTTGTGGAATTATAACTGCTGATCTATTGCATCAGTCATGATGTGATGGATGAACTGCAAAATGTAGTTTAGGTCTAGTTCTGAATATTGAACCCTGTGGCAATACTGGTATGTGTCCTTGTGGAGAGCAGGGGGGATTAAAAATGTATGGATAAATTCAAATTACCTGCTTCTGGGGCCAAATTTGTCTCTGATTTGCCTCCTTCAGCCTCTCTCCCTCTTTAAGATGTTCCTTAAAACCTACCTCTTTGACCAGTTCCTATGTTCCTAAAAAAGGGGAAATAGAAGTGATGGTCTCAGGTCTGGTACGGCAGCCAAAATGCGCACGCGGATAGACACAGGGAAACTCAAGTTACATAGATGTGGTTACATAGCAAGATTGGGATAGATATATCCTGGTGATAAACAGGGAATAGAGAGGAGACAATAGGAGGGAGTCCAAAGTTAAAATCAGGGGTCCTGTGGTGGGATAAAGTGGACGTAGATAGGGTGGCGTCAGCTTGGTGCTTCGACAAACTGATGTCCAGATTTGGAGATAGGTGTGGAGGGCAAGTGAGTCCAGAAGCTATTTGAAGGGTGGAGTACCAGAGGATGCACTGCTGGAGGTATTTCCATGGGAATGGACAGCCAGGAGGTGTGCAGAATTGATCATGGGGCAGAAAAAACAGTGGCGAAGAGTAGTGGAAATCTGGAACTCTTCTCTTTTCCCCTCCCTTCCTCCGCCCCCCCCCCAAAAAAAAAGCTGTTAGGCTGGGGGCTAATTGAAAATTTAAAAACCGAGATTGATAGATTTTTGTTGGACAAGGCTATTACGGGTTACGGAACCAAGGCGGGTAGATGGAGTTAAGATACAGATCAGCCATGATTTAATCGAATGGCTGAACAGGCTCGAGGGCTGAATGGCTACTCCTGTTCCTGTGTATCAGGCTGAAAGAGAAGGCTTCTTTGCTGTGGGCAGTTTATGGATTTGTGAAAAAAAATCAGTTGTCTGGTTATTGTTGAGTCTGTCAGTGGACAACAGTCTCTATGTATGCTGATTTACTTCTTTCATCTCCTGCCATTAACTTCCCTACCTAATCTTGTGACTAATCGTATGAATCAGTACTATGTGTGAAAATGTGCCAAAAAACAGATTAAGGGCTAGGTTGTCTTGTGATGCAGTATGCTATTCACTCTTGTTCCATTGCATGCGTGTTAAAACTAAATTCCTATTGAAGGATTACCAACACCTCTCTATATAAAGGATTGTATGAGGCAACCTTCCTCACCTTATTTTTCATTTGCGTGAATTTTTGTATTAACAAGGGTGAATAATGACAATTTCGCAAGAATTCAACAAATTGAACTCTTTACAGCCAATCAATTAGATCAGCTTAGTGATTTACTTAGTTATCTATTAGTCTCTGTATAAACCATCTGAACATCTCTACAGGGTAAAAATATCACTGTACGTATCCCTTATTATTGTCTGTATCAACTGCTTGAAGCCCTCAGTAGGATTAATGCCTGGATTCCCTTACAGATGCCCATTACCCTATTACATTATTCATCCCTGGCCATCTATTCTGTGTGGCTATTGGATTGTGCCATCAATAATATGGGATGATTTAGGAAATATCAGTTTCCTTCATCGTTGCTGAGTCAAAATCCTGGAACTCGCTACCTAACTGCACTGTGGGGGGGAACCTTCACCACACAGACTGCAGTGGTTCAAGAAGGGGGCTCATTACCAATTTTTTCAAGGGCAATTAGGGATGGGCAATGAATGCTGGCCTTGCCAGCGATGCCCACGTCCCATGAACAAACAAAAAAAAAAGTTATGGCACAAGACTACAGAGCGTACTGAGGCTATTAATGTTCAATGTGCAGCTGATTTAATATTTCAAAAAACCTTTGGGGGAAGGAGCGAGGAAAAAAATTAAGAATGCACTTGTTGAACTGTTAACTATTATTGATGGACTCTTTGCCTAGGGAATATACAGAGCATCAGGACTACCTGATTAGGGCGTGAATAATATCTGCTGTAGCCATAGAGGTCTTTAAGATTATGAAAGGGTTTGATAGGGTAGACGCAGAGAAGATGTTTCCACTAGGGGCCATAAATATAAGATAGTCACTAATAAATCCGATAGGGAATTCAGGAGAAACTTCTTTACCCAGAGAGTGGTTAGAATGTGGAACTCACTACCACAAGGAGTAGTTGAGGCAAATAGTATAGATGCATTTAGGGTGAAGCTGGATAAATAGACGGGGGAGAAAGGAATAGAAGGATATGTCGATAGGGTATGGAGCATAAACACCGGCATGGACCTGTTGGGCCGAATGGCAGTGTTGCTTTGTAATTCTTATTTGACTAGTTCCACTAAAATATGACTAATTTTACTTTGTCACGCAGTTGGCAGATATGGTAATGCAGAGCAAGATAACAGAACTGAAAAACTTTCAACGCTCCTTTAAGGTAAGCATTAAAAAGGCAAATATTCATTTCCATTTGACAGAAGCAGCTTCTGGGAACACAGTAATCAGAGGATTCATGCCACTGACTAAGAACCATGAAGTTTCTGGAATTGTCATGTGTGTCTTTGACATTTTAGAATCATAGAATCATAGAAAGGTTACAGCACAGAAGGAGATTATTTGGCCCAATGAGTCCGTGCCGGCTCTATGCAAGAGCAATCTAGCTAGTCCTACTCTCCCGCCCTATCCCCGTAGCCCTGCAAATTTTTTAGTTCCGTTTTGAAGGCCGTGATTGAATCTGCCTCCACCACCCCCTCGGGCAGTGCATTCCAGATCCTAACCAATCGCTGTGTAAAAAAATAAGTTTTTCCTTTGGTTCTTTTGCCAATCACTTTAAATCTATATCCTCTGGTTCTTGACCCTTCTGCCAATGGGAACAGTTCCCCTCTATCTACTCTGTGTAGACCCTTCATGATTTTGAGTACCTCAATCAAATCTCCTCTCAACCTTCTCTGTTCCAAGGAGAACAACCCCAGCTTCTCCAGTCTCTCCTTAACTAAATTCCCTCATTCCTGGAATCATTCTAGTAAATCTCTTCTGCGCCCCCTCTAAGGCCTTGTGTAATTTGGGGGAAGAAATTGAACCAATTGGGTGGTGTAGAGAAGGGAGAAGATAAGATGCATGCTCGTAATGCAGAGGTATATTTTTAGACATGCAAAGTTTGTGATTGTGCAGTATGTGGGATTATTTTATTTTTGTCTAAACTGTAAATGAATAAGAGGAAAAACTAGAGACTAGCATGGGGAAATAATTGAGTTTAAATATTTTAATAATGTAAATTTCAATAGTGTTTGTCACGCATACAATTCTGATGGCTTGCAAGTCAAATCTGAATATTCAGCAATTACGCACCAATATCCATCATAAAATGATGTGCCTGCCAGTTCCCTGCTACTGTTTAAGCTAAGGCAGTGATTTTTGGAAATTGTAAGCTTCAAAACATGGTAATGGCATTCGACAATAACAGCGACTGTGATGTGATAGTAGTACAGGACTCTGCCTGTTGTCTGACTGGAGAAAGGCTTTGAATAAACATACTGGAGAAATGGTATGCCTGTTGAGGTTTTTTAAAAATCAGATTGACAAGTACTGGAAAATTAATATTTCATGTAAACATGCACTTTTAATGTAATGAGTGCAGAATGCTTCATGTTCAAATTATAGGGAGCAATTACTCTTAAAGTTGCCTCAGTGTACCAATATAAAATAGAGTGTGAGATTATTAGGCATTTTAAAGACAATATAATGGAAGAACATATGGGGCTCAATTTTAAAATGGCGGCGGGGGGTGGGGTCAATGGGTGCGCTGCCCCAACTAATAAAAACTTACCTTTCCCCACGCGATCGCGACTTAATTGGTGGCCGATAATCTTGTTTCCGGGTTTGCCATCCAAAAGCTGCACAGTGGCGGATTGCGCACCCGCATGAAAAGGCTGTCAGCTGGAGCATCTGGATTTAAAGGGCCATTGCTCCAATGGATTTTGCTGGAGCAAAGAGCCAGAAGACATAATGGAGCAGCACAGGGGCAAGGCTACTCCAAGATTCAGCGTGCCTCACTTCAGCTGCTACTGGCCAGGGTGAGGAGGAGGAGGGAACAATTTTACCCGGCCGACAGGAGAAAGCGCCCTGCCTCTGCCACCAAGAAGGCCTGGCTCGAGGTGACAGTGGAGGTCACCAGCAGGAGCAACATATCCTGCACCTGGGTCCAATGCAGGAAGCGTTTCAATGACCTAACCAGGTCAGCAAAAGTGAGTACACTTACTGATTCTCCTACATTCCGTGTTGCACATCACCCCTGCCCACCACCCCCCCCCACCCCCAAACACATCCTGCACTGCCAAGACTAATCCCACATCACTCCTAACACCCACTTGAGACTCATCCTCAACTTACCTGCACCTCCTGAGCACTTCCTCACCTCCCCATTTGTGACCCCACCACTACCACTCACCCCAGTCCTGATCCAATGTGATGTCTCTGTCTCATACTCACCCTCTGATGCATCTCTTTCATGGTCAGCCTCACCCAAAGCAATGCATTCATCGGTTGGCCACTTCACCATCACTCACTCACATGTCTGTACTTTCTCCCCTTCTAGAAGAGAGCGTAAAATGCACGTGAGAGTGCGAGGACTGGAAGGGGGCCACAACAAATAGTGGTCCTCACAGACACTGAGGAGGAGGCCCTGGAGATCAGCCTCATCCTTGTGTGCCTGTCCCTCAGGAATGCCGAGACTGGCACCCCACAAATGTCTGGTGACACAACTTTAACATTCATCACACACAACATGAATTGATGTTAACAATGCTTGCAACGTAGAACACCTCAGTACGCTCATCGCAACATGACACATCTGTGATGATGAATAATATTGCCTTCTGTTCTCTTACAGGCCCTTCAATGACCGCAGTGACGGCAGAGGGCGATTCCTCAGAGGACCTGCCGGCCTCTGAAGGCAAACCATCACATCTTAGCGAACCACCCACCAGCACAGAAACTCACACCTCGGTGGGTCCTAGTCCTCAGTTAGTTGGGTTGGCACCTGGTGAGTCACCACACACAAGTGAGCACGAACAGACACTGGTGGCAGGGGCAGCTGTGGAGAGTCCGCGTTGGTGTGCATACTCGTCTTCAGGCTCTGCTCAGTTGGACGCAGATGCTGAACCCCGGGGGTCTTCTTTTAAAAGGATAATAATCGAGGGACAGCAGTCCATTTGCGAGGTACTGGAACAGGTGCCACGCACACGCTCCACAATAGCCCAGAGGATGGAGGAGTCCAATTCCAGCATTAGTGGAGTGGTGGCACAGGTACGGGAGAGAATCTCTGAGATAGTGTCACAGGGACGTGAGCAACTGTCTGAGATAGTGTTGCAGATTAGTGCGGGAATGTCTGCGATGGAGAGAAGGCTAGCCTCCGTTGAGCTTCAAGCACGGCTCACAAATGAGTCCATTCAGGCCCTGACAATGGCCTTTCGGACTCACGGTGAAGAACATTCTGCCGCCTTAAACAGGCAGACAGAAACTTTACAACTGGGCTTACGTGTCCTCCAAACTGTTCTCCAGCAGGGTGGTAGGAGTGATGTGGGCCTGGTCCAGGAGAAGGATGATGGTGAGAGGGGACATGGAAGCGGGGAAGCCAATCAAAGCGCTCCTACGTCTCACCCGATGCCCCCCTCTCAACCAGTACTTGCAATTCTGCCTCCTCTCCAGGTGGCCGAGTCTGCCCCTGCACAGGTGCAAGCGGAGCAATCTTTAGAGGGGCCCTCACAGGCTCCAAAACCCAGAGGGCGCAGGCCGGAAGCATCTAAGCAGTCCGGCCATGGACATGAGCAACCTGCCACTACCTCTGCTGCAGCCACAGTGGATGGACCACTTAGAAGCTGTAGGAAGAGAAAGGCTAAGGATTTGTGATCACGAAGGGTATGCACAAGGGTGTCTGACAGACTGTCATGTTTTTCGTTTATATTTGTTTTTTGTTAAAGTCACATTAAATGTTATCATTCTCACCACTACTACCACGTCTTGCCCATTCTTGACTGGCTTTTGTGATAGCACCCTTTCATGTGCTTCATCATGAATGGTGACACTTGATGCCACCCAGTGGGTCACTTTACAGTGGTTGTATGTGTAGTTGCAGGACTGTTTTGTGCGGGGAGGGGTGCTGGTGTTGGCGCTACTCTTTCCAGTGGTGTGAGGACTGGACTCTCTCACTTTCTGATATTACAAGAACCGTTCACATATGCGTGACTCCCTGGCCTCATGAGCAGCCAGGTGAGCCGCTGCTCCGCCTATGGGTTCCTCCTCCTCAATGTGGATGGCGCATGAGGGGATGGGGCCTCCTCAACCGGTACCCCTCTCTGTTGTGCCATATTGTGCAGGACACAACACACTGCTATAATGTGACCCACTCTCGCTGGTGTATATTGAAGCGCTCCCCCAAAACGATCGAGGCACTAAAATCGTAACTTGAGCAGCCCTATCGCATGTTTAGCTATAGACCTGGTGGCGATGTGGCTGTCGTTGTATCGAAGCTGTTGCTCATTGATGGGGTTCCTCAGAGGAAACGTGAGCCACGTGTGCAGGGGGTATCCCTTGTCCCCGAGGATCCAGCCCTTAAGGGTGTTCAGTGCGTGGAAAAGGCCCGGGATGTTGGATTCCCTCAGGATGAATGAATTGTGGCAGCTGCCAGGGAATATGGGCACACAAGTGAAAAAATCTTTTGTGGTGGGCACAAACGAGCTGAGCATTGATGGAGTGCTATCCCTTCCTGTTGATGAACAGTCCTGGCTATTGTGGAGGTGCTCGTATTGCTATATATGTTCAATTGATTGCACCCTGTACAGGTGGGAAGCCAGCCACAGAGTGGAATCCCACTGCCCACTCCAGTCGGGCTGAGGTCGTCCATGGGGAAGTTGACGTATTGCGAGGCCCTGCGAAACAAGCCGTCGGTGACCTGCCTTATGCACTTGTATGCAGACAACTGAGAGTCCCAGACAGTGTCTTCAGTGGCACCCTGGAATGATCTGGAGGCGAAGAAGTTGAAGGCAGTGTTGACTTTAACTGCGATGGGTAATGAGATGCCGCCAGGCCCAGCAGGGAGAACTCAACATGAAGGAGGCTGTAGATGTCTGCGATCACCTGGCGACTCACTCTTAACCTCTGTATGCACTGCTCCTCAGAGAGGTCCAGGAAGCTGAGCCTTGGTCTGTAGACCCTCTGACGAGGGTAGTGCCTCCTGTGACATCGCTTCCTCTGTGTTCTTGTGCAGGTGCCTGTGGTGCAACACTGTCTTGTGGAGCTCCAAGTGGCGGAAGTGCACGCCGTGCCTGGCTAGGATGCTGATGTTCCTCGTCCTCAGATGTACTAGTGAATGCAGCCATGGTGCCCCCTCCATCCTGATGGTATGAGTTTGAGGGGGTCTGGAAAGTTGGTAAATATGTGTAAACAGAACAATTCTGAGTGGAAACCAAGAATTCTCAGTCTAAACACAAAGATCTCCCAGCCAAATGTTTGTCTGAGAGAACCGAGCACCCTGCTGCAATAACTCACCTTTTATCTCCATCTGTCAAACAGGGATTTAAATGTCCATATGGCTGCCGGCTGAAACACAACTCCATCACCATGGCGTGTTTCACATGGCACGGGAAACACGTTGAGGCAAAGTTGAAATCGCTTGCCTTCAATCTAAATTACATTTATTAATTTTTTAATGACTTTAACTAGTTGATTCAGTGGTTTAAATATCTCCCCGCCAGCTTTAATTGCCAGCGGGACTTCCAGCTTGTAAATTGAGCCCATGGTGTCAGCATGATGAACAGTGAAAGTACTAACTCCTGGATTTAATTCTGATAAATCTGCCTTTGTTTACAGGCAATGAGTTTATTCTTATCTCTGTCTATTTAGTTCTCTTAATGTGGCTTATGCTTTGAAAGGAGTTCATTTTCTTTCCTAGTAGGAGTCAGTACTTCTAAAATAGAAAGGTGCAAGTGGAAGCTTCCTGCAGCTTGTTGAGAATCCTATCAGAAAGATGGCACATGGTGAAACCTATATATCTCTGTCTGAAGTGAAGTCATGAATTCCTCTATTCTTTAAAAAGTGCAGGACTGAAGGTCCGGTGTGGGAAGATGCAACTTCCTGATAACTGTATAGCTCAGAGCCACTGAAGTGATGAAAAAAGCGTAGACTATTTCATAATGGCAAAGAGCAATGAACAAAAAGAGGAAATAGTGAGAACGGTAGAGCTCACAATTTTTAAACGCTAATACAACTCGACCCTGTTATAAATTCAGTTCCACACCAAATAAGGCAATCAAACAATCGTTTCTGTATGCACCAAGTCGAATTGCTACACAACCCTGGAGATGCAGGTAAATTGTTATAGTATGGCAGCCGGATAGAACATTGTCCTTTCGCCTGATATTTAGATTCAGATACAATCCAGACTGGACTGAAAGTGCCCTCTCTTGCCTAACTTTGATGGTTTCAAGTGGGACAGTGGAAAGTTGGGCAGTTTTTTGTTTGCAGAACATATACCATTTATGCGGGTATTCTAGCAGACAGTAAAGTGCCTTGGTGTCAGTTCAGGGACTATTTTTGAGTGGGAATGCACTTTCCTGCTAACTGTAGATAGCATCTATTTACCTGGTGCTTGTGGTTTCTTTGCTCATCTGTCTCTTCCTAGGCTTTCCATCTCTTATTCTGTCTGCAATGTATCTCCAAAATGTGTTTTGCTCTCAAGCACTCTGCACTAGAGTCCTCCTCGTGAAGAGTGGGACAGCTTGACAAAGCTACATCCTCTGCATCCCATTGATGTGAAATGAATTGCAGTTGTATTAAACCCCTACTCAGCCCAAATTTATGCAAAGAAAATATGAACTGCTCGAGTTTGAAAAGGAAATTTCTATAAATTCAGATAACCCCGAAAAAAGATTTCACATATGGAATTAGTGATTAAAAAAGACATGCGCCTGACTTCACTCACTGTTTCCTGTGGTACATGCTCGGTAATTACTGTCTTCCGTAACTGAGTTACACGGTTGCTTCATTTGGAGAAACAAGATTAATTGTAGTCCTCTATAAAGTATACATTGTAAATGCTGCATTAAATAAGAGGAGGAGAATTGATTAAAAGAAGAGGGTGGAGTCATAGATGCTGGTCGGTGTCAGGTGATGCCACCCCGTTGTATTGAATATCTAATTTCTGTGTCCAGCCAGTGACAAATAGAAGTCAGTAAGACCCAGCAGAAAATATCAGAAAATGAGGGAGGGGTGGAATTTTAAAAAAAAACAGAATTGCAGCCTGCATTGATACTGTGAAACTAAAATATAAAGGCTTCTCTTTCTGCCACCCCCCCGACCCCGCACTGCAACAATCCAGGGTCAATAATAGCAGGAATGGGCAAGTTTTTGCTGAAAGGAATCCTGAAATTCTGGTTTCCATTCTTTTGTATATAAAAATAGTGATTAATCTGGTAACATATAGGCCATTTCATTATGTTAACATCACAGCGAGCTGATCTGGTCCTTATCCAACTTTCAGCGGATTGAAAAAGTTAGAAATGGGAATCCATGCTGATTTTTTTTTCCTGTCTGCTGTTGGCTCATTGGGCAAATGGACAATGTAATTTAGTACTGATCTATACCAGGTGAGGACAAGATTGGGCTCTGTTGTGATGCCCTCACAATCGAATAGCCTACTGACACTTGCTGGGCAGACTTGCTCCTGAATAATGAGCACTTGGGAAGGGGACCACACAGCAATTGTTGCACAAGGAACCATATCCCAGAAAGGAATGAATGCCCTTGGGAGAGAGGGGGAAAATGGGCAG
Organism: Heptranchias perlo; assembly: GCF_035084215.1. Lineage (NCBI taxonomy): Eukaryota > Metazoa > Chordata > Chondrichthyes > Hexanchiformes > Hexanchidae > Heptranchias > Heptranchias perlo. Next base: position 25,987,969 of record NC_090333.1, read on the forward strand.
AAAAAATAATTTCAAAGAACTGCTATACAACAATTGATGAATAACTTCAATTATGAATGAAGTAGCAGAGCATATGGAATAAAACAGATTTTCCGGTGATATTGAAGGAATATACATAAAACATTGGCTCAGATTTTGTTGTGAAAATAACGGTGAGGCTAACGGTGCTCACCATTATTTATGTGCAAATCGGACAGTAACTTCTGGCGAGTGGAGAAGTGCAGTTAAACGCGAAAATCTGGAAGTTGCTGTCTGAGATGCACCACTCCTCCGTAAGCTGCGAGAAAACAGCATCTGGCTCCCCATTCAAATGTATTGAACTGCGTGAGGTTCCTGTACTGATGTAGATACGGGCTAAACTTGCCACAAAAAGTTAGGGCTTGTCCATTCCAGTCTAAGCACCCTTTCAACGGTGTGATAAGTCTTAATCACTGCCAAAAAACCTCTCTGGTACTGAAAATTAACTTTTGAGTGTGGAGTCTCATTCCTTCAGCTTTTAATTGTTGGAGATTTAACAAAAAAGTAAATAATTTTTTTATTTTTACATTTTCTTTCTGTCTCTTTTATCTCTCTCTCTCTCTCTCTCTCTCAATCCAATCTTTCTCTCCCTCTCGTTATTTTGCTTTCCGTACCTGATTTGACGTTGAATTCACGATTCTAACTTACACTTCCTGGTTCAGACTCTGTGCTGCTTATTAATGATTCTTCAATCTGATTGTTTAAGACGACACACAGTTGCTTGCCCTGTTCACACAGGTCCCAGATGCCCTGTAGAGGGTGCTGCGCCTCTTGGCTCTCCCACTGACAGCAACTTGCTCTACAAAACCCGATGGAAAGTCTACGGGCAAGTGCAAGTCTAACGAACGGCTAGTGCTGTTCATTCACCGCTCACAGCAAAATCTGGCCCATTATGTATAACTCTGTGTAGCCATAAACAATTAACTTAAGGGGGAGAGGCAGCAGATGGCTAACGCTGATATTAAACTCTGCTGTGAAGTGGTTTTGTCTGCAGTTTCCTACATGGTGAGTTTCTGATTTTAGCTATATTATTAGAAAGATACTGAATACAGGATTTCCCTATAAAAGGGAAAAAGGAAAGAGTCAAACGGATGAACCAATGTGGATTGCTTTTATGGATGATTAAATAGTGTTGTTGGAAGAGACTGAGGAATTAGCTACTTACTTGCCATCTGGATCGGATACTGGGGAATTTGGAATTTACATCAAGGGAAAGAAAATAGTTTGAATGGAGAGCCTCTTGCTAAGTTATTTTCCCCCTAAATACTGTTTTTACTGCTGGGTTGGAAAACTTCTTGGGCTGGTCATACACTCTGTTAGTGCACTGTGCTGTAGAGTGGTAGGGTGTGGACGTTTGTGGTGTTTCCACGTGTTGAACTCCCAAACTAAGCCAGTATGTTCTGGACAGTGAGTCAACTCTGGCTGTTCGTGCGCATATTCAATATTACAGGTCACAGAGCAGCATTATCCAAACTACTGCCTGTGCGCTTTTGCGGAGGGAGAAGTATAGTGAACAGGGACTTTAGAACACAAAACTATAATCTATAAAACGAGAGGGGGAGAGAATTCCCCATTTCCCCCCCCCTCAAAAAAAATCCTCAGTTATAGCCTTGTTTTCTGTTGCTTTCACCATTGCCTGAGATAATACTCTGACACTACAATTGAGTGCTTTTCTGTGTTTTTCTGTGTAATTGATTGCTACTTACATTTGCATAGCGCTAGACTCTCCCTGATCCCTGTAAGTGATTCGAACAACAGCAGCTGCTCTATTCGTCCAGCTACCAACTGTCCTGAAGAAATTACCCAGAATTCACAGACAAGACCAGGTATCAAATACATGCCTATTTTCCCCTTTGGGCAACTATTTCTATACTTCAACAAAAGCAAAGTACTGCGGGTACTGGAAACCTGAAATAAAAACAGAAAATGTTGGAAACGCCCAGCAGGTCAGGCAGCATCTGTGGAGAGAGAAAAAGAGTTAACGTTTCATCAGAAATATATTTCTATACTTAATCTGCTCTACAAAAGCATGTATGTTGGTTATTTCAATGTCTACTGTTAGTTTCAAAATATGACCTTGAGTCAAATGAGAATTGTTAAGATGAAAAGCAAAGCCAGCTTGCATTACCTTTCTCTTTCAAATGCTCACCAGGCTGCTGTGCATCTCCAGTAGATTCTGCTTTTTTAAAAAAAAAATTAAAGAATTTATTTATAAGTGCTGTACCAGAATTTATTTGTTTTATAAATTATGTTGCTGAAATGTTCTTGACCTGCATTTGGGGCTTTTCCACGTGGTTCAGTAGTGGTGATGCTTGTAATGCTTTACCTTTATTTTTCACCATCACATGCACCTCCCTCCACAGAGGCCCTGCCATCAGTATATTTATACTCCCATGAAACACTCCTGACTATATAGGACTTGACCATCTGTCTAACTCTGCATCTGTGAACTATGCAGCCTTGCTGAGCATTAATGAAACGTGTCCACGTAGAGTGGCTAGTTGAGAGCTTGGATTTAGATGGGGTTCACATACTCCTATCCCAGGAGTTGGCAAATGGCTGCTTGTCATTTGTTCAAGAACTACAGTGGTAATTCCATAGTCTGCTACAATAAATTCTGTCATATCGGAGGGACTGACGCTCATTTCTGAATGACCGATCCATTCCCATATGACCACCTGAATGTTCCCAAAATACTACTGGAAAAACTGTTTTAAAATATTGCTTGCTTTACATAATTTCCCTGAAATCTGTCAGGGCCTTCAGAGGTCACAGATTGAAAATAACATGATTTCAGTTTTGCTGCACCAGTGTTTTAATTAAAATATTTGCCTTCCTGGGGCATGATGATACAGTGAAGTACAGTGGTACAACATAGGTTTGTGCATGATTTCCCTCTATTGTAAGCTCTTGATTTTGCTGGCAGTGCTGTAGAAAAGTGCCGAAGCAAAGCTGGACATTTCCTCATAGGGAAAAGTTGTAGGCCAGATTTTACACTCTTTCATATCTCTTAGCTGGCTATAGATTAGCATTATTAGAAAGAAAGAATTTGAATTTATATAGCGCCTTTCACGATCACAGGACGTCGAAAAGTGCTTCGCAGACAATGAAGTATTTTGAAGCGTAGTCGCTGTTGTAATGTAGGGAAATGCGACAGCCACTTTTTTTTATTCATTCATGGGATGTAGGCATTGCTGGCAATGCCAGCATTTATTGTCCATCCCTAAATGCCCTTGAGAAGGTGGTGTGAGCCGCCTTCTTGAACCACTGCAGTCCGTGTGGTGACGGTTCTCCCACAGTGCTGTTAGGTAGGGAGTTCCAGGATTTTGACCCAGCGACGATGAAGGAATGGCGACATATTTCCAAGTGGGGATGGTGTGTGACTTGGAGAGGAACCTGCAGGTGGTGTTGTTCCTATGTGCCTGCTGCCCTTGTCCTTCTAGGTGGTAGAGGTCGCGCGTTTGTGAGGTGGCTGTCGAAAAAGCCTTGGCGAGTTGCTGCAGTGCATCCTGTGGATGGTACACACTGTAGCCACAGTGCGCCAGTGGTGAAGGGAGTGAATGTTTAGGGTGGTGGATGTGGTGCCAATCAAGCGGGCTGCTTTGTCCTGGATGGTGTTGAGCTTCTTGAGTGTTGTTGGAGCTACACTCATCCAGGCAAGTGGAGAGTATTCCATCACACTCCTGACTTGTACCTTGTAGATGGTGGAAAGGCTTTGGGGAGTCAGGAGCTGAGTCACTCGCCGCAGAATACCCAGCCTCTGACCTGCACTTGTAGCCACTGTATTTATGTGGCTGGTCCAGTTAAGTTTCTGGTCAATGGTGACCCCCAGGATGTTGATGGTGGGGGATTCGGCGATGGTAATGCCGTTGAATGTCAAGAGGAGGTGGTTAGACTCACTCTCGTGGAGATGGTCATTGCCTGGCACTTGTCTGGTTCCATTCGCAACCCCTCAGATAATGAAGCAGTCTGTGCCCGCATGCAGCAAGACCTGGACGATATCCAGGTTTGAGCTGATAAGTGGCAAGTAACATTTGCGCCAGACAAATGGAACTGAACACTGTAATCATCAGCGAACATCCCCATTTCTGACCTTATGATGGAGGGAAAGTCATTGATGAAGCAGCTGAAGATGGTTGGGCCGAGGACACTGCCCTGAGGAATTCCTGCAGCAATGTCCTGGGGCTGAGATGATTGGCTTCCAACAACTACCACCATCTTCCTTTGTGCTAGGTATGACTCCAGCCACTGGAGAGTTTTCCCCCTGATACCCATTGACTTCAATCTTACTAGGTTCTCCTACTAGGTGCCACACTCGGTCAAATGCTGCCTTGATGTCAAGTGGCAGTCACTCTCACCTCACCTCTGGAATTCAGCTCTTCTGTCCATGTTTGGACCAAGGCTGTAATGAGGTCTAGAGCCGAGTGGTCCTGGCGGAACCCAAACCGAGCAACGGTGAGCAGGTTATTGGTGAGTAAGTGCCGCTTGATAGCATTGTTGACGACACCTTCCATCACTTTGCTGCTGATTGAGAGTAAACTGATGAGGCGGTAATTGGCCGGATTGGTTTTGTCCTGCTTTTTGTAGACAGGACATTCCTGGGCAATTTTCCACATTATCGGGTAGATGCCAGTGTTGTAGCTGTACTGGAACAGTTTGGCTAGAGGCGCAGCTATTTCTGGAGCACAGGTCTTCAGCACTACAGCCGGGATGTTGTCGGGGCCCATAGCCTTTGTTTTATCCAGTGCATTCAACCGTTTCTTGATATCACACGGAGTGAATCAAATTGGCTGATGACTGGATTCTGTGATGGTGGGGATATCGGGAGGAGGCCGAGATGGATCATCCACTCGGCACTTTTGGCTGAAGATGGTTGCAAACGCTTCAGCCTTGTCTTTTGCACTCGTGCTGGACCCTGCCATCATTGAGGATGGGGATGTTTACAGAGCGTCCTCCTCCCGTTAGTTGTTTAATTGTCCACCACCATTGATGACTGGATGTGGCAGGACTGCAGAGCTTTGATCTGATCCGTTGGTTGTGGAATCGCTTAGCTCTGCCTATAGCATGTTGCTTTTGTTGTTTAGCATGCATGTAGTCCTGTGTTGTAGCTTCACCAGGTTGGCAACTCATTTTTAGGTATGCCTGGTGCTGCCCCTGGCATGCTCTTCCACACTCCTCATTGAACCAGGGTCGATCCCCTGGCTTGTTGGTAATGGTAGAGTGAGGAATATGCCGGGCCATGAGGTTACAGATTGTGCCGGAATACAATACTGCTGCTGCTGGTGGCCCACAGCGCCACATGGATGCCCAGTTTTGAGCTGGTAGATCTGTTCTGAATCTATCCCGTTTAGCACGGTGGTAGTGCCACACAACACGTTGGATGGTGTCCTCAGTATGAAGACGGGATTTCGTGTCCATAAGGACTGTGCGATGGTCACCCTTACCAATACTTTCATGGACAGATGCATCTGCGACAGGTAGATTGGTAAGGACGAGGTCATGTAGGTTTTTCCCTTGTGTTGGTTCGCTTACCATCTGCTGCAGGCCCAGCCTGGCAGCTATGTCCTTCAAGTCTCGGCCAGCTCGGTCAGTAGTGGTGCTACCGAGCCACTCTTGGTGATGGACATTGAAGTTCCCTGTCCAGAGTACATTCTGTGTCCTTGCTACCCTCAGTGCGTCCTCCAAGTGGTGCTTAATATGGAGGAGGACTGATTCATCAGCTGAGGGAGGGCGGTAGGTGGTAATCAGCAGGAGGTTTCCATGCCCATGTTTGACCTGATGCCAGGAGATTTCATGGGGTCCGGAGTCAATGTTGAGGACTTCCAGGGCCACTCCCTCCTGACTGTATATCACTGTACCGCCACCTCTGGTGGGTCTGTCCTGCCGGTGGGACTGGACATATCCAGGGATGGTAATGGAAAAGTCTGGGATGTTGGTTGAAAGATATGATTCTTTGCGCACAATAAGGTCCTACAAACAGCAATGAGATAAGTGACCAGATAATCTATTCTTGGTTGTGTTGGTTGAGGGATAAATGTTGGCTAGGACACCGGAAAAATTCCCTGCTCTTCTTTGAATAGTGCCATGGAATCTTTTACATCCACCTGAGAGGACAGACAGGACCTTGGTTTAACATCTGATCTGAAAGATGGCATCTCTGACTGTGCAGCACTCCCCAAGTACTGCACTGAAGTGCTGGCCTAGATTATATGCTTGAACCATAACTGTCTGACTCAGAGGTCAGAGTGCTACCACTGAGTCAAGGCTTTTGCATCCATCTGAGGAGGCAGATGGGGCCTTGGTTTAATGTCTCATCTGAAAGATGGAACCTCCAATAATGAAGCAGTTACTTGATACTGCATTGAAGTGGCGACCTGGATTTTTCTGCCCACCACCTTCTAACTCGGGCGAGAGTGCTGCCATTTGAGCCAAGTTGACACCCATCATTGATGGGATAATGTCTGATGAGATTGAATCTGCTGATTAACACTACACCTCCTAATATGGTGATGGTGAAATGAAAGACTAAAAACAAAATTACACATAGCAAAAACTGGAGTGGGCAGCAGATGATGTTTTACTTCATAGCAGATGTAGATTGTTGTGGATAAGTGAGCTTGTTACCTCTAGCAGATTAAATAAAAAGGGATGAAAATAAAAATAATTTTGCGAAATTATGTTGTATATGGGAGAGGCGGTGATATTTCTCTTTGGCCGAGTTCAGTGAACTGAATATTGAAATTACAAACCAGCTGCTCAAAAAATGGCAACTTCCAGCATGAAGCGGGGGATTGTTTACTGGGGAAAGAAAAACAGACAGTTGAACTTTTTTAACAATTAAAAAAAAATTAAAATAAAGTGGAAGGTAATTCCTTTGGTTAACTATTATATAAAAAAAGTGTATCTTCATTTTATTCAGAACCGAAGATGAAGGGCCAAGACCTGTTGTGCAGGATAGCACCAAGGTTGAAAAGAGTAAAACTAAGAGAGATGAGGATTTGAGGTCCTGAGGAATAAAAGGGATTTAAAGTAGGATACTGTACAAAGAGTCTTGATTTCAACACAGTAGAAGAGGAGTTAGAACAAGAGAAGGAAGTTCAGAGTGAATGCTGAGTGGCAAGTGGTGATGTACACATCCTACCTCCCAAGATTTATAGATTATAAAATCCTGCATTAAAGTGCAATTTATTTTACTATTAATAAATATTAGCAAATACTTACAATGAAAACAGCAGACCCACAACTTGTCTCTCTCTTGACAGACTGAGAATTGTGATCACAGTGCTTCATTGCAGATGTGCTGCGAATAAGTCACTTTCCATATGTTATTCCACCATGCCCCTTCCCCTTGGTTGCTTCATCAAATAGCTGGACAAAATGCTTCATGGAGGACCCTGTAAACTAGAATAATAAATGTTTCCCTTTTTTAATGAATAATAGTTGCTCGTTTCATAGTCATTTGTCTTCGGATCCCAAAACTGAAAAGATGCAAATTTACACTGCAGGTTCTCCTGTGTCAGCCACACCATTGTGGAAAAGTAAGCCCCCCCCCCCCCCCCCCCCCGCCCACTGTAGGTCATCTACTACTTGCTGGTTTCAGAGCAATGTTGATTGAATCCTAGGAGTAAATTGTCCAACCTTTTGGCCACAGATGTGGGTTGTAAAGATATCTAAGATGGAGACAGTGAAAAAATGGGACGGGTAGAAGAGGTGGTTTGTGAATTAGTACTTAGTAGCAAATTATGTCCATTGAGGCCAACCTTTCCAAGAAACCATGTACATTTTGTACTTGCATAGAATCTGTAACTTACTTAATCTCCCAAGAAGTATGACTAACTCCAGATAAAACTTTGGAGAATACAAATTTCTTCCTGAGCCTCAAGAATAATTGATTATTATTCAGCTTTGACTTATAGCATTTCGCAAATGATATGCCCATGTTCCAGTAGAACTGGTAGCTTAGTGTTTGATCATTTTTACCTAATATCCTTCAGGTTCTTGTGTTGATAGCATTTATCTCTCCATTACCGTCCCAGGAGGGTGGGGGGGAAAGAGGAAATTCATTGCACTTGTTTAATAAATTGCACATGCAACTTAGTTATTGTTCATTTACAAGTGTTTTAGTTTGTTTTGGATCCTCACAGAAATGATGTCCAGTCAGCCAGTCAATATTGTTGACAATGGCAAGCGCAACAAGAAAAAGAGAAGACCCAGAGCTTCGTATAGCTTTACTGGAAAGTTTGAAGGTCAGTGACTTTATTTTGATGAGTTCCGAAATTAGTGCTCGTATAACAGTTTAACATACAGCATTTCCCTTTGAGTTAGTTTTACAGACCACTTCCCTGTGTGATATAAGGTTGCTGAGGATCCCTGTATCATACTCTATTGTAACTTACCATCTGAAATGACCCGCTATTTGGTGAGGAACAGATTCATTTTGTGTCACAGTACTGATAAACCTCTTTTTAAGCTTATAAAATTGGAAAAGCTGTCAACTGGATGTAAGTAGAATCCATTACCATCAAATACAAGCTTATACTCTCCAAATGTTTAAACCATACTGAAAGAGAGACAAATTATTCAGACAGGAGAAGATAAATACTCACAAAAGCAATTCATCTCAATTCCATTTGTGAAACAAGAAAAGTATGTGAGATAAAATAAAAACTTTGGACAGTTGTTTAATGAATTGTTATGGACAGTAAATACATGTATAATGCACACACAGTAACATACATATTGATGTCTTGGGTAGGAGAAGATCATTGATCCATCTAGCCTACCCTTCCAAATCTCCCATTAGAGTCCTTATTATACCTTTAAAACTGATAGCCCTGAACAGGAATTCATCTGGTCCTTTTCTTAAAACCTGTCATGGATTTCTGTTCCACCATTCCCAATGGTAACCTGTTCCATAATTCTATCACCGTCTTACTAAAATAAAAGTTGCCTAAACTTCCTATTCTCTTTTGACACCCTTAACTGAAAAGCTTTGTCCTCTAATCATTGAATCCTATGCCTGACAGAACTTCCCTGGATCCACGTTTTCCATAGCTTTGAAAATCGTGCTCATATTGAGTCTCTCCATTTACTCCACTCCAAAGCGATGTCTCCTATACTTCTCTCCAAAGAGTAAAGTCTTAGGATAGACGATGCTTCCTCATAATTTAGCCCTGAGCATTGTAGCCCTTCGATACTTCTACATTTTCTGCAATATGGAGACCAAAATGGAACACAGTACTCCAGATCCTGCCTTACCAAGGCCAGATACAAGTTCAACATCATCTTCTTTGACTTAGTCACATTCCTAGCTATACATCCCAACAATTTATTTGCTTTCTTAATTGCCTGCGAACACTGAAGTGATAATTTTAATGAGCTATCCACCAAAATCCCCCAAACGCTTTTGAGCTTTGTTACCTCAACACTCTACTATGCAACATGTACTCCACATTTTTATTTTTTCTACCAAATATCTCTGCACATTGACTTAGCATATCCAGGTCCCTTTGGGTAGTGTCCTGTCCACTGCACTCAATTTGATGTCATCTTTGATGCCTTGGACAATATCCTATCCTGTAAATCATTTATAAAAATAATAAACAGTGGCCCGAACTCTAACCTCTGTGGTACTCCACTGGCAACTGGTTTTCACTCTGACACCGACCCATGCCCATTATTGTTTCCCTTTCAACTATGCGTCAATCCAGCCCAATTCTTGTCTCCTGTGAATCAAGTGCACTTTGAGCAGCCTGTTATGTGAGACATTGTCAAATATCTCCTGAAATCTGAGTAGATAACACCCACCATCTCGCCCTGGCGCATTAGATCAGTAACCTCAAGGAAATCCAATGAATTGGTCAGACACTGAGCTGCTGCTTCTGTAACCATGTTTGCCTCCTCTAATCAGACCCTGCCCTTCCAGATGATACCTTATCTCTCATCAAGGTCTTGAACACTTCCCCACAATCAAGGCAAGCCTAATGGGTCTCGAGGGTTCTTCCCTTGCCCCCACTCCCTTTTTAAAAAAAATCTGGGACACATTTGCAACATTCCAATTATTGGCATGTTACCTGATCTAATGAGTTTTGAAAGATAATAGTGAGGGGATTTGTAATCTCCTCAGCCAACTCCACCAGAACCCTTTGATTGAAAACTCAGAGCCTGGAGTCTTTGTATTATCTTAATCTTCCAAAACCTTCTACCAGTCCTTGTCTTGTGATACTAAGGGTTTCCAGCCTGTGTTGTCTCTCATACTCTCCTCAGCATCTCTCTCTTCCCCCTCTCCCTTATGGCAAAAACAGACACACAATAACGATTTTGTACTTCTGCCACTTCCCTGTCCTTAGACATCAACTCCCCAGTGCTACTAGTAAAAAGGTACAATATCCCTCTGCAACCTTCTCTTGCTCCTGCTTTACTTACAACACTTTGTTATCATCCTTTATATATGTCTGCTATATTCTTGTCTTATTCCCTCTTGCATCTCATCAGTTTCTGATGTTCCACTATTTGATTTTATAGTTCTTTGCATCCTGTTCCTTCTCTGCACAGTTCAGAGTTTTATAAGCTCATTCTTTCTCTCTAGTGCTTTTTATGACATGCTATTTTATCGACTTTCGTTTGGGATAAACTGCTTCAGCAATGTAAAAAATATTTCCTTATAAACATCCTTACCTTCTCTCTACATCCTTCCATTAAATAGTTCTTCTTTCCTCTCCATCTACTTTCTCCTTATTTCAATCTTAAAATTAACAACTTTATGATCACCAGACCCCAAATGTTCCCGTACTTCAAATTGGCTCATATGCCCTCATTAATTAGGAAAAAATCCAATATTGCCTCCCTCTTGTTGGTTTCCTTACCTGTTTAGGAAAATATTCTTGAAATGCTTCAATAAATTCCTTGCTGAGACCGTGACACTTTTTTTATGTCCTCCCACAGCAGTGAATAATTCTGTGGTGGTCAGTAATATATTTTTCTACCCTTGGGTTTTTTTTCTCTTTCTATTAGACATGCTTAAAGTATGCCTGAGCTACTTCCCAGTTCCTTCTTGTTTGCAATGTATAAACTTTCCCTGATAAACAGTGTGGCCTCATTTTGTTTCTTTCTCCATCTTTCCTGAAGCATACAAAGCCCTGCAGATTTGTTCCCCACTTATCCTCTTTTATAAGCCAAGTTTCAGTAGCTGCTACAGTATTTATTAGCTCCCTATTTACCATCGCTTCTAGCTCATTCATTTTATTTCTTATACTCCTGGCATTTATGTAAATACCTCTTAGATTATTCCTTGCAAGATTTTTTTTTATTCGTTCACGGGATGTGGGCGTCGCTGGCAAGGCCGGCATTTATTGCCTCCTTCCTAATAATTGGTTCATGTTATTATCTTCGCTCCCTGCTTCCCTTGGATATTTACCTTAGCAGCTAAGATTCAGTGGGCCAAGAATATGAAGCTCTTCCTCTACACCTAGTGTGGAACCATTCACTGACCTGCCTAATCTGTCTCCTTCTCTAATAGGCCCTAAGACACAAAGGAACAACCACATGATTCTGGAGTTCTTGGCCTATCAATGCCACTATTCTCATATACGTTTTTTCAGTATAGCCACGGAATGTGTTATTTGGGGGGGGGGCGGTGGGTGATATCAAAATGCGTGCTGCTTCACAAAGTATGGAGCACAACAAAAGACAAACTGAAGTTACTTGATCAAATCTCAATCAAGTCATTAACTTACTATTTAATTATACTCTGTATTTAAGATGTTATCTTTGCAACTCATCTCTATTTAACTGCTGCCAAATGTCGCAAAATAAAACTGCACTGGAACAGTGATTTCTGATTGCAAAATGTGAGGGGAAAAAAATAAAACAGTGAACATTTGGGTGAGGATAAGACGACAATCCAGTCTCTGGTTTCAAATGATTAATAAACCATTTTACAAGATCACGAGATAAATGCAGATGATGTAGAAGGCCATTTGGCCCATCTTAGTTCCTAGCACATCTGCTCAGAAACAACTTAGTTTTCTATCCTCCATTCTAGCATTCAGCTGCGTTTACAGGGTTTTTTTTCTTCTACTACCCTAACCAGAAATCCATTCCATGTGATCACTCTTGTGTGAAAAATTTTCTGTTATCAGTTGGAACCTATTCGCATTTGTTTCAAATTTACTTTTCCTGTCTTGTATATTTCTGAGTTTCAAGACTGAAAAGCTCCAAGTTTTTCCAGGTTTTCTTCATAACTCGGTCCTCAGATACTAGGAATTGGCCACTTAAATCTGTATGACCTCCTTGAATGTCATCCTTGAACTCAGTGATCAAAATTGGACACAGCACTCAAGGTAGATGCTGAGCGGAGCACTGTTCATTTTTAGCATCACATCCAATGACTTGGACTCTACTGGTTTACCAATAAAATTCAGCATTTTACTTGCCTTGTTAATTGCTGCTCTGCTAGCATGAAGACATTTCTAATTGCCAAGGGAGATAAATCACATACCTTCCTTTTTCTAGTCGTGACAAAGGATTGACATTCAAAACATTAACCTCTCTTTTTAGATGCTGACGGACCTGCTGTGTTTTTCCAGTACACTCTATTTTTATTTCAGGTATTCCCATTTTCCTGATTTGGCACTCTGTGCAGTTATCCGGTCTCTCTCTTCTGTTTTCCTCGGCCTCGTTCTCCTGGATGTTGCTCACTCTTGCTGCTTGCTGATTTCTTTTATTCTCTCAGCTTTGGGACAACACTTACCCAGCTTCATTGTGAAACTGAAAGGAGAGCTTAAGGCATATGAATCTGAGCTGGGGGTGAGGGACAAAGTAGGGGTTGTACCTAAGTCGTCAACTTTATGGAAAATGTTTTTTAATTTTGATAGGTAGGTTTCCAGTTCATTATAGCGCTTGTTACTATGGTTGTACCTAAGAAAAGCCAGGGATCAGGAAAGGCTATTTGGCCCACCAAATTTGTTCTTATTTCTGAAAGTCTAGACTGGGTAATAAATATGCATTACCTGCATGTTTTGACTGTTAAACTAAACTAGACTTTTCCTTTCCAATTATTTGTGATTGGTTAAGCTCTGACCTCATTTTGATTAGCTCACTGGTTTCCCCTGGTAATGACTTGTTGAATGCGCTGACAATATTGTGACTACTCTGAAATAATGATTGTTTACTAAATCATTCATTGCATTGGCAGATTTGTACAAGTTGACTGATGAGCGACTAGGAGAAGGAGCCTATGCAAAGGTCCAAGGCTGTGTCAACCTGTACAGTGGAAAAGAATGTGCTGTAAAGGTAAGGAGCAGAATGATATCACAGTGACTAATGGGGAATAGCCTACTAGCAATGGAGGATGTGGCAGAACAAGACTTTTTCTTTTGTTAATTGTGTCATGATTAGAACAGTAATGAAAGCACTTTGTGTTTTCCCCTACAGGTTATTGAGAAGAAGACAGATCTGAGCCGAAACAGGGTGTTCCGTGAAGTTGAGACTTTATATCAGTGTCAGGGAAACCAGTAAGTTTCAAATCCTGCAAATATGGGATCAATGAGCAGTGATATCTTATGGGACTAGTGTATGACTGTGCTGAGGGGAGGAGCTTACAGTTATTGGCTACAGTTTGAGTTGGTCAGAAAGAACCTAGGCAGGCCCATCCCCAGTACCAGCATAATTCAAATTCAGCTTGTATATTTCTAGAACCCTCACCAAATCGCAAATTTGCATTTCAAATTGGTAATTTAGGAAAATTCACAAAAAGATGTGCAACCTTGTAACTTCTGTGGTGCTCTCTACATTGCGAATAACACCTTACCTTGCTGCTTGCCTTGGCAACTGCTGCCATAGTGTAATAACACTTTCAGTATTTGAGCATGTAGCACACCAAAGTCCTATTCTTGCTACATAGTGAAATGTATATAATCAAATAATTTTCCATTTTTATACATTACCTTACTCAATATGAAATGCTATTTACTTTTGTCTTCACTAAGCCATGTGAACTAGCATATCAGCTTTTCTGAAAGTCAAAATCTATAATCACAAGTTTTTCTTATTAAGCCAAACTAATTGAACATGCAGATCATATGTATATGCAAACTAATATAGCGTGTTCAGACACTTTGGCTTACAGCAGCAACAGCAACAGGACTTAAGGAGGAACGCCTCAGGAGGGATGGGGAGGAGAGTAGGTGCCTTGCTGATTTTTATTTGTGAATGTGGACTAGGTCTTCAAAATGGCCAATGTTTGCGTCAAACAGACAGTTGGCATGTATGACTACGGTATTTACTTATCTTCAGCACTAAATGAGCAAAAGTGCTGTTGGAACCTGACTGTGCCACCAAATCTTCAAGCTTTAACCTGAGTCCCAGCAAAATCAATTTTAAATAAAGCTGCATTGTAATTCTTGTAGTAGAAACATTTTTTTGTAAAAGTTTGAAATTGATAAATGATTTGTATCTAATAAAGTAGATAAATTAATATTAGCTGCTATTTTGAGAGTGTCAAAAACTCTTCTACAGGCTGGACCATAATGAAATGTGTGAGGAAAAAGACAGTTATATTTTCAAAGCATATCACAGAGAAACTCACTGGAGAAGCATGTACTGTGTGAAGAAAGGAAATCAATATATGATAAAATGTTTTCATTTGTTTCATTTTGAATCGAGACAGGAGCCATTTTTCCCCCGGTTTAATCTTAAGGGCTCTTGGGATTTGAATTTATTTCCCTTTTTTTGTAGGAACATTTTAGAGCTGATTGAATTTTTTGAGGATGAAGCACAGTTTTACCTAGTGTTTGAAAAAATGTGTGGAGGTAGGTCATTATCTATTACTTCTGCAACAAATAGTGTACTGCAAAATTTTATTGCTTTTTGCTTGGTGGCAAAGTGTGTGAGTGAATTAATGCATTGTAGCACAGTAGGGTAAGACATAGCTTTGTGGCCTTTACTTCTCTCCCTCCCCATATACCCAGCAATGATAATTTCCAGTTGTGAACTCCTTTTGGAAGGAAGGGTTAAACATGGAGTAGAGGTGGGATGCTTCCTTAGGAAAGGAGAAAAGGGGAGAGCAAATTCTCTGCTCTTGTCACATCTACCTGTTCAAGTGGATAGTAAAGGTTGCAAGGCACTATTTAAAGAGGAGCAGGGAGTTTTCTTGGTGTCCTGACCAACATTGTTCCCTTGACCAACACTACCAAAGAACTCCTGTTTCATCTTATTTCTGCATGTAAAGTTTTCTGCGTAACAGGCACTTCACTTAGTAAGTAATCCATTGTATGTGAAGAATTTTGCGATGTTTTTATAGTGACAGGGAGCTAAATAAATGCAAGCTTTCCTTCCTTCCATCCATTCACACTCGATTTAATGTCTGGTTCAAAAGCTTTGGAATTAGCAGCAGGTTGTGATTTTGTTAGAGAGGTTCTTAGAGTATTGGCAGAAAGGGAAGAGGAGGACATGAATAAATGTTGAGAGGGCTGAAGGAGACCATTTGGCCACTCTTGCTCATCTGTCCATGTTCCTACCTCTTGCTCATCTGTCCATGTTCCTACCTCTTGCTCATCTGTCCATGTTCCTACCCCTTGCTCATCCGTCCATGTTCCTACCTCTTGCTCATCTGTCCATGTTCCTACCTCTTGCTCATCTGTCCATGTTCCTACCTCTTGCTCATCCGTCCATGTTCCTACCCCTTGCTCATCTGTCCATGTTCCTACCTCTTGCTCATCCGTCCATGTTCCTACCCCTTGCTCATCTGTCCATGTTCCTACCCCTTGCTCATCTGTCCATGTTCCTACCCCTTGCTCATCTGTCCATGTTCCTACCCCTTGCTCATCTGTCCATGTTCCTACCACTTGCTCATCTGTCCATGTTCCTACCCCTTGCTCATCCGTCCATGTTCCTACCCCTTGCTCATCTGTCCATGTTCCTACCCCTTGCTCATCTGTCCATGTTCCTACCCCTTGCTCATCTGTCCATGTTCCTACCTCTTGCTCATCTGTCCATGTTCCTACCCCTTGCTCATCTGTCCATGTCCCTACCCCTTGCTCATCTGTCCATGTTCCTACCCCTTGCTCATCCATCCATGTTCCTACCCCTTGCTCATCTGTCCATGTCCCTACCCCTTGCTCATCCGTCCATGTTCCTACCCCTTGCTCATCCGTCCATGTTCCTACCCCTTGCTCATCTGTCCATGTTCCTACCCCTTGCTCATCCGTCCATGTTCCTACCTCTTGCTCATCTGTCCATGTGCCTACCCCTTGCTCATCCGTCCATGTTCCTACCCCTTGCTCATCCGTCCATGTTCCTACCCCTTGCTCATCCGTCCATGTTCCTACCTCTTGCTCATCCGTCCATGTTCCTACCTCTTGCTCATCCGTCCATGTTCCTACCTCTTGCTCATCCGTCCATGTTCCTACCCCTTGCTCATCTGTCCATGTTCCTACCTCTTGCTCATCTGTCCATGTTCCTACCCCTTGCTCATCTGTCCATGTTCCTACCTCTTGCTCATCTGTCCATGTTCCTACCTCTTGCTCATCCGTCCATGTTCCTACCTCTTGCTCATCTGTCCATGTTCCTACCTCTTGCTCATCTGTCCATGTTCCTACCTCTTGCTCATCTGTCCATGTTCCTACCTCTTGCTCATCTGTCCATGTTCCTACCTCTTGCCCATCTGTCCATGTTCCTACCTCTTGCCCATCTGTCCATGTTCCTACCCCTTGCTCATCCGTCCATGTTCCTACCCCTTTCTCATCCGTCCATGTTCCTACCTCTTGCTCATCTGTCCATGTTCCTACCCCTTGCTCATCTGTCCATGTTCCTACCTCTTGCTCATCTGTCCATGTTCCTACCTCTTGCTCATCCGTCCATGTTCCTACCTCTTGCTCATCTGTCCATGTTCCTACCTCTTGCTCATCTGTCCATGTTCCTACCTCTTGCTCATCTGTCCATGTTCCTACCTCTTGCTCATCTGTCCATGTTCCTACCCCTTGCTCATCCGTCCATGTTCCTACCTCTTGCCCATCTGTCCATGTTCCTACCCCTTGCTCATCCGTCCATGTTCCTACCCCTTTCTCATCCGTCCATGTTCCTACCTCTTGCTCATCTGTCCATGTTCCTACCTCTTGCTCATCCGTCCATGTCCCTACCCCTTGCTCATCCGTCCATGTTCCTACCCCTTGCACATCCGTCCATGTTCCTACCCCTTGCTCATCCGTCCATGTTCCTACCCCTTGCTCATCCGTCCATGTTCCTACCCCTTGCTCATCCGTCCATGTTCCTACCTCTTGCTCATCTGTCCATGTTCCTACCTCTTGCTCATCCGTCCATGTCCCTACCCCTTGCTCATCCGTCCATGTTCCTACCCCTTGCACATCCGTCCATGTTCCTACCCCTTGCTCATCCGTCCATGTTCCTACCCCTTGCTCATCCGTCCATGTTCCTACCCCTTGCTCATCTGCCCATGTTCCTACCTCTTGCTCATCTGTCCATGTTCCTACCTCTTGCTCATCTGTCCATGTTCCTACCTCTTGCTCATCTGTCCATGTTCCTACCTCTTGCTCATCTGTCCATGTTCCTACCTCTTGCTCATCTGTCCATGTTCCTACCTCTTGCTCATCTGTCCATGTTCCTACCCCTTGCTCATCCGTCCATGTTCCTACCTCTTGCCCATCTGTCCATGTTCCTACCCCTTGCTCATCCGTCCATGTTCCTACCCCTTGCTCATCCGTCCATGTTCCTACCTCTTGCTCATCTGTCCATGTTCCTACCTCTTGCTCATCCGTCCATGTCCCTACCCCTTGCTCATCCGTCCATGTTCCTACCCCTTGCACATCCGTCCATGTTCCTACCCCTTGCTCATCCGTCCATGTTCCTACCCCTTGCTCATCCGTCCATGTTCCTACCCCTTGCTCATCTGCCCATGTTCCTACCTCTTGCTCATCTGTCCATGTTCCTACCTCTTGCTCATCTGTCCATGTTCCTACCTCTTGCTCATCTGTCCATGTTCCTACCTCTTGCTCATCTGTCCATGTTCCTACCTCTTGCTCATCTGTCCATGTTCCTACCCCTTGCTCATCCGTCCATGTTCCTACCTCTTGCCCATCTGTCCATGTTCCTACCCCTTGCTCATCCGTCCATGTTCCTACCCCTTGCTCATCCGTCCATGTTCCTACCTCTTGCTCATCTGTCCATGTTCCTACCTCTTGCTCATCCGTCCATGTCCCTACCCCTTGCTCATCCGTCCATGTTCCTACCCCTTGCACATCCGTCCATGTTCCTACCCCTTGCTCATCCGTCCATGTTCCTACCCCTTGCTCATCCGTCCATGTTCCTACCCCTTGCTCATCTGCCCATGTTCCTACCTCTTGCTCATCTGTCCATGTTCCTACCTCTTGCTCATCTGTCCATGTTCCTACCTCTTGCTCATCTGTCCATGTTCCTACCTCTTGCTCATCTGTCCATGTTCCTACCTCTTGCTCATCTGTCCATGTTCCTACCCCTTGCTCATCCGTCCATGTTCCTACCTCTTGCCCATCTGTCCATGTTCCTACCCCTTGCTCATCCGTCCATGTTCCTACCCCTTGCTCATCCGTCCATGTTCCTACCCCTTGCTCATCCGTCCATGTTCCTACCTCTTGCTCATCTGTCCATGTCCCTACCCCTTGCTCATCCGTCCATGTTCCTACCCCTTGCACATCCGTCCATGTTCCTACCCCTTGCACATCCGTCCATGTTCCTACCCCTTGCACATCCGTCCATGTTCCTACCCCTTGCTCATCCGTCCATGTTCCTACCCCTTGCTCATCTGTCCATGTTCCTACCTCTTGCTCATCTGTCCATGTACCTACCTCTTGCTCATCTGTCCATGTTCCTACCTCTTGCTCATCTGTCCATGTTCCTACCTCTTGCCCATCTGTCCATGTTCCTACCCCTTGCCCATCTGTCCATGTTCCTACCCCTTGCTCATCTGTCCATGTTCCTACCCCTTGCTCATCTGTCCATGTTCCTACCCCTTGCTCATCTGTCCATGTTCCTACCCCTTGCTCATCTGTCCATGTTCCTACCCCTTGCTCATCTGTCCATGTTCCTACCCCTTGCTCATCATTGCCTCTAATTGTGTCTTGAATGATTCCAGAGTTTTTGCCTCCATGAGCTTATCTGAAACACCAGTACTATTATTTATCACTCATTGTTTGGAGAAGTAATGACTGAAGTCAGTCCGAAGATTTATTTTTTTTACCAGATTATTTATTTATTGTCTTGTCCTGCAGCATGGTTTAGATTGAAATATGGTTTGGATTAACTTTTTTTTTTCTGTTCAACTTAGTCTTCTAAACCTCTGAAGTCCATTATTATTAATCTCCTTTCAAAGCTGAAGAGTGGATTTTTCTAACTTTTCCTCAAAACTCAGCCCTCTGACGCTAGGAATTAGCTTTGTGCCCTTTCTCGGCATCACCTCGGGAGCTTAGATTTCTTCTTTGTGCTTCAATGACCAGACTGAATTGTGTTTCCAAGGTGTGGTCTGACCAAAGTACTATACAGCTTCAGTATTCAGCTTCCAGTTGTTTTCCTCAACTTCCTCACTGCAGGGTTTATAAAATTTTCTTCTTTGCTTCACCTCATGTTGTTTTGTTAATCTTTGTTCATGTTTTAGCGTATGTTTACTCGTACTAGGTTATACTTTTGCATGCTCAGTCTTATGTCTTAAAGGTATTTCTTTTTTCCTCAGCTGAGGTTTTCTTAAGTACTATTCTTCTAACACTCTCACCAGTGAATTTGTTTAAGCCCTCATTCCCTTAAATTTGATCCATTTCAAAGTTGTATATCTGGGTTTTGGTTTGTGATCATTTATCCCAGATTATGTCAACTTCAATTATATTGTGGTTGTTGCCTGCACGGATACAGCTACTTCCATTCCTAATATGCCATCTGGATTGTGAGGTACCTCTTGTGGCATCCCTAATATGCTACTAGGTTAAACATATGTTACATCCTAATGCACTAGGTCAGAAAACAGTCATGCATTACATTTTCTTGCTCAAATTCTAGACCACTTAAGTGTTCCACATTTTATTAGGTTGGTTAAAGTCCCCATTAGGATAACCTTCCTATTTTCACATGAGTTGCAGTTAACAAAGGCACTGTAGTCATTCAATACTCCACCCATTGGGAAAACCTGCACATATGTAGTTAAGTGCATGGAAGTGAAATGAAATAGTCTGCATTTGAATCAACTGAGTCGTATTAAAGGCAAAAAAAAGTCAAAATGCTTTGTTTCCTTTAAAAAGGACTAACTAGGGCAAACAATAATGGGAAGTGTAATCAGATCAAAGAACAGTGGGAAGTGTTACTGAAATCCCAGTCAGTGTTTTAAAAATGAAAAGATTGCTGAAGGCAATTTGTTCTTTTAGGTCTGAACAAATGGCTGCACACAGCATTGACCTGCATTTCTTGTTCCACATCTCGCTTCATTTCTTTTTAAATAACATTTTACAAGTGTACAGCATTTTCAGACTAAACTAGATGTCATCTCAATAAGAATGGAGTCAAAATAATGAGTTTGCAGATATCAGTGCAAGTGTGGTAGTGAGGTGCTAAAATTGACCTTGCTGGCTTAAAGAGGAAGGAGAAAAAAAATCAATCCAAACTCCTCCTTCTGGATGCTATTCAGTGACACTTCCTGAAACTCTGTGCTTGTGACCATGTGGTACAGACAGGATTGTCCTTGACTATGATGGCCCTTGTGGCTAAATAGCTTGTTGAGACTGGTTATGCAGGTTTGAACAAGTTACTGGACGATTATGGTGCCTTCTTTACCATACCTCTGCATAAGTCTCCCTCTTCAGAAGAGAAGGATTAAGGAGAGAATTTTAAAAAAAATTCTTAGAATCCTAGAAATTTCAGTACAGGAGACAGCCATTCGGCCCATCATACCAGAGCTATGTACTTCAATACAATTCCCTGGTTTTTCTTCATACCCTTGTAATATTTTAATGCATTGTCTATCTAATTCACTTTTAAAATGATTGTCTTGGCTTGAATAACCATTTATGGTAAAGCATCCCATTGTCTCTTAATGCTTTACATGAAAAAGTTATTTTCGACTTCTTCCTTTATGGTTCTAGTTTCTTCCATCACTCCAGCTATCTTACCCTGGCAAATTCCCATACAACGGTGGAAGATGCAACACTTGTTCCCAAGTCATTTTCCAGGGACTCAAACAATCCTTCCATGTGAGACAGTAATTTAGACATATTTCCTCTGATCACCTGTACTGTGCTCACAGCGCAGTACCCTCTGTACTGGAGAGACCACATTCAGATTGGGTAACCACTTGGCTGAATGTCTGTTCTGTCCACAGGCATGATCCTGACCTTTGTGCAGCTCACTATTTCAGTTCTTCCTCCCATTCCCACTTTGACTTTTTTGTCTCCTACACTGTTCCAACTGAGCACAACACAAGCCTCAGGAACGAAGTGTTCTCTCCTATCCACCATGCAGGACTCTGATTTCAGCAACTTCAAACCTTAGCTGTCTCCCTTATTCTCTTCTATTAAATAGAAAAAAAAATTGCAAATGCTAGAAATCAAAACTGGAAATGCACAAGAGGTGTGTCAATATCTTTTCAGATGCTGACGGACCTGCTGTGTATTTCCAGTATTTCCTTTTCTTTTATTTCTGAGTTTATATCCCTTGTTGATTCATTGACGAGTGGAAATAATCTTCTACTATGTACCCTCCCAAATCTTTTACTAATTTTAAACAGTTCTGCTAGCTCCCCATTTTCATCATCTGCCTCAGTGAACATGGCCCTACTTTAAGTTTCTAAATATAACTACTTTTGCTAATCCCTGATATCATCCTACTGGATATACACTGCATCTTTTTTATACCTTAAGTATTCTTTCTATAACAGGATGCCTAAAACTGTACAGAATACCCTAGTTGCAGCCTAATCAATGTTGTTGCAAATTAACTATAATTTTCTTGCTTTCATATTCAGTGCCTCTGTATAAAACCCAGAAACCCATCTGACTTACTGCAATACTATTTCTAGAAATTTGTGTAAATCTGCACTCTAAGATTTCTCTCTTCTACTTCATTGAGAGTTTCAGTAGCTGAAGAGAAAGTTCTGGTAATAACACAATTATGCATCTCCTTGCTCAATATTCATAGAGAATGTGGAATGCACAGACAGGCTACCAGTTCAAAATTAACCAAATTCAATAACTTATCCACATAAAATTAGGATCATGTATGTGGTAACTAATGAGATCAACAAGTGATTTCTGGGTAATTTCAGGCTTTAGATGATTAATTGCTCAACTTTGCTATCATGGTTTATGACCTGCAAATCCTTCAAAATATAGTGGTGTTTTATGGATAGTGCTTTGTTATGCTGTATATAACACATTCATTGGTCCCTTATCCGAGCTATAGTTTTTGTAATTTATTGTAATTTGTTACAACTTCCAGTAATGACTTACAGTGGCAGTTACAAATCTGTCCCTGCATATGTCATGCAGCCATTGTGGTATTAGAATATTTGCTTGAAAAACATCATCTGCATGCTAATGCCAAAGACTAAAGGGGTTATCATTAGACAAGGGATGCAGATTACATGTTCCACAGACAAAATGTAAATACAAGATTTGATGCAGTTCCCACTAATGGAGTCAGTGTTCAAAAGAACAATCGAGACAACTGGTAGCAGTTGATAGACATCACCTCCACAAGTGGTTTTGCTGAATCTAGTATTACATGTGACTAATCCTGTTGTAAATACATTAAAAAAAATAATTAGCTTAAGTGGCTGCAAAAAGTGGCTATGTTTTATCCTATTCCTACGTCAAATCAGATTTTATAACTGTATTTTCTGCTAAGGGCGCCCCGTCCTCCTTTATTTTTAATTCTTTAGTGACAATGGACAGTCGGCATAATTTTCTTATTGAAAACCATATATAATCCCAATTCCATTGTTGTTTTTTCCCCTTGTCAGTAAGTTTATAAGTTGCATACAATTTCTAACACCTGTCAATTCCCAACACGTCAGCAGCAAAGTGATGGCTCATTCTACCTGTGTTCCTTCTAGTTAAAGGTTGTTATACTGATGAAAAAAGTTACACTGGACAGATAGTATAATTGTCCAAAATGACAATCTAAGGCTAAGCATTTTAAACAGTTAAATAAAGTTCCTGTTTGTCTGTAACAAAAGCAGCTAAATCCTGCTCAAGTCCCTGGCTTCTTTGCCAAGGATGTACTTTAATTAGGATTACTTCAGGATCAGGATTTCTGTAAACTACAGAATAAAAATAGCTAATTACGAAATCTTTATCATGGAACCATTTAATTTCCTGGTCAGTAATTCACTCAAAAAAAATAATTGAAAACAAAGATACATGTTGGAAATTACTGGTTTAAGAAAAACATGGTTTGATGGGTTCCCCTGGCTTCAAAGCAGCTCAAACCATTTTGGAGTTATGCCCTTCTATCCACCCCCCCCCCCCCACTCACCCACTCACCCTGGTTCCTGTGGAGCTGCTTTGGGGTGCAGATGATGGAACACTCCCATCAGTGACATCACTGGACACAGCTGGCAAGAAGGAAGACCCTACTTGAGGGTTTGTCAGTAAAAACTTGATGTCTTTTCTAAATGTCAAAAAATTGCTCAGATTATTTTATTCTATTCATAAAATGCAGTATTTTGAATGAAAGGTACCAACCTAGAGTTTCCTTCCCCTTTATTTTAGGACAAATATTCACTTTGCTGTAATGGCTTACTCTCTCTTATTTTTTTCCTTTTTTTCTTTTGAAGTTTCCCTGTGCCATCTCCAGTGAAAAAGACAGACTGGAGATCTGCTCCAAAGCTTCTGACGTTGCAGTCCTATAGTTGACTTTTTGAAGGCAGTGATGAAAACGTATTTCTTTTCCTGTATAGAAGTACTTGCAGCATCCTATGAGCCCGTGGTTGAGATCAGTGGCTTGCCTTGTGAGGAATGCAGGCACAAACCAACATTTTATTACTCTATTCCAGCTTTCCCCTGATGCTTGGATTAGAGCTGCACGCAAAATTAAAAATCCTAGCTGCGCCCTGTTTTGCCCTCTAGAGAATCCCATTCATGTAAAATTAACATTTAAAAACAAACTCTGCTTTCTAGGCTCAATCCTGACCCACATTCAGAGAAGAAAGCAATTTAATGAGAGAGAAGCGAGTATTGTCGTGAAAGACATTGCATCTGCCTTGGATTTCCTGCACACCAAAGGTAAGGAGAGTCATTGTCAACAGAAATAATCAAATATGGTCTGAGATCAAAGTGGTTTGGTGGGAGGTGGGAGGGATGTCTGTACTTACAGGTATAAATAAAAATGTGTAGTGGATCTGCAGGCATCAGTGCAATAACTACTCACTATAAGTAGTTGTTATTGATCAAAGTGAAGTCCAAGAAAACAAAAATGATGCCATAAGGTAAGGGATCAAGAAGAGTAGACAGAAATAAATGGAGTGGATCAAACAAGTCAGCAAATGTTATATTTGGATCAGAGGCCACAAATCACAGCAAGTGTTCAGAAGAGATGAGAACTAGACTGCTCTATAGCGTTAACACAGCGTTAAGCACTTGGCTGCATTGTAACCACCTGCCATTTGAGCAGGGTAAACATCTGCCATATGGTTCTTGACTTCCTTCTGTTTGTTGTGGAACGCTTCACAGTTTTACTGTCTTTAAGAAAATACTGAACACACAGGCTAAGTACTAAATAATACCTCTTGGTTAGATTATACTTTGCTGGGGGGCGGAGGGAGGGAGGGAAATGAAGGCACTGTTTTAATTTTCAAATAATTGTGTTTAAATATGTTGAACATTGGGCAAAGATCAGAATTACACAAAAGATAAATGTGTGGGTTTGATTTGATAATTTGGAAATAAAACTGACCAGGGCTCACAAATAACAGCCTCTCTAATTGAACACTATTGTTATCATTTCATTCTAATCATAACTATACTTATAGATGAATACCACTTGTAACTCATCTAGTTAGAGTGTTGACCTTTACGATTGTTATAGAAACAAGTTTACCATGAACTTCAAGTTTATCCATTTACATTTGAGGTGGCCACGATATGTCTGAGGGTGTTTTCTAACTCTTGAATTAGGTTCGTCCATGTTTGTGGTCCAAGCTGTGTTGAATCAGCAAGGGTTTTGAATCTACAGTTCATGGTGCTTCAAGTTGACATTACCTATGTATGGGAA
Organism: Heptranchias perlo; assembly: GCF_035084215.1. NCBI lineage: Eukaryota > Metazoa > Chordata > Chondrichthyes > Hexanchiformes > Hexanchidae > Heptranchias > Heptranchias perlo. The sequence goes on from NC_090333.1 coordinate 26,013,229, forward strand.
ATATATGCCATTTTTTGTGGCTGTAGTAGAATTTCAGGTACTAGACAAATGCAAGCTGGATCCTTTGTCAGCAATACAGCTGGTCCTGCACACAATTTTCAGTTTCTGTGTAATGCTGGGACAGGAGAGGAACAGAGCCATTTTACATCATATGCACAAGGAAGCATCTATCAGACATGTGATAGCTTTATTCACTGAAAACAATCTTTCCCTTTCCTCCACTTCATCCGCACCACCCACCCAATTTACTCCCCTCTCCCAAGGGTATTAACTCTTGCTGGGGTCCAATTCCACAAGCACCCAAGTGACCACTCTCCAGGTGTGAACCCAGTGAGTATTGGTAGCCTGTTAGATTGTGAGTATTGGTAGCCTGTTAGATTGTGCAGGGCATCACAGCCAGGGAAATTGCTGGATGAAAATCAGAATGGGAATCTGGCTTTTTTTGCTACTCCTTTTAGTGATTTGTGCATACGCACACCCAAATCCACAGCTCCTAGTTTTTCATAATTAAGAAAATATTTTGATTTGTCTTTCTCAGATCCAAAGTGGATAATTTCACTTCACCACATTGAATCCATCTGCCATGGTCAGTCTGTCTGTATCCCTTTGCGACTTCCTGTTCCCATCCACACAATGTATTGTTCCTCCTAACTTAGCATCATCTGCAAACTTGGATATACAACTCTCTATTCCTTCATAAAGGTCATCAGTATATATGGTGATAAGCTGAGGCCCCAGATATATAATCTTCTCATTAGCATTTTGTGCAATAATTCCTATAATTGTGTTGTTAATCATGGATGATTGACAGTTCTGACTTCAGAAGCTACTTATAGAATAGAGAATCATAGCACGGTTACAGCACAGAAAGCAGCCATTCGGCCCATCGAGCCTGTGCCGGCTCTTTGTAAGAACAATCAAGTTAGTCCCATTCCCCCGCTCTTCCCCGTAGTCCTGCAAATTTTTTCCCTTCAAGTATTTATCCAATTCCTTTTTGAAAGCCACGATTGAATCTGCTTCTACCACCCTTTCAGGCAACGCATTTCAGATCATAACTACTCGCTGCGTAAACAAGTTTTTCCTCATGTCGCCTTTGGTTCTTTTGCCAATCACCTTAAATCTGTGTCCTCTGGTTCTCGACCCTTATGCCAATGGAAACAGTTTCTTTCTATTTACTTTATCTAAACCTTTCGTGATTTTGAACACTTCTATCAAATCTCCTCTTAACAACTTCTGCTCTAAGGAGAACAACCCCAGCTTCTCCATTCTACCCACGTAACCGAAGTCCCTCATCCCTGGAACCATTCTAGTAAATCTTTTCTGCACTCTTTCTAAGGTCTTCACATCCTTCCTAAAGTGCGGTGCCCAGAATTGGATACAATACTCCAGTATTGAACATATTGCAAAGTGTTTTCTGCTAATCTTACAATACAAATCCAGAATTGGGCCTAAACCTGACTTCACAGATCCTTGACCATATTGAATTCTTTGAAGAAGTAATAGAAAGGGTAGACAAAGGTAATGCAGCACAAAATTTAGGGCTCTCTGACTTGAGTTGTTGTGGCTGGTATTCTCTTAAGTAATCCACTTTTTGTTTGTGTTCTTTTCGTGCAGGTATAGCACACAGAGATCTGAAGCCAGAGAACATCCTTTGTGAATTCGCAGAACAGGTAAATGTCTATTGTATCTGTTTTACCCTGTTCGACATGGTATCATACTGAGTGCATTTTAACAAAGGATTAGGCTGCTTGCTTGCGTCACTGGGAGGTTCTGGAAAGCTGAGCTCGCTGCTTGCATTCTCGAATGCATTAATGGAGTGCTGCCCGCTGCTCAGTTTAATGACTGAAAAGAGCTGACAGTTTGGTTAGCTCTTTCGGTCATTAAAACATGAATAGTCATACTTTCAAATACTTTTTTTGACAAACTTCACACCATTTACTAGCATGAGAGCAGACAGAAGGAAAATCCAGGGAGGATGGGAAATATAGAATGAGGCAGGCAGATTCAAAGAAAGAGAGAAAACACGAGGCTGGCAAACCACAGCAGTTTGAATTTCAGATTCATTGGCCTATAATTTTAAAGTAAGCCAAAACATTGTACCAACAACTCCAGGAGTATTAGATTAAACAAAATGCCAGCATGTTAGTTGGTGTCTCTTATTTTACCATGTCATAACTGATGGTTAGATTCAGCCAGGGTAGATATTTGTATAGAACTGTGATGGGACTTGTCACTGTTATCAGCCCCTCACATCCTTGTTATCATTTGGGCGGAACTTAATGGTGTCACAACATGGAGTTTTGTACACACAGCAATGCTGTTAAATGCCATACTAAATAAAACTAGTTTGATTTTTTTTTTCTCTGCCTCCCTTGTATTTTCATCATTGGCCAATGATACCATGTTCAGGGATGTGTTCTAGTAATGTGCCCAGTGAAGTCTCTTCCTATTGCATCTGTCACTAGCTTGCCCTGAAGCTTCATTTGATTGCAGGTGGGTAGGAACATACAGCTTTAAGTCAGTTCAGCCACCTGCTTTTCATATTGTGACTGTGGCTTTTTAAGTATCTTCAAAGCTGCTTTTATAAGTATGCTTTTACACTATGGGGACATCTGAGAACACTCTGTGCTTTTCTAGTTTCAGTGTGTAACTGCTGCCGCTGTAATAGGTTTAACTTTCTCTAAGGCCTTGTCCTACTTGGTGGAATACATTGGTTACTTCCCTAGTCTCAAAGGGTCACTCCTTTTGAAAAGTTTCAATTAGCCCCGATACCAAAGCATCGAATGTTTAATTAAAATGGAAGATTGACAAGGGAATGGGTTGAATTAATGACTGGAGGTTTTGTCACCTTAACCATGATTGCTTTCATCTACTGTGCAGAAGAAAGGTTTTTTTAAAAAAAAATCTGTTTCCCTGTCTTATGACCGTGCAGTGATAACAGCTTGTTAGAGATTGGAGTTGCACTTAGTTAAAAATGGGGTGAAATCAATCACGTAGTAACTGAGCAATTATTAAAATGAGTGATCAGTTATTCTGATGCATTCAGATCATCATTAATCCTAATTAAAATAGCACTGCTACTTGGTTAAATTTGAATTCAGTATCTTATGCAGTGGTGTATTAACAACTGGATGAATGCTCCAACACTTGCAGTTTCTCCCAGTCATTTGCCAGTGCTGGCAAAATTTTTACTTTTGTTTCATGAAGTGAACCGTTGTAGGACATACTGTTTCATCTTCCCTTTTCTGAAGAGTTATTACTATTTATGCAAGTCAGGAAGTAGCTTTTTTGAGACTCACCATATTGTTTCTCTAGGCTGGAAAAGGCCAGTTCTGAAGTGCCTGAGCCCCTTTCTAACTCCCCTATGAGTTGAGCAGGATCTACATCTATGCTACTCTTGGATGCTGTTTCTTGAGCTTGAAAATAAGTAATTCTCAATTCCTGCTGGGATCCTTGCCATTTTGACAGTTTGATCCTAGATATAAAATTCTCATCTCATACTCTCTCTCTCTACACCCCCCTCCCTCCCCTAGATATCCCCGGTGAAGATTTGTGACTTTGATCTCGGTAGTGGGGTGAAGTTGAGCAGTGCTTGTACTCCTATAACCACTCCTGAGTTGATGACTCCGGTATGTAAACGTGATCACAGCTTCTGTTTTTAATCTGTGGTGCATTTCCTGAACTGAATCAATGCAATTCCTTCTGAAATTAAGTGTAATACTATTTCTTGTCATTATTACCTTTGAAAACTATCATGTTTTCCATATCCCTATCTGTGAAGTGCCTTGGGACGTTCTTTATGTTTAAGATGCTATATAAGTACAGGTTGTTGTTTGAAATATTTTCTTGTAAAAGCTCTCGAGGTTTGTCTCACCTTTTGAAACAGGGCAACTCTGTAATATGCATGTGCCGTTATGTTGGATGGGTTGCTTAATGCCTAAGAAGAATGAGTCCAACATCCAGCAGAAAATATCACTGTACAGGTTGTAAGAAATGAAGCATTATCTTTTTTTCAGCTACAGTACTATTTTATGTTCTTTGATAAGGGTTTCAAGTGGAAGAACTTGCTACTGCAGTGCAAAAGTGCTTGGTAGACCCGTGTAAAATTCATGCAGACAGGACTATCTTTATACAGTCTGCTTTTAGATGAAATACTAAACATAGTCTTTCCTCTCCGACTCTATTCTATCAAAACACTCTGTGGTGGTCGGTCATGCATGATTAAATTACGTTTAGTCCCTTACAGGTCTGTAAAATATTTTTTAGCTGCATAAATTTAGTTTACCAGATATATTGTAAAATATTAAAATACATAAAATATAATCAATGCAATCTATACGATGGGCATATTGAGGAAGAAATATTTATGGGGCCTGGCAGAGTTTCTATCTGTAGCTCCAAACCCAAAAATACTATTGAGCCTTAGATTAATGGGATACTCAACCTCGGTCTTATTCTGTGGGCTTATTTAGAAATTAATGCTTAATTATTTTGGCTTTTAATTTCTAATAACTGCATTAATGTCCTCAGTGTGGTTCTGCAGAATACATGGCTCCTGAAGTTGTAGAGACATTCACAGAGGAAGCTTCATTTTATGATAAGCGCTGCGATTTGTGGAGCCTTGGGGTAATTCTGTACATCATGCTGAGTGGCAACCCACCCTTTGTGGGGAATTGTGGAACAGATTGTGGCTGGGACAGAGGAGAGGCCTGTAGGGCCTGCCAGGTAAGGCAGCATAACAAATCTGCAAGTGATAATTTGTCAAAGAATGGGCAACAACGGTTTCTTTGTAAAAATTGTTTGGTGAATTTTTTGCTCATTAAGATGAAAAATGTCAGTGCTACAGAAATGTGATGCTGATTCTGATATGAATATTCCCTGTTGGGTTTAGTGGTACAGGTGTCACTATTAACTAGCATTCCAGTGAACGCCTTCCCAAGCATACTGATCGGATTAATACCACACAAATTACTGCGGTCCTTTCTGCTTGCCTGGAAACTGATGTTACCGCCAGTGCCCAAACCTGAGGTGCTTTCTGATTGGATGACATGGTGAAAGTCTTTCATCACTTTGGTCTCCTCATCTTTAGCCACTTCAGCAACAATTCTGCACATGCTTGAAGCTTTTCCTCCTACCTCATTGCCTGTTCTAACACCTTCCATGCCACTTCTTTCTCCAAATTCTTTGCAAATTTGGCTAGTGCTGCAGCGTCACCTTTCTCCTCATGATGTGAGCCATCTTTTGAACAATATCTTTGCTGACGATTCACAATAGCCTCCCTGACATACTCTTCATTTCCCTCCATCTTCTTCACTAGTTTTGATCCAATGACCTTTCCACAGAGCTCATGTATAATCGTAAAATATTCCTTACTGTAAGCTCATTGATTTGCCTCTCCCATTTTCTCTGATTTGCTCACCTAGTGCTTTACTGTCACATCTATTCAACTTCCCAGCTTTTGCTGTCTTTCCTGAAGTGTTCTTTTCTGCATTTCCTAGGTAATTTTTTTTTTAAAAGTTGATATTCAAACAAAGAAGAAACAAAACAAGAAGATCCCAAAAAGCAAATGAGCAAATATATTGAACAAATCCAGGGAAATTAAGAAAAACACTGCATCAATACTAGAAATAGTAACATTCTTGATAAAATCTAAAATTGCTAACAATCTAAGATGAACACCCTTGGGAGATGAATGGCCCTGTTGGGTGTTCAGGCCTCTAACTACATGACCAAGTACCTTCCCTGGGACAAGGGACTGAGTTTCAGTACAGGGTATCACAGCCAAGCTGTATCTGATCCTCACTTGATGTTCACACAGATGCACTTTCCAGCAGGGGTCACTAGGTATTCAACAAAGGGCTGGTTTTTCCCTTCACTAGCCCAGAGGTCCTGAGGTCAGTTGTCACACATCTTCTGGTACCCCAGTTCAGATTAGGGAACTGCATTGACAGAAAATGAATCTGATTTCTGTGACTCAGCTACTCAATACCTATACTAATTTCATTCGAAAATTTCATTTCCACACCGTTCACCTGACGAAGGAGGAAGCCTCCGAAAGCTTGTGGAATTTAAAATAAATTTGTTGGACTATAACTTGGTGTTGTAAAATTGTTTACAATTGTCAACCCCAGTCCATCACCAGCATCTCCACATCATGGCTACCATCGACACGACAAACTGCCGGCTCACAGTGGAAAGGATATCCAAGAAGATCGCGCATTTAGACACAGACATCAAGTTTTTACAGAGCTTCAAGAAAGCAGACAAGATCCCGAAGGGACTACAGATCACGAACCCACTCAAGTCCACATACAACTCGGATTACGCTGAGAGACTCTGCCGTCGTACCTCTCGCACACTCCGCAACCATCTCATACACCAACTCTATAGCAGACGCCGCAACCTCGAAACTAAGATAGAGTCCATACTCTCAACCTGTACTCAGGACACAGCAGACCAGCTACGATATACCGCCAAACAGACGAGGCAACGGAACTACGCTGCCTACATGAAAACCAAGAGCAGGAAGCTTGAGAAACTCGGCATCACCACCAGCATCGACCAAGCTTCCCCTGGTACCACGGTTGCAACCACAGGGAAGTCTATCGTCAATCTGTCCGACCACACCCTTCAACCAGACAAATCGAAGTTCTCAGCCGAGGGCTCAATTTCTGCCCCACGAGTCTCGCGGCAGACACAGAGGAATTCATCAGGAGAATGAGGCTCCGGGAATTCTACCACAAACATCAAGATTTCAGCAGCGAACCCAATGAGACAATCAACGATCCGGAACAGCGGACAGAGGGATCCGCGGTACAGCAACCGAAGAGGAAAGAGTCTCACTGGACTCCTCCAGAGGGTCGCTGCCCTCAGCTGGACATGTATGCTCAAGCTGTCAGGAAATGCGTCTATGCCAGATTCATCAGCCGCACTCGGAAGACAGTCCAGAATGTCACCCGAGCACAACCAGTTCTTTACCCAAACACACGGAACAGCCATGGGGACCAAATTCGCACCCCAATACGCCAACATTTTCATGCACAAGTTCGAGCAGGACTTCTTCACTGCACAGGACCTCCAACCAACACTATACATCGATGACATTTTCTTTCTATGGACCCACGGTACGGTAGCATAGTGGTTATGTTACTGGACTAATAATCCAGAGACCTGGACTAAAATCCAGAGTCATGAGTTCAAATCCTGCCACGGCAGCTGGCGAATTTAAATTCAATTAATTAATTAAATTCAATTGATTAAATAAAAATCTGGAATTAAAATACTAGTATCAGTAATGATGGCCATGAAACTACCGGATTGTCGTAAAAACCCATCTGGTTCACTAATGTCCTTTAGGGAAGGAAGCCTGCCGCCCTTACCCGGTCTGGCCTATATGTGACTCCAGACCCACAGCAATGTGGTTGATTCTTAATTGCCCTCTGAAATGGCCGAGCAAGCCACTCAGTTGTAAAATCTCGCTACGAAAAGTCATAATAAGAATAAAACCGGACGGACCACCCGGCATCGGACCACTAGGCACCGGACACGACAACGGCAAAAAAACACCAAGCCCAGTCGACCCTGCAAGGTCCTCCTTACTAACATCTGGGGACTTGTGCCAAAATTGGGAGAGCTGTCCCACAGACTAGTCAAGCAACAACCTGACATAGCCATACTCACAGAATCATATCTTTCAGCCAACGTCCCAGACTCTTCCATCACCATCCCTGGGTATGTCCTGTCCCACCGGCAGGACAGACCCACCAGAGGTGGCGGTACAGTGATATACAGTCAGGAGGGAGTGGCCCTGGGAGTCCTCAACATTGACTCTGGACCCCATGAAATCTCATGGCATCAGGTCAAACATGGGCAAGGAAACCTCCTGCTGATTACCACCTACCGTCCTCCCTCAGCTGATGAATCAGTCCTCCTCCATGTTGAACACCACTTGGAGGAAGCACTGAGGGTAGCAAGGGCACAAAATGTACTCTGGGTGGGGGACTTCAATGTCCATCACCAAGAGTGGCTCGGTAGCACCACTACTGACCGAGCTGGCCGAGTCCTGAAGGACATAGCTGCTAGACTGGGCCTGCGGCAGGTGGTGAGCGAACCAACACGAGGGAAAAACTTACTTGACCTCGTCCTCACCAATCTACCTGTCGCAAATGCATCTGTCCATGACAGTATTGGTAGGAGTGACCATCGCACAGTCCTCGTGGAGATGAAATCCCGTCTTCGCACTGAGGACACCATCCAACGTGTTGTGTGGCACTACCACCGTGCTAAATGGGATAGATTCAGAACAGATCGAGCAGCTCAAAACTGGGCATCCATGAGGCGCTGTGGGCCATCAGCAGCAGCAGAATTGTATTCCAGCACAATCTGTAACCTCATGGCCCAGCATATTCCTCACTCTACCATTACCAACAAGCCAGGGGATCAACCCTGGTTCAATGAGGAGTGTAGAAGAGCATGCCAGGAGCAGCACCAGGCGTACCTAAAAATGAGGTGCCAACCTGGTGAAGCTACAACTCAGGACTACATGCATGCTAAACAGCGGAAGCAACATGCTATAGACAGAGCTAAGCGATTCCACAACCAACGGATCAGATCAAAGCTCTGCAGTCCTGCCACATCCAGTCGTGAATGGTGGTGGTCAATTAAACAACTAACGGGAGGAGGAGGCTCTGCAAACATCCCCATTCTCAATGATGGCTGAGTCCAGCACGTGAGTGCAAAAGACAAGGCTGAAGCGTTTGCAACCATCTTCAGCCAGAAGTGCCGAGTGGATAATCCATCTCAGCCTCCTCCCGATACCCCCACCATCACGGAAGCCAGTCTTCGGCCAATTCGATTCACTCCACGTGATATCAAGAAACGGCTGAGTGCACAGGATACAGCAAAGGCTATGGGCCCCGACAACATCCCAGCTGTAGTGCTGAAGACTTGTGCTCCAGAACGAGCTGCGCCTCTAGCCAAGCTGTTCCAGTACAGTTACAACACTGGCATCCACCCAACAATGTGGAAAATTGCCCAGGTATGTCCTGTCCACAAAAAGCAGGACAAATCCAATCCGGCCAATTACCGCCCCATCAGTCTACTCTCAATCATCAGCAAAGTGATGGAAGGTGTCGTCGACAGTGCTATCAAGCGACACTTACTCACCAATAACCTGCTCACCGATGCTCAGTTTGGGTTCCGCCAGGACCACTCGGCTCCAGACCTCATTACAGCCTTGGTCCCAACATGGACAAAAGAGCTGAATTCCAGAGGTGAGGTGAGAGTGACTGCCCTTGACATCAAGGCAGCATTTGACCGAGTGTGGCACCAAGGAGCCCTAGTAAAATTGAAGTCAATGGGAATCGGGGAAAACTCTCCAGTGGCTGGAGTCATACCTAGCACAAAGGAAGATGGTAGTGGTTGTTGGAGGCCAAACATCTCAGCCCCAGGGCATTGCTGCAGGAGTTCCTCAGGGCAGTGTCCTAGGCCCAACCATCTTCAGCTGCTTCATCAATGACCTTCCCTCCATCATAAGGTCAGAAATGGGGATGTTCGCTGATGACTGCACAGTGTTCAGTTCCATTCGCAACCCCTCAGATAATGAAGCAGTCCGAGCCCGCATGCAGCAAGACCTGGACAACATCCAGGCTTGGGCTGATAAGTGGCAAGTAACATTCGCGCCAGATAAGTGCCAGGCAATGACCATCTCCAACAAGAGAGAGTCTAACCACCTCCCCTTGACATTCAACGGCATTACCATCGCCGAATCCCCCACCATCAACATCCTGGGGGTCACCATTGACCAGAAACTTAACTGGACCAGCCATATAAATACTGTGGCTACGAGAGCAGGTCAGAGGCTGGGTATTCTGCGGCGAGTGACTCACCTCCTGACTCCCCAAAGCCTTTCCACCATCTACAAGGCACAAGTCAGGAGTGTGATGGAATACTCTCCACTTGCCTGGATGAGTGCAGCTCCAACAACACTCAAGAAGCTCGACACCATCCAAGATAAAGCAGCCCGCTTGATTGGCACCCCATCCACCACCCTAAACATTCACTCCCTTCACCACCGGCGCACTGTGGCTGCAGTGTGCACCATCCACAGGATGCACTGCAGCAACTCGCCAAGGCTTCTTCGACAGCACCTCCCAACCCCGCGACCTCTACCACCTAGAAGGACAAGGGCAGCAGGCGCATGGGAACAACACCACCTGCACGTTCCCCTCCAAGTCACACACCATCCCGACTTGGAAATATATCGCCGTTCCTTCATTGTCGCTGGGTCAAAATCCTGGAACTCCCTTCCTAACAGCACTGTGGGAGAACCGTCACCACACGGACTGCAGCGGTTCAAGAAGGCGGCTCACCACCACCTTCTCAAGGGCAATTAGGGATGGGCAATAAATGCCGGCCTTGCCAGCGACGCCCACATCCCATGAACGAATAAAAAAAAAATCACTAAAGAGACTACACGATAACATCAACAAGTTCCATCCCACCATCAAGCTCACCATGGACTACTCCTCAGAATCAGTTTCTTTCTTGGACACATGAATCTCCATCAAAGACGGGCACCTCAGCACCTCACTCTACCGCAAGCCCACGGACAACCTCACGATGCTCCACTTTTCTAGCTTCCACCCTAACCACGTCAAAGAGGCCATCCCCGATGGACAGGCCCTGCGAATACACAGGGTCTGCTCAGACGAGGAGGAACGCGATGGACACCTACAGACGCTGAAAGACGCCCTGGTAAGAACGGGATATGATGCTCGACTCATCGATCGACAGTTCCGACGGTCCACAGCGAAAAATCGCATAGACCTCCTCAGAAGACTAACACGGGACGCAACCAACAGAGTACCCTTCGTCGTCCAGTACTTCCCCGGAGCGGAGAAACTACGCCATGTTCTCCGCAGCCTTCAACATGTCATCAATGATGACAAACACCTCGCTAAGGCCATCCCCACACCTCCACTACTCGCCTTTAAACAGCCACCCAACCTCAAACAGACCATCATTCGCAGCAAATTACCCAGCCTTCAGGAGAACAGCGTCCACGACACCACACAACCCTGCCACAGTAACCTCTGCAAGACATGCCAGATCATCGACACGGATACCACCATCACACGAGAGGACACCACCCACCAGGTGCACGGTTCATACTCCTGTGACTCGGCCAACGTTGTCTACCTCATACGTTGCAGGAAAGGATGCCCCAGAGCATGGTACACTGGCGAGACCATGCAGACGCTGCAACAATGGATGAATGGACACCGCGCAACAATCGCCAAACAGGAGGGTTCTCTCCCTGTCGGGGAACACTTCAGCAGTCATGGACATTCAGCCACCGACCTTCGGGTAAGCATACTCCAAGGCGGCCTTCGAGACACATGACAACGCAAAATCGTTGAGCAGAAATTGATAGCCAAGTTCCGCACCCATGAGGACGGCCTCAACCGGGATCTTGGGTTCATGTCACACTACACGTAACCCCACCAGCGAACAAATGTTATCTGTTTTTAATATAACGGGTCATTGACTGTCTTCCTTCTCTCTCTCTCTCTCTCTCTCTTTTTTTTGGGGGTTTGTATATTCGGTGGCCTTTTTAGGTGACACCTTTCTGTCTGCTCACTGTGATTGCCTTGGCAACGGGCAGTAATCACCAGGCATTGTTCTGTGATTTTAAAATGCGAAGGATTCGAAAATTTCATTTCCACACCGTTCACCTGACGAAGGAGGAAGCCTCCGAAAGCTTATGGAATTTAAAATAAATTTGTTGGACTATAACTTGGTGTTGTAAAATTGTTTACAATTGTCAACCCCAGTCCATCACCGGCATCTCCACATCTATACTAATTGGGCCATTGCAAGAGATTTGAAGAGATGGTTTTGCTGTAGTCTGTTAAAGGTACAACACCCAAATTTATTATCATTGATGCTTTTTTACCTACAGAACATACTGTTTGAGAGCATACAGGAAGGCAAATATGAGTTCCCTGAAAAGGACTGGGCACACATCTCTGATGAGGCCAAGGATTTGATTTGCAATTTGTTGGTGCGTGATGCAAAGGATAGGCTGAGTGCTGCACAAGTCCTTCAGCATTCCTGGGTGCAGGGGGTAAGTGTGAATGGCTAAAATAGAGTTGGCAGGGGTTTATTTGACATAGTAGTTTAGCACACTGCCCTTTCATTTCTGCTCTGTGGGCAGAAGGATACATGGCAGAGGATATGTTAATTGGTTTATTTGTGATTTCTGGTAATGGAACATTTAGAAACAACAAAAAGGCTAATGAAAAACCAAAACTAAGCTTCCACCATTACCATTTCAACACATACTGTGTGAACATATGGGCCATTGTGTGTTGTAGCTACACAACCCACCCATCTCACAAAGTAAACCCCTCTATCCAAGTTATTCTGTAACTGGTAAAAATCAATGAAATTGCAACATCTCCATCCATACTTTTCAGTTTGAATCTTCCTGAGTTCATGTTTATTGAAAGTATTGAAGCTAGCTATTGCTATGATGAAATACAGAGAGCAAGAGGTGCTCACTACATTTATTGTTAAACAACTTGTTTCTAAATGTGAACCAGAGATCACAAATAAATCAATTAGTTATTTAATGACTGAAACATTTGTTGGTTTCTGGAAACAGTAACTTTATCTTCTGCTACGTAAATACCTTGGGGATCACAAGACTGATCAGTTGATTATAGTAATAAAAACAGAAAATGCAGGAAATACTCAGCAAGTGAGGTAGCATCTGTGGAGAAAGAAACAGAGTTAACGTTTCAGGTCGATGACCGTTCATCAGTTCTGACTTGAAATGTTAACTCTGATTCTTTCTCTACAGGTGCTGCTTGACTTGCTGAGTATTTCCAGCATTTTCTGTTTTTATTTCAGATTTCTAGCATCCGCAGTATTTTGCTTTTGCAGTTGATTATAGTGATCATTTAGGCTGCTGATCAAATTGATTACTATAACTGGATTCTACTGTACTTGCCCCTAAATTACTTAACATAATTTGAGAAGATCTCCATAGGCTGAGTCATCGTTAAGTGTGTCTACTCCATTATTCAGTATTAAAGTATACTGAGAACAAGCCAAGGTATGTTTAATTTATATTAAAAATGTGCTCCCATAAAATTCCCGCTGTAGTTTTGCATTCATCGATTTCAAGTGCTACTTTCATCCTTTCTTAATTATTTTTAAAAACATTGTTCCTCAACAAGTGTAATACATACATGCCGGAATTCTATCACAAATACCCCTCTGTGAAATATCCTTCATTAACTTTAACAAAAATAAGGAGAAGAACAGAACCACCAATCAAAATGTTTTTGCAACTAAAACAATAAATTGTTCATCCCAGTGACAATCTCTCTCTTTGTAGAATGCACCAGAAAGACGTCTGCCCACACCTCAACTACTACAGAGGTAAGAAGTTTTTCTAATCTTTCCTATTAACTTAGATATCATTAATCAGCCTCTTTGCACTGCTTCCATCACTTGAATGTTTCCTATGTATCTCAGGGACAAGAACTAGACTTAGTACTCAAGATGTGGTATGACCAGAGCTCTATACAGTTTGATCGTGACTTGAACGCTATTGTTGGTAGAATGTACAGCACAGAAACAGGCCATTTGGCCCAACAGGTCCATGCCAGTGTTTATGCTCCACACAAGCCTCCTGTTACCCTTCTTCATCTAACCTCATCAACATGTCCTTCTATTCCTTTCTCCCTCATGTGTTTATCTAGCTTCCCCTTAAATGCACCTATTCTAGTCACCTCAGCTACTCCTTGTGGTAGCAAGTTCTGCATTCTAACCACTCTCTGGGTAAAGAAGTTTCTCCTGAAGTCCCAATTGGATTTATTAGTGACTGTTTTATATTTATGGCCCCTAGATCTAGTCTCTTCTGCAATTGGAAACATCTTCTCTACATCTACCCTATCAAACCCTTCCATGATCTTCAAGGCCTCTACTAGGTCACCCCTCAGTCTTCTCTTATCTAGAGAAAAGAGCCCCAGCCTGCTCAATCTTTTTTGATAGGTGTGACATCTTAGTTCTGGTATCTTCCTAGTAAATCCTTTTTGCACCTTCTCCAGTCCCTCTATATCCTTTTTATAATATGGAAACCAGAACTGTTCACAGTACTCCTCAAATGTGGACTAACCAAGGTTCTATACAAGTTTAACATAACTTCCCTGCTTTTCAATTCTATCCCTCTAGAAATGAACCCCAATGCTTTGTTTGCTTTTTTTATGGCCTCATTAACCCGTGTCGCTACTTTAAGTGATTTTTGTATCTGTACCCCCATATCCCTCTGCTCCTGTACCTCGATTAGACTCGTATTTTCTAAAGAATATGTGGTCTCCTTATTCTTCCTACCAAAATGTACCACCTTACACTTATCCATATTGAAATTTCTTTGCTGATTACATGCCCATTCTGCAAGTTTATTAATGTCTTCCTGTAATTTGTCGCAGTCCTCCCCAGTATTAACTATACCCCCCCCCCCCCAATTTAGTGTCATCTGCAAATTTTGAAATTGTACTTCTGACTCCTGAGTCTAAATGGTTTATGTAAATTGTGAACAACAGTGGTCCCAGCACCGATCCTTGTGGAACACCACATCCTACCTTTTGCCATTCTGAGTAACTACCTTTAACCCCTACTCTCTGTTTTCTGTTTTGTAGCCAGCTTGCTGTCCATTCTGCTACTTGTCTCCTGACTCCACATGTCTGACCTTATTCATGAGTCTACAATGCAGTACCTTATCAAAGGCCTTTTGAAAATCCAAATATATTACATCTACTGCATTAGCATTTCTATTACTTCTTCAAAGAATTCAATAAGGTTGGTCAAGCATGACCTTCCCTTTTGAAATCTGTGCTGACTATTCTTTATTATATTTTTGGTTTCTAGATGTTTTTCTATTACATCTTTGAGTAAAGATTCCATTATCTTTCCTACCACCAATGTTAACCTAATTGGTCTATAGTTCCCTGGACTGGTTCTGTCTCCCTTTTTAAATGTAGGAATCATATTAGCTGTCCGCCAGTCCTCTGGCACTATTCGCTTTTCTAATTAATTTTTATATATATGTAATAGTGTCTCTGCCATCTCTTCCTGAACTTCTTTTAATATGTGCGGATGCAATCCATCCGGACCAGGGGTTTTATCCTCTCTAAGTTTGATTAGTTTATCAATTATCTCCCCCTTTTCTATCTTAAATGTCTTTATATCTTTTTTGATCTCTTTGTCTAATGTCATGCCCAGCACGTTAGTCTCTCTGGTAAATACTGAGGCGAAGTAATTATTTAACATTTCTGCCATTCGCTGTCATTACCTGTGAATTTATCGTGTATCTCCCTTAGTGGTCCTATCCCTTTCCTGATTTTTCTTTTGTTATTTATGTGTCTGTAGAATACTTTACTATTTCTTTTTATATTCCTTGATAATTTAATTTCGTAGTTTCTCTATGCCTTACTAATTTTTTTTTTCTACTTATTTCCTTACCTTTTTGCTTTTTGCCATCCTCCTTTGTTTTCTATGTTCTTAGTGTAAGCCTTTTTCTTCAGTTTCAATTTTGCCCTTATTTCTTTATTCATCCATGGTGTGTCATTATTGGCTGGTTTGTTCTTGCTTTTTAGTGGGATATATTTCTCCTGGACTTTCTTGATCACCGTTTTAAATGTTTCCCACTGTTCTATTTCTTTGTCAGTAAATTTTTCCAGTTTATTTTCCCAAGTTCCATTCTCATCCCCTTATAATCAGCTTTTTTCCAATTTATTACTTTGGTCTTTGCCTTACTAAAATCCTTCTCAACCTTATTATGTTGTGATCGCTATTGCCTAGATGTCCCCCAGTGCTTCTCTTATCTGCTTTGGTTAATTTCCCATTACTAGATCCAGCAATGCATTCTCTCTTTTATATACTGGGTAAGAAAGGAGACCTACACACATTGTAAAAACTCCATTCCCTGTACCCCTTAACCTACCTCGTCTTGCCAGTTTATTTGAGGGTAGTTAACATCTTCCATGATTATTAGTCTATGTCCTTTACTCATTCCACATATTTGCTTACATAATTCTTCCTCCACTTCCTTTCCACCATTAGGTGGTCTGTAGTATACCTCTGTTAGCATGATCGATCCCTTCTTATCTTTTATTTCAATCCATATGGATTCTGATGTGGAGATGCCGGTGATGGACTGGGGTGGACAAATGTAAGGAGTCGCACAACACCAGGTTATAGTCCAACAGCTTTATTTGAAATCACAAGCTTTCGGAGCTTTGCTCCTTCATCAGATGAAGTGAAGAGATGCATATAGGCACAGCATATATGGTCAGAGAACAATGCCTGGTGATTACAGATAATCTTTCTAACTGCCCTTTATCACACCTCGGCAGAGAGATAATCACAGCAATCAAAGGAGTGAATGGTGTTCAAACAGGTTAGTCAGGGAAACATTACATCCAAGAATACTGAGGTGGGGTCACAAGGGGTCAAATGTAGCAGATGCTGGGGTTTGTATTAGAAACAGATAACTTTTTTTTGCTGGAAATCGCAGCAGGTCCGGCCGCATCTGTGTATGGAGAACAAGCCAACTACGACTTGAGTCTGGATGGCTCTACGTCAGGTGGGGTTACGTGTAGCGTGACATGAACCCAAGATCCCGGTTGAGGCCGTCCTCATGGGTGCGGAACTTGGCTATCAATTTCTGCTTGACGATTTTGCGTTGTCGTGTGTCTCGAAGGCCGCCTTGGAGAACGCTTACCCGAAGATCGGAGGCTGAATGTCCTTGACTGCTGAAGTGTTCCCCGACTGTGAGGGAACCCTCCTGTCTGGCGATTGTTGCGCGGTGTCCGTTCATCCGTTGTCGCAGTGTCTGCATGATCTCGCCGATGTACCATGCTCCGGGGCATCCTTTCCTGCAACGTATGAGGTAGACAACGTTGGCCGAGTCACAGGAGTATGAACCATGTACCTGGTGGGTGGTGTCCTCTCGTGTGATGGTGGTATCTGTGTCGATGATCTGGCATGTCTTGCAGAGGTTGCCGTGGCAGGGTTGTGTGGTGTCGTGGACGCTGTTCTCCTGAAAGCTGGGTAATTTGCTTTGAACGATGGTCTGTTTGAAGGAGAGTAGTGGAGGCGTGGGGATGGCCTTAGCGAGGTGTTCGTTGTCATCGATGACATGTTGAAGGCTGCGGAGAACATGGCGCAGTTTCTCGGCTCCGGGGAAGTACTGGACGACGAAGGGTACTCTGTTGGTTGTGTCCCGTGTTTGTCTTCTGAGGAGGTCTATGCGATTTTTCGCTGTGGCCCGTCGGAACTGTCGATCGATGAGTCGAGCGTCATATCCCGTTCTTACGAGGGCGTCTTTCAGCGTCTGTAGGTGTCCATCGCGTTCCTCCTCATCTGAGCAGATCCTGTGTATTCGCAGGGCCTGTCCGTAGGGGACGGCCTCGTTGACGTGGTTAGGGTGGAAGCTGGAGAAGTGGAGCATCGCGAGGTTGTCCGTGGGCTTGCGGTAGAGTGAAGTGCTGAGGTGCCCGTCTTTGATGGAGATTCGTGTGTCCAAGAATGAAACTGATTCTGAGGAGTAGTCCATGGTGAGTTTGATGATGGGATGGAACTTGTTGATGTTATCGTGTAGTCTCTTCAGTGATTCTTCGCCGTGGGTCCATAGGAAGAAAATGTCATCGATGTATCTGGTGTATAGCGTTGGTTGGAGGACCTGTGCAGTGAAGAAGTCGTGCTCGAACTTGTGCATGAAAATGTTGGCGTATTGGGGTGCGAATTTGGTCCCCATGGCTGTTCCGTGTGTTTGGGTAAAGAACTGGTTGTCGAAGGTGAAGACATTGTGATCCAGGATGAAGCGGATGATTTGTAAGATGGCGTCTGGAGATTGGCTGTTGTTGGTGTTGAGTGCTGAAGCTGTCGCAGCGATGCCGTCATCGTGGGGGATACTGGTGTAGAGTGCCGAGACGTCCATCATGGTGAGGAGTGCTCCTGGTTCAACTGGTCCGTGGGTGCTGAGTTTTTGTAGGAAGTCTGTAGTGTCGCGACAGAAGCTGGGGGTTCCCTGTACGATGGGTTTCAGGATGCCCTCGACGTATCCAGAGAGGTTCTCGCACAGGGTTCCGTTGCCTGATACGATAGGACGTCCGGGTGTGTTGGCTTTGTGTATCTTTGGGAGGCAGTAGAAGTCTCCCACGCGGGGAGTACGTGGGATGAGAGCGCGTAGGATGCTTTGAAGGTCTGGATCGAAGGTCTTGATCAGTTTGTTGAGCTGGTGGGTGTGTTCTTTGGTCGGATCTGCGGGCAACCGTCTGTAGTGTTCCTGGTTGTCCAGTTGTCGGTATGCTTCTTTGCAATAGTCCGTTCTGTTCTGTATGCCCCACCACCAAAATGGACCCCATCGGTCTCGCAGCGGACACAGAGGAATTCATCAGGAGAACGAGGCTCCGGGATTTCTTCCACAAATCCCAAGATGTCAGCAGCGAACCCAATGAGACAATCAACGATCCAGAACAGCAGACAGAGGGATCCGCGGTACAGCAACCGAAGAAGAAAGAGTTAAATTGGACCTCTCCGGAGGGTCGCTGCCCTAAGCTTGACATGTATGCTCAAGCTGTCAGGAGATGCGTCAACGCCAGATTCATCAGCTGCACTCAAGACAGTCCAGAATGTCACCCGAGCACAACACAACGCTATCGACGCTCTCAAGACAAACCGCAACATTGTCATCAAACCAGCGGACAAAGGTGGAGCCATCGTCATACAGAACAGAACAGACTATTGGACTGGACAACCAGGAACACTACAGACGGTTGCCCACAGATCCGACCAAAGAACACACCCACCAGCTCAACAAACTGATCAAGACCTTCGATCCAGACCTTCAAAGCATCCTATGTGCTCTCATCCCACGCACTCCCCGCGTGGGAGACTTCTTATGCCTCCCAAAGATACACAAAGCCAACACACCCGGATGTCCTATCGTATCAGGCAACGGAACCCAGTGTGAGAATCTCTCTGGGTACGTCGAGGGGTACGGTAGCATAGTGGTTATGTTACTGGGCCTGGACTAAAATCCAAAGTCATGAGTTCAAATCCCGCCACGGCAGCTGGCGAATTTAAAATTCAATTAATTAATTAAATTCAATTAATTAAATAAAAATCTGGAATTAAAATACTAGTATCAGTAATGATGGCCATGAAACTACCGGATTGTCGTAAAAACCCATCTGGTTCACTAATGTCCTTTAGGGAAGGAAGGCTGCCGCCCTTACCCGGTCTGGCCTATTTGTGACTCCAGACCCACAGCAATGTGGTTGATTCTTAATTGCCCTCTGAAATGGCCTAGCAAGCCACTCAGTTGTAAAATCTCGCTACGAAAAGTCATAATAAGAATAAAACCGGACGGACCACCCGGCATCGGACCACTAGGCACCGGACACGACAACGGCAAAAAAACACCAAGCCCAGTCGACCCTGCAAGGTCCTCCTTACTAACATCTGGGGACTTGTGCCAAAATTGGGAGAGCTGTCCCACAGACTAGTCAAGCAACAGCCTGACATAGCCATACTCACAGAATCATATCTGTCAGCCAACGTCCCAGACTCTTCCATCACCATCCCTGGGTATGTCCTGTCCCACCGGCAGGACAGACCCACCAGAGGTGGCGGTACAGTGATATACAGTCAGGAGGGAGTGGCCCTGGGAGTCCTCAACATTGACTCTGGACCCCATGAAATCTCATGGCATCAGGTCAAACATGGGCAAGGAAACCTCCTGCTGATTACCACCTACCGTCCTCCCTCAGCTGATGAATCAGTCCTCCTCCATGTTGAACACCACTTGGAGGAAGCACTGAGGGTAGCAAGGGCACAAAATGTACTCTGGGTGGGGGACTTCAATGTCCATCACCAAGAGTGGCTCGGTAGCACCACTACTGACCGAGCTGGCCGAGTCCTGAAGGACATAGCTGCTAGACTGGGCCTGCGGCAGGTGGTGAGCGAACCAACACGAGGGAAAAACTTACTTGACCTCGTCCTCACCAATCTACCTGTCGCAAATGCATCTGTCCATGACAGTATTGGTAGGAGTGACCACCGCACAGTCCTCGTGGAGATGAAATCCCGTCTTTGCACTGAGGACACCATCCAACGTGTTGTGTGGCACAACCACCGTGCTAAATGGGATAGATTCAGAACAGATTTAGCAGCTCAAAACTGGGCATCCATGAGGCGCTGTGGGCCATCAGCAGCAGCAGAATTGTATTCCAGCACAATCATGGCCCGGCATATTCCTCACTCTACCATTACCAACAAGCCAGGGGATCAACCCTGGTTCAATGAGGAGTGTAGAAGAGCATGCCAGGAGCAGCACCAGGCGTACCTAAAAATGAGGTGCCAACCTGGTGAAGCTACAACTCAGGACTACATGCATGCTAAACAGCGGAAGCAACATGCTATAGACAGAGCTAAGCGATTCCACAACCAACGGATCAGATCAAAGCTCTGCAGTCCTGCCACATCCAGTCGTGAATGGTGGTGGTCAATTAAACAACTAACGGGAGGAGGAGGCTCTGCAAACATCCCCATTCTCAATGATGGCGGAGTCCAGCACGTGAGTGCAAAAGACAAGGCTGAAGCGTTTGCAACCATCTTCAGCCAGAAGTGCCGAGTGGATAATCCATCTCAGCCTCCTCCCGATATCCCCACCATCACGGAAGCCAGTCTTCGGCCAATTCGATTCACTCCACGTGATATCAAGAAACGGCTGAGTGCACTGGATACAGCAAAGGCTATGGGCCCTGACAACATCCCAGCTGTAGTGCTGAAGACTTGTGCTCCAGAACTAGCTGCGCCTCTAGCCAAGCTGTTCCAGTACAGCTACAACACTGGCATCCACCCGACAATGTGGAAAATTGCCCAGGTATGTCCTGTCCACAAAAAGCAGGACAAATCCAATCCGGCCAATTACCGCCCCATCAGTCTACTCTCAATCATCAGCAAAGTGATGGAAGGTGTCGTCGACAGTGCTATCAAGCGGCACTTACTCACCAATAACCTGCTCACCGATGCTCAGTTTGGGTTCCGCCAGGACCACTCGGCTCCAGACCTCATTACAGCCTTGGTCCAAACATGGACAAAAGAGCTGAATTCCAGAGGTGAGGTGAGAGTGACTGCCCTTGACATCAAGGCAGCATTTGACCGAGTGTGGCTCCAAGGAGCCCTAGTAAAATTGAAGTCAATGGGAATCAGGGGGAAAACTCTCCAGTGGCTGGAGTCATACCTGGCACAAAGGAAGATGGTAGTGGTTGTTGGAGGCCAAGCATCTCAGCCCCAGGGCATTGCTGCAGGAGTTCCTCAGGGCAGTGTCCTAGGCCCAACCATCTTCAGCTGCTTCATCAATGACCTTCCCTCCATCATAAGGTCAGAAATGGGGATGTTCGCTGATGACTGCACAGTGTTCAGTTCCATTCGCAACCCCTCAGATAATGAAGCAGTCCGAGCCCGCATGCAGCAAGACCTGGACAACATCCAGGCTTGGGCTGATAAGTGGCAAGTAACATTCGCGCCAGATAAGTGCCAGGCAATGACCATCTCCAACAAGAGAGAGTCTAACCACCTCCCCTTGACATTCAACGGCATTACCATCGCCGAATCCCCCACCATCAACATCCTGGGGGTCACCATTGACCAGAAACTTAACTGGACCAGCCATATAAATACTGTAGCTACGAGAGCAGGTCAGAGGCTGGGTATTCTGCGGCGAGTGACTCACCTCCTGACTCCCCAAAGCCTTTCCACCATCTACAAGGCACAAGTCAGGAGTGTGATGGAATACTCTCCACTTGCCTGGATGAGTGCAGCTCCAACAACACTCAAGAAGCTCGACACCATCCAAGATAAAGCAGCCCGCTTGATTGGCACCCCATCCACCACCCTAAACATTCACTCCCTTCACCACCGGCGCACTGTGGCTGCAGTGTGCACCATCCACAGGATGCACTGCAGCAACTCGCCAAGGCTTCTTCGACAGCACCTCCCAAACCCGCGACCTCTACCACCTAGAAGGACAAGGGCAGCAGGCGCTTGGGAACAACACCACCTGCACGTTCCCCTCCAAGTCACACACCATCCCGACTTGGAAATATATCGCCGTTCCTTCATTGTCTCTGGGTCAAAATCCTGGAACTCCCTTCCTAACAGCACTGTGGGAGAACCGTCACCACACGGACTGCAGCAGTTCAAGAAGGCGGCTCACCACCACCTTCTCAAGGGCAATTAGGGATGGGCAATAAATGCCGGCCTTGCCAGCGACGCCCACATCCCGTGAACGAATAAAAAAAATTAAAAAAATTTCTGAAACCCATCGTACAGGGAACCCCCAGCTTCTGTCGCGACACTACAGACTTCCTACAAAAACTCAGCACCCACGGACCAGTTGAACCAGGAACACTCCTCACGACGATGGACGTCTCGGCACTCTACACCAGTATCCCCCACGATGACGGCATCGCTGCGACAGCCTCAGCGCTCAACACCAACAACAGCCAATCTCCAGACGCCATCCTACAAATCATCCGCTTCATCCTGGATCACAGTGTATTCACCTTCGACAACCAGTTCTTTACCCAAACACACGGAACAGCCATGGGGACCAAATTCGCACCCCAATACGCCAACATTTTCATGCACAAGTTTGAGCACGTCTTCTTCACTGCACAGGACCTCCAACCAACGCTATACACCAGATACATCGATGACATTTTCTTCCTATGGACCCACGGCGAAGAATCACTGAAGAGACTACACGATAACATCAACAAGTTCCATCCCATCATCAAACTCACCATGGACTACTCCTCAGAATCGGTTTCATTCTTGGACACACGAATCTCCATCAAAGACGGGCACCTCAGCACTTCACTCTACCGCAAGCCCACGGACAACCTCGCGATGCTCCACTTCTCCAGCTTCCACCCTAACCACGTCAATGAGGCCATCCCCTACTGACAGGCCCTGCGAACACACAGTATCTGCTCAGACGAGGAGGAATGTGATGGACACCTACGGACACTGAAAGACGCCCTCGTAAGAATGGGATATGACGCTCGACTCATCGATCGACGGGCCACAGCGAAAAATCGCATAGACCTCCTCAGAAGACAAACACGGGACACAACCAACAGAGTACCCTTCGTCGTCCAGTACTTCCCGCAGCCTTCAACATGTCATCGATGACGACGAACACCTCGCTAAGGCCATCCCCACGCCTCCACTACTCTCCTTCAAACAGACCATCGTTCGCAGCAAATTACCTAGCTTTCAGGAGAACAGCGACCACAACACCACACAACCCTGCCACGGCAACCTCTGCAAGACATGCCAGATCATCGACACAGATACCACCATCACACGAGAGGACACCAGCCACCAGGTACATGGTTCATACTCCTGTGACTCGGCCAACGTTGTCTACCTCATACGTTGCAGGAAAGGATGCCCCGGAGCATGGTACATCGGCGAGATCATGCAGACACTGCAACAACGGATGAACGGACACCGCGCAACAATCGCCAGACAGGAGGGTTCCCTCCCAGTCGGGGAACACTTCAGCAGTCATGGACATTCAGCCTCCGATCTTCGGGTAAGCGTTCTCCAAGGCGGCCTTCGAGACACACGACAACGCAAAATCGTCAAGCAGAAATTGATAGCCAAGTTCCGCACCCATGAGGACGGCCTCAACCAGGATCTTGGGTTCATGTCACGCTACATGTAACCCCACCTGACGTAGAGTCATCCAGACTCAAGTCGTAGTTGGCTTGTTCTCCATACACAGGTGCAGCCGGACCTGCTGCGATTTCCAGCAAAAAAAAGTTATCTGTTTTCAATACAAACCCCAGCATCTGCTACATTTGACCCCTTGTGACCCCACCTCAGTATTCTTGGATGTAATGTTTCCCTGACTAACCTGTTTGAACACCATTCACTCCTTTGATTGCTGTGATTATCTCTCTGCCGAGGTGTGATAAAGGGCAGTTAGAAAGATTATCTGTAATCACCAGGCATTGTTCTCTGACTATATATGCTGTGCCTATATGCATCTCTTCACTTCACCTGACGAAGGAGCAAAGCTCCGAAAGCTTGTGATTTCAAATAAAGCTGTTGGACTATAACCGGGTGTTGTGCGACTCCTTACATATGGATTCAGTTTTCTATCCTTCTATTAATTATGTCCCTTTGTTCCATTGCCATTATGTTATCTTTAATTAGTACAGCTATTCCACCTCCCTTTCCTTCCCTATCCTTTATGATTGTTATCACCTGCAATATTTAACTGCCAGTCCTGTTCTTTATGTAAGGAGTCGCACAACACCAGGTTATAGTCCAACAGCTTTATTTGAAATCACAAGCTTTCGGCTTGTGACTCCTTACATTTTTCCACCCCAATCCATCACCAGCATCTCCACATCATGTTCTTTATGTAGTCATGTTTCAGTTATTCCTACTACATCTGGTTTCTTGCTACAGATTATTGCTTCCAGTTCCCCTGTTCTATTTTGGACACTGTGTATATTGCTTTAGAGGCAGTTTAATTTGTCTTTAATAGTTGTTCCTTTTACTTTATTTTTAACAGTCCTTTTATACTTGTGTTTTATAACTGTATTTGTTCCTTGACCGTTTATGTTACCTATATTCCTTACCCTGGTCTGACCTTTACACTCATCTCCTGTTTCTTTTATCGATAGACTTTTGTTATTGCTACCTGATCCCTCCTCTCACTTGCTAGTTTAAACCCTTATCCACGTGCCTATTTATCCTTTCTGCTAGGACTCTGGTCCCACTCCGGTTCAGGTAGAGCCCGTCCCAGCAGTGCAGCTCCTTCCTGTCCCAGTACTGGTTCCAGTGTCCCGTGTAATGGAAGCTCTCCTTCCCGCACCAGTCATTCAGCCTTGCAGTCACCTTTCTGATCTGCCTATCCTTATGCCTATTGGCACATGGCTCGGGTGGTAATCCTGAGATTACCACCCGTGAGGTACTGATTTTTAATTTAGTTCCTAGCTTCTGATATTCCCTTAGCAGGACGTCCTCCTTGTTCTTCTTTATGTCATTAGTGCCGACAAGGACCATATCAACTGGATCCTCTCCCTCCCTTTCCAAGTTCTTCTCCAGTTGAGCCGAGATATCCTTTATCCTTGCACAGGTAGGCAACACACCCTCCTTGACTCTCGGTCGCAACTGCAGAGGACGCTATCTATCCCCTGATTATAGAATCCCCCATGACCAAAACCTTTCTAGTCAGATCCTCCCACCACCACCCTCCCCCTCCCCATTGGACTGCTTCATGCTCCAATCAAGAATCTCGTACCTGCTGGATAGGACCAGTGTCTGCTAGACTCCCTTCTCTACCCCTCCTAGGTTCCCACTATTCTGCTGACTAACATCCCCCTCCCTTATGTGTTGAGTGTCTCTAACTCGCGCTCCAGCTTAAAGACTCTGAGCCAGTGTCAAGCCAGAGAAATTTACTGCAGATGTGGCAATCCGGGACAGTCTTGCTGTCCACATACTCCCTCATATTACAGTCCCAACACAGTGCTTGTACTGCCGTTTCTATTTTTAAAATTTATTATCACTAGTTTATTTCTAGGACTATTAGAATCACTTGATGTCTAGATTATATTTAGCAAATGGATTTAGCTTATTTTGAAATAATTAGTAATTACTTAGTCTTTTTTATTTTATGTATTTTTTAATGTAATTTTTAAAAGTTGATGGATTAGTTTATAGTCCTTAGTTTAAATCACATAGCACCTCCTTCCCCCTCTGTACCTAATTCCTACACTCACCAAATTCCCAGTTGAAAGTCCTCACTCTGTTAGCAATTCACTCCATTAGAAGTTCACTCTCTGTCCTTATTGGCTTTGTTGATTCATTTTCTACTTCATGTTTGGCTATTGCAACACCATTCATGGAGTACATGTGTCACCTATTTCTCTTTCTTATATGCAGTACTTTGCACTTGGTCATTTACATATTTTGTCCAACTAATTTTGTAATTTCTGAGCTGTCTCATCCAATTCCACTGCCCCTCCCTCCTACTTTGGTATCACCTACAAATTTGACTAATTTGTATTGAGTTTATGAATCCCAAATAACTATCTTAGAAAAAGTAGTGGTTCCTATACCCTGAGGTAACTGACTCCGCACTCCCTCCTCTCCACCCTATCTTGAAATAACACCCCTAACAAGTCACTGTTATTTTCTATCCTTTAGTCAATTTTTTATCTATTCCCAAACTATACCCTGAATCCCCACAGCCTTGCATTTAACTAATAGCCTTTGTGTGGAACTTTGTCAAATGCCATTTGGAAATCGAAGTACAGTATGTCGTAGTGCTTTCCACAATACACTTGGAATGTCATTTTCTCAAAAACAAAGTATCAGGTTGGTCAGTCAGGATCTTCCCCTGTGAATATATGTTGACTGCTGCTTATTGTACAGATAATTCTCAAGTTTACTCCTAATAATCAGTTCCATTATAGAAGGTAGGTAGGTATTAGGGAATGGGTCTCCTTGCCACTGTGGTCTCTTAGAACTTGTTTGATCACCTTTGACGGTCAGAGAAGAATTGCCTGAGCTTTTCCTAAATTGGCCTGAGGTTATTTTCTCTTTCTTTTGCCTCTCCTACGAGATGGTGTTGCTGGTGAGGAGGTTGGGGGTCATGGTGGAAGTTACACCATGACTATAAGACAGGCTCAATGGGCCTGCTGGTCTTTGTTTTTGTATGTCCATATTATTTTATACAGGATTCAAGTAAAACTAATGGAACTGTAGTTGCCTTTGTGAATATGGGCACCATGTTAGCCTGGTTCCAATCTACTGGTACCTCCCAGTGTTCAGTGACTCCCTTTATAATGATCATTAATGCTGTACAAATCTCCTTCCTAGTTTCTCTTAGTCTTCTAGGCAAACTACCATGTGTTGCTCGAGATTTATTTGTTTAGAGCTCTTTTAGTCTGTTTAAGGCTTCCACCTATCTCATTTATATCAAACTCATTAATTCTACTTAGTTTATCTCTGCTTGGGGAGAGCATATTGCTCATTTCTTCCCTTCTGAATACTTGGAGGAAGTAATCATTCAGAATATTAATGATCTTATGCTCATCCTCTGTTTCAAGCCTGTTTGCATCTTTTATGGTTCTCACATTTTCTCTAACTGCCCTTTTACTGTTGAATATTTGCAAACATAAGGATTCCTTATAATTTTCTGGTTTCATTGGTGAAGGTTGTCATGGCAGAAATGAAATCACATGATTTGATTAGTAGTAATATTAGGATTTAACAATTACAGAACAATATCCTAACATATTACATTATATAATCTTCTTTACTGAATTAATAACGCTGCTTTATATGTATTGTAAGATTATATTATGCACCGAGTTACCAGGTTGTTAACCAGCTTATAGACATATTTAAATGTTTGGTTTGTTCCTTCTCCAGAAATAGCAGCACAAAGGACCTGACTCATTTTGCTGCAGAAGCCATTGCCTTCAACAGGCAGCTCTCGCAGCAAGATGAGGAGATGCAAGGGGAACAGGAAGTCATCATCAAGACCATGAGACTTTCCCCTCCCTCCAATTCCAGGCTCGCTAAACGCAGGGCCAAGGCGCAGGCAGCAAAAACCCCACAACGGCAGTTATCCACTCCTACAATGAGTGTCAGTGATGGGGCTTCCTGATGGGTTTCATCCAATACAGAGCTGCTCTGACATAACGCATCTAGTGCAGCAGTCAATAACAGACTGCTCGCGTTACTATGGTATTTGACAGAGTTTGTAATACTTGAATCTGTGTAAAGTTTTTTTTTAAACGAAACAATAATGCTGCTCAGTCTGTAGCAGCCTGCAGTTAATTCTAATATTTTTGTATGAGGAGAGACTGTGGGATAATATTTTTAAACTGTGTGTACATTGTTACAAAGGGAATTTAAAATATATTTATTTTTATTGTTTGAAATATTTTGTATGTTAAACTTGCCTGCGAGCTGTAAATAGACATAAGCTTATCCGAGGATTTATCAGAAAGAAGGAGGTAACACTTCAGGTTAGTGTGAAGCACTTACTTACAGAAGTGTTCATTATGATCGCTTCATATCAATCAAACAAAATACTCTACAGGTAAAAAGATTGGATGGAATGCATGACAACAGCCTAATGGCTTTCCCTCGGGAATCCCTCTTGCCCTTCTCCCATCCTTAGCCTCGTGAAAAAAACAGCTGGTCTCTGCATGGTGCCTTCCCATGACACCGTGGCTGAGATCAGAATTTGAGGGTGTAACCCATTGCCGTATCATTTTGTGGAGAACCCCAACACACTTGACTACCATGATACACAATGGAGTATACAAAATGTAAAATAACGTATTTGTAGGCCTTCTCCATACATTGCACAAACATCCACTTCCAAGAGGTTGTGCAGTATAGTAATTTCATCTGAGGGGATCCCTGTTGGACACAAACATTACTATGTGGTATTAGTCAGCTTGGCCTGTTCATTCATCTTTATATTAAAATGCAATCAAAAACAGTTTTCTAATGAAGCACATTTAGGTGAAAATTAAAAAAATAAAGAACACATCCAGCAGTTGCAGGTAAATATGTTCCAACCCCTACACTCGTCTGTAGAGTTATTGGGCATGATTTTAGCTCGGAGCTGGGAACCCAGCGCGTCCACAGATATTCACTTGGGGAACCCGGAAGCCAAATGAGTACGTCGCAATCTGCAATCGCAACTCAATTGAAGGTATTTGTGCTTCTGGGTTTCCCACGTGCCAGGCAGTCAGGTTGACAGGCTGGCTGTCAGAAGTGAAAGAAGCTGCAAATCGGAGAGTGGGGAGGGAGGGAGAGTGAGATCGTGGGCCATGGAAGAAATCGGAGGGATGGGAGGAGGTGGTGTGACGTCAACGACATCGGGTGGGCCTTGGAGAAGATCAGGGGGTCCAGCATTGGAGGAGTCGGGGGGGTGGTGAGGTCCAGCATTGGGGGTTTGGCGGGGGGAGGGGGGGGTTGGAGGCCGATTGCAGGGGTCCAATCACACCAGGTGAGCTTACTGGGCCTGGATGAAGCACTCCTGCTCCTCCGGGCCCACAAGGAGTGCAATAAAAGCACTCACCTCATGGATTCGGCCCTTCCTGCCTGCTTTCACCTGATGTGAATCGGAAGCAATGGGAAACCAGAAGAGGTAAGGTCAAATTTGTTTGACATTTCTAATACACAAAAAATTAAGTGTCTGAACTATCACAATGAGGTACATTGCCCTTTTAAATATTGGCCCACCGGCCTTAAGTGGTGACGGGACTTCTGGGTTTCAGTTGCGCGTGCATCCAAACACGCCTGGTGCACCTGCATACTAACTTTTTGATTTTCTTGCACTGGGACCCCTAGATCCCTTTGTATTGCAGTACTTTCCAGTCTCTCGCCATTAAGATAATAACTTGCTCTCTGATTTTTCCTGCCAAAGTGCATAACCTCACATTTTCCAATATTGTATTGCATCTGCCAAATCTCCGCCCACTCACCCAGCCTGTCTATATCCCCTTGTAGGTTTTTTATGTCCTCCTCACTCTCTACTTTCCCTCCCATCTTTGTATCATCTGCAAACTTTGATATGTTACACTCGGTCCCCTCCTCCAAATCGTTAATCTAGATTGTAAAGAGTTGGGGACCCAGCACCGACCCCTGCGGAACACCACTGGCTACTGGTTGCCAGTCTGAGAATGAACCATTTATCCCAACTCTCTGCTTCCTGTTAGATAACCAATCCTCCACCCATGCCAGAATATTACCCCCAATCCAGTGATTCTTTATCTTGAGCAATAATCTTTTATGTGGCACCTTGTCGAATGCCTTCTGGAAGTCTAAATACACTACGTCCACTGGTTCCCCTTTATCCGCCCTGTACGTTATGTCCTCAAAGAACTCAAGCAAATTTGTCAGACATGACTTCCCCTTCGTAAAGCCATGCTGACTTTGTCCTATTAAATTATGTTTATCCAAATGATCCGCTGCTGTCTCCTTAATAATAGACTCCAAAATTTTACCCACCACAGATGTTAGGCTAACTGGTCTATAATTTCCAGCCTTCTGCCTACTACCCTTTTTAAATAAGGATGTTACATTAGCAGTTTTCCAATCTGCCGGGACCGTTGCCGAGTCCAGAGAATTTTGGAAAATTATTACCAAAGCATCCACAATCCTTACTGCCACTTCCCTCAAGACCCTAGGATGTAAGCCATCAGGTCCAGGGGATTTATCCGCCTTGAGTCCCATTAATTTACTGAGTACCAATTCCTTAGTGATTTTAATCGTATTTAGCTCCTCCCCCCCTAGAGCCCCCTGTTTGTCCAGTGCTGGGATATTCTTAGTGTCCTCTACCGTAAAGACTGAAACAAAATATTTGTTCAGCATTTTTGCCATCTCCATGTTTCCCACCATTAATTTCCCGGTCTCATCCTCTAAGGGACCTACGTTTGCCTTAGCCACCATTTTTCTTTTTATATAACTGTAGAAACTCTTGCTATCTGTTTTTATATTTTTTGCTAATTTATTTTCATAATCTATCTTCCCTTTCTTAATCAATCCTTTCGTTACTTTTTGCTGTCTTTTGAAGACTTCCCAATCTTCTATCCTCCCACTAAGTTTGGCTACCTTATATGTCCTTGTTTTTAGCCGGATACTATCCTTAATTTCTTTACTTAGCCACGGATGGCTGTCATTTCTTTTACACCCTTTTTTCCTCAGTGGAATATATATTTTTTGAAAGTTGTAAAATAACTCCTTAAATGAACGCCACTGCTCATGTACCGTCTTACCCTTTAATCTATTTTCCCAGTCCATTTTAATCAATTCCGCTCTCATACCATCATAGTCTCCTTTATTCAAGCTCAGTACGCTTGTTTGAGAACCAACCTTCTCGCCCTCTAATTGGATATGGAATGTAACCATGTTATGGTCACTCATTCCAAGGGGATCCTTAACTAGGACATTATTAATTAATCCTGGCTCATTACACAGGACCAGGTCCAAGGTTGCTTGCCCTCTTGTAGGATCAGTTACATACTGCTCAAGAAATCCATCCCAAATACACTCAATAAACTCTTCCTCAAGGCTGCCCTGCCCAATTTGATTTGTCCAGTTAATATGATAGTTAAAATCCCCCATAATTATAGCTGTTCCCTTATTACATGCCCCGACTATTTCCTGATTAATACTTCTTCCAGCAGAGTTGCAACTATTAGGAGGCCTATATACTTCGCCCACTAGTGTTTTTTTCCCCTTATTATTCCTTATCTCTACCCAAACTGTTTCATTATCCTGATCCTTTGTCCCAATATCATTTCTCTGTATTACAGTGATTCCTTCCTTTATTAACATAGCCACCCCACCTCCCCTTCCTTCCTGCCTGTCCTTCCTGATTGTTAAATACCCTGGCATATTTAATTCCCAGTCGTTGTCACCCTGCAGCCATGTTTCTGTAATGGCCACAAGATCATACCCATACGTAGTTATTTGTGCCGTTAACTCGTCCATTTTGTTGGATGAGCTCTTTTCAACTGAGAAAATCTGACGGATGGACTGTTTGACTCATCTTACGTTTGGTAAGATAGTACAGTAGGTGTTCTTCTCAAATGTAAGCGTTTTGTTGCTGCTTTTATAGGAAACTAAGTTTACTTTGTGAGGAAATGAGATTTTTGAAATGGTACTCAAATGGTTTTCAGCACCCCAGTGCATTCAGACGAGTGATTCCATTTTCATGCGTTTCATTGATGTATAAACAATGTGTGTGCTGTGTGATTTATGCCTCTTTTCCATTCTTGAAACTCTTCCGTTGTGAGCAGCTCGGTAATGTGTACCATTCCCTATTAGTGTCAAATTGCCCTCCTTGCTGATGTTGTAATATTGCAGAAACTGCGAGTGCCAACGTCAGATGCTCCCACCTCGAGCTGTTCCTATTTGCTGCCGCTGGCACTTCCAACAAAAGCGTTTGATTGCTTACAGGGTTCCTTCCAGAGGCAACCTTGCAGTATAAAGACATGATCAGGTTTCAACCACATCATTGTGATCCACACTGCAGAATGCTGGAATTCTAGAGCATTTCTTCCCCCTCACCCCTCTCAAAGAAAAATTCCTCACAATTTTTGGTCTTAAAAATAGAGGGAGGAAGAAAAAGTCATGGTTGAGAGATTCAGTAGGGTAACTGTGTGATCTGGGTGAATATAAGTCAGCCTGATGAAACACTCACTGAATGTTCTACTTGAGAATTGCTTTAGCCATAAAAGAGAAGTCAAAAACCTGTACTTTTTGTCAAAAGAAAAACAAATTTTGTTCAGATTTAAAAGAGAAAAGGCATCTACACTTTGAATAATATAAAACTTTACAGCCGTTTCCCCCAAAGTTTACCTCAAAGCTTAACTAATTGTTGTGCTTTTGTAGCCTCTCACACCACTCCCCGCTCAACACTTTATAACCTCATCGTTGGAGACCATTTATTAATTGTATTCTAAAGGGAAAGGAATTTCTATGGCTAGTGTTAGCTTGAGGGCGATAATGAGTATTGGAGGCTGGATAACGGGGTGGAATTTCAGGGGATGGTGGGGTGGGAGTTTCTCCCAATCTCTCACCTTAACTTTGTTGAAAGGAAGTTTTAACAATTAATGGCCATGATCACAATTAAGAGGAGCGGCCATTTCTGTGCTATGTTGGTAATGCTATGATTGTGGATATCTGGTGATTCTGTTGAAAACATTGCTTTCAAAACAAAAACAATTGCCAAGAATAAATTGTTTTCCATGCTAGACATGGGTCTGACATCTAAGAATTTGACTTAGCTATGTTAACGAGTGTGGCTATGCATCCCTAACTTGGATTGCAATGCCAGAAATGCTGCTCCTTGAACCAGAATCACCATCTTGGAACTTGAGCCAGGTCAAAGAGCTGTAGCTGTGAATTTCTATTCTGCCTGTGTTCTGATTCTCATTATTGTGTTTGTTTCATACTTGCCATGGAATGGAGGCTAGCAGGCCAAGCCAGAAGATATATATTGTCAGAAAAAAGTTTACTTTTTTATTTTCATTTTTTTTTAATGAAGATGTATATAGATCTCAAAGTTTGTATTTAGTCCTATTTAAATTGGAGACCCCCATCTAAAAGATGGAATTGTTTTTCATGGCTGAGAGTTGCAGCACAGAGAAAAAGCTCACATGGTTTCACATGTGATGAGTTCCCAATCACACCATGCTGTTGTAAGGTGGTGCCAGGTGCATGGCCATAGAAGGAATAGATTATAGGGAGGATCACTCCTTACTCTCGCGTGCCTTCCAGCAACTGGTTTGAGGCTTGGTGACAAGTTGCCTGCCTGAGCACTCAGTCAGAGATAGTGCTTAGCCTGGGGAGACCCCCAAAAAGAGGGGGGAGGGAAGTAAAATAACGATTATTTGTAAGGAACAGGGGGAGTGTTTGACACAGCAGACTCTCGTTAGATTACATGGTTTTGAAATGTTATTGTCACAGATTGAGCCGCTCAGGGGTGAGTGACAATAAATGCCTTTAATAATCTAAGGTTCCTGCTTCTATTGTAATCCACTTTGTTCCAATAAAGTGAAAATATTTGTTCAATATTGTCTTTTAATAAAAAAAAACTTGCACTTTATTGAATATAAAAGTCCAGCTTTTCCTCAAATTATCTTTTTTTACAATTTCTCATTATTTAAGAATTGGATAACCTCCAGCCTTGCGTGTTGATTTAGGTTTTTTATTCCAAAGGAAGGAGGAGTTGGAGGACATGTATATGCCGACATAAGATTTGTGTAACTGCTGTGAATAAATTTCAATTGACTCAGCATCCACAGCCTTTTGGGGGTGAGAGTTCCAGATTTTCACAACTCTTTGTATAGAAAAGTATTTTGTGATTGAACCCCTAAATGAACTAGCTCTAATTTTAGGAGTGTGTCCCCTTGTTCTGGATTCACCCACCAGAGGAAACAGTTTCTCTGTATCAACCCAATGGAATCCCTTTATCATTTTAAACTCCTTGATTAGATCACTCCTCAATCTTCCAAACTCTTCAGTTTACAAAATACACGCCAAGTTTATGCAACTCTTTAATTTGTCCCCATAATTTAACCTTTTAAGCCCTGGTATCATTCTGGTGAATCTGCTGTGTTCCCCCTCCAAGGCCAATAAATCCTTCCTGTGGTGTGGTGCCCAAAACTAAACACAGTGCTCCAGATGGGATCTAACCAAGACTCTGTACAGCTGAAGCATAAATTCCACTTTGTATTCCAGCCTCTTGAGATAAGGGCCAATAGTCCATAAACCTATTTGATTACATTTTGTACCTGTGCACTAGCCGTGAGGCTGATCCCAAATGTCTATGATATAAGGAAAGGCTGAAGAAACTTGGGCTTTTCAGTCTTAAAAGGAGGTAACTGACCGTATTGAGGTATATATAAGATGATAAACAGTATGGAAAAGGCAAATCCAGAAAATTCAAACTAAATTCAGGGTTGAATAAGGAGACAAGTTCAGACTAGTAGAAGTCAAATATAGGACTGATGTCAGGAAATTCGTCTTCATGCAAACCATTATCAACACATGGAATGGACTTCAGAATAGAGCAGTGAAGGTGAAAACCCTGGAATTATTTAAGAAACAATTAGATGCTACAGTGCAGGGACTTTAGTTCATCCATCCAGGAAGACTGTAATGTGAGCTGAATGGTCTTTCTCATCTGTACTTCTCCTCTGAACCACCTCACTATGATAGATCTAAAAATTAAATTTCTACTAGCATGCACATAAAAAGTGAAATCTAGGAAAAAACACATTATCTATTTCATCTTAATGTTTCACCTGCACAAGGTTTCCCCTTGGATGCTTTGAATTTGCCTTCTGCTCCATTCCTGGAGCTTTGGTACACAAACTGGGTTTCAGGATCTAATATTTTTTGGACCATGCAGAAACTCAGTGCCAGCCCCCCAAAAAGGAGTTTACACTCATCATAACATTCACTGGAGAGTGTGTGATAGTCCCACTATCAATATAAGTACCACCAGAATATGAAGTGAATACTATAAAAATATTATAAATCCTACAAAGCAGTTTAGAGAATCAGCATTGGTAAAGTTTACCGCAACATATATAAATGTTTGAGATTGCTGATCCTGGTATCTAAATGTTTTGATATGTTTTGTGCACCAGCTTTTTTGAAAGTCTAGCCAACAATTAGTTTCTTATCTCATTTCATATTTTGCAACTGCATGAAAACTAGGCACAAGCAAGTATTTGACTGCAGGAGTAAAGTGTAGTAGTATGGTAATCTCATCATTCAGCCTCTTCTTGATCATTGTATCAAACATATTAGAAAACCCAACAGCACCTAAAAATGCAGGGCACACATTTTCCAGACTCTCAGCAAATATATTGTTCACAGATACATTCAAAATGCAAATGAAGCAATTTTAAAAAATGAGTCCAAGAAATGGATTTAAGAGAATTGTTGGTCTTCTTAAATCTCACACAGATTGATGAAAAATTATGTCTTTTGATCTGACACAAATTGGTTACAGTGATGCTCTTTGAACAAAAGCAAGGATCAGTGCATGCAAGTATTTATGCAGTAATTAGCAGAAAGCAAGGAACCATTTTACCCCGTTGTCCTCTCGGTAGAGATCAGAACTTTTAGTCCTGTTCGTTTAACTTCTTTCTTCTCCATAACTCCTTCTACAACTTCTAACTTTTTTTTCCTTATTCTCTAGCTTTCTTCTCTACAGCTTCTGACTTCATCTTCCTTTCTTCTTTACCTCTCCTCTACCACCTGACTTTCACAAGAGGTCTCTCTTTTATGTCACTTTTGGTGACGGGCACAGGGGCTGTTACTGACATGGGTGTTTACCCCACCGGGGTCTTTCCAAAGGGTGAGGCGACCAGTAAGGCGTTGTGTATTTTCTAGACAAAGGAAGAAGAGTCAGGCCCCTCCTTATCTTGTTATGCTTCTCTTCAAGGCTGAAGCCGGCAGCTTTGGGCCTGTTATCTTTCACACCCTGTCTGTTCCCAAGCCACTAGATCTGAGGCCCCTTTGTTACATTAAGGCTGTTGGCCATTTGGCAGCTTGGACAGCTGTCTCATCCTGCAGCTGCAACTGTTTACGTTAGCAAACTCCACCAGTCTGTTAATTACCGTAGAAGCAAAAGGCCTTATAAAATTTAAAAAACCCTTAAGTGCAAGTTAGTTACCATATATTCCATATACTGTTTGATTAATACAGAAAGGTGATCAAATAAAGACAGTTATAAGTTACATATCAAAAATACATTTGGTACAATGAGTTTTGGAATGTGGTTGCCTAGCGACATGTTCGGACATACAGGCCAATCTTTTGTTTCACTGTTTTTGCCTCAGATAGCATAGTTGTGTGTTTTTAACCATTTTAACTGCATTAAGGCTGGTTCCTGTAGCTTCTCACTCATAACCCTGTTAATTTGTGTGGAAACTATATTTCCTTACATCTGTGATTCCTTCCTTGACTGTCAGTGTGACTGGGAAGTGAAAAGCACGTGGATTTAACTATAGAGATAATGTTCTACCTACACAAGTATCCAAGCCCACACACTAAACCCTATCATGTCTACTGCTGTGAACCTCTCCTGATTCTTCGAAGTGAGTCACGAGAAACAAATAGACGAAAAGGAGGAGGGGGTATCATTTTGGTTGTCATAAACCGACAAAATGCCAGTAAATGTTGCTAAATCATGCTGAGGCAGTTCTTTATACAGGGATAACACTGAGCGACAGATATTAAACAAAGAAATGTGTCTGTGGGATACAGACACGGGCAGAAACACATACATATATATGTATATATAGAGAGAGATGGCGCCATGTACACACAGTGAGACACCGAATGAGAGACATGCACAGACAAGTGGCGTGAGAGAGATAGGGTTACAGATATATGGAGGCTGAGAGAGGCAATGGACACCGATAGAGGCAGAGTGATAGACATACTGACACATGATTGGGTTGCTGATGCTGCTGAAGTATCACAACTCTATTTGATACAACCACCGTTTGATGGGGTATGGTGGGCGCCCATCCATATCTCTGTAACTACTCCAGCCCTACAGGCTTCCCCTCCCCCAGAAGTTTCCATTCTTCCAACTGTGGCCTCTGGTGCTTCTCCCCCTCCCTTTGGCCAAGCATTGGCAGCCGTGCAGGCCCCCTGCTATGGAATTCCCTCTCTAAACTTCTCCACTTCCCTCTCCTTCAGGACCCTCCTTAAAATCCACCTTTTTAACCAAGCTTTTGGACACCCCTCCTACTAACTCTTTTGGCATGGCATCCATTTTTGTCTGATTACATGGCTGCGAAGTGCCTAGGGACTTATTTCTATGTAAAGGTGCTATATAAATGCAAGTTGTAGTTGCTTTTGTTGTCGTCTATTTGGCCACACTTGAAAATGAATGCTTCTGAGGTGGTGCTTGTGGGGTCTGGAGTTTGATGGGTGTTGACTTGATGGGTGTTGACTTGATGGGACTGCTTCCTCCTCCCTGGTACCAGCATTTTACACAAAGAAAAGGGAACATGCTAGCATATGTCATGCGGCCAATAGCTATGACCACAATAACAAGGGCTAAAGCGTTCCTTGCAGCACAGGGACAGTCGGGCAGCCTCTTAGTCACTAAATTAGTGTAAAATTCTAGCAAGAAAAGGAAATTGAAGTGAGGCCTTACCTTGTTGGGATGGCATGAAGTCACTAAGGTCTCTAGCGTAACCATGGAATCGGCCCGATTGTGTTTAGTTTTGCTCATCAAGCCACAAAAATATATACTTGCATTTGAAATTATACAGAAAAGAGTAAGAAGACTGACTCCCAAGTGTAAAGGAGTTAAACTATGCTGGCATAGTATGCTGACAATATGGGTTGCTTTGAATCACATGATTTTCTATAGTTGTATGGTTTGGGAATAACTGTTGGCTTAAATCAGCAGCGGGTCTCCATGGCCCTGTACAGAGAGAGAAAAAGTAGTTCCCTGACAATTGTACCTCAAGGTTTGAACCTCGGAGCCCAAGATACATGATATGAATAAATCATTGTGAACAAAATATTGCTTCAGCATTCACATCTGTGGGATAAATGATGAGGCACTGGGGAATATCTAACTTACTGTAGAAAAAAGCCATAGAAACTCATTAAACCAACTAAATGAGGTTGCAAAATTAAATGCATAAGTCCCCAAACTTGTAATCATAACCACGATAGAGCCTCCAAATATAACACTGCCAGCATCTCAGTTTGTGTCATTTAGCATTCTCAATGTATTTATTATATATCTCTAATGAAACTTTAGAAAAATGCTACCGTGTATACCACACCTTTAAGGGATCTTTGATCTGTTCTCTTTAGAGATGACATAAACAACATTACCAGCTGACCTTAATATGTTGGTAAAAGGTTTCGAAAAGCCCATCAGTCCTTTGATGATTCAAAGCTGAAACTTTTTTGATTAACATCTGTGGCATTTAGACTCTTCTGATCAAAGACAGTACCAGATTAAGCCATTTCTTCTGCTCAGTGTGTTCAGTATTGAAAGTTACAAGCAGATCTCTTCAAAGTAAAAATAACAAAGTGTAAGCCTTGGGTGGAAACTATCGCCTCATCTACAACCTCCCTTACCTCTCCAAAGTTTGAATCTCTCCAATCAGGTTTTGCTCCGGCCACAGCACTGAAACGACCCCAATCAAATTCACAAATGGCATCCTCCATGACTGAGCAAGATGCACTATCCCTCCTCATCCTTCTTCACTTCTCTGCAGCCTTTGGCACGGTTGACCACACCATCCTGCTCCAACTCCTCTCATCCATTGTCCAGCTCAGTGGGACTGCCATTGCTTGGTTCCACTCTTACCTATCCAATTGTAGCCAAAGCATTTCCAGAAATGGTTTCTCTTCCTGCCCTGTACCATTACCTCTGGAGTCCCCCAATGATCTATCCTTGGCCCCCTCCTCTTTATCTGCATGCTGCTCCTTGGTGACATCATGCGAAGACTGGAGGTTACCTTTCACATGTATGCTGAGGACACCCAACTCTACCTCTCCACCACCTCTCTCAACTTCTCCACTGCCTCTGTACCATTGGACTGCTTGTCCCACATCCAGTGCTGGATGAACAACAATTTCCTTCAGTTAAACATTGGGAAGGCCAAAACTATTGTCACCGTCCCAGGATTTTGATCCAGTGACAATGAAGGAGCAGCAATATATCTCCAAGTCAGAATGGTGTGTGATTTGGAGGGGAACTTGGTGGTGATGCTGTTTCCATGTACTTCCTGACCTTGTCCTTCTACGTGTTGGAGGTCACAGGTTTTGGAGGTGCTGCCGAAGATGACACAGAATTGCCCCCCTTTGTTAATCAAGGACTGCAAAAGTAGTTGTCTTCTGATATTCCTAGGTAAATGTGCATAGTTCTGTACACATGGCTCTGTGGATAAGGGCAAGTATGGACATTGCACCACAGGTGTAATGTCCATACACCCATGTATGGGTGCATCTTCTTTCAATCAAAAAACTCAAATTAGAAAGGAACATTTAATCTAATACTCAATTTAAGAATTTTGAATGCAGCAATGAGTAATCCAGTAATTCAGCTCACTTCTTGAAAGGCCAGACTAACCCTTCATTGCCTAATTTATATGGGTGAGATGAGTGCACAGAACATTCTGGGCGAGAAACTTGGGAAACCTCTTTGTGTAATTGCTCCTCATTGGCATAAGATTCCGGCCTTGAAAAAGGCTCTTGAACTTTTTATGCAAGATTGGCTGTGCTAAGAGTAATAAATAAATAATCAGAGTAATTAATTAGATCTAAGGGGATAAAATTAAAATGACTAAATAGAGGATACCAACATTAAAGGGATCCGAATTGCATTAAATAAAAATTTGTTATACATAAATAATAATGAGTTAAGGGGATACTAAAATAAAGAAGTTAATGAACAAAAAACAAAACTAATTAGCTACAAATTGATCTGAAATCAAGCTTAATACATCTACTAAATATAATCTACATCTCAAGTAATTATTGTATCTGGATTTAAATTACTACTAATAAATAAAAACTAATGGCAGTGCAGGCCATGTGTTGGGACTGTGGTATGTAGGAGTTTGTGGACAGTGAGACTGTCCTGGATTGCCGCATTTGCAGGAAATATCTCTGCCTTGAGACACTCCAGCTCAGAGTCCTAGAGCTGGAGTGCGTGTTGGAGACACTGCAACACGTAAGGGAGGGGAGGAATATCTGGATAGTGTTCTCCAGTGTGCTGTCGCACCTCAGAGCAAAGCACAGGTGCAGGAAAGGGAGAGTGTGATTGTCAGTCGGCAGGGTAGGGGCAACCAAGGGGAGATAGAGGAGGAGGTCCTGCAAACACTGGTCCTATCCAACAGGTACAATGTACTTGATACCTGTAAGGATAAGGAGAAAGACTACGCGGAGGACAGCCACAATGCTGACCAAGGCACCGTGGAACAGAGAGCTGTCCAAAGGGGGGAGGAGCAGAATAGAAATGTAGTAGTTACAGGGGATTCAATAGTTAGGAGGATTGATAGCATCCTCTGCAGCCACAATCGACAGTCCTGAAGGGTGTGTTGCCTACCTGGTGCTAGGGTAAGGAATATCCCGATGTGGATGGAAAGGTGGGGGGGGTGCGGGGGGGAGATCCAGTTGTCGTGGTCCACATCGGGACCAATGACATAAGGAAGAAAAGGAGGAGGTCCTGCTGAGGGAGTATCAGGAGTTAGGAGCTAGGAGCTAAAAAGCAGGACCTCAAGGATGGTAATCTCAGGATTATTACCCGAGCCATGTGCTAATTGGCATAGGGAGAAATAGCTCAGGAAGGTGAACACGTGGCTAAAGGAGTGGTGTGGAAAGGAGGGGCTCCATTTCATGGGATGCTGGCATTGGGACAGGAGAGAGCTGAACCATTGGGAAGGGCTGCACCTGAACGGGCTGGGACCAGGGTCCTAGCGGAAAGGATAAATAGGGTGGTAAAAAAGACTTAAACTAATAAATTAGGGGGAGATCTCAGTCAGAAACAATAGTAAAAATGATAATTTAACAATTTAAAAAAAGGATAAGAGCAGAGTTCAGGTCACAAACAGTGATACAGATACTCCAGGTGATGGGAATACTAAAGTAGTTACAGCAGGAGTGACAAATAAGAAATGTGTTAAATTAAACGGTGTGAGAAAGGCAGCATCACGGCAGAAGGGCAGGTTAGGGTCTCTTGCCCAATTAAGAGTTTTATATACTAATGCATGGAGTATAAGAAATAAATTGAGTGGATTAGAGGCTCAAATGCAGCTTAGAGGGTATGC
The DNA here is from genome assembly GCF_035084215.1 of Heptranchias perlo. Lineage (NCBI taxonomy): Eukaryota > Metazoa > Chordata > Chondrichthyes > Hexanchiformes > Hexanchidae > Heptranchias > Heptranchias perlo. The sequence goes on from NC_090333.1 coordinate 26,054,694, forward strand.
CATGATGGCCATTACTGAGACATGGCTGCAAGCTGGTCATGATTGAGAATTAAATATTCCAGGTTATAAGGTCTTGAGAAAGGATAGGGAAACTGGAAGAGGAGGAGGGTTAGCCTTATTGTTTAAAGATACTATTACAACATTAGTAAGAGAGGATATAGGTAAAGGAAAGCAATCAGTAGAGATTCCATGGTTAGAATTAAGGAATAAAAGAGGACTTAAAACTGTAATGGGAGTTGTCTACAGGCCTCCTGATAGCAGCAATGAAGTGGCAGAATGTATTAATTCAGAGATTAGAGAGGCTTGTGGCAAAAACAGGATTGTTTTAATAGGAGACTTTAATTTTCATATAGATTGGGTAGAACAGAGTAGCTCAAGTCAAAAAGGTAGTGAATTTCTTGAGTGCATTCAAGATAGGCTTTTTTGGAGCAATATGTTCTAGAACCAACAAGAGGATAGACTATACTAGATTTAGTAATGAGTAATGAGCCAGACTTAGTTAATAATTTAACCATTGGGACGGGCTGGGACCAGGGTCCTAGCGGTAAGGATAAATAGGGTGGTAAACAAGACTTAAACTAATAAATTGGGGGGAGGTCTCAGTCAAAAACAATAGTAAAAATGATAAAAAAAGGATAAGAGCAGAGTTCAGGTCACAAACAGTGATATAGATACTCCAGGTGAGGGGAATACTAAAATAACTAAAGTAGTTACAGCAGGAGTGACAAATAAGAAATGTGTTGATTTAAACAGTGTGAGAAAGACAGCATCACGGCAGAAGGGCAGGTTAGGGTCTCTAGTCTCAGATAGTTTTCTGGAGCAATATGTTCTAGAAGCAACAAGAGGGCAGGCTATACTAGCTTTAGTAATAAGTAATGTGCCAGACTTAGTTAATAATCTAACAGTATGGGAACATTTATGAGTGATCATAATATGATCGAATTCAATGTTAAGCTTGAAAAGGAGAAACTTATCACAGTTACTAAGATTTTAGATTTTGGTAAGGCTAACTTTAACAGGATGTGGAGATGCCGGTGATGGACTGGGGTTGACAATTGTAAACAATTTTACAACACCAAGTTATAGTCCAGCAATTTTATTTTAAATTCACAAGCTTTCGGAGATTTTCTCCTTCCTCAGGCAAATGTTTGCCTGAGGAAGGAGAAAATCTCCGAAAGCTTGTGAATTTAAAATAAAATTGCTGGACTATAACTTGGTGTTGTAAAATTGTTTACAACTTTAACAGGATAAGACAGAGACTGAGAACAGCAAGCTGGTCAAAACTGTTGTCAAGTAAAACTGCAGATGAATAGTGGGAGGTGTTCAAAAAAGAATTTAGCTTAATACAGGACCAGTATATACCCCTAAGGGGCAAGAGCTGTACTTACTAAATAAATCGGCCATGGTCAACAAAAGAGGTGAGAGATAACATAAAACTAAAGGAAAGAGCATACAGAAGTGCAAAGAATAGTGTAGATCCAGGGGACTGGGAGAGATATAAAGAACAGCAAAAGAAGACAAAAAAGATAGTAAGAGCTGCAAAAAGGAAATACAAAAAGAAACTTGTGAGGGATAACAAGATTAACACACAAAGTTTTTACAATTATAGTAGAAGAAAAAGGATAGTCGCAGATAATGTGGACCCTTTAAAAATAGATGTGGGTAATATTACAAATGAAAATAAGGAAATGGCAGACTTGTTGAATTACTTTGTTTCAGTCTTTACAATAGAGGAAGAGGATAATATACCTGACATTCCAGGAAAACTAATAATGAATCAAGGACTGGAACTCACTAAAGTTAACGTAAGCAAGAAAACAGTATTAGAAAAAATAAAGGCATTAACGAGTGACAAATCCCCAGGACCTGATGGTTTCCACCCTAGGGTTTTAAAGGAAGTCGGTGAGGTTAGCCATAATCTTCCAAAGCTCTCTCGATTCAGGAATTGCCCCTTTAAATTGGAAAATTGCAAATGTAACTTAATTATTTAAGAAAGGTGAGAGAAACCAGGAAATTATAGAACTGTTAGTCTAACATCTGTTGTGGGGAAGTTATTGGAATCTATAATTAAGGACAGTGTGACTGAGCATTCAGAAATTTGAGCTGATTAGAGAGAGCCAACATGGATTTGTAAAGGGTAGGTCATGTCTAACGAACCTAATGGAATTTTTTGAGGAAGTAGCTAAAGTAGTAGGGGAATGTCTTTGGATGTAGTTTATATGGAGTTCCAGAAGGCAATCGATAAGGTTCCACATAAGAGACTGTTAGCTAAAATTAAAGCTCATGGAATTGAAGGCAAATTATTGACCTGGTTAGGAGATTGGTTGAGGCGGTAGAAAACAGAGAGGAGGGATAATGGATATGTACTCGAATTGGAAGTAAGTGACTAATGGTGTCCCACAAGGATCTGTGCTGGGGCCTCAACTTCACTATATTTATTAATGACTTAGATAACACAATAGGGAACCATATATCCAAGTTTACTGAAGACACAAAGATTGGTGGCATAGTAAGTAGTGTAGATGTGAGCATAAAATTACAAAGAGAATTAATATTTAAATCTCTTAAGTATGCGTCCCATCATTGTGGCTTGCCGTTAGAAGCCTTTTAAATTTGGCCTTTTTAACAGTTATATTTTATCAAAAAATGTTTTTTCATCCTTGACAGGGTCTCATGACATAGCTTGTGTAAGTGCTGCGAACTGCAGTGTTTCTGTCCAAAAACTACTAACGCATCTGGAAAATGGGATTGACATTTATATCTTTCAAAGCCAGACATCACGTGGCAACTATGATCCTGGATGGTTGAACATTTTATTTGTGTCCAGAATGTCTTTTAAAAAGGAGTCATCAAGATGGGCTTGGTAGCTGATTTACTGTATTACCAGCTTCTTAAGTGAATTAAGTGAGTGGGCAAAATTGTGGCAGATGGATTTCAATGCAGGCAAGCATGAGGTCATCCATCTTGGACCAAAAAAGGACCGATCCAAGTATTTTTTAAATGGTGAAAAGCAAGGAACAGTGGAGGTCCAAAGAGATAATGGCGTCCATGCACACAGGTTAAGTACAAAAAATAATCAAAAAGGCTCATGGAATGTTAGCCTTTATATCTAGAGGGCTAGAATATAAAGGGGAGGAAGCTTTGCAACAGCTATACAAAGCTCTGGCTAGACCACATCTGGAGTACTGTGTACAGTCCTGGACACCGCACCTTAGAAAGGATATATTGGCCTTGGAAGGAGTGCAGCGCAGATTCACCAGAATGTTTACCAGGGTTCCAAGGGTTAGATTATGCGGAGGGCTTACATAAACTAGGCTTGTTTTCCTTGGAATATGGAAGGTTAAAGGGTGATTTGATTGAGGTTTTTAAGATTTTGAAAGGAATTGATAGGGTAGATAGAGAGAAAATGTTTCCACTGGTGGGAAGTTTAGGACAAGTGCACATAATCTTAAAATCAGAGCCAGGCCATTAAGGAAAGAAGTTAGGAAACGCTTCTTCACGCAAAGGGTGGTAGAAGTGTGGAACTCGCCTACAAAAAGCAGTAGATGCTAGCTCAATTAATAATTTTAAATCTGAGATCAATAGATTTTGATGGCCAAGGGTATTAAGGGATTTGGAGCCAAGGTGGGTGATTGGAATTAGGATACAAATCAGCCATGATCTCGTTGAATGGCAGAACAGGCTCGAGGGGCTGAATGACCTACTCCTGTTTCTATGTTCCTAATCAGTTGGGGATCCACCCAAAGGGATTTCCTCAACTTACTTCCTGAACCTTGCATATACATACCCCACCGAAGGAACAATCCTGCCGGCTGGATGATGTATCCTATTATCTTCAAAAGAATTATTTTTGATGAGTTTTTTTGCTGGTCAGGATAGGTGATGGAGGATGAGATACTTTTCCACTTTTGGCGCACAAAGGACGATTTTATGAACGTATGTTCCCATAATTGTATTGGATGGAAAATCGTGTAAGCATGACATCCCAATGTGCACACCTGGTGCCCAAGAGCGCAATTGCCTAAAATTAGCCTTAAAGTGTTAACATTAAGTACTCAAAGCTTTGGTGCAGCAAGAGTTATAAAAGAAAGAATTTGCATTTCTATAGTGCCTTTCACAACCTCAGGACAGTGAAGTACTTTGAAGTTTAGTCACTGTTGTAATGTAGGGTAATGCTGTAGCCAATTTACACACAGCAAGATCCCATAAACAGCAATGAGATAAATGACCAGGTAATCAATTTTTTTGGTTGAGGTGTGAATGTTTGCCAGGACAACTCTGCTCTTCTTTGAATAGTGCCATGCGATCTCTTGTATTTCTTTACATTATGACAGTCACTACACAACACACTGGAAGGTGGGTTGAGGCAGCCCAAATTCAGTTTACATATAGGATCCTTAGAGCCAGTGGAAAGAGATTCTCATCCCATCAGTGTAGCCCAGATTTAACTCCAAGCTCGAGGGATGAAATGGTAGTGTTCCACCTTACTATGCCTTCCAGTGCCCATTATTTTGTGCACTATGTAAAATACAAAATGCATAAGCAGTGAATTTCAATATTGTAAAATATTTCAGGTCCTTAATAACATACCCCTAATTGTATGGATTTTTCGATATGGCAGTCAACAGGTTTGTTTTTAATGAGCCAGAATAAATGTGCAATCAGTTGTTGAACAAGACTTTCATGCCTAACCCAAGACTCCAGCAATACCACTGATTAACCACTTAGCATTTTTCATGGTAAAGGCCTGATAAGAATGTCTTTCATTTTATTAGGACAGTTTTGTGATGGATAATATCTTAAATTAATAGAATCATGGTATTTATTTTTCTCTTTTTTCACAAAACCTTTGGAGGATATTGTTGAAATGGTAAGAAAGCCATGGTAACACTAAACTCTGCTGCATTTATTTGCAGGACAACACTAATACATTCTGCATGAATGGGCTTCAAAGTTGATTGCTATGGTAACCAGTTACCGTAGCAACCAACTGCAGTAACTAGCTACTCCTTTAGCAGCAGTGTGAAAAGAATACAGTATATGCCACAGGGTTATTATTTGAGCCAATGAAGGGTAAATCAAAAGTAATATAGATTTTTAAATATTTTGACCCATTGCAATAGCAACGGTTATTAAAAAAACAGCATAAATAATGGAATAGTTCTGCAATTATTGTTTTCAGAAATAGAATCAAAAATGTCAGGTCATCGGTCATTCCTTCTCGCCCTCCCCTGTTAATTAAAAAAAATGTAAAATGTAGAGATAATTGCCTTCCAGACAAACTATTGTGTTGGTGCATTGTGTGAAAGAAATTGAAATAAGCTAGAGAGGCAGAGATCAGGAAATGAGTCGGTTGCTTCACACTGTAGGGCTTTGATCTTTCAATAGAGCTGCCCCATACAGTTCAGTGCTCAGTCCATGGAGAATTTCACTTTATTACCTATTGACCTTTGCTGCAGGACTGCCTGGCACATGTGTGAACAAGGAGGATTGGAATTCAAAGAAGGCAGTGAATTTCCTGTGATGGGATTTTATGATAAACTCTTCAAATATGTCAGTTGTTGGATGTTTTAATATCTTATAAATCATCAAAAAAAGTTGAGAATAGCTGAAAATGCTGTTTGAGGCATTTTATATTAGTTGTATTTTTGTGGGAAGGTGGTATAGATCATGATAGCCCTAGAAAGCAAAGGAGAGACCTTTGTGGAAATAATAGACAGATGGGAGAAGACTGGTGAAAGACAAAGTGTAAGAGTAATTATATAAAGTATAGTTGGGAGGATTAGTGAAACAAGCGAAAGGTAACATCATCACATAGGAACACACTGGATGGGTAAAGACCATTGTGATCCACTGCCTTCTTTGAATTCCAATCCTCATTGCTCATGCATACTGTCACAAAAGCAAAGTTTACATCCTGGGTCAAATGGGGAAAATGTATTTCATATTATCATAGTATCATAGTAGATACAGCAGAGGAGGAAGCCTTTCGGCCCATCATGCTTGTGCCGGCTCTTTGAAAGATCTGTCCAGTTAGTCCCATTGCCCTGCTCTTTCTCCATCGCCCTGTAAATTATTTCCCTTCAAGTATTTATCCAATTCCCTTTTGAAAGTTATTATTGAATCTGCTTCCACCATCATTTCAGGCAGTGCATTTCAGATCATAACTACTCGCTGTGTAAAAAAATGTTCTCATGTTGCCTCTGGTTCTTTTGCCGATCACCTTAAGACTATGTCCTCTGGTTACTGACCCTTCTGCCACTGGAAACAGTTTCTCTTTATTTATTTATTTATTTATTCTATCAAAACCAGGATTTTGAACACCTCTATCAAATCTCCCCTTAATCTTCTCTGTTCTAAGGAGAACAACCCCAGCTTCTCTAATCTCTCCATATAACTGAAGTCCCTCATCCCTGGTACCATTCTTGTGCATCTCTTCTGCACCCTCTCTAAGGCCTTGACATCCTTCCTAAAGCGTGGTGCCCAGAATTGTACATGATACTCCAGCTGGGGCTCAGCCTGTGTTTTATAAAGGTTCAGCCTTGCTTTTATATTCTATGCCTCTATTAATAAAGCCCAGGATCACATGCTTTTTTAATAGCCTTCTCAACTTGTCCTGCTACCTTCAAAGATTTGCGTATGTGCACCCCCAGTTCTCTCTGTTCCTGCATCCCCTTTAAAATTGTACCATTTGGTTTATATTGCCTCTCCTCATTATTCCTACCAAAATGTATCACTTCACACTTCTCTACGTTAAATTACATACACCATGTGTCTGCCCATTTCACCAGTCTGTCTTTGGCCTCCTGAAATCTGTTACTATCCTCCACCTTGTTTACTACATTTCAGAGTTTTGTGTCATCAGCAAACTTTGAAATGATACCCCCTATACCCAGATCCAAGTCATTAATATATATCAAAAAGAGCAGTAGTCCTAATACTGACCCCTGGGGAACACCACTGCACACTTCCCTCCAGTTTGAAAAACAACTGTTCACCACTACTCTCTGCTTTCTGTCCCTTAGCCAATTTTGTATCAATGCTGCCACTGTCCCTTTAACCCCATGGGCTGTAATTTTGCTAACAAGTCTATTATGTGGTACATTAGCAAATGCCTTTAAAAGTCCATATATACAACATTAACCGCACTACACTCATCAATCCTCTCCATAACTTCATCAAAGAATTCACTCAAGTTAGTCAGAAACGATTTTCCTTTAACAAATCGGTGCTGACTTTCATTTATCAGCCCATACTTTTCCAAGTGCTAATTAATTTTGCCCCGGATTATAGGCTCTAAAAGTTTCCCTACCCTTGTTATTAGGCGGACTGGCCTGTAATTGCCGGATTTATCATCTCCCCTTTTTTGAACAAGGGTGTAACATTTGCAATCCTCCAGTCCTCTGGCACCACCCCATATCTAAGGAGGATTGGAAGATTGTGGCCAGAGCCTCTGCAATTTCTACCCTTACTTCCCTCAGTAACCTAGGATGCATCCCATCCGGACCGGGTGAAATTTCTACATTGAGTACCGCCAACTTTTTAAGTACCTCTTTATCTGTTTTTATCCTATCCAATATCGCTACTACCTCCTCCGTTACTGCTACATTGGCAACATAAGAACATTAGGAGCAGGAGCAGGCCATGTGGCCCCTCAAGCCTGCTCCGCCATTCAATCAGATCATGGCTGATCTTCAACCTCAACTCCACTTTCCTGCCCAATCCCCATATCCCTTGATTCCCCTGGGGTCCAAAAATCTATTGATCTCAGCCTTGAATATACTCAAAGACTCAGCATCACAGCCCTCTGGAGTAGAGAATTCCAAAGATTCACAACCCTCTGAGTGAAGAAATTCCTCCTCATCTCAGAATTAAACGGCCGACCCCTTATCTTGCGACTATGCCCTCTAGTTCTAGACTCTCCAACCATGGGAAACCACCTCAGAATCTTATATGTTTCAATTAGATCACCTTTCATTCTTCTAAACTCCAGAGAGTATAGGCCCATTCTACTCAACCTATCCTCATCCCAGGAAGTAATCTAGTGAACCTTCGTTGCACCGCCTCTAAGGCAAGTATATCCTTCCTTAGATAAGGAGACCAAAACTGTACACAGTACTCCAGGTGAGGTCTCACCAAAGCCCTGTACAATTGTAGTAGGACTTCCTTGCTCTTGTACTCCAACCCCCTTGCAATAAAGGCCAACATGCCATTTGCTTTCCTAATTGCCTGCTATACCTGCATGTTAACTTTCTGTGTTTCGTGTACAAGGACACCCAAACCCCTCTGAGCATCCTCTTCTCTAGTGAAGACTGATGTGAAGTATTCATTTAGTACCCCAACCATACCCTCAGCCTCCACAAGAAAATCTCCTTTATTGTCCCTAATTGGGCCCACCTTTCCTTTGACTACCCTTTTACTATTTATATGTTTAGAAAAGACTTTCAGGTTCTCATTTATGTTATTCCCTTTTTTAGATCTCCTCTGTACTTTCTGCATTCATTGTTATAGTATTCTGAAGTAACTAGAGTTAGGAAAGAAGCTAATTACTCTGGCCTAACTTCAAATAGATGCCTGGAGACAAATTGGCTCCAGGGTCGGGCCTTGTTATCCGTTCTTTAAACTCCCTAAGATGCAAAAGCTTCTACAAATACATAAAGGGCAAAAGAGTAACTAGGGAGAGAGTAGGGCCTCTTAAGGATCAACAAGGTCATCTATGTGCAGAACCACAAGAGATGGGTGAGATCCTAAATGAATATTTTGCATCGGTATTTACGGTTGAGAAAGGCATGGATGTTAGGGAACTTGGGGAAATAAATAGTGATGTCTTGAGGAGTGTACATATTACAGAGAGGGAGGTGCTGGAAGTCTTAACGCGCATCAAGGTAGATAAATCTCCGGGACCTGATGAAATGTATCCCAGGACGTTATGGGAGGTTAGGGAGGAAATTGCGGGTCCCCTAGCAGAGATATTTGAATCATCGACAGCTACAGGTGAGGTGCCTGAAGATTGGAGGGTAGCAAATGTTGTGCCTTTGTTTAAGAAGGGCGGCAGGGAAAAGCCTGGGAACTACAGACCGGTGAGCCTGACATCTGTAGTGGGTAAGTTGTTAGAGGGTATTCTGAGAGACAGGATCTATGGGCATTTGGAGAGGCAGGGACTGATTAGGAACAGTCAGCATGGTTTTGTGAGAGGAAAATCATGTCTCACAAATTTGATTGAGTTTTTTGAAGGGGTAACCAAGAAGATAGATGAGGGCTGTGCAGTAGTCGTGGTCTACATGGACTTTAGCAAAGCCTTTGACAAGGTACCGCATGGTAGGTTGTCACATAAGGTTAGATCTCACGGGACCCAAGGTGAGGTGGCCAATTGGATACAAAACTGGATTGACATCAGAAGACAGAGGGTGGTTGTAGAGGGTTGTTTTTCAAACTGGAGGCCTGTGACCAGCGGTGTGCCTCAGGGATCGGTGCTGGGTCCGCTGTTATTTGTTATTTATATTAATGATTTGGATGAGAATTTAGGAGGCATGGTTAGTAAGTTTGCAGATGACACCAAGATTGGTGGCATTGTGGACAGGTAAGTAGGTTATCTAGGATTGCAACAGGATCTTGATAAATTGGGCCAGTGGGCCGATGAATGGCAGATGGAGTTTAATTTAGATAAATGTGAGGTGATGCATTTTGGTAGATCGAATCGGGCCAGGACCTACTCCGTTAATGGTAGGGCGTTGGGGAGAGTTATAGAACAAAGAGATCTAGGAGTACAGGTTCATAGCTCCTTGAAAGTGGAGTCACAGGTGGATAGGGTGGTGAAGAAGGCATTCAGCATGCTTGGTTTCATTGGTCAGAACATTGAATACAGGAGTTGGGATGTCTTGTTGAAGTTGTACAAGACATTAGTAAGGCCACACTTGGAATACTGTGTACAGTTCTGGTCACCCTGTTTTAGAAAGGATATTATTAAACTAGAAAGAGTGCAGAAAAGATTTACTAGGATGCTACCGGGACTTGATGGTTTGACTTATAGGGAGAGGTTGGATAGACTGAGACTTTTTTCCCTGGAGAGTAGGAGGTTAAGGGGTGATCTTATAGAAGTCTATAAAATAATGAGGGGCATAGATAAGGTAGATAGTCAAAATCTTTTCCCAAAGGTTGGGGAGTATATAACGAGGGGGCATAGATTTAAGGTGAGAGGGAAGAGATACAAAAGGGTCCAGAGGGGCAATTTTTTCACTCAAAGGGTGGTGAGTGTCTGGAACGAGCTGCCAGAGGCAGTAGTAGAGGCGGGTACAACTTTGTCTTTTAAAAAGCATTTGGACAGTTACATGGGTAAGATGGGTATAGAGGGATATGGGCCAATTGCAGGCAACTGGGACTAGCTTAGTAGTATAAACTGGGTGACATGGACATGTTGGGCCGAAGGGCCTGTTTCCATGTTGTAAACTTCTATGATTCTATGATTCTAAAAGCTTTGTCCAAGGTCCTAATCAAATTATACTTGGTAAAACCATTAATAGATATGCAAGCTCTAGAAAAATTGTGAACATTAGCTCATTCAGTCCTTTCTAAGCACACTGGTCCATTGTGTCCATAAATGTTGAAAATTTCTCTTACGTTTTTAGTTTCAGTTCAATCTGATAGAAAGCTGGGCTTCATGCAATGAGCAGGAATTAAACATCAATGATGTATGTCATTGCTTCAGGAATCTGTGAAAGTATCTTCATCCAAAAATCTTGTAGATTACATAGAATTTTACAGCACAAAAACAGACCATTAGGTCCAACAGATCTATGCTCCACACAAGCTTCCTCCCACCTTACTTCATCTCACCCTATTAACATATCCTTCTATTCCTTTATTCCTCATGTACTTATCTAGCTTACCTTTAAATGCATCTATGCTATTCGCCTCAACCACTCCATATGGTAGCACTTCCTCTCCACTCTCTGAGTAAAGAAGTTGCTTCTAAATTCCTAATTGGATTTATTAGTGACTATCTTATATTTATGGCCCCTAGTTTTAGATAACCCCACAAGTCGAAACATTTTCTCTACGTCTATCATATCGAAACCCTTCATAATTTTAAAGACCTCTATCAGGTCACCTCTCAGTCTTATTTTTAGAGAAAAGAGCTCCAGGCTGTTCAATCTTTCCTGATGGTTGTACCCTCTCAGTTCTGCTATCATCCTTGTAAATCTTTCTTGCACTTTCTCCATCATTCTATATCATTTTTGTAATATGGAGACTAGATCCGTGCTCAATACTCTAAGGGAGGTCTAACCAGGGTTCTGTATAAGTTTAACATACCTTCTCTGCTTTTGAATTCTATTCCTCTAGAAATGAACCCTAAATTAATCTAAAAACAACAGATTATTGGGTAGTGTAAAAAATACACTTATGGACAGACTTTAGGCTAGATTCTGGATAATCTAGGCTGATGATTTAGCACGGTACTGAGGAAGTGCTGCACTATTGGAGTTTCATTTTTCAAGGTGCAAAGCCACTATGAACAGTCATTACATTACTAATAAACTCCCCTTTGGAACATCCTAAAGTACACATTGAAGTGATGTCCCAGCAGTGAGCTTCTGAGTTTCTAGTTTGCAACCCTCGCTAACTAATGTATGAACATTCCTACTAGTGAGGAAACACAGGGTCATACCCTCCTCTAAACTGACAAGAAATGTAAATGCATATTCATTATTAGGATAGCAGTAACTACTAGATGCAGAATGTCAAGAAAACAGACACTGATGCCAATTGACCAACAGGGAGATGGATAGAGGTTATTAATAGACCATAAAGGAATTGAAGCAAGGTACTAGTGGACTCTTAATTGTCCTCATTAATGAAGTTAATGGTAAGGAAAATCGGGCGGGACGTATAATGGGCGATCGATTTGACACTGCCAGTTTTACGCTCCCGCTGAAGTTGAAAATTTCACCCTAAGACCTGTTCGTATCAGCCACTTGGGGATGGATGCAAATTAATGGGAACATGGATTTAAACTTTACATCTGGCCCATGATGCTCCATGGCACTTTATGTGGCCCATAAAGTCAAAGGCTTGGACATTCCATGGTTAAGAATAATCCTGTATTATGTCTTTGTTACAAATACAAAACTATAACTGCACATTCCTGTGATTTGGTAAGATAATTTTCATATCACTGAGTGTAAATCATCCTACAGTCGTTTTGCCCAAGGATAGTCATTGCAGCTGTAAATTATTGTGAAGAAAATAGTCTGGTGTTTGGACATTTCAGTTCCATGTTAGAATCATACATAAATGTAACGTCCTCATCCAAAGCCTACAAGTTCATTGGCTGGGAATTTCTTTGGAGCTGCTCCAGCTCTGCCACCGTAACTTTGCGGGAAGTGCAGCAGAAACCCCGTATACATGCAGGGTAGTTGTAGTTGCCCAGTTGTTTTTATTGGTACTCAATTGCACAGCCAACGCATGAGCCTAAACATTGTGGCTGTTTACAAATCAAGGTAAGAGTTACGTTACGAGTACTTTACATGACCGCACTCACATGGCCATTTACTCCTAATATTCGGCATTAACATATTTTGTCCATTCTTTACAGTAGCCTGCACAATGGAGTATTCACACAAGGCTCCTTTAAAGGGCTTCAGCAGTAATTCAAATGGTGCATTTTTGGTTGTAACTCAAGGGAAGGAGTCTTGAGCTGCAAAGTTCCTGGACTGACCACACCCCACCAGATTTGCTGATGCTGTGCTGGAAAGGTATGAAGTGAGGGAAAGGAGGACTGTCCTCTTTGGTACTGAAAGGCACCTTCCACAAAAATTACTCATGCAACAAACCTGGCAACATCTAAAGGACCTGGCCTCAAATATTAGAAGAAGCTGCCAACATAAGGTTACCAAACTTAAATCTGTGCTGGCTACTTCTAACTATTTTCTCCATATCTAGATATGTTGTAATTTCATCTTTATTTAAAGACTCTAAAATTTTCCCTACCACAGATATTAACCTAACTTGTCTCCCTTTTTAAAAATGGATGGTATGATAGACACTCTCCAGTCCTCCGGCACACATCCACACTCAATAGAGCCCTTAAATATAATTTCTAGTGCCGTCGCAATTTCTTCCCTCATGATCCTAGGATATACCCTGCAGGCCCTGGGGTTTTGTATTCCTTTAGCCTAACTAACTTATGGAAAATTTTCCTTTTATCCATAATGTCACTCATCTCATGCTTAACCACTTCAGGATTCACCTCTTCTCCAACATCTTTCCCTTTAGTAAAGACCTATTGAGAAATATTTATTAAACACCTCTGGTATTTTTTGATCATCATCTACAAGTTGATAATCCTCACCTGTCAGGTGTTCAACTTCATTTTTAGCAATTCTGTATTTACTGATATATTTGTAAAATACTTTACTATTCCTTTTGATGTTCTTTGAATTTTTTTTCTAATACTCCCTCTTAGCTTTCCTTATCCTGCTCTTAATAACTTTTATTATTTTCTTATATTCTCCTTTACTTTTTCATTTTTCTTCTTATTGTTCAATTTTAATTGACATCTAACTTCTTTACTTATTCATGGCATCCTGAAACTTCTTGTAGTCTCCTTTGTTAATGGAATATATTTATTTTGTACTTTTGAATCTCTTTTTTTAAAACATCCCACTGTTGCTCTGCAGTCCTGTATTATACCCCTACTAATGCAACAAGCCCCTTTTTATCATTGAGCTCTAAACATATTGGGCTCGATATTAGGAGGGAGGCGGGTCGGCAGCGGGGGGTCGACTGGGCGCGTGGGTAACTGGAAAGCTGCGCAGCGGGCAGACTGCGCACCCGCATCATAGGCTGTCAGCTGGAGGAGCCCTATTTAAAGGGTCGGTCCTCCACTGACTGATGCTGCAGAAAGGAGCCAAAATTACAGCATGAAGCAGCCCAGGGGGAAGGCTGCTCCCAGGTTTAATGATGCCTCACTCCAGGTCCTTCTGGATGGGGTGAGGAGCAGGGGGAGGACAGAGATCTTCTCCCCGGTGGACGGGAGGAAGTGGCCTGCCTCTGCCACCACGAAGGCCTGGCTTGAGGTGGCAGAGGAGGTCACCAGCACCACCAACATATCACGCACCTGCATACACTGCAGGAGGTGCTTCAATGACCTAAGTAGGTCAGCCGAAGTGAGTACACTTACTCATTCCCCTACACTCCGTCTGCCACATCACCGCCCCCACCCCACATCCCCTTCTGTACTGCCAACACTGCTCTATCACATCACTCCTAACACCCACTCAAAGCTCATCTTACCTGCACTTACTCACCTTGCCAGTACTCATCCCACTACTACCACTCAACCCAATCCTGATACAATCTCATGGCCCTATCTCATACTCAACCTCTCATGCATCCCTTTCACGGTCAGCCTCACCCAACCTGCCACTACCTCTGCTGCAGCCACAGGGCATGTATCACATATGTTCAGTAGGAAGCGTAAGGCAAATGTGTCGTGAGCATGAAGGGGATGCACAAGGGTGTTTGAGGGTTTGTCATGGTTTTTACTTATATTTGATTTCTGATCAACTCATATTATATTTCACCACTACTGCCATGTCTGGTTTGTGCAATAATGCCCTTTCCTGAGGATCACAATGAAGACCCAAACCTGATGCCACCCATTGTGTCACTGCAGAGTGGGTGTAGGTGTATTTGCAGGGCTCTTTTGTGCAGACGACTGAGAGACGTCGGCGATGTCCCCGGTGGCACCCTGGAAGGATGCGGAGGAGAAGTTGTTGAGGGCAGTGGTGACTTTGACAGCAACAGGTAAGAAGATGGTGCTCGGGCCAGCCGGGAGCAGCTCGGCATGAAGGAGGCTGCAGATGTCCACGACTACATGTCAAGTGACTCTGAGCCTCCATGTGCACTGCTCCTCAGAGAGGTCCAGGAAGCTGAGCCTCGGTTTGTAGACCCTGTGGCGAGGGTAGTGCCTTCTGCGAAGCATCTCTCTCTGTGGTTGCCCTCCCTCCTGCTGTGCAGGTGGATGTGTCACAGCTCTGTGTTGTGGAGTTCCACGTGTCAGAGGTGGCTGGCGAGGCTGGTGATGCTGTTCACCCTCCGAGGAGGTCATGACTGTAGTTATGGCGGCCCCCATCTGGAAGGTGTACGTTTGAGGGGGTCCGCAAGGTAGGTAAATGTGTCTGCACACCGGGGTTGAGGTTGCAAGTTGGTGAATTTTATTGTTAGGAGGAGGGTGGTGCAGGCCAAACTTTCTCCAAAGTGACAGAGTGGCCTCCTGCAATGAGTGAGAGTCTTCCCCCCCCCCGCCCCACCTGTCAAATGGACCTTTGCGGCTGCAACAGGCTGGTAGCTGCAACACATCCATTTGAACTGGGAGTGTTTCCCCCAATACGGGAAATACTCTCAGTTTAGATGAAAATCCCACCCCTCCTAAAATATCCTACAAATCAGGTCTGCTAATGACCTGAAGTATCCAATTAATTGATTTATATGGGAAAGCCGGCGGGAGTCCTGCATGCGGGGGCTGCGCGCGCATCTAAGCGTGTCACTGGAAGTTGGCGGGTTGGAGCCGGGCTCCGGACCCGCCCCGGGAATCCCCAATTTTCGGACCCCCCCCACCTCCACGATCGCACCTGCTCGGACATCCAAAAATCGAGCCCATTGACTCTGATTCTACCTCTTCTTGTCTACATCAACCTACATCTACAGCATCTATTTTACCAATATTGCTACTCCATCTTTTCTCTTGTCTTTTCTTTCACTCCTCAATATATTATATCCTGATATGTTTATTTTCCATTCCAGTTTTCAGCCAGATTTCAAAAAACTATTTTCCATGAATGTTTCTGCTCATCAGGATAGTTGATGGAGGATGAGACACTTTTCCACTTTTGGCACAAAAAGGGCGATTTTATGAATGTATGTTCCCATAATTGTACTGGAAGGAAAATTGCTTAAGTGTGACTTCCCAATGTGCACATCTGGTGCCCACCGAGAGTGCAATTGCCTAAACTTGGCTCTATAGTGTTAACATTAAGTACTCACAGCTTTGGTGCTGCAAAGTTTACAAAAGAAAGAACTTGCATTTATATAGTGCCTTTCACAACCTCAGGACCTCCCAAAATGCTTTACAGGCAGTGAGTACTTTTAAAGTGTAGGCACTGTTGTAATGTTGAGAAGTGCTGCAGCCAATTTGCACACAGCAAGGCCACACAAACTGCAATGAGATAAATGACTAGATAATCTGTTCTAGTGATGTTCAAAAGTACACTTCAAAAAGTAATTAATTGACTGTAAAGTGCTTTGGGATGTCCTGAGGATAGTTTATTAAAGTCTAAGGACCACAAAATCTATAACCTTTCCAGTGTATTCCCACTGTAACTTCAGTGGGAGTACACCAGAAGGGCTGGATACTTGGCAGAGGACAGGGCTCAAAGGGACCAAAAATTGTGCATGAAATGACCTCTTCTGGGTCTGAAGTTCCCACTCTAGGAGTGGTAGGATGCCACTCTGATTTTTACATGGGGGCGGTTGCCCATGTTGCGCCTCCATAGGCACGGGTTGCCCGCCCTGACTATTTAAATGACCTCGCTCCCCCCGTGATTGGAGATAGGGTCACTGGTCTTGACAGTTGGCAGCCGGAAGTCTTACCTCACCTCCCCTCCAGCAGCGAAGTGCAAAGCCAGCAATTTCATGCCCTAACCATTCACTGGTTGTGCTCTGTCCCTGCTCATGAGATGGAAAAAGTGTGGCTACCTTTCTTTCCACTGAAGGAACTAATTCAATTGGTGATCCATCTCCATTCTTATGCTTCCTTCGTCATTTTTTGTTATAAGCCAACTATATGCTTACCATCCTACCGAGGTCACTAAACAGTTTCCTTTGATCTTTCCCTCTTCATTTTTGAAATGTTATTACTTTTGGGACAAATTTAGCATATATGCAATTCTGGTTGATTAAGGCATATAAAAAGGTCGATTTTCTGCTCCAGGCTAAGTTTCCGCTTTCCTCACTACCTGCCGATGCAAAGCTAACTATCAGCGCAGTGAGCTGACTGCATCTAATTTTCTGTGTCAGGTCATTTGAATAATTATTCATAGCTGCCTGCACAGCTTTGGTCTTGTGCAGGGAGCAAGCCTAATGGGTGCATGTGGAACATCTGGCCAGCAGGTTAAATTTAAAGTGATGTGTCCAATTAACGGTAAATGACGCCATATGGGGACAAATATTAGGGCTGTTAATCTACTGGGCAGAAGCAACGGCAGCACCTGACAGTGTGCCAGTGCAATCCACATTACAGGCATGGCGAGGGACCTCCTAAGATTTTCGACGGTCCCATAACTTACATAAATATGGTGTGCCCCCAGCATGGATTGGGCCTTAATCAACCAGAATTGCATATATGCTAAATTTGTCCCAAAAGTAATAACATTTCAAAAATGAAGAGGGAAAGATCAAAGGAAACCGATCAGTGACCTGGGAGTGTTGGGGGGGGGGGAGGGTGGTGAGGAAATCTGAGGCAGGAGGTTAAATGTGCGGGTGCAGCTCCTTAAAAAGGCACCTTCACTTGTGGAGGTGGAAGTGATTTTTTTTTAATCCTTGCTTCATGTGCTGCATATTTTGAAAGATGAGACAAGGGCCTACAAGTAGCCAGGGAGGAGGGAGGATATCTCCCTTTTTAGACAGAGTGCTTGAAGTTATTCTGAGGGAGGCGACACAAAGGAAGGTTGGCTTTTTTGGCTCAGAGAGGCATGCTCCTCACAAGGCATCAGTCAGGGCTCAATGGGAAGAGGTGGCGGAGCAAGACAATACGGTGTCTTGTTCTAGTTGTTCAGAGTTCTAGCGAATCGAATAACTAGGGAGGTAGATAGGGCTTTAAACTAAATAAGGCGGGGGGAGAGGGTTCCGGTGGAGAGAAATCTAGAATGCCAAAGAGAAAAGACAAAAAAGCAGTGCAGGAAAGTGATTGGGGTAAGGATAACCAGATTGTGTCAGGAAGGGACAGAGCGTACAAACAAAAGATAACATATAGGGTCCGGGTAAGAAAAAATGGTAATAAGACAAATAGGGCCACAGTACAAAAAAATGTTAAGATATCTAAAAATGTTAAAAAGTCAAATCTAAAGGCACTGTATCTGAATGCACGAAGCATTCGTAATAAGGTAGATGAATTAACAGCGCAAATAGATGTAAACAGATATGATATAATAGCAATTACAGAGACATGGCTGCAGGGTGACCAAGGCTGGGAGCTGAATATCCAAGGGTATTCGATATTTAGGAAGGACAGGCAAAAAGGAAAAGGAGGTGGGATGGCGTTGTTAGTAAAGGATGAAATCAGAGCAATAGTGAGAAAGGATATTGGCTCAGAAAATCAAGATGTAGAATCAGTCTGGGTGGAGTTAAGAAGTGCCAAGGGGCAGTAAACACTGGTGGGAGTTGTCTATAGGCTTCCAAACAGTAGTGGTAATGTAGGGGATGGGATCAAACAGGAAATTAGAGATGCATGTAACAAGGGTACTACAGTAAGGATGGGTGACTTTAATCTGCATATAAACTGGCCAAACCAAATTAGCAATAATACTGTGGAGGATGAATTCCTGGAGTGTGTACGAGATGGTTTTTTAGACCAGTATGTTGAGGAGCCAACGAGGGAACAAGGCTATCCTTGATTGGGTATTGTGCAATGAGAAAGGGTTAATTAATAATCTTGATGTGCGGGGTCCTTTAGGGAAGAGTGACCATAACATAATAGAATTCTTCATTAAGATGGAAAGTGAAGTAGTCCAATCCGAAACTAGGGTCCTAAATCTAAACAAAGGAAACTACAAAGGCATGAAGAGTGAGTTGGCTATGATAGATTGGGATGCTTCATTAAAAGGCATGACGGTGGATAGGCAATGGCTAGCATTTAAGGAACGAATGCATGAATTGCAACAATTATACATTCCTTCCTGGCGCAAAAACACAGAAGGAAAAGCGGCCCAACCATGGCTAACAAAAGAAATTAAGGGTAGTATTAGTTCCAAAGAAATTGATTAAGAGGGGAAAAATAGAGTATGAGAGTAAATTTGCAAGGAACATAAAAGTGGACTGTAAAAGCTTCTACAAGAATGTAAAAAGAAAAAGATTAGTGAAGACAAATGTAGGTCCCTTACAGTCAGAAACGGGAGAATTTATAATGGGGAACAGGGAAATGGCAGAGCAATTAAACAAATACTGTGGTTCGGTCTTCATGGAAGAGGATACAAATAACTTCCCAAAAATACTAGGGAAACGAGGGACTAGTGAGAAGGAGGAATTAAAGGAAATCAGTATTAGTAAAAAAAATAGTGCTGGAGAAATTAATGGGATTGAAAGCCGATAAATCTCCAGGACCTGATAATCTGCATCCCAGTGTATTAAAAGAGGTAGCCATGGAAAAAGTGGATGCATTAGTTGTCATCTTCCAAAGTTCTATAGATTATGGAACAGTTCCTGCAGATTGGAGGGTGGCAAATGTAACCCCACTATTTAAAAAAGGAGCGAGACAGAAAACAGGGAACGACAGACTGGTTAGCCTAGCATCAGCAGTGGGGAAAATTCTAGAGTCTATTATAAAGCATGTGATAACAGGACACTTAGAAAATATCAACGGGATTAGACAAAGTCAACATGGATTTATGAAAGGGAAATCGTGTTTGACAAACCTACTAGAGTTTTTTGAGGATGTAACTGGTAGAATAGATAAGGGAGAACCAGTGGTTGTGGTTTATTTAGATTTTCAGAAGGCCTTTGATAAAGTCCCACATAAGAGGTTAGTGTGCAAAATTAAAGCACATGGGATTGGGGGTAATATACTGGCATGGATTGAAAATTGTTTAACAGACAGGAAACAGAGAGTAGGAATAAATGGATCTTTTTTGGGGTGGCAGGCAGTGACTAGTGGGGTACCGCAGGGATCAATGCTTGGGCCCCAGCTATTCACAATATATATCAATGATTTGGATGAGGGAACCAAATGTAATATTTCCAAGTTTGCTGACGACACAAAACTAGGTGGGATCATGAGTTGTGAGGAGGATGCAAAGAGGCTTCAAGGCGATTTAGACAAGTTGAGTGAGTGGGCAAATACATGGCAAATGCAGTATAATGTGGATAAATGTGAAGTTATCCACTTCGGAAGGAAAAACAGAAAGACAGAGTATTATTTAAATGGTGATAGATTGGGAAATGTTGATGTACAAAGGGACCTGGATGTCCTTATACACCAGTCACTGAAAGCAAACATGCAGGTGCAGCAAGCAGTTAGGAAGACAAATGGTATGTTGGCCTTCATTGCAAGAGGATTCGAGTATAGGAGCAAGGAAGTCCTACTGCAGTTATACATGGTCTTGGTGAGACCACACCTGGAGTATTGTGTGCAGTTTTGGTCTCCTTACCTAAGAAAGGATATACTTGCCATAGAGGGAGTGCAGCGAAGGTTCACCAGACTGATCCCTGGGATGGCAGGACTGTCGTATGAGGAGAGATTGGGTTGACTCGGCCTGTATTCACTCGAGTTTAGAAGAATGAAAGGGGATCTCATTGAAACATATAAAATTCTGACAGGGCTAGACAGACTGGATGGAGGGAGGATGTTTCCCCTGGCTGGGGGGTCCAGAACGAGGGGTCACAGTCTCAGGATACAGGGTAGGACATTTAGGACTGAGATGAGGAGAAATTTCTTCACTCAGAGGGTGGTGAACCTGTGGAATTCTCTACCACAGAAGGCTGTGGAGGCCAAGTCACTGAATATATTTAAGAAGGAGCTAGATAGATTTCTAGACACAAAAGGCATCAAGGGATATGGGGAGAGAGCAGGAATTTGGTATTGAGATAGAGGATCAGGCATGATCATATTGAATGGCGGAGCAGGCTCGAAGTGCCGAATGGCCTACTCCTGCTCCTATTTTCTATGTTTGTATGTGTCTGCTGTCAGGTGGTCTTCCTCCCACATGAGGAAAAATTCAATACCTCAAAGAAGTTTGCTGAGGGGATGTTATCAGTGTTCTTTTCTAGCATGTCGCACACTTACTTTCACCTCGACCAGCTGGATATGATGCTTCCTCATTCTTGTGGACCTCAAGCACAAGAATAAGGCAATCCATATTCATGTATGACACACCTTTCACCTTGTCTGGAAACCTCTCAATGATGATGGGTGGGCCTTTAAAGATTCCCCCACAACCATTTGCATGCTATGGCAGTGGCAAATTGCATAACTGTGGTGGGGTTCATTAAACAAATAACACTTCACCAACTCTTTATGATTACATGAGAAGAAGGCCTGCAACAGAAGGGAGGCTGTCAAGTCTAGGGCACATACTCAACCGTAAGCCCCTAAGATGGCTGGAGGAGCTAAATCCACATATAGTGAACCAACATTCTGTGAAATCCATTGAAGCAGGACATGCAGGTGCACACCCTGCATCTACAGGCGAGTACCCACTGTTAAAGCATTTGCATCTCTCCATAAATTTGTCATACTTTCAGGCACTTTATTGCAAGGCAATTTACCAGGTACTACAACATCATAACATGTATAGTCTACTGAAAAATGTTACAAGGAGTGTCTTGCATAATGAAATATATGCTTTTTGTGTTTCCATAGGGACGGCTGTGGAGCCGAAGCTTTCAGGGCCCGAGGCTCTGGGCCTGTATGGCACAGCATCAATCAATTCACTTGCTGTAAGCATCAGTCCAGGAATATCCATTCTGTAAGAAGATTCAGAGTTGGAGCAGGGGTTACCAGATGAAACACACAGCGTGAGTGAGGAGGAACCAAGTGCAGGTGGCAGTAAAGGAGCAGGAAGAAGTTAGCTTGAGGGCCAGCTTCAGGCCACCCTCAGATGCTGAGTTCCAGATTGGTGCCATCCAAAATCACCCTGCAAAAAAAAAAAGTTTGCTTTCTGAGCACCTTCACTTCGAAGCGTCTTTTGAGAGTGTGCAAGGAATTCTACAAAGTGTGACAGCTAATAAGGACCACTCCACTATCCATATCTGTGCAGTGATGTTTAGCTGCTGCACAGAACTGTGAGTGGCACCTCCTGGGTGGTCTGCAGGGGAGCAACCCTCAACTAAGGTCTAAAGCACAGCTGTGGCTTCTCTCAGGAGCAGCACAACTCAAGTTCTTGAGACCTCAAGCTCCGATTCCTACAATACTGCTTGGATTCATCGTGCCAGGGAATCTTCTGGACAGGACTCTGGTGCAGGATATCATTGCAGCTCCTTGGTCTGCCCCCACACAGATGGCAGAACATGCTGACGGAGTGCCTAGCAGTACGGGCATGGCAGGAATAGGCAGGGATGAAGGAACTGTCTCTCACGGCAATTCGCCATTCATGCCAACCAATTGGGCCACCCCAAAGACCATTGCAGAGCCAGAAAGTAAGCAGGCTCAGGCAGCCACCACAATAGCAGAAATGACGACTGCAATTGCAGGGACTTTTTATGACTTTGAAGAAAGTAGTAATGAGCTATATCCATTCAAGGAAGCCCTCTGGAACATCCAACAGCCAGCCACCTCATTTGCTTCTCCCACTAGAAGGAGCATTAGATTAATTAGTAGGTGCCGCTCAACATGCATCGTCACAAAGGGAAAGCAGTGGTGTATAAAACACTGACACGGCACCAAAAATACCAGTATTACACAAATGTTAAGAATTTTAATTTCAACTTTGCCTATTTGCCCACCTTCTGTATTTTGGTTCTCACAAAGGTGTCATTAGCCAGGACGACAGAGGGTAGATGTGATCTCCTAGGAGCCATCCCTCAAGCCTGCTTCAAATCAACCAGGCACAGAGGGTTGCCTTAAAATGAAAGAATTTTGACCAGTGTCCAGGAAGCAGGCATTGACCTGCCTGACTGAGGTGCCTTGAGACGTTTTTCTACATTAAATTCAATTTGTTGTTGTTGTTGTTATTGATCCTGTGTTGCTGGTTGCTGACTGCCTATACAATGATGGAGTGGAATCTCGTCTGCCTCCCATAAGCACAAGAGGGGGAATTTGTAACAGATTTGGACATCACGCCAAATTATAATCAATGTCTCGCTTATTAATAATGAAATCAAACATGTAAAAGTATCCAATATTAGAAGACAGTATTAATAGTGCTGAAAACAATATTACCCCATTTGATCTCTGGGCAGAGTTTATAATTAAGTTGGTGGTGTGGTCATTTCGAGTTTTCTGACAGCTGGCTGAGCTGCTCTGGATCCTCTGCCCTGAGCTCAGGAGACGGTGGGTTTTTATGGCCCCCTGGCTGGATCCTCACATCATGTACGGATTTGTGGATTTACTAGAATGATACCTGGACTTCAAGGGTTAAGTTACGGGGAGAGATTACACAAATTGGGGTTGTATTCTCTAGAGTTTCGAAGGTTAAGGGGTGATCTGATCGAAGTTTATAAGATATTAAGGGGAACAGATAGGGTGGATAGAGAGAAACTATTTCTGCTGGTTGGGGATTCTAGGAGTAGGGGGCACAGTCTAAAAATGAGAGCCAGACCTTTCAGGAGTGAGATTAGAAAACATTTCTACACACAAAGGGTGGTAGAAGTTTGGAACTCTCTTCCGCAAATTGATACTAGCTCAATTGCTAAATTTAAATGTGAGATAGATAGTTTTTTGGCAACCAAAGGTATTAAGGGATATGGGCTAAAGGCGGGTATATGGAGTTAGATCACAGATCAGCCATGATCTTATCAAATGGCGGAGCAGGCACGAGGGGCTGAATGGCCTACTCCTGTTCCTATGTTCCTATGTTATTCGCAAGACCCTTATAGATTTACAAGGCTGTTTATCACAGAACTCAAGGTGGTCAGCTTGTTTATTCATCTAGCTGACTCGCCATTGTCCCATTCTTATCGCTATCTTTGGATCATTGTTCTTCTTTCTATCACATAGCTGTCTTGCCTCACAATGAGGGCGGCAAGGTTCAAGCATTAGTCAAAGGTCAGTATTTTACAATTCAACAAAATAAGCCGCACGCTCAGAAAAATAAGCAGCACAGCCTGCAGGGCATGATGGTTAATCGTATTAAGAAAATGATGTTCAATGCAGCAATCAAAAATATAGCTATCTGCGGAGTGCTACTGCCCCTTTAAGATCCTTTGTTGCCTTTTGCTGCAGCAGCATGCCACTGGGAATTTCTGCCCTCACACTGGTGAGCTCCATTTTGATGACACGAATCCCGACAGGAGGTACTGTGCATGCGAATGAACTCCCGACCTAGGAAAATGGGTTAGGTTTGGACCAGATCCAGAGGGACAGATGGAAGTCCTATTTCTCCAGAACTCTGCCCCAAAGGGTAGAAACCCCCGCCCAACGACCTTAAACTCAGCTCTTGCACAATGAGGTATGCTAACTGGTTGTGCTGTGTACAGTCAACAGGGAACCAACAAATTTCATTAGTGCCCAGTTTCTCAGCCCAAATGTGCTCATGTCTCGCTGGCAGGAATCTTCCAGTTTGTCGGAAATTTTACCCTCATCTTTTTTCTTTCTTTTGAATTTATTCATTCAGTAAAATAGGAAGCTCATTGAGTAGAGAGGCTTGATATTGAATAATGGAGATGGGATAGTGCAAAAAGCACACATGATTTGTCATGACAGATTGCAGCTTTTTATGAAGACTTGCTTTCAACCTGCAGCTTCTCAGATTGGAATGAAGAGTGGCTAAGCCTTTCCCTGATTCTGATGATTACTTTACCATTCTTTACTGGAGAGTCCAGATATGAGACAAAACAGCAACGAGGTGGTCTCTTAACACTTCTGTTAAAAGCAGACAGAATTATACCATACGAATATGTTAAAAGTTCATCTGCTAAAATCACCGGCAGTATTCCAAGCTTCATTGTTTTTGCTGGCAGGGACCAGTGTTCAGTGAACAATGAAATGTTTATTGATTGCTTGGATGAAAATTATACACTCACTGTAAAAAAGCTATCAAGAGTAAATTGGACCCTGTAGTACCAGAAAGTACTATTGTAACCTCAAGAGTTTTGCACTCGTATGAAAGGAAAGGACTGTCTCTGTTGTGGTGAAGAGCATTGACCAGTTGAAAATGGAGAATATTGTATCTGTACAGATGCAGACTATTGACTTGTTATAAATGGAGATTGTACTTGCAGAAATGAACAGAATTGCTCTGATATAGATGGGAAGTACTTACCTGAATCAGTATATTTTTTAAATTCATTCTCGGGATGTGGGCATCGCTGACAAGGCCGACATTATTGACCTAGTTGTCCTGAGAAGGCGGTGGTGAGCCTTCCTTTTGAACTGCTGTAGTCTGTGTGATGGTGCTCCCACAATGCTGTTAGATACCGGGATTTTGATCCGTGATAATGAAGGAATGGCGATATATGTTCAAGTCAGATTGAACAGTGAGATGTGTGACTTGGAGGGAAACTTGATGGTGATGGCATTCCCATGTACCTACTGCCCTTGTCCTTCTGGGTGGTGGAGGTCATGGGTTTGGGAGGTGTTGGGAGGTGTAGATAGTACACACTGCAGCCAAAGTACGGCTGAGGTGGAGGGGGTGGATGTTTAGGCTAGTGGGTGAGATGACGATCAAGAGGACTGCTTTGTCCTGGATATTCCATCAAACTCCTGACTTGTGCCTTGAGGAGGCTTTGAGAGTCACACGGCACAGAATACCCAGTCTCTGACCTGCCCTATTTTCATAAGGCATTCGATAAGGTGCCCATAAAAGGTTGTTATGCAAGATAAGGGCTCACGGGGTTGGGGGTAATATATTAGCATGGTTAGAGGATTGGTTAACGGGCAGAAAACAAAGAGTAGGGATAAATGGGTCATTTTCAGGTTGGCAGGCTGTAACTAGTGGGGTGCCGCAAGGATCGGTGTTTGGGCCTCAGCTATTTACAATCTGTATTAATGACCTAGATGAAGGGACCGATGTAATGTATCCAAGTTTGCTGACGATACAAAGCTAGGTGAGAAAGTAAGCTGTGAGGAATACACAAAGAGTCTACATAGAGATATAGTCAGATTAAGTGATTGGGCAAGAAGGTGGCAAATGGAGTATAATGTGGGGAAATGTGAGGTTATTCACTTTGGTAGGAAGAATAGAAAAGCAGAATATTTTTTAAATAGTGAGAAACTATTAAATGTTGGTGTTCCGAGAGATTTGGATGTCCTCGTATAAATAAGAAACACAAAAAGTTAGCATACAGGTACAGCAAGCAATTAGGAAGGCAAATGGAATGTTGGCCTTTATTGCAAGGGGGTCGGAGTACAAGAGTAAGGAAGTCTTATTACAATTTTTCACTGAAAAATTGGGCATGACGAGGGCCAACTTCTCTTCAACAAGTTTGACTGACCTAAACTGACATCCGTAGAGATACTGATTTATTCTGGGCAAGGAGCAACAGATTACTGATGGCATTAAATTCAACGACCTACCATTTGGAAGATTTTGAAAATATTTAAATGACTGGCAATCATTTGCCAGTGTTTAGATGAGTACCATTGTGTTGCTGGCAGGGAAATGACAGGAAGTGCGGCTCAACAGAAGAGTGAGAGTCAGTTAGTAATTAGTGCAATTACTTTGTTGTCACCTCCACCCTAATGTCATTGGTACCAACAGCTCCCATCCTGCTGAGGGCTGCCTCTGAGTGGCAATAAGCTGTTTTGTATACAACAACAACAACAACATGTTCAGGGACCACATGGAATTGGTGCTGGCAACTCATTATACCGACACAGGTGTGCAGCCAGTACTACTGCACTGTTTGTTGGCTGTACGCCTATTTGGTTGGAAAATCAGGCATCTCTAATGCCATTTAAAGGCAGTCTGCACCTCTTAAAGGTGAGTTGATCTCTGGATGCAGACAGGAGGAAACGCTTCCGAAGGAGAAAAATAGCTGCAAGTGGTGTACATTGGGATGCTGCTTTGGAGGCCCTGGTCCAGACGGTGGACAGGAGGAGGGAGACCCTGTTCCCCCCAGAGGGCAGAAAGCCTTCCAGGCAACACCTAGGCCATCAGTGGGAAGAGATCGTAGAGGAGATCGACTCAAGGAACTTAGCTCCCAGGACACGGCTGCAATGCCGAAAAAAGTTTAATGACCTCAGCAGAGTTGTCGAGGTAAAAATCCAACCTCTTACCTCAATAACTCTCTCCTTATACCTGCACTAGCTGCAACCCCACTGCTCACAATGCTCCCCTCCCCCACTTCCCTCCACTCTCCCACAATCACTGCACCACACTTCACTTCACCTCCTTCTCCTCATACTCACATCTTGCCATCTTGGCTGTGAGGTCAAGCATTTACAGGGGCTTCCAGTGGGTCACATTACTCCTGCTCTCTGTTCTCGCACAGAGCTATAGGAGTGGTGAGGTGCAGTCCCAGGAGAATGGCCTTGGCTCCTTGGGAGAAGCACCTGCTGTCCACTCTCAGGGTTGCAGCATGCCTGTTCCCCCGCCACCCACTCTGCCAGTGCCCGTGTCATTGCCACACAGCCAGCTGGGCCAGACTGCCCCAGCCCATGCCAAAATGCTGTAGCCTGGCCCTCAGAGCCCAAAGCTGCTTGAGGTCACCCACCACGGACAACTGAAATGTCCTCAATGGAAGCTCAGCGGCCTTCCACCTCCCAATCTGTAGCCACTTTAAACTGAATTTAAATTCTCAAATTACCATGATGCAATTTGAAATCACATTCTCTGGATTCGTAGTCCAGTAACATAACCACTGCACTACTGTACTGTATCTTCCCCATAACGGAGGAAACTCCTTTCCATTGTGTGAAAGAAATACTCAGATACTGTAGTTTCATTCATTCATTCGAGTGCTTGGGTATTTGAATCGCAAATATCACCCTTCATAGTCCAAGTGTTTCTCTCTTGATTTGTGCAGCAAAGCTATATTTGGCATGTATACCAACTTAGTGCACTTCTTCTCATTGCAGTCAAGTTAAAAACTTGGCACAAATGCATGAAAGTATGGCAAGTGCACAGTTGAGGCTCAATGACTGATTACATTACATGACATTCTTTGTTAGAACCCAAGGCTGTGACACACTGACTTTCTACAATGTTCCATAAAAGAAAACAATGACAATTTATGTGGCTTATAGGATGATTTACAGGACGTGGACTAACAGAGAACATTGCCTCTTAAATGCCTAACTATGCTATAGATACCAGCATCTCCTGTAATTCATATTCATTTGCAGATCCATAATGCCAACTGGGGTTTGTGGGCAGAGGTAATGGCTGACTGTAGAGGGCATGTTTGAGTGTGGGGTCAGGTGAGAAATGATAGTGAATTGTACACCCAGATGTCTCAGAAGGCGGGTATTATAATTCATATACTTTCCATATTTTGTTTTGGTGCCCAGGACAAAAGATCACATCCACAGGTAAGCCCACACCTCCTATGAACAGAATAATAACCTTTGAACACAAAGTAATCTGGGAGTGGTGTGCTTGGGTGAACAATAAACCCCAAATATTCCTGATAAAGCTCACTGAGCCATAAAACACTTATTGTGGTGACAGACCTTTCAATCAAATTAATTTATGTAGCTATCAAGGAAACTGCTCAAGTGACCATGTGGCCATCGGATTTTTGAAAAAACACAATTGGTTCACTGATGTCCTTTAGGGAAGGAAACCTGCCACCTTTACCTGATTGCACACCCATGGTTGACTCTTAACAGCCCTCAAGTGGCGTAGCAAGCCACTCAGGCATATCAAACTTCCACAAAGACTGCAGTAGTTCAAGAAAAAGGCCCATCAACATCTTTTCATGGCAACTAGGAATGGGTAATAAATGCTGGCCTTGCCAGCAATCCCCACATTCTGAGAATGAATATATAAAAAAAGGAATCATACTCCAGAATCACTGCCTTTAGAAGAGAATAGCTAAGTGAAGAAAACTGAGGAAAAAATTTTAGTGAGCCCATTTTGTTGCTTTATGTGGCGTCTTGATACTGAAAGTGACCGCTGCCAATCAACTGCATCAGTGTATGAAAATGATTTATATATCTGCAAATCTTATAATAGCAGGCAGAATATAGCTAATGCAATATATGAAGTCTATTATTGTGTCTACTGAGGTTTATACAAGTAATGATTAACTGAATAACAGAATGTTTTACACTCCAGATTGGCCCTATGTAATGAGGATCTGTTTTATGTAACCAATTGGATCTTTGTATAGTATAATTTCACGTGCATTATGACTCTCTGATGATATCCGGATTCTGGAGATATTTCCTATAGGTTCATGTGGAACATAGGAACAGGAGTAGGGTATTCAGCCCCTTGAGCTTTTTCTGCCAGTCAGTTAAATTATGGCTGATCTGTACCTCAACTCCATAATACCCGCCTTTGATCCATATCCTTTGATACCCTTACTTAATAAAAATTTATCAATCTCAGTCTTGAAAATTTCAATTGGCCCAGCATCCTTTTGGAGGAGAGTTCCAGATTTCCACTACCCATTGTGTGAAAAAAACGCTTTCTGATTTCATTCATGAATGGACTAGCTCTAATTTTAAGATAGTGCTCCCTTGTTCTGGATCCCCCCACCAGAGGAAATAGGTCCTCTGTATCTACCCTATTGAATCATTTTATCATCTTAAACACCTCAACTAAATCTCCCCATAAAATTCATGCAAAATTTTAACAAGCCATGTGATGCTTCATCTGAATGTTGGTATACTAGACTGATAGAAATAATTAGAAGCATGTCACAGCAAAAGGGGAACCTTGTACAAAATGTCTGCAGCCAACCTGCCTACAACCAGCAGTCTTAAAGAATAAAATAGAGAAGCAAAGGGACAAGGAGAAACACCAGCAAGTGCATAAGTATCTCCCTTCAGGTGAGTGCAGTCCTTCTTGTGGCAGTCTAGTTTACCAATTGCTGAGTTTAGCGAAGGTTATCTTTCATCTCTTTGTGGTTTCTTTAGACGGTTTATAAATATTTAACTGGCGACAATCCATGTACCTGAATGTGATCATCTACTTTTAATTAATGAGTTCAGCAGCCCATGTTCATTTTGTACTTTAATATTGCAGTTTGTAACTTTGCCTCTGGAACGATATGTAGAGAATTCACAAAACAAGCAGCTGGAAGACAGTTAAAAAAAATCCTGAACAATTTTGTGAGGATGGCACAATAGCACAACTCATTTATGTTGTAAAGTGCCAGACTACAAAGATGAAGGTTTGCTCCTGCATTACCCACACCTTCAGTGAATTCCTGATCCTGAATTTAGTTTGAGTATGTTGGTTATATCATGGAATTATTTATTTAGTTCAAGTGCATAATGCAAACTACAACACAATTTTTGAAAACCTGTTTTTATGGAAAGCAGTTACCGGTATTGTGAAAATTAAAAAACTTGCAGAAGCAGCAATATTACATTAATGGTTTATTCCATTGCAATAAATATTACATACACATCGATTTCCTTCACTGACAACCTGATTGTAGCACCAACTTTATGAAACCCAGTATTAGCCTTCAATGTTTTATAGATGACTGATTGTGCTCATCAAAGTGAGTGAATGTCAAAGGAACACTTTTCCATTTTCGTCACATAATGTCAGCATCAAGCATTCTGCCAGATACAGTACAGACCAGATACAGGGGAAAGTTTTCTCTATGATGTCCAATCTTAACCCCAAATTCTGAAGAGAATGAACTCTCCTTATGTTGACCCATCCAGGTTTAGGACAGTAAAAATGATGCTTAACCAGTAGAAAGGATCAATATAGTATCTAGTGCTAATTTTGTCAAACAGCAAGGAAACCATAATTGTCCCATTAGCACAATTAACAAGCACCCATTTCCTTTTATGGGGAAAATGCCATGAACAGTGTCACTAGTCATGGAAGGCTTCCAATGAACTGTAAGTACTGCACACAAACACTAAAAAAATGAAAAAAAATGGAAATCTGAAACTAAAATAGAAAGTACTGGAAGGACTCAGCAGGTCAGTCAGCATCTGTAAAGAGAAAAGATAGGTTAAAGTTTTGGGTACAACTGGTGAAGGGTTATACATAAGGCAGTAACAATAATAAATTAATCTCTACGCCACAACTATTGACTTGGGCCCTCACTGGGCACATGACTGGTCCATTGTAGTGGAGGAAAGAGCCAATTTTCCTGGCCTGGACTATTTGCATAGCTTGAGTAGACTGCTGGCTCAGACTTGGTCCCTGGCAGGGGCTTGCGCTGGGATCAAGGGACAGAAACAGGAGTGTAGCTGCAAGCTTGAGAGTCGTGCATCTACTCTACTAACCACCGGCATCAAGGTTTTTTGCTGCTACTGAAGAGCAGTAGCCAGAAGGCGCCAGGCCCTTTGACTGTCTGGGGGGGGGGCGAGGGTGAGAGGGGGTTGAGGATGGCAATTGATCTGTGGAGAGCCTAAGTGCAAGCCCCAACACCAGGTTTCTTTGGGCACCCCTCCACTTGAGCAACCAATGATCTGACAGCAAGGCAAGTGAGGTGGTAGACTGAAAATACCTCCTCCTGTCTTATTACTATTCTCATTCTGGGCCTGTAACTATTTCCGATATGGGTACAGTTATGTTCCATTGGAAGCCCTGGAAATCCTGGGCCAAAGTAATGGAGATAGAGGCCTAATGCAATAGCTCTTTGCTCGTTTTCTCTTCTATATGCCTTAGAACTGAGCATTCCTCAGGCACAATGAAGAGAATA
Source organism: Heptranchias perlo (assembly GCF_035084215.1). NCBI lineage: Eukaryota > Metazoa > Chordata > Chondrichthyes > Hexanchiformes > Hexanchidae > Heptranchias > Heptranchias perlo. The sequence goes on from NC_090333.1 coordinate 26,086,404, forward strand.
GCTCCCCGAACCAGTTTCAGCAGTATTCAGTTGTGTACACTGCAGGCAATTTATCTCCTTTGGCCCTCAAGCTGATTTCGACTGGATCTGGGATCAATTAACTTTGCTTGCTGCCTTTCGGGGCTTTTCCTGGGGACTTAAAGGAATTCATGCAAGCTCTCCACTGATAAGAGTTCCATTGAGGTCTTTTAAGGGCCTGATGGACAGAATTCCTAGCATAGCCTAGGAACTCTCAGACACACCTTGACATGTACTGGACAGGTGAAAGACTCGCCTGCTCCGCCCTGGCTACAATTTAGAGGGGGTAATTAAACTGGCCAGAATACCTGGAGGAAGCAGGTTCCAGCCCAAATACTAGCCCTGGGTGGGTAACGCGCCCATTCTCCACCTTCTGTGGCCCCAGGAATTAAATTTTAATAATATCTTTTATTAGTGTATACAAGGTTAATATTATGGCAATAAAGCTACTTCTGACATCTGAGCAATTTAATGACTGCAATATTAGGATTTGCTTCAGCATTTACAGTGTGCGGCTTAAAAAAAGTCTGGCTTGCCTGGAATTCCCTGGAGCTTTCAGTAGGCCGAGGGTTAAGTTATAGCTGTGAGGTCAGGTGCAATGATAACAATGTTGTGTAGTGCTCACTCACCTCAAAAGCTTCCAGTGAAGACACAATATAATCTAAGGGTGTATAACAGGAAAAGTAATGTTTGAAAGTGAGAGGCACTTAATCAGAGAAGACTTTAATAAAATAGTTGTAATTTCTCTATCAGACAGTATAGAAGAGGATGCTGAGTCTGTCACTGGTTGTTGACTGGGTAATTTGCAGTAGAGAGATACCACATTGAAAGGGATATAAGCCTTTAAATATAAAGCCCTGATATGGGACAGATCAATTTGCATCTTAAACTTGGGTATATATATCCAGGAAGGAAGAAGCTCTATCACGAACTCTTGAGTAGTAAGATAATACTTATTCAATGTAAAACTTTTATAAGGATCAGGCTCTCATGCTACAGGAGTACTGTTGATTCAAACTAAAATTGAGACATGAAATTGAACACATTTATCTGCTAGACTCGGACGCCGGTATGGATTTGAACTGAGAAGTGAATGAACAGTGTTAGTCTCAACCAGTTTTACTGCCTGCGGGTATCCTGCTCTGTCATATCCATCGTGGCGGGCTGCATCATCTTAGGAGTCTCCAGTTATTGTGGGGCTGATGCAGTTGGTGGCATCTTTCTCGGTGCAGGTGCATTAGGTAGGTACAATAATCCACACTCAGATTCTATTGTTCTTTAAGACTGTGGCAACATTTTTGAATGGTCCCAATCCACTGAGGTCAGTTCTGAGATCAAATGAATAATGTTATTTTTTTTAATATACATAGCTTAGACTATCAATCTTAAATGGAGTAGTACTATGGGGGAAATGTTCAATGTACAGCATTCGTAAAGACTATTTCTCCCACTTAAAGTTTAAATAATCCTACCTGTTGAGAGAAATCCTGAAGAGATTGAATATTTTAGTTTGGGCTAAAGACAAATTTGTGATCAGCAATGGACATAGTCAGCCATTATCTGCAATAATAGAATGAGGATTGGGCTCCTGCTCCTTCCTAGATGCTGACTGTAAACTGATCACGAAAGGAAAGTCTCATAGGAACAAATTACACACGACAGCAGATTCCCCCAGTTTACAGATTTGCATTTTCTATTCATTGCAAATAGCACCAAATTCCAATAAACAGGATGCTGCTATTGTTTGCATAAACACATATTTGTATTTAGTTGCAGTGCTCTCCAATGCAGTATTTTATCCTATTTGCTATGCAATTGTAAGCTGTCTAGCAATGTTTGCTATGAATTCTTAGGAATAAATTGCACAATATTGTGATTTATTGGTTATTGTTCTTTCATGCTCACATTTTGAGCAATTTGGACAATATTCTTGCACTTTTGATTTATGCCCCCTGGGAGCAGTACTGAGACTACCCCAAACTCACTTCGCTTAACAGTCATCAGTGATTGAACCTTTCATTTATCTCTGTCTGAACTGGATCCAAATCCAGTTCCACAGGTTACAGATAAGGGTTAATGTTACAAATTTGTGCTCCCGAGGCAGGGCTTTACCCATCAGGAGCATGCATTAGGAAATCAGGAGCAGAGCTTGAATGCACAGAAAATCTTAGGGAGCCTGAATCTTGAATTACTGATATATCCTCCCAGTGGGTAAAGATCCATGCCATGAGAACAAATTCATAAAATTTACCCAGTAGTGTTTAAACAGGCCACCACATTCAAGACACCAATCAGAGGGGGAAAAGAATGCTCACCCTTATTGTTTGGGCTGGATTCGAACCTGCAACATGGTAACCCTGTGTCCCAAAGTGCAGAGATTTTCATCACCTTTGTATGGCTGGATTCAAATCCTTGCCTAGAAGGTAAAAGGCCAGTGTTCTAACCAACTATGACACATACCTCTCCAGTTATACATACTTTAATTGGAAACATTTACAAGAAATTGGCCAATAGCATCATGTTTGGTGTAATGTGCTGATGTGTATTGGGAGCCTATGACCTATAATGTTCCTGGGAGGCCTGTTAACTGCCTGGTGCATAGGGTGCGCTATAATAACATTTGAGCCTTAATGAACCGACACACCTGGATTTTATTTAAATGAATGAATTTCCTCATTAATACAATTGGAGCACCTGTACAGCGATTCAGACATTCACTTCCTGAATGAAATGGGTGCTCCTTGGCAAACCCTTCCCATATATTGGGTTCTTTAACTTAAAAGGGGTATGATTCTGCCAGTAGCCGCTCTGTTTCTTTCTACCTATTTCAATTACAACAACTTGCATTTATATAATGCCTTAATGTAGAAACACATTCCAAGGGGCTTCACAGAGGCATGAGGAAAAAATGGATGGCAAGTATTCATCCGACATTCTTCTGTCTGCTGTTTCAATGGAGCCATTAACCCATGTCTTATTTTAAAATAGCAGAAAAAATTAATATGAATGTGTTAAGCATCTAGCCTTTAAGGTGCTTCCTCTTGTCCCCGCCCCCCCCCCCCCGCATCTAATTTGTATGACAGTAATTCTATGACTTGCATTCAATAGGCCAGGTTTGCTAGTTACAGTAGGGAGGGTTGAGCAACCCTTGAGTTGGTCAGTTGGGAATGTTGTTTCGAATGGGTAGGGACTGAAGCTTCTGATTAATGTAGGTTGGAGCTGGGGTTGCTGATTAGTATAGATAAGACTGGGGCTGCTAAATAATATATGTTGGAACTGGATTTGCAATTAGAATGGATGATTGGGAGCGTTATTTTGAGTCGGTGCAGTGAGATGACTGATTAGAGTGGTTAGGCTGGGGGTATGCAGGTTTGAGTGGGTGGGTTGCGGTTAATTGATTAGAGTGGATTAATAGTAGCAGATTCAGTGGAACTGCTGTTTAAATTAAAAAGTGGGCTTATGTTATTTATGATGTATAAGTTGAGTTTTCTGCCTTGATCTCTCACCTCAGACATTTCTTGTGTGTAAATAAAATATACTATTGCATTAAATATGCTTGATATACTCACATTGCCTGGAAAGCTACACTTAAGGTGTAAGATTTTATGATCCTTATAAACATTGAAATGATTCATTACATGCTATCCTATTTGTCTGATTTTTCCTTTTGCTTCTATCTAGTTCTGTTTCTTCCCTGAAAGGGTTAGAGTCGTAATTAGTTACTTCACACAATTTTAATTCTTATTCCCGTCCCATTTCATCAGGATTATAGATCAGAGAAAATGGACAAATTTCCACAGATTCTACAGGGATCCTATATTTCGATCGAAAACTCCACTAAACCCTCTGATCTAGATGTTTCACATGGAGAAAATGCAAGGATATACTCTGTGGGAAATGAAAGTGTGGCGATGGTGTGACAGAGGGGTTGAGAGAACGAGAGGCAGAGAGTGGAAGAAAGGGAAAGAGGATTCTATATTGCAGTCATTTGATACCAATCCTAATCTTTCTGTTCCTTTAACTAAAATTGAATTCCATTCCCAGCAATGCCCTTCACCCAACCTTGTCACAAATTTAAAATAAATAAAATTCAAACCTTATTCCACGGCACAGAGGATTAATATTAGGAATGGGCAAAGTTCCAGCAACACCATATGTTGGATGACCTGGTTTGCTGTTAAATACCATCAGGTTAATTTCAAAATCACACTTCTTAAATGAGCTAACTCAATCTAAAACTGTCTTTATTCTACAGGTCTGATCATTTCCATATTTCCCTTTATCCGGACATGGCTGGAATACAATCGGGTTCTACCATTTCTAGGTAAGATGAAATCTTAATGTATAAAACAACATTTTTATTTTCCTGTTTATTATAATTCTTTATTCCACTGACACTAGATGCATGGTAATTGGAATTTATGTTTAGTTTTGTTTAAGGTTATGCTGTCTGATATTATGTCAGGGCAGTGTCCTAGGCCCAACCATCTTCAGCTGCTTCATCAATGACCTTCCCTCCATCATAAGGTCAGAAATGGGGATGTTCGCTGATGACTGCACAGTGTTCAGATCCATTCGCAACCCTGCAGATAATGAAGCGGTCCCTGCCTGCATGAGCAAGACCTGGACAACATCCAGGCTTGGGCTGATAAGTGGCAAGTAACATTTGCGCCAGACAAGTGCCAGGCAATGACCATCTCCAACAAGAGAGAGTCTAACCACCTTCCCTTGACATTCAACGGCATTACCATCGCCGAATCCCCCACCATCAACATTCTGGGGTCACCAATGACCAGAAACTTAACTGGACCAGCCATATAAATACTGTGGCTACAAGAGCAGATTAGAGGCTGGGTATTCTGCGGCGAGTGACTCACCTCCTGACACCCCAAAGCCTTTTCACCATCTACAAGGCACAAGTCAGGAGTGTGACGGAATACTCTCCACTTGCCTGGATGAGTGCAGCTCCAACAACACTCAAGAAGCTCAACACCATCCAGGACAAAGCACTGTGGCTGCAGTGTGTACCATCCACAGGATGCACTGCAGCAACTCGCCAAGGCTTCTTTGACAGCACCTCCCAAACCCACGACCTGTACCACCTAGAAGGACAAGGGCAGCAGGCACATGGGAACAATACCACCTGCACCTTCCCCTCCAAGTCACACACCATCCCGACTTGGAAATATATCGCCGTTCCTTCATCGTCACTGGGTCAAAATCCTGGAACTCCCTTCCTAACAGCACTGTGGGAGAACCTTCACCACACGGACTGCAGTGGTTCAAGAAGTCGGCTCACCACCACCTTCTCAAGGGCAATTAGGGATGGGCAATAAATGCCGGTCTCGCCAGCGACGCCCACATCCCATGAACGAATTTTTTAAAAATGGAAATGGGGGTCCTATGATGTACTTAGGACCCCGAAGCTATTTTAAAGGCCTGATCAGTAAAACCCTGGTGGGCAAGAAGTGGAGGTCTTTACAGGTAAGGGTAAAAATGATTTTTGTGGCACCAGGAGGAGCAGGAACCTTCCTGAACCCCCCCTCCCACCGATGACTTACCTGAGTGCCACCAGAGGCCACCTGATAGTTGCGGCTGGAACCCAGCAAATTACCTCTGGATGCCTGTTTCAGGCGGACATCTCACTGCATCTATGGCGGCGATTTGGTGGTAGCGAGTCAGCTGCCTCATATACACCTTGTCTGATTTTCCTTTCCATTGTGTTTCTCATTAATGTTACTGTCAGTGTTTATGATATTGGTTAGAATAAATTACAGCTGAAAGCAACTGATGTGTTGCCTGAGAGAGACTCTAGAATCAGGAGAAGCAGCATGTAACACTTCGCTAATGTCATTTTTGTGCCCTAATGCTTCAGTAATTCAGGGCTATTGCTGCCCTCCCAAATATATGCATTCAGTACAAATATTCTCAGAAAGTAGTAATTCAAGTTGATGGCAATTTCTGGGATAAATGCACACCTGACAGCTTATGTTTCGTGAAATGTCCTTGAGTCTATCCTAATGTTCTAATCAGATGCTTCTGAAGCCTTAATAACAATGCAATGTAAACTGAAAAGTTTTGAGTGTGGATGGTTCAGTTAGGGGTGTGATTTACAAATACTCTACAAAGTACTGAGTGACCACTTTTCAAAACATCCTTTCATTTTCAACATTCAACACCCCAGCTTTAAATGATATCCTAGAGCCCTATCAATCTAGCCACCTGCTGTTAGATGGCTCAAAAGACACCTTTTTAAGTTGAAATTATGAATCGAGTTTTAACATTTTTAATTATTGTAGGAAACTTGAGAATCCATCCGCAACAACCAAGCATTAATCCAGAGTTACCATCTGTCAGTTATACGAGAGAAGGTAATTTGACCATTATGATATAGCCTTTTATCTGTGTTGCTGCTGTTTACTATGTTCTATAACTCACAGGTATAATGATGTGGAGATGCCGGTGATGGACTGGGGTTGACAATTGTAAACAATTTTACAACACCAAGTTATAGTCCAACAATTTTATTTTTAATCCCACAAGCTTTCGGAGGCTTCCCCCTTCCTCAGGTGGTGTGGAAGGGGGAAGCCACCTGAGGAAGGGGGAAGCCTCCGAAAGCTTGTGGGATTAAAAATAAAATTGTTGGACTATAACTTGGTGTTGTAAAATTGTTTACAATTCACAGGTATAAGAGTAACAATTCCTCTCATTGGTTTTTGCAGTGGCATTGTAAATCCATTAGTGGAGATTTCCTCTGTTCGGTATTTTTAGTGTAATCATAAATACCTTTTTGAACATATTTAGTTTCATTAGAAATGGTGACCAGAGGAAATCTTCACAAGTCAATTTATGTTGTTGCTAAATATATCGACCAGAAGAACTCTTACTCTGTAATATGGTGGTGAATGAATCTGGTGAGCCAAGCCTTGCTGCTGTGGAGTTTGGGGTGGTGGGGTATTTGGCAAAATGAAGAAAGATAAATGAAGTACTGAAGATCACACATGGTACAAACGCCCGAGAACTATTTTCTGTGGATAAAATATGAAAGCAGAAAGTGCAGCGCATACTGAAAACTGACAAATCATTCACATCTGACATGTGCTTTGTATACATTGCTGTGCCAACTCCTCAACATACACAGCTAAACACCAGTTAAAGCTGACAGTTCATTTGCATATGTGGAACTGTGTGGCTTGTTTAATGTTCAACTCTTTTACATGCACAGGATAAGTGGTAAAAGCTACAATTCTCCCATTCATTGCTGCATGCCTGATTCATGTCTTCACGTTAAGTCCTGTTCCTGTGTTACTGTTGTGTAGGATGACATAGGAGCTAATACTTGAAGCAAGATAAGCTGTATTGTTGACGGAAGTTGGGTACATTCATCTGTGGTTTAGTACCCTTTATAAATGGTGCACAAATCCCATATCTTGGGCATGATGCTGTGTTTAGTTAAGTTTTGCAACAGACTCCATCCTAGTTTTTCCGCTTGACAGTAACACTAGCAGCAATGTGGTAGATTGGGACTTCTGCCCAGTCCACAGGTGCACTGCTCACCTCAGCCAATTTTTTGGGGTCAGGTCATTTAAAATAATGTTGGGCGGCTTGACGTTGGAGTCCCGCAAGGGATTGGCATTTTGCACTGGGGATGGAAAATCTTGTGCTGCTGCAGTTCTCCGGCATGGAATGTCATGGAATTTGCTACCTGATGCCCAGAAGTGGCCCTTGCCATCCTCCAGCAGTTTAGAGGGGCAGGCAGCACAAGGCAACAAGAGGTAGGTGCAATGGCAGTTACGGCCACTTCTGGGCACCAGGCAGCAAATTATCTTGACCGCGAGCTGGAGGGAGGGACAGCTTGTTTGCGGCACGGGCAGGAGACCATCCAGAGCAGTGGTGGCAGCTCAGAAAGGGGAGATGGCAATGGTGGAAAGCACCACCATCACCATCTCCCAGCACCACCGTCACCATCTCCCAGACAGCTGTCCAATGCAGAAAGAAATTTAATGACATTATTAGGATGGGCAAGTTAAGTGTTTTCACAATAACTCCAACTTCATTTTTCTCCCCCAATGCTGGGCACCTATTAGAAAGAACAACCAGAAGAATGGGGCCTGAGGCCTTGCAGCTGATCCCCTTTAGATCACAACAGTTGAATGGGACAGGCAGCAGTGCCATTTTTTCAGCCCCCCCCCCCCCCCCCAATGATCTTTGAGACTGGAGGCTTTCTGTCTCCTGTTATTGGACAGCAGTCAAAAGACCCAGTATCCACCACCACTGCTGTGGGGCCTCTGACCCTGCAAACACAGACAGATCCTGGTCTAGTCTGGTGGAGCACACTTCAGATGCGCTCCACTTGATGTGTCCAGGTGGGGGGGGGGGGGGGAGGGGAGGGAATGGTAGATCTACTGTATAGTAATGCATGTGAAATTCTATGCCTAGATCAGAGAGTTAATGACCTTCTGTGGATACCACAGAACATTAGAAGGTTGATGGCAGATGTGATTCCCATGACAATAATTTCTACATATGTCTCCTAGCAGGTTTAGTTGATTGACATCCAGGCACTTTCTTTTCCCAGAAACTTCAAAACAAAACCTATCAAGAAAAGTAAAACATCCAGACAAAAAGACTGCAGATACCAATTCACCAGACACAGGGTAATCAAAAGATTTTAATTTACATGGTAATGTAGCAACATAGTAATGTGTTGAGTATCAGAAGACTATTGGTCTAGCCTACCCTTCCAAACTTCCTATCCAGTTCTATACTGTGATTCTAGAATGAATGGGGAGGAACTTTTATTCCCAGGCGGGAAAGCAGCCCGGAGAGTGGCCGGTCTGCTTTCCCGCAGACCGGCAGTGGAACCAGAAGGTCCACCTGATTTTAACGGCTGAGCCTCATTAGCATTCCGACCCCATATCCGCTCCATCACCCTGGACTGCCTACTTCCACATCTGTAACATCGCCCGTCCGCCCCTGCCTCAGCTCATCTTCTGCTGAAACCCTCATCCGTGCCTTTGTTACCTCTAGACTTGACTATTCCAATGCTCTTATTACCAGCCTCCATCTTCCACCCTCCATAAATTTGAGCTCATCCAAAACTCTGTTACCCGTATCCTAACTCGCACCAAGTCCCATTCTCTCATCACCCCTGTGCTCACTGACCTACATTGGCTCCCGGTCCAGTAACGCCTCGATTTTAAAAATTCTCATTCTTGTTTTCAAATCCCTCCATGGCCTCACCCCTTCCTATCTCTGTAACCTCCTCCAGCACTACAACCCACCGAGATCTCTGCGCCCCTCCAATTCTGGCCTCTTTCGCAACCCTGATTTTAATCGCTCCACCATTGACGGACGTGCCTTAAGCTGCCTAGACCCTAAGCTCTGGAATTCCCCCTCCCTGAACCTCTCCGCCTCTCTACCTCTCTCTCCTCCCTTAAGACGCTCCTTATAACCTAACTGTTTGACTGAGCTTTTGGTCACCTCTCCTAATATCTCCATCTGTGCCTTGGTGTCAAATTTTGTTTGATAATCGTTCCTGTGAAGCGCCTGGGGATGTTTTAAAGACGCTAAAGAAATGCAGGTTGTTGGTGGTTGACTTCTTGGCCCAAATGGTCAGGAAGTCAGTGGGAAGCAGCTGTTCGGCCATTAAAATCGGACGGCTCAGAGGCCACCGGCAGGACCCAAGGTATGTGTAGGGACCGGGAGGAGGAGGGGAAACAGGGGCCCTGTAGTGTTCAGTGGTTTGGGAAAGTGTGGGGGGAGGGGGGAGTCCAGGGCAGGGGAGGCCTATACTTTCCTTGTGAGGTTCAGGGGAGTATTCCTGCTCTGTCAGGCCTCACAAAGGAACAAAATACACTTACATTGAGGGGCCTCTTCTCCCGGTAATCAGCCTCCGGCCTGCTTCAGCCCAGTGGGAAAGTTACAGCTTCCCTGCTCAGGCCAACAATAAAATGGCAGTCTGGTCCCGTGTGGTCATTGGGACCTTATCTACATAGTTAAAGAAGGACCCCGAGGTTTTGGGCGGATGTCCTTGGCACCTGCAATTTAATATTGCAGTTGGCTGGTTTGGGATGGGACGCCAGCAGGTAAGTCTCTGGCTCAATTTTAACCCCCCCCCCAAATCAGTTTCCATCAGGTGAGGGAAATTAAAATTCCCCCCAAAATGCTGAATTCCATTTACTAACAGTAATTCATCCAGTCCCTTCTTAAACCTTGCTGTAGTTTTTTGTTCCATCAGTTCCTCTCCTCTCTGTTCCATAATTCTATCATACATTTACTAATAAATTGCCTAGATTTCCTATTTTAAATGAAGGACCAGCTGGTCCTTGATTCCTGTATCCAACGGAATAACTTTCCTGCATCTAATTTCTCCATATCCTTGAAAATCTTAAAGACTTCTATCAGGTTCTTCTTTCAAGAGAATAAAGTCTCAGGATTGACAATGCTTCCTCATAACTCAGCCTTTTAATTTCAGTAGAATCTCTTCTGGACTTCCTCCAATAATTCTACATCGTTTCTGGAACACGTTACTCCAGATTAGGTTTCACCGAGGCCAGATACAGCTCCAAACTCGCTTCCTCTGATTTACCCTTACTCTTAGCTATACATTGCAACATTTCATTTCTTGATCGTCTAATGCTAAACTCAAGTTTTAAGCTTGACTTGAAATTAACTGCGCATTTTCCAAAAAGAGTTCTGGTAATAAAATACTTCTTGTAGTTGAATTGAGAATTATTTTTTCACAGTGTCAAATTAGAAGGCTTATTTAGTGCACAGACAGATTCGATCCTTCGTGATTGGGGGTATTATCTTTCATTGCTCTGTGAGGCATGTACTATGGATTTAGCATTGAGATTAGCATTGCTATTTCTTTTTCCTAATTATCTCCTCTCCTTTCCTCTTCCCTCCTAAGTAACTGACACTGGGGTATGATTCTACGTTGCCACTAATACTCCACCTCACACAAATGCCCATTCTTGATGTGTGAGCTCAGGCAGTTAAGTGTTGGCAGGTTATTTGAGTGTGGGGCATCACAGTGAAGATTGATACTGCCCTCACTTGATGTCCACACTTTCTAGCAAGGTGGGGATGGGGGAACACTGTATAGAAATCAGAAATCGGAATCCTACCTGAATTTCCCCCCCTCCCTTACCCCGGGATGCTGAGGCTTTGTGTAGTGTCCCCAATGTTTGGCCAGTATCGCACCACATGGTGTATTTACCCATTGAGCGTGGGAGGGGAGTTGATACTTTAGTGTTTATTGAGGTCTCTGACAATGATGCTGCAATATCAGTGACTTTGTTTTAAATTTTACAGCAGGGTCCAGATAATTCACTAGTTTGTTAGCAACCCTTAAATACTTTGAGACTTCCAAGTGTGTTGAAGTATACATTGGGTTAAAAAGGAAGTCAACAATAGCAAAGGACAAACAGAAGTATTTGAAAAAGATACAATGAAACATGGGGTGCAGATTTCCACCTTCACCGCCTGGGCAGTAATCTAGAAGAACGGATTTCCCACTCTTTATAGAACCTGCCCGATTTTCAGACATGGCAGACAATCCGCTGCGCCAGAGCACCACCCAGGTGGTGAAGACAAAATCCAAAGAGGATTGAGCATTGTAATTCATACACAAGCCAATTGATCATTACTGCGGGCGCATTTACAGCACAACTGCAGCATTAGTGCCAAGTGGCCTGAATCCTTCAGTTCAGGCGATCACACCCAATTTGCACTTCAACATTACAGTTGGCGTGAACCTGAAACCATTTTGCCCTGACACTAAACTTATGGGGTGTGAATAAATCATTTGATGCCTATTAGAAGAGGGTAATAGAGAAATTGTAGATGGCAGCAAGAGGGATCTAAAGAAAATCTTTAACTATGTACTAGATGAGAAGTAAAAGGACAAGAAATATTGTAGAAGATCAGGAAAAGCAGAGGTGTTAAATGAATTCATAATACCAATCTTTACAAATGTCTGTGTATCTCTTTTTGATTTTTGCAGCACATCAGCTAAGACTCAACAACCAGACGTCATTTGGAAAGGGAAATTTACTCAGCCATCAGGAGAGTAGATTGAATGCAGAACATACAGGAGCAGCATATCAGATACACAGGAAAATGACAAGCACTTAATAATAGTCATACCTGAATGAACTCATTAACACAAAGCGTGTGTGTGTGTGTGTGTGTGTGTGTGTGTACACATGTACACCTGTTTTAGTGTGTATGTGAGTCTAAAGGTCTGTGAGCATATGAAAATATGTAAATGCATGAGTATAAATGGATGTGCACATGGTGTGTCTATTAGTCGTTGTATGATCTGTGCACACATGCTCGGTTTACTACCTCATAAGAACTAAATAGGTGTCCTGCATTTTCTAGTTAGCACCTGATGTCACGTCTTCATATAGTTTTGCCTCAAGTATGTTAGATATATGGAGATGTGTTTGTGGTGATGACTAGATTTTGAACTACAAGATTTGGGTACATTTTATGATATGTAGTTAGTTTTCGAATAAAGGATCATTTTGCTGTTGATGTGCAACATTATTACTGTATAGGCAGCCTTACAACATATTGGCCTGGAATCTGCGCTGAGCGGCGTCCCACGCTCGTTAGTTATAAACTCGCCCACAAACTATTTGTGGGCTTTAGTGTGGGAACTTCCACTAATGGTGAGCTGCAAAAGGTGCAGCGTCCTCTCCCGGGCTTCTTTTGAGCTGTGAGAGCGGGGAAAGGATCGCTCTCTCTCTCCCCTCAACCAATCAGCTTAAATCATCCTTGACAAGCAGTCAGAACCAGGAAGTGAAAGCTACAACAGTAAATTTAATGTAAAATCAGTTAGAGAAAGCGAAATAAAAAGAGGGTAAGAAAGATTGAATTAAGAGACAGACAGAAAACATTTTTAAAAAATTTTAATTTTTACATTTTTTTTATAGACCTTAAAAAAAACGCAGCGTACAAAAGCTGCTGGGCAGGAGAACAATTTTGCGCTGGTCCATTCATTCAGCTGGCGAGCTGTCCTTCCCATGCAGCTTTCAAACGAGCAGGGCAAATGGTAGAGCAATTTCCGGATTTCTGCACTTGACTGCGCATGTGCGCTCGTTGGAACTTGCTCTTCCATTTGCCCTGAAAGAATGGTGAGCCCTTTTAGCATCGCTGTTATTATGAGCAATTTCTGGACCAATGTTTGGTTGAAAGGGAGGAACTCAATTCTTTAGCAGGTGTTAGGAGACAGGGAAACTAATAAACTTCTCCACTGTAGCTTAGTCACAGCATAGGTATAAACACTCTGAGGAATCTCTAGAATTTCTTTAAATGTCAGTACAACAACCAGAAGTCGCATGAATGTGCAACATGCAGAAGCCATAGGGCAGTACAGCATCGGGCCGTAGGGCAGTACAGTAACGGGCCGTAGGGCAGTACAGTAAGGGGCCGTAGGGCAGTACAGTAAGGGGCCGTAGGGCAGTACAGTAAGGGGCCGTAGGGCAGTACAGCAACAAATCACTGGGGACAAAACAAGAAAACTCCATAAGAAACTTGGGCAACAAACATCTGAGTGTGTGTATGTGTGTGCATGAGCTTGAACCTCATTATGACAAATTATGTTGCTGTAAACCTCCTGTTATAATAAACTGATTCCCTAGCTCCACTAGCTGTTTAATTATAGTGAGTGTTGGAATTCCGACATGAAAAGATGAAAATGTTATGGTGCCTATTCCTGACTGACTGACTGTGGCTGGGTCCATACACAGCTTTAGCACCATGTAAGAGGGACATGCTTTACCCCATCAAAATATGGTAACCCACATGGTGACACATCTAAAAGCCACCAAACATCAACTCAGCAGGCAACAATGGTCCAACATTGCTTCAATTTCCAGGCTGCCTGTAAGCCATGTTGTAAGAGTCACTCTGTACTATGTATACTGTAGCTTGTACGCTATGATTGATAATGGTGTTCGACAATGTGTTGTAACCAAGTAGTACTTGCAAGAGATAGTACTGAAAGACTTGGGACTACGGCACTGTCTAGAAACTGCAGCAATATTTGTGTATAGGGGTTATCCTGAATGACCGAATCTGCAGCAAACAGCGTAAGTAAAAATAAATGCAATCAGACTGTCTCCGGGAGTTTCTAATAGCTGTTTGACTGGAATTATAACTGATAACAGCTGTAATATCTCACTTAGTTAAATTTAGCTGCACTGCACATACTCAAAACATCTGCTGAGCAAAGATCTTGAGAAATCTTCTCAAATGTTGCTTCATTGTCTTTCTTGTGCAGATATTTGGGCAAGAATAACTATGTCTTGCTATTCTGCGCCTCTGGATTATGTAGCTGTTAAAAATCTGAATAAAAACCTAGTTAACAAGGGAGTAAAAGAATTGTATTGCTATCATGCTGTACAGTTCCTGTTAATTGAGCTCTTCATGAGCTATCACTTTAGTCTGCTACTAAAAATATTCATAGAACGAAATACAATGCCTTTCACAACTTCAGGGCGCCCCAAAGTCCCGAAGTACTATTGAAATGTACTCACTGTTGTAATGTAAGAAACGCAGCAGCCAACTTGCCCACGGCAAGCTCCCACAAACAGCATTGACCAGATAATCTGTTTTAGTGATGTTGGTTGGGGGATAAATATTGACCAGGACATCAGGGAAACTCCCCTGCTCGTCCTCAAATATTGCCATGGGATCTTTTACATCCATCTGAGAGGGCAGGCGAGGCCTTGGTTTAACATCTCATCTGAAAGACAGCATCTCAGACAATGCAGCACTCCCTCAGTACCGCATTGGAGTGTCAGCCTAGATTTTGCACTCAAGGAGTGGGACTTGAACCCACAAACTTCAGACTTAAAGGTGAGAATGCCACCACTGAGCCACAGCTGACACCTGAAGTTTAATCTCCCTATGTTCAATATCCTGTAGGTCTATTGATATTTAAATTGTAGAATGCTATTTGTTAAATCTTAAAGTGGAAAGTGAGGTGAAGAGGGCTACGTGGCCAGGAGTGCAGAGAATGATTTGGTGAGGTGTAATCACACTTTTTTGATCAAAAGCAAAATACTGCAGATGCTGGAAATCTGAAATAAAAACAGAAAATGCTGGAAATACTCAGCAAGTCAGGCAGCATCTGTGGAGAAAGAGACAGAGTTAACGGTTCAGGTCGATGACCTTTCATCAGAACTGGAAGAAGTTAAAGGTTTAACAGTTTTTAAGCAAATACAGAGCCAGGCACGGGGTGGGGGGGTGGTGGAGGAAAGAACAAAAGGGAAGGTCTGTGACAGGGTGGAGGGCAGGAGTGATTAAATGAGAAAAGGGATGATGGTGCAAGGCAAGGAGGGTGGTAATGGGACAAGTAAGGAAACAAAGGATGGGTCTAGAGGAGCTGTAAATGGCAACAGCAGAACCATTACCAGCACCTGCTGTCCGAAAGAACGGGAGCAGTGGTTATGATCTGAAGTTATTGAAATCATTGTTGAGTCCGGAAGGTTGTAAAGTGCGTAACACTTTTTTGATATTGTAATATTTGAAAGCAACAGTAAAAGGGTGGAGGGCAGGAGTGATAGGGTGGAGAGCTTTCATGTCCATTTGAAAAGAGAGCTTTCATGTCCATTTGAAAAGAATCCATAAACCTTTATGGATTCTTTTCAAATGGACATGAAAGCTCTAGAAAATAACTTTATTTACATGCTTTCCTGGAACTTTCTACCTTCTAGCTAGGCTGGGAAAACTTTGCAACTACACCCCACCCCAAACTGAGTTATACCCACTTTATCCTTACAGTGACTCAACACCCCCTCTGCTGGCCTTTAGGAACATAGGCACAGGAGTAGGCCATTCAGCCCCTCAAACCTGTTCCGCCATTCAATTAGATCATGGCTGATCTGAATCTTAACTCCATCTACCCGCCTTGGTTCCGTAACCCTTGCCTAACAAAAATCTATCAACCTCAGTTCTGACATTTTCAATTGACCTAGCTTCATCAGCTTTATTTACATTACGCACATGTAACATAGTATTTAGCCCGAATAAAGGAATCTGTGAATAACTTTTCTGTTGGTTTGTGCCAGTGGTGCAAGTGTACACCCAGTGCAAGGAAAACTGCTAATCCATGAAGGAGTCGTTGTGCCTGACATGCCCTGGGATGAAGCTGCCGTTTTTTTTCACAGTTGGCTGCATTGTGTTCAAAGGAGGCTCACACGTTCTCTCTCAAATGTGTGTTAAATGATGTTACTTATGCTAGAATTTTTCTGCCCTCCATTTTGAGAAGAGGCAGGGTCACCTGCGTCGGAAGGCGTCTGCTCCAACCCACTGTTACCCAAAGAGGAAGGTCTGCATATCCTGCCAGAATTACTGGGCTGTACCGAGGAGCTCTGCCTTCGCTGCTTACACTTCACCAGACAAGCAGTGTCGGTACTGTGCTGTCTTTTTTTTTATTCGTTCATGGGATGTGGGTGTCGCTGGCGAGGCCAGCATTTATTGCCCATCCCTAATTGCCCTTGAGAAGGTGGTGGTGAGCCGCCTTCTTGAACCGCTGCAGTCTGTGTGGTGACGGTTCTCCCACAGTGCTGTAAGGAAGGGAGTTCCGGGATTTTGACCCAGCGACGATGAAGGAACGGCGATATATTTCCAAGTCTCCTGCAGTCTGACCTACAAACTGTGTCCAGCATGGAGAAGGCTCTGCCTGTGCTGGGGAAAGTCACTATTGTCATTAGCTGCGATGTAACTGACTCATTTCAAGCTGTTTAGGGTGATGTTGGTCAGGTCTGTTAATCTGCAGTGCGCACTGATGCCTTGATTGCCAGATTTAAGGATTTTATCACTTTCCTGAAGGAAAGCAACTAACATTGACTCCTTGGGGGTAATTTTAACCCCAAGAATGGGTGGTTTGGGGCTGGGTGGGCAGTACAATTTGGAACGGGACCACGTGCGTTAAGATGCGCACGCGCACAACAGAAACCCAGAAGTCACTTCCCCACTTAAAGCCGGCGAGCCAATATTTAAAAGGGCAATGTACCTGATTGTGATAGTTGAGGCACTTAATTTTATGTGCAATAGAAATGTCAAAAAAATTTAACCTTACCTGTTCGGGTTTCCCATCGCTTCTGATTCACGTCAGGTGAAAGCAGGCAAGATTGTTTGGATCCATGAGGTGAGTGTCTTTATTGCACTGCTTGTGGGCCAGGAGGAGCAGGAATGCTTCATCCAGGCCCAACAAGCTTACCTGGCGCAACAGGAGCCCCGCGATCGGCTGACACCCCCCCAATGCCCGATGGTGGACCCCCCCGATGGTGGACCCCCTTGATGGTGGACCCCCCGATCTTCTCCAAGGCCCACCTGATGTCGTCTGCGTACCCCTCCCACCCCTCCAATTTCTTCCACAGCCCATGACCTCTCCCTCCCTCCCCCTCTCCGATTCGCGGCTCCTTTCTCTTGCGACAGGCAGCCAGCCTGTCAGTCTGCATGGGAAACCCAGAAACACAAATACTTACCTTCAATTGAGTTGCAAATATCTATGCATGAGTTAGGTTCCCAGCTCCAAGCTAAGATCATGCCCCGTGTTCCTAAACACATTGGAGGTTAAATTGTTTAACCCCTGAAAACGGGCGCTGGGATCGTGGTGCGTGATTAACCCGTGCCCGGTTGTTGAGAGGGAACGTGATGAATCTGTTTCTGAGTGCGTCAGAGGCTCTGTGACCTCCCTTATACAACAGTGCACTGCAAACTGTGAGATGTTGCTTATATCACCAGCAGCAGCCTGAAAGGAGCCAGAGCCGTAAAAACTAAGCGCCACAGTTACCTTGACAGCCACAGGCAATGCTGTCCTTGCCCTGCACTGAGGCTGCAGATATGACTGCAGAGTTGATGAATCTCAGCCACGACCTCTTTCATGAATCGCAGCCGTCTGATTCACTGGTCATCGCTGAAGTTGAGGTAAGAGAATTGGTCCCTGAAGGCCCTCGTTGGATATGGCCTCCTGCTGAGTGCCCTGTGCCTCCTGCTGCTCCTTCTTCTAGCAGCTTGTCCTGCTCTGTGTGGCCTCTCTGCATGTTCCCAGTCATGTTCAATTCCCAGAGGAAGCCCCAGCAGGCCACCCATGTCCGGCAGCAACGTTGTTCAGCACACTGTTTTAAATGCCACAAGCAACTTTCTCCAAGTATAAGAAACTTCCACAAATGCATACAATTGTCCCAGCAGCCAGAATAACTAATCCAGCAACTTTTTAAAATTTGTTCATGGGATGTGGGCGACGGCTGGCGAGGCCGGCATTTATTGCCCATCCCTAATTGCCCTTGAGAAGGTGGTGGTGAGCCGCCTTCTTGAACCGCTGCAGTCCGTGTGGTGACGGTTCTCCCACAGTGCTGTTAGGAAGGGAGTTCCAGGATTTTGACCCAGCGATGGATGATGAAGGAACGGCGATATATTTCCAAGTTGGGATGGTGTGTGACTTGGAGGGGAACGTGCAGGTGGTGTTGTTCCCATGTACCTGCTGCTCTTGTCCTTCGAGGTGGTAGAGGTCGCGGGGTTGGGAGGTGCTGTCGAAGAAGCCTTGGCGAGTTGCTGCAGTGCATCCTGTGGATGGTACACACTGCAGCCACAGTGTGCCGATGGTGAAGGGAGTGAATGTTTAGGGTGGTGGATGGGGTGCCAATCAAGCGGGCTGTTATGTCCTGGATGGTGTCGAGCTTCTTGAGTGTTGTTGGAGCTGCACTCATCCAGGCAAGTGGAGAGTATTCCATCACACTCCTGACTTGTGCCTTTTAGATGGTGGAAAGGCTTTGTAGAGTCAGGAAGTGAGTCACTCGCCGCAGAATATCCAGCCTCTGATCTGCTCTTGTAGCCACAGTATTTATATGGCTGGTCCAGTTCAGTTTCTGGTCAATGGTGACCCCCAGGATGTTGACGGTGGAGGATTCGGCGATGGTAATGCCGTTGAATGTCATGGGGAGGTGGTTAGACTCTCTCTTGTTGGAGGTGGTCATTGCCTGGCACTTGTCTGGCGCGAATGTTACTTGCCACCTATCAGCCCAAGCCTGGATGTTGTCCAGATCTTGCTGCATGTAGGCTCAGACTGCTTCATTATTTGAAGGGTTGCGAATGGAACTGAACACTGTGCAATCATCGGCGAACATCCCCATTTCTGACCTTATGATGGAGGGAAGGTCATTGTTGAAGCAGCTGAAGATGGTTGAGCCTAGGACACTGCCCTGAGGAACTCCTGCAGCAATGTCCTGGGACTGAGATGATTGGGCTCCAACAACCACTACCATCTTCCTTTGTGCTTGGTGTGACTCCCGCCACTGGAGAGTTTTCCGCCTGATTCCCATTGACTTCAATTTTACTAGGGCTCCTTGGTGCCATACTCGGTCAAATGCTGCCTTGATGTCAAGGGCAGTCACTCTCACCTCACCTCTGGAATTCAGCTCTTTTGTCCATGTTTGGACCAAGGCTGTAATGAGGTCTGGAGCCGAGTGGTCCTGGCAGAACCCAAACTCAGCATCGATGAGCAGGTTATTGGTGAGTAAGTGCCGCTTGATAGCACTGTCGACGACACCTTCCATCACTTTGCTGATGATTGAGAGTAGACTGATGGGGCGGTAATTGGCCGGATTGGATTTGTCCTGCTTTTTGTGGACAAGACATACCTGGGCAATTTTCCACATTGTCGGGTAGATGCCGGTGTTGTAGCTGTACTGGAACAGCTTGGCTAGAGGCGCAGCTAGTTCTGGAGCACAAGTCTTCAGCACTACAGCAGGGATGTTGTCGGGGCCCATAGCCTTTGCTGTATCCAGTGCAATCAGCCATTTCTTGATATCACGTGGAGTGAATCGAATTGGCTGAAGACTGTCTTTTGTGATGGTGGGGATATTGGGAGGAGGCTGAGGTGGATCATCCACTCGGCACTTCTGGCTGAAGATGGTTGCAAAGGCCTCAGCCTTGTCTTTTGCACTCACATGCTGGACTCCACCATCTTTGAGGATGGGGATGTTTACAGAGCCTCCTCCTCCCGTTAGTTGTTTAATTGTCCACCACCATTCATGACTGGATGTGGCAGGACTGCAGAGCTTTGATCTGATCCGTTGGTTGTGGAATCGCTTAGCTCTGTGTATAGCATGTTGCTTCCACTGTTTAGCATGCATGTAGTCCTGAGTTGTAGCTTCACCAGTTTGCCCCTCATTTTTCGGTATGCCTGGTGCTGCTCCTGGCATGCTGTTTTACACTCCTCTTTGAACCAGGGTTGATTCCCTGGCTTGTTGGTAATGGTAGAGTGAGGAATATGCCGGGCCATGAGGTTACAGATTGTGCTGGAATACAATTCTGCTGCTTCTGATGGCTCACAGCGCCTCATGGATGTCCAGTTTTGAGCTGCTAGATCTGTTCTGAATCTATCCCATTTAGCACGGTGGTAGTGCCACACAACACATTGGATGGTGTCCTCAGTGCGAAGACGGGTCTTCGTCTCCACGAGGACTGTGTGGTGGTCACTCCTACCAATACTGTCATGGACAGATGCAACTGCGACAGGTAGATTGGTGAGGACGAGGTCAAGTAAGTTTTTCCCTCATGTTGGTTCGCTTACCACCTGCCGCAGGCCCAGTCTGGCAGCTATGTCCTTCAGGATTCGGCCAGCTCGGTCAGTAGTGGTGCTACCGAGCCACTCTTGGTGATGGACATTGAAGTCCCCCACCCAGAGT
This sequence comes from Heptranchias perlo, assembly GCF_035084215.1. Classification (NCBI taxonomy): domain Eukaryota; kingdom Metazoa; phylum Chordata; class Chondrichthyes; order Hexanchiformes; family Hexanchidae; genus Heptranchias; species Heptranchias perlo. The sequence goes on from NC_090333.1 coordinate 26,107,136, forward strand.
ACATTCTGTGTCCTTGTTACCCTCAGTGCTTCCTCCAAGTGGTGTACCTCCTGCATGCTCCCTTTAAATAGCGCTGGTGGGGGATCCTTCATGCCCTTTAACTCCTGTTCACCTGTGTGAGATTAGGACAGTGCGTTGGCTGGAGTGGGGCATACAAAAATGGCACCAGCTGCTTCAAATCAGCATTGCACACTGATTCGCATCATAACCTCCCTACTTTACATGCTGCCGGCATTCGCTAGGTACGCATGCGCAAACACCTTTACCAAGATGGCATCCTGCGCACATCGCGCCAGGAGTGTGCGCATGCATCTCGGATGCCTTTTTCGGGGCTTAGAAGCCCGTGTAGCGCCTACACAACGGGGGCTACGCGGCCCAATTTCGTCCCCATTAAATTCAAAATCCTCGCCCTCTTTTACAGATCCCTTCAGGATCTTGCCCCAGCTTCCTCTGCAACCTCCTCTCAGCAAATACCCTTTGGTCCTCCGACTCTGGCTTCCTGCATGCACACCTTTCCTCTATTCCGCTGTAGGTGACACAGCCTCCAGCTGTCTTGGCTCTAGTGTTGGGAACTTCCTCCCTAAATCCCTTTGCCTTCACCTTTAGAAGTCTCCTCAAAACCCATCTTTTCAACTGCTTTTGGCCATCTCTCCTATTATTGCTCACTGTCTGTTATGTGAAATGAGTTGGGATATTTCACTACGTTCAAAGCTATAAATTAATGCATGGTATTGTTGTTATATCTCACAATTCGCTTGAGACATTTATTTATAACACTTGCAATATGGCTTTAATGGAAAACAACTATACGCCACAGGTGGAGATGTTGCAGCCAAAGAATATCAGTTGTAAATTGCTTTATACCATCACTTTCTCATTGTGAAGGAATTTCTCTTCACAAATGTTTATTTATGCCTTCTCGTTGCATTAAATAATGTGACATTCTACAACAGAATCTCATTATAATTATAAATGCTTAACCTTTACACCGGGAAGGAATGTAGTAAGAAATTGTAGACAATTAAGTCAGAAAAAGAGCCAGAGGGCAAATGAAGAAGAATTTTTGAACACATATCCATATTACATTTTTTACCAGCAACCATTCATGTTCACAATCAAAAAGTGACTAAAGTGGATGGAAATCAGTAACAGGATATCAATAATTTAGGCTTGGTAATCAGAGGTAGAGAGCTATGACATGGTTGAGGTAGCTAGGGCAAATCCACCTAGTTTATTAAAGGCAAGGCACCGTGGCCTTTCGATAAATTTTCCGTGGGAGAGGTTGGTCTCTACAACTGACAAATGACAATGTTGACTGTGCTAAGTCCAGAAACATGGGATGGGTTATTCACTGCAGCCTGCTGAACAGCTATAATATTGCAGTAGATGCATGCTTTATGGAACACTGATGTCCCAGACTTTGATGAGTAGAGTCAAACTTTCCCAATCTGCTGCTATCTTTTTACAACCATCTTCGCAGTGCATTCACCTCAACATAGCTCAGAGAGGCCATAGAGATAATAAAGGGTTAAGGTCTGAGACGAGAAATCGAGGGTTGTAGCAACAAAGGTGAAGAAAATCAAAGGCAGAAGTAGTCAATGTCTGGTCACAACAATCCCCTCCCTCTCCCCCCTCCCAAGCTTCATATCTTAAATAAAGAGGAAATTATGGCTTATAAAATGTACATTAAGTCATCAAAATGTTCTTGATATAATTGTCCAAAGGAATTCATAAAATGACAGGGAGCAAGTGAGGCTCAGCCAGCTACATAAAGTTGTTTAATAACTTTAACATTAACGACCTGGACTTGGGTATAGAGGATATAATTTCAAAGTCTGCAGATGACACGAAACTTGGGCATGTAGTAAACAATGTGGAGGATCGCAACAGACTTCAGGAGGACATAAACAGACTGGTGAAATGGGGAGACACGTGGCAGATGAAATTTAACACAGAGAAGTTTGAAGTGACACATTTTGAGAGGAAACATAGAAACATAGAAAATAGGAGCAGGAGTAGACCATTCGGCCCTTCGAGCCTGCTCCGCCATTCAATATGATCATGGCTGATCCTCTGTCTCAATACCGTATTCACGCTCTCTCCCCATACCCCTTGATGTTTCTTGTGTCTAGAAATCTATCTAGCTCCTTCTTAAATATATTCAGTGACTTGGCCTCTACAGCCTTCTGTGGTAGAGAATTCCATAGGTTCACCACCCTCTGAGTGAAGAGATTTCTCCTCATCTCAGTCCTAAATGTCCTACCCCGTATCCTGAGACTGTGACCCTTCGTTCTGGACCCCCCAGCCAGGGGAAACATCCTCCCTGCATCCAGTCTGTCTAGCCCTGTCAGATTTTTATATGTTTCAATGAGATCCCCTTTCATTCTTCTAAACTCGAGTGAATACAGGCCGAGTCGACCCAATCTCTCCTCATACGACACTCCTGCCATCCCAGGAATCAGCCTGGTGAACCTTCACTGCACTCCCTCTATGGCAAGTATATCCTTTCTTAGGTAAGGAGACCAAAACTGTACACAATACTCCGGGTGTGGTCTCACCAGGCCCTGTATAACTGCAGTGAGACATCCTTGCTCCTGCACTCAAATCCTCTTGCAATGAAGGCCAACATACCATTTGCCTTCCTAACTGCTTGCTGCACCTGCATGTTTGCTTTCAGTGACTGCTGTACAAGGACACCCAGGTCCCTTTGAACATCAACATTTCCTAATCTATCACCATTTAAATAATACTCTGCCTTTCTGTTTTTCCTTCCGAAGTGGATAACTTCACATTTATCCACATTATACTGCATCTGCCATGTATTTGCCCACTCACTCAACTTGTCTAAATCGCCTTGAAGCCTCTTTGCATCCTCCTCACAATTCATGATCCCACCTAGTTTTGTGTCATCAGCAAACTTGGAAATATTACATTTGGTTCCCTTATCCAAATCATTGATATATATTGTGAATAGCTGGGGCCCAAGCACTGATCCCTTCGGTACCCCATTAGTCACCGCCTGCCACCCCGAAGAGTGCCCATTTATTCCTATTCTCTGTTTCCTGTCTGCTAATCAATTTTCAATCCATGCCAGTATATTACCATCAATCCCATGTGCTTTAATTTTGCACACTAACCTCTTACGTGGGACTTTATCAAAGGCCTTCTGAAAATCAAATAAACCACAGCCACTGGTTCTCCCTTATCTATTCTACCAGTTACGTCCTCAAAAAACTCCAGTAGGTTTGTCAAACACGATTTCCCTTTCATAAATCCATGTTGACTTTGTCTAATCCCGTTGATATTTTCTAAGTGTCCTGTTATCACGTCTTTTATAATAGACTCTAGCATTTTCCCTACTATTGATGTTAAGCTAACCGGTCTGTCATTCCCTGCTTTCTCTCTCCCTCCTTTTTTAAATAGTGGGGTTACTTTTGCCACCCTCCAATCTTTTTTTTTTATTCGTTCATGGGATGTGGGCGTCACTGGCAAGGCCAGCATTTATTGCCCATCCCTAATTGCCCTTGAGAAGGTGGTGGTGAGCCGCCTTCTTGAACCGCTGCAGTCCGTTTGGTGAAGGTTCTCTCACAGTGCTGTTAGGAAGGGAGTTCCAGGATTTTGACCCAGCGATGATGAAGGAAAATGCGATATATTTCCAAGTCGGGATGGTGTGTGACTTGGAGGGGAACTTGCAGGTGGCGTTGTTCCCATGTGCCTGCTGCTCTTGTCCTTCTAGGTGGTAGAGATCGCGGGTTTGGGAGGTTCTGTCGAAGAAGCCTTGGCGAATTGCTGCAGTGCATCCTGTGGATGGTACACACTGCAGCCACTGTGCGCTGGTAGTGAAGGGAGTGAATGTTTAGGGTGGTGGATGGGGTGCCAATCAAACGGGTTGCTTTGTCCTGGATGGTGTCGAGCTTCTTGAGTGTTGTTGGAGCTGCACTCATCCAGGCAAGTGGAGAGTATTCCATCACACTCCTGACTTGTGCCTTGTAGATGGTGGAAAGGCTTTGATGAGTCAGGAAGTGAGTCACTCACCACAGAATACCCAGCCTCTGACCTGCTCTTGTAGCCACAGTATTTATATGGCTGGTCCAGTTAAGTTTCTGGTCAATGGTGACCCCCAGGATGATGATGGTGGGGGATTCGGCGATGGTAATGCCATTGAATGTCAAGGGGAGGTGGTTAGACTCTCTCTTGTTGGAAATGGTCATTGCCTGGCACTTGTCTGGCACAAATGTTACTTGCCACCTATCAGCCCAAGCCTGGATGTTGTCCAGGTCTTGCTGCATGCGGGCTCAGACTGCTTCATTATTTGAGGGGTTGCAAATGGAACTGAACACTGTGCAATCATCAGCGAGCATCCCCATTTCTGACCTTATGTTGGAGGGAAGGTCATTGATGAAGCAGCTGAAGATGGTTGGGCCTAGGACACTGCCCTGAGGAACTCCTGCAGCAATGTCCTGGGACTGAGATGATTGGGCTCCAACAACCACTACCATCTTCCTTTGTGCTAGGTATGACACCAGCCACTGGAGAGTTTCCCCCCTGATTCCCATTGACTTCAATTTCACTAGGATTCCTTGGTGCCACACTTGGTCAAATGCTGCCTTGATGTCAAGGGCAATTACTCTCACCTCACCTCTGGAATTCAGCTCTTTTGTCCATGTTTGGACCAAGGCTGTAATGAGGTCTGGAGCCGAGTGGTCCTGGCGGAACCCAAACTGAGCATCAGTGAGCAGGTTATTGGTGAGTAAGTGCCGCTTGATAGCACTGTCGACGACACCTTCCATCACTTTGCTGATGATTGAGAGTAGACTGATGGGGCGGTAATTGGCCGGATTGGATTTGTCCTGCTTTTTGTGGACAGGACATACCTGGGCAATTTTCCACATTGTCGGGTCGATGCCGGTGTTGTAGCTGTACTGGTACAGCTTGGCTAGAGGCGCAGCTAGTTCTGGAGCACAAGTCTTCAGCACTACAGCCGGGATGTTGTCGGGGCCCACTGCCTTTGCTGTATCCAGTGCACTCAGCCAATGCAGGAACTGTTCCATATTCTATAGAATTTTGGAAGATGACATCTAATGCATCCATTATTTCCATGGCTACCTCTTTTAGTACTCTGGGATGCAGTTTATCAGGCCCTGGGAATTTATCGGCTTTCAGTCCCATTAATTTCCCCAGCACTATTTTTTTACTTATACTAATTTCCTTTAATTTCTCCTTCTCACTAATCCCTTGGTTCCCTATTATTTCTGGGAAGTTATTTGTGTCCTCTTCCATGAAGACAGAACCAAAGTATTTATTTAATTGCTCTTTCATTTGCTTGTTCCCCATTATAAATTCTCCCATTTCTGACTGTAAGGGACCTACATTTGTCTTCACTAATCTTTTCCTTTTTACATACTTGTAGAAGCTTTTACAGTTTTATGTTCCTTGCAAGTTTACTCTCATTCTCTACTTTTCCCCTCTCAATCAATCTCTTGGTCCTTTTTTACTGAATTCTAAACTGCTCCCAATCCTCAGGCTTGCTACTTTTTCTGGCAACTTTGTATGACTCCAATAAGGCTCATGGAATGCTGGCCTTTCTATCTAGAGGACTAGAATACAAGGGGGCAGAAATTATGCTGAAGCTATACAAAAGCCTGGTTAGACCGCACCTGGAGTACTGTGAGCAGTTCTGGGCATCGCACCTTCGTAAGGACATATTGGCCTTGGAGGGAGTGCAGCGTAGGTTTACTGGAATGATACCCGGACTTCAAGGGTTAGGTTACGAGGAGAGATTACACAAATTGGGGTTGTAATCTCTAGAGTTTAGAAGGTTAAGGGGTGATCTGATCGAAGTTTATAAGATATTAAGGGGAACAGATAGGGTGGATAGAGAGAAACTATTTCCGCTGGTTGGGGATTCTAGGAGTAGGGGGCACAGTCTAAAAATTAGAGCCAGACCTTTCAGGAGTGAGATTAGAAAACATTTCTACACACAAAGGGTGGTAGAAGTTTGGAACTCTCTTCCGCAAATGGCAATTGATGCTAGCTCAATTGCTAAATTTAAATTTGAAATAGATAGCTTTTTGGCAACCAAAGGTATTAAGGGATATGGGCCAAGGGCAGGTATATGGAGTTAGATCACAGATCAGCCATGATCTTATCAAAGGGCGGAGCAGGCTCAAGGGGCTGACTGGCCTACTCTTGTTCCTATATTCCTATATTCCTATTCCTCTTTGGATCTAATACTATTCTTAATTTCTTTTGTTAGCCATGGTTTGGAAGAATGAGGAGAAGCAATATGAACTAAATGGTACCATTTTAAAGGGGGTACAGAAACAGAGAGACCTGGGAGTGCACATACACAAATCTTTTAAGGTGGCAGGACAAGTTGAGAAGATTGTTAAAAAGCAAATGGGCTTCAGGGCTTTATTAATCGAAGCATAGAGTACAAAAGCAAAAAAGTTATGCTAAACTTTTATAAAACACTGGTTAGACCACAGCTGCAGTATTGTATTCAATTCTGGGCACCATACTTTAGGAAGGATGTCAAGGCCTTTTTAGAGGGTGCAGAAGAGATTTATCAGATTGGTACCAGGGATGAGGGACTTCACTTATGTGGAGAGACTGGAGAAGCTGGGGTTGTTCTCCTTACAGCAGAGAAGGTTAAGAGATTTGAAAAGGTGTTCAAAATCATGAACGGTTTTGATAGAGTAAATAAGGAGAAACTGTTTCCAGTGGCAGAAGGGTCGGTAACCAGAGAGTACAGATTTAAGGTGATTGGCAAAAGAACCAGAGGCGACATGAGGAAACATTTTTTTACGCAGAGAGTTATTGTGATCTGGAATGCACTGTCTGAAAGGGTGATGGAAGCAGATTCAATAATAACTTTCAAAATGGAATTGAATAAATACTTGAAGGGAAAAATTTTACGGGGCTATGGGGAAAGAGCAGGGGAGTGGGACTAATTGGATAGCTCTTTCAAAGAGCCGGTACAGGTGCGATGGACTGAATGGCCTTCTTCTATGCTGTAATATGCAATATTACTATGAACTTTAGAACTGGTGTCTAGTTTCTTCATGATAAACATTTGATTGATATCTCTTGATTCCCTTACCTAAAAAAAAATCTATTGATCTCAGTCTTGAAAATTTCAATTGTCCTAGCATCCACAGTCTTTTGGGGGAAAGCATTCCTGATTGCCACCACCCTTTGTGCGAAAAAGTGTTTCCTGATTTCACTCCTAAATCACTTGGTTCAATTTTAAGATTTGATCCCTTGTTCTGGATTTCCCCATCAGAGGAAATTGTTTCTCTGTATTTTCACTATTGAATCCCTTTATCATTTTGAACACCTAGCAAGGGCTAACTGAGAAAACTATTCATAATAACTGAAAGAAAGGCATGCATGCTCTTCCATCTCATGACATCCACCAAATCATCTGACTGTGATCCATGATATTCATTGTATAAAATATCTGGCACATGTACTGCAGCACAAGATATGAATGCCAGAAGCACTTTACAAAGCATTTTAGAATCATAGAATCATAGAAAAGTTACAGCACGGAAGGAGGCCATTCGGCCCATCAAGTCTGCGCCGGCTCTATGCAAGAGCAATCCAGCTAGTGCCACTCCCCTCACCCTATCCCCGTAGCCCTGCAAATTTTTTACTTTCAAGTAGTTATCCAATTCCCTTTTGAAGGCCATGATTGAATCTACCTCCACCACCCCCTCAGGCAGTGCATTCCAGATCCTAACCACTCACTGTGTAAAAAGGTTTTACTCTGTCTAGACCCTTCATGATTTTGAATACCTCAATCAAATCTCCTCGCAACAGTCTCTGTTCCAAGGAGAACAGCCCCAGCTTCTCCAGACTACCCACTTAAATAAAATCCCTCATCTCTGGAATCATTCTCGCAAATCTCTTCTGCACCCTCTCTAAGGCCTTCACATCTTTCCTAAAGTGCGGTGCCCAGAACTAGACACAATACTCCAGCTGTGGCCGAACCAGTGTTTTATAAAGGTTCATCATGATTTCATTTTAAACCAACAGCATTGACTCTGGGCCCCACGAAGTGTCATGGCTGAGGGAAGGCGATAGGTTGTAATCAGCAGGAGGTTTCCTTGCTCATGTTTGATTTGAAATATGGCTTATGGCTTAGTGGGCTTTATTATACCATTTTGCTTCAGATAGAATGTGACTGTATCATAGTATCATCGTATCATAGTAGGTACAGCACAGGAGGAGGGAATTCGGCCCATCGTGCCTGTGCCGGCTCTTTGAAAGAGCTGTCCAATTAGTCCCATTCCCCTGCTCTTTCCCCATAGCCCTGTAAATATTTTCATTCAAGTATTTATCCATTTCCCTTTTGAAACTTGCCATTGAATCTGCTTCATCACCCTTTCAGGCAGTGCCTTCCAGATCATTACATTTCGCTGCGTAAAAAACTGTATCCTCATGTCGCCTCTGGCTCTTTTGCCGATCACCTTAAATAAGAAATAGGAGCAGGAGTAGACCATACGGCAACTCGGGACTGCTCCACTATTCAATAAAATCATGGCTGATCTTCGTCCTCAACTCCACTTTCCAGCCTGATCCCCATGTCCCTTGTTTCCCCTAGATTTCAAAAATCTATCTCTCTCAGCCTTGAATATACTCAACGTCTCAGCATCCACAGCCTTCTGAGGTAGAGAATTCCAAAGAATCACAACCCTCTAAGTGAAGAAATTCCTCCTCATCTCAGTCTTAATTGGCCGACCCCTTATCCTGCGACAATGCCTCCCAGTTCTAGACTCTCCAGCCAGGGGAAACAACCTCTCAGCATCTACCCTGTCAAGCCCCTTCAGAATCTTATATGTTTCAATTAGATCACCTTTCATCCTTCGAAACTCCAAAGAGCATAGGCCCATTCTACTCAATCTCTCCTCATAGGACAACCCTCTCATCCCAGGAATCAATTTAGTGAACCTTCGCTGCACCGCCTCCAAGGCAAGTATATCCTTCCTTAGATAAGGAGACCAAAACTGTACACAGTACGACAGGTGGGGTCTCACTAAAGCCCTGTACAATTGTAATAAGACTTCCCTACTCTTGTACTCCAACCCCCTTGCAATAAAGGCCAACATGCCATTTGCCTTCCTAATTGCTTGCTGTACCTGCATGCTAACTTTTTGTGTTTCTTGTATGAGGACACCAAAATCTCTCTGAACACCAACATTTAATAGTTTCTCATCATTTAAAAAATAATCTGTTTTTCTATTCTTCCTACCAAAGTGAATAACCTCATATTTCCCCACAATATACTCCATCTTTGTTTTTTTTTTATTCGTTCACGGGATGTGGGCGTCGCTGGCAAGGCCGGCATTTATTGCCCATCCCTAATTGCCCTTGAGAAGGTGGTGGTGAGCCGCCTTCTTGAACCGCTGCAGTCCGTGTGGTGACGGTTCTCCCACAGTGCTGTTCGGAAGGGAGTTCCAGGATTTTGACCCAGCGACAATGAAGGAACGGCGATATATTTCCAAGTCGGGATGGTGTGTGACTTGGAGGGGAACGTGCAGGTGGTGTTGTTCCCATGCGCCTGCTGCCCTTGTCCTTCTAGGTGGTAGAGGTCGCGGGTTTGGGAGGTGCTGTCGAAGAAGCCTTGGCGAGTTGCTGCAGTGCATCCTGTTGATGGTGCACACTGCAGCCACAGTGCGCCGGTGGTGAAGGGAGTGAATGTTTAGGGTGGTGGATGGGGTGCCAATATAGCGGGCTGCTTTATCTTGGATGGTGTCGAGCTTCTTGAGTGTTGTTGGAGCTGCACTCATCCAGGCAAGTGGAGAGTATTCCATCACACTCCTGACTTGTGCCTTGTAGATGGTGGAAAGGCTTTGGGGAGTCAGGAGGTGAGTCACTCGCCGCAGAATACCCAGCCTCTGACCTGCTCTCGTAGCCACAGTATTTATATGGCTGGTCCAGTTAAGTTTCTGGTCAATGGTGACCCCCAGGATGTTGATGGTGGGGGATTCGGCGATGGTAATGCCGTTGAATGTCAAGGGGAGGTGGTTAGACTCTCTCTTGTTGGAGATGGTCATTGCCTGGCACTTATCTGGCGCGAATGTTACTTGCCACTTATCAGCCCAAGCCTGGATGTTGTCCAGGCCTTGCTGCATGCGGGCTCGGACTGCTTCATTATCTGAGGGGTTGCGAATGGAACTGAACACTGTGCAGTCATCAGCGAACATCCCCATTTCTGACCTTATGATGGAGGGAAGGTCATTGATGAAGCAGCTGAAGATGGTTGGGCCTAGGACACTGCCCTGAGGAACTCCTGCAGCAATGCCCTGGGGCTGAGATGCTTGGCCTCCAACAACCACTACCATTTTCCTTTGTAAACAATTTTACAACACCAAGTTATAGTCCAGCAATTTTATTTTAAATTCACAAGCTTTCGGAGATTTTCTCCTTCCTCAGGCAAATGTTTCAAGATCTCCTTGAAGCCTACGCATTTATTCTACCACAAACCCCAAGATTTCAGCAGCGAACCCAATGAGACAATCGACGATCCGGAACAGCAGACAGAGGGATCCGCGGTACAGCAACCGAAGAGGAAAGAGTCAAACTGGACTCCTCCGGAGGGTCGCTGCCCTCAGCTGGACATGTATGCTCAAGCTGTCAGGAAATGCGTCAATGCCAGATTCATCAGCCGCACTCAGAAGACAGTCCAGAATGTCACCCGAGCACAACGCAACGCCATCAACGCTCTCAAGACCAACCGCAACATCGTCATCAAACCAGCGGACAAAGGAGGAGCCATAGTCATACAGAACAGAACAGACTATTGCAAAGAAGCATACCGACAACTGGACAACCAGGAACACTACAGACGGTTACCCGCAGATCCGACCAAAGAACACACCCACCAGCTCAACAAACTGATCAAGACCTTCGATCCAGACCTTCAAAGCATCCTACGCATTCTCATCCCACGTAATCCCCGCGTGGGAGACTTCTACTGCCTCCCAAAGATACACAAAGCCAACACACCCGGACGTCCCATCGTATCAGGCAACGGAACCCTGTGTGAGAACCTCTCTGGATACATCGAGGGCATCCTGAAACCCATCGTACAGGGAACCCCCAGCTTCTGTCGTGACACTACAGACTTCCTACAAAAACTCAGTACCCACGGACCAGTTGAACCAGGAACACTTCTCACCACGATGGACGTCTCGGCACTATACACCAGTATCCCCCACGATGACAGCATCGCTGCGACAGCATCAATACTCAACACCAACAACAGCCAATCTCCGGAAGCCATCCTACAACTCATCCGCTTCATCCTGGATCACAATGTCTTCACCTTCGATAACCAGTTCTTTACCCAAACACACGGAACAGCCATGGGGACCAAATTCGCACCCCAATACGCCAACATTTTCATGCACAAGTTCGAGCAGGACTTCTTCACTGCACAAGACCTCCAACCAACACTATACACCAGATACATCGACGACATTTTCTTTCTATGGACCCACGGCAAGGAATCACTAAAGAGACTACACGATAACATCAACAAGTTCCATCCCACCATCAAGCTCACCATGGACTACTCCTCAGAATCAGTTTCTTTCTTGGACACACGAATCTCCATCAAAGACGGGCACCTCAGCACCTCACTCTACCGCAAGCCCACGGACAACCTCACGATGCTCCACTTTTCCAGCTTCCACCCTAACCACGTCAAAGAGGCCATCCCCTATGGACAGGCCCTGCGAATACACAGGGTCTGCTCAGACGAGGAGGAACGCGATGGACACCTACAGACGCTGAAAGACGCCCTAGTAAGAACGGGATATGACGCTCGACTCATCGATCGACAGTTCCGACGGGCCACAGCAAAAAATCGCATAGACCTCCTCAGGAGACTAACACGGGACGCAACCAACAGAGTACCCTTTGTCGTCCAGTACTTCCCCGGAGCGGAGAAACTACGCCATGTTCTCCGCAGCCTTCAACATGTCATCAATGAGGACAAACACCTCGCTATGGCCATCCCCACACCTCCACTACTCGCCTTTAAACAGCCACCCAACCTCAAACAGACCATCGTTCGCAGCAAACTACCTAGCTTTCAAGAGAACAGCGTCCACGACGCCACACAACCCTGCCAGGGTAACCTCTGCAAGACATGCCAGATCATCGACACAGATACCACCATCACACGAGATGACACCACCCACCAGGTGCATGGTTCATACTCCTGTGACTCAGCCAACGTTGTCTACCTCATACGTTGCAGGAAAGGATGCCCCAGAGCATGGTACATTGGCGAGACCATGCAGACGCTGCGACAACGGATGAACGGACACCGCGCAACAATCGCCAAACAGGAGGGTTCCCTCCCAGTCGGGGAACACTTCAGCAGTCATGGACATTCATCCACCGACCTTCGGGTAAGCGTACTCCAAGGCGGCCTTCGAGACACACGACAACGCAAAATCGTCGAGCAGAAATTGATAGCCAAGTTCCGCACCCATGAGGACGGCCTCAACCGGGATCTTGGGTTCATGTCACGCTACACGTTACCCCACCAGCGAACAAATGTTATCGGTTTTTAATATAATGGGTCATTTGCTGGCTCTCTCTGCCTTCCGGATGTTTCTGCCTCTCTCTGTGTTTTTTTTTCTCTGTTTTTTTTCCCTGTTTGTTTTTTTGTTGAATGTGTATTCGGGGGTTCTGCAGGTAACACCTCTCTGTCTGAACACGGTGATTGCCTTGGCAACGGGCAGTTGCAGGGGCAGTCTGTAAACACCATGTATTGTTCAATATGTATAAATGCGTAGGCTTCAAGGAGATCTTGAAACATTTGCCTGAGGAAGGAGAAAATCTCCGAAAGCTTGTGAATTTAAAATAAAATTGCTGGACTATAACTTGGTGTTGTAAAATTGTTTACAATTGTCAACCCCAGTCCATCACCGGCATCTCCACATCATGATTTTCCTTTGTGCTAGGTATGACTCCAGCCACTGGAGAGTTTTCCCCCTGATTCCCATTGACTTCAATTTTACTAGGGCTCCTTGGTGCCACACTCGGTCAAATGCTGCCTTGATGTCAAGGGCAGTCACTCTCACCTCACCTCTGGAATTCAGCTCTTTTGTCCATGTTTGGACCAAGGCTGTAATGAGGTCTGGAGCCAAGTGGTCCTGGCGGAACCCAAACTGAGCATCGGTGAGCAGGTTATTGGTGAGTAAGTGCCGCTTGATAGCACTGTCGACGACACCTTCCATCACTTTCCATCTGCCACCTTCTTGCCCACTCATTTAACCTGTCTATATCCCTTTGCAGACTCTTTGTGACTTCCTCACAGCTTACCTCGCTTTGTATCATCAGCAAACTTGGATACATTACACTCAGTCCCTTCCTCTAAGTCATTGATATGAATTATAAACAGCTGAGGCCCAAACACTGATCCTTCTGGCACCCCACTAGTTACAGCCTACCAACCTGAAAATGATCCGTTTATCCCTGCTCTCTGTTTTCTGTCCGCTAACCAATCCTCTATCCATGCTAATATATCACCCACAACCCCATGAGCCCTTATCTTGTGCAACAACCTTTTGTGTGGCAACTTATTGAATGCCTTTTGAAAATCCAAATATACTACATCCACTGGTTCCCCTTTATCTACCCTGCTAGTCACATCCTCAAAAAACTCTAATAAATTTGTTAAACACCATTTCCCTTTCATAAAACCATGTTGACTCTGACTAATCATATTATGATTTTTTAAGTGCCCTGTTACCACTTCCTTAATAATGGATTCCACCATTTTCCCGACAACTGATGTCAGACTAACTGGTCTGTAGTGCCCTGTTTTTTCTCTCCCTCCTTTCTTGAATAGCGGGTTTACATTTGCTACCTTCCAATCGACTGGGACTGTTCTAGAATCTAGGGAATTTTGGAAGATCATAACCAATGCATCCACTATCTCTACAGCCACCTCTTCTAGAACACGAGGATGGAGGCCATCAGGTCCAGGGGATTTATCGGCTTTTAGTCCCATTGGTTTCTCCAGTACTTTTTCTCTACTGATATTAGTTACATTAAGTTCCTCACTTTCATTAGCCCCTTGGTTCCCCACTATTTTTGGTATGCTTTTTGTGTCTTCTACTGTGAAGACAGATACAAAATATTTGTTTAATGTCTGTGCCATTTCCTTATTCCCCATTATAATTTCTCCTGTCTCGGCCTCTAAGGGACCAGCATTTGCTTTTGCTTCTCTCTTCCTTTTACATACTTGTGGAAGCTCATACGATCCATTTTTATATTTCTTGTCAGTTCACTTTCATATTCTATTTTCTCCCTTTTTATCGTTTTTTTGGTCCTCCTTTGTTGGTTTCTAAAACTTTCTCAATCCTCAGGCTTACTATTCTTCTTGGCAACATTATAGGCCTCTTCATTTAATCTAATACTATCCTTAACTTCTTTAGTTAGCCATGGGTGGATCACTTTACCCGTGGAGTTTTTATTTCTCAATGGAATGTATATTTGTTGAGAATATTGAAATATTTCGTTAAATGTTTGTCATTGCTTATCTACCGTCATACCCTTTAATCTAATTTTAATAATATAATCTACCTTTGCCAACTCGCTCCTCATACCTATGTAATTGGTTTTATTTAAGTTTAAGACTCTAGTTTCTGACTTAAGTATGTCACTCTCAAACTCAATGCAAAATTCTATCACATTATGATCACTCTTCCTCAGGGGATCCTTTACTGTGAGATTACTAATTAATCCTGACTCATTACACAGCACAAGATCTAAAATAGCCTGTTCCCTGGTTGGTTCCATGACATGTTGTCCTGTTTCCTCTGGTTACTGACCCTTCTGCCACTGGAAACAGTTTCTCCTTATTTACTGTATCAAAATTTGAGAGTTTGGTGAGTGTGGGAGTTCAGTGAAGTGGGGGAAGGAGGTGCTGCTTTGCCTTGCTTTTCCGAACTTTTTCCGCAGAGTGGCAGCGGACCTGAGCAGCGGAAGACTGAGAGCGGGGCTAAAAGCAGCAGCAGACCTGCAACAAGAGAAAACTACTGTGTGACGTCACAGGTGAGGCAGGAGAGTCCGAGAGCAGGAGGAGAGTCCAAGAGGTGAGCACAGTGTAAAAGGAGAGTCCGAGAGGTGAGCACAGTGTAAAAGGAGAGTCCGAGAGCAGGAGGAGAGTCTGAGAGGTGAACACAGTGTAAATCTAAGGCAAGTCATGGCAGCACAGCTCGCACCCGTGATATGCTCCTCCTGCACTATGTGGGAAGTCATGGATACTACCGGTATCCCTGGCGACCATGTGTGCAGGAAGCATGTCCAGCTGCAGCTACTGGCTAACCGTATTTCGGAGCTGGAGCTGCGGGTGGATTCACTGTGGAGCATCTGCGATGCTGAGACTATCGTGGATAGCAAGTTCAGTGAGGTGGTCACACCACAGGTAAAGATTACGCAGGCAGAAAGGAAATGGGTGACGGCCAGGCAAAGTAAAAGGACTAGGCAGGTAGAGCAGGAGTCCCCTGGGGCCATCTCCCTCTCAAACAGATATACCACTTTGGATACTGTTGGGGGAGATAGCTTATCAGGGGAAAGCAGCAAGAGCCAAGTTTGGGGCACCACTGGTGGCTCTGCTGCACAGGAGGGGAGGAATAAGAGTGGCAGGGCTATAGTGATAGGGGATTCAATTGTAAGGGGAACAGATAGGCGTTTCTGCAGCAGCAAACGTGATTCCAGGATGGTATGTTGCCTCCCTGGTGCTAGGGTCAAGGATGTAATGGAGCGGCTGCAGGGCATTCTGGAGGGGGAGGGTGAACAGCCAGTAGTCGTGGTCCATATCGGTACCAAAGACATAGGTTAAAAAAAAAGGATGAGGTCCTGCAAGATGAATTTAAGGAGTTAGGAGATAAATTAAAAAGCAGGACCTCAAAGGTAGTGATCTCAGGATTACTACCAGTGCCACGTGCTAGTGAGTATAGGAACAGGAGAATAGACCGGATCAATGTGTGGCTGCAGGGATGGTGTCGGAGGGAGGGATTTAGATTCCTGGGACATTGGGACTGGTTCTGGGGAAGGTAGGACCTGTACAAGTGGGACGGGTTACACCCGAGCAGGACCGGGACTGATGTCCTCGCGGGGGTGTTTGTTAGTGCTGTTGGGGAAGGTTTAAACTAGAATGGCAGGGGGATGGGAACCTGAGCAGGGAGACACAGGAAGGGGAAACAAGAATAGAAACAAAAGACAGAAAAGGAAGAAGCAATAGTGGAAGGCAGAGAAAACAAGGACGAAAAACAAATAGGGCCATAGTGCAAAATAATACTAAGATGACCAGCAATCTTAAAAAGACAAGTTTAAAGGCATTGTGTCTTAATGCGCGGAGCATTCGCAATAAGGTAGATAATTAACAGCACAGATAGATATTAATGGTTATGATATAGTTGCGATTACGGAGACATGGCTGCAGGGTGACCAAGGATGGGAACTGAACATCCAGGGGTATTCAATATTTAGGAAGGACAGGCAAAAAGGGAAAGGAGGTGGGGTAGCGTTGTTAGTAAAGGAGGAAATCAATGCAATAGTGAGGAAGGATATTGGCTCGGAAAATCACGATGTGGAATCTGTATGGGTGGAGCTAAGAAACACCAAGGGGCAGAAAACGTTGGTGGGGGTTGTCTATAGGCCCCCAAACAGTAGAGGCAATGTAAGGGAGGGCACTAAACAGGAAATTAGAGACGCATGCAAGAAGGGTACAACTATAATCATGGGTGACTTTAATCTACATATAGATTGGTCAAACCAAATTAGCAATAATACTGTGGGGGAGGAATTCCTGGAGTGTGTACGTGATGGTTTTCTAGACCAATATGTTGCGGAACCAACTAGAGAACAGGCGATCCTAGACTGGGTATTGTGCAATGAGAAAGGATTAATTAACAATCTTGTTGTGCGGGGTCCCTTAGGGAAGAGTGACCATAACATGATAGAATTCCTCATTAAGATGGAGAGTGAAGTAGTTGAATCCGAAACTAGGGTCCTGAATCTAAATAAAGGAAATTACGAAAGTATGAGGTGTGAGTTGGCTAGGATAGATTGGGGAGCTTTACTAAAAGGGATGACGGTGGATAGGCAATGCTAATATTTAAAGAACGTGTGCAGGAATTACAACAATTATTCATTCCTCTCTGGCGCAAAAATAAAACAGGAAAGGTGGCTCAACTGTGCCTTACAAAAGAAATTAGGGATAGTATTAGATCCAAAGAGGAGACATATAAAATTGCCAGAAAAAGCGGCAAGCCTGAGGATTGGGAGCAGTTTAGAATTCAGCAAAAGAGAACAAAGAGATTGATTAAGAGGGGAAAAATAGAGTATGAGAGTAAACTAGCAGGGAACATAAAAACTGACTGTAAAAGCTTCTATAAATATGTCAAGAGAAAAAGATTAGTGAAGACAAATGTAGGTCCCTTACAGTCAGAAATGGGGGAAATTATAATGGGGAACAAAGAAATGGCAGAACAATTAAACACATACTTTGGTTCTATCTTCACAAAGGAGGACACAAATAACCTGCCAGAAATGTTAGGGAACCAAGGGTCTAGTGAGAGGGAGGAACTGAAGGAAATCAGTATTAGTAAAAAAATAGTGCTAGGGAAATTAATGGGGCTAAAGGCTGACAAATCCCCAGGGTCTGATAATCTACATCCCGGAGTACTAAAGGAAGTGGCCCTGGAAATAGTGGGCGCATTGGTGATCATCTTCCAAAATTCTGTAGACTCTGGAACAGTTCCTACAGATTGGAGGGTGGCAAATGTAACCCTACTATTTAAAAAAGGAGGGAGAGAAAACACAGGGAATTACAGACCAGTTAGCCTAACATCAGTAGTGGGGAAAATGCTAGAGTCTATTATAAAAGATGTGATAACAGAACACTTGGAGGGCATTAACGGGATTGGACAAAGTCAGCATAGGTTTATGAATGGGAAATCATGCTTAACAAATCTACTGGAGTTTTTTGCGGATGTAACCGGTAGAATAGATAGGGGAGAACCAGTGGATGTGGTGTACTTGGATTTTCAGAAGGCTTTTGATAAGGTCCCACACAACAGGTTAGTGTGCAAAATTAAAGCACATGGGATTGGGGGGAATATACTGGCATGGATTGAGAATTGGTTGACAGACAGGAAACAGAGAGTAGGAATAAACGGGTCTTTTTCTGGGTGGCAGGTAGTAATTAGTGGGGTACCGCAGGGATCAGTGCTTGGGCCCCAGCTATTCACAATATATATCAATGGTTTGGATGAGGGAACTGAATGTAACATTTCCAAGTTTGCAGACGACACAAAGCTGGGGTGGAATGTGAGCTGTGAGGAGGATGCAAAGAGGCTCCAATGTGATTTAGACAAGTTGGGTGAGTGGGCAAGAACATGGCAGATGCAGTATAACGTGGATAAATGTGAGTTTATCCACTTTGGTTGTAAAAACAGAAAGGCAGATTATTATCTGAATGGTGAATTGGGAAAAGGGGAGGTGCAACGAGACCTGGGTGTCCTTGTAGACCAGTCGCTGAAAGCGAGCATTCAGGTGCAGCAAGCAGTTAAGAAGGCGAATGGTATGTTGACCTTCATTGCAAGAGGATTTGAGTACAGGAACAGGGATGTCTTACTACAGTTGAACAGGGCCTTGTTGAGACCACATCTGGAGTATTGTGTGCAGTTTTGGTCTCCTTATCTGAGGAAGGATGTCCTTGCCATGGAGGGAGTGCAATGAAGGTTTACCAGATTCCTGGGATGGCAGGACTGACGTATGAGGAGAGATTGGGTCGACTAGGCCTATATTCACGAGAGTTTAGAAGAATGAGAGGTGAGCTCATCGAAACATATAAAATTCTAACAGGACAGACTAGATGCATGGAGGATGTTCCCGATGGCTGGGGAGTCCAGAACCAGGGGTCACAGTCTCAGGATACGGGGTATGCCATTTAGAACTGAGATAAGGAGAAATTTTTTCACTCAGAGGTTGGTGAACCTGTGGAATTCTCTACCACAGAAGGCAGTGCAGGCCAAGTCATTAAATATATTCAAGAAGGAGATAGATATATTTCTTAATGCTAAAGGGATCAAGGGATATGGGGAAAAAGCGGGAACAGGGTACTGAGTTAGACGATCAGCCATGATCATTTTGAATGGCGAAGCAAGCCCAAAGGGCCGAATGGCCTACTCTTGCTCTTATTTTCTATGATTCTATGAAAACTGTTCATGATTTTGAACACCTATATCAAATTTCCCCTTAGCCTTCTCTGTTCTAAGGAGAACAATCCCAGCTTCTCCAGTCTCTCCACATAAGTGAAGTCCCTCATCCCTAGTACCATTCTGGTAAATCTCTTCTGCACCCTCTCAAAGGCCTTGACATCCTTCCTAAAATGTAGTGCCCAGAATTGAGCACAATACTCCAGCTGCTGCCTATTGAGTTTTTAATAAAGGTTTAGCATAGCTTCCTTGCTTTTGTACTCTATGCCTCCATTAATAAAGCCCAGGATCCCATATGCTTTTTTAGCAACCTTCTCAACTTGTCCTGCCACCTTCAAAAGATTTGTGTACATATACCCCAAGGTCACTCTGTTCCTGCACTACCTTTAAAATTGTATCATTGCGTTTATATTGTCTCTCCTCATTCTTCCTACCAAAATGTATCACTTCACACTTCTCTGCATTAAATCTCACCTGCCATGTGTCTGCCATGTGTCTTACATTGAATCTGATGGCTTGACTTGCTGTGGTGGTAAATTAACGTGGGGCAAAAGTGAAAAATAGCTTCCTAATGATTGAGTGGTAATTACACATAATTGCCACATGGCTACTATCAAAATAGCCTTAATAACCAGAGGGAGGAAATCCTGCTCTTGATGTTTAATTAAAAGTCTCAATATTCTTGCAGGGTTTCAGCATCAATATCAGGTCATTAAATATTTTATTAATTTTTTTTTACTATGATTAAAATATTTGTAACATGTCAATGTGTTGGTAGTTTAAATGCAGTGCAGAAAGCATATTATGCTATATTAAACTATTATACATTCAAGTGCTAATCTTTGGAGGTCATGTTAAATAATTGCTTTGCGTCAGTATTTACAGTAGAGGAAGAGGATAGCATGCTGGATGTCCCAAGGAAACTAATTTTGAATCAGGGATGGGGACTCATCTTAATCAACATAAGCAAATTAACAGTAATGAAGAAAATAATGGCACTAAAGGGTGACAAGTCCCCAGGACCAATTGGCGTCCATCCCAGGGTTTTAAAGGAAGAAGGTGGGAACATTGCAGAAGCCCTAACTGTAATCTTCCAAAGTTTCCTCGATTGAGGAACTGTCCCACTAGATTGGAAAATTGCACATGTCACTCCGTTATTTAAGAAAGGTGAGAGAGGGAAACAAGGGAATTATAGACCTTTGAGTGAAAAAATTGCCCCTCTGGACCCTTTTGTATCTCTCCCCTCTCACCTTAAATCTATGCCCCCTCGTTATAGACTCCCCTACCTTTGGGAAAAGATTTTGACTATCTACCTTATCTATGCCCCTCATTATTTTATAGACTTCTATAAGATCACCCCTAAACCTCCTACTCTCCAGGGAAAAAAGTCTCAGTCTATCCAAGCTCTCCCTATAAGTCAAACCATCAAGTCCCGGTAGCATCCTAGTAAATCTTTTTTGCACTCTTTCTAGTTTAATAATATCCTTTCTATAATAGGGTGACCAGAACTGTACACAGTATTCCAAGTGTGGCCTTACTAATGTCTTGTACAACTTCAACAAGACATCCCAACTCCTGTATTCAATGTTCTGACCAATGAAACCAAGCATGCCGAATGCCTTCTTCACCACCCTATCCACCTGTGACTCCACTTTCAAGGAGCTATGAACGTGTACTCCTAGATCTCTTTGTTCTATAACTCTCCCCAACGCCCTACCATTAACGGAGTAGGTCCTGGCCCGATTCGATCTACCAAAATGCATCACCTCACATTTATCTAAATTAAACTCCATCTGCCATTCATCGGCCCACTGGCCCAATTTATCAAGATCCCGTTGCAATCCTAGATAACCTTCTTCACATAGATCATTAAAATGTCTTGGACAGGTACAGAAAATAATCAAAAATGCTAATGGAATGCTGGCTTCTGTATCTAGAGGACTAGAATAAAAGGGGGTTGGAGGTTATGCTACAGCTATACAAAGCCCTGGTTAGACCACACCTGGAGTACTGTGTTCAGTTCTGGGCACTGCACCTAAGGAAGGATATATTGGCCATGGAGGGAGTGCAGTGTAGATTTACTACAATGATACCTGGACTCCAAGGGTTAAATTACGAGGAGAGATTAAACAAACTAGGGTCGTATTCCCTGAAATTTAGAAGATTAAGGGGTGGTTTGATTGAAGTTTTCAAGATATTAAGGGGAACTGATAGGGTAGATAGAGGGAAACTATTTCTGCTGGTTGAGGAGTCTAGGACTAGGGGACATAGCCTAAAAATTAGAGCCAGGACTTTCAGGAGTGAAGTTAGGAAACACTTCTACACGGAAAGGGTGGTAGAAGTTTGAAACTCTCTTCCGCAAACGACAGTTGATGCTAGCTCAATTGTTAATTTTAAATCTGAGATTGATAGATTTTTGTTAACCAAAGGTATTAAGGGATATGGGACTAAGGCGGGTATATGGAGTTAGGTCATAGATCAGTCATGACCTCACTGAATGGTGGAACAGGCTCGAGGGGCTGGATGGCCTACTCCTGTTCCTATCTTCCTATGCTCCTATATTTGGTTGCATTTGTAGCACCACAGGTTTCATTTGATCCATATTTGTTGGTCTTTGGAGGAATAATTTAATTTAATTTATAATATGTCTTGTTAAAACTCATCCAACAGTTCGAAACAATGGAAGTTAAGTTTTCAGAAGCAGAAAAATTGAACACTTTCTTAAAGGATTCTTATATATTTATCTGTATTCTAGTCACCCCCCAAGTCTGGGGCAACTTCTCCAACTGTGGAAGCAGGCAATATTTAAGGGTAGATGTTCTTGTCGGGCACAATTTAGGTAGGAATGACGCAATGTGGGAGATTCTGCTGATTTTTTTGCACAGCTTTTTCTGCCTGAAATTTATGATGTGCATGCATTAACTAACCAGCACGAGCTTACATCTGCACAGCAAGTTGCCTGAGGGAATGCTTGCGCAGCTGACATGAATTCTAAAGCATAGCAGGAGCCATTTAAAGTGAAGGGAATTGAAGCTGTATTAATCCTGGGTTCTTGTGCTCTTCCACCCCATCCCTTCATAAGAGTGAAAACATAGAATCATAGAAAGGTTGCAGCATGGATAGAGGTCATTCGGCCCATCGAGTCCATGCCGGCTCTATGCAAGAGCAATCCAGCTAGTGCCACTCCACTGCCTTATCCCCATAGCCCTGCATTTTTTTTCCTTTCAAGTACTTATCTAGTTCCCTTTTGAAAGTCACGATTGAATCTGCCTCCACCACCCCCTCGGGCAGTGCATTCCAGATTCTAACCACTCACTGCGTAAAGAAGTTTTTCCTCAAATCACCTTTGGTTCTTTTGCCAATCACCTTAAATCTATGTCCTCTAATTCTTGACCCTTCTGCCAATTTCCAAACAGTTTCTCTCTATCTATTCTGTCTAGACCTTTCATGTTTTTAAATATCTCTATCAAATCTCCTCTCAACTTTCTCTGTTCCAAGGAGAACAATCCCAGCTTCTCCAGTCTATCCATGTAACTAAAGTCCCTCATCCCTGGAATCATTCTAGTAAATCTTTGCTGCACCATCTCTAAGGTCTTCAATAAATCTGGCAAGAAACAGCTGACAGGGTGAATATTGTCAGGAACACCCAGAGGACTTACTCCAAATAAAGACAATGGTAGACTTCAGGACAGCTGCCAAGTTAGCGCAACTGTACAGTTTTCTGTATTAAGTAACTGCCGTAAATGTGCTTGCCATATAGGTTTCCTCATGATCTGTGACTATTTAAATGCTACCCATACAAAATACTCAGGCACCTTACAGCTCTTTGAATGTTCACCATGCATGTTCATACTGCAGCATGAATGCAACTTAAAACTGAACTGTTGTCAAACTGGTGTCTTAAAAGGGCATCAGCAAATCCTTCTAACTCAACCTAGCTCAACGATGCATGTTCTTGGAATCACACACTGGATATGGGCTGCAGGATGGGCACTAGTTTGTCATTCTATGTGCCCTTGAAACTTACAAGATCTCAAGACTATCCACTTACAAGGCAAAAAGCACATAACAGAAAAAAACAGATGCAAAGTGGGCCCTGAGGTGTAAAACCCTTGACTACCTTTGAAGACGTTATGCTGAAGCTAATCGACTATGAGAGCACAGAAGGAGTGAGGGAGTTTGAACACAGAGGCCTGCCCTATGCTCAGAACTAGTACCATTCTGCTCTTGTTATATCTTCTCTCTCTTTCTCACTCTCTCTCACTCTCTCTCTCTCTCACACATATACTTACACAGGCATTCACTCAATCACATTGTTCAAAGGGGTTTCTTAGAGGTAGTATATGTTCCTTTTCCGTTTTTAGTTTGTCAGCACACCAAGAATAAACCAGAGCCTCACCACACTCTGCGTTATTCTTAATAACTGTCACCAGCAGTGTCACAGGTACACAGGTGTCACATCCTGCAGGGTGTAGATAGTGACACTAAGGAGGTAGCACTGGTGAGTCACACCCATGAGGAATGTAAATAGTTGTGTCTGTGGAAGAGCTAGATTATCAATTCACTTCATTCTTTAACTGCAGTTCCTACAGATTAGAACCTCACAGGGCCTTCTCAGAAAAGGAGGTTGCTGCCTGATCAGAACTATCTACAGCAGTCAATTGAGTGTGTCCAACATATCCTGCTAGGCCTGGCTAGGAGTGTAGGCAAGTCCATTAGCTACATATGTGTAGCTTTTAAAAATGTGTTCTTGGATGTGGATGACTCTGGGAAGGCCACATTTATTGCCCATCCGTAGTTGCCCTAAGAAGGTGCTGGTAGGGCTTCTCCTTAAATTGTTGCAGTCCTTTGGGTGATGGTGCTCCCACAATGGTGTTAGATATGCAAAACATGCAGGAAGATTTCTCTGCATTGTAGTCTGACATGGAGCACATGGCAACTCCAGAGATATCAGCAGTGAATTCCACCCCCCCACCCCATCAAATGGCACAGGTCCTCAGTATAATGGGATTGTCTCTCACGAATAATCACACTGCTGCTATAGAGGCCTTGGGTTTCAATTCACAAGAAGTTTTCTCATTTGGCTTAACTGCGGTGGGGGATTGGATGGAGAGAACACTGAGGTCTGTTCCCAAGCAGATCAGTGGGCATGCTGAAGGAGGGCCCAGCAGCAGGGGCAAGGATAGAGAAGGCACGATGAGACAGTTGTACCTCAGAGGACTATCACATCTAGCCTGACCAGCCCATCGAGCCCCCTGTGCAAGTGACAGAAGATGTGCCAGAAAGCATTCAGGACCAGCCAGGCACAGCAACAGCGGTCATGACTGAATTAATTGCTGAGCCAACTCAGACACCAGCACAAGGAGGTACACTGCCATCTAAATCTCAAGTGTATCCTGCTGAAGTCCGGCAGCCAGACAGCATGTTTACTCCTTACACTGGGCAATCACTTGGAAGAAGTCAAAGGTTAACAATTATCGTTACCAGGTTCTGGTTTTAATTCCTTTATCAAATAAGGACACCACTTGTATCTTCCTCTAATCCACTGGCATTTACCCTGTTTTCAGTGAAAATATGTATTAAGGCATCACATAATCTTTGTCATTTCCTTCAGTACCCTAGGGTAAATTAATTTATCCACCTTAAGCCCTTTCAATTTGGCTTGTAACACTTCCCTTGAGATGTGCAAGCAACCTATTTGAGTTATAGTTTTACAAAACTATACACATGTACTGGATGATTCAGAAATAAAATGAAAAGTTGAAAAATTAAAAATCTGGAGTGATTTCATAACAAACCACTTTTACCATCACTGCAAGTTTCAATATAGATTGTTTCGTTCAACTGCAATATGGGTACTTCTAAATCAACTATAACAATAAACCGTGTACCGGTTTTGAGCACACATGTGCAGCCAGATTTTGCCAATAGATCATGGAGTAGATTTTCAGCTGAAAGTCAATGAATGGAAATTCATGGGGATATGTCCTTAAAGTCTCAAGAACACAAAGTCTTGTTTCAATTACACACCCTGGCATTAGAACATACTCTCTTGAAGTGTATAACTGATTTTGATAACTTGTACACGCTAATGCAGAATCAAATGGAACAAATGTGACATCTTTAGTATAAAAATATTTTTTAAATGTCAATTAAAAATAAGACAGTTTGAAGATATTCACGTGAGCAATATCAAGTAGTTAGTCAGCTTTGTTACTCACTCCAGGATTTAGGCCGCACTCCAGGGTTTCAACATATAATATGACACTTCAGTAGAGTACTAAGGAGTGCTGCATTGTCTGAGGTGCCACCATTCAGATGAAACAATAAACTGAGGCCCTTTCTGCTTTTTCCATTGGTTCAGTGGGATGTTAAAGATCCCACTGTGTTATGTGACGAAGAGCGAGAAGTTCTTCTGGTGCCCTGGCCAATATTTTTCTTTCAACCAATATAAAATAAAACAAATGAACTGTTCATTCATTTCCCTGCTGTTAGTGGGATTTTGCTGTGCGCAAAATGGCTGCTGCATTCACCTCCATGACAAAAGTGACCACACTTCTAAGCATCTCATGTATGTAAAATGCTTTGGAATGTTTTCGAAAGATGTGATGGTGCACGATCAAGAGACCTGTTTTGCTTCAAAATACAAAAGACTCTATAGTGGTTATTCCACAATCTCGCATTGCTAGAGGGCAGTTTCGCTGGCAAGAAGTGCAGGTCGGAAATATTCCCTGTCACTCTCCCTGTGTGCAAGGCTCCCCACTGGCAGACAGGATAACGGAATTACCCCTTATATTTCTGTTGTTAGATACTATCGTGACAAGTCTAAAATGTCTCCCTTATGTTTTACAGGCTGTCAGGGAAAATACACATCTTGACTAATGTGCCAACGTCACTTCAAAGAGGGATGGCTGACTCTAGATTGATTAATAAGTATGACAGAAGGCTGCCATTATAGGTGCTGACTAGCCCAACAGAGAGGGAGGCTATCAGCCATTGGGGGTAATTTTGACTTTGGTTGACAGTGTAAAACAGGGTGATATTGATTCAGCCGCCTGTTATACATCTCTCCCAATTTTCATTTCTGTTGAATCGATATGACCCATTTTACACTATCACCAAAAGTCAAAATTACCCCCAATGTATCAGAAATGTTATTTATAGATATAAGCATTGCTTCACAAAAACCTGTCAGGCAACTCCTGGGTCTCTGAACACCACTTTGATTAACAAAGTTGTGCAATTAGGAATCTTGCTTTTGTGCTATTTCCCTTTGTTCCAGTTTGGACTTTGAAGCAAAGAAGGATTATAATTATTGTCCTGTATCAAGGTTGCTTCGGTGAATCTCTGCTTCAGCGGGTTGCTAACAAGCTGGAGCTCGTGGAACACGCCATGAATATACAAATTCAAATTTAAACTGAACATTACAATTGTAGGTCCAAAGTAAAAGTGAACCTCTGTTGTACTGGGTAACTAATGAGTTGAGGAGAGTGGAACACTCCAATGGACCTTACATCACAAACATCTGATCTAAACTAAGAGTGTTACTTCTGAAATGTACTAGAGATCCAAGACGTTAATTGTTTTCAAGCAGGGAATATTAGCTTGGTAATGTGTGGTAATCTAATGAAATCTGCTGTGTTTATTCTTTCTTTCTGAATAAACATGATTCATGGTTGTAGTCTGAGATACACGATCTGTCAGAGTTATTTGTGCATTAGTCAGAGAGATTAAGAGCATACAGTGATTACCAGTACCACATCCGTCACGTATGTAAATGGTAAAAAGGGTTAATTGTTGACTCTGTGACCTGCTATCCCAGATTACCTTGTGTATAAAGCCATGTTTCAGCTCACAGGAAATGTGTGATTGCCTGTGGTTTTTGTTTGGACATGAGAAAAAAGTATCTTGAGCAAGTTTGAATCATGCCAATTAAGGCATGATAAGGCATTACATAAAGGCAAGTTTTGCAATCTTTCCTTTTTATGAAGAATTAAACTGAGCTCATTAGTTCAACAGCTGGGGTAATGGGCCTTCTGGTAAGATTATAAAAAGTTACTGCATCTTGTTATGTACAGCAATTTATATGAGGCCATACAACAATAGCTACACCCTTGAGATTACTCTGCTGGTCTGAGTTCAAGACAATATCAAATAGAAAATCAACCCAATGTATCTTTTTGTAATGAACAGAACATTTCCAAATAGTCACGCTTTTACAAATCATTTTCCATTATATGGTGCAATACATGCATTCCCTTCGCAGCACATCACAAAGATAACTGCAGTTGGGGAATGTGATTGGTTTGTCTAGCTCATGTTTCCATAGAAACCTGCGGTCCTTCATCGGACCATCTAACTGCCTCTTGAATGATTCCAGGGCTCATGCCTCCATTACCCTATCTGGAAGATCATTCCAGTTATTAGTCATTCTTTGCTTAAAGAAATGTTTGCTGATATTAGCCTACAACAGCTTATACCTATGGCCCCTCTTTTTTCAGTCATAACCTAACTTGAAATAATGCTCTGGATGAACCTTTCTATTCCACTAAGTATCTTATATAACGTCCTTTCTCACTTACCTCTCTTCAAAGCTGAGGATTCTGAGTTTTTCAAACCTTTTTTTGATCAACCTTGTAGAGCTTCTCTGCACCATAGCTTGAATGTTTCCCTTGTGCCTCGTGAACTGGAACTGAATGCAGCACTCAGTTGTGCAGCCAAAGCAAAGTACTGAACAGCCTTAGTATGACAATCTTAGACTTATAAGCTTCCACTGGTAGTGGAGCCTCAATAGAGATGAATGTTGGTTGGGAAATAGGGTCTGCAGGCCGGAATGCCCCAGTCAAAGCCAGTGTTCATGATAGAACCTGTTTCTGGGCTTGATTCCTCTTTCTCTGGGGATTCTTGCAGATATCAAGTTGGTTTATAGTTCTCAGTCCCGAGCTTCTAGAGTTCACTGACCATGAGCATCTTCGGGGCCTTAACTGAGCCACAGCAGCCTTCCACCTCCTTTGCTGAAGCCACTAGGGGAGCATCTCATAGGAGCACAATAGAGGTAAGAAAACACTTAAATAAGGCAATGTGGGCTCACACAAGGGTGATGGTTATTGGTGTAGGCATTTATGTAAGTAAGTAAAATGATAAACCTTTTAAAAATCTTTGAATGCAGAGAGTATTTTTCTAGTAGCTGGTGACCCTGCAATGTTATTGACACGAATACCAATGTTAATCTTTGGGCATAGAATCATAGAATCTTACAGCACAGAAGGAGTCCATTCGACCAGTCATGCCTGTGCCGGCTCTTTGAAAGAGCTGTCCAATTTGTCCCACACCCCAGCTTTTTCCCCATAACGATGCAAATTAGTCCTCTTCAAGTACATGTCCAATTGCCTTTTGAAAGCTCCTATGGAATCTGATTCCATCACCCTTTCAGGTGGTGCATTCCAGATCTTAACAACCCTTTGTGTGAAATAATGTCTCCTGATTTCCCTTCTAGTTCTTTTGCCAATTATTTTATATCTATGACCTTTGATCACTGACCCACTTGCTAGAGGAAACAGTTTCTCCCTTCTTGCTCTATCAAAACCCCTCATAATTTTGAATACCTGTATTAGGTCTCCCCTTAAACTTCTCTGCTGTAAGGAGGACAATCCCAGCTTCTCCAATCTCTCTACATAGTTGAAGTTCCTCATCCCTGGTATCATCCTGGTAAATCTCCCCTGTATCCTCTCCAAGGCCTTGACATCCTTCCTAAAGTTTGGTGTCCAGGATTGTACACAATACTCCAGCTGAGGCCTAACCAGTGATTTGTAAGGGTTTAGCATAACTTGCTTGCTTTTGTATTCAATGCCCCGATTTACAAAGCCAAGAATCCCATATGCTTTCTTAACCTCCTTCTCAACTTGCCCTGCCATCTTCAAAGATTTGTGAATATGCACCCCCAGGTCCCTCTGCTCTTGCACCCCCCTCAAAATAGTACCATTTAGATTATATTGCCTCTCCCTGTTGTTCCTCCCAAAGTGCATCACTTCACACTTATCCGCATTAAATTGCATCTGTCATGTGTCTGCCCATTTCACAGTCTGTCTCTGTCCTCCTGAAGTCTGCTACTATCCTGCTCACTATTTACCATGTTGCCAAGTTTTGTATCATTCGCAAACTTTGAAATTGTACTCCCTATATCCAAGTCCAGGTCATTTATCTATAACAAGAAAAGCGATGGTCCCAATACAAACAGAAAATTATGGAAATACTCAGCAAGTCAGGCAGCATCTGTGGAGAAAGAAACAGGATTAACGTTTCAGGTCGAAGACCTTTCGTCAGAACTTCTGATGAAAGGTCACTGACCTGAAATGTTAACTGTCTCTTTCTCCACAGATGCTGCCTGACTTGCTTAGTATTTCCAGCATTTTCTGTTTTTATTTCAGATTTCCAGCATTCACAGTATTTGGCTTTTGAATGGTCCTAATACCCTGGGAGAACCCCACTGCATACTTCTCTCCAGTCAGAAAAAGATCTATTCTCCCTGCCTCCCATCCCTTAGCCAATTGGTAGTTTTCCCACCACTAAGGTTAGACTGACTAGCCTGTAGTTGCCAGGTTTATCCCTCTCCCCTTTTTTGAACAGTGGTGCAACATTTGCAATCCTCCAGTCCTCTGGCACACTCTCATATCCAAGGAGGATTGAAAGATTATGACCAGAGCTTCCGTTAGCTCCACCCTAGCTTCCATCAGCAACCTAGGATGCATCCCATCTGGACCAGGTGACTTGATAACTTTGAGTTATGCCAACCTCCTTTCTATCTATTTTTATCCTATCCAATATCTCTACTCCCCCTTCCTCTACTGAGACATTAATTTCATCCTCTTCTTTTGTGAAGACAGATGCAAAGTGCTCATTCAGTATCTTATTTTTATTTTAACTTGGACAAACCAGGTGGGAACTGGGTAGTAGTGGTCCTACAATCAGAGTGCTGCACTTGCTGTCCTGTTTCCATTCCGATCCTGCCTATTGCCATGCAGATGCAATTTATTTGAGGGTGGAAGGGCTGGAAGAGATGCTGGACATGCCTACTAATGAAGTGGCGCTGGGATTGTTCTACTAGCGCTCTTGAATGAGTTGCACCAGTAGAACTTTGCTTGCAGGCAGCTGCTGGAGCCCTCCTGCTTCCTCACAGTTAAGGGACTAGTTAGGGGAGTGATACTAGTCTGCTTACACCTGTTGACTGAGGACCTAACTGTTATCACCTATGAGACAGAGAGAAAGTGATTCAAAGAAAGACACATACACAGATGGAGAGGAAGACAGACGGGGGTAGATTTCCGTCTTCACCGCCTAGGTTCAATTCAATGGCATTAAAATCAGGCAGCTTGTATAATGTGCCGGCAATCCACTTTGCCAGATTACTGTCCATGCGGTGAAGAAGGAAATCTACTTCATAGTGTATTTCCTCAATCTAATTTGATTTTTTTTTAAAAGAAATGAGTTGAATTTTGAAATCAAACAAAGCCCCTTTGAGGAAATGGAGAGGAACCGAGTGTGGGGGAGGGGTAGTGGGAAACACATTGAGGTGATGGAATTTTTGGCCTCTTGCCACCCACTATATGGGGAGTGAGTGGGAATGGTAAAGGAATGGATGGAAGGCAAAGGGTGAGGTGATTTACAGCAGAGTGAGGGGAAGGAGAGGATGCAGGGGTAGAGCAGATATTTCAAAGGGGAATGGAAGTGAGAGGTTGGTACGTAGGGGAGCAGTTAGTGGGAGGGCAAAAGGGTATAGGATGTGTTGGGATCACTACCCCGATCTCCACTAGCTCCTGGCTTCAAATTGTTTCATGCCTTTACTCTACCTTACCTCTGCAATCTTCTCTATTCCTTTGTTTTACCATGCACCCTTTGCTCTGGTCCACTGTGTGCACGCTTTCCTTCATTCCACCATCAGTACAGTCCCTGTACTGCTGTTCTCTGCAATAAGCCAGACCAGCAATATATCAGTCAGACATGAGACCATTATGTTTACTTATGGTGGCCTCACTGGAGGCAGAACTGTCAAGTGCTAATCAGCTGCTTGTCACTACATTTTTCACATCACTGCTGGTATGAATTTGAGCTGAAAATCTCACAATAATAGGGGCAAAAGTGGCAGGAGGAGTGGGCTTTACTATAACCGTTCAGCAGCAGGACAGCAATAATGACAACAAATTAATGAAGATAGAGTGTGAATGTTTCAGATTAATGGTATCTGGTGGACTGATCAGGGTTGATTTTAACTTGGACAAACCAGGCGGGAACTGGGTGGTAGTGGCCTTAAAATCAGAGTGCTGCACTTACTGCTCTGTTCCTATTCCGATCCTGCCTGTTGCCATTTTGACCAGATCCCTTACAAGGGTGTCCCAAGTGTTGGTCTTAATCAGGCGGAAGCCTCATTAAATTATGCAAATCAGGGTCCCATGATTTACAATTTTGAGATATGAATGGGTGGAGTGTGCTCAGCGCATGCTTTACCTATTTGTACTGTGTGTTGAGCAGTTCAACCAGTGGTCCTTAAAGAGACCACTGGAGCAGCTCACAAAATGGCGCAAGAAATATCTAAAATGCAACATACTGCTGATGGTGGAAACCTGAAATAAAAAGAAAATGCTAGAAACACTCAGCAGGTCAGGCAACATGTGTGGAGAGAGGAAGATTCTGACAAAAGGTCATCGACCTGAAATGTTCCACTACCTTCCTCCCTCCACAGGTGATGCCGGATCTACCATTTTCTGTTTTTATTTCAGGAAATATCAAATGTTGTTTTTGGTGGAGGCAGGAGGAGCAGATGTGTTATCACCAGCCCGTTCTCTGCAGGTAGTTACAACCCACCCTATAGTATCTCAACTAGAATAGATGATAGAAATCAGAATTTGAACCTGAAAATCATGCAAAACATCGTCATTATATATTTACTTAGGATGCTACTGTGTTATATTTCCTCAAACTGAATCAATGTTAACCTCATTCAATGTATTATATTGACTCATTTATACTTTCCTCACTGTAAATGTTGTTATGAATGAATCATAGAATCATAGAAGTTACAACATGGAAACAGGCCCTTCGGCCCAACATGTCCATGTCGCCCAGTTTATACCACTAAGCTAGTCCCAATTGCCTGCACTTGGCCCATATCCCTCTATACCCATCTTACCCATGTAACTGTCCAAATGCTTTTTAAAAGACAAAATTGTACCCGCCTCTACTACTGCCTCTGGCAGCTCGTTCCAGACACTCACCACCCTTTGAGTGAAAAAATTGCCCCTCTGGACCCTTTTGTATCTCTCCCCTCTCACCTTAAATCTATGTCCCCTCGTTATAGACTCCCCTACCTTTGGGAAAAGATTTTGACTATCTACCTTATCTATGCCCCTCATTATTTTATAGACTTCTATAAGATCACCCCTTAACCTCCTACTCTCCAGGGAAAAAATTCCCAGTCTACCTAACCTCTCCCTATAAGTCAAACCATCAAGTCCCGGTAGCATCCTAGTAAATCATTTCTGCACTCTTTCTAGTTTAATAATATCCTTTCTATAATAGGGTGACCAGAACTGTACACAGTATTCCAAGTGTGGCCTTACTAATGTCTTGTACAACTTCAACAAGACATCCCAACTCCTGTATTCAATGTTCTGACCAATGAAACCAAGCATGCCGAATGCCTTCCTCACCACCCCATCCACCTGTGACTCCACTTTCAAGGAGCTATGAACCTGTACTCCTAGATCTCTTTGTTCTATAACTCTCCCCAACGCCCTACCATTAACGGAGTAGGTCCTGGCCCGATTTGATCTACCAAAATGCATCACCTCACATTTATCTAAATTAAACTCCATCTGCCATTCATCGGCCCACTGGCCCAATTTATCAAGATCCCGTTGCAATCCTAGATAACCTTCTTCACTGTCCACAATGCCACCAATCTTGGTGTCATCTGCAAACTTACTAACCATGCCTCCTAAATTCTTATCCAAATCATTAATATAAATAACAAATAACAGCGGACCCAGCGCCGATCCCTGAGGCACACCGCTGGTCACAGGCCTCCAGTTTGAAAAACAACCCTCTACAACCACCCTCTGTCTTCTGTCGTCAAGCCAATTTTGTATCCAATTGGCTACCTCACCTTGGATCCCGTGAGATTTAACCTTATGTAACAACCTACCATGCGGTACCTTGTCAAAGGCTTTGCTGTGATGTGGAGATGCCGGTGATGGACTGGGGTTGACAATTGTAAACAATTTTACAACACCAAGTTATAGTCCAACGATTTTATTTGAAATTTACAAGCTTTCGGAGGCTTCCTCCTTCCTCAGGTAAATGTCAGGAACTCCTCGAAGCCTACGCATTTATAAATCACAAAACAATACATGGTGATTACAGATAGTCTTTGCAACGGGCAGTACCTATATGTACCACAACAACTGGCTGTTCACCCTCCCCCTCCAGAATGTCCTGCAGCCGCTCCAAGACATCCCTGACCCTTGCACCAGGGAGGCAACATACCATCCTGGAGTCTCGGTTGCGTCCGCAGAAACGCCTGTCTATTCCCCTTACAATCGAGTCCCCTATCACTATAGCTCTGCCACTCTTTTTCCTGCCCTCCTGCGCAGCAGAGCCAGCCACGGTGCCATGAACCTGGCCACTGCCACCTTCCCCTGGTGAGCCATCTCCCCCAACAGTATCCAAAACGGTATACCTGTTTTGGAGGGAGATGACCGATCTATCTACCTATCTACCTGTCTGTCTATCCAGCATCTATCTATCTTATATCTACCGGCACACACACATACATAGCCAATCCTGTCATGACCGAGAGACAGAGTCGGATATGGGACGAGAGCGATAGTTTAAAAGAGGAATAATGGCAGATACATAACCATTAACGGGGAGAGATTATCCAGATGATTCAAGCGTTTAAGCGTTAACATGATTGGGAAATGAATGTAAACAATAGTTATTTCACAGATTGGCGGATACATATCTTGTATGAAAAGAATACAGAGGCGGTAATAGAGCCTTTTGTATAAAAGGGCAATTCTCTGGAAATATTACTAGTCACAAAACTATTAACTAGATTCACACACATTTGTAATAAACGTAGATTGTATCGATCAATGATGTAGTCAGGTATAACATGCTCGCAGATTGAGAAACTGTTCCATTCGGAATTACTACCCTTTCTCTCAGCATCTAACCTCTCCCGGCGGATTTCCCAACAGGTATTTTAGCGCAATAGACCCCTGAAATCTCAAAATGTGTCCGTGGGACAATTGAAGATGGACTGGGGTAACGTGGAATGGGATGGTATTGTAGAACTTTGCTCGGAAACATGCACCTGATCAGAAGGGCGAGAGCAGTGGCAGCTTTTACACAACACATCATGATGTAAATGTAATGATGTTCCCCGGGGGCCAGAGCGGCTGCAGTCTGCACACACTGATGTGCTATAGCAGCGAATTCGCCTCACGTCTGCGATCCGCGCTACCACGGAGTTGTGGGCAGGAGAGGGGATCGCAGGACTAACCTGCAGCTCCCGGGCGTTCACCAGCCTCGGTGAGCAATCTCGGGGGGTGGGTGGGGGGAGGAGGAGGAGGAGGAGGCTGACCTTTGGGGCAATAAAAGCACACCCTGGGATGTGAGCTCAGCTGTAGGGTTCGTGGAATATTCCCTCACTGGGAGAAAGAAAATCCTTAGTCTTGTTGACTGAAGATGGTTCAGCTTCAGACCAGGGCATACACGGGAGACAGGAGTAGAGTCTGTGCTGAACCTTAATTAGGACCTTGGTTTTTTTTGGAGCTGACGTCTTTGTGGACTGCCTCGTTTTTAATGGCCAGTTGTGTTTTATATATTTGCATTTAACTGATTTTAAGAATGTCGATTAACTTATTAGTAAAGCGGTAACGATAACCACAGTAACCCTGATTCAAATTCCTCTTGGGTTCAGACTGTGGGATTTCGGCCATGGAACATGGAGTGAATCTGGTTCCTCGATAATCTGAGTAATCGGTTAATTCCCCCCTCCCCCGCTGTTTTCGTGGTGTTGTCGGTGTGGGAATGAGCGATGGGGATTAAGATGGGAACGGAAGCCCTGGTGTAGTGAGAGGAGGAGCGGTACTGAGGGTGAGTTGGAGCTTGGACTTAACTGCTCCCATTGCGGTGTGTGATCTCAGGGCGATAAGAAGGAGCCGCGATTACAAGGTGAGGAAATACTTTATCTTCAAAGCAATGGTTTATATATAAACTATACCTATTATATGCAGACGTATCTGTGTGTTCCTCCCATTCACTGTGACCATAGTGCATTTCACTGTACATCCATTTGTAACAGAAAGCCCAAATCTGAACCGAATATTTTTTGAATGTAAATACTATTTTAAATCGATACTTTGCCTCTGTCGGTGATCGATTCATGAACCATATTCATAAACCAGTCTATGCTGCAGTCTCCTTTTCTAGGATATCCCACCTGGTCAATTCTGCAGTACGGTCCCCCCCCTCGCCCAGGACAGGCAGAGATCATTAAAGCAGAGAGGCGAGAAAAAACAGGAATTGCAGAGCAGTTTTTGTTGCAGTTAACAGGGGGATACAAACACTGCGGTGTTTATTTTCTGTTGTTAAGGGAATGATTATTGACTCGAGCTGGTCGCCAAATGAAGGAGCCAAGCTCCGAACCTCCTTTAAAGCAGTCGAGGCACCTTATCTACTTTAGTATATTTGGACGGAAAGTAAAGATTCTGTAAACTGCAGGTCTCGTTACTTGCTGAACCTCATCACTACGTTATTTAGATGTTCTGTTCTAATTTCGTCTTTTGAAGCTCCTTGCAGAGCTTTGATGGGTCTTTGAAGTCCGGAGGTTTTGGGAAGGACAATAGACTGCTGTTTTTGTGTAGAGAACCTCAGTATCTTTCTAAATTATTGCTGAAGCAGACTGCAACAATGAATACATTTCTACCTAATTCACCGTCTTAAACTCATCTCTCAGTGGTTGGATGTAATTTTCCATCTTTTCCCACTCAAACCTCTACCGGTAACCCGCCAGTTCCATCTGTTTTGTCCTCACTTTCTTATGTTCTCTGTGCTTAGCGTATTTCATTCTGCCTTCATTTTTAAAATGTTTTTTCCCTGTCCTCTGTGTTCCTTTTCTATCCCCATTGCCCCTTCGATTTCATTATTTCTTCCTTTTCATTCATTTCCTTATCCTTTTCTTCGTTATCATTCCTTCTGCCATTGGAACGGTGTCAGAGTGATGGGCATCCCTTGGGTTGATGAAATGGAGCTCACGTTTGTTTCGGGGAATGGGTCCCAGGAAAGAAACAATTACGTTCAATGTTCTCATATCTCTGTCCCTATAGATGAAACGCATGCTGATTTGTAAGTGGCAACTACCGCATCCAACCGCCGGAAATTGGCAGCAGTTGTGCAGTTTGCGCCGATGTCGTAACGATTTTTATTTTTGGCGATTCCGCCCCATCCAAATGTTGAGTTCCTCTTCTGGTGATTGGTTTTGCAAGGACTCTCCTAAGAATGCCCCTGGTCAGACAGGTCTCGGTACCACCAGGTTAAACTAGCCACACACACAAACAAAAAACCAGTAATTTACTTGCGAGTCTGATCGATGGAGTGTCCTAATGTCTCAACAAATGTCAAGCTCTTAAAGAACTGACTAACAGTACGGAAAAGGGTGTGCGTGTTGGAGATGGCGGAAGGGGCCCGGTGAGATTTTCAACAGTTAATTCCTGCCAACCCATTTATACACTCCAAAAGTAAAACACACTAGAGAGGGTGCATTTGCTGCATCAAGATTGATACAAGAATTGCATTGGGACCATCAATGAATAGTCAAAGCTTTCACTATTCTACCACTGCCAATATTGCAGATGTAAAAAGATCACATTGTATGTGATAATGTCCGAATCAGGTGATATACCTCATACCTAATAAACATAATGTGACAATTTTGAGGTGGCAGATCAGCAGCTATCGGTTCTAGCTGGTTCAACCTTTGATCACTGGAGGAGGGGCTGAATTCTCGATTACTAGAAAAGTTGAATCCTCTGTTGTTGGAGGAAGGGCTGAATCTTTCATCACTAGAAGAAAGGTTGAATTCATCAATGTTAGAATGGCTGAATCTACCATCACTGGAGGATGGGTTGAATTCTCAATCACTGGTTAGAAGGGCTGAATTCTCTTATCAGTGGAGAAAGGCCTGAACCGCCCCATCATTAGAAGAAGGGCTGAATATTCAATTATTTAAATGAAGAAAGAGCTAATTACTTATAGAGAGGAAGGGTTAAATATTACCCACAAAAATGTCAAACCGGTTGATATAGCTGCCATGACTTCAGTGATAGCTGAAGCTGCTTTGGGGGGAACTGCTGATGCCTGAGTTTCATCTTTGAAACAATACTTAAGGTACAAACTGACCAGAGCACTGTACAGTTTGATCATGACATCCTCCTACTTGTATTGTACAGTTTGGGCCATGTTAGTTCAATATTCTATTGGCTTTGTTGATTGCTGCTCTGCATTGGCTGGACAGATTGAGCATTGAGTCTACTAAGATTCCCAGCGCTGGAATTTTTGTTTTGGGGCGGAGTAGCAGCAGGGCAGGATTTCTGCCTGCTCCTCTGACTCCAACCCAACCCCGGCCCATTTTCCTGGGTCAGGGGTCATTTACTATACATGGTAGGTTCCCGCTGCCAAGTGGAAAAGAAATTCAATGGTGCTGCAGCACCTGAAGAAACAGCAAGCAACCTCAAAGGGGCAGAAGGAAGGAGCTATAGCCGTTGTAGGCCTCGACAGGAACTGAGGAGGCTTCAACTATACCTTCTTCCTCCATTGAAAAAAATTAGGGCGTTTACCACTAGCCCGGGCTTACAGCCGACTTCCACCACACAGTC
This sequence comes from Heptranchias perlo, assembly GCF_035084215.1. Taxonomy (NCBI): domain Eukaryota; kingdom Metazoa; phylum Chordata; class Chondrichthyes; order Hexanchiformes; family Hexanchidae; genus Heptranchias; species Heptranchias perlo. Next base: position 26,145,324 of record NC_090333.1, read on the forward strand.
CAGGGGAGCAGTGGTAAAAGGGGTGAATCAGAAACCAGGCCCCGTCGGCAATTACATGTGGTGGTTGCTGAAGGGGTAGACAGCAGCGGTCACTGCAGAGGGCAAGGGGAGAATCAAGGTCGGGTCAGGGAGGCAGCAGCAGGCCTCACCACCGATTTTCCCCATTGTTTCTCTGTAATTTCAGGGAAGCGTGGAGGAAAATCCAGTCGCTAGTCTCTTTAAAGTTCATCCTTAGCTATTTCAACACCATTCATGATGTATGTATGGCACCAATTTTCTCTTCTGATGTGCATTACATTTGTCTGTCTTAAATTTAATCTGTCATTGTTTGGCCCACTCGCATATTTTGTTTAATTCATTTGCAGTTTCTGGGCTGCCCTTTCCAATTCAATTTCTTCTCGTTTTGTGTCACCTGCAAATTTGACCAATTTGTATTGAGTTTCTTAATCCAAGTCATTGATGTAAATTAGAAACAGTAGTGGTCCCAACATTGGGCTCTGAGGCAGCCAACTCAGCAATTTCTTACACCCTGCCATTACTTCTCTAACTTGTACATGCTGTTTCCTACCCTTCAGCCAATTTCTTACCTATTCCCAAGTTTTTTATTCATTCATGGGATGTGGACGTCGCAAGGCCAGCATTTATTGCCCATCCCTAATTGCCCTCGAGAAGGTGGTGGTGAGCCGCCTTCTTGAACCGCTGCAGTCTGTGTGGTGAAGGTTCTTCCACAGTGCTGTTAGGTAGGGAGTTCCAGGATTTTGACCCAGTGATGATGAAGGAACGGCAATATATTTCCAAGTCGGGATGGTTGTGGCTTGGAGGGGAACGTGCAGGTGGTGTTGTTCCCATGTGCCTGCTGCCCTTGTCCTTCTAGGTGGTAGAGGTCGTGGGTTTTGGAGGTGCTGTCGAAGAAGCCTTGGTGAGTTGCTGCAGTGCATCCTGTGGATGGTACACACTGCAGCCACGGTGTGCCGGTGGTGAAGGGAGTGAATGTTTAGGGCGATGGATGGGGTGCCAATCAAGCGGGCTGCTTTGTCCTGGATAGTGTCGAGCTTCTTGACTTGTGCCTTGTAGATGGTGGAAAGGCTTTGGGGAGTCAGAAGGTAAGACACTCGCCGCAGAATACCCAGCCTTTGACCTGCTCTTGTAGCCACAGTATTTATGTGGCTGGTCCAGTTAAGTTTCTGGTCAATACTGACCCCGAGGATGTTGATGGTGGGGGATTTGGCAATGGTAATGCCATTGAATGTCAAGGGGAGGTGGTTAGACTCTCTCTTGTTGGAGATGGTCATTGCCTGGCACTTGTCTGGTGCAAATGTTACTTGTTTAAGTTTTAACCTGAATTCCCCACAGCTTTGAGTTTAACTGTTACATTTTATGTGAACCTTTATGAATGCCTTTTGGAAATCTAGGTACACCACGTAGTAGGGTTGACTTACATTATTACTTCCTCAAATAAATCAAGGAGGTTGATCAGACCCATCCAAAGCCATGTTGGGTTGGTATTGAACTGTATTGAAACAACTAAGTATGAAGTTGAAAGTAATCTAGGAGTGTTAGTGGACAGTGCACTGAACATGCCCAATCCCTATAAACCGGCAATCAACAAGGCACACAGAGTGCTGAACCACATAGCCAAAACTGTAGATTATAACGCAGAGGAAATTATGCTTAAACTGTATAATGCCCTGGTCAGATGATGCCTTGACTATTGTGTCCAATTCTGGTTACCAAGTCACAATGGAAACTTTCAAGTCCTGGAAGCAATGCAGAAACTGATCAATAGCGGGTGATTTTAATCCCACCCCCCGATAGAAACCGACAGATACCGGGGCGGATGAGCAGTTAAAATTGCCCAGGTTACTTACCCACTCTGAAGCTGCTGGGAGCTGACCAATCGCAATTTTATCCTACTTATATGAATAGGATCTGATCTTCTGCTGCTTCTTGCTGAGGTGGCAAGTTGGCTGATGGGATTTAAACAAGGCCTGGGAGCGAAAATACCCCGGGCCTCATTTCTGGAGCAGGGATAAGTTTCTAACTCACAGTGCTGCCCATCCACTCAAAATTGGCTTGGAGTTAAAGTCGGGGCCTAGTGTCAGAGAACTCACTTATGAGGAAAGACAGGGGGATTTTCAATCTTGAAAGAAAGTGACTAGATGAGGTCTCATAAAGGAAAAAATGATAGGAAATAGCATAGAAAGGTAGTTCTGGAACAATACTTCACATTAAACCATATCAGCAAGACAAGGAGCTGAAATTTAAACTGATAAAAGGCAAATTTAAGTAGGTCTTCACAGAAAGGATAATCAACATATGAAGTAAGCTTCCAGGTAGGGTAGTGAAAACAAAAATTCTGGAATCACTTTAGAAACAGTAGAATGATGCGAAGGGAAGAAGGACAGTTTTTTTGTATGTGGATGGACTGGGATGGTCTGAATTGCCTACCTCATGTCATATGATCTTGTGATCTTATATAGCACACATTAGATGCAGATTGAACTTTCCTGTAGTCCTTTGGAAGAATTAGATGATACCACATAGGTCTCAGTGTGCCATACATTTAAACAAGTGGTTTTAAGAAGATAATAGTCACGATCGTGTTATCCCTGGATAAATTCACAAGAACATACCTGGTACCTGTGTGCTGTTTTTAATACAACAGCTTAGTTATTTTAGTTTTTTTTCTAGTTTTAATACATTTGTTTAAATAAAGAGTAAAAGAAATGGAAGGCCTACCTACTGATGCACACCATCGAGGAGGAATACATGTGATGATTCTGCTTATTTTTGACATTGTATATGAATGTGGCTGATGAAGGAATAGTCTTTAGTTAGTTTTTATTTATTTTTGAAGGTTTAAAAGAATATCGTGACCTAGTTACATTGATTTTAGTGTTTCCTAATTGGTGTGGTTGTTTTTTGGATCAATCGGGTATTTTGACATATTTTGCATAAATTGTTTTGCAGCAGTGCAGCACATAGTCATATGGTACACCTCACCATTGAAAATAATCTTGCTATCACATTGCTCCTAAGGCTACAGAACTTTGTATGTTGTGGTTCAGAAAGTCACATGTGCTTTCAATGGCTCAATTGTGGAATTTTAATTTCTTCATGAACCATCCTTGAGGCCTGCATGAGTGAAATTGACAGTTTTTGTTATAGGCAGTGTGGACTCTCACCCACTAGCAACTAATTCAAGACTGCACCTAACTTGTTTTACTTAGGGTATTTACAGCCATTAGAGAAAAGACTTTCAATCTATCAGCCTGAACTGCATTTATGTCCAGAAGCACAATGCCTTAACCCACCAAACTTGTGGGAAAAAAAATTACTCTTAAAAACATGATTGGAATAATAATTTTTAGGAATTATTGCATTGAATTCAGTGTTTCCACCTATATTGAAAACATGTTTGAGGTGATTTTTTTTTAAATATTGGAATATTAAATATTTGTGCATATTCTAATCCATCTGAATTGATTTAAATTATGTAATTTCTGTAGTACATTTGGCTAATAATTATATTTCTCCTGATATTGATTCAACTTACTGTCAGTCTGGGAGTACTGATGGTGAGATTCCACCTCTCAAATAAAACAGTTTAGTTTTTTATGAACGGGTACTGGCAATGTCACTTATTCCCTCACAGCAAAACATTAAAGCTTTGAAACCAATACTCATATCACCACTGCGCCAAGTCAAAGTATCTAAGCACCTAAAGGAACAGCTAGATATCCTTTGAACACCCATTCACTCATCGCTGTGTCCCAACACACTCTTTAATCAAGTCATTCTATCTTGCCTACAGTCTGTCAATATCAATCACTATTCATGCTAAAAGCAAACATCAATTACGGTCAATCAACATCTAACAACTCAACATGCTAGCAATTAAGCCAAGAGCCATGAATCTCTTCAGCAGAAGTATTAGATTTTTAAAGCAGAGACCGGAGGACTGTTTAGGTAAAGAAGTTATGTAAGAGTGGGGGAGTGTTAAGGTAAAGATGTTATGTAAGACTGGAGAAGTGTCAAATGGTCAAAGGGAAAGGACCGATTAGCACAATGATAAAACCCATCTGTCTGAGAGGAAAGCTCCCAACTTTGACCAAGCACTGCAATTTTGTTTTATTAAGAGGTTCTACTAACACTAATGAGGAACCAAAATAATATGTCAAGAAAAAGAGAGCTTGGTTGTACTTAAAGATAAACAAGATGTTTACAATGCAGCCAGGGTGTAGTTGGAGCTTGCACGGCCCTTGCTCCACCTAGTTTTTCACGCATTTTGCAGAAGGATTCCTGAAACAATAGCAGGATCCTTCTTTGCATATTTAAATTGATCTAACGTTGATTTAAGGCAGCCAGCAGGTATGCCTAAAGACAGTGAGAACCAATATGGCTGCGGCCATGCCACCGGTGCAGATTAGGTGCAGGACCTTGCACCCAGAAATTGGTATACATTGAACCCGCTTTACGCCCAAAAAACAGGTGAAACGCACACCAATTTCTACCCCAGCATGCCTAAATAAGTTTTGCTGAATGTGGCCCATGCCAAGTGCCAGGATGTGGGATCAGGCCCACCATATAAGTTGAGTTTGACACCCCTATTGATGAATTACACAATGGTTTGGAGTGGTGCAATGTTTGAACTTTCTTAATACTCCTTGGTGCAATGTCACAGAATGGCCATCCACAGTTCTTTCATGCTATAAATTCCTATCATGTCACCAGAAGAAGCAATGAATGAAGGTTTGCCATGGACTTACAGATAGGGAAGGAACAATAGGAGACTAGATCACCCCCAGCCCTCCCTCCCATGCTGTTCTGATACATCTCCGAGCAGCAGTCTCCTCGGGGCACAAACAAAAAATTCTGAGAATAAGTCATCTATCTGTTCTTTCAGCCAGAGTATCGAGTGGTGAGAGCTAAGAAGGACAAAGAAAATATAAATTTCATGGAAAAGGAAGAATGATGAAGAAAAAAATGAAACCATGCAATAATGCATCAAATAGCAACAAGTGGGATCTTATAATCAGTTGCAGAATGATGGATGAATTAAGAGAATTGAAAACAAAATAACTTTAAAATGGGGAGAGATAATAAAATGCAAATTTGTCTGATTTGCAGAAGTTAAACTTTCAGCTTCAAGAAGGCGAAAATGTTGAGAAATAAATCAATATTCGGCTTTATATTTGGACTAATCACAAGTCACTGAAGACAGAGCTAAATTTCTGGTAATTCCCAGTGATTACCCATAAATAGCACTAAGACCTTGAGATCACTAGCACTAATTTTCAGATCCGTGTGCAGGCTGAGTGGAAACATGGCTCAGTGGGATTCACACCTGTCTGATTGGATGAATATTGACCCTGCTTGAACTTCTAGGGTAAGCCTAGTTATAATAATCTAAGTGAGCTCCCGATCCTTCCTTTGAGGCAGAGATAGGAGAAATTACAATGAGGAATAAGAAAATGGCAGAGACGTCAAACAAATATTTTGTATCTGTCTTCACAGTAGAAGACACAAAAAACATACCAGAAATAGTGGGGAACCAAGGGTCTAATGAGAATGAGGAACTTGAAGTAATTAGGATTAGTAAAGAAAAAGTACTGGAGAAATTAATGGGACTAAAAGCCGAATTAATTCCCTGGACCTGATGGCCCACATCCTAGGGTTCTAAAAGAAATGGCTGCAGAGATAGTGGATGCATTGGTTTTGATCTTCCAGAATTCCCTAGATTCTAGAACGGTCCCTCTGGATTGGAAGGTAGCAAATGTAATCCCACTATTCAAGGAGGGAGAGAGAAAACAGGGAACTACAGGCCAGTTAGCCTGACATTAATATTAGGGAAAAAGCCAGAATCTATTATTAAGGACGTAGTAACAGAGCATTTAGAAAATCATAATATGAAAGGCAGAGTCAACATGGTTTTATGAAAGGGAAATCATGTTTGACAAATCTATTAGAGTTTTTTGAGGCTGTAACTAGCAGGGTGGAAAAGGGGGAACCAGTGGATGTAGTATATTTGGATTTTCAAAAGGTATTTGATAAGGTGCCACACAAGAAGTTGTTATACAGGATTAGGGCTCATGGGATTGGGGGTAATATACTAGCATGGATTGAGGATTGTTAACAGACAGAAAACAGAGAGTAGGAATAAACGGGTCATTTTCAGGTTGGCAGGTTGTAACTAGTAGGGTGAACAAAAGAACATAAGAAATAGAAGCAGAAATGGGCCATATGGCCCCTCGAGCCTGCTCCGCCATTCAATAAGATCATGGCTGATCTTCTACCTCAACTCCACTTTCTTGCCCAATCCCCATATCCCTTGATTCCCTTAGAGTCCAAAAATCTATCGATCTCAGCCTTGAATATACTCAACGACTGAGCATCCACAGCCCTGGGGTAGAGAATTCCAAATATTCATGACCCTTTGAGTGAAGAAATTCCTCCTTATCTCAGTCCTAAATGTCCGACCCTTTATCCTGAGACTATGTCCCCAAGTTCTAGACTCTCCTGCCAGGGGAAACATCCTCTCAGCATCTACCGTGTCAAACCCTCTTAGTTTCTTATTTGTTTCAATGAGATCACCTCTCATTCTTCTAAACTCCAGAGAGTATAGGCCGATTCCACTCAATCTTTCCTCATAGGACAATCCTCTCATCCCTGGAATTAATCTGGTGAACCTTTGTTGCACCACCTCTAAGGCAAGTATATCCTTCTTTAGGGTGCCGCAAGGATCAGTGCTTGGGCCTCAGCTGTTTATAATGTATATCAATGACTTAGATGAGGGGATCAAGTGTAATGTATCCAAGTTTGCTGACGATATTGAGCTAGGTGGGAACGTAAGCTGTGAAGAGGACACAAAGAGGCTGCAGAGGGGTAGAGGCAGGTTAAGTGAGTGGACGAGAAGGTGTCAGATGGAGTATAATGTGGGGAAATGTGAAATTATCCACTTTTGTAGGAAGAATAGAAAAGCAGAATATTTTTTAAAAGGTGAGAGACTAAGAAATGTGATGGTGTGGGGGGGAGGGGGTGAGCGGGGTGGTGGGGTGGTGGGGTGGAGCTGCTGACAAAGGAAAGGATAGAAAGAATGAACTTGCATTTATATAGCACATTTCATGACCGCAGGACATCCCAAAGCACTTCACAGCTAATTAAGTACTTTTGAAGTACAGTCACTGGTGTAACATAGGAAATGCGGCAGCTAATTTGGCATAGGTAGACCCAAACAGTAACAAAATAAATGACCTGAAAATTTGTTTCAAGAGTTGGTTGAGGGATAAATGTTGGAGAGTTTGGGAGGGGGCAGTAGAGATGTAGGAGGATGCTGAGATAGGGAGGTGATAGTAATGCCCAAAGTTATTCCCCCGTACAACAAAGCCCAGGATCATCCCCAGTCTTCCCAAAGCTCAGGAGCGTGTCCAGTGCTACCAAAGTGCAGCAGCTAAACCCCACTCCAACTACTCAGTATTTATAATATAAGATAATCAGCTTCAAATGGTACACCTTGCCTGCCATCCTGCTGTGCATTGCCAGCATTAAAAACTAACAAAAAATATAAATTAAATACATAGGTAAAGACAAAAATACAACAGAAAAGGACAAAGAAAAATCAAAGGTGAAAATCCCCAACTGGAAGAGAGCCAATTTCCGTGATTTGAAAAGGGATCTAGCACAGGTGGACTGGAAACAAAGATTGGCCAAGAAAGGAGTAAAGGAGCAATGATAGGCCTTCAAGGCAGAGATAGCTCAGGTATAAACCAAGCATATTACCATAAGGAGGAAAGATAGGGCATCCAAAGCTAGAGCTCCCTGGATGACAAAGGAAATAGAGGTTAAAATAAAAGAGAAAAGGGAGGCTTATGACAAATGTCAGGTACAGAATACAATAGAAAACCAGGCAGAATACAGACAGCGTAGGGGGAAATTGATAAAGGATATAAGAAGGGCAAAGAAAGAATATGAGAAGAGATTAGCAGTAACATAAAAGGGAACCCAAGAATCTTTTATAAACATATAAAAAATAAAAGGATAGTAAAGGAATGGTGGGGCCGATTAGGGACAAAGAAGGAAATCTTCTGTGGAGGCAGAGGGCATGACTGAGGTACTGAATGAAGACTTTGCATCAGCGTTCACAAAAGAAGAAGATGAAGTTAATGTCACAGTGGAGGAAGAGGGAGTAGAGATATTGCATAGGATAAAAATAGATGGAAAGAAGGTGCTAAATAGGTTGGCATCACTCAAAGTTAACAAGTCACCTGGTCCAGATGGGATGCGTCCTAGGTTGCTGAGGGAAACAAGGGTGGAGATAGCAGGAGCTCTGAACACAATCTATCAATCCATCTTGGATATGGAAGTGGTGCCAGAGGACCAGAGGATTGCAAATGTTACACCCCTATTCAAAAAAGGGGGGAGGGATGAACCTGGTAACTACAGACAAGTCAGCCTGGCTTCAATTGTGGGAAAATTATTAGAGACCATTGTCAAGGACCAAATTAATTCTCACTCAGAGAAGCATGGGTTAATAAGGGACAGCCAGCACAGATTTGTTAAAGGCAAATCATGTCTGACTAACCTGATTGAGTACTTTGATGAAGTATCAGAGAGGGTTGATGAAGGTACTGCAGTAGATGATGTCTATTTAGACTTTCAAGAGGCATTTGATAAAGTACCACACAACAGACTTATTTGGAAAATAGAAGCACATGGGATTAAAGGGATGGTGGTAACTTGGGTACGTAATTGGCTAAGGGATAGGAGACAGAGAGAACAGATGTTTTTCTGACTGGAGAGAAGTATGCAGTGGGGTCCCCCAGGGATCAATATTAGGACCATTGCTTTTCTTATCATACATAAAATATCTGGACTTGGGTATAGGGAGTACAATTTTGAAGTTTGCAGCTGATACAAAATTTGGCAACATAGTAAATAGTGAGCAGGATTGAGGCAGACTTCAGGAGGACATGGGCAGACACGTGGCAGAAGCAATTTAATGTGGATAAGTGTGACGTGATGCACTTTGGGAGGAACAACAGGCAATATAATCTAAATGGAACTATTTTGAGGGGGTGCAAGAGCAGAGGGACCTGGGGGTGCATATCCACAAATCTTTGAAGGTAGCAGGGCAATTTGAGAAGCAGGTTAAGAAAGCATATGGGATATTTGGCTTTATAAATAGGGGCATTGAATACAAAAACAAGGAAGTTATGCTAAACCCTTACAAATTACTGATTAGGCCTCAGCTGGAGTATTGTGTACAATTCTGGACACCACACTTTAGGAAGGATGTCAAGGCCATGGAGAGGGTACAGAGGAGGTTTACCAGGATGATACAAGGGATGAGGGACTTCAGTTATGTGGAAAGAATGGAGAAGCTGGGATTTTTTTTATTCGTTCATGGGACGTGGGCGTCGCTGGCATAGCCAGCATTTATTGCCCATCCCTAATTGCCCCTGAGAAGGTGGTGGTGAGCCGCCTTCTTGAACCTCTGCAGTCCGTGTGGTGAAGGTTCTCCCACAGTGCTGTTAGGAAGGGAGTTCCAGGATTTTGACCCAGCGACAACGAAGGAACAGTGATATATTTCCAAGTCGGGATGGTGTGTGACTTGGAGGGGAACGTGCAGGTGGTGTTGTTCCCATGTGCCTGCTGATCTTGTCCTTTTAGGTGGTAGAGATCGTGGGTTTTGGAGGTGCTTTCGAAGAAGCCTTGGCGAGTGGCTGCAGTGCATCCTGTGGATGGTACACACTGCAGCCACTGTGCGCCGGTGGTGAAGGGAGTGAATGTTTAAGGTGGTGGATGGGGTGCCAATCAAGCGGGCTGCTTTGTCCTGGATGGTGTTTGAGCTTCTTGAGTGTTGTTGGAGTTGCACTCATCCAGGCAAGTGGAGAGTATTCCATCACACTCCTGACTTGTGCCTTGTAGATGGTGGAAAGGCTTTGGGGAGTCAGAAGGTGCATCACTCGCTGCAGAATATCCAGCCTCTGACCTGCTCTTGTAGCAACCGTATTTATATGGCTGGTCCAGTTAAGTTTTTGGTCAGTTGTGACCCCGAGGATGTTGATGGTGGGGGATTTGGCGATGGTAATGCCATTGAATGTCAAGAGGAGGTGGTTAGACTCTCTCTTGTTGGAGATGGTCATTGCCTGGTCATTGTTCTCCTTAGAGCAGAGAAGGTTAAGGAGAGACCTAATATAGGTAGTCAAAATAATGTGGAGTTTTGATAGAGCAAGTAGGGAGAAATTGTTTCCTCTGGCACGTGGGTCAGTCATCAGAGGTCATAGATTTAAAATAATTGGCAAAAGAACTAGAGGGGAAATGAGGAGACATTTTTTCACAGAGGGTTGTTAAGATCTGGAACGCACTACCTGAAAGTGTGGTGGAATTAGATTCCATAGGAACGTTTGAAAGGCAATTGGACATATACTTGAAGAGGACTAATTTGCAGGACTGTGGAGAAAAAGCTGGGGTGTGGGACTAAATTGAACAGCTCTTTCAGAGATACGGCCTGGGCACAATGGGCTGAATGGTCTCCTTTTGGACTATAAGATTCTATGATTCTATAAAGAAAATAAAGGCCACTCATTTATGGTTTTCATTGAATAATGGACAGTCGTGGAATTCATTCTCAAAGGCACCAATAAAAATCCCAGAATACCATCTAAAAAAAGTGGAATTTGATTTATTCAGTCACTATAATTCAGTGGCTGTGATGTTATCCGCTGCATGACATCAACCCCTGTTGTTATAAAAAAAACTGTATCTTCTGACTCACCCTGAACAAAGCCACAGGAGATCTTCTAGTCATTTAAAAAATATTTTAAGTCAAACCCAGACAGATTTTTTCTGTGTGCCTGGTTCACTAGAGATAACCTGGATCTTGAGAAGCCAAAGAGGAGGCACTCTGCCCCAGGTAGTCCCTGTGCAAAAAGGATCTATCAATGTGCTTTCTGGATGCATGAACATCACTTATTAAAGCATTTCTGACTTAATGATAATATATGGTATCTGTACAATTGTGGGATTGGAGATGTTAGAAGTCAAAAGGCGCAGCAATACTGCCAGAACTTTCCCAGCACCACGGCACAGAAAATCACTAGTGTTACTTAGTTACAGAGATAACTACAGCTGCAGCCCCATTAATCATCTATAAAGGATTCATACTCGGCTCACAAAAAAAATCTCAGAATGTGTTAAATGGACCATAATGAGTAGGTGGGGGCAAGTTATATGCTGCAATCAAATTGAAGAGTTCAGATGATTTATGAAAAGGAAAAGTGGCTGTAATCTTACCACAAGTTTCAGGTGGCTTATTTATAATGGGCTGGATTTTGCTGTAAAAATAACAGTGAGGCTAACAGCGCTCACAGTTACTTATGTCCAAATCGGACAGTAACATCCGGCGACCGCACATGCGCAGTTAACCGCGGAAACCCGGATGTTGCCGGCCGAGATCCGATGCTCCTCCAAAAGCTGCGCAAAAACAACATCTCGCTGTCTTGCTCCCCTTTCAAATGTATTGAATGGCGTGAAGCTCCTCAAAGTGGGGAAACGGCTATTTAAAATCACCATCATTTTTACAAGCACGAATAGTATGTGCAGAGGTCATGTTGAGAGTATAGTTTACTAATGCAATGTGAATTATCAGAATTTGTATCTTTTTGATGGCTTGACAGTAAACCATTGCCAAACTCATGCAATTGAACGGAACTTTGTACCGGCAGAGGTTTTAGAATGTCTTTGGGATATTTCTGGCTTTTGTAGCTTTTGATGTGGTGCTTTTTAGGCAGTTGCTGTTTTTAATACTTATGAGAAGTAAAGAAATATATCATAAAACACAGACAAAAAGAAAGGTAGAGAAAGGGATAATGAGAAAATGAGGGAAGACGAGAGAAGAAATAAAGGCAGATATTAAGAGATAAAGGCGGATATGGAAAAGATAAATTAAAAAAGACATTATAAATAAGCCAGAATATTGAATGATGAACAGAGGGTGACAGATGTGCAACAAGAAAAACAGAATAGCAGAAAGATAGAACTTAAAAAATATATATTTACTGATTACGGTTAGTTTGTATTGAAATATTCTGGAAAAATAAATCAATTGTTGCTGCTTAGTCACCAGAAAGCAGATTGTAAGTACAACATTTAGAGGACTTCAGCAGAACAGGATTAAAGGGCACATGCAAAGGAGTGCTTCCAGTATTAATTTTTATGGGAGTTCAGTGAGCCACAAGGCATTCTAGTACCACAAGGTACAAATTACAATGTCTGATGATAAATGAAGATAAAGTTAATGATGAGGGCTGGTTTGGATATGCCCCAAATATAGTATTTCATGGTACAAGGTGAAAGAATGCAATCCAAGAAAATCAGCAGACACCAGAGACAGACTATCTACACCCACGATGATGCCAACAACCATATTTGTGGGTCTTGGCACACTTACCTAGCAATGACCATGAGGAACTGGCTCCACAGACTTTTGATCAGCATGAAGCCATTTGCATCTCTCTGTGATTTTCTGCAAGGATACCAGCAACCAACCTGCATCACAGGACCTGTGACAGTCAAAGTCACCTCTTCCCTCAATCTTTCCCCCCACTACCTCCTATCAGGCATGCTGCACAGCTGTCCTCTGAGGATGGTGCCTTGTAGTGACATCCCACTTTGGACCCACTAATGCAGCAGCACCTCCACTATGCCAGCCATCAAACTGAAGGTTCAAGTATTGTGCCTGTTCACCACTTGCCCGTGGACTCCATTTCCTCCACCACATTTACTTTGCCAGCTACTGCATTTTTCTAGCCACTTTTGTACCCCAAAAAAACATTTGGAAAGGCTGAAATATGCAGTAAAAGCATTGACAGACATTTTAAAGTCATTGTTTTGCCTAAGTGGCCGCATCCTTTTAGCTTTCCCACCCTGCCTTTTTGGTGAGCTCCCAGTGCTAGGCCCAAAATGGATGGAGAGCTCACCATGAATAAATAATGAAGATGGACCCTGGGGATTCCCAGGATATCAATCCAGCTAGAAACCTGTGTGTTGCACCCGCTGTGTAGATATCTTGGTGGTTTCTGTAGCCGTAGGAATAATCAGCTATTATGTTCCATCTTTATTGTGTTTGTTTTAAAGTGTTATTTTCCATATTTATGTATTCTTTTATAACTCAACAATAGCATGAGTTTTAAGAGTACATATTTGGAGAAGAGAGGAAGAGTGGGCTAAGTAATATCATGTTCTTAGGCCTCTTTTGAAAAAAATGTCCATTAATGTCTAAGCTACACATTCTACGCAGTTTAGAACATAAGAACATAAGAAATAGGAGCAGGAGTAGGCCATATGGCCCCTCGAGCCTGCTCCACCATTTAATCAGATCATGGCTGATCTTTGACCTTAACTCCACTTTCCCACCCGATCCTCATATCCCTTGATTCCCCTAGAGTCCAAAAATCGATCTATCTCAGCCTTGAATATATTCAATGACTCAGCATCCACAGCCCTCTGGGGTAGAGAATTACAAAGATTCACAACCCTCTGCGTGAAGAATTCCTCTTCATCTCAGTCCTGAATAATCAACGTCTTATCCTGTGACTATGCCCCCTAGTTCTAGACTTTCTAGCTAGGGAAAACAGCCTCTCAGCATCTAACCTGTCAAGCCTTCTTAAAATCTTATATGTTTCAATGAGATCACCTTTCATTCTTTTAAACTCCAGAGTGTATAGGCCCATTCTACTCAACCTCTCTTCATAGGACAACCCTCTCATCCCAGGAATGGATCTAGTGAACCTTCGTTGCACTGCCTCTAAGGCAAGTATATCCTTCCTTAGATAAGGAGACCAAAACTGTATGCAGTTCTCCAGGTGAGGTCTCACTAAAGCCCTGTACAACTGTAGTAAGTTTAGGTTATTTTTCATTATTAGAAAATCAGAAAAAGTGGCATCAATGATCTGAGTGCACTGGTATTAGTGACAGTTACTCTGTAATGTTTCAGTATGCACTGAACCTCCCTGCATCATATACTAAATGTTACTGGTACCGTAAAACCAATTGAGAGTGAAATTCGACTTGGGCGGGGATGCAAAACAAGTGGTATTGCATTGGCCACCCATTATGCGCCCTGCCCGATATCAGTCCCATTGACCTCAATGTGGCATATAACAGGCGGCAGGTGCGATCCCGCCCATTTTGCATCCCCACCCTAGACAAATTTCACCTCCATTCAATCACTTAATTTGCTGTGTGAATGAGTTGAGAATCAAAGAGTGCCCTCAGACTTTAGATCAGTTCTTGATTGAGCAATATGTCTAACATTTAATTGGACTCCATACAAAAGTATCTGCTGGACAAGGTGTCAATATGATATAAATTTTAAAATGTAGTATTAGTATTCCTTCATAAATTCGCTTGCATACTCGGTACATTCTATATTCAATCTAGTTCTAGATAGGATAGAGCTATCTGGAGGCAGAACATGATATTGTTTGGATTTTCCCCATTTTGACATCTTGAATACAGTATTGGATTTGTGACAAAAGGAGTCTCAACAGAATCCAGCCTCAGTGTCCTAGCTCTAATGGTGGATCATACTTATCTGATTGAGCCTAAACTTTCCAGCTCACAATTTGATATGCAATGATGATAATCCTGTGATTGGTGTGCTTTTGCTGCAGTAATACCACATTTCTAGCCATACGGAATCTCAGCAACACACCAACAACATGCATTTATATTTTGCCTTTAACGTAAAAGTGTTTCACAGTTAGATGGGCGGAAAAGTAAATGCTGAGTCATGAAGGAAGAGGTTAGGAGATGACCAAAAGCCTGGTGGAAAAGATGGGTTTTGTGGAGATTTTTAAAAGTCAAGCAGGAAGTGATGAAGGGGATTAAGAGAGTCAGACCCAGGCTGCCAAAGACTCTGCCACGAATGGTGGGGTGAAGGGAGGAGATGATGAATAAAAGGCAGAGGAACAGAATGTTTGGAGAGATTGCGAAGATAGGACGAGTCGAGGCCAAGGATGGATTTAAAGATGAGGATGATGATTTTAAATTTATTATTGGGGGGGTGGGGGGAGATGGTTGAGAAACCAATATAGGTCATTGAGGATATGGGTGATGAGTGAGTGGGACTTATCGTGGGACAGGTTGCGTATGGCAGTTATGGACCAGTTGAAGTTTATGGAGGGTGGATGATGGAAAGCCCACAAAGAGAATGTTGAAGCAGTCAAATCTGGAGGTGGTCATTTATGAGGGTTTCAGTGGTGGAGGGCTGAGGTAGGGTTAAGGCAAGCATTGTTGCTGAAATGAAAATAAGTGGTCTTTATCATGGAAAGAGTATGGGGTTTGAAACTGATTTCCATGTCAAACAGCAAGTTAAGATTAACAATGATCTGGTTAAGCTTCAGCAGGAAAGGGAGGTGGAATCAGTAGCAGGGGAGCAGAATTTGTGGTGGGGGCCAAAAACGATGGTTTCGGTCTTCTTAATGTTGAGGTGGAGGAAATTATGACTTACCCAGAGAAACAGACTTCATTCCTGGATAACCCCAAATATTGTCTACTTCCGGTATCCTGCCCAATTCAATATCCAATTGATTTTTTCCATACACACTCTAGACGCTGGTTCAGCTCACAACTTTCAGATTTTTAATCCGCACAGGTCTGGAGTCTGTTTGTACTGATTAAAAGTCTGGAGTCTGTATATTCTGACTAAGTTCTTCCCTCCAGTGATATGCCAGTATCGCCCATATCACTCAGGAGTAAGTGTTTAGGGCACCGTGCTAGGGATCAGTCCTGTTGGTTTGTCTAAAACCAGAAATGAAAGGTGACTTTTGATTTTTAGGTTGTTAGTCTATAATAACAACAACTTACATTTATATAGCACCATTAACATAGTGCCCAAGGCACTTCACAGGAGTGTAATCAGACAATAATTGACACCGAGCCAAAGAAGGAGACATTGGGACAGGTGACCAAAAGCTTGGTCAAAGACATAAGTTTTAAGGAGCATCTTAAAGGAGGAGAGAGAGATGGAGGGGTTTAGGGAGCAGATTCCAGCGCCTAGGACCTAAAAATGACCTATAGCATCATGTACCATACACTTCTGATAATTGCACAATGGTTGTTTGAGATCTCCTTTCCTCAAGCTTGCAGAACCAATAAATTACAATTCATTCTGTCCCTGAGAATCATTGCATCAATCATTGCATCAATTTTCATGTGCATTGTAGTTTATGCTTGGAAAGTAGTAGAAACATTTTACTTGTAGCGATACCTTAGAACATAAGAAATAGGAGCAGGAGTAGGCCATATGGCCCCTCGAGCCTGCTCCGCCATTCATAAAGAACATGGCTGGTCTTCGACCTCAACTTCACTTTCCTCCCCCCTTGCAATATAGGCCAACATGTCATTTGCCTTCCTAATTGCTTGCTGTACCTGCATGCTAACTTTTTGTGTTTCTTATATGAGGACACCCAAATCTCTCTGAACACCAACATTTAATAGTTTCCCATCATTTAAACAATATTCTGTTTTTCTATTCTTCCTACCAAAGTGAATAACCTCACATTTCCCCACATTATACTCCATCTGCCATCTTCTTGCCCACTCACTTAACCTGTCTATATCCCTTTACAGACTCTTTGTACCCTCCTCACAGCTTACTTTCCCACCTAGCTTTGAATCATCAGCAAACTTGTATACATTACACTCTGTCCCTTCATCGAAGTCATTAATATAGATTGTAAATAGCTGAGGCCCAAGCAGCGATCCTTATGGCACCCCAGTTTCAGTTACAGCCTGCCAACCTGAAAATAATCCGTTTATCCCTACTCTCTGTTTTCTGTCCATTAACCAATCCTCTATCCATATTACCCTCAACCCCATGAGCCCTTATCTTGTGTAACAACCTTTTATGTGGCACCATATCGATTGCCTTTTGAAAACCAAATATACTAAATCCACTGGTTCCCCTTTATTTACGCTGTTAGTTACATCCTCAAAAAACTCCAGCAGATTTGTCAAACACTATTTCCCTTTCATAAAACCATGTTGATTCTGCCTAATCATATTATGATACCTTTTCCTGTAAGTCATAAGAACTTACTACATAGAATGCAAAAAGTCTATTCAACCCATCCACCCTATTCCTTTCAAGGGATTCATATCATTCGTACTGTTATGTGCTTGTGCTGCTATTTAAAATTACATTTTGCAATGCTCTCTCCGGGTGCAAACCCTTGCTAAACAGGAGTGTGAATCAGAAAATCAGGCATAATAAAATTAATCACTGACCACTACACCCAATCATCCGTTCCACATTCGTATCAAGTGAGGAGTGGAGCCTTGCAAAATTTACCCTTTGATCTCCAACAGGAAACAAGTATTCATATGTAACAATGGGTAGTTTTATATTGTGGACTTGAGTGCACCAGGAAGTAGATTTGGTCAAGCTCATTTGATTAAGGCCCATAACTGTCGGCAGTCAGACAGAAGATACCTTTCTACCATCAGTCAGGATTGTGATTTTGCTTCAGCCAGCCTATAATAATGTAACATAGCTCATATCAATTTGATGTTAATTCTGTAGATCAGTGATTAATTTAAAAACTGAGATTCGTCATCTATACCCTTTCAAAAACCTATTCTTATTTGTGCCTTTTCTATTTCTGTTCATAATACTTCTGACCAAGAGGGAGGGCAAGTCATGTGTTCCCAACATTTGCCAGTTCTACTTGGTGAGAGGCCCAGTGTGACTCAGTCTCCAATGTTACCTCCCTTCTCATAAATATCTCTCTTCTTCCTCCTTTACAGCATGGCTGAAATTGGGAATTCACAATGTGGTGGCATGGGTGTGAGCCTGCATACTATGTCTCCAAAGCATCACTGTGACACAGAGCTTATTCATTTTTATTGTTATAGACAAATAGCGAAAATGGATAAGGAAAAGAAAGATATATGTTTGTCAGAGGGCAGACTTTAGGGGCATTGTGAACACAGTTGGATGTTAGGCTGGGAGAGTTGCCATACTAAAAGGATAATCTTTGGTGGGCCAAATGGAAACAATGTGCAGGAAAACACCAGCTAGTCCACCGAGCCTGACCCACACAGCCAGAGTGTTTTAAGCATTATTATATACAACCCCCACTTCTCACCAGCAGCCATGTAATCTCTTGGGAGAAGCAAAAAAACATAAAAAACCCAAGGCTAATTTAGGAGAAAAAAAATCTGGAAAATTCCTCTCCGATTCCCCATAGTTAATCATAACTAATGCAAGAGGCCACATTGACCATGATTTTTTGTGTGCCACGATCTCAGCCCCAGACAGGAACTAGTCCAGCTCCCTTTTGAGGGCATGCAGCAAATCTGTACTTATTGCAAGAGCTGACAAATCGGTCCATAGGTCTATGATCCTCTGGGAAAAGAAGAACCTCCTGGCATTTAACTTAGTTCTCTCCTTGCTTAACTTATACACGTGACCACTGTTCCTGCCTTACCTATCTAATTGAAATAATCTGTCAATCTGTCTGTTGGTAGGGAGAGATTCTGCAGGGCCCCCAAACTCCTGCTCGAGCAAAGGACTGAGCCAGGAGATTTTAAAAAAAAAATTGTGCTCTTTGGGGGTCCAGATCCCTTGCCAAGCCTGGACCTCAATGATTGAGCCTAGATGGAAGTCATAGGGGTCTCTTGGCATAACCTGATCTGCCCTGTTTCCTTGGCGGGGGGAGATGGCGGGGGGGTGGGAGTTGACTGGTCTCCCATCAAAATTACGGTGAGAGACCAGTAGAACCTCCATGGAATTTTGGGGCCAAAATAATAATCAAGATCACGGATTTCTGGTTTCCGCATAAACATGGACATTATCACATCATTCAAATCCAAAAGTGCCGCTAATGCTTTAAGAATTCCATGCAATAGAAATGCAATTTGACCTTATTCGGTTCCCATAAATCAGCAGTCGTGTTAATATATTAAACATTATACAGAATGAAAAAAATTCTCTCACTCAGATTAAACAATGCCATTGGAGATCTGTTAGTATAGGAACATAGGAAGATAGGAACAGGAGTAGGCCATTTAGCCCCTCGATCTTGTTTCGCCATTCAATGTGATAGTGGCTGATCTGCAACCTAACTCCATATACCCGCCTTAGCCCCATATCCCTTAATACCTTTGGTTAACAAAAATCTATCAATCTCAGATTTAAAATTAACAATTGAGCTAGCATCAACTGCCGTTTGTGGAAGAAAGTTCCAAACATCTACCACCCTTTCCGTGTAGAAGTGTTTCCTAACTTCACTCCTGAAAGTTCTGGCTCTAATTTTAGGCTATGTCCCCTAGTCCTAGACTCCTCAACCAGCGGAAATAGTTTCTTACCAGGAATCATTCTAGTAAATCTACGCTGCACTCCCTCCAAGGCCAATATATTCCTCCTAAGGTGCAGTGCCCAGAACTGAACACAATGCTCCAGGTGTGGTCTAACCAGGTCTTTGTATAGCTGTAGCATAACTTCTACCCCCTTGTATTCTGGTCCTCTAGATATAAAGTCCAGTATTCCATTAGACTTTTTGATTATTTTCTGTACCTGTCCATAACATTTTAATGATCTAGGTACATGGACCCCTAACTCTCTTTGGGCCTTCACCGTTTCAAGCTTTTCACCATTTAGAAAGTACTCTCATCTATCCTTTTTAGGTCCAAAGTGGATAGCCTCACACTTGCCTACATTGAAATCCATTAGCCACAGTTTTGCCCATTCACTTAATCTATTAATATCTCATTGTAATTTTATGCTTCCATCCACACTGCTTACAATGCTGCCTATCTTTGTGTCATCATCAATGGATATGTGGTTCTCTATCCTGTCATTTAAGTCATTAATAAATACAGTGAATATTCCCCTCCAAGTTCCCCTCCAAGTCACAAAACATCCCGACTTGGAAATATATCGCCGTTCCTTCGTCGTCGCTGGGCCAAAATCCTGGAACTCCTTTCCTAACAGCACTGTGGGAGAACTGTCACCACACGGACTGCAGCGGTTCAAGAAGGTGGCTCACCACCACCTTCTCAAGGGCAATTAGAGATGGGCAATAAATGCTGGCCTTGCCAGCGACGCCCACATCACATGAATGAATAAAAAAAAATAGTTGAGGTCCCTACACAGATCCCTGTGGGACACCACTAGTCACATCCTGCCAATTTGAGTACCTGCCCATTATCCCCACTCTCTGTCTCCTGCCGCTCAGCCAATTTCCAAATCAGGTCAATAATTTGCCCTCAATTCCATGAGCTTCAACTTTAGCTAACAGTCTCTTATGAAGGCTGTTATCGAAATCCATGCTGGCTCTCTCTGATTAGCTGAAAATGTTCAAGGTGTTCAGTCACTCTATCCTTAATTATAGACTCTATAATTTCCCGACAACAGATGTTACGCTAACTGGTCTATAATTCCCTTGTTTCCCTTTCTCACCTTTCTCAAATAACAGAGTGACATGTGCAATTTTCCAATCTAGAGGAACGGTTCCTCAATCGAGAGAACTTTGGAAGAATATTATTAGGGCTTCTGCAATGTTCTCACCTTCTTCCTTTACAGTTCTGGGATGGAAACCATCTGGTCCTAGGGATTATTTTCTTCATTACTGTTAATTTTCTTACATTAATTATGGTGAGCCCCCGTCACCATTTCAAAGTTAGTTTCCTTGGAGTCTCTGGCATGCTATCCTCTTCCTCTACTCTAAATACTAACATAAAGAAATTATTTAACATGTCCGCCATTTCCATCAATATCACTATTATCAGTTTTTAAGGGGCCTACATTGCTCTTGACCACCCTCTTTTTCCTAATATAATTGTAAACATTTTGTTTGTTGATTTTGATATCCCTTGCAAGTTTCTTCCTTGTTGCTCTTACTATCTGTTTTGTCACCCTTTGCTGTTCTTTGTATCTCTCTCAGTCACCAGGATATGTGCTTTTTCTTGCATTTTTGTATGCTTTTTCTTTTTGTTTTATGTTGTCCCTTACCTCCTTTGTCGTCCATGGCTGTTTTTTTTGGCAAGTAGAGCTTTTGCCCAAATGAATACCTCTCATTGATCTTTTCTCATTTTACCCATTAACAGGTTTGCCCAGTTTACTGTGGACAATCTCTGTCTCATCCCCTTGAAGTCGGCTTTACCTAAATTTAGAATCTTAGTAGCTGATACGGGTTTCTCCCTTTCAAACACAGCATTGAACTCGATCATATTATAATTGCTATTAGATAAATGTTCATGCTGTTAACTAAATCTGGCTCATTACTCATTATTAAATCTAATATGGCCTGCCCCCTTTTTGATTCTAGGACATATTGTTGAAGAAAGCTGTCCTGAACATGCTCAAGAATTTTGCTACCTTTCTGACATGAGCTCGTCTGTTTATTCCAATCAATATGGAAGTTAAAATCCCCCATTAAAACCACTCTGCCTTTGCTACATGCTTGTCTAATCTCTGCATTTATACATTCTGCCACTTCACAGTTGCTACCAGGGGGCCGATACACAACTCCCACTACAGTCTTAAATCCTTTTCTATTTCTTAATTCTACCCATAAAATCTGCACTGCCTGCTTACCTCTCGTTATATCCTCTCTTAACATTGAAGTAATTTTATCCTTAATCACTAAGGCTGCTCCTCCCTCTCTACCAGTTTCCTTATCCTTCCTATAGACCTTATAACCTGGTACATTCAGTTCCCAGTCCTGACTGTTGTGCAGCCATGTCTCAGTAATGGCTACCATGTTATACCCTCTAAGTTGAATTTGTGTCTGCAATTCACTCAATTTGTTCCTTATGCTCCGTGCATTTATATAAAGACCGCTTATTTGGGCCACAACCTCTAACCTGTCCTTCTGCTCTAATGTTGTTTTTCTCACATATTTCCTATTTCTCTCGCCTGATTTAATTACCTTACATCTTTTCATTTTCCTTTTACCTGTAATGCCTAAAGCATAATTTCTGACTATTACTCTACTCTCTTCCTTTTTGTTTGTTTTAGAATTATTATTTATACTACCTTTTCCACCTGTGCCCCCCTCTCTCTCCCCCTCCCCCATTTACTAATTTAAAGTCCTTGTGACCTCCCTATTTATCCTTTCCGAAAGGACCCTGGCCCTAGCCCAGATGAGGTGGAGCCCATCCTAATGGCACAGTCCCTTCCTGTCCCAGTACTGGTGCCAGTGTCCCATGAAATGGAACCCCTCCTTCCTACACCATATCCATATGTAACTTTACTGTTTTGTAAAATTCACCGATTATACAATTTTGCATTTACAGTCTGTCTTTCAAACTTTGTAGTTACATATCTGGCTGCAGTGCATGGTTTTGGGTGAAGTAGTCTTCCTTCACATATTCCTTAAGTACATATCTGGTTATTGATCTATTCATCTTTATGTCACTATCCCTCTATTACTTATTTTTATTCAGATTTCCTTTCTCCTTCTCAATGTGTATCAAAGAATTTATTTTTGATTATATTTTAGTTTTTTTATGATTAACTAATAAATGTGAATTAACAACTTGTACCCAGTGTGTAATGACCTTAAATTGAAGAGTTCTTTATTCAAACTTGCCTGGATTTGTCAATTAGCTGATGCATGTGTTTTCTGTTTTCACAGCTAAGGCAATTAAATGCCGTTCTAAAGTGCGACTTTGAGTGGGAATGGTTTAGCACATCCTCCTGATCAAAAATATGTTCACTGAGAAAACCAGCACTGCTGTCCCTCAGAAGCCTGGGCAGAAGAAGACAAGGCCTCAGGGTCTTCCATCTCCAGCTCTTTGTTGTGCCTGCGGCCTCTGCATCATGTTAGCGGGGATCAACATCACTCTCGTGGGAGCCTTTGCCTTTGGCACCTTCTTGCCAGTGAACAATCCGCCCATCATTATCGGGCCCATCTTGCTGGTGGTTGCTTTCACCTTCTTTGCGGCCTGCTGCATCTGCAGTCGGAGACCCCCGGCCCATGGCCAAAGGAAGTCCAAACCTGGCTCCAATATTGGAATCATCAAACCTGGTCACGCCACATTTGAGATTGAGACTAGTGAGCACACAGTGCAAGACACGACTGCAGTCCAGCTCAGCCCCACAAACTCACCGGTGTCTTCTAAGAAATCCACCCCAGTCCACGAAAACTCAAAGACATGTAAACTATTTACAATGGACGGCAACAACCCTGGAGCCAAGTATACAGCTGGTGCTGAGTCGATACAACTGAACCTACCCCGGGACTTGGGCTCATCCTCATAGAACTGACCTAAGCTCTGAGTGCAAAACTACCCTCACTATATGATGTCATGGCTAAGTCTCTTGAACCTTTCACCAGCAGAAACCTATGTTTAGATTTGAACAACCTACGCCCCAGACCGTATTGACCTACTTTTCCGTCTGAACTGCAGTCACCTTCATTTTTAAAATTTATTTTGTTTAAACAGTGACATTTTAATGTCTCCTGCTGTTTCCTGAGAGCGAAATGCACATAAACCAGAAGTGATTCAGTAAGAAGTCCTTTTTTTTTAGCAGAACTGTGAAATTTGAAAATGAAAACAAAAGCAACATCTGACTGTAACTTCACCAAGCCCCAAGTCACGTGACTATTGCAAGCGTCTGTGGACATTCTAAGTGCCCTGGTGAAAAGGTCTAATTTGATTGGTTGAGGACTGTATGGACCATAAACAATGTATGCCAAAAATACCGACTTTTGTCACCAGATGTGCATTTTTCTACCCCCGGCGCAAGAGATAATTTGGGACAAAGTACAAGAACCTTTTATTTTAATTCAGATATATCTGATTTAATACAACATTGTAAGAAGATTAACTTTGTAAACAGAGATACATATTTTGGCAAAACCCACTTTCCCCTATATGCTTCAGCATTCATTTTGAAACTCCTACTTTGGTTTATGTACTTTATAGATGCCCTCATTGTGCTGACGTGATTAAACCACTGGACAAAGGAAGCAAAAGTAAGGGGAATAGAGCAAGAGGAGGAATGTGATGATAAGTTTGCTTTATTCATCTTTCCTGTTTATTAGTTATGGATGATAACAGCAGTTGGAGTTCTTTAATGGGGGCAGCCTGAGGGAATGGGAACTGTCCCATGTATTTGCTTGTCCACATTAATACTGAGACATAAACAACGCTATAAAGTAATCGGAAAGGGATAGAAAGAAAAGTATTAGGGAACAGCCAGTGCCAATCAGCTGTTAACTTATAATTATGAATAACATATTTATTATTGAAGGGAATGTGGGGTTGTGAAAGTGCCTGGAAGTTTTGTTTTGTTCAGTTAACTACTTCTGTAGGCAATCTTTCCAATCTGTCATTGTATAAGACATATTATCCATTGTATTTGTCCACACAAAAACCAATTTCAAATAAATGTTTTCTTGTATCTGTAAAGCACAACTAGACATAAATTATTTGTGTAAAAAGGCTAGATGGGCTGAGTGGGGGGACCCTATTACAATCTCTATTATTTACATTTGCTGAGATGCAGTAAGTTCTGAAAACTAACAATGCTACTTTGAATTGAATTTGTTAATAATAGGAAAACCAGAGCCCTGTAATACCGTGTGCTCATCTCAAGTAAGTGTGGGAGTATAAGAGGGTAGTGCTACTGCTTATAGCTCATTCACTAACACTAAGAGTGTCAGAACACAAAGGGCAGAGTTGCTGCACCTGTTGCACCTGGGCATATTGGATTGTGGGGCACAGTGCATTGAAGAAAATAACACATGCAAACTACCACTAACAATGTGATTGTGAGAGGGCAGTCATACAGTGTACAGCCCAGGGCTGCACACACAAACGGTCTCATGCAGGAGATTGTGATTTCTTGTCTTCTTCCCTGAGGATCATGAAAAAAACAAAAAGCAGAAAAAGGCAGGATTATGGGGTGAATAATTATTTTTAAGTTTTTTATGTTGAGAAACCAAAAGAAGAGTCAAGACCTGTAGTACAGGACACCACCAAAGGTTGAAGAGTGAAAATGAGGTAAATTAGAGTGGTGATTTGTTTGGATTTTAATCACCTGAAGTTTGTAGGATAAAGGCAATACTGAGGGGAAAAATAAGTTCCACAGGTTTGAAGTCGAGAAAAAGAAAGAATTTAATTAGATGGTCCAATCAATCTTGATTTCAACACAGTGGGGATGTTGAGAGGAAGAAGAGTGTAGGACAGAATATTGAGAGCTCAGAAGGAACAAGAT
This sequence comes from Heptranchias perlo, assembly GCF_035084215.1. Lineage (NCBI taxonomy): Eukaryota > Metazoa > Chordata > Chondrichthyes > Hexanchiformes > Hexanchidae > Heptranchias > Heptranchias perlo. Next base: position 26,170,558 of record NC_090333.1, read on the forward strand.
AGTATCAACCATAGTATTATTGATAAAATGAAAATAAGAAAGTTTATGACTGAGAGAGGTTGGAGGTTATAAGTGACAGATGGATCACAAGGCATAGATAGGCTTTTTCTTGTATCCGGTCAGTGCTAGTAATTTCCACGAGGGTTCTCCCAATCATCCACCTGTCCACTCAGCTCAGATGCTCTCACACTGACCCCAAAAACCTCAGTGATGTTAGCACTGGAGGCCACTGCTGGGTGCAATCCCACATTAACCACTGGGATTGTATCTTGAGGAATTTTGGCTCGAAGATTTTCATTGCCCCATTGAAGGACATAGAGGAGGTCAAGATGTAGCAATTCAGCCATGCAATGCAGGAGGACTAGAGGCTGCGAACATTTGCCATTTAGCCATCCCTTGTGGCAGGTGTAGCTTGCCGCTTTTAGCTATACTTATGTTTGGACGCAAGTGGGCGCCTCAGGCACCTGGATGTCTCACCTGCAGTTTGTCCAATATACACTCATGTATTTCCATTAACAAGAGGATTGTGGAAGAGCAGTGATACTGCCTATAATGTGTCCACTCTGAATTACTATTCAACTATGAAAAAGAGGACAGTAATACTTTTAAAAATATATCCTCTGATACACCTTGATGTCTCAAAATCAGAATAATTGTTATGTTAAGACTGCTAAGTAAACAATTCCACAAAAAATGATGGGAAGGAAAGTGTATGTTTCATGCTGATGAAGTGAACCAAAGTTGACTATCAGAGAATAACACATATTACTATGGTAATAAGAAGATAATAATTAGATCAAGTGATGATACTAAGGGAAATAAGATATGAGAAACTATGAAAAGGAAATTATGCAATTTAAAAATTGTATGTTAAATTATAGTATATGATGGAAAACATTGTTATGACATAAAATGGTATGGAGCAGCAAGTTTAGTGGGAAATACTTTGAAATGTTTTACTTCTGAAAGATAATGGGGAAGATCTTGACTTTATGCAATAGTGTAAAACGAGTGATAGCGAGTTGGCAGCAATATATCACCAATGGAAATAAAAATGGGGAGAGATGTAAAACGAGCTGCTGACTCGCTATCATCCATTTTATACTATCGCATAAAGTCAAAATCTACTCCATTGGGTGTAAGCAGATTGCAAAAATTACAAAATGAGGACTTGGGTTGACAGGATTACATAAGAACATAAGAACATAAGAAATTGGAGCAGGAGTAGGCCAATCGGCCCCTCGAGCCTGCTCCGCCATTCAATAAGATCATGGCTGATCTGATCCCAACCACAAATCTAAAGAACACAAGAAGTCGGAGCAGGACCCGGCCACATAGCCCCTGGGCCCTCTCCGCCACCCACAGGGCATTGACCGATCCGAACTCAGCTTCATGTCCAATTTCCTGCCCGCTCCCCATAACCCCTAATTCCCTTTACTTCTAGGAAACTGTCTATTTCTGTTTTAAATTTATCTAATGATGTAGCTTCCACAGCTTCCTGGGGCAGCAAATTCCACAGACCTACCACCCTCTGAGTGAAGAAGTTTCTCCTCATCTCAGTTTTGAAAGAGCAGCCCCTTATTCTAAGATTATGCCCCCTAGTTCTAGTTTCACCCATCTTTGGGAACATCCTTACTGCATCCACCCGATCAAGACCCTTCACAATCTTATATGTTTCAATAAGATCGCCTCTCATTCTTCTGAACTCCAATGAGTAGAGTCCCAATCTACTCAACCTCTCCTCATATGTCCGCCCCCTCATCCCCGGGATTAACCGAGTGAACCTTCTTTGTACTGCCTCGAGAGCAAGTATGTCTTTTCTTAAGTATGGAGACCAAAACTGTATGCAGTATTCCAGGTGCGGTCTCACCAATACCTTATATAACTGCAGCAATACCTCCTTGTTTTTATATTCTATCCCCCTAGCAATAAAAGCCAACATTCCGTTGGCTTTCTTGATCACCTGCTGCACCTGCATACCAACTTTTTGATTTTCTTGCACTAGGACCCCCAGATCCCTTTGTACTGCAGTACTTTCCAGTCTCTCGCCATTAAGAAAATAACTTGCTCTCTGATTTTTCCTGCCAAAGTGCATAACCTCACATTTTCCAATATTATATTGCATCTGCCAAATCTCCGCCCACTCACCCAGCCTGTCTATATCCTCTTGCAGGTTTTTTATGTCCTCCTCACTCTCTACTTTCCCTCCCATCTTTGTATCATCTGCAAATTTTGATATGTTGCACTCGGTCCCCTCCTCCAAATCGTTAATATAGATTGTAAAGATATGGGGACCCAGCACCGACCCCTGTGGAACACCACTGGTTACTGGTTGCCAGTCCGAAAATGAACCATTTATCCCAACTCTCTGCTTCCTGTTCGATAACCAATCCTCCACCCATGCCAGAATATTACCCCCAATCCCGTGATTTTTTATCTTAAGTAATAATCTTTTATGTGGCACCTTGTCGAATGCCTTCTGGAAGTCTAAATACACTATGTCCACTAGTTCCCCTTTATCCACCCTATACGTTATATCCTCGAAGATTGGGGAAGATAGTTACAATACTTTGAGTATATCCAATGAATGACCACATATAGATTGCCTGTGTGCATAACTAACACTCATGTCTGTGGTCCAGTGGAACCTATATGCATGGATTGATTCTATCAGAGAAACAGCGGTCCCAAAATTCCCGGGGAAGCATGGGCAGATTGGGGAGGGGTGGCACATCAGGGCCGGAGTGAAACTTCTGCCTGCCAATTCTAAGTACCCTGACCCTGTCCAAAATCCAAGGGTCAGGGGTGAATTAAATGTTAAAAGACAGGTGCTCACGCAGTTTCCAGCACAACTGGGTACCAACCTGACTGAGGTTGGAGGGAGTTATGTCTCTGGTCCACTAACTATTATGCAAATTAGATGACCATACAAATCTAGCAGGGTCAGTGGCATGCCTCACTGTTGGGTGGAAATCTCGCCCGTGTTATGACATTTCTTTCTCCCAAAAGGCAGAAAATCTGTGGCCTGATTCTGTATCCAGTTAATGGGAGTGATTTCTTTCACAGCACAAAATGCAAACTAACATCAGCTACAGCAATACACAGGGAATTTCAGACCAGCCCCACATAACAGATGTAGCACTCAGCTCAAAGATTCAGCTGTAGAGGATCCTTGCAATGATCCTTCTTCCCAAAGTTCTACTTCAAGGCACGTTTGTAGTTTTTCAACAAAGACATTCATTTAGATTAACTAACAATATTTTCTTTTTATTATGTTAAAAATATCAATGGAATTTTGATCAGAAGATTGATGGGTGATCCGATTGAGGTGTTTAAAATGTTAAAATGTTTCAGTAGGGTAGAAACAGAGAAATTATTTCCTCTGGTGGGGGAATCAAGAACGAGGGGACATATTATCATAAGTATCATAGAAGGTACAGCACAGGAGGAGGCCATTCAGCCCATCATGCCTGAGCTGGCTCTTTGTAAGAGCGATCCAATTAGTCCCGTTTCCCTGCTCTTTCCCCATAACCCTGTAAATTTTTTCTCTTCAAATCTTAAAATTAGAGCTAGACCATTTAGAAGGGAAATCAGGAAGCACCTTTTCACACAAATGGTAGTAGAAATCTGGAATTCTCTCTCCCAAAAAACCATGGATGCTGGGACAATTGGAGCTTTCAAGACTGAGATCGATTTGTTAGGTAAGAGTATCAAGGGATATGGAGGTAAGGCAGGTAAATGGAGTTGAAATACAGATCAGCCATGATCTAATTGAATGGTGGAGCAGGCTAGAGGGGCTGAATGGCCTACTCCAGTTCCTATGCTTCTTTGTTTACCTTTATTAAGCTGGATAAATTAAACATTACAGAAAACGGCACAATACAATCATTGAAGCTGGTTTAAAATCCTAAAACTCTTTTCTGATTGCATCATAGTTAATACTAATGAATCCAGAGAGTTATGTAAATTACAGCAGAATATACAAGCAGTATATGAAATGACTCTTCTACCACACACTTAATGCACAAAATGGTGACAGAAAATTACAATTTGAATTGTTTCAGCCAGTCTCATCCCTTTTGATTGGTGTTTTAGTTATTGAGAGTGATTTTTCAACTGTCGGCTGCCCGTTTCTTGCCTGATAAATGGGCAGCCAGCAGTGGAAAACTGGGGGAGCACCTCGGTCGCCTGATAGATGCCCAAGGCCTGGCTAAGTTTTCAGGTGGACTGTAAATGGGTAAACAGCAGCCATGTTTTTGGTGGGAGGCTATTTAAATATGCAAATCAGAGTCCTACATCCATTTGTAGCAGGTGGTTAGTGGCCTAACCAGCAGTTCTTTAAGGGATTGCTGGTTACTTCACTAAAGGGCCCCAAAATGTTTTTTCTTTTACTTTTGTGCTCTTCCTGCCACCACAAAAATACTGTGGCCCACTGCTGGCCTATGCTCAACCCCCCCCCCCCCCCCGCCCACTCCAGGATCGGCTCCCCATTAGGCCCCTCCTGCCAGCTATCTCATTTTGGGAACTGGACAATTTCCGGCCTTCCCACAACTGGCATGCTGCAGTGGAGCGCCTGTTTGGGACCCACAGTTCACCAGCTACATTCAAATGAGGCCCAAACCTGAAAATGGTTTGTGCCTCCTAACATCGGCTTTTCATTCAGATCTATTTATGAATACAGGGTGGATCCCGCCAACAAGCGGGAGGCTGCCGTTGCCAACCAGGGTTCTAGTGGTGCTGCAGCAGGAGCGTAGCTGCTGTAAAGGAAGAAGTGGAGATCAGCTAAAAAAGGAGGGAGAGAAAACAGGGAACTACAGACCGGTTACCCTAACATCAGTAGTAGGGAAAATGCTAGAGTCTATTTTAAAGGATGTGAGAACAGGTCACTTAGAAAATATCAACGGGATTAAACAAAGTCAACATGGATTTATGAAAGGGAAATCATGTTTGACAAACCTACTGGAGTTTTTTGAGGATCTAACTGGTAGAATAGATAAGGGAGAACCAGTGGATGTGGTTTATTTAGATTTTCAGAAGGCCTTTGATAAAGTCCCACATAAGAGGTTAGTGTGCAAAATTAAAGCACGTGGGATTGGCGGTAATATACTGGAATGGATTGAAAATTGTTTAACAGGCAGGAAACAGAGAAGGAATAAATGGGTCTTTTTTGGGGTGGCAGGCAGTGCCTAGTGGGGCACTGCAGGGATCACTGCTTGGGCCCCAGCTATTCACAATATATATCAATGATTTGGATGAGGGAACCAGATGTAATATTTCCAAGTTTGCTGATGACACAAAAATAAGTGGGATCATGAGTTGTGAGGAGGATGCAAAGAGGCTTCAAGGCGATTTAGACAAGTTGAGTGAATGGGCAAATACATGGCAGATGCAGTATAATATGAATAAATGTGAAGTTATCCACTTCGGAAGGAAAAACAGAAAGGCAGAGTATTATTTAAATGATGATAGATTAGGAAATGTTGATGTTCAAAGGGACCTGGGTGTCCTTGTACACCAGTCACTGAAAGCAAACACGCAGGTGCAGCAAGCAGTTAGGAAGACAAATGGTATGTTGGCCTTCATTGCAAGAGGATTTGAGTACAGGAGCAAGGATGTCTTACTGCAGTTATACAGAGCCTTGGTAATACCACACCTGGAGTATTGTGTGCAGTTTTGGTCTCCCTACCTAAGAAAGGATATACTTACCTTAGAGGGAGTGCAGTGAAGGTTCACCAGGCTGATTCCTGGGATGGCAGGAGTGTCATATGAGGAGAGATTGGGTCGACTCGGCCTGTATTCACTCGAGTTTAGAAGAATGAGAGGGGGTCTCAATGAAACATATAAAATTCTGACAGGGCTAGACAGACTAGATGCAGGGAGGATGTTTCCCTTGGCTGGGGAATCCAGAACGAGGGGTCACAGTCTCAGGATATGGGGTAGGACATTTAGGACCAAGATAAGGAGAAATTTCTTCACTCAGAGGGTGGTGAACCTATGGAATTATCTACCCCAGAGGGCTGTGGATGCTCAGTCGTTGAGAGTATATTCAAGACTGAGATCAATAGATTTTTGGACTCTAAGAGAATTAAGGGATATGGGGAATCGGGCAGGAAAGTGGAGTTGAGGGCGAAGATCAGCCACGATCTTATTGAATGGCGCAGCAGGCTCGAGGGGCCATGTGGCCTAATCCTGCTCCTATTTCTTATGTTCTTATGTTCATTTTCCCACTTTTTCCCATATTTGGGGTGGGATAGTGGGGGAAAATCCAGACCTTAGTCTTAGAACAAGGAAAAGCAAAGTACCATTTGGATTTTCAACTGACCAACCAGATCATGATTCCAACAAAAGTTATCTCAAGTCACTGCCCAAATTCAACTCCTCCACCCAGTTCATATAGAGATTGCAACCATTCAAATCCCCACTCTTTCACAGAGACACTCGCTCCTCCTCCAACCCTCTCAAGTTCATACTGGCACTCTACCCTTCCCCCCTCCCCCCACACACAATTCAACCTGTCTTTCCACTCATTCAAAATGACAATCCCTCTCCCCCGTCAGTTCAATCGGGCTCTCTTCTTTTCCTCCAACCCAGTTCAATCTGGTACTCTTTTTCCATCCCCTCCTCTCATTAAAGTTGGCACTCTTCCTTCACCCACCTCCTGTTCAAGCTGGCCCTCTTCTTTCCCAATTACTAAACACAGAGACCGTGAAGGTAATGTTAACTTTTATCGCCGGGCGAGAAACAGGCGAGAGCGAATCGGCAGCATGTTCTACACCAGGCCCTGATTTAGTGTTCCATTGATGTCAAAAGGGCTGCCGATTTGCTATCACTTGTTTTTCAGCCAATGATGAAAGTTAAAATTACCCCCAGTGGAAAAGAAAACCAAGCGGGTATTTAATGGGCATCTAAGTTGCCACCGCCCGTTTTGCGCCCCTGCCAACCTTGAATTTTATCCCCAATATGTTCAAAACATTCTTAGCAGAACAATAAAAAATATTGTTTGATCAAGTTATTCAGCATGACAGAAAAGTACCAATGATACAGGATTCACTGGGGGTAATTTTAACTTTCGTCACCGGCTGAAAAACAGGTGATAGTGAATCGTCAGCCTGTTGGACTTCAATGGAAAACTAAATGGGGCGAGGTGTAGAACAGACTGCTGATTCGCTGTCAATCGTTTTTCGCCCGGCAATAAAAGTTAACATTATCTTCACTGTCTTTGGGTTTAGTAAAACTGAAGGGATTTAATTATATCCCAGTATTATTCATTATCCCTGCAGGAAGGATGAGGTAATGATGCTTTTGTGTGACATCCATGTGGTATTTAATCACTCCTCCAGTTACATCATCAGAAGCATTATTTAACTACTTGACACGGTGTTAACATTCGAGTGCAGTAATCACACTGTTTGACTCCAACATTCTCACTTTGATATTATACTTCAAATGTATTTTATGAGAAAAATTTGAAGCAAATTTATTCAAATTTGTCTTTCATGTGTCTATGCTTCATCAGAAGGTTGATTAAACCCTAAGCGGATTTCATGGGAATATGTCAGGCTTTACTTCACAGTGGAAAACACTTCAATGTGTTATTATTATTTATATTCACAGAAGTCTTAAAGAAGAACAATATTCCTGGAAACAAGATGTAAAACAGAAGTGTAATTGAGTGATGTAGTCAGTTAGTATATTGTCCTTTTCGCCTTTGAACCTGGCTTCAAAAGTTCAACACGTACGGAAAGGTGATAAAGATCTTTCTTTTGCTGATGTTGGATTGGATTGTACATTGTGTTAGAATATTGTTCTTTCATCATTGTACCTGAATTTTGAATATAACCCAGACTGATAGGATGAAAACCTTTCTCTTAAATACCTGTAAGTCAGGCAGTCTCTATTTTGTCACAACATTGTATGGTGACTGTGCAAAATATAAATATAACAGCACAGCACGGAGTTTCTTTCCAAGGTTGGAGTTAATTTATTATTGAAGCATTTACATCCTTCACATTGATAAGCATAAAAGGAGGAGAAAAAAAATTATCAGACTTAAAAACTATAAATGGATTGCCACAAAAAGTCTCTTAACTGCTTTGTAACTGATAGTTTTACACCTGGTACTGACTTGTGTAAAGAAGCAGATGGATCAATGATGCACTTGACACAAGTGCTATCTATGTCATTGATACGACCATGATTTTGAAAATGTCATCCAGGCTCAGTATTCTACAATTTGCCAATCCATGTGAAGAGAAATAAAACAATAAACAATAAAAAACATAGCCAGGGCCCACACTATACCGTGGAGAAATCTCACATTGTGTTTTATCAATTTATAAACGAATTCTAAAGGTTAGAGCCTGTTTATCATTGGATGTCTTTTCCAACAGCAGATTAATTCCAATCCTGTTCAAAGGAAAGGGGTTTGTAAGCAATGGCTCTAAACATGTGTGCTTTTGTGTGTCTCTGTTCATAAATAAGGGGTGATTTTGTGCGGTTTCATTGCTTGTGGCAAGCATAGGTCAGACAATTGGGCTACTGTGTTATAACCCTGTTTCCAACCTAAGCTTGCAGAGCAGCCTGCTGAAATAATTTATAGTACCTACTGGGTAAATGGGAATCGCTCACTGCCATCTGGAACTGTATGCTCATGGATCTTTGTGCCACTCTTGTGCATGTACTCTGTAAACTAACTGTAAAGAAGGAAACAATAATTGAGCACAGGAAAAACTGTGTGGCTAGTGAAGGTGCCAGCTTTTGTTTAACATTTAGATGGCTGTACAAATGATTTACATCTCTTGTACAAATGGTCCAAACAGCACACAACTCTTATATAACATGCATGTGATTCACATATGAGACATGTCCTGTATCAATTTTTAAGTGGTACCCTATAAGGTTTGTACCGGATTTGGTGAGTACTGAATAAATGTACTGTACACAGCAGGTATACAGCAGGCTTCTGTATTGGTAAATAATTTACAGGCATTATGGCATTATATTTCATCTTTTTTAAACTTCCTTTTTTTCAATTTATTAACTCCTGTGTTAGATTTTGAAATCACCTCTTTAGAGCTGTCTGGTGCAACATTACATTCCCAGTTCCTGTGCAATGTGATGTCTCACGTCAAATCATCTTTCAAGGCTTTATTAAACTTTGTAGTAGGAGGAGTTGTAGTATGCTGTGAGAGGTTAGGAGAAACCTCTTTGCAGAGAATGGTTAGAAAGCTTTGCCACAGGGGTTGGTTGAGGCAGAGACCATTTCATCTTTTAAGTAAAAATGGACAAATATTTGAAGCAGAAGATGCAGGGCAATGGGTTTAGTTTTGGATTGTTCCTACAAAGAGCTGGCACAGACAAAATTCACCAAATGGCCTCTTTCCGTGCAGTGAACTTCTATGGTTCCATGTTGTAACCCTTACCCTTCCTAGTTTTGTCAAAGAGACACTTGTATTTCTAGTCTACCTTGTGGTTTATAATTATATTGTAAACATATTCTCTATTCCTCTTCTTTAGGACCTACCATGCCACACATTATTTGAAGACTAAGGAAGTGGGCAGGTGGAATTCTCCCAATTCTATCAACTCTTGCTCCTGAACTGTACAACGCAGATTATCTCTGCTTCTGATGTTTCTGCCATTTCTTCTCAGGGGAATTGTCTCTTCCCAAAATCAGGAACAAACTTTGCGGTGAATCACAAGAAGCAAATCTACATTTTATCACTCTCTGGGGCAGCTCTCTCATCAATCCTTGAGCTGGGGCATTCAGCTGCCCTATTTTTGTACTTTTTACGGGTTAGATATTAATCAGAATTCCTGATTCTAGCCGATAATTATTTGAAATGGAACCTGGTAAAAGGCTTCATTAACTCTTTAGAAGCAAAGTTTATTGTTTGTTTTGAGGCACCAGGCTATACTAGAGTTTGCTTGGTAGATACAACAGCCTATGACCAAGCAGAGAATATTGTGACTTCATTGGAAAAGAGAAGATTGTGCTGTTAAGGTATTCCAATTAATCAGTAGAGGAAGAAGATGCCAATTAGAAGCTGGGGAAAGTGGTGATTAGCTGCAGAATACCAACTGGAATCTCTCTGCTATGAATCCATTCTGCATTGGTTAAAAGTATCCTTGGGTGTGTGTATGTTGATTCATCCAGGTAAAAATAGATACCTTTGAACGTCCAGGTTTTACAACCATCTAATATGAAGAACTTTTATGTGACCAAAGAGAACTCTAAATAGAGCAATTAAATGAACAAGTCAACAACAACTTCCGTGGTATTACGTGAGTATAATGCCTCTCACGTAGGAGAACGGCTAAAAGCAACTAGAAGAAAGCAACACCAAGTAGGGCAGAGGGAAAGTGGGAGGTGGGGGGATGAAAACATGAATTAAAAGCGATAGGATTTTATGGGTACATTCACATTGTAATTAGTGTCTGTGTACAGTGGTTTTGCTTCACAATGAAGCTGCAGTTAAAGCATAAATGTAGCATGAATACAGTGTCAGGGCCTTGAAACTGGAGTGAATGAAAGCGAGACTCCTTAAAGGAAGGAGTCTCACTTCACTTTGCTTTGGATTCAGTCAGGCCTTGACAGTAAATTTACACTGCACAAGTTAAACATGAATGCAAAGCCAAAACTGCTTGGCACCAATGCCAAAACTTGTAAACTGGGATATTCCCCACTGTAACTCCAGGCAGAACAACAGGCGGCAGTGATGGGGAACATAGAATGTGTCAGCTCTAATATGGGTGGGCATATTCAAAAGTTACACAAATAATATGTCATACAACATTTTCCCTATCATTTGTACCATTGCACGCATCTAGGATTCCTTTGGGAGAGGTGGGGGGGAGGGGACTTAAAATTTAAAGGCCCACCCTGCCTAGTGTAATCGATCATGGGGAGATTGACAACATTGGTCAAGGTGGTATTTTTCAAACATCTTTTACTAAATTCTTTTAGGGCATCCCTAGAGGCCACTGGCTATGCTACACTTCGGCAGGCACACGAGTCCTGCTGCAGCCGTTTCTCTTCCCCCTTCCCCACTCCCTCCCCCCCACCCCTGCCAGAGGTGGGAATCCCACCAAAGTGAAAAAATTCAAATTAGTTCATTCCCAGAGAATTGGGCAGGGTTGGAAAGGCAGCAGGTCAGGGGCAGTTAGAAACCCCGCCCCATCGAGTTTAAATTGGGATGTGCCCGGATGGAAAATGCAAATGCACCTTTAGAGGTTTTTGAAAGAAGTGGCAAGGTGGAATAATTTAGAGAAGTTTCACAAGGTTAGGGCATAGTGACTGAAGAATGAGAGCAGGGAACAGGCAGTACGCCAAGAGGAGAGGAGCCAAGGGACTGTGGCTGAAGGTGGGGCCAAAGATGGAATTGGTGACGAAAGCAAGGATTTTGAAATATTTGTGAAAGATGCAGAAGGGAAAGCCAGTAAGGGTGGCATTTAAGAAGTCAATCCTCAACGTATTAAGGCAGACGTGTCTAAGCTACAGCCCCTGAGCCACATCTAGTCAACAAAGCCTGTACAACTCAACTGTACCTGTGTTTATATTTCTTACTTTGTGGTTTATCCTGTTCGAATTTTATGAGCCTGAAGATTTGGAAAGGACTCTTCTTACTACTCTTGCCTCATTGTACATCAATTCTATATCGGAACACCATGATCTGTTAGGCTTTGTAACTTGAGATATGTGCAAGTTAATGGGAACATTGATTTAAACAAAATGAGGCCAAAAGCCCATTGGTCCATGTGCCGGTGTAAGTGTCCTAATGTGACCGCTGGGAACCACTGCCACTGACCCTGCCAAACTTTCCTGGCTGGAACCATCGAAGGCTGTCACTTGCTTACAGACCCGTTTAGCCCCTTCTCAAGAAGGCTGATAGGCTCTTTGAAATTTTTAATCTCAGCTGGAGCTGAACAGGCTGCTTGTGTGACTGACCTCCACGAGTTCTTCTCCCCCCACCCCTAGCTCTGGTAAACACCTGAGATGTACTTGTAGTGGCATAGTCTCCCAGCAGGCACATCTTAGTGTAGAAGATGGGTTTGAAAAGTCTAGAGCATCCACTTCAATACGTTTAAGGGTGAAAGTAGTGTTAATCTGAGACACCTGTTTCTCTGACAGTTTAGTCTGGGCTGCGGCGTTATTAGTCTGAGATATCTGGTTCCCTGACAGTTTAGGTTGGGGAGCAAGAGCTCTTCTGAGTCTGAGATGTACATTTCCCCGATAGTTCAGGCAGGGGAAGGGATTAGTAGTCTGAGACCTCCATTTCCTAAATAGTTTAAACTCAAAGAGAAGGGGGTGAGTCTTAGGCATTCATTAATGACTCTCTTGCGTTTGTACTGTTATTAACTTGAATTGTGTTGTCTTCTGTACGAGTAACAGTAGCAAGATATGTGGAAGGGACACAGGACACTGCACAGTCAATCACTATAAGCTTTACTCACAAGGGGATTTTCAACTAGGTTGAGACAACACATGGTATAAAACAATAAAATCATTCAACAATGATAGTTTATTTTGGGAGCCATAAAGGATATTGATGACATAAAAGAACATAATGCATCACCAGTGTGTTCAGAAAGCTTCAAGAACTGCAAGGAAATACTGTATTAGTAAATAGGTTACTGTAGCAACAAAAAGGATTTAAGGCACACAGTTCCTGATTCCATTTAGAAAAATCATTAGTTGGTGAATTTATCGCATCACGGTCAGAGATAAAAGATGCTATCTGACACCCATCGAGGCTCTAAATCTTTCCAAACCTATGCAGATGTCTAGACCAGGTAACTGAGATCTCTTAAAGCCCTCTGAAAAGACAAATAAACAAAAAGAGGTAGAATAATGTACAAAGAGAGAAAGGGCCATGCTAGAAAGAGATGAAAGAAGAGGAAATGAATAACAAGAATTATCTTCAATGGAAGCTTCCCTCTTACACAGTGATAAGGAAGTATGGTACAGTGTGATACTACCATGTGCATACTCACAAACAGCTTTATTTTGGATTAATCACAGCATCAAAATGCTGAGAAATTGAACTTTTTTTCACTTGGGTTAACAGTAAGCCCTCCCAGGTCATGTACAGCATGAGTTAGGATAGAGGCTCAAACTAAAGCTCCATCTGTTCTGTTTCAACAAAGTGCTTTAACTACAGCTTCAGAACAGCTCCCCTTATTGAGATCCCAGTGTGGCATTTCCATTTGACACACCAGCCATCCATGCCATCTATCTACATTTAAGCAATGCCACAATAGTTCATCTAATAATTATGGGGCTGAAAACTGGTGGCCCCTTCGGCAAAAGTTTGGCAAGGAGTCCAACTATCTCGGATGGCCTTGTGAGGCAGAGATTCCGCTTTCCCTCCACAAGATCATCGACATAGGAGTTTTCACGCCCCAACCTTGAGTTGAGACTCAAGGCAGTGTCAGTACTGTTCACCAACACCTGGCAGAAGTGAAGCCCACCAAAGGGCCCAGGCTGGGATCAGGGCCTGGAGCTCTGAAGATAAGGGGCAATTTTTGTTCTATTTTTAAAGTACCCCCTGACACAGGGGGCCACAAGGGGCAAGATATGTACCTTTCCGGAGGAGGGGGCCCAGAATCCCCCATCCTTGCTGGCAATCTCGGCATTTTGAAAGGGCGAAGAGGCTGCCACAGATGTGCCCCCAAACCACCAAAGGCCCAACATCTCCCTCTGACTCTGTGAACGTTGGTGGGGCCAATGGTGGAGACCACAGGCAGGCACGTCCCAGCAGTGCATCTCCCCTCCCTGTCCCCAGATTTTCAGGCCCTATATATTAATAATGTTCAGAATTTTAGTTCAGCAATTGCCTCAAAACTCAAAGACTCTGGTACCTGCGAAACCTCATCTATCCGATCAGTTCATCATCTCCACTCAATCGAGGATAAAGCGGGCTACAACCATCCATTACACCATTTCAGTTCTGAACATTATGAGTGCCCTTCTACTTCCTCGTCCAAAAGCTTTTGAAGACTTCTTTCACTCTCCTCTGTAAATATTGCCGCAAAGTAGATATTAAGTTCTCCTTACCACTCTTTATCTTTTTGTAGATGATGTTATTTCTCATGATTCACTTTTGTGTCACTATCTTTAACTTTGTTGTATGCTGCAGTCTTTATCTTCAGTCTCATCTGACTGTTCATTCATGGAACCATGAATAAAGACATGTTGGCCTAGAAATTCGGGCACACCCAAATTTGGGCACGTGGGGGAGGTGGTGAGGAGACCCTGATACTGGGCCTTGGGCCTCATTTCTGTGGAATCGGTGAGCTGCCCAGAGCTGCTGATGAAGTGTATTTGAAGATTGGACCACTGCAACATTGGAATACTCTACATTCAGGTAAGTATACTTAAAAAACTTACCTTGTTGGTTGTTGCCTGCAGTGGTCCCTTTAAGGGCCACCTGTTAGGCTGCACGTAGGCCTGGTTTTCCTGAGTGATGGCATCGTCTGCCTTAGAGCAAACCAATCTTGCAGTGAGAATTCAAACAAACATTAGGCCCCTTGTTTGCATATGAAAAGAGCCTAATTTCTGATTCAGGCATCGGCACTTCATGCTGATTTTTTGGCATTTACCAATATGGGGGGTGGCGCATTTCTGACTCATAATTAGCGTGGGCTTCCTGCCCGTCATATTGGAGCTCTGGAGGCCTTTTAGCACCCCAAAAATGGGTGCTGCTGGCTGAATGTCTAGGCCAGTATCTTTGTTTCTCATTGGAATGTTCCTTGACTGTGCTGTACCAGTCTCACACTAATATTACCCACTGTTGCTCCAGTGTTTAGTAGTGAACTTCTCCCTCCAATTTATCCAGGCTATATCCTATTTCATCCCTCTGTAGGTGCTCTTCTCCAGTCAATCAACTTGTTTTTGACTCTGTATCCTTCAATAATTTAACATTAAAGTGAATTGTGTAATAATCGCTCATCTATAATTTTTCTCGTATCTTCATGATACTCCCCATTTCTCCCCATTTAAACTCCCCATAAGGTGTGTTCTCCCAATCTTTCTTTGGATGGTTGAAGTCTCCCAGTATTGCTGCTCTTTTATTTCTACATACCTCTCTGAGCTGTCTGCAGATTTCCTCTTCAATTTCTTTTAAACAATTTGATGACCTCTGAACCTGCAGCAGCTTAAAGGGGCAAGCAGCCTGGATGGTTTAAAAAAATTGCAATGATTAGGAGAAACTGGCCAAAATCTACCTATCTGCAAGCATGCACATCAATGGGCCCTCCACTGACTCAACTCCCTGCTTTGCTCATTGAAACTATTTCTTGTGTCGCGCCTCGCCTAGCAACGCACAAATCCTATATTGTTCTGACATTCCTAACGTTCAGGTTGCTAGAGTAATAATGATGGAAAATGTAAATTATGAAGTCATTATCACACCATTCCAATACATTCACATAGTAGTGGCTGGGTGCTGCCAGCATCTGTTGAAATCCATAATTTCCGGCGGAACAGCCGACACACGCAAAAGTGGATGAAGATCCAGGGTAACCGGTCCCCGGCTCATTCTCTGCTGTTGCCTGCTCCAGTACCTTGAGAATACCAATGAAAAGGCAGAGGAAAATCTTGCCTTTTATCTGCACAGAATCACTTGCAACACATTTCCTTTCTAATGATGAATCCTTTCTTTAATAAGTAATACTACCCCTCCCTTTCTTTTCTGCTTTCTCTAACTCATCTAAAAATGCTGTACCCTGGAATTACAGCTCCCGGTCATGCCCTTGATGAAGTCGAGCTTCAGTTAAAGCAATGCCATCATTTCTACTGCAATTACTCTTTCTAGTTCCCCAATTTTAATTCTTACATTTTTGCATTAGTCTACATATACTCTAGCCCTTTATTCTTGTTGCTATTTGTAATTCTTTCTCCTTCCCTACTTTTCTTTTTCTCACTGCTCCACTTTTGTCTGTCTGTCTTTTGTCCTCTCTAAGACAAGTCTCACTATCCAACCTTTCTGATCTAGCTGAATATACTCACATAAAAATAACATTTACAAGAAATAATAAATAATTCTGAAAAAAAAACATTAAATTTACTCGTAAATTGTATCTTAGAAATGCCTTCAAATATTGTCCCACGCACAGGCCTGCATCCTGGAGTTTGATTTCTCTGCATTCTCCAACTTCCAAAATGTACTGAGGCTTTGCCTGAATGAAGAGGCTCAGCCAAATAGTGGATTCTTTTTCCACCCTGGTGGACGGTTCTCAGAATATGCCAGGGCCACTGTGCATGGCACTGCCAGCATGCACTCAAACCTACTACCTTCCATTGAGTTCAGTACAGGATGAGGAGAGAGGGGCTTACAAATAGGAAGTTATGGGATGCTCTGTGAATGGCCATTCTTCCTGTCAATCATACAAAAATATTATTTCGCTTAAATACACATCCTGATATTCTAAGCATTTTTCTTTCAGATACAGCCTTTCAACTAGAAATCAGATCCAGGGAGAAAATCATCTCTTAAAACAGCTGTAAGCACAATATACTGTGTTCCTAGCACTATTAAAATGTTAAGCTCTTACTTCTGTAGAAGTGCATGGTTTTTAGTTTTAAAATTCTGCTCTACTCACTATCCTGCCATCCCCCCCAGCTTTTCCCCATTCCCCATGCCACTGGTCCACGTCACTCCACCTTCCCCATTTTGCTGCATTTCCCAACAATCCTAATGAGCTCTACTCCCCAGCCCCACTCTGCTGCCTGGCCTGGCTCCTGAACTGAGCTCCACTCCCCAGTCCCACTGTTCTTCATGGCCTGGCTCCCCAACTGAGCTCCACTCCCCAGCCCCACTCTGCTGCCCGGCCTGGCTCCTGAACTGAGCTCCACTCCCCAGTCCCACTGTTCTTCATGGCCTGGCTCCCCAACTGAGCTCCACTCCCCAGCCCCACTCTGCTGCCCGGCCTGGCTCCCGAACTGAGCTCCACTCCCCAGTCCCACTGTTCTTCATAGCCTGGCTCCCCAACTGAGCTCCACTCCCCAGTCCCACTGTGCTGCTTGGCCTGGCTCCCCAACTGAGCTCCACTCCCCAGCCCCACTCTGCTGCCTAGCCTGGCTCCCCAACTAAGCTCCACTCCCCAGTCCTACTGTTCTTCGTGGCCTGGCTCCCGAACTGAGCTCCACTCCCCAGCCAGCTATTTTCCACTCTCTGTCCCCCTCCTTTGCTCTACTCCTCGGTAGCTGTGATCTAATTCCCAGCTTCCTGCTGTGTTCCACTCCCCAGCCTCTGTACTCCACTTCCTGAACTGCCATGTTTTCCACTCCCCAGTATTCCCACTGTTCGCCACTCCTCATTACTCCACTGTGCTCAGAAGGAGACCACCCTAGATGTCACAACCATGCTCCAGAGGACAGACCTTTGCACAATCCCAATGGAAATCAGCTATTATCTAATAATCAGAGATGAAGCTAGTTTAAATTCCTGTCTCACAGATCTTCAGAAGTATTATAAGAATGTAAATCTATTGTCAGAAAGATGCCTTTGGGCTAACTGCCAGCTATGGAAAGGTACTCTTCATTTAGATTCTTTCCAAACTGAGGATTTTAAAACATGTTTATTTTTACAGTGTCAATCTGTCGCAGAGATAGACACTAAGACACATTATTAAAGCATAGTGTTTTCAAAGCAATAACTGAGGCAATTCTGTGAGTTGACTGGAGGTTGATATTAGTTCCTGTTTCTAGGCTTGAATAAATGATGCAAGCAAGAGAATCTTGAATAGTAAATCTTTACATAGCCATCTGTACCTCACATGAATCATTTCAAAAATTGATCTCAAAGATGCTATTTCAAAAGTGCAGCCCATGGTATTTAAAATTATGTGTACAGTTTACAGTTTAGTTGGCAGCAATTTTGTGGTTTGGGGTTTTCTGTATCCTCAGTGCCTCAGAATAAAATTCTGTGCTTTAGGTGACAGGCCATAATGAGTAGCATCTGCAAGTCCAGAAGTTGTGAATCAGCTGTTCCCACAGGATTAAGTAAACGATAACAAACAAATTAAACTATGGCCCTGACAACTAGAGTTGCTAAGCAACAGGCCCAAGTGCCCACCTATTGAAAGTTTCATTTATGTCAGAAAGATTTTAAATTCAATCTCAAATAATAGGCAAGCATCTCACAGCATCCAAGATACAACTGCTATAGGCAATATACTCAATAGGATTTATTCTTCTTCAGTAAATATTATTTAGTTGACTAGAGATTGAAAAGTATTGTATCTATGTTTGTCTGTATATAT
The DNA here is from genome assembly GCF_035084215.1 of Heptranchias perlo. Lineage (NCBI taxonomy): Eukaryota > Metazoa > Chordata > Chondrichthyes > Hexanchiformes > Hexanchidae > Heptranchias > Heptranchias perlo. The sequence goes on from NC_090333.1 coordinate 26,188,822, forward strand.
TAAGGCTGTATATATTAAGGCATTTTCACATCGTTCACCTGAGGAAGGAGGTAGCCTCCGAAAGCTTGTGAATTTAAAATAAAATTGCTGGACTATAACTTGGTGTTGTAAAATTGTTTACAATTATATTAAGGCTGGTTTCCTAGTTAGCTGAGACACTTTGGTTCTGGGTAAACACATGCTGCAACAGTGTAACACCAGGACTGAGGATTTCTTGAGGTAATCTCACATTCTTTGAGGTAAGGGATGTCAGTACTCATAAGTGGAACATTTTTCTACATTTTACGCTCAGTATCAGAATCAAGCACAGATGTCGAGTAAAGGTCCTTTTACTCTACCCTAAGGATGTGCTATAACAGTAATGAATAACCAGTATGATTACCCAACTGCAATAGTCTAAGATTTTAATTTTCTATACCAGACATTCTGTAGTCTCTGAATCAGATTAACAATTAATGTTGAATTACAGTTAGATTGTACTGTGATTTAATGTGCTTTTACTTAGGACTACTATAATTGCCAGAGAGAGGAGATTTTCATCCAGTCACTCTGGCTTGGATTCAAAAGCTAGTGTTGCATTCAATTGCACCATCTAGTCCTCACAGAATTGAGGCATTAAACGTAGATACAGGTAGTTGGCCTAGAAATTCTATGGTTCCGCACACATTTTACAGGCAAAAATTGGCAAAGTAGAGTGCCGCCCACCAAAACAGTAAAGCCTCAAGTATAGGCATTCAGGGCTCGTGCCTGAAATAGGCATTAAGCTCTTTGCATATGCAATCAGGGGGCTTAATGCCTGTTGTCGAACTCCTTCCCACTGGGGCCAGCTGCAATCAGGATAACCAAGTCCACATGCAGCCTAACCAGCGGTCCTTAAAGGGACTTCTGGAGGCCATCACCAAAAAGGTAAGTTTCATAAAGAATACTAACCTGAATGTGGAACCGCTCCTCGGCTCCACAGCAATCCCAAAGATCACTGCCGGCCCCCACTCACCCTCCCCCTCCTCTCACGACTTGCCTCTGGGCCGTTGGCAGCATTGCAGTGGCCTGAAATTGAGGTCAGCTTTGCTGGTCTATCCGCAGTCATCTGCCGCTTGCCGGTCTAATTTAAGCGAGGCCCAAGATTCAATTTCGATCGGCCTTTGGGTCTACCTGTTTCGGCGCAGAGTTCGTTCCCTGTTCCCTGTGCCCAGTTCTCACTGGCAGGCTGGCACTTTCCAATTTCACCCCTTATTTTTTTTAAATTCCTTCCCAGCTCATAGAAACCCCTCAGACAGGTAAGTCCTTGCTGTATTCCTCGGGAAAAAATTGCTTATGTTCTGTTGTAGTGCAAGATAAGGTTTGCAACAAATTTGAAGATTACAAGGCCAATTCAGTCACAAAAACAGAAGCCGTCTAGCATAGAAAATAGGGAAACACAAACTAAATTTAAAGAAAATTTCCAAAGAGAGGAATGGAAAATCACATGGACAATTCTGGTACAGTTCTGGTCACCCTATTATAGAAAGGATATTATTAAACTAGAAAGAGTGCAGAAAAGATTTACTAGGATGCTACCGGGACTTGATGGTTTGACTTATAGGGAGAGGTTGGATAGACTGAGACTTTTTTCCCTGGAGAGTAGGAGGTTTAGGGGCGATCTTATAGAAGTCTATAAAATAATGAGGGGCATAGATAAGGTAGATAGTCAAAATCTTTTCCCAAAGGTAGGGGAGTCTATAACGAGGGGGCATAGATTTAAGGTGAGAGGGGAGAGATACAAAAGGGTCCAGAGGGGCAATTTTTTCACTCAAAGGGTGGTGAGTGTCTGGAACGAGCTGCCAGAGGTAGTAGTAGAGGCGGGTACAATTTTGTCTTTTAAAAGGCATTTGGACAGTTACATGGGTAAGATGGGTATAGAGGGATATGGGCCAAGTGCAGGCAATTGGGACTAGCTTAGTGGTATAAACTGGGTGACATGGACATGTTGGGCCGAAGGGCCTGTTTCCATGTTGTAAACTTCTATGATTCTATGATTCTATTCTATAAAAGCACTGTGGGAAAATGAAAACAAATGCAAGTAGAAGATGAAGATTAAAAAAGTAAGGTGAGAAAAAGAAAGCAGCTTGAGTTTTGAAGAGAGAGAGCCGCAGGCAATCAAATGTGACTTTTCCATTGCTGTACCACTTTCATATTGGTTCCTACAGGCATAAATTTTCTTTTTTTGGAGAAAGTGACACATTTTGGTGAAATTACATCACACTACCTTGTGCAGACAGAGGTTGTTAGACACATTAATACTGATTTTAACCTAACCCGCCCGGCTGTTTTACGCCCCACTCAATTTTACACTCCATTGACTTCCATGAAGCATAAAATCGGGCGGGATGTAAAACGGGCATCCTACCAGAACCCACCTCATTCCCGTTGGACGGGTTAGGTTAGAATTGGGGCTAAAATTCTCATTCTTGTTTTCAAATCCCTCCATGGTCTTGCTCCTCCCTATCTCTGTAACGTCCTCCAGCCCTACAACCCTCCGAGATCTCTGTGCTCCTCCAATTCTTGCCTCTTGCGCATTCCCGATTTTAATCGCTCCTCCATTAGCAGTCGTGCCTTCAGCTGCCTAGGCCCTAAGCTCTGGAATTCCCTCCCTAAACCTCTCTGCCTCTCTACCTCTCTCTCCTCCTTTAAGACGCTCCTTAAAACCTACCTCTTTGACCAAGCTCCCTGTCCTAATATCTCCTTACATGGCTGGATGTCAAATTTCGTTTGATAATCCCTCCTGTGAAGCGCCTTGGGACATTTTATTACTGTTGTTGTATTGAGTTTAGAACTTCTCCTAATGGTGATTTTCAAAGGCTTTCTGGTTCTGTCTTGGTGCCAGCACAGTGGACTTATTGCAGTACTTTGCACATTTTAGTTACTTTTCTTAAAAAGACAGTTTAGACTTTTTTTTAAAGTAAATTAATAAAAATAGAATTGCTGTAATAAACATGGACAAGAATGTATTGCTTTTCAATGACAACTAATAATGTTGGCCTTGTGAATTGGAATTTCCCAGCACTGGACCAATATTTCAGCTCATTGATAATTATGTGACCACACACCAACCTCAACCTATTCAACACAGTACTCACATCTCTCTAGTATATATAATGAAAAATAAATATGAAGTAGAGCATGGAAGTTCATGTTAGAACATTGAAGCTATTAATAGAAACTTGATAATGTCAGTTGGTATGTAAGGTAATTTGAGACAAGTCGACAAGCTAATCAAAATCATTGCTCTAGCGGTGACCTGTTTAGACTCAGCTACTGGTTTGTCAACAAGTTTTATATTAATGATGATCTATTTGATAAAACTAGAAACAAATAATTCTTGAATTTCCTGCCATCTCAGGACAGATTTTTTGGATACCATTTTGAAAGTGGTACAGCCATATAACTGTCTCAGTAATCTGCTTCTCCTCGCCTTCCAAACCTGCAGCATCTAGTCTGTCCTTGGATCTGCAACAGGTCTTCTTCTCTCACTTTTCTGGTGGCATGGAGCTCTGCTGGCTAGCAGCACTGCTTGGCCCTTAGTGCTGCAGTTTTTGAACGACCTGACTTGCAGGAGTAGCCTTCTTAAAGGTGAGTACCACTTTTTACTTTTAGGTTTGAGAGTTGAAGATACCATTAATATGTTGCTTTATCTGAACTTTTATTGTTCCATTAAATTTTATTTCTGTTTATTTTTGATTTTTTATATTGCAAGATTTTGATTTCCAAATCTGTCATATGTCTAGCTGCTATGTCATTCGCAGCAACCAAAATGGCCAGGATTGGAATTGCTTCGAGGGTTCAAATGGCCCTCTTAGATTTGGTGGATGAAGAGCAGTTACATAGAATTACATAGAATGTATGGCACAAAAACAGGCCATTCAGCCCAACAGGTCCATGCCGGTGTTTTTGCTCCACACGAGCCTCCTCCTACCCTATTTCGTTTAACCCTATCAGCATATCCAATATTCCTTTCAACCTTCTGTGTTTATCTAGCTTCCCCTTAAATGCATCTAACTCCTTGTGGTAGCGAGTTCCACATTCTAACCACTCTCTGGGTAAAGAGTTTCTCCCGAATTCCCTAATGAATTTATTGGTGACTATCTTATATTTATGGCCCCTAGTTCTGGTCTCCCCCACAAGTGGAAACATCTTTTCGATATCTCCCTATCAAACCCTTTCAGAATCTTAAAGACCTCTATCAGGTCACCCCTCAGTCTTCTCGTTTCTAGAGAAAAGAGCCTCAGCCTGTTCAATCTTTCCTGTTAGGTATAACCGCTCAGTTCTGGTATCATCCTAGTAAATCTTTTTTGTATCTTCTCCAGTGCCATATAATATGGAGACCAGAACTGTGCACAGTACTCCAACTGTGGTCTAGTCAAGGTTGTGTACAAGTTTAACATAACTTCTCTGCTTTTCAATTCTATCCCTCTAGAAATGAACCCCAGTACTTTGTTTGCTTTTTTTATGGCCTTATTAACCTGCATCACTACTTTTAGTGATTTTTGCGTCTGTACCTGTAGATCCCTTTGCTCCTGTACCCCATTTAGACTTTTATTATCCAAGCAGTATGTGGGCTCCTTATTCTTCCGACCTAAATGTACCACCTCACACTTACCTATACTGAAATTCATTTGCCAATTATACGCCCATTCTGCAAGTTTACTAATGTTTTCCAGTATTTTGTCGCAGTCCTCCTCAGTATTAACTATACTCCACAATTTGGTGTCGTCCACAAATTTTGAATTTGTATTCTCGATTCCTGAGTCCAAATCATTCATGTAAATGGTGAACAACAGTGGGCCCAGCATGATCCTTATGGAACACCACTTCCCACCTTTTGCCAGTCCGAGTAACTACCTTTAAACCCAACTCTCTGCTTTCTGTTTTGTAGCCAGCTTGCTATCCATTCTGCTACTTGTCCCCCAACTCCACATACTCTGACCTTAGTCATGAGTCTACTATGCTGTGCCTTATCGAAGGCCCTTTGAAAACCCAAATATATTACATCTACTGCATTACCCTTGTCTATCTTTTCTGTTACTTCTTTAAAGAATTCATTAAGGTTGGTCAAGCATGACCTTCCCTTCTGAAATCCGTGCTGACTAATCTTCATTATATTTTCAGTTTCTAGATGTTCATCTATTAAACCTTTAAGTAAGGATTCCATTATCTTTCCTACCACCAGTTAAGCTAATTGGTCTCTAGTTCCCTGGACTTGTTCTATCTCCTTTTTTAAATGTAGGAATCACATTAGCTGTCCGCTAGTCCTCTGGCACTATTCTCCTTTCTAATGAATATTTATATATATGTAATAGTGCCTCTGCTTTCTCTTCCCTAACGTCTTTTAATGTACGTGGATGTAATCCGTTCAGACTGATGGCTTTATCCTCTCTAAGTTTGATTAATTTATCAATTATCTCCCCCCTTTCTATCTTAAATGTCTTTATATCTTTTTTGATCTCTTATTCTAATGTCATGCCCACCTTGTTAGTCTCCATGGTAAATACTGAGACAAAGTAGTTATTTAACATTTCTGTCATTTAGCTGTTATTACCTGTGAGTTTATTGAGTGCACCCTTTAGTAGCCCTATCCCTATCATGATTTTTCTTTTGTTATTTATGTGTCTGTAGAATACTTTACTATTTCTTTTTATATTCCTTGATAATTTAATTTTGTAGTTTCTCTTTGCTTTCCTCATTGTTTTTTGACTTCTTTCCTAAACTCTTCATATTCCCTTTTATCATCCTCTCCTTTGTTGTCTGTGTACTTAGAGTATGTCTCTTTCTTTAGTTTCAATTTTGCCCTTATTTCTTTATTCATCCATGGTGTTTCATTACTGGCTAGTTTGTTCTTGCTTTTTAGTGGGATATATTTCTCCTGGACTTTATTGATCACCATTTTAAATGTTTCCCACTGCTGTTCTTCTATTTCTTCGTTTGTCAGTAAAATTTTCCAGTTTATTTTCCCTAGTTCCATTCTCACCCACTTAAAATCAGCTATTTTCCAATTTATTACTTTGGCCTTTGTCTTACTTATGCCCTTCTCAATCTTTATCTTAAACTTTATTATGTTGTGATCGCTATTGCCTAGATGGTCTCCTATGCTTACTTCTCCTATCCGTTCTGGTTCATTTTCCATTACTGGATCCAGCAGTTGGGCTTTTTACATACTGGGTAAGAAAGGGGTTCTGCACACATTGTAAAACTCCATTCCCTTTGCCTCTTTACCTACCTCTTCTTGCTAGTTTATTTGGGGGTAGTTAAAATCTCCCATGATTATTATTCTCTGTCCTTTACTCATTTCACATATTTGCTTACATATTTCTTCCTCCACCTCCTTTCCACTATTAGGTGGTGTGTAGTATACCTCAATTGTTGAGGGACAGAAAGCCAAGTGTATGCATTACGTACTCATCCATCCTAACCCCAGGACCCACATTTATTTACACAGAAGTTCTTCTTGGGTATGTGTTGGGCATTCTTGCTTCAAAAAAGGGGCTGTCATATAATTATGGGATCTCTTACAAACTGACTTGCAGATAATTTGTACCACCGCAATGGCTCTTCCTATGGACATATATTAAAAACTTACAATACTGCACCTTTCCAAGCCATCACCAGTGACATATTATTAAGTCAGTCATCCACAAATGCATCAAGCAATTGACCAAGTCCTTAACATAAATTTTACAAGTACCTGCCCATAATGAGGAACCTCACATGTCTGTGATTATGCATGTCACTGTCTGTGATTATGCAATATGTGCTGATGGTGGACAAGGCTTCTCACTGTTGGCACATACTTGGAAAACTACAGCTTTTTTTTTCTGGGCTGCACAAAAGGTTCATCACTTTCCCTGTGGAAAGGAGGTATCAGCTTGATGGGACACAGAATGTCTCCCAGGTGCTAGGGTTCTCATGGTCTGTACACACTGTTAAGTCTGGTGCCATCTTTTGACAAGCAATGTGCACTGCTGTCTTCTGGGGAAGGTGCCCTGAAATACCAGCCAGGCAACCCTTGTCATACCCATTAAAAGCAGCAGCATGAACCTTTTGACATACGTCTAACAGGAACTGGGCACTTCATCGTACTGCCACTCGCCCACACATTTTGATTCGTGCCTCCACAAGTTGGTTTCTTTCATTTTGTTTTTGCCTGTCACTTCTTCTCCTTACTCATCAGCCTAGGTAAAGGTTGACAAATATTTAAAATTCATTCTTTATTAAGGCTAAAAACATTTGAAACCACTGGCCTTTAAGTGGGCTTATTCCTTTAAATTTGAGCTGCGAGCTGTCCTCTGTTGGGCTAGCTGCCAACACAAGGCTAACGTTTTGCTGGCAGATTATGTCAATTATTCAAATGAGCTGAAATTAGACACAGTTACCTCAGTGCACTGTGACCTAAGTTAGGACCAGCCAGTCATTCCTGTCATGTCTCGGAAATATATGGCTCTGGTCTAAACATGCAGCCAGAAAACTTAATGGTCAATGTTTGCTACAAAATTAATCTGCTTATTTATTTGCCAACTAACTATTGATCTGACGATATTATAAACAAAATATATTTCTCTGTCCACAAACTAATCATCAGCTAATTTACCGACTAATTTTTAGAAATTGTCAGCAACCTCTGTGGCTTTGCATACTAAATAGCCCATAAAACCAACCTACTTTTTTATTCACAGAATTAATTATCAGTCTCAAAAAACAAGCTGACACATTTAGCAACATTAAATGAGTCACTTCAGAATGACTTCGTGTAAATTTATTCTTTAATTTGTGCAGATTTAAAAGGTTGTTGATGGTTAATTTAATGAGAAAGGCTGTTTGATTTGGGTTATTGGCAGCTTTGATAAGAAGCCATTATCTTTGAAGCTAGCATCTGTGAGGTCGCGGCAAAGGTTGGTAAGGCCTGTGGCATATTTATTCACTTATTTTAATGCTCTCTCCTGATTTTCTCCTTCAATTTTCCCCCTCTCTCTTCGCCTGAAGGTATTAGCTGTCTCATTGAGGTACAGTTCCAGGGATATCAGGCATCCTCCAGTAACTCCCCCAGATGGCTGCTATTCATGTTTAGGTTCTGGCAGGCAGCAGGTAATCTGACTGTGGAATACATCCCAGCTGAGCCTGATCTTATCCTCACCTGGCACCCAAATTTGTTCACCTCCAGTAGGGGGCGTAGTGATCAGGTGGGAAACCATGGCTGATTTTACCCATCCTAATTTATTTATTTATTTATTTTTATATATTCGTTCACGGGATGTGGGCGTCGCTGGCGAGGCCGGCATTTATTGCCCATCCCTAATTGCCCTCGAGAAGGTGGTGGTGAGCCGCCTTCTTGAATCGCTGCAGTCCGTGTGGTGACGGTTCTCCCACAGTGCTGTTAGGAAGGGAGATCCAGGATTTTGACCCAGCGACAATGAAGGAACGGCGATATATTTCCAAGTCGGGATGGTGTGTGACTTGGAGGGGAACGTGCAGGTGGTGTTGTTCCCATGCGCCTGCTGCCCTTGTCCTTCTAGGTGGTAGAGGTCGCGGGTTTGGGAGGCGCTGTCGAAGAAGCCTTGGCGAGTTGCTGCAGTGCATCCTGTGGATGGTACACACTGCAGCCACTGTGCGCCGGTGGTGAAGGGAGTGAATGTTTAGGGTGGTGAATGGGGTGCCAATCAAGCGGGCTGCTTTGTCCTGGATGGTGTCGAGCTTCTTGAGTGTTGTTGGAGCTGCACTCATCCAAGCAATTGGAGAGTATTCCATCACACTCCTGACTTGTGCCTTGTAGATGGTGGATAGGCTTTGGGGAGCCAGGAGGTGAGTCACTCGCCGCAGAATACCCAGCCTCTGACCTGCTCTAGTAGCCACAGTATTTATGTGGCTGGTCCAGTTAAGTTTCTGGTCAATGGTGACCCCCAGGATGTTGATGGTGGGGGATTCGGCGATGGTAATGCCGTTGAATGTCATGGGGAGGTGGTTAGACTCTCTCTTGTTGGAGATGGTCATTGCCTGGCACCTATCTGGCGCGAATGTTACTTGCCACTTATGAGCCCAAGCCTGGATGTTGTCCAGGTCTTTCTGCATGCGGGCTCGGACTGCTTCATTATTTGAGGGATTGCGAATGGAACTGAACACTGTGCAGTCATCAGCGAACATCCCCATTTCTGACCTTATGATGGAGGGAAGGTCATTGATGAAGCAGCCGAAGATGGTTGGGCCAAGGACACTGCCCTGAAGAACTCCTGCAGCAATGTCCTGGGGCTGAGATGATTGGCCTCCAACAACCACTACCATCTTCCTTTGTGCTAGGTATGACTCCAACCACTGGAGAGTTTTCCCCCTGATTCCCATTGACTTCAATTTTACTAGGGCTCCTTGGTGCCACACTTGGTCAAATGCTGCCTTGATGTCAAGGGCAGTCACTCTCACCTCACCTCTGGAATTCAGCTCTTTTGTCCATGTTTGGACCAGGGCTGTAATGAGGTCTGAAGCCGAGTGGTCCTGGCGGAACCCAAACTGAACATCGGTGAGCAGGTTATTGGTGAGTAAGTGCCGCTTGATAGCACTGTCGACGACACCTTCCATCACTTTGCTGATGATTGAGAGTAGACTGATGGGGCGGTAATTGGCCGGCAATTTGTGGGAGCTCGAGCCTCTGACGGGCCAGCTGCAGACTGCAGCACATCGGCTGCTGTCAGGGCAGTCTGGCCCAGCTGACTTTCTGGCACTGTGATTGGCTGGATTTGTCCTGCTTTTAGGAGCATTGTGGCCAACTGTAGCACTTCTACTGCTGCCTCAGCAGAAATGAGCTAATTCAGCAATGGCGTGGGACTGAACCTGGGACCTGGATCAGAGGTGGAAACTTTGGCCTCGATTTTAAATCTTTGAACAGGCAGACGTCCACCTTGGACAGATTGATAGAGCAAACTGACAAGGGCTCTCAAGGCGTCACTTCTTCTGCAGACTGCTCATCACAGATCAGTGGAAATGCTGAGCCCTAGCCCCATGGAAATGGCAGTGGTGCAGCAGCAGTGGCATGAGTTGCTCTCTCTCAGGAGGTCAGCATGTCTGCTCCCTCGCCTCCCCATTACCACAGCCAATCACGGTGCCAGAAGGTCAGCTGGGCCAGACTGCCCTGACAGCAGCCGATGTGCTGCAGTCTGCAGCTGGCCCGTCAGAGACTCGAGCTCCCACAAATTGCCGGCCACAAGCATGTCAAGGGTCCCAACATGAGCAAGACCAGCCTTCCACCAGCTCTGTTGAAACCACTGGGGGAGCACCTCTTAGGAGTAATAGTGTTAGTAACCTTTTAAGAAAAGCCCAATGGGTTGATCACTTGGGTGACAAGAGGTTTCATTACAATATTGTGCTTGGAATTAAAATCAACACCTTTATTATATTTCCAACTTAGGTCTATAGTTTTTTCTCATTACAGTTTCATAGTCTACATTGTCACAATGTCATTGCTATAGAAGTCGGCTGAATGGTTTCAATGTTCTTCACTACAGAATGAAGGGAGTGGTGAAAAGGTAACAAGGATTGTTCCCTGGCCGGCCTCCCATCCTCCACCCTCCGTAAACTTCAGCTCATGCAAAGCTCTGCTGCCCATATCCTGACTCGCACCCCTGTGCTCGCTGACCTACATTGGCTCCTGGTGCAGCAACACCTGAAATTTAAACTTCTCATCCCAGTGTTCAAATCCCTCCATGACCTCACCCCTCTCTGTTATCTCCTCCAGCCCTACAACCCTCCAAGAACTCTGCATTCCTCCAGTTCTGGCCTCTTATACATCCCCGATTTCTTTTACTCCTCCATTGGTGTGCCTTCAACTGTCTAGGTCCTAAGCTCTGGGATTCCCTCCCTAAACCTCTCTGCCTCTCTACCGCTCTCTCCTCCTTTAAGACGCTTAAAACCTACGTCTTTGACCAAACTTTTGTTCAGCTATCCTAATATCTCTTATGTGTCTCGGTGTCAAATGTTGAGTGAAAATGCTCCTGTGAAGTGCCTTGGGACGTTTTACCAAAATTAAAAGCATTATATAAATGCAAGTTATTGTTGTTAATGTTGAGATGCTTTTTGTGACTTTTCAGGTAAGGGGATTGAGGAGGTCACTGAAAGTGCAACTGTATCAACTACTTCCTGGCCTGTCTAGCTGCAATGTGTTCTGTTGGCCTTCCTTCTTGTGGTTCTCCATCACCTTCATCCAATTCTTCCTCATCTGTTGATGCCTCTTGTTGCCGTGCCTCCTCTAACCCCAATTCTCTTTACATTGCTAGGTTGTGCAGAATGCAGTAAACTAAAATGATGCCAGCCATTTTGTCTGGGCCATATTGTAGGGAGCCCCAGAGTGATTAAGACACTTGAATGTTTAATGCCAATGGTATGCTCTATAATGTTCCTGGTGGTCCCATAGCTCTCATTGTACCTGTGTTGCTCAGGTGTGGTGGGTTTGCTGAGAGGTGCCAGATGTGAAGGGGGCATCCCTTGTCGCCTAGCAGCCATCTTCTGATGTTCCTGGATGCGTGGAAAAGTGGGGGATGGATGAGTGTCACAGAATGAAGGTATCATGGCAACTGCCAGCGAAACTGACAACACTTGTATTATCCTCTGCAGTGATCACACACCAGTTGAACATTGATGGAGTGGAAGCCCTTCCTGTTGACAGAAGCTGCTGACTCATCTGGTGCCCTGATAACTACACGAATGCAGTCTATTATGCCCTGGACAAGGGGGAAGCTGCAAATCCCAGAACACTCTCATTCTGGCTGTTGGCATCCATCGCAAAGGTAATGTACTGGTTGCTCGGGCAAGGAGGACATTGGTGATTTGCTTGTTGCAGTTTTACACTGCAGACTGGGAGATGTGGGTTGGGTTACAATCAGGTCCCTTATCTCTGAGAGATCAGAAAAGCTTTTGAGTTTTTTTAAACACTTGTGATTTATTTTATAACAAATGACTATTGCTTGTATATTTGTTAATTTTATGTATTTTTTTATTTTTCGGGAGGAGGATGGATTTTTATTTAGCTGAGCAATGCCAGTTCTGATGAGTGGAGCATTTTCGTTTTTCTACTTTCTTTTCGCACAAGTACTCACAGGTCATGTCCAGCACTGGGTGGATTCAAATATTTCCACTCTACCTAAAAGGTGCCTTAATGCCAATCTCAGATGAACATCCAGTACTGCATCAAGATGACATTTCTGTTTCCGACACAAGCCATCCTTATTCCTGTTCTGAAATTACCAATTTATTTCCAATTACTGCTAAATTATGGGCAATTTACAGCAACTGGAAACTGGGTTGAGATTGGTCAAACTCATCTCATGGAGGACTTTTACAGGCAAATTAATTATTGGATTAAAAATCCTGCAGGGCACACTGACTGCTGCTTCAGAACTCCTGATATATGCTCCCAGCGTGTAAAGCTCCACTCTGGGAGAACAAATTTGTAAAACGTGCCGTATAGAGTGAAGAACGCACAAGAGAGATACAATTCTGATTTTTCATATGTGTTACAGAAACAGCGATCCATCGTATTTCAAATGGTAACATTTGAAATTGTCGGGGTGATTTTATGTGTCCACATTACTAGTGGGGAGCTTCATCCGCCAACTGTGTCTGTGTGGAATTTGGATGCACGCTGCCCATGACTTTCCGATCATTATGGTTGATATTCATTGCAAGTAGGCGAGACTTCCCACCGGCAGCTCAGATTCATTAAAAGCACCCTTTTTATCTTTTATATGAAATTTTAATAGAGCCGAAGTTGACAGTTTTAAACTGATTTACGTTAACAGCTTTCTGGAAGCATTTTTTTCTGCCATTGTCTATATTTGTGGTTTGAGCACATACAAACCATTCTGTCTCGAGCACAACATCTTAATGACAATAAATAAGTGATGTAAATGCAACTTCCCTTTAAAAGGTGTATTTACACCTTAATTAGCCGCCGGTAGGCCCGCAGGAAGTTCTGCCCTACAAGTGGGCAGCCTGCCCGTCACCGAAGTGATCGGGTGGGCAGTCTGCTAATCAAATGCTAATGAGGCCACGCAATTAAAATCCTCCCGGCCTCAAACTGATGACGTTAGGTGGGTGTATTTCCTCATACCAGGCAGCATCCTAGTGAATCTGTATTGTAACCTCTCTAAAGCCTCAATATCCTTCCTATGGTGTGGAGCCCAATACTGCACAGGTCTTAATAAGGTTTTATATTGGGAACATAGGAACAGGAGTAGGCCATTCAGCCCCTTGAGCCTACTCCACCATTCAATGAGATCATGGCTGATCTGCATCCTATCTCCATCCACCCACCTTGGCTCCATATCCCTTAATACCCTTGGCCAGCAAAAATCTAGCGATCTCAGATTTTAAATTATTAATTGAGCTAGTATCTACTGCTTTTTGTGGGAGAGAGTTCCACACATCTACCACCTTCTCTCCTGAATGGCCTGGCTCTGATTTTAAGGTTATGTCCCCTTGCCCTTGACTCCCCCACCTGCAGAAAAAGTTTCTCTCTATCTACTCTATCAATTCCTTCTAAATCCTAAAAATCTCAATCAAATCATTTCTTAACATTCTATATTCCAGGGAATACAAGCCTAATTTATGTAATCTCTCCTCAAATTCTAAACCTTGGAACCCTAGTAACATTCTGGTGAATCCTGCACTCCTTCCAAAGCCAATATAGAAACATAGAAACATAGAAAATAGGAGCAAGAGTAGGCCATTCAGCCCTTCGGACCTGCTCTGCCGTGATCATGGCTGATCGTCTAACTCAGTACTCTGTTCCCGCTTTTTCCCCATATCCCTTGATCCCTTTAGATTAAGAAATATATCCATCTCCTTCTTAAATACATCTAATGACTTGGCCTCCACTGCCTTCTGTGGTAGAGAATTCCACAGGTTCACCACCCTCTAAGTTAAGAATTTCTCCTCATCTCGGTTCTAAATGGCATACCCCGTATCCTGAGACTGTGAACCCTGGTTCTGGACTCCCCAGCCATCGGGAACATCCTCCCAGCAACTAGTCGGTCTAGTCCTGTTGAATTTTATATGTTTCAATGAGATCACCTCTCATTCTTCTAAACTCTAGTGAATATAGGCCTAGTCGACCCAATCTCTCCTCATATGTCAGTCCTGCCATCCCAGGAGTCAGTCTGGTAAACCTTTGTTGCACTCCCTCCATGGTAAGGACATCCTTCCTCAGATAAGGAGACCAAAACTGCACACAATACTCCTTGGTCTCACCAAGGCCCTGTATAACTGCAGTAAGACATCCCTGCTCCTGTACTCAAATCCTTTTGCAATGAAGGCCAACATACCATTCGCCTTCCTAACTGCTTGCTGCACCTGAATGCTTGCTTTCAACGACTGGTGTACAAGGACACCCAGGTCTCGTTGCACCTCCCCTTTTTCCAATCTGTCGCCATTCAGATAATAATCTGCCTTTCTGTTGTTACAACCAAAGTGGATAACCTCACATTTATCCACATTATACTGCATCTGCCATGTTCTTGCCCACTCACCCAACTTGTCTAAATCATATTGGAGCCTCTTTGCATCCTCCTCACAGCTCACATTCCACCCCAGCTTTGTGTCATCTGCAAACTTTGCAAACTTGGAAATGTTACATTCCGTTCCCTCATCCAAATCATTGATATATATTGTGAATAGCTGGGGCCCAAGCACTGATCCCTGCGGTACCCCACTAGTCACTGCCTGCCACCCAGAAAAAGACCCGTTTATTCCTACCCTCTGTTTCCTGTCTGTCAACCAATTCTCAATCCATGCCAGTATATTCCCCCCCAATCCCATGTGCTTTAATTTTGCACATTAACCTGTTGTGTGGGACCTCATCAAAAGCCTTCTGAAAATCCATGTACACCACATCCACTGGTTCTCCCCTATCTATTCTACTTGTTGCATCCTCAAAAAACTCCAGTAGATTTGTTAAGCATGATTTCCCTTTCATAAACCTATGCTGACTTTGTCCAATCCCATTAATGCCTTCCAAGTGTTCTATTATCACATCTTTTATAATAGACTCCAGCATTTTCCCCACTAATGATGTTAGGCTAACTGGTTTGTAATTCCCTGTTTTTCTCTCCCTCCTTTTTTAAATAGTGGGGTTACATTTGCCACCCTCCAATCTGTAGGAACTGTTCCAGAGTTTATAGAATTTTGGAAGATGACCACCAATGCATCCACTATTTCCAGGGCCACTTCCTTTAGTACTCTGGGATGTAGATTATCAGGCCCTGGGGATTTGTCAGCCTTTAGCCCCATTAATTTCCCTAGCACTATTTTTTTTACTAATTTTGGTTTCCTTCAGTTCCTCCCTCTCACTAGACCCTTGGTTCTCTAACATTTCTGGGAGGTTATTTGTGTCCTCCTTTGTGAAGACAGAACCAAAGTATGTGTTTAATTATGCTGCCATTTCTTTGTTCCCCATTATAATTTCCCCTATTTCTGACTGTAAGGGACCTACATTTGTCTTCATTAATCTTTTTCTCTTCACATATTTATAGAAGCTTTTAAAGTCAGTTTTTATGTTCCCTGCTAGCTTACTTTCATTCTCTATTTTCCCCTCTTAATCAATCTCTTTGTCCTCCTTTGCTGAATTCTAAACTGCTCCCAATCCTCAGGCTTGCCGCTTTTTCTGGCAATTTTATATGTCTCCTCTTTGGATCTAATACTATCCCTAATTTCTTTTGTAAGCCACGGTTGAGCCACCTTTCCTGTTTTATTTTTGCGCCAGACAGGAATGAATAATTGTTGTAATTCCTGCACACGTTCTTTAAATATTAGCCATTGCCCTTTTAGTAAAGTTCCCCAATCTATCACAACCAACTGGCACCTCATACTTTTGTAATTTCCTTTATTTAAATTCAGGACCCTAGTTTCGGATTCAACTCTCCATCTTAATGAGGAATTATATCATATTATGGTCATTCTTCCCTAAGGGACCCCGCACAACAAGATTGTTAATTAATCCTTTCTCATTGCACAATACCCAGTCTAGGATCGCCTGTTCTCTACTTGGTTCCTCAACATATTGGTCTAGAAATCCATCACGTACACACTCCAGGAATTCCTCCCCCACAGTATTATTGCTAATTTGGTTTGACCAATCTATATGTAGATTAAAGTCACCCATGAATATAATTGTACACTTCTTGCATGCGTCTCTAATTTTGTGTTTAATGCCCTCCCCTACATCTCCACTACTGTTTGGGGGCCTATAGACAACCCCCACCAACGTTTTCAGCCCCTTGGTGTTTCTTAGCTCCACCCAAACAGATTCCTCATCGTGATTTTCAGAGCAAATATCCTTCCTCACTATTGCATTGATTCCCTCCTTTACTAACAACGCTACCCCACTTCCTTTCCCTTTTTGCCTGTCCTTCCTAAATATTGAATACTCCTGGATGTTCAGTTCCCATCCTTGGTCACCCTCAGCCATGTCTTTGTAATCGCAACTATATCATACCCGTTAATATCTATCTGCGCTGTTAATTCATCTAGCTTATTGCGAATGCTCCGCGCATTAAGACACAATGCCTTTAAACTTGTCTTTTTAAGATTGCTAGTCATCTTAGTTTTATTTTGCACTATGGCCCTATTTGTTTCTCACCCTTGTTTTCTCTGCCTGCCACTATTGCTTCATCCCTTTCTGTCTTTTGTTTCTATTCTTGTTTCCCCCTCCTCTGTTTCCCTGCTCAGGTTCCCATCCCCCTGCCATTCTAGTTTAAACCTTCCCCAACAGCACTAGCAAACACTCCCGCGAGGACAACGGTCCTGGTCCTGCTCGGGTGCAACCCGTCCCGCTTGTACAGGTTCCACCTTCCCCAGAACCGGTCCCAATGTCCCAGGAATCTAAATCCCTCCCTCCTACACCATCCCTGCAGCCACGCATTCATCCTGTCTATTCTCCTAATCCTATACTCACTAGCATGTGGCACTGGTAGTAATCCTGAGATCACTACCTTTGAGGTCCTGCTTTTCAATTTATCTCCTAACTCCTTAAATTCACCTTGCAGGACCTCATCCCTTTTTTTACCTATGTCGTTGGTACCAATATGGACCACGACTTCCCCTCCAGAATGCCCTGCAGCCGCTCCGTGACATCCTTGACCCTAGCACCAGGGAGGCAACATACCATCCTGGAGTCATGTTTGTAGCTGCAGAAACACCCATCTGTTCCCCTTACAATTGAATCCCCTATCAATATAGCCCTGCCACTCTTATTTCTCCCCTCCTGTGCAGCAGAGTGACCTGTAGTGCCACAAACTTGGCTCTTGCTGCTTTCCCCTGATAAGCCATCTCCCCCAATAGTATCCAAAGCGATATATCTGTTTGAGAGGGAGATGGCCCCAGGGGACTCCTGTTCTACCTGCCTAGTCCTTTTACTTTGCCTGGCCGTCACTCATTTCCTTGCTGCCTGTCTCATCTTTACCTGCGGTGTGACCACCTCACTGAACGTGCTATCCACGATAATCTCAGCATCGCGGATGCTCCACAGTGAATCCACCCACAGCTCCAATTTCGAAATGCGGTTAGCCAGTAGCTGCAGCTGGACACACTTCTTACGCACATGGTCGCCAGGGACACCTGTAGTGTCCATGACTTCCGACATAGTGCAGGAGGAGCATATCACGGGTGCGAGCTGTGCTGCCATGACTTGCCTTAGATTTACACTGTGTTCACCTCTCAGACTCTCTTCCCGCTCTCAGGACTCTCCTTTTACACTGTGCTCACCTCTCGGACTCTCTTCCTACTCTCGGACTCTCCTTTTATCCTATAAATATAATATAAAATATATCCTCTCTAAGGTGCGGTGCCCAGAACTGTACGCAGTACTCAAGATGTGGTCTAACTCGAGCTTTGTATAGCTGTAGCAAAACTTCTTCCCCTTTATATTCTAGCCCCCTAGTTATAAAGGCTAACATTCCATTAGCATTTTTAATTATTTTTTGTACCTGACTACTACATTTTAGTGACCTATGTACGTGGACTGCTAAATCTCTTTGGACCTCCATCATTCCTAGCTTTTCACCATTTAAAAAATACTCGGGTCTATTCTTTTTTGGTCCAAAATGGATGACCTCACACTTACCTTAGATGAAATCCATCTGCCACAGTTTTGCCCACTCACTTAATCTATCAATGTCTCTTTGTAATTTTATGCTCCCATCTACACTACTTACTATGCCACCAATCTTTGGAAAACTTGGATATATGGCTCTCTATTGTGTTGTCTAAGTCATTAACAAATATAGTGAATTGTTGAGGCCCCAGCACAGATCCTCGTGGGACACTATTAGTCACTTACTTCCAATTCGAGTATATATCCATTTTCCGTACTCTCTGTTTCCTACCGCCTAAACAATCTCCTAACCAGGTCAATAATTTGCCTTCAATTCCGTGAGCTTTAATTTTAGCTAACAGTCTCTTAAGTGGAACCTTATCGAATGCCTTCTGGAAGTCCATATAAACTACTTCCATAGAAATTCCCCTGTCTACTACTATAGTTATTTCCTCAAAAAATTCAATTAGGTTTGTTGGACATGACCTACCCTTTATAAATCCATGTTGGCGCTCTCTAATTTCTCTAAGTGTTCAATCACCCTGTCCTTAAATATAGATTCCAATAATTTCCCCACAACAGATGTTAGACTAACAGGTCGATAAATTTCCTGGTTTTTCTCATCATAGTAATAATATTGGATCATCATTAACTCTTGGGTTTTATATTCTGTACCTCTTGAGGTAAAACTTAGAATTCATTTTTTTACAGCCTTATCAACCTGAGAAGCTGCCTTTAATGTTCTGTGAATGGTTGTTTTCCAGACTGGGGGGAAGTATGCACTGGTGTCCCCCAAAGTTAGGATCACTGCTCTTTTTGCTATATATTAATGACCTGGACTTGGGTATATAGGGTATAATTTCAAAATTTGCAGATGACACGAAACTCAGAAATGTAGTAAACAATGTGGAGGATAGTAACAGACTTCAGGAGGACATAGACAGACTGGTGAAATGGGAAGACACATGGCAGATGCAATTTAACGCAGAGAAGTATGCAATAATTCATTTTGGTAGGAAGAATGAAAGAGGCAATATAAACAAAATTGTACAATTTTAAAGGGGATGCAGGAGCAGAGAGATCTGGGGGTATATGTACACAAGACTTTGAAGGTGGCAGGACAATTTGAGAAGGCTGTTAAAAAGGCATACGGGAGCCTTGGCTTTATTAATAAAGCCATAGAGTACAAATGCAAGGAAGCTATGCTAAACCTTTATAAAGCATTGGTTACGCCTCATATGGAGTATTATGGCCAATTCTGGGCACCACACTTTAGGAAGGATGTCAAGGCCTTAGAGAGAGTACAGAGGAGATTTACTAGAATGGTACCAGGGATGAAAGACATCAGTTACGTGGAGAGACTGGAGAAACTGGGATTGTTCTCCTTAGAACAGAGAAGGTTAAGGGGAGATTTGATAGGGATGTTCAAAATTATGAAGAGTTTTGAGAGAGTAAATAAGAAGAAACTGTTTCCAGTGGCAGATGGGTTGGTAACCAGAGGACACAGATTTAAGCTGATTTGCAAAAGGACCTGAGGCGACATGAGGAAAAAAAAATTATGCAGCAAATTGTTATGGCCTGGAATGCACTGCCTGAAAGGTTGATGGAAGCAGATGCAATAATAACTTTCAAAAGGGAATTGGATAAATACTTGAAGGGGGAAATTTTGCAGGGCTATGGGAAAAGTGCAGGGAAGTGGGACTAATTGGATAGCTCTTTCAAAGAGCCAGCACAGGCACGATGGGCCAAATGGCCTGCTTCTGTGCTGTATCATTCTATGATTCCATGAACCTATATCCCCAAGTCCCTCTGTTTTTCCACAGCACCGAGCCTACTTCCAGTCAGAGTATATTTACTGCTGTTATTTTTTACCAAAATATATCTCCTCACTTTCATTGACATTGAATTCCATCTGACACTTTTTAGCCCAATCATCCATCTTATCAATATTTCTTTGTAATTTCCTTTGGTCTTCTAAAGAATTAACTACAGCTCCTATTTTGATATTACCCCACTGATTAAACTTGCTCTTGTATTAATTTCTTTTTTTGTATTAAGAAATTGTAGTTTAACCTGAAAAACACAACCTATCAGGGTGGTGTTCTCGTACCTATGATAATTGGTGTATGTGATGGGCAATACCTATTATTTCTGGTAAAAGGGTAGATTGTTGGCCCTGTTACACCCTACTCATTACATGCATAATGTTTTGGTTCCTAACTTCAGAGGTGAAGATTTGCTTATGAAATCTGTGTTCTGCAGTGAGCCCAAGTAAAGAGTGTTGGAAGTAGTCCAAATTTTGACAATAGCCTTCAGTTTGTAAGTGAGATATCTCAGAAACAAAATTAGGAAAGTTCTTTCAGCCATCTGCTCATTCGTTGCTGAATCCAAGTATATGTTTGCACATCTCTTTAAGGTTTAATAGAATCAATCTGGTTTTTGAATCAGGATCATACAGTCATGTTGTGTTCCTTTGTAAATATAATACAGGGTAGCTGAATAACTTCATTCTCCTCTTCATAAAGTTTAATTTGTCTCCTTAAAAAAATTGTATCAACAGACAATCTATTATATATTAAAATCCATAAGTGGGTCACTGGATTCCATTTTCAATGCATTGAAAAGTCCTATGTCATCTGATCTTAGTGAGAAAATCCATTATAATAGACACTTATACCTGCACTAACTTTTACACCTGTAAGTGGTGCTGTGATGTGCCTGCACAACACTAAAAGTCTTGTGACGTTAGATTTCACTACATAATATTGGCCTTTTCGCACAGAAGCCGTCGAGTTGTGATGTAGCACGATGTCTTCCCAATATCTAAGCTGACACAAATTGACAGTAGTGGCCCCACGCTCATGTATTCTCTCCCTGACTCCCTTTGCCACTCCGCCTCCCCCTCTTCTTTTAAGACCCTCCTTAAAACCCATCTCTTTGACTAAGCTTTTGGTCACCCCTCTTAATATCCCTTTTTCTATATTAACGGTGCTCTATAAATTCAAGTTATTGGTGTTAATTGGGATTAATTGTTGCTCCTGCTTCAATTATATTAATTTGGTTTTCTGAAGTAGTAATTTAGGTTGATTGTCTCTTTCCAAAAAGTTTTGGGCCACTAATTTCCTTGGAAACTTCACTATGGCAGCAGAGCAAGAGCAGCACTGAGGAAATTCCTGGCATTAGTGACTCACTGTTGTGCCCCTGTGGCCTCCAGTATTGTTGGACTGTCAAATTGCGCCGGGAACAATACTGGAGGCCACAGGGGCACAACAAAGTCTTGTTGCTGAGCTTTCAAAATATCATCCCATTTACCCAGACACTTTGGAAGTTTATTCTGTGTTTAACTTGTGATGCTGGCCTGACAAATGCTATGGCCCACCATAGTGGTAGTCTTCATGAAACATTTGGTGTCACTGAGCTGTGCATCTGCCCTCCCTTCATAAATTGTTGTCCGGCCCACTTTATGAGAGCTTACTGGCTAACACACCTCCCCAGTGATAAGGCATGCCCACCCTTATTTAAGAAACGTTTTAGCACCTGGTTTGGTTCTCCCTTCCACTGAGACCATTGCTGACCTCATGCTATTTTCCCTTCGCTTGGAGAGTTTCTCAGCCTGGACCCAGCTGAGAGAATTGCCCTGCCTTTCCTATCCTCTGTCCCCATCCCACTCCTCTGTTTACATGCACATCCTCCTCCATTTGCGCCCTTCCTCTTCCTCCCAATCCCCCTCCTTCATCCCCATTCCTCTTCCCCATCCACTTCCTCTTTCTGCTGCTCTCCCATCCTGCATCTCCTTGTCCTATTCTCGCTATATTCAGTTTTTCCTCTCCAACTTTCCCTCCTCTCCCTCTTTTCCTCCTCCCCCCTTCTTCTTAGAACCATAGAAAAGATACAGCACAGAAGGGGGCCATTCGGCCCATCGTATCTGCGCCGGTTTGTAGAACAACCAGGTGCCCATTCTAATCCCATTTTCCAGCACCCGGTCCGTAGCCCTGCAGCTTACAGTACTTTAGGTGCAGGTCCAGGTACTTTTTAGAAGAGTTGAGGGTCCTTGCCTCTACCACCAATTTGGGCAGCGAATTCCATACACCCACCACCCTCTGGGTAAAAAAGTTTTTCCTCATGTCCCCTCTAATCCTTCCGCCAATCAGCTTAAATCTATGTCCTCTAGTTCTTGAACTCTCCGCTGGGGGAAACAGGTACTTCCTGTCTACTCTATCTGGGCCCCTTATAATTTTGTACACCTCAATTAAGTCTCCCCTCAGCCTCCTCTGCTCCAAGGAAAGCAACCCCAGCCTATCCAATCTCTCCTCGTAGCTGCAATTTTTAAGCCCTGGCAACATTCTTGTAGATCTTCTCTGCACTCTCTCCAGAGCAATTACGTCCTTCCTGTATTATGGTGACCAAAACTGCGCACAAGAATGTTGTGCCCTCTGTGCCCCTCACACTGTTTGAATCCCAGTTGATATTAAGGTAGTTGAAGTCCCCTACTATTATTGCCCTCTTATTTTGCACTCAAAAATTTGCCTGCATATTTGTTCTTCTATCTCCCTTTCACTATTTGGGGGTCTATAGTTCAGTTCCCGTATCAGGGTACAGTAGCAGTGGTTATATTACTGGACAAGTAATCCAGAGACCTGGACTAATAATCCGGAGTCATGAGTTCAAATCCCGCCACGGCAGCTTGAGAATTTAAATTCAATTAATTAACTAAAATCTGGAATTAAAATACTAGTATCAGTAATGGTGGCCATGAAACTACCGGATTGTCGTAAAAACCCATCTGGTTCACTAGTGTCCTTTAGGGAAGGAAACCTGCTGTCCTTACCCGGTCTGGCCTATATGTGACTCCAGACCCACAGCAATGTGATTGATTCTTAATTGCCCTCTGAAATGGCCTAGCAAGCCACTCAGTTGTAAAATCTCGCTAAAAAAAGTCACAATAAGAATAAAACCGGAGGAACCACTAGGCACCGGACACGACAGGGGCAAACCAAGCCCAGTCGACCCTGTAAAGTCCTCCTCACTAACATCTGGGGACTTGTGCCAAAATTGGGAGAGCTGTCCTACAGACCAGTCAAGCAACAGCCTGACATAGCCATACTCACAGAATCATACCTTTCAGCCAATGTCCTAGACTCTTCCATCACCATCCCTGGGTATGTCCTGTCCCACTGGCAGGACAGACCCACCAGAGGTGGCGGTACAGTGATATACAGTCAGGAGGGAGTGGCCCTGGGAGTCCTCAACATTGACTCTGCATCTCATGGCATCAGGTCAAACATAGGCATGGAAACCTCCTGCTGATTACCACCTACCGCCCTCCCTCAGCTGATGAATCAGTCCTCCTCCATGTTGAACACCACTTGGAGGAAGCACTGAGGGTAGCAAGGGCACAGAATGTACTCTGGGTGGGGGACGTCAATGTCCAACACCAAGAGTGGCTCGGTAGCACCACTACTGACCGAGCTGGCCGAGTCCTAAAGGACATAGCTGCTAGACTGGGCCTGCGGCAGGTGGTTAGCGAACCATCATGAGGGAAAAACTTACTCGACCTCGAACTCACCAATCTACCTGTCGCAAATGCATCTGTCCATGACAGTATTGGTAGGAGTGACCACCGCACAGTCCTCGTGGAGACGAAGTCCCGTCTTCGCACTGAGGACACCATCCAACGTGTTGTGTGGCACTACCACCGTGCTAAATGGGATAGATTCAGAACAGATCTAGGAGCTGAAAACGTGACATCCATGAGGCGCTGTGCGCCATCAGCAGCAGCAGAATTGTATTCCAGCACAATCTGTAACCTCATGGCCCAGCATATTCCTCACTCTACCATTACCAACAAGCCAGGGGATCAACCCTGGTTCAATGAGGAGTGTGGAAGAGCATGCCAGGAGTAGCACCAGGCATACCGAAAAATGAGATACCAACCCGGTGAAGCAACAACTCAGGACTACATGCATGCCAAACAGCGAAAGCAACGTGCTATAGACAGAGCTAAGCGATTCCACAACCAACGGATCAGATCAAAGCTCTGCAGTCCTGCCACATCCAGTCGTAAATGGTGGTGGACAAGTAAACAACTAACGGGAGGAGGAGGCTCTGTAAACATCCCCATCCTCAACAATGGCGGAGTCCAGCACGTCAGTGTGAAAGACAAGGCTGAAGCGTTTGCAATCCATCTTCAGCCAAAAGTGCCGAGTGGATGATCCAACTCGGCCTCCTCCCGATATCCTCACCATCACAGAAGCCAGTCTTCAGCCAATTCGATTCACTCCACGTGATATCAAGAAACGGCTGAGTGCACTTGATACAGCAAAGGCTATGGGCCCCGACAACATCCTGGCTGTAGTGCTGAAGACTTATGCTCCAGAACTAGCTGCGCCTCTAGCCAAGCTGTTCCAGTACAGCTACAACACTGGCATCTACCCGACAATGTGGAAAATTGCCCAGGTATGTCCTGTCCACAAAAAGCAGGACAAATCCAATCCGGCCAATTACCGCCCCATCAGTCTACTCTCAATCATCAGCAAAGTGATGGAAGGTGTCGTTGACAGTGCTATCAAGAGGCACTTACTCACCAATAACCTGCTCACCGATGCTCAGTTTGGGTTCTGCCAGGATCACTCGGCTCAAGACCTCATTACAGCCTTGGTCCAAACATGGACAAAAGAGCTGAATTCCAGAAGTGAGATGAGAGTGACTGCCCTTGACATCAAGGCAGCATTTGACCGAGTGTGGCACCAAGGAGCCCTAGTAAAATTGAAGTCAATGGGAATCAGGGGGAAAACTCTCCAGTAGCTGGAGTCATACCTAGCACAAAGGAAGATGGTAGTGGTTGTTGGAGGCCAATCATCTCAGCCCCAGGACATTGCTGCAGGAGTTCCTCAGGGCAGTGTCCTTGGCCCAACCATCTTCAGCTGCTTCATCAATGACCTTCCCTCCATCATAAGGTCAGAAATGGGGATGTTCGCTGATGATTGCACAGTGTTCAGTTCCATTCGCAACCCTTCAGATAATGAAGCAATCCGAGCCCGCATGCAGAAAGTCCTGGACAACATCCAGGCTTGGGCTCATACGTGGCAAGTAACATTTGCGCCAGACAAGTGCCAGGCAATGACCACCTCCAACAAGAGAGAGTCTAACCACCTCCCCTTGACATTCAACGGCATTACCATCGCCGAATCCCCCACCATCAACATCCTGGGGGTCACCATTGACCAGAAACTTAACTGGACCAGCCATATAAGTACTGTGGCTATGTGAGCAGGTCAGAGGCTGGGTATTCTGCGGCGAGTGACTCACCTCCTGACTCCCCAAAGCCTTTCCACTATCTACAAGGCACAAGTCAGGAGTGTGATGGAATACTCTCCACTTGCCTGGATGAGTGCAGCTCCAACAACACTCAAGAAGCTCGACACCATCCAGGACAAAGCAGCCCGCTTGATTGGCACCCCATCCACCACCCTAAACATTCACTCCCTTCACCACCAGCGCACTGTGGCTGCAGTGTGTACCATCCACAGGATGCAATGCAGCAACTCGCCAAGGCTTCTACAACAGCACCTTCCAAACCTGCGACCTCTACCACCTAGAAGGACAAGAGCAGCAGGTACATGGGAACAACACCACCTGCACGTTCCCCTCCAAGTCACACACCATCCCGACTTGGAAATATATCGCCGTTCCTTCATCGTCGCTGGGTCAAAATCCTGGAACTCCCTTCCTAACAGCACTGTGGGAGAACCTTCACCACATGGACTGCAGCGGTTCAAGAAAGCAGCTCACCACCACCTTCTCAAGGGCAATTAGGGATGGGCAATAAATGCCGGCCTCGCCAGCGACACCCACATCCCATGAACGAATAAAAAAAAAAGTGTGACTGCCCCTTTTTTATTTCTTAGCTCCACCCATATGGCCTCGATTGATGATTCATTTAGCATATCATCCCTTCTCACAACTGTAATTGATTCTTTAACCAATAATGCTACCCCCCCTCCTTTTTTATCACCCACTCTACCCTGCCTGAAAACTATATCCAGGGATATTGAGCTGCCAATTATCCCCCTCTTTAAGCCAGGTTTCCATTATAGCAATGATGTCATGCTGCTATGTGTCTATCTGTGCCCTTAGCTCATCTGCTTGGTTTGTAATACTCCTTGCATTGAAGTATATACCCTTTAACCCCATCAAATTTCTGTGCTGAACACTATTTAACCTTTGCTTCCTTTGCCTTTCTGAGTCGCTAACTATGTCACTAACTGTTTTTCTACTTCCCATTGCCTGGTCTGAATTTGTCCTATCTGTACCTGCTCTTTGGTTCCCATCTCCCACCATACTAGTTTATACCCTCCCCAACAGAACTAGCAAATGCCCCCACGAGGATATTGGTCCCGGTTCTGCTTGGATGCAATCCGTCCAGCTTGTACAGGTCCCGCCTTTCCCAGAATTGGTCCCAATGCCTCAGGAGTTTAAACCCCTCCCTCCAATACCATCTCTGAAGCCACGCATTCATCTGGTCTATTCTCCTATTTCTGCTCTCGCTAGCACGTGGCACTGGGAGTAATCCTGAGATTACTACCTTAGAGGTCCTGCTTTTTAATTTATTTCCTAACTCCCTATGTTCTGCTTGCAGGACCTCATCCCTTTTTTTACCGATGTCGTGGTACCGATATGGACCACGACCACTGGCTGTTCACCTTCCCCCTTCTGAATGTCCTGCAGCCACTCCATGATATCCTTGACCCTAGCACCAGGGAGGCAACATACCATCCTGGAGTCACGTCTGCGGCTGCAGAAACGCCTATCTGTTCCCCTTATGATGGAATCCCCTATCACTATTGCTCTCCCATTCTTTTTCCTCTCCTCCTGTGCAGCTGAGTCACTCGTGGTGCCACGGTCTTGGCTCTTGCTGCATTCCCCTGATAAGCCATCTCCCCCAACAATACCCAAAAGCAGAATATCTGTTTGAGAGGGAGATGGCCCCAGGGGATTCCTGCTCTATCTGCCTAGTCCTTATACTCTGCCTGGCGGTCACCCATTTCCTTTCTGGCAGGGTAATCTTTACCTGCGTTGTGATCACCTCACTGAACGTGCTATCCATAATAATCTCAGCATCGCGGATACTCCACAGTGAATCCACCCGCAGCTCCATCTCCGAAATGCGGTTAGCCAGTCGCTGCAGCTGGACACACTTCCTGCACACATGGTCGCCAGGGACACCTGTAGTGTCCATGACTTCCCACATAGAGCAGGAGGAGCATATCACGGTTGAGAGCTCTGCTGCCATGACTTGCCTTAGATTAAGCTCGTTAGTTACTCCCTTTAAGGAGTTTACTCCTCTAAATTACTCTTAATTTAGAGAATGTTAACTACACTAGGGTCCTTGATTCATTCTTCCCCACCTAGTACAATTATTTCCTCTGTCGTCTAACCCTACTTGAGTTTAATACTCAAGGGTCTTGACTCTGCAAGTGCAATGCCATGGGGGATCAAATAAGTCCAAAATAAATGCTGGTGTGTCCTTTCCTCTCTTCCAAACTTCCAGCAATTTGAGGAAAATTAAATTCCCAATTTCATTGTTCCAACTTTGATATTTTTAATTAAAAGGTTGATGTGGGAACATTTTCTGCTCACATGAACTTTTACACCAAAATTATTGACAGGAGGAATTTTGCCCCCAGTCTACTGTGTGAAAGAAGCCATTCAGCATCGCTAAAGGTGGCCAAGCCGGAGGTGAGCATTACGCATGGTCCTCCCTGTCATTCATATCAATGTAACAATCAGCAGCCCATAAGATCTGGCTGCTGTAGAAAAATCAGCACAAATTTTCCAATTTGGGACCAACTTAGACCTGAATGGTTGGAAGTGAGTTTTAGAGAGGCACAAATTGGAGTGTGCTGTTTGCATCCAATTTTCTGCAATTGAAGTTCCAGATTTAGATGGCTGCAGACCACACTAGCATTGGGAACAAAAAATTGCATGTAAGTGAAAATTAAAAGGATGAGAGAATTAAAGGGAAGTGGCTGAATAAGAAGGCAAATATTCTGCCTGCAGATGCATTGTGCAAGTGGGCACAGAATATGTCTCATGTAGCCTGGCCTGCCTGGCCTTCCTCTGTTGGTCCTCCTCTCCTTACTCCAAACATATCAGATGGAGAAATTCCTACTGGAAAACATATTGGTGAGGGTAATGATACTGGGAGCAAGAAAAAAATTGAAGCATTTGCCATAAAGGATCATCAATGCTACCAGAGAAAAAACAAAAACATAAATGAAAATGATCAAGAAACGGCTAAAATACGATTAGCTCAATATTACTGTGTCTTTTAAATGAATTGATATACTTAACATTAGTTAGCAACTGTGGACACCCAATTCACATAGGAATGATTAAAAATTGATGTCCTGCACACCACAATGTTGAAGAACATTATCGCCCCAAATTCATTTTCAAATGAAGCTCCTGCCTTTTTTATCTGGGTACTTTCTGTGCATGTTTCCCATCTCCCCGGATATACGTATGATGCTGAATGTGGGCAGGAATCCAGCATGATGAATCTCTGCCAACTCTTCTGATCGGGCGGATTTGAGTGAAAAATCCAGGCTATCACCTTTTTAGTTATTCAAATAGTTTCAGACTTTCTCACACTAAATAATTATGTCTCCTTATTGATTTCCAGAAATCATTCAAACAGGGTGAAGATAGATTTCAGTAATTTTACAAACCATCTAACTGTTTATAGTGAAACAAATTATAAACTATCCATGTTAATGTTCTTTCCAGAACACCAGAATACATGAATTGCAGTTTCTGAGCCAAACCCTTCAATCTTGCATGAATGCCATCTCTTTCATAAATTGTATATTGCCCAGAAACTGGAAAAGTCAGCTTGAACTCTGCTGATCAATTTTTATTGTAATTTCCTGAGTTTAAATATTGAAATTAAGTGGATCACTTTGATTTGAATTATTATAATATGCTACTACCTCAGGGATTGTCTCTCCCAGGGGGTGCTGTCAATTAACTAATGGATCCAAATGCCAACTGGATCAATTCCTTTTATCCTTTTATTGTGTCCTGAGACACTAAACGGACTGGAGAGAAAACAGGACATTTTAAAGCTTGAAAAAGAAATCAGTCTTAATGCAGGCAAAAAATGATGCCAGAGATGATAGATATTCTAAAAGTTTTTGGTCGATCATTTAAGAAGGGGGTAGAATGGCATTAATCTTGCCCAGCTAAGATGATTCCATTTCCACTGGATGCTTTAAGAATGAATCCTGCTGCCATCAAACACACTTAAAGGTAGATTTTCCAATTGTTTACACCTGAGGAATGAGCATGAAGTGGACAGAGATCCATTATGCCAAATTTTTGCCCATTTAGCATCCCATCTAATATTCTAATTGGGTTTTGTATTAATGCTAAAAGCACTCACCAGCTTGCAGTTAATTATATTAAAATTATATAGTAGTTATATAATTGTATAAAAGTTGGGCATCGTGTGCTGCTAATATTGTTAGAAAATAACAGCTGAGTTAGAGTGTGTCAGGTGCAATTGTGCAACTTTAGCATATTGACATATAATAAGGTAATAATATTTGGACTTATAAATTAAATTACAAAGTCAAAAAGTCTCAAAACACTACACACAAAAAAATCACTTATGTAGTGCAGTGACTGTTGATGTGGAGACAAACACAACACCCATTCTATGTCATGAATGTTCTGAAAACAACTACGAGATGAATGACCAGTTAATAGTGCTATTGGTTGCAGCCAGGACAGGGAGAAATCCCTATCTGTCTTAACACCCACATGAACCACCGTACCAGGACCTCAGTTTTATGTATTATCTGAAAATAGCACACCAACAATGCAAAACTCCCTCAGTACTGCACTGGAGGTTGCACCTAAATTATGAATTCAAATCCTATTATGTTGCTCAAGATTCACTGTGGAGCATCTGCGATGCTGAGATTATCGTGGATAGCACGTTCAGTGAGGTGGTCACACCGCAGGTAAAGATTACGCAGGCAGAAAGGAAATGGGTGACCGCCAGGCAGAGTAAAAGGACTAGGCAGGTAGAGCAGGAGTCCTCTGGGGCCATCTCCCTCTCAAACAGATATACCACTTTGGATACTGTTGGGGGAGATGGCTTATCAGGGGAAAGCAGCAAGAGCCAAGTTCGTGGCACCACGGGTGGCTCTGCTGCACAGGAGGGGAGGAATAAGAGTGGCAGGGCTATAGTGATAAGGGATTCAATTGTAAGGGGAACAGATAGGCGTTTCTGCGGCCGTAAACGTGACTTCAGGATGGTATGTTGCCTCCCTGGTGCTAGGGTCACGGAACGGCTGCAGGGCATTCTGGAGGGGGAGGGTGAACAGCCAGTCGTCGTGGTCCATATCGGTACCAACAACATAGGTAAAAAAAGGGATGAGGTCCTGCAAGGTGAATTCAAGGAGTTAGGAGATAAATTAAAAGGCAGGACCTCAAAGGTAGTGATCTCAGGATTACTACCAGTGCCACATGCTAGTGAGTATAGGAACAGGAGAATAGACCGGATAAATGCGTGGCTGCAGGGATGGTGTAGGGGGGAGGGATTTAGATTCCTGGGACATTGGGACTGGTTCTGGGGAAGGTGGGACCTGTACAAGCGAGACGGGTTACACCTGAGCAGGACCAGGACCAATGTCCTCGGGGGCAAGCCATACTAGATTTAGTAATGAGTAATGAACCAGATTTAGTTAACAACTTAACTGTGCGTGAACTTCTATCCAATAGCGATCATAACATGATCGAGTTCAATGTAGTGTTTGAAAGGGAAAAAAGTGAATCAGCTGCATAGATTCTAGACTTGGGTAAGGCTGACTTCAATGGGATGAGACAGAGACTGTCCACAGTAAACTGGGTAAATCTGTTAATGGGTAAAACGACTGATGATCAGTGGGAAATGTTTAAAGAAACATTTAACGTGATACAGAATCGGTTTATACCCCTGAGGGGCAAGAACTCTACTTGCCAAAAAAAACAGCCATGGACAACTAAAGAGGTGAGGGACAGTATAAGACATAAGGAAAGGGCATACAAAAAGGCAAAAAATGGCACAGATCCTAGCGAATGGGTAGATACAAAGATCAACAAAGGGTCACAAAACAGATAGTAAGAGCTACAAAAAGAGAGTATGAAAAGAAACTTGCAAGGGATATCAAGACCAATACAAAGAACTTTTATAGTTATATTAGGAAAAAGAGGGTGGTCAGGAGCAGTGTTGGCCCCTTAAAAACTGAAAGTGGGGATATTGTCATTGACAATGGGGAAATGGCGGACATGTTGTACGATTACTTTGCGTCAGTATTTATCGTAGAAAAAGAGGATAGCATGCCGGAAATCCCAAGAAAACTAATATTGAATCGGGGACAGGGACTCAATAAAATTAACATAAGTAAAACAACAGTAATGAAGAAAATAATAGCACTAAAGAGTGACAAATCCCCAGGACCAGATGGTTTCCATCCCAGGGTTTTAAAGGAAGTAGGTGAGCACATTGCAGATGCTCGAACTATAATCCTTCAAAGTTCTCTAGATTCAGGAACTGTCCCTCTAGATTGGAAAATTGCATATGTCACTCTGCTTTTTAAGAAAGGAGAGAGAGGGAAACCAGGGAATTATAGACCAGTTATCCTCACATCTGTTGTGGGGAAATTGCTGGAGTCTATAATTAAGGATAGGGTGACTGAACACCTCGAGAATTTTCAGTTAATCAGGGAGAGCCAGCATGGATTTGTGAAAGGTAGGTCGTGCCTAACAAACCTGATTGAATTTTTTGAAGAGGTGACTAAAGTAGTGGACAGGGGAATCTCAATGGATGTTATTTATATGGACTTCCAGAAGGCATTTGATAAGGTCCCACATAAGAGACTGTTAGCTAAGATAGAAGCCCATGGAATCGAGGGAAAAGTACGGACTTGGTTAGGAAATTGGCTGAGCGAAAGGCGACAGAGAGTAGGGACAATGGGTAAGTACTCACATTGGCAGGATGTGATTAGTGGAGTCTTGCAGGGATCTGTCTTGGGGCCTCAATTAGTGACAATATTTATTAACGACTTAGATGAAGGCATAGAAAGTCTCATATCTAAGTTTGCCGATGATACAAAGATTGGTGGCATTGTAAGCAGTGTAGATGAAAACATAAAATTACAAAGGGATATTGATAGATTAGGTGAATGGGCAAAACTGTGGCAAATGGAATTCAATGTAGACAAATGTGAGGTCATCCACTTTGGATCAAAAAAGGATAGAACAGGGTACTTTCTAAATGGTAAAAAGTTAAAAACTGTGGATGTCCAAAGGGACTTAGGGGTTCAGGTACATAGATCATTGAAGTGTCATGAACAGGTGCAGAAAATAATCAATAAGGCAAATGGAATGCTGGCCTTTATATCTCGAGGACTGGAGTACAAGGAGGCAGAAGTTATGCTGCAGCTATACAAAACCCTGGTTAGACCGCACCTGGAGTACTGTGAGCAGTTCTGGGCACCGCACCTTCGGAAGGACATATTGGCCTTGGAGGAAGTGCAGCGTAGGTTTACTAGAATGATACCTGGACTTCAAGGGTTAAGTTACGAGGAGAGATTACACAAATTGGGGTTGTATTCTCTGGAGCTTAGAGGTTAAGGAGTGATCTGATCAAAGTTTATAAGATATTAAGGGGAACAGATAGGGTGGATAGAGAGAAACTATTTCCGCTGGTTGGGGATTCGAGGAGTAGGGGGCACAGTCTAAAAATTAGAGCCAGACGTTTCAGGAGCGAGATTAGAAAACATTTCTACACACAAAGGGTGGGAGAAGTTTGGAACTCTCTTCAGCAAATGGCAATTGATACTAGCTCAATTGCTAAATTTAAATGTGAGATGGATAGCTTTTTGGCAACCAAAGGTATTAAGGGATATGGGCCAAAGGCAGGTATATGGAGTTAGATCACAGATCAGCCATGATCTTATCAAATGGCGGAGCAGGCACGAGGGGCTGAATGGCCTACTCCTGTTCCTATGTTCCTAAAATCACAATCTTCTAACAAAGATCTGAGGGTGCATCAAACTGAGCCAAAATGACACTTGAGGTCATCAGTACAAACTAATTAAATTACAGTCTTAGAATGCACACTAATCCAACTGTTATTATCAATGAAACATGCTTCAACCAAACTGTTATTCTATATGGAATGCACTTCAACCCAGCGATTAAATGGATAAGATCCACAGCGGCTGTGAGATTAGGATGAGAAAGACAGACAAAGCTGGGAAAAGAGAGGAAGAGCTCGGCGTGCACAGGAGACAGACTGATACACACACACACACACACACACATACACAACAGCCTCAATAAATATATATAAGATCCAGACACTGTAATTACTGTATACTTTTGGCTTTATGATTTACTGGCTCATAAAAATATGTTATGACAAGTAAGTATTGAGCAGTTGACGAGTTTCTGACTTCAATCGATTGCCTTCATTACAAACAAGGCTCTGAGGAGCTAAATGCTGATTAATGCTTCATATTTCACACCGTATAGTTTATGCATATCTCACAGTCAAGTCCTATATTTACTGCACACACTGAATAAATGTAATAATTTACTTACATCTGGTACTCAACTTTTATAAATGCAGGGCTGAAACTGGGTAAAAAGTAACAATCAGAGCTAATTTACACATCACAGCCCTAGATCACTGTATAAATTGAAGGGGCAAATTCCTCATAGGAATAATTTTGATTACATTTTATTGTGAAAGTATTTTAAAAGAGTTGACTCTACCACCTCTCTGCTCCCTATTTCTGTTATACTTTATTTATTGTCACTCATGTTGTACTCAATGTATGTCTCATCTCTCTTACAATTCTTTTTACTCTAAATGATGATCCTTATTGTAAAGAGGATCAATCATGATGAGTGCATTGATGACTATTAAGGTCAATGTAAGAGAGGCAAGTCCTCCTGCCCGACAATGTGGAAAATTGCCCAGGTATGTCCTGTCCACAAAAAGCAGGACAAATCCAATCCGGCCAATTACCGCCCCATCAGTCTACTCTCAATCATCAGCAAAATGATGGAAGGTGTCGTCGACAGTGCTATCAAGCGGCACTTACTCACCAATAACCTGCTCACCGATGCTCAGTTTGGGTTCCGCCAGGACCACTCGGCTCCAGACCTCATTACAGCCTTGGTCCAAACATGGACAAAAGAGCTGAATTCCAGAGGTGAGGTGAGAGTGACTGCCCTTGACATCAAGGCAGCATTTGACTGAGTGTGGCACCAAGGAGCCCTAGTAAAATTGAAGTCAATGGGAATCAGGGGGAAAACTCTCCAGTGGCTGGAGTCATACCTAGCACAAAGGAAGATGTGGAGATGCCGGTGATGGACTGGGGTTGACAATTGTAAACAATTTTACACCACCAAGTTATAGTCCAGCAATTTTATTTTAAATTCACAAGCTTTCGGAGACTTCCTCCTTCCTCAGGTAAATGTTTTTACCTGAGGAAAAACATTTACCTGAGGAAGGAGGAAGTCTCCGAAAGCTTGTGAATTTAAAATAAAATTGCTGGACTATAACTTGGTGTTGTAAAATTGTTTACAAAGGAAGATGGTAGTGGTTGTTGGAGGCCAATCATCTCAGCCCCAGGGCATTGCTGCAGGAGTTCCTCAGGGCAGTGTCCTAGGCCCAACCATCTTCAGCTGCTTCATCAATGACCTTCCCTCCATCATAAGGTCAGAAATGGGGATGTTCGCTGATGACTGCACAGTGTTCAGTTCCATTCGCAACCCCTCAGATAATGAAGCAGTCCGAGCCTGCATGCAGCAAGACCTGGACAACATCCAGGCTTGGGCTGATAAATGGCAAGTAACATTCGCGCCAGATAAGTGCCAGGCAATGACCATCTCCAACAAGAGAGAGTCTAACCACCTCCCCTTGACATTCAACGGCATTACCATCGCCGAATCCCCCACCATCAACATCCTGGGGGTCACCATTGACCAGAAACTTAACTGGACCAGCCATATAAATACTGTGGCTACGAGAGCAGGTCAGAGGCTGGGTATTCTGCGGCGAGTGACTCACCTCCTGACTCCCCAAAGCCTTTCCACCATCTACAAGGCACAAGTCAGGAGTGTGATGGAATACTCTCCACTTGCCTGGATGAGTGCAGCTCCAACAACACTCAAGAAGCTCGACACCATCCAAGATAAAGCAGCCCGCTATATTGGCACCCCATCCACCACCCTAAACATTCACTCCCTTCACCACCGGCGCACTGTGGCTGCAGTGTGTACCATCCACAGGATGCACTGCAACAACTCGCCAAGGCTTCTTCGACAGCACCTCCCAAACCCGCGACCTCTACCACCTAGAAGGACAAGGGCAGCAGGCGCATGGGAACAACACCACCTGCACGTTCCCCTCCAAGTCACACACCATCCCGACTTGGAAATATATCGCCGTTCCTTCATTGTCGCTGGGTCAAAATCCTGGAACTCCCTTCCTAACAGCACTGTGGGAGAACTGTCACCACACGGACTGCAGCGGTTCAAGAAGGCGGCTCACCACCACCTTCTCGAGGGCAACTAGGGATGGGCAATAAATGCCGGCCTCGCCAGCGACGCCCACATCCCGTGAACGAATAAAAAAAAAATTTTAAAAATGTTTCGTAGGCCCAAAGTGCCTATCTGGGGTCAACAGGCTGTTGCTGTTCATGTTTCTGCTGTTGCCGCTTTTTCCTGAGGAATCAATATAATGTCAAAAGCAAAATACTGTGGATGCTGGAAATCTGAAATAAAAACAGAAAATGCTGCAGAAGCTCAGCAAGTCAGGCAGCATCTGTGGAGAAAGAAACAGAGTTAACGTTTCAGGTCGAAGACCTTTCGTCAGAACTGGAAGATGTTAAAAGAGCTAAAGTTTTTGAGCAAGTACAGAGCCAGGGAAAGAGGGGGCGGGGAGGGGAAGAAAGAACAAAAGGGAAGGTCTGTGATAGGGCACGAGTGATTAAATGACAAAAGGGATGATGGTGCAAGGCAAGGAGGGTGGTAATGGGACAGGTTAAGAATCAAAAGATTGATCAGGAGTAGCTGTAAATGGGAACAGCAGAACTATTACCAGCACTAGCTGACGGAAAAAATGGGAGCAGTGGTTATAATCTGAAGTTATTGAAATCAGTTTTGAGTCCGAAAGGTTATAAAGTGCCTAAACAAAAGATGAGGTGCTGTTTCTCGAGCTTACGTTGAGCTTCATTGGAACAGTGTAAGAGGCCGAGGACAGAGAGGTCAGAGTAGAAGTGGGAAGGGGAATTAAAATGGCAAGTGACCGGCAGGTCAGGGTCACGCTTGCAGACAGAGAGGAGGTGTTCAGCAAAGCGATCACCCTGTCTGTGTTTGGTCTCCCCACTGTAGAGGAGACCGCATTGTGAGCACCGAATACTAAATTGAAAGCAGTACAAGTAAACCGCTGTTTCACCTGGAAGGAGTGTTTGGGGTCCTGGACAGTGGGAGGTGAAGGGGCACGTGTTGCATCTCCTGCGCTCGCACAGGAGGGTGCCGTGGGGAGGAGATTGAGTGTTGGGGGTGATGGAAGAATAATGTAATGTGCTGCTTGTCAGCTCATGCAATTAGCTGCGAGCTTTTCCCACCTGTCGCTATTGATACTACACAGCTTGAAATTGTGCTTGAGCATGTCCTTATACCTCTTTTGCTGCCGACACTGCTTTCAGTCGGCCTGTTCTAGTTCACCTTAAAGGATCCTTTTTGAGATTCTGGAATCTTCAATGTGGATGACATATCCTGACAGGTGCAGTTACGTTTTTATCAGCATGGTCTCGCTGCTGGTGGTCTTGCTATGCTCAATCTTCTGGCAGTTGGTAACTTTGCTGTGCGGATGATGGACTTCAGGCAGTGGAGGTGGAACTTGCCAAGTTGCTAATAGTGATTTGGCAACATGTTCAGGACCCACATCCATACAAAAAGGTGCTAATGACAACAGGGTACTACACGTTGAGCTTCATTGTACACTTGATCCCATACTGGTCACAGAAGCGCCTTTTCAGTCTTTCAAATGTAGATCTATCTTCTCCAATATGAGGGGATACTTTCATCATCTACTTTCTGCATCATTTGACTGCAGGTTATTCAGTAAGTCAATTGGTTTAGTTCAGTTTTACCAATGGTGATATTGGTTTGGTGTAGCACTTTACTGTGGCTGGTTGATATATGACTTCAGTTTTCTTCAGGCTTATGATAAGGCCGTGGTTGTCTGCCATTGTAGCAAACTGGTCATTAATGAGCTGCTGTACTGAACATAACTATTGTGTATCTGCTTCCTCTTACTGCTATAATGAAACTATATCTTGGCTCTCCGCCTCCTATTACTGCTGTACTGAATGTACCTGTCATCTCTCTGCTTCCTTTTACTAATGTGCTGAATATATGTGTCATATCTCTGCTTCCAGTTATTGCAGTACTGAATGTATCTCTCATCTATTTGTTTCCTATTACTGTTGTACTGAATGTACCTGTCAATACTCTGCCTCTCAGTACTGCTGTAGTGGATATATGGGCCCAATATTAACACTAAGGCAGGTTCTGAACGGGGTGGGGGCGGGTGCGAAACCCGGAAGAAGTTTTGGCGTGGCGGAATGTCCGATTTCAACAAGG
This sequence comes from Heptranchias perlo, assembly GCF_035084215.1. Classification (NCBI taxonomy): domain Eukaryota; kingdom Metazoa; phylum Chordata; class Chondrichthyes; order Hexanchiformes; family Hexanchidae; genus Heptranchias; species Heptranchias perlo. The sequence goes on from NC_090333.1 coordinate 26,226,632, forward strand.
CTACCTAATTATAAATTTACTTCCGGGTTTCGCGTCTCCAGTGCGCGACAGCGGGCGTGATGCAAATTCACATGACGTAATCTCAACGGCCAATTCAAAGATGGAATTTGGAGGAGTTAGGAGTTTGTGTAAAGAGATGGCAAAGTTTAAAGATGGATTCAGGACGGTCAAAGGCTGTGCTCCGATTTAACGACGCATCCTTTGATGTACTGCTCGGTGCAGTAAGGAGCAGGAAGGAGATAATCTTCCCCAGCAACGGGAAGGAGAAACCTGCTGCTGTCAACAAGATGGTGTGGTTAGAGGTGGCTGAGGAGGTCAGCAGCAGGAGTTTAGTGCCCCATTGATGGATCCAGTGCAGGAAGTGGTTTAATGATCTAACCAGGTCAGGAAAGGTGAGCACAGTTGCAGATTCACCTACATCCCGTAATAAATAGCACCCCATCTCTCACTCTGTCTTGTCAAGCGTACTCCATGATATCACTCCTCATACCCACTTAAGTTTCAATAGCACCCATCGTTCACTTTCTAGGCACAGGTACAGGTGGTGCAGTCTTTGGAAGGGTCCTCACGGACTCCAACACTCAAAGGTCGTTGGCCAAGAGCATCTCAGCAGTCAGAGCAGGGATCTGAGCAGCCTGCCTCTACCTCTGCTGAAGCCACAGAGGTTGTACCATGTAGGAGCAGTGGGCAAAGGAAGAGAAAAACATTGTAATTCGCCAAGGGTATGCACATGGGTGTTTGTGAAAATGTTATGTTATTAAGTTTCCTTTTGTTATTATCTCACATAAAATATATTAATTTGCACCACTTCCCCATGTTGCCCATTCTTGCCTGTCAGGTGTCAACTTGCCCTTTGAGTTGGTTGGTGATCAATGTGAAGACATGAATTGATGGGAACAATTGGGGGATGAGCAGTGGGTGGCTGGTTGGTTACAGGACTGCTTTGTGTCACAGGGTGGGGTGGGTCCGGGGGATGTGATAGTCACTTTGTCCAGTGTGAGTGACTAACTGAACCTTTGAGCTGTTTGGGCATCCCTGGCATCCCGAGCAGCAATGTGAGCACCTGGTCTGATGTCAGGTGCCCCATCTTCATTTCCTCCTCTTCCTCCTCCACCTCTAATCCTCGCTGCTGCGCAATGTTATGCAGAACGCAGCACACCACGATTATTCTAGAGACCCTAGCTGGTGAGTACTGAAGGGTGCCTCCAGAATTGCACCCCCGAATAGCAAAAGGGAGATAGAAGAACAATATGTAGGCAAATTTCTGAGTGCAAAATAAGAGGGCAATTATAGTAGGGGACTTCAACTACCCTAACATCAACTGGGATTCAAACAGTGTGAGAGGCACGGAGGGTCCAAAATTCTTGATCGGTCTCCAGGAGAGCTTTTTTAGCCAGTACGTGACAAGCCCAACAAGAGGGGATGCAATTCTAGATTTAGTCCTAGGAAATGAAGATGGGCAAGTGGGTGAAGTGACAGTGGGTGACCATATTGGGGATAGTGACCACAATTCAGTTAGTTTTAGCATTATTGTGGAAAAGGACAGAGTTAAATCAGGAGTAAATGTTTTAAATTGGGGGAAGGCAAATTTTACAGAACTAAGAGGTGATTTGGCAGAAGTGGACTGGACACAACTACTTGAGGAGAAATCAGTGGCAAGCCATTGGGAGGCACTAAAAAGTGAAATTCTACGGGTACAATGCAGACACGCCTCCTCAAAGAAAAAGGATGGCACTGCCAAATCTAGAGTCCCCTGGTTGTCTAGAAGTATACGAGGCAAGATAAAGCAGAAAAAGAAAGCTTATGACTTATGACTGTCGCAGAAAGCTAAATACTGCAGAAAGCCGAGAGGTGTATAGAAAGGGATGACATAAAAAAGGAAATAAGGAGAGCAAAGAGAGGGCATGAAAAAATATTAGCTAGTAAGATTAAAGAAAACACAAAGATATTTTATCAGTACATTAAGAAGAAGAGGATAGCTAAGGAAAAGGTGGGACCTATCAGGGATGATAAGGGTAACTTGTGTGTCGAAGCAGAGGATGTGGGTAGGGTTTTAAATGAATATTTTGTCTCCATATTCACAAAGGAAAGGGATGATCTGGATGTAGTAGTTAAAGAGGAGAGGTGAGAGGTGAAATATTGGATAAGGTAAACATAACGAGAGAGGAAGTACTAGAGGGACTGGAATCCTTGAAAGTTGATAAGTCACCAGGGCCGGATGGATTGTTTTCTAGGCTATTGAAGGATGACAGGGAGGAAATATCAGATGCTCTGAGGATCATTTTCCAATCTTCACTAGATACAGGGGAGATACCGGAGGACTGGAAGACTGCAAACGTAATATCATTGTTTAAAAAGGGTACAAAGGAAAGGCCGGTCAGTCTTACCTCGGTTGTGGGCAAACTATTAGAATCAATACTGAAAGATAGAATAAACTGTTACTTGGAAAGGCATGGTTTAATCAGGGATAGTCAGCATGGATTTGTGCCTTACAAATCTGATTAAATTCTTTGAGGAAGTGACAAGGAGGATTGATGATGGTTGTGCAGTGGATGTTGTCTACATGGATTTTAGTAAGGCACTTGACAAGGTCCCACATGGCAGACTGATCAGAAAGGTAAAAGCCCATGGGCTACAGGGAAATGTGGTGAATTGGATCCAAAATTGGCTCAGTAACAGGAAACAAAGGGTAAAATTCGATGGATGTCTTTGAGAATGAAAATCTGTTTCCAGTGGTGTGCCACAGGGCTCGTTGTTGGGTCCCTTGCTGTTTGTGGTATATATTAATGATTTAGACTTGAATGTAGGGGGCATGATTGGCAAATTTGTAGACAACACAACAATTGGCCGTGTAGTTGATAGTGAAGAGGATAGCTGTAGACTCCAAGAAGATATCAACGGGTTGGTGGAGTGGGCAGAAAAGTGGCAAATGGAGTTCAACCCGGAGAAGTGTGAGGTAATGCACTTAGGGAGGGCAAACAGTAAAAGGGAATACGCAGTAAACGGGAATATATTGAGAGGGGTAGAAGAAGTTAGAGACCTTGGAGTGCATGTGCACAGGTCCCTGAAGGTGGCAGTACAGGAAGGCATACGGAATGCTCTCCATTATTAGCCGAGGTATAAAATACAAAAGCAGAGATGTAATGATGGAACTGTATAAAACGCTGGTAAGGCCACATCTGGAGTATTGTGCGCAGTTCTGGTCACCACATTACAGGAAGGACGTAATTGCTCTGGAGAGAGTGCAGAGAAGATTTACAAGAATGTTGCCAGGGCTTGAAAATTGCAGCTACGAGGAGAGATTGGATAGGCTGGGGTTGTTTTCCTTGGAGCAGAGGAGGCTGAGGGGTGACTTGATTGAGGTGTACAAAATTCTGAGGGGCCCAGATAGAGTAGACAGGAAGTACCTGTTTCCCCTAGCGAAGAGCTCAAGAACTAGAGGACATAGATTTAAGCTGATTGGCGGAAGGATTAGAGGGGTCATGAGGAAAAACTTTTTTACCCAGAGGGTGGTGGGTGTATGGAATTCGCTGCCCGAATTGGTGGTAGAGGCAAGGACCCTCAACTCTTCTAAAAAGTACCTGGACCTGCACCTAAAGTGCTGTAAGCTGCAGGGCTACGGACCGGGTGCTGGAAGGTAGGATTAGAATGGGCACCTGGTTGTTCTTCGAGCCAGCTTGGACACGATGGGCCGAATGGCCCCCTTCTGTGCTGTATCTTTTTTATGGTTCTATGGTTCTAATTGTCCAGGCACCTGAAGTGTATCTTGAGCATGCCGATGGTTTGCTCCATGACACATCTGGTTGACATATGGCTGTTGTTGTAGCACTCTTGGGGTTCATTGGTGGGGTTTCTCAGAGGTGTCATCAGCCAGGTTTGAAGGGGGTATTCTTTGTCTCCTAACAGCCACCTCTTAAGTCTGCTTCCAGGTATGAACAGATCAGAGATGTTGGACTGCCGCAGGATAGAAGCATCATGACAGTTCCCAGGGAATCTGGTGCACACCTGCATGAACCTTTTCTTGTCGTTGCACACCAGCTGTACATTGATGGAATGAAATCCCTTGTGGTTGACAAATGCTCCTGTTTGATGTAGTGGTGCTTGGATTGCCACGTGTGTGCAATCAATGACACCCTGTACCTGTGGGGAGCCAGCCAGAGATATGAACCCGAGTGCCTGCTCATTCTGGCTATTGTCATCACAGGGGAAGTTTACATAACTCCCAGCCCTGGAAAACAATCCATCTGTCACCTGCCTTATGTGCAGCCGACTGGGAGTCCCTCGATATGTCTCCGGTGGCACCCTGGAAGGACCCAGAGGCAAAAGAATTGAGGGTAGTGGTGACTTTCACAATGACTGGTAATGTGTGGCCATCAGGTCCAGCAGGGAGCAGGCCTTCTTCTAGGAGGCTGCAGATGTCTGCGGCCACCTGACGTGTCAATCTGAGCCTCCGGAAGCACTGCACTTCCGAGAGGTCACAGAAGCTGAACCTCTGTCTGTGCACCCTGTTAGGTGGGTTGTGTCGCCTGTGAACTCAGTCTCTCTGTTGCTCCCTCTCTGTCGCTCCCCTCTCTGTCGCTCCCTCTCTGTCACTCCCTCTCTGTCGCTCCCCTCTCTATTGCTCCCCTCTCTGTTGCTCCCCTCTCTGTCGCTCCCCTCTCTGTCTCTCCCCTCTCTGTCTCTCCCCTCTCTGTCGCTCCCCTCTCTGTCGCTCCCCTCTCTATTGCTCCCCTCTCTGTCGCTCCCCTCTCTGTCGCTCCCCTCTCTGTCACTCTCCTCTCTGTCTCTCCCCTCTCTGTCTCTCCCCTCTCTGTCGCTCCCCTCTCTGTCACTCTCCTCTCTGTCGCTCCCCTCTCTATTGCTCCCTCTCTATTGCTCCCTCTCTGTTGTCCATCTCTCTGTTGTCCACCTGCAGTTCCCACCACAGCACAACCTTGTTGCAGGTGATGGTGATTGTCTTCCTCGTCCGAGGTCCAATCTAAAGCAGCCATGGCGCCACCCATCCTGATGTTCTCTGTGTGAGCACCTGCAAACTTTACCAATACATCTGAAAACACAAGAACTATCAGCAAACCATTTAACAGAGGGAACTGAGAAAGCAGCTGTGAGCATTGAGCTTTTATTCACATTGGGACACCTTTAACCATCCCCATGAAGTGCCGCTCAATCTCAACTCTGTTTCACTGCTGAGTATCCCGAGTCCTGGGACCCACCTCTCGAGAGCGGGTTACTTGGCCCTACAGAAACCCACCTCTGTTAAACCAGATGTTGGAGGCGGGTTGGCATCAGCTTTCTTATTATTGAATTTTTAACCTACCCACCTGATACTAACCCGCCTGTCGTGGGGGCTTAAAAATCCCCCCATGTGTCACATCTCTGCTTCCTGTAACTGATTGTAAACAATTTTACAACACCAAGCTATAGTCCAACGATTTTTATTTGAAATCTACAAGCTTTCGGAGGCTTCCTCCTTCCTCAGGTAAATCACCGGCATCTCCACATCCTGTAACTGATGCACTGAATGTACCTGTCATCTCTCTGCTTCCTGCAACTGATGCACTGAATGTACCTGTCATCTCTCTGCTTCCTGTAACTGATGTACTGAATATCTGTGTCATCTCTCTGCTTCCTGTAACTGATGTAAGGAATCTTACAACACCAGGTTATAGTCCAACAGTTTTATTTGAAAATCACAAGCTTTCGGAGGTTTTCTCCTCTCCGAAAGCTTGTGATTTTCAAATAAAACTGTTGGACTATAACCTGGTGTAAGATTCCTTACATTTGTCCACCCCAGTCCATCACCGGCATCTCCACATCCTGTAACTGATGTACTGAATGTACCTGTCATCTCTCTGCTTCCTGTAACTGATGCACTGAATGTACCTGTCATCTCTCTGCTTCCTGTTACTGGTGTATTGAATTTGGGAATGTCATTCAGAGAGGCAGCAATATTTCCCGTTACTGTATGATAAATTAATAAGGCCGATTATCCAGTCCCTGTACGCATTTTGTCAGATGCAGGGAACACACTGCTTGCTTGGACAAGATATCCAATGAGCCAGCAGCTCTTAAAGGCTGCTGCTTGGACTAAAAGAGAAGTTGCACTGAAGAACTCCTAGCAATTTTTGGAGACCAGATTCTTTAAACTGCTTTACGTCCACTACCAATATGTGGAGTATGTGTAGCAAATGCTCCTACCATTTGTACCTAAAAATTCTGTTGGGGTCCTATAACTAGAATAGGGCCTCGATTTCAAAATTGTAATAAGGCTCCTGCCTGTTACGGCGTCTACTCGAAAACTGAGTCGGGTGAAGCTCGAGTGCTCGGTGGACGGTAGGTTTCTCTTTCAATTTTCATCTGCCTACCAGCCCATTTTTCAGCTTGAAAAGAACGGCAGGTAAAAATCACCTCCACCATTTCAGCTGATAAGTCACACCTTAACTATACATCCTAACATTTTATTTGCTTTCTTGACCTCCTGTGAACACCGAATCATGGTTCTGATAACCTATTCACCAAAACTAGCAAACCTTATCTTCCAGTTCTGATGAAAGGTCATCAACCTGAAACATTAACCGTTTCTCTTTCCATAGATGCGACCTGACCTGCTGAGTATTTTCCAGCATTTTCTGTTTTTATAGCAAACCTATTTCCTGCTCTGTTGCCTCAAGCACAATGACATTTATTTTGTATTCCACATTCTCATTTTTTTAAATCTAATCTCATCATTCACATTTACCTAAGATGAACTCCATCTGCCATCTTTCTGTCCATTGACTTATCCTGCCCAGATCTCTTTGAATTATAATATGCAACAGAATACAATGATCTTTGAGATCTTGGCGGGGTTATATAGCAACACCATCTCTGATCTGTTCAAGCATCTGAACCTTTGTTTCAATATTTCCATGGTATGCTCCACAATGATCCTGGTGGTCACATGTGCCTGGTTAAATCTCTAGTCAGCTCTTGTTCATGGCTATCACAAGGGGGTCATGAACCAGGACATAGTAGGATATCCCATGGTCTCTCAGGAGCCATCTGTCCAGTATTCTAGGCCCTTCAAATAATGATAGCACATAAAATTAAAGCATCATGACTGCAGTAGTGGGCTTTCACTTGTATAATTTGATGCATATGGTCACATATGGCAATTTTATAGTTATAAAGGCTGAAAGGCCTTTCTGTTACAAAGGCTATGAGATTGGGGATGGGGCTCATTAACTACATGTGTGAAATAAGTAATCTCCTGCACTTTGGGGAAACCTGTCACAGTCAGTGCTCCCTCAAGCTGCTACCTGATTTCCATGGGGAAAGTGATGAAGGAGTTTCCCCCACTTGCTCTATGCATCAGTGCACTGCTGATTGAGAAATTTGGCTTATATCCTCTGCGGTCGCTTGAAAGGATTGAGCTCAAGGCAGTGGTTAGCTAGACAAGCACTGACAGAGTCATTCTTGTTGTGGAACTTGTCTTAAGGCTTGGCTCAATGATTTGGCATAATTCTGTGACTTTCTCCCTAGTGAAGCGTAAGGTGGTGAAGGCAAATCTCAGGAGGTATGTCTAGGTAGCTGCACCTGGATCTGTAGATAGAGATGGTTTAATAGGGATGGGTATGGACAGACCACCTCGGGTGTAAACATACCTCCAAACAGCATCAAAACAAGATTTCGAAGCTAACAACAGCATTCATCTATGACCGCAATTGCCAAAATGACTGAATGCACTTTCAACACAGCACCTGTTTTCAATCAGTATTCAATGAATTCAGTATATTTGTGGCAGAAAACCCAAGAAGTGGCAGTTACAGGTAATTTATAAAATTCTTGATGACTTAATGAGGATATTCCATGAAACGAGTGATAGAACTCTGTAAAAAATGGGGACAAATGCCATTTTCTGCACAATTGGGTGAGAAATAGACCTGAGTATTGTTTATCCTGTTCTCCATTTCCCACTCACATGATGCATAGGACGCAACTGGTTGGCAAATCAGCTTTCACATAATTTCCAAAACAGGAAAAATTAAAAAATTGCTCTTTTTTAAAAGTATACCCAAATCATTATTTATTTTCCACAGGTCATGTCTCCTTATTGCAGTCCGAGAGCCAGGTTCAACATCAAGCGCAAGAATCGATCTACTGTGTTGATGCTGTTGCCTAGGTAACAAGGTCAGGCAGATTCTTTCTATGAGGTATGAAAGGAATTTAGAGTGGTTCTTGATTGATATTTTTTATTCAATATGACAGAATTGTCAAAGACTAGGATAACTAAGTCATTTTTACATCTATTCTATTAAAATCCAGGAAAACTATGGATTGCTTTAATGAATTAGAAGATAGCTGCAGCAAAAGTTTTGAAACTCAAGTTAGCCACATATCCTGTGAAATGTTTTCTTAAATTTCTGACATTCAATACGTTCTATGCCAGTGCTAATGGATGTTGATGTTGGAGAATGTAAAACTATCCATCATTTTTCAACAGTTTCATATCTAGCACAACCAGGTTAGACACAGGGTAAAACTCTTTTTGCTTTGCCAGCTATTACACTTTAACATTAATCTTAAAAGAGCATCTTCTACTGTAACAGTGTAACATTTCTATTTCAAATATCAGTCATTCTTGTGGGGTCCCTGAATGATATTCCCAAAGTAATGCCAATTCGTGACAAATTAGAACCAGTGTCTGCCAAATTAGAAGCAATGTAGACCAACAAGCAACAGGGACAGGTTTGAAGTCACACAAGCTGCTTTAAAATTAGGATCTTTCCTACTGTCAAAGAGGGGCGAATTTTATCTTCTCATTGGCTAGATTCTGACAAACTATCAACATATGCAGCTTAAATTGCCAAAACCATTTTACTATCCTCTTTATTTGAATCATTCCACTCAACAATGTTGTGCATTGAACAGATAATAATGGATACATTGCTGAAATTCCACTCAAAATTCATCAGTAGCACAGCCCGTTGTGAATAAAAGGAAGCAACTGATCCTGTTGTCTTGTTGTTTTCCCCTGTGACCTCTTACTCAGACCAAATTGATGGAATTGGTGTATGCTCCTCTGAAACTCTAATTTCTGTTCAGCAGTGGATCTAACTCAGATAAAGCATCAGAGAAACATTTTTACCTCCCAAATACTTCAGGTTCCATTTTGAACTGTTCCCGTACCCTCAAATAATTTCCGACAAACTGATCAAATCGCAGGTTTTGTTAATCACCTCACATCATTTTCACAAAATGGAGGATTGTTTACAAAGTCATGACCAAATACTGAAACTGAACAAATCCTGGACATCCGATTCAGCAACGAATTAATAAAGGATTTGAAATGAAAATTAATTATTTTAGAGTCAGGCTAAATGCTCTATTGAGTGGCGCAACCTGTAACAAAAGTTACAGACCTAAAACCAAATTAGTTAGACTGCAATGATTTTAAGATGCATAATTAATTTTGTGTTGCTAAGAAATGCCACTGAATGTTCAAATTTACGTTGCAGGATTTGTTAGGAGGTATGGCAAACTGTTAACTCCGTTCCTCCCAGAAGAAGCGTTGCCCCCAAGCCTCAAATACTGCATTTGTTCAACAAAAGTGGCAAGAGTACACAGCCAAGGTGAACGGTAGCACATCTGATCACAATGGCACTTTGTGACAAATGAGCTCAGGAGAGTGCTCCAGAAATGCAGTCGTAACCTTGAAGGTAATGTGGATGGCAGCTCCGTTATTGTGCCACAGCTGAAATAACTGTGAGACTGAAAGCTGTAATGGAATTCAGACTCTCGAAGCTCGAAGGACGGTTAAGAATGACTTCTCTGTAGATAACATTTTAATTATAAGAAAGACAAGCTTCAAACTCTCCAGCCGCAGGCTTACAGCTGTGTGCCAAGAGGGAGGGGCAACTAATCAGGAGACGCAGGAACTGGTTGTAGGTAATTATCCTGAAGAAGGATGGATGTCCAAAATGTCCTGATTGAACAGTGTATCTGCACATACATCAATATCTGAAGCTTTCCTTTCTGTTGACAGCAGCTCGCTCTGGGGTGAGATGGCTTGTGTTAGTTTCAACCCAGAGATTAAAAAACACGACTGCAATTACTGGACATCTGACAGAATATTTTAGAAAAGCACAGCAAATCATTGTAATATTCCCACATATTGTTAAAATTTACTTTAAGAATGCTCTGGGGTTGTTAAATTATGTTTAGTTGTACATCAGTAATCTACAGGCTTTGTTTAAATACATAACTGGAGAAAACAGGATCAAAAACAACTGTAGAGGGAATGGGAAGCATTAGATAAAAGATGCAACCTCCATAACTTGGTGCTTCCATGCAGTTTCCTTGTTCACACATCTCTGTAAAAGACGGTCATTACAGTAGGTCAACATCTGAATGACAAAGACAGATTAATGTGTTGGGGAGTTAACCTTCATCAGTCTCAACTCAGTTTCCTCCTCTATTCAGTATCTTGCTACTTAGACATAATTGGTATATTATGCCAATTTATATGCCTGTGATTGTAACATTGACAATGCTAATTTCAGAACAATTTCTTTTTTTCATTTTTTTTTTATTAGACCCCTTAGACACCAAGAAGCATCTGCTGCTATGGCAACGTGGTTCTGTACACTGATATGGTCCTTCTTGGTATCTATAAAATCAAAAAGAAAAAAGAATCATCATATTGCAAAATTAATTATTCAAAGGACACATTTACTGTAGCGGGAGGGAGCCAGTGGGAAGGGAGAGTGAAGCCTTTTCTATCTGAAGTATTTATTCTCGTATGTTTCATTCATTAACTCTGAGCTCTGAAGATTAACCTTTTGGTGAAAAGCTCCTTTGCAGTGCCCCTGAGCAGACTGACATTCTGTGACTGCAGAATGTGCTCTACCTGATGTCATCCATGTGAAATATCCTTTAGATGAATGTGCATTGGACAGAATGAAGATCATTCTCATTCACGGGGTCAATCATGTGGCATTCAGTAGCGTAAACAACCGGTTCATCAGATGAATCAATCACTAGAAAATTAATAACCAAACCTAACCTGTGTGAGACATAAAGAAATAAATATCCTACATTGAAGGATTTCAATTCCCCTCATTCCCAGTGGACTTCTCCTTTCATTGTAAAGTACCTACAGGTAGGCAGTTATTCAACAAGGCAAGCACACACACACACAATCAGAACGGCTTATATTAGTTCCCCTGAGGTATATACAGACTAATCCAAATAGGCATGTATTATTTCAATTGCAAATTATTTCCATGTCACATTTTAAGTACTTATATACCTGTGGACATACAGACATTACACATGAGCAATTTGACACAGTGATGTTATTGTGAGAAGATTGTCCTTACATGGTGTCACTCTGTCCAGTTGTTCACATATATGTTTGCATATTTGCAGGGAGTTGGGGGAGAGCTTTTGATGTATTGTAAACAGAACAAATGAACATATTGTAAGCCAAAATAAAACTTAATTTTCACACAAGTATTGCACGGTGAGTTTTGGAGACAAGACCTGGATCTTAATATTACACACTAATTGGGCATCCATCTCATGGCAGACAGGAATGACCTGCAACTGTGGCTCTCATCTGAGATCATATTAGGTACCCAGATTTAAACCTATATAAATATAGGTGGAAAGAACAGTTCCTCACCCACTCCTCTTTGATGCTAGGGTTGCCTTGATAGCTCAGGCAGGAATTTTCACCCAGCCTAGTTTATGTATCATTTGTATGTGGCTATACAACCCTTCCATAGGGAACTACAATGTTAAATAGCAATGCTTGCCTTTGGTGTATTTGGGCAATATTTAAATACTGCCCCATACCTCTGCTCTAAAATATGTCATGGTTTATGATATCAACATGTCCACTTGACTGGATTACTACTTTGTAACTTAGTGTAAGATATGTGAAGTACTTGTGTCCTACAGCCTATACAGTCTTCTATTGCTCATGTTGTTCTCTCTTAAAATTTTTCCCCATAGGTCCATGACTGGCAAGTGGACAACCTAAATTGGTGTTAAGCATAAAGGAATGCTCATAGAATGCATCCTTTAGCAACTACTGGGTACCATTTAGTTATTGTTGTATAAAAGCCAACTGGAACCCTTTTATCATTTCACACCTGTCTCTCACAAGATCACAAGATATTTAAGAACGAGGGAGACTATTCAGCCCATCTTAATTCATCCACCCAGAAATACCCTTAAGCTCAGTAGGACTGTGGAGATGGGGGGAGCACCCTTGCCCCTCCTGGCTCCACAGAAAGGTGTTTTGGTTTAATACTTACCCTTAGTTGGTGGCCATGGGGGCCGCTGAAGAATCCTGAGTGAGGTCGGCCCGACGCCTGCCCCGCTTATCGCTACTCATTTTGTAAAGGGGTCCTTCAACAGGTGTTAGACCCTCATTAACAATATTCAAGGGGCCTAGCGCCTGTTTTAGGCGTCTGTCCGGGGCACCTAAAAATTGGGCCCCACGTGTTTAGCAATGGGACCAATACCCGCGCAGATTGGGTGCAGGCCGTCCTTCTGCTAAATTAGAGTGTTTTGTGCCCGTTTTGCTCCTGAAAAACAGGTGCAATTCATAACAATTTCTATTCCATTTACTACAATTACTTTTTCCATACCATTAACTAGCTGATATACTTCTATAAGTTCAGCTCTCAGATATCTCCTATCAAGGCTGAAAAGGTAAAGTTTCTTCAACCTTTCCTCATAACTCAGACCTCTGACACGAGGGATCAGCCTTGTGGCTCTTTGTTATACTCCCTCCAATGCTTGAAAGTATCTCTTGGGTTTTGGTGATCAAACTGGAGACAGTGCTGAAGGTCTGATATTCACAGTATACTTTGGTGAGAAACTGCTTGAAACTTTCTTTAAAAATGGCTGCTGATCAACACATACACAAAGATAACTATAAGCAGTGCTGAATAACTGCAGATGTGGTCTGTGGGGATCCCCTCGTGCCTTGTAATATTGCTCCCATTCAGTGCCTGCCACAAGATGGAGGACTTGTTGTTTTGTGAATCCTCAGCACAGGTTGTTCAAGGGAGCTGAATTTTTTTTTTATTCGTTCATGGGATGTGGGCGTCGCTGGCAAGGCCGGCATTTATTGCCCATCCCTAATTGCCCTTGAGAAGGTGGTGGTGAGCCGCCTTCTTGAACCGCTGCAGTCCGTGTGGTGACGGTTCTCCCACAGTGCTGTTAGGAAGGGAGTTCCAGGATTTTGACCCAGCGACGATGAAGGAACGGCGATATATTTCCAAGTCGGGATGGTGTGTGACTTGGAGGGGAACATGCAGGTGGTGTTGTTCCCATATGCCTGCTGCTCTTGTCCTTCTAGCTGGTAGAGGTCGCGGGTTTGGGAGATGCTGTCGAAGAAGCCATCATTTTGACATCATTTCAATAAGGGGGCTTATTAAAATAAGCATCCAGGATAAGCCTGCTCAGAAACTCCATTGCTGACATCGCTGGACTTTCTGGGGCAGGAAGAGCTTCCTTCATTAGCATTTTGATGATGCACGTCTGTGCCACGATGAGCACATCTTGGGTGCTCGCCAGAAGAAGGGTGCAAGAAATAGTTTCTCCAGCAATAGTTTCTCCAGTCCCTTAGAGGATGGGACTGGGGAAATAATAATGGAAAACAAGGAAATGGCAGAGGAATTGAATAGATATTTTGTATCTGTCTTCACAGTAGAAGACACTAATAACATACCAATAATAGTAGAAAATCAAGGGGCAAAGGGGAGGGAGGAACATAAAACAATCATTATCACTAGTGAAAAAGTACGAGGTAAACTAATGGGTCTAAAGGCTGACAAGTCCCCTGGACCTGATGGCTTGCATCCAAGGGTCTTAAAGGAAGTGGCTACAGAGATAGTGGATGCATTGGTTGTAATCTTCCAGAATTCACTAGATTCTGGAAAGGTCCCAGTGGATTGGAAAACTGCAAACGTAACACCCCTATTCAAGAAGGGAGTGAGACAGAAAGCAGGTAACTATAGACCAGTTAGCCTAACATCTGTCATTGGGAAAATGCTAGAATCCATTATTAAAGAAGTAGTAGCAGGACATTTGGAGACTCATAATACAATCAAGGAGAGTCAACAAGGTTTTATGAAGGGGAAATCATGTCTGACAAATTTATTAGAGTTCTTTGAGGAAGTAACAGGCAGGGTGGATAAAGGGGAACCAACGGATGCAGTATATTTGGATTTCCAAAAGGCATTCGATAAGGTGCCACATAAAATATTACTGCACAAGATAAGAGCTCATGGTGTTGGGGTAATATACTGGCATGGATAGAGGATTGGCTAACTAACAGAAAACAAAGAGTCGGGATAAAAGGGTCATTTTCAAAATGGCAATCTGTAACTAGTGGGGTGCCACAGGGATCAGTGCTCGGGCCTCAACTATTTACAATCTATATCAATGACTTGGATGAAGGAACAGAGTGTCTTGTGGCCAAATTTGCTGATGATACAAAGATAGGTGGAAAAGCAAGTTGCGATGAGGACACAAAGTGTCTGCAATGGGATATTGACAGGATAAGTGAATGGGCAAAAATTTGGCAGATGGAATATAACGTGGGAAGATATGAAGTCATCCACTTTGGGAGGAAAAATAAAAAAGCTAAATATTATTTGAATGGAGAAATACTACAAAATGCTGCGATACAGAGGGATCTGGGTGTCCTCGTACATGAAACACAAAAAGTCAACATGCAGGTGCAGCAGGTAATCCGGAAGGCAAACGGAATATTGGCCTTTATTTCTAGAGGGATGGAGTATAAAAGCAGGGAAGTTATGCTACAACTGTACAGGGTGCTGGTGAGACCACACCTGGAGTACTGCATACAGTTCTGGTGCCCTTATTTAAGGAAGGACATACTTGCATGGGAGGCAGTTCAGAGAAGGTTCACTAGGTTGATTCCGGGTATGGAAGGGTTGTCTTATGAGGAAAGATTGAACTGGTTGGGTCTATACTCATTGGAGTTTAGAAGAATGAGAGGAGATCTTATTGAAACATACAAGATTCTGAGGGGACTCGATAGGGTAGATGCTGAGAAGATGATACCCTCATGGGGGAATCTAAAACTAGGGGGAATAGTCTCAGAATAAGGGATCACCCGTTTAAGATGGAAATGAGGAGGAATTTTTTCTCCCAGAGGGTTGTGAATCTTTGGAATTCTTTACCCCAGAAAGCTGTGGAGGTTGAGTCATTGAATACATTCAAGGCTGAGTAAGACAAATTTTTGATCAGCAAGGGAGTCAAAGGATAAGGGGAAAGAGCGGGAAAGTGGAGTTGAGGTAAAAATCAGATCAGCCATGATCTCATCAAATGGCGGAGCAGGCTTGAGGGGCCGAATGGCCTACTCCAGCTCCTATCTCTTATGGTCTTATGGTCTTATGGTCTTATCAGCTAAACCAAACCCTCTTTAAAAGGGAGATGTAAAGAAACATCTTGACTAAAATCTTCATAGCCTAGATCTCTCGGCAAGTATTATTTAAGGGGGAGTGATGCATTTAAGGGGAAGCTAGATAAGTACATGAGGGAGAAAGGAATAGAATAGGTATGCTGATAGGGTTAGATGAAGTAGAGTGGGAGGAGGCTCTTGTGGAGCATAAACATTGGCACAGACCAGTTGTGCCGAGTGGCCTGTTTCTGTGCTGTACATTCGATGTAATTCTATGTAATTTGTATTGGCAGTGCAGTACTTCTCACCCGCAATGCCAGCCTGCCAGCAGATCCCAAGCTGAGGCCGAGGAAACTCCCTACTGATGCCATTGACCTGGTTTGGGATGGGCAGGAACCCCATGGAAATTGTCAGTGAAGGCACAAAACTTTGGGCTTAAGGTCATTAATTCTGCTGTGTGGAAATCAGTCCACGTCTCTCTCACCACTGAGCTCATTCATTCCTCCTAAGCTAGTTCTCCCACTGATGAATCATTGTTTATATTTTTATAAATCTACTGCCATAGATTTGCATAGACACAACATATGTCGCTGTAAATGTTTTGCTTCATGTTAATTCACAGAAAATTGCCACCTTGAAATATCAACATGAAGGTAAATGTTTATATGCAAATACGTCATGAGGAGACACGTTGGCACGTGGGGTTCAGTGCGGGTGTTAATACGCCAGCCTGGGCTTTCTGTTCCCCCTCCTGTCAATTTTCTGGTGGATCTGGGGTGGTTGGAGACAGAAAAGTGCTCAGGGACACGTTCTGTGTGTCCCTATCTCCCCCCACCCACCCCCCTTTTCCATATGTGAGTGGGCGCATGTAAAATATATTGGAGCCGGTTTTCATGGCCTCTGCCCGGTGGGAACAGGGCGGTAACAGACCAGAAATGGCAGTGCATTGCTTATCGCCCTGTTCCTGCTCTCGGTTTGGCCGTCACCATTTTCAATGAGGCCCTCGCATTGACAGGCCAGGCGCCCACCTGTGTCAGGTGGGAGCCTACGTTGTAATGGCAGTAACCAAATGAGGCCCAGTGCTCAAAATGGCTTGGGCCTCATGACCCACCTGAAATGGCCCACTTGAAATCTGATCGAAGTGAAAATCTACCCCATTAAAGTATGCGAATACTTACAATGCTGGACGCCCGCCTATAAGGCCCTAGTGTCCAGCATTTATAGGTTGGCAGAGGGGGGCCTTGGGTTTAATCACAGAGAGGCCTGTACAGTTGTTGTCAGAGCCTGAATGTGCATAGGTCCCAGGAGCAGCGGTAGCAAAATGTTTTATAAATCGCAGTTGTTCAGGCAGATTGGGGGGTTGCCTTCTTCCCCCCAGCCTCAGTTTCGTGCAACCGCCAGGGAGTCTGCCTACAGTCCACATGCAGCATGTAAATAACCCCAGAGCCCGAAAGATGGCTGGGGTCAGAGGGTCATCTCTGTGGCTAGTGGGACTCCCAGCCTGCCAGAGATGCAGCCCAATCAGAAAGCCTAAGGCACTGCCTTACAAACTATCAGTCAAATAGTATATAAGTCGGGGGTGGGGGGGGGAGTCCAAGTCATCCTGAACCAGTTGCCACCTGATGCTGTTTGATATGTGTTCATGAAGTCAGCAACAGATTGGAAAGGTAGAGATTATTTTCAAGGTGAAAATGTCAAACCTTGTATCTCATTTATAGACCTGTGAAGTGGGTGTGGAGTGTGGTGCAGGCAGGGTGAGAGATCACAACTTTGACACGTGTAGCTTCTGCCAACTGTTGTATATGTACACCAGGTGAAATGAAACAATTCACTCACATATGGCACTGTTTGGCTTGTGTACTGTATGAATTGGCTGAATTACATTCCCATCATAGCAGATGGGCTGACGTTTGACGTAGTCCTTGCCTACTGGTATCATATTTACAATCATACATATCAGCTGGTACTTGGCGAGTGAACAATAAAATCTTTTTAATGTTAAATAGGTCATCCAAAAGTAAATAAGAAAGATTGGATTAAATGGTGCTCCTCCTGATGCCCCCCCCCCATTCATCTCCCCCCCCACCCAAGACTTTTTTTAAGTGCCAGACCGGTGAGCTGCATTGGGAGGCTCGATTGGCTTCCTCAGCTCGCTGGAATTATGGAAATGATGCCTGAGGCTTAATTTGGGATGAGCCTCGGGCCTCCATTTCCGGGCGCATTTTGAACGCATCTCCGATTTCGTGCCAATTTCTCTCCCACTGTGTTTGTTCCTCTCTGTCTACTTCTCCTCCACTGGTACTGTAAAGGGAAAAGAGCTGAAATGGGGAGGATTTACACAGACTGTCACTCCTGTTTGTCCCATGGAGACTAAACACACATCCCTGAGGAAACACTATAAAATTTAGGATTATTTTCTTCCAAAAAGAGGAGATTTTCTGGGAATCTAGTTGAACTTTTCAAGATCAGGGAGGGATTTGGACAAATTGTTCAATATGATGAAGCATTCAAAACCAGGAATCACGAATTAAAAATGAAGAAGTTTGAAGTAAGAATTAAAGTGGAACTTTTTCAGCTAAAAGGCAATTGAGTTGTGCAATGTTATCAGGGAAGGACATTAAAGGGAACAGTATAAATGGGTTCAAGAGGTGATTCGATGTGTTTCTGGAGGCAGAAGGCAGTGAAGGATATGGTGAGAAAGGTAAATGACATTGATTATATCAGAGGACAGGCTGGTTGAGTTTAATGGCATTTGCCTGTTCCCAAACATTCTTGTGGCTGAAAATCCGTAGCCCAAATATCCCGTTGTAAGTGCTGGGATGTGCCTGTCGGTGACCCCTGGCACTGACCCCATCAAAATTTGAAGGGCTCATGGGGAGGCCACATAATTTAAATATAATTGGGGTGGGGGGGGCAGTCTGCCCCACTGGAGACGCAGCATGGGAAGCTGCCTGCCTCAGGAGGCCGCAAAATGTGGTGGAGGGTGCTGGATCTGTGGAGGATGTCGGGTCCCCTTCCAGAAATATCCTTATAATCCAGCAGGGTGTGTTGCCTACCTGGTGCAAGGGTAAAGGATATCGCGGAACAACTGGAGAGGAACTTGGAAAGGGAGGGGATGATCCAGTTGTCCATGTTGGGACCAATGACATCGGAAAGAAAGGTAAATGGCATTGGTTATATCAGGGAAGGACAGGTTGGTTGAGTTTAATGGCCTATGCCTATTCCTAAACATTCCCTATGGCCTGCTAAGAGAATATCAGAAATTAGGAACTAAATTAAAAAGCAGTAACCTCGGGATTACTACCTGAGCATACGGATAGACAGATCAGGAAGGTGAATGCGTGGTTGAAAGGAGGGGTTCCATTTCATGGGACACTGGCACCAGTACTCGGACAGGAAGGAGCTGCACCATTGGGATGGGCTCCACCTGAACCGGAATGGGACAAGTGTCCTAGTGGAAAGGATAAATAGGGCTGTCAATAGGACTTTAAACTAGTAAGAAGGTGGGGGGGAGGGGGGAGTGGAGGGATCTGGGGAAGAGAACATAAGTCTGAAGAAAAAGAAATAGGAAATGAGAGTAAAGGTCAGACCAAATTAAGGAATAAGAGTAACACAAATGGTCAGGGAACTAATACAGTTATAGAACGTAAGTGCAAAATGACTGTTAAAAACAAAGGGAGGGGAGCAATTACTAAAAACAAATTAAATTGCCCGTACAGCAATGTGTGCACAGCATCTGAAACAAAACAGGGGAACTGGAGGCAATAATTCATTGCGAGGAGCCAGAAGTGGTAGGGATAACTGAAACATGGTTATATAAGGAACAGGATTGGCAGTTAAATATTGCAGGATATAATGTATTTAGAAAGGATATGGAAGGAAGAAGTTGGGGGAAGGGTGGTGGGAGTGGGGTAACTGTAAGATTTCCATATTGTGGAAAGGATATAGAGGTAATGGGGAAGGTGCAAAAAAGATTCACAAGAATGACACCAGAACAGAGAGGATATACTTATCAGGAAAGGCTGAACAGGCTGGGGCTCTTTTCTCTAGAAAACAGAAGGTTTAAGGGTGACCTGATAGAGGTCTTTAAGATAATGAAAGGATCTGATAGGGTAGACGTGGAGAAGGTGTTTCCACTTGTGGGGGAGTCCAAAACTAGAGGTCATAAATATAAAATAGTCGCTAATAAATCCAATAGGGCATTCAGGAGAAACTTGTTTACCCAGAGTGGTAAGAACGTGGAACTCGCTACCACAAGGAATAGTTGAGGCAAATAGCATAGATGCATTTAAGGGGAAGCTAGATAAGCACACGAGGGAGAACAGAATAGAAGGGTATGCTGATAGGGTTTGATGAAGCAGGGAGGGAGGAGGCTTGTGTGGGGCATAAACACCAGCATAGACCAGTTGGGCCGAATGGCCTGTTTCTGTGCTGTAGTTTCAATGTAACTTGATGTAATGTACCTAATAGCCTCACATATAAAGAGCCTGAAAAGAAATATAAAATTGCAAAAACCTTCTGAGGGTGAAACTGCGCACAAGGCCTAAACCATCTGAGATAAGCCCCACTGGGCTGACCAGCAGGCTGATATGCCTGCTTTCTCTTGGCATACCGGCCCACCAGGCAAAGGACGTGTAAATTCTGGCCTGGGAATCCCCACCCTCGACCACACTCCTCTCTACGCCACTGGTGTTGTTTGGCAGGGGGCAAAGGCTCTGCCCCTTAGAAGACCCCTCAGCAACTGCCAGGGAAGGCGGGGACCTGGCATATCTGGGTCCCAGCATAATATGCGGCTCTTCCATCAGACTCCTGCAGGAATTATGGCAGGAATGTGCTGCTAAAATCGCAGGTTTTCGGCTTCCTTATGTTCCCCCCTTTTTCTCCCTTTGCGGAGCACTCCAGTTGATAGAGAAAGAGATTCTTTTCTTATGATTATCATCAGAAAGTCTGATTCAGTTTCGATATGATGGGCGACCTCAGTATTTTCTTTTTCAACAAGATATAACGGGCTCTTTTTTCATGCACCCGTTAATTTTTGCGGGAAAAGTAGCATGCGTATAATGTAGGGAATACTGCTTAATTTGCATTAAAGTTACTGAATGGAGAAAAACATATCCATTGTCTCAGGCAGAAGTGTAACAGCCTCTACTGTTATGTCACTGGTAGAGACAAGCAACACTACAATCTGCAGAGCTAATGTTACTTACAGGTGTGTATTTTTCACTCTCTCCTCAATCGTCAGGGGTGTTGAAAGACTTCCGTGTAACTGTGAAGAAGGGACGAGTTCAATGTGATGTATGAGGACAGGTTGCATAGACTAAGCTTGTATTCCCTTGAGTATAGAAAATAAAGGATTTGATAGGTTAGCTTGAGAGAAACTATTTCCTTTAGTGGGGGAATCCAGAACAAAGAGGCATAACATTAAAATTAAAGTTAGGCCTTACAGGGGTAATGTCAGAAAGCACTTCTTCGTACAAAGGCTAGTGAAAACTTGGAACTCTGTCCCCCAAAAAGCGGTTGAGGCTTGGTCATTTGAAATATTCAAAACTGAGATTGTTAGATTTTTATTAGGTAAGGGTATTAAGGGATATGGAACCAAGGTAGGTAAATGGAGTTAAGGCATAGATCAGCCCACTTATCCCCCACCATCAACATCCTGGGGGTCACCATTGACCAGAAACTTAACTGGACCAGCCACATAAATACTGTGGCTACAAGAGCAGGTCAGAGGCTGAGTATTCCGCAGCGAGTGACTCACCTCCTGACTCCCCAAAGCCTTTCCACCATCTACAAGGCACAAGTCAGGAGTGTGATGGAATACTCTCCACTTGCCTGGATAAGTGCAGCTCCAACAACACTCAAGAAGCTCGACACCATCCAGGACAAAGCAGCCCACTTGATTGGCACCCCATCCACCACCCTAAACATTCACTCCCTTCACCACTGGCGCACTGTGGCTGCAGTGTGTACCATCCACAGGATGCACTGCAGCAACTCGCCAAGGATTCTTTGACAGCACCTCTACCACCTAGAAGGACAAGGGCGGCAGGCACATGGGAACAACACCACCTGCACGTTCCCCTCCAAGTCACACGCCATCCCGACTTGGAAATATATCGCCGTTCCTTCATCATCGTTGGACCAAAATCTTGGAACTCCCTTCCTAAGAGCACTGTGGGAGAACCTTCACCACACGGACTGCAGCAGTTCAAGAAGGTGGCTCACCACTACCTTCTCAAGGGCAATTAGGGATGGGCAATAAATGCTGGCCTTGCCAGAGAAGCCCACATCCCATGAACGAATAAAAAAAAAGCCATGATCTAATTGAATGGCAGAACAAACTCGAGGGGCTGAACGGCCTACTCCTGTTCCTATGTTCCTTCCTAATCAATTTTATTAGCAGAAATATATTTTCTTGTGTACATGGTATACAGGGCTTGGCCCAGCAGTGTTAATGGTGCCACATTAAATATGGCATAATGGTAAAGCCACACAGCGATACCCATTTTTTTCTATACATTATATATAAATTATTTAATTCTTTTTTATTAATGTTTTATTACCTATAGTAGCAGACTTTCAGTGATGTATGAAGAGAGATAATTGTTGTGACAAGTCTGTTTGCTCTCAAAAGACATTGATGGATTAGTTGAACAGGGGGTCAGGTAGTGTTCAGCAAACAATTTACGGTCTTCAGTCAGCAGGAAGTGGCTGCCTGACCATTAAAATACAAGGGCTTGGAGGCTGCTTTCGGGAAGCTGTGGGAAAAAAAGATAAAGATTGGTGGATCGGAGGGAATTGCCAAGGGATTGGCCCTCAATGCAGCTCCCGGAAGCTTTGGCCCGGCGAGGAAGCCCACATTACTCCCCCACTCAGGCCTCAGGTAAAAATAACAGTTGGGCCCCAACGACGTCATTGGAGCATGATGTGCATATTTAAAGAAGGATCCTGCCAGCTTCCAGCGAGTGTCCATGCTGCCTGGAATATAAAATTACCGACAGCCAGATCAGGGCGGGAACGTAGTGCGCAAATCCCCCGTTCCATTTTAACTGTCGCCCTGCCTGGTTTCCACCGGTCGGGGGAGGTGGGGAGTTAAAATTGATCCATAAGTATTTGGGTAATTTCCATAAATCATACAAGTTTTGATCTTGCCTAATTTGAAATCTTATGAATCACAAGATCATGTAAAGAATTGTAACTCTATGTATATCTCTTTCCACCATTATTTTCTCTCTCTGCATCCAATCTCCAATACTGGTCATGATACTCGCAATCAGTGATTTTATGGCTTGTCTGACTAGTTGATTAATATCCTTAAGGAGGGAAGTGTCAGATCCTGGATTCAAATGACAACTAGTTTCTTAAAATAGAAACAATTACAATAAAAGCATTTCTAACCGTATTGGGTGCTGTATTCAATTAGAACAACATCCTTTTAACTCTGGGAACTGGATTCAAATCCAGCCCGGACTGAGGGGATGAAAGTTTTCTCTCTTATCTGAAAGAGTCCCGAGAGATATAGTTCAGCACTCGATGGCACTCAAGGTGGCCACAAGAATGGCTGTTGTGGGGAATACAAGTATCACATTATCGGAGTACAGTATGAAGTGCTCTTCTGAGGTTGGGAGATAGGTTTAAGACACATTGAGGATGATTTTCAGCTGACGGATTCCATCGGGCAGGAGGTGGGTGGTGCGACCCTGCTGTCCGCCCGATGGAATCAGTCCGAGACACAACCAATTTTCATGGTCGGGTCTCATTCCCATAATGCTGGAGAACTGCGAGTGCTGAAACGGCATTCGTAGGAAGCTCGCTGGTCACGGGGGTGGGGAATCAAGTGGCTCCTCTGAGGAGCCAAACCAGAAGTAAAGAGCTAAAGGGGGGGTGGAGCGGGGGAGGAAATCATGGGGAGAGATGCGGACAAACCAGCCCCACAAAAATCTAAAAAAAGCTTACCTTGGGCTGTTTTGATGGTGACCTGCTGCAGTCCCTTTAAGGTCCACAGGTCAGGCTGCTCAATGTGATGGCGGATTCTTTCTGAGGTTTATTTTGCTGCAATGTGATGATCCAGGGCTTCAGGTACCTGCTTAATGGAATGATACATACTGAAGTGGCTGACTCCTGAGCTGTCCCCTTTGGGTACCTGAAAGATCACTGTGGCATAAAAGTTGAAGGCAGTGATGACTTTCATTGTCGTTGGTGAAGCAGTTCAAAGAGAGTCTAGAACTAGGGGGCATATTCGCAGAATAAGGGGCTGACCATTTAGGACTGAGATGAGGAGGAATTTCTTCACTCAGATGGTTATGAATCTTTGGAATTCTCTACCCCAGAGGGCTGTGGATGCTGAGTCATTGAATATATTCAAGGCTGAGATAGATAGATTTTTGGACTCTAGGCGAATCAAAGGATATGGGGATCGGGCAGGAAAGTGGAGTTGAGGTCGAAGATCAGCCATGATCTGATTGAATGGCGGAGCAGGCTTGATTGGCTGTGTGGCCTACTCCTGCTCCTATTTCTTACAGTTCTTATGTTCTTAAATACATGCATGAGTGTCTCCTTGCCCAACTCTTTCAGTGGGCTCTGCAACAAGCCATTATTGTTCTCTTTTACACATATTTACAAACACAGAACCGATTTCTGCCATCTCTATTTAGTTTTTGCTGCATTGTGTATGGTTTGTTTGGTTTAGCACATTCTTTTCCAGTGACAGACAGCAAGATATATTAAATGTGAATTAGTTTTAATAACCTATGCTGTGCTTGTGGTCTATGAGACCAAGATTCCATTGACCACATTCTGCCTGCAGAAGTTGAGGGGAGCAAGACCTAAGATCACTGACACAGAGGAATATAGATCCTATCCCAATTGAAGGAGCGGGGTCTTTGGCTTGCACCGGGAATTTCCTCAGACTTCCGGTGAGGCGAGCACCAATCTCGTTCAGTCTCGGCAGCATGAGGCCTGGGCGATTTTAACTCTTGGGCCTCACTTGCATGCCGCCGGTCAGCTGCTTGCCCGAAACAAGTGGCAAGCGGCAGCTGACTGAAGGACAGGAGCAGAATTCCGAACTGCAGAAGACCACCTGCTGGCACCAAAGGAACAGTCGCAGGCAACAAGGTAAGTCATGGGAGGGTCTCATGGCAGGGACGTGGAGGGAGCCTGCAGGGAAGGTCTAGATATTCCTTGTGGTGCTCTGAGGAACACTCCTGATCCTCCTGGCCCCACAAGGAAAGGAAAGAAACTTATATGTTTGGGCCTCTTCCGGTCCCGGATCCTCTTCCTGCTGTATCCACCTGAAGGGAAAGCCACAATGCATTCTTCGCTCAGGCCATAGTTAAAATTGCAGTCAGGGCCGGATGATTTAATCGCACCCCAATCTAAATATTTAAAGAAGGACCCTGCCAGCTTCAGGACAGCAGTTTAAAATTGAAGATTGTGGGATCCACACAGGGCGTCAGCGAGTCAGTCATCCAGCCGATTTTGCTGCCTGTCTGCCCGGTTTCCATTGCACAGGTAGGATCAAAATCACCCCTTATATCTTAGAGTTTGGACCAAAACCACTATAGCAGCAATGGGACTATTTATAACAGGTACTGTGAAACTGAGATCTCCATTGCGGACGTGACTGGTGTTTTATGTGTTCAATGGCTGACCAGTGCATTCAACTGGTGTTCCATGTATCATTCGTGTGGAGATGGCAGTTCATATCCCATGGTTTGGACTCCTCTACATCACCCAAACTAAAAAGGCAAGTGATTTCTCAATATGGTACTGCTGTTGTACCATCCTCCATTTCAAACCAAACCCACTAAGGTCTGTATCCCCATACAACTCAATATGGGTAGGCAGCATGTTAGGTGTCCACCATGTATCAACTATAACCACTACTATTCCTTCCTCAGTCAGTGCTTGGTGCCTCACCTTATAATTCCTCCTGATCATTACTATATACTTCTCCCACTCTGTGTGTATACCTGTGCTGGTGCATACTTCAAGTGGGCGTATTGATGATTGCTGGTCATTTGTATAAAGCTCTTCAGGTGTGGCAGTGGGTTTAATGGTTTTCCTCTTCTTTGTGAAGGGAACAAATGGAATGAATGCTTCTGACCCCAGTGGGCTGCCTCAGACACTATTCCATAACAGATAATCACGCGTGGGTGACTTGGGTTTTTTTGGTAGTGTCCTCCAAATGGAAGTTCTGGGTGTCCACTCAAATATTAAGGAAATAAGAAGGGTGCTTAAGTATAATCCAAATATTAAACCATGTAACCCAGTAAAATAATATTAGCCCATTATTTAACCCTACTGTAACAGTAGTACACAATGTCATACTCCAGCAGTAACAATAGGTTTATATAAGTGTGATTGGCACTTTAGCAGCTCTGCCTGAGTCACTTCCTTGCAATATTCTGTATGCTTGAAAATACAATAGAACTTATTTGAGAATTATACCATTCAGTGATTGATCACAGCTACCTGAATTTTGGTTTCTTAGCCATCATCCTTTGATCTGATTATGGAAGTGAAAGCTATCAATGCAACTTAAAATAAATGTTTGTTTACATTGTAATTTATCTTTCTCCCTCGTAATTACTGCGAAGGCAGAAGCTATTGGCTTAATTCTGTTGCAAAGTATAATTGCCAAAACAAAAGAGACCAATAGAGTAGGAGATGAGGCAAAAAAACAGGGCAACTGCAAGCTGTGCCTTGGAATAGAGCAATATAGGTTCAGTCCTTTGACTTCCCACAAGGCAAATTCCTACTTCTTGGGAAGGGGTGGGAGGGTTGAGGAATGGAGGGAGCGATGAGCAAGAAATGGAAAATTGCTCACTGAGCTACGTTCTCAGGCACTCTAACTCACTTCCCAGTAGCTGGCTCTAGAATTGACATGGTAATATGACTGGGAATAGATGACCTCGCCATGTTTTAAATGCTCAGGGACTTGAAAAGGGAGAAGGGAGTAAAAGTTTTTTTTAAAAATTGGACAAAATAATGGAAATAAAATAAAACATATTCCATACACCTTTACCATAGGAAATGTTTCTATCAGTGGACTTAGAGCTACTGACAGGAAGTTATATACTGGAAATGCTAGTCCAGAGTACATGGAACCTAAAGTTTTACATAAAAGCATGGTGGCAAAAAGAAAAAAAGCATTGGTTTTGTGCTAATAGATCATCTCAGTCTGTATGTTCCTTTATGGTTCATTTCATGATGTATAATCCTAAATGAATCATCCCAAGTTCCATTTCATTACCTGGTGAAGCTACAACTCAGGACTACATGCGTGCTAAACAGCGGGAGCAACATGCTATTGACAGAGCTAAGCGATTCCATAACCAACGGATCAGATCAAAGCTCTGCAGTCCTGCCACATCCAGTCGTGAATGGTGGTGGACAATTAAACAACTAATGGGAGGAGGAGGCTCTGTAAACATCCCCATCTTCAATGATGGCCAATTCCAGCACGTGAGTGCAAAAGACAAGGCTGAAGCGTTTGCAACCATCTTCAGCCAGAAGTGCCGAGTGGATGATCCATCTCGGCCTCCTCCCGATATCCCCACCATCACAGAAGCCAGTTTTCAGCCGATTTGATTCACTCAATGTGTTATCAAGAAACGGCTGAGTGCACTGGATACAGCAAAGGCTACGGGCCCCGACAACATCCCGGCTGTAGTGCTGAAGACTTATGCTCCAGAACTAGCCATGCTTCTAGCCAAACTGTTCCAGTACAGCTATAACACTGGCATCTACCTGAAATTGCCCAGGTATCTCCTGTCCACGAAAAGCAGGACAAATCCAATCCGACCAATTACCGCCCCATCAGTCTACTCTCAATCATCAGCAAAGTGATGGAAGGTGTGGTCGACAGTGCTATCAAGCAGCACTTACTCACCAATAACCTGCTCACCGATGCTCAGTTTGGGTTCCGCCAGGACCACTCGGCTCCAGACCTCATTACAGCCTTGGTCCAAACATGGACAAAAGTGCTGAATTCCAAGGTGAGGTGAGAGTGACTGCCCTTGATATCAAGGCAACATTTGACCGAGTGTGGCACGAAGGAGCCCTAGTAAAATTGAAGTCAATGGGAATCAGGGGGAAAACTCTCCAGTGGCTGGAGTCATACCTAGCACAAAGGAAGATGGTAGTGGTTGTTGGCGGCCAATCATCTCAGCCCCAGGACATTGCTGCAGGAATTCCTCAGGGTAGTATCCTAGGCCGAAAAATCTTCAGCTGCTTCATCAATGACCTTCCCTCCATCATAAATTCAGAAATGGAGATGTTCGCTGATGATTGCAGTGTTCAGTTCCATTCGCAACCCCTCAGATAATGAAGCAGTCCGTGCCCGCATGCAGAAAGACCTGGACAACATCCAGGCTCGGGCTGATAAATGGCAAGTAACATTTGCGCCAGACAAGTGCCATGCAATGACCATTTCCAACAAGAGAGAGTCTAACCACCTTCCCTTGACATTCAACGGCATTACCATTGCTGAATCCCCCACCATCAACATCCTGGGGGTCTCCATTGACCAGAAACTTAACTGGACCAGCTACATAAATACTGTGGCTACAAGAGCAGGTCAGAGGCTGGGTATTCTGCGGTGAGTGACTCACCTCCTGACTCCCCAAAGCCTTTCCACCAACTACAAGGCACAAGTCAGGAGTGTGATGGAATACTCTCCACTTGCCTGGATGAGTGCAGCTCCAACAACACTCAAGAAGCTCGACACCATCCAGGACAAAGCAGCCCGTTTCATTGGCACCCCATCCACCACCCTAAACATTCACTCCCTTCACCACTGGCGCACTGTGGCAGCAGTGTGTACCATCCACAGGATGCACTGCAGCAACTCGCCAAGGATTCTTTGACAGCACCTCTACCACCTAGAAGGACAAGGCTTCTTCGACAGCACCTCCCAAACCTGCAACCTCTACCATCTAGAACGACAAGGGCAGCAGGCACATGGAAACAACACCACCTGCACGTTCCCCTCCAAGTCACACATAGAGTCATAGAGTCATAGAGTCATACAGCACGGATAGAGGCCCTTCGGCCCATCGTGTCCGCGCCGGCCATCAGCCCTGTCTACTCTAATCCCATATTCCAGCATTTGGTCCGTAGCCTTGTATGCTATGGCATTTCAAGTGCTCATCCAAATGCTTCTTGAATGTTGTGAGGGTTCCTGCCTCCACAACCCTTTCAGGCAGTGAGTTCCAGACTCCAACCACCCTCTGGGTGAAAAAGTTCTTTCTCAAATCCCCTCTAAACCTCCCGCCTTTTACCTTGAATCTATGTCCCCTTGTTATAGAACCCTCAACGAATGGAAAAAGCTCCTTAGTATCCATCCTATCTGTGCCCCTCATAATTTTGTACACCTCAATCATGTCCCCCCTCAGCCTCCTCTGCTCCAAGGAAAACAAACCCAATCTTCCCAGTCTCTCTTCATAGCTCCAGCCCTGGTAACATCCTGGTGAATCTCCTCTGCACCCTCTCCAAAGCGATCACATCCTTCCTGTAGTGTGGCGACCAGAACTGCACACAGTACTCCAGCTGTGGCCTAACCAGTGTTTTATACAGCTCCATCATAACCTCCTTGCTCTTATATTCTATGCCTCGGCTAATAAAGGCAAGTATCCCATATGCCTTCTTTACCACCTTATCTACCTGTTCCGCCGCCTTCACACCAAGATCCCTCTGACCCTCTGTCTTGCCTAGGGTCCTCCCATTCATTGTGTATTCCCTTGCCTTGTTAGTCCCTCCAAAGTGCATCACCTCGCACTTTTCCGGGTTAAATTCCATTTGCCACTGTTCCGCCCATCTGACCAACCCATCTATATCGTCCTGCAGACTGAGGCTATCCTCCTCACTATTTACCACCCTACCAATCTTTGTATCATCAGCGAACTTACTGATCATCCCGACTTGGAAATATATCGCTGTTCCTTCATCGTCACTGGGTCAAAATCCTGGAACTCCCTTCCTAACAGCACTGTGGGAGAATCTTCACCACACGGACTGCAGCGGTTCAAGAAGACGGCTCACCACCACCTTCTCAAGGGCAATTAGGGATGGGCAATAAATGCTAGCCTCGCCAGTGATGCCCACATCCCATGAATGAATTAAAAAAAAATTATCTAGACCATCCCAGACTATAGGTTTCCCTAGTGTGTAAGCCAGGCTGCGCGACACTGTGTGGATTGTCCCAACTGTTTTTGTACGTATATTCAGCATTCCCAGTTTGCACGTCATCATCTCAGGCTGCGTGACCCTCTGTGGACTATGCCATGTGGTATGGCCAATTCAAAGCTGCATACTTCTGTATAGACTATGTCAGGTTTCATGTTGCTGTACACACTGTATCAGGCTGGTTTAGCCAGATCTTTAATTTCTCAAATACACTGCTTATGCTGCAAGAATGGTGCTGAAGATATTCCAGTGGAAACCACTCTAGAATGAACGTTGTAACACGACTCCTATATCAATGTTGTAACAAAATATTTGGGGGGGCGGCAACCTGTAACATATTATCAACCATCTTATATCCAAGTTTATTTTGTTCATTGATGTGCTTGCCTATTTAACAAATAGTACTTGAATTGATCACTCTCAGAGTGAATCTCCCAGGTCTTCTGTTGCTGATACCATTATTACTGTCCAGCTCCTGTGCTATCATGTGGTGGTGGGGACCAAATTTACTGAACAATAGTGCATTGTGTTTTATTGAGAAATTTAGCATCCGGTGTGTATTGTAATATAAAACTTAACCTGCAGGTTTTATAGCACCAGTGGAATGGGGTAAGTTATGACATTGAGTTGAGCTACTATAACCTCCCATGGTGTTTCTAGGCAACAAGAGATTCCAGTGAGCTGATATAATGTCAATGCATCATCAGTGTTAAATTGGAGTCAAAAATTAAAAAGTCCAAGGTCTGAAGTAGTGTAAACACTGGACTGCAGCAATTCATAGTTGGGTTGTGCTGGAGTCATAATGAGTTGGAGGGTATCATAGAATCATAGAATCATAGAAAATTTACGGCACAGAAGGAGGCCATTCGGCCCAACGTGTCCGCGCTGGCTGAGAAACGAGCCACCCAGCCTAATTCCACTTTCCCACATTTGGTCTGTAGCCCTGCAGGTCACGGATCCTCAGGTTCACATCCAGGTATTTTTTTAATGAGTTGAGGGTTTCTGCCTCTACCACCCTCTCAGGCAGTGAGTTCCAGACCCCCACCACCCACTGGGTGAAAAGATTTTTCCTCAATTCCCTCTAATCCTTCTACCAATCACTTTAAATCTATGCCCCATGGTTACTGACCCCTCCGCTAAGGGAAATAGGTCCTTCCTATCCACTATATCTGGGCCCCTCATAATTTTATATACCTCAATTAAATCACCCCTCAGCCTCCTCTGTTTCAAGAAAAACAACCTCAGCCTATCCAATCTGTCATCATAGCTAAAATTCTCCAGTCCTGGCAACATCCTCGTAAATCTCCTCTGTACCCTCTCTAGTGCAATTACACCCTTTGTGCAATGTGGTGACCAGAACTGTGCGCAGTACTCAAGCTGTGGCCTAACTAATGTTTTATACAGTTCCAGCATAACCTCCCTGCTTTTATATTTTATGCCTCGGCTAATAAAGGAAAGCCTTCCATATGCCTTCTTAACCACCTTATCTACCTGTCCTGCTACCTTCAGGGATCTGTGGACATGCACTCCAAGGTCCCTCACTTCCTCTACACCTCTCAGTATCCTCCCATTTATTGTGTATTCCCTTGCCTTGTTTGCACTCCCCAAATGCATTACCTCACACTTCTCCGGATTGAACTCCATTTGCCACTTTTCTGCCCACCTGACCAGTCCATTGATATCTTCCTGCAGTCTACAGCTTTCCTCCTCACTATCAACCACACGGTCTATCCTTGTGTCATCCACAAATTTCTTAATGATGCCCCCTACGTTTAAGTCCAAATCGTTAATATATACCACAAAAAGCAAAGGTACATGAAGTGCAAGAAAATAAATCTCATTTTGCTTTAGAATTGTTTTCCGTATATGGCAAAATAAACAGCAGTGGAAACCTAGCACCACTTACAGGTTATGTTGTACCACAGCAAGCAAATTCTCTAAAGGTAACTTGTAGAACACTTGTTAAAGAAAAGACAAGCTTTTGAAAATTATATTACAGAAATACTATCTACAAGAAAGAAACAGAGGAGTTTGAGTAATAACTCTAGCATAAATTCTAGTATAAACTCCCCGGATGCTATAGCATTCTTCAAACTCTTTCTGTTACTGACTTTCTGTGTCGATTTTAATAGCGATTTATTAACATTGCTTAGAATCTCCCTGTAGAATTGAACAGACTTCTCCACTTTGTTTCTTTCACACAGTCATCCTGTAATGTTATTTTAAAAGCTTGCCTTGCCTTTAACTGTTACGGTACAGTTCTCTTTTTAGAGATTTGCTCACTTTAACACAATGTGAACAACTTTGAAATAATTTCTTGAAGCAGATCTGAAATTACAATCAAAGTTAGGTCAAAACCACCCACCTCACTCCGTGCTGAAGGAGACCACCGCAGCAAAAGAGAAGAAATTAAAAATTTTGTAGCTGTACCAGGAACATGAACTACACTGGCTGATCTGTGTCACAAGCACACAGAAACGATATTTGAATTGCTACTGAACCAGAGAACAAATCAATTGCTCATCAATGTTGTAGGAACATAGGAAAGTGTAAGACAGGATAAGACTCTGCACTCCATTTGGCTGGTCCCAGAAATGAATACTGTACCCAGATATTGCTCATTCAGTCACATGCTTAGACAATTTTCCTGTACATTTTTTCTACAGTAGCTGCCTCCACTGCTTCCTTCCACACATTCACCACTTTCTATGTAAGGTAGTTAATCTAAACCATTTGTAAACCTCCCCTCTTCTGGGCTTGAGCCCATGGGCTGGATTTTCCTTCGCGATCCCACCCGAGGATTGTGGCAAAAGCTGTACGAAATTGGGGGAGTGAGGCCTGCTGCTGCCTCCCTTCCACCAGCTGGATTTCCTCCCCCTAATTCCTGCTGCGATTGCTGTTGGCTGCCCTTCCTCACCTGTTGCATGCAAATGCTGCTGGTGGTGGCAGGGCCTGGGTTTCTGGTGGATTTTCCTCTCGTACGTTCCATTACCGCTACTCCTTAGGGCCACTTGGTGCAAAGTGACAGAAGGCTCAGGGTAGTTGTGGTAATGGCCCCAAAGTCTCCTGATGGAGGGAGAAGGGCTAGTGGAGGCCTCCTATATCTCCATTTTGACCCAATGGTCTTAACTTTTTAGGCCTCAGTCTCAGCCAAAGCCCGAAATGGATTTCTGCCTTCTCCTCTTTGGGGCTCTCTTGTCCCATTAAATACTCCGTTGCCTCTTCTGGTGCTGGAATGGCAGGAGCACTAGGATTTTCCTGTTGCTCAGCGGTAGGGTCCCTCTTGGTGGCAGGGAACCCACCAAGAGCCCGCCCTGCATTTATAATAAGCCATGACCCATGAAAATGGGTTGGTGTTGCAGGAGAGTAACAGGGGCAGATGGAAGTCCCACTCCACTGCTACCTCATAGCTACAAGGAAAATCCAGCCCTGTGGCTCCTCGTTCTAGAATTTATAACAGTCTCAAACATATTATTGTAGCTCAATTTATCCAGTCTGTTAAAAGGCTTGAATATTTGAATAATATCTTTCCTGAGCCTTCTCTTCTCCAATGTAAATAATCCAAGGCTTTTTAGCCTCTCTTCATGGCTCAGATACCTTAAACTAGGAATCAGCTTGGTTATTCTTTATTGCACTGTCTCCAATGCCTGGATATACTTGCTATAGTACGGTGACCAAACTGTACATTAGGAAAGGCCAGATTTCCATTTGGTCATTGACTCTACATAATGTTTAATTTGAAGAGATGTCTGTTATATCTTTTAACCTGCAGAGTTAATATTGATTGATGAATTGCTACTATACTACTTTGATTACTGAAGTGTTGTTAGTTACAGCCTGATCTATGCTACTGTAATTTTGTAAATTGCACTTTATTGTTACAATGGGGCAGAAATTGCTCCTGAAATAACGACGAGCCCAACAGCGTTCTCCGTTGTTAGTGGCGAAATCGAGGAGCAAGTTCCGGCGCTCGCACATGCGCAAACACGGAAATCCGAAATTGCTCCTAGTGGTTCGCTGGTGATATGACAGCTTCAAATTAAAGGGACATTGCATGCTGCAATCAGAGAAATCATTGAAAAATCGCAAACTTGCTTATCTGCCCAACTGGAAAGTAAGAAATTACGCCAACAAACAGGTACGCTTAAAAATACCAGGTCTAAACTAAGTTTTAACAAGTAAGTCCTGCATGGTCCCTTTAAAAAGCACTGGTGTAGGCTCCTCCAGGCACTCTAAGGCATGTTCAGATGGTCGTGGTTAAGACTGCGTTGAATTGAGCGTTAAGTTCCAAAATGGTGTCTGTCACTTTAACTCAGCGCTGCACACTGATTGTATCCATTTTCTCCTTAGTTTACATGCTGCTGGCGTTCGTTACTTGCAGACGCGCTACTACCTATACCAAGATGGTGTCCGGCGCAGGTCACGCTGGAAACGTGTGTGCACAGCCAAGATGCAAATTTGGCACTTCAAGAGGCCGCGTAGCACCAAAACAACAGGCGCTACACAGCCCAAATTCTAGCTCCTTGTGTCCTGCTTTCCCTGGGGTCCATTCCTCTGCTCACGATGTGTAGTGACATTAAAAATGAGGTCATGAAAATTTGTGCTGCAATTAAAATGCTACTGGTCTCAAATCAGTGGCTGCAGTGTCGATCCCAGCCTGGTAGTATCTCATTTATACTGCCTCATTCCAAGTGCAATTTTTACGTTAAGGAGAGAGCTCCTCACATGAATGCATACACGTGTGTACAGTCCTCACCTCCCAGATAAAATTTAAATGTACAGAGAAGATGAGCAAATTATGAAGGGTTTTGATAGTGTAAATAAAAAGAAACTGTTTCCAGTGGCAGGAGGGTCAGTAACCAGAGGACACAGATTTAAGATAATTGGCAAATGAACCAGAGGGGAGATGAGAAGAATTTTTTTAACGCAGTGAGTTGTTATGATCTGGAATGCACTGCCTGAAAGGGTGGTGGAAGCAGATTCAATAGTAACGTTCAAAAGGGAATTGGATATATACTTGAAAAGGAAAAAATGCAGGGCTTTTGAAAAAGAGCAGGGGAGTGGGATTAATTGGACAGCTCTTTCAAAGAGAAGGCACAGGCATGATGGGCCAAATGGCCTCCTTCTGTGCTGTAAGATTCTATGATTCAATGTACCATTGAGAAGGATTGTGTTTGAATGTTACCTACCAGAACCTTAGAATGAGAGTTTAGTGTTCTACTACTGGAAGTACTGGGCCAATGTTCTGCCAGCAGAGCTCAGGGTGAAAGTCCAATATCTAACTACTACTGTTAGTAAACTCTTTAAATAGGATCCCCACATTCTGCCACAGGATCTGCCCAGGGCCTCCAAACATGAGAGCAGTCTATCGCTCCAGCTACTGAACTTCAGAATGGGGGTCCAAATTTCTACTGCTGGAGTTGTCTGCACCTTTGAAAGACACCTTGATGAACACAGAATTAACCAGGTAATGTCATTATTCTGTGATTATCTTTATTCACCTACATTGATATTTTCCATCAGTGAAACCAAGCACCGTCGAGAATGTCAACTGTTATTTGCACGATAGTGTAAGTCAATGGAAATGAAATTAGGGAGAGATGTGGAACGGGCTGCGGATTTGCTATCACCCGTATTACTCTATCGCACAAAGTTAAAATTACCCCAGAGTCTGGATCTTGAGGCTGCCTCACGCATAGGAGACATGAGCCCTGGTCACCAACTAAACTGACAACTTCAATGAAATTTGACATTTTAAAATATTAATTTTGATTTTTTTATTAAGTAACTATATTGTACCAAAGAACAAACAGAATATCACACCAGAGCTGTATCTTACTAATGACATTTTGCTCATGAGAAAGACAATGTAATTTACTGACTGCTGCAATGCGCATGGGACCCCCAATGTGGCTGTAATGCATGGTGTCATCGATAGGAATATGGCTTGCCCTTTAACATTCCCCATTAAACATTTTTGATCACAGTCAAGGACCTGCTAGAAAAGAAGGAGGGGTTGGAATGATAAGAATTTAAATCAACCAGCACCACTCTCATATACTAGATTGTGGCTAGTTTCACTGGCACTGGAAGAGATCTGGCTTTTAGAAATACATGTTGCATGCTGCAAGGAACTTCAAAGGAACAGGAATGGAAGGAAATAATTTAACAGAATATAAACTGTGACCAGCAGGTGGTGCTGTTTATTGTCTTCAAACTTTGGGGTTTTCTGCAGTCTTGTTTGTAAGTACATCTCTGTTTAATTTTTAGTTATTTTGAAAGGATATTTTTCTCTCTTTTGAAGCTACTTTTAATATTCTCTCCCTTTCCATTCTTCAGGCCTCACATCTGTGCTGAAATGAACACATTTGCATCAAATTCCAGTATGCATTATATTAACTCATTTAAAATAAAGTAAACGGGTTAACAAGTTTGTTAAGATAACACATAGGAATTTCAATCCCTCATTTGCTAAGGGGACAGGAGGAAGAGTGGATGCAAGCAATCTACTCCCATGGACCTGCCAAGGATGCTCTGTGCAATCAGCGACTAGGATGTCCAGTAATGCATATGTGTGACATCCTTGGTGGGGGCAGGATGAGGGTGACTTCTCCCTTCGTTCTGACAGAGCCTCTTCCTATGATCATCCCCTGGTGGCCCAACTGAGATTAGGTGGGGCAATTGTCACTCCCTGCTGCAGCATGTTGGTGCAATCACTACTCCAATGTCTCTTTAGTTTTTCTTTTTCTCTCCAATTTTCCCCTCTAATTCTCTCCACACCCCTGCTTTCCCGAAGGCATTAGTGCCTTCACTGGAGGTACAGTTCCGCGGGCACTGTTTGCCATCTGATATCTTGCCCAAGAAACCTCCATCCTTGTGCGAGCCTTGACTGTCACTGCCAGTAGTTTACTCAGCCATCAGTGACTAGCCCGATTCTGTCCTCATCCACATGCACCTTCCAGCAGAGATCACTGATTAATGATCAGGAACAGGAATTCCTGGTCGGTTTTCCCTTCCCTAACCCAAGGGTTGCTGCAGCCAATTACTGGCTGAGATCAGCTATCTCAATACAGATCAGGGATCTAACCTGATATATTCCTTGTCTATATGGTTTAGAGTTGGAGCCTTTACCTGTGAGCCATTGGGAAGGCTTCGTAATTAAATAAAAATATTGCTGATGGTGCTTCCAGGCTACCAGGCACAAAGGAGACACATTTCGTATCGTGTCTGTATGTGACTCTAGTAGAAAGAAAGACTTGCATTTATGTAGTGCCTTTCATGACCTCAGGACGTTCCAAAGTGCTTTACAGTCAAAGAAGTCTGATGGGCAAGGCAGATGAACTCAGGGCATGGATGGGTACATGGGACTGGGATGTTATAGCTATTACTGAAACATGGCTAAGGGAGGGGCAGGACTGGCAGCTCAATGTTCCAGGGTACAGATGCTATAGGAAAGATAGAGCAGGAGGTAAGAGAGGAGGGGGAGTTGCGTTCTTGATTAGGGAGAACATCACGGCAGTAGTGAGAGGGGATATATCCGAGGGTTCGCCCACTGAGTCCATATGGGTAGAACTGAAAAATAAGAAGGGAGAGA
This sequence comes from Heptranchias perlo, assembly GCF_035084215.1. Lineage (NCBI taxonomy): Eukaryota > Metazoa > Chordata > Chondrichthyes > Hexanchiformes > Hexanchidae > Heptranchias > Heptranchias perlo. Next base: position 26,263,840 of record NC_090333.1, read on the forward strand.
TCACTTTGATAGGATTGTACTACAGACCCCCAAATAGTCAACGGGAAATTGAGGAGCAAATATGTAAGGAGATTACAGACAGCTGCAAGAAAAATAGGGTGGTAATAGTAGGGGACTTTAACTTTCCCAACATTGACTGGGACAGCCATAGCATTAGGGGCTTGGATGGAGAGAAATTTGTTGAGTGTATTCAGGAGGAATTTCTCATTCAGTATGTGGATGGCCCGACTAGAGAGGGGGCAAAACTTGACCTCCTCTTGGGAAATAAGGAAGGGCAGGTGACAGAAGTGTTAGTGAGGGATCACTTTGGGACCAGTGATCATAATTCCATTAGTTTTAAGATAGCTATGGAGAAGGATAGGTCTGGCCCAAAAGTTAAAATTCTAAATTGGGGAAAGGCCAATTTTGATGGTATTAGACAGGAACTTTCAGAAGTTGATTGGGAGAGTCTGTTGGCAGGCAAAGGGACGTCTGGTAAGTGGGAGGCTTTCAAAAGTGTGTTAACCAGGGTTCAGTGTAAGCACATTCCTTATAAAGTGAAGGGCAAGGCTGGTAGAAGTAGGGAACCTTGGATGACTCGGGAGATTGAGGCACTAGTCAAAAATAAGAAGGAGGCATATGACATGCATAGGCAGCTGGGATCAAGTGGATCCCTTGAAGAGTATAGAGATTGCCGGAGTAGAGTTAAGAGAGAAATCAGGAGGGCAAAAAGGGGATATGAGATTGCTTTGGCAGATCAGGCAAAGGTGAATCCAAAGAGCTTCTACAAATACATAAAGGGCAAAAGGGTAACAAGGGAGAGAGTAGGGCCTCTTAAGGATCAACAAGGTCATCCATGTGCGGAACCACAAGAGATGGGTGAGATCCTGAATGAGTATTTCACATCGGTATTTACGGTTGAGAAAGGCATGGATGTTAGGGAACTTGGGGAAATAAATAGTGATGTCTTGAGGAGTGTACATATTACAGAGAGGGAGGTGCTGGAAGTCTTAACGCGCATCAAGGTAGATAAATCTCCGGGACCTGATGAAATGTATCCCAGGACGTTATGGGAGGTGAGGGAGGAAATTGCGGGTCCCCTAGCAGAGATATTTGAATCATCCACCGCTACAGGTGAGGTGCCTGAAGATTGGAGGGTAGCAAATGTTGTGCCTTTGTTTAAGAAGGGCGGCAGGGAAAAGCCTGGGAACTACAGACCAGTGAGCCTGACATCTGTAGTGGGTAAGTTGTTAGAGGGTATTCTGAGGGACAGAATCTACAGGCATTTGGAGAGGCAGGGACTAATTAGGAACAGTCAGCATGGTTTTGTGAGAGGAAAATCATGTCTCACGAATTTGATTGAGTTTTTTGAAGGGGTAACCAAGAAGATAGATGAGGGCTGTGCAGTAGACGTGGTCTACATGGACTTCAGCAAAGCATTTGACAAGGTACCGCATGGTAGGTTGTTACATAAGGTTAAATCTCATGGGATCCAAGGTGAGGTAGCCAATTGGATACAAAATTGGCTTGACGACAGAAGACAGAGGGTGGTTGTCGAGGGTTGTTTTTCAAACTGGATGCCTGTGTCCAGCGGTGTGCCTCAGGGATCGGTGCTGGGTCCGCTGTTATTTGTTATTTATATTAATGATTTGGATGAGAATTTAGGAGGCATGGTTAGTAAGTTTGCAGATGACACCAAGATTGGTGGCATTGTGGACAGTGAAGAAGGTCATCTAGGATTGCAACGGGATCTTGATAAATTGGGCCAGTGGGCCGATGAATGGCAGATGGAGTTTAATTTAGATAAATGTGAGGTGATGCATTTTGGTAGATCGAATCGGGCCAGGACCTACTCCGTTAATGGTAGGGCGTTGGGGAGAGTTATAGAACAAAGAGATCTAGGAGTACAGATTCATAGCTCCTTGAAAGTGGAGTCACAGGTGGATAGGGTGGTGAAGAAGGCATTCAGCATGCTTGGTTTCATTGGTCAGAACATTGAATGCAGGAGTTGGGATGTCTTGTTGAAGTTGTACAGGGCATTGGTGAGGCCACACTTGGAGTACTGTGTACAGTTCTGGTCACCCTATTATAGAAAGGATATTATTAAACTAGAAAGAGTGCAGAAAAGATTTACTAGGATGCTACCGGGACTTGATGGTTTGACTTACAGGGAGAGGTTAGACAGACTGGGACTTTATTCCCTGGAGAGTAGGAGGTTAAGGGGTGATCTTATAGAAGTCTATAAAATAATGAGGGGCATAGATAAGGTCGATAGTCAAAATCTTTTCCCAAAGGTAGGGGAGTCTATAACGAGGGGGCACAGATTTAAGGTGAGAGGGGAGAGATACAAAAGGATCCAGAGGGGCAATTTTTTCACTCAAAGGGTGGTGAGTGTCTGGAACGAGCTGCCAGAGGCAGTAGTAGAGGCGGGTACAATTTTATCTTTTAAAAAGCATTTGGACAGTTACATGGGGAAGATGGGTATCGAGGGATATGGGCCAAGTGCAGGCAATTGGGACTAGCTTAGTGGTATAAACTGGGCGACATGGACATGTTGGGCCGAAGGGCCTGTTTCCATGTTGTAACTTCTATGATTCTATGATTCTATGATTCTATAAGTACTTTTTGAAGTGTAGTCACTGTTATAATGCAGGAAATGCGCCAGCCAAATTGCACAGCAAGGTCCCACAAACAGCAATGTGATAATACCAGATAATGTTTTTTCTTTAATGATGTTGGTTGAGGGATAAATATTGGCCAGGACATGGGGAAAACTCCCCTGCTGTTCTTCAAAATAGTGCCATGGAATCTTTTACATACACCTGAGAGGACAGACATTTAATTTCTCATCTGAAATACAGCACCTCCAACAGTGCAACATTCCCTCAGTACTGCACTATAGTATTAGCCTAGATTTTATGCTCTAGTCTCTGGAGTGGGACTTGAACCCACACCCTTCATAAATATCAGAGGTGAGAGTACTACCACCGAGCCAAGGCGGATAACTACTGGACGTAGGCAGGACTGTTCAGGCTAGGGCAGCACTGACCCTAACCCTAACCCATTTCAAAATGGCATTTTAAAATTTACTTCTTTTAAACGTACCCAGAGCAAGACTAAGAATAAATATATTGAAACATATCATTGCTTTGTAAACAAGGCTTCCACTGCACCTCTGCGAAGTAATGCCAGCAGAACAGGAGAAGTAGCAGGAGCAGTTCCGAAGAATTTCCCGTCTTACGTTTCACTCTGATGAAAGAAAAAGTGATCTTGAAACTGCTACACCTGTTCAAAAAAGGGGAGAGGGATAAACTTGCTAACTACAGTCCAGTCAGTCTAATGTCAGTGGTGAAAACTACTAGAGACCACTGTCAAGGGCAAAATTAATTCTTACTTGGAGAAGCGTGGGTTAATAGGCAAATCATGTATGACTAACCTGATTGAGTTCTTTGATGAAGTAACAGAGGTCGGTGTTGGGACCATTGCTTTTCTTATATATAAATGGCCTGGACTTGGGTATAGGGAGTACAATTTCAAAGTTTGCGGATGACACAAAACTTAATAGCAGACTTCAGGAGGACATAGACAAACTGGTGAAATGGACAGACACATGGCAGATGCAATTTAATGCTGATAGGTGTGAAGTGATGCACTTTGGGAGGAACAACATGGAGAGGTAATATAATCTAAATGGCACTATCTAAATGGTACTATACCACACTCACCTGACGAAGGAGAAAGCCTCCGAAAGCTTGTGATTTTCAAATAAAACAGTTGGACTATAACCTGGTGTTGTAAGATTCCTTACTATTTTGAAGGGGGTGCAAGAGCAGATGGACCTAGGGATGCATATTCACAAATCTTTGAAGATGGCAGGGCAAGTTGATAAGGCGGTTAAGAAAGCATCTGGGATACTTGACTTTGTAAATAAAGGCATTTAATGCAAAAATAAGGAAGTCATGGTAAACCTTTACAAATCACTGGTTAGGTCTCAGCTGAAGTATTGTGTACAGTCCTGGGCACCACACTTTAGGAAGGATGTCAAGGCCTTGGAGAAGGTACAGTGGAGGTTTACCAGGATGATACCAGGGATGAAGGACTTCAGTTATGTGGAGAGATTGGAGAAGCTGAGATTGTTCTCCTTAGAGCAGAGAAAGTCAAGGGGAGACCTAATAGAGATATGCAAAATTATGAGGGGTTTTGAGAGAGCAAGTAGGGAGAAACTTTTCGCTGACAAGTGGTTCGGTAACCAGAAGTCAGAGATTTAAAATAATTGGCAAAAGAGCTAGAGGGGAAATTAGGAGAATTTTTTTCTCACAGAAGGTTGTTAAGATCTGGAACGCCCTACCTGAAAGTGTGGTGGAATCAGATTCCATAGGAACTTTCAAAAGGCAATTGTACATGTACTTGAAGAGGACTAATTTGCACAGTTATGGGGAAAAAGCTGGGGCGTGGAACTAAATTGGACCCCTTTGTCAAAGAGCCGGCACATGCACGACGGGCCAAATGGCCTCTTTCTGTGCTGCAAGATTCTATGATTCTATGATTCTATGATTCGATGATTCGATATGTCCATGTGATTTCAGTCAGCAGCAGATGGACATCACTAGGTGGTGACAAAGAGCTGCTCAATGCAAATAAGATTTGTTTTTATCATAACTTGCTGCCTATTTCTCCTAATGCTTACTGCTTGCTACTTTTGTACATTAACTATGTTTTGCTACATTCTTTACCACAAAATGCCCATTTTTTTACTCCCTCTGTAACACATCTTATTTTTCAGTCCAACCTGTGCTACACCAGACCACGGACACCTTAATGCCAACGCCATCACTTCCTCTTTTTTCAAAGCAGGAGTTGAATGCCTTTTTGCATAGATTGTTATAACCTGTAAATGTAGTGGCGAGTGTGTCTAATTTTTATAATGGGTGAATTCACACCACATGATTTCATTAAGGGAAACGGCAGAAAACTAGGCACTCGTGACACACTTGTCGAAATGATCCGTCGACACTTCTCAAACAGCTACGTAGACACTTAAATGAAGAAGTGTGAGGTAATGCATTTGGGAAGGGCAAACAAGGCAAGGGTGTACACAATAAATGGGAGGATACTGAAAGGGGTAAAGGAACAAAGGGACCTTGGAGTGCATGACCACAGATCCCTGAAGGTAGCAGGACAGGTAGATAAGGTGGTTAAAAAGGCATACAGGAAACTTTCCTTTATTAGCCGAGGCATATAATATAAAAGCAGGGAGGTTATGCTGGACCAGTATAAAACATTGGTTAGGCCACAGCATGAGTATTGCGTACAGCTCTGGTCACCACATTACAGGAAAGATGTGATTGCACTAGAGAGGGTACAGAGGAGATTTACGAGGATGTTGCCTGGGCTCGAGAATTTTAGCTATGAGAAAGATTGGATAAGCTGGGGTTGTTTTAAGAGCATACGACCATACGAAATAAGAGCAGGAGTAGGCCATTCGGCCCCTCGAGCCTGCTCTGCCATTTGATAAGATCATGGCTGATCTGATTGCACCCTCAACCCTACTTTCACGTCTACCTACTATAACCTTTGACTCCCTTGTTAATCTATCTAACTCATTCTTAAAAATATTCCATGACCCTGCCTCCACCGCTCTCTGGAGAAGAGAGTTCCACAGACTCATGACCAGCTGAGAGAAAAAATTTCTCCTCATCTCTGTCTTAAATGGGAGACCCCTTATTTTTAAACTGTGGCCCCTAGTTCTAGTCTCTCCCACAAGGGGAAGCAACCTCTCAGCATCTACCCCTTCCAGTCCCCTCAGGATCTTATATGTTTCAATAAGATCACCTCTCATTCTTCTAAACTCCAGTGTATACAGGCCCAAATTGTCCAACCTTTCCTCATAAGATAACCCCCTCATCCCAGGAATCAGTTGAGTGAACCTTCTCTGAACCGTCTCCTAAGCAATTATTTCCTTTCTTAAATAATGCCCTGTACAACTGTAGCAAAATATCTCTACTTTTATATTCCAGCAAATATATTGGAGCAAAGGAGGCCTACGGGAGATTTAATTGAGGTATATAAAATTATGAGTGGACGAGGAGGACCGATTTCCCTTAGCAGAGGGGTCAGTGACCAGGGGGCATAAATTTAAAGTAATTGGTAGAAGGATTAGACGGGAGCTGAGGAGAAATTTTTTCACCCAGAGGGTGGTGGGAGTCTGGATCTCACTGCCTGAAAGAGTGGTAGAGGCAGAAACCCTCAACTCATTGAAAAAGTTCTTGGATGTGCACTTGAAGTGCCATAACCTACAGGGCTATGGACCAAGTGCTAGAAAGTGAGATTAAGCTGGATAGCTCTTTTTCGCCCAGCACAAACACAATGGGCCAAATGGCCTCCTTCTGTGTCGTAACTTTCTATGATTCTATGATTCCATATATATGACAAAGGGTTCACCAGTTTAATTTACTGAGCATGCAATTATGTCTAAGGGCTCAATGAAAAGGGAAAAAAACAATCCCTAGTTTTGGGCCCTTCATGTCATAAGATTTCCTTTAGTAGCACAAAATAGATGACTAGGCAGTTAAATTCTAGATCCATATATTCAATCTGAAATTAAGCAGATTATTAAAAAAAATGTACATTTTCATGCCAGTGGCATTTTATTAAGACAAATAGGCTTGGATTTTCCTCTGCTATGCCACTCCAAATCAGACGGGATAGCTGCAGAAAATGGAGGAAAATTGGGTGGGGCGGCCTACTGCCACATGCCTGCTGCAACCCTATGTTTCCTCCCCCAACCCCAGCAGGGAAGGCTGCAGGCTGTCCTTTCACCACCTTGAGGGGCAAGCCGTCCAATTTCCATGGCCTATGTCGACCTCAGGCCCCTGCCAGGAGATGTGCGGCTGTAGTCCATGTGGCAGCAGCAGTACCTCTCCCTTCAGGCCCCAAAGCCTTACCTGGTTTTAAGCCTCGTTCCTGTTCACATTCACACTCCTGCTTCTCCAGGCCCACAAGGAAACCCATGAAAGAATTAGCAATACTACCGATCCTGTGCCTCTTCTGGCTTTGCACCTGCCTCCTGCTAGGTTTCACTGTTGTGATCAGCTCTGAGTGCAACTGCCGCCATCAGCAATTAAAATTGTGGTAGGATCCTAATTGTGTTATAGGACCCTGACTTTTACATATTAATGAGGCCCCCATTTATCTGTGGCGGGTGCCTTTCCCGAGATTGAAAATAGTGCGGTTAAAATGCCGGCGGGCGGGAATGTGTCGGCAAAGCACCCAGCTGCCCTTTTTACCACCCAGCTGCCTGGTCCTGTCGGGCGGGGAGGGTTAAAATCAGGCCTTATTTCATGGAATCATAGAATCTTACAGCACAGAAGGAGTCCGATCGACCCATCCTGCCTGTGCTGGCTCTTTGGAAGAGCTATCCTATTAGTCCCATTCCCCTGCTCTTTCCCTATAGTCCTGCAAGTTTTTCCTTTACAAGTATATATCCTATTTTCTTGTGAAAGTTATTTCTTCTGCCCCATAGCATCATTCTGCTTAATTGCAGGAGTGCAGTTTTTAACAGCCAATTCACTAAAAGTGAAAATACAGCAGTTTATATAATGTGCAAATAATTCTTTTTAATTTGTTCATGGGATGTGGGCGTCGCTGGCGAGGCTGGCATTTATTGCCCATCCCTAATTGCCCTTGAGAAGGTGGTGGTGAGCCGCCTTCTTGAACCGCTGCAGGGTTCTCCCACAGTGCTGTTAGGAAGGGAGTTCCAGGATTTTGACCCAGTGACCTTGAAGGAACGGCGATATATTTCGTGATGGTGTGTGACTTGGAGGGGAACGTGCAGGTGGTGTTGTTCCCATGTGCCTGCTGCTCTTGTCCTTCTAGGTGGTAGAGGTCGCGGGTTTGGGAGATGCTGTCGAAGAAGCCTTGACGAGTTGCTGCAGTGCATCCTGTGGATGGTACACACTACAGCCACGGTGCGCCGGTGGTGAAGGGAGTGAATGTTTAGGGTGGTGGATGGGGTGTCAATCAGGCGGGCTGCTTTGTCCTGGATGGTGTCGAGCTTCTTGAGTGTTGTTGGAGCTGCACTCATCCAGGCAAGTGGAGAGTATTCCATCACACTCCTGACTTGTGCCTTGTAGATGGTGGAAAGGCTTTGGGGAGTCAGGAGGTGAGTCACTCACCGCAGAATACCCAGCCTCTGACCTGCTCTTGTAACCACAGTATTTATGTGGCTGGTCCAGTTACGTTTCTGGTCAATGGTGACCCCCAGGATGTTGATTGTGGGGGATTCGGCGATGGTAATGCCGTTGAATGTCAAGGGGAGGTGGTTAGACTCTCTCTTGTTGGAGATGGTCATTGCCTGGCACTTATCTGGCGCGAATGTTACTTGCCACTTATCAGTCCAAGCCTGGATGTTGTCTAGGTCTTTTTGCATGCGGGCACGGACTGCTTCATTATCTGAGGGGTTGCGAATGGAACTGAACACTGTGCAATCATCAGCAAGCACCCCATTTCTGACCTTATGATGGAGGGAAGGTCATTGATGAAGCAGCTGAAGATGGTTGGGCCTAGGACACTGCCCTGAGGAACTCCTGCAGCAATGTCCTGAGGCTGAGATTATTGGCCTCCAACAACCACTACCATCTTCCTTTGTGCTAGGTATGACTCCAGCCACTGGAGAGTTTTCCCCTTGATTCCCATTGACTTCAATTTTACTCGGGCTCCTTGGTGCCACACTCGGTCAAATGCTGCCTTGATGTCAAGGGCAGTCACTCTCATCTCACTTCTGGAATTCAGCTCTTTTGTCCATGTTTGGACCAAGGCTGTAATGAGGTCTGGAGCCGAGTGGTCCTGGCAGAACCCAAACTGAGCATTGGTGAGCAGGTTATTGGTGAGTAAGTGCCGCTTGATAGCACTGTCGACGACACCGTCCATCACTTTGCTGATGATTGAGAGTAGACTGATGGGACGGTAATTGGTCGGATTGGATTTGACCTGCTTTTTGTGGACAGGACATACCTGGGCAATTTTCCACATTGTCGGGTAGATGCCAGTGTTGTAGCTGTACTGGAACAGTTTGGCTCGAGGCGCGGCTAGTTCTGCAGCACAAGTCTTCAGCACCACAGCTGAATTCTACAGTTAAAGCTGAATAGCTCATTCCCTGAAGAGACTTTTTATTTGTTCTTGGGATGTGGGTGATGTGAACAAGGCCACATTTATTGCCTTGATAAGGTGCTGGTGGGCCCTCTCTTTTAACTGATTCAGTCCTTATGGTGATGGTGTTCCCACAATAGTGTACGGTAGGGAATTTCGGGATTCTGACCAGCGATGAAGGAATGGCAATGTATGTCCAAGTGAGAATTATGTGGGACTTGGAGGGGAACTTGAATGTGACGGTGTTCCCACAACAGTGCTGCTGTTCTTCTTGATGATAGAGGTCGTGACGGGGGTTGGGGGAGGTGCTGTCAAAGTAACCTTAACGAGTTGCTGCAGCACACCCTATAGACCATACACACTGCAGACATAGTGGAAGGGGTGGATATTGAGTTTAGTGGTGGGTGCCAAATCAAACTAACTGCTCTGTCCTTGATGATGTTGAGCTTCTTGAGTGTTATTGCGGCTGCACTTATCCAGGTGAGTGGTGAATATTCCATCACACTCCTGACGAGCCTTTTAGATGCTGGAGGGACTTTGAGAGGTTAGGAGGTGAACTACTCGTTGCAGAGTACCCAGCATCTGTCCTGCTCTTGTACCTTGGTCCAGTTTTGCTTCCGATCAGTGGAGACCCCCAGGTTATTGATGGTGGGGGACTCAGTGATGGTGGTGCCACTAAAGGTCATGGGGAAATGGTTGGCTTTCTCTCGTTCAAAATGGTCATTGCCTGGCACTTATGTAGTGTGAATGCTACCTGCCACTTATCAGCCCAAGCCGAGATAATTGGGCTGAGGATACTTCCCTGAGGAACTCCTGCAGTGATGCTCTGATGCTGTGATGACTGGCCTCTGACACCCATGAGCATCTTTCCTGCGACAGGTATGGTTCCAGCCATTGGAAGGTTTTCCTTTTGACCCTTACTGACATCAGTTTTACTAGGACTCTTTGGTGCCATGCTTGGTCAAATCCTGCCTTGATGTCAAGGCCAGCTACCCTTACCTCTCCTTTGGTGTTGAGCTCTTGCATCTTGCCTCAATCAAGCTGTGATTAGGTCTGGAGCTGAATGGTTGCTAGTCCAGTACTACGATCACTAGGCTACCATACCCGTGCATATACTGAGGACAATGTTTAACCTGGTTTACATTTACATTCAGTTGACATGAGGTATGTCTCCCAAGAATACCAAATGCAATCTTTATATTTTATTTTTATTTTTAGATTCTTTTTATGGGGATATTATGTGCACTAAGATAACATTCTTCTGGAGATTCAGTCATTATATTGCAAATCCTTTTCACTAAGGGTTGAAGTTCAACAATATAGACATTTTAAACCCCCAAAGTTTTTAGTCATAGAGCTGGGCAGTGCACCTAGTGAAATAAATGTTCTGAAATATTGCCAACACTTTTAATTTCATTATTACCAAGATTATGAAAGCATGTTTCCCCAAAGGCCTACAAACATTTTATACACTGAATATTAATGAATGAAGAGGGGAGGCATCAAAATTGAAGCTTGACAAAAGTATTCAGAGCACTCATTGGACTCCTTTGTTTTTCACCACTGGGTGGTGGAAGGTCTCTTTATTTATTACCTGGGGGAAGAATTGCTCTGATGGCTATGTGTAGCGACATTATAAAGCATCCAAAAAGAATGCAGCTTTACACACATTGAGAGCAGATCATCCCACCAGACTCCAATCTTCAGCCAAACTCTGAAACATACTTTGCCAAAAGTACTGCACAAAAATCAAGATTGCTATGAATTGTAGATCGAAGTAACCAATTTGTGAATCTGCGTAGCACAGTCCATTAAATCATTCATTGAATAGTTCAACTGAAAGCAAAATAACAGAAAACACTGAACAAAAACATACATTTTATACAAAAAATGATTAGATTTCTAAAAAATGTGAGTGTCTCTAGGGTAATTCAGGCAGTGAACTGACTATATTTAGTATTACTGAGCAATAAAGGTACATAATTTGAGAGTATTCTTTGCTTGTATCAGGAATCTGAATTGCTGAGAGTGACTGGGAAGTGTCTAAACATATAAGCACAATTCTATAATAGGATCACAATTTTTCTGGAGCTACATTTATCTGAAGTTAACTATATACACAGCAGATGTTTATCTGGAGTTGACTATATATGGCATGCGTTTATCTGGAATTTTAAAAAAATATTCGTTCATGGGATGTGGGCGTCGCTGGCGAGGCCGGCATTTATTGCCCATCCCTAATTGCCCTTGAGAAGGTGGTGGTGAGCCGCCTTCTTGAACAACTGCAGTTCGTGTGGTGAAGGTTCTCTCACAGTGCTGTTAGGAAGGGAGTTCCAGGATTTTGACAAAGCGACGATGAAGGAACAGCGATATATTTCCAAGTCGGGATGGTGTGTGACTTGGAGGGGAACGTGCAGGTGGTGTTGTTCCCATGTACCTGCTGCTCTTGTCCTTCTAGGTGGTAGAGGTCGCGGGTTTGGGAGGTGCTGTCGAAGAAGCCTTGGCGAGTTGCTGCAGTGCATCCTGTGGATGGTACACACTGCAGCCACTGTGCGTCGGTGGTGAAGGGAGTGAATGTTTAGGGTGGTGGATGAGGTGCCAATCAATCGGGCTGCTTTGTCCTGGATGGTGTCGAGCTTCTTGAGTGTTGTTGGAGCTGCACTCATCCAGGCAAGTGGAGAGTTCCATCACACTCCTGACTTGTGCCTTGTGGATGGTGGAAAGGCTTTGGGGAGTCAGGAGGTGAGTCACTTTCCGCAGAATACCCAGCCTCCAATCCCTGCTCTTGTAGCCACAGTATTTATATGGCTGGTCCAGTTAAGTTTCTGGCCAACGGTGACCCCCAGGATGTTGATTGTGGGGGATTCGACGATGGTAATGCCGTTGAATGTCAAGGGGAGGTGGTTAGACTCTCTCTTGTTGGAGATGGTCATTGCCTGGCACTTGTCTGGCACGAATGTTACTTGCCACCTATCAGCCCAAGTCTGCATGTTGTCCAGGTCTTGCTGCATGCGGGCTCGGACTGCTTCATTATTTGAGGGTTGCGAATGGAACTGAACACTGTGCAGTCATCAGTGAACATTCCCATTTCTGACTTTATGATGGAGGGAAGGTCATTGATGAAGCAGCTGAAGATGGTTGGGCCTAGGACACTGCCCTGAGGAACTCCTGCAGCAATGCCCTGGGGCTGAGATGATTGGCCTCCAACAACCACGACCATCTTCCTTTGTGCTAGGTATGACTCCAGCCACTGGAGAGTTTTCCCCCTGATTCCCATTGACTTCAATTTTACTGGGGCTCATTGGTGCCACACTCGGTCAAATGCTGCCTTGATGTCAAGGGCAGTCACTCTCACCTCACCCCTGGAATTCAGCTCTTTTGTCCATGTTTGGACCAAGGCTGTAATGAGGTCTGGAGCTGAGTGGTCCTGGCGGAACCCAAACTGAGCATCGGTGAGCAGGTTATTGGTGAGTAAGTGCTGCTTGATAGCACTGTCGACAACCTTCCATCACTTTGCTGATGATTGAGAGTAGACTGACGAGATGGTAGTTGGCCAGATTGGATTTGTCCTGCTTTTTGTGGACAGGACATACCTGGGCAATTCTCCACATTGTCGGGTGGATGCCAGTGTTGTAGCTGTACTGGAACAGTTTGGCTAGAGGGGCAGCTAGTTCTGGAGCGCAAGTCTTCAGCACTACAGCCGGGATGTTGTCGGGGCCTATAGCCTTTGCTGTATCCAGTGCACTCAGCCGTTACATGTTATCATGTGGAGTGAATCGAATTGGCTGAAGACTGGCTTCTGTGATGGTGGGGATATCAGGAGGAGGCCGAGATGGATCATCCACTCAGTACTTCTGGCTGAAGAATTGACTATATATGGCATATGTTTATCTGGAATTGACTATATACATGGCATATGTATATCTGGAGTATTCTATATACATAGAGCGATCTAGGGGTATATGTGCACAAATCGTTGAAGGTGGCAGGGCAGGTTGAGAAAGCAGTTAAAAAAGCATACGGGATCTTGGGCTTTATAAGTTGCTTTGGGATAGAGGATCAGCCATGATCATATTGAATAGCGGAGCAGGCTCTAAAGGCCGAATGGCCTACTCCTGCTCCTATTTTCTATGTTTCTATGTTTCTATAAATAGGTCATTTCCATACCGTTCACCTGACGAAGGAGGAAGCCTCCGAAAGCTTGTGGAATTTAAAATAAATTTGTTGGACTATAACTTGGTGTTGTAAAATTGTTTACAATTGTCAACCCCAGTCCATCACCGGCATCTCCACATCTATAAATCGAGGCATAGAGTACAAAAGCAAGGAAGTCATGATGAACCTTTATAAAACACTGGTTTGGCCACAACTGGAGTATTGTGTCCAGTTATGGGCACCGCACTTTAGGAACGATGTGAAGGCCTTAGAGAGGGTGCAGAAGAGATTTATTAGAATGATTCCAGGGATGAGGGACTTTAGTTACGTGGATAGACTGGAGAAGCTGGGGTTGTTCTCCTTGGAACAGAGAAGGTTGATAGAAGATTTGATAGAAGTATTCAAGATCATGAAGGGTCTAGACAGAATTGATAGACAGAAACTGTTCCCATTGTTCCCAGAGGGCATAGATTTGAGGTGATTGGCTAAAGAACCAAAGGTGACATGAGGAAAAACTTTTTTACACAGCGAGTGGTTAGGATCTGGAATGCACTGCCCGAGGGGGTGGTGGAGGCAGATTCAATCATGGCCTTCAAAAGGGAACTGGATAAGTACTTGAAAGTAAAAAATTTGCAGGGCTACGGGAATCGGGCAGGGGAGTGGGACTAGCTGGATTGCTCTTGCATAGAGCCGGGTTGGTCTCGATGGACCGAATGGCCTCCTTCCACGCTGTAACCTTTCTATGATTCCTTGATTCTACATGCCGTATATTTACCTGGACAGGAATGTATGCAAGGCATATGTTTATCTAGAGTTGACTGTATACACACCATGTGCTTATCTGGAGTTACTACATACACATCAAGGGGTAGATATTGGATTTCATAGTGCGCATGAAACGGGCGCAACAAGGGCCAATTTGGGAACCAAAGTTCACGCCTAAAGGACACCTGAAAGACATACCACCCCATATTGGGTTGGGCCATTTTTCAGACATCCCTGGCAGCCGTCTAAATCAGGTGTTAGGCCCCTTATATCGCTTGTCTTTCGATATCGAAGAAGACGGCCAGAATATCATCTCTTTTTTTTTGCTGCGAGTTTTTTGGTGATTGATGAGACCTATTTTTGCTCCGAAAGTGGATCCCGGAATCACCACATTGGGAATCTTGATTTTTCAAGCGAGGCTTCCTCAGGGGGCGATTACATTCTGTATCAGCAATGTGATGGGCCTCATAGTAGGAGGTGCCTTCATGGAAGGTTTCTCGCCATGCTTTCTTATCTTGAACAAGTTGTTCCCACTTATGGATGTCTATTTTGCCCTGCTGCAGAGTCACTTTTAAGCAGTCTTTATATCTCTTTTGCTGACCACCATGAAATCGCTTGCCAGTTGTCAATGCACCAAAAAGCATCTTCTTGGGAATTTGTTCATTAGACATTTGCATCACATGACCTGACCATCGTAGCTGTGCCTTCATGATCAGAGCATCCATGCTTGGCATGTCAGCTTTTTTAAGGATTTTGGTGTCAGGGTCATGAAACGCAAAAAGTCAACATACAGGTGCAGCAGGTAATCCGGAAGGCAAACAGAATATTGGCCTTTATTTTTAGGGGGATGGAGTATAAAAGTAGGGAATTCATGCTACAACTGTACAGGGTGCTGGTGAGACCACACCTGGAGTACTGCGTACAGTTCTGGTGCCCTTATTTAAGGAAGGACATACTGGCATTGGAGGCAGTTCAGAGAAGGTTCGCTCGATTGATTCCGGGTATGGAAGGGTTGTCTTATGAGGAAAGATTGAACAGGTTGGGTCTATACTCATTGGAGTTTAGAAGAATGAGAGGAGATCTTATTGAAACATACAAGATTCTGAGGGGACTCGATAGGATAGACGCTGAGAGAGTGTTACCCCTCAAGGGGGAATCTAAAACTAGGGGGCATAGTCTCAGAATAAAGGGTTGCTCGTTTAAGATGGAAATGAGGAGGAATTTCTTCTCCTAGAGGGTCATGAATCTTTGGAATTCTTTACCCCAAAAAGCTGTGGAGGCTGAGTCATTGAATACATTCAAGGCTGAGTTAGACAAATTTTTGATCAGCAAGGGAGTCAAAGGATATGGGGAAAGGGCGGGAATGTGGAGTTGAGGTAAAAATCAGATCAGCCGACGGAGCAGGCTTGAGGGGCCGAATGGCCAACTCCTGCTCCTATCTCTTATGGTCTTATGGTCAGGGATCTTGTCTTGCGATCTGATCTTCTTACATGTAAATGTAAGGCCGAATGCCTGTTTTCGTCCGGGCCTGCTCCACTCAGAGCTCTTCAGCCGTCACTACAATCATCAACAAAAAGGTAAGTTTTTAAAAAACTTTAAAAAATTGAACTGTGGAACCAGGCAGAGCAGGAGCGCCCCAACCCCGACTCCACTGTATCGTGATCACACCCACCCCCTCATCCCAGCTGCTGCTGCCCAGGAGGCAAGCGGACCAAAATTCAAAAAGCTGAAGTGACCAAGCTGCCTGTAGAGGCATGAAAGGCCGAGGCAGCTGCCCCAGACAAATTTCCACCCCGTAGGTTTTATCTGCAGTTGACTGTGTAATCAGCAAGTGTTTATCTAGAATTGATTATATACACATCATGGGGGTAATTTTAGCTTTGGGCGTTAGTGTGAAACGGACAATATCGGATCGGCTGCCCGTTACTGGCCTCACCTGGTTTTCATTGTCAAATGGAAAGGAGAAACGGGAGAGGTATATAACGGATGGCCAGTCCGATCCGATATTGCCCATTTTACAGGCAATATTAAAAATAATTTTAAAAATTTAAATTACCCCCATGTGCTTATCTGGAGTTGACTGTATTACATGGCATGGCCTAGAAAATTCACAGGGGTGTGATGCCAGCAGGTGTGCTAGGATCGTACCCGTGTTAAAACTCTGCCACAGACCCTGCCGAAATTCCCAGGTTCAGCTTAAGGAGATTCCAGGACCGGGCCTTTGGCAGCTTGAGGGTGCATCTGCAGCACCTGACCTCACTGAATATGCTGGAAGCACTAGCAGAGGCTACATAACCCGGGGTGGGGGGGTTGGTGGGGTCAGGGACAGGGGGGTGCCAAGTCCACCTCCCTCAGAAAGTTGCTGAGTGTGGCACGAGCTCGCCCTTGCAATAGGGGACTACTTTAAAAACTGGGAAAACATTATTCTCTCCACCCCCACCCCTTCACTCTTCAAGGAACCAGGTCCCAACCCTTGCTGGACCTCACTTCCATTGGTATTGGACAGGTCTGCCTGGTGAGACTAGATGTACCTGTGCCAATGCTACGCTGGGTCCCGACTAAAAACCTAGCAGTTGGAACACCCGACTTAGGGAGTCCCTGTTCCTGGCCCCGTCCCTCCTTATGTCAATGGCCTTTGTAGGGGCGAGCAGAGGTTTTGCTCCTGCAAGGCCATCCCATAAACGATGGCTGAGTTTGAAGCTGTTCCAGTGGATTCCCATCAAACGTATAGTGTGAGTTTGCTGGAATAGCCATGAATAGTTAGGGCCCATATGTTTACCTGGAGTTCAGAGCACAGAGTTGAAAACCTGCAGTGGCGTTCATCCTGACAAAAGTGACAGGGTGCACCTGCCTGGGACCTCTGCTGCTGACTCAATGGGGAGAGTAAGGGAGAGGTCCCTTGATTTAAATGCCAATGGCTGACGTTCACGCCACTAGAGATGTATTTCAGGTGCCCACCAGACTGGGGAGGCCAGGAAGGGGGCTGAAAGATGCACCAATTTTACTTGAATCTTCAGGGACCAGATCACAAAGTGGGTCCCACAACTGCCATTCCGTTGTTCTTCTGAGTGTACCAGTCATCAATCCCCTCATTGGTAATTCCCAGGCCAGGGAAGTGGGAACTCCTGGGCTGGGAGTTTTTCCAGCTGAGCCCCACGCTCTCTTATGCCAATAGTTTTGTTTGAGGCAGGCAGAGGATCTACCCCCAACAAGGCCAAGCGGGAACCTCTATTTTAGACCAGGATGCAGCCTATCCGACAGAAAATGTGAAATCATTCCATAATTACTGCCTTATGTGAATTAGACTGTCCATATTTAGATGGACGCTCCCAGCATCCAGCAGAAGTGATGGCAGAAGATTGGTTAGAGAGCAGAAATGGGCGTGTGCTGGAGGTATGAGTCTTCGGCAAATTTTTGCTCCCACCAGCCTCAGTAACATTGAAACATGGGTGGAAAATCCTGCCGTAATTATATGGTGACCTTTGTATTCCACCGCACAATTTGATGGCCCCGAATCTTCTAGTGAGAATTTGGCCAAAGAACAGAAGAATCATCTGTGAAGATATAAGATAAAGATTTATGTATATGTTACTTTAACAGTAGTGCAGCATAACATAACAACCAATTTCTTCACAAAATACAAATTAACAGTGACCATTAGTCTTGATTTTGTGACCTTGACAAGATTGGGGCTATGCATGCCCATGGCACAGAGCTGGCTACGTTGAATATTGTCATCGAAGACCAATCATCTACTTTGAATAGGCTATCACCACAGATTAAGCTTGACTGGAGATTTTGATTGAGAAATCCAAAATCCGGGAAGGCAAATCATCAAAATTGGAAAGTTATGGTGAACGTGTTCACAATGACACCATGGAGGCATATAAGTAACATTTCTCCCTTTAATGCTGAAGAGTTGGAGATCTTGTTATAGGAGATGCACTAAAGGAGGATGGCCCTACTTGGGGCTGAAGGCCACTCTCCAGCTCGTGCCAACTGAATGCAGGGAGGTCTCGAAACAAGTCAATGCAGTCACCCTGGTCCTTCGCACCTGGCTACAGGTGAGGCAGATATTTGTTGAAAGTTAGTGTGCTGCTTACTATTGCACACACTTCTTGTGTGGTCCATCAAACATGACACAAATCTAAGTGGGAACAGTCACACCCTCGTGAAGTACTATTTTGAGGACTGTACACAACCTCTACCCTTATGCACATACTCACTTATTGTACCTAGGTTGCATTGCACTTTTTGTGAAAGTGGAGATGGAAGCAAAGTCAGAGCAAACAGATGCTGAGGCATCCAGGTCAAGGTGCTCTTCAGCTTTTAGGGGGTTTCTCAGTGGGATCAGCACCTGTGAGCACAGCCCTGTTTCTCTACGAGCCTCCCAGTGTTTCTTTTTCAAATGGTGTGGGCATCGTGGAATGCCTCATAATGAAGACTTCAAAACTGCTTCCTAGATAACGGTCATTGATGTGAATGATACCATCTGAACATCAATTTAATGCAAACAGTTTGGCCGGAAATTTCCTCGGAGCTGCTGCTACTCCACTGCCGTAATTTCACTGGAGGTGCAGCGGAAGTCTCGTTTCTGTGTGTAAATGGAGTTTCCTCTGCACTTCTGGTAAAGTTATGATAGCAAGTGGCAGCAACTGTGAGGAAATTCCCAGCCTCTATCTTCGTGAAGACCATGGAGCCAATACGAAGAAACCTGATGCCCACATCGTAATATGAGTAACTATTCTTACTCGAGGTAAAAGGATGCCTCCTTCACACAGGAAAAACTGACAAAGGCATTGCACCTTGCAAAAATAGCAGTTGTCACTTCCCTGATATGTGCGCACTGCAGAACGCCTGATGTGACAGATGTCATCTCAGGTGGCGTGAATGGAGAGCTTGAGCAGGCCAGATCCTGGCACTCCCATTCACCCAGATTTTATATGACAGGCTGTCACTGTGGGCAGAATCTTGTTTGAAGATATAAAATTCGGAAGACCAAAACTTACCATTGGATTTTAATATTTAAATGAGGCTGTTTATGTCGATAGTGTGGCTCATTATTCTCCCACGAATTGTGCTTTGTAAAATTAGGTGAGTAGCAAATTGGCTATATGAGGTCAGGCACCAAATTTTACGATCTCCAACCACTGCATGTTAAGGCTCCACTGGCAGGGAGGGGCCTCACAAAATCAGGGTTTATACATTTGTTTTATATGCAATGTATGTAGGTGCCTATTCCAGTAACCAATGTTCTATATAGAATCATAGAATTTTACAGCACAGAAGGAAGCTACCTACACATCAGAAAAGAACGGAATAAAAGAATTTATAGAGACAACGAAAACAGAGACGTCTCTGCCTTGACCTAAATTGAAGCAAGAATAAGTGTCAGGTAACAATAGCACTTAACTTTTTTGGCGCTGTCCAGGGTGCCACAGGGAACATCAGCAACATTAGTCAATCTGCAGTCCACAGATGTGTTAATTAGGTGATGATACTTTTTTTGCCAGAGCAAGCAATTTATCCATGGGCACCCAGCAACAACATGAAAGGGCACTGCACTTTTTCCAAATGGCAGAATTCCACCAGGGACCAATTCATGGATCTGATTGTGGTTCTACATGCTACTGCACACAATGAATGAACATTCATGAACTGCAAGGGCAACTATTCCATCAACATGCAGTTCACCTTTGATCATTAGTACAGGGTCATCCAGGTCAATTTCCGAGTCCCAGGCGGCAGTCATAATGCATTTATTTTAAAGCAATCCACCATGTCCTAGTCCTTTGGCCCATAAAGAAAAGATTGGCTCCTAAGAGATCAAGTCTACCTTCTTAAGCTGTGGCTCATGGTACCTCTACAACCGCTGCAAACAATGAGGTGCATGCAGCTAGTAGAATCATTATAGAACACAAGTTAGGCAAGTTGAAGCAGCACTTCGGCAGTCTTGACAAACAAGGCGGCATCTAAGGTGCTGAGTGGCTATGTCTGTTTGCTGCAGTCATTGGAGCGGGTTGCCAGCAGGATGTAGATGTGTTGTCCAGAGAGACAACACCATTATCTGTGTGCATTCCAGTCATACCCCGTTGCTAAGCACTGCCTCACCGTACACACTGATTGGTGTTTCATCATACAAGATCAGTGAAACCCTACTTCCCGGCCTCTATGGCAGCAATCTGTGAGACGTTCTACAAATGGGGGGTAACTTTCAACTTTGACAGAGGCAGAAAACTGGCAGTAGTCAATCGGCTGCCTGTTATACATCCCGCCGGATTAACCCTTCCATTGATTTCATTTATATAGTGTCTTTCAGGACCTCAAAACACCCCAAAGTGCTTCACAGCCAATAAAGTACTTTCGAAGTGTAGTCACTTTTGTAGTATAGGCAAACATGGCAGCCAATTTACACACAGACAGCAGTGAGATAAATGGCCAGATAATTTGTTTTAATGATGTTGATTGAGGGGTAAATGTTGGCCAGAACACTGGGAGAACTCCCTTGTCTTCTTTGAATAGTGCCATGGGATCTTTTATGTCCACCTGAGAGGCAGATGGGGCCTCAGTTCAATGTCTCATCCTAAAGACAGCGCAGCACTCCCTCAGCACTGCACTGAATTGTCATCCTAGATTATATGCTCAAGTCTCCGAAGTGGGGCTTGAACCCACAACCTTCTGAAATCAGAGGTGAGAGCGCTACCACTGAGCCAAGCTGACAAGGAGTGCACTTGGTGCCCCTGTGTTACTTGTCTTTAACAATACCTGCTGGGTGTCATCACAAATGACGTGCTCTTTACTGAAGATATAACTCTACAGAGTGGTAACTCTGTAAATGGGCAATGACAAATTAATACAGATGTACATAGATATGGTTGGATAGCAGGAGCAGGTGAGTGGGAATGATGTATTACTTGCAGCAAGTGACGGAGCAGCCCAGCACCCAATCTGCTGTTTGATGGCTGCCGGTGGAGGGGGTTTTGCACTAGGTGGTTACTAGAAAAGTGGCCCTCTGTGTCACTCCATGGCACCATCCCCATTGGTCAACATCACAGATGACTTTCAAGGAGGTGGACTCAAAGTCACAGTTGACCATTCCTGTCACTTGATGTGCCAGCCATATGCTGCATGGTAGGTGCAGATAATCTTTGCACCTCTGCACCTTTCCAAAGGCTTTGGAAAGGGTGCAAAGGAGGACCACTAGATTAACTCCCAGTTTGAAGCATCTTAATTATCAGGATAGGCTAAAAGAGATGGGACTCTACACTTTAGAGAAGCGTAGACTTAGGGGTGATCTGATTGAGATTTATAAGATGATAAAGGGAATAGATTGTGTTCGAGTTGACAGTTTGTTCCAATGAAATAGGTTAGGGAGGACCAGGTGTCACAATTTTAATTTGTATAAGACCAGATCTAGGGTAGATGTCAGGAGAATAGCAGACCTCTGGAACCGGCTTATGCGGTGGATGCCGATTCACTGAATTCCTTCTGGCTGGGGCGGAGATCACTTTGTACAAAAGGTAGGTACTGCGTAGTATTATCAGGGCCAGAGTGATCTCCTGGCCAGTTTCAATCGTCTAAAGGGGCCGAGGAGGAATTTCCCAGAATTTTTCCCCCCAAATTGGCCTGGTGTTTATCTGGAGATCACATGGTTTCGGGTGGGGTGGGGAGTACATATAATGTGATGCACAAGGCATCACATTTGTGTGGGACTGGCTGAATGGACCAGAGGGTCTTTTCCTGTCTGTCATTGTTCGTATGTATCTTGCTTTCAGATGTCCAGGGCCCTGTGAAGACATTTCCCCATGGTCATTATCACGTAGATGTGCCAGAGCCCGCAGATATGATTGGTGATATCTTGGCAGGTGTGGCCATTCAAGGCATGCTGCCTGTTGATCACCCCAGCATGTCTTTTTTCATGCAGTACTACTGAACACATGACATATTGGGATTAGGATACTTCCAAGGAAGCAACCTCTGTTACAGTTAGTCAGGCATTCACATATCTAAGTGATACAAACAGATCTGCGGTCCCAGCTTCCTCGGGAAGAGGAGCCTCTGCATGCACTAACAGTCTGCCAATCTAGGTCTGGCCACTTCTGTCATCAGATTCGGGTGTGAGGGTCACAGCGGATGGGCATAGAGTACCTCTCTTGCAGCCTGACTTGCCAGACATCCCTCTGTAGGCCTGTCTCTTTTTCTTGCTCCAAATTCCTCAGGTGAGGGAGTCCCATTGGAAAACCTGCAAGTGCCAGCAGAAAGTAAATAAGCAAAAACAGTCAAAAAAAATAACCGAAATATTGCAGATTCAACTCAGCTTCCTGTGTTCTTTAAATCAGCTTCCAGCACAGCAGATTTCCTTGCAATGTTGGATGTCCAATTCACTTGGAGATCCTTTAAAAACAATGTCCTGCATACTTACATATTGCCAAATGGCATTCAGGTCATTCCCATCCCAAAATAAATATTTAAACAACTATTGTTCTCTCTTTAAATAAATCAAACACCGACATCCTTTATGACTGTGACCATGGTGCACTATCCCTCCTCGTCCTTCTCGACTTGTCTGCAGTTGACCACACCATCCAACGTCTCTCCTCTGTCGTTCAGCTGAGTGGGACTGCCATCACCTGGTTCCACTCTTACCAATCCAGTCGTAACCAGAGAATCTCCTGCAATGACTTCTCTTCCCGCGCCCATGAGAGCCAGGGGACCTCTGGAGTCCCCCAAGGATCTATCCTTGATCCTCCCATAATCCTCATCTACATGATGGCCCCTCGATGACAGCATCTGAAGTCATGACATCAGGTTCCACATGTACGCTGATGATACCCAGCTCTACCTCACCACCACCTCAAACCCTCTACTGCCACTGTGTTGTCAGACTGCTTGTCCAACATCCAGTCCTGGATGAGCCGTGATTTCCTCCAATGGGAACATCAAAGCCATTGTATTCAGCCCTGCCACAAATTCTGTTCCCTGGCCATCAATTCCATTCCCCTCCCTGGCCACTGTCTCAGGCTGAACCAGACTGTTTGCGACCCAGGCTTCCTATTTGACCCTGAGCTGAGCACCCGACCCCATAATCCTCCCCATCACAAAGACCGCCTACTTCCACCTCCGTAACATCGCCTGTCTCCGCCTCTGCCTCAGTCCATCTGCTGCTGAAACCCTCATCCATGGTTTTGTTACCTCCATACTCGACTATTCCAATGCTCTCCTAGCCACCCTTCCATCTTCCACCCGCCACAAACTTGAGCTCATCCAAACTCTGCTGCCCATATCCTAATTCACACCAAGCCCCGTTCAACTATCACCCCTATTCTCGCTGACCTACACTGGCTCCCAGTCCACCAACACTTCAATTTTAAAATTCTCATCCTCGTATTCAAATCCTTCCATGGCCTCGTCTGTCCCTATCTCCTCCAGCCCTACAACCCTCCAAGAACTCTGCATTCTTCCAACTCTGGCCTCTTGTACATCCCCCATTTCCTTCACCCTACCATGCCTTCAGCTGTCTAAGCCATAAGCTCTGGAATTCCCTCCCCAAACCTCTCCACCTCTCTCTCCGCCTTTAAGACTCTCCTTAAAACCTACCTCTTTGACCAAGCTTTTAGTCACCCATGCTAATATCTCCTTCTCTGGCTCGGAGTCAATTTGTGTCTGATTACGCTCCTGTGAAGCACCTCGGGATGTTGTACTATTGTTAAAGATGCTATATAAATGCAAGTTGTTGTTGTTGTGAATAAAATATCATTTTCCATAAGCCAACTTTTGTATTAATCGCTTCTGAAAAATTAAACACTATCTGACTCCACTGTCCTTCTCTGTTCTAGTTCTTACACCAATGCAGTCAATGGTACTCTTCAGTTTACAATTATAACAATTTTCAAGTTAACACTTATGGCACCTTCATATCGCAATTCTGATACTGACTAAATAAATTGGAATCTTTCATATCCCAACATATATCAGCTTAATCAAATCTTTTCTCCATTTATTCACTCTCATGCTCACTAAAATATAACCTTTCGCATCCTAACTCTAGCATCAACTAAATGAAATACCACGTTAATGTACTAACAAGATATTAATTAAACGCTGAACAATGGTTTAAGCCCTACTTTAAATGTGAGTTGTAGTAGACATATTTAGCACAGATGAAACTGCAGCTTGGCATATTTTTGTCAGCTTTGCTACCACAAAATTGGCTTAACCCTTAGACCGTTGACAGCTCCTGGGAATTCCTGTCTCCCTGGGCCAACAAATGTAGTAAGTTTTCAGATCACACACTGTGATGCTGAAAATAATGTTTATATTACAGTAGCAAATATACTCAAACATCAGGACTATTTCTGTAACATTACCTATATAAACTATAAAAAACCACAATCTTAAATAAAATTTTAAAAAGTAAGCATTCTAATTCTGCTCACCCTGTCATCTCTTTTTCTCCAATATTTTAATTTAACTTTAATTACGTTTTTTTGTCACTAGTATCAATAAACTATTTTTTTTCAAATTCTTTTTGTCTATGTTGATGTTTCAAACTTTTATGTACATTAACATTACATTGATTTCGACATACAGCATACTGCAATCCCAGAGGTAGTAGAGCTTTTACCCACTTGTGTAGTTCTGGGTTCAGGAAATTAATTATTTCTTTTTTATTTGTCCCAGGGATGTGTGCAACACCAGCAAAACAGCATTTATTGCCCATCCCTAGTTGTCCCAAAGGCATTCATTAAAAGTCAATTATGTCATGTAACATTTGGCCAGACGAGGTAGGGGTGGTAGGCTCCCTTCCCTGTAGACATTAGTGGGGTTTTTGCAACAATTCAGCAGCTTTCATAGTTATTGTTTCTGGTGCCAGCCAATAAATCACACAACTGCCATGGTGGGATTTGAACTCAAAACCTCTGAGTTGCTTGTCCACTACCGTAACCACTAAGTTAGTTTCCTTTCTAGGCTCCTGTACCCTTTGTACTCATGTTATTATTTGGCACCATCCAGCAATGCCCTGGCATAAATAAATAAAAAGGGCTTTCATTCCTTTAATGTGCAGATGGAATGGAATGTTATGCTCATTAATGCCTCCTTCACTGGAAGTACCCATGATCCCACACCAATCCAATGTTACTGAGGACTTTCAAGATTGCTATTGATAGAGGTATCAACATGCAGTTCCCCGATGATCAGCAGACACCAGTGCAAGAGTTGGATGAGAAGCAATAACTTCTGCCTGCTGAGGAAAGAGGAGTGCTGGCAGCTTAAGAACAGCAGCAGCAATTGATTGATGCCATCTTCCTTTAGCTGCTCACTGAGACATTCAAATTTTGCAGGCTGCAATGATATCTGTCCCATTGGCTTGCACACTGCTGCCTTCCATTTTAGCAACTAATCAACATGAGCACATGCTGCTATTACTTGCTGTTTACAGAACAGGATATATTTTACTTAGTAGCAACATTTATTTAAGGAAAAAAGAAAGAACAGGCATTTCTATAGTGCCTATCATGTGCTCAGGATATCCCAGGCAATGAACTACTTTGAATTGTAGTCACTGTTGTTATGTAGGCAAATGCAACAGCCAATTAGCGCACAGCAAAGTCCCACAAACAGCAATGAGATAAATGACCAGGTTGATCTGTATTTTGATGGTGATAGTTGAGGGATAAATGTTGGCCAAGGTAGCAAAAGAACTCAACTTCCCTGTTCCTCTTTGAATAGTCCTGTGGGATCGTCTATGTCCACCTGAACAGGAAGATGGAGTCTCGTTTTAATGTTTCATCCAAAAGACAGTAACTTTGACACCACTCCCTCAGTACTGCACTGAAGTGTCAGCCTTGATTATATGCTAAAGTCCTAGAGTGGCCTTGAACCTAAAACCTTCTATTGCAGGGGCAAGAGTGCTACCACTGAGTCAAGCTGACACTATACCACCACTTGCTACCAATATATCTTACTGTGGTTATCCATGCATGAGCTACAGCTGTCTTTGAGCCTTTAATGGAGAGTGTGTATAGTACAGCGATGTGTGAAATGGTGTATTTATGTGCAAAAATGTACAGGTAACATAATGGAAATGGGTACCACCAAGTGAATGGATGAGACAGATATGCTGTATGTGTATACACTCCTGTAAATGGTGAGTCCAAATTTACCTTTATGTGCTGTAGTCCATGGGGCATACCAACAGCTGGTGGAAGTGAGAAATTGCCTACTTCTGGGAAGCAGGAGGCCCTCTGCCTGTAGATGTGAGCTCCTCTAACATACCAGTCCAAGAAGTTGCCTCTACATCGAAGGGATCTGAGATATCTTTCAGTAAGACTTGTGCCTGGGTTTGGTATTCACACAGGACTATGCCAACATTGTCTAACCTCACACTGCAGGAAAGTATGTCATCATGAGATGCACTGACCTGCAGCAGTGCAAAAAGTTTCACCTGTAAAGCTGTTACAATACTTCCTACTGTGTGAAATTCATACATTGGGCTTATCATCTCACTTAGGCATACATGCCAATTGTCACCATTTCACTCTGACAGTAAGTGGTGGCTGCTAAAATCAATACAGATCAAGTCCATCTTCCCTCAGTGCCACTCCTATCTCAGTCCCGCTGTGAATAGAAGGGATCACAGATGCTGTATAATATGGGTGGGAATTCTCATAAAAACAGGAGGCCCCACCTAAAGAATGCAGTTGTGGGGATCCCTTCCACTAGGATCAGGACTTAGATAGGAAATGAGTCCTGAGTAGATGGGAAAAGGAGGGAGAAATGGACATTAATGCGGGGGAGACTTGATGGCAATGAAAGGGAAATGGATTGCAATGAAGGGAAATAAGAGGCAGGGGCACAAAGAAGGGGAGGGGAAAATGAATGGCAAGATGTAGACAAGGAGAGGGAAAGAGGGAATGCACGTAAGAGAGAAGGGACTAGGGCAGTCCTTTGGGGTGGGGGAAGGAGAGTGTCAACATGAATGAGAGAGAGGCAGGGGGAGATTGCCAGCAATGAATTGAAAAAAAGGGGGGAGACTGCCAGCTTGGATTGTGGAGGTTGTAAAAGGGGAGGAGTACAAGTTTGCACAGTGGGCGAGGGGGTGGTGAAGGAAGAGTGCATGCTCAAATGGGGGATAGAATAGTGTCAGAGTGGGTGCAAGAAGAGTACCAACTTGAACTAGGTTGAAGGGGACAAGAATACCAGGTTGAATTGAGGAGGGAGGGGGAGAAAAATGTTAGTATGAACTGAGAGTGTTGGAGGAGAAAAGAATGTCTCTATGAAGGTTGAGAAGTTGGATGAGGGACATTCTTTTTGGGAACTGGGGTGGGGTGGGGGGTTTGGAGGTAGGAGCGTGACTATTGAGGTAACTTTTGGGGAAATTATAGTCTCTTTGTTTTTCTGATTTTTTAGACTAAAAGTCTGTCAATTGTGAAGTATAAATATGCTTAAAATTATCGAGAATTCATCATTTCATTCATGTAAAAAATGTAAAAATTTTCCAGGGGAGCATGCACTCAGACCTTTTTAGAAACACACCACCAATTTTGTGCTTGCAAAATTTGGATTTCACCCTTCAGACTCTCATGTATTTATGTATTTTTCCCCTCTAATACAAGTGAAGGCATCTTTGGTCCACCTACAGCTTAAGTTACAAAGCTCTTGCAACTACTTGTTTTCACATTGCATAGGTTTATAAATAGAGGCATTCTTGAGTTGTCAGCTTTTTGGCACCATGTCAGCTTTTTTGAAGCTGTTGGTCCACTTTTGCTGGTTTTTGAGGTTGGCATGCCTAATTACTGAGGTTGCTCATAGCACATGAAACAACAAGTTGGCATTTGATTGACTTCAGGCCTCAGGCTGAAGAATCCTTTGCCAATCACCTTACCCATCTCATTCAAGCTACTTAAGATATTGAATTTAGACTCTTTTAGAGCATCCAGGTCTTGCGAAACCCCAAAGACCCCAAAAAGCAATGGACCCATGCATGCGAACCATCAGCATTTCACACTGGTGGTCAGCATCTCAGGGGCCCAGTTGGCATGTCAATATTTGCTGACAAAGTTCAGCGCCAGGCTCCCCTTGTCCCCTTCCTCCTGAGACTGGTAGCTAATGCACCAAACAGGTCCTGTTCCTCCCCACAGCACACCCTCATTACTAATGCTGGGGTTGGGGAGTGCTTCTTTTGTATAATATAGGAGGAAACTCTTGCAAGAACAGATATTCCAACTGCAATAGATAGAGAAGCTAGTCCAACCATTAGCACTGGGAGCATGCTGAGAGGAAGAGCAGGACCTGTCTGTGCATTAGCCACTGGATGCTGGCGGTGGAAGAGGAATGGATGGCTAGGGTAACCAAAGGGAAGAGGGAATGGCTAACAAGGGGAGTGGATTGTAATCAAGGGTAGAAGATTGGGGAAAAATGAAGGGGAGAGAGATGGAGAAATAGATGCTAATGAGAGGGGAGATCAATGGATTGCAATAGAAGGAAGGGGAATGAATAGTAAGAAAAGAGAGAAGAAGGGAGCTGAGTTTGGGAGTCGTGCTTTGCTAGAGGGGAAAAGCTGGAAGCAACATTTTTGGGGGATAAGGAGAGAAGCTGAGAGTGGGATGGGAAGAAAGGAGAGGATGAGGAGGGAAACTGCCAGCATGAACTAGGAGGGTGCCAAAGAGCGTCAGAATGAACTCTGGGCGGGAAAGAAGAGCACCAGCTTGAACAGAGTGGAATGTGTGGTAATATTTATGTACAGGATGATTCTGGCATGTTATATTATAATTACAATAACAGCATTGCTTAAAAAGCTTTGTGTGTGATATTTTTCATGGTTAAATTCTAGCAGATTGATGGACAATGTACTGATTATAGCAACAACAACCTGCACTTATGCAGCATCTTTAATGCAGTAAAACATCCCAAGCATTTCACAAGGGAGAATAGAAGTGGACACTGAGCAGCGGTGGTGAAGGTTTATGGGTAGTGACTGCAGGCAGGATGAAAGAGGTAGGTTTTTGAAGAAGGGGAAAGAGGTAGTAAGGCAAAAGGTTTAAGGAGAGTATTCCAGAGTGTGGGGCAAGATAGCTGAAATCTCTACCACTGAAGATGCAGCAGAGGACGGGAGTGGTGCAAGGGGGTGGTGCAAAAGAGAAGAGGATATATGCTGGAACATAGGGCTAAATGAGGCTTTAGATAGGGAGAGGTGAGAGCATGGATGGACATAATGAGAACAAAGATAGTAGGGAAGTGGGATTTAGTGTTGAATAGGATTGACTGGAGCAGCTTTAAATGAGTTGCAATTTTGAAGGGTGGAACTCAGGAGACTGGCAAGAGGTAGTTGAGAGTGGGGGTGAGAAAGGCATGGATAAGCATTCAGCAGCAGTGGGGGAGAGATAAGGGTAGAGGCAGGTGATGTGGAGGTGGCAAATACAATGTCTGTGGAAGCTCAACTCAGGATCAAACAGGACACAAAGGTTGTGCACCGTAGGGCTCAGCTTGATTTAATTGCCACAAAGAAGGATGAAGTCAGGGGCTAAGTTACAGAATTGTTGGCAGGAGCCAAACATTAATTGTGGAAATTACTGGAATCTATCACTAGGGACAGAGTGACCGAACACTTGGACAAGCATCAGCTGATCAAAGAGAGTCAGTATGGATTTGTGAAGAATAGGTCATGTCTAACTAATCCAGTTGAATTCTTTGAGAAGGTCACTAATATGTTGCATTTTGACAGAGTAAATAAGGAAAAACTGTTTTCAGTGGCAGAAGGATCAGTAACCAGAGGACACAGATTTAAGGTGATCAGCAAAAGAGCCAGAGGCAACATGAGGAAACATTTTTTTACGCAGCGAGTTGTAATGATTTGGAATGCACTGCCTGAAAGAGTGGTGGAAGCAGATTCAATAATAACTTTCAAAAGGGAATTGGATAAATACTTGAAGGGGAAAAATTTACAGGGCTATGGGGATAGAGCTGGGGAATGGGACTAATTGGATAGCTCTTTCAAAGAGCTGGCACAGGCACGATGGGCCGAATGGCCTCCTCCTGTGCTGTACCTACTATGATATCGGAGTGTCTATGAATGTTGTCTATATAGACTTCGAGAAGGCATTTTATAAAGTTCCGCACAAGAGATTATTAGCAAAAATGAGAGTGCACGGAATTGGAGGTAACCTTGTGACATGGGTTGGTAATTGGCTGGGAGGCAAGAGACAGAGAGTAGGAATATAGGGTTTGTTCTCTGATTGGTAGGAAGTGACAAGTGGTGCTCCTCAGGGATCCATACTGGGGCTTCAGCCTTTCACCATACATATTAATGATTTGGATGAAAGAATAAAGAATTGTATATCCATGTTTTCAGATGACACTTATTAGGAGGTACAGTAGTTGTGTAGATGGGAGCAGGATGTTACAAAGGGACATAGACAGACTAAGTGAATGGGCAAAACTATTACAGATGGAATTCAATATGGAAACGTGTGAGGTCATCCACTTTGGATCTGAGAAACACAAATCAGAATATCTTCTTAATAGTGAGAAACTAGGAACTGTAGAGGAGCAAAGGATTTAGGTGTCCATGTATACAATTCACTAAAAACTAGTGTACAGGTACAAAAAAAATGATCAATAATGTTGGCCATTATTTCAAAGGGGTTGGAATTCAAAAGTGAGGAAAGATGCTTCAGTTGTACAGAGCCTTGGTCAGACCCTATCTGGAGTACTACATTCGGTTTTGGGCACCGAACCTCAGGTAAGGTATACTGGCCTTGAAGGGGGGTATGGCAGAGACTCACCAGGGTTTAAAGGGTTAAATTATGAGGACAGATTGCATAAACTTGGCTTGTGGTTCTTGGAGTTGAGCAGGTTGCGGGGTCATCTAGTCAAGATGCTTAAAATAATTAACAGATTCAATAGGGTAGATACAGAGAACCTATTCTGGTGGGGACTTGAGAACAATGGGGCACAATCTTAAATTTAGAGCCAGACCATCTATGAGTGAAATCAGGCAGTAGTTTTTCACACAAAGGCTAGTGGAAATCTGGAGCTCACTCCTCCAAAAGGCTGAGAATTCTGGGTCAATTGAAATTTTTAAGACTGAGATTGATAGATATTTTGTTAGGTAAAGGTATCAAGGAATATGAACAAAGGTGAATAAATGGAGTTGACGTACAGATCAGCCATGATCTAATTGAATGGCGGAACAGGCTCGAGAGCTTGAATGCCTACTCCTGTTCCAATGCTCCTATTGAATTAAGAAGAAAAGCACACTGTGACTTCAGCCACAAAAGATATTGCTGGTCACTTTTGTTATGTAGGCAGGTGGAAACCAAATTGAAAGGATTTGAAAAGGGAGGAATGGGAGAAGTGGACATGGAACTGGGTGGTGACCACACCTTCGAGAACTTCAGAATGGAAGAGAAGGTTAGAGATAGGGTGGTAGTTGGAGAGGATCAATGGATCAAGGGTGTTTTTTGAGGGGGGTGTTGATGGTAGCCTTGAAAGATGGGGATTCAGAGCTTAAGGTGAGGGAGCCATTGGGCCAAGGAGGGGTAACTATGTAATGAGGAGTTTAGCTGGGAGGAGTTTGAGGACATGAGAGATTGATCTCATGGAGGAGAGGAGCTTTGCAAAGGTCTGGGGGTGAGCTGTAGAGTGATATAGACTTAGGGCTAGTATATTGGGCAAGCTGGGGCAAGTCCAGGGTGATGGAAGACAGAGAGAAATTAGGTAAGGCATCTGAGTGGATGGTCTCAATCTTTGAGACAAAGGAATCTATGAGTTCCTTGCATTTGGTGTTGAAGTGAAAGTTGGGGGAACAGACAAAATGGGTCATAGAAAACATTTTGTCTTTGAAAAGAGCAACTTGGGATTGTCCTAACCTACTACGTTAATTCTGGAATATTGAGAAGATTCGGATGAGGGAAGTGAGGCACGTTGTTGCTTTAGTTTACCAATCTAGATCTGGTGGTGAACAAACCAACCAGTCGTATTAGCACTTATAATGTGAAAAATAGGAACGTCGATGACAGTTTTGACCTTTCGGTAGAATTAAATATTTCTTTTCTATTAGCTGCCCATAACTGCTTTATAAGTAGTCAGTAAGTGATAATATACTTAACATGAGCATGCATTTAACGGGAGTTTTGTTAACAGATGCATGGTTAACAATTGTACATTTAATTTAATAGATATATATTAATGAGGTGAGTGCTCATCAGGAATATATTTACCACATATACATTTAATATGCATATACACTCAACAAACATACAATTAACTGAGCATGATCCCAGGAAGAGTATACCTCTTGTTAAGTATACACCCCATTTAAGTACAGAGTTGATATACAGTCTATATATTTAAGTAAAGGACATCATATTAGTAAAGTTAAATAGTTTAGCAATCTTACGGAGAAGCCATAAGCTTAAAGAATATAACATTCATTCCACGAGGAGAGTGCTTTACTGACGTTAAGGTTATGCCTCATCTGACCAGGTTGGGGGACAGAATTTATGCTGTCACTGTGTGCACAACGGAAAAAGTCCCCTTCCCACCAATACCTCCATCCGTCACTTTGACAAACATAAAATAAAAATAAAAAGAGCAACAGAAGAAAGCTTATATACACTATATACATGCTAATATTTCAGTGGGAAGGAATCTCTCTTCTGTGCCATATCCTAGTAATCTTGATCTGTTTTAACTGACAACAACTACATGAAAACTGAAGCTGCCTTGATAAATGAGAAAACCTTTACAAAAAAAAATGCTCCAACATACATTTTTAATGGCCCGATTGTTCGATTTAATTCCTGTGCAGGTTTTTCTTTTTAATGTGAAAATAGTCATATTTTGTCCCAGATTAGTACAGATAACAGCTGACAGACTCTCCTGCTCAAGGTATTTGCTGGACATAATTCATTCATAAACCAGTAATGCAGCCATTTATCATCTGAATTTTTTCTCGCCCTCTCTGTCTCCGCTCCCGGCTCTCCTGAGTCTCTGAGCTCTGATGTATTAGCCAGCATATGCAAGCTATGAATTATCTGCTGAACAGAGTCAATTATCCACTATAGAAATGAGAGCCTGGGTGCCAATAGCCTGGAGGGGTCCTGCTGTATTTATGGTATGAAGGCAGGGAGAGAAAGAAAGAGAGAGAGAGAGAGAAAAAGATCACCTCCCCCAAACTACCTTCTATCAGCTACAGCTAAAAGAACTGTTGGAACTTTTAATACAATAATCCATTTTTATATACCATTTTTATGACTACTTTAGTGGCAACATGGTTTATAATAAACCCTTCAGTCTACTAACATATTTTCTGGTGTAGTCTTTCTTTCACTTTTTTTCTGCACTCTCCTCAGCCTTCAATCAAAGATTTCAGATTGACTGAAGTGACTAATAGAGTGGATAGCTAATGGAGTATTGGATAGTTTTTTTCGGTCCCCAGCTACAGGCCTATATGCCTTTGTCATGTAGAGGTGCCATTGATTTTTCTCTCTCTCTGCTCTGCAAACAGCACCAAGCCCTGGCTCGTTCCTGCACAAAATCAGCACAACCTCGCTGAGTGACACGAGTGACACTTAGGGAAATGAGGCCATTAGACAGAATTACAGGGGTGTTTGATGGATCAGTAATAGGCTCTGATGATGGAATTTAACACAGACCCCCACTAGGGACAGGTCTAATATACACTTCAACAGATCCCTTAATAAACCTCCTCGCAACATTTTGAGCTGTGAAGTTTTAGGAGCAATAAGCTGTACTAAAAATAAAATCCTCTTTCATAGCACCAATATTTTACAGTTTGAGTTGTCTGTGTGTGCGTGTGTGTGCCTGCCTGATGACGTGTGTATATGTGTGTATTTCAATGTAAGTGTTGTATATGTATGATTGTGAACGTATGTGTTTGTATAGGTGTGTGTTTGTGTGACCATACCGTACATGTGTCTCTGTGTGTAGTCTCATTTTTTCTTCTGTTATTAGGAATCTTTTTAAGGGTTTTTGGAATAACTCACATTTTTTTCAAAGTACTGTCGGCAGACAAAGAAGGTAAATTTGCTAAGCTGTAAATTGTTTGAAAGATTAAACCAGTACTCTCTTTATTCTTAATGTTTATTCAAGACAAGAAAATTACAGGTTAAGTGGAGACGTACGTTTTTTCCCCTTTTTTTTCTCTTTGCAAGACAGTACTGGCTTCTGTAAATCCTCTTTTGGCTTTAATCTGAATATAAAGATGCGGAAAGGATTAAATTCTACTGGTGAATAAACCATTTGTTCATGCCAGGATCCATTAGTCTGCTTTTAAGGTGGTTTACGTTACTTTCATTTGTTTGCCTCGAGCAGGTAGGAGGAAAAAATATATATTCAAACAAAGAAAGCTCTTAGCAGTGTTTGTTGGAACCAAAAAAAAAGAGGCCATTGCTTTTATCACCATACTGCAGTTTTGGCTGGCTGCTGGGAAAAGATTAGATTCACAATAAATTGGAAGCCCTAAGAATAAACTGCTCTCACACTGTTGACAATACTATAGAAACCAGTTACAGATCTATAAAAGAATGGCAGTCATGAATTATGTGGCTTTTTGTCAGGGCAAAAATATTTTGTTTTGTTCTTAATAATCCATCATGATTTGGACTAAGTGGCACCATGTGTTGGAATAGCCCTTTATTCTCCAAGACCTGGATTTGGACCAAGGTCAGAAGATTGTGTTGTCTTTGATGGAGGGCTAGGTGGCGCAGTGAGTTAGAATACCATCTCTTTCCCTTCTAGAGCCAGGAATTTGAAGCCAAGCCAGAGAGGATGAAGATTCCTCTGCAATGGTGGTCCTATGTACTGAGCCAATTTCCTTGCACTCTAGGTCCTGTTTTTGAATCCAGTCCTGAGGATGAAGGTGTTATCTCCAATTTTCGATGGGATCCAGATAGCAAGATAGTTTGAATCAGAATCAGGTTCTTGGAATAAAAATCTTCTAATCCTAAAAGAATTCAAGATTGGACAGTAGGGAGTTACTGTTTGACAGAAAACTGCCTTAAAGTTCATTTCTTGTTGGGCAGTATGCCTTTGAGAGGTCACGTGGACAGGAAGTTGGTGAAACAGAAATAAAGCCATTCTGTCCTTTGTGGGTACTCCTCCGCAGTTCTTCTGTCCTGAAACAATGAGGAAAGTAAGAAGCGATAAAGTTAGTAAAATAATGTTAAAAGTAGTTATTGACATCTTCTCAACTATCTTCTTCCATGATTGTCATGGTTCATTTTTTTCATGAAGGTGTGCCCTCAGACTACTCATTTCTAGAGGAACAGAATACAAAAGCATAGAGGTAATACTAAATTTATGTTGAACCTTGATTAGACCACACTTGGAGTACTGTGTGCAGTTCCGTTCTTTAGATGACAAAAAGGATGTGGAAGCACTGGGGAAAGTGCAGAAAAGTTTTACAAGGATGTTACCAGAATTAAGAGGATGCAACTATCAGGAACGATTGAGCAGCTGGGACTCCTTTCTCTGTAAAAGAGAAGACTAAACGAATACATGATAGAGGTCTTTAAAATTATGAAAGGATTCAATAGAGTGAAATTGGAAAAACTGTTTTCACTTGTGGATGAGTCCAGAACAAGGAGACATAAATATAAAATAGCCACTAAACAGATCAAATAAAAAATTTAGGAGGAATTTTTTTTACAACGTGAGTGGTGAAAATATGGAAATGGCTGCCACGTGGTGTTGTTGAAGCAGATAGCTTTGGCACATTCAAGGTAAGGCTTGATGCATACGTGAAAGAGAAGGGAATAGAGGGATATGAGGTCAGAGTGGGAAGAGGTGATTAGAAATCATGTCTAATCTGCAACTCAATTCCATTTACTCACCTTTGATCCATATACCGTTATCTAACAAAAATCTATCGATCTCAGTCTTGAAAATTTCAATTGACACATTTTGGGGGAGAGAATTCCATAATTCTACTACTTTTTGTATGAAAAAGTGCTTCCAGATTTTACTCCTAAATGGCTTAGCTCTAATTTTAAGATTGTGCCCCACTGTTCTGAATTCCCTATAGTTTCTTTAAATGTACTCTTTTGAATTCCTTTATCATTTTAAGCACCTCAATTAGATCACTCCTCAACCTTCTAAACTCAAGACAATACAAGCTAAGTTTAGCCAATCTGTCCTCATAATTTAACCATTTTAAGCCCCGGTATCATTCTGGTGAATCTGCGCTGTACCCCCTCCAAGGCCAATATATCCCTCCTGAGGTGCAGTGCCCAAAACTGAACGCAATAC
The DNA here is from genome assembly GCF_035084215.1 of Heptranchias perlo. Lineage (NCBI taxonomy): Eukaryota > Metazoa > Chordata > Chondrichthyes > Hexanchiformes > Hexanchidae > Heptranchias > Heptranchias perlo. The sequence continues at coordinate 26,300,158 of NC_090333.1, forward strand.
TCCAGTTTGGGTCTGACCAAGATTCTGTACAACTGAAGCATAACTTCCTCCCCTTTGCATTCCAACCCTCTTGAGATAAAGACCAACATCCCATTAGTCTTTTTAATTAGTTTTTGTACTAGCTTTTAAAGATTTGTGTACTTGGACACTCTTTGCTCCTCCACAGTTCCTAATCTCTTACCATTAAGAAAATATTCTAATTTGTCTTTCTTGGATCCAAAGTGGATGACCTCACACTTCCTTTACATTAAACTCCATCTACCACTATTTTGCACAATCACTTAATCAGTCCATATTCCTTTGTAATTTCCTGCTCCCATCTATATAACTTTCTGTTCCTTCTAGCTAAGTGTCATCTGGAAACTTGGATATACAACTCTCTATTTCTTTGATATATATGTTGAGACCCCAGTACAGATCCCTGAGGAACACTACATGTCACATCCTGTCAATCAGAGAATGTTCCCTTTATTCCTACTCTCTGTCTCCAACCTCCCAACCAATCACCAACCCATGTCACAAGATTATCTCCAATTCCATGCATTTTTATTTTGCTAATAATCTCTTGAGTGGAACCTCATTAAATGCCTTCTGGAAGTCCATATAGACAACATTCATATTCAATCCCCTATCCACCATGTTAGTGACCTCAAACAATTCAACCAGATTAGTCAGACATGACCTATCCTTCACAAATCCATGCTCACACTTGTCCAAGTGCTTAGTCACTCTATCCCTGATGATAGGTTCCAGTAAATTCCCCATAACTGATGTTAAACTAACAGGTGTGTAGTTTCCTGAGTTCTCCCTCCATCCCTTCTTAAATATTGAATTAGAGTGGGAGTAGGCTCGTGTGGAATATAAAACTGGCATAGACCAGTTGAACGAAAAGATCTGTTTCTGTGCTATAGATTCTATGTAATTCTATGTATTTCACATCAGGTCACCAGCTGTGCCACTTTGGAGCTGTTACAATGGTTATGTTTCAATGCTAATCTCCTACAGTATTTTATAATCTCAAATCCTAAAAAAACCTACAAGGCAACGGTGAGGTGCCTGTCTATAAAGGAGGGAAAGGGAATCAGTGGGGCCACCACGCCCCAGCATCAAGTGTTAAACTTGATGTTACCTGTGAAAAAAATAACTTCTAGTTAACAGCATAAAAGTAAATAGGTTTCTAGTGTCTTGGGAATACAGATTCCACTACCCTTCCCTCAGTACCACTGCAAATTAAACAAGCAAAATCAAGCCCATCGTTTAGCAAACATATTTACTGGATATAAGTGGTGCGCCACATGTTTCAGTGATATAAAATTCCCAATAAGTGGCAGCAGAGTGACATTCTGGGTTGAAGCCCCAATGCACAGAGTGGCAGGATGTGAGTTTGTGCCTAACCAATTCCCCAGATGGTGAGTTATTGATCTCAGTTAAGCTGTAAAAGCAGAGTTAGATGCTTACCGATCAAGAAGGGAAAGGAAAACAGAAGGGCTATTGGACCGGGGTTGATCCTATGTGCCTCCTAGTGGCTGTAAATAAAGTGCTATTGACAGGGGCCTGACGACCTCATTGCCTGACCACCTCTTGGTGGGGGTTGGTGCTTGAACTGGAGAGTACACAAAAGGGAAAGGAGAGCAAATAATAAACACCATTTAAAACACAATTAAAATATTAACACAAACTCAGTAGGTCACATCAATGGGTCTATTGCCCAACTACTGACCCACTGAGACTGCAGCTAAACTGCATTGTCAGTGCTATCTGGATGCATTGTGCTCCCAAGCCATTGATCCAATGGCCTGATCTAGTTTAAACCTGTCAAGCAATTACACCACAATTTTATGATGCGGGTAAAATGAGTTTGTGCTGACCACAGCATTGACACGCCTACCCACATAGCTCAGGAACCAGGCTATGCCAAATCTTGTGACATAATCCCAGCCACCTCATTTGATTAGTCTGCGGGCGAAGAGAAAGCTTACCTAGAGAGCTTGGCCTGCAGCACATTTGACTGGAGATTATAAAATCCACCGTGGGAGCAGCTCTTAAAAGACTGCAGCTCACCATGAACGGGGAAGCTGTGGTGGCGTCACATAAGGCGGCTAATTGCTCACAATGGCACAGCAGAGACAAATGAGCGACACTTCTCTCTTTGATCGTGCAGACTTGGAGGCTTTGCTGCAGGAGGTGCACCAAAGGAGGGTGGCCTTATCTAGGGCTGAAGGCCACCCTCATGTAAAGGAATTGGATGGTGGGAGATTGCGGACCAGGCTGATGCAGTCACCAGGTGCAGCTGGTATCTGGCTCCAAATGAGACAGAGGTTTGCTGTTATTAGGAAGAAGGAGAACATAGGAACATAGGAACAGGAGTAGGCCATTCAGCCCCTCGTGCCTGCTCTGCCATTTGATAAGATCATGGCTGATTTGTGATCTAACTCCACATACCTGTCTTTGGCCCATATCCCTTAATACCTTTGGTTGCCAAAAAGCTATCTATCTCAGATTTAAACTTAGCAATTGAGCTAGCATCAATTGCCGTTTGCGGAAGAGAGTTCCAAACTTCTACCACCCTTTGTGTGTAGAAATGTTTTCTAATCTCACTCCTGAAAGGTCTGGCTCTAATTTTTAGACTGTGCCCCCTTCTCCTAGAATCCCCAACCAGCGGAAATAGTTTCTCTCTATCCACCCTATCCATTCCCCTTAATATCTTATAAACTTCGATCAGATCACCCCTTAACCTTCGAAACTCTAGAGAATACAACCCCAATTTGTGTAATCTCTCCTCGTAACTTAACCCTTGAAGTACGGGTATTATTCTAGTAAACCTACGCTGCACTCCCTCCAAGGCCAATATGTCCTTCCGAAGGTGCGGTGCCCAGAACTGCTCACAGTACTCCAGGTGCGGTCTAACCAGGGTTTTGTATAGCTGCAGCATAACTCTGCCCCCTTGTACTCCAGTCCTCTAGATATAAAGGCCAGTATTCCATTAGCCTTATTGATTATTTTCTGCACCTGTTCATGACACTTCAATGATCTATGTACCTGAACCCCTAAGTCCCTTTGGACATCAACTGTTTTTAACTTTTTACCATTTAGAAAGTACCCTGTTCTATCCTTTTTTGATCCAAAGCGGATGACCTCACATTTGCCTACATTGAATTCCATTTGCCACAGTTTTGCCCATTCATCTAGTCTATCAATATCACTTTGTAATTTTATGTTTTCATCTACACTGCTTACAATGCCACCAATCTTTGTGTCATCGGCAAACTTAGATATGAGACTTTCTATGCCTTCATCTAAGTCGTTAATAAATATTGCGACCAATTGAGGCCCCAAGACAGATTCCTGCGGGACTCCACAAGTCACATCCTGCCAATGTGAGTACCTACCCATTATCCCTACTATCTGTCGCCTTTCACTCAGCCAACTTCCTAATCAAGTCCGTACTTTTCCCTCGATTCCATGGGCTTCTATCTTAGCTAATAGTCTCTTATGTGGGACCTTATAAAATGCCTTCTGGAAGTCCATATAAATAACATCCATTGACATCCCCCTGACCACTACTTTAGTCACCTCTTCAAAAAATTCAATCAGGTTTGTCAGGTACGACCTACCTTTCACAAATCCATGCTGGCTCTCTCTGATTAACTGAAAATTCTCGAGGTGTTCAGTCACCCTATCCTTAATTATAGACTCCAGCATTTTCCGCACAACAGATGTTAGGCTAACTGGTCTATAATTCCCTGGTTTCCCTCTCTCTCCTTTCTTAAAAAGCGGAGTGACATGTGAGAAGGTAACAGTACAGCTCAGTTTTGCTCACTTTTCTTGTATGATCATCCATACCACATATCTAAGTTAGGAACTCTTGCACGCTCTGGGAGGTACCATTTTGAGCATTGTATGTAACCATGTCTTTTTTGCAAACAGTCCTTCATTCTGCCATACCTGGTGAAACAGTTTCCTTGCAGGTAGAAGTTGCGGATGTGGAACAGACCCTTAGGATTCCAACCCAAAGCTGTTCGCAGATTTCTCAGTGGGGTCTGCAGCTATTAAAGTAGAGGATAGACTGGTTCTCCTAAAAGTCATCTACCCAATGGTTGGGCAGTTAGAATCGACCGGGTGCCATATGCGCCGATGTCCCGCCTGGATTCTGCCGCCTTGAATTTTAACCTGTTCTTCTGAGCAGGAGGCAAAGATACCCAGTTGAAACCAGCAGCGTCCTTCTTTAAAAATGCAAATCAGCCACGATGACGTCATTGGGCCTCCACTGCAGTTTTAACTCTGGCCTGAGCCGGAAAGCCACTGTGGCTTTCCCACGCAGATCCGGGACCAGAAGAGGCCATTTAAGGTCATTTTTTTACTTTCCTTGTGAGATCAGGAGGAGCAAGAGGCTCCTCACCTTCCCTGCTGTGAGACACTCTCGAAACCCCCTCCCCGTGACTTACCTTCTTGACGAAGAGTCATCCTTTGGTTCCAGCTGGTGGCCTTATGCGGCCGAACTTCTGAGCTAGCAGCTGACCAGCGCCATGCAGATGAGACCCAGGAATTAAAACGATGATACCCCATAAACACTCATAACACACGCACTATTTACAGGTCCTTCACTGGCAGACAAACCATATCATGCACTCCCCCTCTTACATCCACTGCCATGCTGGCACATTGCTCCCCCTCCCCCACATGCTTCCTGACATGGTATATTACTACCCACCCCCCAAAACGCTCCTGCCTGTGGCACATTATAACCACTCCCCCCACAGGCTGCCGTACATGGATACGAAGAAGGGGAATAAACGCCCTGCTCCCCCTGACCCCTCAAAAATAAATGCAAGTGTCAACTCCTCTTCAACTGGACCGCTTGCTAACACTGGACGTGGTGTGCATGGTGCATGTTCCAGTAATGTCCGAAAATATCAGTCGGGGCCTATGTACGTCATATGGCCAGGATTTGCATTTTAAATGGTGCTACTGCCAGACTGAGGGGGTCACTGTGGCCCCCCCCAGCGATACACCTGGGGGAGGATTACCACAGCCTCAGCAACGGCGGGAACGGGGCGGTAAGTCTTTCTCCACGATTTTCGGGGCGCGACCACTCCGTTTCTGCCAGGCCTCAACATTCAGCCCAGTGTGTGTAATGTCCTCCAGGACATCTTGCGCATTCAGAAGTTATGGAAACTATGGAGGTACAAAGTGCATAACACTGTACAGGAAACTCTGCCGGGAAATTGGTTTCTCATCAAGATGTGGCTGTAAATGAAGTATGAAGCACAGGAGTGAGATTTCTCACTTTGACTATGCAGCATCTCAACGCATTCTGACAGAAGCTCTGGAGGGACATGTACATTCGTATTTTCATTCTGATAAGTATATAAAATGTTCCAGCCAAATAGTTTATGACCCTAACAGGAATTGACTGTATTAGGGAGTGCTGCTTACGCTTGTCAGTACATGGTAGTTAATGGCCAGGCTGGCTGAAAAGCTCCATCTAATACCTTAAACAGGCCCCGCTATATTTCACCATGTATCGATCAGCCCCCTGCATGTGTTTTCACATGTCCCTGATCCTGTTTGCAAAGCTGTAAAGTAATAACAGTACTCATGTCAAGAGGGTAATTATCATTGATTTAACCCGCTGTGACAAATTTTTCAGTCATGCTGCCTAATTCATACTCAAAGTTTGAGCCCAGTAACTGCCTTTGGAAGGTGTTACGAATGAAGAAGATTGAAGGCGTTGAAGGTTATTTTCACTGGGCAAACATTTATAGACCTCATCCAGTCATTTGTGCAGAAGAGGGAGACGGGGCGGGGGGGCGGTTGGGGGTGGAATCTTCAGCATTTACCCAAAATGGCACAGAGTCGGCAGAGCAGCTGTGCCACCCTCCCCCAAAGCCAGAATTGAGAAGTCCATATCATCCTTTACGTTTGGGCCTCATTTGAATGTAACTGGTGAACCGCGAGCCCCAAACGGGCGCTCCTCCGCAGCTCACCGGATTTGGGAGGGCAGGAAATTGACCGGCTCCTGCGCTGAGCCGGCCGGCAAGTCAGACTCTTGGGAGGAAGAGCCCATCCTGGATGGGGTGGTGGGGGGGGGCAGGTGGGGAGATAAATACATGCGCGTGCACAAACGCACACAGAGATAACACTCCTGTTCCTTTTGGCCCCACAAAAATTTTAAAAAATCAAAAATTGCAATCAGGTTCTCGCAATGGCATAGGACCCCAATTTGCATATGTAAACAACCTTCTGAAAACTGCCTCAGGCAATTCTTGGGCATGCAAGGGGTCGGGTTGAGATGCTCCTTCTCCCACCCACCCTGGATTTTCAACTGCTGGCTGTCCATTTTACAGACGAGAAGTGGGTGGCCAGCAGTTGAAAGCTGCCCTATGTGTGCACGTGCATGCACTTGGTCTCTCAATACAGCTCTTATGTCTGTGTGTTTCTATGTCTGTGTGCTTGTCTGAGTGCCTATATGCACGCGTCTCTGTGTATATGTCTGAGCATTTATTTTTATATGTGTACATTTTCCTGTATTTATAAGGACATAATGACAAGGTTCAGCTGTCGGCCTGGAGACTTATTGGACTGCTGACAGCAAGAGTGCATCTGTGTGTGTTTGTGTTTATTTATAGGGGATATAATCGCCTTATTTTGTAGAAAATAGCAAAGGGAAATCAAGATGGTGGTAGCAATCTGAATGCATTAGGATAGACACGTGACAATTAGCCAGTCATGATGCACCTGTAATAAGCTACTTGTAAGAATGCTCATTTCACACTTCTCCAGCACCTCAATTGCTATTAAACAGTATAAATCCTGAATAATTTATACATCCAGCTGTGGAGTTTGCAAACATTAATGAAAATGGAACGAGGAATTCGTAAAGCCTATTTTATGGATCACAACATGGAGATCACATTGACTTATTTTTCTGAATATTTTGGTCTGAGAGGTGTACTAGAAACATGGTCCAGACTCAGAAAGACTGGCAATATAACATCGACTGGGTGAACCTGGGAGGAGGAGCAGAAGAAATTTTATGATTTGAGAAAGTTAAGGCAAGAATTACCACCCTGACTTATTTTGGATATGAAGAACACATATTAATGCTTACACTGCACAAGTGCTCACAGTGCTGCTATGGATGCTTTATGGTCCAATACCCAAGAATCAGTCAAAACTATCTACTACCATGTACTGACAAGCATAAGCAGCATTGCCTAATACTGTCACTTCCTGTTAGGATTATCCACACTGGCAGCTCAACCTTGTAATTGTATTTCTATAAACACAGCAAAACACAGACATATAAAAATGAGAACAACAGACATATACACAGAGATACAAGTACATAAGCACTGAGACAAGCACAGACATAGAAATAGACGTACAGATGCATTGAGATGCATGTACACACATATACACATACACGGACATGCACACACATACGCTTGCACATTTTTGTATCCCACTAACTGAATGAGGTGTCTAAATGTTTTCATAGTGAAAATGGCCTTCAATGTCTTCAACTTGGACATTGCTTGAAGACAACCATTAGGGAAGGATTCCATGATGTCATAGAGGCCTGCTGAAATAAATCACTGGGTCTTGTGAAGAGATGGACTCCAGCAGTGGGATGCATGCAGAAGTACAAGAGCTGTTCAATGACAGCAAAGTCACTGCTAGCTCTGTCACAATATGTGGCTCTGCAGGAACTGCCTCACAAAGCAATGAGCTCTCAGGGACAACATTACAAACCATCCTGGGCTCTGTTGCACAGGCATCAGTTAGTCAAAGATGCAGGTAGCCAGACTTCTGAATCTCAGGCAGTTGGTCAGTTGGCTCAGCAATTAACCGCTATTGTTATTTATTCAGCTAGTGACTATTAATGAGTAAGGCCTGTAAGAGAGCAGTATTTAGATACTGTATGCACTCTAATAGCATACACACTGTGACATAACAGGCACTACAACCCGCATGCACTGTGACACCACATTCACTATGATACTACATGCACTGTGACATAGTGCAAGTAGTGTCACAGTGCATGTGGTGTCACAGTGAATGTGGTGTCACAGTGCACGTAGTGTCACACTGCAGTGTATGTGGTGTCACAGTGCACATAGTGTCACACTGCAGTGTATGTGGTGTCACAGTGCATGTCATCTTATAGTGAATGTGATGTCACAGTGCATGTAGTGTCATACTGCATGTGGTGTCACACTGCATGTAGTGCCAGAGTGCATGTAGTCTTACTGTGAATGTAGTGGCACAATGAATATAGTGACACAGTGCATGTGGCATCACAATTAATGTGTAGTGTCACAGTGAATGTAGTGTCACAGTGAATATGGTATCATAGTGCATGTACTGTCACGGTGAATGTAGTGTTACAGTGAATGTGGTGTCACAGTGCATGTACTGTCACGGTGGATGTAGTGTTACAGTGAATGTGGTGTCACAGTGCATGTACTGTCACAGTGGATGTAGTGTTACAGTGAATGTGATGTCACAGTGCATGTACTGTCACAATGCATGTAGTGTCATAGTGCATGTAGTGTCACAGTGCACATAGTGTCATAGTGCATGTAGTGTCACAGTGCATGTAGTGTCACAGTGCATGTGGTGTCACAGTGCATGTATTGTCACAGTTCATGAGGTATCACAGTGAATGTGGTGTCATAGTGCATGTAGTGTCACAGTGAATGTAGTGTCACAGTACATGTGGTGTCACAGTGCATGTGGTATCCGAGTGCATGTAGTGTCACAGTGCATGTAGTGTCACAGTACATGTAGTGTCACAGTGCATGTAGTGTCACAGTACATGTGGTGTCACAGTACATGTGGTGTCACAGTGCATGTGGTGCCTGAGTGCATGTAGTGTCATAGTGCATGTAGTGTCACAGTGCATGTAATATACTTTATGTATTGTAACATTACTTGGCAAAGGTGGTTGTGCTCTTTATCTTGCACACATTTCTTGTGGGGCCCATCAAGCATGGCAGAAACCTAAATTGGGATCTGCTGCACTCTCTGGGAGGTGCCATTTAAAGCATAGCAGATACAGCAGCTGCAACAGCAAACAGATGCTCAGCCTTCCAGCCAGGCTTTCGTCTGCTGTTAAGGAGTTTCTCAGTGGGGTTAGCAGTAATAGGGGCAGAGGTTAGCCCTGATCTCCTAAGAGCTATCCTGCAATGTTTCCTTTCCTTCCAAAAATACAGCCATTGTGGACTGCTGCATAATGAAAGAATCAGGTCTGTTTCCTGGATATTGGTCATTAATGTGCATAATGATATTTCTGTAGTCAGATACCACCTGCACATTAATTGAGTGCAAGCCTTTGGCATTCATGCAGACCACAGGTTGCTGTGCGGAGCTCTGATGCCCACCTTGGTGTCAGCTCTGAAGCCTTGTACTCACAAGAGCCTTGCAACCCAGTGAAATCTCTGCACCCTGTCCAAATGATTTTTTTTCAATTATCAGGGTGTGAGTGACACTGGCAAGGCCACATTTATTGCCCATCTCTTGTTGTCCTGAGAAAATGGTGGCCAAATGTCTCCTTCAGCCACTGCTTGTGCTGTTGTTGTTCCCATAATGGTGTTAGATGAAAATTATTCCAAATACTTCACCCTTGTCTCCCACATGTTTAGCTGTACTGTATTTGATGGTGGGGATGCTCATGGAACTTCCTCCTCCCGTTAGTTGTCTAATGTCCACGGCGTTCTCGACTGGATGTAATAGGGCTATGAAGCCTTACGCTGTCCGTTGGTTGTGTGATCATTTAGCTCAGTCTATAGCGTGCCGCTCTTGGTATTTAGTATCCAGGTAGCTCTGTATGGTAGCTTTACTAGATTGGTGCCTCATTCTATCCAAAGTACACCTGATGCTGTTCCTGACACAACCTTCAATAATCCCCACTGAATTTAGGTTGATTTCCCAGCATGCTGGTGATAGAGAAGTGAGGAAGCTTACGGATTGTGCAGTAGACAATTCTGCTGCAGCTGATGGCCCACCGTGCCTCATCGATGCCCCGTTTTGGGCAGCTAGATCTGTCCTTTGTCTGTGCCACTTAACACGGTGTTGGTGCTAAGTGGGGCAGACTAAGGGCAAGACATTGTACATCGTATGGCAACAGAGATGATTAGCAACATTCGAATATCCCAGTCTAGATTAGTGGGTAGCTTCGGAAGTGGCGTGGTGTAAGTCTGATGTCCACAGTCACATTGTGTGTTGTCTCTCATCTTCCAGCGATATAAGAAATGACCACATCTGTTATGCAATGTTCTAAAATGGTTCAATGTCGACCAGGATAGGCTGAAGCCTGGGAATGCTTTTGTCCGGTCGGCAATCAAGTGTTTGTTTGGGACAATAGCATCATCTCAGAACCCGTTCCACTGTACTCCAGGATTACATGAGGACACTTTAAGAGCATTAGCCCAATACCAAAAAGGCCTGCGAGCCTTCAGAAGATTCTGGAAGACCTCATGAATTGGTAAGTTCAGGTTGACCATACTCACGAGCTATATGTACATTTCTCTGATTTTGGGTGGGGGTACATGTGCCATAGTGGGCAACCATTGAACAGGTATTGATTTTAGTGTTCCAGTTATGATGCTCATCGCGGCATTAGGCTGCGCATCCAAGAATTTAGTATGTGAAGCTGCCCACCCAGCAATATTCAGCAGTGGAGTGTACCAGTGTTGGTGCGCTCTTTGGAGAGATGCCCTTTGCAAGCTTCACGAACAGTGCTTGGAAACCTCCATTGCAGCCAACACTGACACCATCACGGTAGATTTGGAGCCCTGCTGATTGAATCAACACCAAAAGCCAATTGGAATTTCCGCAAGCAGTTGCATATATTGCAAATTTTGACGGCAAGATACATTGTACATGATTTAAGAGTACTGTGCTCAGTTCTGGTCTCCATATTACAAATAGAATACTCGAGTAGGTGCAAAAATGATTTACATAGATGATACCAGAACTGAGAGGTAATAACTATCAGAAAAGACTGAACGGGCTGGGGCTCTTTTCTCTTAAAAAAGGGAAGGCTGAGAGGTCTTTAAAATTATGAAGGTGTTCAATAAGGTAGACATAGTGAAGATGTTTCCACTTGTGGGGCAGTCCAAAACTAGGGGCCATAAATATCAGATAGTCACTAATAAATCCTATAGGGAATTCAGGAGAAAGTTCTTTACCCAGAGAGTGGTTAGAATGTGGAACTTGCTACCACAAGGAGTAGCTGAGGCGAATAGCATAGATGCCTTCAAGGGGAAGCTAGATAAACACATGAGGGAGAAAGGAATAGAAGGATATGTTGATAGGGTGAAATGGAGTAAGGTGGGAGGAAGCTTATGTGGAGCTTAAACACCGGCATAGACCTGTTGGGCCAAATGGCTTGTTTCTGTGCTGTAAAATTCTATGTAATATTTAACGTAATGATGTGGCCGTGCTTTGTGTCCTTCACAATGGTAGTACGTTCATAGCCATGAATTTTGTATCCCTTTGCAAATGCAAATGGGGGCCTAATGCCTTTGTGAGGCCCCTTTTACAAGATTCGTTAGTGACTGAGTGCAACATGGGCGTGCTGCTGTCAATATTCTCAGATGCTTGGCAGCCAAACCAGTGCTTAAAGGGACTGCTGGAGTCTGCCTCCCAAATTATTGTGGAGCCGGGAGGAGCAAGAGTTCTCCGCCCGGCTCCACATTCAATTCGCGGGTCACTGCCAGCCACCACTCGCCCCCCCTCCTGATTGCCTCCCGCCACCACCCCCCACCGACTCTGTTGATATCCTCAGTCAGGGTCCGAGCTCGGCCGATCTTCGTTCCTCCTGTGACCTGCGAGCTGCCTCAGGGGCCGTGACTGGCACACATAGCTCGCCAGTAATAAACAAATGAGACCTGCGGACCGATTTCGTGTAGTCCTTGCCACCGGCATCATTAGGCGCGCTGCACCGGGATCTTGCCCCAATTTGGGCACAATCCAATTTCTAGGCCCTCAGGTATAATTGTAATTTGTTGGCAGCTCACAAATTCTTCCTCATCTAAATCATGCAGTGCATTCAGAAGGCCAAAGGAATCCTTAGCCTCACCATTTTGTACGGAGTGACTTAATGGGAACCGAAACTAAGAATAATGAAGGAAAGGACTGACAAATCCCAAAAATGTAAAAATGACAGTCTGCCCAGAAAAAAAACAACAAATGCATGGAGAAAAATGCAATGAAAATTCAGGCAGTGTCTGGGTAGAAAACTGAGAAAATTGGAATGGGGAGGCCTACCAAAAAATACCTACCTGAAAACATGCCGTCTAAATTTTCCTCCATGAGAGTGGACCACAGCTTGCCCCGCTGCAAGTGGGCGTGGCTTAGTGAATCGTTGCATTTCCCTCCCTTCCCAGGCAGTGGCTGCCGGCAGGACGCATGACCTCACTGAATGAGGCATGGGGATCTGTTTATGGCCAGTCTCAAAAGCTGCAGAGCTGAAGGTTACAAGGGAGTTAGAGCTGTCTGCAGGAGGCTGCCGCATCTTTTCCTCAGGGCAATAGGTAAAGATTTTCTTTTTTTTTTGAAGTTTTCAAAAGTTTTTAACATTTTTTAAAAGTTTAATATTGCACACTGGACCTCAGGAACCAATGAGGTTTTCCTTAAGCCTCCCTCATTCCGCTGCTATAAAATGGAAGAAGAGCAGGATCAGCAGGACCACTGCAGCGATACCAAGCTGAACAGGCACCGTAGGCGACCTCCACACGCTGGTAACCGTTCCTCCCTATCTGCAGATCCCGATGGGGCTACTTCACTGTGACCCTTCCTTGAGAGACCAACCTTCTCTCACGAAATAATAACTGAGATGTGTCAGCTGTCAGACAGCTACAGGTAAAGGTCATAAGGGAGACCTGCAGCTGACTAAAATCTGAGCTGACTACCAAATGGGCCCGGCCATCACAGTCTCCCTTTGGCAACAAAGTCAACTCATGTGCTTGTTGACATGTTGCTCTCCACCACAACTACCAAGGCTTTCCATCTGGAGACCATTCTGCTACTTTTTCTTGCAGGCATTCCCCTTCTTGCCCCAAATCATTCCATACATATCCCATCAGTGACAAAAACATTTTACTTAAAACAAATCTGACAACCTTTCTACTATTTAAGATCACCATGATGCCTATTTTTGTGTTCCCTTTCACTTCTAGCCTCCTGCTTCTGCAGTGGCAGACGGTTTTGAAGTGGCTGGCTGATGATTTATAGCTAGTGCCTTGGAGGATTGAAGTACAGCTTGCTTTTCTTTCATTGTGAGCCATTTCCCCTTTTAGAAGAAAGTACAGAGTGAAGGTGCTTTGAATGCAATCATATGAAAATGCAAATCAGGTTTCAGGAGATACTCCTTAATGGGTGGGAGAAAGAGTGCTGGTGCTGAATTACTTACCATGTTAGTCTATGGTGCTACAGTGTTGCCACTGGCAGAAGGGTGTAACTGCAGCATGACATATTTACATAAGCAGTTTACATTATAAATATGGACATAGGAATTTATAATGGAAAAGTTGACATAAAAGTATGACAAAAGTGTGATAGCAGGAAGTAAGGTTTAGCAGCCAGGCACCAACAGAGTGGAGAAACAGAGATCTATACTGTTCTTTTTCCAAAAATGTACATCTTTACATTTCTCCACATTGAGCTGAATTTGCTAATATCTGCCCACTCCACTAAACAGTCTATGTCCTCCTGTGTTCTTCCTCATTGTTTGCCATGCCCCCTAATTTGGTATCATCAGCAAACTTCAATATCATTCCTCCTGTGCCTGGGTCTAAATCATTTATATAAATAAAAAACAAAAAGTCCAGCCCAGATTCCTGGATCCTACAACTTATATCCCGCCAACTTGAAAAATCCATGTATCCTTACAGTCTACATTCTGCCCCCTAGCCAACTCTCTATCCATGTGGCTACAATCCCTTTAATGCAATTTTTTTTTAACAACAAATCTCTTATGGGGCATGTTATCAAACGCCATCTGCAAATTCATCCACTGCATTCCCTTTATCTTTACATTCTGATTTCCTCAAAAAATTCAATTAAATCAGTGAAACTTGCCTGTTACAAATCCACACTGACTGTCTCTGATTGGCCCATGTCTTTCTAAATGTTCCCTAATTTCATCCTGTATTATGAACTCTAGGGGCGGGGGAAAATTTTCAAGTCTACACTGGCAATGGGCAAGGTTCCCTGCCACAGGCATATACTCAAAACACACCTCCTTCGAGGTTTGCCCAAAATCAAGGTCTGATTAATTGGCCTATAACTTCCTGATTGATCAACTTCCCTTTTTTTGAACATGGTTGTAACATTTGCCACCCCCCGTTCCTTTGGCACACTTCCCATTTCCAAAGATATTTACAAAGTTCTAATTGGTGCCTCCTTTATTTCCTTCCCAAGCTCCTTCAGTATTCTGGGATGTATACCATCTGGATCTGATTGTGTAATACTTTTAGTCTCATTAACCATTTTGAATACAGCTTCCTTTCAGATATTTATCTCCAGTAGTGGTTCTTCCACACCCTCCCATAGAACCCCTACAGTCCCTTTCTCACCTCCCTCTTTAAATACTGAGACAAAATGCTTATTAAATATCTTCACCATTGCTTCACTGTCAAGTGCAAGATTCTCCTTCATTTCTGAACAGTAACTAATTGGTAAAATTACCAGCCGAGCACACACTGTGGGTTTCACTTAAAGAGATAGGCTATCCAAATTGCTACAGTTCCCGTTCGTTCTGATTTCAAATTTGCATATTTGTAAGTCTTTATCCCCATGTCCCTGAGCTGGATTTGAACTCAGGCTCAAGAATTCCTCCCCAAACCCTTTTTTTCTGGCCAACAGATGATCCTTATCCCTCATGTCTGGAGTGAGTTCAAATCTGGGGTCCCAGAGGTACAAGGAGAGACCACCCAGTTCTCCGCCCCAGGGCTGTAATCATCATTCAGCATTAATGACCCTAGAAGGAGGGAATATTTATTAATGAAATTTAAAAATTGGTGAGTGGGAAAAGAAAGAAAAAGTAATGTTGCAATGTATAGAAATTAAAATCAGCCCTATTGCTTTAAATCTCAAACTTATTTTCAGAACATAATTAGTCTGTCCTCCTATGGAACTGACAGAGTAAGGGAACAGGATAGAGTCCGTCTGCACAGAAGAAAAGCTAATTTGAGCAGTACAGTGGCTAAAATGTGTCTTAAAAATCTCCTACACATACATGACTGCCTTTGCCCTTGACCTGTACATTTCTCCTTTTGTTCCAGCAGCTTTCTCCTTTTTGTCATTTTTTTCTTCTGTTTAAATGTGACAGTTTTTTTTTGCTTACATCCCCTCACTGTTATTTGAATTTAACAAGTAGGCTCGAATGCATGGCTGTGTCACAGCGGGTGAGAAAAAGGCTCACTGGGGAGTCTTTGTTAAAACTGTTAAGTATTAATTTCTCCTGACGAATTTCCGCTGTCATTTCCTTAATATCGTGCACATGAAATAATCATGTCCTAAACCCACCAGTAATTGAAGATGATTTTCATTTTCCTGGCATCATGGGAGCCATAATTTTCAACATATGAGATTTAAACCTCTTAGCAGAATGTTTTATACCTCATTCACTTACACGCAGTCTTTAACTCTCTCTCACTCAGTCCCTCTCAGTCTTCCTCTCTCTGTCTCTCCCTCAGTTTCTCACTCTCTATGATTCTCTATTTCTAGGTTTGTTTCTTATAACCTTTCAGTCACCATCCCTTCATATTTTTACTCTCACATTCAGGTTTATTCTGTTTTCTTGTTTGCTCCTTCTTTCATCAATGCTTTTCATCAATTATTTCTTTTTATTTTTTCCCCCTTTTCTTTTTTCCAGCTTCTTTTTAAAAATTTGAAATATTTAGCATAATTTTCCATATTTTATTAATAAGTATTTCCTCTATAATTCTCCCATTCTTAAAAAATCCTATTTTTTTTTATTTGAACTCTCCTGCCCCTCACAAGCCCCCTCGATTCTCCTCACCCTCCTTCAGTGGACTGCATCCTCCTCCATTGTTGCTGACAGTGTTATTGCAGGGTCACTGTATGGGTGAAGTGCTTTTTACTGGATTAAATGGGCAATTCCCATTTTTCCTGTCCTGACCCAACTGCCTGAAAAGCTGTTTCTCTGAGGTGTGCTCTGTTCAGTGACCCGGAATGGACTCATCCCGTACCAGGTAGATTCGAGTAACAAGTGCAGCCCCAGACTTCAACTTATAGCTCTCTAGTTTAGGACTGTGTGGCCCTTCCATTTAATTCTAGGAGCCCACTCTTCTTAATCGCCACGTCATCTACCTCTTCTCCTGCCCTTCACCTGTTTGTTTTATTCCTCATATTTTCTACACCTCTTTTGCTTTCAATCCTCTACATCCCTGTCCCTCTGTTTTCTAGCACTCTTACTCTTTTCTTTTCCCTGTCCCTCTCCTTCTCTCCTTCCTTATCTCTCCCTCTACTTATCATTTTGCTAATACCTTCTTATGTTCTTCCACTTTTCTTTCCTTGTTTTATTCTCTGCCTTTTCCCCTTCCATCCCCCCGCCCACCCGTTTTCCTTTCTTTTTCCTCTTCCTCTCTTTGTGGCTTTTCCTTCATTTCTCTTCCACTTACCCTCTCTCTCCCCCAGCCTGTGCACGAAAACAGCCCCGCAATACCTGACTGATGGCCGTTAGAAGTGCTGAGATTTATTAGTGTTTATGCTGGAAGTAGCGGGCAGCCCGCTGCTGAGCTGCATGAACCCAGCACGCCGCAGATTGGGATTTGTCCGCCTTGTATCTGGGAAGCGATTTATCAGGCGAGTGGGAGCCAGAGGCGGCGGCTGCCACCTTCCCCTGCCTTTCACAGGGGCCACTGGGGTACAAGCGCGCTGATCACAAAATCTATGTGTGCAATCATATTTCTCTTTAGGTGCGATGAAGCAGTAATACTTGTCACCGCCTGATGAAAGTCATTATTCTGATTAAGTCCCTAAAATATTTCATTTGTCAGTGACACTCCTTAAGTACTTCCCCACTTGCGAGCAGCCAACTGTGTCTATTGACTATGTAGCACGTCAATTTACATCGCCAGCGACAACATTATTGTCGCTAATGTGCCCCAACAATGCGCACCTATCAAGCTCTCCTATTTCTCCTCGGCTTGCCCTCGTATGTGAAGGTTGTCTGCTTAAAAAAAATGCATTTTTTTTTGGTACTCATTTTCAATGTCATAAATTTCAATTTGTGGCTGCAAATTCAGCTATTATCACCTGCAACAAACTTTGCAGTCATTCTCCCAAATAGAATGCAATTTACTGCCAATGACTAGCAAATGAAACCTGGATGCGAATTCATTTATGTGTGTATGTTTTTTTCCTTCTCTTCACCCCCCCCCCCTTTTCTTTTCAGGAATTACCCCTCGCCAACAGCATCCTCACCTTCATGCGCCTGCATTAGTGAAACTTATATTTATTTTTTCTATTCCTCCTGCCCTGCCAAGGTTTTTAACATTTAAATGACGGGGAGAATTGAATGATCTGTCAAGGCCTTCTAAGTGCACAAGACAGAGTGACAACATTAAAATAGCCGGGGAATGCACACTGAACAAATAAGTTGAGACACAACACATATAATGTTTTTTCCGAGTTGCTGACAAATTTATTGAATAAAAAGGAGCACTCAACCCTATCGCACTGCAGATAGGTTTCCAGATCCTCTTTTATTTTGCAACACATTACGACAACTTTTCTTGTTTCTTCTTGTGCCTGGACACCAGATCAGTCTGCAGAAGCAGCATCCAGTTTCTCCTCCTGGGGTGTAAGATAAGTCAAGTCTCATTGATTTTTCAGGTTGTTTTTTGAGCGACAGTTCTCACGGTCTCCCTCAGAGTAATCCACAAATCTCACAGATTATTACTTTTAAATCTGTAAATTATTACTTTTAAATCTGTAAATGATTACGTTTAAAGCAGAGCTTCGTGTTACATGAGGAGAATAAAGGGGATCGGCAAGACAGGAATCAAACAGCTCCAACTTTCCTCTCACCGTTTATCAAACCATCTGAACGCCCCCCACCTCAGTTAAACCCTTGATTACCGCCGGAGAATCCATATATTTTATTGGGGGATTTTACAGTTTTGGGTCCTGTTTTACATTGGCCTCCAGCCTGTGCTCTCAGTCATTGTTGTGCACTGATGCTTGAAGAATTAACAACTGTAACAGGATTATTATTAAGAAATAATATGTAGCTGATTCTCAGCAAATTCTCCGGCCATCAATGTTATAATTTAGTACTTTCTGTATTGAATATAAACGATTGGTATAAAATCCGAGAATTTCACAGCCAAGGTCCTTGTTGAGTAGTCAGGAGGGTTGCTCTAGTCAGAGTTTGTTACAATCTCAATGAAATTTATTAATGGAACTTGGTAACTTCTGGGTTGCGATTTAGAATAAGCCTTCTATGGAAATAGCCCCCAAGATTGTAGAATGTCACAATGTTTTTAACAAGCCCTGATTGTTAAAGAATATTGTCACCACTGTAAAGTTATTGGAAAAACATTTTGCTTCTGTTGATAAACATGATATGATAATGTAATTCATATTACAATTATATCACTCACATGGAAGAAGCATCATCACATTGTGATAAATATCTTTGTGCCTCTTGTGCGTGACTTCATTATGACATGTGCCTCTTAAAGGCTCTTTCTCTCCCCATAGCATTAACCTACTCCCTAAAACATCAAAAAGTCAAATAGAAAAAAATGATTTTTAAGCAACAGGTAACATTCGTGCCGCATAAGTGCCAGATAATGACCATTTCCAACCAGAAAAGTACCAACCAACTTCCCTTAACCTTCAATGAACTCATTATCACTGAGCCCCCCAACATCAACATCTTTCCCCGCTCATTTCTCTTTATGGAGGATTTTCACCTTTCATCTTGATGGCCCAATAAGTTTAAGAACTCATCAAGACGTCAACATTATTCTTAAATTAGTTGATGCACAAAAGGTAGTGACTTCAGTAAGACCTGGATATGAGTGATAAATTTTGCATGTCACATAACTTACCGTGTTATGCCATGAACAAAATATAATTTAACCCCTCCCCCCTTTTTTAAAGAAATCTTTTCTGATGGAGCAGATCTCCAAATGGATAATGTCCCAGAAATAAATAAATATGATTTTTTTTTGCCAGAGGTCATAAATCATTACCCTGTAACTAACCTATTGAAACAATCACGCTGTTTTTGGGATTGAGCAATAGCTTTAGTTCTCGTCAATCAAACTATGATATTAGTAGATACCAATCTCTGCATTAATGTGTTTGAATCTTTGACATTTCAGGATTGATGCAGTTTCTTTCTTCCTGCTCACATGTATTGAATTCTTTTGTCTGAGTGAGGGTGAGTTAATGGGGCCTAAAGTCAATATCGTTGCGTCTATTTTACAGGCGTAAAACTGGTGCAAAAATAAACCAATTTAGCAGGGCAGAGGCCTGAGGCCAATCTGCATGGGCATTCGGGCCACTGCTAAATTGGTCGGGACCTATTTTTAGGTGGCGCTGGAGGCCACCTGAATTGAATGCAAGCCTCATTTCAGTATTTAAATGAAGCACCCGCGTTCATTTCAGACCTGGACTCTTAAATTCGTTAAGACTGGTCATAGCTTGAGATGCGCAAGCTCTGACTAGTATTTATGGGTCTTGAGCTACCTAACCAGTTGTTCTTAAAAGGTCCGCTGGAGGCCACTCAAAAAAAATGCCAAAACCTCCAAAATGTTGTTTTTTGTGGAGTTTGAAGAAGCACGAGTGCTCCTTCTGGCTCCACCAATGGTGGGCCACTGTCGGCCCACCCTTGGGTCCGGCCCTCCTCCGATCTCCTTCTCCCTCACGGACCTATCTGTGGGCCTTGGCTCCAGCTCAATTGGTTAGGCCCAGATAGACGAGCTGTGTCGGGGCACCTGATTAGCGCCCACAGATCGCCTGAATAATTGTGTTGAGGCCCGAGGACGAATTTAGTTTTTTGGTAGTTTTTTGGTCTGAACTCATCTCCATTGGAAGCAGGGTTCCAGCTTGTCCAGGGTCATTTTACTTAGGATCATGCACAGACATTGAAGAGAGGAGGTGTTCATCATCAGTCTGGTTTGCATCTAAACCTAGCATTGAAAGATGAAATGAGGGCGATCTAACCACTATGTTGCCCAGCATTTCAAGTTGGATTTGATGAGAGATGAAATGATCATGTTATAACATGATAATATCCTCTCTCACACTCAAATATCTCATTATATTTTAATGATGGACCTGTTGAACAACAACATCATCTTGCATTTATATAGCGCCTTCCAAACTTAATCAAAAAAGCAGCAGGAAACATTGAATAGCTATTTTATATAAGTATGATTATATTATAAATTCTGCTACTATTGGTTGATTAGATTTGTGGAGTAAGTGATAACATTTTGACCACTGGAAAACATTGTACAACAACTTACATTTCTGTCACACTCAAAAAAAACTCAAAGAGTTTTACAGGGTACTAGAAAACAGTGAATGCCAAATGGGAGGAAAAAGGGAAAACAAAAAAAGTTTGCACAGGACCAAAGCATTGTCAAAGAGACAGTTATTTTTTCAGGAGGATTTGAAAGCAGAGTGAGATAAAAATGCGGAGAGAACTGGGAAGGGGTTCTAGAGGACAGGGGCGTATTAGCTGCAAGAGTGACCACTGATGGCAAATTGGAAGATGTGGCAAACAAGGATTGAACTGGCGTTGGAGGAGCAGAGGGTGTGTGCAGGATTGTATGCCTGGAGGAGATCACGGTGATGGGTTAGGTAAGAACTTTGTATTTGAACATCAAATTCCTGGGTCAGGAATTCTGCACACTGGGATGAATCGCTGCATTGGAATTCAATACAATGATTGGACACAGATATATGCAACTTGGATTGTGCAACTCTGCAGCCCTCAAGGCTTTAAAACTATTTTCTTTTTTCATCAACTGTTGACATTGCCAGTGACTGAAATTTCCAAAGTTCATGATGACTTTTGACTGCTCTCCCATTCTTTCACATAGGAATCATAAGTGTGAGCTCGTGTTCAGCTTTTACATAATAGAAAGTGTTGATGCTCTAATCATGCTACTCTAGAAAGTTCCAGTTATAGTCAGTGCAATGTTAGTATTGTGGCAGCTATCTTGATATGGGACAGTCATCATGTGCCAGCATAGTTACTCTCATCAAGAGCTGCCACAATGTTTCAACATGAAGAAACATTTACAGACACATTTATTAAATCATTTATAAGTACCTAGGGAGTCAATTAGTTTCATATATCTAGGAAAGAGAAATATATACATGAGCAGAGTTGTTGACATTCAACTCAATCCTGATACTAATCCATGAAAGATGCCAAATGACAAAATAATGTTGTTTTGTGCAAAACAAAAGCAATAACCCTGAATAACATCCTAAGGGGAAAAGATGGTCAAAATATTCCCATTAGTTGTCACTGAACTCAGCGGGGTTTCATTCTAACTACAGCATATCAGTGTGTACCCAGAAGCAGACGTGAACAGATGGAGTCCCATCATAGTTTGTGAAACCGTTGCCATAGGAACAAACAACGTGCGTTTAAGTGGTGTTTGTCTGTCCCTATTGATGATCTATTGGAATATTTCCCATCACATTTCAGCAATGATGCCAGAATCAATCTTGATGCTTAATTGAAAGGAGAATATCTTTAGAAAGGGACACAGAACAAAATATCATGAATGGCACATAAAATTTTGAGATTTGGGGAATTCAGTTGGATTGACAAGTCAGTCAACCTTCACATAGAAAGTGAAAAAAATGATGGTGGGTCATTTTAAAAGCTGGGAATTTATTGGTAAAATCTGACAGTGAAGAACTTTATTGGAAATATACAGAAAATGTGGGGTAAGTAGAGGGGTGAGATTTATTGCAGTATCCCATTAATATTTTATGAACAGGCTGCAATGATTTTAAGACTGGATCTTGATCCTTAAACTGCTAACAGGTGGTGGGAAATTTCAGTCCTGCTGGGCTGACCACTTTAAAGTTTTCAGCTCACGCAGTGTGGCAGTGAAACAAACAAAAATAGTACAGCAATAATTATTTATTACTGTAATATTAATGCAATAAAAATAAATTGAGCACTAAAAATACAATTTCTGAACAAAAATACTTTTCTTCCTTTTTTTCCCTATTCTCTCTTCCCCACTTTTAAAATTATTTTATCATTACTTTTTTGAACATAATTCCACTGTCATTTTGGAGTTGGAGCAAGTTTTGGAAAAAATCAGTTTCTAATTGTCTGAAAGCCAACTCATCGGCTGTAAAGTTGGAGTTAGTTAAATTTTAAATGCACAGTGAATTGCCTTGTCTGTGGAGCTGACAGTGCGATCCCTTTCTGATGAGATAACTTGTCCATAGGACAGGAATGGTTAAAGGGTGCATGAAACAGAATAGGCAGAAAATATGTATCCTCCATGGGGATGTAACCAACCATCACCAAACTAGCAATTTCCGCAACATGATTCCACTCTGGACGCAGCACTTACAAATTCATGAGAAATACTGGTGTCAACCAGGTGTAACTATTGTATTTCTTTACTATTTAGTAAATTATCATCACCTCATTGTTTCCATATATGTTTTCACTCTCATCAGCACACCGGCAAAAATTACAGGAAAACCATCAAGGGAATACAGGGGACAAATGCATAATCTACAGAAAAAGTCTTATCATGATCTGGGAACACTGCATGTCCATAGAATTTAACATTTCACAAAGAAATATGTTTTGTGATGTAACTAATCAGATTAAAGTTTCTTGTGTTTCAGGTAAGTATTTTTGAAATTTCAAAGTGTTTTTAATTATTTGTGTATTTGCAACAACAACAACTTGCAGTTATCTATCACCCTTAATGTATAAAACGTCCCAAGACGCTTCACAGGAGCGTTTACAGATAAAATTTGACGCACTGGTTTGCTGTTGTGTAAATATCCAAAATCTTCTATCTCCATTATCAAGCGCACTTTTAAAGATAAAATACAGAGACACTAAGTAAACAGATAGAGGCAGGGATACAGAGGTCCCGAGATAGACATAGAAATTTAAAGGCATTAAAATGAAAACAATCTGATCAAGATTAGTAACTGAAAACATATGACAGTAAGCATGATGCTGAGAGACTGATGAAAGTATTATTTAGTTCATAGTTCAGCAAATAATAGTCAACTCGGCATTTAAAGTTATGTTTACAGAGTAGCAGATAACAATATTGTCTGGAAGAGAGTTCACTGGTCAGAAGTGAAAAAGTGATGTATGAGCTTTGCTGTGGAATTCTGTGCAGAATTTTTGGATTGATAGCAAGTTTTGAGGTACAGTTTTACTCTTTTAGTGCTGCTCCAGCCGTAATGTTGTAGAGTATTGATAGCTTGGCCATATTTCTTCAAAGTTAGTAAAGTTAGACTCAGGAATGAAGTTAATTATTCCATTGGTCACTGTATAGCTGTGGACTATACAGAGTCTAGGATGAAAAGAGAGGTTTTCTCTGAGGCCTGACCAGTATGATTGAAATATGCCATATGCTGTATGGAAACTTTCTTTATAGAACACTGGCAATGTCAATTGTAGCAAGTAGGGCTACATGCTCTTGAAAATTCTGACTTTCCCATGAACATTTCCACCTACTTTAACTCTGCATTGATCACCTGTGATTACCAATCCAAAGATCTGAATATTATAATTGAAGAGTGTTTGCTGCTCTATAGAGTATCTAAATAGGTGAGACAGAGTTATATTTATAGTGGCCAATGAGGATTTTTGCAGTACAGTACATATGAGTTAAGATAGTAAGCTATTTAAGGTGTTCAGATACAGGATATATAGCGCATAATAGTAGATATGCCTGGGTATGATTCAAGGTCATAATCTAACCAAGAGATTAAGATTGTTTATATATTAAAATATAGATACCTGGGAGTGAGTTGCAGGTTTTTTTTTAATGGAGAGATTCAGATGGTTTATGTGTCAAATGATAAATATCTATAAGTGAATGTATAGAATATCAGGCTCTGATATCGGACATTGTAGGAGACCAGCTTATTTTGAATGAATTTATCATTCTCTCTATGGCATAAGGCGCTGATATAATTGTGACGATCTGATGATATCACATGCTGGAAGAGTGAGCCTCCAGAAAACTGCAACTGTCACCTGGATTCCCAACATTAGAACAGTGCCTTGATTTGATTTACTGCCATTAGTTATTATTTACAATTATTATATTATTCAAACTTTGTGTGTACTCAATTTTGGCTCTGTATTTTGTTACCAGCAGTGTCTGTCAGGGTAGACAACAACTATTAGTTTGCTCCATGTCTTGATGTGCAATGTCAACAGTTGAGTTATCTAGCTATGATATAAAGTTATACATCAGTTATGTAATATAAAAATAGCCAATAAGAAAAGGAAGGGAGCCAGTGCAGACTGGTGGGAACTGGTTACAAGGGGAACACACTAGGGTGGGAAAAAGATGGCAACAGTAAGATAAGCACCTCAGAATAAAGTGCTGTTGCTGTTAGTGTCCTGTTTCTGAGTCCGTTCTAATGGTACCTTTAATCAACACAGTGGCAGTGGTGGTGATTTTTCATTAAAAGAGTCATCCTGAGATTGTTAGAAAACAAAAAGGAGAATTTATCTAGGACAAGATAAGAACAAAAAAAAACCAAATCAATAAGAGACAAAATTTGAAAGCACAGATATATGTTTTTTTCCAATATTATCCCACCAGGTAAATTCAATTTCAGTAAGGAAAGAGCGTGCATTGTTTAGCACATCCTTAGAGCATCCCAAAATGCTTCACAGCTAATGAATTACTTTAGCTGTTGTTTTGTAGGCAAATGTGGCAACCAATTTAAATGCGGGAATGTCCCACAATTAGCAATGAAATTAATGAACAATTAAATTGTTTAGTCACATCAGTTGAAAGATAAACGTTAGCCAGGAAA
Source organism: Heptranchias perlo (assembly GCF_035084215.1). Classification (NCBI taxonomy): domain Eukaryota; kingdom Metazoa; phylum Chordata; class Chondrichthyes; order Hexanchiformes; family Hexanchidae; genus Heptranchias; species Heptranchias perlo. The sequence goes on from NC_090333.1 coordinate 26,325,217, forward strand.
GCTCCCTGTTCTTGTTGGAAAAAGTGCCATGGGATCTTTTACATTTCCCTGAACAGGCAGATGGGCCCTCGGTTTAATGTCATATCTGAAATACGGTGACTCCAACAATGTGGTACTCCCTCAGTATTGTACTGAAGTGTTAGCCTTGATTATGTGCCCAAGTCCTTCTGACTCAGAGTGTTACCACTGAACCAGAAGAATAGTCAACATCAATAATACTATTCAAAAGATTTAGAACTGTTTTGCCTTAGTTAAGAAAGGTGAACTGAATTAGATCAAAGCATTGATAATGAAGCTGAGGATATTTTGTGCTCTTTTTTAAGTGTCTGAGAATGACCAGAAATATTACAACAAAAAAGATGGCAGATTGGCAAACTATTTGGTAGTGTGTTTAATTTTGACAGAGCCAAATTCAAAAGAAAACAGGAAGGAAGGGACTTTGTAGACAGTTTTGTTAAAACACTGTACTATTGAGATGAGCATTCTGGCTCTGGTACTCTGCATGCTGAAATGATTTGTAGTTTCATTGTGAGGACTACAAGATGAGAGACTGAGAGATTACAGTTAGACTCCAAATTTACCCTTGATAAATACATTTAGTGAGATAAAGTGAAACTAGTAAAAAGGAATGAGGATTAATCAGCGAATGACCAACGTGGGGAGTAATTTCTGACCAGCAGAACACGTGGGGAGATCACAATGGACTGGGAAAGCACTTCAGCCAAATTATACTTCCAAGCAGAACTAAATCGAGAGGGAAGAGTCTGCAACAACAGAGAACCTGTGATAGATGTGGGAGATTCCTAGTGCATCCAAACATTTATGGTCTGCTAGAGAGGCAAACTGTCAGTGAAAGGGACACTGCTGAGCAGTATGTGAGAAAGAAAAAGTGGTCAGAAACATTTCAGAATGTGCTCAGGAGAACTAGGAATGATCTTTTCTGAACATGATAGAAAGGAAGGCATAAAACCACAAATAGTAAAACTGTTCCTCGCAAAAACCCCTTTAAATTTGGCACTGGGGCACTCGTCATTCAAATAGCTAATTCTGAGTACAACAAAAACAAAATGGGATCACTAAATAAAGTTCTATATAGAACCAAAGAAGTTTATGACATAGAAGGAGGCCATTTGGCCCATCATGTCTGTTCCAGCTCTTTGCCAGTGTAGTCCAAAACTAATCCCACTGCATAGAATGATCCCTGTAGTCCTGTATCTTCCTCTGCTTCAAACAAATACGTATCCAAGTTTCCTGTAAAGGCTGTAATGTTCTCCTCCACAACCATTCTCTGAGGAAAAGCATCCCATGCTCCAACAACTCTCTCTGTGAAGAAATTTTGCATAACCTTTCTCCTCACTTTCTTATTAATAATTTTAAATCAATAACCCTTGTCACTGACTCCCCAATCTGAGGAATTTTTACTTCTACCGTCATGTGGAAATTGGCAGTAGTGGATCAATTGCCAGTTTTACACCCCGACAATTTTCTTTTGCATTGACTCAAGATTCAAGAACCATAATAGAACTATTACTATTAAAAACACTTGTCTAACCTACATCCTACATTAGTATGCTCTGAAATGTTTGACAAAGGACATACAGGACACCAAGGAATCCAAAAAAATCAGAGAATGTGCCGTCAAAGTATATGGTGGCCAGGCTTGTGCCAAGAGTTTATAAAAGTCATCAATAACTACATAAATGTGAGTTGTAGTAGTAGTAGTAGTAGTTGTTGTTGTTGTTGTTGTAGCTGACCCTAGTGTTCAAAGATGAGACAAAGCGAATGACTTCTTACAATGTGGCCTTGGCAGGAGATTAGAACTGGCCTGTTTGAAATGAAAGGAGAAATGTATTTCCTGGTTGTAAATTACTTGTTATGATATATGGAAGTTGATTATTAATCAAAACTACATCTCAGGTAATAGTAATCTATGGGGGTAATTTTATAAACTTATGTTCCTGTTACAAAACTTCATAAAATGGGAGCGCATATTGGGAATTTGGGCAGTAGAGGACAGGATTTAAGTTTCAATGGCCAGAACATTGTTCCACTACGAACGAGACACTCTGTCAGCCCCATCTCAATTCCTGACATGCGGTCCTGTCGCACAAAGCTCTGCAATGGGAATACAAACTCATAAAAATTACTCCTATGAGGTACATATATGCCTGACATGGGATAACGAATCAATTGATGTCAGATAATGGACCACCAATCTCAACAGAAGAATTTGTTAAGTTCCAAAAGATGTATGGTATTACTTAATAGTTTCACTGGAAACCGACTGAGTAGGAAGGAAGCAGAAGGATGGCTGAAAATCACAAGGGACGTAACAAACAAATCAACATTTATCTTTCTTAATGTATCATGCTGCACCACTAACAAAATAACTACAGCCCAGCAGAAGTGCCACCTGCGCCTGCCCCTTACAAGGCCAATGCATCAAAAGGGGCGTGACGACGGCTGAAATTCCAAGGCACTTCCGGTGCACTGCTGCTGTAACTCCGAGGGGAATGTGGGGAATGGCTGGAAGACAGGTGGGGGCCTGATTACGTTGTGCCCTGGCCTATGCTGCCTGTAACTGTAGACCTGGTAAAAGACTCAACCTCCATCCGCCGTTTACAAGGTCACCCACATCAGAGTGAGAGTGAGCAGGGGCGGGGGCTACCAAGCTGGGAGCTTCCTCGGCCTGTGTCTCTCAGAAGAGTTGTTGGAGTGCCAATCGGTATGCTCAGTGAAACGAGGCATACCGGCCACTACCCTAGCAGAAGTGGGGCTCACCTGAGAGTCTAGGCTTGTTTAGTGGCATGCAACCCTCATAAAGACAGGAAATTTAATTTTTTTTTGATTTCACGTAATCAGCTCCCTTACACTTAAAATCTGTAAATCTTTCCAAGGGAGGCACCCGGCATCCCCCCCCCACCCACCCCCCCCCGGACAGACAGCAACAGACAACAGGCACTCGACTTTCTGAGCTGTGTGATCTGGCAGACACCCATGATGTGTCCCTAGTGGTGTGGGGATCCAGATTGGGTGTCTAAATGATGGGATTTCCCACTAATTCTGCATGCGGAGACGGGTTCAGTGCTGGAGGTAGCTGGTGGGTGCAATCCTGAAGTAAATGCAGGATTGCTGCTGGAGGAATTTTGGGGCCAATGTGACCAAGTCTGGGTGACAAACCCAAAAACATAACAGTTCAACAAAAGGCCTCATCACCTCAAAAGTATTATCTGAGTGTAGCTTAGAAGTTCTGTTAGAAGAAACCAGCATCATCTTGTTCATATCCTGCAGCTAAGAGGAAAAGAGACAACCAAGCACCCTCAACCTAACACTCTGGGGATACTGATAACCAAAGCAAAAAAGGACAAATGTGGCCATTTTTAACTTCGGCGCAAAACAGGCACAAAGTCAGTGATGCATCTGTGGCGCCCGCCCGAAGCCACCATCGGGAGGCCCGACACACTTTCAGGTTAGGGCCTCAATTGAATTTAACTGGGGAGCTGGGGACACCAAACGACGCTCTGCTGAATCTCTCTGGTTTTGGATTGTCGAAATCACTTGACTTCTGTGCGGAGCTGGCTGGCAGGTCTGGCCTGTTGGAAAGAGTCCTGATTCCCCAGGAAAGGGGGAGGGGGGCAAGAGCAGTCTGTCAGCGGATCGCTGTATTTTTGTGGGGCTTGGAGGAGCACTCCTGCAAAGTAAATTGCCAGGCTGTTTTTGGAGCAGACTCCAGCTATCCCATTATGAACTCCTGGTTGGGCCGCTCAATGCCCAGTACAACTGGACCTAAAGTACATGGCGCACGATCCGCCTATTTATACATGAAAATGGCAATCGCGGTCCTACAACCAACAGAACTGACATTTGCATATTTTTGCAGCCTCCTGTCTGGTATGGGCGGAGGTGTTGGGAGCCCATTTAAAGGCCTTCCCTAAAATTGAATCAGGTGAATCAAAGGTGCCCGCCCGATTTTCACCTGCCCGCCCGCTATTCAGACGAGAAACTGGTGAGTGGCAGTTGAAAATCACCCCAAAGTATCTCTGTAACTAGACCAGAGTTTTGAATCCTAAGGCACAAGATGGCAGAGGCAACAGGTCAAGATTCTTGAGACTATTTAAACCTCCAAAAATACTTAACTTATAACTGTAGTTCTGGGAGGGGTAACATTTATTAGAATTTATCTTAGAAAGAAGATGTAAGGTTATCTCATTAAAAAGTTATGTTAGTTATGTGTAATGCAAGAAAAGACTAGGAGGGTAGTACTAAGTGAATAGGAATATAAGGAGAGTCAGTGCAGACCGGTGGGAACTGGTTTATAGGGAAAGCAGACCAGGCTGGGGAAAGAGGTGGAAAAGTCAAGAAAAGCACCTCAGAATAAAGGACTGCTGCTTTAATATTCTGTTTGAGTCAATTCTGATAGGACCCTAATACAGCAACCACTGCAGAAGATAATATACAATTCACAGCATAATTGCTGCAGATTTATTGAGAGAGAATCTGCAGTGTCTAGTGTTTTTTATATCTATAAATACATTTTCACCTAGACTTTATCCGTTGCCGAAGTCCCAAGACTCACATGATTATAATTTGCCGCGACTTTTGAGGTGACACCAATTTTTGATACTGTTTGGTAATTTTAAGAAAAAGCAATATCCACCATTGTCTATAATTTGTTGCTACATTTTAAATCCAGCACACCAGACAAAACTTACAGTAACAATAACCTCGGTTACCAACCATACATAATACGCTGAAACAAATAAAATAAAGTAAATGTAGCAAATCTTTTCCGAGCAGACTCCAGCGAACAGGGAATCTAACATCTTTAATGATAAAAAATTATACATAATTTTTTGCAAACTACCGATTTCTATGTAAGCTGGAATTCACAGCTGGCAGTTGATGTAGTCACTGATCAACCAACCATTTCACTCAGCAAGTCCCTCTTAATTTGCTTCATAAAGAAACTTTACCCATTTGGCTCAGGGTGCTGGTAATTTGCATCACATTTGCATATGATTAGCATCATTGCCTCCTGGAACTTCTCCCACAGCCAGAGAGCTGATTAGGTCTAAAGACGAAATAAAATAAAAAAAAGTCTGTAGGCATTTTTTTTAAAAACATAAATGGAACTGTCATTGCCCTGTTGTTTTAAAGTCGAGATTGCTCTGAGGTATACTTCAATCTGCATGCAGTGGGGGAATGATGGAATTTCAATCTTCCCATCATTTTCAGAATCATTAATCCTAACCATTCCATTTTCCATGCTTGCCCGCCCAAGCCCCTACAGTGAATGGCACTTGAAGTGACAGTTATACATCATCTCGCACTGAGCGCCGTGAAGGCTATAATATAATATTAGTATTGTGTTGTCAACCAGCCTGTTCAAGCCATACAGCCAGGACATTAGATGCGATAAATCGATCACCTGTGACATTTTTTATTTGGTGTCACTTTCCTCATTTCTGCCATTTGTTTTGGCAGTTAATAGGTAATCGTGCAACATTAGCATGAAACAGGACAGTTTCTGCAGTTATTCTTTTTTGTAATTTTTTTTCTGGTCCCATAAGGGATGTGTGTTCAGCAATACAACCCTAGGAAGGCGATGTGTCATTTTCACTGCCTCAAACATGTTCTTTGTCACTAGCTCTTTTCTCATGATTAAAGATGGGTGAATCTGCACAAACTGAAGTGAACTTCATAAAATGGCACACAGCTGAATCGAAGAAACAAACGTCCCGTATCTACAACTTGGGTTTCACTTTAGGAAGTGGGGATCTGCGTTGTATTCGAGTACTGTCCTTTTATCTTCAGATTGAGTACATAAGAACATAAGAAATAGGAGCAGGAGTAGGTCATACGGCCCCTCGAGCCTGCTCTGCCATTCAATAAGATCATGGCTGATCTTCGACCTCAACTCCACTTTCCCCCCCTGTCCCCATATCCCTTGATTCCCTTCAAGAGCAAAATACTGCGGATGCTGGAACTCTGAAAAAAAAACAGAAAATGCTGGAGAAGCTCAGCAAGTGAGGCAGCATCTGTGGAGAAAGAAACAGAGTTAACGTTTCAGGGCGAAGACCTTTCATCAGATTGGAAGATGTAAAAGAGTTAATGTTTTTAACCAAGTACAGAGCCAGGGAAAGGCGGAGGGGAGGGAGGGTGGGGAGGGGACGAAAGAACAAAAGGGAAGGTCTGTGATCGGTTAGAGGGCAGGAGTGATTAAATGACAAAAGGGATGATGGTGCTCGGTAAGGAGGGTGATAATGGGACAGGTTAAGAAACAAAAGATGAGTCTGGAGTAGCTGTAAATGGCAGCAACAGAACTTTTCCAGTTCGAGGTGTTGCTATGGGAAGCTGTATGGGTCCCAGCTATGCCTGCTTTTTTGTGGGATACGTCGAACATTCTTTGATCCAGTCCTACTCAGGTCCCCTCCCTCAACTCGATGACTGTATTGGTGGTGTTTCCTGCTCTCACCCCGAACTGGAAAATTTCATCAACTTTGCTTCCAATTTCCACCCTTCCCTCACCTGCACATGGTCCATCTCTGACTCTCCCCTTCCCTTCCTCGACTTCTCTATCTCCATTTCTGGGGAGTTGCTGTCAACCAATATCTATTATAAGCCCAGCGACTCCCACAGCTACCTTGATTACACTTCCTCCCATCCTGCTTCCGTCTATTCCCTTCTCCATCTCCGCCGCATCTGTTCTGACGATACCACCTTCCACACCAGTGCTTCTGATATGTCTTCCTTTATCCTCAACCGAGGATTCCCCTCCACTGTAGTTGACAGGGCCCTCAACCACGTCCGTCCTATTTCCCGCACTTCTGCCTTCACCCCTTCCCTTCCCTCCCAGAACCACGATAGGGTCCCCCTTGTCCTCACCTTCCACCTCTCCAGCCTCCATATTCAAAGTTCCATCCTCCGCCATATCCAGCGCGATCCCACCATCAAACGCATCTTCCTCTTCCCTCCTCTTTCAGCTTTCCATAGGACCGCTTCTCTGCATCACCCTAGTCCACTCTTCCATCACCCCAACACTCGCTCTCCTCCCTAGAGCACCTTCCTGTGCAGCGCAGGAAATGCAACACCTGCCCCTTCACCTCCTCCCTTCCCACTGTCCAGGGCCCCAAATACTCCTTCCAGGTGAAACAGCAGTTTACTTGTACTTCTTGCAATTTAGTACACTGTATTCACTGCTCACAATGTGGACTCCTCTACACTGGGGATTGAGTGATCGCTTTGCTGAACACCTCCGTCCTGTCCGCAAGCATGACCCTGACCTGCCGGTCACTTGCCATTTCAATTCCCTGTCCCACCCTCACTCTGATCTCTCTGTCTTCAGCCTCTTACACTGTTCCTTTGAAGCTCAAAGTAAGCTCGAGGAACAGCACCTCATCTTTCGTTTAGGCACTTTACAACCTTCCGGACTCAACATTGACTTCAATAACTTCAGATCATAACCAATGCTCCCATTTTTTCGGACAGCAGGTGCTGTTAATGGTTTTGCTGCTGCCATTTACAGCTACACCAGACCCATCTTTTGATTCTTAACCTGTCCCATTACCACCTTCCTTGCCTTGCACCATCATCCCTTTTGTCATTTAATCACTCGTGCCCTCTACCCTATCACAAACCTTCCCTTTTGTTCTTTCCTCCCCCTGGCTCTGTACTTGCTTAAAAACTTTAAATCTTTAACATCTTCCAGTTCTGGCGAAAGGTCTTCGACCTGAAACGTTAACCCTGTTTCTTTCTCCGCAGATGCTGCCTCATTTGCTGAGCTTTTCCAGCATTTTCTGTTTTTATCCCTTGATTCCCTTAGTGTCCAAATATCCATCAATCTCAGTCTTGAATATACTCAATGACTGAGCATCCACAGCCCTCTGGGGAAGAGAATTCCAAAGATTTACAACCCTCTGAGTGAAGAAATTTTTCCTCACCTCGGTCCTAAATGGCCGACTCCTTATCTTGAGACTATGACCCTAGTTCTAGACTCTCCAGCCAGGAGAAACAGCCTCTACACTGTCAAGCCCTCTAAGAATTTTATACGTTTCAATGAGATCACCTCTCATTCTTCTAAACTCCAGAGAATATAAACCCATTTTACTCAATCTCTCCTCATAGGGAAACACTCTCATCCCAGGAATCAATCTGGTGAACTTTCATTGCACTCCCTTTAAGGCAAGTATATCCTTCCTTAGGTAAGGAGACCAAAACCGTACACAGTACTCCAGGTGTGGTCTCACCAGAGTCCTATATAATTACAGCAAGACCTCCTTACTCTTATACTCCAACCCCCTTGCAATAAAGGCTAACATACCATTTGCCTTCCTAACTGCTTGCTGCAACTGCATGTTAATTTTCTGTGATTCATGTACAAGGACACGCAAATCCTTTTGAATACCACATTTCTTAGTCTCTCAACTTTTAAAAAATATTCTGCTTTTCTATTCTTCCCACCAAAGTGGATAATTTCACATTTCCCCACATTATACTCCAGCTGCCACCTTCTTGCTCACTCACTTAACCTGTCTATATCCCTTTGCAGACTCTTTGTGTCCTCCTCACAACTTACTTTTCCACCTAGTTTTGTATCGTCAGCAAACTTGGATACATTACACTCGGTTCCCTCATCTAAGTCATTGATATAGATTGTAAATAGCTGAGGCCCAAGCACTGATCCTTGCGGCACCCCATTAGTTACAACTTGCCAATCTGAAAATGACCCATTTATTCCTACTCTCTGTTTTCTGTCCGTTAGTCAATTCTCTATCCATGCTAATATATTACCCCCAATCCCATGAGCCCTAATCTTGTGTAACAACCTCTTGCGTGGCACCTTATCGAATGCCTTTTGAAAATCCAAATATACTACATCCATTGGTTGCTCCTTACCTACTCTGCTAGTTATACCCTCAAAGAACTCTAATAGATTTGTCAAACATGATTTCCCTTTCATAAAACCATGTTGACTCTGCCTAATTATATTATGATTTTCTAAGTGTCCTGTTACTATAGATTGTTACTTAATAATAGATTCTAGCATTCTAGCTACGACTGATGTCAGACTAACTGGCCTGTAGTTCCTTGTTTTCTCTCTCCATCCTTTCTTGAATAGCGGGGTTACATTTGCTACCTTCCAATCCAGGGGGATCATTCTAGAATCTAGGGAATTCTGGAAGGTCAAAACCAATGCATCCACTATCTCTGCAGCCACCTCTTTCAAAACCCTAGCATATAGGCCATCAGGTCCAGGGGATTTGTCAGCTTTCAGTCCCATTAATTTCTCCAGTACTTTTTCTTCACTAATCTTAATTACTTTAAGTTCCTCACGCTCATTAGACCCGTGTATCCCCACTATTTCCAGTATGTTTTTTGTGTCTTCTACTGTGAAGACAGATACAAAATATTTGCCATTTCCTTATTCCCCATTATAATTTCTCCTGTCTCTGCCTCTAAGGATCCATAATATCATAGTATCATAGTGGGTACAGCACAGGAGGAGGCCATTCAGCCCATCATGCCCAGGCTGGCTCTTTGAAAGAGTTAGTCCCATTCCCCTGCTGTTTCCCCTTGAAGTATTTATCCAATTCCCTTCTGAAAGTTACTATTGAATCTGCTTCCATTACCCTTTCAGGCAGTGCATTCCAGGTCTTTACAACTTGCTGCATAAAAAAAATGTTTCCTCATGTTGCCTCTGGTTCTTTTGCCAATCACCTTAAATCTGTGTCCTCTGGTTACTGACTCTTCTGCCACTGGCAACAGTTTCTCCTTATTTACTCTTGTCAAGACCGTTCATGATTTTGAACACCTCTATCAAGTCTCCCCTTAATCTTCTCTGTTCTAAGGAGAACAACCCCAGCTTCTCCAGTCTCTCCACATAACTGAAGTCCCTCATCCCTGGCACCATTCTAGTAAATCTCTTCTGTACCCTCTCTAACGCCTTGACATCCTTTCTAAGGTGTGGTGCCCAGAATTGAACACAATACTCCAGCTGGGGCCTAACCAGTGTTTTATAAAGTGTAGTATAACTATATTAATATAACTTCCATTTTAAATGAACCAAGTGCAGCCAAGCTGTCAATCTAAACTTAACAGCAGGCATGAGAGTGCTTGAAATGAATGAGATCCCATGTTTACTTTCACTAATCTCTTCCTTTTTACATACTTGTAGAAGCTCTTACAATCTGTTTTTGTATTTCTTGCTTGTTTACTCTCATATTCAATTTTCTCTCAATCAATTTCTTGGTCATCCTTTGCTGATTTCTGAAACCTTCCCAATCTTCAGGCTTACTACTCATTTTGGCAACAATGTAAGCCTCTTCTTTACTATCCATAACTACTCTAGTTAGCCACGGTTGGATCGTTTTTCCCGTTGAGTTTTTATTCCTCAAGGGAATGTATATTCGTTGAGAATTATGAACTATTTCTACCATCATATCTTTGAATCTAATTTCCCAATCTACCTTAGTCAACTCGCCCCTCATACCTACATAATTGGCTTTGTTTAAATTTAAGACCCTCGTTTCGGACTTAACTACATCACTCTCAAACTCAATATGAAATTCTACCGTATTATGATCACTCTTACCTCGAGGGTCCTTAACTATAAGATTATTAATCCTTTACTTCCGGTTTGTTGTTCACCTCTCTCCATGTAAAATACTCTGCTACGTTCTTTTATGTGAGGAGTGCTATAAAAATCTAAGTTGTTGTCGAAGCTAAGTATGAGTCTAGTTTGGCCACAAAGAAAAGGAAAGGACAAATGGCTGGGAGGTGCTGTCCTTCAGAATCAAAGCCCTGTTCGCCTGCTCCAGTGGCTCAGACAGATGTTAAAGATCCCACGCCAATATTCAAAGAAAAGAACGGAGATCCCCCAGTGTCTGGCCAACATTCTTTCTTGTTTGGATTTTTTTTTGACTAGATATTTTTGACTTGCGTATTTCAGACTATTCTCATAGGTGAGTTCTCGCTCCCTGTGTCCTCGAGAGTGTTTGCATTTGCTCTGATATTTAGACAGAATATCGTAGTCTGTCAAACATAGTCAGGAAAATTCCTTGTGGGCTGCTGCACTACTGGAAATGTCTACCCTTGCACTGACCTGATCCTTAATTATTAGCATAAAAGGAGCAGGTACACCCATCATTTGTGCTACTCCCTGGCCACCTGCCTTGTTGAAGGGGTCCAGAATTTCGGACCGGCAACGTGCGGCTTTGGGGGGCTGGTATGCTGACCTGGCCAAAGAAAAGATTTTGTACTTGAGGTGTTTCCTGGTATAGTTGCTGCTTTTCCAGTGGCAGTCAGTTTCTCTCAGATTGATTGCGGTTGAGAAATGGCATTGTGAGCCTCGCTTACACTGTTGTCTGCATCAAGCAGGTGTACTGTACATTGGCCGTATGCTAGGCGGGATTAGCAGGATTTCAGGCAGGGAACATTATTCCACCAGTCCTGCCTCTCACAATGATGTCATGATGGAGGGGAGTGGAAGGAAGAAGCAACCATCCCCTCTCCCATCAGAATTCTGCACCATGACCATAGAGGGCGGATACCCCATGAAACAGTTTCTGCCTCAAATTCCTCTCCCTGCCCAGAAGGCACAATTTCCACCCAAAAATATGTAGGGAATTTGGGAGTCCCTTTGTTTAGATTGCTCCAGCCAATGATTCAAGTTGGTGCCTCCACAGGATCCCCCTTTATTGCTGAAAGCAGCAAAGTAATACTCACACTAATCCTTGTGTTGGGCTTTAACTGCCAAAGAAACCTACTAACCAGTAGTAGAACAAGCGAATAGTAGCAATAACAAAACATACTTTTTACAGTAGTAGTCAAGTTTTCTAGCTCCTCGTATAACAGAATAGTTCAAAACTCTGTGCTAAAATAAAGTTACAATTAATTTTCTTTTGTCATCATTCTTCCTCCCTTTTTTCTTTGGCCAAGCTTCTGGTCACCTGACCTAATACCGCCTCATGTAGCTCAGTGTCCAATTTTGTTTGATAATCATTCCTGTGAAGCGCCTCGGGACGTTTACTATGTTAAAGATGCTATATAAATGCAAGTTGTTGTTGTTGAGAGTCATCTACCTCAACTAACTGTCTTTGGAAATGTCAGACAAACTGTCTTCTCTTCAAAGACTCGAAATCAAAACTTAATGGGGGATAAATTGATTCAGGCCCATTTTTGGCATTTAAAAAAATAGCATTTACGCCATTTTTCCAGGGTTTCTGTGGCTCTTCCACTGAAGTTACGTCAGATGATTGGGAGACCCCCTGTGGAGATTCACTCTAGAGTAATTAATCCTTTATATAATTTCTGTTTGTGGCTGCTGCATCTTCCTACATAACTGCAGTGATTGCATTTCAAAAGTAAATTATTTTATGTAACGTGCTTTGATATGCTTCTGAGGGATGCGATACGGTGTTTAATAAATGTAAGTCTTTCTTTTCTTTCTTCTAACCTTTGAAGTGAGGCTGGCTCCTTCCCATCCTTCCAAACCCTATCTCTCCCACTCTCCTAAATCTCTTTGGTAAACTGCTCTCAGTCTAGTTCCTTTGGCTGTGATTCACAGCACAAACTGTCCTCACTATTCATAATAGGCCAGCTTATAATTACTTGATCATTGGTGATTTCCCAATGTGCTTTACACAAAGAGAAGCAAACAATGCATTAAAAACCAACTGACCTGGCAAAATTCCCTCATGTAAGTGATTATATTTTGTGCCTGTGGATATATATTGTAAAGATCATTTGCTTCTTAGTGTCTCCTTGTGTTGTCATGTAAATGAATTAATTGCAGAGACTACAACAACGTGAAGATATAAATCATTCACACTGTACTTGCACAGTGGTGGGATAATGGAGGATCTGAGTATAAATGCAGACTTTGGAAGTTTCACAGTAGTTGGCACCAGGTTGGTCTTTATTGATACTGAAAATCACAGAGAAATGGGCCTAGCTCCTAATGGCATAGAGAGTTTTCACAGCCAGCTCCAAGTGGAAAATAATAGAGCTAAAGATAAAACTCACTCACCTCATAATGAAGTAAAATACATTCATGAACAGTGACTGACTCCAGAATTCAGTTATTGAAATTAACCTGTAAATATTGCAAGTTTTGCCTTATGAAACTGATATTTCTTCAGATCTTGTGCTATGGTCCTCGAATGACGTTGCAATTATTGAAAGTGTAATAGGCCAGTGACACGTTTATTCAATGACAACAGGATAGCATATGAATTGTGAAACTAATAAAATATGTTTCACAAGAAAAATTGACTAACAACTAATCATTATTAATAACTATTGGATGCTTCAATCTCAAGAGACTGAAGAAAAAATGAAAACCAGACCTGCTTCCAGCTTTCCCTGACTGCAGCCAAGGATCCCCTTAAATAGCATCGAAATGACCGCCTCCCGACCTGTACCGCTAATGGTTTGTGGGCGGGTGGAGGAAGTAGCGGTGGCAGCACCAATTGACATGAAAATGGCTTTGGGGATCCTGGCAATGTCAGTTGATCCCTGCTTCAATATTTTAATTCGACCCCCCACTTGTTTCTGGTGGGAGCGCTGGACGCCTAAATCGAGGTCCACCTGAAAATGGGAACAGGTGGTCGTCCAGCGGTATGTTGACACATGGTTTGGGGTCTGGAGCAGTTGTGATGTTTAGCTGCTAACCTGCAATGTGCTAAGACCACTGCGCAAGTATTCGTACCTGCTTGTAAATTCCTAAGGCCAATTGGAAGTCAGAATTTTTTTTGTAAATTTCAAGCTCCAGTTTAGAAGAACCCAGGATGAAATGTACCAACATGAAATTGACGGGTAGGAAAAGACCAGCTGATACATCAAGCCTGCCCCACATGAGCATCATGACTAAACACTTCCTTAACACACTCCCTCCCACCCTGTAGCCATGTAATCACCTGGGAGACATTCTTTCACTCTTTTTTAGATTGGTTTGCACCAGTAACAAAGTTTGATATCTGGAATGTTACAGCTATGACTAGACACAAACGTACATAGCTGATTTCCCATCGTCACTCATAGAATAGGGGAGGGGAGATTTAGCTTGGACAGACCAGATAGATATGAAATTCATTTCAATAAATAAAGATGTCAAGATAAAGATATCATAAATTGATTAAAAAATGAATATATATAAAAATGTAAATTATGCACAACATACAAATGTATTACCATGTAATGCATAATTATTAGTCACTAAAAAGTTTATATTTATAATCTGTAAACTTATTTATATGCAACTAAAAAGGAAAACACAAATACTCATTATAGTCATGTCTACATTAACCCACAGTGCCTGTTATGCCTGTAACTGGTGCTATCAATGTTAAATGTCACATAATGTTAGCTGTTAAAACTACGGATCCTACATAGTATATTGAGAGTTAATATCAAAAACACTGGTGGAGTCTGCATGCAGTTTCAGGCTCTGGCCAATGAGTGTCACTGTTGAGCAGCCTAAGTTTATGCCAATCTTAGCCAGTAGGCATGTTGGTAAAGTTAAGTAAAGGGAATAATTATTTAACTCTATGGGGACTTGTTACTACCCTGTTTACATCTGTAAATCTGGAAAAAAAATCTCCCAACATACCACTGGACGTCCATTTACTCCTATTTTCAGGTGGACCTCAATTTAGGCGGCCAGCGTTCCTGCCTGAAATGAGTGGGGGCTCATTAAAATATTCAAACAAGGATCAACTGACATTGTCAGGACCCCCAAGGCCATTGTCATGCCAATCGGTGCTGCCACCGTTACTTCCTTAACCCGCCCACAAATCACGGGCGGTGCAGGTTGGGAGGCGGTCATTACAATGCTATTTAAAGGGATCCTTAGCTGCAATCAGGGAAAATTCTGGCGAAAGGTCATCAACCTGAAATGTTAACTCTGTCTCTTTCTCCACAGATGCTGCCTGACTTGCTGAGTATTTCCAGCATTTTCTGTTTTTATTTCAGATTTCCGCAGTGTTTTGCTTTTGGTAGCAGGTCTGGCAGTCATTTTTTCTTCAGTTTCTTAAGATTTTGATCCTGAAAAGCTTCCATAATTTTATCTCCTTACTGCTGTGTGTGCTCATAAAATTTCCCTGGATCTGAAATCTTCTCCATTTAACAACTTATGGTTTCCACCCTTCCCTTTAAAGTGTTGTTGCAGGCCTTTGATGAGCTCCTGCCCGGCTTGCTTTCCCACCCTTCCAAATGGTGAGCTGCCAATAAGTAATAAAACTAGTGCTGGCAGCTCACCTGTTTCTACTCAAATGAGGCCTGATTACCAAAATTGATTGGGCCGCCTGCCAACAGCATCGAGGGAGCAGATCAGACATCCCACCTCTCGCCAACCCAATCTGTCCCACTATAAATACATAGAAAACTTTTAGTAATTTCTTTCTGCCCTGACAGCTCTCCTGGACTTCCTCCCCACTCTTTGCATTTCCTTGGAAATGCCCTATCTGATCGATCTGTGATCCCATGGTCCTCTCTCCTTCATTGTCAACCCAAGTACCTGTACCTGGTTGTTCCCCTTACGATCTTCCCATGACAGCATTCCAGGCTCCATCTGCCCACTTGCTAGGCCACTCGCCTGCATTCTGTTCCTGCGGCCCACCCACCCAGCCTTCCTATCACTTTCAGCACAGTATCTCTTAAGTGTGTGCACTAGGCCGTCCGCTGCAGAAATTGTGCTCACTTGGCATTTAATAGTGAGATCTGTGTCCAGCATCACACCTTCCCCCATTATCTCTCTGCAGCTTTTCTGCTTGACTCTCCTGTGACTGAGTCTTCTGTTCCCTCCTCACTGAGCTCCCCCACATTTTCCCTCCCCCCACTGAGCAGCATCTCGGCCACCACCCCCCCTACCTTGAGCAGCCTTTCAGACCCTGGCTCGGGTCATTACCCTCTTTCTCACATTGTCTTGCTTCATCTCCTCCCCCAATTTGGGCTGTTGTTCCTATCTTGCCCATTTCTAACCATTACCTCTCCCCCCACCCCCTGAACAGGTAAATCATCTCTGGCTCGCTGCTCTCCCTCCTCCATAGAGCATCAAAGCAATCTCAGAGTAACTGTTCCCACCACTAATCATCCAATTACCCTCCACCCTCTCCTCCTCTCCCTATATAAAGAATAGTAAACCAACAATGAATTTCTAGACTTAAGTATATATTTGAACATTTTCCCCCAGCTGTCGACCACAATCCCCCTCCCCGAGCCACTTTCAGGCACTTTTCCACCTTAGGCATAATTCCCACACTTTAGCCACCCTTTTCTCCATCTCAGCCACTCTGTGTCTATTAACTACTTAGCAACCTCTCTCCTATCAACTAGTCTCCCTCAGTGACGTAGCCTCTTCTCTCAGCCATTGACCTACCTTCTCCACTTAGCTGCCCTTCCTCCATTCAGCTACTTTCCCCGTTATGTGATACAGACCTGAAATAAAAAGGGGAAAGACACCAACATAAAACTGCCGAAGGATGGATGTTGCGGTTGGTGGGTATTTATACATGACTTCCAGGTGTAAAAAAATATCAATGTGCGGGAGCATATCGAGAAAAGAAAAATGCACGCAACAAAGTTAGGATGAAAAATTTGTGCCGTAGAGGTTGTCACATTTTGAGATCCTTGATTATTTGGCCTAGGAGGGATTTCAGATTAATTTATATTAAGATGTTGCTATTAAGTTAAATTCAGATCACAAGGGATTAAATCTGCATAACACACCAGCTATCTGGGAATGAAGATTAGATCCAGACAAAGCCTCTGTTCAGGATGGTGTTTCTTGCATAACATGTCAGTTCAAGACAGTGGGGCTTATTAAGACATTTTAGGGACATTTACATCTAACATGTTGGAATGGCTTCATTTATTTGAACCCAGTCTATAGAAATTTGGACTGGAAAAACACACACAGAGCAAGATCTCTCTTCCTAAGGTTAGAGCTAACTAGTTTCAGAGATTTGCTAGTCTGTAAAGTGAACTTGGACTGCTAACAGGGATAAAATGCCATCCCTTGTTATTTTCAATGTTACGAGGAGCATACTGAAACAGTTTGAAATTGATTGAAAACTATATTGGGGTCTGTTCATATATTACATGTAAAATAAACCTGCTGGTTGGATTACAAGTGGCCTCATCTCAGTAGAGTATTTATCAGTCTGTCTTTCAGTAGATTGGAGCTGTGCATGTGAGAGCACATGTGAGATTACAGTATCTAAAACACACCAAGGGCATTGACTGTTAAAAGCCAGGTCATGCTATCCTAGGACTAGATATTGGGCAGTAGAGTGAAACTCCTGATCGTAAGGGACACTGTGTCCACTTACTAGAGAGATCAGTGACGCTGAGCCCAAGAGATTATCTAGTGCGGACCTGCGATTTGTAACAGAGGTGAAGAAAAGCATTGGGGAAAGGAGGGAGGGGATAGATTTTCATGTGCCTGATTTCATTGGGCAGGTGGCGTTTGGTGCATGGCTGGATTTGAACCAAGGCCTGACCAGTTTTCACAGTCGGGCCTCATTTTCATACCGTCGGTGAGCTGCTCACAGAGATCACCCAGCCTATCTTGCTGCCCCACCCATGAGCTGCCTCCGGAGGTGCAAATGGTGCCCACAGCTCACCGGTGCTACCCTAATGAGGTTGGCGGACCTTTTGACGCAGTCCTGCCGCCAGCTTCATTAGGTTTGTGCAGTTAAATTTTAGACCGGAGTTGGTTTGTCAGAAAGGGATTGTGGTGTATGAAGATTTGGGTAGGGCATATTACCCCTATGCTGCTGCCATGAGTATCTCACAAGGGAACCACTGAAACACTCTCCTGGATCTTACTCCACTGATATTATGATCTCATGTTGATGCCTTGGTACATAGTCACACACTGGCACCGGAGCAGGAATGGGTTTGTTTCCAAAACCAGTCTTAATGAGTTCAAAAATCAATTGTGTGCTCAATCCCAACAGACTAACATCCTTACCACTGTGCCCAAATAATGCTTTATTTCTTTTACTTATTTGATTGTTAATTGACTGTGTCATTGCTGAAGTCACACAGCCTTTGCTGACAGCCACAAAGAACAATGTATCAATAGGAATAATTACTCTGGGGAAGAGAGAATGGTATTGCTCTTCTCTGGCAGAGCTGCCTTGCTCTTCATTGGGGACAGCTATATAGTTCTTCAGTGGGATAGAAGTGAAAAGGGAATTATGCTGCTCTTCATTAATGAGAGCAATGTATTTCTTCATTAGAAGGAATCTATACTGCTGCTAGTTGGGATGTTATTTTAATCTTTACCGGGAGCTACAGAGCTCTTCACTAGGAAAAACTATACTGTAGGAAGAGGTCTGCTGCTTCTCCCTGGAAGGAGGTACATTGTTATTGGGAGCTGTGTTGCTTTTACTTGTGGAAAGCCATACCGCCCCTCATTGTGGGAGAGGTGGTGCTCTTCACTGGGAAAAATATGAAGTTCTTCATTGGGGAAGCTATGAAGCTGGAGGACTGATGCTGTTCACAGTGAAAGTTCTCTACATGGAAGAGTAAGTATTGCTACTGTTCATTGAGGGAAATGTATGTTGTTTTTCCCTAAAGAGGTGCTATGCTGCTCTGCATTGGGGAAATCATTGTTTTCCACAGGGGAAGATGTGCTTTTCTTCACTGAAGTACTTCAATGGGACAGCTTCCCTATTTCTCACTCATGAAGCTTGCTATTCTTCGCCAGAGAACCAGGGCTTTGTTGCTTTTAATGGAGAGAATGAAGCTGCTGCTCACTAGGCAAACTGCGGAAAAGCTGTGCTACCCATCACGCTGTTGAGCTGTGCTGCTTTTCCTTCTGGGTTTGGAGAACTGTCCTGCTTTTTAATCAAGAGAGAGAGATCTATCCTGTTCTTCACTCGGAGAGTTTTGCTGTTTTTCATGAGGAAGGAGGAAGCTGTGCTGCTTTTCTATTGGAGAGAGTTATGTTGCTCTTCACTGGAGAAATCTATGGTGTCAGCCTTGGCTCAGTGGTAGTACTCTTGCCTATAAGTCAGTAAAACATTATTATGGGATTGTGAAAGCGCACACTGCATGAAAGACATAAAACAAATACTTGCCATGTACTTTTGTTGAAGAATGTAAATGCACAGTCTAATGATTAGTTGGCAAGAGGGAAATCCAGAATTCTTATATTGGAAACACTCATGAGAACCAACAGAAATATCAGTGACTAATTGGACACTATCAAACCCTTCGACAGATCTCATTGAGAGCATTTATGTTACTTTTCTTCAATGGCAGTTATGCCCAGTTGGATTGAAGTCTTCCTCCTTCTCAAGACTACCTACTGAAAGTGACATTTTTCTTCTGCCAACTTCTTCACGTTGTTAAATAATTTCCAGCAGTCATCCCACTAGAAAACAACATTGCAGAGTTCGGAAACTTCCTCCCATGCAGATGTGAGAAATAGGAGGCATGAAACAAGCAACTAAAATACAAACAATGACAGACAGGAAAAGACCTACTGGTCCATCCAGCCTGTCTCATACAGTTGTGGTGCATTATGCAACACAATACATACACTCCCCACCCTACCTGAAAGCCACATAATCTGCAGGGAGAGGTGAAAAGCCCTGGCCAATTTTATTTTTATCCGTTCATGGGATGTGGGCATCGCTGGTGAGGCCAGCATTTATTACCCATCCCTAATTGCCCTTGAGAAGGTGGTAGTGAGCCGCCTTCTTGAACCGCTACCATCCGTGTGGTGAACGTTCTCCCACAATGCTGTTAGGAAGGGAGTTCCAGGATTTGGACCCATCGGCAATGAAGGAACGACGATATATTTCCTAGTCGGGATGGTGTGTGACTTGGAGGGGAACATGCAGGTGGTGTTGTTCCCATGTGCCTGCTGCCCTTGTCCTTCTAGGTGGTAGAGGTCGTGGGTTTGGGAGGTGCTGTCGAAGAAGCCTTGGCAAGTTGCTGCAGTGCATCCTGTGGATGGTACACACTGCAGCCACAGTGCGCCGGTGGTGAAGGGAGTGAATGTTTAGGGTGGTGGATGGGGTGCCAATCAAGTGGGCTGCTTTGTCCTGGATGGTGTCGAGCTTCTTGAGTGTTGTTGGAGCTGCACTCATCCAAGCAAGTGGAGAGTATTCCATCACACTCCTGACTTGTGCCTTGTAGATGGTGGAAAGGCTTTGGGGAGTCAGGAGGTGAGTCACTCGCCGCAGAATACCCAGCCTCTGACCTGCTCTTGTAGCCACAGTATTTATGTGGCTGGTCCAGTTATATTTCTGGTCAATGGTGACCCCCAGGATGTTGATGGTGAGGGATTTGGCGATGGTAATGCCGTTGACTCTCTCTTATTGGAGATGGTCATTGCCTGGCACTTGTCTGGCGCGAATGATACTTGCCACTTATCAGCCGAAGCCTGGATGTTGTCCAGGTCTTGCTGCATGCGGGCATGGCATTATCTGAGGGGTTGCGAATGGAACTGAACACTGTGCAATCATCAGCAAGCATCCCCATTTCTGACCTTATGATGGAGGGAAGGTCATTGATGAAGCAGCTGAAGATGGTTGGGCCTCAGACACTGCCCTGCGGAACTCCTGCAGCAATGTCCTGGGGCTGAGATGATTGGCCTCCAACAACCACTACCATCTTCCTTTGTGCTAGGTATGACTCCAGCCACTGGAGAGTTTTCCCCCTGATTCCCATTGACATCAATTTTACTGGGGCTCCTTGGTGCCACACTCGGTCAAATGCTGCCTTGAAGTCAAGGGCAGTCACTCTCACCTCACCTCTGGAATTCATCTCTTTTGTCCATGTTTGGACCAAGGCTGTAATGAGGTCTGGAGCCGAGTGGTCCTGGCGGAACCCAAACTGAGCATCGGTGAGCAGGTTATTGGTGAGTAAGTGCCGCTTGATAGCACTGTCGACAACACCTTCCATCACTTTGCTGATGATTGAGAGTAGACTGATGGGACGGTAATTGGCTGGATTGGATTTGTCCTGCTTTTTGTGGACAGGACATACCTGGGCAATTTTCCACATTGTCAGGTAGATGCCAGGGAAAAAAATCTGGAAAATTCCTCTCTGACCCCCCTCCCTTAGGCTATCAAAACTAGTCCAGGAGACCACTCTGATCTTGATTAACGATACCAAGTACCCACCGCTTGTACGAGGCGATCTCCGCCCCAGCCAGAAACATGTTCAGCTCTCACTTGAAGGAATTTTTAAAATGTCATTTTGTTGGATGATTATATTTGTCACTAACGGATCCACTATTATAGCAACAGTGAAATAATCCTTATTACCACTTTCGTGGTTAATCCACAAACGTGACAATGATTTACTTCCCAGAAATCTTTAGTTCCTGAGCAAGAGGGAACTCCAGGACTTTGTTCACAACTTCCATTGGGAAATGCACCTGGATTTTTATCTTATCTCTCACTATCATGCTGGATGTGAGAATCAATCAGAATCCAGTTTTCAATTACCATAGTGATGGAGGGCCAACTTTGACTGGCCGTATTTCCTGACTCGGCCACACTAGCTATGGCTTTCCCTGACACCTCACTTGCTCCCTACCAGCAGTGCTCACAATAAAATAGATAAGGCAGGACACCATGCGGCCAGGTTTAACTGGCAAGAAGATTGCACCCATCATGTTTCATTTGAAGTATTAAAGAGATCTGACATCCTGGTGGAGCTGAATAAATGAGGCTTACACCTTCTGCGGTTGTAGTCAGCACAGTAATTAGCTGAGGCTATTAGGCCAGGAATAGAAGTTCACAGTTTTGGTAGCCCCAAGCTAGCAGAATATAAATAGGGCTACTAAATGTCAGACATTAAATGTTCAGTTGTCTATTGCTTTAAACAATTAAGAAACCTCCTCTCAGGGCAACCTCAGACGTCATGCTCCTCATTAACATATGCAAAGGGCCTAACGCCTTTAAGCTGCCGCCAGAGGCACCTGAATAAAGGACCCCACAAATTTAGCAGTGGCCTGAATGCACACCCAGATCAGGCGTGGGTCGTCCTTCTGCTAAATTTGTCCTTGTTGCGCCTGTTTTATGCCTAGAAGCGGGCACAAAGCATACCAATTTCTACCCAAATGTATACGGAGGCTCTGACTCACCATGAGTTTTTTTCCAAATGGCAGGATTTCCAAAGTCCAGAGCGTCATTGACTGCACACATATAGCCCTGCGTGCTCTGGCATAGAATAGTGGCGCATTCATGAAATGCAAGAGCTACCAATCCATTCCTGTATAGTCCATCTGTGACCATCTGCACAGGATCATGCAGGTGAATATCTGCTTCCCTGGCAGCAGTCATGATGCCTTTATTTTAAGTCAATCCATCATGTCACCATTTTTTGATCTGGAAAGAAACTTATACGTTGGTTCCTAGGAGATCAAGGTTACCCTCTGCTGCCATGGATTATGATATCTCTACAGCAGTCGTGTTCTTCTGCTCAGCACAGCTATAAAGAGGTGCACTCATCTATGAGAGGCACACTCTAGACATGGTGAAGCAGAGATGCAGGTGCCGAGACAGATGAAGAGATATAATACAGCCCAGTCAAAGTCTCACATATCATCATAGGCTGCCACATGCTCTACAGTTTCATAATACAATGAAAGATCAACATGAACTACCCAGAAGGGAAAGGCAATGAGACAATATTCAAGAGATGGAGAAGGCTGAGGATGCAGCTGGCGAACGACCTTAGCCAGTTGTTAAAGCTGTTTACCAGGCTCTCATTGAGAAGATCTTGTCATAATTACTCCATTCACTGCTTGTATGAATAGTTCTCCCTAAATCCTCACCATGCCTTCGACAAATACATCTTCACCTACATTGGTTTGACCTGCTACTGAACTGCCAAAGGTATCATTCCTGCTGATTGTTTCCAGCACAGTAACAAGAACACCCTCTGGACACAATATAACTGCAGTGCTGCCAAATTTGATAGCCTTAAATATGATAAGTGTGCATTGGTACTGTTTGTTAACCCAGCGCTTCCCCTTGGTGAGTGTGAGTGATGTAAGAACATAAGAAAATAAGAAATAGGAGCAGGAGTAGGCCATACGGCCTCTCGAGCCAGCTCCATCATTCAATAAGATCAAGGCTGACCTTCGACCTCAACTCCACTTTCCCGCCCAATCCCCATATCCCTTCATTCCCTTAGAATCCAAAAATCTATCGATCTCAGTCTTGAATATACTCAATAACTGAGCATCCACAGCCCTCTGGGGTAGAGAATTCCAAAGATTCAAAGCCCTCTGGGTGAAGAAATTCCTCCTCATCTCAGTTCTAATTGGCCGACCCCTTATCCTGAGACTATGCCCCCTAGTTCTAGACTCTCCAGCCAGGGGAAATAGCCTCTCAGCATCTACCATGTCAAGCCCCCTCAGAATCTTATATGTTTCAATGAGTCACCTCTCATTCTTCTAAACTCCAGAGAGTATAGGCCCATTCTACTCAATCTCTCCTCATAGGACAACCCTCTCATCCCAGAAATCAATCTAGTGACCTTTTGTTGCACTGCCTCTAATGCAAGTATATCCTTCCTTAGGTAAGGAGACCAAAACTGTGCACAGTACTCCAGGTGTGCTCTCACCAAAGCCCTGTACAATTGCAGCAAGATCTCCTAACTCTTGTACTCCAACTCCCTTGCAATAAAGGCCAACATACCATTTGCCTTCCTAATTGCTTGCAGCACCTGCATGTTAACTTTTTGTGTTTCATGTACAAGGACACCCAAATCTCTCTGAACACCAGCATTTAATAGTTTCACACCATTTAAAAAATATTCTGTTTTTCTATTCTCTATTACTTTGGCAACTACATGGTCACCCTGGACTTGCCTGCTTTCTCGACCAGAGGAAGTGGTGGGAGGGTCTAGATGTATTGTCATTCTGAGAGACAGAACCATCATCCGACTCCACAATCTAGTGTGTCTTCTATGTGCTCCCCAGTGGTAGGAATGTGTGAGGTGACCGGCTGCTGCGAATTCATGAGAGGCCTTTGGGATTGAAGTGACTCTCAACCTCTGTGAACAGGGGCTTGAAATGGCCCAGCTGCAGGCTGTACCACTTTGACAACTACATGGTCACCCTGGGCTTGCCTGCTTTCGCGACCTGTGGAGGTGGTGGGAGGGTCTAGATGTGTTGTCATTCTGAAAGGCAGATCCATCATTCTTGCCCATTCGATGCCTATGCATTGATCTGTGTGACAATAGATCTAGTAGAAGTAATGAGATTGTTATCAATGGCTCTCTATTTGATCACCAAGCCTACCCATGGAGGAAGATATACCTAAGAGCACATTGATGCCCAAGGCCTCTACAGCAGCAGTTTCAGCATTCAGAAGAGATGCTGTGATTGACCTAAAGGCCTCTGCTATTCAGGCCTCTGCTGCAGACATCTCTGGAGTTTTCACGTGCTCCATGGTGGTCTGCAGTGTTTTGATTCCAAGCAGCACACATGCGAGTTGTGGACTCCTTTATATTAGCTGTCATTTGTTGAAGTTTGCTTAGTATAGTCTACAATTATTGCACCAATCTTTGATGCTCAGAAAGGAACCCTATTTTAAAAGCAATTTTTCTCATCAGGTCCCTGCTTCTTTTCTGCCATCGCCTCCTGCTCCTACTCACTCATGCTGAACCTCACTGCCCCAGGATGGATGTACCTCAGCTGGTGTTTTGCAGGGTTAGAGTAAGGACTGGTGCATGTCATGAGCTGCTGGCTGAACCCCAGGCAACCATCAGGGAGGAATTCAGAGACCGCAAGCAAGTCCACTGTCCTATGCTCTGATGGATCAATGAATCTAATAAGGAGATGTCTTCCAGCAGTGACGTATGTGGAATAGCACAGGCGCAGCCAGTTGGCACTCATGCCAGTGGTAGCTCTGCCATCATCTAGTCTTGCCCAAGTAACAGTAGGTGCCTCTGAAAACAATGAGGCCAAAGGAAGTGTGGAGCTGTGGCAAAGGACACTCCTCACATTAATGCAGGTCCTTCAGCATTTGTCACAGGTAATGGGTTCACTAGTTGGCTGAGCGTCCATCCACCACAGCTACTCCCTCAACTAGGAGAGCACGTAGTAGTAGTAGTAGTAAAACACATAGGAGAAGTAACATACAAAAATTTAAGGGCCACACACACACACAACAGCGAAATACAAAAAAATAGATACACACATGCACTTAGTATATGTACACTTAATAAGATTCATTTGCTTTTTAATTTCTATTACATTCTTTCATTATGCAGAAAGAAAGTCTCAGATGTAAAAAGTGAAGGTTGTAGAACATATGCAGCATCTGAAACAGGTAAAGCAAACAGTGATGGCAAATTTGGGCTTTACTAACATCTACTTTTGAATATATTCACTGAATGGTGAAATTTTGGTCCCCTCAGTCATCCAAAACGTTTTGGAATTTTATCGAATTTTTTTCTGAAAATTAAACTTTAATTTGTATATGTATATTACTGGGGATGGTGGAGGAGGAAATGTCAGATTTAATTAGGTTGAATTCTTAAAACTCATGCCCTTAATATACTCGACTACTTAGCTTAAATTAAAACCAACAAAATCAAGCAGCCTAATGAGGCAGTAGTTAAGGTGACGGATAATTAGTGATTCTGGTACAAACTCATTGATTTTCCAGTAATGGTCACAGACTGACCACACAGATCTAAGTGATGAACCCAGAGCCTCCTAATCAGTTATTGAACATCATAAATTGTTAAAAGGAGTTAATAGGTTTTGCAGAGTGAGTGGAGGGCTGCGACTGACAGCTGTGTAAGCAGTGAAATTATCCTTGTTAGAGAAGTCATTGGGATGCTTTAGTAGCTCATTTTACCTTGTAATTAGCTTCACTGGATTATCAGACACAAATCTTTACTTTGTTTCTGCTGCCCATGCAGCAGGAGATCATTGGATCTCTTCACAAGACATTGAAAATTAATCTCACATTTAAGCTAAATCCCCAATCTAATTTACCAAAGGCAAACTTTTTTAAGTTCTGACAAGTAATGTATCATTTTTTTAAAATTCTAATATTCAAAAGGTTTAATATCCTGAAAATATATCTTGAATTTTAGTGTCAGATCTGTGTTGCCCATCCACCTGTGTTCTCAATAGATTGTTCTGTTGAATCTACATCATGACTTTCACCCAGTAGAACAGTTCATATGAATAGAGAGATGCAGCTGCATTTTAGCAATAAATCTTGACGTGTGGACTTCGGAACAATGGATTTTAAAGAAGAACACATTAACTGTCAGAAATAGTTCCAAGATACACTGTTAGGGGAGGATTCGATTTAAAAGGTGTGTATGATATAGTCTGGGATTTTTCAGAGACCTCGGGTTATATTTTCCTTTTCCTAACCTTGTAGCATCAGGGTTTAAAGCTCCAAATCTACCATGACCATGGCACAGTTTCCTGAATCAGGGGTCATTCGCTATTCATGACAGGCTCCCAGCGAGCGAACGGAAGCCCACTAGTAGGCCCGAGGGAAGTGCTGCTGGTGCTGCAGTGGGACTGCCAGAAGAGATGGGAGCTGCGTTAAAGGGGGGTAGACGAGTCCTAAGGACTGGAGCAACTGTCCCACTGAAAGCCGAGACCATCAGCAAGTAAGTGCTCGGGGTGAAATGGAGGGAGGGGAAGCTGCAAGAAGGCCCTCTCCATTCCATCAAGAGACTTCATGGCCTACCCGCTGCTACCCAAGGACCACCACTAGGTTTCACCTGGCGGTCCAGGGGAGAAGCGAGAACAGGAAAATCCACCGGTAACCCGGGCCTCACTTCCCCATTTGTTTGCAGTGGGTGGGAAATGGAGGTCAGGTCAGGGCAAGGAATCAGCGGTGGACCCTTCTGTATGATTCCCTCGCTGGTGTTCCACCTGATTTGGAGTGAAATAGTGGAGGAAAATCCTAACCTTCATATTTAAAACAGTGATGTCCTTTAAGTAAGGGAGGAGCAGCTGATGCAGTTCACTAGCACAACACTAATGTAAAATCTGCTTTTTTGAATAGTCTCTTTTAGGCAGATAATAGTGCAACGTCTCAGCTGAGTCATAAAGACTAGGAAGTCCCCAGTTTTGATACCCAAACTGTGTCGAGTCAGCTGATCTCAAATGAGGCAGGGGTAGGGGCACTGCAATTGGCTTCAGCACTCCTAGATTAGGGAGGAGAAAATTGGCTAGACTTCTCTCTCCTGATCACTTTCCGACTGAACCGGCCCAGCATAACTGGACATCTTCCAATGGAAGTGTGGCAACACAATCAAAACCTGTAAATGTGGTACAAGACTACTTCTTGAAACAATAATGTCTTATAGACTCCAATAAGCCAAGGGCCACATGATTTTCCAGAGGCTAGTAGCAGTTACCACCAGTCGCCATGACACCATACTGCCGCGGGAGGGCAGGAAACATACTGTTGGCAGTGGTTTCCCGCTGGGACACTGTGGCAGTTAAAATTCCACCCCTGTCCCATCCCACTTCTTACAAGAAATCATAATTTCAAAATAGTGGAACCTCTGGAGGTGAGTGATTAATAATACAATTACATTTGAGATTATTTAGCAATCAGCAACGAGGACCCTGACAGGAATATTTAATCTCAGGAAGGCAAACTTCAATGGAACAAAGAACAAATTAAAAGAAATTAAATGCTACGGGCTCAGTTGAAGAAAGATGGGAAACGTTTAAAACCATAATATTAAATATTCAATACAAGTATGTTACCAAGAGAGAAAAAACATATACGCTGAACAAACAGTCCTCAAAATGGATGAATAGAGCAATTAAAGAGGAAATAAGAAAGAATAAAGAATCTAGTCAGAGCTTTCAGGGGAAAGGGGAAGCAAGAACTTTATGGAGGAGTGTAAGAACATCATCAGACTCTTGTGAAGTTTCACAGAAATGGAAGCAAATAAACATAGTACCTACATTTAAAGAGGATGGATCTGACCAGGGCAAGCTCATTAACCTAACATTAATAATGGCTGCAGTAATGGATACCATTCTAACGAATAGGCTGCAGGGATACCCAAACAGGAAAAGGTTAATAAGAAACAGCCAGCAATGATTTAAAGGAGAAGGTCCTGGTTGACTTCTTTCAGGTACAAGAGAAACGGGCTACATTCCTGAAACAGGATTCTGAAAATTGAGGTGTCTGTAAACATCTCAGACACAGGTCCGTTAGTATGGATAGACATATAGAGTAACATTAAAAAATAAAAATCCGTAAAGGAAACAAAGATAAATAGAGGAGCTTGGATTTTAATTTAGATTTAAATCATGGCCTAAAGAAAATGGGATGTGTTCTTTAAAAAGCATTGTGTTGTATGGTGCTTTTTAAAAAAAAACTGCATTACAAAAGGGTTACGTCATTTATCAATCCAAATATGGACACTTTCAGACACACAAATGAATGTTCAAGGCGCTGGCCAATGAAAAGAGAATCTGTCTCAGTATCTGGGATAATACTGTTCTGAGAGTGTGCATTAAGAAGAAGGGCATTGAGAGGATTATGTGAGGTTTACAGTGCCTGTTTGGCCTGTGCGATATCTTACTGACTAATAACACAAGTAGTTCTGAGCCCTCATTTACTGAGCACAGCGAGCTAGCAATGGTGTCATCAGCAGATTGGGAGCAGCAAATGCTGCAAAAAAAGGCAACATTTCTGATGTGTTTAAGCTGGAGGCTTAGCAATTGAATGTTTGTTGTCAACTAGAGCATTTTGAAAAAAAAGTGCCACTTTAAAGTTAGGGCTCGTTAGTTAATATTTTGCAGAATATTGTTACCTTGTACTATCTCATCAATTAGCCTTTAGTTGTTACAGGGTAGTTAGCACTGATGATTTTGGGGTTTCAATGTGTTATGCTACAAAACGATTGGCCATGAATTTGTTGACTATATAATTCTCACATATGCAATAGGTTCCTAATCTTAGCCATGATGTTAGTAGGAACTAGATAGCTATGGAGGATTGATGAAAATATTACTGTGCCCACACTCATATTAAGTGTCAGCCTTGGCTCAGTGGTAGCACATTTGTCTTTGATTCAGAAGGTTGTGTGCTCATGCCCTACTCCAGGACTTAAGCACATAATCACGGCTGACATTCCAGTGTAGTATTGATGGTGCTTAGATGCTGTTTTCCAGATGAGACATTAAACCGAGGTCCTATCTGCCCTCTCGGGTGGCTGTAAAACATCCCATGTCATTATTTGAAGAAGAGCAGTGGAGTCCTCCTAGTGTGCTAGTCAACATTATCCCTCAACCAATATTACTAAAACAGTTTAACTGGTCATGTATCTCATTGCTGTTTGTGGGATCTTGCTATGTGCAAATTGGCTGCTGCGTTTCCCTACATTACAACAGTGACTACACTTCAAAAGTAATTTCTTGTTTGTGAAGCACAATGGGATATCCTGAGGTCATGAAAAGTGCTATATGAATGCATTCTTCCCCTTTCTTTTATATCTGTCTCCCAGCCGTTAGTTCAATGGAAGCACTGGCAGGACATTGGGAGCTGGTCAACTGCATATACCATCTAGGCCAGGATATGATGTGAGATACAAGGTCACATCTATAGAGGGGAAGGGAAAATTTTTATTCAATGAAAGTATATAGTGAAAAAGAGAGAGCAGGCAGGACACATTAGTAATTTATATACTACTTAGAAAAGACTCTTGGGGGGAGTTTGGGGGCGGGTGGGTAATTAAAATAATTGATTTTTGGAGCACGACCATAAGTAACCTACTCACCACAGTGGGGGCCTTAATTAATTCAAGAAGGCAGGTAGTTCTCAGAACAATTAATGTCCCTATGATACATTAATTAGATCTTTTTAAATTAAATTTCACAAACCTTTAAATTTAACGCCTCCAGCATGGCTTTCTTGGGGCTCATGAATCTCGCCAGCGAAAAGGAGGTGAGAAGGGCCGGATCATGAGGTGAGTGCCTTTATTGCACTGTTTGTGGGCCCGGAGGAGCAGGAGTGTTTCCTCCAGGTCCACAAGCCCCAAGATCGGCCAACACCCCCCCCCACCAACCGCAATGTCTGAGACCCCCCCACCCCGCCCCCGTGACCTCTGACTGCAAACCCCCAATGATGTCCGACTGCTCACCCCCAATGATGTTTGACTTCCCCCACCCACCCCCACCCAACCCCCAAAGATCCTGATCTCTCCCCACCGGTGGGATCTATGGGAAAGCCTTACTTCCAGGTTCCCCATCCACAAACCCCAATCCCACCCCGCACTCTTCCCGGCTCCAAGTTAATATCCAGGCCGCTATTTGACATTACTTTTTGTCTTGATGAGCCTTATAACTATAATATAATACTCTCAATAAAGCTTCTATTTATATCTAGTTATTTAGCTCATTAAAAAATATGAAGAAGTTGGTCAGTATGACCACCTGTTAGTAGGATATATGTCACTGGTTCATGAATTAATCTGGTTAGTGTGATCTCTAGTTAATTGAATCATTTGATCAGTAAGATCAATCTTAAGTGTATTTTTATCTTGTATGAACTTCACATTCAATATGATCACTTGTCCATATGAATTTCCTCCACATAATGGACTCTTGGACATCTTGCACCAAATACATATAATTTTGTTTATAAGTTAGCCCTACGATTGCCAGCAGCTTTAGGGAAATTGATGGTTCCTGGGCTGGCCATTTTTTTGAATGTTACAGCTCATGCACATTGAGCAAAATTCCCTAATATTACAGAAATAATACTATTTCGGATGTCAGAAGTAGCTTTATTACTGTAATTTATCATTTTACTCAAAGCTATCCTTTCAAACAATTCTAAATAAAAAGGAACAGTAGAAACAAAACCTCTGCTCTGTCCATCTTCTTTTCTGCTGATTCTCTCTTCCTAATTCTCTTGGTTATGTTTTCCTCTTTTTTTAAAAACAAAGCTTTAATTTCCTCGATATTGTAGAGTTTAATGAATCCAAGTCAAAATTGTGGATGCATGGAATTTTGATGCAGGTAAACTCTTGCAAAACAACTTAGTTATCAGGGTTGACATAAACTGTCCACTCATGATGCAGTTATTATGCACACTTTCACACTTTTTCAAGCTGCTAAATTGCAACTTATCAGGCATAAATGACATTTATTCATTCAATCGTGGAGCATGCAAAACTTTACCAAAATGGTAAACAAAGATTTAGCAAAGCTTTCTTTAGAATAAGTAAGGAGGGGAAGCCACAAATTTGCACTGGATTTAAAGAGCATGATCCCCAAATTAACACACATTTTGCACTGATTGTAATTCGAGCATACAGGCATTTTTTGGGATGCATCCTGGGATGAGATATGTTTCTGCTGGGTTTCCACCCTGTATTGGCAGCACTGGCATTTCTATCCAAGCCTGGGGCCTTCCATGTAGACGTTCAATAACAAATATTACAACGAAGATTAAGGTGCCCAAAACTTATGACTAGTGCCCCCAATACACCAAGGGTTATTAACGATAAGTTAATCGAGACGTACCCTGTTGCCAGCATCAGCTAATACTGGTGGAAGCGCTTTACTTTCAAACCTGCAGCCTGAATAAACCTTGAGGTGTAATTGCTGAAGTTGCAAAAGAGCCTTTGGAGCAGTTTTTATTTTGCTTTGCACGGATGGATTTGACCTTGCCTGTGATATCACATTTTTTCCAACCCCACTAAGAGGTTCTGAGTTACAGTTATAGGAGTCCCGATGGGTATGCCCTTGTTTGAAATATCGCTGAAGAAGGAGAAGTACAAGATGGAGGAAAGGTAAGGCAGAACTTGAGGAGGATGTGTTCTACAAGATAATCCCCCCAGAGAACTTAAGGGCTACAAAAGTGTGAGAACTGTGCCATTTTCTGCATGACGACCTGCAGCCAAGATCGTCCACCCAGATAGACCTAAATGTGGTTGTAAAAGTAATTATATCATCGACACCATTTTCAGGAGAGCTGGGCAGTTCAATTTGTTTGGCTTGAATGCCAGGCAGGAGGAGCATGAAAGAGCTATACAGCTTCATCAAGTTGCTGGGATTCCCCCTGCTACCATGGATCATGACCCCCTCTACAAGTGGCAAGAACAGCAGCAAAAGAGCACTACGACGAGGAATGTTCTTCTACAGGACTTGTAATTGAGAGAACTATACTGATCTTAAAGGGGCACTTTCACTGTCTCAATAGATCTGGTGGGCTCTTCAATATGCTGCAGAGCACATTTCTCACATAGTGGTAGCTTGCTGTGCCCTGCACAAGTTTGCTGTGCAAAAATGTTTGGACGTGGAGATTCCTGGGGAGGTGTCCCTAGTTGCTTTTGAGGCAGAAGATCATGGAGTGGAGCATAATGAAGACTATCATTTAGAGGACTTCTCATTGATGACTGCAAGGGGCATCAGAACTCAACTTATCAATGAAATGTTCTCATCTGTTTAACAATCCCACTTTGTAACCTTTACTCCATTTCCTCTTCCTTCACATAAACCCCAATTCCTTCACTGCAGTAACTATTGAAGAACCCCACAGCACATCAGACCTCTTTGGCCCATATGATCATGTCAGTCTTTATAATCTCCAACTGAGCATGAAATAAGTGTACCTTTGCCTGAATAACTATAATCTCCATGAATAACTGAGTATGAAATAAGTGCATCTTCTCTTTCTCACAAGCAATTCAAAAGTGAACATAAGCCATCCTACTCTTTCCTCACAACGTGCTTCCCCTAGGTTCTAAAAATGCCTTTCTTTTTCCCTAGGTGCAATCTGATGGCCAGCACCCTGCGAGGTGGCTGACTGCTCCTGTGTTACAAAATGCTCATGGAACTGAGATGGCCGTCTTTTCATAGCAGTTTGGTCCTGGGAAGAAGCCGCTGCTGGCTGCATCTACTGACTAGGTTTCCTGCAGGCCATTTGCATGTTATTCTGAGGGGAAAGGCTGGATGCCTGGTATGTACCTGCTGTCCTGAGAAATGGTAGCTTCGTGCAAATTCGTGCCAGCTGTCATCATTTTACTGCATCCTGGATTTGTTTGTCAACTCAACAGCAGAATGGCTGTTCTAACGGCTGCTTTCAGATCCCGAAAACTCGACTGCATCCCAGCCCCAAGTGCCTGAAAGCCTGTGCCCTAAGGCAGCAGTCTGTGCTTCTGTGGAGGAGGAGGCATTTACTGGTCCTGGACCACTTGGGAGGTGGGGTACTGTCACAGATTTCAATGAAGTTGCCACATCCTCCATTGATGCCTGCGACAAAGAAAAAGCTTCCATGATGTTCTGTAAATGAAGGCTGTAGACTGTAGAGTTACAGCTGTCATTTTGCTGCTCATCCTCAGAGACTGACCTCAGTGCCAGCACATAGGTGTGATGTTCCTTGATATGCAGCTGCAGGTTCTAGAGAGAAGAGTACCTTATCTCGAAGGCAGCCTTTTTTCTGTAACAAGAAAAATCTGCATTGTTAGTTGTACATGTGAATAATTAGAGACAGCTTACAATCTTTTTCAGCTACATCTTCCTAGGTTTCCCATTTTTTAGCCTGCTTTAGTAGCTCTCAATCATCTTCTTTGCTTCCCTCTCTGTTGCAATTGCAGATTACTGGATCAATTTGCGTTAAGTATACTAAGGTACTCAAGCAAATCAAGCAAGCTACAATTTACTTTGACATTGGGGGCTTCCTACATATAAATGAAGCCTTCATATACGACTGTGTACATTTATTCATTCTTATTCTCATTTCTCACCTTGACACTTCTCTTTAGGTCTGACACCTTCTTGATATCTTTCCAGCTCCATCATCCCTTGTTGACTTCCATGGCAATAGTCTCCCAATGCCTGCTTTACCTTCTTAGTGTTAGTGGGTCTCCCTCCTTACAGAGTCCACTTTGCCATGACCTCATGCCATTTATGAGCTGCAGATGTGACCAGCGAATTGGGGACTTACACCTTCTGTGCTGTCCCAGGAAATAGTGGGATTGGCCCACAGTGCTCTAATTGTACCAGCTTAGTTTATTTTAAGCTGATTAAGCAGCATTCTTACAGCAGCTTTTAGATCAGCCACCCTATTATAGGATGGATTCACTCAGCAACTATAATGAGAGAGCCTCCCGAGGAGGGAGTCTTATTCCACTTCTGTTCGGAGTAGGTTCAGGCCTTCACAACCAAATTATGCTCCAGTTTAGTGTGATGTAGAGGTGCCAGTGATGGACTGGGGTGGACAAATGTAAGGAATCTTACAACACCAGGTTATAGTCCAACAATTTTATTTTAAAATCACAAGCTTTCGGAGATTATCTCCTTCGTCAGGTGACGAAGGAGATAATCTCCGAAAGCTTGTGATTTTAAAATAAAATTGTTGGACTATAACCTGGTGTTGTAAGATTCCTTACACCAGTTTAGTGTGCATGTGAAGCCGAAATGACTTCATTCTGATGTTAAGCGTATAGTGTGAATGCACTGTCAGTGCACCCTAATGCATCCAAGCTTCCAGTTAGCACGCGGAGCTAAGTTGTGTATTTCCGATTGTGCTTTAAAAATATGAAATGTTTAACACCCATTTAACACACTGTACGTGCATCAACAGGAATTTCACTCCCATGAAGACTAAGCATGTATATATTCTAAACGAAAACATATGTACGATTGATTATCAATGCGAAAACACATTCAGGCTCATCGAGAGTGATACTCATCATTTTAGTTAAAATAGGTCTGCTGCATTTTAATGTTTAAATGGGTTTTCCAATCAGTAATATTTTTAATCGTAATCATCTCACTCCTAATACTTCCTCAAAACACTTTGACTCAAATAATGTAGATGAGTCTACTTGAGTTATGCTTTCACTAATTATGGCGTCATTCAAACCCCTCCGTGTTACTTGGTTGTAAACTCTCCTGGTTATGCGTTCTCCTATCTGCTGGTGACGCTGTGTGCTGAAACTCAGTGGTAGATTTTGTTTCTAAACTCCATCAATGTATCAACATTTGGCAACTCTGAGAAAGCAGAGTGCAGCATTGAGAAAGGATGCTTTGCTAACTATCTACTCACAATAAAAAGCATAAGGAAAAGTATTTACTTAGCCGTGATAAAATGATAAATCCCAAGAAATCTGTGCGGATTAGGGAGTCAAGCGATTAAGTGAGCTGTCATATTTCCCATTGTATGCAGAATGCTACTGGCTGAGGGGCTGATAATCCCTCTGAGGCAACAGAGGACAGCCCAGCTGCTCCAGCAAACAGAGCTTAGGGACAGCGAGCGTGCTATAGACATGAAAGTCTCTGCATTAGCTTCCCACATTTTTTCATCTTAAAGAGTAAGCCCTTTTTCTAAAGGATACTTTGATAAACAAACACTCGAAATCCATGGAGATTTGGAAATCCGGACTTAACGGAAAAAGTTTGAATCCAGGGACCAGTTCAATAAAAGCAGATTAGAGCAGTCTAAGTAAGTTTAACAATGCTGGGCTAAGTTAGTGCTAGTTTCTAAAACATGGAATGGCTCCCGGTAAATGAGAAGCATGCGTCCTGTAGGAATCTGTATTAGTAGATTTCTGAGCCTGTAAATTACCATTTGTGTGCAAACAGTGGGCTAACGGTGCAAAATTACACATACATCTGAACCCATGTGTGATACTGCACACACATCCGAGCCTGTAATCTTCTCATTTTCTGCTTGTACAATAGTAGGTGCACTTTGAATGTGCATGACAGGACAGTCAATCAGACTGTGGTTACAATCTCTGTTTAACCAGCATTCAAAGAGCTTTGTCAGGCATTTAAGGTTGTTTAAAAGTGCATGGGGAGTCAACGCTTGATTGTGACCAGCAATTTTGGAGTGTACATGGAGCACAGAAGACAAGGAGAGCCATTCTGATGATAAGTCTCCAAACACACTGGTCCAGAGAGTCTAAGAAATTAAGGAAACCATATATGACAGAGAGGGGCAATTCCCCCCCCCCACACCCATGAAGCAACTTGGGAAAAGTTGTGGCATGTGAATGCTGTCACTAGAGCGGGATGTCAGAAAAAGATGGTAAGTGTGAAGAAATTCATCAAGGTCAGTCTTAAAGATTAATAGCAATGTCCTGCACCTGCCACAAGTGAGCATGTGTTGGTTTGCACTGTCCAACCTCTTATCTTTCACATTTCTTTAATGCAGAGTAGTATCATGATGGTAATTATCGCACCGCTGGCAGAAGTACATTTGGCCATTGGAGAAATTCCTTGAATGGCAAGATTGCAGTTTATGAAACAGCCCACCGACAAATACATTTGCTCTGTTGTATACGCAGCTAGGCACCTGCTGATCTAGCCACTTGATTTAGCATTGTCGTGGCCATGCACACACAACATTGCAATGCCACAAACAGTGTAGTTCCATGGCATTATTGCTGTGTCTGTCATTTGCACTCTTGTGACTTCTACTAGTAAATCAAGATAGAATTCAATAGGAGAGGGAACAAACCTGCATTGCAGGAGGATCTGGGGAATATAGACCCCATATCCTGTTGAAGGAGGCCATCCTGGAGATGGTTCAAAGATTCACAGAGAGAATTGGCGATAGTAAAGCTGGAGGTGACTGCAGAGCTGATGGCTAGTACCCTCATGCTTCATGCTTATGCCAAATAATGTAGAAAGTGGCTGTATCTTAGTGACATATTCACTTTCGTTGTATCGTTGTGAACTGTGACTGCATTTGCATTCATGATTCTATATACACTTTACCCTCCTTTTATAGAAATGGAAAGCAGACTGATGTCCCTGACACTGCATCCCAGGAAGCCCATACTTCACAGCACCCTGTGAAACAAGCACCATTCCAGTCTAGCACCAGCACAGTGGCACACACCACAATTAGACGAGGGAGCACAGGCTTAGTCACAAGGCACTGGCAAGGAGAAGCAAGTGATGTTGGCTGCCCTGGCCAAGCACCTGCTGAGTGGAGGTCTAGCATAGAAACTAGCCTGCTGCATAGCCTTAGGATTCAAACCTTACAGGGCCTGCATATAAATGGAGAATGCTACCTGAGGAGGGTCAATGTGCAAAATATAATGTCAAATATGGGGAGCAGTATTGGGGTGTCCACTATCATGTTCTGTACAGCCATCAAGGAAAGGTTTTCTGCACATCATTCTGCTATGTGGTGTGTCACAGTACCTAGAATCATAGAAGTTTACAACATGGAAACAGGCCCTTCGGCCCAACATGTCCATGTCGCCCAGTTTATACCACTAAGCTAGTCCCAATTGCCTGCACTTGGTCCATATCCCTCTATACCCATCTTACCCATGTAACTGTCCAAATGCTTTTTAAAAGACAAAATTGTACCCGCCTCTACTACTGCCTCTGGCAGCTCGTTCCAGACACTCATCACCCTTTGAGTGAAAAAATTGCCCCTCTGGACCCTTTTGTATCTCTCCCCTCTCACCTTAAATCTATGTCCCCTCGTTATAGACTCCCCTACCTTTGGGAAAAGATTTTGACTATCTACCTTATCTATGCCCCTCATTATTTTATAGACTTCTATAAGATCACCCCTTAACCTCCTACTCTCCAGGGAAAAAAGTCCCAGTCTGTCTAACCTCTCCCTATAAGTCAAACCATCAAATCCCGGTAGCATCCTAGTAAATCTTTTCTGCACTCTTTCTAGTTTAATAATATCCTTTCTATAGTAGGGTGACCAGAACTGTACACAGTATTCCAAGTGTGGCCTTACTAATGTCGTGTACAACTTCAACAAGACATCCCAACTCCTGTATTCAATGTTCTGACCAATGAAACCAAGTATGCCGAATGCCTTCTTCACCACCCTATCCACCTGTGACTCCACTTTCAAGGAGCTATGAACCTGTACTCCTAGATCTGTGCAGAACTTTGCCAAAGTGGGAGCATGAAAGCTCTAACTGTTGTGATAGAAGCACTGGGAGGCAACCATGGCTTGGTCATTCCTCCTACATTGTTAGGCCTTTTTGCAGAGCAATGTTTTGGCAGTATGCAGATTACCACAATTATTCTGGACACCAGCGGGGGAACGGGGGATGTACTGTAAGGTCCCACTGGGTAGGTCTGGATATTTGAAGTGCTGTTTGAGGATATCAATCGGATGCCTGTCAGTACCATTGTTGGGACGTGACCATCATTTTACCTATCAGTGTGGTTGGTGTAAAGGCTGTAAACAGTAATTCTTCCATTTGCCCTGGAATAGAGAATAATGGAGTCACAAAGGATTATCACAATTTGGCTTGTGGAAGCTGTTGGTCACCAATCATCTGGACATTTATGGTTTAAAAGCTTTTTTGGTGAGATAGACCAGGGGCTGAATGGCCAGCTACGTTTAATCAGTAATACCATGGACTCTGGGGAAACCTGTAGAATTGTGCTTCCCTGGCCTTCTCACCTTACTGGTCAGAAGGAAATGTGATAAAATTGCGGATCCCATCGAATAAGGCATCTGCCACCTTCTTGATACATTTATGCACAGCTTACTTCATCAAATCTAATGGCCTTGAGAACCCCCAAGTGATACAAGTAGAGGGCAGCGGTGACGTTCACAGCAACTGGCAGTGTCTTATAGATAACGGATGCAGTCTGTAGGTCCTGATTTGAGCAGATGGCAGGGTTTTGTCACTGCTGTGTTGTGAAGTGAGTCTCCTCGACTGATTCCTGGGATGAGGGGGTTATCTTATGAGGAAAGGTTGGACAAGTTGGGCCTGTATACACTGGAGTTTAGAAAAATGAGAGGTGATCTTATTGAAACATATAAAATCCTGATGGGACTAAAAGGGGTAGATGCTGAGAGGATGTTTCTCCTTGTGGGAGAGACTAGAACCAGGGGCCACAGTTTAAAAATAAGGGGTCTCTCATTTAAGATGGAAATGAGAAGAAATTTCTTTCTCTGAGGGTCGTGAGTCTGTGGAACTTCCTTCCCCAGAGAGCGGTGGAGGCAGGGTCATTGAATATTTTTAAGGCTGAGTTAGATAGATTCCTGATTAACAAGGGAGTCAAAGTTATAGTAGGTAGACGGGAAAGTAGGGTTGAGGTCACAATCAGATCAGCCATGATCTTATCAAATGGCAGAGCAGGCGCGAGGGGCTGAGTTGCCTACTTCTGGTCTTAGTTCGTATGTATGTCCTAAAACATATCTCCTCTGATTGCCATGTATTTCTACCTGGGATGGTAAACCACTGTGCTGAGTAGTGGCAGGAGGGCACTGTGGATCTTGTGTACTACTTGACATCATTGGCTGCCCTTGTCAGTTCTCCTCTACCAAGTGCAGTGCAAGAGGCATACTGAGCACAATTCTTATACAATATAGCACACTTGTAAAAATTACTGCTCATTGACACTTGAATATCAAGGGTGGCAATGCCCACAGTAATTTCTACATTCTGATAAAATCACACCCAGTCCAGAAGGGGCACATCCCTGTACATGGGATGTATGGGCCCAAAAAGGAATCTACCGATAGGTTTCTAACATTTTGTCATCCCTGATAAGATCACATGCCTGCTCTGATTAGTTTTTTCTTTGGCAGAAAAAGGTTCATCCCATTGCTGAATGACTTTCCTCCCATTTGTTCCTTTTATTGTCATTGAGCGGTATTTGGTTAATTTTGTGTCTCCTTGAGTCCTGTGTGCTGTTTTATTTCAAGATTTTTGACTATTTCACTCAGGAGGGGTTTAAAGTAATTTATATGTCATTTTTAAATTTGGCTAATAAAGGATTACATTCTCAGAATACACACATTATGGGTATCCAAATTTGAGCCAGCTGAAGTGTGTAGCCAGGATGATGGTTCTTGCATATCATTATCAGGTTGAGACAGTGAAATTTGTTTACATATTCCAGAGAGGAAGTTGGGTAGAATATGTTGGAATGGGCTCAGCAGGAATCCTAGATGCCAATATGTTTGCCATGAACCTGACTATGGGGAAGGGAGCAGTAGTATTTTTTATTTTATTTTTAGAGATACAGAATTGGTTTATACCCCTGAGGGGCAAGAACTCTACTTGCCAAAAAAAACAGCCATGGACAACTAAAGAGGTAAGGGATAGTATAAGACAAAAGGAAAGGGCATACAAAAAGGCAAAAAATAGCACAGATCCTGGCGAATGGGAAAGATACAAAGATCAACAAAGGGTCACAAAACAGATAGTAAGAGCTACAAAAAGAGAGTATGAAAAGAAACTTGCAAGGGATATCAAAACCAGTACGAAGAACTTTTACAGTTATATTAGGAAAAAGAGGGTGGTCAGGAGCAGTGTTGGCCCCTTAAAAACTGAAAATGGGGATATTGTCATTGACAATGGGGAAATGGCGGACATGTTGAATAATTACTTTGCGTCAGTATTTACAGTAGAAAAAGAGGATAGCATGCCGGAAATCCCAAGAAAACTAATATTGAATCGGGGACAGGGACTCGATAAAATTAACATAAGTAAAGCAACAGTAATGAAGAAAATAATAGCACTAAAGAGCGACAAATCCCCAGGACCAGATGGTTTCCATCCCAGGGTTTTAAAGGAAGTAGGTGAGCACATTGCAAATGCCCTAACTATAATCTTTCAAAGTTCTCTAGATTCAGGAACTGTCCCTCTAGATTGGAAAATTGCACAAGTCACTCTGCTTTTTAAGAAAGGAGAGAGAGAGGGAAACCGGGGAATTATAGACCAGTTAGCCTAACATCTGTTGTGGGGAAATTGCTGGCGTCTATAATTAAGGATAGGGTGACTGAACACCTCGTGAATTTTCAGTTAATCAGGGAGAGCCAGCATGGATTTGTGAAAGGTAGGTCGTGCCTAACAAACCTGATTGAATTTTTTGAAGAGGTGACCAAAGTAGTGGACAGGGGAATGTCAATGGATGTTATTTATATGGACTTCCAGAAGGCATTTGATAAGGTCCCACATAAGAGACTGTTAGCTAAGATCGAAGCCCATGGAATCGAGGGAAAAGTACGGTCTTGGTTAGGAAATTGGCTGAGCGAAAGGTGACAGAGAGTAGGGATAATGGGTAAGTATTCACATTGGCAGGATGTGACTAGTGGAGTCCCGCAGGGATCTGTCTTGGGGCCTCAATTAGTCACAATATTTATTAACGACTTAGATGAAGGCATAGAAAGTCTCATATCTAAGTTTTCCGATGACACAAAGATTGGTGGCATTGTAAGCAGTGTAGATGAAAACATAAAATTACAAAGCGATATTGATAGATTAGGTGAATGGGCAAAATTGTGGCAAATGGAATTCAATGTAGACAAATGTGAGGTCATCCACTTTGGATCAAAAAAGGATAGAATAGGGTACTTTCTAAATGGTAAAAAGTTAAAAACTGTGGATGTCCAAAGGGACTTAGGGGTTCAGGTACATAGATCATTGAAGTGTCATGAACAGGTGCAGAAAATAATCAAGAAGGCTAATGGAATACTGGCCTTTATATCTAGAGGACTGGAGTACAAGGGGGCAGAAGTTATGCTGCAGCTATACAAAACCCTGGTTAGACCGCACCTGGAGTACTGTGAGCAGTTCTGGGCACCGCACCTTGTGAAGGACACATTGGCCTTGGAGAGAGTGCAGCGTATGTTTACTAGAACGATACCCGGACTTCAAGGGTTAAGTTACGAGGAGAGATTACACAAATTGGGGTTGTATTCTCTGGAGTTTCGAAGGTTAAGGGGTGATCTGATCGAAGTTTATAAGATATTAAGGGGAATGGATAGGGTGGATAGAGAGAAACTATTTCCGCTGGTTGGGGATTCTAGCAGTAGGGGGCACAGTCTAAAAATTAGAGCCAGACCTTTCAGGAGCGAGATTAGAAAACATTTCTACACACAAAGGGTGGTAGAAGTTTGGAACTCTCTTCCGCAAACGGCAATTGATACTAGCTCAATTGCTAAATTTAAAGGTGAGATAGATAGCTTTTTGGCAACCAAAGGTATTAAGGGATATGGGCTAAAGGCAGGTATATGGAGTTAGATCACAGATCAGCCATGATCTTATCAAATGGCGGAGCAGGCACGAGGGGGTGAATGGCCTAGTCCTGTTCCTATGTTCCTATGTTCCTAATTGGCAGCTCAACTGGCCAATCCCTAGACAGAAGAGTTGTGGGGTTGGTCCTTTCTAGCTGAGCCAAGCAAACATGCATGTGGAAGAAATCAGGAATGAGAGTCAGATATGAAGGGCAAGAACTCCCTTTTCAAGTTTAGTGTTGACTGAACTGTGTCTCTCTCACTAAGAGGGATAGTGTGATGTACTTTGTTATTTTCTATATTATAAGGAGCGTTACAAAACAGATTAAAATTCACTGTTATTCTGCTCATTAGTATATTATATAAATGTTAGTATATTATAAAAATAAATCAGTTTGTTGGTTAACAATTCACCAGTTGTATCAATGCACCTTCTGGAAAATAGAAGAAATGAATGTTGGAGCACGTGTTAGATTGCAGAATACAGTTCACATGACAAGGGGCTTCATTGCTATGACCACAAGGTTATGCTCTCATATGACTAGATATTGGGCAAGAAAGGTAAACTCCTCATCATAAGGGACATGAGGCCCAAAGTTTGTAACAGTGCTACTGCAAATATAAAAGGATCATTCAAAACTTGAAAGAGGCTTTCAAACACATAGTTCCTGTAGAACTTCAGAAGAACTGCACCTTGGTGTGTAAACTTCTGGAAAACAAGGCAATAAGAGTATACAAATCACGTGACGTTTCAATAAAGTTGATCATTACTCTCAGCATTTGAATGACGAGAAACACTTACTTTAAACAGGCTCAAGTATTTTAAACAGAAGAGGTTGACAAATAATTTAATTAGAGAAGAGGGTCCCTTGACTGCATCAATTGAGCCAGTATTTGCTGCAACTCAATAGGAACTTAGTCTATCACCTGGAAGCAGAAATTGTCATTTTTCAGGACAATGGTTCAAACCCTTGTTGGTGAACCTCTTCCCTCTGTAGTTTCATAAATTTCCAAGTGGTAAGTTTACAGCACAGACCAGTATCCCTAAACTGGAAAACTTAACTCATGGAAGTCAGCCCATCAGCTATTAAAATAGACTTTCAACTGCAAGCCAGTTGCAGTCAAGTTGCAACACTTTCCCTGCTTCTGAGACATAAGGTCCATTCTATCTTATGGGTATACCTAGGAGAACAATGAGGTTGCAAAGTTCAGTGTTTTATGACCAATACACTGCAGTTAGAATCATCCTGGTTTTGTACCTCTTAGAAATTTGGGATTATCAGCAATGGGTTTTTCTGACAGTGAAAAGAAACACATCCAGTGCCATCCAAAGGCCTATAACAAAACAGCTAAAGCTCTCTGCTGTTTTTAAGTGAAGCAAATACTCCTGGGAAATCAGAAACTGCTGCATTTCTTTACGGAGCAAGACCATGCTCTAGTTGACAAGGTTAGCCTCTTGTTTCTTCGCATTTGACAAGTGCTAGACGATTCTGCATTGGTTTCTTGATCTTTAGAGTTATAGAGGATATGATCCTGCACCTTGAAGGAAAGAATTTTCAATTATATAGCAACTTTATCATGTGCTTCACAATCAATACTTTTGAAGTATAGTCACTATTGTTATACAAGAAAATGTGGCAGCAAATTTGTACATAACAAGGTCCTACAAATGGCAAATTAGTGATTGAGCA
Source organism: Heptranchias perlo (assembly GCF_035084215.1). NCBI lineage: Eukaryota > Metazoa > Chordata > Chondrichthyes > Hexanchiformes > Hexanchidae > Heptranchias > Heptranchias perlo. The sequence goes on from NC_090333.1 coordinate 26,368,862, forward strand.
GATAATCTGATTTTGCTGGTGCCAGTTGATGGAGAAATGCTAGCCTGGACACCAGGAGAACTATCAGCACTTCATGTAGTACTACAGGATCTTTTACATCCACTTGAAAAGGCAGACAAGATCTCCGGTTAATGTCTCATCCAAAAGATAGTAGCTCTGACTATGCAACATTCCCTCACTATTCTACTGTATTGAAGTGCCAGCCTAGAGTATGTGCTCAAGCCCTGGAGTGAGGCCGAAACCCACAACCTTCTGACTCAGAAGCAAGGGTATTACCACTGATTCAAGCTAACATTGTGCATCCCCTTGTTCACTGATGTCTTTGACCATTGTAGTGAAAAACAAGGACTGCCTTGGTTAGCTAACTAAGAGTTTCAGTTTTGGGCTTGCAGCTGGCTGGTGGGACATAACTGAAGCTCAGCTGTTAAAATCAGCAGAGCCTTCCGCTCGCCCACCAGCTTCCTGCTGGGGGTTAAATAATGAGCCTAACTTCTATACCAGGCAAAGTAATGGAAACCATTCTATAACATAGGTTAGAGGAATACCTGTTCAGAAATAATCTTGTACAAAATAGCCTACATGGTTTTAGAGGGGGAAGATCACGTCTGGCCATCCTTTTTGGCTGCTTTGACGATGTTACACACAAATCAGACAGTGGAATTCTATTTTTGATTCTAATTAAGCTGAAAGCCAAGGAAATCGAGGAAACAGTAAGGAATTGAAAGTGGTGTAACGAGTCAAAATAAATTAAAAGTGAAATACTGCAGATGCAGAAAATCAAAGAAAAACAGAATATGCTGAATACACTCAGCACATCAGTCAGCATCAGTTCTGACAAAGGGTCTACGTCTGAAACATTATCTTGTCTGTTCTCTCCACATTAATTTTTCTCCACACTGCAGCCAAGTCCTTGGAACAATGCTTGTGGCATTTATTTGCATAGCCACCTCTCTGTTTCTGCTGAAAGGTTTGACTGGGCACTAATTGCCCATTGGAGGGGAAGAGGACCTCCTTCCTGCTGCTGACTTGGTCTATGAGCATCTCTGCAACTGCATCAGACAATCTGGGACCCTAGTTGAAGTCATGCTCCCTGCTGCTCTGGAATAGTGCTTTCCATTAACTACCGTTGAAAAATGCACCTCATCTTTTAAGAGACTTACGTTTGCTTTTAAGTAGCAGCCATCCTGCCAGATTTCCCGTCCTCCCAGATGGCGAACTCCCTACAATTTTTCTTTTCTTCCCGTGGGTAGAGGATCTCATCTCTACTCATCACCTCCACAATGGCATAGTCGGCATTAGGAATGTGCTACTTGGGGAATTGTACCATATAGAAATGTCTGCTGTGTGGTACAGCAAAATACGGCACCACTAATAAATATCGCTATGGCAAGACCTGCTAGTCTTTATTAAAACTAAAATCGACACATTATAGATTGTCTTAATCAAGAATTCCTTACTTGAAGCGTAAAATTTCTGATGACATAATGACACTACCTGAAGTTTTAATGTTAATTTTTTTTATTAAAGCATTATCAATACCATTTTGCAGATAATGACATAATACCACACAATTGATTGGAGCTCAATTAATAATTCAGTAAACAGCAGAAGTGAGAAAAGTATTTAAATGTTATTGATAAACTAATCTACATAGCTTCATTAGAAATTCAATCATTCAGTACCTTCATTGATTTGCAACTCCAGGACACAGACTGAAAAATCAGACAGAAAATGGTACCTTCAGCAGTAACCGTGTCTTAATTTGTTTATTTTTTGATATTGAGTCTCACAGCGGAGATGGTTTATCCCATCACCAGGACCAATCTAGTGAGACGTTTCAACAAAACTGTTGATGACAATGGGCTACATTTTGCTATGAGCAGCGAATGAATGGCGCCTGCTGTTCATTAGACTCGCACTTGCCCATTGACTTTCTATGAGCTTTTGCACAGCAAGTTCCTCTAAATTAGAGATTCATTCAGCACTGCGCCCTCTACAGGGCATCTGGGACCTGTGTGAACAAGGCAAGCAGCTGTGTATCTTCTTAACCAATCAGGTTGAAGCATCGTTAACAACAGCAGAGTCAGAACAAGGAAGTCTAAGTTAGAATAGTGAATTCAATGTCAAATCAGATACAGAAAGCGAAATAAAGTGAGGGGAAAGAAAGATTGAATTAAGAGACAGAGATAAAAGAGACAGAACGATAAAGTTTAAAAAAAAGTTTACATTTTTTTTAAATGTCCAGCAATAGTTAAGTTCTGAAGGAATGAGATTCTAAGCTTGTAAAAGTTAATTTTCAGTGCCAAAGAGGTTATTTGGCAGTAATTAAGACTTACCACATCGTTAAAATGGTACTTAGACTTGAAAGGACTTGACTTAACTTTTGTTGGCGAGTTTTGTCTGTATCTGGGACATCAGTACAGGAACTTCACACCATTCAATACATTTTAACAGTGAGATGCCTTCTTTGCGCAGCTTTTGGAGGAGCAGGGCATCTGGTACAGCAACTTCCAGATTTCTGCGTTTAACTGCGCATGTGTGGTTGCTGGAGGTTGCTGCCTGATTTGCACATGAATAACGGTGAGCACTGTTAGCCTCACCATTATTTTCACAGCAAAATCTGGTCCATTATTAAAATGGTGGGCACAGTGGGTTGGGGTCGCCTGTCGTTGGGGGGTTAATATCGAGACCATAGTATCATACAGCACAGAAGGAGGCCATTCAGCCCATCATGCCTGTGTCGGCTCTTTGAAAGAGCTATACAATTAGTCCCGCTCAGCTGCTCTTTCCCCATTGCCCTGCAATTTTTTCCCCTTCAAGTATTTATCCAATTCCTTTTTGAAAGTTATTATTGAATCTGCTTCCATCACCCTTTCAGGCAGTGGATTCCAATCATAACAACTCACTGCATAAAAAAATTCTCTTCATCTCCCCTCTGGTTCTTTTGCCAATTACTATAAATCTGCGTCCTCTGTGACCCTTCTGTTCGTGGAATCACTTTCTCCCTATTTACTTTATCAAAACCTCTGGTAACTTTGAACCCCTCAATATTTAGATCAACATATTAATAAATGGCTAGATGACCAATAGCTTTAAAAGTTGATTGTTGAATTTCATCCAAACAGATCGATAAGATGTTCATTTTTAACTACTTCCTTTTAAACTCATGCCTTAATTGAGTATCATCATTGCTTGAACGTGCCCCTAGCTAGAACACCATGTGGCTTTAAAGCTAGACGTGTCTCGGGAACCACAGTCATAAATGCACTGTAGTCAATCATTTAGAATGTCCCAGAACTGCTCCACCACAAATATACCTAAAAAAAAGTCATGGGACTTTAATAATCCTGCTGCAGTGGATTCAACTTTAAATATTCAGTCTGCTGCAGTGAATTCAACTTCCAGTAAGCAGCCTGGATTCAAGTTTAAACTAAAACTGATTGAATTTTACAAAAGGTTAAGATTGCCCCAAACTCGTTTCAGCTACAATCCTACAAGCCAACAAACAAAGTAGGTTTCAATGCCATCATCCTCCAGACCCCAGTGGTGTAAGAATCAATAATGGCTGCATATCTTAAAGCCAACTTTTTAAAGAAGTCCAATGGCTCCATGAGTTTACCAGTGAGTTGCTGAGTCATACAGACCCCTTTTCACCACTCTTGAAAGCACTGACTCATTTGGGAATAGTTCCATACAGTTGGCAGCCCTGTAGTGCATCACCCAAGTATCCATTCTTCATATGCGAATACAGACAATGTTGGCAACTTTTTTTCAATCATGGAGGACACCACAGCTGAGATTGATCCTGTCTTCATCAGACATCCACACACCAGCAGGGATCACTGCATAGCCCCCCCCCCCCCCCCCACATAGTCCGCACAAACCGAAGCCACTGCCCCGGTTAAGATTGCCTAACTCAACAAAGACCAGGGATTGAATCTGAGATTTTCCTTATACATATGGCTCAGTATGACCTCACATGGTGCATTTTCCTACTGAGCCTTTGGAACAGGCCCTCAAACCATCATTTTTAAAGCACCATCGCCGATTAAAATCAAGTCCTCGGATACAGTATGATCTCACCAAGCGGCAATGATGAGAAGTGTAGAAACAGCACCCTAAAGGAAGATAACAGTAAAAATTCTACCTACAACACTTCAAATTAATGAAAACAACTCTTAATTCATTTTGTGTCACTTTGACAATACTGATTTACATTTGTTACTTTGTCAGCAAAACAGGCCAGGATAACAGGGAAAGATGTGTCCCACTATTACTGCATCAACAGTGACAGTGTAATCAAGGATACATTTTTATTTTTATTAAGAGCTCACAAAAATGAACCTAATGGGGCAGAAATCGCCCCTGAAATAATGGAGGAGCTCAACAGCACTCTCTGTTTTTAGTGGTGAATTGAAGAAGCAAGTTCCCGCGTTTGCACATGCTCAGTGAAACACAGAAATCGTGAACTCGCTGACGATATGACAGCTTTGAATTAAAGGTCCAACACACGCGACAATCAGAGAAATCATTGAAAAATCACAAACTTGCTTATCGGCCCAGCTGGAAAGTAACTAATTATGCCACCAAACAGGTACGCTTAAAAATATAGGTCTACACTAAGTTTTAAAAGTGCGGTTAGTCTTAATGACTTCCAAACAACCAAAAATTAACTTTTAAAAATGTGGAGTCTCATATTACTCCTTATTTTAATAGTTTTTGGTCATTAAAACTTTTTTAAAAATTTTCCCTTCGGTCTCTTTAAATTAATTCAATTATTTCTTTGGCTTTTTATTTTAAAAAATTAAATTTTTATTTACAGAGACATCCAGAATATTAACTTTAAACGAATGAAGTCTGCTTGCCTGCTTGAGCAATGCAGCCTGAATCTGTGGGCGTGACTTCCTGACAGATTTTGTGGATGTGTCGTCTATTCTCACAGAGAATAGTCACGTCAACTCATGCTGCTCGGAGGCTGGGGTTGATAGTGCACAATTTTTTTAAAAGTTCAAAATCAAGCAATTTGACGCCACAGAGTCCGCAGTAAGTATTTTTGTTAATTAAATTCGCAGGAGCTGTGGTGAGCGTTGCCTCACACACTCTGCGTGATTTCTGGCCCACTACCTTTATAAAAGCCTCGATTTTAACTCCAGACAGGTGGTAAGCGAGATGAGCTGGAAACTCATCTACTGCTCCAGAACTGAAGCCTTAGCTATTTTAATTCTGGGTCTCATTTAAATCCACCAAGCTGATGTCCTACCCTTTCCAGGAGGGAAGTGGGCAGAAAAATCAGGTGGCTCCTCTTTCCACAGTCTTCACATGGGGAGAAAGCCACAGCGCCTTTCCTCCCTCAGGCCACCAATTAAAATTACAGTCGGGTCCCAATGACATCATCGGTACATGAATCACATGAATAATGGCTTTGGAAGGGTGTCCTTACTGCCTGCGCAATAGATCAGGTTAAAATTCTGAATGGTGGGATCCTGGTGGCTTTCTGGCGGGTAAGTAACCTTGGCGATTTTAACTGCCCACCCGTCTGGTTTCTGCCAGGTGGGTTGGGTTAAAATTGCCCCCCTTAGACAATTACAGATGATCTAAAAACTAATTATGCTAATTATTTTAAATTTGCATATCAAGTTGATTAAACAATAGATTATTCCAATATCTCAAATCTGAACAAATGTAAAGATATTTTTACAAATATTACAATAAAATACATTGAAGAAAATACATTTGTCTATTTATGCTGATTCAAACGGAATGGTCATCCTGGGTTTTCTAAAATCTTGTACAACCACTCACACTGGTGTCAATAGCTGTGCAACCAGTGGCACTTGTATGGAATGGGTTTTCAGTTACAGTGCATACACGGGGGGCAGGGGGTGTGGAATCTGTGTGACAACACACATACAAAGGGGATCTGTGCAACAATGCAGACTTTTGCGGCAGTCTGTGTCCCAGCACACACACTGGGGCAATCTGTTCCATCAGTCAATCCTAGCTTTTCCACGAAATTAGCCTGCCCAAAAAGTTCCCGATTAAACAGCACTGTACTTTTAACAGAGGGAGACTTGACATCCCAGATTGGAAAGGACAGACCTGACTTTGAATCACATGTATCCCGGTCGTGATGAGCTCCTAAATGACTGGCATTTTATTTTGTCTTTTTCATTAACAGAATGAAGATGTGTTGCTGAACTTTTAAGTGCACAGCTATCACTTATAATGGCCTGTTTCAATGGGAAGTGGCTTCTGGAGCATTCTTTTACAAAACATTTTATTAGGTTATTAAATAAGATCACAGTATTAGCTTGTTATTGCTACAATTAGGTTTTTTTGTAATTATTTACAGTGTAACAGAAATGGTGACTGCTGCTATGGTCAAAAAAGTTGGTGAAGAAGAAACAAGATTGAAACAGATCATTTCTAGTTTTACAAATGTTAAATCTTGTCATCTTCCTTAAGATCCCTCTGTGGCCACAGGGGTATCTCACCATCTTCCAGGTCCTGTCACTAAATCTACAGCCCCCAGTGTTTATTTTGCCTTTAAAAAGAAAGCTTTTAAATAGCATAACCATCCTGCCAGGACCCTGAGGAATCTGGTCCACCTGTTAGGGCCAAGAACAATGTAGTTCAAATTGTTTGTCACTCAAGAGAATATCAGACATCTGTGCACAGAAACTAGGGCCCTGCCTGTACAAACAGCCATCTCCCACGCACACACCCCTCAGGCCAGTGTTTACAGTCCTTCCCCCTTCTCTCTTTCTCTCTCAATCACGTGATATACTCCTCATCAGGACAATTACTAAAACAAATCAATCTTCTTCTGACACTTCATTTACCCTGAATTAATTTGGAATTAGAAGCCATCATGGCAATTGGCAGCTGCTAATATTCCCAATTCAACAGAGCCATCAGTTAGTATATCAGTCAGGGGTGGGGGTGGGCGTTGGTGGAGAGACAGCATACTGATTGAGATGTTCAGCTGAATCAGTGGTTTACCTCACATTATCCCAATTATCACCACTGTACAGGAACATAATTGCCCTATATAGATTTGGTTTCCTGTTGACAGTCCATTGCTGTGGTCAGTGAAATTCAGTTCAGTTCATTACTCTGTTTTTAAATGTCTGCTGCTATTCATTTTAACTTTGACTTCTGCTTGTTATTTCCTTCTGGAAGTTATTTTATTTCCTTCTGCTATAGCTCCCTACAACCATGGAATGTATAATTTTCCACCCAAGTGAGTAGGCAATTATCCAGTTCCTAGGTGTCTCCCAGATTGGCTCTGAGGAAGGACAGCAAGATGGGTGTTGTTTCAGCCTCTCATTTTATCTCTTGCCCTTAGGAGAAATGAACATCCTTCATGCTGAACCTCTCACAGATGGGCTGATTGATACTGGGAGCCCATCATGTAGGAAGATCTGACGTATAGACTCAGTTCCTTCCTTCTACAGTCAGGGTGATGTGTCTGTCTGAATTGCAGACCTCACCCTAACACTTAACACTGTTGCTCCACATCAATAGACAGGAGATGTGTAATAATGGGATTGGGGTGGTGGGAAGCTGGAAGGTCGTCTGGTTTATTGGACCTCCTCCTAAGACACAGTCCATAACATTGGAAGGCATCTACTGGACTTTCGACCAACTTGCAAATGGGTGGAGTTAAGCCATTGGAGCATGTCAGTAGAAATCACTGATACTATCCCCACCGCTTATAGCGGGAGTATTGGTGCTAACGTGATTTTCCCGCTATACGTGGTGGATGGTGTATATGAGTCTGTGTTGTTGTTTATAACCCTGACAGTATAGTTAGCGACTGAGGAGATTAGCGGGCTTTAAACGGAACTCTGAAGGACAAGAATACTATGATAGAGCCGAGGTCAACGCTGCTCACAGACCATGACCAAACAAACCAAGGACACTAAATAGGCCCTGCAGAATGATTTCCACCAGACACAAAAATAAAGTAAATAACATCTTTTGCATTGTTCATCCCTGTTCTGTCCTTCTTCCTGTTTCTGCCTCCAATTCTGTTTTTCCTCTCTCTTGACTTGCTTTACTGCTTACGTTCCTTCACACTTTCTTTACCCATCCCCCAACCCCCACTGGTGATCCCATACTTCATCAGTAGCATAAAAGTAAGTTCAAGAAGAAAAACAATATCAACCGGGTGTTCTCCATGAAATCTAATGACTTTTCTTCTCAGTTCTTCTGTCTGCTTCTCTCTGACAAAAGCCGACTCTATCAGTTTCCAAACATACCCAGTAACTCCATGAGAAAGACATCTGGAAGTGTCACAACTTCGCCTAATTCATACTATCTGAAGTAAAAAAAAATGAAAAAAAGTTTAATTTCTAAGTGGTGAAAAGCTCAAAACATTGGAGGTCCAAAGAGACTTAGGAGTCCATGTACATAGATCATTAAAATGTCATACACAGGTACAGAAAATAATCAAAAAGGCTAATGGAATGGTGGCCTTTATATCTAGAGGACTAGAATACAGGGGGGTAGAAGTTATACTACAGCTATACAAAGACCTGGTTAGACCACACCTGGAGTACTGTGTTCAGTTCTGGGCGCCGCACCTTAGGAAGGATAGACTGGCCTTGGAGGGAATGCATTGTTGATTTACTAGAATGATACCTGTACTCCAAGGGTTAAATTACGAGGAGAGATTACACAAACTGGGGTTGTATTCCCTGCAATTTAGAAGATTAAGAGGTGATTTGATCAAAGTTTTCAAGATATTAAGGGGAACTGACAGGGTAGATAGAGAGAAACTATTTCCGCTGGTTGGAGGTCTAGGACTAGGGGACAGGTGTGAAGTTAGGAAACACTTCTACACGCAAAGGGTGGTAGAAATTTGGAACACTCTTCCGCAAACGGCAGTTGATGCTTGCTCAATTGTTAATTTTAAATCTGAGATTGATAGATTTTTGTTAACCAAAGGTATTAAGGGATATGGGGCTAAAGTGGGTATATAGAGTTAGGTCACAGATCAGCCATGATCTCATTGAATGGCGGAACAGGCTTGAGGGGCTAAATGGCTTACTCCTGTTCCTATGTTCCTAATTTCAGTTTCCAAATGTGCATCACTTCCCTTAGTGAATCGAAACTGTTACTACTGGAGCTTTTAGATTTAAAAAAAACAAAATAATAATAATTGATAACTTTTGTGCTTACTTTTACAGTTGGTGGTTCTAGCACATGCCATTCATGAGGCTTGAACCTTTTAACCAGGTCTTCAGCAACTGCTTTGACACAGAAAGATGAATATTGGAATTCTAGATTTTATTTTCTGATGTGTCAGCTTGCCTCAGTTGGTCATACTTTTGCCTCTGAATCAAATGATTGTGGGTTCAAGACATGAACAAATACGGGAAATTTTAACTCCCCAGGATGGGCGGGAGAGGGGAGGGGGGCATTAAATTCTTAAAAATCTGAAACCCAACCCCAACCCACCGCGTTCTGGTTTAACAGGGGCAGGTTGGGGGCGGGCGAGTAGCCTGGTCCCAAGAGGTGGGTCAATAATTTAATTATGTTAATGAGGCTGCATGCCTCAGATTTTGGTAGCCTTTTACATTTAACTGCTGCGGGCCAGGTTTCCCAGGGCTCGGGAAACCCGGCAGCTGAAGGGAGGGGAGAACGACCGGATCCAGCAGGTAAGTGCTTTTTAAAGTGCTTTGTGGGCCAGGGGGAGCAGGAGTGCTTCCCCCCAGCCCCTCAAGCTAACCTCCCGCGATCGGCCTCCCTCCCCGCGATCTCTCCCCCCCCACCGCACGCGATCCGACAATCCTCCCCCTGAGCAATCCGCCGACCCTCTGCCCCCTCACAATCGGACGAACCCCCCCTTGCAATCGCCAGGCCGACCCGTGATCTCTTTCCCACCCCCCACCCCCACCCCCCCCCCCCCGCAATCCACCCACCCCGCGACCTCTCCCTCCGTCCTCTCCGGTCCCCGGCTGCGGCCTTGTGCTGCAGGCCTCCAGCTCGACAGCCGGCCAACCTCTCAATCTGGCCAGCTGCCAGTCAGGAAATGGACAATAAAAATTCAAATGACGTCCTGCCGTTACATTCGGCAGGACCCCCGCACTCCCCGCATTTCCAGGTTTCTCAGCCACTACAACTCCCCCCGCTCCCTCCCCGCCTCCCCCGTAAATATCGGGGCCATAGTCTAATGCAGTACTGAGGGTGTGCAGTATTGCCAGGGTTGCTGTCTTTCAGATCAGTTGCTAAACTGAGACCATGTAAAGGAGTTCATACTGTTATTTGAAGAAGAACAGGAGTTCTCTAGGTGACCTTGCCGACATTCATCTTTGAACTAACTCCACCAAACAACAGATTACTAGTCATTTATTTCATTTGATGTATGTGAGACATTGCTGTGTGCAAATTGACTGCTGCATTTGCCTACAAAACAGTGAATGCTACAAAAGTAATTCTTTGAAGCACTTTGGAACTTCCTAAGGGCGCAAGGGACGCTATATTAAAACAAGTTTGTTCTTTCTTACCAGATTTTTTCTGGGAAAAGATGTTGACTGCATGGGCTGGCCCAAGCTGAGCCAAGTGTTGTCCATCTGGAGAATGAGACACTCCTATTGATGCAGTCAGCAAAATGCACTGAGTAGACTGCAGGATGTAAGTATAGTCCCTGACTCTGTAAGTTTCCAATTTTAGACAGACTACCTGGTGAAGCATTTCTTCCAAAGGAGCGGGGTTTGTGGTGGGGTGTGGGGGGGGGGGGGTGAAGATAAGAGGACAAGTGGATAAGTCAACCCATGGTGTTTTTACAAGCTTCACATCAACTTAAGGCTAGAATTCACAGAAACCTGGGTGTGCTCCACTTACCTGGGGAATGGCAACTGGGTTGCAGGTGGAAATTATAAATGTGGAAGAAAATACACTTCTAAAAACAGGGACAAGGGAAGAATTAAAGGCTTGGGGTTATCAAGGTAAAATGCCTTCCATATACTTTGTAAACAGAAAGCACAATCATATTCACTACTACTAATCTATTAAAATGCCAATGCATTAAAAAAAAACTTATACTGAAGCAAATATGTTACCTGAGCTTTTAGAGTAGCAATTGCAGGAAATTCACCAGTGTGAGGATAATGGCCCTTTAAATACTGGTCAAAAAAGTTTCTCCACCCACTTTATTTGAATATGAGATTGTAGGTGTCGCCAAACCAAACAGAGAGAAAGAAAACAGATACTTTAAAAAGCCTCAACTGTGTAAACCCTTCAAATATTTGGAATATTTCAGGGCCCGTGTTATACTTATTGATAGTCAGAGGCACTGTGCTCTAAGACGTTTGGGTTAAGGAAGCTTAAATCTCAAAAGCTATGCAGTTAATCTCTCTTTAACCCCAAAGCAAAGACTTCCCAGCACTGGGTAGGAGCAGGGGAAGAAGTGTTGGAGGAACTGAAGGGAGGGGGATAAAGGAAATGGGGGAGCCAAAGAGACTGGTTTCAATTTCTATACTATGTGTTTCAAGCTATTATTCCTCAAACATTTCTCCTCATTTAAACTAACCCCAGAAAGCTTTAAATGTGCTGCAGAGAAGCTTAAAGAACAACCCCACTGGCTCATGCCAGAGCAGGAAGAAGACCACCTGTAGGATTCAAAACAGCCTCCAAAACTTCATCCACTCTCGTTTCTGCCTAGTACCTTCTGTCTAGCTAAAAATAACTTTTTTTCATTTTTTTTTGCAGCAATCAAGCTTTTGAGGATTAAGTGGTTAGCTTCTTCTAAAGGAGGTCTTAGCAAGCAGATTTTTTAGGATGGGGGAGGGGAGTTTATCTGGGAAATTCCTCCTTTTGAGAAGTTTGTACGCCTGTCACAGGCAGTCACGTTTGCAAGCATTAGGCCATTCTTACATTAATCTGTGAGGAAAGCTGAGCTACAAAGATCACTTAACAATTTTTAGATTTGAGAAGACGAGAGAAGAAAGGCTAGCTAACTGGTCTCACCCAAGGTTAAGTCTCATTTGAATCCAGCAATGCTGTCACCAAACAGCCGTCAGTGATGCCAGGATTAATTAATACACTCCATTTCTCTTAAGTGCATTATTTACCATGGATTTTATTTCCAAATTCGACTATTGCAACCAAAATACAAATGTTAAATGCAAATTATGTTTCGTCTTGTTATTTCACAGGAGCTATTGATTTGCAGAAATTTGCGATAAAATACAAGCCTATATTCTGTAGTACTTTTCAAACTGCAGTTTAGTAATTATATTTGAACTTGCTGGGTATTTGAGGAAAATGATTTAAAATGTTTCTGGCATACAAAGAATGATGTACAAGAAACCATGTATAATGTGGCTGTAAGTCTTCAGCAGAATGTGGCTTCTGAATCCCTCCTCTCCCAAAAAAATACAAAAATTCAGCTAAAATCAGCAATGAATGCAAGGTTTCCATAGTGTTTGGTGTCTCTACATAGACAGTCATATATGTATGTTTGTGAATGTGTGTGGTGTTTATGATAGTGTTATTTTGGGCCAAATCTTGCTGGAACTGGGCATCTCTCAGCCTGCGCCGTTAGTTAGACTTTTTCCTGCACCCTTCAGCTCGAATATAATTTGAATCGTAACTTGCTGGAAGTGCAAACTGATAATGGGGGCAACGGGGCATCTGGGACCTTAGTGAATGACAGGACCAACAGTGTATCTCCTTAACCAATGAGATTTAACGATTGAGAAAGAAATAGAGGAATGATGGAGAAGGAGGGTGAATTAGGGTCAAACCAAGTACAGAAAGAAAAATAAAGGGAGGGAATGAAAGATTGGATTAAGAGAGAGAGAAAGGAGACAAAAAGGAAAAGTAATCAAGTTCTGAAGAATCGCAACTCACGCGTATCTCTTCTTCCCCTGAACTTGCTGGCCGATTTGCACATTAATAATGGCGTGCGTCGTGAACTCACTGTTATTTTTCCAGGAAGATTTTGCCCATTGTTTTCAGTACATGTATAGCTTGCGTGTGTTTTATTCTGAGTGCACATGTGATTTGAGTGGTTGTTTTGAGTATGTTTGTGTATGTGTGTCTGCTGTTTTGAGTGAGTTGTGTTTTGAATTTGTGAGTGCGAGTGCTGTTGCTCTAAGTGTATGATTTTCAGTAGGTGGGTATTTGAGTTGCTGTTTTGAGTATGACATTATCTGTGTGCTACTATTTTGAGTACAAGTACTTGATAATGTTTTATCGGTGAGTGTGGTTGTGCTGTTTTGAGGCTGAACATGAATGTGCATTGTTCTTGAATGTGTATGTCCTGTTTTGAGAATGTTATTTTCAATTTATATGTTTGTTGTGTTTAAGCATTTTGATTAAAAACAAATATCTCTTCAATTTGAGATTATCATATTCCCTTGTCCCCAGCCTGTTTTGCATAGACCCCTCTTTTAACTAATTTATCTCCTTATTCCAATCTCACAATACCATGAGTCCAGCAGACCAATGAAATTTGCCATTTCTCTCTCTGTGTACTGTGCTGCCAGTCCCAATCACACTACACTGCACTTGAACAGCCTTCAGTCTCTCTGGTAGCTGTGAAGTTTGCCAATTAGCTTGGGAACCACCTGCCTATCTGTCCTTCTGGTTCTGAACGCTGATCCTTGAGGCATCAGCAGTTAAAAGTTTCAGTATTTATCAGAGATCAGCATTTTCAAATTGATGAAAGTGCAGGGATAGATATCCTATGTTCCTATTAAGGGTATCAAGAGATATGGAGCAAAGGCAGGAAAATGGAGTTCAGGTACAGATTAGAATGGCAGAACAGGCTCGAGGGGCTGAATGGCCTACTTCTGATCCTATGTTCCATGACCAAAAATGATACCAATTTGTATTGTCAAATGACTAACGGAGGCATATGTACATTCATTAGGGGAGTAATTTTAACCCCCCCATGGCGGGCAGAAGAGGGTCGGGGGTTAAATCAGTAAATACGTGAAACCCGACCCCAATCCTCCGTGAAGGTGCCTACTTCTAGTTTAACCACGGCAAGTTTCGGGGCCTCCGAATAACCCGCTCTGGAGAGGCGGGTCTGTGATTATAATATTTAAATGATGCTCCGTTCCTCAGATTTTGGCAGCCATTTGAATTTAACAGCTGTGGGCCGAGTTTCCCAGTGGTCAGGAAACCTGGCAGCTAAAGGGAGGCAGGAGATGGTAAGTGCTTCTCCAGCACTGCTTGTGCACCAGAAGGAGAAGGAGTGCTTCCCCTGGCCCCCCAAGCAAATCATCTGCTGCAATGTACCGAGCTCCCGACGATCTGCGGACCCCCCTGCAATCAGCCAACCCCCCCCGCCCCGCGATCAGCCAACCCCCCCCCCCCCGCGATCTGCCAACACCCACCCCCCCCGCCCCACGATCTACTATAAAGACTCGAGTCTATTATAAAAGATGTGATAACAGAACACTTGGAGGACATTAACGGGATTGGACAAAGTCAGCATGGGTTTATGAAAGGGAAATCATGCTTAACAAATCTACTGGAGTTTTTTGAGGATGTAACTAGTAGAATAGATAGGGGAGAACCAGTGGATGTGGTGTACTTGGATTTTCAGAAGGCTTTTGATAAGGTCCCACACAAGAGGTTAGTGTGCAAAATTAAAGCACATGGGATTGGGGGGAATATATTGGCATAGATTGAGAATTGGTTGACAGACAGGAAACAGAGAGTAGAATTAAACGGGTCTTTTTCCGGGTGGCAGGCAGTGACTAGTGGGGTACCGCAGGGATTAGTGCTTGGGCCCCAACTATTCACAATATATATCAATGATTTGGATGAGGGAACTAAATGTAACATTTCCAAGTTTGCAGACGACACAAAGCTGGGGTGGAATGTGAGCTGTGAGGAGGATGCAAAGAGGCTCCAATGTGATTTAGATAAGTTGGGTGAGTGGGCAAGAACATGGCAGATGCAGTATAATGTGGATAAATGTGAGGTTATCCACTTTGGTTGTAAAAACAGAAAGGCAGATTATTATCTGAATGGTGATAGATTGGGAAAAGGGGAGGTGCAACGAGACCTGGGTGTCCTTGTAGACCAGTCGCTGAAAGAGAGCATTCAGGTAAAGCAAGCAGTTGGAAGGCAAATGGTATGTTGGCCTTCATTGCAATAGGATTTGAGTACAGGAGCAGGGATGTATTACTGCAGTTGTACAGGGCCTTGGTGAGACCACACCTGGAGTATTATGAGCAGTTTTGGTCTCCTTATCTGAGGAAGGATGTCCTTGCCATGGAGGGAGTGCAACAAAGGATTACCAGACTGATTCCTGGGATGGCAAGACTGACGTATGAGGAGAAATTGGCTCGACTAGGCCTATATTCACTAAATTTCAGAAGAATGAGAGGTGATCTCATTGAAACATATAAAATTCTAACAGGACTAGACAGATAGATGCAGGGGGGATGTTCCCGATGGCTGGGGAGTCCAGAACCAGGGGTCACAGTCTCAGGATACGGAGTATGCCATTTAGAACCAAGATGAGGAGAAATTTCTTCACTCAGAGGGTGGTGAACCTGTGGAATTCTCTACCACAGAAGGCAGTGAAGGCCAAGTCATTAGATGTATTCAAGAAGGAGATAGATATATTTCTTAAAGCTAAAGGGATCAAGGGATATGGGGAAAAAGCGGGAACAGGGCACTGAGTTAGACGATCAGCCATGATCATTTTGAATGGCGGAGCAGGCCCGAAGGGCCGAATAGCCTACTCTTGCTCCTATTTTCTATGTTTCTACCGACGCCCCCACGATCTGCCGAACTCCCACGAGCTGCCGACTCCCCCCGTGATCTGCCGACCCCCCGGCGATCTGCCGACCCCCTCCGCGAGCTGCCGAACCCCCGGCGATCTGCCGACTTCCCTACAATCTGCTGACGACCCCCCCCCCCTCCCGATCTGCCAACCACCCCCGTGATCTGCCGACCCCCCCGCGATCTGCTGACCCCCCCATGATCTGCTGACCCCCCCATGATCTGCTGACTCCCCCGCGATCTGCTGACTCCCCCGCGATCTGCCGACGCCCCCCCCGATCTGCTGACCACCCCCCCTGATCTGCCGATCTCCATTGCGATCTGCCGACTACCCCCCACGATCTGCCGACCAACCCGGTGATCTCCTGACCCCACCCCCCGGCGATCTGCTGACCCCCCACCGCGTTCTGCCGACTCCCCCGCGATCTGCTGACAACCCCCAGGGATCTGCTGACACCCACCCCCCGGGATCTGCCCCCTTCTCCGTGATCGGCCGACCCCCCCTCACGATTTGCCTGCTCCTACCACAATGCCCCGATCTTTCCCTCCCTGCCGTTCTCCGAGCTCCCTCCGCGCCACGCCCCGATCTTTTCCGATTGCCGAGGACCATCCCCAAGGGCCCCCGGCTGCGGCCTTGTACCGCAGGCTTTTCCGCCCGGTAAGCACCCAGCCTCTCAAGTTGGTTGGCTGCCAGACGGGAAACAAAGTAAAAAAATGATAATGAGGTCCTGCCATTAAATTCAGCAGGATCTTCGTGTTGCCGGCATTTCTGGGTTTTCCGGCCGCAAACACGGTCCCCCGCCCCCTCCCCACCCCACCCCCCTGTAAGTATCGGGGCCTGGGTGTCTCATCTGACATGGCAGAGCTCCAGCAGCCTTCTCACCACCTGTAAGAGGAAGAAAATAGAGACTTTTCCTAACAGGAAGAAAACTGTTTAATAATTTATTTTTTCCTCTGGGTCATATCCTTCTTTAAGCTTTGTCACACATCTTTCACTCTCCTTTCTGCTAAATTCTAATATCTTTGCTGAATGTGTACTAAATTTGTGGGCTAACATAGGAAAATAATGAAATATAGACTTTGTCTGAAAACCAGCAGAAAATGCTAAAAAAAAAACCTAGTTGCTTTTTTAACATCCTAGTACATTTAGTTTTCAAATAAAAAAAAACATCCTATTTAAAAAGAATCCTGATGTTGAGTCACTTTCATCGTGATGGTGAAACTCTCCTTTTAAAAGAGGTCCTTCCGATGAGACAACCTGTTTAAAAAGGATCCCAATGATGAGACACACTCCTAAATATTTGCCTGATGGTGGAACACACTTTTCAAAGTCAGATCTGATGGTCTTTGAGTTTGGAGGAGAAGGCTTTCGTTTCAAACAGTTTTTATTTCTTAATATTTCTTTTCTCAAATCATTTATAAATACTTAATTTCGCACTGTTGTTCAGATCCTTATTTTGTTGGTTAGTGTGAGAGGTTGCTGTGAGAGGCTTCTTGGAAAATAATGATGTGGCTGTCACCCCGCTGTCCTATTTCCATAAAACACAAGGGATCTTTTGATAGATTTGATTTTTTTGACTGTTACTAAATGTAGTCTACAGAGGCCACCTTCTTTAATACGATGTACAAAGTAATCATGCTTTCAGAAAGGTTTCATACATTCCAAGTTTTTATATTAACATTTTGCCACTGATGTAATGTGTGGATATCTTTTTTAATACAGTGAATGGGATAATGCTGGAAGTTCAAAGATGCACCTGCTCAATTGAAGGGCATTGAGAGCATTTGTGATATGCAATTGTTACAGCTGGTATCTCGCGCCAGCACCCTTTGGGGTGGGGGGGTGGGGGGTTGCAAACTCGAGCCCTCTTAAAGGACAAACCTCACCATCAGGATCCCCATTAAATTGGGAGTTACCATTCCGGACCCCTTATACAGAGCACACCTCACCATCAGGATCCCTATTAAATAGAGAGTTACCATTCCGGACCCCTTATACAGAGCAAATCTCACCATCAGGATCCCTATTAAATAGAGAGTTATCATTCAGGACCCCTTATACAGAGCACACCTCACCATCAGGATCCCTATTAAATAGAGAGTTACCATTCCGGACCCCTTATACAGAGCAAATCTCACCATCAGGATCCCTATTAAATAGAGAGTTATCATTCAGGACCCCTTATACAGAGCACACCTCACCATCAGGATCCCTATTAAATAGAGAGTTACCATTCCGGACCCTTTATACAGAGCAAATCTCACCATCAGGATCTCTTTTCAAGGGAGAGTGGCCCTGTTAAGATCCCTTTTGATGGGGTGCGTGTCACCATCATAACATCTTTAAAGGGGGAGTCTTGCTATCAGAATCATTTTAAAAGGAGAGTCTCAACATCAATTTTCTTTTGAAAATGGTTTCACTATCCTGATTCCACGTGGACAAAGACAGGCTTTCATCGTCTGGCCACTTTAAAGAAAGATTCTCCCCTAACCCAACTAAGAAGGTTCCCTTTTAAAGAGACTATCTTCCCATCAGAACCCATCGGACTTCCCTTTCAAGGAGGAAGTCTCTCCATTATCACTTTCCTTTGAAGGAGGGAGACTCACCATTATCAATAATAATACTTGATCTTCTGTGACTTTCATGTTAAAATGTCTCAAAGCGCTTAATACGAAGAATGGCTTTTTTGAAATGCAGTGGCTGCTGTTACGTAGGCAAATGCAACAATCATTTTGCACCAGCAACATCCCATAAACAGCCATAGGACGAATAACTAGTTAATCTGTTTAGGACACGTTTTGAAAAATTAAAACTTTTTTTTTAATGATTAACTCTTAACATCATTTGGTTTTGTATTTGTATTTTGTAGATATTGAAAATTGCTGTTTACACAGTGAATGCTGGTTGATGACTTCATCAAGAGAATTGGCTTGGAAGAGTTATAAGTTTGACAGTGTGAGCAAGATGAGTTAACACACACTGTTAAAATGTCCCAAACTTCTGGGCTCAGTAAGTCAGCATAATATTACCAGCACATACTGTTTGAAAACATTCAAAGGTCAATGGAAAGCTTGATGTAAATTAAAGGATATTACATTTTTTTTTAGAGGATCTGATGGTTATAGTTGCTTACAAATGACAGTCGTTCTGAAAAGCCACAGCATTTTTAATTTATATTTCTGACTTATAATGGATTCTATAATAATATACATATAGTATCTTTTACATCCACCATGTTGATCACAACTTAAATTGTCACACATGTGAAACTTGAAATTGTCACATGGTCAATTTGTATGAACACTTAATCCAGATTGGCTTAAATATTATGGGGGGTAATTTTCACCTTTATCACAAGCAGAAAACAGACGGTTGACTTCAATGGAAAAAAAAATCAGGCAGGATGTGTAACGAGCGGCCAATCTGCAAACACCAGTTTTTTTACCCACGCCAAAAGTGAAAATTACCTCCTTTTCGCAAAACAGTAACAAATCACAACTGAACAGGTAGGGAATCTACCAAAGGAAGAGTAGAATCTTTAAAAATAAATTTCATTTTCTTCTCACTAGCAGGGCAGCGGGTGGGGGTAGAGATCTACTTACATATCAAATACATTTTGGGGGTGAATTTCTGCGTGGGTTCTACTCCCATTTTCCAATGTTTCCGCTGCTCTTCTACCGAAGTTACAGTGAGGAGAGGGAGAACCCCCTGCCAAAATACACGATATTTGTGTGAAATGGTGTAGTGCTCCAGTTATTATAAAAACTGTCCCTTTCAACATAACATAAGCAACACCATGGGAATTTGCCAGCAATGTTCAAAATTTTAAATCCTGAATGTATGTCTTTACTCATACTGTCAAATTTATGCTGTCCCTCTTTTCTAAATTAACTTTGCTATTCATGATGTGATGGCTGCCATTCTCCACGTATTGTCAACAACATTCATAATTCAATGAAACAGCCTATATAAAAACAGATGAGAAGGTTAACTGGATAGTGCTTTGGTATAGATGCTGGCCTTGTACCTCTTAACCTTTACTTCAGACTGATGGAAAGAAAGTCTTTTCTGTCTACTGGTTGTAGAGATCTTACAAAGGCTTTGAATAAAGGGAGCGGGCATCTTCCCAAGTAAGAATTATTACAATGTCTGTTCGAGGGATGGGTGTAGGAGATAAAATGCATAATTTAACACTTGACCATTTTCATCAATCCAAATTAGAAATAATTAGGGCGGACCTGCAGATTGTACAAGCAGTGCTGGAGAAGCACTTACACGACTGAAGAGAGTGGTGAGAGTCTGCTCCATCCAGTCAACTCTACAATCTTGCATACTGTTCACCAATCCCAACCACATTTTTTCTTGGTAGAGGCAAAAAACGGAGAAAAAAAAACTGTGGCCAATTCCAGTGAAGCTCTGGAAAATTCCCCTCTAACTCCCTAAGGCAATCAAGCAAGCTCCAGGAGATCAGGATTGCCCATGACTCATCATACTTGCAACTAACTGCAATTTAGCCGCTATAAGTGGAAATGTCCTCTTCTCCCTTTTAAAGGATTGTAGCAAAGGTTTAAGGTTGTAAGCTCGGTCATTCAAAATATGTCTGAAAGAAAGATTTTGAAAGATCAATGGATAACAAGTGTGCATGTCACAAATAATTGGGCAGCAATTAAAATATTTTTAAGAATTTAATTCATATTATTAGTTTCTTCAGCTCCTCAATGACTTTAGATTACAACAGGCTTGCAAAAATCTGAGAACTTGTTAACTTACAGTAATTTAATGACAAGCTTGCACCAAAGCTTGACTCAGCGGGGGCAATTTTAATTGTGTGCGATAGTGTAAAATTTCCATTGACTTCAATGGAAATAAAAATCGGGAGAGATGTAAAACAGGCTGCGGATTTGCTATCACCCGTTTTACACTGTTGCACAAAGTCAAAATTATCCCCAGTCTCCCCAGTGGAGCCAGCTTGTAATGACATGAGTTTCCCTCATTCATACATCCGGTAGTATTTACCTTAATAGCATTTTGATGTGATATTAATGTTGAAGATTAAGGGAGTACAATACTGCAGTGCCTAAACACTCCAATGGACTATGCCATACAGTGTAAGTATGCAAAATCACCCACAATTTGTCACACACACAGTTTGTGATTTTCTTCATACTATCAGGGGTGGTAGCAAAGGGTTAGCCACGGGGTGGAAGGTAAAATTAGTGTCAGGCCACCCTGAGCAATATTTGCTTCCCTGTTCAAGATCAACATTGGTGAAGGTTAGAGGGCAGTTTACCTTCCCAGTTATTGGTGAAGAAATGGTGCATAGTGACCTCCAATAAGGGACAAATAAAAAATTGAGGCGAGAGGAATTTTTTTTTAAGAATTTGAAAAAAAGTGAATTAAGGCCTCCAACGAGTTTACAACTCATTGAGTAGGGAAGACAGATCAGCCGGTGCGGAAGTATTAAACAAAGGCTATGGGTCCCGACAACATCCCGGCTGTAGTGCTGAAGACTTGTGCTCCAGAACTAGCCGTACCTCTAGCCAAGCTGTTCCAGTACAGCTACAACACTGGCATCTACCCGACAATGTGGAAAATTGCCCAGGTATGTCCTGTCCACAAAAAGCAGGACAAATCCAATCCGGCCAATTACCGCCCCATCAGTCTACTCTCAATCATCAGCAAAGTGATGGAAGGTGTCGTCGACAGTGCTATCAAGCGGCATTTACTCACCAATAACCTCCTCACTGATGCTCAGTTTGGGTTCCGCCATGACCACTCGGCTCCAGACCTCATTACAGCCTTGGTCCAAACATGGACAAAAGAGCTGAATTCCAGAGGTGAGGTGAGAGTGACTGCCCTTGACATCAAGGCAGCATTTGACCGAGTGTGGCACCAAGGAGCCCTAGTAAAATTGAAGTCAATGGGAATCAGGCGGAAAACTCTCCAGTGGCTGGAGTCATACCTAGCACAAAGGAAGATGGTAGTGGTTGTTGGAGGCCAATCATCTCAGCCCCAGGACATTGCTGCAGGAATTCCTCAGGGCAATGTCCTAGGCCCAACCATCTTCAGCTGCTTCATCAATGAACTTCCCTCCATCATAAGGTCAGAAATGGGGATGTTCGCTGATGATTGCACAGTGTTCAGTTCCATTCTCAACCCCTCAGATAATGAAGCAGTCCGTGCCCGCATGCAGCAAGAGCTGGACAACATCCAGGCTTGGGCTCATAAGTGGCAAGTAACATTCGCGCCAGACAAGTGCCAGGCAATGACCACCTCCAACAAGAGAGAGTCTAACCACCTCCCCTTGACATTCAACGGCATTACCATTGCCGAATCCCTCACCATCAACATCCTGGGGGGTCACCATTGACCAGAAACTTAACTGGACCAGCCATATAAATACTGTGGCTACAAGAGCAGGTCAGAGGCTGAGTATTCCGTGGCAAGTAACTCACCTCCTGACTGCCCAAAGCCCTTCCACCATCTACAAGGCACAAGTCAGGAGTATGATGGAATACTCTCCACTTGCCTGGATAAGTGCAGCTCCAACAACACTCAAAAAGCTTGACACCATCCAGGACAAAGCAGCCCACTTGATTGGCACCCCATCCACCACCCGAAACATTCACTCCCTTCATCACCGGCTGCAGTGTGTACCATCCACAGGATGCACTGCAGCAACTCGCCAAGGCTTCTTCAACAGCACGTCACAAACCCGCGACCTCTACCACCTAGAAGGACAAGGGCCGCAGGCATATGGGAACAACACCACCTGCACGTTCCCCTCCAAGTCACACACCATCTCAACTAGGAAATATATCGCCGTTCCTTCATCGTCGCTGGGTCAAAATCCTGGCACTCCCTACCTCACACTTTCACCGCACGGACTGCAGCAGTTCAAGAAGGCAGCTCACCACCATCTTTTCAAGTGTAATTAGGGATGGGTAATAAATGCTGGCCTTGCCAGCGACGCCACATCTCATGAACGAATTTTTAAAAAGTCATCATATTACGTCACACTCATGTGCAATTGCAGTTAATGGATCTACAGAATATAAAACTTGACTCAGCTGACATATTTAAAATCCAGGGCAACTATTCTCACCATCAGTCTACTTAGAAGATCTGGGAGGAGGCTCATGTGGATCATAAACACCGGCATCGACCTGTTGGGCCGATTGGCCTGTTTCTGTGCTGCACATTCTATGTAATTCTATGTAAGGTCTCGGTTAGGATATGAATTACGATAATTTCTTCTTCACATAACATGATAAATCTACTTTTATTTTTACCAATCTCAACCTGTGTAGAGATCTTACCTTGTTAACGGCACATCAGAGTAAGAAGCAGATCCATCTCTGATTTCACTGCTTTCTACTTAAGAAAGTGCTACCAGCACATCCTCACAAAAAAAAGGAATTAGGATCTTTGTCAAGAGCTGGAGCCTTTCTGTTTATCTTATGATGAGATTGTGAAACTGTAAACTGTTATGACCTCTCCCTCTCTCCTGTGTGTGTCTTTTAGGACTCGAAAGTCACGGAGAAGTTTATAGCAAGTATTTATGCTGGTGGTGTTGAATTCTGGCACTGTGTGATAATGGCAATAACACGATGAACACAAGCTTAAAAGAAGGGTGATGTATATGAGGAATTTCAGGAAAAAAAGCAAGAGAGGGAGATTGGGGCCCTCCACAGCAATTGCTGAATAGTCATTGAACTTACATACAGACAAACCGCTACACAGACGGAAATCTATTACACAACTACATGCACTGTGGCCTGGGAAACTACCATTCTATTCAGTGTCACAACATGCCCATTTGCCACATGGGTAAATATTCAGAATCTTCTTTTAAATATATGTGTTTTCAACATGTTTTTGCCTCAGTGGGCTGGAATTATGGTTATGGCATTGCCACTAAGTTCAAGTGTGAAAACAATGGTGAGTCTGTTGAGCTCAAAAATGTCTGATGATGTATTTTAATCTTTAATCTTAAAGTTGTAGTAGATTGTGGAAGTGTTGCTCTATGGTTATGTGTTACTCTAATTTGCAGTAATTTGTGTCCTGTTCTTTTTGGAGGACCTGTCAAAACACCATGGAGTACATGCTGGAGGTGGGGAACCACATAGAATCTTACAGCACAGGAGGCCATTCGACTCATCGTGCCTGTGCCGGCTCTTTGAAAGAGCTATCCAATTAGTCGAACTCCGCTGCTCTTTCCCACTAGCCCTGCATTTTTTTCTTTTTCAAGAATATATCCAATTCCCTTTTGAAAGTTACCATTAAGTCTGCTTCCACCACCCTTTCAGGCAGTGCATTCCAGATCATAACAAGTCACTGCATAAAAAAATCTCCACATCTCCTCTCTGGTTATTTTGCCTATTATCATAAATCTGTGTCCTCTGGTTACCGAGCCACTCACCATTGGAAACAATATCTCCTTACTTACTCTATCAAAACCCCTCATAATTTTCAACACCTCTATTAAATCTCCACTTAACTTTCTCTGCTCTAAGGAGAACAATCCTAGCTTCTCCGGTCTCTCCACATAACTGAAGTCCCTCACCTGCCAGAAAACTGCAAGTTTCACATCCATGATTTTCTGATGAGCACTAGTGGTGGGCGAAGGACCTACCACCAGATCATACTCAGAACATTGGCCGCGATGTGTACCTTAAGAGTGGGGTGGGGGAGAAAGGAAAAATTGGAAATATATTGTGCATGTTACACAATTAGGTCCCAGCATAAATGCAACAGTCAAGCACCTGTAAGGAAATAGAGCTGAGCCTCATGTCTCTTAATTTACTACTAGATGTTTCAGTTACATCAACAGCAGGCTGACAATAAATTATTCCAAAGTTTTATTCTACAGGGAATGAATAAGGAATATGTGAGATGAAAATGTAAAGGAATTTTTCAACATATTAAGGAGCACAGGCATTCCACTTAATAACAGTTCTAAATAGATGAGGAACTATTAGGTGCATATTGGTCTTTAACCTCGATAGGAAGGACAAAAAAGCAATGAAGACGGTGCAGCTTAGATTCACCAGATGTTACCATGATAAGGGGTTACAGTTATGAAGAGACTTGAGATGTTATGAGTGAGAAGGTTGAGCAGTGATTGAGGGCTTCAAGGTTATGATAGTTAAATAGTGATAGATATTTTCCACTGGTTGATAAGATGATTACAAGAGGGCAAATTTAAGGTAATCATAACAGAGGGAGGTTAGTAAAAAAATCTTTGCACAGAAAGTGGTTAGGATGTGGAATTTGATGTCACAAACCATAATTGAAGCAGACTCCATGAGTATGTGTAGAAAGGAATTTGATTAGATGGGAGATTGAAAAATGTTAATTGTATCCATGTGATTTATATCAATTAGTGTTAATTGTATTCAGGTGGTACGTATCAATTGGGGACTATCTTGTATCCAGATATATGAGAGCTGATCTAGGGTGTGATGGTGTGTAATGTGGAGCTATGTAAATAAAGGCTTGGAAGCAACTGAAGACCAGGCTCTTGTGTTCTATCCTTCACCACAGGGCTATACAGTTTATAACAAAAAAGAGTAATAGTAAAGAGTATGGGGAGCGAGCAAGAGAGTGGGATCTGATTTGGATAACTCATATTAAAGAAAAATACTGATGAAGGCATGATGAATGATCCGATTCTGTGCTGTAACATTTTATCTGGCTTTGAATCCTGTTCAGACAGATGAGATGAAAGTTTCCTCCATTTGTTGGCTGCAAGGGTTCTATGTAAAATGGATTTGAGCAGTCTCAACCATTAGGTTTGGGCCTAAATCAGAAAACTAGCCTTAATTTGGCACTAAATTGATAATCATACCTTGAGAGGCCACAGATGCGGGTGTGAGAAAGTTAAAATGTCGCACTGGTGTAGTAGCAGGTGCTCTTCTGAGGTTGAAGTTGAGATGCAATGATGAAACAGTACCATGCCTGGCTGGGTATGCTTGATGATTACTTTGGGTGCCTAGAATTAACTAGCTGTCTGTCTGGGCACCGTTCCTGCCAATCTGATTTTATTTCATAAATTAAAAACAAGAAAGAATATAATTTAATTAACTAAAGAAATAGCTTCTTCTATCAGTCTTGTTATTGTTTTTCTTTGGTAAATTAACAGTTTTTGACACAAATCTCTCGTACAATAGTCTTAGGCAAGTGATATTTTTACCACAGATGTCATGTGGTTTGTCCTGATGAAATAATGGGGTAGAAATTGCTGTAAGTGGGTTTTTGTGCACAAAATGGGCACCGTGCACCGATCACATGGCCACAAAGAAGGCCTTAAATTTGTGCCGGTTAACATTGCAGTTGTGGGCCCTGATAATGTCATTGGAGTGTGATCTGCATACTTACGGAAAGGCCCCACTACCCTCTTGCCTGCAAAAATTAGCGAGTTACTATTGGGACTTGAAGAAAGGTAGCGAGATCAGAGGGGGTAATTGGGCATGGCGCACCGCCCAATTTCTGCTGGGTAAGGGAGTTAAAATTCCCCCTCCCTCCAGAAGACATTGCGGGCAGAATCTTGCCCGAAAGCATAAAATACAGCACTGGCCTTTTTAATAGCCTACTTAAAATATTGAAGTGAGACCAAGTAGCACGGCCTCAGTTATTGACCTCAAATAGCCAGGTGGAGAATCAAGTGCACTGCGAATCAGTTGTACGAGGTTGGGCATCTAATTTTCCGATCTCCAACAGCTGCCAACGAGGCTCTACACCATTGGCACAGTCTCACAGAATTGGAACTCTACTGTTTGCTCTCTATCTGCCAGGAGTATCCAGTACAGAAAACCCCGATTCCTTACAAAAGAATTTACACTGATACAGTCGTCCCCCTTGACTGTAACTCCAACTTAATCTCAGAACCTCGCATGCAAGGAGACTAGCTGTTTAATGTTCTCACTCTCTTCCCCACTTCTCACTCTTTTCTATTTTTATTGATTCTCCCTTCCTAGTTCTGTCCTCATGCTGTCCCTGCTCCCTCTGCATCAAGAACATAAGAAATAGCAATAGGCCATCCGACCCCTCAAGCCTGCTCCGCTATTCAACAATAGTGGTTATGTTACTGGGCTAGTAATCCAGAGGCCTGGACTAAAATCCAGAGTCACGAGTTCAAATCCCGCCACGACGGCTGGCGAATTTAAATTCAATTAATTAAATAAAAATCTGGAATTAAAATACTAGTATCAGTAATAATAGCCATGAAACTACCGGATTGTCGTAAAAACCCATCTGGTTCACTAATGTCCTCTAGGGAAGGAAACCTGCCGTCCTTACCTGGTCTGGCCTATATGTGACTCCAGACCCACAACAATGTGGTTGATTCTTAATTGCCCTCTTAGGGATGGGCAATAAATGCCGGCCTTGCCAGCGACACCCACATCCCGTGAACGAATAAAAAAAAAAAAATATCATGGCTGATCTTCTACCTCAACGCCACTTTCCTGCACCATCCCCATATCCCTTGATGCCTTTAATATCTAGAAATCTATCGATCTCTGTTTTGAATGTACTCAATGACTGAGCCTCCTTAGCCCTCTGGGGTAGAGAATTCCAAAGATTCACCACCCTTTGAGTGAAGAAATTTCTCCTCATCTCAGTCCTAAATGACCTACCCTTTATTCTGAGACTGTGATCTCTTGTTCCAGGCTCTTCGGCCAGGGGAAACATCCTCCCTGCATCTACCCTGTCGAGCTCTGTAAGAATTTTGTATGTTTCAATGAGATCACCTCTCATTCTTCTAAACTCTAGAGAATACAGGCCTAGTCTACTCAATCTCTCCTCATATGACAATCTCGCCATCCCAGGAATCAGTCTGGTGAACCTTCGTTGCACTCCCTCTTTGGCAAATATATCCTTTCTTAGGTAAGGAGACCAAAATTGCACACAATACTCCAGGTGCGGTCTCACCAAGGTCCTTTATAATTGCAGTAAGACATCTTTACTCCTGTATTCAAATCCTCTTGTAATAAAGGTCAACATACCATTTGTCTTCCTAATTGCTTGCTGCACCTGCATGTTAGCTTTCAGTGACTGGTGTACAAGGACACCCAGGTCCCTTTGAACATCAACATTTCCCAATCTCTCACCATTTAAAAAATACTTTGCATTTCTATTTTTCCTACCAAAGTGGATAACTTCACATTTTTCCACATTATATTCCATCTGCCATGTTCTTGCCCACTCACTTAGCCTGTCAATATCCCCTTGAAGCCTCTTTGCATCCTCCTCACAACTCACATTCCCACCTAGTTTTGTGTCATCAGCAAACTTGGAAATATTACATTTTGTCTCCTCATCCAAATCATTGATAATAGATTGTGAAAGGCTGGGGCCCAAGCACTGATCCCTGCAGTACCCCATTAGTCGCAGTCTGCCAACCTGAAAAAGACCTGTTTATTCCTACTCCCTGTTAACCAATTCTCAATCCATGCCAGTATATTACCCCTAATTCCACGTGCTCTAACTTTGTTCGCCAACCTCCTGTGTGGGACCGTATCGAAAGCCCTCAGAAAATCCAAATACACCACAGCCACTGGTTCCCCCTTATCTATTCTACTAATTACATCCTCAAAGAACTCCAATAGGTTTGTCAAACATGATTTCCCTTTCATAAATCCATGTTGACTCTACCAAATCCTATTATTATTTTCTAAGTGTCCTGTTATCACATCCTTTATAATAGATTCTAGCATTTTCCCTACTACTGATGTCAGGCTAATAGGTCTGTAGTTCCCTGTTTTCTCTCTCCCTCCTTTCTTAAATAGTGGGGTTACATTTACTACCCTCCAATCTGCAGGAACCGTTCCAGAATCTATAGAATTTTGGAAGATGACAACCAATGCATCCACTATCTCTATAGCCACCTCTTTCAAAACCCTGGGATGTAGATCATCAGGTCCTTGGGATTTATCGACTTTCAGTCCCATTAATTTCTCTAGTACTATTTTTTTACTAATACTAATTTCTTTCAGTTCCTCATTCTTGCCACACCCTTGGTTCTCTAGTATTTCTGGGAGGTTTTTTGTGTCTTCCTTCGTGAAGACAAACACAAAGTATTTGTTTAATTTCTCTTCCATTTCCTTATTCCCCATTATAAATTCTCCCGTCTCTGTCTGTAAGGGTCTTTCACAGTTCGTTTTTATGTTTCTCCCTAGTTTACTCTCATTCTATTTTGCCTTTCTTTATCAATTTCTTGGTCCTCCTTTGCTGAATTCTAAAATGCTCCCAATCCTCAGGCTTACTGCTTTTTCTGGGAACTTTATATGCCTCTTCCTTTGATTTAATACTATCTTTAATTTCTCTTGTTAGCCATGACTTTCAATTCTCACTCTTCCTGGTCGATATTCAGTCCTGCAGAAGTGGATGAATGAGTCAAGAATACATCAACCCTTGATTCATTCAGCTCTTAGACTCGCCATAATTTCTATTTGAGATTCAGGTTTCACTATAGAAGATTATTTAAATAATCAGGCACTGTTTCTGAGCACAATGTGTATTCTGTGAACAAATTACCTTAAAGCCAGATGGCATCACATGAGCGCTGCAAAAAGAGGAGTCAGAGATCTGATAATGAGAGATGGTAGTTTATCTATGCTTCTTACCGTTGGGAGAACTGCTTTGGAGAAACAGTTCTATAACCTTTTAGCCTTACCCATGCTCCTCAACAGTAAGAACCCCTTTATATGAACATACAAAAACAAAAGATAGGAAAAGGCCAGCTGGTTCATCAAACTTGTCCCATATTGTCATAGTGCAACTTATGTACTCCATGACCCCCACCTGATGCTCTGCTGACCAGCCATGCAATCTCCTGGGAGAGGGGAAAATCCCTGTTGAATATGCTCATCTCCTTGTATTCCTGAAACCACCCAGTAACCTGTTAGTTTGTCCACCTCTTTAGTATTGGGGAATACACCCTGTAACCTGCTGTTTACTCCTGGTAGGAAAGTGGAGTCAATCCAGAAAGGTCATTACCATTTAGCAGCATAAAGGGAGGGTGTTGGTTAAGACGTTATGTTTAATATTGTACATTCAGTGGTCGAATTGCTGCCAATGGGCGGGGCTCCTCGTTGGGAGTGTGAACTCTGAAAATTATGCCCTATAGATTCAATATGTCAGTATGATACGACCGATGGATATCTGAACGCTCTTTCTTTTTCTATCTTCGTAAATGAAAGAAAAGACTTGCATTTATATAGCGCCTTTCACAACCGCAGGACATCGCAAAGTGCTTTACAGCTCCACTTGCTCACTGTTACCCGTTCTCATTCTCTTACTATCACCAGGTTTGTAGCATTCCTTCTCTATTCATATTTCAGTGAAAGTAACATTTGAATCCTTCATATTGTTTATTTTGAAATCCATCAACACCGATTATATTTTAATCTTTCTCTCCCTCTCCCCCTCTCCGTTTTTCTCTTTCTATGGTCACTACCCTTTTCCCCCTAGTTTTGTTAATACAGAATTAACTCAGCTCATACAAATCTTGAAAGGCCCCAGAGTGGACAGAATTTCACTCTCGTTCTCTCATTTCCTTGCCACTTTAACAACCCTGATGTGTTGACTTTAACACTTTACTGAGGACCGTGGTCTTACAAAGAATGTTATTCCTTTCAGAATGACTTCAAGAAATGTCAGGAGTTGGCTGCTGCCATTCCAAAAGGCTTCACGTCTCCATGATAATGTAATATGATGGCTCAACCGACTCACACAAGATTTATTCCCCTCCCCCCAAAAACATACTGATCTAGATCAAAGCAAACTGTAATGTACTCAAATAATGAGAAAGACATCAGTTTTTATAGAAATGTCCTGGAATCAGGATTATGTCTGGATCAGTATTTTTATATAGTCTTAAGTTTTTTTTGAGAAGATGTGTGCAGAGGAAGGCATGAACACATCTGTAAACAATAATGGAATCAACTCACTTAAAGGGCCACTGCCCATCATTTTAATTTTGTTTTTCATTCTAATTTTTTCACCTTCTCTCTTCTCCTGGTGGCATTAACTCCTTGCTAGGGATACAAGTCCACAGTCACCAAGTGCCCTCCACCACCTCTCTACAAGTGAGCATTATTCAAGTGAGCCTCAGTGGTGAATGTCAACAGACTAAACAGAATTACAGCAAAATTGCGGGTTGCCTCATTGTGCCTTGATTTGAATAAAATTTGGCTGCCGAATGAAGCTCTTGCGGATTCTGTGAGAGAGAGATAGAACTACTGGTAGACAACCAGCTGGTGGTCTCTCTCACATTGAATATACAGGGAGAATCACAGCTCAGCCAGATACTGTCCAATTGTAATCATTGGAAAGCAACCAGAGCAGGAACTGTGGACAAAAGAACCAAAGGCGACACGAGGAAAAACTTTTTTATGCAGCAAGTGGTTATGATCTAGAATGCACTGCCTGAAAGGGTGGTGGAGGCAGATTCAATCGTGGCTTTCGAAAGGGAATTGGCTAAGTACTTGAAGGGAAAAAATGTGCAGGGCTGTGGCGAAAGGGCAGGGGAGTGGGATTAACTGGATTGCTCTTGCAGAGAGCTGGCACAGGCTCGACGGGCCAAATGGCCTCCTTCTGTGCTGTAACCATTCTATGATTCTATGAATTTGAATCTCCCTAACCCAAGTATGCTGAGACCAATTGCATTACTCAGAGTCTGAGACCAGTTTATTCAGCAGGGACTGGAGATCAAACTTGGACTTTCACAGTCTGTATGGCTTGGCTAATATCTGGATAAACTCACCGAGCCATTGGGGAGCTCCATTTTATTTTCTAAAATAACCTCTCGTCCGCTCAGAAACCTTGGGGGGAGAAAACTAAGAATTCTTTTCAGTAGAAATCAATAGAAACCCAAACCAGTGCTGCCTTAAAGTTTTGGAGATCATTCTTGAAATGCAGTTCTACAGCAGAATGGAAAACATACAGGGCCAGATGTTTCTCTTACCGCTTTTGGATGCATCGGATCTCCTGGGCATTGCACATAGAGGAAATTGTGTGAGAGAACCACACAAGCATAATGGACTCCACTCAATTTTCTCTTCATTTAAATTAATGAACAGAAAATCGGTGGGTTCCATTAGGCACTTGCGATGTTCCCTGCCTGATTTTCTTCTAACACATTGCTAAGATGATTCTTTATGTCCGAGTGCAATAAGATGCAAATCTGCATTATAGAATCCTGGTCAGTCTTCAGAATGGGCATTAGAAAGGTGAGAGTCAACAAAAGTGCTTTTCTGGAGAGAAACGGACAAGTAAGGCCAGAAAATCACGAGCTACCAACTCGTCGGCTCGCTGCATTGCACTGTGCCCAGACCTGGTTGTCTGCCAGTGGTGCTCTTTCTTTCACAGAATGTGTAAGATCTTCATTAAGTAGCCAAATTTTAATCAGATCAAGACACATTGAGGCAGCCCAGAATTTCCCGACCACCACCTTCTCAATTTTCACCACCACCTTCTCAAGGGCAATTAGGGATGGGCAATAAATGCTGGCCTTGCCAGTGATGCCCACATCCCATGAACGAATAATAAAAAAAATCCCATTCCTGCCCAGTGCTAAGATTGCCCACTTAAAATAGGTGTTAAAGGGCAGCAAGGTCAGGAAAGGATTTCTTAAAGGTATACATTTTTTTCCTGCCAGTCCATTGCAAGATGCAGGTATTGCTTTCAATGTTTCCCTATCACAGGATTTAATGCAACAGGACGAAGAGCAAAGGAGGGATGTAATGGCACCAGAGGCAGACTGCCTTCAACTGCCATTATGCCCACAACTGTATCTATATGCCCAGGT
The DNA here is from genome assembly GCF_035084215.1 of Heptranchias perlo. Classification (NCBI taxonomy): domain Eukaryota; kingdom Metazoa; phylum Chordata; class Chondrichthyes; order Hexanchiformes; family Hexanchidae; genus Heptranchias; species Heptranchias perlo. The sequence continues at coordinate 26,401,432 of NC_090333.1, forward strand.
CGTCCAGTAGCCAGGCTGTGACCTGCCTGGTTAGAACAAAGATGCCACAGAGGATTGGCACATGATGAATGAATCATGATTGCTGCCAGGAAACCGGGCACAGACCTGCATAATACGCTGCCTGGGGAAACAAGCTGGATGCTGAGGGAGTGGAATCCCTTTCTATTCAGAAAGATGCCAGGATGGTGATGGGGAGCAGCCAAGGCAATGTGGGTGCAGTCTATGGCATCTTGCACCATAGGGAAGCCTGCAATGCAGGGAAACCCTAGTGCTCTCTCATCCTACTTTGCTTTGTCTATGGGGAAAGAAATGTAGCTGTTCTTCCTGGCGTAGTGAAGCTCGGTGACCTCTCTGCTACAGTGGTGGACTGACTACAAATTGGGAGATGTCACTGATATCACCTGCTGTCACGACTCATGGCATAAATGTTAAGGACCACGGTTATGACAGCCACAGGCAGTGCTTTCCATGCCCTGGTTTGAGACTCAAGCCGTGGCTGCAGCAGGTGACATAGCTTGGTGACAGCCTCCTTTGTGAAGCAAAGGCACCTGAGACATTGAAGTTCAGGTAGGAGAAGTGCTCCCTGAATACCCGCTGTGGGTATGGCCTCCTGCGCAGTGCCATCCTCCTCCCCCTTGGCCCAGCTGTTTCTTCTCACTGCTATCTTCTTTGCTGCTCCCCCTCGCCTTCCAGCCCCAATGACAGCCCTACCAGACCACCTATGACTGCAGTAAAACTGTTTTGAAAGCTGCCAAAAACAGTGCAGCACCAGCAAAAACGTCTTATTAGAAGTTAGAATTAAGTTTTATAACTCATAAAACTGGCCACAAAAGGCCCAGAGTTAATCAGCAGCTTACAATGACAAACCAGCAACTAATCTGATTGTAGTGGATGAGCCCTTTAAATAGCACCGGTGAAGAGTCCTTGCTGACTGTTTTTAACATGTACCCAGTCAGGCTCTGGATCAGACCAATATCACAAAAGTTCTTACAACAAGCGTAGGACACTTATATACATACGTTATTCATGATTTTACGTACTTTCGACACATGCCCTGAATGCCTATTGAGCAGCCAAATCCAATATGGCGGCGAGCGTACTTCCGACGCAGAATGAACACGCGACGCCCTCTATATTGGACACTCAGGCACCCATTTTGCACCTGAGAAACGAGCAAGACGCCAATGAATTTCTAGGCCAATATTCTCAAAGCAAACAACTGAGCTAAGTACTTGAATAACAAAAAACATCACTGCTCAAACAAGAATAGGTGTAATGCATTACAAATGAACAAAAACCACATGGTGTTGCCTAGATAGCTCCAATTTCAAGCATTCTAGTATCACTAAAATAACAAAAATCCGTAAGCCATAGCCCAGATAATTCCAGCCAGATACCACTAACGATAAGTTCATCTTTAGAATTAATAACTGAGTTGTCTGCTAACCAAATTTCAATGGTCACTCATTTTCACTGCATTTTGTATTAAGCAGGAACAATAAATATGGCTGCAGTGAAGTTCATCTTATGACTCTCCTAAACTATGTTGGCTATGAAAGCAACATTTGGCAGCCTTATATTTTAAATCACGGCCATGTTCAACAACTGGGTCTGCAGAGAGCAGCTAATCTCATTAATATAGATTTAGCCATACTTGTAATGGATAGAATGGATCCCAAGCCCACTATTACTAGGAGTAGGATGCTACTCATAAACCCTGTTGAAAAACATTTTAAGAATGAACAGGCTAGAAGTTGTGATAATGTTTAATGTTAATGATAATGTTAACTCATCCATATGACATTCCTTTGTCGATTGTTTTAATGGAGGCAGTAGCCCATTTATTTTAAACACACACGGGAATGTCATCTGAATGTGTTCAGCATTCATCTCTATTATCACTAATCGTAATTTCTAGCTTCAGGTCTCCTCAGTGTCGGAGAGAACCAGATTGTTAGGGTTTGTGGGCCACAGGTTGAGCACCCATGACCTCATCTGCCACACCAGTTCAATGCTGAGGGAGTGCTGCCTTGTCAGGGTGCCATGCTTTGAATGATGCCAAGATGCTGCCTACCTAATCCAGTGGTTCAGGTGGTCATTAAAGATCCCAGAGGTGGCACATTTAATTCTATTGAATCAAAATCCTGATGCTCTGGTGCAAAATTATATTTTTATATATTTTAAGCCCACGTTTGCTCTCCTGAATGCCCACCAAGCTGCGCATCTCACAAAGTTGCAGGCTTGCTGCCAGTGTTTATTCAAAATAATTATCCTCAACGTGTCATCCTGGACAGGGAACTTAAACAAAAACAATGACTTTCAGTAGTTTTTCAAAACTTTGTACAATTGGCTCCACCAAAAACCTTTTAATCTCATGGCCCTCTCACTAAGGATAATGATGCCGATAAGCCTGTAAAATTCTCCCGCTCTTCTTCCCCTCCCCTGCTCTTCCCCTTTCTCCTCTTTTTTTCAGAAGACTGACATTGCTGATGGTGACAAGTTGGGCTGACTTTCTGGATGATTCCCACTCTTTAGTTAACATTTCCAGCCACGTTTGCCACTTGTTTGCCCCGGCTTTGATAAGATGCGACCACCCCACGTCAGGAACTGAGGCCCCAAACTTCCGATAAGAGAGCCGGGCAGAAGAAGGGTGGACTGGAACTTTTGGCAGACCTTGAATCCACCAAAGATCCACTCATGTTGCACTCCGTTAGATTTTCCACTTGTTCTACCACTAGAGCCAGATGTGCCCGTCCGCTGTTTAACGCAGCCATGTAAATGAAGAGGTTATAAAGAGATGATATCGCCTGCCCTAAATCCCATAATTTTTGCCCTTGACTCTGCCCACACACAAACTATGCCAGGATTTAAGTGGCATTTCTCTGCTGACTTTGATGACAAAGGCACAAATGGTTTCTTAAAGGGGAACTGCAAGGCTAAAGTCAATCACAAACTTCAGGCAGCTGAAAGTTTTGGTTCCCTTTTTCAGGGCTGCATTTATCAGCATTCTGTGAGAGCGCAGTTCCAGAAAGAAAATTTCAGGGCAAGTGCTCAATGGCTTCAGAATATTTATACTCTATGTTGGAGGCAGAGGTGGAATAGGAGCGAGAAGCCGCCACTGAAGCCATGAGAATCAGTCAGCACCAGCAAAGAGCTGAACCCCCAAGATGTTCCTGCATTAAAATCTATGTACAGTTATGTCTCAGGAGGCTTCATTTCATTTCTGAAGTCCTGAGGTTGACTTGAGGATCACACCAAGAATAATGGCAGTGCTCACAGTACAGGAGAAAGTAACAACAGCTCTTAATTTTTTTGCCACAGTGTTTTTCCAGAGAGCTACTGATGATTTCTGTGAAGTAGGTCAATTTGCAGTGTATTGCTACATTAAGCAGGTTACAAATGCCTTATCTGGCAGGGCGCCACATTTCATATCTTTTGACACCTGTGCCAGGCAGATGAGTGAGCAGACTATACATTTTTACAGAATTGCAGGTTTCCCCAGATTTGTTGCTTCAATTGACTACACACATAAGCCCATATGTAGGTGTCAGCTGTGGCTAAGTGATAGCACTCTTGCTTCTGAGTCAGAAGGTTATGGGTTCAAGTACCACTCAAGAGACTTGAGCACAAAAACTAGGCTGACTCTCCAGTGTAGTACTGAGGGATTGCTGCACTGTCAGAGGTGCTATTTTTTGGATGAGATGTTAAACTGAGGCCCCATCTGCCCTCTCAGGTGGACATAAAAAAATCCCATGGCACTATTTTGAAGAAAAGCAAGGGTGTTCTCCCCAGTATCCTTCAACCAACATCACTAAAAGTAGAATTTCTGGTCATTATCACCAGCTTGTGGGTCCTTGCTGTGCGCAAATTGGCCGCATTTCCTGCATTACAATAGTGACTACACTTCAAAAGTACTTAATTGGCTGTAAAATGTTTTGGGCCGTCCTGATAAATGCAAGTCTTTCTTTTTTTGCTTTTACATGTCCCCGGTTTCACCCCTCACCATTTCATCAACTGTAAGGGATTTCATTCCTTGAATATCTAACTGGTGTGTAACCACAGGCACTGTATGTTAATGCCAAGTTTGTAAGGAGCTTCCACAATTCCTTTATCATGATGTGGAGATGCCGGTGATGGACTGGGGTTGACAATTGTAAACAATTTTACAACACCAAGTTATAGTCCAGCAATTTTATTTTAAATTCACAAGCTTTCGGAGGCTTCCCCCTTCCTCAGGTGAACGATGTGGGACACATCGTTCACCTGAGGAAGGAGGTAGCCTCCGAAAGCTTGTGAATTTAAAATAAAATTGCTGGACTATAACTTGGTGTTGTAAAATTGTTTACCTTTATCCTGAGGCAGCCTATTCTCCCCACTGTCTTTGGGAGTACAGGTTCATATGATCCTAAAGGCATATCAGGTTGATATGGCCATAATAAAACTATTGGCATTCTAGGTTTTATCACAGGAGGTATGCAATATAAAAGCCAAGAGGAAATGACAAGTCTATATAAAACCTTAATAAGAGCTCAGTTTGAATACTGTGTGAATTTTTTTTACACATTCATGGGACGTGGGCGTCACTGGCAAGGCCAGCATTTATTGCCCATCCCTAATTGCCCTTGAGAAGGTGGTGGTGAGCCGCCTAAAGGATATTAGTGAAGGCAGAGGAGTTTTTATGACAATCCGGTAGTTTCATGGTCACCGTTACTGATACTAGCTTTTTAGTCCAGGTTTTATTTAATTAACTGAATTTAAATTCCCCAGCTGCCATGGCAGGATTTGAACTTATATCTCTATAATTATTAGTCTAGGCCTCTGGATTACTAGTCCAGTAACGTAACCACTATGCACTCCAGACTATAGGAAGGATATTGAGACTTTGGAGAGGGTTCAATGCAGATTCACTATGATGCTACTTGGTATGAGGAAACACAAATATAAAGAAAGACTTGAAAAATTGGTTTTTTTTTTATTAGAACAACGCAGATTAAGAGGTGCTATGACAGAAACATTTAAAATTATGAAAGGATGGGATAGGATAGAAAGAAGTAGACTGTTTCTATTAGTTGGGGGTCTAGAATGAGGGGTCATAAATAAAAGATTAAATGTAAGAGATTTAGAATAGAAAGCTAGATAAACTGCTTGATACAGAGTTGTGATGCTATGGAATTTATTTCCTTGTTAGTGGTTGAGGCGCAAACTATGTCAACATTCAAGATTAGACTGGAAAGGTGGATGTAGAGGGATGGAGGGATATGGGAACAGTGTTGGTAAATGTGATTCAGACTATTTCCTGCACGGAGGGTAAACGCCAATATGGACTGATTGGACTGAATGGCCTGTTTCCGTCATGTAACTTCTGTATAACCCTCCACTCAGGAACAGCAGGATCCTCTTCTATTCCCACATCCTTGCATACCCTTGTTTCCTGTGGCTCACCCAATAAAATTAGCTGATCCCGAAACTTTCGAGGGGATTAGTTTCATTTACAATGGACACACTTAAATCTTGTTCCACCACACTTCCAGCAACGAATCAAGAAACTCAGAATTCCGGGGCCTGAGCTTTTGCAACTGAAGAGTGGATATTATCTGGATGTAACTGACAATGACAGGCTACTTTGGTGCCCATTTTCACTAACTATTTCAGATATATTTCTAAATATATAAAGTAACAAAAAGGGTTGATGAGGGTAGTGCAGTTGATGTTGTGTATATGGACTTTCAAAAGGCATTTAATAAAGTACCACATGATAGACTTGTTCACAAAATTAAAGCCCATGAGATTAAAGGGACAGTGGCAGCGTGGATATAAAATTGGCTAAGGGACAGAAAGCAGAGAGTAGTGGTGAGCGGTTGTTTTTCAGACTGGAGGAAAGTATACAGTGGTGTTCCCCAAGGGTTGGTATTAGGAGCACTGCTTTTTTTGATATATATTAATGACCTGGACTTGGGTATACAGGGTATAATTTCCAAGTTTGCAGATGACACAAAACTCAGAAATGTAGTAAACAATGTGGAGGATAGTAACAGACTTCAAGAGGTCATAGACAGACTAGTGAAATGGGCAGACACTTGGCAGATGAAATTTAATCCAGAGAAGTGTGAAGTGATTCATTTTGGTAGGAAGAATGAGGAGAGGCAAAATAAACTAAATGGTACAATTTTAAAGGAAGTGCAGGAATTGAGAGACCTGGGGGTGTACGTATACAAATCTTTGACGGTGGTAGGACAAGTTGAGAAGGCTGTTAAAAAGGCACATGGGATCCTGGGCTTTATTAATAGAGGCATAGAGTACAAAAGCAAGGAAGTTATGCTAAAGCTTTATAAATCACTTGTTAGGCCCCAGCTGGAGTATTGTGTTCAATTCTGGGCACCACACTTTATGAAGGTTGTCAAGGCCTTAGAGGGTGCAGGAGAGATTTACTAGAATGGTACCAGGGATGAGGGACTTCAGTTATGTGGAGAGACTGGAGAAGCTGGGGTTGTTCTCTCGAGCAGAGAAGATTATGAGGAGATTTGATAGTGGTGTTCAAAATCAGGAACGTTTTTGATAGAGTAAATAAGGAGAAACTGTTTCCAATGGCAGAAATGTCAGTAACCAGAGGACACAGATTTAAGGTAATTGGCAAAAGAACTAGAGGCGACATGAGGAAACATTTTTTTACGCAGCGAGTTGTAATGATCTGGAATGCACTGCCTGAAAGGGTGGTGGAAGCAGATTCAATAGTAACTTTCAAAAGGAAATTGATAAATACTTGAAGGGAAAACATTTACAGGACTATGGGGAAAGAGCAGGGGAATGGGACTTATTGTATAGCTCTTTCAAAGAGCCGGCATGGGCATGACGGGCTGAATGGTCTCCTCCTGTGCTGTACCATACTATGATACTACTATGATACTATGAAAGTTTGTGACCACTGAACCTGTCACATACAACAGGGTCTCAATTTATTTGGAGAGATGTTCCGAGGCACAGATAGTATACAAGAAAGCTTAGCTCAAAATAACTGAGTACTGAGAGAGACAGCACAGAAAATTACATATATACTGTACCGCACTGAGATTGATAAGAATAATAATAACATCATTTCTTTCTGGCATTATGGTCATTACCAGCCCTGAGGGTCTCATTACCATCTCTCGCTTCACTCAGGCCTGTAATGACCACCTCAGGGTCGGTAATGACCATAATACCTGAAGCAAACTCATTGTGCTCTTGTACAGTATCTGTTTGCAACAAAGCAGTGTCACAGAAAATTTCCACATGCAAACAACATGGAGCTACTTACTCTGATTAAAGCTTGGAGTGGAAACCACACTTCCAGGGAACCGAACTGAGCTTCGTTTTTATTCCCAATTGGCTGATTTACTAACGGAATATTAATCTTTCAGCATCCAACTGGCAACTATTGAAAATATTATTTGTTTTTAAACTATGTTTAATACAGGTTTAGTAAGCTGTTGGCAGCATGAATTTAAAGCTGAGTAGTGCTTCAAGTATTGGAATCAGTTGATTTAAAATTAATAAATAGTTTAATTTTATTTTAAGTAATGTAGGGATATTGGGAGATGGGTTCTTTCATACCCCATCTCCAGATAAAGTAACATGTGTAATCAGCTGCTGCATTTATACAGTAATAATCACAGCATGTCACACTTATTACCACTTAGTTATTTATAGAGAAATGACAGTATATCCCATCGGTACCATTAACTCTTCTATTCACTGTGACTGACCTAAGTGTACTTGATGCTGACACGAGGGGCAAAAAGTAAAATGAAGTGTTTAGTTCCTCAGCATTATCAATCCTCACTTTGATGAGCAAAATGTCACCCAACGATTTTTGTTAAAGAAGAAATAATGAGGTTTCTCACAAAAGCACTGCCTGGAAATATATATAAAAGAAATTTCTGCGATGAGAAGAAAATTGTGCTGCACCAGCATGAATGCAACATTCCCACTTTAAACTGGGGCCACTAGATACCCCAGTTGTTCAGTGGGTAAATACACCATTTGGTACATCTACATGTACATAATGGGGTAATCCCAGGTTCGGCTGTGATAGCCCCATAATCAAATAGTTTCTGAATGCTCACTGTCTAGGCTCACAATTGAAGAATGGCTATTTGGGTGAGGTTCCAATATCTTTCTCAGTTGAAGGTGTCAGGCATGGCTCAGTTGGTAGCACTCTCGCCTCTGAGTCAAAAGGGTGTGGGATAAAGTCCAACTCCAGAGACTTGAGAACAAAATCTAGGTTGACACTTCGGTGCAGTACTGAGGGAACGCTGTACTGTCGGATGAAATGTTAAACCAAGGCCCCATCAGCTATCTCAGGTGGATGTAAAAGATCCCATGGCAATATTTTGAAGACGAGCAGAAGAGATCTTTCAAGGGGAGTCCTAGCCAATATTTATCCCTCAACAAACATCACTAAAACAGATCATCTGGTCATTACCTCTTTGTTGTTTGTGAGACCTTGCTGTTCGCAGCCTGGCTGCCGTGTTTCCTACATTACATCAGTGACTACATTTCAAAAGTACTTCATTGGCTGTAAAGTGCTTTGGGAAGTCCTGAGGTCACGAAAGGCCCTATTTAAATGCAAGTTCTTTCTCTTTTATCTGTGGAAACATACTCCACCGTGAGTCGGCACCTTCAGCAAAACGAGCGAGCAAAGAGAAGAAAACTGGAGCAGAGGAAAACTTAAAAAAATAAATTGGGGCTGCTTCTTTGCTTTTGCTCCTGAAATACACCTTGTGCTGGTTGATCATTATAAATAACAATATAGTTTGTTAATAATCATGGAAAGCTCTGCAGCCCATCTTCGTGGACAGAGAACTGTTAAGAAGCAACAAATTGTGGAGAATAAGGGGAACGTACATATAAAATAAGTTTCTGATTTTAGCCTTATTATTGGGGAAGGAGGTGCAGATGTGAGGACAGCTGATCTCTAAGGAGGAAATAAAAATTGACTGGCTGCTTCACTACATAAGGTAATACAAGAAATAAGGGCAATAAATAGGGCTTTCCTCAAAGTCCAGTGGTAGATAGAAGTATAAGGATAGGGTGAAGAATGTTAGGAAACTAATCAGACAGGCACAAATAGTAAATGAGATTAGAGTTGCAAGGAATGTAGAAAAAATATAAATGGCTTATATATGTTTGTCTAGAGTTATCAAGGAACTTGTAGGGCCTGTTAAAAGCAGTGAAGGGAGGTGGTATCAGGCAAGCAGGAAGTGACAGATAGTCTGAATATTTTCTTTGTGTTGGTGTTTGTATTGATTCCCAGAAGGGAGGGTTGATTTTCCAGGAGATCAGGAGTACATTTTAAGGACAATAGGAATTACTGATAAAGCAATAAACAAAATGTTGAAGGCAATGAAAGTGGATAAGGCCTTAGGGCCAGATAGCAGGCATACAAGGGGACTTAAGGGAATGGTAGATGGGGATCTTTTGGGAATCATTAAAATCTAGAGTTCTACTAAAGGATTGGAGAGAAGAGAACATAAAACCGGTCTTTTAATAAAGACAAAAGGGCTATCCTGGAAATTACAGGCTAATGAACATGACATGTGTCACGAGCAAAATGTTATAGGCTATCCTGAAAAAAGATTTTGTGAACCACTTAGAGGAATGAAGTCATCATGTCAATATGGCTTTATAGGGGGAAGATCCTGCTTGAAAAACCTGTTAGAATTCTTTGAGGGTGTATTGGAGCATGTGGATAAAGGGATCTCTGGACATTGTTTCAACAAGCTTTTTCAGTGCCACATAGGAAATTGGTCCATACGTTAAAACACCCCAGAATAGGTGGATAGTTAATGAAATGGATTGGCAACTGGCTATCAAAGGAGACAGAGGGTTGTTGTACATGTTACTGTGTCAGACTGGCAGGAAGTCATTGCTGGGGTACCACAGATTAGTGCTGGGAACTTTGCTTTTTTTTAATGTCTTATTTGCTCTCGGGATGTGGGCAACACTGGCAAGGCCACATTTATTGCTCATCGGTGTCTGCCCTGAGAAGGCAATGGTGGGCCCTCTTCTTGAGTAGCAATTGTTTGTACAATTGAATGGCTTGTGATGCCACTTCAGAGGGTATTAAGAGTCAACCACGTAGTGTAATGTCACATCTAAGCCAGATTGGGTAGAGGTGGCACATTACCTCCCTTGAACTAGTTTGGTTTTTATGACAAGCTGGCAACTTTCACGGACATCTTCCTGGTACTAGCCCACAATTTACCAGATTTATTGCATTCAGTTTCACATTTTGCCACTATGGGATGTGAACACAAGACCATTGAGTTGCTAGTAAGTAATAAATCAATGATTTGAAAGTTCACGTATATCGATAATTAAGAAGTGGAGATAGAGATAAACATCAAAATTGGTTGATGGCACCAAGCTGAGGAGGGGATGCAAAAGCTCAAAAGCAGGCTGAGCAGGTAAAGAGGGATCCAGGTAGACTGGGAAACTTGACTGAGAACTGGCAAATGAAATTCAATGTCAACAAATCTAGAGTCATGAGTTCAAATCCTGCCACGGCAGCTGGCGAATTTAAATTCAATTAATTAATTAAATTCAATTAATTAAATAAAAAATCTGGAATTAAATTACTAGTATCAGTAATGATGGCCATGAAACTACCGGATTGTCATAAAAACCCATCTGGTTCACTAATGTCCTTTAGGGAAGGAAACCTGCCGTCCTTACCTGGTCTGGCCGATATGTGACTCCAGACCCACAGCAAAGTGGTTGATTCTTAATTGCCCTCTGAAATGGCCTAGCAAGCCACTCAGTTGTAAAATCTCGCTACGAAAAGTCACAATAAGAATAAAACCGGACGGACCACCCGGCATCGGACCACTAGGCACCGGACACGACAACGGCAAAACACCAAGCCCAGTCAACCCTGCAAGGTCCTCCTTACTAACATCTGGGGACTTGTGCCAAAATTGGGAGAGCTGTCCCACAGACTAGTCAAGCAACAGCCTGACATAGCCGTACTTACAGAATCATATCTTTCAGCCAACGTCCCAGACTCTTCCATCACCATCCCTGGGTATGTCCTGTCCCACCGGCAGGACAGACCCACCAGAGGTGGCGGTACAGTGATATATGGTCAGGAGGGAGTGGCCCTGGGAGTCCTCAACATTGACTCTGGACCCCATGAAATCTCATGGCATCAGGTCAAACATGGACAAGGAAACCTCCTGCTGATTACCACCTACCGTCCTCCCTCAGCTGATGAATCAGTCCTCCTCCACGTTGAGCACCACTTGGAGGAAGCACTGAGGGTAGCAAGGGCACAAAATGTACTCTGGGTGGGGGACTTCAATGTCCATCACCAAGAGTGGCTCGGTAGCACCACTACTGACCGAGCTGGCCGAGTCCTGAAGGACATAGCTGCTAGACTGGGCCTGCGGCAGGTGGTGAGCGAACCAACATGAGGGAAAAACTTACTTGACCTCGTCCTCACCAATCTACCTGTCGCAAATGCATCTGTCCATGACAGTATTGGTAGGAGTGACCACCGCACAGTCCTCATGGAGATGAAGTCCCGTCTTCGCACTGAGGACACCATCCAACGTGTTGTGTGGCACTACCACCGTGCTAAATGGGATAGATTCAGAACAGATCTAGCAGCTCAAAACTGGACATCCATGAGGCGCTGTGGGCCATCAGCAGCAGCAGAATTGTATTCCAGCACAATCTGTAACCTCATGGCCCGGCATATTCCTCACTCTACCATCACCAACAAGCCAGGGGATCAACCCTGGTTCAATGAGGAGTGTAGAAGAGCATGCCAGGAGCAGCACCAGGCATACCTAAAAATGAGGTGCCAACCTGGTGAAGCTACAACTCAGGACTACATGCATGCTAAACAGCGGAAGCAACATGCTATAGACAGAGCTAAGCGATTCCACAACCAACGGATCAGATCAAAGCTCTGCAGTCCTGCCACATCCAGTCGTGAATGGTGGTGGACAATTAAACAACTAACAGGAGGAGGTGGCTCTGCAAACATCCCCATCCTCAATGATGGTGGAGTCCAGCACGTGAGTGCAAAAGACAAGGCTGAAGCGTTTGCACCATCTTCAGCCAAAAGTGCCGATTGGATGATCCATCTCAGCCTCCTCCCGATATCCCCACCATCACGGAAGCCAGTCTTCGGCCAATTCGATTCACTCCACGTGATATCAAGAGACGGCTGAGTGCACTTGATACAGCAAAGGCTATGGGCCCCGACAACATCCTGCCTGTAGTGCTGAAGACTTGTGCTCCAGAACTAGCTGCGCCTCTAGCCAAGCTGTTCCAGTACAGCTACAACACTGGCATCTACCCGACAATGTGGAAAATCGCCCAGGTATGTCCTGTCCACAAAAAGCAGGACAAATCCAATCCGGCCAATTACCGCCCCATCAGTCTACTCTCAATCATCAGCAAAGTGATGGAAGGTGTCGTCGACAGTGCTATCAAGCGGCACTTACTCACCAATAACCTGCTCACCGATGCTCAGTTTGGGTTCTGCCAGGACCACTCGGCTCCAGACCTCATTACAGCCTTGGTCCAAACATGGACAAAAGAGATGAATTCCAGAGGTGAGGTGAGAGTGACTGCCCTTGACATCAAGGCAGCATTTGACCGAGTGTGGCACCAAGAAGCCCTAGTAAAATTGAAGTCAATGGGAATCAGGGGGAAAACTCTCCAGTGGCTGGAGTCATACCTAGCACAAAGGAAGATGGTAGTGGTTGTTGGAGGCCAATCATCTCAGCCCCAGGACATTGCTGCAGGAGTTCCTCAGGGCAGTGTCCTAGGCCCAACCATCTTCAGCTGCTTCATCAATGACCTTCCCTCCATCATAAGGTCAGAAATGGGGATGTTCGCTGATGACTGCACAGTGTTCAGTTCCATTCGCAACCCCTCAAATAATGAAGCAGTCCGAGCCTGCATGCAGCAAGACCTGGACACCATCCAGGCTTGGGCTCATAAGTGGCAAGTAACATTCGCGCCAGATAAGTGCCAGGCAATGACCATCTCCAACAAGAGAGAGTCTAACCACCTCCCCTTGACATTCAACGGCATTACCATTGCCGAATCCCCCACCATCAACATCCTGGGGGTCACCATTGACCAGAAACTTAACTGGACCAGCCATCTAAATACTGTCGCTACGAGAGCAGGTCAGAGGCTGGGTATTCTGCGACGAGTTTCTCACCTCCTGACTCCCCAAAGCCTTTCCACCATCTACAAGGCACAAGTCAGGAGTGTGATGGAATACTCTCCACTTGCCTGGATGAGTGCAGCTCCAACAACACTCAAGAAGCTCGACACCATCCAAGATAAAGCAGCCCGCTTGATTGGCACCCCATCCACCACCCTAAACATTCACTCCCTTCACCACCGGCGCACTGTGGCTGCAGTGTGCACTATCCACAGGATGCACTGCAGCAACTCGCCAAGGCTTCTTCGACAGCACCTCCCAAACCCGCGACCTCTACCACCTAGAAGGACAAGAGCAGCAGGCACATGGGAACAACACCACCTGCACGTTCCCCTCCAAGTCACACACCATCCCGACTTGGAAATATATCGCCGTTCCTTCATTGTCGCTGGGTCAAAATCCTGGAACTCCCTTCCTAACAGCACTGTGGGAGAACCGTCACCACACGGACTGCAGCGGTTCAAGAAGGCGGCTCATCACCACCTTCTCGAGGGCAATTAGGGATGGGCAATAAATGACGCCCACATCCCGTGAACGAATAAAAAAAAAAGCAATGAGACTGGGGGGAGATTTTCAACTGCCAGCTGCTCATTTCTCACCCGAACAATGGACAGGTGAAAATTGGGGAGATGGGCTCATCTCGGCCACACTATTGATACCCAAGCTCACATGATGCAATTTTCAGGTGGGCCTGATTCTATGTATTTCACATCGGGTCACCAGCTGTGCCTCTTTGGAGCTATTACAGGAGTAACGTTACAATGCTAATCTCCTACAGTATTTTATAATCTCAAATCCTAAAAAAACCTACAAGGCAACGGTGAGGTGCTTGTCTATAAAGGAGGGGAAGGGATTCAGTGGGACCACCATGTCCTAGCACCAAGTGTTAAACCTGGTGTTCCCTGTGAAAAAAATAATTTCTGGTTTACAGCATAAAAATAAATATGTTTTCAGTGGCTTGGGGATATAAATGGGCGAGCAGCCCACCTGCCTGAAACAGGCATAAAGCTGCTAAAATATGAAAATTGAGGTTCTACACGGCTTGTAAGACCCGCGATTGCAAATTTCAGATTAAAAAAATCGGCGGAGCGTATCCTGTGCACACTCTGCCTAGTTGTACCAAGCATTGAGAAGCTTAAACAGCGGTCCTTAAAAGGACCGCTAGAGGTCACTCACAAAACAGCCCAGGAAACTCTCAGTTTTTTTTCGGTAGGCCTAGAAGAAGCAGGAGTGCTCCCCTTGGGCCCACCATAAAAACTCCGGCCTGCTGCTGGCCCGTTTACGGCCCCCTCAGGATTGCCTCACACACCCCCAGACCTGACCTGTTGGCCAGTTGAACGTGGGAACCAACTGATTTCCCATCCCCCCACAACTGGAGTGCCCGTTTTGCTGCCTACAGCTTGCCATCGGTATTTAAATAAAGCCTGAACCCCAATATGGTTCGGGCCTTCTGACGACGGCTTTGGGTGAACAGCATGATCTGCTTTGCCGACTACACGCCCCTTTTGGGCGGAAGTTGAATTTCTCCTCCTAGGGAAGGAGAATAAACACCGAAAATCTTAGGCCTATGTGTCAGGATCTGACTGCTGGTAGTCTCCTATGCTGATCTTGCCAAAGTATGTAGGGTAATAGGGAGGTTACCTATTTAAATCATGCCAGCAGACACCCATGCCACGAGTGGCATATCACGGATGCTTGCCAGAGGGGAAAGGGCGCAAAATGCGGCGAAGGGTGCCTGCTCCAGAAGGCACAACCCCCCCTCCCCCCCCCCCCCCCCAGAAAGATCCCAGAATTGTGTCTATATCTTCAGAGCTCCAGGCCAAGCCCCAGGACAGGACCCCCTGGTGAATCTCATATTTGATGGTCAGCTGATTTCACTCAGCGTACCTGCCTGCCAATGTTCCACAAGAGGACAAGGAAACTCTCAACTTGGGAGTCCACTACCTGGGGATCTTATTGACATAGTCAGGATCTTTAAGGATATCAAGGAGTTGAACCCTGAGAATCCGTGCCTCCAAGAACAACAATTAGAGAGCATGGGATGAACTCAGAAGCGGGAAGATGAATGGCCGGATCAGATGTAATTCTGTCATACAAAGGATGGTGAATGTTTGGAATGGACTGCACAGGAAGATAAAGGCTGATATAGAATCATAGAAAAGTTACAGCATGGAAAGAGGCCATTCAGCCCATCGAGTCCATGCCAGCTCTATGCAAGAACAATCCAGCTAGTCCCACTCCCCCGCCCTATCCCCGTAACCCTGCAAATTTTTTCCTTTCAAGTCATTATCCAGTTCTCTTTTGAAGGTCATGATTAAATCTGCCTCCACCACCCCCTCGGGCAGATCATTCCAGATCCTAACCACTCGCTGTGTAAAAAAGATTCTCCTCATATCACCTTTGGTACTTTTGCCAATCACCTTAAACCTATGTCCTTTGTTTCTTGACCCTTCCGCCAATGGGAACAGTTTCTCTCTATCTACTCTGTCTAGACCCTTCATGATTTTGAATACCTCTATCAAATGTCCTCTCAACCGTCTCTGTTCCAAGGAGAACAACCCCAGGCTCTCTAGTCTATCCATGTAACTAAACTCTCTTGTCCCTGGAATCATTCTAGTAAACCTCTTCTGCGCTTTCTCTAAGACCTTCTCATGTTTCCTAAAATGCGGTGCCCAGAACTGGACACAATACTCCAGTTGTGGCCAAACCAGTGTTTTATAAAGGTTCATCATGACTTCCTTGCTTTTGTACTCTATGCCTCTATTTATAAAGCCCAGAATCCGTATGCTTTTTTAATCACTTTCTCAATCCGCCCTGCCACCTTCAACGATTTGTGTACATATACTCCCAGATCTCTCTGTTCCTGTACCCCTTTTAGAATTGTGCCCTTTAGTTTATATTGCCCTTCCTTATTCTTCCTACCGAAATGTATCACCTCGCATTTTTCTGCGTTAAATTTCATCTGCCATGTGTCCGCCCATGCCACCAGCCTGTCTATATCCTCTTGAAGTCTATCACTATCCTCCTCACTGTTCACTACACATCCAAGTTTTGTGTCATCTGCAAATTTGGAAATTGTGCCCTGTACATCCAAGTCCAAGTCATTAATCTATATCAAGAGAAGCAGTGGTCCTAGTACTGACCCCTGGGGAACACCACTGTATACCTCCCTCCAATCCGAAAAACAGCCGATCACCACTACTCTCTGTTTCCTGTTACTTATTCAATTCTGTATCCATGCTATCAACCTGACATCTGTCATACACCCCTTTTTTCTGTTTCATCTTACTCTGTATCTCTTTTGTCATCCAGGGAGCTCTGGCATATTTGCCCTACCTTTCTCCCTCGTGGGAATGTACCTTGACTGCACCTGAACCATCTCCTCTTTAAAGGCCGCCCATTATTCAATTACAGTTTTGCCTGCCAATCTTTGATTCCAATTTACTTGGGCCAAATCTGTTTTCGTCCCACTGAAATTGGCCCTCCTCCAATTGAGTATTTTTGCCTTACAGTGGTCCATGTCATTTTCCATAGCTATTCTAAACCTTATGATACTATGATCACTGTTCCCTAAATGTTCCCCCACAGACACTTGCTCCACTTGACCAGCTTCATTCCCCAAAACCAAGTCCAGCAATGCCTCCTTCCTTGTTGGACTGGAAACGTACTGGTCAAGAAAGTTCTCCTGAACACACCTCAAAAATTCCTCCCCCTCTTTGCCCCTTATATTATTACTAGCCCAGTCTATATTAGGATAGTTGAAGACCCCCGTTATCACTACTCTATGGCTTTTGCACCTCTCTGTAATTTCCCTGAAAATTTGCTCTTCTATCTCCTTCCCACTTGTTGGTGGCCTATAGAATACACCCAGTAATGTAATGACACCTGTTTTGTTTCTTAACTCTAACCAAATAGATTGTTTCCTTGACCCCTCCAGGACATCCTTTCTCTCCAGTGCTGCAATATTCTCCTTAATTAACACTGTCACCGCCTCCCCTCCTTTCTTCCCTTCCCTGTCTTTCCTGAACACTTTGGGCTCGATTTTAAATGTAAATTGCGGGTGCGTTGGGAGTGGGGGGGCTGCGAAAATTGCAGAAATGCAGAGCGGGTTTGGAAGCCGGCTCCAACCCACCAACTTCCGAGTTCCCCACAGACGCACCTGTGTCCTGCCGGCAATTAAAGCCATCGGGATGATAGTTAAAGAACCAAATGTACCTCGTACTTAAGGCTCTTTACTTGTGACATATTAAGTAGTTAGAACGATTTTTAACTTACTTGAGCGGCTTTCCCAAGGCTTCTGATTCGCGCCTGGGAAGGACTGGATCAGACAAAAATAAATGAAATAAAGTAAATAACAAACCATTGCACAAAGTTAAAACACAAAATCAACCTACCGTTCCACCCTGCTCCAATGTCCGATGTCTCCCTCTGCAATGTCCCTCTCAGCCCCCAATGTCTCCCTTTCCGATCTCCCCCTCTTCCCCCCCCGATGTCCCCCAGATCTTCCCCTTCCCCTCCGATGTCCTCCGAATCTTCCACTCTCCCCCCCTGATCTTCCCCTCTCCCCGCCAATCTTCCCCTCTCCCTCCCCGATCTTCCCCTCTCCCCGCCAATCTTCCCCTCTCCCCGCCGATCTTCCCCTCTCCCCGCCGATCTTCCCCTCTCCCCCCCCGATCTTCCCCTCCGCCCCCCCCCCCCAATCTTCTGTTCCAGCGCCGAATGGCGTCTCTCTCTCTCTCTCTTTCCCTCCCCCCCCAACCCCGTGTTGCAGCTCCCGTCGATGGTTGCCAGGCACAAAACCCAGAAAGAACTTTAATCACCATCAATTACGTTGCGATCGTGTCAAAAATGGTAAGTTTTTTGTATTCGGATTTGCCACACGCACGTTCAACCCCCCCACCCCCACCCCCTGGCCAACCCGTCACCATTTCAAAATTGAGCCCCTTATATCCAGGAATATTTAGTACCCAATCCTGCCCTTTTTTGAGCCAGGTCTCCGTTATCGCCACAACATCATATTCCCATGTGGCTATTTGCACCTGCAGCTCACCAGCCTTGTTTACTACGCTTTGTGCATTTACACACTTGCACTGTAAACCAATCTTAGACTTTCTCATACTCTCTCTTAGCCTGATCCCACCTAATACCATACTATTTCTTATTCTCTCCCAATCCTTTGTGCACCTGGTTTCTCCTTTCCAATGCTACATCCTGGTGCCCAACCCCCTGCCAAATTAATTTAAATCCTTCACCACAGAACAAGCGAACCTCCCCGCGAGAACATTGGTCCCAGCTCCGTCGAGCCCCATCTGGCCTGTGCAGGTCCAACCTCCTCCAGAACTGATCCCAATGCCCCAGGAATCTAAAGCCCTCCCTCCTGCACCATTTCTCCAGACACCATTCATCTGCTCTATCCTTCTATTTCTATATTCGCTAGTGTGTGGCGCCGGGAGTAATCCGGAGATTACTACCTTTGAGGTCCTGCTTGTTAATCTCTTTCCTAACTCCTTAAAATCTGCCTGCAGGACCTCATCCCTCTTTCTACCTATGTCGTTGGTGCTGATATGGACCATGACCTCTGGCTGTTCACCCTCCCCCTCCAGAATGTTCTGTAGCCGCTCAGTGACATCCTTGACCCTGGCACCAAGGGGGCAACGTACCATCCTGGAATCACATCTGCGGCCGCAGAAACGCATGTCTGTTCCCATAGCTATAGAATACCCTATCACTCTTGCTCTCCTGACCTTCCTCCTCCCTCCCTGTTCAGCTGAGCCACCCATGGTGCTATGGTCTTGGCTCTGGCTGCACTCCCCAGAAGAACCCTCTCCCTCATCATTATCATTAATATTAAGAGGGAGCTGGACAGGCATTTGGCAAGAAAATAGAAAGAAAGAAAGACTTGCATTTATATAGCACCTTTCATGACCTCAGGACGTCCCAAAGCACTTTACAACCACTGAAGTACTTTTTTGAAGTGTAGTCACTGTTGTAATGTAGGAAATGCAGCAGCCAAATTGCATACAGCAAGGTCCTACAAACAGCAATGTGATAATGACCGGTTAATCCATTTTTAGGTGTTGGTTGAGGGATAAATATTGGCCAGGACACTGGGGAGAACTCCCCTGCTCTTCTTCAAGATAGCACCATGGGATCTTTTACATCCACCTGAGAGGGCAGAAGGGGCCTCGGTTTAACATCTCATCAGAAAGGTGGCACCTCCGACAATACAGCATTCCCTCAGTCTTGCACTGGAGTGTCAGCCTGGATTTTATACTCAAGCGTCTAGGAGTAGGACCTGAACCCACAACCTTCTGGCTCAGAGGCGAAAGTGCTACCACTGAGCCACGGTCAAGCAACTGAGGGATGTAGATAGTGAACTGTGTATTCTGTTTGTGCACATTCTATGTTCCTATACCTCTTACATGTTTCCTTAGAAAATTGTCACACAAAGGTTTTTGGCAGGGGCCTTGAAGGAGGTTGTCTATCTGCTTTTACATCTGTGGTATTGTGCACATGATGGGGATCTCCATAATGGAGGGAAGAAACAGAACATAAATTGTAGGAAGAGGATGATCTGAGAAATAAAGTGCTGCATTGTTTCTAAAGGAGCAGAGGAACTGACCTGACAGTATGCACCAGCAGAAATATATAGCACATGGGGGAAATTTCATTTCAATATATAAATGAACTCTTTTTGCCCCACTGCTAATTGAGTCCCTAGCCTTTCTTCCCCGTGTTAATGCAGAATCCGTCTCCATATCTTTCTTTTTTTCCTGAACAGCTGCACAGCTACTGTCGATGAACGAAAAAATCTGTTTCTTTATTTAGACAGCGATTTGTCAAATTCTTTCCATAAATGCCTTCAGAGTGCTGCTGGATGCACTAAACCTCACAGAAAGATGTGAAAATCCCTGTGCTTATATAATAAAAAAATTAATTTATGATCATCCTGGGAATAGGAGTTAATCTGCCCCCCGAGAGGCTTGCTCTAGTGAAACCTGTGCTTGTGGGAGCTTGCTGGGCCCAAAAGGCAACTGAATGGCATCACACTACAGAGACCCTCTACAGAAACAGATGCTAATTTAATGCAAGAATGACTGCCTTTGACAGTCTCTAACTAGGGCCAACTGTCTCCAAACACACATGTTCAAATCAGTTCCATTGGGCTGTTAGATAGCACTAACAGTTTACTGACAAACTAACCTCTAAAGACTGTGGTGATATCAGAGACTGAATTGCACTTTGTTTGTTAAAACATTTTACTTTTTTAAAATTTCATTTCATTTATTGTGTTTGTGTTTAATTCATTTTTAAGATAAGCCTACCATTCTCAAGTCAGTCCCCTGCTTGCAGCCTGTTCCAATATATTCTGTAAATGGCAGCTAGAGGATGAATGGGATCTGGCCAAATTGACTTACCCCACCATCAATTTTGCCTTTCAGACTTTAACTGTGAGGTAAGGTCTGACTTCCACTCAACACCCCATGGCTGAGGTGGTGAGCTTGCTGAATGGGGAAATTGTAGCATGAGCCCATTTGTTCTACTACTCCATGCTACAGCTCATTAATATACCAGCACACATGTGGACCAATATAGATATTTTTATTTGTTGTTGATTCTTCACAGAAACTTCTCACTACTGGGCACCATCCTTCAGATAAGAAGCCAGGGTGGTCCAGCCTATGAATTTCTCCATGACTGCATCAGTGTCTGAATATGGAAGCAATGTGGCACTCATTATCTTACCATAATGTGCACTCCATACTGGAACCCATCTCAAAAAATGATGGTATCCGCACCGCATAGTACCAAGAATATTGATGGTGTCCTGCACGAGGGCCTTGAGCTTTCACCTAGGTATCTCAAATTTTAAAACTATCATTATAGTGCTGCAGATGTGCTATACAGAGCAATAAATATTACAGTCAATGATTTACACTGATCATTATGTAATACAAGATTAGTGCCAGTGGTTCACATTAGATAATTGTGCATAATTGTAGTATGTACATACAGTGTGTCGTTGATGCTGTTATTGTACTTAAATATAATGTAGACCACTAATAGTAACACTGCTTTGTACAAATAGTGTGAATGGCAGACACTGTATTAATGTAAACATGTACAACATGAATCGCTGTTATTGATTCCATTTCTACCTGTCCTAGTGTACCCAGTACATTTCATTACCCTCAGGGCCACCTCCAGGCATGACTGAAACCATCCTGTTCAGATCACACCAGAAATTTTGCCCCTTAGCCCCTGATTCCTTTTCCCCTTCCTGCTCGTTCAGGCTGAATCCAAACTTGGTACTCCATTCCATTTCAGACACCATATTCAGTCCATCACCTTCCACCTTCAAAATATTCTATGCCTCTATCCTTAAATCATCCCTCCCACAGCTTAAACCTCATCCATCCCTTCATCACCTCCAGGGCTAATTTTCCCAATGTTGTCATCACTGGCCTCCCAACTTTCAACCTAAAAAATCTCCAACTCATTCAGAACTTCACCACTTGCATCTTATCCCATTCTAAGCCCAAGTCACCTATTACAATCCATTGACTTCCCTGAGTTCCACTGGCTCCACATCCCTCAGTAGATATTTTTCAAAATCATTGTCCACTCTGCCTCTGCACCCTCCTCCAGCTAGCCATGCCTGCTTGTTCTCCCTGCTTTTCTGACTCTAGTCTAGTGTGCAGTTCCTCTCCCACTGCTCCACAATCGAGGGCAAAGCTCTCAGCCATCTCTCACTTGCACTCTGAAATTCTCTTCCCAAATCCCTCTTCCTGCCTCACTTTAAAACGCTTCCCTAAAATTTAACTTTTTATCTGCACATTTTGTCATTTTCGTTAATCCTGTTAGATCAAACCCCCCTCTTAGAATGTTTAGAACCATAAAAGTTTACAGCACAGAAGAAGGCCATTTGGCCCATCTGTATGTGTGGCTCTTTGCTAAAACAATCCAAAACTAATCCCACTGTCACACAATCTTGCTGTATCCCTGTATCTTCCTCTGCTTCAAATGTTTATCCAGGTTTGCTAAGTTACATGTATGCATGTGCAAATTGCTATTGTCAATGACAAACTGTGTGAATCACTTGCACCTTATTGTACTAATGACATTGTGAGTCACTGACTGTGTTATATTAACAAATAATGTGAATCGCTGGCAATGTGTTGTATTAATATACAGTGTGAATTACTATCACTGCGTTGCATTAATGTCTAGTGTGAATCACTAACATTGTATCATATTAATGTACATTGTGAACTACTGACACTATATTGTACTAACATACAGTGTGAATCACTGGCATTGTGCTATTGCATAAATGTGCAACAACAACAACTTGCATTTATACAGCATCGTTAACGTAGTAAAACATCCCAAGGCACTTCACAAGAGCGTTATCAAATAAATATCAACAGGGTGTGAGCCTCACCCCTCCCTACCTCTGTAATTGCACCAATACCACAACTTCCTAAATTCTAACTCTGGCCTTTTGTGCAACCCCTTCCTTCACCCCACCATTAGCGGGGTTGCCTTCTGACACCTACGTCCCATGCTCTGGAATTTGTTCCCTAAATCTCTCAACCTCCCTCCCCTTTAAAATACTACTTAAAATCCACTTTGCTGACCAAGCTATTGGTCACACCTGCTAATATTTCCTTTATTGACTTGGCATTCAGTTTTTCCTTACTCCTCTGTGAAATGCCTTGGGACATTTTTTTATATTAAAAGTGTTGTATAGATACATGCTGTTGTTGTTGCTGCTAAAGTACATTGTAAATCAATGATACTGTTATTGTACTAATGTGCAGCATAAATCACTGACACTGTTAGAGTACTAATGTATAGTGTGAATCACTGACACTATCACTGCTAATGTACAGTGTGAATCACTGACACAGTGACTGTGCTAATGTACAGTGTGAATCACTGACACAGTGACTGTGCTAATGTATAGTGTGAATCACTGACACGGTAACTGTGCTAATGTACAGTGTGAATCACTGACACGGTGACTGTGCTAATGTATAGTGTGAATCACTGACACAGTGACTGTGCTAATGTATAGTGTGAATCACTGACACAGTGACTGTGCTAATGTACAGTGTGAATCACTGACACGGTGACTGTGCTAATGTATAGTGTGAATCACTGACACGGTGACTGTGCTAATATATAGTGTGAATCACTGACACAGTGACTGTGCTAATGTACAGTGTGAATCACTGACACGGTGACTGTGCTAATGTACAGTGTGAATCACTGACACGGTGACTGTGCTAATGTATAGTATGAATCACTGACACGGTGACTGTGCTAATGTACAGTGTGAATCACTGACACGGTGACTGTGCTAATGTATAGTGTGAATCACTGACACGGTGACTGTGCTAATGTACAGTGTGAATCACTGACACGGTGACTGTGCTAATGTATAGTGTGAATCACTGACACGGTGACTGTGCTAATGTATAGTGTGAATCACTGATATTGTTATTGTGCTAATATATAGTGTGAATCACTGACACGGTGACTGTGCTAATGTATAGTGTGAATCACTGATATTGTTATTGTGCTAATATATAGTGTGAATCACTGACACGGTGACTGTGCTAATGTATAGTGTGAATCACTGACACGGTGACTGTGCTAATATATAGTGTGAATCACTGACACGGTGACTGTGCTAATGTATAGTGTGAATCACTGACACGGTGACTGTGCTAATGTATAGTGTGAATCACTGACACTGTCACTGTGCTAATATATAGTGTGAATCACTGACACAGTGACTGTGCTAATGTATAGTGTGAATCACTGATATTGTTATTGTGCTAATATATAGTGTGAATCACTGACACGGTGACTGTGCTAATGTACAGTGTGAATCACTGACACGGTGACTGTGCTAATGTACAGTGTGAATCACTGACACGGTGACTGTGCTAATGTACAGTGTGAATCACTGACACGGTGACTGTGCTAATGTACAGTGTGAATCACTGACACGGTGACTGTGCTAATGTATAGTGTGAATCACTGACACGGTGACTGTGCTAATGTACAGTGTGAATCACTGACACGGTGACTGTGCTAATGTATAGTGTGAATCACTGACACGGTGACTGTGCTAATGTATAGTGTGAATCACTGACACGGTGACTGTGCTAATGTATAGTGTGAATCACTGATATTGTTATTGTGCTAATATATAGTGTGAATCACTGACACGGTGACTGTGCTAATGTATAGTGTGAATCACTGACACGGTGACTGTGCTAATATATAGTGTGAATCACTGACATGGTGACTGTGCTAATGTATAGTGTGAATCACTGACACGGTGACTGTGCTAATATATAGTGTGAATCATTGACACTGTCACTGTGCTAATATATAGTGTAAATCACTGACACGGTGACTGTGCTAATGTATAGTGTGAATCACTGACACGGTGACTGTGCTAATATATAGTGTGAATCACTGACATGGTGACTGTGCTAATGTATAGTGTGAATCACTGACATGGTGACTGTGCTAATGTATAGTGTGAATCACTGACATGGTGACTGTGCTAATGTATAGTGTGAATCACTGACACGGTGACTGTGCTAATATATAGTGTGAATCACTGACATGGTGACTGTGCTAATGTATAGTGTGAATCACTGACACGGTGACTGTGCTAATGTATAGTGTGAATCACTGACACTATCACTGTGCTAATATACAGTGCAAATCACTGACACGGGGTTCTTATTCTAATGTACAGTGTAAATCACTGACACTGTCACTGTGCTAACATACAGTGTAAATCACTGACACGGTTCTTGTCCCAATATACAGTGCAAATCACTGACACGGTTTTTGTCCTAATGTACAGTGTAAATCACGGACACTGTCCTTGTGCTAATGTACAGTGTGAATCATTGACACTTTTATTGTGCTAATGTACAGTGTGAATCATTGACACTTTTACTGTGCTAATGTACAGTGTGAATCATTGACACTTTTACTGTGCTAATGTACAGTGTGAATCATTGACACTTTTACTGTGCTAATGTACAGTGTGAATCATTGACACTTTTACTGTGCTAATGTACAGTGTGAATCATTGACACTTTTACTGTGCTAATGTAGAGTGTGAATCATTGACACTTTTACTGTGCTAATGTACATTGTGAATCATTGACACTTTTACTGTGCTAATGTACAGTGTGAATCATTGACACTTTTACTGTGCTAATGTACATTGTGAATCATTGACACTTTTACTGTGCTAATGTACAGTGTGAATCATTGACACTTTTACTGTGCTAATGTACAGTGTGAATCATTGACACTTTTACTGTGCTAATGTACATTGTAAATCATTGACACTTTTACTGTGCTAATGTACAGTGTGAATCATTGACACTTTTACTGTGCTAATGTACAGTGTGAATCATTGACACTTTTACTGTGCTAATGTAGAGTGTGAATCATTGACACTTTTACTGTGCTAATGTACAGTGTGAATCATTGACACTTTTACTGTGCTAATGTACATTGTGAATCATTGACACTTTTACTGTGCTAATGTACAGCATAAATCATTGACACTTTTACTGTGCTAATGTACAGCATAAATCATTGACAGGTGATGTAATTGATCCACTGACTATTAATACAGTTCAACCAAGGCCAGTTTGGGGCAGGTCGTGGATTATGCATATCACGGTGGTGGGGGCGGGGGGAGTTAGTTTAAATGTGTCTTCAGTAAATAAATAAAAAATACAGTTTTGGGATTTTGAACATGTTGGCCCCAAACCCATTTCGCATCAATGTTTCAACCAGATGCTGTTAACTACTAAGTTTGGGAGATTTGTCTTTAATAATGTAATTATTTTTATACCGTGTGCAAACACTAAATGACAAATATGTTGAAATATTAATATCTCAGTATGAGAATGCATAAACAGATTAAAGAGCTCCAGTTCTGGAGAAGAATAAATGTCCCACATGATAAACATACTCAATCAATTAATGGACAATGATAATCCTCTTTAAATATTAATGATTCAAAGTCTCAGCACTATATATTTAAAATATTGGTCACTTACAGGAAGAAAATCAGTTTGAGACTATCCTAAAGTGATGAAAAGAGAATAATCAGATGAAATGGAGCAAATTTGGAAAAAGATTATGCAGATTAGTGTCACTGGAAGTGTTTTGAGAAGTGCCTGACTGATCCATCGTAGCGTGGAAAGAGATTAAATTTGATCTCTCATTAAATTCATCAATAACATGGGAAACTGAGCCAGTGAAGAAGAGAGAGTAATTCCTGTCGGCATTTGATATGGTTTGATGTGATTAGTGGGTGGTAAAGGGTGTTGGGGGGGTGGGGGTGACGATATGGCAGCTGTTTATTTCCAGACATCCAGGTGTGTTCAGATTGCTTCCAGTCATTCAGAAAAAGATTGCTGACTAAAAGATGTTCCGTGGCTCTTACCATGTTTAACACAAGCTTTTATGTCTGAGCCTTTGTTTTTCAGTAATTCAAAGCTCAATTCCAAAACAAAGTAGGTGATATACATTTTTTTGAGAGGGGATAGTTTTGTACTCTTCTGGTTGAGGCACGTCATGGAATTTTTTTTCCCCATACTTAAGTCAGGTGCATTATTGGTTATACACAAAGCAATATTACCTCTACCCTGTATACTGCTCCAACAATGGGAGGAAGAATTTCTCCAGTAAGATTCCACATGTACGCAGATAATACCCAGCTCTACCTCACCATCACCTCTCTCAACCCCTCCATCGCATCTGATTTGTCACACTGCTTGTCCAAAATGCAGTATTGGATGAACGGAAATTTCTTCCAATTAAATATTGGGAAGACCGAAGCCATGTTCCTCGGCTAAAACCACAATCTCCGTTCCCTTGCCACCGATCCTATCCCCCTACCAAGTCACTGTCTCAGGCTGAACCAGACTGTTCACAACCTCAGTGTCCTATTTGATCTTGAGATCAGCTTCCGATCCTATATCCTCTCCATCACTAAGACCGCCTAATTCCACCTCTGTGACATCATCCATCTCCACCCCTGCTTCAGCCCATCTGCTGCTGAAACCCTAATATATGATTTTGTTACCACCAGATTTGACTATTCCAATGCTCTCCTGGCCGGCCTCCCATATTCCACCCTCCATAAACTTGAGCTCATCAAAAACTCTGCTGCCCGTATCCTAACTCGCACCAAATCCCGTTCACCCATCACCCCTGTGTTTGCTGACCTACATTGGCTCCTGGTCCAGCAACGCCTCGAATTTAAAATTCTCAGCCTTGTCTTCAAATCCCTTCATGGCCTCGTCCCTCCCTATCTCTGTAACCTCCTCCAGCCCTACAACCCTCTGCGATCTCTGCATTCCTCCAATTCTGGCCTCTTGTGCATCCCCGATTTCCTTTGCCCCACCACTGGCGGCTGTGCCTTCAGCTGTCTAGGCCCTAAGCTCTGGAATTCCTTCCGTAAACCTCTCTGTCTCTCTATCTCTCTCTCTCTCCTCCTTTAGGACGCTCCTTAAAACCTACCTCCTTGACCAAGCTTTTAGTCACCTGTCCTTATATGGCTCAGTGTCAAATTTTGTCTGATAACGTTCTTGTGAAGGTCCTTGGGACATTTTACTAAATTAAAGGCACTACATAAATGCAAGTTGTTGTAGTTGTTGTTGTGTACACAGTGACATAATAAATTTTTCAAGAAGAACAGCTTTGTGTTAATAGGATACTTTCAATAAATGGCCAGTAATCACTTCTAAATCATTTTCCTTTTACATCTTTGTTAATGGTCAGCTGATCATTGTGTATACACATTTCACTTCTGTGCATAACCTTGCTTTTATCTATATTAAAATCTATGTTCCATTCCTTAATCCATTCACTTTTTTATTATTTATTCTCAGGATGTGGCCGATGCTGGCAAGGCCACATTCATTGCCCGTTTCTAGTTGCCCTAAAGGTATTGGTGGGTCTTCTTCATCTTGAACTGCTGTAGTCATTGTGGTGATGGTTCTGTTTTGTAGCAGCTGTTTATACACTGCTAACCCATTTGAGAGGGCATTAAGAATCATCACATATTAATCTTAAATTGGTTCAGATCCCTTTGGATGTTACCAATCCCTTAACTTCATCACCTCATCGCATAACTTGATGTCATCAGCAAATATTATAGTATATTACATTAATACATGTAGAAAGCCAGAGCAATTCTTTGCCTAATGTACCTTAATATGACCCTCATTAGAGCTATCCTCACTGCACCAATGTGACATTTCCATTTCCAATACAATTCATTATTGTGTTTTTGTTTAAGTGAAACTGCCAGTTTAATGGCAATTAGTGCCAAATTATTAGCTTACATCCACTAAAATCTGGGTTGAGACTGCCCCAATATCTTTTCATTCTACATTCTTGCAGCTGGGAAAGATGACAATCTCATGATGAATCTAGACCCAGGATGTGAGAGGAGTGTTCTAACCTATTGTGCTACCAATACCCTTTTATAATTCATTCTCTATGTAACCTCCAGGATAGATTTACCTCTTGTGTGGTTGCTCCCCTGACTACTGCTGATTTGCCAGGGTCAATGCTACCAACATAATTTTGCCAGGCACTCAGCAGTGCTTCTGCCATCACCGGGTTGACCGCCCTTAGTGGGGCAGAGAGGGAAATGGCGGTGATACCTGTCACATGACAAGTGGCCCTGGCAGAAGACCAAAAAGTTAAACTTGGAAAGAATTTTTTTAATCTTTTGCCTTTCCTACAACAATCAAACACTATCCCTTTAAAGTTTCAATCTCTCCCTCTGCACCTTGACAGCCCTGGACACAAGAAATGCATTGGCATTCCTAACGTCCAATATTGCTATGGTGTAAATGACAGGAACTAGAGGAGCCAGCTTAACTGTAAAGGAAAATCTGCCCTTCCATCTCTCTGATATCTATCATTTTGATTCTGTTAGATTTGATAAATTAAACATTTCTGTCGCTAATCATCAACACTGACCTCTGTCCTCATTCCCATTCCTTCTATCCAATCTTGCTCTGTTACTCCTGTAACATCAATGGATAGAAGAGTCTCCAATTCAGCCAAGTTTAGTGTTCATGTGGTTATTAAAGTGCCCCTGATCCCATCTCTTCACTCCATACTCAACCTGGACAGATTGATAATCCCACTAATAATTCATCCCAAGATGACAACCTCTGTATAGAGGCAAATTCTTTCTTTTCTCTTCAATGGACAGAATTTGCAAAGAAAGAACTTGTATTTATATATATAATGCCTTTCACATCGTCAGGACTTCCCAAAGCATTTCACAGTCAATGAAGTGCTTTTGAAATGTATCCCTGTTGTAATGTAAGCAAATGCAGCAGCTAATTTGTGCACAGCAAGGTCCCACAAATAGAAATGAGATAAATAACCAGATAATCTGTTTTAGTGATGTTTGTTGAGGAATAAATGTTGGTGAGGACACCAGAAGAACTCTTCACACTCAGCATGACAACCTAGTGTAGCATTGCGCTACCACTCATCTGCTACTGCTTACCCTTGCCAGTACATGCTAATCTTTGTCTTTCTTCCCTTTTTCTGAGTCCTTTGGATGACTCAGGCCCTGTATGCGTACAGACTGAGGGGAAGAAACCTTCCCTAAGATGCACCATCACTTGCTCCCACCCTTCCAAGCACCAGCACAAAAATCAATACCGTGCAGTATTGATAGTGCACTAGGTGAGCAGAAATGAGCAGGCACAGGTGCAAAGGACAGCCCAGGAAATGGTTCATTGGAGGGCAAGCTCATGTCCTAGATCTGCTGAAGAGAACTGAGATGCAGGCTTTAGGGGCCCAGCCTTTTAAAAAAAGGTGCTTTCTCTACAACAACAATTTTAGGAACAAAGGAACTGGAGGAGCATGCCATTCAGTCCCTCGATCCATTCATTTAGATCAACTCCATTTACCTGCCTTAGCTCTATATCCCTAGATAGCCTTGCCTAACAAAAATCTATTGATCTGTCTTGAAAGCTCCAATTGTCCCAGCGTCCAGAACTTTTGGGGGAGAGAATTCCAGATTTCTACTATTCTTTGTGTGAAAAAGTGGTTCCTGATTTCCCTCCTAAATGGCCTGGCTCTGATTTTAAGATTATGTCCCCTCGTTCTTGATTCCCCCTCTAGAGGAAATAGTTTCTTTGTATCCACCCTATCAAATCCTTTTAACATTTTAAGCACCTTGATCAGATCACCCCGCAATCTTCTATACTCAAGGGAATACAAGCCAAGTTTATGCAACCTGTCCTCATAAGTTAACCCTCTAAGGCTTGGAATCATAATGTTGAATCTGCGCTGCACCCCCTCCATAGCCAATATAACCTTCCTGAGGTTCGGTGCCCAAAACTGAACGCAGTACTCCAGATGGGGTCTGCTCAATGCATTGGACTGCCTGCCAGGAAGCTTCTGCAACATCAGAAAGTGTGAAGGAGATCACTACCAGCTTGTGTGGAGGTCTCACACTTGGCCTTCAATCATGGAGCGTGTGGTCACTTCAGTGGACACTGCAACTGGACCCTCTTTGTAAGAGGCAGCAGGCCTGATATTAGCAAAGTTTTCTGCCTCACTTCAAGCGAAGTCACGATGGCGGAGTGCGAGCAGCTCTGAGGAAATTCCTCACCTAATTCAAGATACTGTCCATCTGTTTCTGTAGTCCAGGTGGCCTGATCCTATTCCTCAACAAACATCACTAAAACAGATTATCTGGTCATTTATCTCATTTCTATTTGTGGGACCTTGCTGTGCACAAATTAGCTGCTGCATTTGACTACATTACAACAGGGATACATTTCCTGGTGTCCTGGTCAACACCTCCTCCACCAACAGCGCACTGTGGCTGCAGTATGCATGATCTACAGGATGCATAGAAGCATGGGAACATAGGAACAGGAGTTGGCCATTAAGCCCCTGTTCCGCCATTCAATTAATTCTTGGCTGATCTGTATCTTAACTCCATCTACTCGCCTTGATTCTATAACCCTTAATACCCTTGCCTAAAAAAAATCTATCAATTGCCAAAGGAACCGTAGCTGGGATGAAGAGAATTTTTTTATGCAGCGAGTTGTCATAAACTGGAATGCATTGCCTGAAAGGATGGTGAAAGTAGATTCAATAGCAACTTTCAAAAGGGAATTGGATAAATACTTGAAAAGGAAAAATTTGCAGGGCTATGGGGGAAGAGCAGAGGAGTGGGACTAATTGGATAGCTCTTTTAAAGAGACAGCACAGACAAGAAAGGCCGAATAGCTTCCTTCTGTGTTGTATGATTCTATGATTCTACGATCTCAGTTTTCATTCCATTCTGGAATTCTCTACCTAACACCATTATGGGGGCTGCATCACCACAAAGAATACAGTGGTTCAAGGAGAAGACCCACCACCACTTTCTCAGGGCAACTAGGGATGTGCAATAACTGCAGCCTTGCCAGTGTCACCCACATTCTGAGAACATATTTTTAACAATCTACCTTCAATACTGCTCTGCATGACTGAATAATAAACATTGTGAACTGAGTTGGTAGACATCAAGGCAGCATTTGACCAAGTGTGGTGTCAAGGAGCCCTAGTAAAATTGAAATCAATGGGAATCGGGGGAAAACTCTCCAGTGGCTGGAGTCATACCTAGCACAAAGGAAGATGGTAGTGGGTGTTGGAGGCCAATCATCTCAGCCCCAGGACATTGCTGCAGGAGTTCCTCAGGGCAGTGTCGTAGACCCAATCATCTTCAGTTGCTTCATCAATGACCTTCCCTCCATCATAAGGTCAGAAATTGGAATGTTCGCTGATGATTGCTCAGTGTTCAGTTCCATTCGCAACCCCTCAGATGATGAAGCAGTCCGTGCCCGCATGCAGCAAGACCTGAACAACATCCAGGCTTGGGCTGATATGTAGCAAGTAACATTTGCACCAGACAAATGCCAGGCAATGACCATCTCCAACAAGAGAGAGTCTAACCACTTTCCCTTGACATTCAATGGCATTACCATCACTGAATCCCCCACCATCAACATCCTGGGGGTTACCATTGACCAGAAAGTTAACTGGACCAGCCACATAAATACTGTAGCTACAAGAGCAGGTCAGAGGCTGGCTCTGCAGCAAGTGACTCACCTACTGACTCCCCAAAGCCTTTCCACTATCTACAAGGCATAAGTCAGGAGTGTGATGGAATACTCTCCACTTGCCTGAATGAGTGCAGCTCCAACAACACTCAAGAAGCTCGACACCATCCAGGACAAAGCAGCCCGCTTGATTGGCACCCCATCCACCACCCTAAACATTCACTCCCTTCACCACCAACGCACAGTGGCTGCAGTGTATACCATCTACAGGATGCATTGCAGCAACTCGCCAAGGCTTCTTCAACAGCACCTCCTAAACCTGCGACCTCTATCACCTAGAAGGACAAGGGCATCAGGTGCATGGGAACACCACCACCTGCACGTTCCCCTCCAAGTCACACACCATCCCGACTTGGAAATATATCGCCGTTCCTTCATCGTCGCTGGGTCAAAATCCTGGAACTCTCTACCTAACAGCACTGTGGGAGAACCTTCACCACACGGACTGCAGCAGTTGAAGAAGGCAGCTCACTACCACCTTCTCAAGGGCAATTAGGGATTGGTAATAAATGCTGGCCTTGCCAGCGACGCCCACATCCCATGAATGAATAAAACAAATGGAGATAATGTTGGCTTTGTTATGTTTTTAATTTCCTTAGCTCCTCTTCATAAAGAAAACACTTCTCCCCGATCAATTCTCAGGCAGCCCAAGCTCAGATACCTCTGCTTATGATTGACATTCTCCAGTACTTGAGTTAATTGACCACTGATGTTATCTTTGAAAGGATAGTTCATATACACATGTACTTTAAAGAACACAATACACCAAATAATATTCACCTTGTTTATTGCTTCAGCAACCTCACAATTTCATTGTTCTAGTTTTTACAAGTAAAGCTGTTCAGTTTAGAGCACTGGATAAACAATCTTCCTTCAGCATAATGCTGTTGGAGTCTCTATTTCTCCAGCATTTTTATTCCTTTCTTTTGTTTCACCTTCATTTGACAGGATTGGCACACCTTCGGGAGTTATTATGATGGGGTTTTTCTAACAGTTTTCCTGCATAGTGTTTCAGTTTCATAAGCTGAAGCATTGTGACACCTGAACAATTCAGTAAGTAAAGGAAAGTAGCATGGAGGTACAGTTCCTCAAAATTCAAGTAGGCTCTGAATTTCCTCAGGGCACATGGGTGGCAGCTTACCGGGGCATAAATTGGGATAGAACCAGATGACACCGGGTCTCCACCCAGTTTGTCATATACCTTGGTTTCCTGGTAGGTGGGGGCAGATGGTTCTTATGTCCACTCCCTTTGGAGCTGACATCATGGAAGTAAGCAGAATTGGCAGGATGTTGTCACTCGCTGGAATTCCTGCCAGTGGTGCCTGCAACATACTGTATACCTGCATGAAGTAGGACTACTATTTGGTGGAAGTGGGGCCCACTAAAATGATAAAGACAGTTGCAAAGTGGCCTTACTGGAAGAGGGGCCATTTGTCTTCTTTCTTTGGCCAGACCTGCTGGCACTCTTCTCCAGTGGCTGGACCACCCACTCACCTTATTTAAATAGCCTCGCAGTGTCAGGCACATCATTATTGAGCACCCAGGAAGTTCCGATCTGCCATTGTTACAGTGGCAGACCAGGATAATAGATTTTCAGCCCCAATAGTAACATGTCTGTATGTTAAAATCTTGATAAAGATAGTTGCAGAACATTATACTGGGCTCATAAGTATGGATATTTAGAAGACATTAATCTTGGTTAAGATTATGTCGGGGATCTATATATTTTACCAATGAACCTCAATACACAGGCAGTTCACCAGAAGTGTTCAAGCTTCAACTGTTGATCAGTTCCTCTTTAAAGGGGGTCTGGTGGTAATGTTTGCTTTTTAAATAGCGGTCCTATGGTTGCACTTGTTCTTTAAGAGGCAGATCAATGGATACAATCATTTTCTAAAAGGGGATTAATGATGATAATTGTTAATTGTTCTTTAAAAGAGTTGTTAATGGTGACATTCACTATTTAAAGCTGCAGTCGTACCACCACTTTAATGTTAATGTAAAGCAATTTCAGGTGCACATTGACCCAAAAATAGACCCAAAAACTCGATTGTCAGATTGGCAAACTGACTCCCAAGTCATCATAAGTAAAAGATGTGAGTCCAGCTGCAATACACCATAATACTTAAAAGGAGTAAAAAGGTAAAACAAGCTTGAGCCCGCAGTATCTAATCAGGACCATCCTGTAGCAGCCTGATGGCATAAGTAATAAATAATTGGCTTTCCAATCAGATGACCTGTCGACCCTGAGAACTTTGTCAATCTACTAGTTTTGCATCTGACACAGTTTACTGGAAAGAAATTCTCCATCTGTGGGGAAACTTAGTTGGTTTGTCATGCAATAGAAACTCTTGAGGCTTAAATTTCTCTTAACACATTGAGAGTCCATTAAATGAATGTTACATTTTACTCCCGTTTTTAGTTCCCCAGCAGATCCATGCAACTTTACTGAGTGTGCTTTCTATATGTTTGGACGCATTACAACTAACGCATAGCTGGGAAGTCCAATTAGAATGTAACTGTAATAATGCTGAAGTACTTGTTAACATGTTAACCATGCATTTAATGAGTTTAAGTTTGTAAATGTTGCCTAATTCTCCTGTGTAGTGTCTATGACTTTAGTGCTGATTGGTTCAGGTAAAAGTGTAGGAACCCCAATGTACCCAGAAGGCCCTATATTAACTCACGTCTATAATACCAACCATTCAACTATTAACATATTACAAGATATAGCAAATATATTACAAATATCTTGAAACCAATGTTTGTGGGAGCACCTTGCTGTTCTTTGCATAGGGTTACATATATTCATGCAGCAGGTTGTGATGATCATGTAACACAACTCAACAGCACATATGTATTCGGAGTAAAATAACAATACATCATTATAGACAAGGAATGCAATTAAATGTTCAGAGGAAAATTACTGCAAATGTTGAAAATCTGAATTAAAGTAGTAAATGCTATAAATACACAGGAGGTGTAAAATTCAACGTTGGTGGGTGCACAAAAAGGTTGGCAGCTTTGACATTTTTTCTGTGCCCTATGATTGATCCATGGGAATGATGAAACAATTTAACAAATTGTAATCCCACGGATAACACCACAAAGCAGCTTCAAAGTGACTGGTTTTTCAGTTACATATTTACCAGCTATGTCGAGTTTCACAGAAGGTCAGAAGACGTTACTTAGTATCCATCTGTACACGACAGGTTTCATGGAAGATTTCATTCTTGCCCAATAGAGAGAGAACAGAGGCAGATTTCACACCTGTTTATCTTTTTTTTTTGCGCAGAAGCTTTTCATTTTATTTAAATTATCTTTTTACCATTGCTTCTCTGCCCTCATGGGTTTCATGCGCCGAAAGACAAATTTCAAAAGAGAGACTCGTTTTATTGAAGTTGAAAGGATATTCTAAATAGTTCATAAATATTCATCAAAACTGTAAGGCATACACACCAACGTACTCCAATGCAGAATTTTTCTCATGTTTCTCTGTGAGCAATGCCACGGGAAATCAAATAGTATCATGGATATGTACCTGAGCTTGTAAGACACTTCCCTCCGCCCCTCCACCCCCCCCGCACCCCCCCCCCCCCCCGCCGCCCCATGGCAGACGATATTTCATTTCATTGGATGTAACAGCAGAAAAAGATGGAAATTGGCAACAGATTGGGCAGTAATTGAATAGATAGTTTCCCTTTTCAGGTAGAAAAAGAAAAAAAAAGAAAGAACTTGCATTGATATAGCGCCTTTCCTGACCTCAGGACATCCCAAAGTACTTTACAGCCAATTAATTACTTTTGATGTGTAGTCACTGTTGTAATGTAGGAAACGCAGCTGAAAATTTGTACACAACAAGGTCCCACAAAGAACAATGTGATAATCACCAAATAATCTGTTTTAGTGATGTTGGTTGTGGGATAAATATTGTCCAGGACACCGGGGAGAACTCCTCAACTCTTCTCAGAATAGCGCCATGGGATCTTTTACATCCACCTGAGCAGGCATACGGGGTTTCGGTTTAATGTCTCTCCCGAAGGACAGCATGTCCGACAGTGCAGCATTCCCTCAGTACTTCACTGAATTGTCAGCCTAGATTTAGTGCTCAAGTTCCTGGAGTCGGACTTGAATCCACAATTTTATGACTCAGAGATGAGAGTGCTACTACTCATTTGCACTCCCGTTGGAGTTGTGATTTGCCCAAAACCCATATAAAACAACAGTAATGTGCTGAGGTGCATGGAAATTAGAGTGCAGCCTTTAAAATGTTAGTTCTGACTGAAGATTGCAGCAATTGGCTGGGTGGAGCAGCAGGTAAGTAAGGAAATGTGCTGGGCTCACTGGGGGAGAAATTGGTCCTCATTGGAAGGTAAAGCAGATCGAGCAGATTAATGCGTGGCTGGAGAGATGGTGCAGGAGGAAGGGCTTTTGATTCCTTGGGCATTGGGACCGGTTCTGGGGGAGGTGGGACCTGTACAAGCCAGACAGGTTGCACCTCAACAAGGCCAGGAACAATATCCTTGTGGGGAGGATTGCTAGTGCTGTTGGGGAGGGTTTAAACTAGCTTGGCAAGGGGATGGGAACCTGAGTGTAGATTCAGATGGGACAGAATCAGAACTGGAAATGGAAGGCAGAAAATTAGCAAGTGAGTTTGGGAGGCAGAGAAAACAAAGTTTAGAAAATAAACAGCAAGGGAGTTTGGCAGTGCTTAAAGGTATATACCTCAATGCAATGAATACAATGAATAAGGCAGATGAACTGAGGGCACAGATAGACATGTGGCAGTATGATATCTTAGCTATTATAGAGGGGCAGCTCAATGTTCCTGATTAGTCGAGGTGGAGAGGGGGATAAAAAAGGAGGGGGGTGGCAATTTTGGTTAAAGAAACAATTACAGCTGTGAGGGGGGTTGATATGTTAAAAGGATCATCAAATGAGACCATATCGGTTGAGCTAAGGAACACTACTGGGAGTGTACTATAGACCCTCAAATAGTCAGAGGGAGATAGAAGAGCAAATATGTAGACACATTTCTGAGAAGTGCAAAAAAAGGGCAGTAATAGTAGGGGATTTCAACTATCCTAATTTTTAATTGGGATACAAACAGAGTGAAGGGTATAGAGGGCACAAAATTCTTAAATTGCACTCAGGAGAACTTTTTTGGCCAGTACGTAGCAAACCAAACAAGAGAGGGGGCGGTTCTGGATTTAGTTTTAGGAAATGAAGCTAGGCAGGTGGAAGGAGTAGCAGTGGGAGTGCATTTTGGTGGTAGTGATCATAATTCAGTTAGATTTAGTCATGGAAAAGGACAAAGATAGAACAGGAGTTAAAGTTCTCAATTGGGGAAAGGCCAATTTTACTAAGCTGAGAAGTGATTTAGCAAAAATGGACTGGAAACAGCTACTTGAAGGTAAATCAATGTCAGAGCAGTGGGAGCCATTCAAGGGGGAGATTCAAGGGGTTTAGAGTAAACATGTTCCCACAAAGAAAAAGGTTCGGACTGCCAAATCTAGAGCCCCCTGGATGTCAAGTAGCATACAGGGTAAGATAAGGCAGAAAATGAAAGCTTATGTCAGACACCAAGAAGTCAATACTACCCGAAAGCCTAGAGGAGTATAGAAAATACAGGAGTGAAATTAAAAAGGAGATAAGGAAAGCAAAGCGAGGGCATGAAAAAATATTGGCAAGTAAAATCAAGGAAAACCCAAAGACGTTTTATAAATACATTAAGACCAAGAGGATAATTAAGGAAAGAGTAGGGCCTATTAGAGACCAAAAAGATAACCTATGTGTGGAGGCGGAAGATGTCGGTATGGTTCTTGATGAATACTTTGGGCTCGATATTAGAAGGGAGGCGAATTGGCAGTGGGGGGTCGACTGGGCGTGTGGGTAACGCGCCGAGAGAATTTGGGGTGCTCTGCACACGATCGCAGCCTAATTGAAGGCACTTACCTTGGCTTCCGGGTTTCCCATTCTAGACCTGCGCAGCGGGCGCACTGCACACCCGCATCACAGGCTGTCAGCAGGAGGAGCCCTATTTAAAGGGGCAGTCCTCCAATGCTCTTCCTGCAGCAAAGAACCAATTTAGGAGCATGTTGCAGGCCAGAGGCAAGGCTGCTCCAAGGTTCTCTGACTCCTCACTCTAGGTGCTGCTCGATGAGGTGAGGAGGAGGAGGGAAATTATTTTCCCATCGGATGGGTGGAAGTGTCTTCCTTCCACCATCAAGAAGGCCTGGCTGGAGGTGGCCGAGGAGGTCACCAGCAGTGGCAATGTGTCCAGAACCTGGGTGCAGTGCAGGAAGAGATTTAATGACCTAACCAGGTCAGCCAAAGTGAGTATACTTACGCATTCTCCCACACTCCATCTTCCACATCACCTCCACCACCACACAACTCCTTCTGCACTGCCACCACAA
Organism: Heptranchias perlo; assembly: GCF_035084215.1. Classification (NCBI taxonomy): domain Eukaryota; kingdom Metazoa; phylum Chordata; class Chondrichthyes; order Hexanchiformes; family Hexanchidae; genus Heptranchias; species Heptranchias perlo. The sequence continues at coordinate 26,440,290 of NC_090333.1, forward strand.
CGCTCTTGCATCACTCCTCACATCCACTCAATCATCATCCTCACTTTGCCTGCACTTACTCACCACCCCAGTTCCCATTCGAACACTACCACGCAACTCAATCCTCATACAATCTCATGGCTATGTCTCACACGCACCCTCCCATGCATGTACCTCATGCTCTCCCCCACCTACACCAATGCATGCAGTGGGTCACCATGCAACCATCACTCAATCACGCCTCTGTGTTTTGCCTTGATAGGAGAAGAGATGCCAGAATGCCCGGGAGACGGCAAGGACCGGAGGGGGCCCGCCACACCAGCTGGCCTTAACAGATGCAGAGCAGCAGGCACTCGAAATAAGCCGGACGCTGGAGTGCCTGTCCGTGGCGGACACAGAGACTAGGAGCGCACAAGCGGCTGGTGACAGAAGTCTAACACTCAGCACTCATGATAGCGAATGATCTTAGCATCACTTGGCATCTACAGCACCTCAACATTTGTCCACATGCTTAATATTGCTTTCTGTTCTCTTGCAGGGCCATCTGTGACCGCCGTGACTGTGGAGGGCGATTCCTCAAAGGACCTGCCGGCCTCTGAGGGTCCATCGTCACATCTGAGCCATGCATCCACCAGCGCAGATACACACACCTCGGTCGGTGCCCGTCCTCACTTAGTTGGGCTTGCACATGGTGAGTCAATATGCACATGTGAGCATGAGCATACCCTGGTGGCAGGGGCAGCCGTGGAGAGTCCGCATCGGTGGGAGCACTCTTCTCCAGGCTCTGCTCAGCTGGACCCACATGCTGAACCTCGTGAAAAGGAGAGTCATCGAGGAGCAGCAGCACATTGCCGAGGTACTGGAACAGTTGCCATGCGCACTCTCCACAATCACGCAGAGGATGGAGGAGTCCAACTCCTGCATGAGTGGAATACTGTCACAGGGACGTGAAAGCATCTCTGAGATAGTTTCGCGGGTAGGTGTGGGAACGTCTGCGATGGAGGAAAGGCTAGCCTCCATCGAGCGTCAAGCATGGCTCAACAATGAGTCCATTCAGGCCCTGACAATGGCAGTTCCGATTCAGGGTGAGCAACATTCTGCCGCCTTAAACAGGCTGACAGATACCTTACAACTGACCTTCCAAGGCTTCACACAAGTCCTCCAAACTGTCATCCAACAGAGTGGAAGGAGTGATGTGGGCCTGAGCCAGGAGAGGGATGATGGTGAAAAGGGACATGGAAGTGGGGACACCACTCAAAGCGCTCCCACGTTTCACCCGTTGTCCCCCTCTCAACCAGTACCCGCAATGATGCCCCCTCTCCAGGTGGCCGAGTCTGCCCCTGCACAGGTGCAGGTGGAGCAGTCTTTGGAGGGGCCCTCACGGGCACCAAAACCCAGAGGGCGTCCGCGCAAAGCATCTCAACGGTCAGGGCATAGACAAGAGCAACCTGCCACTACCTCAGCTGAAGCCACAGGGGTAGCACCACATAGGGGCTCCCGTAAACATAAGGCAAAGGATTTGTGAGCACAAAGGGAATGCACAAGGGTGTAAGTTGAAATGTCATGTTTTTGATTTATTTTCCTTTGTTTTGCAAAAAAATCATTAAAAATTGTTATCACCACTACTGCGTCTTTGAAAATCTTGTCCAGTTTGCACAATAATGCCCTTTCCTGAGGATCACCATGAAGACCCACACCTGATGCCACCCATTGTGTCACTGCAGAGTGGGCATAGGTGTATTTGCAGGGCTCTTTTGTGCAGACGACTGAGAGACGCTGGCCATGTCCCCGTTGGCACACTGAAAGGATACGGAGGAAAAGTTGTTGAGGGCAGTGGTGACTTTGACAGCGACAGGTAAGAAGATGGTGCTCGGGCCAGCCGAGAGCAGTTCGGCATGAAGGAGGCTGCAGATGTCCACGACTACATGTCGAGTGACTCTGAGTCTCCGTGTGCGATGCTGCTCAGAGAGGTCCAGGAAGCTGAGCCTCAGTCTGTAGACCCTGTGGCGAGGGTAGTGCCTTCTGTGGCACGTCTCTCTCTGCGGTTGCCCTCCCTCCTGCTGTGCAGGTGGATGTGTCACAGCACTGTGTTTTGGGGCTCCACGTGTCAGAGGTGGACGGCATGACCGGCAAGGCTGGTGATTCTGTTCGTCCTCCGAGGAGGTCATGACTGCAACTATGGCGGCCCCCATCCGGAAGATGTACGTTTGAGGGGGTCCACAAGGTAGGTACATGTGTCTGCACACCGGGGTTGAGGTTCCAAGTTTGTGAATTTTATTGTTAGGAGGAGGGTGGTGGAGGCCAAACTTTGTCTAAAATGATGGAGTGGCCTCCTGCAATGAGTGAGGGTCTCCCCCCCCCCTACCTGTCAAATGCACCTTTCCAGCTGCCATAGGCTCGTGGCTGCAACACGTCCATTTCAACTGGGAGTGTTCCCCCAGTAGGGGAAACACTCTCAGTTTAGTTGAAAATCCCACCCCTCCTAAAATATCCTATAAATCAGGTCTGCTAATGAACTGAACTATCAAATTAATTGATTTAAGTGGGATCCAGCCGGCTTTAATGGCGCGCAACTAAGCGCATCACTGGGGAACCCGGAAGTGGGCAGGTTGGAGCCGGGCTCCGGACCCGCCCCGGGAATCCCCGATTTTCGGAGCCCCCCGCCATGAACCTACCGGCTCGGACGTCCAAAAATCGAGCCCTTTGTGTCTGTTTTCAGAAAAGAGAGGGGCGATGCAGACATTGTAGTTAAGGAGGAGGACTGTGAAATACTGGATGGGATAAACATAGTGAGGGAGGAAGTATTAAGGGGATTAGCATCTTTGAAAGTAGATAAATCACCAGGCCCGGATGAAATGTATCCCAGGCTGTTAAAAGAAGCAAGGGAAGAAATAGCAGAGGCTCTGACCATCATTTTCCAATCCTCACTGAATACAGGCGTGATGCCAGTGGATTGGAAGACTGCTAATGTTGTACCATTGTTTAAAAAGGGAGCGAGGGATAGATCGAGTAATTACAGGCCAGTCAGTCTAACCTCGGTGGTGGGCAAATTATTGGAATCAATTCTGAGGGACAGGATAAACCGTCACTTAGAAAGGCACGGAGTAATCAAGGACAGTCGGCATGGATTTGTTAAAGGTCGTGTCTGACTAACTTGATTGAATTTTTTTGAGGAGGTAACAAGGAGGGTTGATGAGGGTAGTACATTTGATGGAGTCTACATGTATTTTAGCAAGGCTTTTAACAAGGTCCCACATGGCAGACTGGTCAAAAAATGCAAGACCATGGGATCCAAGAGAAAGTGGCAAGTTGGATCCAAAATTGGCTCAGTGGCAGGAAGCAAAGGGTAATGATCGACGGGTGGTTTTGTGACTGGAAGGCTGTTTCCAGTGGGGTTCCACGAGGCTCATTACTAGGTCCCTTGCTTTTTGTGAAATATATTAATGATTTGGACTTAAATGTAGAGGGCATGTTTAAGAAGTTTGCAGATGATACAAAAATTGGCCGTATGGTTGATAGTGAGGATGAAAATTGTAGACTGCAGGAAAATATCAATGGACTGGTCAGGTGGGCAGAAAAGTGGCAAATGGAATTCAATCCATAAAAGTGAGAGGTAATGCATTTGGGGAAGGCAAACAAGGCAAGGGAATATACAATAAATGGGCGGATACTGAGAGGCATAGAGGAAGTGAGGGACCTTGGAGTGCATGTCCACAGATCCTTGAAGGTAGCAGGACAGGTAGATAAGGTGGTTAGAAGGCATATGGAATACTTTCCTTTATTAGCCGAGGCGTAGAATATAAGAGCAGGGAAGTTATGCTAGAACTGTATAAAACACTAGTTAGGCCACAGCTTGAGTACTGTATACGGTTCTGGTCACCACATTACAGGAAGGATGTAATTGCACTAGAGAGGGTACAGAGGAGATTTTTGAGGATGTTGCCAGGACTGGAGAATTTTAGCTAGAGGAAAGGTTGAATAGGCTGGGGTTGGTTTTCTTTGGAAGAGAGGAGGATGGGAAGTGATTTAATTGAGGTGTACAAAATTATGGCCTAGATAGAGTGGATAGGAAGGACCTATTTCCCTTAGCAGAGAGGTCAATAAGCAGGGGGCATAGATTTAAAGTAATTGGTAGAAGGATCAGAGGGGAGCTGAGGAAAAAAATTTTCACCCAGAGGGTGGTAAGGGTCTGGAACTCACTGCCTGAATGGGTGGTAGAGGCAGAAACCCTCAACTTATTTAGAAAGTACCTGGATATGCAACCTGAAGTGTCATAACCTACAAGGCTACGGACCAAGTGCTGGGTGGCTCATTTTCAGCCGGCACGGACACTGTGGGCCTAATGGCCTACTTCTGTGCCATAAATGATTCTATGATTGCTCCTGTTTTCTGGGCATAAAATGGGGGGGGGGGTGGACAAATTTGATCCATGGGGACACAGATTTGGGTCAATTGGAATCTGACATCAACAAGAGCACAATGTAGGCAACCACATGGGGAAGGGCTTGCAGCATGGAGTTCTTTCCCATTAGGATAGCTTTCCCCAGAGGGAAGAGAGAGGGAAGGGGGGGAAGTCACGGGATGGATCATCCCAGAGCAATTTTCACACAGATCTCAGAGATGGTTTATTAATTCATCCGCGAGATGTGGGAATCGCTGGCATGACTGGCATTTATTGCTATCCCTAGTGGTAGTGGTCCTTCTTCTATAGCAATTAGATGAACTGAGTGGCATGCTAGGCTACTTAAAAGGGCAGTTAAGCATCAACCACTTTGGTGTGATGCTGGAGACACAATTAGGTCAGGCCAAGTAAGGACGACAGGTTTTCTTACATAAAGGACATTAGTGAACCAGTTGGGTTTTTATGACAATCCAACATTTTACTGATTCCAGCTTTTTATTTCTAGATTTCTTTTTAAACCTAAATTTAATAATGGTGGAATTTGAACTCCCATTCTCTGGATTATTAGTCCAGGCCTCCGGATTACTATTCCAGTAACATAACCACTGTACTACCATACCCTTGTGTTATACTTAGTGATATTGGCAGAAGCTTGATAGACATTGTCTGATCATTGTGTTGAGTGAGGAATGATATATGATACAGGGAGAGCTGAAGAGAAGAAGAGAAAATAAAAGACAAATTAAGGTGGAAAAAGTTAACTAACTAAACTAGTTCAAACTAGTGCATTAACAAGTAAAGCAAGTGGGTCTCTTATATTTCACAATATTATCTTTTTATTTTGGTCGGAGATAAATAATTCTCCATTATAAACACTTTCACATATTTACAACAGAGATCAATTTCTTAAGTGGGTTACTCTTTTGGTTCTTGCCAACTACAGAATCAGAACTCATGGATAGAATAGAGGTTAGTACATACATTGCATCATCCTGATAATCTACATGTTAACATTAATGCAAGTTGGCATGCAAAAGAAAATGTTCCAGTATGAATAGCTTCTTTACCTCCTAACCTGGTAAAACAATTCTTGTGAGTTAATTGTAAATAAAATATAGTAAAAGGATAGTTATGTACATATTCCCAATTGACTACCATTGAAAAAAATACTCCTTTTAAAGCAGAGTACATCTCTGCAATGGGAAGGCCAAAAATCAGAAGGGAAAGCCTTGGTAGTTCCTGTTGCTTTTTGGTGACAGGCTACATTGGGCACTGAGGCAGCCCGGAAGCACGTTAGGCAGGTGACCCAACAGCAGCAAAGATGTTAAGACTGAAGGTGGAGTATAAAATAAAAAGAAAAATTATACGGAAGGACTTTTTTTTAAAAAGGCAACAAAATCTACTCTTAAAAGTGTTCCATAAACCAGAAGCATTTCTCAGTAGTTTAAATTGTATGTCAATGTGAGAGAGCAGCAATTTAATCTCTCATCTGCCACAACCTGGCCTTTGGTAAACTAGATGTTAAGAGGCGGCCATTGCCCTTTTAAGAAACTCTTCCTCAAACCCTTATTATTGCTTAAGTTTCACGCACAGCTTACGGTTGTTTTTTTCCGCCGAAGCTAAATCATTTCTCATCGATCCACTCTTTTTATAAAGTCCTGCCAGTCCAGCAGCTCTGCTTGTTTCCTTCAGATGTCTTCAGGCCAATTGAGTTCAGACGCTAGGAATCAATACTTTAGGAACCTTTAGGGTCAGGGGTCAATGAGGACTTTGACAATGCGTCAAATGTCCTTGACTTTTCCAAAGCTCAGCCTAACTAGGGCCTGTTCTGATCCATCACTGATTTGTTGGGCTTGTCATAAAAGCAAATTTTGTGCCATTGATCGCAAAATGAAATCTTGCATATCTGATGTTGGAATACCCCAGTGTGAGAGGGCAATAGCTTATAGGCAGCACGTGTCACGCCAAACAGAGAAAAAAATACACACAAAACACAACCACAGAATACCCAGAAGAGAAATATCTCTCCGGGGAGTGCCCCCACAGCATGTTTTAATGTGGGACCCTCTGCCATTTAAACAGGCAACATTCACCGAGCAGCCAGTTCACCTCGACTGTGCAATGTCTAATATTATAGTCAGATTTTTTTAAAATACCAGTCTTTTATGTCATTAAATAACAATTTTTGCTGCTCGTGTCATGTAATTTCAGTTCAGAACAACGATTTAACAAGATGCTGCACATTTTCCTTGATAGGCTGTGATAATATTCAGTAGAATATGGGAATAAAAGAATTGCCAAAAAGGCAGGTTGTATAATTGAATTGAGTTATAAAGCTGTAAAGAAGAACGGATGTGTAGATATGCAACTTCTAAGCGGGGGGAAGGCGTGCAGTAGCTGAATTCTGTAGATATTTATGGACATTTTTATATAAACAATAATTTAAAAGGGAAAAACACACAAATATCAAGCATCATAAGTGTAAGTGAATCCGTTCTGTCCAAGAACCAACCGTGTGCAGTATTCCGCGGCGTATTTTGATGCTGCGACGCTCCCAAACTTCTAGTATGTTTCATATTTAGTGTGTCAGTTTACTCTAAGCCTCCGTGTCTACTTAGCAATACATTGACAGAAATTGTTACCCACGGCGCCTCCTCTCCACCCCCTGAGGTTAAGGTTGCTTCCTCGATTAATAGATTTCCCTGCACTCGTTTAGTAAGTCGTCACTCGTACCAATTGGTTGAGAGTTCAGTGCCATTTGGTACCAGTGTGGTGAACCAGGTGGTCACACCAGTGAGACAGATGCTGCTTTGGGAACATTCACCCCCTCCTCTCCCACTTACCACCATCTCTTCTTAGAGAGGACAGAGAAAAGGAAGCATCAGGGAGTTGATGAGAGCCTTTGGGAGACAGACAGGCAAGCCCTGGGCTATCGAACGACTGCTGAGAGTTCAGCCCAGCTCTTTACATGCCCACTTGGGCCCAGCAAGAGACTCTTTATCGGAGAAAGAGAAGCCTACAGCTGCGGCTTAAAATCTGCCAGTTCCAGAATGCTCCTACTTATTTTGGAGGGTGGGGGGGGAGAAGAAAGATCTGCATCTGGGATGAGCCTAAATGACTCCCAACCTGCTCAGATCAGGAATGACACCATTCTCGCTAGAATCAGACGAGGACCCCAGGGCAGGACGTGATAAACGGTCAGGGCAGCGGGTTAATAGGGGATGATATTTAACTGAGAACACGTCTTTTTAAAAGTGCAATTTGTAAAGCAGGGGGTTAACGCCGGATTAAAGCAAAATAAAACAATCTGCCTCAGCGAGTCGATAATTCTATAAACTGTAAGATTTATAGTTTCATAAGCGGAAAAGCTGACAGTGCGGCGAGCGTTCACGTCCAGTCCTTGCAAGGAGGCTATACTTTATCTTTTCAGTTTAGGTTGGTGTTGCTATTTGCGGCGATGCCATCTTCAGACACCTGGACTGAAAGCCCCTCTTGTAGGGTCGACTTCTCAGATGACCCTCACCCCCATCTACTTTATTAAGCTTTTAGTTATTAAGATGAGTTTCTTATGATTAACGTTTTTCGACAGCAAAACTGAACTGACCTTATTGATTGACACTGTGGTAAACACGTCATTAATAATTAATAATCGGTTTGTAGATCAGGCAACTTGTTTTCCTTTACTAATTATCTATTAATAAAGGCGAACAATTAACAATAAAACATTTAATGGCTTGTTTGACATATTTGACATTTTTATTATAATTCTAAATAAATATATTTTCTTTAACGTTTACCATATTAAAATACTTGGCGCGATGCTACCCTGTCGCTGAACTGTCCAAGATGAAGCAAATGGATTTTTTTTTTGGTTGGGGGACAATTGTAAATCAAAACGGGGTTCAATGAACCGTCCGGGAGCCTGAATAAATCTAAAAAAAAACTGCAGCCCCTTAACGCTGCCAGGCTGGGATGGGAGTCAACTACCACAGCACTCCAAAAAATACAGATCAGGTAAATAAGCAATGAGATATTAATCTAATTCACACACATAAACTGCAATACTTTGGGATAGCGTTTACAATGTGTATACATTGCCCTTTTGTATGGTTTCAGAAAATAACCCGCTTACTAGAGAATGCCTCTACTTCTATTGGCCTTTCCTTATCTGGAGAGGAAGCATGTTTTTGTTTGTTGTATTTATATTTCCCAATTTTATACACCGCCAACCCTTCCCCGAGACTCCATCAACCAACTGAAAGAGACACGTCGCTGAGCGAATACTAACTCTGCTGGCGATCAATTCACATTCTGTATGCTTGGTATTGTAAAGTTACATTAAGCTTCGTAATGAGATCCTCATTGAAACATTGAAAAGAAATTAAGCCTTGTTGGGTGATTATCCTGTTAATTAACCCATTTCAACCTGTTTCCATTCTATTAGGGCCCACCACGACAGCTCTTTCTTGCTGTAATTTCACGTCCTGTTTTCACTCCTCTCTTTTGTGCCAGTTGTCTCTAGCTATAACGAGGCAAAAAAAAAGCAGACAGGCTCTCTTCCACCCTGCTAAATGAAGGTTTGTCCAGCTTTCCTCCCCCTCAGGCCAAGAGCTCCTGTGTAAGGACAGGCCATTTGTAACCAGCATCCCAAGCCTCTTCCTACAATTAAAATTCAACAACAGCGAGCTTATTCAGATTCACACAACAGTGAGCTCATTAGGATGATGAAGTGCTTTTGCTGGTGAGTGGATTTTTTTTGTTATATATACGCAGATCTTCGGAACGAGCTATTTATTAACTATTAAAATTTAAAATTTAAAAGAAGTACACAGACAAGCCTGCCAAGGGCCTCTCCAGGAAACTGACTTTTTTTTAAAAAGTTTAGTTTGGAACCATACAACAGTATAACAACCGTATTCATACATTTTAATGTGAATGATTAAAAGTAATGATTTTGACATCAAGTCTATACGAGGCCATCCTTAGAAAACAGACAAAGCTTATTTTCAAATACAGCATAATAAATTATATCACGAATTATATACTTGATTAACAGTGACACTAATGACTACTAAAATATATATTTTAACGCCTGCTTAAGGCAAAAAAAGCAGATACTAAGTTTAATCAGAAACGTTCAATACGACATTATAAAAGTAACTTTAAACTTGTCATGATGATATCTTACTCTCGAAATGGCCCTTAAAATAAACCTATCTCGTTATTCAGGACAATATTTAAAAGTTTAACGTCAAACCGCTCAAATATAGATAAGCCATGTTCCCCCCTCCCCAATTACAATGAAACCGAAAATGTGAAATGAGATTGTAATGTATTGATCATCACACAGGATATATCCTTGCGGTTGCCTCTCCATATCAGAAATATGGATAATAATAAAAGCATACAACTTTTAAAAAATTAAATACCCAACAGACAACTTTGCCTAACTTAAACTACAGATCCGAATAACCTGTTTTGTAGTTCTACATCTATATCTGATTCTCAATTACTAGTTGTATGGGTATTCACTGAGTTTTATCCCAATTAGACGCTACTCTGTACTCTGAAGGATGTTTACTTTAATCCGGAAAATAGCGATCATATAATAGCACACTGCTATGATTTATTCCAATGTAGTTGGACGCGGTATACCACATTGGTGTCTGCCAGCAAAATATTATTGATTAAACACATCTATTTATATTTTCGTGAAAACGTATTTGTATGCATATACAATTCCACGATTTTACATTGACAGTGTTTTAGTAATTGATTCCCATCTGTTTTGCTGTCCTATTTGACTAAGTGCATATTCCAAACGAAAGGATAAGAGGAAAAAAAAGGGGCGATAAAGTACTTTGCCACTGGATGAAGCCACCAGTTAGCATCAAACAAGTGCATGAAATATTTAATACAATGCGGAAATTCGAAGCAAGTGAAAGGGTTTGATAATAGTATCAGTGCCGGCTAGACTTGCGAAGGACTGGGTGAATGAATGTGCTGCAGGGAGACAGGACTTCGAGAGGCCCAGCCTGAAGGCACCTGCCCACCTTCTGATGCGATTTCCCGTCCTAATACTCCGCAGTCTACGAGATTCAAGAGAGCGTCCTGTCACAAATGATACTGTTTAAAATGAGGTCTTATTCTGCCTTGATGGTCATACATTAAGGAGCTGAAATTGCAACAAATGCCACTGCCTTTTGATCGATACCTTATCACGCCTCCTGACTTTCAGCTATTGATGGGCCAGCGGCATTATTCATTTTTTTCTCTTTTCACAGAGCTATTTGACTTGACTTGGGGGCTAGATTATTGACACGTACATGTGCATTTGGTGCTCCTTAGTGACACTTGGAGCTAGTAAAAAAGACCTTCGGGAGGCCGCCCTGACAAAAAGGGAAAGTGATGTATGGTCACTAGTGACCGTTGGTGGCAATGGCCGGAGAAAGAACACGGCCTCAGCAATCTGCAGGCTGCACGGGCAGATTACTTGTGGAAAATAAGTGCTGGAAGGCGCTTGTTATCAACTGCGAAAGAAATGTCCCTGTCCCCAGCCACCAGATTTAAGGGACTCTGGTTAGAAGAGTTCCACCCTGGTGGCTCGTTTGGGTCTGAGCCGAGGCAGAAGGCAGTAATCCATGACATATCAATTCTTTGACTTCAGTCGAGAACTGCGTTGGGTTGTCAAACAACAGAATGATTTTTTTTCGGTGGTTTCCAAGTATCAAAATTCTAATATAGCATTTATATAAAACTGAGTAGGAAATGGAAACAGATTTTTAAATAGTCAATAAAAATGCACCAAACTCTATTATTGTGTTCTCCAACTTGACAATAAATCATAGGCACAAAGCATTTTATTTGGTAATGCTAACACAATTCAAGTATCCAGGGAATCGCTAACAGCATAATTATTATTGTATATATGTTTTTTAGACAGAATCTGCTCGCTTGGTTATGAGGATCTGTTCTTCAGCACTAGTGAGAACCCTTACAGGCCTTCGTCTACTGATGGACAATACACATATACAGCGGTGACAATCCATTGCGGGGTATTTGAGGGGGAGCGAGTGGCACATAAGTAATGGTTCATCTGTTTTATGCGTAATTTAAATGCGCTTTTAATTATTTAGGGTGAAATTCTGGAATTCTATTTCCAATAAAATCTGAAAGGTCGTGAAATATTTGTCCTATAGAATGTTCATACGGGTTCTAAGGAGATTCCTAGCAGAGCACTCACATAGGTTCCCTACTCGTATAGCTAGTCCTCTTGTATCCCAGGCTGGTGATAAGTAACTTTCTGAGTCCCTCTGGCCTAATCTGCTTAATTCATTTTTACTTCTTCGCTAAGTTAAATATGAGATCAACAGCTCACGTTTAGAGGGTGAACTGCTTCAGGCAGGTATTTCTCCCTACCTTATTTAAATGCCCCCTGCTTTAGGCTTGGAGGACCAAAGTTTCCCTTACACTTTTCAAATTCCACAATCAAGCAACATACTAAAGTTATATACTTTAAACAATCTGCAACCACCAATAGGCGGTGAAATCCGGCACATGGCATGAAAGTTGTTTGCTTCACTGAGCTGTAAAGGCCAATATTGACATGGCCACGGGGTAGTCTCAACCCACTTCCTGGTGGGAATAAGCCAACCGTACAAAATTTCCCAGAATATAACACTAATTGGCTCAATGAGTCTGTGACTCGAAAAATCGTACGAAGGACTGGGGTAGGAAATGGAAATGTCATACGAGTGTTGTATGAGACGCTCTCGCACGTCTCCCGGCTTAATAATGCTATTGGCAGAGATCTGGGTGAAGGTTGCTTACCAATCCATTTTTGCACAGTGAATAATGTGTGTTATGCGGAGTCCTAAATTTGAAAATATTTTAAAATTAGTACTTTATTTTTCCTAAACTGTCGGCAAACGTCAGTAACGCCATAAAAAGTAAAAAAAAACCTCAAATGATTGGATCACTTCAAGTGCCAATTAACATTACCGACACAGAGGATGATTGGCGATAGATTCCATGACAGTGCTTCAATGGAATGTTCCATTAGTGCTGCATTATTAAATTAGTATCTTAAATTTACAGCCAAATTTTGTTATTCTTTACATTGCAATGTTTTAAAGCTTTTTCCCTTTTTTTTGCCAACATTTCTCCATTCTTTCTGTACCCAGGATACAGTTCCACAGGCACCTGCATTCTTCCAGAATTTTGTCCAAACGTACATCCTTCGTTGTGAGCCTAGACAGGGTGTGTCAGCGGACCGAGGGAGCACTTAACTGTTGAGCCCTAGCTCCAGCTGGTAGCCACATTTTTTAAAATTTTCCTTGGGATAAGGGCGACGCTGGCAGGGCAGCCATTATTGCCTATCCCTAGCAGTAAGAGTTAATCATATGGTATGGGGCGGGGGTCATGTCTAGGGCTGGCAGATTTTTCTCCCTGAAGGATATCGGTGAACCAGTTATGTTTTTGTGTTAAACATTGTATTTTTTTCTGATGCCAGCCCATAAATTACCAGATTTATTGAATTCAATTTCACAAGTTGGTATTTGAACTCACGATCTCTGGGTTACCAGACCAATATGTCACCACCAGATGACACGTTTCCTACAGCACTCATGAAACAGCATTTCAAAATATCTTAGGCATCTTTTTTTAAAAAAAAATCTTGTGATGTGGGTGTCGCTGGCAAGGCTGCCATTTATTGCCCATCCCTGATCACCCTGAGAAGGTGGTGGTGGGCATACTTCTTGAGTGGTTTTGATGCAGTTGAATGACTTGCTAGGCCACTTCAGAGGGCAATTAATAGTCAACCACGTTGTTGTGGGACTGGAGTCACATCAGACTGATTAAGGACGGCAGGTTTCCTTCGCTAAAGTTGGGTTTTTATAACAAAAAGACAGCTTCATGTTCACTCTTACTGGTACCAGCTTTTTTATTTCAAGATTTTTAAAAACTGAATTCAAATCTTCAAACTGCCACGGTGGGATTTGAACTCACGTTGTCTGGATTCTTAGTCCAGTAACATATCCACTACACTACTGTACTCCATTAATATGTATATATCATATTTTCCATATATATCATATATAGATAACGAAAAGTTGGAGTTAATTGGGTCAAACTGAGTTCGTGAAGTCAAATTGCAGAGCTATTTAATAGTCTTCTGCTATTTAGACTATTAAATGGGGATCTGAATCCCAGTAGAAAGCTGGAGGACTTGAGGCATTGAGCGAAAACTTCCGGAAGAATTTACACACCGCTCTGAAGGCAGGAATAAGATGGAAATCCATTTCCTCGTCTATTTCACATAATGCTCAGTGCACCAAATCTCTCTCTATGTATATGCTATGTGAAAAATATCAGAACCAAAAGTCATACTCTAATTACTTTTTACTTTTTCATTGCTGCATCTGCTGCGCATTGAGCTTTGGGAAGCTATCTTCCTGCTTAATGGGGCTCTGACTTAATCAAATGGAAAATCCAGAAACTAGAGCTACAGTTATATTACACCAACAGTCTGAGGCTGGGAAATGTAGAGTCCAACGTGCTGTTGGCTGGACCTAAGTTATACTGTGGGGTTTGCTTGCCTCAACTTGCACTCTGCATCTGCCATTCTGCCCATCAAGAGCCCTTGTACACATGCGCAGAGCTCTATCCCCCGGTTGTTTTTTTAATGTTAGGAGAGCGCCGGTGGGAGTGCCTGTTTCCTGCAACATTAAGGACTCAATACTAAATTTATAAAGTTGAAAGGAGATCCAACAGACTTCGCATCGGACTCGAGTTACACTCCATCCAATGTGAACCCCAAGCAGTGTTGGATGGCTCTTGCAACGCGGTCTCCCGCCACTCAGTTTTAGTATTGGCGGGGGACAGATGGGACCTCACTCCTAAGTTATCGTGCCAGTTTCATCTCAAACCACACCTAAAACGATATCACATTGGAGCGAAAGTTGTATTATAACTGAAACCTAGGATAGAGAACCAGAGAGCTTATGCTGGTTACATATCGGGATTAAAGTATCGAAATTGAATACCCAGGAATAATGTTCCTCCGCCACAGGCAAGGCTCGTGCGCTAAATAGCATAACTGCTGGCAATCTGAAATAATACAGATTTTAAAATGATAAACAAGACCTTTGGGAGACAATAAGTTACAAAAAGTTATTTAACCTATTTGTAATATGCAATCCAATACGTTGCCTAAATAAGTTTAACATTTTTGATATATTTTCTTAACCTGTTCTCAATTGAGGTCGACATGTGAAACATACGAGTCAATCAGTGGCAGCCTCTTTGAACCAGAAGTACGTGTCCCGAGGCTGTTCAGAGCTCGAGCCTCCAGTTTGCAATTCTTGTACAACTGAGGATGACCAAGACAAAAGGTTAGGTCGGAAACAGAAGACATCCTTGAATTGTTTGTTTAAGCCCCTGCGTTATGTAATGAACAATGCCAGGGTTTATTTTTATGGGAAAGCGCATCTGGGTCATCGGCTGAGCTGCGCCATGTTGTAACTGAAACCCTGGACCAATTTTTAAAGTATGAAACATGCGTGTTCCATTCATTTTATGCTGTTCCCTCCCTCAATATAGTTCCCTGTGTCTGTTATCCGTTACCTTCCCCCTCCCCCCTCAACCTGGTTTCATTTTCTTTTAATTGAAATATAAAATTAGTTCGCATGGAATTAAATTCTAAATGTTAATTTTCAGGATCGTTTAACTTAATGTAGCACGCAAGTTTTAAAGGGCCACTTTCAAAAGTCCAGTAGTCCATGCGAGAGAAACACACACACACACACACACTTCTAATGTAAGGCACTGAACGTGTTCTCCGATGTGCTGAGCTCTGCTGGGAGTTGTCATTCCCCGATGCACTAAAAATGACACCTGCTGGATTTGTCTTTTCTCAAGAGCCCAATAGCTTTCTGTTGGGTCTGCAGGAAATTATTGTGGGTTGTACACAGCAAAAAGGTGATATCCTTTGTTTGTCTATACTTGTTACAGCAGGCACGAGTTTCTTTTGAAGATCGTAGTATCACCTTGAAGATAGGATAGGACCAGAGCTCCTCAATTCCGCCCACAGTTCTGTACGTTGTTACCGTTGCCCATTGCAACGTTTAACGTTGTAATTTGGAAACATTTTACTTGAATAAACACACTCGAAAATCGCATTTTCTACAATTAAAAACTTTGACCAGTAGTGAGGGAGTGCTGCACTGTCGGAGCTGTTTAAAGCATATTTCATCCACTGAAGAGAAGCCAAAAAGATATTTAAAGCTCTTAAGGCCTAACAACGGGTTATGGAAGAGGAGCAATGGAATGAGACAAATCGGGATAAGAAATATAAATACATACTAATGGAAAGAAGCGTATGCATAAATAATTAGATGTAGAGAGAGAGAGAATGTAGGTCGTTGACGTTTTCTACCTAATTTTGTTCTAACATTATTTCACCTATCCTCCCCCCCCCCCCCGAGGAAAAAGTAACTCGACTTTTTAACTTGAGTTCGAGTTGTTGCAGGTAACTTTGTTATTAGTCTGGAAAAGTTCATATTAACTTGCTACAGTTTGTGTATCTCCGCTCATTCTAATCGTTCCTGCCCCATATATATAGCTTTGATTACCAAGTTCCGAGTAAAGAGATGAGAGTGCTAAAAGATGCCGTCAGCATATATTACTTTGTAGATAGGGTTATTATAAAACAGGCCAGACAAAAGCTCTCCTCAGTAATATCTACGCGTCCAACCGTTCTGTACACATCTGAATACACGGACTCGTATGCGTGCCTACCACATAGACACATGTGTACTTAAATGAGCATATCTATGTGTGCAATGTATCTGGCAAAACTGATCAGAAGTGATCTCCATTGCCTCCTCTGATATCAGCTGCACCCAAGTTGCACATTTGTAACTGAAAAATATAAGTTAAGTAGCTGATGAACAGCGTTTCTCGTTATAAACTAAAGAAGCTGCAAGTGACTGGTGGGCTCCGCTAGCGTACGGAGAAAGGGGTTAATGCAACTTTCACCGCCGCCCTTTTAAATAAATATCTCATCTGATTGTTTAAGAAACCGCCTCAGAATAAGAATCGGCACAATGAACAACTTTTTAACGGATTAGGGTTTTAGGGGAAAGAAAAACATTTTTTTCTGAAGTGCCATCTGCATTGGAACTAATGCGGCGAAATAAGTATAGCACAAGCTAAATTCTTGTTAAGTAAATAAAGTTAATCTAAAGTTTTAAAGAGTTCTTGCGCCCGAAATGAAAGGTTTTAACTTTCTTTTGTTGCTTCTTGAAAATTATGCTTAAATTCCGAGAGATGAAGAAGCGGCGTGTCCGGCATTCCTGAAGCCGGTTTTGTTCCAGCTTCTTACGGATGATATAGTCAGCTATGGCGGAGTTTAAGCACTCACTGCCAGAAATTAAAGCGGTATGTATAAACATTTTGGAAGGAATGAGTGCAGGAAGGATAGAAAACGAAATAGAAAGAGAAAAATAATCAGGAGAGAGAACCAAAAATCGAGAGAGAGGAATATAGGCAAAGTCAGAAAGCAATAGAGAATGAAACAGAAAGAGAAACAAAGGAGAAAGAGAGGCCGGAGAGAAAGAGAAAGTCGGAAAGAAACAGAGGGGGACAAGTCGGCTCTCAGTTTGAGTGTTATAAACATGCTGATTCTGAAAGAGTCTCAATATCTCCGAATTGTCCTGATAAAAAAGCATCCGCAGCAAAGGAGAAACCAGCAACCCTCTATAATGGCCAGTAAGCAGGACCTTTAGAAATTGTGGGTGCTACTGTCAAAAAGCACAGTGGAGATTTAGACAAGAGAGCTGTGCTAGGTGCTCAATAAAACGTACTTTGTACATATGAACATTCGTTTTGTCTTTCTCTGAATTGTATTTGTGCAACAATAGGGATAAAAGTGAACCACACGGCAATTGTTAATCTCCGCACTATCAAGTTTCCAACAATCCAAAGAGTATTGCTTGAAAGTCCCCACGTTTAAAACTAATATAAACTATTAGTATAACTATGTAAAAATACAAAGACTCGGGTAATAAATTTGCATGGTTATAAAAATCTATCACTAAAATTAAAAAAGTTAAAATAATATACCACAACGCATTAACAATTTTCAAAATGGTGTAATTTCTGAATAATTAGTACTGACATTTCTATTTACAGATCTGTTCTTTATATTCCTCTTTATTTCATAATTTCTTTACAATTCCCATTGATTACGCGCAACTTGAATTAATATCAGACGTGTTATAGATTTTGTTAACTCTACATTGCAATATATTAGACAAGATGTGTGTCAGTCTGTTTGTGTGCCTTTGAAGGTATCTATATGTGTGCGTACTTGTGTTGTCTGTATCTGCGCTAGTTTTGTCTGCGTATATGTATGTGCTGGGGTCCATGTATGCATCTCTCTGTGCTGCATATATGTACAGCTGCATATGAGTGTGTTTATGCATGTGTATGTGTGTGTCAGTAAAATGTAAGCATGTTTAATACGTGTGTGTCTGTGTATGTGTTTGTGTGTGCGTTTATTTGTACTGGTGCTTGTGTATGTAAGCATGTTGTATATGTGCGTGTGTTTATGTGTACTGGTGCCTGTGTATGTAAGCATGTTCTATATGTATTTATGTGTGCTGGTGCCTGTGTATGTATGTCTGAGTATGTTATACCTGCGTGTTTATGGGGGGCTTCAGAAGAATTACACTGAGCCGTACAGTTATCACATTTTGATGATCGTACTTATGCACGTTAACTTGCCAGTAGTTTTACAGACTATACTAAACTGATGTTTAAAACAACAATGTTAATTATTCAAACCTTCAAGCTGCAGCACTAGATATTTGATTTTCTAATATGTTCTTTGTCCAAACAGAGATGTATATAGTAAACACTTAGGTACTTCGCTTCATCCATCTATAAATGCATATATACACTATGAAGAAATATATATATAAGCGTATGATCCATATTGATGAGCAGACACAAATACCTATACACAAAAATAGCTCAAATATACAAGTAGTACACTCATGCAGTACACACATGCCAGATGCATACAATGTACCTAAGCACACAATATGCACATATAAATACTGTGCACAAGTGCATACATGAATATAGGGTGCATACATAAATATAGGATAGGCATATGTGTATGTACATATTGTATACGTTTACAATACACATCCATGCAATTCGCATGTTTGCAGTATTGTACACACGGAGATACGCATGCATGCAGCAGACACATACACGGACGGGAACAGTGCACCCCATGTGTTAGGCATTACAAATGCCACAAACGCCACAGTACGTGGAATTATATACATTTCTATAAATGTGCAACTTTGCACTTGAAATGAAAAGATCAAATTACTATTTATGATATAATTCGCTTTTATTCTCAGCCTTAACCCCTTTCATTTAGATAATTGATTTTTTTCTGGCGTTTCTTGGGAGTAATTTGTTACACTTTTTAAGATGCTTTAAAAATGATCAAAAGGGTTTAGAGCCACTCAGCGTTGAGTTTGAGGGAAAGAAGAGCTTTTTCTAGTGACGGCATTTAAACTCCTTTGCAGCACACTGCTGACAAGTTGATATTTCCCTATTGCAGAGTTCCAAAAAGCTGAATTCAAACCCAGTAAAAGAATGAGGTTTGCATTTATTTTTTTCTCTCTTTTTTTGTCTTTTTAAGGCTGTCAGAGTACGTTAGTCTCTCAGAAAATTAGTCGTTTGGATCATCTTCTTACCAAAACAAAATCTGAGCTTTTTAAAGCAATACCGGATTATAGCAAGAGGCTTTGTTTTGCTAAATCGAAGGATTAGAGAAGATTTGCCACCATAACGTTGTGGTTTTATCGTCCCTTTATCCCTTCGTGTTGGTAAAGCTGTGTTGCTTCAGGATTAGGGTTTTACAAAGACCTTCCTTGTGCTGCTCTGAGGCAGATAGGTGCAAATCCACGGATATGGGAGGCTTGCCTAGGTTGCTCCTGGCCACAAATCCGCATGTAAATTCTACTGCCGCCAGATCTAGTGGCCAGCAATATGGATTTTTTTTTCGTCTCCATAGTCAAGTTTAGAAAAAAAACAGTTATACGACGAGGCCCTTCACATGGTTCTTTAAACCGTTAACATCTTGAGGATTTTTTTTGTACAGAGTCAAAATATGTCAACGATAGTGCTCCGTAATACTTAATCAAAGGAAGAGCGCCTTTATTTGTATCCACGTACTCTTGATGATCACGTTTTCCATTTAAAGCAGTCTGTATATGTGTGTAGAGGAGGCTTCCAAATAATGTAATTAAAGTCGCCTAGTTCGAAAGCACACGACTTTTGTAATACTATATACTGACACACATATTAAAATAATAGGCTAATAATATTGCATATTTTATTTTAATTTGACATGTTAAGCATATCATGTACTGGTCAATAAATTATATTCATGTTTGAGTATTTTGTTCTCCTTTGTAAAGTTCAGCGTTCTAAATGTATTCAAAGTGTGACAGGATATGATAGATATCATGATAGTGGGTATGTAGGTATGGGTGGGTCTTTCTCCCTTAGAGCTATATACATTATTTGCTTTACAACGACCCCGCAAAGGGCTCAATTATATCACACAAATATTGCTCACGCGGTTAGATTTTACCTGTGGTTATTAATATCCTGTAATTGCATGATACTGGCATATGAACCTGTCTCACTCACTCAAGTGAAGATTTAGATCCTTTTTAGAATTGCTGATGAACACCAAACGCAATGTTTTCAAAGTACACTTCCCTCGGTCCAAAAAAAGTACAGAAACAGAAAGGGAGCGAGAGATAGAGAGCGAAAGAAGGACCTGGATACACGCACTAAAACATGTCCATGCCCAAACTCAAGCATACACATATACACACACAGGCACTGAGACACACATTGACATGCACACACATACATATACATACATAGACAGACAGACAGAGCCCCAGAATACTGAGGATCCCAGAAGTGCGCCAGAAAATGTTATTTCCATCATTTCATTTAGTTGTCTGTAATTAGTACAGGTTAGAAAACAAACCCAGAGAATCGGCCAATAGGATTGAACAACCTGGTGATTGGGAGAGTCACTTGTTCATAATTGTAAATATACAATGTAAATCGAATGACGGCATTGGTGCAGGTTCATCGTATATGTAGAATTATTTCGTCTCCTGCGCCACTGTTCAAATTAAGTTTCATATGTTTGAATATAATTTAATGAGTTTTGAAAACCATAATAGCTTCTTTTTTTCCAGAATTACGGGGAACTAAACAGATCAAATGTAACGTTTACAATGTAATAGGCAGACTATGTTTTGATTTGGGGTAAACAATACTTCCATGTGTATATGGAACTTTCAAGAAAATCGTGGTTTTGCAAAGGTTATGAAAAGTCTAAGGCGATTCAAATGCTATCTTCGGTCCTGAACCTAGCCATATTAAAACCTGACAGCTATTCAGTGAGGCAGAGAATTTGTGCCGCGTTTCATTGATCGGACAGGGAAGTGGAAGGGGAAAGAGAGAGGGGCAAAATAAGTATTTAACTTACTTATATCCGAATGTCTTTAAAAGTTCACTAGCTTCCCTCTTAAGCACTACCGCAATAAATATATATCTACTGTGATAAATATATCTTCGGATAATACATGTGCTTTCAAAACCTCTTCTTGGGATCTACAAAATGGATTTGATTTATTTAGTTTTTAATTGTGGTTGTTCTTTTTATAAATTTGAACACTAATTGTGATTGTAACGGGAACGGGAGAGGGGGGAAACGCAGTTGGTCAGGTAGAAAGTCCTACCCCAAGGCTGCGTTTCTCAGATCATCAGGTTGCTAGAATTGGGGCACAATTTTAACTGTAAAGTGCTTAGTCTTTTAACTTTTGTTCTTACCATTTGTGCAGAACTTCCATTCTAATTTACCTGGTGTCCACCAAGTACTTAATAACTACAGAACCTGCTGATTCCCGCCGTGCGATATTTCCTCCATGTGACTTGGAATAATATTAGTTCCCAAACTTTTAAAGAGGATTCCAACAGTAATGTTGGTAGAAACCCTATCTGTACACGTGACGTTAATCCAGAGAGTTTGCAAAATTCTATTGAAGAAATCGCTTTTCTTTGATAAATCCTGCAGCCTTTTCAGATAAGGCCCTCACAATATGTAATAGGGAAATGTGTTTACTATAGGTAGTAGTTTCTGTTTGATTGAAAAAAATTAAAATAACCTATTAAACCGAGTGTACGGCGAAATTCGGTATATAAGAGGTCGAAGCAGATGAAAGAGAGAAATAAAAGTTGCACACGGACAGATCCACACACACCAGGAGGGATTGTGCCATTAACTCACTGGAGCTATATTAAGACCTGGAAACAATTTGCATCTATCAGGACCAGGATTGAGTTCATATCAGAAGTGTTGATGTGCAAGTTTGGTCCTATATAGAGCTGTATAGTCATCTATATTTCTATGTATCCCTGTCATTTTATCAAGAGAGACGTTTGAAAGTGTGGAATAATGCGTACAAGGCCACCTTAAAGTTCACAATGAAAAGAAAACGGCCTTAGCAATGGACAGGTTATGCACACGTGCGCGTAGATGCAGGGATTTATTTTGCTCCAACCGCACTAATCTTACCAGTCAAACGTGAATGGAACTTTTGCCCAAAGATGTGTGTATCTCTGTAAGCACAAATTGGTTATTATACTATTGGGAAAAAATGATCCAAAGTGTCATCTATATATTTTAATTGAAAATCTTATGTAGATGGGGCAGTTTTATTGATATTCTGCTACAATGCCCTCATTCTATTACATATCGTAAATTAGAGGTGTGGAGAAAGGTGCTTAATTATTGTTAGACATTTTGTTAGACTGAGGTGGTAATAAAAATAATAAATGTTAGTAAGTTGCTTAGAAGCTGTGTTTTTTACTGCAGTAATGAAGTTTCAAATGCCAATTACCTCGCAGAAGGAATTGCAGACCAGTACAAGTCAAGACGAAGCCCTAGATAGGAAAGAAGTAAGAAAGAGAGAGAAAAAGAAAGAAAGAGGAAAAGAAAGAGAGAAAGAAATAGAGAGAGAGAGAAAGAAAGTTTTATGAATCAATAATTTCTAGTCAAGGAAGTCCGTTTCATTTAGCAACTAAACAAATACCGGCCGTATTAGGTTCAGAGATGATTAATAATTTATTACACTTAAAGTAATGACAATGTGGGAAAAACAAATCTTTTGGAAAATTACTTGTCCATTGCAGCGAATTGTGAAACTGCCTGTTCAACGATATTGATCAAATCTTTTATTTATAGACCATTCAAATATATTTACTCAGTAATTTGACTACAACACGCTGAGTAGACTCCTAGTCACTATAACCTTTTCGACTGAAATTGGAAATTATTTTTCCTGCTATTTTGCTGAAAATGCTATAGAAAATGTCCGAACTGAGCTGGTAAGATTAGTGCGCTTGGACTGCGATATACTCCCTGTAACTAATGGGACTTGATGTCATCTTCAGGAATTTGAATTTCAGTCGTATATTAGAACTACAAGTTATTAATATATGTGCAAGTATTTGATAAATTGATTTTTTGTTATCTTAGATCATTATTTTGGATTGAAATTATTCGGTTTTAAAGATGACGAATACAAATGTTAAAGAATTAATTACTAGAATACTTAAAGCGAATGAGCTCGGTAATGTAGAACACCATTCCCTTTGTGACATTCAAATCACCTTAAACTCCTTCTTTGGGCAGTTGTAAAAAAAAAGAAAGAAAATGACATTCCAGTCACCTAAAACTTTCTTAAGCGAGATTAGAAGGAGAATTGGCGGCTCTTGTCATCAATAAAACGATTTTCTTTTGGTCGGTGTGTGAAGTACAGGTGTAGGAGAGGAGATCCTCGCTAACAGGTAGGTCTATTCACACAGCCTGCTGCCTAATTCTCCCACAGCCCTGCTCAGACGAAGCCCACGCTAATAACATGTCGTAGAGATGGCTGCTGGCAAATTGCTTTGTTATTCTTGTCAGAAGAGGTCCCTAGAAACCAGTCAATTTTAAACGATACATCAAAATGATTAATTGCCTTTAAATGAGCAGCTGTTGGGTACCCTTGGACGGGTTAGATGCAAAGGGGGGAAATAGAAAAGAGCAAGGGGCTGCAAATATAATGTATTCATAAAGTAAAAGTGATTAGATCTATTAATTAGCTGACAGCCGCCAATAGCTTCCCTTTTCTACTTTCAGATGTTAAGTTGTTTTAAGAGGGGGGGGGGGGAGAGACAAGAGAGGGTTAGCAATGTGTTGACGTGTCTGTAACTCTGAGGAGCCTCAGAGTCATTCCGAAGCTTTTTGTGGGTCTTTTTTCTCTGCCCGTCTCAAATATTATTGCACATCGTCCAGAAAAATAAAATTGATGGCGCATTGTTCTTATTAATGGGCCCACTAACAACATTCCCTCGTTAATCAGTGTTTCACTAGAGGAAATAAGAGAAATAAGACTGAGCGTGAAGATAAAAAAGGAGATAGATAAGCCATGAAAAAAAGAAAAGGATAAGTTTTTAAAAGAAGGCAGGCAAGTTTTTGTGAGCTCGCCAAATAAAAAATTAAGAGAAGGGGTAGAAAGAAGGGATGGAGGGAAGGTTATAGAGAAACCAACCTTCTTAATATTTTACTTCAAATCTTCTGATGGGCTGGACGCTAGTCTGCATTAAGCCCCACTGAAAGCTGGCTTTAAGGAAAAGCTGAGAGGAATTTATTCTCGCTTTAATTGCTTTAGAACGGCTCCCACAATGACTCATTTGAGAGATTTTGCGCCCATTTAAGTCCCTACTTTCAGCAGTTCACAAGTTAATCCCCTTTCATTCTGCAGACCCGCAGTTGGCATGAGACAAGGGAGCCTGCTAGACAGAAACTTAAACATATAAGCAGCCAGTGTTTTTAGCGGGCACTTCCAAACAACAGCAGCAACAGCAGCGTGGAAACAAGAGAACTCTGTGAAAAAAAAGGTGTGAAAGAAAAGAGAGATGAAAGAAGGATTGGAGAAATATGCAAAATAAATAAAAAGGCTGAACAGAACAGTTAGTTAAGAACAGGAAAGCAGAGCTAAATCTTGAAATAAGGTAGAAGTAGCATCCAATGACAATAAGCAGCTACACAATCTGTTTAGATAACCAGACACAAACCTCTTAGAGCAATCTTTAAGAGAAATGTCTCAAGTGTTAATCGGTAAAGGTATAACCATCCCTATATTAGAGTAAAGTTTTCTTCCGTACTATGGGAAGGAGACGCTATCTAACACACATCAAGAAGAGACGGGCATTATTGTTTTAATCCTCTTACCAGTAGTCATTTTAAGGCAGTTTTTTGGTGTGTGGAATGGCGTCGTGTTGCCCCAATCACAGTTTAAGCCGTCAGGGCTGGGAGAGATTGTATGGGAAGGACCCGGGGCTCTATTAGCAATATCCAGAGGGTTAGAGCCGTCCATTCTGCTGCGAAAAGCATGACAAATCTGAAAAGCAAATAAAATCAACGGTTGAGTTCGTCAACTCTGTACCAAAAACTGTCTGTACAGCTCTCACTAACAGAAAAATGATATCCATGTACAGTAGGCACTCCCCACTTAAATACTGTGCATTGTTTGTTCTGTGGGGAGGGGAAAGTTGGTCCTTCTTGTCGAAAATATATTAGAAATTCCTTATTGTGTTTTAATGTTTGAAGCTGATTTGATCTGTGTAGATAGGAATGTGACGCAGATTGTTTTACAAGAAGTTTGTGCAGAAGTGAGAAAGGGAGCGAGAGGCCATGTTTTGATTGACATATTGAAGGACCATTGAGATCCTGCAGACTTGCTCTTGGCTCCTGAAGCACGCCAGTGATTCTGTTTTAAAATCCTGCATCAGCCTACTTCCCAGCAGATGGCAACATACCCTGTCATTGGCTGCAACTTTCTAATGTAATCTGCAAGAGCGGAGTGTGAGAGAGACTGAGAGAGAGAGAGAGAGAGGCAGGGTGATACAAAAAGAGAGACAAGAGGTGCCCGTAGACAGAAGTAAAACGACAGAACTGTCTTACTGAACAATTAAGAGTCCTAAGTGTTATATATTCGGCCTTATTATTGAGGAGCTCTTAAACTAGGGGTGTATCCTCCGTGGGCTACTGCAAAAGGTTCAGCTTTAGAAAGGTAAGTGTAGAATTTAGTCTTTTAAATTAAATATGTATACTTAACAAAACTGCTCTGCTTTCTCTCTGTTTTTGAATATATAGCTGGATAGATAAAGACGTATATGTATATATGTATACCTATGTATAAATGTATGCAAATTAATGAATTTTCCCTGCTGTTTGGTATATTTACAGGCTGCTAGCTCGGATCTGATTGCCCACTTGCCAAGTTTAATTTGTGCTCGTCTGATAGTAACAATTTGGGTTGCTGGTGGGTCCCACCATCTGACTTCCTTCTTTCTCCTTTTTTTCTTTCTTGTTTATTTTATGTGATTATCAAACAAAATAGTGTGCACGCAATGGAAATTGATCCTGTTTTTTTTTAAAAATACGCTATTTATCAGAATAATCTGATGATTTCAAATATCTCATAGTGAGAAAGCCAATCTTTCTAAAGCGTCCCTTGGTGTCATTCTCTGTTAAAAGCCAACACTCATTCTCTTCACTGGGAACAGCTTCACCAAAACGGGTCACACCTGACATCCAAATATAAGCTGGTCCCAGTTCCGAATGTCTATATTAGTTACACTGCTCTGTATGCGATCTTGTAAGTTGACAAGTTTTATAAAGAAAGATATAGATAGATAGATAGAAGATAGATAGATAGATAGATAGATAGATAGATAGAAAGATAAAAACGAACAGACAGATAGCCCTAAAAACTGAAGTCCTTCTGCGAAGGAAATTCCTATTCAGAAAAAAAGCATAATTTGGATTTACTTCAGAAATTTCTCACAACAATCAAGAATTTAAAGATACTAAACTTGTGGATGCGCGTTGCGATATTTTACTCGGCAACATTTCCATGTTTATTTTTCGGCGTCAGATTTTTGTAACAGCACAAAACGCCTCGTTTTCTATGGCTAGATCTGTAATACACTTCTGAGTCCCACTCTTGAGTTTTACTGAAACACGTCTTTACAGGAGACAGTCAAAGGGGATGCAGATGTCATTCTGTGGCGGCAGAGGGTGATTGAAAAAATGTTCGGCTCCTGAATCAGTCCCATCTTGTCTTCCATAAAGAATTATTCTGGCGCTGCGGAGGATTTTTAATATTTGCAAAAACGCTTTAACTCAGTTCCGATCATTTAAGAAAGGGGCAAAGGTGAATAGTAGAGGATCAACGTAGCCCAAATATTTTGGAGGAAATTTCCTTAGCAAAGTTTCAGAATGTCTCCTTGAGTAAACTCAGCTGGAGTTTTGAAGGTCTCCCTAAGTCCGGTATATTTACCTCCAAACGCCATCATACCTTTGCGATAAATTGCTCAGGAACAGTATGAAATAGGATCTCCAAGCTACGTACCTCATTCAGCTACTTGTGGGTCGGTTCTAGGTTCTTTCGGAATTTCGAAGACGTTGATTACTTTTACCCTTGTGAATTATTAATTTAAATAGTAGTTTGGTTGGATGAATGGAGATTAGATAGATAGATAGATATACAGACAGACAATCAGGAAAGTGGTTGTCTTGCTATATATATATATATAGAGAGAGAGTGTAAAAGAGAAAGTTAGCAGGAGGATATCTGAATACGTATCACTGCTATAAAAATGTAAATGTATGAGATTATTTGGCCATGAAAGCACGGTCAAGTTGTAATGGAACGAGCCATTGCCCATTTCAAAGTACACTCGCCGTTACCCTGTATATTTGTAGCACCTTTGTTGCCAATTTAGTCTTAAATTATCTGGTAAGCTCTGCTCTGATTGGACACAGGCCTGCGTTTTACTTCCAAGAGTGCCAAACAATTAACCACCCACCCACACACGCAAGCAATGTGAAATAAGGAGAAATTGGGGGCAAAACATTGCATATTAGTTTAGTAGTTGGATAGAGCACTGCGCAGCGCTGTATGTGTTACAGGTTAGGCAAACATAGATTTAGGTCAAGAGGAGATATAGAAAGGGATATAATAAATCAAGTCGAAGAGAGAAAAACAATTCAGAAAGGCATATTGCTGAATGCGATTTCTGAATAGGTAAAGTTTCAAAAAATCTAAAATGAAAAACAAGTTTAAAAAGCTGTTTTTAAAAAAAATACACAGATTAATTGACAGGGGGTCAATGGTATGGAAAAGGAGAGGCAGAGTGGGAATATAGGTACTGAGAGATGTGTACACAAATATATTATGCATCAATTTTAAAAAAATAAACATCGATATAAATACATTAAATATTTATGGTATTACATATATCCCTGCCTGTGTCAATATGGCAAATATTTACAAAGCTTGTGCATATATAGATGCTTAATGATACAATATATCTACTCACATATAGATATTGTGCGTTATGCATAAATAAGAATGGTAAGAACAGTCAGATAGGCATACGTAGAGGGAGGAATGTTGGTCACAGTCGTAGAAATATGAATAGTTGGACAGGTGTGCCATCAAAATATGGCATTGGGGAGAAAGAGAACAAAATGAGGATATGGAACTAGATGAAGTAACGGTGAGGAGTGTACAGGATCTGAATAGAGACATTGCAACAGAAATAAAAATGAGAAAGGAGCAGATTCCCTGAGAAGTATATAAACTCTGTGGTGTATCTTTTGAGTATGACTATATATATATATATCTATATATGATCAGCAAATAAGGTGGGGGGGGGGGGAATCAACCTGGTGTCAGAGAGGATGATGAATGAACCGCACTGCAGTCGAAAGCTATTTCCACTTCTATTAGGTCCTGAGCCAAATGGGGATCAGGATGCATATTTTAAGGAATATCTAATAAATCTTGCCAAACTCGCCCCTACGGCAATGATCCCGATGCAGAGGTGACTGCTGAATGCTGGCCTACTTTGTAGCAAAGTAAATGTTTAGGAATCGCCTCTGTCGAAGTAATCAACATTCCTGGGCGCTGCTGTAAATCTCATTTCAATGAATTTTTTAAACTGTTTAGCAAGTGTCCATAAATAATTAGTTTCGTCCCAATGTACAAAGACTTAAGGAACCGAGCCAGCCCTTATAAATGGTAAATCCCAGCGTTCTGAATTAAATCTAATTCAAGTGCAATTCTATAAATCACAATTTTAAAACTTATGCGTTTTGCTTGTATTTGTCTAATATGTAATCAAGGCCCATTTGACTTTATTTAATAATTAACAACAATTAAGAAATAATTAATTTTTTTGCATGAGGTTTTAATTTTACATCTGAATATAATTGCTTTCAATTTCACTTGGAGCGACGGTCCACAATTATATACTCTTTAGCGCACTTTGACAGCGAGAAAACATCTCAATTAACTATAATTAGTACATTTGAATATTGTCTGCCCTAAAGCTACACCCTAAAAAGATTTAATTATGAAAACTTAATTATTTAAACTAAAGTTACCAATGTTGCAATTATAAGTACAAACCCCTTGGAATGCACAGCAACTATTTAAATGTATTTGTAGGTTTTGATATGATAAGTTTATTTTATTATCTTTAGTTGTAAATTATTAATAAGCTCTCTAATTAATTTGTTAGGATAAGGAATTTATAAGGAATTTATTTGTAAACAAGCTAATGTTTTAAAAACTTACACCCAGAGTTTCCAAAATAGTCAGTGATTGAGTGAAGTAAAAGGTTTATTTTATCTAATGATTATAATTCTATTGTGAACCGAAATGACAAATGATTACAAAGATTTTAAAGTGTAGTAATGCCTCCTTTGGTTGTTAAAAAGTCGGATGTCTTATCTAAAAAAGAGACTACATTTCTCCTCTCTTCGCTGTCCTCTCTCATCCTCTTATTCTCTATTTCTCTGGCTTGCTTTGATTTATGCAGTTCGATTAGGATTACTGTATATTTGGTTCCAGATCGTCGCTGCCGTTAGATTTGCCTTTGCAGATGTAGATGATAGTAATAAATATATAATCATGTCCCGCAGCAAAGAACCCTTACGGCAGCTCCACCATGCCAAACTTTTAACACTGTACAAACCAGGAGATTATCAACTTGAAGAAGGAAATGCAGTTAATAGTAACTTTTGTTTCCCTCTAATTTGGTATGATTAAAAACTCAGAAAATACATAGAAAGACATGCGACCCGGTTTAATAATTGTACCGTAGGTATTTAGTTTTTGCGATTACGATCCTGAATATCATAAAGGAATGCCAACACCACTTTCATAACCCAAGTATCTTATTTTTAATTTTTGGGGGGATAAACATATTTGCTGGAAATTGAGATAAAATCTCAATTTAAAATATGTTTAACAAACATTTATTATTTGATTACTTAAGTGTGCTGGGTCTAACTACTTTTTTAACGTTGGCTCTAAACTCGATGTCTCATTCAGGGTATTTGCTGGTTATCTGCAGATGTTTCGGGTTAGTTCCGATGCTGATAATTATTAATGAACTTTAGAGTGCTGCCTTTCTTGCATTGAAGTCGCTTAGCATCTGCCTCCCTCCACGGGCAATTTGTGAATCAGATAATTCCCGGGATAGCAATTGTCAAAATAATACCTATACGCGTTAACAAGTACAAACCATCATCTTTTCGCCTTTGATAATCTCTCTCCCCCCTCTCTATGTTTATTTCTCTCTCTCGTCCATCAGCTATATCTCTTTCTTTGACACTCGGCCCCTGTTTCTATCAATCACTCTCTAACTTTCTCTTTCCGTCACCCCAACATAGATAAGCAAACCTGCTAATGTTTCTCAAATTGATAATATACACCCTAAGTTTACTAACTTTGTACAACTCTTAACCCGGTAGAATGTATGCGTCTGTTTCTGAGATCCCATTTGTTTCAATTTACTGTAGTAAAATGACATTTTAAACAAAGTCCACTGTATGAGCAATCTCTTGGTCTAATTGCCGTCGCACCTTGAATCGGTGGGACATATCCTGAAACATTTTAACAATCTAATACGGCTATTTGACATCACTGATATTCGACATTTCAGTGGCCAAGATTATAGTAAATTTGCTCAGTCTCCTAAATCCCAAAGGGAGACACAGCATAGGCGTCCATTTATATGCAGATTTACTGAATCAATAGAAGGCAGTTTAAGGCACAAATATACACCGTATAATCTTGAGGGGGTGGGGGGGGGGGGCTATATATAAACGAGACAATCTGAATGTATATACACATCTCCATATTACATAAAGACATTAACACCCATGCATTGATACTGAATAAATAGAGAGAAAAGCAGCTTGATATGTGGAATCTGTGCATGCGGAATACATGAACGAGATTACTGGTAGATGGGTAGAATGAATCAATATCAATGGAGGAGACAGAGATATCCTTCAGTAATTATGCAATTAAAGTTTGAGTTTAACCGGATTTATGTCTCTTAACACGAAACAAATCGCCTGATTAAATTCGACAAAAAAACGCATCAGTCACACTACATTAAAGAGGATGGAGATAATTATACCAATTACCTCTTTGTAATCGCGTGGTTCATAATTAATGGCTTTTTCCCCAATAGATAATTTGATAATAATAGATAACACTGTTGCCGAAACAACTTGTCACCCTGCAGGTCACGTTCCATTTAGAGAGAAAACGGGAAAGAAACTGAATTAGGACAAGTGGAGAAAGTTTTGCTGCCCATTAGCATCAGATGGAACTGTTACAGCAAGAACGCGTTTCCTGTTCTCTCACAGCTCTTCTATTGACTTTTCGAGCAAACAGCACTTGGTATTGCTTTCAAGCCAAGGAATCGGAGACAAGGGGTTGTTAAATAGGCTCGTCTATTGACAGTCTGTATTGAGCCCCGTGTACATCAGACTGGAATTTTACTGCACTTTTTGGAGACTTAAACCTGTGTAAGACGACCCCTTGGACAAGAAGTCTCACACCTCAGGGCATTAATGCGCTTGCTAGTCTCCTTATGCCTTGATGCTCATTCCACTTCGCATTGACACAAATGTGACAGTATTAATGCAGCCGGACACAGTGATATAAGGGTAAATTCGCCGATCATGTGGTCCCAGGGGGAGCTGTGTGCAAATTGGACCACTTATTCCGTGGAAACTAAATGGGGTAGAGTAGCAAAGAGTTCTGGGAATACAGATACATAAGTGGCTAAAAGTAGCAACACAAGTTGATAAGGCCATAAAGAGTCCAAACATTGTACAGGGGCTCATTTCTAGAGGGATAGAATGCTGAAGGAGGGAGGTAATGTTACATTTACATAGAACCTTGGTTAGATCACACTTGGAGTACTGTGTGCAGTTCTGGTCTCCATATTATAAAAAGGATTTTGAAGCACTGGAGAAAGTGCAGAAAAGATTTGCAAGAATGTTACCAGAATTGAGAGGACGCAACTATCAGGAAAGATTGAGCAGGCTGGGGGTTTTGATAAGGTGGATGTGGAAAAACCGTATGTACTTGTGGGTGAGTCCAGAACAAGGAAGCATACATATAGGATAGCCACTAACAGATCAAATATATGATGTGGATATGCCAGTGATGGACTGGGGCGGACAAATGTAAGGACTTGCACAACACCAGGTTATAGTCCAACAGTTTTATTTTAAATCAGAAGCTTTCGGAGCTTTGCTCCTTCGTCAGGTGACAAAGGAGGTAAGCTCCGAAAGCTTGTGATTTAAAATAAAACTGTTGGACTATAACCTGGTGTTGTGCAAGTCCTTACATAGATCAAATATAGAATTTGGGAGGAGTTTCTTTACACAGAGAGTGGTGAGAATTTGGAACTTGCTGCCACATAGAGTGGTTGAAGCAGATAGCATTGACACATTTTAAGGGGAGGCTTGGTGTATACGCAAGGAAGAAGAGAATAGAGGGATATGGGCGCAGTGTGGTAAAAGGTAATTAGAGTGGGAGAAGTCTCATATGGAGTATAAATGTTGGCATTGATCATTTAAGCCAAATGGCCTGTTTATGTGCTGCAGATTATATGTAAAAATTAAAGCTAGGCGTACAATAGTATAGTATGGATTTTCCAACCTGCGCTCTCTTCAAATATGGCTCCCTGCTGGGATTGTGCGATTGGTGAATTTATCCTATAATGTCAGTCTATATTGGGTCCTCCATTCAATGAGAAGGTCAGTCTAGTATTAATTTTATGTTATTGATAAGTTAGTTGGACTTATGCCAGTTCATGGTTAGATGCATATCTGATACATATTGAACTTGTGCCAGTCTATAGCTAGGACTGCACATAATAAACATTCTGATCTTGAGTTACTCTATATAACCCATTGATTAAATACCAGTCCACAATAAGATGAAATACATAAGCTTATCTAATATCAATCTATAGTGATGCCTGCCAATCTATAATGAGCCATGTTACCATGACAATGTGATAGTACGTCATTCTTTGTGGTTAACCTGGAAATATCTTGAATGTTGGCTTTCTGTATCTGGTTAAGTGGTTCACATATGTAGCTATGAAAGCAATGTAAACAAATAATAATGCAATTATGTTGCTGATACTGAGCATCTGCAATGGCTCAGTTATAGAGGCACCACGAAATGTGAAAGTTGGCTATACAGACCAGGAAAGTCCTAGGTTCAATCCATGGTTGAGTCAGCCATGGTGTTGGCTATCCTCAGCAATCCTGGGCTAAAGAAGGGAAAAAGCAGCCAAGGTTCCAGCTCTTGATTGCTCTGCTGCAAAGTGCACATTCGTGGTTGTCCAGTTGAAGATGAGCTCCAAGGCCCTCCCCCTCACCATAATTCAATGGCCTGCAGACACACTCATGAAAAAATGGCTGTAAGGATAAGATATGGGAAGGCAGCTGGTACCCATAATTCCATATCTTCCATCTATGACTTGGTGTCTTTGGGAAATATGGGGAAAAAAATCATACCAGTACCATTTTTGGAAATAATATGGTAGACAGCACAGCATTACTCTGCCTCATCACATCGCTCTCTAATTAGAGAAACCAAAGCTCAGCTCATCGACCTGTAACTGCCAGAGAGATGATTAAAAGTAGAAAAGACCTTTAGTTTTTTCCACACATTAAACAAGTTTGCAGTTATACTGCCACTTTTTAATTGATGCAATACAATGTTCAAAGGTGCAAAAATGACAATATAACATAGGTGTTAACTTGGCATACCGAGGGCTGAGTGTATTAAAGCAGAAGGAGCAAAATCCCTTCCTGTCGGGGTTTCAATGTGCAAGCAGCAGTATATCTCTGGCCTGAGTTCAGCTATAGAGCACAATGTTAGATGAAGTGCTAGAAACCATTTAAAGTTTTTTTTTCTCCTCACAGAGTCCAGTTGCTGGGAATAGAATCCACTGCTTTTTACACAAATTCAGACAGACTTTTAACCTACTTTTGCAGGATATGTATATGCATGAATAAACATTCATAATTGTGTGCATCATTATCATGCCAAAGGAATATCCTGGAGCCTGATACCAGCTTTCCTATTGCTTAAGAAATGCAGCAGAGCTGAGTGGCAGTATAACTCTGATCTATCTAACTAGTGTGCAATCAAGCAGGTACTGATTTCAAAATGATATACACAATGGAACTGATTCCATAAAGTTCAGTGGACCACCTGAGAAGTTTCAAAATTTGATCCTGCACTGATTTCAACTCGATTGCAATCAACAGAAAACTGACATGGTGAGAGACCAACTCATGTAGAAAAACATTAAATCAACTCAGCTTCAGCATAGTTACGCTCCAGTTGTACCATTTGTTTTACATCAGTATGATATGAAAACCTCTTCACACCAACTCAAGATGTGCTGTATACCAGCCCCATTAGAAAGCTACTGAAGTGTTCTTTTAACTGTCTTTATGGGCAGGGGTTTCTCTGAAATTCCAACTCAGCTTTTCTTGTTCCTATTAACCCAACACTTTACAGAATTTCAACCATGCAAGTGAGACATTATAGCTGCCCTCGGTCTCAGTTACAGAAACAGCAGTGTCCAAAAAAGACTGGTGAGTGCCTTTCAGAGACAGTTTAGAAAAATATTGGTACTTTTCAGGATTTCCGAATAAAAAACAAGTAAGATGAATTCAAATGTTCTTAATATTAACTCAATTTCAAAACTGGATCAATGAAACCAGCACTATTATTTATCACTTTACTGATCACATTCCATTTAAAGAGGGGGAAAAAACTAAATGATAGGACAGCTAGGCCCAAAAGCACCAGGCAGAAAGTTTATAGAAATAGAGGATATCACCACCATCCAAGCTACATCCTGGTGCCTGTTGGTCGGTTTCAGCGGCGAGACATTCTGCCAAATGGCTTCGACCGTCTGGTTGGGAAACTGCCGATCGGATACATCCTCTCCTTTCCCTGCAGGACTCCCAGAACGTTCCGTGCCAACCACTGCCTGATGGCCTTGTGGTCGAAAGGTTTCCTCTTTAGGAACTTCTCCATCTGGGACAGGTGGTGGGGTACGGTCCAGCTGGATGGGATGTCCTGCATCTGATCAGCCAGCAAGGCCAAACCCAACCTTCTCAGTGTAGTGGACAGGTAGAAACTCAGCACATAGTGACACTTGGTGTTTGCGTACTGGGGCTCTAAACACATCCTGAGGCAGCCACACACAAAGGTGGCCATCAGAATCAGGGCAGCATTGGGGACGCCCTTCCCCCCTTTGTCTGGGGCTTGTACATGGTGTCTCTGCAGACGTGGTCCATCTTGGACCTCCAGACAAAGTGGAAGATGGTGGCAGAGTGACCTGACTCTGGGGTGAAACTGAGAAAGACTGTCTTATCCATGAATCTTCTCTTCACATGCTCGAGAGTCAGGCCAGGCTGACTTTGGATTTACACTATAACATTAGCATTGGTAAAAAGCAAATCTTCTTAGCCCCAATGCTACAGCTCCAGAGTAAAGCCAGCCTAAAATCATGAGAGAGGGGAGCTCTATATATACATCCATCACTTGCATAGTGGTTGCCTGAGCTTGAATGCCAGTGAAATGTTTACGGTTAGTAATGGCATTATACAGGTACCACATTGAGTTATTCTACTTGCTCTGCACCATTCTTCCACAAGGCAAAATGGAGTATGTGCAGAGCTCTGTCCAACAGTGTTCAAACACTAGTTAAAGTTTTAATGTCAAAAGTACAGTCAGCTCATTGTGAACATTTAGCTGTTTAAAAATCATGGTTA
This sequence comes from Heptranchias perlo, assembly GCF_035084215.1. Classification (NCBI taxonomy): domain Eukaryota; kingdom Metazoa; phylum Chordata; class Chondrichthyes; order Hexanchiformes; family Hexanchidae; genus Heptranchias; species Heptranchias perlo. The sequence continues at coordinate 26,476,025 of NC_090333.1, forward strand.
AAAAGTTCCCAGGTAATCCCCCAAAATGGTGCGAGACCACCTTCCCAAAATGATTTCACATAGCTTGCCAGAATACAATCTGATTAATTTCATTATGCTGCACAATTCACATCAATGTGAAACCAAAACTGCTTTGTATGGATGCAAATTGTGTTATATAACTGACTTGTAAAGAGATAACTAGCCTATTGATTCTGTTACTAACAATATGATTTTAACGGCAGTCTAGTGGACTGACTAGGCATTTTTTAAATTGTAAAACTGAAGTTTAGAAAGTTGCCTTTGCACCAGTTGCAGTTATAGTGTTTGAAACTGAAGTGGTTTGAGACTGCCTTCTTAATACCAAATGCTTAACTGATGCCAGTTTGATTGCAATTATTTAATACCACAGAGTACATTTTATGAATGGGAAATCATAGGCATGTGTCTGTGATTTCCCAATATGCACTCCCGGCAGGTGAGGGTCTGTGCCAGCAGTACTCATTCATAAAATGAATTCTAATGTTTACAACTACTTTGTCGTGCTGGAAACAATGCAACATAACTGCCCTATTTAGATATGGAGAAAAACATAAAATCCACAGGAAATATTTGGAATGCATTTTCTCTGATCATGATATTTCTCTGTTCTATGACTTTTGTGCTCATTAAGATGAGGTTGTCAGTGCCTTAAAATGAAACATTTTCCATTTTGGCACCCAACACCAGCACCAGGCAATCCCAGGTCAGGTTTAACATAGTTAGATGGATAATAAATCTCTTTAGTCGGCCTCAATAATGTGTATCAGCCCCAATCTCAGAAGCACATAATCCGCTGCACGTGATATTTTTCAATTTCTTACACTAGCCATTTTGTTGCCCTATTTGAGCAATATTAGTGCAAATTAGCATCAGTTTTATTGCTGTTAGCCCACTCCTACTGGAATAGATCTTTTTGTCATCTCTAGGATGCATAGTTTTCATTAATGACACTGGAGGTGAACAGTTCTTCTGAGAACAATGTCAATTGCAACATCAATAGAATCATAGAAATACAGCACAGGAAGAGGTCATTTGGCCCAGAAGTAGGCCAATATGATTGAGTAATGTTTCGTTTAAGGATTTTGAACATTGAATATTATAATTTTTCACAAGGAACCTTTATTCAAATATATATATTTGTGTGTGGCCACTCCTCCAGGCTGGTAAACATTACCAAGTCACAGGATAATTAGTCTTTTTAAGGTGATGTGCACATGAGCAAATGGAACTTAAGTATGTCACATCCAAGCAAATTTCCATCAATAATATGGCAGAGGTTTTTACTGTTGCTTGTGAAGTCTATTTTTCCATTTCAGATTTACAAAACATTACAAGGAAAATAAAGTGAAAACTCTTTTTAAAAGCAAAAAGCAAGACTTTTAGGTCTGGGTAAATCCATAACCCCCGCCCCAGGTGTTTAGAAGCTTGTTTATCCAGCGATTTGCGATTTTAAGCCACTAAATGTCAATTTTATGTATATTACTGAGTTTCCAACTCACAGTGTAAAGATTATTGAACTGAATTACCACTATCACCAGAAAATTAGTATCTTCTGCTCATTTTCCTGTTTTGCCTTTTTATTGAATTAGAAAATCATAAAACATCGTGCATACTTCATGGATGTAATTCATAGTTCTGGACAATATTTAATGGTCATTGGTGCTACTCTGTAATTTTGTGATGTTTTATCTGAATCAAAACTTGACAACAGCCTTTAAGATTTTAACCGGTATTGGATCAGAAAATAACATTGTCATATTTCTGCCAGTTTTTGTGGCTCAGGCTATTTAGTAAATGTTCTGAACAAGAGTTTGTCAGGATCTGTACATATTCACTTCAGCTATTGGTCTCAGACTGGTAACTGTAGTGCAGGTTCCAGGCAGAATCCTGTTTAGACTGCTTGGCTCCTGCCTGGCTAGAACTTTAACTGTCCTGTTTAGGAGAGAGCTCAGCACATGCCTGAAAACAACCATGCCAGAGCTGTCTCCCAAAAGTTAAAAATTTAAATGTTTAGAGCATAGAGAGGGGGAAATGCCAGCCCTCTAAACATTTAAATGAAGGTCAGATAGGTTTACAAAGTGTCCATGGGGCACAACAGACCCATTGAGCAATTTGTAAACCAGGTTTGACACTGCATTGGATTTACATTCCACACAGTGTCAAACCTTAAGCAATGTGAGGCAGCCCCTCCAGGGAGTATCACTCTGCTTTACTCCAGAGGCAGGTCAGGTCCTCACTCCAGATTTACACTTTCAGTTTTGTATTGATGCAAAGCTGAAATCCCTATGCACTGATGCTAAATTTGTAGCATAAATGCTCCTTAAAAATGACACACATGAAAACCCAGATGACCTACACACTAAATTAAAAATAGCTCCCTATTAAGCATTTTATTTCAATGTAAGTCTGTTTGATATTTGAATATTCATCAATCATGACTTTTATATAACTGCTTGCGTTATACAGGAAGGATCTCTTGATAATAGATTTGGTTCAAAACCTTGTAAAAGCAGATGAACATCTGTTCCAATCTGTGATGTGCTCCAGTTCTCAACTAGTCCTGTATCCTAATATACAAACCTAACATTACATTAATAAATGGAGATCATATGTACATCAATGGGTGCAATACACCATATATTGACCAATTTTTTTAAGGCATTGACTAAACTTTGCATGAATGTCAATTGCCCCTTTGTACAGAAGCATGCAGTTAGCTCCAAATAAATACCCATCTGATCTAAGTATGATTCTTTTTCTGGTTTTCCTCTTGTGCTCAAGCTGAGGAATGCTAGGGCTGGGGAATGGAACTTTTCCAATTTCAGGCACCCAGTATTAGCATCAAGTACTTCCAGGTTAGGTATAGCACAGGTAGATGCAAAGTAAATCTCCCTCTACTCTGCCTTACCAACATGCCACAGCCCAAAAGACCACCCCCTAATGGACCAATGTGACAATTTTCAATTTCCCACAACAGCCATCCTGTATCCTCTATTTGAGTGAGATTGCCAATTAATGCCAAATTAGCAGCAGTTTGTGTGTAGGAACACAATGAATTAGGAGCTAGATTGAAACTATCTTCATTTTGTTGGACACTTACAGACAGCAGGAAAAGAAGATTTTTCAGCCCTCAGTTTAGGCTGGGTTTAAACTCAGGTCCCTGAGGTGAAAGCACAGTGTCCAACCCACTGTATCACCCAGGTCCCTTTCAAATTCAAATGCAGGCAGAAAATTCCAATGTACAAACCTGCCTTTCTATTTAATCCTATTGCAGAAATTGTGTTTAATGCACAGCAATTAACTACAAAATCCTGATTCAATCGAAAACAGTTCTGAATACTTGCTGCAAAAATATAACTAATCCACTGCCAAATTTTACCCGGGCATCGATATAAGAATATGTATATTGGTCATATTTTCTGTAATTTTTGTCTGATTACACTTCTGTGAAGAACCTTGGAACATTATTATTATCAAACCCTCTTGGTTGATTCATAACCGATTGCAAAAATCCCCTCTCCCATCCTTAATGATAAAGTGATGATATTTAGAGCATTTGCAGGTCTAAATTAATTGCAGATCTAAATAAGGATTTATGTAGCTATACAATGGGACTTTGTGTAATTGTAGATTGGAATTTTGTATAGGAGTCATTTTTATTGATTCAACTATGGAAATTCAATCTTGAGACTCCGTGATATCCTAATGGATAACTACACTGTATTCCAGTATATAGCGTTCCAACTGTATATCATGCCAAGATGTGTATTTCTAGATTGTGGTGTGCGTTGGAGTGTTGTATAACTATAAATTCAGATATTGTGCACTATTTTTTGAGAAATAAAAGAGAAATCAAGTCCCAGAGTGCAGAAAACCACCAAGGTTGAAAAGAAAAAAAATGGAGATAAATCTGATATCAAGTTTGGGTTTGAAAAGTCTCAAGATTGTAGAAAGAAGAAAAGACCATAGGAAGTAAGGGGTTCCACCGTTTTGCGGTCCTGAATGAATGAAAACCAACGGAATTAATTAAAGTAGAAGATTGTGGCATGAGTCTTGATTTCAAATCATTGAGGTTATAGGGGGATGGGGTTGGGATGTGGTATCATATATTGAAGCAATGTAGTCGTACAGTGGATACTGCATTGGAATGTGTTAGTACTGATACTTCCAGTGTATCAAAATATGATGTACTTACAACTAATGAGGAACAAAACAAGAAAGGTCAGAGGAACACTGCCCGTAATAATATTGATTAAAGGATTGTATTGTTATACATTGGAATATTGTGTTGTAATATATGTGGCTGTAAATTGGGATATTGTGTAGGAGTACATTGCAATTGTACTTCGGGACATTGTTTTGCGATCTTGTGTATTAGTATATCAGGATGATGTGCACTTACAAATTCTCATTTTATGTTGGGATGTGGTATATATTGAAACAATGTAGTTGTACAGTGGATACTGTGTTGGAATGTATTATTACGGATACTTCCAGTGTATCAAAATGTTGTGATTGTAGTATTGTATAGTTTTACACTATGATGTACAAGTTTACATTGGGTTTTGTGTTGGGATGTTGTGTAGTTGTGGATTAACGTGTTATACAGTTATACATTGGGTTGTAGTGTAGTTGTACTTTGAATATTGTGTGGCAGTGTTTTGTAGTTGTACATTTCAGTATTGTGCTTGGAATCTTGTGTATTAGAATACACGTAGTTATCCATTAGGATATCATAGTCTCAAAATTGAATTTCCATAGCTGTTGAATCGATAAAACGACCCCTATTTACACAGTTTTAATCATGGCTTAGAGAAGCCCTCGTGCTGGTCGCCCGATCTGATCCGTTTCTAGTCAAAATGTAGCGCAAAATTAAGGTTAATCATAGAAATTTACGGCACAGGAGGCCATTCGGCCCATTGTATCTGTGCCGTTAATATAGGCACGTTTTGAAATGTGGGAACAAAGAATACTTTGCCCATTGTCATAATTTTGTGATTTTATACTTTTATCCCGGTGCATTTTATTTAATTTTCGAAATTATATTTTAATTCCATTAAATTTGAAATTTAATACATCTGATCTCAAGTGCACAGAAATCGCCAAGTGTTCAATCTGTGAGCATACCCGTCGGTCTTAGCGATGGGTAACCACTGTTCTTAGTGCCCAGCATCAGACATGAGGAACTGTCCTTCTTAATTGTTAATCAGTCAAATAATTCGGACAGGGTGGAAGGAAAGAAATCAACACATCAGAAACATAGAGAAAGTTAGCTCTGGTGGATGTGACGCTGGATTGCAATACAGCCTGAAAGTTTCCACACTACTGGTGTTGAAAGATCCAGGAGAAAATCGAGATAAGGAGAGAAATGATCTGTTTAGGAAATGTTAATAACCCACGACATTGGGCAAGGGCGAATGTGGGAGCTGTTAATGATCTTTAAAGTCTGACACCTTCAAAGGAAGTGAGTTTTCACGCGTTGTTTTGAAAGTATCTTTAACAGACGGTGAAATGGAAAAGATTGTATGGATTCATAATTTATTGAAACTTTTTTTTCCTCTTCGTTTTGGTGTCTCGGCAGCCTGGTTGTAAAATAATACGGCTAGGATGCAACTCTACTAAGTTGGAAGTAGTATATGTTTGGTTTGAGTAAAAGATCATACTTTGGACACTCCTAGTTGGAAAAGTATCTCTTCGGGGTGCTCAGAAAAGAACACCGACACTGCTTCCAACTGATTAGGGTTGCATCCTAGTATTGTTTTACAATCAGGTTGCTAAGACACGAAAACGAAGAGGAATAAGCAATTTCAATAAATGATTATGGAAACACAAAGGGCATCCTCTGAAGTTCTTAGATTACGAGAAAGTAAAGTTACATTTCAAATGGGTAAAATCCGGGCAACCGCTGCAGAATGGAGATTACATGTATGTATTTGTTATCCATTAAAAGAAAAATGCAATGCCAAAACAATAAAACACGATTCCCTTTCCCTTAGGTAAGAACGCAGATATGATGATATACACATACACGCCACATGTGGTTGTCTCTGGTATGGCCACAATATAAGCACGCGCGTATATCAGCAGTTTCTCTGATCCTCAAGTTGTCGGATGGTTACTGGTTAGTTTGTATTGAGAACCATCCGCTACGATTTCCTGTACGGAAATCTGTATTGCCAAAGAGCGCCGATACCAGTGTACAGAATAGTGCACCATTATGGTCTATCCTGTACCATATCCACCGCCCCCGCCCCCATAGTTGGAGAAATTACATGCCCTGAAGTCATTTTTGAAGATGCCGTTGCACTGCCTTTTCTGCCCATGACAGGAATATTTTCCAACTGAAGGTAAGAACAGTTGTTTCAGAAGCCGACTGTCCGGCATCCGAATTATGTGGCCGCTCCAAGAAAAGTGTGGTTTTCACGCTGGTTGTAGTGGCTCCTGACAGGAAGTATATTATTTGAAGAAATAGAAACCCTGAATAAGTCAACATAAGAAAGCCTGGTAGGAGAATTCGTCATCCCCCAGGAACACAGCCCGAGGTATTCAGTGGAATATCTGATCATCTCGGTCTATTACTATCTCTATAAACTCTAATTCCATTCAATTAGATATGTTTGAAGAAGTTATTCTGCGCAGCATCAACTGCTTCTGCCGTGACTTGTAAATGTCTATATTCAAACTGTATTGCATCTGAAGTAAACATTCTAATTAGCGATGACAACAGTAAACAGCAAATTCATCTCTCATTGTCACTCAACTAACAACAACAACTTGATCAGCTTGTAACACAGTCTTGCAACAGCTTATTTAGTCATATAGCTACTTAATCTAAACAACATATAATAGCTATCAGACATGGAACTTGCCATTAGCCAAGAATATTATTTCTGGGCTGACTTGCAATAATGATATTATAATAAAGAATCTCCTTGCATGAATGCCAATGTGCATCAAAGTGTGGAGCATGCTTTCAGTTGACTTTGTAATGATACTACCGCAATAGAGTAAATTTGAATAAAGACTCACCATAAAATTAAAACAATTTATATACAGTTAGAAATAAATATCAGGGAACGATGTCAAATCCAGAGGTGAAATTCCTCTTTTAACAAAAAAATGGGACAATGCCTGATTTTCTCCATAATTAATGACCCACAAATGAAATCACATTTCAAAGTAGCTTGCCCCTGATCAGCAGGTGAATAAGTATGAAAATAAATACATATTTCCCCAATGTTTTATGAAAAGAAAAGTTCACCTCCCTGCAATTTAATCTCAAAGTACAGAATATAGTTATAAACCATCAGAGTTTCATTCTCATTAATTACATCATCATCTAAGCTCCGAAACTAGATTACTGTCTTATGATGTATACAGACTTATAACCAAACCTATTATCTGTTCAACTCACATTGATTACATCACAATCATGAATTCTTCAGTTTGGATGCCCTCACAAATCATCTACGTTAGGTACATTGAGTATCACCATCTAACATGATCCTCCCCACCACCACCACCACCCCCCCACCCCCACCTCACTCCCCATTTAATGGACTCAAAAAGAAAGAAATGAACCAGTTCACATACCCAGCAGTATGAATCACAACAAAAACAAAAGATAGCCTGCCATAGTTGTAAAGCTCTAATATTTCTGGCCACTTTCAATCACTCAAGCTGTGTATAGCATCAGTTGAGTGCCTCAATGTGATTATTATCTTGTAATCAGTTGCAGGTATTCATTATTCTCTATATAAGCCATTCCAACCTCATATTTATATTACAGCCATGTAACCATTGCAGTTATTTATTCTTTTAGTAATGAACCATATAAACCTCCTCAACTGGATTCCAGATGTAATAATTCCCATGTGTCCATCCTTTCATGTATTAAACACCTAAGCCCTTAAGTTGTATTATAGCCTATTACTCATCCATGGGTACCTGTTGGTTCCAAATATATTTTGTATAAAATTGGTTAGATTGATAAACCATGCTTCTTTCTTCCTGTGAAATTCACCAACAGGTTTATTACATTTAACATGTTTAGCTCAAAACTGAATCACAAGGAAACAGTTTTTGTTTCTTTAAATGTTTTAGATATATCCTTGTTTCAGGAATTTTAAGTAATAGCAAAGAACGGGGAATGGCTTTGTGCACTGGAATTGTAAAGAATGGAAAATGATTTGGTCCATTGAAATTATGTATGGGAATGAATTGGAGATGAGTTGATCTGCTGAAATTCCATAAGAATAGAAGTAAATTGAAGTGTTACCCTACCTAATAGCATTGTGGGAGTACCTTCTCCACATGTACGGCAGCTGTTCAAGAAGAAGGCCCACCACCTTTTCAGGGAAATTAGGGATTAGGAATAAATGCTAGCCTTGCCAGCAACACCCCATTCCAAGGATTCAATAAGTTGGAGTTCTCTATAATGAAAATTAATGAAAAATTATTTCACCAATGAAATTCTATACAATGGAAGTAAACAGGAAAGGTTCTATCCATTGGAACAGAACTACGATTAATAAGGGCATGAGTTTATTTGGTGTCAATTGTACTGCTATAAAAGTTTATGTATTTTCTGTGGAATCAGCCAGACCAGTTCATATTTTGAAAATCAAGTGTGATGTTCACCTTAGATTTGTTGTAGGAAATAAAGGCAGAAAATTAGTTCGGCAAATCTTCCAATATCTACAATATACTAAAAATCCTACTTCTGCACACTCTCCTGTCTACAAAACCTTACTTCCTGTTGTCTCATTTTTATCACACATTTTTGTTGACTATTATTGTTACAATTTTCTATGTCCACATTTATAATGGAAACTGTCCAAGTAAACTTGTCACGCTGTAATTATATCCTCCCACCTGTAGTGGTGCTGTAATGCTTCAGTTTTACATTTCCAACTGCTCAGCCTGTACAGAATAGAAACTCTTATGCTCCAATCAACTTTATTTCTCTGCTTCCCAAATTGCCCTACATTTTGCTATTTAGCTATAATTAATAATAGCCTGAAGCCCACACTTGATTTTGATTCTCCGTGTACAGCGCCAGAGGAGTTCGACTAGTATTCATAATAAATAGAAATGGGGCACATAGGAGTCACTTACAAATAGGGGTGAGTTACACAATGTTTTCAATCAAATGGTTCAGATCACATTATAAATCATGAGAATAATATGAATATTGAGCCCAACCTCAGCCTTTTAATGTACTCCTTGACATGTTAGTTTATGTATTAATGGCCTGGAATTTCCTTGGAGCTGCTCTCATTCCGTCACCATAACGTTAGCAGAAGTACCGCGGAGACACCATTTACACATGTAAATGGGATTTCCGACGCATTTCCGGCAAAGTTGGAACGGACCTGAGGAAATTCTGGGTCCACATTTTTACCCATTGAGCACCAGGGTCACTCAGCCTCCGGTGTGAGATTGACACAAAGCCACAAGTATAACTGTAAATTGTAACATAGGGTCTCTGACCTGTTGTTTTCCAAAGATTATCAAAATACTGTTCAGTGATATTTTATTATATACATTATTATAGAAGCACATTGTATCATAAAATGTTCCATAATAACTTAAAATATGTGGTGTGAACGTTGTAGTACCATGATCAGTTAGAACATCGCCTTTTTATCTGTACGACCTGGGTTTGAATCCAGTCCATACGAATGGGATGAAAGTTTCCTCTCTCTGTTGATGATAATAATCCTAAATAAAATGAGTTTGGAGCAGTCTCAATCCAGCTTCTAGCTGACATGAGTCCACATCACAAACTGTCCATAATTTAACGTTAATTGGCACTAAACTGGTAATCTATTATAATGCTACTTAACACTTTAGGACTGATGGATCGAGCAGTAAGGATTAACACCGAATTATTTTCCATCTGCCATTTGCATTTCCTTTAGTTATATCAAAACTGCAGTAAAAAAAGAGTAAAAATAAAATTACTGGAAAATAAAGCAGCACCTAACTAAAAAAAAATCAATTTAAAAGGAACGGCAATAATACAACGAAGTCCCAAACTCAACTTCTTGCATGCAGGGATCGATGCCACGCTACATCTAGCTGAGCCAATTAAATCCCTTCTGATCCCTTTGCTCATAGAGCGCTATTGGATATTATGCTATGGCAACTGAACAGCAACAGGAGAGTCATGTTTCCTGCTGGCCTCAAATGAAACCCATCAATACAGCCACTGGGCGAGTGCAACGTATCTGGCTGTTTAATGAAATATAAAGATTATTTTAAGCACTGTAAGCAGAATTCGACAGCCTGAAAAACAGAGCTTCCATTTGACAAATGCATTTGTAATTTAAAAAATGCTGTATAGGTTCTTTTCTATAATTGATTTATGTATTTTTTAAAAGGATCTTAAACATGAGCAAGAACTGCTTATTATCAGTGACCATTGTAACAAATATTCCTAAACCCTGAAGCTATGGTCGCAGCAAAGCTTTCAGATGTCCAACATTGCATCACTCTCTTCATGGAGATTTATTTCCCACCACATTACCTGATTTATTGTAAATTGGACACAGCCCGCCAGCTTTAACAGGAGGGTGCTAGACTCCCAACCAAGATGGAGTACTAGTTAAAATTAGCGATACATTAGCCATTTGTTCGACAAAGATATTTTAATTTTCCATTAAAATAATCTTTGTCCCACTTGTATATTGTGTGTTTCATGCATGATGCCAAGGTAAGTTAAATCTGCCCGGTGGTCTTTTCTCATTCCTGCATCTATCAGTGCCCCAGAATGCTTCTACTTTTCTGAAATTGTTTTTTTTTAAATTTCTTTCTCCCTCTTGCTAGGTGTCCTCTGTGTCACAAACATTTCCCTGGATAGAAAAGCAGGCAGGAGATCTGCACCAGGCCCTGCCTCTACAATGATTTGTAATTGGTCATGAGCAGGTGCATGAGGGAGCCCCTAGGATGTTTTGCTGGCTGGTCAATGGCACAGCTGAGATCATGAAGTCAGCATATACAGACTGACAGAACCAAAGCTGAGATCATGAAGTCAGTGTGTACAGACTGACAGAACTAAAGCTGAGATCATGAAGTCAGTGTGTACAGACTGACAGAATCAAAGCTGAGATCATGAAGTCAGTGTGTACAGACTGACAGAACTAAAGCTGAGATCATGAAGTCAGTGTGTATAGACTGACAGAACCAAAGCTGAGATCATGAAGTCAGTGTGTACAGACTGACAGAACCAAAGCTGAGATCATGAAGTCAGTGTGTACAGACTGACAGAATCAAAGCTGAGATCATGAAGTCAGTGTGTACAGACTGACAGAACCAAAGCTGAGATCATGAAGTCAGTGTGTACAGACTGACAGAACTAAAGCTGAGATCATGAAGTCAGTGTGTACAGACTGACAGAACCAAAGCTGAGATCATGAAGTCAGTGTGTACAGACTGACAGAACTAAAGCTGAGATCATGAAGTCAGTGTGTACAGACTGACAGAATCAAAGCTGAGATCATGAAGTCAGTGTGTACAGACTGACAGAATCAAAGCTGAGATCATGAAGTCAGCATATACAGACTGACAGAACCAAAGCTGAGATCATGAAGTCAGCGTATACAGACTGACAGAACCAAAGCTGCATCCCATCAAACTACAACGCAGAATGTTGGTGCAAAATAATTCATTATATCATCAGAATATCATCACAAAACAGCCAGTTCTTTTCAATGAAAAAAACATGAGATTTTCTCAGGGGAGATCGCCAGTCACTCTCACAAATTGGTGGTTACATTTTTTATGCATCAGTTTGCTTCTAAAAGTGAAAATTTAAGAAAAAACTGTTCTTTACCAAAGGAGTAAAAATGAGCAGAGCAAAATATATTCATGCCAATGACACTATTGTATCTAAACCTTTGAATCTCACTTAAATTCACCTCAGCTCCAGTTCAGATCTCACCCTCAAATTAAATTGGAACTCAGCACCCCTAGAGACTGACTGATCAGTGCATTCACACTACAAGTTGAGCATTGATGTGAAGCAGCTTCGGCTTCACACCAAGACTATACTTGTGTCATATAAATCCAATATCGAGGCCTGAACTGACTCCAAAGCATGTTGTAAATAGGGTTTCAAGATCCAGATTGACTTCAAAGTGAAGTAGAATGCCAGGGAGTCTCACTCCACTTCTCTCCTGTGTCCAGTCAGGCCTTGACTCTGGATTCAGGCTGAATTTACACTATAACTATAACATCAGCATGAAGCAAAAGCACTTCACACTGATGCTGTGGCTGTAGTGTGAATACACCCTAAGACTCCCAGTGAGATTCCTTTACAGTGTCAAACTTCATTGATAAAAGATATAGCATTCCTATTGAATACTTTGCCCAAACTTTGTTCATCAAATTAAAAAGTAGGTTGCATCCTGAGGGCATATGTTGAAAGAGTGTGTGCAATCCTGAATGGATAACTGGCAGAAATATATTTGGAATATCATGAGCAGTTTTCAGCATTTTATCTTCAAAAGGAAATTGGCGTATTGGAAACAGTTGAAAGCAAGACCAAAGAGCAAACTAGGAACTTAGAGCTGTAAGTTATGAGGGGAAGGTTGTAGAGCAAAGCTTGCTTTCATTGGGAAAAAATAGATTGAGGAGCACATGACTCACTGCCAAAGTATTTGAGGCTGAATCAATCAGATAACTGATTAGGAATGGTCATGGAGATTCCAGGGACAGGTACAGACCGATAGAATCAAATACTTAATGGGAAATAATATTCATTTGCTACTGGGGAGAAGAGGACTTTATCTCATTCACTAATGTTCTGATGGAAGCAAAACTCCCCACTATTCAACCTTGGACCATTGCCCAGGACTGTTGTAGTTATTTTACCAAGTCTCACTTATTTTCTCTGTAATATCTATAACATGGCTACTTACCTAGGCCCACAGTGTATCTCTCTATTTAATGTCTTGTCATGTAGCTGTTTACCCAGCCTCACATTGCCCCTCTGTGTAGCTTCATATCCAATTCCTATATTGCTGCTCACTTCAGTGTCTGCTAATGCTATACTTGGAGTGCCTCTCTGTGCTGCTATGACTCCCGGTGCCAACCCCACAGTGCTCCTCTCTCTACAGCTGCTGCCACGTGGCTGCCTAGGCAGCCCAATGCTGGCAATCATAGTTTCAAAATGCCTGTCTTTGCTCAGTCAGTCCAAAAGTTCTTTAACCTGATGACAACATCTCTTTAAGGCAGCTGGAGAAGGTTATAATGAGGAGGGCAGATATTTTAAAGTTAATGCAATCCAAATCCAGTGGAATTTTAAACAGTGATCATTGCTGTGTCACATAATGCAGCTGCCATGGTTTCAGTTACTATTTTTACTCTATTGTTGTTTTGCTCTGTAACTACTTCTCCACAGTTTCTCTAACAAGTAGTGGTTAAGAGCAAAATGAAATCTGGGGAGGATACTTTCAGTAGTGAGCTTACCCCCCACCCCACCCCCAGCCATAAACACATGCGCATTTTATATGTATACCTTTTTTTTTAAATTAACAGATCTCTTTGTTAGAGGTAATTTCAAAATATTGATCTTTTCTGCAGTGTGATCATCATTTTATGCCTCCATTTACACTGGTGGTACATGTCATTTTGTGCACGATTTTTCCCTGTTTTGACTTATTTGTGTCCCAGAATGGCTCCATTCATTTACCTACAGATTGGCATTTTGTCTGAGTGCCTATCTAGAGCTGGGAAAAGTTAACACTGGCTGGATCCTACACAGGTATCTTCTTATTTTAGTCCATAAATTATACATGTGGGGAGCATTTTATACTGGAAGCATTTTCTAAAGCTTTCCTTGATCTTTAAAGGAATGTTTCAGGCTCTCCTGTCAGTTATTCTACGGGGCTTAAATTCAATTCCAGCAGCGCATAATGACGGCATGCCAGAATGGAGGGGACCAAGGACTGTCCTAAATTCATCCTTGCCTCATCATCATAATTCAGGCGAGCTGCGGGCACCAAACAAGCGCTCTGACGCAGCTTGCTTCTTGGGGCCTAACCAATTGGCCAGTGCAGAAGCCCACAGAAAAGTCTCTGGGGGATGGGGAGAGGTAATCAGCAGGGGGCGAAGGTGTGCCAGCAGTGGCCTACAATTGTTTTGTGAAGCCAGGAGGAGCACTCCTGCTCCTTCCGACTCCACAAAAAGAACATTTCAGGAGGTTTTGGTGACTTTTTTTGAGCAGCCTCCAGCGGTCCCTTTAAAGATTGGTTAGGCAGCTCAAGGCCCGGAAATACAGGTTGGAGCTTTCGAAGTGCAGGCTCCGACCAGTCTAAACAAATTTAGGCTCTCGGGTTGGAAACAAGCCCAGGTGCCAGCGCTCATTGAGATATTTAAATGAAGCCTGTGCTTAATTCAGGCAGCCACAAGGGCCGCCTAATAAAAGGCCCCAGCCAATTTAGCAGTGGCGCAAACACCCATGCAGGTCAGACTTGAGCCTCTGCCCTGCTAAACTGGTTCTCATTGCCTCTGTTTCACAGTTAACTTTAGGTTCCTATATGTGTCTTAAGATGCTGAGGAATAACTGATCTTTCTTGAAATCAGTTTCAGGTCACTTTACAACTAGACCTTTATTTAAAGAAAAGATTTTTCACGGTGTCAGCCTTTTAACAGAAAGCCTTTCATGAGTTTGTGATGTTCTTTAGCTGGGAACTCACTTAAATAGCCTGTGCAGTGCAAGATACATAGTGGAATCAAAAGCAATGTGCAGATTATTTAAATAAGCTTTTAACCAGTGAAGGTTCTGTTTAACAAACCGAAAAACCTGTTGTCTTTAGAACTATTGTTATTAAAACCAAAAGTATTTATTTGAATTATTATTTAACTCTAAATGTTATGAAGAGAACCATCTTTGCATTGACAGTTTTCTTTGTGTCACTTCATTGTTCTTATGACTTAAAATTTTAAAACCGAGGGTCAAAAGTCACCTTTGAGCTTTCATATTTTGTGCAGGATTTACCCCTACTTCACCCTTCCCCTAACATTATGGCTTTTTGTTCTGATATAATAGCTGGGGAACACTGCCCAGAGCCCACTGTACATATTTGTGATATCACTGACTTTAACAGGGCATCATGAAATTATTGCAGTGCAATACACAAAAGAATAAAATCTGGTAGAGAGAAAGGACTGTACGCCACCGGGAAGTATTATAAATATACAACATCTGAGCAATATGTGGCAAGTCAAGGCAAGTAATCAATGTTAGCAGAGAGACTAGTTTCATAATAGTTTGGAAAAATCTGAGATTAGTCAGTCAGTAGAGCATTTCATTTCAATGTAATGTCCCAACATGACCAGACACCAGTCAGCTACATTATTGATGGTGTGACCTACAAGGACTGTAACAAGCAAGGGACCTCTGCAAGAATGGAAACACCTTACTCTGCTTTCAGGATCAGTAGAGCCTGTGGGTAAGCTATTCATAGACATCAGTGGGACAGATTTGTTTGGTCTCTTGTCAGACTAACCGGAAATCCAAATTGTTGTGAGAAGATTGTTTCTGAATTAGGCACCTATCATAGTAAAGGTGCACTTTCTACAGCAGGGGTGTCCAAATTACAGCCAGTGGGCCACATGCAGTCCCTTAACTCTGGCAATCTAGCCCACAGAGCCCATGCAAATCAGTCCTATATGTGGTTATATTTATTATTCTTGGGGTTGTCCAGTTTGGAATTTGGAAAGGGCTGTTATTAGCACTCAAGATCTGTTATTATCAGCAACTTAATGGGAACTTGGATTTAAACTTTATAAATGACCCCTGAGGCTCTATATTTCACACGTAGGTAGCCCATGAAGACAAAATAGTCTGTTATTCCTGTTCCAGATGGATCTCTTATTTTAACCATTACATTGAGGATCCAGAAAAGCCTATAATGATTAAGAGCATGGTGGATAACTCCACCCTTTCCCTGAAATTCAATGTGAAGTGGGTTGCATAAAGTTGATGCAAATTACAAAAAAATGGGTATCATAGAATTATATACCAGTATCAAGTTTGATAAAGAACTGGCTGGTAAATTCACCCCTGGACCTTGAGCTAGAAAGTAGGCCAGACTAATCAGTTGAAATTCTCCTCTCCTTAATAATTATAAGGCTTGTAAGTAAAATGACCTTATAGCAGTCTCACATCAGTTTCCAGTGGGTGTGAGCCATCAGGTCAAACCTGCCCACAATTCAGTGCAAATCAGCACCATATCTGACACAGAGAGATTATAAGACTGGATCTTGTGAGAAATGAAATGAAACACTGTTTGAGCAAAGGAGAGGGGGCGTCAATGTACATTATTGGAGCAGTTTAGAGGGTAGTTTACTCTGCATCTGCCTCATGCTGTCTCTGACCTGGAAGCATTTTATGCCGATTTAAGAAATGCAAAAACGGAAACATTGTTCCAATCCCCGTACCAGCAATCTATATCTCGATGAACAGAAAAATATTTTAAAAGAAAACATTAAGCAATTAAGAATAAAGTATGAAATGAATGTTCCAAATTTATTATCAAAAAACTAGGGTGTTTTCAACTGGTTAATATTTTGTTGCATGCTAGCTTTGTACATATAATGTTACCGCTTCTTTGAATTTAAGTCATTTTGTTGATTGCAGCATCCAGATTAAGCTACCATTTGCCTTACTTGCTATTGGGTGAGAGAGAAAGAACAGATCTTTATTCCCATTTTAGGTGCTGTTTGATCCAAACCAGCCATCCCTATCCCTATCCCTATCACGGCCAAAGATAAAAACTTATTCACCCGAAGACTTCTTTATTTTTCATCAGATTGAGGTCCTATACCTTGTAATACTGAGAAATTCACTTCTTAGCCCATTATCCGAATTGTGGTTAAGGACTCTGAGTAGAATATATTAACGTATCGTTATAGTCATACAGTAAAAGTGGAACCCAGCATGGGTGACGTGAATTACAAGTCCTCTGACTTGGCAAGTTTTGTTTGCAGATTGATCCAATTTAATAGTCATTAGCAAATATCTAATTGTTTGAATTTTAGATTGCCAGCAAAAGGTATCTTTACAAAGCCACCTTGAGAACCCCATCCTATCCATGGATGCTATTGCATGCAGACCAAGCAATAATGTTACATAGGTGGTCAACTGTATTTAATGCACTGAGTCTGAAGTTCTAACCATTCATTGATATCTTTGTATGTTTGCTGTTTCTCCCAGAGATCGGCAGCCATGCAGCACTATGGGGTCAATGGTTACTCCCTTCATGCCATGAACTCTCTGAGTGCAATGTATAATCTCCACCAGCAGGCAGCACAACAGGCTCAGCACGCTCCTGATTATAGACCATCTGTCCATGCACTGACTCTGGCTGAGAGGCTGGCTGGTAAGATACTTATGTCAGTTTTCATTGTGCAGTAGAATTGAGCTTTTATTTCCTCTTTTTCTAAATACACTTATGCTGGATTCAGAATCTCAATACAAAGTGATCAAATTTGTAAATGATAACAAACTAAGAGCGGCAGTAGTATCAGAGGAGGCAGCTCAGAAATTATAGAATGAGTTGGATACAGTATGTAAGTGGCAGAAAAATAGCAAATCAAATTTAGTGCAGATGAATATAAAGTACTGCACATAGGAAGAAATAATAAGCAATGTGCTTAAAGAGCTAAAGACAAAGCCAAAAGAAACCTAGGAGTCTTAGTAAACACAATACGCTCAACGAATGCAGAACAGCAATCAACAAAACCAACAGAATGTTGAACATAGAAAATAGCCAAAGCAGTAGAATACAAGTCACAGGAAGTCATGACAAAGCCATGTAATGCTCTCGTCAGACTGTACCTTGAGTACTAGTCCAGTTATTGGTGGCAGGATACAAAGGAGATATTAAAGCACTGAAGGCAGTTCAGAGAAGAGGCATAAGGCTGATGTTTACTGTCAAAGGTCTGAGTTATGAAGCAAGACTGGGGGAAATTGAGCTGGAAAGGAGGCATCTGAGAGATGATTCTATAGAGATATCTAAGATAGTTAAGGGAATTGGGCAACCCAACGAATTGGGGATATTACTAACATAGAAGAGAAATGGAATACCTTTTAAACTACCCTAATGCAAAAGGAAGCCATGTATATCTCTAGGGTCAAAGAAAAGCACATGGTAAAACAAAGCCAAATTGGCCCACTGGCCATATGCAAGGACAAATCAGACTTAAGCAAAAATACTTCTCCAGGCTAAAAGAAAATAACTCTCAAAAGAAGAGAGATAGGTATCAAGCTTGGCTAAAGGCAATGAAAGCTGCTATCAGAGCAGCCAAGAGGTCATTGGAGAAGAAGATAATGGATAAGTGTGGTAGCAATAGTGAAATCTCTTACAGCTATACTAGAAATCCGAAGGCCATTAAAGAATGCATAAAGCATTGAAGGATTTCTCAGGACAGATTAAGGTGATCTTCCAGGATATGGCAGAGGTTTTAAATGACTACTTTGCAATAGTCTTCACTCCAGTACATGATTCTCCAATAATGCAGTGTACAGTCAACTCAAAAGTTGAACATGTCAAAGTGGATGTAGATATAGCCTTGAGTAGAAAAAGAGGTCTCAAAGCAGACTGGGCTGCTGGTCCTAATAGCATTCATCCAAGGATTCTCAAAGAAATGGGAGCTGTGCTCAGTAAGCCCCTTGCTTTTATATTTAACAGAACGCTAGGGTCAGAGATTGTTGACATGGACTGGAAGGAGGCTCATGTTATCCCAGTATTCAAAAAAGCCAACAAGAACTGGGAAATTATAGGCCCATTAGCGTGACTTCAGTTATAGGCAAATTGTAATAAGGGATCATTAGAGATACGGGGGGTAAAATTCAACTTTAGCGGGGCACAAAAGGAGCAGTAGCGAATCATCTGCCTACTATATACCCTGCCTTATTTTTCTTTCTATTTAAGTCAACGAAAAGGAAACTTGGATGGGGTGTATAATAAGCAGGTGATCCACTTTGTGCCCCAACTGAAGTTGAATTTTACCCCCACTCTGTATGACCACCTGCAAAGAAAAGGGAATATTAGAGACTCTCAACATGGCTTCTGGAAAAGGAGATCACGACTTACCCAAGTGGTTGAATTTTTTTTGGGGAGGTCACTAGATTGGAGGATGAAGATAGCCTGGTTGATATCATATACTTGGATTTGCAAAAAGCTTTTGACAAGGTGCTACATAACAGGTTACTAAATGATAAAGTCCTGTGGGATTGGCGAGTGGATCTTGGGTTGGATAAGGAATTGGTTGCATTCTCATAGGCAGAAGGTTGTTCTTAATGGTAGTGGTTCTGCTTGGAGACCTGGTTACTCGTGAAGTCCTGCAGTAATTGGTGTTAGGCCCATTGCTCTTCACAATCTTTATTAATGATTTCATGGGGGCACTGGGGGAACTGCCACCATGTTCATAAATGATACAAAGATTTGAGAAAGTATTAGAATGTTGGATAAGAAAAAATGACTAAAATCAGATCTACATGTGATGGGGGAAATGGGCCTGTGTCTGGCTGATGTCATTGAATATAGAATGAATGTAGTGTTATTTACAATGGGAGGGATAATGCCAAACATATGTATTATGGGGCAATTTGGACAATTTGACCATGACACCGTGGTACAGGAGGCCATTCAAGTGGCGGGAGTAAAAAGGAATGTGGTAGTGGTAGGGGAGAGTATAGTCAGGAGGATAGACACTGTTCTCTGCAGCCATGACCGGGAGTCCCGAAGGCCGTGTTGTCTGTCCGGTGCCAGGGTTACGGACATCTCCTCACGGCTGAAGAAGAAATTGGAGTATGAGGTGGTCGTGGTCCACGTAGGAACCAACGACATAGGTCGAACGAGGAACGAGTATCTGCTGAGGGAGTTTGAGGAGTTAGGGTCCAAATGAATAAGCAGAACCTCAAAGGTAATAATCTTTGGATTACTCCCTCAGCCATGCGCAAATTGGCATAGGGTCAAACAGATCAGAGAGTAAATGCATGGCTCAAAGATTGTTCTCAGAAACAGGGGTTTCAATTCATGGGGCACTGCACCAGTACTGGGAAAACAGGGAGCTGTTCTGTTGGGACGGGCTCCACTTAAATTGGGCTGGGACCAGTGTCCTGGTGAATCGAATAACTAGGGCGGTAGATAGCACTTTAAACTAAAAAGCAGGAGGCAGGGTTCAGGTGAGGGTAAATTAAAAAATCTAAAGAGTAAAGTCAAGGCCGTAGAGCAGTGTAGCGAATTGGGTAAAGATAAGCAGGAAGGGACAGAGAGTTTAACAGTAATAGTGCATCAGTGAACAAGGTCAAATCAGGGAAAATTAGTAAAAAGTTAAAATTAAAGGCACTTTATCTCAATGCACAAAGCATTTGTTACAA
Organism: Heptranchias perlo; assembly: GCF_035084215.1. Lineage (NCBI taxonomy): Eukaryota > Metazoa > Chordata > Chondrichthyes > Hexanchiformes > Hexanchidae > Heptranchias > Heptranchias perlo. The sequence continues at coordinate 26,496,441 of NC_090333.1, forward strand.
GATAGACAAATTAATGGCACAAATAGAGATAAATGGGTTTGATCTAGGAGCCATTACTGAGGCATGGTTGCAAGGTGACCAGGTTGGGAACTAAATATTCTAGAGTACTTGACTTTTCGAAAAGATAGACAAAATGGAAAAGGAGGGGGTGCAGCCCTGATAATAAAGGATGACATAAAGATAGTAGTGAGAAAGGATCTTGGCCTGGAAGATCAGGAAATAGAATCAGTATGGATGGAGATAAGAAATAACAAGGGGCAGAAAACATTGGTGGGAATATTTTATAGGCCCCCTAACAGTCATTATATGGTTGGATAGAGTATTAATCAAGACATGAGGAGCTTGTAGGTATTGCAATAATTGTGGGGGACTTTAATCTTCATATAGACTGGGCAAATCAAATTGGCAAAAGTAGTTTGGAGTACGAGTTGCATTGGAATGCATTCAAGATAGTTTCCTAGAACAGTAGGTTGTGGAACCAACCAGTGAGCTGGACATTTTAGATCTTATCTTGTATAATGAGACAGGGTTAATTAGTAATCTCATAGTAAGGGATCCTCTGGGGAAGAGTGATCATAATATGATGAACTCAATATGAAATTCTGAGAGTGATGTACTTAAGTCAAAAAATAGAGTCTTAAACTTAAACAAAGCCATTTATATAGGTACAAGGGACGAGTTGGCTAAGGTTGATTGGGAAATTAGATTAAAAGATATGATGGTAGATAAGCAATGGCAAACATTTAAAGAAATATTTCATAACTCTCAACAAATATACATTCCATTGAGGAATGACAACCCCACGGGAAAAGTGATCCATCCATGGCTAACTAAAGAAGTTAAGGATAATATTAGATTAAAAGAAGAGGTTTATAATGTTGCCAAGAGTAGTAAACGTAAGAATTGGGAGAGTTTTTGAAACCAGCAAAGGATGACCAAAAAATTGATAAAAAGGGCAAAAAGAATATGAGAGTAAACTAGCAAGAAATAAAGAAACAGATTGTAAGAGCTTCTACAAGTATGTAAAAAGGAAGAGAGTAGTGAAAGCAAACATGGGTCCCTTAGAGGCTGAGACAGGAGAAATTATAATGGGGAATAAAGAAATGGCAGAGACGTTAAACAAATATTTTGTATCTGTCTTCACAGTAGAAGACACAAAAAAATACCAGGAATAATGGGGAACCAAGGGTTTAATGAGAGTGAGGAACTTAAAGTAGTTAATAATAGTAAAGAAAAAGTACTGTTGAAATATATGGGACTAAAAGCCAACAAATCCCCTGGACCTGATGGCATACATCCTAAAGTTCTAAAAGAGGTGGCTGCAGAGATAGTGGATGCATTGGTTGTCATCTTCCAAAATTCCCTAGATTCTAGAATGGTCCCAGTGGGTTGGGAGGTAGCAAACGTAAAACTGCTATTCAAGAAAGGAGAGAGGGAGAAAACAGGGAACTACAGGCCAGTTAACCTGACATCAATAGTTGGGAAAATGCTGGAATCTATTATTAAGGAAGTGGTAACAGGGCACTTAGCAAAGCATAATATGATTAGGCAGAGTCAACATGGTTTTATGAAAATGAAATCATGTTTGACAAATCTACTGGAGTTTTTTGAGGACGTAACTAGCAAGGTAGATAAAGGGGAACCAGTAGATGTAATATATTTGGATTTTTAAAAGGCTTCAATAAGTTGCCACACAAAAGATTGTTGCACAAGATAAGGGCTCATGGGCTTGGGGGGTAATATATTAGCATGGACAGAGGATTGGCTAACAGACAGAAAACAGAGAGTAGGAATAAACAGGTCATTCTCAGCTTGGCAGGCTGTAACTAGTGGGATATCGTAGGGATCAGTGCTTGGGCCTCAGCTATTTACAATCTATATTAATGATTTAGATGAAGGGACCGAGTATAATGTATCCAAGTTTCCTGACGATACCAAGCTAGGTGGGAAAGTAAGCTGTGAGGAGGCCAGAAAGAGTCTGCAAAGGAATATAGACAGGTTAAGTGAGTAGGCAAGAAGGTGGCAGATGGAGTATAATGTGGGGAAATGTGAGGATATTCACTTAGGAAAGAAGAATAGAAAAACACAATATTTTTGAAATGGTGAGAAACTATTAAATGTTGGTGTACAGAGGGATTTGGGTGTCCTTGTACATAAAATACAGAAAGTTAACATGCAGGTACCAAAAGCAATTAGGAAGGCAAATAGTATGTTGGCCTTTATTGCAAGGAGGTTGGAGTACAAGAGTAAGGAAGTCTTGCTACAATTGTACAGGGCTTTGGTGAGACCACAGCTGGAGTACTGTGTTCAGTTTTGGTCTCCTTACCTAAGGAAAGATATACCTGCCTTAGAGACTATGCAACAAAGGTTCATTAGATTGATTCCTGGGATGAGAGGGTTGTCCTATGAGGAGAGATTGAGTTGAATGGGCCTATACTCTCTGGAGTTTAGAAGAATGAGAGGTGATCTCATTAAATCATATAAGATTCTGAGAGGGCTTGACAGGTGAGGCTGTTTCCCCTGGCTGGAGAGTCTAGAACTAGGGGGTCATCGTCTTAGGATAAGGGGTTGGACATTTAGGACTGAGATGAGGAAGAATTTCTTCACTCAGATGGTTGTGAATCTTTGTAATTCTCTACCCCTGAGGGCTGTGGATGCTTTGTTGTTGAATATATTCAAGATTGAAATGGATAGATTTTTGGACTCGAAGGGAATCAAGTGAAATGGGGATCAGGCAGGAACGTGGAGTTGAGGTTGAAGATCAGCCATGGTCTTATTGAATGGCGGAGCAGGCTCGAGGGGCAGAATGGCCTACTCCTGCTCCTATTTCTTATGTTCTGATACAGAGTTCTGAGTTAAAGTCTGTTGAGCGGGAAATAGACCTACGTGTTATGGTACATGAATCTCCACAGGTTCACGACCAGTGCCGCAAGGCAAATAGGGTATGTAGATATAGTGCTAGGGTGACCCAATATAAAACAAAAAGCACTATACTGCCTAGTATAAGAGACCTCATCTAGAATAGTGTCCAGTCTTGGTCCCATCACATGGTGAGTGATATAAAGGCCCTGAAAAGGGTTCAGAGGACAGCCACGAGATTGATACCTAGCTTAAGACAACAGCAATAACTTGCATTTATATAGTGCCTTTAACGTTGGAAAATGTCCCAAAGCGCTTCATAGGAGCGTAATCAGACAAAAATTGACACCAAGCCAAAGAAGGAGTTATTAGGACAAAAGCCCTTCGTTACCATGATAGGATAAAACGACCCAGCTTTCTGAACCTAAGAAAAGCTTAGATTTGGAAGAGATTTGATTGGGGTCTTTAAAATAATGAAGGGACTAGATTGTGTCCATGTGGATAGATTATTTGAATTAGAAAGATTAGGAAGAACCGGGGGACATGCAAATAAGTTATGTAAGCATAGAACTAGGTTAGATGTCAGGAAGTTTTTCCTTTTGCTGAGGGTTATTGACCTTTCGAACAAATTGTCAGCTCATGCAATGAGTGTGGATTCACTGCAAGCATTCAAAAGGGAGCTGGACGTGTTCCTGGCTGTGGCTGACTGCTCACTATACAAAGGGTAGGTGTGGTGGTGGGTGATCCTCATGGTCACTGTGGTCTCCTGGAGCTCGTTCTGATTGCCTCTGAGGGCCAGAGAAGAATTTCCCAGATTTTTTTCCCCTCTTAATTGGCCTAGGAATTTTGATGTTTTCTTTTGCTTCTCCCAGGAGAATATGTGGCTGCTTGTGGGTGGGGTGCATTGGGGTTCATTTGATCAGTTGCAACATGACTGTGTGGAACAGTCTTGATGAACCAGCTGGTCTTTTCCTATCTGTCAATTTTGTATGTTCATAATAGAAAAGGTAAACCTAGAATATTACTTTAAGTTAACTAATGACAATAGGACAAAAGGACATAGATTCAAAACAGTAAAAGGTAAATTTAGGACTGATATCAGGAAATCATTCTTTGCACAAAGGGTGATCAAAGTATAGAATAGACTTCCAGGATAAGAAGTGGAGGCAAAATCCCTGGAATCAGTTAAGAAACAATTGGATGGTGAAATAGGGGGACTTTAGGATCTTTCTGGGTGATGAACTAAGATAGGCCGAATGGCCTTGCTCATCCATAATTACCTTGTGATCTTGTGAATTGCTGTTTGAGTTGAGAGAGCTATATTGTGAAACAATAGGGCTGATTTTAATTTTCAGAGCTGGTGGAAAATGGGGAGTAGAGGATTAGCTGCCCATTGTACACCCTGCCCAGTTTTTCTTTCATTGACTTCAAGTTTGGAGATGACAAAAGCAGGGTTTCATTACCAGATGGACTGAGGTAGGGGTGGAGGCAGGTGATGTTATGGAAGTGGAAGTCGGTTATCTTTGTAATGGAGAGGATATGGAGTTGGAAGCTCTGCTCAGCTTGAACAGGTCACAAGATTGTGAACAGTCTGGTTCAGACTGACATAGGTTGGAGTCGGTGACAGGGGTATGGTGTTTGTGGTGGGGTTGAAGATGAGGACTCGATGAATAAACAACTCATCCAAGACTGGATATTGGACAGTTAGACAATACAGAGGCAGTACAGGAGAAAGGCAGTGGACAGATAGAGCTGGATGTCATCAGCATACAGGTGGAAGCTGACCTCATGTTTGTGGATGATGTTGCCAACGGGAATAAAGGAGGAAGAAGAGGGGGCCAAAGATGTGTCCTGGTGCAACTCCAGAGGCGGGGGCTGGAAGAGAAGCCATTGGCGGACCAGCTCTGGCTATAATCAGATGGGTAAGAGTGAAACCAAGCAAGGGCAATCTCACTGAGCTGGATAACAGAGAAGAGGCATTAAAGGGGGATGCTGTGGTCAATCTTGCTGAAAGCTGCTGAGAGGTCACAGAAAATGTAATTCTTCAATTTGGTTAGGCTCATTTCAGTGCTGTGGAAGGAGTGGAAACTATGAGGGTAATTCAAACAGGGATTTGTGGAAGAGGTGGACACTGATCTGGGAGGTGACAACATGGTCAATGACTTTAAAAGGAGATTGGAAATGAATTGATAGTTAGAGAAGACAAAGGTGTCAAGGGTGGGGTTTTTGACAGAGTAGAGTGATGAAGGCAGTTTTGAAGAGGAGGATACAATGCCTGAAGAGAGAGAGCAATTTACAATGTCAGCTAGGAAGGGAAGGTGGTTGGTCAGGAGTTTAGTGGGAATTACATTAAGGGAGCAGGTGGTAAATGTGTTTGGACAGGGCAGGGAGGAGGTGGGGAGAAACTGGAGTTATATATATATATATATATATAGATAGATAGATAGATAGAGAGAGAGAGAGAGAGAGAGAGAAAGAGAGAGAGAGATATTGGTTCAGGGCTGAAGTGGAGGTGGGACTGGGGAGAGTTTTGGCTTAGTCGGCAAAGAAAATTAGGGAAGCAGCAGAAGCAGTTGAATCAATGGTCTCTATCAAGATAACAAAAAAATCCATTAGCTCCTTGCACGTTGTTAGAGGTGAACATGAAGGGGGCAGGAAATGGGGGCTCAGGGTGGTAGAGGAAAGGAGCCTAGGATTATCTTTGCCTTACAGGATGATCTATTTAGTTTCAATAAAATTTGAAAAGCCATACTGAGAGCTCCCACAGCAGCAGATGTGTAGTGTTCCCTACAGAGCAACCATGCCACAGGAACCAACACTGAAGCCATGCAATAGAGATTTGAAGGTGGTTGTTCCTGATTGTTCCAGACACTGAGACTGCCTATAAACTCTATTATGAATTTATTAGATCAGGATCCCAGCTGCCTGTTCTGGTGGACGGTAAACAACCCATGACATTATTCGAAAAAGAGCAGGAATTTCTTCCTGTGTCCCGGTCAACGTTCCTCCCTCACCAAAATCACCACAAAAAAAATAATTAACTGGTCTTTCACCTCATTTAGATCATCCTGGAAGGCAAAGATATTTGCCTTTCCCCAGCTCAGTCACTTGAAACTCTTATGCTAGTTCCACATTTGACAAGATATGCTTTGCTATGCATTCCATTGAATAACAATGAAGCAGAGAGGCCTGAGAAATGTACAAGAAACATGTTTCTCACCCCCAAAGCAGAGTGACCACTACATGGACATTCTCACTCCAGCCATTTTCAATAGGAGAAGAAAGCGTCAATGTGACGCACCAACAAACCACTTACAAAAATGAAGAGTTTCATCCTCAGAGTTAGTTAAATTTCCTCGAACACCATATATAATTTGTTATGATATTATTGCCGAAGTCGTTGTTTTAGTGATTTGGATGCCCCACAGAAGCATCTTCTACTACTGATCCTTTACCCAACTCGGTCATTGGTTTTAAAACCTCAGAGAATAATCAATTCTCACTGAAAAAAATCCAAGCTCATTCCTTCTAGCATAACAATCCCATAACAACTCAACACCATCATTAACATGGACTGAATGTTTGTAAGTCACTGTAGGAGGTCGGTCAGTTTTAAAGAAGGTGCTGCACGAAAATGAGACCCCAACAAGATGAAAGGGAAAAATTGAGAGCAAATCAACTGCAGGGCAGCTTTTGTACATCTCTGGGAAGAAGTTGCATGTTATGAGCTTGGTTGGATACTGAAGAAAGGCGACACAATTACAAGCCAAATGATTTAGAAAAGTTTGTGAAAGTTAGGCCTTTCCCAATAATTAAACTAGATGTGTTTTTCTTTTCCAACGGCTGTGCATTTCAAGATATTATCCTCGAGGCAAGGTACGGCTCCCAGCACCGTAAGCAACGTCGGAGTCGGACAGCCTTCACTGCCCAGCAGCTGGAGGCGCTGGAGAAGACATTCCAGAAAACCCACTATCCGGATGTAGTGATGAGGGAAAGGTTGGCCATGTGCACCAACCTGCCTGAAGCTAGAGTGCAGGTACAGGATATCCTCTCCTTTGCCTCCCCCATCCCTCATTTATCGTAATGTCCCTGGCTCATTGGATGCCTGGATAACTAACTACAATTTCTCAAATTTTATTATCTATCTAGTTTTTAAATATTATATATGTCCAGTTATTTACCCACAATCTCTCTAATTACTGATCCCTACAAACGGCTGTGCCTCTGGTGTGGTGTGATGAAGCCAGTGTTGTAATGAAGCCAGTGTTGTACCACTTTTTCATGGGATTACTTTCAACCATCATGAGCTGACATTCCTCCTGCCACCTCGCTCGTCCAGAGTCAACTTCCACCATTACCTTCAATGGGTGGAGCTGAGTTGTTAATTAACTATTGCCATTTGTTGAATATTTAGGTGTGGTTTAAAAACAGACGCGCCAAATTTCGAAAGAAACAACGCAGTCTGCAAAAAGAGCAGCTCCAGAAACAAAAAGAGGCCGAAATGAGCCAAGACGAAACAAAATCGGAAAAACCAGCCACAGAAACCCAGAGCTGTTCAGAAGTCAGCGAGCCACACAGTGCTAGCGGCGAGCCGATTAACATCGAGTTAAATGTCACCTCGGCCGAGCAGTCAGACAGTGAATCATCAGCAGAGGAGCAGATGGACAGGGAGCGAGAGTTTAAATCACCGACAGAGGAATTAAAGCAGGATAAGAACTGCAGCCCTGAGAGCAAGCCAGCGACCTGTAAACGGGGCAGCCCCAAATCAGGTAATCATGAGCTTTCTGTTCACATTTAAGGATCGGGGGAAATTAGGAGCGGGATACTTCTATGCTTTTACATATGTATTGGGATTTTAGATTTAAAGTCTCTAAATCAGTTGCAAATTGAATGGTTCAGATCACTTGCAAATCAAAGTTTCACATTTGATTCTCTTTAGATCTCAAAAATATGAAATTTGATTTGGTTTGAAGTATTTGGATTTGGAGAATTCTAAATTGATTCCATTTGAAATTAAATCAAAAGCAAAATACTGCGGATGCTAGAAATCAGAAATAAAAACAGAAAATGCTGGAGAAGCTCAGCAAGTGGAGAAAGAGTTAACTGCCACATCGCAGTCCAATTGCTGCCTGTCAATCAAAGTCACCTAAACTGCAATCCCAGGTCCACTTGCTCTCAGATTCACTTGGATTCCAGTCCAGGGCCAGCTTGTTACTTCGACCTGCCCAGAATCCAGAGAAGGGCTATCTTTCAATCAAATTCTCGAGGGATCCAGGTTTGAGCCAGTCTGTTCAAAAGTGATATGCCATTCCAACACACTTGGGTTAAGGTTCCAGAACTCTTTCATTCAAAGTTACCTAAATTCCAGTCCCAAAACCACTTGTCGTTTGAAGCCACTAGGATTCGAAACCCGTTGTTGTCTGACACTGGAATTCATCCAGATTCCACTCCCACGGCTGCCTGTCCAAAACCCAATAGCTGGTGTCTGTCACTCAAGTCTACTCGGGCTCCAGTCCCAAGGTTGTCTATGATTCAAAATCATCTGGTTTCCAGAAGCTAGGACTACTTGTCAATCGAAATCAATCAGATTCCAGTCCTAGGTTTATTTATCACTCTAGAGTGAATTCCAACAAACCTCTTTTTAGTCATTAAATTAATGGTTCACTATTACATCAACGTGTACCGAATGTCGTGTATGTCTACCGAACAAAATATGTATAGGGTGTGTGTCCCCTATAGATGGCGTAGTCTCCCGAACAGGCTACATACAAGTCTTGTGCAAAAAAAATATATTTCCTCCTATAAAACAGGTACACTGTAGGCTAGCTTGCCCATTGTGTGGAAGTTAAGCAATGATTAGAAAGCAGAAAAAGTACATTTCTTGATGTAAGTAGAATGTGCGGGGAAGGGAAGGGTAATAACAATTTATTTCAGTTAGTGTAGATTAGAGTACATAAGAGATAGAATAAAGAACAATGACAACGAAAATTAACAAAAATATTAAAAATATACAAGTTTGAACATGTAAACCAGGTTACCACCATGGAATTGTTGTTTGCCTGTCTAGTGAAATCGATGTCCGGACTCATGATTGAACACAAACAGATTTATGTGCATTGGTATCCCAGAAGAAAAATATTTTGGATTGATGACTGAAAGTCCTGCATTGGCCTGACTCCGTTTAGTTTTGCTTCCCTTGTAATCTGTGCTCTGCGTTTCCAACCGACAACCTCTGTTAGTCTCTCGTGGCCCATGATTTGAAAAGCTTGGCACTTTAATGGTTTAAAATCCCTCCTAATGAAGTGGAGGGGTGAGAAAAGTTTGGATGGGATTTTCCATTCAAATCTCCTGGCGTCGGTGTCACATTGGTTTTGATCAGATAAAGATTATATTTCTAGTGATTAGTTTTCTGACAGCTCGTCGGGTTTCAAATGCAGACGAATGAAACCAGGGGCTGTCAGTGATGATAAGCTCTTTGTTTGACTACAAGCTGATGTGATTTTTGTGGTCACCAGGTGTGTTTACCAGAGCAGTGCTTGAATTAATTGCATATCACCGCGGACCTGAGAGTGGAACAACTTAAACCTCTTTCACTTACACAAACTTTGATTTAAGTCTCAATGACAATCCTCTCTGACAACCAAGACTGTACCTGCACATGCTAATGAACCTACCTGGATTTCACCACAACCTCCAGTATTTCGATCCTCATCCCACACTCCCACACACATACTAACCATTGTTCTTAAACAGTCAAGTGGCAAATGCAATGGGATGAAAGAACGAACCCCCCATACAGGATTGCATGACGCATTACTGTCCTTTCACATCTGGGGCATGGGTTTGAATCCAATCAGATGACTAGGTGGATAATATTGTCTTAATTATAGGGAAGAGACAAGGAGTTAAAACTCCAGTTCTCCAAGAGCGGGATTGCAGAGAAGACAAGGGGCCCAAGCCTCAGCTCTATGAACTAATATGCCGCGAGAGATGCTCGCCGCCTCTACTGTGAGGGATTAGGGATGAGAGAAAGCAAGATTCGTACAATAGAAGGCTTCACAGGCCGGCACATGCAGGATATAAGGTTCTCCAAAAACAGTCAGTCTGTGCAGTTTTCTGCATTTAATGACCCTTCGTGTATCCCCATACGGGTGGTTATGATCATATGGGTGTAACACGTGAACCTGTCTTTGTTTTCATTTGTTCTAAGGATGTAGGCCACCTTGACCAGGCCGCATTCATTGCCCATTCCTAGTTGCCCTGAGAAAGTAGGGATGGGCCTCTCTGAACCATTGCAGTCCTTGTGGCGATGGTGTGCTCCCGCACTGCCTGTGGCCTTGAAGATGGGGAGTCTGGGAAATATTATGCACTTGCATTATTTTTTCAACTATTTGTATGTTACTGTTCAACAACAGCTGAAATTGGGAAGTTGGACAAAATATATCTGTAGTTTTAATTTTATGATTTTAACTACAATCAGAAAAATTAAAATCCTCAATGATTTACATATAAATAAAGACTATGTCCCTACTAAATGTGCACTGTTTTCATTGTTTTTTTTATTAGATTCGCCAATCAACACGACAGGGACGCCTGCATCCAGCAGCGGGAGTAACGTGGTGCAAACCCACTCCTACTCCTCTTCTCCTCTAAGCCTGTTCCGACTCCAAGAGCAGTTCCGCCAACACATGGCAGCCACCAACAACCTCGTTCACTACTCCTCCTTTGACATGGGTAGCCCGCCGGCCATGCCATACCTGGGCATGAATATGAACGTGGCCCCCATCAGCTCTCTCCACTGCCAGTCCTACTACCAGTCGCTGTCGCACGCCCAACAAGTGTGGTCCAGCCCGATCCTGCAGGCATCGAGCGCCCTGCCCAACCTCAACAGCAAAACCACGAGCATCGAGAACCTCCGGCTCCGAGCCAAGCAGCACGCAGCCTCTTTGGGACTCGATAGCCTACCAAACTGACATGATTGGCTTGACAACAGGAAGAGGAAGCGACGTGCTTCTTTGGAACGAAGACTTGCCAACAATACACTATATTATTGAGTTTAGGCTTAGTTAGATGTTGCTAGCTTTAAAGATGCTTTAAAAACACGTGCATAAAAGAGAAATGTAATTGCTTATCTATTTCCTATGATCAGTAGGAGGAATCAAATAACTCTACTTGCACAGGAAAGCTAAAATTAACCTGTTCTTCCGGCAACGATATCATTAGTACAGTTCCACATTTTAAAAATAACCCAATACCAATCAGTACACAGACCAGGTAACATTTTTAAAAATTTGATATTTAGCTTTTAAAGATGCAGTGCTCAAACAACTCTCAAAACTATTAAAGAGAGAGTTTCAAAAGAAGCGCCCTGTTAGAAGAAAATTAGTTACATAACAGCATGAGTAAATTAATTTAACACGTAGACAGTTGAACTGGGAAGCATTTCCTCCTGGAAGCACCTCCTCCTGATGAACTAATCGGTACTCATTTTAACTAAAATTATTCAAAAAATAATCAACGAAAAAAACAAGCAAAGAAAGTTATTTACAGTCTTTTACAACTTTTTTTTAAAGGGCACGGACAATGAGACTCTTTCTTAAGATTCCGTATTAAAGCAGGTCACTTATTAAATATATATATTTTAAACTGTAGCCGAGGTTGAACTCGACGGCCACGTGTACGTGTTTCCGAGTGCAGCCTGTCCGTCCCTGATTCCACCCAGTTCCCACACCGATCACAGAAGCGTTTAGCAGACAACGGAGCACTACTCGCAGAAGAGATTGGGAATGTGGAATCCTAGCTCCTCAGCAACTTTATTCCTGAAATTATTGGCAAAACAGGACCACACATGATAAGTAAGATGCCCTAAAGTAAAATACGTAGTTATGGGTCGACTCCTAATTATCATAAAATCTGGTATATAAATTGTGCCAGTTTTACGTCCTCTAATTATGAGCGCAACCAATACACCACTAGAACGACAAGCAGAGATACAACGGCGATTGATGCAATTTATAATCCAGAGTTTATGACCGTTTTCAGACATCAAGTTCAGAATTAAATTTAGTTGCTTAGCATTATGTCTCCAATACTCTCGATCAAAGTAAACCACAAACTGTTACTAATCAGAAACATTAACGTTCTGACAAGTAATGTTTGAATGTTTAAAGCCATGGGTTTTAACCTTCATTAATATTGCTTCACCTGTATTGTTCTGTGGACTATCTCACTGATTAGATGGGCAGGCTGGACTAGTGCTCTTCTTCCTGGTGGTATTACGTGTAGATATTCGGACGTGGACTGTAAATTATCTGTCCAGCTCCTGACACAATTCGGCGGAACTGTTCATTAATAAGAAGGGAGGACCATCATTTTGGCAATGAAACTCAAGGCTTTGAACATTTCAGCAATGTCCTTTGATCAGGCTTTCGCCAACTATCAGGAATTTGCTTAATTTCTCTATCAGAAATCTGTGCCCCTTTGTTGAAACAGGGCCGTCGCTGCTACAGCACATGGTTCTGTTGAAGTTCCCAGCCCTTCGTTCGTTGAAACGAAAAACATGGAGACCAGCACCAACATAATCCAGGTCACCATAAATTGTGTCTGCATTTCGCTGTTGTGCGAAAAAAGGTTCATGTCAATTTCACATACACATTTCAAACAAAAATATCGTGGGACAGGTTGCGAACACCGATTCAAAAGCGAATTTATAAACCGGAAAGAGATGATTATAGGAACCACCTGCTTCAAAGATACATTTGAAAATTGCAGGTGTTAGAATCAATATCACAATCCAGAGTATCCTTAGTACTTCCCAAGAGCAGCATCCCATTTTCAAAAGAGAGGCGTTACCATGACGATAGATTTTGCAAAACACTTTCCCGCATTTCTAAATACAGGTAGTGCAATGAAACAGTTACATCACCTAGCCGATCGGATCTGTTGGTCCTAATTCATTTTAGTTCTTGATAACAATACATATCTTTAAAAATATACGGTGGAAATTTGTAGTGCAACAGATTTAAGTGTCTCTTTGCATCGTAAATTTGGCGCTAACAGCTAACACTGCCTCACAACAGCAGAGTTTTTCGGAGTTGAGTGTCCAGGGAGGGAGCGTGCCTGAAAATTCCTCATGCAGTCAATAGGGTTATGTACCAGTGTCTTGTCTGGCTTTCAGCGCGACAAAGACGACAGCTCTCCTTACAGAGTGTACACACGCTGTTTCTTGCATATATTTAGACAACAGTTTATGGCAAAGAGTTAAGTAGAACTGGTAGCCTAAGTTCTGAGTGATCATATCCAGTCTTTCCAAATGATAAAAACATAAAACCTTTACAGTCTCACATTTAAATAGTGCTAAAAATCTCCTCAGATGCCGACACGTGGACATCAAACCATTCATTTATCGTCATGGCAAAGACGGATAGCCAACTGGACTTTTAATGTCTGAAATTTGGAAGCCCCAGCTAATATTGTGGTTACCCGGAGCTAAGGGCTATTGTATGCTATGCCCGCCTTTACTAATAATGCCCATTTAGACATCAATCTCAGCTGTAAGGGCATCCTGGTAAACATTACATATAGTCTAAATAAGTTGGTTGAACTTAACAACAACTTGCATTTATATTGCACCTATAACAATAGTAGCATGTCCCAAGGTGCTTCACAGGAGCGCAATCAGACAAAAATTGACACCCAGCCGAAGAAGCAGACATTAGGACAAAAGCTTGGTCAAAGAGGTAGGTTTTAAGCAGCATCTTAAAGGAGTGAGAGGTGGAGAGGTTTAGGGAGGCAATTCCAAAGCTTGGGGCCTAGACAGCTGAAGGCACAACTGTCAGTGGTGAGGCAAAGGAAGTCAAGGATGTACAAGAGGCCAGAATTGGAGGAACACGTAGTTCTCGAAGGGTTGTAGGGCTGGAGGAGGTTACAGATATAGGGAGGGGCGAGGCCATGGAGGGATTTGAACACAAGGATGAGAATTTTAAAACTGAGGCATTGGCGGACTGGGGGTCAATGTAGGTCAGCGAGCACAGGGGCGATGGGTGAATGGGACTTGGTGCGAGTTAGAATACAGGCAGCAGAGTTTGGATGAGCTGAAGTTTATGGAGGGTGGAAGGTGGGAGACTACCCAGGAGAGCATTAGAATAGTCGAGTCTGGAGGTAACAAAGGCATGGATGAGGCTTTCAGCAGCAGATGGGCTGAGGCAGGGGTGGAGACGGGCGATGTTACAGAAGTGTAAGTAGACAGTCTTCATGATGGAGAGGATATGGGGTTGGAAGGTCAGCTCAGGGTCAAATAGGACGCTGAGGTTGCAAACAGTCTGGTTCAGCCAGAGACAGTGATCAGGGAAGGGGGTGGAATGGAAAAGGCAGAGTTGTCATCTTGGCCAATTGCTAGTGTAATTATTAGTGATCTGTTGCTGATACAAAATGTAATCATTTTAGATCTGAATGGGATCACTTAAAAACATATAATTTGGTGTTTCACAATGAATCCACTTTACAAGCAGAGGTTACTGTGGCATTGGGGTGCATATGGCTGTTAAACAGCCAGCTGACTAATGTTTTATTCAGAATCTTCTCCTCGAAGGTCACTTTGATCAATAACACTGTTTCTGTTTACAAACAATTTTTAATGGTTCTGTGATTAGAATTTCAAACTTAAATGATGTAGAATCCCATTTCCACTTAAGGTTCAATTGAAGATCCTATGATTTGCCTCATGAGCAAAACTTTAGTTCAGTGTGAATTATCATAAGAAAAAACAATTCTATCCCTAATATCATGCTTAAAATCAATACTTTTATTGAAATCAAGGTTCTCACAATCTTTTATATATCACAAAAAAATGGTAATGATATCACCAAATTGTAGATGCACATTAAGCCAATGGCATTTCCTACTTATTCTGCCCCATTAAAATTCCTTTAATTGATTTTATCACATCTGTTTGGCTTCCCTATCCCCACATGTTGTTGTCTGGCTGAAAGGGTAGCCATCAGTCACCAGAAAGTTCATCCACAGCCCATATTGGCTCACCTCCTCATTTCTGTGTTCCCCACCCCAGTGACAGTATGGCCAAGATCCAAGATATTCTGCATGTGGGAAATCTAAAGTTCAGCTCCACACATACCACACTGAGGCACAGTGCACAGTGATGTCAAGATGTAACACCACTGCACTTACCATCTTTAACATTTCTAATCAATTAACATTAGTAAAACCTACAAATGACATTTTCTGACTGTTGCTTTGTTCATGTTTAGGTTAAATTCACTCTATTCATATATGCCTAGAAACTACAGTTGCCAATATTAGTGGACAAATAATTAGCACATTTGTATGACATCCCTCTGCTATTTCAGTGGATGCATCAACCCATTTAAAATAAACAGATTAATGTATGCATTCATTCACTAATATTGCAAGTAGTATTTTCTGGGCTGTAATGCTTTTTTAATTAAGCGCTCTTCCAATTAACTGCTATTAGATGTCTCCAACATGCTTTAAAAACATTGCCTGGTGGAGTATTTACTAAATGAACCAGCAACAGCATCTAGTGGCAAAAGTAGAATCTTTTATTACATTACTGAAAACTTAGGGAGGTATGGCAGTTGCTCTCTGATCACTGGAGTTTCTCACTGGCAATTATAAGCTTCTCTTAAAGAGCTTCCTCTACAAAGACTGGGTGAAAGTAATGAAGCAGAACATTGTCCTTTCACTTCTTTCACCTGAACTGAAAGCTAGCTCAAACTGGTGAGATGAAAGTCTTTTTGTTCTGAGAGCTGTACGAGTTCTTATTAAAACAAATTAGCACTAAAATGTGTCCAAATATAAGGTTAGCAAGGATGACTAGTTAATAAATGTAAAGAGGGTTGAGACACACTGCTGAGGGCAGTATTGAGGGGATTTTAGGCTGTATTTAATCTATGTTGTACCTGTCCCAGAAGTGCTCAATGGAAACACTAAATACAGAAAAAAAGAGTTCATTCTCAGCACTGACATTTCTCACTTTAATGCACATAAATTCAGTTATCCAATATTGGCCATCTAATCACTGGGATGTTTCTGCTATGAAAGCAGTTCTTGTAATACACTGCAGCTTAAAATCCCAAATCATCTCTTTTCTTAGCTATCTAGATAGAAAACAAGCAAGAATAAATAGTCTGTCTTCATGATAATATCATCACTATGTTGCAATGACATCTAATCATATCTCTCATGCCAGGAGGTTTGCTTATATTGTGGTCAGTATTTTTCTGACTGTAGCTGATCTTACCCTGACACTGAGCTCCAGCCCACACAAAACAGTTAGTGAGAGACAGCATAGAGCCTTCAAATGCATCCTCTTCCTACTCAATTGCTGGGGGTTGGTGTCTAAGTCAATCTATGGACAGAGAAGGGTGAGACAGTAACCACATCTGTATGTAACCAGTTCCTACAGTTATAGAAATGTGAATCAATTAATGATTGATTAATCATTGTAAAATACTTGCTGTACAGATAAGATAATTTTTATTTACATTTTGCAAAAGGTTAGTGAGGTGTGAGCTTGATCCCCAGGATAGAATATTAAAAGGGGGAACAGCCAGTGTTGTCTCTGAAATGTAAATACATGTCTGTTGTGTTGATGAACAGTGTGTTAAGTCAGTGTTGCCTTACCCAGATGGTGAGAAGAATCTTTCCTATTTCTTTGTTCCTCAGTAATGCCACAGTTCTGTAGAATGTTCAAAAATAGATTATTCAAAGAACTCAGAGTCCTTAGCAATAAACTATATTACTACATCAAAAATGCTATAGCCGACATTAACAAAAAAGCTTCTTAAAAATGAATTTAAGTCCTCTTTCTCTCTCACTTTCGAGTCAGAGTACATTCACAGTCCATTTTAAAGAATTTTCAGGATCCACGATACATCTTTAACAGTGTATAGTTTATATTTTTAAACAGTCAATTTAAGTATTAACATGGGTAGCTGTGCACTGTACAGGAGAATTGATGACAGGCACGGTGACAAAAAGACATGTTCCTCAATGCAATGTACAAGATCAAGATCATACACGTGTCCACACATACCAAATGCTATCATCATACCTTTCAATATTTGGAAGAGAAGGTCAGTAGATTTGTTCAAGTCAGGAGAATATGTTTTAGAATGATCCTATACCAACAACCTGCTGCTAGCCACACAGTGAGAGGCAGGCCACCTTGCAAGCTATCTTCAATTAGAAGTAGAAAGTACAGCTGGGAGCTAGTTAGATGAGATTGTTCACACAGGTGCAATCAAGTAATACTTACTGCTCTTGAACCTGTCACAGTCTGCCTGTCTTAGGAAGGGGATTGAGGGTAATGTTCAGCCAAAGAATTGAAACCAAACAGCTTAATTTTATAGAAGAAGAAATCAATTTATACTTCAGAACTCTGGAGTCATGGGGACATGAAAGTTGATCACTGATTTATAAGGACTTGACCTGTTGACACTCTGTTCAATGAGTGAGGGGCAGACAAATACAATTATCAATTCTGCACTGAACTCTTCCAGACAATATGTGGCTTCATAGAACTAATGTTTGGGGTAAGGATAAAGGCTATCATTTATTATCCAGTCAGTTCAGTGTTTGTGGAAAAGAAAATCACATCGCATAGGCCCAAAGCAAGCATTCTATTTAAAATGTCACCATTTTCAATTAAATTGAATAATTTCTGTTTCTATGTTAAAAGTTGTATTTTAGTGTGGATGCTTGCTTCTGTAGTAATGGAGCAGAGCTTGGCATGGCCCTGCAACATGCATTGCTAAACATCAAATGGCATCAAGAGACTTTGACAATGCCTTTGGAATCACATGACTATAATGCTAAATCCAGCTCCTAGACATACCAAGATCTGGACCAGCAAGGGGAAAGATATCAAACTGTCCAACAATTATTTAAAGATTGAGTAATAGGGAGTTAGGACACTGTCCAATTACCTCTTGAACTTGGCTTTAAATCCAATCCAGAAAAGGAAATCAAATGCCTTTTGCTCTGAAAGGGACAGCAGGACACATTTGGTTATAACTTGTACCTTAAAGAAAGAACAAACTTGCATTATATAGCACCTTTCATGTTCTCAGGATGTCCCAAAGCACTTCACAGCCAATACGTTACTGTTAAAGTCATGGTTGTTTTGTAGGCAAAATAAAAATTGAATCAAACAAAGGAGACCTGTTTCTGATGGGGAGATTTAGTGGTGCATTGTATTAGAGTCTTTGGGACATGAGTTCAAATTCAACCTACAAAAGGGTTTGATATTAAGATGTAGAAGGGAGAAACTTCCCCATTTAAACTCTGATCTTCCTATCTTACCGGTGTACTAGATGGTGTGGTGCTCTGTATCAAGAGATAAGAATGAATAAATAACATTCAAGCATAGTATTAATAAGTTCCATCTGGACTAACTCTACACTAACATTGAAATTTAAAAATGCCGATGACTCTGGGTACTTTTCAAAACAATAATTGTGAATTGTTTGATTTTTGTAAATAACTAAGTTGCCAGTGATAATTTAGTAAATGAACTGTAGTATGTATTGCCACTGAAGAAGCTTGCCTCTTGCAAAAAGGGAAAGTGCAAAGCAATTATTTAAAATAAAAATAAAAGTGAGTGAATTCCATTAATTGTATTGTGCAACGTGGCCTTGTAAAATGTTTCATTATAAAGAGCTTCTGCAGCTAATTAGATAAACTGCACTTTGTGAAGGTCACTTAAAAATATTTTTTAAAAAAGGGGATTTTTGTTTGTGTGTATGTAATGTATAAGTAACGCAATCAAGGGCTGAACTCTAGCAGTTCATTGGCAAATGTTCCTTCATAGGCCCGTGTTTCCAGAGGTAAAGTATGTGATCGCCTCAACCACCATAGTAAGGTCTACAAGACCATTTGTGCGTCTGCTTGTTATGTAAAAAAACACACAGAATGTAAAAAATAACTCAAATGGTAAGAAATTTTGTGGACATGTTTTACCGTAGGCACTATAAATGTTTATTTTGATGATTTTTAATGGGGGAACTGTATTTATCTGAATAGCCGCATAATTCTGGATGTATATAAAGCAAGGTATCTGTACCTTATGGCGTCTCTCAGTCTTCCTTTGTTCCTTTCAGAACTTCTGTTCAGAGGCTGACCTTAATTGCCAGCATTTTATAGAGAACGTTCCCTTGTAGTGAGATCATGATGCGAGTTTCTGGGTTTGGGAAACATCAGTGCTGCATGCTCTGACATACATTTGGGACGATGAGCATCCAATGCATGTTTCTGACTTTAGATATGGGTGGGCAAAATGTTAATTAAGCTCATTAATGGGGGAATCAATTAAAGTGGACCATTCTGCAGTTTCTGCATAGTTGAAGGACCTGCAGACCTACTGCCCGTAAGTCCCACTTGGATTTGTTGCTCATCGAATGAATTCCTCACCAAACCCAGCAAGAGCACTGCAAATATAATTTTGTTCTATATTGGCTACCGTCATCCTTCCAGATGAGGAGCAATATGAATGGGAGATCCAGAAAAATCTAACTGCCACCTATGCCAAGATGAAAAACATGGCGATAGCAAAGCACATGTACTGAACCTGCATAACAACCTTGCACTCATAGAAATCATTAGAGACTTGTATGTTGCAATTGTTAGATACAATAAATCACCAAACATAATTAGTCTACTTTCTTTTTTTGACATCTTAACAATCAAACCTATTATCTGAACTTAGTGTTGCCCTGTGTTTGGCCAGTAATACATGTAACAGTGGGGAACAGATAAAGAGTTGAATATGAACCTATGTTGTGGTTTTCCCTCATGGCACCTATGCGCTTTTCAGCATGTAGGTATGTGCCTCTTGTGATGCCTTCTATACTGTTTTTGGTGGCCATACCAATGATGAAAGGTAGATTGTCTACAGGTTTCAGATTACTGTGAGGATGGAGGAAGGATCAATTCCTTCTGTTATGGTGCAGTATGTGTCTACTAGAGGAAAACAGTTGCTGCAGAGGGCTTCCTGTGATGAATGAGATTTCGATTGTAGCCACTGTCTGGGATGACATTCCCTTCATGCTGTATTGCAATGCTGTGGAGATGCCGGTGATGGACTGGGGTTGACAATTGTAAACAATTTTACAACACCAAGTTATAGTCCAGCAATTTTATTTTAAATTCACAAGCTTTCGGAGGCTACCTCCTTCCTCAGGTGAACGATGCGGAAATCGTTCACCTGAGGAAGGAGGTAGCCTCCGAAAGCTTGTGAATTTAAAATAAAATTGCTGGACTATAACTTGGTATTGCAATGCAGTCAACCATTGGTCCAGTACATTATGGATTTCCAAGATGGAAGTATTCACCTAAGAAATGGAAATATTTCTCTCAGAAATGCATATCTCAATACTGCTAGACCCTCATCCATCTTAGTGTGCAAGGTGACCATAATATGTGGCATATGGTTGTTCCAAGGCAGGTCCACTGATCATCTTACCTTCAGATCTAGGATGCCAATCACCTTCCCACCGCCTACTCTCCTATTGGCCTTTCCAAATCATTGTATGGGTGCTCCTGCACTGATGACCCACTAAACTGTAGAGGTATAAGTGTTTGTTCCTTTCTGTACCCAGCTGGATGTTACAGTAACAATAGTTATGTGAGTCCCTTCTGCTGCAGTGTGTGGTGTATTGGTGCTTTGGAAGATCCATTTTGTTCTGTGTAAAGAGCATAAGATTCAATATTTTCAAGTTATTAGAGGTAGTGTTTGAGCATTCTTCCTGCGTAAACGCTGCCAGGCAAGTAATGTTATCCATAAAATAATCTATAATAGATGACAGCATGATCTGTAACTCATACTGAAGATTGCACTTTTTATCTGGTAAGGTGCATAGGAAATCATAATACAGGTGGAAAGACACTTACCAGAGCCATGGAAAAGACACCGTTTCAGGTTCTGTCACCCCCACCCCCCCAAAGATTTCTTTTAGCTCACTCCCCATAGTTCTGTGCGCCTGACTGTTTATAACTAGCTTTTGCTTGATATTTCGTCCTGACTTCTGACCAGGCTCTGAATGGTGGGTAAGATGTTCACCCAGCCAGTGATCTTCTCCCAGGCCTGCAGGAAGGGGAGTTGTGTCCCAGAGCCAAATATTACTGCTTGCACTCAGTATAATCAAATTGCTTTTTGCATCAGTGAAATGTGGCTTTCTTATAGTTTTTTTTCTACCAAACCTCGGAAGTTTCTGATCAGCACATCTTTATTGCTGAAGAGTTCATTTTTTAAAGTACTTAAGAGGTTTCTTTTTGTTTGCTAGGTTGCATACCTGTGATAATTGCAGGTCTGTTGTGATTGGTTCCATACCATTTGCTAATCTTCGCAAACAGTAGTCAACCAACAAATGTTCGTATAATTCTTGAAATTGTTTGACAAATAGGTTCATTAGAGACCCAAACTTTCAACACCTGGAACTTCATCACCCTGTGAATTGGGAATGAGGGATGGCCAAGAAATGCCATTAAATGCCAATATTTCTCCAAATATTTCCGCATATAACACTTGTGATTATGTGGTAATTGAAATGGAATAGTTCTATCCTTAAAACCTTCATTTAAAAAATTTAATGAATTCAACTCTTCTGCAATACAATGTAGCAATGCACCCCCTGTGTGGCAGAAAAACAGGGGCTCTATACCCCAGTGGAAAATTCTAAAACAGAATGAAAGACAGTTTACTAGTAGGAACCAATTCTACACAATATAATGGAATAACAGAAGGAGTAATTTTAGCCCCTCCATGATGCATGGGAGAGGGTCTGGGGTGGGGGGGGGGGGGGGTTTAAATCAGTAAACATGTGTAACCCGACCCCAAACTATCAGAAGTAGGCCAGCGCGCCAACTTCTGATTTACCTGCAAGTTTCGAGGCCTCCGAGTAACCTGCTCTGGAGAGGCAGGTCTGTGATTATAATATTGAAATGAGACTCCATTCCTCAGATTTTGGGAGCCATTTGAATTTAACGGCTGCAGGCCGGGTTTCCCAGGGCTCAGGAAACCTGGCAACTAAAAGGAGGCGGGAGCAGCCGGCTCCAGCAGATACGTGCTTTTCCAGCACTGCCCTGAGGTGCAGGAGTGTCTCCTTGGCCCGCCCCGAGCAAACCTTCTGCCGGGATCTTCAGACCCCCCCTCGATCTTCAGATCCTCCCCTCGATCAGTCAACCCCACCGCGATCCGCCTTCCTCCCTGTGATCGGACAAACCCCCCACAATCTGCCTCCCTCCTCGCAATAGGCCAAACCCCCCACGACCTCCCCCCGCGATCAGCCAACCCCCCCCCCCCCAATCTGCCTCCCTCCCCACGATCGGCCAAACCCCCCACGACCTGCCTCCCCCCCGCAATCGGCCAACCCCCCCACGATCTGCCTCCCTCCCTGTGATCAGCTGACTCCCAACACAATGCCCCAATCATTCCCTCCCTGCAATGCTCCGAGCTCCCCCGCCCCCCCCACCACGACCCGATCTTTTCCGATTGCCCAGGACCGTCCCCAAGGCCCCCGGCTGCGGCCTTGTACTGCAGGCTTTTTCGCCCAGTAGCAGCCCAGCTTCTCAAGCTGGTTGGTTGCCGGGCGGGAAATGGAGTAAAAAAATGATCATGAGGTTAAATTCGGCAGGATCTCCATGTTGCTGGCGTTTCCAGGTTAAAATAGTAAATATTGGGGCCAGAGAATCTGTTTAGTACTGAGGTGCTGGAAAAGTCCAGCCATGGATTTTGCACATGCGGACTTGCATGAGTAATCTTTCAATTCTACCCTTCTCATACACGATGTATATTATCCAGTATACCCCTACCATCAGAAACTGTTTCAATAAATATTTTGTCTTGTGTCTGCAAAGTACAATTATAGAAATCTGCAAATATAGACCATCACTGCAATGTAAATATGCAGAGTGGAACAATCTGTTTGCATTGTTAGTATTCTCATGTTTGTCCAGATCACTATCACAGGGTCAAGCAATGACAAAGTAATAGGTATGTGATGTTGTGGTGACAGTCATTAGCACAACAATGACTTTGTATTTACACAGTAACAGTCTGCATTATTGAGAACCAGTCAGCCAGGTAGCAATATGAAAGCATTATTGTGGGGTCAGTCAGTTACACTGCAACAGGTCAGTCCCAACATACGAGATCTAAAAACAGTGAAACACTCTGTCTTCAAGAAATACTTTGAATGCTAAATCTAATTCAAAGACATTTTTCTGCACACAAAAAATATTTGTAGCATGGCCTATGTGGGCTCCTAACAGTAGGTGCAAGTACATATATGGCCCACAGAGCTAGAAATCAACATCAGTCAATAATCCACTCTCAGGTTCATATTTAGTCTGCTGCCAATGCAACAATGTTCACATGGGTGGAATTCCTGAAGGAAGTACGGGTTTCCCGGACGTCCTTATGATTTTGACCTAATCAGGTAAGTGTTAGATTGGTGGTGGTGGGGTTCAGTCATCGGGGGCGTCACAAATTGTTAAATGTTGATGTTGTCACAATTACTAGAATTGATTTTTGTGCTACAGAAAGAAAACTCTAGCAACTCCTTGTTGTCGGAAATTATTGCCTAATTGTTTTTCCAAGTTACATCACAAAAGGATTATATAATTCTTCATAAGAATACGGTTTAAAGCCAAGCGTGGTCAATATCCCATCTCACATAGCTTGCATAAAGCTCCCAAACATTTAGCGAGAAGGCGGTGTTAATAGGAGGGGTGTGAAGTTATTTCTCGGTGTGTGTGTGAAAGACAGCTGTAAGAAACAATCCTGCTGAAACTTCAGAACTGAACACCCAAAGGTCAAGAGATGGCCAGTTTCTAGAAGATATAATGTCAGAAGGTGGTTTACACTAAAACAAGAGATGTGGTTGCTAAAGTAACCACATACCGTAAACAATAGACATCGCAGTCGCCATGTTCAAGGCTGATTTGGAAAAAACTGTTTATGCAGCAGAGATAAGGAATAAGGTAGCCACACTAACATAGTATAAGCAATCCTTGGTGGTTTCTGAGAGTCAGCAAAGTGGGATGGTTTATGACCACGAGATAGACCAGCAGAGCTTACATACAGAACAATGCAGCCAAATAGTATAAAGATAGGGCATGCTCCCTCTCAAAAGTTAGAGCTCTCAAGAGGGGATGATTGGGAAGTCCATTGCCACAGGCAGTCCACGGAGGTCAGGTCTGATCTGCCTGGATTCATGGACAGATCTGGATGTATGATTGTTTGTCATTAATGTAATCTGTAGGCAGTTGTATTATAACTATAATACTGTTGAATGTAATGTTGAAGACAGCTGTAGAGCAACTCTGTTGTAAGTCAATCTATTAAACTTGCTATTTTATAACCACTTGGGTTAGAATCAAACGGAAGTTATTGTTGATGGATTAACAACCCATGGTTGTGACAGTAACGGGAGAAATCTGCTAACACTCTTTTATATAGATAATATTTTAGACCATCCTACTGGAGTGAAGGACCCCTACTGTTCGACTGTTATTGGAGTGTGCACTGATGATTATTTTACATTTCAGTCTATTGGCCATATTCTCCAATGTCCTACTAGAGTAAAGGCCCCCTATTGTTCTGCCATATAGGATTGTTCAATGATGATTATTTTGCATTACAGTCTATAACAGATGACCAGATTTCATCTCTTACAATGAATTACTTTTTTATATCACCTTAATCTGAGGTGGCACCATGGTGCAATGCATTAGTGCCAAAATAGTGTTAAGATGTAAGTCTGTACCCACAACAATTCCTTACACCACGTAAGATCCTAATCATGACTATGCCATTGTCACGATGGGGGGGGGGGGGAGGTGAGAGGTACTGAGTGAAGGATGAGCACTTTTCTGCAGTGGAAATTTAAAATCTTAAGCAGCACCTTAGTGGGGTGTTACAGAGCAACATGGGAGAAGCCTAGGAAGGGATCTTATGTCTACCTGCTTTGCCAAAGAATGACATATAACTTGGGGGTGGGGGGAGGGGGGGGGTGATGGAGAAGGATTAAAAGCAAGGTTAAGCCAAAGAAATTGAGGAAATCAAAATTAAAATTTCAAAAGACTTAATTTCAAATGAAACTTGAATCATTTAATAGGGCGTTATTTATAATACAAATATTATGCATTGTTTGGTATATCATCCTTTGTCTATGGGTCAGAAATCATGTTGTGTGATAGTAACTAGCATGTTAACACATTCTTTTGTTAGCTATTTTAAGGAAGGCATTCACTAGTTTATTTTAAACAATTAAATGCCATCATTAAAAGAGCAGACAGAAGAATTTCGTACAAACACATTATCAGACAGTATATCTCAACCCATCTACTTTTAACAGGCACGGGTTTCCACAAAGCTCAAGTTGAGTCACAGTATCTGAAGTATCTGGATATTTGCCTATGGACTTAAAGTTCTAGTAGTCTCAGTTTTGATTTCTTATTTTTCTGGTAGGATGGGGGACAATGAAAAGAACCTGAGATGAGCTTCTGAACCCATAATCTGCACCATCACAAAGACTACCTACTTCCACCTCTGTAACATCGCCCATCTCCGCCCCTATCTGAGCTCAACTGCTGCTGAAAGCCTCATCCATGCCTTTGTTACCTCTAGAATTGACTATACCAATGCTCTCCTGGCCGGCCTCCCATCTTCCACCCTCCATAAACTTGAGCTCATTCAAAACTCTGCTGCCCATATCCTAACTCGCACCAAGTCGCGTTCACCCATCACCCCTGTGCTCGCTGACCTACATTGGATGTCGGTCAGAAAATGCCTCTATTTTAAAATTCTCATCCTTGTTTTCAAATCCCTCCTTGGCCTCGCCCCTCCCTTTCTCTGTAACCTCCTCCAGTCCTACAATCCTCCAAGATCTCTGTGCTCTTCCAATTCTGGCTTCTTGCACATCCCCGATTTTAATTGCTCCCCCATTGGCGGCTGTTCCGTTAACTGCCTCGACCCTAAGCTCTGGAATTCCCTCCCGAAGCCTCTTTGCCTCTCTACCTCTCTTCTCCTTTAAGGCACTCCTTAGAACTTACCTCCTTGTCCTAATATCTCCTTATGTGGCTCGGTGTCCAATTTTGTTTGATAACGCTCCTGTGAAGCGCCTTGGGACATTTTACTATGTAAAAGGTGCTATATA
This sequence comes from Heptranchias perlo, assembly GCF_035084215.1. Classification (NCBI taxonomy): domain Eukaryota; kingdom Metazoa; phylum Chordata; class Chondrichthyes; order Hexanchiformes; family Hexanchidae; genus Heptranchias; species Heptranchias perlo. The sequence continues at coordinate 26,522,495 of NC_090333.1, forward strand.
AATGTAAGTTGTTGTCATGAATCCACAGTACAAAGCTAATTTGGCACAATTTAGTACTAAATTGGTCACATTCAATCAACAAGGTCACAAAAATGGCTACTGCAAAAAATGGAAATAACATATTACAGTAGGAGCTTTTGTTCTGATTTTTTTTTTACTCCTAAATGAATATGATGCTCGTCAAGTTGTTTAATATAAATGTAAGGACTTGCACAAGACCAGGTTATAGTCCAACAATTTTATTTTAAATCACAAGCTTTCAGAGCTTACCTCCTTCGTCAGGTCTCACCAGCCTACGCAGTACGCAGCCTAACCAATGTTTTATACACTTCTAGCATACAACCCCACCAGCAAAAAGGGGGAAAAAATGTATATGTTTTTTAAAATTCTCTCTCTCTCTCTGCCATTTTGAGTTTCTTTCTGCCTGCCTGTGTAATAGACACAATGTATATCTAGTGTACTGGGACGTGCTGTTCTCCGTGACTGGCCTGTTTGAATAACAACGACACCTTTTGATTGGTGTGATGCTGTCCCAACATAGTATAAGATATGCGATTTGAGAACCTTTTCATTCATTCATCTGACGAAGGAGATAATCTCCGAAAGCTTGTGATTTTAAAATAAATTTGTTGGACTATAACCTGGTGTTGTAAGATTCCTTACATTTGTCCACCCCAGTCCATCACCGGCATCTCCACATCATGCCTATATTCTATGCCTTGGCTAATAAAGGAAAGTATCCCGTATGCCTTTTTAGCCACCTTATCTACCTCTCCTGCTACTGTGGAGATGCACTCCAAGGTCCCTTTGTTCCTCTACACCTCTCAGTATCCTCGAATTTATTGTGTACTCCCTTGCCTTGTTTGCACTCCCCAAATGCATTACCTCACACTTCTCTGGATTGAATTCCATTTACCACTTTTCTGCCCACCTGACCAGTCCATTAATATCTTCCTGCAGTCTACAGCTTTCCTCCTCACTATCAACCACATGGTCAATTTTTGTATCATCTGCAAACTTCTTGATCAAGCCCCCCACATTCAAGTCCAAATCATTAATATATACCTTAAAAAGAAAGGGACCTAGTACTGAGCCCTGCAGGATCCCACAGGAAACAGCCTTCCAGTCGCAAAAACACCCCTCAACCATTACACTTTTCTTCCTGCCACTGAGCCAATTTTGGATCCAACGAGCCACTTTCCCTTGGATCCCATGGGCTTTTACTTTTCTGACCAGTAAACGGTGGTTTTGAATATAAACGGTCAGGGAACAAATACAGTTATAGAACATAAGTAAAAAATGACTGTTAAAAATAAAGTGAGGGGAACAATTATTAAAAACAAATTATGTTGCCTGTTCAGCAATGTGCACAGCATCTGAAACAAAACAGGGGAATTGGAGGCAATAATTCATAGTGAGGAGCCAGATGTGGTAGGGATAACTGAAACATGGCGAGATAAAGAACAGGACTGGTAGTTAAATTTTGCAGGATATAACATATTTAAAAAGGATAGGGAGGAAGAAGGGGAGGTGGAGTAGCTGTACTAATTAGAGACAACATAATGCAATAGAACCTAAAAATGAGGTGCCAACCTGGTGAAGCTACAACACAGGACTACGTGCATGCTAAACAGCGGAAGCAACATGCTATAGACAGAGCTAAGCAACTCCACAACCAACGGATCAGATCAAAGCTCTGCAGTCCTGCTGCATAGAAACATAGAAACATAGAAAATAGGAGCAGGATTAGGCCATTCGGCCCTTCGGGCCTGCTCCGCCATTCAAAATGATCATGGCTGATCGTCTAATTCAGTACCCTGTTCCCGCTTTTTCCCTATATCCCTTGATGCCTTTAGCATTAAGAAATATATCTATCTCCTTCTTGAATACATCTAATGACTTGGCCTCCACTGCCTTCTGTGGTAGAGAATTCCACAGGTTCACCACCCTCTGAGTGAAGAAATTTCTCCTCATCTTGGTTCTAAATGGCATACCCCGTATCCTGAGACTCTGACCCCTGGTTCTGGACTCCCCAGCCATCGGGAACATCCTCCCTGCATCTAGTCTGTCTAGTCCTGTTAGAATTTTATATGTTTCGATGAGATCACCTCTCATTCTTCTAAACTCGAGAGAATATAAGCCTAGTCGACCCAATCTCTCCTCATACGTCAGTCCTGCCATCCCAAGAATCAGTCTGGTAAACCTTTGATGCACTCCCTCCAAGGCAAGGACATCCTTCCTCAGATAAGGAAACCAAAACTGCACACAACACTCCAGATGTGGTCCCACCAAGGCCCTGTATAACTGCAGTAAGACATCCCTGCTCCTGTACACAAATCCTCTTGCAATGAAAGCCAACATACCATTCGCCTTTCTAACTGCTTGCTGCATCTGAATGCTCACTTTCAGCGACTGGTGTACAAGGACACCCAGGTCTCGTTGCACCTCCACTTTTCCCAATCTATCACCATTCAGATAATAATCCAGTCGTGAATGGTGGTGGACAATTAAACAACTAACGGGAGCAGAAGGCTCTCTAAACATCCCCATCCTCGAAGATGGCAGAGTCCAGCGTGTCAATGCAAAAGGCAAGGCTGAAGCGTTTGCAACCATCTTCAGCCAGAAGTGCCAAGTGGATGATCCATCTCGGCCTCCTCCCAATATCCCACCATGACAGAAGCCAGTCTTCAGCCAATTCCATTCACTCCACGTGATATCAAGAAACGGCTGAGTGCACCAGATACAGCAAAGGTTATGGGCCCCGACAACATCCCGGCTGTAGTGCTGATGATTTGTGGTCCAGAATTAGCCCTGCCTCTAGCCAAACTGTTCCAGTACAGCTACAACACTGGCATCTACCCGACAATGTGGAAAATTGCCCAGGTATGTCCTGTCCACAAAAAGCAGGACAAATCCAAACCAGCCAATTACCGCCCCATCAGTCTACTCTCAATCATCAGCAAAGTGATGGAAGGTGTCGTCAACAGTGCTATCAAGCGGCACTTAGTCACCAATAACCTGCTCACCGTTGCTCAGTTTGGGTTCTGCCAGGACCACTCAGCTCCAGACCTTATTACAGCCTTGGTCCAAACATGGACAAAAGAGCTGAATTCCAGAGATGAGGTGAGAGTGACTGCCCTTGACATCAAGGCAGCATTTGACCGAGTGTGGCACCAAGGAGGCCGAGTGAAATTGATGTCAATGGGAATCAGGGAGAAAACTCTCCAGTGGCTGGAGTCATACCTAGCACAAAGGAAAATGGTAGTGGTTGTTGGAGTCTAGTCATCTCAGCCCCAGGACATTGCTGCAGGAGTTCCTCAGGGCAGTGTCCTAGGCCCAACCATCTTCACTGCTTCATCATTGACCTTCCCTCTATCATAAGATCAGAAATGGGGATGATCACTGATGATTGCACAGTGTTCAGTTCCATTTGCAACCCCTCAGATAATGAAGCTGTCGTGCCCGCATACAGCAAGACCTGGACAACACTCAACACCATCCAGGACAAAGCAGTCCGCTTGATTGGTACCCCATCCACCACCCTAAACATTCACTCCCTTCACCACCAGCACACAGTGGCTGCAGTGTGTACCAGTCATAGGATGCACTGCAGCAACACGCCAAGGCTTCTTCGACAGCACCTCCCAAACCCGTGACCTCTACCAGCTAGAAGGACAAGGGCAGCAGGCACATGGGAACAACACCACCTGCACGTTCCCCTCCAAGTCACACACCATCCCGACTTGGAAATATATCGCCGTTCCTTCATCGTCGCTGGGTCAAAATCCTGGAACTCTCTACCCAACAGGACTGTGGGAGAACCTTCACCACACAGGCTGCAGCGGTTCAAGAAGTCGGCTTCTTAGGGATGGGCAATAAATGCTGGCCTGGCCAGCGACGCCCACATCCCATGAACGAATTTTTAAAAATAGAAAAAAGGGACATAACTAACATTAAGATAGAACCAGAATCCACATGGATTGAGACAAAGGATGAGAAGGGATGGATCACGTTAATGGGTATATTCTACAGATGACCTAATAGTGGAAGGGTAGGGTAGCATAGTGGTTACGTCACTGGACCTAGTAATCCAGAGGCCTAGACTATTAATCAGGAGTTATGAGTTCACATCCTGCCATGACAGCTGGGGAATTTAAATTTAATTAAATAAAAAAATCACCAATATCAGTTATGGTGGCCATGAAACTACCCGATTGTCGTAAAAACCCATCTGGTTCAATAATGTCCTTTAGGGAAGGAAATCTGCCAACGTTACCCGGTTTGGCCTATATGTGACTCCAGACTCACAGCAATGGGGTTGATTCTTAATTGCCCTCTGAAATGGCCCAGCAAGCCACTCAGTTGTAAAATCTCGCTACAAAAAGTCATAATAAGAATAAAACCGGAATCGGACCACTAGGCACCGGACACGACAAAGGCAAACCAAGCCCAGTCGATCCTGCAAGGCCTCCTCATTGACATCTGGGAATTTGTGCCAAAATTGGGAGAGCTGTCCCACAGACTAGTCAAGCAACAGCCTGACATAACCATACTCACAGAATCATACCTTTCAGCCAATGTCCCAGATTCTTCCATCACCATCCCTGGGTATGTCCTTTCCCACCGGCAGCACAGACCCACCAGAGGTGGCGGTACAGTGATATACAGTCAGGAGGGAGTGGCCCTGGGAGTCCTCAACATTGACTCCGGACCCCATGAAATCTCATGGCATCAGGTCAAACATGGGCAAGGAAACCTCCTGCTGATTACCACCTACCGCCCTCCCTCAGCTGATGAATCAGTCCTCCTCCATGTCTTGGAGGAAGCACTGAGGGTAACAAGGTGATGGACATTGAAGTCCCCCACCCAGAGTACAGAATGTACTCTGGGTGGGGGACTTCAATGTCCATCACCAAGACTGGCTTGATAGCACCACTACTGACCAAGCTGGCCGAGTCCTGAAGGACATAACTGCCAGACTGGGCCTGCGGCAGGTGGTGAACGAACCAACATGAGGGAAAAACTTACTTGACCTCGTCCTCACCAACCTACCTTTCGCAGATGCATCTGTCCATTACAGTATTGGTAGGGGTGACCACCGCATAGTCCTTGTGGAGACGAAGTCCCCCACCCCCCCCAACCTCCATCTTCGCACTGAGGATACCATTCAACGTGTTGTGTGGCACTATCATCGTGCTGAATGGGATAGATTCAGAACAGATCTAGCAGCTCAAAACTGAGCATCCATGAGGCGCTGTGGGCCATCAGCAGTAGCAGAGTTGTATTCCAGCACAATCTGTAACCTCATAGCCCGGCATATTCTTCGCTCTACCATTACCGACAAGCCAGGGGATCAACCCTGGTTCAATGAGGAATGTAGAAGAGCATGCCAGGCACAATTTCACAACAGTGCCCCCTACTATATCAATGTGACATTTCCAATATCCACATCAGCCTTCCTTGTGCCCCTTTTGAATAAAATTGAAAAGTTGATGTAATTTATTTTGTGCTTTAGAATCAAACCCACTATGTCTAAAGGTGTCCCAGATTTATCTCACTCAGAATATTTACAATCGTCAGACGAAAAGAGACTTTCATCCTATCACTTTGGGCTGGAATCAGGCCTCAGTTCCAGGCGTGAAAGGCAATGTTCTGAATAACTACATTATTCCAGTCCACCATCATAATTTTGTCATGTTAGTGTGGGTACTGAAACCCATGCAAAAGATGCGACCCACTGTTCCTATATTATGCTGGAAAATTTCCAGTTGCCCTGCAGCACATGGCATCGCACAGGCCACATATAAAGTTGTTTTCTTTTGTGCAGATGGTATCAAATGGTTAGCTCTTCTCAATGACTACACCTGATCTTCCACTTGTGACAGAAACTGAGTAAAGCCAATGTGCCAAAGTAGTTTACACAATAGGAGGGAATTTCTGGTCTCCAGGTTAAAGCAGCAGAAGCTCAGAGTGTTGACATAACACTCGTTGAAAACATTTTCAGCTGATCTCATTTCATGGGACCAGCATCATTACATATTCAAACTGAGCTCCTGGCCCAGATTGGGTTTATCCATAGGAGCTCAATATGGGCAAAGGGCAGCCATTAACATATAGCTGCAGCGCTTACAACTGCTGTTTAAAGAGTCACATTAATTGTTGCTGGTCAGAGAAGGAGAAATAGTTATATCAGCTTCATTCTCAGATGCATGTTTGAAGATTCTCTTAGACAAAGTTTAACAAAGCATTTGCAACCATCTTCAGCCAGAAGTGCCGAGTGGATGATGCATCTTGGCCTCCTCCCGATATTCCCACCATCACAGAAGCCAATCTTCAGCCAATTCGATTCACTCCACGTGATATCAAGAAATGGCTGAGTGCACTGGATACAGCAAAGGCTATGGGCCCTGACAACATCCCCGCTGTAGTGCTGAAGACTTGTGCTCCAGAACTAGCTGCGCCTGTAGCCAAGCTGTTCCAGTACAGCTACAACACTGGCATCTACCCGACAATGTGGAAAATTGCCCAGGTACGTCCTGTCCACAAAAAGCAGGACAAATCCAATCCGGCCAATTACCGCCCCATCAGTCTACTCTCAATCATCAGCAAAGTGATGGAAGGTGTCGTCGACAGTGCTATCAAGCGGCACTTACTCACCAATAACCTGCTCACCGATGCCAGGACCACTCGGCTCCAGACCTCATTACAGCCTTGGTCCAACCATGGACAAAAGAGCTGAATTCCAGAGGTGAGGTGAGAGTGACTGCCCTTGACATCAAGGCAGCAATTGACCGAGTGTGGCACAAAGGAGCCCTAGTAAAATTGAAGTCAATGGGAATCAGGCGGAAAACTCTCCAGTGGCTGGAGTCATACCTAGCACAAAGGAAGATGGTAGTGGTTGTTGGAGGCCAATCATCTCAGCCCCAAGACATTGCTGCAGGAGTTCCTCAGGGCAGTGTCCTAGGCCCAACCATCTTCAGCTGCTTCATCATTGACCTTCCCTCCATCATAAGGTCAGAAATGGGGATGTTCGCTGATGATTGCACAGTGTTCAGTTCCATTCGCAACCCCTCAAATAATGAAGCAGTCCGAGCCCGCATGCAGCAAGACCTGGACAACATCCAGGCTTGAGCTCATAAGCGGCAAATAATATTCGCACCAGGCAATGACCATCTCCAACAAGAGAGAGTCTAACCACCTCCCCTTCACATTCAACGGCATTACCATCGCCGAATCCCCCACCATCAACATCCTGGGGGTCACCATTGACCAGAAACTTAACTGGACCAGCCATATAAATACTGTGGCTACAAGAGCAGGTCAGAGGCTGGGTATTCTGCAGCGAGTGACTCATCTCCTGACTCCCCAAAGCTTTCCCACCATCTACAGGGCATAGGTCAGGAGTGTGATGGAATACTCTCCACTTGCCTGGATGAGTGCAGCTCCAACAACACTCAAGAAGCTCGACACCATCCAGGATAAAGCAGCCCGCTTGATTGGCACCCCATCCACCACCCTAAACATTCACTCCCTTCACCACCGGCGCACTGTGGCTGCAGTGTGTACCATCCATAGGATGCAGTGCAGCAACTCGCCAAGGCTTCTTCGACAGCACCTCCCAAACCCGCGACCTCTACCACCTAGAAGGACAAGAGCAGCAGGCACATGGGAACAACACCACCTGCACGTTCCCCTTCAAGTCACACACCATCCCGACTTGGAAATATATCACCGTTCCTCCATCGTCGCTGGGTCAAAATCCTGGAACTCCCTTCCTAACAGCACTGTGGGAGAACCTTCACCACACGGACTGCAGCGTTTCAAGAAGTCGGCTCACAACCACCTTCTCAAGGGCAATTAGGGATGGGTAATAAATGCTGGCCTGGCCAGCGACGCCCACATCCCATGAACGAATAAAAAAAAAGAACCCTCCCCACCCCCCAACATTTTTTTAGTTTAAAGCCCTATCTTTGACATCCCAGGTCATTCCTCTCAGAAGAAATGTTCCAGCTACTTTGCAGGAGGTGGCTTTCAGGGTAAATCCAACATAGAGAGGACCGGGAGGCAGAGGAGGAAAAAGGTTAATATCCTCAGAAAGTCTGTGAAGGTAAGGCTAGACAGATTTGTAGTATATCAAGTAGATCGGCCAGATATGCAGGCCATCATTTTGCTCTCACTGTTACACCCTAACTGAACTCTCTCAAAACAGCTCTTTCCACACTTCACATGCAAGCTCATACAGCTGCAGGAGAAAACTTATGACTGCCACTGTAATGGTTGTTGCTTGACCATTTAGAAAGTGTCACCACTAAGCAAGTGTAGCACCAACTAATCAGCATGATGCATGTCCATTTACTCACACACAAACTATGATGCAGGATGGCAACTTAACTATCATTTGTCTATTGGTTTTGAAACTTTCAACATCACAGCACTAGTTCTCTGCTTGTAGGACAAAGCAACGCATAACAGGAGGGAGCAAACCAGAACCTCGTTTTAGACATCACAACTAATATGCACCGGCGATGCTTGATATGGCAGTGCCTGAGAAGGTAGATGGAGTGGGATTTGGTGAAGCTGGAGCACTTGAGGCTAATATCATCCTTTTCCTGTGATTCTTCCTACCTTACTCACCCACACGCTGACGTTAAAGCAAACCATTATGACACACTCTATTAGCTAGGTAAGCTTAATCAGGTGGTGCTTTTCAGCCTCCATTTCAACATGTGTTCTTCTTTTGTTTCTATATGTATCCCCAACAAACAAGTTGCAGGCCCAAATGACACTCACAATGTCTCACAGCACTCTAACTCGCACCAAGTTCCGTTTACCCATCACCCCTGTGCTGACTTACCTACGTTGGCTCCCGGTCCAGCAATGCATTGATTTTAAAATTTTCATCCTCGTGTTCAAATCCCTCCGTGGCCTCGCCCCTCCTGATTTCTGTAATTTCCTCCAGCCCTACAACTCTCCGAGAACTCTGTGTTCCTCCAACAAGCCTCTTGTGCATCCGCCACTCCCTTTGTCCCATTGGCGGCTGTGCCTTCAGCTGCCCAGGCCCTAAACTCTGGAATTCTCCTCCCTAAACCACTCCGTCTCTCCACTTCTCTCTTCTCCCCCTCATCAAAACCTACCTCTTTGACCAAGCTTTTGGACACCTAATATCTCCTTCTTTGGCTCGGTGTAAATTTTTGTCTGATTACGCACCTGTGAAGTGCCTTGGAATCTTTTACTACATTAAAGGTGCTACATAAATGCAATCTGTTATTGTTGTCACAAGATTAACAAATAAAGGAAAGTTCTACTTAAGTACTGATTAGCCCCTTTCTCTAACTGGGCTTTTCACCCACCAATATATAAACTGTAAATGTGATGAAATGATTAAATCATTCTTTTTTGAGTTTTTTTTTAACACGATTAAATCACTGGTTTTGGGGTTGTTTTTTGCTGGAACCTGCAGCATTTTCATACAGAAATTCTGACAGGTAGGTATCACTAATAACTTGCCGATCTCCCACTACCACAACTAGGCCAAAGTGACACTGAACTTTTGCCATTCTTGTAGCCAGCACTCTTTCCCCACCCCACCCTTTGTGTTTTTTAAAAAATTGTCAGGTATACTGCATTGTAAGAAAGGACCCAAACTTTATCCACAATGAAACCTAAGAGCTCCAAAGCCACATTAAACACTCCAATTTCCCTCTCTTGAGTCTTAAATCACTTCCCAGGCAGAAGTGCTTGAGAGATTGGACTAAATTGCATTGAGGACTAACAATAAGGAAAGAGAACATCCGGTGGACTGGAAGCTATAGGAAAGAAACACAAAATTAGTTTTGGTATGCATGGAGCCAATTAGGAGGCAGCTAGTTGCTAAAATACCTGAGCCTCTCAATCCGGTGCTAATCGGACGTGGCTCAGAAATTGATTCCACAGAGGGCGGGATTGGTCAGATGCACCCCCGAGGAGAGTAGTGTACTTCGACCATAGATTACTTTAAGATAATTTCCTTTTTTCCCCTCTCCCACTAGTCTGAATGAGATTTGCAAAGGTCAGGATTAGGATGATGAAAATAACGAGGTTTTATCTACCACCCAAAAGCTGTACTGATCCCCTTTTTCACAGCTCGGTGATCATTCCTCAACTTATTTCAGATTCCTCTTAATGTCTAAGCTCTCTCTGAAGACTTAAATTATTAACTCTCCACAAGGTAATATCTAAAGCCTCAGGTATAAGCTCTGAACTATTAGCAAGTGTTTAACTGGTTGCTTCCTTGAGTATCCACACATAGCTTTGGTAAAGGACAGGAGAACTGCAGCAATTTATTTTAAATTCTCCTATGCTTATCTCAGAAAAACTAAAGAATCAAACTTTCGCTAATTGTAACAATCTTTACTTTTGTTTTCTGCTGATGGTGATTTAAACAGTACATACTAACTCGGTCAGTACGGCTCCTGAATTTCCTGGAAAGCCATTTGAATTTATTCAACTGTCCTTCCCCAATTTTCCTGTATCCCTACTGGGCCCATGTTGTCCCTGTTTGTTTCAGACTGTGTTAGCAAAAAAGATCACCTATATTCAAACGTATACCATTGGTTTGGTAATCTCTTCCAAACTACATTGGGATAAACAAGCAGCTGTAAAAACTGGTTCAAGAGTGGGAACCCCCAAGAAAGCTCTACCCTGCTTGTCATCCTCGATCCTCTATGTCCTGTCCCACCAGCAGGACAGACCCACCAGAGGTGGGGCACGGTGTTATACAGTCAGGAGGGAGAGGCCCTGGGAGTCCACAACATTGATCCTGGACTCCATTGAGTCTCATGGGTTCAGGCAAAAATGCACAAGGATACTTCCTGTTGATTTCCACCTACTGCCGTCCCTCAGCTGATGAATCAGTAGTCCTGCATGTTGAACACTACTTGGAGGAAGCATTCAGGGTAGCAAGGGCATAGAGTGTGCTCTGGATGGGGGACTTCAATATCCATCAACAAGAGTGACTCAGTAGTACCACCACCGACCGAGCAGGCTGAGTACTGAAGGACACAGTTGGAAGGCTGGGCTTGCAACATGAGGGAATAACCTACTTGACCTCATCCTCACCAATCTACCTGCCACAGCTATGTCTGTCTATGACAGCATTGGTAGAGTGACCACCGCACAGACCTCATGGAGACCAACTCCTGTCATCACACTGTGGATACCCTCATGTTGTGTGACACTAGCACCATGCTAAGTGGGATAGATTAAGAACAGATTTAGTAACTCGAAACCAGGCATCCATGAGGCACTGTGGGGCATCAGGAGTAGCAGAATTGTGTACCATCACAATCTGTAACTTCATGGCCAGGCATATCCCTCACTCCTCCATCACAATCAAGACAGATGCCCAACCCTCGCTCAATGAGAAGTGTATAAGAGCATGCTGGGAGCAGCATCAGGTGTACCTGAAAATGAAATGTCAACCTGATAAGCCACAACACAGGATCATATGCTTGCTGAACAGTGGAAGCAGCATGCTCTAGACAGAGCTAAGCAATCCAACAGATCAGTTCAAATCTCTGTAGCCCTGTTACATCCAGTCGTGGATGATGGTGAACAATTAAGCAACTGATGGGAGGAGGAGGCTCCAAGAACATCCCCATCATCAACAATGGCGGAGCTCAGTTGAGTGCACTGGATACAGCAAAGGCTGCGGGTCCTGACAACATCCTGGTTGTAGTGCTGAAGACCCTTCTCCAGAGCTAGCCATACCTCTAGCTAAGCTCTTTCAGTACAGCAACAACACTGGCAATTTCCCGTCAATGTGGAAATTTCTCATGTATATCTTGTCCACAAGAAGCAGGACAAATTCAACCCAGCAACTTACTGCCCTATCAGCCTACTCCCAATCATCATAAAGCATAAAATTACAAAGCGATATTGATAGATTAGGTAAATGGGCAAAACTGGGCAAATGGAATTCAATGTAGACAAATGTGAGGTCATCCACTTTGGATCAAAAAAGGATAGAACATGGTACTTTCTAAATGGTAAAAAGTTAAAAACTGTGGATGTCCAAAGGGACTTAGGGGTTCAGGTACATAGATCATTGAAGTGTCATGAACAGGTGCAGAAAATAATCAAGAAGGCTAATGGAATGTTGGCCTTTATATCTAGAAGACTAGAGTACAAGGGGGCAGAAGTTATGCTGCAGCTATGCAAAACCCTGGTTAGACCGCACCTGGAGTACTGTGAGCAGTTCTGGGCACCGCACCTTCGGAAGGACATATTGGCCTTGGAGGGAGTGCAGCGTGGGTTTACTAGAATGATACCCGGACTTCAAGGGTTAAGTTACGAGGAGAGATTACACAAATTGGGGTTGTAATCTCTAGAGTTTAGAAGGTTAAGGGGTGATCTGATCGAAGTTTATAAGATATTAAGGGGAACGGATAGGGTGGATAGAGAGAAACTATTTCCACTGGTTGGGGATTTTATGAGTAGGGGCACAGTCTAAAAATTAGAGCCAGACCTTTCAGGAGCGAGATTAGAAAATATTTCTACACACAAAGGGTTGTAGAAGTTTGGAACTCTCTTCTGCAAACGGCAATTGATACTAGCTCAATTGCTAAATTTAAATCTGAGATAGATAGCTTTTTGGCAACCAAAGGTATTAAGGGATATGGGCCAAAGGCAGGTATATGGAGTTAGATCACAGATCAGCCATGATCTTATCAAATGGCGGAGCAGGCAAGAGGGGCTGAATGGCCTACTCCTGTTCCTATGTTCCTATCAGTACAGTGATGGAAGGAGTAGTCAATAATGCTATCAAGCAGCACTTACTTAGCAAGAACCTGCTCACAGATGTTTAGTTTGGATTCTGTCAGGACCACTCAGCTCCAGACCTCATTGCAGCCTTGATATAAACATTGACACAAGAGTTGAATTCTGAAGGTGTGGTGAGAGTGACTGCCCTTGACATTAAGGCAGTGTTCAACCGAGTGTGGCACCAAGGAGCTCTAGTAAAACTGAAGTCAATGGGAATCAGGGGAAGACTTTCCAATGGCTGGAGTCATACCTAGCACAAAGGAAGATGGCTGTGGTTGTTGGAGGCTAATCGACTCAGCCCCAGGACATTGCTGCAGGAGTTTCTCAGGGCAGCGTCCTAAGCCCAAATATCTTCAGTTACTTCATCAATGACCTTCCTCCATGTTAAGGTCAGAAATGGGGATGTTCGCTGATGAATGCACCGTGTTTAGCTCTATTCGCAATTCCTCAGGTAATGAAGTAGTCCATGCCCACATTCAGCAAGACCTGGACAACATCCAGGCTTGGGCTGATAAGTGGTAAGTAACATTCACGCCAGACACGTTCCAGGCAATGACTATCTCCAACAAGAGAGAGCCTAACTACTTTCCCTTGACATTCAATGGTATTACCATCGCCAAGTCCCCCACCATCAACTTTCTGGGAGGCCCCATTAACCAGAAACTCGACTGGACCAGCAACATAAATGCCTTCAAGGTATTCTGTGGTGAGTGACTCGCCTTCTGACTCCCCAATGCTTTTCCACCACTTACAAGGGACAAGTCAGGAGTGTGATGGAATATTCTTTACTTGCCTGGATGAGTGCAACTGCAACAACACTCAAGAAGCTCAACACTCAAGAAGCAGTTCACTTGATCATTACCTCATCCACTAGCCTAAACATCCACCCCGTCCATCACCGGAGTGCTGTGGCTGCAATGTGTACTATCTACAGAATGTCTGCAGCAATTCACCATGGCTTCTTTGGCAACACCTCCCAAACCCGTGACCTAGAAGGACAAGGTTATCTGGTGCATTGGAACACCATCACCTCCATGTTCTCTTCCAAGTCACACACTATCTTGACTTGGACATATATTGCCATTCCTTCATCATCGCTGAGTCAAAATTCTGGAACTCCCTATCTAACAGCACTGTGGGAGTATGTTCATCACACGACTGCAGCAGTTCAAGAAGCAGGATCACCACCACCTTCTCAGGGCTACTAGGTACGGGCAATAAATGTTGGCCTTGCCAGTAACACCCACATTCCAGAATTAATATAATAAAAAACAAAACTTCAGTCTGTCTAAAAGCTGCCAATATTCATTCTGGAGTAAACTACACCAAAAGAGGAAAATTTACATTACAATACCTCATTTCCTCATCTGTCTCTCTGACTGTGCCTGTACCAAAGTGAATTGAATGGACAAAAACAGATAGGCTGCCATGTTCTTCAGGCAGCAGTACACATTCCACTTCTTCTGAATCTATTAGTTGGACAATGGTTTTATATTCACTTGCAGGTATCTATTATTCTAAGCAAAAATTCTTCACTCTTCAATTAGATCAAATCCATTATTCTGCATTTAAATCATCCAAACCCCTTCATTATATTACAGCCTTGTAATCACTTTCAAGAATCTATATATAAATCATCTGAACTCATCTCCTCTGATGGTTTAGTCATTGAAGGCACTGCCTGGTGTGCTGCTGATCCATACAGACTACAAGGTCCCATGTACAATTCCTAATCTGTTCTGGGTTAGCCAATTTTAGTCAGGGCGACATTTGAGGTATACAGTGGTCTCAGTTCCCCTAGGCTAGGGAGTAAAAGATTGAGCTCAGCTATCATGCTCAAGATCAAACAGTTGTTGACATTCACTGGCAAGGCTCTTGCATGAAGAATGACCACTTGGGAAACACCTTACAATGGACCTGGATAAGACGCATTTCATTTTCACAAAGTTGTGTACATTTCGTAACTGAATGGGTGAAATATTCACCATTTATATCAATTGAAAGACAGGAAGAGATAATAACATTTAAAACAAATTGGTGTTCTTAAAAAAATCCGGGAGGAAGGGTATATTCTGCGGTGAGTGACTCACCTCCTGACTCCCCAAAGCCTTTCCACCATCTACAAGGCACAAGTCAGGAGTGTGATGGAATACTCTCCACTTGCCAACAACACTCAAGCAGCTTGACACCATCCAGGATAAAGCAGCCCGCTTGATTGGCACCCCTTCCACCACCCTAAACATTCACTCCCTTCACCACCGGCGCACAGTGGCTGCAGTGTGCACCATCCACAGGATGCACTGCAGCAACTCGCCAAGGCTTCTTCGACAGCACCTCCCAAACCCGTGACCTCTACCACCTCGAAGGACAAGAGCAGCAGATACATGGGAACCACACCACCTGCACGTTCCCCTCCAAGTCACACACCATCCTGACTTGGAAATATATCGCTGTTCCTTCATCGTCGCTGGGTCAAAATCCTGGAACTCCCTTCCTAACAGCACTGTGGGAGAACCTTCACAACACGGACTGCAGCGGTTCAAGAAGACGGCTCACCACCACCTTCTCAAGGGCAATTAGGGATGGGCAATAAATGCCAGCCTCGCCAGCGACACCCGCATCCCATGAACGAATAATAAAAAAAAAATTTGACGGTGAGCCAAACCGTACCTTGGGGTGGCCAGTTACAGGCCATCAACTTTAAAACCTCGACTGAGTTAAGAGTAATTTTGAGCCCATAAAAATCAATAGCAAAAACAAAAAAATTAAACAAAGTTCCTCAATCAGTAACAGTAAATTTTTGTCATCATAAACTGCAAATGTATCCGTTGTGTTGTTCCTCCACCTCACTACTGTGCTGCAATCAATATTTATTACATAGTCTCCTTCTTCAATCCATTCTTTCCCAGAACTTCAAAGCTATAGATCTTATCTTTCTCATCTTTTCCCTCCTCCTACAATCTTCAGATTTTTATAACCCATGTTTAACATCATCTTCTCTACTACTCTTTTGAATCTTAATGAGGTCCTACACTATGGGCCTTGGCTCTTCACTTAGCTTTCTCAATTAAAAAAATAAGATGTAATCTTGGCCCTAGCTTCCTGTGCCACCCAATCCCCTTTACTTTCTATCACCTGTGCCAAGGGACTATCCTTTCTACCAAGTTACCCGAGGCTCCATGTGATTACTATTTACTGTCACTGGACCTCTAGAGACACTGAGTTTTTTTTTGTTTTGTCTTCTTTCTGCCTGCAAGAAATATCAGGTATAGCCTGCAGGTTTACACAACACAAATCACCTGCTGTCAGTGTCAGCATAATGAGGCATAGACTGGACAAATTAGCTGGGTAGTATCTTTCTGACAACCAGCAGCTAGCCTGTAATTACTGGACCCCTAAATGCAGGTCATGAAGAACTGAAAGAAGACTAGATAGAAAAGAGTAATCATCATGTCTTCAATGAGACAGGGATCAAACGAGCTGGCAGATGAGATGAAACTAAACCTGTGGACAAACCAGTAAGCACCAGTGATGAATCACTGAACTATTAAGTAAAGCATGACACCCCGAGGCAGCGATTACAGCACTATTAAAAATTGTATTCTCTTTCCTGGCTGAGGTGAATAAAGAGAAAATACGTGTTGTGTAGCAGAAAATAAACCATCCAGTGGCACAGGCCAAAATACAGCAGCACCACTGGCCACACACTAGACTTACCGGCCTAGAAATTGGATTGTGCCTTGCCCATTTTTCGGTGCTAAACAGGCGTATAAGCCTCCAATATGGTGGGCAGGAAGCATGTGCTCATTTCGAGCCAGAAGTGTCCTGCCTGCTATAATGGATCGGGCTCATTGTAGGTGTCCAAAGTGCATGCCAGAACTATTTAAAGCAATGAATAACTTATGTAAATAAAGGTCCTACGCTTGTTGGAGGACCCTTTTCCCAGTTTAGTATGCCCCAGTACCTGACCCGCCACGTGCTAAACTCGCCCAGCATCTCCTGGCACTACTGGCAGGAAGGAACCTTCACCAGTGCTATTTAAAGGGACCGTGCAGTACTTACAGGTTAGTTTCTGGTTCGTCATTTCAGGCTACTGGTTAACTTCTGGGCATATTGTGGCTTGTTTTCCGACTCTGGAAATTTAAGTTTGACTGCTCAGAAGAAGATTCTTCTGGTGTTGCCCTGTCCTTGGCTGCCTTATAAACAGTTTGATTGCAGTCATGGGTGGTCGGTAGAGCTGCCTTCGGAGCTGGAGGACAAGGGGGAGCAGCAAAGGAAGATAGCAGAGAGCAGGAGCCGCTGCAACAAGAGGGAGGAGGAGGAAGGCACTGCGCAGGAGGCCACACCCAGAGCAGGTATTCAGGGAGCACTTTTCCGATATGAACTTCACTGAGAAACAATATATGAGGCACCTTCGCTTCAAAAAGGATGCTGTCATCCAGCTATGTTGCCTGCTGCAGCTGTCAAGGTCACCGTGGCCCTTAACTTTTATACCACAGGCTCCTTTCAGACTGCATTAGGTGACGTCAGTGACATATCACTGTTTGCAGTCCGCCACTGTATCAGGGAGGTCACCAAGGCTCTCTACATCAGAAGTAACAGCCGCATTTATTCTAGCCAGGCCGTCAAGTTACAGGCTCCAGATATGACTCATGACTCCTGTCAGGAATCCGGGTACAGCTGCACAGTTGGCCTACAACGAAAGCCATGCCGTCACTGTTGAACAAACAATTGGCATGCTCGAGCAAAGCTTCCGCTGCCTGGACCATTCCAGAGGAGCTTTGCAGTACACCCCTGAGTGGGTATCCAGATTTGTGCTCCATAATTTTGCCATCATGAGGGATCAGCCCTTACTCCGCCTGGGCAGCAAGAAGTGCAGCAGGAGGAGGGGGAGGAGGAGGAATATGGAGGAGGATGAGCAGAAGGGACATCGACCATCAGTGCCCTGAGCTGCCAGAGCTCTCAGAGAGCAGCTCATCCAAGAGCACTTCACCTAAACATATCCTTAATACACCAACAATCCCACAATCCTTACCACCGTCCTTACTACCACCATCCAATTGCCTTCCTGCAGTCCAGCCTTATGAGTTTGCCCTACTTCACTACAAATATAACGCCCAATACCAAATCTAGAACAAAAACCAAATTTATCAAACAATTCAAATCCATCTCTAACAGTTAACAGAAATAATTATGAATCACCCTTGTACAAGCCCTTAGTGCCTGTCTTGTGTGCTCATTTACCTATCCTAGTGTTCCAATGAAGCATTTCCCCAGTGGCTGCAGCTTGGGAAGTGGAAAGCTGTTGGGTTTTCATTGCAGACTCTTCAGACGATGATCAGTTCAGGTGGTGGGCAAGCAGCTGTGAGCCTTGAGGATCTGGCTGCAGACTGCAGCATCTCAGCATGGACCGGTGCAGTCTGGCCCAGCTGACTGTGTGGTAATAAGAAGGGCACTGGCAGAGCGGGTGGTGGTAGCAGGTATGTCTTCATCCTCAGAGAGGACAGCAGGTGCCATTCCCTTGGAGCCAAGGCCGCTCTCCTGGGTCTGCATCTCAGCAATCATGCAGCTCTAATCTCTATTAATTAGTCTACAACAGACCCATACATGACATGAGGAAAACCCCAGTGGTGAAGAGCCTTGGGAACCATAGGTCGAAATTCACATTTTTTCTCCCAAGCATGCAACACTTCCCACATGTCATCCATAGAGTCAACACACTGATTTCCATCCCATTAGTCTGGAATTACTCTTAAATACTTCGGGTTCTGCCGTGCTGGAGAACGGAGCACAACAGGGATTGCAGCAGAGTGACAGGATGGGGGATCATTAAACTGTATGTGGAGGTTTAAAATTAAACCATGGGACCTCAATGAAATAGGTGCTCACTGTTTAATAGAGCTGGGGACATGATGAACTATGACGGGAGCTACTGTGAGAGATTATTTTCATGGATCTGGTTACCTCTCAGAAGGCTGTCTGCCGGAGGAAAGAAAAGTGTTTGGCCATTCAGAAAATTGGGATAGGTACTTAAAGAACTAGAACTTTATAGGACTGAAAACAATACTGGCAATTCACAGAGCACGCCCCGATTTTCTGTTTGTAAGGCCGCCATACCTGTCCAGTACTGTATTAGATTGAGGACAAAGAGGCTGCCTTAATCTGCATCTGGGAGTTGTAATCTATTAGAGTGATAGAACATTGACACTGGGACACTAATGTGGTATACAGAGTAGCACGGACGCATTTTGGGGATCTGCCACTTCATTGAGCCTCATCACTCAGGGACTTGGAAAATAGCAGAACTCAAACTCTAGGTTTCTGAGACAGGGATAGGCTTCTAAATAGAAATATTCATGGAATATTTCAAAATATTTTGATAAGGTACCTCATTGTAGACTCATGGCTACGGTCAGAGCATGTGGAGTTGGGGACAGGAAGCAAAATGAATAGCAAGTTGGTTACAAAACAGAAAACAGAGAGTAAGGGTTAAGGGTAGCTATTCAGACTGGAAAAAGTTGGGAAGTGGTGTTCCACAGGGATCAGTGCTGGGACCACTGTTGTTCACAATTTACATTAATGGTTTGGATTCGGGAATCAGAAGTACAATTTCAAAATTTGTGGACGACACCAAATTGGGGGGTGTAGCTAATACAAAGGAAGAATGTGTCAAAATGCAAAAGGACATTAATAAACTTGCAGAATGGGCGTGTAATTGGAAAATGACTCTCAATATAGATAAATGTATGATATAGATGAGGTGGTGCATTTTGGTAGGAAGAACTGCTTGGAAAATAAGAGTCTAAATGGGATAGAAGAGCAAAGGGGTACGGATACACAAATCACAAAAAGTAGTGACCCACGTTAATAAGGCCATAAAAAAGACAAATCAAGCGCTAGGGTGCATTTCTAGAGGGATAGAATTGAAATGCATAGAAGTTATATTAAACTTGTATAGACCTCTGGTTAGACCACACTTGGAGTATTGTGCATGGTTCTGGTTTCCATATTATAAAAAGGATATGGAAACATTGGGGAGGGTGCAAAAAAGATTCACAAGGATGATACCAGAGCTGAGAGGATATACTTGTCAGGAAAGACTGAACAGGCTGGGGTGTTTTTCTCTAGAACACAGAAGGCTGAGGGGGTACCTCAGAGATCTTTAAGAGAATGAGAGGGTTTGATAGTGTAGACGTAGAGTAAATGTTTCCACTTATGGGAGTCCAAAGCTAGAGGTCATAAATGTAAAATAGTCACTAATAAATCCAATAGGGAATTCAGGAGAAACTTCTTTATCAAAGAGTGGTAAGAATGTGGAATGTGCTACCACAAGGAGTAGTTGAGGCAAATAGCATAGATGCATTTAAGGGGAAGCTAGATAAGCACATGAGGGAGAAAGGAATAGACGGGTATCCTGATAGGGTTAGATGAAGTAGGGAGGGAGGAGGCTCACGTGGAACATAAACGCCGGCATAGACCAGTTGGGCCAAATGGCCTGTTTCTGTAGTTTCGATGTAATTTGATGTAACACATAAAAGATAACTCCATAGGTAATGTTATGAATTACACAATTTTTTTAATGTGTTTATGTTAGAAACCTTAATACTATACCTTCTAGTTACTGGTTAAACAAGATGGTAGTTGTAACAATATCATTGGTTCCCTTTGCCCTTTTTATTTTATTTTCATCAACAAGGCAGACTCCATCCATACAACTTCCCCTTGGCCACCAAGCTAAACCTCTCCTGTGCCATCTAATGCTGAACCTCCATCTCCCTGTTGTTTTCCTCCCATTTTCCCTCATGCTTTCTCCAAGCTCACCTGATCCATTAGACCGTCAGATGGCCCAAAGCTCTTCACAGCCAATTAATTACTGTTGAAGTATAGTTACTGTTATTTGATATAGGCAAGTAAGAGCTAAAAGTGGTAGAGAAAATGAGATAGTACTCAAAGTTTAGACTTATATAAAACACAGACATATTTGGGCTCCTGGAGAGAAGTACAGTTTCCCTCTCCAATCTAATTTAATTTTTTCTGGCCAATTAAAAACAAACTAAGCAACCAGGATAAAATCATGGTAGAAGCTGCCTTGGAGGAGTAATTGAGCCTGAAAGTATGATGGAGATCAATTAACTTCAGCAAAGATACAGTCATTAACCTAGTGTGCTTCACTGATCCTGTCATTTCAACTCTGTGGATGTTAATGTAATTCCTTCAAAACGCTGGGCTCAGGAACTTCTCCAGACCTGATTTCTCTGACAATGTAATCAGCATTCACTGCTAAACAAAAATATTAAAACCATCAATGCAAAGAAGAGCACAAGAAGACTTTAATGCTTATCTTTTAAACTGTGGCTTTTTGGTCAAAGATTAGATGTTTTTAATTTCCAGGATAAGACTTGTTCATCCTCCCTGACCTGGTTTTAAGATCTTAATGGGGATAATTTTGATGTCCCAGTGGGAAACAGATGGGAGGTGAGCAGAATGAAAGCAGCAGGCACTTGGAGGAGTTGGCAGGGGACTAGTTCCAGTGCCCGGGTCGCCCCTCATTAGCATGGCAGAGGCAGGCTACCAGCATGAAACGTGTACCCCATAGGCAGTGCATTGTTTAGGAGGTGGGAAATTGGGCACTGCAGCATCTTAAAGGGAAGGTACTTTCTTTGTTGGCAAAAGACAGAAGCAACTCCATGGTGTTATATGAGTTCCAGCAGGGCTGCAAGGTTTTCAGATGCAGCTGGTAGAGCAAGTGAACAACAGAAAGGAGGCCCTCTTCCCCACAGATCGTAGACAGATACCATGGTAAATTAGTGACTAAGCATGGTAAGAGTTGGACTAACACCTTAATGCCATCAACATTTTCACCAGGACCTGTAAGAATTTTAATGATCTTACCAAGAGTGTCAAGGTAAGATTCCTCTTCATATCTCTCATTCACTGAGCACAAGTGAACAGGAGTGGATAGAGGTGACAAGGAAGGCCCATGAAAGAGGTTCACCTGAGGGCCAGCTCAATTCCTAGCACTGCTGAAGAGGACAGAAATGCAGACTGCAGATGCAGATTTCTGTGCACCAGCAATGTATCAGACTGCTGCTAGGGAGCCTCCAGAACATGTCGGATAGCATGGTGTAGTCCACTACCAACTTGTGTGGAGTTCTCACGCGTGGCATCAATAATTGGCAGTCAACCATGGAGCATGTGGTCACCTCAATGGTCACTGCAACTGAGCCACCCCTGCAAGAATCTGTGACACCAGTAACTGTATCTCTTAACCATGCTTATAATGGGGCAATGCAGGCTTTCAGCTAAACTGTCTCCTCTTCATTGGTGCAGGTGGGTAGAATGAACATCCATTCTATTTTCTGCTCACTACCACCCCATTTTTGAGCACAAATGGGGTAGTAAAGAGATGAAATTCACCCCATTATCTGCATCCTTTAAATGTCCCCCCCACACCATACCCCATTTAATGCAACAGTTTTCAACCTTCGGCTAATGCTGCATTTCAACTCGCCACCAAGAAGTGCTCATGAGCACCATAGGTTGACTCAGCCGAGATTAGGAACACCTGTCTCAGTACTGGTGCTTGTTTTATCTAGCAAGTGCTTTGACTCAGTAGGAGACCCACAAGACCCACAGGGTCAAAATCCTGGAACTCCCTTCCTAACAGCACTGTGGGAGAACCGTCACCACATGGACAGCAGCGGTTCAAGAAGGCGGCTCACCACCACCTTCTCAAGAGCAATTAGGGATGGGCAATAAATGCCGGCCTCGCCAGCGACGCCCACATCCCATGAACGAATAAAAAAAAAAGATCATATGGTAAATAAA
This sequence comes from Heptranchias perlo, assembly GCF_035084215.1. Classification (NCBI taxonomy): domain Eukaryota; kingdom Metazoa; phylum Chordata; class Chondrichthyes; order Hexanchiformes; family Hexanchidae; genus Heptranchias; species Heptranchias perlo. The sequence continues at coordinate 26,545,124 of NC_090333.1, forward strand.
ACATATTTATACTGTGGAACTTCTCCTTTAATAAGTAACCCATTGGTTGTCAGAATTTAAAGGAATATCCAACGGGGATAGGGCGGGGCAGTGGGACTAGCTGGATTGCTCATGCATAGAGCCAGCGCGGACTCGATGGGCTGAATGGCCTCCTTCTGTGCTGTAACCTTCTATGATATCTATGTCAACTGGAGGGCATTTATCAAGGGGACTGTGTTGCCATGGCAACAAAGCACTGAGGGGGCACATTGATGTGGTTAGCAACACAATGACATTGTCAAGCCAATAAACGCACCTGGGGTACAAATGTATTATTTTTCATCTTAGTTTTATGAGATAAACATGCTTGCATCAGGCACAAAGCATATTGTGGGAAAACTCATTGTAGCCATCAACATCTCTAGGAGATGAATATGCCCCAAAACTCCCCCAACATGTCGACATTGAAGAGGACACATCGAAGCCAAAGGGCAAATTAATGTTTTGTCTGTACACACGGGTGCATATTTGGAAACTACAACATACCTTTAAGCCATGATCAGCATGTTCTGTAAAAGCTTGCAGAGAAACATCGTTGTGTTTTAAACCTTCATTAAATCGTCATAGGCTACATACAGGTTATCAACAATCGCGATTCAAATGTCAACCACAGGCAAACAACAAACCCATCACAGGTCCCCTCAGGTGAAATTAAATACCTTGTATGATTCTCCATTGCGTAAAGCAAACCAGGAATGGGAAATCTGGAATATCGTCCCCATGGGTATTGCTAATAATTGATGTTCACACAGCACTTCAAATGCAATAACTCTTTGAAAATGTGTCTCGTCAATAGATAAAGTCCACTTTTTCTACGTCAGCATGCAAGGAATAGCAATGTGCGCACTGCAAGGGCTGGTCTTATGCACCTCCTGGTGACCAGTTACAGGGAGGATTTGGAGTGGAGAGAGGTCAAGATGTCAAACTCCAGTCTGTACTCTATACTAGGTTAGATGTGGAGTTCAAAAGCAGAAAAGGATGAAACAGCATCATAATAAATTACAAAGCAAAAATAAAAACTGCTCTAAGATACAGTTGAAATTGTCTAAACTTCCAGTAGTGTGGTACATGGTACAGAAATAATTAATGGCAATTTAGCAGAGTGCTCCTGTGCTTTAAAATTGAAAATATAAATAGCATTGAAAATTATTCCTTTTCCATGGTAACTGCATCTCTACTGATATTTTCAACTAAGTTATTTTGCTTCAAATCACTGGAATGATTGGGATGGAATTTTGTTGAAAAGAGAACAGTTTGCAGCATAAAGCTGGAACCAGCAAAGGAATTAGTAATTTCAACAGCAGAGAAATGATGGCCCATTCATTTCACAAGCTAGCTTTTCCCGGATTTTAAAAAAAAATCACTGTACTCAATGCTCAATTCTATAATAACGCCACACAGTTAAATTCTAAAGTACTTGCGGTGGATTTAAGCTCGGAATAGTGAGAAGAAAGGAACCTAGCCACTACGGACCATTGAAGAATTCTCCCTCTATTCAGCAGCTGTCAGGCACTGTAAGAATATGATATTAATCCTGTTTCGAACATCCTTTTTGTCATTCAGCGTGGCAATTCTCTCCTGCATTCTTCAGCCTGTCATTTACCAAATCCCTCAAACGGCATTACGGCACTGATAAGCATCAAAGAGCTCTTAGAAACATACAATAGATAAAACAAGGAGGCCTGTCAAGTAAAAGAACCTGTGTCTGGTGGAGCACTGAAATAGGAATTAAGTAAGTGTTTTGCACTGACCCACAGTCTCTGAGATAAATTCTTTTCTTCAAATGGCAGGATACAGGCCTGTAACCTAATCTAGTCTCACTGTTAATTTAATTTTAAAAAGTAATAAACATTCTCTTCGTTAGAACGGTGCCTTAGCAGACATGCTATAATCACTAATTACATTATTGTGCTTCAGTGAGCCAACTGTCAGCTAGTCAACTTGTAAAAGTTATTTTGCTATTTTCTTTGTTCCTAATTTCTCTTCACCAACCCCCTCCTCCCCCCCATCCCATTCCACATCTTCACCTCGTTCCTCAGTGACAATTGGTCAGGATGGTCAAACCGCCACAGACAGCTCCACGGAAACAAATTAATGTTACCCCTTGACTGGCCAGCAACCAGCATTCCAGGTGTGCAGGAAGGAAACCCCTTGCCCTCCCATTTCTCTCACAAGGCTAAACTAAAACCTGGGAATAGCAGTCGATACTGGGATTCAAACATGGGTTTTCCCATGCTTGAATCCCAGTCCAAGGATATCGACCCTTTTATCAGTCTTGGGGTTGCATTTTCCATCCTCAGTTCTGGTAGGACAGGTAGTAGTCCTTCCCCTGCGACAACACCCCAACTTAACTATTTTCCTGGGTTTGGGTTGATTACCCGTCCACAGTGGACTCCAGGTAGGATTCTCACTAGCAAGATTGTCTCATTAGTATAAATGTATAGCGTACCTAAGATTTTCAGTCAGAAGGATTTGTAACAATGACAATGAACACAAGATGCCATCCTTTATAATTAGAACATTTTAGGGCTGGTCTTTCAGTTTTTACAATTCCTTTTCAGAAAGAAAAAAAATCCACAATGATGTGGACTTTTTTGTTCTGGGTTCAAATATTTAAACAGAAGTTTTGTCCACCATAAATGTCATCACCACTGGGGTGTTTGTGGCAGAGACAATAGTGGAACTAGACAGTGAAATGAAAAGTTTAAGCAAATATTTTCATGAAACATATGGTGCGGGATTTTATTGGTAAGAAAACTACAAGTCTTATTTGTGATGTAAACAGCAATAAGTTACAATACCATTCCCCACCTAAGAAAATGAAAAAAAAAATGTTGCAGTTATCTCTTTTTTGCCTTTTTTTGTTGGGGAAGATGGGAACCATCATTTACAGAAAATCTTGGCTGGGAGTACAATCTGTGACTACTCACTGGGACATTCATAAGAACACCATAGGGTTATTCTATAGTCTGGCTCTCCTGAGTTGTACAGAAGTGCTTCACTTTCACTAAGTGGTTCCCTCCCCACCCCCCCCCCCCCCGCCTCATCTCTGTTCCACAAATTGCTTGGCTGACGTACCTGTGGCAAGTAGAATCAGAATTTGCAAACCCACATTGCATCACTTCACAGGGCAGCATGTTAGTACTGCATCACATATTTTAAGTAGTGAACTTATTCACAGTGACTGTCCTAAAATCAGCTGGTGTAATAAATTGTGTCTTACAAACTGTTGTTTACTTTAGCTGTGGAAGTGTTCACTGGCTGTTCTGGGAGGTGAAATTGGTTAGGTATTTACTTTGGTTATATGGGGGGTGAAAGTAGACCTGGGCAGGGACGCAAAACAGGCCGCATTGTATCGGTCGCCTGTTACACGCCCCCATTCCCCGACGTTGAGTTACATTGACTTCAATATAACTGAATATCAGGTGTGTGCTATAACAGGAGGCAAAAACAATTCTGCTTATTTTGCGTCTTCGCTCTCAAGTCCAATTTCACCCCCAAAATGTTTTAGTTAGAAAAAGAAAGAACATGTATTTATATAACGCCTTTCACAACCTCAGAATGTCTCAAAGCACTTTACAGCCAATGAATTACTTTAGAAGTGCAGGCACTGTTGTAATGCAGGAAGCACTGCAGTCTAATTACACACAGGAAGATCCAACAAACAGCAATGCGAAAAATGACTAGATAATCTGTTTTTCAGTGATGTTGGTTGAAGAGTAAAGATTGGCCAGGACACCTCCCCTGTCCTTCTTTGAATATTGCCATGGGATCTTTTATGTCTACCTGAGTGGGACCTTAGTTTAACATCTCATCCAAAATCGGCACCTCCAACAGTGCAGCACCCTCTCACTACTGCATTGATGTGTCAGCCTAGATTATTTGTTCAAGTCTCTGGAGTGGAGCTAGAATCCATGACCTTTTGACTTTTGGCCAAAAGTGCTACCAATCAGCCAAACCAGACACCAGCTAATTGTAGGTCTGAATTCTGAGGGTCTAGATGAAAAAGTAAGGCCTTCTTGAATTAAATTTTTTTGGTGACAACGACAATTCATTTACATTTGGCACCACAGGTGTATGTCTCAGTGCCAACATTTGTATTTCTGTCTGCAAGCTCTTGAGGTCAGTTTAGTTGTCCCTGTTGCAGTCCCCCAATCTAAAGTATAGATTCCCCAACATGATGAATCCAGACAGAACCTATTCATAGCTATCAGAGTCCAACATGTCTAGGGCATCAGTCGTGCCACTCCTGAGAGAGCCTACAGCTGTGCTTAGGTCCTCGGTTAAGGGAACTCCACTGCAGATGCTTCTGGAAGCGCCAGTGTCACGTGGTCCAAGGTGAACTGCGGTATTAAGAAGCAGTCAAGGCTCATCGAGTTACATCGAGTCTACAACACAGAAAACAGGCCACTCGGCCCAACTAGTCTATGCTGGCACACGAGCCTCCTGCTTCCCTACTTCATCTAGCCCTATCAACACATCCTTCTATTCATTTCTTCCTCATGTGCTTATCTAGCTTCCCCTTAAATACATCTATGCTATTTTCCGCAACTACTCCTTGTGGTAGTGAGTTCCACATTCTTACCACTCTTTGGGTAAAGAAGTTTCTCCTGAATTCCCTACTGGATTTATTAGTGACTATCTCATATTGATGACCTCTAGCTCTGGATTCCCCCACAAGTGGAAACATTTTCTCTATGTCCACCCTATCAAACCCTGTCATTATCTTAAAGACCTCTATTAGGTCATCCCTCAATCTTCTTTTTTCTAGAGAAAAGAGTCCCAGCCTGTTCAGCCTTTCCTGATAAGTATATCCTCTCAGTTCTGGTATCACCCTTGTGAATCTTTTTTGCACCTTCTCCAATGAGATACAAATACCGCAGATACTGTATCACTGCTCAGATACACATATTAGACTCCTCCCTACTAGCTGTCATACTTTGAAGAGTTCCTTGCACAATCTCAAAGGACTCTATGAATTGATGGTGCTCAGACAGCAGGCTTCTTCTGTAGGCAGGTTCTCAATGGCACAGCCCTAGAGCTCAGCATCTAAGGGTAACCTGGACCCAACCATCCAGCCAACTTCTTCCTGCTCCTCGATTGCCACCATGGTTGCAGGAAAAGGATGTCCATGACAGAAAGCAACTGGAGGGGGACTACCTACTCTGCCAGCTCCTCCCACACAACATTGGCTGCTATTTCTGAAGGGCACACCCTTTGCATCCAAAAATGGCAACCTTCTTTGTATGACCTACATGAGCATTATTTCGAGGACTCTTTCAGAGAAGAGGACTAGCCTGCCTCCTCCTTGGGCAAATACTGGCTCCTGGTTCATGCTGATAAAAGTGCAATACTCCAAAGAATGCTGAAAGAATTCTCCACCACAGGGAGTGTAGGTGCTTTTTAAAGAATTGCATTTAAACTTTTAAGCTCCTTCCCCAGAATTCTCTCCCCCCCCCCTCCCCCCACCACTTCTACACTTCTAGCACATGGACCATCTCCAGGCTGGGACTGCACCACCTTTGTGCTAATGAGAGAATTTTGGAAAACCTCAGAAGGTTCCCTCCTCATGCCCCTATCACAGAATGCTCGTCCTCACCATTAGCCTCACCACAACTGTGATTCCATTAGAATTTTTGCCCTCAGTACCGCACATCAACAACTTGTCACATTGACTTAATGTATAATGTAGATAGAATAAAATTAAGCAATCTTCCTGAATAGGTCCTATTCATTTTAGAAATAGCTTTATTAGATCAGTGGTAACCCTGTGTTTTTTATCTTTATCTTAATAAATGTGTCTTAATAAAGTAATGGATTGTAATAAGGTTTATGGTTGGAGTTCTGATTGTTGAACTAAGATTACAGTTGCTGTAGCATTTATTAAAACAACCTCAAATAACCTTAGTGGTACTGTGGCATTAAATACATTGATGAGACAAAATGGGCATCACAGGAATTGCCTGCCAGTTTCAGCCCAGAGCTTGGGTTTGTACTGAATTCACTCTGGAAGTTGTGTGAATTAGATTTAACAGGTACTGTAGTAATTTCACTAACTAGAGTGGCAAGGCTAGGGGTTTGGTACATTGAGTTGGAACCATTACATGAAAATGTAGCTCTGTAATGTTTTTACAGGACTGAGAACAACCCCCTGCTGTTGTGTAATTTCACGCTGAAGAGACTGATAGGGCTTCCAGCAGAGTGATCCTTTATGGATCAAATAATTCTCTAGTGCCTGTCCTAGGGCAATGAAAATTATCTATTTCATTAACTCTTTAAAGCGACTTCGCTGAGCTAAATGTTGGCTGCAAACTTTCTCCGTGCTGATAATTAATGGATCCCCCAATAAAAGGAAGAAGGCCAAACATCATCCTATGGTGGACTTTTCTGGACAAGTTCAGTTGCTGAAAGAATAAGAAACCTCATTCTCTAGAAAAGCTGTATTCAAATGGTACTACATTGGCTTGATGGTAGGTGATTGAAATGCATACACAGTAGTAGACACTGTGGGGCTTAAATTCATCATAATTGTGCCCATAACATATGCATAAAATGGGTACAACGATAAACAATTTAGTAGGACAGAGACCCACACCAAATCTGCATGGCCGTTTGGACCATTGTTAAATTGGCCGGGGCATTTTATTTTTAAAAACGACCCTGGCGGCCGCCTGAAATGAACGCAGGCCTCATTTAAATATTGAAACGAGGCTTCGTCCTTTTAAAAAGTTTTAGTAAATAATTAGAAAGGCACATAGTAGAGGCAGCACTGTATTAAGTTTAAAAAATATAGAACTTGCAAAATGTCTATCCATAACAAAAATATCTGTGCCATTGTTGTCTTCAGAGAAATGTTGTAAACAATTTTACAACACCAAGTTATAGTCCAACGATTTTTATTTGAAATCTACAAGCTTTCGGAGGCTTCCTCCTTCCTCAGGTAAATGTGAAATGGGCTTGTCTCTACTAATGGCCTAAATAAGGAAGATTAAAAACAGTGAATGTTATGGGAGCAACTAGAAATCAATCTGTTCTTGTTGTAAGATGGGTAGGATGACTTATCATTACCACTGGATGCATTTTTGGGTGTACTACCAAATTTGATGAGTAGGTAGTTTACCAAGTTCTAGCAAAATTAAACCTAAATTTCACCCCCTTAAAGAGCTAAGTGGTGCTCTGAATGATAAAGTGGAAGATGTCCCATTTCCACAGACAGTCGTTCCTCAAATTAATGAGCCTACACACCCAGGCTCACACTCACAGAGATAGACTCAATAAGAAACAGATATACATACAATGAGCCATGGACACATACAGACAGAGACATGAGGCACATCAAACACACAAACAGCATGTTCGTACATGTAGTTTCTCTTATATTTTTTCTCTAGAACTACACAAAGAGAAGCTACATATAAAGTAAGGTCCACTGAAACCAAAGGGCATGTGGGACAGAAGCAAGAGATGCGATGCAGGCAGCTTTACAGGCAACTTAGTGTGCAAGCACATTGGATATGTTTTATACCAACCCTAGGGAAGGATAACTCCACAATCAGCCACGGGAATAATCATTACATAAATAATTAAAAATAGACTGCCAGCATTAGTACCCCTTTAAAAGAAGGAGTCTTGTGCTCTTTTTAGCTATTGGTATACTGCCTGACTTTTTTCTAAGTCAGTTTCTGTAAGCCAGCATCCAGAGGCCGAATCCCAGCATTTGTGCTGTTACATCCAGTTTCAGTAGACTGTCGCCGGAACTGCACATCCAGTTTTACTTGAATCTACAAGTCTGCCACTAGTCCATAGGAACCAGATTTAATAGCATAAACACCAGAATCCATTTTAACAAAAAGACCACTTTTTAAAGGGGGATTTATCTTCAGGACCTTTGAAAGAGCCATTCTCATTGTAGAACTCCACTTTAAAAATGAAACATACCATTTTTATTGACTTTAAAGGCAAAGGGCATTAATGTTGTACAGATATGTCCCTTCACACTTACTGAAGCCTTTCAATTTTACTGATACTACTACTGAAACCATATCCAGACTTTTGTCACCTCCGAACTCAATCATTCAAATGCCTCCTTGCTAGTCACCCTTCACAGATTGCAACTTATCCAAAGCTCAGCTGCCCGAATCCAATCCTCCAATACCTCCCATGCCCCTATTGCCCTGCCCTTGCTAAAGCTTTTTTGGCTGCCCATCGCCCAAAACACCAATTTCAAAATGCTTCTCCTTGCCTGCAAGTCCCTCCATGGTCGCAGCCCTCTCTACTTGTGCAATCTCCTTCAATTCTATGTTTCAGCATGTGCCCTCTGCTCTTTCAATTCTAGGTACCTTTGCACCCCCTCCTCCTGCTCCACTTTCAGTGGTAGAACCTTCAGCTATCTCAGCTCCACATCTGGAAGGCTGTCCCTAGCTGCCACACATCCACAGCACAAAACTACCCATAATTCAGAACGTGTTGACAGTAAATTGATAATCTCATTCAGATAGCTAGTGTCGGAAGTGGAAATACTGCAGGAGTGGGTGGGATTAAGCCATATTGATGGTACAGAGTAGAGGGAGTTTTCTCCATATATTGACCAGGAAATGCTTTCATTGACACTTTAAAAAAAATAAGAAGTAGTGGGAAGAGGGAACATTTTACATTCCCCAAATGGACATTCTTCACTTTGATGAGCAGAGGATTTATGTACGTAAAGGTGCCTGCTATGGCCAACAGTCAAGTCCAAACAATTTACCCCCAAGCTTGAGGGCAGCTAATTACAAATTACTGTGAAAAAAAAATCATCATGCAAAATGTGGTACTGAGTTTAGCAGTGAGAGGGTTAATTGATGCATCTACATGATTTTCTGCTCAGTTAGGAGTCACTTTAACCGGGGGTTTGGATAAATAGTAACCTTAGCAGTAATAAATGGATTGCAATACAACAAAATGCTTCATTCAGCTAAACCTATCCGTGCGTTGCAGACTCCATGCATTATATTATCTCTTTAATATTTCACAAAGGTTTAGGCGGAATAAGCAAAATCCTCACACCACAAATAGTCAATCTCTAAATTGGTCACGGAGCCCCACAGACAGATAAGTGGGCACTTGGTGGGTAACTGCTGAATACCACTTTTTATCCCGTCAGCAAAGAAGCGCATCACCACGTGGGAGTTATAGCGGTCTCTTTCATGACTGGGTTAGTCATACCATTCTATAGTTACATATTGAGTATTCCCATTTGTACCAGAGGTTTCAAAGATATATATCTCTTAACAATATATTTTATACATATATTTTTTCCAAATATTAGTGGACACTACGTTAAGCACTGAGACTGCTTTACCATTTGCCTAACACTTGAGGTAGGGTGCACACATGTGATATAATATTAAGGGGCACCATCTGAAGTATGAATGCATACTGATAGAGCCACGATTCATGAATACCCAAACGATGGCTAATCACAATTTAAGGATGAACATGCATTTATTTAGGATCCTCAGGCAAAAGAATGCCTCAACGTGCTCTACAAAGGGAAAGGTGGACAACAAGCAGCATATATCTGATTTAGAAGAGAATTCAAAAGGCAAATTTCAGGAGGCTTCCAAAGGCAGGGAGGAAAGAATTATAACAAAGTGGTTTGGGAAGAGAGTTCCAAAAGACAGAAATGTAATGACTGTAAGATTAGCGTCCAATAGTGGCGCTGAGGAATGGGAACAAGCAGTAATCCAGAGTCAGAGGAATGGAGGCTGCAGCCTGGGATGTATGGCTGGGAAAAATCCAAATAGGGTGGGGCAAGGGCAGGAGGAATTTGATAATGAGGATGAGGATCTTGAGGTCAATTCTCTAAAGCATAGGTAGCTAGTGGAGCTGGCTGTGGATGAGGTTGATGGGGCGCAGGAGAGAACTCAGGCCACAGAGTTCTGGATAAGTTAATGTTTGTGAAAGGTGTAAGCGGCAAGACTGGGAAGGAGCGAATTTGAGAAATCAATAACAGATTATGATGCAGGCAGAGATGAAGATTTCAGCTTTATTTTGGGAACACCTTCACTTCTATAACGAGGGGGCATAGATTTAAGGTGAGAGGGGAGAGATACAAAAGGGTCCAGAGGGGCAATTTTTTCACTCAAAGGGTGGTGAGTGTCTGGAACGAGCTGCCAGAGGCAGTAGTAGAGGCGGGTACAATTTTGTCTTTTAAAAAGCATTTGGACAGTTACATGGGTAAGATGGGTATAGAGGGATATGGGCCAAGTGCAGGCAATTGGGACTAGCTTAGTGGTATAAACTGGGCGACATGGACATGTTGGGCCGAAGGGCCTGTTTCCATGTTGTAACTTCTATGATTCTATGATTCTATGATTCTATACTTCCAAGTTCCCCACCATTCTGACTTGGTCGTATATCACCATTCCTTCATTGTCACAATAACATTACCCATATCCTGAGGACAAATAATAAAGAAGTTGTCAATCTTAGGAGGTGGAAGAAGCCACCTCAGAAGATTCATACATGGACAATGGAATCACGATCACATCTTCAAAATTAACTGCACAATTACCTGAATTTTGGATTGCTTAACAAACCAAATCCCAAAGAAAACAAAATTTTCCAATGTGGAATTAAACGGCAACCCTTCATATCCACTAAATGTAATAATGTACTGTCCCTAAAGTGTGGCTGAATGTACAATAGCTCATTGCTTCTATAGTCATGACTGATGTAGTCACAGGGAGTATAATATCCTACAGCTACTGTGTTCAGTGATGTGTAATATTTCACAGCTTCTTTATTCACAGGTAATGCAATTTTTCTTTGCTTCTATAGGCTATGATGCAATATCCTAACCTTTATCCTTATAATAATCCACTCCTCCTGTACTCACGTGTAGTATAATAACCTGCTGCCTCTAATTATATGTACTATATTATAATTTGTATGGTATGGTAACCCAATATTTTCTATCTCATATGTCCTAATAACTTATGTGTAGTACAGTGGCCCACTGCTCTCCTACCATTGTCTGGTACAATAACCAGCTGCTCTTATACCTGTTTGCAGTTTAATAATTCTCTGATCCATCACCCATTGATTTCCTAACCAAATAATGGCCTACTACTACTATACTCATTCATAGTATAATAACTTTGTTTTGATACCTACTTGTACTGTAATAACCCACAATTTCTATACTCATGGAAATAAAAATGGGAGAGATGTAAAACGGGCTGCCGATTCGCTATCACCTCTATTACACTATCGCACAAAGTCAAAATTACCTCCATTATTTCTAAACTCACATGTGGTATACTAACTCACTGGTTCTGTAAGTATGTGTGTTGCAATTACACATTCACATGTTCTATAACCCATTGTTTCACATTTGGGATATAATAATCCATTGTTTGTATACTCCATGTATTATAACACATAGCTCCTCTTTTCACATATAATAATAACCTGCTGGTCTGATACCCAATTGTGGTACAATGACCCACAGTTTCTACACCCATGTATGATAGTAATAACCTGTTGCTCCTATCTCTCAATGCAGCATAATAACCTGTTGCTTCAATACCCACATGTGATATGCTAACTCACTGCTCCGATGCCCATGTGTGGCATAATAACTCATTGATCCTATACCCACATATGGCATAATAATCTGCTGCTTCCATACTCACAAGTGGTATATGTATTGCTGAATTGTTATTATATGAATCTCTCTTGGATTTTTGTATCCTTTTAAAGCAAATTTTTTCCATTTGAAAGTGTTAAAATAATTAACACAATTCAGTTTAGTATTTAATTCATGAGTGTGTACCAGTCACACAAGCCCCTATCATCAGAACATATGTCTTGTGTCTTGTTATTTTACCAAGCTAATGGACTAAGCTCAATTGCTAGCTGTCTTCACTGACAAGTTTATGAGGATTTAATAAGGCGCGAATGGATGAAATGAGGTGGTAGAAAGAGCTCGATATTGAGAGCTGGCTTATTCTGTCGCATACCAGGAGTCTGGTTCCAATCAGCTTACATCACCATTGCACAGGCAGTATCTACCCACCCTCTATTCACGTTCTCACACAATATGCACAAAGAATTTTGTGTTTCATCTAGATTCACTGTTGTAATCAAATTTTGTTTGATTATCGTTCCTGTGAAGCGCCTTGGGACGTTTTACTACATTAAAGGTACTATATAAATGTAAGTTGTTGTTGTACAGATACTGATTGAATTCTTCTTCAGGACCAATCCTCTCATTTGTTCTAATAGATAATCAAAACCAGTGTTAGCAAAATAAATAAATATTCCCTCAAATTCTCGGTACATTTCCCTCAGCATTGCTTGCGGGCAGAAGAGTAAAGGCTCAGGAGTGAGCAGGTGGTTTGGAATGAGGCACAGCACGGAGACAAGGGTAAAGGTTTGACATGGACCAAAGGGCAGTCATAAGCAGGAGGGTGAGCGCGAGTGCGAGTCAGGATGGGAAGCAATTGGCAAGCAAGGGCTGAGGCTCAACAAGGAGCAGAGGATTGAGAGGGAGATTCCAATATACAGAGGGGTGCAAGTGGCAGCCAAACGCTGACAATTGTGACAGCACTGAAGGCCCAGGGACTGTGTGGTAAAATGTGGAAGAAGCGACGGGCAGGTTAGGTTCAAAGTGGTGCTAGTAACTGTGAGATTAGGGACTTTCTAGCGAATATTATACATATAAATTACGACCAACATCTTCCTTTTTCTGTTTGCCGGGCTGTAAGTTGGGAACTGTAATGGCAGCTAACAGTGAACTGATTCTTCCAACCTCCTCCACCCCCTTTTTGATTGGCTCACTGTTTCTAGTGTTTAAAACCAATTAGAAAGGGGAACTGAACCTATATTTGAGTGCACTGTCTGATTGGTTTTGTGCATGAGGCTTCAGATGCAAGAAAAATTAGATAGAAGAGATCGATAGATAGATAGATAGATAGATGGATGGATGAGATAGAAGAGATACATACGAACATACATACGAACATATGAATTAAGAGCAGGAGTAGGCCATTTGGCCCTCGAGCCTGCTCTGCCGTTTGATAAGATCATGGCTGATCTGATGGTGACCTCAACCCTACTTTCCAGTTTACCCACTATAACCTTTGACTCCCTTGTTAATCAGGAAACTATCTAACTCAGCCTTCGAAATATTCAATGACCCTGCCTCCACCGCTCTCTGGGGAGGGGAGTTCCTCAGCCTCACGGCCCTCTGAGAGAAAAAAATTTCTCCTCATCACCGTCTTAAATGGGAGACCCCTTATTTTTAAACTGTGGCCCCTAGTTCTAGTCTCTCCCACAAGGGGAAACATCCTCTCAGCATCTACCACTTCAAGTCTCCTCAGGGATCTTATATGTTTCAATAAGATCACCTCTCATTCTTCTAAACTCCAGTGTATACAGGCCCAACTTGTCCAACCCTTCCTCATAAGATAACCCCCTCATCCCAGGAATCAGTCGAGTGAACCTTCTCTGAACTGCCTCTAAAGTAATTATGTCCTTTCTTGAATAAGGAGACCAAAACTGCACACAGTATTCTAGATGTGGTCTCACCAATGCCCTGTACAACGAGCAAAACATCTCTACTTTTATATTCCATTCCCCTTGCAATAAATGACAACATTCCATTTGCCTTCCTAATCACTTGCTGCATCTGCATACTAACTTTTTGTGATTCATGTACTAGGACACCCAGATCCCTCTGTACCTCAGAGTTCTGCAATCTCTCTCCATTTAAATAATATACTGCTTTTCTATTCCTCCTGCCAAAGTGGACAAGTTCACATTTTCCCACATTTACATTTATATAGTACCTTTAATGTAGTAAAACATCCCAAGGCGCTTCACAAGAACGATAATCAAACAAAATTTGATTACAACAGTGAATCTGCCAAATTTTTGCCCACTCACTTAATCTATCCATATCCCATTGCAGACTCCTTATGTCCTCTTCACAACTTACTTTCTTACCTACCTTTCTGTCATCAGCAAATTTAGGAACATAGGAACATAGGAACAGGAGTAGGCCATTCAGCCCCTCGTGCCTGCTCCGCCATTTGATAAGATCGTGGCTGATCTGTGATCTAACTCCATATACCTGCCTTTGGCCCATATCCCTTAATACCTTTGGTTGCCAAAAAGCTATCTATCTCAGATTTAAATTTAGCAATTGAGCTAGTATCAATTGCCGTTTGCGGAAGAGAGTTCTAAACTTCTACAACCCTTGTGTGTAGAAATGTTTTCTAATCTCGCTCCTGAAAGGTCTGGCTCTAATTTTTAGACTGTGCCCCTACTCCTAAAATCCCCAAACAGCGGAAATAGTTTCTCTCTATCCACCCTATCTGTTCCCCTTAATATCTTATAAACTTTGATCAGATCACCCCTTAACCTTCAAAACTCTAGAGAATACAACCCCAATTTGTGTAATCTCTCCTCGTAACTTAACCCTTGAAGCAACCATACATTCGGTCCCTTCATCCAAGTCATTGATATAGATTGTAAATAGTTGAGGCCCCAGCACTGATCCCTGTGGCACTTCACTCGTTACATCTTGCCAACCTGAAAATGACCCATTTATGCCTACTCTCTGTTTCCTGTTAGCTAACCAATCCTTTATCCATGCTAATATGTTACCCCCTACACCATGAGCTCTTATTTTGTGTCGTGGCCTTCGATGTGGCATCTTGTCATGCCTTCTGGAAATCCAAGTACACCACATCCGCAGGATCCCCTTTATCCACGTTGTTTGTTACTTCCTCAAAGAATTCTAATAAATTAGATGGATAGAAAGGATAGATAGACAGAAGATATAGAAGAGATGAATAGACTAGCTAGAATATATAGATAGATAGATAGATATGGAACAGATGGATAGAAGAGATAGATAGATAGGTAGGTAGAAAGAGACAGACTGACATAGACTATTTACCTTCAGCTCCTACATGTTAACATCTTCTTTACCCTGTTACAAGCATCCAGCTGCCTCTGCATCACAGTATGCCTGCTATGTGCTTCTACTGATAACAGTTAAAGTTAATAAAGAAAGGTTTAGCATTAAATAAACTATACATCACAAAGATTAAATGTTTGCCAGTGAGTTGAAAACTGTGATGCTATCACAGAGTTCCACTGCTATTCATAAACTCTGGTAGCTTCTCTCACAGTTTATAATGTTGTTTGAAGCTCTCTATTGGATTTTGGTCTTGTACTGCCTCACAGGCCATCTGTGATCTTTATATGAACTAAACAGTTGGAATTTTGCTTCAGAAATATTCTTTTCATTTTTTTCCTCCTCTAATTTGGCTCCTTTGCTGCTCTCCCATCTCCACACCATCCCTCCCATTTGTTGCCTGACCAAGATCAGGGGAAACCACGGAGTCTGGAGATCCCAATGCTGCAATTCACCTCCACTCCCCATTGACTGAGCTAGTGAAACAATGCACTGTGCTGTCCACCTGCCTACAGATTTTACATTAGGCTACCTGAATGGGATTCCATTATTCGACTACTGGAACTACTACAAAGTTCCATCCTCTGATCTTTCCTTGGTGCCTCTCAGCCTCTCTTCTCTCCCTCGCACATGCTCCAGGTAGATCAGTTCAAATGAGGAGCTCACCACAAGGCACAAATCACATAAGATAAATACAGATGAGGGAGCCCATCTTAGGTCATCCACCAGGGAAAGGAAACTTCATTCCACCATCACATTCTCTAATGGTATTTTGAATGAATCAGTTTTTTGATTCCACTATGCTACCCAGAAAACCATTCACTCTTGCATGGAGATTTTCTCCCTGACATCTGACCTAAATTGTTCTTTCACCAGTTTTAGCCTCTCACAGATAGGAACGTGTATTATCATTCCCCCATCGCTCTCTGGCACATCACATTTCTACAGCAACATTTTGCATCAGCACAGCACCATTATGAAATATTTTATTAAATACATATTTTTAAAATTGAAAGTATATAAAACGTGCATTTACCATTCAGTGTAGTGCATGCTGCATTTGACTGAGGTATAGCACAGGAGAAAGAGAATGTTAATTTTAACCTCTGACCTGAAGAAGTGCAGCATTATGTGACAGATAATGTAACACACGGGTCTGCACTTTTTTGCAATGTTTTTTCCGTTTATGTAATGCTGACTATAGTACGTATATTCTAATAGTGATAACATGGTTTTGTTCAATCATTATGGTCATTACCAGCCCCGAGGTGTTTCCTACACCCCAGTGAGCACCTCAGGGCCAGTAATGATGACCAGAACGCCTGAATAAACTGAGGTTTGTGCAGAATTAACCCTCGACGCACTTCTCTCAGCTTTTACTCTGCTATCATTCTGTCATGTGTGTAAATGGAATTTGCTCTTCTACAAACCTTCTCCATCCATCCCTTTTGAACTGTGAGACGTAAACTGAGGAAGAAGTTCAAAGAAAGCTCTTTTCAAACAAGAGAAAAGCCTGTCTGTGTGGCATTATAAAATTGTTAGAAATTATACAAGAAAACTATTTTAAAATAGAAACTAAATATTGAAGAAGACTTTGGAATCTGCTTAGTATTTGGTTGAAAGCATATATTCCAGGCACATCGCAGCCAGCTCAGGGGGTCTTCAAACATTGTAAAAGGGCTGCAAATGGAACCTAAATTGTCACAGCAATTTACAAAGATAACAGCTACAATTCTAATAGCGAAAACATGATTTTGTTCACGTGATTTAACAAAGAGATAGATCAGTTAAATAGAAAAACAAGGGGGTAGATTTTAACCCTACCCACCCAGCTGGACCTGGGCAGGTGAGCAACTAAAATGCCTCAGCTTACTTACGCATCGGAAAGCCGCCTGGATTCCACCATTTTCGATTTTAATGAACATTTCTGGACAGGCAGCTAGGCAGCCACCCAAAGGCGACAGGGTCCTAATTCACATATAGGGTTGCCAACTCTGGTTGAATGCATTCCTGGAGGTTTCATCACATGACCTCCTGCCTCCAACTGCCCCACCCCCACACACCAGCCATTGGTTGCCCAAGAGATCCATCCTCACAGTGCACCGCTTTCCCATGTCAATTGGAAAGCGAAAAGACTCTTCATGACTCAATTGGATGATACTTGACTGTCAGCCAAACAGCCTTTTTCCCCCATCTCCAATATTTTTATAACTAATAGCGCCTTTCATGACCTCGGGATGTCCCAAATTGCTTTACAGCCAATTAAGTGCTTTTGAAGTGTAGTCACTGTTGTAATGGGTGCATACATAATTTTGTGTACTATATACTGTAGGTGGCATGACAAAATGTTTTGAGATGTTCTGTTATGTTATGCATTCAGGAAAAGGCCATTCCAGAGTCAGCTTAAATGGTTACATGCCACAAGAAACACAGAGGAACCTCCCTGGCAACCATAGCCATTCTGTGAAATTTCAACTCTGGTACCTGAAATGATAAAGCAAGAAGAGAAAAACAAAACCAAAGGAAACTCGAGACAGTTAACTACAATACCTGGACCTAACTCCCTCAGTCACAACTCCCTTGTTCTTGTAAAAACTCTCTCACTCTGCTAAAGTCTCGCTCTGCCTTAATTCTTTAAAGTTGTATAATCTGACCTCTGAGTCCACCGGTGAACATATATTAGATTTCAGTAGGACTGATGAAGCTGGAGCATTGGTTACATTTCACTGGGACTAATGCAGTCACATAGCTGATGCATGAAAAGTGAAAGAGAGCATGCAGACACTTTTGGACTAAAAGGTCCCTTTGTCAAGGGTAAAAAAATGAAACATTTTAGCAATATTCCTTTCTCCACTGAGGGATTCACAATTAGCTCAGGGAATTAATTGAAGATATATTTTTAATGCAGAGGGATGTACTAATTGTGACTGAACGTACTCAGAGAAATATTAAATCCTCTAAATATTAAAATCAGGGATAGAATTACAGGCTGTAATCTAATTGAGGGTTCAGCTGGTATATCTATAATATATTAAAGTATTGCATTCTGTTTATCATACTTACTTCCTGTAAATGAAATTTTCACCATAGTACTTTGTCGATTGACTCAAAGAAAAACAGCAGCGAATCGAAAGGGCAGATGTAGAGACCACGCAAATCAAAAGCGAGCAAAGCAACAAGAAAACTGCCAATGAGAAACTACTCGGTACTTAGGAAAACAGCCAATGCTGAGTGGCCAATCAGGAGAACCTAACAATAAAAGAAAGGCGATG
This sequence comes from Heptranchias perlo, assembly GCF_035084215.1. NCBI lineage: Eukaryota > Metazoa > Chordata > Chondrichthyes > Hexanchiformes > Hexanchidae > Heptranchias > Heptranchias perlo. The sequence goes on from NC_090333.1 coordinate 26,563,406, forward strand.
AACCAATAGAATCACTCAGAATCTATTTCGCCCACGGCCAAGCTACCGCTCCACCCAGGCAAAACCTTTTTTTTGTCCAATAGGGAAAGTGAAAAAGGAGAAGAACTTGAGTCCTTCACTGAATGTAAACCAGATATGTAAACAGAGCATTTGTAACAAGATAGACGAATTAGTTGCACAAATAGAGATAAATGGGTTTGATCTAATAGCCATTACAGAGACATGGGGCTCTGTATTTTAAAACCGAGCCAGGAAGGGGGCGGGGGGGTCAAATTGAGGTCAGGAAACCCATTAGTACAGGCTTCCCAGACATCCTTACGATTCTGATTGACAGACTGGTCACAGTTGGATGGGAGACCAGCCATTGACAGGACGTCTTCAGGTAAGTCTTTGTTTGTATGGATGGGGGTTGTGAGTCATGGGGGGGGGCATCGGGGGTCAGTCACGGGGGGGTGTCAAGATCGGGGATCATCGCGGGGATCCATGATCGTTGAGGGGGAGGATTGGGGGTCGGGGGTGGAAGGATCGGGGTAGGGGGGAAGGATCGGGGTCAGGAATCGGGCACCCGCGATCGGGGGTGGGATCCGCAATCGGGGGTCTGGTGTCCGCGATCGATGGAGGGTCGGTGCAGATAGGCTTGTTGGGCCTTGGGGGAGCACTCCTGCTCCTACAAGCCCACAAGCTGTGCCTTTATAAGCTCCAACCTGTTATATCGGGCCTTCTTGCCTCCTTTCACAAGGTGTAAAACAGAAGGCGTGGGGTTGAAATCAATAAGTCCAGAAAAGTGGAGGCCCCAAGCCTCCTTGAAAGGTTTTAAGGCCCGAACCGCCTCCTGGGAGTGGGTTGGTCACCCACCCCTCTTCCCACCCCGGTGAAAATCAGAAATGGGCAGGTCTGAAATGGTGGCAATTTTCAATGTCCCCCCACGCCCCCAACCCACCCGTTTTTCACTTTAAAAATTGAGCCCATGGTTGCAAAGTGACCAAGATTGTGAACTAAATATTCCAGGATACATGACGTTTAGAAAAGACAGGCAGAATGGAAAAGGAGGGGGTGTAGCCCTAATAATAAAGGACATAAGGGCAGTGGTGAGAAAGGATCGTGGCTCGGAAGATTAGGAAGTAGAATCAGTATGGGTGGAAATAAGAAATATCAAGGGGGAGAAAACACTGGTGGGAGTAGTTTATAGGCCTCCTAATAGTAGCTATACTGTTGGACAGAGTATTAATCATGAAATAATAGGAGCTTGTAACAAAGGTAATGCAGTAATTATGGGGGACTTTAATCTTCATATAGACTGGGCAAATCAAATTGGCAACAGTAGTTTGGAGGACGAGTTCAAGGAATTCATTCGAGATGGTTTCCTAGAGCAATGTTTCATGGAGCCAACCAGGGAACAGGCTATTTTAAATCTTGTATTGTGCAATGAGACAATTAGTAATCTCACAGTAAAGGATCCACTGGGGAAGAGTGATCATGATATGATAGAATTTCACATTGAGTTTGAGAGTGACGTACTTAAGTCCGAAACTAGAGTCCTAAACTTAAATAAAGCCAATTACATAGGTATGAGGGGTGAGTTGGCTAATGTAGATTGGGAAATTAAATTAAAGGGTATGACGGTTGAAAAGCAATGGCAAACATTTAAAGAAATATTTCAATATTCTCAATAAATATACATTCCATTGAGAAATAAAAACACCACTGGAAAAGTGATCTATCTGTGGATAACTAAAGAAGTTAAGGATAGTATTAGATTAAAAGAAGAGGCCTATAATGCTGCCAAGAAGAGTAGTAAGCCCGAGGATTGGGAGAGTTTTAGAAACCAGCAAAGGATGACCAAAAAATTGGAGAAAATAATATGAAAGTAAACTAGCAAGAAATATAAAAATGGATTGTAAGAGCTTCTACAAGTATGTAAAGAGGAAGAGAGTAGCAAAAGTTAACATTGGTGCCCTAAAGACTGGGACAGGAGAAATTATAATGGGGAATCAGGAAATGGCAGATGTGTTAAACAAATATTTTGTACCTGTCTTCACAGTAGAAGACACAAAAAGCATACCAGAAATAGTGGGGAACCAAGGGGCTAATGAGAGTGAGGAACTTAAAGTAATTATTATCAGTTGAGAAAAAGTACTGGAGAAACTAATGGGACTAAAAGCCAATAAATCCCCTGGACCTGATGGCCTTTATCCGAGGGTTCTAAAAGAGGCGGCTGCAGAGATAGTGAATGCATTGGTTATGATCTTCCAAAATTCCCTAGAATCTAGAACAGTCCCAGTGGATTGGAAGGTAACAAATGTAACCCCGCTATTCAAGAAAGGAGGGAGAGAGAACACAGGGAACTACAGGCCAGTTAGCCTGACTTCAGTCATCCATTAGTAAGGAAGTGGTAACAGGACACTTAGAACATAATATGATTAGGCAGAGTCAACATGGTTTTATGAAAGCGAAATTGCGTTTGACAAATTTATTAGAGGTTTTTGAGGAGGTAACTAGCAGGGTAGATAAAGGGGAACCAGTGAATGTTGTAAATTTGGATTTTCAAAAGGCATTCGATAAGGTGCCACATAAAAGGTTGTGACGCAAGATAAGGGCTAAAACAGAGAGTAGAGGTAAATGGGTCATTTTCAGGTTGGCAGGCTGTAGCTAATGGGGGTACCAAAAGGATTGGTGCTTGGGCCTCAGCTATTTACAATCTATATTAATGACTTGGATGAAGGGACTGAGTGTAATGTATCCAAGTTTGCTGATACAAAGATAGGTGGGAAAGTAATCAGTGAGGAGGACACAAAGAGTCTGCAAAGGGATATAGACAGGTCAAGTGAGTGGGCAAGAAGGTGGCAGATGGAGTATAATGTGGGGAAATGTGAGGTTATTCACTTTGGTAGGAAAAATAGAAAAACAGAATATTTTTCAAATGTGAGAAACTATTAAATGTTGAGAAACTTGTGTGTCCTGGTACAAGAAACACAAAAAGTTAACATGCAGATACAGCAGGCAATTAGAAAAGCAAATAGCATGTTGGCCTTTATTGTAAGGGAGTTGGAGTACAAGAGTAAGGAAGTCTTACTACAATTGTACAGGGCTTTGGTGAGACCTCAACTGGAGTATTGTGTACAGCTGTGGTCTCCTTATCTTCAAGCAAGACAAAAGCAGTGAAGCATCCAGAGTGCCTCCATTGAAAGCAATACTGATCATCTCAGATCTGCCTGAGAACAGATCGAGCTATCTGATGTTGGTAAAGCAAGTTATTGGCTGGAAACTCAGGGTAATAAATATACATACATATTAGAGCTAGGCCATTTAGGACTGAAATCAGGAAGCACTTTTTAACACAAAAGATAGTGGAAATCTGGTTCTCTCTCCTTAAAAAGGCTGTGGATACTGGGTCAATTGAAATTATCAAGACTGAGATCGATAGATTTTGTTAAGTAAGGGTATCAAGGGATATGGAGCAAGGATGGGTAAATGGAGTTGTGATACAGATCAGCTGGATCTAATTAAATGGTGCAACAGACTCGAGGAATTGAATGGCCTATTCCTGTTCCTATGTGTATGTATTTCAGATGTAAAATAATCTTTATAAAACCAATCATTTCCTGATGGGCTCTTCTGATCTTGGGGAGGAGTCAGGAATTTACAACCAGTTACCAAGCTCAATAGAAGCAATCACTCTGTCATTGACTTCAGGATATCTGTAAAAGGAATTGGCCTCTAATTAACTTCAGAGCCTATTTATAGAAATTAGACCTTATGCGCTAAAGAATCAAAGCTTCACCTTAGCAGCAGAACTATGCATTTTGTGTTGCGTGATATAATGCTTCTGTCCTTATAAAACAGTTACTGTGAGCAACATCCCAGGGGATCCACTAGTATTATACAATAACATGGAAAATATTTATTCAATTGATTCTCTGTGAGATTCTTTGCCATTTAAATACAGCATTGTGAGAACCACATTCGGAAGTACACTGCTTCTTGCATATGTATTAATTACTGAACATGTAGGTGACATGACCAGCAGGATTTCCAGGGAAGCCCAGGAACAACAGAGGAATAAACTATGGAACCAAGTAGGACATGGATCCCAATTGCTCCCCAATGTCCTTTTCTCTGTTACCACAACAATATATTTCCACCCTACTAAGATCAGGATTTCTGGGCTACAACATTTCATAATGTAGGCATTTTATAATATGGTACATATTATATAACCAGGTATATATTTATATCGATTTAATTACAGTGGTCATATAATTATATACTATTAATTTTATGTAGCACATTTATTCAGTTTTGAATCCCAAAATAAGGCATTCAGCCCATCTAAGGTCATCTATTGGTGAGCAGCACTTACTCACCAATAACCTGCTCACCGATGCTCAGTTTGGGTTCCGCCAGGACCACTCGGCTCCAGACCTCAATACATCCTTGGTCCAACCATGGACAAAAGAGCTGAATTCCAGAGGTGAGGTGAGAGTGACTGCCCTTGACATCAAGGCAGCATTTGACCGAGTGTGGCACCAAGGAGCCCTAGTAAAATTGAAGTCAATGGGAATCAGGGGGAAAACTCTCCAGTGGCTGGAGTCATACCTAGCACAAAGGAAGATGGTAGTGGTTGTTGGAGGCCAATCATCTCAGCCCCAGGACATTGCTGCAGGAGTTCCTCAGGGCAGTGTCCTAGGCCCAACCATCTTCAGCTGCTTCATCAATGACCTTCCCTCCATCATAAGGTCAGAAATGGGGTTGTTCGCTGATGATTGCACAGTGTTCAGTTCCATTCACAACCCCTCAGATAATGAAGCAGTCCGAGCCCACATGCAGAAAGACCTGTACAACATCCAGGCTTGGGCTGATAAGTGGCAAGTAACATTCGTGCCAGACAAGTGCCAGGCAATGACCATCTCCAACAAGAGAGAGTCTAACCACCTCCCCTTCACATTCAACGGCATTACCATCGCCGAATCCCCCACCATCAACATCCTGGGGGTCACCATTGACCAGAAACTTAACTGGACCAGCCATATAAATACTGTGGCTACAAGAACAGATCAGAGGCTGGGTATTCTGCGGCGAGTGACTCACCTCCTGACTCCCCAAAGCCTTTCCACCATCTACAAGGCACAAGTCAGGAGTGTGATGGAATAGTCTCCACTTGCCTGGATGAGTGCAGCTCCAACAACACTCAAGAAGCTCGACACCATCCAGGACAAAGCAGCCCACTTGATTGGCACCCCATCCACCACCCTAAACATTCACTCCCTTCACCACCGGCACACTGTGGCTGCAGAGTGTATCATCCACAGGATGCACTGCAGCAACTCGCCAAGGCTTCTTCGACAGCACCTCCCAAACCCGCGACCTCAACCACCTAGAAGGACAAGGGCAGCAGGCACATGGGAACAACACCACCTGCACGTTCCCCTCCAAGTCACATACCATGCCGACTAGGAAATATATCGCCGTTCCTTCATCGACACTGGGTCAAAATCCTGGAACTCCCTTCCTAACAGCACTGTGGGAGAATCTTCACCACACGGACTGCAGCGGTTCAAGAAGGCAGCTCACCACCACTTTCTCAAGGGCAATAGGGATGGGCAATAAATGCTGGCTTCGCCAGTGACACCCACATCCCATGAACGAATAAAAAAAAAATCCATCCAGAAAGAACCTACAGTCCTCCCATGACAGAATCTAACTGTTGCCTAAATGATTCCAGGGCTATAGCTTCCATTATCTATCCAGAAGTCCATCCTACTTGTTGATCATATTTTATATGAAGAACTTCATCACCAGTTTGAACCTCTGCCATTTGTCCTGCTGTCATGGTTTTGCTTGAAAGTCATGCTCTGGATTTACTTCTTCTATCTCATTTACTATCCTAAATACTTCTAGCACATCCTTTGACATTGCCTCACTTTGAGTTTGAAGAGCCACAAGCTTTTCCTGGTTTTCCTTGTAATATCTCAGTCCTCGGATTAGAGTGCTGCCTCTTCTTTGCACCATCTCCAGGGCCTGAATATCACCCTTGCACCTTGGTGTCCAAAATTGTATGTCTATTTACATATTTAACCTAACTTGCCTTTTTTGGGTGTCTTCAAATTCAACAGCCCCCCTCCTCCCCTATAGTTTAGTGTCATTTGCAAATTTGACCAGAATGCATCAAAGTTCTGAATCGAAGTATTAATGTAAATTAGAAACAGTAATCAGAAACCTGTACCAATCCCTGGAAGATACCACTCAGCACTTCCACACACCCCATCGTCACTCCTCTATGAAGTACTTTTGTTGCTTCCTACTCCTCAGTCAACTTCTTATCCATTCCAGGAATTTACCTTGAATTGATGCGTAAATTTCTGCCTCAATACAGAACCTTGTCAGAAATTTTTTGAAAGTTTGGCGACACCAAATTTTCCACAATCCACTTGAGATATCACTTTCTTAAAACGTCAAAGAGGTTGGTCAAGCTGCAACTCACAGCGTATCTCGTCATCCCCTGAATGTGCTGGCCGATTTGCGCATTAATAATGGAGTGCATCGTTAACACACCGTTATTTTTCCAGCAAAATTTGGCCCCTTAGAGCTGCTCCTGCTCCACCAGTGTTACTTTGCCGGAAATGTGGCGGAAATCCTGTTTAAGCCACATCTCCCCGTTTTCAGGCATGTCCCGAGCCTACTTTGTGCCTGCCTCACCACATGCAAATCACCATCAATACAGAACCTTGTCAGAGACTTTTTGGAAGTCTGGCGACACCAGACTTTCCACAATCCACTTGGGATATCACTTTCTTCAAACGTCAAGGAGGTTGGACAAGCTGCATCTTCCCTTCTGAAGTTGTGTTAGTTTTCTTTAACTAGGTTATTCTTTTTGTGCTGACAGTGGCTGACAATAGTCTCTGTATTATTTACAACGGGGTAATATTCACATTTTAGAATTAAACAACTGAGATGTCATTACAAGTTTATCAAAAATTGATTTGAGGCTAATTACTGGGATGCGAAATGACAAATATAGAACTGTAATTCCACTAATTAGATAATCCAGATGATGCTCTTTCATGAGAGACATTTTCAGGAGATTGATTGATTCCTGATTTATTTAGAACACAAATAAAGGGTTTTACTCAATTTGGGACTATCTAATAAAGAGGAGGTTCATTTCCACTAAAGCATCCCAATCAACTGAATTGAATAAAATGGAAATTGGCATATATTTAAACACATGGCTCCTCAGGAGTTCAACCTAAGTGCTTTGTACGTGAGGCCTGTATCATCACTCTCTGGAATTATTGTAAACAATTTTACAACACCAAGTTATAGTCCAACGATTTTATTTTTAATCCCACAAGCTTTCGGGGGCTTTCCCCTTCCTCAGGCGGTGTGGAAAAGACAATTTCGAATCCTTTGCATTTTAAGATCACAGAACAAAGCCTGGTGATTACTGCCCGTTGCCAAGGCAATCACAGTGAGCAGACAGAAAGGTGTCATCTAAAAGGCCACTGAATATACAACCCCCCAAAAAAAAAGAGAGAGAGAGAGAGAGAGATAAGGAAGACAGTCAATGACCCGTTATATTAAAAACAGATAACATTTGTTCGCTGGTGGGGTTACGTGTAGTGTGACATGAACCCAAGATCCCGGTTGAGGCCGTCCTCATGGGTGCGGAACTTGGCTATTAATTTCTGCTCGACGATTTTGCGTTGTCGTGTGTCTCGAAGGCCGCCTTGGAGTACGCTTACCCGAAGGTCGGTGGCTGAATGTCCATGACTGCTGAAGTGTTCCCCGACAGGGAGAGAACCCTCCTGTTTGGCGATTGTTGTGCGGTGTCCGTTCATCCGTTGTCGCAGCGTCTGCATGGTCTCGCCAATGTACCATGCTCTGGGGCATCCTTTCCTGCAACGTATGAGGTAGACAACGTTGGCCGAGTCACAGGAGTATGAACCGTGCACCTGGTGGGTGGTGTCCTCTCGTGTGATGGTGGTATCTGTGTCGATGATCTGGCATGTCTTGCAGAGGTTACCGTGGCAGGGTTGTGTGGTGTCGTGGACGCTGTTCTCCTGAAGGCTGGGTAATTTGCTGCGAACGATGGTTTGTTTGAGGTTGGGTGGCTGTTTAAAGGCGAGTAGTGGAGGTGTGGGGATGGCCATAGCGAGGTGTTCGTCATCATTGATGACATGTTGAAGGCTGCGGAGAACATGGCGTAGTTTCTCCGCTCCGGGGAAGTACTGGACGACGAAGGGTACTCTGTTGGTTGCGTCCCGTGTTAGTCTTCTGAGGAGGTCTACGCGATTTTTCGCTGTGGCCCGTCGGAACTGTCGAACTCATCGATCGACAGTTCCGACGGGCCACAGCGAAAAATCGTTGCAGGAAAGGATGCCCCAGAGCATGGTACATTGGCGAGACCATGCAGACGCTGCGACAACGGATGAACGGACACCGCGCAACAATCGCCAAACAGGAGGGTTCCCTCCCTTTCGGGGAACACTTCAGCAGTCATGGACATTCAGCCACCGACCTTCGGGTAAGTGTACTCCAAGGCGGCCTTCGAGACACACGACAACGCAAAATCGTCGAGCAGAAATTGATAGCCAAGTTCCGCACCCATGAGGACGGCCTCAACCGGGATCTTGGGTTCATGTCACACTACACGTAACCTCACCAGCGAACAAATGTTATCTGTTTTTAATATAACGGGTCATTGACTGTCTTCCTTGTCTCTCTCTCTCTCTTTTTTTTTTGGGGGGTTGTATATTCAGTGGCCTTTTAGATGACACCTTTCTGTCTGCTCACTGTGATTGCCTTGGCAACGGGCAGTAATCACCAGGCTTTGTTCTGTGATCTTAAAATGCAAAGGATTCGAAATTGTCTTTTCCACACTGCCTGAGGAAGGGGAAAGCCCCCGAAAGCTTGTGGGATTAAAAATAAAATCGTTGGACTATAACTTGGTGTTGTAAAATTGTTTACAATTGTTAACCCCAGTCCATCACCGGCATCTCCACATCTCTGGAATTAAATCCAGTCCCTGGACAACCAGCATCACTGGTGTTTAAACATGTACAAACTCAAAACGGCATCATTGTTCCTGTCAGCAAACATCTTATAATCACTGTATAACAAACAAATTATGGTTGGCTGCTGATACTGGAGGAAGATGACCAGCGCCCTCCTGTGGCCAGTGCCTACCAGCATTTCAGTTTATTTAAAGGCAAGAGGTTGATGCTGGGAAATTCCTTGGGCCAAATCTTGCTGGAGCCGTTAGACTTTTCCTGCACCCTTCAGCTCAAAAAATGTTTGCACCATAACTTGCTGGAAATGTGAGCTGATAACGGGGTGACGGGGCATCTAGGACCTTAGGACTTTAATGAAAGATGGGACCAACAGTCTATCTGTTTAACCAATGAGATTTAAGGATTGAGAGAGAAACAGAGGAATGATGGAGAACGAGGGTGAATTAGAGTCAAACCAGGTACAGAAAGAGAAATAAAGAGAGGGAAAGAAAGATTGGATTAAGAGAGAAAAAGAAAAAAGAGACAGAAAGAAAAAGTAAGAAAAAAATTTAAAAATTTTAAATTTTAAATTTTAAAAATCTCTAACAATAATTTACTACATGCAGGAATGAAACTCAACAGTTTAAATTGTTCCCTTTCTGGGCCAGAGAGATTGATTGGCATCGCATTAACAATTATCATGTCATTAAAAGGGTACTTATGCTATTAATTATGAGCCCTAACACACTGCAGTGAGTTTAATGGGCAATTAATGAGCAAATCCTGTAAGTTCTTAAAAATAACGGGTAGGCTGAGGGTGAGATGCCGTTTGTGTGAAGCAAATGGCAGAGTGGTGTAAATCGACCAGCAAATTCTGGAGATTCACAACTCACGGCGTATCTCGTCATCCCCTGAACGTGATGGCCGATTTACGCATTATTAACGGAGTGCATCGTTAACACGCTGTTATTTTTTCCAGCAAGATTTGGCCCCTCGGAGCTGCTCCTACTCCACCGGTGTTACTTTGCCGGAAATGTGGCGGAAACCCTGTTTAAGCCGCATCTCCCATTTTCAGGCATGTCCCGAGCCTACTGTGTACCCATCTCACCAGGTGCAAATGAGGGCAGGTGGGCAGGGTTTCCTGCAGACTCCCCATTTCCCTCCCCTACTGCCCAGTGAACACTGGTGGTGTTCAACACCTGTACAAAACTGACATTGAGGCCTGCTTGTGGCGGCCCAGAGATGCTCTATTGTTAAAGACCACAAGTGACCCAGAAGAAACCTGCAGTTAAGTCATCAACAATGTTTACATATTTTTAAAATTGTATTTAAGTTTTGAACAACCTTTTCACCCTCCCTACAGAGGATGCTATTACCACTAGCAGTCTGCAAAGGACGTGTAATGAAGGTGCACTGAGAAAAGTTGATTCTGGGAGGAGTTACACTGACCAGCGAATGTGCAGCTTCAGTGCAGTTTTGCCACTAAATTCACCACAGAGGCAAATTTCGGACTAAGTAACAAATTTTTCAAGGTGCTTATCCAATTCTCCCTTGAATTTACAGATACAATCAGCTCCCACTGCCTTCCTGACAGTCCATTCCATACATTCAGCACCCTCTGCATAAAGTAATTACATCTAAACTGTCTTTTCACCATCCCTCTTCTGAATTTGAGGCTGTACCCCTTGTAGCTTTAACTGTCTGACTTTGAGCAGAGTTCTGTTCCCATTAAGAGTGTCGTCTTAGTACTTCCTCACCCTCCAGGGCCACAAACTTTACAGCAGTGTCCTCTATCTGATGACATCACTGTTTTGCTGCACGAAAAAAAATAGAATTAACCTTTTGATAAACCATACAATTCATTACAGAATTTTAATATACCTCATAACCCTTAGTGTAACAACCTCTGATATACTCCATACTTTCAAAGTAATAGTCTCTGACATATTCCACACCTCTCACTACTGTCTGATATAACAGACTCCTTACTATAACAGACAAACAGATTATCTGGTCATTATCGCATTGCTGCTTGTGGGACCTTGTTGTGCACAAATTGGCTGCCACGTTTCCTACATTACAACAGTGATTACACTTCAAAAGTAGATAATTGGCTGTGAATCACTTTGGGACGTCCTGAGGTCGTGAAAGTATATAAATGCAAGTTCTTTCTTTATAATTTACAAACTAAATGGTACAATTTTAAAGTGTCGACAAGAACGGGATATGACGCTCGACTCGTCGATCGACAGTTCCGACAGGCCACAGCGAAAAATCGCATAGACCTCCTCAGAAGACAAACACGGGACACAACCAACAGAGTACCCTTTGTCGTCCAGTACTTCCCCAGAGCGGAGAAACTACGCCATGTTCTTCGCAGCCTTCAACATGTCATCGATGACGACGAACACCTCGCTAAGGCCATCCCCACACCTCCACTACTCGCCTTTAAACAGCCACCTAACCTCAAACAGACCATCGTTCGCAGCAACCCAGCTTTCAGGAGAACAGCGTCCACGACACCACACAACCCTGCCACGGCAACCTCTGCAAGACATGCCAGATCATCGACACAGATAGCACCATCACACGAGAGGACACCACCCACCAGGTACATGGTTCATACTCCTGTGACTCGGCCAACGTTGTCTACCTCATACGTTGCAGGAAAGGATGCCCCGAGCATGGTACATCGGCAAGACCATGCAGACACTGCGACAACGGATGAACGGACACCGCACAACAATCGCCAAACAGGAGGGTTCCCTCCCAGTCGGGGAACACTTCAGCAGTCAAGGACATTCAGCCTCCGATCTTCGGGTAAGTGTTCTCCAAGGCGGCCTTTGAGACACACGACAACGCAAAATCGTCGAGCAGAAATTGATAGCCAAGTTCCGCACCCATGAGGACGGCCTCAACCGGGATCTTGGGTTCATGTCACGCTACATGTAACCCCACCTGACGTAGAGTCATCCAGACTCAAGTCGTAGTTGGCTTGTTCTCCATACACAGATGCGGCTGGACCTGCTGCGATTTCCAGCAAAAAAAAGTTATCTGTTTTTAATACAAACCCCAGCATCTGCTACATTTGACCCCTTGTGACCCCACCTCAGTATTCTTAGATGTAATGTTTCCCTGACTAACCTGTTTGAACACCATTCACTCCTTTGATTGCTGTGATTATCTCTCTGCCGAGGTGTGATAAAGGGCAGTTAGAAAGATTATCTGTAATCACCAGGCATTGTTCTCTGACTATATATGCTGTGCCTATATGCATCTCTTCACTTCACCTGATGAAGGAGCAAAGCTCCAAAAGCTTGTGATTTCAAATAAAGCTGTTGGACTATTAAGCTGGTGTTGTGCATCTCCTTACATTTGTACAATTTTAAAGGGGGTGCAGTAACAGAGAGACCTGGGGGTGCACACACACAAATCTTTGAAGGTGGCAGGACAAGTTGAGAAGGCTGTTAAAAAAGCATATGGGATCCTGGGCTTTATTAATAGAGGCAGAGAGTACAAAAGCAAGGAAGTTATGCTAAACCTTTATAAAACACTGGTTAGGCCTCAGCTGGAGTATTGTGTTCAATTCTGGGCACCATACTTTAGAAGGGATGTCATGGCCTTAGAGAGGGTGCAGAAGAGATTTACTAGAATGGTGCCAGGGCTGAGGGACTTCAGTTATGTGGAGAGACTGGAGAAGCTGGGATTGTTCTCCTTAGAACAGAGACGGTTAAGAGGAGACTTGATAGAGGTGTTCAAAATCATGAACGGTTTGACAGAGTAAATAAGGGGAAACTGTTTCCAGTGGCAGAAGGGTCAGTAACCAGAGGACACAGATTTAAGGTGATCGGCAAAAGAGCCAGAGGCAACGTGAGGAGACATTTTTTTACGCAGCGAGTTGTAACGATCTGGAATGCACTGCCTGAAAGGGTGGTGGAAGCAGATTCAATATTAACTTTCAAAGGGGAATTGGATAAATACTTGAAGGGAAAACATTTACAGGGCTATGGGGAAAGAGCAGGAGAATGGGACGAATTGGATAGCTCTTTCAAATAGCCGGCGTGGGCACAATGGGCCGAATGGACTCCTCCTGTGCTGTACCTACTATGATACTATGGTACTATGATTCAGAAGCTTATCCAAATTTGCAGACAATGCTAAACTATAGGGGAGGAGAAAGGGCTGTGGAATTTGAACACAAGTTAGATTAAATATGTAAATGGCTTCTCTAATATGCCTTATATTACCATATAACGCTCTCATATAATATACCGCTCAACAAATTACTACATAATATTAAGGTGCAGATTTTCATATTCCTGCATGTGAGGCTAGTGCAGTGAACACAGGAAAATCAGGCGAGGAGGAGATAATGCCCAGGTGCAGAAATGGGAAAATCTATGAAATTCTGCAGTATATCCTATACCTCTCTTAATAAAAACACACCACAACCCAAACTATGATGCAGTAATGTACTTTCACAGCAATATAGTGCTCTCTTAAGGTGTAGGCCTTGGCTCAATGGTAGAGCTCTTGCTTCTAAGTCAGAAGGTTGTGGGTTTAAGTCCCACTCCAGACACTTGAGTACAAAGTCTAGGCCGACACTCTAGTGCAGTACTGAGGGTGCACTGACAGAAATGGTGTCATTAGGATGAGAAATCAAACTGAGGCCCGCCTGCCCTCTCATATAGATTTAAAAGATCCCATGGCACTATTTGAAGAGCAGGGGTGTTCTGGCTGACATTTATCCTTCAGCCAACACCACCAAAACATTTCCTCATGTGTGTGTGCAAATCTGCTGGCAGGTTTCCCTATATTACAACAGGGACTACACTTGAAAAGCACATCATTGGATGTGAAGCACTTTGGAATGTTGTGGAAGATGCTATATAAATGAAGATTTTTCTCTGATACAATAAATCCCTCACTACAACGAGCTCTTTATATTCTACATCTTGGACTATAACACAATCTAATTTTTACTATAATAATTTGATGTATCACAAGCTTACTGTAGGACTCTCAGACATACAACATATCTTCACTATAAAGCTCTAATATAACAGTCCTGGCTAAATCACTCAAATAACACAGGTTTGAGTATAACATTCATTGATGTACCTAATCCCCCTTACTGTAATACTCTCTGATAGAACATAACCCTCATCATAACATCCACTGAAATAACACATCATTAAAACACTCTCTGATGCAACAATTTGCACTTCCACAGTGCTCCTCAAATACAGACAAACTTCTCAAAGTCACAAGATGGCAGAAAAACTGTGGACACCCATCAGAAGTGAAAGTGAAAAATTTGGATAGGGGGTGGCAAAGGTGCAATTAAAGAAGAAGCGTTTTGAAAGCAGGGTAAGAGGTGGCAAGTCGGAGGGATCTAGGGAGGGAGCTGCAGTGGACAGGAATGTAGAGACTGAAAGAAAGGCCATCAGTGGTCTGAGTGCAGGGATAAAATTTAGCCTCATTATAGTGCAACAATATCTTTAAGGGATTTAAAGTGGTGCACATAACAGTTTTGTTTCCAGTGAAGTACTTCAAGAAAGTTTAAAATTCAGTCACAGACTTACAGCTATAATACAGATACAGAACTGAATTATTCCCACTCAGTACCAGAGTACTAAGTTATGAGTGTATTTTCCCATTTTTGTATTTATAACAAATCACAAAGCAAAAATGTCACCAGTCACTGATAAATCAGGGCATATTTGAGCACAGTTGGCCTTTCAAGTGGAATACCTAAGAGAGACTTTAGAGGCAGATCAAATGGCTCAATAAAAATATTGAAGAATCTTATAGGCTCAAAAAGCTTCCTGTTAAGGTCTAAAAATAAGTTAAAAACATATAAATTTCTTTTTAAAAATTGGCAAGATAAATTTTGTGCTCATTAGAGTAAGCAATACCAGATTTGAGAAATGGAATATTTTCCCTTTTTTGTACCCAATGTCAGCGTCAAGCATGTAAGTATGGCATAGTGTGAGATATAACATAGCAATTTCAAAAGGCCTCCCACCCAACCATTCAGATACCTTCGCTCGAAGATCAACCTAATGTGAAGCCAAGATGCTATGCACTGTACCCATGTCTTTCCCCATCCACAGCCTAAATTGAGAGCTGTCATTCCGGAACAGGATAGCAAAGACTGAATACGTTTTTAAATTGTAAAGAAAGTATGAACAATCCTCCCAACTGTCAAGCCCAAACCTCCCAACTGACTCTGTACAATTTGCACTGCCATGAATTTTCCCTAACTTGTTATAGAAACAGCCCCAATTTTTGTTTCTATCATAGAAGCACTATTAGCACAAGAATTGCAGCGGTTCAAGAAGGCAGCCCATCACCACCTTCTCTGGGCAACTAGGAATAGGCAATAAATGCAGCCTAGCCAGCATCACTCACATCCTGAGTGATGCTGGCTTTTAAAAATCAAGTAAAAACTCCAAAATATTAATTAAACATCATTTAACCCTAACCCACAGATGGCATTTCCATGGTCTTAATGGGACTGAAGCCAGTGAACTCTGTAGAGTATTTGATCAATTACACAGAGGAAATCAATTCGATTTTTAAAGACACACGGAGGGAGACCTTCAATGTACTATTCCAAAAGGTTAGAAAGACATGTGGGCAATTGAATTGCTGAGAAAGCCACTCCAAATGCCAACTTGCACTAGAATGTGCTTCGCTCCTTGAAAATTGAAAAATAATGGTGCAAATAATCTCTCCAGATTGTTGGCAATGAGAGGAGGAAAACATAGGCACAACATGACAATTATACCAGGGTTCCTCAAGGTCAACTCCTTTGGTCTGCTTTACCAGCCACATCAGCAAACCTGTGCTTTGTTTATCACCAGTCTTCCCATCATTTGGTTTTTAACTGCTAGGAGAGAATTCTTACAATCTGTTCATTCCAAAATCAGCTACCCGAAGGGTAATACAGAATGGACAATTCTCAGTAATAAATGGGTGCACACATACGTTAAACCAAGTATCACTTTTTAACTAGAGAAATCACTTTTTACTAAAAGATAAGCACTTTGTACAGTACACACATAATAACCCAAAGACATTCCTGATTTGAATTGAATGCTCCTTACAGAAACATGGGTTGAAATGTGTGAAACTTCCTCCACCAAAGTCTGACTTTATGTCTCTCTGCTGTAACTACACCAATGTATTTTGAATATGCTAACCCTCCATTCTATACCGCCACTTTGGGATGAATGCTTAAACACTATTAGTAGGAAACTAGAAATGTAGTACTCATACTATTTATAAGTAAGGAACAAGAAAAGGCATTGGGCCCATCAAGCCCACTCCTTCCATACAGCATTTGCAACCTATCCTACCATGGACTGTATCCCCTCAATTTAGCATTCTGAGATAAAGTTTTGTATAAATACTCCCTGATCCCCAAATGTATTTCAGCAACACTAGAATTTTTATCCAATCCCACTATTTAAACTTTGAAATGACCACTACCCTTCCTGTTCTCTACAGCTCCCCCCTCCCCCACATTGGAGAATGGCAAGGGACACCAGAATTTTATTTCCTGCATTACCATAAGTTGATTTTTTCTCCCCCCAACGTACAGGTTAAAGTGTTAAGGAGAACACTGTTAAATGCATATAATGGGGAAAAAAAATCAGAGAATATTTACACATTTCAATTCAGCCAGCTCAGCGTAGTAAAAACCCAAATAGTTTCATGTGTCATTAATTCTTCAGAGGTCCAAACTACATTCTATTACTATAATAAGTACAGTAATCATTCACAGACATTAATATAATTATATTCACTGAGCCACAGCGGAGCGTACCAAGGCTGGGTTACACATTTTATATTGTATGTTTTATCAAGTGCTGACAAAGTGGGAAACTACAAATAAGGAATGAATGGTGTCACTGAATTGGACATGATCCTTAATTCTCTGACAGTGACTAAAATTAAAATAAAATACAATGGTCATCAGAAAGTTACAAAAGTTGTTTTACTATATCAGTAGTCAAGAACACAGCCTATCCTAAACTGAGGACATATTGCAATTATTATGATGATCAATCATGTTGTGAGTCCACTTTTTTAAATTGACTTGATACTGTAAGAGTTGGGCTCTGCTGACCAGTTCACTGTATAGTCATAGAAAACAATAAGGATGTATTAGAATTAGATGGTGAAATATTGAGGCTACTCTGTATTGGGAAAAAATTGCATTTTCTTTGTCTGCACAGTAAGAAACGCTTCTTATGGTAGTCAATTATTTTCATCTGAAAGTGAGATAAGGGAAAATGTACACTGATGTCAGAAGCTGCAGAAAGTAGTTCAGAAACCTCTCAACCCTGAACACCAGATCAGCAAAGGGGAGTTTAATATAGAAGTAATGTGTTTAAGTTCAAGGGTAAGAAATAAAGCCCAGCTCCACCCAACCTCGCTCCCACTGCCACTGCAAAGCAATTTTAATATCTGCTATAGTGTTATCTCTGTCCTTTCATTATGGTGGCAAAAAAAGTAGTGTGAAACAAACACAAGTTGACCCCCTCAAGCAAATGGGAGGAAAGTATCTGGAGTCATGCACTGGGACTTGTGTCCATGAATTACAAGATTGGATGAATCCTAATCTCATTTCAGGGCTCCCAGATCCTGATCAAATATTTACCCCCTAAACTATGGAAACACTGGAATTGACCCTATGATCCTAGGCAATCTCTTTTCCCAGACTAACAAGGTGTAGCTCACAGTAAATATGATTGATATACACTGCGAGCTACAGTAAATTCAGCTCCCAGCTACTGTGTTATAGGATACAGTGTTAATGGGTTGTTTTATTAGTTCAAAGGCAATTGGGATAAGCACCAGTTACCAAAAAAAATTCCAGCATTTTCTCGCTAGCAGGGTAAGTGGTGCAGGTCACAAGTAGAGGATGTTAGGAACATTAGCAGGAAAGCTTTTATAAAAGAATCCATTTTATGTTCAGGACTCCATTTTGTGGTCAAAAGACAGTTTTTGCAGAATCTGTTGAAACAGTGATAGCTGCAGCAAGTCACAAGACAGCTCAAATCAACAAGGCCCCCTTGCAAGGCTACACCAACTGGTGTCATATGTGTAGTTCTAACCTTCTAATAGATACATCTATCTGTTTGATGACTATGGGCATGACTTTAGCTCCGAGCCGGGAACCCAGCGGGTCTGTAGATACTCGCGTGGGGAACCCGGAAGCCAAATGAGTGCGTTGCAATCTACGTGAGGTCTTCCGCAGCCTTCGCGTTGCCATGTGTGTTGTCTGTGAGTATCTAAAATCTGTAAGCGCAGACTTTGTGCTAGAAATTTATTTCCTGGCACAGAGACAACAGCTCCAAGCTTGTCTCTCTCGCAGTATTAATCAACATTTCAAGGTGCAGATGTGTGGAGTCTGAAGATGGAAAGGTTGAATGGGAGGGATGGCAACAATCAGAGACATGCTTATATAATTGAAGTAAACATGACCATAAAGTTTCTCCAGATTTTATGAAAAAAGCACAACGGCAGAAGTGGAAAAAGACAGTATTGATTTCATGTTTTCCAGTCATTTAGCAAGAAAGAAACAAGACAACAGCCAACAACAGAAAAGTGGTGAAAATGATGCCAGGGACTGGTACTGGTAAGACCAGCTATTTTGTTGGATCTAGCTCACTGAACTTTGCTGTAATGCTAATAAATTAGATGATAAAACGACACTGTTTCCATGAAAAAAATGTCTGTCAAACTTTTTTAAAAATTTGTTTGCAAATTGCACAACAAGACAATGCAAATTAGATTGATGCTCAGGTTGACATTGAGACAAAATGCCACAACACCTTTCTGACTATGTTCTAATAAAGTAAAGCAAAGGTTGCCAAACACTTTTTCATTTAAGGCAGTGCCTATTTAAAGGCAGAGTGCATGCTGCCTATGACCAATTATCTGTCTAATGACCATAAATGGATAATTATCCAAAATTGATCAAGCACGCATTTCAGTTTTAAGTGGTTTGGAGGAAAGACAAAATACACAAGTATAAAAGGTGAAGGTTGTTTCTGGTTCTTCAGTTTAATACATTACAGAGATAAAACAGACATGAGTGTTTGTACGGGTTAATAATCAGCCTAAATTGACTATTCTCCTAATTCATATCTAGTAAAGAGACAAGAATATCCAAATGCTCAATGGTTTGATTAGCAAATTTCTCAGTCACATTAGTAATTCAGCACTGAACCTTCCTATTGGCAATTGAAGGAAAATGCGAAAAAAATAGAAAGTGAAGCCTAATGTTATTGTTGTGGAACCAAGTGTCAGTTTGTTTAGTCCATTATGATATTACTGTCTTCAATATTTTGAGAGATTTTTTTCCCAACAACAACTTGCATTTATATAGCGCCTTTAACGTAGTAAAACATCCCATGGTGCTTCACAGGAGCGTTAGCAAACAAAATTTCACACTGAGCCACATAAGGAGGTATTAGGACAGGAATAGGTTTTAAGGAGTGTCTTAAAGGAGGAGAGAGAGGTAGAGAGGCGGAGAGGTTTAGGGAGAGAATTCCAGAGCTTATGGCCTGGGCAGCTGAAGGCACGGCCGCCAATGGTGGAGTTTTTAAAATCGGGGAGGCCCAAGAGGCAAGAATTGGAGGAGTGCAGAGATCCTAGAGGGTTGTAGGGCTGGAGGAGGTTGCAGAGATAGGGAGGGGCGAGGTCATGGCGGGATTTGAAGGCAAGGATGAAAATTTGAAGACCGGGAGCCAATGTAGGTCAGTGAGCACAGGGGTGATGGGAGAATGGGACTTGGTGCGAGTTAGAATATGGGTAGCAGTTTTGGATGAGCTCAAGTTTATGGAAGGTGGAAGATGGGAGGCCAGCCAGGAGAGCATTGGAATAGTCCAGTCTAGAGGTAACAAAGGCATGGATGAGGGTTTCAACAGCAGATGAGGTGAGGCAGGGGCGGAGACGGGCAATGTTACGGAGGTGGAAATAGGTGGACTTGATGATGGAGCAGATGTGTGGTCAGAAGCTCACCTCAGAGTCAAATAGGACTCCAAGGTTGCAAAAAGTCTGTTTCAGCCTCACACAGTGGCCAGGGAGAAGGATGGAGTCGGTGGCTAGGGAACGGAGTTTGCAGCGGGGACCAAATACAATGGCTTCAGTCTTCCCATTATTTAGCTGGAGGAAGTTTTTGCTCATCCGGTAGTGGATGTCGGACAAGCAATGTGACAAATAAGAGACGGTGGAGGGGTCAAGGGAGGTGGTTGTGAGGTGGAGCTGGGTGTCGTCAGGGTACATGTGGAATCTTTTGGTTTTGGATGTTGTCGCCGAGGGGCAGCATGTAGATGAGAAATAGAAGGGGACCAAGCATAGTTCTTTGGGGGTTCCAGTGGTAACAGTGCGGGAGCGGGAAGAGAAGCCATTGCAAGTGATTCTCTGACTACAACTGGATAGATAAGAATGGAACCAGGCGAGCACAGTCACACCCAGCTGGACGACGGAGGAAAGGCATTGGAGGAGGGCGGTGTGGTCAACCGTGTCAAAGACTGCAGACAGGGCAAGAAGGATGAGGAAAGATAGTTTACCTTCGTCACAGTCAGATTGGATGTCATTTGTGACTTTGATAAGGGTCGTTTCTGCACTGTGGCAGGGACGGAAACCTGATTGGAGGGATTCAAACGTGGAGTTGCGGGAAAAATGGGCATGGATTTGGGAGGTGACAACACGTACAAGGACTTTGGAGAGGAAAGGGAGATTGGAGATGGGGCAGTAGTTTGCAAGGACAGAGGGGTCAACGGTGGGTTTTTTGAGGAGTGGGGTGATGACAGCAGATTTGAAGGGGAGGGGGACAGTACCTGAGGAGAGGGAACCGTTTACAATATCAGCTAACATGGGGGCCAGGAAGGGAAGTTGGGTGGTCAGCAGTTTGGTGGGAATAGGATCGAGGGAGCAGGGGGTGGGTCTCATGGTCAAGATGAGCTCGGGGAGGGCATATGGGGAGATAGGAGAGAAACTAGAGAAAGATGCAAGTTCAGGGCTGGGGCAGGGGGGAACCATGGGGGAAGTTTGGCTTGGTGGGCTAGGGGAAGAGAGGGAAGCAGCAGAGGCAGCTGAATGGATGGTCTCAATCTTAGTGACAAAGAAGTCCATGAGCTCCTCGCACTATTTTTTGGAGGTGAGAGTGGAGGGGGCAGGGGAGAGGGGTTTAAGAAGATGGTTTGTAGTGAAGCCCGGGGTTATCTTTGCATTCCAGGATGGTCCTGGAATAGTGAGCAGTTTTGGCAGAGGACAGTAGGACCTGATAGTGCTTTATGCGGTCCAGCCAGATCTGGCGATGAATGGCTAAACCAGTTGTCCGCCATAAATGTTCAAGTCTGCGTCCCTTGGACATTCCCCTAATGAGGACATGTCCCATTATACCAACACAACATTTAGATCACCAGATTAAATTAGATTCCAAGTCAGTTTAACAAACCAATCTGTTTTACAGAGAGTGTTGCGGGGGTGGGGGGAGCATAAACAACATTTTGCTAACACGTTAAACATGTCATCACCTGAGTTCAGGTTTTTAATCTTAAATTAAATGATTTATTAATCCCAAATTAAATTAACACCACCCAATTCCAAAAATTATTGCTATGTCCCTGAGCCGAGCAGCATCTGCATGAACTGTTCAGCTGGAAGCAGCTATACTTGAAAGGCTGCTCCAATCACTGATGTAGCTAAGTGCCTCTCTTCTTTTGAGTAACTCTTTCCACCTCCCTCATAAAACGAAGGCAAAGTTCATCCTGCCAAGGCAAGGCTACACACTGCACGGCTAGTGGGAGACCAACAGCTCCTGAAAAACCCTGAAACACAGGAGAGGAAAAAACAACAGTGAAATAAGATCATATGCACCTGAGATGATAAGTATTTGTACAAATTAATTATCATCTTAAATTGATTATACTGCTAATACTTCTTTGGTTAGAAGAGAAGGACATTCAACTCTCAGAACTGTGCTAGTTTGTGAAGGCAAAACCAAACTTCAACATAAATCATATTGCATTAGCTTCCCCCATTCATTTTCACATTTGTTTAGGGCAATTTACCTTTTAAGCATAGGTCAGATGCAGGGTGAACCTCCTTCTACTTTCATCTCCAACCTCATTATAACAGAGGATAAGATTTCCCCTATTCTGCCCCTTTTATTCACTCCAGTTCAGGTACAGTATAAATTAAATAAAAGGTGCAGTTCAGATCCATTTACAAATTTCTCATTGAGCACTTCAACCTCAACTTCAATGAGCAACACTATACAATGTGTTATTTCCTTTTTTGTTGAAAGTGAAAAAAAAATTCAAAAAGAAAAAGGTAAATCATTTTCTCCCCCTCCCCTTTTTCCAGAATAATCTTTTAATTTCCCACACCAGTCATCATTATGACCTCTATTTGAGACTGCCAATTTAGTCCTATGTTATGGGCAACTTTGTGCTGTGGAGTCATCCTCACTAGGTGTCAGACCAGAACCGTAACAAAGTAATTTTATAGAGAAGGATCTCAGGTCCAAGGTGAAGAGAGTGTCCTAGCCAGCTGTGCCAATTGGTCTGACTTTCATCTACACAGAATTCCAGAAGCAGAAGGTTCTAGACTTAGTACCAATATTGTGACCACTGAGGAGCTCAGATTTGCTACGGGCACACCAGCAGCACAAGTGTATTTTGCCCAGTGTATTTTGTGCTGGCAATGCACAGAGTGAACTCCCCATGTTTTCCGCTGTCCCATCATTTAGATGTAGCTGTTGCAGTCCCAGCATGCCTTCCATCCCACAATGGGAGCACAGACATTGGGATTTCCTGGGCAGGAGTAGCTTCTTAAAGTGGCACCTGCACTTCCTGTTGGTGGCAAAGTTTGAAGTCAAATATTTTCTACTATGTACTGTGCAGAAATAAGACAGGAAACTGCTAATCTCCAGGCACAAGAGAGGACAGCTTATGTCAGGCAAGATGTTCTGAATGGTATGGTCAAGCAGTAAAGTTGAAACCAAACAAAAGGGAATGAATAAACTTCTAATCCAAAGAAAGAAGCAATGGTGCAATGCCAAGAAACCAAAAGCAGCAAGAAAAGATGACTGCTCTCATTAAAAGGACAGGCAGTTTTAAAACAAATTCTGTTGCTGCGCAAAAAAAAGGTTAAAAAAAGGTTAAAAAAGCAAGAGATAT
Organism: Heptranchias perlo; assembly: GCF_035084215.1. NCBI lineage: Eukaryota > Metazoa > Chordata > Chondrichthyes > Hexanchiformes > Hexanchidae > Heptranchias > Heptranchias perlo. The sequence goes on from NC_090333.1 coordinate 26,586,603, forward strand.
CTATTTACCTGATGGAAAATGGCAGAGTTTCAATGGAGGCCTTTTTGATAAAACACCAATTCTCCTAACAGACTTTGCGGTTGATCTCGATGAAGTGGCCTATTTTACCAGAATGATTTGATTTATTTTTTTCTCGTTTTAATTTGGGGTAATTCAGATAGCTAGTTAAAAGAAAATTCTTTCTTGCAAATGGACTACGGATCTAGTGCTAGCATCTGTGTTCAGACGTATTTAGTTCCAGGATTATCCACAAGCGGACTTGTTAGTGTTATACTTGGTGTACCATAACTTTAAAAAAGATACTAGTACTGGAGATTTTTTTTTATTTCTCTTTCTCTAACTGAACTAGTTGCTTTTTTTTTTAGAAAGGGTTAGTCACTCCCTAATGGATAAAGAAAATCGGTGAACAATAAAACTAAATGAAGGAATAAGTTTTTTTTTTAATTGGTTCATTTAAAAACAAACAGGCATGTGTTTCTGTTAAGAATCAAATGTAAACAATTTTACAACACCAAGTTATAGTCCAGCAATTTTATTTTAAATTCACAAGCTTTCGGAGGCTGACGAAGGAGGAAGCCTCCGAAAGCTTGTGAATTTAAAATAAAATTGCTGGACTATAACTTGGTGTTGTAAAATTGTTTACAATTGTCAACCCCAGTCCATCACCGGCATCTCCACATCAAGAACCAAATGGGCTGTGAGAGAGGTAACAGGAATTTTTTTTAAAAACAAGGGATAGTATTTTGTTTTTGTTGTAAATTGCAGTCTTGAATCTTAACAGTGAGCCATGGATCAACGAGAACATTCTATTTTATGTACCTAAATAATTTGGACAGAATATAGAGACAGATAAGTCAAAATTTGCTCTTGCCAAATTAGGGGGCATGGCAAACTGTGAGGAAACGTGCAGGAGACCACAGGAAAACATAGGTTAGAGGAATGGGCAAATGTGTGGCAAATGCAGTTCAGTGTACTTAAATTTGAAGTAATATATTTGATGAAAGGACAGAGAATGGTAAAACTGTCTGGAGGTAAGGAAATCTGGGATTACAGATACACAGATCTTTGAAAGCATAATTACAAATGGAGGAAGACAGTAAAATTGACAGATGAGATTCTGGGTTTTATATAGGAAAATTGAATGCAAAACAAGCAAGTAACGTTGAATCTGAACAAAGCATTGGTTGGACTACAGTTGCAGTACTGTGTGCAGTTTTGGGCATTCTGTTGTAAACTGATATTGAAGCTAAGGAAAAGGTGCAATGTAGCTTCACTAGAATGATGCCGAGGGTATAGTTGTGAAAGATGTAGAAAAACTAGGTCTGTATTCACTGGAGCAGAGAAGGTTATGGGGGAATCTAACCCACGTGTTATATTCTGAAAAGGTTGAGGGTAAATAATGAAAATATATTTATGCTGTTTGTTAAGTCAGTGACCAGAGGATATCAGTTCTGCATTCGTATCAGAATCAGAAATTGAAGGTTAGAAGAACTGTTTTCACACAAAAGGTTATTAGACAATGGAATGTATTACCACAGTGGCTATTGAAGCTGGGTGAATTATGTAATTTAAGAGGCAGGGTATAGGGAAAGAGCAGAGAAATTAGATTAGAGTAGATGGTTCCAGTGGAGGAACTAGCATTGGCACAGGTACAATGGGCTGACTGACCTCCCCTGTACTGACATTTTCAATGGTTCCACAGTAGATGCAGCGCTAGCAAAATTCCCAGAGTTTTAAAGCATGGTTTCAAGCCATATGAATTGAACATGTCGACACAAACAGGAGCAACCCTCCTTCCCAGCATAACTGTCAACCACAACGAAATCCAATGTACAACTTGTGAGCAATTGGACCAATCATTGAAGTGACAATAAAAGCAAGGTGTAAAACAAAATGTGCAGCAATATGGCACTATAAATGAGCAATAACAAAATTGGGTGAAATAGTCCACTGGGAGAGACTAGAACTAGGAGCCACAGATTAAAAATAAGGGGTCTCCCATTTAAGACTGAGATGAGGAGAAATTTTTTCTCTGAGGGTTGAGTCTGTGGAACTCCCTTCCCCAGAGAGTGGTGGAGGCTGGGTCATTGAATATTTTTAAGGCTGAGTTAGATAGATTCCTGATTAACAAGGGAGTCAAAGATTATAGTAGGTAGACAGGAAAGTAGGGTTGAGGTCACAATCAGATCAGCCATGATCTTATCAAATGGCAGAGCAGGCTCGAGGGGCCGAATGGCCTACTCCTGGTCTTAATTTGTATGTACCTGTACAAATGTGCAAAGCTCCAGTATTTAAAAGGTGCATCATGCTGGCCTCCTGCCAGTGGTGCAACACATCGGAATTCTCAGAGCAGAAAGCAGATGACTCCAAATGAATGCATGAATGAGGCTTGCACCCAAGTGCAGCCCCATCAGAAAAGCCAGAGCAAGTGAAAATCAGCACAAAATAGGTGCAAGACCAAAGATGACGGTTTTTTATTCCTCTGCACCAGCGCACGCCTGAGCTGTCAGCACACGGGAATGTAATTTCAGCCCCAGATACATCGACTTGAACTAGAAACTGGCACCAGAGATCCAATTCTGTTTAAAAGCACACCAGTTAAGTACATGCTGATCGAAGGTTGAACCACAAACTAGTAGGATGTTGCCTCCAATCCTTAGGGAAAGGAAAACATAAACATAAAATAGCAGATGAGGTATTCTGGACTGACCTCACATGCTTTCTTGTTAGGAGATAAGCCTTTCATTGCAGGAACTTTTGAATTAGGGCTTACTTTTTCCAATCAGATGCACTAACCTTTTTGAAAGTCTTGTCCCAGTAATCATTGCAGTAGCCGACATAGTCCTTCAGTTCCTCCTCATCCTTCTCCATGACTGTACTAACTGGCACAACACCAGCTGGGAAATTTAATAGGTTGAAAATAATCTTGTAGCTGGATGAAGCTGTGGAAAAAAAGTATGGTATCTTTATCTTCAATATTTTAATTAGCCTCGGGTGGATGGTACAAGATGTCAGGAATGACTAAAATAAACGGCATCATTATATTGTATTAGAACATAAGAAAAGCCAAGGACAAGAAGAGATCATCAGCCTGTTGAAGCTAATTCCTCCAGTATCTGAGGTCTCTCATCATAGCATTCAACTGTATTTTGAACCCCCCCCCCACCCAACCCAGTTTGTTTGCATTAAGAATTCTTTTACCATCTAAAACAATATACTATCATGAAAGCTCCTGATTCACAAGCCATTATTAGTGCAAGTGATTTGCTGTGGAAAGTAATTCATCAGTCAGATTTTTTGGAACTTTTGTACAAAATCATGCCAACCATGGCAAGTGTAAAAGTTTACACCATATCACTTGCCCTACCTATTATCTATTGAACATAACTGATTAGGAAAAAGTTTAAAACAAATTCAGAGCTGCCACTCCTGATCATTATCTAGCAAACCTTGCTAGAACAGAGTGTGTGTTGGTATTAAGTGAGGACAGGATCAGATTCGACTGTGATATTCCATCATGATTGATTAAGAACATAAGAACATAAGAAACAGGAGCAGGAGTAGGCCACGCGGCCCCTCGAGCCTGCTCCGCCATTCAATAAGATCATGGCTGATCTTCGACCTCAACTCCACTTTCCTGCCCGATCCCCATATCCTTGATTCCCCTAGAGTCCAAAAATCTAACTATCACAGCCTTGAATATATTCAATGACTCAGCATCCACAGCCCTCTGGGGTAGAGAATTCCAAAGATTCACAACCCTCTGTGTGAAGAAATTCTTCCTCATCTCAGTCTTAAATGGCTGACCCCTTATCCTGAGACTATGCCCCCTAGTTCTAGACTCTCCAGCCATAGGAAATAGCCTCTCAGCATCTACCCTGTCAAGCCCCCTCAGAATCTTGTATGTTTCAATGGGATCACCTCTCATTCTTCTAAACTCCAGAGAATATAGGCCCATTCTACTCAATCTCTCCTTATAGGACAATCCTCTCATCCCAGGAATCAATGAAGTGAACCTTTGTTGCATCGCCTCGAAGGCAAGCATATCCTTCCTCACTACCCTCCTCTGTTGCCTTGACTTTTCTCTTTTGATTTCTAATTTTCCCCTCACCTGAACCCTCCCCCCTCCTTTGTATTTTAAAGCCCTATCTACAGCCCTAGTTATTCGATTCGCCAGGACGCTGGTCCCAGCCCGGTTTAAGTGGAGCCCGTCCCAAAGGAACAGCTCCCTCTTTCCCCAGTACTGGTGCCAGTGCCCCATGAATCAAAACCCCTGTCTCCCACACCAGTCTTTCAGCCACGCATTTAGCTGCTGACACTCAATGTCAAAGCTCACACAACAACAATTCGCATTTATATAGGGCATTTAACATAAAGAAATGTCCCAGAGTGCTTCACAAATAGTCATAAGGAAAAGAACGTCAGGAAAGGAGAGATCAGGAGGGGTGACTGAAAGCTCGCTTGAAGAGATGAGTTCTTGAGATGGTTTTTAAAGGTGGAGAGAAAAAAAGATTTAGGGAGGGAGTTCTAGAGAGTAGGATCAAGGCGGCTGAATGCTCTGCCACCAATGGCGAGCAAAAGGATTGAGAATTGCACATAAGGCCAGAATCAGAGGAGCAGAGTGTTTTTGGGAAGGAATATACAGCTGGAAAAGGTTGCAGATATTGAGTTGGGCAAGGCCATGGTAGCCAATGAGGACCAGAGTGCTGGGTGAACAGGACTTACTGCAGGACAGGGTGTATATGGCAGTGTTTCGGACAAGTTGGAGTTTATATATAGAGGGTGGAGGTTGCAAGGCCAGCAATGAAAGTATTAGAGTAGTTGAGCCTGGAGGTGAGAAAGACATGTATAAGGCTTTCAGCATTGGAGGGATGATGTAGGGATGCAGACGAGCAATGTTGTAGATGTGGAAGTAAGCAGTCGTGATGATGGATAACATTTGGGCTTTAAAGCTCAGCTGAGGGTCGAACAACATGCCAAGGTTGTAAAGAGACTGGTTCAGTCTAGGAGAGTGGCAGAGGGGGAATGGAGTCAGTGGAGTATGTGGTGATGGTCAAGTTAAGTATCATTACAGAACTAAAGAAGTTTTGAGGCATCGTCATCACTTTGGGAGAGAAACTTTACAGTTTATAAAGTTCTGTAATCTAGTGAAATATGCTGTGTTTGCTGTTGCTTCTAATAATTTTACTTCTTAATAAATCTGATTCATAGTTTATAGCCTGAGATAGACATGGTCTGTAGGAGTGTTATTTGTCCAACTGTCAGAAAGATCCAAAGCCTTTGAGGAATCTTGTATTATGTTCAATAAGATTATCAGCAGATCTTCATCTCTGGATACTACCACCCTGAATACTTTGTGTATTATATTTCAGTTCATAGGAAATGTGGACTTACACATGGAATGATTATCTGGAGAGCATTTAAATCATAACACTGCCATCCTTTAATATCCATTTGAATCACTGGAATAGGCCTAGTCTGCCTGTTCCAGTGATTCAGATGGATGTTAAAGATTCCATTGCAATATTCGAAGAAAAGGAAGGGATTCTCCCAGTGTCTCAGCCACTGATTCTTCTCTCAATTAATACTACCAAAACTAGATTAACCAGTCTTTCATCTGATTGCAGTTGTAGGGCATTGCTTTGTGCAAAACGGTTGCTGCCTTGTTTGCCTAAATAACACAGTGGCTGCACTTCAAAAAGCAATTCAAAGCACTTTGGGATGTTTCGGCGAGATGGCCCAATATTAATAACTGTGTCAAGATCAATTCAGCCCTTTTATCTTACTCAGCAGTGCTGCAGTGCTTCCTAGTCACTCCCCAAAGAGGGCATCAGTATTCAGCAAGTGAACAAAAATATGTAAACTAGCAGAAACAAAAAAGATAAATAAAATGAATCAGAATTACATCAGGTTGCAGTTATACTGTTACTAGCAACCTTAGTTACTGCTCGGCTGTAAATCCAACTCTGCAGTCAGAAGAGAGCTCCATGCATTCTTGCTTACATGCATATGCAAAGCTCTGCTCCAGGCAGGTATATTTTATATATTTTTAGAGCATGGGTGGGAGTGCATGCCTTCTCAAAACATTGACGTAAGCTCTGCTTCCATTTACAAGTGTCGAAAAGGTCAAATGGACCTCTGAGGACTTTTTAAACTCGGCTTGACACCACAATGAAGTAATACACCTCGCCAAGCTTCCAAATGATGTGGCAATATAACTGAACCCTCACGTTTGGCTTTGGATACCAACGAGCAAATTAGTTGTCTTTGCCATAGACACTTAACAATGAGATTTTATCTTTGTGCATCACCAGCCTGGCTGAATGTGAAATTATTGTAGTTTCTCTAGAATAATCCTTTATTCTGATAAAGGGGTTATCCCTGAATTGTTACCTACATGTTAGTTTTCCAGCATATCCGACAGTGAGAGCAGGACCCAGTGCTGGGCAGAGCAGGACATCAAGGTTCTGGCTTTTCCATATGCCGATGTACTCATCACAGTAGGCCTAGACAAAATACCAAAACTTAGTTTCCTTAATGGTTACAGTTTATTTTACAGTTACTTTATGCTACAGCATGCAGCCGACTGCAAACTTGTGGGCCCTGATTTTAACCCAACCTGCCCGGTGGGAATGGGACGGGTGAGCGGTTAAAATTGCAAAAACCGACTTACCGCTCTGTCCGCAGCGACTGCCATTTTTACTGTGGAGTTGATTCAGGTCGCAAACGCACGCACCAGAAAGAGGCGGGTGCCTTATGAATTAATTCAAATAGGGGTCCAATGACGTCATTTGGATCCTGATGCAATTTTAACTGGGCCAGTCAGAAGTCTCGCCCAGCGGCAAACACGCTAAGTAAAACTCAGCTTCACAAACTGACTGACATGACTGGAAGCTATATTTAAAGGCACCTGCAGGCACTCAAGTCACTAGGATCGGTGCGTCAATGTGAGCAGTACATTTCCGAGCCAGTTCTGAACTTCCAGTTTGCTTCTTTCTGATTTCCGCCCCCCCCCCCCCCCCCACCCTTACCTACCCTCATTAAGCACTCACTCCTTTGGATGGACGAACAGTTGAAGGAAGAGGAGCAGCAGCAGCCTGAAGAACAAGGATAGGCAGCAACTGGGCCTGTTGGAAGACAACAGGTGAGGGGGGCTGCTTGTTGAAGGCCTGGCCCAGCCTACGGGGTCTATAGGTCAAGACTTACTTTTGTGGATACTTGTGAGGAACAGTGCAGGAGGAGGCTGCTCTTCACCAGGCAGGCTGTCACTGACCTATGCAGCCTATTGCAGCAGGACCTGCTGTACCAGAGTGCCATGCTTTGCCAGTGGCTGTCAAAGTCACCAACGCCCTTAACTTTTTCACCCAGACTCCTTCCAGGCCGTAGGATGCAGGGGACATTGCCTGCATTTCCCAGTCTGTGGTGCACAGCTGCATCAAACAGGTCACCAACGTCCTCCTTTCCAGTCCAAACCAGTACATTACCTTCACGATGGATACCAACAGCCAGAATGAGAGAGTTCTGGGATTTGCGGCAGTGGCCAACTTCCCTTGTGTCCAAGGAATATTAAACTGCACTCTAGTGCAGTGCAGGAAGCGATTCAATGACCTAACCAGGTCAGGAAAAGTGAGTACAGTTACTGATTCACCTATATTTTGTGGTGCACATTACCCCCCCCCCCCCCCCCCAACACACACACTCTACCCTGCCAAGCATACACCATCACATCACACCTCACACCCACTTAAGGCTCAGTGTCAACTTACCTTCACTTCCTGGGCACTTCCTCACCTCCCCATTTGTGAACCCACCACTCCCACTTACCCCAATCCTGATGCAATGTGATGTATCTGTCTGATAGTCACCCTCTGATGCATCTGTTTCATTGTCGGTCTCACCCAAAGCAATGCGTCCATCAGCTGACCCCACCTTCACTCACTCACACGTCTGTACTTGTAGGAAAAGAGAGCACAAAATGCAAGGGAGAGGAGTAGGACTGGAGGGGGGCCATCACAAATAGTGGCCCTGACAGAAGCGGAGGAGGAGGCCTTGGAGCTCAGCCCCACGTTGGAATGCCTGGCTGTCGGAGATGCCGAGACTGGCACCCCGCAAACGTCTGGTGACAGAACTTTAACATCCCTCATACACAACATGAATTGATGTTATCAATGATTGACCTGTTGCACACCTTCGGATGCTCATCGCAACATGACTTCTGCGATGAATCTTAATATTGCTGTATGTTCTCTTCCAGGGCCTTCAAGGATTGCTGAGGGACCACACGGCCTGGACGAAGGCGATTCCTCAGAGGAGCTCTATGCCTCTAAGGGCACACAGTCACATCACAGCGAGCCATGCACCAGTTAGTTTGGTTGATTCACCACTCACAAGTGAGCACAAGCAGACACTGGTGGCAGAGGCAGCTGTGGAGAGTCCGCGTCGGTGGGCGCACTCCTCTCCAAGCTCTGCTGGACGCAGATGCTGAACCCCGGGAGCCGTCCTTGAGCAGGAGAATGATCGAGGTAGAGATGCTCTTATGCAATGTACTGGAAGAATGCCAAGCTCACTCTCCACAACAGGGGAGAGGATGGAGGAGTCCACCTCCAGCATTAGTGCAGGTAAGTGCGGGAATGTCTGATGGAGAGAATGGCAGCTTCCATTGAGCTTCAAGCACGGCTCGCAAATGAGTCCATTCAAGTCCTGGCAACGGCCGTGCAGAATCAGGGTGAACAACATTCTGCCGCCTTAAGCAGGCAGACAGATACTTTAGCTGTGGCATTACAAGGCATCACAGATGTCCTTCAAGCTGTTGTTCTACAGAGTGGTAGGAGTGATGTGACCCTGGTCCTGGAGAGGGATGATGGCGAAAGGGGACATGGAAGTGGGAACTCCACTCAAAGCGCTCCCACGTCTCACCCGTTGCCTCCGCCCCCAATCGGTACTCGCAATGCTGCCTCCTCTCCCAATGGCTGAGTCTGCCCCTGCACAGCTGGAGATGGAACAGTCTTTGACGGGGCCCTCACAGGTTCCAAAACCCAGAGGGCGTAGGCCGAGAGCATCTCAGCAGTCTGGGCAGAGACCTAAACAACCTGCCACTACCTCTGCTGAAGCCACAAGGGATGCACCACGTAGAAGTAGTAGGAAGAGGAAGGCGAAGGTTTTGTGATCACCAAGGGTGATGCACAAGGTTGTCTGACAGAATGTCATGTTTTTCATTTTTCTTGGTTTTTTGTTACATTCGCAATAAATGTCATACTTGTCACCACCACTGCCAGGTCTTGCCCATTCTGGAGTTCCTTTCGTGAAAGCGCCCTTGCATGTGCCTCATCATGAAGGGCAAGACTTGATGCCACACACTGGGCACGTTTACAATGGGTGTATGTGTCGCTGTAGGACTGTTTAGCTGTTTTAAGCTAATGGAGTGGGGGGGGGGGGGGGGCGCGGGTGTTGGTGATGGTGGTGGTTGTTCCAGGTGGTCTAGGTACGTCACTATCTTCACTTTGCAGATCTCCTTATGAGAATCTATCGGATATGAGTGACTGCCTGGCATCACAAGCAGCCAGGTGAGACGCTGCTGTGCCCACAGGGTGGATCGGGTCGGTCTCCTCCTCCTCCTCCTCCTCCTGGCAGCTCCCAGGGAATTTGGCACACACCTGCAGAAACCCCTTCCAGTGGTCGCAAACCAGCTGTGCATTGATGGAGGGATATCCCTTTCAGTCCTGGCTCATATGGAGTCCTTGGATTGCTATGTGTGTGCAATCGATTGCGCCCTGCACCCGTGGGAAGCCACCCAGAGAGTAGAAATGCACTGCCCTCTCAGTCTGACTGATGTCGTCACAGGGGAAGTTGATGTAGTCGGGTGCCCTGGCAAACAAGCCATCTGTGACCTGTCGTACACACTTATGTGCAGACAACTGAGAGATCCTGGTGATGTCACCAGTGGTGTCCTGGAATGATGCAGAGGTGAAGAAATTGAGGGCACTGGTGACTTTTACTGCGACGGGCAATGCGTGGCCACCAAGGCCCAGCCAGGAGCAGCTCTGCATGAAGGAGCCTGCAGATGTCTGCGACCACCTGGCGACTCAACCTGAGCCTGTGTAGACACTGCTCCACACAGAGGTCCAGGAAGCTCAGCCTCTGCCTGTAGACCCTCTCACGAGGGTAATGCCTCCTGCGACGTCAGCCCCTCTGTTGGTCCCCTCTCTGCTCTTCTGCAGGTCCTTGAGGCGGACCTCTGTCTTGTGGACTTGCAACTCCCAGAACTGCACGCCGTGCCTGCCATGGATGGTGACGTGCCTCCTCCTCAGATGTACTGTAGGATAAATCCATTGCGCCTCCCATCATGATGTTGTTAGTTTGAGGGGGTTCAAAATATGATAAATATGTTTGAACACAAGAATTCTGAGTGTGAACCAAGAAATCTCAGGCTAAACATAAATAACTCCCAGCCAAAGGTTTGTCTGAGAACTAATTGTCCTGCTGCAAAAACTCACCTTTTCTTCAGATGTGTCAATCACTGGTTTAAAGGTCCAACTGGCTGCCGGCTGCAACTTGCCTCCGTTTCCATGACGTCTTTCAGAGACCACGGGAAACGCATTCAAAAGCAGTTAAATGGCTTGTGTAGTTCAAACCACAAAAATTTAGGTACCTCAATTGGCCCTTCAAATGCCGTCCCGCCGACTTTCGGGTTTCAGAAGCCTGATGCACATCCAGACGCGTCTGGGTCAAACCCGGAAGTCGGCGCATTGGAGCTGGGATGCGGTCCCGCTCTGAAAACGGAGAATTTTCACTGCCCACCCACCCCTAACCCACCCGTTCTTCGGGGCTAAAATTTACCCCAAAGTCACAGATCCTCTTGGATTCCTCACTCGTTCAGATTTAAAAGTATGTAAAATATAAGCAAAAATGCTGAAAATGGAAAGCAGATTGATCAGCATCTAAAAGACGCAATAATGGATCTCACCTCTATTGCAACGTGCTGCTTCCACAATTCATTGACTGATCTGTAAGAACATAACAAGAAAACACAGACAGTCCACAAAGGAGAAAGACATTGAGAATCCACAAGAAAAGAGAATGAAAGGCTTAGATTTAATGTTTTCCTTTTAAGCCTGGGATGCTCCAATAGTACTAAAAATGCTCCAACATTAAAAACAAGATTCAGTGAATTTAATCTTAAACCAATAGCTACATTCAGAATCAAAAATGTTCTACTTTATTATTCTTTGACTTCAATAATTAAATAACTATATATCCCACAGAGCTGCACTAAAATGCATTTATTTAAGTTAATGTGACAGGGGACTTAATAATCTGATGACAGGTGCTCCCCGTATTATCGAGCACGGAGGCCTCAGACTTGCAACACATAAGGCACGTAAAGCTGGAGCAGTGACCCAGGCACACAGCACCCAATTGGAACCAGCACTGAGGAGGAGGCCCCGATTTTTTTTTAAATCCCTGCTTCATCTGCCACTCGTGCCCAGTGCCCCCGACCAGTGCCACCTCTGTCCCTGATTCTCCACCCCACACTGGAAAATCCTGATGGCACTTTATGGGCAGCCAGTAGCCCTTAACTGACTGCTGGACCCCAAAAGTCTGGTGAGCAATGGGCCAGGAGCACCAGAAAAACCTTCAAATGAACTGACCTTGTGTTATCGAGTGAGATCAGTTCATTCCTGCAAGGGGTCATGCTGAGCCCAAACAGTGCCAGCACCAACAGTGTTCTGCAGGAGCTGTATAATTAGCCCCATAATGTACAGCAGATCTAAATTATCACCATTTCAATTAAAGAAAGTATAGAGAAAGAACCCAAGGTTTATACAATATTAATGTACGATTACTGAATGGCACCTGCATATTCAATACTAAAATCACACAAGGCTGACAAAAGTCATGTGAGGCAAAACAGCATCACTGCACTAAATTTGACTCTTTGAATAAGAACATAAGAAACCAGGAATGAGAAAAGCCATCCATCAACTTTGTCCCATTGCTTATATCCACATACAGGACCTATTCAAACCATTTAATATCCAATCATTTCATTTCTCTCCTGCCTCATCACGCCACACAACTCTAATCTTTGCGGACTCAGGAATCTGTCCTTTTTTTGAATGATTCCACCGAGTCCCATTCACTGCATTGGGTCTGTTTCGTAACTTAACTCTACGTGTGACGTTGTCACTCTTTTGGATGTCCTTGCTTACAATCACGTCCCCTTGTTCTCTTCTGGTTCAACACAAGGAACTTCTCATTGATTCCTTTTGTGATTTTTTAATTAAAATTTGGATCTCCTTCCCATCCCTTTCAAGAGCAGCATTATTCACCCTGAAACTCAGAACCCTCAGAGACAAAACTGCACGGGGGATCAAGCACAGGGTGTTGGTGGTTTCCAGAACATAAGAACATAAGAACATAAGAAATTGGAGCAGGAGTAGGCCAATCGGCCCCTCGAGCCTGCTCCGCCATTCAATAAGATCATGGCTGATCTGATCCCAACCACAAATCTAAAGAACACAAGAAGTCGGAGCAGGACCCGGCCACATAGCCCCTGGGCCCTCTCCGCCACCCACAGGGCATTGACCGATCCGAACTCAGCTTCATGTCCAATTTCCTGCCCGCTCCCCATAACCCCTAATTCCCTTTACTTCTAGGAAACTGTCTATTTCTGTTTTAAATTTATCTAATGATGTAGCTTCCACAGCTTCCTGGGGCAGCAAATTCCACAGACCTACCACCCTCTGAGTGAAGAAGTTTCTCCTCATCTCAGTTTTGAAAGAGCAGCCCCTTATTCTAAGATTATGCCCCCTAGTTCTAGTTTCACCCATCTTTGGGAACATCCTTACTGCATCCACCCGATCAAGACCCTTCACAATCTTATATGTTTCAATAAGAAAGATGACGTTTCCTGATAAATTATCACCGTACTCAAAGAAGCCATACTGAAAGAGTTCAGATAGAATACAAAATCAAAAAAAGGAATAAATGAGGGCATTCCATGTCTTACCCTACTGCACATAGGTACTTCATGAAGGGCATAATTCGAGGACTCTAAAATAGGTAAAGGAAGGTCATAGTTATAATGAGAAAAGTACTGATAGTAGCTAAGCACTGAATTCATACAATAATTATTCAGCCATACTTCATTGCAAATTAACAGCTGATTAGTTGAACAGCACCCAGACTTGAGTTCAGTGGGGGAGGGAGGGAGGGAGTAAATACAATATAAACAGGAACAGTGATGGAGGGAGTATATCATTAAAAAGTAAAAATGTTTAAAATGTGCTGAAGTTCCCAAAAAGGATTCCAACAGCCTGCAAGGAAGGCTCAAGAATCTTCCTCACCTCCACCCCACTTTCTCTAGCCAGCTAGCTCTCTCTCTATCCCGCTAACACGCCCACTTTCCCAAACCCACAAAGTTGAATGGCAACCTTTGGATATTCTGGTTATTAACATATGTGCCTAAATATTGTTCCGCATAGTTCAAGTAAACTCAGTGAGGCAACTACACTGTGGGCCCCACAAACAGGTCCCATTATATTGTGAGTTCTTAAAAATTGGAATAAAAGTGCCACTATTCAGGAAATTCCTAGGAATGTGGCTCAACCTATTTGTTGAAAGTTCTCATTTTAAACAACTCACTGTAACTCATGTATCCTGTGAATGTCAGTGTGATTGGCACAACAAGGAATGCTGAGTCAGAAGATATACAAATAGCTTTAATAAGTATGGAGTAATCAAACTGTAATGATTTTCCATGTGATTTTTGCAGCTAAGGTAACAGTAGGTGGTGGTGGTGGTTGGGGAGTTATTATTGAATATATTATTGAAACTGGATTGCTGTGGGGACAGCAACTTAACTTATCTACAGATGGCGATGCCGAACTGGTAAATGTCACTGTTGACAATAGCGCCACCAGCAGCTGTTTAGTGGTATTGCAGTTCTAAAGAAGTGCAGTGATGAGACTGAATGGGCTAGAAATTGGGCGATCCAGCGCCCCTTGTTTTGGTGCTATACGGCCTCCCGAAGTGCCAAGACAGTGTCTTGGCCGCGCACGCTCATTTCTAGCGGGACATGCACCAGACGCCATCTTGGTAAAGGTAATAACACATGTGCAAGTACAAACTCTGGCAACATGTGAAGGAGAAAATGGATACAATCAGTGTGGAATGCTGATTTAAAGTGATAGACACCATTTTGGGACTTAACGCTCCACTCAATGCACAGTCTTAACCCCGACCATCTGAACATGTCTCAGAGTGCCTGGAGGACCCCCAGCAGCGCTATTTAAAGGGACCATGCAGGATTTACAGGTTAGTTGCTGGATTATTGCTTCTGGCTGCTGATGCATTTGTAACTGTTTTTGGAGGTCTCCTATACTTGAATACTAGGACGAGGGGGCACAGCCTTATATTTAGAGCTAGGACATGCAGGAGTGAAGTTGGGAAACGCTTCTACACGCAAAGGGTGGGAGAAGTTTGGAACGCTCTTCTGCAAACGGCAGTTGATGCTAGTTCAATTGTGAATTTTAAATCTAAGATTGATAGATTTCTGTGAACCAAGGATATTAAGAGATACTAAGGTGGGTATATGGAGTTAGGTCACAGGTCAACCGTGATCTCATTGAATGGTGAAACAGGCTCGAGGGGCTAAATGTCACTGTCACTTGCTGCCTCCTGTTATGTGCCACCTTCTCCTGCAAGAAAGTGGGACGTGTGTCGGGTGATGTGCCTGTCATAGAATCATAGAAAGGTTACAGCACGGAAGGAGGCCAATCGGCCCATCAAGTGTGCGCCGGATCTAAGCAAGAGCAATCCAGCTAGTCCCATTCTCTTGCCCTATCCCCGTAGCCCTGCAATTTTTTTCCTTTCAAGTACTTACCATGTTCCCTTTTGAAGGCCATGATTGAATCTGCCTCCACCACCCACTTCAGCAGTGCATTCCAGATCCTAACCACTCGCTGTGTAAAAAAGTTTTTCCTCATGTCACCTTTGGTGCTTTTCCCAATCACCTTAAATCTATGTCCTCTGGTTCTTGACCCTTCCATCAATGGGAACAGTTTCTCTCTATCAACTCTGTCTAGACCCTTCATGATTTTGAATACCTCTATCAAATCTCCTCTCAACCCTCTCTGTTCCAAGGAGAACAACCATGGTTGAATAGCTGCCAACATGTGTGGCCTGTGAGTTGTAGGTGGGTGGCTTGCAACAGTGGTAATGTGTAAGGGTGAGAAGAGGCATCTGATTGGTAGAGTTGAGTACAGATGGAAAGAGCTTGTTGGTATGTGGGTGATGGGGGTGTAGTGCGTGGAGCAGTGGATGCAGCTAGTGGTGCAGTTGGTAGGTGACGCCACTTGACAGTTGATCTCACTCACCTTGACGACACGTGTCAAAGCATTGAACTTCTTCCTGCACAGCATCCATGTTTGTGTTGCAATGCGCCTGGCATTGGCTTTGTCCCCCACTGCCTCTGGCCTCTTGCCCACCCCCTCCCTACCAACACCTTCCCCCCCCCGCCCCCGCGGATATAGGATGTCCCTCCTTCTGCCCACCTCTTGCACCAAGGCCTCTAGTGCATCAGCAGAGAACCTTGGTACACACACTCTTGCAGGCCTGGTACCAACTCGGACCGGCAGATTGGTGAGATCTGGCAGGCAGATTGGAGGATGTGGGATTTAGTAGTGCGCAATCTGCAACCTTTATTCAATGTATTAACATAACTCAGCAGTTTGTAAACATAGCGGCAGAACCTGCATCTGTGTTTTACGTGTGCAATGTCTGATCTCCGTTCAGACTCTGTGCAGACAGCAGACTGTCATTTTCAGCAAATAACATGTACAAGCTCCCTTTAAGAGATTTTAGCTGCCTGTCAGAGAGACAGCCTCCCTTTAAGAGATTTGGGCTCCCCCCGCTAGTGGAAAGTGCGCATGTCCTTGAATCCTCATGTCAGGCCTGGTTTTTAACGCTGCTTGCAGGTAAGTGTTCAGGCTGGACGAATGTCCGTCTTGTCTGCGCAGGAAGTGCCGGGTGCAGATTAGTCACGGATCACAGTACCTGCGCCCGGCTTCCGGCCTAATCGAATTTAACCCCCACAATGTCAAATTCCATTTTTATTACAAAATCACAAGGTAATTACAGATCCGGAAGGCCCATCTTAATTCACCCATCCAGAGAGATTCTAAAGTTCCCCTATTTTACCATCTAATTGTTTCTTAAAATATTCCAGGCCTCCACTACTCCTTCGAGAAGTCTATTCCACATAGAATCGTACAGCACAGGAGGCCATTCAGCCCATCGTGCCCGTGCCGGCTCTTTGAAAGAGCTATCCAATTTGTCACATTCCCTTCTCTTTCCCCATATCCCTGCAAATTTTTCTCCTTCAAGTATTTATCCAATTCCCTTTTGAAACTTACTATTGAATCTGCCTCCACCACCCTTTCAGGCAGTGCATTCCAGATCATCACAACTCACTGGGTTAGTTTTTTTTCCCTCATGTCAACTCTGGTTCTTTTGCCAGTTATCTTACATGTTGGTCACTTTTTGTGTGAAGAATTTCCTGACATCAGTCCTGCATTTTCCTTTTACTATCTTGAACCTAAGTCCCCTTCTCACAATTTAATTTAAAGTCAAATTCTGGATTTACCTTTTCCATTCCCATAACTATCTTATATACCTCTAGGGGATCATCTCTCAAATGCCTCCTTTCTAGGCTAAAAAGTCTAAATCTCTCCATTCTTCCCTCGTAACTCAGCCCTTTGACTCTAGGGATCAGCCGTGTTGATCATCACTGAACTGCTTCTTGGTGGCCCTAGATGGACACAGTACTGAAGGTGTGGTCTGATCAGAGCACTATACAGTTTGGTCGTGACATCCTCGGACTCGTATTGGACTGCCCTGGCTGTGTAGTTCAACATTCTAATGGCTTTGTTGATTGCTGATCTGCATCAGCCAATTTCTTATTCCCAGGGTTTACCCTAATCGATTTTGGAGCCGTCACTGCCCCATTCCCACCAAGTTAAAATTGGCTTATAATAAGGTGAACATGAGCAAATTTCCAAGGAAAAGGAAAGGTTGTCTTGAAGTAGAAGGGACTGGAGAGAAAGCATAGGATAGGTCAAATTCCAGGGCACATGTGGTGACTATGATATTAGGCATGAGTCAGGTCTAGAGTTTTTACTGAAATCCAAGGAGTGGATTTTTTTTAACAGAAAAATAACCCAGCCTCCCTCAAGAGACACATTGGGTTCAATTTTAGGGTCGGGTTTCCTGCGGGTTTCCAGCGGGGGGGGCCCCGAAAATCCCGATATGCGGTCACGTGACCGGATCGCGCCGTGATCCCGACCACTTCCGGGTTCCCCGATGACGTGCGGGGCTGCGTGCGTGGCCCCCGCTGGTGGGAATCCCGCAGGCAATTAAAGCCAGCGGGGTTCCACTTGAGAGTACTTACCTTGCTTGTTGAGGTCAGTTAATGAGCTGAATCAGCTGTCAAAAGAGGAAGTATGGGATTTTACCTGCATCGCAGACTGTTTCACACACTGGGGGAAACAGTCTCTCTCCAACCAGGCGTGTTGCAGCCAGCAGCCTGTGGCAGGTGCCAAGGTGCACTCCACGGGGGAAGAGCCCTCACCCACGCAGGAGGCCACCGCGTCACATAGGGCAACCCCTGCCCCCCACCAGCCCCCGCCAAGCCAGAGGACAGACCGACATGAAACCGCAGCCCCAGTCCGAGGAACCACCCACCTACCCTGCACAACCCCTCAGACCAACACCTGCCAGATGGGTGGTGCGTGGACACCCTCGGAGGACGAACAGCATGACCAGCCCCAGCAGCCTCGCAGTCCACGCCATCCGCCGCAGAGACGTGGAGCCCCCCAACACGGTGTTGTTGCATGCCCACCTGCACAGCAGGAGGGAGGGCTACCGCAGAGAGAGACGCATTGCAGAGGGCACTACCCTCGCCACAGGGTCCACAGACCGAGGCGCAGCTCCCCGGACCTCTCCGAGCAGCAGTGCACACGGAGGCGCAGATTCGCTCGACATGTAGTCGTGGAGATCTGCAGGCTCTTTCATGCCGAGCTGCTCCTGGCTGGCCCCAGCACCAACTGCTTACCTGTCGCTGTCAAAGTCACCACTGCCCTCCACAACTTCTCCTCCGCATCCTTCCAGGGTGCAGCCGGCTACACCGCCGATGTCTCTCAGTGGTCTGCGCGGAAGAGCCCTGCAAATACACCTGCACCTACTCTGCAGTAACACGATGGGTGGCATCAGTGGTGGGTCCTCATAGTGATACCCAGGAGCGGGCATTATTGGACACAACAGACAGGATTCGCGGAGACATGGCAGTGGTGGTGCCAATATAATGTGTGCTGTTTGTTGCTCTGAAATTCAATATAGGTAACACCCATGGCAAACCCTCCGACACCCTTGTGCACCCCCTTCATGCTCACGAAACATTTGCCTTACGCTGCCTACTGCACATATGTGATGCATGCCCTGTGGCTGCAGCACAGGTGGTGGCAGGTTGAGTGAGGCTGGCCGTGAGGGAGATGCACGAGAGGGTGAGTATGGGATAGAGCCATGAGATTGTATGAGGATTGGGTTGCGTGTTAGTGGCAGGGTGAGTACTGGCGAGGTGAGTAGGTGGAGGTAAGATGAGGATGGGGTTTGAGTGGGTATGAGGGGTGATGTGACAGAGTAGTGTTGGCGGTGCCGAAGGAGATGTGGGGTGGGGCAGTGTTGTGGCAGATGGAGTGTAGGGGAAAGACTTCGTGTTCTCACTGTGGCTGACCTACTGAGGTCATTGCAGCGCCTCCTGCACTGTATGCAGGTGGGCGATATGTTGGTTGCGCAGGTGACCCCCTCTGCCACCTCGAGCCAGGCCTTCTTGGTGGCAGAGGCTGGCCGCTTCCTCCCGCCCGCCGGGTGGAAGATCTCTGTCTTCGCCCTCCTCCTCACCCCATCTGATGATACCTGGGGTGAGGCATCATTAAACTGGGAGCAGCCTTCCCCCTGGGCTGCTCCATGCTGTAATTTGTTCCATTGGTTGCAGCATCTGTCAGTGGAGGACTGCCCCTTTAAATAGAGCGCCTCCAGCTGACAGATCGTACTGCGCATGCGCAGCCCGCCCGACGCGCAGACCAGCAGCGTGGACCCCGGAGGAGCAGGTAATTGATTCCTATTAGTGTGTTGCCTGCTACGATCGCGCGGGCAACCCACTAATTTCACCGAGCATGTTGACCACGCTCCCGAAACCCAACCCGCCGGAAACCCGCAGGCCTGGTAACATCGAGCCCATTATGTAACGTTTAGCACACTTTGTTACTGGGTATAACACTTGTCTATATACTGCACAATATAATCTAGCCTTGAAATTATGCTCTGGAAAGATTAGCATATGAGCGTTTACTTTTGTCCAACTTTTTAATGGAGTTCTTAACCTTTTTATTTAAAATCAGTTAATGCTTCCATTAAAGGAATTTCATAGTAAGGCACCAGTGTTCATTCCTAATATTCGCAAAGTCCACTGACAGACAAAGTAAGAATAAAACTTGATGTTGGTCATAGTGGTGGAACAGAATGGAGCAGCAGAAGGTTCTTTGCCAAAATCATCAAGATTAGATGAGACAAGTAAGCAAAAAGTAAGTTTTCTCTTTAAGAGGGCTAACAACTAAACTATCAGGATGGAAGAGAAGTAATCAGGAGAACAACTTTGGTGAAGGGCCAGAAAGAATAGTTACTAAATGGGTAAGAAGTCAGACATTTCAATAAAGTGATATTCATCAGCTCTGACAGTGGATT
Source organism: Heptranchias perlo (assembly GCF_035084215.1). Lineage (NCBI taxonomy): Eukaryota > Metazoa > Chordata > Chondrichthyes > Hexanchiformes > Hexanchidae > Heptranchias > Heptranchias perlo. Next base: position 26,606,403 of record NC_090333.1, read on the forward strand.
TATCAGAAGTCAGCATGCTTCAGACTGATCAAGATGTCAGGTGCAATAGTCAGAATTTTTAAGCCATAAATCAAGATCCCATTTTTTCAATTATCAAATTTGTAGGGATATAAAAATTATAGTCTACCACAATCTTTCAAACACTGACAGCACTGTCACCAATTTAACCTCTTGCTGAAGCTGTACAGTTCACCAGTGTCAGAGGGCTCAGTCTACACTGGTGTGAGAATATAACAGATTTCAATACAGAAGAAAAAAAATGCACACACACAAATTCAAGTATGCAGAAAGTCAAATTTAAAGAAAGAATTGCATTGTCTGGAGCATAATTTATTAAACTGCTAGCCAAAAGATTATGCACCTCTCCACCAACGAGAAAATGAAATACAAAAAAATTCCAACCACAGTATCAAAGGCAATGGAAAAACTTACAGCAGAGCCAGGAAAATGGTAGTGTATATGTAAGGAGCGTATGTATGTAAGTATGTGTCTCTGCCCCAGTTGTTCAAAAAAAAAATTAGCTGACTGGCTAATGTGATACCAAATTGTGCCTTTCCAATTTGCTGACCCATTGTGATGCCTCAATTCCTAGCCCTGATTTACTGTAAAATAAGGCAAAGTTTTCTAATGAGAGGAGGAGCTTATTTTACAGAAAAATAACCCCGTCTCCCTCAAGAGACGCATTATGTAATGTTTAGCATACTTTGTTACTGGGTATAGCACTTGTCTATATACTGCAGAATACACGCTAGCCCTGAAATTATGCTCTGCAAAGATTAGCATATGAGCATGTACTTTTGTCCAGTATTTTAATGAAGACATTAACCACTTTATTTTAAAAATGTTAGTGCTTCTATTATAGGAATTTCATGGGAAGGCATTAAGTGTTCATTCCTAATATTTGTAATTTCAAAGCCTCTGCTTTACATGTGCCTAATTATTTTATACATGTGTTTCTCATCATATTGGATCATTTTTTAAATGGCTCACATATTTTAGAGAGATGTTTTACTTACAAAAGGCTTCAGAAGAAAGGACAAGATCTTCTTTAGTATTTGAGGCACCTTGAGCATAAAAATCAGATCCTTCAGATTAGGATCAATGATGTCTCCTTTTCTAGAAAATACAAAGTAAAATGAGAGTTAGTTGCATTAATTTGTTTACATGCGACAGTCAAAGCATCTGATAACATTGTTGGGATAGGTCAGAGGGACAAAGAGACCTCTGTACCCATCAAGTGCTTGCAGATCAGAGTTATATCTTGTAGGACTGTGTGAAGCTCCCTAGTTCACCCAAAATCACCCCTTCATTATATATACATGCCAAACAACGAAACTGAGAGAAGCTGGCAAACCAGCTTCAAAAGAGCTGACAACTCAAGAAACAATTTATTATTGAAAAACAGCCCTGAATAAAGGCCTATTATCAAGTTAAAAAAGCTCTACTTTCTCAAGTCTCTCTTCAAAACTGTAACCTCTCATTCCTGGTAACACCCTATGGAGTCCTGCTGCATTTTTCCATTGCTTTTATATTCTTTCTATAAAAGGGTGCCCAACACTATACAATACTCCATCTGCAGCCTAAGACCTTGTACAAGTTAAACTATCTCCTTGCTTTTGTAATCTATGCCTCAGTTTGTCTTTCTTATGGCTTTATCTACTTAATTTGCCACCTTCAATGATCCGTAAATTTGAACAAGGCCCCTCTGCTCCTCAAACATTTAAATCTTACAATTCAAATTATATTTCCTTTCCCTTATTTCCAAAATGTATTCACATTTTTTACATTAAACTGTGTCAGCTACCTATATCCTGCTGGTTTATGTCCTCCTGAGGTTTTTTACAACCTTTATCACAATTTGCCATACCCCCCACCCCCTAAATTTGATGTCATCAGCAAAGTTCAACATTGTTCCCACAAATCCTAAGTCTGGGTCATTTATGTATATCATAAATAAGATTGGTTCCAACATAGAGTCCTACAGAATACCGCTCACCAATATTTACAGGTCAAGAAACGTGCTTTTACACTTACTCTTTGCTTTCTGTCCTCCAAACATCTCTCTATGCATGTAGTCAAATTCCCCTTGATTCCATTTTACATTATCTTTGCTATAAGCCTTGTCAAAAGCATTTTGAAAATCCATATAAATCACATATTTTCTTTATCTACTCTTTATTTCATTTCTCCAAAGAATTCTATAAGGTTAATCAAGCATTTTAGAATTCAATTTTAACTGGCCATGATTAATGTATGTTTCTCCAAGTGTTAAGTAATTTTATCTCATATCGCATGTCTGGTAGTTTACCAACAACTGAAGTAAGGCTAACAACTGGTACTTTCCTAGTCTTTCTCTGTCTCCTTTATTGAAGAGAAGTATCACATTTCCCGCCCTCTAGAGTTTTATAATCAGAGCCTCTGACCATATGCCTTACCTTTAACCTCACCAGAACTTTGACCCCTGCAGCAATGTAACCTTTACATTACCCACTCATCCTGTCCTTGTGTTATTTTTGAGTCTGAGTGCCAACTAGGATTGAATCATGGTCAGTTGGGTGTTATGAATTCATATCTACTTGGAAAGGGCAGTGTGCGAACAGACTGCACTAGACAGTACCCAAGGTGGTTGGCAACGTCTAATTCCTTAAAACGTGAGGACAATTGCTGACAAATTAAAATGTTTAAAATAGCATTAAAAAAAGTTATTGGGCAGAAATTGGTCAGAAAATAATGGTGAGCTCAACAGTGCTCACCGTTGTTAGTGGCAAAATCGAGGAGCAAGTTCCGGCGTTCGCACATGCGCAGTAAAACACAGAAATTCGGAACTTGCTCTTCCTGATTCGCCAGAGATATGACAACTTCAAATTAAAGGGACATCACCTGCTGCAATCAGTGAAATCATTGAACCAGGGCCAACTTGCTCATCTGCCCAGCTGGAAAGTAAGTAATATTGCCACAAAACAGGTACACTTAAAAATAACAGGTCTAAGATAATTTTTACAGACTTTATGACTGCCAAACAACTTTTTTTTTATTCATTCATGGGATGTGGGCGTCGCTGGCAAGGCCAGCTTTTATTGCCCATCGCTAATTGCCCTTGAGAAGGTGGTGGTGAGCCGTCTTCTTGAACCGCTGCAGTCCGTATGGTGAAAGTTCTCCCACAGTGCTGTTAGGAAGGGAGTTCCATGATTTTGACCCAGCGACGATGAAGGAACGGCGATATACTTCCAAGTCAGGATGGTGTGTGACTTGGAGGGGAACGTGCAGGTGGTGTTGTTCCCATGTGCCTGCTGCTCTTGTCCTTCTAGGTGGTAGAGGTCATGGGTTTGGGAGGTGCTGTCGAAGAAGCCTTGGCGAGTTGCTACAGTGCATCCTGTGGATGGTACACACTGCAGCCACTGTGCGTCAGTGGTGGAGGGAGTGAATGTTTCGGGTGGTGGATGGGGTACCAATCCTGGATGGTGTTGAGCTTCTTGAGTGTTGTTGGAGTTGCACTCATCCAGGCAAGTGGAGAGTATTCCATCACACTCCTGACTTGTGCCTTGTAGATGGTGGAAAGGCTTTGGGGAGTCAGGAGGTGAGTCACTCGCCGCAGAATATCCAGCCTCCGACCTGCTCTTGTAGCCACAGTATTAATGTGGCTGGTCCAGTTAGGTTTATGGCCAATGGTGACCCCCAGGATGTTGATGGTGGGGGATTTGGCGACGGTAATGCCGTTGAATGTCAAGGGGAGGTGGTTAGATTCTCTCTTGTTGGAGATGGTCATTGCCTAGCACTTGTCTGGTGCGAATGTTACTTGCCACTTATCAGCCCAAGCCCAAGCCCAAGCCCAAGCCCAAACTAAAAATTAACTTTTAAAAATGTGGAGTCTCATTCCTCCTTATTTTAATCGGTTTTGGTCATTAAAAAAACATTAAATTAATTTTTTTTTTACTTTTCCCTCCTGCCTCTTTTATTTAATTTGATTATTTCTTACTCTCTCTTTTTTTCACTGTCTTTAACTGTTTTTACAATGATTTTAATGTTGTACTTTTCACTTCCTGGATTTCATGTTGCAGCCTGCAGAAACAGTTTTGCAACTTGTCAAAAATGCTGCTATCTGATTGGTTGAGGGGAGAGGTCAATCCTCTCGCTTCTCCCATGGGTCCTAGTTTCACTGGAACTAACTCTGGGCTCTTCTCCGCTTCCTATTGGAGGAAGTGCACCCAGTAAAGACCGCGGTAAGTTAGTGGGTTAGTATAAATCTATGAAGTGGCGAGCATTGTTGGTTCGCCACTCCGAGCAATTTCTGCCCCATTATCTTCAATCCTTTCACCAAAATGAGACTTACAATCTTTCCAGGAGCGTACGGCCACCATCTGCCATGAGACCCTGCATAACCAACTCCGTCAATACATAGAGAGTTCTCAGAGGTGTGAAGGGAACCAGCTAAAAGGAAGAGACAAAGAAAAATGTTAGAGTGCAGGTGACCAACCAATACAGGAACTGGCAAAGAGTAACAATTTAATCTGCTAGAAAGTAACTGTCATTCCTCCTACTCCTACCAAAATTATTTAATATTACAGTTCAAGTCTGTTATTTGGAATTCTTGAAACTAGTCCCATTGATACAATACAAGTAAATTCCATTATTGCAGATGTTAATACATTAAGAATCAACTGAACTAATTTTCAGGCAAACTGCCAAGGACCTAGTATTGATCTGATGTGGTGTGGCATGAGGACTCTCTCCCTTAACTGGGCTACGTGGTTCTTCTAAATAACATCTGAATCTGCTCCCCCACTTCTCTCCTGCTTCACTCCCAGCCAGACATGAGTAGCATATGAATTCATCCTGTACTATCCGTGCAAGGACACGTCACTTCACAAACAGAATATTATGAAAGGTAAACCTTCATGGTTGGCCACACATAACAATTTCAACTTGTAAAACCATTTCAAAATAAAGACTGATCTTTTTGGCTCCAAGAAGTTAAAGACTGAGCACAGTTTATCTAAGTTCATCCCTCCCCTCCAATTTAGGTTGGTCAGATTTATGATCTGTAATTGTATCACCCACCTCACATACATCCACCAATTCTGTTGCATCCTCAAAGAATTCCAATAAGTTTTTTTTAAACTGCCTTTTATGAATCCATTTTGGCTTTTATTTACTGCTTTTCCTTATAGTAAAAAATAACAGAAAACTGATAGGGGGTCAGCTATGATTTTATTGTATTGTAATGCCTGCAGCTTGTTTTGCTAACAAACAGCTACATCATCAATCAGGATTCTCACACACTTGTACACTCACGTTACAGGGCTGTAACAGGTGGCTGTCCCTATCCCCTGTTTAGAAATATGTAATCTTTTTAATGGTTTACTTAATAGTATTTTGTACCAGATATCTTTAACCTTGTGCTGTCACGTAGAAACCCAGCTTGTACCACTGAACTTTTCATCACTATTGCTTCTTCAGGCAATGCGTTATTGGATAGATTCTCTCATTGGTCAACATATGTTCTTTAGCTATGTTATGGAAATCTTTCGTGTCGACTCAAGCAAAGACAGATATATGTTCTAGATAAACTTAGGAATGTTTTGTTGCCAATTGTTTCCCTTTATTTCTTGAAGGCAATGCTTCCTGCTGGGATATGTTTCTACGGGTGCGGGTTGCCTTCTGGTGCCTCATCCAAGTGGCCATTTTTCATGTGTGAGCCGTGTCAGCAAGCTATCTGACTTGAGCATGATCCTGTCCTTAACTGACATTTATAATTACAAAATGTACAGCAGGGCCACTGGATAGGAATCAAACAGCAGGAACCCTAAGTGCTTTTTTTCCCTTCCCTGGTCTAGAAGCACAGGTGCCAATTGTAGTGCCCCAGATCTGCTCTAGTTGAGATCAGCTGACTCAGCACAGGCCAAGAATTGAACCTGTGTCTTTCTGGCCTGTATGGCTTAGTGATAGAACTTTATCCACTAGACCATTGAAGAACTACGGAAGTTTATTTTTAAGTACAATTACACACCACAGTACACCCATTCTTCCCTGAAAGCATTACATGAAGAATAGGTAATCTCAGTGAAAAAAATCCATGCCAAAAGGTGGGTTTTTCCACAGAACAGCACCGCTTAGTTCAGAATGCTAGGATGCTGAGGACTGTATCTAAATAAACTACTGAAATGTACAATTAAAAAAAAATCATAAAAAGTAGTACTCAATAAAAACAGACACCAAAAGGGCATTTCTGGCAAGAACTCGACAAAATACACTTGTTGTAAGGTAGAATCATCAAAGATTTGTTTTCTTTTACCATAAAATCATTCATTGTGCCTCTGTTCCCTTAGTCTATTGGCAATCCTCTGCCATGAATCTGTAAACCCACCGTGTGGCCAGCCTCCTCCAGCAGTTGTTTGGTTTCCATAACTACCCGCTTCATGCTGGCATTGGGGATCCAATATCCATCACTCTCGTAATAGCCTATCCTCAGCGGTTTAGAGCTAGAAAACACCTAAAATGAAGGTAAATAGATCAAATGAGGGAAGAGGGACATTCATATACTGAGCAGAACAACTGCAAGCTGGGCAGGCTTTCTAATAGGCCTGTTATAATGTGTTGTTGTATCATTTCTTTCAGAAATGGGTTGATGAATCTGGATTCTGAGGAAGGCAGAGATAGAAAGGCTGAAGGAAAAATCTCCCACTGGCAGTTTGCATGCAACAGAAGTCTGGGGATGGGTTGATTGTCCACCATCAGGAATAGTGTAGGGAGGCCTACAAGTGAGAGAGGGGAAGTAAAATATGCAATGGTCCCTGCCTCAACCAGTACCATTTCATGTTTCAACAACGCTCTGTCTGAAGAAACTTCTAACCTCACTCCTCACTCTCTTAGTGATCATTTTAAATTAATGACACCTCATCGCTGACTCCCGATAGTTTCTCACCATCCTGGTGAATCTACTACAACAACAGCTCGCATTTATATAGCACCGTTAATGTAGTAGCACGTCCCAAGGTGCTTCACAGGAGCATTATCAGAGAAATAATCTACGCTGTAAGGTCTCTACATCTTTAATGCCCTTTCTATAATGGCTTCCCCAAAATGTACACAGTAATCTAAGTGTGGTCTAACCAAGTTTTGTACAAATTCATCATTATTTCTTTACTGTTGTACTCTATACCCTTATTTACAAAATCTAAAATTCTACTGGTGATTTTTAATGGCTGTATCTACCTGCACTTGCACTTTCATAGAATTGTATATTCGAACTCCTAGGTTTCTCTGGTAATTCACACCCTTCAGTGTCTTTCCATGAAATGTATATTCCCATTTCTTGCTTTTTTATTACTTGTATTCATTTACACTGATTCACATTAAATTGCATTTGCCACCTGTATGTTGTTTCTGTTAACCTGTTTATGCCATTCTGAATTCTTTTACAGTCCTCCTCACCGTTTGCCAAACTTCCTGACTAAAAGGAACTCCATCCAAACAAGAATGCAAAAAAAGGCACGTGTTCTGAAGCGGACATTTAAAGAAATCAGTTCTAACACTTTTTCTAGAGGATGGGGCGGAAGGAGGGAAAAGAGATTACTATAGTTCCTTTTTTATGTAATGTATTCTGGTCTGATTACATCATTGAAGCAGTCTTCTAAAAAATCAACTTTCTACAAAAAAAATATTGGAGCTGATATTCAGCACAAACTGATAGAGCACAAGCCCAGACACTGGAATCCAAACTAAATCAATGGAATTAAGGTCTTTTTTCTTTGCAAATATAAGCTTCCTGAATATATCGGCAAGGAAATTGAAATGAGTATGGAGTAGTCTCAAACCAGTCCCTAATGAGTGTAATTACATGACAGCACAAAACGACTCATAATTCAGCTCGAATCAGTAAACCCACTCAGGGAAATCACAAGAAGGGCCATCAGGGAAATGGAAATGCCTAGTGATACACTAAAGGATGTTTTTGTAAGGTGGGGACTAAGATTATTTCACTGGAGCAGTATAAAGGAAAGTTTATTCTTCAAGAGTAATTTTATGCTGGGAGCATATATCAGGAATTCAAGTGTGCACTTCCCATGATTTTCTGCCCATTTAAATGAATGGACATAAAATCATGAGGAACAAATGCCTGAATTCCTAATAAATGTTCCTGAGTGCATAAAGCTCCATGTTAGAACTATAAATTCATAAAATTCCCTTTGCAACTAACAGATAGTTTATCTAATCTGGAAATGTGTGATGCTGTGAAAAAAAGTCAAAAATGTTCCATTCTTAATACTGACACCCCTCACCTTGAACAACATAATATATTTATATTTACACTGGCATCTACCGACAATGTGAAAAGTTGCCCAGGTATGTCCTGTCCACATAAAGCAGGGCAAATCCAATCCAGCCAATTACCGCCCCATCAGTCTACTCTCAATCATCAGCAAAGTGATGGGAGGTATCATCGGCAGTGCTATCAAGCGACACTTACTCACCAATAACCTGCTCACCAATACTCAGTTTGGGTTCTGCCAGGACCACTCAGCTCCAGACCTCATTACAGCCTTGGTCCAAACATGGACAAAAGAGCTGAATTCCAGAGGTAAGGTGAGAGTGACTGCCCTTGACATCAAGGCAGCATTTGACCGAGTGTGGCACCAAGGAGCCCTAGTAAAATTGAAGTCAATGGGAATCAGGGGGAAAACTCTCCAGTGGCTGGAGTCATACCTAGCACAAAGGAAGATGACAGTGGTTGTTGGAGGCCAATCATCTCAGCCTCAGGACATTGCTGCAGGAGTTCCGCAGGGCAGTGTCCTAGACGCATCCATCTTTAGTTGCTTCATCAATGACCTTCCCTCCGCCATAAGGTCAGAAATGGGGATGTTCGCTGATGATTGCACAGTGTTCAGTTCTATTCGCAACCCCTCAGATAATGAAGCAGTCCGAGCCCGCATGCAGCAAGACCTGGACAACATCCAGGCTTGGGCTCATAAGTGGCAAGTAACATTCGCGCCAGACAAGTGCCAAGCAATGATCATCTCCAACAAGAGAGAGTCTCACCACCTCCCAATGACATTCAACAGCATTACCATCGCCGAATCCCCCACCATCAACATCCTGGGGATCACCATTGACCAGAAACTTAACTGGACCAGCCACATAAATACTGTGGCGACAAGAACAGGTCAGAGGCTGGGTATTCTGTGGCGAGTGATCACCTCCTGACTCCCGAAAGCCTTTCCACCATCTACAAGGCACAAGTCAGGAATGTGATGGAATACTCTCCACTTGCCTGGATGAGTGCAGCTCCAACAACACTCAAGAAGCTCGACACCATCCAGGACAAAGCAGCCCGCTTGATTGGCACCCCATCCACCACCCTAAACATTCACTCCCTTCACCACTGGCGCACCGTGGCTGCAGTGCATACCGTCTACAGGATGCACTGTAGCAACTCGCCAAGGCTTCTTCGACAGCACCTCCCAAACCCGCGATCTCTACCACCTAGAAGGACAAGAGCAGCAGGCACATGGGAACAACACCACCTGCACGTTCCCCTCCAAGTCACACACCATCCCGACTTGGAAATATATCGCCGTTCCTTCATCGTCGCTGGGTCAAAATCCTGGAACTCCCTTCCTAACAGCACTGTGGGAGAACTTTCACCACACGAACTGCAGTGGTTCAAGAAGGTGGCTCAGCACCACCTTCTCAAGGGCTATTAGGGATGGGCAATAAATGCTGGCCTTGCCAGCGATGCCCACATCCCATGAACGAATAAAAAAAATTATAGGAAGGAGGAAAGCAGACACGGACCCACCACAATAATCCTCCTCCAACCCTGCAGGAATCAGAAGCTTTGGAAAACCCCTCTAATGGGGGAAAAAGACAAAAAGTACAAGATAAAAATATAGTTCACGTCACACATTACCTCATCTTTGAAGGGAAGAGGTGGCACTGTGGGATCCAACTGGAACATGTCTTCACATAACAGGGCTTTCATGAACAATGCCAAGCTATCCACATCTCTGGCTAGTGGGCCAACTGCTGAATAAACTAGAAGACATTGAAAATTGCATCACTCAAAAACATCTCTTGGAGTTGTGCCGTGACACAGTTTGCTTATAACTAGGTCCAGAGCGTAAAGGTAACTGACCATTTCTAGCGAGAGACTTAATACGATTTTAGGGCTCGTTCTTTCCTCCAACTTAGAAAATAAAAATGAAAGTTTTAAGGTATTTGAGACACACTCCTGAAGGATATTATAACATGACATTCAAATAATCAATATAAAATCAGTTGGAGATAGGGGAAGGCACTCAATGGTGTAGTTATTAGAATAACAGCCTTCCATCTCTGGGACCTTGATCCAAATCCAGTTCACACTAATGGGATGGAAAGGATTCGTATAACTGTCAGAGAGAGATGAGTTTATAACTAGTTGAAAGCTTAAGGGTGTCTCACTCCAGTAGCATGAATCCATGCCACAAAACTGCGCATAAATTTTGGTAGTAAAATAAAATTGACAATAAATTGTTAGTCTTACTCAGGCAGTTCACAAGGATGGCTGGTGTGAGAAGAGCAAATAGCACACTGCTGGAGTAGAGAAGACACTCTTCAGAGGAGACACATTGTTGGGACAGAGTAAAGGAACCTTTACTGTGCATCTAACTCAGACTGATGGGCTTATTTTTCCATGGTAACAGGCATTTCCCAGCTAAAGGTCTGAGAAAGGGGCCAGATATTGTTACACTCATGTCTCCACTTCTTTTACGTTGCCCCAGAATTTACAGGGCTTTCTGGGGGCGGGGGGAAACAGGGTCTGTGTTTGCAATGGGGGCAGGCCCAACAATAGCATGCTAATCAGGTGGGAGGGGGCATACCTGCCCCTCCCAATTCAATTTTCTGTTCTTGCAGGCATGGGATGCACCACGAAACTGGCATTGGGGGATTATGCCAGGACCCTCCTCAGATCGGCGGAATTGAGGAAGCCTGGTAGCAAGCTGAAGAGGAGGCCAAAAGTAATTTTTTTTAAAAAAACTTTCCCAGAAGTTAAAATAATTAAAATGAAAAAGACAAACAAGCCAGAATTCTCTGCACATAGATTTAGAGGCTTATTTTCAGCCTGTCAATTATTTTACCACTAACCATCAGTCAGAAAATAATACTTTAGACAACAGGGGTATGTCTCGTGGTAATAACCATTTTCTGATGTTGACCCCAATAACGACGGCTCGAATAGCAGCAGAGCGTGCTGCAATGAGGCACATGCCTCTACCAGGTTGGCCATCAAGAGGGCCACCAGGGTCTTAAAGGCATGCTTTTGCTGCCGGGACAGATTGGGAGGTGCTCTGCAGTATGCTCCAAATCATGTGACATGCATAGTTTTAGCCTGCTGTGCCCTTCGAAACTTTGTCATGTAAAAATGGCTGGACTTTGACATGTAGCTGGTCCCTTTCTACTAATAATTTCAATGGGACTATAAACTAGGTTTTACATGGAAAAGGGACTTACTCAGAAGAGCAATTCTTGATATAAACATTACTAGCTCCAGGCACCCAAATGCTATTCTTGGGCAGTGCTTCATCGATTTGTCTGAAAGAGAGATCCTATTTCTCTTGCCTGATATGCTTCTATGATCCCTCAACTGGCCTCCCAACATTTGCCTCCATGCATTGCTGCCTGAGCAAGAGAGATCAAGGGAATGAAGTCACAGCACGGCCATCCCTTCCTCCCCATCATTCTGAAATATCTCTGTTCCCTCTAGTAAGAATAAGTTGGTTTCAGAGTGCAATGCACATTGGGATTGCTCTGCTTCCTGAATCTTTTTCATTGTGAGACCAAAAGCGGCAAGGGCCAGAACACCAGGGGATACTCAGTGTCAAAGATAGTGGCCTGGAGGGGAAACTAGGAAATATGAATGGAGCAGCACAAAACTGCCCAAAATCTGGCGCTAAGTTGCCCATTTCACACAAGGATGCCGAGTGTGAAAAATAGAAATGCCACGCTGATTTATTAGGAGATGCTTGTCCAAGGATAAGGTTAAAGTGCAAGGTAAAGAAAGCTTTACTCAGCATCTGGTGAGTTAACAAACACATGTGGTCATGGTACAATGTTAAAGTAAAAGAGGCAAATATGGTACTGGCATTTATTAGCAGAGGAATAAGATACAAATAAAAAGATGGTATGTTGTAGCTGTATAAAATGCTCAGAGTACTGTGTGCAGTTCTGGTTAACTAATCATGCGATGAATATTACAATCCTTGAGTGAGTACGGAGACAAGTAATGGAAATGATTCCGGGTATCTTCAATCAAAATTATGATGAATGGTTAAGGAAGTTGGCCTTGTTCCTTTTGGAAGGGAGGAAACTTTGAAGTGACCTAGTAGAAATGTTGAAAGGGAATTTAAGTTGTTCCAAGCAAATTGTTCACTATGATGAAAGATTCAAATACCAGGTAACATTAGGAAAAAATAAATTGACTGTCAGTGGGAATTTTTGTACAAAGTGTAATCAAGTTCTAGAATAAGTTACCAGGGAACGCCATCAACATAAACAATATAAAAACATTCTAAGAAGCAATTGGATGTGTTACTGCAGAGGGAAGAAATTGCAAGGCCTACCACATTGTAGGTGGGGTTGAGATCAATCAAAAAAGATGGGCTTGTTAGGCCCAATGACCATTTTCATTTCTTAAAATAATGTTCTTGCTTAGGGAAAAAAAAATTGCCAAAACTCACCAGCTTTCTGTCCAGGCACAGATATTCTGCATCCTTTTTTGCTACACAACATATTGAAGAAAATGTTATTAAAAAAAAATCAGTTTTCTCTTCATAAACATTACCAATCCTCCTATGTAATGGTTCATAGCAGGGGTAGAAATTAATTTCAAAGCAAACGCACTCACAAAAACTTAAAACCAGAATTCCTGGAGCATCCTTTACTAACAGAACCAGTAAATCTACACAGAGTCACAGGCAGACCATTCTATTGCCCTGTAGCTGATTAAAGATACTCTACAAACTCCAGTTGTATAGTAAAGAATAATTTGGCTAGCTGTGTTTCAAGAATGTAATTATTCAGAGAATAATGAGAAACTGTAAAAAAAGTCATGTGACCTCCCTTCCCAAATGTGTATTGCGTCATGTAAAATATTACATTCTCTGTTATCCTATAGATTGGGAATACGGTGCTTATGTTGCAGCCAAAGATTTTTCAACTGATAAAACTGAAGACAACACATCATTTTTTTTAAGCAGGTCTATTGTGGGTGCAACAAATATGAAAACAGTCACTTGAACAGAGAAGAGCTTGTCTCTACCCACAGCTGTGCACAAGAGGCAGAAAGCAGCACAGTGGCAATGCACATTGGGGCCTCCGCTCATTCCATCTTGGAGTGGTGGAATGTGGGCATGCATGCACCATTCCCCACAAGCTTTGTTCCTGCTTCCAGCCACAAAGAAGTACCAAGTACATCCCATTGGGAGGGAAAATCAAATGCAAAAATCAACTCAGGCCGCTCTTGCACGTCTTAGTGATCACCTTCAGAGCAGAAGCGATAGAGGCCCAGGATTAGGCCAACCCCACGCTTAAGCTGGGATGGTGCACGAGAGCCATGAGCAAAGGGAGAAAATTCCACTATTAGATTTAAAGGGAACTTGGGAAAACATTTGGCAAGCTTTTTGTTCAGCTTTATTTTCAAACAAAATAACATACTGACCAAATTTAAGTAACTGTAGTACCATTTGTATCATGACATCATCACAACTTGCCATTTTATTTCATTTTAAAAACATTTTGATGCCTTGTGAAAAACATTGCAAAAAGATCACCACCCCCTCAGAAAATACAGATCTTCCTCATACTGTAAACAATTAAAAATAATAGTTAGAATAGTAGTCACATTTTTATGACATTACATTTTATGATGTCAAGCAGAACCCAGTTTAACAAATTAGAAATCTGATAGGAAAGGAAAGGTGACACAAAAGTACAACTCATTACTGTGAAAGGAGCTGAAAAACAACGGTTATAGTTTGTGTACAGAAAACTGTTGGTTTTCAATTTTCCACAAACGTTGACCGGTAAAATCAGCAGCTGCAAAGTCCATTCAGTCAAAAGACAAAATTTTCCAAGACTCTGAGGTCCCACTCGTTATTGACCCCGATTTTAGAATGGAGGCAGGATGGCGGCAGGGGGATGAATGGGCCCGAGGTTAACACGACTAATAAAACATGTCCGTTTTGCACGTGATCGCAAGTGAATTGGTGCCACTTAACGTGGCTTCCAGGTTTGCCGTCCAAAAACTGCGCAGTGGGCGGAGTGCGCACCCGCATGACAGGCTGTCAGCTGGAGCGGCTCTATTTAAAGGGCCATTGCTCCAAAGGCTTTTGCTGCAGGAAAGACCAGAAAACACACAACATGGAGCAGCACAGGGGCAAGGCTGCTCCGAGATTTAGAAATGCCCCACTGCAGCAGCTGTGAACGGGGTGAGGAGGAGGAGGGAAGCCTTTTACCGCATGGACGGGAGGAAGTGCCCTGCCTCTGCCACCAAGAAGGCCTGGCTCAAGGTGTCAGATGAAGTCACCACCAGCAGCAACATCTCCCGCACCTGGATCCAGTGCAGGAAATGTTTCAATGACCTAACGAGGTCAGCAAGAGCGAGTACACTTACTGATTCTCTTACATTCCGTGTTCCACATCACCACCCCCCACCACCACAACTCATTCTGCACGGCCAAGACTACTCCATCACATCACTTCTCACACCCACTTGAGGCTCATCCTCAACTTACCTTCACTTCCCCAATATTCACCCCGCCATGACCACTCACCCTAATCCTCATCCAATGTGATGGCTCTGTCTCATACTCACCCTCTGATGCATCTCTTTCACTGTCAGTCTCACCCAAAGCAATGCATTCATCGGTTGGCCACTTCACCATCGCTCACTCACATGTCTGTACTTTCTCCTCTTCTAGGAGAAGAGAGCGTAAAATGCACACGAGACGGCAAGGACTGGAGGGGGGGCCACAACAAATAGTGGTCCTCACAGAGGCGGAGGAGGAGGCCCTGGAGATCAGCCGCATCCTCGAGTGCCTGTCCGTCGGGGACGCCGAGACTGGCACTCTACAAACGTCTGGTGACACAACTTTACCATTCATCACACACAATATGAATTGATGTTAACAATGGTTGCCATGTTCAACACCTCAGTATGCTCATCGCAACATGACACATCTGTGATGATTCTTAATATTGCCTTCTGTTCTCTTACAGGCCATTCAACAACCGCAGCGATGGCAGAGGGCGATTCCTCAGAGGAACTGCCGGCATCTGAGAGTGCACCATCACGTTATAGCAAGCCAGCCACCAGTGTAGATACTCACACCTCGGTGGGTCCTAGTCCTCAGTTAGTTGGGTTGGCACCTGGTGAGTCACCACACACAAGTGAGCACGAACAGACACTGGTGGCAGGGGCAGCTGTGGAGAGTCCGCATCGCTGGGAGCACTCCTCTCCAGGTTGAGCTCAGCTGGACACAGATGCTGAATCCCAGGGGCCATCCTTTAAAAGGAGAATGATCGAGGGACAGCAGCCCATTTGGTACCGGAACAGGTGCCACGTGCACTCTGCACAATAGTGCAGAGGATGGAGGAGTCCAATTCCAGCATTAGTGGAATAGTGGCACAGGGACATGAGGGAATCTCTGAGATAGTGTCGCAGGGACGTGAGCAACTGTCTGAAATAGTGTCGCAGGTAAGTGTAGGAATGTCTGCGATCGAGAGAAGGCTAGCCTCCGTTGAGCTTCAAGCAAGGCTCACAAATGAGTCCATTCAGGCCCTGACAATGGCTGACAGAAACTTTACAACAGGCAGACAGAAACTTTACAACTGGGCTTCCAAAGCATCAGACATGTCCTCCAAACTGTTCTCCAGCAGGGTGGTAGGAATGATGTAGGCCTGGACCAGGAGAGGGATGATTGTGAAAGCAGACATGGAAGTGGGGACGCCGCTCAAAGCACTCCCATCTCTCACCCGTTGCCCCCCTCTCAACCAGTACCCGCAATGGTGCCTCCTCTCCAGGTGGGTCGAGTCTGCCCTTACACAGATGGAGGGGCCCTCACGGGCTCCAAAACCCAGACAGTGTAGCCCGAAAGCATCTAAGCGGGCAGGACATGGACATGAGCAACCTGCCACTACCTCTGCTGCAGCCACAGTGGATGGACCACGTAGAAGTGGTAGGAAGAGAAAGGCTAAGGATTTGTGATCACAAAGGGTATGCACAAAGGTGTCTGACAGATGGTCATGTTTTTCATTTACATTTGATTTTTGTTAAAGTCACATTAAATGTTATCATTCTCACCACTACTACCACGTCTTGCCCAGTCTTGACTGGCTTTTGTGATAGGGCCCTTTCATGAGCTTCACCATGAACGGCGACACTTGATGCCACCCATTGGGTCACTTTACAGTGGGTGTAGATGTAGTTGCAGGACTGTTTTGTGTGGGGGGTGGGGGGGTGGTTGTTTTGGTGCTGGTCTTTCCAGGTGGTGCGAGGACTGGACTCTTCACACTTTCTGATGTTAAGAGAACCATTCACATATCAGTGACTCCCTGGCCTCACAAGCAGCCAGGCGAGCTGCTGCTCTGCCCATGGGTTCCTCCTCCTCCTCAATATGGATGGCAGATGTGGATGGGGCGTTCTCAAGCAGCACCCCTCCCAGTTATGCCATGTTGTGCAGGGCACAACACACGACTATAATGCGTCCCACTCTGTCTGGTGCGTATTGAAGCGCTCCCCCAGAACGATCAAGGCACCTAATTCACATCTTGAGCAGCCCTATAGCATGTGACTGTCATTATACCAACGCTGTTGCTCGGAGATGGGGTTCCTCAGAGGTGTCATGAGCCACGTGTGCAGGGGTATCCTTTGTCCCCGAGGAGCCAGCCCTTAAGGGTGTTCGGTGCGTGGAAGAGGGGCGGGATGTTGGATTCCCTCAGAATGAAGGAATCGTGGCAGCTGCCAGGGAACTTGGTGCACACGTGAAGGAATCTTTTGCAGTGTTCACAAACAAGCTGAGTGTTGATGGAGTGATACCCCTTTCTGTTGATGAACAGTCCTGGCTCATGTGGAGGTGCTCAGATTGTTATATGGGTGCAATCGATTACACCCTGCACCTGTGGGAAGCCAGCCACAGAGTGGAATCTCCGTCTGAGGTCGTCCATGGGGAAGTTGACGCACTGCGAGGCTCTGCGAAACAAGCTGTCGCTGACCTGCCTTATGCACTTGTGTGCAGACGACTGAGAGACCGCGGCGATGTCCGTGGAGGCACCCTGGAATGCTCCGGAGGTGAAGAAGTTGAGAGCAGTGGTGACGTTAACTGAGACGGGTAATGAGATGCTGCTCGGCCCAGCTGGGAGCAGCTTGGCATGAAGGAGGCTGCAGATGTCTGCGACCACCTGGCAACTCACTCTGAGCCTCCATATGCAGTACTCCTCAGAGAGATCCAGAAAGCTGACCCATGGTCTGTAGACTCTATGGCGAGGGTAGTACCTCCTGCGATGTCGCTCTCTCTGTCGTTGCCTTCTGTGCTCTTGTGCAGGTTCCTGTGGCGCAGCACCGTGTTGGAGAGCTACAAGTGGCAGAAGTGCACGCCATGCCTGGCGAGGATGGTGATGTTGCTCGTCCTCGGATGTAGTGGTGAATGCAGCCATGGCACCCCCCCCATCCTGATGGCGTCAGTTTGAGGGGGGTCCGAAATGTTGGTAAATATGTGTGAACAGAAGAATTCTGAGTAGAAACCAAGAATGTTCAATGAAAACACAAAGATCTCCCAGCCAAAATTTGTCTGAAAGGACTGAGTGCCTGCTCCAATAACTCACCTTTTCTCCCCAACTGTCAAACAAGCATTGAATGTCCAACTGGCTGCCGGCTGAAACACACCTCTTGCAACATGGAGTGTTTCCCACAGCACAGTGAGGATGTTTGAAAATCAAACCTCTGCCTCAATGTGCACAAAATTAAGTACTGCAAGTACTTCAACTCTCTAAATAACTCGCTTAAGTATCATCCCGCCGACTTTAATTGCCGGTTGGACTGCCACATTAGTGAGGCGCGCGCGCACCCAGACACATCAGTGGGAAACCCAGATGTCTGCGGGTTGGAGCCGGGTTCAGAACCCACTCAGGATTTCCCCAATTTTCAGAGTCCTCCGTCCCCAATGCACCTGCTACTTCATTCTAAAATCGGGGCCAATTGTGTTTCTAACCACAAGAAGTTTCAAGCTCCTAGTGATGAAACGATTATTAGAAAATCACCCATATTAATGTGAGTGAAATTTTGGTTCGTCAAAAGCAAAAATAATTGATGATTTTTTTTTTTACCTTAGTCGTTTTCCAGTTGGTTTGAAACCACAGATTCCACAAAATGAAGCTGGCACCCGGACACTGCCACCGATATCACTTCCGATGCCAAGGATGGAGCCGCCAGCTGCAATCAAGGCAGCCTCTCCACCAGATGACCCGCCCGGCGTCCGCTTGTTATCATGTGGGTTGACAGTTTGCCCAAATGTGGGGTTACGGCACTCATAGCTTTGACAAAGAACAAATCATTATTTTTATCACGAATTGTTTTATATTTTCCTCTTTCTCCAATTTTGGTCTCTTACAACAGTCAGCATACCACAGCTGAGAAGGTAGGCAAGTGAACCTTCCTAGGCTTGTGCTAATGTTATTCAACAATCAGGGCAAGGAGGTGATCCCCCACAGATTTTCTTCCCTCCTAGAAAGCAGTGAGCCTCTGGATGGTCCTTACCTTAACAGCATAGGTGAGATCAGGAACTCACTATGCGTAAAAAATAATTTGCATTAACAAAAAAGAATGGGAATGAATGTTTATGCTCATCAAGTTGAGTGATATCAGCACTGAGGAATGGAAGTTTAATCCATTTTTGGCACTCAGTGTCAGCATCAAGAATTCTCAGGTCAGGAATAACATAGGGATCAAGTGTACAGCTCTTCTACACTGTCCCAGTCAAGCTATTCCAGGTCAGGCAGGGCACAATTTAGATGCAGAGAAAAGTTCCCTGTGTTCTAACTCAACAATAAAACACAAAATCACAAGATAGGTTTAGATGAAAAACACCCTTCAACCCATTTCATCTCATCCTTCCAGAATGATTCCCATAACAGCATCTAGCTGTTTATTAAATGAACCCAGTATCTTAACCACAACCACTCTTCCTGGCAGCCCATTCCAGTAGTTGATCATCCTCCGTGTGTAAAGAACTACTGCTTGGCACCTGATAAAATATTCCCTTCCCATCGTAAACCTTTGCTCTCTGCCTTGGCAGATCTAAAAGTATTGTTCCAGGTTACATTCTTTATCCCATTAATGGCTTCACTGTAAACCTCTACTGTACTGACCTGGTCGATATTTATCCCTCAACCAACATCACTAAAATAATTATCTGGTCATTATCACATTGCTGTTTATGTGCAAAATTGGCTGCTGGGTTTCCTATGTTACAACAGTGACGACACTTCAAAAGTACTTAATTGGTTGTAAAGCGCTTTGGGACATCCTGAGGTTGTGAAAGGTGCTATTCTAAATGTAAGTCTTTCTTTTGTACCAAGTGTCATAAGAACACGAAAATGGGGGAACTAGAAAAAGACATTCAGTCCACCCAGCCCATTCTGTCATGCAGGTCTTTATTTAGGACTCAATCTGGCATTTTATTTTTGTTTTCTACACCAAACAGTTCCATTTTTGTGACTGGAATAGCCTTTAATTACAGATTATAGAAATCCTACAAGATGACTACAAGGTCAATTCATGACCCTCAGCTGGAGTCACAGCACTCTATCCTTCTTGAGGGATGGGAGATACATAAGTTCTCTTTGCCGTTTAAGTGGCTCTAAGACACTAGCCTAAATTTTAGCCCAGAACCGGGAAGACAGCAGAGGGGTAATTCCTGATGGGAAACACAGAATTATGGGTTTCCAGGACGTCCTTACGATTCTGATGTAAGGACGTCTTTTATTTATTTCAGTCGATTTCCGGCCCCTCAGGCCTGATTAACAGGCTGGCCTCAGTCAGACGGGAGAAGAGCCAGGAGGATGTGAGAAGACAAGTCTTAGATGGAGATGGAGTCAGTTATGGAGGGGGTGGGGGGGTCTGGGGTCATTGGGTGGGTCAGAAGTCATCGGGGGGTGGGTCAGGGTTGGGAGCCATCGGGGGTCGGGGTTGGGGTCATTGGGGATCGGGGTCAGGCATCATCGGGGGTCGGGAGTCATCGGGGGGGGTCGGGATCAGGGGTCATTGGGAGGTCAGGGTTGGGCATCATCGAGGGTTGGGGTCGGGGGTCATTGGGTGGTCGGGAGTAATCGGGAGTCATCAGGGGTCGTAGATCGTGGGGGGGGTCGTAGATCGTGGGGGGGGATCGTGGATCGTGGGCGGGGATCGTGGATCGTGGGCGGGGATCGTGGATCGTGAGGGGGTCGTAGATCGTGGGGGGGGATCGTGGATCGTGGGGGGGGATCGTGGATCGTGGGGGGGGATCGTGGATCGTGGGGGGGGGGATCGTGGATCGTGGGGGGGGGTCGTGGATCGTGGGGGGGTTGGGTCACTGCAGCTAACCTTGTTGGGCCTGGGGGAAGCACGTCTGCTCCTCTGGGCCCACAAGCAGTGCTAAAAAGGCATTTAGCTGCAGTTTCGGGCCTTCTCACCTCCTCTTACGTGGCGTGAAGTAGAAAGCCTGGGAATCCCGGCCTCCATAAGTTAAAAACAAAAAAGCTGTAAAAATGGAGGCCGACAGCCTCCTTGAAAGCTTTTAGTGATCAACCTGCCTCCTAAGAGCTGGTTGGTCGCCTTCCCCTCATCCCACCTCCATTAAAACCAGAAACAGGCGGGTTTGGAGGTGGGTTTTAGATTTAAAAATTTTTAATGCCCCCCCCCCCACCCCGCCCCCAACCCACCTGTTTTTCCTAGTTAAAATTTAGGCCGCTATGTCTGGCAATCAAGGTCCAGAACCAGGTCAACCCTTTGTGGTAGACTCAGTAATCCAATAGTCGAACCAGGCAGCTCTGCATTACTAGAGGGCATTGTTAATGTTTGACCAGCCAGTCTGATTTGCTGGAGGGGTAAGTCGGATCCTAGGACTGTTTACACTCAACTCCAGATGACTCAGTATGTCAATGGACTAACAGTTAGGGTGGACCTAGCTGAGTAAGCGGCAGGAACCCCATCAGTGCTCTATACCATTAAGCCACATGGATTTAGCTGGTTCAACTATCAGTGGTAATCCTGCACACACTTGGGGTTCCTAAGCCTTGGCTCAGCCAAACTAAGCTCTCTGGATTTAGGCAAGTCGGGTATGTCTTTATGGGAAGAAAGTGTGCACTCCATATCAAGCGAAAATAAATTTGAAGGTGAAGATTTCTCAGTAGCTTGGAACAGAGACTATTAAACTAGATGATGCGTTTCTACACACATTTCTGATATCAGCAGATCAAAGAAAAAAGTCATAGCACTGCCTTCTTGCCACAGGATAGCACACTGAATAATCCCAGAGCGGGCAGATGTCGTCCTGTTATCAAAGTTTTCAAATCTTTCACCCCATCCACCACCCTAAACATTCACTCCCTTCACCACCGGTGCACAGTGGCTGCAGTGTGTTCCATCCACAGGATGCACTGCAGCAACTCGCCAAGGTTTCTTTAACAGCACCTCCCAAACCCGTGACCTCTACCACCTAGAAGGACAAGGGCAGCAGGCACATGGGAACAACACCACCTGCACGTTCCCCTCCAAGTCACACACCATCCCGACTTGAAAATATATCGCCATTCCTTCATCGTCGCTGGGTCAAAATCCTGGAACTCCCTTCCTAACAGCACTGAGGGAGAACCTTCACCATATGGACTGCAGCGGTTCAAGAAGGCGGCTCATCACCACCTTCTCAAGGGAAATTAGGGATGGGCAATAAATGCTGGCCTCGTCAGGGACACCCACATCTCATGAACGAATAAAAAAAAGTTTTCAAATATCTACTGTAATAATTTCAGCTCAATATTGGCAGACTGTATTAGATTTAAAAATGTTAAAAAATTATTTTCAATTTTAAAATCTCCAATAACTGGAGATGAACTCTAATATTTGTACCATGGAAAGTTTTATAAGACAGCACGGTGGCTCTGTCCATAGTTGTCAGCCCTTAGCGATTGTTGGAATGCCATTAATCAACCAGCAGTTCCCGATGAAAGTCCGTTATTTCAGTGTCTCCGGGCTCAGTCTCACTCCAGAATCCCCCAAATGTTGTTTGTTTGTTTGTGCCTATGTGTGGACTTTGGTGAATGCTCAAAATGGCATGGGAATACCAGCAGGGGGGAGGAAATGGAAATGGGTGGGCAGAATGAATGTGAGGGGAGTAGGAGAGTGAATGGCAGTGAAAGAGGGAAATAAATGGTAATGAAGGGGAGGGGAAAAGGGAAATATGAGGAGTAGGATAGGGGAATGTCAACATGAACTCTGAGGAAAGAGGGAATACTACTGCTGGAATACTAGATATAGCTACAGCTTAAGTCATGACGAGTTCATGTCCCATTTTACTCTCATTGCCGTACATGAAGCTATTGGGTTCCAGTTTTTACACAAAAAACTGAAGCGCAGAATGTAATCCCAAAACACTTAAGAAAATTCTGAGATTGAGTGTGATAAAAAGGAATTTAACTTATTCAGTCACCTTGAAGTAATGGCTTTAGTTATAGATCTTTATTTAGGACTGTTTTTGAGTTGCACATTGTTTTTTTTTGAGTTGTTAATTTTTTTTAACACTGTTCGTCAGTTTTTCAAAATTTTGTAGGTTGGTTACGAGACACTGGTGCACAGGTCCACTTTATAGTCAGATTTGGTTTTTCAGACAGATCCAGAAATGAACATTAAAAAAATCACAGTGATATAAAACTACATTGCCCAGCCTGCTACAAGGCAAACACTTTTCCTGCATGAGCCATTTTTACTTCTTGCAGCCAAGTTGCCTGATGGCCATTATCATGTTACCATTAATTTGCTATAAATACACATATACATATATATAAATATATATATATATTCACATAAACAGCAAAGGATTTTGACTGCACCACTTCATTCACAACATAGTTTGAACTGTGTTAAAACATAGATTTCTTCTCGCTGTCCAGACCTCCTTCAGTAGCCTCTAACTTCAGCTCAACAATGTATTACCTTAGCAAGGTCTGAGGGACATTAGTTTTCACAAAAGGAATAGCGCCTTGTTTCTTCAGCACTTGGACTATGACACTGTCCTCAGTTACAGGCTGGTTTATGAATTTCCTAAGTCCACAAGTTGAATCATGACCCTGTGTTAAAAAAAACAGTGCTTTTTGACAAAAATATTTTTTCCTATTTTACTTAGACAATAGTGGAAAACTGCTAAAAATCATGACTGAAAATATTAAGGATTTTTCTTCCCCCACCTCCTGGGCGCAGGTCTAGTGGAACACACTTGAAGTGCGCTCTGCCTGAGAAAACCTGAACCTGCCTGGATTTTCAGGTTCAGGTCATTAGCATAGGCCCAATAAGACAAGCCCGGTGTCCGGGGTCTACACGCAGAACTGAGGGCAGAAATCCACCCACTGCTGCAGGCCTGAGAAGCTTGCATTCTTCGGAGTGCAATAACAGCAACCAGAAGGCTTACACCCTGATATTCAAATTGGGACTTGCAAAAAAAAAAGTACAACATACCTTTTAAAGTTTCCTTGGCCTTGCTGCCAGCCCCACTCAATCCACCGATTTGATGGGCCAGGCACAAGAACTGCCAACAACTTCTTCGGGCACCACTGCATTCGGGCACCCGCCCAGTTAACCCAGAGGAAAATGAGGTGGAAATTCCCCAGTATGGTCCTAACACCTCACTTCTATTGCTGCCCCAAGCTTGCATCTGGACCAGTCAGAAACACTCTGCTCCCCCATCTTGGAGGATCCCCAGGAAATCTCTGAGCAACATAAAGGGGAAGAGACCCAGTCATGTGCATCTCTACCCCTTCTTCCTCTTCTTTGCAACCAGGAAGTGTATGTTTCCAGGCACATAGGGAAGGAATATCAGGGCCATGATGTTCCAATGCTTCAGTCATTATAATCATTGTTATGGTCACTGAAGTCCTCCTAGGATTCAAATCACTTCTACAACAGCATAGTGGTGTGTCTCATGAGAAGGAACAAACACAACTCTTCTCATCTGTCTACAAGTATGTCTTCTACCAAGTGACATGGAGCCATTAGAACATTCAAATCACAAGACATCAAAACTCCAACTCCAGAGACGGGGGAGGGGGTGGTGGGGGGGGGGGGGGGGGGTAAAAATCCAATCGCACCCAAAAGCAGCCATGCAGGGAATGATGGCTCCACCTGAATAGAGAGGCCCACGGCGCACCTAGTATTGGGCCTCTGGCTTCATTATCATCGAATCGCCGAACTGTGGACACCTAATGGGCAGCCCCAGGCAGCTCACTGGAGAAGAGGCCTCGAAGATCAGGCCACTGCATCGCCAGCAGCAGCCCTCAGCTAAGTCCTTAAAGGGGATCGGGAGAGGGGGACAACCAGGAAAAGGGAGCCGACCAGGGGAGAGGGAGCAGTGGCCGGGATTGGGGAAGGATAGTAGACACTTAATGGATGTCCCCAGCTAGCTCACCAGAGAGGAGGCTTCAAAGATCAGGCCGCTGCATCGCCGGCAGTAGCCCGCAGGGAAATCCTTAAAGGGGATCGGGAGAAGGAGTCGACCAAGAGTGGAGGGAGCGGTGGCCAGGATTGGGAAGGGTGGCAACAGTAATCGGGGCGTCGTGGTTGAAGTCGCCATCACCATCGATGGTGGGTGAGGGGGGGGGGGCGGCGCAGGGGGCGAGCGGTGGCCAGTGGCGGCCCGCAGTTTTAATGTGGGGTTTGGAAGAAGCACTCCTGGTCCTTCCTGCTCCACATTCAGGTAAGTATTTTTAACAAACTTACCTTTTTGGTGGTGGCCTGTAGCGGTACCCTTAAGGACCGCTGGTTAGGCCTCATGTAGACCTGCCCAACATATTGGATGCCTAGATGTTCATTTTATGCCTGTAATGATGATCTAAGCCATTATGTTTCCATAAATAAGGACCAGAGGAATTCTCACCTCCCAAGTGATTCTTCACTCCCTGTGAACTCCATTCAGGGCCATACCAAACTATCACAGCCCACATTATCGTGTGCATCATGACAAGTCGAACTTATCATCTTAGCACCAGCTCATTGGAGCCTCATCTTTTATATCAAGTTGCATAATGAGGGACTATCAGATTAAAGTTAGACGTGAGCAGAGTATAGTTTGTTCCCAAAAACGGTCAAAGTACATAAATTCATTTGTTTATGATGCATGATTTAATGCAGGAGTAAAAAAGGGTTGAAACAAAGAGAGAAGAAATCAGTAACTGCACAGAAATTCAAATCACAAAGCAGAACATGCAAAACAATGAGAGTAATCACTGAGGTAGAACGTGCCTTTCCATTTAATATTATGGCACAAAGCTGTTTCTTTAGTTGCAAGAAATACTGCACTTTTCAAAGTGATTATCACCACAGTTGGAAGCAAACTGTCCCCGCTCTTGCTCAACCATTACTATTGCAAATGCACAAACTCACCATTCGCTGCACTGCTTTATGCTCTCAACCAGGCCAAAGTTAACTTTTTTTCTGTTCCCTTCTCTTCCCACCCAATTTCAGCACTCTCAGCAGGCTGCACAATCACCGTCATGTCTCTACCACTCTCCCAACACACATTCAGACCAAGTTATCTCTGCTATCCGGTGAACCTGTACCTTGCAGTTAATGTTGTCCTTAATGCTGACAGGGATCCCATACAGCAGTCCTTTCCCCTTCCCTTTGAGATCCTGAAGCTGTGTTTGACATTCAGGAAGAAAATCTGTGAGGCAGTTCAGCTGCTTATTGGCTTCCAAGGCCTTCAAAAGAAGAAATATACAAATCTAGCATGACAGAGCAACTGTAAAATAGTGGGTGCTTTGAATAAGCAAAGAATACAGATTTTACCTTGACAATCAAACTATGGGATAAATATACATCATAAATGGTTTACAAGCATTGCAAGAGGTTCCACTCATGTCACTCATTATGTTCACTGCTTTCAAATCAATGACTATCATACTCTGTGGAGGAACCCTGTAAATAGGATTAGTAAAACTGTTAAATCAACAAATAGAATATAAATAAAGTGAATTACATGGTATTTAAGGTTGTCCCAAGGGTTATCCAATTCTGTAAAGTTGGCTTCTAGCTTGAACATCTCTTTTAAAGACAAGTAGAAACTCAAATCTCCTTTTGGGTTGGGTTGGGGCGAGGGGGGGGGGGGGGGAGTTGTGCTCTTTATTTTGTAATCATATTTATTCTCCCCACCTCCAATATTCTCCTGACATCAAGCTATTCAAATGTAGCATCACAGCTTGGTCCTGACCTCAGGTGACAATATACTTTCTGTTCACAAGGGGTCGCTGGACAGTAATCAGCAGCAGGAAACTCGATTAATTTTTGCTCTCCCTAACCCAGCGACGCAGAGAGGCCAATTGTAAAACATCCTCCCTTCCCCCCACAACACGCTACTGCCCCAACTGAGATCAGCTAACTCAGAGCAAGTTAAAGGATGAACCTGGAGCCTGTCTGATCTGTACGGCTCAGTACCACACCAGGCTACCCCAACTCACTGAGCCATTGGGGGAGGGGACTGCAAATTAAATATAATCAAACCAAACCAACACATTTTTCATCCACAGAATATATGAGGCTAGCTCTGAAATAAAATAAAATCAGTCACAAACATTGTAGCAATAACATGTTGGTACAAGAAGATGGAAAACTTTGTGAAAAGCAAATGACCATTAGGCCCAACAAGCAGATCTTTTTGTTTACTCATCAACCTACCCTACTAACCTTTCCACTGGCGAGAGAGGCTCCAGGCCTTCAGGCTCAACAGGCATGATTTTAGCTCGGAGCCAGGAGCCCAGCGCGTCCACATTCGCATGGGGAACCCGGAAGCCAAATGAGTGCGTCGCAATCTGTGATGGTGAGTATTTGTGCTTCTGGGTTTCCCACGCACCAGGCAGCCAGATTGACAGGCTGGCTGCCTGTCAGAAGTGAAAGGGGCCGTGAATCGGAGAGGGGGGAGGGAGGGAGAGGGAGATCATGGGTCGCGGCAGAAATCGGAGGTGGTGGGGAGAGGTGGGTCAACGTGGATGACATCGGTTGGACCTTGGAGAAGATCAGGGGGTCCTGCATCGGGGGGGGGGGTGTCCATCCCCCGGGGGCGGGGCGGGGGGGGGTCAAACATCGGGACGCAGGGGGTCGGCCGATCACAGGGCTCCTGTCGTGCCAGGTGAGCTTGTTGGGCCTGGATGAAGTATTCATGCTCCTCCTGGCCCACAAGCAGTGCAATAAAGACACTCACCTCATGGATCCAGCCCATCTCACCTGCTTTCACCTGACTTGAATCGGAAGCGATGGGAAACCAGAACAGGTAAGGTTAAATTTGTTTGACTTTTCTAATACACAAAAATTTAAGTGCCTCAACTATCACAATGGGGTACATTGATTATCGACCCGCCAGCTTTAAGTGGAGATGGGACCTCCGGGTTTCTATTGCACACGCACACCCAAATGCACCTAGGTTAAACCCGGAAGTGAGTGCATCGGAGCCGGGATGCAGTCCAGCAAACCAACCATTTTTACTACCCACCCGCCCCCAACCCACCCGTTCTTGGGGATTAAGATTACTCCCAATGTGTTTTGAATACCAAATATAATCTATCACAATATGGCAGCAAGGCAAGCCATTTAAAATGGCATTTTCATACCTTCTCCATGTAAGCATGCAGCACACAATCAGGAGAAAGAGAACCTTCCTGCAATTGTTCACAGAGATCCAGAAGGGATAGACACAGAATAGATTCAGCATCTCCAGATCTGCCCTAAGAAGAAGAGAAGGTTTTGGTTACTTTTGAATAAAAGCATCATAAAGTGACATTCAACTATATTTATCTCACTGCCCCTGTAATGCAAATTACTTGCAATATTATGTAAAGAACTTGCTTGAAAAATGTAAGCAGGTACCAGGTTCAATTCCTGATCTGTGCTGAGTTCTCTTATCTCAACTAGGATGCTATAGCTGTCCTTAGAGTTCCTGAACTAGGAAGAGGAAAAATAATCACCAAGTTTCTATCCAAGCTGGAAACTACATCCATGTAGAAGCTGGTGGGGGCAAGATTGGGCTTGTTTGTGGTGCATTTCATGAGAGAATAGCTTGCTAACGCTCATTGTCTATGCTCACACATGACACTGTTGGGTTGCTGATGCCCAGAAAGATGTCTTCTTCTCAGGTATGGTTGCTTTCGATTTCAAAACCACCATCATCACTCCCTCCTAAAAAAAAACCCACCCTCGACCCCTCTCTCCTTACGAACTATCACCCCGTTTCCAACCTCCCTTTCCTCTCCAAAGTCCATGGGGGCGACTTTAACCCTACCCGCCCAATGGAAACTGGGTGGGTAAGCAGTTAAAATCACCCAGGTTAGCTACCCACCCTAGAGCCACTAGGAGCCGACCGTTCGGAATTTTAACATACTCTACCAGGCAAGTAGCAAGGCGGGATCCTTTACATATGTAGGTCGAGTCCCGGTGACATCATTGGGATGACATCAGGAGTGCTTCTACAAGCCCCACAATGACAGCTTAGGCCTCCCCAGCTGTGGACTCACCCTGGGTCCCAAACGCAAGACCCCCGCCAGGCGGCCCCTGAAGCCGATCCCGCCACCCAGCATGAGCCAGCGGGCGGCCTCCGGGCCGTCAGATTTTCCAAGGGGGAAATCGGCTGGCGGGATTTTAATGAGGCTCGGCCATTAAAATCGGCCGGGTCTCATTCTGCCACTGACTGGCAGGAAATTAACTGGATTATTACCTGAGCCACGAGCAAATTGGCATAGGGTAAATTAAATTCGTGGCTCAAAGATTGGTGTGGGAGAAATGGGTTTTGATTCATGGGGCTCTGGCACCAGTACTGGGGAAAGTGGGAGCTGTACCGTTGGGGTGGCCTTCATCTGAACCATGCTGCAGCCAGTGTTCTGGCGAATCATATAACTAGGGCGGTAGAGAGGGTTTAAACTAAATAATGGGGACGAAGGATCAAGTAAGGGAAGATGTGATAAATTAAAGAAAGAAGATAAGGCAAGAGAGCAAGGTAGCAATAAGGGAAATGATAATCAGAGAGTGGCAGGAAGGGAAAGAGCATGCAAACTTAAGAGTGCGTCAGCAGATAAGGCTAGAGGTTGCAAAAACAGTAAAATGACAGCACTAAAGGCTTTGTATCTGAATGCACGTAGCATTCGTAACAAAATGGATGAATTGACAGCTCAAATAAAAATAAATATGTATGATCTGATAGCCATTACAGAGACATGGCTGCAAGATGACAAAGGCTGGAACCTGAATATTCAAGAGTATTTCAGAAGGACAGGAAGCTCGGAAAAGGTGGAGGGGTAGCTCTGTTAATTAAAGATCATGTGAGTATAATAGAGAGAAATGACATTAGTTTTAAAGACCAAGATGTAGAATCAGTTTGGGTAGAGATAAGAAATAGTAACAGCGAGAAGTTACTTGTGGGAGTAGTTTATAGGCCCCCTAACAGTAACCACACTGTAGAACAGAATATACAGGAAGAAATAATGGGGGCTTGTGAGAAAGGAACAACAATAATCATGGGTGATTTTAATCTACATATAGATTGCAAGAATCTGATTGGCAAAGGTAGCCTGGAAGATGAGTCCATAGAGTGCTTTCGGGACAGTTTCTTAGAGCAGCATGTTCTGGAGCCAATCAGAGAGCAGGCTATTCTAGAGCTGGTAATGTGTAATGAGACAGGATTAATTAACGACCTCATTGTAAAGGAGCCTCGAGGTAGCAGTGATCACAATATGATTGAATTTCGCATTCAGTTTGAGGGAGAGAAGAGCAAGTCCAAGATTAGTATTTAAAACTTAAATAAGAGCAATTTTGAGGACATGAAGACAGAGCTGGCTAAAGTGAACTGGGAAATTAAGTTAAGGGTTTTGTCAGTAGAGATGCAGTGGCAGACATTAATGAGATATTTCATAACACTCAGCAAAGATACATTCCAGTGAGAAGGAAAGACTCTAGGGGAAGGATGTACCATCCGTGGCTAACTAAGGAAGTTAAAGATAATATCAAATTTAAAGAAAAAGCATAAAATTCCTCGAAGATTAGCGGCAGGTCAGAAGATTGGACAGAATATAAAAAACAGCAAAGAATGACTAAAGGAATAATAATGAGGGAGAAATTAGAGTACGAGAGAAAGCTAGCTAGAAATATAAATACAGATAGTAAGAGTTTCTACAGGTATTTAAAAAGGAAAAGAGTAAGTAAAGTGAGCGTTGGTCCTCTAGAGAGTGAGTCTGGGGAATTAATAATGGAGAATAAAGAAATGGCAGATGAATTGAACAGATATTTTGCATCCATCTTCACTGTAGAGGATACAAATAACATGCCAGAAATAATTGTGAATCAAGAGGTGAAAGGGAGGGAGGAACTTAAAACATTTACAATCACCAGGGAAAGGGTTCTAAAAAATATTAGAACTAACTAAAAGCTGACAAGTTCCCAGGTCCTGTCGGACTTCATCCTGGGGCCTTAAAAGAAGTGGCTGCAGACATGGTAGATGCATTGGTATTAATTTTTCAAAATTCCCTAGATTCTGAAAGAGTCCCATCAGATTGGAAAATAGCAAATGTAACTCCTCTATTCAAGCAAAGAGGGAGACAGAGGGCAGGAAACTACAGGCCAGTTAGCTTAACATCTGTCATAGGGAAAATGCTAGAATCTATTATTGAGGTTATAGCAGGGCACTTAGAAAATCTCAATGCAATCAGGCAGAGTCAATAAGGCTTTGTGAAAGGGAAATTGTGTTTGGCTAATTTATTAGAGTTCTTTGAGGAAGTAACAAGCAACTTGGATAAAGGGGATCCTATGGATGTGGTGTACTTGGATTTCTAGAAGGCTTTTGACAAGGTGCCACATCAAAGGTTACTACACAAAGTAAGAGCTCATGGTGTAGGGGGTAACATATTAGCATGGATAAAGAATTGGTTAGCTAACAGGAAACAGAGAGTAGGCATAAATGGGTCATTTTCAGGTTGGCAAGATGTAACGAGTGGAGTGCCACAGTGATCAGTGCTTGGGCCTCAACTATTTACAATTTATATCAATGACTTGGATGAAGGGACAGAATGTATGGTTGCTAAATTTGCTGATGGCACAAAGGTAGGGTGGAAAGTAAGTTGTGAAGAGGACATAAGGAGTCTGCAAAGGGATATAGATAGGTTAAGTGAGTGGGCAAAAATTTGGCAGATGAAGTATAATGTGGGAAAATGTGAACTTGTCCACTTTGGCAGGAGGAATAGAAAAGCGGTATACATGGATTTCAGTAAGGCCTTCGATAAAGTCCCCCACAGGAGACTGGTCAAGAAGGTACGAGCCCATGGAATCCAGGGTGCCTTGGCACTTTGGATACAAAACTGGCTTAGTGGCAGAAGGCAGAGGGTGATGGTCGAAGGTTGTTTTTGTGACTGGAAGCCTGTGGCCAGTGGGGTACCACAGGGATCGGTGCTGGGTCCCTTGCTGTTTGTGGTCTACATTAATGACTTGGATATGAATGTAAAAGGTATGATCAGTAAGTTCGCTGATGATACAAAAATTGGTAGGGTGGTAAATAGCGAGGAGGATAGCCTTAGTCTGCAGGACGATATAGATGGGTTGGTCAGATGGGCGGAACAGTGGCAAATGGAATTTAACCCGGAAAAGTGCGAGGTGATGCACTTTGGAGGGACTAACAAGGCAAGGGAATACACAATGAATGGGAGGACCCTAGGCAAGACAGAGGGTCAGAGGGATCTTGGTGTGCAAGTTCACAGATCCCTGAAGGCGGCGGAACAGGTAGATAAGGTGGTAAAGAAGGCATATGGGATACTTGCCTTTATTAGCCGAGGCATAGAATATAAGAGCAAGGAGGTTATGATGGAGCTGTATAAAACACTGGTTAGGCCACAGCTGGAGTACTGTGTGCAGTTCTGGTCGCCACACTACAGGAAGGATGTGATCGCTTTGGAGAGGGTGCAGAGGAGATTCACCAGGATGTTACCAGGGCTGGAGCGCTTCAGCTATGAAGAGAGACTGGGAAGATTGGGTTTGTTTTCCTTGGAGCAGAGGAGGCTGAGGGGGGACATGATTGAGGTGTACAAAATTATGAGGGGCACAGATAGGATGGATACTAAGGAGCTTTTCCCCTTCGTTGAGGGTTCTATAACAAGGGGACATAGATTCAAGGTAAAAGGCGGGAGGTTTAGAGGGGATTTGAGAAAGAACTTTTTCACCCAGAGGGTGGTTGGAATCTGGAACTCACTGCCTGAAAGGGTTGTGGAGGCAGGAACCCTCACAACATTCAAGAAGCATTTGGATGAGCACTTGAAATGCCATAGCATACAAGGCTACGGACCAAATGCTGGAATATGGGATTAGAGTAGACAGGGCTGATGGCCGGCGCGGACATGATGGGCCGAAGGGCCTCTATCCGTGCTGTATAACTCTATGACTCGATGACTCTATTTAAATGGAGAGAGATTGCAGAACTCTGAGGTACAGAGAGATCTGGGTGTCCTAGTATATGAATCACAAAAAGTTAGTATGCAGGTACAGCAAGTGATTAGGAAGGCAAATGGAATGTTGTCATTTATTGCAAGGGGAATGGAATATAAAAGTAGAGAAGTTTTGCTAGTTGTACAGGGCATTGGTGAGACCACATCTAGAATACTGTGTGCAGTTTTAGTCTCCTTATTCAAGAAAGGACATAATTGCTTTGGAGGCAGTTCAGAGAAGGTTCACTCGACTGATTCCTGGGATGAGGGGGTTATCTTACGAGGAAAGGTTGGACAAGTTGGGCCTGTATACACTGGAGTTTAGAAGAATGAGAGGTGATCTTATTGGAACTAATAAAATCCTGAGGGGGCTTGAAGTGGTAGATGCTGAGAGGATGTTTCCCCTTGTGGGAGAGACTAGAACTAGGGGCCACAGTTTAAAAATAAGGGGTCTCCCATTTAAGACGGAGATGAGGAGAAATGTTTTCTATCAGAGAATCGTGAGTCTGTGGAACTCCCTTCCCCAGAGAGTGGTGGAGGCAGGGTCATTGAATATTTTTACGGCTGAGTTAGATAGAATCCTGATTAACTCGGGAGTGAAAGATTATAGTAGGTAGATGGGAAAGTAGGGCTGAGGTTGCAATCAGATCAGCCATGATCTTATCAAATGGCAGAACAGTTTCGAGGGGCTGAATGGCCTACTCCTGCTCTTAATTTGTAGTATTAATAATCGTCCTGAATTGAGACTGAAGTAGCTGAGCACTGGTCCAGAGCACGAGCTGGAACAGAAGTCTAAAGCAGTCAACAGCAGAATTGGGAACAGAGCGTTGATCTAGACTTTGTGCGATAGTGTAAAACAGGTGATGGCGAGTTGGCAGCCCGTTTTACACCTCTCCTGATCTTTATTTCCATCGACTTCAATGGGCTGCCGGCAAGCTATCACCCGTTTTACACTATCGCACAAAGTCTAGATGCTGTATAACATATAATTAACATCTTATTTATTAAATCTCTCCAGTAAATCTTGGTAACCTATCTTCCCAACCAAATCAGCACTTACCGACTCTTTAAACTCCAGCACAGCTCTTTCCATTTCCCTCAAAGCCTTCATCCTATTTGTACGAGCTTTTTCCATTTCCACATAACAGCTCCTTCTTTCCAGCCATCTCAACAGTTTAAACAGTACTGCTGTGCAGCAGATTAAGCCAGGGATTGCTCGATAAATTTGGGGCGTGAGAACAAACTCATTCCGCAACCAGGAAAACATAGTAAGCACAGCTATCCACAGCCCCACACATAGGTGAAAATGAGAACAAATACTCTCTAGCTCGGGTTAAATGCATGTGGTGCAGGGCTGCTCTTGAATCCAGACATGGATTCCTGCAACAGATGGATTGTGGGAATCCATTTGAATGCAAATCTTTCTTCTAATCCTTTGAGAATTAGTGTGGAAATGCAACCCAATGTACCACATAATCCCTCGAATCAGGAGAGGACTAACACACGGGGCTGTGGGCCCATGCTCAGGAGCCCCAGCCAAATATGGGGCCCTGCTAAAACTCTTCATAAAAACTTCAACCTACTGCTGGATCAGACTCATTTAGCCTTCATATATTGTGATACGATTTACTTTATTATTAATGCAGTGTGTAAATATTCTACAGGCCTATTTATTCATGCATTTTGCTACACATTTGTGTTTTAATGGATTAGGGGGGTGGAGTTGTACAGGGCATGCGGAGGGCTCCAAATGTTCTTGGTGATCAGCATCCCAATTATTCTTAATCTGGTTTGTTCTCTGATTATTCATCTTTAGACAAAAAGAAAGAAAATGTTAACTCCAGATGTGTGGAACTCATTTGTCTAAAATCTAATTTGTTTGGATGCAGTCCTGGTTTTTGGCTTTATAAACAGGTCAAATTATCATGTTGAAAATCACTAGGCTTGTGCGATTGCACAAGAGAAGTCAAAACCAAACACAGTTTACAAATCAAGCAGGGTTAGCGGGTGCACTGGACCTAGATGGGGGAGGGGGAGGGGGATGAGGGAGAGGAGGCGAGGGAGAAAGTGGCAGAGGGAAGGGGAGAGGGGGAAGAGGGTCTGGGAGAGGGGATGGCGAGGAGGATGGGCAGAGGAAGAGGATGGGGGGTGGGGATATGGAAAGGTAAACAGAGGAACGGGAAGGGGAGAGGAGAGGAGAGGATGAAGGCATGGTGGGTTAGCAGTAGGTGTTGGTCTGAGTTGATTCCCCTGCTTGGTTGGAGTGGTAGCAAGGAGCTAAATTGCTACTCAGTAGGAGAGGAAAGAGGCCAAATATCTGTTGCAGACGATTCAGGCCCAAAACGTTCCTCAGGAATTGAGGGGAGTGGTTATGGGGCCAAAATGCAGTTAAGGGGGAGGTAATTAGGAGAATGGGAGGAACGGCTGAAGGCAGGGGTGGTACGTCTGATCAGCTGTGGGGCCACAGTTCTTGGCAGCAAAAGGTGCAATGATCAGAAGGACTCAGCGCAAGGGGCTTCAGGCCACCGGGCCACATTGGAGGCTTACCTGTACCAAAATGACGGATGTCTAAGACAATGGAGACTTAAAAACTTAGGATGCTCACAACACTCAGTAGCCAGAGCTTGAAACATCATGCAAATAAACTCTTCTGCCGATATCCCATTCGCCCATCACCATGTGCTTGCTGACCTACATTGACTCCCAGTCCACAAACACCTCGATTTTAAAATTCTCATCCTCACCTTCAAATCCCTCAATGGCTTCTCCCTTTCCATTCTCTGGAATCTCCTCCCGCCCTACAATTCTCCGAGGACTCAGTGTTCCTCCAACTCTGGCCTCTCGTGTATCCCCGCTTCCTTCGCCTCACCATTGGTGGGCATGCCTTCAGCCGAATATGCCTTAAGCTCTGGAATTCCCTGCCTAAACCTTTCCACCTCCACCTCTCTTTGCTCCTTTAAAACGTTCCTTAAAATCTACCTCTTTGACCAAATGTTTGGTCACCTGTCTTAATGTCTCCTTCTTTGGCTCGGTGTCAATTTTTGTCTGATTACATTCCTGTGAAGTGCCTTGAGATGTTTTACTACGTTAAAGGCGCTATATAAATGCAAGTTGTTGTTGTCGTTATAGGACTTTACAATGGATTTTGAGATGGAATGTTGTGATCATGGAACGTTGTGTGTTGAGATTTCAATATAAGGCATATTTATTTTAATGTGGTTGTGTTCTTTCTTCCATAAATCATAGTTTTGGATCCTCTTATGCACATTAAAGATTCCATTGCATTATTGGAAGAGGAGCAGAGAACTCACCTGGTGCCATGGCCAAAAATCTTTCCCCCTTAACACCACAAAAAAACAGATTAATTTATCTTTGTTTTATATACATTCATGGAATGTGGGTGTCGCTGGCGAGGCCAGCATTTACTGCCCATCCCTAATTACCCTCGAGAAGGTGGTGGTGAGCCGCCTTGTTGAACCACTGCAGTCCGTGTGGTGAAGGTTCTCCCACAGCGCTGTTAGGAAGGGAGTTCCAGGATTTTGACCTAGCGACGATGAAGGAACGGCAATATATTTCCAAGTCGGGATGGTGTGTGACTTGGAGGGGAACGTGCAGGTGGTGATGTTCCCATGTGCCTGCTGCCCTTGTCCTTCTCGGTGGTAGAGGTTGCGGGTTTGGGAGGTGCTGTCGAAGAAGCCTTGGCGAGTTGCTGCAGTGTATCCTGTGGCTGGTACACACTGCAGCCACTGTGCGTCGGTGGTGAAGGGTGTGAATATTTAGGGTGGTGGATGGGGTGCCAATCAAGTAGGCTGCTTTGTCCTGGATGGTGTCAAGCTTCTTGAGTGTTGTTGGAGCTGCACTCATCCAGGCAAGTGGAGAGTATTCCATCACACTCCTGACTTGTGCCTTGTAGATGGTGGAAAGGCTTTGGGGAGTCAGGAGATGAGTCACTCACCGCAGAATACCCAGCCTCTGACCTGCTCTTGTAGCCACAGTATTTATATGGCTGGTCCAGTTAAGTTTCTGGTCAATGGTGACCCCCAGGATGTTGATGGTGGGGGATTCGGTGATGGTAATGCCGTTGAATGTCAAGGGGAGGTGGTTAGACTCTCTCTTGTTGGAGATGGTCATTGCCTGGCACTTGTCTGGCGCAAATGTTACTTACCACTTATCAGCCCAAGCCTGGATGTTGTCCAGGTCTTGCTGCATGCGGGCTCGGACTGCTTCATTATCCGAGGGGTTGCGAATGGAACTGAACACTGTGCAATCATAAGCGAACATCCCCATTTCTGATCTTATGATGGAGGGAAGTTCATTGATGAAGCAGCTGAAGATGGTTGGGCCAAGGACACTGCCCTGAGGAATTCCTGCAGCAATGTCCTGGGGCTGGGATGATTGGCCTCTAACAACCACTACCATCTTCCTTTGTGCTAGGTATGACTCCAGCCACTGGAGAGTTTTCCCCCTGATTCCCATTGACTTCAATTTTACTAGGGCTCCTTGGTGTCACACTCGGTCAAATGCTGCCTTGATGTCAAGGGCAGTCACTCTCACCTCACCTCTGGAATTCAGCTTTTTTGTCCATTTTGGACCAAGGCTGTAATGAGGTCTGGAGCTGAGTGGTCCTGGCAGAACCCAAACTGAGCATCGGTGAGCAGGTTATTGGTGAGTTAGTGCCGCTTGATAGCACTGTCGACGACACCTTCCATCACTTTGCTGATGATTGAGAGTAGACTGATGGGGCGGTAATTGGCCAGATTGGATTTGTCCTGCTTTTCGTGGACAGGACATACCTGGGCAATTTTCCACATTGTCGGGTAGATGCAAGTGTTGTAGCTGTACTGGAACAGCTTGGCTAGAGGCACAGCTAGTTCTGGGGCACAAGTCTTCAGCACTACAGCCGGGATCTTGTCGGGGCCCATCGCCTTTGCTGTATTCAGTGCACTCAGCCGTTTCTTGATATCACGTTGAGTGAATTGGCTGAAGATTGGCTTCTGTGATGGTGAGGATATCAGGAGGAGGCAGAGATGGATCATTCACTCAGCACTTCTGGCTGAAGATGGTTGCAAACGCTTCAGACTTGTCTTTTGCACTCATGTGCTGGACTCTGCCATCATTGAGGATGGGGATGTTTGCAGAGCCTCCTCCTCCCGTTAGTTGTTTAATTGTCCACCACCATTCATGACTGGATGTGGCAGGACTGCAGAGCTTTGATCTGATCCGTTGGTTGTGGAATCACTTAGCTCTGTCTATAGCATGTTGCTTCCGCTGTTTAGCATGCATGTAGTCCTGAGTTGTAGCTTCACCAAGTTGTCACCTCATTTTTAAGTATGCCTGGTGCTGCTCCTGGCATGCTTTTCTACACTCCTCATTGAATCAGGGTTGATCCCCTGGCTTGTTGGTAATGGTAGAATGAGGAATATGCCAGGCCATGAGGTTACAGATTGTGCTGGAATACAATTCTGCTGCTGCTGATGGCCCACAGCACCTCATGAATGCCCAGTTTTGATCTGCTAGATCTGTTCTGAATCTATCCCATTTAGCATGGTGGTAGTGCCACACAACACGTTGGATGGTATCCTCAGTGCGAAGACAGGACTGCATCTCCACGAGGACTGTGCGGTGGTCACTCCTACCAATACTGTCATGGACAGATGCATTTGCGACAGGTAGATTGGTGAGGACGCGGTCCAGTAAGTTTTTCCCACGTGTTGGTTCGCTGACCACCTGCCGCAGGCATCATCTATCTCATTGATGTTTATGGGATTCACTGGGCGTGAAATGGTTGCTGCGTTTCCCGGCATAACAGCTGTATTCCAAAGCAATTCCTTCTATATCAGGTGCTTTCGAATATCCTGAAAATCAAAGAATCATAGAATTTTACAGTACAGTAGGAGACCATTCAACCCATTGTGCAGATTCTTTGAAAGAGCGATCCAATTAGTCCCACTCCCCCGCTCTTTCCCCATAGTCCTGTAATGTTTCCTTTTCAAGTATATATCCAATTCCCTTTTGAAAGTTACTATTAATTCTGCTTCCATCACCCTTTCAGGTAATGCATTCCAGATCATAACAACTCGCTGCATAAAAAAAATGCTCCTCATCTCCCCTCTGGTTCTTTTGCCAATTACCTTAAATCTGTGTCCTGTAATTACCTATCCTCCTGCCACAGGAAACAATTTCTCCTTATTTACTCTATCAAAACCCCTCATAATTTTGAACACCTCTATTAAATATCCCCTTCGCCTTCTCTGCTTCAAGGAGAATAATCTCAACTTCTCTAATCTCTCCACATAATTGAAGACCCGCATTCCAATACTCCAGCTGAGGCCTATCCAGTGATATAGCACAACTTCCTTGCTTTTGTACTCCATGCCTTTATTTATAAAGCCAAGGATCCCATATGCTTTTTGAACAGCGTTATCAACTTATCCTGCCACCTTCAAAGACTTGTGTATGTGAACCCCCTGTTATAATCAGATAGCCATATCGTGAAGGATACAATACTAGAGCCTGGTCTTCAGTTGTTTCCAAGCTTTTATTCATAGAGATTCCCCCTTACACATGCACCACACCCTAGATAAGCTCTCCTATAAAAAGGATACAAGAGAGTCCCCAATTGATACCCACCACCTGAATACAATTAACACTCATTGACATAAATCATACAATTAACACCCCTGGGTCTCTTTGTTCCTGTATCCCCCTTTAAAATTGTACCATTTCGCTTTTATTGCCTCGCCTCATTCTTCCTCCCAAAATGCACCACTTTACATTTCTCTGCATCAAATTTCATCTGCCATGTGTCTGCCTATTTCACCAGTCTGTCTATGTCCTTCTGAAGTCTGTTACTATCCTCCTCACTGTTTACCACATTTCCGAGTTTTGTGTCATCTGCAAACTTTGCAATTGTATCCCCTATACCCAAGTCCACATCATTAATATATATCACAAAGAGCAGTGTTCCTAATACTGACCTGTGGAGGACACCATTGTATACTTCCCTCCAGTCTGAAAAACAACCGTTCAGCTAAGTTTCAATGCACAAACTTCCAACTACATCATTGTCCATGCTGGTAAACATGTCATTATTCATCGATTACACTGAAGCTGGAGAAAGTACAAAACGAGAAAAGCCATGACGGATAAGTGGAAGAAGTCCACTAGCTGCATCTGCAACACATTGCAGGAAGGAAGTTTCTCATGACCTGCAGAACACCCCAGAGACTGTGACAGCCTCGGAGAGCTTCTAAGTGCATTGGTGGCTTCTGGGGCGGCAGCTACTAGTGCGACAATAGATGCTTTGAACAGGATATTTTACAGGGCTTCAAGAGCTCAGTGGGGCTATTCAATCTGATGAAATCGATCAATAGTGCCTCAAAAACTGTGCTGAGCACCAGATGTCATTGTCTCTCTAGAGTGGCAAAGAACCTGTTTCCTGAATGCTCTGTCTTCACATGAAAGAGCTTCAGACTTGGGCATGGACCATGGGCTACTGCAAGTATGAGACTGCCTGACGCAGGTCCCTTTGGGACACCAGCTACCTTGAGACAAAAGTCACCTCAAGTTTCTAAGGCCCGAGCCACCTACCGCTCAAACTTCTCTCACTCTGGGAGCACTTCATAGGAGTAGATGATCAGGAACTAATGTAAGTTAGCTGAGACAAAGCATAGTCATGGTGTTAAGAAGTAGTTGTAGAAAGGGAGAATTGATTTTGTTGCCACTTCCTGATGAATATTATTTAAAGTAAATACAACTTGATCACATAGAATTGTGAGTTCATTTCTGTGCCTGCTTCCAACTTTTGGGTCTTGGATGATGGCAGGGGAAGTGTAGATTTCTGTCTTATAAAGGACTTTGGCACAAGCCAAAAATGACAGACTTTGTGTGGATGTTGGGCGAGGGGGGAAGAATAGGCAGCTATGAAGTGACTATTTGGTGAGTCAATCTTTATTTCTTGAAAGTTCAGGGCCTATCAGTTGTGCTCTTCTTGCTCTGGCTGCTGACTCTTATTCTACTTCATTTCCTCCTTGTGTTGTAGAGTGCCTAAGTAAGACCTTTTTCTGCTGACCCTGGTGAATAATGACTATGCAGAGGGAAGAGATACCTTTGGTACTCTAAGAGCCTCCAACCTAACCTCCACTTCATAACATCAAAATAAAGGTATCCTGATTGAGAAATCAATGTCGTGATTGTGAAACAGTACTTTGAGCAGAGCTGAGTAAAAGTCCTGACTTAACCGCCAAAGTACTAAAAAGATTATTATGCAGGCAAAGAACCAGCAACCTTCAGTAGCAGCACACAAAATGGCCTTCTCAGTGTGGTATCTGCCTTTGGGATACCATGTATCAGTTCTTATCACCACTGATATAGTGGCAGTAATTATTTGAGGTGGGAGTGGAGAGAAATGGGGTAGAGAGGTTAGCCACGCCCCTTGACCCTATTTAAATACCGCTTAGTAGGCTTCTGGCAGACCTTAACAGAAACTGTTTTTTTTTGGCAGGAGAATACAGGTGCAGTTTTTTTGCAGCAGATTTAAGGCTGTAGACTTTAGGAATGCATTTTACCCTGTTTCCCATTCCAAATCCACCTCAAAACAGGCAGTGATTCAGGGGAATCCAGGCCATTATTGATCTCTTCCCCAGGGTCCACAATATTACCAATTTTTTTAAAAAACAAGTAATTTATTTTGGATTTCTATGCATTTAGGATTAGTGTTTTTGTTAACTAAATATTGATCAATGATATTTGACCAGCCTTGAAGGTTTTACATCTGTCCACCAATAACGCAGACTAGTTGCAAAGAGCTCACGGAATTCTTCATCAATAAAACTGAGGCTATCTGCTTAGATGCGTTAATGTTCTCCAGACCTCTCCCTCCAGCCATGCCCAGCTCACTTCAACTTCCCTGTGTCGTTCAATATGGTCTACCAAACCATCCTCCTCCACTGCCTCCTTGTGGTCCTCCTCCATTAACATTTCTCTCGTGTGGTTCTATCCTACCACAGCCAGCACACCTCATGCAATGGCTTCTCCTCCAGAGGTCATCTCTACTTATGCCGTGGTTCCATCTTTGGTCCCTATTCTTCATCTGTGTGTTGGTTAACGGACAGAAAAGAGTAGGGGTAAACAGATCATTTTCAGGTGGCAGGCTGTAACTAGTGGGGTACCGCAAGGATCAGTGCTTGGGCCTCAGCTATTTACAATCTATATTAATGACTTGGATGAAGGGATCAAATGTAATGTATCCAGGTTTGTTGACGATACAAAGCTAGGTGGGAAAGTAAGCTGTGAGGAGGATTCAAGGGGGTGATTTTAGGAGGCAATTGTGGGTGCAATGGGGGCAGGGCAGCTCTGAAAATTGCGGAAAGCCCGCCGACTTCCGAGTTTCCGAGGGAACCACCTGTGTGCGCGGGCGACCCGAAAACGAAAGTCCTGCCGGCAATTAAAGCCGGCGGGATGACAGTTACAGAGCCAAATATACCTCATTGAGGTACTTAAGGCACTTTACCTGTGACAGATTA
This sequence comes from Heptranchias perlo, assembly GCF_035084215.1. Lineage (NCBI taxonomy): Eukaryota > Metazoa > Chordata > Chondrichthyes > Hexanchiformes > Hexanchidae > Heptranchias > Heptranchias perlo. The sequence continues at coordinate 26,648,651 of NC_090333.1, forward strand.
AGTACTTAGAAAGATTTTTTAACTCACCTGGACGGCTTGCCCACCGCTTCTGATTCACGCCTGGTCTGGATCAGGGAACAAGAAACTAATTAAATTAAATAAAAAACCATGGAAGGAAGTGAAAACACTAAACGAACCTACCTTTGCACCCTGCTCCGATGTCCGATGTCTCCCGCTCCGATGTCCCCCTCTTCACCCCCACCGATGTCCCCCTCTTCACCCTCCGATCTTCCCCCGATGTCCCCCTCTTAACCCCCCGATGTCCCCCTTTTCATCCCCCCGATCTTCCCTGATCTTACCCTCTCCCCCCCGATCTTCCCCTCTCCTCCCCCCGATCTTCCCCTCTCCCCCCCTCGATCTTCCCCTCTCCCCCCCCCGATCTTCCCCTCTCCTCCCATTTCCCCCCCTCGATCTTCCCCTCTCCCCCCCCTGATCTTCCCCTCTCCCCCCCGATCTTCCCCTCTCCCCCCCGATCTTCCCCTCTCCCCCCCGATCTTCCCCTCTCCTCCCCCCGATCTTCCCCTCTCCTCCCCCCGATCTTACCCTCTCCTTCCCTCGATCTTCCCCCTCCTCCCCCCGATCTTCCCCTCTCCCCCCCTCGATCTTCCCCTCTCCCCCCCGATCTTCCTCTCTCCTCCCCCCGATCTTCCCCTCTCTCCCCCTTGATCTTCCTCTCTCCCCCCACCTCCATTTCCGTTCCAGCGCCGGATCTTCCATTCTCCCCGACAACCCCCCACCTCCACTTCCAGTCCAGTGCCGGATCTTCCATTCTCCCCAACACCCCCCACCCCGGTCTTCCGTTCCAGTGCCAGATAATGTCTCGCTCTCTCTTTCTCGCCCCCCCAACATTGCAGCTCCTGACGGCAGCCAGCCTATCAATCAGGCTAGCTGCCGGGTGCGAGACCCCGAGAGGACGTTAACCACTATCAATCAACATGCGATTGCGTCGGAAACGGTAAGTTTTGTCATCCGAGTTTGCCACGCACATCACAGGATGCCACGATTTGCTGGTCGTAAGTCTCAAGTCTTTCCTGTCCAGTGGAAAAGCCTATGAGCCTGTGAGATAACTGAACATTTTTGTATTAAAAACCTGAAAATAACATAAAACTTGAACCTTAGGATTTTTCTGAGGTAAATTATGCAAATCATATGTATAAGGGGATGTTTATTTATGCAAGTTCTGTTTATTAAAGTAGCTATATATGTTGTTCCCACTCTCCTAGTAAATCTCCTCAATGTAAAGCACAAACGCCAACTTTTAGATTTTCCCAAATTGTTATTATATTCAAGAATTGTCTACATCATTTTACGTATATTGATAAATGAAACTTTAAACAATGTTATTTTTGAGGAACCAATCAAAACACACAGGGGGTTAAATTGATTAACCCCCGAAAACGGGAGCTGGGGTTGCAGTGCGCGATTAATGAATTGGATGAGTTACTGAACCTAACAGTGCAAGAGAACTGAATTGACTTAAAGCTGAAACTGAAGCAACCTAGCTTAAAAATGGTATCAATTAACCTGGCACAGGCACGATAGGCCCAATGGCCTCCTTCTATGCTGTTCATTCTATGATTCTAATTGGTAACTTTAACCCGTGTCCAGTCGTTGAGATGCAGGCAGCATGTAACATTCATGCTTACATGATTGCTGTGTGCAACCAGCCCTACCTGCGCTGTTGAGTGGCTGCTCACCAACAGGGGGCCCAGATATCACGAGTGACTAGTACCACTTAAAGGCATCCTGCACCTCTTAAAAGGGAGGTGCGCTGTGGCTGCAGGAAGTGGTGGAAGTCAATGTTGAAGTGAATCTGTGCTGCAATCTAGTGAAGCCTGGTGATGACGGGAACTCTGGAACTTTTAACGAGCAACAACTTGGCTGCTCAAAGTTTGCGGACTCTTATGTTTTCAAAATATAAGATACAGGTCTGAATGGAGTCTGAACGGACATCAGAAATCGCACACGTGAAACACAGATGCAGGTCCCGTCCTTATGTTTACAAACTGTTGAGTTCTTTCAAAATGTTGAATAAAGGTTGCGTACTACTAAATCCCACATCCTCCAATCTGCACGCCAGACCTCGCCAATCTGCTGATATGAGTTTGTACAGGGCCTGCGAGAGTGCATGCACCAAGGTTTTCTGATGATGCACTAGAGGCCTTGTTGCAAGAGGTGGATAGAAGGAGGGTCATCCTATATCCGCGGTGGGGGGAGGGGGGCAAGAGGCCCTCCAGACATATGCTCTCGAGGTAGTGGGAGGCAGTAGGGGACGAGGTCAATGCCAGGAGCATAGCACCACAAACATAGATGCAGTGCAAGAAGAAGTGCAATGCTTTGACATGAGTGGTCAAGGTGAGTGAGTTCAACTGTCAAGTGGCGTATCCTACCAGCTGCACCACTAGCCGCATCCACTGCTCTACACACTACACCCCCCATCACCCACATACCAACAAATTCTTTCAATCAGTACTCAACTCTTCCAACCAGATGCTTCATCTCACCCTCACACATTACCACTGTTGCAAGCCACACACCCACAACTCACAGGTCACGCACAATGGCAGCTATTCAACCATGACAGCCACATCACCCAAACATCTTGCAGGACACTCACCGACAGACGTCCTGCTTTCTTGCAGGAGAAAGAGGCGCATACAGGAGGCAGTAAGTGGCAGTGACTCCATGGAACGTGAACCTGCTGTCCTCTCTCAGGATGACCACATTCCTGTCCCACCCCTGCCACTCTGCCAGTGCCCTTACTGTTGCCTGTCAGCTAGCCAGCCCACTCCCTGTAGAATATTGAAACTTCATTATGGGAACATAGGAACGGGAGTAGGTCATTTAGCCCCTCAAGCCTGTTCTGCCATTCAATAAGATCATGGCTGATCTGTGGCCTAACTCCATATGCCCACCTTAGCTCCTTATCCCTTGTAAGAAATATGATTTCTAGAACAAATCATAATTATGTATCCCATATTGCAAAGCTTCAGATATTTGGCTAAAAAGCGAAACGCAGACCTTGCGTCTGTGAGAATACAAAGGGAGCCAACATCCCACAGGAAATGATATGTCTGACATCAGGCAATTGAGAATAATTGATTGAGAATATTGCAGAAACAATAAAACTGTGAAACAGACACATTGAAGACCAATTGTCAGAAACAGATAACAAAACGTCCCAAGGCATAATCAAAGACTCAGGATCTGGACAAAGACTAATCCTGTTATATTAATTGCAGGAGCTTCGTTCAGATAATTAGGTAACTTTCATGATTGGCATATACAGGATGAGACATCTTAAATGTCTGCATCCGAACAGTCCAAATACACAGAAAGATAAGGACATTTCCCTCCCCTATAAGATAGATAGAATGGACAACAGTTAACACCATAGAATGGATAAAGATGTCTGGAACAATGGGCACCCTGGGGGGCAGCGGGGGGGGGGGGGGGGGCGGGGGTTGGGGGAGGATGCCCAGGACAGATGACATCATGGGACTAATGTTGTTAAGCTACCAGAAGCAAATATGCTTCAGAAAGATTTTTAAACTGGAACACTGTCCCACTACAGTTAGAAGCAGCTTCTGGGGCGATGGAGGCCCACACACCGTACGATACCAGGCCTGATTAGCTTGAAACTTCCTAGGACAGGTTGTACCATCCTTGTTTATTTGCTATAACTGTATTAGAACATTGTTACATGAATACTTGTTGTTTGGTATAGCCGCATTAGAACATTGTTCTTGTGTCTATAATAAAGCTTGAATGTTCAGTCACACTCGGGCCCGAATCATTGTGGAAATTATTATTAAGAAGGATTAACAACCCTTGATAGCATTAATAATAGCATATTTCCAACATTTCTGGCACCCCTGGGTGGCCCCGAGTTTTAAGTGATTGTAATACATGAGATTTATTATAAGACGACTCCGTGGTAATTGGACCTCTGGAGGATCGTATGGTTGGAACCAAAAAGCCGTGACCGATTCCTCGGTAGAGATATATATATATATATCTGTCTACGGAAACCATGGAAAAGATGCAAAATGGTTTGGTGTTGACACTTCAGAAATATGTCGACGGTAAATTATGAACAACCCTGGTAAAAGATATTGATGGTATAGAAAACCTGGAGGTCCTGGTACGGATCCTCACTAAGGAAAGGAAACTTAAGAAAGGTCGCAGGAAAGCTGCACTCTCACTTTGGCAAACTACAGATAAGCAAGTTAAAGTCAGAATCAAGTAAACATGATGTAACCAAAAGGCAAATTAGTACTGATAATAATGGGAGTGGGTCCCCCGGAAGGAGATACACGATAAGGATTTGGCTGAGGCAGCTTATGAGTATGAGAACAGGCAGGGGAAAGAAAGAGAGAGAGAGCCACTGAACGAGGGAGAAATTTACCGAGATGCCAAGACTAGTATGATGCCAATAAAGGCACTTAAGCTGAGTGGGACAGGGGAGCCTATAGGGGAAAGAACAATTGCATATGATAGCTGGCAGTTAAAAGAGTTGGTGCATGACATCCCGACAAGAAAGGTCCAAGACGATCCTGGTACCAGCCTAGCTATGATCAAGCAAGCCTCCAATCTACACCAATGTGATAACATGGAAAAGAAAAAGTTATTACATCATGTATGTCACCCTGAGGTATATAAGGCACTACCAGGAGACCTTAAAAATGGGAAAGGTACCTGGGAGAAAGCTAAAGGGATGGTATAGAAAGCCACGGGGCTTTCAAACCGGAAAGCTTTGGAAGGGTTGCTAGACTGTAGGCAAGAAAATAACGAAAACCCACAGGCTTTTGCAAACAGGATATGGAACCATTATAAAGGTGCCTTCCCGGCGGAAAACTGTAATGGTTTGGACCGCCCCGGCACAAGGCAGTTGGTCCAGTGTCTCCGAAGGGCATTAAATGATAAATATGGGACCATTAATGACATTTATAATCCAATGGTAGCAGCCCATGATGAGGCATGGGTAATGGGGTGGGTGAAACGCAAATAGGAACACTGTAAGGCAAGGACGGCCAAGATACATGCGGTACAACCCTAGAGAGACCCAATGGCCCCACCCTGGAGGAATGAGGGAGGATCCCAGTACCGTCCTGCTCCATCGGCCCCAACTAGAGACCAGTCAAGACCAGAATGTCGGTGTTGCGGCCAGGCAGGTCATTTCTCCTGGCAAAGTCCTAAGAAGGTGGCGGGCGTAGCTTGCTCAAACGGAAATAGTAAGGAAGGGAAGTCAGAGGTAGAACACTTGAGGAAAAAGGTGGAACAACTGGAAAGATATATGGGTAATTCTGGAATAGGTGGACGGATAGATAGCACCCAGCCGTTGAATACGGATAATCACGGCCAGCATACAAGTTGACAATCTTTGGCCTCGCCGGTAGAGGGATCTATTAGTCAATTACGTATGGACCCCCATGGTAGACCCCATGTAGAGGCATGGCTAGGAGGCCATCTCAGAGTATTCCTAGTCAATACTGGAGCATCTCACATGTGCCTGTGGAGAGACATACCAAAACAGTTTGATTTTAAGGGATTTATAGAATTAGGTGGATTTGGAGGAGGTGGGGAGAAAGGGGAAATAGTGGAAACGGGCTTAACCATAGGAAATATGACTACGCATCATAATATAGTGCATACTAGAATGCAAGGAGAGACAAAGGATGGTATATTGGGAGTGGGCTGGCTAGATAGCCATGACATTATGGTGGATATGGTTAACTTCCGTCTGTGGCAAGTGGAAAACAAGTTATCACACATGAAGGGAAGATCTGGTCTGTGGGGACAAAACAAATGTATAACCTGGGGTGTCCTTTTACAAAATGAATGGGTGGACATTGAGACCACATTGAGGAATGCAGGTTGCTGGGCTACACATAAGAACATGTCCGGTAGGGTGGATCGCGAGGTCCAGATATCAGGCCCCGATCCCCCGCGGCCAGCTAGGTAATACCGCTTCCCAAGGGAGGCGGAAGGGGCAGTGTGGACCATAGTACACTCCCTAGTTGAGCAGGGCGTGCCACGCAAAATGGCCAGCACCTGCAATTCCCCAATCTGGCCAGTCAGAAAACCTGATGGTACATGGCGTTTGACCACAGATTACAGGAAGTTCTTACCCTATTGTATACGGAAATTGTCTGGTGGACGCATATATCCAGCGGACATCAGAAGGGAGATGGCCTGATTCAGAGGCTACTCCAGAATATGTGGTGGCCTGCAATGGGCAATGTTGTTGGGGAAGTGGTAAACCAATGTATCACTTGTGCCCAATATGACTCCGGTCCAAAAATTGAAGGTCGTGTCCCATTATCGACAAATTAAGTCCACAGGTATACAAAATACACTGTCAAGGCCCTACCCATCAACCCCAGGATCGTTGGGTTCGTACAAATCAGCTAAAACAGTACAACAGACCCGAACTTAAGGGTAGTGTGGCCAGCGTGAGATTTATAACAATAGAGAGTGCGGTTTACTTGTACTTCTTTCAATTTAGTATACTGTATTCGCTACGCACAATGCAGTCTCCTCTACACTGTACTCAGATCAAGGACAAATGGATGTGTCGGTGCAATATCACCCAGAACAGTGTCCCAGCTTGTCGTTTCACCCTAGATGAGCACTCCCCCAACTGTACTGTTAGAATTAGAAGATGGAAATCAGGACAGGCAAAGCACGGATACATGGGAAGAGGTCGTTACTGTGTGACATCAGACTTTGCTTACCGCCATGGGAAACAGGAGTGCCCTGTATTAACCTCATCATTTTGCTTTACCCGAGTTACCCACGAGACTTGTGAGTTCAGTCCTGATCTCAGTGAACATTCATAATGCTACGGAAATTCAGGTGGAAATCAGTTTAAGAGAAGAAGCTCAGAAGGTGATTATACAATTCGGACATCCGATTCCACCACTGCCCCTGAATCTTAAAACTGTACTCGCCCGGACAGTCACCTCAGTGCATCACCTAATTGACCTACAACAACAAAATGCGGCCTTAGAAAGAGAAATAGGTCAGCTAGGGGAACCTAAATGGTGGGAAATAGTATATAACATAGTTCAACATCCTTGGGCCAGAATTCTCTCACAGGTTTTAATCCTTGCTCAATTTGTTCTGCTTATAATGGTTGTTATAATGTTTTGTGTAGTATTTTCAATGTATAAAAAGCTGAAGATGTGAATTTCTCTGTCCATCCGTGGACAAGAATGGTGATACAACTATTAGTTATTTTTCAATGCTGTGTATTGTGGCTAGTAATTATGTTGTACATATTGATTGGGTGGGCCCTTAATGTCAAAAGGGGCTCGCTGAAGCAATATGTGTACATATATGTCTATCTGTGTTTATGTGAACATAATATTGATAAAATGTAAACCCAAGGTAATCTTAGGTAAGACCAAGACGAATGTTCAGGGGAGATAAGGTGAAATGTGACCCAGAGTGGTTGCACTCAGGGTCAAAAGGAGGGAGATGTAAGAAATACAATTTCTAGACCAAATCATAGTTATGTATCCCATCCTGCAAAGCTTCAGACATTTGGCTAAAAAGCGAAGCGCAGGCCTTGAGTCTGTGAGAATACAATTGGAGCCAGCATCCCACAAGAAATGATATGCCAGACTAATCCCGTTATGTTAATTGCAGGAGCTTTGTTCAGATAATTCGGTAACTTTCATGAGTATTTAACTGGCTGTAAAGCACTTTGAGATTTCCTGAGACAGGCTTTTTTTTTTAAAACTTACCTTTCACGTTTGATGCAAGTGCGGCAACAAAATCTGCCTGCAACACTCTTGAATTATTTAGTAGCTCTATCACTAACACTTTGAAGAAGCAAACAGTCACAAAGATTATCAACTTAAGCATCTATTTTTATTTTGTATATTTCTATTCAGTTTTTGGGAATAACTTGTTTAAACATTGAGTGCTATATTACCATCCAGAAAACTGACTGTAAGGAGTTGCTGAGACCAATGACGGAAGATAATTACCCCACCATCATTTGTGAAAGTCAAAAAAGCAGAACTGTTGGTGTAATTGTAAATGTAAGTACTAATCTAGCTCATTGACACTGTAAGATGTATTCTTTAAAATCGTCCTTAGAGCAAGGCTCACTCTTTAAGTAACTGAGCATCAGGCACGGGTGACTACTGAGCACTGTGGTTATTATACGAATTATCACTCTGTTCCAGAGACAGCTAAGTTAGTTTCTTCATACCGACGAGTCTTTCCACCTCCCTCATGAAACAAAGACAGAGTTCATCGTGCCAGGGTAAAGCCGCACACTGCACAGCTAAAGGAAGACCAACACCTCCCGATACAGCCTGAAATACGAGGAAACCAAAGGTATTAGTACTAGGAGAAGCAGTTTACTGAATTAGGTTTTATGATTCTCCACTCAAATTCACATTTGTTTTAATTTAAGTCAACATGGGCGACTTTCGTGACAAACTAATACCGCAAATTCTGTTTAGTACAATAATGTTAGAGTTTAACCTGCTTATCACCAAAATGTTGCACATTATATCTTTATCGTGTGACTTTATATGCTTTGTATCCTAATCTGCGTATTTCATAATTTCAGTTTTTTTAAACCTACACAGTCCTGTTTCTTTTTCTTTTGTTTCATCAAACTGATAGGGAAAAAGAGGTAGCTCACTCCCACGGGTATTTTATAAACAGAGGCTCAGATATATACAAGGGCTGCTTCATTTCATTTGTCCTTCAGTTTCCACCTTTCTTCATGAAGAAGGCGCTTCAGCGCCATTCGGAGTTTCCCTTACAAGGTCTCGTTTGGGCACTACAAGAGAAAATTAGGGTGATAATCTACATCTTATCGCTTTACGGCACAACATGTTGGAAAACCCTTGCCCTGCATTACCAAAGCCTGCTCTATCACACAGTTTTAGATCATAATATTGGCTCAGAAATTGCTTCTAAAATAACGGTGAGATCAACAGCGCTCACTGTTATTAGTGGTGAAATTGAAGAGCATGTTCTGGCATTTGCACATGCCAGTGAAACCCGGAAATCTGGAACTTGCGCTTCCTGGTTCACCAGCGATATGACAGACTCACATCAAAGGGACCTCGCTGGCTGAAATCAATGGACTAGCGCCAACTTGCTCTCCTGCCCAGCTGGAAACTAAGGTACGCTCAAAAATATCAGATCTAAACTGAGATTTAACAGCGTGGTAAGTCTTAACGGCTACCAAACAACCTCTCTGGCACTGAAAATTTAATTTTAAAAATGTGGAGTCTCATTAATTGTGATTTTAAGAGTTGTTGGAAATTTTTTTTAAAAATTTAATTTTAATTTTTTTCTGTCTCTTTTATCTCTTTCTTTTAATTCGATATTTCTTACCCTCCCTTTATTTTGTTGTCTCTACCTGTTTTTACAAGGTTTTTAATTTTTTACCTTTCCCTTCCTGGTTTTGACTTACTGACTCTTCGTGGTTTGTCAAAAAAGCTGCAATCTGATTGGTCGAGGGGAGAGAGCGCTCCTCTCGTCACTCATGTGGTCCTCGCTCCGCTGGACTCTTTTGAGCTTTGAATTAGAGGAACTTCACACAGTAAAGACCGCGATAAGTTTGTGGGTGAGAATAAATCTATGGAGCGGCGAATGCCGTTCATTTGCTGCTCGGAGCAATTTCTTGGCCAATATCGAAGAATGCTTAAATGCCAAACAATTTTACTCATCTCTATAGTTCATTATCTTATATCCCAATGTAATCCATTCTATCTTATACTACATGCAGACGCTGCGACAACGGATGAACGGACACCGCGCAACAATCGCCAAACAGGAGGGTTCCCTCCCAGTCGGGGAACACTTCAGCAGTCATGGACATTCATCCACCGACCTTCGGGTAAGCGTACTCCAAGGCGGCCTTCGAGACACACGACAACGCAAAATCGTCGAGCAGAAATTGATAGCCAAGTTCCGCACCCATGAGGACGGCCTCAACCGGGATCTTGGGTTCATGTCACGCTACACGTTACCCCACCAGCGAACAAATGTTATCTGTTTTTAATATAATGGGTCATTTGCTGGCTCTCTCTGCCTTCCGGATGTTTCTGCCTCTCTCTGTTTTTTTTCTCTGTTTTTTTTCCCTGTTCGTTTTTTTGTTGAATGTGTATTCGGGGGTTCTGCAGGTGACACCTCTCTGTCTGAACACGGTGATTGCCTTGGCAACGGGCAGTTGCAGGGGCAGTCTGTAAACACCATGTATTGTTCTATATGTATAAATGCGTAGGCTTCAAGGAGCTCTTGAAACATTTGCCTGAGGAAGGAGGAAGTCTCCGAAAGCTTGTGAATTTAAAATAAAATTGCTGGACTATAACTTGGTGTTGTAAAATTGTTTACAATTATACTACACCCACATTTGATGGGATATAAAGAGGATATGTGAGTGGTGATAATGAAAGTCCACATGGCTGCATACCCCATGAGCAACAACATCCTTTTAAGCCAACTAACAAAACAATTAGGGTTAGCTGCTGGCACTAAATCTCATGGACACTGTAGCCAATCTGGTGCCTCACAAAAGTAAAACATCTTTTATATAGGATGGAGAAAGATGCATTCATCCAATACTCAGTGTCATGCCCCCTTGTCGACTGACTACACACAAGTGACAAAGAGCACCACTGTTTGCTCGACTTCAGCATAACTGGCATTTCTGGCACCCCGTGATCAGCTGACAGGAGCTGTAATTCATAACGGAAATAATTGTAAACAATTTTACAACACCAAGTTATAGTCCAACAATTTTATTTTAAAATCCACAAGCTTTCGGAGGCTTCCTCCTTCCTCAGGTGAATGTGGAAATGAAATCCTCGAACCTATCGCATTGATAAAATCACAGAACAATGCCTGGTGATTACAGATAGTCTTTTCAACTGCCCGTTGCCAAGGCAACCAAAGTGTTCCGACAGATAGGTGTTATCTACAGGGCCACCGGATATACAAACGGCCAGAACTAAAAAAACAGATGATGTGGAGATGCCAATTAAAAAAAAAGAGCGAGAGAGGCAGAAACATAGAAACATCCGGAAGGAAAAGACAGCAATTGACCCGTTATATTAAAAACAGATAACATTTGTTCGCTGGTGGGGTAACGTGTAGCGTGACATGAACCCAAGATCCCGGTTGAGGCCGTCCTCATGGGTGCGGAACTTGGCTATCAATTTCTGCTCGACGATTTTGCGTTGTCGAGTGTCTCGAAGGCCGCCTTGGAGTACGCTTACCCGAAGGTCGGTGGCTGAATGTCCTTGACTGCTGAAGTGTTCCCCAACTGGGAGGGAACCCTCCTGTCTGGCGATTGTTGCGCGGTGTCCGTTCATCCGTTGTCGCAGCATTTGCATGGTCTCGCCAATGTACCATGCTCTGGGGCATCCTTTCCTGCAACGTATGAGGTAGACAACGTTGGCCGAGTCACAGGAGTATGAACCATGCACCTGGTGGGTGGTGTCCTCTCGTGTGATGGTGGTATCTGTGTCGATCACCACCCACCAGGTGCATGGTTCATACTCCTGTGACTCGGCCAACGTTGTCTAGCCACATCTGCCGATGGATGTCTAAATAAGTTATGTAACAAATATGACCTTGGATTGTGAGATGAGATCAACTGCTGATGTTACTGGGTTGACAGGTAGCTGAGGCCTTATAGCTGTGACTTTCTAGTTTAGGATGAGTAATCCATTGCTTTCACCACTACTGGGCCATCAAAGAACTGTGACCTTTTGAACCTGATTAACTTAATGTTATGCTGAAATAAAGAAACAACTTACATTTATATAACATCTTTCATGTCCTCAGAATGTCCCAAAGAGCCTCACAGCCAATGAAGTAGTTTTGAAGTGTAGTCACTCTTGTAATGTATGGAAATGCAGCAACCAATTTGAGGACAGCAAGGTCCCACAAACAATATTGAGATGAATAAGATAATTTGTTTTAGTATTGTTGGTTGAGGGATAAATATTGGCCAGGATACTGGGAGAATTCCCCAGGTTTTCTCTGGATCTTTTATGCCCACCTGAACAGGCAGACGGGGCTTCAGTTTAATGTTTCATCCGAAAGGCCACACCTCCAATTATGCAGCACTCTCTCAGTTTCACGTTTTTCTTGTAGATTATTGAATTCTTTGAAGAAGTAACAGAAAGTGTAGACAAGGGTAATGCAGTAGATGTTATATATTTGGATTTTCAAAAGGCCTTCGATAAGATACCGCATTGTAGACTCATGACTAAGGTCAGAGCATGTGGAGTCAGGGGACAGGTAGCAGAATGGATAGCAAGCTGGCTACAAAACAGAAAACAGAGAGTAGGCGATAAGGGTTCCTAATCAGTCTGACAAAAGGTGGGAAATGGTATCCCACAGGGATCAGTGCTGAGACCACTATTGTTCACAATTTACATTAACGATTTGGACTCAGGAATCAGAAATACAATTTCAAAATTTGCGGACGACACCAAATTGGGAGGTGTAGTTAATACAAAGGAAGAATGTATGAAAATGCAAGAAGACATTAATAAACTTGCAGAATGGGTGTGTAATTGGCAAATGAATTTCAATATAGTTAAATGTAAGGTGGTGCATTTTGGTAGGAAGAATAAGGAGGCCACGTACTGCTTGGATAATAGAGTCTAAATGGGTTAGAGGAGTACAGATACACAAATCACTAAAAGTAGCGACACAGGTTAATAAGGCCATAGAAAAGGCAAACCAAGCACTGGGGTTCATTTCTAGAGGGATAGAATTGAAAAGCAGAGCAGTTATGTTAAACTTGTATAGAACTTCGGTTAGACCACACTTGGAGTAGTGTGCACAGTTCTGGTCTCCATATTATAAAAAGGATATTGAGGCATTGGAGAAGGTGCAAAAAGATTCACAGGGATGATACCAGAACTGAGAGGATATACTTATCAGGAAAGGCTAAACAGGCTGGGGCTCTTTTCTCTAGGAAAGAGAAGGCCACCAGTGCCAATTGATCAGCATGAGGGCAGAGCTGAAGGTGGCATTTACATTGTGCACATCCAGAAAGATGGCACCCTGAAGCTCTCAGAAGCCAGTTATCAACATTCGCTTGCTACAGATCCCCAAGATCTGAAAGCCAGTGGTCAACGCCTCAACATAAGAGTCACTAACTGATCTGGAGGCCTCTTGGTTCGGGGGGGAAATGGATGCAGAGGTTGCTGGAACTGCCACTCGCTCCAAGTAGCGCTACATCGTTTCAAATCCATCTTGCATATTGGCACTTTAATGACATTGGTCTCCACAGTGACTCCTGTCATCTGTCTCACATTCTCAGAAATGATCCTCAGTGCCTCCATAAGCGCAATGCTCATTCAGTATCCTTCTCATTAATGCAGGACCACTGAGATCTGATTCCAGATGCTCCTGAGCTAGGGGATGATTTCTGTGGTATTTCCACTCCCCACTAGGAGAATCCACTGGCGCCTGTGATTCCCCTGGCACCCTCATGTTCTGTGACTCACCCAGTAACAAGCCGTTATCGTAACTATCTAGATCGCCCAGATGTTTTTTTCTGGGCTGCTGACAGAGAGAATGGGTGAATGATGGTTTGAGTGATGAGAAGGTTGATGGGGCGAAGATGGCAAGGTGCTGTTCGTCTTCAACTTTCTCCTCCTCTTCGGCATCTTACTATGGTTACATAGGAAAAATATATTTTTTATAATTTATTTGTAATATTATTAAGACGGGGCATTTGGGGAGGCATGCTGATAGACATCTTTCCAAGAAGGAGAGTTAATTTCAATGTTGAAATTTCAGCTGCTTACTGATAATGGTAGATGTGTAACATCTGATCCATATATCACCATGAGGATTAATGCAATGGGTGTCACTGACATTTAAATACAGTTCACTTAACACACATATAGGTCACAGGTATCTTAGCTTTGCTGTTCTGGTGAAGTTAAGTTTCTTTTGACACTGCAGAAGAGATTTGGGTGTGATCACTGAGACATTGAGTGCCATTCAATCTCCTTCCACATTTCCTTGGATTCCCGTGGAGAGGTCTCCTGCTCCCAACCCCAAACAGTCGGTCCCTGCTGCTTCAAATCTCTTCTGGCAAAATATCGACTTCAAACATCCTGAAGTTGAATGCTCTCATTTTCATGCTTCTTCTTTCAGTGATACCATTGCCCCTTTAAGCAGCATATTGTTTATATCCCGCTGCTACATCAGAATTCTACCTCTCTGTTGCTATTTTCCTCTCCCTGCAACCCCCTCCCCCACGATGGCTTCCAGTCAGGGTGTTTGTTGGACCAAGTTCTTACTTCAGCACAAGATAGGCCACCCAACATAACTGTGGCATTGCAGATGGCTAGATTTGCACTGCCTGCCCAACCCCGAATATTTCTGATGCAGTCAATGCCATAGTAAAGTAGCAGATGGAAGTCCCACCCCATTAAGCAACCAAACCCTTGGAATTTCGAGGCTATTAATATTATGAGGCTTTATGCAGCAAAACAAGCTGGGCCATTTTCTGTGAGTAAACCTGGTTTTTAATCCCACATCTACTGTGACAGAAAGAACAGAAATCAATACCGTAATGCAACACAGACAAAAATGCTTCATTTTTGTCACACTGACCTTCTTGAAAGTTTTGTCCCAGAAATCATTATTGTAACCTGTATAATTTTTCAGCTCTTCCTCATCCTCCTCTGTTACCGTGGTAACTGGCACAACACCCGCAGGAAAATTTAACAAATTGAAAATAATTGTGTAGCTAGTTGCAGCTGTTGGGAAAAATATTTTTGAATAATTTATTTGTAATTTTATTTTTCTGTCTTATACCCCTGTATAATAAAAATAAGGTACTGTATTCTCTGTATTTTTGATAATATCCATAAGCAAGGCCACTGATCTGCAGTTTTCAAGGAAAAATGGACAGAATCGTAAAATACAATACCCTAAACATGGTTAAGAATCCATGCAATAAAAACAGAATTTGACTTATCCAGTCACCGTAAAACGTAAAACTCTGTACGTAGGGTATAGTCCATCCCTGTACACTAGTAGTTTTTAAACCTTTCTTTCTGTGTGGGAGACTCCTACAAATACTGTTACACTCCCAAGGATGGGCTGCAACTATTGACGCACTCCTGATGACCCTCTGTCCTAACTGCCAACAAACAGTGTCAGCTACCCAAAGAATAAGGGTTGCAGAAAACATTTTAACAGTACACAGCAACAGAAGTAATGTGCTGGTCAGTCTGCAAAAGCAAAAAATATAGAATACAATGTTCTCAAGACACTGGATTCATGATGGTATGAACGGCCATTGACAGAAATCTAATGGCCTTGTGGACCCCTTAGGATCCATTCAGCTCCATAGAATCCCATCTCAGCACCTGCACTGCATGGTATACACACAGGATATTGTAATAATGTCTAAAATATTGTATATTATCTATTATATTATCATTTCTAAAATGTATGTGCTAATAAACCTCATGTTCTGGAATCAGATTCCATTATATTTCTATAATTCTGCACCTTCAATGTATGCTTCTTCATCGTTAATGACAGCCTCCTAATTTACAAAGTGCATCTCATCCTAATGTGACTTTTCCCATTTATTCTCAAACAAAAATAAGAATAATTCTTTACATCTTGATAACAGATGTTTATTTGGTGGACTGGCATTGGTTTTTAGTTCACGTGGTGAATGAAATACCAACTTAGGCTTGTACCTACGATCATCCAGTACTAATGTGTGTGACTGATCTGATTTTCATCCATGTGAATTAATACTATCGGTGAATGTGAAACTGTAGTTGTTTCTCTGGTATAATTCTACCTTGTAGGTGCTTATGAAGGAGCTAATCCTGAATTGTTACCTACCTGTCAGTTTTCCAGCATATCCAATATTGAAAGCAGGACCTAATGATGGGCAGAGTAGGACGTCAATGTTCTGCTGTCTCCATGCATTCATATATTGCTCACGGTAGGCCTGCACAAAATACAAGAACTCGGCCTCATTAATGATGACAGTTTATTCTGAATTTAACCGCTCAAGAGGCAAGTGTTTGAGAAGTGGAAGACAGCAGCTAAATTCTAGTCTGGTACCTCTCAACAAATATAGCATCACCCCCACTCCAATATCGTCAGAGTCAGAGCTGCCTTGGCTCTGTGAACTTCTGATAAACTCATGGTTCGATATATTTTTGGCTGTATTCTATAAATTCCTGACTAGCTCTGCATGTTAGAGGTTGAGTGCCAATTCTGTATTTTATAAGCCAGAAGCAGTTACATTTCAGGAACTATGCTACAAAGCAGCTATTTTGAGCACAAGGAAAATTCACTCTGCTTAAAAACTGATGAGAGATTGGAATATGCCTATTATTGAGTGAGTTTCACTGTATTCAAGTTCACTTCATGTAGATTCCACTATATCTGGGGAAAAGAGAGCTGTTCCTTTGGGACGGACTACACCTGAACCATGCTGGGACCAGAGTGCTAGCGAATCGAATAACTAGGGAGGTAAATAGGGCTTTAAACTAAATGGGGGGGAGGGTCCCGGTGGAGAGAAATCTAGAATGCTAAAGAGAAAAGACAAGGAAGCAGTGCAGGAAAGTGATTGGGGTAAGGATAACCAGATTGTGTCAGGAAGGGACAGTGAACAAACAAAAGAGTGCACTAACAAATAGGGTCCAGGTACGAAAAT
The DNA here is from genome assembly GCF_035084215.1 of Heptranchias perlo. Lineage (NCBI taxonomy): Eukaryota > Metazoa > Chordata > Chondrichthyes > Hexanchiformes > Hexanchidae > Heptranchias > Heptranchias perlo. Next base: position 26,665,353 of record NC_090333.1, read on the forward strand.
TTGTAATAAGACAAATAGGGCCATTGTACAAAAAAATGTTAAGGTGTCTAAAAATGTTAAAAAGACAAATCTAAAGGCACTATCTGAATGCACGAAGCATTCGTAATAAAGTAGATGAATTAACAGCGCAAATAGATGTAAACGGTTACGATATAATAACAATTGCAGAAACATGGCTGCAGGGTGACCAAGGCTGGGAGCTGAATATCCAAGGGTATTTGATATTTAGGAAGGACAGGCAAAAAGGAAAAGGAGGTGGGATGGCGTTGTTAGTAAAGGATGAAATCAGAGCAATAGTGAGAAAGGATATTGGCTCAGAAAATGAATCAGTCTGGGTGGAGTTAAGAAGCACCAACGGGCAGAAAACACTGGTGGGAGTTGTCTATAGGCCTCCAAACAGTAAATCTAAACAAAGGAAACTACGAAGATATGAGGAGTGAATTCGCTATGATAGATTGGGAAGCTTCATTAAAAGGCATGACGTGCAAAGGCAATGGCTAACATTTAAGGAATGAATGCATGAATTGCAACAGTTATACATTCATTTCTGGCGCAAAAACACAAAAGGAAAAGTGGCCCAACCATGGCTAACAAAAGAAATTAAGGATAGTATTAGATCCAAAGAGGAGTCATATAAAGTTGCCAGAAAAAGTAGCAAGCCTGAGGATTGGGAGCAGTTTAGAATTCAGCAAAAAAGCACCAAGAGATTGATTAAGAGGGGAAAAATAGAGTATGAGAGTAAACTTGCAAGGAACATAAAACTGTAAAAGCTTCTACAAGTATGTAAAAAGAAAAAGATTAGTGAAGACAAATGTAGGTCCCTTACAGTCAGAAACGGGAGAATTTATAATTGGGAACAAGGAAATGGCAGAGCAATTAAACAAATACTTTGGTTCTGTCTTCACAGAAGAGGACACCAATAACTTCCCAGAAATGCTAGGGAACCAAGGGTCTAGTGAGAAGGAGGGATTAAAGGAAATTAGTATTAGTAAAAAAATAGTGCTGGAAAAATTAATGGGACTGAAAGCCGATAAATCCCCAGGGCCTAATGATCTGCATCCCAGAGTACTAAAAGAGGTAGCCATGGAAATAGTGGATGCATTAGTTGTCATCTTTCAAAATTCTATAGATTATGGAACAGTTCCTGCAGATTGGAGGGTGGCAAATGTAACCCCACTATTTAAAAAATGAGGGAGAGAGAAAACAGGGAACTACAGACCTGTTAGCCTAACATCAGTAGTAGGGAAAATGCTAGAGTCTATTATAAAGGATGTGATAACAAGACACTTAGAAAATATCAATGGGATTAGACAAAGTCAACATGGATTTATGAAAGGGAAATCGTGCTTGACAAACCTACTGGAGTTTTCTGAGGATGTAACTGGTAGAATAGATAAGGGAGAAGCAGTGGATGTGATGTATTTGGATTTTCAGAAGGCCTTTGATAAAGTCCCACATAAGAGGTTAGTGTGCAAAATTAAAGCATATGAGATTGGGGGTATTATATACTGGCATGGATTGAAAATTGGTTAACAGACAGAAAACAGAGAGTAGGAATAAATGGATCTTTTTTGGCATGGCAGGCAGTGACTAGTGGGGTACCGCAGGGATCAGTGCTTGGGCCTCAGCTATTCACAATATATATCAATGATTTGGATGAGGGAACCAAATGTAATATTTTCAAGTTGCTGACAGCACAAAACTAGGTGGGATCGTGAGTTGTGAGGAGGATGCAAAGAGGCTTCAAAGCGATTTAGACAAGTTGAGTGAGTGGGCAAATACATGGCAGATGCAATATAACGTGGATGAATGTGAAGTTATCCACTTTGGAAGGAGAAACAGAAAGGCAGAGTATTATTTAAATAGTGATAGATTGGGAAATGTTGATGTTCAAAGGGACCTGGGTGTCCTTGTACACCAGTCATTGAAAGCAAACATGCAGGTGTAGCAAGCAGTTCGGAAAGCAAATGGTATGTTGGCCATCATTACAAGAGGATTTGAGTATAGGAGCAAGGATAACTTACTACAGTTATACAGGGCCTTGGTGAGACCACACCTGAAGTATTGTGTGCAGTTTTGGTCTCCTTACCTAAGAAAGGATATACTTGCCATTGAGGGAGTGCAGCGAAGGTTCACCAGACTGATTCCTGGGATGGCAGGACTGTCGTATGAGGAGAGATTGGGTCGACTCGGCCTGTATTCACTCGAGTTTAGAAGAATGAGAGGGGATCTCATTGAAACATATAAAATTCTGACAGACTGGATGCAGGGAGGATGTTTCCCCTGGCTGGGGGGTCCAGAACGAGGGGTCACAGTCTCAGGATACGGGGTAGGACATTTAGGACTGAGATGAGGAGAAATTTCTTCACCCAGAGGGTGGTGAACCTGTGGAATTCTCTACCACAGAAGGCTGTGGAGGCCAAGTCACTGAATATATTTAAGAAGGAGCTAGATAGATTTCTGGACACAAAAGGCATCAAGGGGTATGGGGAGAGAGCGGGAATACGGTATTGAGATAGAGGATCAACCATGATCATATTGAATGGCGGAGCAGGCTCGAAGGGTCGAATGGCCTACTCCTGCTCCTAGTTTCTGTGTTTCTATATCCGAGCAATACTGGAATATTAAACTGATATTGTAGTTTATTTAAGAATCAATGGATCTTAATGCTGCTGACGCGATGTTTGATCTTACCAGTGCATCAGAGTGGTGCTTCCATAGTTCCTTAACTGATCTGTGAAAACATAAAAATAAGGATACTAAAGATGGGACAGAACAAATTTTTCATAATCAAAATATAAAGCCCTGATTTTAACCCCCCTTCCCCCGCCTGACAGGGATGGTGAGGGTGGTGGTGGTGGGGGAGGGGGGTTTACGATGGCTGGGGCGGGGGTGTCTGGCCATATTCCTGATGAGTTCCCTATCCCCGCCGTCTTAACTTCCCTTAATTCAAGCAACGGAAGCCTCAGCGAATTGGGGGCCTTATTTAAACAGTGAAGTCATGGTCCGATGATATCATACAGACACGTGCGCCATTTTAACTGTGGGCTGACTAAGAGCTGCACAGTCTCAGACCCACAGACGAAAGCTGGCAACAGGCAGCATCATGACCACCATTGCAGGTATGTTTATATTTTTTTTCTTTTTAAAGGTTCCTTGTGGGCCAGGAGGAGCAGGAGTGCTCTTCATGGCCGCACAGGGATACCTTGGGCCTTCCCTACCCAGGGCTTCCCCCCACTCCCTGATCATGATTTCCCACCCCTAACCACCCCACCACCCCCCCCCCCCCTTTCCACCGCCCACACCCTGGTTACTCATTTACCTTGCCGGGGACCATTTTCTGTTGGTCCATGACAGCGGCCCGAATCCCCCCTGCGACTTTCCACTCCTGCCTGCAGACGTTGACATTATTCCCGCCGGCTTCAGGCGGGAGCCAGTGTCGGAGCATGCAAATGAGGCCCGGGAGTTCAAATCTCCTGGACCTCGCTCCGGGGGTCGGGGCGGACGGATGGCTGCCCTAATCAGCCCCTGCATTCACCCTGTTCAAATTCCTTAGGTTTTTCATTACAAGGACTACTACCTTATTTAAAAAGTGTTAACTTTGAATAGTTTGAATAACAATAAAATCCACTGTCAAATATTCTGAACCATGTACTTATCTCCATCACTTCTTCCTGCATTGGATTCTGGGTCAGAAGACATCATTGACATTCAAAAATCAAACTGCTCTATTTAAGCTCAAGAAACACTGCCTACTGCATTTTCAATTACCTAAGCAATCTACCTTCTTGAGAAATTTTCAATACATTTTTTTACTTTTTATACTTTAATTCCAATTCTCTGAGGCTTCCCTTGCCTGAAGTAATGGAAGTTAAAACGGCGGGGATTGGGATCTCATTAGGAATATGGCCAGACACTCCCGCCCCCAGCCATCTTAAACCCCCCCACCCCCACCACCAGCACCACCCTCACCATCCCTGTCAGGCGGGGGAAAGAGGGGTTAAAATCTTTAAACCTTTTGAAAATTGGCCCATTTGTGCAAGTTTGTGTGAAACTTATTCTTCAAACCTCTTCTGAAATATGCTCTTTAAAAGATCAGCTTTAACTATGAAAAAAGATCAACCAAAATCTCTATTAAAATACACACATACACATCCTTTCATAACTCACCCTATTCCACCCATTGCCTTGAAGCTATCAGCAACTCTAGGACTCTATGAAGAAGAAAGATCAAAGAAGAACACTTGTGAATATCACCACCACTAAAGCAACTGAACTGGTTCGGTAACTGCTATTCTCATTCGATCATACCTTATATTAAAATTAAAATCAAAAGATTGGTATCTCATCATCTACCTCAGCATATACTGTAATTTGTGGGGAAAATGAAGGGCTTGCCTTTAACATCCTATTGTGAAGGAACAGAAGATATGTTGGAGCTAAATTGGGCCATGTAACACCAGTTGTTTCGGTGCTACGCAGCCTCCCGGAGTGCCAAGATGGCGTCTTGGCTGCACACACGTTTCCAGCGTGACGTGCGCCGGACGCCATCTTCGTACAAGAGTTAGCGCAGGCGCAGATAATGAACGCCAGAAGCAAATAAAGTAAGGAGAAAATGGATACAATCAGTGTGCAACGCTGATTTAAAGTGATAGACACCATTTTGGGACTTAACGCTCAACTCAATGTACAGTTTTAACCCCGGCCATCTGAACATGTTTTAGAGTGCCTGGAGGACCCCCAGCAGGGTTATTTAAAGAGACCATGTAGGATTTACAGGTTAGTGGCTAGATTATTGCTTTTGGCTATCGAGACATTTGTAACTGTTTTTGGAGATCTCCTCGACTTAAATATTAGGACTAGGGGACACAGCCTAACATTTGGAGCCAGGACGTGCAGGGGTGAAGTTAGAAAACGCTGCTACAAGGAATGAGTGGGAGAAGTTTGGAACGCTCTTCTGCAAACAGCGGTTGATGCTAGCTCAATTGCGAATTCTAAATCTGAGATTGATAGATTTCTGTGAACCAAGGATATCAAGGGATATGGGGCTAAGGTGGGTATATGGAGTTAGGTCACAGGTCCACCATGATCTCACTGAATGGCGAAACAGACTCGAGTGACTAAACGCCACTGCCACTTGCTGCCTCCTGATAGGCACCACTTTCTCCTGCAAGAAAGCGGGACGTGTGTCTGGGTGATGTGCCTGTCATGGTTGAATAATTGCCAGTGTGTGTGGCCTGTGAGCTGTGGATGTGCAGCTTGCAACGGTGGTAATGTGTAAGGGTGAGAGGAAGCATCTGATTGGAAGAGTTGAGTACTGATGGAAAGAGTTTGTTGGTAGCTGGGTGATGGGGTGTGTAGTACGTGGAGCAATGGATGCGTCTAGTGGTGCAGTTGGTAGGAGATGCCACTTGACAGTTGACCTCACTCACCTTGACCACTCATGTCAAAGTATTCAACTTCTTCCTGCACTGCATCCATGTTCATGATGCTGTGCGCCTGGCATTGACTTCGGCCCCCGCTGCCTTTTGGGTATATGTCTGGTGGGCCTCTTTCCACCCCCCCCACCCCCCCCAACCCCGGCGGATATAGGATGTCCCTCCTTCTGTCCACCTTTTGCACCAAGACCTCTAGTGCAACAGCAGAGGACCTTGGTGCATGCACTCTCACAGGCATGGTACTAACTCAGATCGGCAGATTGGTGCGGTCTGGCATACAGATTGTAGGATGTGGGATTTAATGGTGCGCAACCTTTATTCAATGTTTTACCATAACTCATCAGTTTGTATACATAGGGACGGAAGCTGCATCTGTGTTTTACGTGTGCGATGTCTGATCTCCGTTCGGACTCTGTGCAGACAGCAGACTGTTATTTTCAGCTAATAACAGGTACCAGCTGCCTTTAAGAGATTTTTTTTAACAGACAGCCTGCCTTTAAGAGATTGGAGCTTCCCCCTGCTGGTGGAAAGTGAGAATTGCATAGAATCCTCGTTCAACGCTGATTTCCAACGCCGATTGCAGGTAAGTCCTCAGTCCTGACGAAAGTCTCGTCCTGCCTGTGCAGTGGCCATTGGGCGCGGGCGCGTGCTATCCCCGTCCAAAAACAGGCCCTATCCAATTCTTCCCCCGTTGGGTCCAGGCCTTACATTGGAGGGTTTCTGCAAGCCTTCTAAGGAGCCCCTTAGAAAGTCAGCAACATAGAAGGGGGCAGGGCCGGGGCAAGAACTCCCTATGCTGGCAGGTCAGGGCAAGATCAGCAGCCAGTATGCAGAGTGAAAGCAGCCGCACCAGCTTGCTGAAGGTTTACCACCTTCATTTGAGAGTTATGAAAAATGAGAATGTTGACTCATCTCTGAACAGTGTTACATTACCTACAATGTAAACCTAACCAGCCCCACCCTATGAATGCAGCACACCAATGAATTATTTAGGGATTAACCTCTTCTTACCAAGGTCATCGAACATGAAGTCAGACAAATAATTTGTGTAATCCCAAATGATTCATTTCTTTAATGGGGCTAAAAATGAAAATGAAAAAAGGCTAGCAGATAATATAAAAGGAAATTGTGAAGGCTTTTATAAGCATAAAAAAGGTAAAAGTATGGCTAAAGGGAGGGTAGGATGGGGTACTGTAGCCTAGTGGTTATGGTGCTGAACCAGCTAACCCAGGGGTTGTGAGTTCAAATCTTGCCATTATAAAATTGAATTCAATGTGTAATCTATGAAAACTGCTGGATTGTCATAAAAACTCAACTAGGGGTTCATTAATGCCCTTCAGGGAAGAGAACCTACCACCTCTACACGGTCTGGCCTACTTGTGACTTCAGTTTCACACTATGTGGCTGACTCTTTATTCCTTCAGTGCACCTAAAGATGGGCAGTAAATGTCGGTATTGCACACACCCCAAGAACACATTTTAAAAAACTCAAGGATGAAGAGGGAAATCTAGTTATGAATGTATGACAAAAATATCAAATAAATATTTTGTGTCAGTTTTTACACATAATAGTGGAAATGATCATGTTATAGGATGCTATAGGAAAGATAGAGCAGGAGGTAAGAGAGGAGGGGGAGTTGCGTTCTTGATTAGGGAGAACATCACGGCAGTAGTGAGAGGGGATATATCCGAGGGTTCGCCCACTGAGTCCATATGGGTAGAACTGAAAAATAAGAAGGGAGAGATCACTTTGATAGGATTGTACTACAGACCCCCAAATAGTCAACGGGAAATTGAGGAGCAAATATGTAAGGAGATTACAGACAGCTGCAAGAAAAATAGGGTGGTAATAGTAGGGGACTTTAACTTTCCCAACATTGACTGGGACAGCCATAGCATTAGGGGCTTGGATGGAGAGAAATTTGTTGAGTGTATTCAGGAGGAATTTCTCATTCAGTATGTGGATGGCCCGACTAGAGAGGGGGCAAAACTTGACCTCCTCTTGGGAAATAAGGAAGGGCAGGTGACAGAAGTGTTAGTGAGGGATCACTTTGGGACCAGTGATCATAATTCCATTAGTTTTAAGATAGCTATGGAGAAGGATAGGTCTGGCCCAAAAGTTAAAATTCTAAATTGGGGAAAGGCCAATTTTGATGGTATTAGACAGGAACTTTCAGAAGTTGATTGGGAGAGTCTGTTGGCAGGCAAAGGGACGTCTGGTAAGTGGGAGGCTTTCAAAAGTGTGTTAACCAGGGTTCAGTGTAAGCACATTCCTTATAAAGTGAAGGGCAAGGCTGGTAGAAGTAGGGAACCTTGGATGACTCGGGAGATTGAGGCACTAGTCAAAAATAAGAAGGAGGCATATGACATGCATAGGCAGCTGGGATCAAGTGGATCCCTTGAAGAGTATAGAGATTGCCGGAGTAGAGTTAAGAGAGAAATCAGGAGGGCAAAAAGGGGATATGAGATTGCTTTGGCAGATCAGGCAAAGGTGAATCCAAAGAGCTTCTACAAATACATAAAGGGCAAAAGGGTAACTAGGGAGAGAGTAGGGCCTCTTAAGGATCAACAAGGTCATCTATGTGCGGAACCACAAGAGATGGGTGAGATCCTGAATGAATATTTCACATCGGTATTTACGGTTGAGAAAGGCATGGATGTTAGGGAACTTGGGGAAATAAATAGTGATGTCTTGAGGAGTGTACATATTACAGAGAGGGAGGTGCTGGAAGTCTTAACGCGCATCAAGGTAGATAAATCTCCGGGACCTGATGAAATGTATCCCAGGACGTTATGGGAGGTTAGGGAGGAAATTGCGGGTCCCCTAGCAGAGATATTTGAATCATCCACCGCTACAGGTGAGGTGCCTGAAGATTGGAGGGTAGCAAATGTTGTGCCTTTGTTTAAGAAGGGCGGCAGGGAAAAGCCTGGGAACTACAGACCAGTGAGCCTGACATCTGTAGTGGGTAAGTTGTTAGAGGGTATTCTGAGGGACAGAATCTACAGGCATTTGGAGAGGCAGGGACTAATTAGGAACAGTCAGCATGGTTTTGTGAGAGGAAAATCATGTCTCACGAATTTGATTGAGTTTTTTGAAGGGGTAACCAAGAAGATAGATGAGGGCTGTGCAGTAGACGTGGTCTACATGGACTTCAGCAAAGCATTTGACAAGGTACCGCATGGTAGGTTGTTACATAAGGTTAAATCTCATGGGATCCAAGGTGAGGTAGCCAATTGGATACAAAATTGGCTTGACGACAGAAGACAGAGGGTGGTTGTCGAGGGTTGTTTTTCAAACTGGATGCCTGTGTCCAGCGGTGTGCCTCAGGGATCGGTGCTGGGTCCGCTGTTATTTGTTATTTATATTAATGATTTGGATGAGAATTTAGGAGGCATGGTTAGTAAGTTTGCAGATGACACCAAGATTGGTGGCATTGTGGACAGTGAAGAAGGTTATCTAGGATTGCAACGGGATCTTGATAAATTGGGCCAGTGGGCCGATGAATGGCAGATGGAGTTTAATTTAGATAAATGTGAGGTGATGCATTTTGGTAGATCGAATCGGGCCAGGACCTACTCCGTTAATGGTAGGGCGTTGGGGAGAGTTATAGAACAAAGAGATCTAGGAGTACAGATTCATAGCTCCTTGAAAGTGGAGTCACAGGTGGATAGGGTGGTGAAGAAGGCATTCAGCATGCTTGGTTTCATTGGTCAGAACATTGAATGCAGGAGTTGGGATGTCTTGTTGAAGTTGTACAGGGCATTGGTGAGGCCACACTTGGAGTACTGTGTACAGTTCTGGTCACCCTATTATAGAAAGGATATTATTAAACTAGAAAGAGTGCAGAAAAGATTTACTAGGATGCTACCGGGACTTGATGGTTTGACTTACAGGGAGAGGTTAGACAGACTGGGACTTTATTCCCTGGAGAGTAGGAGGTTAAGGGGTGATCTTATAGAAGTCTATAAAATAATGAGGGGCATAGATAAGGTCGATAGTCAAAATCTTTTCCCAAAGGTAGGGGAGTCTATAACGAGGGGGCACAGATTTAAGGTGAGAGGGGAGAGATACAAAAGGATCCAGAGGGGCAATTTTTTCACTCAAAGGGTGGTGAGTGTCTGGAACGAGCTGCCAGAGGCAGTAGTAGAGGCGGGTACAATTTTGTCTTTTAAAAAGCATTTGGACAGTTACATGGGGAAGATGGGTATCGAGGGATATGGGCCAAGTGCAGGCAATTGGGACTAGCTTAGTGGTATAAACTGGGAGACATGGACATGTTGGGCCGAAGGGCCTGTTTCCATGTTGTAACTTCTATGATTCTATGATTCTATGATTCTATGTAGGTATACTGGGAGAGAATTGTTAGCAATAACTGTAGAAAAGGGATTGGTTCTGAAAAAAAATAGAAGTTGAGGTTAATAAGGGTATATGTGCACAAATCACTGAAGGTGGCAGGGCGGATTGAGAAAGCGGTTAAAAAAGCATACGGGATCCTAGGCTCTATAAATATAGGCATAGAGTACAAAAGCAAGGAAGTTATGATGAACCTTTATAAAACACTGGTTCAGCCATATCTGGAGTATTGTGTCCAATTCTGGGCACCGCACTTTAGGATGAATGTGAAGGCCTTAGAGAGGGTGCAGAAAAGATTTACTAGAATGGTTCCAGGGATGAGGGACTTCAGTTATGTGGAGAAGCTAGAGTTGTTCTCCTTAGAGCAGAGAAGGTTGAGAGGAGATTAACTAGAGGTGTTCAAAATCATGAAGGGTCTAGACAGAGTAGATAGAGAGAAGCTGTTCCCATTGGCAGAAGGGTCAAGAACCAGAGGACACAGATTTAAGGTAATTGGCAAAAGAACCAAAGGCAACATGAGGAAAACTTTTTTACGCAATGAGTGGTTATGATCTGGAATGCGCTGCCTGAAAGGGTGGTGGAGGCAGATTCAATTGTGACTTTCAAAAGGTAATTGGATAAGTACTTGAAGGAAAAAAACTTGCAGGGCTACAGGGAAAAGGCGGGAGAGTGGGATTGGCTGGATTGCTCTTGCAGAGAGCCAGCATGGGCTCGACGGGCCGAATGGCCTCCTTCTGTGCTGTAACCTTTCTATGATTCTATAAGTCACTGGGCCCTGATGTTGAAGGAAGTCTGCGGAGATTGTTGACAATTTTTCAATCCTCCTTAGATATGAAAATTGTGTCTTAAGACTGGAGAGTAGCCAATGTATCATCTCTGTTCAAGAAAGAAAGGAGAGAAGGATAAACTGAGTAACCGTCAATTAGTTAGTTTAACATCAGTTCCTGGCAGCAGTCATGATTCATTCATCCTGCGCCAATCCTCTGTGCTGCCTTTATTCCATGATGTGGAGATGCCGGTGATGGACTGGGGTGGACAAATGTAAGGAATCTTACAACACCAGGTTATAGTCCAACAGTTTTATTTGAAAATCACAAGCTTTCGGAGATTATCTCCTTCGTCGGGTGAGTGAGTGAAAGGTTTGAGAACCTTTCACTCACTCACCTGACGAAGGAGATAATCTCCGAAAGCTTGTGATTTTCAAATAAAACTGTTGGACTATAACCTGGTGTTGTAAGATTCCTTGCCTTTATTCCAAACAGGCCGTCAGGACACAGGCTGGCTTCTGGGTGATAAAGGATATCCCTTCAGACATGGCTCATGACTCCTGTAAAGAACCCTGGCACAGCCACTGAGCATGACTACATTGAGAATCATATCGCTAACAGAAATATAATTGAGCAGACCGTCGGTGCCTGGGCCGTTTGCAGCTCTGACCGTGTTTCCAGATTTGTGGCTGTCTGCTGCACGCTGCACAACTTTGTCATCATGAGGAATCAGCCCTTATCATCATCTGGGCTGCAGAAGTGGAGCAGGAGGAGGAGGAGGTGGAGTAGTAGGAGCAGCAGTAACATAAAGAGGAGGAAGGGCATGAGCAGCATCGACCACCAGTGCCCCAGCAGCTCATCCAAGAGTGCTTCACGTAAACCATCCCTCCCATTCCAAAATGCCAACAGTCCCGCAATCCTTATCACCACTATCCTGACTACCACCATCTGATTGCATTCCTTTAATCCAGCCTTATGGGTCTTGTCCTCGCTTCACTACAAATATTAAAACCAACACCATATGCAGAAAAAAAAGTTCATCCAACAACTCAATTTCATCTGTGTATAATAGTTCACAGCAATAATTAAGAATTACCCTTGTAAAACCTCTTAGTGCCTGTCCTGTATGCTCATTTACATATCCTAGTGCTCCGATAAAATGTATCCCTAGTGGCTACAGCTTGGGAGGTGGAAGGTTACTAAACTTCTGTTGAGGACACTTCAGATGGCCATAGTCGCAACCTCGAGCAGCTCCGGACCTTGAGGGGCCGGCTACATCCTGGCCAAGCTGGCAATGTGGCACTAACAAGGGCAGTGGCAGAGTGGGTGACAAAGGAGCAGGCATATTGTCATCTTGAGAGTGGACCGCAGGCGCCTCGCCAATGGAGCCAAGGCCACTCTCTTGGGACTGAGCCTCAGCACTCCTATGGCTCTGTACGAGAACAGAGTGCAGGAGTGATGTGCCGCTCTGGAAACCCCTCTCAACACTGGCCTCCAGGGCCAAGATGGCAGCTGTCTGAGTCTCCATTTTCCATCAATCAGCCGACCACTGCACTACCGTACCTCCCCATCACCTTAGATTGTTCACCTCTAAAAGCCATCACAGCTCATTTGCTTGGATAAAATTGATTAGGATTGAACCCATATACTTAAAAATAGAATTCCCTTCACATTATACAATCTTAGCAATGGTCCTGTCAGACACCACCCAAACATCCTGACGCAGCGTCTGTCTGCCCAGCACATACATTTCTCATGTGTTTTTGATTCCCACCCCCCCGCCAACCAATTTATGAGAGAGCTAGTATACTTACAAAAGGCTTCAGAAGAAAATACAAGATCTTTTTCACTGCTCCAGGCATAATGTATGCGGAAATCTGAGGCCTCAAAGTAGGATCAATGATGTCTCCTTTTCTGGAAAATTCAAACAGGTTTAAGTGCCATTAATTCTTTTCATTATGTACGCATGTTTGTAAAAATAAGATAGATCACTACTTGAAGACTAAGAGACTCATAATATTTGTAATATTAAAATGTAAATCCTAGATTTTTCAAAAAAGCTGACAACTCAAAACAACAACTCAAAAACAGCCCTAAATATAGGTCTATTGCTAGGCTACTGCTTTATGATGATTGAATAAATTGTTCTATTTTTATTAAATGATATTTCAGCATTTTTATTTGTGTTTTGGGGCTGAAACCTCACAATTCGGCCTGTTTTTTTGTTATAATTGTAAACCAAAGGCATTGCCTAGGACATGTGATAAACAAATGGCTGCACTGACAGTGCAGAGGGACATGAGCTTACCATAAATTAAGCTGCTTATACACCCAATATTCCATCACTTGTAGTGAAGGAAAAACTAAAGCATACCAAAGAATCAGTTTTTGCTTTGGCAGATTTAGAGATTTCTGAAAGGAGGAGTGAGCACAGAAAAGACAAGGTTTATTCCCTGATAATCAGGAGTCACCCCCTCCCCTTCTGGGGGATGCTGATGGTTTTATTCACACATTACATTTTCTAGCATGTTGTAGTATACTGTAATTTTGCCTTTAAAGACATTATTATTCTGGAAGGGTTACAGATACTTTTAATATTAAAATAAAGTAGTTAATAAATTAATTGGCTCTTGATTTTTGTACGATCAGAAGGCAATACATAGTGAACTTTACCCAGCAGGACTGTACATACCATAGCTGAATTATATAATAATGTAAATAGTAAGAGGTCCTGGATGTCACACATAAGCTGAAGGAAGCCCTTTCAATGCGTGCCTAGAAGTTCTGAAACATGCAGGAGAATGGTTTTAACACATGTCTGATATCACGCAAGCTTAATCTGCATTGGGACTTTGCTGTGTTTGAAGAATTACAAGAAATACCATAATGTCCTTCACTCCTCTTTCCAGGATGAAATTGCATCCACCACAAGATTCCCTTTTGAACCATGCAAACAAAATACCATGCTTCAGGGCATGCAACACCAAATCCCATTGGTTGGCCCATTATTCAAGTAGAGAGGAAAGTGCATTACAACCCGAGGTGAGTCTGCCAACACAATATCGTCTGTGAAAAGAGCATCGCGATTCCTTCAGAAATATCTGGGACACTTCAAATCCATCCTTTACAATGCCATTCAAACTATCATTGATGAAGACAAGGAAGGATGGAGCCAGTGGCCACCCATGCCTCACCTCTTTTGGGAGAGAAAGGTTCAGTGAATCTGCCCCATCTTGAATGGATCTTGGAGCTGGAGTACACACCCTGTTAAAATCCAAGATTTGTCCATGTACACCCATGGCTTCCAATGCATAAGGTTGAAAGCTTTATAAAAATCAATGAAAGCAATGTAAGTGGGTTTCCTGAGCCTTACGACACTGAGATATCATTCATATTCCACATGAAAGCAAAATGCAGCCTGTTCCTTTCTGATTAGTCAGTAGGTTTCCAAGTCATCTGAAGAACAACAATAAGGGCTGATGAAGATAGTGCAGTAGAAGTTGTATTCTTTTAAATTCATTTATGGGATGTTGCTGTCCCTGGCAAGGCCAGCATTTATTGCCCATCCCTAATTGCCCTTGAGAAGGTGGTGGTGAGCCACTTTCTTGAACCGCTGCAGTCCGTGTGGTGAAGTCACTCAGTGCTGTTAGGTAGGGAGGTCCAGGATTTTGACCCAGCGATGATGAAGGAATGGCGATATATTTCCAAGTCAGGAGGGGAACGTGCAGGTGGTGTTGTTCCCATGCGCCTGCTGCCCTTGTCCTTCTAGGTGGTAGAGGTCGCGGGTTTGGGAGGTGCTGTCGAAGAAGCCTTGGCGAGTTGCTGCAGTGCATCTTGCAGATGGACTTACAAAAGGCATTTGATAAGTACCACATAACAGAACTTTCAAATGGCAACTGCACATGTACTTGAAGAGGACTAATTTGCAGGGTTATGGGTATAAAGCTGGGGTGTGGGACTAAATTGGGCAGCTCTAACAGCGAGGCGGCAGAGGCATGACGGGCTGAACGGCTTCCTTCTGTGCTGTAAGATTCTATGATTCTAAGGGCCACCTATGTCAATGAGATCTTTCAACACTTTTCAGGCTCAGTATGCTCCCCCTTCTCATGGATGGAAACTACAACTGTGCTCTGGGATACCAAGGGTATACATGCCTCAAACACCTGCCTCAGAAGGACATGCTGAGAAAGTGACCATCAACAGGGGCGTGGCTGGGGTAGGCACGGATGTGGCTGCTCCCTCTCTGGGTGATGCCATATTTCCCCCCTCCCTTTCCAAATTATAAAATGTGCCCAAGAAAGTGGGCAAGAGCAGCTGCCACAGTATCAGATGTGGCGCAAGTGGTTGCAGGGCTATATCATGACATGGCAGATAGAAGTACAGAACCACTTCAATGCCAAGAGGCCAACAACTGGTCATTTTATTTACTCCTGCCACTGGGGAAGCACTCAGAAGGAACACACAAAACATACACGGTCACCAAGGGGAAGCACCAGAGTAAAAAAATACCGAACACATACACTGAGCACATAGAGGGAAATACATAGGGTTAACTTTATTATTACTTTGTCCCCTTTTCCATCTTGTACCACTTAAAACATGAAATCCTGGCATTGAGCTACTTTCAAAGCAACACTCAACATTCATTTCATATTAACTTGTCAAACATTGGAGTTAGATGCCTTGGCAATCACTGAGGTGGAGTGAAAATTGGCATTGTAAGAGACATTTTACAAATTCTTCCTTCTTTAAGGATCTTCCTGTTCTGCTGAACTCCTAGAAAATACTTTATCTAATTCTTTACTCTCACCCTCTCTGCCTCCATATATAAAGCCTAAAATTCTATGGGCTAGAAATTGGGCCGTGTAGCGCCCATTGTTTTGGCGCTATGCAGCCTCTTGAAGTGCCAAGATGGTGACATGGCTGTGCATGCACGTTTCTAGTGCGACGTGACTGGACGCCATCTTGGTATAGGTATTAGCGCATGCGCAAATAACGAACGTCGGCAGTATGTAAAGTAAGGAGAAAATGGATACAATTAGTGTGCAACACTGATTTAAAGCGATGGACACCATTTTGGGACTTAACACTCAACTCAACGCACAGTCTTAACCACGACCATCTGAACATGTCTCAGAGTGCCTGGAGGACCCCCCACCAGCGCTATTTAAAGGGACCATGCAGGATTTACAGGTTAGTGGCTGGATTATTGCTTTTGGTTGCTGATGCATTGTAACTGTTTTTGGAGGTCTCCTACACTTGAATACTAGGACACGGGGACATAGCCTAACATTTAGAGCCAGGGCATGCAGGAGTGAAGTTAGGAAACGCTGCTACAAGGAAAGGGTGGGAGAAGTTTGGAACGCTCTTCTGCAAATGGCAGCTGATGCTAGTTCAATTGTGAATTCTAAATCTGAGATTGATAGATTTCTGTGAACCAAGGGTATTAAGGGATATGGGGCTAAGGCGGAGTAGAGGGATATGGAGTTAGGTCACAGATTACACGATCTCATTGAATGGCGGAACAGGCTCGAGGGGCTAAATGCCACTGCCTGCCTCCTGTTATGTGCCACCTTCTCCTGCAAGCAAGCGGGATGTGTGTCGGGTGATGTGCCTGTCATGGTTGAATAACTGTCATTGTGTGTGGCCTGTGAGTTGTGGGTGGGCGGCTTGCACAGTGGTGATGTGTAAGGGTGAGAGGAAGCAACCGATTGGAAGAGTTGAGTACTGATGGAAAGAGTTTGTCAGTACGTGGGCGATGAGGGGTGTAGTGCGTGGAGCAGTGGATGCGGCTAGTGGTGCAGTTGGTAGGAGACACCACTTGACGGTTGACCGCACTCACCTTGACCACTCGTGTCAAGGCATTGAACTTCTTCTTGCACTGCATCCATGTTCCTTTGCTGTGCACCTGCCATTGACTTCGTCCCCCGCTGCCTCCCACTGCCTTTTGGGCATATGTCTGGAGGGCCACTAGCCCACCCCCCCCCAACCCCCGCCGCGGATATAGGATGTCCCTCCTTCTGTCCACCTCTTGCGCCAAGCCTCTAGTGCAGCTGCAGAGAACCTTGGTGCACGCGCTCTCGCAAGCCTGGTACAAACTCAGATCGGCAGATTGGTGGATGTGCGATTTAGTAGTGCGCAACCTTTATTCAATGCTTTAACATAACTTAGCAGTTTGTAAACATAGGGACGGGAGCCGCATTTGTGTTTTATGTGTGCAATGTCTGATCTCCGTTCAGACAGCAGACTGTTATTTTTAGCAAACAACGGGTACCGGCTATCTTAAACAGATTTTAAGAGACATCCTCCCTTTAAGAGATTGGGGCTCCCCCTGCTGGTGGAAAGAACGCATTTCCTTGAATGTTAGGCCTAGTTTTCAACGCCGCTGTCAGGTATATCCACAGGCAGGGTGAATGTCTTATCCTGCCTGCGCAGGATGCACCGGGGGCAGGTTAATCATGGATTGTTATCCAATTTAACCCCTTATATACCTTTTTTATGGCTTTATCTATA
This sequence comes from Heptranchias perlo, assembly GCF_035084215.1. Classification (NCBI taxonomy): domain Eukaryota; kingdom Metazoa; phylum Chordata; class Chondrichthyes; order Hexanchiformes; family Hexanchidae; genus Heptranchias; species Heptranchias perlo. Next base: position 26,682,425 of record NC_090333.1, read on the forward strand.
TTTTTTTTAATTGAACCCCTAGGTCTCTCTGTTCATCTACACCCTTCAGCATCCTTCCACTGAATGTATACTCCCGATTCTTATTTTTACTTCCAAAACGTATTACCTCGCACTTATCCACATTAAATTGCTTCTGTCTACCCATTCCACTAACTTGTCCGTATTTTGCTAAAGTCTTTTACAGTCATCCTCGCTATTTGCCAAACTGTAACTTTGTGCGCCATCAGCTAATTTTAATATCCTACTCCCTATGCTCAAGTGCAAATCATCTATATATACTGAGAACTAAAGTGAACCTAACACTGCCCTATGGTGTACATCACTTCCTATCTGCCTCTCAATCTGGCCGGCTGCCAGCTGGGAAATGGAGAAAAAAAATTCAAATGAGGTCCTGCTGTTAAATTCAGCAGGAATTCTACATTATCAGTATTTCCGGGTTTCCTGGCTGCTACCACCCCGCCCACCACCCCCCTCAAACCCCACTCCCTCCCCACCTCCCTGTAAATATCGGGGCCATTGTATCCTATCTGTCGGCCAACTTACAGTCCATGTTGGTTCATTTGATCTCATAACATGACCCTGAATTTTTATGATGTGGAGATGCCGGTGATGGACTGGGGTTGACAATTGTAAACAATTTTACAACACCAAGTTATAGTCCAGCAATTTTATTTTAAATTCACAAGCTTTCGGAGGCTACCTCCTTCGTCAGGTGAACGATGTGAAAATGAAATCCTCGAGAATTTTATAACAAGCCTCCTGGGCTTAATGCTTTCTGAGAATCCACATACACCACATCTACTGCATTCCCTTTGTCTATCAAATTGATTACTTCTTCAAAAAAATTGTTAAATTTGTCAGGCATGTGCTGGTTGCCCTTGATTAACCCATGCATTTCTAAATGTTCACTAATTTTAGCTTGAATTATGGATTCTAAGAGTTTGTCCACAACTGATGTTAAACTAACTAATTGACAGTACCCAGTTTATCCTTCTCTCAATTCTTTCTTGAACGGTGATTCATTGGCTACCCTCCAGTCCTAAGAGACATAGAACAGTGGGAGATTGACCTTCTGGGACCCATAGTGGAGACAGCATGTAAAGGACCGAGACAGCAGGATCAACAGCCTGGGACAGCACAACATAGAATATGTAGTTTGTCCAGACAAATAAATAATCTTATCAGGTCAAACCAAAGGAAAAATAGGCATGTTGCTTATGCTTAGTTCTAGTGCATGCATCTGTCAGGTTCATTTGATTTTCTAGGCAAACCAGTCAGTCATAAGTGGAGCACAGCATATAGGATTGTTTGATGGGGGTGGCCCACTCTTCTAAATTTGGTTGAAATGTACACACTTTAAACAGTGAATGACTGTGGGACTGATGGTGTGAGGGAGCTGAAAATTAAAGTGCATTTAAAAAAAGACATACAAGTCCTAAGCAAACCAAAGTGTTGATATTTGTCCAATATACTTTAAGCATAGAAACTACTTTATTATTTACAAATCTTTTCTGACTCCAGTTAACACACCCAATTCACTCTGGGGTTAATCCCCCCCCCCTCACAAATAATCCTGTTGCATACAAAATGAAATAAAAGCAGATAATGATTTCATGTCAGGTGTCAATAACTGTGAGTCAGTGCTTCTACATTTAAAACCATTGAACTTACTTACAGGTTTTCTACAAGTGTAGCACCATGGTCTGCAAGAAGTCCCTTAAAAATTAGTTCGTTCATAGCATAGTACATTTTTGGCGGTGTGAATGATACCAACTGAAAAGAGGGAGAGACAAAGGGTAAGCTGTTTGGTGTATTAAAGTGAAGGCACTGACTGACAAAGGAGCAGACAAAAAGAAACAGACACTCCAAGCTTTTTAAATAAATAATCCTATTTCAAGGTCCTGCATTGCCTGAAATTTAGAACATGGAAATTACAAATTTCTCTGAAAGAATACAGAATATCAATGGGAAATTCAAAATCATGCAAATAGGGTGAAAACGGAAATATTCCTGAAAAAAATTGAACTATGGGCCAATTTATACCTTTCTGGTTGGTTTTGCAGCCTCTGAATCCATTAAAAGAAGTAGAAGAGTGAAAAACATGTAATGAGGAAACTTTGCTGGATTCCATCTATTCCACATGCACATGGCAACCTTGGTAAAATAAATTGGTTTGCAATGAACTCTTGAAACTTACTGGGAGTGCTTTTCAAACCTTTCGGTACGGATTACCTGAAAATACTGACACAGTCACCAGTGCTTGCTGTAAATATTGGCACAGTCCCAGTAATCATTGTCCTGGCTTCCAAAACACAGTGTAAGCTAAACAAGGGAAAACTGTGCCATCATTCCTGAATAATAATAATAACTTGTATAAGGCTACAGAAATAGTGTTCTGGTAAACTGCCGCTCCGGACCCGAGCCCATCGCTTCTATTTCCCCCTTTTTAAAATGTTTTTCTTTTTCTCTCTTTACTCCTCCCACACCCTTCTCTCCTGTCATCATGCCTCCTTTCATTTCTCCCCTCTCGGATACCCTGCCCCAAAATCTCTACCCCAATCCTTCAGCACTCCTCGATCTTCCTACTCTCCTGCCGCCGTCCAAGGCTTAACTCCCTCTTAGATAAACCTACAGCTTCCCTCTGTGCCTCTCTTGGCATCCTCCAAAGGGCCCATCGTAGCACTCGGCGCTGTATTCTTACAAGCAGCAACCCCAACTACCCCATCCTACTCTCTCGCCCAGCGTGCCCACTGACCCTGTGGACTCTGCCAGCAGATAAGCCATCACCACCCCTTTCCGCATCTCCCTCCAGAATGTCCATTCACCTGTGAACAAGGCCCTTGCCATCCACGAGCTTACTGTGGATGACTGCTTCGACATTATGGCCTTGATGGAAACCTGGCTGACAGGTGATGACACTTTCCCCTTTAATGAAGCCTCTCCGCCTGACGATATCTTGCACCACCTGCCCCGCCCAGAACGCCGCGGTGGCGGTATGGCCCTTAAAACTAAATCACACCTTGGTCTGTCCCCCTACTCCTCTGGCACCTTCTCCTCCTTTGACCATCTCATCTTGTTCCACCCCTCTCACCTCTCCTTTAAAATCCTCGTTCTCTACCGCCCACCCAAGTACTACGCCAAGTTTCTCACTGAGATACCTTCACTCCTTTCCTCCCTCAGCCTCTGTACTGAGCCACTTCACATCCTTGATGATTTCAACCTCGATCTCAACTCATCATACTCTCATCCTCTGTTCACTGCCCTCCTATCCTCCCTTAAACTCTCCCTCCATCTAAACTCCCCTACCCATAGATACAGCCACCCCCTCGACCTTGCTCCCACGACTTCCCTACTCCCATTATGTCAATCACTTCCTTGTATCCCTCTCCACCCACCGCCCCGTTACCCCTCCCAACCCCACTTTCTTCTTTGTTCGCCCCTGGAAAAAACGCTCCCCCAAGTCACTTACAACGGCACTTTCAAATTCCTACATGTCTAGCCCTCCATTCACCAGGACATTTCTGCAGCTACCGATCTGCTCAATCACACCCTCACCTCCACCACTGATAACCTCAACAGGGACCTCAACAGCAAAAGGGCCAGGACCAATATCCTTGCGGGGAGGTTTGCTAGTGCTGTTGGGGAGGGTTTAAACTAATTTGGCAGGGGGATGGGAACCTGAGAGGAGATTCAGAAGGGAGAGTAACAAAGCTGGAAGTGGAAGGCAGAAAAGTAGTAAGTAAAATTGGAAGGCAGCGGAAACAAAGGCCAGCAGCAAATAAGGTCAAAATAGGAAAAAATATTAAAAAGGCAAAATTAAAGGCACTTTACCTGAATGTACGCAGCATTCGCACAAGGTAGATGAATTGACGGCACAAATAGAAGTAAATGGGTATGATCTAATTGCCATTACAGAGACGTGGCTGCAGGGTGACCAAGGCTGGGAACTGAATATTCAAGGATAGTCAACATTTAGGAAGGACAAGCAAAAAGGAAAATGACGTGGGGTAGCACTGTTAATAAAGGATGCGATCAGTACAATAGTGAGAAAGGATCTTGGCTCAGAAGATCAAGATGTAGAATCAGTTTGGGTGGAGCTAAGAAACAGCAAGGGGCAGAAAACATTGGTGGGAGTTGTTTATTGGCCACCAAATAATTGTGGTAATATAGGGCATGGTATAAAGCAGGAAATTCGAAGTGCATGTAACAAGCGTAATACCATAATTATGGAAGACATTAATCTACATATAGATTGGGCAAACCAAATTAGCACTAATACTGTGGAGAACGAATTCCTGGAACGTATACGAGATGGTTTTCTAGATCAGTATGTTGAGGAACCAACTAAGGGAACAGGCTATTTTAGATCTAGTATTGTGCAATGAGAAAGGGTTAATTAATAATCTTGTTGTAAAGGAGCCCTTAGGGAAGAGTGACCATAATATGATAGAATTCTTCATTAAGTTTGAAAGTGATGTAGTTCAATCCGAAACTAGGGTCTTAAATCTAAACAAAGGAAACTACGAAGGTATGAGGTGCAAGTTGGCTGTGGTTGATTGGGGAACTACATTAAAAGGTATGATGGTAGACAGACAATGGCTAGCATTTAAAGAATTAATACATAATTTGCAACAAATATATATTCCTTTAAGGCACAAAAACCCAACAGGAAAAGTGGTCCAACAGTGGCTAACAAGAGAAATTAAAGATAATATTAAAGCAAAGGAAGAGGCATATAAAGTTACCAGAAAAAGCAGTAAGCCTGAGGATTGGGAGCATTTTAGAATTCAGCAAAGGAGGACCAAGAAATTGATAAAGAAAGGGAAAATAGAATATGAGAGTAAGCTAGCGAGAAACATAAAAACGAACTGTGAAAGCTTCTATAGGTATGTAAAAAGGAAAAGACTGGCGAAGGCAAATGTGGATCCCTTACAGACAGAGACGGGAGAATTTATAATGGGGAATAAGGAAATGGCAGAGAAATTAAACAAATACTTTGTGGTTTGTCTTCACGGAAGAAGACACAAAAAACCTCCCAGAAATACCAGAGAACCAAGGGTCTGGCGAGAATGAGGAAATGAAAGAAATTAGTATTCGTAAAAAAAATAGTACTAGAGAAATTAATGGGACTGAAAGTCGATAAATCTCAATGACCTGATGATCTACATCCCGGGGTTTTGAAAGAGGGGGCTATAGAGATAGTGGATGCATTGGTTGTCATCTTCCAAAATTCTATAGATTCTGGAATGGTTCCTGCAGATTGGAGGGTAGCAAATGTAACCCCACTATTTAAGAAAGGAGGGAGAGAGAAAACAGGGAACTACAGACATGTTAGCCTGACATCAGTAGTAGGGAAAATGCTAGAATCTATTATAAAGGATGTGATAACAGGACACTTAGAAAATAATAATAGGATTTGGCAGCATCAACATGGATTTATGAAAGGGAAATCATGTTTGATAAACCTATTGGAGTTCTTTGAGGATGTAATTAGTAGAACAGATAAGGGGGAACCAGTGGATGTGGTGTATTTGGATTTTCAGAAGGCTTTTGATAAGGTCCCACACAAGAGGTTGGTGAACAAATTTACAGCACATGGAATTGGGGGTAATATACTGGCATGGATTGAGAATTGGTTAACAGACAGAAAACAGAGAGTAGGAATAAACGGGTCTTTTTCAGGTTGGCACACTGTGACTTGTGGGGTATCGCAGGGATCGGTGCTTGGGCCCCGGATATTCACAATCTATTATCAATGATTTGGATGAGGGAACCAAATGTAATATTTCCAAGTTTACTGATGACAAAACTAGGTGGGAATGTGAGTTGTGAGGAGGATGCAAAGAGGCTTCAAGGGGATATAGGCAGGCTAAGTGAGTGGGCAAGAACATGGCAGATGGAATATAATGTGGAAAAATGTGAAGTTATCCACTTTGGTAGGAAAAACAGAAATGCAGAGTATTTTTTAAATGGTGAAAGATTGGGAAATGTTGATGTTCAAAGGGACCTGGGTGTCCTTGTACATGAGTCACTGAAAGCAAACATGCAGGTGTAGCAAGCAATTAGGAAGGTAAATGGTATGTTGACCTTTATTACAAGAGGATTTAAGTGCAGGAGTAAAGATGTCTTACTGCAATTATATAGGGCCTTGTGAGACCGTACCTGGAGTATTGTGTACTATTTAGGTCTCCTTACCTAAGATAAGATATACTTGCCTTGGAGGGAGTGCAATGAAGGTTCACCAGACTGATTCCTGGGATGGCGGGATTGTCATATGAGGAGAGATTGAGTAGACTAGGCCTGTATTCTCGAGAGTTTGGAAGAATGAGAGGTGATCTCATTGAAACATATAAAATTCTTACAGAGCTCGACAGGGTAGATGCAGGAAGGATGTTTCCCCTGGCTGGGGAGTCTAGAACCAGGGGTCACAGTCTCAGAATAAGGGGAAGGCCATTTAGGACTGAGATGAGGGGAAATTTCTTCACTCAGAGGGTGGTGAATCTTTGGAATACTCCACCCCAGAGGGCTGTGGAGGCTCAGTCATTGAGTACATTCAAAACAAAGATCAATAGATTTCTAGATATTAAAGGCATCAAGGGATATGGGGATAGTGCAGGAAAATGGCGTTGAGATAGAAGATCAACCATGATCTTGTTGAATGGCGGAGCAGGCTCGAGGGGCCGGATGGCCTACTTCTGCTCCTATTTCTTATGTTCTTATGTTCTTAACCTTGTCCCCATTAAAACCATTACTCTCTCTCACCATGGTCATTCCCCTTGGTGCGGCCCTTAACTCCGCTCCCTTAAGTCCAAGGGACGCAGACTTGAACGTTTATGGCAGACAATTGGTTTAGCCATTCATCGCCAAGTCTGGCTGGACCACAAAAAGCACTATGGGGTCCTGCTCTCCTCTACCAAAACTGCTCACTATTCCAGGATCATTCAGGAATGCAAAGATAATCCCTATCTTCTCTTCTCCACAACAAACCATCTATTTTTTTAATTCATTCACGGGATGTGAACGTCGCAGGCAAGGCCAGCATTTATTCCCCATCCCTAATTGCCCTGGAGAAGGTGGTGGTGAGCCGCCTTCATGAATCGCTGAAGTCTGTGTCGTGAAGGTACTCCCACAGTGCTGTTAGGTAGGGAGTTGGAGGATTTTGATCTAGTGGTGATGAAGAAACAGCGATATATTTCCAGGTTAGGATGGTGTGTGACTTGGAGGGGAACATGCAGGTGGTGGTGTTCCCACGCGCCTGCTGTCCTTGTCCTTCTAGGTGGTAGAGGTCGAGGGTTTGGGAGGTGCTGTCGAAGAAGCCTTGGCGAGTTGCTGCAGTGCATCCTGTAGATGGTACACACTGCAGCCATGGTGCGTCGGCGGTGGAGGGAGTGAATGTTTAAGGTGGTGGATGGGGTGCCAATTAAGCGGGCTGCTTTGTCCTGGATGGTGTCGAGCTTCTTGAATGTTGTTGGAGCTGCACTCATCCAGGCAAGTGGAGAGTATTCCATCACACTCCTGACTTGTGCCTTGTAGATGGTGGAAAGGCTTTGGGGAGTCAGGAGGTGAGTCACTCACCACAGAATACCCAGCCTCTGACCTGCTCTTGCAGCCACGGTATTTGAGTGGCTGTTCCAGTTAAGTTTCTGGTCAATGGTGACCCCTCCTTAAATCGCTGACCCCTGCCTCCTCCACCCTCACCTCCAACAAGTGTGAGAAGCTCGTGGACTTCTTTGTCGCTAAGATTGAGACCATCCCTTCAGCTGCCCCTGTTGCTTCCCTCCCTTCCCGAGCCCATTAAGCCAAACTTAACCTACAGTTCCCCCCTGCACTAGCCCTGGACTTGCATCTTTCTCTAGTTTCTCTCCTATCTCCCCTCATGCCCTCTCCATGCTCAGCTTAACCAGGAGACCCACTTCCTGCTCCCTCGACCTTATACCCACCAAACTGCTGACCACCCAGCTTCCCTTCCTGCCCCATCTTAGCTGATATTATTACTGGTTCCCTTTCCTCAGGTACTGTTCCCCATCCCCTTCAAATCTGCAGTCATCAACCCCTCCTCAAAAAACCCACCCTTGACCCCTCTGCCCTTGTAAACTGCCGCCCCATCTCCAACCTCCCTTTCCTCTCCTAAGTCCTTGACTGTGTTGCCACCTCCAAAATCAGTGCCTTAATGTCATCAGCAAATTTAGGCATTGTATTACTGATGCCTTCCTTCAAATCATTGGTACAGCTGATGAAGAGCAACGGTCCTAATACGGATCCTTGCAGGATTCTACCAGTGACTGAACCCCAAGCAGACTTGCAACCATTAGTATGCAAATCAGTTTACAATCCAGTTTAAAATTTGTCAATCCCAACTTAAATCTTATTTAACAGCCATCTGTACAGCACTTTATCAAAAGCATTTAGGAAATCAAGATATACAATATCTACCTAGCTAATATCATCAACCAACATTGTGACTGATTCAAATAAATTCAACAAGTTGATGATACGGGATCTTTATTTCCAAAAGCCATGTTAGGATTCCCTAAAGACTTTCCAATTCTTAACACAGCACATCTCTAATAATTTCTACTCGGAACTTGCCTATAACTAATGTGAAATCAAATGACCTTTAATTCCCAGGTTCTTACTTGCTCACCTTTTTAAATAAAGACACCACATGAGCCTGCCTCCAGTTCACGGGAACAATCCCAGGCTTCAAAAAAATTGAAGACTGATGGCATGTTTGATGAGATAGGTTTTTAAAAGAGTGTTTTGAAAGCAGTGAAAGAACAGCAAGGCAAATTGATTTTAGAACAGAATTCCAAGGTGAAGAAGCATAGTGGTTAAAAGATCAGTCTCTGATGGGTGAAGCAAAAGAATAGCTAACAGAGGAACAGAGGGTATGAGCCAGGTCTTAGGGCTGGAGAAGAGTTCCCAGTCTAGAGCGAGGCCATGGAGGCATCTCTGTGAAAACAATGATCTTGAAATTGATTTTCTGGGGTACAAAGAGTTAGTGATGAAAATGGGGCAATGGTTGTGCAGGATAGAAGTTTGCAGATGATACAAAGATGTGTCCAAGTGTTAGGACTGTGGAAGAGAACAACTTTTTTCCAGCAGATCAGGTGCCTGGGAAAATGGGCCAAGCTCTGCCAAATGATCTTTCTCTGCCCGTCATTTTCTATGTTCGTATCTTACCCAACATGTCAGACAAAATTAGGAACTCACTGAATGGTGAATTCTGCAGCATCCTTTCACTGCATGCAGTAATATATCAGAACACTAAAAAAAAGATTTTTTTCCCCCCGGGCTTTCAAATATGTGTTTCCAGTCTCCTTGTTGGGCAGGAAAATGAGCTAAAAATTAATAATTTCTTAGTCTGCTCAATTTTTTTCTATCATCCCTCCTTACCCTCCCCCTTCCCTTCGAGGTTCAGTAAACACACCGTGTGTCCAGCTCCTTCCAGGAGTTGTTTGGTTTCCATGATGGCACGTTTCATGCTGGGGGTGGGGATCCAGTATCCATCGCTTTCAAAATAACCTATCCTCAGTGGTTTGATGTTGGAATACAGCTTAAAAATAATTTTAAAAAGTAATTATTAAGATGCAATTCTTTTTAAGAGTTTTTTTTTACAAAAAGCCCCAAAGTTCAGAACCTTATAAAAAGAGGGATACATAGTGTTCAGTGTTTTCTGTTTCGATTAAGTTGCTACATCAATGATTAACTGGACTGAGGAATAAATATTTACAACGTGCCTATTTTTAACCTGCATTTGGCAGAAATACAAACAGAATGTCTCTTATCAAAGGTAATTTTTATTTTTCAGGACTCAGCTTTAGTTACAGTTTACAATGATAGAAGTTAAATTGTCAGAAATATGATGAGCAAGACTCACTCCATCATTAAGTATTCATTACAGATTAAAAATATGTGTGTGTTTTTTTTTTAGCAGCAGGGGAGGAGAGCGGCCTATAAAAGAGGCAGGAGTTTCAGGCCCGAGAGCAGCAGCGGCAGAGGCAGAAGAGGAGAGCGGCCTATAAAAGAGGCAGGAGTTTCAGGCCCGAGAGCAGCAGCGGCAGAGGCAGAAGAGGAGAGCGGCCTATAAAAGAGGCAGGAGTTGCAGGCCCGAGAGCAGCAGCGGCAGAGGCAGAAGAGGAGAGCGGCCTATAATAGAGGCAGGAGTTTCAGGCCCGAGAGCAGCAGCAGCGGCAGAAGAGGAGAGCGGCCTATAAAAGAGGCAGGAGTTTCAGGCCCGAGAGCAGCAGCAGCGGGGGCAGAAGAGGAGAGCGGCCTATAAAAGAGGCAGGAGTTGCAGGCCTGAGAGCAGCGGCAGAGGCAGAAGAGGAGAGCGGCCTATAAAAGAGGCAGGAGTTGCAGGCCCGAGAGCAGCAGCAGCGGCAGAAGAGGAGAGCGGCCTATAAAAGAGGCAGGAGTTTCAGGCCCGAGAGCAGCAGCAGCAGGGGCAGAAGAGGAGAGCGGCCTATAAAAGAGGCAGGAGTTTCAGGCCCGAGAGCAGCAGCAGCAGAGGCAGAAGAGGAGAGCGGCCTATAAAAGAGGCAGGAGTTTCAGGCCCGAGAGCAGCAGCGGCAGAGGCAGAAGAGGAGAGCGGCCTATAAAAGAGGCAGGAGTTTCAGGCCCGAGAGCAGCAGCAGCAGAGGCAGAAGAGGAGAGCGGCCTATAAAAGAGGCAGGAGTTTCAGGCCCGAGAGCAGCAGCAGCGGGGGCAGAAGAGGAGAGCGGCCTATAAAAGAGGCAGGAGTTTCAGGCCCGAGAGCAGCAGCAGCGGGGGCAGAAGAGGAGAGCGGCCTATAAAAGAGGCAGGAGTTTCAGGCCCGAGAGCAGCAGCAGCAGGGGCAGAAGAGGAGAGCGGGACAGCGGGAGCGTCAGGGAGAAAAAGCCCAAAGTGACATAAGCACAAGGGAAGGAGCTGATTGGTGAGTAGCTGGTGAGTGGTTTTTTTTATGTCTTTAGTTTATTTCTGTTTGGTTTAGTTAGTAATCTAATAAATAGAGGCATGATGTGAAGATGCCGGTTGATGGACTGGGGTGGACAAATGTAAGGAGTCGCACAACACCAGGTTATAGTCCAACAGCTTTACTTTCAAATAAAGCTGTTGGACTATAACCTGGTGTTGTAAGACTCCTTAAATTGAGGCATGGCAGGGCACCTCAGTCCCGTCGAATGCACATCCAGTGCCATGTGGGAACTCCAGGGCGCATCTCGTGTCCTGGACAACCACAGGTGCAGGAAGTGTCGTCAGCTGGAGGATCTCGAGCTCTGGGTTTCGGAGCTTGACCAGCAGCTGGCGTCACTGCACTTCATCCGTGAGGCTGAGAGTTTCATGGAGAGCGCGTTTCAGAAGGTGGTCACCCCGTGGCTTAAGAGAGTGCAGGCAGAGAGGGACTGGGTGACCGCCAGACAGACAAGGAGTACAAGGCAGGTAGTGCAGGAGTCCCATGAGTGCATTTCACTCGCTAACCTGATTACTGGTGAGGGTGAGGGTTTCTCTGGGGAGGGCTGCCAGAGCCAAATCCACAGCACCGTGGTGGTTCAGCTGTATTGGGGGGGGGTGGGGGGGGTGGGGGTGGGGAGGAAGGTCAGGAGAGCAATAGTGATATGGGGATTTTTAAAATATTATTCGTTCATGGGATGTGGGCGTCGCTGGCAAGGCCGGCATTTATTGCCCATCCCTAATTGCCCTTGAGAAGGTGGTGGTGAGCCGCCTTCTTGAACCGCTGCAGTCTGTGTGGTGACGGTTCTCCCACAGTGCTGTTAGGAAGGGAGTTCCAGGATTTTGACCCAGCGACAATGAAGGAACGGCGATATATTTCCAAGTTGGGATGGTGTGTGACTTGGAGGGGAATGTGCAGGTGGTGTTGTTCCCATGTGCCTGCTGCTCTTGTCCTTCTAGGTGGGAGGTGCTGTCGAAGAAGCCTTGGCGAGTTGCTGCAGTGCATCCTGTGGATGGTACACACTGCAGCCACTGTGCGCCGGTGTTGAAGGGAGTGAATGTTTAGGGTGGTGGATGGGGTGTCAATCAAGCAGGCTGCTTTGTCCTGGATGGTGTTGAGCTTCTTGAGTGTTGTTGGAACTGCACTCATCCAGGCAAGTGGAGAGTATTCCATCACACTCCTGACTTGTGCCTTGTAGATGATGGAAAGGCTTTGGGGGATCAGGAGGTGAGTTACTCGCCACAGAATACCCAGCCTCTGACCTGCTCTTGTAGCCACAGTATTTATATGGCTGGTCCAGTTAAGTTTCTGGTTAATGGTGACCCCCAGGATGTTGATGTTGGGGGATTCGGCGATGGTAATGCCGTTGAATGTCAAGGGGAGGTGGTTAGACTCTCTCTTGTTGGAGATGGTCATTGCCTGGCGCCATTGTTACTTGCCACTTATCAGCCCAAGCCTGGATGTTGTCCAGGTCTTGCTGCATGTGGGCTCGGACTGCTTCATTATTTGAGGGGTTGCGAATGGAACTGAACACAGTGCAATCATCAGTGAACATCCCCATTTCTGACCTTATGATGGAGGGAAGGTCAATGATGAAGCAGCTGAAGATTGTTGGGCCTAGGACACTGCCCTGAGGAACTCCTGCAGCAATGTCCTGGGGCTGAGATGATTCGCCTCCAACAACCACTACCATCTTTCTTTGTGCCAAGTATGACTCCAGCCACTGGAGAGTTTTCCCACTGATTCCCATTGACTTCAATTTTACTAGGGCTCCTTGGTGCCACACTCGGTCAAATGCTGCCTTGATGTCAAGGGCAGTCACTCTCACCTCACCTCTGGAATTCAGCTCTTTTGTCCATGTTTGGACCAAGGCTGTAATGAGGTCTGGAGCCGAGTGGTCCTGGCGGAACCCAAACTGAGCATCGGTGAGCAGGTTATTGGTGAGTAAGTGCCGCTTGACAGCACTGTCGACGACACCTTCCATCACTTTGCTGATGATTGAGAGTAGACTGAGGGGGCGGTAATTGGCTGGATTGGATTTGTCCTGCTTTTTGTGGACAGGACATATCTGGGCAATTTTCCATATTGTCGGGTAGATGCCAGTGTTGTAGCTGTACTGGAACAGTTTGGCTAGAGGCGCAGCTAGTTCTGGAGCACAAGTCTTCAGCACTACAGCCGGGATGTTGTCGGGGCCCATAGCCTTTGATGTAACCAGTGCACTCAGCCATTTCTTGATATCACATGGAGTGAATCGAATTGTCTGAAGACTGGCTTCTGTGATGGTGGGGATATCGGGAGGAGGCTGAGATGGATCATCCACTCGGCACTTCTGGCTGAAGATGGTTGCAAACGCTTCAGCCTTGTCTTTTGCACTCACGTGCTGGACTCCGCCATCATTGAGGATGGGGATGTTTGCAGAGCCTCCTCCTCCCGTTAGTTTTTTAATTGTCCACCACCATTTACTACTGGATGTGGCAGGGCTGCAGAGCTTTGATCTGATCTGTTGGTTGTGGAATCGCTTAGCTCTGTCTATAGCATGTTGCTTCCGCTGTTTAGCATGCATGTAGTCCTGAGTTGTAGCTTCACCAGGTTTCCCTTGCACAAGCACTATATCTCTCCTCTTCAAAACTGCTATCATCACCCTCCAACGCTCAACCCCTCCATTCTCTCCAGTTGACACCCATTTCTAATCTCCCTTTCCTTCCTCAGGTCCTTAAATGCATTGTTAATGCCCAGCTCCACATTCAAGTTTCCCACCACTCTCTATTCAAATCCCTTTCGTCCAGCATGAACACTGCCCACACTACGACAATCACTTGGCCAACATTACTGATGACAACCTCTGTGACTGCAACCATGGTGCACTGTACCTGCGCAACCTGTGACATTCAACACAGCTAAGCTCTCCATCCAAGATCCACCTCCCTGATACTACCCTCACTTGGTTCAACTCTGACTTGCCACATGATAGCAGCCAATCTCTTCCAATGGTTTCTTCTCCCTATTAGCCGGAATTATTCTCAGCTATTCTCTCCCCTCCATTACATCCCTCAGTATACAATCACAAGGGACACATGCAATACATCCAAACACATTCACATCTCCCTTTGCTCTTTTCACAACACACATTAACACCATTCTCTTCTCACTTCCAGCACCAACTCCTCCCAGCACTCCTTCCTTGCTTTACATTCCACACACTTGGCTTTACATTCATCGCCTCCCCATCCTCATTCCATCTTGCTTCTTCTCCACTTGTCAACACATACACTATATGCACAAGTCCTACAAATTTCCACTTACATTTTCAACAGCCACTCACCAACTCTTATCCTCCCTTTCTGTAGGCCAAGACAGAGCATAATGCCAGGGAGAGGACCCAGGTGGGGGTGAGGAATACCAAACATTATAGCCTCCACCCAAGCAGAGCAAGAAGCCCTGGAGATTAGTGGTCCAGGCAGAGCCATGAGCATCGGGGAAGGCGAAGCTGGTGGCTTACCTGAGCAGGGTGTTTGCATATTACTTGTAACCCTTCATTCACCTCAGCAAATATTCAGCAAGCTTCACAACTTCAAGCTGTATTCTGAACACTATTGCTTGCTAATGTCCAGATTCTCGGTGCCATCCTAATGCGTGTCCCTTTTCTCTTTCCCCTCGGTCCTTCTCGGCAGCAAGAGGCTCCTGAAGAAAATAACTCCACGGAGGACAATCCTCCTGAGGATGTACTGGAAGGGACTTCTGTGATTCGTAGTTAAAATGATGTTAGGGGGTCCTAATTACATGTAAATCAGGGTCTGATGATGTATTCATGAGGCCTCCCCCCGCCTGCCTCTGGCAGGTGCCTCGGCTGACTCTCAAAAGCAGATAAAATCGCGGCAGGTGGGGGCACGTCGGAAACGCAGCAGTAAGTCCTCTACCATATTTTAACCATCCAATTCCCGTCGGGCGGGCAGGGGTGAAGTTGGGGTTTTAAACACAAAGTGTGGAGTTGCAGTTTGTCATGGGGAAATTGAGGATTCAAGAGTGCTCGGAAGAAACTCAGAATCTCACCACGCTGAGTCATATTCTTCACAATTAGAGGTCTTGGGAGTTATAAAACCCGCCTGATTTTCATTTCCATTTATTTCAATGGAACCAAAATCGAGCATGTTTTACGACAGGTGGTCAATCTGCTCCACACTGCCACTGAGGACATCTGTAACATAAGCCACACAGCTGTGCATCGATGGATCAAACAAGTCACTGGTGCTAGACCAGCTTGCCCATGGATAACCGGGGCAAACATGACAGAGCACTGAAATTTTAGTAACCTTTCTCTAACTCTATTCCCCTCCTTAGCTGCTCACTCAGGCTGAACCTAATGGCACACAACTTTAATGTTCAGTTTAACTCTGAACTGATCTTCAAACATCCAATGTGTCCAACTCACTTCCACAACATTGTCTGCCTCCACCCTTAACTCACCTCCGCTCCTACTTAAACCATTAGTCATGCTTTTGTTATCTCGGGGCTCAAATTCTTCAATGCCCTTCTTGGCGGACTGCTGGGCTCCACCCTACGTATACTCCAACTCATCCAAAACCTCACTGGCTGCATCCTGTCTCCTACTAAGTCCCGTTCTCTAACTAGCCCTGACATCATCAACCTCCATTGGCTCCCGATTCCCTATGGCATCGAATTACAAATCTTCGTCTTTGTTACAAATCCCTCCACTTCTGCAAGCTCCTCTAGCCCTACATCCCAGCTAATGCACTTCAGTCTTGTGACTAGCATCTTGTGTATTTCACTCCCTCTGCACAACTACTTTCAGCCATCTTGGTCCAACCTTTGGGAATTCCCTCTCTAAGCCCTCTGCCTTGCAAGCTCTTTCCCCACCTTCAGAAAGCTCCTTGAAACCTATAACTTTGACCACGCTTTCAGTCATCTCTCTTGACTCTATTACTTCTCACAATCCATTTCTCCTCTGTGAAGTGCTTTGGAGTGTTTAATATGTTGAAGGCATGATATCAATGCAAGTAGCTGTTGTTATGTAAGTTACCTCATCATTGAAGGGAACAGGTGGCACCGAGGGATCCAGGCGGAACATGTCTTCACATAACAGGGCTTTCATGCATAATGCCAAGCTATCCACATCTCTGGCTAGTGGACCAATCATTGACTCAACTAGAAGACAATAATTATATCACTCAAAAACAGTATTCATTGTTAGGTAACTAGAAAAATTGAATGATATATCTTTGGCTCTGTGGTAGCACTCTTGAAGGTTGTGAGTTCAAGCCCCACTCCAGTACTTGTAGCACATAATCTAAGCCGACACTCCAGTGCAGTAGTGAGGGCTCTATTTGAAGAAAAGCAGAGAGTTCTCCCCGTGGCCAACATTCCTTCCTCAACCAACACCTCCAATCAAAATGGTGGCTGAGTGTTATTTTACAAGTGCAATATAAAGGTTAGGTGGAATAATAGAAAACTTGCCAATCATGATACAGCTGTACTGATGCTCCTTTCACACTTCCTGAGCTGCTAATAAGCCACTTAGTGTAAATGTATAAATGAACATCTCGTTAATCCAGTTGTGCAGTAGGCAAAGCTTTAGAGTATTGGCTCATAGTGAATTGTTAATGCCCATTTCACTGACTATGCCATGGAGATCCTTATGGATTGCATTTTTCCTCCAAAATTGGACTGGATTTTTACCTGGTTTCTCACCTCTCCCAGGAGTTCACATGTTTTAAGGACTGTTAAAAGAAAGTAGGGATAATTTTATGAATTAGATTTCCGACATGGTGCTTTGCCCACTGGGAATGTAAATTGGGAATTCGGGCATAAACACCATGATTTTCCATCCACTAATTTCAGGATTAGAAACACTGGAACCTAAAGATAAGGGGGGTAATTTTGACTTTGTGCAATAGTGTAAAGCGGGTGGTAGCGAATCGGCAGCCCATTTTACTTCAATGGAAATAAAAATAAGGGGAGGTGTAAAACAGGCTGCCTGTTTTACGCTATCACACAAATTCAAGATCTATCCCCAAGGACATTTGGTAAATGTCAAAACAACTCGCCTTCTTGAGAAAATCATGTCCTACCGTTCCAGAGCAACATTGTGTTTCTTTATCCTGTGTCCACGACAGGACGTTCTTAGAAATTTTACATAAATGGTTAAGTTATAATTATATATAAATGGTTTTTATTTACATGATAGTTGTGAGGACATTGAGACAATTGTGCAGTACGTACTTAGGTAGCACTATATTTTGAAGACATCATTTCTGTTAGTAGGAGCAGTTCAGTGAGATGAAATGAGATGGTGCGTAAGGGAAAGGCAATGAGGCCATCTTACACTAGCTCAGGACAATTCTAGTTTAGTTTGCTTCCTTTGCTGAGGTTTGGCATAGCACATATGATGCTACTGGCTTAAATGTTCTTAAATAGCAACAGAATTTATGTAGAGTAGAAACTTACCAGTTTTCTGTCCAGGCACACTTACTGACAACCCCTTTTTGCTGCATGAAATAAAAACACGTTATTTCTTTAATTGAAGAAACAAGTCTCTTCATAAATATTAGCAGTCTAGTCAACAGAAACTCATTACAGCCATCTAATTATTTCCTCCAGAATGAGTAATAAGTTGCCTTTTAAAGCTAACTTCTTGAAACTAACACTCTGGTATGTTCTGTCCGAATGTATTGGCAGAAACATCAACTTTCACCGCTTATATGTTATATATTAGAACAAAAATGCTTTCCAATTTAGACTCAACAAGTTTGGAGCTAATGGCAGGCACCTGCGGCAGTTGCAAGCAAAACGCAGGCATGCTAATGAGGCCTTATTTTCCTCCCCCAATGCTGGAAGGGCACTCATTTGAAGGGTGCCCAGAAGATGTGGGCCTTATGCAGTCCCTCTCTGATTGGAGAGAGGACCCAAGAAGATAAGTCCCTTTTTATATCAGGGGCAGTTGGTCAGGGATCACACTGTTATTTTTATCATACATAATGGTATGATATGCCCTCTTCTTCAATTTCTCTTTGTTGCTAACCTTTCTATTTATCCACAGCATCTTGAAACTTGAAGTAGTATCCTTTTGTAGGGCTACCTCTGCACAAATCTTGAACGTACTCTAGGTATATTTCTACAAATTATACTTGATGACCATTTTCTGTTTTTTTCCCCTTAATATTATCGTACACTTGAAAATGTACAAATAAAAAGTCACAACAAAGAAACAACAAATTGAAATCTTTTGTCAAAAACGTAATATGAGGCCTTGCCATTATGGTCTCCGCTGCATCCGATGAGGAGACGTTTATTGGACAATCTGTTGGGTGTAATTTACAATGAAATTTTAATTGATCCGCACCTCAGGAAGGATGTATTGGCCTTGGAGGGGATGCAGCGCAGATTCACCAGAATGATTCCAGGGCTTAGAGGGTTAGATCATGAGGACAGATTGCATTAACTTGGCATGTATTCCCTTGAGTATGAAAGATTGATGGGTGATCTGATCGAAGTGTTTAAAATGTTAAAATGATTTGATAGAGTGGATACAGTAACATTATTTTCTCTGGTGGGGGAATCAAGAACATGGGGACATTATCTTAAAATTAGAGCTAGGCCATTCAGGAGCGAAATCAGGAAACATTTTTTCCACACAGAGTGTAGTGGAAATCTGGAATTCTCTCCCCCAAAACGCTGTGGATGCTGGGACAATTGAAGCTTTCAAGACTGAGATCGATAGATTTTTGTTAGGTAAGGGTATCAAGGGATATGGATCAAAGGCGGGTAAATGGAGTTGAGATGCAGATCAGCCATGATCTAAATGAATGGCCTACTCCTGTTCCTATAATAGTAAAAAACAAATTTCTTACCTTAATCGGTTTGCAGTTGGCTTGAAACCGCAGATTCCACAGAATGCAGCTGGAAAGCGTATACTACCACCAACATCAGTTCCAATGCCAAGGATGGAGCCACCTGCTGCAATCAAGGCAGCCTCCCCACCAGATGACCCACCTGATGTCCGCCCGCTATTGTGTGGGTTGATGGTTTGTCCATAAATGGGGTTACTGCACTCATAGCTGTGGCAAAGAACACATAATTTTCTTGAGGTGATCTGAAACCTTAATTGATGATAGGAAACCTAAAATGACTCTACCTCTCCATTATCACTTCAAAAAGACTGCTGTATACTTATAAACTCAGGAAGGGATTGTTGGTCCACAATTTGCCATACATGCCAACCAATAATTTTTTACGTTCACAGTTGACATTTCAATCCATGTGTCAACTTGTCAGCATTTTACAAGAGAAGTCATACATTTTCACTGGGAGTGGAGACTGTCAACATGAACCAATCAGATCCGTACAAGGACAGATCTGGAGGCAGTAGAACCAGTTTTTGAGACTAGTTGAGACAAAATCATTGAGTCATAGTTATAGATGTTTTTATTGAGTGTTTATGATGGCAGTACCTGCTTATATTATTTTCTCTAACTTAGCTGGTTACCGTTTGCTTATCCATACATCGTTGGAGTCCCTTTGTTCTGTGGAGTAACTGGGGACAGCCCACACCACCTGTATTACAGGAGTCAATAGCCACATGGAAATATGAGGAGTGACATTAATAATCAATAACATTAAAATAGATGGCCACCCCCAGACTGGAGGCAGTCAGGCATACCTGAGAGCACAAATTTCAGCTCTCCATGCCTCTTCCTGGAATCCACATTTTTTTGCACTTTTTTTTAATGACAGCAGTGTATAATGATTCTTATTTCTAGTAGAAGGAAAGAAACCTTTTCGAAAAATTCCAAAAATGCTAGAAGTTACTATAAATGCTTAACGTGTTTTTTTGACATTCCTCTATTCATTGTCCTAACATGAGGATATTAACCCACATATTTAACTGAAATACTTGACAAACCCAACAGAATCACAGTTATGTTATACAGAACCCCAGAGAGGGTTTGAATGCACAGTAATAGTCCACTGTCTTTTCACCCTGGGAGCCGGGTTTGGACCGCTCAGACTAATGACATGCAAGTCTTTTCACTCTTTCGTCCAAGTAAAAATTAAACTTGTATAAAATAAGTTTAGGACAAACTCAATCTAATTCCTAGTGGTCATGAGTCTACACCACAAATTGCTTACTGATTGCCCAGTATAAAGGAATGACATTTTGTCATATCCTGACAAAAGCTTGCTAATCAATTATATAAACCAGTTACTATAGAAATCAAAAGCAATCATTTTGAAACCTAATTTTACTCTGTAGATGAAATAATTAAACTAAATTACTACCAGCAATTGGATAAGCGCTTTATGCATAAATACATAAGCACAATACCTACTTGACCTCTTCCTCACCAATTTACCTGTCCCAGATGCATCTATCCATGACGGTATTGGTAGGACTGGCCACCGCACACTCCTTATGGAGGCCAAGTCCTTCGTCAGACTGAGGACACACTCCATCGTGTCGTGTGGCACTACCACTGTGCTAAGTGGAATAGACTAAGAACAGATCTAGCAGCTCAAAACTGGGTGTCCACGAGGCGTTGTGAGCATCAGCAGGAGCAGAATCGTATTCCAGCACAATCTGTAACCTCATGGCCCAGCATATCCCTCACTCCTCCATCACCATTAAGACAGATGACCAACCCTGGTTCAATGAGACGAATGGTAGAAGAGCAATCCGAGCAGCACCAGGCGTACCTGAAAATGAGGTGCCAACCTGACAGGACTACATGAATGCTATAGCATGCTATAGACAAAACTAAGCGACCTCAAACCAACGGATCAGGTCAAAACTCTGCAGTCCTGCCACATCCAGTCACGAATGGTGGTAGACAATTAAGCATCCAATGGAGGAGGAGGCTCCATGAACATCCCCATCCTCATTGATGGCGGAACCCAGCATGTGAGTGCAAAAGACAAGACTGAAGCATTTGCAACAATCTTCAGCCAGAAATGCCAAATGGATGATCCTTCTCCGCCTCCTCCTGAGTTTCCCGCCATCACAGATGTCAGTCTTCAGCCATTTCAATTCACTCCACATGACATCAAGAGCTGAGTCCACTGGACACAGCAAAGGACACAGCAAAGGCCACAACATCCCAGCTGTATGCTGAAGACCTGTACTCCAGAACTAGCCGTGCCTCTAGCCAAGCTGTTCCAGTACAGCTACAACACTGGCATCTACCCACCAATGTGGAAAATTGCCCAGGTATGTCCTGTCCACAGAAAGCAGGACAAATCCAACTCAACCGATTACTGCTACAACAATCTACTCTCAACCATCAGTACAATGATGGAAGGAATCATCAACAGTGCTATCAAGCAGCACTTACTCCCCAATAACCCGCTCACCGTAGCTCAGTTTGGGTTCCGCCAGGACCACTTGGCTTCACTCGACCTCATTACAGCCTTAGTCCAAACATGGACACAAGAACTGAATTCCAGAGGTGAGGTGAGAGAGACTGCCCTTGAGATCAAGGCAGTATTCGACCAAGTATGGCACCAAGAAGCCCTAGTAAAACTGAAGTCAATGGGGATCAGGGGGAAAACAGCCAGTGGCTGGAGTCATACCTAGCACAAAGGAAAATTACTGTGATTGTTAGAGGCCAATTATCTCAGCCCCAGGGCATCACTGCAGGAATTCCTGAAGGCAGTGTCCTAGGTCCAACTATCTTTAGCTGCTTCATCAAAGACTTTCCCTCCATCATAAGGTCAGAAGTGGGGCTGTTCGCTGATGAATGCACAGCTCCATTTGCAATTCCTCAGGTAATGAAGCAGTCCATGCCCACATGCAGCAAGACCTGGACAACATCCAGGCTTGGATTGATAAATGCCAAGTAACATTCATGTCACACAAGTGCCAGGCAATGACCATCTCCAACAAGAGATAGCCTAACCACCAATGGGATTAACATTGCCGAGTCCCGCGCCATCAACATCCTGGGGGTCACCACTGACCAGAAACTGAACTGGACCAACCACATAAATGCCATAGCTACTAGAGGAGGTCAGAGACTGGGTATTTTGTGGCATGTGGTTCACTTCCTGACTCCCCAAATCATCTTCACCACCTACAAGGCACAAGTCAGGAGTGTGATGGAATACTCTCCATTACTTGGATGAGTGCAGCTGCAACAAACTCAAGAAGCTCAACATTATCCAAGACAAAGCAATCACTTGATCGACACCTCATCCACCAGCTTAAACATCCACTTCCTCCACCAATGGTGTACCGTGGCTGCAGTGTGTACTATCTACAGGATGCACTGCAGCAACTCGCCAAGGCTTCTTCAGCAGCACTGCCAAACCTATGACCTCCACCACCTAGAAGGACAAGAGCAGCAAGTGCATGGGAACATCATCACCTCCAAGTTCCCCTCCAAGTCACACAACATTCTGATTTGGATATATCGTTGCTGGGTCAAAATCCTGGAACTCCCTACATAATTGCATTGTGGGAGTACATTCACCACATGAACTGCAGCAGTTCAAGAAGAAGTCCCACTACCACCTTCTCAAGAGCAACTAGGGATGGGCAATAAATACTGCCCTTGCCAGCAACACCCATATCCCGTGGGTGAAAAAAGATAAGCGCATATAAACATACTGCTAATTTTAAAGAAGTACTGATATGGACATGCCCTATTTAAAAAGTATTGTGTGGTAAGACACGCACTGCACTGGCATCACATGAATAAGAGCCCTCTAATTCTACTGCTAATTCAAAATATTTTCAAATATTGTTTCCACCAATCTTTTCACACAATATATAAAATATACACACACAATATTGTACCAGTTACAGTGTATTATGGGCATTTCACAGTTGTGAAATAAACCCAGTATTACACCATTATCTCTTTGTTAAAGAATGTTCAGTGGCAAAAAGTACGTACAGTATGTTGATACATTCTTCAGTCGCTTCGATAATTACCCCTTTTCCACTCCCATCACAATCCTCAAAAGTAAACATTTCTTTCAGTCCTCAAAAGCTCAGCAATTTTCAACTCCAATCTACTCAATATTACCTTAATAATGTCTGAGGAACGTTGGTTTTCACAAATGGAATCGCTCCTTGTCTCTTCAGCACCTGAACTATTACACTGTCTTCATCTGCAGGTTTGTTTGTGAATTTCCTAAGTCCACAAGTTGAATCGTAGCCCTATATTAAAATAATTTTAGAACTTTTTATTATAGTTGTTGTCATTGGGTTATGTGATGTTCTGACTGGCTTGTTGATCCTTGAGTAAAATTTAATATGTCTTGTCTTGCAGGGAACAATTGAGCTCTGGGCAAAATTACATCTCAGATGGCTGATAGTAAACATGAATTTTTTTCAATCAGAAACATGAAGTACATTTTTCAAGTATCAGCAATTAACTTTTAATTTGGCACAATGGGTGGAGCATTCTTGTCCTCTCATATTTGCAATATGTGAAGATCAGCTGAAGGACCTTGTAGGGTATGCATTCTGGGACACTTTGTTACAAGCATTAATCTTTGCAATCTCAGATGTCTTTTTAACAGATACAAAGCATTCACATAATCTGGTACAGCTAGTTTTTCCTATTTACAACTTTGATGTAACCTGAACTGAGCCTGCAAAAGTTGCAACACAACCTTTAATGACCTTTGGTCCTTGCAAAGATAACCTAACAAAGCTTGAGAACCTTTATCTCAGAAAAGACGTCGCCTTATCATGATTTTAAGCACTAGGAAATGGAAAAAAGTAAAGCACCTAATCGGGAATCCGATTTTGTCAAACTAATTAAAATCAGCCAATTATAGTATAGTTTCTGTCCATCTGAATGATTTCTTTGAAAAAGATTCTTGTAATTAAATTAATCAATTTGGTTGGTCTTTAATTGCCATATTCCTTAAGTGGGATTTTCTTTGAGATTTTTTAGGATACTGAAGGTCATATTTTCAAGCTCCCTCACAGAGCCTTTGTTTGTTTTCAAAATTCAACTTACTTTTATTTAGTAAAAAAAAATGAAAATCATGTTAGGATGGGGAAAGATACTCTGCCTGTCTGTCTCTCTCTCTAGCGGTCTCTCTCACAGGTGTCAGCAATTAAGAATGATTACATTTTCTGACTTTAAACAAACAACCACCATTCCATATCTTAGAAGCCCCACTTGGTGCTCACCAACTCCTAGACCACATTCCCAGTGCTGCCTATGATACCAGAACTGCCTTAGTAGTCCCATACTCTGAAACTTCCCTCAATGGGGGTCCAGATCCCAGTCTCTCTCTCCCAGTGATCCCAGATCCAAACCCAATGATCCCATAACCTCCCTCACCAATGTTCCTGGAATCATGGGATGCTCTCAAAATAATGTCAGATTCTGAGAACTCATCCCAGTACTGCTGGATCCTGGGCACCCTTTCCAGTGCTGTAAGCCCCCAGGGCCACTCCCAATGCTGATAAGTCTGTGTCATTAACTTGCATGATGATGTGCTGCTGTTTGCAAACAAGCTGCACAGAAAATGATGTCCTTTCCAGTTGACATAAGACTACCTTGATGAAGGGAGTACATATGGCCATATTCATGCCATCTATGTCCCTTTGGACCTTGGGAATTCCTACCACTTGACAAAATTGTAGTGCTCTGGCATGTTAGCACCAGTTATCCATGGGGAAGCTGATGAAATTGATAGGTCTAGCATCAGTGACTTGCTTGATGCATCGATGCACAGCTGTGTGGCTTATGTTACAGATATCCCCAATGGCAACCTGGAATGACCCAGCAGCATAGAAGTTAACATCAATCATGACCTTAACAGCCACTGGCAGTGCAATGCATACAGTGAGCATGGACAGCAGGTCTGCATGCAGCATGTGACATGATTCTATGACAGCTTCCTTGGCGAAGATAACCATCCATTGGCACTGCTCCTCAGTCAAATGCAGGTAAATGTGCCTCTGCCTGTATGCTCTCATGTGAAGGTACTGGTGGCTGCACGCAATGTGCCTGTGGTGCAGCCGAGCTAGCTTGGCCTCCCTCAGTTACTCCTTCTGTTCTTCCAAGAGGTATAGTTAGAGGGCTATCCCTAATAGGAAACCCACTGTTCCTGTTTTAGAAAAAGTAGGGAGGCTTATATGTAGCTCCTCAGCAAATGACACAAAGCCAAAGGCAAAGCAGGTAGGAACAACAAAATAAAACAATAATGTTTAACAGCAACAATACTTTGTGAGCATGTCCCTTCAAATTTACTTCCATCTTCCAACTAGATATGAATGACAGATCCTAATCCAATTTCCAGTGTATATGTGTTAAGGAAAGGGGGGAGGCATTGTCTGATATCCTTCAACTAATATAGGGCACATATTAGACATTTTAATGCATTATTTCCTACATATTGTGCAGGAATTAGCATTCCTGTTATTTAGTTTACATTAGAATCAGCTGAAAGTAATCCCTTAGTTGTGTAATGTAGAGAGTCATTGTACATCTCAAAAAATTTGTTGGGCAGAACTGACATGCAGTTTATTATCCTATCATTAATCTATTAACCAAGCGCCTTCGAATTTTTTTCTTATGACAATTTTATTTTCCTCTTTTCTCTGACCGGCAAACTAAAATTAAAACAGAAAGTACTGGAAATAGACTGCCAGTCCACCAGCATCTGAAAGGAGAAAAACAAAGTTAAAATTTCAAGTAGAATCCTTCATTATAATTGTAAAGAGAAGGTACGTAGACTCATCAGGGGGATTTTAACTAGGAGCAGGTGTTGGAGAGGCAAGGGGCAGGCCGAGCATAAACCCCCTCCCATGATGCCAGGCTACACCCATGCATGATGGTGCTCCGAGGTGTCTTCTTCAGGGGCCTTTTGCTGCTGAGGAGGACCTAGGAGAAAGATAAAAGGGTCAAGAGTTAGAATTGCACTGAGAATCTGGACATCAGCAGGTGGCAATCTTGAAAATGCAGCTTGAAGTTGTGAAGCTTGCTGAATATTTGCTGAGGTGAATGAAGGGTTACAAGTAATATGCAAACACCCTGCTCAGGTAAGCTGCCAGCCTCACCTTCCCCATTGCTCATGGCTCTGCCTGGACCATTAATCTCCAGGGCTTCTTGCTCTACTTGGGTGGAGGCTATAATGTTGGGGACTCCTTTCCCCTCTCCCTGACATTATGCATTGTCCTTTCCTGCAGAAAGAGAGGGTGAGGGTTAGTGAGTAGCTATTGAAAAGGTAAGTGGAGATGTGTAGGGCTTGTGCATATAGTGCATGTGTTGAGAAATGGAGAAGAAGCAAGATGGAATGAGGATGGGGAGGCGATGAATGTAAAGCCAAAGTGTGTGGGATGCAAAGCAAGAAAGGAGTGCTGGAAGGAATTGGTGGTTATGCAAGTGCAAGGATGTAAGAAGAGAGTAGTGTTAGTGTGTGGTATGAAGAGAGCAAAGGAAGAGGTGAATGTTTGGTTATGAGAAAGAGAGACGTTGCAGTGTGCCCTTGTGATTGTACGCTGAAGGATGTGATGGAAGGGAGGGAATTGTTGAGAGTGGTGGGGGAGAGGTAAAATGTGATTTGGCAGGTGTTGTTGAGAGAGCTGGAGAGTTGAAAAGCTGTACTCACCCTTGCTTCTTTTGAGCCTCTTCTGACACTGAAGCCAGGTCCTGTGGGTGATGCTGGTGGCAATGATCCTATCAGCCACCTCTGTCCAGGCCTGTACAAGTATGGCCCCGGGGATATCCTGGCAGGTGCTGGGTGAACAGTATCTCCCTCCTTGCCCGCCCTCCTCCACCAGGACCTCGAGAGAAGTATCAGTAAAACTGGGGGCAGTCCTCCAACTCATCACTGGTGCCATAATTGTTTCCAACCTTGTTCAAATGAAATTCAAAGCAGGGAATGTAACCTTGCAGGAAGAGGCGCATTCCCCCTTTAAAGAGGCTTCGGTGGTCCACCAGAAATTGCACACATTATGTGGATGGGCCAGCCGATTCCTGACATGATCAGCTGGGCAGCCCGTCAATCATATTGAAATGAGGCCAGGGAGTTAAAATCAACCAGGCCTCATGCCTACAACCTCATGGGGCTTTCCGCTCGGTCCTGCCTGCCCGATTCGCAACCCATGTTAAAATAGTGGCTTAAGTGTTAGAGTTTGCATTGTAGTGCTGTGCTGTGTGCTAGTATGTCCATAACTAGGTTAGCTAATGCAACTAGCCACGAGCCAATTTGTGTTGGACTCACCTTTGCGTTGCTTCATAAAACCGAGTCCATATTAAAAAAGACAAAGAAATCTTGTTACAAAAAAACAGTAGTATTATACCTATTGGAAAGTGGGAACAAGTAACAGCACAACAGAATTCCTTCATTTCTGTGCAGTTTTCTAGTGGATGATTCCTTTGGTTCTGTTTGTTAGGAATCACAAGATAAGAGCGATATTGGCTTTCCTACTAATGGCAGAGCAGTCTTTCTTATGTACTGGAATATATGGTAGAAAATTAGGTCAACGACCTTATCCAAAATATATTCAATGAAATGATAGATAGTTTCCCCCAATGCTTCAGTGAGCTGCTGCATCATACAGATTAGGAAGGTTGCAGGTTCGATCCCTGGTCTGCTCTAAGTTAACTGACTTCGATCCCTGGTCTGCGCTAAGTTAACTAACTTAGGATGGCAGTAGGAATGTTACATTTGGCCTCAGCACCCCTAGGTTATGGAAGGGGAAACAAGCTAGGGTTCCTGCTCCTGCGCACTATTCAACAGTCGCTGCTGGAAGTCCACGTATAAGGATGTTGGGTGGGGACAGGATTAGGTTTGGCTGTAATAGGGTTGTATAACCTGTTAATATTCACTGTCAAGACTCATCCATAAACAATGACAACTTGTACAAGATGCCAGAAAGTGACTGGAGCCTGTGAAATGATATCCTGGCAAGGAGTCAATGCCTTCAGGAGGGAAGGGAAAAAATTGGTGAGGAAAGAAAAAGAAATAATGACTGCTTCCTTAAATAACAAATTGGATTGACATAAATATGGGACCTTTGCTCTTTTCAATACTTTTAAAAGTCTTTCTGGCTTTTTAAGCACCGTAACTAACAAAACATATACACAAACCTGATCAAATTCCAAAGAACTTACAACATTCAATATTAACGCACTTTCCACAAAAACCTGTACCTTATAGTTAATGTTTTCCTTGATGCTGACGGGGATACCATACAATAGTCCTTTTGTTTTACCTTCAATTTCTAAAAGTTGTGCTTCGCATTCAGGAAAGAATTCTGTGATGCAGTTGAATTTTCTTGCAGCTTCCAAAGCCTTCAAAAGAAGTGATATAGAAATACAGCATGACCACAGTGATTGTAAATGAGGATTATAAATACATTTTAACAAATTCACACATTTCCTGAATAAAACTTTACTGACCAAAACATAATTTCAGTGCCTCACTAGATAACAAAAGTTTTTTTTTTAACCCTATCCTTATTACATTCCCAAAGTCTATGGAGCTGATTTTCATGTTTACAACAGATCGGGCGGGTGGTGGGCAGGGCATCCTTTTCACCCGCCTGATGATGTTGGCGCACTTGCCACCCCTCTTTGCTGCTTCTTCCTCTCAGCATGACACAGTATCCTAAACTGCCTCACATATCTTCACAACCCTTCCACAGGCCACACACTAATCCACTCCCACTCTTTTTGCAGGACAAATTGGCACAAAATAGAACGGAGAGTACAACAGCAGGACAGGTGCAGTCATGTTTCAAACTCTCACTCAAATGGAGGTCAGTGCTATTGGCATCATTGGCAGAGGCAGGACATGCAGCATTGGAGATAATGAGGCTGGAGCCCATGTGGAGCAGCGTTTTTAGGCATTACACGCACGCACTGCATTGCACGGCCACTCATCTGCTACTGCTTACACTTGCCATTACGTGATAAGCCTTGTCCCTCTGACCCTTTTCTAGGACCTTAAAGCAGCATGGGTCCTACAGCTGCGCAGGCAGAAGGGGTCAGCCTTTCCAAGCATCAGTACAGAGATCAGCACTCCAAGTGATATGGATAGTGAGTTAGAGGGTCTGAACTGGATGATTCACTCAGCACAAGTGAGCAGGAGCAGGTACAAGTGGAATGGACAACCCAGGAAATGGCCTGCTGGAGGGCAAGCTCAGGTAATAGTTCTGCTGAGAGGACACAGATGCAGATTTTGGGGACCCAGCCTTAAAAAGAAAAATGTTTTAAGCACTCCAGCAATTGCTCAGTGTATTGGACAGCATGCAGGGAGCTACCAACACGTCAGAAATGGTGGAAGAGTCCACTATCAATTTATGTGGCGCTCTTATGCATGGTATCAACACTCTGCAGTCAACCGTGGAGTGTGTGGTCACCTCAGTGGACATTGCATCCGGGCACTCCTTGCAGGAGTCTGCAACATCCATAGTAGTATCTGTCAGGGATGTTATTACTGGAGCCATGCAGGCTCTGGGTTTCACCATCTCCTCCACCTTGGACAGTCTGAGAGAATAAATTCATATGGGGCTTCAGTTGAATCACGGATGTTCGACAATCTGCTCTCCCACAGATCAGTGTTGGTGCTGCGCTGCAGGCCAATAGCATGGGCAGTCATGTAATGGAAATGGAACATGTTGCCCTCTCTCAGGATGATAGCTAGGATGTGGATGTGCTATCTCCTCAACTAATGCCCACTCTTGTGCCAGAAATGCAGCTGGGCCAGACTGTCCCGGCAGCCGCCGAGATGCTGCAGTCTGTAGACAGTCCTTCTCAACTTGAGCTCCTAGAGGTTGCTGACCACAAGCATCTCAAGAGCCCTCATCTGAGCCACAGCAGATTTCCACCTCCTACCCTAAAGCCACTGGGCAAGCACATCGCAGGAGTAGTAGCGTAGGTAAGACATCACTTAAAAAGGCACTATGTGCTCATACCTGGGTAACAATTAGTTTGTGGACATTTTTGTAAGCCAGTTCAGTGACAAACCTTTTTGGGAAATCTTTGCCTGCTAACATTTACTGTCTACATTACACATGAAGCATGAGAAGGACTGCTGGTGCCTGTGTAACTATATTCCCAGTAACCCCTTCAGGAGGGAAAAGGGAAAAATTTGGGGGGATGGGGAGGAGGAATACAGCCTGTGATCTATAGTGAGACGTGGCTTTTCTCTTACTTTCTCCAGATAAGCATGCAGCACGTAGCACGGTGATACATTCTCTTCGGTTATCAATTTACAGAGATCACGAAGCGACAGAAAGAGAACGGATTGAATTTTTACATTACAGGCATCCTAGGGGGAAGAAAAAATTGTCTCGGTTAATATGTAAACAGAATTGTGGATAGTCAGGGATTAAGTGATTGGGCTCCTGTAACATAGAGATTCAGGAACAAAATATGTCATAAGAGCAGAAAGTGCAATAAAGAACAAAAAATTAATATAAGATGAACAAATGTAAAGGGAAGATGGAAGTCTTAGATCTGTTTTATTACAAATGCTAATACTTAAGCTCTCTTTATTACTCTGATTTTTCTTTTACAAATGATAATTCTTGTAATTCTATTTACAACTGCAATTTGAGGTAGGTATGAATTGAAAGCTGTCAACATTTTGTTAAAGCTCTACCATACATACACCATTTTTCAATGACTCCATCAAAACTATGAATTCTGCATACTAAATTAGTATTTCACCAATCTCTAGAGTAAGTTTCATGCCAGAACTATTTTAGAGCCAACACAGTAAAAACAAATTGAACAATGTCCCTCCCATTTTCTGGTCATTGTATGTATTTCATACCCACTGTCTGCCTACAGTCAGAAGAAACAAGAACTAAAAAAAAATCCAAATAGTACCTGCACATGTGCCTGTTAGAGCACCAACAAGCTGAGCTATCAGTGGGCTAATCACAGGTTAATGTCCACATTTCCTCAAAATATAAATATCTGATTTCCTGTGTGCAGCAAAGAGAGGCATGACGAAGAGGCCAAGCATTTTACAAA
Organism: Heptranchias perlo; assembly: GCF_035084215.1. Taxonomy (NCBI): domain Eukaryota; kingdom Metazoa; phylum Chordata; class Chondrichthyes; order Hexanchiformes; family Hexanchidae; genus Heptranchias; species Heptranchias perlo. The sequence goes on from NC_090333.1 coordinate 26,713,328, forward strand.
GGAAAGAGAGGGAGAAAAAATCAGACAGTGATTCATTCCAGGACACTGTACTCCTCCAAATGGATGGGTCAAGAGCTATAGCTATAAAGGGTTATAACAGCCCCTTGGGTGATTCAACCTCCAATCTTTCCTCCCTTCCTCTAGTCCCTACACTTTGCTGTGCCTCCCCATGACAATGACAGCGACTCATAACTCACTGTGAGGGGAATTGCAGGCATGACACCCCCCCCCCCCAAATGGCACAGGCAAGAAAGTAGGAGGGCAGGTGCCATCGAGGTTTTTACAAAACTTCACCTTCGCTTCTTTCTCATTCTGCTGAATCCCACATAACCTGTCAGCCAATTATTTTATGAAACTCCTCATGTCATTCCTTCTACTAAAATTAATGTGAACTTTGCTGCTCAGTAACTCAATCCAACCTTCCATGATCTTTCCTGCACTATATGTACCTGAACGGGAATCAGAGGAAGTAGAACCAGCTACTTTGCATGTGGCTATGCTGGCACTTCAAAGCATGATCCATCATCCATTTTGTTCCTCGCAAGCACCAGCCCAGAGACTAATTGTACAGGTACATTAGTGTGGTGGTTATAGTACTGTATTAGCAACCTAGACACTGTGAAACTGAATTCAATAAATCTGGTAATTTGTGGACTAGACCAGATAAAAATGACCATGTAAGCTGCCAGAGTGTCATAAAAACCCAACTGGTTCACTAATGTCCTTCAGGGAAGAGAACCTGCCACCCATATCCAGTCTGCCCTACATTTGACTACAAATCTACATTATATGATTGACTCTTAATGCCCTCTGAAATGGCCTATTTATATATATTTATAGAAAGGGCAGATGACCCCTCTTCCATTTGGTTAATTGAGTGTTTTGTTTGGGAAAGGCTGGGTTAAACATGGTTTTATAGAATACGGATAAAGACAGGAAAACATTTAAAGCTATACACGAAAACACAAAAGATTTTGCAGAAGACCAGCCAGAAGCCGCGAGCCCTAGCTCTTACCATCTCTTTAATCCGATTCATAACCCTTTTCATGTTCCTCAAAGCTTCTTCCCTCCTCAAACGAACTTTTGATATCACTTGATGATGTTTCCTGGTCTCCAGCCATCTCATCAGCTTCAAAGACAGGACAGTGCAGATTACAATGGTAGAGATGATCTACAGGGAAATAAAATTAGTCTGAAGCTAGGACATCATAGCAAGGACAATGGTTAATACTCTATGACTTTTGAACATGCAACTATGCTCCATTGCTGAATATCCAATAACACAACACTTCAGTAATAATAAAATCGCTAGACTGGATAGGACTATCCTCAAACCTGGCAGAGAACCACTTGGTGGAAATCATTGGAACACTTTTAGAATATTACTGTAAACCTTTTTTGACTAATACTTACATTTTTAGCTTTTTCCTCCCTCTCTTTAGGTTTCCCTACACCATTCCCAGCCAAGAGGATGAGCAAGTGACAATAACAAGTGCTTAGCCAGGTACAATTGCCGATTTAAAAAAAATATTTGTTCATGGGATATGGGCGTCGCTGGCGAGGCCGGCATTTATTGCCCATTCCTAATTGCCCTTGAGAAGGTGGTGATGAGCCGCCTTCTTGAACCGCTGCAGTCCATGTGGTGACGGTTCTCCCACAGTGCTGTTAGGGAGTTCCAGGATTTTGACCCAGCGACGATGAAGGAACGGCGATATATTTCCAAGTCAGGATGGTGTGTGATTTGGAGAGGAAAGTGCAGGTGGTGTTGTTCCCATGTGCCTGCTGCTCTTGTCCTTCTAGGTGGTAGAGGTCGCGGGTTTGGGAGGTGCTGTCGAAGAAGCCTTGGCGAGTTGCTGCAGTGCATCCTGTGGATGGTACACACTGCAGCCACAGTGCGCTGTTGGTGAAGGGAGTGAATGTTTAGGGTGGTGGAAGGGGTGCCAATCAAGCGGGCTGCTTTGTCCTGGATGGTGTCGAGCTTTAAAATTATTAACAATTAGATTATTAACAATTTAAAGTTAATTATGTTTAATATGTTAATTTATAACATATAACAGATATAATTAAAAAATTAAATTAATAAACTTGGCACAACAACGATATTGTACTTTTTTTCCCATTGGTCCAAATCACATGTTCTAACAGTAATTTCTAAACTTTACTACTAAAGATTATTGAATGTAAACACTGACACCTTCTGTATTACTACATATATGATTAATTTGATTAAATTCACATCTCACTCCAATTCATTAATATAAATATTAACAATATGAACTTCTTCATAAATGATAGCTTGACTCAGTCATGGCACTTTCATCTCAGAAAGTTGGGGTTCAAGTTCCACTCCAGGACTTGAGCACATAATCTAGGTGTGCACTTCAGTGTGGTATTGAGGGAGTGGTGCATTGTCAGAAGTACCGTCTTTTGGATGAGACACTAAGCAGAGACCCCACATTTCAGGTGGACATAAAAGGTCAAACGGCACTATTCAAAGAAGAGCGAGAGTTCTTCCAGTGTCCTAGCCAACATTTATCTTTCAACCAACACCATCAAAACCAGATTAACTGACCATTTTACTCATTTTCCATCTGTGAGATGTTGCTGTGCACAATATGGCTGCTGTATTTGTTCCTATAGCAACAGTGACTACACTTTAAAAAGTAACTGCTGTGAGGCATCTTAGGATGTCTTGAGGACGTGAAAGTTACTATATAAATTCAAGTTTTTTCTTTGTTCTTTACAGGAATAATTCCCCCAAATAAGTTGATTAATTAGTTGCATCCTTGTCAAGGACAATTAACTTACGACTTGTGTTGCTGCTATTTTGTTCCCACCTGCTTCAATTGTCCAGCTATTTTCATTGGTTGTTTGTATTAAATGTATCCTTTTATTCACTTTCATATATTTCTGATTTTTATTGTATTAAATATAAAAGTGTTATATTTTTCTTTTCAGTTTCAGAGCTCACCTCTATCTTGACAGTTTTACAATTCTTAATTTTTCAAGAATCTTGCTCTCCACTTCTTTTGATCTTCTATTACTTGTCCTGTGGTTGCTCTTTTACCTCGCCTCCTTTTCTTACAAATTTTGTCCTTATCTCTATCTTCTAGATTTGGCTCGCAGCATTTCTACTAGTTCTAACTTTTCTTCCTCCCTTAAGTTCTCTTTTTACAGTGGCATTATTTCAACTGCCTAAACTGCCACTTTCTCATCATTTTATACCTTTTGATTGCATTCTAGAACTTGCCAGTTTCAAATGCCAGTGTTCCAGACTTTCAACTGACTGGCTTTTTAAGCAACAGCTGACTTGTGCTCTACATGCATAACATGGCAGCAGCATGTACGCTAACTGTTGGGGCAGGTGAATTGCTTTCACGCTACTCCTCACTCCCATTGCAAGGAAGCAGGTAGGTTGTGTTCAGCTGCCATTCCTTCTTCCTATTGAAATGTTAATGATGCCCGAGGCCCAATTCCGGGCCACCCACTCACTTGCACAATGCCGAGTCTGGGCCTGAAGTCGGGCCTAGATGGATTTATACTCCTGGTTAACAACAATGAATCATTCTCCTCTGAATACACTACGCATGAAAACTACTACTCGACATTCCTGTTTCACTGTTATCTCAGTAGTGAAATCTATACACACACGTCTTTAATATGTTCTTGTGACTACTTTGATTTTAATATCACGAGATACCACGTGGCCTTGCAACATCTAGGTTGGGTGCATTCCTGGAGGTTTCATCACATGACCTCCCGCCTCGAACCATCCCACCCCCACACTCCCGCTATTGGCCCGTCCTCTGGGCGCACTGCCTTCCCACGCCAATTGTTACCCAATTGGATCAATCTTGACTATTAGTGAAACAGCCCTTTTTCCCCATTGCCAATAATTTTACAATAAATTAAAACATTCAAAGAAAATGAAAAAAAAATATTTTTAACGCCCCTATGATTTTTCTCCCTCGTTGCTTGTAAGCAGGGTCCTGGAGATTAATCTTCAATTCCTGGAGACTTGAGGACAATCCTGGACGGTTGGCAACCCTAGCTGTATCCTGTACTGTAAAACAGTAACAGTGAGGAATAATTTTTAGAGATTAGTTCTATCTGGGAAACATACACTCAAGCCTCATTATACTTTCATTCTCTGTACAGTTTTGACATGGCTTGGAGGTTTCCCCTTGAAATTTCTGACTGCTGCTGAAAGCAGGACATCTTGGAACAAGAGCACAGAGAGAAAAAGGAGAGGGTTCTCACCAGGTACATGATCATCTTGCTAATGAGGCAGGTCTAATTTTTAAAATAGTTAATATATCCTAATCCAAAAGCCTTTCCAATTTATTAATTTCCCTTTGAGATGGTTTCTCCCACCCTGTTGTTTTTAACAACGTGCATCAGGCCCTACTGTTCCAGTAAGCATGTAAAAGAAGTTTCATTTTTATTTTTAGGTGGTCTAGCTGTATCAATACCTTGTATATTACTGGTACATGACATTACCAAATTGTTTGGTTGTAACATCAGGAAAACTTAAAAATGTATAAAACTTTCAAAAAAATAATGCAGCTCCATTAATGAGCTCACCCTGGCTGATGAAGTAACAAAAGCTCATCAGTGCTCGGTAATTATAAGCTGTACAGTTTATTTGGTTAAATTCCAGCAATGCTTGGGGTGGTCCCTAAACCTCTATCATTGTGCACATACCTGGACTTGTGTAAGTGGGGTATGTCCTTACAAAGGATGGGGGTGCACTTCATATCAGGCAAACAGAGGCTTACATTTTCCACCATTTTCAGGCAGATTCAAGGCAACCTGAAGAGGAAACTGGCTTGGGGAGGAGTTGCATTAAATCCATAACCTTATAAACGACTGTCAGGAATTTCCTCCCAAAGTGCAGTACTGAGGATGCTGCACTGTCAAAGGTGATAACTTTGACGTTAAACTGAGGCCCTGTCTGCTGTCTTAGGTGGACGGGAAAGAGCTCATGGCACTATTCCAAGAAGAGCAGGGGAGTTCTCTCAGTTTCCTGACTAACGTTTATCCCTCAACCACAATCTGACAATCTGGTCATTTAACTCATTGCTATTTGTAGGAGCTTGCTGGATGCAAATTGGCTGCTGCATTTCCCTACATTACAACAGTAATTACAATTGAAAAGTACTTCACCTGCTATGAAGCGCTTTGGGATATCGTAGAAGGCGCCATATAAATGCAAGTTCTTTCTTTCTAATCAGATTGTACATTTCACTGCTGCTCTGTTACAATAATGCAGCAACTATACTTCAAAAGTATTTAATTGCCTATAAAGTGCTTTGGGAGGTCCTGAGGTCGTGAAAGGTACTATGTGAATACAAGTTCCCTTTCCCTCTTGAAGCAAAATACTACCTGCTACACACAAATGTTATTTAAATCCTCCATTGAGGTCCAACATTCAATTTCCTTAACTTGCTGTTTTATCATGAGGTAGAGAGTGTAAAGCCAAGAGGTAATGATGAGCCTATATAAAGCCTTAATAAGAGCTCAATTAAGACTACTGTGTGCAATATTGCGATTCACACTATCGATACGATGTTGAGGCTTTAGAGAGGATATAACACATACAAATATGAAGATGTGAAAAATTCATAGTATGGTTACAGCATGGAAGGAGGACATTCGGCCCATCGAGCCTATGCTGGCTCTTTGTAAGAGCAATCCAGTTAGTCCCATTCCCCCGCTCCCGTAGCCCTGCAATTTTTTTCCCTTCGAGTATTTATCCAATTCCTTTTTGAAAGCCACAGTTGAATCTGCCTCCACCACCCTTTCAGGCAGCGCATTCTAGATTATAACTACTCGCTGAGTAAAAAGTTTTTCCTCATGTCGCCGTTGGTCCTTTTGCCAATCACTTTAAATCTGTGTCCTCTGGTTCTTGACCTTTCTGCCAATGGGAACAGTTTCTCTATGTTAAATTTCATCTGTCACATGTCCGCCCATTCCACAGCCTGTCTATGTCCTCTTGAAGTCTATCACTATCCTCCTCACTGTTTCCTACACTTCCAAGTTTTGTGTCATCTGCAAATTTTGAAATTGGGGATTTTTTCATTGGAACAACATAAGTTACAGGGTGATATGATAGAATGTTTTAAATTCTGAAAGGATTGGACAGCGTAGATAGAAGCAGTCTTCTCCAGTGGTTGATGGGTTAAGAACGAGGGGTCATAGATATAAGATTAAATGCAAGAGATTTAGAACAGAGGGCAGGAGAAACTTCCTTACAGAGTTGTGAGGCTGTGAAATTCACTTCCAGGGTTAGTGGTTGAGGCATAAACTATGTCAACATTCAAGATTAAACTGGATTGATGGATGAAGGGATATGGAAACAAGGCAGGTAAACGTGATTAGGACTATTTGCTCGCACGGAGGGTAAACACCATCATGGACTGGTTGGGCCGAATGGCCTGTTTCCATGTTCTAACTTCTATATATTTCTTTGTAATAAGTAGTGCTTGAGGTGGCTGCATTTCCTTTTTAACCGAAGTTTTGCCACCTGCTTGCCCACGACCAAGAGCTTACTTTCACCAAAGGCATTTCATTGCCAATGTCAGCAAAAGTAACAGCAACCCTCAACTTCTATGCCAGTGGGTCCTTTCAGGCTATATTAGGGGATATATGTAACATTACCCAATTGGCTGTCCACCTATACATTAAGCAAGCAACTGATACATGAATGCATAACATCCTTCCCTATTGACATTAGTCATCAAAGTTAAAGTGTAATCTCAATTTCGCCAAAGTAAAAGGTGCAATCGACAGCACCCACATTGCCATGCATGCACCTTCCCAGAATGCCATCAACTTTCTTAACAGGAAAAGTTTCCATTCAATAGATATCCAGCTGGTATGGGTTCATAACCCGTAACACTTCATATTAACAGGCTCTATCCAGGAAGCTGCATTGAGGGTGAAATTGATCATTGCACAAAACAGGCGATAGTGAATCAGCAGCTCTCTTTACATCCTGCCCATTTTCTTTTCCACTGACTTCCGTGTAAATGGGCTGCCAATTCACTAGCGCCCATTTTCCGCTACAACCGAAGACCAATTTCACTCCCGTTCACTTTCACAGTCCACCATCTGACCAACGCTTATATGTGATAAGCAAGTGTCTGATGGCTGCTGGGAGATCAGGGCTACCTTCTGCAGTAATGGCTGATTATTCCATTTTGTAACCCTAACATGCCTGCCGAGCAATATAGATAAGGCCCGTAGCACCATAGGGATCACGATAGTGTAGACCAGTAGTATTCTGAAGGCACTCTTCAGTTGCCTTGATAGATTGGAGGAACTCTCAAAAACAGTCCAAGCAGGGAGTCATGAGTCGTAGTTATTTGCTGCATGCTCTATGATTTCAAAATTCAGAAAAGAGGACGGCGTACAAATCCAGCAGTGTGAGCAGGCAGCCGAGGCCCACTTCAAAATGAAGTTACAGAGGAGAATCCTTTGTTAGCTGTGAGGCATTTGTGGCCACAACTCATAGCAAATGCCTTTTCATAGCTACTCCCTGTGGCCACTACAAACAGTCTTAGCATCATGCTCCACCTGTTCCATATTATGTCCAGACATTTCAATTTCATCCACGGTTCCCATTTTGGAAACATTCGTCAACTTATTCTCCAAGGCATTCCCTCATTTTACCCTCAAGCAATCTGCACATATCACAGCAGTGACAACTTTTTAATGAAACATCTGTGGGCCTTTCTAATGCTTTTTACAACGGTGCTACCCTTAGTAGGCTATTGTATCCCCTTTCATTCCTAGTTTTCTACTTCTCCTCAGTGCTCCCTCAGTGGCATGAGGGTGGAAATGTCTGGCTGTTGCTTTCCTCTAGTAGCCTTTGGGGTCTGAGGTGACCCTTGTCTCAAGGCAGCCGAGACTTCAGAAAAACCTGCTGTGAGTTATATCTTGTCTACTGCTGCAAAAGCAGCCTGGCCCAGACTACTTCTTGACACATGAACAGGCATCGGGTGGGGGGGGGGGGGGGGGCGGTGGGACAGAAATCATGTGATGCTGGTACTGGGCCTTGAATCCAGTTGATCATTGAGCAGCAAGAAAGCTGCCCAAGTGGTACCAATCAGATTCCTGAAACACAGAAACATTTATCTGTATTCCAATCCGAATAAGTTGGAGACCAAAATAGACAACTCTCTCCATTCTATCACCCAAGGAGTCATGACAAGAGTCACAGTTTCAATGCCCTCACCGTCAACATCTTTGGGGTCACTACTGACTAGAGGCCTAAATGGACCAGCCAGATCAACATCGTAGCTACAATAGGGCAGAGCCAGTATAGTCTGCAAATTTACCCCTGACCCCTCAAAGTCTCTCTGCCATCTACAAGGCTCATCAGGAGTGTGTTGGAATACTCACCACTTGCCTGGATAGGTACAGCCTCAATAACACTCAAGTTTGGCACCATCCAGGACAGAGCAGTTCGTTTGATTAGTGTTCTGGTCACTGGACTCAGTATTCACTCCGCCTATCACTGGCGCAGTGGCTGCAGTATGTTTAATCTACAGGATACACTGCAGCAACTCACTGAAGTTCCTTCAACAGCGCTTCCCCTACCCCACAACCTCTACCACCATAACAGCAGCAATGTTGTGAGAACACAATCACCCCCAAGTCCTTCTCTACATCACACACCATCCTGACTTGAACATACATCACCATTCGTTCATTCTTTCTGGGTCAATAACATGGAACTCCCTACCTATCACCATTGTGGGATCACCATCACAAGGACTGCAGCAGTTCAAGAAGACGACCCACCACTTCCTTCTCAGGGCAAGTAGGGATGAGCAATAAATGCAGCTTGGCCAACATCACCCCCAAGTCCCGAAAACAAATTTTTAAAAAGTTAATATACTGTGCATGAAATTCTAATGCAGTTTTCTTTAGGGTATTTTAGTCAGTACTTAGAATACCTGTAAGACAATAATCATTTGGCAGAGATGAAGGCAGTAAGAGAATTGAAAGTTTCCAATGTCATAAACCAGAAGCAAAAATTAAGCAGTTTTCAACCCTACCAATAACTCTTAGCTGAGTTTGTCCTTCAGTCTCAATTTCTGCTAGCCACATTTTATTTCTTTAGGATAAATGACAGTCTAAATGACAGTTAAACTTTTTTTGTAGTAGGGAGCTTAATAAAATAAAGGTAATAGTATGCTACACATACTAGTTGATCTCTCGCGGCATTGCCCATGGAGAGTCGTAAGAAACAGTCAGATTTTTTGTGTGCCTGACCTTCTGTCAGAGCTGTTCGAGCTGCTCCCATTCACTCTATTGTACCAGGATCACACCCACTGTTATGCCCGTACAGCCGAGGCTACGGGCAAACTGCTGCCTCCCTGCCACTCTATCAACTGTACGCTGCCAACACCGTGTATTGTGCCCCTGAATACTACACCACCATGCATCATGCGCTCGAACCCCAGGATCCACCTCTTCCCACTCTCCATACATTAACTTCCCCCTAATCAGTGACATTCTAAAAATCATGAAAAACATGAAGATTGACATCAATAATAAAGAAATAAAAGTGAAATATTTAATTGAGTAAAATATTAAAATCATTGATCGAATTTTAGTCAGCAAATTTTTGAAATCCTAACATTTAATTAAATTTAAATATTGAAACATTTTGGGGAAAAAAACAGGGAAAATCCATGTCTAAAGAATTAAAATTTTAAAAACAAAGGAGTGAGGCTAGGGTAAAGTAAGAACAGGCCTGGAGCCCCAACGTTGTCGATAACTGGGAGGAGAGAAAAGTGAGTCTGGCACACAGCCAGATGGGCCCAGAGACCCATTATTACATTTTGAATAATTCTTAATTTGGAAAAGTGGTGAAAAATGGTTCATATGTGGGAATAAAAAAGAAAAAGAACATTTATGTTGCGTGGAAATTTTAATGCCAGCCAGATACCAATCCAGGAATCCATAATCCAGACTACCAGGGTTTTCAGTTGATCACACAGGAAGTGCCCTTTTATACTAAGTACTGTAGCTATCCAAAGTCCATTCTTGCTACACAGCATATGCCACATAAATTCTGCTTCAAGAAATCAATACTATTCTTATGAAAAACAGTGCATTTCCACACAAAATCCCTTTTCCTTACAGTGCAACTTTTTTTAAAATTCGTTCATGGGATGTGGGCATCGCTGGTGAGGCCGGCATTTATTGCCCAACCCTAATTGCCCTCGAGAAGGTGGTGGTGAGCCGCCTTCTTGAACCGCTGCAGTCCGTGTGCTGACGGTTCTCCCACAGTGCTGTTAGGAAGGGAGTTAACTGCCTAATCAGGAGTACTTTAAACCAGAAAGCTTTTTAAAACTGCAATTTTTCCAGGTCACAAGGTACACACTTGGACCTGCCTACATTGCGCAATACAGCATACCATTACCTGCTACTGCTCAAAGTGACAAACACCATTCCTGTGCAATGAATCCTTTGCCCATCTTGTATCATTAGCGCCCTCATATCCATTCCAAACTAAAGCTCCCTCCTCTTGGTTCCAACATGCCTTCACCCCGACTGTATTAAAGCACCCCTTACTGCACCAATGTCACATTTCCAATTTCGACACAGACATTTTTATGGCCCCAAAGAACAAAATTATTAATTCAGTACCAAATTGTGGCCTATTCTGTATTGAGCCCACAATAAATGGAATTGAGACTGCCCTAAGCTCATCTCATTTAGAACCCTATGATTCAAATTATATCACTAAGTTTATGTTGTAATTTGGAACCTCAAGTTACAATATATATCTCACTCCTAGATAACCATGATCATCAATGTAAAACAGCACACACACAATTAGAAGGTATAACAATCAGGGTCCAACTTTCAGACTTTAAAACATTAAAGTTTTGTTTTATGGTTTATGTCTTCAATTTCAACTGACTTACAGCTGGCACCAAGTCACTTACAATTTTTCCATTTTTTCCATTGATTTTAATCTTTATGTTTCTAGTGTATAAGTTAGATTTCCAGAAGGTAAATAAAGCCAGTTACTGGTATGTTAAGTGAAAAAATACATTTTTTTTTAGTGTATCCTGTGCAGTTTACAGAAATACATTGGCCCGTAATTTGCAGTGAGATGTGGGAGGACTAGTTCCCCGACTCTACAAAGGCCATAGAAGTTAAACGTGTCTCTGTAAAGGGTCCGGATATCAGTCAGGTCCTCCAGACGCAGCTCCACATCATGTTCTGTTGTTGCCACTTCCACTGCCCTCTCCACCACGTACTCGTTTTGCAACTGGGACAGGCTACACGTTGAGTACATGATTGATCCGCCAGGCTTCGTGGCAAGAATACCAGCACTGAGAAAGAAAGCCAAAGGAAAATCAACCATTAACTCTCGGTCTTGAAGACAGAACAAACTCTATTGCAAGAAAGACAATTAGATAAAATCTGAGGACTTCTTAGGGAATGAAGGCAGAATCAATTAACAATGCAGCAAAGTTGCATATTGGCAAAACAGGATTTTAATCTGCTCTGCCAAAGATCAACAGGAAGTGAATTTATGCCTATAATTCCCAGTGGTAAGTTTCGGGATTCATGCTGGATCATTAAGAGCAGCTTGATAATAGGAACAAGCATTTTAACAAAAACAGAATTTACTGGAAACCATCAACATGTCAGGCAGCAGCCGTGGAGAGAATAGAGGTTTCAGGTATGGACCCTTCCTTAGAACTGGGAGATATTACAGATATCTAACAAGGAATAGATCAAGGGGAAGGGGGAAGAGAAAAAAAACACAAGAAAAGAAAAGAAATAGAATGATCCGTAAAGTGGAGAACAGGAAATTGTTAAATGGCAGAAGTGATATTAGCATGAAAACAGGGATTTTAACCATGGAGGTAGAGGGAATTTTGAACTGGGGAGGGGCTGGGAAGGTGAGGGAGGAGGAGGAGGAAGGAGAGGGCGAAATGAGTGGACATAAGGGGAAGAAAAATAACATTACAGTTAAACCTAATACTGTCCTCACCTGATATTCACACACAGCACTTTCCATTGGGAGTCACTGGTTAGTGATCAGTCTGGCTGATATTTTATCCCTCCCTAGCACAGGGGAACAGAATCTAATTATAGTGCTCCTGCTGCTGCACCAACTAAGATCAGCAAACTCAGGGATGGAATTTGAAAGGTCTCTCAAGTTATCTGGCTTTCACTATTTGTGATTTCCTGGTTCTGCTGACCCAGTATCCAAAACACTCATTTCAATCCCTGTGCATAGAGTACACAATTAAATGGGTGCAATATACTTGTATCTAATACTATATAGCTTGTATGTGTCTTCTGGCAACCTATTCATGATCAGTATAGACTCGGTAAGCTACATGCACAGCATAGCAAAGGAACCTATATTTCATCTCTCCAGAATCTCGGAGGGGTACAGCAGCTAAAACAATGGCATACACAGAAAATTCTAAATATTGAGATATGGGGGGGGGGGGGGGGGGGGGGAGGGGAGAACAAAATAATAGAAATACTCACACCAATAACTGGGTCTGTAATAAAGGAAGCATTTGCCGCTCTCTGATCCGCAATCGACTGAAGATGTTGTTGTCTTCCTCAAGTACCGAGTGTCTGTCAGTTGTACAGGGAACATCAACTAACACCTGCAAATACAATTAAAATGAACAACTTTAATATTGACCGGCCTTTCAGGGAAGTTGCCTGTCTCCAAAATTTCTCTCAAAATTTGGAAGTATGGCAATAATTATTTATATTTTCCCCAAATTCTAATTCTTCCCTATCCAACGTACCACAGGGCGAGACAACAGGTAGGCCGCCACTCAGGTCTTTGCAACCAGTCACTCCGAGATGAGTGAGAATGGCCCAGTGGGAACTTGCTGTCCAATTATTTTCCATCCGACTTTCATTTGGTCCCTCCCTATGACACCATGGTTGAGACTAGGGACTTTCCACACAGGGAAATATAAGTAGGAATTGGTTCTATCATGCTATATGACAGCATGTGGGGCCTTCCATGTCCCTAAACCTCAACCTCAGTGTAGTATTGAGTCAATACTACATAGACTTACAACTGGATTTCAGATACTTAAATCTTCAGCTTGGCAGATCATTGGGAAATGACTGGCTTCCTGGCAAGTCAATCGAGGAGCAGTATGGATATCTAAACTGGATCAATGCTTTTTCCGGACTAAAGACGACTGGATAGATTGCGAGGGAAGGGCTAATTTCCTTTCTGCAAGTCCAAGGGTGCAAGTCCGCTTAATAAAAAGTAAAAGGTTTCCTAAATTTCTCATTGCACATTCTTGAGCATTACTGTCCTTGTTTAACTTTCTGTCAATTACCACAGCATTTCGATGCCAAAATCTAACGAAACAAGATCGCAATTAGTGTGTACAACACTAGATCTCAAGATTCTCCTCAGTGTGGATAGTTTGACACCGACAGTTATTTCTATTGAAACCATCCATAGCAATTCTAAATTGGCATATTGGGAAATGCACTTATATACATTCCTGGCTTCTAGCTTTTCCCAAATAATCCACTAAAACTGGCAAATTCTCCCATCTAATGTTTGTTTTGCATCTCCTTGGAAGCCCAAGTATTACCAGTTAAGAGTAGATTTAAACAAGCTGCAGAATGAGTAGCTGACCAAACATAGCTTGGTCAGGATGGCATCCAAAATGTTATTTTTCACAGGTTCAAAAATCACCAGACTGGTGGTTAGAACTTGCAGAACACATCTCTGTAAATGCCATGTGGGTGAACAGAAATGCTGCAGTTCTTTTCAGAGAGGTGGCTCATTGTATGCCACAAGCTTTACCACTCTTTTTCCTGCAGTTTTACAGTAACAGGTAGACTCCTGTAAAGCAGTGCTTCTCAAACTTTTCTCTGTGAGGGATCCCTGTAAATACTGACATAGTGCCAGGGCCCCCAACCTAACTTCTGAAAGACAGTGTTAGTTAGTACCAGAATTGAGATTTTTTTTTAAAATTGGTAAATGCCAATAGAAATAATGTGCTAGTAAGTCAACTAATAAGAAAAAGACAGCAGCCCAAGGAGAGACAGGTCTCATGGACCTCCCTGGGATCACTTCGAGAGAATCCTTTGAGCCTGGTGGTCTCAGTTTGAAAACTCATGCTGTGAAATGCCTGAGAACCTGAGTATTTTGGCAGTGACAGATTATTTCAATCCAACTGTTACCTTCCATGGAGTACATGTCAACCTAAATGTTCCCATCAATGCATTTTTACACTTTAGAATGATACATTCTCTATTTTGCACATTCTGCTTTACATGCATGTGCATGACATTAACAGAAAAATATTTCCTTTCTCCAACATGTGTATTTTTTCTTCCCTTTGCAAGCTTCTCACTATCAGACGTTCTTGAAGTAGGTGGGCAGGAATGGCTGAGATGTAGACATGTCTCTAGCATTTATGAAAGACCCCCTTAATTGATTAAGTAGGCAATAAATTAAGGATAGTATCTGACTAAAAACAAGGACATATAAGGTAGCCAAACTTAGTGGAGGATAGAAGATTGGGACGTCTTCAAAAGACAGCAAAAAGTAACTAAAGGACTGATTAAGAAAGGGAAGATAGATTATGAAAATAAATTAGCAAAAAATATAAAAACAGATAGCAAGAGTTTCTATAGTTATATAAAAAGAAAAAGGGTGGCTAAGGCAAATGTAGGTCCCTTAGAGGATGAGAAATTAATGGTGGGAAACATGGAGATGGCAAAAATGCTGAACAAATATTTTGCTTCAGTCTTTACGGTAGAGGACACTAAGAATATCCCAACACTGGACAAACAGGGGGCTCTGGGGGGGAGGAGCTAAATACAATTAAAATCACTAAGGAATTGGTACTCAGTAAATTAATGGGACTCAAGGCGGATAAATCCCCTGGACCTGATGGCTTACATCCTAGGGTGTTGAGGGAAATGGCAGTAGGGATTGTGGATGCTTTGGTAATAATTTTCCAAAATTCTCTGGACTCAGCAAAGGTCCCGGCAGATTGGAAAACCGCTAATGTAACACCCTTATTTAAAAAGGGTAGTAGGCAGAAGGCTGGAAATTATAGACCAGTTAGCCTAACATCTGTGGTGGGTAAAATTTTGGAGTCTATTATTAAGGAGACAGTAGCGGAACATTTGGATAAACATAATTTAATAGGACAAAGTCAGCATGGCTTTATGAAGGGGAAGTCATGTCTGACAAATTTGCTTGAGTTCTTTGAGGATATAATGTACAGGGTGGATAAAGGGGAACCAGTGGACGTAGTGTATTTAGACTTCCAGAAGGCATTCAACAAGGTGCCACATAAAAGATTATTGCTCAAGATAAAGAATTACTGGATTGGGGGTAATATTCTGGCATGGGTGGAGGATTGGTTATCGAACAGGAAGCAGAGAGTTGGGATAAATGGTACATTCTCGGACTGGCAACCTGTAGCCAGTGGTGTTCCGCAGGGGTCGGTGCTGGGTCCCCAACTCTTTACAATCTATATTAACGATTTGGAGGAGGGAACCGAGTGTAACATATCAAAGTTTGCAGATGATACAAAGATGGGAGGGAAAGTAGAGAGTGAGGAGGACATAAAAAACCTACAAGGGGATATAGACAGGCTGGGTGAGTGGGCGGAGATTTGGCAGATGCAATACAATATTGGAAAATGTGAGGTTATGCACTTTGGCAGGAAAAATCAGAGAGCAAGTTATTATCTTAATGGCAAGAAACTGGAAAGTACTGCAGTCCAAAGGGATCTGGGGGTCCTAGTGCAAGAAAATCAAAAAGTTAGTATGCAGGTGCAGCAGGTGATCAAGAAGGCCAACGGAATGTTGGCTTTTATTGCTAGGGGGATAGAATATAAAAACAGGGAGGTATTGCTGCAGTTATATAAGGTATTGGTGAGACCACACCTGGAATACTGCATACAGTTTTGGTGTCCATACTTAAGAAAAGACATACTTGCTCTCGAGGCAGTACAAAGAAGGTTCACTCGGTTAATCCCGGGGATGAGGGGGTGGACATATGAGGAGAGGTTGAGTAGATTGGGACTCTACTCATTTGAGTTCAGAAGAATGAGAGGCGATCTTATTGAAACATATAAGATTGTGAAGGGTCTTGATCGGGTGGATGCGATAACGATGTTCCCATGGATGGGTGAAACTAGAACTAGGGGACATAATCTTAGAATAAGGGGCTGCTCTTTCAAAACTGAGATGAGGAGAAACTTCTTCACTCAGAGGGTAGTAGGTCTGTGGAATTTGCTGCCCCAGGAAGCTGTGGAAGCTACATCATTAAATAAATTTAAAACAGAAAGAGACAGTTTCCTAGAAGTAAAGGGAATTAGGGGTTCCGGGGAGCGGGCAGGAAATTGGACATGAATTTAGATTTGAGGTTAGGATCAGATCAGCCATGATCTTATTGAATGGCGGAGCAGGCTCGAGGGGCCGATTGGCCTACTCCTGCTCCTATTTCTTATGTTCTTATATGACTTCAATGTGGACCAGCCTTTTACTGCCTGCACTGCTTCCTTTTTAAAAAATTATGAATCTCACCTCCGTTCAATGCAGACCCATTGTCTAGCAAAACTCATCCAAATGAAGTAAAGTTGAGTGAGAGACACCTGCAGCTAAACCGCTTGACCACGTGGTGGAAATCAAGCAGTCAGCTGTTTGGGGTAACCCCTGGTATGACTTCTTAAAAAGACAGCTGGAAGTTCAGTTAGGAGCCTTATAAAATAACTCAATCCGGGCTGATTTTTTTAATGCATTTGGAATATTTTTTATTTAAATCATAATGATAATATTTGTCACTTAACAATGTACCCACCCGGTCAAAGGTGTTCCTTTCTATTACTCCCCAGTGCCTGCCATCAAATGATGTGATGCGTAGCCTGTCCTCTGCACAGACATTCTTTGGAACATAACTGTGAAGAATTTTACGTAACCTGTTGAGTCGAGATGAGGATATATCATTGGCAGCGAGATGTCCTATCCCAACACAAAAGAACAAAAGCAACATTTTTTCCTCACTCTTCAGCAGCGCAGGTCAGTTCAAAATATGGTACAGTCTGCAACTAACATTTACTCCTCTTCTCAACTCCCTATATAATTTTTTCTTTTAAAAAGGAAAAGACGACTCACATTTATATAATGCCTTTCCCTCAGGACCTCCCAAAGCGCTTTACAACCAATGAAGTACTTTTTGAAGTGTAGTTAAGATTTTGGTGTATTTTTAATGGTCATCGAGATGAGGAAGTGTAACGATGTTAAGTGACACACTTTCCCACTTTTGACATGCAGAGTCAGTATTAAACATTTCCAGGCTTGACATAGTATAGACAGGGGCAGAGTAAAGCTGCATGTACTTTGTCGCCACAATATGGCTTAACTCCAACCTCAGAACAGCAGCTTACTGACTGACATTTTCATTTTTTACAAAACCAGCCTTCAGGCCTCTTTGACTGAGACTGCAAACTGGCACCAAATTATAGGCAGTACTGTGCCGGGAATTCATGGCTACTAAAAGTAGGATAATCCCCAGTCCCACATCCTCCTTATATATTTTATCCTCATGGAAACTGACCCTAGAACCTCCTATTGATCTCATTGCTGGATTACTCAGTAATATTTTACAGCAGAATCCCTCTAAAACCAGCAGCTTTATATCAGAAAACACATCGATGAAAAAAACTGAAGGGTACAGGTAACTATATAAATATCTTCCTTTCCAATTCAATACATCTCTTTAAAAATCATTTGATTTATTTGAATCAGTTTCTTTTGCTGCAGGGGAACTTACAAACTAAACCCATCAATTTAGACTTGAGTTTAGTGAAAACAGACGTGACTGTTTCATATACGGAAGTTAGGTTCCACGTACAGGCCATGCAGCCCTGCATACCAAAGAGGACACACTTTAGCTCGCAGTCCTCTTCGAAAGCTAGTCTATAACCAGCTGTTAGGAGCAGTTGATTTTCCCTACCTTGGGAAGCATACTGACCTTGCTCTCCCTGGTGGCACAGAAAAAATAGGGAATGCACCCTATAAATATCACAACATTTTGTTTTTCTATCTCCAGGATTTTTGCAATGTTGATGTTTAATAGTTTCTCCTGCTCCCCGCTAAAAAGAACCCATTAACTTACGACAGCATTCTGTCTGCAACAACGCCAGGGACTTCCCACCAGGAGCTGCACAGAGATCAAGGACTGTGTGTCCTGGCTGAACACCCAGAGCGAGTACTGGGAGGAGCGATGCAGCATCCATCAGATAATATTGCAGCATTCTTAAACCATCGGGTCTGAAATGGGACAAAATAATGTATCAGAATATATTATGACAATAGCAGGTGGTGAAAAATTCCCCATATCTGAGAGGAGGAAGGGGAAAGAGAGTTCCATATCTTCAGAAAATATCTATGCAAAGCTTTTGGGAGCCAACGCCTAATTTGAAATGAAATCCCTTTTTTCCCCTCCACTTTACATTGCATTTATCTCTCCTCTCTTTAAAAATCCCAATTCAGCTCTCCATTCCTTAGCACCATTATTTTTCTACTCTGGTTCCCCATTACCTTTTTTTAAAGAGCATTTTAAAACATGATAAAATTTAAGCTGAGAGGCTGGCTGCGTAATATGGGTTTCTACTGACAGGTGAGTTTCACCTGAATAGGTGCTTGGCATTGAGAAAGGGTAGGCCTAAATCTACAAAACTAGACACATAAGAGAGAATTAGTTAAGTCTGGGGTAACACAGAGGAGCACATTAATGACAAGATTAGGAACTCAACTACTGGTGCATTCAGCATGCATGATGCAAGATATCTGGATTCTGCAAAGTATCCAGTAGGAGTAAACATGCATGAAATGTCAGATATTTGTGTTGCTTGAGCAGAGGTCTGGTAAGGTTCAGGACCAGCAGACTACATTCTGGAACATATGTGAGGAAGGAAAGGTTTCTGAAAGACCCTTTCCAAAAGTTGCTCATCCTACAAATAGAGAGGAATAATGAAACAGGAAAAGTGAGATGGATGATGACATACAGGAAGAGGAAGAATCAGTACAGAAAAACCCTGTGGGTCTGGACTTGTCCAACAGGTAAACGGTTCTCACCACCCACAATAAGGATGGAGGCACAGAGTGGGTAATCATGAGCAATGCCACTACACTGTGAAACAAGGGCTTACCCATGATGAGGGTGGAACGTGTGTAGAGATTCTATAATTAGGGGGATAGACAACCTGGCAGATTGCCTCCTGGGCATCATGGAACAGGTCTGAAAAGAAAAGGAAACCAACTAGAAATCATGGTTCATATGGGAACCAATGACATTGGAATGTGTGGGATTGAGAGATCTTGAAGGGTAAGCCATCAATTCCACATTATGACCGACCACAAAAAAATGGGTGAAGACAGTCCTCGTGGTTTTCCCTACTTGATACCCTATAGGGAAGTAGCTGGCTTCAACTTGACATCCTCCAATAAACCAGTACTTCACCACAGTGAAAACTGTGAATACAAATTTGTGTTGTCTATCTGGTTGAACAATCAAGCTTCAGAGCTGCACGAGGTTTACAACAAGCCACTAACGTGCCTTGCCGGCTTAAAACGTGTGATGTCTCCCCTTGGAAAAGTAAAACATTTGAGGTTAGGGCTAAGGGTTATAGATTCCTTCGTTTCCAGGACTGATGGCGATTCTTGAGCCGTGCCACCACTGGGCTCGGGAGTTTGCAGATTCCGGATTCCCCCCAGTGTAGAGTCTGCGAGCAATTTACAGTCCGGCCCCTGGCCTTCCGTCTTCCTTCCGGCCTCGTACACAAAGTCTTTGGCCTGCTGCAGCTCCAACTCTTCAATCACTTTCTCCACGTCCGCAAACCCGTTGACCAGAGCCCCGTATTTCTGCTGAGAGAGTAAACTGAGGCGGATGGAGGGCCAGAGGCCGCCGAATTGCAGGCTGCAGTTCATGTCCAAGTTCTGCAAAGCAAGCTGGGTGTTTGGGACTCTCGGGCGCGACGATGCCTTTAAATTGAAAGCAAAGATAATCGGGTTATTAAAAAAATACATCCGTCCGTCCGTCCCTGATGGAGACCAATTAATGTTGTGCCCGACTGTAAGCAGGCGGGTGGTTCTCGGTGTCTGTACTGTGGACACACACACACACAGGCTGATCTCGATCACTAACGGTCTCCCTGCCGGACTCACCCATTTCTTCTTGTAAATGTTCCGACGCAGGAGCCGCTGCGGTTCTCCCAGTCTCTCGGTTAAAGTCCTGAGGCGAAAACTCGAGCCCCTCAGCGCCGCCATCCCAAATCCCCACACACCACCACTCACTTCATCCGTCCGACCAGAAACACAGACCGCGCCACAAGCGTTCCGTCCCTCCCGAGGGTCGCCAACTTTGGGATTCAACTAACTCAAATCACACAAGGGCTCTAAATTTTGAAGTCTGAAGAAGGGTCTGTTTCTCTCCCTCTCTCTCTACAGATACTGCCTGACCTGCTGAGCGTTTCCAACATTTTCTGTTTTTGTTTCAGGATCTGCAGTTTTATTTTTGCTTTTTATGTAGCAACATAGGAACAGGAGTAGGCCATTCAGCCCCTCGTGCCTGCTCCGCCATTTGATAAGATCATGGCTGATCTGTGATCTAACTCCATATACCTGCCTTTGGCCCATATCCCTTAATACCTTTGGTTGCCAAAAAGCTATCTATCTCAGATTTACATTTAGCAATTGAGCTAGCATCAATTGCCGTTTGCGGAAGAGAGTTCCAAACTTCTACCACCCTTTGTGTGTAGAAATGTTTTCTAATCTCACTCCTGAAAGGTCTGGCTCTAATTTTTAGACTGTGCCCCCAACTCCTAGAATCCCCAACCAGCGGAAATAGTTTCTCTCTATCCACCATATCTGTTCCCCTTAATATCTTATAAACTTCGATCAGATCACCCCTTAACCTTCTAAACTCCAGAGAATACAACCCCAATTTGTGTAATCTCTCCTCATAACTTAACCCTTGAAGTCCGGGTATCATTCTAGTAAACCCACGCTGCACTCCCTCCAAGGCCAATATGTCCTTCCGAAGGTGCGGTGCCCAGAACCGCTCAAAGTACTCCAGGTGCAGTTTAATCAGGGTTTTGTATAGCTGCAGCATAACTTCTGCCCCCTTGTACTCTAGTCCTCTAGATATAAAGGCCAGCATTCCATTAGCCTTATTGATTATTTTCTGCACCTGTTCATGACACTTCAATGATCTATGTACCTGAACCCCTAAGTCCCTTTGGACATCCACAGTTTTTAACTTTTTACCATTTAGAAAGTACCCTATTCTATCCTTTTTTGATCCAAAGTGGATGACATCACATTTGTCTACATTGAGTTCCATTTGCCACAGTTTTTCCCATTCACCTAACTCAAATCACACAAGGGCTCTAAATTTTGAAGTCTGAAGAAGGGTCTGTTTCTCTCCCTCTCTCTCTACAGATCCCTTCGTAATTTTATGTTTTCATCTACACTGCTTACAATGCCACCAATCTCTGTGTCATCGACAAACTTAGATATGAGATTTTCTATGCCTTCATCTAAGTCGTTAATAAATATTGTAAATAATTGAGGCCCCAAGACAGATCCCTGCGGGACTCCACTAGTCACATCCTGCCAACGTGAGTACCTACCCATTATCCCTACTCTCTCTCGCCTTTCGCTCAGCCAACTTCCTAACCAAGTCCGTACTTTTCCCTTGATTCCATGGGCTTCTATCTTAGCTAACAGTCTCTTATGTGGGACTTTATCAAATGCCTTCTGGAAGTCCATATAAATAACATCCATTGACATTCCCCTGTCCACTACTTTCGTCACCTCTTCAAAAAATTCAATCAGGTTTGTCAGGCACAACCTACCTTTCACAAATCCATGCTGGCTCTCTTGGATTAACTGAAAATTCTCGAGGTGTTCAGTCACCCTATCCTTAATTATAGACTCCAGCATTTTCCCCACAATAGATGTTAGGCTAACTGGTCTATAGTTCCCTGGTTTCCCTCTCCTTTCTTAAAAAGCGTAGTGACGTGCAATTTTCCAATCTCGAGGGACAGTTCCTGAATCTAGAGAATTTTGAAAGATTATAGTTAGGGCATCTGCAATCTGCTCACCTACTTCCTTTAAAATCCTGGGGTGGAAACCATCTGGTCCTGGGGATTTGTCACTCTTTAGTGCTCTTATTTTCTTCACTACAGCTGTTTTACTTATGTTAATTTTATCGAGTCCTTGTCCCCGATTCAATATTAGTTTTCTTGGGATTTCTGGCATGCTATCTTTTTCTACTGTAAATACTGACGCAACGTAATTATTCAATATGTCCGTCATTTCCCCATTGTCAATGACAATATCCCCACTTTCAGTTTTTAAGGGGCCAACACTGCTCCTGACCACCCTCTTTTTCCTAATATAACTGTAAAAGTTCTTTGTATTGGTTTTGATATCCCTTGCAAGTTTCTTTTCATACTCCTTTTATGTAGCTCTTACTATCTGTTTTGTGACCCTTTGTTGATCTTTGTATCTTTCCCATTCGCCAGGATCTGTGCCATTTTTTGCCTTTTTGTATGCCCTTTCCTTTTGTCTTATACTGTCCCTTACCTCTTTAGTTGTCCATGGCTGTTTTTTTTGGCAAGTAGAGTTTTGCCCCTCAGGGGTATAAACCGATTCTGAATCATGTTAAATGTTTTTTTAAACATTTCCCACTGATCGTCAGTCGTTTTACCCATTAACAGATTTGCCCAGTTTACTGTGGACAGTCTCTGTCTCATCCCATTGAAGTCGGCCTTACCAAAGTCTAGAATCTTAGCAGCTGATTCACTTTTTTCCCTTTTAAACGCTACCTTGAATTCGATCATGTCATGATCGCTGTTGGATAGATGTTCACGCACAGTTAAGCTGTTAACTAAATCTGGTTCATTACTCATTACTAAATCTAGTATGGCTTGGCCCCTTGTTGCCTCTAGGACATACTGCTGTAGAAAACTATCCCGGACGCACTCAAGAAATTCACTACCTTTCTGACAGTTGCTAGTCTGCTTTTCCCAATCTACGTGAAGGTTAAAGTCCCCCATTAAGACCACTATGCCTTTCTTATACGCTTGTCTAATCTCTGCATTTATACAATCTAGCACTTCAGAGCTGCTGCCAGGGGTCCTATACACAACTCCCACTATAGTCTTAGATCCTTTCCTATTTCTCAATTCAACCCATAAGGTCTCTTTTGGCTGCTTGCCCCTCGTTATATCCTCCTTTTTCATTGATGTGATTTCATCTCTAATCACTAAGGCTACTCCTCCCCCTCTTCCATTTTCCCTGTCTCTCCTGTAGACCTTATAACCCGGTATATTTAGTTCCCAATCCTGACCATCCTGCAGCTATGTCTCAGTAATAGCTATCATGTCATACCCTCCAATTTGAATTTGTACTTGCAGTTCATTTAATTCATTCCTTATACTCCGTGCATTTGTATATAGAACTCTTAGTTGGGCCACACACTCTAGCCTGACCTTCAGCTTTGATGCTGGGTTAATCGCTTTACACCTTCTAGTTTTCACTTTATCTGTAGTGCCTAAAGTACACTTTCTTTCTGCTGCTCTACGCTTTTCCCTTTCACTTGTTCTTGAACAACAATTTGTACTATTTATATTGTAAATTTCCCCTGGGTCCTCCCCTCTTTTGCTGCTCTCAACTTTACTCTCTTCTGACTCCCCGCTCAGGTTCCCATCCCCCTGCCACTCTAGTTTAAACCCTCCCCAACAGCAGTAGCAAACCCCCCTGCAAGGATATTAGTCCCGGATCTGTTGAGGTGCAACCCGTCCGGCTTGTACAGGTCCCAGCTTCCCCAGAATCGGTCCCAATTCCTCAGGAATCTAAATCCCTCCCTCCTGCACCAACCCTCCAGCCACGCATTCATCTGGCCTATTCTCCTATTCCTATACTCACTAGCACGTGGCACTGGGAGTAATCCTGAGATTACTACCCTTGAGGTCCTGCTTTTTAAACTTATTTCCTAACTCTTTATATTCTGCTTACAGGACCTCATCCCTCTTTTTACCTATGTTGTCGGTACCAATATGGAACACGACCTCTGGCTGTTCACCCTCCCTCTACAGAATGTCCTGCAGCCGTTCAGTGACATCCCTGGTGCTCTGGCACCAGGGAGGCAACATAC
This sequence comes from Heptranchias perlo, assembly GCF_035084215.1. Classification (NCBI taxonomy): domain Eukaryota; kingdom Metazoa; phylum Chordata; class Chondrichthyes; order Hexanchiformes; family Hexanchidae; genus Heptranchias; species Heptranchias perlo. Next base: position 26,737,551 of record NC_090333.1, read on the forward strand.
CATCCTGGAATCATGTTTGCGGCCGCAGAAACGCCTGTCTTCTCCCTTAACTATCACTATCGCTCTCTCAAGCTTTCCTCTCTTCCGCTCCCCCCCCCCGTACAGCTGAGCCACCCATGGTGCTTTGGACTTGGCTCTGGCTGCACTCCCCAGAGGAACCCTCTCCCCCACTAGTACCCAGAACTGAATACTGGTTGGAGAGTGAGATGCCCTCAGGGGACTCCTGCACTACCTGCCTGGACCTCCTTGTCTATACGCCAGTAGCTGGTTTTAATTCGAAATCTTAAGAATTATTACAATAAAGAAACAAGTAGTTAGAAATATAAAAAGGGGGAGAAGGCTTGACATGCACAGCAAGTCAATCAGCATTTGTGAAGAGAAAAGACAGATTAAGGTTTCAGATATAATCTGTATATATGTATTTATTATATATGACATCAGGTTCCACATGTATGCTGACCACACCCAGCTCTGCCTCACCAACACCTCTCCACTGCCTGTGTTGTTAGACTGCTTGTCCCACACCCAGTCCTGGATGAGCCAAAATTTCCTCCAATCAAACACTGAGAAGACTGAAGCCATTGTCTTCGACTTCCATGACCTCCGTTCCCTTGCCATCAATTCCATCCCTCCTGCAAACCACTGTCTAAGGTTGAATCAGACTGTTCGCAACTTCAGCATCCTATTTGACCCCATATCTTTTCCATCACAAAAACCACCTACTTTCACCTCTGTAACATTGCCCATTTCTGCCCTGCCTCAGGCCATCTTTTGCTGAAACTATGCTTTTGTTACCTCCAGACTCGACTATTCCAATGGTCTCCTGACTGGCCTCCTATCTTCCACCCTTCGTAAACTTGAGCTCATCCAAATCTCTGCTGCCTGTATCCTAACTTGCACCAAGTCCTGTTCACCCATTGTCCCTGTGCTCGCTGACCTACATTGGCTCCCGATCCAGCAATGCCTTGATTTTAAAATTCTTATCCTTGTTTTCAAATCCTTCCATCGTCTTGCCCCTCCCTATCTCTGTAACATCCTCCAGTCCTTTAACCCTCTAAGATCGCTGCTCTCCACCAATTCTGGCCTCTTGTGCATCCTCCACTTCCTTTGTCCCATCATTGGCGGCTATGCCTTCAGCCGTCTAGGCCTTAAGTTCTGGAATTCACTCCCTAAACCTCTCTGTCCTCCTTCAAGACACTCCTTGAAACCTCTCTTTCTTTGACCAAGCTTCTAGTCACCTATCCTAATATCCCCTTCTTTGGCTCGGTGTCAATTTTTGTCTCTGTTTCCTTGGGACATTTTACTATGTTAAAGGCACTATATAAATGCAAGCTGTTGTCGGGCAGAACTGTAGTTGGATTCTTTTTAAAATACCTTCACTTTTGCTTTACCCTCTACATTTCAATGCCAGTTAACAATAAAAGTGTTAATGCAAAATTTTCTAGGTCTTACAAACAGCAATGAGATAAATGACCAGATAATCTTTAGTTATGTTGGTTGATGGATAAATATTGGCCAGGCCACCAGGAGAACTCCTTCTGCTCTTTGAAAGTGTCATGGGATCATTTACATCCACTTGACAGGGCAGCGAGGGCCACAGTTTGACATCTCCCTCAAAACATGGCACAGCTGATGAGCACATGACCCTTCAGTGCTCTGAAAGCCTCTGAAAGGGGCTCAAACCCACGACCTTTTGACTCAGAAGCAAGAGTACTACCAATGAGCCAAGGCCGACTCTAATGCAAAGTACAGTATGATACTACTTAATACTGGAACCAGAATGTCTCCTGCTTTTTAAATTGGCCTTCCCACAAAGCCCAGGGCTAGATGTCAAGGGCTGAGCCTTGTTACAATAAAGCCAGCAGCAGGAGGCTATGGGAGGAAAACAAGCAGCCAGGGGCAACCTGCCGGCTCTGGGTCATCGCAATATCAGGCAACCTGGCCAGCCTCTGGGCCAGTTTGTGGAGAGGTCTGTTCTTGGAAGGAGGGCACCCTGTTTGGTAGCAGCCCAGGATGTTCTGGTGAGTGACATAGCATTCAATTTACTATGAACAATGCCATGGGAGAACTGCTAGTTTTAATAAACCCAGAACATTTTACTTCACTATCACTTGGTAGTAAGGATTTAAGGATATATTAATTCACAGATGTATTAATGCAAAGGCTGTAGCACAATGTAGGGCAGCCTCAATTAATTACTCATGTCTGAAGTTTCAATTTCATAATATTGTTGGTTCCTACACACTTATTTATCCAGCCTGCTCTACTGTTCAGTCAGATGCATTCTTTGTATGTTGTGTAGAAATGACCCAACAACTTAAATGTCTCAAGACAATGTTAGAGAGATTGGCCTGTACGGGATACGTACAGCTCATGAAATGCAATTTAAAAAAAAATACATGCCCTTCCCCCCAATACTCCAGATTTGGAGGTGATTGCCACCCAGACTCTACAACTGGGTAAAAGGTGGTGTGTAAAAACATCAAAAGTATGAGTTTTGCCCCAGCCTAGTGGAGAGGTGGATCTGAATTTGCAATGATTGCAGCAAGGCCAAGATCAAGAATCCCTTATCTCACTACAACTGATGTTGCAGCTATTAAAACTTTGATAATCCTTTATGTTGAAGGCCTAAAAACATTTTTGGAAAGTTCAACAGCAAAGGAGTACAGTGAATTGCAGTTCTCAATTGCTTCCACTAGATGTCTTTGGTCACATGTAAATCACATTTAGGGCAGTGTATCAAATAATGTAGCAACTCAATGTAGAAGTATTTCCCACAGAATGTAAAAATAGATCTTTAAGAAGGAAAACTGAATGACAACCATCGTTGCAGTGCCAGCAATAGTAGAGCATAATGCAGCCTCTCACTGTTAGGAACATAGGAACAGGTGTAGGCCATTCAGTCCTCAAGCCTGTTCCATCATTCAATTAGATCACAGCTGATCTGTATCTCATCTCCATTTACCTGCCACATAGATACATATATTTATTTTAAAAAGCTTGGTTTGACTAAGTAGCAGTTTAAGTGAGGCAGGATTGAATCCATTTGTATAGATGAAAAAGACCCAGCCATCACTTCAGAACAGCACTAGCCTATTTCAACTCTAAACCATCGGTCTACACAAATGCAAAGAGAATGAAATGAGAAGCAAGATTATTCAAGTTTGGGTTCAATAAATTTATTTATAATGGCAAATACAACAAACAATTGCTGGCTCCAAACTCAATTACACACAATAAACCTTTTGACATTAGCACTGCCTGCATCATTGTACAGTGCTGAGTTCCTCGGGTTCTGGACTTCACTTCAACTTACTGAAGATATTATCAGCCACCTGGAACAAAAATAAAAGTATTTTAATCTCTGTGACAGCACAGTGGATGGGCAGAGAGCAGACTGGGAACAGCCTAACATGAATATCCTGTAAGTGAATTGGGAGTCAATTTATAACGCAAGTGCATCTAAAACAGAACCTTTCAGCAAGATGGATTTATTGCTTTTCAGTTGATAGAGGGGCCATCCTGAACACACAAATGTGTGTACTTCACACTTATTTTGGTCTTAAAAAATAAACCATCAACAGAAAAATTTGTAGGACTATGGGGAAAGAGCAGGGGAATGGGACTAATTGGATAGCTCTTTCAGAGAGTTGGCACAGCCATGATGGGCCAAATGGCCTCCTTCTGTGCTGTATCATCCTATGATACTAGAACTAAAAATGGTTCAAATTCAATCAGAATTCTTTAGAATTTATACTGACCATGTTACTTCCCAATGTTCAATTCTGATCACTCAAATTAATAGCATTTTCATTACTATTTAATCCTCCTTCAGTGTGAACATCATCGCTCAATGAGCAATAGCAATCAGGCACCTACAGTAACAGTTCCAATAAAAGAGGGCCAAACGTCCTTGATGGATTCTATAAAAATACTCAACAGATATTCGAGAAAAATTCCTGTATGAGGGACTACAGTCAGATATTATTAAGTGGTACTGAGTAGGAACATCACAACTGTGTGCCGCCATAGCATTTTTCCAGAATTACTTTTCCAAAACAAAACACAAGACGGACAATGCCCGTAAGGAAAAATGGAACTCTTCCCTAAAGACCAAAATGAGAACATAGGTACGTATTTAGTATACAAGCAAAGAACAAAGTGCTCACGCATTGGTCCCGGGCATGCAGGAAGTCAAATAGCTCCTCAGTACAGGTCTCTGCTGTTTGCGATCGAGAGTTCACTCGCTCCTCACAGGTGCCTAGTCGTGATCGCAGTGCCACACACTTTTCATTCTGCTCGCACTGATCCCTGATAGTTGTTATGGGATCCTGCACAAGCACAAAAGTGTTTTAAACAAATCAAATAAATTGAAATAGTATCTTAATCTAAGTAATGTATTTAAACTTTTAAGCATTTGTCCAATATTTAAACACTTGCTTTCAAGCAAAAGTGGATTTTTATGGCCACCTTCAAACATAAACCTTCAAACATGAGAAATAGCAGGAGTAGGCCATACGGTCCCTCGAGCCTGCTCCGCCACTCAATCAGATCACGGCTGATCTTCAACCTCAAATCCACTTTCCTGCCCGACCCCCATATCCCTTGGTTACCTTAGGGTCCAAAAATCTATCTCTCTCAGCCTTGAACATATTCGACGACTCAGCATCCACTGCCTTCTGGCGTAGAGAATTCCAAAGATTCACAATCCTCTCCGAGTGAAGAAATTCCTCCTCATCTCAGTCTTAAATGGCCGACCCCTTATCCTGAGAGTGTGCCCCCTAGTTCTAGAGTCTCCAGCCAGGGAAACGAATCTCAGCATCTACCCTGTCAAGCCCCCTCAGAATCTCGAATGTTTCAATGAGATCACCTCATTCTTCTAAACTCCAGAAAATATAGGCCCATTCTAGTCAATCTCTCCTCATAGGACAACCCTCTCATCCCAAGAATTAATCCAGTGAACCTTTGTTGCCTCTAAGGCAAGTATATCCGTCCTTAGATAAGGAGACCAAAACTGTGCACAGCACTCCAGGTGAGGTCTCACCAAAGTCCTGTACAATTGTAGTAAGACTTCCTTACTCTTGTATTCCAACCCCCTTGCAATAAAGGCCAACATGCCACTTGCCTTCCTAATTGCTTGCTGTACCTTGTGTTTGTTGTACAAGGACACCCAAATCTCTCTGAACACCAATAGTTTCTCACTATTTAAAAAAATTCTGTTTTTCTATTCTTCCTACCAAAGTGAATAACCTCACATTTTCCCTCATTATACTCCATCTGCCACCTTCTTGCCCTCTACCTAACCTATCTATATCCCTTTGCAGACTCCATGTCCTCCTCACAGCTTACTTTCTCACCTAGCTTTGAATCATCAGCAAACTTGGATACACTACACTTGGTCCCTTCATCCAAGACATTAATATAGATTGTAAATAGCTGAGGTTCAAGTACTGATCCTTGCGGCACTCCACTAGTTAACCAACCAGAAAATGACCCGTTTATCCCTCTCTATTTTCTGTTCCTTAACCAATCCTCTAACCATGCTAATATATTACCTCCAATCCCATGAGCCCTTATCTTGCAGAACAACCTTTTATGTGGCATCTTATCGAATGCCTTTTGAAAATCCAAATATTCTACATCCACTGGTACCCTGCTAGTTACATCCTCAAAAAACAAAATTGTCAAACACAATTTCGCTTTCATAAAACCATGTTGACTCTGCCTAATCATATTATGTTCTAAGTGCCCTGTTACCATTTCCTTAATAATGGATTCTAGCATTTTCCTGATGACTGAAGTCAGGCTAACTCCTCCTTTCTTGAATAGCGATGTTTCATTTGCTACCTTCCAATCCACTGGGACCGTTCTAGAATTTAGGGAATTTTGGAAGATCACAACCAATGCATCCACTATATCTGCAGCCACCTCTTTTAGAATCCTAGAATGTAGGCCATTAGGTCTAGGGGATTTATCGGCTTTTAGTCCCATCAGTTTCTCTAGTATTTTTCTCAACTGATATTAATTACTTTAAGTTCCTCACTCATTGGCCCCTTGGTTCCCCACTATTTCTGGTATGCTTTTTGTGTCTTCTACTGTGAAGACAGATAAACAAATATTTGTTTAACGTCTTCCATTTCCTGATTTCCACATTATAATTTCTCCTGTCTCTGCCTCTTAGGGACCAACGTTTACATTTGCTACTCTCTTCCTTTTTACATACTTGTAGAAGCTCTTACAAACCATTTTTATATTTCTTGCTAGTTTACTTTCATATTCTATTTTCTCCCTTATCAATTTTTTTGGTCATCCTTTGCTGGTTTCTAAAACTCTCCCAATCCTCAGGCTTACTACACTTCTTCATAACATTATAAGCCTCTTCTTTTAACCTAATACTATCCTTAACTTCTTTAGTTAGCCACAGAAGAATCACTTTTCCCGCAGTGTTTTTATTTCTAAATGGAATGTGTATTTGTTGAGAATATTGAAATATTTCTTTAAATGTTTGCCATTGCTTATCTACCATCATACCTTTTAATCTAATTTCCCAATCTACCTTAGCCAACTCGCCCCTCATACCTACGTAATTGGCTTTAATTTTAAGACTCTAGTTTCGGACTTAAGTACGTCATTCTCAATTCAATGTGAAATTGTATCATATTATCCTTTACTGTGAGATTACTAATTAACCCTGTCTCATTACATAATACAAGATCTAAAATAGCCTGTTCCCTGGTTGGTTCCATAACGTATTGTTCTAGGAAACGGTCATGAATACATTCCATGAACTTGTCTTCTGGTCTGTCTTTGCCAATTTGATCTGTCCAGTCTATATGAAGATTAAAGTCCCCCACGATTATTGTATTATCTTTGTTCCAAGCTCCATTATTTCTTGATTAATACTCTGTCCAACAGTATAGCTACTGTTAGGGGGCCTATAAACTACTCCCACCTATATTTTCTACCCCTTGTTATTTGTTATTTCCACCCATACTGATTCTACTTCCTGTTCTTCTGAGCCAAGATCCTTTCTCACCACTGCCCTTATGTGATCCTTTATCAGGGCTACCCGCACCCCGCCCCCCACCCTCCTTTTCCATTCTGCCTGTCTTTTTGAAACGTCAAGTACCCTGGAATATTTAGATTCTAACCTTGGTCACCTTGCAACTACGGCTCAGTAATGGCTACTAGATCAAACCATTTATCTCTGTCTCATTAATTCGTCTATCTTGTTACGAATGCTTCGTACATTCAGATAAAGAGCCTTTAATTTTAAACTTTTTACCATTTTTCCCTGCTTTGACCTGATTCGTTGATGCGCTAATACAGTTAAACTATCTTCAAATTAGATTAAATTCTCAATTTTATTTGTTCTGGGTTTGCGACTGGTAACATTTTGTATTACTAGGTTCTCAGAAACGAGAGGCTCCAAAGTGGAGCTCCAAGGAGTGATAGGGAGGTGGTTCAGGCCTGCTCACCCCACATTGCTGTGTTTTCAATTACAGCCTCGTCTCCGTTGGGAAAATTAAGTGGATTAAAGAGGGAGGGACAGCAGCAGGCTTACCTGTACTTTTGAAAAGTAACTTGCATTGATTATGGATTCCCTTTCTTCACTCCCTCAACTTTTGGTGGAAAGCTTAAAGTCTCCTTATGCAGGGTTCAATGCAAAAGCCGTAACAGATCAGAATGTAGCTTCATGTTCACGATCACCTTAACAGATGATATTTTCAAATTTAACCAAGTATTCCAAATAGCAGAGGGAGGCAAATGAACAGGAAATCAGTCAGTCGGCTCATGCGAGTTTGACAAATTAGTTTGTCACCAGCAAACGCAGAGGCCTGAGGCTACAATGACTGTCTCTTGTTTCTTGAGTGCAATACATGACATGATATTTATGGGGGTTGAGAGGGAGAGGGCGGTGAGAAGAGAATAGTGTTTAATATAAAACCTTCTTGTTAAATCATAGAATCAGATTGCAATGTCAGGCCAAATCTACGTTCTCCTCTTCCCCAAATTTAATTAACATTAATGGCAAATATTTAACCCTCTAAGTCTGGTTGCAGCTTCGGTTAGTCCTAGATTACTACCGGGCCTGCCTGCTGCTACATAACATTTCTAAATTTGTTTTTGCAGAGGTCAAGAAGCAGAATGAATAATAGAAAAAAGGCAAGGAATAAAAATAAAAGACAAAAATTTGCAGACAAATTTGCTTCTCAATTTTTAACACTCCCACATCATAGCCACAGCATACTGGCTAATTTCAACTGTATTACATAATGAACACAAAAGAGTTGGTAACCAGAGATTAAAGAATTGCTTGCTGTTTCCTTACTGATGAGAGATTACTATTTTAACTTGCCCCTTTAATCTTCAGTGGCACAATCATCGCTGAGTCCCCTACCATGAAAATCTTGTGGGGGGTGGGGGGGGAAGGGGTCACCACTGACCAGAAGTGAATTGGACCAGCCATATCAACACTGCGGCTACAAGATCTGGGCAGAGGCTGGGTGCTCAGCAACCAGTGGCTCACCTCCCAACTCCTCAATGCTTATCCACCATCTACAAGGCTCAGATCAGGAGCACGATGGACCATACGCGCCTGGATTGGTGCAGCTGCAACAACACTAGAGAAGCTCAACACCATCCAAGGCAGAGCAGTTTGCTTAATTGGCACACATCACCAGGCTCAATATCTACCCATCACTGAAGTACTGAGTCTGTGGCAGGTACGATCTACAGATTGGAGTGCAGCAACTCACCGAGGTTACTTTGAGAGCACCTTCAAGTCACACAACATCCTGACTTGGACAAATATTGCCGCTCCTTCTCAGTCGCCAAATCAATATCCTGGAATTCCCTAACGCTATTGTGGGAACACCATCACATGGACTACAGTGGTTGAAGGAAGACGCCCATCACCACCTTCTCAGAGCAACTAGGGATGGGCAATAAATGCGACCCTGCCTATATCCCGAAAACAAGTAATTAAAAAATCAAATGAGAACTTCCAGGTATCTAGGATTTCACAGAAGATCATTGTGTACTTACCACCAAATCTTCCTCCTCTTCATCCTAAGGAGAAACAACTTGATTAGTAAAAGTGAACAGGAAGCGAGATAAATGACCAGTTGATCCGGTATAACTATTTGCATTTAGGTAGCATCTTTCAGAGGCACATGGAAAAAAATGGATGCCAAACGAAAGGAGATATTAAGAGGGGTGACCAAAAGCTTGGTCAAAGAAGTGCATTTTAAGGAGAGTCTTAAAGGAGGGAGGTGGAGGGGTTTAGGGAGGGAACTCCAAAATGAGAGGCCTAGGCAGTTGAAGGCAGGGTCACCAATGGTGGTGGTGGTGGTGGTGGTGGGGTGGGGGGAGAGGAGGAGGTGGATAACAGGCCAGATTCAGAGCAAGAGTTTGGGGAAGAGGGATGCAGCACTGGAGGAACCTACAAATATAGGGAGGTCAAGGATTTAAACACAAGGATGAGAATTTTAAATGAAGTACTATGGGACAAGGCTGTTGATGCTGGATTAATTGAAATGTTCATGGCTAAGAGCGATAGATTTTTGTTAAGCAAGGGTATCAAGGGATATGGAGCAAAGGCAGGTAAATGGAGATGAGGTACAGATCAGCCATGATCAAACAGAATGGTAGAACAGGCTCAAGGGGCTTATTGGCCTACTCCTGTTCCTATTATGCAGGTTGAAAGTGCAGTCTGGATTTAAACAGAGTTGTGGACGAGATGGCCACAAATGTGGGAGGTAACAACAATTTCAAAGACCTTGTGGAGGAAGAGGTTGGAGATGGGGCAGTAGTTTGCAGGGGGAGAAGAGTCAAAAAGGTGTTAGCTAATCTAGTACTATTTACTGGGCATCTAACATTTTAATTATAATTACCACTGATTTACATTAGGCAGAGATTAGAAACTCTGTCCTCCCACTGAAGGGACCACTCAAAAGTCAGGTTCAAAAAGGTACAAGCTGTACCTTGTCAAAAAAACTCTCCGTTGACCTCGTGCCTTGCAAACTAGTGCCCCATCTCCACCCTCCCTTTCCGCTCAAGTCCTTGAACACGTTGCTGCCTCACAAATCTGTGTCTATCTTTCCCACAACTCCATGCTTGAATCTCTCCAATCAGGGTTCTGCCCCTGCCACAGCACTGAAAAAACATAACCAAAGTCACTGACAAATTCTCTGACTGTGACCATGGTGGATTATCACTCATCATCCTCTGTGCAGCCTGACAGTCAGCCACACCATCCTCCTCCAACACCTCTCCTCTTCTCTTCTGTCCAGTTCAGTGGGAATCCTCTCACTTGGTACCACTCTTGCTCTGACTAGAATCAGATAGGCATCTCCAGCAGTGGTTCGCTTAGCCCCCACCTCACACTATTACCTCTGGGCCCCCCTAGATCTATTCTAAGCCTCTGCTTCTTCCTCATCTACATGAGGCCACTTACTGACATCATCTGCAGTCATGGGGTCAGCTTCCACCTCTATGCTGATGACAGCCATCTCTATCATTCCATCACCCCTCCACTGTTTGTGTTGTCAGACAACTTGTCCAGTCTTGAATGAGCCACAATTTCATCCAGCCATCATCTTCAGCCCCTGCCACAAACTCCATTCCCTTGCCACCTATTCCATTTCCCTCCCCAGCCACCATCTCAGACTGAAACAGACTGTTCACAACTTTGGTGTCCTATTTGATCCAGAGCTGAGCTTCTGACCCCACATCCTCTCAATCACAAAGACTACCAATTTCCATCTCTGCCTCTACTTCAGCCCATCTGCTGCAGAAACTCTCAGCCATGCCTTGTCACCTCCAGACTCAACTATTCCAATAGTCTCCTGGCTGGCTTCTTATCCTCTCCCCACAACATACCTCAGCTCATCTAGCACTCTACTGCCGTATCCTGACCACACCAAGTCCTGTTCACCCACCACCACTGAGCTCGCTGACCTACATTGGTTCCCAGTCCAGCAACACTTCAATTTTAAAATTCTCATCCTGGTGTTCAAATCCTTCCATGGCATCGCCCCTCCATACCTCTGTAACCTCCTACAGCCCTACAACTCTTAAGATTACTCCTTTCCTCCAATTGTGGTCTCTTGCGCATTCCTGATTTCCTTCGTCCCATCTCTGGTGGCTGTGCCTTCAGCTGCTTAGGACCTAAGCTCTGGAATTCCCTTCCTAAACCTCGCTTTCCTAATTTAAGACACTTAAAACCTACCTCTTTGACCAAGCTTTTGGTTACTTGTCCCAATAACTCCTTATGTGGCTTGGTGTCAAATATTGTCTGATAACACTCCTATGAAGTGCCTTAGGAGGGGGGGAAAGGTTACTACATTAAAGGCGCTATATAAATGCAAGTTGTCATTGCTGTCCATATCCTATCCCACTCACCCATCCTTGCTGACGTACATTGGTGCCCGTTCCCCTATCCTTGTGTTTAACTCCCTTCATGGCCATGCCCCCTCCCCAAGAATTCTCAATTATTCAGGCACTGGCTTTCTGTTCACCCCTTCACCCCACTATTAGCAACCATGCCTTCAGAAACTAGGCCGCACACTCAAATTCCCTCCCTAAACCACTCCGCCTCTTCACCTCCCACTCGTCCTTTTTGACACTCCTTAACACCCACCTCACTAACCAAGTTTTTGGTCACCCCTAATATCATCTTTGGTTCAGTGTCCATTTTTGTCTGGTTACAGAATTTAACATTAAAGGCACTATATAAATGCATGTTGTTGTTCTTCTAGCAGGAAGCTAGATTAGAATTTTTAAAAAGGCAAAAAAAAAGTATCAATATTATTCAAGACACCTTTTTTGCATCTATCAAACACTCCATAAAAATTCTATCATGAGATGCATTTTAAAAGGAACAGAAAGGAGGGAAAAAAATACATTTGAAAGAAATATAATGACCTGTAAAGTGCTTAAGTGGAAAACAGGAGATGGTTAAGTATGTATGCATCTTCCCCTTTTGCTCTGTTTTTAAAAAAAAATTTATCCGTCACATTTTCCAGTTCTGTTGATATGTCCACACCTGAAATGTTAACTTGGCTGTTCTCCCCACAAATGCTGCCTGACCTGTTGGGTCTTTCAAGCATTTTATGTTTTTGTTTCAGATTTCAAACATCTGGCATTTTTTACTTTAATGTTGCATAAGAATAGCGCCACATACTGGACCAGTAGGGTATTTAATTTCCCACAACAGCTATCTTTGTAGCCAGAATGATGCTGGAGCACTGAACTGGTGTGAGACAAAAGGGGCTGGGTAATACTGTAGGTTTCCAGTACTATAGATTCTGCCTTGCTTACATTAATGGGCAGATTCCACAACAAACAACTGCAACTGAAAGAAAGTAATGATTTGAAAATTATTTTTTGGCACTGGGACCTTCCCCAATAGAATGTACAGGCAAGCAATGGAAAAAAACTGCAGTGGCCTTAAAAAGAGGCAGCTGGTATTACAACAAAAAACATACAGTGATAAGGAATGTAAATAAGTGCTATAATGGGTCAGTGGACTTCATCTACCTTCCAGCATTCCAAGGTAAATACAGCACAAGATTGCCAATTTAGTACCAAATTATAGGTAGTTTTTGCTGTGAATTCAGACCACTGGCAACTGCAGTGAGACAGCTCAAACTAATTTCAGTTAGAATTCTCATGATCAGAAACAATTTTCATCCCATCAGACTGATCTGGATTCAAACTCAAGACGTAACAGCAGAGAGAAAGAAAGAATCTAGGGGAAGGACGTACCATCCGTGGCTAACGAAGGAAGTTAAAGGTAGTATCAAATTGAAAGAATAAGCATTCAATTCAGTGAAGATTAGCAGCAGGTCAGAAGGTTAAACAGAATATAAAAAACAGCAAAGAATGACAAAGAATAATGAGGGAGAAATTAGAGTACGAGAGAAAGGTAGCTAGAAATATAAAAACAGATAGTAAGAGTTTCTACAGGTATTTAAAAAAGGAAAAGAGTAAGTGATCGTTGATCCTCTAGAGTGAGAGTCTGGGGAATTAATAATGGAGAATAGGAAATGGTAGATGAATTGAACAGATATTTTGCATCCGTCTTCACCATAGAGGATACAAATAACATGCCAGAAATAACTGTGAATTAAGAGGTGAAAGGGAGGGAGGAACTTAAAACATTTACAATCACCAGGGAAAGGATTCTGACAAGTCCCCAGGTCCTGACGGATTTCATCCTAAGGTCTTAAAAGAAGTGACTGCAGAGATAGTAGATGCATTGGTATTAATTTTCCAAAATTCCCAAGATTCTGGAAGGGTCCCATCAGATTGGAAAATAGCAAATGTAACTCCTCTATTCAAGCAAGGAGGGAGACAGAAAGCAGGAAACTACAGACCAGTTAGCTTAACATCTTGTCATAGGGAAAATGCTAGAATCTATTATTGAGGTTATAGCAGGGCACTTAGAAAATCTCAATACAATCAGGCAGAGTCAACAAGGCTTTGTGAAAGGGAAATCGTGTTTGACTAACTTATTAGAGTTCTTTGAGGAAATAACAAGCAACATGGATAAAGGGGATCCTGTGGATGTGGTGTACTTGGATTTCTAGAAGGCTTTTGACAAGGTGCCACATCAAAGATTACTACACAAAATAAGAGCACATGGTGTAGGAGGTAACATATTAGCATGGATAAAGGATTAGTTAGCTAACAGGAAACAGAGTAGGCATAAATGGGTCATTTTCAGATTGGTAGAGATGTAATGAGTTGAGTGCCACAGTGATCAGTGCTTGGGCCTCAACTGTTTACAATCTATGTCAATGACTTGGATGAAGTTGCTAAATTTGCTGATGACACAAAAAGTAGGTATGAAAGTCAGTGTGAAGAGGACATAAGGAGGGATATAGATAGGTTAAGTAAGTGGGCAAAAATTTAGCATATGGAGTATAATGTGGGAAAATGTAACTTTGTCCACTTTGGCAGGAGGAATAGAAATGCAGTATATTATTTAAATGGAGATTGCAGAACTCTGAGGTACTCTGGGTGTCCTAGTACACAAATCACAAAAAGTTAGTATGCAGATGCAGCAAGTGATTAGGAAGGCAAATGGAATGTTGTCATTTATTGCAAGGGGAATGGATTATAAAAGTAGAGAAGTTTTGCTAGTTGTACAGGGCATTGGTGAGACCACATCTAGAATACTGTGTGCAGTTTTGGTCTCATTTAAGAAACGACATAATTACTTTGGAGGCAGGTCAGAGAATGTTCACTAACTGATTCCTGGGATGAGGGGGTTATCTTAAGAGGAAAGACTGGACAAGTTGGGCCTGTATACACTGGAGTTTAGAAGAATGAGAGGTGATCTTATTGAAACATATAAGATGCTGAGGGGGCTTGAAGGGGTAGATGCTGAGAGGATGTTTCCCCTTGTGGGAGAGACTAGAACTAGGGACCACAGTTTAAAAATAAGGGGTCTCCCATTTAAGATGGAGATGAGGAGAAATTTTTTCTCTCAGAGGGTCATGAGTCAGTGGAACTCCCTTCCCCAGAGAGCAGTGGAGACAGGGTCATCGAATATTTTTACAGCTGAGTTAGATAGATTCCTGATTAACAAGGGAGTCAAAGATTATAGTAGGTAGATGAGAAAATAGGGTTGAGGTCACAATCAGATCAGCCACGATCTTATCAAATGGCAGAGCAGGCTCAAGGGGCCAAATGGCCTACTCCTGCTCTTAATTTGTATGTAATTGTTTGTATCTTGAGCAATACAAACTCACACAGAGCATCCCAGTCAATCCTTTCCATTTGTCCTTGGTCTTAAACACAGAGCAGGGATGTAATTAAACTGAGCCTTGTTTATAGTTATTTTGCCGCTTGGTTCATCCTCCCTCAGTTGCTTGACGCCATTAAGTACCACACCAAGGGCTGAGAAATCCCACAGTTCAAGAGAAAATATTAAATCAGGAACTATTAGAGATTCAAAACACACCAGAAAATACAGATCAAGCACCAAGGTTTCTCCCATCTGAGAGGGAATATTGGGAAAGGGCTCAGTTAAATAAAAACCCACTGGGAATCACAAAACATAATTAGTAAATAAGTAAAACAAATAAAATAAAACACTGCAAGAGCTGGAAACAAAAACACAAAATGCTGCAAGCACAACAGGTCAGTCAGCATCGGTATGGAGGACAAACAGCCGACGTGCACATTAGTGACCCCTGATCTAGAAAGGAGGACAAATCCAGGTCAGACTGACCCTGACCCCCTCCTCCTCCCACTGTCCCGTAATCCATTTGCCCAGGTCTCCTCGTACATTATAGCTCGACGACCCCTCCCCACCGTCCTTGGACTCAGCCCCAACGACCCCCAGTCCCCGCTGCTCTCACTCCTGGATAAACCCGGCCCAGGTTTGTCCTTGGCTTTCCGCCGGGCCTAGCCTCAAGTTACAGCGACTTTCACACCTCGGCTTCAATTGCTTCGCCACCCCACCCCCGGGGGGTCCTTTAATTCCTGCTTAAGCTCCCCCCTTCCTGAGTCTGAGCTGTCCTCCTCTCACTGGGCCTCACCTCAGGCTCTCCGTTACTCAACATCACCTCATCCCCCAGACCCATGGCGCCGACTTTTCCGCTCGGACCCGGCAAAAGTGCTGCGCATGCTCACCTGGCCTGTAATGACGTCCACATCCAAACACCCGGATGTTGTGACCGTTATGGACCGGCGGGAAGTGGCGCGAGAGGTGCAGTTCGGGGCTCCAACACTACGATGATGTCTCAGAGGCGGTATGACGGCGGTTACCTTTCTTTACTAAGAAACTGTTTGTATTTTATGTTTTACTCCAAAGTGAAAAACGAGCGCCAAATCACGTCCGACGCTGCCGGAGTAAATTGTACGTCTTTTTTTTTGTGAATGGTGCATGTGATCAACATGGGCAGCACGAGGCGGGGCCACCTTTTGCATACAATATTCAATAATAGGACACAAATAGCAATCAGTCCCCCTCCACCTCCACCTGGCTGAACTTGTTCTTATGTTGACTCCACTCACTTCCTCCAAATAAAAGGTGTCCCTATGGGTCCCAGCTATGCCTGTCTTTTTGTGGGCGAGGTGGAACATTCTTTGTCCCAGTCCTACTCAGGTCCCCTCCCTCACTTCTTTTCCCCTCCCTCACTTATTTAAAATAAAATTGCTGGACTATAACTTGGTGTTGTAAAATTGTTTACAATTGTCAACCCCAGTCCATCACCGGCATCTCCACATCTTTTTCCAGTACATTGATGGCTGTATCAGTGCCGTTTCCTGCTCTCGCCCCGAACTGGAAAATGTCATCAACTTTCCTTAGGTTGAGTCATTGAATACATTCAAGGCTGAGTTAGACAAATTTTTGATCAGCAAGGGAGTCAAAGGATATGGGGAAAGGGCAGGAAAGTGGAGTTGAAGTAAAAATCACATTAGCCATGATCTCATTAAATAGCAGAGCAGGCTTGAGGGGGCGAATGGTCTACTTCTGCTCCTATCTCTTATGGTTGCTTCCAATTTCCATCCTTCACATGTTCTACCTCTGACTCTTCCCTTCCTTGACTTATCTATCTCCATTCCTGGGGATAGGCTGTCAACTAATATCTACTATAAACCCACCGACTCCACAGCTACCTTGATTACACTTCCTCCCACCCCACTTCCTGTAAGGACTTTATTCCATTCTCCCCATTTCTCCATCTCCGTCGCATGTGTTCTGACGATGCCACCTTCCACACCAGTATTTCCATTGTGTCCTTTTTCCTCAACCGAGGATTCACCTTCACTATAGTTGACAGGGCCCTCAAC
Source organism: Heptranchias perlo (assembly GCF_035084215.1). Taxonomy (NCBI): domain Eukaryota; kingdom Metazoa; phylum Chordata; class Chondrichthyes; order Hexanchiformes; family Hexanchidae; genus Heptranchias; species Heptranchias perlo. The sequence continues at coordinate 26,754,363 of NC_090333.1, forward strand.
CGTGCCTGTCCCATTTCCCGCATTTCTGCCCTCACTCCTTCCCCTCCCTCTCAGAACCCTTGTCCTCACCTTCCACCCCACCAGCCTCCACATTCAACGGATCATCCTCCGCCATTTCCACTACCTCCAGCGCGATGCCGCCACTAAACATATCTTCCCGTCCCCTCCCCTTTCCGCATTCCGAAGGGACCATTCCCTCCCCAACATCCTGGTCCACTCTTCCATCATCCCCAATACCCGCTTCTCTTCCCACAGCACCTTCCCGTGCAAGCGCAGCAGATACAACACCTGCCCTTTCACCTCCTCCCTGCCCACTATCCAGGGCCCCAAACATTCCTTCCAGAAGAAACAGCAATTTACTTGTACTACTTTCAATTTAGTATACTGTATTCACTGCTCATAATGCGGTATCCTCCATACTGGGAAGACGAAACACAGATTGGGTGACCACTTTGCTGAACCCCTCCATTCAGTCCGCAAGCGTGACCCTAATGTTCCGGTCACTTGCCATTTTAATTCTCCGTCCCACTCCCAATCTGACCACGGCCTCCTACATAGTTCCACTGAAGCTCAGCAAAATCTCGAGGAACAGCACCCCGTCTTTCCATTAGGCACTTTACAACTTTCTGGACTCAACACTGATTTCAGTAACTTCAGATCATAACCACTGCTCTTATTTACAGCTCCTCCAGACCCATCTTTTGTTTCTTTACTTGACTCATAACCACCCTCCTTGCCTTGCACCATCACCCCTTTTGTCATTTAATCACTCCTCCCTCCACCCTATCACAGACCTTCCCTTCCCCTCCCCCAACCTCCTTAACAATTTCCAGTACTTTCAAGTATCTTTTTTTTTCCTTCAACAGTGCCAAAGCAGATCCTATAATCAGACCCTATCCAGGGGTTGTGTGACAATTACAATAAAGCAAAAGTAAACTTCTTAATGCTACCAGGGAGCAGGCTCCAATTTGGATTTAAAGTGATACCTTAATTATTTTCAACATTCATCACATTTATGAATGTTTACCTTGTAATGTTCGACTCGAGTTCTATCAAAAGGACAATACTGGATTAAAAAAATCTGGTCTTTGGCTCCGAGAATTATGGAAATGCTTTGCTCAATTCAGTGATTTACAGCCTCACCTTTCCCTATAAGAGGCAAACATGCCACATAGGGAACTGCGAACCCACAGTCCACCTTTTCTGATGTGAACAGACACTACAAAGAGATAGAGAACACAGACAAGACACTGTAAGGGAAGTGAAAACTGATCAACTGGTCAATTCATATTGTAAGAACTCTGGGTTTGGTATCCCGACAAATATGTCAATGAACCAGACGAATCATTAAGCCCCATTCGCCTTAACTCCTCACCAAGGAACCTTCTGGGGTTTACTGCCCAGCTTAGGTCTAGGAGTGAATGATGCCTAAATTTGGGTCGCCAAATTGTCTCATCACCCAGTTCGGATTGAATGTGAGTTTATCTTACCAGCCACCAATTAGGATGCCCACAAGACACAGTGATTTCTTACCAAATCAAAAAAATCAGACAATGAGTCGTGCACTAACAACTATTTATTGAGTACAAGATCCTAATTATCACTACTTAAATTTAAACAGAGTATGCAAATTAATAGATATAAATAGTTATAAACAGGGTTACCTAGCAATTGGAAGAACATAATTAATACAGTTACTTTATGAATTATAAAACTAAGAGGTTGTAAAGACAGCTTAAGTTATCACTGATTCAGCATTAACTGGATTGCTGAATTTTAAATTATAGTTGAGACCAACGTCAGAGACTACTACAAGTTGGTGAGATTAATTTACGATTAACTCCTTGGATAGCTGACTATTTAAGATCATTGCAAAGCCAGGCTATTGAATAGATTAGAGTCCAAGTGTTGGTGGTTAGCAGTGTTTCCAGAGCTTATTCAATCACGTTCTTATGAGCAGTATGGTCGAGTTGGGATATCCCTGGGATGGCGGTATTGACGATCCGGATTCTTTCCCCTCAGTCTGGTTCAGTAATAACTGAAGTCGAATACATTTTAAAGTCCAACACATCTTTAATAGCAGGGTTCTTAGTCTGCAGCATTGATTTGGACTCCTGATAGAGTCCCTCTATGCTGGCAGAGCAAGAACAAAAACATACAGAAATCCACACGTTTTTATACAGATGAATAGGGTTGGAACATACTTAACGAGGGTCAACACCAATCATAAGCCGGGCATAGGTTGCCATGCGAGGTTACATTATTTCCGGCCAATCATAAATCGTCCATGTGCTGATCATGCTGCTGTTAGACATCAAAGGGGATAACTTCCTCATCTTCCAACTTGGAATGTTCTTCCCTGTTCCTTCTGTTCCTTATCTCCCAACCTGGAATGTCTTTCAACTTTGGCTAAGCTCGTTCCCTATATTGATCTGCCATAAACATGGAGACATTCAGACCAGTCCTTGACTCACATCAAAGACCTATCATTGATAAGACAATGCAGGCCTGCTGACTAAGCAAACATATGGCCCAGCAGGAGGGCCAGGCCACTTGTATCAATCTCAGTTACTAACTAATTAACCCTTTCTAACCATTTTGCATTCTGCTTCTTTGCCACGTAGGCATTTTAATATTTTACCGAAAACTGACCACGTAGGGATTCTCAGTATTAGCTACTGGAATATCAAGTTGATGTTAGCAGGGTTATCTGTTCCACTCGGATCCTCTGTTCCAATTGAATCCACCTTAGAAACGAGTAACTGTATCTGAGCAAGCTGGCTTAACTCCCCTTCCTTGATTTCAGACAACTTGTACAATTAAGAATCATACTTATCGCTGCCTATAATTGGCTGGTGTAGCCATACAATCTGACTTTTATAACCTCTTACTCTCTGTCCTGAATATACTTTGTACCTGTAAAGGTACCATTCTACATCTGCTAGGTAAAGATTGTTACAGAAGACGACAGAGAATCTTCTTCTAACTAGCAAAGAGAATCTGCGAGAGGTGTTCCAAGCACCTGCTTATATATCTTAAATTCAAAGAGAAACCTCTTTCTATTCAATTGGCCAATCTGGATGACACATGTAGCAGAAGGGTTCACCTCTTATGGTGTCAATCATTTCTAAGAGACACCTAAGTTCCTGGAAGATGACAAAGTTAATAAAGCATGGAAAGGTAGACATACCAGGTCCCATTTTCACTCCTCTAATTTCTCAATCATTTCTTTAACAAATGGTCCTATACAGGACCAGATAATGCATGACATTTTTATGTCCCACTAACGAGCTATTCCTGAGCTCAGTCCTAATATTGGCCGTCTCATCACTGGCAAGGAATGTTCTGTTCCAATAAACATTTTCATGGCTTTAATAAGTTAATTTTCCCAGCGTTCAGTTTAACTACTGACTCCATAGTGTGTGCTGAAACTTTGAGCTGAAACTTCATTTTGAGAACACATTTTAGGCAATTTAAAGGGCATTTTCCCTGCAATACCTCTCATTTAACAGTTACACAGACACTATAGGGCATCAACTCGATTGTCCAGAAACACATAAATAAAGACATCAGATTTAGAGGGGAGGGAACATATTTATAAAGCAGTTGGAATAGTAGATACATTTACATACAAGTTTAAAGTGTAAAAAAAAATAATCGATCATCCATCATTTTTTTCTTTCATATACGTGAATGTGGCTTCCTACTTGGCCTTCTGGCACATGAGTGTGAAAAAATATTGCAGTTTTCACATAGTTTCTGGTCATCAGGAATGGTTCTATTTTCTTTGATGAGAAAGATACAAAATCTCCAGGTTAAAAGAATGCATAAAACTGCAGCAGGTTTAACTCTATTTGTTCAAATTTACTGTCAACAGTCAACATCAACAACTACTTTCAAATTGTTACTCTTTAATGCTGGTTGGTTTGACTTGAGAAGATTTACTAGCAAAGAAATATATAAAAAGTTTGCTTTCTTTTAAAATATTTCCTCTTAACTTCCCCACTTCCATGCTCCCCTATTTTAGGTGACAGGACAGGACCGGCCATGCTGCAAATTTTTCCCCTCAGTCACATTTACTGCCACTCAGTCAATGTGACCTATTTCACCCTGATTGAGAACAGTCACATTTTAATCAGTCAAGGCTGCAATTTAAATAGCAAAGGAGGGAGAGAAAAAGCAATTCTCAAATTTAAAAAAAATTATAACTGAAATATTCTGTGTTTGGGGCTGTGATTTTCCACATCAGTCTCAGTTATCCCATGAAAAGAGGCACTTCACACCATCAAGACTCAGTTGTTTCTAACCATTCTCCGCTGCTCAACTCAAAGCACCAAAAATAAAGAATCGTGCAAAAAGGATCCTGCTGGCACGATTCTATAATGGCCTAGCATGCATGCCTTTCAATTTGTAATATTATAACCCAACACCAACATTATTAGGAAGTGCTGCCTGCAAGCAAGAGAAAAACAAATAATGTAGTCAAGCCAACCTACGCCATTCCATAGCTAGATCAGCAGGGGCACAGGCAGCAACCTTGGAGCAAATTGCCATCAGTCAGATGGCCAATAATGTATGGGAACAAAAATAAAACAGTAAAATATATACATACATACCTGTTCCATTACATTATAAAATACTAGGTGAGTAGGAAAGGAGGTTTGACCAGAAAATCTTATGTTCAGCCACTTAAGTGGCTCCTCAAAAAATAAGTCAGCTTCATCAATATAGCTATTATTTCCAGTCAGGTCTGGAGGACATTCCAGAAAGTGCATTTTCACTGGGCAATGAACATGGCTGTGGAGAAATGACAAAGAATTAAGCGAGACAGGCAAGCTTCATGCACCACACAATTACTGAGAATAAGTATTTTTTGTTAATTATTTCCTCCTTGCCTGCCTTCTTTTGTCTCCCCACATCAAGTGACTTTTCCAGCTGTGAGAATGGATCGGAGGCCTACTCCCAGATCCCTGCCAATACCCTTATAAGCAGCCCTCCAATTTTCTCTCCATTTCCATGAAGAAGTGGATAATAAAGTATTTCACATTAGGGATTTGTTTTTCAAAATTACAAAGCATCAAGCAGGACCAGACATTATGAAAGGGAGGTCTGCGTTTTCTCTTTGAAATGTGATAGTTCTCCTGTATTTTTTGGATAACGTTGCTTTGGGGGATGCAGTTGCGTTGGAAGGTTATGCAATTTGGACTTGTCACCACTTCCTTGACTGTTACCCCCCAATTTGCAGTCAACTGCCTGGAGATGCATTTGTAGGAGAGTTAATGTCCTTTTCATTCCCTTTCCTCTGGTCAAATGCATCAATATTGCTAACAGTCTAGGTGAGTCACTCCAGGCATGCTTTGAGCACCTTCTATTACTGGATTAGGTCCACTAGTTTGCTTACTTTCTTCACTGGGAATGACATTGTGGTGGATAAAGAGAGAATAACGTCCTTACTATACACAAATACTGGTACTGAGTACCTTTCCATTAAAAAAAAATCACTGGCTACTTAAAAATGTCATTTAGATTAATGGCCAGAGAACTACAGATCATACATAATTTCCAATACATCCATTCAATTTTCCAATATAGCATTGAAAGAACTACATACCTTGCATTCATTCATGGCCTTAGGACGTTCCAAAGCATTTCAAAGCTAATGAAGTACATTTTTTGAAATGTAGTCACTGTTGTAATGCAAGGAAATGCAGCAGCTAACTTGCAACTAGCAAGGTCCCACAAATAGCATGAGATGTTGGTTGAGGGATAAACATTGGCCAGAACATAAGAACGCCCCTGCTCTTGGAATAGTAAGTCCACCTGAGAGGGCAGACAGGGTCTCAGTTCAATGTCTCATCCGAAAGACGGTATTCTCAGGCAGTGCAGTACTCCCTCAGCACTGCACTGATGTGTCAGCCTAGATTATGTGTTCAAATTTATGGAGTGGGGCTTGAACTCACAACATTCTGACACAGAGGTAAGAGTGCTACCACTGAGCCAAGGCTAACACTGACTCTGCAACAATATTTGCATTTAAAATTTTAAAAACATACAAACTACACAACTGTATTTGCTGAAGATCAGCATTCATTTCATAGATTCTATCATACAATAGTGCAAGATATAGGCTTTGGGGGAGGGGAAAAGGGGAAAAATAATGTCTATTTCATTGTAGGCAAGACGATCAGCTGCTCCTGAGCTGTAACACAATTCTCGCAATTATCAGAGGGCATTATTGATGAATTTACCAATATTCTAAAATTAGAACGAGAACTCGATCACATGTACTATGATAGAGAACTTACTAAAGACATGAGGAAAAATATCAAACTTATGACCCATTCTACCATCAGTCTTTACTAAATAAATAGTGACTATGAGAAAAGCCATTCCCCCATCTCAGTTCATCCATACAGAAAGAACATACAGTGCCTTCATAACAAATCAGAAGCTTTGCTGCCAGGTTACCTTTTTACTTGTATTTAGATGTCACGGACATTGCTGGAAAATGAGTCACTTCCTCCAACGCTGAACTCACTGGCACCCAATATTGCAAAGCTTTGGTTTTAAACCCCATACAGCTGTAGTCTCACCCCATTTCTACATTTGTAAACAATTTTACAACACCAAGTTATAGTCCAGCAATTTTATTTTAAATTCACAAGCTTTCGGAGATTTTCTCCTTCCTCAGGCAAATGTTTCAAGATCTTGAAACATTTGCCTGAGGAAGGAGAAAATCTCCGAAAGCTTGTGAATTTAAAATAAAATTGCTGGACTATAACTTGGTGTTGTAAAATTGTTTACAATTGTCAACCCCAGTCCATCACCGGCATCTCCACATCATTTCTACATTAGCTGTTTTTGCTCTATACTTAACGTGCCTATAGAATGGTGTTGAATGGCAAGGCATCAGGAAGAACAAGGAGGGCTCTTCTCTCCCCGGCAGAGTGTCCTTACAGAGTTGCTGAACATGCTGCATCACATCCAGTGTTCCGCGCTGGTGAATTAAGCCAGTATACAGAGCTAGACAAAGATTAGAAAAAAGCAGAACACAGACTGCCGGCTTCTTCCACGCTTTCAAATTAGCCAATGAGTAGCCTATACAAAAAAGGGAATAAAACCAAATATTTATTACATGATTCCACTTAAGTGAATACAAATGTAAAAAAAATCTAAAGCCTATAACATTTTCTGTACTTAAACAGGAGTAAATAATATAATGGACCAGTAAATAATTTGAACTATATATTCCAGTGAAGTGCATACTTTTGTAAAAATTATGCATTTTACCAGATTTACATTCATATTTCAGTCAAAGATTGCATAGTTTAAGATTGTAACTCAGGAGCTTGTTGAAACAAAGTTAAAATATAAAAACATATATACCACTACCCCATTCATAATGTCACAACAGGAGAGAGCTACAAAAATACCTGGCAACAATCTGCCTCTGGAAATAAACAGGCTGAAGTCAATGAGATGTTATATCTTTTAAATAATCAATTTGAATGCATTTCTCCTTTTAAGAATCTTAAAATGCTCATCCATTCTCCATTTTTCAAAGCCAAGCATTTCATGTGGAAAACCTTTTAACTTATGATTTTTTCTTTTAAAATCTAAACAGTAACAGTTACACAAGTCAAGTGGGTTTCTTACATGAGGTAGAATTATCAAGAGGATACTTACCACAAAACACCATGCAGAAAGGCATTACTGGATAAATAAACCTGAATTCTTTGTGACTTAAGAAACTGTAATAAAGAAAATATCTATATAAGTTTTAAAGCGGGTATTCCACAGATGACATTTGAAAGTGTACTGTGTACATGTGCCTAAACCTCGTAGTGCTGCATGTCAATGCATCAGCATGCTGTGCACACATTTCCTCAAATGTTAATCTCTCTACACCATCCAGATGGAGCAAGGCAGTGAGCAAAGGGGAAGAGGTAATCAACTCAACCACTCATGCGCCTCCTAGTCTCTGCTTCAAAACAGAACAGCTTGTGTGTCTGCTCTCAGGGAATGAGATGGGGGTGCAGAGATCAAAATAAGCTACCTCATAACTACCACCTTTATGTAGCAAGTATTTAGTCACCCCATAATTTGTACTTCTATTTCTCCCAATTCTAAATTTCTGCATTACTTCCCAAAACAACAAATTCTTCTACATTATGAACAGTGCATATTTTATGGGAAAAGTAGATAACCATTTGAAATAGGAGGATACAGGGCTACTGGAAGACAGCAGGGCAGCAAGATTAGTTCTGGGTTGCTCCAGCAAAGAGCTGGCACAGACATTTTGGGCTCAATTTTAAAACTGAGCCGGGAAGGGGGCGGGCAGGGAGGGGGGTCAAATTGAGGACGGGAAACCCATTAGTACGGGTTTCCCGGATGTCCTTACAATTTTGACGTAAGGACATCTTTTATTTTTTTTGTCGGTTTCCCGCCCAACTGACCGGCCTGATTGACAGGCTGGTCACAGTTGGACGGGAGACCAGCCAGGGAGAGGACAAGTTCAGGTAATTCTGCAGGTAAGTCTGTTTGTATGGATGGAGGGGAGCACGGGGGTCATGAGTCATGGGGGGAGGGATTGGGGGTCAGTCACGGGGTGGGGGGGGGGGTAAATCAGGATCGGGGGTCATCACAGGGGTCCGCGATCGTTGAGAGGGAGGATCGGGAGTGGGAAGGATCGGAGTCGGGGGTCTGCGATCGGTTGGGAGGGTTGGGGGGGGGGTCGATGCAGGTAGGCTTGTTGGGCCTGGGGGGAGCACTCCTGCTCCTCCGGGCCCACAAGCTGTGCCTTTCTAGGCACCTACCTGTTAGTCTCGGGCCGTCTCACCTCCTTTCACAAAACAGAAGGCCGGGGAATCCCGGCCCCCGGGGTTGAAATCGGAAAGTTCAGAAAAATGGAGGCCCAAAGCCTCCTTGAAAAGTTTTAAGGCCTGACCCGCCTCCTGGGAGCGGGTCGGTTGCCCGCACTTCTTCCTGCCCTGGTGAAAACTGGAAATGGGCGGGTTGGAGGCGGGTCTGAAATGGTGGCAATTTTCAATACCCTCCACCCCCAACCCACCCATTTTTCACTTAAAATTGAGCCCTTTGGGTCAAATAGTTTGTAAATTCCATGATTAGGATTCTGCTCATCTTCAATCCTTCTGTGCTATAAGCTTCCATGGTTCTGTGTTGCCAAACCTTGCTTCCACTTTGTACGTTCGCAGGTCAGGAAACAACCATTTGAGAGAGTATAGAGGGTGGAGAAAAAGAGAGGAGAACTCAAAATCAGAAGGGAGAGATTTACACCTTATTGGTTTGCAGCACTACATTAAAACAGGAATAAAACAGGATTAGAATAAATTTTTGCATAGGACAATAACTTATAAAATGTAATAAATATTAAAGTGCATATTTGTGAGGTTATGCAGCTTCACCAATATAAATTATTAAACTGGATAAAGATTTCACTAATCAACTAAAAATGAATTCTATGAACTTGCATCAACGACAGGCACCTTTAATATCTTCTTGTAAAGATCATATTGTTCTGCTCTTAGCTGTCAAGAGTATCTTACAAAAGCAGCAACTCCATTGAACATGGTTGCCAAAAAAAAAGAATCAGAGAGCATGGAGTGAGTTACAAGGCTGAATCTAATTTCAGGACTTCAATATGTGTAAAACCACAAAATTGAAATAGTTTCAAATCCATGTTTAGGATTTTGATCCTGTCTTCAATCCCAGCTAGCCATTAGGATTACAGAGAGCCCCAAACTGAGTGGTACACACCTATACACCACGAGGGTCCATATCACCGCTGTTAGTAAAACTCTGTACTTCTTGGACATCAACAAACATCCGTGAATGAAGAAAGGTAAATGTGTTCCCATGATAACAGGAAATCCCTGAGTGAAATACCAGTGCCATGAATGTGAGCCGTAGAATGATCCCATGTTCTGAATCACGTTAAATCTGAGGAAATTCCATTGAACCATGACCCACTGTGGAAAAAAAAGCAAAAACAGACAGGAACAAAATGTAAATTGGTGATTAATTACAATTACATTACAGGGTTATAAATGGAACAAGACAAGAACATAGGTATTACCAACAGGGGAGAATGAACAGCAAATATCTTGGGTAGCCCTGCCCCAGAATTTTCTTCTTTATTATGTAAGTTTCTGAATCCAAAACAGCTTTATGTTTATTTTGTTTAATAAAACTTTTTTTTTTAAAAAGGACACAAACTGTAGGAAAATAAATGAGTGGTACAGAATCACCATTTTACATAGATACACAACTTAACATAGTTAGCATTTATAAATTAATCAATGAAACTAATGGACAATAATCGCTTCCCCAATTATCCTTATCCAACAGCAGCCATAGTAAATGCACTATTGGGAGAGGTACAGAGCAGGTAAACTGTTTGCTCTGTTGACGCACAAGACTTAACCATTCGAGATTTTTTTTAAAAATAAAGCAAAAAGAATTTAATCTATAAAGCTGAAAATAACAGGCACCAGATTTATTAAAAATAACCTGCCTCGATGCATTACAATTTGCTCCAAAGTAGGCCAGACCAGTGGCTTCAGCACAGTAGCTTTTGAAAGATCAATCAGTCAAAAATAAGAAAAAATACCCTACCTCACCATAAAATATTCGGTCAATGATCAGAGAAATCCCAAGTGTTAAGCATCTGTAAAACAAACAGCATATTCACAGAGATTCCAGTGGAAAAGAAATTCCATCGTTTAGAAAAAAACACATTTATTAGGTTTATCTTGAAAACGACTGGCACACCAACACATAGCATCAGAGTTGTAGGACACACATTTCCTCCATGCAAGTTCAGGATCTTAGCTGTGCCACCAGGAAGGAATGAGTCACCTTTAGCCACTTTAACCAACTGCTGAGAATTGTGCAAAAGAACAATATTGGTAAAAGACTAGTAGTAGTTGCTCACCAACAAAGAATGGCACACAACATACGATGTAAACAGCTTCTCTTCTGCATCTTTCCCCTTCTCAAAACAACCAATAGTGGGATATTTCCACTGAAAAATGAGACATGATTCTATATCCTACGATTTCTGCCAACATGTGCTTTTCGGACTCCTTTACAGGAGGATCTGGGACATGGTCCTACATTAAGGTTTTTCTCTACTTCGTGCATGGAAAATTACTGAGGAGTTGGCCACAAGTTCTGTAAACAATGATTCCTCAGGGATCAAGGGAGCTTCTTGGAGTGAGACTAATGCACAGCTGGCCCAGATTCTCTGAAAAAGTACTGGAGACAATCCAGAGAGCTAGTAATAGATTAAGTGAATGTGCAAAACTGTGGCAAATGGATTTTAATGTAGGCAAGGATAGATCAGAGTACTTTCTAAATGGTGAAAAGCTCAAAACAGTGGAGGTCCAAAGAGACTTAGGGGTCTATGTATACAGATCATTAAAATGTCACGGACAGGTACAGAAAATAATCAAAAAGGCTAATGGAATGCTGGACTTTATATCTAGAGGTCTAAAATACAAGGGGGCAAAGATTATGCTACAGCTATACAAAGCCCTGGTTAGACCACACTTGGAGTACTGTGTTCAGTTCTGGGCACCACACCTTAGGATGGATATATTGGCATTGGAGGGAGTACAGTGTAGAATGATACCTGGACTCCAAGGGTTAAATTATGAGGAGAGATTACACAAACTAGGGCTGTATTCCCTGGAATTTAGAAGATTAAGCGGTGATTTGATCAAAGTTTTCAAGATATTAAGGAGAACTGATAGGGTAGATAGACAGAAACTATTTCCGCTGGTTGTGGAGTCTAGGACTAGGGCGCATAGCCTAAAAATTAGAGCCAGGACTTTAAGGAGTGAAGTTAGGAAACACTTCTACACGCAAAAGATGGTAGAAATTTGGAACTCTCTTCCGCAAACGGCAGTTGATGCTAGCTCAATTGTTAATTTTAAATCTGAGACTGATAATACCTTTTGGTTAACAAAAGGTATTAAGGGATATGGGGCTACGAGGCGGGTATATGGAGTTAGGTCACAGATCGGACATGATCTCACTGAATGGCGGAACAGGCTTGAGGGGCTAAATGGCCCACTCCTGTTCCTTTAATAAAGTTTCAATACTCTACAGGGAGTGGGCTGGCTAGCTGACAGGCAACAGCAAGGGTACTGGCAGAGTGAGACCGGAATGAGGTCATCCTGAGAGAGGACAGCAGGTTCATGTTCCATGGAGCCACTGCCACTTGATGCCTCCTGTTATGCGCCACCTTCTCCTGCAAGATGTTTGGGTGATGTGGCTGTCATGATTGAATAGCTGCCATTGTGTGTGACCTGTGAGTTGTGGGTGTGTGGCTTGCAACAGTGATAATGTGCGAGGGTGAAGTGAAGCATCTGACTGGAAGAGTTGAGTACTGATTGAAAGAGTTTGTTGGTATGTGGTGCATTTGGTAAGTGGTGCCACTGACAGTTGACCTCACTCACTTTGACCACTCGTGTCAAATCATTGCATTTCTTCCTGCACTACATCCATGTTTATGGTGCTATGCTCCTGGCATTGACCTTGTCCCCTACTGCCTTGGGAGCATATGTCAGGAGGGCCTCTTGCCCCACTGTGGATATAGGATGCCCCTCCTTCTGTCCACCTTTTGCACCAAGGCCTCTAGTGCATCATCAGAGAACCTTGGTGTTTGCTCGCTCACAGGCCCGGTACAAACTCAGATTGGCAGGCTCGAGGGGCTAAATGGCCTACTTATGTTCCTATGTTCCACATAGGTGATAGGAGCTGGAATCCTAAGCATACCCGTGCAATGGATACAATCATAGAATGGTTACAGCACAGAAGCAGGCCAATCGGCCCGTCGAGTCCGTGCCAGCTCTCTGCAAGAGCAATCCAGCTATTCCCACTCCCCCGCCCTATCCTCGTAGCCCTTCAAATTTTTTCCCTTCAAGTATTTATTCCATCAAGTCCAAAATGAAATCCCTGCTCATGCCAGGGTTATCTGGGAGTCAAGTCCCAACTGGGTGTTCAGGCAGGAGGTACAGTCCTCAATATGAACATAAGAAATAGGAGCAGGAGTAGGCCGTATGGCCCCTCGAGCCTGCTCCGCCATTCAATCAGATCACAACTGATCTTCGACCTCAACTCCACTTTCCTGCCCAATCCCTATATCCCTTGATTCACCCTAGAGTCCAAAAATCTATCCATCTTAGCCTTGAATATATTATGAATATATACATGACACAAACAATTTGAAATATTGGCGAGGAATTGCTTACTGTTCTTGTTAATGCCATAGTCCTGCCTTTCCCCCTCCTTTTCATGTACTTTCCAAGAGTAGACAGCAAAGTCATCTTGCGTAGTCAGCTGTTCCCAACTTGGAATTTTACAACTAATAATTTATAGTTAGAAAATCAATGTTTTAATTTTTGCTCCTTTGTGTTCCAGAACAAACTCTGATCTTGACATGAAATACAAATGCAGGACTATCTACAGTGAAGTAATTTAGTTGCAGATTGCAAATAGTATTCAACAGCCAAAATGACAGAATCTGCTCTTAAATTGGTTTGTCTGAAATTGTTGCTGTCTGGACTGATATGGAGCAAACTCCTCCCCCTCCCACCTCCCCCCTCCCCCCTCCCCACACTCTTGTACATACCCAACTGGTAGACATTTGTGCAACAGTAGATCCAGTTTCTTCAGTTCCTGCCAGAAATGAGAAAATAGCAGAGGCAGCCAAAGGATGACAGCGGTGGGGCGCACAACAACTGCAAACGCGGTCAGAGCCAGATATTTCGAACTGCAGATAGAAATAAATAACACAATCAGATCTGCTTAAAGCTGCCCTTAAGTGTTATCACAAAAGTAAACAGCGCTTCTTTTAACTTGTCCCATTTTTTGCTATCAGATATTCCTTCCCTATTAATGTGATTCAGTTTCTGTCTCTTCGAAGTGTCATGTCCTCCTAGTTGAGCTCTACTCTTCAATGACATTTCCAATTTCCCACCATTTTCCCTGTCTTTTTCCAATTTCCCACCACCTTCCTTTCTACTTCAGAGACAACAGGCTGGCAGAAATAGCACACTGTATTAATTTCTCTCTTTCCTTTTCCTCTATCCCCCCATCCTCCCACAGATACAGAGATTTTAGCACAGAGAGATTGCATTCTAAAAACAAAAATCCACAGAATATCAAGTAATGCACTATAATCTTTTAACAGTAGGCAAATTATAAATAAAGCTCAAGCAAATGCAGAGGACATTAATTATCCCTCACTCCAAGACCTAGATGAGCAAGTTTTGTTTACTGAGAACTACAAACAACTCTGACATTGAGAAAAATAATCACTCTGCAATAACTTATTCCATGGGCATTACCATAGACACATCCTCTCACAAAGGGTACAATACTTTGTGCAGTCTCAAAAAAAAGCATGGAACAAAAAAAAAACAATTTTTCAAGGGGTTTTTATTTAGCCTCCTGAGGAGGGAGAATAATCACTGGTAAAACCTCAGGAGAAAAAAACTCCTTAACCTCCAACCCAAAAAAGGCTAAATAAATTATCTCCCTAGATAGTAGAAACAACAATGCTAGGGAGTGGGACTCTTCCCTAAGAGGCCAAACTCAAATCCGTATCCAGATTGACCTGCGCACATTCATTTAATCCACAGAGTGTAACCACCTGGTGTTGTCTGGAGAGAAAAAAAACACAGAAAAATGCTGGTGGGGTGGGGTGAAGGTCCTATCCTCAAACCAAACTCAAGTAAGCAATTCAGTAGGTTATGAGAATGTAGTGAAGAGTGTCTGTAGAGATGTCCATGCACTGCAATATCAACTAAACAAATTTAGACCATGAAGCTGCAAGAACATGATGTGAGGGGGTGGAAAGAAAGCATTGGAGGAAAACTAAATCATTCATGGGAGTAAAATTACCACTCCCTCCACAGAGTTTGCAATGGCTTTAAACTTCATGAGTCTTCATTAAATACAAAGGCCTGAATTTCCATAGGGTCCTTTTGATCTCCTACCTGTAATTTTGAGAGAAGATTGGCAGAAACAGTGTGAATGGCCAATTTTAGCTTTTACGCCATTTCTTCAGAGTTCCATCAATCTCCCGCCGGAGAACCCCGCAGAAATTTCAGGTGAATATCACATCACGTGATGAAACATTCAAATTGTTCTTTCAAGACTTTTCAAATCACACATACCATGTTTGCCAATTAATGGTCCTCACACATTGCAAAAAAAACTGCAATATGCCTGTCTATATGGACCCACCCAAAAGAGATCAACAATGATTATACCTTTTCACCTTCATGTTCCCAATATATTTCTGATTATCCAAAATGCTCAGAACAAATGAGTCACAGGGACATGGTCTTCCATACTGGCTAGCTTCCAAAACAGAAATAGTCAGTGTAAACAAGCTGCTTACTCAAGAATATTTGATTAACAACAAACTGTTAGTTCAGCGCAATTCCCTCTCAATGTTTGTATTTTTTTTAAATTGAAGTTTTTTTTTCTATCTTATATAAATTCTTCATTCTGTCCTGTCCACAAAATGTGCTTTTGAGGAAAGAGCACGCAGGTGATATTTTCACTAGCAGCGGACAATGTCACTCTTTTAAAAAAAAGTTAGGAAGTGAATCTGCCTCCTACTTTCTCTATGGAAAAGCACTCTGTTCAATGGCTTGCCATGAAAGTAGATCGGAGATCAGGCTATACTGCTAATCAGGCTAATCTTACATCCTATGCTAAATTATATAATAGCATTTAGAAACAGGTGTAGAATTAGCAAACATTTTCCTGACCTACTTCCAGTCTTTGTACCCTGAAAAGGATAGTAATAAAGTATAAAGCTGGTTAGAACAGCTTCCATACTATTCGTAATAGTCCGGGTACTGCAATACCACGTGAACCAGGAACACAGTTGGGAGAAATACTGGAAGAAAATAAAGAGAACATTTTTTAAAAAAAACAGTCTCATCAAATGAATTGGTATGGATACTCATTAAGTTCACATAAAATAATTTTCTAAACACAAAATAGTTTTTGTTGTACAGTTAAGGGCAACAAATCCCTATTTTAGAAGTTGAAGCTTTGAATGCACAGTGTTGCAACTTCATTCTCCATTACCGTCCTTAGATGGTGCAGTCCATGCATCTGACACACAAAACTAAATTAGACCTGCACAGTTGTGAAATAGACAAAATGATACTACAATAGGATTCTTACCACAGCACAGAGTGTGGTAACCAAGATCTGTGGTGTCAATGTCTTTTTTCTCCTTTTTGATTTCTTAGACCATTGCAACAAATACAATTCATGACAGTAATTATCCTGTTAAATAGAGAACTTTCCACTATATCTAGATTGTAATCACCTTATAAAAAAAATAGGTTCGATGTCTCTAAAATGGAGCCTTTGAGGTCTTGGAGGCTAGTGCTTGGAGGAATAGACAAATTGGGGTGGACCAACTGCTGTGGAGCTGGACTTAAAGATCAGACTTTGAAGGACAATAAACTTGGGGTGGAAAGAAAGAAAGAAAGAGACTTGCATTCATATAGCGCCTTTCATGACCTCAGGGCGTCTCAAAGCACTTTACAGCCAATTAAGTACTTCTGAAGTGTAGTCACTGTTGTAATGGAGGAAATGCAGCAGCCAATATGCACACAGCAAGGTGATAATGACCAGATAATCTATTTTTTTTAATGTTTGTTGGTTGAGGAATAAATATTGGCCAGGACACTGGGGAGAACACTTCAAAATAACGCCATGGCAATTGGGGCCCCCTCAAGAGGACATTTAACGTCTCACCTGAAAGACGGCACCTCTGACAGTGCAGCACTCCCCCGATGCTGCACTGAAGTGTCAGCCTAGATTTTGTGCTCAAATCTCTGGAGTGGGACTTGAACCCACAACCTTTTGACTTAGAGGCAAGATTGCTACCACTGAGCCATGGCTGACTGAGAGTCGTGCTTAACGAAACAAATATTTTCTTTATGGAGTGCAGTTATTTTTATATTAAAAAATGTGTCCCCCTTACCTAATTCCTTTAACTTGTATTCACACTTCTAAAGATCACATAACATTTTTGTCTAAGATTTAGTTTGGCTTCTTTAATGTTCATAGTACTTAAGGAGTTAAAACTAGCTTCACTCACAGAAGAATGTTCCAGTTCACTCTTGTTATAAGTTGTTGCAATAATTTGTCAATTTGTCAGAAAAACAAGTGTCCAAGTAGACAATGATTCCAACTTATCTTATATGTGCGCACATTATAAAGTCTATTGGTGTGCTGAATACTACAGATACTAACTGTATCATGCCTTCGGTGCTTATTGCATGATAATTCTTCCATGTGCTTCACTCACTTTTGAGTCTCTCCCTTAAATTGAGAAAGACTTGAAGCAGAGTCAAAAACCTTGGAAAATTTCCATATCGCACCAATAAAAAAAAAGAAAAAAGCAATCTGCTTACCACCCATTTTGCAATCTCTGCGTTCTCCTGTTTTTTTATGATAGAGTATAGTTTTACATCTGCCAGTGCTGCCAGAAAAGACTGGACTAGTCGAGGAACCCAGATCTGCAAAAACAATTATGGCAGGTTCATTGACAGCAAGTTTAAGTTGTTGGGCAGATTGCAAATGTAAATCGTTGCTCAGTGACGCCAACCCGGCCACAGCGAAAGAACTACCCCCTCTTGCACCATTACTGCTAACAAAAGTACAGACAGGGATGTGAAGCTCACATTTTTTATATGAATATGTATCTGTACAATCAGAACATTTTCTATATAATCTGAATTGATTCAATTCTTCAGCATCCTACATAACACAATGCAAGTTGTGGCTCTGAGACTATAAATTCATCACATCGAGTTCTAATTCTTCATGTGTCAAAGCATGGTGCCAACCAGAGGATAAGAAGTTAGTCTAAAGGAAGAACTGAAATCAAACGGCACCCTGCAGCAGCCAGATTAGGCCTGGGAGCAGGTCATTTCACTTGCCTAGGCAGCAATGCACACAGCACAAAGACAGGAGGGTAAAAACAGAACAGAAAGAAGCATTGGACAGAATGCAAAAATCTTAACTCTTGTGCAGACATGACTAATATTTTTTCTTCTCTGTACTTATTATTTCTTTTCTCTTCCCCAGCTTAGACTAAGGTAAAACCAATTATACACATTCTGCAGAAAAGCTGAGAGCTATTTCCAGCACACAAAGATTCCCAGGATCCATAAGACACCAATTTTTAAAACTGCTTGTGTATATGGAAAATGGTTTAAATTGGGATAGACGATATTACCCCATATCTGATCTCACCAAATCCAAAAAATTCTGTGCCCAGGCCTGTTTTCAGGGTCCAATCTCTGATTCTCTTGGGCCAGTTGTGGTAAAAATCCAAATGTTGTTTGGTGGCAGCGCTTCTAACAAATTATCCTGAGGGAAACAGCTGTCCTCAAGTCAGCACCTCCCCACAACAACACACTGCGGCTGTGAATTTCAGCAGATTGAGGTAAAAACAAAATCATACAAGGAATAAATCAAATATTTAATACAACTTAAAGGCCTTTATTTTCAGCATCTTCTGGCTAGTTAGAAGGATCAACCAATTGCCAGAATTACAGTATTTTATTTCAGACATTGTTGCAAGATACATTTACTACACATCATACCAATGAACAGACAAGCAGAGGTTTCCAGCAAAAGTCAAAAATGTAGCCACTAACTTTCCTAGCATTTCAATTAACAAACATCAACCTCATTTTCTGTGCAATTTTTGAAGAGACAAGGCTGATTAGTTAAAAAACAGTTGGTACCTTACCAGCAGTTGAACTGTATCCTTCTTGAATATTTGCAACAATTTATAAAAGCTTGCAAAGAACAATGGGTAAGTGTAGCCTCGCAGCCTCTCTTTCCATTCCCAGGTTAAATAACCATATTTGAGAATGTTAAGGTTATAATATTAACTATTTGTTTTAAAAATAAATAAAATCATCCATCTGTCTGCTGTTAGCACCATGATTGATCCTGGAGTACCATGTGACCACCAAAATGTGAGCTGATTGGGTGTGAGCTGTTTTCTGATTAATCCCTGCTAGGCAAGAGTTTAACAACAATCTACTAGAAGATATAATATATATTGCCCACCATCTTTTCCCATGGTTGGCCCCTCCACTCCACAGCTGCTCGATCCCTCATTCCCAGAAGCAACTTCAGACCTTCCGAGAGACATTTGGTCCTCTACGCGCTCAACTTGCTAAGGCCCTGCTCTTCCTTCATAGTAGATTGTACTATCAAACTTTTGGCAATGTTTTTAGAAGAAAAAACAAGGAAGATTGACAATGTAACAATGCAAATAGCTTTGGTCAAAAAAATGCAACTGGGGTTCTTTTGTTTATCTGGATGTGCCAGGCGGCAAGGGATAAATGTATTAGAGTGCACAGACATAATTCAGTTCACATTTTATAGTCATGTATTCTATCCTTATTTTTATACAATACTTTGAGTTTATATTATTATTCATAGTTAAATAGGAACACATATAGCAATTTGGGAAGCAGAGATAATTGGAGTTTGGGGGTTTCTTTGCAGTGCAGACTGAGGAGCTGGGAGACTCAAAACTGAGGTGCTACAGCACTACTATTGGCAGGAAGGTGTAATAATAGTGTTAAAAGTTTACCAAGATGGTATCCATTATAAATGTGCACATTGGAGCTTATAATGGAAGTGCACACTGATGTGAGATTTTTAATATTATTACAGATTTTTGGGCCAGGTTCTTCCTTCACAATTTTAACTGAGCAGGAACCTGGCACTTCCTTACAAAGAGTGCCACATTTCTCTCTCTCTGGGTACAGTGCATTGTGGTCAGTGGCAAATGGGTGAGAATTTTTATGTGTCAATTAATTTAGACACAGATGATTAAAATTGTATTTTACAATGCCAATCTATCAGAGACAGTGTTTAAGTTTACAAGTGACTAAGTGACACTAACTTTTCCTTTACAGTACTGAAATACATTCTGGTTGACATATCTAGCTATCCCAAAATCTTTCCTCATTTCGTACAATTTGTATTTAATTTTGGCAATCCCAGTCAACAAATTATATATATAGTGTCAGGCCATATTTGAGGTGTAGTTGTAGCACGCACAAAGGTTTTCATGTCTTGCTTTCTGTAATTAAAAGGAAACCTTCATTCATATTTGCCTTGTACTACCTACTAATTTTTAGTATTTTTCCCTCTTCCCTCATTAGATTTTGTGGACCATTTTCTGACCAAGCTGCATGGGGATGGGCATAAGACTTGCTATCAGACGTCTTGTAGACATCAAACACTAAGAGCGAGCACAAACGCACGTGCCAGGTCGGCTTCCCCTTAATTCCCCAGATTGGTCTGAAATATGCAATTCACTGCATGCAGAATCACAGCTGCAAATGTGTAAACCATCACTCCATAAGCTTTTTTGTGTGTGATAGAGAAGAATATAAAACCACATTTAAAAAAAAAGTAATTTCAGGAACTCAGCAGCCTTTTTAAGTCAAGGTTACTGTAAAACAAATATTGTAACATTAGGTCTCATTGGTCAGGAGCATGTAATGACCCCATATATCCCAATTCCATTCCACTCTACTGTCATAAATAATCAAAAATGCAACCTGACCAGGATTAAAAGTTATACGAGATCTGTGATGTCCAAAAGATTGGCACATCTGTGAATTCCAATAGACTGATCTTAAAGTTACAATTCTTACAATGCGCATGTATAATTTACATGTAAAATTTACACAGAATTACATTAAATGCACAGCACAGAAACAGGCCATTTGGCCCAACAGGTCCATGCTGATGTTTATGCTCCACACGAGCCTCCGCCCTCCCTACTTCATCTAACCCCATCAGCGTATCCTTCTATTTCTTTCTCCCTCATGTGTTTATATAGCTTCCCCTTAAATCCATCTATGCCTGTCACCTCAACGACTCCTTGTAGTAGCAAGTTCCACATTTTAACCACTCACTGGGTAAAGACGTTTCTCCTGAATTCCCCATTGGATTTATTAGTGACTACCTTATATTTATGGCCCCTAGTTCTAGTCTACCCCAAAAGTGGAAACAGCTTCTCTACCCTATTAAAGCCTTTCATAATCTTAAAGACCTTTATCAGGTCACCCCTCAGTCTTCTCTTTTCTAGAGAAACAAGTCTCAGCCTGCTTAGCCTTTCCTGATAAGTATAACCTCTCATTTCTAGTATCATCCTAGTAAATCTTTTTTGCACCTTCTCCAGTGCCTCTATATCCTTTTTATAATATGGAGACCAGAACTGTTCACAGTGCTCCAAGTGTGGTCTAACCAAGATTCTATACGAAATATATGAAATTTACGGATGACACAAAGATAGACCGTGTGGTTGATAGTGAGGAGGAAAGCTATAGACTGCAGGAAGATATCAATGGACTGGTCAAATGGGCAGAAAAATGGCAAATTGAGTTCAATCCGGAGAAGTGTGAGGTGATGCATTTGGGGAGAGCAAACAAGGCAAGGGAATACACAATAAATGGGAGGATACTGAGAGGTGTAGAGGAAGTGAGGGACCTTGGAGTGCACGTCCACAAATCCCTGAAGGTAGCAGGACAGCTAGATAAGGTAGTTAAGAAGGCAAATGGAATGCTTTCCATTTTTAGCTGAGGCATAGTATATAAAAGCAGGGATGTTACCCTGGAACTGTATAAAACACTCGTTAGGCCACAGCTTGAGTACTAAGCACAGTTCTGGTCACATTACAGGAAGGATGTAATTGCACTAGAGAGGCTGCAGAGGAGATTTACGAGCATGTTGCCAGGACTGGAGAATTTTAGCTATGACAACAGATTGGATAGGCTGGGGTTTTTTTCCTTGGAATAGAGGAGGCTGAGGGGTGATTTGATTGAGGTATACAAAATTATGAGGGGCCTAGATACAATGGGTAGGAAGAACCTCTTCCCTTAGCGGAGGGGTCAATAACCAGGGGGCATAGATTTAAAATTGGTAGAAGGATTAGAGTGGAAATGAGGAAAAGATTTTTCACCCAGAGGATGGTGGGGGTCTGGAACTCACTGCCTAAGAGGGTGGTGGAGGCAGAAGCCCTCAACTCATTTAAAAAATACCTGGATGTGTACCTGAAGAGCCATGACCTGTAGGGCTACGGACCAAATGCGGGAAAGTGGAATTAGGCTGGGTGGCTTGTTTCTCAGCTGGCGCAGACACGATGGGCCGAATGGCCTCCTTCTGTGCCGTAAATTTTCAATGATTCTATACAAGTTTAAAATAACTTCTCTGCTTTTCAATTCTATCCCTATAGAAATGAACCCTAGTTATTTGTTTGCTTTTTTTAATGGTCTTATTAATCTGCAACGCTACTTTTAGTGATTTGCGTATCTGTACCTCCAGATCCCCCTGCTCCTTTACCCCATTTAGACTCTTATTTTCCAAGGAGTATGTGGCCTCCTTATTTTTCCAACCAAAATGTAATACCTTAAACTTATTTGAAAGCCCAAAGGATATTTGAAGACCATGTTGTGTGCAACTTCGAGTGACTGCCAATACTCATCAGGAACAAAGCTCGTCTGGACCAGAATGCAGTTCACCGTCCTCAAAGCTACAGTGAACATAATTAAATAGGTGTTTGAACCTAATAATCCTGGATTAAAAAAACAGAAAAATTACAGCATTATTGAAGCAGTAAAATATTTTGATGGATCCAAATACCAGTTGTATTTTTCTGAGGCGGGGGGGGGGGGGGGGGGGGGTCACCTTAGAAATTTTTCATAGAATAAATGTTACACCTTGGGGAAAAAAAACTTATAATCTCACATGAGTACTTGTATAGAGAAATGTTATCCAATGAAGCACTTTCCACAAAAATATGCGCGATTCAATTTTTATTCTTAAAGAAAATCATGTTCCATAAGTAAATAGTATGCATGCTAAATATTCACTAGATAATGAACATCGTCTTGCTCTCCAAAACACCCTATTCTATAAAGTCCTGTATACAATCTCCGCACCTAAATCAGTGGAGAGAACACACTGGGGTGATTAGAGAATTTACTTGGTATATCTGATTCCTGTTATGAGCAACAGCATGTTTTGGTCAAATTCTGGAGCCATTGTAAACCATTTTTTAAAACAAGTGTCTGCCAACTTTTTACTTGGATTTATTTCAAGCGAACTAACACCCTTGCCTATCTTGCCAAACTCATAGAACCATAGACACATACAGCACAGAAGGAGGCCATTCAGCCCATCGTGCCTCTTTGAAAGAGCTATCCAATTAGTCACACTTCCCTGTTCTCAGAACATAAGAAATAGGAGCAGGAGTTGGCCATAAGGCGCCTCCAGCCAGCTCCGCCATTCAATAAGATCATGGCTGATCTTCTACCTCAACTCCACTTTCCCGCCCTATCCCCATATTCCTTGATTCCCTTTGTGTCCAAAAATCCATCGATCTCAGTCTTGCATATACTCAACGACTGAGCATCCAGCGCCATCTGGGGTACAGAATTCCAAATATTCACCACACTGAGTGAAGAAATTTCTCCTCATCTCAGTCCTAAATGGCTGACCCCTTATCTTGAGACTATGCCTCCTAGTTCTGAACTCTCCAGCCAGGGGAAACAGCTTCTCAGCATCTATCCAGTCAAGCCCTCTAAGAATTTTATACATTTCAACCTCGCATTCTTCTAAACTCCAGACAGTATAGACCCATTATACTCAATCTCTTCTCATAGGACAACTCTCTCATCCTAGGAAGCAATCTAGGGAACCTTTATTGCACCCCCTCTAAGGCAACTATATCCTTCCTTAGATAAGGAGACCAAAACTGTACACAGTACTCCAGATGTCATCTCACCAGAGCCCTATACAATTGCAGCAAGACGTCCTTACTCTTATACTCCAACCCCCTTGAAATAAAGGCTAACACACCATTTGCCTTCCTAATTGCTTGCTGTACCTGCATTTTAACTTTGTGATTCGTGTACAAGGACACCCAAATCCCTCTGAATATCAACATTTCTCAGTCTCTCACTTCTAAAAAAAATATTCTGTTTTTATATTCTTCCTATCAAAGTGGATAATTTCACATTTCCCCACATTATACTCCATCTGCCACCTTCTTGCCCACTCACTTAACTTGTCCATATCCCTTTGCAGCCTCCTCAGTTTATTTTCCCTCCTAGCTTTGTATCATCAGCAAACTTGTATACATCACACTCGGTCCCCTCATCTAAGTCATCAATATATATTGTAAACAGCTGAGGCCTCAGCACTGATCCTTGCAGCACCCCACTAGTTACAACCTGCCAACCCAAAAATGACCAATTTATTCCTACTCTGTTTTCTGTCCGTTAACCAATCCTCAATCCATGCTAATATATTACCCCCAGTCCCAGGAGCCCTAATCCTGTGCAACAACCTCTTGTGTGGCACCTTATCAAATGCATTTTGAAAATCCAAATACGCTACAAACACTGGTTCCCCCTTATTTACCCTACTAGTTGCACCCTCAAAAAACTCTAATAGATTTGTCAAAAACAATTTCCCCTTCATTACCACTTCCTTAATAATAGATTCTAGCATTTTCCCAACAACTGATGTCAGGCTAACTGGCTTATAGTGCCCTGTTTTCTCTCCCTCCTTTCTTGAATAGCGGGGTTACATTTACTACCTTCCCATCTAAGGAATTCTGGAAGATCAAAACCAATGCATTCACTATCTTTGCAGCCACCTTTTTAAAGCCCTCATTATGTAGGCCATCAGGTCCAGGGGATTTGTCAGCTTGTCCCCATAGCCATGCAAATTTTTCCTTTTCAATTATATATCCAGTTCCCTCTAGAAAGTTACTATTGAATCTGCTTCCACCACCCTTTCAGGCAGTGCATTCCAGATTATAACAATTCGCTGCGTAAAAACATTTCTCCTCATCTCCCTCTGGCTCTTTTGCCAATTATCTTAAATCTGTGTCCTCTGGTTGGCAACCGTCCTGCCAGTGGAAACAGTTTTTCCCTATCTACTCTATCAAAACCCTTCACAACTCCTTATTTCTCCTAGAAATGTATAGTGGACAGCCGTGGTTGGCAAACATTTTTGTGTAGGCGATCCCTTCATCTAACTTCTGAAATGTCAGCTATCCAAAGAAAAGCAATGCTATCACTGCAGAAAACATTTACTCGTACACAGTAACAGAAATAATGTACTGTTACATTCGGCCCATTGCATTTGTGTTGGCTCTTACCCAAAACTAATCCGATCTGGCCCGATGAAAGGTCATTGACCTGAAACGTTAACTCTGCCTCGCCACAGATGTTGCCTGACCTGCTGAGTGTTTCCAGCATTCTCTGTTTTTATTCCATTCACACTGCCCTGCTCTCATCCCATTGCTCTGTATCTTCCTGTGCCTCAAATATTCTTCCAATTTCCCCTTAAACTCTACCACTTTCTGTGGCAAAGCAGTCCATTCTCCAACAACCCTCTGCATAAAGGGATTTCTCCTAAACTCTCTCCTCGCTCCCTTTGACAATTTTAAATTGATGATTCCCCGCCACTGACTCCCACCAGGCTACTATCCAGGCGCAATGGGCCGAATGGTGACCTTTGGGATCCTGCGACCCATTGGAAAAACTTCACTCCAGCTGATCGGAAGAGGTAGGTAGGATCGACTGACTTATGAGTATGCTACGGAACTATTAGCTAACAAAAACATTCCCCGTCCAGAGGGTGCATCAAGCTCTTTCAATTCGAATTAAAGCCTGCCACTTTTTCAAATGATACGGCTGTACTTGAACTGTACGCAACGTTGTTCATAGACACTTTAGACTAACGCACGGGATATTGTTCAATGAGTCGGCAGCTGGGAAATATTTCAAGAGAACGGGGCTCTTCCAAGGGCTTTTATAAACAGAATGCAGCGAGATGAATTGCAAATACATTTGCACAGAGCAGTGGCGAGAAGACACTAAGCTGGCTGCCCATCCTGTACCTGCACCCTGCTCCGTGCTGGAGCGCTCTTTGCTGTACAGCGTCGATTTTCTCTTTCTCAGCCTGACAGTTTGTGAAGCCGCGGAATGTCTGTCCCTAAAGAGACTGTTCCTGAGTTTCTCCATCCTGCCGCCTGCCCTCCACTCGGGCTCAGCGCTCCATCCACTCCCTCTTCAGCCAGCTTCCTCTCCCGCCACGTCATCCCCCTGCGCGCAGAGTTCCTGCAAACTAGGCCCGGTGGGTGGGCGGCACCAGTCAGTCAGCCAGCCCGCCTGCCCGCCCGCTCCTCACATTTTAAAAATAACATTCGGGAAATCAGCGGCACGGTGCCGGTCGGGCTCCCCGACTGGGCCACGGGTATCTCAGGTCCCACTGGATGAGGCTCCTTCCAACCCGAGAGGGGGCCGGTTACCAGGGCGACAGCTCTCCCATCCTATGCCCCGTCCCCCCCCCACCGCAGGCTGATTATATCTCAGGGCTGGACATTAGTCGCCTGCTTTCCCACTGGGCTGCACGGTTAAACATAAGCGTAAGAATTCTTTCTTTGGTTTGGTTTTTTTTTAAAACCGCCGACGCTCTTTTCTGACGTATCTGGCCTGAAAGACTACAAATCCCATGATGCCCGCTTTCCGCAACGCATGCGCAAACGCGCAGGGGGCGTGGCCACCCCCGGGGCTCAGCAGGCGTCGGCTCGCGAATCCATTCACCTCCCAGAGTAGAACGTGGCCAATCAGAACGGCGGGAAGGGGGGCGGGAGCGAGAGCGAGCGCGAGCATAAGTTTGGCATCAAAGTTAGAATGAGTTGAACTCCAGCGCTGCGCTAAGGCTGTGGGCTGCCCAGGTCAGGAGAGGCGAGCAGGATCATTCACAGGGGGGTAAGCATTCTGCATTTTACCCAAGTCATTGATAACTTTGTTATCCATTGGAAGTTTAAACAGCAAATTTAACTTGAAAAACTACCCCCCCCCCCCACCCCCCCCCCGGATCGTTCAACTTATGAGCAAGTTTTAGGAAAATGCAAAAAAGAGACGCACGGATTCAAAGTTTAACATTTCTTTTCTTAAGTGAAAACGATTTTATCAGTGAATGCTTAGTCTGAATTTTAATCTAGGTCTTTTTATCCTAAATAGGGAGGGTGGGGGGAAAGCTGCATTTGAGACCCTGGGGTAGGATCTGAGTGTTTTGTTTAACGGGATTTCAAAATCTGCTCTGTTGTAGTGGACAGTGTAGAAATGTGTTCTTCAACAACAAAATCGTTCTAGTTTTGTTGAACTCTCTGTAACTTTGGTTAATGACCCCTGCACCAGACTCAGATCATGGATTATCCTCACAGTTGCCATTGACCATCGGACTTTACCTCCCCCCCCCCCATGCGCAAAAACGCAGGGGGCGTGGCCACATTTCCCCCTGGGGCTCAGCAGGCGTCGGGTTGCGAATCCATTCAACTCCCAGAGTAGAATGTGACCATTAGCACAGCAGGAAGGGAGGAATGCAAGTCCCCCCCCCCCCCCCATTTAGGATACAAAGACCTAGATTAAAATTCAGACTAAACATCCATTGATAAAATCGTTTTCACTTAAAACATGTTAAACTTTGAATCTGTGCGTCTCTTTGTGTACGACTTGAATGTGGGGGGCTTGATCAAGAAGTTTTCAGTTTTTTTAAAAAATGGCATGTGGTTGAAAGCTGTAGACTGCAGGAACATATCAATGGACAGGACAGGTGGGCAGAAAAGTGGCAAATGGAATTTAATCCGGAGACGTGTGTGGTAATGCATTTGGGGAGAGCAAACAAGGCAAGGGAGTACACAATAAATGGGAGGATACTGAGAGATGTAGAGGAACAAAGGGACCTTGGAGTGCATGGCCACAGATCCCTGAAGGTAGCAGGACAGGCAGATAAGGTGGATAAAAAGGCATATGGGATACTTTCTTTTTATTAGCTGAGGCATAGAATATAAAAGCAGGGAGGTTATGCTAGAATTGTATAAAAACATTGGTTAGGCCACAGCTTGAGTACTGCATACAGTTCTGGTCGTCACATCACAAGAAAGATGTGATTGCACTAGAGAGAGTACAGAGGAGGGTTACGAGGATGTTGCCAGGACTGGAGAATTTTAGCTCTGAGAAAAGATTGGATGGGCTGGGGTTGTTTTCTTTGGAACAAACTAGACTGAGGGGAGATTTAATTGAAGTGTATATAAAATTATGACCGGACCATATAGTGGATAGGGAGGACCTATTTCCCATAGCAGAGGGATCACCAACTAGGGGGCATAGATTTAAAGTAATTGGTAGAAGGATTAAACAGGAGCTGAGGAGAATTTGTTTTTCACCCAGAGATGGGGGGTGGTGGTGGTCTGGAACTCACTGCCTGAAAGGGTGGTAGAGGCAGAAACCCTCAACACATTTAGAAAGTACTTGGATGTGCACTTGAAGTGCCGTAACCTACAGGGCTACGGACCAAGTGCTGGGAAGTGTGATTAAGTTGAATAGCTTTTTTTTTTGGCCGGCACGGACGTGATGGGCTGAATGGCCGCCTTCTGTGTTGTAACTTTCTATGATTCTACGTATACACATTTTTTCCCCAAGGTCATTTTTGAGATCCATTTAATGTTGACTGTTCTCCAAGATTTGAGATTGCTGTCCAAAGCCTAGCTGAGCAACTCAGGTCTGCCTTTTAATACAAGTTGAAAGTGTAGAAAATACACAGCAGGTCTGGCAAAATCTGAAAAAATCATTTGTCGGATTTCAAAACTGGACTGAACAAAATGGGAGGGGGTAGAGTAGGGTTGCCAACTCTGGTTGGAGGCATTCCTGGAGGTTTGATCAGGTGATGCCTGATTATCTGACATTCAATCACGTGACATCTACAACTGTTATTGGATTGGGTCCCCTGTAGTTTACTATTTTTGCTGGTGGTTTTGTGCCAGTAGCTGTTGTGCGACAAGTTCCAACAATTATCTTTTAAGCTGTATTCCAACATCAAACCACTGTGGACAGGTTATTTTGAAAGCAATGGATACTGGATCTCCACCCCCAGCATAAAGTGTGCCATCGTGGAAACCAAACAATTCCTGGAAGAAGCTGGATACGGTGTGTATACTAAACCTCAAAGGGAATGGAGAGATTCCTGGAGGTAGGGGGAGGGTGAGAAGGGATGATGGAAAAAGATTAAGTGGACTAAGAAATGATTTATTTTTAGCTCATCTTCCTGCCCAACAAGGAGATTTGAAACACGTTTGAAACCTTGGGGGGAGAAATATTTTTTTTTAAATTAATGTACTGATATATTACTGCATGCAGTGAAAAGATGCTGCAGAATTCACCATTCAGTAAGTTCCTAATTTTGACTGACATGTTGGGTAAGATACGAACATTAAAAAATGATGGGCAGAGAAAGATCATTTGGCAGAGTTTGGCCCATTTTCCCAGGCTTCTAAATCTGTTGAAAAAAAGTTATTCTCCTCCACAGTTCTAAGACTTGGACAAATCTTTGTATCATCTGCGAACTTCCTGACCATTCCCCCAACACCTATATCTAGGTAATTTATGAAAATTGTTAAAAAGCAATGGCCCTAACACCGATCCCTGTGGGACTCCACTGGTAACTGACCTCCAAGTCACAGCCATTAATAACAATTTTCTGCCTATAGGAATGCAGCCAATTCATAATCCATTGTTGCAACTTCCTGCTGATTCCACAGCATTCTGTCTTGCAGTGTAATCTATTGTGAGGTAGCTTATCAAAGACTTTCTAAAAATCCAAGTAGACAATGTCCACGAGGATACTCCATTGTCATAGTAACTTTTTTTTTCAAAAAATTCTAGCAAATTAGTAAGACACAAACTTATTTTCCGTAAGCCACATTGAGTGTCGCTGATGACTCCTTCTCTATCCAGGTGATCACAAAAAGTATCTCTTTAAGATCCCTTCAAACATCTTACCTATAACTGACATCTGACTAATGAGCCTATAGTTCCCTGGGTTTGACTTGTTACCCTTTTTGAAAATTGGAACTACATAAGAATCCTTCTAATCCAAGGAAACAATCCCAGACTCTAGTGAGCTGTTAAAGATATGGGCAAGGGGCTTGCAAAGCCCATGCCCCATCTCTTTAATCATTCCTAGTGGATGTAATCTGGACCATAAGCCCGATTTATTTTAAGGTTCCTTATTTTGTCTAAAATTATATCCTGGGCTATTTTAATATTTACAAGTTTTTTATCTACAGTACATCCTATAGCTGGTAGTTGAACATCATCCACAGGAATTAAGATTGATGCAACATAATCATTTAACACCACTGCAGTATCTTGGGAGTCCATTTGAACCTGTCCGAAGGCTTCTTTCAATGGCTGTATACAGTCTTTAACGGTCCTCTGACATCTAACATAGCTTAGAAAAAACTTGCTACCATAAATGTCGACTATCTTCTCCATTAACTTCCAAACTGTTCCAGTACAGCTACAACGCTGGTATCTACCTGACAATGTGGAAAATTGCCCAAGTATGTCCTGTCCACAAAAAGCAGGACAAATCCAATCCAGCCAATTACCACCCCATCAGTCTACTCTCAATCATCAGCAAAGTGATGGAAGATGTCGTCGACAATGCTATCAAGCAGCACTTACTCGCCATTAACCTGCTCAGCGATGCTCAGTTTGGGTTCCGCCAGGACCACTCGGCTCCAGACCTCATTTCAGCCTTGGTCCAAACATAGACAAAAAAGCTGAATTCCAGAGGTGAGATGAGAGTGACTGCCCTTGACATCAAGGCAGCATTTGACCACATGTGGCACCAAGGAGCCCTAGTAAAATTGAATGGGAATCGGGGAAAACTCTCCAGTGGCTGGTGTCATACCTAGCACAAAGGAAGATGGTAGTGGTTGTTGCAGGCCAATCATGTCAGCCCCAGGGCATTGCTGCAGGAGTTCCTCAGGGCAGTGTCCTAGGCTCAACCATCTTCAGCTGCTTCATCAATGACCTTCCCTCCATCATAAGGTCAGAAATGGGGATGTTCGCCGATGATTGCACAGTGTTCAGTTCCATTCGCAACCCCTCAGATAATGAAGCTGTCAATGCTCGCGTGCAGCAAGACCTGGACAACATCCAGGCTTGGGCTCATAAGTGGCAAGTAACATTTGCGCCAGGCAATGACCATTTCCAACAAGATAAAGTCTAACCACCTCCCCTTGACATTCAACAGCATTACCATTGCCGAATCCTCCACCATCAACGTCCAGGGGGTCACCATTGACCAGAAACATAACTGGACCAACCACATAAATACTGTGGCTACAAGAGAAGATCAGAGGCTGGGTATTCTGCGGCAAGTGACTCACCTCCTGACTCCCCAAAGCCTTGCCACCATCTACAAGCCACAAGTCAGGAGTGTGATGGAATACTCTCCACTTGCCTGGATGAGTGCAGCTCCAACAACACTCAAGAAGCTCAACAGCACGTCCGGGACAAAGCAGCCTGCTTGATCGGCACTCCCTTCACCACCAGCGCACAGTGGCTGCAGTGTGTACCATCTACAGGATGCACTGCAGCAACTCGCCAATGCTTCTTCGACAGCATTTCCCAAACCCGTGACCTCTACCACCTAGAAGGACAAGGACAAGGGCAGCAGGCACGTGGGAACAACACCACCTGCACATTCCCCTCCAAGTCACACACCATCCCGATAGAAATATATTTCCATTCCTTCATTGTCGCTGGGTCAAAATCCTGGAACTCCCTACCTAACAGCACTGTGGGAGAACCTTCACCACATGGACTGCAGCAGTTCAAGAAGGCGGCTCACC
The DNA here is from genome assembly GCF_035084215.1 of Heptranchias perlo. Lineage (NCBI taxonomy): Eukaryota > Metazoa > Chordata > Chondrichthyes > Hexanchiformes > Hexanchidae > Heptranchias > Heptranchias perlo. Next base: position 26,786,188 of record NC_090333.1, read on the forward strand.
ACCACCACCTTCTCGAGGGCAATTAGGGATGGGCAATAAATGCTGGCCTTGCCAGCGACACTGACGTCCCATGAACGAATAAAAAAAAAATCTCGTAGCTGCTTTTGTTTCTCTTAATTGCATACAATATTTGTCTCTTCTCATGTGAATTATATTCCTTTTTAATCTGAAAGTATTTTTGCTTAAGTCTAATTTGTCCTTGCACATATCTAATTAACTATTTTGGATTTGTTTTGCCATGTGCCCTTTTTTTTAAACTCTTGGGACATCCATGACTTCTTTTTCCTTTTTAGAATGGGGTTACAGACTACCCATTTCTCCTTAGCATTAATTTCATCCCCAATAGGGTTGCCCAATAAACCTTTTCCAAATCTTCATCCATTTTTGTAAAATTAACCCTCTTGAAATCAGGAACCAGCTTTAAATTGTTCGTAGCTTTTGTTTGACTAATAAGATTACATCTAATTATGTTGTGATCACTGTTGCCCAGGTGTTCCCTCACAGTGTCTGATGCAGCACTAGAGTCTCTGCCAAAAAGTAGATCAATAATTTGACTACCTTAGTCTCATCACTAATATTCTGTGTTAGAAAGTAAGAAAAAAGCTTAGATAATGATCACCTTGGATGCTGTCAAGTACTTCTAGGTGCCAGCTATTGAGCAGCATTGATAGAGACCTGAGACCAGCTTGTCTTCCTGCTTTCCTGGTCAATGCAATAGAATGTGTAGAGGTGATTAACAAAGGGGAAAACAACAGATGCTTAATAACAAATATGAAAGGTATCCTATTGTCAAATATGGTTAGTGTCACAGTCAGAATTCTGTTCTTTTCACTCAGATTTTTTTTTAAATTTAAGTGAAGGGCGAAGGCCCAAAGTGCAGGATGCCATCAACATTGAACAGAGTAGAAGAAGATTGTGGAAAGATGACTGAGGTAACAAGTTCCATAGTTTGGAGATCCTGGGAAAGAATGATTTAGAATAGGAGACTGTATATTGAGAGTTGAGATTTTTGAGGAGAAAAGAACTATTTGACCTGAAAGAGGGAACCATACTTTTCAGAGGTAACTCTAACAATAAAGATGTAGGAGCTCCGTTTGAGATCAGAAGAGAAGGTTAAGCTAAGAATATTAATAGATGAAGACAGATTAAAAATATAGCTGTTGGCTGGACCTGTAAAAAATAAAATTAAGAGACTGTTTCTTAAGATTTGAAAGAAGCTAAATTTTCACTTGTCAAAAGTTATGGAGGAGATCAAGATACAGTAATTTAACTATTGCACTGCAAGAGAAGTTAAGGTATGAGCATAGCGGGCATGTGATCTGAAGGAAGTTGATGAGTGTAGAGTGGAATCATATGCAAGAGTGGTTCAAGATTATTGATATGGAATCTCTTCCTTGCTGAATTATGCACAGCTTGTGGTGTAGATTAACACCTACTAGGACCTGGGTTGAGACTGCATAAATTCATTTTGCTTGAAATACAGACACACACACAGCTATTAGTAACTTCTTTAGTTTAGTTGATTTATGCCAAGAAAAATGTTTGAGATCCATTTATTGGTTGTCATGAAGAACTGCAACAATACATTGTGAATATGAATCTCTAGTGAGCTCTAATCAATCCTCTTCCATAAAACCACCAGGAAAGTTAGATGAAAACTTTTCCATAATGAAGATTTCCGATGCACTCTTCCCCACTCTAGGAACTTGAATGCATCTCATTTCATTGGATCTCATCATGTCTTGAGGTGCTTCTTCCCTGCTAAATTTTCAGATATCTTTCCCTTCCAGACAAAATGGATGTGACTCTCCCCACTGGATTACAGAGGAACTCAAACATATCCTTTGTCCTTTAGATAACCATAGAGCATTGTCTCTCACTAGCAAATTTAGGTTTCCTCCCCCACATTCCCCACAGTAATCCTCCAAAGAAATGACATGCACCATCCCCCACCAAATCACTACACACTCAAATCCACTAGCCTATCAGAAAACTTAGCTGAACAAACATAGTTATCCGCAAGTACACACAAAATAAAATTACAAATATATAACCAGTCAGTGACATAGAATGAAATAAGGAACTTGTATTTATATAGTGCCTTATCTTAGTCTCATGATGTTCCAAACTGCTTTGCAGCGAATGGATTTTTTTTTTGAAGTACAGTCACTGTTCTTACGTAGGCAAGTGTGGTGCCTAATTTGTGCTCAACAAAGTCCCACAAACATGAGATGAATAACCAGTTACATTAATCTGATTTTTTATTCTTGGTTGAGGGATGAACGTTGGCAGAAAACTTGGGGAAGTCCTTGTTCTTAGAATAATGTTGTAGGATTTTTTTATGTCCACCTAGACGAGCAGATAGGCTTTAGTTTAGCATCTCATCCAAAAAATGGCACCTTCAGCACTCCCTCAGAAGTGTCAGCCTGAATTATGTGCTTAAATCTTAGAGTGGGAACTTGAACCTGCAACCTCTGACTCAAAGAATATGCTACCAACTAAACCAAGATGACATAATGGATAAATATCTTGAAAAAGTTAAAATATGTAAGGTTTAAAAAGAAAGCTGGATGCTTCCAGATATAGCCTTGAGGAATGTAAGGATATATCTTTTTTTTAAAAAAAAAGTTAGCCAGCTTTATTATTATAATTACCAGCTCTAATATCATTATAATGGCCAAATATTACATTCTACAAATGCCATTGATTCCAGAGCTGTTGTGGTATTATTCTGATGTCTGTCAAGCATCAAATCCTGGATAAGAATTTTTTGACATCAAGAAGATTGTACTATCTTCTCTGGCTTTGAATTTATTAATTCCCCAAGCTGCCACTAAGGCTAACCTAAGTTGAATTTTAAACCCCACATCTAGTCCATTGCTAAGACAGGTTCCTTCCACCTTCAAAACATTGCGTCTACCTCACCTCCTTGTTGCTGAAATCGTTATTACGCCCTTCATCACATCGGGGACTGATTGTTCAAATGCTCTTCTTACTTTCCTCCCCACCTCCACTTTTATGAGCTTCAGCTAATCTAGACTTCCGTGGCATGAGTTCTATCCTGCATAACCATTGCCCCATTTTCATCACTAACTCTTTGTACCCCAGAAAATCAATTTCAAGATCATTGTTTTCACAGAGATGCCTCCATGGCCTCGCTCTAGACTGGGAACTCTTCTCCAGCCCTAAGACCTGGCTCATACCCTCTGTTCCTCTGTTAGCTATTCTTTTGCTTCACCCATCATAGACTGATCTTTTAACCACTATGCTTCTTCACCTTGGAATTCTGTTCTAAAATCAATTTGCCTTGCTGTTCTTTCACTGCTTTCAAAACACTCTTTTAAAAACCTATCTCATCAAATATGCCATCAGTCTTCAATTTTTTGAAGCCTGGGATTGTTCCCGTGGACTGGAGGCAGGCTCATGTGGTGAGCAAGTAAGAACCTGGGAATTAAAGGTCATTTGATTTCACATTAGTTATAGGCAAGTTCCGAGTAGAAATTATTAGAGATGTGCTGTGTTAAGAATTGGAAAGTCTTTAGGGAATCCTAACATGGCTTTTGGAAATGAAGATCCTGTATCATCAACTTGTTGAATTTATTTGAATCAGTCACAATGTTGGATGATGATATTAGCTAGGTAGATATTGTATATCTTGTTTCCAAAAAGCTTTTGATAAAGTGCCGTACAGATGGCTGTTAAATAAGATTTAAGTTGGGATTGACTGATTTTAAACTGGATTGTAAACTTTTTTTTATTCGTTCATGGGATGTGGACGTCACTGGCAAGGCCAGCATTTATTGCCCATCCCTAATTGCCCTTGAGAAGGTGGTGGTGAGCCACCTTCTTGAACCGCTGCAATCCGTGTGGTGAAGGTTCTCCCACAGTGCTGTTCGGAAAGGAGTTCCAGGATTTTGACCCAGCGACGATGAAGGGACGGTGATATATTTCCAAGTCGGGATGGTGTGTGAATTGGAGGGGAACGTGCAGGTGGTGGTGTTCCTATGTGCCTAAAGTTATTTTCCCTTGTAAATTGCTCTGAGCTACTCTATATAGATGTAAATCGCTGGGCTTGGTTGATATAATGGGTGATGTCAGTTATCAGTGGACATAAAAGCAAAGCCATTACTATGACATCAATCTGTGAGCTACATCCTGCACCTTTTGTGAAAATAATTAAAAAGCCTAATGGAATGTTAACCTTTACCTCAAGGGGGCTGGAATACGAAGGGGTGGAAGTTATGTTACAGCCGTACAGAGCTCTGGTTAAACTCCATGTAGAGTACTGCATTCAGTTATGGGCACTGCACCTCAGGAAGGACATATTGTCCTTGGAGGGAGTGCAATGCAGATTCACCAGAATGATACCTGGGCTAAATTATGAGGACAGATTGCATAGACAAGGCTTGTATTCTCTTGAGTATAGAAGATTAAGGGGTGATATAATTGAGGTGTTTAAGATGACTAAAGAATTTGATAGGGTAGATAGAGAGAAATTATTTCCTCTGGTGGAGGAGTCCAGAACAAATGGGCATAACCTTAAAATTAAGCCTAGGCAGTTCAGGGGTGATGTCAGGAAACAGCTTCTTCACACAAAGGGTAGTGGAAATCTGGAAAACTCTCTTCCCAAAAACCTGTTAAGGCTAGATCAATTGAAAATTTAAAAACTGAGATTGATAGATTTTTGTTAGGCACGAGTATTAGGGGATATGGAAACGAGGCGGGTAGATCGAGTTAAGATACAGATCATCCATGATCTAATTGAATGGCTGAACAGGCTAGAGGGGCTGAATGGCCTACTCCTGTTCCTTTCAAACACAAGGGAATAGGCTTGATAAACATACCACTTGGTAGAGAATGTTGGCGGCTTCTGATTAATAGGCCACTAGATAGGCAGTTTAGCCTCCCTTCGCTCCATTTTACTTCATGACCTCTGCTACACTCATTGCTGAGCTCAGTGCTTTTGTTTGTTTGTCTCTCACTCTCTGGTTCCACTTAGTTGAACTAGTGCATTCAGGAATAAAATTGTTCAGTACTGGAAGAACGTACTTGTGGTTCATGAGAATATGACTAGAATGCAAAAAGGGACTCAGCCTTGTCCTAATTGTGGGGGGGGAGGTGGTTGGGGAGAGAGAGAAGGGAAGTGGGGAATCACAGTTGTGAACTGCAGTCCCTGGTTAGTTATCTTTTTACTTTCTGGACCAAGGTACTTGGGAAATTAAGTAATTCATAATGTTCAGACATTTTTCCCCTATAGGTTTTCAAATTGGGAATCCTGGGGATCTCCGGCGTTTGTGAGGTCAACAGACGTCTGTACGTGTGTTGTCAACAACCACTTGCATTTCTATAGCGACTTTAAGGTAGTAAAACATCCCAAGGCACTTCACAGGAACGAATATCAAACAAAATTTGACACCCAGCCACATAAGGAGATATTAGGACAGGTGACCAAAAGCTTTCTCAAAGAGGTAGATATTAAGGAGCGTCTTAAAGGAGATGGAGAGGCGGAGAAGTTTAAGAAGGGAATTCCAGAGCTTAGGGCCTAGGCAGCTGAATGCATTGCCTCCAATGGTGGAGCGATTAATATCGAGGATGCGCAAGAGGCAAGAATTGGAGGAACACAAAGATCTCGGAGGGTTGTAGGGCTGGAGGAGGTTACCAAGACAGGGAGGGGCGAGGCCATGGAGGGATTGAAAGCAAGGATGAGAATTTTAAAATCAAGGCGTTTCCGGACCAGGAGCTAATTTTGGCCAGCGAGTAATGGGGTGATGGATGAACGGGACTTGGTTAGGATACAGGCAGCAGAGTTTTGGATGAGCTCAAGATTACGGAGGGTGGAAGTTGGGATGCCAGCCAGGAGAGCTTTGGAATAGTCAAGTCTAGAGGTAACAAAGGCATGGATGAGGGTTTCAGCAGCAGATGAGCTGAGGCGGGTCATGTTGCGGAGGTGGAAATTGACAGTCTTGGTGATGGAACGGAGACGTGGTTGGAAGCTCATTTCAGGGTCAAATAGGGCGCGAAGGTTGCAAACGGTCTGGTTCACTCTCCGACAATGACCAGAGAGAGGGAACGGAGTTTGTGGCAGGGACCAAAGACAGTGGCTTCGGTCTTCCCAATATTTAGTTGGAGGAAAATTTTGCTCATCCAGACAAGCAGTGTGACAAATCAGACAGTGGAGGAGCCGAGGGAGGTGGTGGTGAGGTCGAGCTGGGTGTCGTCAGCGTACATGTGGAATTTGACGTGTTTTTGGATGATGTCGCCGAGGGGCAGCATGTAGATAAGAAATAGGAGGGGACCAAGGATAGATCATTGGGGGACTCCAGAGATAACGGTGCAGAAGTGGGAAGAGAAGCCATTGCAGGTCGTTCTCTGGCTACAACTGGATAGATAAGAATGGAACCAGGCGAGCACAGTCCCATCCAGCTGGACGACGGAGGAGAGGCATTAGAGGAGGATGGTGTGGTCAACCGTGTCAAAGGCTGCAGACAGATCAAGAAGGATGAGGAGGGATAGTTTACCCTCCATATAGTCACATAGGATGTCATTTATGACTTTGATAACGGCCATTTCAGTACTGTGGCAGGGGCGGAAACCTGATTGGAGGGATTCAAACATGGAGTTGCGGGAAAGATGGGCATGGATTTGAGAGGCGACAACACATTCAAGGACTTTGGAGAGGAATGGGAGATTGGAGATGGGGCAGTAGTTTGCAAGGACAGAGGGATCAAGGGTTGTATTTTTGAGGAGAGGACGATTTGAAGGAGGAGGGCAGTACCTAAGGAGAGGGAACCATTAACAATATCAGCTAACATGGGGGCCAGGAAGGGAAGTTGGGTGGTCAGCAGTTTGGTGGGTATAAGGTCAAGGGAGCAGAAAGTGGGTCTCACGGTCAAGATGAGTTCGGGGAGATAGGAGAGAAATTAGAGAAAAATGCTAGGGCAGGGGGAAACTGTAGGGTAAGTTTGACTGTGGATTAGAGGAAGGGAGGGATGTGGCAGAGGCAGCTGAACGGATGGTCTCAATCTTAGCGACAAAGAAGTCCATCAGCTCCACACATTTGTTGTTGGAAGTGAGGGTAGAGGAGGCAGGGGAGGGGGGGTTTAAGAAGACTGTTTGTTGTGAAGAGAAGCCGGGGATTATCTTTGCATTCCAGGATGATCCTCCTCTGGACACTAGTATCCCATTGGATGTCAACCCAGTATTTAGAGACCAGAAACACTCGTCTCCACTTCCCGGGGCTGACTGGAGTGGAGCTGGAACCCATAACCTACTCTGAGGCTGGAATAGTACCATTGAGCCAAGGCGCACTCCTTCCTTGTCTATACCAAACATATACTTTGCAAATATATATTTTGCCTTTTGCTAATTGCAAATTGGGTCAGAGATAATCACCTTAAGCTTTAATTTTCATTCTCCACTTCACCTCCCTTCTATGTATTTTCAGTAACTTAGTGCAGGGTTTCTGCCTTCCTTGGTTGTGTGATGTCATCTGTGCCAATTGCCATGTCTACTGAAGGAGAACCCACAACGTTTGCCAAACTTCTCCACCTGATATTCCTGTCTACATTCTGGGGGATGCAGATATGGGTCACATTTATATCAGGTAAGAATGTAAAATATTTATTTGAATCTTCTTGTGTCTCTCCTCTTTACTGTAATAGATTCCCATCGTGAACTATTGTTATTAATAGTTGAATTCCCAGTAACAGAACCAAGTTTTAGCAGGTTCAAACCATGTCACAATGAACATGCACCTGCAGCATGCATACATGCCAAACTATAAAATTTGGAATGCTGATGAACAGCTTCAAAAATATTGCCACAATCCTCACCCCAACCCCCACCCCCACAAAAAAAAAGACAACTAATTTTTTTTTTAAAAACAATGTACAATGATTATAGGTCTTAATAAAGACCTATAACCAAGGCCACTGCATCAAAATGGCTTGAATAAATTAAATTCCTTTGTATTACAGGATTCCTGGATTTCAGGATTTTTTGTATGTTTTGAGATCATTCTGCAATTCAGTTTGTTTTTCAATGAAAAATGAAACCCATGTGAGACATACAAAAAGAAGTAGTTTACAAGTGCATTGATTTGTGTTGCAGCTGTACCCAATAGACCATCAATTGTATTGAGGGGGAAAGAAACTAATGTACACAGAAGTTCAATTTTCGCATTGGTGAATTTAAAAATGTTTGAAGAAGGAAGTGAACTCTGATGGTGCACAATTTGTTTTAAGAGAACTGTCTGGGGCATTACCACCCCCCTCCAGGGAATTTTGATAGTTGACATTTTTTGGTACACTTTCCAACATTTTTGAAATGTAGTGTGATCAGCCAAAAATAATTTACATATGTAACCTTCTACCACCACAATTCATGGAAGCACTCTACCCATCCAGATGCAATTTATAGAGGTACTGCACCAAATCCAACTCCCCACCCTTTCCCAGAGGCACACTCTTCTCCCACACTCACAGTTCATCCTGGCACTTTTCTCCCACTCCCTCGCTAATTCAACCTGCCATTCTTCTCCCTCTCCAACCAAGTTAAGATGGCACTTGTTTTCCAATCTCCCTTATTCAAGCTGGTGCTGTTTCTTGCCTTCCCTCCACCCCCCCCCCCCCACTCCAGAGGTCATACTGGCACTTTTTTGCCATGCCCATGTCATGATGGTGTACTCCCTCCCCTCTCCCTCACTTGATGCAACCACTATCCTTCCATCCCCACTCCAAAATGCCATTCCTAGCTTCTCTTTCCCCCCCCCCCCCCCAGCACCATTCCCAGTTTTGCCTTTCTTTCTATTTCATTCTTTTTCTCTCTCTCACTGGCTACTTTTACATTATACAAGTGCAGCCCACTGCGAACACCAGCACTCCTGCCATTGGCCAAACCTGAAAATATAAAAGGACCAACAAACCTCGTTCTGGTAGCAGCAAAGACCTACTTATTATGGATGTTATGAACTGTCACAGATTTGCTGGCTGTACTTCTGGTTAAGGTACAGTACCAGATGGAAAAGTAAATGAAGTGGCGGGAGGTTATATAGCAGTCCTGTCCCAAAACTGGCATAGGAATGTTAGTGTCCTTTTTATTTGGCAGTACAAATAGTAAAGAGATACACCAGTTTAGCAGACATGACGATGTAATATAGGAACGGGCGTATTGGCTGGTCTTAAGAAGCCACTGACCAAAGAAATGCGCATGTTTATCCTGTCGGTGGAAGTGGTAGTGCATGCAAAGCTCTTGTCTGCCCCTCTCTGCCATCACCTACTTGAGCGTGAGAATAATTTGACTGCTGACTGTAATGTCTTTGACATCATGTTTGTTCATGGTCTTCAAATTTTTAATCTTTCCAGTCAGGATGATTTTGTAATAAAGGAGAGGCATCAGGACAGACTCATGTCAGTTTTCAACCTCGCAAAGTTCAACCCTGAGCAACTGTGCCGATGACAGCGATTATGCAGAATCGATTCATCTAGCAGTGATTTTTTTTTAAGATTGTGACTGTTCTCAATCTTGATCACAGGGCCAGTATTTTCAGGGATTGCATTGTGGAAGTTGTCAGTTTGTAAATGGTTCTCTCTCTCATCAGGTACTGTCCCCCTCCCTTTCAAAACCGCCACCACCCATCCCTCAAAAACCCACCCTCTGTCCTTGCAAACTATTGCCCATCTCCAACCACCCTTTCTTCTCAGGTCCTTGAATGTGGTGTTCCCTCAATCTGTGCCCATCTTCCCACAGCTCCACATGTGAATCTCTCCAATTAGGTTTCTGCCCCTGCCACAGCACCAAAACAGCCCCAATTGTCACAGATGGCATCCTCTGTAACTGTGGTGCATTATCAGCCCCCATCCTTCTCGACTTCTCTGTAGCCTTTGACACAGTCGACCACACCATCCTTACAACACCTCTTCTGTTGTTGTCCAGCACAGTGGGACTCTCCTTGTTTGGTTCCATTGCTTTCCTCAAACTCTGGCCTCTTGTGCATCCCAAAATCCCTTTGTTCACCATTAACGGCTATGCTCTGGAAAGCACTCCCTACACCTCTCAGCCTCTCCACCTCCTTCTCCTCCAGTTTCTAACCCTACTATAATGTCAGCCATGGCAGTGTCGGCCGAAGCTCAGTTGGTAGCACACTCGCCTCTGAGTCAGAAGATTGTGGTTTCAAGCCCCACTCCAGAGACTTGAGCACAAAATCCAGGCTGACACTCCAGCACAGTACCAAGGGAGTGCTGCACTGTCAGGGGTGCCACCTTTCGGTTGAGATATTAAACCGAGGCCTCATCTGCCCTCTCGGGTGGATGTAAAAGATCCCATGGCACTATTTTGAAGAGGAGCAGGTGAGCTCTCCCTGGTGTCCTGGCCAATATTTATCCCCCAACCAACATCAGTAAAACAGATTATCTGGTTATTATCACATTGCTGTTTGTGGGAGCTTGCTATGTGCAAATTGGATGCCGTGTTTCCGACATTACAACAGCGACTACACTTCAAAAGTACTTCATTAGCTGTAAAGCGCTCTGGGAGGTTGTGAAAGGTGCTATAGAAATGCAAGTTCTTTTTTTATAATTTCCCTTTTTAATGACTAGGTCGAGCCCATTAAGATCTGCTCCCCTGCCAGACTTTCCTATTCCTCAGCCAAGTGTACTGCAGATCAAGCGGTCCGAGCAAGCTTTTCCTGTGCCTGTAGCCGATTTAAAATAGGGTGAGATTCCCATGTAATATGGCCCAGGTCAGCTGTCTGCATTGCAGGTGCAGACAAGCCTGCACATTGGTCCAGTTTACCTAATAATATTTCTCATATCGGAAAATTGAGGGGTTATGGGGCAAGGTGGGTCATGAGTCAGCTGTTGGAATGGGGAATGAAGGGACACAGAGGAATGTACTAGTCTGTTTGATATTGGCTATTGTGTTTTTAAGCTCACGAGAATGATTGCTTTGTAGTGATTATGTATTGCACAGGATCCTTTTTCCTTTCCAAATGTTTTGTCTCCTATTGTGTTTGTGTTTGCTGACTTGTACAAGCGCACTGTGTGAAAACTGCTTTATTTAGACTTCAGTATGAGGAATGTGACATTTATAGAGGTAAATGCCTACATCAAGACTAAGTACCCCTACACCCAGTTTAATATTAACATCAGAGAACCCAGAGTGCTGCACTAAATTTATTTTTGTAATTAAGTTATTGCTGTAGCAAAGCTGCCTGAGTGGCAATCCATAATTACTGTTTTTACAGTGCAAAAAATAACTTAGGGTGGAGTAAGGGAATTCATGCTGAACTTCATAGATATATTGTGTAAATACAATAGTGAAAAAGATAACAAATGTGGATAGCCTAAGGCTGATTTTGTATGATAGATTTGTTTCCTTTTTATTTGAGGGGGGAGGTTTCCTCCTTGCTGTTGAAGCTACAGTCAGCTCTTTGCATCGCTCTCCTCAGAAACCCTTAATGTTTCTGTTTGTTCTACAGGTTTGATTATGGGCAGTAACCTCACCAGACACACATTTGGCTTCATTCAGAGCAAACTCTTTCCATACTACTTTCACCTTGGATCTACCTGTGCTTTCTTTAACTTAACCATTTTTGCAGTGCATCATCCCAGCGAGCTGTTAAGTAACGAAGAGACATTTCAGGTACCATTTGGCAGTGTTTGCCATTACACAGGGAAGATTTGGAATGGATGGGAGCATGTATACCTTGTGTTGGGGATAATGATCATCATTGGAAGCCTGTTTTTTTTTAAATTGTGGGTGGGGATGTAGCCCTTTCATTCAAAGTTACATTTTCCCCTTTTCCAGCTCTGTCTGGAGTATGCGCAAACTCTTTTCAACTTGTTTGCCGGCTCTGCTACTTTGAACCAGGCTTGGGAGCTGCAGGAGTGCAGCCCATTGACAGCTCCCCCTTTTTTTGCAGTCCTTGTGGGTCCTTTCCTGCAGCTATTTGGCTGAGATGAGCTCAGTAATGGGCAATTTCTTTAACCCACCATGATGCGGGTGGCACACATTGGTGCTGTCTGGTCCCTTGTCATTGTACAAAGAAAATCTAGTCATTGAGCACTGCTAGATCCACCAAAGGGTGATGAGTAGCAGTCAAGCGTTCTACTTGGATTCTGGAAACATCCTCTGAACTAGAGATCAGCACTGTATTGTTAAATATACTGTAGAAGTCTCTCTGAAGCACTCGCTCATGCTCTGCTGCTACAGCTTTTTGGGAGGGCCAGTAGAGGATGTGGAAGCTTAATGTACTCTATCCTAGGTGTTTACCAGGGTGTCCTGTAAAAATGAGTCAAGGGCTCTGTCATAACGCAGTAATCCGAGTTAAATAATGTAGATTGTTAGGTTGAAATCTGGTCGCTTATGCCTATGCTTGTAACATGCACTCACAAACATATAGACGCATACTTGGGAGCACTCTCTGGGCCTATTTTAAATAGGTATTAAAATGTTCAAGAATGTCAAATAAGGGGGCCTAGATGGCAGTTTGTTAAATGTGCTGTTTTCATCTGTGACTTACTTGCTAATGGGCCTCTGAAATATGTTTTGATAGCTTTATGCTAGTTTCTAATAACCATAGAAAATGCCTTTAACTTGATCATTAATTGGCAACATAGAAGGAACTTTGCCTTGCATCTGCGTATGTGATTCAGTCAGTGATGCTGATTGGGTGTAAACATTTTGAATTTATTTTCTTACAGATTATAATTTTCTTCATTTGTGTAACTGTTGCTGGGATCAATGCTCAATGGTTTGGGCAGATAACTTCTGAAATCATGACTGACATGCATCTGATTGAACAGAGCTGTGGGCTGGGTCAGGATATTGGACTAACAATCAACAGAGAAGCCTATAACCAGCTGGAGGAGAGTAACCCCAAATACAAGAAGTTTTCACACCAATTAGCCCTATATCACAACGCTTCCTCTTTGTGTAATCTGTGTTGTATCATCTGTAACGGGATAAGTTTGTACTACATGGCAGCCAATTTATCCACGTTATAAAGGTGCAAGATATTTAAAGGGCCAGTGTCATCTGGAGAAGAATTTATTTACAAGCCAGGAGAACTTGAAATGTTTTTCAGTGTTGACTGCGATGGTGGGCAATAATCCAACATGATCTTTTCAATAATTATTTTTTTAAGTGTTAATGTCACTATCTGCGATATTTAAACAGTACAAAAATCAGTGAGAAGCAGAAATCTTAAATCAAAGATGACAATGCTGCTGGAATTAGTCAATGGAGAGCGTTCTGGGGTGGTAAATTTCTGTCCAGCTGTAGGCTCACCTGGTCTCCCAGGCAATATGTAATGATGGATGTGTTTTCCCTTCCCCCCCCCCCCCCCCCCCCCAAAAAATGATGGGATTAGCCAAGTTTGGGAGCACAGTGAGGAGGAATTTTCTGAGTACATGCCAGCAGTGGGGAACTGTGCCATGGGCTTATCAGAACATTGTGAATGAACTACCTGTGATTTTCTAATATGTGCTGGTAGCCAATGAGATTCCCTGCTGCTGGCCATATCGCATAGTTAGCCCGAGTCCACCCTTCATAGGAATGGATAGGACTGGAAGAGACTATTGTGGTCAATCTGGCTAGTTCCAAAGTTCAAAAAATGCCATACACTTCTCTCTCTCGTATCTTTATCTACCAAATATCTATCTGGTTCTCACTAATTTGATGACAACATGCACCTCTCTGGGCAGTCTGCTCCATATATTCACGACCCTCTGGATAAATCAACTTCTATAGGTTTTCTCTCATTCTATATAAGAATTAGGAGCAGGAGTAGGCCAATCGGCCCTTCGAGCCTGCTCCGCCATTCAATAAGATCATGGCTGATCTGATCCTAACCTCAAATCTAAATTCATGTCCAATTTCCTGCCCGCTCCCCGTAACCCCTAATTCCCTTTACTTTTAGGAAACTGTCTATTTCTGTTTTTAAATTTATTCAATGATGTAGCTTCCACAGCTTCCTGGGGCAGCAAATTCCACAGACCTACCACCCTCTGAGTGAAGAAGTTTCCCCTCATCTCAGTTTTGAAGGAGCAGCCCCTTATTCTAAGATTATGCCCCCTAGTTCTAGTTTCACCCATCCTTGGGAACATCCTTACCGCATCCACCCGATCAAGCCCCTTCACAATCTTATATGTTTCAATAAGATCGCCTCTCATATCATTGTATAAGATGTATATTGAATGTATCCTCTAAGATCAAAAACACCTATAAATGCTTTTCTTATGTCAATAAAACTTTCAGTATTGTAAGAGTATGTGGGCTATGGAAAGATCCATTATTGCACTTCTCTATCACTCATTTTTGCATGTCATTTTGATTAGGACCAAAAAGTTCTGGAATTAAGAATGATTGATGGTCTGACAATGTGGGATTATAGTTTATTTTACCAGTTATGTATAAACTGCTATGTGAGTAAGTTTGATTTGATGGGTCCTTATGTGCAAACTGGTATCAGCCAGGCCCACGAATGATGATGTTTTTCATTCTGGCATAGGAAATTCCCTGCAAAAGAATAATGGCAGCCACAACAGCAGAAAACTCTGGTGTCATTAATCACAATGAAACAAGACATACCCTAAAACCCCAGTGTGAGCTTAAACTTCTTACATACCTAAAAATAGTTTCTGTCTGGGTACTTGCGCATATGCAGATGATTGTTTATTTTTTGTAGGGATCCAGTCGGTCTTTGAGTTCACTAGCAAGAAAAAAAAACATCTGGACTTGGGGTCGATCACTATGGAAAGTACAAACCATGCCTGGGTGCATTGTGCCCAGTGCTAATGCAGGTTATCTGTCCTATACCAGTATAAAAGTAGTGATGTGGAGATGCCGGTGATGGACTGGGGTTGACAATTGTAAACAATTTTACAACACCAAGTTATAGTCCAGCAATTTTATTTTAAATTCACAAGCTTTCGGAGGCTTCCTCCTTCGTCAGGCCTCCGAAAGCTTGTGAATTTAAAATAAAATTGCTGGACTATAACTTGGTGTTGTAAAATTGTTTACAAGTATAAAAGTAGACAGCTGTTCAGGTAACTAGGTAAAAATTCCTTATCTCAGTAACCTCCTCCTGCCCTACAACCCTCTGAGAACTCTGTGTTCCTCCAATTCTGACCTCTTGTGTCTCCCCAATTTCCTTCACTCTACCATTGGTGGCTGTGCCTTCAGCTGTCTAGGCCTCAAGTTCTGGAACTCCCCCACCCCTCCCAAACCTCTTCTCCTTTAAGATGCTCATTAAAACCTACTTTTTTGATCACCTGTCCTTATATCTTGTGTGGCTTGGTGTCAAATTTTGTCTGGTAACTCTCCTGTAAAGTGCCTTGAGATCTTTCACTATATTAAAGGCACTATATAAATGCAAGTTGTTGTTGTAGTGGCCAGGAAATAGCATTTTGAATGAGTGGTATCACAAATGCTAAAGTTGAGAGCCACTTCACTGTCCTGGTTGTAAACTGGGAGGAGGAGACAATGAGAGTCCAAAGTTAGTCAGAGGTCCTTGCATCACAGTTTTATTACCAGTTCATTTTTGTCTCTATTCAGCTGCAGTCACTGAATAGATTTTTAAATAACTAGTCTCTTACCTATTTTATACACAATCTTGAACATCAGTCTCTGGGTTCTGGGAATGGTCAGAAATTTGTGATTTATGTAACTAGGCCCGTTTAATTAAACAGTTGCTTGGTACCTGATTACCAACTGCACTCTGCCTGGTCAGCCAATTGCTTATTTTCCCATAACATTTTATACATTCAGCGGGAGCTGGGTGTGAAATGTTAGGAGAACCTGTTGTTACACAGCAGCACCATGAAGTAACGTGTTGGAGTTCCAGCATACTTTGCTGTGGAATGGTAGTGTGCAGATTACTCAAAGATGCCGAGCAGAAGTTATGCAATTTCTTCACCCAGGGCAAAAGGAGGGGAAGGGAAGAGATTCAACCGTTCCTCTTGTACACCTCGAAGCAAGTTGTACACTGACCCTAGCAGCAACCTGGGAGATAACTGGCCCTCTACGGGATGGTGCAGGTGAAGCTAATAGAAGACTGCCATGATCCCCAAGGGATGCCAGGGCAGGTTAGGTGCTGTATAGTCCAGGTGGAGTTACTCAAACCCACCAGTCAGTCCATAGGTACAAGCAGCCCATTTTAAGCCTTTTCACATCAAATCTGATGGGAGTTTTTTTTATCTGCAGTTAGAAGTCACAATGTTTAAATTGGATAGAGAGAAACTATTTCCACTGGTTGGGGATTATAGGAATAGGGGGCACAGTCTAAAAATTAGAGCCAGACCTTCCAGGAGCGAGATTAGAAAACATTTCTACACACAAAGGGTGGTAGAAGTTTGGAAAACTCTTCCGCAAACGGCAATTGATACTAGCTCAATTGCTAAATTTAAATCTGAGATAGATAGTTTTTTGGCAACCAAAGGTATTAAGGGATATGGGCCAAAGGCAGGTATATGGAGTTAGATCACAGATCAGCCATGATCTTATCAAATGGCGGAGCAGGCACGAGGGGCTGAATGGCCTACTCCTGTTCCTATGTTTTCAAAAGCAGTATCTTTTTACAGTGTCAGCTTAGCTCAGTTAGTAGCACTCTTCCCTCCAGGTCAGAATGTTGACAGGTTAAGTCCCGTTGCTGGATTTAAGAATATAATCTAGGCTGGCACTCCTGTGCAGCACTGAGGAATTACAGCATTGTCAGGGAGGCGTTAAATGAAGGTCCAAGCTACTTGTTGTGGAGGCTGAGGTGGACATTAAAGATCCTAAGGCACTATTTGAAGAGCAGGGAGTTTGCCATGTGTCCTAGCGAACATTCCTTCCTCAACCAAAGCTATTATAATCAGATTAACTGGTCATCCATTATTGTTTGTGGAATTTTGCTATGCACAAAATGGTTGCTACACTTGCATATAGTTCCAACATTTTTGAGAGATGTGATCGGGTCTATTTTTCCCCATTTCTGTGTAGAGTTTTCAAATGCCAATCATAATCATGGGGAATTTGTCTTTTTATGTATTTGCTTGGTATTCCAAAGACATCCGGTTACCGCTGTTGATTATGTGCAAATATGGATTTAGACAACTCAATTTACTTGAAGTTTCTTTCCGGATAGAAAGTCTCTAGAGAATGATGAACCTCTAACCAGAATTATGATTCTTGGATTGCCAGCCTTCACAACGTATCTAGAGACAAAAAAGGTTCAATGAAGCATGAATTGATAAACAACAACCATCTTGATGGAATGGAAGGATCAATATTCCAAATATAGAAAGTCTTAACTGATTTATAAATATAAAGTACAACAAATAGCAGGCACGATGAACTGTTTGGTGTCACCAGGCATTGGCAGGCAAGTCTAATCTTCACCCTTTTCAATGGTTTGAGTTTAGGTGAATACTGAGCTCGGAGAACTCTTCTCCACTGTTCTATTTTCTCCTTGTCAACACTGAGCATCCCTTGGTCTTGTTTAACAGGGCTTAGGTGCGTAGTAAAACTCCCTCCTCTCTGGCACAATTCATCTCAACCCCAACTTCGGGAGTATTCCACTGCATGAGTGTGATATTTCCCATTGTACATCTGCCATCCATATTGCCTGAGTGAGAGCTTCAATTTATTACAAGGAGTTTTGAAATTGTGGACTTAGACTTTAGGTAATAGGACTGATATTGTCCAGATTCGCTTCACTTGAGACCCTTAGACCAAAAGCATGTTTTTAGCAACAAGTCCATGAGATTAAAAGGGCAATGCTCTAACTGACTATGCAACCCAACCCCTTCAATGATTTTGCAATATTGATTTGAGCGCAAGCTACTTTATACAAAAATATGGTACTGCTACACCTAACAAAGACAAAGGGAGAGCAGGCAATGAAAGCAGCAAACAACTGGTTAAAAGAACATTCACTCTGCTCACCTGGCATGACTCAGCACCTGCTGCAGTGTGCACATGGGGTCCACCTGGAACAGATCCCCTCCCTGCTCATCTTCAAAATACAGCTGTTGACAAAAAAAAAGTATTCTGAGCATCAGAGAACAATTGATCAACAAAAAGGATTTCAATTACATTTTTAATATTCCTCTCAAACATCTCAGTCTGCCCTCCCTTGGTTACTTCAGCAGAGCAGAATGAAGCATTAGAAGCTTATAGATTCCACAATAGAAAAGCAGACATTTTATAGTGGGTAACCAGTCCCCACATGCATGCACAGTAGTCTTTCTCTTCACAAACCCGCAACACAAGTTAAACTGACTTCTGCAGAATAATAAAGAAATGGAATCATGTCTTTACTAGAATGGATTCTGACTTCATTACTGACCCACAGAGATCAATTCAACTCCCTGAAATACAGAGACTATTATGTGGAAATTTTAACATATTCAGCAAGTTGTGATCAGCCTCCCAAATGAAAATAAAAATTCAGAGGTAAAGATTTACATTGCATGCTGCATGATTGTTTTAAATATGTAATTCAAGTGCAGCTCCATTCAGAGCTTCATTACCTACCAAACTGTGGGGTGAAATGTTAGTGTCTACCAAGTGAGCGCAAGACTAGAATCTTTAAAGATGTGAATCCCATGTTCCTTGATGTGCTCTTTTACAGCACTATTTCAGATACATGCACCCTATTTTGCTTTACTCTAAAATAGAGTTGTAACAGAATGTCCCCTGTCTACCTCACATTTCCCGAAGTGACATGTGCAGCCTACATTACTGTTTAACTCATCAATCTGGTCTCCTCAACGACTGTGCAAGTACCAACCAGACCAACACATGGTTGCGGGCAGCAAACTCTTACATGCAAATATACTTGATACAACAAAGTTTCCTTGGCACCAAAGAATATCGAGTGAGGGCTGTAGTCATTTACAAATTCCATTTCAGAGACTCACTTTTAGGGCCATCGCTCATTGTGGTTGCTTCATGCAGGTACAGGTTCCTTGGCTGTATTCACAAATGTGTGGATGACTTTGTCATCTTAAACCTGAATTTGTTTTTTCCGTTTTTTTAAACAGAGACATTATGGCAAATTCTGGGAGCCCTGTGTCAAACTGGAACTTGTGATCGTAAAGTTGCCGGTGAAGATAACCACGGGTCAACCGGGACAAAAAGCTTTCTGTTCTAACTCAGTAATTAAAGGAAATACGATGTTGTTTTTTTTTTCTAGTTTGGATTATTTTGTAAAGAGCATTAGAATTGAGGAAAACTAATATGGTGAGGGAGGTTGCTAACATTTGTGGCGTTTTTATTCAAGAATAGTTCCGCCCTAATCGGAGCCACTTTCTCGCTCTCCAATCAGGGCAGCATTCTTAAACACAATTCAAGTCATACCTCCAAATTATTGGGCTCATATTTTTTTTCTGCATCCCAGGGGGGAACATTCTCACCAAAAATCACTGATAAATGATCAATAAACCTGCAAAGAAGCACAGCCAAAGTTAATTCTCTATAAGGCAAAATTCTTTGCCTTCCTTAACACGAAAAAAAAATTACATTAATGATTCAGTATAATGATTCTAGGTGGCAGAATCAGTCAGCACATTGTCCTTTCACCTCGTGATCCGGGTTCAAATCCTTTGGAAAGTGTCTGCTACTAAACTGTCTTGATCCAATTTCACAGTATAAAAACAAGGACAGAGGAAGATTGCAAAATGCCAGTATATGCAGATATCTCCAGAATGCAGGGACTGAGACACAAGTTTGTACAAAAAGTTCTCCGTTAGCTAAGGTGGAAAATAATTTAGATGTAGTTGTTGCTCATTCGTTGAAAGTTTCCAGTCAGTATGTAGCTCTCATCAACATAACAATCAAATATCAGCCCACATCACAAGAACATTTGACTACAAACCGAAACAAATTGTTCTAGACTTGCTTAGGTCACTAGTGAAACACTGCGTACAGTTTTGGGTACCCTACCTTCAAAAGGATATTGATATCAATTGCCTAAAACTGAAAGGTATCTTTCTTTTAATATTTACCGGGTATTTTCGTGAAACGCTGAGATGAAGTCCATTTGTTCATATTCGGGGTACAGAAACAGTACAGGCCAATTTAAGTTGCCATTTTCATCCAAGTGCACTACGATGCCGTTCTCAGAGTTTATACCATCAAACAACAGTGCCTTTAATACCCTGTCATCTTCCTCATCATCAGAGTTTTGACTAGACAACTCCTGAGGCTGAAATAACTTGATCTTCCTTTCCTACAAGAGACAACAAAGGAAACTAAAGCAAAGCACAGGAAGTATGGAAAATGCTTGCTTGCATCACCTAGCACCAAGGACAAGCTAATCCCTTATCCTCGAAGAATGGCCACCATAAGATATTCACCTATACTCTGGAATGGGGCACCACGTGACAATCATCCATCCCCTGGAGATAGGCCCGTGGGGAGTGCAGAGTAAATACTTTTAAAATAGAGTTCATGAAAAATCATTTTTTACTCCCTAGCAGAGTTTTTTTTTTAAATGTAATGTTCTTTCTGTAAGTCAGTCTCCATATACCATCGCCAAGCCAAGAGACCAGGTTTCTAGAAACGTACCCATCTCCAGTCAGATCGTGAGAAATACTCAACTAATTTGAGTGACATGCCCATTTTCTCCATTATTACACATTCCCCACCTTGATGGCATTCAGTAAAGCCTCTGTTTGCACACGTTCCTTCTTCTCCTTTAACTTTTCCTTCCTTAGATTACGCTCTTCAACACGCTACAAAAAAAATTACATTAATAATTCAGTATGAGACTAGGTGGCATAATCATTCAGAACATTCTCCTTTCAAGTCTTTGACCTCAGTTCCGCTCCTGTTCAAAATGATGGCATTAAAAGCCACCTACTCTCTGCTTGCTGTGAGGGCTTTAAGTACAATGTGTTTGGACAGGCTCAACCCAGCTCCTAGAGATCACAGGATCATAGCACAAACCAGTCTCTGAGATTACAATGCAATGCCAGGCACCATAGTAGTTTATCAGTTGCCACTCTCCACAGCAACAAAGCTCTTCTCCGCCTTGTACAACCACTCTGACCATCACTTCCCTGCAACGTACACACATCATAGTCACAGTTGACTATACCTCCTGTATTCAGTACACACAATGCAATCATTGACTGTACCTCCCACATTCAGTATATAACATGTAGTCATTAACCGTACTTTCTGTTTATCAGCTTTGGCTCTCAGTTCAATGAGTTGCTTCTCTTTGGGTTCAACCTGGAGGCCCTCGTCACACCATGCTATTGCCTTGCTGTAATTTTTCAGTTCAATGTGGCAAAGGACACCTGTCAAAAACCACAATAAAAAGTTAAGACTTCAACCAGTTAATGCCAGTGGAGAACCCAGTTCCCAAAACATTATTCACTAATCAAAAAGTCACAGTGAAACATTAGCTTAGTAACACATTTCTGTTTCATAATATTGTACTACTTTTAATGTTAGATGGTCACCAGAACATGACCTCTGGGGCAAGTATTGATTCTTAGCAGTGCCCCATTAATTATTTATTACAATAAACAGCTGCAAAAAATGGGGGAGGGGCGGGAAGGGAAGGCTCGCGATCAATCAGCACAAACATTGATTCTGCACAATGTTGTTTTGTCTGAACATCTCATTTTTTGACTATAACCTTCTGTTAAGAACAAAAAAATCAAATAGTGGAGCACAACATTGCTAAATTAACAATTGCATATGTGTATCTCAGAGCAGCACAAATTGTTGGGAATTCCAAGATACTGTCATGGAGTTTGAGTTCACTCTGGTGCCCTGCCTTTGGAGTTCCTCATGTCACCTGTGCTGCTGCTGAAATGAAAAGGGAAATATGAAAAAGGAAATTGGAAAAGCACCTCCAAACCTTCTGTGTGGACTTACTCGAAGCTAGGGAAAAGGGAGGAAAAGAACAAAGAGGCTTCATTGCTCCTAGTGGAGTCACAAAACAACTCTAGGAGCAACCAGGGAACAGAGCACCCTTCCCCTTGGAAGGGAGGGGAGGAAAAATAAAACATAGAACTGTTTCTGCAGTCTTACCTCTAATTATTGCTTTCAGATGATTTGGTTTCAGTTTCCGAGCTGCAATAACATCATTTAATGCAGAACGATTATTACCTGGATATCAAATATCAAAGCAGAGAGTAAGAGAAACAATTTTACTTTTCTGTTCAACATTTATATAGTGCCTTTAATGTAGTAAAACGTCCCAGGGCGCTTCAGAGAAGCGTTATCAAACAAAATTTCATCACATTTTCATTTCCGCACCAAACAGTTGGCTTTACTTGAGTGCAATGGCAAGTGGAAGAAAACACCACTTTACTATAGATACCATTTTTTTTCTTTCTTGAGTTATGGCCTATAACTGTTTTTCAAGACTTGATCTGGATGGTAGTGCTACGGTAACACTTTTAAAATGAATATCGTGCCTTACCTCAGAACCAACCCAACTATATATTGTGACATTTCTATTAAACACACCAGCCGTCCTTACGGCCCCCAAGTAAGATTACTGGTTTTATGAAGAAAAAGGGGCTGAAGGGATATGGGAACAGAGTGAGTAAATGTTCTTAGAACTATTTGCTTGCATTGAGGTAAACGCCAACACAGACTGGTTGGGCTGAATGGCCTGTTTCGGTGTTGTAACTTCTATGTATTTCTATGGTTTTAATACCAGTGGTGAATTGTGATTACTTTTATATTGTAAACTCCAATCCATAAGGAATAGGATTCAGGCAGCCCCAAACTCAATTCACTTAAGATGCTTACATCTAAGAGACACACAACTTTTATCCCATTGTTCTGACCTAGATTCAATCCTAAATCCTCGATACTGATTTTCTAAAGAATCACAACACCAAACTCCACCCCATTTCCACAATCTTAGAGCTGACAAGTACCAACTAGCCATACCCAAGTAAAATTGTGCTGCAGCTCTGTTCGTATGGAGTATGGCATTCAACTCGGAGTCACTGCATTTCCTCTTCAGCCCCTCTGTATAGGAGATGATAGCTTTCTTATAATTCTTTTCCTTGAAGTAATGATTCCCTTCATTCTTGTATGTTTTTGCAAGCTCTGGAAAATGTCATTTAAAAAAAAGTGTAAATCTATAAATATTTTGCAATTACCATCCAACCTGTTTTTTTAAAAATCTGGCTCATCATTTAATCTTGCATGGAGGCCCATAAGGGTTTTCAAAAGGAGTTAATTTGTAAATTGGTGGTTTGCAGCATTACACTGGGAGAGGTAGACTTAAGATTCTCCCCAGTGATTTCCCCATAAACAATCAGTTTCAGTGATTCCAACATTGACTACATCAAGGAATAAAACTTCATTTAAAAGTTTAATTAGTAATAATTTCACAAGAGTATCTTTTTTCTTTGTAATCTTGTGAAAATAAACATCGAATCCGGCTAAAAGACTGCAGTTTAGAGAATTCATCACATTACCAGCTATCAGTTTTACACACGATAACACTGAATACCCTGCCAATAACAGAAAATTACATTCCTTGAACTACACCATTTTCTCTGATGAAGGAATCTGAGTGGAGACAGTCAGTTGTGGGCAAAATGAAAATTTGCAATTTAGAGGGGGTTTTGCTTTAAATGTTTTTGCTTGAAGTTAATTCCAGTACCTTCTGGAGATTGATCCTCATCATACAATATTGTCTGGATGCAAGCAAGTTCTGGATGCTCCAAAGGATCAAGTTCTTCTGGTGCCTTTTTCATAAAGATTGGAATCTTGTCAAACTCCTAGACAGGAAAAGCAAATAAGCATATGGTCAGCATGAACTGACCCCTTTCCACCTCAGTTTGTTGCCATTGATTTATTTCTTTGGCTCCTGGTTGCTTCCTGGCAACATAAGACTAGAGGGGGGAAATGTCTCTCCTTTAATGATCTGATAAAGTGCTGGACTATAACTTGGTGTTGTAAAATTGTTTACAATTGATAAAGTGAGGTTTCTTCCTCAAGACAAAGGCAGACTTTTTGTCCTGCATCAACAATGGAAAATTTCTGTAATTTATATTACATTGTTTTGAAATAACTTGATTTAACCAAAATTTAAAATGGACATTCTCTGGTGTAATGAATTGGATAGCCAGGAGGTGAAGGATAGAATACAAGAGCCTGGTCTTCAGTTGCTTCCAAGCCTTTATTCACAGAGCTCCACATTACCCACCGTGCATCCCCTAGATAAGCTCTCATTTAAATGGATACAAGAGCGTCCCCAATTGATACGCACCACCTGAATACAATTAACACTAATTGATATAAATCGTATGGATACAATTAACATCTGGCAAGTCTACAGTGGACCGAAGACATTGGCTTTGGTTGTCCTGATGTTTAACTGGAAGAAATTGTGTCTCATTCAAGACTGGATGTCAGACAAGCTGTCTGACAACAGAGAGACAATGGAGGGGACGTGAGGTGGAGAGGTAAAACTAGGTGTTGTCAGCATACATGTCAAAGCTGACCCCATGTCAGCGGATGATGTCACCAAATGGTAGCATGCAGATGGAGTAAGAGTAGGGGGGCAAATATAGATCCTTGGGGGGACTCCAGAGGTAACGGTCCGGGACAGGAAGAGATACCAATGCTGGAGATGTTCCGGCTACAATTATATAGGCGAAAGTGGGGCCAAGAGTGGGACCAAGCAAGGGCAGTGCCACTCAGGTGCGGTATGGAAGGAGGACAGTGTGGTCCACCATTTAAAAAGGCTGCTGAAAGGTCATGAGAACACGGAGAGAAAATGCACAATGGTAAAAGTCAAAGACGATGTCATTTGTGACATTGATTCAGTGCTGTAACAGAGATGGAAAACTGATTGAGGAGATTCAAACATGGAGTAGCAGGAAAGATGGGCATGGATTTCAGAGGTGACAATAAGTTCAGACTTATTTTGGAGAGGAATGGGTGGTTGGAGACGAGGCAGTCATTTGCAAGGACAGAGGGGTTAAGGGTAGGTTTTCGGAGGGGGGGTGGGGGGGGGAACGTTGACGGTGGTTTTGAAAGGGAGGGGGAAACAATACTTGAGCACAGGGAACCATTTACAATGTCAGCTAGCATGGGGGCAAGGAAAGAAAGTTAGATGGTCAGCAGTTTAGTGGGAATGGGGTCACAGAAACAGGATGTGGGTCCGGTATAAGTGGTAGCACCTCGTCTCTGAGTCAGAAGGTTGAGGGTTCAAATCCCATTCCAGGGACTTGAGCTCAAAATCTAGGCTGACAATCCAGTGCAGTAACCAGGGAGTGCTGCACTGTCAGAGGTGCCTTCTTTTGGATGAGACATTAAACCGAGGCCCCGTCTGTCCTATCAGGTGGATGTAAAAGGTCGCATGGCACTATTTCAAAGAAGAGCATGGGCGTTCTCCTTTGAGTCCTGGCCAATATTTATCCCTCAACCAACAACTAAAAACAGATGATCTGGTCATTATCACCTTGCTGTTTGTGGGACCTTGCTGGGCGCGAATTGGCTGTAAAGCGTTTTGGGACATCCTGAGGTGGTGCTATATATAAATGCATGTCTTTCTTTCTTTTTACATGGAGAAGGTGAGCTCAGGGAAAGCATGATGGGAGATAGGAGAGAAGCTAGAGAATGACGTGGGTTCAGGGATAGGACAAGGGGGGGATGGGTACGGGAAGCAACAGAGGATGTTGAACAATGATCCCAGACTTAGTAACGAAGTCGTCCATGAGTTGCTCAGACTTGTTGGAGGTGAGGGGACGGGAGAGGGATTTGAGGGGGAATGGGAGGGGGATTTGAGGGGACACTTGGCATTGGAGAAAAGAAATGGGGGGGGGTGTTCTTTGCTCTCCAGGATGATCCTGGATCAATGGGCAGTTTTGGCAGAGGTCGTTGAAGCCTGATAACACGATATGGGCCAGCCAGATCTGGTGATAGTATCTGGCGCACGAGTTTGGCATTCTATCAAGTCTGCACCCCTTGGACTTGAGGGAACGTAGATGAGAAGGAGTAAAGGTTTTATTGGAGACAAGGTCATCAAAGGTGGAGGTGAAGGAATGGATGAACAGTTCAACGGCTACAGAAGTACTGTGGCGATTGGAAGGCCCAAGGCTAGCTAGCAGCTGGCAGTTGTAAGTGTTTTAAGAATACATGGGCATCCTCTACAAAATAATAAGGCTTCAAAATTGAAATTATGTTTAAGATTTGCAGGAGTAACATTCCTGCAATTAACAACATTAACAAGTCAAAGAAAACATCACAGGCTCCTACCCAAGAATGGATAAGAAGTGAAGCTCCCAGCATCTGAACAATCAGCTCAGAGGTGCCCACCCTTCCCCCGTTGAATGATGTAACTAATGTCACATTTCAGCTTTCAAATCTTGAAGAAACAATCACCTGAACTCAATTATAATCCACCACCCCCTCCACTCCAAGGGGATGGGTGCAATTGGTTCAGTTAGTAGGATTTTCACTCTGGATTAGAAAATTGTGGGTGTGAGTTGCACATCAAGACTTGAATGCAGAAACCAGGTTGAAATTCCAGTGCAGGATTGAGGGAAGGCTACATTGTTGGAGGGGCTGTTCTTAAATGAGACATTAAACTAAGGGCCTGTCTACTAGTCAAGCGAACATTAAAGATCCCATGGCATTATTCGAAGATCAGAGTTCTGACCAACATCGTTCCTCAACTATAAGGATATAAGGAATAGCAGGAGTAGGCCATTCGGCCCCTCGAGCCTGTTCCGACATTCAATAAGATCATGGCTGATCTTTAACCTCAACTCCACTTTCCCACCCGATCCCCATGTCCCTCAATTCCCTTACGAATCCAAAAATCTATCTATCTCAGCCTTGTTAAGTTACACTCAGTCCCTTCATCTAGGTCATTAATATAGATTGTAAATAGCTGAGGCCCAAGCACTGATCCTTGCAATACCCCACCAGTAACAGCCTGCCAACCTGAAAATGACCCGTTTATTCCTACTCTCTGTTTTCTGTCCATTAACCAATCCTCTATCCATGCCAATATATAACCCCCCAACCCCACGAGCCCTTATCTTGTGTAACAACCTTTCGTGTGGCACTTTATCGTGGATAACACGTTCAGTGAGGTGGTCACACCGCAGGTAAAGATTACGCAGGCAGAAAGGAAATGGGTGACTGCCAGGCAGAGTAAAAGGACTAGGCAGGTAGAGCAGGAGTCCCCTGGGGCCATCTCCCTATCAAACAGATATTCTGCTTTAGATACTGTTGGGGGAGATGGCTTATCAAGAGCCAAGTTCGTGGCACCACGGGTGGATCTGCTGCACAGGAGGGGAGGAAGAAGAGTGGCAGGGCTATAGTGATAGGGGATTCAATTGTAAGGGGAACATATAGGCGATTCTGGGGCTGCAAACGTGACTCCAGGATGGTATGTTGCCTCCCTGGTGCTAGGGTCAAGGATGTCACGGAGCGGCTGCAGGACATTCTGGAGGGGGAGGGTGAACTGCCAGTAGTCGTGGTCCATATCGGTACCAACGACATAGGTTAAAAAAAGGGATGAGGTCCTGCAAGGTGAATTTAAGGAGTTAGGAGATAAATTAAAAAGCAGGACTTCAAAGGTAGTGATCTCAGGATTACTACCAGTGCCACGTGCTAGTGAGTATATGAACAGGAGAATAGACCAGGTGAATGCGTGGCTGCAGGGATAGTGTAGGAGGGAGGGATTTAGATTCCTGGGACATTGGGACCGGTTCTGGGGAAGGTGGGACCTGTACAAGCGGGGCGGGTTACAGCCGGGCAGGACCGGGACCTATGTCCTCGCGGGGGTGTTTGTTACTGCTGTTGGGGAAGGTTTAAACTAGAGTGGCAGGGGGATGGGAACCTGAGCAGGGAGACAGAGGAAGGGGAAACAAGAATAGAAACAAAAGACAGAAAGGGAAGGAGCAATAGTGGAAGGCAGAGAAAACAAGGGTGAAAAACAAATAGGGCTATAGTGCAAAATAAAACTAAGATGACTTGCAATCTTAAAAAGACAAGTCTAAAGGCATTGTGTCTTAATGCACGGAGCATTCGCAATAAGGTAGATGAACTAACAGCGCCAATAGATATTAACGGTTACGATATAGTTGTGATTACGGAGACATAGCTGCATGGTGACCAAGGATGGGAACTGAACATCCAGGGGTATTCAATATTTAGGAAGGACAGGCAAAAAGGGAAAGGAGGTGGGGTAGCGCTGCTAGTAAAGGAGGAAATCAATGCAATAGTGAGGAAGGATATTGGCTTGGAAAATCACGATGTGGAATCTGTATGGGTGGAGCTAAGAAACACCAAGGGGCAGAAAACGTTGGTGGGGGTTGTCTATAGGCCCCCAAACAGTAGTGGAGATGTAGGGGAGGGCATTAAACAGGAAATTAGAGACAAATGCAAGAAGGGTACAACTATAATCATGGGTGACTTTAATCTACATATAAATTGGTCAAACCAAATTAGCAATAAAACTGTGGGGAGGGGGGAATTCCTGGAGTGTGTATGCGATGGTTTTCTAGACCAATACGTTGAGGAACCAACTAGAGAACAGGTGATCCTAGACTGGGTATTGTGCAATGAGAAAGGATTAATTAACAATCTTGTTGTGTGGGGTCCCTTAGGGAAGAGTGACCATAACATGATAGAAATCCTCATTAAGATGGAGAGTGAAGTAGTTGAATCCAAAACTAGGGTCCTGAATCTAAATAAAGGAAGTTACGAAAGTATGAGGTGCCAGTTGGCTATGCTAGATTGGGGAACTTTACTAAAAGGGATGACAGTGGATAGGCAATGGCTAATATTTAAAGAACATGTGCAGGAATTACAACAATTATTCATTCCTCTCTGGCGCAAAAATAAAACAGGAAAGGTGGCTCAACTGTGCCTTACAAAAGAAATTAGGGATAGTATTAGATCCAAAGAGGAGACATATAAAATTGCCAGAAAAAGCAGCAAGCCTGAGGATTGGGAGTAGTTCAGAATTCAGCAAAGGAGGACAAAGAGATTGATTAAGAGGGGAAAAAATAGAGTATGAAAGTAAACTAGCAGGGAACATAAAAACTGACTGTAAAAGCTTCTATAAATATGTCAAGAGAAAAAGATTAGTGAAGACAAATGTAGGTCCCTTACAGTCAGAAATGGGGGAAATTATAATGGGGAACAAAGAAATGGCAGAACAATTAAACACATACTTTGCTTCTGTCTTCACAAAGGAGGACACAAATAACCTCCCAGAAATGTTAGGGAACCAAGGGTCTAGTGAGATGGAAGAACTGAAGGAAACCAGTATTAGTAAAAAAAAATAGTGCTAGGATAATTAATGGGGCTAAAGGCTGACAAATCCCCAGGGCCTGATAATCTACATCCCAGAGTACTAAAGGAAGTGGCCCTGGAAATAGTGGATGCATTGGTGATCATCTTCCAAAATTCTATAAACTCCGGAACACTTCCTACAGATTGGAGGGTCGCAAATGTAACCCCACTATTTAAAAAAGGAGGGAGAGAAAAAACAGGGAATTACAGACCCGTTAGCTTAACATCAGTAGTGGGGGAAATGCTAGAGTCTATTATAAAAGATGTGATATCAGAACACTTGGAGGGCATTAACGGGATTGGACAAAGTCAGCATGGGTTTATGAAAGGGAAATCATGCTTAACAAATCTACTGGAGTTTTTTTGAGGATGTAACTAGTAGAATAGATAGGGGCAAACCAGTGGATGTGGTGTACTTGGATTTTCAGAAGGCTTTTAATAAGGTCCCACACAAGTGGTTAGTGTGCCAAAATTAAAGCACATGGGATTGGGGGGAATATACTAGCATGGATTGAGAATTGGTTGACAGACAGGAAACAGAGAGTAGGAATAAACAGGTCTTTTTCCGGGTGGCAGGCAGTGACTAGTGGGGTACCACAGGGATCAGTGCTTGGGCCCCAGCTATTCACAATATATATCAATGATTTGGATGAGGGAACTAAATGTAACATTTCCAAGTCTGCAGACGACACAAAGCTGGGGTGGAATGTGAGCTGTGAGTAGGATGCAAAGAGGCTCCAATGTGATTTAGACAAGTTGGGTGAGTGGGCAAGAACATGGCAGATACAGTATAACATGGATAAATGTGAGGTTATCCATTTTGGTTGTTAGAACAGAAAGGCAATTATCTGAATGGTGATAGATTGGGAAAAGGGGAGGTGCAACGAGACCTGGGTGTCCTTGTACACCAGTCGCTGAAAGCGAGCATTCAGGTGCATCAAGCTGTTAGGAAGGCAAATGGTATGTTGGCCTTCATTGCAAGAGGATTTGACTACAGGAGTAGGGATGTCTTACTGCAGTTATACAGGGTCTTGGTGAGACCACATCTGGAATATTGTGTACAGTTTTGGTCTCCTTATCTGAGGAAGGATGTCTTTGCCATGGAGGGAGTGCAACAAAGGTTTACCAGACTGATTCCTGGGATGGCAGGACTGACGTATGAGGAGAGATTGGGTCGACTAGACCTATATTCTCTAGAGTTTAGACGAATGAGAGGTGATCTCATCGAAACATATAAAATTCTAACGGGATTAGACAGACTAGATGCAGGGAGGATGTTCCCGATGGCTGGGGAGTCCAGAACCAGGGGTCACAGTCTTAGGATACAGGGTATGCCATTTAGAACCGAGATGAGGAGAAATTTCTTCACTCAGAGGGTGGTGAACCTGTGGAATTCTCTACCACAGAAGGCAGCGAAGGCCAAGTCATTAGATGTAGTCAAGATGGAGACAGATATATTTCTTAATGCTAAAGGGATCAAGGGATATGGGCAAAAAGTGGGAACAGGGTACTGAGTTAGACGATCAGCCATGATCATTTTGAATGGCGGAGCAGGCCCGAAGGGCTGAATGGCCTACTCTTACTCCTATTTTCTATGTTTCTATGTTTATCGAATGCCTTTTGAAAATCCAAATATACTAAATCCACTGGTTCCTCTTTATCTACCCTGCTAGTTATATCCTCAAAAAACTAATAGATTTGTCAAACACGATTTCCCTTTCATAAAACCCTGTTGACTCTGCCTAATCATATTTTCTAAATGCCCTGTTACCAGGTCCTTAATAATGGATTCCAGCATTTTCCCAATGACTGATGTCAGGCTAACTGGCCTGTAGTTCCCTGTTTTCTATCTCCCTCCTTTCATGAGGGAGATAGAAAATTTGCTATATACCACATTTGCTATATACCAAAAAAATGTAATCTCGTTGTTTGTGGAATGTTGCTGCCCTAGAATAGCTGCAAAATTTGCATACATCATAAAAGTCACTATACTCCAAAAGTAATTCATTATGTGATTCAAATACATGCTAAAATATTACATTTTTTATGCCAATGGCTGCTTTGATCCAGTGCACTGGAGGTAGTAAATTTAGCCAACTGACCACAATTTTGACCCTTGACCTCAAATCCTCAATATATACACCCAGTACACAAACTCATAGTAAAAGCTGGCAGCTATTACTCTGAAATCTAATTGGAATGGGATGCCACATAGACTTGCTCAGTTACTGCAACTCAATAAACATGGCAAGATGATCACCTTACACCAGTACAGTATTTAAAGCGGCAGATAAGCTCAGTTGGTAGCACTCCTGCCTCTAAGTCAGAAATTGTGGGCTCAAGGCCCACTTGAGTACATAATCTACGTTAACCAGCACATCACCAATGAAGTACGGCATTGTCAGCAGTGCTATATTTTGCACAAGATATTAAACATAGGTTCTGCCTATTCAGGTGGATATAAAAGATCACATGACCTTATTCAAAGAGCAGAGAGTTCTCCCAGTGACATGGCCAACATTCTTCCCTTAACCAACACCACCAAAAACAGATTATCTGGTCATTCTTTTGCTGTTTGTGGGGTCATTGCTGTGGGCAGATTAGCTGCTATGTTTCCTACATGATAATAAGTCACTGAAGTTCAAAAGTAATTAACTGGTTGTAACTTCTGCAAGGTCCTTAGGTTGCGATATAAAGCACTATACAAGTTTTTTTTTAGTTTTAGCAACATAACCGTCCAAGGAACACAAAATTCCTACTTCCTTTGGCAATGTTTCTTCAACATTCTCCTCTAGCCTCCCTTTCCTTGTGGCTCCATTGACCACAGTCACCCCCTTGCAAATCAGGCATTATTCATGTGTGAGCCTTGGCAAGTGTTAGCTTGTTAGTCAACCCAGGCAGGGAGGGGTACTGATTGATTCTCTCCTTAATTCCACAAAAGCACACTTTTTAGTTTGTTGGATAGTATCAGGAGAAGGAACCCGAGACAGTTTCCCCCTTTTCTAAACCAGGGACTCAAACCAATTGCAGCATTTCTACAATTGGCCCAGCTGAGATTAGCAACCTCATAGTCAGAACAGACATCAAACCTGGGAACAGCAAGAAGATTCTTATCTAAAAACAGAAAATGCTGATAATACTCAGCAGGTCAGGCAGCATCTGCGGAGAAAGAAACAGAGTTAACGTTTCAGGTCGATGACTTTTCATCAGGACTGGAAGAAGCTGAAGATTTAACAATACTTAAGCAAGTACAGAATCAGGGAAAGAGGCGGGTGGGGGGGGGGGGAAGAGGATGAAAAAACAAAAGGGAAGGTCTGTGATAGGGTGGTGAGCAGGAGTGATGATGCAAGGCAAGGAGGGTGGTAATGGGACAAGTAAAGAAACAAAAGATGGGTCTAGAGGAGCTGTAAATGGCAACAGCAGAACCATTACCAGCACCTGCTGTCCGAAAAAATGGGAGCAATGGTTATGATCGGAAGTTATTGAAATCATTGTTGAGTCCCGAAGGTTGTAAAGTGCCCAATCGAAAGATGAGGTGCTGTTCCTCGAGCTTCATTGGAACAGTGTAGGAAGCCAAAGTCAGAGAGGTCAGAGAGGTCAGAGTGGGAGTGGGACGGAGAATTAAAATGGGAAGCGACCGGAAGCTCAGGGTTATGCTTGCGGACAGAGCGGAGGTGTTCCGCAAAGCGAACACCCAATCTGCATTTGGTCTCCCCAATGTAGAGGAGGCCGCATTGTGAGCAGCGAATACAGTGTACTAAATTGAAAGAAGTACAAGTAAATCGCTGTTTAACCTGAATGGAGCGTTTGGGGGTCTAGATGGTGGGAAGGGAGGAGGTGAAGGGGCAGGTGTTGCATCTCCTGCGCTCGCACGGGAAGGTGCCGTGGGGAGGAGAGCTTCCCACTGCACCTTTTATTTCTTTACTTGTCCCATTACCACCCTCCTTACCTTGCACCATCATCCCTTTTGTCATTTAATCATTCCTGCCCTCCACCCTATCAGAGACCTTAAAAACTGTTAAATCTTCAATTTCTTCCAGTTTTGACAAAAGGTCATCAACCTGAAACATTAACTCTGTTTCTTTCCACACAGATGCTGCCTGACATGATTTCCAGCATTTTCTGTTTTTATTTCAGATTTCCAGCATCTGCAATATTTTGCTTTTGATGAAGATTCTTATGCAGTATTTGCTGCCAGCAGTGTCACTAAATTCAGGGGGGGAAACTGGCTCATCATTATCTTAACAAATGGAAGCTTGATATTATGATAGAAATCTAATTTGTATTTATGTAGTCCCTTATCATCTTCTCAGAATATCCCAAAGTACTTTACAACCAATGAATTTCTTTTGAAGTGCAGTCACCTATTGTTATATTGAGTGCAAGGACTAATGCATCATTATCACTGCTGATAGAAGGACAGAATCTATCTGGATAAATGTGCAACACTGCACGTCTGTGAGCTTCCAGTCGGTTGCAAATCGTGGCAACATTTAATCAGAAAGAGGATTCTGTAACAAGGGCTGGCTGAGCCAGTGGCACTGAAATCGCCTACCCATCAGAACGGAATGTTATAGAGCATGGACATTTAAAAAAATTGTAACAGGTAACTCCTGTTCTGAAATAAAACCAGAAAATGCTGGAGAAGCTCAGCAAGTGAGGCAGCATATGTGGAGAAAGAAACAGAATCTGTGGAGAAAGAAACAGAGTTAACGTTTCAGGACGAAGACGTTTCGCCAGAACTGGAAGATGTTAAAGATTTAAAGTTTTTAAGCAATTCATAGCCAGGGAAAAGCGGGGGGGAGGAAGGGGAAGAGGAGGAAAAGAACAAAAGGGTAGGTCTGTGATAGGATAGAGGGCAAAAGTGATTAAATGACAAAAGGGATGATGGTCCAAGGCAAGGAGGGTGGTAATGGGACAGGTAAGGAAACAAAAGATGGGTCTGGAAAAGCTATAAATGTCAACAGCAGAACCATTAGCAGCACCTGCTGTCCAGAAAAATGGGGAGATGCCGGTGATGGACTGGGGTGGACAAATGTAAGGAGTCTTACAACACCAGGTTATAGTCCAACAGCTTTATTTAAAATCCCAAGCTTTCGGAGGCTTCCTCCTTCGTCAGGTGAGTGTGGGATTCCATAAAGGTACAGTATATATAGTCAGAGAACAATGCCTGGTGATTACAGATAATCTTTCCAACTGCCCGTTATCAAGGCAATCAAAGGAGTTGAATAGTGTTCAGACAGAGAGACATTACATATAAGACTACTGAATACACAAATGGTGAGAGAACAAAGACAGCGAGAGAGAGAAACATCCGAAAGGCAGAGAGAGAGAATGACCAGTATTAAAAACAGATAACTTTTTTCCCCTGGTGGGGTAACGTGTAGCGTGACATGAATCCAAGATCCCGGTTGAGGCCGTCCTCATGGGTGCGGAACTTGGCTATCAATTTCTGCTCGATGATTTTGCGTTGTCGTGTGTCTCGAAGACCGCCTTGGAGAACGCTTACCCGAAGATCGGAGGCTGAATGTCCTTGACTGCTGAAGTGTTCCCCGACTGGGAGGGAACCCTCCTGTCTGACGATTGTTGCGCGAGATCATGCAGACACTGCGACAACGGATGAACGGACACCGCACAACAATCGCCAGACAGGAGGGTTCCCTCCCAGTCAGGGAACACTTCAGCAGTCAAGGACATTCAGCCTCCGATCTTCGGGTAAGCGTTCTCCAAGGCGGCCTTCGAGACACACGACAACGCAAAATCGTCGAGCAGGAATTGATATAGCCAAGTTCCGCACCCATGAGGACGGCCTCAACCGGGATCTTGGATTCATGTCACGCTACATGTAACCCCACCAGCGAAAAAAAAAGTTATCTGTTTTTAATACAACTGGTCATTCTCTCTCTTTCTCTGCCTTTCGGATGTTTCTCTCTCTCGCTGTCTTTGTGCTCTGACTGTTTGTGTATTCAGTAGTCTTGTATGTAACGTTTCTCTGTCTGAACACTATTCAACTCCTTTGATTGCCTTGATAACGGGCAGTTGGAAAGATTATCTGTAATCACCAGGCATTGTTCTCTGACTATATATACTGTACCTTTATGGAATCCCACACTCACCTGACGAAGGAGGAAGCCTCCGAAAGCTTGGGATTTTAAATAAAGCTGTTGGACTATAACCTGGTGTTGTAAGACTCCTTAGAAAAATGGGAGCAGTGGTTATGATCTGAAGTTATTGAAATCAATGTTGAGTCCGGAAGGTTATAAAGTGCCTAAATGAAAGATGAGGTGCTGTTTCTTGAGCTTACGTTGAACTTCATTGGAACAGTGTAAGAGGCCGAGGACAGAGATCAAAGTGGGAGTGGGACAGGGAATTAAAACGGCAAGTCAGAGTCATGCTTGCGGACAGAGCGGAGGTGTTCAGCAAAGCGGTCACCCAATCTGCGTTTGGTCTCCCCAGTGTAGAGACCACATTGTGAGCAGCGAATACAGTATACTAAATTGAAAAAGTACAAGTAAAACCGCTGTTTCACCTGGAAGGAGTGTTTGGGGTCCTGGACAGTGGGAGGTGAAGGGGCAGGTGTTGCATCTCCTGCACTCGCACAGGAAGGTGCTGTGGGGAGGAAAGCAGGTGTTGGGGCTGATGGAAGAATGGATCAGGGTGATGCGGAGGGAACCGTCCCTTCGGAATGCTGAAAGGGAAGGGGAAGGGAAGATGTGTTTGGTGGTGGGATCGCGCTGGAGGTGGCAGAAATGGAGGAGGATGATACGTTGAATGTGGAGGCTGGAGGGGTGGAAGGTGAGGACAAGAGGGACCCTATCATGGTTCTGGAAGGGAAGGGAAGGGGTGAGGGTAAGTACAAGTACTTTACAGCGATTTATTTGTACTTCTTTCAATTTAGTATACTGTATTCGGTGTTCACAATGTGGTCTCCTCTACACTGGGGAGACCAAATGCAGATTGGGTGATCGCTTTGCTGAACACCTCCGTTCTGTCCGCAAGTGCGACCCTGATCTGCCGGTCGTTTGCCATTTTAATTCCCTGTCCCACTCTAATCTCTCTGTGTTCGGCCTCCTACACTGTTCCAATGAAGCTCAACATAAGCTCAAGGAACAGCACCTCATCTTTCGATTGGGCACTTTACAACCTTCCGGACTCGACATTGATTTCAATAACTTCATCACCACTGCTCCCATTTTTTCCGTCAGCTAGTGCTGGTAATGGTTCTGCTGTTGCCATTTACAACTACTCCTGATCAATCTTTTGTTTCTTAACTTGTCCCATTACCACCTTCCTTGCCTTGCACCATCATCCCTTTTGCCCTCTACCCTATCACAGACCTTCCCTTTTGTTCTTTCCTCCCCACCCCCAGGCTCTGTACTTGCTTGAAAACTTTAACTCTTTAACATCTTCCAGTTCCGACGAAAGGACTTCGGCCTTGAAACGTTAACCCTGTTTCTTTCTCCACAGATGCTGCCTCACTTGCTGAGCTTCTCCAGCATTTTCGGGTTTTATTTCAGATCTCCAGCATCCGCAGTATTTTGCTTTTGAACTTCTGATCTGATCCTGAGGTAGCTAATCTCAGCCGGGCCATCCTCAGCAAGCGCCCAATGTTACGAGCCATCGTTCAGTTAGCTTTGCAATAAGAGTTTGTTAATCCTCGTGTGCCAGTATCCCTAGGCAACGTATTTATCGCATGTTTTTCCCAAAGTTGCGAACTGAGGAAACTAACATTTGCAAACATCCCCCTCCCCCTCATTTTCTAACCAGTTCTCCAAATCCCACCTCCTCCCAGTTATCCTCGTTGAAGCCCGCTTTGTACTTCTGCTTCTTGAACTGTTCGATGAATGCATCCATGCCATCGTCCTCCCCCGGGGGTGTACCGGACGCCATGGTACCCGCTCCAGAGGACTCGCCTCACAAGCTCAAAAAACGCGCCGTGTCCAGAACCGATACTCTGGGCGACTCGCTACATTCAGCGACACGTGCTTCCGGCTCCACCGCCGCAAATTGTCCCCATGGTCCCGAGAACCGTTCCGCCCGAACACAACACTCACAACAGGAAGAGCTGGGCTGTTTACTCTCTGTTTAAAGAGCAGTGGAATCTGCAGCACTCAAAGCTGGAAAAATAATGGATCAAGACATTAAAAGGGGTGAGAGGTCTGACTCTGTTTATACACAGTGTGATGACAATGAGCAGAGTTACACTGAAATCTCCAACGTATCCCCATCAGGAATATTGTATTATTAGAGCAAAAAAATCTAACTGTTATACAGTAAAATATAGAAATGATTAATTAAGTAATGTATCGAAGTATAATGTTAAAATAATTATTATAAATTAATTGGAGGTAAGTATGGCTTAATAGGTACGTAAATTAATATATATCCATGAATATAAAAAGTATATTTTTTTTATATAGCCAGCACGGATTTGTTAAAGGCAAATCGTGTTTAACTAACTTGATTGAGTTTTCTGATGAGGTAACAGAGAGGGTTGATGAGGGTAGTGCGGTTGATGTGTATATGGACTTCCAAAAAGCGTTCGATAAAGTGCGACATAATAGCAAAATTGAAGCCCATGGAATAAAAGGGGCAGTGGCAGCGGCAGCATGAATACGAAATTAGTTAAATGACAGGAAACAGAGTAATGGTGAAACAGTTGTTTTTCGGACTGGAGGGAGGTATACAACGGTGTACCCCAGGTACTAGGACCACTGCTTTTCTTGATATATATTAATGACTTGGACTTGGGTATACAGGGCACAATTTCAAAATTTGTAGATGACATGAAACTTGGAAGTGTAGTGAACAGTGAGGAGGATAGTGATAGACTTCAAGAAGATGTAGAAGGCTGGTGGAATGGGCAAACACATGGCAGATGAAATTTAATGCAGAGAATTGCGAAGAGATGCATGTTGGTTGGAGGAATGAGGAGAGGCAATATAAACTTAACAGTACAATTCTAAAGGGGGTGCAGGAACAGAGAGACCTGGGGGTATATGCGCACAAATCTTTGCAGGTGGCAGGGCAGGTTGAGAAAGTGGTTAAAAAAGCATAAGAACATAAGAAATAGGAGCAGGAGTAGGCCATACAACCCCTCGAGCCTGCTCCGCCATTCAATCAGATCATGGCTGATCTTCAACCTCAGCTCTACTTTCCTGCCTGATCC
Organism: Heptranchias perlo; assembly: GCF_035084215.1. NCBI lineage: Eukaryota > Metazoa > Chordata > Chondrichthyes > Hexanchiformes > Hexanchidae > Heptranchias > Heptranchias perlo. The sequence goes on from NC_090333.1 coordinate 26,824,640, forward strand.
CCAAATCCCTTGATTCCTCTAGAGTCCAAAAATCTATCTATCTCAGCCTTGAATATACTCAAAGACTCAGCATCCACAGCCCCCTGGGGCACAGAATTCCAAAGATTCACAACCCTCTGAGTGAAGAAATTCCTCCTCAGCTCAGTCTTAAATGGCTGACCCCTTATCCTGTGACTATGGCCCCTAGTTCTAGACTCTCCTGCCAGGGGAAACAACCTCAGTATCTACCCTGTCAGCATACGGGATCCTGGGCTTTATAAATAGAGGCATAGAGTACAAAAGCAAGGAAGTTATGCTGAACCTTTATAAAACACTGGATTGGCCACAACTGATGTATTGTGTCCAATTCTGGGCACCGTACTTTAGGAAGGATGTGAAGTCCTTAGAGAGGTTGCAGAAAAAGATTTACTAGAATGGTTCCAGGGATGAGGGACTTCAGTTACGTGGATAGACTGGAGAAGCTGGGGTTGTTCTCCTTAGAGCAGAGAAGGTTGAGAGGAGGTTTCATAGAAATGTTCAAAATCATGAAGGGTTTGGATAAATAAAAAGAAACTGTTCCCATTGGTGAAAGGGTCGAGAACCTGAGGACACAGATTTAAGGTGATCGGCAAAAGAACCAAAGGCATCATTAAGCAAAACTTTGTTACGCAGCGAGTAGTTATGATCTGCAATGCACTGCCTGAAAGGGTGGTGGAAGCAGATTCAATCGTGGCTTTCAAAAAGGAATTGGATAAATACTTGAAGGGAAAAAATTGCAGGGCCAAGGGGAAAAAGCGGGGGAATGGGACTAACTGGATTGCTCTTACAGAGAGCCGGTACAGGCTCGACGGGCCGAATGGCCTCCTTCTGTGCTGTAACCATTCTATGATTCTATAAGTCACTGGGCCCTGATGTTGAAGGAAGTCAGAGGAGATTGTTGACAATTTTTCAGTTCTCCTTAGATATGCAAATTGAGTCTTAAGTCTGGAGAGTAGCCACCGTATCACCTCTGTTTATTGACCTGTCAGGATGACATGGGGTGGCCCTGTAAAGTGGGACACGTCCACACAACCCGCCCCCCCACCACCTTTCTCTTGAGGGGCTTACATTTTTTTAAAAAAGCATAGGGTCTTTTTTTCCAATAAAAATCGGCGCTCCTGGCAATAAATCCATTAGTTGTGGCTCATAGAGAAGAAAAACAGGGTGTGAGGGCAGGGAGATAACTGAACCAAGGTAGGGAAGGAGGGGGAATCGGGCAGAGAGAGGAGAGGGGCACTGGCAACAGGGTGAGGGGGGAAGAGAAGAGAGAATAGGATGGCGGGAAGGAAGGAGGGGAGGAAAAAAGCAGAGAAGGGAAGGTGCAAGGTGGATGGAAGGGGAGGGGAGAGAGGGCGGGAGGAGAGAGGGCGGGAGGAGAGAAGCCATTATTACCTAGATAACCTTTTAAAAATGTTACTGACCCGATAGCATGCTTTGAAAAAAATATAATTCTAAGGAACTAGGTGATATAGGTGATTGACACTTCCACTTCTGACTTTTCTTACATTTCACAATATACTCTATTTCATAAAATTTAAGGATACACTCAGTTCAATGTAAATACGTAATTACAATTCAAAATACAATACGGATCGTATACACTCCGATCTCGTCATTACATTTCAAAACACAGTACATATCTTATAATACATTCTGTACAATACAAAGTAGGATGGCCTTACATGATGGCCTTACCCCACAGACCGCACCTCGCTTAAGTGCATCCCGCAGCATGTACTCCTGGATCTTGGAGTGTGCCAGTTGGCAATACTAGTTCATCAACAGCTCCTTCAACTGCAAGTCCAGCAGGTTTCGGACGGACCAAAGGGCCTCCTTCACTGAGTTGATGCTCTTCCAGCAGCAGTTGATATCTGTTTCGGTGTGTGTCCCGGGGAACAGCCCGTAGAGCACAGCGTCCTTTGTTATCGAGCTGTTGGGGATGAACCAAGACAGATACCAACTATCAACTTCTGTGCGAAGAGGCAGTCCGTCAGGAGGTGGATGACGGTCTTGAAGAAGTATTAATCAGGAAATAGTCGGGGCATGTAATAAGGGAACAGCTATAATTATGGGGGATTTTAACTATCATATTAACTGGACAAATCAAATTGGGCAGGGTAGCCTTGAGGAAGAGTTTATTGAGTGTATTAGGGATGGATTTCTTGAGCAGTATGTAACTGATCCTACAAGGGGGCAAGCAACCTTGGACCTGGTCCTGTGTAATGAGCCAGGATTAATTAATAATGTCCTAGTTAAGGATCCCCTTGGAATGAGTGACCATAACATGGTTACATTCCATATCCAATTAGAGGGTGAGAAGGTTGGTTCTCAAACAAGCATACTGAGCTTGAATAAAGGAGACTATGATGGTATGAGAGCGGAATTGATTAAAGTGGACTGGGAAAATAGATTAAAGGGTAAGACGGTACATGAGCAGTGGTGTTCATTTAAGGAGTTATTTTACAACTTTCAAAAAATATATATTCCACTGAGGAAAAAAGGGTGTAAAAGAAATGACAGCCATCCGTGGCTAAGTAAAGAAATTAAGGATAGTATCCGACTAAAAACAAGGACATATAAGGTAGCCAAACTTAGTGGGAGGATAGAAGATTGGGAAGTCTTCAAAAGACAGCAAAAAGTAACGAAAGGATTGATTAAGAAAGGGAAGATAGATTATGAAAATAAATTAGCAAAAAATATAAAAACAGATAGCAAGAGTTTCTACAGTTATTTAAAAAGAAAAAGGGTGGCTAAGGCAAACGTAGGTCCTTTAGAGGATGAGACCGGGAAATTAATGGTGGGAAACATGGAGATGGCAAAAATGCTGAACAAATATTTTGTTTCAGTCTTTACGGTAGAGGACACTAAGAATATCCCAACACTGGACAAACAGGGGGCTCTGGGGGGGAGGAGCTAAATACAATTAAAATCACTAAGGAATTGGTACTCAGTAAATTAATGGGACTCAAGGCGGATAAATCCCCTGGACCTGATGGCTTACATCCCAGGGTCTTGAGGGAAATGGCAGTAGGGATTGTGGATGCTTTGGTAATAATTTTCCAAAATTCTCTGGACTCGGCAAAGGTCCCGGCAGATTGGAAAACTGCCAATGTAACACCCTTATTTAAAAAGGGTAGTAGGCAGAAGGCTGGAAATTATAGACCAGTTAGCTTAACATCTGTGGTGGGTAAAATTTTGGAGTCTATTATTAAGGAGACAGTAGCAGAACATTTGGATAAACATAATTTAATAGGACAAAGTCAGCATGGCTTTACAAAGGGGAAGTCATGTCTGACAAATTTGCTTGAGTTCTTTGAGGATATAACGTACAGGGTGGATAAAGGGGAACCAGTGGACGTAGTGTATTTGGACTTCCAGAAGGCATTCGACAAGGTGCCACATAAAAGATTATTGCTCAAGATAAAGAATCACTGGATTGGGGGTAATATTCTGGCATGGGTGGAGGATTGGTTATCTAACAGGAAGCAGAGAGTTGGGATAAATGGTACATTCTCGGACTGGCAACCTGTAGCCAGTGGTGTTCCGCAGGGGTAGGTGCTGGGTCCCCAACTCTTTACAATCTATATTAACGATTTGGAGGAGGGAACCGAGTGTAACATATCAAAGTTTGCAGATGATACAAAGATGGGAGGGAAAGTAGAGAGTGAGGAGGACATAAAAAACCTACAAGGGGATATAGACAGGCTGGGTGAGTGGGCGGAGATTTGGCAGATGCAATACAATATTGGAAAATGTGAGGTTATGCACTATGGCAGGAAAAATCGGAGAGCAAGTTATTATCTTAATGGCGAGCAACTGGAAAGTACTGCAGTACAAAGGGATCTGGGGGTCCTAGTGCAAGAAGATCAAAAAGTTAGTTTGCAGGTGCAGCAGGTGATCATGAAGGCCAACGGAATGTTGGCTTTTATTGCTAGGGGGATAGAATATAAAAACAGTGAGGTATTGCTGCAGTTATATAAGGTATTGGTGAGACTGCACCTGGAATACTGCATACAGTTTTGGTGTCCATACTTAAGAAAAGACATACTTGCTCTCGAGGCAGTACAAAGAAGGTTCACTCGGTTAATCCCGGGGATGAGGGGGTGGACATATGAGGAGAGGTTGAGTAGATTGGGACTCTACTCATTTGAGTTCAGAAGAATGAGAGGCGATCTTATTGAAACATATAAGATTGTGAAGGGGCTTGATCGGGTGGATGCGGTAAGGATGTTCCCAAGGATGGGTGAAACTAGAACTAGGGGGCATAATCTTAGAATAAGGGGCTGCTCTTTCAAAACTGAGATGAGGAGAAACTTCTTCACTCAGAGGGTAGTAGGTCTGTGGAATTTGCTGCCCCAGGAAGCTGTGGAAGTTACATCATTAAATAAATTTAAAACAGAAATAGACAGTTTCCTAGAAGTAAAGGGAATTAGGGGTTATGGGGAGCGGGCAGGAAATTGGACATGAATTTAGATTTGAGGTTAGGATCAGATCAGCCATGATCTTATTGAATGGCGGAGCAGGCTCGAGGGGCCGATTGGCCTACTCCTGCTCCTATTTCTTATGTTCTTATGATCCCTCCGCAGCCGCAAGGGCAGCTCGCGGTGGTGCTGAGATTCTGTGTGTGTCGGAAAGACTGCACTGGGATCCTTCTCACCACCATCCAGACTACACCCTGGTGCTAATTGGTCAGTTCCGGTGACAAGACGTTCCACCAAATGGCAACGACCGTCCGGTCGGGGAACTGCCCGATCGGATCCACCCTCTCCTTTCCCTGCAGGGCCCCCAGAACGTTCCGTGTTGACCACTGTCTGACGGCCTAGTGATTGAAGGGGTTCCTTCTCAGGAACTTCTCTGCTTGGGACAGGTGGTGGGTTACGATCCAGCTGGGTGAGTCGTCCTGCATCTGCTCGGCCAGCGTGGCCAAACCCAGTCTTCTCAGTGTGGTGGATAGGTAGAAACGCAGCACGTAGTGACACTTGATGGTTGCGTACTAGGGCTCTACGTACATCTTGAGGCAGCCACACACAAAGGTGGCCATCAGGATCAGGGCGGCATTGGGGATGCCCTTCTCCCCTTGGTCTGGGAGCTTGTACATGGTGTCCCTGCAGACATGTTCAACCTTGGACCTCCAAATAAAGTGGAAGATAGCTCAGGTGAGTATGACAGCGGAGCAGCGGTGAATGGGCTAGACCATGACCACATAGAGCAACACCGCGAGCACCTCACACCTTATCATCGGGCTCCTGCCGGCCATGGAGAGGGAATGCCCCCCCCCCCCCAACCAAGCCTCTGTTTGACCTTGGCAATCCGCTCCTCCCAGTTCTTGGTGCAGGCCTGAGGCCCCCCAAACCAGATCCCCAGCACCTGTGGACCGACCGCTGGTTGGAACAAGAGACATTGATGTCATCCATGTACAGGGAGGCCTTAATCTGAGAAACTCCACTGCCTGGGATCGTCACCCCCCTGATACCTGTGGCCTTCTTGATGGATACGGCAAATGGCTCGATACGACATACGAACAAGACCTGAGAGGACAGCCCTGCCTGACTCCAGATCTGATCGGAAAGCTCTCCAACTCTCACCCGTTGATTAGGATGTCTGCGTAGAGCAGTCGGATCCAACGCGGATTCTTTCCCCAAATTCCATATTGGAGAGCACGTCCATCATGTACGTGTAGGATATTCTGTTGAAGGTCTTCTCCTGGTCCTGCACGTAGGCGATCATATCCCTGAGTAGTGCACGGCTATCAGAGATCTTCCTGCCGGTTACAATGCAGGTCTGTTCGGGGTGGATCACCAGCTCCAGAGCAAACTTGAACCCATTGGCGATGACCTTAGACAGAATCTTGTAGTCGACATTTAGGAAGGGAATGGGTCGCAAATTTCTGATTTCTTCCCTCTCTTCCTTTGGCTTGTAGATGAGGGTGATAATGCCTTTCCTCATGGACTCTGACATGCTGCCTGCCAGAAGCATGCCCCAATACACTTCCAGTAGGTCTGGTCCTTGGGAGACTGCCAGTCGGTAACACTCGGTTGTGGACAGCTCTTTCAGCTGGAAGACCAGGTGTCAGGCCTTCTTCACCGAGTTGATGGTCTTCTAGCCGCAGGTGATGTCTGTCTCGGTGTGTGTCCTGGGGAACAGGGATCCCCCCATCCTGACACCTGGGTATAAATCCAACCCAGGCTGATGGGGTGAAAGTCTTTTCTTTCTGGCAGCTGGGTTTAGGTAATTTCAACCCACCTTCTACTGGGTAAAGGCCACGGCATAAAATTGCTCACAGGCGATGAACCCACTTAGAAACAGCACAAGATTGACAAGCTGTGGGAATTGGAAATATTAATGCTGTTGTAAAGATAACACATTGTTGAGGTAGAGCAGAGGGAATATAAATCTGCATTTACTCTATGTTACACCTGACCTAGAAGTGTCTGATGCTGTCTGTTAGTTGGCAACACATATCTTATAATGTAGGAACAATCTTCCAAGTGGGGTAGGAGAAGCCAAAGCATCACAGACACTCTATGAAGCTGGATGATTTCATGCAGGGATGTCCAATCTTTTGTAGCAGTGTGCCTAATCCATTCACCTTAACCAGCAAGTGCGCTGCATTTTCACTGTTGTTTGGGACCCTATTCTTTGATTCTATCCATTTTTCTATGAAAGCTCCAAACCAGTGGCTTTCATCATGAGTAAGCATCACATCTGACTCCCAATCTCTTTTAAACAAAAGCAGAAAGTGCTGGAAATGCAGGTCAGGTCAGTTGGCATCCATATCGAAAAAAGACAAGTTAACATTAACAGTTGAAATCCTTCATCAGAACTGAAAACCAAAAGATAAGCATTTTACTGGGGTTGGGTTAAAAAAAAGGGATACAAAACACTACAACCACAGAGAAATTTTTAATGGGTTGAATGAGCTGGCTGCTTAAACCCAGTCTGCCCATATTCACGGGCACCCCCTCAACCTTGCCATCTTATGTGGCCTCTCTACTCCTTTGGTCTTGATCACTTTTATGTATGCAACCAGCGATATCCCCTACTCCCTCCCGACGTGTTGTCACTTCCCAAATCCGTGCCCATCCTTCCTGTAACTCCATGTTTGAATTTCTCTAATCAGGTTTCCGCCCCTGCCACAGCGCTGAAGTGATCCTAACCAAAGTCACGACATCCTCTATGTCTGTAACCGTGGTGCATTTTCTCTCCTCCTCGACCTCTCTGCAGCCTTTGACATGGATTACTACACCATCCTCCTCCAAAGCCTCTTCCCCATTGTCTAGCTCAGTGGGACTGGCCTCGCTGCATTCCACTCATACCTATCCAATCGTAGCCAGACCCCCCTCCTCTTCCACATCTACTTGCTGCCCCTTGACAACATCATCCAAAGGCATGGGGTCAGCTTCCACATGTACAATGATGACACCCAGTTCTACCTTTCCACCACCTCTCTACTTATATTGGAAACATTGAGATGATCAAAGGTACCATCTTCATCCAGAACCACAAATTCTGTACTCTTGCCACCGATTCCATCCACCTCTCTGCTACTTTCTCAAGAGAGCCAGACTGTTTCCAACATTGGCTTCCTACTCAACTCTGAACTGAGCTTCCAACCCCGCATCCTCTCCATCAGAGACTGCCTACTTCCACCTCTGCAACATTGCCTGCCTCGGCCCCTATCTCAACCTATCTGATGTTGAAACCCTCAGCCACGCCTTTGATACCATCTGACTCAACTATTCCAATGCTCTGCTGGCCAGCCTCCCATCCTCTACTCTCCATAAACTTCAGCTCATCAAAAACTCTGTTGCCTATATCTTATCCTCACCACGTGTCACTCACTCATTACTCTTGTCCTTGCTGACCTAAAATTCTTATGTTTAAATCCTTTCATGGCCTTGCCCCTATCTCTGTAACGTCTTTCAGCCTTTGCCCCCACCAAAATTCTCCATTCCCCTGACTGGCCTCTTGTGCAACTCCCTACCCCCTTTGCCCCAAGATTGGAAGCCATGCCTTCAACCGTCTGCGCTCTGGAATTCTCTCCATTAACTCCTCTATCTCCAAGACCCTCCCTAAAACTCACCTCTTTGACCAAGCTTTTGGTCATCCCTCCTAATATCTCCTTCTTTGGCTTGTCACCCATTTTTGTCTGATTACGTCGCTATGAAGCGCCTTGAGATTTTTTTTACATTAAAGGCACTTTATAGATGCAAGTTTTTGTTGTTAATAGCAAACCTTCAGATGTAAAAGTTTGTAGGTCATTCATATCATTAACATTCTCTATGATCAGTCCATCTGTTCTGTTTCCAATCCCACTAAAACTTTCAATTCCGGCAAAGGATTTCATATGAAACATTAACTTGTCTATTCCCTTTACGGATGCTAATTGAACTGCTGCGCGTTTCCAGCATTTTCTGTTTTTGTTTCAGATTTCCAGTATTTGCAATTTTCTTTTTCTTTATACTCTCCTAATTTAGTTTGCATTCTTTGGCAATCACATTTTCACCTCCATTTCTGTTGTTTCTACCTATCTGTCTCCTCTCTCATATGCTTCTTTTCACTTTCCATTTCTTACTCTTCTATTGTTGCCTCCCTCCCCTTGTGTAGCGACACACACTTCCCACGGCCTCTTCCCCCCCCCTCCAGTCAGGGTCTACATACCTGAAGCAGGTTCCGATTGGAGGGGGAGAGCAGCACCTGCTGGGAGCTGAACATCCACTGAAAGCCTGCAGCACTTTCTCTCATTGTTATTTTCATTCCAGATCAGCTGCTTCTGCCAGTGGGTTTTTCTTCAAGCAGGAGATGCGTGGTGGGCCATTTTGAAATCATTACGTGGATCAGATTCAGTCTGCTCCAACGAGGGAGTTAGGGTATCAGAGAGCTCTGATGGGTCGAATGACTTTCTCTCATGCTTGACTTTTTATATTCTTATTGCAGCGGGAGCTCCAAGAGATTGTACTACAGAACGATCGAATGTGGGTTCCTACAGTGAGTCACCACTCTCAGGCAAGTCATTGTGGAGTGGTACAGACAGTTTACCTCACCCCCAAGGACGGGATAAAATAGCCAGATACATTTCTAGCAATCTCTCAGCAGCCAGTTACACAGCCTCGTTGATAGAAGCAAAACACCAATCTCCTGCCTAGCATGCATAGACATACACCACAGTGTCTGGCATACAGCAAGATAATAATGCATCATAAAGGAAATTGCAGGAAGATTATGTTTTTTAGAACTATTGATATTATTTCCTAAGAGGTTGAGCCAAGATCTTATAAATGCAGTGATGCCTTGCAGCATCTGATGCTCTGAATGATGGAGAAGCAGCAAGTGACTGCAAAATGTAAGTTTTCTGGAATTTTTCATATTACCTTCTAGATTGAGAGATGACCTGTAAGACGTTCTATATTAGTTAGAAAATCTTCCATCCATTTGCATCGCTGATTGAAGAATGATGTAGAATTTAACATTCTCATTCTCGTGTTTAATTCCCTTCATGGCCTCGCCCCTCCCTATCTCTGTTACCTCCTCCAGGCCTACAAACCACCCCGCCCCCATCCCTCCGAACTCTACATTCATCTGATTCTGGCCTTTAGTGCATCTTCCCCTTCCTTAGCCTCACTAATGCCGGCTATGCCTTCAGTGTCTAGCCACATGCTCTTGAATTCCTTCCCTAAACCCCTCCACTTCTCCATCTCCCTCTGCTCCTGTAAGACCCTCCTTAAAAACCCATCTCTTTGACCAAGCTTTTGGCCATCCCTCCTAATGTCTTCCAGGAAAATTGGCCTACTTCTAACAATACATGCATTTAAGAGGAAGCTAGATAAGTACATGAGGGCGAAAGGTATAGAAGGGTATTCTGATAGGGTTAGATGAAGTAGAGTGGGAGGAGGCTCGTGTGGAGCATAAACACTGGCATAGACCAGTTGGGCTGAATGGGTCTGTTTCTGGGCTGTAAATTCTATGTCTATGTATGTAAATCTAGACCAACTTTCTTAAATTCTTCCTCACAGTTTTACTTGAACTAATTTCTCTGAATTCAGACATTATGTAATAATCTGTGTGGGTCTCCCATTCCACAGGAGGCACTGGAAATGTTTAGAAAATTATATTTTGTGGATGTAAAATGGGAAGCATGCAGATACAGTAGCCCCCTCATTGTAACACGTTAATATAGATTTGAAATAAACATCAGGCCACCAGAACAAGATCAGAACACTTAGAAACCGGCCAGTGATTATGGAAGTGTGATTGTTCCAACGAACACAGCAAAAACAATCCAACAACACCGCATGCTCCATGCATGATGCTTCTCATGCAGGATTTTTACAAATCACCAATATGCAGTAGTGTGTATAAGGTATACTTGGTACAGTTTGTAGTTTTTAATGTATTGACAGATGAATGGCTTTGGTCTAATAGTGATCACATTGTCTGCGATTCTATACTTTCCAATTTCAAGTTTTTTGCTATAATCGCCAAGGCAATACATTGATTACGTCTCTCTCACTAATTGTGAATCAGATAAAAACACTTTTGACTATTACTCTCTTTGACATACCATAGCTTAACACAATGTTTATAGATTCCCCACCAATAAGGGAAACTGTATAACTAAACCTGGTATATCATTATATACATGATTTTTTTTCTGTATACTTCCAAAAGACCCTGGTTTCAAGGGTCGAATATACCACGTTAAGGCATTTTCACCTGCATAGGAGACCCTAGAACAATGTCACATACTAAGCAATCTGCACATTCCTCAGAAAATCCAAGACACCTTCTTGAGTGAGAAACAATGTCTTTCCATTATTTTGGCAACTGACTTCAAAAACAGGTGGATCTTCCAAAATCCTCTTCCCTGCGATGACGACGTATGGGTAACCCAGACGGTTGGCATCTTTCAATCTCTTGCCTATGGTCAGGTGACTTCGGTCATCCAACAGTAACTCCCCGCGAAGCTGTGGGGCAGCGTCCATCAAAGTATCATACAGTGTCTCTGAGAGACCGGTAATCAGTTCCTCCTTACTGCCTTTCTTAGGTGAAATGATGCAAACCTGATAAGGGGCCAGGAGGCTTGGCCAGCGAATGTCATCCTCAGTTGACAAAATCTCTATGGATGCAGCTAGTATGCGTGTGACCCCAAGGCCAAAACAACCCATCTCTGCTACAATGGGCTTGTTCTCAGTATTGGAATATGAAGCACCGAAAATATATGAATACTTGGTCCCAAGATAAAACATGTGCCCCACCTCAATGCCTTTGCTTTCTATCAGCTTTCCATGACACTGTGGGCAGTTTGTTTCAACGTCCTTCATTGTTTCCACATTGGCAGCAAAATGGCAGTCAGAACACATTAAAAGGCGATCCTCCCCAATCTCTGCTGGCAGCTGGAATTCATGAGACATCTTTCCGCCAATGCTGCCTGTGTCCGCCTGCACCTTTACAAACTGCAATCCCAACCGGTCAAATATACGACTATAGGCATTAGAAACAAGGTTATATGTCTCCTTGGCGGCGCTTTCTGAGACATCAAATGTGTACATGTCCTTCATGTAGAACTCCCGTCCGCGGAGCAAACCAAAACGTGGCTTCGGCTCATCTCGGAACTTCCTTGTTACTTGGTACAGCATCAATGGTAGCTGTTTGTACGAGAGACTACCCTGCATGGCTATGAGCTCCGTCACAGCTTCCTCATGTGTAGGACTTAAACAGTACTCCATATTATGCCTGTCCTTCAGTCTGAATAGTTCTTTCCCCAGGAGGTCCCAACGTTCACTGATCTTCCACAGACTCGCAGAGGTGAGGCTAGGCATATTCAACTTCTGGCCTCCAATGGATTGCATTTCCTCATCAATTACACGGATAAGTTTCTCCATGGCTCGGACTGTATATGGCAAATAGTAAAAGCAGCCTGTATTGGCTGGTTGAATGAGGCCTGCCTGAAGCATCAGCCTCTGGCTCTTGCAGGTGAGCTCACTGGACCGGCCAGCCCCAACCATTCTGTCCTCGCGGATGTTCATGGGCTGAAAGAGGCGAGATAATAATTGACGCTTGGACCTACCATGGTGATAATGGGACCTGTGTAAATGCAAGAAGCCACAGAACAGGCTGTTGAACAGTCGTCTTGAATATGAATGGATTGCCATCTCCATTATGAGTCCAACAAATAGATAATTCTAGAAAGGAAAAAAAAAACAAAGTTAATGCCCATTCTGAGAAAACAGTACACTTCCAAAATCCACACACCTACTAAGGAAGGAACGTACAGTGCCCTGAATGTTTAGTAATTAATGGGGTTGCTGCATTACAGGTCGTATTATTTCATTTCCATGCTTATTAAGATGAGGGATGCCAGTGCTGGGGAATGCAAAGCTTTTCCACTTGTGGCATCCAGGGTCACCATTAAGCATCTAACTTCTAGTAAGCATTCCTAGGAGCATAACCAAGAGAAGGAACTGATCACATGAAACACTCCTGTCTACTTTACTGTAGGTCCAGCATACTTTGTCACTATAACCTCGAGTGGAATATATATTATCCTAGCAGATCTCCTATGGCATTGAAGTAGTTACATCCGCTGGGATTTTAAATTGGGTTGTGAGTTGGTTGCTATTGTATAGGCAGAGGATAATAATTACTGGCAGCAGTAATGCATGGGGTCTGGTCACTAGATGAGTCCTGCAGAAATCTGTATTCGGACCATTGCTTGTCAGTGATTTGGATGGAGGTGTTGGCGGGGGGGGGTACAATCCTACAGGTGTGGGTGGGAGTTAGGACTTTGAACAAAATAAACAGGCTGATTTAAATACAGTGGGGAAATGGGCCCAGATGTGGGCGATGTCCTTCAATAGGGATAAATGCAGCGTGATGTATTTCAGTCACAGCAATTCCAGACCTGTAGGGCGACCTGCTTAAAGCCGGAGAGGGACTCGGGACTCGGGACTCGAACACAGTCAGAGGCAGCAGGTCACCCTCGCCCTGTGAGCTAGGCCAGGCTGTGACGTGAAATGACCGCTCGTCCTGCGGGCCTGTTCCACTTGGCGGGCACACTGCGCACGCGCAGGACGCTGCAACGGACCGTCACTGGACTCAGAATGGACGAAATCGCGAATCTCGATACCGCGCGGCTCTCAGTCAGCGCAGGAATTGAAGCGGCGGAGGCTTCCCGTCTGTTATAATTTACAGTTCTTTAGTTTTATTTTCCAAGCGGAAATTCTGATGATTTTAAACGACACCCCTACTCCCACACACGTTACAGGATGAATTGTTGATATAAAAATTGCTATTTTGCTTTTCCTCAAGTATTTTTCCAGCATTTCTTTCTCCACTTACTGTCCTGGCATTGATTGATGCTGAGGAGGCACTTCCACAACAGCTTGATCAAGTGGTTATTCTTAAGCTATGAACTTAAATAATAGGTGTGAGCCGTTTTTTCCCTTTTGTAAAGTGTTCTGGGACATTTGTGTTAAAGGTGCAATGTAAATATAGATGTAAGTTGTTACTGTAGAGACAATTTTAGAAGTGAGTATATTCTACATCATGCAGATTTAGTGGATGAAAGGCATCCCCCCAGATCGTGAGTTGTGAGGAGGATGCAAAGAGGTTTCAAGACGATTTAGACAAGTTGAGTGAGTGGGCAAATACATGGCAGATGCAGTATAATGTGGATAAATGTGAAGTTATCCACTTCAGAAGGAAAACAGAAAGGCAGAGTATTATTTAAATGGTGATACATTGGGAAATGTTGATGTTCAAAGGGACCTGGGTGTCCTTGTACACCAGTCGCTGAAAGCAAACATGCAGGTGCAGCAAGCAGTTAGGAAGACAAATGGTATGTTGGCCTTCATTGCAAGAGGATTTGAGTACAGGAACAAGGATGTCTTACTACAGTTATACAGGGCCTGGTGAGACCACACCTGGAGTATTGTGTGCCGTTTTAGTCTCCTTACCTAAGAAAGGATATACTTGCTATAGAGGGAGCGCAGCGAAGGTTCACCAGACTGATCCCTGCGATGGCAGGACTGTCGTATGAGGAGAGATTGGGTCGACTCGGCCTGTATTCACTCGAGTTTAGAAGAATGAGAGGGGATCTCATTGAAACATATAAAATTCTGACAGGGCTAGACAGACTGGATGCAGGGAGGATGTTTCCCCTGGCTGGGGGGTGTCCAGAACGAGGGGTCAGAGTCTCAGGATACGGGGTAGGACGTTTAGGACTGAGATGAGGAGAAATTTCTTCACTCAGAGGGTGGTGAACCTGTGGAATTCTCCACCACAGAAGGCTGTGGAGGCCAAGTCACTGAATATATTTAAGAAGGAGATAGATAGATTTCTAGACATAAAAGGCAACAAGGGGTATGAGGAGAGAGCGGGAATATGGTATTGAGGTAGAGGATCAGCCATGATCATATTGAATGGCGGAGCAGGCTCGAAGGGTCGAATGGCCTACTCCTGCTCCTATTTTCTATGTTTCTATCCCATGCCAGAAAGTTTTGATTTACTCAGCGCTTTTTCAAGCATTTTGGAGTAGACTTTTTATACATATGTAAATATTTTATGATCTGTATACTACTTGAGCTATAGATAAACAAAAATACAATTAAAACACAAAATAGACACCTCATGGTTTACATGATCATGATAATTATAGATGCAAAACATTATTTGACCCATCTTGTTTCACCCGTCCAGAGAGATCCTAATGCTCCGCCCAATGAATGAATGCCCATTCGGGAGGAGTCATAGTAGACACGACATTAAATATGTCCAACCAATGCAGAGCAGTAATCATTCTCTGCATTGGTTGAACATATTTAATGTCGTGTCTACTATGATTCCTCCCGAATGGGCATTCATTTGTTTGTAATTGTAATGGAGGAGGAGCAGTACAAATGGAGGAAAACAGAGTGAGGCTGCGTATTTGCAGGTTGTGCCTTATGAGATATTACTCCCCCAAAAAGTTTACAGGCCACACAGATTTCATGAAGATCTCAGTGAGGGGCTCTGCATCAGAACAGTGTGCTTTACTAAAGAGGCAATAGGGGAGCGGTGCCAGCTATTACATGATGATCTGTGGTCAAGATGATCAGCCCAGACAGCTCTGCCTGAGGTTGTGAAATTGGTGACCATACTCAATTATTTTGCTACCAGTATATTTTTTAGCAGCCACGGGGGCTCTGTGTAACCCAGGTTGCCAGCTGGGCTTGCATTTGTCAGATAACAGTCACGGTTTTTAGGAGAGCTGGAGAATCCCTCCAATTTAAATGACAGCAAGGCAGCAATGTCCAGTTTTATCGTGTTGCTGGTTTCAGCAAAGTGCAGGATGCAATAAATGGCACACATACAACATTAAACTTAACCCCCCTCCCCATCACCCTCAACTTTCTTAATAGAAAGGGGCGTCACTTAATGAATGTCCCGATTGTGTGTTTGACCACAAGCAAAGAATTCTTCATCTCAATGTCTGATTTCCTGGAAGTTGCTATGATTAATTCACCCTCAGTAATTCTGAGCTCTTAAGGAATATAGTCAAGTGAACTAATGACTTGTGAGCGACATTGTTGCCATGTATAAGGACCCTTCAAAGAGTTGCAAGAACAGCAACTGAACAGTGCTACAATAAGGCAAATGCCTCTAACTGAGTTGTCACAGGATTCTCAAAAGGGTGATTTTGTTGCTCTGAATTCCCTCCCTAAAGCCCCTAAAAACCTCCTTCTTCGCCTTGAAATTTCTCTTCAATACCCACCTCTGTGACCGAGATTTTGGTTATTCCTCCTAACATCTCCTGAGGATTGGCATCCATTTTTTTTTCTGAGTATGCCTCTGTGAAGTGTCTTGGAACGTTTTTCTACATCGAATGCACTATATAAATGCAAGTTGTCATTGATGATAGATCAGGAGAGGTTCTGCAATATGCTCCAGAGCATGTAGCCCACATAGCTTACTTTGCTGTGCCCTACAAAACTTTGCAGCCCATAAAGGCCTTGGACATAGAATTTGCTGGGGAGGTGGCCTTAGCTATTTTAGAGACAGAAGAACATGGAGTGGAGAATCAGGAGGATGGTCACTCAGAGGACTTCTCAAAGCTGCAAGGGGCATCAGAACTCAACTTATCAATGAAGTGTTCTCACCTGTTTAACAGTCTCCCTTTGGCACCACTGCCATTACTCATTCTCCGCTTTCACATAAATTACAAATCCTCTGGTGGGAAGATGCCATTTAATCATTCACTCCGCACTCCGCACTCCTCTGGCTCCTCGTGCTCTGTGAATCAACCAATGCTACATTCTCGTTTACACTAATTCCCCAGGTGACAATATTTGAGCTTGTGTGTGAGAGTGAGAAAGGCAGGGACTGGGGCAGAAGAAAATGGGGAAGATTTTGATCCAGGTCCTCATCATCCTCTTCCCATGGCAACTAACTAAGTCTGCACCCACTAACCTGTTGCCTGCACTGCCCCACCAATCTCACCATCTTTCACTGCATGAGCAGAGTGCCTTCCTACCAGCATTATGGCCTGCTCCTCTAGGGGGTCATATCTCAGATGTCAAGGCTGTCCCTGCTGGTGATCTATCTTCCACGGACATTGTGGGCATGTTTCTCCTGCAACCGGATGGAATGAATTAGCTGAAAGTGAGCATATGGGGGATATTTCCAAGGTGGCGTCAGACAGCTGATGTAATAGATCAGTTGGTATCACCTTGTTAAACCGGAGCAAGGGATTTAAAGCTTCTGCACACAAGTAATTCCTGTTAGGGGAGATGGAAATACATTGTGTAAGATACAAATATACGAAAACAATGAACAGAAAAAGACCAGGTGGTTCATTGAGTCTGTTCCATTCTGCCCTTTTGCAACTAAGCACCATGACCTCAATGCTCCCGACTCATCAGCAGCAATCTCCTGGGAGAGGCAAAAAAGCATATACATAAATCCCTGGGCCAATTCAGGGAATAAAGAATTCTGGGAAATTCCTCTCCAACTCCAAAGGCGATTGAAAAAGAGTTCTAGAAGATAACAATGAGCACAAAGTGCATCGCCCAACATTCCACCTACTTTTGTACTCAGCAATATTGGCTCCCTCCAGGAACTCGCCCAGCTCCCTTTGAATGTTTGCAGTGAATCTGCATCCACTGCTTGGGCCAGCAACATATCCTAAAGGTCAATGGCCATCTGGGAAAAGAAAAACATCTTGACATCTAACCAAGTTCTATGCTTACTTAACATACGCATGTCAGCTCATTCTCCCTAATTTATCTAATTCAAATAATCTGTCCACATGGACACAGTCTAGTCCTTTCATCAATTTAAATACTTCAAATGAGTCTCCCAGAAGTCGACGCTTTTCTAGAGTAAAAAGACCCAGCTTCCAGAGCCTATCCTAATAACCCCCTCTCAGTCAAGGTGAGGGCCTCGTACAGAGTATCCCTAAGGATTCCTCTAGCAACTTTTCTATAATTGACGTCAAGCTAATGGACCTATAATTTCACCGTTCTGACTTGATGCTCTTTAGGAGTGATCCCAGACACCAGTGAGCTATTAAATATATGAGCAAGGGGCTCACTTAGCACAGCCCCCATTTCTTTGACCAACCTTGGGTAAATGCCGTCTGGACCCGCAGCTTGATTCAATTTGAGATCCCTTATTATCTCCAGGATTAGATTTTCATCTACTTTAACTTTCACATTAATGATGCAAAGTAGCCATTTAAAAACTGCACCACGTCCTTGGAGTCAAAGTGAATCTACCCTGAGGAATCTTTCAACGGCCCTGTGCAATTTTTTATCGCCCTTTGAATCCTAACATAACTAAAAAAGATTTTATTACTGTTGCTGCAATTATCCACAAATACCTTTCTACTGACCTTTTGGCCGCTTTGATAGCAGCTTTTGTTACCTTAAGCTGATTACGATATCTATCCCTAGTTTCATGAGAGTTATTTTCTTTAATCTGTAAAAGTATTTCTGCTTAAATTAGATTAGTCCTTGGACATGACCAGTTAGCCACTTTGGCTTTGTTTCACCATGTATTGGAAGGAGGCAGAAAAGATACAGAGTTAGGGAGCTCCTTAACCACAGAGTGGTGTGGTTGCTTGTGCGCCTATTAATTTTAGAGGGTGACAAGTATGTTGATGCCCATGGTACCCAAGGAAGAAAAGGCAGAATGGTTGATGTGTTACCTTGCCTGCCCCCATCAGATTATTCAACTTTTTTCTAGCATTGATCTGCAGTTTAGAGAGAGGTGGCAATCAGTGCTGCTGCCATCTCTCTCCAAATGGGCACCCAGAAGTCTTTGTCTGTAGATCAGCCTTATTAAAATTTTGTGTTCTTCTTTTCTGCCTCCATCCAATAATTTGCTCCCTTCTTTGGCTGCCTGTGCCCATTTCTCCACTTGAAGGAGCTCATGGACTATTTTGTCACTAAGATTGAGAGTATCCGTTCAGCTGCGTCTGCCGCTTCCCTCCCTTCCTCTAGCCCACCAAGTAAAACTTCCCGAGGTCCCCCCTGCCCTAGCCCTGAACTCGCATCTTTCTCTAATTTCTCTCCTATCTCCCCTCATGCCCTCTCCGAATGCATCTTGACCACGAGACCCACCTCCCACTACCTCGACCCTATTCCCAACAAACTGCTGACCACCCAACTTCCCTTCCTGGCCCCTATGTTAGCTGATATTGTTAACGGTTCCTTCTCCTCAGGTACTGTCCCCCTCCCCTTCAAATCTGCCGTCAACACCCCCCTCCTCAAAAAAAAATCCTTGACCCCTCTGTCCTTGCAAACTACCGCCCCATCTCTAACCTTCCTTTCCTCTCCAAAATTCTTGAACGTGTTGTCACCTCCCAAATCCGTGCCCATCTTTCCCGCAACTCCATGTTTAAATCCCTACAATCAGGTTTCCTTCCCTTCCACAGTAGTGAAATGGCCCTTATCAAAGTCACAACTGACATGCTATGTGACTGTGATGATGGTAAACTATCCCTCCTCATCCTCTCAACCTGTCTGCAGCCTTTAACACAGTTGACCACACCATCCTCCTCCAACACCTCTCCTCCATCATCCAGCTGGGTGGACTGCGCTCGCCTGGTTCCATTCTTATCTTTCCAGTCGTAGCCAGAGCTCCTGCACCTCTACCTCTGGAGTCCCTTCAAGGGTCTATCCTTGGCCCCCTCCTATTTTTCATCTACATGCTGCCCCTTGGTGACATCAACATCAGGTTCCACATGTACACCGACGACACCCAGCTGTACCTCATCGCCACCTCCCTCGACCCCTCCACTGTTTCTGATTTGTCACATTGCTTGTCTGACTGGATGAGCAAAAATTTCCTCCAACTAAATATTGGGAAGACCGAAGCCATTGTCTTCAGTCCCCGCCGCAAACTCCATTCCCTGGTCGCTGACTCCACCCCTCTCCCTGGCCACTGTCTGAGGCTGAACCAGACCGCCCGCAACCGTGGCGTCCTATTTGACATTGAAATGAGCTTCCGACCACATATCCGCTCCATCACCAAGACTGCCTACTTCCACCTCCGTAACATCACCCATCTCCGCCCTTGCCTCAGCTCATCTGCTGCTGAAACCCTCATCCATGCCTTTGTTACCTCTAGACCTGGCTATTCAGTCTCTCCTGGTCAGCCTCTCATCTGCCACCCTCCATAAACTTAAGCTCATCCAAAACTCTGCTGTCCGTATCCTAACTCACACCAAGTCCCGTTCACCCGTCACCCCGTGCTCACTGATCTACGTTGGCTCTCGGTCCGGCAACGCCTCGATTTTAACATTCTCATCCTTCTTTTCAAATCCCTCCATGGTCTCGCCACTCCCTGTCTTGGTAACCTCCTCCAGCCCTACAACCCTCCAAGATCTCTGCGCTCCTCCAATTCTGGCCTTTTGCACATCCCTGCTTTTAATCGCTCCACCGTGCCTTCAGCTGCCTAGGCCCTAAGCTCTGGAAATCCCTCCCTAAACCTCTCCGTGTCTCTACCTCTCTCCTCCTTTAAGACGCTCCTTAAAACCTACCTCTTTGACCAAGCTTTTGGTCACCTGTCCTAATGCATCCTTATGCGGCTCAGTGTCAAATTTTGTTTGATATTCACTCCTGTGAAGCGCCTTGGGATGTTTTACTTTGTTAAAGGTGCTATAGAAATGCAAGTTGTTGAAGATATGCTTTAAAAGTGCCTCAAAATCTCACAAGCCATTTATCACAGCCACTTGACAGTCTACTCAGTCCTTCAAACTGTTCAATACTTACCTGCCGTACCTCCAACCCGTCGCTGCAAATCGTCAGCCATTCTAGGCCTTTTAAAAGCTACAACTGACAATTTCCAAACCCCCAGCGTAGTACTCTCATCGAACAGGAATGTCGCATTGAGCCAACACCAATAGATATTTAAAACCAGCTGAATCTGCAATGTACGACAGGGTCAGCAATGGAGAGGATCATTGGGCGGTGTCAGCTACTCAGCAGTGCAATATCGGAGCAAATGTGGAATTTTAGACCTTCTGGGGGGTAATTTTGACTTTGTGCGATAGTGTAAAACGGGTGATAGCGTATTTGCAGCCCGTTGAAGTCAATGGAAATAAAAATCTTAAGAGATGCAAAACAGCTACCGATTCGCTATCAACCGTTTTACACTATCGCACAAAGTCAAAATGACCACCTATTATATATCTAAGCGGTACTCTGTAAGGAGTTGATAATTTTTTCACTCGGGGGTCATTGTCAGAGAATAAGGTTATGTCGAAATTCAGGGAGCATAGCATTGTCTTTATTGACCTATTCGGTATATAGAAACTGTAGACTTATTAAAAGATTAAAGCATTTCTAATCAATCAACAAAAGTCAAATCAAGTCCTTCAAAGTGACTCGACCACATTTGCTTACAGGTGAAACATATTAATTGAACCACGCATGTGTTATAATGTGACTTCTAAAGAAAATTGATGCTTTGGAGAGAAACCATCATCATGTTCCCACAGCTGAAATATGAGGAGAGGCTGACAAATATGGGCTAGTTCTCAAATGAATGTAATACATTAATGCCTTGGGTAATATAGATAAAATCAAGCTATTCCCTTAGGCTTGATTCTAGGCTTAGAGAACACACATAAAATTAACATAATACAAGTTTCTTTTTTGACTATTACACAAAAGCCCTAATTTTTAGAGGCACTGATGACTGATTTTGACTGTCTAAAGTTGACCAAATTGCAGGGATTGAAAGCCATCACTTGCCATACCTAATTTATTTAAATAAGGTCCGCTGTCAAATTTCTCAAATGCCCACAACGCAGACCTTGTTCATTAAAAACTGGAAGTTTCTCTAAGAAACGGTCCTGGCCTACTTTAGAGAATTTCCTTAAAAGGGTTTGAATTTGCCTACAGATTGCTGATTTTATTCAGTTTTGCTGCATTTACTTTGTTGTGGAAGCCTCCATCTTTGTTCCTTTTTGTTGTAGACTTCATTTTACCAGGTAAAGTCTGCAGTCTTGGTCATTATTTCATAAAGTGCAGGAAGAACAAGCTGGGAATCCATTTGAGTGTTCCAATTGGGCTGCATGACCTAGATGAGGAGGTTGAATTTGAGGGCACACTATTTTCAAGTACAAAGGCACCTTAAGGGATGGTTGCACTCTCAGTGATACCCCACACCAATCGTACTGGGGATGTCAGAGGAGACCTGTCTGCAGCGCTTCTGCTGCACCAGAAAGGTAGTAACAACTGTGCTACCTGCTGCAGGCTGATCTGAAGACTACATGCTCCACGGGCTGTTCCCAGGGACGCACACCGAGACAGACATCAACTGCTGCTGGAAGACCATCAACTCGGTGAAAGACGCCCTTTGGTCTGCCCGAAACCTGCTGTTCTTCCAGTGCAAGGAGCTGTCCTCGACTGAGTGTTGCAGACTGGCACGTTCCAATGTCCAGGACTACGTGCTCAGGGACGCACTGAGGCTGGATGCAGCCACTGCAAAGGCTCTGTGGGAAAAGGCAACCGTTTAGAGCCCTCCTGCCATTGTATACCGATGGGCTGCAATCAGGGAAAAACCCCCTCGGGCAGAATGTAAAATTCAAATTGATGTAATGTACCTGTAATGAATCTGTAATCAATAATCTGTATTGAGTGTAATGCAATGAGGCACCCTAGACTGTCATGAACTGTAATTATGTACAATGTGTTCATTGAACTGTACTTGATGTAACCTGCAAATTGCATAATCTGTATTGTGTATATTTGGAATGTGATATGACAACTGTATTGTATGTATTGCTGCAAATTTTATGAATAAAGTGTATTTTTGGAAAAAAAAAATCTGAAGACTACATTCACTGCAGTCCCTGTGACAATGGCATTAAGTGTTGAGCTACAGGATCCTCCCAGCCCACTGCAGGAGGCAGCAGTCAAATCAGACAACCTGCTATTCACGCATGCATAATTTATTTTGGACAGGGAGAAATATCTTCATAACTTTCCCAGCGGAAAGGACCCAGAAACTGGAGAGGACAAAGAACTTTTTTCTAGATGACAGGGTTTCCAAGAGTACAGAGTATCATAGATGAAACCCAAGTAGTTATTAGGGCTCCACATGTGAACTCCAACATTTATATGGACAGAAAGAGGTTCCTATGATAAATGCAAGTGGTCTAATACCTATACTTCCACATGGTGGCCCCATAGAGCATGCTTGTCCTAAACCTAACACTTGAGAAATACTCCACAAATCAGAGGAGCATCTGTGCTAGAATGCTGTGAGGTACTGCAACCCTGTTGGGATAGTCATGGCATTGAACCTTTGGATGCAGGGTCTTATGATGTTCCCGCAATTGCTGGAGCCACATCTGATGATGCAGTGACTGCCAATACTTGCCTGCTCTCGAGCACTTCCTCACTCTTTTAAGGGGCCTTGCTGGAGCTGGAACTTGTGGCATCTTCTTGAGAGGAGGCTAGCTATTTAGATCTTTCTACTCATGTTGAGTCTCCCAGCTGGATTCCCCCACAAACTGTATGAGAGCAGTCTGTAGGGTATCTCTGATATGGGTAAATCCTGCTGTCACAGCTGTTTCCAAATGATCACCCAGTAAGTGAAATCTAGCAGTGACAACCTTTCGTCATTGATTGTCTCAGCGGTGTCAGTTACAGTGTTCCTGAACATTGCCAATCACCACTCCTGCCATACGAAACTAGTAATGGTGGTTTTAGTTATTGTTAAAGTTACTTTGTATACAGGTCGTTATCAATCTGATGTGGCGTCAGGTGCTATTAAAGGTACTCTGCTTTGTACGTGACACTCACTAACTCTCACCCTCTCTCTCTGCAGTACAAGACAATGCACAACAGCAGGGAGAGGACTAAGACCAGGGGAGGTTCCACCCAACCTCACGGTGCTGTCTGAGCTGGAGCAATGAACGTTCAAGATCAATGGTTCTGCAAGATCCATATTGTAAGGAGCCACCAGAGCAATCAAGGCACCTGACTCTTTGCTTCAAAATGCCAGTGATATGCTCTGTGATGTTCCTGGTGGTCCCATGGCTCTCATTGTACCTGTGTTGCACAGGTGTGGTGGGACTGCGGAGGAGTGTTATCAGCCATGTGTGGACGGGGACATCCCTTGTCTCCTAGCAGTCATTCACTGACATTCCTGGATAGGTGGAAAAGTGGGGGGATGGATGAGAGTCTCAAAATGAAGGCGTCGTGGCAGCTTCCAGTGAAACTGGCAAAGACTTGTATTATCCTTCTGTGGTGATCACACACCAGTTGAACATTGATGGAGTGGAAGCCCTCGCTGTTGTCATGAGCTGTTGACTCCCTTTCTAATGCCCTGGTAGTTACATGAGTGCAGTCAGTTAAGCCCTGAATACGGGGAAGCTGGCCACTGCTGCAAATCTCAGAGCTCTCTCATTCTGACAGTTGGTGTCCATCAGGAAGGTAATGTATAAACAGGACTGCAGTGTTTCCATGATTATTACAGTGCTCCTATTCACTTCACCAGCTGTTTAGTGGCAATCTGTAAAAGATCTTGGCCCTGATTTTAACCCAATCCACCCAATAGGAACAGGGCAGATGAGTGGTTAAAATCAGGAAAATCGACATACCACCTTGTTTCCACCGGAAACTTGCCGACCTCCATTTTGACTCTGCAGCTGACAAGTAGGGCACTGATGACCTGTTTTATGCAGCTGTGCACTGCAGACCTGGGAGATGTGGGTGATGTTCCCTGTCATAGCCTGGAAGGAATCTGTGGCAAGAAAGCTAAGGGTGTTGGTGACTTTGACAGCTACTGGCAAAGCATGGCTCCCTGGTGCAACAGGCTGCATGGGTCAGCGACAGCCTGCCTAATGATTGCTCCTCAGAAATATCCAAGAACGTAACTCAGCCTATAGACCCTCTAGCCTGGATAAGACCTTCTCTGAGAAGCTCCCGTCACATGCCATCTTCTAACAGGCCCAGCTGCAGAACGTCCTTGTTCTTCTTGCTAAGCAATGAGTGCTTAACGAGGGTAGATAAGGGTGGAAAAAATTAGAAAGAAACAAACTGGAAGCTCAGAAGTGACTTGGAAATGCACAACTCACAATGTCACACAGATCCCAATGACCTGAGTGCCCCTTTAAATGCAGCTTCCTGTGAAGACAACGCCGCTAAGTTTTACTCAACAGATTGGCCACTGGGCGGGACCTTTAATATCATCAGCCCCCTATTTGAATGTATTCATGAGGCACTGCCTCTTTCCAGTGGGTGCATTTCCAACCTCAGTCAGCTGCAGAGTCAAAATGGAGGTTGGCAAGTATTCGGTGGGAACAAGGTGGTAATTCGATTTTCCTGATTTTAACCACTCACCTGCCCTGTTCCTGTCGGGTGGATTGGGTTAAAATCAGGGCCAAGATCTTTTACAGATTGCCACTAAAACAGCTGGTGAAGTGAATAGGAACACTGCAATAATCATGGAAACACTGCAGTCCTGTTTATAGTTGAATTTATTTGTGTTTTGTTGTGTGTGCTAATACATTACTCATGTTATTGATATTTTTTAATCACGCTGCACGTGACTTGCTGCTGTCACAGAACAACTACTATGTTGGCACTTTCAGCTGTATGATCTGCATTCAAGTTTTACTGAGAAAGAAATTTATATAGCGGCTTTCATGACCTCAGGATGTCCCAAAGTGCTTTACAACCAATACTTTTCAAATACTTTTGAAGTGTAGTCACTGTTGTAATGTAGGAAACATGGAAGCCAATTTGCGCACAGCAAGGTCCCTCAAACAGCAATGAGACGACCAGAAAAATCTGTGTTTTTTGAGTGATGTTGGTTGAGGGATAAAAACTGGCCAGGACACCAGGGAGAACTTCCCTGCTCTTCTTCGAAATAGTGCCATGGGATATTTTACATCTACCTGAGAGGGCAGACGGGGCCTTGGTTTAATGTTTCATCTGTTTGAGGGGCATTCATTGGATGATGCACTGAAGCGCAAGGGGAGGAACAGAAGGCTCCTCACCGGAGTGCAAGGTCACCTTCATCCACAATTGGTGAGGCCGGGGATTCTAATCGCTGGGGCACAGCTTTTGAAAAGAAATGCTTAAGTACAAAAGATTGTTGGAATTTTTGAAGGAACTATCTTCCAGCTTCCAACACATGGCAGAAAGGGTGGAGGAGTCCAACTCTCGCATGCATGGAGAGCTATTGCAATGATTCTAGAGTATGCAGTCCAACTGGAGCAGCGGGGCAGATCCAGCACAGCCTGTTGTGCCTGGGTAAACTAATTGGGATGTGAAATTGGTGTTCTTTTGTGGGAAAATTGTTGCTTCATTGTGATAACAAAAAAATGCATGTAAACAGATGTTCTTCATTGAAGAAATTGAAAACAAATTTGTAATTGACTTGAAATAGCAGAGGAATGCAGGAATAACCATTAATTAAATTGACAAGAGTTAAGTACAAATGGCTGTCCAGGTCATTCTTCATCTGTCTAGGTGGATTTGTGTAATTGATTACATTGTGGTTTATCTCCTTTAGCCTCTCATGAGCTTTCTCAATAAGATTGTCTGCAAATACAACAAAGAAATTCACACTTATTGGTGAATGTTTACACATTTCATCCAACCCGGATACCAGGCGGGAAATGTTAAATACAACCAGCTTTATTTTATATCACAAATTAGTTATCAAAATACTGTACCCAGATGTGGATGTAACAATACCATTTTTGGGTGCCTCAATGTTTTTATAGTGCCCATGATCTCAGTCAATTCGGATTGACCAGTTGGGTTCTCTAACAGTGTACCCACCACACAGAGGAGGATAAGGACCTTCATTTTCTACACTGCCTGTTGACACAAGAACATCGTGTTAGGAGTGATTGTCTGATCCACATGGACCCAATTATCCTCCTCTTGTCCCTTCGGGTCCTTCAATATAACCTTTAATATTGTAGGTTCCAGTGTTTCTATGACTACAAAGGGATTTCTTCATTTTGGGTACAATGTGACAGATTGCTATACCATTTTAACATTATTTTATTTCCAGTGAAATGCTGCATGAACTTAAGTTCTACTCCATCAGCAGCTCTTTCCAGTTGGTGGGCAATCCACTCATTAATTTTCTTGATGGACTTCTCCGGATTAATTGATTACTCAGTTTGATCAACTACTCCTTCCACAGCATCTGACAACCTCTCATACATGAGGTGTTTTGGGGGTCTCATACTTCGCCCTGTCATTACTCCGTGGGGACTCAACCCTGTAGCGGAGGAAGGAGTGGACCTTATGGCCATCAAGGCTAATGACATCCCAATCCTTACCATTTATTGCCACAAATTTCCTAAGTATACAATTTTCTCTCTCCACTAACCCGGATGATTGGGGTAGGGGATATTGAACCTCTGTTTTACGTATAACCTCTGCAGTAAAGTGGGGGCCTCAGTCAGAATCAATCTCCTTCGGCAAGTCCCATCAGGCCAAGGTCCTAGCCATTGTTAATGCTGAATTATCCAGTGCCGAGAGAGCTTTTACCCATTTTGAAAAGGGGCCAACTAGAGTCAAAATGTATTTCTTTTCCCTCGCAGTCATGGATAAAGGCCCTTCCAGTTAATTTGTAATAAGCACCACGGTCCCTCTTTTGGGTCACTGCGGGAGCCTTTTGTTTGGTGGTGGTTGAGTTT
The DNA here is from genome assembly GCF_035084215.1 of Heptranchias perlo. NCBI lineage: Eukaryota > Metazoa > Chordata > Chondrichthyes > Hexanchiformes > Hexanchidae > Heptranchias > Heptranchias perlo. The sequence continues at coordinate 26,851,815 of NC_090333.1, forward strand.
ACCTGAGTGCAAACGAGACACCTATTACAGTGAGCCATTGCATCTTTCAGCATTCCTGGCCACCAGTCTAATTCGCTGAGCCAGTGCATGGTCTCTGTTACTCCTGGGTGTCTTGCCGTTGAGGAATGATCCACCAAATATAATAACATGATTCTCTGCTGCTCAGGAACAACCCATTTTTTAAATCCCTCTTTTAGCACAGATGAGGGTTCTGAACAGAACACTATCTCTTTCAATTTATTCAGGTGTAGCCAAAATTCAGGAGGACACAGATCTGGATCATTAGTTTCCAAAGATTTGTTAAGTGGTCGAATCATTCCGTCCTCTTCTTGTAATGCAGAAATGCATGGTAGTCATTGCGTACCACCACTCATATCTTGCCAGTTCTTATGTGTACGTGTTGTTGGGGTGGCCATCAATATAGAAGAGGGCACTTTCCATAGTTCCTCATCCTCCCCCACCTTGGGTGCCGGAACCTGCAAGGCAGTCCGCATGATAATTACCTACCTTGACAGACCCAGGGGTCCAAGAATGCCCCTTACTCTTTTTTATACTAATAGGAAATGGAGCAGTATTTCCCTGTAATTAAATGTATCGGAATAGTGGGGCATAGCGGACAGACTAACCATCAGAGGAAGTGAAATCAGTAGTCAACCAAACAAGGAGAAACTTTTATGAATTTCATAAAAACGAAGAATTAATACAAAGGCGAACACCACAACTGGAGTGCCATTCAGGCCATAGAAAATGATCAACAGCAGTGACTACAGCTGCAACTGAGCACAGTGAGTGTCTATAGCAACTTGGAATTCAGTCAGGGCAGAGTTGGGTAGGACAAATACTATTCCTATTCTTGAATATCGCACTCCTTCAGTGTAAAATGATGTTTCATAAGTATGTACGAGGAAGGGTCATTGGGTTCCTTCCTTCCATGGGATAAAAAGCACTGTGGGTAAATGGGTCTGCAGGGAGAAGGTGTCACACTGATGAGATGGTGATGTTTCCAATAATGCAGCTGTAGTAAATAGAGCAGTTGGTTTTGTTGAAACAAGTTGAATGTCTCGGTCCTGGAGCAAAAGAGCCCAAGAGACTGGTTTGATATTCACAAACAACAATAACAACAGCTTGCATTTATATAGCGCCTTTAGCATTTATATAGCATCCCAAGGCGCTCTACAGGAGTGTTAGCCCTCAAAATTTTGGAATCAAGCCACATAAGGAGAAATTTGGACAGGTGACCAACAGTGGTAGGTTTTAAGGAGCATCTTAAAGAAGAAGAGAGGTAGCGAGGCAGAAGGGTTAGGGACGGAATTCCAGAGCTTAGGGCCTAGGCAGCTGAAGACACAACCGCCAACGGCGAAGTGATGAAAATCGGGGATGCGCAAGAGGCCAGAATTGGAGGAGCGCAGAGATCTCAGAGGGTTGTACAGCTGGAGGAGATTACAGAGACAGCGAGGCCTTGGAGGCCCTGGTGCAAGCAGTGGAGAGGAGGAGGAACATCTTCTTTCCCCGAAGGGCAGGAAGCCCTCCAGGCATCTACTCCGCGTCAGTAGGAAGAAATTACAGAGCATTTCAATAGTAGGAGCATTGCATCCAGGTCATGGCTACAATGCCGGAAGAAATTAAATGATCTAACTAGAGTTATGTAGATAGGAACATTCTTTGCTCACAGCTGCACCACTTAGAGCCTCATTAATCACAAGGCACACAGCATTCATTAGACTCCCCTCCCCTTCACTTCTCTTCACACTCCTACAATCACTGCACCACACTTCACTAAACCTCTTCAACCCCATATAACACACTCATCACTATTACAACTCTCATTTACCCACAACTCACATCTCACACACTGACTATCAGCTATTATACTATGACAGCCACATTCTCCATACACCTCACAAGACTCACTAACACACTCCTTTCTTGGAGTAGAAGGTTGCACACGGATCCATATAACAGGCTGGTACCAGAGGTGGAAGAGGCCCTCTGCATACCCTCTCCCCCCTCGAAGAAAGCGTACTTGCCATCAAGGATAGGGGCAGAGCCGAGGCCGTGGTGACTGGCAATGCAGAAAGAGATGTTGTGTAGGGTTTCTTCATACCTAATCCTCTTCACCCCTTCCACCCCACACACATGCTGCATGACAAGCTGCAGATGCTTTCATCACCCATTTCTCCCTCTCCATTCTCCCTTCACACCACAAGATAACCCTTATCCCTCTCTTTCGTTTCAGCTGCTGAGAATGTGGAAGCCCCTGTGCCAGTGGAGGAAGAGGAGGTGAGTCTTCAGGAAGATGTACCGTCACTTGATCTGACTCTCACAAGCACCAGCTCAGATACTGAGGGTCTAGGTTAGAGGAGGTGTCTACATGTGGTGAGTCACTGGGCACAAGTGCACAGGCTGGGAGATAGGATGCCACATAAGCCAGCTCACCGGATGGTGGGATCACATACTAGTTCTGCTGCAGAGGACTCAGATGCTGACTTTGAGGGCCCCGGCGACTGAAGAAGGCTGATGGATATCTACCAGGAAACTGTGTATGGATTCATCCACTGTCTTCCCCAAACTATAAATATGAGGCTAGAAACTGAATTGTGGATAAAGAGAACTCCTTAATGTACTGCTCCATGTTGCATCATTATAGTATATCACCAGACAGTCAGAGGTAACTGTAATGTACGAGAAACACGTTTACGTGTATTTATAACGCTGCTCATTTCTTTATTTATCACGCTGCAGTAGGTGAGGACCACACTGATTATTGATGAGCCCAACTTTTTACATCTACCTAAGTCCAGAGAGCTTAGGCCCATGTTGAGTGATTCGTGGCTTAAGGGTCCCCAAGTGACTTGCAGCAGTCTTACCTGGAGCTGAGTGGGAAGAATCCCAGTCCCCTCTGATAGGTGTACCACATAAAGTTCCATTATTAAGTACTGTGCAGTTCTCTCACTCAGGTATCAGGATGATGAGCCAGCCACGGAAAGATGTCTTGGTTCTGACCTTCTCGCCCAAGCATTGCTGCTCCTGATCGGATTCCTGCCACCAAGAAAGAGCCCGCCATTGCCTGCCCACAAAATCCCAGAGGTGATTGGTAACCTTACAATGAAAGTTCATGTTTCCCTTTGTGGAAAATATTTTCATTCCACTTCGGCCTGAAGGCTCCCCTGAGGGTGGCAGGCTGTCGATCTGATTTTTTAGATCAGTTATTTATTCATGAGCTCAACTTTTTATTTTTATCCATGCACTGCTACGGGACGTAAACTGGCATATATTAAACAAACAATCTTGTCCTCATGGTCTTAACCAAACATAGGTTAAATAATCATCTCAATTTACATTAAATGTGTTTTTCATCTATTTAAAGACATGTCAAGTTCCTTTTTCATCTTTTTTTCCCATGAGAACAATTGCACCTTATCACCCTGTCACACTGTCCTCATAATTTAACATGTGGAAAATCACTGCTTATTTGTCTCCAAATCTCTCAAACACACCAATCGTTCTTGTATTAGACATAATATTTAAATATTGCCTTGTAACCAAGGGCTCGATATTGCCAGGGCTGCGGGTTCACGGCGAGGGGGCTATTGGACGCGTGGGTAACGCGCCCAGTGAAATCAGTCTGCCACGTGCGCGATCGCAGCCTAATTGGATCCACTTACCTGGTCTTCCAGGTTCCCCGCTGCTGATCTGCGCGTCGGGCAGACTGCGCATGCGCCGTAAGCTCTGTCAGCTGGAGGCGCTCTATTTAAAGGGGCAGTCCTCCACTGACAGATGCTGCAACAAATAGGAAAAATTACAGCATGGAGCAGCCCAGGGGGAAGGCTGCTCCAGTTTAATGATGCCTCACTCCAGGTATCATTAGATGGGGTGAGGAGGAGGGGGAGGACAGAGATCTTCTCACCAGCGGGCGGGAGGAAGCAGCCTGCCTCTGCCACCAGGAAGGCTTGGCTCGAGGTGGCAGAGGAAGTCACCTGCACCACCAACATATCGCCCACCTGCATACAGTGCAGGAGGCGCTGCAATGCCCTAAGTAGGTCAGCCAAAGTGAGTACACTTACTCATTCCCCTGCACTCCGTCTGCCACATCACCGCCCCCACCCCACATCTCCTTCTGCACTGTCAACACTACTCTGTCACATCACCCCTCACACTCACTCAAACCTCATCCTCATCTTATCTGCACCTACTCACCTCGCCAGTACTCATCCCGCCACTACCACTCAACCCAATCCTCATTCAATCTCATGACTATCTCATACTCACCCTCTGATGCATCTCTTTCACGGTCAGCCTCACTCAACCTGCCACTACCTGTGCTGCAGCCACAGGGCATGTATCACATATGTGCAGTAGGAAGCGTAAGGCAAACGTGTCATGAGCATGAAGGGGATGCGCAAGGGTGTTTGAGGGTTTGTCATGGTTTTTACTGCTATTTAATTTCTGACCAACTCACATCACATATTATATTGGCACCACTACTGCCACGTCTTTGCGAATCTTGTCTGGTTTGTGCAATAATGCCCTTTCCTGAGGATCACAATGAAGACCCACACCTGATGCCACCCATTGTGTCACTGCAGAGTGGGTGTAGGTGTATTTGCAGGGCTCTTTTGTGCAGACGACTGAGAGACGTCGGTGATGTCCCGGGTGGCACCCTGGAAGGATGCGGAGGAGAAGTTGTTGAGGGCAGTGGTGACAGGTAAGAGATGGTGCTGGGGCCAGCCAGGAGCAGGTCGGCATGAAGGAGGCTGCAGATGTCCACGACTACATGTCGAGTGACTCTGAGCCTCCGTGTGCACTGCTGCTCAGAGAGGTCCAGGAAGCTGAGCCTCTGTCTGTGGACCCTGTGGCGAGGGTAGTGCCCTCTGCGACGCATCTCTCTCTGCGGTTGCCCTCCCTCCTGCTGTGCAGGTGGATGTGTCACAGCACTGTGTTGTGGAGCTCCACGTGTCAGAAGTGGACGGCGTGGCCAGAGAGGCTGGTGATGCTGTTCATCCTCCGAGGAGGTCATGACTGCAGCTACGGCGGCCCCCATCTGGAAGATGTACATCTGAGGGGGTCCGCAAGGTAGGTACATGTCTCTGGACCCCGGGGTAAGTGTGCAAGTTGGTGCATTTGATTGTCAGGAGGAGGGTGGTGGAGGCCAAACTTTGTCCCAAGTGACAGAGTGGCCTCCTGCGATGAGTGAGGGTCTCCCCCCCACACCTGTCAAATGGACTTTGCAGCTGCCACAGGCTGATAGCTGCAACACGTCCATTTCAACTGGGAGTGTTTCCCCCAGTACAGGAAACAGTCCCAGTTGTTTCTAAAATCCCACCCCTCCAGACATATTCCCTTAATCAGGTCTGTTAATGACCTGAAATAGCAATGTAAATAGTCTTAAGTGGCACCCCGCTGGCTTTAATTGCCTGCGGGAGTCCCACATGCGGGGGCTGCGCGCGCACGTCAGCGCATCTGTGGGGAACCCGGAAGTGGGCGGGTTGGAGCCGGGCTCCCGACCCGCTCCGGGATTCCCCGATTTTCGGAGCCCCCCGCCAGGAACGCACCCGATAGCGGGTGCTAAAATGGAGGCCCGAATGTCCACAAATATTGATGTGCTTTAATTCATTGCATAACATTACAATTTGCATATGACACACATACACTCCCAGTACCTTTCCTCATCTCTAACTTACATGAGTTCGACTCCTCCATGCTCTGCAACACTTTGTGCAAGCTCGCTGGTAGGCTGCCCAGTGTTTCAAGCATTTCCTGGTAGATATTCATCAGCCTTCTTCAGTAAGCTGGGCCCTCAAAATCAGCATCTGAGTCTTCTGTAGCAGAACTAGTATGTGATCCCGCCCTCCGGCGAGCTGGCATCTATGGCGTCCTATCCCCCAACCTATGCACTTGTGCCAAGTGACTCACCACATGTAGACGCCTTCTCTAACCTAGCCCCTAAAGTCCACGTGATAGCAGTATCTGAGCTGGTGCTTGCAAGAGTCAGATCGAGTGACGGTGCATCTTCCTGAAGACTTGCCTCCTCTACACAATCAATCAAGTGACATAAGCAAAAACATGGCAACAGGTAGCCTACTTATTATTGTGGCGAAGGGCTTAATGAAACTGCAGAAGAAAAACTTCATCAATGGGGGATGATACAGAGCCGGATTGACCATATGGGGAGCTGGGAGATTTACCCAGTGCTCCCGTGAATAGTTCAATAGCGCTGTATTATCGGCGCCCCCTTTTTCTGTGAGAATACCGTATCCTTTCGGGGAAGCCAGTCTCCTTGTCTACAGGCATTTGGCCAATTCCATTGCTCGATTTCTGAATGCAGCTAATTAATGTCCTATTACTACTTGTCATCACTGAAGGATTGTCAGTTCACAGGCTGTAAGAGACATATTGAGCAGCATTTCCCTGTGTGAACTTCAGTGAATTTGGACCACACTGTTTGTTCAGAGCATAAGCAGCGCAGTCGTATGATAAACCTGGGCAAGCCTGCTGGGCTTTAGCTTCATGCCAGTGTGCATTCTGCAGTCTACCATGGAGCGTGTGATCACCACCTTGATGCTGTAGCCATGCTCTTAATACCAGGAGGCTGTCAGCAGCTCTTACAACGCCAGCAATGTGCGGTTTATTGGAAAATTGAAGGTGCATTGTCCATAATTTTCCATTCATTGATTTCGATGAAAGGAAAATCTTGGGCAGTGGACCTGTGATTTTCCAAAAAGCTGCCTGCTTAGTTTGTGGCATGGAGTCTCAGAAAATTCTGCCCTTTATTTCTGAACCATTTTCCTTAGTTTTCTTTTGCTTTTTAGCTGCTGACAACTGCTTCAATATCTGCCTTCTGCTCTGGGGGCTCCCATTTTTGTCCTTTCTCCAAATCTAAAAAGGCCCCAGTATCTCTATTTTTTAGAAGAGATGGAAGAGAAAGAGGACAGGCTAGTAAGACACTGCAGGAGAAGTATGGCATTGACTGGCCGATATCTGCGCATCAGAATATACAGAATCAGGAGCTCCTATTTCCAGCTGACCCAGGATGCCATGCTTCGCAAGGTAAGCCATCAATGAGTTACGCCATATGCTGGAACCTGACCTGCAACCCACTTCCACCATTGGCAATTCACTGTCACTGGCTGCTATAGTCTCAAGAATAGTGGTTGTGTCCTTTCAAAGAGGCCTCCTCGGGGATGCCCTTCTCCAAGCGCAGAAAGGGGATCTTGTAGATGAGCAGCAGCAACATGAAGAGGAAGAAGAGCACAACATGTTGCCAATTGCAAGAGACACTCATTACAATCTGTATGGGAGATCTTCTAACCACCATATCTACCCACGGTATGAACAGTCCCATTTATGGCTTCCTTCTTCCAATCCCAAAGATGCCTTCATTGACAAACACTTCTCTGTGTGCATTGTGTGTACCATCCCATCTGTGACCTCATACTTAGCCTCGTGCTTCTCCTAGGTGCTACCAACATAGTGTGGTTGTCTCCTGGAACGGATGTGGCCCTTGTCTCACGGCAACTACATTCTGAGATAGACCTGCTGCAGACTGCACCTCTTATGCTTCTGCATGGGCAGCTTGGTCTTGCCCCCTTTTCTGTTATGTGCAGGTATCCGTGGCAGCTAGCAGGAGGGCACACAAGTGCTGCTATCCTGAGAGACTGCACCATCATGTGATTGCATTCAAGCCATGCACTGGCTCTGTATTGACACTGATCTGCAGTAAAACAGACCTAATGGTAACAATCAAATCAGTGTAGCCCTGAGAGGTGATTGTCTCTAATCCTTCAAAGCAAAAGAAAGTGCTCTCCAATATGGCAGTAGTTTAAGCATCAATGCCCCTGTTCGCCACCTCCCCACAACAGGACAGTTGAGACCAGGTACTAATGGTGTGGAGGATTACTGGTATCAACTTACAACACAACTTTGTGATACCTACCTCAGTAAAGATAAACACACACAGAGCAAAACAGACAGGCAGACAACCATAGTAAGGAGAAATAGACTCAGACAGCGAGAGGGAAAAGAGACAGAGGGACAAACACAGAAATGTAAATGATTATGTAGCAGGTCCTCAGCTGAACCGCAATTGGGCCTGCAAATGGGCCCACTAACACACCTGCAAATGATGGTGGCAAAGTGGCAGAGTTTGATGATGCCTTCCCCAAGAAAATCCATGCATAAAGTCAAACACCCATTTCCCCCCTGAAAGTCATGCATAGCATGCTGGGTCTTGCTCATCTTTTAAAGATTAAAACGGGACGCCTGAGGAACCAAAAAATTATCCCAGCCCACCATCAGAAAAATGTATGGAGGCACAGGCAAAGAGGCTCTCCTAATCTCTGTGAGGCATCTAGAAAAGGAATGTCACAGAGATAAGGAGAGTACATATACGATCTTCTGAACTCACTTGAGCACTCTTAGCACCAGTTCTCTGCATGACAAAACAGCATAGGGTTCCTGGCCGGTATAATAAAAAGACAGATGGTGAGTTTCGGCCTGCTTGGCCTTCAGACCGGCCTGTTGGCAGCAGAAATGCAGCCCCAGGCCTAGCCTATTAGCATAGACTACAAGGTGAAGCAGCAGGTAAAGGAGCAGACTGCAGCAGTTTTACCTCATTGTGCAATCAAGGAGATCAAGGGTGCATGTTTATACTTTCCACTTACTTATGTTTAACTTTGTTTATACTGTGCTTAATATATATAATATAAAACCACAATAAGTAACCACAATGTTTCTGAATCACTAGTATGTGAAGATAAATTGTGTAGATAGTTTGGTCAAACAAATGATGTATGATTTAAACTTGATGATGATAGCTTACAGTAGCTCGAACTATGTAATCATTAATGTAGTTGCAAATGCTTTCAGATGCTTCTGTGATGCATTCATAAGCATAAGGTTTCTTTGCAATTGTCAGCACGACCCTGGCTAACACAATAACTCACAGAGGCCCATGTCTGGGAACAGGCATGGCTACGTGCTTCATAGTTTTACAAAAACTGCAGGGTCTGCAAGAAAGTTGAACAAAGAAAGGTTAAAGGTCTCCAACTTGGAAGGAGGTAACCCTTGGGCATGTGAACATTACCAGCCCAGGGCCCAATGTTGCAAGCCCTCCATTGGCCCACTCTTATTAGAGATGGAGGAAAGTAACCTGAATGGGTTAATGCCTATCGATCATCAGGCATCATTTCTACTATAAAGATAAGCCCAAATAATTCCAAATAAAGTACTCGACTGTTACCAATTGGTTCGTGTCAGACTTTCCTAGGTTATAGAGATTCCCCAAGGCTCACTGCTGTGAAACCGAGGCTACGCCATTTCCATGGCCTCCGATGGGAATTCTTACACCAGAGGCTTGCTGATTTGCAGTGGTCACTACTACAGTTTGGCCGCTCAGGCAAGGACTGTGCAGCTTATGTAGTTCTGTCAGGGCAAAGTGACTTGTGTGAGTATGCATGAGAATTTTTTTTTTATTCGTTCATGGGATGTGGGTGTCGCTGGCAAGGCTGGCATTTATTGCCCATTCCTAATTGCCCTTGAGAAGGTGGTGGTGAGTCGCCTTCTTGAACCGCTGCAGTCCATGTGGTGAAGGTTCTCCCTCAGTGCTGTTAGGAAGGGAGTTCCAGGATTTTGACCCAGCGACAATGAAGGAACGGCGATATATTTCAAAGTCAGGATGGTGTGTGACTTGGAGGGGAACGTGCAGGTGGTGTTGTTCCCATGTGTCTGCTGCTCTTGTCCTTCTAGGTGGTAGAGGTCATGGGTTTGGGAGGTGCTATCGAAGAAGCCTTGGCGAGTTGCTGCAGTGCATCCTGTGGATGGTATACACTGCAGCCACTGTGCGCCGGTGGTGAAGGGAGTGAATGTTTAGGGTGGTGGATGGGGTGCCAATCAAGCGGGCTGCTTTGTCCTGGATGGTGTCGAGCTTCTTGAGTGTTGTTGGAGCTGCACTCATCCAGGCAAGTGGAGAGTATTCCATCACACTCCTGACTTGTGCCTTGTAGATGGTGGAAAGGCTTTGGGGAGTCAGGAGGTGAGTCACTCGCCGCAGAATACCCAGCCTCTGACCTGCTCTTGTAGCCACAGTATTTATATGGCTGGTCCAGTTAAGTTTCTGGTCAATGGTGACCCCCAGGATATTGATGGTGGGGGATTCGGCGATGGTAATGCCATTGAATGTCAAGGGGAGATGGTTAGACTCTCTCTTGTTGGAGATGGTCATTGCCTGGCACTTGTCTGGTGCGAATGTTACTTGCCACTTATGCGCCCAAGCCTGGATGTTGTCCAGGACTTGCTGCATGCGGGCTCAGACTACTTAATTATTTGAGGGGTTGCGAATGGAACTGAACACTGTGCAGTCATCAGCGAACATCCCCATTTCTGACCTTATGATGGAGGGAAGGTCATTGATGAAGCAGCTGAAGGTGGTTGGGCCTAGGACACTGCCCTGAGGAACTCCTGCAGCAATGTCCTGGGGCTGAGATGATTGACCTCCAACAACCACTACCATCTTCCTTTGTGCAAGGTATGACTCTAGCTACTAGAGAGTTTTCCCCCTGATTCCCATTGACTTCAATTTTACTAGGGCTCCTTGGTGCCACACTCGGTCAAATGCTGCCTTGATGTCAAGGGCAGTCACTCTCATCTTACCTCTGGAATTCAGCTTTTTTGTCCATTTTGGACCAAGGCTGTAATGAGGTCTGGAGCCAAGTGGTCCTGGCGGAACCCAAACTGAGCATCGGTGAGCAGGTTATTGGTGAGTAAGTGCCGCTTGATAGCACTGTCGACCACACCTTCCATCACTTTGCTGATGATTGAGAGTAGGCTGATGGGGCGATAATTGGCCGGATTGGATTTGTCCTGCTTTTTGTGGACAGGACATACCTGGGCAATTTTCCATATTGTCGGGTAGATGCCAGTGTTGTAGCTGTACTGGAACAGCTTGGCTAGAGGCGCAGCTAGTTCTGGAGCACAAGTCTTCAGTACTACAGCCGGGATGTTGTCGGGGCTCATAGCCTTTGCTGTTTCCAGTGCACTCAGCTGTTTCCTCATATCACGTGGAGTGAATCGAATTGGCTGAAGACTGGCTTCTGTGATGGTGGGGATATGGGGAGGAGGCTGAGATGGATCGTCCACTCGGCACTTCTGGCTGAAAGAGTCTGTGATGTGAAACCAATAAAGAATCCAATTGCTCCCATGAGAACCTCCATCCCCTGCTTACTGTTAATAGTGTAGCTAGACAAACAATATTGGCTTTCAATTAGATTTTTTTGCATTGTTGCAAGAAATTGTTTCTCACTGTATTTCAGAGACACATTCTATTATGATGCATATTTTAGGTCACGCACCCTACCATATGCTACATGTATTTAATTTATGGTACGTTGTGCACTATAAAAATGTACTTTATGTATGTGGGCATCTATATCACTTTCTGAGGGAGGAATGAAAAGCAATCATTATGTACCAGGAGCACAACCCTCTGGAAACAGTGTGATTGCATAATATAAGAGGCAACTTGAAACAGAGAGGATCATCTGAAAAGATTGAATTATACTGCATTAAATGACTGAAATGGGAATTACACTTCAGGAAATTAGCAACTTGGCTATTGTTAAAAGCTAATTGCTAGGATTATAAGTGTGGAGTTTACTGTTTATTTTTACACCTGTATCATATCCCGAAGAGTAGCAAAATAATTGGTATTCTTTCTCATTGTCATTGCTTCCTAAAGAACTACAGCTCGAGCCTTGTTTCAAAGTGCTCTCAGTTTACAATTTAATTTAGATGCTGCTGGCACTATCCCTTTAATCCTCTTTCTTTCAACCACCTTTTTTAAAATTCATGCCCGCGATATGGGCATCACTGGCAAGGCTGACATTTATTGCCCATCCCTAGTTGCCCTAAGAAGATGGTGGGTCTTCTACTTGAACGGCTGCAGTCCGTGTAATTATTCCTTGTAGTGATTTTGATACAACTGAGTGGCTTGCTCGGCCACTTCAGAGGGCAGTTAATAGTTAATAGTCAATAGTTAATAGTCAACCATATTGGTGCGGGACTGGAGTTAAATATAGGCCAGATCAGGTAAGGATGGCAGGTTTCCAACCTTAAGGACATTCCTTATCTAACCTATTGTAAAATGTTTATATGGACAGGGAATTTCCTCAGAGCTATTCTCACTTCACCGATGTAACTTCACTGAAAGTCCAGTGAAATCTCTGTTTACACATGTAAACAGGGTTTACGCATATAAGAACATAAGAAATAGGAGTAGGAGTAGGCCATCCGGCCCCTCGAGTCTGCTCCGCCATTCAACAAGATCATTGCTGATCTTCTACCTCAACACCATTTACCTGCACCATCCCCATATCTCTTGATGCCTTTAATATCTAGAAATCTATCGATCTCTGTTTTGAATGTACTCAATGTCTGAGCCTCCACAGCCCCCTGGGGTAGAGAATTCCAAAGATTCACCATCCTCTGAGTGAAGAAATTTCTCCTCATCTCAGTCCTAAATGGTCTATTCCTTATTCTGATAATGTGATCCCTGATTCTAGACTCCCCAGCCAGGTGAAACATCCTCCTTGCATCTGCCCTGTCGAGCCTTGTAAGAATTTTATATGTTTCAATGAGATCACCTCTCATTCTTCCAAACTCTAGAGAATACAGGCCTAGTCTACTCAATCTCTCCTCATACGACAATCCCGCCATCCCAGGAATCAGTCTGGTGAACCTTTGTTGCACTCCCTCTATGACAAGTATATCGTTTCTTAGGTAAGAAGACCAAAATTGTACACAATACTCCAGGTGCTGTCTCACCAAGGCCCTATATAATTGCAGCAAGACATCTTTACTCCTGTATTCAAATCATGTAATAAAGGCCAACATACCATTTGCCTTCGGTCAATGGATCGGTCAATGCCCTGTGGGTGGCGGAGAGGGCCCAGGGGCTGAGTGGCCCACTGTTCCACTGCCTCACAACCTCATAAAGTTTCTCCTGCCCTCTGTCCTAAATCCCTTGCATTTAATCTTATATCTATGTCTCTTCTTCTAGACCCTTCATTCACTGGAAACAGTCGTAGAGTGAATTTATGCAGGGGTTCTCCGACTTGTATGGTGGGCAGTGCACTTGCAGTGCATAATGGGCGGGCCCGCCTCACCTGTCATATTGACTGTTAAGACGCCCATTTTGCGCCAGAAAAACAGGCTCGGGGCCATTGCATTTCTCGGCCCATGTTCCCCTTTCTACAATACATGTCTCCTCCTCAAAGAATTCTAGTTTTTAAACTGTAAATACAATTGTTGTTGCCAAGCACTCCACGGTTATTGGAAACCTGCCAAACCTTCCAAGTCACCATACTATTGTGTGAAGTGTTAGCTACAAATGCTGAATGCATGTGCATTAAATTCCACTGCTATTTTGTCAGAAGCATAACCCATTTATTTTAAACAGGTTACTATCTGTTAAACTAGCAAAAGGAAAATTTGATATCACATATTCGTAAGAAAACATTACACAGTAATTCCAACTTTCCAACTCTCAGTGTTAATCTAAATGAAACATCCTGCTGTCCAAATGGGGCAGTTCCCCTTCAAGCTCGTCATCCTCTTTACTGGAATCAGGAACACCATATAAAGGTCAGCTCAATCCAAAACAGAACAAGAGTCTGCTGAACTGAACCCAGAAGTTTAAATCTGTACTAATCTGTTCAGCTATGAAAAGGACTGCCATAGTAAGTAAACTTTCTGGTTTAGAAACAGGTTCAGCAATCATGCTGGTAAGAAATTTTGTTGAATTCTTTTGATATGTAATTTTAGTGTCGTTTTCTGCATCTCTCTTTTATTTCTTTACGGCGTGAGGACTTGTTCCTTTTCCATTTCTGATTTTTGTCCCTTTTTTTGAGTAGCTTTACAATGCGTGTATAGTGGCACACATACATGTATTTATAAATGTATGTATGAGTGCATCTGAGCATGTGAATATGTTACTTGTTTTTCAGTAAAAAAAACATTTTTCTGGAGGCTTTCTTGATACTAGTAGGTTGATAGATATTATGAGTGATGTATTAAATGGTGCGGTCTTTAATCAAAAAGGCTAGGAGGTGTTTTGTTCCAAAGAATAATAGCTTTATTAAGAAGTTATAATAAGTAGCAAAGATGTTAAAATACAAGAGTACAATTAAAGATACTAATAAAATGTTGGGGTACAACCTGACAAAGTTTATCAGCATACAAGGTTCCGAGCTGCTCTTCTCAACGGTCCTTTAAATTATAGTTGAGCTGTTCAGCTGTGCTCCAAGTACGTTCTAACAAATACAATTTAATTCTCAGCTTATATAAGTTTTTAACACATTAGTTGTATTAGGGTTGTATGAAAACATGGGGCCTCCAATCGATCACCCTCTGTGTCTCATGGAGCTGCCATCCATTTTACTTCTTTTACATTCCAGATGACACACAACATCTGACATCACCGCCATCCTTATGATTAGTTGTCTCCGACTTATCAAGGACACCATGTTTGCACAAAGCATCCTGTATTCCTACTAAACTATAGCCAACTCCCTTTACCCATCTTATGCACATGAGATAAGGATGACACAGGATGCTCATTACTCAAGGGAGCCTTATCTATTCAAGGTGTCCAAAAGCCTGTTGATGCTTAATATCAGAGAACAGAAAGCCTTGTTCGCAGGAAAAGTCTATATAATGCCTTTCCTGCAAGGTTAGTAATATTATATAGAAAGCTTGTATAATGCTTCTCTCACAGATATGAAACAGGGTTGATTTGAAACCCCTCCCCAGTGCATGGGAGGGGTGAAAATCGGGTGAGTTGAGTTACCGGCCCGAGGTTGGTCTGTTCCCGCCCAGCGGGATTTTAACTTTGACGACTTTGAAGTCGGCTGAAGCTCCCGCTACTGACAGACGGGAGCCTGATTGAAATGTAAAAGTAGTGACCCGATTATGTCATCGGCAGCACCACGCAATTTTTAATGGAACTGGACGAGTGGGCCCCCCGTCCAGCACTCCCCTAAAACCCAGACTCGGTCAGCTCCAGGGTGTTGGAACTGAGGGCAAAGGGGACATTTTTCCGGGGAATGTCCAAAAGGGGGATCTAGTGGGCCCCATGGGAAGGGCCCGATAGGAAGAGGGACCGATGAGGTGGACCGTTTGCAGAAAGAGATTGAGGAATTGAAACGATATATGAGGGAATCCAGGCAGGTGAGGCGGATGTACGCCACAGGGCCCAGGTCGCGTAATGCCCCAAGTCCACTAGGACAGTTGGTGGCCGTGCTGGTAACGGGGGTCTGTAAGTGAGTTTCATTCAGACCCCTACAGCAAGCCCCATGTAACCTCAAGTGTGGGGGGTATTTCCCGAATGTTGTTGGTCGATACCGGGGTGACCCACACATGAATATGGAGAAGTATTCCCCAGACATTCGCCTATAAAGGGGTGATAGAACTGGGAGGCTTTGGGGGAGGGATGGTCCACGATCAGTTAGCAGAAACCAGCCTGACTGTGGGCATATGACCACCCGCCACCCAATGGTTTGGACAAAGGGAGACAGCGAGGAGTCAGATGGCATATTAGGGATGGATTAGTTCCGGAAACATGATATTGTGTTAAACATGATTAATCAATGTCTGTGGCAAGGGAATACGGGAGGGAATGTAGTACTCTGACCGGAAGGGAAAATATGGTCTGTGGGGGTATAGGTTGAGTACCGCCTTGACCAACTTCTCAGGCACAACTAGCCTGAGGTTGAGGGGGTGATCAAACAGGCTATATGTTGGGCCACACATAAGAACGATTGTGGGAGAATGGACTGGGAAGTTAATATACAAGGCCCTGATCCCACCTAGCCCGATAGACAGTACCGGTTCCCGAAGGAAGCAGAGGGACATATGGCACAGGTCGTTGAGTCCTTGGTAACACAGGGAGTGTTGCGTAAGACAGCCAGTAACTGTAATTGCCCAGGTCTGGCTGGTCCAGAATCCGGATGGGTTCTGGCGGTTGACGATTGATTACAGAGAAGTCAATCATCATTCCCCAGCTGTGGCGCCAACGGTCGCCTCTTCCCCAGAGGCTCAAATGAGTAACTCGGCCACATCAGAGGTCTTCACGGTACTGGATGCCTCAAATGGCTTTTGGTCTGTCCCCCTCAATGAACCATGTCAATATAAATTCGCACTTACCCTGCAGGGCCAACAGTACCTACCACAGGGATTCCACAATTCCCCGTCCATCTTTCACCAAATGTTACAAGGCCAATTGGCATGCTTTTCGCGGAGAGAGGCCCATGGTCCAATATGTGGACGATATCCTACTCCATACAGACTTCATGCAGGACCATGTGGAACTGCTCCAAGAATTGTTGACATTGATCACCCAGAGTGGGCTGAAATTAAACCCCAAAAAGGCAGAGATAGCACAACCCAATGTAACGTATCTGGGAATTATCCTATCGCATCAGTGTAGGAAAATTGCTGAAGATAAGATAGACAACGTAAAGGGTACCCCGCTACCTCTCGGTGTCCCATCATTGCGATGATTCCTCCAGTTGGCAGGATACCATAGGATGTTTATTGAGGACTTTGCGGCCCGAATCGCCCCCTTAGGAAAGGCACTAGTATCAGTAATGGTGGCCATGAAACTACCGGATTGTCATAAAAACCCATCTGGTTCACTAAGGTCCTTTAGGGAAGGAAACCTGCCGTCCTTACCCGGTCTGGCCTATATGTGACTCCACAGCAATGTGGTTGATTCTTAATTGCTCTCTGAAATGGTCCAGCAAGCCACTCAGTTGTACAATCTCGCTAAAAAAAGTCATAACAAGAATATAACTGGACGGACCACCCGGCATCGGACCACTAAGCACCGGACACGACAACGCCAAACCAAGCCCAGTCGACCCTGCAAAGTCCTCCTCACTAACATCTGGGGACTTGTGCCAAAATTGGGAGAGCTGTCCTACAGACTAGTCAAGCAACAGCCTGACATAGCCATACTCACAGAGTTATACCTTTCAGCCAATGTCCCAGACACTTCTATCACCATCCCTGGGTATGTCCTGTCCCACCGGCAGGACAGACCCACCAGAGGTGGCGGTACAGTGATATACAGTCAGGAGGGAGTGGCCCTGGGAGTCCTCAACATTGACTCTGGATCCCATGAAATCTCATGGCATCAGGTCAAACATGGGCAAGGCAACCTCCTGCTGATTACCACCTACAGCTCTCCCTCAGCTGATGAATCAGTCCTCCTCCATGTTGAACACCACTTGGAGGAAGCACTGAAAGCAGCAAGGGCACAGAATGTACTCTGGGTGGGGGACTTCAAGGTCCATCACCAAAAGTGGCTCAGTAGCACCACTACTGACTGAGCTGGCCGAGTCCTGATGGACATAGCTGCCAGACTGGGCCTGTGGCAGGTGGTGCGCGAACCAACACGAGGGAAAAACCTACTTGACCTCGTCCTCACCAATCTACCTGTCGCAAGTGCATCTGTCCATGACAGTATTGGTAGGAGTGACCACAGCACAGTCCTCGTGGAGACGGAGTCCCTTTCTTCGCACTGAGGACACCATCCAACGTGTTGTGTGGCACTACCACCGTGCTAAATGGGATAGATTCAGAACAGATCTAGCAGCTCAAAACTGGGCATCCATGAGGTGCTGTGGGCCATCAGCAGCATGAGAATTGTATTCCAGCACAATCTGTAACCTCATGGCCCAGCATATTCCTCACTCTACCATTACCAACAAGCCAGGGGATCAACCCTGGTTCAATGAGGAGTGTAGAAGCGCATGCCAGGAGTAGCACCAAGCGTACCTAAAAATGAGGTGCCAACCTGGTGAAGCTACAACTCAGGACTACATGCATGTTAAAGAGCAGAAGCAACATGCTATAGACAGAGCTAAGCGATTCCACAACCAATGGATCAGATCAAAGCTCTGCAGTCCTGCCAAATCCAGTCATGAATGGTGGTGGACAATTAAACAACTCACGGGAGGAGGAGGCTCTGTAAACATCCCCATCCTCAATGATGGCGGAGTCCAGCACGTGAGTGCAAAAGACAAGGCTGAAGCATTTGTAAACATCTTCAGCCAGAATTGCTGAGTGGATGATCCATCTCGGCCTCCTCCCAATATCCCCACCATCACAGAAGCCAGTCTTCAGCCAATTCGATTCACTCCACATGATATCAAGAAACAGCTGAGTGCACTGGATACAGCAAAGGCTATGGGCCCTGTCAACATCCCGGCTGTAGTACTGAAGACTTGTGCTCCAGAACTAGCTGCACCTCTAGCCAAGCTGTTCCAGTACAGCTACAACACTGGCATCTACCCGACAATGTGGAAAATTGCCCAGGTATGTCCTGTCCACAAAAAGCAGGACAAATCCAATCCGGCCAATTACCGCCCCATCAGTCTACTCTCAATCATCAGCAAAGTGATGGAAGGTGTGGTCGACAATGCTATCAAGCGGCACTTACTCACCAATAACCTGCTCACCGATGCTCAGTTTGGGTTCCGCCAGGACCACTCGGCTCCAGACCTCATTACAGCCTTGGTCCAAAATGGACAAAATAGCTGAATTCCACAGGTGAGGTGAGAGTGACTGCCCTTGACATCAAGGCAGCATTTGACCGAGTGTGGCACCAAGGAGCCCTAGTAAAATTGAAGTCAATGGGAATCAGGGGGAAAACTCTCCAGTGGCTGGAGTCATACCTAGCACAAAGGAAGATGGTAGTGGTTGTTGGAAGCCAATCATCTCAGCCCCAGGACATTGCTGTAGGAGTTCCTCAGGGCAGTGTCCTTGGCCCAACCATCTTCAGCTGCTTCATCAATGACCTTCCCTCCATCATAAGGTCAGAAATGGGGATGTTCGCTGATGATTGCACAGTGTTCAGTTCCATTCGCAACCCCTCAAATAATGAAGCAATCCGAGCCCGCATGCAGCAAGACCTGGACAACATCCAGGCTTGGGCTGATAAGTGGCAAGTAACATTCGCGCCAGACAAGGACCATCTCCAACAAGAGAGAATCTAACCACCTCCCCTTGACTTTCAATGGCATTGCCATCGCCGAATCCCCCACCATCAACATCCTGGGGGTCACCATTGACCAGAAACCTAACTGGATCGACCATATAAATACTGTGGCAACAAGAGCAGGTCAGAGGCTGGGTATTCTGCAGCGAATGACTCACCTCCTGACTCCCCAAAGCCTTTCCACCATCTACAAGGCACAAGTCATGAATGTGATGGAATTCTCTCCACTTGCCTAGATGAGTGCAGCTCCAAAAACACTCAAGAAGCTCGACACCATCCAGGACAAAGCAGCCTGCTTGATTGGCACCCCATCCACCACCCTAAACATTCACTCCCTTCACCGCTGGTGCACTGTGGCTGCAGTGTGTACCAACCACAGGATGCACTGCAGCCACTCGCCAAGCCTTATTCGACAGCACCTCCCAAACCCGCGACCTCTACCACCTAGAAGGACAAGAGCAGCAGGTACAAGGGAACAACACCACCTGCACGTTCCCCTCCAAGTCACACACCATCCCGACTTGGAAATATATCACCGTTCCTTCATCGTCGCTGGGTCAAAATCCTGGAACTCCCTTCCTAACAGCACTGTGGGAGAACGGTCACCACACGGACTGCAGTGGTTCAAGAAGGTGGCTCACCACCACCTTCTCAAGGGCAATTAGGGATGGGCAATAAATGCCGGCCTCGCCAGCGACGCCCACATCCCATGAACGAATCAAAAAAAACTCCCTGGGAGTGGGGGCCCTTGCAGGAACAAGCAGCGGAACAGGTTAAACAGGCTATCGCTGGCGCACCAGCATTAAAAACTCCGGAGGCAGGGACATCCTTCTCCACGGAGGTAGCTACCAACGATGTATCCCTGTTAGCGGTCCTTTTGCAGGAACGACATGGGACACTGGTTCCTGTGGCATATGCCTCCCACGGCCTATCGCCTGTGGAACACACATATAATGCATGTGAGCGACATCTACTGGCTGTGTATTGGGCCACTAACAAGTTCACATATATTATTGGTTTAGAGGAGGTGGTCCTCCTCACTGCTCATACTCCTACTGAACTGTTACTGTCCGTGTTGTTGCGGGATGGAACAGTATCCAGTAACAGGATTGCGCGATGGACGTTAGGTTTGCAGGAACATAACCTGATAGTCAGACATACGGCCACCCCTTGTATTTAGCGGCTGGCCTTCAGGTACCAGAGAAACCGGGTGAAGGGCTGTTTGGCACCCATCCACTACCTGACTCACTGCACGTATTTGTGGACGGGCCTAGTATCCTTACACCAGAGGGACCTGTGTCAGGATTTGGAGTTTATGTACCCCAGGAGGGCATAGGAAAATCGGTTAAATTGGTGGGAGGCCGATCGGCAAAGCAAGCTGAACTGGTGGCTGTAGCCTACATCTTTCAAATGCCAGTAGGGAAAAGCCTTTAACTATTTTCTCTGATAGTCACTTTACCTGTCTATCCCTAACTGATTATCTATGATGTGGAGATGCCGGTGATGGACTGGGGTTGACAATTTTAAACAATTTTACAACACCAAGTTATAGTCCAGCAATTTTATTTTAAATTCACAAGCTTTCGGAGGCTTCCTCCTTCGTCAGGTGAACGATGTGATTATCTATGCATCTGGGAAAAGAGAAGCTTTGCTTCTGCAGATGGCAAACTATTCCTTCTCGCTGGATTACTGCAATATGTCCAAGCCAAGCGAGGGAGCGGCAACATCCTGTAGCCATGGTGGAGGTTAAAGCACATTCCAGAAATACCCCCTGGGCAGATGAGAACCGCAAGGCTGATGAATTGGGCAGAGGCTTCTGGGAGAGTGGGGAGGATTGGGCAGCCCGATCGTGGCTAAGGCTCCCATGGCTCCGGTGCAGTCCACCCGTCGGAATAGCCTGACGTTGGTGGAAGTGCAGAGCCAGGACCCTTGGATTGAAGCAATTAGGCAAGCCATGAGCGGCACCGTGCCATGGCCCCCAGGGTGTCCCAAAAACAGGGAGGACATCACCTGGGATCCAGATCAATTATGATGGTTCCAAAACCAGGTGATAATTCCTAGCTCTCTCCGGGCTGAAATTGTCCAATGGACATGTGCCCAGTGGACATCAGAAGGGAGAGAGTCTAACACAGAGATTACTCCAAAATATGTGGTGGCCTAACATAAGGCAAATTGTGGATGAAGTGGTGGATCAGTGTATTGTCTGTGCCCAGTACAATCCAGGCCCAAAAATCAAAGTCCCACCGGCCCATGTAAAAGCAACAAGTGGTCCGTGGAAAACCCTCCAAATTGACTATATTGGACCACTGCCTCGTGCCTCTAGGGGCAAAGCGTTTGCCCTGGTGGTAGTAGATTGTTTTTCAAAATGGGTCGAAGTTTTCCCAGTCACCAAGGCTATTGCAAATCAAACTGCAAGGGTCCTGATTGAGCATGTTTCCACCCGGTGGGGTCTGCCAGAAAATATCAAATCTGATCAAGGGTTCCCATTTCACAGGTCAGGTGATGAAAGAAACTCTTAAATTGTTGGGGATTAAATCATGTTTTCACGTTTCCACATCCCGTATAATCCCCAAGCAGCAGGAATAGTGGAACGAATGAACCGAACCCTTAAAAATCATTTAGTGAAAGCCCTCACTGATTCAGGGAAGGAGTGGGACAGCCTGCAACCCCTCCTTCTAATGGCTCTAGGGGAACCACCTCCAAGAGTATGGGATTTAGCCTGTATGAAATTATGACTGGGAGGAGAATGCGGCTGCCAGAAGTGTGGGTGGCTGTTTGTCTATCCAGCCCCCAGGTGGAAGGAGTCCGCATGGATCAAAGAATGCAATTGCTCTGAAACCATTTGGAGCAGGTGCAGCTGTCCACAGCCCGTAACTTGGGTATGATCAGAATAGGGTCCCCTGGGTGTTCGTCAGCCGAATCTGAAGGTTATGAGGTGGGAGACCAGGTGATGGCCCGGGTCAATTGTCAAGAGGGGAAATGGAACCCAGAGTTCGAGGGTCCTTATCCAATCATCGACAAATTAAGTCCACAAGTGTACAAAATACACTGTCAAGGATCTAAATGTAAAAATGCTGACTGGTGGGTCCATGTTAACCAGCTGAAACCATATAAAGGTGATGTACCTAAGGGACGAGCAGACAGTTTAAAGATTATCATGTCGGATAACGCTGATGAATGATGGCCACATGACAAACCATTGGCCGTTACCGACAGGGAGCTGCAGCCCCGTCCAACTACCCAGCCCACATGGGCATGGTCCAGTGATTATATGGCCCTGGGACCCCGCTCCCTCACTCCGGTTATCCTCACACTGGCCAAAACAGGGCAGGAGATGAGGCCAGAAGAAACAGCAAAAAATGATAGGTAACCAGATACTGTGTTTGATCACTTCCCAGGTATGGCAAGAATCTTTGGGTGGATGTGTATGATAATCAAGTTGGGCGTGCTTCAAATGTGTCACTCAGCGGTGATTAAGGGTTGGTGCTGGCATGGCCCTCAAGAAAGACGGTATAAATATAATCAGATGGGAGAAGAAAGGGTGAGAGAAATAGCGGAACTGTGTTGTATGGGATTCGAACTATTGGCGCGCACGTGGAGGAAAGGCAAGGGGTTCGGGTAAAATGCATCTGTAACGGGAATGGAACAGCGGTGGGCATCCAGTGGCAGTGGTTTCTAGGCCAATTTGGCGGGGTGTCCTATAAGGGGAAAATATCCCAACAACTTGATGGAAAGAATGGCCTGGCCCCAGTTTAACTGGCCCCAGTTCTGGGATAGGCAAAGTGGTAACGTCCGTTGTGAACCGAGTGACGACAGTGCCTATGTCAGCTCTCATGTGAGGTTAGAGGCCATCGTGAAACCAGGTAAAAACACTGCCAGGAGTCTGGGTCCTCCTTGTCCCAGGTTACTCCCTAATCCACAAACAAATGTGTTAGAAGTGATGGAATCAGGAGATTTGTTATATAACGATGTGCACTTTGAAATTGTTCCGGTTGTTTTTAATTTAACCTCTCTGCATATGCCTGACGGATTGTGCCACTGTAGCTATCTTAATATGTTTCGCCTCATGTTAAATGAAGTGGTAGGGGACTCGCAGGCGAGGAACAGATTGGAGGAGCCCTGACCCAGACATGGGTGAAGGGCCGAAGGTCCGACACAAATGAAGAGGTCGAGCTGAACGGGTGGGGATAGGAGCCACCGCTGGCTTGGCCGGCCTGAATCGTATCGATGTCGAATCTATGTGGGAATGTAATGAAGTCCTGCGGAGGCAACTAAAAGGGCTTTTGACCAAATTAAATGACCAAAGCGGGGAAACTCTGTTATATACCCAAGAGATAGTGGCGGCCATGCAGTTTATCTCAGATAACGTCAATAAGATTATTGTGGAAAACAACCAGGAGTATCCGCAGCAGAACATCTCCAAAGCGGTTACCTGTAGTACGTATGGAAACTTTGCGCTTACCTTACTATAAAAAGGATTGTTTGACCTTTCAATCTAATCGTATTCCTGCCTTTGTCAAGAATCACCACTTGGCCACCTGGTTAGGGACCAATAAGACGGAGGAAGAATATAAACGCATTAGCTGGCACAGCCTGGCCTTTTTCACCCCTTGGGCCCACTCTCAGGGCAGTGATGGCCAGGTCCCGGTGATATCAGCAATCCCGATCATCGTGAACTCCACAGCCCCTCCTGTGCCGTTGTACAAGGTGGAATCCATAGGAGTCATTGAACATTCTGATGACAGTACCACCTTTAAGGAATTTCGGGACTATCCCCAATCGTTGATTAACAAAGCAAGGCCACGTGGTTAGCCCCAGACCTCGAGTGTTGCCGACAAGTTGGAAACAAAGGGGTGTGTAGATGCGATGTGTACCAGCATACTACACCCGCATGTGGGTTCACATTGGACGAACATTCTCCAAACTGCACTGTTGCCGTAAGCCAATGGAGTCCTGGCCAAGTGAGAACGGCCCACGTGGGCAGGGGAAGGTACTGCATTACAACCAGTGCCTCACACCTACGTCATGTGGAAACCCGGTGCCTGATTAATACTCCTATATTCTGTCTCTTCCCAGTTGAACCGATCAAAGTTGGAGGTAAATTTTATCAGTTCACCTGCACCACATTACAAAAATACAGTTGGAGCTGTCCCTTCAGAAGGAAGCTCTCAGGTCGGTAGTCCACTTCAGCCACCCGATTCCCCCTCTTATCTCTTAGCCTGAAGTCAATCCTTCAACGTACAGCTACCTCGCAAGAACTTTTGATTCGTATGCAACAGGATAATAAAGGTAGCGAGAAAGGAATCAAAACAAATGGTGCGACGTGGTATATAATGTGGGGCAATCCGTCTGGGCTCGTATGCTCTCTCATGCTTTCTTAGTTGTTCAATTTGTATTGACCATTATTGTCCTTATTAATTTGATATATATATGCGGCGTGTGTCGCAGGTTGGAGGACCAGTGGCAGCTCTGGCAGGCTCTGCCTATGTATGTGGGTCTTTTGGGAGGTCTCCATTAGTATGCAGAGCTTCCATGCAATTAGCAAAATCCACAAAATCATTAGTAAATAAGCTGGTACTGTGTGATTTGTGAGTTTGTAGACTTAAGGTAATCAGGCTGGGAGGTGAACGTGATTGGAGAGGAAAGAAACAAAAAATAGTTTAAAACTAAGATTCATTAGGGGGGAATGTTAGAATTTGCTTTGTGTCCCATCAAAGTTAATCACATCTCGGTGTGAATAACAGATAAGGATATGTGTTAATATCTGAGGTTAGCTGGAACAATGGAGGCCAGCCAGTCATCACATTATCTATCTGGGATGCCCAGGGCATTTCCTGTCCCTATGTATTGCCAGACAGGAGACATCAGGTTAAACTGATTAGCAATTAAACTATCAACATGGCCATTACGTCAGGGTCTGGAGGAACCTCACTTCAATATACATTCTGGACATCGTGTGAGTTGACTCACATTAAAGGGGAAGGTTCTGGACATGGAAGAGGAAGATATAAGGACAAGCAGCAGGCTTTTTGGAGTTAAACGGACAGGACGGTCAGAAGTCCAACCTACAGAAGCCAGGCCAGATCACCTTGAGTCTGCAGGAAACCAGGTTGTATGAGTTTATTGTATATCCGTAATAGTTATTATACTAAAATCCTGGAACTCCCTACCTAACAGCACTGTGGGAGGACCTTCACCACACGGACTGCAGTGGTTCAAGAAGGCGGCTCACCACCACCTTCTCACGGGCAATTAGGGATGGGCAATAAATGCTGGCCTTGCCAGCGACGCCCATATCCCATGAACAAATAAAAAAACTATTGGCATCTGAGTAATAAGCTTGCATTTGGACAATATGCTCGAGTCTGAACCATGAGGAATCATTTAATTGAGTTTTTCCTTACAGACATCAAGAATACTAACTTTAAATGAATGAAGTCTGCTTGCCTGCTTGAGCAATGCAGCCTGAATCTGTGGACACGGCTTCTCTTGCTGACAGATTTTGTGGGCGTGTCTTCTCCTCACAGACGTTTCCAGTCGCGCAGAGGCTGGGTTGATAGCGCACATTTTGTTTAAAGCTCAAATTCAAGGAATTGGATGCCACAGACTCAAGAGTATTTTTGTTAATTAAATTTGTTGGAGTTGCAGTGAGCATTGCCTTACCGTTCTGCGTGATTTCTGGCCCAGCGAGTCAGCAGCTCATTTCACATCTCTCCTGATTTTAATTTATATTGAAGTCACAATATAGGGAAGCATAATGAAAAACATAAGACACAGAACAGAAGTTTAGATGACCATTATTCCCGGATATAAAACCAAGGCCGCAGCATACGTTTGGCATATCCTCACTTAGCATGTTTCTGGTGGTTCCTTTTGTTTTCATGTCTTTAATTTCTTCCTTCATAACAATGACTCTTTTATATGCAGCATCAATCGGCTTTTTCTCCGCTGGAGAATTCACTTCGTCAGGTTGGCGAAGGAACCATTCCCTGACTGCTCCTTAACACACATTTAAAGGAATATATAACTAATTTGGTTCTAACCAATAAGGCTACCATTTCATTGATTATTAAATTAAATACATGGCACCTCTTACTGTTCATTGTGCAAGATATCTTTCTGAGCAAAGAATGTACTGCTTTGGAAAGTTCAGTCCAGTCATTAACAGGTTAATCTAACTATTTTGTTCTATAGACGATGCACAGTAGCCAGACTGTGCACTCCCAATTTCAATTCTGCAAACTCAAACCAATTACTACACTTCAGCTATAGCAGAAATCACACATAAGGAAAAACAGCCTGCTGAAAATACCTTCCGCTCAGTCCGCAAGCGTGACCCTGTCCTGCCGATCGCTCGCCATTTTAATTCCCCTTCTCACTCCTACTCTGACCTCTCTGTCCTTGGCCTCTTACACTGTTCCAATGAAGCTCAACGGAAGCTCGAGGAACAGCACCTCATCTTTCCATTAGGCACTTTACAACTTTGCGGACTCAACAATGATTTCAATAACTTCAGATCATAACCACCATTCCCATTTTTTCAGACATCAGTGCTGGTAATGGTTCTAATGTTGCCATTTACAGCTCCTCTAGACCCACCTTTTATTTCTTTACTTGTCCCATAACCACCCTCCTTGCCTTGCACCATCATCCCTTTTGTCATTTAATCACTCCCGCCCACCATCCTATCACAGACCTTCCCTTTTGTCTTTTCCTCCCCCTTTCCCTGGCTCGGTATTTGCTTAAAAACGTGAACTCTTTTAATATCGTAAGATCATTGACCTGAAACGTTAACCCTGTTTCTTTCTCCACAGACGCTGCCTCACTTGCTGAGCTTCTCCAGTATTTTCTGATTTGATATATTATATATATATATAAAAAAAAACATGTCTCAGCTGAAAAAGGTCGTAAACTTCAGGCAACTGTGCTCAGGCTCAGTGAAAATCTTCCGCTCAGCCTTCCCAGATGATGCGACGGAGGAAGATGTGGAATATCTGACGGATGTATTGGGAATTAAAATGATCATCGACCTTCGGCAGCCTGACGAAGTGAGTTCTCCAGCGGAGGAGAAGCCGATTGATGCTGCATATAAAAGAGTGATTGTTACAGAGGAAGACATTGAAGACATGAAAACAAAAGGAACCACCAGAGACCTGCTGAGTGAGGATGTGCCATACGTGCGCTGCGGCCTGGGTTTTGTATCGGGAAAGTGTGCACATCTTCGTGTGAGCAGACTGACAGAGCCGCAAAAGCATGAAATGGGCCAGCTGAATCAGTCAGAGGTTGAAAGGTATTTGATGGAACACGTTATCAATCCCAGGGGGCTGGCGGAGCTCTACATCGATTGGACTGAGACCTCCCAAACATACCTGTTTACAAGTAAGAGTTTAATATTCTGTCAAACCGAATGAGGGAAATATATTTTTTTTGCAAAAAAAAAAAAGCTGTAATGGTAAAAATTCCGATTCACCGCTTCTTGGCGCATGCCTGGAGCACACTTTGCAGAGCTGGCTCTTTCCCATCATTTGGCCCGGATTTTTTACACGCCATTTCCAGTGCCTCGCCTATGTCGCAAATATCCTTCGAGCTTTTTGAAGCCTGCAATTAGGAGCGATACCCGTTTACACCAAGTTTCCGCTCGCTAATAGCTATGCTGCATTGGGTCTGGGTTCTGTCCACGATACAAGTGCGTGGAGTTCGCCATAAGAAATGGTAATGAAGACTACTGACGTAGGAGTAGCTTAAACCCATGACCTGTGCCCCTAATGATAACTTCGACTCTTGTGCTTCCTCCTAGTGCTCTGTTCCCTTCTATGGTGGCCTCTGCCCGTTTTCCCCGTGAGAAACATTCTTTAAAAGTGCCACAAAATCTCACAAGAGCCACTGATTACACCTACCTGACACTCGACTCAAAATGTTTACTATTTACCTGCTGCCCCCAAGGCTGTTGCTGAAATCTTTATTCATAATGGACTTCTTAAAGGCTGCACTTCAAGTTTCCACTCCCCCTGTACGCCGGTGTTATAAATGGGATTTGCACTCAGTCAACATCAGTGCTCCACAAAAGCCTCTTCCCACCCGACTTCATCTCATCCTGTGAGCATAATCGTCTGTTCCTTTCTCCCCCGTGTACTTTAAATGCATCATGTACACTTAAAACATTTTTTTTTTAAATCAGCTGTATTTTATAGTATAATAACTTAAAAACAAAATGAATCACGTGAATGGTTGAAATTAGTAATTGCCCTTGTGATTGAAAAGTTATTTTAATACTGTTGTTCACAGTCTTGAAGTTGTTGAGTGAACCAAAAAATGTCCCTGCTTTGATACACTGCACTGCTGGGAAAGACAGGACTGGGATCGCCTCTGCTTTGATACAGGCTTGTGTTGGCTTGACAAGGGATAAGGTTCTTGAAGACTACACAGCCTCCACAGTAAGTAAGCTGAATATCATGTAGGACAAACACAGGCTTCATATCTTACATATAGTTGTGCCTCTCACCTCCTCTTGCTCCTACTGGAACAACATCTGCCGATGCCCCTCTATTACTACTCAGCAGGAGATATTCAAAACCTGAGCAAGGCCCACCTCTTTTCTCCTAAATCCTGCTCCGAAAAGTACCTTTCCTTTGCGTGACGTTTTCTGATCAGATGCCATGGGTTCCTCTGCAGTTACCTGCAGAACACTGAGAACTAAATGCTTTCCCATTACCCAGGATGGTGGTATTAGGAGGACAAAGTTTCATAATGTAATGCAACTCAGCAATAGCCAACAAGGTACATGGCAACACTAAGGAGTAGAAATTCAATTTGGGAGGTAGTGCAAAACAGGAGGCATTGTATCGGCTGCCTGTTATAGGTCCCGCCCAATTTTACCATGTGGCTGAAGCACTACTGCCCATTGATGCATTTCTACACCAAAGTGTCTACACTTCCACTTGAGGAATAAGCAGTTGGAAAAAAGGCTGAAAGTGCCATTAAATTATACCTCAGCCAGGGTTCACAATCCCGGTCACTATCTAAATGCCCTTTTTGGAAGCATGAGTGTGTGGACATTGGGTACAGATAAGATTGGATTCAGTTGTGATGTCCACCAAGATCAAATAGTCTGGCAATACTCACTGTCAAAAAGAAAATTGTACAAAGAAAGACACCACAGATATACATCTGCACACAGACACACTGAAAAACAGACACAGACATAATGGCCTAGAAATCTATTGAGGCCGGTTTTCAAGCACCTGAAGGCGGAGGCCCGAGGATCGTAAGAAATTGTTCCTCGGGCCTCATCTAAATAATCACGGCGAGCTGCCGGCACCTGTCTCGCCTCCACAGGCAGCTCGAGCGACTGAAGAATCGCTTTTCGGTAAGCCTGCCTCACTGGCAGCGCCCCCTCAGTTAAGTCCCCGGGAGGATCTTGGGGGTTGGGGGGGGCGATCGTGGTCAGCAGCGGCCATCAGGAGTGTCGTGGAGCACATCACTCTAAAAATGAATGAAACTTACCTTTCCAGTGGCGACCGCTAGATAAGGGAGAACGAGTGGATGTGGTGTATTTGGATTTTCAGAAGGTTAGTGTGCAAAATGAAAGCACATGGGATTGGGGGTAATATACTGGCATTGATTGAAAATTGGTTAACAGACAGGAAACAGAGAGTAGGAATAAATGGGTCTTTTTTAGGGAGGCGGGCGGTGACTAGTGGGGTACCGCAGGTATCAGTGCTTGGGCCCCAGCTATTCACAATATATATCAATGATTTGGATGAGGGAACCAAATGTAATATTTCCAAGTTTGCTGATGACACAAAACTAGGTGGGATCGTGAGTTGTGAGGAGGATGCAAAGAGGCTTCAAGGCGATTTAGACAAGTTGAGTGAGTGGGCAAATACATAGCAGATGCAGTATAATGTGGATAAATGTGAAGTTATCCACATCGGAAGGAAAAACATAAAGGCAGAGTATTATTTAAATGGTGATACATTGGGAAATGTTGATGTACAAAGGGACCTGGGTGTCCTTGTACACCAGACATTGAAAGCAAACATGCAGGTGCAGCAAGCAGTTTGGGAGGCAAATGGTATGTTGGCCTCCATTGCAAGAGGATTTGAGTACAGGAGCAAGGATGTCTTACTGCAGTTATACACTGGCCTTGGTGAGACCACACCTGGAGTAGTGTGCAGTTTTGGTCTCCTTACCTAAGAAAGGATATATTTGCCATAGTGGGAATGCAGCGAAGATTCACCAGACTGATCCCTGAGATGGCAGGACTGTCGTATGAGGAGAGATTGGGTCGACTAGGCCTGTATTCACTCGAGTTTAGAAGAATGAGAGGGGATCTTGTTGAAACATATAAAATTCTGACAGGGCTAGACAGACTGGATGCAGGGAGGATATTTCCCCTGGCATATGCAAAGGGCCTAACTCCTGCTGTAAGCTGCTGAAAAATAGCCCGATCCAATTTCAGGTCGGATGTATTTCAGGAGTAGTTGAGTCCCAGGACGTTACTTCCCAAAATTGGGCCTTGTTGCGCCATTAAAATGGGCGCAGAGATCCAATTTCTATTCCAATTTCTTTTAACCTTTCCTTTAAAATAGCTCAGCATCTTCTCACAAATAGTTCTGGTTATTTTAAATTTATTACAAATGCATTTTAAGGTCTATTTCTTGATCCCACACTTCCAATGGGTAGCTGCGCTGCCTGGGAGCACATTGTAGATCGTGGGTGTATAGTCCTTGATTTTCTGTCCATTATAGTTCTCAGTGAACAGGGCTCCCACTAAGAGTGTAGGAACATGGAATTGACCCTTTTATCAATTATCCCCTCTGACCTTTGATATGAAAGTTTGCTGCCTTTTAATTGTGGGTTTGAAGATTCCAGTTTATGTTTTGTCTGCATGAATTCAGCAATTGAATCTAATGTTGCACCAGTTGATTGCACAGCTGACTTTTTCATTTTATTTTCTCCTCAGGAAGGCTTGAAGGAAATTTATGATAAAATTTATGACTATTGTGTCAGAAAACGAGGAATGACTGAAGAGTTTCTATCAAGTACAAAAGAAACAATGGCAACATTATTGGAGCACATAGACAAAAAGTAAATGAAAATTGTAGGGACCTGCTTCATACTTGGAAAATAATGGGGACAAAGATCTACAGCACTTCTACCATAACCCCGATGGGAGTGTGCTGCAAGGACCAGAAATTAGGCCAGAATCCAGAAACACCAGGTCCCGGCTTTGCACGGGAGATTCCCAGGTTTTTAGTCCCAGAAACTTAAGTCTATATTTTCCACTTTTGGTGCAGTCTTTGCTAGAATGGCTATTGGTGGGTTTTAGGCAACTCAAATAGAAGTGGTTGTTTTCCTTGGACAGCTCATTGGCATAACTTCAAGTGTAGATTTGAATAGATCTAAAGAATAGGCTGCTGGTGAATGTGAAATATTGTTTGTAAGTAAAATTTTAGAAAGCCTTTTATAGAGCCTCAGAAAGCTTCTCAACTCATTGTTAATGGAGTACTGGGTTCTGTGGAAAGAGGTATAGAATCTAAAAGTCGAGATGTAATGGCAAATTTGTGTAAAACCACAGCTGGCGTACTGTGTGGAGTTTAGGAAGGATGTTGAGGCAATAGAAATACAAAGTAAGATTTGAAAAATTGGGGTTGTTTTCATTAGAACAGAGGAGAATATGAAGTGATTTGATAGAGGTGTTTAAAATGATGAAGGATGGGATAGTTAATAGAAACAGGGGCTTTTACGACAACTAGGACCAGATTTTCCTATTTGCAGCAATGGCAGCAGATCTTTGGCAGGCTGGGACTTCCACCCTCCTATACCTATGCTCCAGACCTCAGAGTTCCTAGGCTCATCCTTGGGTGGGTTCTGGGTGTGTTTCTGCTACGGTCAGATTGCCTGCCTCAAGTGGCAAGGAGTGAAATTGCTACAGTGCCTGAGTCGGTATAATGATGCACTGCATTAGGCAAAGTGGCCCTTTTAACATTCAAATTTCTAATAGTGAGCCATAGCAAATCTGGGCATCAGGAATGTACTGCATTCCTTGTGCCCAGCATTGATAAGGAGCAAATGATGTAAAATATACCATGAGACATTCTCATCCTTTCCGTCCAATTGCAATACGTTTGCTAATATCTGGGTGAACGTATATGTCCAATATTATTTCCAGCTGAAAATCCTGGGTGATGCGGAGTTGGAGGAATAGCTCCCAGCCTGATTTTCTGACCCTGCCTGCCCAAGTTAAGCTGGTTTACTGGTGTTGAAATTCAGCCCCATATTACATTGAAACTTGCAGCAACTGATAAAAGGCTCACCCTTTAATGAGAGTAAACTGTATCAGTTAAGAGTTGTTGAGAGTAAACATGTGACCGAAGCACCCAAGACAAGTAAACCTGTCTGTCCCCAGGTTGGACACTTATTTGTGATACGCAAACTGACTTTACTCATCTTTTTTTACTTATCAGATACGGATCTGTACAAGAATACCTGACAAGTTTTGGATTCGGTCCTGAGGACCAAGAGAAGCTGATGAAAAACATATTGACCGATACATGTCAGCAGCAATATCTCTAGTTGCAGTTAGCATGAGTAACACCAGTGATTGCTACTCAATCCCCAACCAGCATGCCACTGAATATTATGTTGGGACAGGGAATTATAGATGGAATAATATGATTGATTCAGATTATGCTTTAACCAAAATATCATCTTGGGCCAAACACTATTGAGAGCTTTTCTGTATCTAATGCTTTATTTGACCAGGGATATGTGACAATGACAGAGTAGAAAAAGTGTTACATTCTGCAGCATTGATGTCTCTTAACTTAAGTGTACACTTTTAAAAATTCTGGTCTAAACATTACTTAATGTCATTGAATATTGTGCAATCATTTATAAGAAGTTCCTCCTCTAAATCATTTAGGAAAATAATTACTGAGTCCAGAAGAGATCCATGTGAAACTTTATTTGTCAGTGCCTCCCATCCAGAATGTTTCTAATCCCCCTCACTTTCTATTTCTACTATAATTGTTTTCAATCCAATTTGTTAATTTGCCATTGATTTTATTTTCTCTGAAAGCCTCATTTGTAGAACTTTCTCAAATATATTCACGCTGAAATAAAGTTTTACCTTTTATTCTACCTGTGTTTGAGGTTTGCTTTCACTCAGAAGATTAAAATACTATGAAAACAGGATAAGTAATAAAATGAGACAGTGAAAACAAGTTCCACAGAGTTGGGCCTATGAATAAGCGGCCTACTAAGCCCCACTGTGGCGGGCAGGAAGCACGTGCACACTTCTGGCTGGAAAATGAGAGAGTGAAAGCACGCTTCAAAGAGTTGGTGTCACAAATCTATTCTAATTAATAGCTTTTTAACTAAGAGTGACTGAATTGTTCATGCTCAGTATCTTCCAATTGTAAAACCTTCTGACATTCATTCATGTAAAGAATGGTTCTTTGGGTGAGGTACTAGAAGGTTGCTGGTACCTACGGAACAAGCACTGACTTAGAGGAGAAAAATGGAGACTAAGATGGGGAAATATTATGGACTAAATGGTTCTGCATATGCAATCTATTTTCCTAACTTCACCTATGATAGAGAAGTTGTTTCCTCTGAGCAGGATCACTTTCAATTATAACCATTTTTAGCTACCTGGCATTAGTTACTAATCCAGTCACTTGCTCCTGGCATGTGAAGTTCCTCCTCCTGTGATGGGCATCCTACATCTCTCAGTGTGATCCCTGTTTCCAGCTCTGGATTCTGGAAGGGGTGGGGGAGGGAATTTCCTGGCTTACATTTAATTGAAATTCCAGCATAGACTCAGTTCCTCATAAAGGGAGGATAACATTTTTGATGCACACAGCCACTCACATTAAGGCCAGGAAGGAAGTACAGAACAAATGTTATTTAGTCAAGGGAAGGGCAGATGGTACATTGCAGTCTTGAAAGGAAATAATCAATTGCCAAAGCTACTGATTTGTTTTTATTTGTTCTTGGGATGTGGGCAATACTGGCAAGGTAGTATTTGTTACCCCATCTTTATCCTCCACAATATTTTCCTATCTTTGTCTCCATTGCTCTCCTCTAAGTCAGGTTAGACATATAGATAACAGCAAGTTCAGGTAAAGAGAATGAGTGCATGTGTTAGATCCTGTTTAATATCATAAGAATCTACTTTTTTTGGTGGGAGAGAACATTAGCTGTCCTGGTCACTTTATGTTGGTTACTGCTTGGTGGGAGCTGCATGTCTACAAAGCACACACATAATTGGAGTAGATTTTATGAATTGGCACTCCCATCACAGGACTTTACACAACAGGAGCCCATAGTGGGAATTTGGGCACAGAAGTTAGCATGTCCCACGTGATTTTCCATCAATTAATTTTAATGAATGGAAAGTTGTGTGGGGCACCCTGACCTCCATGCCCAAATTCCCAGTCTGTGTTCCCATTGCACAAACCTTTAGGCAGATAGCATTAATTGGAAAAATTCTACCCATTATCAGGACCATGACTCCAAGATCAATGGCTCATATCTATGCAAATAGTGTGAAACTGGGTTATTTTACTTCTCATGTCTTTATATTTAAGGAAATACATAAGACTGAGGTCAGATATGTGGATTGGAAGTTCCCTCGCCTTGCAACAAGAATGAGTTCCTACAGATGGCAGAGTAATTAATATTGATACCAGGCCGTGATCTTTACACATTTAGAGTCTATTCTATATGTTATTCTACTAGGCCTTTGAGGGATCACTAGCTACGATGGTCGTCAGGGGACCCTGTTTATGACAACACGTTTTCTTCTAGAAATAGATGAAGGGCTTGAAACAGGTTTCTGGGGGTTGGGGGGGGGGGGGGAAAGAGAGAAAGTGGGGGGGGGGGGGGAGCTGGTACCTTTGAAGTCTATTCCTGATTGGCAGGTCTGTAGAAAGAAGCTGCCTGAATAAGTTTGGCAGTTTTTTTTCTTGCTGTACTGTTATAAAGGCAGAGCTTAATGAAGGACTTCATGAATTGTTTTCCTCATGTAAAAGCTTTTCATCAATGTCCTGCCCTCCAAACTACAGGGAACTAATATAGCTTTGGTATTTTTATTGTTTTAAAATGAGTTTGAAGTACAGATGAGAAATCAAGTATTCTTTTACTTTTTTCAAATCTGTTGTGTTGTTGATTCTTTTTCATAATATTTCTTAATAAATACAATTAGTATTTTTCAACCTGAAAAACACATTTTGTCATAGCATTATTTTTCTGTCATTCAAAGAGAGACGTGTATGATGGTTCTTGCCTATTTTTTGTTCTTACCTCATCTGTAAAACAGTTCATTGTTCACCCTGTTGCCTGCGATCACAGATTACTTTGTGCATAAGGTAATGTATCAATTCAGGGCTTAACTATGATAGGGAAAGATACAAAGAGTCACAAAACAGATAGTAAGAGCTACAAAAAGAGTGTATGAAAAGAAACTTGCAAGGGATATCAAAACCAATACGAAGAACTTTTATAGTTACATTAGGAAAAAGTGGGTGGTCAGGAGCAGTATCGGCCCCTTAAAAACTGAAAGTGAGGATATTGCCATTGACAATGGGGAAATGGCAGACATATTGAACAATTACTTTGCGTCAGTATTTACAGTAGAAAAAGAGGATAGCATGCCGGAAATACCAAGAAAACTAATATTGAATTGGGGGCAGGGACTCGATAAAATTAACATAAGTAAAGAAACAGTAATGAAGAAAATAATAGCACTAAAGAGTGACAAATCCCCAGGACCAGATGGTTTCCATCCCAGGGTTTTAAAGGAAGTAGGTGAGCACATTGCAGATGCCCTAACTATAATCTTTCAAAGTTCTCTAGATTCAGGAACTGTCCCTCTAGATTGGAAAATTGCACATGTCACTCCGCTTTTTAAGAAAGGAGAGGGAGGGAAACCAGGGAATTATAGACCAGTTAGCCTAACATCTGTTGTGGGGAAAATGCTGGAGTCTATAGTTAAGGATAGGGTGACTGAACACCTTGAGAATTTTCAGTTAATCAGAGAGAGCCAGCATGGATTTGTGAAAGGTAGGTCATGCCTGACAAACCTGATTGAATTTTTTGAAGAGGTGACTAAAGTAGTGAACAGGGGAATGTCAATGGATGTTAATTATATGGACCTCCAGAAGGCATTTGATAAAGTCCCACCTAAGAGGCTGTTAGCTAAGATAGAAGCCCATGGAATGGAGGGAAAAGTACAGACTTGGTTAGGAAGTTGGCTGAGTGAAAGGCGAGAGAGAGTAGGGATAATGGGTAGGTACTCACATTGGCAGGATGTGACTAGTGGAGTCCCGCAGGGATCGGTCTTGGGGCCTCAATTATTCACAATATTTATTAATGACTTAAATATGAGACTTTCTATGCCTTCATCTAAGTTTGCCGATGACACAAAGATTGGTGGCATTGTAAGCAGTGTAGATGAAAACATAAAATTACAAAGGGATATTGATAGATAAGGTGAATGGGCAAAACTGTGGCAAATGGAATTCAATGTGGACAAATGTGAGGTCATCCACTGTGGATCAAAAAAGGATAGAAAAGGGTACTTTCTAAATGGTAAAAAGTTAAAAACAGTGGCTGTCCAAAGGGACTTAGGTGTACAGGTACATAGATCATTGAAGTGTCATGAACAGGTGCAGAAAATAATCAATAAGGCTAATGGAATGCTGGCCTTTATATCCAGAGGACTAGAGTACAAGGGGGCAGAAGTTATGCTGCAGCTATACAAAACCCTGGTTAGACCGCACCGGGAGTACTGAGAGCAGTTCTGGGCACCGCACCTTCGGAAGGACATATTGGCCTTGGAGGGAGTGCAGCGTAGATTTACTAGAATGATACCCGGACTTCAAGGGTTAAGTTTTGAGAAGAGATTACACAAATTGGGGTTGTATTCTCTAGAGTTTCGAAGGTTTAGGGGTGATCTGCTCAAAGTTTAAGATATTAAGGGGAACAGATTGGGTGGATAGAGGGAAACTATTTCTGCTGGTTGGGGATTCTAGGAGTAGGGGACACAGTCTAAAAATTAGAGCCAGACCTTTCAGGAGTGAGATTAGAAAACATTTCTACATACAAAGGGTGGTAGAAGTTTGGAACTCTCTTCCGCAAACGGCAATTGATACTAGCTCAATTGCTAAATGTAAATCTGAGATAGATAGCTTTTTGGCAACCAAAGGTATTAAGGGATATGGGCCAAAGGCAGGTATATGGAGTTAGATCACAGATCAGCCATGATCTTATCAACGGCGGAGCAGGCACGAGGGGCTGAATGGCCTACTCCTGTTCCTACGTTCCTATGGAAGCTGGTTTTTGTATATGGAGTGCACCTGAATTGTAAGTGGGAATAGATGCTGACTAGGTACTAGACAATCACTTAAAATGTTATTTAAGGCAGATGAGTCTTCAAGCAAATAGCTGCAAGTTTTGAGGCGCAGTGGCCGTCAGTCAATGTTTCCTAACGTGGGCATCACCCTTAGAATTTTCTGACCTTACCATACATTTTGAAAAAGGATTAAAAAGTGAGTCGAGGTCAACAATGCAGCAAAGGCAATGCAGTTGAACTGGTACCAGAAATGGACTTCGATGACCTCCTCCGTGATTTCCGCCATAAAGCTCTGAAGAACCTGACCATTTAAAAGCTAATACATACATTTTTGTGTCATTTATGTATCTGTATTCTTTCATATTTGGTTACACACTTAATATAATTGTATTATTAAAAAGCAGGCAATTTCTATCAGACACATGTACACGTAACCTATGTTTGTGTTTGTAGCATATTTTATAACCATTATTCCTAAAGCAAACTTTTTTGTGAGACAAAATTAAGCAGTTTTGTTTAAGCGTAGTATCTTGTGATATAGTTTGCTTTATTATTAATAGTGTGTAAACGTTCTACGGGGTTCTTTTCTCATGCATTTTATTGCACGCGTTTTAATGGATCTGGGGTGGGGTTGTGTGGGGGAGGGAGCCCCTAATGTTCTTGGTGCTCAGGCCCTGAATGAACAGCACAATTTCAACATACAAGAGTTTAAAAATTAAAAAGAAAAACATTATATGCAAACAATTTCTTACTTTGGTTTCCTGAATCATTCATGACACTAGCACAGCAACAAATGGAATGGATTTTACTTTAGGATCGACACGAGTCCAAACTGTCAAGTTCTGAGACAAAGCATATCTTGTTCAGTTCCTTCTGTAGTTTGGAGTGTCTGACTCACACTGCCAGACACCATTGTATGGTGACATTGATGACATCTAGTGGTAAAGTCAAGTGTTACAACAGAATGCTTGTTCATTAGCAGGGGGTTTCCTCCAAGCAAAGAATTCAATGATTATGAATGCCACTTCAATCTGGCAGATTTTTTACCTCATTGTAAATTGTGCAAGAAAACTCCACACTGCACCGGGTCAAGAAAATGACCCATCACCACCTTCTCAAGGCAACTAGGAATTGGCAATAAATGGGGCCTTGCACACTTCACTCACATCCCAAATAACCTGGCCATTGGTCCAGCTGATACTCTAAAGAAGTAGGCTATCTAAGTCTTATTGTTCACTCCTAGACAACAACATAGTCTAAGAAATAGCAATCATGCACATTATACAGTTAAAAGATGCTTGAGAGTGTGCAAGGGTGAACAAATCACTTTGAAAAAAAAGTATCTTCCAACTGAATTTTGCTTTACACCAAATACATGTTTTGCAGTTCAGTCAACAGAAAGGCAAAATGATTGTAAAAACATGAGATTGGATTACAATTTGGCCTCAGACCAGCTGACCATTGTTCAATCTGAAGATACACTAAGAGTTACAAAAGGCAAGGTTTGTTGACAATGAGTCTTTCTGTTTCAAGTACTATCATTTATATGGACAAGTAGGGAGATTCTTCGCACAACTCACTGCTTACCTGACCTCTTGCTAATTCAGGTATGTTCAGGGTTCATCGTCTCTAACAGTAACTTTACTAATTGCAGCTTCCCAGCTACGATCATAGCTCTGGAGAGTTGTAAAATCTTTGGCATATGGTTTCGACAAACTGAACGCAGTTCCTGTCTGACACTCTCCATTTGATACTTTGCCTCAGCCTTTTCCACCCATACTTCTACCTCATGGATAACCATCTCCATACTGGATTTTCCCTGGTTGAACAGTGACAGCAGCGTCTCCATGAGGCAGCGGAAGCTCTCAGAGTACTGGGATCCTACATCATCGAGTTCAATTGCCTGCTTGAAGCACTCAACTGCATTGTGTTCCTCACCTATAACCTGTAAACACTTCCCTCTCAGGAGCTGGATCTCAGGCAGGGTGTCCCCCAAGTCATACTCCATGGCTTTGGCGAAGAAAACCAAAGCACTGTTCAGTGCACTTTCATCCACTACTTGGAGTTCCTGCACGGCATCAACACCCATGTAGTAACAGACCTGTTGACAATACAGAATTAGGTTACTATTCAATAAAGAACAATGAAATATACAGAGATTAGTGGATGAGTGGGAGCGCATTACAAGACTGCATTCAAATCTAAGATTCAAGAGAAGGTCATAATCCACAAGAGCAAAGCTTCAACAGTTTGTTAGTAATCAATTTAATGTACAGTGAATTGCAGGTATAATCTGCCTACTATGCATTAAATATAACAACATATTGAACCACAGTATTTCCAGCAGTGGCCATTTTCAAAACTATTTTCTATGATTACTTTATGGTTTCTCAACATCAGCCTCATAAGCACCAAGTTTAACCAAACCCTCCAGACAGGAACAGAGCAGGTTCAGGTTGGACACCCATTTTACAGCCCACCCAATTTTACACTCCGTTGACTTCAAAACAGACACCTGACCCGAACTTGCACCGTTCTTGCTGGACAGGTTAGGTTAAAATCAGGGCTATCGAGCTACTGAAATCAGGGCTACTGAATGAAAAGCTTACCTGACCACCACATTATGGCTGTCTACTGCTTGTGATGTGTTCGTACTGTTGGCTGAAAGAACATTTACACTTCACAAAGCCCATTCACTCAGTACTCACCTGTCCCATATCCAGGTACATTTTTAGGCAGGGGCACACAGGCAGTATGAAATCCAAATCTGCTTTTGCTTTAGTTAGTAGCTGCCTGTCTGGCACTCCACCCTGACCCATCTTGACACGCTTAAGATCTCGAATGTACAGTTTTATATAAATCTGGGGGAAGGAATATGACAAATAAATGTCAACTGGGTGGTCAATTGAGTAAGAGTACTATCTTTTCACCTGAGATTGGATTTAAGTCCTCCTCGCGCCAAGTCCTGCTCACCCATCGCTCCTGTCTTTGCTGATCTACATTGGCTTCCAGTCCCCCAAAGCCTACAATTTAAAATTCTCATCCTTGTGTTTAAATCCCTTCATGGCCTTGCTCCCTATCTCTAACCTCCTCCAGCTCTATAACCCCCTCTTCCAAGCTTCTGTTCATCTCACTCGAGTACCCCTCCTCCTTTTGCCCCAGCATTGGCAGCCGTGCCTTCAGCCGTCTATGTCCCACATTTTAGAATTCCCTCCTTAAACCCTTCTGCCTCTCCACCTGTAGGACTCTCCTTAAAACCCACCTCTTTCACCAAGTGTTTGGCTACCCCTTCTAAAATCTTCTCTTTTGTCTTGATGTCCACTTTTCTCTGACTACACCTTTGTGAAGCACCTGCGGATGTTTTTTTATGTTAAAGGAGCTGTATAAATACAAATTGTTGTCATTGATAATAAATCCAGCCTAGGCTTAAAATCCCCTCTCACTATTGCCTATAAATGTGCTATGAACTTAAGCAGTTTCATCCTGGGACTATATTTTCTTCCAATTGCTAATTTTAGTGGAAATCACCACTTCAAATTTGTCTACTTTTTTACTAGAATAAGAGAATTGAGAAAAATCCCCCCCACCCCCACCCAGTTCTTAGTAGGTGTGGTGCACCTCCCAGCCTCCCCCGACAGAATGATCAAAGCAGGGAACTTGACATGCAGAGGGTAAATCTACATCCTACCATTCCTGACACAGTCCATCGCATTTCCGCATGTCAGAGCTGCCTTCAATAGCACTAACATTCATTTGCCTCCGAAAGTAGAAGAGAAGTCCTTTGAGCTCATGCAGTTCCCCTATCAGGGTCCTTTCTCAGGGCCGGTAGAGACCATTCATTCTACTTCTGCTGTTCAGCTGTACCTCGAGACAGGCAGCAGAGCACCCTACCCACAGACAGACACACACTCACACGTACAATCACACATCCACATGCACACAAACAGCTTTTACATTGTTGATGGTGACAACTAACGTTTGGAGTGAAATACCTTCGCCCTAGTGCAATAAGCTTGCCAGTTTGTTCCTGGGTCCGGAAGAATATTCAAGGCCATGTTGCAGATACCAATTGCCATGTCTTGTTTTCCAAGGAAGTGAAAAACCTTAGCAAGTTGATTCAAGATGAATGGATCGGTTTTTGCAGTTTCAATAGCCTGGAAAATGAAGAGGGGAAAAGAAAATTAAATTTGTACGTTTTAAGAGCTATTAAATAGTTACTTTCCATCT
Organism: Heptranchias perlo; assembly: GCF_035084215.1. Classification (NCBI taxonomy): domain Eukaryota; kingdom Metazoa; phylum Chordata; class Chondrichthyes; order Hexanchiformes; family Hexanchidae; genus Heptranchias; species Heptranchias perlo. The sequence goes on from NC_090333.1 coordinate 26,893,454, forward strand.
GTCTTTAAACTGGAAGATGATGGCAAACCACTCAAGTCAGATATCAGATTTTCAGCAACAGCAGAAGATAAGTGATGCCGTTTGTAAATAAGAAAGGATATATCTATAATATATTAAATTTACTATGTATGTCAAACATTTCTTATTTAGGCAGCACCATTAAGTCATGCCTCTGGGTGGCATCTCAACAGGATTTTCCCCATCATAAAGCTACCTGTCACATAGTCATCCCTGTAGATGCACATTCCTACCATTAGATAGTGTTTCTTAAGCCTCAGAAGTTGCAGATCCCTATACTTATACCTACAGCATCACTAATGCACTCTGAGGTAAATTTGTTTCGTCCTGAATTTCAGTGAGCACCGCCATGGGAGATCCACGTATGATTATAAAAAGCTTACATGTTCTTAAAACAGACAAAGGGGGTAATTTTAACCCTTAAGCATGGGTGGGTTGGGGGCAGGTGGGAAGGTAAAAATTGTAAAACCTGATCCCAACCCACCCACTTCCGTTGGCGGGTCAAGGGGCCGGCGACCAATCCGCTCTCAGGAGGCGGGTCGGTCAGTAAAATCTTTAAAGGAGGCTGCGGACCTCAATTTTAATAGTTTTTTATTTTTAACTCCTGGGGGCCGGGATTCCCGGGCCTTCTGATTCTTGCCACGTAAGAGGAGGTACGATGGCTCAGTTCAACAGCGAAGTGCCTTTATTGCACTGCTTGTGGGCCAGGAGGAGCAGGAGCGTTTCCTCCAGGCCTAACAAACCTACCTGCTGCAATCCCATACATGCAATCGGCCGAACCCCCCCACCTCCCATATCCGTCCCCAACCCACCCCACGATCTCCGAACCACCCTGCCGACGACCGACCAACCAACCAACCACCACCCTCCCCCCCCACCCAATGTCCCACTTACTTGGTATCTACTCCCCGGCTTCTTTCCCGTCCAAACAGGCAGCCAGACTGTCTATCATGCTGCCTGTCGGGCGGGAAACCTGCTGAAAAAAATTTTAAAACGTTGTGACGTCAAAATCGTTAGGACGTCCGGGAAAGCCGTACTTCCGGGTCTCCCGTCCAGAAATCCACCCCCCTGCTCTCTTCATGGCCCCAAGTAAATATCAGGGCCAAAGTATCTGGTCCAGATAATTTATACCTATGAATCTTACAAAAGATGAGGGCTTATTCTAACATTTTTATAAATTTGCTAAACCGGAAGAGATTCCTGAGGATTGGAAAATACCTAACTTCATTACATTATTTAAAAGGGAGTCAAGAAACACACCTGGAAACTATAGACTTAAATTTAACATTTGTGGTAAGGAAAGTCTTTGAATTTTTTTTTCAAAGATCAAGTTGCTGAATATTTAACAAATATATAACTTGTTAAAAGGACAGTTCAGAAAATAGAGGTCTTGTTTAACCAATCTGATGCAGTTTTTCAAAAACATTACTGACATGGCGGAATGGGGAAATACAGTTGACTTATACATTTGGATTTTCAGAAAGCTTTTGAGAAGATCCAAGATAGGAGTATAATAACTAATGTAAAGCATCACAAAATAGGATGTAAAATATTACGCTGGATAAAAAAAGTGGATTAAAAATAGGAAACAAACATTAGCCATAGATAAGAACTTTTAAGGCTGGAAAGATATTACAAGTAGAGTAACTCAGTATAAGCATATTGTAAACATGAAAATGGGAGGCAGGGCAAGTAATGAGGAACGATATAACCAAATTGAGAAGGATTTAGATCTTTTTGTAATTAAGCTAATAGATGGCAGGTACAATTCAGCAGGTGTGCCAAATAATTACTACGGGTGCAAGGAACCAAATGGGCAATAGGGAGAATTTTCTTTTATGTACCTCAGGCAGATGGAGACAGAAAATTGGGTGAGGAAACATTCTGCGCAGAGTTCTCGGAGGGTTGGAAGGCTGGTGGAGGTTACAGAGATAGGAAGGGGCCGGGCCATGGAGGAATATGATGATCATTATTCCTGAGGTGACGATCCACATTTAACTCATCTACCTGATCTATTTTGTTACCCATAACTAGATCTAGCAATGCCTCGCCCCTTGTAGGCATATGAATATTCTGCATACATATTAGGAATTGTATTTCCTTTTCTCTGTTTACTCCCTCCCTGTCCCAATCAATAAGTGGGTAATTAAAATCTCCTGGAACAATAATTTTATTATTCCTAGCCCTGATCGGTCTACAAATTTGCTAAATGTAACGAGGCCTCACCTGTCCATAACAGTCGAGTGGATCAGTCCCAGAATAGCCACAATCATGAACTGCCATTGGAGTATTGGGGAAAGAGTCCTTCCGTTCCAGCATCATCCCCAAATAACACCAGGCAAGAGCTGGCAAAGAGAAAACAAAATATACACACAGATAATGGCGAATGGCTGCTAATCATTGAAGATCATAGCTATAGAGTGGAAAATATTTATCTAGCTTTACAAATGTTGTTACACAGTCCACAGTTATTCAAATAATTTTACAAATAGTTATGCATAAGTTATATTTTTAAAATAGTTATGCATTTGCACATTATAAATGCACTTATACAATATACAGATCATGAATCCAGTTGGAGAGGATTATAAATGGACTATAGTTAGATCCATAAGCTGCTTATTTAAACAAACAACTCAGTATGGAGTCTCCCAGCGGGCTCAGTTCCTGGAATAGCCAAGAACACGCCCCAAAAACTCTAGCCCTGATTTTAACCCAGGGCACGAATCGGGCAGAATCCTAGGCGGGTGGCAAACCGTCCTGACCTCAGCAGTGAGAGGCCTGGGCGATTTTAATTGCCCAGGCCTCTGCATGACCCCAGTCGGTCGCCCACCCAAAATTGCGGGAAGTGGCATTTGGCCGGCAAGAGGGAGCAGAACGTTTGGTGGGCAGCAGGAGGCCATCACCGGTGACCAAAGAAACGGTCCCCGGCACTCAGGTAAGTCACGGGGAGGGAGTTTCTGGAGGGCCTTATGATTGGGAAGGGGGCAGCAGGAGAGGCCTAAATTTCCCTTGTGGGGCTCAGATGAACTTCTGGTCCTCCTGGCTGTACAAGGACAGTAAAAAAAGTTTTAAAATGTACCTGCTTCGGCCTCTTCTGGCCTGGACTCTTCTTCTCGCTAGGTTGACCTGACAGAAAAGCCAAAACCGCTCCCAAAACCCACCACAAAGGCCACCAGTTAAAATAGCAGTCGGGCCCCGATGACGTCACCGGAGCCTGATCTGCATATTGAAAGAAGGACTTTGCCGGTTTCTGGTGGGTGTCCTTCCCGCCTACTCAGAAGAGCAAGTTAAATTATAAAAGTAAAGGCAAGGAGTGGGACGCAGGTGGGTAACTCTCCTGGGCTATTTTAACTACCTGCCTGGTTTCTGCCGGGCATGTAGGGTTAAAATTGCCCCTTCTGTTTTTACATTTTAACATTGGCCCACAGGGAAAGGTTTAAGCTGAAGTAGATGCTTTATCTGCTATAACAGAAACTGTTTTATTACAACATTTCACCGCTGTTCCATCTCCTGGCCTAACCAGCTACAGATCTGACAGATGAACAGGATGAGATGCATCAATGTGACACAGAAAAATGTAAATAAACAGAAGTAACATTTAAAGAGCTTCATAATAGCAATGTTTTGTGCTGTTTCCCCACATTTATTAGAAGCAGTCCCAATACAGAAAATAAACGTCTGTACACAGAGACTGCGATATGGGATTGATCTGATCCTCCATTTTTATTTCTTTATTTGCTCGTATTTTTTTAATGGATTTTACTCCCCTCTTTATGTGTCTGCCAGACCACGTACAGCTTTCCAACTGAGAGGACAGGTCGACTGCCTGCTACCAGAATTTTGCCAGTGCTACTCTTAAGACGACCACTAGGAAATGCACATGTGCAACGTGCGAGAGGAAAGGAAGAGAAGGATGGTGCCTCACACTCTGGTTTCTCTTCTCTCTCTTCCCTGTTAGGAACAATACAGACCTCCTTTCTGTCCGTCCCCAATGGCATGGCTGAAATAGGGAATTCATTACTTTTTAAAAAAAAATCACAAAGCTACAAATTGCAGCTGTTTCTCAGAACAATAACCTTCAATTGACAATTAAAAAGAGAGGTTCACCACCTCTTACACTACCTCTATATTGAGCACGGTCAGACTTGAGAACCTCCCGCAGCAACACTAATGATCTGTTGAAAGACAGCAGTCTCTTAGGAGCAGGGGCGTCCTTGTTCATTAACATTCCATCCAGTCTACCGGAGGATAAGGAAGAAGAGGAAGAGTTGAGTATTTTGACCTTGGATTAAATAAAACTACTTTAAATTTGAGTATAAGCATCGCCTATGTAGCAACTCATACTTTTAAAACTAAAGAGCCTGCAACAAAAACTCCACTGGGCCAATTTGAACAATCCAACTTGCCAGTTACTGCCATACACTCACGCAATTCACAGTAATATTGTTAACAACAGCAGCAGCAACAACTTGCCTTTATAGAGCACCTTTAATATAAAGAAATGTTCCAAGAAGCTTTAGAAATAGACATGAGGACATGGATGCCCAACCAGTGAAAGAGTAAATGACAAAGTTTAGTCAAAGAGATGGATTTTGAGAAGTTTTTTAAAAGGTGGAGAGGCAGAGAGGTTTAGAAAGGGAGTTCCAGAAAGTAGGACTGAGGTAGTTGAAAGTTCTGCTGCCAATGGTGAAGCAAAGGAAAGGGAGGATACACAGAAGGCTGGAGTCAGAGGAATGAATGTTCAGGAGAGAATATAGGAGTGAAGGAGTTTGTACAGATAGGGCAGGGTTAGGCTATGGAGATGAGGACAAGGATTTTAAATTTAATGCTTTGGGGGACAGAAAGCTACCAATGTAGGTCAGCAAGGATGTGGGTAATGGGTGAGCAGGATTAATGTTCCTAAGTTGCTGCCTCTGCACACTCAAGTAGACAGAGAGCCCTGCCCTGACTGCTGACTTCTCCCCAACCATCTGACACATCAGCCAGTCCAGTGCAGTACAGGCAATTACAGCTGACATATTACATAGAATTTACAGCACATAAACAGGCCATTTGGCCCAATAGGTCTATGTCAGTGTTTATGCTCTACACGAGCCTCCTCCCACCTTTCTTCATCTCACCCTATTAACATATCTTTCTATTCCTTTCTCCCTCATGTACTTATCTACTTATCTACTTATCTACTTATCTAGGCTATTTGCCTCAACCACTCCTTGTGGAAGCAAGTTCCACATTCTCACCATTCTCTGGGTAAAGAAGTTTCTCCTGAATTCCCTATTGGATTTATTAGTGACTATCTTATAAATATGGCCCCTAGTTTTGGACTCCCCAACAAATGGAAACATCTTCTCGATGTCTCCCCTGCTGAATTCCTTCATAATTTTAAAGACTATCAGGTCACCCCTCAGTCTTCTCTTTTTTTAAAAAAGAGAAAAGAGCCCCAGCCTATACAGCCCCATGCCCAAGTGACTGTGTGCAAAGTCAGAAACAAAGTGAAAAGTCAGCATTGTCCTCCTACAAAATTCTTCTTCACAAATGCCAGTGCAGAGTTGGGACTGAAAGCTATGCTGGAGGCTGGTAGTGAACCTGAGGGAATCAGCAGGTGACTGTTGAGCAACTTGATAACAGATCTCAGATTGGCAGGTGCATTGCACCATCAAATTTATTAGAAGAGAAACTGTTTCCCCAGCTCTCCCTAAGTTGGTTCATCAGTGTTCCAATGAGGGTTGTTGAACATCAGAAGTTGTTGCACAGCTAGGCTTTCTGATTTTCAGATTTTAGTTTTTCCTGAATTTGGGCCATAATAATCAGGTGAAATCAGCTGCAAGCAAATTAGTGCTTTATCAGGTCAAAAATGTTCAATCAGAAAACTTTAAATCAATAAAACAACTTCAGAAGAGACAAATAAAATACTGGAGTAAGAAATATTTACAACTAGCTTCACAAAGTGTCATGCTAAAGCAGTTGGCATGTATCATAACTACACACCTCCCCTCTCAGGAAACATCTTTGGTTGTTTATACATGATGCAGGTACACTCTATGTTGATGTTGCCCTTCAATATGGTAAGAAGGTGAAGTGCTCCCTGCTCTTATATAACTATTCCCCACACCCTGAAACCTAAAGAGGCCATATTCATCACATCAATACTGTAACATGCTGCCGTTGACATTTCTGGGCTTTACCTAGTTTAACACTAGTTTTAGAATTCAGCCTTCCAGGCTTAATTCCAGTGTCAGCAGGTTTAAGTATATTGAGGTTTTTTTTAAAACTGAGGGTGGGGTATGTCTTAGGATAGTAAAGGGAATTTATCAGATTTTTTTTAAGTGAGAGACCTAGAGTATATAGTTAGGGATGTGATGGTATATTAATATTATGAGGAATGTGGTATATTACAGAGTGGAATATATTAGTATGAGGAATGTAGCATATATTATGAGGAATGTGGCATATTACAGAGTGGAATATATTAGTATGAGGAATGTAGCATATATTATGAGGAATGTGGCATATTACAGAGTGGAATATATTAGTATGAGGAATGTGGTATATTACAGAGTGGAATATATTAATAGTATGAGGAACGTGGTATATTAGAGTGGAATATATTAATAGTATGAGGAACGTGGTATATTAGAGTGGAATATATTAATAGTATGAGGAACGTGGTATATTAGAGTGGAATATATTAATAGTATGAGGAACGTGGTATATTAGAGTGGAATATATTAATAGTATGAGGAACGTGGTATATTAGAGTGGAATATATTAATAGTATGAGGAACGTGGTATATTAGAGTGGAATATATTAATAGTATGAGGAACGTGGTATATTAGAGTGGAATATATTAATAGTATGAGGAACGTGGTATATTAGAGTGGAATATATTAATAGTATGAGGAATGTGGTATATTAGAGTGGAATATATTAATAGTATGAGGAATGTGGTATTTTACAGAGTGGAATATATCAATATTATGAATGGTTACTGTGTTTCAAAGCAAAGGGAACTTAAGCACCATTCTTATTTTTGTTAATACATACAATGGTCCCACGCAAATTAAACTGCAATTGGAGAAAATTCTAAATTAATGTCTGACTTGGCACTGTGTTTCCTCTAGCAGAATTATTTGTATCTTGACACAACAAAAACAACACTGATCGCTGGATCTAAATGGAGGGTACGTGACAAGTCTGTACTGGATACAGTTATACGTAAGGAATAAGCTGCCTGAGCGACACACAGCTACCTGCTCACAGGCCTCTTAGGAAAGTGAGAATCCATTGGGAACCCACTGTGTTGTGCAATAATACTGAGGTACTCTTCAGGTGAGATATTTTTGTCATTCATGCTGACTGATCTGGTGCAGATATTATAACAGTTTCTCTCACCTAATAAACATGGTAGCCATTGTAAAATACCAGCTCCTTTTTTCTTCTGAGGTTACCTGCAATAATAAAGAAATAAAATACATTATTTCAAAATGGAAACTCAATTAAAAGTGCATTATCATTTTTAAATATACACATGATAGGTTAGGTTTATAATGTTGGTTCTGCCTCATTAGACAATTGAAAGAGCTTTCTTTTGTTCATCAAAATACTGCAACACTGACATCTGAGTGGGCTCCCTCCCAATTCTCTGGGGCCACTCTCACAGACCGCCTAAAGGCCATTAATAGAGCAGCATTGTTAGAAACCTGGGACCAAGTAACCTGTCCACTCTTTTCTGTTTTGTGTGTGGCACAAGAATGAATGAATTTCCTTTAATAAATCATAAAAAAATAGAATCATACAGCACAGAAGGAGGCCATTCGGCCCATTGTACCTGCTCTTTGAAAGAGCTATCCAATTAGTCCCACTCCCCTGCTCTTTCTCCATAGTCCTGCAAATTTTTCCTTTTTAAGTATATATCCAATTCCCTTTTGAAAGCTTCCAACTCACCTTTAGTTCTGAAGAGATATTTGCAATTTTAAATAGCATTTACTTATTTCATTACTTAGTTTATTATTCTGTATCAAATAGAATCGACGAAGGGTTTGTGACAACACAAAACCTTAATCTTCTGCACGTGACACTTTACCTTAAAAACAGGTTGGAAGATTTAAAAAAACAATGTTTCAAACAAAGAGATGGGGAGGGGCTCATTATGCCAACCCTTTCTTTGATGGACTCATCCTTATGTAATGACCACTCAGAGGACACCGATTTAAGGTAATTGGCAAAATAACCAGAGGCTACAGAATGAAAAAAAAACGTTTATGCAGTGAGTTGTTACCATCTGGAATGCACTGCCTGAAAGGGTGGTAGAAGCAAATTCAATAGTAACTTTCAAATGGGAATTGGATAAATACGTGAAAGGGGAAAAAAAATTGCAGGGCTACAAGGAAAGAGCCGGGAGGGAGGGAGGGAGGGGGGGGGAGTGGGACTAATCGGATAGGTCTTCCCCCAAGAGCCGGCACAGGCACGATGGGCCGAATGGCCTCCTCCTGCGCTGTATGATTCTATGAAACGAAAGCACGACCTGCAGAGACCTCCTACCAGGACCACCCTCTTGTCACACCTTATTCTTGCCGTACAGCAAGGCTTTGTCGTAGAGCCCGATGGCCGTGCTCAGCTTCTCGGCGTGATCCTCCTCGCTCTGTACCCCCACGTCGAAGGCGCTGGCGTAGCCGTGTTCGGCCAAGCACCTGGCGGCGCGGAGCCAGCGCAGGGACTCGTCCTCCCCCTGCCCGGCGCCCGGCTTCAGCCCCATCAGCTGGGACAGCCGCTCCACGCACTCGGCCGCCTGCCCCTCCTTCTCTAGCCGGTCGTACACGTAGCCCAGGTTGGCCCAGGCGTTGAGGTTGCCCGGCTCCTCCTGGCAGATGCTCGAGAAGATCTCCTCGGCCGCCTGATATTCGTCCAGGTGGAAGGCGAAGACGCCCAGCAGGTTGCGCACGGCGAAGGGCTGAGCCCCGCTCTCCGCCTCCAGCTGCAGGCTGTCCCGCTTCAGCTTGGTATCTCTCCGGCGCAGCCTCTCGGGTTGGTGAGGCTCGAAGTTTAAATTCAATTCCAGGTGGAAGTGTCCGGGAATGTAATCCATCTCCTGAATAATCTCCTCGATGTCCCGATCCGGCTCTTCCCCCATCTTTTATTACACAATAAAATCTCTCATCTGGTTTTATTTTTTTATGACCAAATGTCAATCTCTTGGTACTGCTGTCCTTTCTAGTGGGTGGGGTTTGACAAGGGTGCGACTGCAAACAACCAAACTTCTCCTATTTATTCCAAGGCAATTTACATTGTAACTTTGTCCGCCCATCCATCTACATCTACCTATCATGTACTGGCATTTTTCGACATGGGTATAATGTAAATCAGGTACAGGAGAACTGGGGCATCCCGTCCCTGCAACCCAAATTCTTTTTTATGTTTGATGTTTTATTTTGGAGTAGATGCTATGTTTTGTGACATGCAATGATACTTCATCTGCGAGAACAGCCAGCGTTTCCCTCTTTGACGACTGTGCTGCCCTATGTATGGCTGTGATGTGGAGATGTCGGTGATGGACTGGGGTGGACAAATGTAAGGAATCTTACAACACCAGGTTATAGTCCAACAATTTTATTTTAAAATCACAAGTTTTCGGAGATTATCTCCTTCGTCAGGCTGGCAATTTTTCCACCTGCCTGACAGTTGTACTGCTGACCTCAAGGAGTTTCTTGGGAACAGACAAATTTAAATATTTTTTGACATGCTCCTGGCACGCTTCATGTCACAGAATGTTTCTGACATCCAGTATCGTTTGGGTGGTAATGATAGGAAATGTGACATAAGAGTTTACTCTGTCATGCCTGCCTTAATTGGTTACACCATTCCACGCTTCTGCCATCTCGTGGAAGTGATGCCAGAAGATTGCTCCGGGAGCAGATAGCGGCAGAAATCTGCTGGGACAGGTCCCTGCTAGAGTTGCCAACTCTGGTTGGACATATTCCGGGAGGTTTCATCACATGGAATGTGATAAAGGCTTTAAGGGTTAAGCTACTCAACCCATTAACTCTGGAGTGAGCAGCTTGCCCACAATTTGCCGCCAGTGGAAAATAATGACCGGGTAGCTTGCTTCGGTCAAATGAATGGCTGGCAGCAGTTACATGGATAGCTGGATACGGTAACATGGATACCCGGTTGCAGTTACACAGATAAGTGGTTGAGCTGATTACTTGCATAAGTCAGCGACCCCCTACAGTAACTGTTAACAGTTCCTCCTGATCCAAAAGTGATCTATATCTTGGTTGAGCGCACCTTGGGTTGTGGAAGAATCATTTGTTGAACATATTGCCATCCTAGTGACCAAGTGGCTGTACAGCCCCCAATGTTTAGACAAACCCCCTCCCCTTCACCAGTCTTTCCTCCAGGCTTGCTCGCAGCAGTGTCCGGGAGATTAATCTTTAATTCTTATGGGCTCCAGGAAATTCTGGGAGAGTTCACAACCTTAATCTCCACCCAATTTGTCACCACCATTGTCCTGGTTACACCGGAAGTGGAAAATCAACCCAATACATCCCACTAAGCCAGAACAAAAACTATATTGATGAATCATGTACATTGTGGTAATCTATTATTAATAATATACTTGTTTCTTGTGACACAATTATACCTTTTTCAGCCTATAAATTACTATTTGTGATAATATAATATTCCTATTTAACCTATTTATTTTAAACATGTAAAATTTCTATTAAAATAGCAGGTAAAGGAACATTAGATGAACACTTCAAATGTTCATCTGCTAATATTGCCAATGGCAATTTCTAGATTTTGGGCTCAAAGTAGATCACTGATAATATAATTGTGTAGTGTAAAAATACCTCTTCATTGCAATAACTGTCACACAGTCTTATAATTTTTCTCATTAGATCACTATTCATAATCATCTTGACCTTGTGTGATTTGCCATCTTGTGCACTACACTCCTGGATCTGTCTCACTAACTTATATGTTTAGTTTGAGATTGTGTCTTTCTAAAGTATTTTTCTCTCCTATCCTCATCGATACTCAATAGTTTTTTTTTAAATGCATGTAAAACTGAAATTTTTGTAATGCAGATTCCATGAAAATTATTAATCGAACCAGATTTAAAATACGATGAAAAGAGCTCGAAAAGCTGTTCTGGATGAATTGAGGTTTTAAACTTAAAATTATAAACAGTTCAATTATATTTTAATGCAGCAATGTTTTTATGAAAGAAACTCAAGGTATAAAGCCTTTTTCTGGAGTATTTATTTAAAGAGGAAAGGCATTCATCTGAATAGTCACATATTCATAAGTGTTATAGAGGGAGCTGCCTATACACTCACTGGTGCCTTATATTTTAAAACTGCTGGTCACAGACAGTCTGGAAACATATGGTTTGTATAGGATTCTCTTTTCAGCGACATTGTGAAAATGCACTCCAATGAATTGGAAGTGGTCCACACAGTGCTTTATCCCCCATTCATCTTTTCTAACTTTATATCATTTAGAATTGTGTGGCAAGTCAGAGGAGTACACTTCCCCTTTAAGAGCCAATTTATTCTCACACAATTACCGTCATCCAAAAAAACTTATAAACATTGTTCTTTCCTCAGATGTGGAACACCCTCTGTAACCTAAAGAGATCTTTGCACTTTGATGCCTTGGTATTTGCCTCAGTATGATCCACAGTCACATAGTAAGAGATTTTGTTATTGGCCATGTCTCCATTATGAGCTGACAGGTTCTAATTGGCCATAAGACTCATGTTAATCACTTTCTCTTTTTCTTAATTACTTTCTAGCTTTTAACTTCAGGTTCCACACGTACGCTGATGACTCCCAGCTCTACCTCACTATCACCTCTCTTGACCCCTCCACTGTCTTTGATACGGCACACTGCTTATCTGACATCTAGTAATGGATGAGCAGAAAAGGAGCATACAGGGTAAGAAAAGGCAAAAAAGGAAAGCTTATGTCAGACACCAAGAACTCAATATTACAGAAAGCCTAGAGGAGTATAGAAAGTGCAGGGGTGAAATTAAAAAGGAAATTAGGAAAGCAAAGAGAGGGCACGAAAAAATATTGACAAGTAAAATCAAGGAAAACCCAAAGATGTTTTATAAATACATTAAGAGCAAGAGGAAAAAGAAGGGCCTATTAGAGACCAAAAAGGTAACCGATGTATGGAGGCGGAAGATGTTGTTATGGTTCTTAATGAATACTTTGTGTCTGTCTTCATAAAAGAGAGGGATGATGCAGACATTGTAGTTAATGAGGAGTGTGAAATATTGGATGGGATAAACATAGTGAGAGAGGAAGTATTAAGGGAATTAGCATCTTTGAAAGTAGATAAATCACTAGGCCCGGTTGAAATGTATCCCAGGCTGTTAAAAGAAGCAAGGGAGGAAATAGCTGACACTCTGACCATCATTTTCCAATCCTGCCTGGATGCAGGCATGATGCCAGGGGATTGGAGGACTGCTAATGTTGTACCGTTGTTTAAAAAGAGAGAGAGGGATAGACTGAGTAATTACAGGCCAGTCAGTCTAACCTCGGTGATGGGCAAATTATTGGAATCAATTCTGAAGGACAGGATAAACTGTCACTTAGAAAGGCACAGACTAATCAAGAACAGTCAGCACGGATTTGTTAAAGGAAGGTCGTGTCTGACTAACTTGATTGAATTTTTTGAGGAGGTAACAAAGAGGGTCGATGAGGGTAGTACATTTGATGTAGTCTACATGGATTTTAGCAAGGATTTTAACAAGGTCCCGCATGGCAGACTGGTCAAAAAAGTAGAAGCCCATGGGATCCAAGGGAGAGTGGCAAGTTGGATCCAAAATTAGCTCAGTGGCAGGAAGCAAAGCATAATGGTCGACGGGTGTTTTTGTGACTGGAAGGCTGTTTCAGGTGGGCAGAAAAGTGGCAAATGGAATTCAGTCTGGAGAAGCATGAGGTAATGCATTTGGGGAGGGCAAACAAGGCAAGGGAATACACAATAAATAGGAGGATACTGAGAGGTGTAGAGGAAGTGAGGGAACTTGGAGTGCATGTCCACAGATCCCTGAAGGTAGCAGGACAGGTAGATAAGGTGGTTAAGAAGGCATACAGAATACTTTCCTTTATTAGCCAAAGCATAAAATATAAGCGCAGGGAGGTTATGCTGGAACTGTATAAAACATTAGTTAGGTCACAGCTTGAGTACTGCGTACAGTTCTGGTCACCACATTGCAGGAAGGATGTAATTGCACTAGAGAGGGTACAGAGGAGATTTACGAGGATGTTGCCAGGACTGGAGAATTTTAGCTAAGCGGAAAGATTGGATAGGCTGAGGTTGTTTTCTTTGGAACAGAGGAGGCTGAGGGGTGATTTAATTGAGGTGTACAAAATTATGAGGGGCCTAGATAGAGTGGATAGGAAGGACCTATTTCCCTTAGCAGAGAGGTCAATGACCAGGGAGCATAGATTTAAAGTGATTGATAGAAGGCTTAGAGGGGAGCTGAGGAAATTTTTTTTCACCCAGAAAGTGGTGGGAGTCTGGAACTCACTGCCTGAAAGGGCGTAGAGGCAGAAACCCTCATCACATTTAAAAAGTACCTGGATACGCACCTGAAGCGCCATATACTACAAGGCTACGGACCAAGTGCTGGAAAGTGGGATTAGACTGGGTGGCTCATTTTCGACCGGCGCGGACACGATGGGCCAAATGGCCTCCTTCTGTGCTGTAAGTTTTTTACAGATATATGATTTCTGTGATGATTCCTCCAACTAAATTTTGGGAAGACTGAAGCCATTGTCTTTGGTCCGCACCACAAACTCTGTTCCCTAGCCACCGACTCCATCCCTCTCCCTGGCTGTTGAATGAGGCTGAACCAAGCTGTTTGCAACCTTGGCGTCCTATTTGACCCTGAGTTGAACTTCCAACCCATATTCTCTCCATCACCAAGACCGCCTACTTCCACCTCCGTAACATCGCCCATCTCCGCCCCTGCCTCAGCTCATCTGCTGCTGAATCCCTCATCCATGCCTTTGTTACCTCTAGACTTCACTATTCTAATGCTCTCCTGGCTGGCCTCCCTTCTTCCACCCTCCATAAACTTGACCTCATCCAAAACTCTGCTGTCCATATCTTATCTCGCACCAAGTCCCGTTCACCCATCACCACTGTGCTTGCTGGCCTACATTGCCTCTTGGTCTGGAAATGCCTCGATTTTAAAATTCTCATCCTTGTTTTCAAATCCCTCCATGGCCTCGCCCCTCCCTGTTACTTCCTCCATCCCTACAACCCTCCGAGATCTCTGCGCTCCTCCAATTCTGGCCTCTTGTGCATCCCTGATTTTAATTGTTCCATCATCGGCAGCCATACCTTCAGCTACCTAGGCTCCATGCACTGGAATTCCCTCCCTAAACCTCTCTGCCTCCCTACTTCTCTCTCCTCCTTTAAAATGCTCCTTAAAACCTATCTTTTTGGCCAAGCTTTTAGTCACCTGTCCTAATATTTCCTTATGTGGATCGGTGTCAAATTTTGTTTGATATTCGCTCCTGTGAAGTGCCTTGGGATGTTTAACTACATTAAAGGCGCTATAGAAATGTAAGTTGTTGTTGTTAAGAAAAGCAATTCATCAGCTGCACTCTGCTAATATCTTTTTCTGTCCTTTGCTGCACAGCCTGAACTACGATAGCAAACTTTTCTGATGATCTGTGAACATTTTTCCTGTCTAATCTGCCTGTCTCCTACTGCGATCTGCTGAAGGTGGAGCAGAATTCTCTCCGGTTGACGAAGCAGTGATGCTCACTGGGGCACTCTTTCTCAAATCTTATCTGCATTCACTTTGTTTGAACAACACACAGTGAATTCAATAATCGGACCCTAGCCACAAAGCTTATCGGTCAGGGATGGACAGGCAGACTGGCTGTCAACAGAGATGTTAGTCACACATGTCTTTCTGCTACATCTGTGTGTCACCAACACATTCCATGCTAGGCCTTGATTCTGTTAGATGCATTGAGAGGGTTCTATGAGAATGGAGCGTTGCCACCCAATCTCAGCCCTGGTTGGCCGGAGCCACTCATTGATGCGAACCACCTGTTCTTGTAAGTGGTATTCTCTTTGGGATGGGGGAGGGACCCTTGTGATAAGATTGGTCTTCACTTAATCCTCCCATTATTGGTCTGTACAAAATAGGGTATCTAATCGCTCTGTAATCTGACCTGGAAATGATTGATCCTGAATGCCCAAATTGGGAAAGTGTTCAATTATCAAACACCTACATTCCTCACCTTGACGAGCACAAACATTTAACCCACAAAAGGATATTAAGTGAGGCAATAGAGCACTTGGTACATACTGCAATTGGAAATAAAATAAATGCACATGTTTCTGCATATGTGCACAAATGTCTTCCTCACAATGAGGGAGCAGTGATGGGAGTGGAGATTTTCCACCACATTGGGTGAGTGATAGGAAACACTGTGGGTACTCAGAAGAAAATGATGTGGCGATAGGTCTCTCCACTTGGAGAGGGTGGGAAAGGCATAACTATCAATACATTACAACAACACAATATAATCTTCATTGCTGTATACACGCCTTGCCAGACAAGGTCCACGCAACAATGTTCTCTTTTACTTGAGGAATCTGTTATCAGAACTGCTCAACCTTTATTGAATGTTATACATCAATCAAGTGCTTAAAAATCTATGCAATGTGGGTGTGTTTGGCAGCTATTGCTAAGGTGTTGCTTCACATTCTTTTAGGACTGGATCTAATTTGAAAAATGTGACAGAGCATGTCCTTCCTGTATCACAAGAACATCAACCTACTGGAAGTGAACTTGCCTGTCAGTCTTAAGGCAGATGCAGGAGTCCTAAATCTACTCAATGCAGAAAGGAAATATATTATTAGTACAATTAATGTTGATAGTTTCAATCAATGTCACAGTCCAATATTCAATTTTTAAAAAAGCATGGAATTAAATATACTCTGTTGATTACAATGAGAATAATGTCAAATAGAGAATAGCAGATGCCAAAGAGGGAATTAGAAGACAATAATGGACACCTAGGAGGGACTTACAAGAGAGTACTCTAATGGACATTTGCAAAATTACACTGAACATAACGACAGTAAGGAAGGAATTGCTTCAAAACAGTTGTTTAGGACAAAGTTACATACAGGATAATGGATATCTAGAATAGTTACATAAATAATAATGGAAATGAAGGAGGAAACTATACAGCAAATAATAGATTATTAGGTTAGCAGAGAACTACGTAGAGAATTATTGATGGCTGGGTGTGAGTAATAAGAAAACAATTTATCAAATGGTTCAGATTATATCAGGTTTACAGATATCCTTTGAGTTAAATACAGCTTGAAGTTTACCTCCTCTCTTTTATGGTGAGATTCTGATAGCTACAGGTCAGTATCCCTACTGCTAGCCATATTAAAAGTCATGGAAACAATAATGACAAATAAGTTATTGTAACATAGAATGGTTACAGCACAGAAGGAGGCCATTCAGCCCATCGAGCCCATGCCAGCTCTTAGTAAGAGCAATCTAGTTAGTCTCATTCTCCCGCTCTTACTCATGAGGAGGAAGGCTTGGCAACAGCCATATCAATCATAATAGTCTCATCATTCTTTAGAGTAAATAGTTGACTTGTGATGTTTAATCTCATGGCCTATGAATGAAATAATTATTTCAATGGTAGCACAAAGCTAGAGGGGCTTTAACATGCCAACCTCAGTAAGAACCTGGCCTTTTGTGGTAAATCTGGTGATGGATGTACTTCATTAAATTCATTATTACACCCTTCAGTGGATCAGATTAACTGGTCATCCAAATCATTGCATGGACAAAGGGAATGCAATGGTTGCTGCATATGTGGATTTTCAGAAAAGGTGCCACATGAAACAATTGCTCGGTATGAGTTTGACTCAGGAGGTAGGAATCGCACCTCTGAAATTGTGTGTTTAATCTCGACTGACACTCAGTGCAGTACTAAGGGAGTGCCATATTGTTCCAGGAGCCATCTTTTGGATGAGACATTGAAAGAGACCCATCTGCCTATTCAGGTGGACGTAAAAGATTTGTGACATTATTCAAAAATGAACAGGGAGTTTTCCTGATGTCCCAGTCAACTCCCTCCCTTAACAAATACCACCAAAAACAGATCATCTAGTCATGCATTCATTTGCTGTTCATGGAACCTTGCTGTATACAATTTAGTTGCTATGTGCAAATTGGCTGCTGCGTTTACCTACATAAGAACCTCCAAAATAATCTATTGACAATGAGGGTTTTTGGGATGTCCAGAGGATGTGACAAGGCACTAAATAAATGCAATTTTTAAAATGAAAATGAAGACACGTTGTATTAAAGCATGAATAGAGAGACTGTTAGAAAGCAAAAAGGAGTGGTAAAATGGATGTTTTTTGGATTGGTGGGATGCGGGTAATGGTGTACCCCAGGAATCTGTGCTGGGACCTTTAGTTTTCCCTTTATATAAATTATTTGGATATAGGAACAAGAGGGATATCATTGAAGTTTACTGATGTTAGCAAATTAGGGACATGGCAAACCTTTTGAAGGAGAGTTCATAAGTTCTCTTTAAAAGAGGTTTATTATGTTGTTTGGGAAAGAATTTAAATGTTATAGGAAGCAAACAAGGGAGTGCCATTAGATATACACTTATCTGGGGAAGGATGATATTATTTTGGTTTTGTCTTGGGATGACAGTGACAGCCCGAAACCACTTGCACTCAATCACCTGGTTTAAATTACAGTGAAATAGGGATTCCCCCCTCTGTGTAATAGGGAAAACTGTAACTGGATACGGCATACTTCGTTTTAAGACTATCTATTATTTATTAGAAAGATTTTTACTGCCTTTAGCTTATCATCGCTCTTCCACGAATAGTAAGATGCCAGTTTACTGTCTGACGCCATGAGTATTAGAAGTGACACTACAGTTCGTTATTATTTTATAAATTGCCTGATTGCCATTGTGCGCCCTGATAATGAGCGTTCCCCGGTTGCTAGGAGCCGTCGCGCAGCGGGTGGTTGTTCAATGTCAACCTGAAATTAACCAGCAGCTCATTGCAACTCAATAGAGCTGCCAACATCGGACGTGCGCTGATCACTCAATGGAAGTGAAACAATTTGAAGGAGCTCCTTTTGGAACTCAGAAAGCCAGGTGAGTCGAAGGGTGAAAAAAATTGCCCGATCACTTAGCATTTATACTTTTATTCGATTTAGTTAATATTGATTGAGAAGAGAAAAGAGAATTGTTAGATGTGAGGTGAGACTCTTGAGAGGAGAGGATTGTGAGATAGTCGAGATTACATGGAAATTGGTAGGGATCCTTACTTAACACGTACTTTACACCAGCGTTTACAAAAGAGAAAGATATTGAGGAGGAGGCAATTCCTACTTTGGTTAAAAGTAAGAGGAGAGATATTATAATAAACCAAAGGAAAGTATTAGCGAAGTTAGTTATGCTAAAGAAAGATAAAGTGCCAGTAGCTGACATGATATACCCAAGGATCCTGAAGGAAATGGGGGGGAAGAAATAGCAGAGGTCATAGAAATTATATTTCAGGGTTATATTGAGAGTGGATGTCAGAGAACTAGAGAGTGGCCAGTGTAATGCTTACTTTCAAAAAGGAAGATAGAGCTAATCCAAGTAATTACAGGCCAGTTAGTTTAACCTCTACCACTAAAAAAAATTGGAATCTTTAATTAAAAATGAAATTACTAAATATCTAGATGAAGCAAAACTAATTAGAATCAGCCAACATAGATATCAGAAAGGAAGATCATGCTTGACAAACCTGATCGTTTTTTGAAGAGGTGGGAGATATGACGGGTGGAGGAAATGCAGTATGATGTATATGGACTTTCAGAAAGCCTTTGATAAGGTCCACACAAGAGACTATTGGAGACGATTAAGGGTTGTGGAATTAGGGGAAGCTTAACAAATTGAATTAAAAACTGGTCAGATTGGAGGAAGCAGAGAGTAGGATTTGAGGGCAGTTTCTCCGAGTGGTTCGAAGTGGGTAATGGTGTTCCACAGGGTTCTCTTCTGGAATTGTCCACTGTGTACATCAATGATGTGGATATAGGGCGAGAGGGTGTTGTACCCAAATTTCAGATAATACTAAAATGGGAGGCATAGTAAATAATTTGGATGGCTGAAGGAAGCTGCAAAGGGAAATTGATAAGATGATGGAATGGGAATAAGAGTGACAAATGGAATTCATTGTCGGTGAATGTGTGTGGTACATTTTGGTTAAAAAAATAGTAATAATTATACTAGGAATCAGGGAAGGCCGAGTGATGTGCAGGAACAGAGGGATTTGGGTGTTCAGGTTCATAAGAATTAAAGCTTCACCTCATGTGGTTAATGCCATAAAAATGCTATTGGAGTACTGGGTTTTATGGCACGAGGTATGCAATATAAAAGTCAAGATGTAATGGTGAATCTATATAAAACCTTAGTAAAACCACAGTTGGAGTACTGTGCACAGTTTAGATTCCAGACTATAGGAAGGATGTTGAGGCAATAGATAGGGGAAAGCGCAAGCTCACTAGGATGCGACCTAATATTAGAAATACAAGTACAAAGAATGCTTAAAAAATTGGGGCTGTTTTCTTTAGAATAGTGGAGATTACAGGCTGATTTTTCAGAAGTGTTTAAAATTATGGAGGGATGGGATGTAGTTGATAGAAACAGACTGTTTCTAGTGAATGAAGGGTCTGGAATGTAAGAGATTTAGGGTAGAGAGCAGGAGAAACTTTTTTACATAGAGTTGTGAGGCTGTAGAATGCATGAGTTAGTGATTAAAGCAGAGACCATGTCTACCTTTATAGGTTAGATAAGTGATTGAAGGAAAGGGACATCACAGCTGTTTAATACTAATGGTTTCTCCATTTCCTAGAAGTAATTTGGATCAACATTGAGCTGCTCCCAGGGCTTTACGAGTGTTGTGCTTCTGCTGGAAGCAGGTGGCCTGGGATGACACAAATGTAACATTAGTACAGAATCTTGAAATAAAGCATAATTCAGCAACAAGTGATACTTTCTAAAGTGTACAATCCAGATAGGTCAAATTGCTCTGTAAGCTTTATGGAATGGTCCTGGAGCTGCAACAGGCAGTGACATTATTGGGCTTTGCACCCATGATTCCCTGTACAATGAAATTTTGATTTCAGCTTTATGGTCATGGGGTACAAAAAGCTGGATTAGGCATTCCCACAGGGAGGCAAAATTAAAAGGGCCATGCTGTTGTCCTGCACCTCATAATGACGGGCTATTCAATGGAACTGGCTAGCCCTGAACTTGCAACGTTCTCTAGTTTCTCTCCTATCTCTCTTCATGCCCTCTCCAAGCTCATCTTCTCCATTAGACCCAACTTTTGCTCTCAACCTATTCCCACTAAAATGCTGACCATCCAACTTTCATTCCTGGCCCCCATGCTAGCTGATATTGTAAATGGTTCCCTCTCCTCCGAGAAATTAGATTATAAGATATGATGGTAGATAAGCAATGGCAAACATTTAAAGAAATATTTCATAATTCTTAATGAATATACATTCCATTGAGAAATAAAAACTTCACGGGAAAAGTGATCCATCCGTGGCTAACTAAAGAAGTTAAGGATAGTATTAGGTTAAAAGACGCTTATAAGGTTGCCAAGAAGAGTAGTAAGCCTGAGGATTGGGAGAGTTTTAGAAACCAGCAAGGGATGACCAAACAATTAATGAAGAGGGAGAAAATAGAATATGAAAGTAAACTAGCAAGAAATATAAAAACAGATTGTAAGAGCTTCTACAAGTATGTAAAAAGGAAGAGAGTAGCAAAAGGAAACATGGGTCCCTTAGAGGCTGAGAAAGGAGAAATTATAATGGGGAATAAGGAAATGGCAGAGATATTGAACAGATATTTAATTGTGTCTGTCTTCACACTAGAAGACACAAAAACATACCAGGAATAGTGGGGAACCAAAGGTCTAATGAAAGTGAGGAACTTAAAGTAATTAATATTAGTAAAGAAAAAGTACTGGAGAAATTAAAGGGACTAAAAGCTGAC
Organism: Heptranchias perlo; assembly: GCF_035084215.1. Lineage (NCBI taxonomy): Eukaryota > Metazoa > Chordata > Chondrichthyes > Hexanchiformes > Hexanchidae > Heptranchias > Heptranchias perlo. Next base: position 26,914,565 of record NC_090333.1, read on the forward strand.
AAATCCCCTGGACCTGATGGCCTAGATCATAGGGTTCTAAAAGAGGTGGCTACAGAGATAACGGATGCATTGGTTTTGATCTTCCAAAATTCCCTAGATTCTAGAATGGTCCCAGTGGATTGGAAGGTAGCAAATGTAACACCGCTATTCAAGAAAGGAGGGAGAGAGAAAACAGGGAACTACAGGCCAGTTAGCCTGACATCAGCCGTCGGGAAAATGCTGAAATCCATTATTAAGGACGTGGTAACAGGACACTTAGAAAATCCTAATATGATTAGGCAGAGTCAACATGGTTTTATGAAAGGGAAATTGTGTATGACAAACCTATTCGAGTTTTTTGAGGATGTAACTAGCAGGGCAGATAAAGGGGAACCAGTGGATGTAGTGTATTTGGATTTTCCAAAGGCATTCGATATGGTGCCACACGAAAGTTGTTACACAAGATAAGGGCTCATCGGCTTGGGGGTAATATATTAGCATGGATAGAGGATTGGTTAACAAATAGAAAACAGAGAGTAGGAATAAACATTTTCAGGTTGGCAGGCTATAACTAGTGGGGTGCCGCAAGGATCAGTGCTTGGGCCTTAGCTATTTACAATCTATATTAATGATTTAGATGAAGGGCCCGAGTGTAAAGTATCCAAGTTTGCTGACAATACAAAGGTAGGTGGGAAATTAAGCTGTGAGGAGGACACAAAGAGTCTGCAAAGGGATATAGACAGGTTAAGTGAGTGAGCAAGAAGGTGGCAGATGGAGTATAATGTGGGGAAATGTGAGGTTATTCACTTTGGTAGGAAGAATAGAAAAACAGAAAGTTTCTCACCATTTAAAAACAATTAAATGTTGGTGTTCAGAGGGATTTGGGTGTCCTTGTACACGAAACACAGAAATTTAACATGCAGGTACAGCAACCAATTAGGAAGGCAAATGATATATTGACCTTTATTGCAAGTGGGTCGGAGTACAAGAGTAAGGAGGTCTTGATGCAATTGTACAGGGCTCTGGTGAGACCACACCTGGAGTACTGTGTACAGTTTTGGTCTCCTTATCTAAGGAAGGGTACACTTGCCTTAGACGGGGTGCAATGAAGGTTTACTAGATTGATTCCTGGGATGAGAGGGTTGTCCTAAGAGGAAAGATTAAGTAGATTGGGCCTATACTTTCTGGAGTTTAGAAGAATGAGGTGATCTCAATGAAACATATAAGAATCTGAGAGGGCTTGACAGGGTAAATGCTGAGAGGCTGTTTCTCTGGCTGGAGAATCTAGAACTAGGGGGCATAATCTCAGGATAAGGCATCGACCATTTTAGGACTGAAATTAAGAGAAATTTCTTCACTCAGAGGGTTGTGAATCTTTGGAATTCTCTACGCCAGAGGGCTGTGGATGCTCAGTCATTGAGTATATTCACGATTGAGATCAATAGATTTTTGGACTCTAATGGGAATCAAGGGATTTGGGGATCGGGTGGGAAAGTGGAGTTGAAGTCGAAGATCAGCCATGATCTTATTGAATGACAGAGCAGGCTCGAGGGGCCGTATGGACTACTCCTGCTCCTATTTCTTATGTTCTCAGGTACTGCCCTTCTCCCTTTCAAATCTGCCGTCATCACCCTCTCCTCAAAAAACTCATCGTTGATCCCTCTGTCCTTGCAAACTACTGCCCCATCTCCAAGCTCCCTTTCCTCTCTAATTCAATGAATGTGTGGTCACTTCCCAAATCCATGCCCATCTTTCCCACAACTCCATGTTTGAACCTCTCTAATCATGTTTCTGTCCCTGCCACGGCCCCAATCAAAGTCACAAATGATATCCTCTGTGACTGTGGTAAAACTATCCCTCCTCATCCTTCTTGACCCTGCAGCCTTTGACACGATTGACCACACCATCCTCCTCCAATGCCTCTCCTTCGTTGTCCAGCTCGGTGGGATTGCCCTCTCCTGGTTCCATTCTTATCTACCCAGTCGCAGCCAGAGAATTTCCTGCAATGGCTTCTCTTCTCACCCCTGCACCGTCACCTCTGGAATCCCTCAAAGATCTATCCTTGGCCACTTCCTATTTCTCACCTACATCATCCTAAGACATGGCATCAGGTTCCACATGTATGCTGACGACACCCATTTCTATCTCACCAGCACCTCTTTTGATCCCTCCACTGCCTCTGTATTGTCACGCTGCTTGTCTGACATCCGGTTTTGGATAAGCCGCAATTCCCTCCACTTAAACATTGGAAAGACTGATACCATTGTCTTTGGTCCCTGTCACAAACTCCGTTCCTTCATCACTAATTCCATCCCCCTCCCAGGCCACTGTCTCAAGCTGACCAGACTATTCACAACTTTGGCATCCTATTTGACCCTGAGCTGAGCTTCTGATACCTCTTCCGATCCTCTCTACCTCAAAGACCGCCTACTTCCACCTCCATAATATTGTCAGACTCCTCCCCTGTCTCAACTCATCTGCTACTGAAACCCTCATGCATGGTTTTGTTACCTCCAGACTCGACTATTCCAATGTTCTCCTGGCCGGCCTCCTCTCTTCCACCCTCCATAAACTTGAGCTCATCCAAAACTCTGCTGCCCATATTCTAACCCACAACAAACCCTTCTCACCCATCACCCCCTGTGCTCGCTGACCTACACTGGCTCCCAGTCCACCAACGCCTCAATTTTAAAATTCTCATCCTCGTGTTCAAATCTCTCCATTGCCTCGCCCCTCCCTACCTCCAATCTCCTCCAGCCCCAAAATGTTCCAGGAGCTCAGCATTCCTCCAACTCTGGACTCTTGTGCATTTACCATTCTCTTCACCCCACCATTGCTGGCCGTGCTTTCAGTCGTTTAGGCCCTTAGCTCTGGAATTCCCACCCTGAATCTCTCAGTCAATCACCTCTTCTCCTTTAAGACACTCCTCAAAACTTACCTCTTTGACCAAATTTTAATCACCTGTCCTATTATCGCCTTTTTTGGCTCAGTGACAATTTTTTGTCTTATTATGCTCTTATGAAGTGCTGTGGGACTTTTTCCTATGTTAAAGGCGATATATAAATGCAAGTTGTTGTTGGTAGAGAATTGGGGAAATGCTGTAGAAAGATTTAAAGAGGCAGTGTAATATATACTATATTAACACCACTAACCTTAAGATAATATGCCCTGCTCGATTGTTTTACCCTTAGTAAATGACCTGGGTAAGAAGCACTGTTATTAAATCAGACTGCATGAGCATAATGGGGTAGGTGATATCATGTGACACATGTGTAAGGCAAATGAAAGCTGGTGTCTTGATCATTTTTCGTCTATATTCCTATAGTGAGTTACTTAGGACCACATAGTTTCCTTCAGCTCTCAGGGTACGGTAGTTGGGGCTACAAATTATAGGACTATTGACAAAAACACAGCTCCAAGATTGCCTGAAGGTCAGTGTGTTTGCAATGGCATGAGCTAAATGAGCTATCAAAATCTCCTTAGCACCCATCAACTACCAAAGCAACTCTCCATAGCAATAAGCTATTGGGACACTATTAAATATGGTTAAATAATGAGGCATTATTAATTTCTGGTAGGGTCATTGCATTAGCCATTCAGTAATACCTACTGATAACCTTCATATTGGTTGTCAATATTTAGAACATTTTTAATAAAACTAAATGAACTACTGAGATTGTTCATGTGCTTAAGGAAATATTCTAAGTTTTATTCTAAGGGATGGTGAGGAAATAACAGATACCCTGGGCTACTAGTCCAATGCACCCAATTGCAATATTTATGCAATGAACAAGCCTAGCTCCATAACATGGAGCTCTTTGTCATGACTGTGTTGTATCCAGTTGCGTCCACAAGATGTGGAGTGTGCTGTACAATGTTATACCTCATGCGTGTACATTTCCTAACATAAGAATTGTAAACTGGTATAACTGGTATAACTGAAATGGCAGCTGTGAAACAAAGGAACATTTTATATATCTATTGTTTCTACAAGAATTACATCACTGTGGCATTTATAACAGTTTTTGTTTTTTTGTCCATGGATTACAAAGCCACTCATTTAAATTATTTTCTTTCAAAAACGTGCAATGTGTTGTAGATCGTGTTGTTATCAGCCTTGTCATATGATAAGTGCCTCCACTTGTGCAACATCTTTAACCCACTTGCAGCTTCACCACTTATGAATTGTCTGGTCAATCTAATTTATGAAAATGTTGATCATATCATATGATTGCCAATCACATAGTCTCAGTATAACCAAGTGCTACTAAATAGGGTTTTACTAACATGGCAAACATAAACCAGGGGAACAGATTGTATTCAGGTGCACTTATGCACATGGTTTTACATTAAGATTTATATAAGAAAAGTGCTGAAAAATATTGTATAAATACAATTTTTGTCAATATTTAAGAAAGTTTTACTACCAAGAATTCTTTAAAATTAGAAATTCCTGATTGTTTTGTTTGTTTATTCATACTTGTTTTAAAGAAGTGATCATAGACAGCAGCATGGTAATAATGTAGGAATGCTGGTGTAGGAATGAAGATGTAGTTTTTGTTTCACCAATTTCCTCATGCAGCAATTTGCTAATCTGAGCAATGCTGAGGTAAGGTGACGGATGGAGAGGGAGTAGGGGCGCTAAATTGGGCCGTGTAGCGCCCGTTGTTTTGGCGATCCACGACCTCTTCGACATCCAAGATGGCGTCTTGGATGCTCACGCACGTTTTCTGCGGGACATGTACCAGACGCCATCTTGGTATAGGAGTTAGTGCAGGCGCAGATAACGAACGCTGGAATCATATAAAATAGGGAGAAAATGGCTTCAATCAGTGTGCAACACTGATTTAAAGTGATAAGTCCCAAAATGGTTTCTAACGCTCAACTCAACGCACATTCTTAACCCCAACCATCTGAACTTAGAGTGTCTTAGAGTGCCTGGAGGACCCCAAACCAGTGCTATTTAAAGGAACCAAGCAGGATTTATAGGTTAGTGGCTGGATTATTGCTTCTGGCTGTTGGAGCTGGGTTCAAATTGTGGTCCCAGATTGCAAGAACTATGTTTTAACTTGGTGTACCAACCATTACATTCCTTCTCGTTTGAATGTAATAAGCTGAAACCTAGATAAGGTGGATATGCACATGGTCTGAGTGGGTCCTGAATATTAAAATGGGCTGAATGGCTTTTCTCCTTCCAACATCTTTGCGTTCTAAGGGCGCTAAATTGGGCCGTGTAGTGCCCGTTGTTTCGGCGCTACATGGCCTCTCCGACATCCAAGATGGCGTCTGATGTGCATGCACGTTTCCCGCGTGACGTGCGCCGGACGCCATCTTGGTATAGGAGTTAGTGCAGGCGCAGATAACGAACGCTGGAATCATGTAAAGTAGGGAGAAAATGGCTTCAATCAGAGTGCAACGCTGATTTAAAGTGATAAGTCCCAAAATGGTGTCTAACACTCAACTCAATGCACATTTTTAACCCCGACCAACTGAATGTGTCTTAGAGTGCCTGGAGGGCCCCCTATCAGCGCTATTTAAAGGGACCAAGCAGGATTTACAGGTTAGTGGCTGGATTATTGCTTCTGGCTGCTGAGACATTTGTAACTGTTTTTGAAGGTCTTCTAGATTTCAATACTAGAAATGCGGGGACATAGTCTAACATTTAGAGTCAGGATGTGCAGGAGTGAAGTTAGGAAATGCTTCTACATGCAAAGGGTGGGAGACGTTTGGAACGCTCTTCTGCAGACGGCAGTCGATGCTAGCTCAATTGTGTATGTTAAATCTGAGATTGAAATATTTCTGTGAACCAAGGGTATTAAGGGATATGGGGCTAAGGCGGGTATATGGAGTGTGGTCACAGGTCCACTGAATGGTGGAACAGGCTCGAGGGGCTAAATGCCACTACCACTTGCTGCCTCTTGAAATGCGCCACCTTCTTCTGCAAGAAAGCGGGACGTGTGCCTGGGTAATATGCCTGTTATGGTTGAAAAGCTGCCAGTGTGTGTGGCCTGTGAGTTGTGGGTGGGTGGCTTGTAACAGTGGTAATGTGTAAGGGTGAGAGGAAGCATCTGATTGGAAGAGTTGAGTACTGATGGAAAGAGTTTGTTGGTATGTGGGCGATGGGGGTGTTGTGCATGGAGCAGTTGGTAGGAGACACCACTTGACAGTTGACCTCACTCACCTTGACCACTCATGTCAAAGCATTGAACTTCTTCCTGCACTGCATCTATGTTCATGATGCTGTCCTTCCTTCTGTCCACCTCTTGCACCCAAGGCCTCTAGTGCATCAGCAGAGAACCTTGGTGCACGTCCTGTCGTAGGCCTGGTACCAACTCAGATCGGCAGATTGGTGAGGTCTGGCGTGCAGATTGGAGGATGTGGGATTTAGTAGTGTGCAACCTTTATTCAATGTTTTAACATAACTCATCAGTGTGTAAACATAGGGATGGGACTTGCGTCTGTGTTTTGCGTGTGTGATGTCTGATCTCCGTTCAGACTCCATGCAGACAGTAGACTGTTATTTTCAGCAAACAACAGGTAAGAGATTTCTAAGAAACATCCTCCGTTTAAGAGATTGAGCTCCCTCTGGTGGTGGAAAGTGCACATTGCATTAATTCCACGTGCAGGGCCTGGAAAGGAACGCTGAGTGCAGGTAGGTGCTCCGTCCGGTGGGTCCAAACTTGCTTCCTGCCTGCGCAGGGGCTATTGGGCGCGGGGTAATAGCGCATCGTGCTACCCGCATCCAAAAACGGCCCCTATTGAATTTTTCCCCCTATATGTGCAATAACATAAGACAACATTGTTTTTGGTGCTATTGCAGGTTTGATGTGTATGGAGTTCACCCAGACAGAAAGAAGCAAGGCTCTTACACAGAAGTGCCTTATGATAGGAGGGCCACTGGGGAACTGGTGAGTTAAACAGGATATTAGAATTAGGTGACAGTCAGGTCAGGGGACAGGGACAAGGACAAGGACAAATGGTCGGGTATCTAATCAACAAAAGCAGCTGCAGTTCACTATCTAATCAGTAGTGTTAGTTTGCACATTCCGGCAAGTGATGACTTTTACCTCTCAGCTGTGTTCTTGTAAGGAGAAAGTGAGTGGGAGCAAATGCACTTCCTGACAGGGGACAGAGGGAAAAATCAGAGCTATGCTCAAGTAGATCCTGATGGCTTGTTGAACAGTAGCATACATAGTCAGGGGTGTGAGAGCAAGGTGATTGGCAGCACTTGCCATTATATCCAGTGTGGCTCTGGAAAAAAAATTACAAAAGAAAATTAAGACAATGGAAATGAAAAACCCTTAAGTTTTGTGAGAATCTGATGTTAAACACTTTTTCTTTAGCCAAATGGAGACTGTATCACGGCATTGCATGATTAATGTTCTACACATCAACCTACTAACCAGATAACTGGCAAGCAACAAAGTCAGCCTCACAAGTGGAAATATCAATCCTACTTGTGCCTCTACAGGTGTCTTGTTATTGTTTGAAATTAAATTTTATGAATGACATTTTTGAGATTTGAGTTGCCTTAAACACACCATCAGCCACGGAAGCCCTATTTATGAGGTAGAATTTGACAGGAGGCAAGCATGTGCCCCCATAATTTCAATTATCTTCTACAAACTTAGTTTTCATTTCCATGACTGGTTGATAGCTGAAATATTTAAAGTGTTTAAGTAAAATTAAAGATTTGTTTCATTGTTTTTCCAGTGACACTGTTCCCGTTGTGTCATCGGGCAAGTGGAGACTTCTACCTGTAAGGCCAGGAATCATTTTTTTCTTAGGAGAAGAAAGCTACATCTCCAAATTCCCACTTTTAAGCAGCCTTTTCTGGGTCTCCTGAGACGAGTATGATTCCCGGCTATGTGGTCAGACATTCATCAAAATATGTTATAAAAACAAAAACAAAAACAAAGACTTGGACCTCAGGGTAGATTGCAGTAAAACCTCTGGTTCTGCCTTCATTCCAGTTGCATCATAATTGATAATCTATACAATTCTGAGTGAGCCACTTTTTGTCTTCCCAATGCTTTTTCAGTGCTTGCCTGAGATGATTTTTGTTTTTCATCAACACTTTTTCACCCTTTTGCAGGTTAAAATCACAGACTATTAAGCCCATCCAATACCCCTTTTAATTGTAGAACAATATAGAGCAACGGAGAGAGAGCAGGGCAGTGGGATTAGTTTTTGATTGGCCTAGCTAAGAGCTGGCACAGACACAATGGGCTGAATGGCCTCCCTCTGTGTTGTAAATTTCTATGGTTCTTTAAATGACCCTGATTCTTCCTTTACCATTATTCACCTTTCCCCATTCATTTTCTTCACTCCTATAAAAGGGTTCACTTTCCAATTCTGATGAAGTGTTTTTACCCTAAAAAATAACAACTTTTTTCTTTTCAGATGCTGATGAAACCCATGTATTTCCAACAATTTCTGTTTTTTATATTTAATGCATTATAATTGTCTGTTTTACTGCCATTTTAACTCTTCCCTCGTATCCTAGGAGAAAGTAACTTTTTGCACCGGTGAAAATTTTCATAAACCAATAAAGAGGAGCTGGCAGGATAGTTGGCAGTAGGTTTTGCATAACTTCTACTATTTTTGTACGATAAATCCAGCTTTAAGAACCTAATTTGGCCAGTTTTGCACTGTCCCGCAAACCAAATCCTAAAAAATCTAATGGGTTAGTTTTGCACCTTACATCCTAAGACCCAGAGATCTAAATGAGCTTTGTTTTATATAATTTCCTAAAGCAAACCTTCCAATAGTGACTCCATCCCTCTCCCTGGCCACTGTCTGAGGCTGAACCAGACCGTTCGCAACTTTGTCGTCCTATTTGACCCTGAAATGAGCTTCCGACCCTATGTCCTCTCCATCACCAAGGCCACCTACTTCTACCTCCGTAACAAAGCCCGTCTCCGACTCTGCCTCAGCTCATCTGCTGCTGAAACCCTCATCTATGCCTTTGTTACCTCTAGACTTGACTATTCCATTGCTCTCCTGTCCGGCCTCCCATCGTCCACCCTCCATAAACTTGAGCTCATCCAAAACTCTGCTGCCCGTATCCTAACTCGTACTAAGTCCCGTTCACCCATCACCCCCGTGCTCACTAAACTACATTGGCTCCCTGTCCAGCAACGCCATGATTTTAAAATTGTCATCCTCGTTTTCAAATCCCTCCATGGCCTTTCTCTGTAACCTCCTCCAGTCCTACAATCCGCCGAGATCCCTCCGCTCCTCCAATTCTGGACTCTTGAGTATCCCTGATTTTCAACACTCCATCACTGGCAGCCGTACCTTCAGCTACCCAGGCCCTAGGCTCTGGAATTCCCTCCCTAAACCTCTGTTTCTCTATCTCGCTCTCTCCTCCTTTAAGACACTCCTTAAAACATACCTCTTTGACCAAGCTTTTGGTCACTTGTCCTATTATGTGGCTCGGTGTCAAATTTTGTTTGATAACGCTCCTGTGAAGCGCCTTGGGACATTTTATTACATTAAAGGCATTATATAAATGTAAACTGTTATTTTATTGAAGTTAGAGACTTATTAATGCCTTTATTTCTTCCCTATTCACATCATGAAGTGCTAACTGGCATTTCTTTGAGATTTGGATTTGGCATCTGGAATCCCAAATTTGAATGTAGTCTGGATTAGAAGTACTGAACAGAGTTCTGTCAAATCTGTGCACACATATTCCCAGGCCACCAAGAAATGGGAACAAATCTGTCCTTCTGTGATCCCAATCTTATATCACATAAAGCAGATCACATCAATGACTGGCTGCGGGTACCCCTTTCCAAATAAATGAGATCTCAAACACAATCAGGGAAAGCAAATGCATATACTAACATTACATGGCCAGGAATTGGACTAAATCCCAATCTTCAGTCAAAAGGATGGGAAGAGATTACTTTGCTCCTATGTTAAGATGTATCAGAGCAACCTGAGATGACTTGCTCTTTGATATTCCCCACACTTGTGGGGAAGAGCCAAGTCTCTACCCAGCGTCACTACCTGACAGCACAGTCAAGATCAGTAACTCACTAAATCACCATCCTATTTAACAGCACCAACAAACGTTTTTTTACTGGATAAGAATTGAATTCTCTTTCAGGAGAGAAGGTTAGCACCTGGGCGCTACAATGTGGACACAGGGGACTTCAGTGCTGCAGCGGTTACCTGGAAAGCATCAGGGCCCGGCTGGGCAAGAGCACATGAAGTAGAACGGTTTGCTCAGACACCACAGTTGTTTTATAAAGAACAAAAGCAAAAGAAGAAGTTCTTGGTAAGTAATCTTTTCACAGACTATTCGACTCACTTTCTGTTTTTCTGTTTTGGAATGAAGAAATGGATAAGCACCATTATGGGTCGTTTTCTGGCTTTGCATATTGGACGTCGAGGTTAAGATCATTGCTCATTTTCAGTAAATGTAGAACAAAATCCAAATTATAAGTTCATCTCTGTATATTGACAGGCCTCCTGCCTTTGCAGCCGAACTTTTAGTTATCTCTAATTTAAAAGAAAGGTCATGTCAGCAGGTAAATCACTTTCTATCTTTATGGGATATAGAAACAAGCATTATCGGACAGCAAGGTGGAGCATCAGATCATGGTGCCAACTCTGGTGGCACAACACAAACTTTCCTCCCATAAATCTGAGTTGCCAGGCTTAAGCTGCCACCCACAGGACACAAGATTATTTCTGGGAAAAAGAACCATTTCTGAGCTGCTGCTGTGCACCTACAGAGGCCTTGGGCTCAATTTTCGGATGTCCGAGCGGGTGCGTTCGTGGCGGGGGGGCTCCGAAAATTAGGGATTCCCGGGGCGGGTCCGGAGCCTGGCTCCAACCTGCCCACTTCCGGGTTCCCCAGTGATGCGCTTAGATGCCCGCAATTAAAGCCGGCTGGATCCCACTTAAATCAATTAATTAGATAGTTCAGGCCATTAGCAGACCTGATTTATAGGATATTTTAGGGGTGGGATTTTCAACTAAACTGTGTGTTTCCCGTTCTGGGGGAAACACTCCCAGTTGAAATGGACGTGTTGCCACCACCAGACTGTGGCAGCTGCAAAGGTCCATTTGACAGGTGGGGGGGACAGACCCTCACTCATTGCAGGAGGCCACTCTGTCACTTTGGACAAAGTTTGGCCTCCACCACCCTCCTCCTAACACAAAAATTCACAAACTTGCAACCTCAACCCCGGTGTGCAGACACATTTACCTACCTTACGGACCCCCTCAAACGTACATCTTCCGAATGGGGGCTGCCATAGCTGCAGTCATGATCTCCTCGGAGGACGAACAGAATCACCAGCCACGCCGTCCACCTCTGACACGTGGAGCTCCACAACACAGTGCTGTGACACATCCACCTGCACAGCAGGAGGGAGGGCAACCGCAGAGAGAGATGCATTGCAGAAGGCACTACCCTCGCCACAGGGTCCACAGACCGAGGCTCAGCTTCCTGGACCTCTCTGAGGAGCAGTGCACACGGAGGCTCAGAGTCACTCGACATGTAGTCGTGGACATCTGCAGCCTCCTTCATGCCGAGCTGCTCCTGGCTGGCCCGAGCACCATCTTCTTACCTGTCGCTGTCAAAGTCACCACTGCCCTCAACAACTTCTCCTCCGCATCCTTCCAGGGTGCCACCGGGGACATCGCCAGCGTCTCTCAGTCATCTGCACAAAAGAGCCCTGCAAATACACCTACACCCATTCTGCAGTGACACAATGGGTGGCATCAGGTGTGGGTCTTCATGGTGATCCTCAGGAAAGGGTATTATTTCACAAGCCAGTCAAGAATGGCCAATATGTAATATGTAATGTGAGTTGATCAGAAATCAAATATAAGTAAAAACCATGACAAACCCTCAAACACCCTTGTGCATCCCCTTCATGCTCACAACACGTTTGCCTTACGCTTCCTATTGCACATATGTGATGCATGCCCTGTGGCTGCAGCCACAGGTAGTAACAGGTTAGGTGAGGCTGACCGTGAAAGAGATGCATGAGAGGGTGAGCATGAGACAAAGCCATGAGATTGTATGAGGATTGGATTGAGTGGTAGTGGTGGGATGAGTACTGGCGAGGTGAGTAAGGCAGGTAAGATAAGGATGAGCTTTGAGTGGGTGTGAGGAGTGATGTGACAGAGTAGTGATGGCAGTGCAGAAGGAGATGTGGGGTGGGGGTGGTGATGTGGCAGACGGAGTGTCGGGGAATGAGTAAGTGCACTCACTTCGGCCGACCTACTTAGGTCATTGAAGTGCCTCCTGCACTGTATGCAGGTGTGTAATATGTTGTGGGTGCTGGTGACCTCCTCTGCCACCTCGAGCCAGGCCTTCCTGGTGGCAGAGGCAGGCCATTTCCTCCCGTCCGCTGGGGAGAAGATCTCTGTCCTCCCCCTCCTCCTCACCCCATCTGCTAAGACCTGGAGTGAGGCATCATTAAACCTGGGAGCAGCCTTCCCCCTGGGCTGCTCCATGCTGTAATTTCTGCTCCTTTCTGCAGCATCAGTCAGTGGAGGACTGCCCCTTTAAATAGGGCTCCTCCATCTGACCGCCTATGATGCGGGTGCGCAGTCTGCCCGCTACGCAGCTTTCCAGCGCGAAATCTGGAAGCCAAGGTAAGTGCCTTCAATTAGGCTGTGATCGCGTGTGGAGCATCCCGAGTTCACTGGGTGCGTTACCCACGCGCCCAGTCGACCCCCCCGCTGCCAACCCGCCTCCCTCCTAATATCGAGCCCCTTGTAACAGACTCCCCATTGCTCTGGCGTGGGTGTTACAAGGGAAATGGCAACATGCAAGCATTGCTTGTTTGTAAGCAGCAAGAACACTGCAGCAATGAATATATTTCACTGGTATGCAATTTTCATTTTTACATGACCCACCTTTGTTAATAATTAGTAACTTTCAAGAGTTTTCAGAAAAGCAAAATCAGGACAACCATCATCCAGGAGCTAAAACAAATAATCGGAATTCAAGAGGAATACTACATCTCCAGGGTGAAAAAGTTTAAGAGCAGAATCTTGGAAGAGGGAGGGGGTGGTAAAGCAGTGGCATTGGTGCTCCGAGTTGCTGTACCAAGGTGTTTGTTGCCTTTGGTTTGGACCTCACTTTCTTTACATTGCAAGTTCCCAATCTGAGCCATCAAAGAGAGACCCCAAGTGACAGCCAAGCCTTTTCTTGGCCTTCCTCCCCCACCAAGTGGAGGGGCTGCTTTTATCCTGTCAGATATAGTAACCTAATTATAATCTCTTGGAGTAAGAGGGTCAGAGTGGTGCATTGAATTTGAATGGTTATCCTTTGTCCTCTGAGACTAGTCCAGAGCGATGGGAAGAAAGTCTGTTCCTCCTGATGGCTGGAAGGGCTCCTATGTGAAATGAGTTTGGGTAGCCTCAAACCCACAGCATCATTTGACACTACTCAAAACAAGTTCAGAAAATGTCACACTGCTGCTCTGTTTTTGTCTGGGGAGGAGATGAAAGAAAGTTGCTTGTTTTTTTTGTCCCCTTTATTGAATTTCCTGTGACTATTAGGTGAGGTACTCTTATATAGGAAGAAACATACATTATACCTCTACTATTGCTGCTACGTAGCTGGACACTATGAGGTGTGAGAAAGAGGCAACACAGATACTCCCTCATATGTTTCCCACCCTGTGAGTAGATACCTGGCTTCTAGTCAATGCGTCCCAGTTAGGTGTGCTTTTCACAGGTTGGGAAAGATAACAAGATTTGCTAATGGAGTATAATTGAGTGGGCTTTATTCTGCATTTAATCTGTAAGAGACACAGGAGTGATTGTTTCTGGCACCGGAAGCAAAAAAATTGGAACATGTGTTCCGTTCTCCAGTACTGATGACCCTCACTTCAGTAAAAATCATTTGGAAATCTGAGAGGTTGGTTTGAGCTCTGCTGAACATGGCATTTATGGGATAATCTGATTATAGAATCTACGTAATTGGTTTGTAAATAAAAGTTTGAAACCTAATCTATCAAAATGGGGGGAAAAGACACTTTTGTATTTTTTTAACTTTAGGAAACGAATCTCGGCCCGGGTAAATATGAGATCCCACATTTTCTTGACTTATTGGAGAAGAAGAATGCTGGAAGCAGAGGCATTTGTGACACTAGAGAGGAGCGATTTAAAAGGAAAAAAGATGTAAGGATATAAGCTTGTGCCTTTTTAAACAATTTCTTTTGCATATTTTCATAATATTCAGACAAAAATGTAATCTGTGAAAACAAATACACATTTTAAATGAATCCAAGAGGACTGAATGAGAAGATTTCCTATGTCCATCGTGTGGTGAAATCATGAACAGCTCCTTTATAACCAGATCTACGGGCTCTTTACACATAGTTTACAGAGGAAGTTTTTACCCACAGATCTTCACTGCAAGGTAACTCTTTTTATTGCGTGACTGTTCATATCAGCCTCAAGATATTGGGATAATCGGCATTGGGACCAGTTCTGGCATTGGGACCAATTTTGGGGGAGGTGGGACCTGTACAAGCTGGACGGGTTGCACCTCGACAGGGCCGGGACCAATATCCTTGCAGGGAGGTTTGCTAGTGCTGTTGGGGAGGGTTTAAACTAACTTGGCAGGGGGATGGGAACCTGAGTGTAGATTCAGATGGGACAGAATCAGAACTGGAGATAGCAGGCAGAAAATTAGTAAGTAACTTAGGAAGGCAGAGGAAACAAAGGTTAGAAAATAAACGGCAAGGGAGTTTGGCAGTGCTTAAAGGTATATACCTCAATGCAAGGAGTATAGTGAATAAGGCAGATGAGCTGAGGACACAGATAGACATGTGGCAGTACGATATCTTAGCTATTACAGAAACATGGCTTAAAGAGGGGCAGGAATGGCAGCTCAACGTTCCTGTTTCTGAGATGTGCAAGAACAGTAGGGCAGTAATAGTAGGGGATTTCAACTACCGTAATATTAACTGGGACACAAACAGTGTGAAGGGTATAGAGGGCGCAAAATTCTTAAATTGCATTCAGGAGAACTTTTTTAGCCAGTACATAGCAAGCCCAACAAGAAAGGGGGCAGTTCTGGATTTAGTTTTAGGAAGTGAGGCTGGGCAGGTGGAAGGAGTATCAGTGGGAGAGCATTTTGGTGGTAGTGATCATAATTCAGTTAGTTTTAGCATAGTTATGGAAAAGGACAAAGATAGAACAGGAGTTAAAGTTCTCAATTGGGGAAAGGCCAATTTTACTAAGCTAAGATGTGATTTTAGCAAAAGTGGACTGGAAACAGCTACTTGAAGGTAAATCAATGTCAGAGCAGTGGGAGGTGTTCAAGGGGAAGATTCAAGGGGTGCAGAGTAAACATGTTCCCACAAAGAAAAAAGGGTGGGGCTGCCAAATCTAGAGCCCCCTCGATGTCAAGGAGCATACAGGGTAAGATAAGGCAGAAAAGGAAAGCTTATGTCAGATGCCAAGAAGTCAATATTACAGAAAGCCTAGAGGAGTATAAAAAGTACAGGAGTGAAATTAAAAAGGAAATTAGGAAAGCGAAGAGAGGGCATGAAAAAATATTGACAAGTAAAATCAAGGAAAACCCAAAGATGTTTTATAAATACATTAAGAGCAAGAGGATAACTAAGGAAAGAGTAGGGCCTATTAGAGACTAAAAAGGTAACCTATGTGTGGAGTCAGAAGATGTTGGTATGGTTCTTAATGAATACTTTGTGTCTGTCTTCACAAAAGAGAGGGACGATGCAGACATTGTAGTTAAGGAGGAGGAGTGTGAAATGTTGGATGGGATAAACTTAGTGAGAGAGGAAGTATTAAGGGGATTAGCATCTTTGAAAGTAGATAAATCACCAGGGTCGGATGAAATGTATCCCAGGCTGTTAAAAGAAGCAAGAGAGGAAATAGCGGAGGCTCTGAGCATCATTTTCCAATCCCCACTGGATACAGGCATGGTGCCGGAGGATTGGAGGACTGCTAATGTTGTACCGTTGTTTAAAAAGAGAGAGAGGGATAGACCGAGTAATTACAGGCCAGTCAGTCTAACCTCGGTGGTGGGCAAATTATAGGAATCAATTCTGAGGGACAGGATAAACCGTCACTTAGAAATCAAGGACAGTCAGCATGGATTTGTTAAGGGAAGGTCATGTCTGACTAACTTGATTGAATTTTTTGAGGAGGTAACAAGGAGGGTTGATGAGGGTAGTGCATTTGATGTAGTTTATATGGATTTTAGCAAGGCTTTTGACAAGGTCCCACATGGCAGACTGGTCAAAAAAGTAGAAGCCCATGGGATCCAAGGGAGAGTGGCTAGTTGGATCCAAAATTGGCTCAGTGGCAGGAAGCAAAGCATAATGGTCGATGGGTGTTTTTGTGACTGGAAGGCTGTTTCCAGTGGGGTTCCGCAGGGCTCATTACTAGGTCCCTTGATTTTTGTGATATATATTAATGATTTGGACTTAAATGTAGAGGGCATGATTAAGAAGTTTGCAGATGATACAAAAATTGGCCGTGTGGTTGATAGTGAGGAGGAAAGCTGTAGACTGCAGGAAAATATCAATGGACTGGTCACGAGGACAGAAAAGTGGCAAATAGAATTCAATCCAGAGAAGTGTGAGGTAATGCATTTGGGGAGGGCAAACAAGGCAAGGGAATCCACAATAAATGGGAGGATACTGAGAAGTGTAGAGGAAGTGAGGGACCTTAGAGTGCATGTCCACAGATCCCTGAAGGTAGCAGGACAGGTAGATAAGGTGGTTAAGAAGGCATATGGAGTACTTTCCTTTATTAGCCAAGGCATAGAATATAAGAGCAGGGAGGTTATGCTGGAACTGTATAAAACACTGTTAGGCCACAGCTTGAGTACTGTGTACAGTTCTGGTCACCACATTATAGGAAGGATGTGATTGCACTAGAGAGGGTACAGAGGAGATTTACGAGGATGTTGCCAGGCCTGGAGAATTTTAGCTATGAGGAAGGATTGGATAGGCTGGGGTTTTTCTCTTTGGAACAGAAGAGGTTGAGGGGTGATTTAATTGAGGTGTACAAAATTATGAGGGGCCTAGATAGTGTGGATTGGAAGGACCTATTTCCCTTAGCAGAGAGGTCAATGACCAGGGGGCATAGATTTAAAGTAATTGGTAGAAGGATTAGAGGGGAGCTGAGGAAATTTTTTTTCACCCAGAGGGTGCTGGGGGTCTGGAACTCACTGCCTGAAAGGGTGGTAGAGGCAGAAACCCTCATCACATTTAAAAAATACCTGGATGTGTACCTGAAGTGCCGTGACCTACAAGGCTACGGACCAAATGCTGGAAAGTGGGATTAGGCTGGGTGGCTCACAATGGGCCAAATGGCCTCCTCTGTGTCATAAATTTTCCATGATTCTATGAAGAAGCCAGCAATTTTTAGTGCCATTCTACTCGTCTAGTCCTTAGGTTGACTACAATGGGCTTTATATAGTTTGGCTAAGACTCAGTATTTAGTCGGAAATGCAAATATGTGTACTGTACAAAACCCCAAAAAGGTTGAAATTGCAATGTTCAATATTACAAAAGAATGCATATATTAGTATTGCGCAGCATGATTTCAATTTGTTACTGAACTCGTAAACCTCCTTTGTTTGCTATTTTAACAAAGATGTTAACCTACTGGACAGAGAAATTTTCTATGAATGTGTTCATTATTAATATCACACAGAGCAATTTTAACCCCAAAAAGTTAAACCAGATGAATTCTTATCAAATCAGAATATAAACTGAAAGAGGTGAGGTTACTTTCACCCTGCTCTTTTCCCAGATTGGCAGCCCAGGTCCCGGCACATATGGAAAGGGCGGGATCCCGACTGCGATGCTGGAGGAGAAAGCTCAGAGGTCTGCTGGGTCACAGGGACTGATGGATTCAAAAAGCGCAAAGAACCGATCTCTTGCCACGGTGGTAAATATATCATCCTGTTGTATTCCTTTAAAAAAACCACAAGAATTTGCAATTATATGATTCCTTTAATGTAAAAAATGTCTCAAGATACTTAACACTGTTCTATATATATTATTTTTTTATGTATATAGTTGCCAGAAAATGCTAAGAAATAAACATTTTGTTAATTTCTTCAGTTATAAGGCCTTCAGATTGCCGTTATTACAGACCATAAAAACAAGAATCATTTACAAAGTGTACAAAAAGCAC
Organism: Heptranchias perlo; assembly: GCF_035084215.1. NCBI lineage: Eukaryota > Metazoa > Chordata > Chondrichthyes > Hexanchiformes > Hexanchidae > Heptranchias > Heptranchias perlo. Next base: position 26,932,706 of record NC_090333.1, read on the forward strand.
CGAGGGGACCAGCACCAAGCCTGTCTCAACTTTGCCTCCTTGAGGATAATTTTCTTCTTCACTTGGGTGATAATCTGGTGGAGTAGATCACCCGCCTGTTGTAGAACCTGTTCAATTTTAATTTCCATTGTTCCGCTCCGCCAGGTTACCACCCAGGCAGTGAAGTTGAAAATTGCCCCCCTTGAATCCAGTACTGTTCCTGGAATCAAATGCTAACTGGAGCATGAAACTTCTAAACCTAGAAATTACTGATGACAATATGTGGGTAATTTCAATAATAGAGGCACAAGGTCTTCTGTAACAAAGTATTACAGGCCTTTATTAAAACAATATATGAATTTTTATATTCGTTCATGGGATGTGGGCGTTGCTGGGAAGGCCAGCGTTTATTGCCCATCCCTAATTGCCCTTGAGAAGGCGGTGGTGAGCTGCCTTCTTGAACTGCTGCAGTCCTTGTGGTGAAGGTTCTCCCACAGTGCTGTTAGGTAGGGAGTTCCAGGATTTTGACCCAGCGGCGATGAAGGAATGGCGATATATTTCCAAGTTGAGATGGTGTGTGACTTGGAGGGGAAAGTGCAGGTGGTGGTGTTCCCATGTGCCTGCTGCCCTTGTCCTTCTAGGTGGTAGAGGTCGCGGGTCTGGGAGGTGCTGTCAAAGAAGCCATGGCGAGTTGCTGCAGTGCATCCTGTAGATGGTACACACTCAATATAACACAGTATGCAAAGATACAACCTGGGCAAAGTGTCGCTACATGATCACCAGATGATCAGTCTCTAGAATCTTGTCAGTCTGAGAACCCCCTGCCAGTCCTGTCCCTTACATACACAGAAAAACACCTTGTGTAGCAAGACCCTCCTTGATCCCATGCTCCAGTTAGCATTTGATTCCAGGAACAGTACTGGATTCAAGGGGGGCAATTATTAGCGAACCTGGGGTTGCAGGACCTTGAGACCTTGTGAATCCTGTATCCGCTCCTGTGGTTCTGTTCTTGTCCTTATCGTAGGACCTTGTGGATCCTGTCTTTACTTCTGCTTAGCTAGCCCTTTGTCTGGTATCGCTTTACAACCCATCTGAATAACAGGAGGCAGACAATCGGTGGTTGAAACTTGTTGATTTGCTAGAAACCTTGGGACAGAGATAAGAGTAATCTCAACTGTTAGCAAACTAAAAGGCAGGCTTGGGGACAAAGGCTTTTCAGTTTTTTTCCACACAATATTAACAGAAAATATTGATTCCCACTCCCACTGTCCCACTCCCCTGCTCCATTCCCTTGTCCACTATTTTAACATGATCTAACTTGTTTATTTTAAGTGGGTGAATACCGCCACTCTAACGGTGGACAGAGGAATACCTAATGAACACTTTGGATACAAAACTGGCTTAGTGGCAGAAGGCAGAGGGTGATGGTCGAAGGTTGTTTTTGTGACTGGAAGCCTGTGGCCAGTGGGGTACCACAGGGATCGGTGCTGGGTCCCTTGCTGTTTGTGGTCTACATTAATGACTTGGATATGAATGTAAAAGGTATGATCAGTAAGTTCGCTGATGATACAAAGATTGGTAGGGTGGTAAATAGCGAGGAGGATAGCCTCAGTCTGCAGGACGATATAGATGGGTTGGTCAGATGGGCGGAACAGTGGCAAATGGAATTTAACAAGGAAAAGTGCGAGGTGATGCACTTTGGAGGGACTAACAAGGCAAGGGAATACACAATGAATGGGAGGACCCTAGGCAAGACAGAGGGTCAGAGGGATCTTGGTGTGCAAGTTCACAGATCCCTGAAGGCGGCGGAACAAGTAGATAAGGTGGTAAAGAAGGCATATGGGATACTTGCCTTTATTAGCCGAGGCATAGAATATAAGAGCAAGGAGGTTATGATGGAGCTGTATAAAACACTGGTTAGGCCACAGCTGGAGTACTGTGTGCAGTTCTGGTCGCCACACTACAGGATAGATTTGATCGCTTTGGAGAGGGTGCAGAGGAGATTCACCAGGATGTTACCAGGGCTGGAGCGCTTCAGCTATGAAGAGAGACTGGGAAGATTGGGTTTGTTTTCCTTGGAGCAGAGGAGGCTGAGGGGGGACATGATTGAGGTGTACAAAATTATGAGGGGCACAGATAGGATGGATACTAAGGAGCTTTTTCCCTTCGTTGAGGGTTCTATAACAAGGGGACATAGATTCAAGGTAAAAGGCGGGAGGTTTAGAGGGGATTTGAGAAAGAACTTTTTCACCCAGAGGGTGGTTGGAGTCTGGAACTCACTGCCTGAAAGGGTTGTGGAGGCAGGAACCCTCACAACATTCAAGAAGCATTTGGATGAGCACTTGAAATGCCATAGCATACAAGGCTACGGACTAAATGCTGGAATATGGGATTAGAGTAGACAGGGCTTGATGGCCAGCGCGGACACGATGGGCCGAAGGGCCTCTATCCGTGCTGTATAACTCTATGACTTCTGCACTAATATCAGCAACAGTAATTTCTAGGCTATTCTCACAATTACATGTTTCACTTTTAAAAGGTCATTTTTTTTCTAGGGTTGTGACTTGGCACCAAATACCTACAACCTCGGGAATGACATGGATAAATTATTGAGCCGGGTGGTCAGTAAACGTGGTCCCTACGATCTCTTTACAGGCGAAAGGAGCAATCAAATCAAAACTGGGCACTACGCAACAGTACGTATATGTAACAGTCAGATTTATCTCAGATTCACTGCTTTGTTTTTCTTGTGGTACTTTAGGTCAGTTCCTAGTCTGGAGATCATTGACGATGTCTATGAAGCACTGAGCACAGTACTGAGTAAAAACACTGAGGCCAAAATGCGATAGTGTCTGATAACGGATGGGAAATGGTCGGTGTGCTGGACTCGAGTGCCAGAAGAGAGAGGCTCGGCGACAGTCCTAAATTCAACCTCGGGCCTCATTGGCACAAATCCGGCAAGTGCAGGCACCAAACAGGTGTCCTAACGCAGCATTCTGGCATGGGCCTTTCGGATTTCAGCCAGGGTGAGGGGAGGCAAATGGGAGGCGGGGGGGTGGGCGGAGGCCAGCAGCAGCCTGCTGTATTAATGTGGAGGGAGGAGAAGCTCCATTTTGAGATTGAAATGAGGCCTGCGCTCATTTCAGATGGGCGCCAGGGCCACCTAAAAAAAAAAAAAGGCCCTGGCAAATCGAGCACAGGCCGTCACTCTGCTAAATTAATTATTTTTGCACCCGTTTTCACTCTGGTGAAGTGCTCCACTTCTGAGAATGGAGTTATGACACTTTGGAGACAGCTTTCATATACAGTGTAGGCGCTGAGTGAAGTGCGCACTCACCCCCTACCTGAAGGAATCGGCATGGAGCCCGTGCCATTTCCATGGCCGAGCCCAATTTACAGAGAATTGGTGAGCTTCCAGCGCAAAACGTGCTCCCTGTAGGCAGCTCGCCGATTGGGAGGGCATGAGATCTGGTGGGGTGGCCCCTACTTAAAGGCAGCTTGCAGCATCTTAAAGGGTAGGTGCATTTTTCGATGGTGGATAGCAGGAAGGAGGTCCTCTTCCCCTCTGAAGGGTGACGGGTGTCCAGACAAAATTAGTCGGCAGAAATGGAGAGAGGTGGCAGAGCATATACATGCCACAAACATTGTCCCGAGGACCTGGCTGCAGTGCAGGAAAAAATGTAATGATCTCAGCAGGACTACCGAGGTGTTCTCAATTATCCGCTCCTGCGCTTCTGTCTTTGTCCTTATCATAGGTGGTGAGAGCTGTATATCAATTGGACAGGCCCAAACCCACTCCTGCCCCTGTAAGTGGTCACCCACTTCCCTTGCTTTACTTCACTATTTCTCTCTATCTATAGGGCAACCACCTTCTGGAATGGTCGGTGTGCTGGACTCGAGTGCCAGAAGAGAGAGGCTCGGCGACAGTCCTAAATTCAACCTCGGGCCTCATTGGCACAAATCCGGCAAGTGCAGGCACCAAACAGGTGTCCTAACGCAGCATTCCGGCATGGGCCTTTCGGATTTCAGCCAGGGTGAGGGGAGGCGTTTATTATGATGAGGAGTGTAGCCTCATGGTCCTCAAGCTCAGGACTCTTCTACACAAGCATCACAACTCTGATACTTCATGCATGTGTACTCCTCTTGGATAAATTGCAGGTCCAGGATTTCCCATGTTATATGTACTGCACACATCACCAGCCTAAGTACTGGTCTGCTATTACTACACTCTTTGTTCCTCTAGACTTAACTGATTAGAACTAATTTTCAGAAACGTGTCTGGTCTTGCAGATTCAGGCCAACTAGAATCATAGAATCATAGAATGATGCAGCACAGAAGGAGGCCATTTGGCCCATCGTGCCTGTGCCGGCTCTTTGAAAGAGCTAATCAATTAGTCCCACTCCCCTGCTCCTTTCCCATAGCCCTGCAAAATTTTACGCTTCGAGTATTTATCCAATTCCCTTTTGAAAGTTATTATTGAATCTGCTTCCACCATCCTTTCAGGCAGTGCATTCCAGATCCTAACAACTCACAAGAAACATAAGAAATAGGAGCAGGAGTAGGCCATACGGCTCCTTGAGCCTCTACTCCACTTTTCAGCCCAACCCCTATATCCCTTAATTCGCTTAGAGTCCAAAAATCTATTGATCTCAGTCTTGAATATACTCGAAATGAAATCGCATTTATAATTCACAGAACAATGCTTGGTGATTACAGACAGTTTTTTCAACTGCCCGTTGCCAAGGCAATCAGTGTGCAGACAGACAGGTGTTACCTGCCAGGTCTCAGAATATACAAATCACCAAAAAAAAACAACAAACAAAAAAAAAACAGAGATCGAGAGGTAGAAACATAGAAAAGACAGCAACTGACCCGTTATATTAAAAACAGATAACATTTGTTCGCTGGTGGGGTAACGTGTAGCGTGACATGAACCCAAGATCCCGGTTGAGGCCGTCCTCACGGGTGCGGAACTTGGCTATCAATTTCTGCTCGACGATTTTGCGTTGTCGTGTGTCTCGAAGGCCGCCTTGGAGTACGCTTACCCGAAGGTCGGTGGATGAATGTCCATGACTGCTGAAGTGTTCCCCGACTGGGAGGGAACCCTCCTGTTTGGCGATTGTTGCGTGGTGTCCGTTCATCCGTTGTCGCAGCGTCTGCATGGTCTCGCCAATGTACCATGCTCTGGGGCATCCTTTCCTGCAACGTATGAGGTAGACAACGTTGGCCGAGTCACAGGAGTATGAACCATGCACCTGGTGGGTGGTGTCCTCTCGTGTGATGGTGGTATCTGTGTCGATGATCTGGCATGTCTTGCAGAGGTTACCGTGGCAGGGTTGTGTGGTGTCGTGGACGCTGTTCTCTTGAAAGCTAGGTAATTTGCTGCGAACGATGGTCTGTTTGAGGTTGGGTGGCTGTTTAAAGGCGAGTAGTGGAGGTGTGGGGATGGCCATAGCGAGGTGTTTGTCCTCATTGATGACATGTTGAAGGCTGCGGAGAACATGGCGTAGTTTCTCCGCTCCGGGGAAGTACTGGACGACAAAGGGTACTCTGTTGGTTGCGTCCCGTGGTTTTCTTTCTATGGACCCACGGCAAGAAATCACTAAAGAGACTACACGATAACATCAACAAGTTCCATCCCACCATCAAGCTCACCATGGACTACTCCTCAGAATCAGTTTCTTTCTTGGACACACGAATCTCCATCAAAGACCGGCACCTCAGCACCTCACTCTACCGCAAGCCCACGGACAACCTCACGATGCTCCACTTTTCCAGCTTCCACCCTAACCACGTCAAAGAGGCCATCCCCTATGGACAGGCCCTGCGAATACACAGGGTCTGCTCAGACGAGGAGGAACGCGATGGACACCTACAGACGCTGAAAGACGCCCTAGTAAGAACGGGATATGACGCTCGACTCATCGATCGACAGTTCCGACGGGCCACAGCAAAAAATCGCATAGACCTCCTCAGGAGACTAACACGGGACGCAACCAATAGAGTACCCTTTGTCGTCCAGTACTTCCCCGGAGCGGAGAAACTACGCCATGTTCTCCGCAGCCTTCAACATGTCATCAATGAGGACAAACACCTCGCTATGGCCATCCCCACACCTCCACTACTCGCCTTTAAACAGCCACCCAACCTCAAACAGACCATCGTTCGCAGCAAATTACCTAGCTTTCAAGAGAACAGCGTCCACGACACCACACAACCCTGCCACGGTAACCTCTGCAAGACATGCCAGATCATCGACACAGATACCACCATCACACGAGAGGACACCACCCACCAGGTGCATGGTTCATACTCCTGTGACTCGGCCAACGTTGTCTACCTCATACGTTGCAGGAAAGGATGCCCCAGAGCATGGTACATTAGCGAGACCATGCAGACGCTGCGACAACGGAAGAACGGACACCGCGCAACAATCGCCAAACAGGAGGGTTCCCTCCCAGTCGGGGAACACTTCAGCAGTCATGGACATTCATCCACCGACCTTCGGGTAAGCGTACTCCAAGGCGGCCTTCGAGACACACGACAACGCAAAATCGTCGAGCAGAAATTGATAGCCAAGTTCCGCACCCATGAGGATGGCCTCAACCGGGATCTTGGGTTCATGTCACGCTACACGTTACCCCACCAGCGAACAAATGTTATCTGTTTTTAATATAACGGGTCAGTTGCTGTCTTTTCTATGTTTCTACCTCTCTATCTCTGTTTTTTTTTTGTTTGTTGTTTTTTTTTGGTGATTTGTATATTCTGAGACCTGGCAGGTAACACCTGTCTGTCTGCACACTGATTGCCTTGGCAACGGGCAGTTGAAAAAACTGTCTGTAATCACCAAGCATTGTTCTGTGAATTATAAATGCGATTTCATTTCGAGAATTTCATTTTCACATCGTTCACCTGACGAAGGAGGAAGCCTCCGAAAGCTTGTGAATTTAAAATAAAATTGCTGGACTATAACTTGGTGTTGTAAAATTGTTTACAATTGTCAACCCCAGTCCATCACCGGCATCTCCACATCTTGAATATACTCAACAACTGAGCATCCACAGCCCTCTTGGTAGAGAATTCCAAATATTCACAACCCTCTGAGTGAAGAAGTGCCTCTTCATCTCAGTCCTAAATGTCCAACTCCTTATCCTGAGACTCTGTCCCCTAGTTCTAGACTCTCCGGCCAGGGGAGACATCCTCTCAGCATCTACCCTGTCAAGGCCTCTTAGAATCTTATATGTTTCAATGAGGTCACTTCTCATTCTTCTAAACTCCAGAGAATATAGGCCCATTCTACTCAAACTTTTCCCATAGGACAACCCTCTCATTCCAGGTATCAATCTAGTGAACCTTTGTTGCTCCGCATCTAAGGTAAGTATATCCTTCCTTAGGGAAGGAGAAATAGCTGTTCACAGTACTCCAGGTGAGGTCTCACCAAAGTTCTGTACAGTTGCAGCATGACTTCCTTACTCTTATATTCCAACCTCCTTGCAACAAAGGCTAACATAACATTTGCCTTCCTAATTGCTTGCTGTACCTGCATGTTAACTTTCTGTGTTTCGTGTACAAGGACACCCAAATCCCTCTGAACACCAACATTTAATAGTTTCTCAGAATTTAAAAAATATTCAATTTTTCTATTTTACTAAAGTGAATAACCTCCCATTTCCCCACATTATACTCCATCGGCCACCTACTTGCCCACTCACTTAACCTGTTGATATCCCTTTGCAGACTCTTTGCGTCCTCCTCACAGCTCACTTTCCCACCTAGCTTTGTATCATCAGCAAACTTGGATACATTACACTCAGTCCTTTCATCTAAGTCATTAATATAGATTGTAAATAGCTGAGGCCCAAGCACCAATCCTTGCGGTACCCCCATTAGTTACATCCTGCCAACCCGAAAATGATCCGTTTATTCCTACTCTCTGTTTTCTGTCCGATAACCAATTCTCTATCTATGCTAATATATTATTCCCAACTCCGTGTGCCCTAATCTTGTGTCACAACCTCTTATCGACTGCCTTTTGAAAATCCAAATATACCATGTACACTGGTTCACCCTTATCTACCCTGCAAGTTACATCCTCAAATAACTGTAATATATTTATCAAACATGATTTCCCTTTCATAAAACCATGTTGACTCTGCCTAATCATATTATGATTTTCTAAGTGCCCTGTTACTACATCCTAAATAATAGATTCTAGCATTTTCCCTACTACTGATGTCAGGCTAACTGGCCTATAGTTCCCTGATTTCACTCTTCCTCCTTTCTTGAATAGCAGGGTTACATTTGCTACCTTTCAATCCATGGGGACCATTCTAGAATCTAGGGAATTCTGGAAGGTCAAAACCAATGCATCCGCTATCTCTGCAGCCACCTCTTTTAGAACCCTAGAATGTAGGCCATCAGGTCCAGGGGATTTGTTGACTTTTAGTCCCATTAATTTCTTTACTTTTATGCTTTTTATTTACTAATCTTAATTACTTTAAATTCCTCCCTCTCATTAGACCCTTGGTTCCTCACTATTTCCGATATGTTTTTAGTGTCTTCTACTATGCAGACAGATATAAAATATTTGTTTAATGTCTCTGCCATTTCCTTATTCCCCATTATAATTTCTCATGTCTCTGCTTCTAAGGGTCCCACATTTACTTTTGATAATCTCATCCTTTTTATATATTTGTAGAAGCTCTTACAATCTGTTTATATAGTTCTTGCTAGTTTACTCTCATCTTCAATTTCTTGGTTATCCTTTACTGATTTCTAAAACCCTCCCAATCCCCAGGCGTATTACTCTTTTTGACAACATTGTAAGCCTCTTCTTTTAATCTAATACTATCCTTAACTTCTCTAGTTAGCCACGGTTGGATCACTTTTCCCGTGGAGTTTTTATTCCTTAAGGGTATGTATATTTGTTGGGAATTATGAACTATTTCTTTAAATGTTTGCCATTTCTTATCTACCGTTATATTTTTAAAATCTAATTTCCCAATCTAACTTAGCCGACTCGCCCCTCATACCTATATAATTGGCCTTGTTTAAATTTAAGACCCTAGTTTCGGACTTAATTACATCACTCTCAAACTCAATATGAAATTCTATCATATTATGATCACTCTTCCCCAGAGGATCCTTTATTATAAGATTACTAATTAATCCTGTCTCATTACACAATACTAGATCTAAAATCGTCTCTTCACTAGTTGGTTCCTTGACATATTGTTCTAGAAAACTGTCTCAGATGCATTCCATGAAATCGTCCTCCAAACTTCTTTTGCCAATTTGGTTTGTCCAGTTTATATGAAGATTAAAGTCCCCCATGATTATTGCATTATCCTTGTTACAAGCTCCTCTAATTTCCTGATTTATACTCTGTCCAACACTATAACTACTGTTAGGGGTCTGTGAACTACTCCCACCAGTGTTTTCACTGCGTAAATTGTTTTTCTTCATGTCGCCTCTGGTTCTTTTGCCAATTACCTTAAATCTGTGTCCTCTGGTTACCGACCCTTCTGCCATTGGAAACAGTTTCTTATATACATCAAAACCCTTCATGATTTTGAACACCTTTATCTAATCTCCCCTTAATCTTCTCTGCTCTAAGGAGAACCAGACCAGATTCTCTTATTTCTCCACATTACTGAAGTCTTTCATACCTGGTACCATTCTAATATATCTCCTCTGTACCCACTCCAAGGCCTTGAAGTCCTTCCTAAAATGGGGTGCCCAGAACTGGACACAATATTCCAGCTGGGGCCTAACCAGTGTTTTATAAACATTTGGCATAACTTCCTTGCTTTTGTACTCTATGCCTCTACTTAGGATCCCTTATGCCTTTTTAACAGCCTTCTCAACTTGTCCTGCCACCTTCAAAAACTTGTGTACGTACATCCCAAGGTCTCTCTCTTCCTGTTCCTGTTAAAATTGTACCATTTCGTTTATTTTGCCTCTCCTCATTCTTCCTACCAAAATGAAACATTTCACACTTCTCTGCATTAAATTTCAACTGCCATGTGTCTGCCCATTTTACCAGTCTGTCTATGTCCTCCTGAAGTCTGTTACTATCCTCCTCACTGTTTACTACATTTCTGAATTTTGTTTCATTTGCAAACTTTAAAATTATGATCTGTATACCCAAGTCCAAGTCATTAATATATCAAAAGGAGCAGTGATCCTAATACCAACCCCTGGGGAACACCACTGTACATTTCCCTCCAGCCTGAAAAACAACCATTCACCACTACTCTCTGATTTCTGTCCCTTAGTCAATTTCATATCCACGCAGCCACTGTCCCTTTAATCCCACGGGCTTCAATTTTGTTAATAAGTCTACTATGTGGTACTTCATCATATGCCTTTTGAAATATGGTGTATATACGCAACACCAACCACACTACCCTCATCAACCCTCTCTGTTACTCCATCAAAAAACTTAATCAAGTTAGTCAAATACGATTTGCCTTTAACAAATCTGTGCTGGCTTTCATTTATTAATCCATATTTTTCCAAGTGCCAATTAATTTTGTCCCGGATTAATGTCTCTAAACGTTTCTCCACCACCGACATTATGCTGACTGGGCTGTAGTTGCCGGGTTTATCCCTCTCCCCTTCTTTGATCAGGGGTGTAACATTTGCAATCCACCAGTCCTCTGGCACCACCCCCCTATCTAAGGAGGATTGGAAGATTGTAGCCAGATCCTCCACAATTTCCACCCTTGCTGCTCTCAGTAATCCGGACCAGGTGACTTTTCTACTTTGAGCACTGCCAACCTTTTTAGTACCACCTCTACATTTAAAGCACAGAACAGTTGTACAAAATTACAAGTTGATTTATTTTAGTCTTATTCTGTCTGTCAACAATTTAATTCATATCTAATCACTGTATGGTTAATTCATTGGTGCTGAAACTATCGGCAGAAAATATGTGCTGTAATTATGCCAAAGTTAGTATTAAAATTAAATCAATTATTCTGTTATTCATGCTAAACAGGCTGATACCCTGGTCAGGGTGATTCCACTGTTATTGCTGATCACTGTTTGCTTTAAACCTGGATGCCTCTTCACTAATCCCTAAATACCACAAAGGAAAGTCTGTCAGTGTTTCTTATAGTCAAAAGTATTGTGGAAAAAAATACATAATTTCTGGACACTTTGCAAAATGTATTAATATAGTTCCCCAATCAACCAGAGCCAACTTGCACCTCATACCTTCGTAGTTTCCTTTGTTTAGATTTAAGACTCTAGTTTTGGATTGAACTACATCACTTTCAAACTTAATGAAGAATTCTATCATATTATGGTCACTTTTCCCTAAGGGCTCCTTTACAACAAGATTATTAATTAACCCTTTCTCATTGCACAATACTAGATCTAAAATAGCCTGTTCCCTTAGTTGGTTCCTCAACATACTGATCTAGAAAACCATCTCGTATACATTCCAGGAATTCGTCCTCCACAGTATTAGTGCTAATTTGGTTTGCCCATTCTATATGTAGATTAAAGTCTCCTATGATTGCTGTATTACCCTTGTTACATGCAGTTCTAATTTCCTGCTTTATACCATGCCGTTTATTACCACTACTGTTTGGTGGCCTATAAACAACTCCCACCAATGTTTCCTGCCTCTTGCTGTTTCTTAGCTCCACCCAAACTGATTCTACATCTTGATCTTCTGAGCCAAGATCCCTTCTCACTATTGTACTGATCTCATCCTTTATTAACAGTGCTACCCTACGTCATTTTCCTTTTTGCCTGTCCTTCCTAAATGTTGAATATCCTTGAATATTCAGTTCCCAGCCTTGGTCACCCTGCAGCCATGTCTCTGTAATGGCAATTAGATCATACCCATTTACTTCTACCTTGATGCGAATGCTGCGTTCATTCAGATAAAGTGCCTTTAATTTTGCCTTTTTAACATTTTTTCCTATTTTGACCTTATTTGCTGCTGGCCTTTGTTTCCGCTGCCTTCCAATTTCACTTACTACTTTTCTGCCTTCCACTTCCAGCTTTGTTACTCTCCCTACTGAATCTCCTCTCAGGTTCCCATCCCCCTACCAAGTTAGTTTAAACCCTCCCCAACAGCACTAGCAAACCTCCCCGCAAGGATATTGGTCCCAGCCCTGTTGAGGTGCAACCTATCTGGCTTGTACAGGTCCCACCTCCCCCGAACCGGTCCCAATGCCCCAGGAATCTAAAGCCCTCCCTCCTGCACCATCTCTCCAGCCACGCATTCATCTGCTCTATCCTTCTATTTCTATACTCACTAGCGTGTGGCACTGGGAGTAATCCGGAGATTACTATCCTTGAGGTCCTGCTTGTTAATCTCTTTCCTAACTCCTTAAACTCTGCCTGCAGGACCTCAGCCTTCTTTCTACCTATGTCGTTGGTACCGATATGGACCACGACCTCTGGCTGTTCAGCCTCCCTGCTCAGAATGTTCTGCAGCCGCTCAGTGACATCCATGAACCTGGCACCAGAGAGGCAACGTACCATCCTGGAATCACGTCTGCGGCCCACAGAAACACGTGTCTGCTCCCCTAACTATAGAATCCCCTATCACTATTGCTCTCTTGATCTTTCTCCTCCCCCCACCCCGTACAGCTGGTCCACCCATGGTGCTATGGTCTTGGCCCTGGCTGCATACCGCAGAGGAAGATTAAAGTATTCAGAACTGAATACTGGTTGGAGAGTGAGATGCCCTCTGGGATCTCCTGCACTACCTGCTCCTTGTCCGTCTGGCAGTCACCCAGTCCCTCTCTGCCTGCACTCTCTTAAATGGGTCGGTGGCGGGGGGTTGGGGGGGGGTTGTTAAAATGGCAAATATGCCAAACCCAACCCAACCCACTGCCAACGCGCCTGCTTCTGCTTTAACCGCGGAGGATTTGGGGGCATCCAAGTAACCTGCACTGGAGAGGCGGTGTCTAGAATTATAATATGTTAATGAGGCTCCGTTCCTCAGATTTTGGCAGCCATTTGAATTTAACACTGGCCGGCTGGGAAACCCTGCAGCTAAAGGGAGATGGGAGCTGCCGGATCCAGCAGGTAAGTGCTTTTTGGAGCACTGCTTGTGGTCCAGGAGAAACAGGAGTGCTTTCCCCCAGCCCCTCAGCAAATCTTCTGTGGCGATCGGCTGACCCCTCCCACTTCTGCTCCGCGATCCCAAGCCTGTTCCCCCTCCCTTCCAAATTGCCAATTCGATCTCCCCTGCCCCCCACACCAACCTGCGATCTCTCCTGGCCCCCAATCCCCCCCGATTGCCCGTCGGACCCCCCTCCCACCACCAAACCGCGATGCTTCCTGGTGGCTGAGGACCGTCAATCTGGCCGGCTGCCGGCCAGGAACCGCAGTAAGAAAATGATAATGAGGTCCTGCCGTTAAATTGGGCAGGACCTCCCCGTTTCCAGGCATTTCCAGGTTCCTTACACGCCCCCACCCCACCCCCGCAAATAAGCTCCCTCGCTCCCTCCCCGCCGCCCCATAAATATCGGGGCCTAAGTGTCACTACTTCAGGAAAGATCTGGAATAAATGACTGAAAGAAAACTGTGTTTGTTTCTGTTTTAGGACCCTCTGAACCTAAGCCCTGGAATGTATAATATTAAGTCATTCACTGATGACCTTTTAAGTCCAGCAAAGGAAAAACATGGAAAATTCAGCACGATCCAACAATACCCATTTCCCCCAGTGGAGAGAATATACTACAGCACACCGAATCAGTTTCAACAGCCAATAGTTAGTCTCCAGGGCTCCTTCTTTATTATATTTTTCCTGAAAAATAATTGACATTTATTTCTTTGGGTTTTCCTGTGTGTGGTGTTCTTGCTCTGTGTGATAATCTTGATCTCCTTTGTTTCGACAGAGTTACCCTAGCTTGTATGATGTGAAACAACTTTCCAGACCAGAAAATCGGAAACCACCTCCCTTTTTGTCGTCCACAAGCCGTGGTGGCCGTGTGCCTCCTAAACTGCTCACCTTTAACCCTGTAAGTGTGAGATCTATGTAACAAGACAGCTATCTCTCACCACTCATTACCATCGGTGTGATGACATTCTACGGTACTTCAACCGTCTCACCACATTTGCCATAAGCAGATCTCATGCACCCAACGAGCTAGAGACTGTGGGTGCTAAATTGGGCTGTGTAGCGCCCGTTGTTTCGGCGTTACTTGGCATCTCCAACATCCAAGATGGCATCTTGGATGCGCAAACACGTTTCCTGCGTGACGTGCACCAGACGCCATCTTGGTATAGGAGTTAGTGCAGGCGCAGATAACGAACGCTGGAATCATGTAAAGTAGGGAGAAAATGGCTTCAATCAGTGTGCAATGCTGATTTAAAGTGATAAGCTCCAAATTGGTGTCTAACGCTCAACTCAACGCACAGTCTTAACCCTGACCATCTGAACATGTCTTAGAGTGCCTGGAGGACCCCCCACCAGCGCTATTTAAAGGGACCATGCAGGATTTACAGGTTAGTGGCTGGATTATTGCTTCTGGCTGCCGAGACATTTGTAACTGTTTTTGGAGGTCTCCCAGACTTGAATACTAGGACGCGGGGACATAGCCTAACATTTAGAGCCAGGACGTGCAGGAGTGAAGTCAGGAAGTGCTTCTACATGCAAAGGGTGGGAGACATTTGGAATGCTCTTCTGCAGACAGCAGTTGATGCGAGCTCAATTGTGAATGTTAAATCTGAGATTGATAGATTTCTGTGAACCAAGGGTATCAAGGGATATGGGACTAAGGTGGGTATATGGAGTTAGGTCACAGGTCCACCATGATCTCATTGAATGGTGGAACAGGCTCGAGGGGCTAAATGCCGCTGCCTCTTGATATGCGCCACTTTCTCCTGCAAGAAAGCGGGACGTGTGTCCGGATGATGTGCCTGTCATGGTTGAATAGTTGCCAGTGTTTTTTTTTATTCGTTCATGGGATGTGGGCGTCGCTGACGAGGCCAGCATTTATTGCCCATCCCTAATTGCCCTCGAGAAGGTGGTGGTGAGCCGCCTTCTTGAACCGCTGCAGTCCGTGTGGTGACGGTTCTCCCACAGTGCTGTTAGGAAGGGAGTTCCAGGATTTTGACCCAGCGACGATGAAGGAACGGCGATATATTTCCAAGTCGGGATGGTGTGTGACTTGGAGGGGAACGTGCAGGTGGTGTTGTTCCCATGCGCCTGCTGCTCTTGTCCTTCTAGGCGGTAGAGGTCGCGGGTTTGGGAGATGCTGTCGAAGAAGCCTTGGCGAGTTGCTGCAGTGCATCCTGTGGATGGTGCACACTGCAGCCACAGTGCGCTGGTGGTGAAGGGAGTGAATGTTTAGGGTGGTGGATGGGGTGCCAATCAAGCGGGCTGCTTTATCTTGGATGGTGTCGAGCTTCTTGAGTGTTGTTGGAGCTGCACTCATCCAGGCAAGTGGAGATTATTCCATCACACTCCTGACTTGTGCCTTGTAGATGGTGGAAAGGCTTTGGGGAGTCAGGAGGTGGTCTGTAAGTTGTGGGTGGGTGGCTTGAAAGAGTGGTAATGTGGGTGAGAGGAAGCATCTGATTGGAAGAGTTGAGTACTGATGGAAAGAGTTTGTTGGTATGGGGGGTGTAGTGCGTGGTGCAGTTGGTAGGAGATGCCACTTGACAGTTGACCTCACTCACCACTCGTGTCAAAGCATTGAACTTCTTCCTGCACTGCATCTATGTTCATGATGCTGTGCGCCTGGCATTGACTTCGTCCCTCGCTGCCTCCCACTGCCTTTTGAGTATATGTCCGGAGGGCCTCTTGCCTCCCTCCCCCCCTCCCCCCCAACTGCGGATATAGGATGTCCCTCCTTCTGTCCACCTCTTGCACCCAAGGTCTCTAGTGCAACAGCAGAGAACCTTGGTGCACGTCCTGTCGTAGGCCTGGTACCAACTCAGATCAGCAGATTGGCGAGGTCTGGCGTGCAGATTGGAGGATGTGGGATTTAGTAGTGTACAACCTTTATTCAATGTTTTAACATAACTCATCAGTGTGTAAACATAGGGATGGGACCTGTATCTCTGTTTTACGTGTGTGATGTCTGATCTCCGTTCAGACTCCGTGCAGACAGTAAACTGTTATTTTCAGCAAATAACAGGTACCAGCTACCTTGAAGAGATTTCTAAGAAACATCCTCCCTTTAAGAGATTGAGCTCCCTCTGGTGGTGGAAAGTGCGAATTGCATTAATTCCACCTGCAGGGCCTGGAAAGGAACGCTGAGTGCAGGTAAGTGCTCCGGTGGGTCCAAACTTGCGACCTGCCTGCGGAGGGTCCATTGGGCGCGGGGTAATAGCACATCACGCTACCCGCGTCCAAAAATCGGCCCCTATCGAATTTTTCCCCCTTTACCTCTTCTGATTTCAGCCCCTATAGAGATCTTGGGGGTAATTTTAACTCGTAAGAACGGGTGCGTTGGGAGCAGGTGTGCAGTAAAAATGGTTGACTTTTGGAGCGGGACTGGATCCCGGCTCCAATGTGCCCACTTCCGGGTTTAACCCAGGTGCGTCAGGATGCGCGCACACAACAGAAACCCAGAAGTCCCGTCCCCACTGAAAGCCAGCGGGCCGGTACTTAACGGGTCAATGTACCTCATTGCGTTAGTCGAGGCACTTAATTTTTTGTGTAGTAGAAGTGTCAAACAAATTTAACCTTACCTGTTCGGGTTTCCCATTGCTTCTGATTTCATGTCAGGTGAAAGCAGGCGGGAAGGGCTGGATCCATGAGGTGAGTGCCTTTATTGCACTGCTTGTGGGCCCGGAGGAGCTGGAGTGCTTCATCCAGGCCCAACAAGCTCACCTGGTGCGACAGGAACCCCGCGATCAGCCAGTCTCCCCCCAATAGTGGACTCCCTCATGGTTGACCCACCCCATCGTGAAGCCTCTCCCCATGCTGGACCCCCCCCCCCCCCCCAACCTCGACGCTTGACTCCCTCACCCCCTCACCCAATGCTGGAACCCCCTCCTCCCCGATGCTGGACCCCCTCATTTTCCCTCCCCTGTGCTGGACCCCCACTCCCAATGCTAGACCCCCACACCCCAATTCTGGACCCCCTCCCCCACTTCGATGCTGGACTCCTTGAACCCCCCCCCCACCCATAGCTGGCCCCCCCTCCCCCCTGATGCTGGACCCCCTCCCCTGCAATGCTGGACCCCCTCCTCCCCCCATTGATGCAGGACATACTCATCCCCCCCCCCTCCCTCCCATTGTGGACCCCTTCCCCCCCCAATGCTGGACCCCTCCCCTCCTGATGCTGGATCCCCACCCGATGCTGGACATCCCCCCCCCCCACCGATATTGGCGCCCCCCCACCGATGGTGGACCTCCTGATCTTCTCCAAGGCTCACCTGATGTCGTCCACATCTCCCACCCCCACCCCCGCTCCGATTTCTTCCACGGCTCACGATCTCTCTCTCTCTCTCTCTCTCTCTCTCTTCCCGCTCTCCGATTCACGGCTCCTTTCACTTCCGATAGGCAGCCAGCCTGTCAATCTGGCTGCATGGCATGTGGAAAACTCAGAAGCACAAATACTTACCTTCAATCGAGTTGTGATCGCAGATTGCAACACATTCATTTGAAATACCTACAGACATGCTGGATTCCTGGCTCCAAGCTAAAATCATGCCCCTGGTGTCTTTTAGGACTTGCACAATCCTAGATCACTAGTGCCTGCTGGACTTCATTTCTCACCAAGCCTCTCCGGAACACTGTTTTATCAGCATGCCTGAGCTGGGCTCAGGTTCTAGATTAGCTAACTAGATTTATTTACAGAAATCAAACAATTAGGGCGCATACAGTGCAACACAACTTATGTGTAATAACAGCAGTAAAAGGCCTGATCTTCAAAGGTGTCCTTGACAACAGTGAGTGAAGTGAGAATCTCTATTCCCAAGGTCTCCAGCACTCACTTTCAGTTCCATTTCACCCAGGACTATCCTGGTTCTCCCTTTCACTCTTCTCACATCATCGTCTTAAATAATCTATTAGTCTTTGACCTGCTTAATGTTCCCCCTGGCAGTCCTGTTTCCAGGTTGAATGATTTACAGTGGTTATTTACATTTAGTTTTTGAAGAGTACAGTCTGCAAAGACCCGAACAGACAGGGGGCCTGGGGTGGGAGGGGGCGGGGTGCGACCTAGGGGGGAGCAATTTATGATTAAAAAGAGTGACACAGATTACAGATCCATTAAAAAATATGAAGGTACTGTACCTTTGTTTTAATGAATGTGATATGTCAAACTTGATCGAGCAATGAAGCTTTCCGTAGGGGAAAAAGCTTTGCCTCATGAATGGACTTTCTTTTTATTAACGTGCTAACGATTTTTTTTGATTGCAGACTAATGTTGGTGTGGGTCGCTACAACACCACTAAATATGATTCAAAACCAGTAAACACGTACAAATCGTCTTTCAACTCCAAAACTCAGCGTTACCTGAGTAATATGGAAAGAGATAAGTATATGCAGTAAGTTTACATACATTAAATTTAGCCCTTTTTAAATTATCTGCCCGGCTCCTGTCTTGGGCATTTCTGACTCCCAGATCAAGTTAAACTTTACCATTCTGTGGTCACTGTCCCCCCAGGAAAGCTGTAACGTCCACGTCGTGTATATTTTCTGGGTATATTTTCAGCTTTGCCTTCCCAAATTGGACTCTAAATCACTTGAGTTTTCCCAGTTTTTATTAAATTGATTGAAGTCTCCCATTAAAATAACTTTGCTGTTCTCACTATTAATTGTCTTTAATCTGCTGTAGAGTAAATCAGAGCCCATTACTAATCTTGAATCACTGTAGAGTGTATTTATTCTCTAACTATTTTCCCACTGTTTTTAGGGAGCGCCTGGGATCCACGAAAGTCCAGTCAGATCTTGATTATCCAAACTGAAAAGAAGTTTTGTGCCGTAACTTCGAATAGCCATTGCGATAGATTTACCAACATTCCCTTTCACAGTTTATTAAACACAAAACTATGGTATTTTTCATTCCAAAAACTGTGCTTTTTTGACTTTATAATGAAATAAAGGAGACAGTAACGCAAGGGATAAATCATTTGAAGGTGAAGTGTTGTCCCTCAATATAATTGATACAATGCAAGACTTTAGTCATTGATTTCCTGTTAGATTTGTTATTTATGCTATTTTCTCCTCTCCTGCTGAGGTACAGGGCATCATGTCCGCGCCAGCTGAGAAACGAGCCACCCAGCCTAATCCCACTTTCCCGCATTTGGTCTGTAGCCCTGCAGGTCACGGCTCTTCAGGTGTACATCCAGGTATTTTTTAAATGAGTTGAGGGTTTCTGCCTCTACCACCCTCTCAGGCAGTGAGTTGCAGACCCCCACCACCCACTGGGTGAAAAAATTGTTCCTCATTTCCGCTCTAATCCTTCCACCAATCACTTTAAATCTATGCCCCCTGGTTATTGACCCCTCCGCTAAGGGAAATAGGTCCTTCCTATCCACTCTATCTAGGCCCCTCATAATTTTGTACATCTCAATCAAATCACCCCTCAGCCTCCTCTGTTCCAAGGAAAACAACTCCAGCCTATCCAATCTGTCATCATAGCTATAATTCTCCAGTCCTGGCAACATCCTCATAAATCTCCTCCGCACCCTCTCTAGTGTAATTACATCCTTTCTGTAATGTGGTGACTAGAACTGTGCGCAGTACTCAAGCTGTGGCCTAACTAGTGTTTTATACAGTTCCAGCATAACATCCCTGCTTTTATACTCTATGCCTCGGTTAATAAAAGAAAGCATTCCACATGCCTTCTTAACCACCTTATCTACCTGTCCTGCTACCTTCAGGGATCTGTGAACATGCACTCCAAGGTCCTTCACTTCCTCTACACCTCTCAGTATGCGCCCATTTATTGTGTATTCCCTTGCCTTGTTTGCCCTCCCCAAGTGTATTACCTCACACTTCTCTGGATTGAAATCCATTTGCCACTTTTCTGCCCATCTGACCAGTCCATTGATATCTTCCTGCAGTCTACAGCTTTCCTCCTCACTATCAACCACACGGCCTATCTTTGTGCCATCTGCAAATTTCCTAATCATGCCCTCTACGTTTAAATCCAAATTGTTAATATATACCACAAAAAGCAAAGGACCTAGTACCGAACCCTGCGGCACCCCACTGGACACAGCCTTCCAGTTGCAAAAACACCCGTTGACCATTACCCTTTGCTTCCTGCCACTGAGCCAATTTTGGATCCAGTTTGCCACATTCCCTTGGATCCCATGGGCCTTTACTTTTTTGACCAATCTGCCATTTGGGACCTTGTCAAAAGCCTTGCTAAAATCCATATAGACTACATCAATTGCGCTACCCTCATCGATCCTCCTTGTCACCTTCTCGAAAATTTCAATCAAGTTAGTCAGACATGACCTCCCCTTAACAAATCCGTGCTGACTGTCCTTGATTAGTCCGTGCCTTTCTAAGTGACAGTTTATCCTGTCCATCAGAATTGATTCCAATAATTTGCCCACCACCGAGGTTAGGCTGACTGGCCTGTAATTACTCGGTCTATCCTTCGCTTCCTTTTTAAACAACGGTAGAACATTAGCAGTCCTCCAATCCTCCGGCACTACGTCTATATCCAGTGAAGTTTGTAAAATGATTGTTAAAGCCTCCGCTATTTCCTCCCTGGTTTCTTTTAACAGCCTGGGATACATTTCATCTGGCCCTGATGATTTATCCATTTTCAAAGATGCTAATCCCCTTAATACTTCCTCTCTCACTATGTTTATCCCATCCAATATTTCACACTCCTCCTCCTTAACTTCAA
Source organism: Heptranchias perlo (assembly GCF_035084215.1). Classification (NCBI taxonomy): domain Eukaryota; kingdom Metazoa; phylum Chordata; class Chondrichthyes; order Hexanchiformes; family Hexanchidae; genus Heptranchias; species Heptranchias perlo. Next base: position 26,953,484 of record NC_090333.1, read on the forward strand.
TCCCTGCATCATCCCTCTCCTTTGCGAAGACAGATGCAAAGTAGTCATTAAGAACCATACCCACATCTTCCGCCTCCACATATAGTTTACCTTTTTGGTCTCTAATAGGCCCTACTCTTTCCTTAGTTATCCTCTTGCTCTTAATGTATTTATAAAACATCTTTAGGTCATGCATCAGTACCTCAAGTAAGTGGGGATTCTTCATGTGTGAGTCTTGACAGAGAGTGTTGGTCGGTTATTTGATCTTGTAGGGAATCACAGTTGAGTCCTCACAATATACATACACACACACCCCTCGGTAGTTGCACTCTTGCCTCTGAGTCAGAAAATCATGTGATCAAGAGCCACTCCAGGATTTGAGCATGTAATCCAGGCTGACACTTCATTGCACTACTGAGGGAGTGCTGCACTGACTTCCAGATAAGATGTTAAACGAAGGCTGCATCTGCCCTGTTAGGTGGATGTAAAAGATCCATTCAAAGAAGAACAAGGGAGTTCTCCCGTGTCCTGGCTAACATTTATCCCACAGTCAACACCCCCAGAAACAGATCATCTGGTCCCTTATTTCATTGCTGTTTTTTGGACATTGTTTTATGCAAATTGGCTGCCACATTTGCCTACATAACAATAGTGAATACATTTCAATAGTCCATTGCCTGTGAAGTGCTTTGAGATATCCTGATGTGAAAGGTGCTATATAAATGCAAGATCATTCGCCACTAGATAGCAATCTGATTTTTCCCTAAACCAGAAGGCACAAAGGCAAAATATAGACACTGTCAACCCAGCTCATTCTTAAATTTTTCTCGAGACATCTTAGCGAATGGAATTTCAGAAGGCATAAGTCTTTGATAGATGCAAATCCTCCACACAAGGCATTTTAATAGAAAATGTATCCTCAAACAGATTTCCCACAGTTATAACATTTGCTGTCTCTAAAGGGTCTGGAGAGTACTGTTGCTGACATTACTGGAGGTGTCTCTGTACCCATCAATATAGAGCCCTTAGACTAAGAGCAGGAAGCACACTGCTAGGGTATAGATGAGCCCAATATTAACCACAGTTAACCAGTTATGTAGCCCATCTCAATTGACCTGTTCAGTCATGAGGCCAACTTGACAATTCCATCTCTGACATGCTTGCAGTGGCTACAGTCCATAAGCACTTGCGAATGAGGGAGACATTTGCAAGGCTACTGGAGAACCAAATTCTTAACATAAACAAAGACGTTCAGACTATGTTAATGAAAAGAACAAACTTGCATTTATATAGCGCCCTTTATTACCTCAGGACATCCCAAAGTGTTTTACAGACAATAAAGTACTTTCGAAGTGTAGTCACTGTTGTAATGTAGGGAAATGCGGCAGCCAATTCACACACAGCAAAGTCCCACAAACAGCAATAAAACAAATCACGTTTTTAGGTGTTGGTTGAGGGATAAATGTTAGCTAGGACAGCGGGAGAGCTCTTCAAATTGTGCCGCAAGATCTTTTATGTCCACTTGAGAGGGTAGACGGGGCCTCGGTTTAACGCCTCATCTGAAAGACAGCGCTCTGACAGCGCACCACTCCCTCAGTACTGCAGTGAAGTACGAGTGTAGATTATAAAGAGAGCTTGCATTTATTTAGCACCTTTCATGACCTCAAGACATTAAAAAGCACTTAATTGGCTATAAAGCACTTTGCAAAGTGTAGTCTCTGTTGAAATGTAGGAAACACAGCAGCCAATTTGCACACAGCAAGGTCCCACGAACAGCAATATGATAATGACCAGATAATTCATGATGTTGGTTGCGGGCTAGATATTGGCCAGGATACCGGGAAGAATCTCCCTGTTCTTCAAAATAGTGCCATGGGATCCTTTACGTCCACCTTAGTGGGTTTAACGTCTCATCCGAAAGAGAGCACCACCGACAGTGCAGCGCTCCCATGCAGGATCAGCATAGATTATGTGCTCAGGTCTCTGGAGTAGGACCTGAACAAATGACCTTCTGACTCAGGAGAGTGCTATCACTGAACCAAGTCTGACACCTTCAGTATGGAGCAGAAGTGAATGAAAAATGAGCAATTCAATATCATATTTAACCTATTAAGGGTTGAGATTAAATGCAGATTGAAGAAAACCTGTGAATGATCATGAAAATAGGCTTCGGCTATGCCCAAGGGAAAAGGTAAAATCTTCTTCATAGTCTGCTCTCCGAGCCCTGCAGAAGCACAAATCTCAATGCTCCTGAGTTAGGAAGTTACTGAATTGGCCTGACCAACACTACTGCACTGAGAAATTTTTGTTGCCATTCCAAAGGTTCAAATTAAAGATAATTCAAAATGAAATGAGTTTTTGTATTCATTTTAACAAATCTGTACATGATTGATTTTTTAAAAAAAATCCATCCTGGCACAGCAAGATAGTAATTTTAACACATGCTAAATTCTATGTGCCCAACATGCATGAATGTCTAGTTTAGTGTCACAGTTACCACTGCTACCCAAGGCCGCGATAAAGGCCCTGTATTCCCCCAATGGAGGGACAGAGCCTTGTAGTGGCCTCCACTTCCCTTCAGGTAGCCCCACTTACCTGCTGAAGGTCCTGGTCTAGAACACAGCCTTCATCAGGAGCCTTCATTCTGATCTTTGGGCTGTTTCTGCCCTTATAGGTCCTTCATCATCTCTTCTGGTGCTGCAGTGGCATCCCTGCTGGAGTTAACTCACTCACTGGAAGGCCCGCTGGGAGCCTGTCATGCATGTGCAACGAGCCCCAAACCAGGCAAATGGGTTGAGGTCTGAACGGATACAGAGTGGCGGACAGAGGTTCCGTACTGCTGGAACTCCGGCCCAAAGAGGAGAATCCTCCCCACCATCTTTAATGAATATGTAACCTCTATTTTGAGTGCGGTTTAAAGCTATTAAAAACTAGGTGAAAACAAGTGAAACCATTGGCAAAAATTCCATTTAGTCACTGTCCATATAGAAGAAAAGAATTCTTTACCCCAGGGTAGCAGTTGATACAACATTATGGCCTTCATCTTGGCACAAGTGATCATGAGCCCAACAGGAAGGCATACAAACAACCAACAGCACAAAGGCTGAGTCACCATGGATTTGTGAAGGGTAGGTCATGTCTGACTAATGGAGCTGAATTTTTTTTTGAAGAGGTCACCAACAAGGTGAACAGGGCAGTATCTATGGATGTTGTCTATATGGACTTCCAGAAGGCATTTGATAAAGTTTCGCACAAGATTAGTAGCAAACATGAGTGCGCACAGAGTTGGAGGTAAACTTGGGGAATGGGTTGATAATTGGTTGGGAGATAGCAGACACCAGGGATAAAGGGAATGTACTGATTGGTGAAATGTGACAAATGGTGTTCCCCAGGGATCTGTACTGGGACCTCAGCTTTTCACTGTACATATCAACTTGGATGAAGAAGGAATAGAGTTGTGTTTCTAAGTTTGCAAATGACACTAAGTTAGGAGGAACAGCAAATTGTGTAGATGGGAACAGAAAGTTACAAAGGGACATTGATAGATTAAGTGAGTGGGCAACACTGTGGCAGATGGAATTCAATGTGGGGTCATCCACTATGGATCCAGAGACAAATCAGAATATTTTCTTAATGGCGAGAGACTAGAAACTGTGGAGGAGCAAAGGGATTTGGGGGTCCAGGTACAGAACTGCCCATACACAGGTACAAAAAGTAATCAAAAAAGCTAATGCAAGAGGGTTGGATTACAAAGGGGAGGAAGTTATGATTCAATTGTACAGAACCTTGGTCAGACCCCATCTGGAGTATTGTATTCAGTTCTGGGCAACACTCAAGAAGGATATACTGGCGTTGGAGGTGGTACCGTGCAAGTTTACCAGAATGATACTGGGGCTCAAAGGGTTAAGTTATGAGAACAGGTTGCCTAAACTTGGGTTGTATTCCTTTTAGTTTAGAAGGTTGAGGGATGATCTAAATGAAATGCTTAAAATGATAAAATGATTTGATAGAGTAGAGATGCTATTTCCTCTGGTGTGGGAATCTAAAAATTAGAGCTAGGCCATTCACAAGTAAAATCAGGAAGCTCTTTCACACAAAGGGTAGTGGAAATTTGGAACTCTCCTCAAAAAGACTGGATTCTGGATCAATTGAAATTTTCAAGACTGAGATTGACAGATTTTTATTAGATAAGGTATCAACAGATATGGATCAAAGGGAGGTAAATGAAGTTGAGGTACAATCAATCAGCCACAATCTATTTGAATGACAGAACAGGCTTGAAGGGGCTAAATGGCCTGCTCCTGTTCTTATGTTCCTAATAAATGGAAGTGAAACTTACAGGTTGGATGTAGATTCTCTGCTCCCATCTGGGTTTGCAAAGGGTTCAATTGCCAACGCAAAGGAAAAGTGAGGATGTAAAGAACAGTCAGTCCATTCCAGTCAAACCAACACACTGCATGGAGAAAGTTCTATTCTATGCAGTCAATAGCTTTCGGAAGGAAAACCAAAGCACTATCAATCCAAGCACCTGTGACCCACAGATAACATTCATAGCAGTTATAATGAAACGCCATACCAATGCACGTTCAGTACAGCTGTGGTTTCCCAGTACATTACTTCCTGTAGTAATGCCAAGTTACCTGGGCCACCACATGCCACACCACACAGCTGTGTGTGCAGTATAATTTAATAAGTAAACAGCACTTATTGTTCAATGACTGACAAATGAGTTTAGTGAAAGGTTGTTTAGGTCACAGTAAGCATTTCTGCAGAGATTCTGGATTCAAAAAGAATACAAAGCCTGTAGGAGGCACAGAATTCTCATTTTAAAATATATTTTTAGACAATACAGGCTGTTGCTTTAGAAGAAATACAAAGCACATGAATCAGTGTCCACTTAAGAAATGTAAATTTATTTAAAAGCACACCAAAAACAGAGTGAAAACATTGTCATTCCAGTATAATTATTACAATACATTGAGATGAAAAGGGAAAACAGGATTACCAGCACTCTCAAACCTTCAACAACAGATTGTGAGGTCAGGATTAAACCAAGGATTACAGCCATTACAATACTGCCGTGCCATTGGTTTGAGAGGCTGCTCCTTCATCCATCCCTGCAAACAGCAAATTGCTCACCCCTACAAGAGTCATTTGGTCAAATACTTCACATAATGAGAGCCTCAAATAAACACAAACAGGACAACAAAATCTTCAATCTTCAAGCAAAGCAATGACATCAAATACAACAGCAGAATCAATCAAAAAGATGTTTGATCAAGCAGTTGATAAGGTCAAATGGTGCTTTTTAAAATCTTACTGAATGTGTACAGTTGAGAATCAGGTCAATATATCAGTCAGGGAATACCTTAAACAAAATGAGGAGTCTGTTGCAGAGAACACTAAAGAGAGCTAGAAGCCAGCATAAGGTTTTATGCAATGTGAAATTTACAATCAGAAAGTAAGTTCCACAAGGCAAGCAGGAACTGGACTATCTTTGGAGCTCTAAATTCCCACAGTTACATTGTTTTAGGCATCCCAGAAAATTGATACGGATTGGAAGGTTCCCCTCTCAAAATGTCTAGCTTATATGACTTCTCTTCTCCCTTTCAATAAGATACTTTACATAGTCATGTTGAAGCAATATAAACAAAGTAAAGCTTTCAAGTCACTTAATAGGCACCGGCAAGCTTCAACAAACTTTAAAACAAAGAAAAACAGAGATTTAATAGGCTTTACTAAACTGAAGAGGAAGTCAAATGGATTATGCACAATATGCCCAAGTAGAGCCAGTCAAATAATGAAAGGCAAGCAATGTAATTGATGAGTTTCAAACTCCAGTAAGAATTTAGATGAAGTGTTTTACACAGGCTTGAATAAAGTTTATAGTGCATGAGGGACATCACAATAAGATTGTTAGTGTCACAATATTGGAACACAGCAAACTACAGGACAGTAGTGGGCTAGCAATAAGTCACAAAGCTGCACTTCATCGCAAGCCACAAATTCAGTTCAAGCACCTTATAGATATTACAGAACCAAGACTGAATTACAGCCTTGTAATTTCCTGCTAGCCATTGGATATTGTAGAATATACAGAGTTCCTCATTTAGTATTGTGATGGGCAGTTTTAAAAAAAATGCAACAATCAAAAGGAATGAAGCCGGCAGTGCCATTTGTCCAGTTACGATTAGTATTAAGAGATAAAAACAAATTAGAAAGAAACATCGTACAAATGGGTTTAGAATATGGAATACAACAATGAAGTTGTCAATCATAACATTTAAGAGGGAATTAAACACAAATAAGAGATAAAACATAATGGAGAAAAAACAGGGAAATTGAATTAAGAAGTTGGTCCAATGTGGAGCTGGCACTGCACTATGGGTTAACAGTTGCGTTCTGTACTGTCAATTCCAGAATTCTATCAACATTTCGGTAATATTTTTGCTTTAAGTCAGAAATCTGTATTTATTCTCAGATGTTGTTCCATTGTTTTTGCCAAACACTGACTGCCTATCAGCTGCACAGATGTAACCACAAAAAAAAAGTAGGGTGGAGGAAGAGACTATATGCCCAAGATAAATTTGACCAGGCAGGAAAAACATGTTCCACTCCTATTTTATCTCACACTCCCTCTAATTGCACTTAATTCTAAGGTGTAACTGCTCCAATTGGCTTACATACACGACAACCCATTATTTTTTGACCTCATTTGTCTTTTAGGTTAGTCACAATGAAGTCAAACCTTGCTCTTAACAAGCTCAATAAAATAACTTTCATTGGACCGATTTTCAACTCCTGGCTGCCTGTTTTTCAGGCGCAGAGCAGATGACCATAAGTTCAAATTCTCCCCCTTAGTGTTTTTTTTTAAAAACTAACTTAAAAGGGCAAAGACAGTCCTTTTCATTACATCACTAAAACCCCAAAGCGCTGATTTAGGAAGAAAAAGTTACAAAAGTCACACTGCTTACATAATAGAAGAAAAAACTGAAAAGCTGCACTTCTTGAATTTAGTTAATTAATTTTCACCATATGCATTTCATCTTCATTTAACTTATGACACCTGAGCCCCAATTTTAGCTCAGGGCAAGTGGCAATCAGGGGTGAGCGCAGGGCTGATGGGGCGACCGTGGGACCGGTGGAGCGAGCGCGGGGTCGGTATGAGGCTGGTGAGTTGAGGTGAGGCTCGCTCCTCCGGCCCCATGCTCGCTGCTTGCCCTGTGAGCTGTATATGTTGGCTTCTCAGAATATCAGCACATCTGTTCCTTCAACACCCTGTCAACCATGGTGCCAGCAAGTATGTTGGGTCAAACTGCCTCAGCAGTAGCTGAGGTACAGCTGGGCCCTCACAGGCTCCAATACCTAGAGCTCACCAGTCATGAACATTTGAAGGGTCTCAACGTGAGCAACAGTAGCTTTTCATTAGCTTTGCTCACTTCACTAGGGGCGCTCCTCACAGAATTAGTTAAGAAATCTTTTTCTAAGGAAAGCACTATAGGTTGACTTGGGTGAGAAATGAATTCTTGAGCTATTTACATTTGTGACTGTTCACTTCCAATTATTTAAAATATGGATCCCATTGCAGAAAATAAATTGCTTTCACTGATAAGAGGATTTATGAATGTTATAACTGACAGTTGGACCAAACAACAAAATTTCGTTCTTAACTCTGCTTAGGGTCACCTTCCAGCCACGGTCCACTGGGCACTCTGATGAATATCAAGGCTCTGCAGTATTGAAGCTAACATGTTGCAAGTCTATTTCATGAAGCTGCAGCAAATTGTAGCATCATGTTTAAGCAACAAGCATTTTATACAACAATTGAGTGTCAGTGATACTGAAAGGTCCACCAACACCTCAATTTTAAAATTCTCATCCTGAGTGTTCAAATCCCTTTCTCTAAACTCCTCCAGGCTTACAACTCTCCACTTCTGGCCTCTTGTGCATCCCCGACTTTTATCGCCCCACCGTTGGCGGGCGTGCCTTCAGCCATCTAGGCCCTAAGTTCTTGAATTCTCTCCCTAAATCTCTACCTCTCTCTCCTCCTTTAAGACACTCCTTAAAAATCTACCTTTTTGACCAGGCTTTTGGTCACCTGTCCAAATATCTCCTACTTTGGTTGAGTGTCAATTTTTGTCTGATTATACTTCTGTGAGTTGCCTTTACTACATTAAAGGCACTATATAAACACAAGTTGTTGGATTATTGCATTTGTGTACAGTATTCAATAGTTTTGGCAAATATTACTGATGTGTCTAATATGCACGGGTTAGTGCTGAAGGACATACTGCACAATAACAGCCCAGCTTGCCACCTAATGTTCTTGCAGGTTTGTTTTTGCCTATTTTTATTTGTTCTTGCCTATTTTTATTTGTTCTCAATAGCCCCGATTTTAACTCGGGACTGGAAGTATGGTGCAAGGCCCGAAGTGGATGGAAAACAGTCTGCCCTCCTTGCCAAACATGTGGCTCGGGAGATTTTAAGCTCCCGGCATCATTTGAATGCCCTGACTGCTTTCCTGTGTCTGAATTCTGGCAACAGGGGACAAACTGGAAAGTCAGCACAAACCACAACCCCTGCCATCTTAACCGTTCCACCCACACGGTTCCTGCTTAGCGGTGTGGGGGGGGTTAAAGTCAGGTCTTATACTGCTGTCTAAGGAGCATAGGATTGGTCACTGCTGTTACCGTATGACATCAAGAGCATAGCTTTTGTACACTGGTTTCAAAAAGGATAGCTTAGTGTATTTTTCTAGAGGTTCATCATCCGGTGCCAACACCTTGGTCTCCTCAAATACAAAAGCCCAGACAGGCTAGATAAATTAACAATGTTTGACTAATTAACCTACTCATGTGGAGGCTGAAGAATTTCCCCCAATCTTTTAGCACTAAAATATCTAGCACAAGGAAATATGAACTTTAAAATGGCACAGGTCCTGGGACTTATAGGACTCATGAGCAGACAGTGGTCATCCTCAATATTATGCCATCTTTATGAGCATGCTCAGCACATTTCCCAAGAATTTATCAAGCTAGGCTATAATCCTTTGATAGAGGATGCAGAATGAAGACATAAATACATCAGCACAAAAAGAATGTGTTGATTCAGTCACATCCATCATTTTGAAAAAGCAAGTAAAACAGCAACTGTGAACGTAACACATTATGCTGAGTGAGGACATTATCTAGCTTCACATAAATGTGTGGACTAGGAACATATTTATTACACAAGTGAATAATAGGCATAACTGCCAGAAATATATTCAATGCCAAGATATTTAGCTGCTTCCCTATTAGCTCAGTGGTTAAGTATATCATATGGTGGATCACTAAGTCAAAGGCTAATAGGGTTGCCCATGTTCATTGCTGAGTTACTATCTGTGTGCTACAGTAAGAATTCTGCATTTGGCCATATCAGGCTAGGAAGAGGAAAACATTCCTATTCACATTTGGTTTTATTTTACTGAGAAACCTGGAGACAGACTAGTAGAGAAGAGTCTTAGTCTTAAATATATGACACCATTTGACTAATTAGTGTCCCATGGTGAAGTATATGTGTTGGTTTACAGATCAAATAGCCTGCCAAAATTTATTCTCCAGGCTATTTTGGTAGTGTGCCACAGGGTCACTGATACCTACAGAACTGAACCTCAACATGATTCACTGCTCTAATGAGATGAGGGGTAAGGGGAGAAAAGGGGAAAACCTGAAGAAACAGGAAGATTCACACAAAAAATGTGTTCATGATAAAATGGAGAAATTCTTTGGGTTGAAAAAAATCCTGAAACCACCTTTAAGTATTTGTGATATGAACTGCAACCTATGGATGAAAACAGAAATCGATCTAGTGAAAGCTACACCTGGTTCCTTCCCTGGGACGCTCAATGTCTCGCCGCCTTGCAGATCTTATCATAAACCTCAGGGAATGCGTCTTTGGAGTTCAGCTGGCCTCTCAATTTGTGGTACAGAGACCCATCAAACATCTCCCAGAACTCTTCTCGGGTCAGATAGCAATCAGCGTACAACATCTGGAAACTGACAGAAAAAGCAAGACACCATTTATTTAATCTTTTAAAATGGTTTTAAACAAAAAAAATCTGTGTACTCGAGTGAATTTCCTCCACATGGTTTACCAGATATGTCCTGCACATGTGACAGACAATCGGTTCCCTAAAACTGTTCCCTCAACAAGTGCACAAATGTTGCAAAGGTAACCCCCACAGCTAAACGGTCACAATATTAAATGTAAAATCAGGGATACCAAACCGTAAGTAGTTCCCATTCCAGCCATCAGCAAGTAAGCATAATGGAACAAAAAGAGCACAGTTAACACCTTCAGGAGGGCGGCAGAATGGTCGACAAAAAAATTGCCTAGAAAACGGGCGTGCAGGGGTTGAGTGCCTGTTTACATGGGCGCAAGAACCACGTGAAATTGGTGTTGGCAGCTCCTCATGACGGTCAGACGTGTAGCCAGCACTATCCGCACTGCTTATTGGGTGGGGGGATACCCCCCATGGGAAATGGGTATCTGACACCATTCAAAAGGAAATCAAAATCATAGTGGACCATTTGGCCTATTGTGCCTGTGCCAACTCTTTGCAAGAGCCATCTAATTAGTCCCATTCCCCTGTCTTTCCCCATAGCCCTGTAAATTTTTTCCCCTTCAAGTATTTATCCAATTCCCTTTTGAAAGTTACTACTGAATCTGCTTCCACCATCCTTTCAGGCAGTGCATTCCAGATAATTAAACTTGCTGCATAAAAAAAAGTTTCCTCATGTTGCCTCTGGCTCTTTTGCCGATCACCTTAAATCTGTGTCCTCTGGTTACTGACTCTTCCACCACTGTAAACAGCTTCTCTTTATTTACTCTGTCAAAACCATTCATGATTTTGAACACCTCGATCAAATCGCCCTTTAACCTTCTCTGTTCTAAGGAGAACAATCCCAGCTTCTCCAGTCTCTCCACATAACTGAACTCCCTCAGCCCTGGCACCATTTTAGTAAATCTCTTCTGCACCCTCTAAGGCCATGACATCCTTCCTAAAGTGTGGTGCCCAGAATTGAACACAATACTCCAGCTGAGGCCTAACCAGTATTTTATAAAGGTTTAGCATAACCTCCTTGCTTTTGTACTCTATGCCTCTATTAATAAAGCCCAGGATCCCATATGCTTTTTTTTTTTTAAAAACAGCCTTCTCAACTTGTCCTGCCACCTTCAAAGATTTGTGTATGTGCAACTCCAGGTCTCTGTTCCTGCACCCCCTTTAAAATTGGACTTTAGTTTATATTGCCTCTCCTCATTCTTCCTACCAAAATGCATCACTTCACACTTCTCTGCATTAAATTTTATCTGCCATGTGTCTGCCCATTTCACCAGTCTGTCTATGTCCTCCTGAAGTCTGTTACTGTCCTCCACATTGTTTACTACATTTCCAAGTTTTGTGTCATCTGCAAACTTTGAACTTATACCATCTATTCCCAAGTCCAGCTCATTAATATATAATCACAAAGAGCAGTGGTCCTAATACTGACCCCTGAGGAACACCACTGTATACTTCCCTCCAGTCTGAAAAACAACCGCTCACCACTGCTCTCTGCATTCTGTCTCTTAGCCAATTTTGTATCCACGCTGCCACTGTCCCTTTAATTCCATGGACTTTAATTTTGCTAACAAGTCTATTATGTGGTACTTTATCAAATGCTTTTTGAAAGTTCTATATACACATCAACTGCACTATCCTCATCAACCCTCTTACTTCATCAAAGAACTCAATCAAGTTAGTCAAACACGATTTTCCTTTAACAAATCTGTGCTCACTTCTCATTTATTAGCCCATACTTTTCCAAGTGCCAATTTATTTTGTCCTGGATTATTGTCTCAAAGTCTCCCCACCATTTTGCTGACTGGCCTGTAATTGCTGGGTTTATCCCTCTCCCCTTTTTTGAACAGGGGTGTAACATTTGCAGTCCTCCAGTCCTCTGTCACCATCCCCATAAAAAGGAGGATTGGAAGATTGTGGCCAGATTTGTGTCTACAATTTCCACCCTTACTTCCCCAAGTAATCTAGGATGCAGCCCATCTGGACCAGGTGACTTTTCTACTTTGAGTACTGCCAATCTTTTAAGTACCCCCTCTATTTATTTTCATCCTATCCAATATCGCTACTACCTCCTCCTTTACTGCTACAATGGCAGCAACCTCTTCTCCAGTGAAGACGGATGCAAAGTATTCATTTAGTGCCTCAGTCATGCCTTCTGCCTCCACAAGATCTCCTTTATTGTCCCTAATCAGTCCCACCCTTCCTCTGACTACTCTTACTATTTATGTTTATAAAAGACTTTTGGGTTCCCATTTATGTTAGCCGCTAATACATTCGCATACTCTCTTTGCCCCTCTTATTCACTAATCGCTGAAAGAGCTGTAGATCGGGCCCTGAGCTTCTCTGATGCTGCTATGGAGGTCCTGGCCTAGGCAGTGGACAGGAAGAGGAAAATCCTGTTTTGCGCCCCAGGGTGGGGCAGAAAGTTCCTCCGGCAATACCTCTGTTGCCAGGTGAAAGAAGTGGCCGAGGGGGACAATGCAAGGAGCTTAGCTCACAGGACATGGCTGCAATGCCAAAAAAGGTTTAATGACCTCAGCAGAGTTGTTAAGGTAAGAATTTTACATTTTACCTCAATAACTCCCTCCTCCATCCACCCTCCCCTCCCCCCTCCAGTTTTGGACTCCAAGAGGAAACATTTTCTCTCTGTCTACTCTATCAAAATCTTAAAGATCTCTGTCAGGTCACCCCTTGGCCTTGTCTTTTCTAGCCTGTTCAGCCTTTCCTTACAAGGATATCCTTAGTTCTGGTATCATCCTTGTGAATCTTTTTTGCACTCTCTCCAATGCCTCTACATCTGTTCTATAATATGGAGACCAGAACTGTGCACAATACTCCAAGTGTGGTCTAACCAAGGTTCTATACAAGTTTAACATAACTTCTTTGCTTTTCAATTCTATCCTCTAGAAATGGACCTCAGTGCTTGATTTGTCTTTATGGTCTTATTAACCTGCGTCGCTACTTTGTGATTTGTGTATCTGTATTCCTAGACCAGTTTGCTCCCCCACCCCATTTAGACTCTTATTATTCAAGCAGTACGTGGCCTCCTTATTTTTCCTACCAAAATGCATCACCTCACACTTATCCATATCGAAATTCATTTGCCAATTACACGTCCATTCAGCAAGTTTACTAATGTCCTCTTTCATTTTGACACATTCTTCCTTTGTATTAACTACACCCCCCCCAATGCGGTGTCGTCCCCAATTTTGAGATTTTACTTCCGATTCCTGAATCCAAATTGCTAATATAAATTGTGAACAACAGTGGTCCCAGCATCGATCCCTGTGGTACACAACTTCCCACCTTTTGCCAGTCTGAGTAGCTATCCTTACCCCTACTCTCTCTTTTCTATTTTGCAGCCAGCTTACTATCCATTCTGCTACCTGTCCCCTAACTCCAAATGCTCTGACCTTACTCATGAGTCTACAATGCAGTACCTCATCAAAGGCCTTTTAGAAATCCAAATATATTACATCTATTGCATTACCCTTGTCTACACTGTTACTTCTTCAAAAAATTCAATAAGGTTGGTCAAGCATGACTTTCCCTTCTGAAATCCGTGCTAACTAGTCTATTATATTTTCGTATTATCCACTGCTGTTCTATTTCTTTGTCAAAATTTTTTTCCAGTTTACCTGCCCTACTTCCATTCTCATCCCCTCAAAATTAACTTTAAAAAAAAAGTCTATTACTTTGGTCTTTGTCTTAGTTATGTCTTTCTCAATCATTATATTAAACAATATGTCTAGGTTTATCCTGCTATGGCATTACTCACCTGTGTGAATTGCGTAAAAATTGCTCCAGCTGCTGTGTTGATGCCTTGGCTTCAAACTGCTTGGCTCTGGGTTCTCCATAAGCCCCAACATCTGCATAGAGTTCAGCCTCATCACCCTTCGGATGAACCATACCTGGCAGGCTGGGCAGGTTGAAGGGACACAGCCAAAGAGGGTAAACCTGCAGAAATTAGAGGAATAAAATGGAAAATAAATGTTGACAAAGCGTTAAATAAAAATATAAAAAACCTTCCCAACGGTCAAGTTACCACCTGGTGTTGTGCTAAATCTCTCAGAATAGGAGGTTGCAGCTTTGATCTCAGCTGGGTAGAAGTTGGGATGCAACACCTGAACTTTATTTTATTCTGACAAAATTAGTTTGTAAATTGATTGTGGTTTTACAGTATTTAACTGAATTCTTCCCTCCCATCCCATTTTTATTGGCTAAATAACTGTTTACAAAAGGATCACCACAAACTATTAGGGCTAAAGATTTCAAGAGTTCTTAATCTGCCATTGTAGCATTATACTGGTATATCAACTCCCATTCCCTTTCCGGCCATGGGTTTCACGCGCTTAGCCGACAACTGAATTACGGCCTTTTTTAAATTTCCAAAATGTAGTAAGTGCATATTAGTGCTATTTTGGGACACACACACACATCTACTTTTCGAAGTCCACTGAAGCATTCCACCTGGGTTCAAATCCAGTATCTGCAAGAGTTTGCCTTTCTTCCAGTAAATTAGATTCAAACCTAAGTGGTTACACTCACACGACAGCATATAGTAGTTTGACTGCCTTTAATTTCTCTCCTCCATCTTATACCTCTGATTCTCCTCCTAATACCTCTTAACTAAGTCTGCCTCCAATTCTTGTCTGGATCATTTCCTGTGTCTTTGTGCCACCATTCCTTGGCCTATCCAACTACCTTGTTGACACCAGGATTCAGCATTATACATACAGCTTTAAAAAAAAAGAAATGGCATTAGAAGGTAGAGCTTTCAAAGACTATCTGATAACATGATGGCAGGAAGCAGCTCCTTGTGATTTCAGACCTGCAGCTCTACGATGCACTTCATAAGCTCAGCAGAGTCCAACGGAGGAAGCCAATGTGAAGAATGCTGGGAGCCTGCGTCCTAGTGAAGGAGGGAAAGCTCAGAAATAAAAACTTTGCCTGGATGGTCCTTACTCTTGCAGCCTCCCTCCCCTCAAAAAAAAACACTAGCATTTCAGACAGCCAGCAGCTCTTGCTGCTGGTACCTGAAATTCTGTTTCCCCACCTCCCTCCTCTGAACTTATTATTACTGGATGTAGTATTGCCAATGGCACAGCACCAGGATTACATTATTGATCCCATAGTGTCCTTTCGCTGGTGTTTAGAAGCTTAGCAGCCTACTTTTCAAAAGCATTGCTTTATCTTGTGACAAAACCCAGATGTCATGCTGAATCCCAGCAAGAGCACTGGACACTTGGACAATCCAAGGAACAGAGACACACTCACATCAAGTGGAATGCACTCATTCGATACTTTAAACACTCGTGAACCACCTGGCTGCCTGGGTATGCAGACATCCATCAACACTGAGCTTTGAAACTGGACTTTAAAATAGGACCAAGTCAGGTGAAAGTGTAACAGGGAACACAAGTGGATGTAACCACATTGCTTATTCTACTTCCCACCAGCATGGCTGCACTGTGAGAAGTTTGGAATTTCCAGGACTGAAGACCTCCAACTGGTACTTGAAGTAAGCTTAATCAGAGTCAGAGCACAAAAATAAAATGCGGTCTCAAACATCCATAAATCATTTTAACCTTATAAATCAAAGCTAGGCTGTTCAGGGGTGATGTCAGGAAGCACTTCTTCACACAAAGGGTATTGGATATCTGAAACTCCTCCTCACTTCCCCCCACCCCCCCAAACAAAAAAAAGTTGTTGGGCTAGGTCAATTGAAAATTTCAAAACTGAAATTGTTAGATTTTTGTTCGGCGAGGGTATTAAGGGTTACAAAACCAAGGCAGGTAGATGGAGTTGAGATGCAGGTCAGCCATGATCTGGCTGAATGGTGGAACAGGTTGAGGGGCTGAATGGCCTTCTCCTGTTCCTATAAATACTGTCCTTCAGATACTGGACCTATTTTACCATATGAAAATAACCAACTAGTTACATTTTGAATTAAACACAAACTGAATAATGCATCCTAAAGTTAAAAAACATACGCAGGAGCTATAGTCTTCCCACTTGACTACTGCTCAGAGTATTTGTTGGAAATCAGTGAATTACAAGACAGTAATCCAACCCGAGGGTTCAAACAGAGTCAGAGTGGTTTGCGTTTGCAACCTAAACTCAGATTTGATCACCAACATTTATCATTTGTAATGATCAGATACTGGATAACTCAATACAGGTGTTAGCATGGACAATGCATACACCAATCTGGAACAAGGGGTGGCAAATTCCTTAATCATACTTCACTATACTCGTAACAAACGGATGTCACCGAATAGGATCAATATCACAGTGTTAGATAACAAATTATAGGATAATTTAGAATCCATAATATTGTCTTATTCACAGGATGAACTGAACATCTGGCTGTTCGATCATGAATCCTCTAATAATTTGTATGAGTATTAAGAAACTACAAGTTTTAAAAAAAAAATGCTGCAGACTGTGAAATATCCCTTTAAGCCCCATCCCTTTTCAAGACAAGCCTAGTACAAATGATGCAGATGAAATTACTATCGATTCCACTTATTTATCTCTGCCCCCTTAAAATGAAAGTATTAAACAAAAATAGTGACAGCTTAAAAGTAGGGTGATTATCACAAGCTACTCATTCTATTTAACTCAAACACAAACTCATCCTGCCAATTCCCATACATTGATCTCACTGTGGAGGAAGAGAATCAACTTCTCCAGACTCTTCATCGGTACCAACATGTCTTGAACCACATGGTGCTGCTCATAAAGCTTGCGAATTGTTTCTCCTTGGGTCAGTTTTAGCAATGAAATCTTGGGAGGGACCATCCAGCCGAAGATATATCGGAAGAGTGGGTTATTGCCAAATGGAATGATATCCTTAAATGTAGGAGGGAATAAAAATGTTAGCACACAATTCAATATATTTTGCACTAGTTTACAACAGAATCTGCTGAATAAGTTATTTCTTTTTTGGGTCTTCAGTAAATGCCCTACAAGTTATATTAGTTTACAAATCTCTCCCTATATTTAATAGGTCAAAAACATATGAAATTGTACCATATTCATCAAGTTTTACATTAAGTTCTAAGAGCCTTCAAATGTGTAATGGCCCAGAAATTACCTAGAAGAGAACGGTGAGCTCAACAGCACTCACTGTTGTTAGTGCCAAAATCAAGGAGCAAGTTCTGGCATTCACACATGTGCAGTGAAACACAGAAATCTGAACTTGCTCCTCCTGGTTCTCTGGTGATATGACAGCTTGGAATTAAAGGTATATTGCTGGCTGCAATCAGCGAAATCATTGAACCAGTGCCAACTTGCTCATCTGCCCAGCTGGAAAGTAACTAATATCGTCACAAAACATAAAAATACCAGGTCTAAACTAAGTTTTAATAGCACGGTAAGTCTTAATGACTGCCAAACAACTGAAAATTAACTTAAAAATGTGGGGGGTGATTTTAAACCCCAAGAACAGGTGGGTGGGAGTTGAAAATATTTGTTTTTTGGGGTTGCGACCAAGCCCGGCTTTATTTCAGAGTTTAACGACACTTAAAAGTACAGGCTTCCCACTGGGAATGCAAAGTCCGGAAATTTCGCGGTTGCGTCCCAAAAAAACAACTATTTTCAACTCCCACCCGCCCCTAACCCACCCGTTCTTGGGTTTTAAAATCACCCACATGGGGTCTCATTACCCCTTGTTTTAATTGTTTTTGGTTATTAAAAAAGTTAAATTAAAAAATGTTTACTTTTCCCTTGTGTCTCTTTTTGTAGTAATTATGTCTTACCCTCTCTCTTTTGCCATCTATAACTCTTTTTACAATGATTTTAATGTGGAAACATAAAATTCTTAGAGGGCTTGACAGGGTAGATGCTGATAGGTTGTTTCCCGTCGCTGGAGCTAGGGATTGTAGAACTAGGGATCATAATCTCAAGATAAGGGGACGGCCATTTAGGACCGAGATGAGGAAAAATTTCTTCACTCAGAAGGTTGTGAATCTTTGGAATTCTCTACCCCAGAGGGCTCAGTTGTAGTGTATTCAAGACTGAGATCGATGGATATTTGGTCACTAAGGAAATCAAGGGATATGGGGATAGGGCGAGAAAGTGGAGTTGTGGCAGAAGATCAGCCATAATCTGATTGAATGGCGGAGCAGGCTCAAGGGGCCGTATGGCCTACTCCTGCTCCTAGTTCTTATGTACCTTTCCCTTCCTGGATTTAACGTTGCACCTGCAGAAGCAGTTTTGCAGCTTGTCAAAAATGCTGCAATCTGATTGGTCGAGGGGAGTGAGAGATCCTCTCTGTTCTCCCGTGGGTCCTAGCTTCGCTGGAGCCAATGCTGGGCTCTTCTCTTCCTATTAGAGGAAGTGCACCCAGTAAAGACCGTAGTAAGTTAGTGGGTTAGTATAAATCTATGAAGCAGTGAGCTGTGTTGGTTCGCCATTCCTAGCAATTTCCAGGCCAATATAGTAGATAGGCACAAGGGCACAGATGTTATCAATGCCTCATTAAAATGACTCCACACACTATGTAATAAAATTAGATAAAGAGAATATTACAAATGCTGGAAATCTGAAAAACAGTGTTGAAAATACACAGCTGGTTCATTAGTATCTGACAAGAAAAGACAGGTTGCCGTTTTGGATGTAAACGCTTCATCACAGCTTATGAAGTTCTAACAAAAGGGTCTTCACCCAAAATGCCCATTTCCAGCAACTTATTTTGATGAAAAAAGTAACTTTTGAAGTGCAGCAAATTAAATTGGCAAAATATATTTTGCAACATGCCCATCTTCATTTGTGTTCAGTATTTTAACCCTGATGAAAAATCAGGCACATTGTTTACTAGCTTCCTCCGAGGGGTTACAAGCTGAGTTGTGTATGATTTAAAGCAAAATACATCAAATAGAAATACATAAGATTTTAAACTTGGAAATTAATAGTTACACAGAAAATTATTTTTTCTGGATTGTGTTTGCTTTAACAGCTTATGTGCTCACCAGTTACTGTAATTTCAATGAGAGTGACAACAGTTATGTGGCCAGAATTAATTTAAAAGAATAATAATTGCAGGTGTCAAATTATATTTTTAAAACCAGTAGTTTGAGACTATATACAATTTTGTTTATGGTCATCTTGCTCCTTTCTCTTCTCCTCCTTTCCCTTTTTCTTTGCCAGTGGTGGTTAATAACACACATTAAGTCTTTCAATGTACAATGTGGCTCACAAAGTGAGACTTGAAATTCAGAACACATACTTATGATTACTTTCCAGTCATCTGCTGTTGGAACTTGGGCGATTATATAATTTGTTAAATCGTGTTTGAATGCCACAAATTTAAGAGATTTAATGGCTAATTTAAGGGTTGAAATAATCATAAATCACTAGGTTTGCTTTCATGAAAGTTAAATGAATCCTTTGATTAGACTATACCCTATTTCTCACTCCCACAAAAATCAGTGAATTACATATAGAATGAAACTACTAGGATTCACTAAAGGCTGTAAATATTGAGCATAATGCTTGGTATTTTTAAAGAAAAATTATAATTTAAATTATCACAATCAATAATTGTTGGCTTTTAATAAATTAGTTATGAAATATTTAACCAAATGACATTAGGTTTTGAAAAGAGGAATATTACACGAGAACATTTTTCTGAAAGGGATCAAGATCAAAGCGCCCTGCTTTAGAATATATAAGGTGTGCCTTCATAGAGGCAAGAACCAAATTCCATTCCACTCAACAAAACGCCTCTGTGCTGCATTTAAGTGAAATGCAAAAACCTTGTCCGACCACAGTGAATTTTTGTGGTGATCTTGTGAAGGTGGGGGAACTGAAATATTCATGTGACATTCCAGTCAACCCTAGTTACAATATATACAGAAACAAACAAACAAACTTAAATAAACTTTGATCTACCACCATCCTGGACCAGTACATCTACAGAAATAAATTTTACAACAGAGAAAATTGAGCTGGTTATAAAGCTATTCAAGACTTCTTTTTGCAATCGAAGCAACCACAGTTGAGATAGGAAGAACTATTCTGTTTCTCAAGAAAGTTGCAAGAACCTACAAATCTGGGAGTATTTCCTACACCCCTCACCTGGAGTTCCCAGAAGATACTGCGAGTGTGACGGTGATAGTAGTGCCTCAGAGGGATATATTCCACTGCACTGTGATTCTCTTGCAGGTATTTCTCCACATGTTTAAAGAACCATGGTTTGTAATAATACCCAATTCTATTCATCTAAAAAACATATGATGCAATTTAAAAAAAAATTAAAACAGAAAGAACAATAGTTTAACTTCAATAATAGGAGACTGGGCTTTTCAGTTCTTGTTGGGTGCTCCCTGTTTCTTTTTTGTCAACCCCACAGATCATTCAAAATTGATTTAAAAAACTAAATTAATTAACAACTTGCATTTATATAGAGCTTTTAACGTACAAAAACATTCGAAGGTGCTTCAAAGAAGCATAATTAGACAAAAATAATTAGAGGGTTTTAAGGAGGGCCTTAAAAGGACAGGGAGGTAGAGAAGTTTAGAAAGGGAATTCTAGAGCATAGAGCCCAGACAGCTAAAGGCACAGCTGCCAATAGTGGGGTGAAGGAAAAGGGGGGTGCACAAGAGGCCAGATTCAGAGAAACTGAGGTCTGAGGTCTGCAGGGGGGGGTTGAGCTGGAGGAGGTTACAGTGATATGAGGATAAGAATTTTAAATTAGAGACATTGAGGGGGACTGAACTAAGGCCAGCAAGGCCAGGATTGGTGCAGGATAGGATATGGGTAGCAGCGTTTTAGATGAGCTGCAGTTTACAGTGCATGGAGGATAGGGCAGGAGGGCATTGTATGAGTCAAGTCTGAAGGTCAAAGTCATTGATTTCAGTAGCAGATGGGCTGAGGCGGGGCTGAGACAAGCGATATTACTGAGGTGGACGTAGGCAGTCTTTGTGAAGGATAAGATATGGGGTTGGAAGCTTAGCTCTGGGTCGAAGAGGATGCCAAAGTTGCAAATAGTCTGGTTCAACCTGAATCAGGGAAGGGGTTGGAATCAGTGGGGAAGGTACCGTGTCTGTGGCTGGAGTGAAGATGATGGCTTTGGTCTCCCCAGTGCTTAACTGAAGGGAATCGTAGCTCATCCAATACTGGATAGTTGACAAGTGGTCTGACAGCACAGAGTTAGTGGAAAAGTAGAAATGAGTTTCGGCAGCATACATGTGGAAGCTGACTCCAAGTCTTCAGATGACGTTGCCTAGGAACAGCATGTAGATGTGGAAGAGGAGGGAGCCGAGGCTAGATCCATGGGGGACTTCAGAGGTAATGGTGTGGGGGCAGAAAGAGAAGCCATTGCTGGAGATGCTTTGGCTATGATTGAATAGGTAACAGTGGAACCAAACAAGGACAGCCCCACTGAAATGGACAATGGAGAAGAGGCATTGGGAGGAGAATTAAAACACTAAATTGATATAGTCAATGCAGTGCTGAAACACTTGGAGACAAGGATTGGAAACAGTTAAATAAACACCATAAGGAATACTTCTGCCTTCTTCAAAGTTATTAACTCATGGATTAACGGTTGCATAGGTTTAAAAGCAAAAAAAGACAGTTTCCCAATTCAGAAGAGTGTGTGGGAGAATTTGGACTTAGCTGCAGGGGAGAAAGCAGACAGGAAAACATTCACAGCACATTCTATATCTAAATAAAACTATGAGCTAGTTGGACTGTGTAGTCAACTTTCCTGGCTCCTCTTAGTCCAATTTACCTTATCTGGTTCAGCCACATCAGTCAGGACTCCTGTCATTACCACAGCCTCATCTAGTGAATACATAAGGCCCTCCACAAAATGATTTTCCTTGTTCTGTGATTCACTACTGAACGTTTCACAGATCTTCTTCAGGCCCTTCACTGGCTGGTACTGCAAACGCACATACTTCTTAGCGGGAATGATCTTGATCTCTGCAGCAACAAGAAATCCTAGAGTACCACATGACCAAGGCACAGCATAAAATAAGTCTGGATTCTCTTTCTGAGGACAAGAAAGAGAAATTATTGTTTTAGTAGAGGGGTGGGAGAAGGCCAATCTCTAAGTACATTTTCACAAGAATATGCATCCCCATTTTGTAACATATCTCCTAGGTCAACTCAAGCTTAAACCATTCCACAGTCTATCCCACTTAAATAATTTTGTTAAATATTAAGGCCCCCAAATTTCAGGGTTCAAGGAAGGCAGAAAAAATTCCTGCCAGTACTGGGAGTGGAACAAAGTTTCACTGTGACCAAAATGCCCCTTTAAAATTTTGGTACAGGTGGAGGAGGGCATGGGTACACCTTTTGCCTCCCTCCCACCAAAGAGGCACGTCTGGGGAGTTCCCGGGCTATTCTACGAAATTCAGAAAATACATGCCAACTGAAGGCCAAGGCTTTACTAGGAAAAGGAAACCAGTCCCAGACGGCATCGATTAATTAACCCACAAGGCCCACTTACTCCACTGGGAGCAGAAGACTGAGAAAATAAGAGTTTCACGTTTGGCCTTGCTGGACCTCTTCTCTGCTGTCAGAGTTGCATAGCGGCATTCCAACATCCGACCAGAGGTCAGAGGCAGATGCCACTTAAGCAACCTTACAAGTGTGATACATCCATCCCAGTCATACAAATGGCCCCATCTTCATTTAGGACAGTGTCCCACTCTGCCACACTTGCACCAGTGGAACAGGATCCAAGGATAGGGTCTGGGCCCCACAAGGGAAAGTTTTCCCTCCTAACTGGTGGGCCTCCATCCTTCCCACCAGCTGCCAACCTGATTAAGCCTGGCAGGGAAGCCACAGAGGCTTCGCCATTCAGGCCCCAGTTAAAATGCCATCGGGGTCCTGTTGACATTTTAGGATCCCGATTAGCATTTATGCATGGGGCTCCCACCCGAGTCCAGCAAGCACCTCAACTGCCTCTAAAACCAGCGATCAGCTTGAACGAAGTGGAAAATGGAGCTGCTCCATTTTAACTGCTCGCTCAGTTTCCATAGAGCGGGGAGTGTTAACAGTCCCTTCCATTCTCCAAGATCAGTTTAGCCACTCAAGCCATTGCCTAGTACAGGAAAGGCAGTTAAAAATGCCTGTAATTCAATAACCAGTGGCCTCAGAGATATTAATCGGAGTTCCTAATGTAGGAACTCCGATTAATATTAAAATGATGGAAGATTCAGTGTCAGTACCATGCAATCTGTAATGCAATATGGCCCAAAAAAGCACAACTTTGTAGCATTCATTAAAAATTAAAAATATTAAGACAGATTTACATTTGTATAGTATCTTATCACACCTTAGAAATGCCTAAAAACGTCTAAATCACTTCACATTCAATGAATTATTTTGAAGTGCAACAATCGATGTGGAAATTGCTGTCTTTGCCTCCATACAGCATGATTACACACTCAGCATTTGGGAGCTTCACTAGTTAACACAATTTGGTTTAGGTTGAGGGAGGAATGCTAGCCAGAACACCAGAAGGACTCCCTGTTCTTTGAATAGTGCCACAGGATCTTTAACATCCATGTGAACCACAGAAAAAAAGACAGACAGGAGCTTGGTTAACATCACATTCAAAGTGGAATTGTGGAAGCATGTAGAAACTTCATCGAAGACAGACCTGGGAGTGAGTGATGTTGACACTGGGTACAAGAATTGGAAAAATGCTCCAATCTTAACAGATCCTTCACCTTCAGGGCTTTTTTAAAAAAATATCAAAACAGAAGAGAATGAAAAAAAGGGAAAGTGAATGAGTTTAAAAAGCTTTACACCAATATTGAACCACCAAATCTTCCAATTGCAATAGCTTTCTACCTATACAGACTTTGGGCGAATAACCTAGAAACACTTTTATATCATATCATAAAACAAAACAACACCCCATTTCTTTTTACCTCTGTACATCTAACCAGGCTGCCATCAGCTAGGACCAGCTCATAAGCTACACAGATGTTTTGGAAAAGTCCATAGATATGAGACGAAGACTCAATACCAGTTCCCATGATAAGGCCACCTAAAAACACAGACACTTGTTCAGGTTCTCAATCTAGTGAATATTAGAGATACTTTAGATTAGTAATAAGACTGATTGAACAAATCACAATTCAGATGGAACATGTCAACTACATTGGCTAGCTAGAGAAATACATACGAATAGGAACTGGAAAATGGAGGCTGAAAAGACAATCAATTCCTTCATGCTTATTTTTTGATCACCATTAGGCTCCGCAAGGAATCCTTGGGCCTCCCCAACCCTGGTCTTGCCTTTCCCTCCCCGCGCCAGCATCTTCATTCCAAACCCCTCCCCAGCACTAACGTCATGCAGGGAACCATTCCCTTGTATCCCCAGCGTCCTTCGCAGCTCCCATCGCGATTTCTGCTCCCACACGCTGGCACCGATGTTACACCAGTTAGTTTCAGGCAGAAGACAGTGCTGCTTTATTGGAACGAGGCTCCAAACTTCTACACAATTACATTATACTGGGTATATTGCATATGCACCAAAGCAGGCAGTACAAGCTGTGCTTGTGATGAGATGACTAGCATCTCAGATCAGGACAGCAGTTACATTAATAGTCTACTGTTCCTGAGGTGACCTTGCAATGGAGACTCAACTCTAGCTGTGAAAGGTCTTCCTCTTCCTAAGATCGCCAACATAATCATTCCTTCCCACAAATTGGAAAAAAAGGCAAGGGAAAGCCAAAAAAACCCACGGCAAACATTCTTGTAACCCCAGCCCATCACTGGACAGTGCTCAGACGTATCCAGCCATAACTATGCTGGACCCCTATTTTGAGCATTCAGTTTGAATTATCTTCAAGTAGGCAAAAGTAAGCTGCTCATCCATCAGCAGACCTCAATGAAAAATGTACCTGACAACCCTACCCTTGAAAACCACAAGAACAGAGCAGTAAAGATTTCAGAGTGTCAAATTCACAGCCATTATCAGCATCCCGCAAATTACATCATCTTGACCAACTAATACATACAGCCTTTTGGGTAGAGGAAAACTACCTACCCACAGTGAGATCATCCAGCTCTGGTACCACCGGAAGAGTCCAGCCAACTGAATTCAGAAGTGCTGTCACTTGACCCATGTTTACCAATGGCTCTACACGGACAACCTACAATAGAAACATCAGTGAAATAGCATTCCCTATTTTCCTATTTATAAATACATTCAAATAAATCAGACAAAACAAATGACAGTTAAGTTACAATAGGACTTCTGTACATAATGCCTAAAAAAAGAAGGAAATGGATATTTGAATCATATACATACACCTAGTCAGCCAGCAATATTCCCTCCCTCCATTGTTGGTGGGGGTGCCTGGATTAACACTATTTCCTCTTCTAGGGACAGTGCAACATCAGACCATAAGTGCCTTATGGGCATGACAAGAACAGAATTCTATTCTTGAGCAGTGCATTGATGCCCTATCCCAATACACTATTCACCATGCAGTGTCTCACAGTTCTGTCTTACACAAGAGGCACAGAACACAATTTGCATCAGCAATGTTAAGGAGTCAATTTCTAGTGTACATGCTCATAGCTAAGACTAGACAGGTTAAAATGACCTCATGTTGCATTACAAATTTAAATATAAATTTAACTTTTGGCTCAAAACCAGAGGGCTATCAGTGCTAGGGGAATAAGAATACTTTTCTATTTTGCACATTCTGCCAGCATTAAATATTCCAGATCGGATGCAGAGTGTAAACTCCCTCTATTGTGACTAACTTCAACCTCAGAAGACCATTCCTTACTGCATTCATCAGTTTTCCCCATTTCCTAACCCGGATGGCTGCAAGTTTGTGTTGAATGTGAATTTTTGTGCTTAATAACATTTTTACTGTAGGCTTTCAATCATTACAAACTTGGTTGATAGTCCAACTCATTTCTTGTCAGACCAGAGATTAAAGGACACATTTACCCCATTTCAGGCTGCATTCAAACCCAGGTCCAGAGCTAATGGAACCGAAAGGATATGGCACATAACTGATCTGCAAATGATTGTCTTGAAACTGGTTTTTAAAATATTTAAACCCAGACGATGTTCACATTATGAGGAGAAACCAGACATTGCTCCTGATTATCAAATGCTCTGGGATCAGAGGATGTAGAAGGGGAGAGAACACCAAGGCTGATGGGAATACAGCCTTTATTTTGATTTTAAAAATAATTATTAAATGTGTTCCCCTTACTCAAGCATATTGTTATAATCTGGCAACCACTGAGGTAGGTCAGTTCTCAATTAGACCTATACTTATTAATATCAAATCTGCACTTTACACAAAAAAAAATCCAAACTAAAGCAGCTCATTTTGTTTTAATACCATTTTCATCCCTTTTGAAGTTTCCAAAATGAATATTTGCCCTAATTATTTCCCTTTCAAATCTCCCAGGAAATGTACCACATATGCCAATTTGTTTCAAATTTCTGCCAATGCCATTCTAAGCTATCTGCCTGCAGACACGCAAGGACAGTCTAAAATAACGTGTCAATTTTCTCTTTGCCCATTAGGAAACAGTGGGCTTCTACCCCATTCACTTCTCCATAGCAACTAAGCTCAGGTCAGAAACTCTGCAGTGGAAAAAGGCCGGAAAGGAGGATAAAAGTGAAACAATGTCCAAACACTCCTTCATAATGCATATTGGTGCTTTAGCACACTACCGTTAATAGTTAATGCTTACCAATTATTTTTTTCCAGGAATAATAGATAAGATAGTGAGCCTTTCATTGTGTTACTGATGGGCAAGCTGCCTAGGAGAATGGGGACAAGTGACATAGTTTGCTCAGTTATGCAACATACAAAATGGCAAAGAAGAAGCAGGAATTTTACTGAGCTTTAAAGTTTGAAAAAATTGCAAGATTGTTAGTGATAGAGTCATAACAGCACCAATTTTACCAATGTTAAGACCAACTTAAGAAATACACTCTTTAATCCAGAAAGACCAGATACGAAAAGCGCAGCCGTTTGTCAAAGATGTTCGAATGATACAAGGTCAAGTTACCTGTTGCTTGGTGTCCACCTCTAGAATGTCCATCAAATTGATCATTATATTTTTATGAGTCTTCTTATATTTGCCAACCCGAAGTGATACAGTCAGCCAGCCTGGTCGACCAGTGCACATGTATGTTTTACTTCCTTGATTTTTCCACTCACGCACCTATCAAAAAACAAAGACATCAGCATATTGCACAGCCCTCAATTCAACAAGGTGCAAGTCTTTCCCTCAAACTTAATCAGACAAAAGCTTTCAGCTAGGCACAAAGAGCTTGTTACTGTCAACTTCTTATTTGAATTTCTGCTGCTCAGAACTCAACACTGAGGAAAATCTACATTATATTTGTCTCCGATTGTTAGATTCTTGAACTCAGACTCAATAATTGTCTGAAGTTCATGGCTGAAATAGCCCTAACTGCAGCAGAATTTAAGGACTCAAGTCAGTTATCTTGGGATCAAAATTGCTAAGTTGTAGCAGAGCACCACAATCAGTTGTGATTAACGGGTGTACAAGTAACAAGTCACCAATATTTCAGAAGCAAAACTGATTTAAAGTACACCCAGCAACAACTTTTGCATCATTTGAAGTCCTAATAACCTATGACCAACAAGTACTAGAAATAGTATTTAATACTTAGTCCATGAGTTTCTGCTGTATATAAAAGTGATTTATAAAAAACAGCAGCAAAACTGTACTCTATTCAGCCATTTTAATGAATCATCTTGCACAAGGCAATTAGTTTACAGCACCACATTAGGGAAAAATGATAAATGTTCAGAAAGGCACCAAGGAGTCCAAGCAAAACTGATGTCAATGTGAGTCAAAGGGAAATCCATCCATAAAGCTGATAGGGTTAGATTAAGTAGGGAGGGAGGAGGCTCATATGGAGCATAAACACTGGCATGGACCTGTTGGGCCAAATGGCCTGTTTCTGTTCCGTACATTCTATGTAAGATGGATATGGTTGTTAGAGGCCAATCATCACAGCCCAAGGACATCACTGCAGGAGTTACTCAGGAGTCCTTGGTTCAATCATCTTTAGTTGCTTTATCAATGAACGTCCCTCCATTATAAAGGTCACGAGTGGGGCTCTTCACTAACAATGCCAAAGTATTCCGCAAAGTAACAGCAAGACCTGGACCCTATCCAAGTGGAAGGTGGCATTCACGCTACATTAAGTAAAAAAGGGTCTGAACACAAGATGAAAATGACAAAGAAAAATTTTAAGCAATGTGGGGAAAAAAAACTTAGCTAATATCATTTTTGATCATGACTTGAAAGAAAAATTAAAGAATACTTTGAGCCAAACTTGAAGCCATTTGTATAAAGTTCCTTCTGTGCCAGACACAGAAGAACAGCAGAAGGCTACAGTGGTAAAAGACAGTCCAACAATACTGCTACACTAGTCAGCACTATAAGTCTTACTAGTTCCAAAGCTTTACAGAGGAGCATAGCAAAGACACAGGGATGAAAGGCCGCTTTGAACACTGCCAAATCCTTTAAGTGGCATTAAAAGGCAAGTTGGCAAAGAACAATTTAGGGTCAGCATTCGATGATTCACATGTACCTGGTCAAAAGACATACTCCTATGTAAGAGAGGCAAAAGAATGCAAGTTGTTGATGCTGTCCAAAGTTTCCCAGACTTTCAGTTGAAAAGTCCCTCATGTTATATGCTTTCACATTGAGACACCAATGCAGAGCTGTTTTTCTGGTAACCTAAAAACCTTAATATTTCATCATAGGTTAAAACTGTCAACTACAATGCAACGATATTTACATATCCTTGGCAAAATTTTACCTTATTGATTCACTAATGTTGAGGATTTCAAACAGGTTCAAAGATTAAAGTTGGTGCATATCAACTTTGCACTTCAGCTTGAAGTTATGCAAACTGTTCCAGGCAGCTGCCCTACAGGGCAAATATACAGTTCATCTTGTTTGATCATTAGACTACAAAAGTACTGTTATATAAATTGTAATTTTCTCTGGTGGCTTCTGACCAAAGACTAATATAAGGAGATGCATTTCACAACGCAGTTCGATAACCTCTACTCAGTGATGGGTTTGAGTCTATTGCCCCACATAACAAAGGAATAATTGTCCACTGACGAATATCATTGTATCTACATAGAAACCTAAAATCCGATATTCCTCAGTGCAAGATTTCTCAAGGTAGGATACAATTCTTTTGGCAGATGTCCCACCATAACAAGAAAAATAGAGAACCAAAAGAGCATGAAGTGTGCAAATTCTACAGATAAAATGAGCGACTGTGCAAGAGATTTATTCTTGCAAGACAAGTTCAAACTGTTCTGAAATTAAATATTCTTAAAATAAAATTCAAACTCCAAGCTGGCTTAGTCTCTGATTTAAATTGTGCTGAGGATGGATAATAAATAGAGGCTGCAGCACAGGAAGGGGGTAAAGAAACAGGGAATAAAATGAACATGGTAGCCCAGCTTGGGATGCATCTCACTTAGTGGCCAACTAAAGGTATGGAAGCAGATTACCTGCCCAGGTGAGAGTCCAGGCACAGTAATAAATGGTGATAACCTTAACTTGGGAAAATGAAATCAAATTCGCCATGAACTTCACAATACACATTATAAAATACCTGGAGTGTTTCCAAAGCTCAAAAATCACATATCCCTACAAGGATGATTATAAAAAACTTAACTAAACCAGTACTTTACTTGAACTCAGTAGATTACAGCCTGGCTATCACTCCCAACTATTCATTTTTCTCCATCTCGCGGTATACTTACAACTATTTACATTTTAGTAGGGTGGTTTAACCTAGATTTAGTCTATTACCAGTGTGCTCCATGTTGCTGCATTTTATATCTGCAAACTTGACAAGTAACTGTTTTAGTTCCATGATTCCGATTATGCCTGCACTACATAAATGTACAAGACAGCCTAGCTTCATATTGTGTAATGGATGATGGATGAAACAACCAAGGACATGAAATCACCAACATCCACACAGGCCACATGCTCCAACCTCTTCTGCAGTCTCTACAGGAGGGACATGTGGCTGCAGCAGGAACACCAAGTTGCAAGAACGAGTGGAACCACTAAATCCTGGAGACAGCACAGCATGTTGAGCGAACCACACTGCCACAAGGAATGAAAAATGAGTAGCAATTCAACTGAGTAGATCTGTGAATAAATTTTCCCCAAATGCTGGGAGGTTTTATTCTTGAACAGAAAAACAAACATCTCAAAAGAAAATAACATTTAATTAACAAGATCTTGTCTTAGTTATAATTTGTAACTCAAGAAGAGTTTTTGCTTTCAATGAACATACGTACCAAATGCCATGTTTCATAATGACAAGTCACCATTTCTTGAGCTATGTTTGCTTGTTGGCATTTGCTGACCAAAAAAGCAAGGGATCGAATCTCTCTCACCACAGCCCCAAAGTCTTCCCACAGTATTACACAAATCTGTGCACGTACACAGATCAAATGGCAATATTCATGTGCTTCAAACCTTTAGGGGGAACCGCAAGATGGATAAAGGAATGGACTTGAAACCCTCGGTTAGCAGGGTGAATACTTGGTAAAAAGCAGATTTGGTTAAAAGTATGAACAGCAGATGAAGGATAATATAGTATTTTTAAAAATTCGTTCATGGGATGTGGGCGTCGCTGGCGAGGCCGGCCGGTTGAGTAGATTGGGACTCTACTCATTGGAGTTCAGAAGAATGAGGGGCGATCTTATTGAAACATATAAGAATGTGAAGGGGCTTGATCAGGTGGATGCGGTAAGGATGTTCCCAAGGAAGGGTGAAACTAGAACTAGGGGGCATAATCTTAGAATAAGGGACTGCTCTTTCAAAACTGAGATGAGGAGAAACTTCTTCACTCAGAGGGTAGTAGGTCTGTGGAATTTGCTGCCCCAGGAAGCTGTGGAAGCTACATCATTGAATAAATTTAAAACAGAAATCGACAGTTTCCTAGAAGTAAAGGGAATTAGGGGTTACGGGCAGGAAATTGGACATGAATTTAGATTTGAGTTTGGGATCAGATAAGCCATGATCTTATTGAATGGCGGAGCAGGCTCGAGGGGCTGATTGGCCTACTCCTGCTCCTACTTCTTATGTTCTTATTGCCCATCCCTAATTGCCCCTGAAAAGGTGGTGGTGAGCCGCCTTCTTGAACCGCTGCAGTCCGTGTGGTGACGGTTCTCCCACAGTGCTGTTAGGAAGGGAGTTCCAGGATTTTGACCCAGCGACGATGAAGGAACGGCGACATATTTCCAAGTCGGGATGGTGTGACTTGGAGGGGAACGTGCAGGTGGTGTTGTTCCCATGTGCCTGCTGCTCTTGTCCTTCTAGGTGGTACAGGTCGCGGGTTTGGGAGGTGCTGTCGAAGAAGCCTTGGCGAGTTGCTGCAATGCATCCTGTGGATGGTACACACTGCAGCCACTGTGCGCCGGTGGTGAAGGGAGTGAATGTTTAGGGTGGTGGATGGGGTGCCAATCAAGTGGGCTGCTTTATCTTGGATGGTGTCGAGCTTCTTTAGTGTTGTTGGAGCTGCACTCATCCAAGCAAGTGGAAAGTATTCCATCACACTCCTGACTTGTGCCTTGTGGATGGTGGAAAGGCTTTGGGGAGTCAGGAGGTGAGTCACTCGCCGCAGAATACCCAGCCTCTGACCTGCTCTTGTAGCCACAGTATTTATATGGCTGGTCCAGTTAAGTTTCTGGTCAATGGTGACCCCCAGGATGTTGATGGTGGGGAATTCGGCAATGGTAATGCCATAGAATGTCAAGGGGAGGTGGTTAGACACTCTTGTTGGAGATGGTCATTGCCTGGCACTTATCTGGCACGAATGTTACTTGCTATTTATCAGCCCAAGCCTGGATGTTGTCGAGGTCTTGCTGCATGCAGGCTCGGACTGCTTCATTACTTGAGGGGTTGCGAATGGAACTGAACACTGTGCAATCATCAGCGAACATCCCCATTTCTGACCTTATGATGGAGGGAAGGTCATTGATGAAGCAGCTGAAGATGGTTGGGCTGAGGACACTGCCCTGACGAACTCCTACAGCAATGTCCTGGGGCTGAGATGATTGGCCTCCAACAACCACTACCATCTTCCTTTGTGCTAGGTATGTCTCCAGCCACTGGAGAGTTTTCCCCTTGATTCCCATTGACTTCAATTTTACTAGGGCTCCTTGGTGCCACACTCGGTCAAATGCTGCCTTGATGTCAAGGGCAGTCACTCTCACCTCAACTCTGGAATTCAGCTCTTCTGTCCATGTTTGGACCAAGGCTGTAGTGAGGTCTGGAGCAGAGTGGCCCTGGCGGAACCCAAACTGAGCATCAGTGAGCAGGTTATTGGTGAGTAAGTGCCGCTTGATAGCACTGTCGACGACACCTTCCATCACTTTGCTGATGATTGAGAGTAGACTGATGGGGCGGTAATTGGTTGGATTGGATTTGTCCTGCTTTTTGTGGACAGGACATACCTGGGCAATTTTCCACATTGATGGGTAGATGCTAGTGTTGTAGCTGTACTGGAACAGCTGGGCTAGAGGCACAGCTAGTTCTGGAGAACAAGTCTTCAGCACTACAGCTGGGATGTTGTCGGGGCCCATAGCCTTTGCTGTATCCAGTGCACTCAGCCGTTTCTTGATATCACGTGGAGTGAATCGAAATGGCTGAAGACTGGCTTCTGTGATGGTGGGGATATCAGGAGGAGGCAGAGATGGATCATCCACTCGGCACTTCTGGCTGAAGATGGTTGCAAACGCTTCAGACTTGTCTTTTGCACTCACATGCTGGACTCCGCCATCATTGAGGATGGGGATGTTTGCAGAGCCTCCTCCTCCCGTTAGTTGTTTAATTGTTCACCACCATTCACAACTGGATGTGGCAGGACTGCAGAGCTTTGATCTGATCCGCTGGTTGTGGAATCACTTAGCTCTGTCTATAACATGTTGCTTCCGCTGTTTAGCACGCATGTAGTCCTGAGTTGTAGCTTCACCAGGTTGGCACCTCATTTTTAGGTATGCCTGGTGCTGCTCCTGGCATGCTCTTCTACACTCCTCATTGAACCAGGGTTGATCCCCTGGCTTGTTGGTAATGGTAGAATGAGGAATATGCCAGGCCATGAGGTTACAGATTGTGCTGGAATATAATTTTGCTTTATAGCAGGGAGGCAGAAAACCTTGTACAAAAAGAGCAGTTTGGGAGAGTTTAATGGGCTATAATTAGTGAGCAGTCTGAAGAACCAGCTTTTTACTGGTAAGGAAACAACAAACCCGGTAAATGAGCAAAAAGGCGAGGATCAGCACACAGAGTCCAGGACTACATCACTTCTCTAAAGATGGCCCACAGTGCCTCATGGATGTCCAGGTTTGAGCTGCGAGATCTGTTCTGAATCTATCCCATTTAGCACAGTGGTAGTGCCACACAACACGTTGGATGGTGTCCTCAGTGCGAAGACGGGACTTCATCTCCACGAGGACTGTGCGGTGGTCACACCTACCAATACTGTCATGGACAGATGCATCTGCGACAGCTAGATTGGTGAGGACGAGGTCAAGTAAGTTTTTCCCTCATGTTGGTTCGCTCACCACCTGCCGCAGGCCCAGTCTGGCAGCTATGTTGTTCAGGACTCGGCCAGTAGTGGTGCTACCGAGCCACTCTTGGTGATGGACATGCAAGTCCCCTACCCAGAGTACATTTTGTGCCCTTGCTACCCTCAGTGCTTCCTCCAAGTGGTGCTCAACATGGAGGAGGACTGATTCATCAGCTGAGGGAGGAGAGTAGGTGGTAATCAGCAGGAGGTTTCCTTGCCCATGTTTGACCTGATGCCATGAGATTTCATGGGGCCTTAATTGTTAACTTGACCAAAATCAGAGAGCATGCTGGATCTTGTTTACTGCTGAAGCTGGAGAGAGAATGAACAAGAATTCTTAATTCAGCTCTTAAGGTGATACTTTGAATTGTTATGGCTCAGGTGTGTAGGGGGTGAATTTCCTTGCCATTTTCAGCTATTAGTGGTGTACACATTTTTTATGAGCAAAGAAATTTAGGTGAAAGTTGTTTCCACCACTTGAGGATGTTAAAAAGACTTCCCCCCCAAAGTTTTCTTGGGCTTTTTGAGCATTCCTGCCATCTGCCGACCACGTCCTCTCTGGTTTCATTTGCCTATGTCAGAGGTATAGCAGCCGCAAGTTTCCTGGGTTTACACTGCTAATGCACTCTGGTTAACAGACAGCTATCTGAGGCTCAGCAGCTGCCAGAATCACCTGATCAAGGCAGAAGTGAGGAGTTAGTGAACTGAAGATTCTAGAAACTTTATAGTGATTTCTGCAGCATGGAAAGGTTTGTCAAATTTTTTAAATCTTTTGTTTACAAGACCGCCACTTGATTCTGACCGCCTCTCAGCATCAGCACACCCAAATATTTACAGAATCCTCCCCCACCCAGTCAGGAAATCTCTGGCAGGTGTGGCTTAACCTATGGGCATACCCCTCTGTCATTATCATGGAGAAAGAAGAGAAGGAGCAAAGGAGGGAGCTAAGGAGAATCAGGCTCCATTCAAGGAGAAGAATGTAACCCAGCTGGTTTTATCCACCTGTCAATCTCAGTTATGTCCCTTTTTTTTCCTATTGCCATTGTTATCTCTAATTAGTACAGCTGCTCCAAACTCCTTCTTCCTTCCCAATCCTTTCTGATTATTTTGTAATTTACTTATTAGTAGACAGCCCAGTAGATCACAATCTCTGCGCCCTGGGGCTGATTCTCACCTGCCTCTGGATGTCCCTGACCCGCTGGTCGTGTTGTTTGGGCGCACTGCACATCTTGAAGACCAGCCAAGCCCGCAGATAATAGTAGACATCGAAGACGACGGAGAGGGGCAGCAGGAAGAGACAGACGAAGACCCAGCGGTGGTTGATGATCACATACTCCACACCTTTCCTCCGGACCCAGAACAGCAGCAGAGCCACCAGCATGGCCAGGTACATCACCGGGTCCATCCCCGACGACTGCGGCTTATCCCGACAATAACACTCACACCTGCACCAAGCGATCCACCAGGTGCTACCCCCCTCCACCGACCGTTACAGACCCTTGTCCTGAGCCCCGCCCCACCAAACCGCTATTTATAGGGCGACTGGCAACCCCCCCCCCCACACACGCGTGCCCGAGCGGTGGCCCCGCCCCCCCTCGCGAGCCCGTTACTGATAGGGCGAGCGGTGGCCCCGCCCCGCCCGCGAGCCCGGTATTTATAGGGCGAGCGGTGGCCCCGCCCATTTACTGTTGGGTTTCCAGGAAGAGCCTGGTGATTCGGCGCGAGGCTGCCCAGGGCCGGGTCCCCATTTGTTGCTCGAGACGTCTAATGTAATTATCCCAGGCTCGTTCTGCAGAATTCGTCCAGTGAGATCCGTCGGGTGGATCAGGCCACCGGGAGCGCGGACGCTCCATTGGTGCAGCTGTGTACATGCTCACCCCCCCCCCCCCCCACCCCGGCCATTGATTCCCCATTGTGACGAGTGGAGCGAGAAACGCAGCTTCAAAAATCAGCAAAGGTTTCAGCATTTGCATGCAAACCTTATATCGTCTCAGGCATTCAGCAAATTACAATTCATTATATAGGACGTGATACTGTAATTTATTAAAAACACACTGCTAGGAAATCACTATTTAAAAACATATGCGTACAGGCTGCTACGTTTCAAACCTGCCCAGTCTATTATTTTCAATGAAGGTTTAAAGGATTTGTTTGAACAAAATGTAATGTTGAACGTTAGCTCAAAACCAAACATCCAGCTCCACACTTTTCAACAAATTTGCAATGCCTGATATTTTTGAAGTGTTCCATTATGTTTATTGGTGCTATTTATGCATTGGCTAAATTGACAACTTTAAACACCATAACCAGAATGAATGAAAGCAAATTATTTTACATTTAAACCACCATATTGCATGCAAGAGAATGATCTGCAAGGGACAGAGACACTTGCTAGTTGTTCAGTTTGCAGACAACCAACATTGAATGAAGAAATCTCACTGCTCACATTTGCAAACTGCACAGCTCGCAAGTATGTCCTAAAATATAAGGAGTCGTACAACACCAGGTTATAGTCCAACAGCTTTATTTGAAATCAAATAAAGCTTGTGATTTCAAATAAAGCTGTTGGACTATAACCTGGTGTTGTACGACTCCTTACATTTGTCCACCCCAGTCCATCACCGGTATCTCCACATCAGTCCTAAAATATGGTGCTGTTAATTATATGTACCAGACAATCTTAGCAAATATGCTGTTAATTATATATTCTAGATAATCTCCCACAGTGTTGCACATGGGGAGTATTTTTATTCATTCTTTGGGATGTGGACATCACCAGCAAAGCCGCAATTTTTTCCTCTTCCCTAGAGACAACCGAATGGCTATAATCCACAATCACCCCTATAGATCTGTGGCTGCTCACAGTACCTTCCAGCTTAGCAGTGCCAGCCCACAACAAGCCAGCAATTGTTAGGGTTGGAGGAGAGGTTGGAGAGGCAGACTGATGTTGCAAGCAGAATTGCAGTGCAGCAGGGATGGACAGAAGCAATGAGGCGCAACAGGCTGGAGCTCAAATGAGGAACACGACTAGGGCCACGAGTGGAGAGGGTGACCAGTAGATGCAGGCAGTAGCAGCCGGGTTCAATAGACTGGAGGTCAAGGAGGAAGCAATGTGGTACGGTAGCATAGTGGTTATGATACTGGACGAGTAATCCAGAGGCCTAGACTAATAATCCAGAGTCATGAGTTCAAATCCTACCACGGCAGCTGGGGAATTTAAATTCAATTAATTAAATAAAAATCTGGAATTAAAATACTAGTATCAGTAATGGTGGCCATGAAACTACCAGATTGTCGTAAAAACCCATCTGGTTCACTAATGTCCTTTAGGGAAGGAAACCTGCCGTCCTTACCCGGTCTGGCCTATATGTGACTCCAGACCCACAGCAACGTGGTTGATTCTTAATTGCCCTCTGAAATGGCTTAGCAAGCCACTCAGTTGTATAAATCTCACTAAAAAAAGTCATAATAAGAATAAAACCGGATGGACCACGAGGCACCGGACACGACAAAGGCAAAGTCGACCTGGCAAAGTCCTCCTCACTAACATCTGGGGACTTGTGCCAAAATTGGGAGAGCTGTCCCACAGACTAGTCAAGCAACAGCCTGACATAGCCATACTCTCAGAATCATACCTTTCAGCCAACGTCCCAGACTCTTGCATCACCATCTCTGGGTATGTCCAGTCCCACCGGCAGGACAGACGCACCAGAGGTGGCGGTAAAGTGATATACAGTCAGGAGGGAGTGGCCCTGGGAGTCCTCAACATTGACCCTGGACCCCTTGAAATCTCATGGCTTCAGGTCAAATATGGACAAGGAAACCTCCTGCTGATTACCACCATACTGCCCTCCCTCAGCTGATAAATCAGTCCTCCTC
This sequence comes from Heptranchias perlo, assembly GCF_035084215.1. NCBI lineage: Eukaryota > Metazoa > Chordata > Chondrichthyes > Hexanchiformes > Hexanchidae > Heptranchias > Heptranchias perlo. Next base: position 26,991,049 of record NC_090333.1, read on the forward strand.
CATGTTGAGCACCACTTGAATGAAGCATTGAGGGTGGGTAGCAAGGGCACAGAATTACTCTGGGTGGGGGACTTCAATGTCCATCACCAAGAGTGGCTCGGTAGCACCACTACTGACCGAGCTAGCCGAGTCCTGAAGGACATAGCTGCTAGACTGGGCCTGCGGCAGGTGGTGAGAACCAACACGAGGGAAAAACTTACTTGACCTCGTCCTCACCAATCTACCCGTCGCAAATGCATCTGTCCATGACGGTATTGGTAGGAGTGACCAGCTGCACAGTTCTCGTGGAGACAAAGTCCCGTCTTTGCACTGAGGACACCATCCAACGTGTTGTGTGGCACTACCACCGTGCTAAATGGGATAGATTCAGAACAGATCCAGCAGCTCAAAACTGGGCATCCATGAGGCGCTGTGGGCCATCAGCGGCAGCAAAATTGTATTCCAGCACAATCTGTAACCTCATGGCCCGGCATATTTCTCACTCTACCATTACCAACAAGCCAGGGGATCAACCCTGGTTCAATGAGGAGTGTAGAAGAGCATGCCAGGAGCAGCACCAGGCGTACCTAAAAATTGAGGTGCCAACCTGGTGAAACTACAACTCAGGACGACATGCATGCTAAACAGCGGAAGCAACATGCTATCGACAGAGCTAAGTGATTCCACAAACAATGGATCAGATCAAAGCTCTGCAGTCCTGCCACATCCAGTCATGAATGGTGGTGGACAATTAAACAACTAACAGGAGGAGGAGGCTCTGCTAAACATCCCCATCCTCAATAATGACGGAGTCCAGCACGTGAGTGCAAAAGACAAGTCTGAAGCGTTTGCAATCATCTTCAGCCAGAAGTGCTGAATGGACGATCCATCTCTGCCTCCTCCCGATATCCCCACCATCACAGAAGCCAGTCTTCAGCCAATTCGATTCACTCCACGTGATATCAAGAAACAGCTGAGTGCACTGGATAAAGCAAAGGCGATGGGCCCCGACAACATCCCGGCTGTAGTACTGAAGACTTGTGCTCCAGAACTAGCTGCGCCTCTAGCCAAGACTGTTCCAGTACAGCTGCAACACTGGCATTTACTCGACAATGTGGAAAATTGCCCAGGTATGTCCTGTCCACAAAAAGCAGGACAAATCCAATCCGGCCAATTATCGCCCCATCAGTCTACTCTCAATCATCAGCAAAGTGATGGAAGGTGTCATCGACAGCGCTATCAAGCAGCACTTACTCACCAATAACCTGCTCACCGATGCTCAGTTTGGGTTCCGCCAGGACCACTCGGCTCCAGACCTCATTACAGCCTTGGTCCAAACATGGACAAAAGAGCTGAATTCCAGAGGTGAGGTGAGAGTGACTGCCCTTGACATCAAGTCAGCATTTGACCGAGTGTGGCACCAAGGAGCCCTAGTAAAATTGAAGTCAATGGGAATCAGGGGGAAAACCCTCCAGTGGCTGGAGTCATACCTAGCACAAAGGAAGATGGTAGTGGTTGTTGGAGGCCAATCATCTCAGCCCCAGGGCATTGCAGCAGGAGTTCCTCAGGGCAGTGTCCTCGGCCCAACCATCTTCAGCTGCTTCATCAATGACCTTCCCTCCATCATAAGGTCAGAAATGGGGATGTTCGCTGATGATTGCACAGTGTTCAGCTCCATTCACAACCCCTCAAATAATGAAGCAGTCCGAGCCCGCATGCAGCAAGACCTGGACAACATCCAGGCTTGGGCTGATAAGTGGCAAGTAACATTCGCGCCAGACAAGTGCCAGGCAATGACCATCTCCAACAAGAGAGAGTCTAACCACCTCCCCTTGACATTCAACGACATCACCATCACCGAATCCCCCACCATCAACATCCTGGGGGTCACCATTGACCAGAAACTTAACTGGACCAGCCATATAAATACTGTGGCTACAAGAGCAGGTCAGAGGCTGGGTATTCTGCAGCGAGTGACTCACCTCCTGACTCTCCAAAGCCTTTCCACCATCTACAGGGCACAAGTTAGGAGTGTGATGGAATACTCTCCACTTGCCTGGATAAGTGCAGCTCCAACAACACTCAAGAAGCTCGACACCATCCAAGATAAAGCAGCCCGCTTGATTGGCACCCCATCCACCACCCTAAACATTCACTCCCTTCACCACCGGCACACAGTGGCTGCAGTGTGTACCATCCACAGGATGCACTGCAGCAACTCACCAAGGCTTCTTCGACATCACCTCCCAAATCCGCGACCTCTACCACCTAGAAGGACTTCGAGACACACGACAAAGCAAAATCGTCGAGCAGAAATTGATAGCCAAGTTCCGCACCCATGAGGACGGCCTCAACCGGGATCTTGGGTTCATGTCACGCTACACGTTACCCCACCAGCGAACAAAAGCTATCTGTTTTTAATATAATGGGTCATTTGCTGGCTTTCTCTGTCTTCCGGATGTTTCGGCCTCTCTCTCTCTCTGTTTTTTTTCCTGTTTGTTTTTTTGTTGAATGTGTATTTGGGGGTTCTGTAGGTGACACCTCTCTGTCTTAACACGGTGATTGCCTTGGCAACGGGCAGTTGCAGGGGCAGTCTGTAAACACCATGTATTGTTCTGTGATGTATAAATGCGTAGGCTTCAAGGAGCTCCTGACATTTACCTGAGGAAGGAGGAAGCCTCCGAAAGCTTGTAGATTTCAAATAAAAATCGTTGGACTATAACTTGGTGTTGTAAAATTGTTTACAACCTAGAAGGACAAGAGCAGAAAGCACATGGGAACAACACCACCTGCACGTTCCCCTCCAAGTCACACACCATCCCGACTTGGAAATATATCGCCGTTCCTTCATCGTCGCTTGGTCAAAATCCTGGAACTCCCTTCCTAACAGCACTATGGGAGAACCTTCACCACACGGACTGCAGCGGTTCAAGAAGGCGGCTCACCACCACCTTTTCAAGGGCAATTAGGGATGGACAATAAATGCTGGCCTTGCCAGTGAGAAAAGACCAGAGATTTCTTTTACAGGAAGATTACCTGGAAGGAGAAAACATTTTTATAACTTAACGATAAAAATATAAATGATGTATTAAATTTGATATGTGGGGCACCCATTTTACTGAAAACTTATTAAAATTACTTGCAATACCTATAACCTCTGTAACCTCCTCTAGCCCTACAACCCTCCAAGATCTCTGCACTTCCCCAATTCTTGCCTTTTGTACATCTCTGATTTTCTTTGCTCCACCAATGGTAGCCGTGCCTTCAGCTGCCTCGGCCCTAAGCTCAGGAATTTCCTCCCTAAACCTCTCCTCCTCTCTACCTCTCTTGCCATCTATCTCTCCTCCTTTAAGCTGCTCCTTAAACCTACCTCTTTGAGAAAGCTTTTGGTCATCTGTCCTAATATCTCTTTATGTGTCTCGGTGTCAAATAATTGTTTGATAATCGCTTTTGTGAAGTGCCTTGGGGCGTTTTGCTACGTTAAAGGTGCCATATAAATGCAAGTTGTAGGCCTAAATATTTAGATTAACTTGGGAGACACAAAAGATAAAAACATGTCAAAACAGGAGAGGACTCTTCCCAATGATGGCAGTCCCCAGAGCCCAACAGCAATGGACAAGTAAACCTGTCGTACTGAAAGGGTTAAAATGCAATGTTGAAAGCGAAACAATTTTTTCAATGAGACTGAACTAATATAATTTCTAAACTTGGAACTATGTCAAAAATTATTCTTCATCATTCATTTTTCTAAACAATGTGTTTCTGTATTATGGAGAAATCTAACCTCAAATGTACATTTTTTAACCCCTCCATGGGATGTAATTGCTTCTTCATCCTGTAATGCACTGTGAGTAGGATGACACCGCTGTGGGCAGACTGCATCTTTACTGAGCTATCCTTATAACTTTGGATCATAAATATAAGATTTTTTTAATAAGTCAACATACCAGAAGAGGTAATAATTTCTCAAGGAGGGCAATGTGCAAAAAAAAATCCTTCAAATGAAATAACAAAACAATTTGCAGCAGAATCTTGCAACCAGTATAATATATTTTACACAACGCTGATTGACTTTTAATAATAAAATAACATGGAATAATAGTGGATTAATGTCCAATGGTTTACAATATCTTCTTTATTTTAAACAATTTTACAACACCAAGTTATAGTCCAGCAATTTTATTTTAAATTCACAAGCTTTCGGAGGCTTCCTCCTTCGTCAGGTGAACGATGTGAAAGAACCCATTTATTTTAGGAATAAATGGGTTCTTTATAAATGCATCTGATGCCTGTTGTATCTTGTTGTCTCTGTTTTCCAACACCTGTTTCTTATTTTCAAGTAGAATGGTGTATAATCCATGGGGAAAAGCTACACAGTTTTCTATATCCATCAGCGATCTTTAATTTTGTGAATATTCTGGACCATTTCCCTGCACTGTGCTTTGTATTTTGGTAATAATGTCGTCTATCTGGCAATAATGATGGACCGTGGCTTTTTCCATTAATATTACAAAACATTGTACCTTCTTCTGAAGACACAAATTAAAAGACTAAACAATATGTTGCATTGTGGCTTTTTTTTCATTCTCATTTGGTTTAGGGAACATCCCTAAAGATCCATTCTTAAGTCTTACTGTTGGAATTTCCACCTCCTGCTCAATTTCTGCCATGATTCCAATCCCAAATCGGAGGGCAGGGTCATTGACACATTAGGGACGGGTGCCCACGCCAGCAGCGTGGGCACCCGTCCCTGGGGTGCCCACTATGTTGACCTGGTGGGATGTCAGAACGATTCCTTGCCACTTCGTCAGGGGAAGAACAGGCTAGTCTGGCCAAAGACCTCAGTAGCACCATTTCTTCTTGGCTGCTGCTGTAGGCTCATATTTGAATGGGAATCGATTCCCCCTGGGATCGATTGCCACTTGAATACCGCATATTGGGGCTCACATACAACCCTGTTTGGCACATACGCCTGTTTCCTGCAGGCATACATATTGCTAGCCATGCCAAAGGTGTTCGTAGTGGAATCTCCAGGGGAGCCAATTTAAAATTCTCATCCTTGTGTTCAAATCCTTTCAAGGCCTTGCCCCTCCCTAAATCTGTAATCTCCTTCAGCCTTATAAACCTCCGAGATTTCCGCCTTCCTCCAACTCTGGTCAGACGATTGGTGACCGTGTGTTCAGCCAACTAGGTCCTAAGATCTGGAATTCCCTCCCTAAACCTCTTTGAACCTCCACCTCTCTATCCTTCTTTAAGGCCCGTCCTTAACCTACCTCATTGACCAAGCTTTTAATTACCCCTCCTAATATTGCCTTCTTTGGCTTGGTGTCAATTTCTACAGGATTAGGTTTCTGTGAAGCGCCTTGAGATGTTTTCCTACGTTATAAATGCAAATGGAGGGGGGGTGAGGGTGGAAGAAGTGCCCAACTCCCCATCAGAAGTTACTGTGGGACTGAGGGAGGGCGGAGACAGGTTCCGCACCAATTTACAGCCCTCTGCTCCTGCAACAATTTACAGCCCTCTGCTCCTGCAACAATTTACAGCCCTCTGCTCCTGCAACGTTTGGTTTCTGCCCCAAAAAGGAATGGACATTCTCAGCTAAAATGCCTAATTTTGGAAAAGTGAGCCTTTGCCTCAATATAATTGGATTCTGAAACTAGAAATCCATTTAGAATCCAACCTTGGCTTTGTGGAGTCAAAGTCCAGAAAATAGCGATACCGAAATTTGCTGAGTTTAGTATACGCCTTGTAAATATAATAATTTATGTGCTTGTGGCAGACCAGCAATATTTCATCAACCTTTATGTTTATATATATGACAGATTATTCAATTTCAATATCACTCATCTTTTCTGTGGCATCCAATTGAATGTCATCTGTCCATTGGGTTCATGCACACGTGACTAAATGTTACACTGACTTTGATATTTCTTTTTAAACGGCTCCTAAGTTATCACGTTTCCTACTCTGATCTACTGTTCATCCCATTTCCCCGTCCTCTCCATCGTCAGTAGCAGAGTCATCTGCCACCCTAGTAACATTGTAATACTTGGACAGGAGAAGACTATTGATCCATTTACCTCCTCTTCCAAATCTCCCATTGGGTCCCTGACTGTGATTCTAGAAGTGACAGCCCTGAATTCTATTTACTAACAGGAATTCATCTGGTCCTTTACAAAAACCTGCCATGGTTTTCTGTTGCACCACCCCCACTGGTAATCTGCCCCATAACTCTACCACCTTCTTACTAGGAAAATATTGTCACTTGAATACCACAATTTTAAATTGTCCCCTCCAGTCCTCAAACCCTGTACCTGAGAGAGGAATGTTTCCTGAATCCAAATTCTCCATATTTGGGTAAATATTAAAGACCTCAATCAAGTCCCTCATCAACCTTTTTCTCTCCAAAGAATAAAATCTCAGGATAGCCTATCTGTCCTCATAACTCAGCCCTTTAAGTTCAGGAATCAGCACAGAGCCCTCATCTGGACTCCCTCAATATTTTCACATCTTCCATGTAATGGGGGTCACCATTGACCAGAAACTTAACTGGACCAGCCATATAAATACTGTGGCTACAAGAGCAGGTCAGAGGCTGGGTATTCTGCGGCGAGTGACTCACCTCCTGACTCCCCAAAGCCTTTCCACCATCTACAAGGCACAAGTCAGGAGTGTGATGGAATACTCTCCACTTGCTTGGATGAGTGCAGCTCCAACAACACTCAACAAGCTCGACAACATCCAAGATAAAGCAGCCCGCTTGATTGGCACCCCATCCACCACCCTAAACATTCACTCCCTTCACCACCGGCGCACAGTGGCTGCAGTGTGTGTACCATCCACAGGATGCACTGCAGCAACTCGCCAAGGCTTCTTTGACAGCACCTCCCAAACCCGCGACCTCTACCACCTGGAAGGACAAGAGCAGCAGGCACATGGGAACAACACGACCTGCACGTTCCCCTCCAAGTCACACACCATCCCGACTTGGAAATATATCACCATTCCTTCATTGTCGCTGGGTCAAAATCCTGGAACTCCCTTCCTGACAGCACTGTGGGAGAACTGTCACCACGCGGACTGCAGCGGTTCAAGAAGGCGGCTCACCACCACCTTCTCAAGGGCAATTAGGGATGGGCAATAAATGCCAGCCTCGCCAGCGATGCCCACATCCCATGAACGAATAAAAAAAAATAAAGAAGGTCAAAATTGAACATAGTGCTCCAGATGTGGACTCATCCAAGTCAGATACAACTCCAATAGCACTTCCTTTGATTTATAAGTCCGCCTAGCTACTCCTAGCTATATATCACAACATTTTATTTGTTTTCTCGACTGTGAAAACTGAACCGATTGTTTTAATGGCCTATCCACCAAAATCCCCAAATTTATTTCATGCTCTGTTATCCCAAGCATGTTATCATTATATCAGTACTCTGCATTCTTGCTCCTAACCAATCTCATAACTTTACCATCCACTTAACTCTGGAGCTCTCTCCCTTAACCGCTTGATTTTGCAATGTCTCCCTCCTCCTTCAAAAGCCATATCAAAACTTACCCTTTTGACAATGTTTTTCAGTCACCTCCTTAACTTCTCTCCTACTTCCTGCTCAGTGTTACTGCTCCTCGTGCAAAGTACACTTGGGCAATTTGATAATTGAAAGATGCTATGTAAGTGTGTTCTGCCAAGTGTTGCGAGACAAAGTGTAATGCTTTATGTTCATGGACATATTTAGTAGACAAATCTAAGGAGTGTTGTAGCTTTTAACTAAATCTGTGTCACCCAGTCATCCATAATTCTATTTGCGCCTCACTGCAAATTATTGTAGCTTAATAAACCAAGCTAAAAACATACTGCAATTTTTAGGCTGTACTGAATTTGATAGTTAAAATATAGTTGTGAAGGGTCATTGGCCTAGAAATTGGTTTGCGCCGGCCTGCCAGTATGAATTGTCTACAGGAAACCATCCCTGCGTTGGAACAGGTTGGCACGACGCACACCCGATATTGGGCCTTGGGTCTCTTTCATGAGACCAGCGAGCTGCAGACACCTTCTGGGTGTCCCCTGCCAGCTCGCCGGCAAAGAGGATTTCAATTTCAAGCTGCTGCGTCGCCAGGGAGGGGCATGACCGTAAGAATCATAGAATTTTACAGCACTGAAGGAGGCCATTCGGCCCATCGTGCCTGTGCCGGCTCTTTGAAAGAATTGACAAATTTAGCCCCACACCCCAGCTTTCTCCTTATAACTCTGCAAATTAATCCTCCTCAAGTACATGTTTGAAAGTTCCTATGAAATCTGCTTCCACCACCCTTTCAGGTAGTGGGTTCCAGATCTTAACAACCCTTTGTGTGAAAAAAATTCTCCTCAATTCCCCTCTAGTTTTTTTACCAATTATTTAAAATCTATGACCTCTGGCTACTGACCCACTTGCCAGAGGAAACAGTTATCTTAGGATTTGTCACTCGGATTTCAGTAAAGCCTAATGGTGGGCATGTGAAGTTTACATATTATGTCCACATTAAACATGAAAATATCAAGTGTTACAATAATAGATTTTGAGAGGGAAAAGCAATCGGGAGGGAGGGGGCTGATCGGGAGGGAAGGAGGCAGACGGTTGGGGGTCGGCAACGGTCTTCGGCACTGCAATGGAGCTGTGAGGAGCACTCCTGTCTCCACATTCAGGAGAGTATGTTGGTTAGACGGCATGTAGACCCCGGTTTCCCATTCAGGGTTGCCCAATTTTGCATTGGGAGCCTCAAACAGGTGTGAGGCCCCTTCTTTGCATATGCAAAGGGCCTAATACTTGTTTCAGGTGCAGACCCTGATCACTTCTTTTTCTGCCTTCACCAATATGACGAATGGCGCCCCGCCCGCCATATTGGATGCTTAGGCGCCCGTTTTGCGCTTGAAAAATGGGCGTGGTACCATTGAATTTCTAGGCTAATGTCTTTAAAATATTTTTGACAAACCAGTTTTTTGTTTGGTGAACCAGAAGAGACAGAAAAGTCACCCACCATTTTCATTACGATGATATCATCCAGATGCATTTTAGTAAGGTTACGTGATCTTATTGTGTATTTCTAAACAAAAAGAAGATTTGCCACTTTTTCATGATGGCAGTACCCATTAAAATTCAGCAAAATATTAATTACTATCATTTAACTTTTGTATTTAATCTGCATGTTAAGCTTTTATGAGCAAGCAAAATTAAGCAGATTTACAGTTTAGATTAGAGCAATACACCGGGATACTTTGTTTTCACCGGTTGGCTTATTTATTTTTTCACCATGGTCCCTTACAATCCAACCCTTTAGTGCAGCCGTTGAATCTTCTTACCATCAGATAGCACAGGTATATTGAGAGATGTTCAAAGATATCCATAAGTACGTTACCTGCTCAACTGAGACAAAGCGAAAGGCAAGTTTAAGGAGTTTGAGTGAGAGACTGTGGCTTAGTTTTGTGAATTATTAAGGCTGCACTTATCTGTTAGTGTACTGGTAAACACTGAGTAATCAAGATTGTTCAGTTATCACCATACACCAGTCGAACTGAGGTAGCAGTCCGGTACAGACTTAAGCTGATCGTTCAGGCTGAATGTTAGATCAGAACAGGTTCGAGCTGTTCTTGGGACAAAGGTGTTTTCCATCTGCTGCTGTCACCATTTGAGTCGTAGGGACGGTACAAAACAGGTGTATCCTCCTGGACCCCTCTAGTTTTCAAATGTTGGTGAGTAGTTTCAACCTAGTCGAAATAAGTCGATTCATCTTATTCTTAATTTCCTCCCAGTGTTGCTCTGATACTAGCTGCTAGGAGCTGCAGCTGGTTAAGGCCTTGTATGACGATTGTCCACCTACCTTTTCAGGGAAAATATCTGATCTTAGGAATGCGATATGGGGATGGGGGAGTAGTGTTGTGGGGTGGTAGCACTTCCTACAGTGCCATGTCAATCCACTGCGGTGCAGCATCGCACTGCTTGATGTGCCCTCATCTTTTAATTCCTTAGGAATGGATTGACAAACAGAGAAATCAATAAAGGAAAGGGTGCACATTCAGATATTAGAGAGATTAAAACACAGATACAGGGAAGCTGAAAAATAGAGCATTCTAATTAAATAATGCAAGTTCTTTTTTATTTTCATGTGTCTGTGGGGTAGAATCATACACAGAATCATAACATAGGCATCCAATCCTATTCTGTTTGTAACACCTGAGATACATGTTACATTTAAACAAAATAGGTGGCCTTCTGGTATGTCACAAATCATTGCAGCACAGAATAGTAATTGGCAGAATTGTGCCCAGGATCCCTTATACTATGAAGTAAAAATCATGGCTGGGCCATCTTGGGAGGCACCATATGAACATGAGACACTTCCCAAGAAGGAGGGAAGAAAAAGTGAAGGAAAAGCCAATGTGGGTCGATTTCTCACATCTTCCAGCAGTTGGATCAAAGCAGCATTAACAGTCATCTGGGATCAGGTTTCCTGTTTGTCCTTTTGGCTCCAAAATGCAACATAGTATGAGAGGATGAGGCAGTGGTTGGGAAATACAATATATAATCCTTCAAGAGGGAGCTGAACTGGTTCTTGGCTGGGGCAGAGATCGCGTCATATAGAAGTGGTAAGTGGATTAAAAGTTAATGTACGCATGTTCATTGTGATCTCCTGGACTTTTTTCGATTGCGTGAGGGGTTTGGAGAGGAATTTCCCAGTTTTGTTTCCTCTTATTGCCCTGGATTTTTTTCTGTTTTTTTTGCCTCTCCCAGCAGATTATATGGCTGCGGGTGGGAGGGGTAGAAAGCGACGAGTCGTGATGCTCCAGGAATCATTAGTATGGGGCAGGCTTGATAGACCAGCTGGTCATTTCCTGCCCCATACTAATGAATCATAGAATGATACAGCACAGAAGGAGGTCATTCGGCCCATCGTGCCTGTGTCAGCTCTTTGAAAGAGCTGTCCAATTAGTCCCACGCCCCCGCTTTTTCCCCTTAGCCCTGCAAATTTTTCCCTTTCAAGTATTTATTCAATTCCCTTTCAAAAGTTATTATTGAATCTGTTTCCACCACCCTTTCAGGCAGTGCATTCCAGATCATAACAACTCGCTGCGTAAAAAAAAACTTTCCTCACGTTCTTCTGGTTTTCTCTGGTTCTTTTGCCAATTACCTTAAACCTGTGCCCTCTGGTTACCGATCCTTCAGACACTGGAAACAGTTTCTCCTTATTTGCTCTATCAAAACCCTTCATGATTTTGAACACCTCTATCAAATCTCCCCTTAACCTTTTCTGATCTAAGGAGAACAACCCCAGATTCTCCAGTCTCTCCACATAACTGAAATCTTTCATCCCTGGTACAATTCTAGTAAATCTCCTCTATACTCTCTCCAAGGCCCTGACATCCTTCCTAAAGTGTGGTGCCCAGAATTGGACACAATACTCCAGCTGGGGTCTAACCAGTGTTTTATAAAGATTTAGCATAACTTCCTTGCTTTATACTCTATGCTTCCACTTATGAAGCCAAGAATCTCGTATGCCTCTTTAACATCTTTCTCAAATTGTCCTGCCACCTTCAAAGACTTGTGTACATACACGTCCAGGTTTCCACAATCCCATTAAAATTGTACCATTTAGTTTATATTGCCTCTCCTCATTCTTCCTACCAAAATGCATCACTTCACACTTCTCTACGTTAAATTTCATCTGCCATGTGTATGCCCATTTCACCAGTCTGTCTATGTCCTCCTGACGTCCGTTACTATCCTTTACATTGTTTACTACATTTCTGAGTTTCGTGTCATCTGCAAACTTTGAAACAATGCCCTGTATACCCAAGTCCAGGTCATTAATATATATCAAAAGGAGCAGTGGTCTCAATTGTTAGAATTTGCTTTGTGTCCCATCAAAGTTAATCACATCTCAATGTGATTATCAGATAAGGATATGTGTTAATATCTGAGGTTAGCTGGAACAATGGAGGCCAGCCAGTCATCACATTATCTATCTGGGATGCCCAGGGCATTTCCTGTCCCTTTGTATTGCCAGACAGGAGACATCAGGTTAAACTGATTAGCAATTAAACTATCAACATGGCCATTATGTCGGGGTCTGGAGGAACCTCACTTCAATATACATTCTGGGCATCATGTGAGATGACTCACATTAAAGGGGAAGGTTCTGGACATGGAAGGAGAAGATATAAGGACAAGCAGCAGGCTTTTTGGTTAGTTAAGTGGACAGGACGATCGGAAGTCCAACCTACAGAAGCCAGGTCGGATCACCTTGGGTCTGCAGGAAACCAGGTTGTATGAGTTTATTGTATAACCGTAATAGTTATTATACTATTGGTGTCTGAGTAATAAACTTGCATTTGGACAATACACTCGAGCCTGAACCACGAGGAATCGTTTAATTAAATTTAAGACGTTTCCTTACACCAACACTGACCCCTGGGACTCACCACTGCACATTCCCCTCTAGTCTGAAAAACAAGCATTTACCAGTACTCTCTGCTTTCTTTCCCTTAGCCAATTTAGTCTCCAAGCAGCCATTGTCCCTTTAATCCCATGGGCTTCAATTTTGCTAATAAATCTATTATGTGGTGCTTTGTCAAACGCCTTTTGAAAGTCCATATACACATGAGCCACTCTACCCTCATCAACCCTCTCCATTTCTTTATCAAAGAACTCAATCAAGTTAGTCAAACATGATTTGCCTTTAACAAATCTGTGCTGGCTTTCATTTATTAGCCCATACTTTTCCAAGTGCCAATTCATTTTGTCCCGAATTAATGTCTCTAAAAGTTTCCCCACCACTGATGTTAGGCTGACTGGCCTGTAATTGCCGAGTTTATCGCTTTCCCCTTTTTTGAACAGGGGTGTAACATTTGCAATCTTCCAGTCCTCTGGCACCACTTCCATATCTAAGGAGGATTGGAAGATTGTGGCCAGAGCCTCTGCAATTTCCACCTCAATTTCCACTTACAAGAACAACAACTTGCATTTGTATAGTTCCTTTAATGTAGTAAAATGTCCCAAGGCGCTTCACAAGAGCGATTATCAAACAAAATTTGATACCAAGTCATTTAAGGAGATATTAGGACAGGTGACCAAAAGCTTGGTCAAAGAGGTAGGTTTTAAGGAGTGACTTAAAGGAGGAGAGAGCGGTATAGAGGCGGAGAGATTTAGGGAGAGAATTCCAGAGCTTAGGATGTAGGCAGCTGAAAGCACAGCTGCCAATGGTGGAGCGATTAAAATTGGGGATGCGCAAGAGGCAAGAATTGGAGGGGCACAGAGAGCTCGGAGACTTGTAGGGCTGGAGGAGGTTACAGAGATAGGGAGGGACAAGGCCATGGAGGGATTTGAACACAAGGATGAGAATTTTGAAATCGAGGCGTTCCCGGACCAGGAGCCAATGTAGGTCAATGAGCACCGGGGTGATGGGTAAATGGGACTTGGTGCGAGTTAGGATATGGGCAGCAGAGTTTTGGATGAGTTCAAATGTATGGAGGGTGGAAGATGGGAGGCCGGCCAACCCAGGATGCATCTCATCTGGGTGGGGTGATTTTTCTACTTTGAGTGCTGCCAACCTTTTAAGTACCCCCTCTTTATCCATTTTTATTCTATCCAATTTCTCTACTACCTCCTCCTTTACTGTGACATGTTCGTATAAAGCTAAAAGAGGAAAATTTAAAAATAACATTGGAGAGCATGATACACCAGTTAACTCAACTAAAGATTTAATTTGTAGTGAAGATAGAATTCCCAACCAGGAAGTATTGCATGGCCCACCCAAATTAAGCCATTGTGACTGCCCAATATCAATGAATATACTGTACTTCATGCTGTCATTTTTAATTTCCTGTCATTGTGGAAACTGAAGAGCAAGTGAATCTGTGGCTGAAGGCAAAGGAGGTCTTTAAAAATAAATTATGTTGTTTTTCACTTATGCTACCTATGACCTATTAACAGTCAAATCTCTGATAGTTTGGTCAGTTAGTGATTCATCTATATTACCCCTGGTAATTTTGTAAGAGGGTGGGCAGTGGTTTTATAGTAATCATATGTCTATCTGATCTACAGAATGTCCACTTCCACTGAGGTACAAATTATCACCATTTTGAATTGGTTCTGTAGCCTCATGAAAGCACTGTCCTTAATAAAAATTGTTTGGCAAACTGTTGTCCTGCGTTCTGATAACATAATTCATGTTGAAATTCATCATTGCATTGTTAAGCCAACATTACAATGAAAATAACACATGGTTGTTCACGTTCCCCCATGACGAAGGTAATACCTCTCTATTGAACATCGGATCTGGCACAGAAATAAACTAAGTTTGGAATGTTTAAAACAATTGAATTTTCACAACTCATATGGATAAGTGGGGGATAATACATAGTTGGAGTGTGCTACACACATGATAACAAAGTTTGTTATATGTAAAAGAACAGATAGCTGTGATAATAGAACACTCCACTAATACATACAGTAGCAGTACTGAATTTTTAGAAGTGCAGTAATGCACTGCACCACAAGTCATAACAACTGTCCTGCGGGACTCTCTTATTCCCTCTTGCTTGAATAACATTTGGCTGCTACTCAGCACTTCAGGGGCCCAGCACATCAGGGTAATGAGCAGTGTCTTACCCCTCTGTAATGTAATACATAAAATAGACCATCTAGCAACTTTGATGTTTTTTAACTGAGAGCTTTAGAACACAAAAACAACTTGCATTTATATAGCACCTTTAATATAGTTAAAAAGTCCCAAGACGCTTCATTGGAGTGGTATCAGAAAAAATTTGACACTGTTATCAGAAATAAATTGAGAATTTAATCAGTTATTAAGGATGATTGGGTAACTTGCAAGTGATGAAAGCATCAATGATTTGACAAGGTTGAATAAATGCTGTATTCCCTGGTTCACTATTGAGAATACATAGACATAAATTGATTATAACTTTATTCTAACTATTCTGACGATTAAAAGCTCGGAAGATGATGTAAGAGTCTTCAACAGCCCACATAATCAGATTCTCATTAATATCCAGAAGGGAGTGACTGTCATCTTGAAAATGTTCCTCAATGAGATGAAGAATTAGATTCACTGGTTTGCCTACGGTGAAGATAGAGATTGGTGCTGCTGCAAATCTCAAGCTGGGATGGGATTGTAGCTTAATGGTGTGTGCAAGTTATTTTTCTCCCCACTTGTTTCCCTGAAAATTCTCCTTAATAGACATTCCCTGATCAAGAGCACTGGATGGAAGCCTGCTTTGATATCTCTGCCAACTTCCTTTTATAACCATCTATTAGAAAGTGGACAAAAGTAGCTTAGGGCACTTGAACCTCTGATTATCCCTCCCTCCTTCCCTACCTGTGAGGAAATATCTTATCTCCCACCAGCGCTTCTGTGCAACAACACGGTTGAGATTTTAAAAATCCCAATATAAGAAATCATTGGTGCAGACTTGTATTCTGTAACTCCATGACATATTTCAGAGCACTGCAACACTGTGCTGCCTCTAAAACTAAAACCTCATCCTAACTTATTTACTTAGTGGTGGAACATATTTTATTTGAGCTGCAATATTTCCTAGTAGTTAACATTCTCAAAGGGATTTTCAAAATCATGGCTGTGACAGTGGTATAAATTTCCAGTGCAGCATTTGGGGACTTTATTAAATTATCTCATGTAAAAAGAATAAATTCCATATTCTATGTATCATGAAAACAGAGAAAGTTATTCCAAACTTTTTTTTTTACAGAGCCTCGTCTGTTGTAATGATTATTGTCCAGATATTGTGGCAAAACTGTGCAACTGGAACGACGAGTGAAGGGCACAATTAAATTCTTGCACAACACCAGCTTTCACATTCAATTTCCTTTTACTGTTGTATTATACACAAAAGGAAACCGTCACATGTTTAACATAACAATATGGGTACATATTTATACCAATAACATGCCAGCAATGTGCTCCCCAATGACTTTGGGTAAGGCCATGCTATTTTCCTCAACTGTTCTTTCTTTGCCTTCATGTTTTAATTCTATTTTCTTTGTGGCTTTCACTCACTTTTTCCTTCCAATTTTCTTTTCTTTCATTTATCCTTTGAGGCATTTCCTCTACCCCTCATTATTTCTTTTTGACTTACCCTTCCTTTTCTTCATGCTTCTGCTTTCTCTTCTTTTTTTTAAACCATAATTTTCCATCTCTGTTCATGATTTGTATTAAACCTCCCATGATATAAGATGGTGCAATGGAAAAGAAAATCGGGCAGAGTGTAAACCGGGCGGTCAATTTGTTATCACTCACTTTGCGTCATCGTCCAAGGTGAATTTGACCCTCCCCCAGATTTCTCTGGCAATCAAAACTCTTCTTTGTTGGGTGTGTGTTGACAGTTAATGTTGCAAGGTTCTCTATGAGCTTGACAGTGGAGAAGTGTTGGAGGAGGATTGTGTGGTTGACAGTGTCAAAGGCTGTGGGATTGGCAGCCTCCTTCCAGACTTTCTGGCTGCTGTTGGAGAATGCTCTCAGGGTCAGCAGCAGTCAATGGAAGGGGTAGACAGAATTAGGGGTATGGATGGTAGGACAATTGGAGCTTTCGAGACTGAGATCGATAGATTTTTGTTAGGTAAGGGCATCAAGGGATATGGAAAGCCGGGTAAATGGAGTTGAGGTACAGAGCAGCAATGATCTAATTGAATGGCAGAGCAGGCTCGAAGGGCTGAATGGCCTACTTCTGTCCCCAGTGTTCATATATTCCTATGTCTATGCTCCCTTGAAGCTGCTTAAAGTCCTCTTCACAGTTAACCATGCTCCCTATTGTTGTGTTATCTGCAAATTTTGATATTGTGCCCCTGTACACAAATCAAGGTTATTTACATATATTGAGAAGAGCAAATGTCCCAACACTGACCCCTCAGGGACACCACTGTTACATCGCTCCAGTCCTGGGCAGTCTCAATCCAATTCCTAGTCGTCATGGTTCCACCACACAAAACTGTCATTTAATTGGCAATCTCAAATAGAGAGATATCACAATTGCTTTACACTGACATTACAATTAGTGCATCAATGCACCCTAATAGTGCTTATCTGACTTGGGAATGCTTGATACTGACACTGGGCAACTAAAATGTAATTTCTCAACAGTAAAATCTTATACCTCAAGACATGGGATTTCCAATAAGGCAAGAGGGAGATGAAAGTGCTCTAAGTACCACTGTGTGTTGACCTAAATGCGTTAAGTGTGAGCTAAGTAATCTGAATGGCCTTTTCTCATTTCTATCTTTTTATGTTTTAAAGTCACTTCTAATAGTTTTATAAAAATGAATCTGATTATGAGATTAACATTTGCTATCTCTTCATCAAGTCTGGGTTTATTACTGATTAATCTCCCTCTGTTTGCAGTAATGACTATGGGCCTTGGCCATGAATTATCCAACAAACTGATCCAGAACCTTCAAGGATATTCATTCCCTGCATTCCCTTCAATTTGACTTTGAACTTTGTAAACGACATAAATGGCATATACCCGCATGCACAATAGAGTCACAATAGGAGGGGCAGTGCTTCTTATATCCGGTGCCATTTGTTTTGCCTGGTGGAGCGATGAACAACCAGAACCTACTAAAAGTCCAGCAACCTCATCCAATGAAGAAGTGGTGGCAGCTACCCAGCCAACCTCCTTGCACCCTTTACTGAGATCAATCAGTGTTTTATTCTGTTTGGTTGGAGGATTCTTGCTTTTTTTTGGCCTTCTGTGGTATGTAAAAGTGAATGGGCAAATGCCCAGGGGTTACAGACATTGGAATAGAACAACTTTATACTTTAACACCATGGAATGGAGAGCAAAGTATAGGCACAGGTAGGACAAACAGCAGATTGGTCCAATTCCAAAAATAAATTCCAAGAGGATTATTAGCCATAGTGTGTGGAACACTGTTTTCCTCCTCATAGCCACCCACAAAGAAATAAACAAGACTTAGAGCTAAAATGCCACTTTACTTGCCCTTTGGGATGACATCAACAATGTAATTGCTCAAGTTCATAAAATAGCGGATAATTTAGGAACTGAAGAAAGTCTATGAGGTTTGGATTAGTTTCAGAGAGATTGTGAGAACAACCCAAAAATAGTAAGAATCGCCAAACACCAGTGAGATTTTCTATGCCTGGAATAGTAAGCATGCCATTGATAAGGACGGACATGAGATATTAGTGCATGCTCACTTTGGCCATTTGGACCACATTTTTCAGCCGGATCTTTGGACATCTTCATGTTATGCTGAAAGGTGTTGGCCTGCTTTGATAAAAAGAACATAACAACATTAAAAATAGGAGCAGGAGTAGGCCATACGGCCCCTCGAGCCAGATCCGCCTTTCAATAAGATCATGGCTGATCTTCGACCTCAGCTCCACTTTCCTGTCCTATCCCCATATTCCTTGATTCCTTGAGTGTCCAAAAAATCTATTGCTCTCAGTTTTAAATATACTTAACAACTGAGCATTCACAGCCCTCTGGGGGAGAGAATTCCAAAGATTCACAACCCTCTGAGTGAAGAAATATTTCCTCATCTCGGTCCTAAATGGCCAACCCCTTATCTTCAGACGATGACACCTAGTTCTAATCTCTCCAAAAAGCATCTCTCAGCATCTACCCTGTCAAGCCCTCTAAGAATTTAATATGTTTCAATGAGATCACCTCTCATTCTTTTAAACTCCCATTGTCCAGGTTTTCCAACACTAACACAGATATTCATTTTAAATGGGTTCCTATTAGCATCACAAAATTAAAAAAAGGCGGAACATTTGTACTGAAAAAAGTAATTTGAACTCTAATTATTAAGCTACATTTTCAAAGAGTTAATACCCCCAACACATCCAGATACTGCCCACAACTATACACCCACATATTGTCCACATCCAGATACTGCCCACAACTATACACCCACATATTGTCCACATCCAGATACTGCCCACAACTATACACCCACATATTGTCCACATCCAGATACTGCCCACAACTGTACACCCACATATTGTCCACATCCAGATACTGCCCACAACTATACACCCACATATTGTCCACATCCAGATACTGCCCACAACTATACACCCACATATTGTCCACATCCAGATACTGCCCACAACTATACACCCACATATTGTCCACATCCAGATACTGCCCACAACTATACACCCACATATTGTCCACATCCAGATACTGCCCACAACTGTACACCCACATATTGTCCACATCCAGATACTGTCCACAACTATACACCCACATATTGTCCACATCCATATACTGTCCACAACTATACACCCACATATTGTCCACATCCAGATACTGCCCACAACTATACACCCACATATTGTCCACATCCAGATACTGCCCACAACTATACACCCACATATTGTCCACATCCAGATACTGCCCACAACTATACACCCACATAATGTCCACATCCAGATACTGCCCACAACTATACACCCACATATTGTCCACATCCAGATACTGCCCACAACTATACACCCACATATTGTCCACATCCAGATACTGCCCACAACTGTACACCCACATATTGTCCACATCCAGATACTGTCCACAACTATACACCCACATATTGTCCACATCCAGATACTGTCCACAACTATACACCCACATATTGTCCACATCCATATACTGTCCACAACTATACACCCACATATTGTCCACATCCAGATACTGCCCACAACTATACACCCACATATTGTCCACATCCAGATACTGCCCACAACTATACACCCACATATTGTCCACATCCAGATACTGTCCACAACTATACACCCACATATTGTCCACATCCAGATACTGTCCACAACTATACACCCACATATTGTCCACATCCAGATACTGCCCACAACTATACACCCACATATTGTCCACATCCAGATACTGCCCACAACTGTACACCCACATATTGTCCACATCCAGATACTGTCCACACTTACACACTCACACTTATTGAGTGTTGTTGGAGTTGCACTCATCCAGGCAAGTGGAGAGTATTCCATCACATTCCTGTCATGTGCCTTGTAGATGGTGGAAAGGCTTTGGGGAGTCAGGAGGTGAGTCACTCGCTGCAGAATACCCAGCCTCTGACCTGCTCTTGTAGCCATAGTATTTATATGGCTGGTCCAGTGAAATTTCTGGTCAATGTTGACCCCCAGGATGTTGATGATGGGGGATTCGGCGATGGTAATGCCATTGAATGTCAAGGGGAGGTGATTAGACTCTCTCTTGTTGGAGATGGTCATTGCCTGGCACTTGTCTGGCACGAATGTTACTTGCCACTTATCAACACAAGCCTGGATGTTGTCCAGGTTTTGCTGCATGCGGGAATGGACTGCTTCGTTATCTGAGGGGTTGCGAATGGAAATGAACATATACTGTCCTCACCAACACACTCAAAGTCTGTCCTCACCAACACACTCACAGACTGTCCTCACCAACAAATTCACAGACTGTCCTCACCAACACACTCACAGTCTGTCCTCACCAACACACTCACAGACTGTCCTCAACAACACACTCACATACTGTCCTCACCAACACACTCACAGACTGTCCTCACCAACACACTCACAGACTGTCCTCACCAACACACTCACAGACTGTCCTCACCAACAAATTCACAGTCTGTCCTCACCAACACACTCACAGACTGTCCTCACCAACAAATTCACAGACTGTCCTCACCAACACACTCACAGACTGTCCTCACCAACACACTCACAGTCTGTCCTCACCAACACACTCACAGACTGTCCTCACCAACACACTCACAGACTGTCCTCACCAACACACTCACATACTGTCCTCACCAACACACTCACAGACTGTCCTCACCAACACACTCACAGTCTGTCCTCACCAACACACTCACAGACTGTCCTCACCAACACACTCACAGACTGTCCTCACCAACACACTCACAGACTGTCCTCACCAACACACTCACAGACTGTCCTCACCAACACACTCACAGTCTGTCCTCACCAACACACTCACAGACTGTCCTCACCAACACACTCACAGACTGTCCTCACCAACACACTCACAGACTGTCCTCACCAACACACTCACAGACTGTCCTCACCAACACACTCACAGACTGTCCTCACCAACAAATTCACAGACTGTCCTCACCAACACACTCACAGACTGTCCTCACCAACACACTCACAGACTGTCCTCACCAACAAATTCACAGACTGTCCTCACCAACACACTCACAGACTGTCCTCACCAACACACTCACATACTGTCCTCACCAACACACTCACAGACTGTCCTCACCAACAAATTCACAGTCTGTCCTCACCAACACACTCACAGACTGTCCTCACCAACAAATTCACAGACTGTCCTCACCAACACACTCACAGACTGTCCTCACCAACACACTCACAGTCTGTCCTCACCAACACACTCACAGACTGTCCTCACCAACACACTCACAGTCGTCCTCACCAACACACTCACAGACTGTCCTCACCAACACACTCACAGTCTGTCCTCACCAACACACTCACAGACTGTCCTCACCAACACACTCACAGTCTGTCCTCACCAACACACTCACAGACTGTCCTCACCAACACACTCACAGTCTGTCCTCACCAACACACTCACAGTCTGTCCTCACCAACACACTCACAGACTGTCCTCACCAACACACTCACATACTGTCCTCACCAACACACTCACAGTCTGTCCTCACCAACACACTCACAGACTGTCCTCACCAACACACTCACAGACTGTCCTCACCAACACACTCACAGTCTGTCCTCACCAACACACTCACAGTCTGTCCTCACCAACACACTCACAGACTGTCCTCACCAACACACTCACATACTGTCCTCACCAACACACTCACAGTCTGTCCTCACCAACACACTCACAGACTGTCCTCACCAACACACTCACAGACTGTCCTCACCAACACACTCACAGTCTGTCCTCACCAACACACTCACAGTCTGTCCTCACCAACACACTCACAGACTGTCCTCACCAACACACTCACAGACTGTCCTCACCAACAAACTCACATACTGTCCTCACCAACACACTCACAGACTGTCCTCACCAACACACTCACATACTGTCCTCACCAACACACTCAAAGACTGTCCTCACCAACACACTCACATACTGTCCTCACCAACACACTCACAGACTGTCCTCACCAACACACTCACAGTCTGTCCTCACCAACACACTCACAGACTGTCCTCACCAACACACTCACAGACTGTCCTCACCAACACACTCACAGACTGTCCTCACCAACACACTCACATACTGTCCTCACCAACACACTCACATACTGTCCTCACCAACACACTCACAGTCTGTCCTCACCAACACACTCACAGACTGTCCTCACCAACACACTCACAGTCTGTCCTCACCAACACACTCACAAACTGTCCTCACCAATACACTCACAGACTGTCCTCACCAACACACTCACAGTCTGTCCTCACCAACACACTCACAGTCTGTCCTCACCAACACACTCACAGTCTGTCCTCACCAACACACTCACAGACTGTCCTCACCAACACACTCACAGTCTGTCCTCACCAACACACTCACAGTCTGTCCTCACCAACACACTCACAGACTGTCCTCACCAACACACTCACAGACTGTCCTCACCAACACACTCACATACTGTCCTCACCAATACACTCACAGACTGTCCTCACCAATACACTCACATACTGTCCTCACCAATACACTCACATACTGTCCTCACCAATACACTCATAGACTGTCCTCACCAACACACTCACAGACTGTCCTCACCAACACACTCACAGACTGTCCTCACCAACACACTCACAGTCTGTCCTCACCAACACACTCACAGACTGTCCTCACCAACACACTCACATACTGTCCTCACCAATACACTCACATACTGTCCTCACCAATACAGTCACATACTGTCCTCACCAATACACTCACATACTGTCCTCACCAATACACTCACAGACTGTCCTCACCAACACACTCACAGACTGTCCTCACCAACACACTCACATACTGTCCTCACCAATACACTCACATACTGTCCTCACCAATACACTCACATACTGTCCTCACCAATACACTCACATACTGTCCTCACCAATACACTCACAGTCTGTCCTCACCAACACACTCA
Organism: Heptranchias perlo; assembly: GCF_035084215.1. Classification (NCBI taxonomy): domain Eukaryota; kingdom Metazoa; phylum Chordata; class Chondrichthyes; order Hexanchiformes; family Hexanchidae; genus Heptranchias; species Heptranchias perlo. The sequence continues at coordinate 27,014,250 of NC_090333.1, forward strand.
CAGACTGTCCTCACCAACACACTCACAGACTGTCCTCACCAACACACTCACAGACTGTCCTCACCAACACACTCACAGACTGTCCTCACCAACAAATTCACAGACTGTCCTCACCAACACACTCACAGACTGTCCTCACCAACACACTCACAGACTGTCCTCACCAACAAATTCACAGACTGTCCTCACCAACACACTCACAGACTGTCCTCACCAACACACTCACATACTGTCCTCACCAACACACTCACAGACTGTCCTCACCAACAAATTCACAGTCTGTCCTCACCAACACACTCACAGACTGTCCTCACCAACAAATTCACAGACTGTCCTCACCAACACACTCACAGACTGTCCTCACCAACACACTCACAGTCTGTCCTCACCAACACACTCACAGACTGTCCTCACCAACACACTCACAGTCGTCCTCACCAACACACTCACAGACTGTCCTCACCAACACACTCACAGTCTGTCCTCACCAACACACTCACAGACTGTCCTCACCAACACACTCACAGTCTGTCCTCACCAACACACTCACAGACTGTCCTCACCAACACACTCACAGTCTGTCCTCACCAACACACTCACAGTCTGTCCTCACCAACACACTCACAGACTGTCCTCACCAACACACTCACATACTGTCCTCACCAACACACTCACAGTCTGTCCTCACCAACACACTCACAGACTGTCCTCACCAACACACTCACAGACTGTCCTCACCAACACACTCACAGTCTGTCCTCACCAACACACTCACAGTCTGTCCTCACCAACACACTCACAGACTGTCCTCACCAACACACTCACATACTGTCCTCACCAACACACTCACAGTCTGTCCTCACCAACACACTCACAGACTGTCCTCACCAACACACTCACAGACTGTCCTCACCAACACACTCACAGTCTGTCCTCACCAACACACTCACAGTCTGTCCTCACCAACACACTCACAGACTGTCCTCACCAACACACTCACAGACTGTCCTCACCAACACACTCACATACTGTCCTCACCAACACACTCACAGACTGTCCTCACCAACACACTCACATACTGTCCTCACCAACACACTCACAGACTGTCCTCACCAACACACTCACATACTGTCCTCACCAACACACTCACAGACTGTCCTCACCAACACACTCACAGTCTGTCCTCACCAACACACTCACAGACTGTCCTCACCAACACACTCACAGACTGTCCTCACCAACACACTCACAGACTGTCCTCACCAACACACTCACATACTGTCCTCACCAACACACTCACATACTGTCCTCACCAACACACTCACAGTCTGTCCTCACCAACACACTCACAGACTGTCCTCACCAACACACTCACAGTCTGTCCTCACCAACACACTCACAAACTGTCCTCACCAATACACTCACAGACTGTCCTCACCAACACACTCACAGTCTGTCCTCACCAACACACTCACAGTCTGTCCTCACCAACACACTCACAGTCTGTCCTCACCAACACACTCACAGACTGTCCTCACCAACACACTCACATACTGTCCTCACCAACACACTCACAGTCTGTCCTCACCAACACACTCACAGTCTGTCCTCACCAACACACTCACAGACTGTCCTCACCAACACACTCACAGACTGTCCTCACCAACACACTCACATACTGTCCTCACCAATACACTCACAGACTGTCCTCACCAATACACTCACATACTGTCCTCACCAATACACTCACATACTGTCCTCACCAATACACTCACAGACTGTCCTCACCAACACACTCACAGACTGTCCTCACCAACACACTCACAGACTGTCCTCACCAACACACTCACAGTCTGTCCTCACCAACACACTCACATACTGTCCTCACCAATACACTCACATACTGTCCTCACCAATACACTCACATACTGTCCTCACCAATACACTCACATACTGTCCTCACCAATACACTCACAGACTGTCCTCACCAACACACTCACAGACTGGCCTCACCAACACACTCACAGTCTGTCCTCACCAACACACTCACAGACTGTCCTCACCAACACACTCACATACTGTCCTCACCAATACACTCACAGACTGTCCTCACCAACACACTCACAGACTGTCCTCACCAACACACTCACAGACTGTCCTCACCAACACACTCACAGACTGTCCTCACCAACACACTCACATACTGTCCTCACCAATACACTCACAGACTGTCCTCACCAACACACTCACAGACTGTCCTCACCAACACACTCACAGACTGTCCTCACCAACACACTCACAGACTGTCCTCACCAACACACTCACAGTCTGTCCTCACCAACACACTCACAGTCTGTCCTCACCAACACACTCACAGACTGTCCTCACCAACACACTCACAGACTGTCCTCACCAACACACTCACAGACTGTCCTCACCAACACACTCACAGACTGTCCTCACCAACACACTCACAGTCAGTCCTCACCAACACACTCACAGTCTGTCCTCACCAACACACTCACAGTCTGTCCTCACCAACACACTCACATACTGTCCTCACCAACACACTCACAGTCTGTCCACACCAACACACTCACAGTCTGTCCTCACCAACACACTCACAGACTGTCCTCACCAACACACTCACATACTGTCCTCACCAACACACTCACAGACTGTCCTCACCAACAAATTCACAGTCTGTCCTCACCAACACACTCACAGACTGTCCTCACCAACAAATTCACAGACTGTCCTCACCAACACACTCACAGACTGTCCTCACCAACAAATTCACAGACTGTCCTCACCAACACACTCACAGACTGTCCTCACCAACAAATTCACAGTCTGTCCTCACCAACACACTCACAGACTGTCCTCACCAACAAATTCACAGACTGTCCTCACCAACACACTCACAGACTGTCCTCACCAACACACTCACAGTCTGTCCTCACCAACACACTCACAGACTGTCCTCACCAACACACTCACAGTCTGTCCTCACCAACACACTCACAGACTGTCCTCACCAACACACTCACAGTCTGTCCTCACCAACACACTCACAGACTGTCCTCACCAACACACTCACAGTCTGTCCTCACCAACACACTCACAGACTGTCCTCACCAACACACTCACAGTCTGTCCTCACCAACACACTCACAGTCTGTCCTCACCAACACACTCACAGACTGTCCTCACCAACACACTCACATACTGTCCTCACCAACACACTCACAGTCTGTCCTCACCAACACACTCACAGACTGTCCTCACCAACACACTCACAGACTGTCCTCACCAACACACTCACAGTCTGTCCTCACCAACACACTCACAGTCTGTCCTCACCAACACACTCACAGACTGTCCTCACCAACACACTCACATACTGTCCTCACCAACACACTCACAGTCTGTCCTCACCAACACACTCACAGACTGTCCTCACCAACACACTCACAGACTGTCCTCACCAACACACTCACAGTCTGTCCTCACCAACACACTCACAGTCTGTCCTCACCAACACACTCACAGACTGTCCTCAACAACACACTCACAGTCTGTCCTCACCAACACACTCACAGACTGTCCTCACCAACACACTCACAGACTGTCCTCACCAACACACTCACATACTGTCCTCACCAACACACTCACAGACTGTCCTCACCAACACACTCACAGACTGTCCTCACCAACACACTCACAGACTGTCCTCACCAACACACTCACATACTGTCCTCACCAATACACTCACAGACTGTCCTCACCAACACACTCACAGACTGTCCTCACCAACACACTCACAGACTGTCCTCACCAACACACTCACATACTGTCCTCACCAACACACTCACAGACTGTCCTCACCAACACACTCACAGTCTGTCCTCACCAACACACTCACAGACTGTCCTCACCAACACACTCACAGACTGTCCTCACCAACACACTCACAGACTGTCCTCACCAACACACTCACATACTGTCCTCACCAACACACTCACATACTGTCCTCACCAACACACTCACAGTCTGTCCTCACCAACACACTCACAGACTGTCCTCACCAACACACTCACAGTCTGTCCTCACCAACACACTCACATACTGTCCTCACCAATACACTCACAGACTGTCCTCACCAACACACTCACAGTCTGTCCTCACCAACACACTCACAGTCTGTCCGCACCAACACACTCACAGTCTGTCCTCACCAACACACTCACAGACTGTCCTCACCAACACACTCACATACTGTCCTCACCAACACACTCACATACTGTCCTCACCAATACACTCACAGACTGTCCTCACCAACACACTCACAGACTGTCCTCACCAACACACTCACAGACTGTCCTCACCAACACACTCACATACTGTCCTCACCAATACACTCACATACTGTCCTCACCAATACACTCACAGACTGTCCTCACCAACACACTCACAGTCTGTCCTCACCAACACACTCACAGACTGTCCTCACCAACACACTCACATACTGTCCTCACCAACACACTCACAGACTGTCCTCACCAACACACTCACATACTGTCCTCACCAATACACTCACAGACTGTCCTCACCAACACACTCACAGACTGTCCTCACCAACACACTCACAGACTGTCCTCACCAACACACTCACAGACTGTCCTCACCAACACACTCACATACTGTCCTCACCAATACACTCACAGACTGTCCTCACCAACACACTCACAGACTGTCCTCACCAACACACTCACAGACTGTCCTCACCAACAAATTCACATACTGTCCTCACCAACACACTCACAGACTGTCCTCACCAACACACTCACAGACTGTCCTCACCAACACACTCACATACTGTCCTCACCAATACACTCACAGACTGTCCTCACCAACACACTCACAGACTGTCCTCACCAACACACTCACAGACTGTCCTCACCAACAAATTCACAGACTGTCCTCACCAACACACTCACAGACTGTCCTCACCAACACACTCACAGACTGTCCTCACCAACACACTCACAGACTGTCCTCACCAACACACTCACATACTGTCCTCACCAACACACTCACAGACTGTCCTCACCAACACACTCACAGACTGTCCTCACCAACACACTCACAGACTGTCCTCACCAACACACTCACATACTGTCCTCACCAACAAATTCACATACTGTCCTCACCAACAAATTCACAGACTGTCCTCACCAACACACTCACATACTGTCCTCACCAACACACTCACAGACTGTCCTCACCAACACACTCACAGACTGTCCTCACCAACACACTCACATACGGTCCTCACCAACACACTCACAGACTGTCCTCAACAACACACTCACATACTGTCCTCACCAACAAATTCACATACTGTCCTCACCAACACACTCACAGACTGTCCTCACCAACAAATTCACAGACTGTCCTCATCAAAACACTCACAGACTGTCCTCACCAACACACTCACATACTGTCCTCACCAACACACTCACAGACTGTCCTCACCAACACACTCACAGACTGTCCTCACCAACACACTCACAGACTGTCCTCACCAACACACTCACAGTCTGTCCTCACCAACACACTCACAGACTGTCCTCACCAACACACTCACAGTCTGTCCTCACCAACACACTCACAGACTGTCCTCACCAACACACTCACATACTGTCCTCACCAACACACTCACATACTGTCCTCACCAACACACTCACAGACTGTCCTCACCAACACACTCACATACTGTCCTCACCAACACACTCACAGTCTGTCCTCACCAACACACTCACAGACTGTCCTCAACAACACACTCACATACTGTCCTCACCAACAAATTCACATACTGTCCTCACCAACACACTCACAGACTGTCCTCACCAACACACTCACAGACTGTCCTCACCAACACACTCACAGACTGTCCTCACCAACACACTCACAGACTGTCCTCATCAACACACTCACAGACTGTCCTCACCAAAACACTCACAGACTGTCCTCACCAACACACTCACATACTGTCCTCACCAACACACTCACAGACTGTCCTCACCAACACACTCACATACTGTCCTCACCAACACACTCACATACTGTCCTCACCAACACACTCACAGACTGTCCTCACCAACACACTCACATACTGTCCTCACCAACACACTCACATACTGTCCTCACCAACACACTCACAGACTGTCCTCACCAACACACTCACATACTGTCCTCACCAACACACTCACAGACTGTCCTCACCAACACACTCACAGACTGTCCTCACCAACACACTCACATACTGTCCTCACCAACACACTCACATACTGTCCTCACCAACACACTCACAGTCTGTCCTCACCAACACACTCACAGACTGTCCTCAACAACACACTCACATACTGTCCTCACCAACAAATTCACATACTGTCCTCACCAACACACTCACAGACTGTCCTCACCAACACACTCACAGACTGTCCTCACCAACACACTCACAGACTGTCCTCACCAACACACTCACAGACTGTCCTCACCAACACACTCACAGACTGTCCTCACCAAAACACTCACAGACTGTCCTCACCAACACACTCACATACTGTCCTCACCAACACACTCACAGACTGTCCTCACCAACACACTCACATACTGTCCTCACCAACACACTCACATACTGTCCTCACCAAAACACTCACAGACTGTCCTCACCAACACACTCACATACTGTCCTCACCAACATACTCACAGTCTGTCCTCACCAACACACTCACAGACTGTCCTCAACAACACACTCACATACTGTCCTCACCAACAAATTCACATACTGTCCTCACCAACACACTCACAGACTGTCCTCACCAACACACTCACATATTGTCCTCACCAACACACTCACATACTGTCCTCACCAACACACTCACAGACTGTCCTCACCAACACACTCACAGTCTGTCCTCACCAACACACTCACATACTGTCCTCACCAACACACTCACAGTCTGTCCTCACCAACACACTCACAGTCTGTCCTCACCAACACACTCACATACTGTCCTCACCAACACACTCACAGTCTGTCCTCACCAACACACTCACAGTCTGTCCTCACCAACACACTCACAGTCTGTCCTCACCAACACACTCACATACTGTCCTCACCAACACACTCACAGACTGTCCTCACCAACACACTCACAGACTGTCCTCACCAACACACTCACATACTGTCCTCACCAACACACTCACAGACTGTCCTCACCAACACACTCACAGTCTGTCCTCACCAACACACTCACATACTGTCCTCACCAACACACTCACAGACTGTCCTCACCAACACACTCACAGACTGTCCTCACCAACACACTCACATACTGTCCTCACCAACACACTCACAGACTGTCCTCACCAACACACTCACAGACTGTCCTCACCAACACACTCACATACTGTCCTCACCAATACACTCACATACTGTCCTCACCAATACACTCACAGACTGTCCTCACCAACACACTCACAGTCTGTCCTCACCAACACACTCACAGACTGTCCTCACCAACACACTCACATACTGTCCTCACCAACACACTCACAGACTGTCCTCACCAACACACTCACATACTGTCCTCACCAATACACTCACAGACTGTCCTCACCAACACACTCACAGACTGTCCTCACCAACACACTCACATACTGTCCTCACCAACACACTCACATACTGTCCTCACCAACACACTCACAGACTGTCCTCACCAACACACTCACAGACTGTCCTCACCAACACACTCACAGACTGTCCTCACCAACACACTCACAGACTGTCCTCACCAACACACTCACATACTGTCCTCACCAATACACTCACAGACTGTCCTCACCAACACACTCACAGACTGTCCTCACCAACACACTCACATACTGTCCTCACCAACACACTCACAGACTGTCCTCACCAAAACACTCACAGACTGTCCTCACCAACACACTCACAGACTGTCCTCACCAACACACTCACAGACTGTCCTCACCAATACACTCACAGACTGTCCTCACCAACACACTCACAGACTGTCCTCACCAACACACTCACAGACTGTCCTCACCAACAAATTCACATACTGTCCTCACCAACACACTCACAGACTGTCCTCACCAACACACTCACAGACTGTCCTCACCAACACACTCACATACTGTCCTCACCAATACACTCACAGACTGTCCTCACCAACACACTCACAGACTGTCCTCACCAACACACTCACAGACTGTCCTCACCAACAAATTCACAGACTGTCCTCACCAACACACTCACAGACTGTCCTCACCAACACACTCACAGACTGTCCTCACCAACACACTCACATACTGTCCTCACCAACACACTCACATACTGTCCTCACCAACAAATTCACATACTGTCCTCACCAACAAATTCACAGACTGTCCTCACCAACACACTCACATACTGTCCTCACCAACACACTCACAGACTGTCCTCACCAACACACTCACAGACTGTCCTCACCAACACACTCACATACTGTCCTCACCAACACACTCACAGACTGTCCTCAACAACACACTCACATACTGTCCTCACCAACAAATTCACATACTGTCCTCACCAACACAGTCACAGACTGTCCTCACCAACACACTCACAGACTGTCCTCACCAACACACTCACAGACTGTCCTCACCAACACACTCACATACTGTCCTCACCAACACACTCACAGACTGTCCTCACCAACAAATTCACAGACTGTCCTCATCAAAACACTCACAGACTGTCCTCACCAACACACTCACATACTGTCCTCACCAACACACTCACAGACTGTCCTCACCAACACACTCACAGACTGTCCTCACCAACACACTCACAGACTGTCCTCACCAACACACTCACAGACTGTCCTCACCAACACACTCACAGACTGTCCTCACCAACACACTCACAGACTGTCCTCACCAACACACTCACAGACTGTCCTCACCAAAACACTCACAGACTGTCCTCACCAACACACTCACATACTGTCCTCACCAACACACTCACAGACTGTCCTCACCAACACACTCACATACTGTCCTCACCAACACACTCACATACTGTCCTCACCAACACACTCACAGACTGTCCTCACCAACACACTCACATACTGTCCTCACCAACACACTCACAGTCTGTCCTCACCAACACACTCACAGACTGTCCTCAACAACACACTCACATACTGTCCTCACCAACAAATTCACATACTGTCCTCACCAACACACTCACAGACTGTCCTCACCAACACACTCACAGTCTGTCCTCACCAACACACTCACAGTCTGTCCTCACCAACACACTCACATACTGTCCTCACCAACACACTCACAGTCTGTCCTCACCAACACACTCACAGTCTGTCCTCACCAACACACTCACAGACTGTCCTCACCAACACACTCACAGTCTGTCCTCACCAATACACTCACATACTGTCCTCACCAACACACTCACATACTGTCCTCACCAACACACTCACAGTCTGTCCTCACCAACACACTCACAGTCTGTCCTCACCAACACACTCACATACTGTCCTCACCAACACACTCACAGACTGTCCTCACCAACACACTCACAGACTGTCCTCACCAACACACTCACAGTCTGTCCTCACCAACACACTCACATACTGTCCTCACCAACACACTCACAGACTGTCCTCACCAACACACTCACAGACTGTCCTCACCAACACACTCACAGACTGTCCTCACCAACACACTCACAGACTGTCCTCACCAACACACTCACAGACTGTCCTCACCAACACACTCACATACTGTCCTCACCAATACACTCACAGACTGTCCTCACCAACACACTCACAGACTGTCCTCACCAACACACTCACAGACTGTCCTCACCAACAAATTCACAGACTGTCCTCACCAACACACTCACAGACTGTCCTCACCAACACACTCACAGACTGTCCTCACCAACACACTCACATACTGTCCTCACCAACAAATTCACATACTGTCCTCACCAACAAATTCACAGACTGTCCTCACCAACACACTCACATACTGTCCTCACCAACACACTCACAGACTGTCCTCACCAACACACTCACAGACTGTCCTCACCAACACACTCACATACTGTCCTCACCAACACACTCACATACTGTCCTCACCAACACACTCACAGACTGTCCTCACCAACACACTCACAGACTGTCCTCAACAACACACTCACATACTGTCCTCACCAACAAATTCACATACTGTCCTCACCAACACACTCACAGACTGTCCTCACCAACACACTCACAGACTGTCCTCACCAACACACTCACAGACTGTCCTCACCAAGACACTCACATACTGTCCTCACCAACACACTCACAGACTGTCCTCACCAACAAATTCACAGACTGTCCTCATCAAAACACTCACAGACTGTCCTCACCAACACACTCACATACTGTCCTCACCAACACACTCACAGACTGTCCTCACCAACACACTCACAGACTGTCCTCACCAACACACTCACAGACTGTCCTCACCAACACACTCACAGTCTGTCCTCACCAACACACTCACAGACTGTCCTCACCAACACACTCACAGTCTGTCCTCACCAACACACTCACAGACTGTCCTCACCAACACACTCACATACTGTCCTCACCAACACACTCACATACTGTCCTCACCAACACACTCACAGACTGTCCTCACCAACACACTCACATACTGTCCTCATCAACACACTCACAGTCTGTCCTCACCAACACACTCACAGACTGTCCTCAACAACACACTCACATACTGTCCTCACCAACAAATTCACATACTGTCCTCACCAACACACTCACAGACTGTCCTCACCAACACACTCACAGACTGTCCTCACCAACACACTCACAGACTGTCCTCACCAACACACTCACAGACTGTCCTCACCAACACACTCACAGACTGTCCTCACCAAAACACTCACAGACTGTCCTCACCAAAACACTCACAGACTGTCCTCACCAACAAATTCACATACTGTCCTCACCAACACACTCACAGACTGTCCTCACCAACACACTCACATACTGTCCTCACCAACACACTCACATACTGTCCTCACCAACACACTCACAGTCTGTCCTCACCAACACACTCACAGTCTGTCCTCACCAACACACTCACATACTGTCCTCACCAACACACTCACAGTCTGTCCTCACCAACACACTCACAGTCTGTCCTCACCAACACACTCACAGTCTGTCCTCACCAACACACTCACATACTGTCCTCACCAACACACTCACAGACTGTCCTCACCAACACACTCACAGACTGTCCTCACCAACACACTCACATACTGTCCTCACCAACACACTCACAGACTGTCCTCACCAACACACTCACAGTCTGTCCTCACCAACACACTCACATACTGTCCTCACCAACACACTCACAGACTGTCCTCACCAACACACTCACAGACTGTCCTCACCAACACACTCACATACTGTCCTCACCAACACACTCACAGACTGTCCTCACCAACACACTCACATACTGTCCTCACCAACACACTCACAGACTGTCCTCACCAACACACTCACATACTGTCCTCACCAACACACTCACATACTGTCCTCACCAACACACTCACATACTGTCCTCACCAACACACTCACAGACTGTCCTCACCAACACACTCACATACTGTCCTCACCAACACACTCACAGACTGTCCTCACCAACACACTCACAGACTGTCCTCACCAACACACTCACAGACTGTCCTCACCAACACACTCACAGTCTGTCCTCACCAACACACTCACAGACTGTCCTCACCAACACACTCACAGTCTGTCCTCACCAACACACTCACAGACTGTCCTCACCAACACACTCACAGTCTGTCCTCACCAACACACTCACAGACTGTCCTCACCAACACACTCACAGACTGTCCTCACCAACACACTCACAGACTGTCCTCACCAACACACTCACAGACTGTCCTCACCAACACACTCACAGTCTGTCCTCACCAACACACTCACAGTCTGTCCTCACCAACACACTCACAGACTGTCCTCACCAACAAATTCACAGACTGTCCTCACCAACACACTCACAGACTGTCCTCACCAACACACTCACAGACTGTCCTCACCAACACACTCACAGACTGTCCTCACCAACACACTCACATACTGTCCTCACCAACACACTCACAGACTGTCCTCACCAACACATTCACAGACTGTCCTCACCAACACACTCACAGACTGTCCTCACCAACACACTCACATACTGTCCTCACCAACACACTCACAGACTGTCCTCACCAACACACTCACAGACTGTCCTCACCAACACACTCACAGACTGTCCTCACCAACACACTCACATACTGTCCTCACCAACACACTCACAGACTGTCCTCACCAACACACTCACAGACTGTCCTCACCAACACACTCACAGTCTGTCCTCACCAACACACTCACAGACTGTCCTCACCAACAAATTCACAGACTGTCCTCACCAACACACTCACAGTCTGTCCTCACCAACACACTCACAGACTGTCCTCACCAACACACTCACAGACTGTCCTCACCAAAACACTCACAGACTGTCCTCACCAACACACTCACATACTGTCCTCACCAACACACTCACAGACTGTCCTCACCAACACACTCACATACTGTCCTCACCAACACACTCACATACTGTCCTCACCAACACACTCACAGACTGTCCTCACCAACACACTCACATACTGTCCTCACCAACACACTCACAGTCTGTCCTCACCAACACACTCACAGACTGTCCTCAACAACACACTCACATACTGTCCTCACCAACAAATTCACATACTGTCCTCACCAACACACTCACAGACTGTCCTCACCAACACACTCACAGTCTGTCCTCACCAACACACTCACAGTCTGTCCTCACCAACACACTCACATACTGTCCTCACCAACACACTCACAGTCTGTCCTCACCAACACACTCACAGTCTGTCCTCACCAACACACTCACAGACTGTCCTCACCAACACACTCACAGTCTGTCCTCACCAATACACTCACATACTGTCCTCACCAACACACTCACATACTGTCCTCACCAACACACTCACAGTCTGTCCTCACCAACACACTCACAGTCTGTCCTCACCAACACACTCACATACTGTCCTCACCAACACACTCACAGACTGTCCTCACCAACACACTCACAGACTGTCCTCACCAACACACTCACAGTCTGTCCTCACCAACACACTCACATACTGTCCTCACCAACACACTCACAGACTGTCCTCACCAACACACTCACAGACTGTCCTCACCAACACACTCACAGACTGTCCTCACCAACACACTCACAGACTGTCCTCACCAACACACTCACAGACTGTCCTCACCAACACACTCACATACTATCCTCACCAATACACTCACAGACTGTCCTCACCAACACACTCACAGACTGTCCTCACCAACACACTCACAGACTGTCCTCACCAACAAATTCACAGACTGTCCTCACCAACACACTCACAGACTGTCCTCACCAACACACTCACAGACTGTCCTCACCAACACACTCACATACTGTCCTCACCAACAAATTCACATACTGTCCTCACCAACAAATTCACAGACTGTCCTCACCAACACACTCACATACTGTCCTCACCAACACACTCACAGACTGTCCTCACCAACACACTCACAGACTGTCCTCACCAACACACTCACATACTGTCCTCACCAACACACTCACATACTGTCCTCACCAACACACTCACAGACTGTCCTCACCAACACACTCACAGACTGTCCTCAACAAAACACTCACATACTGTCCTCACCAACAAATTCACATACTGTCCTCACCAACACACTCACAGACTGTCCTCACCAACACACTCACAGACTGTCCTCACCAACACACTCACAGACTGTCCTCACCAAGACACTCACATACTGTCCTCACCAACACACTCACAGACTGTCCTCACCAACAAATTCACAGACTGTCCTCATCAAAACACTCACAGACTGTCCTCACCAACACACTCACATACTGTCCTCACCAACACACTCACAGACTGTCCTCACCAACACACTCACAGACTGTCCTCACCAACACACTCACAGACTGTCCTCACCAACACACTCACAGTCTGTCCTCACCAACACACTCACAGACTGTCCTCACCAACACACTCACAGTCTGTCCTCACCAACACACTCACAGACTGTCCTCACCAACACACTCACATACTGTCCTCACCAACACACTCACATACTGTCCTCACCAACACACTCACAGACTGTCCTCACCAACACACTCACATACTGTCCTCATCAACACACTCACAGTCTGTCCTCACCAACACACTCACAGACTGTCCTCAACAACACACTCACATACTGTCCTCACCAACAAATTCACATACTGTCCTCACCAACACACTCACAGACTGTCCTCACCAACACACTCACAGACTGTCCTCACCAACACACTCACAGACTGTCCTCACCAACACACTCACAGACTGTCCTCACCAACACACTCACAGACTGTCCTCACCAAAACACTCACAGACTGTCCTCACCAAAACACTCACAGACTGTCCTCACCAACAAATTCACATACTGTCCTCACCAACACACTCACAGACTGTCCTCACCAACACACTCACATACTGTCCTCACCAACACACTCACATACTGTCCTCACCAACACACTCACAGTCTGTCCTCACCAACACACTCACAGTCTGTCCTCACCAACACACTCACATACTGTCCTCACCAACACACTCACAGTCTGTCCTCACCAACACACTCACAGTCTGTCCTCACCAACACACTCACAGTCTGTCCTCACCAACACACTCACATACTGTCCTCACCAACACACTCACAGACTGTCCTCACCAACACACTCACAGACTGTCCTCACCAACACACTCACATACTGTCCTCACCAACACACTCACAGACTGTCCTCACCAACACACTCACAGTCTGTCCTCACCAACACACTCACATACTGTCCTCACCAACACACTCACAGACTGTCCTCACCAACACACTCACAGACTGTCCTCACCAACACACTCACATACTGTCCTCACCAACACACTCACAGACTGTCCTCACCAACACACTCACATACTGTCCTCACCAACACACTCACAGACTGTCCTCACCAACACACTCACATACTGTCCTCACCAACACACTCACATACTGTCCTCACCAACACACTCACATACTGTCCTCACCAACACACTCACAGACTGTCCTCACCAACACACTCACATACTGTCCTCACCAACACACTCACAGACTGTCCTCACCAACACACTCACAGACTGTCCTCACCAACACACTCACAGACTGTCCTCACCAACACACTCACAGTCTGTCCTCACCAACACACTCACAGACTGTCCTCACCAACACACTCACAGTCTGTCCTCACCAACACACTCACAGACTGTCCTCACCAACACACTCACAGTCTGTCCTCACCAACACACTCACAGACTGTCCTCACCAACACACTCACAGACTGTCCTCACCAACACACTCACAGACTGTCCTCACCAACACACTCACAGACTGTCCTCACCAACACACTCACAGTCTGTCCTCACCAACACACTCACAGTCTGTCCTCACCAACACACTCACAGACTGTCCTCACCAACAAATTCACAGACTGTCCTCACCAACACACTCACAGACTGTCCTCACCAACACACTCACAGACTGTCCTCACCAACACACTCACAGACTGTCCTCACCAACACACTCACATACTGTCCTCACCAACACACTCACAGACTGTCCTCACCAACACATTCACAGACTGTCCTCACCAACACACTCACAGACTGTCCTCACCAACACACTCACATACTGTCCTCACCAACACACTCACAGACTGTCCTCACCAACACACTCACAGACTGTCCTCACCAACACACTCACAGACTGTCCTCACCAACACACTCACATACTGTCCTCACCAACACACTCACAGACTGTCCTCACCAACACACTCACAGACTGTCCTCACCAACACACTCACAGTCTGTCCTCACCAACACACTCACAGACTGTCCTCACCAACAAATTCACAGACTGTCCTCACCAACACACTCACAGTCTGTCCTCACCAACACACTCACATACTGTCCTCACCAAAACACTCACAGACTGTCCTCACCAACACACTCACAGTCTGTCCTCACCAACACACTCACAGACTGTCCTCACCAACACACTCACAGACTGTCCTCACCAACACACTCACAGACTGTCCTCACCAACACACTCACATACTGTCCTCACCAACAAATTCACAGACTGTCCTCACCAACAAATTCACAGACTGTCCTCACCAACACACTCACAGACTGTCCTCACCAACAAATTCACAGACTGTCCTCACCAACACACTCACAGACTGTCCTCACCAACACACTCACAGACTGTCCTCACCAACACACTCACATACTGTCCTCACCAACACACTCACAGACTGTCCTCACCAACACACTCACATACTGTCCTCACCAACACACTCACAGACTGTCCTCACCAACACACTCACAGTCTGTCCTCACCAACACACTCACAGACTGTCCTCACCAAAACACTCACAGACTGTCCTCACCAACACACTCACAGACTGTCCTCACCAACACACTCACAGACTGTCCTCACCAACACACTCACATACTGTCCTCACCAACAAACTCACATACTGTCCTCACCAACACACTCACAGACTGTCCTCACCAACACACTCACAGACTGTCCTCACCAACACACTCACAGACTGTCCTCACCAACACACTCACAGACTGTCCTCACCAACACACTCACAGACTGTCCTCACCAACACACTCACAGACTGTCCTCACCAACACACTCACATACTGTCCTCACCAACAAACTCACATACTGTCCTCACCAACACACTCACAGACTGTCCTCACCAACACACTCACAGTCTGTCCTCACCAACAAACTCACATACTGTCCTCACCAACACACTCACAGACTGTCCTCACCAACACACTCACATACTGTCCTCACCAACACACTCACATACTGTCCTCACCAACACACTCACAGACTGTCCTCACCAACAAACTCACATACTGTCCTCACCAACACACTCACATACTGTCCTCACCAACACACTCACATACTGTCCTCACCAACACACTCACAGACTGTCCTCACCAACAAACTCACATACTGTCCTCACCAACACACTCACAGACTGTCCTCAACAACACACTCACATACTGTCCTCACCAACAAATTCACAGACTGTCCTCACCAATACACTCACAGACTGTCCTCACCAACAAATTCACAGACTGTCCTCACCAACACACTCACAGTCTGTCCTCACCAACACACTCACAGACTGTCCTCACCAACACACTCACAGACTGTCCTCACCAACACACTCACAGTCTGTCCTCACCAACACACTCACAGACTGTCCTCACCAACACACTCACAGTCTGTCCTCACCAACACACTCACAGACTGTCCTCACCAACACACTCACAGACTGTCCTCACCAACACACTCACATACTGTCCTCACCAACACACTCACATACTGTCCTCACCAACACACTCACATACTGTCCTCACCAACACACTCACAGTCTGTCCTCACCAACAAATTCACAGACTGTCCTCACCAACACACTCACATACTGTCCTCACCAACAAACTCACATACTGTCCTCACCAACACACTCACAGACTGTCCTCACCAACACACTCACAGACTGTCCTCACCAACACACTCACATACTGTCCTCACCAACAAACTCACAGACTGTCCTCACCAACACACTCACAGTCTGTCCTCACCAACAAATTCACAGACTGTCCTCACCAACACACTCACAGTCTGTCCTCACCAACAAATTCACAGTCTGTCCTCACCAACACACTCACAGACGGTCCTCACCAACACACTCACATACTGTCCTCACCAACACACTCACAGTCTGTCCTCACCAACACACTCACAGACTGTCCTCACCAACAAATTCACAGACTGTCCTCATCAACACACTCACATACTGTCCTCACCAACAAACTCACAGACTGTCCTCACCAACACACTCACATACTGTCCTCACCAACACACTCACAGACTGTCCTCACCAACAAATTCACAGACTGTCCTCATCAACACACTCACAGACTGTCCTCACCAACACACTCACATACTGTCCTCACCAACACACTCACAGACTGTCCTCACCAACACACTCACAGACTGTCCTCACCAACACACTCACATACTGTCCTCACCAACACACTCACACACTGTCCTCACCAACACACTCACAGACTGTCCTCACCAACACACTCACATACTGTCCTCACCAACACACTGACAGACTGTCCTCATCAACACACTCACAGACTGTCCTCATCAACACACTCACATACTGTCCTCACCAACACACTGACAGACTGTCCTCACCAACAAATTCACAGACTGTCCTCATCAACACACTCACAGACTGTCCTCACCAACACACTCACATACTGTCCTCACCAACACACTCACAGACTGTCCTCACCAACACACTCACATACTGTCCTCACCAACACACTCACACACTGTCCTCACCAACACACTCACAGACTGTCCTCACCAACAAATTCACAGACTGTCCTCATCAACACACTCACATACTGTCCTCACCAACACACTCACATACTGTCCTCACCAACACACTCACAGACTGTCCTCACCAACACACTCACATACTGTCCTCACCAACACACTCACACACTGTCCTCACCAACACACTCACATACTGTCCTCACCAACACACTCACAGACTGTCCTCACCAACACACTCACATGCTGTCCTCACCAACACACTCACACACTGTCCTCACCAACACACTCACAGACTGTCCTCACCAACAAATTCACAGACTGTCCTCACCAACACACTCACAGACTGTCCTCACCAACACACTCACATACTGTCCTCACCAACACACTCACATACTGTCCTCACCAACACACTCACATACTGTCCTCACCAACACACTCACAGTCTGTCCTCACCAACACACTCACAGACTGTCCTCACCAACACACTCACATACTGTCCTCACCAACACACTCACATACTGTCCTCACCAACACACTCACATACTGTCCTCACCAACACACTCACAGACTGTCCTCACCAACACACTCACATACTGTCCTCACCAACACACTCACATACTGTCGTCACCAACACACTCACAGACTGTCCTCACCAACACACTCACAGACTGTCCTCACCAACACACTCACATACTGTCCTCACCAACACACTCACAGACTGTCCTCACCAACACACTCACAGACTGTCCTCACCAACACACTCACAGTCTGTCCTCACCAACACACTCACATACTGTCCTCACCAACACACTCACAGTCTGTCCTCACCAACACACTCACATACTGTCCTCACCAACACACTCACAGACTGTCCTCACCAACACACTCACAGACTGTCCTCACCAACACACTCACATACTGTCCTCACCGACACACTCACATACTGTCCTCACCAACACACTCACAGACTGTCCTCACCAACAAATTCACAGACTGTCCTCACCAACACACTCACAGACTGTCCTCACCAACACACTCACAGACTGTCCTCACCAACACACTCACATACTGTCCTCACCAACACACTCACAGACTGTCCTCACCAACACACTCACATACTGTCCTCACCAACACACTCACAGACTGTCCTCACCAACACACTCATAGACTGTCCTCACCAACACACTCACAGACTGTCCTCACCGACACACTCACAGACTGTCCTCACCAACACACTCACATACTGTCCTCACCAACACACTCACAGTCTGTCCTCACCAACACACTCACAGACTGTCCTCACCAACACACTCACAGTCTGTCCTCACCAACACACTCACAGACTGTCCTCACCAACACACTCACAGACTGTCCTCACCAACACACTCACAGACTGTCCTCACCAACACACTCACATACTGTCCTCACCAACAAACTCACATACTGTCCTCACCAACACACTCACAGACTGTCCTCACCAACAAATTCACAGACTGTCCTCACCAACAAATTCACAGACTGTCCTCACCGACACACTCACAGACTGTCCTCACCAACACACTCACATACTGTCCTCACCAACACACTCACAGACTGTCCTCACCAACACACTCACAGACTGTCCTCACCAACACACTCACAGACTGTCCTCACCAACACACTCACAGACTGTCCTCACCAACACACTCACAGTCTGTCCTCACCAACACACTCACAGACTGTCCTCACCAACAAATTCACAGACTGTCCTCACCAACACACTCACATACTGTCCTCACCAACACACTCACAGACTGTCCTCACCAACACACTCACATACTGTCTTCACCAACACACTCACAGACTGTCCTCACCAACACACTCACAGACTGTCCTCACCAACACACTCACAGACTGTCCTCACCAACACACTCACAGACTGTCCTCACCAACACACTCACAGACTGTCCTCACCAACACACTCACATACTGTCCTCACCAACACACTCACAGTCTGTCCTCACCAACACACTCACAGACTGTCCTCACCAACACACTCACAGACTGTCCTCACCAACACACTCACAGACTGTCCTCACCAACACACTCACAGACTGTCCTCACCAACAAATTCACAGACTGTCCTCACCAACACACTCACATACTGTCCTCACCAACACACTCACATACTGTCCTCACCAACACACTCACAGACTGTCCTCACCAACAAATTCACAGACTGTCCTCACCAACACACTCACATACTGTCCTCACCAACACACTCACATGCTGTCCTCACCAACACACTCACTTACTGTCCTCACCAACACACTCACAGTCTGTCCTCACCAACACACTCACAGTCTGTCCTCACCAACACACTCACAGACTGTCCTCACCAACACACTCACAGACTGTCCTCACCAACACACTCACAGACTGTCCTCACCAACACACTCACAGTCTGTCCTCACCAACACACTCACAGTCTGTCCTCACCAACACACTCACAGACTGTCCTCACCAACACACTCACAGACTGTCCTCACCAACACACTCACAGTCTGTCCTCACCAACACACTCACAGACTGTCCTCACCGACACACTCACAGACTGTCCTCACCAACACACTCACAGTCTGTCCTCACCAACACACTCACATGCTGTCCTCACCAACACACTCACAGTCTGTCCTCACCGACACACTCACAGACTGTCCTCACCGACACACTCACAGACTGTCCTCACCAACACACTCACAGTCTGTCCTCACCAACACACTCACAGACTGTCCTCACCAACAAATTCACAGACTGTCCTCACCAACACACTCACAGACTGTCCTCACCAACACACTCACATACTGTCCTCACCAACACACTCACAGACTGTCCTCACCAACACACTCACATACTGTCCTCACCAACACACTCACAGACTGTCCTCACCAACACACTCACAGTCTGTCCTCACCAACAAACTCACATACTGTCCTCACCAACACACTCACAGACTGTCCTCACCAACAAATTCACAGACGGTCCTCACCGACACACTCACAGACTGTCCTCACCAACACACTCACAGACTGTCCTCACCAACACACTCACAGACTGTCCTCACCGACACACTCACAGTCTGTCCTCACCAACACACTCACAGACTGTCCTCACCAACACACTCACAGACTGTCCTCACCAACACACTCACAGACTGTCCTCACCAACAAATTCACAGACTGTCCTCACCAACACACTCACATACTGTCCTCACCAACACACTCACAGACTGTCCTCACCAACACACTCACATACTGTCCTCACCAACACACTCACAGACTGTCCTCACCAACACACTCACATACTGTCCTCACCAACACACTCACAGACTGTCCTCACCAACACACTCACATACTGTCCTCACCAACTCACTCACAGACTGTCCTCACCAACACACTCACAGACTGTCCTCACCAAGACACTCACAGACTGTCCTCACCAACACACTCACAGACTGTCCTCACCAACACACTCACAGACTGTCCTCACCAACAAATTCACAGACTGTCCTCACCAACACACTCACATACTGTCCTCACCAACACACTCACATACTGTCCTCACCAACACACTCACAGACTGTCCTCACCAACACACTCACAGTCTGTCCTCACCAACACACTCACAGACTGTCCACACCAACACAGTCACATACTGTCCTCACCAACACACTCACAGACTGTCCTCACCAACACACTCACAGTCTGTCCTCACCAACACACTCACAGTCTGTCCTCACCAACACACTCACAGACTGTCCTCACCAACACACTCACAGACTGTCCTCACCAACACACTCACAGACTGTCCTCACCAACAAATTCACAGACTGTCCTCACCAACACACTCACATACTGTCCTCACCAACACACTCACATACTGTCCTCACCAACACACTCACAGACTGTCCTCACCAACACACTCACAGTCTATCCTCACCAACACACTCACAGACTGTCCTCACCAACACACTCACATACTGTCCTCACCAACACACTCACAGTCTGTCCTCACCAACACACTCACAGTCTGTCCTCACCAAGACACTCACAGACTGTCCTCACCAACACACTCACAGACTGTCCTCACCAATACACTCACAGTCTGTCCTCACCAACACACTCACATACTGTCCTCACCAACACACTCACATACTGTCCTCACCAACACACTCACAGACTGTCCTCACCAACACACTCACATACTGTCCTCACCAACACACTCAGAGACTGTCCTCACCAACACACTCACAGACTGTCCTCACCAACAAATTCACAGACTGTCCTCACCAACACACTCACATACTGTCCTCACCAACACACTCACAGACTGTCCTCACCAACACACTCACAGACTGTCCTCACCAACACACTCACAATCTGTCCTCACCAACACACTCACAGACTGTCCTCACCAACACACTCACATACTGTCCTCACCAACACACTCACAGACTGTCCTCACCAACACACTCACATACTGTCCTCACCAACACACTCACAGTCTGTCCTCACCAACACACTCACAGACTGTCCTCACCAACACACTCACATACTGTCCTCACCAACACACTCACATACTGTCCTCACCAACACACTCACATACTGTCCTCACCAACACACTCACAGACTGTCCTCACCAACAAATTCACAGACTGTCCTCACCAACACACTCACATACTGTCCTCACCAACACACTCACATACTGTCCTCACCAACACACTCACAGTCTGTCCTCACCAACACACTCACAGTCTGTCCTCACCAACACACTCACAGTCTGTCCTCACCAACACACTCACAGACTGTCCTCACCAACACACTCACAGTCTGTCCTCACCAACACACTCACAGTCTGTCCTCACCAACACACTCACAGTCTGTCCTCACCAACACACTCACAGACTGTCCTCACCAACACACTCACAGACTGTCCTCACCAACACACTCACAGACTGTCCTCACCAACAAATTCACAGACTGTCCTCACCAACACACTCACATACTGTCCTCACCAACACACTCACAGTCTGTCCTCACCAACACACTCACAGACTGTCCTCACCAACACACTCACAGTCTGTCCTCACCAACACACTCACAGACTGTCCTCACCAACACACTCACAGTCTGTCCTCACCAACACACTCACAGTCTGTCCTCACCAACACACTCACAGTCTGTCCTCACCAACACACTCACAGACTGTCCTCACCAACACACTCACAGACTGTCCTCACCAACACACTCACAGTCTGTCCTCACCAACACACTCACAGACTGTCCTCACCGACACACTCACAGACTGTCCTCACCAACACACTCACAGTCTGTCCTCACCAACACACTCACATACTGTCCTCACCAACACACTCACAGACTGTCCTCACCAACAAATTCACAGACTGTCCTCACCGACACACTCACAGACTGTCCTCACCAACACACTCACATACTGTCCTCACCAACACACTCACAGACTGTCCTCACCAACAAATTCACAGACTGTCCTCACCGACACACTCACAGACTGTCCTCACCAACACACTCACATACTGTCCTCACCAACACACTCACAGACTGTCCTCACCAACAAATTCACAGACTGTCCTCACCAACACACTCACAGTCTGTCCTCACCAACACACTCACATACTGTCCTCACCAACACACTCACAGACTGTCCTCACCAACACACTCACATACTGTCCTCACCAACACACTCACAGACTGTCCTCACCAACACACTCACAGTCTGTCCTCACCAACACACTCACAGACTGTCCTCACCAACAGACTCACAGACTGTCCTCACCAACACACTCACAGACTGTCCTCACCAACACACTCACAGACTGTCCTCACCAATACACTCACAGACTGTCCTCACCAACACACTCACAGACTGTCCTCACCAACACACTCACAGTCTGTCCTCACCAACACACTCACAGTCTGTCCTCACCAACACACTCACAGACTGTCCTCACCAACACACTCACAGACTGTCCTCACCAACACACTCACAGTCTGTCCTCACCAACACACTCACAGTCTGTCCTCACCAACACACTCACAGACTGTCCTCACCAACACACTCACAGACTGTCCTCACCAACACACTCACAGACTGTCCTCACCAACACACTCACAGTCTGTCCTCACCAACACACTCACAGACTGTCCTCACCAACACACTCACATACTGTCCTCACCAACACACTCACAGTCTGTCCTCACCAACACACTCACAGTCTGTCCTCACCAACACACTCACATACTGTCCTCACCAACACACTCACAGACTGTCCTCACCAACACACTCACAGACTGTCCTCACCAACACACTCACATGCTGTCCTCACCAACACACTCACAGACTGTCCTCACCAACACACTCACAGACTGTCCTCACCAACACACTCACAGACTGTCCTCACCAATACACTCACAGACTGTCCTCACCAACACACTCACAGACTGTCCTCACCAACACACTCACAGTCTGTCCTCACCAACACACTCACAGTCTGTCCTCACCAACACACTCACAGACTGTCCTCACCAACACACTCACAGACTGTCCTCACCAACACACTCACAGTCTGTCCTCACCAACACACTCACAGTCTGTCCTCACCAACACACTCACATACTGTCCTCACCAACACACTCACATACTGTCCTCACCAACACACTCACAGACTGTCCTCACCAACACACTCACAGACTGTCCTCACCAACACACTCACAGTCTGTCCTCACCAACACACTCACAGTCTGTCCTCACCAACACACTCAAAGACCGTCCTCACCAACACACTCACATACTGTCCTCACCAACACACTCACAGACTGTCCTCACCAACACACTCACATACTGTCCTCACCAACACACTCACAGACTGTCCTCACCAACACACTCACATACTGTCTTCACCAACACACTCACAGACTGTCCTCACCAACACACTCACAGACTGTCCTCACCAACACACTCACATACTGTCCTCACCAACACACTCACAGACTGTCCTCACCAACACACTCACAGACTGTCCTCACCAACACACTCACATACTGTCCTCACCAACACACTCACAGACTGTCCTCACCAACACACTCACATACTGTCCTCACCAACACACTCACAGACTGTCCTCACCAACACACTCACAGTCTGTCCTCACCAACACACTCACAGTCTGTCCTCACCAACACACTCACATACTGTCCTCACCAACACACTCACAGACTGTCCTCACCAACACACTCACATACTGTCCTCACCAACACACTCACAGACTGTCCTCACCAACACACTCACAGTCTGTCCTCACCAACACACTCACAGACTGTCCTCACCAACACACTCACATACTGTCCTCACCAACACACTCACAGACTGTCCTCACCAACACACTCACATACTGTCCTCACCAACACACTCACAGACTGTCCTCACCAACACACTCACATACTGTCCTCACCAACACACTCACATACTGTCCTCACCAACACACTCACAGACTGTCCTCACCAACACACTCACATACTGTCCTCACCAACACACTCACAGACTGTCCTCACCAACACACTCACATACTGTCTTCACCAACACACTCACATACTGTCCTCACCAACACACTCACAGACTGTCCTCACCAACACACTCACAGACTGTCCTCACCAACACACTCACATACTGTCCTCACCAACACACTCACAGACTGTCCTCACCAACACACTCACATACTGTCCTCACCAACACACTCACAGACTGTCCTCACCAACACACTCACAGACTGTCCTCACCAACACACTCACATACTGTCCTCACCAACACACTCACAGACTGTCCTCACCAACACACTCACATACTGTCCTCACCAACACACTCACAGACTGTCCTCACCAACACACTCACATACTGTCTTCACCAACACACTCACATACTGTCCTCACCAACACACTCACAGTCTGTCCTCACCAACACACTCACAGACTGTCCTCACCAACACACTCACAGACTGTCCTCACCAACACACTCACAGACTGTCCTCACCAACACACTCACATACTGTCCTCACCAACACACTCACATACTGTCCTCACCAACAAATTCACAGACTGTCCTCACCAACACACTCACATACTGTCCTCACCAACACACTCACAGTCTGTCCTCACCAACAAATTCACAGACTGTCCTCACCAACACACTCACAGACTGTCCTCACCAACACACTCACAGTCTGTCCTCACCAACAAATTCACATACTGTCCTCACCAACAAATTCACAGACTGTCCTCACCAACACACTCACAGACTGTCCTCACCAACACACTCACATACTGTCCTCACCAACACACTCACATACTGTCCTCACCAACACACTCACATACTGTCCTCACCAACACACTCACATACTGTCCTCACCAACAAATTCACAGACTGTCCTCACCAACACACTCACATACTGTCCTCACCAACAAATTCACAGACTGTCCTCACCAACACACTCACATACTGTCCTCACCAACACACTCACAGTCTGTCCTCACCAATACACTCACATACTGTCCTCACCAACACACTCACATACTGTCCTCACCAACACACTCACAGTCTGTCCTCACCAATACACTCACAGACTGTCCTCACCAACACACTCACAGACTGTCCTCACCAACACACTCACATACTGTCCTCACCAACACACTCACAGACTGTCCTCACCAACACACTCACAGTCTGTCCTCACCAACACACTCACATACTGTCCTCACCAACACACTCACAGACTGTCCTCACCAACACACTCACATACTGTCCTCACCAACACACTCACAGACTGTCCTCACCAACACACTCACAGACTGTCCTCACCGACACACTCAAAGACTGTCCTCACCGACACACTCACAGACTGTCCTCACCAACACACTCACATACTTTCCTCACCAACACACTCACAGACTGTCCTCACCAACACACTCACAGACTGTCCTCACCAACACACTCACAGTCTGTCCTCACCAACACACTCACATACTGTCCTCACCAACAC
The DNA here is from genome assembly GCF_035084215.1 of Heptranchias perlo. NCBI lineage: Eukaryota > Metazoa > Chordata > Chondrichthyes > Hexanchiformes > Hexanchidae > Heptranchias > Heptranchias perlo. Next base: position 27,042,144 of record NC_090333.1, read on the forward strand.
ACTCACATACTGTCCTCACCAACACACTCACATACTGTCCTCACCAACACACTCACAGACTGTCCTCACCAACACACTCACAGACTGTCCTCACCAACACACTCACATACTGTCCTCACCAACACACTCACAGACTGTCCTCACCAACACACTCACATACTGTCCTCACCAACACACTCACAGTCTGTCCTCACCAACACACTCACAGACTGTCCTCACCAACAAATTCACAGACTGTCCTCACCAACACACTCACACACTGTCCTCACCAACACACTCACAGTCTGTCCTCACCAACACACTCACAGTCTGTCCTCACCAACACACTCACATACTGTCCTCACCAACACACTCACATACTGTCCTCACCAACACACTCACAGTCTGTCCTCACCAACACACTCACAGACTGTCCTCACCAACACACTCACAGACTGTCCTCACCAACACACTCACAGACTGTCCTCACCAACAAATTCACAGACTGTCCTCACCAACACACTCACAGTCTGTCCTCACCAACACACTCACAGTCTGTCCTCACCAACACACTCACAGTCTGTCCTCACCAACACACTCACAGACTGTCCTCACCAACACACTCACAGTCTGTCCTCACCAACACACTCACAGACTGTCCTCACCAACACACTCACAGACTGTCCTCACCAACACACTCACAGACTGTCCTCACCAACACACTCACATACTGTCCTCACCAACACACTCACAGTCTGTCCTCACCAACACACTCACAGTCTGTCCTCACCAACACACTCACATACTGTCCTCACCAACACACTCACATACTGTCCTCACCAACACACTCACAGACTGTCCTCACCAACACACTCACAGACTGTCCTCACCAACACACTCACAGACTGTCCTCACCAACAAATTCACAGACTGTCCTCACCAACACACTCACATACTGTCCTCACCAACACACTCACAGACTGTCCTCACCAACACACTCACTTACTGTCCTCACCAACAAATTCACAGACTGTCCTCACCAACACACTCACATACTGTCCTCACCAACACACCAACAGACTGTCCTCACCAACACACTCACAGACTGTCCTCACCAACCCACTCACATACTGTCGTCACCAACACACTCACATGCTGTCCTCACCAACACACTCACATCCTGTCCTCACCAACACACTCACATACTGTCCTCACCAACACACTCACAGACTGTCCTCACCAACACACTCACATACTGTCCTCACCAACACACTCACATGCTGTCCTCACCAACACACTCACATACTGTCCTCACCAACACACTCACATACTGTCCTCACCAACACACTCACATACTGTCCTCACCAACAAATTCACAGACTGTCCTCACCAACAAATTCACAGACTGTCCTCACCAACACACTCACAGACTGTCCTCACCAACACACTCACAGACTGTCCTCACCAACACACTCACAGACTGTCCTCACCGACACACTCACAGACTGTCCTCACCAACACACTCACAGACTGTCCTCACCAACACACTCACAGACTGTCCTCACCAACACACTCACATACTGTCCTCACCAACACACTCACAGTCTGTCCTCACCAACACACTCACAGACTGTCCTCACCAACACACTCACAGACTGTCCTCACCAACACACTCACAGACTGTCCTCACCAATACACTCACAGACTGTCCTCACCAACACACTCACATACTGTCCTCACCAACACACTCACAGTCTGTCCTCACCAACACACTCACAGACTGTCCTCACCAACACACTCACATACTGTCCTCACCAACACACTCACAGTCTGTCCTCACCAACACACTCACAGTCTGTCCTCACCAACACACTCACAGTCTGTCCTCACCAACACACTCACAGACTGTCCTCACCGACACACTCACAGACTGTCCTCACCAACACACTCACATGCTGTCCTCACCAAAACACTCACAGACTGTCCTCACCAACACACTCACAGACTGTCCTCACCAACACACTCACATACTGTCCTCACCAACACACTCACATACTGTCCTCACCAACACACTCACAGACTGTCCTCACCAATACACTCACATACTGTCCTCACCAACACACTCACAGACTGTCCTCACCAACACACTCACAGACTGTCCTCACCAATACACTCACAGACTGTCCTCACCAACACACTCACAGACTGTCCTCACCAACACACTCACAGACTATCCTCACCAATACACTCACATACTGTCCTCACCAACACACTCACAGACTGTCCTCACCAACACACTCACAGACTGTCCTCACCAACACACTCACAGACTGTCCTCACCAATACATTCATAGACTGTCCTCACCAACACACTCACATACTGTCCTCACCAACACACTCACAGACTGTCCTCACCAACACACTCACATCCTGTCCTCACCAACAAATTCACAGACTGTCCTCACCAACAAATTCACAGTCTGTCCTCACCAACACACTCACAGACTGTCCTCACCAACAAATTCACAGACTGTCCTCACCAACAAATTCACAGACTGTCCTCACCAACACACTCACATACTGTCCTCACCAACACACTCACAGACTGTCCTCACCAACAAATTCACATACTGTCCTCACCAACACACTCACAGACTGTCCTCACCAACACACTCACACTGTCCTCACCAACACACTCACAGACTGTCCTCACCAACACACTCACAGACTGTCCTCACCAACACACTCACAGACTGTCCTCACCAACACACTCACAGACTGTCCTCACCAACACACTCACAGACTGTCCTCACCAACACACTCACAGACTGTCCTCACCAACAAATTCACATACTGTCCTCACCAACACACTCACAGACTGTCCTCACCAACACACTCACAGACTGTCCTCACCAACACACTCACAGACTGTCCTCACCAACACACTCACATACTGTCCTCACCAACACACTCACATACTGTCCTCACCAACACACTCACAGACTGTCCTCACCAACACACTCACAGACTGTCCTCACCAACACACTCACAGACTGTCCTCACCAACACACTCACATACTGTCCTCACCAACACACTCACAGACTGTCCTCACCAACAAATTCACATACTGTCCTCACCAACACACTCACAGACTGTCCTCACCAACAAATTCACAGACTGTCCTCACCAACACACTCACAGACTGTCCTCACCAACACACTCACAGACTGTCCTCACCAACACACTCACAGTCTGTCCTCACCAACACACTCACATACTGTCGTCATCAACACACTCACAGTCTGTCCTCACCAACACACTCACAGACTGTCCTCACCAACACACTCACATACTGTCCTCACCAACACACTCACAGACTGTCCTCACCAACACACTCACATACTGTCCTCACCAACACACTCACAGACTGTCCTCACCAACAAATTCACAGACTGTCCTCACCAACACACTCACATACTGTCCTCACCAACACACTCACATACTGTCCTCACCAACACACTCACAGACTGTCCTCACCAACACACTCACAGACTGTCCTCACCAACACACTCACATACTGTCCTCACCAACACACTCACATACTGTCCTCACCAACACACTCACATACTGTCCTCACCAACACACTCACAGACTGTCCTCACCAACACACTCACAGTCTGTCCTCACCAACACACTCACAGTCTGTCCTCACCAACACACTCACATACTGTCCTCACCAACACACTCACATACTGTCCTCACCAACACACTCACAGTCTGTCCTCACCAACACACTCACAGACTGTCCTCACCAACACACTCACAGACTGTCCTCACCAACACACTCACATACTGTCCTCACCAACACACTCACAGACTGTCCTCACCAACACACTCACATACTGTCCTCACCAACACACTCACAGACTGTCCTCACCAACACACTCACATACTGTCCTCACCAACACACTCACATACTGTCCTCACCAACACACTCACAGTCTGTCCTCACCAACACACTCACATACTGTCCTCACCAACACACTCACATACTGTCCTAACCAACACACTCACAGTCTGTCCTCACCAACACACTCACAGACTGTCCTCACCAACACACTCACATATGTCCTCACCAACACACTCACAGTCTGTCCTCACCAACACACTCACAGACTGTCCTCACCAACACACTCACAGACTGTCCTCACCAACACACTCACAGACTGTCCTCACCAACACACTCACAGACTGTCCTCACCAACACACTCACAGTCTGTCCTCACCAACACACTCACAGACTGTCCTCACCAATACACTCACAGACTGTCCTCACCAACACACTCACAGACTGTCCTCACCAACACACTCACAGTCTGTCCTCACCAACACACTCACAGTCTGTCCTCACCAACACACTAACAGACTGTCCTCACCAACACACTCACATACTGTCCTCACCAACACACTCACATACTGTCCTCACCAACACACTCACAGTCTGTCCTCACCAACACACTCACAGACTGTCCTCACCAACACACTCACATATGTCCTCACCAACACACTCACAGTCTGTCCTCACCAACACACTCACAGACTGTCCTCACCAACACACTCACATACTGTCCTCACCAACACACTCACATACTGTCCTCACCAACACACTCACAGTCTGTCCTCACCAACACACTCACAGACTGTCCTCACCAATACACTCACAGACTGTCCTCACCAACACACTCACAGACTGTCCTCACCAACACACTCACAGTCTGTCCTCACCAACACACTCACAGTCTGTCCTCACCAACACACTAACAGACTGTCCTCACCAACACACTAACAGACTGTCCTCACCAACACACTCACATACTGTCCTCACCAACACACTCACAGACTGTCCTCACCAACACACTCACAGTCTGTCCTCACCAACACACTCACAGACTGTCCTCACCAACACACTCACAGTCTGTCCTCACCAACAAATTCACATACTGTCGTCACCAACAAATTCACAGACTGTCCTCACCAACACACTCACATACTGTCCTCACCAACACACTCACATACTGTCCTCACCAACACACTCACATACTGTCCTCACCAACAAATTCACAGACTGTCCTCACCAACACACTCACATACTGTCCTCACCAACACACTCACAGTCTGTCCTCACCAACACACTCACAGTCTGTCCTCACCAATAAACTCACATACTGTCCTCACCAACACACTCACAGTCTGTCCTCACCAACACACTCACAGACTGTCCTCACCAACACACTCACAGACTGTCCTCACCAACACACTCACATACTGTCCTCACCAACACACTCACAGTCTGTCCTCACCGACACACTCACATACTGTCCTCACCAACACACTCACAGACTGTCCTCACCAACACACTCACAGACTGTCCTCACCAACACACTCACATACTGTCCTCACCAACACACTCACAGTCTGTCCTCACCAACACACTCACAGTCTGTCCTCACCAACACACTCACATACTGTCCTCACCAACACACTCACATACTGTCCTCACCAACACACTCACAGTCTGTCCTCACCAACACACTCACATACTGTCCTCACCAACAAATTCACAGACTGTCCTCACCAACACACTCACATACTGTCCTCACCAACACACTCACAGACTGTCCTCACCAACAAATTCACAGACTGTCCTCACCAACACACTCACATACTGTCCTCACCAACACACTCACATACTGTCCTCACCAACACACTCACAGACTGTCCTCACCAACACACTCACAGACTGTCCTCACCAACACACTCACAGACTGTCCTCACCAACACACTCACATACTGTCCTCACCAACACACTCACAGACTGTCCTCACCAACACACTCACATACTGTCCTCACCAACACACTCACAGTCTGTCCTCACCAACACACTCACAGACTGTCCTCACCAACAAATTCACAGACTGTCCTCACCAACACACTCACATACTGTCCTCACCAACACACTCACATACTGTCCTCACCAACACACTCACATACTGTCCTCACCAACACACTCACAGACTGTCCTCACCAACACACTCACAGACTGTCCTCACCAACACACTCACATACTGTCCTCACCAACACACTCACAGTCTGTCCTCACCAACACACTCACAGTCTGTCCTCACCAACACACTCACATACTGTCCTCACCAACACACTCACATACTGTCCTCACCAACACACTCACAGTCTGTCCTCACCAACACACTCACATACTGTCCTCACCAACAAATTCACAGACTGTCCTCACCAACACACTCACATACTGTCCTCACCAACACACTCACAGACTGTCCTCACCAACAAATTCACAGACTGTCCTCACCAACACACTCACATACTGTCCTCACCAACACACTCACATACTGTCCTCACCAACACACTCACAGACTGTCCTCACCAACACACTCACAGTCTGTCCTCACCAACACACTCACAGACTGTCCTCACCAACACACTCACATACTGTCCTCACCAACAAATTCACAGACTGTCCTCACCAACACACTCACATACTGTCCTCACCAACACACTCACAGACTGTCCTCACCAACACACTCACTTACTGTCCTCACCAACAAATTCACAGACTGTCCTCACCAACACACTCACATACTGTCCTCACCAACACACTAACAGACTGTCCTCACCAACACACTCACATACTGTCCTCACCAACACACTCACATACTGTCCTCACCAACACACTCACATACTGTCCTCACCAACACACTCACAGTCTGTCCTCACCAACACACTCACATACTGTCCTCACCAACAAATTCACAGACTGTCCTCACCAACACACTCACATACTGTCCTCACCAACACACTCACAGACTGTCCTCACCAACAAATTCACAGACTGTCCTCACCAACACACTCACATACTGTCCTCACCAACACACTCACATACTGTCCTCACCAACACACTCACAGACTGTCCTCACCAACACACTCACAGTCTGTCCTCACCAACACACTCACAGACTGTCCTCACCAACACACTCACATACTGTCCTCACCAACAAATTCACAGACTGTCCTCACCAACACACTCACATACTGTCCTCACCAACACACTCACAGACTGTCCTCACCAACACACTCACTTACTGTCCTCACCAACAAATTCACAGACTGTCCTCACCAACACACTCACATACTGTCCTCACCAACACACTAACAGACTGTCCTCACCAACACACTCACATACTGTCCTCACCAACACACTCACATACTGTCCTCACCAACACACCAACACACTCAAAATTAGTGCTGGCTGTTCAGGGGTGATGTCGGGAAGCGCATCTCTTAAAGGATAGTGGAAATCTGGAACTCCCCCCCCCCCCCCCCCAAAAATGGTGTTGAGGCTGGGGGTCAATTCAAAATTGAGATTGATAGATTTTTTGTAAGGCAAGGGTATTAAGGGGTTATGGAACCAAGGTGTGTAAATGGAGTTAAGATACAGATCAGCCATGATCTAATTGAATGGCTGAATGGCCTACTCCTGATCCTTCGTGCTCAAAGCTGCATACAATGCTCTAATTGTAGCTTGACTTAAGGTCTTGTAAAAATTCAACATTACATAGAAACATAGAAAATAGGAGCAGGAGTAGGCCATTCGGCCCTTCGAGTCTGCTCTGCCATTCAATATGATCATGGCTGATCCTCTGTCTCAATACCATATACCCACTCTCCCCATACCCCTTGGTGCCTTCTGTGTGTAGAAATCTATTTATCTCCTTAAATATATTCAGTGACTTGGCCTCCACAGCCTTCTGTGGTAGAGAATTCCACAGATTCACCACCCTCTGGGTGAAGAAATTTCTCCTCAGCTCAGTTCTAAATGTTCTACCCCGTATCCTGAGACTCTGACCCCTCGTTCTAGACCCCCTAGCCAGGGGAAACATCCAGTCTGTCTAGCCCTCTCAGAATTTTATATGTTTCAATGAGATCCCCTCTCATTCTTCTAAACACTCTAGTGAATACAGGCCTCGTCGATCCAATCTCTCCTTAAAAGACAGTCCTGCCATCCCAGGAATCAGTCTGGTGAAACTTTGCTGCACTCCCAGACTGTCCTCACCAACACACTCACAGACTGTCCTCACCAACACACTCACAGACTGTCCTCACCAACACACTCACAGTCTGTCCTCACCAACACACTAACAGACTGTCCTCACCAACACACTCACATACTGTCCTCACCAACACACTAACAGACTGTCCTCACCAACACACTCACAGTCTGTCCTCACCAACACACTCACAGACTGTCCTCACCAACACACTCACATACTGTCCTCACCAACAAATTCACAGACTGTCCTCACCAACACACTCACATACTGTCCTCACCAACACACTCACAGACTGTCCTCACCAACACACTCACTTACTGTCCTCACCAACAAATTCACAGACTGTCCTCACCAACACACTCACATACTGTCCTCACCAACACACTAACAGACTGTCCTCACCAACACACTCACTTACTGTCCTCACCAACAAATTCACAGACTGTCCTCACCAACACACTCACATACTGTCCTCACCAACACACTAACAGACTGTCCTCACCAACACACTCACATACTGTCCTCACCAACACACTCACATACTGTCCTCACCAACACACTCACATACTGTCCTCACCAACACACTCACATACTGTCCTCACCAACACACTCACAGACTGTCCTCACCAACACACTCACAGTCTGTCCTCACCAACACACTCACATACTGTCCTCACCAACACACTCACAGACTGTCCTCACCAACACACTCACATACTGTCCTCACCAATACACTCACAGACTGTCCTCACCAACACACTCACAGACTGTCCTCACCAACACACTCACAGACTGTCCTCACCAACACACTCACAGACTGTCCTCACCAACACACTCACAGTCTGTCCTCACCAACACACTAACAGACTGTCCTCACCAACACACTCACATACTGTCCTCACCAACACACTAACAGACTGTCCTCACCAACACACTCACATACTGTCCTCACCAACACACTCACAGACTGTCCTCACCAACACACTCACAGTCTGTCCTCACCAACACACTCACAGACTGTCCTCACCAACACACTCACAGACTGTCCTCACCAACACACTCACAGACTGTCCTCACCAACACACTCACAGTCTGTCCTCACCAACACACTCACAGACTGTCCTCACCGACACACTCACAGACTGTCCTCACCAACACACTCACAGACTGTCCTCACCAACACACTCACAGACTGTCCTCACCAACACACTCACATACTGTCCTCACCAACACACTCACAGTCTGTCCTCACCAACACACTCACAGACTGTCCTCACCAACACACTCACAGACTGTCCTCACCGACACACTCACAGACTGTCCTCACCAACACACTCACATACTGTCCTCACCAACACACTCACAGACTGTCCTCACCAACACACTCACAGACTGTCCTCACCAACACACTCACAGACTGTCCTCACCAACACACTCACATACTGTCCTCACCAACACACTCACAGACTGTCCTCACCAATAGACTCACATACTGTCCTCACCAACACACTCACAGACTGTCCTCACCAACACACTCACAGACTGTCCTCACCAATACACTCACAGACTGTCCTCACCAACACACTCACAGACTGTCCTCACCAATACACTCACATACTGTCCTCACCAACACACTCACATACTGTCCTCACCAACACACTCACAGACTGTCCTCACCAACACACTCACATACTGTCCTCACCAACAAATTCACAGACTGTCCTCACCAACAAATTCACAGTCTGTCCTCACCAACACACTCACAGACTGTCCTCACCAACAAATTCACAGACTGTCCTCACCAACAAATTCACAGACTGTCCTCACCAACACACTCACATACTGTCCTCACAAACACACTCACAGACTGTCCTCACCAACAAATTCACATACTGTCCTCACCAACACACTCACAGACTGTCCTCACCAACAAATTCACAGACTGTCCTCACCAACACACTCACAGACTGTCCTCACCAACACACTCACAGACTGTCCTCACCAACACACTCACAGTCTGTCCTCACCAACACACTCACATACTGTCCTCACCAACACACTCACAGTCTGTCCTCACCAACACACTCACAGACTGTCCTCACCAACACACTCACATACTGTCCTCACCAACACACTCACAGACTGTCCTCACCAACACACTCACATACTGTCCTCACCAACACACTCACAGACTGTCCTCACCAACAAATTCACAGACTGTCCTCACCAACACACTCACATACTGTCCTCACCAACACACTCACAGACTGTCCTCACCAACAAATTCACAGACTGTCCTCACCAACACACTCACATACTGTCCTCACCAACACACTCACATACTGTCCTCACCAACACACTCACAGACTGTCCTCACCAACACACTCACAGTCTGTCCTCACCAACACACTCACAGTCTGTCCTCACCAACACACTCACATACTGTCCTCACCAACACACTCACAGTCTGTCCTCACCAACACACTCACATACTGTCCTCACCAACACACTCACAGTCTGTCCTCACCAACACACTCACATACTGTCCTCACCAACACACTCACAGTCTGTCCTCACCGACACACTCACATACTGTCCTCACCAATACAATCACATACTGTCCTCACCAACACACTCACATACTGTCCTCACCAACACACTCACAGTCTGTCCTCACCAACACACTCACATACTGTCCTCACCAACACACTCACAGTCTGTCCTCACCAACACACTCACATACTGTCCTCACCAACACACTCACAGTCTGTCCTCACCAACACACTCACAGACTGTCCTCACCAACACACTCACAGTCTGTCCTCACCAACACACTAACAGACTGTCCTCACCAACACACTCACATACTTTCCTCACCAACACACTCACATACTGTCCTCACCAACACACTCACAGTCTGTCCTCACCAACACACTCACATACTGTCCTCACCAACACACTCACATACTGTCCTCACCAACACACTCACAGACTGTCCTCACCAACACACTGACAGACTGTCCTCACCAACACACTCACATACTGTCCTCACCAACACACTCACAGTCTGTCCTCACCAACACACTCACAGACTGTCCTCTCCAACACACTCACATATGTCCTCACCAACACACTCACAGTCTGTCCTCACCAACACACTCACAGACTGTCCTCACCAACACACTCACATACTGTCCTCACCAACACACTCACATACTGTCCTCACCAACACACTCACAGTCTGTCCTCACCAACACACTCACAGACTGTCCTCACCAATACACTCACAGACTGTCCTCACCAACACACTCACAGACTGTCCTCACCAACACACTCACAGTCTGTCCTCACCAACACACTCACAGTCTGTCCTCACCAACACACTAACAGACTGTCCTCACCAACACACTCACATACTGTCCTCACCAACACACTCACAGACTGTCCTCACCAACACACTCACAGTCTGTCCTCACCAACACACTAACAGACTGTCCTCACCAACACACTCACAGACTGTCCTCACCAACACACTCACAGACTGTCCTCACCGACACATTCATATACTGTCCTCACCAACACACTCACATACTGTCCTCACCAACACACTCACAGACTGTCCTCACCAACAAATTCACATACTGTCCTCACCAACACACTCACAGTCTGTCCTCTCCAAAACACTCACAGTCTGTCCTCACCAACACACTCACAGTCTGTCCTCACCAACACACTCACATACTGTCCTCACCAACACACTCACAGACTGTCCTCACCAACACACTCACATACTGTCCTCACCAACACACTCACATACTGTCCTCACCAACACACGCACAGACTGTCCACACCAACACACTCACAGACTGTCCTCACCAACACACTCACAGACTGTCCTCACCAACACACTCACAGACTGTCCTCACCAACACACTCACAGACTGTCCTCACCAACACACTCACAGACTGTCCTCACCAACACACTCACAGACTGTCCTCACCAACACACTCACAGACTGTCCTCACCAACACACTCACAGACTGTCCTCACCAACAAATTCACAGACTGTCCTCACCAACACACTCACATACTGTCCTCACCAACACACTCACAGACTGTCCTCACCAACACACTCACAGTCTGTCCTCACCAACACACTCACAGACTGTCCTCACCAACAAATTCACAGACTGTCCTCACCAACAAATTCACAGACTGTCCTCACCAACAAATTCACAGACTGTCCTCACCAACAAATTCACAGACTGTCCTCACCAACACACTCACATACTGTCCTCACCAACACACTCACATACTGTCCTCACCAACACACTCACATACTGTCCTCACCAACACACTCACAGACTGTCCTCACCAACACACTCACATACTGTCCTCACCAACACACTCACAGACTGTCCTCACCAACACACTCACAGTCTGTCCTCACCAACACACTCACAGACTGTCCTCACCAACACACTCACAGACTGTCCTCACCAACACACTCACAGTCTGTCCTCACCAACACACTCACAGTCTGTCCTCACCAACACACTCACAGTCTGTCCTCACCAACACACTCACAGACTGTCCTCACCAACACACTCACAGACTGTCCTCACCAACACACTCACAGTCTGTCCTCACCAACACACTCACAGACTGTCCTCACCGACACACTCACAGACTGTCCTCACCAACACACTCACAGACTGTCCTCACCAACACACTCACAGACTGTCCTCACCAACACACTCACATACTGTCCTCACCAACACACTCACAGTCTGTCCTCACCAACACACTCACAGACTGTCCTCACCAACACACTCACAGACTGTCCTCACCAACACACTCACAGACTGTCCTCACCAATACACTCACAGACTGTCCTCACCAACACACTCACATACTGTCCTCACCAACACACTCACAGTCTGTCCTCACCAACACACTCACAGACTGTCCTCACCAACACACTCACATACTGTCCTCACCAACACACTCACAGTCTGTCCTCACCAACACACTCACAGTCTTTCCTCACCAACACACTCACAGTCTGTCCTCACCAATACACTCACAGACTGTCCTCACCGACACACTCACAGACTGTCCTCACCAACACACTCACATGCTGTCCTCACCAAAACACTCACAGACTGTCCTCACCAACACACTCACAGACTGTCCTCACCAACACACTCACATACTGTCCTCACCAACACACTCACATACTGTCCTCACCAACACACTCACAGACTGTCCTCACCAATACACTCACATACTGTCCTCACCAACACACTCACAGACTGTCCTCACCAACACACTCACAGACTGTCCTCACCAATACACTCACAGACTGTCCTCACCAACACACTCACAGACTGTCCTCACCAACACACTCACAGACTATCCTCACCAATACACTCACATACTGTCCTCACCAACACACTCACAGACTGTCCTCACCAACACACTCACAGACTGTCCTCACCAACACACTCACAGACTGTCCTCACCAATACATTCATAGACTGTCCTCACCAACACACTCACATACTGTCCTCACCAACACACTCACAGACTGTCCTCACCAACACACTCACATACTGTCCTCACCAACAAATTCACAGACTGTCCTCACCAAAAAATTCACAGACTGTCCTCACCAACACACTCACATACTGTCCTCACCAACACACTCACATACTGTCCTCACCAACAAATTCACAGACTGTCCTCACCAACACACTCACATACTGTCCTCACCAACACACTCACATACTGTCCTCACCAACACACTCACATACTGTCCTCACCAACACACTCACAGACTGTCCTCACCAACACACTCACAGTCTGTCCTCACCAACACACTCACAGTCTGTCCTCACCAACACACTCACAGACTGTCCTCACCAACACACTCACAGTCTGTCCTCACCAACACACTCACAGTCTGTCCTCACCAACACACTCACAGTCTGTCCTCACCAACACACTCACAGTCTGTCCTCACCAACACACTCACAGTCTGTCCTCACCAACACACTCACATACTGTCCTCACCAACACACTCACAGTCTGTCCTCACCAACACACTCACATACTGTCCTCACCAACACACTCACATACTGTCCTCACCAACACACTCACAGACTGTCCTCACCAACACACTGACAGACTGTCCTCACCAACACACTGACAGACTGTCCTCACCAACACACTCACAGTCTGTCCTCACCAACACACTCACAGACTGTCCTCTCCAACACACTCACATATGTCCTCACCAACACACTCACAGTCTGTCCTCACCAACACACTCACAGACTGTCCTCACCAACACACTCACATACTGTCCTCACCAACACACTCACATACTGTCCTCACCAACACACTCACAGTCTGTCCTCACCAACACACTCACAGACTGTCCTCACCAATACACTCACAGACTGTCCTCACCAACACACTCACAGACTGTCCTCACCAACACACTCACAGTCTGTCCTCACCAACACACTCACAGTCTGTCCTCACCAACACACTAACAGACTGTCCTCACCAACACACTCACATACTGTCCTCACCAACACACTCACAGACTGTCCTCACCAACACACTCACAGTCTGTCCTCACCAACACACTAACAGACTGTCCTCACCAACACACTCACAGACTGTCCTCACCAACACACTCACAGACTGTCCTCACCGACACATTCATATACTGTCCTCACCAACACACTCACATACTGTCCTCACCAACACACTCACAGACTGTCCTCACCAACAAATTCACATACTGTCCTCACCAACACACTCACAGTCTGTCCTCTCCAAAACACTCACAGTCTGTCCTCACCAACACACTCACAGTCTGTCCTCACCAACACACTCACATACTGTCCTCACCAACACACTCACAGACTGTCCTCACCAACACACTCACATACTGTCCTCACCAACACACTCACATACTGTCCTCACCAACACACGCACAGACTGTCCACACCAACACACTCACAGACTGTCCTCACCAACACACTCACAGACTGTCCTCACCAACACACTCACAGACTGTCCTCACCAACACACTCACAGACTGTCCTCACCAACACACTCACAGACTGTCCTCACCAACACACTCACAGACTGTCCTCACCAACACACTCACAGACTGTCCTCACCAACACACTCACAGACTGTCCTCACCAACAAATTCACAGACTGTCCTCACCAACACACTCACATACTGTCCTCACCAACACACTCACAGACTGTCCTCACCAACACACTCACAGTCTGTCCACACCAACACACTCACAGACTGTCCTCACCAACAAATTCACAGACTGTCCTCACCAACAAATTCACAGACTGTCCTCACCAACAAATTCACAGACTGTCCTCACCAACAAATTCACAGACTGTCCTCACCAACACACTCACATACTGTCCTCACCAACACACTCACATACTGTCCTCACCAACACACTCACATACTGTCCTCACCAACACACTCACAGACTGTCCTCACCAACACACTCACATACTGTCCTCACCAACACACTCACAGACTGTCCTCACCAACACACTCACAGTCTGTCCTCACCAACACACTCACAGACTGTCCTCACCAACACACTCACAGACTGTCCTCACCAACACACTCACAGTCTGTCCTCACCAACACACTCACAGTCTGTCCTCACCAACACACTCACAGTCTGTCCTCACCAACACACTCACAGACTGTCCTCACCAACACACTCACAGACTGTCCTCACCAACACACTCACAGTCTGTCCTCACCAACACACTCACAGACTGTCCTCACCGACACACTCACAGACTGTCCTCACCAACACACTCACAGACTGTCCTCACCAACACACTCACAGACTGTCCTCACCAACACACTCACATACTGTCCTCACCAACACACTCACAGTCTGTCCTCACCAACACACTCACAGACTGTCCTCACCAACACACTCACAGACTGTCCTCACCAACACACTCACAGACTGTCCTCACCAATACACTCACAGACTGTCCTCACCAACACACTCACATACTGTCCTCACCAACACACTCACAGTCTGTCCTCACCAACACACTCACAGACTGTCCTCACCAACACACTCACATACTGTCCTCACCAACACACTCACAGTCTGTCCTCACCAACACACTCACAGTCTGTCCTCACCAACACACTCACAGTCTGTCCTCACCAACACACTCACAGACTGTCCTCACCGACACACTCACAGACTGTCCTCACCAACACACTCACATGCTGTCCTCACCAAAACACTCACAGACTGTCCTCACCAACACACTCACAGACTGTCCTCACCAACACACTCACATACTGTCCTCACCAACACACTCACATACTGTCCTCACCAACACACTCACAGACTGTCCTCACCAATACACTCACATACTGTCCTCACCAACACACTCACAGACTGTCCTCACCAACACACTCACAGACTGTCCTCACCAATACACTCACAGACTGTCCTCACCAACACACTCACAGACTGTCCTCACCAACACACTCACAGACTATCCTCACCAATACACTCACATACTGTCCTCACCAACACACTCACAGACTGTCCTCACCAACACACTCACAGACTGACCTCACCAACACACTCACAGACTGTCCTCACCAATACATTCATAGACTGTCCTCACCAACACACTCACATACTGTCCTCACCAACACACTCACAGACTGTCCTCACCAACACACTCACATACTGTCCTCACCAACAAATTCACAGACTGTCCTCACCAACAAATTCACAGTCTGTCCTCACCAACACAGTCACAGACTGTCCTCACCAACAAATTCACAGACTGTCCTCACCAACAAATTCACAGACTGTCCTCACCAACACACTCACATACTGTCCTCACCAACACACTCACAGACTGTCCTCACCAACAAATTCACATACTGTCCTCACCAACACACTCACAGACTGTCCTCACCAACAAACTCACACTGTCCTCACCAACACACTCACAGACTGTCCTCACCAACACACTCACAGACTGTCCTCACCAACACACTCACAGACTGTCCTCACCAACACACTCACAGACTGTCCTCACCAACACACTCACAGACTGTCCTCACCAACACACTCACAGACTGTCCTCACCAACAAATTCACATACTGTCCTCACCAACACACTCACAGACTGTCCTCACCAACACACTCACAGACTGTCCTCACCAACACACTCACAGACTGTCCTCACCAACACACTCACATACTGTCCTCACCAACACACTCACAGACTGTCCTCACCAACAAATTCACATACTGTCCTCACCAACACACTCACAGACTGTCCTCACCAACAAATTCACAGACTGTCCTCACCAACACACTCACAGACTGTCCTCACCAACACACTCACAGACTGTCCTCACCAACACACTCACAGTCTGTCCTCACCAACACACTCACAGACTGTCCTCACCAACACACTCACAGTCTGTCCTCACCAACACACTCACAGACTGTCCTCACCAACACACTCACATACTGTCCTCACCAACACACTCACAGACTGTCCTCACCAACACACTCACATACTGTCCTCACCAACACACTCACAGACTGTCCTCACCAACAAATTCACAGACTGTCCTCACCAACACACTCACATACTGTCCTCACCAACACACTCACATACTGTCCTCACCAACAAATTCACAGACTGTCCTCACCAACACACTCACATACTGTCCTCACCAACACACTCACATACTGTCCTCACCAACACACTCACATACTGTCCTCACCAACACACTCACAGACTGTCCTCACCAACACACTCACAGTCTGTCCTCACCAACACACTCACAGTCTGTCCTCACCAACACACTCACAGTCTGTCCTCACCAACACACTCACAGTCTGTCCTCACCAACACACTCACAGTCTGTCCTCACCAACACACTCACAGTCTGTCCTCACCAACACACTCACAGTCTGTCCTCACCAACACACTCACATACTGTCCTCACCAACAAATTCACAGACTGTCCTCACCAACACACTCACATACTGTCCTCACCAACACACTCACATACTGTCCTCACCAACACACTCACAGTCTGTCCTCACCAACACACTCACAGACTGTCCTCACCAACACACTCACAGACTGTCCTCACCAACACACTCACAGACTGTCCTCACCAACACACTCACATACTGTCCTCACCAACACACTCACAGTCTGTCCTCACCAACACACTCACAGACTGTCCTCACCAACACACTCACATACTGTCCTCACCAACACACTCACATACTGTCCTCACCAACACACTCACAGTCTGTCCTCACCAACACACTCACATACTGTCCTCACCAACACACTCACATACTGTCCTAACCAACACACTCACAGTCTGTCCTCACCAACACACTCACAGACTGTCCTCACCAACACACTCACATATGTCCTCACCAACACACTCACAGTCTGTCCTCACCAACACACTCACAGACTGTCCTCACCAACACACTCACATACTGTCCTCACGAACACACTCACATACTGTCCTCACCAACACACTCACAGTCTGTCCTCACCAACACACTCACAGACTGTCCTCACCAATACACTCACAGACTGTCCTCACCAACACACTCACAGACTGTCCTCACCAACACACTCACAGTCTGTCCTCACCAACACACTCACAGTCTGTCCTCACCAACACACTAACAGACTGTCCTCACCAACACACTCACATACTGTCCTCACCAACACACTCACATACTGTCCTCACCAACACACTCACAGTCTGTCCTCACCAACACACTCACAGACTGTCCTCACCAACACACTCACATATGTCCTCACCAACACACTCACAGTCTGTCCTCACCAACACACTCACAGACTGTCCTCACCAACACACTCACATACTGTCCTCACCAACACACTCACATACTGTCCTCACCAACACACTCACAGTCTGTCCTCACCAACACACTCACAGACTGTCCTCACCAATACACTCACAGACTGTCCTCACCAACACACTCACAGACTGTCCTCACCAACACACTCACAGTCTGTCCTCACCAACACACTCACAGTCTGTCCTCACCAACACACTAACAGATTGTCCTCACCAACACACTCACATACTGTCCTCACCAACACACTAACAGACTGTCCTCACCAACACACTCACATACTGTCCTCACCAACACACTCACAGACTGTCCTCACCAACACACTCACAGTCTGTCCTCACCAACACACTAACAGACTGTCCTCACCAACACACTCACAGACTGTCCTCACCAACACACTCACAGTCTGTCCTCACCAACAAATTCACATACTGTCGTCACCAACAAATTCACAGACTGTCCTCACCAACACACTCACATACTGTCCTCACCAACACACTCACATACTGTCCTCACCAACACACTCACATACTGTCCTCACCAACAAATTCACAGACTGTCCTCACCAACACACTCACATACTGTCCTCACCAACACACTCACAGTCTGTCCTCACCAACACACTCACAGTCTGTCCTCACCAATACACTCACATACTGTCCTCACCAACACACTCACAGTCTGTCCTCACCAACACACTCACAGACTGTCCTCACCAACACACTCACAGACTGTCCTCACCAACACACTCACATACTGTCCTCACCAACACACTCACATTCTGTCCTCACCAACACACTCACATACTGTCCTCACCAACACACTCACAGACTGTCCTCACCAACACACTCACAGACTGTCCTCACCAACACACTCACAGACTGTCCTCACCAACACACTCACATACTGTCCTCACCAACACACTCACAGTCTGTCCTCACCAACACACTCACAGACTGTCCTCACCAACAAATTCACAGACTGTCCTCACCAACACACTCACATACTGTCCTCACCAACACACTCACATACTGTCCTCACCAACACACTCACAGACTGTCCTCACCAACACACTCACAGACTGTCCTCACCAACACACTCACAGACTGTCCTCACCAACACACTCACAGACTGTCCTCACCAACACACTCACAGACTGTCCTCACCAACACACTCACAGACTGTCCTCACCAACAAATTCACATACTGTCCTCACCAACACACTCACAGACTGTCCTCACCAACACACTCACAGACTGTCCTCACCAACACACTCACATACTGTCCTCACCAACACACTCACATACTGTCCTCACCAACACACTCACAGACTGTCCTCACCAACAAATTCACATACTGTCCTCACCAACACACTCACAGACTGTCCTCACCAACAAATTCACAGACTGTCCTCACCAACACACTCACAGACTGTCCTCACCAACACACTCACAGACTGTCCTCACCAACACACTCACAGTCTGTCCTCACCAACACACTCACATACTGTCCTCACCAACACACTCACAGTCTGTCCTCACCAACACACTCACAGACTGTCCTCACCAACACACTCACATACTGTCCTCACCAACACACTCACAGACTGTCCTCACCAACACACTCACATACTGTCCTCACCAACACACTCACAGACTGTCCTCACCAACAAATTCACAGACTGTCCTCACCAACACACTCACATACTGTCCTCACCAACACACTCACATACTGTCCTCACCAACAAATTCACAGACTGTCCTCACCAACACACTCACATACTGTCCTCACCAACACACTCACATACTGTCCTCACCAACACACTCACATACTGTCCTCACCAACACACTCACAGACTGTCCTCACCAACACACTCACAGTCTGTCCTCACCAACACACTCACAGTCTGTCCTCACCAACACACTCACAGACTGTCCTCACCAACACACTCACAGTCTGTCCTCACCAACACACTCACAGTCTGTCCTCACCAACACACTCACAGTCTGTCCTCACCAACACACTCACAGTCTGTCCTCACCAACACACTCACAGTCTGTCCTCACCAACACACTCACATACTGTCCTCACCAACAAATTCACAGACTGTCCTCACCAACACACTCACATACTGTCCTCACCAACACACTCACATACTGTCCTCACCAACACACTCACAGTCTGTCCTCACCAACACACTCACAGACTGTCCTCACCAACACACTCACAGACTGTCCTCACCAACACACTCACAGACTGTCCTCACCAACACACTCACATACTGTCCTCACCAACACACTCACAGTCTGTCCTCACCAACACACTCACAGACTGTCCTCACCAACACACTCACATACTGTCCTCACCAACACACTCACATACTGTCCTCACCAACACACTCACAGTCTGTCCTCACCAACACACTCACATACTATCCTCACCAACACACTCACATACTGTCCTAACCAACACACTCACTGTCTGTCCTCACCAACACACTCACAGACTGTCCTCACCAACACACTCACATATGTCCTCACCAACACACTCACAGTCTGTCCTCACCAACACACTCACAGACTGTCCTCACCAACACACTCACATACTGTCCTCACCAACACACTCACATACTGTCCTCACCAACACACTCACAGTCTGTCCTCACCAACACACTCACAGACTGTCCTCACCAATACACTCACAGACTGTCCTCACCAACACACTCACAGACTGTCCTCACCTACACACTCACAGTCTGTCCTCACCAACACACTCACAGTCTGTCCTCACCAACACACTAACAGACTGTCCTCACCAACACACTCACATACTGTCCTCACCAACACACTCACATACTGTCCTCACCAACACACTCACAGTCTGTCCTCACCAACACACTCACAGACTGTCCTCACCAACACACTCACATATGTCCTCACCAACACACTCACAGTCTGTCCTCACCAACACACTCACAGACTGTCCTCACCAACACACTCACATACTGTCCTCACCAACACACTCACATACTGTCCTCACCAACACACTCACAGTCTGTCCTCACCAATACACTCACAGACTGTCCTCACCAACACACTCACAGACTGTCCTCACCAACACACTCACAGTCTGTCCTCACCAACACACTCACAGTCTGTCCTCACCAACACACTAACAGACTGTCCTCACCAACACACTCACATACTGTCCTCACCAACACACTAACAGACTGTCCTCACCAACACACTCACATACTGTCCTCACCAACACACTCACAGACTGTCCTCACCAACACACTCACAGTCTGTCCTCACCAACACACTAACAGACTGTCCTCACCAACACACTCACAGACTGTCCTCACCAACACACTCACAGTCTGTCCTCACCAACAAATTCACATACTGTCGTCACCAACAAATTCACAGACTGTCCTCACCAACACACTCACATACTGTCCTCACCAACACACTCACATACTGTCCTCACCAACACACTCACATACTGTCCTCACCAACAAATTCACAGACTGTCCTCACCAACACACTCACATACTGTCCTCACCAACACACTCACAGTCTGTCCTCACCAACACACTCACAGTCTGTCCTCACCAATACACTCACATACTGTCCTCACCAACACACTCACAGTCTGTCCTCACCAACACACTCACAGACTGTCCTCACCAACACACTCACAGACTGTCCTCACCAACACACTCACATACTGTCCTCATCAACACACTCACAGTCTGTCCTCACCAACACACTCACAGACTGTCCTCACCAACACACTCACAGACTGTCCTCACCAACACACTCACAGACTGTCCTCACCAACACACTCACAGACTGTCCTCACCAACACACTCACATACTGTCCTCACCAACACACTCACAGTCTGTCCTCACCAACACACTCACAGACTGTCCTCACCAACAAATTCACAGACTGTCCTCACCAACACACTCACATACTGTCCTCACCAACACACTCACATACTGTCCTCACCAACACACTCACAGACTGTCCTCACCAACACACTCACATACTGTCCTCACCAACACACTCACAGTCTGTCCTCACCAACACACTCACAGTCTGTCCTCACCAACACACTCACATACTGTCCTCACCAACACACTCACATACTGTCCTCACCAACACACTCACAGTCTGTCCTCACCAACACACTCACAGTCTGTCCTCACCAACACACTCACAGACTGTCCTCACCAACACACTCACAGACTGTCCTCACCAACACACTCACATACTGTCCTCACCAACACACTCACAGTCTGTCCTCACCAACACACTCACAGACTGTCCTCACCAACACACTCACAGACTGTCCTCACCAACACACTCACATACTGTCCTCACCAACAAATTCACAGACTGTCCTCACCAACACACTCACATACTGTCCTCACCAACACACTCACAGACTGTCCTCACCAACAAATTCACAGACTGTCCTCACCAACACACTCACATACTGTCCTCACCAACACACTCACATACTGTCCTCACCAACACACTCACAGACTGTCCTCACCAACACACTCACAGTCTGTCCTCACCAACACACTCACAGACTGTCCTCACCAACACACTCACAGACTGTCCTCACCAACACACTCACATACTGTCCTCACCAACAAATTCACAGACTGTCCTCACCAACACACTCACATACTGTCCTCACCAACACACTCACAGACTGTCCTCACCAACACACTCACTTACTGTCCTCACCAACAAATTCACAGACTGTCCTCACCAACACACTCACATACTGTCCTCACCAACACACTAACAGACTGTCCTCACCAACACACTCACATACTGTCCTCACCAACACACTCACATCCTGTCCTCACCAACACACTCACAGACTGTCCTCACCAACACACTCACATACTGTCCTCACCAACACACTCACAGACTGTCCTCACCAACACACTCACAGTCTGTCCTCACCAACACACTCACAGACTGTCCTCACCAACACACTCACAGACTGTCCTCACCAACACACTCACAGTCTGTCCTCACCAACACACTCACAGTCTGTCCTCACCAACACACTCACAGTCTGTCCTCACCAACACACTCACAGTCTGTCCTCACCAACACACTCACAGACTGTCCTCACCAACACACTCACAGACTGTCCTCACCAACACACTCACAGTCTGTCCTCACCAACACACTCACAGACTGTCCTCACCGACACACTCACAGACTGTCCTCACCAACACACTCACAGACTGTCCTCACCAACACACTCACAGACTGTCCTCACCAACACACTCACATACTGTCCTCACCAACACACTCACAGTCTGTCCTCACCAACACACTCACAGACTGTCCTCACCAACACACTCACAGACTGTCCTCACCAACACACTCACAGACTGTCCTCACCAATACACTCACAGACTGTCCTCACCAACACACTCACATACTGTCCTCACCAACACACTCACAGTCTGTCCTCACCAACACACTCACAGACTGTCCTCACCAACACACTCACATACTGTCCTCACCAACACACTCACAGTCTGTCCTCACCAACACACTCACAGTCTGTCCTCACCAACACACTCACAGTCTGTCCTCACCAACACACTCACAGACTGTCCTCACCGACACACTCACAGACTGTCCTCACCAACACACTCACATACTGTCCTCACCAAAACACTCACAGACTGTCCTCACCAACACACTCACAGACTGTCCTCACCAACACACTCACATACTGTCCTCACCAACACACTCACATACTGTCCTCACCAACACACTCACAGACTGTCCTCACCAATAGACTCACATACTGTCCTCACCAACACACTCACAGACTGTCCTCACCAACACACTCACAGACTGTCCTCACCAATACACTCACAGACTGTCCTCACCAACACACTCACAGACTGTCCTCACCAACACACTCACAGACTGTCCTCACCAATACACTCACATACTGTCCTCACCAACACACTCACAGACTGTCCTCACCAACACACTCACAGACTGTCCTCACCAACACACTCACAGACTGTCCTCACCAATACATTCATAGACTGTCCTCACCAACACACTCACATACTGTCCTCACCAACACACTCACAGACTGTCCTCACCAACACACTCACATACTGTCCTCACCAACAAATTCACAGACTGTCCTCACCAACAAATTCACAGTCTGTCCTCACCAACACACTCACAGACTGTCCTCACCAACAAATTCACAGACTGTCCTCACCAACAAATTCACAGACTGTCCTCACCAACACACTCACATACTGTCCTCACAAACACACTCACAGACTGTCCTCACCAACAAATTCACATACTGTCCTCACCAACACACTCACAGACTGTCCTCACCAACAAATTCACAGACTGTCCTCACCAACACACTCACAGACTGTCCTCACCAACACACTCACAGACTGTCCTCACCAACACACTCACAGTCTGTCCTCACCAACACACTCACATACTGTCCTCACCAACACACTCACAGTCTGTCCTCACCAACACACTCACAGACTGTCCTCACCAACACACTCACATACTGTCCTCACCAACACACTCACAGACTGTCCTCACCAACACACTCACATACTGTCCTCACCAACACACTCACAGACTGTCCTCACCAACAAATTCACAGACTGTCCTCACCAACACACTCACATACTGTCCTCACCAACACACTCACAGACTGTCCTCACCAACAAATTCACAGACTGTCCTCACCAACACACTCACATACTGTCCTCACCAACACACTCACATACTGTCCTCACCAACACACTCACATACTGTCCTCACCAACACACTCACAGACTGTCCTCACCAACACACTCACAGTCTGTCCTCACCAACACACTCACAGTCTGTCCTCACCAACACACTCACAGACTGTCCTCACCAACACACTCACAGTCTGTCCTCACCAACACACTCACAGTCTGTCCTCACCAACACACTCACAGTCTGTCCTCACCAACACACTCACAGTCTGTCCTCACCAACACACTCACAGTCTGTCCTCACCAACACACTCACATACTGTCCTCACCAACAAATTCACAGACTGTCCTCACCAACACACTCACATACTGTCCTCACCAACACACTCACATACTGTCCTCACCAACACACTCACAGTCTGTCCTCACCAACACACTCACAGACTGTCCTCACCAACACACTCACAGACTGTCCTCACCAACACACTCACAGACTGTCCTCACCAACACACTCACATACTGTCCTCACCAACACACTCACAGTCTGTCCTCACCAACACACTCACAGACTGTCCTCACCAACACACTCACATACTGTCCTCACCAACACACTCACATACTGTCCTCACCAACACACTCACAGTCTGTCCTCACCAACACACTCACATACTGTCCTCACCAACACACTCACATACTGTCCTAACCAACACACTCACAGTCTGTCCTCACCAACACACTCACAGACTGTCCTCACCAACACACTCACATATGTCCTCACCAACACACTCACAGTCTGTCCTCACCAACACACTCACAGACTGTCCTCACCAACACACTCACATACTGTCCTCACCAACACACTCACATACTGTCCTCACCAACACACTCACAGTCTGTCCTCACCAACACACTCACAGACTGTCCTCACCAATACACTCACAGACTGTCCTCACCAACACACTCACAGACTGTCCTCACCAACACACTCACAGTCTGTCCTCACCAACACACTCACAGTCTGTCCTCACCAACACACTAACAGACTGTCCTCACCAACACACTCACATACTGTCCTCACCAACACACTCACATACTGTCCTCACCAACACACTCACAGTCTGTCCTCACCAACACACTCACAGACTGTCCTCACCAACACACTCACAGACTGTCCTCACCGACACACTCACAGACTGTCCTCACCAACACACTCACAGTCTGTCCTCACCAATACACTCACATACTGTCCTCACCAACACACTCACAGTCTGTCCTCACCAACACACTCACAGTCTGTCCTCACCAACACACTCACAGACTGTCCTCACCAACACACTCACATACTGTCCTCACCAACACACTCACATACTGTCCTCACCAACACACTCACAGTCTGTCCTCACCAACACACTCACAGACTGTCCTCACCAATACACTCACAGACTGTCCTCACCAACACACTCACAGACTGTCCTCACCAACACACTCACAGTCTGTCCTCACCAACACACTCACAGTCTGTCCTCACCAACACACTAACAGACTGTCCTCACCAACACACTCACATACTGTCCTCACCAACACACTAACAGACTGTCCTCACCAACACACTCACATACTGTCCTCACCAACACACTCACAGACTGTCCTCACCAACACACTCACAGTCTGTCCTCACCAACACACTAACAGACTGTCCTCACCAACACACTCACAGACTGTCCTCACCAACACACTCACAGTCTGTCCTCACCAACAAATTCACATACTGTCGTCACCAACAAATTCACAGACTGTCCTCACCAACACACTCACATACTGTCCTCACCAACACACTCACATACTGTCCTCACCAACACACTCACATACTGTCCTCACAACAAATTCACAGACTGTCCTCACCAACACACTCACATACTGTCCTCACCAACACACTCACAGTCTGTCCTCACCAACACACTCACAGTCTGTCCTCACCAATACACTCACATACTGTCCTCACCAACACACTCACAGTCTGTCCTCACCAACACACTCACAGACTGTCCTCACCAACACACTCACAGACTGTCCTCACCAACACACTCACATACTGTCCTCACCAACACACTCACAGTCTGTCCTCACCAACACACTCACATACTGTCCTCACCAACACACTCACAGACTGTCCTCACCAACACACTCACAGACTGTCCTCACCAACACACTCACAGACTGTCCTCACCAACACACTCACATACTGTCCTCACCAACACACTCACAGTCTGTCCTCACCAACACACTCACAGACTGTCCTCACCAACAAATTCACAGACTGTCCTCACCAACACACTCACATACTGTCCTCACCAACACACTCACATACTGTCCTCACCAACACACTCACAGACTGTCCTCACCAACACACTCACATACTGTCCTCACCAACACACTCACAGTCTGTCCTCACCAACACACTCACAGTCTGTCCTCACCAACACACTCACATACTGTCCTCACCAACACACTCACATACTGTCCTCACCAACACACTCACAGTCTGTCCTCACCAACACACTCACAGTCTGTCCTCACCAACACACTCACAGACTGTCCTCACCAACACACTCACAGACTGTCCTCACCAACACACTCACATACTGTCCTCACCAACACACTCACAGTCTGTCCTCACCAACACACTCACAGACTGTCCTCACCAACACACTCACAGACTGTCCTCACCAACACACTCACATACTGTCCTCACCAACAAATTCACAGACTGTCCTCACCAACACACTCACATACTGTCCTCACCAACACACTCACAGACTGTCCTCACCAACAAATTCACAGACTGTCCTCACCAACACACTCACATACTGTCCTCACCAACACACTCACATACTGTCCTCACCAACACACTCACAGACTGTCCTCACCAACACACTCACAGTCTGTCCTCACCAACACACTCACAGACTGTCCTCACCAACACACTCACAGACTGTCCTCACCAACACACTCACATACTGTCCTCACCAACAAATTCACAGACTGTCCTCACCAACACACTCACATACTGTCCTCACCAACACACTCACAGACTGTCCTCACCAACACACTCACTTACTGTCCTCACCAACAAATTCACAGACTGTCCTCACCAACACACTCACATACTGTCCTCACCAACACACTAACAGACTGTCCTCACCAACACACTCACATACTGTCCTCACCAACACACTCACATACTGTCCTCACCAACACACTCACAGACTGTCCTCACCAACACACTCACATACTGTCCTCACCAACACACTCACAGACTGTCCTCACCAACACACTCACAGTCTGTCCTCACCAACACACTCACAGACTGTCCTCACCAACACACTCACAGACTGTCCTCACCAACACACTCACAGTCTGTCCTCACCAACACACTCACAGTCTGTCCTCACCAACACACTCACAGTCTGTCCTCAGCAACACACTCACAGTCTGTCCTCACCAACACACTCACAGACTGTCCTCACCAACACACTCACAGACTGTCCTCACCAACACACTCACAGTCTGTCCTCACCAACACACTCACAGACTGTCCTCACCGACACACTCACAGACTGTCCTCACCAACACACTCACAGACTGTCCTCACCAACACACTCACAGACTGTCCTCACCAACACACTCACATACTGTCCTCACCAACACACTCACAGTCTGTCCTCACCAACACACTCACAGACTGTCCTCACCAACACACTCACAGACTGTCCTCACCAACACACTCACAGACTGTCCTCACCAATACACTCACAGACTGTCCTCACCAACACACTCACATACTGTCCTCACCAACACACTCACAGTCTGTCCTCACCAACACACTCACAGACTGTCCTCACCAACACACTCACATACTGTCCTCACCAACACACTCACAGTCTGTCCTCACCAACACACTCACAGTCTGTCCTCACCAACACACTCACAGTCTGTCCTCACCAACACACTCACTGACAGTCCTCACCGATACACTCACAGACTGTCCTCACCAACACACTCACATACTGTCCTCACCAAAACACTCACAGACTGTCCTCACCAACACACTCACAGACTGTCCTCACCAATAGACTCACATACTGTCCTCACCAACACACTCACAGACTGTCCTCACCAACACACTCACAGACTGTCCTCACCAATACACTCACAGACTGTCCTCACCAACACACTCACAGACTGTCCTCACCAACACACTCACAGACTGTCCTCACCAATACACTCACATACTGTCCTCACCAACACACTCACAGACTGTCCTCACCAACACACTCACAGACTGTCCTCACCAACACACTCACAGACTGTCCTCACCAATACATTCATAGACTGTCCTCACCAACACACTCACATACTGTCCTCACCAACACACTCACAGACTGTCCTCACCAACACACTCACATACTGTCCTCACCAACAAATTCACAGACTGTCCTCACCAACAAATTCACAGTCTGTCCTCACCAACACACTCACAGACTGTCCTCACCAACAAATTCACAGACTGTCCTCACCAACAAATTCACAGACTGTCCTCACCAACACACTCACATACTGTCCTCACAAACACACTCACAGACTGTCCTCACCAACAAATTCACATACTGTCCTCACCAACACACTCACAGACTGTCCTCACCAACAAATTCACAGACTGTCCTCACCAACACACTCACAGACTGTCCTCACCAACACACTCACAGACTGTCCTCACCAACACACTCACAGTCTGTCCTCACCAACACACTCACATACTGTCCTCACCAACACACTCACAGTCTGTCCTCACCAACACACTCACAGACTGTCCTCACCAACACACTCACATACTGTCCTCACCAACACACTCACAGACTGTCCTCACCAACAAATTCACAGACTGTCCTCACCAACACACTCACATACTGTCCTCACCAACACACTCACAGACTGTCCTCACCAACACACTCACATACTGTCCTCACCAACACACTCACAGACTGTCCTCACCAACAAATTCACAGACTGTCCTCACCAACACACTCACATACTGTCCTCACCAACACACTCACAGACTGTCCTCACCAACAAATTCACAGACTGTCCTCACCAACACACTCACATACTGTCCTCACCAACACACTCACATACTGTCCTCACCAACACACTCACATACTGTCCTCACCAACACACTCACAGACTGTCCTCACCAACACACTCACAGTCTGTCCTCACCAACACACTCACAGTCTGTCCTCACCAACACACTCACATACTGTCCTCACCAACACACTCACAGTCTGTCCTCACCAACACACTCACAGACTGTCCTCACCAACACACTCACATACTGTCCTCACCAACACACTCACATACTGTCCTCACCAACACACTCACAGTCTGTCCTCACCAACACACTCACATACTGTCCTCACCAACACACTCACATACTGTCCTCACCAACACACTCACAGACTGTCCTCACCAACACACTGACAGACTGTCCTCACCAACACACTCACATACTGTCCTCACCAACACACTCACAGTCTGTCCTCACCAACCCACTCACAGACTGTCCTCACCAACACACTCACATATGTCCTCACCAACACACTCACAGTCTGACCTCACCAACACACTCACAGACTGTCCTCACCAACACACTCACATACTGTCCTCACCAACACACTCACATACTGTCCTCACCAACACACTCACAGTCTGTCCTCACCAACACACTCACAGACTGTCCTCACCAATACACTCACAGACTGTCCTCACCAACACACTCACAGACTGTCCTCACCAACACACTCACAGTCTGTCCTCACCAACACACTCACAGTCTGTCCTCACCAACACACTAACAGACTGTCCTCACCAACACACTCACATACTGTCCTCACCAACACACTCACAGACTGTCCTCACCAACACACTCACAGTCTGTCCTCACCAACACACTAACAGACTGTCCTCACCAACACACTCACAGACTGTCCTCACCAACACACTCACAGACTGTCCTCACCGACACATTCATATACTGTCCTCACCAACACACTCACATACTGTCCTCACCAACACACTCACAGACTGTCCTCACTAACAAATTCACAGACTGTCCTCACCAACAAATTCACATACTGTCCTCACCAACACACTCACAGTCTGTCCTCACCAACACACTCACAGTCTGTCCTCACCAACACACTCACATACTGTCCTCACCAACACACTCACAGACTGTCCTCACCAACACACTCACAGACTGTCCTCACCAACACACTCACATACTGTCCTCACCAACACACTCACAGTCTGTCCTCACCAACACACTAACAGACTGTCCTCACCAACACACTCACATACTGTCCTCACCAACACACTCACAGACTGTCCTCACCAACACACTCACAGTCTGTCCTCACCAACACACTAACAGACTGTCCTCACCAACACACTCACATACTGTCCTCACCAACACACTCACAGACTGTCCTCACCAACACACTCACAGTCTGTCCTCACCAACACACTCACAGACTGTCCTCACCAACACACTCACAGTCTGTCCTCACCAACACACTCACAGTCTGTCCTCACCAACACACTCACATACTGTCCTCACCAACACACTCACAGACTGTCCTCACCAACACACTCACATACTGTCCTCACCAACACACTCACAGACTGTCCACACCAACACACTCACAGACTGTCCTCACCAACACACTCACAGACTGTCCTCACCAACACACTCACAGACTGTCCTCACCAACACACTCACATACTGTCCTCACCAACACACTCACAGACTGTCCTCACCAACAAATTCACAGACTGTCCTCACCAACACACTCACAGACTGTCCTCACCAACACACTCACAGACTGTCCTCACCAACACACTCACATACTGTCCTCACCAACACACTCACAGACTGTCCTCACCAACACACTCACAGTCTGTCCTCACCAACACACTCACAGACTGTCCTCACCAACAAATTCACAGACTGTCCTCACCAACAAATTCACAAACTGTCCTCACCAACAAATTCACAGACTGTCCTCACCAACAAATTCACAGACTGTCCTCACCAACACACTCACAGACTGTCCTCACCAACACACTCACAGACTGTCCTCACCAACAAATTCACAGACTGTCCTCACCAACAAATTCACAGACTGTCCTCACCAACACACTCACATACTGTCCTCACCAACACACTCACAGACTGTCCTCACCAACACACTAACAGACTGTCCTCACCAACACACTCACAGACTGTCCTCACCAACACACTCACAGACTGTCCTCACCAACACACTCACAGACTGTCCTCACCAACAAATTCACATACTGTCCTCACCAACACACTCACAGACTGTCCTCACCAACAAATTCACATACTGTCCTCACCAACACACTCACATACTGTCCTCACCAACACACTCACAGACTGTCCTCACCAACACACTCACAGACTGTCCTCACCAACACACTCACAGACTGTCCTCACCAACACACTCACAGACTGTCCTCACCAACACACTCACATACTGTCCTCACCAACACACTCACAGACTGTCCTCACCAACACACTCACATACTGTCCTCACCAACACACTCACAGACTGTCCTCACCAACACACTCACAGACTGTCCTCACCAACACACTCACAGACTGTCCTCACCAACAAATTCACAGACTGTCCTCACCAACACACTCACAGACTGTCCTCACCAACACACTCACATACTGTCCTCACCAACACACTCACAGACTGTCCTCACCAACACACTCACAGACTGTCCTCACCAACACACTCAAATACTGTCCTCACCAACAAATTCACAGACTGTCCTCACCAACACACTCACAGACTGTCATCACCAACACACTCACAGACTGTCCACACCAACACACTCACAGTCTGTCCTCACCAACACACTCACATACTGTCCTCACCAACACACTCACAGACTGTCCTCACCAACACACTCACAGTCTGTCCTCACTGACACACTCACAGTCTGTCCTCACCAACACACTCACATACTGTCCTCACCAACACACTCACAGTCTGTCCTCACCAACACACTCACAGTCTGTCCTCACCAACACACTCACAGACTGTCCTCACCAACACACTCACAGACTGTCCTCACCAACAAATTCACAGACTGTCCTCACCAACACACTCACAGACTGTCCTCAACAACACACTCACAGACTGTCCTCACCAACACACTCACATACTGTCCTCACCAACACACTCACAGACTGTCCTCACCAACACACTCAGAGTCTGTCCTCACCAACACACTCACAGACTGTCCTCACCAACAAACTCACAGTCTGTCCTCACCAACACACTCACATCCTGTCCTCACCAACACACTCACAGACTGTCCTCACCAACAAACTCACAGTCTGTCCTCACCAACACACTCACATACTGTCCTCACCAACACACTCACATACTGTCCTCACCAACATACTCACAGTCTGTCCTCACCAACACACTCACATACTGTCCTCACCAACACACTCACAGACTGTCCTCACCAACACACTCACATACTGTCCTCACCAACACACTCACAGACTGTCCTCACCAACAAATTCACAGACTGTCCTCACCAACACACTCACAGACTGTCCTCACCAACACACTCACAGACTGTCCTCACCAACACACTCACAGTCTGTCCTCACCAACACACTCACATACTGTCCTCACCAACACACTCACAGTCTGTCCTCACCAACACACTCACAGACTGTCCTCACCAACACACTCACAGTCTGTCCTCACCAACACACTCACAGACTGTCCTCACCAACACACTCACAGACTGTCCTCACCAACACACTCACAGACTGTCCTCACCAACACACTCACAGACTGTCCTCACCAACACACTCACAGTCTGTCCTCACCAACACACTCACAGTCTGTCCTCACCAACACACTAACAGACTGTCCTCACCAACACACTCACATACTGTCCTCACCAACACACTCACAGACTGTCCTCACCAACACACTCACAGTCTGTCCTCACCAACACACTAACAGACTGTCCTCACCAACACACTCACATACTGTCCTCACCAACACACTCACATACTGTCCTCACCAATACACTCACAGACTGTCCTCACCAACACACTCACAGACTGTCCTCACCGACACACTCACATACTGTCCTCACCAACACACTCACATACTGTCCTCACTAACAAATTCACAGACTGTCCTCACCAACAAATTCACAGACTGTCCTCACCAACACACTCACATACTGTCCTCACCAACACACTCACAGTCTGTCCTCACCAACACACTCACAGTCTGTCCTCACCAACACACTCACATACTGTCCTCACCAACACACTCACAGACTGTCCTCACCAACACACTCACAGTCTGTCCTCACCGACACACTCACAGACTGTCCTCACCAACACACTCACATACTGTCCTCACCAACACACTCACATACTGTCCTCACCAACACACTCACATACTGTCCTCACCAACACACTCACAGTCTGTCCTCACCAACACACTCACATGCTGTCCTCACCAACACACTCACAGACTGTCCTCACCAACACACTCACAGACTGTCCTCACCAACACACTCACATACTGTCCTCACCAACACACTCACAGACTGTCCTCACCAACACACTCACAGACTGTCCTCACCAACACACTCACAGACTGTCCTCACCAACACACTCACAGTCTGTCCTCACCAACACACTCACATACTGTCCTCACCAACACACTCACATACTGTCCTCACCAACACACTCACAGTCTGTCCTCACCAACACACTCACAGACTGTCCTCACCAACACACTCACATACTGTCCTCACCAACACACTCACAGACTGTCCTCACCAACACACTCAGAGTCTGTCCTCACCAACACACTCACAGACTGTCCTCACCAACAAACTCACAGTCTGTCCTCACCAACACACTCACATCCTGTCCTCACCAACACACTCACAGACTGTCCTCACCAACAAACTCACAGTCTGTCCTCACCAACACACTCACATACTGTCCTCACCAACACACTCACATACTGTCCTCACCAACATACTCACAGTCTGTCCTCACCAACACACTCACATACTGTCCTCACCAACACACTCACAGACTGTCCTCACCAACACACTCACATACTGTCCTCACCAACACACTCACAGACTGTCCTCACCAACAAATTCACAGACTGTCCTCACCAACACACTCACAGACTGTCCTCACCAACACACTCACAGACTGTCCTCACCAACACACTCACAGTCTGTCCTCACCAACACACTCACATACTGTCCTCACCAACACACTCACAGTCTGTCCTCACCAACACACTCACAGACTGTCCTCACCAACACACTCACAGTCTGTCCTCACCAACACACTCACAGACTGTCCTCACCAACACACTCACAGACTGTCCTCACCAACACACTCACAGACTGTCCTCACCAACACACTCACAGACTGTCCTCACCAACACACTCACAGTCTGTCCTCACCAACACACTCACAGTCTGTCCTCACCAACACACTAACAGACTGTCCTCACCAACACACTCACATACTGTCCTCACCAACACACTCACAGACTGTCCTCACCAACACACTCACAGTCTGTCCTCACCAACACACTAACAGACTGTCCTCACCAACACACTCACATACTGTCCTCACCAACACACTCACATACTGTCCTCACCAATACACTCACAGACTGTCCTCACCAACACACTCACAGACTGTCCTCACCGACACACTCACATACTGTCCTCACCAACACACTCACATACTGTCCTCACTAACAAATTCACAGACTGTCCTCACCAACAAATTCACAGACTGTCCTCACCAACACACTCACATACTGTCCTCACCAACACACTCACAGTCTGTCCTCACCAACACACTCACAGTCTGTCCTCACCAACACACTCACATACTGTCCTCACCAACACACTCACAGACTGTCCTCACCAACACACTCACAGTCTGTCCTCACCGACACACTCACAGACTGTCCTCACCAACACACTCACATACTGTCCTCACCAACACACTCACATACTGTCCTCACCAACACACTCACATACTGTCCTCACCAACACACTCACAGTCTGTCCTCACCAACACACTCACATGCTGTCCTCACCAACACACTCACAGACTGTCCTCACCAACACACTCACAGACTGTCCTCACCAACACACTCACATACTGTCCTCACCAACACACTCACAGACTGTCCTCACCAACACACTCACAGACTGTCCTCACCAACACACTCACAGACTGTCCTCACCAACACACTCACAGTCTGTCCTCACCAACACACTCACATACTGTCCTCACCAACACACTCACATACTGTCCTCACCAACACACTCACAGTCTGTCCTCACCAACACACTCACAGACTGTCCTCACCAACACACTCACAGACAGTCCTCACCAACACACTCACAGTCTGTCCTCACCAACACACTCACAGACTGTCCTCACCAACACACTCACAGTCTGTCCTCACCAACACACTCACAGTCTGTCCTCACCAACACACTCACAGTCTGTCCTCACCAACACACTCACAGTCTGTCCTCACCAACACACTCACAGACTGTCCTCACCGACACACTCACAGACTGTCCTCACCAACACACTCACATACTGTCCTCACCAACACACTCACAGACTGTCCTCACCAACACACTCACAGACTGTCCTCACCGACACACTCACAGACTGTCCTCACCAACACACTCACAGACTGTCCTCACCAACACACTCACAGACTGTCCTCACCAACACACTCACATACTGTCCTCACCAACACACTCACAGACTGTCCTCACCAACACACTCACAGACTGTCCTCACCAACACACTCACATACTGTCCTCACCAACACACTCACAGACTGTCCTCACCAACACACTCACAGACTGTCCTCACCAACACACTCACATACTGTCCTCACCAACACACTCACAGACTGTCCTCACGAACACACTCACAGACTGTCCTCACCAACACACTCACAGACTGTCCTCACCAACACAATCACATACTGTCCTCACCAACACACTCACAGACTGTCCTCACGAACACACTCACAGACTGTCCTCACCAACACACTCACAGACTGTCCTCACCAACACACTCACAGACTGTCCTCACCAACACACTCACAGACTGTCCTCACCAACACACTCACATACTGTCCTCACCAACACACTCACAGACTGTCCACACCAACAAATTCACAGACTGTCCTCACCAACACACTCACAGACTGTCCTCACCAACACACTCACAGACTGTCCTCACCAACACACTCACATACTGTCCTCACCAACACACTCACAGACTGTCCTCACCAACACACTCACAGTCTGTCCTCACCAACACACTAACAGACTGTCCTCACCAACACACTCACATACTGTCCTCACCAACACACTCACATACTGTCCTCACCAATACACTCACAGACTGTCCTCACCAACACACTCACAGACTGTCCTCACCGACACACTCACATACTGTCCTCACCAACACACTCACATACTGTCCTCACTAACAAATTCACAGACTGTCCTCACCAACAAATTCACAGACTGTCCTCACCAACACACTCACATACTGTCCTCACCAACACACTCACAGTCTGTCCTCACCAACACACTCACAGTCTGTCCTCACCAACACACTCACATACTGTCCTCACCAACACACTCACAGACTGTCCTCACCAACACACTCACAGTCTGTCCTCACCGACACACTCACAGACTGTCCTCACCAACACACTCACATACTGTCCTCACCAACACACTCACATACTGTCCTCACCAACACACTCACATACTGTCCTCACCAACACACTCACAGTCTGTCCTCACCAACACACTCACATGCTGTCCTCACCAACACACTCACAGACTGTCCTCACCAACACACTCACAGACTGTCCTCACCAACACACTCACATACTGTCCTCACCAACACACTCACAGACTGTCCTCACCAACACACTCACAGACTGTCCTCACCAACACACTCACAGACTGTCCTCACCAACACACTCACAGTCTGTCCTCACCAACACACTCACATACTGTCCTCACCAACACACTCACATACTGTCCTCACCAACACACTCACAGTCTGTCCTCACCAACACACTCACAGACTGTCCTCACCAACACACTCACAGACAGTCCTCACCAACACACTCACAGTCTGTCCTCACCAACACACTCACAGACTGTCCTCACCAACACACTCACAGTCTGTCCTCACCAACACACTCACAGTCTGTCCTCACCAACACACTCACAGTCTGTCCTCACCAACACACTCACAGTCTGTCCTCACCAACACACTCACAGACTGTCCTCACCGACACACTCACAGACTGTCCTCACCAACACACTCACATACTGTCCTCACCAACACACTCACAGACTGTCCTCACCAACACACTCACAGACTGTCCTCACCGACACACTCACAGACTGTCCTCACCAACACACTCACATACTGTCCTCACCAACACACTCACAGACTGTCCTCACCAACACACTCACAGACTGTCCTCACCAACACACTCACATACTGTCCTCACCAACACACTCACAGACTGTCCTCACCAACACACTCACAGACTGTCCTCACCAACACACTCACATACTGTCCTCACCAACACACTCACAGACTGTCCTCACCAACACACTCACAGACTGTCCTCACCAACACACTCACATACTGTCCTCACCAACACACTCACAGACTGTCCTCACGAACACACTCACAGACTGTCCTCACCAACACACTCACAGACTGTCCTCACCAACACAATCACATACTGTCCTCACCAACACACTCACAGACTGTCCTCACGAACACACTCACAGACTGTCCTCACCAACACACTCACAGACTGTCCTCACCAACACACTCACAGACTGTCCTCACCAACACACTCACAGACTGTCCTCACCAACACACTCACATACTGTCCTCACCAACACACTCACAGACTGTCCACACCAACAAATTCACAGACTGTCCTCACCAACACACTCACAGACTGTCCTCACCAACACACTCACAGACTGTCCTCACCAACACACTCACATACTGTCCTCACCAACACACTCACAGTCTGTCCTCACCAACACACTCACAGACTGTCCTCACCAACACACTCACAGACAGTCCTCACCAACACACTCACAGACTGTCCTCACCAACAGACTCACAGACTGTCCTCACCAACACACTCACAGACTGTCCTCACCAACACACTCACATACTGTCCTCACCAACACACTCACATACTGTCCTCACCAACACACTCACAGTCTGTCCTCACCAACACACTCACATACTGTCCTCACCAACACACTCACAGTCTGTCCTCACCAACACACTCACATACTGTCCTCACCAACACACTCACATACTGTCCTCACCAACACACTCACAGACTGTCCTCACCAACACACTCACATACTGTCCTCACCAACACAATCACATACTGTCCTCACCAACACACTCACAGACTGTCCTCACCAACACACTCACAGTCTGTCCTCACCAACACACTCACATACTGTCCTCACCAACACACTCACAGACTGTCCTCACCAACACACTCACATACTGTCCTCACCAACACAATCACATACTGTCCTCACCAACACACTCACAGACTGTCCTCACCAACACACTCACAGTCTGTCCTCACCAACACACTCACAGACTGTCCTCACCAACACACTCACATACTGTCCTCACCAACACACTCACAGACTGTCCTCACCAACACAATCACATACTGTCCTCACCAACACACTCACAGACTGTCCTCACCAACACACTCACAGACTGTCCTCACCAACACACTCACATACTGTCCTCACCAACACACTCACAGACTGTCCTCACCAACACACTCACAGACTGTCCTCACCAACACACTCACAGACTGTCCTCACCAACACACTCACAGACTGTCCACACCAACAAATTCACAGACTGTCCTCACCAACACACTCACAGACTGTCCTCACCAACACACTCACAGACAGTCCTCACCAACACACTCACAGACTGTCCTCACCAACACACTCACAGACTGTCCTCACCAACACACTCACAGACTGTCCTCACCAACACACTCACAGACTGTCCTCACCAACACACTCACAGACTGTCCTCACCAACACACTCACATACTGTCCTCACCAACACACTCACATACTGTCCTCACCAACACACTCACAGACTGTCCTCACCAACACACTCACAGTCTGTCCTCACCGACACACTCACAGACTGTCCTCACCAACACACTCACAGACTGTCCTCACCAACACACTCACAGTCTGTCCTCACCAACACACTCACACACTGTCCTCACCAACACACTCACATACTGTCCTCACCAACACACTCACATACTGTCCTCACCAACACACTCACATACTGTCCTCACCAACACACTCACAGACTGTCCTCACCAACAAACTCACATACTGTCCTCACCAACACACTCACATACTGTCCTCACCAACACACTCACATACTGTCCTCACCAACACAATCACATACTGTCCTCACCAACACACTCACAGACTGTCCTCACCGACACACTCACAGTCTGTCCTCACCAACACACTCACAGACTGTCCTCACCAACACACTCACATACTGTCCTCACCAACACACTCACAGACTGTCCTCACCAACACACTCACATACTGTCCTCACCAACACACTCACATACTGTCCTCACCAACACACTCACATACTGTCCTCACCAACACACTCACAGTCTGTCCTCACCAACACACTCACAGACTGTCCTCACCAACACACTCACATACTGTCCTCACCAACACACTCACAGTCTGTCCTCACCAACACACTCACAGACTGTCCTCACCAACACACTCACATACTGTCCTCACCAACACACTCACAGTCTGTCCTCACCAACACACTCACAGACTGTCCTCACCAACACACTCACATACTGTCCTCACCAACACACTCACATACTGTCCTCACCAACACACTCACAGTCTGTCCTCACCAACACACTCACAGACTGTCCTCACCAACACACTCACATACTGTCCTCACCAACACACTCACAGTCTGTCCTCACCAACACACTCACAGACTGTCCTCACCAACACACTCACAGACTGTCCTCACCAACACACTCACAGACTGTCCTCACCAACACACTCACAGACTGTCCTCACCAACAAATTCACAGACTGTCCTCACCAACACACTCACATACTGTCCTCACCAACACACTCACAGACTGTCCTCACCAACACACTCACAGTCTGTCCTCACCAACACACTCACAGACTGTCCTCACCAACACACTCACATACTGTCCTCACCAACACACTCACAGACTGTCCTCACCAACACACTCACAGTCTGTCCTCACCAACACACTCACAGTCTGTCCTCACCAACACACTCACAGACTGTCCTCACCAACACACTCACAGACTGTCCTCACCAACACACTCACAGACTGTCCTCACCAACACACTCACAGACTGTCCTCACCAACACACTCACAGACTGTCCTCACCAACACACTCACAGACTGTCCTCACCAACACACTCACAGACTGTCCTCACCAACACACTCGCATACTGTCCTCACCAACACACTCACAGACTGTCCTCACCAACACACTCACAGACTGTCCTCACCAACACACTCACAGACTGTCCTCACCGACACACTCACATACTGTCCTCACCAACACACTCACAGACTGTCCTCACCAACACACTCACAGACTGTCCTCACCAACACACTCACAGACTGTCCTCACCAACACACTCACAGACTGTCCTCACCGACACACTCACATACTGTCCTCACCAACACACTCACAGACTGTCCTCACCAACACACTCACAGTCTGTCCTCACCAACACACTCACAGACTGTCCTCACCAACACACTCACATACTGTCCTCACCAACACACTCACAGACTGTCCTCACCAACACACTCACAGTCTGTCCTCACCAACACACTCACAGTCTGTCCTCACCAACACACTCACAGACTGTCCTCACCAACACACTCACAGACTGTCCTCACCAACACACTCACAGACTGTCCTCACCAACACACTCACAGACTGTCCTCACCAACACACTCACAGACTGTCCTCACCAACACACTCACAGACTGTCCTCACCAACACACTCACAGACTGTCCTCACCAACACACTCACATACTGTCCTCACCAACACACTCACAGACTGTCCTCACCAACACACTCACAGACTGTCCTCACCAACACACTCACAGACTGTCCTCACCGACACACTCACATACTGTCCTCACCAACACACTCACAGACTGTCCTCACCAACACACTCACAGACTGTCCTCACCAACACACTCACAGACTGTCCTCACCAACACACTCACATACTGTCCTCACCAACACACTCACAGTCTGTCCTCAACAACACACTCACATACTGTCCTCACCAACACACTCACAGACTGTCCTCACCAACACACTCACAGACTGTCCTCACCAACACACTCACAGACTGTCCTCACCAACACACTCACAGACTGTCCTCACCAACACACTCACATACTGTCCTCACCAACACACTCACAGACTGTCCTCACCAACACACTCACATACTGTCCTCACCAACACACTCACAGACTGTCCTCACCAACACACTCACAGACTGTCCTCACCAACACAC
Source organism: Heptranchias perlo (assembly GCF_035084215.1). Taxonomy (NCBI): domain Eukaryota; kingdom Metazoa; phylum Chordata; class Chondrichthyes; order Hexanchiformes; family Hexanchidae; genus Heptranchias; species Heptranchias perlo. Next base: position 27,085,942 of record NC_090333.1, read on the forward strand.
TCACAGTCTGTCCTCAACAACACACTCACATACTGTCCTCACCAACACACTCACAGACTGTCCTCACCAAAACACTCACAGACTGTCCTCACCAACACACTCACAGACTGTCCTCAACAACACACTCACATACTGTCCTCACCAACACACTCACAGACTGTCCTCACCAACACACTCACAGACTGTCCTCACCAACACACTCACAGACTGTCCTCACCAACACACTCACAGACTGTCCTCACCAACAAATTCACAGACTGTCCTCACCAACACACTCACAGACTGTCCTCACCAACACACTCACATACTGTCCTCACCAACACACTCACAGACTGTCCTCACCAACACACTCACAGTCTGTCCTCACCAACACACTCACAGACTGTCCTCACCAACACACTCACATACTGTCCTCACCAACACACTCACATACTGTCCTCACCAACACACTCACAGTCTGTCCTCACCAACACACTCACATACTGTCCTCACCAACACACTCACAGACTGTCCTCACCAACACACTCACAGACTGTCCTCACCAACACACTCACAGACTGTCCTCACCAACACACTCACAGACTGTCCTCACCAACACACTCACAGACTGTCCTCACCGACACACTCACATACTGTCCTCACCAACACGTTCATATTTTTTATTATTTTTTTTTGGGTTGTGGGCGTTGCTGGCAAGGCCGGCATTTATTGCCCATCCCTAATTGCTCTTGAGAAGGTGGTGGTGAGCCGCCTTGAAACGCTGCAGTCCGTCTGGTGAAGGTTCTCCCTCAGTGCTGTTAGGTATGGAGTTCAAGGATTTTGACCCAGCGACAATGAAGGAACGGTGATATTTTTCCAAGTTGGGATGGTATGTGACTTGGAGGGGAACGTGCAGGTAGTGCCTGCTGCCCTTGTCCTTCTAGGTGGTAGAGGTTGAGGGTTTGGGAGGTTCCGTCGAAGAAGCCTTGGCGAGTTGCTGCAATGCATCCTGTGGATGGTGCACACTGCAGCCACGGTGCGCCGGTGGTGAAGGGAGTGAATGTTTAAAGCGGTGGATGGGGTGGCAATCAAGCGGGCTGCTTTGTCCTGGATGGTGTCGAGTTTCTTGAGTGTTGTTGGAGCTGCACTCATCCAGGCAAGTGGAGAGTATTCCATCACACTCCTGACTTGTGCCTTGTAGATGGTGGAAAGGCTTTGGGGAGTCAGGAGGTGAATCACTCGCCGCAGAATACCCAGCCTCTGACCTGCTCTTGTAGCCTCAGTATTTATGTGGCTGGTCCGGTTAAGTTTCTGGTCAATGGTGACCCCCCAGGATGTTGATGTTGGGGGATTCAGCGATGGTAATGCCGTTGAATGTCAAGGGGAGGTGGTTTGACTCTCCCTTGTTGGAGGTGGTCATTGTCTGGCACTTGTCTGGCGCGAATGTTACTTGCCACTTATCAGCCCAAGCCTGGACGTTGTCGAGCTCTTGCTGCACGGAATGCTTTATTATCATATACTGTCCTCACCAACACACTCACAGACTGTCCTCACCAACACACTCACAGACTGTCCTCACCAACACACTCACAGACTGTCCTCACCAACACACTCACAGACTGTCCTCACCAACACACTCACAGACTGTCCTCACCAACACACTCACAGACTGTCCTCACCAATACATTCATATACTGTCCTCACCAACACACACACAGTCTGTCCTCACCAACACACTCACAGTCTGTCCTCACCAACACACTCACAGTCTGTCCTCACCAACACACTCACAGTCTGTCCTCACCAACACACTCACATACTGTCCTCACCAACAAATTCACAGTCTGTCCTCACCAACACACTCACAGACTGTCCTCACCAACAAATTCACAGACTGTCCTCACCAACACACTCACAGACTGTCCTCACCAACACACTCACAGACTGTCCTCACCAACACACTCACAGACTGTCCTCACCAACACACTCACATACTGTCCTCACCAACACACTCACAGACTGTCCTCACCAACAAATTCACAGACTGTCCTCACCAACACACTCACAGACTGTCCTCACCAACACACTCACAGTCTGTCCTCAACAACACACTCACATACTGTCCTCACCAACACACTCACATACTGTCCTCACCAAAACACTCACAGACTGTCCTCACCAACACACTCACAGTCTGTCCTCAACAACACACTCACAGACTGTCCTCACCAACACACTCACAGTCTGTCCTCAACAACACACTCACATACTGTCCTCACCAACACACTCACAGTCTGTCCTCAACAACACACTCACATACTGTCCTCACCAACACACTCACAGACTGTCCTCACCAACACACTCACAGACTGTCCTCACCAACACACTCACAGACTGTCCTCACCAACACACTCACAGACTGTCCTCACCAACACACTCACATACTGTCCTCACCAACACACTCACAGACTGTCCTCACCAACACACTCACATACTGTCCTCACCAACACACTCACAGACTGTCCTCACCAACACACTCACAGACTGTCCTCACCAACACACTCACAGTCTGTCCTCAACAACACACTCACATACTGTCCTCACCAACACACTCACAGACTGTCCTCACCAAAACACTCACAGACTGTCCTCACCAACACACTCACAGACTGTCCTCAACAACACACTCACATACTGTCCTCACCAACACACTCACAGACTGTCCTCACCAACACACTCACAGACTGTCCTCACCAACACACTCACAGACTGTCCTCACCAACACACTCACAGACTGTCCTCACCAACAAATTCACAGACTGTCCTCACCAACACACTCACAGACTGTCCTCACCAACACACTCACATACTGTCCTCACCAACACACTCACAGACTGTCCTCACCAACACACTCACAGTCTGTCCTCACCAACACACTCACAGACTGTCCTCACCAACACACTCACATACTGTCCTCACCAACACACTCACATACTGTCCTCACCAACACACTCACAGTCTGTCCTCACCAACACACTCACATACTGTCCTCACCAACACACTCACAGACTGTCCTCACCAACACACTCACAGACTGTCCTCACCAACACACTCACAGACTGTCCTCACCAACACACTCACAGACTGTCCTCACCAACACACTCACAGACTGTCCTCACCGACACACTCACATACTGTCCTCACCAACACGTTCATATTTTTTATTATTTTTTTTTGGGTTGTGGGCGTTGCTGGCAAGGCCGGCATTTATTGCCCATCCCTAATTGCTCTTGAGAAGGTGGTGGTGAGCCGCCTTGAAACGCTGCAGTCCGTCTGGTGAAGGTTCTCCCTCAGTGCTGTTAGGTATGGAGTTCAAGGATTTTGACCCAGCGACAATGAAGGAACGGTGATATTTTTCCAAGTTGGGATGGTATGTGACTTGGAGGGGAACGTGCAGGTAGTGTTGTTCCCACGTGCCTGCTGCCCTTGTCCTTCTAGGTGGTAGAGGTTGAGGGTTTGGGAGGTTCCGTCGAAGAAGCCTTGGCGAGTTGCTGCAATGCATCCTGTGGATGGTGCACACTGCAGCCACGGTGCGCCGGTGGTGAAGGGAGTGAATGTTTAAAGCGGTGGATGGGGTGGCAATCAAGCGGGCTGCTTTGTCCTGGATGGTGTCGAGTTTCTTGAGTGTTGTTGGAGCTGCACTCATCCAGGCAAGTGGAGAGTATTCCATCACACTCCTGACTTGTGCCTTGTAGATGGTGGAAAGGCTTTGGGGAGTCAGGAGGTGAATCACTCGCCGCAGAATACCCAGCCTCTGACCTGCTCTTGTAGCCTCAGTATTTATGTGGCTGGTCCGGTTAAGTTTCTGGTCAATGGTGACCCCCCAGGATGTTGATGTTGGGGGATTCAGCGATGGTAATGCCGTTGAATGTCAAGGGGAGGTGGTTTGACTCTCCCTTGTTGGAGGTGGTCATTGTCTGGCACTTGTCTGGCGCGAATGTTACTTGCCACTTATCAGCCCAAGCCTGGACGTTGTCGAGCTCTTGCTGCACGGAATGCTTTATTATCATATACTGTCCTCACCAACACACTCACAGACTGTCCTCACCAACACACTCACAGACTGTCCTCACCAACACACTCACAGACTGTCCTCACCAACACACTCACAGACTGTCCTCACCAATACATTCATATACTGTCCTCACCAACACACACACAGTCTGTCCTCACCAACACACTCACAGTCTGTCCTCACCAACACACTCACAGTCTGTCCTCACCAACACACTCACAGTCTGTCCTCACCAACACACTCACATACTGTCCTCACCAACAAATTCACAGTCTGTCCTCACCAACACACTCACAGACTGTCCTCACCAACAAATTCACAGACTGTCCTCACCAACACACTCACAGACTGTCCTCACCAACACACTCACAGACTGTCCTCACCAACACACTCACAGACTGTCCTCACCAACACACTCACATACTGTCCTCACCAACACACTCACAGACTGTCCTCACCAACAAATTCACAGACTGTCCTCACCAACACACTCACAGACTGTCCTCACCAACACACTCACAGTCTGTCCTCAACAACACACTCACATACTGTCCTCACCAACACACTCACATACTGTCCTCACCAAAACACTCACAGACTGTCCTCACCAACACACTCACAGTCTGTCCTCAACAACACACTCACAGACTGTCCTCACCAACACACTCACAGTCTGTCCTCAACAACACACTCACATACTGTCCTCACCAACACACTCACAGTCTGTCCTCAACAACACACTCACATACTGTCCTCACCAACACACTCACAGACTGTCCTCACCAACACACTCACAGACTGTCCTCACCAACACACTCACAGACTGTCCTCACCAACACACTCACAGACTGTCCTCACCAACACACTCACATACTGTCCTCACCAACACACTCACAGACTGTCCTCACCAACACACTCACATACTGTCCTCACCAACACACTCACAGACTGTCCTCACCAACACACTCACAGACTGTCCTCACCAACACACTCACAGTCTGTCCTCAACAACACACTCACATACTGTCCTCACCAACACACTCACAGACTGTCCTCACCAAAACACTCACAGACTGTCCTCACCAACACACTCACAGACTGTCCTCAACAACACACTCACATACTGTCCTCACCAACACACTCACAGACTGTCCTGACCAACACACTCACAGACTGTCCTCACCAACACACTCACAGACTGTCCTCACCAACACACTCACAGACTGTCCTCACCAACAAATTCACAGACTGTCCTCACCAACACACTCACAGACTGTCCTCACCAACACACTCACATACTGTCCTCACCAACACACTCACAGACTGTCCTCACCAACACACTCACAGTCTGTCCTCACCAACACACTCACAGACTGTCCTCACCAACACACTCACATACTGTCCTCACCAACACACTCACATACTGTCCTCACCAACACACTCACAGTCTGTCCTCACCAACACACTCACATACTGTCCTCACCAACACACTCACAGACTGTCCTCACCAACACACTCACAGTCTGTCCTCACCAACACACTCACATACTGTCCTCACCAACACACTCACATACTGTCCTCACCAACACACTCACAGTCTGTCCTCACCAACACACTCACAGTCTGTCCTCACCAACACACTCACAGACTGTCCTCACCAACACACTCACAGACTGTCCTCACCAACACACTCACAGACTGTCCTCACCAACACACTCACAGACTGTCCTCACCAACACACTCACAGACTGTCCTCACCAACACACTCACAGACTGTCCTCACCGACACACTCACATACTGTCCTCACCAACACACTCACAGACTGTCCTCACCAACACACTCACAGACTGTCCTCACCAACACACTCACAGACTGTCCTCACCGACACACTCACATACTGTCCTCACCAACACACTCACAGACTGTCCTCACCAACACACTCACAGACTGTCCTCACCAACACACTCACAGACTGTCCTCACCAACACACTCACAGACTGTCCTCACCGACACACTCACATACTGTCCTCACCAACACGTTCATATTTTTTATTATTTTTTTTTGAGTTGTGGGCGTTGCTGGCAAGGCCGGCATTTATTGCCCATCCCTAATTGCTCTTGAGAAGGTGGTGGTGAGCCGCCTTGAAACGCTGCAGTCCGTCTGGTGAAGGTTCTCCCTCAGTGCTGTTCGGTATGGAGTTCAAGGATTTTGACCCAGCGACAATGAAGGAACGGTGATATTTTTCCAAGTTGGGATGGTATGTGACTTGGAGGGGAACGTGCAGGTAGTGTTGTTCCCACGTGCCTGCTGCCCTTGTCCTTCTCGGTGGTAGAGGTTGAGGGTTTGGGAGGTTCCGTCGAAGAAGCCTTGGCGAGTTGCTGCAATGCATCCTGTGGATGGTGCACACTGCAGCCACGGTGCGCCGGTGGTGAAGGGAGTGAATGTTTAAAGCGGTGGATGGGGTGGCAATCAAGCGGGCTGCTTTGTCCTGGATGGTGTCGAGTTTCTTGAGTGTTGTTGGAGCTGCACTCATCCAGGCAAGTGGAGAGTATTCCATCACACTCCTGACTTGTGCCTTGTAGATGGTGGAAAGGCTTTGGGGAGTCAGGAGGTGAATCACTCGCCGCAGAATACCCAGCCTCTGACCTGCTCTTGTAGCCTCAGTATTTATGTGGCTGGTCCGGTTAAGTTTCTGGTCAATGGTGACCCCCCAGGATGTTGATGTTGGGGGATTCAGCGATGGTAATGCCGTTGAATGTCAAGGGGAGGTGGTTTGACTCTCCCTTGTTGGAGGTGGTCATTGTCTGGCACTTGTCTGGCGCGAATGTTACTTGCCACTTATCAGCCCAAGCCTGGACGTTGTCGAGCTCTTGCTGCACGGAATGCTTTATTATCATATACTGTCCTCACCAACACACTCACAGACTGTCCTCACCAACACACTCACAGACTGTCCTCACCAACACACTCACAGACTGTCCTCACCAACACACTCACAGACTGTCCTCACCAACACACTCACAGACTGTCCTCACCAACACACTCACAGACTGTCCTCACCAATACATTCATATACTGTCCTCACCAACACACACACAGTCTGTCCTCACCAACACACTCACAGTCTGTCCTCACCAACACACTCACAGTCTGTCCTCACCAACACACTCACAGTCTGTCCTCACCAACACACTCACATACTGTCCTCACCAACAAATTCACAGTCTGTCCTCACCAACACACTCACAGACTGTCCTCACCAACAAATTCACAGACTGTCCTCACCAACACACTCACAGACTGTCCTCACCAACACACTCACAGACTGTCCTCACCAACACACTCACAGACTGTCCTCACCAACACACTCACATACTGTCCTCACCAACACACTCACAGACTGTCCTCACCAACAAATTCACAGACTGTCCTCACCAACACACTCACAGACTGTCCTCACCAACACACTCACAGTCTGTCCTCAACAACACACTCACATACTGTCCTCACCAACACACTCACATACTGTCCTCACCAAAACACTCACAGACTGTCCTCACCAACACACTCACAGTCTGTCCTCAACAACACACTCACAGACTGTCCTCACCAACACACTCACAGTCTGTCCTCAACAACACACTCACATACTGTCCTCACCAACACACTCACAGTCTGTCCTCAACAACACACTCACATACTGTCCTCACCAACACACTCACAGACTGTCCTCACCAACACACTCACAGACTGTCCTCACCAACACACTCACAGACTGTCCTCACCAACACACTCACAGACTGTCCTCACCAACACACTCACATACTGTCCTCACCAACACACTCACAGACTGTCCTCACCAACAAATTCACAGACTGTCCTCACCAACACACTCACAGACTGTCCTCACCAACACACTCACAGTCTGTCCTCAACAACACACTCACATACTGTCCTCACCAACACACTCACATACTGTCCTCACCAAAACACTCACAGACTGTCCTCACCAACACACTCACAGTCTGTCCTCAACAACACACTCACAGACTGTCCTCACCAACACACTCACAGTCTGTCCTCAACAACACACTCACATACTGTCCTCACCAACACACTCACAGTCTGTCCTCAACAACACACTCACATACTGTCCTCACCAACACACTCACAGACTGTCCTCACCAACACACTCACAGACTGTCCTCACCAACACACTCACAGACTGTCCTCACCAACACACTCACAGACTGTCCTCACCAACACACTCACATACTGTCCTCACCAACACACTCACAGACTGTCCTCACCAACACACTCACATACTGTCCTCACCAACACACTCACAGACTGTCCTCACCAACACACTCACAGACTGTCCTCACCAACACACTCACAGTCTGTCCTCAACAACACACTCACATACTGTCCTCACCAACACACTCACAGACTGTCCTCACCAAAACACTCACAGACTGTCCTCACCAACACACTCACAGACTGTCCTCAACAACACACTCACATACTGTCCTCACCAACACACTCACAGACTGTCCTGACCAACACACTCACAGACTGTCCTCACCAACACACTCACAGACTGTCCTCACCAACACACTCACAGACTGTCCTCACCAACAAATTCACAGACTGTCCTCACCAACACACTCACAGACTGTCCTCACCAACACACTCACATACTGTCCTCACCAACACACTCACAGACTGTCCTCACCAACACACTCACAGTCTGTCCTCACCAACACACTCACAGACTGTCCTCACCAACACACTCACATACTGTCCTCACCAACACACTCACATACTGTCCTCACCAACACACTCACAGTCTGTCCTCACCAACACACTCACATACTGTCCTCACCAACACACTCACAGACTGTCCTCACCAACACACTCACAGTCTGTCCTCACCAACACACTCACATACTGTCCTCACCAACACACTCACATACTGTCCTCACCAACACACTCACAGTCTGTCCTCACCAACACACTCACAGTCTGTCCTCACCAACACACTCACAGACTGTCCTCACCAACACACTCACAGACTGTCCTCACCAACACACTCACAGACTGTCCTCACCAACACACTCACAGACTGTCCTCACCAACACACTCACAGACTGTCCTCACCAACACACTCACAGACTGTCCTCACCGACACACTCACATACTGTCCTCACCAACACACTCACAGACTGTCCTCACCAACACACTCACAGACTGTCCTCACCAACACACTCACAGACTGTCCTCACCGACACACTCACATACTGTCCTCACCAACACACTCACAGACTGTCCTCACCAACACACTCACAGACTGTCCTCACCAACACACTCACAGACTGTCCTCACCAACACACTCACAGACTGTCCTCACCGACACACTCACATACTGTCCTCACCAACACGTTCATATTTTTTATTATTTTTTTTTGAGTTGTGGGCGTTGCTGGCAAGGCCGGCATTTATTGCCCATCCCTAATTGCTCTTGAGAAGGTGGTGGTGAGCCGCCTTGAAACGCTGCAGTCCGTCTGGTGAAGGTTCTCCCTCAGTGCTGTTCGGTATGGAGTTCAAGGATTTTGACCCAGCGACAATGAAGGAACGGTGATATTTTTCCAAGTTGGGATGGTATGTGACTTGGAGGGGAACGTGCAGGTAGTGTTGTTCCCACGTGCCTGCTGCCCTTGTCCTTCTAGGTGGTAGAGGTTGAGGGTTTGGGAGGTTCCGTCGAAGAAGCCTTGGCGAGTTGCTGCAATGCATCCTGTGGATGGTGCACACTGCAGCCACGGTGCGCCGGTGGTGAAGGGAGTGAATGTTTAAAGCGGTGGATGGGGTGGCAATCAAGCGGGCTGCTTTGTCCTGGATGGTGTCGAGTTTCTTGAGTGTTGTTGGAGCTGCACTCATCCAGGCAAGTGGAGAGTATTCCATCACACTCCTGACTTGTGCCTTGTAGATGGTGGAAAGGCTTTGGGGAGTCAGGAGGTGAATCACTCGCCGCAGAATACCCAGCCTCTGACCTGCTCTTGTAGCCTCAGTATTTATGTGGCTGGTCCGGTTAAGTTTCTGGTCAATGGTGACCCCCCAGGATGTTGATGTTGGGGGATTCAGCGATGGTAATGCCGTTGAATGTCAAGGGGAGGTGGTTTGACTCTCCCTTGTTGGAGGTGGTCATTGTCTGGCACTTGTCTGGCGCGAATGTTACTTGCCACTTATCAGCCCAAGCCTGGACGTTGTCGAGCTCTTGCTGCACGGAATGCTTTATTATCATATACTGTCCTCACCAACACACTCACAGACTGTCCTCACCAACACAATCACATACTGTCCTCACCAACACACTCACAGACTGTCCTCACCAACACACTCACAGACTGTCCTCACCAACACACTCACAGACTGTCCTCACCAACACACTCACAGACTGTCCTCACCAACACACTCACAGACTGTCCTCACCAACACACTCACAGACTGTCCTCACCAACACACTCACAGACTGTCCTCACCAACACACTCACAGACTGTCCTCACCAATACATTCATATACTGTCCTCACCAACACACACACAGTCTGTCCTCACCAACACACTCACAGTCTGTCCTCACCAACACACTCACAGTCTGTCCTCACCAACACACTCACAGTCTGTCCTCACCAACACACTCACATACTGTCCTCACCAACAAATTCACAGTCTGTCCTCACCAACACACTCACAGACTGTCCTCACCAACAAATTCACAGACTGTCCTCACCAACACACTCACAGACTGTCCTCACCAACACACTCACAGACTGTCCTCACCAACACACTCACAGACTGTCCTCACCAACACACTCACATACTGTCCTCACCAACACACTCACAGACTGTCCTCACCAACAAATACACAGACTGTCCTCACCAACACACTCACAGACTGTCCTCACCAACACACTCACAGACTGTCCTCATCAAAACACTCACAGACTGTCCTCACCAACACACTCACAGTCTGTCCTCAACAACACACTCACATACTGTCCTCACCAACACACTCACATACTGTCCTCACCAAAACACTCACAGACTGTCCTCACCAACACACTCACAGTCTGTCCTCAACAACACACTCACAGACTGTCCTCACCAACACACTCACAGTCTGTCCTCAACAACACACTCACATACTGTCCTCACCAACACACTCACAGTCTGTCCTCAACAACACACTCACATACTGTCCTCACCAACACACTCACAGACTGTCCTCACCAACACACTCACAGACTGTCCTCACCAACACACTCACAGACTGTCCTCACCAACACACTCACAGACTGTCCTCACCAACACACTCACATACTGTCCTCACCAACACACTCACAGTCTGTCCTCACCAACACACTCACAGTCTGTCCTCACCAACACACTCACATACTGTCCTCACCAACACACTCACAGACTGTCCTCACCAACACACTCACAGACTGTCCTCACCAACACACTCACAGTCTGTCCTCAACAACACACTCACATACTGTCCTCACCAACACACTCACAGACTGTCCTCACCAAAACACTCACAGACTGTCCTCACCAACACACTCACAGACTGTCCTCAACAACACACTCACATACTGTCCTCACCAACACACTCACAGACTGTCCTCACCAACACACTCACAGACTGTCCTCACCAACACACTCACAGACTGTCCTCACCAACACACTCACAGACTGTCCTCACCAACACACTCACAGACTGTCCTCACCAACACACTCACAGACTGTCCTCACCAACACACTCACAGTCTGTCCTCACCAACACACTCACAGACTGTCCTCACCAACACACTCACAGACTGTCCTCAACAACACACTCACAGACTGTCCTCACCAATACATTCATATACTGTCCTCACCAACACACACACAGTCTGTCCTCACCAACACACTCACAGTCTGTCCTCACCAACACACTCACAGTCTGTCCTCACCAACACACTCACAGTCTGTCCTCACCAACACACTCACATACTGTCCTCACCAACAAATTCACAGTCTGTCCTCACCAACACACTCACAGACTGTCCTCACCAACAAATTCACAGACTGTCCTCACCAACACACTCACAGACTGTCCTCACCAACACACTCACAGACTGTCCTCACCAACACACTCACAGACTGTCCTCACCAACACACTCACATACTGTCCTCACCAACACACTCACAGACTGTCCTCACCAACAAATTCACAGACTGTCCTCACCAACACACTCACAGACTGTCCTCACCAACACACTCACAGACTGTCCTCATCAAAACACTCACAGACTGTCCTCACCAACACACTCACAGTCTGTCCTCAACAACACACTCACATACTGTCCTCACCAACACACTCACATACTGTCCTCACCAAAACACTCACAGACTGTCCTCACCAACACACTCACAGTCTGTCCTCAACAACACACTCACAGACTGTCCTCACCAACACACTCACAGTCTGTCCTCAACAACACACTCACATACTGTCCTCACCAACACACTCACAGACTGTCCTCACCAACACACTCACAGACTGTCCTCACCAACACACTCACAGACTGTCCTCACCAACACACTCACAGACTGTCCTCACCAACACACTCACATACTGTCCTCACCAACACACTCACAGACTGTCCTCACCAACACACTCACATACTGTCCTCACCAACACACTCACAGACTGTCCTCACCAACACACTCACAGACTGTCCTCACCAACACACTCACAGTCTGTCCTCAACAACACACTCACATACTGTCCTCACCAACACACTCACAGACTGTCCTCACCAAAACACTCACAGACTGTCCTCACCAACACACTCACAGACTGTCCTCAACAACACACTCACATACTGTCCTCACCAACACACTCACAGACTGTCCTCACCAACACACTCACAGACTGTCCTCACCAACACACTCACAGACTGTCCTCACCAACACACTCACAGACTGTCCTCACCAACACACTCACAGACTGTCCTCACCAACACACTCACAGACTGTCCTCACCAACACACTCACAGTCTGTCCTCACCAACACACTCACAGACTGTCCTCACCAACACACTCACAGACTGTCCTCAACAACACACTCACATACTGTCCTCACCAACACACTCACAGACTGTCCTCACCAAAACACTCACAGACTGTCCTCACCAACACACTCACAGACTGTCCTCAACAACACACTCACATACTGTCCTCACCAACACACTCACAGACTGTCCTCACCAACACACTCACAGACTGTCCTCACCAACACACTCACATACTGTCCTCACCAACACACTCACAGACTGTCCTCACCAACACACTCACATACTGTCCTCACCAACACACTCACAGACTGTCCTCACCAATACACTCACATACTGTCCTCACCAACACACTCACATACTGTCCTCACCAACACACTCACAGTCTGTCCTCACCAACACACTCACATACTGTCCTCACCAACACACTCACAGTCTGTCCTCACCAACACACTCACAGACTGTCCTCACCAACACACTCACATACTGTCCTCACCAACACACTCACAGACTGTCCTCACCAACACACTCACAGTCTGTCCTCACCAACACACTCACAGACTGTCCTCACCAACAAATTCACAGACTGTCCTCACCAACACACTCACAGTCTGTCCTCACCAACACACTCACATACTGTCCTCACCAACACACTCACAGTCTGTCCTCACCAACACACTCACAGACTGTCCTCACCAACACACTCACATGCTGTCCTCACCAACACACTCACAGTCTGTCCTCACCAACACACTCACAGACTGTCCTCACCAACACACACACAGTCTGTCCTCACCAACACACTCACATACTGTCCTCACCAAAACACTCACAGACTGTCCTCACCAACACACTCACAGTCTGTCCTCAACAACACACTCACAGACTGTCCTCACCAACACACTCACAGTCTGTCCTCAACAACACACTCACATACTGTCCTCACCAACACACTCACAGACTGTCCTCACCAACACACTCACAGACTGTCCTCACCAACACACTCACAGACTGTCCTCACCAACACACTCACAGACTGTCCTCACCAACACACTCACATACTGTCCTCACCAACACACTCACAGACTGTCCTCACCAACACACTCACATACTGTCCTCACCAACACACTCACAGACTGTCCTCACCAACACACTCACAGACTGTCCTCACCAACACACTCACAGTCTGTCCTCAACAACACACTCACATACTGTCCTCACCAACACACTCACAGACTGTCCTCACCAAAACACTCACAGACTGTCCTCACCAACACACTCACAGACTGTCCTCAACAACACACTCACATACTGTCCTCACCAACACACTCACAGACTGTCCTCACCAACACACTCACAGACTGTCCTCACCAACACACTCACAGACTGTCCTCACCAACACACTCACAGACTGTCCTCACCAACACACTCACAGACTGTCCTCACCAACACACTCACAGACTGTCCTCACCAACACACTCACAGTCTGTCCTCACCAACACACTCACAGACTGTCCTCACCAACACACTCACAGACTGTCCTCAACAACACACTCACATACTGTCCTCACCAACACACTCACAGACTGTCCTCACCAAAACACTCACAGACTGTCCTCACCAACACACTCACAGACTGTCCTCAACAACACACTCACATACTGTCCTCACCAACACACTCACAGACTGTCCTCACCAACACACTCACAGACTGTCCTCACCAACACACTCACATACTGTCCTCACCAACACACTCACAGACTGTCCTCACCAACACACTCACATACTGTCCTCACCAACACACTCACAGACTGTCCTCACCAATACACTCACAGACTGTCCTCACCAACACACTCACATACTGTCCTCACCAACACACTCACAGTCTGTCCTCACCAACACACTCACATACTGTCCTCACCAACACACTCACAGTCTGTCCTCACCAACACACTCACAGACTGTCCTCACCAACACACTCACATACTGTCCTCACCAACACACTCACAGACTGTCCTCACCAACACACTCACAGTCTGTCCCCACCAACACACTCACAGACTGTCCTCACCAACAAATTCACAGACTGTCCTCACCAACACACTCACAGTCTGTCCTCACCAACACACTCACATACTGTCCTCACCAACACACTCACAGTCTGTCCTCACCAACACACTCACAGACTGTCCTCACCAACACACTCACATACTGTCCTCACCAACACACTCACAGTCTGTCCTCACCAACACACTCACAGACTGTCCTCACCAACACACACACAGTCTGTCCTCACCAACACACTCACAGTCTGTCCTCACCAACACACTCACAGTCTGTCCTCACCAACACACTCACAGACTGTCCTCACCAACAAATTCACAGTCTGTCCTCACCAACACACTCACAGACTGTCCTCACCAACAAATTCACAGACTGTCCTCACCAACACACTCACAGACTGTCCTCACCAACACACTCACAGACTGTCCTCACCAACACACTCACAGACTGTCCTCACCAACACACTCACAGACTGTCCTCACCAACACACTCACAGACTGTCCTCACCAACACACTCACAGACTGTCCTCACCAAAACACTCACAGACTGTCCTCACCAACACACTCACAGTCTGTCCTCACCAACACACTCACATACTGTCCTCACCAACACACTCACAGACTGTCCTCACCAACACACTCACAGACTGTCCTCACCGACACACTCACAGACTGTCCTCACCAACAAATTCACAGACTGTCCTCACCAACACACTCACATACTGTCCTCACCGACACACTCACAGACTGTCCTCACCGACACACTCACATACTGTCCTCACCAACACACTCAATTACTGTCCTCACCAACAAATTCACAGACTGTCCTCACCAACACACTCACAGACTGTCCTCACCAACACACTCACATACTGTCCTCACCAACACACTCACAGACTGTCCTCACCAACACACTCACAGACTGTCCTCACCGACACACTCACAGACTGTCCTCACCAACAAATTCACAGACTGTCCTCACCAACACACTCACATACTGTCCTCACCGACACACTCACAGACTGTCCTCACCGACACACTCACATACTGTCCTCACCAACACACTCAATTACTGTCCTCACCAACAAATTCACAGACTGTCCTCACCAACACACTCACAGACTGTCCTCACCAACACACTCAATTACTGTCCTCACCAACACACTCACATGCTGTCCTCACCAACAAATTCACAGACTGTCCTCACCAACACACTCACAGTCTGTCCTCACCAACACACTCACATACTGTCCTCACCAAAACACTCACAGTCTGTCCTCACCAACACACTCACAGTCTGTCCTCACCAACACACTCACAGTCTGTCCTCACCAACACACTCACAGACTGTCCTCACCAACACACTCACAGTCTGTCCTCACCAACACACTCACAGTCTGTCCTCACCAACACACTCACAGACTGTCCTCACCAACACAATCACATACTGTCCTCACCAACACACTCACAGACTGTCCTCACCAACACACTCACAGACTGTCCTCACCAACACAATCACATACTGTCCTCACCAACACACTCACAGACTGTCCTCACCAACACACTCACATACTGTCCTCACCAACACACTCACAGACTGTCCTCACCAACACACTCACATACTGTCCTCACCAACACACTCACATACTGTCCTCACCAACACACTCACAGACTGTCCTCACCAACACACTCACATACTGTCCTCACCAACACACTCACAGACTGTCCTCACCAACACACTCACAAACTGTCCTCACCAACACACTCACATACTGTCCTCACCAACACACTCACAGACTGTCCTCACCAACACACTCACAGACTGTCCTCACCAACACACTCACAGACTGTCCTCACCAACACACTCACAGTCTGTCCTCACCAACACACTCACAGACTGTCCTCACCAACACACTCACATACTGTCCTCACCAACACACTCACATACTGTCCTCACCAACACACTCACAGACTGTCCTCACCAACACACTCACATACTGTCCTCACCAACACACTCACATACTGTCCTCACCAACACACTCACAGACTGTCCTCACCAACACACTCACATACTGTCCTCACCAACACACTCACATATTGTCCTCACCAACACACTCACAGACTGTCCTCACCAACACACTCACAGACTGTCCTCACCAACACACTCACAGACTGTCCTCACCAACACACTCACAGACTGTCCTCACCAACACACTCACAGTCTGTCCTCACCAACACACTCACAGTGTGTCCTCACCAACACACTCACAGACTGTCCTCACCAACACACTCACAGTCTGTCCTCACCAACACACTCACAGTCTGTCCTCACCAACACACTCACATACTGTCCTCACCAACACACTCACATACTGTCCTCACCAACACACTCACATACTGTCCTCACCAACACACTCACATACTGTCCTCACCAACACACTCACATACTGTCCTCACCAACACACTCACATACTGTCCTCACCAACACACTCACATACTGTCCTCACCAACACACTCACAGACTGTCCTCACCAACACACTCACAGTCTGTCCTCACCAACACACTCACAGACTGTCCTCACCAACACACTCACATACTGTCCTCACCAACACACTCACAGACTGTCCTCACCAACACACTCACAGTCTGTCCTCACCAACACACTCACAGTCTGTCCTCACCAACACACTCACAGACTGTCCTCACCAACACACTCACAGACTGTCCTCACCAACACACTCACATACTGTACTCACCAACACACTCACAGTCTGTCCTCACCAACACACTCACAGACTGTCCTCACCAACACACTCACAGACTGTCCTCACCAACACACTCACAGTCTGTCCTCACCAACACACTCACAGACTGTCCTCACCAACACACTCACATACTGTCCTCACCAACACACTCACATACTGTCCTCACCAACACACTCACATACTGTCCTCACCAACACACTCACAGTCTGTCCTCACCAACACACTCACAGACTGTCCTCACCAACACACTCACATACTGTCCTCACCAACACACTCACAGACTGTCCTCACCAACACACTCACAGACTGTCCTCACCAACACACTCACAGTCTGTCCTCACCAACACACTCACAGACTGTCCTCACCAACACACTCACAGTCTGTCCTCACCAACACACTCACAGTCTGTCCTCACCAACACACTCACAGACTGTCCTCACCAACACACTCACAGTCTGTCCTCACCAACACACTCACAGACTGTCCTCACCAACACACTCACATACTGTCCTCACCAACACACTCACATACTGTCCTCACCAACACACTCACAGTCTGTCCTCACCAACACACTCACAGTCTGTCCTCACCAACACACTCACAGTCTGTCCTCACCAACACACTCACAGACTGTCCTCACCAACACACTCACAGACTGTCCTCACCAACACACTCACAGACTGTCCTCACCAACACACTCACAGACTGTCCTCACCAACACACTCACAGACTGTCCTCACCAAAACACTCACAGACTGTCCTCACCAACACACTCACAGACTGTCCTCACCAACACACTCACAGACTGTCCTCACCAACACACTCACAGACTGTCCTCACCAAAACACTCACAGACTGTCCTCACCAAAACACTCACAGACTGTCCTCACCAACACACTCACAGTCTGTCCTCACCAACACACTCACATACTGTCCTCACCAACACACTCACATACTGTCCTCACCAACAAATTCACAGACTGTCCTCACCGACACACTCACAGACTGTCCTCACCAACAAATTCACAGACTGTCCTCACCAACACACTCAATTACTGTCCTCACCAACACACTCACATAATGTCCTCACCAAAACACTCACAGACTGTCCTCACCAACACACTCACAGTCTGTCCTCACCAACACACTCACATACTGTCCTCACCAACACACTCACATGCTGTCCTCACCAACAAATTCACAGACTGTCCTCACCAAAACACTCACAGTCTGTCCTCACCAACACACTCACAGTCTGTCCTCACCAACACACTCACAGTCTGTCCTCACCAACACACTCACAGACTGTCCTCACCAACACACTCACAGTCTGTCCTCACCAACACACTCACAGTCTGTCCTCACCAACACACTCACAGACTGTCCTCACCAACACACTCACAGACTGTCCTCACCAACACAATCACATACTGTCCTCACCAACACACTCACATACTGTCCTCACCAACACACTCACAGACTGTCCTCACCAACACACTCACAGACTGTCCTCACCAACACACTCACAGACTGTCCTCACCAACACACTCACAGACTGTCCTCACCAACACACTCACAGACTGTCCTCACCAACAAATTCACAGACTGTCCTCACCAACACACTCACAGACTGTCCTCACCAACAAATTCACAGACTGTCCTCACCAACACACTCACATACTGTCCTCACCAACAAATTCACAGACTGTCCTCACCAACACACTCACATACTGTCCTCACCAACAAATTCACAGACTGTCCTCACCAACACACTCACATACTGTCCTCACCAACAAATTCACAGACTGTCCTCACCAACACACTCACATACTGTCCTCACCAACACACTCACAGTCTGTCCTCACCAACACACTCACAGACTGTCCTCACCAACAAATTCACAGACTGTCCTCACCAACACACTCACATACTGTCCTCACCAACAAATTCACAGACTGTCCTCACCAACACACTCACAGTCTGTCCTCACCAACACACTCACAGACTGTCCTCACCAACACACTCACAGACTGTCCTCACCAACAAATTCACAGACTGTCCTCACCAACACACTCACAGACTGTCCTCACCAACACACTCACATACTGTCCTCACCAACACACTCACAGACTGTCCTCACCAACACACTCACATACTGTCCTCACCAACACACTCACAGACTGTCCTCACCAACACACTCACATACTGTCCTCACCAACACACTCACAGACTGTCCTCACCAACACACTCACATACTGTCCTCACCAACACACTCACATACTGTCCTCACCAACACACTCACAGACTGTCCTCACCAACACACTCACATACTGTCCTCACCAACACACTCACAGACTGTCCTCACCAACACACTCACAGTCTGTCCTCACCAACACACTCACAGACTGTCCTCACCAACACACTCACATACTGTCCTCACCAACAAATTCACAGACTGTCCTCACCAACACACTCACAGTCTGTCCTCACCAACACACTCACAGACTGTCCTCACCAACACACTCACAGACTGTCCTCACCAACACACTCACAGACTGTCCTCACCAACACACTCACAGACTGTCCTCACCAACACACTCACAGACTGTCCTCACCAACACACTCACAGTCTGTCCTCACCAACACACTCACATACTGTCCTCACCAACAAATTCACAGACTGTCCTCACCAACACACTCACAGTCTGTCCTCACCAACACACTCACAGACTGTCCTCACCAACACACTCACAGACTGTCCTCACCAACACACTCACAGACTGTCCTCACCAACACACTCACATACTGTCCTCACCAACACACTCACAGACTGTCCTCACCAACACACTCACATACTGTCCTCACCAACACACTCACATACTGTCCTCACCGACACACTCACAGTCTGTCCTCACCAACACACTCACATACTGTCCTCACCAACACACTCACAGTCTGTCCTCACCAACACACTCACATACTGTCCTCACCAACACACTCACAGACTGTCCTCACCAACACACTCACATACTGTCCTCACCAACACACTCACATACTGTCCTCACCAACACACTCACAGTCTGTCCTCACCAACACACTCACAGTCTGTCCTCACCAACACACTCACAGACTGTCCTCACCAACACACTCACATACTGTCCTCACCAACACACTCACATACTGTCCTCACCAACACACTCACAGACTGTCCTCACAAACACACTCACAGTCTGTCCTCACCAACACACTCACAGACTGTCCTCACCAACACACTCACATACTGTCCTCACCAACACACTCACAGTCTGTCCTCACCAACACACTCACAGTCTGTCCTCACCAACACACTCACAGACTGTCCTCACCAACACACTCACAGACTGTCCTCACCAACTCACTCACAGTCTGTCCTCACCAACACACTCACAGACTGTCCTCACCAACACACTCACATACTGTCCTCACCAACACACTCACAGACTGTCCTCACCAACACACTCACATACTGTCCTCACCAACACACTCACAGACTGTCCTCACCAACACACTCACAGTCTGTCCTCACCAACACACTCACAGTCTGTCCTCACCAACACACTCACAGAATGTCCTCACCAACACACTCACATACTGTCCTCACCAACACACTCACAGACTGTCCTCACCAACACACTCACAGACTGTCCTCACCAACACACTCACAGTCTGTCCTCACCAACACACTCACAGACTGTCCTCACCAACACACTCACAGTCTGTCCTCACCAACACACTCACAGTCTGTCCTCACCAACACACTCACAGACTGTCCTCACCAACACACTCACAGTCTGTCCTCACCAACACACTCACAGACTGTCCTCACCAACATACTCACATACTGTCCTCACCAACACACTCACATACTGTCCTCACCAACACACTCACAGACTGTCCTCACCAACACACTCACAGACTGTCCTCACCAACACACTCACATACTGTCCTCACCAACACACTCACAGTCTGTCCTCACCAACACACTCACAGTCTGTCCTCACCAACACACTCACAGACTGTCCTCACCAACACACTCACATACTGTCCTCACCAACAAATTCACAGACTGTCCTCACCAACACACTCACAGACTGTCCTCACCAACACACTCACATACTGTCCTCACCAACAAATTCACAGACTGTCCTCACCGACACACTCACAGACTGTCCTCACCAACAAATTCACAGACTTTCCTCACCAACACACTCACATACTGTCCTCACCAACACACTCACAGACTGTCCTCACCAACACACTCACAGACTGTCCTCACCAACACACTCACAGTCTGTCCTCACCAACACACTCACATACTGTCCTCACCAACACACTCACAGTCTGTCCTCACCGACACACTCACCGACTGTCCTCACCAACAAATTCACAGACTGTCCTCACCAACACACTCAATTACTGTCCTCACCAAAACACTCACAGACTGTCCTCACCAACACACTCACAGACTGTCCTCACCAACACACTCACAGACTGTCCTCACCAAAACACTCACAGACTGTCCTCACCAACACACTCACAGTCTGTCCTCACCAACACACTCACATACTGTCCTCACCAACACACTCACATACTGTCCTCACCAACAAATTCACAGACTGTCCTCACCGACACACTCACAGACTGTCCTCACCAACAAATTCACAGACTTTCCTCACCAACACACTCAATTACTGTCCTCACCAACACACTCACATACTGTCCTCACCAACACACTCACATACTGTCCTCACCAACAAATTCACAGACTGTCCTCACCGACACACTCACAGACTGTCCTCACCAACAAATTCACAGACTTTCCTCACCAACACACTCACAGACTGTCCTCACCAACACACTCACAGACTGTCCTCACCAACACACTCACAGACTGTCCTCACCAACACACTCACAGTCTGTCCTCACCAACACACTCACATACTGTCCTCACCAACACACTCACAGTCTGTCCTCACCGACACACTCACCGACTGTCCTCACCAACAAATTCACAGACTGTCCTCACCAACACACTCAATTACTGTCCTCACCAAAACACTCACAGACTGTCCTCACCAACACACTCACAGTCTGTCCTCACCAACACACTCACAGACTGTCCTCACCAACAAATTCACAGACTGTCCTCACCAACACACTCACAGTCTGTCCTCACCAACACACTCACATACTGTCCTCACCAAAACACTCACAGTCTGTCCTCACCAACACACTCACAGTCTGTCCTCACCAACACACTCACAGTCTGTCCTCACCAACACACTCACAGTCTGTCCTCACCAACACACTCACAGACTGTCCTCACCAACACACTCACAGACTGTCCTCACCAACACAATCACATACTGTCCTCACCAACACACTCACAGACTGTCCTCACCAACACACTCACAGACTGTCCTCACCAACACACTCACAGACTGTCCTCACCAACAAATTCACAGACTGTCCTCACCAACAAATTCACAGACTGTCCTCACCAACACACTCACAGACTGTCCTCACCAACACACTCACAGACTGTCCTCACCAACAAATTCACAGACTGTCCTCACCAACAAATTCACAGACTGTCCTCACCAACAAATTCACAGACTGTCCTCACCAACACACTCACATACTGTCCTCACCAACAAATTCACAGACTGTCCTCACCAACACACTCACAGACTGTCCTCACCAACAAATTCACAGACTGTCCTCACCAACACACTCACAGACTGTCCTCACCAACACACTCACAGACTGTCCTCACCAACAAATTCACAGACTGTCCTCACCAACACAATCACAGACTGTCCTCACCAACACAATCACATACTGTCCTCACCAACACACTCACAGACTGTCCTCACCAACACACTCACATACTGTCCTCACCAACACACTCACAGACTGTCCTCACCAACACAATCACATACTGTCCTCACCAACACACTCACATACTGTCCTCACCAACACACTCACAGACTGTCCTCACCAACACAATCACATACTGTCCTCACCAACACACTCACAGTCTGTCCTCATCAACACACTCACAGTCTGTCCTCACCAACACACTCACAGACTGTCCTCACCAACACACTCACAGACTGTCCTCACCAACACAATCACATACTGTCCTCACCAACACACTCACATACTGTCCTCACCAACACACTCACAGACTGTCCTCACCAACACACTCACATACTGTCCTCACCAACACACTCACAGACTGTCCTCACCAACACACTCACAGTCTGTCCTCACCAACACACTCACAGACTGTCCTCACCAACACACTCACATACTGTCCTCACCAACACACTCACAGACTGTCCTCACCAACACACTCACATACTGTCCTCACCAACACACTCACATACTGTCCTCACCAACACACTCACATACTGTCCTCACCAACACACTCACAGACTGTCCTCACCAACACACTCACATACTGTCCTCACCAACACACTCACATACTGTCCTCACCAACACACTCACAGACTGTCCTCACCAACACACTCACAGAATGTCCTCACCAACACACTCACATACTGTCCTCACCAACACACTCACATACTGTCCTCACCAACACACTCACATACTGTCCTCACCAACACACTCACATACTGTCCTCACCAACACACTCACAGACTGTCCTCACCAACACACTCACAGACTGTCCTCACCAACACACTCACAGACTGTCCTCACCAACACACTCACAGACTGTCCTCACCAACACACTCACAGTCTGTCCTCACCAACACACTCACAGACTGTCCTCACCAACACACTCACATACTGTCCTCACCAACACACTCACATACTGTCCTCACCAACACACTCACAGACTGTCCTCACCAACACACTCACATGCTGTCCTCACCAACACACTCACAGACTGTCCTCACCAACACACTCACATACTGTCCTCACCAACACACTCACAGACTGTCCTCACCAACACACTCACAGACTGTCCTCACCAACACACTCACAGACTGTCCTCACCAACACACTCACAGACTGTCCTCACCAACACACTCACATACTGTCCTCACCAACACACTCACATACTGTCCTCACCAACACACTCACATACTGTCTTCACCAACACACTCACAGACTGTCCTCACCAACACACTCACATACTGTCCTCACCAACACACTCACAGACTGTCCTCACCAACACACTCACAGTCTGTCCTCACCAACACACTCACAGACTGTCCTCACCAACACACTCACAGACTGTCCTCACCAACACACTCACAGACTGTCCTCACCAACACACTAACAGACTGTCCTCACCAACACACTCACAGACTGTCCTCACCAACACACTCACAGACTGTCCTCACCAACACACTCACAGACTGTCCTCACCAACACACTCACAGTCTGTCCTCACCAACACACTCACAGTCTGTCCTCACCAACACACTCACATACTGTCCTCACCAACACACTCACATACTGTCCTCACCAACACACTCACAGACTGTCCTCACCAACACACTCACATACTGTCCTCACCAACACACTCACATACTGTCCTCACCAACACACTCACAGACTGTCCTCACCAACACACTCACAGTCTGTCCTCACCAACACACTCACATACTGTCCTCACCAACACACTCACAGACTGTCCACACCAACACACTCACATACTGTCCTCACCAACACACTCACAGACTGTCCTCACCAACACACTCACAGACTGTCCTCACCAACACACTCACAGACTGTCCTCACCAACACACTCACAGTCTGTCCTCACCAACACACTCACAGTCTGTCCTCACCAACACACTCACAGACTGTCCTCACCAACACACTCACAGACTGTCCTCACCAACACACTCACAGACTGTCCTCACCAACACACTCACAGTCTGTCCTCACCAACACACTCACAGACTGTCCTCACCAACACACTCACATACTGTCCTCACCAACACACTCACAGTCTGTCCTCACCAACACACTCACAGTCTGTCCTCACCAACACACTCACAGACTGTCCTCACCAACACACTCACATACTGTCCTCACCAACACACTCACAGACTGTCCTCACCAACACACTCACAGACTGTCCTCACCAACACACTCACATACTGTCCTCACCAACACACTCACATACTGTCCTCACCAACACACTCACAGTCTGTCCTCACCAACACACTCACAGTCTGTCCTCACCAACACACTCACATACTGTCCTCACCAACACACTCACATACTGTACTCACCAACACACTCACAGACTGTCCTCACCAACACACTCACAGTCTGTCCTCACCAACACACTCACAGTCTGTCCTCACCAACACACTCACAGACTGTCCTCACCAACACACTCACAGACTGTCCTCACCAACACACTCACATACTGTCCTCACCAACACACTCACAGACTGTCCTCACCAACACACTCACAGTCTGTCCTCACCAACACACTCACAGACTGTCCTCACCAACACACTCACAGTCTGTCCTCACCAACACACTCACAGACTGTCCTCACCAACACACTCACATACTGTCCTCACCAACACACTCACAGACTGTCCTCACCAACACACTCACAGACTGTCCTCACCAACACACTCACAGTCTGTCCTCACCAACACACTCACAGACTGTCCTCACCAACACACTCACAGACTGTCCTCACCAACACACTCACAGTCTGTCCTCACCAACACACTCACATACTGTCCTCACCAACACACTCACAGACTGTCCTCACCAACACACTCACAGACTGTCCTCACCAACACACTCACAGTCTGTCCTCACCAACACACTCACAGACTGTCCTCACCAACACACTCACATACTGTCCTCACCAACACACTCACATACTGTCCTCACCAACACACTCACAGTCTGTCCTCACCAACACACTCACAGTCTGTCCTCACCAACACACTCACAGACTGTCCTCACCAACACACTCACAGACTGTCCTCACCAACACACTCACAGTCTGTCCTCACCAACACACTCACAGACTGTCCTCACCAACACACTCACATACTGTCCTCACCAACACACTCACAGTCTGTCCTCACCAACACACTCACAGTCTGTCCTCACCAACACACTCACAGTCTGTCCTCACCAACACACTCACAGACTGTCCTCACCAACACACTCACATACTGTCCTCACCAACACACTCACATACTGTCCTCACCAACACACTCACAGTCTGTCCTCACCAACACACTCACAGACTGTCCTCACCAACACACTCACAGTCTGTCCTCACCAACACACTCACAGACTGTCCTCACCAACACACTCACAGTCTGTCCTCACCAACACACTCACAGTCTGTCCTCACCAACACACTCACAGACTGTCCTCACCAACACACTCACAGTCTGTCCTCACCAACACACTCACAGTCTGTCCTCACCAACACACTCACAGACTGTCCTCACCAACACACTCACAGTCTGTCCTCACCAACACACTCACAGTCTGTCCTCACCAACACACTCACATACTGTCCTCACCAACACACTCACAGTCTGTCCTCACCAACACACTCACAGACTGTCCTCACCAACACACTCACAGACTGTCCTCACCAACACACTCACAGACTGTCCTCACCAACACACTCACATACTGTCCTCACCAACACACTCACATACTGTCCTCACCAACACACTCACAGTCTGTCCTCACCAACACACTCACAGTCTGTCCTCACCAACACACTCACATACTGTCCTCACCAACACACTCACAGTCTGTCCTCACCAACACACTCACAGTCTGTCCTCACCAACACACTCACAGTCTGTCCTCACCAACACACTCACAGACTGTCCTCACCAACACACTCACAGACTGTCCTCACCAACACACTCACATACTGTCCTCACCAACACACTCACAGTCTGTCCTCACCAACACACTCACAGTCTGTCCTCACCAACACACTCACAGTCTGTCCTCACCAACACACTCACAGTCTGTCCTCACCAACACACTCACAGTCTGTCCTCACCAACACACTCACAGACTGTCCTCACCAACACACTCACAGACTGTCCTCACCAACACACTCACATACTGTCCTCACCAACACACTCACAGTCTGTCCTCACCAACACACTCACAGTCTGTCCTCACCAACACACTCACAGTCTGTCCTCACCAACACACTCACAGTCTGTCCTCACCAACACACTCACAGTCTGTCCTCACCAACACACTCACAGTCTGTCCTCACCAACACACTCACAGACTGTCCTCACCAACACACTCACAGTCTGTCCTCACCAACACACTCACAGTCTGTCCTCACCAACACACTCACAGTCTGTCCTCACCAACACACTCACAGACTGTCCTCACCAACACACTCACAGACTGTCCTCACCAACAAATTCACAGTCTGTCCTCACCAACACACTCACAGACTGTCCTCACCAACACACTCACATACTGTCCTCACCAACACACTCACAGTCTGTCCTCACCAACACACTCACAGACTGTCCTCACCAACACACTCACATACTGTCCTCACCAACACACTCACAGTCTGTCCTCACCAACACACTCACAGTCTGTCCTCACCAACACACTCACAGACTGTCCTCACCAACACACTCACATACTGTCCTCACCAACACACTCACAGACTGTCCTCACCAACACACTCACAGACTGTCCTCACCAACACACTCACATACTGTCCTCACCAACACACTCACATACTGTCCTCACCAACACACTCACAGTCTGTCCTCACCAACACACTCACAGTCTGTCCTCACCAACACACTCACATACTGTCCTCACCAACACACTCACATACTGTCCTCACCAACACACTCACAGACTGTCCTCACCAACACACTCACAGTCTGTCCTCACCAACACACTCACAGTCTGTCCTCACCAACACACTCACAGACTGTCCTCACCAACACACTCACAGACTGTCCTCACCAACACACTCACATACTGTCCTCACCAACACACTCACAGACTGTCCTCACCAACACACTCACAGTCTGTCCTCACCAACACACTCACAGACTGTCCTCACCAACACACTCACAGTCTGTCCTCACCAACACACTCACAGACTGTCCTCACCAACACACTCACATACTGTCCTCACCAACACACTCACAGACTGTCCTCACCAACACACTCACAGACTGTCCTCACCAACACACTCACAGTCTGTCCTCACCAACACACTCACAGACTGTCCTCACCAACAGACTCACATACTGTCCTCACCAACACACTCACATACTGTCCTCACCAACACACTCACAGTCTGTCCTCACCAACACACTCACAGTCTGTCCTCACCAACATACTCACAGACTGTCCTCACCAACACACTCACAGACTGTCCTCACCAACACACTCACAGACTGTCCTCACCAACACACTCACATACTGTCCTCACCAACACACTCACAGACTGTCCTCACCAACACACTCACAGACTGTCCTCACCGACACACTCACATACTGTCCTCACCGACACACTCACATACTGTCCTCACCGACACACTCACATACTGTCCTCACCAACACACTCACAGACTGTCCTCACCAACACACTCACAGACTGTCCTCACCAACACACTCACAGACTGTCCTCACCAACACACTCACATACTGTCCTCACCAACACACTCACAGTCTGTCCTCACCAACACACTCACAGTCTGTCCTCACCAACACACTCACAGACTGTCCTCACCAACACACTCACAGACTGTCCTCACCAACACACTCACAGACTGTCCTCACCAACACAATCACATACTGTCCTCACCAACACACTCACAGACTGTCCTCACCAACACACTCACAGACTGTCCTCACCAACACACTCACAGACTGTCCTCACCAACACACTCACATACTGTCCTCACCAACACACTCACAGACTGTCCTCACCAACACACTCACAGACTGTCCTCACCAACACACTCACAGACTGTCCTCACCAACACAATCACATACTGTCCTCACCAACACACTCACATACTGTCCTCACCGACACACTCACATACTGTCCTCACCAATACACTCACAGACTGTCCTCACCAACACACTCACAGACTGTCCTCACCAACACACTCACAGTCTGTCCTCACCAACACACTCACATACTGTCCTCACCAACACACTCACATACTGTCCTCACCAACACACTCACAGTCTGTCCTCACCAACACACTCACATACTGTCCTCACCAACACACTCACATACTGTCCTCACCAACACACTCACAGTCTGTCCTCACCAACACACTCACAGACTGTCCTCACCAACACACTCACATACTGTCCTCACCAACACTCTCACAGTCTGTCCTCACCAACACACTAACAGACTGTCCTCACCAACACACTCACAGACTGTCCTCACCAACACACTCACATACTGTCCTCACCAACACACTCACAGACTGTCCTCACCAACACACTCACATACTGTCCTCACCAACACACTCACAGACTGTCCTCACCAACACACTCACAGACTGTCCTCACCAACACACTCACATACTGTCCTCACCAACACACTCACAGACTGTCCTCACCAACACACTCACAGACTGTCCTCACCAACACACTCACATACTGTCCTCACTGACACACTCACAGACTGTCCTCACTGACACACTCACAGACTGTCCTCACCAACACAATCACATACTGTCCTCACCAACACACTCACAGACTGTCCTCACCAACACACTCACAGACTGTCCTCACCAACACACTCACATACTGTCCTCACCAACTCACTCACAGACTGTCCTCACCAACACACTCGCAGACTGTCCTCACCGACACACTCACATACTGTCCTCACCAACACACTCACAGACTGTCCTCACCAACACACTCACAGACTGTCCTCACCAACAAATTCACAGTCTGTCCTCACCAACACACTCACAGACTGTCCTCACCAACAAATTCACAGACTGTCCTCACCAACACACTCACATACTGTCCTCACCAACAAATTCACAGTCTGTCCTCACCAACACACTCACAGACTGTCCTCACCAACAAATTCACAGACTGTCCTCACCAACACACTCACAGTCTGTCCTCACCAACACACTCACAGTCTGTCCTCACCAACACACTCACAGACTGTCCTCACCAACACACTCACAGTCTGTCCTCACCAACACACTCACAGACTGTCCTCACCAACACACTCACAGTCTGTCCTCACCAACACACTCACAGACTGTCCTCACCAACACACTCACAGTCTGTCCTCACCAACACACTCACATACTGTCCTCACCAACACACTCACAGACTGTCCTCACCAACACACTCACAGACTGTCCTCACCAACACACTCACAGTCTGTTCTCACCAACACACTCACATACTGTCCTCACCAACACACTCACAGACTGTCCTCACCAACACACTCACAGACTGTCCTCACCAACACACTCACAGACTGTCCTCACCAACACACTCACAGACTGTCCTCACCAACACACTCACATACTGTCCTCACCAACACACTCACATACTGTCCTCACCAACACACTCACATACTGTCCTCACCAACAAATTCACAGACTGTCCTCACCAACACACTCACAGTCTGTCCTCACCAATACACTCACAGACTGTCCTCACCAACACACTCACAGACTGTCCTCACCAACACACTCACAGACTGTCCTCACCAACACACTCACATACTGTCCTCACCAACACACTCACAGACTGTCCTCACCAATACACTCACAGACTGTCCTCACCAACACACTCACAGACTGTCCTCACCAACACACTCACAGACTGTCCTCACCAACACACTCACATACTGTCCTCACCAATACACTCACAGACTGTCCTCACCAACACACTCACAGACTGTCCTCACCAACACACTCACAGACTGTCCTCACCAACACACTCACAGTCTGTCCTCACCAACACACTCACATACTGTCCTCACCAACACACTCACAGACTGTCCTCACCGACACACTCACAGACTGTCCTCACCAACACACTCACATACTGTCCTCACCAACACACTCACAGACTGTCCTCACCAACACACTCACAGACTGTCCTCACCAATACACTCACAGACTGTCCTCACCAATACACTCACAGACTGTCCTCACCAACACACTCACAGACTGTCCTCACCAACACACTCACAGACTGTCCTCACCAATACACTCACAGACTGTCCTCACCAATACACTCACAGACTGTCCTCACCAATACACTCACAGACTGTCCTCACCAACACACTCACAGACTGTCCTCACCAACACACTCACATACTGTCCTCACCAACA
Organism: Heptranchias perlo; assembly: GCF_035084215.1. NCBI lineage: Eukaryota > Metazoa > Chordata > Chondrichthyes > Hexanchiformes > Hexanchidae > Heptranchias > Heptranchias perlo. The sequence goes on from NC_090333.1 coordinate 27,118,367, forward strand.
CACTCACAGACTGTCCTCACCAACACACTCACAGACTGTCCTCACCAACACACTCACAGACTGTCCTCACCAACACACTCACAGACTGTCCTCACCAACACACTCACAGACTGTCCTCACCAACACACTCACAGACTGTCCTCACCAACACACTCACAGACTGTCCTCACCAACACACTCACAGACTGTCCTCACCAACACACTCACAGACTGTCCTCACCAACACACTCACAGTCTGTCCTCACCAACACACTCACAGACTGTCCTCACCAACACACTCACAGACTGTCCTCACCAACACACTCACAGACTGTCCTCACCAACACACTCACAAACTGTCCTCACCAACACACTCACAGACTGTCCTCACCAACACACTCACAGTCTGTCCTCACCAACACACTCACAGACTGTCCTCACCAACACACTCACAGACTGTCCTCACCAACACACTCACAGTCTGTCCTCACCAACACACTCACATACTGTCCTCACCAACACACTCACATACTGTCCTCACCAACACACTCACAGACTGTCCTCACCAACAAATTCACAGACTGTCCTCACCAACACACTCACAGACTGTCCTCACCAACACACTCACATACTGTCCTCACCAACACACTCACATACTGTCCTCACCAACACACTCACAGACTGTCCTCACCAACAAATTCACAGACTGTCCTCACCAACACACTCACAGACTGTCCTCACCAACACACTCACATACTGTCCTCACCAACACACTCACATACTGTCCTCACCAACACACTCACATACTGTCCTCACCAACACACTCACATACTGTCCTCACCAACACACTCACAGACTGTCCTCACCAACACACTCACAGACTGTCCTCACCAACACACTCACAGTCTGTCCTCACCAACACACTCACAGTCTGTCCTCACCAACACACTCACAGACTGTCCTCACCAACACACTCACAGTCTGTCCTCACCAACACACTCACAGACTGTCCTCACCAACACACTCACAGTCTGTCCTCACCAACACACTCACAGTCTATCCTCACCAACACACTCACAGACTGTCCTCACCAACACACTCACAGTCTGTCCTCACCAACACACTCACAGTCTGTCCTCACCAACACACTCACAGACTGTCCTCACCAACACACTCACAGTCTGTCCTCACCAACACACTCACAGACTGTCCTCACCAACACACTCACAGTCTGTCCTCACCAACACACTCACAGTCTGTCCTCACCAACACACTCACAGACTGTCCTCACCAACACACTCACAGTCTGTCCTCACCAACACACTCACAGTCTGTCCTCACCAACACACTCACAGACTGTCCTCACCAACACACTCACAGACTGTCCTCACCAACACACTCACATACTGTCCTCACCAACACACTCACAGACTGTCCTCACCAACACACTCACAGACTGTCCTCACCAACACACTCACAGACTGTCCTCACCAACACACTCACATACTGTCCTCACCAATACACTCACAGACTGTCCTCACCAACACACTCACAGACTATCCTCACCAATACACTCACAGACTGTCCTCACCAACACACTCACAGACTATCCTCACCAATACACTCACAGACTGTCCTCACCAACACACTCACATACTGTCCTCACCAACACACTCACAGACTGTCCTCACCAACACACTCACAGTCTGTCCTCACCAACACACTCACATACTGTCCTCACCAACACACTCACAGACTGTCCTCACCAACACACTCACAGTCTGTCCTCACCAACACACTCACAGACTGTCCTCACCAACACACTCACATACTGTCCTCACCAACAAATTCACAGACTGTCCTCACCAACACACTCACAGACTGTCCTCACCAACACACTCACAGTCTGTCCTCACCAACACACTCACAGTCTGTCCTCACCAACACACTCACAGTCTGTCCTCACCAACACACTCACAGACTGTCCTCACCAACACACTCACAGACTGTCCTCACCAACACACTCACAGACTGTCCTCACCAACACACTCACAGACTGTCCTCACCAACACACTCACAGTCTGTCCTCACCAACACACTCACAGTCTGTCCTCACCAACACACTCACAGTCTGTCCTCACCAACACACTCACAGACTGTCCTCACCAACACACTCACAGACTGTCCTCACCAACACACTCACAGTCTGTCCTCACCAACACACTCACAGTCTGTCCTCACCAACACACTCACAGTCTGTCCTCACCAACACACTCACATACTGTCCTCACCAACAAATTCACAGACTGTCCTCACCAACACACTCACAGACTGTCCTCACCAACACACTCACAGTCTGTCCTCACCAACACACTCACAGACTGTCCTCACCAACACACTCACATACTGTCCTCACCAACAAATTCACAGACTGTCCTCACCAACACACTCACAGACTGTCCTCACCAACACACTCACAGTCTGTCCTCACCAACACACTCACAGTCTGTCCTCACCAACACACTCACATACTGTCCTTACCAACACACTCACAGTCTGTCCTCACCAACACACTCACAGTCTGTCCTCACCAACACACTCACAGACTGTCCTCACCAACACACTCACAGACTGTCCTCACCAACACACTCACATACTGTCCTCACCAACAAATTCACAGACTGTCCTCACCAACACACTCACATACTGTCCTCACCAACACACTCACAGACTGTCCTCACCAACACACTCACAGACTGTCCTCACCAACACACTCACAGACTGTCCTCACCAACACACTCACAGACTGTCCTCACCGACACACTCACAGACTGTCCTCACCAACACACTCACATACTGTCCTCACCAACACACTCACAGTCTGTCCTCACCAACACACTCACAGACTGTCCTCACCAACACACTCACATGCTGTCCTCACCAACACACTCACAGACTGTCCTCACCAACACACTCACAGACTGTCCTCACCAACACACTCACAGACTGTCCTCACCAACACACTCACATACTGTCCTCACCAACACACTCACAGACTGTCCTCACCAACACACTCACAGACTGTCCTCACCAACACACTCACATACTGTCCTCACCGACACACTCACAGACTGTCCTCACCAACACACTCACAGACTGTCCTCACCAACACACTCACATACTGTCCTCACCAACACACTCACAGTCTGTCCTCACCAACACACTCACAGACTGTCCTCACCAACACACTCACAGTCTGTCCTCACCAACAAATTCACAGACTGTCCTCACCAACACACTCACAGACTGTCCTCACCAACACACTCACAGTCTGTCCTCACCAACACACTCACAGTCTGTCCTCACCAACACACTCACAGTCTGTCCTCACCAACACACTCACAGACTGTCCTCACCAACACACTCACAGACTGTCCTCACCAACACACTCACATACTGTCCTCACCAACACATTCACAGACTGTCCTCACCAACACATTCACATACAGTCCACACTTACACACTCACAGACCGTCAATCTAAAAAGTGGTAAACTGTTTAATTTACCAGCTTCATCATCCCTCTTTCAGTAAGTACTAATAACCATCAAAATATTTTAGGTGAAATTCTAATTTTTATCTTTAACTTTAGTTTTTCTTTCTTTTATAGTGGTTCCGATAACTTCCGAGTTCCTTCATACAATGAGGCTCTCAACTGCAGACCAGTACTGATGGTGCCATCTAGCAATCTTCTGATTCCACTACCGCCCAACGACCCAGATCTTCCTCCATCATATGAAATGCTAACAGATGTTGGCAGAGTTCGACTTACACCCTGTAAGCGCAGTTTGTCTGATAGTGCAATATCACAGAGAGTGCCAACTCAGATTTTGCCACAGGAAGAGCTTGGGCCAGGCTCTCTGACATCTGCCACTTACACCACCCCTCCGCCCAGCTATGAGAATCTCCGCATGCAGATTTGATCGAAGAGATAGGACAAAACTCTCTATCCTTACAAACTCAATCTCAAAGGCCTGATAGGGTACACTTTTTCACTTTGAAATTCATTGGATAATAAGGATTCCCTTTATTTCCTGAAGTATTATTCATGATTCTGGTTCCTCATCATAATTACCATTTTTATTTAATTGTATAGTTGAAATATTCATTTAAATAAGTTATTCTTCACAATGTTTTGGTTAAACAATGGAATCCACCGTAGGCTAAAATAACATGGCTTGGGTTTGCTTTTAGAAGTAGTTATCACATCATATTGTCAGAACACAAGTATTTAAATTCAAATGTCATGTTGTGATGTAGCATCTTTTTTCTTAAGACTAGTTACTTTGTGCTGTCCTAGTTTTGAAGAGGGTGATGCTATAACAGCTAGTTTTGAAGGGGGTGATGCTATAACAGCTAGTTTTGAAGGGGGTGATGTTATAACAGCTAGTTTTGAAGGGGGTGATGTTATAACAGCTAGTTTTGAAGGGGGTGATGTTATAACAGCTAGTTTTGAAGGGGGTGATGTTATAACAGCTAGTTTTGAAGGGGGTGATGCTGTAACAGTTAGTTTTGAAGGGGGTGATGCTGTAACAGCTAGTTTTGAAGGGGGTGATGTTATACCAGCTAGTTTTGAAGGGGGTGATGTTATAACAGCTAGTTTTGAAGGGGGTGATGTTATAACAGCTAGTTTTGAAGGGGGTGATGCTGTAACAGCTAGTTTTGAAGGGGGTGATGTTGTAACAGCTAGTTTTGAAGGGGGTGATGCTATAACAGCTAGTTTTGAAGGGGGTGATGTTATAACAGCTAGTTTTGAAGGGGGTGATGTTATAACAGCTAGTTTTGAAGGGGTTGATGCTGTAACAGCTAGTTTTGAAGGGGGTGATGTTATAACAGCTAGTTTTGAATGGGGTGATGCTGTAACAGCTAGTTTTGAAGGGGGTGATGTTATACCAGCTAGTTTTGAAGGGGGTGATGTTATACCAGCTAGTTTTGAAGGGGGTGATGTTTTACCAGCTAGTTTTGAAGGGGGTGATGGCTTTAGGATGTGAGAGAATCTGTCTCTACTTTATCTCACACTATGTTAACTTATGATGTGGAGATGCCGGTGATGGACTGGGGTTGACAATTGTAAACAATTTTACAACACCAAGTTATAGTCCAGCAATTTTATTTTAAATTCACAAGCTTTCGGAGATTTTCTCCTTCCTCAGGCAAATGTTTCAAGATCTTGAAACATTTGCCTGAGGAAGGAGAAAATCTCCGAAAGCTTGTGAATTTAAAATAAAATTGCTGGACTATAACTTGGTGTTGTAAAATTGTTTACATATGTTAACTTAGTTTTCTAAGAGTGTGATGTCATACTTTGTGATGTTCATAATAACATAAGGAAAGTCAGGGATGAGAAAAAGACCATTCAGTGCATCGAAGCTCATTCATCTGGTACCCTAACTCTCTCATTACAGCATTTAACAGTATTTTCAGCTCCTAACCCACTGGACGGGAAACCCGCAGGATCAGGGACACCTCGCCCAAAATTACTCTCCGTTGACTTCAATGGAGAGTAAAAACGGACGGGGTGTGAAACCAGTGTTGCACCCGATCTCGTCCGTTTTCTGACGGGAATGTTAGGTTAAAATTATCCCTAAATTTGTTTGCCTGTAGCACCCTGCTTGGCAGATTATTTCAAATATTTAACACTCTCTCAGTAAAGAAGTGCTTCCTGATTGCCCTTTATATCTCCTAGCTCTAATTTCTCACCATGCTGTCTGGTAAATATTGGGTTTAACTTATCTATAGAATTTAATATTTTGTATATTTCAATGAGACCCCTCATTAACAACCTCCTTTCTAGATTGCAAAGATTAAGCTTCTCTAAATGTTTGGTGGCACAGTGACCAAAACAGAAGAAATGTGGTCTGAGCAGATCATTGTGAAGCCTTCATGTAACTACAATAGACTTTTATTCTACTGCTCTAACTATATACTCCAGCATTCTACACATTGCACATTGAAACAGATGTTTCTACTATTACTCCCAGGTCCCCTTATTAGCCTCCTTGTGCCAACTTTATTCTATTCATTGTTTACTTATGACCCACATGTTTTCAACATATGTCTATAGTTTCCACTAAATTTCACTTCCCATGCATAAGCCCAATTGCATAACAATCAGTAGTGGTAATGTAGGGCATGGTACAAAGCAGGAAATTAGAAGTGCATGTAACAAGGGTAATACAGTAATCATGGGGGACTTTAATCTACACATAGATTGGGCAAACCAAGTCAGCAATAATACTGTGGAGGACGAATTCCTGGAATGTATACGAGATGATTTTCTAGATCAGTATGTTGAGGAACCAACTAGGAACAGGTTATTTTAGATCTAGTATTGTGCAATGAGAAAGGGTTAATTAATAATCTTGTTGTAAAGGAGCCCTTAGGGAAGAGTGACCATAATATGATAGAATTCTTCATTAAGTTTGAAAGTGATGTAGTTCAATCCGAAACCAGGGTCTTAAATCTAAACAAAGGAAACTACGAAGGTATGAGGTGCAAGTTGGCTGTGGTTGATTGGGGAACTACATTAAAAGGTATGACGGTAGACAGACAATGGCTAGCATTTAAAGAATTAATACATAATTTGCAACAAATATATATTCCTTTAAGGCACAAAAACCCAACAGGAAAAGTGGTCCAACCGTGGCTAACAAGAGAAATTAAATCAAAGGAAGAGGCATATAAAGTTCCCAGAAAAAGCAGTAAGTCTGAGGATTGGGAGCATTTTAGAATTCAGCAAAGGAGGACCAAGAAATTGATAAAGAAAGGGAAAATAGAATATGAGAGTAAACTAGCGAGAAACATAAAAACAGACTGTAAAAGCTTCTATAGGCATGTAAAAAGGAAAAGACTGGCGAAGGCAAATGTGGGTTCCTTACAGACAGAGACTGGAGAATTTATAATGGGGAATAAGGAAATGGCAGAGAAATTAAACAAATACTTTGTGTCTGTCTTCACGGAAGAAGACACAAAAAACCTCCCAGAAATACTAGAGAACCAAGGGTCTGGCGAGAATGAGGAACTGAAAGAAATTAGTATTAGTAAAAAAAAGTACAAGAGAAATTAATGGGACTGAAAGTCGATAAATCCCAAGGACCTGATGATCTACATCCCAGGGTTTTGAAAGAGGTGGCTATAGAGATAGTGGATGCATTGGTTGTCATCTTCCAAAATTCTATAGATTCTGGAATGGTTCCTGCAGATTGGAGGGTAGTAAATGTAACCCCACTATTTAAGAAAGGAGGGAGAGAGAAAACAGGGAACTACAGACATGTTAGCCTGACATCAGTAGTAGGGAAAATACTAGAATCTATTATAAAGGATGTGATAACAGGACACTTAGAAAATAATAATAGGATTTGGCAGAGTCAACATGGATTTATGAAAGGGAAATCATGTTTGATAAACCTATTGGAGTTCTTTGAGGATGTAACTAGTAGAATAGATAAGGAGGAACCAGTGGATGTGGTGTATTTGGATTTTCAGAAGGTTTTCGATAAGGTCCCACACAGGAGGTTTGTGAACAAAGTTAGAGCACATGGAATTGGGGGTAATATACTGGCATGGATTGAGAATTGGTAAGCAATTACGAAGACAAATGGTATGTTGGCCTTTATTACAAGAGGATTTGAGTACAGGAGTAAAGATGTCTTACTGCAATTATACAGGGCCTTGGTGAGACCGTACCTGGAGTATTGTTTACAATTTTGGTCTCCTTACCTAAGAAAGGATATACTTGCCATAGAGGGAGTGCCACGAAGGTTCACCAGACTGATTCTTGGGATGGCAAGATTGTCGTATGAGGAGAGATTGAGTAGACTAGGCCTGTATTATTTAAATTCGTTCATGGGATTTATTGCCCATCCCTAATTGTCCTTCTCTAGAGCTTAGAAGAATGAGAGGTGATCTCATTGAAACATATAAAATTCTTACAAGGCTCGACAGGGCAGATGCAGGGAGGATGTTTCCCTGGCTGGGGAGCCTAGAACCAGGGGTCACAGTCTCAGAATAAGGAATAGGCCATTTAGGACCAAGATGAGGAGAAATTTCTTCACTCAGAGGGTGGTGAATCTTTGGAATTCTCTACCCCAGAGGGCTGTGGAGGCGCAGTCATTGAGTACATTCAAAACAGAGATCGATAGATTTCTAGATATTAAAGGCATCAAGGGATATGGGGATAGTGCAGGAAAATGGTGTTGAGGTAGAAGATCAGCCATGATCTTGTTGAATGGCAGAGCAGGTTCTAGGGGCCGGATGGCCTACTCCTGCTCCTATTTCTTATGTTCTTATGTTCTAATCTAAGGGCCCTAAATTTCAGAAGTCCTGCGCTGCCTTATCTCAATGGTAAGACTCTCGCCTCTGATTCAGAAGGTCATGAGTTCAAGCCTCACACCAGAGACTTGAGTGCATAATCTAAACTGACATTTCAGGGCCGTACTGAGGGAGTGCTGCAGTGTGAGAGGTGGCATCTTTTGGATGAGACGTTAAACCAAAGCCCCATCAAGTCTCTCAAGTGGACGTAAAAGATCCCATGGCACTCTTTCGAAGAAGAGCAGGGGAGTTCTCCCTGGTGTCCTGGCCAGCATTTATCCCTCAACCACACCTAAAACAGATGATCAGGTTATTATCTCATTGCTGTTTGTGGGACCTTGCTGTGTGCAAATTTGGCTGCAGCATTTCCTACATTACAACAATGACTACACTTCAAAAGTATTTCATTGGCTGTAATGCGATTTGGGACATCCTGAGGTTGTGAAAGGCACTGTACAAATTCAAGTCCTTTCCTTTTTCTTTCTTTCTTCTGGCCCAAGTGGGTTGGAGTAGATCTCCTGGCCACTCATACAGAAGTATGACTCGTGCCAAATCACAGGGACAGCGTCATTAACATGATCAGAGCAGGCAGCCTGCATCTGTAAGGATGCAGCAGAGGCAGCCACTCAGATCCATTGGCAGATGTCAGAGTAGCTCACAGCTTCTCCAATGGCGGGCAAACTGGAGGCTCAGGAAGGGACAAAGAGAAGCAGGTCAACAATTTTAAAATTGCTCCTAAGGAAGCTCAGTACTACTGTCGGAATATTACCTCTGGGATCTACTACCTTTACTTTTGTGAATTTTGGAGCTTTACCCAAGGACCTTAATGGAACTCGAGCCAGCTCTGAGCTCCCGAGAGTCCTGTTGAGGCCTGACAAGGGCGCAATGGATTGAATTCCTGGGGTAGTCCAGGAATTCCCATGATGCACAGGGGTTAAAATCCACCCTAGTATGTCACTTGTATATAATTCAGGGCTTTCCTGGTTCTTCTACCTCTTCAAATAATGAAGGGTTTGACACATAGATTTTCAATAAAGGCAGTTGATTTATTTTCCAAGTTGTGTCTCAAATATTTGTATATTGTGTTTTTTTATATTTGTGAATTTTCACACCTTCACATTATATAACATTACAGATAAACAATACTTTGGCACAAAAGATATCCAAGTGCATTGTTCACATGGGCTAGCTCTTTTGAGCCTTGCTTACGTTTCTGTTGTGACTGGGACAGTTGGTTGAAGCTCCCATCCAAAACAGGTGGGAGCTTCTTTTACATATTAAAAAGAAGGCACAGAAGTACCCGCTCAATTTCCCAGATAGCGGTGTGCTATGGGCGATCTATCAGGTGGGAGATCATTTTAAATACACAGAAGTGGGAAGTGAGTGTTTTTGGCCACTTTTGATCATTTCAGGTTTTTTTTCTGCTGGCACTTTTGTTTTCATGAGCCTTTGTGCCAGTTGTCACCAATTCCAACTTCCCTTTACTGGTACCTCTGGGAATCCTCGGAGATGACGTATTCAGAAGAAGAGGAGGACCTACAGAGGAATTCCAGGCAGCACATTCTACCGGGAGATGCTCTGTGCTCTCCTGCTGGTACCTATATCTGCAGGTAGACATGATATAATCTCACTTTGGCAGACATAGTTCTGGTATAGGCTTCTCTGCCTAAAATAATCTGCATGAGCAAACCTCCAACAGCATCACTATGATATGTGACTGTCTGACTAACCGTGATATTGGACAGTTCTTCAGAAGCACCTCAAACTGCTTTACATGATACTGCATTAAAGAAGGAATGCCTGGATGATAAAAATCTCCCATTGTCTGAATGACTGCACCTAACTAAGATGCCATCAACCATTTCTAAAAGCCATGGCACACCTACCTTATCAGGGTCTGGGTCAGCAGAAAGGCAGATGCAGAACTGAGCTTTCTGCTGCAAGGATACCATTAGTCATCATGCAGCATAGGTCTGGCACGTGTAGGGGCCGTAACGGTAGCGGTGGCCTGAAACTTGGCTATATTTACTTGTAGGTACGCTGACCTATGGGAATAATAGCATGGAATGACCTAGAGGTTAACCATTGTCGCAAGCTGCTCATCCACCACAACCTCGACTTCAGGAACCTTCAACCAGGTTTGGTTGCTGGACTACTCCATCTCTTATCTGAAGACCCACACCAACATCCTTTCCCTCATTTTGGTTTGCCTCATTTTAACGTTCTTAATCCCCTTGTCCTTCATCTTTGGAAAAGGCTACAAGTGGGTTGAGATGCTCACCAATGGCTTACGCAATTTGCCCGATTATTGTGACACTCTCCTTTAATTGTCCCTCTCTTTAAATTATCCTTATATGCAAGTTTCCTTTCCCGCCGCTGGTTTCTTCCATAAATCCATTTAAGTCTACACCCAGTGCTGTGAATAATTATACAAATGCACTTACATCAGAGAACTAAGTACTTAACATTTGCACCAGTTCTTAACTATTTAGAATTGACTTGAAGTTGAAAATCAGCACCATTGGGGGTAATTTTAACCTCCCTGGATGGTCGCGGTGATGGTGATGGCTGGGGGTGGGGGGGGGGGGGGGTGTTGGGCAGCTACGCACCCACTTCCAGTTTTAACGGAGGCGGGTTGGGGAGGGGGTTGGTGACTAACCTGCTCTCTGGAGGCGGATCCATCCTTAAAATATTTTAATGAGGCTGCTGCCTCAACTTTAACCTCTGTTTCACATTTAACTCCTGGGGGACGGTTTTTCTGGACCTCAGGAAACCCGGCAGCTGAAGGGAGGCGGGAACTGCTGGCTGGAACAGGTAAGTGCCTTTCCAGCACTGCTTTTGGACCAGGAGGAGCAGGAGTGCTACCCCAGCCCCCCAAGCTACCCTGTAAACCACCCCGCGATCCAACCCCCTAGATTGGCCGCCTCCCCCACTCCGCGATCGGACCCCCGATGTCAGGCACCCCCTGACCTCTGATGTCCAACAACCCCCCCACCTCCCGATTTCTGATGTACAACTCTCCCCTACCCCCAGATATCTGGGCCCCCTTAATAACGGGGAGGCAGAAATGGAGGCATCGGGGGTCCGATCGCATGGTGGGGGAAGAGTCGGCCGATCTAGGGGGTTGGATCATGGGGTGGTTTACAGGGTAGCTTGAGGGGCCGGGGGGAAGCACTCCTGTCCTTCCTGGCCCACAAGCAGTGCTGGAAAGGCACTTATCTGTTCCATCTAACCATTCTTGCCTCCCTTCAGCTGGTGGGTTTTCCTAGGCCCAGAAAACCTGGACCCCAGGAGATAAGTGTGAAACAGTGATTAAATTTGAGGCAAGCAACCTCATTAAAATATATTAAGGATGGACCCACCTCTGGAGAGCAGGTTAGTTGCCCGCTTTTCAACCCGCCTCCATTAAAACCGGAAGCTGGAGGCGAGTTTGCCATTTTTTTTACATTTAACCCCAATCTCCTCCCACCCCCACCCCCGCTCTCCTCCCATCCTGGGGGTTAAAATTACCCCGATGTCCAACTGTGTCGCGCGATGCCCAATGTCCAACTCCCCCCCACCACCCCCATGTCCGATTCACCTCCACTCCGCTCCCCGACTGCCTACCTGCCCGACAGCCAGACAGTCTCTCAATCAGGCTGGCTGCGGCCTAGAAATGATTCCATAAATTGAAATCAGGTCCTGCCATTAAATTCGGCAGGACCTCTGAGAAATCCGTATTTCCGGGTTTCCCGGCTGCTAAATCTCCCCCCGCTCCCGCTCCCTTCCCATCTCCCCGTTATTATCGGGGACATTAAGTATTCATGTACTGTTGTCCCACAACAGACTTTCAGAGCCGTAAATCTGCACTTAATTTCTTTATAACTAGAACAGACAGTCTGTAAATGATAATGTGACATAACTTCCCCATAGGAGTAAGCACAAAGGTGTCTGCAGATGGGACGCAGTGTAATTTAGGGGAGTTTCTCGTGATATAGGAGTAAATATTCGCCTTCACCACATGGGCAGTAATCTGATGGAGCGGATCGCCCGCCTGTTATAGAACCCGTCCGATTTTCATCCCATTTAAATCAGCAGAAAGAACATTGGTGGATTCTATAGCAGGCCGGGGATCTGCACCACCAGATCACCACCCATGCAGTGGAGACGATTATTACCCCATAATGTTTTGTCAGAAAGTCATTAGCTCCTAGAACTGAATGCAGTAGATTTTTTTTAACCAGGCGAGAGATGCAATAGTTGTAAACAACCCTGTTAGTTTGATGACAAAGTTATTTCATAAAGCAGCAAAAGAAAATACCATAACAGCTTAGTCAGTGCATACATAATATAAAAAGGACTTAAAACATATAAGTACAGTGTTCATGAGAAAAACACCACCCAGACCAAACCACTGCAATTTTTTTTGCCAAATTTGTGTTTACTTTAGTTAAAGATCTATCCAACCCCACAGGGATGAAATAAAATGGAAAAACTGATTAACTCAACAGTGTTTTCACAACAACTCTGTAGCCCGTCAACATTCTTTAATCAAATGTGGTTTGAATGATAAAAAAGATAGACTTGAAATCAATGGGTTAATGCATGGAAAGGAAGAGCAGAACAAGAATTTCAGACAAAAGCGTCAAGCATTCATATTCTATTAGGGTGTGTGCTGTGAGGGAAGGAGCATTTACAAGGGAAGGTTGCTGCTACAAAATGTACTCTGCTGCATAATGGGCATCCATGGGAAGCATTCAAAGTACTGTATGACTGGGGATGCGGAGTGGGGTAACTCTATGCATTCTTAATCCACTGCATTATATAAGGTTTTGCTGGGATCTCCTACCTTGGAGGACCTTAACGGGCCATTAAGCTTTTTAATGGCACGGCAACCAGGTCTGCTGAATGGTGCAGTGCAGCATTCATATTTATTGACAACTCCTGCAGGGCACCCAGAGCCACGCATCTTGTTCTTTTTTTATTCGTTCATGGGATGTGGGCGTCGCTGGCGAGGCCAACATTTATTGCCCATCCCTAATTGCCCTTGAGAAGGTGGTGGTGAGCCGCCTTCTTGAGCCGCTGCAGTCCGTGTGGTGAAGGCTCTCCCACAGTGCTGTTAGGTAGGGAGTTCCAGGATTTTGACCCAGCGATGATGAAGGAACGGCGATATATTTCCAAGTCGGGATGGTGTGTGACTTGGAGGGGAACATGCAGGTGGTGTTGTTCCCATGTGCCTGCTGCTCTTGTCCTTCTAGGTGGTAGAGGTCGCGGGTTTGGGAGGTGCTGTCGAAGAAGCCTTGGCGAGTTGCTGCAGTGCATCCTGTGGATGGTACACACTGCAGCCACTGTGCGCCGGTGGTGAAGGGAGTGAATGTTTAGGGTGGTGGATGGGGTGCCAATCAAGCAGGCTGCTTTGTCCTGGATGGTGTTGAGCTTCTTGAGTGTTGTTGGAGCTGCACTCATCCAGGCAAGTGGAGAGTATTCCATCACACTCTTGACTTGTGCCTTGTGGATGGTGGAAAGGCTTTGGGGAGTCAGGAGGTGATCCGCAGAATACCCAGCCTCTGGCCTGCGCTTGTAGCCACAGTATTTATATGGCTGGTCCAATTAAGTTTCTGGTCAATGGTGACCCCCAGGATGTTGATGGTGGGGGATTCAGTGGTGGTAATGCCGTTGAATGTCAAGGGGAGGAGGTTAGACTCTCTCTTGTTGGAGATGGTCATTGCTTGTCACTTGTCTGGCGCGAATGTTACTTGCCCAAGCCTGGATGTTGTCCAGGTCTTACTGCATGCGGGCACGGACTGCTTCATTATTTTAGGGGTTGTGAATGGAACTGAACACTGTGCAATCATCAGCGAACATCCCCATTTCTGATCTTATGATGAAGGGAAGGTCATTGATGAAGCAGCTGAAGATGGTTGGGCCGAGGACACTGCCCTGAGGAGCTCCTGCAGCAATGTTCTGGGACTGAGATGATTGGCCTCCAACAACCAATACCATCTTCCTTTGTGCTAGGTATGACTCCAGCCACTGGAGAGTTTTCCCCCTGATTCCCATTGACTTCAATTTTACTAGGGCTCCTTGGTGCCACACTCGGTCAAATGCTGCCTTGATGTCAAGGGCAGTCACTCTCACCTCACCTCTGGAATTCAGCTCTTTTGTCCATGTTTGGACCAAGGCTGTAATGAGGTCTGGAGCCGAGTGGTCCTGGCGGAACCCAAACTGAGCATCGGTGAGCAGGTTATTGGTGAGTAAGTGCCGCTTGATAGCACTGTCGAAGACACCTTCCATCACTTTGCTGATAATTGAGAGTAGACTGATGGGGCGGTAATTGGCCGGATTGGATTTGTCCTACTTTTTGTGGACAGGACATACCTGGGCAATTTTCCACATTGTTGGGTAAATGCCAGTGTTGTAACTGTACTGGAACAGCTTAGCTAGAGGCGCAGCTAGTTCTGGAGCACAAGTCTTCAGCACAACAGCTGGGATGTTGTCATGGCCCATAGCCTTTTTTGTATCCAGTGCACTCAGCCGTTTCTTGATATCACGTGGAGTGAATCAAATTGGCTGAAGACTGGCTTCCGTGATGGTGGGGATATTGGGAGGAGGCTGAGATGGATCATCCACTCGGCACTTCTGGCTGAAGATGGTTGCAAACGTTTCAGCCTTGTCTTTTGCACTCACGTGCTGGACTCCGCATCATTGAGGATGGGGATGTTTACAGAGCCTCCTCCTCCTGTTAGTTGTTTAATTTTCCACCACTATTCATGACTGGATGTGGCAGGACTGCAGAGCTTTGATCTGATCCGTTGGTTGTGAAATCGTTTAGCTCTGTTTATAGCATGTTGCTTCCGCTGTTTAGCATGCATGTAGTCCTGAGTTGTAGCTTCACCAGGTTGGCACCTCATTTTTAGGTACGCCTGGTGCTGCTCCTGGCATGCTCTTCTACACTCCTCATTGAACCAGGGTTGATCCCCTGGCTTGTTGGTAATGGTAGATTGAGGAATATGCCGGGCCATGAGGATACAGATTGTGCTGGAATACAATTCTGCTTCTGCTGATGGCCCACAGCGCCTCATGGATGCCCAGTTTTGAGCTGCGAGATCTGTTCTGAATCTATCCCATTTAGCATGGTGGTAGTGCCACACAACGCGTTGGATGGTGTCCTCAGTGCGAAGACGGGACTTCGTCTCCACGAGGACTGTGCGGTGGTCACTCCTACCAATACTGTCATGGACAGATGCATTTGTGACAGGTAGATTGGTGAGGACGAGGTCAAGTAGGTTTTTCCCTCGTGTTGGTTCGCTCACCACCTGCCGCAGGCCCAGTCTGGCAGTTATGTCCTTCAGGACTCAGCCAGCTCGGTCAGTAGTGGTGCTACCGAGCCACTCTTGGTGATGGACATTGAAGTCCCCCACCCAGAGTACATTCTGTGCCCTTGCTACCCTCAGTGCTTCCTCCAAGTGGTGTTCAACATGGAGGAGGACTGATTCATCAGCTGAGGGAGGGCGGTAGGTGGTAATCAGCAGGAGGTTTCCTTGCCCATGTTTGACCTGATGCCATGAGATTTCATGGGGTCCAGAGTCAATGTTGAGGACTCCCAGGGCCACTCCCTCCTGACTGTATATCACTGTACCGCCACTTCTGGTGGGTCTGTCCTGCCGGTGGGACAGGACATACCCAGAGATGGTGATGGAAGAGTCTGGGATGTTGGCTGAAAGGTATGATTCTGTGAGTATGGCTATGTCAGGCTGTTGCTTGACTAGTCTGTGGGACAGCTCTCCCAATTTTGGCACAAGTCCCCAGATGTTAGTGAGGAGGACTTTGCAGGGTCGACTGGGCTTGGTTTGCCTTTGTCGTGTCTGGTGCCTGGTGGTCCGATGCCAGGTGGTCCGTCTGGTTTTATTCTTATTGTGACTTTTTTAGCGAGATTTTACAACTGAGTGGCTTGCTAGGCCATTTCAGAGGGCAATTAAGAATCAACCACATTGCTGTGGGTCTGGAGTCACTTGAAGGCCGGACCGGGTAAGGACGGCAGGTTTCCTTCCCTAAAGAACATTAGTGAACCAGATGGGTTATTACGACAATCTGGTAGTTTCATGGCCACCATTACTGATACTAGTATTTTAATTCCAGATTTTATTTAATTAATTGAATTTAAATTCCCCAGCTGCCGTGACCAACTGTCCATCAGTCTGAAAGAGAACCACCCTGATTTTCAAATGAGGTTATAGAAATTTTATTGGGCACTTGCTCCAATACCATCTCTATAGCCTCATCTGAAAATGAGGGTGGAATGACTTGATATAAAAAATCCCTGTAAATTACTATGTTTCTTGCTACCTATCAGAAACATATATGCCTCTTTAAACTGTAGGCATTTAATTGGTGAGCCTCACCCATGGAATGTAAGTAAAGCTGACCTAGAAGTAGAGAGGGGTCAGGTATTTACCAATAAGGCACTAGCCAACTTACCTCTAAATAGAGGCCCCAGTCAAAAATCAGGACTAGCATTCATAGCATTTATGAAAGCCCTCTATTAAAACATATCATTGTAATTAAAGAGGTGGAGTGATTCTATGAGTATGTAAAATCCCTCAATTAAATCTGTAGGCCCTATAGTTTTAGTATAAGCTTTTAAAACCATAAACTAAAATTATAAGAGGCCTTTCACTGCCATTACGGATCCTGGGGTAGTATTGGTTTCATAGCTTTCTCTCACTGGACAATGAGAGAACGCAAGAGAAAACTGGGAATTACTGCACAGACCATACATGCATGAGATTACCATCTCGAGGCAGGAGAGCAGAAGATCATGATCTCCCATAATAAACTCATTAAAAGCAAGAGAACTGGCCGCCCTGCAGATACTCATACTCACAAAACACAACAAACCAAACAGAATAGAAAAAGTGCAGCATAGCACAATGTATCAGATAGACAGTGCAAAATAACACAATTTTTTTTTCATTCTCAGGGTGCTGGCCCATCCCTAGTTGTACAGTTAGTGATTTGATACAACTGAGTGACTTGCTAGGCCTCCTCAGAAGGCAGTTAAGAGTCAACCATCTTGGGGTCATATATAGGCCAGACTGGGTAAGGACAGCAGCTTTTCTTACCTAAAGGACATTAGTGAACTAGTTAGGTTTTATGATAATCTGACAGCTTCATGGTCACTTTTACTGATACCAGTTTTTTTCCAAATATTTTTAAAATGAATTCAAATTCTCAAACTGCCATGGTGGAATTTGAACTCATGCTCTCTGAATTATTAGTCCAAGATTCTGGATTACGAGTCAGTAACATAAGTACTACACTACCGTACCTGATATGATAATGACCGTTTTGACTGAATTAGTTCAATTTCATAATAATTATAATCGACCATTAAGAAAGAAAAATCTTGCATTTATATAGCAGCTTTCACGACCTCAGGAAGTCCAAAGTGTCACACCCAATGAAGTGTCCAAAGTGTATCACAGCCACAGCCTGGACCTTTGCTCCAGGAGGCAGCCACACCCTTTAGATTAAATACTTTAGAATTGACACATGGTCAGGGACAGGAAGGTGTGACTGCGAGTGAGGCAGGTACGGGGATCCAGGAGGTAGTATTGCAGGAGCAACAGTCCCTGCGATTGTCCAACAGATTTGAGCTTCTTGCAACCCTTGTGTACAAGTGCGGGGACTGCGGGGAGGACGAGCAAACTGACCACGGCACCGTAGTACTGGAAGCCGTTCAAGTGGGGGGAGTAAAAAGGAAGGTGGTTGTAGTAGGCGACAGTATAGTTAGGGGGATAGACATTGTTCTCTGCAGCCAGGAGCATGAGTCCCGAAGGCTATGTTGCCTACCCAGTGCCAGGGTTAAGGATATCTCCTCCGGGCTGAAGAAGAACTTGGAGTGGGAGGGTGAGGATCCAGTTGTCATGGTCCACTTAGGTACCAATGACATAGGTAGGACTAAGAAAAAGATTCTGCTGAGAGAGTTTGAGCAGCTAGGGACTAAATTAAAAAGCAGAACCACAAAGGTAATAATCTCTGACTGAATTAGTTCAATTTCATAATAATTATAATCGACCATTAAGAAAGAAAAATCTCTGGATTATTACCTGAGCCATGAGCAAATTGGCAAAGGGTAAATAAGATCAGAGAGATGAACGCATGGCTCAAAGATTGTGGGAGAAGTGGGTTTCGATTCGTGGGGCACTTGCACCAGTACTGGGGAAAGAGAGAGCTGTTCCGTTGGGACGCTCTACACCTGAAACACACTGGGACCAGAGTTCTAGTGAATTGAATAACTAAGGATGTAGATAGGGCTTTAAACTAAATGGGGGCGGGGGGGGGGGGAGGGTCCCGGTAGAGAGAAATCTAGAATGCTAAAGAGAAAAGACAAAGAAGCAGTGCAGGAAAGTGATTGGGATAAGGATAACCAGATTGTGTCAGGAAGGGACAGAGTGTACAAACAAAAGAGTGCACTAACAAATAGGGTCCAGGTAAGAAAAAATGGTAATAAGACAAATAGGGCCATAGTACAAAAAAATGTTAAGATGCCTAAAAATGTTAAAAAGACAAATTTAAAGGCACTGTATCTGAATGACGAAGCATTCGTAATAAGGTAGATGAATTAACAGTGCAAATAGATGTAAACAGATATGATATAATAGCAATTACAGAGACATGGCTGCAGGGTGACCAAGGCTGGGAGCTGAATATCCAAGGGTATTCGATATTTAGGAAAGACAGGCAAAAAGAAAAAGGAGGTGGGGTGGCGTTGTTAGTAAAGGATGAAATCAGAGCAATAGTGAGAAAGGATATTGGCTCAGAAAATCAAGATGTAGAATCAGTCTGGGTGGAGTTAAGAAGCACCAAGGGGCAGAAAACACTGGTGGGAGTTGTCTATAGGCCTCCAAACAGTAGTGGTAATGTAGGGGACGGCATCAAACAGGAAATTAGAGATGCATGTAACAAGGGTACTACAGTAATCATGGGTGACTTTAATCTACATGTAGACTGGCCAAACCAAATTAGCAATAATACTGTGGAGGATGAATTCCTGGAGTGTGTACGAGATGGTTTTTTAGACCAGTATGTTGAGGAGCCAACTAGGGAACAGGCTATCCTAGATTGGGTATTGTGCAATGAGAAGGGGTTAATTAATAATCTTGTTGTGCGGGGTCCTTTAGGGAAGAGTGACCATAACATGATAGAATTCTTCATTAAGATGGAAAGTGAAGTAGTCCAATCTGAAACTAGGGACCTAAATCTAAACAAACAAAACTACGAAGGTATGTGGAGTGAGTTGGCTATGATAGATTGGGAAGCTTCATTAAAAGCCATGACGGTGGATAGGCAATGGGTAACATTTAAGGAACGAATGCATGAATTGTAAAAATTACACATTCCTTTCTGGCACAAAATCACAAAAGGAAAAGTGGCCCAACCATGGCTAACAAAAGAAATTGAGGATAGTATTAGATCCAAAGAGGAGTCATATAAAGTTGCCAGAAAAAGTAGCAAGCCTGAGGATTGGGAGCAGCTTAGAATTCAGCAAAAAAGGATCAAGAGATTGATTAAGAGGGGAAAAATAGAGTATGAGAGTAAACTTGCAAGGAACATAAAAGTGGACTGTAAAAACTTCTACAAGTATGTAAAAAGAAAAAGATTAGTGAAGACAAATGTAGATCTCTTACAGTCAGAAACGGGAGAATTTATAATGGGAAACAAGGAAATGGCAGAGCAATTAAACAAATACTTTGGTTCTGTCTTCACAGAAGAGGACACAAATAACTTCCCAGAAATGCTAGGGAACCAAGGGACTAGTGAGAAGGAGGAATTAAAGGAAATTAGTATTAGTAGAAAAAATAGTGCTTGAGAAATTAATGGGACTGAAAGCCGATAAATCCCCAGGGCCTGATAATCTGCATCCCAGAGTACTAAAAGAGGTAGCCATGGAAATAGTGGATGCATTAGTTGTCATCTTCCAAAATTCTATAGATTATGGAACAGTTCCTGCAGATTGGAGGGTGGCAAATGTAACCCCACTATTTAAAAAAGGAGGGAGAGAGAAAACAGGGAACTACAGATCGGTTAGCCTAACATCAGTGGTAAGGAAAATGCTAGAGTCTATTATAAAGGATGTGATAGCAGGACACTTAGAAAATATCAATGGGATTAGACAAAGTCAACATGGATTTATGAAGGGGAAATCATGTTTGACAAACCTACTGGAGTTTTTTGAGGATGTAACTGGTAAAATATATAAGGGAGAACCAGTGGATGTGGTGTATTTAGATTTTCAGAAGGCCTTTGATGAAGTCCCACATATGAGGTTGTGTGCAAAATTAAAGCACATGGGATCGGTGGTAATATACTGGCATGGATTGAAAATTGGTTAACAGACAGAAAACAGAGAGTAGGAATAAATGGGTCATTTTCGGGGTGGCGGGCGGTGACTAGTGGGGTACCGCAGGGATCGGTGCTTGGGCCCAGCTATTCACAATATATATCAATGATTTGGATGAGGGAACCAAATGTAATATTTCCAAGTTTGCTGATGGCACAAAACTAGGTGGGATCATGAGTTCTGAGGAGGATGCAAAGAGGCTTCAAGGCGATTTAGATAAGTTGAGTGAGTGGGCAAATACATGGCAGATGCAGTATAATGTGGATAAATGTGAAGTTATCCACTTCAGAAGGAAAAACATAAAGGCAGCATATTATTTAAATGGTGCTAGATTGGGAAATGTTGATGTACAAAGAGACCTGGATGTCCATGTACACCAGTCACTAAAAGCAAACATGCAGGTGCAGCAAGCAGTTAGGAAGGCAAATGGTATGTTGACCTTCATTGCAAGAGAATTTGAGTACAGGAGCAAGGATGTCTTACTGCAGTTATACAGGGCCTTGGTGAGATCGCACCTGGAGTATTGTGTACATTTTTGGTCTCCTTACCTAAGAAAGGATATACTTGTCATAGAGGGAATGCAACAAAGATTTACCAGACTGATACCTGGGATGGCAGGACTGTCGTATGAGGAGAGATTTGGTCAACTCGGCCTGTATTCACTTGAGTTTAGAAGAATGAGAAGGGATCTCATTGAAACATATAAAATTCTGACAGGTCTAGACAGACTGGATGCAGGGAGGATGTTTCCCCTGGCTGGGGGGTCCAGAACGAGGGGTCACAGTCTCAGGATACAGGGTAGGACATTTAGGACTGAGATGAGGAGAAATTTCTTCACTGAGGGTGGTGAACCTGTGGAATTCTCTACCACAGAAGGCTGTGGAGGCCAAGTCACTGAATATGTTTAAGAAGGAGCTAGATAGATTTCTAGACACAAAATCATCAAGTGGTATGAGGAGAGAGCGGGAATATGGTATTGAGATAAAGGATCAGCCATGATCCTATTGAATGGCGGAACAGGCTCGAAGGGCCGAATGGCCTACTTCTGCTCCTATTTTCTATGTTTCTATGTTTCTAAGTACTTTTTAATTGTAGTCACTGTTGTAATGTAGGGAAACGCAGCAGTCAATTTGCGCACAGCAAGGTCCCACAAACAGCAATGAGATAAATGACCAAAGATGTTTTGGTGATGATGGTTAAAATATAAATGTTGGCCAGGGCACTGAGAGAACTCCTCTGCTCTCCTTTGAATGGTGCCATGGCAGATGGGTCCTTGGTTTAACATCTCATCTGAAAGACGGCACTTCTGACAATGCAGGAGTCTAAATAATCAGCCTAGATTATGTGTTCAAGTCTCTGGAGTGGGGCTCATGACCTCCTTACTCTAGATGGTTTAAAATACAGAAGTGGTTTAAAAGTCACCTGCTGTTCCCAGCTACAGCTCTTAAGGAATGTGAGACGGTCTGATAAACAGGAGGCAGCTTTATTGTCATTATAAATAGGTGGCAATGGAACATAGAGCATTCAAAAGGTGAACTAATTCAGCCCTGATTGCACAATGGCAAATTTTTGGCATCTCATTTATTAAAATATCAAAAGCTATCACTAAATCAGACACCATTTACAAGGTTATGATTTTGCATTCAAATAGTTCAGCAGGCAAGAGTATGTATATTAAAATTACCAGGAGTTTGAAAGGTTAAATACTTTGAATGCAAATAGCTAATTAGCGACTTCAAGCTATTTAAGTTCCTGTAACCCTGAACACTATATCCACTTTCCATTTCAAATATTTCACTTACTCCTGAAAAAATATATTCACAAAATACAGTTGTAAATACCACCTAATTTTTTTTTAATTGTCTGATGCCTGTATATGTGCAGAGTAGAGTTTATTCATTTGAAAGCTACCTTTTTAATATTTGTTATTGGAATTTAGAGAGTTATTGAATAAACTCCTAATCGCTGAATGCCTGGAGGGAAGGTTATAGCTAACGGCAATAAAGCTCCAGTAGTACATGAGTTTATGGATGTGTTTGTGTTCAGTATGTTCATTGGAGCTGACTGGATTAAACCTGAGCAGAACTGAGCTGTGTTTAATCTAAACTTGTAGCCCAACAGATTTAAAGGAGGCAAAATCATCAATATCTGTCGACTGACGAAATTGCAGCAGGGCAGATCATGCTACATGATCTTAAACTCAGAAGGAAGAGGTTTATTTGTGCATGTAAGGAAAAACTACACACTCCACTGAAGGGTTCCTGAAAGCTTACCAACCGGCCAGTTGGCGATGGCAGAGGACAAGACATTTCGCTATGGTCTCATCGTTCT
The DNA here is from genome assembly GCF_035084215.1 of Heptranchias perlo. Classification (NCBI taxonomy): domain Eukaryota; kingdom Metazoa; phylum Chordata; class Chondrichthyes; order Hexanchiformes; family Hexanchidae; genus Heptranchias; species Heptranchias perlo. The sequence goes on from NC_090333.1 coordinate 27,141,428, forward strand.
GGGATTCTTTCTGATAATGGTCGGAATGTTCATTATGAATGTGGATAAGCCCGAGGTCTATGCAACCTTCTGTTCCATCGGGATTCTGATGGTCGTTGTGGGGATTATCTGGAGCATTTGTCAGTGTTATCCTGAGGTAAGGGAAAGAAATAATCCTTCAGAAACAAGGAAATGTTTTTAGGGGCATGAACAGGAAGGAGCGGGTGAATTTTGTAAAAAAAATATTTGCATGAGAGGACCACAGGAGAGGATAAATTTGGGAGAGAAAAATAACAAGAACATAAACAGAAAGAGTGGGTTAAAAGACAAAAACAGTAAGAGAATAATGAAAGGAAAGTTGGCATTGTCATGCTTATTTGACAGTTAGGAAATTGCTACCATTTTGACAATCCACTTTATTGATACTATTTTTTTTCAAAGACAAGGAAGCACTTTAAAGAAATGCTATTGATAGTTTCCTCAGAGAAGTGAGATCAGCAATTATGGTTTCTTTTTAAAGGTGAGACTGTTATAGCTACTCTCAGATCTCTCATGGTGTTGCTTACATTAATGACAGGGGCATAGTTTGTTATTCTACTGCTAAAATGGAGTCTTGTTTATTCTAATCTGTCTCTTTAAGACCACAAAGTCCAATTGTGAACACATTTAGCGAGGGAGCCTGGAAGGTGCTTGTAAATTTCCAGCTCCAGGACAACAATAAAAACATCAGGAAGTAACTGCTTCTTTTCTCTTTTTAAAAAAATACTTTTTAGACTCTTAAAAATGTGACAACTTACATTTAGGTAGCCCCTTTAATGTCACAAAACATCCCATGAAGCTCGTCTTAAGTGTGACATTTGAAGTGCGATGGATACTCCCAAAAACTTTCATATAGATACTGGCAATGCAGACAAATATAAAGTACTGCACATAAGGAGCAAACACGGGTGACATGTGCACTCCATGAATGATGTTGAAGTAGCTGAGAATAACGCAGACTCAATGCTCAACTTGTCCAACCAATGCAGAACAAAGCCAATGAAACGTTGAACCATATAGTCAAAACAATTGAATACAAGTCAGAGGAAGCTGTGATGAAACTGTACTGTGCTCTGGTCAGGTTGTATTTTGAGTGCTATGTCCAGTTCTGGTTGCTGGGAAACAAGGGAGACTTTCAAATACTGGAGGCAGTACAGAAAAGAGCCACAAGGAGATGATCTTGTAGAGGTAAAAAAAGATAGTAAACAATATTGGAGACGGTTAATCTGAAATACTACTTTAAATTGAACTATGAGAATAGGACAAAGGGACACAGGTTTAAACTAGTAAAAGATCATTTTAGGATTGATATCAGGAATCTCTTTTAAAAAAAAGTATTACAGGAATGCACACAGAGAATGATTGAGACTTGGAATGTACTTCCTGATAGAAGTGGTTTAGGCAAAAACCCTGGAATCTTTTAGGAAACAATTAGATGCTGGGGCGGGAGGGAGGCAGGTCTTTTTGGATGGATGAATGAAGATGGGCCTAATGGCCTTTCTCATCTGTAAGAATTTTGTGATCTTCTGAAATCTGACATGGCCCTGCTCATGGTTAATTGGAATAAATGCTAATGGTCCAGAATCTTTTTTTGTATTCGTTCATGGCATGTGGGCATCGCTGGCGAGGCCAGCATTTATTGCCCATCCCTAATTGCCCTTGAAAAGGTGGTGGTGAGCCGCCTTCTTGAACCGCTGCAGTCCGTGTGATGACAGTTCTCCCACAGTGCTGTTAGGAAGGGAGTTCCAGGATTTTGACCCAGCGACGATAAAGGAACGGCGATATATTTCCAAGTCAGGATGGTGTGTGACTTGGAGGGGAACGTGCAGTTGGTGTTGTTCCCATGTGCCTGCTGCTCTTGTCCTTCTAGGTGGTAGAGGTCGTGGGTTTGGGAGGAGCAGTCCAAGCAAGTGGAGAGTATTCCATCACACTCCTGACTTGTGCCTTGTAGATGGTAGAAAGGCTTTGGGGAGTCAGGAGGTGAGTCACTCGCCGCCGAATACCCAGCCTCTGACCTGCTCTCGTAGCCACAGTATTTATATGGCTGGTCCAGTTAAGTTTCTGGTCAATGGTGACCCCCAGGATGTTGACGGTGGGGGATTCGGCGATGGTAATGCCGTTGAATGTCAAGGGGAGGTGGTTAGACTCTCTCTTGTTGGAGATGGTCATTGCCTGCCACTTATCAGCCCAAGCCTGGATGTTGTCCAGGTCTTGCTGCACGCGGGCTTGGACTGCTTCATTATTTGAGGGGTTGCGAATGGAACTGAACACTGTGCAATCATCAGCGAACATCCCCATTTCTGACCTTATGATGGAGGGAAGGTCATTGATGAAGCAGCTGAAGATGGTTGGGCCGAGGACACTGCCCTGAGGAACTCCTGCAGCAATGCCCTCGGGCTGAAATAATTGGCCTCCAACAACCACTACCATCTTCCTTTGTGCTAGGTATGACTCCAGCCACTGGAGAGTTTTCCCCCTGATTCCCATTGACTTCAATTTTACTAGGGCTCCTTGGTGCCACACTCGGTCAAATGCTGCCTTAATGTCAAGGGCAGTCACTCTCATCTCACCTCTGGAATTCAGCTCTTTTGTCCATGTTTGGACCAAGGCTGTAATGAGGTCTGGAGCCGAGTGGTCCTGGTGGAACCCAAACTGAGCATCGGTGAGCAGGTTATTGGTGAGTAAGTGCCGCTTGATAGCACTGTCGACGACATCTTCCATCACTTTGCTGATGATTGAGAGTAGACTGATGGGGCGGTAATTGGCCGGATTGGATTTGTCCTGCTTTTTGTGGACAGAACATATCTGGGCAATTTTCCACATTGTCGGGTAGATGCCAGTGTTGTAGCTGTACTGGAACAGCTTGGCTAGAGGCGCAGCTAGTTCTGCAGCACAAGTCTTCAGCACAACAGCTGGGATGTTGTCATGGCCCATAGCCTTTGCTGTATCCAGTGCACTCAGCCGTTTCTTGATATCACGTGGAGTGAATCGAATTAGCTGAAGACTGGCTTCTGTGTTGGTGGGGATATCGGGAGGAGGCTGAGATGGATCATCCACTCGGCACTTCTGGCTGAAGATGGTTGCAAACGCTTCAGCCTTGTCTTTTGCACTCACGTGCTGGACTCCGCCATTATTGAGGATGGGATCTGCTGTCAAAGTAACGGTGAGGCTAATGGCGCTCACCATTATTTATGCGTAAATGGTACAGCAACTTGAGGCGAGGAGTAGATGTGCGATTAAATGCTACTATCCAAAAGTTGCTGTCCGAGATGCACCGTTCCGCCATTAGCTTCGCGAAAACAGCATCTCGCTGTCTGCCTCACCATTGAAATGCATTGAATGTTGTGAAGTTGCTGTATTTGCATGGTAAATATGAACTAAACTCGCCACAGAAAGTTAAGTCTCGTCATTACAAGCATAAGTACCCTTTTAACGATGTGATAATTGTTAATTACTGCCTATCATCCTCTTTGGCACTGAAAATTAACTATTACAAGTGTGGAGTCTTGTTCCTTCAGGTCTTAATTGTTGTTGGAGTTTTTAAAAATGTCAAATTTTTTTAAATATGTAAATATTTTTACTTTTCCTTTCTGACTCATTTTTTCTCTCTCTTAATCCAATCTTTCTTTCCCTCTCTTTATTTCCTTTTCTGTACCTGATTTGACATTGAATTCACCCTCTCTAATTTACATTTCCTCCTCTGTCATTCCTCTGTTAATTTCTCAATCCTTCAATCTGATTGGTTGAGGAGATACCCTGTTGGGTGCCCCGTTCACTCAGGTCCCAAATGCCCTGTTTCCCTCACCGCGCCGTTATCAGCTTGCACTATCAGCAACTTCCAACATAAAATAATTTATAAAGCTAAACGTGCACGAACAAGTCTAACTAATGGCAGACACCATTGGATGCCCTGCCACAGCAAAACCTGGGCCAATGCCTTTTAGATATGTTTGTTGTAAGAGTAAGATTACAGCGCCACCTCTGGAGTGAGTAAGAATGTCTTTTGTTCTGGCCGTTTGCATATTCGGTGGTCCTGTAGGTAACACCTCTCTGTCTGAACACTTTGATCGCCTTGACAACGGGCAGTTGGAAAGATTATCTGTAATCACCAGGTATTGTTCTCTGACTATAAATGCGAAACGTTCAAGGAATCCCACACACACCTGACGAAGGAGATAATCTCCGAAAGCTTGTGATTTTCAAATAAAATTGTTGGACTATAACCTGGTGTTGTAAGATTCTTTACATTTGTCAACCCCAGTCCATCACCGGCATCTCCACAAATCTATGTCCTCTGGTTCTTGACCCTTCCACCAATGGGAACAGTAACTCTCTATCTACTGTGTCTAGACCCTTCATAATTTTGAATACCTCTATCAAATCTCCTGTCAACCTACTCTGTTCCGAGGAGAACAACCCCACCTTCTAGTCCATCCACGTAACTGAAGTCCCTCATCACTGGAATCATTCTAGTAAATCTTTTCTGCACCCTTTCTAAAGCCTTCACATCTTTCCTAAAGTGCGGTGCCCAGAACAGCAGTGCCACCTCTGGAGAAAGTAAGAACAAGTGTTACCATTACAGCATTCCCCATTGATTTCTGTGGAGGGGGGTGGGGGGTGGGGGTGACAGCATTATCATTACTGACGGTCTTTAATATATTATATAGATAGATAGATTATGGGAGGAATGTTTGGAGTATGAGCTGATGATGGGGATCTTACTCACAGCCACTGCATATCAGAAAATCAATTGCTGGATGTGCCCGCAATTTTCCAATGTGCTCCCAGGTGTACTTGGCAAATTTAGATTTCTATCTCCTTTCCTGAAGGGTTGCTCTGTGCAAGGCACAATATCACAGTAAAAGGGCAGTCCACAATCTGCTGTTAAGCTTCAAGTGGTGTTGTTCTATCAGCCATTAGGAGGTATGTAACAACAGCATGGTGACTGTCTCCCTGATGGGAATTGGCAGGTCTCCACTTAATGCCTCTCACAGCTGAGATCAGAGTTTCAGGACTTTTGGGAATATTTTAACACCCTGTATTTTGGTAGATAGCTGTCGTTTTTAATAGTGACTCACCTCCTGACTCCCCAAAGCCTTTCCACCATCTACAAGGCACAATTCAGGAGTGTGATGGAATACTCTCCACTTGCCTGGATGAGTGCAGCTCCAACAACACTCAAGAAGCTTGACACCATCCAGGACAAAGCAGCCCGCTTCATTGGCATCCCATCCACCACCCTAAACATTCACTCCCTTCACCACCGGCGCATCATGGCTGCAGTGTATACCATCTACAGGATACACTGCAACAACTCACCAAGGCTTCTTCGACAGCACCTCCCAAACCCACGACCTCTACCACCTCGAAGGACAAGAGCAGCAGGCACATGGGAACAACACCACCTGCACGTTCCCCTCCAAGTCATACACCATCCCGACTTGGAAATATATCGCCATTCCTTCATCGTCGCTGGGTCAAAATCCTGGAACTCCCTACCTAACAGCACTGTGGGAGAACCTTCACCATACGGACTGCAGCGATTCAAGGAGGCGGCTCACCTCCACCTTCTCAAGGGTAATTAGGGATGGGCATTAAATGATGGCCTTGCCAACGACACCCACATCCCACGAACGAATAAAAAAAAATATAGCATGGGTCACAGTGATTTATCAAAAGTTAAACCAAGTGACAGTGGGCACACAGCTTACAAGGTCAAAGAAAGAAAGTTAATGTAGGCTACACTCACTCCATTTTTAAAATTTATCTGTCAGCCAGAGTCCTACGATATGTCCTGTTTATACCAAATGTTAACTCATTGAGTCCATGTAATAATAGTCACTCACTCCAAAAAGTAATTCATTTTGAGAAGCACTTTAGGATATTTCAATGGGATAGAATATTATATAAATGTAAGTAACATATTTTTCAAGTTTGAACAAAATAGTTGCTGTATTGTGTGAGAAGTTATCATTGGGGAAGACTGTTGCATGCAGAGCGACTTTCCTGACATTTAAAATGAATGGGAAAATTGCGAGCTGGTGAATGTTCATGTGGAAAATTCCCAGCCAAGACCTCTGTAGTGATACAGTGACATGCCCATTGGTAAGGTCAGTGAAGAGGTAGGTTACCCTGTGATAGATCAGATCACAGGGTAGTATAAACAGCACTAAAAGTTTTCATCATGGTTTGTTATTAAATCACAACAAGAACAAACTGCAATTTTGGACAATGTAGAAAAGATTAAAATAATTGTAACTGGTCTGGGTAGAACACATTAGTAGGACTGTGTGGCATTAGGATCACTGTGTACACAAGCACACATGATACAATATGGATCTCATAATTTCAAATGTCAAGATAAATACCAGTTTGAGGAATAATTGGCACATATATAAGCCACTAATATTCAGTCATGATGTGCGGCATAAACAACAGAAGATATGCAAAAGCAGATTCTATGCAGTTTGTGTTGCAAATAGAGTAAAGTGTACAATCAAGGCAAATCACTGAAAGGTTACCACAGTAAATTGCATTGAAAGACATTTATACAAAGAGTCATGCTCAGTGAGTCAATGACATCATTAAAGTAAGTGTCCAAATAGTTTAAGGCTTAAATTACCATCAAGGAGTTATGGAATTCTGGATGTACTGAAAACCTTCAGTATTTACAATGGCTTCTTCACCAGGACCCTGCATGGTATCCCTATTATTCTTCTCCCCCCACCCCACATAACACTCAAGGAAGAGAATACCACTCTTGTAGTCTTCATCCTCCATCCCTTTATCCATTCCCTCCAATTGAAATCAAATCTGGATAAACTTGAAAATTATCCTTGTAAATGTATTCATTCCCTGTGTTAAAGTCTGGAAGTGCAAATCATGTCAAATTAGATATTGTAAAGCAGTCCCAAGACCCAGTGGTCAATTAGAACTTAATGGTTAAAACAAGTGAGGTTTATTCACCCACAGCAGTTGTGTCTTTAAGTGCAGCAATAAACAAAACTGTAGCAGGGATTACTTTCCAACACTCTCACTCTCCTATCTTCAACTGAACTATTTTCATGCCTTTTATCCTTCCAGACTGGGAGTGGTAAAAGGTAATTAAGGTCAACAATTTCTTAAAGCTATACCGCCTTGCCTTGGTCATTCTTGTATTTTATACAACTTCTTAAAGCTGTACCCTTATCACAGTTAATTGGCTCTCAAAAGCCTATGGCTCACATATTGTCCCTCTCTCACTCTGTTACAATATCAAATCATCTTCTGTAATGGAATTTTGGTTTGTTAAAGTAAGTTGCATTGTCTAAATGTATTTTCAATACGCAGTGACATAAATCCCCAAATTCCTATGACGTTTTTTACGTGCAAAACATGTAGACTAGGCAGGGGAAGGAATTTGGGGTGGGACTCAATTCCAAAAGGTTTCCACTCCTTTTTGGCAAAATGTCATGGAGCAGACATACGATATGATCCTGGCAGAAGTAGAATCACACAATGGCTGTTTCTGGACTATAATCAGAATTTCAGGTTTTATTTTTACTTGATTTTCTGAGTAGCTTGAAACTGCTAAGTGGAGCGACTGGCAAATCTATAATGGGCCGGATTTTGCTGTAAAAATAATGGTGAGGCTAACAGCGCTCACCTTTATTCATGTACAAATCGGACAGCAAGTTCCGTCACTGCACATGAGCAGTTAAACGTGGAAACCCAGATGGAATATAATGTGGAAAAATGTGAAGTTATCCACTTTGGTAGGAAAAACAGAAATGCAGAGTATTTTTTAAATGGGAAGATGTTGGGAAATGTTGATGTTCAAAGGGACCTGGGTGTCCTTCTACATGAGTCACAGAAAGCTAACATGCAGATGCAGCAAGCAATTAGGAAGGCAAATGATATGTTGGTCTTTATTACAAGAGGATTTGAGTACAGGAGTAAAGATGTCTTACTGCAATTATATAGGGCCTTGGTGAGACCGAACCTGGAGTATTGTGTCCAATTTTGGTCTCCTTACCGAAGAAAGGATATACTTGCCATTGAGGGAGTGCAATGAAGATTCCACAGGCTGATTCCTGGGATGGCGGGATTGTCGTGTGAGGAGAGATTGAGTAGACTAGGCCTGTATTCTCTAGAGTTTAGAAGAATGAGAGGTGATCTCATTGAAACATACAAAATTCTTACAGGGCTCAACTGGGTACATAGGAAAATAGGAACAGGAGTAGGCCATTCAGCCCCTCGTGCCTGCTCCGCCATTTGATAAGATCATGGTTGATCTGTGATCTAACTCCATATACCTGCCTTTGACCCATATCCCTTAACACCTTTGGTTGCCATAAAGCTATCTATCTCAGATTTAAATTTAGCAATTGAGCTAGTAACAATTGCCGTTTGCGGAAGAGAGTTCCAAACTTCTACCACCCTTTGTGTGTAGAAATGTTTTCTAATCTCGCTCCTGAAAGGTCTGGCTCTAATTTTTAGACTGTGCCCCCTACTCCTGGAATCCCCAAACAGCGGAAATAGTTTCTCTCTATCCACCCTATCTGTTCCCCTTAATATCTTATAAACTTCGATCAGATCACCCCTTAACCTTCGAAACTCTAGAGAATACAACCCCAATTTGTGTAATCTCTCCTCGTAACTTAACCCTTGAAGTCCGGGTATCATTCTAGTAAACCTACGCTGCGCTCCCTTCAAGGCCAATATGTCCTTCCGAAGGTGCGGTGCCCAGAACTGCTCACAGTACTCCCGGTGCGGTCTAACCAGGGTTTTGTATGGCTGCAGCATAACTTCTGCCCCCTTGTACTCTAGTCCTCTGGATATAAAGGCTAGCATTCCATTTGCCTTATTGATTATTTTCTGCACCTGTTCATGACACTTCAATGATCTATGTACCTGTACACCTAAGTCCCTTTGGACAGCCACTGTTTTTAACTTTTTACCATTTAGAAAGTACCCTGTTCTATCCTTTTTTGATCCAAAGTGGATGACCTCACATTTGTCCACATTGAATTCCATTTGCCACAGTTTTGCCCATTCACCTAATCTATCAATATCCCTTTGTAATTTTATGTTTTCATCTACACTGCTTACAATGCCACCAATCTTTGTGTCATCGGCAAACTTAGATATGAGACTTTCTATGCCTTCATCTAAGTCGTTAATAAATATTGTGAATAGTTGAGGCCCCAAGACAGATCCCTGCGGGACTCCACGAGTCACATCCTGCCAATGTGAGTATCTACCCATTATCCCTACTCTCTGTCGCCTTTCACTCAGCCAACTTCCTAACCAAGTCTGTACTTTTCCCTCAATTCCATGGGCTTCTATCTTAGCTAACAGTCTCTTATGTGCGACTTTATCAAATGCCTTCTGGAAGTCCATATAAATAACATCCATTGACATTCCCCTGACCACTACTTTAGTCACCTCTTCAAAAAATTCAATCAGGTTTGTCAGGCACGACCTACCTTTCACAAATCTATGCTGGCTCTCTATGATTAACTGAAAATTCTCGAGGTGTTCAGTCACCCTATCCTTAATTATAGACTCCAGCATTTTCCCCACAACAGATGTTAGGCTAACTGGTCTATAATTCCCTGGTTTCCCTCTCTCTCCATTCTTAAAAAACGGAGTGAGATGTGCAATTTTCCAATCTAGAGGGACAGTTCTTGAATCTAGAGAACTTTGAAAGATTATAGTTAGGGCATCCGCAATGTGCTCACCTACTTCCTTTAAAACCCTGGGATGGAAACCATCTGGTCCTGGGGATTTGTCACTCTTTAGTGCTATTATTTTCTTCATTACTGTTGCTTTACTTATGTTAATTTTATCGAGTCCCTGTCCCCAATTCAATATTAGTTTTCTTGGGATTTCAGGCATGTTATCCTCTTTTTCTACTGTAAATACTGACGCAAAGTAATTGTTCAACATGTCCACCATTTCCCCATTGTCAATGACAATATCCCCACTTTCAGTTTTTAAGGGGCCAACACTGCTCCTGACCACCCTCTTGTTCCTAATATAACTATAAAAGTTCTTTGTATTGATTTTGATAACCCTTGCAAGTTTCTTTTCATACTCTCTTTTTGTAGCTCTTACTATCTGTTTTGTGACCCTTTGTTGATCTTTGTATCTTTCCCATTCGCCAGGATCTGTGCCATTTTTTGCCTTTTCGTATGCCCTTTCCTTATGTCTTATACTGTCCCTTACCTCTTTAGTTGTCCATGGCTGTTTTTTTTGGCAAGTAGAGTTCTTGCCCCTCAGGGGTATAAACCCATTCTGTATCACGTTAAATGTTTCTTTAAACATTTCCCACTCATCATCAGTCGTTTTACCCATTAACAGATTTGCCCAGTTTACTGTGGACAGTCTCTGTCTCATCCCATTGAAGTCGGCCTTACCCAAGTCTAGAATCTTAGCAGCTGATTCACTTTTTTCCCTTTCAAACACTACATTGAACTCGATCATGTCATGATCGCTGTTGGATAGATGTTCACACACAGTTAAGCTGTTAACTAAATCTGGTTCAATACTCATTACTAAATCTAGTATGGCTTGCCCCCTTGTTGCCTCTAGGACATACTGCCGTAGAAAACTATCCCGGACACACTCAAGAAATTCACTACCTTTCTGACAGTTGCTAGTCTGCTTTTCACAGTCTATGTGAAGGTTAAAGTCCCCCATTAAGACCACTATGCCTTTCTTATACGCTTGTCTAATCTCTGCATTTATACAATCTAGCACTTCAGAGCTGCTGCCAGGAGTCCTATATACAACACCCACTATAGTCTTAGATCCTTTCCTATTTCTCAATTCAAACCATAAGGTCTCTGTTGGCTGCTTACCTCTCGTTATATCCTCCTTTATCATTGAAGTGATTTCATCTCTAATCATTAAGGCTACTCCTCCCCCTCTTCCATTTTGCCTGTCTCTCCTGTAGACCTTATAACCCGGTATATTTAGTTCCCAATCCTGACCATCCTGCAGCCATGTCTCAGTAATAGCTATCATGTCATACCCTCCAATTTGAATTTGAACCTGTAGTTCATTTAATTTATTCCTTAAACTCCGTGCATTTGTTTATAGAACTCTTAGTTGGGCCACACACCCTAGCCTGACCTTCAGCTTTGATGCTGGGTTAATCGCCTTCCGCCTTCTAGTTTTCACTTTATCTGTAGTGCCTAAAGTACACTTTCTTTCTGCTGCTCTACGCTTTTCCCTTTCACTTGTTCTTGAACTACTGTTTGTACTATTTGTATTGTAAATTTCCCCTGGGTCTTCCCCTCTGCTCTCAACTTTACTCCCTTCTGACTCCCCGCTCAGGTTCCCATCCCCCTGCCACTCTAGTTTAAACCTTCCCCAACAGCACTAGCAAACACCCCCGCGAGGACATTGGTCCCGGTCCTGCTTGGGTGTAACCCGTCCCGCTTGTACAGGTCCCACCTTCCCCAGAACCGGTCCCAATGTCCCAGGAATCCAAATCCCTCCCTCCTACACCATCCCTGCAGCCACGCATTCATCCGGTCTATTCTCCTGTTCCTATACTCACTAGCACGTGGCACTGGTAGTAATCCTGAGATCACTACCTTTGAAGTCCTGCTTTTTAATTTATCTCCTAACTCCTTGAATTCACCTTGCAGGACCTCATCCCTTTTTTTTAACCTATGTCGTTGGTACGATATGGACCACGACTACTGGCTGTACACCCTCCCCCTCCAGAACGTCCTGCAGTCGCTCCGCGACATCCTTGACCCTAGCACCAGGGAGGCAGCATACCATCCTGGAGTCACGTTTGCGGCCACAGAAACGCCTATCTGTTCCCCTTACAATTGAATCCCCTATCACTATAGCCCTGCCACTCTTCTTCCTCCCATCCTATGCAGCAGAGCCACCCGTGGTGCCACGAACTTGGCTCTTGCTGCTTTCCCCTGATAAGCCATCTCCCCCAACAGTATCCAAAGTGGTATATCTGTTTGAAAGGGAGATGGCCCCAGGGGACTCCTGCTCTACCTGCCTAGTCCTTTTACTCTGCCTGGCGGTCACCCATTTCCTTTCTGCCTGCGTAATCTTGACCTGCGGTGTGACCACCTCACTTAATGTGCTATCCACGATAGTCTCAGCATCATGGATGCTCCACAGCGAATCCACCCGCAGCTCCAGCTCCGAAATGCGGTTAGCCAGTAGCGGCAGCTGGACACACTTCCTGCACACATGGTCGCCAGGGACACTGGTAGTGTCCATGACTTCTCATCTAGTGTAGGAGGAGCATATCACGGGTGCGAGCTCCGCTGCCATGACTTGCCTTAGATTTACACTACGTTCACCTCTCAGACTCTCCTCCCGCTCTCAGTCTCTCCTTTTATACTGTGCTCACCTCTCGGACTCTCCTGCTTCACCTGTGACGTCGCACAGTAGTTTTCTCTTGTTGCAGGTCTGCTGCTGCTGCTTTTATTCCCCATGCAAGGAAGGATGTTACCCTTGTGTGGAAAACCAAAACCAGGAGTCACTGTCTCAGAATAAAGGGAAGGCCATTCAGGACTGAGATGAGGAGAAATTTCTTCACTCAGAGGGTGGTGAATCTTTGGAATTCTCTACCCTAGAGGACTGTGGAGGCTCAGTCATTGAGTACATTCAAATCAGAAATCGATAGATTTCTAGATATTAAAGGTATCAAGGGATATGAGGATAGTGCAGGAAAATGGCGTTGAGGTAGAAGATCAGCCATGATCTTGTTGAATGGCGGAGCAGGCTTGAGGGGCCGGATGGTCTATTCCTGCTCCTATTTCTTATGTTCTTATGTTCTTATGTTGCTGTAGGAGATGCCCTGCTCCTCCGTCTGTCCCTTAATTCAATCTTTCTTACCTTCTCTTTATTTCGCTTTCTGTACCTGATTTGACATTGAATTCACTATTCTAACTTACACTTCCTGGTTCAGATTCTGCGCTGTTATTAACGGTGCTTCAATCTGATTAGTTAAGGAGACACACAGTTGCTTGCCCTGTTCACACAGGTCCCAGATGCCCTGTAGAGGGCATCGCGCTGTTTAGGTTTTTAATTTACAGGAATTTGCTGTGCAAAAGCTCATAGAAAGTCTATGGGCAAGTGCAAGTCTATCTTCGATCACAGCAAAATCCGGCCCAAAGTGTTTTAAATCCTTCTGCCTTTGCCCTACCCCCCTCCCTATGGATGACAACATGCTGCTCCAATCTTCCGGCCCCAAACGACCCCTCCCCCAATGTGGGCAAGCTGGGCAGGAAGTGTCATAAATAGTACGGACACCTGCCACCTTTATGTTAATAACCTAGTCTAGGATTTGGGATGGGGTCAACGATGGTCTTGATGGGCGAGTGAAAGTGCTGCCCACCGCACCTCCGTCAGCACTGTGGCCCACTGGAAATTTTGGAGCTATAAACTCTGAACTCATCTCAAGATAGTTTTCCATAGAATTTATGACTGAAAATCAGGTCCCAATTTATAAGTACATCTAGGGGACAGATTTTCAATGCAAAGAAAAGGGAGAATTCAGGATGTTTTTTTCAACAATTGAGAGAGAAGAAATTTTTATTGATTCACCAAACTGAAAAAATGCAGGAATTTATAGTGAAAATCAGTTAATAAAAAACAACTTTTAATGAGTGTTGTATTTTCTGAATGGCTTTTAAATTCATTGCAAGGCCCAATCTAACATTGGGTTGAATGTCCAGATGTTCACAGAATGGTTGGTTGCATTCTTGATTCAGTCCACACCACACATGATACATCACTTGCACAAGCAGATAACTTTTCATCATGCTCCAGTGTACCCTACAGATCTATCCAACTCATAGCTACATTGAATGGCCGCATTGAATTGAGTATGATCACTTCATCAGCAATAGCCTTCAGAGTTTTTCCTTTTGCCACTAACTTACTCTAGATTTAGTATATTTGCTCTGAATTCAATAATTGTTTAACGATACCATTTTTTGAGAAAACACTTCCTAAACCATAAAAAACACAGTACATGTAAAACAATAAAAGACTGACAAAAACAAATGAAAAATTAGAACTCTGGGGCTGTGAGATTCTGTGCCACTGGCAGGATTCCAGTCCAATTTACCTTGGTTTGATGAGGTCCTATTCTATATGGTAATATAGCTAATTATGGCCTTTTACCTTATTTAGTGGGGAGCTTTGTCTTTGGGTTTTGTAAACCATAACAATATATTATCTTATTAGAAGTGCATCAATAAAAGTACAAAAATGGAAGCATTTGTTTTTTTGGATAATAATAAAACTCTTTTTAGTAAAAGTGTCCCTCATTTTACCATTTTGAGGACCTTTGCCTTTGGTTTTTAAGTTTGTAGGTTTCTGGGTTGCGTCTGGGTGCGTGTCGGGGTCAAACCAGGAAGTCAGCGCGTTGGAATCGGGATGCGGTCCCGCTCCCAAATCGAAGAATTTTCACTGCCCACCCACCCCCAACCCACCTGTTCTTTGGGGTTAAAATTTACCCATAGCGTAATTAGGATCAGAAACCCACTGAAGTGGGGAAATCACATTGTGTCCCTGAGTGTAAAAGCTCTAACATCTCATGTCAGCGCAAGGAATCAAGCCTGTGCCCTACTATTGTGTGCCCAAGTGTTAAGGGTAGAAATTTGTCCTCATTGCACCTGTATTACAGGAGTAAAATCATAGTATCATAGTAGGTAGAGCATAGGAGGTGGCCATTTGGCCCATCATGCTCTTTGAAAGAATTATCTTTCCATGGAATTTTTGATTCCAATCCACCTGGGCAAGATCCCTTTTTAACTCACTGAAATTTGCCCTCCTTAAGTTAAGTATTTTCACATTTGATTGTTCCTTGTCCTTTTCCATAACTATTCTAAACCTAATGATATTATGATCACTGTTCCCCAAATGCTCCCCCGCTGAAACATGCTCCACCTGCCCCACTTCATTCCCCAGAACTAGATCCAGCATGGGTTTCCTTCCTGGTTGGGCTGAAAACTGTTCCAGAAAGTTTTCATGAACACTTCTCAGGAATTCCTCCCCTCTTTGCCCTTTATGCTGTTACTGTCCCAGTCTATATAGGGATAATTGAAGTCCCCCATTATCATTACTCTATAGTTCTTGCATCTTTCTGTAATTTGCTTGCAAATTTGCTCCTCTAGTTAACATCTCCACAAGGACATTAGTCCCAGTTCTGTGGGGCTGCAACCCGTCCATCTTGAACAGATCCCTCTTGCCCCAGAACTGGTCTCAGGAGCTGAAATGGATTCAAAAAAGGCCATTTTCAGTGTGCAACATTCTATGCCCCAAGGACACTTCAGAAACGTCCAACCTGAAATTGGATCTGGCCAATTTTCAGGTGTCTGGGGCAGCTGACTAAAACAGGCGTTAGGTCCCTGCATATGATAACGAAGGGGCCTAACACCTATATAAGGACCATTTCCAGGAGTGGGCCACCCTGAGGCCTGTTCTGCTCAAGTTTTCAGGATGTGGATGCAGCCTGAGCAGTGCCACCACAGAAAAGGTAATTGAATAATTTTTCTTTTAAAATTTCTGTGTAGCCAGGAGGAGCAGGACTTATCTGAGGGCCATGGCCAACAAGGCAGGCAGCTTGAAATTGCATGCTTCCATCGGGCGAGTTGCCGGTGAAGGCTCGACAGGCGCAGCAGCTCACCCTGAATATTTAGATGAGTCCCTTGGAGCAGTTTCTTGTGATCCTTGGGCCTCCGTCTTCATGCGCAGGGATCATTTTGTGCGCCCATTTGGCACTTAAAAAATGGCCTACAGGAATTTCTAGGCCTTTTCCTTCCGACACCACAACCAGGCTTAAAGTGGAATTTGTTAAAATGGATTCACTCCTTCCTAACCTGAATGATCTTTAACCATCCCCACCCACCCAAAGTGCAAATCATGTCAAATTATGTATTGTAACAAGTTAAAGCAGGCCCAGGACCCAGTGGTCAATTAGGACTTAATGGTTAAAACAAGTGAGGTTTATTCACCCACAGCAGTTGTGTCTTTAAGTGCAGCAATAAACGGTAGCAGGAAGCAGGATCACTCTCCTCTAATCTCCTATCTTCAACTGAACTATTTTCATGCCTTTTATCCTTCCAGACTGGGAGTGGTAAAAGGTAATTAAGGTCAACAATTTCTTAAAGCTATACCACCTTGCCTTGGTCATTCTTGTATTTTATACAACTTCTTAAAGCTGTACCCTTATCACAGTTAATTGGCTCTCAAAAGCCTATGGCTCACATATCGTCCCTCTCTCACTCTGTTACAATATCAAATCATCTTCTGTAATGGAATTTTGGTTTGTTAAAGTAAGTTGCATTGTCTAAATGTATTTTCAATACGCAGTGACATAAATCCCCAAATTCCTATGATGTTTTTATGTGCAAAACATGTAGACTAGGCAGGGGAAAGAATTTGGGGTGGGACTCAATTCCAAAAGGTTTCCACTCCTTTTTGGCAAAATGTCATGGAGCAGACATACGATATGATCCTGGCAGAAGTAGAATCACACAATGGCTGTTTCTGGACTATAATCAGAATTTCAGGTTTTATTTTTACTTGATTTTCTGAGTAGCTTGAAACTGCTAAGTGGAGCGACTGGCAAATCTATAATGGGCCGGATTTTGCTGTAAAAATAATGGTGAGGCTAACAGCGCTCACCTTTATTCATGTGTAAATCGGACAGCAACTTCCGCGACCGCATATGAGCAGTTAAACGTGGAAACCCAGATGGAATATAATGTGGAAAAATGTGAAGTTATCCACTTTGGTAGGAAAAACAGAAACGTAGAGCATTTTTTAAATGGGAAGATGTTGGGAAATGTTGATGTTCAAAGGGACCTGGGTGTCCTTCTACATGAGTCACTGAAAGCGAACATGCAGGTGCAGCTAGCAAGCAAGCAATTAGGAAGGCAAATGGTATGTTGGCCTTTATTACAAGAGGATTTGAGTACAGGAGTAAAGATGTCTTACTGCAATTATATAGGGCCTTGGTGAGACCGCACCTGGAGTATTGTGTACAATTTAGTCCTGCCCGTGATATTTAGTGCAAATACCCCACACAATTTTGATCTTTGCGCTCATTTATAGTGTATATACTTCAACAAAATTTAAAATGTTTCCCCTCCAATGTCTGTTGATAGTGTGTGACCATTCACATCATGGGCTGACGTACACCATGGGTTACAGATCAATCTTGCAGGGCTTTAACAGGGGCATCCTTGTCAAAATGGTCTGCTTCCATTGTTCTGCTGTAGGACCGTGAAAAGGGATGTGAAATAAAACTAATATATTCATCAATACTTCTGTTAAAGGATTAGATTTCATCATAACTGCCAGTTGACTAAAGCTAATAATATACCTTAATTTAACACTTCTTTAATTCTTCAAGTAGTGCAAACAAAGAAATCACCCCAATTTCCCAATGGGTATAAAACAGGTGCAGGCACATGGTTCCCAAATCAAAATTGATAGCATAAATTAAACAGGAAAACTGTGCGTTTTAATTTGTTTTTTCTTGGTATGTGGGTAACACTGGCAAAGCCGCATTTTTATTGCCCATTCTTAGCTCTCCTGAGAAGGTTGTGGGACTTCTCCTTGGATCCTTGTGCTGATGGTACACCTACAATTATGTTAGGTAGGGGATTCCACGTTTATGACCCAGTCACAATGAAGGAATGGTGGGTTATGTCCATATCAGGATGGCGTATGACTCACAGAATAGTGCCTCAAGTAGTTCCACATCGTCAACAGGGCAGGCAAGGTAACACACTGAAGCCCTC
Organism: Heptranchias perlo; assembly: GCF_035084215.1. Taxonomy (NCBI): domain Eukaryota; kingdom Metazoa; phylum Chordata; class Chondrichthyes; order Hexanchiformes; family Hexanchidae; genus Heptranchias; species Heptranchias perlo. Next base: position 27,159,229 of record NC_090333.1, read on the forward strand.
GGCCTTTTCTTCCATGTCCGACGCCAGCACACTCCTCACCCTTATATAGCAACACTTCACAATGCTTTCTGGTCAAGGCGGGGGGACTCCAACTCAGCATCTTGTACGATGGCTACACAGCTCCCCTTATAGCAATTACATGCACAATCCTAAAACAACCTTATATCACCCCACCCCCACATCTCTCCCATGCCAATTAGTACACACTCTTTAACTGATAGCCTTACCTTTATTCACCCTGTCATCTTGCAGGGCAAATTGGTGCACGATGCCTGCCACAGGCAGGCCAACAAAGGGGGCTTCCTCAACCTTAAGTACCTCACCCATTTCGAGGAGAAGGCCCTACAGCTTGTGGGGGGGCAACCAGCTCTTGCCGTGGGAGATGGCAAGATTGGTAGCATCTTGCTGGTGCCAGGTTAGTAACTGAGCACCTGCACTGTTGTCCTGGTATTCCTGTGAAGTGTCACACAGCCACAACCTTCCACCCATTACTCTGTCTCCTTAATCCCAAGGGGGTGATGCTCACCAATTCTTGGTTTCCACCCTTCTTTCCTGCAGATCCACCACAGTGATAGGTAGCACAGGAGGAGGAAGTTCATGATGAAGAAGATGATGAGGACCAAGCCACCCAGGAGCGGCAGCTGCATGGTACTGCCATCTCTCATGACAGCAGCATATGCCAGGCCTTCAGCTGTCCCCCTCATAGCACGACACTGATGAATTACAAGATATTTGAAGGGTTCAGGTCAAGTCACTCTTGCACTATGTTATGTAAACTCTGAGATTGGATTACGAATTGAATGTCACTGAGGTGCCTGGTTTTACTTCTAACATCTACCTAAAAGTGAATGTTTTCTGATTTAAATCAGAATCAGTTCACAGTGGATTTTTTTTTAACATGATTTCCTGACAGACAGCCTTCTCTTGTAGATCAAGCTTGTCCCAGCCATCGAGTCAGACACAGAGCATTTGTTTCTGCAAAAACATCAGATTCCAACCTCCATGGCAGAGAGTGGGGTTCCTCTCAAAACAAGGTAATTTATCCTGAATGCTGAAATATGGATGAATGTTAAAATTATTCAGTGGCGAGGACTTGCTGTACTCTTCTCTACACACTCCTAATTGAAATGAATCTGGAATTTGTGCAAGCGAGAAAGATAGAACTTAGACAAGTAAATTCTCTGCATAGATTTTCAGGTTAAGGTTAAGAAGCAGCACAAACATAAGTGGTATGATGTAACACAACAGCACACAGACAGAACTGGGTGGGAGGGATGGGTAACACAAAACTTCAATTGTATTTGAAGAGATTTATTGATGGCAGAAAATAGGACTGAAACAAATGTAGTGACAAAGGTTGTGTCTGGAGCTCGGATCCAATGACAGATTAGTGTCCAATCTCTGGCCATAGTGAGATGGTCTGAATCTGATCTACAGTTCTAGTGACAAGGTCTGTGCCCAATTCCTGGCTATTATGAGAGTCAGCATTTGGTCCCTGTTCTTAGACATCAGAGAGGTTGGAAAATTTAGCTTAGATTTCTGGTGTTCCAGTAGTGGGCATATGCCTATGTCCCTGGAGTATGAATGGTCTGTATATAGTCAATCCCTAGGAGTCTTCTGGTACACAAGATTAAAAGATGTATAAGGAAAGACCATTAGGTCAATTCTAGCTCAGCATCCCAGAAAAAACCTACAGTTCCATCACATTTTCTTAAATGATTCAAGAATTTTGCTTGTACTCTAACATTAGAAATGGACAATGGGTAGTTATTTGTTGTGAAGAACTTCCAGGTGTCAATCCTAATTTGCTACAGCTATACAAAGCCCTGGTTAGACCACATCTGGAGTGCCGTGCACAGTTCTGGGCACTGCCCCTTAGAAAGGATATATTGGTCTTGGAAGGAGTGCAACGCATTTTCACCAGGATGTTACCGGGCCTCCAAAGTTCACATTATGAGGAGAGATTAAATAAATTAGGCTTGTGGTCCCTGGAATATAGAATATTGAGGGGTGATGTGATTGAGGTTTTTAGGATTTTGAAAGGAATTGGTCGGGTAGATAGAGAGACTTTTTCTGCTGGTGGAGGAGTTTAGGGCAAGGGGACATAAACTTAAAATCAGAACCAGGCCTTTCAGGAAAGAAGTTAAGAAACATTGCTTTATGCAAAGGGTAGTAGAAGTGTGGAACTCTCTCCCACAAAAAGCAGTAGCTCCTAGTTCAATTAATAATTTTAAATCTGAGATTGATAGGTTTTTGCTAGCCAAGGGTATTAAGGGATATGGAGCCAAGGCGGTTAAATGGAGTTAGGATACAGATCAGCCATGATCTCATTGAATGGTGGAACAGGCTCGAAGGGCTGAATGGCCTACTCCTGTTTCTATGCTCCTTTCCCAGTTTTGACTTGTACTCCCTTGTCTTACTATTGTGGTTTAATTTATAGTAATGCATGGATTTACCTTTTTTAAAAAACTCTTTACTATTTTATATACTTCTGGAGGACCCCTCTCAGTCCCCTCCTTTCAAACCTTAAAAGCCCAAGTTTCTCCAACTTTTCCTCATAGTCGTAACTCAGTTCTCTCATTCCAGCGATCAGTCTTGTGACTCTTCTCGGCACTACTTCCTTGTCTTAAAAGTCACCCTTGCGTCTAGTGACCAGAACTGGACATGGTACTCTGGGGGATGTACATCGCCAAGTCGCTATTAAATATAACTGGTTTTGTTTTTCCAGCTCCCAGAGTCCATATACCTCCTGTGAAGAACCTGAACAGTATGAAAAAAATCTTCCTACTTATGGGCAGATCCAGCAAAAAGTGGCCAGTGCTGGAGATTCCACTGGATCAAACTCTCCTCCCACCTCAAGCCAGTCAGAGCACAAAGATATAGGTCAATCTTCCCTGAAAGCGGAGGTCATGGTCCACAGAGACTCCGAGAGTGATGGGGAGACTTGTTCCAGCTGCAATGACATAACCATTTCTGGTGGAATGTGAGCTGTGTTTCCTCTTTAAATGTATTTTGCATTTTATGTCCTTATCCTCTCACTAGATCTCCTAGCTGTGCACATTCCAGTTCCTGGTTGAGATTGAACCTATAATGAAACTAAAGTAGACAGCTGAAGGTGGACAGTTCAGAAACGAAGTTTGTTGCCCCATTCAAAAATTAAAAATTATGCATGCACAGGCTTCCCACAACTTAATCACTTGAGGGTTGGGAAATCTTATAAACCACATTGATAACATTACTTAAAAGGAACAATTTTATCAAAGTTTGTTATGGTACCTGTTTCAAATTTAGAGTCTGTCACAAATATCTTCTCAGTTCAGTAGCATCAGTCACTCCCATAAGCAGTTTGAGTACTTTCCTTTTAATGGGTTATGACTCACATTGCCCTGTATCTACTTGTATGATAGTGTAATGGAGGGGTGGGGTTTGTAACATTAATTCCCACTTGTGACCTTTCACATGCGCCGTTCCTTCATCGTCGCTGGGTCAAAATCCTGGAACTCCCTACCTAACAGCACTGTGGGAGAACCTTCACCACACGGACTGCAGCAGTTCAAGAAGGCAGCTCACCACCACCTTCTCAAGGGCAATTAGGGATGGGCAATAAATGCTGGCCTTGCCAGCGTCGCCCACATCCCATGAACGAATAAAAAAAACGTATTCAATTTCTCTGAAAGTGAACTGAGCAAACTCTTGGTGAAGTGAGGCTTGATACAAATTGTTAACCTGCTTTATTTCACAGCAAGTAAATATAAAGAGCAACAGTTATAATCAAATTCACTTAGTTCAATCAGTATAACTTATCTCCGTGTAATGATATAAAATAAAGAATATGCATGTGGGTCATCTCACTTGAGTTAAACCAGATATCTTCTAACTATCCTCCAGTATTTCTAGCCTCTGCACTTCAATGAAAGTCCTCATAGCTTTCTTTTTACCAAAACCTGACTACTAACAGGTAGGTCTTTGCTCATTTCTTTCTTGACCCCACAGGAAGCTGGAGTTTGATTCCTGATCCCTCCCTCTATCTGGGAGTTAGCCAGAAAAGCTGCTAATCACACCTATTACTGAATTCCTTCCCTTTGAAACTAGTCTCATGCAATACTCAACAGGAAAAGAATCCGCCCACCTATAGTGTGAATGTTTGTTGGGAGCCATTGGGATGAGATAACGGGATTCCCACCATCAATAGGAAGCCTGCCAGTGCAAAGGGTGATGGTGGTGCTGCCGTGGGGATGCTGCAGTACCATAAGATCTGGTGAAGGGCCTTAACGGGGCATAAGTGTTCTGAAGATTACAGACGTCCCACTGAAAGGCTCAGCCTAAACCAGGCCTTCAACAAATGAGTGTCTGAGCTCTGCTGAAAAGGAGAGAAGACCATGGGGGCACCTGAGGGCCATTACTGCCACTTCCCGGGGTCCACTGCCACCTTCCCCATGGCGACTCCAGAAAGCAGTGGTAACATGGGGAGAAAGAATGAAAATCTGCCAAAGAACAATTTGCATGCAGCAGACAGGGAAAGAGCTGGCAACAGTGGCTCTGGTGGGGGGCAGAGGGAGAGAAACCTTGGTTGGGGCGGTGAGACAGTGGTGGGCCCCATTTTCTTCTATTTCCCCCCCATGATCCTGCCCGATTTCGGCAGGAGCCTGGAAGAAAATCCCCCCAAAACTATAATTTAAAATGGGATTGGATAAGTATTCGAGAAGGAAGAAAGTAAAAGAATACAGGAAAAGGGTAGGGAAATAGGATTAGGTGAAGGAGCTAATATTGGAACAGGCATGATGAACCAAATGGCTGTAATTTCTATGATAACAATAATTGGGTCCAGTTTAACAGGTTTATAACTACAGATTTGCACAATGACATGATCAACAACATTGTATCATATTGCTTACTGTATCTTGCAATAAAATTATCATTTTTGTTTTAGTTTAATAATGGCAAAGATAAAATGCAGTAAATGTGTGTTGCAGCAGATCTCTCTCAGCGCTGGAGTCACCAACTCCAACTGAGGTTGCGGCACCCTTACATAGCAATTGACAAAATCAATGTTCAATGCTCAGTCTCATTAACTTCCTTTCTCTGTCCATTTACAGCAAGGCAGGAGGGTTCAGTGGGGCTCCTCTTGCCACATTCCAGGAAGACTTCAATACCACAGTCAGCCCATCGTCCTCAAACAACCTGTCCCTTCTCAGACACAGGTCAGTACTCCCCTCTTGTTCCAGAAACAAAGGCCAGAGCCACCCAGCTAGGAGTGAAAATGTCACCTTAATTGATTCTGAGCCCGGTGACAGTCGAAGCCTGTGTAACCAGCTAGCTGGCAGTGCCTGTGAGAGTGACCAAAGGGATGTCACAAGCATTGAAATTCCACCGCCTTTTAAACTTGAACAATCAGCATCCAAGGAGAGTCAGAAAAATGAGCACCAGATAGAAGATATGTTTTATGGGATATGCGATGAAGCGCACGAAAGGAATCTTTATATTTCTGAAGAATCAGAACAAGAAGAATGCTGCTCTGATGAAATTTCTGTATAAAGTGCACATCACCTTCAGTATCTTATTAAATAATTACACACTGAAGATCAGTAACTCCTTCCTATCGTCCCTCAGTGATATCATCAGTATTGAACCCTTTTACAAAAATATATTTTTAAAAATCAGCAGATTAGACAGGAAGTTAATGACAATTCTTTGAAACATAATGAAAAAAAAAAAATTCAGTCATATAACAGAGATGAAATGCCAAAGTTGCACATCCTCCCTTCTTCCCTCCATTTTTCTAAAGGGGGTCCCAGTGGATTTTTGTGCTTTCTGCCAAGTTTCCTGGGGTTGCCAGGTGTAAGGTGACAGTAGGTCCCAGGGAATGGCAATAAATACCCAAATAGAGGGAGAGGGCCTTCTAGCAGCTTTCTCTCCCTCCAGACAGCTCCACAGACATACCTGGTGAAGGTCTCAGTCTCGGCCAGGACCGTCAATGGGAGTCTTCCTTCCAATCTTCAGGGGGCATCTTCATTTTTTTTTTAAGGTCCCTTCTCAGATCATCTGCTTCAGCACTGCTGGGATTCTGCTCTCCCCACTGGCGGGCTCCCTCTTAATAGTGGAGCCCTGACCCAGGTGGACATAGACGGGCAGGTGGAAGAACCGCCCCACCAGAACTCTACCCCAAAGAGGACAATCCAGGGCATGATGTCACTCCATCAGTACCATGCAATGTGAATATGCCCACCCATATTTGGGTGGATGTATTAACCGACCACCATCATATCCAATGGAAAGTTCCAGAAGTGATGGCGATCAGCAGGGAAAAAGTGGAATATATCCCTAGCCAATTTTATGCCCCTGCTCACTCCAGATCTGCCCAAAAAGCAGATGGAATCTGCATGAAAAATCCCAGCTCTGGTGTGTATTCTCCATATTTCCTCTTCTGTATATATTTGCCATTGTACTGCATTCTATATTTAACTTAATGCATTCTGTTCATATCAGAGATAAAATGAAGTCACGAAGCCAGTTTTATACTTTTGCAAGAGTTATGTTGAACAACTTGGAACCCTTTGCACACCAAGATTATTAATTTTTTTAATGCTATAATCAGGAGATAGTTTTGACATTAAAGCAGCTCTTTTTATTCCATGGTTGTTGCCGCTATAATCATTCCTCAGTAATGTGGTAACTGCCTACGATGATAATATTTATAAAATCAAAATGAAACATAAAAGGTGTAGTATTGACTAGTAAAACACTGAATGATTTATTTTTCAGTACAGCCATCTCTTCCTATCAGCTGACAGCCATACAATGATTGGAAGCAAAAAAAATAATTCACAAGTGACAAAATGTATTCAGTTGGTTCCACGAGTCATATCAATGGATCGCATTTTAACCATTATAGCATTCTCTTTATACAGGGGCTTACATATTTTACACCATGTTTCTTGAAAAAGTGTTTAGTGGGATTTCAGTTGAGCTCCGACTTGTTCCACACTGCTGGGCAAACAGGTCATACAATAGCATGGCTATGGTGTCTGGGATGCAAGAAAACATGATGGGTGATTCGATGGCGAAAGACGAATGAGCAGGACAGCAACCAGGTCAAAAACAAGCAGCGATGTTAACATGCAAAGAAATGTAAGTGACAACTATAAGACAGTGAGAGGTTCAAAGACAAAAAGTAAACTGAGAGAGAGCGACATTGGACTGAAAAATAAAATATATTTTAAAGGCTTTTGCTTTATTCACCTACAGATTTGCTGATGTTCGCTTTGCAGTTAGAGATCATGCCTTTGAAATGTTCAGTTATGCTCTATTGAAACCATGTAACATGTAGTATAAAAAGAGGTATACGAGAAAATGAAATCAAACGTATGATCATACAAAAAAGGACAGAAGACCAAATAGCCCATCCAGCCTGTCCCAATGGGATTTGCTGCACTCTTAAAGGAGGAGAGGGAGGTGAAGACCTTCCTTAAAACCCCCCTTTTTGACCAAGCCTTTTGTCACTCCTACTAATATCTCCTTCTTTGGCCTGGTGTTCAACTTTTGTTTACACCTCTGTGAAGTGCCTTAGGAGATCTTTCTACATTAAAGGCTCTGTATAAATGTAAGTTGTTATTTTTAAGATTTTATGTTAATTCTCCCATCCCTATCTAGCTTAAATAACTTATCCACCTGGACAGAATCTATCCCTTTCATCATTTTAAAAATCTCAGTCATATCACCACGAACTCAATGTTCCTCCAGTGAATAAAGCTCTGGTTCCCGGAGTCCATCCTGATATCTAAAAGCCTGAAGATTAGCTATCTTCTCCAGGACCTTGATATCCCCCACCACGTGAGGGGACCAAAACTGGACACAGTATTCTAAACACAACTTACCAAAACCTTGTGTAAAATATCATATTTCAAGTCTTATATTGAACTGTCCTAGCTATATACCCAACACCAAATTTGCTTCTCCTATGGCCTTATGACATTGGTTGTTGACCGTCAGTGTTTGGTCCATTACAGCCCCATGCTCCTCTCGTGCTTCACAACCTGTGAAGTGGGTAACCCTGAACGGTGCATATATTAATGTTATCACACTGCTTCAGACTGCAAACATGTTAAACAATATAACAACTGCTCTCAAACAGCACGTACTTCACCAAACAAGATTCCCTTCATACTACTATTGCACCAAAACATAACCCACCATGGGGAAGAAATTAATCCCCATTGCGCCAATTTTGTAGGCTCAAAATCAAGTTGGATCAATTTCCGGGTGTGATTTCCCACATCCGATCCCCCCTCCCCAGAAGTGCATCGTTGGCTTCTGAGTGACCAAGGCACCAGCTTAAGGTGATATGCCCCATTCCAGACATGCCATCCACTTCCCCACTCAAAACCAATTTCTCAGCCTATGAATAATAGCACTGTGCCATAGCTTACCTAAGATAAAGATGAATACAATTCACTGAAACATAGTCGCATACACTAGTAAAAATAAACAGAGTATATTCAAGGTTAAACACATTTTTTGGGTTTCAATGACTTTATAAAACATTTGTGCATCACTTTCGTACTTTGGTATTATCTTAAGCCTTTACGTGTGTTGGAATATATAATCACTCAACAATTTCCTTGCCAGTTAATCATCAACAAATTATTTGTCAATCAGATTGTTGTAATAAAGTAGCAGTTTGGTTCAGTTGGTAGCATTGCTAACCCTCAGTCAAAGGATTGTGGGTTTGAGCCCCATATTAGGAGTTTGAACTCAAAATTTGAGCTGACGCTCTTGTGCAGTGCTGAATGAGTGCTGCATTGTCAGAGATGCTATTGTTCAGACAAGATGTAAAACCTAGGCCTTCTTTGCTTCGTGGTTCATTAAAAATCCCACAACACTACTCGAAGAGCCAGAATTCTCTTTGGTGTCCTGGCCAGTATTCCTTCCATAATCAATGGCACAAAAAAAAAGCTTAATTGGTCAGTAAACCTCATTGCTGCTTGTAGAATCTTACTGTATATAAAATGGATGCTGTGTTTGCCTACATATCAACAATCTCTGCACTTCAAGGTGATTCACTCCACATGAAGTGCTTTGGGTCATTTCTCAGACATGATAAGATGCTATATAAATGCAATTCTTTTTAATGTTATGTTAATTCTTCAGTGTGAACAAAATAAATAGTGCATGCATTTTATTTTTAAATGACACCTGTAATAATTACAAAGTTGTGAATCATAGAATCGTAGAGCGCAGAGTCCATTCAGCCCATCGTACTTGTGCCGGCTCTTTGAAAGAGCTATCTAATTAGTCGAAAGCTAATATTGTTCTGCAGCCAGCAACTCTTTAAATATGTTTTCAAAAACCTATGCATCTCTCCATGATTCCATTGACACCCACATCCACATGATTTTCATGTAATTTACATACAGCCTCGTCCATCACAAGAAACACAGCCAGCACTAACGTCTATGCAAACCCAATTAAAATAATGTGGAAAATTCCAACTTTGCCCTGTCACTGGAATGGGAACTGTGACAAAGTTCAGACGTGCTCACGAGTTGTATGAAATTTCCACAACACCTCACATACAGAAGCCGAGCAGAAAATGCTAGACTGATACTTCATTTCTGCATCTGATAAATTCATCGTAAGGTCAACTGAATGCCACACATCAAGCTGATTGCTTACCAATTCCTCTGAATAACATGTTTCCTTTTACTCGCTTACCTGTGAGGGGGGGGGGATTGGCTGATCACAGCTGTCCGATCGAAACCAAGTGAGCTTGTTGGGCCTGGATGAAGCAATCCAGCTCATCCTGACCCACAAGAAGTGCAATAAAGGCACTCACCTCATGGATCCAGCCCTTCTCACCTGCTTTCACCTGACATGAACCAGAAGCGATGGGAAACCTGAACAGGTAAGGTTTAATTCGTTTTACATTTGTAATGCACAAAAAAATTAAGTGCCTCAACTATCGCAATGAGGTACATTGCCCCTTTAAGTATTGGCCGCTGGCTTTAAGCGGAGGTGGGACTTCCGGGTTTCTCTTGCGCGCGTGCGAACCACTAGGCATCGGACACGACAAAGCAAACCAAGCCCAGTCGACCCTGCAAAGTCCTCCTCACTAACATCTGAGGACTTGTGCCAAAATTGGGAGAGCTGTCCCTCAGACTAGTCAAACAATAGCCTACATAGCCATACTTACAGAATCCGATCTTTCAGCCAACCCAGACTCCTCCATCACCATCCCTGAGTATGTCCTGTCCCACTGGCAGGTCAAACCCACTAGTGGTGGCAGCACAGTGGTATATAGTCAGGAGGGAGTGGCCCTGGGAATCCTCAACATGGACCCCATGAAATCTCATGGCATCAGGTTAAACATGGGCAAGGAAACCTCCTAATTAGCACCTACCGCCCTCCCTCAGCTGATGAATCAGTACTCCTCCATGTTGAGCACCGCTTGGAGGAATCACTGAGGGTAGCAACGGCATAGAATGTACTCTGGGTGGGGGACTTCAATGTCTATCACCAAGAGTGGCGTGGTAGCACCACTTCTGAACGAGCTGGCAGAGTCCTGTAGGACCTGGTTGCCAGACTGGGCTTGCAGCAGGTGGTGAGAAAAACAACACAAGGGAAAAACCTACTTGACCTCGTCCTCACCAATCTACCTGTCGCAGATGCATCTGTCCATGACAGTACTGGCAGGAGTGACCACCGCACAGTCCTTGTGGAGACGAAGTCCCGTCTTCACACTGAGGACACCATCCAATGTGTTGTATGGCATTATCACCATGCTAAATGGGATACATTCAGAACAGATCTAGCAGCTCAAAACTGGGCATCCATGAGGCACTGTGGGCCATCAGCTGCAGCAGAATTGTATTCTACCACAATCTGTAACCTCATGGCCCGGCATATTCCTCACTCTACCATTACCAACAAGCCTGGGGGTCAACCCTGGTTCAATGAGGAATGTAGAAGAGCATGCCAGGAGCAGCACCAGGCATACTTAAAAATGAGGTGCCAACCTGGTGAAGCTACAACACAAGACTACATGCATGGTAAACAGCGGAAGCAACATTTTATAGACAGAGCTAAGCGATTCCACAACCAACGGATCAGATCAAAGCTCTGCAGTCCTGCCACATCCAGTCGTGAATGGTGGTGGACAATTAAACAACTAACGGGAGGAGGAGGCTCCGTGAACATCCCGATCCTCAATGATAGCACAGCCCAGCACATGAGGCTGAAGCGCTTGCAACCATCTTCAGCCAGAAATGCTGAGTGGATGATTCATCTCGGTCCAAGTACATAAGAAATAGGAGCAGGAGTAGGCCATATGGCCCCTCGAGCCTGCTCTGCCATTCAATCGGATCATGGCTGATCTTCAACCTCAGGCCTCCTCCCGAGATCCCCACCATCACAGAAGCCAGTCTTCAGCCAATCTGAATCACCCCACGTGATATCAAGAAACGGCTGCGTGCACTGGATACAGCAAAGGCTATGGGCCCTGACAACATCCCAGCTGTAGCGCTAAAGTCTTGTGCTCCAAAATTAGCCGCACCTCTAGCCAAGCTGTTCCAGTACAGCTACAACACTAGCATCTACCCGACAATGTGGAAAATTGCCCAGGTATGTCCGATCCACAAAAAGCAGGACAAACCCAATCCGGCCAATTACTGCCCCATCAGTCTACTCCCAATCATTAGCAAAGTGATGGAAGGTGTCGTCGACAGTGCTATCAAGCGGCACTTACTCACCAATAACCTGCTCACCGATGCTCAGTTTGGATTCCGCCAGGACCACTCAGTTCCAGACTTCATTACAGTCTTGGTCCAAACATGGACAAAAGAGCTGAATTCCAGAGGTGAGGTGAGAGTGACCGCCCTTGACATCAAGGTAGCATTTGACCGAGTGTGGCATCGAGGAGCCCTAGTAAAATTGAAGTCAATGGGAATCAGAGGAAAACTCTCCAGTGGCTGGAGTCATACCTAGCACAAAGAAGGATCATTGCAGGAGTTCCTCAGGGCAGTGTCCTAGGCTCAAACATCTTCAGCTGCTTCATCAACAACCTTCCCTCCATCATAAGGTCAGAAGTGGGGATATTCGCTGATGATTGCACAGCTCCATTCGCAACTCCTCAGATAATGAAGCAGTCCGTGCCTGCATGCAGCAGACCTGGACAACATTGAGGCTTGGGCTGATAAGTGGCAAGTAACATTTGCACTTGACAAGAGCCAGGCAATGACCATCTCCAACAAGAGAGAGTCTAACCACATCCCCTTGACATTCAACGGCATTACCATCGCCAAATTCCCCAACCATCAACATCCTGGGGGTCACCATTGACCAGAAACTTAACTGGACGAGCCACATAAATACTGTGGCTACAAGAGCAGGTCAGAGGCTGGTTATTCTGCGGCAAGTGATTCACCTCCTGACTCCCCAGAGCCTTTCCACCATCTACAAGGCACAAGTCAGGAGTGTGATGGAATACTCTCCACTTGCCTGGATGAGTGCAGCTCCAACAACACTCAAGAAGCTCGACACCATCCAGGACAAGGTAGCCTGCTTGATTGGCACACCATCCACCACCTTAAAAAAACATTCACTCCCCCCATGAATGGCGCACAGTGGCTGCAGTGTGTACCATCTACAAGGTGCACTGCAGAAACTCACCAAGGCTTCTTCAACAGCACCTCCCAAACCAGTGACCTCTACCACCTAGAAGGACAAGGGCAGCAGGCATCTGGAAACACCACCAACCGCACGTTCCCCTCCAAGTCAAACACCATCCCGATTTGGAAATATATCACCGTCCCTTCATCGCCGCTGGGTCAAAATCCTGGAACTCCCTTCCTAACAGCATTGTGGGAGAACCTTCACCACACGGAGTGCAGCGGTTCAAGAAAGGGGCTCACCACCACCTTCTCAAGGGCAATTAGGGATGGACAATAAATGTGGGCCTTGCCAGCGACGTCCACATCCCATGAATGAATTTAAAAAATGCTCCTTTTTTTACTTAGTATGTACTATACATATGCGCCACTTAACACAAAGATGCAGTTAAAGAATATAGTACCAGAGTTTTATTGAGCTGTATACCGTTCATGACCGGGAATTGACACAAAGGGTAATTTTTCAAGGATCCATTCCCAGCAGAATTGGCCATATTGTTTTATAGTGCTATGTCTGACCTGCGCTCCTGTCCAGCAAGGCTTCATGCTGGAAGCAACTTTTCCATTGATTTTATGTCTTCCTTATAATGGGGTGCCCGAAACTGTATATAATACTTTGTGGACTAACTAAAGTCTTGAATGAGTTCAATGCTATCTCCTTGCTTTTGTATTCTATAACACCAGATATAAAACTAAGGATTCTGTTTGGCTTTTTAAAAAATCACCATACCAATTTGCACTACAACCTGCAGTAATCTCTTTACTTACACACCAAGGTCCCTCTGCTCCCCTACTCCATTTAAAATCTTACCATTTAAGATGGTGTTCTTTCCAAAATGTATCACTTTAAATTTTTCTATATTGAATTGTATCTGCTGCCTATCTGTCCATACTGTTAGCCTATCTATTTCCTTCTCCAGTCTTACACAATCCCCATCACAATTTGCCACAACCTCCCAATTTGGTATTATCAGCTATTTCATTGTTATTTCATAAGAACAGATAATTTATGTATACAGTAAATAAGAGCAGGTCCAACACAGACTCCCACGGAGCTCGCTCTCCACATCTTTCCAGTCCGAGAAGCTTTATTTCACCCTAACGCTTTTCTTTCCGCCCTCCAACCATCTGTCTATCCATTTAGCAACATTTCCCCTAATTCCAGTTGCCATTCTTTGGCATAAATCTCTCATATGGTATCTTATCAAAAGCTTTTTGAAAATCCACATAAACCACTCTGTGTTTCCTTCAGCTGGCATCTCCTTTATTACTTCAAAGGCTGCTCAAGCTATGACCCTTTTAGAAATCTGCACTAACTGTTCCTGATTAACTCGTGTTTCTCCCTGCTTAATAATTTCAACTCGTATTAAGGACTCTTGTATTTTACTAACCACTGAAGTAAGACTAAACAGCCTTTAATTTTAACAACTAAATTTATCTAACAACAACTACCACTTAACCCCCTATTGAGAAATGTTCCTAGGCACTTCACAGAGGAGTAATCAGACAAAAATGGACACTAAGACAAAGAAATAGATATTAGGAACGGTGACCAAAAGCTTGGACAAAGTAATGGGTTTTAAGGAGAGATTTAAAAAGGAGAGGGCGGTGGAGAGGCAGAGCGGTTTAGGGAGGGAATTCCAGTGTAGGGCCAATGTGGTTTGGCACAGTCCCCCTATGGTGGGGTGAAGGAAGGGAGTGATGCACAAGAGGCCAGAGTGAGAGGAACGGAGAGTTCTGGGGAGATTGTTGGGCTGGAGGTGGTTAGAGCAATAAGAGTGGCAAGGTTATGAAAAGATTTAAACGTGAGAATGAGAATTTGAAATTGGAGGCATTGTAGGTCTGCAAAAATAGGAGCGATAGGAGCAGGACTTGGTGTGGGATAGGATATGGGCAACAGAGTTTTGGATGAGTTGAAGTTTAAAGAATGTAGAGGATAAGAGGTCGGCCAGGGGAGCATTGGAATAGTTGAGTCTGGAGGTAACAAAGGCATATATGAGAATTTCAGCAGCAGATGTGTTGAGGCAGAGGCGGAGGTGGGCGATATGGTGGAGGTATTTCCTCTCTTAACCCTGTTTCCCTTTTTGAAGAAAATTGTCAAATTTGCCATTCTCCAGTCCTTTGGCATAAGTTTCTTTTCCAAAGAATTGGATATAAATCATCAGCTCTCAGTAATTCATCAATCTTAAATTTGAGCAACTTCTTTAATACCATTAAGATATGACCCACACTGTAACATCACTACATCACGTGACCCACACTGTAACATCACTACATCACGTGACCCACACTGTAACATCACTACATCACGTGACCCACACTGTAACATCACTACATCACGTGACCCACACTGTACCATCACTACATCACGTGACCCACACTGTACCATCACTACATCACGTGACCCACACTGTACCATCACTGCATCACGTGACCCACACTGTAACATCACTACATCACGTGACCCACACTGTAACATCACTACATCACGTGACCCACACTGTACCATCACTACATCACGTGACCCACACTGTAACATCACTACATCACGTGACCCACACTGTACCATCACTACATCACGTGACCCACACTGTACCATCACTACATCACGTGACCCACACTGTAACATCACTACATCACGTGACCCACACTGTACCATCACTACATCACGTGACCCACAATGTACCATCACTACATCACGTAACCCACACTGTAACATCACTACATCACGTGACCCACACTGTAACATCACTACATCACGTGACCCACAATGTACCATCACTACATCACGTGACCCACAATGTACCATCACTACATCACGTGACCCACACTGTACCATCACTGCATCACGTGACCCACACTGTACCATCACGTGACCCACACTGTACCATCACTACATCACGTGACCCACACTGTAACATCACTACATCACGTGACCCACACTGTACCATCACTGCATCACGTGACCCACACTGTACCATCACTACATCACGTGACCCACAATGTACCATCACTACATCACGTGACCCACACTGTACCATCACTACATCACGTGACCCACACTGTACCATCACTGCATCACGTGACCCACACTGTAACATCACTACATCACGTGACCCACACTGTACCATCACTACATCACGTGACCCACACTGTACCATCACTGCATCACGTGACCCACACTGTAACATCACTACATCACGTGACCCACACTGTAACATCACTACATCACGTGACCCACACTGTACCATCACTACATCACGTGACCCACACTGTAACATCACTACATCACGTGACCCACACTGTACCATCACTACATCACGTGACCCACACTGTACCATCACTACATCACGTGACCCACACTGTAACATCACTACATCACGTGACCCACACTGTACCATCACTACATCACGTGACCCACAATGTACCATCACTACATCACGTAACCCACACTGTAACATCACTACATCACGTGACCCACACTGTAACATCACTACATCACGTGACCCACAATGTACCATCACTACATCACGTGACCCACAATGTACCATCACTACATCACGTGACCCACACTGTACCATCACTGCATCACGTGACCCACACTGTACCATCACGTGACCCACACTGTACCATCACTACATCACGTGACCCACACTGTAACATCACTACATCACGTGACCCACACTGTACCATCACTGCATCACGTGACCCACACTGTACCATCACTACATCACGTGACCCACACTGTAACATCACTACATCACGTGACCCACACTGTACCATCACTACATCACATGACCCACACTGTACCATCACTACATCACGTGACCCACACTGTACCATCACTACATCACATGACCCACACTGTACCATCACTACATCACATGACCCACACTGTACCATCACGTGACCCACACTGTACCATCACTGCATCACGTGACCCACACTGTACCATCACTACATCACGTGACCCACACTGTACCATCACTACATCACGTGACCCACACTGTACCATCACTACATCACGTGACCCACACTGTACCATCACTACATCACGTGACCCACAATGTACCATCACTACATCACGTGACCCACACTGTAACATCACTACATCACGTGACCCACACTGTAACATCACTACATCACGTGACCCACAATGTACCATCACTACATCACGTGACCCACAATGTACCATCACTACATCACGTGACCCACACTGTACCATCACTGCATCACGTGACCCACACTGTACCATCACGTGACCCACACTGTACCATCACTACATCACGTGACCCACACTGTAACATCACTACATCACGTGACCCACACTGTACCATCACTGCATCACGTGACCCACACTGTAACATCACTACATCACGTGACCCACACTGTAACATCACTACATCACGTGACCCACACTGTACCATCACTACATCACATGACCCACACTGTACCATCATACATCACGTGACCCACACTGTACCATCACTACATCACATGACCCACACTGTACCATCACTACATCACATGACCCACACTGTACCATCACGTGACCCACACTGTACCATCACTGCATCACGTGACCCACACTGTACCATCACTACATCACGTGACCCACACTGTACCATCACTACATCACGTGACCCACACTGTACCATCACTACATCACGTGACCCACACTGTACCATCACTACATCACGTGACCCACACTGTACCATCACGTGACCCACACTGTACCATCACTACATCACGTGACCCACACTGTACCATCACGTGACCCACACTGTACCATCACTACATCACGTGACCCACACTGTACCATCACGTGACCCACACTGTACCATCACTACATCACATGACCCACACTGTACCATCACGTGACCCACACTGTACCATCACTACATCACATGACCCACACTGTACCATCACGTGACCCACACTGTACCATCACTGGATGAGAAAAATATAATCTTTACATTATATATATATTATATAACATAAATACGATCTCACAGTTTGTTCTAGTGACATCGCCTGAATTCTAAAATTGTTAAGGACCGACTTTAACTCTCGGTGGGAAGCTTGTGGGAGCTATTGGCAATCCCGCCCAGGAGTGAGAGTCGGAGGCCCGGCAGATTTTAACTGCAGAACCTTATTTGAATCCCGTCGTTCAGCTGCTTGGTTGTTTCTGGCAGAAAGTGTCAGCTAGCCAGCAGAGAAGGATGAAAGTTGGGCAGCCCAAAGGTTGCCTGCCGGCATCAGAAGTAGTCTGCCGGCAACAAGACAAGTCTGGATCTGGGGGTGTTTACAGGGTCTCACGGTTGGGGAGGGGAGGGCGAACCTCCTCCCGAGGTACAGACGTCCCTTGTAGGACTCAGAGGAGCTTTCCTGCTCCTTCTGGCCATTCTAAGGAAAGTATATTTTAAACTTACCTTAGAGGGCCTGGCTGACTTCCCGAAAAGTTTACCTGGAGGGGCGTGCGCACCACTCAGGAGCGGGTTCAAATGCCATCAGGATTGGCATTTATTATTGAGGCTCTTGCTGGGGTCCAATAGTAGCCTCATCTTCCACCAAAACCAGCGGCGTTAAAACTGTAGACTAGAGGGAAATGGAGCTGTTGCATTTTAACTGCTCCCCTGCTCCTTTCCTGCTGATCCAGGAGAATTAAAATCGCCCCTTTACAATTATGTATATCATTCTTTACATCACCTAACTTTAAAATTGTTAAAGGCCTTTTTTAACTCCCACGGGAAGCCTATGGAAGCGGCTAATTTAAGTTTAGATAAGCCGACCAGTTACCAAGATAAGATGTACAGGAGATAGCTAGCTAGTTACATATTAACTTTCACTAAGTGGTTGGGTATCTGCCTCAAAATCAGGTCAAAAAGTCAAACTATTTTGATTTTTAAACTGCTTTTGATTTTTAAATCATACTTTTAAGTATTATACTTTAAAGTGCTTTTGTCAGTTTTAGTAGGGTGACCTCTATAAGCAGCTCTCTTCCCCCACACCATTTAAATTTGCTGTAAACCTGTTGATAGTTGCTGTGTAATATGGCAACCTAATCATAGAGGAGCACAGCTGTTCCTTGTACTCAGCTTGCAAGACTAGAGACACTTGATCTGACAGCAGACTCATGGGTCTACAGTGCAATCCATTTGCGGCTATATTTAGGAGCACAGCCTTCAGTGGGAAAACAGTGTGTCTGCTGTTGGCTGCACTCATGTGATGTAGAAGTGCCTTAATGTGTGCCTCTGGCTCGACAAATATGTGTTGTAATGATTGCAAGGTGATTGCCTTGGTTGTGTTGCAGTGATGTTTTTACAGATAAAACATTTGAAGCTGTGGAAAATTTCCAGCTTTTTCTTATCACTTTATGGGTAACTGTCCTTCAAAGGAGGTGCTGTTCCTGATTAGGGAGGTGGGGCTGTTTGTTGAGTGTAAATACCAGATAGCGTTACTAGAGGAAAGGTTTACCCTACAAACTGGGAGCAGCAGCTGCACCTATCAGACGACAGCAGGTAAAGGGGCTTGTTCGTAGGAGGCCATATCCAGCACACGCGGTGTACAGGCTACGAGTCCTCTTTCAGGATGCCAGCACATCTGTTCCTTCACCACGCTCTCAAACAGTACCCGCCATGGTGCCAACAAGTACGCTGGGCTCTTTGTGCGATTAGCAACTGGCTGTACAATAATGGAATGGTAAATTCTATTTACGGATGTTGCAGGCTGGTATTGTGGTGCCCTGATGGCAATATGTGCGCAGTCAATGATGCCCTGTATGCAGGGGAAGCTGCAAATCCCTGAGCTAACACGAGTTGACTGCTGAGGTCAATGAGGAAGTTGATACCCTGTTCGCCAGGTCTGAATAGTGCATCGGTGACCATGTATGCTGTGTACTGCAGACTGGGAGATGCAGCTGATATCCGCTGTAGCAGACTGGAAGAAGCCAGTGGCGAAGAAGTTAAGGGCTATGGTGACTTTGAAAGCCACTGGCAAAGCATGGCCTCTTGGTCTAGCAGACAGCAGGTCCTGTTAAAGGAGGATGCAGAGAAGTGCAGCCTCCTGATGCATTGCTCTTCAGATAGGTCCCAAAAAGTGACTTGTGGCCTGTACACCATGTGTGCTAGATATGACCTCCTACAAACAACCCCTTACCTGCTCTTGTCTGATAGGTGCAGCTGCTGCTGGTGCTGATTGTTGAGGGCTTACTGCTGCTCCTCTTTCTCCAAGTGTTCCTCCATCAAGAGGAGACTAGCAATAATAGCACCAATGATTAGCACAGAAGGCTTTGAGGGTGATAAGCTAACAAAGAGTGTGCAAGAAGTGATCTGGGAGCTGGAAACTCACCTGGAAAACCAGATAGCAAAAAAATTCTTTGTGGGAAAAAAAGCAACATGGCTGCAGGGAGCGATGACTCCGGCCTACTTAAATATCTCAGGAGGAATGAAAAATTCCACCCAAAAACTTAAAAAAATTACATTTTGTTTTTATGGCACATTTTTTGAAATCATAAGACAACTGACCTTCAATCAGCCTGCATGGCACTCAATGAAAACCTGTTACACTATGTAGTGATCTGAGCTTCAATACATTTCATAGTGTACTGAACTTTCATACATTTGTGTGCTGATACAAGGAATATTCCACTGAGCCTCAAGGCAAGCCAGATCCCCAAATGGAGGAATTAATCTGAAGGTAAACTCTGAACATTGCGTAGATCTTCATTCAGTCACATAGTTCATAGTCCTAACTCTGTGTCATTCGTTCTGTCAGTACCAAGCTTCTCTTTTTCCGCTTCTTCCTGAGGTTGGCATTGAGAAATAAACTTTTCCATCTCCTTCTCCATGCCTTGAATGGACTTCTGCTCACGACTCATTAAGTAGTCAGTTAGGATGAGAAAGCAAGCTGAAATGAACAGCCCTCCTCCAGCAAAATAGAACCCATTGCCGTAGTCTCCTGTGAAGTCCACCAATAACCCTGCAACAACAGAGAAACACACACAGTAAGTCCCAATCTGAAATAAATAGACTTTTTGTTTTACCAGGTGCAACAGGGTCATGATATTGATATATTCTGATCTCACTTACAACAGTAATTCTGTTAAAGACCTCTCTCTCACTATAAACTCTCATTATAACAAAAATATCTATGATATATCACACCAACAACAACTTGCATTTATATAGCGCCTTTAACAAAGTAAAACGGCCCAAGGCGGTTCACAGGAGTGTTATCAGGTAAAATATGACACCGAGCCACAGAAGGAGATATTAGGACGGTTGACCAAAAAAAAGGTAGGTTTTAAGGAGTGTCTTAAAAGGAGGGAGAGGTGGCGAAGTGGAGAGGTTTAGGGAGGGAATCCCAGAGCTTAGGACCCGTCCATATAAGTTCCAATGCAGGTTAAACTTGTGCCATGAGATGCATATCCATAAGTTCTACTTCCTTGTTTGGATCTCCTAGGCATGCAATAGAAGGACTTTCTTTGGCCCATGTACAGGTGGATGTGAACAAAAGGTGAAATGATTGCAAGGATGACTCCAGTCTGCAATCTGTTGCTCAGCACCCTGGTGGCAGAGTCAATCTCTTCACCAAAGTCATTTACAGAAGGACCTAGATTAAGCAGTTGTTAATAAGTAAACCTAGTACATGGTACCGGACCTGTGCATTCACAAATCAAGGTGACTGGCATACTGCAAGGCATCCTACATAGGCCTTTCTACCACATGGAAGACAGACATTCATTATGTCTTGGGAGGCTTGGGCTATCAGCTGCTGGGAGGTTGGGTGTGAAAGCACGTGTTCATATATCCAGGGTTCAGTGCCTACCCTGATTAGGTAATAAAAAGACAAGCAGCTGCTCCTGAAGATCTCTACCTCCAACTGCTGGAAAATGTTATGTTGAATTGTGCTTCTCAACATGCTACTCAAGAGTTGTTGTCTGTCTAATGATCAATGAATGACTATACTCCTGGTGGTGGGGGTTGGGGGTGGGGGGGGGGGGAGACGAAGTTGGTAAGCAAGGCCTCTTTGGGGTCAAGTTGACATACCTGACAATGGGAGATAGCAACCAAGTCAATCTTCTGTGACAGGCCATTGGGGTGAATTTCTGTGAAGGTTCTCCTGTTCGTCCTTCATAACTTCGGCAGAAGAGCCGTGGAAACCCCAGAAAAATGGTGTTAATACCGTCTGCTTCCCTGTGTTTCTGCAGCTCTTCCACTAAAGGTACAGCGGACAAGCAGGAAAACCCCTACGGAAATTCACCCCCTTTAGTCCAAAATCTGATCCAGGCATGTCAGCAGTACTCCAGGGCATTGATAACCATTGACCAGCAAGCCTGGCCCATCGACTAGACCTGGAGGAAACCTATCACTAGAGGCTGGGAATTTCCCCACTTAGTTCCAGGCAACCATACAAGCCAATGCCCTAATGGGAAACGTGGTCTTTGCCAGACAAGAAGTGGGAAGCTTCTTTATTTAGTGCTATATGCTCCAGCCCTCCCTAAGCCTTGGCTCTTGGTAACCTGTGCCCAAATCCTCTGGGCTTGGGTAAATGGGATGCGTCCCCATAAGCATGCATCTCATAGCAGGCAAAGTGAAATTCTTTCTTATCTGGATGTCTTAGTAGTTTAGTTGTAGAGGTTTCTATACATGTCAACATCCAGCTGACCAGAAAAAAAATCAATTATACTATAGATATGTTACACACTCCAATCTAATTTTAAATTCTGTTATATGGCAGATAGAACAAACCTTTTCTACTTTAATCAAAAAATGTTATATTTCCCAGACAATTAATGCAACAGTTCTAAAGTTACGTTACAATTAATGCAATCTTCAGTGAATCAGAAAAAGATGCTCAATTATTAATCTAGCAAGAATCATACCCGCACAACCTAATATTTTGTCAACTCTATTAGTTGTGATATATCTTGGTTAGGAACTCAAACAGCCTTTATCTGTATCAGGGCCTATTGAAGAATAGATACAATGAAATCATTTGAACTGTGATCTGGGGCACATGGCACTGCAATGTATCTGTATTTATTCAGCCCATTGAATACAGTAATATTTAACTGGAAAAAATGAAAGTAAAAGGAGCAGAGAGGGAAAGAAGCAAAAAGACTGGGGCTGTACCAATAAATAATTTTGAAAACTACAGAATCTACCCATTATTGGACTACTTAATCAGATATTGATACAGACTGAATTTTCTCAAACACATCAGAATATCTTTATCAGACATCCATTATTTTGTAATTTGGTAATGTCACACTAAACAATCCCTGGCTCCTCCTCACTATATATTGACGCTAAACAGCACGTGTTCATAAAGCTAGAAAAGAACAGCCGTCTCTGATGTGGTCTCTTCAATCGAGATTATAATTCAATGAAAACAAATTTCAATAACCTTCTACGAGTAGCTGACACATTCCTAAAATTCTTCAAGTCTGTTAACCTCATGAGGTCATCTTTTTTCCGTCTAATAATCAACCTTTGTGAATTAAAAATGTTCAGGAAAAGAAATGACCCTCTTCAATAAATGCTGATTTCGGCCAAGGGGCACTTGCCACACACAGCACCGCTTTGTGCCGTCAGTCACATAGCGTTGTCCCAGGTCTGAGGATGAGTATTTTCGTACTAGAATGTGATGACCGTATATTTTCAACATGTTCCTTCTGGCTGGCTTGGTGACAGATCAACGATACAGACCAGCTCCCTGAATAGGTATTTTATCATTAGCATTCTTTATAGGGGAAATACTTTTTAAATGCAATATATAACTTCTTAATAGCATTTCATTTTTGCACCCAAGACCACAAAGGATACTGATTCCCATTCACTGCAGCCAGATGCAGAAGAACTCGCTGGATACATAATTCAAGAGGCTCTTACTGGCCAGAAAAGACAAAATGGCAGGTCCATAGTAGGCTCATTTTTGACAGGCTCATGTCAAACAGGACACACTTTTTCAAAATGTATTTTTAGCTTAATTTGTTTCAAAGTGCTGAATGTAACGCTTCTGTCATTTTTGCCATCATCAACATCAAGCACTCCTAGATCATGTGCAGCATGCACCACATGCACAGCAAAGCTCTATTTTCTCCACTCCAATAAGGAATTTAATCCCAACCTTAAAAGGAGCTCCCTTTTCCATACCAGTGAGAATTTTTCCACCTCAACCCAACACCAGCCATATAGCCATCAATACTCCATATTGAGTAAGATTGCCATTTAAGTCAAGTTAAGGACAGCTTTGTGTTGTGCTAGATTGATACTATCTAAACTAATTTCACATAAAACCCGCACAGTCAGATGCAAAACTAGGTCCCAGAGGTGAAAGGTTATTAGTATGTAAATCAACTGCATGGCATAATCGTCCAGTGTCAAAAATTTTGCACAGAAACAGATGCAGCATCTGCTGCAACAGCAATATCAATATCATGACTCTGCAAGAGGAGGTATGCAACGTCCCTATTTCAGTGACAATTCCTTAACCTTCTGTCATCATAGATATAGAACCAGTTGAAAAGTAAAGGAAATCTAACAGATGTTAATGAAGAACACTACCTGCTAAAGGTGGTCCCATAAGGCACCCAATACTCCTGAAGAACATCATCAACCCAAGCGCACTGTCCAGTTTCTCAATTCCCATCACATCAGCCAGGACCGTGATGAGAAGGGCCAACATGGTCCCAAAGAAGAACCCACAAATACAGCTGAAGATGACGAGTAGGGTGTAGTTCCTTGCTATAGGGAAAAGCATGAGAGCGATGCTTAAAATAGTAATCATTATTGTTAGAAGGCGGATTGATTTCACAAAGCGTAGGTTAGCTAACCAACCACACCCAAGTCGCCCAATGAGGTCAGCTGCTGACCAATAAGACATCAATAAAGCTGCTTGAAAATCCTGGATCCCAATATTCTGAGCATGAGGGACCAAATAGATGGCAGGAATGAAGAAGCCCAATACAGAGAAAAACCCAAAGAAGATCAAACAAATAAACTTTGGTTGTTTCAGAAGAGGTAAAGCTATAAAATGAGCAGGCTTCTTCTTCTGGTCTGGACTTTTGCTACACAAATCTTTCCCGGAGGTAGTGGCAGATGAAGTGGGAGAATTCAGACATTTCTTTTGTGGATGATAGGGCCTCATCAGAGCTCCACAGACACAAAGATTCATCTGGATACCAGCAATGATCATCATTGCTTGTCGCCATGACATTTCGTCCACAAGCCACTGGAAGAATGGTGTGAAGATGAAGGTGAAGACACACTCTCCGCAACTGGCAATGGCATTGGCCAATGGCCTCCGTTCTGTGAAGTACTGGGTGAGCAGGCTTACTGAGGGGACCCAAGCAAACCCATTTCCCAAACCTAAAGGAAAGAACAGAAAATACATATCTTAAAATATCTTACAGATTTGACAGTCTAGGAAAACTCTAATAATTGCAAAAAACTCAATATTAATTTTAGAATGGAGATTTGGTCATAACTCATCTATCCAAAAAGATCCTGCAATCATCCCATCACGGCATCCAGCTCTTCTTTAAATGATTGAGGTTTTTATTCTACAACTCTACCATTCTATTCTGTGTGTTGATCAATTTGCGTGTGAAGAACTTCCTGACAGTCTCTAAATTGGCTCATCACTAATTTGGACCTGTGCCCCCTTATCCAACTGTCATGGTTTAATGTGAAGTAGTGCTCCTGATTTAACTTGCCGATACCATTTATTATTTTAATGTACCTCTATGAGGTCATCTGTTAGTCACCTCCTTTCAAGACTGAAAAGCCCCAAGTTTCTTTAGTCTTTCCTCAAATCTGAGTCCTCTGATGCCAATGATCAGTCATGTAGCTCTTCTCGGAACCTCATATCAGGCTTGAATGTCACCCTTATGTCTCAGCAACCAGCACATAGGAACATAGGAGCAGGAGTAGGCCATTCAGCCCCTCGTGCCTGCTCCGCCATTTGATAAGATCATGGCTGATCTGTGATCTAACTCCATATACCTGCCTTTGGCCCATATCCCGTAATACCTTTGGTTACCAAGAAGCTATCTATCTCAGATTTAAATTTAGCAATTGAGCTAGTATCAACTGCCGTTTGCAGAAGCACTCGGCACATATTCAAGATGTGGTCTGACCACAGCATTATATAATTTGAGCATGACTTCCTCTGACTCGTACTCTAATGATTTGGCTTTTTATTTCAGCATTCTATTGGTTGATTGCACATACAAAAAATCTACAGGAAATTCTCCCTCTCATGCACGCACAAGCATACAACAAAATTCAACAAAAGAAAAGTTATTAAAAGAATTGAAAGCAACCCATGCACACATAAAATCTTTAGGTAATTTGATGCACAGAGAAAATTGCAAGGAGAGCTGGGAAGACATCCTCACCCTCTTCCCTACACGGCTAAAGGAACTGAAAAAAATGTACAAAAATATAGTCATTCTTATAGCCATTGAGTCCCTTATTAAAATTCAGTGTTCAATCCAGGGCCCCAGGAAAGATCAACACTATCGCCTGGAATTCCATCAGGGGTTCTCCCAATTGACCGCCGTAAATTCGGTGAAACATTGGTGGAAATCCAAGGTTTCAGCCGATCTTCCGCTGAAGTTACACCGGCTGATCGGTAGAACCCGAGGAAATTCCCTGTGTACGTTTTTAATTAAATGATCCATTACTGCTCACAAAGTATATTTACCATTTCTTATTAAGACAGGGGTTAATTTAAAGTGGTAGTCTCACCATACAGGGAGCTTGGACTGTGTTCAGTTCCTGGAACAGCCAGAAATGGCTGTCCTGAAAGTCAGCTACATTGTCTGCCAGAATACGTTTTATGGTGACCGATGTATTTTTTTCTCTCTCAATTCTTAATGGGAATTTTAAAATTTGTTTCCACATAGGAAAACAATCACGTTAGAATGTTATCATGCACAACTGTTTTTCCTTGTTAGTGTACTGCCCCCTCTAAGATTTGAAAAATCACTGAGTGGAAAATTTCCTTTTCTCACTATTTGTAATGAATATAAAAGAACATGCTTACGATTTCACTACAAATAGCAAACAGAGGAAATTCTCTCCGTAAATTTCCATTTACTTAAACTGTATAATTAAAAGATAAGAGAGAGAGAAACTAAATGAGCACGAGAGAGAAAGTGTGAGAAAGAAGAGCAAGAGAGAAAGGAAAGGAAAATGAAAAAAAACACTAAGAAATGTCTCAAAGCACTTCAGATAAAATGAACTATTAAGTCCAGTGACTATTAAGTGGGTAAATGGTTTGTGGATGCTTTAGCATGTTTAGAAAAAAGGAAGGAGCAATGACTGGGTTTACAATGCAATGACGTCATCATGTTGCTGACTGCATTTGGCACTACAAGTCTATTATTTAGGTCTAAATTACTTTGAGGCATATTTTCCTGTTTTTGCTAATTTTAGTGAAAAAGTAGATATGAGTAAAGCATTAGTAGCGCTAATGAACTATTTGTTCTGTGGAGTAAATAATGATGAAACATAGGCGTTTTTCCCAAAATCTAGCCATTTATAGAATCATAGAATTTAACAGCACAGAAGGAGCCCATCGTGCTTGTGCTGGTTTTCTGAAGGAGCTATCCACTTAGTCCATTAAATATCTATCCACTTCCCTTTTAAAAGCTAGTAAGGCAG
The DNA here is from genome assembly GCF_035084215.1 of Heptranchias perlo. NCBI lineage: Eukaryota > Metazoa > Chordata > Chondrichthyes > Hexanchiformes > Hexanchidae > Heptranchias > Heptranchias perlo. The sequence goes on from NC_090333.1 coordinate 27,186,566, forward strand.
TCTGTTTTCTAACAACACTATGCAAAAAAATTCCCCTAACCTCTCTCTTACTCCGTAATTCCTCTAGTTACTGACTCACCAACCAGTGGAAATAATCTTTCCTGATTTGTTTAACAAAACGTCTCATAATTTTGAACACATCTAGTAGATCTTCCCTTTCCTTCTTTGTTCTTATCAACAGAGCCTTGGTTTCTCTAGTCTCATAACTAAAACCTCTCTTCTCTGGTATCATCTCAGTGAATCTCTTCTCCATCTTCTCCATAGCTTTGATATAAGTAAAGACATCCAAAACATGATACAATATGTTAGCTACACCTTACCCAAAATGTGTATAGTTTGGTATTACCTCTATGCTTTATATTCGCTGTAGATAGGGCTTAAAACTAAAAAGGCGGGGGGGGGGGGGGCAGTCAGGTGAGGGGAAATTTAGAAATCTAATGAGAAAAGTCAAGGTAAAAAAGAGCAGTGTAGTGATTTGGGTAAAGATAAACAGAGTGTCAGAGTGTGGCAGGAAGGGACAGAGAGTTTACCAATAATAGAGCATCAACAAGTAAGGTCAAAGCAGGAACAAATGGTAAAAAGACAAAATTAAAGACTCTTTTTCTGAATGCACACAGCATTCGTAACAAGATAGATGAATTTAGTTGCACAAATAGAAATAAATGGGGTTGATATAACAGCCATTGCAGAGACATGGGGCTCGATTTTCGCGTCGGGTTACCTGCGGGTTTCCAGCAGGGGGGGCCCCGAAAATCCCGATATCTGGTCACGTGACCGGATCGCGCCGAAATGCCGGCCACTTCCGGGTACCGCGCTGACGTGCGGGGCTGCGCGCGCAAGCCCCGCTGGTGGGAATCCCGCAGGCAATTAAAGCCAGCGGGGTTCCACTTGAGAGTACTTACCTTGCTTGTTGAGGTCAGTTAATGAGCTGAAGCAGCTGTCAAAAGAGGAAGTGTGGGATTTTAGGTTCAAGGCAGTGAGTTTCACACACTGGGGGAAACAGTCTCTCTCCAACCAGGCGTGTTGCAGCCAGCAGCCTGTGGCAGGTGCCAAGGTGCACTCCACGGGAGAGAGCCCTCACCCACGCAGGAGGCCACCGCGTCACATAGGGCAACCCCTGCCCTCCACCACCCCCCGCCAAGCCAGAGGACAGACCAACACGAAACCGCAGCCTCAGTCCGAGGAACCACACACCTACCCTGCACAACCCCTCAGACCAACACCTGCCAGATGGGTGGTGCGTGGACACCCTCAGAGGACGAACAGCATGACCAGCCCCAGCAGCCTCGCAGTCCACGCCGTCCGCCGCAGAGACGTGGAGCCCCCCAACACGGTGTTGTTGCACGCCCACCTGCACAGCAGGAGGGAGGGCTACCGCAGGGAGAGACGCATCGCAGAGGGCACTACCCTCGCCACAGGGTCCACAGACTGAGGCGCAGCTCCCCGGACCTCTCCGAGCAGCAGTGCACAGGGAGGCGCAGATTCGCTCGACATGTAGTCGTGGAGATCTGCAGGCTCTTTCATGCCGAGCTGCTCCTGGCTGGCCCCAGCACCAACTGCTTACCTGTCGCTGTCAAAGTCACCACTGCCCTCCACAACTTCTCCTCCGCATCCTTCCAGGGTGCAGCCGGCTACACCACCGATGTCTCTCAGTCGTCTGCGCGGAAGAGCCCTGCAAATACACCTGCACCTACTCTGCAGTAACACGATGGGTGGCATCAGTGGTGGGTCCTCATAGTGATACCCAGGAGCGGGCATTATTGGACACAACGGACAGGATTCGCGGTGACATGGCAGTGGTGGTGTCAATATAATGTGTGCTGTTTGTTGCTCTGAAATTCAATATAGGTAACACCCAGGACAAACCCTCAGACACCCTTGTGCACCCCCTTCATGCTCACGACACGTTTGCCTTACGCTGCCTACTGCACATATGTGATGCATGCCCTGTGGCTGCAGCACAGGTGGTGGCAGGTTGAGTGAGGCTGGCCGTGAGAGAGATGCACGAGAGGGTGAGTATGGGATGGAGCAATGAGATTGTATGAGGATTGGGTTGCGTGTTAGTGGCAGGATGAGTACTGGCGAGGTGAGTAGGTGGAGGTAAGATGAGGATGGGGTTTGAGTGGGTGTGAGGGGTGATGTGATAGAGTAGTGTTGGCGGTGCCGAAGGAGATGTGGGGTGGGGGCAGTGTCGTGGCAGACGGAGTGTAGGGGAAAGACTTCGTGTTCTCACTGTGGCTGACCTACTGCGGTCATTGCAGCGCCTCCTGCACTGAATGCAGGTGGGCGATATGTTGGTGGCGCAGGCGACCCCCTCTGCCACCTCGAGCCAGGCCTTCTTGGTGGCAGAGGCAGGCCGCTTCCTCCCGCCCGCCGGGGGGAAGATCTGTGACCTCCCCCTCCTCCTCACCCCATCTGATGATACCTGGGGTGAGGCATCATTAAACTGGGAGCAGCCTTCCCCCTGGGCTGCTCCATGCTGAAATTTGTTCCATTGGTTGCAGCATCTTTCAGTGGAGGACTGCCCCTTTAACTAGAGAGCCTCCAGCTGACAGATCGTACTGCGCATGCGCAGCCCGCCCGACGCGCAGACCAGCAGTGTGGACCCCGGAGGAGCAGGTAATTGATTCCTATTAGTGGATTGCCTGCTACGATCGCGCGGGCAACCCACTAATTTCGCCGAGCGTGTTGACCACGCTCCCGGAGGACCAACCGCTGGGAACCCGCAGGCCTGCTAAATTCGAGCCCATGGTTGCAAAGTGACCAAGATTGAGAACTAAATATTCCAGGGTACATGATATTTAGAAAAGTCAGGCAGAATGGAAAGGTCGTGGGGTGGGGGGGGGGGTAGCCTTAATAATAAAGGATGACATAGGGACAGTGGTGAGAAAGGATCTTGGCTCAGAAGATCAGGAAGTAGAATCAGTATGGGTGGAGATAAGAAATAACAAGGGGCAGAAAACATTGGTGGGAGTAGTTTATAGACCCCCTATTAGTTGGACAGAGTATTAATCATGAAATAATAGGAGCTTAAAACAAAGGAAATGCAGTAATCATGGGGGACTTTAATCTTCATATAGACTGGGCAAATCAAATTGGCAAAGGTAGTTTGGAGGGAGAGTTCATGGAATGCTTTCAAGACAGTTTCCTAGAGCAATACATCATGGAACCAACCAGGGAACAGACTATTTTAGATCTTTTACTGTGTAATGAGACACGGTTAATTACTAATCACAAAGTAAAGGATCTTCTGGGGAAGAGTGATCATAATATGATAGAATTTTATATTGAGTTTGAGAGTGATGTGATTAAGTTCGAAAATAGAGTCTTAAACTTAAATAAAGCCAATTATACAGGTAAGAGGGGCAAGTTGGCTAAGGTAGATTGGGAAATTAAAGGGTACAAAGGTTGAACAGCAATGGCAAACATTTAAAGAAATATTTCAATATTCTCAACAAATATACATTCCATTGAGAAATAAAAACTCCACAGGAAAAGTGATCCACCCGTGGCGAACTAAAGAAGTTAAGGATAGTATTAGATTAAAAGAAGAGGCCTATAATGTTGCCAAGAGTAGCAAGCCTGAGGATTGGGAGAGTTTTAGAAACCAGCAAAGGACAATCAAAAAATTGATAAAAAGGGAGAAAATACAATATGAAAGTAAACTAGCAAGAAATATAAAAAGATTGTAAGAGCTTCTACAAGTATGTAAAAAGGAAGAGAGTAGCAAAAGTAAATGTTGGTCCCCTAGAGGCTGAGACAGGAGAAATTATAATGGAGAATCAGGAAATGATTGCTGCTTTAAACAAGTATTTTGTATATTTCTTCACAGTAGAAGACACAAAAAACAAACCAGAAATAGTGGGGAACCAAGGGGCTAATGAGAGTGAGGAACTTGATGTAAATATCAGAAAAGAAAAAAGTACTTCAGAAACTAATGGGACTAAAAGCCGATAAGTCCCCTGGACCTGATGGCCTACATCCAAGGGTTCTAAAAGAGGTGGCTGCAGAGGTAGTGGATGCATTGGTTATGATCTTCCAAAATTCCCAAGATTCTGGAACGGTCCCAGTGGATTGGAAGGTAGCAAATGTAACCCCGCTATTCAAGAAAGGAGGGGAGAGAGAAAATAGGGAACTACAGGCCAGTTAGCCTGACACCAGTCGTTGGGAAAATGCTGGAATCCATTATTAAGGAATTGGTAACAGGGCACTTAGAACATCAAAATATGATTAGGCAGAGTCAACATGGTTTTATGAAAGGGAAATCGTGTTTGACAAATTTATTAGAGTTTTTTGAGGATGTAACTAGCAGCGTAGTTAAAGGGGAACCAGTGGAGGTAATATATTTGGATTTTCAAAAGGCTTTCGATAAGGTGTCACATAAAAAATTGTTACACAACATAAGGGCTCCTGGGGTTGGGGGTAACATTTTAGCATCGATATAGGATTGGTTAACAAACAGAAAACAAAGAGTAGGGATAAATGGGTCATTTTCAGGTTGGCAGGCTGTAACTAGTGGAGTGCCGCAAGGATTGGTGCTTGGGCCTCAGCTATTTGCAATCTATATTAATGAATTGGATGAAGGAACCAAGTGTAGTGTATCCAATTTTGCTGATGAGACAAAGCTAGGTGGGAAAGTAAGCTGTGAGGAGGACACAAAGCGTCTGCAAAGGGATATAGACAGGTTAAGTGAATGGCAAGAAGGTGGCAGATGGAGTATAATGTGGGGAAATGTGAGGTTATTCACTTTGGTAGGAAGAATAGAAAAGCAGTATATTTTTGAAATGATGGTATCCAGAGAGACTTGGGTGTCCTCGTACAAGAAACACAAAAAATTAGCATGCAGGTACAGCAAGCAATTAGGAAGGCAAATGGCATGTTGGCCTTTATTGCAAGGGGGTTGGAGTACAAGACTAAAAGTCTTACGACAATTGTACAGGACTTTGGTGAGATCTCAATCTGATGTACTGCCTACAGTTTTGGTCTCCTTATCTAATGAAGGATATACTTGCCTTAGAGGCGGTGCAACGAAAGTTCACTAGATTAATACCTGGGATAAAAGGGTTGTCCTATGAGGAAAGGTTAAGTAGAATGGGCCTATACTCTCGAGTTTAGAAAAATGAGAGGGGATCTCATTGGAACATAAAAGATTCTGAGGGGGCTTGACAGGGTAGAGGCCGAGAGGTTGTTTCCCCTGGCTGGTGAGTCTAGAGCTAGGGGTCATAGTCTTAAATGGCCGACCCCTTGTCCTGAGACTGAGATGAGGAGGCATTTCTTCACTCAGAAGGTTGTGAATCTTTGGAATTCTCTACCCCAAAGGGCTGTGTATGCTGAGTTGTTGAGTATATTCAAGGCTGAGATAGATAGATTTTTGGACTCTAGGGGAATTAAGGGATACGGGGATTAGGCAGCAAAGTGGAGTTGAGGTAGAAGATCAGCCAGGATCTGAATGAAGGGCAGAGCAGGCTCGAGGGGCTTTATTGCCTACTCCTGCTCCTATTTCTTATGTTCTTATGTTCTATGCACTTGTTTTGTAAAACATAGGATTCCAAGTTGATTTTTATTTGTGTTTGAAAGAATAGGTTTAATTTACTTTTGTTAAACTTTACCTAGCAGGCCTCTAAAATAGCTGGCTGTACCACCTTTCAGATTAACTGGAGTGACCAAGAGAGCAGGAGTCTATTTTGACTCATTGGTTTTGCACTACAAATTGCTTGGAATCAGGTGAATGGATATAAACACAATTCAACCCACTCAGCTCAAACATTCTTAAAATGCCACCCAGCAAGGTCATTGGCATGTTCATTCACTTGAAGTTAATTAAGATAAAATTCAATTATTATAATGAAATTATAACATTGCATTTTATAAAGGAAAATATGAGAAGCACAAAGGCATTATGAATCGGTACATCAAGGGGTTTGGATGACCTCATTGACCCTGAAAGTTTAATTTGTATGCTTTATCACAGTCATCTGAACAACCCCTTTTAAAGAATTTCACTCTCCAGATCTCCACTGGTGTAGGTTAAACAAACTCAGTTACCTACGAGAAAACCTGTTGTGAGATACATCCCGAACAGACTGAAGCCGAAGGATCCAAGTAGCAGCCCCAGCATGGAGAGTATCCCACCGACGATGATCACAGGTCTGTGTGACAGCAGCAGACTGAGAGCACTAGCTATCGGGGCTGCATGAACAATAATGGCACTCAGTTAAATAGCAATGCTTATGCTAATCGCAGACTTTTTATGTCTATGAAATATTAACTTTGAATAAGATTAGAATTAATAACAAAGTTTAACATAGCTATTGATCAACTTGACTGAGTTGGAGAGAATTAATATGAAATAAAAGAATGGAAGCATAAAATATCGATCATAAAATGCTAAAGGCCATTTTAGCCGTCAGGTTTCACTGGTGTTTTTCTCCACATCAGCCATTTCGTCCAATCTCATTTTCCTATTCACTCCCCATATATATAACATATTAAAAATCTTACATCAGTGTGCATTTCTTGTCAACTTTTACCATTTTAAATTCCTTTCTCCACATTTATAATGGAAACTGCCTATGTAAACTTGTCACACCATAATTACGCACTTCCGCCACTGGTGGCACTGTAGTGCCTCAATTTTGCACCTCAGTTCTTTGACTTGCATTGCAGAGAAACTCTTATGCTCCAACCAACTCTACTTCTTTGCTTCCCAAACTGCCCAAAGTTTGCTATGTAGCTATAAATAACATCATATCAAATATACTATAACAAATATAAGGACAGAATGGATGACTTAAAATATGGCTGAATGATGTCAATTATTCTCCTCCCTTTATTCCTGCTTCACCTGAAGACTACACTTGATCTTGACTTTGGGTGATGGTGTAAAATGGGCAGCATCAGATCAGCTGCCCGTTATACATCTCTCCTGATTTTTATCTACCCGACAATGTGGAAAATTGCCCAGGTATGTCCTGTCCACAAAAAGCAGGACAAATCCAATCCGGCCAATTACCGCCCCATCAGTCTACTCTCAATCATCAGCAAAGTGATGGAAGGTGTCGTCGACAGTGCTATCAAGCGGCACTTACTCACCAATAACCTGCTCACCGATGCTCAGTTTGGGTTCCGCCAGGACCACTCGGCTCCAGACCTCATTACAGCCTTGGTCCAAACATGGACAAAAGAGCTGAATTCCAGAGGTGAGGTGAGAGTGACTGCCCTTGACATCAAGGCAGCATTTGACCGAGTGTGGCACCAAGGAGCCATAGTAAAATTGAAGTCAATGGGAATCAGGGGGAAAACTCTCCAGTGGCTGGAGTCATACCTGGCACAAAGGAAGATGGGAGTGGTTGTTGGAGGCCAATCATCTCAGCCCCAGGACATTGCTGCAGGCATTCCTCAGGGCAGTATCCTAGGCCCAACCATCTTCAGCTGCTTCATCAATGACCTTCCCTCCATCATAAGGTCAGAAATGGGGATATTCGCTGATGACTGCACAGTGTTATAGAGTCATAGAAGTTTACAACATGGAAACAGGCCCTTCGGCCCAACATGTCCATGTCGCCCAGTTTATACCACTAAGCTAGTCCCAATTGCCTGCACTTGGCCCATATCCCTCTATACCCATCTTACCCATGTAACTGTCCAAATGCTTTTTAAAAGACAAAATTGTACCCGCCTCTACTACTGCCTCTGGCAGCTCGTTCCAGACACTCACCACCCTTTGAGTGAAAAAATTGCCTCTCTGGACCCTTTTGTATCTCTCCCCTCTCACCTTAAATCTACGTCCCCTCATTATAGACTCCCCTACCTTTGGGAAAAGATTTTGACTATCTACCTTATCTATGCCCCTCATTATTTTATAGACTTCTATAAGATCACCCCTTAACCTCCTACTCTCCAGGGAAAAAAGTCCCCGTCTATCTAACCTCTCCCTATAAGTCAAACCATCAAGTCCCGGTAGCATTCTAGTAAATCTTTTCTGCACTCTTTCTAGTTTAATAATATCCTTTCTATAGTAGGGTGACCAGAACTGTACACAGTATTCCAAGTGTGGCCTTACTAATGTCTTGTACAACTTCAACAAGACATCCCAACTCCTGTATTCAATGTTCTGACCAATGAAACCAAGCATGCTGAATGCCTTCTTCACCACCCTATCCACCTGTGACTCCACTTTCAAGGAGCTATGAACCTGTACTCCTAGATCTCTTTGTTCTATAACTCTCCCCAACGCCCTACCATTAACGGAGTAAGTCCTGGCCCGATTCGATCTACCAAAATGCATCACCTCACATTTATCTAAATTAAACTCCATCTGCCATTCATCGGCCCACTGGCCCAATTTATCAAGATCCCGTTGCAATCCTAGATAACCTTCTTCACTGTCCACAATGCCACCAATCTTGGTGTCATCTGCAAACTTACTAACCATGCCTCCTAAATTCTCATCCAAATCATTAATATAAATAACAAATAACAGCGGACCCAGCACCGATCCCTGAGGCACACCGCTGGTCACAGGCCTCCAGTCTGAAAAACAACCCTCTACAACCACCCTCTGTCTTCTGTCGTCAAGCCAATTTTGTATCCAATTGGCTACCTCACCTTGGATCCCGTGAGATTTAACCTTATGTAACAACCTACCATGCGGTACCTTGTCAAAGGCTTTGCTAAAGTCCATGTAGACCACGTCTACTGCACAGCCCTCATCTATCTTCTTGGTTACCCCTTCAAAAAACTCAATCAAATTCGTGAGACATGATTTTCCTCTCACAAAACCATGCTGACTGTTCCTAATCAGTCCCTGCCTCTCCAAATGCCTGTAGATCCTGTCTCTCAGAATACCCTCGAACAACTTACCCACTACAGATGTCAGGCTCACCGGTCTGTAGTTCCCAGGCTTTTCCCTGCTGCCCTTCTTAAACAAAGGCACAACATTTGCTACCCTCCAATCTTCAGGCACCTCCCCTGTAGCTGTCGATGATTCAAATATCTCGACTAGGGGACCCGCAATTTCCTCCCTAACCTCCCATAACGTCCTGGGATACATTTCATCAGGTCCCGGAGATTTATCTACCTTGATGTGCGTTAAGACTTCCAGCACCTCCCTCTCTGTAATATGTACACTCCTCAAGACATCACTATTTATTTCCCCAAGTTCCCTAACATCCATGCCTTTGTCAACCGTAACTACTGATGTTCAGTTCCATTCGCAACCCCTCAAATAATGAAGCAGTCCGAGCCCGCATGCAGCAAGACCTGGACAACATCCAGGCTTGGGCTCATAAGTGGCAAGTAACATTCGCGCCAGACAAGTGCCAGGCAATGACCATCTCCAACAAGAGAGAATCTAACCACCTCCCCTTGACATTCAACGGCATTACCATCACCGAATCCCCCACCATCAACATCCTGGGGGTCACCATTGACCAGAAACTTAACTGGACCAGCCATATAAATACTGTGTCTACGAGAGATGGTCAGAGGCTGGGTATTCTGCAGCAAGTGACTCACCTCCTGACTTCCCAAAGCCTTTCCACCATCTACAAGGCACAAGTCAAGAGTGTGATGGAATACTCTCCACTTGCTTGGATGAGTGCAGCTCCAACAACACTCAAGAAGCTCAACACCATCCAAGATAAAGCAGCCCGCTTGATTGTCACCCCATCCACCACCCTAAACATTTACTCCCTTCACCACCGGCGCACTGTGGCTGCAGTGTGTACCATCCACAGGATGCACTGCAGCAACTCGCCAAGGCTTCTTCGACAGCACCTCCCAAACCCGCGACCTCTACCACCTAGAAGGACAAGAGCAGCAGGCACATGGGAACACCACCTGCACGTTCCCCTCCAAGTCACACACCATCCCGACTTGGAAATATATCGCCGTTCCTTCATTGTCGCTGGGTCAAAATCCTGGAACTCCCTTCCTAACAGCACTGTGGGAGAACCGTCACCATACGGACTGCAGCGGTTCAAGAAGGCGGCTCACCACCACCTTCTCGAGGGCAATTAGGGATGGGCAATAAATGCTGGCCTCACCAGCGACACCCACATCCCGTGAACGAATTAAAAAAAAAAAATTTCCATTGAAGTCAATAGGGAGAGATGTATAACGGGCAGCTGATCAGATATCGCCCGTTTTACACCATGGCCCAAAGTCAAAATTACCCCCTGTGTGCAACACCACAGAAAACCAACCATTACTCATTAATATTCCTATTTTTCATGCAACTAATTCTCCTTTGAGTGTATTTATAGACCATACTTCAACAACAGTTTATGGTCGAGAAGTTCACTCTAAGACTTCGATGAGATCACCCCTTCACCTTTGCACCAATTGGTATTCCAGCGTACTGCAATAAGCTTCCAGTTTGTGCTCAGTGCCTGTATTTCCCCTCTCTTTCAAAGTGCCCCAGGACTTCTCACTACAGTATGGGCACTGTATATGTGTACGTTGTGATTGCAATAAAAAAGACCAGAAGTGTTTTCGGGATCATAGTCACACGTGCACAAATTATCATGCACACACAGTTTCAATTTGAGTAATTGTGTTTTAAAATGGGATGCATCAACTTGGAGGCAAAACTGTACACAAGAAAGCAAGTAGTAAGTAAAATCACCAACAGGCCTTAAAATGTTGAAAAGTCCCTCAAATATTACAAGCGGTCCAAACATTTATTCAACCCAGCACTAACTCAGAACTGTAGCCCCAAGTTTTGCTCACTCGTAATATTAACACTCTTTTAACAGGAACTTAATGAAATGTGGGAGGTCCAGGGGTGAGGACTACATTTGGAAAATTACATTACCAAGATCAGTGACTGATACTTACAACCTAAATGAAATATTGCCACATTGATCGCAGAGATCCAGGAAACCTTAAAGGCAAGTACATCAAAGTACTCCTGAATGTCAAGGAAAAAGATTCCAAATGATTTCACAAAGGACATCGCCAAACCAGTTGTAACGAAGCATGAGGCCAATATAACCCATCCGTAGCCACCGTCTGTGTATTTCGGAGTGGAGAGGCTGTTGTTGGGGTCCTCAGTAGCAGAGTCAGCAGCTCGGAGTTCCTTTGACATTGCAATTTCCTTTGAATCTAATAAATAAAAACATGTGAACAGCAATCATTCAGTTCTGTTGAAGTGGTTTTGATGGAGTGTCAACCCAAAACATCTTTCTCTGTTAGATGCTGGCTGACCTGTTGTTCATGTCTAGCATTTTCTGTGCGTGTTTTTTTCTGATTTTCAGCATTCACTGTTTTTGTTTTTATTTTAATTATGTAATACTGGCCCTGAATTTTCTTGATGTCAGCTGCAGCGGAAAGTTACACCATCCACCTGAGGGATTTACACAGAAGTTTCCTGGGGTAGGTTAATTTAAATATTTTTGCCGCAGCTCTGGTGTAACTTGAGTGTAGAAACTATGTAAGTTGCTGATGAGCCATACTCAGCCTGCAGGGAGATGGCACTCCCAGCTTCCTCACACGCAGGACTGATCAACAGTGCAGAAAGAAGTGAAAACATTTCACAGGGCAGGCAAGGGTAGCATGTCATTACAGTCTCTCTTTCTTTCCTCCCTGCCCACTCTGGGCAACCACAACACTCTTCACCCTCTTCACACCACACATGGCAGACTGGTCAGAAAAGTAAAAGCCCATGGGATCCAAGGGAAAGTGGCAAGTAAGATCCAAAATTGGCTCAGTGGCAGGAAGCAAAGGGTAATGGTCGATGGGTGTTTTTGTGACTGGAAGGCTGTTTGCAGTGGGGTTCTGCTGGGCTCAGTACTAGGTCCCTTGCTTTTTGTGGTATATATCAATGATTTAGACTTAAACGTAGGGGGCATGATTAAGAAGTTTGCAGAGGATACAAAAGTTAGCCGTGTGGTTGATAGCGAGGAAGAAAGCTGTAGACTGCAGGAAGATATCAATGGACTGGTCAGGTGGGCAGAAAAGTGGCAAATGGAATTCAATCCGGAGAAATGTGAGGTAATGCATTTGGGGAGGACAAACAAGGCAAGGGAGTACACAATAAATGGGAGGATACTGAGAAGTATAAAGGAACAGAGGGACCTTGGAGTGCATGTTCACAGATCCCTGATGGTAGCAAGACAGGAAGGATGTAATTGCACTAGAGAGGGTACAGAGGAGATTTACGAGGATGTTGCAAGGACTGGAGAATTTTAGCTATGAGGAAAGATTGGATAGACTGAGGTTGTTTTCTTTGGAACAGGAGGCTGAGGGGAGATTTAATTGAGGTGTATAAAATTATGAGGGGCCTAGATAGAGTGGAGAGGAAGGACCTAATTCCCTTAGCAGAGAGGTCCATAACCAGGGGGCATAGATTTAAAGTGATAGATAGAAGGCTTAAAGGGGAGCTGAGGAGAAATGTTTTCACCCAGGGGGTGATGGGTGTCTGCAACTCACTGCCTGAAAGGGTGGTAGAGGCAGAAACCCACATCGCACTTAAAAAGTACTTGGATATGCATTGGAAGTGCTGTAACCTACAACGGTAGGGACCAAGAACTGGAAAGTGGGATTAGGCTGGATAGCTCTATTTTGGCCGGCACAGACACGATGGGCCAAATGGCCTCCTTCTATGCCATAAATTTCTAGGATTCTACAATTCTATGATACTAAGCCTTCAGACTACACCATGTAAGGGCACCCACAGTTCCCATAACACACACCAACTGCCTTGCACAACCCCAAAACCATGGGCTAGAAATTCGGCCTACTAGCACCTGTTGTTTCGGTGCTATGCGGCCTCCTGAAGTGCCAAAATGGCGTATTGGTTGCACGCACACGTTTCCAGCGTGATGTGCGCCGGACACCATCTTGGTATAGGTATTAGTGCATGCGCAAATACCGAACGTCGGAAGCATGTAAAGTAAGGAGAAAATGGATACAATCAGTGTGCAATGCTGATTTAAAGTGATAGACACCATTTTAGAACTTAATGCTCAACTCAATGTCTTAACCATGGCCATCTGAACGTATCTTAGAGTGCTCGGAGAACCCCCCTACCAGCGCTATTTGAAAGGACCATGCAGGATTACAGGTTAGTGGCTGGATTATTGCTTCTGGATACTGATACATTTGTAACAGTTTTTGGAGGAATCCTATGCTTGAATACTAGGACGAGGGGACACAGCCTAACATTTAGAGCCAGGATGTGCAGGAGTGAAGTTAGGAAACGCTGCTACACGCAAAGGGTGGGAGAAGTTTGGAACGCTCTTCTGCAAACAGCAACTGATGCTAGTTCAACTGTGAATTCTAAATCTGAGATTGATAGATTTCTGTGAACCAAGGATATTAAGGGATATGGGACTAAGGCAGGTATATGGAGTTAGATCACAGGTCCACCATGATCTCACTGAATGGCAGAACAGGCTCAAGGGGCTAAATGCCACTGCCACTTGCTGCTTCCTGTTATGCGCCACCTTCTCCTGCAAGAAAGCGGGACATGTGTCTGGGTGATGTGCCTGTCATGGTTTAATAGCTGCCAGTGTGTGTGGCCTGTGAGTTGTGGGTGAGCGTCTTGCAACAGTGGTAATGTGTAAGGGTGGGAGGAAGCATCTGATTGGAAGAGTTGAGTACTAATAGAAAGAGTTTGTTGGTATGTGGGTTAAGGGGGGTGTAGTGCGTGGAGCAGTGGATGCGGCTAGTGGTGCAGTTGGTAGGAGACACCACTTGACAGTTTACCTCACTCACCTTGACCACTCGTGTCAAAGCACTGAACTTCTTCCTGCACTGCATCCATGTTCGTGGTGCTGTGCACCTGGCATTGACTGCGTCTCCTGCTGCCTCCCACTGCCTCTTAAGGATATGTCTGGAGGGCCTCTTGCCCACCATCCCCCACCCCGCCTTACAGATATAGGATGTCCCTCCTTCTGTCCACCTCTTGCACCAAGGCCTTTAGTGCATCAGCAGAGAACCTTGATGCACGCACTCTCGCAGGCCTGGTACAAACTCAAATTGGCATATTGGTGAGGTCTGGTATGCAGATTGGAAAATGTGGGATTTAGTCATGTGCAACCTTTATTCGATGTTTTAACATAACTCAGCAGTTTGTAAACATAGGGACGGGAGCTGCATCTGTGTTTTATGTGTGCGATGCCTGATCTCCATTCAGACTCCATGCAGACAGCAGACCGTTATCTTCAGCAAATAACAGGTACCGGCTACCTTTAAGAAATTTTAAGAGACAGCCTGCCTTTAAGAGATTAGGGCTCGCCCTGCTGGTGGAAAGTGTGAATTGCATCGAATCTACATGTCAACGCTGATTTCCAATGCAGCTTGAAGGTAAGTCCACAGGCCCGACGAAAGTCTCGTCCTGCCTGCGCAGGAAGCATAGGTACGGGTTAACAGCGGATCGTGCTACCCGTGCCCGGTTTTTGGGGTTATCCAATTTAACCCCCACCTTCTTACACTCTAATATCCTCATACCTCCACATCTCTCACTTCACCTCTTATTAACAGCCTTGGGTGGAACAGGTGACTTTAGACCTATGGTTCGCAAAACTCTTCATTGCTGGGGTTTTCCTCACTTTATGTCTGGGTCTATTGTAGACTAACTGATAGAAATTGATTGCTACAATTAGTCAACAACTCCATTATCTTTGCATCATGCAACAAAGGCAAAGATGTTGAAATATTTTTAAATTTTTGTTTGTACCAGCCTCTGCTATTTGGAGAACTGCGGGGGGGGGGGAGGTGGGGGAGGTATTTAACTCCTTGTAGGGCCTAGTCTTAGTGGAGGTGGTGTGGAATGCAGCCTTCTAGCAATGAGGCATGCGGTAGTCAACCAAAGGCAGCTCTTAGGGAGATTCCTTAGCATGGGTTGGAACCACGTTATACTCCAACAGCTTTATCAATACATACAAAAAGGTTTAGATTTGGTCTTGCATAACCTCGAACTTCACACATCTGGGGAGTAAAATTGACCTCCGGTGGGGGCACAAAACGGGCCATAGGGGATCGGCCGCCCTGCCCCACTTTCCTTATCAACTTTGTTGCCAATTTTGTGCCCTTGGCGAAGGTGAAAATCATCTCCCTAAACTCCAAATTAATATGAATTTTCATCCCTCCTATGCATACACGGTCCTTCACTTTGTGATTTACATATTTATACATTCATTCTGTGAAAAATGCAACAAAAGTATACAAAAATCACATAAGGCTCGAGATTACTGTTGCTGATAACAGTGGACAAATGTTTAAAGCATTTGTGTGACATTCTTCTATTTATTATTCTACTCATTCTTAAGGTACTACTATTTCTTAAAAGTAGTAGGCAGAGGTATGTCTTAGAAATGTGTTGAGCACTTGTCTGCTATTATCTGCAATGGTAATCCTTAACCTATAAACTGTTATGAAATAATGTACCGAGCGGATAAATCACATACTGGCAGCACAAAAATTATTTCTACTTTTAGTGCTCAATCAATAAAAAAAGTTACCTTCCATTCCCCCGTTGCCTCTTGTGGAATAAACTGTTCATACAGAGAGATGAGGATAACACCAGGTGAGGAAAGGAGATAGTTCTCCCAAGTCAAACCTTACGATTCATATTTGCAAAACAACCATTGCATCAACAACAGCTTTATTAAGCCTTACCCACTAAAACCAACCACAATCTTTCCCAAACGCACCCGGCAGTAAGTCTACAGTGCACTTAACTTTAAATAGCCACTGCACTGTTTATCTGCTATGCCACCTTACCAGCTGTTACTGTCACTCAAGTTGAAGGCTTTGATAGATATTAAGTCCCTGTTTATCAAATAACTGTTTCTGGTTCGAAGCAGAATTCCTATTTTGAAAGAAAGACGTGCATTTTTATAGCACCTTTCACAACCTCAGGACAACCAAAAGTGCTTTACAGCCAATTAAGTATTTTCTGAAGTGTAGTCACTGTTGTAATGTAGGAAACATGGCAGCCAATTTGTGCACAGAAAGGTCCCACAGACAGCAATGTGATAAATCACCATATAATCTGTTTTAGTGATGTTGGTTAAGGGATAAATATTGGCCAGGACACCAGGGAGAACTTCCCTACTCTTCTTCGAATAGTGCCATGGGATCTTTTACTTCCACCTGAGAGTATCATCCATCGGTTTAACGTCTCATCTGAAAGACAGCAACTCCGACAGTGCAGCACTCTCTCAGTACTGCACTGGAGTGTCAGCCTAGGTTATGTGCTCAAGTCTCTGCAGTGCAGCATGAACCCACAACCTTCTGACTCAAGGGTAAGAGTGCTACCAACTGAGCCACAGCTGACACCAGTTTTGTCAGTATCTCTAGGCAAAACTAAAGAGAAATCACTAAAAATTACCTCCAGAAGCTCGTTGTGTTAATCAGATCCTTCGTATACAGGAAGAGGCTCTGTTCCAAGTCTCTGCTTTATCTGACGGATCAGTTCTGTTTGGTTTTGACCAAATGTTCGATTCATAAACCCAATGTTCTACTCATAAACTGCATTCAGAAGAAAACAAGTTTAGCTCTTAAGTTGGTAAGAGGGTCATAGAAAATGGGAGGCATTGGAAATGGGTGGAGCTATTCTCAAAACTCACAATACACTATAAGTAAATACAGCACTTTCAATTTTATCAACCAGAACAAATCGTAAGAAAGATATGCCATGCCACATGACAGATAACAACTTACGGTACTTACTACACTGAATTCTGACAAAAGGTAATCGACCTGAAACATTAACTCTGTCTCTTTCTCTACAGATGCTGCCTGGCTTGCTGAGTATTTCCAGCATTTTCTGTTTTTATTTCAGATTGCCAGCATCCGCACTATTTTGCTATACGTTACTGATTTCATTGAAAGAGAACCTCTATCTAATCCTGAGATTAAAGCCCCTAGAGCTGATTCATTTGTGTTATCTTATCTACCTAAAGCCAGTTTCAAAGTTAATAGTTTCCAGTTGCTGAGTGCACCATCAACTGTTAGCAGCTTGTCATGATTAGGTGGGAATGTCAAACTGCTGGCTAAAATTAGATACCAATTAGGAGCCTACTGCAAATGGTGGCCTACTGCAGAGGCAGTGCACGCCAACAAAACAGGTGGGTTCAACACACGCCTCAATAGCACCATTGTTTCTCACAAGCTGCAGAAATGTAAGGTGGCTAAAAACCGTAGCTTAAGTAGGCTCAGGTGCTCCCACCCACCTCTTTACAAGCCAGTGAAGTAGCATCACCATTGTTTGCCTATCACGGTTAATGAGAATGGCTTTTTTTTTATTCGTTCACGGGATTTGGGCGTCGCTGGCAAGGCCGGCATTTATTGCCCATCCCTAATTGCCCTCGAGAAGGTGGTGGTGAGCCGCCTTCTTGAACCGCTGCAGTCCGTGTGGTGACGGTTCTCCCACAGTGCTGTTAGGAAGGGAGTTCCAGGATTTTGACCCAGCGACAATGAAGGAACGGCGATATATTTCCAAGTCGGGATGGTGTGTGACTTGGAGGGGAACGTGCAGGTGGTGTTGTTCCCATGCGCCTGCTGCCCTTGTCCTTCTAGGTGGTAGAGGTCGCGGGTTTGGGAGGTGCTGTCGAAGAAGCCTTGGCGAGTTGCTGCAGTGCATCCTGTGGCTGTCAGCACTAGATAAGATGTGGAGATGCCGGTGATGGATTGGGGTTGACAATTGTAAACAATTTTACAACACCAAGTTATAGTCCAACGATTTTTATTTGAAATCTACAAGCTTTCGGAGGCTTCCTCCTTCCTCAGGTAATTGGAGCTCCTGACAATTGTTGCCTGCTGCTTTAAAACCGCTGTACATTCCTAAACTTGTGCTTACACAGTTACATTCGGCAGGATTTTAACTGGGAAAAACGGGTGGGTTGGGGGCAGGGGGGGCATTGAAAATTGCAACAATTTCAGACCCGTCCTCAACCCGCCCATTTCCGGTTTTCACTGGGGCAGGACGAGGGAAGGGCAACCAATCCGCTCTCAGGAGGCGGGTTGGTCACTAAAACCTTTCAAGGAGCCTGGGGGCCTCCATGTTGAAAGGTTTTGCGATTTCAATCTCTGGGGGCCAGGATTCCCGGGTCTTCTCCTTCACACCGTGGGAGAGGAAGAGCGAAGGCCCGAAACTGCAGGAAAGTGCCTTTCTGGCACAGCTTGTGGGCCCGGAGGAGCAGGAGTGTTTCCCCCAGGCCCAACAAGCCGACCTGCAACGACCTCCCCTACGATTGCTGACACCCCCCCAAAGATCGCCAACCTCTCCAACGATCGTGGCCCCCCCCCGACGGGATCACAGCCCCCCCCAAACGATCATGACCACTGCGATGACCCCCGTTTCCAACCTCCCCCTCCCCCCACCCCTCGGTGGCTGAATCCTCGATCACTAAAACCTTTCAAGGATGCTGCAGGCCTCCATTTTGAAAGGTTTTGCGATTTCAACCTCTGAGGGCTGGGATTCTCGGGCCTTCTCATTCACACCATATGAGAGGAGGCGAGAAGGCCTGAAACTGCAGGTAAGATCCTTTCTGGCACTGCTTGTGGGCCCGGAGGAGCAGGCGTGTTTACCCCAGGCCCAACAAGTCTACCTGCAGCGACCCCCACTACGATCGCCGATGCCCCCTCCCAACAATCACAAACCGCACCCCCCCGAACGAACACGACCCCCTGAACGATCATGACCACCCCCCAACGATCATGCGACCCCCACCCCAACGATCACGACCCACCCCCAAAGGATCGTGACCCCCGATCCTGACCACCCCCCCCCCCCAGTCCCCCGGTGACTGACCCCCTGATGGCTGACACCCCCCCCTGATGATTGACCCCTCCCCCCCCGATGGCTAACTCCCCCCATGCCCAACATACTCCCTTCCCACCGCCCATTCCCCCCCACAACATCCATACAATCCAAGACTTACCTGTTCACTTACCTCTTCTTGGCTCTTCTCCCGTCCGACTGAGACCAGACTGTCAATCAGGCTGGCCTGTCAGACAGGAAACCGACAAAAAAAAATAAAAGACGTCCTTACATCAAAATTGTACGGACGTTCGGGAAACCCGTACTTCCGGGTTTTCCGTCCGCGATTCGACCCACCCGTTCCCTTCCCGGCACCGGGCTAAAATTATGCCAATTGAGTCTACAGCACAGAAACAGGCCATTTGGCTCCAGTGGTCTATGCTGGTGTTTATGCTCCACCAAGAGCCTCCTCCCTCCCTACTTCATCTAACCCTATCAGGATACCCTTCTATTCCTTTCTCCTTCCTGTGATGTGGAGATGGCGGTGATGGACTGGGGTTGACAATTGTAAACAATTTTACAACACCAAGTTATAGTCCAACAATTTTATTTTAAAATCCACAAGCTTTCGGAGACTTCCTCCTTCCTCAGGTGAATGTGGAACTTCTCCTTCCTGTGCTTATCTAGCTTCCCCGTAAATCCATCTATGCTATTTGTCTCAACTACTCCTTGTGGTGGCGCATTCCACATTCTTACCACTCTTTGGGTAAAGAAATTTCTCCTGAATTCCTGATTGGATTTATTAGTCACCCCTTAGACTTCTCTTTTCTAGAGGAAAGTGCCCCAGCCTGTTTAGTCTTTCCTGATAAGTATTTCCTCTCATTCCTGGTATTATCCTTGTGAATCTTTTTTGCACCTTCTCCAATGCCTCTATATCCTTTCAACAAGACCGAGTGTGGCACCAAGGAGCCCTAGTAAAATTGAAGTCAATGGGAATCAGGGGGAAAACTCTCCAGTGGCTGGAATCATACCTAGCACAAAGGAAGATGGTCGTGGTTGTTGGAGGCCAATCATCTCAGCCTCAGGACATTTGTGCAGGAGTTCCTCAGGACAGTGTCCTAGGCCCAACCATCTTCAGCTGCTTCATCAATGACCTTCCCTCCATCATGAGGTCAGAAATGGGGATGTTCGCTGATGATTGCACAGTTCCATTCGCAACCCCTCAGATAATGAAGCAGTCCAAACCCGTGTGCAGCAAGACCTGGACAACATCCAGGCTTGGGCTCATAGTGGCAAGTAACATCAACATCCTGGGGGTCACCACTGACCAGAAACTTAACTGGACCAGCCATATAAATACTGTGGCTACAAGAGCAGGTCAGAGGCTGGGTATTCTGCGGCGAGTGACTCACCTCCTGACTCCCCAAAGCCTTTCCACCATCTACAAGGCACAAGTCAGGAGTGTGATGGAATACTCTCCACTTGCCTGGATGAGTGCAGCTCCAACAACACTCAAGTAGCTCGACACCATCCAGGACAAAGCAGCCCACTTGATTGGCACCCCATCCACCACCTTAAACATTCACTCCCTTCACCACCAGTGCACCGTGACTGCAGTGTGTACCATCCACAGGATGCACTGCAGCAATTCGCCAAGACTTCTTCGACAGCACCTCCCAAACCTGCGACCTTTACCACCTAGAAGGACAAGAGCAGCAGGCACATGGGAACAACACCACCTGCACGTTCCCCTCCAAGTCACACACCATCCCGACTTGGAAATATGTCGCCGTTCCTTCATCGTCGCTGGGTCAAAATCCTGGAACTCCCTTCCTAACAGCACTGTGGGAGAACCTTCACCACACGGACTGCGGCGGTTCAAGAAGGTGGCTCACCACCACTTTCTCAAAGGCAATTAGGGATGGGCAATAAAGGCTGGCCTTGCCAGCGTCGCCCACATCCCATGAACGAATAAAAAAAGACCAGAACTGTGCACAGCACTCCAAGGGTGGTCTAACCAAGGGTCTATATAAGTTTAACATAACCTCTCTGCTTTTCAATTCTGTCCCTCTAGAAATGAACCCCAGTGCTTGGTTTGCCTTTTTTATGGCCTCATTAACCTGCATCACCACTTTTAGTGGTTGTTTTTGAAGTCAATTTGTTTGCTCTACAATATACATAGGACAGTTTCCATTGCAGTTGGATGTGAAACTGCTTCAGGAAGTAGATCTGTAACATTAAATGTTATATTTTTCTCTTTTAGCCGACTACAGATTAATAATGTGTATCTTGCAGAATTTAATGGGGTAGTTTTAAAGTGGAGGCTGCACACCATTTTGTTTGCATGGTTTCCCCGATTTGCAAATTCACTGGAATTAGTGGGCAGTGAACAAGCTAATGATGACTCACCTGTAATTAAGCTGTTAACGCATTTGTTAAGTATGTAAGTTACCATTTAATTGGCCACCAAGCACACAAATACTTGAAAGACTGGTTGAGTGGAGAACCTGTAGAGTGAGGTTCACTGACCCAGAGCTGCGTGTCCTTAAAGTTATTTTACCTTGTTGCGTTTTAGCAGTGGGGAGAAGGAAGCTGTACCATGAGCATCTCGAGCAATCAGCACAACATTGGGCAGCTTGAAATCTGCAAAAAGTTACATGATCTGAAAAAAACAAATCACGATAAGGCAAAAAAAATTAACGTGGGCGTGAAGAACATATTTGGCAAATAAAGTTTTAAGTGACAGTCGCCCCGAAATTCCTCAGCCATCATTATGTGGACAGAGGTGAGGAATCTGGGGCGGGACCTGGTTATATTGGGTCTCCATTTCTTTATTTTGGTGAAATTCCGCCAGAAGTCAGGGTGGGTTCATCTTGAAACAGAAGAGGAAACCTTGGCAAGTTCAGGCACCTCATAGGAGGCAACAAGGCCTTCCACCATGACCAGGAAGCATGCTTCAGACCATTTGCTATAAGAACATAAGAAATAGGAGCAGGAGTAGACCAAACGGCCCCTCGAGCCTGCTCCGCCGTTCAATCAGATCATGGCTGATCTTCGACCTCAACTCCACCTTCCAGCCCAATCCCCATAGAGTCCAAAAATCTATCAATCTCAGTCTTGAACATACTCAATGACTGAGCATCCACAGCCCCCAGGGGTAGAGAATTCCAAAGATTCACAACCCTGTGAGTGAAGCAATTTATCCTCATCTCAGTCCTAAATGGTCGTCCCCTTATCCTGAGACTATGCCCCTTAGTCCTAGACTCTCAGCATCTACCCTGTCTAGCCCTCTCAGAATCATATGTTTCAATGAGTTCACCTCTCAATCTTCTAAACTGCAGAGAGAATAGGCCCAATCTACTTAATCTCTCCTCATAGGACAACCCTCTTATCCCAGGAATCAATCTAGTGAACCTTCACTGCATCGCTTCCAAGGCAAGTATATCCTTCCTTAACACAGTACTCCAGGTGTGGTCTCACTAAAGCCCTGTACAATTGCAGCAAGACTTCCTTATTCGTGTTCTCCAACCCCCTTGGAATAAAGGCTAACATAACATTTGCCTTCCTAATTGCTTGCTGTACCTGCATGTTAACTTTCTGTGTTTCGTGTACAAGGACATCCAAATCCCTCTGAACACCAACATTTAATAGTTTCTCACCATTTCAAAAATATTCTGCTTTTCTATTCTTCCTACCAAAGTGAATAACCTCCCATTTCCCCACATTATACTCCATCTGCCAACTTCTTGCCTACTCACTTAACCAGTCTATATCTCTTTGCAGACTCTTTGTGTCCTCCTCACAGCTTACTTTCCCACCTAGCTTTGTATCATCAGCAAACTTGGATACATTACACTCAGTCCCTTCATCCAAGTCATTAATATAGATTGTAAATAGCTGAGGCCCAAGCACCGATCCTTACGGCGCCCCACTAGTTAAGGCCTGCCAACCTGAAAATGACCCGTTTATTCCTACTCTCTGTTTTCTGTCCATTAACCAATCCTCTATCCATGCTAATATATTACCCCCATCCTTTTGTGTGGCACCTTATCGAAAGCCTTTGGAAAATCCAAATACACTACATCCACTGGTTCCCCTTTATCCACCCTGCTAGTTACATCCTCAAAAAACTCTAATAGGTTTGTCAAACACGATTTCCCTTTCACAAAGCCATGTTGGCTCTGCTAAATCATATTGTGATTTTCTAAGTGCTCTGTTACTACATCCTTAATAACAGTTTCCAGCATTTTCCCGACTACTGATGTCAGGCTAACTGGCCTGTAGTTCCCTGTTTTCTCTCTCCTTCCTTTCTTGAATAGCGGTGTTACATTTACTACCTTCCAATCCAGTGGGACCGTTCTAGAATTAGGGAAATCTGGAAGATCATAACCAATGCATCCACTATCTCTGTAGCCACCTCTTTTAGAACCCTATGATATAGGCCATCAGGTCCAGGGGATTTGTCAGCTTTTAGTCCCATTAATTTCTCCAGTACTTTTTCTTTGCTAATATTAATTACTTTAAGTACCTCACTTTCATCAGACCCTTAGTTTCCCACTATTTCTGGTATGTTTTTTGTGTCTTCTACTGTGAAGACAGATACAAAATAATTGTGTTACGTCTCTGCCATTTCTTTATTCCCTATTATAATTTCTCCAGTCTCAGCCTCTAAGGGACCCATGTTTACTTTTGCTACTCTTCCTTATATACTTGTAGAAGCTCTTACAATCTGTTTTTATATTTCTTGCTAGTTTACTCTCATATTCTATTTTCTCCCTCTTTATCAATTTTTTGGTCATCCTTTGCAGGTTTCTAAAACTTTCCCAATCATCAGGCTTACAACTCTTCTTGGCAACGTTATAAGCCTCTTCCTTTAATCTAATACTATCCTTAACTTCTTTAGTTAGTCACAGATAGATCACTTTTCCCGTGGAGTTTTTATTCCTCAATGGAATGTATATTCATTTAGAATTATGAAATATTTCCTTAAATGTTCATCATTGCTTATCTATCGTCATATCATTTAATCCTATTTCCCAATCAACCTTAGCCAACTCGCCCCTCATACCTACGTAATTGGCTAAGTTTAAGTCTAAAACTTTAGTTTCAGACTTAAATACGTCATTCTCAAACTAAATATGCAATTCTATCATATCATGATCACTCTTCCCCAGAGGATTCCTTGCGATGAGATTGTTAATTAACCCTGTCTCATTACACAAGACAAGATCTAAAATAGCCTGTTCCCTGGTTGGTTCCACTATTATTGCATTACCTTTCTTACAATTTCTTGATTAATACTCTGCCCAAAAGTATAAATACTGTTAGGGGGCCTATAAACTACTCCCACCTGTGTTTTCTGCCCCTTGTTATTTCTTATCCCCACCCATAATGATTCTACTTCCTGATCTTCAGAGCCAAGATCCTTTCTCACTATTGTCTATATGTCATCCTTTATTATCAGGACAATGTACTGAAGGGCATAGCACCATTATGGACACTTGCCAGAGCAGGAGGCAAGGGAGAAATGATGCTCACCAGCTGCTCCTGTTATGCCGACCGTCCTCACCCAACAAACAAATGTTAAGGTGCCTATCAACCCCTTTCCAGTAAATCAGGCCATTAGGCTGCCTGTTCTTCTGAGGCCCAAGTGGGCACCATTTCCACTGGCCAGGAGGCCAGTATGCCTCCTTTACTGGGTGTACCACTGACCAGCGGGACCTGGGCCAGGGGAAACTCCCAATCTGGAAGTCTCTCTCGTCCCCCACCCCGCTCCCGCCCAGCCACGCTGCCTCTGACACAGGGGATTATGTTTAGTGTGGATTGAAATTCCGTTCCAATCGATGTCCTGCACGATACTCTCAGTACAGTCGGGACCTGGTGTATCTGGGCTTGGGCTGAATTCGCAGGCCGACCACCTCACTCCTGGTCCAAATTACAGCAGGAGTGCGCTGGAATACCTGGGCTCAGTCCCAAATGAAATTGTTTTATGTCTGAGGTTTCCCTTCAGTTTCCCTTCAATTTTAAATAGAATATAAGTAGACCGAACAATGGCAGATACATACCTACTTTAACAACAATTCTGAAGTAAGGATGATCTACATTGGTCCCCGGTCTGGCAACGCCTCGATTTTAAAATTCTCATCCTTGTGTTCAAATCCCTCCAAAACCTCGCCACTCCCTATCTCTGTAACCTCCTCCAGCCCTGTTTCCCTCCGAGATCTCTGCGCTCCTCCTCTTGCACATCTCCAATTTTCATCGCACCACCATTGGCGGCCGTGCCTTCAGCTGCCTCGGCCCTAAGCTCTGGAATTCCCTCCCTAAACCTCTCTGTCTCTTTCCTCCTTTAAGACACTCCTTAAAACCTATCGCTTTGACCAAACTTTTGGTCACCTGTCCTAATACCTCTATGTGGCTCAGTGTAAATTTTGTTTGCTAATGCTCCTGTGAAGCGCCCTGGGACATTTTTACGAGGTTAAAGGCGCGATATAAATGCAGAGTTGTTGTTGTTGTTGTTGTTGTGAGTCTCAGTGGACTCAACATTAAATATGTCAACCAATGCAGAGCAGCAATCAACAGAGCTTGAGCAAAGAGGTTGGGAAAAAGAAAGTGAACCTGTAACAGAGTGAAGCATTAACAGAGTGAGGACTTTCAACTGGGAATTTGGTAAGTGTGGGAATTAGGTGGAGAGGACAAAGGAGGTGCTAAGTGATTTAAACCAAAGAATTATATAGACTAAGACTGAGTGGAGTATAAAGGGAACCACACGAGGAATGAAAAATCAAGAAAAAGTAAAAAAAAGTGACGTCACAAGACAAGGAGGAACGCCGAGGGTAAGTCAGTGAGTATTTTGCTCATTAGTTAGTGTCTTTAGTGGTTATTGTGGTTATAGGGGATAAAAGGAGTGGGAGCGGAAACCCAAGAGCAGAGCGGGGATATAAAGGAGAGGGACCAGTGACCGAGAGCAGAGCGGGGATATAAAGGAGAGGGACCAGTGACCGAGAGCAGAGCGGGGATATAAAGGAGAGGGACAAGTGACCGAGAGCAGAGCGGGGATATAAAGGAGAGGGACCAGTGAACAAGAGCAGAGCGGGGTTATAAAGGAGAGGGACAAGTGACTGAGAGCAGAGCGGGGATATAAAGGAGAGGGACAAGTGAACAAGAGCAGAGCGGGGATATAAAGGAGAGGGACCAATGACCGAGAGCAGAGTGGGGATATAAAGGAGAGGGACAAGTGACCGAGAGCAGAGTGGGGATACAAAGGAGAGGGACCAGTGACTGAGAGCAGAGCGGGGATAAAAGGAGAGGGACCAGTGACTGAGAGCAGAGCGGGGATATAAAGGAGAGGGACCAGTGACCGAGAGCAGGACGGGGTTATAAAGGAGAGGGACCAGTGACCAAGAGCAGAGCGGGGAATATAAAGGAGAGGGACCAGTGACCGAGAGCAGGACGGGGTTATAAAGGAGAGGGACCAGTGACCGAGAGCAGAGCGGGGATATAAAGGAGAGGGACCAGTGACCAAGAGCAGGACGGGGTTATAAAGGAGAGGGACCAGTGACCGAGAGCAGAGCGAGGATATAAAGGAGTGGGACCAGTGACCGAGAGCAGAGCGGGGATATAAAGGAGAGGGACCAGTGACCGAGAGCAGGACGGGGTTATAAAGGAGAGGGACCAGTGACTGAGAGCAGGACGGGGTTATAAAGGAGAGGGACCAGTAACCGAGAGCAGGACGGAGTTATAAAGGAGAGGGACCAGTGACAAAGAGCAGAGCGGGGATATAAAGGAGGGGGACCAGTGACCGAGAGCAGAGCGGGGATATAAAGGAGAGGGACCAGTGACCGAGAGCAGGACGGGGTTATAAAGGAGAGGGACCAGTGACCGAGAGCAGAGCGAGGATATAAAGGAGAGGGACCAGTGACCGAGAGCAGGACGGGGTTATAAAGGAGAGGGACCAGTGACAAAGAGCAGAGCGGGGATTTAAAGGAGGGGGACCAGTGACCGAGAGCAGAGCGGGGATATAAAGGAGAGGGACCAGTGACTGAGAGCAGAGCGGGGATATAAAGGAGAGGGACCAGTGACTGAGAGCAGAGCGGGGTTATAAAGGAGAGGGACCAGTGACTGAGAGCAGAGCGGGGATATAAAGGAGAGGGACCAGTGACAAAGAGCAGAGCGGGGATATAAAGGAGGGGGACCAGTGACCGAGAGCAGAGCGGGGTTATAAAGGAGAGGGACCAGTGACTGAGAGCAGAGCGGGGATATAAAGGAGAGGGACCAGTGACTGAGAGCAGAGCGGGGTTATAAAGGAGAGGGACCAGTGACTGAGAGCAGAGCGGGGATATAAAGGAGAGGGACCAGTGACCGAGAGCAGAGCGGGGATATAAAGGAGAGGGACCAGTGACCGAGAGCAGAGCGGGGTTATAAAGGAGAGGGACCAGAGACCGAGAGCAGAGCGGGGATATAAAGGAGAGGGAGCAGTGACCGAGAGCAGAGCGGGGATATAAAGGAGAGGGACCAGTGACTGAGAGCAGAGCGGGGATATAAAGGAGAGGGACCAGTGACTGAGAGCAGAGCGGGGATATAAAGGAGAGGGACCAGTGACCAAGAGCACAGCGGAGATATAAAGGAGAGGGACCAGTGACCAAGAGCAGAGCGGGGTTATAAAGGAGAGGGACCAGTGACCGAGAGCAGGACGGGGTTATAAAGGAGAGGGACCAGTGACCGAGAGCAGAGCGGGGATATAAAGGAGAGGGACCAGTGACCAAGAGCACAGCGGAGATATAAAGGAGAGGGACCAGTGACCAAGAGCAGAGCGGGGTTATAAAGGAGAGGGACCAGTGACCGAGAGCAGAGCGGGGTTATAAAGGAGAGGGACCAGTGACCAAGAGCAGAGCGGAGATATAAAGGAGAGGGACCAGTGATCGAGAGCAGAGCGGGGTTATAAAGGAGAGGGACCAGTGAGCGAGAGCAGAGCGGGGATATAAAGGAGGGGGACCAGTGACTGAGAGCAGGACGGGGTTATAAAGGAGAGGGACCAGTGACTGAGAGCAGAGCGGGGATATAAAGGAGGGACCAGTGACCGAGAGCAGAGCGGGGATATAAAGGAGAGGGACCAGTGACCGAGAGCAGAGCGGGGATATAAAGGAGGGACCAGTGACCGAGAGCAGAGCGGGGATATAAAGGAGAGGGACCAGTGACCGAGAGCAGGACGGGGTTATAAAGGAGGGACCAGTGACCGAGAGCAGAGCGGGGATATAAAGGACGGACCAGTGACCGAGAGCAGAGCGGGGATATAAAGGAGAGGGACCAGTGACCGAGAGCAGGACGGGGATATAAAGGAGAGGGACCAGTGACCGAGAGCAGAGCGGGGATATAAAGGAGAGGGACCAGTGACCGAGAGCAGAGCGGGGATATAAAGGAGAGGGACCAGTGACCAAGAGCAGGACGGGGTTATAAAGGAGAGGGACCAGTGACCGAGAGCAGAGCGAGGATATAAAGGAGTGGGACCAGTGACCGAGAGCAGAGCGGGGATATAAAGGAGAGGGACCAGTGACCGAGAGCAGAGCGGGGATATAAAGGAGAGGGACCAGTGACCGAGAGCAGAGCGAGGATATAAAGGAGAGGGACCAGTGACCGAGAGCAGGACGGGGTTATAAAGGAGAGGGACCAGTGACAAAGAGCAGAGCGGGGATATAAAGGAGGGGGACCAGTGACCGAGAGCAGAGCGGGGATATAAAGGAGAGGGACCAGTGAGAAAGAGCAGAGCGGGGATCTCAAGGAGGGGGACCAGTGACCGAGAGCAGAGCGGGGTTATAAAGGAGAGGGACCAGTGACTGAGAGCAGAGCGGGGATATAAAAGAGAGGGACCAGTGACCGAGAGCAGAGCGGGGTTATAAAGGAGAGGGACCAGAGACCGAGAGCAGAGCGGGGATAAAAAGGAGAGGGACCAGTGACCGAGAGCAGAGCGGGGATATAAAGGAGAGGGACCAGTGACTGAGAGCAGAGCGGGGATATAAAGGAGAGGGACCAGTGACGGAGAGCAGAGCGGGAATATAAAGGAGAGGGACCAGTGACCGAGAGCAGAGCGGGGATATAAAGGAGAGGGACCAGTGACTGAGAGCAGAGCGGGGATATAAAGGAGAGGGACCAGTGACTGAGAGCAGAGTGGAGATATAAAGGAGAGGGACCAGTGACCGAGAGCAGGACGGGGTTATAAAGGAGAGGGACCAGTGACCGAGAGCAGAGCGGGGATATAAAGGAGAGGGACCAGTGACCAAGAGCACAGCGGAGATATAAAGGAGAGGGACCAGTGACCAAGAGCAGAGCGGGGTTATAAAGGAGAGGGACCAGTGACCGAGAGCAGTGCGGGGTTATAAAGGAGAGGGACCAGTGACCAAGAGCAGAGCGGAGATATAAAGGAGAGGGACCAGTGACCGAGAGCAGAGCGGGGTTATAAAGGAGAGGGACCAGTGAGCGAGAGCAGAGCGGGGATATAAAGGAGGGGGACCAGTGACTGAGAGCAGGACGGGGTTATAAAGGAGAGGGACCAGTGACTGAGAGCAGAGCGGGGATATAAAGGAGAGGGACCAGTGACTGAGAGCAGAGCGGGGATATAAAGGAGAGGGACCAGTGACCGAGAGCAGAGCGGGGATATAAAGGAGGGACCAGTGACCGAGAGCAGAGCGGGGATATAAAGGAGAGGGACCAGTGACCGAGAGCAGGACGGGGTTATAAAGGAGGGACCAGTGACCGAGAGCAGAGCGGGGATATAAAGGAGGGACCAGTGACCGAGAGCAGAGCGGGGATATAAAGGAGAGGGACCAGTGACCGAGAGCAGGACGGGGATATAAAGGAGAGGGACCAGTGACCGAGAGCAGAGCGGGGATATAAAGGAGAGGGACCAGTGACCGAGAGCAGAGCGGGGATATAAAGGAGAGGGACCAGTGACCAAGAGCAGGACGGGGTTATAAAGGAGAGGGACCAGTGACCGAGAGCAGAGCGAGGATATAAAGGAGTGGGACCAGTGACCGAGAGCAGAGCGGGGATATAAAGGAGAGGGACAAGTGACCGAGAGCAGAGCGAGGATATAAAGGAGAGGGACCAGTGACCGAGAGCAGGACGGGGTTATAAAGGAGAGGGACCAGTGACAAAGAGCAGAGCGGGGATATAAAGGAGGGGGACCAGTGACCGAGAGCAGAGCGGGGATATAAAGGAGAGGGACCAGTGACTGAGAGCAGAGCGGTGTTATAAAGGAGAGGGACCAGAGACCGAGAGCAGAGCGGGGATATAAAGGAGAGGGACCAGTGACCGAGAGCAGAGCGGGGATATAAAGGAGAGGGACCAGTGACTGAGAGCAGAGCGGGGATATAAAGGAGAGGGACCAGTGACTGAGAGCAGAGCGGGGATATAAAGGAGAGGGACCAGTGACCGAGAGCAGAGCTGGGATATAAAGGAGAGGGACCAGTGACTGAGAGCAGAGCGGGGATATAAAGGAGAGGGACCAGTGACCGAGAGCAGAGCGGGGATATAAAGGAGAGGGACCAGTGACCGAGAGCAGAGCGGGGTTATAAAGGAGAGGGACCAGTGACCGAGAGCAGAGCGGAGATATAAAGGAGAGGGACCAGTGACCGAGAGCAGAGCGGGGTTATAAAGGAGAGGGACCAGTGACCGAGAGCAGAGCGGGGATATAAAGGAGAGGGACCAGTGACTGAGAGCAGAGCGGTGTTATAAAGGAGAGGGACCAGAGACCGAGAGCAGAGCGGGGATATAAAGGAGAGGGACCAGTGACCGAGAGCAGAGCGGGGATATAAAGGAGAGGGACCAGTGACTGAGAGCAGAGCGGGGATATAAAGGAGAGGGACCAGTGACTGAGAGCAGAGCGGGGATATAAAGGAGAGGGACCAGTGACCGAGAGCAGAGCTGGGATATAAAGGAGAGGGACCAGTGACTGAGAGCAGAGCGGGGATATAAAGGAGAGGGACCAGTGACCGAGAGCAGAGCGGGGATATAAAGGAGAGGGACCAGTGACCGAGAGCAGAGCGGGGTTATAAAGGAGAGGGACCAGTGACCGAGAGCAGAGCGGAGATATAAAGGAGAGGGACCAGTGACCGAGAGCAGAGCGGGGTTATAAAGGAGAGGGACCAGTGACCGAGAGCAGAGCGGGGATATAAAGGAGAGGGACCAGTGACGGAGAGCAGAGCGGGGATATAAAGGAGAGGGACCAGTGACCGAGAGCAGAGCGGGGATATAAAGGAGAGGGACCAGTGACCAAGAGCAGAGCGGGGATATAAAGGAGAGGGACCAGTGACTGAGAGCAGAGTGGAGATATAAAGGAGAGGGACCAGTGACCGAGAGCAGGACGGGGTTATAAAGGAGAGGGACCAGTGACCGAGAGCAGAGCGGGGATATAAAGGAGAGGGACCAGTGACCAAGAGCACAGCGGAGATATAAAGGAGAGGGACCAGTGACCAAGAGCAGAGCGGGGTTATAAAGGAGAGGGACCAGTGACCGAGAGCAGAGCGGGGTTATAAAGGAGAGGGACCAGTGACCAAGAGCAGAGCGGAGATATAAAGGAGAGGGACCAGTGACCGAGAGCAGGACGGGGTTATAAAGGAGAGGGACCAGTGACCGAGAGCAGAGCGGGGATATAAAGGAGAGGGACCAGTGACCAAGAGCACAGCGGAGATATAAAGGAGAGGGACCAGTGACCAAGAGCAGAGCGGGGTTATAAAGGAGAGGGACCAGTGACCGAGAGCAGAGCGGGGTTATAAAGGAGAGGGACCAGTGACCAAGAGCAGAGCGGAGATATAAAGGAGAGGGACCAGTGCGCGAGAGCAGAGCGGGGATATAAAGGAGGGGGACCAGTGACTGAGAGCAGGACGGGGTTATAAAGGAGAGGGACCAGTGACTGAGAGCAGAGCGGGGATATAAAGGAGAGGGACCAGTGACTGAGAGCAGAGCGGGGATATAAAGGAGAGGGACCAGTGACCGAGAGCAGAGCGGGGATATAAAGGAGGGACCAGTGACCGAGAGCAGAGCGGGGATATAAAGGAGAGGGACCAGTGACCGAGAGCAGGACGGGGTTATAAAGGAGGGACCAGTGACCGAGAGCAGAGCGGGGATATAAATGAGGGACCAGTGACCGAGAGCAGAGTGGGGATATAAAGGAGAGGGACCAGTGACCGAGAGCAGGACGGGGATATAAAGGAGAGGGACCAGTGACCGAGAGCAGAGCGGGGATATAAAGGAGAGGGACCAGTGACCGAGAGCAGAGCGGGGATATAAAGGAGAGGGACCAGTGACCAAGAGCAGGACGGGGTTATAAAGGAGAGGGACCAGTGACCGAGAGCAGAGCGAGGATATGAAGGAGTGGGACCAGTGACCGAGAGCAGAGCGGGGATATAAAGGAGAGGGAACAGTGACCGAGAGCAGAGCGGGGATATAAAGGAGAGGGACAAGTGACCGAGAGCAGAGCGAGGATATAAAGGAGAGGGACCAGTGACCGAGAGCAGGACGGGGTTATAAAGGAGAGGGACCAGTGACAAAGAGCAGAGCGGGGATATAAAGGAGGGGGACCAGTGACCGAGAGCAGAGCGGGGATATAAAGGAGAGGGACCAGTGACTGAGAGCAGAGCGGGGATATAAAGGAGAGGGACCAGTAACCGAGAGCAGAGCGGGGTTATAAATGAGAGGGACCAGAGACCGAGAGCAGAGCGGGGATATAAAGGAGAGGGACCAGTGACCGAGAGCAGAGCGGGGATATAAAGGAGAGGGACCAGTGACCGAGAGCAGAGCGGGGATATAAAGGAGAGGGACCAGTGACTGAGAGCAGAGCGGGGATATAAAGGAGAGGGACCAGTGACCGAGAGCAGAGCGGGGATATAAAGGAGAGGGACCAGTGACCGAGAGCAGAGCGGGGATATAAAGGAGAGGGACCAGTGACCGAGAGCAGAGCGGGGATATAAAGGAGAGGGACCAGTGACCGAGAGCAGAGCGCGGTTATAAAGGAGAGGGACCAGTGACCGAGAGCAGAGCGGAGATATAAAGGAGAGGGACCAGTGACCGAGAGCAGAGCGGGGTTATAAAGGAGAGGGACCAGTGACCGAGAGCAGAGCGGAGATATAAAGGAGAGGGACCAGTGACCAAGAGCAGAGCGGGGATATAAAGGAGGGGGACCAGTGACTGAGAGTCGGACGGGGTTATAAAGGAGAGGGACCAGTGACTGAGAGCAGAGCGGGGTTATAAAGGAGAGGGACCAGTGACTGAGAGCAGAGCGGGGATATAAAGGAGAGGGACCAGTGACTGAGAGCAGAGCGGGGATATAAAGGAGAGGGACCAGTGACCGAGAGCAGAGCGGGGTTATAAAGGAGAGGGACCAGTGAGCGAGAGCAGAGCGGGGATATAAAGGAGAGGGACGAGTGACCGAGAGCAGGACGGGGATATAAAGGAGCGGGACCAGTGACTGAGAGCAGAGCGGGGATATAAAGGAGTGGGACCAGTGACTGAGAGCAGAGCGGGGATATAAAGGAGAGGGACCAGTAACCGAGAGCAGAGCGGGGTTATAAATGAGAGGGACCAGAGACCGAGAGCAGAGCGGGGATATAAAGGAGAGGGACCAGTGACCGAGAGCAGAGCGGGGATATAAAGGAGAGGGACCAGTGACCGAGAGCAGAGCGGGGATATAAAGGAGCGGGACCAGTGACTGAGAGCAGAGCGGGGATATAAAGGAGAGGGACCAGTGACCGAGAGCAGAGCGGGGATATAAAGGAGAGGGACCAGTGACCGAGAGCAGAGCGGGGATATAAAGGAGAGGGACCAGTGACCGAGAGCAGAGCGGGGATATAAAGGAGAGGGACCAGTGACCGAGAGCAGAGCGGGGATATAAAGGAGAGGGACCAGTGACTGAGAGCAGAGCGGGGATATAAAGGAGAGGGACCAGTGACCGAGAGCAGAGCGGGGATATAAAGGAGAGGGACCAGTGACTGAGAGCAGAGCGGGGATATAAAGGAGAGGGACCAGTGACCGAGAGCAGAGCGGAGATATAAAGGAGAGGGACCAGTGACCGAGAGCAGAGCGGGGTTATAAAGGAGAGGGACCAGTGACCGAGAGCAGAGCGGAGATATAAAGGAGAGGGACCAGTGACCAAGAGCAGAGCGGGGATATAAAGGAGGGGGACCAGTGACTGAGAGTCGGACGGGGTTATAAAGGAGAGGGACCAGTGACTGAGAGCAGAGCGGGGTTATAAAGGAGAGGGACCAGTGACTGAGAGCAGAGCGGGGATATAAAGGAGAGGGACCAGTGACTGAGAGCAGAGCGGGGATATAAAGGAGAGGGACCAGTGACCGAGAGCAGAGCGGGGTTATAAAGGAGAGGGACCAGTGAGCGAGAGCAGAGCGGGGATATAAAGGAGAGGGACGAGTGACCGAGAGCAGGACGGGGATATAAAGGAGCGGGACCAGTGACTGAGAGCAGAGCGGGGATATAAAGGAGTGGGACCAGTGACTGAGAGCAGAGCGGGCATATAAAGGAGAGGGACCAGTGACCGAGAGCAGGACGAGGATATAAAGGAGGGGGACCAGTGACTGAGAGCAGAGCGGGGATATAAAGGAGAGGGACCAGTGACTGAGAGCAGAGTGGGGATATAAAGGAGAGGGACCAGTGACGGAGAGCAGAGCGGGGATATAAAGGAGAGGGACCAGTGACGGAGAGCAGAGCGGGGATATAAAGGAGAGGGACCAGTGACTGAGAGCAGAGCGGGGATATAAAGGAGAGGGACCAGTGACCGAGAGCAGAACGGGGATATTAAGGAGAGGGACCAGTGACCGAGAGCAGAGCGGGGATATAAAGGAGAGGGACTAGAGACCGAGAGCAGGACGGGATATGAAGGATTGGGACCAGTGACTGAGAGCAGGACGGGATATAAAGCTGAGACCAACTCAAACAGAAGCAGAAATTTGAAAGAGTGACATCGGAGGTCAGCAGTGCTGACAGGTTGGTAATACATTTTCTTGCTATCTAAGCTAGGGAAGTGGTCTGAACTAGAAACTTATAACTTGATAATACTTTATTAAATTAATAACTTAAACCAGATAAATTGATTAGTTTAAAAAAACTAAAACAAACCAAGTGAATTAATTACAAATAAACTTTAATCAAGTAAATAGATAAAACAAGGTTAGACAGAGATGGCAGGGCAGGTGGTCTGTCGTAACTGCAGCATGTGGGAGTTTGTGGAGAGCAGTGAGATCCCAGGCAGCCACATCTGCAGTAAGTGCCTGCAACTCGAGGATCTTCGGCTCAGAGTTCTTGAGCTGGAGTCCAAGCTGCAGACATTGCGATGCATCAGGGAGGGGGAGAGTTACCTGGACACTTTGGTCCAGGAGGCACTCACACCCCTTCGGTTCGGTAGGAGTTTAGATTTGGACAGTGGTCAGGGACAGGAGGATGTGACTGCAAGTCAGGCAGGTATGGGGACCCAGGATGCAGTGATGGAGGAGCCTCAGCCTTTGCCCTTGTCCAACAGGTATGAGGTACTTGCTTCCTTTGTGGATGAGAACAAAGACTGCAGGGAGAATGGGCAAATTGACCACGGCACCATGGTACAGGAGGCCATTCAAGTGGGAGGAGTAAAGAGGAATGTGGTAGTGGTAGAGGAGAGTATAATCAGGAGGATAGACACTGTTCTCTGCAGCCGCGACCGGGAGTCCCAATGGTTGTGTTGCCTGCCCGGTGCCAGGGTTAAGGATATCTCCTCACAGCTAGAGAAGAACTTGGAGGAGAAGGGGGAGGATCCAGTTGTCGTGGTCCACATAGTAACCAATGACATAGGTTGAACTAGGAATGAGGTTCTGCTGAGGGAGTTTGAGGGGCTAGGGTCCAAATTAAAAAGCAGAACCTCAAAAGTAATAATCTCTGGATTACTACCTGAGCCATGCGCAAATTGGCATAGGGACAAACAGATCAGAGAGTTAAATGCGTGGCTGAATAAGTGGTGTGGGAGACAGGGGTTTCGATTCATGGGGCACGGGCACCAGTACTGGGGAAAGAGGGAGCTGTTCCATTGGGACGGGCTCCACTTAAACCGGGCTGGGACCAGTGTCCTGGCGAATCGAATAACTAGGGCTAGATAGGGCTTTAAACTGATAAGGGGGGGGGGGGGGGGGGTGGGGGGGGGGGTTCAGGTAAGGGTAAATTTACAAGTCCAAAGAGAAAGGCTGAGGCTGCAGAGCAGAGTAGAAATTTGGGTAAAAACAAGCAGAGTGTGTCACAAAGGGCCAGAGACTTTTAACTAAATAGGGCTTTAGTGACTAAGGTCACATCAGGGGAAAAAAGTAAAAAGTTAAAATTAAAGGCACTTTATCTCAATGCATGAATCATTTGTAACATGATAGATGAATTAATGGCACAAATCGAGATAAATGGTTTTGATCTAGTAGCCATTACTGAGATGTGGTTGCAAGGTGACCAAGGTTGGGAATGAACATGATGTGGAGATGCCGGTGATGGACTGGGGTGGACAAATGTAAGGAATCTTACAACACCAGGTTATAGTCCAACAAATTTATTTTAAAATCACTAGCTTTCATAGATTATCCCCTTCGTCAGGTGAATGAGTGAAAAGGTTCTCAAATCACATATCTTATACTAGGCTGGGACAGCATCACACCAATCAAAAGGTGTCGTTGTTATTCAAACAGGCCAGTCACGGAGAACAGCACGTCCCAGTACACTGGATATACATTGTGTCAATTACACAGACAGACAGAAAGAAACCCAAATGGCAGAGAGAGAGAGAGGCAATATTAAAAACATATTTTTTTTCCCCCTTTTTGCTGGTGGGGTTATGTGTAGCGTGACATGAACCCAAGATCCCGGTTGAGGCTGTTTTCATGGGTGCGGAACTTGGCTATCAATTTCTGCTCGACGATTTTGCGTTGTCGTGTGTCTCGAAGGTCGACTTGTAGAACGCTTACCTGAAGATCGGTGGCTGAATGTCCTTGACTGCTGAAGTGTTCCCCGACTGGGAGGGAACCCTCCTGTCTGGCGATTGTTGCGCGGTGTCCGTTCATCCGTTGTCGCAGCGTTTGCATGGTCTCGCCAATGTACCATGCTCCGGGGCATCCTTTCCTGCAACGTACGAGGTAGACAACATTGGCCGAGTCACAGGAGTATGAACCATGTACCTGGTGGGTGGTGTCCTCTCGTGTGATGGTGGTATCTGTGTCGATGATCTTGCATGTCTTGCAGAGGTTGCCGTGGCAGGGTTGTGTGGTGTCGTGGACGCTGTTCTCCTGAAAACTGGGTAACTTGCTGCAAACGATGGTCTGTTTGAGGTTGGGTGGCTGTTTAAAGGCGAGTAGTGGAGGCGTGGGGATGGCCTTAGCGAGGTGTTCGTCGTCATCGATGACATGTTGAAGGCTGCGGAGAACATGGTGTAGTTTCTCCGCTCCGGGGAAGTACTGGACGACGAAGGGTACTCTGTTGGTTGCGTCCCGTGTTTGTCTTCTGAGGAGGTCTATGCGATTCTTCACTGTGGCCTGTCGGAACTGTCAATCGACAAGTCGAGCGTCATATCCCGTTCTTACGAGGGCGTCTTTCAGTGTCTGTAGGTGTCCATCGCGTTCCTCCTCGTCTGAGCAGATCCTGTGTATTCGTAGGGCCTGTCCATAGGGGATGGCCTCTTTGACGTGGTTGGGGTGGAAGCTGGAAAAGTGGAGCATCGTGAGGTTGTCCGTGGGCTTGCGGTAGAGTGTGGTGCTGAGGTGCCCGTCTTTGATGGAGATTTGTGTGTCCAAGAAAGAAACCGATTCTGAGGAGTAGTCCATGGTGAGTTTGATGGTGGGATGGAACTTGTTGATGTTATCGTGTAGTCTCTTCAGTGATTCTTCGCCGTGGGTCCATAGGAAGAAAATGTCGTCGATGTATCTGGTGTATAGCGTTGGTTGGAGATCCTGTGCAGTGAAGAAGTCGTGCTCGAACTTGTGCATGAAAATGTTGGCGTATTGGGGTGCGAATTTGGTCCCCATGGCTGTTCCGTGTGTTTGGGTAAAGAACTGGCTTATCGAAGGTGAAGACATTGCGATCCAGGATGAAGCGGATGAATTGTAGGATGGCGTCTGGAGATTGGCTGTTGTTGGTGTTGAGTACTGAGGCTGTTGCAGCGATGCTGTCATCGTGGGGGATACTGGTGTAGAGTGCCGAGACGTCCATCGTGGTGAGAAGTGTTCCTGGTTCAACTGGTCCGTGGGTGCTGAGTTTTTGTAGGAAGTCTGTAGTGTCGCGACAGAAGCTGGGGGTTCCCTGTACGATGGGTTTCAGGATGCCCTCGACGTATCCAGAGAGGTTCTCACACAGGGTTCCGTTGCCTGATACGATAGGACGTCCGGGTGTGTTGGCTTTGTTTATCTTTGTGTATCTTTGGGAGGCAGTAGAAGTCTCCCACGCGGGGAGTACGTGGGATAAACAGCCACCCAACCTCAAACAGACCATCGTTCGCAGCAAGTTACCCAGTTTTCAGGAGAACAGCGTCCACGACACCACACAACCCTGCCACGGCAACCTCTGCAAGACATGCCAGATCATCGACACGGATACCACCATCACACGAGAGGACACCACCCACCAGGTACATGGTTCATACTCCTGTGACTCGGCCAACGTTGTTTACCTCATACGTTGCAGGAAAGGATGCCCCGGAGCATGGTACATTGGCGAGACCATGCAGACGCTGCGACAACGGATGAACGGACACCGCGCAACAATCGCCAAACAGGAGGGTTCCCTCCCAGTCGGGGAACACTTTAGCAGTCAAGGACATTCAGCCACCGATCTTCGGGTAAGCGTTTTCCAAGGCGGCCTTCGAGACACACGACAACGCAAAATCGTCGAGCAGAAGTTGATAGCCAAGTTCCGCACCCATGAGGACGGCCTCAACCGGGATCTTGGGTTCATGTCACGCTACACGTAACCCCACCAGCAAAAAGGGGGAAAAAATTATATGTTTTTTAAAATTCTCTCTCTCTCTCTCTGCCATTTTGAGTTTCTTTCTGCCTGCCTGTGTAATAGACACAATGTATATCTAGTGTACTGGGATGTGCTGTTCTCCGTGACTGGAGATTGGCTGTTGTTGGTGTTGAGTATTGATGCTGTCGCAGCGATGCCGTCATCGTGGGGGATACTGGTGTGGAGTGCCGAGACGTTCATCGTGGTGAGAAGTGTTCCTGGTTCAACTGGTCCGTGGGTGCTGAGTTTTTGTAGGAAGTCTGTAGTGTCGCGACAGAAGCTGGGGGTTCCCTGTACGATGGGTTTCAGGATGCCCTCAACGTATCCAGAGAGGTTCTCACACAGGGTTCCGTTGCCTGATACAATAGGACGTCCGGGTGTGTTGGCTTTGTGTATCTTTGGGAGGCAGTAGAAGTCTCCCACGCGGGGAGTACGTGGGATGAGAGTGCGTAGGATGCTTTGAAGGTCTGGATCGAAGGTCTTGATCAGTTTGTTGAGCTGGTGGGTGTGTTCTTTGGTCGGATCTGCGGGTAACTGTCTGTAGTGTTCCTGGTTGTCCAGTTGTCGGTATGCTTCTTTGCAATAGTCCGTTCTGTTCTGTATGACAATGGCTCCTCCTTTGTCCGCTGGTATGATGACGATGTTTCGGTTGGTCTTGAGAGCGTTGATGGCGTTGCGTTGTGCTCGGGTGACATTCTGGACTGTCTTCTGAGTGCGCCTGATGAATCTGGCATTGACGCATTTCCTGACAGCTTGGGCATACATGTCAAGCTGAGGGCAGCGACCCTCCGGAGGAGTCCAGTTTGACTCTTCCCAGTCGGGGAACACTTTAGCAGTCAAGGACATTCAGCCACCGATCTTCGGGTAAGCGTTCTCCAAGGCGGCCTTCGAGACACACAACGCAAAATCGTCGAGCAGAAGTTGATAGCCAAGTTCCGCACCCATGAGGACGGCCTCAACCGGGATCTTGGGTTCATGTCACGCTACACATAACCCCACCAGCAAAAAGGGGGAAAAAATATGTTTTTAATATTGCCTCTCTCTCTCTCTCTGTCATTTGGGTTTCTTTCTGTCTGTCTGTGTAATTGACACAATGTATATCCAGTGTACTGGGACGTGCTGTTCTCCGTGACTGGCCTGTTTGAATAACAACGACACCTTTTGATTGGTGTGATGCTGTCCCAGCCTAGTATAAGATATGCGATTTGAGAACCTTTTCACTCATTCACCTGACGAAGGGGATAATCTCCGAAAGCTTGTGATTTTAAAATAAATTTGTGGGAATGAACATGGCAGGGTACTTGACTTATAGAAAAGATAAGCAAAATGGAAAAGGAGATGGTGGGGGGGGGGTAGCACTGATAATAAAGGATGAGATAAAGATGTGATAAGATGTGAGAAAGGATCTTATCTCAGAAAATCAGGGAGTATAATCAGTATGGGTGGAGATAAGAAATAGCAAGGGGCAGACAACACTGGTGGGAGTAGTTTATAGGCCCCCTAACAGTAGTTATAGTGTTGGACAGAGTATAAATCAGGAAATTAGAGCAGCATGTAACAAGGGTAATGCAATAATCGTGGGGGACTTTAATCTTTACATAGACTGAGCAAATCAAATGGGCAAAAGCAGTTTGGAGGACAAGTTCGTGGAACACATTCAAGACAGTTTTCTAGAACAAAACGTGGAGGAACCAACGAGGGAACAGGCTATTTTAGAACTTGTCTTGTGTAATGAGACAGGGTTAATTAGTAATTTTATAGTAAGGGATCCTCTGGGGTAGAGTGATCATATGACAGAATTTCACAGAGTTTGAGAGTGACGTAGTTAGGTCTGAAACTAGGGTCTTAAATTTAAACAAAGCAAATTATGTAGGTATGAGGGTGAGTTGGCTAAGGTAGATTGGGAAATTAGGTTAAAAGATATGATACAATGGTGAACATTTAAAGAAATAATTCATAATTCTCAATAAATATACATTCCCTTGAGGAATATAAACTCCATGGGAAAAATGATCCAACCATGGCTAACTAGAGAAGTTAAGGATAGTATTAGATTAAAAGAAGAGGCTTACAGTGTTGCCAAAAAGAACAGTAAGCCTGAGGATTGAGAGGGTTTTAGAAATTGGCAAAGGATGACCAAAAAATTGATAAAGAGGGAGGAAATTGAATATAAGAGAAAACTAGCAAGAAATATAAAAATAGATTGTAAGAACTTCTACAAGTATGTAAAAAGGAAGAGATTAGCAAAAGTAAACGTGGGTCCCTTGGAGGCAGATTCAGGAGGAATTATAATGGGGAATAAGGAAATGGCAGAGATGTTAAACAAATATTTTCTATCTGTCTTCACAGTAGAAGACACAAAAAAATACCAGAAATAGTGGGGAAAGGTCTAATGAGAGTGACGAACTTAAAGTAATTAAGATTAGTAAAGAAAAAGTACTGGAGACATTAATAGGACTAAAAGCCAACGAATCCCCTGGACCTGATGGATTATATCCTAGAGTTCTAAAAGAGGTGGCTGCTGAGATATTGGATACATTGGTTTTGATCTTCCAGAATTCCCTAGATTCTAGAATGATCCCAGTGGATTGGAAGGTAGCAAATGTAACCCCGCTATTCAAGAAAGGAGGGAGAGTGAAAACAGGGAACTATAGGCCAATTAGCCCGACATCAGTAGCAGGGAAAATGCTAGAATCTATTATTAAGGACATAGTAACAGGGCACTTAGAAAATCTTAAAATGATTAGGCAGAGACAACACGGTTTTATGAAAGGGAAATCATGTTTGACAAATCTATTACTTTGAGGATATAACTCGCAGGATAGCTAAAGGGGAAATCAGTGGATGCAGTATATTTGGATTTTCAAAAGGCATTCGAGAAGAATGAGAGGTGATCTCATTGATATGTATAAAATTCTTAGAGGGTTTGACAGGGTAGATGCTGAGAGGCTGTTTCCCCTGGCTGGAGAGTCTACAACTAGGGGTCATAACCTCAAGATAAAAGGTCGGCTATTTAGGATGAGATGAGGAAACATTTCTTTACTCAGAGGGTTGTGAATTTTTCGAATTCTCTACCCTAGAGGGCTGTGGATGCTCAGTCGTTGAGTATATTCAAGGCTGAGATCGATAGATTTTTTTTGACACTAAGGGAATCAAGGGATAGGGTGGGAAAGTGGAGTTGAGGTCGAAGGTCAGCCATGATCTTATTGAATGGCGGAGCAGGCTCGAGGGACTGTATGGCCTACACCTGTTCCTATTTCTTATGGTCTTATTTTCTTATAGCCAATGGAATGTTGAACTACATAGCCAAAATAGTCAGAGAAAGTTGTGATCGAACTGTACAGTGCTTTAGTCAGGCTGCTCCTTGAGTACTGTGTCTAGTTCTGCTCGCCTAGAAACACAGATATTCGAGCGCTGGAGGCAGCGCAGAAAAGGGCCACAATTCTGATCGCTGGTCTGAGTTATGAGGAAAGATTAGCGGGATTAGGGTTTTCCAGCCTGATAAAGAGGTTTCTGAGAGGTGATTGCGGTCGTAAATGGTCACCCCCTTATCTTGAGGGATAGTAAATGGAATGGGAAAGGTTAATCCAAAATACAACATTAAACTGTGGGAGTAGGACAACTGGCACAGGTCCAAATTAGTAAAAGATCATTTTAGGTCTGATATCAGGAGGTTTTTCATTCAGAGAGTGGATTTTCGGTAGGGTTACCAGCCATCCTCAATTGTCCTAGAGTCTGCAAGAATTAAAAATGAATCAACTGGGCACTGCTGCGAGCAGTCAGGGAGAAAAATCATAGGGGCATTAAAAAAAAGTTTTTAAAAATTTTCTTTGAACGTTTTCATATATTAGTTATAAAAATATTGGTGATGGGAAAAAAGGCTGTTTGATTAGGCGGGGCGGTTGGAGGAGGGTGGTCACGTGATGAAACCTTCAGGAATTCATCCAACCAGAGTTGGCAACCCTAATTTATGGGCAGAGTGGTGGAATTGAAAACCCTGGAATTACTTAAGAAACAATCAGTTGCAGCAATGGGGGTTATTCTAGACTGATGAATTAAAATTAGACAAATGGCCTTCCTCATCGCTAAGTATCTTGTATATAGTTTATAAAACAGCTGAGTGTCACACAGTGATGATGTCAACAATTAATGCCATGTGATCAGTCTTATCATGTGTCAGCCAAAGTGTCAGCTTTGGCTCAGTTGGTAACACTCTCACCTCTGAGGCAAAAGGGGATGCGTTCAAGTCCTACTCGAGGGCAGTGTCCTAGGCCCAACCATCTTCAGCTGCTTCATCAATGACCTCCCCTCCATCATAAGGTCAGAAATGGGGATGTTCGCTGATGATTGCACAGTGTTCAGTTCCATTCGCAACCCCTCAAATAATGAAGCAGTCCGAGCCCGCATGCAGCAAGACCTGGACAACATGCAGGCTTGGGCTCATAAGTGGCAAGTAACATTCGAGCCAGACAAGTGCCAG
Source organism: Heptranchias perlo (assembly GCF_035084215.1). NCBI lineage: Eukaryota > Metazoa > Chordata > Chondrichthyes > Hexanchiformes > Hexanchidae > Heptranchias > Heptranchias perlo. The sequence continues at coordinate 27,229,756 of NC_090333.1, forward strand.
GCAATGACCATCTCCAACAAGAGAGAGTCTAACCACCTCCCCTTGACATTCAACGGCATTACCATCGCCGAATCCCCCACCATCAATATCCTGGGGGTCATCATTGACCAGAAACTTAACTGGACCAGCCATATAAATAATGTGGCTACAAGAGCAGGTCAGAGGCTGGGTATTCTGCGGCGAGTGACTCACCTCCTGACTCCCCAAAGCCTTTCCACCATCGACGAGGCACAAGTCAGGAGTGTGATGGAATACTCTTCACTTGCCTGGATAAGTGCAGCTCCAACAACACTCAAGAAGCTCGACACCATCCAGGACAAAGCAGCCCGCTTGATTGGCACCCCATCCACCACCCTAAACATTCACTCCCTTCACCACTGGCGCACTGTGGCTGCAGTGTGTACCATCCATAGGATGCATTGCAGCAACTTGCCAAGGCTTCTTCGACAGCACCTCCAAGACCCGCAACCTCTACCACCTAGAAGGACAAGAGCAGCAGGCACATGGGAACAACGCCACCTGCATGTTCCCCTCCAAGTCACACACCATCCCGACTTGGAAATATATCGCCGTTCCTTCATCGTCGCTGGGTCAAAATCCTGGAACTCCCTTCCTAACAGCACTGTGGGAGAACCTTCACCACACGGACTGCAGCGGTTCAAGAAGGCGGCTCACCACCACCTTCTCAAGGGCAATTAGGGATGGGCAATAAATGCTGGCCTCGCCAGCGATGCCCACATCCCGTGAACGAATTTTTAAAAAATTTGACCTGCACTCCATTGTATTAGTGATGGAGCGTTTCATTGTCGGAGAGGCTATCTTTAGGATGAAACGTTATACCGTGGCCCCGTCCACCCTCTCAGGTGGACGTTAAAGATCCCATGGCACTATTCAAAGAATAGCAGGGGAGTTCTCCTGATGTCTTGGCCAATATTTATCCCTCAAACAACATCACTAAAACAGATTATCTGGTCATTATCTCATTGCTGTTAGTGGGACCTTGCTGTGCACAAATTAGCTGTCACGTTTCCTACATTACAACAGTGACTACATTTCAAAATTACTTAATTATCTAAAGTGCTTTGGGATGTCGTGAGATCATGAAAGGCACTATATAAATGCAAGTGTTTGTTTTTTTTTATTTGTTCTACTGAAACCATAAAAGTACTTGGATCAGAATTGCTTCTAAATGTTATTGTGTGCTATCCCCACCAAAGAAGCAGATTTAAAGATATATTTTCAATGAACTGAGAGATACACCCAGCGACTATGTATTGTTTTGTAAAACACCGAAGCCTTGAATTTCCTGAATGGGCGCATCCCAGGAGTTAAAAATGTGCCCTGTCCCGTGCCCATTTTCCTGATCTCAAAATACGCCAGAATTCCCTGCCAATCTAATTAGAATACACCTGAATATAAAAATGGGCGTAAATCCACGTAAACAATCGAGACCCGAGAAAAGCGCCAAACTCACACTATAAATTTCTTCTTCAAGTATGAAAATTAAATTTTCAACTCATTCAACCATCATTCATGCACATCAGGCACACGTTTAAGATCCTGCAATCGGAAAATCTTTTCAATTTTTAAAGTGACTTGTGCCATGAAAATGCATTTAAAGAAACAGAAAATGCAGAGCAGGTCTTAGTGAGGATCATTTTTTTAAAAAAAGCTCAAAAAATTGCAATAAAACACCAGAAAAATTTATTTCTTTCCTGCTGCGCCTGAAAATTTGGTAGTAATTTTAAGAGAGCCTTTGAACAAGTGCAATCGCAGAAAACTCGTGTATGAAACTCTGTAACTTGGGGACGTGGCCAGTTTTATGGGCGGAGATCTGTTCAGGCGGAGGGATCGATAGACTGCCATAAAAGATCGAGGAGATATGGACGTATTGTAGTTGCGCGCGTCAATCACACCCAAAATTCCGCCATCTTTAAGCCACACAATTGGTTTGTGCCCAGGTTATGTGTGTCTCTGGCTGCAAATACAGAGGAAATTCAAGGGCCCAGTAACTATTTACATACATTTCAAAGTTCCTGGTGCGCTACTTATGCTCTGCAGTACTAAGTCACACCATCAGATGGTGCTGTTGTTCCTGCCATCCATTTGAATGAGGAAAGAAGAAAAAGTAATGGGATCACTCTTACAGATGGGGCTCCCCTCTGCCATAAATTTTCATTGGTAAATTACCAGAGAATTCCCACCTTTACCCCTTCAAGTGATTTTTTTTTCAACTTTTCACCTTTTTGACATTCCATTATCCTCTGATAAAATAAGTGGACAATCTGAAGTATTTAAAGAAAAATACTTCTTTATAAAGCACCTAATCACATCTGGATTCTGCTCCCATGTTCCTGAATGATCTCTGCTTTACCACTATCTGCTTGCTTCCGATGGCCACTGGCTCCACTCATCCTTCAGAATTTCTCCATCACCCTTTACTGGATTAGGATTGACCAGCTTCTGGAATTCCTGCTGCTGCTCCCGATCTTAAATAAGAATGTAAAAAATAGGAGCTGGAGTAGGCCATATGGCGCCTTGAGCCTGCTCCGCCATTTATTAAGGTCATGGTTGATCTTCAATCTCAACTCCACTTTCCTTCCCTATCCCCATCACCCTTGATTCCATTAGAGTCCAAAAATCTATCGATTACAGTCTTGAATATACTCAACAGCCACAGCCCTCTGGGGTAGAGAATTCCAAAGATTCACAACCCACTGAATGAAGAAATTCCTCCTCATCTCAGTCCTAAATGGCCGACCCCTTATCCTGAGACTATGCCCCCTAGTTCTAGACTCTCCAGACAGGTGAAACAGCCTCTCAAAATCTACCCTATCAAGCCCTCTCAGAATCTTATATGTTTCAATGAGATCACCTCATTCTTCTAAACTCCAGAGAGTATAGGCCTATTCTACCCAATCCCTCCTCATTGGACAACCCTCTCATCCCAGGAATCAATCTAGTGAACCTTCTTTGCATCGCCTCTAAGGCAGGTATATCCTTCCTTAGATTAGGAGACCAAAACTGTGCACAGTACTCCAGGTGCGGTCTCACCAAAGCCCTGTACAATTGCAGTAAGACTTCCTTACTCTTGTACTCCAACTCCCTTGCAATAAAGACCAACATACCATTTGCCTTCCTAATTGCTTGCTGTACCTGCATGTGAACTTTCTGTGTTTCGTGTACAAGGACACCTAAATCCCTCTGAACACCAACATTTAATAGTTTCTCACCATTTCAAAAAAATTCTGTTTTTCTATTCTTCCTACCAAAGTGAATAACCTCACATTTCCCCACATTATACTCCATCTGCCATCTTCTTGCCTACTCTCTTTGCCTGTCTATATCCCTTTGCAGACTCTTTGTGTCCTCCTCACAGCTTACTTTCCCACCTAGCTTTGTATCATCAGCAAACTTGGATACATTACACTCAGTCCCTTCATCCAAGTCATTAATATAGATTGTAAATAGCTGAGGCCCAATTACTGATCCTTTCAGCACCCCACTAGTTACAGCCTGCCAACCTGAAAATTACCCATTTATTGCTACTCTCTGTTTTCTGTCCGTTAACCAATCCTCTATCCATGTTAATATATTACCTCCAACCCCATGAGCCCTTATCTTGTGTAACAACCTCTTGTGTGGCACTTTATCGAATGCCTTTGGAAAATCCAAATATATTATATCCACTGGTTCCCCTTTAACTACCCTGCTAGTTACAACCTCAAAAAAATTTAATAGATGTGTCAAACACGATTTCCCTTTCATAAAACCATGTTAATCATATTATGATTTTCTAAGTGCCCCGTTACAATGTCCTTAATAACAGATTCCAGCATTTTCCCGACTACTGATGTCAGGCCAACTGGCCTGTAGTTCCCTGTGTTCTCTCTCCCTTCTTTCTTGAATAGCGGGGTTATATTTACTACCTTCCAATCCAGTGGGACCGTTCTAGAATCTAGGGAATTTTGGAAGATCATAACCAATGCATCTACTATCTCTGTAGCCAACTCTTTTAGAACCCTAGGATGTAGGCCATCAGGTCCAGGGGATTTGTCGGCTATTAGTCCCATTAATTTCTCCAGTACTTTTTCTTTACTAATCTTAATTACTTTAAGTTCCTCACTCTTGTTAGACCCTTGGTTCCCCACTATTTCTGGTATGTTTTTTGTGTCTTCTGCTGTGAAGACAGATACAAAATATTTGTTTAACGTCTCTGCCATTTCCTTATTCCCCATTATAATTTCTCCTGTCTCTGCCTCTAAGGGACCCACATTTACTTTCGCTAATCTCTTCCTTTTTACATACTTGTAGAAGCTCACACAATCTGTTTTTATATTTCTGCTAGTTTACTCTCATATTCTATTTTCTCCCTCTTTATCAATTTTTTGGTCATCCTTTGCTGGTTTCTAAAATTCTCCGAATCCTCAGGTTTATTACTCTTCTTGGCAACATTATAAGCCTCTTCTTTTAAACTAATACTATCCTTAACTTATTTAGTTAGCCACGGATGGATCACATTACCACTGGAGTTTTTATTCCTCAATGGAATGTATATTCGTTGAGAATTATGAAATATTTCTTTAAATGTTCACCATTGCTTATCTACCATCATGTCTTTTAATCTAATTTCCCCATCAACCTTAACCAACTTGCCCCTCATACCTATGTAATTGGCTTTGTTTATGATTAAGTCTCTAGTTTCAGACTTAAGTACATCACTCTTGAACTCAATGTAAAATTCTATCATATTATGATCACTCTACCCCAGAGGATCCCTTACTATGAGATTACTAATTAACCCAGTCTCATTATACAAGACAAGATCTAAAATAGCCTGTTTCCTGGTTGGTTCCACAACATACTGTTCTAGGAAACTGTTTTGAATGCATTCCATGAACTTGTCCTCCAAACTACTTTTGCCAATTTGATTTGCCCAGTCTATATGAAGATTAAAGTCCCCCACAATTATTGCATTACCTTTATTACAAGCTCCTCTTATTTCTTGATTAATACACTGTCCAACAGGATAACTACTATTAGGGGGTCTATAAACTACTCCCACCAGTGTTTTCTGCCCCTTGTTATTTCGTATCTCCACCCATACTGATTCGACTTCCTGGATTCACCCGCTCTCAACAACACTCTCTGAACCTAGATATTGGTTTGTCGATGCTCCAAACTGACTCCACCTTCTCTACAAGTCAACTTTATCCCACCACAGGACCTCAGAATTTAACTTTGAACTCTTGCATATCTCTCCTTCCTGTCCTCCGTTTACAATCAGGACATATCTCTCCTAATCTCTGCCATGCCTTTGCAACCTGAATTCCCTCTGTCTCCATTTTGACTGGTGCTCAGAGCCATGCCCATTACTTCTATCTCCTTTTCTTTTTTCTCTTGGCCTCTATCAGTCTCCTGTCTCCTCCTCTTCCTTTCATGCAGTCATGCCACCTTTCATTTCCCCTCCCTGAGGTACTTTGTCCCCCAAACCCTACCACAACCCATCACTACTTCTCACCTTCCAACTCTTCTGCTACAATCCCAGGCTTAACTCCCCCATGAATATTCTCACAGCTACCCTCTGTGCCCCTCTCTTAGCATTCTCTGAAAGGCCCTTCAAGGCACCCATCACTGTCACCTTATGTTCAGCAACCCAAATGTCCCATCCTTCTCCCTCACCGACCTTCCCGCCAAGCACACTGGGAGCTAACCTCAGCAACCTCCTTCCTGTCTCACTCACCCCACCCACCACTGCCCCCTTGGATTCTGCTAGCAGATCAATAATCACCGTCTCCTCCACATCTCTCTCCAGAATGTCTGTTCACTCGCGAACAAGTTCCTTGTGGATGATTGCATTGACATCCTGGCTTTCAGTGACAATCGGCTCATGGGTGACGACGACTTGCCCCTTACTGAAGCCTCCCTGCCTGGCTGTATTATCCACCACCTTCCTTGCTCCAACTGTCATAATGGTGGCATCACCCTTATTACCAAATCAAAACTTGGTCTCTGCCTCTAGCCTTGTGATACCTTCTCCTCGAGCACCTCGTTCCACCCTTGTCGCCTCTTCTTTTGTCAACTGACCACCCCCCACCCACCATCTGACCCAGGTTTCTCATTGAGATGTCCTCCATCCTTTCCTCTCAGTTTCTGAACTGTCACTTTTCATCCTCAGTGATTTCAATCTCCATCTCAGCTCCCCCTGCCATCTCTCCCCTGAATTCACTGCACTCCTGTCTTCCCTAAACATCTCTTCCATTTCATAAGATCATAAGAAATAGGAGCAGGAGTAGGCTACATGGCCCCTCGAGCCTGTTCCGCCATTCAATAAAATCATGGCTGATCTTCGACCTCAACTCCACTTTCCTGCCCGATCCCCTCCCTTGTTTCCCCTAGAGTTCAAAAATCTATCGATCTCAGCCTTGAATATACTCAGTGACTCAGCATCCACAACTCTCAAGGGTAGAGAATTCCAAAGATTGACAAAAATTTCAACTCTTCTGCCCATCTCCTTGACCTTGTCATCTCCTGTGGCTTCTCTATTCCCATGGTGTTATAACTGCATCTCAGTTGTACTACAGAGACGAAATAAGGAATTGTTAAGAATGGAGCAAGTGGTGGAAATAGATACAGACTTCTGTGAACAAATAAAACATATATCATAAAAAGAAGGCTTACGTGTTTAGCCTTTACTCAGTGATAACACTCTTGCTTCTGAGTCAGAAGGTCTTGGATCCAAACCTCACCCAAGGACTTGAGCACATAATAAAGGGAGTGCTGCACTGTTACAGATGCTGTTTCTCAACGAGACATTAATCCAAGACCCCATCTGCCCTCTCAAGTGAATGTAAAACATCTCATGGCATTATTTGACAAAGAGCAACAGGGTTCTCCCAGTGTTCTGGACAATGTTTATCCCTCAACCAATGCCATTAAAAACAGATTAACTGGTCATTTATCTCATTTACTGATTGTGGGACGTTGTTGTGCACAAATTGGCTGTCACGTTTCCAAAAATTACAACAGTGACTAGACTTCAAACGTACTCCATTGGGATGTGCTTTAGGATGTCCTGAGATTGTGAAAGGTGCTATATAAATGCAAGTTCTTTCTTATATTTATGGGGAATTAAATTAGGATTATGAATTCAGGTGAAATAATACTAAATGTATCATGCAGCACCCACCGGTCACATGACAATGAACAAGTAGGCCACACATACTATTACTCAAGGTCATCCAGGAATTATAGTTCAAAGCATTGTCAAGCACTCAGAGGAATCCTGATTATCAGGAGCAGGAATGCTGGCTGATTTCCCCCTCCTTTGCTCAGAGACACGAGGAACAATTGCAGTGTCTCCACAAGACAGTCATCTGGCTGAGATTGGCTAACAGCACAGAAAAGTGACCAAACCTGTGGCCTTTGCCGTCTGTACGGAGATACATTTTACCACCAAGATACCAGGGCTCATGAACAAAAACCATGTCAATTTATGAGATCCTTGTATGGGTGGACCCTGCCCAACTATATCTCTTGCACATCCACCAACGTATCCTCAATACTTTCAAATATCTCAAAGAACCCAGTAATTAGGCATCAGCTAGTTTACACATGCTTAAATTGCAGCTTGTGTTGGGTCATGTTGGGGGAGGGTGATTTTATGGGCTGTTGTGGAACAGGCAATGGCCAGGGCCCTCTCATCTGTCTGATTGAAGGACAATGCAACGGAAGGACAAGTGGCAAGCAGTTCTGCAAAATGCAGAAAATTAAAACAAGTTACATATCTTAAAGTTCGGTTTATTTAAATTGTAATGATGGAGTTGGAATTCCCTCCCTCACTGGGCTTGTGGAGACTCGTGGAGTCAGGACATGACGGTTATCTCAGCCTCACACAATTTTGATTGGCTTTCAGAAATCGAACGAGAAACAAAAAAAAATGAGATACAGAAGAGTGGTTGTTAACCCTGTGAATCCAGGTTAGCACAAGCTCATCAATCGAAGATATGAGAGCGTGTGTTTTAAATCAAACCTTATTTAAACTCGAACAAATATAACAATATTTTGTATATGCATATTAAGTGCCAGGTTCTATCTTATAAAACACTGGTAGACCAATCCTTCCATTCAATCTTACACACCAGATTAAGCTTCGGTGTAAAGTGATTTCAGCTTTGCACCAATGCTAAACTTGTACTGTAAATCTGGAATCCGGACCTAGGATTTCTCCTGACTCTGGAATGAAGTGAGTGAGAGTATCATCATCTCACACCACTTCAGTTTAACACCACATGGACCTGTTTGCAAAGTGCTCAGGTTGGACCAGAGGGGACGATAAAAGACACGGTGAGAGCAGACCTAAGAGGACGATAAAAGACACGGTGAGAGCGGACCTGAGAGGACGATAAAAGGCACAGCGAGAGCGGACCTGAGAGGACGATAAAAGGCACGGTGAGAGCGGACCAGAGAGGACGATAAAAGACACGGTGAGAGCGGACCTGAGAGGACGATAAAAGACACGGTGAGAGTGGACCTGAGGGGACGATAAAAGACACGGTGAGAGCAGACCTGAGGGGACGATAAAAGGCACGGTGAGAGCAGACCTAAGAGGACGATAAAAGGCACAGCGAGAGCGGACCAGAGAGGACGATAAAAGGCACGGTGAGAGCAGACCTAAGAGGACGATAAAAGACACGGTGAGAGCGGACCTGAGGGGGCGATAAAAGACACGGTGAGAGCGGACCTGAGAGGACGATAAAAGACACGGTGAGAGCGGACCTGAGAGGACGATAAAAGACACGGTGAGAGTGGACCTGAGGGGACGATAAAAGACACGGTGAGAGCGGACCTGAGAGGACGATAAAAGACACGGTAAGAGCGGACCTGAGGGGACGATAAAAGACACGGTGAGAGCGGACCTGAGAGGACGATAAAAGACACGGTGAGAGCGGACCTGAGAGGACGATAAAAGACACGGTGAGAGCGGACCTGAGAGGACGATAAAAGGCACGGTGAGAGCGGACCTGAGAGGACGATAAAAGACACGGTGAGAGCGGACCTGAGAGGACGATAAAAGACACGGTGAGAGCGGACCTGAGGGGACGATAAAAGACACGGTGAGAGCGGACCTGAGAGGATGATAAAAGACACGGTGAGAGCAGACCTGAGAGGACGATAAAAGACACGGTGAGAGCGGACCTGAGAGGACGATAAAAGACACGGTGAGAGCGGACCTGAGAGGACGATAAAAGACACGGTGAGAGCGGACCTGAGAGGACGATAAAAGACACGGTGAGAGCGGACCTGAGAGGACGATAAAAGACACGGTGAGAGCGGACCTGAGAGGACGATAAAAGACACGGTGAGAGCGGACCTGAGAGGACGATAAAAGACACGGTGAGAGCAGACCTGAGAGGACGATAAAAGACACGGTGAGAGCGGACCTGAGAGGACGATAAAAGACACGGTGAGAGCGGACCTGAGAGGACGATAAAAGACACAGTGAGAGCAGACCTGAGAGGACGATAAAAGACACAGTGAGAGCAGACCTGAGAGGACGATAAAAGGCACGATGAGAGCAGACCTGAGAGGACGATAAAAGACACGGTGAGAGCGGACCTGAGGGGACGATAAAAGACACGGTGAGAGCGGACCTGAGAGGACGATAAAAGACACGGTGAGAGCGGACCTGAGAGGACGATAAAAGGCACGGTGAGAGCGGACCTGAGAGGACGATAAAAGACACGGTGAGAGCGGACCTGAGAGGACGATAAAAGACACGGTGAGAGCGGACCTGAGGGGACGATAAAAGACACGGGGAGAGCGGACCTGAGAGGACGATAAAAGACACGGTGAGAGCGGACCTGAGGGGACGATAAAAGACACGGTGAGAGCAGACCTGAGAGGACGATAAAGATGAGGGCGGACCTGAGAGGACGATAAAAGGCACGGGGAGAGCGGACCTGAGAGGACGATAAAGATGAGGGCGGACCTGAGAGGGCGATAAAAGGCGCAGTGAGAGCGGACCTGAGGGGACGATAAAGATGAGGGTGGACCTGAGGGGACGATAAAAGGCACGGGGAGAGCGGACCTGAGAGGACGATAAAAGGCACGGTGAGAGCGGACCTGAGAGGACGATAAAGATGAGGGCGGACCTGAGAGGACGATAAAAGACACAGTGAGAGCGGACCTGAGAGGACGATAAAGATGAGGGCGGACCTGAGAGGATGATAAAAGACACGGTGAGAGCGGACCTGAGAGGGCGATAAAAGGCACGGGGAGAGCGGACCTGAGAGGACGATAAAAGGCACGGGGAGAGCGGACCTGAGAGGACGATAAAGATGAGGGTGGACCTGAGGGGACGATAAAAGGCACGGGGAGAGCGGACCTGAGGGGACGATAAAAGGCACGGGGAGAGCGGACCTGAGAGGACGATAAAGATGAGGGCGGACCTGAGAGGGCGATAAAAGGCACGGGGAGAGCGGACCTGAGAGGACGATAAAGATGAGGGCGGACCTGAGCAGTGAAATCAAAAAAAAATCAATAAAAGACAAAAAGTGACGTCACAGAGGTGCACCGAGGGTAAGTCAATGTAAATATTCAGTTTATTGGTAAGTGTTTTTAGTGGCTGTTGTGTTTCGTGGTTAGTATCTTTAGCGGTGGTTAATGTTTTTAGTGGTTAATCTGTTGGTGTTAGTTAAAAAGCCTTAAAACTAAAATTAAAAAGAGCGGGAAACTAGTTAAAGTAGATAAGTTAATTAGTTTTTTAAAAAAATTAAATTAAACCAAGTCAATTAATTACATAAAAACTTTGATGAATTAAATATATAAAACAAGACTAGACAGAGATGGCAGGTGGTGTGTCGTAACTGCAGCATGTGGGAGTTTGTGGAGACCAGAGAGGTCTTGGGCGACCACATCTGCAGTAAGTGTCTGCAACTCGGGGATCTTCGGCTCAGAGCTGTTGAGCTGGAGTCCAAGCTGCGGACATTGCGATGCGTCAGGGAGGGGGAGAGTTACCTGGACACTTTGGTCCAGGAGGCAGTCGCACCCTTAGGTTAGGTAGTCGTTTAGATTTGGTTAGTGGTCAGGGACAGGAGGATGCGACTGTGAGTCAGGCAGGTATGGCGGACCCAGGATGCAGTGATGGAGGAGACACAGCCCTTGCCCTTGTCCAACAGGTACGAGGTACTTGCGACTTGTGGCTGAGAACAAAGACTGCAGGGAGGATGGGCAAATTGACCACGGCACCGTGGTACAGGAGGCCATTCAAGTGGGAGGAGTAAAAAGGAATGTGGTAGTGTTAGGGGAGAGTATAGTCAGGAGGATAGACACTGTTCTCTGCAGCTCTGACCACGAGTTCCGAAGGCTGTGTTGCCTGCCCAGTACCAGGATATCCCCTCATGGCTGGAGGAAAACTTGGAGCATGAGGGGGAGGATCCAGTTGTCGTAGTCTACGTAGGAAACAATGACATAGGTAGAACTAGGGACGAGGTTCTGCTGAGACAGTTTGAGGGGCTCGGGTCCAAATTAATAAGCAGAATCTCAAAAGTAATAATCTCTGGATTACTACCTGAGCCACACGCAAATTGATATCGGGTCAAACAGATCAGAGAGTTAAATGTGTGGCTCAAAGAGTGGTGTGGGAGACAGGGGTTTCGATTCATGGGGCACTGGCACCAGTACTGGGGAAAGAGGGAGCTGTTCTGTTGGGACGGGCTCCACTTAAACCGGGCTGGGACCAGTGTCGTGGCGAATCGAATAACTAGGGCGGTAGATAGGGCATTAAACTAAAAAAGGGGGGGGTGCTGGGAGGGTTCAGGTAAGGGTAAATTTATAAATCTAAAGGGAAAAGTCAAGGCCGTACAGCAGTGTAGTGATTTGGGTAAAGAGAAACAGACTGAGTCAGGAAGGGTCAGGGAGTTCAACGATAATAGTGCAGCAGTGAACAAGGTCAAAACAGTGAAGAATAATAAAAATTTAAAATTGAAGGCGCTTTATCTGAATGCACGAAGCATTCATAACAAGATAGATGAATTCATGGCACAAATAGAGATGAATGGGTTTGATCTAGTAGTCATCACTGAGGCGTGGTTGCAGGGTGATTAAGGTTGGGAACTAAATATTCCAGAGTACTTTTAGAAAAGACAGGCAAAATGGAAAAGGATTGGTGGGTATCCCTGATAATAAAGGATGACATAAAGACAGTAATGAGAAAGGATCTTGGCTCAGAAGATAGGAAGAATCAGAATGGGTGGAGATGAGAAATAACAAGGGGCAGAAAACACTGGTGGGAGTAGTTTATAGGCCCCCTAACTGTAGTTATTACTGTTGGACAGAGTATGAATCAAGAAATGAGGAGCTTGTAACAAAGGTAATGCAATAATCGAGGGGGACTTTAATTTTCATTTAGACCGGGCAAATCAAATTGGCAAAGGTAGTTTGGAAGATGAGTTCATGGAATGCATTCGAGACAGCTTCCTAGTCGTGGAACCAATCAGGGAACAGGCCATTTTAGATCTTGTCTTGTGTAATGAGACAGGGCTAATTAGCAATCTAATAGTAAGGGATACTCTGGGGTAGAGTGATCATAATATGATAGAATTTCACATTGAGTTCGAGAATGTCGTACTTAAGACCGAAACTAGAGTCTTAAACTTAAATAAAGCCAATTACATAGGGATGAGGGGTGAGTTGGCTAAGGTTGATTGGGAAATTAGATTAAATGATATGACGGTAGATTAGCAATGGTGAACATTTAAAGAAATATTTCAGAATTCTCAATGGATATATATTCCATTCTATTAGAGTTTTTTGAGGATGTAACTAGCAGGATAGATAAAGGGGAACCAATGGATGTAGTATATTTGGATTTTCCAAAGGCATTCAATAAGGTGCCACACAAAAGGTTGTTACACAAGATAAAGGCTTCTGGGGTTGGGGGTAATATATTAGCATGGATAGAGGATTGGTTAACAGAGAGAAAACAGAGAGTAGGAATAAACAGGTCATTTTCGGGTTGGCAGACTTTAACTAGTGGGGTGCCATAAGGATCAGTGCTTGGGCCTCAGCTATTTACAATCTTAATGACTTAGGTGAAGAGACCGAGTGTAATGTATCCAAGTTTGCTGACGATACAAAGCTAGGTGGGAAAGTAAACTGTGAGGAGGACACAAAGAGTCTGCAAAGGGATATCGACAGGTTAAGTGAAGGTGGCAGATGCAGTATAATGTGGGGAAATGTGAGGTTATTCACTTTGGTAGGAAGAATAGAAAAACAGAATATTTTTGAAATGGTGAGAACTATTAAATGTTGGTGGTCAGAGGGATTTGGGTGTCCTTGTACATGAATCACAGAAAGTTAACATGCAGGTACAGCAAGCAATTAGGAAGGCAAATGGTATGTTGGTCTTTATTGTAAGGGGGTTGGAGTACAAGAGTAAGGAAGTCTAGCTGCAATTGTACAGGGCTTTAGTGAGATCACACCTGGAGTACTATGTACAGTTTTGGTTTCCTTCCCTAAGGAAGGATATACTTGCCTTAGAGGCGTTGCAATGAAGACTGATTCCTGGGATGAGAGGGTTGTTCTATGAGGAGAGATTGAGTAGAATGGGCATATACTCTCTGCAGTTTAGAAGAATGAGAGGTGACCTCATTGAAACGTAAATGATTCTGAGAGGGCTTGATAGAGTAGATGCTGAAAGGCTGTTTCCCCTGGCTGTAGAATCTAGAACTAGGGGGTATAGTCTGAGGATAAGGGGTCAGTCATCTAGGACTGAGATGGGGAGAAATTTCTTCATTTGGAGGGTTGTGAATCTTTGGAATTCTCTACCCCTGGGGGCTGTGGATGCAGATTCATTGAATATATTCAAGGCTGAGATCGATAAATTTTTGGATTCGAAGGGAAAAAAGTGGAGTTGAGATCAAAGATCAGCCATGATCTTATTGAATGCCCTAACTATAATCTTTCAAAGTTCTCTAGATTCAGGAACTGTCCCTCTAGATTGGAAAATTGTACTTGTCACTCTGCTTTTTAAGAAAGGAGAGAGAGGGAAACCAGGGAATTATAGACCAGTTAGCCTAACATCTGTTGTGGGGAAAATGATGGAGTCTATAATTAAGGATAGGGTGACTGAACACCTCGAGAATTTTCAGAGAGAGCCAGCATGGATTTGTGAAAGGTAGGTCGTGCCTGACAAACCTGACTGAATTTTTTGAAGAGGTGACTAAAGTAGTGGATAGGGGAATGTCAATGGATGTTATTTATATGGACTTCCAGAAGGCATTTGATAAGGTCCCACATAAGAGACTACTAGCTAAGATAGAAGCCCACAGAATCGAGGGAAAAGTACGGACTTGGTTAGGAAGTTGGCTGAGCGTTACCCCACCAGCGAACAAATGTTATCTGTTTTTAATATAACGGGTCAGTTGCTGTCTTTTCTATGTTTCTACCTCTCTATCTCTGTTTTTTTTTGTTTGTTATTTTTTTTGGTGATTTGTATATTCTGAGACCTGGCAGGTAACACCTGTCTGTCTGCACACTGATTGCCTTGGCAACGGGCAGTTGAAAAAACTGTCTGTAATCACCAAGCATTGTTCTGTGAATTATAAATGCGATTTCATTTCGAGGATTTCATTTTCACATCGTTCACCTGACGAAGGAGGAAGCCTCCGAAAGCTTGTGAATTTAAAATAAAGTTGCTGGACTATAACTTGGTGTTGTAAAATTGTTTACAATTGAGCGAAAGGTGAGAGAGAGTAGGGATAATGGGTAGGTACTCACATTGGCAGAATGTGACTAATAGAGTCCCGCAGGGATCTGTCTTGGGGCCTCAATTATTCACAATATTTATTAACGACTTAGATTAAGGCATAGACAGTCTCATATCTAAGTTTACCGATGACACAAAGATTGGTGGCATTGTAAGCAGTGTAGATAAAAACATAAAATTACAAAGCTATATTGATAGATTAGGTGAATGGGCAAAACTGTGGCAAATGGAATTCAATGTAGACAAATGTGAGGTCATCCACTTTGGATCAAAAAAGGATAGAACAGGGTACTTTCTAAATGGTAAAAAGTTAAAAACAGTGGATGTCCAAAGGGACTTAGGGGTTCAGGTACATAGATCATTGAAGTGTCATGCACAGGTGCAGAAAATAATCAATAAGGCAAATGGAATGCTGGCCTTTATATCTAGAGGACTAGAGTACAAGGAGGCAGAAGTTATGCTGCAGCTGTACAAAACCCTGGTTAGACCGCACCTGGAGTACTGTGAGCAGTTCTGGGCACTGCATCTTCGTAAGGACATATTGGCCTTGGAGGGAGTGCAGCGTGGGTTTACTAGAATGATACCCGGACTTCAAGGGTTAAGTTACGAGGAGAAATTACACAAATTGGGGTTGTATTCTCTCGAGTTTTGAAGGTTATGGGGTGATCTGATCGAAGTTTATAAGATATTAAGGGGAACAGATAGGGTGGAGAGAGAGAAACTATTTCCGCTGGTTGGGGATTCTAGGAGAAGGGGGCACAGTCTAAAAATTAGAGCCAGACCTTTCAGGAGTGAGATTAGAAAACATTTCTACACACAAAGGGTGGTAGAAGTTTGGAACTCTCTTCCGCAAACGGCAATTGATGCTAGCTCAATTGCTAAATTTAAATGTGAGATAGATAGCTTTTTGGCAACCAAAGGTATTAAGGGATTTGGGCCAAAGGCAGGTATATGGAGTTAGATCACAGATCAGCCATGATCTTATCAAATGGCGGAGCAGGCTCGAGGGGCCTATTCCTGCTCCTAATGTTCTTATGACCCCTCCCCCAACACCTTGTAAATCCAGTTTAACTTAATTTACATATTCATAGCGCAGAAATTCTCCTCTCTCCACTCTCTATACATTTACAGTTCTAATTGCTGGGAGACAGCTCTTTCAGTGCACCCACCAGCCAGTTTGCAAACAAGACAAGTGAAAATTCGAGCCAAGCAGGAGCGATTGGAACCTGGACACTAAAAGCACCAACAATTTCCACTTTACAGTTCCTAACGCAGCTTGCAGGGAAGTCACAGAAAGCAATGAGAAATGCATCCAAAACTAAGTTTTTTTTTAAAAAAAAACATAAATCAAATAGAAAAACCTAATTCCCTCCAGTTTTATATCTGTAATAACACATCAGCTGCAAGAATGGAGTCTGACTCAAAGGGGATGGACGTCCTACTGCAGAAATAGATACATTAATCCCCCCCCCCCCATATCCCGTTTCAATGCCTCCTTTCTGAGTAGGTTCTTTCCCTGGTATCTCTCTCTCTCTCTCCAGCCTGGGTCTCTCCTGACCCGTTCACCATGGTCTGTGCCCCCCCCCCCTCCCTCTCTCTCTCGGTTCCAGTAGCCGCGGCGCTCACACTGTATCAAACTGCTGCTTACCGCGGCTGTAAAAAAACAAATCCACTTACCCCATTGCTCCGGAATATGGGTTACAATAAATACAGGGCAAGAATCCACCAGTGAGTCGGGCCTACGGGGCTCACTCACCCTCCAGACTCATTAATGTAATAACTGCCATCGATCCAGTGGATCAGTAGCGGCTCTTGCCTGTATTCAGCCCATTGACACCGCTTCACTCCATCCAACTTTTGCAAAACAGTTGCATTTTCTAAGAAACGTGTTTTGGAATAAATCAACGGGTTGTGACAGTCCAAAACTTCTGCGGGCACGAATCCTTTCTTTAACTCCGGAATCCCCAGCAAAGTTGGCTACACCTTACCTTCAGCCTTCAGCTTGATAAATATTTTTGTGAGGTTGGAAATTCTGTTACAATTTCACAAGTGAACAAGCGGCGCTTCCTACTCATTGCTGCCGCTCAGTTCTGTCGGCTATGAAGGAAGTGAGTGATAAGAATCATAGAATGATACGGCACAGAAGGAGGCCTTTCGGCCCATCGTGCTCAAACCAACTCTTTGAAAGAACTATGGGATTAGTCCCACTCCTCCGCTCTTTCCTTATTGCCCTGCAGATTTTTCCTTCTTATGGAATTCCCTTTTGAAAGTTACTATTGAATCTGCTTCCACTACCCTTTCATGATGTGGAGATGCCGGTGATGGACTGGGGTTGACAATTGTAAACAATTTTACAACACCAAGTTATAGTCCAGCAATTTTATTTTAAATTCACAAGCTTTCGGAGATTTTCTCCTTCCTCAGGCAAATGTTTCAAGATCCTTTCAGGCAGTGCATTCCAGATCATAACAACATCCTGCATTAAAAAAATTCTCCTCATTTCCCCTCTGGTTAATTTCCCAATTATCTTAAATCTGTATCCTCTGGTTACCAAACCTCCCTCCACTGGAAACTGATATTCCTTATTTACTCTGTCAAAGCACCTCATCATTTTGAACACCTCTATTAAATCTCCAAGGCGAACAATCCCAGCTTCTCCAGTCTCTACACATAATTCACGATATCGTGTGTATGTTATACTTTCAACAGTAAGTAAATGCATTTTTAAAAACATATATATATAAAGAAAGAAAGACTTGTATTTATATAGCGCCTTTCACGACCTCAGGACATTCCAAAACGCTTTACAGCCAATGTAGAATTTTTGAATGTAGTCACTGTTGTCATATAGGAAACATATTCACATTTACAGGGCTGTTCTGTGCAGTCCTGTATTTTTCCATTCCAATAGAGCACACACAGGAATGACAATATGTAAGACAGAGGTAAGCGCATCTACTTCCTATGATTGGTGTCAATGGGAGGGATCTGTCTTACGAGATGATTTTTTTTCTGTATATTTGTTTAGTAAACATTCTGCAGAGACTGAAATCAAAAAATGTCCTGTATCTGCCTAAAAAGAACAAAATAATGGAACACAGGGCCAAAATATGTTAATATTTACAAAATAAAAACTAAAGGTTCCATTAAAGTATTTACTCCTCATCTTCTTTAACAACTACATACTAAAAGGAGCTGGCGGTATGGTTCATTCCTACAGGTGGACTGAGCTTCCAATATTAACCTCCAGGAGACCATGACATTTCCAACATCAGGTCATCAACTAGACTTACTGGAAGTGTACGGGGGTATGCTCCGGGCAGGCAGCATGTCAGAGTCTATGAGGAAAGGCATCATCACCCTCATCTACAAGCGGAAGGGGGAGAGGGAAGAAATCAAAAATTGACGACACATCTCCTTGCTAAACATCGACTACAAGATTCTGTCTAAGGCCATCGCCAATGGGCTCAATTCTGCTCTGGAGCTGGTGATCCACCCGGATCAGGCCTGTACTGTACCCGGCGGAAAGATCTCTGATAGCCTTGCTCTGCTTAGGGATACGATCGCCTACATGCAGGATAGTGGGGTGAACACCTGCCTCATCAGCCTGGACCAGGAGAAGGCCTTCGACAGAATATCCCACACTTACATGATGGACGTGCTCTCCAAAATGGGTTTTGGGGAGGGAATCCGCAATTGGATCTGACTACTCTTCGCTGACATCCATAGCACAGTCCTAATCAACGGGTGGGAGATGGAGAGCTTTCCGATTTAAGCTGGAGTCAGACAGGGCTGTCCTCCCTCTGCAGTCTCGTTCGTATGTTGTATCGAGCCATTTGCCGTGTCCATCAGGAAGGACGCAGGTTTCGCGGGGGGTAGGGGGTGGGGGGGTGGTGGGGGGTGACGATCCCAGGCAGCGGAAGCTCTCAGGTTAAGGCCTCCCTGTACATGGATGACGTCACCGTCTTCTGCTCCAATCAGCAGTCAGTCCAAACACTGATGAGAATCTGCGACCGTTTCAAGCTGGCCTTGGGGGCCATAGTGAACCAAAGTAAGAGTGAGGCCATGTTCTTTGGCAGGTGGGAGATCCGATCCTTTGTCCCATTCACCGTCAGGTCTGACTACCTGAAGGTGCTGGGGATCTGGTTCAAGGGGCCCCTGGCCTGCACCAAGAACTGGGAGGAGCAGATGGCCAAGGCCAAACAGAAGTTTGGTATGTGGGTGGGGCAATCCCTCTCCATAACCGGCAGGAACCTGGTGATAAGGTGCGAGGTACTCACGGTATTGCTCCATGTGGTCAAGGTCTAGCCCATTCCCCACAACTCCGCCATCACAGTCACCCGAGCTATCTTCCACTTTGTCTGGAGGTCCAAAGTAGAACGTGTCCGCGGGGTCAACATGTACAAGCCCCTAGACAAAGGGGGACGAGCGTTACCAATGCCGCTCTGATCCTGATGGCCACCTTTGTGTGTAGCTGCCTCAGGATGTGTGTACAGCCCCAGTACGCAAACACCAAGTTCACTACGTGCTGAGTTTCTACCTGGCCGACACACTGAGAAGGTTGGGTCTGGCCACGCTGGCCGAGCAGACACAGGATGTCCCGTCCAGCTGGACTGTCCCTTCCCACCTGTCCCAGGAGAATATCCTGAGGAGGAACCCCTTTGACCACAAGGCCATCAGACAGTGGTCGACACAAAACGTACTAAAAATCCTGCACGGAGAGGAGAGGGTGGACTCGATCGGGTTTTCCCCGACCAGACGGTTGATGCCGTTTGGCAAATGTCTCGTCCCCAGAGCTTCCAAACAGGCACCAGGATGCAACCTGGATAGTGGTGAGAAGGGCCCTCCCAGTGCGGCTCATCCAACACACATGGAATCTCAGCGCCACCGCGAGCTGCCCTCGATGCTGAGGCGGGAAGGAGACTGTCGTCCACCTCCTGATGAGCTGCCCCTTCACGCAGGAGGTGTGGAGAGAGATGTGTTGGTATCTGTCCCAGTTCATCCCAAGCAGCTCAGTAACACAGGAAGCTGTGCTCTACGGGCTGTTCCCTGGGACGCACACGAGACAGACATCACCTGCGGCTGGAAGACCATCAACTCGGTGAAGGAGGCCCTTTGGTCCGTCCGAAACCTGCTGGTCTTCCAGCTGAAGGAGCTGTCCATGACTGAGTGTTGCCGACTAGCACACTCCAAGGTCCAGGGGTACGTGCTGCGGGATGCACTGAAGCAAGGTGCGACCTACGCAAAGGCTCTATGGCGAAAGACCACCGTGTAAGGCCATCCCACCTTGCATTGTATTGTACACCAGGAATCATAAGGAATATACTGCGTTTGAATTGTAATATTGAGATTGCACTGTGTACGATCTATGATGTATTGGTTTGAATTGTACTGGTTTGAAATTGTGATATTTACATTGAACTGTGTGTATCTTTAAATTCTATGAAATAAAGTATATTTTGAAATAAAAAAAGGTCATCAACTATCCCAAACTTTCTTCAACATAGGACAACATAAACATTTTTTGAATGATGGCCTTCAAGCAAAGGGCATCATCTGTGAGCCTTACAGCCCATGATTCCCAGTCTGTATTGAATTAACTGATCTCAGGCAGGCTGTACTATGGCTCCTTTGGTCTGCTGCAGTGCCTCTAGGTTAAGGATGGGAAAATTGATCAGGATTCCAATTTCTATAATATTATTCAGGCATCTTCAGCTCTTTAAAAAAAAAATCCACCATAAAAGCCAGCTCCCATAATTTGCCTGAACTTTCTATGAACTAATGTGAGACCTTGTGCAAAAAATGATCTGGAATAACATGTCTAGCGCAATCAATAGATTCATTTATTGTTACTCATTTTACATGTAGGATTTGCATTACAAGCCCACATCACTTCAGAAGACAATTAATATCAGTTACACGAGACACTTCTATAACAGACTAAACTACCAAACAAATAAATTTGTTCTTAGATAAACTCATAGAAGCAAACAGTAACAGGTAATTATTGAAGACTGTCCAAATAATACAGCAGGTTTGAAACAATTCAGCACTTTGGAATAGCTCACCAAAGGGTTCATCAGACAAACCCATCAGTTGAGTTCCTTTGATTGGCTTTCTTCACAGATCTTACTGAAAAAATGGGAAGCACTTCTCAGAAGGGGAATAGGTGCCTGATTCTTACCTGTTACAACAACAACAACTTTCATTTATGTAGCGCCTTTAATGTAGTAAAACGTTCCAAAACGCTTCACAGAAACGATTATCAAACAAAATTTGACATTGAGCCACATAATGAGATATTAAGGCAAGTAACCAAAAGCTTGGTCAAAGAGGTAGGTTTTAAGGAGCGTCTTAAAGGAGGAGAGAGAGATAGAGAGGCTGAGAGGTTTAAGGAGGGAATTGCAGAGCTTAGGGCCTGGGCAGGTGAAGGCATGGCCATCAATGGTGGAGTGATAAAAGTCGGGGATGCGCAAGAGGAAAGAATTGAAGGAGCGCAGAGATCTCGGAGGGTTGTAGGGCTGGAGGAGGTTACAGAGATGGGGGGGGGAGGGGGGGCAAGACCATGGAGGGATTTGAAAGCAAGGATGAGAATTTTAAAATCGAGGCCTTCCCGGACTGGGAGCCAATGTAGGTCAGCGAGCACAGGGGTGATGGGTGAATGGGACTTAATGCGAGTTAGGATACAGACAGCAGAGTTTTGGATGAGCTCATCTTTATGGATGGTGGGAGATCGGAGGTCGGCCAGGAGAGCATTGGAAAAGTTGAGTCTAGAGATAATAAAGGCATGGATGAGGGTTTCAGCAGCAGATGAGCTGAGGCAGGGGCGGAGACGGGCGATGTTACAGAGGTGGAAATAGGTGGTCTTGGTGATGGAGTGGATATGTGGTCGGAAGATCATCTCAGGGTCAAATGGGACGCCAAGGTTGCAAACGGTCTGGTTCAGCCTCAGACAGTGGCCAGGGAGAGGGATGGAGTCGGTGACTAGGGAATGTAGTTTGTGGAGGGGACCAAAGACAATGATTTTGTTCTTCCCAATATTTAGTTGGAGGAAATTTTTGCTCATCCAGTACTGGATGTTGGACAAGCAATGTGACAAATGAGAGACAGTGGAGCGGTCGAGAGGGGTAGTGGGGAGGTAGAACTGGCTGTCGTCAGCATACATGTAGAACCTGACGTGTTTTCGGATGATGTCGCCAAAGGGCAGCATATAGATGAGAAATGGGAGGCGGTCAAGGATAGATCCTTGGGGGACTCCAGGGGTAACGTTGTGGGAGTGGGAAGAGAAGCCATTGCAGGTGATTCTCTGGCTATGGCTGGATAGATGAGAATGGAACCA
Organism: Heptranchias perlo; assembly: GCF_035084215.1. Lineage (NCBI taxonomy): Eukaryota > Metazoa > Chordata > Chondrichthyes > Hexanchiformes > Hexanchidae > Heptranchias > Heptranchias perlo. Next base: position 27,251,865 of record NC_090333.1, read on the forward strand.
GGTGAGCGCAGTCCCACCCAGTTGGACGATGGAGGAGAGGAGTTGGAGGAGGATAGTGTGGTCAACCATGTAAAAGGCTGCGGACAGGTCGAGAAGGATGAGGTGGGATAGTTTACCACGGTCACAGTCACATAGGATGTAATTTGTGACTTTGATAAGGGCCGTTTCAGCAGGGGCGGAAACCTGATTGGAGGGATTCAAACATGGAGTTGCGGGAAAGATAGGCACAGATTTGGGAGGCGACAACATGTTCAAGGACTTACATGGAATTACATGGAATTAACTTGGCTAACATGATGTTCCTATCTATGGAGCTACATCTTGCCTTCATGTCTCTTATGGCTAGGTCAAAACCATAACTGGTACATCCAACATGTCCAATTCTTATATCCTTAAAACCCTTTGAAATAAAGTTGTGACTTTGAGAAGTCAGCTTGTGAGATAGAGAAACTTTCCTCAAACAATAGGCAAATTCCATGGTGCATTCAGTAAAGCAAGCAGTGTTTAACAAACACTAACTGTGTTAGGACTATCCTAATTAGATTATGTCATTGATTCATTGCTCAGTGATACACAGCATCGTTTTCTAACACTTGGATGTACTTGGTAACTCGTTTTCCCAGAATCGTATGTCCGTTAGTAATCAACTTCTTTTGTACTTCATGCAGAAGTCATTCTCCCAAGTATGCAGTTGGATAAGTCCTTTTGAGGGTGCTACCTCTCTCTAAAAGAAAAATATTTTAAAGTTGAGAAGCTCATTACAGAGAGGACCCCCATTAGCTACCCATAATACTACATTTTTGTCGCAATGATGTTTTCCATATTAAAGTGGCCTACAGGCATTCAATGTAAAGAATCACACATTAATATTTGAAACTTTTAGGGGGTAGTTAAGGGCAAAGGCCCATGGTACATACTCTAGCAAAGAAAGCAATGCTATCAGGAGAGCAGGACATGGAGGGGAGGAGAGAAAATTAGAGAGAAAAATGCATGAATAAAAATTGACAATTAATGGCAGATTTTTTTTAAAACATGAAGATACCAGGGCATGGCTGTGATTCTGCCTCACTGTATACTGCCCCTCGCAGATAACACTAAATAAATGAAGACTCCCTAATATTTAAAATTCTGATAACAAGTAACTACTGAATACCAGACTGCAATCTGTAATGTAAAGGGACATGGGGGATAAACAAGCAAACTTGAAAGAGAACATGACAGTCTGCTTGCTATCTGTTCCAGTAGATTTTTTTTAAAGTATTTTTGTGCTCATCAAGGTGAATTGTGTCAGTATTGGGAGATAGAAAACTTTCCATACTTTTAGCACCTAATGTTAGCATCAAGATCCCAGGTTAGGTAAAGCATGGCCTGGCTACAGGATATAAAATTCTCATTGCTCTATTCTCAGAAATATACATTAAATCCCAACTTTTGAAGTGTGAATTTTTCCAATTTTCCATACCGACTATGTCCTTTTTGTGAGACTGCCAATTTATTGCCAATAAGAGTTCAATTATGGGCAGTTTTGTGCTGCGTTGAGAATCTTTCACTATGGATGTATTATTTTTATTTAGTTTGAATGATAATTACAACTAATTTATAGTATGTGACAAGTCTCTACATAAATAGTAAAATGCCTTGGAAATCCTTTGCAATGGTAATGATGACCCCTTAAGCCATGCTGTTTCTTTGAGGATGTATAACGGTGAAAATAATATACAATGTGATTCAGCAGCGGTGGTAAAATGCATAATAACACTTCATATTTCATATTAAACGATGGTGTTGCCCAATAGAAATTGCTGACTAGCTACAGGTGTGACTATGGCGATACAGTTTTAGCCGCTAATTTTAGTAGAAAATGCCTTAATACACTCACATGATACAGGTAAATGTACTTCACATGTATATTTAGTTAACAAACATTTACTACCATTCAGTAACAAAGGAAGTAAAGCACTCACAACAATCAAAAAACACTCGCATTCTCTGCTTTCCATCTTACCATTTTACCAACAAACGCACAAAAAGGTTAAAGTTCACCTGCATACGCCATACGAATATGAACATTGAGATCACATGCCCAACAACAGCGACTATTACTTGTTTTTTATTTACTAATTAGAAGTGTAATTAGCCACATCTGGATTCCCAATTAGCCACATGTGGCTAGTGGCCAATGTATTGGGAAACACTAGTAAATGATAGCCCCATATCTCACAACCAGTAAGTTTATATTAAACATGTAAATGATTCTGAATGGTGAACTATAAAGCAGTATTACAATTCTCATCCATTTTTATATCTATTTTTGGCGAGGCTTTGCTCAAATTATCACGAGGGAAAGGAATTCTCATCCACTATTGGCACTTAGTAGCCAAGCCAAGCATTGGCAAAAGGCTGGCAATTTGCTTCATATTTGACTTTATAATTCTTAACTAATATTTTCATATTCTAATATTACATTTCAATTAACTAAGAGGAAAACTTGATGCACATTAGTTACTGCCAACCCACCACAATGCCAGACAAAATGTAGGAAAACATAACACCTCTAACATGCAACAAAACATCACTCCTCATATGCAAGATAGAACAGCACCTATTTAAAGATATTGTAGTGTCAGCTTGGATTAGTGGTAGCACTCCTGCCTCTCAGTTGGAAGTTTATAGGTTTCAGCCCGTCTCCAGGATTTGAATATGTAATCTTGGCTGGCATTCCAGACTAGTACTGAGGGAGTGCAGAATTATTAGATGTGCTGCCTTTTAGATGGGACATTAAATCAAGGCCCTGTTTGACTGTTTACTATTTGAGGAAGTGCAGAGAGGTTTCACAATACCTGGCCAATATTTATCCCACAACCAACAACACCAAAAAAAAACACAAATTAATTAGTCATTATATAATTGCTGTTTGGAGGATCTTGCTGTGAGCAAATTAGCTGTTACCTTTGCCTATTTAACAATAGCATAAGCTAGTGGTTATGGTACTAGACTAGGGAACCCAAAAATCATGAGTACAAATCCCACTGTAAAAGTGAATCTCGAAAATCTGGTCATTTGTGGATTGACATCAGAAAAAATGACCATAACCATGCTGGATTGTTGTAAAAAATCAACTGTCCTTCAGGGAAGGGAACCTGCCTCTCCTACCTGATCTGGCCTACACATGATTCCAATCCCATACTATTTGGTTGATGCTTATGCCTTCAGGGTGATTAGGGATGGATAATAAATGTTGTCTTGCCAGGTGGCCCACATACCAAGAACAAACAATAAAAAATGTCCATTTTATATCAAGCCATATGTCCAATGGATGGTTGACATTCCAAATAGATATCATGAAAGAATCAAAGTATCCAACTAGACAGCCTGTCAATGTAAAATTAAAGCTGATTCAGAAATGCTATTCTGTCACAGAGCCTAAATGGATTAAATCATTCTTCACTTTGACTCACTGAATCAGTATTAATTTCCTGAAGATAGGATGCATGACTCTGAAGAGACTCTTAATTTAAAGACTGTAGAACAAAAAGTGATATGAGTTGCATTCAAAATATTTTGAAATAACTTGTGCATTTTAAAATTCTAATTCAAGTCATTTCTCAATTTAAGATAAGCAATTCAGCAGAGCTCAATAGTGACAAACAAAAATGGCCCTTCACTAGTCGAGTTCTATAAGATATCCTTGGTTCTGACAGCATAATTGATCATTTCACTACAGATTTGGTATTGTGTGCAATAATATGCATTTCTTTAATCACTCAAATCTGGTATTGATGGATGTTGCTCAGTTTTTGAACTTGTAGCTTACACAATCCTGATATCTGTCATGCATCATGGGCAGTCCCAATGTCACTTGCCCTCTGAGTTTGTAGATCACTGTAATATAATTAGAATTTACACTTTGTGATAATGGGCTCCATAGTCCTGATATTGCACTCTCTTTGAGTTATGGGCTAAGCTCTCATGCTGTTACTTTTAAAATATTCACATTAATAATACTACTTAATTGATACACTGTAAATAATTTACACATAGGTATGATTTATTTAACTTAATACTTTAATCTAAATTGTGAATTGTGATGTATTTCATTGAAATTTAAACCCAGGATTTCACACAATAAGCATTTTCTTAACTTTTTCTTTGTTGTCTTGCTAACAAATGTAAGATATTTCTTTCTTTCTAATGTTTTTGGACAGTGTATCTTTGAATGTAAAAGCCTGTTCCATAATCCCATGCTCCCAGTGGGGCACCACACTCGTAGGGTTTACATCATGGGAAATCGCATGCCATCCATTCCTTGTGGGTGCAGCTCCCTACTGAGAGCATGGGAGCACGGAATAGATCCTTTAGTGTATACATTCCCACTAAATGCTGACCACCCAACTTCCCTTCCTGAACCCCATGCTAGCTGACATTGTAAACAGTTCCCTCGTCTCAGGTACTCTTCCCCTCCCTTTCAAAACTGTCATCACCCTTTCCTCAATTCTTCTGTCCTTGCAAACTACTGCCCCATTTCCAACCTCCCTTTTCTCTCCAAAGTTCTTGAACATGCTGTTGCCTCACAAATCCATGCCCATCTTTCTCGCTACTCCATGTTTGAACCTCTCTAATCAGGTTTATGCCCCTGCCCCAGCAGTGATAAGACCCTAAGAAAAGTCATAAATAACATCCTCTGTGACTGTGACCTTGGTGTACTATCCTTCCGCGTCTTTCTTGACCTCTCTGCAGCATTTGACATGGTAGACCACACCATCCTCCTCCAATGCCTCATCTCTGTTATCCAGTTGGGATTGCCCTCGAATGGTTCCACTCTTATCTATCCATTCATAGCCAAAGCATCTCCAGCAATCATTTCTCTTCCCGACCTACACTGTTAACTTTGGTGTCCCCCAAGGATATGTCTTTGGCCTCCGCCTATTGATCATCTACATGCTACCACATGGCAGTCATCCGAAGTCATGGCTCCACATGAATGCTGACGACACACAGTTCTACCTCTCCACCATCTCTCCTGTCTCCTCCACTGCCTCTGTGATGTCAGCTGTTTCTCCAACATCCAGTCCTGGATGAGTCACAATTTCTTCCAGTTAAACATTGGGAAAAATGAAGCCATTGTCTTTGGCCCCCACCCATAAACTCCGTCCTTCACCACAGATTCCAGCCCCTCCCTGGCCACTGTCTCAGGCTGAACCAGACTGTTCGTAACCTCAGCATTTTATTTGACCTGAAGCTGACTTTCTGATCCCATATGCTCCCCATCACAAAGACCGCCTACTTCCACCTCCATAAGATTGCCTGTCCCTGACCCTGCCTCAGCCCTGCTTAATCCCTCATCCAAACTTTTCTCACCACCAGTCTTGACTATCCCAATGCTCTCCTGGCCGGCATCCCACCCTTTCCCTCCATAAACTTGAGTTCATCCAAAATTCTGCCCATATCCTAACTCGCATCAAGTCCCGCTCACCCACCACCCCTGTGCGTGCTGACCTACATTGGCTCCTGATCTCCAAATGCCTCTAATTTAAAATTTGTATCCCCTTGAGACATCTTTCTATGTTAAAGGCTCTATATAAATGCAAGGTGTTGTTGTTTTTGTATATATTATGTTATCCTACTTACGTACATTATATACAATGTAAAGTGTTGGCAGAAAAATAGAATTTTGGAATATTATCCACAAAATCCCAGAAAACCCTACAATTACATGTAGTAGAAACAGAATTTCAATTATCCTGTCACTATAAATCAGTAGCCTGATTAAAAACTGATAGAATTGCAGAATTCAATCCCTGAAACACGAATAACAATTCTAGAATTGCATGTAATAAAATTGAATTTGATTTAATTTGTTACTGTAAAACAGTGGTCTTGGTTATACATGCAAACAGTTGACAGGTGATGTATGAGCGACCCTGGTAGCTCGCATTTGTTTTTGTGTTTGATGTTGAGGCAGTGCTGAGATAGCAGAACTGTAGGGAAACCAATGACCTCCAAATGCTACTCTCCTGGTTTCCTTTACTAGCATGCTGCCAGTTGAAAGGAACCACAGATTTTGCATTGCCACCAATGGTTGCTCTTGGTCCCTGAAAATGTCAGGTTCTAGGCTCTGTCAGATTGATATTTGCTACCTTTGCAGAGGTTTGGAGGGTGTTGGAGTTTTGTGAGGTTGTTCAGGCCCCCGACTGAGCCAGATTTCAATTGGGATAACTGCTGTGTGTGTTTCTGGTTTAGTTATTCAACAAGCATCAGTGATATGAGTTCTCTTGTTAGTAGTATGACAGAGATGGAGCCAACTCTTAGAGAATTTCTCCTGATTAATGTGAGTGAGTAATTTTTTTTGCAGATTGAGCTATCTTCCACGGTATCTCGATCCTCATTGATTGTTGGAGGGCAGTTCTATCAGGTGTCAGATCAGTGAGATGAACCATTGGGTTCAGTAAGGGAGAAACCCAGAAATTTGCTCATGTTGGTATTTAGAGGATCCCTGTAGGGAGGCTATGTGTTAGATCTAGTCAGCAGAAATCTTAATATCTTTTGTTCTCCATGGTATGTTTCACCAGTAGGGCACATGACCAAATGATGTGCCAAACTATGCCTTCCCCATTACAGCCTCTCAGGCATTCTCCCTCGAATGGCTGGTATAGTCAGTTAGAACACTATAGTTCCTGTTTTTTAAAAATCCAACACAAACTGGTAGGATGGAAATCTCCTCGCTGTAGGCTAGAACAGATGCAATAGCAGGTCTGAAGCTGGAGTGGAGGAACAGTGTTGGGATGGTCAGTGTACAGAAATCTGCAATCCACACGTGTGACCCATGCTAAAACTAACCTAGAAGTGGTTAATGCCAACAGGGAGTGTAAAAATTATATTCCCAAGCACTGGCAAACCTCACTTTAATGATCACAAAATTCACACCAATAATTTTATATTCTTTTTTAAAGAATGTATACAGCAGGGAATAGCCATTCTTTTAAACGAATGAGCATTCATTTAATGTAGCAACAGTAGACATTATTTGAAAGCACTCCCTATAGTCTTGGCCAGCGCGTATACACAGTACTGCTTGCACATGGTATTTGAGTTGGAACACTGTAGTAAAGGTTTCTTGCAGTTGGAGGGTTTGGTTGAACGTTGATTGGAAGGGGGCTGTCTTTCTCTGCTCTTGGCTTGTAATTTGATCGCTGTGGGCTTTCCAGAGCCAGGTAAGGATTAATATGAATGGATGGTCCGATGCGCAAGCAGTGGCGTGATCCTCAGACCAGGGACCCTAGTGACGTCAGGGCGGCAACAGCACACCTGTCGGAACAGGTATTTAAAGCACCACACGAGGCAGGAGCCCCTCACTGAGCATGTTTCCTCCCTTCACCAGAGGCAGCCACCGCCACCAGCAACAAAGCCGCAGCAAAAAGGGGGAAACGGATTCCCGACTCCTCTCCCTCACCCTTTAAAACATGCCCTTCACCACGGGCGGCTTCAGACTCTGGGCGAAGTTACTGATTCTCTTGTCTTTTGTGTCTTTCTCCATCGCAGCGGAGTTTGAAGAGGACGAGGAGATCGATCTGTCTTTTGCCTTCGATGATGAGATCCTCCTTCAGGAGTCTGAGACTGAGACTGGGCACCAGAACCAGAACAAGCCCGCTCCCTTCCACCGATCCAACAAAGTAAGCTTTGAGCTAATTCTATCAGCAAACTACTCGATATGTGAAATAGATCCCTTGCACCTTTCAGTCTCTTGATTTTTAAATCTTTTTTTAAACGCTGCTATTTTATATTTACATTTAATATTTACTTCAGTAGATTTACAAGCTAGTTTTCCCCTCGAAACCTCACTGTCTGTAATGGCATGTTACTATTTTAGAGAATGCAAGTTGTGACCCTGGAAAGAAACAAAATATCAAAAATATCTTTACTTTTTGTGATTGATTCTTAATTTGAATTTTAAAGAAAAGTGCAGATACTATCCTATTTTGAGATGAATTTAATGAGGAATCCAAGGCCTGAACTTTCCAAAGTTGGAAAAAAATGGGTTGCTGTGCCTCATCTCCAAAAAGCCACGTTCAGTACATTTGTAAAAAACTAATATTTGTCAAATACACAGCACTGTAGTAAATTAATAGGGGGACCGATTACAGTAGGCTTGGATTGTACCGTGGTCAATGTCCCGTGCTAAAAATGATACTTTGGTTTTTGTTGCATCACCTCCACCTTGTACAATTTGGTGCACGTAATTACTTGTGTTTCTTTAAATAACAATATGTCTGCAGTAGAGGTCTACGGAAAGAACTGCAGCAAGTGATTAACGGAAGATACTTAAAATATTGTTTTTTTTTTCATTTCTGTGTGATCTACCAGTAGAGGTAATGAATATCCGGCTGCGTTTTTATGTTGGACCAAAGATATTGAGCTCAGCTCAGAGGAGCTGAAGTAGTCCATTCAGCCCCTCAAGCCTTTTGCACCACTCAATTAGATCATGGCTGATCTGTAAGCAATTCCACGTATCCGTCTTTGATCCATAGACCTTGACCCTCCTTACCTAACAAAAATCTATGACAAAAGCAAAATATTGTGGATGCTGGAAATCTGAAATAAAAACAGAAAATGTTGGAAACACTGAGCAGGTCAGGCTGGAGAGAGAAACCGAGTTAACAATTCAGGTCAATGACCTTTCATCGGAACTAGAAGATGTTAGAGATTAACAGTTTTTAAGCAAGTATAGAGCCAGGGAAAAGGGAGGGGAGCAGGAATGAACAAATGGGAAGATCTGTGATAGGGTAAAGGGCAGGTGTGATTAAATAGGAACATTGGAACAGGAGTAGGCCATTCAGCCCCTCGTGCCTGCTCCGCCATTTGATAAGATCATGGCTGATCTGTGATCTAACTCCATATACCTGGCTTTGACCCATATCCCTTAATACCTTTGGTTGCCAAAAAGCTATCTATCTCAGATTTACATTTAGCAATTGAACTAGCATCAATTGCTGTTTGCGGAAGAGAGTTCCAAACTTCTACCACCCTTTGTGTGTAGAAATGTTTTCTAATCTCACTCCTGAAAGGTCTGGCTCTAATTTTTAGACTCTGCCCCCTACTCCTAAAATCCCCAACCAGCGGAAATAGTTTCTCTCTATCCACCCTATCCGTTCCCCTTAATATCTTATAAACTTCGATCAGATCACCCCTTAACCTTCGAAACTCTAGAGAATACAACCCCAATTTGTGTAATCTCTCCTCGTAACTTAACCCTTGAAGTCCGGGTATCATTCCAGTAAACCTACGCTGCACTCCCTCCAAGGCCAATATGTCCTTACGAAGATGCAGTGCCCAGAACTGCTCACAGTACTCCAGGTGCAATCTAACCAGGGTTTTGTATAGCTGCAGCATAACTTCTGCCTCCTTGTACTCTAGTCCTCTAGATATAAAGGCCAGCATTCCATTTGCCTTATTGATTATTTTCTGTACCTGTTCATGGCACTTCAATGATCTATGTACCTGAACCCCTAAATCCCTTTGGACATCCACTGTTTTTAACTTTTTACCATTTACAAAGTACCCTGTTCTATCCTTTTTTGATCCAAAGTGGATGACCTCACATTTGTCTACATTGAATTCCATTTGCCACAGTTTTGCCTGTTCACCTAATCTATCAATATCCCTTTGTAATTTTATATTTTCATCTACACTGCTTACAATGCCACCAATCTTTGTGTCACCGGCAAACTTAGATATAAGACTTTCTATGCCTTCATCTAAGACGTTAATAAATATTGTGAATAATTGAGGCCCCAGGACAGATCCCTGCGGGACTCCACTAGTCACATCCTGCCAATGTGAGTACCTACCCATTATCCCTACCTCTCTGTCGCCGTTCGCTCAGCCAACTTCCTAACCAAGTCCGTACTTTTCCCTCAATTCCATTGGCTTCTATCTTAGCTAACAGTCTCTTATGTGGGACCTTATCAAATGCCTTCTGGAAGTCCATATAAATAACATCCATTGACATTCCCCTGACCACTACTTTAGTCACCTCTTCAAAAAATTCAATCAGGTTTGTCAGGCACGACCTACCTTTCACAAATCCATGCTGGCTCTCTCTGATTAACTGAAAATTCCCGAGGTGTTCAGTCACCCTATCCTTAATTATAGACTCCATCATTTTCCCCACAACAGATGTTAGGCTAACTGGTCTATAATTCCCTGGTTTCCCTCTCTCTCCTTTCTTAAAAAGCAGAGTGACATGTACAATTTTCCAATCTAGAGGACAGTTCCTGAATCTAGAGAACTTCGAAAGATTATAGTTAGGGCATCTGCAATGTGTTCACCTACTTCCTTTAAAACCCTGGGATGGAAACCATCTGGTCCTGGGGATTTGTCACTCTTTAGTGCTATTATTTTCTTCATTACAGTTGCTTTACTTATGTTAATTTTATCGAGTCCCTGTCCCCGATTCAATATTAGTTTTCTTGGGATTTCCAGCATGCTATCCTCTTTTTCTACTGTAAATACTGACGCAAAGTACTTGTTCAACATGTCCGCCATTTCCCCATTGTCAATGACAATATCCCCACTTTCAGTTTTTAGGGTGCCAACACTGCTCCTGACCACCCTCTTTTTCCTAATGTTCTTCGTATTGGTTTTGATAACCCTTGCAAGTTTCTTTTCATACATTCTTTTTGTAGCTCTTACTATCTGTTTTGTGAACCTTTGTTGATCTTTGTATCTTTCCCATTCGCCAGGATCTGTGCCATTTTTTGCCTTTTTGTATGCCCTTTCCTTAGGTCTTATACTGTCCCTTACCTCTAGTTGTCCATGGCTGTTTTTTTTTGGCAAATGACCAAAGGGATGATAGTGCAAGGCAAAATAGGGTGATAATGGGACAAGTAAAGAAACAAATTGGTCATTGGCCTTCCTCACTTCCATTGAGAGAATATTTCAGGCAGAGACACTAAACAGCATCCCATTTCTGTGTCCCTTCTATCATTCTCTCTCCTCCCCTTGCCTCTTCCTGTTCCCTCTCCCTTTCTCATTCATTCCATTTAGTTTCTGTATCATCCATGCTTTTGTTACCTCCAGCCTCGACTATTCCAATGTTCTCCTGGCCAGCCTCCCATCTTCGACCATCCCTAAACTTGACCTCATCCAAAACCCTGCTGCCCATATTGTTCACCATCACCCCTGTGCTCGCTGACCTACATTGGTGCTCAGTCCACCAACGCCTATTTTAAAATTTTCATCCTCACATTCAAATTTCTCCCTGGCCTCACCCTTTCCTATCTCTTTAACCCTCACCAGCTCTACAACCCTTCAAGAACTCTGCCTTTCTCCAATTCTGACCGCTTGTGCATCCCCGATTTCCTTTGCATCACCATTGGCGAATGTGCTGTCGAGGCTCTAGCTCTGGAATTCCCTCCCTAAACCTCTCCGCCTCTCACCTCCTTTAAGATGCTAATTAAAACCTTGCTCTTTGACCAAGCTTTTGGTCACCTCCAATTATATCTCTTTATGTGGCTCAGTGTCCAATTTTGTTTGATAAAGCTCCTGTGAAGTGCTTTGGGACATTTTACTATGTTAAAGGTGCTATATAAATACAAGTTGTTGTATCAGACAGTAGTTTCTGTAAGATGATAGTTTCTTCTAACTAATACAGTGAAATGCTTTAGTAGTCAAATCTCACTTGCTGCGGTGAAATTAAATCAGGAGCCAATGAACTGAGCATTACTGAATGACAGTTTGATGAATTGAAGAAGGCAGCAAGTTTAAGTCTAACTACTCACTGAGTCAATGATGCAATCTGACTGGTTGATCAATGTTCTCATTTGCAATTAAGGTTAAAACCCATACCTGAAGATGACTAAACTACAAATCTTTCTTATTTTATTTCCAGGATGCCTGGAGGTTGCCTGGCCAGTACATAGTGATGCTGGAAGAAAACACTCACAAATCCCAGACAGAACGCACCATTCACAGACTCCGCACTAAAGCAGCCAAGCATGGCTATATGACAGAACTTGTTCGTGTTTTCCATGAGGTCTTCCAGGGCTTTGTCATCAAAATGAGCAGTGACGTGCTAGACATGGTAAAGTCAGAGGCAGCCTTGTATTAAATGCGAGAGATGGGTGTGCGTGTTAAATATGAGAGAGAGAACAATGTGTTAAATTTGTGTGTGTAAGAGAGAGAACAGTGGGACCAAGCTTTATCTGCTGGTGTGAGTCAGTTCTAAACGTTTAATCTTGGCAGATGGTAATATACTAAGAGCACTCAAATTTTGTGGGCCAGTGGTGAGTGGGGACAGAGTCTGACCTGCCTGCCATCCCTTTGTTGGTCCTTTCTGTTCTTCCAAACACCTATGGCCTGGGCATTCATATTAGAAAACCCATTAGTGCCAGGAATGGTTCAGGGGGAAAAAAGCAATTGGCATAAAGGCGCATGAGAACCTAAGTGCCAGCAATTTTTTTAAATAAAGAAAAATTATGCAAATGTGGCCTAAAAACTGTTGAATGAATTTCCTTACCAGGACCTTCAAATTTATTTCCATACACATCTCAGAGTCAAGTATCTTGGATGCCCATTATAAATGGGTGGGTTCTGGAAACAGTGTGGATCCAGTGCAAAGGCGTGAGAGACATTATTACATCACTCCCGTATTACTTGAATATTATTATAAAGCTCTCTCTTCCTCTGCTGTCCCCCAGCCTGCCAGAAATGCATAACATGTGCCAAGGCTCCAGCCCCATGAGCCCATCCTGGAAACTATCACTGAAGGATAGGGGCTGAGTTTTATTCTTTCATCTAAAGTAATTATACCTGAAGTGAGGGAAGGGCCTGCTGTACTTCTGTGCTACTTGTGTAAATAACCTCTGTATAACAAACATGTGTCTAGAAGTGTACTTTGTGAAATCTTTTGCATAGGCACTGAGATTACCTCACATTGAATATATCGAAGAGGACTCATCCTTGTTTGCTCAGACTATCCCCTGGAATCTAAATCGGATTGTTCCTTCAAAGCAGACAGTGGAACAGTATACCCCTCCAAGTAAGTCCCTTTAACGTCTTGACATTTGAAGAGATTTCAGAAATTAGCAATTAGATAGGTAAAAAAATCTACAGATGTGCACTCAAAAAAACCTCATCTTTTTTCATATCATGAGATTATGTTGACCCCTATTTTGTATATTTTGTTTGATTTTTTTTGTACTCATTAAGTTGTTAATGGAATATGTTTTCTCTTTGAGCCTAGTGTCGTCATCAAAGGCTCCCACTATGCAGAGTTAAAATCCCTTTGCTCTGTTCCCACAATGTGAATTTACTCCAATCTCAGAACAGCCTGTACTGTAGTGCATTCTTTTATGATTTCTCACAACACCCAGTGACCTGGCATCTGTGGGTGAAATAGCCACTGTAGTGCTAATTTGTAGACGTCTAAACTCATTTCACTTATGGATGAAAAGGCAATGTTTTGCTGCACTATTCCACCCAGTAAGTTGTAATTGATTGCAACATTAAACGCTCACCTACTTTGCTCTTGCTATGTTTTTTTGCTAGATAATGGTGATCTGGTGGAAGTTTACTTACTTGATACCAGTGTGCAGAGCAACCATCGAGAGATTGAAGGGAAAGTCCTAGTTACAGAGTTTGAGAGCATCCCAGATGAAGATGGCACTCGATTCTACCGCCAGGTAATTCAACTGTTAGTGAGATAGAAATAACTTGGAAATGTCCACCCTTATATGGATACAGTATATTATTGATTTATTTGAATTAATTGGGATCAGGGTGGGGATTTGGAGTGGAGAATTAGGAGAACTCACATTTGGATCATCAGTTTGCTTTGATAATTAATTTCTTCTTAAGATTTGGCCCAAAGGTCACTAGGATATTGAAAGATTGACAATAGAAGAACGAGGCACTCGGGAGTTCACTGAAGTGCATAAGAAGACTACAATAAAACATTCACTAATCTACCTGTGCTTACATCTGAAAAACACCATTGAGGGCATACACTGGTATTGGTTTTTTTGTGTGTGTGTGGAGACTTTCCTGGAGAGAAAACTATTTTCTTGCATGGTCTACATGGCAGCATTTCCTGACAGAGAGAGGAAAATAAACAAACAGAAAAAACCTTCACTTCCTCTGGGCTGGAAGTTAATTGCAACCCACGGTTGTAAGAGCATTGCTCTAACAAAGTGTGTCATGCAGTTCTTGCTGATGGTCTTTTCTAATATGCAAAACTGTTTTGCTTTTTTTTTTCCCTCCAGGCTAATAAATGTGACAGCCATGGAACACACACTGCAGGAATAGTGAGTGGGCGTGACTCTGGGGTAGCAAAAGGAGCAAATGTCCGCACTGTGAGAATTCTCAACTGTCAGGGCAGGGGGACTGTAAGTGGAGCACTGGCTGGTGAGTGGCATTTTTAAATTGGAGCAAAATTCCTAGCTGTGCCAGGGAGGTGCCATGTGGAGGTGGGCACTTCACCATGAGCAGGGAGGGAAACAGGGTGAGCCATTTCAGGTCATTCTCGCACATCTTTTATTGTCCAGTTTACAGTGTGACGGTTGCACAGATCTAGAAGTAGGTCATGGGGGGGGATGATCAATAAATGGGTGGAAAAATATAGAATAAAAAAAAACAAGCAGGCTATTGATAATTAGAGCCTAAATGAGAATAATATTGGGTTGGGGAACTGAAGGGTTAGAAAATCAAGAGATGAGGAGACAAGTAAAAATGTAGTTTTCAAAAATAACCTGAACTGTTAATATTATGGGCTGGGTTTTGCTGTAGATAATCAATCATTGTAATGGTTTTTCACTTTTTCCTTTTGTTGACCACTGAAGCCTTGGCTAGATGTATTTGTTGTAACTTAATTGAATACGGACCAAAATGTCACAATAACTTAATTGTAGAGTTTAAAGTAGCAGCATGCTAATATGTACTTTTTATAATTTGGGAGCATTTTGTGTAAGTATTTTCACTGATGCATAGAATTTTAGGATTGAAAAAATATAGACTTTGATGATACTACATGAAAGCATGCTTTCAGAGATGGAAAATTGGACAATGAACATTTCACGTGTTAGGGCATGCATAACATTTGTGCTTCCATTACATGTCTTTTTCATAATTAAGTAAATTATATGATCTAATGTAGAAAATAACCTGCCAGAGTCTCAAAACTGAAAATTTGGCCACTTTTGTTTCTTAAGTCGGCAGTCATTCTTTTACAGTTGCACATCCCCAGCTCTCCTATGCTTGGTCACCATTTATTATGGGTCACCCTTCTTTTTAGAAATTATTTCATCTAAAATGTTTAGATCAATTTCCCTGAAATATTTTGTGTCTAGTTTGGGACCTCAGTTTCCAGCATTTAGCTATAGCTTTAAGTCAGACTCATTCTGAAAGGGGAAGTGGTACATTTATGCTTGTTAAGATAGTGGACTGGATTCTTCCCTGCAGCAGAATCCCCAAAGAGGTGACGATGGACCTCAAAGGGGCAGAAGAGCCCCAAAGATAAAATGGCAAATCTATTTTCAGACTGAGGCCTAAACAGGTGAGGTTTTGGGGCAGAAATAGAGGCAGAGTAGGCCTTTCAAGACACTGTTTCTGTTCCTCCATTTCAGGTTTGGAGTTCATCAGGAAAACTCTGATTGTCCAGCCTTACCGGCCTATGATTGTGCTGTTGCCCTTTGTTGGAGGCTTTAGTCAGACCCTGAATGCAGCATGCAGACTACTGGCACGGACAGGTGTAGCATTAATTGCAGCTGCTGGGAATTACAAGGATGATGCCTGCTTGTATTCGCCTGCTTCAGAACCAGAGGTATGTTTGACTTTCTAATAGGATGAAGCAGTATCGATAATGTTGTTGGCTAGAGGGAGGTTCGCTGACATAGGGGTTAGAGGTCTAACGTATGCCTTGGAAATAATCAAGTTGATAGATGAGTTATGCCAGGGCTGCTCTCGTGCCGGTCCAGATGGCTGCTTGGAGTGTCAGAAGTGAAGGCCCAGAAGCAGGTTCTCTGCCTGCACTCCCAGCCTGAAGTGGGGCACATTGTGGAGAGTCCAAGAGACAACTGCGGTGAGGGTCAGAACAGGGTATGACTCAAACAATTCAAGTTAAATCAGTTCAGACTGATTTAGATTCAGCAGTATTTGATGTGAGTCTTTGGTCATTGGAAGTAAGTGGTATAAGTGTCAGGGCAACCTAAAAAGGGAGAAAACAACAAAACAAAATATGGGATAAAATATAATTTAAAAAAAATCTGGTAACCAACTTGTTTTCATTTTATGTTCCACACCAAACCTTTAGGTTATCACTGTTGGTGCCACCAATTATAATGACCAGCCAACCACCACCGGAACCACGGGAACTAATTTTGGCCGTTGTGTTGACCTTTTTGCTCCTGGTGATGACATCATCAGTGCTTCCAGTGACTGCATCACATGCTTCACCTCGAAGAGTGGAACATCACTGGCTGCAGCTCATGTGGCAGGTAGAGTGTGGTAATAATGAGATTCCAACACTGGCAGCCTGGGGGCAGAGCAAAGGGCACAAAAGGCTGGTGCTACAAAGCAATTTGCACAGCATTTTGGGATGTGGGATTAGCTCACAGTTCCCACTGTTAGCTGTGTTATTGTGGCAAGATAGAGCTACTGGCGCTTTCTGTTATTAAATATAGTGTAAAAAAAGTTTCAAGCCTCCTTATTATTCACCATCTCCTCTAAACTATGTTTCTTGAATGTAATGATCCTTCTCGAGTGGTATCGCTTCTTAAATTGTTAATACAGCTCCTGATTTAGTTAATGGAGGTGAACCACCTTCTCTTTGGCCTGTGCCTCCTCTGATGTTGGCGTTACCAGTAACAAAGTTCCATCTGAAATGGACAGCTTGTCATCTGGGTGAAAGCCTGGGTGCATTTGTCAGAGGCTATGACTTTGACACACAACTGAGACCACTAAAGCACTGGTGTTTTTTTTTTCTCTAGAGCCAATGTACACATGGTCATTTTAATCTCTCGTCATTGTTCATAAGGTTGCTTTTTGACTTGCTTTATCCTCGACAGGTATTGCGGCGATGATAATGAACGCTGACCCCAATATAACTGTATCTGAATTACGCCAGAGACTAATTCATTACTCCACAAAGAATGCAATCAATGATGTGTGGTTTCCAGAGGAACAACGACTCATCACAGCCAACAGAATTGCACGATTGGCTTCTCCTGTTGTAACAGGTAAGGTAGGAGTTAGCACTGAATCAGTTGTGAAATTCCCAAATGTAGTCTATTTGAATAAATAAAAAGCTTATTTCTTTATTTCAACGTATGGAATTTCAGATAGCTTTGTAATTTAAAAAATCTTAAAGTATTTGTTAGTGATCTATTTCTACAGGATATTCTGGTAATTAGGCTCGAGTTCCTGCCCATAGAGGAGACACTGTGGCTGAGGACACACATGCACTGTACAGAGAAGCAGCAACAGATACAACACAAACCAGTCACTTAACATTTAAATGTCTTTGCTCAGTCTTGCTATCAATCTGTAGCAGTTTCTAATCTCATTCCATATTTATTAGATTGTTTCTTTTGTCAGCTGAGGACTGTGATGTTGAGGTGGAGAGAAAAACATCTGACAATATATTAGAAGTCTTGCCCTGCCACACTGCGCAAGTGTAATACTTACACAAAGTGTGTAAGGACAAGACTTTTAATATATTGACACATGGATATGGTAGCCTAATGATTATGGTACAGGACTAGCAATCCAGAGGCTGTAAGTTCAACTGTCACTGAATTTGGTGATCTGTGGGCTGGCACCAGATAAAATGACCATGGGGGTGGAGCTATGCTACTCAGATAATTAGGGTTTCAGAGAC
The DNA here is from genome assembly GCF_035084215.1 of Heptranchias perlo. Lineage (NCBI taxonomy): Eukaryota > Metazoa > Chordata > Chondrichthyes > Hexanchiformes > Hexanchidae > Heptranchias > Heptranchias perlo. The sequence continues at coordinate 27,269,734 of NC_090333.1, forward strand.
TTAAATCAGGAACAGCACAAATGATCAAGGAAATTCACGCTAGCATTGTTTTGGTGTAAATCCAGCATAAATCACTTGCATGTAAATTTCCTTGAAAAATAATTGCAACTCCGCTCTTACACCGAAACCTTCCAGGAATTTCCGGCCCTAGGGGTATAGCATGCATAGTCACTTCCTGTAAACAATTCTCAGTCACACCTAAAGCCATAGTCAAAGGGAAAGTGTCAAATGTAGTGAGGTGGCTAAACTTCTATTGTTCTGTATCATCTTTCCACAGAGAACCAGCTGTTGTGCCGGACAGTGTGGGCGAAGCGGTCAGGACTTGCACGCTCAGCCAAAGCAGTTGTGTACTGCAGCGAGAATGAGGAAATGTTCAGCTGTTCAAGTTTTTCAAAGAATGGAAGGAGAAGGGGTGAACATATAGAGGTAAGAGATGGGGAATCTTTACAATGGTACAAATAGATTCATACCACAATTAAATTAGAACAATAGAGGGAAGAAGGGATATTTGTAAAGATTCATGAGGAAGCAGAGGGAAGAAGAGATTGAGTTAAGGGATAATGATTAGAGTGATACAATCAGAACGAAAAGATAAAAGATCTGTTGAGAAGGGCAGGTCTATTAAAAAATCTCCAATAGGAGAGAAAATCAAAGTGCATTGTTGAAAGGATCAAGAGAGAGAATCGTTATTTGCCTGTATATAAATATGGTAAATGTGTCTGGCAAAATAACAAAGGCAATATCATCCCTTATTTAAAATAAAAATCTGGGAGTAAATTGCTCCCAGCATGGAGCCCCATTTAATCAGAGTACAGATTGAAAATTGAGTGTGATTTGCGCCGCTTCAGATTTTCCAGTGATTAATTCAGGAGATCAGGAGGGCAGCCCATTGCGTATCATGACTTCCACACCCAATTCTCCAATCCATCCTCCCGATGAGACAGGCTCCAACATGGCACCTGCGTACTGCCTAAAAATCACCCACTTTATCCATCAGGAAAGAAAGATGTAAGGATGGAAATTCTGCAGTTATGAACTTTGGTGTTCTGCTATTTCCACTTTGTGCCTCAAGCTCAATTGATATTGTATTATATAATCTTACAGCCACTGGAGTATTTAGTCTGAGTACTGGAATTTACTGTCAGATTTATTTGGAGGGGGATGTTTACAATGGCACAAATAAATTAAGAGTGGAGGAACACAACGAAATTAGGGGTAAAGTCTTACTTTGCAATCACATTTACATGGCTAGAATCTGCACAGTTGATGTGTACATTTTGGCAGAAGGATGACTGCTCTGGGTTTCTATAAAGGTGCACTTTGAGCAAAAAGGCTTTAAAAAGGAACAGCACCACCATATTAGGGAGTTTTCAAGCATGATCACTCCTTAAAAATGCCTAAACACACTGCTCTACACCCATATTTACTATTAAAAATAATTTTTGCAACACCTGTAATGGCACCTTTACATTTCCCCATGGTAATTACATTTTTTGATTCTCATTCTCTATTATTTGTATCCTAGGAAAACCAAGGCACAAAGAAATGTGTAGCTCACAATACCTTTGGCAGTCAGGGAGTTTATGCTATCGCCAGATGCTGCACTTGGCCAAGAGCAGAATGTCTCGTTAACACCAGCTCAGTGGCTGATGATGGCACGACACAAATGGCAGGCTGTCCACACAAGAGTTATGTTCTCACTGGTAAGAAATGTGCTAAGAATGTTATCAAAACATTTTAATAGGCATGGGCTATCTAGTAGTGACAATGTCCAAACTCCTACACCGAGTGTTCCAAGTTCGAACCTTAGCATTGGATGAGCGTCAAAATACTCTACACTCATCAAACAAGTTTTGCCCGCTCTTATCTGGATGTCAAGAAGTTGAGTGGACAATCGCACCATATGGTGTGCAGGTCCCGGGTTTAAATCTTATTCAGTACTGAGGCAATTACAGCAGCTGCAGTGATGGAAACACAATTGGCCTCAAGCTTCTGCAGTTCCCAGAAACTGATCGCCAGGTTCCTGCTTCCAATTTCTATTCAGTGACCCTGCTGAAAGGACAGGTGTGTGATTGGGCTCCACTTTGGTCACCATGGTTGAACAGCTGTCAGTACTCACTGCCAAAGTTCATTTTTGATGAATGACCACTTGAGGCCCAAAGGAATCCTGGTCTCCATCAAACCATGTCCTATAATAAGTTGCTACCTTCAGAAGATGGGAGAGGGGGCTTAAAGTGGGGAAAATAAGAGGGGAAAATGGAGTGATGGGACAGATATTAGATAAATTAAATTTAAGCCTATATTAGGAGACCCAAATTGTCTGATTTAAAAAAAACTATAAGCCAGTCCAAATCAGTAATTTTCCACTGAGGGCAAGAGGTGTATAGAACGTCTCAAGATTTATGGTAAACTTGTCTTCATCTACTCCATTTTAAAGCTTGTGAAGCTGGTAAACCTTGTATTAAATGCCAGGACTATATTCTAAAGATCTTACCAGCACCTGCAATTGCCCAAGCGGCAAAGCTTGAAATCTGAGGTGAGGGATGGGGGATAGGCAGAAAGAGAAAGGAGAGCACAATTTTCTCTCAATAGAAGGAGAAAATCAGTAAGTTGACTCTGGCATGCTTCCTAGTAGTGAGTTACACGTGGGAGGGGGAAGAGGACAGAAGATAATATTTGTTAAACATTGTAAGGGTAAAGGAGAATTAAGGATGTAAGGCACCATCCAGCAACATGAATCATAGCTGAATGGTATTCAGAGACCTGTTCATTTTGCATGGATAGCATTCCCCTCCCCCCCCCCTCCTCCAAAGTCCCTGAAGTTGTAACTGGTAGGAGGACCCGATGTACTGCAGGTGTGGGGACTCCACGGTCTAAATAGAACACCTCAATGAAATACATGATACACACATTGCAGAACTTCAGAGAATAGGAAAATAGATGTAAAATGTACAACCCTGCTTATCCATAAAGACTGCTTCAAGACAGTGGTTGCAAACAGATTCCATTTGACCTACTTCCCATAACAGAGACACACAAAACAAGAAAATGTGAATTGTTTTTGTGTGGAGTAAGAAAACCCTAATGGTTCAGAAGGACATAAACAAAACTTCCATTCTTTCCAGGTTGCAGCTCTCACTCTTTTGCAAAGTTCAGTGATACAACGATGCCCGGAGCAAACAAGCAGTGCACAGGGCAAACGGAAATGACCTCTCATGCTACCTGTTGCCAAGCACCAAGCCTCGAGTGTGAAGTGAAGCAACAGAGCTCCAAAGGCTCCACAGAAAAGGTGAAATTATATTCTAAACATTGGATGATCTCTTTAAAGTCAAACTTGTGGGTCATTTAAGGGACAGCCATATTCTCAATGTTAAATGACTAAACAGGGCAATAGACAAATCTTGAAGATTTCAAATATAGCTGCTGTTAAAATTAGATTTGCTGAAGGAAAGCTTTACCCTCCAATATGTATTTTGAATGTTTGCACTCAAGAATTGGAGTAACAATAAATCTACACTAGTAGTAATTTGCTCAATGCTGTCAGATGGATTCATGAAGAAAACAAACAGTTACCAGGCAAGTAATTAAGAACCCTCACTTCTACTTTCATCAAGAATTAACCTTTGATCCTCTCAGATACAACAGCAAAATTCCAGGTTTGTCATGTCCCAGTACTTTCCTTAAGTCTGTCTAAATGCTCCCCATCAGAATCTATATAAGCAAAGTAATATTACCAATTATTTCCAATGAATAGAAGTTTTGCCGTGAATCTGAATTTTACATCATTCCTTTCTGTAGGGAACTGCAAAGGACCATGCTGGATATCTTCCAGTATCATGGTCCTAACCTGTCAGTGTTGAGTGAGTTTATATTTTCAAAAATACATCAATCCTGTTTTAATTTTTTTAAATAATAAAATTGTAAATATAACTAGTATTAAATCTCTGCGAGGTTTGCTCGTTTACTGTAGAGGTTTGACCATAAGGAAATTTATCTCAATACAATTTATTTGGTCAGCAAATTGAGTCAGGTGCAGTGGCACAATTGAAAGTTGATACTAATATATCATTGATCCCTCAAGCCAAGCCAGTTTTTGGGAGGGAGGAAATCTTATGTCATTGCTGAAGAATTTAATTGAACATTACTTTTACCAGTGTCAGCATCAAATACTGCCTCTACAGTGTCCACCAGCATACATCTACTTCTGTAGAGCACCAGATATTTCCATTTTGACCACCGGGCATTCTTGCCCAAAGACAGTCAATTTAGTGCCCAATTATAAGCAGTTTTGTGCTATTGACTCACGAATGAGAAACAGGCATGAAAATGTGTTAAATCATTTTGTGTTGGATTTTATAGCAGTCATACTTCCATCCAATCGGCTGGAGTTGGATTGGAACCAGTGACTAAGGCTGAAAGGGCAATTAACCCTTAAAAAAAATGTTGAAAACACAAAAACCTAAACTGATTTGCAAAGCCCACACTGGTGCAGTGCTTGCAGCTGTATGAACATTCTCCAGAGGTAAAGTGTTGGAGAAACTGGAGATAAAACCTCTAACAGACCCTTTTTGCAAATGGGTTCCTGCCTTTTTTTTTTAAACTTCCTACTTCTTACCTATGGGACTATACAGGAAAGGAAGCTTCCTGCAATTTTAATAGTGTCACCCCCTTAGTGCAGTTTTACTGTTCCCATTGACGTAACTTCAAATAGGACATGGATATGTTTTGTTTCAATTTAATTTTGTTTGTGTTTGGTTTATACTAGTGTGGGTGGGCTAGCCTATGATTTTAATATGCCACCCCTTTAAGGGGAGACATTTGCTGCAACCCAGTGAGGTTGGGCTTAGTTTAGCCTGATCCCATAATTTCCAGTGGCCTACATGAAATAGGACTCTGCACCTAAGGCAGTTGATTCCCTCGGGCAGGAGGTCATAAGATGTCCATTGTCCACATTGAACGAGTTGAATGGCTTGTTGTTTTGCCGACCTGCTGACTTGTGTTTTATTTTCCAGGTGATGGCCTCATGTGATGAAGGCTGGACACTGACTGGGTGCAGTGCATATTCCCATGGTTCCCACACTCATGGAGCATACGCTGTGGATAATACCTGTGTGGTAATCTGTTCAGGAAAGGGGAAGGGTGCTGCAGCCATTGCCATTTGCTGCCGCAAGCAAAGAGAATTGAAGTATAATCCCAACCTTAGTTACAAATAAAATATACCCACTGGGCTGCCCCTCCTCCCAGTTTCTTTCCTCCTTTCCTGCAGACAGAGACTTTTGCTGAGGTATGGTTCTCTGGGAAAGGGCAAAGCTCTGTTATCTTGCTCAAATAGCCATGCTTGACGCATTAGACTAGATGGCAAATGTTGGTGAGCTATTCAAATGTGGACAGCTGAGCTTGGTCCTATCCTTATTAGACATTCATATACTTTACTGCATCAGTCACTGGATAGCAATTGGAAGTTGGAAACCACCTAATTCCCCCACTCCCCTCCTGTACAAAGCCCAAGTAATGTTAAGACTACAGATGTTTTGATTCAACCCTTTTTTTGGGCTGCTGTTTTGTTTAATGATCTCTTAGAGGCACTGACAGCCTGTAAATTGTTTTACAAGATGATAAAATGCCAGCAGTGATATGTCAGTGACCACAACACTGATCATGTTTGCTGCAATCATTTTTCACCATAAGGAAAAGAACATACGCAATTAATGCCTAACAGTTACTTGGCACAATTGATCTGAGGAAAACTCACTGTGTGGAATGCTGCCATTCCATGACAAGCATGTTGGTGTACCGACATACTATACCACCCACCTCTGTGGGTCTTAAATGGCTATTTTAGCAGCAGTCCCAAGTTCACAGCTACGTTTATTCAAAGTCAATGCTACAGCCAGCAGTACAAGACAATCTACATGTTACCTCTTGCTATGTTCATTCCGACTAAGTCTCCATGTGGTATTTTTTTCAATTTCAATTTTCATTTGAGAGATTCATGGAGAAAGTTAAATGAATAACCAAACTATTTCTACAGCATTAATAGAATTTGTCTGCAGTAAAGAGCAAAAGCTATGACAAACAGGAAATGACTGAGCAGTTAATGCTGAGAAAGTGCCAAACCCCCCCGCCCCACTCCTTCCCACATTTAAATAATTTTAAACAAAAATAACGATGTCTCAAACAATATTTTCAAATAAGAGCGTAAAATGTCAAGTATTTAAGGTGTGGATTTATTATTGATGGACCGAGTGTGTTTATAGCACATTCATTTTACTGAAAGAATGCCATCAAAATAATAGTTTGTATATTGTTAAAAGCAAGTTTTATATCGACAAAGATCAAAATTCCAGTTCCCATTAAAACTTAATCAAAACTGGCAGTTTTTCTTATACTGCTGGTAGCAACAATTGGGTTTGAATGAACTGTTAGCTCTGAATCTTGACAGTTGAGACTCACGATGGGTGCTGCAATATGTATGTACACCAACTTATTTATCATGGAGTAGCAGAATGCACAACTCTTGGTGAAAAAAGAAAGCACAATAGGAAAATTTCACATCCTCTTATTTGTGGGGGTGGAGGGAAGAAGTTAGAACAGTGCAATAATATCTATACTGTTTCTTCACTGAACTATTAAATTGGCATTTGCTAGTAGGTAAACACCACTCCAGTACAGCAGAACACTCCGTTTTACTCCATAAAAGTGAAAACTCCAATTCAGTTGCTTATTTGTTACGTTTGATTTTTTGTTTGTAAACTTGTTATTTTATTCATTTTTCATGGATTTGTTTCCCTCCTCAAATGCGAATCTCTCTATGACCACTACCTGAGGAGCAAACCAACTACCTCCACTACAGTGATAGGATTTGGAAAGGTGCTTACCTCTGAGATTTTGTCCACTTCTACTCTTTAAGGCACCCACCACCAAAGCATTTGTGAATGAGACCAACATACTCTTAGATCTCTAATGCTCAGTCATCAGGCTCTAGGAAATGTACAAGAGGCTAGGGGGAAGAGAACTTGAACACCAATGTCATGTCTCTTCCCTTGTTAGCTCAACTAAGCTTAAAAATCTTGTGTGGAGAATCACACCCCTTACATGTACAGATTTTAAATAATTACAGCTGTGCCCTGCATGGTGCTGGAATTGAGGGAACAAGGTCCCAGGTTCAATCCCTTGTCTGTGCAGTTAGCCAGTCGTGGCAAGGGTAGGGATGTAGACACTGTAATTCACCCCAGCCTCAGTGGGCAAAGAAGGAAAAGGATTCAGTTAAGAGTTCTTGCTGGAAGTGCACCTATGTGAAGCTTTGGGCTCAGCATTATGGCCCCTGTGGCCAAATCACCTGCTGATGTTCACTGTCCAGGTTCATGCAGGAAAAATGGCAACTTGGGGGAGATACTGAAGGGTTACTAGCACTCCAGAACAGTACCTCAGCATGTGTCAATTTGCCTTCAGGTAGAATAAGCAGAGAAATCAAGAAGAAAAAAAATATACCACCTAAGCCAACATACTAGTGACTGAAAGTTTCTAGAGTTTCTTCATGAGCAAAGGTGGTATTTGCAGGCAACTTATGAAGATATTTTGCATTATGTAAAGGAACATACTTTTATTGGGAAAGAAATACATTCCTTGGCAGGGTATGTTCCCTATAATTCCAGATGACCATTGATTCTATAATTCACACTTTATGGATGTTGGAAAATTGAAAGCGGTGGCTCAGTTAAATTTTATTGGTATTCAAAGTGCTGAACTTTTCAGCTGAATTACAACCTTGTAACATCCATTACTAATCAGTGTTCATTAATGGCAAGGATATTCCCTCCATCTGATAATAAAACCATGTATATAAATAGATCACCAGAATATTTCAAAATTCCACCAGACTGTCACTCCTAACATTTGTAAATATTTCTTTTGAGAATGTCCGATTATATTCCACATTTTTGTACTGATTTTTGTATGCTTGACACTTTATTAATAAAAAGCTAAAATTCCTTTGCAGGTGTGAAGGTTTTTTTGCCTCTAGCACAGACTGGCTTAGAATGACCAGATAAACTGCATCTCTTCCACCATCAGCACTTTTAAAAAAGGCACATTATTTATGCATGTCAGACTTATTTAATGTGGCAATTGCATATTTTGCATATGCCTGTGCTATATTTCATTGTTACCGTCAGGTCAAGGTAGCAAGTATCTGACATGGATAAAACAGTCCTATGTCCAGTAATAATGTGATGAAAATTTTGAAATAAATTGTAGAATATAAAGACAGAGGGAAGTTATAACAACCAAGTGGTGCTCAGAAGTGCAAGCTCATCTTTAGATATTCTTTCTCCTGTGTGGAGGCAGTTGCCTTCACTCTAAGCTGTCCCTCTGATGACTAGACTGATACTGGCAACTTGCTGCATGTAGTGTCACAGGCATAAAAGGTGCATGGTGCACCTTGGCACAATGCATCAGAACACCGATTTCCTTTGCCAAAGCCAACAAAGAAAAAATACATTTGTTTTAGACAGTATTCTTCTGGGACCATTTAACTTTGATCTGATTTCTCCCCCACTCCAATGGAAATACCTGTTTACCTCGCCTCCTTCAAGGTTGGAAAAGTATTGCAAGGGAGAAATTGTGCCATCACGCTCCACAATATGTAAAATTTCATGATTCAAAAAGGAAAATTTGACATTCCGCTTCCCCCAGACCATCTCAGAAAGTACATCATTACAGCATTCAAAACTTTTAAACATAAGGGATCTGTCATTTCAAAGTTTACTGCTTGCAATTTAGCTTCTTTCTCATACCATTGTCTGTTGTGCTTTGTCTTTGTGGCTTAAGAATCTAGGCTGACATTTCAGTTCAGTAATGAGGGAGTGTAGTTCTATCACAGGTGACATCTTTCAGATGAGACATTAAACTGAGGCCCTGTCTGGACATAAAAGATCCAGGACACTATTCAAAGATGAGTTCTTCTGGCCTGACATTTCTCCGTCAACCAACAAAACAGATTAAATGGTAATTTATCTCAATGCTGTTTGTGAGACCTTGCTATTTGCAAATATGTCCCAACAGTAACTACACTCCAAAAGTAAATTAATTGGCTGTAAAGCATGTTGGGATGTGCTGAGGATATGAAACGTTCTATATAAGTTCATTCTTTTGTGTCAAAAGCAGTTGGCCTACGCTCTAAAAAACAAAGGCTACCTATAAAAAAACTTGCATTTATATAGCGCCTTTAATATAGAAAAATAAACACTGAGCCAAAGGAGGATTGTCCAAAAGCTTGGTCAGAGGTGGGTTTTAAGGAGGGTCTTAAAAGAGAGGGTGCTAGAGAGGCAGAAGGGTTTATGGAGGGAATTCCATGCATAAGGCCTAAGCAGCTGAGGGCTTAACTGTTAATGGTATGACAAAGAGATGGGGGGGGGATTCACATGATGCTAGAGTCGGGAGCAGAGTTTTGGGTGGGGGGGGGGGGGGGGGTGATATATTGCTGGAGGAGGGTACAGAGATAGGAAGGGACAAGGCCATTATCAATTTAAAAACATGGATGATAATATTAAATTGAGGCACTGGAGAGAGTGGACAACTACTTCTAAGGGGGTGAAGTCACTTTACTTTCCATCATGAGTGGAAGATTCATCTTCAGATGACTAGTAATATTTTGCAAAAAAGGTGGCTAAGAGCCATACTAAATTAGCACCAATTTAGGAGATTCCCTAGCTGGAATGCCCCTTCCCTGCTGCCCAAACAGATGCTGAAAGCATTGTCCTGGCTGCTGGTTAAATTTAAACAGTAATGTTCGGCAAACGTGTGAGGGAGACTTGTATAGCTGTCTTACAGATACCGTCAACAGTAGGAAGTCTGACTGAGATGCCTAAGAATTAGCTATGGAACAATTAGGAAGGCTTTTTACCGTTGTTATGTATTATATGAGCAAAATAATACAATTGAGAATACAATACAGGGTTTAGTCACTGAGTTACCCAAGGTTGTTTTTGCATTTGATACATATAACTGACAGGACATCCTAAAGTCAAGTTTGGTGAAGATAAGCACTGAGCACATTTACAGAGCAAAATTTATGAAGCTCATCTGGGTTAAAAGGTGGTACGTAATCTTAATTTCAGGATAACCTGTTTTATAGGGTCTTTGCCATTCTTGGTTACACTGCACAACTCCAGCACTGTTACTTGAAACTTTGCATATTAAGCCAGTACATAAGGTGACACTTCATTTTTTAAAATCATTTTATTTTATTAAGTTACTTTCCATACTTTTTTTTTTAAAAGGAAGATTGACATTACAGCATACAAACATTCCCTGGGCAATACAGAACTTAACTGCCAACAAATACGGACAATGCACCATTACTTGTCTCGCATTGGTGTTGACTTAGGAATAAAGGACAAAGCCTTGCTGGTTGTACTTTTTGCCTCTTAGGTTAAAGAACAAAGTCATTTTTTTCCCCCACAATACACATCGGCTATTCATCCACAAATAGCAGTGTGCCTTTAAGAGTCTCCTTCTTTATGGACCGAGACCCATAATCTATCAGATACTAGTCAAACATGCAATCTATATCACATGGACTGGATTTTCTTTCTTCTCTCTGCCAATTTCAGAGTCTACGGGAATATTCCACTCAGGTTTTTAAAAAGTGTATGGTTAAACATTCTGCAAAACACTAAACAAACCTTTCACAGAGTCAGATCATTACTGAGAGGCAACCATGAGGGAGCGTACACTGACCATTGGATTTCTTTCCAAATCAATTGGGTCTTCCCAATCACCAATATTTGTTTTTTCTCTATGAAATATTTTGAAGGCAAATATACAACAGAGGTAACATCACATCCAAATAAAACACTTCAAAGCTCAGTTCCCTGAAACACATATTTTCCCAAGTGAGGTTCAACACTCTCAAAGGGAACTGCATCTTAAATGGCACACCTGTTTTCCCTGCAATGATGGGAATCTAAATGGGATTTTTTTTAATGTAACAAAAATGTCTTCTCTCAAACAGCAAATATAGCCACATGGAAGATCAATGGCACTGGGAAGCATACAAATCTTAAATTATAATTGTCGGAGGAATACAGTTCTCCTTTAACAGGAGACTGCAACATACTTATCACACTCTCAAATCAAATGATTAAAAAAATTGTAACCATGTTAAAGTTAGTGTCATTGGCTACTTAATGCATTCACAAAATCAAAAATATTTTTAAGTGGTCGTTAAATCAAATCTATGGGGGAGTCTTCTCTTAAAGGAGTATTATACCCAGGATTTGCGATAAATACACAGATTCGGTAAGTACTGCTATTTGAGGCTCTCTGTAGGACCTAAGAAAAAACTCCATTGTACTTAGCACAGCCCTTCTGTATTTCATGAATCCACTATTTTGTCCACCCTGGCTGCAACCAAATTGTGATCAATGACCGTTTCAACGGTGAATTGGACACTGTTACACCAAGCACATCACCATTTCCCCTTCCCACCACAGTTGTATCCCAAAAAAAAGTGGCTTGGAGATATGATTTAATTTACATTGTTAGTTACAATGCTGAATTAAGGTAGAATTTTGCTTCAAATAGCTAGTAACTAGTGTATGGGAATCCATTTATGAGGGAATGCTGCTTTTAATTAAGAGCGATCACAACTGCAATCATTGGTATATGGCAACATAACCCTTTGAGTACTATTTCAGCTCATCAAAATAAGACTAACAATTTTACTTTAAAATTTATTTCAAAAACATAATTAATAACTCAATGGTTCCACCCATTTCACAAATGTTACTTTATATTACACACATGGTATCACATTCACACGCTGAGGTGAGGGGTAACCCAACATTCTTGCAAGTCACAATACTGTGTCACAGCATTAATATTCTTCATAAAGCTAGTTCTTGCTTTATCTTCCTGACGACGACAGTACAACAGTAGTCATCAGGATTGTTTTATTATACTAGAATAAAAAGAACATACTGGATTCCTTGAAACTATTAACTGGAAGCAGATTAGAAAGGAATACTTACAATCTTGTGGCCTGTGGAAGGGGGGCAGGGGAAGAAGAGGAGTGCTTTGTGAGGGTATAAAAGAAAACATTATCTATGCTTGATGTAAAAGTTCATTAGAAGAGTTTTTTTTGCAGACATGAACAAACAGAACAATTTAAAAGTCCAGTACTCAAAGGGTTAAAAGCTGCAACTATATTCCTTCTCTGAGCCATCTTCAACCAATTGTAGAGCAGCTATACAGAGCTGGAAGAGAAATCCAATTCCCATGGGAGTCAGTAAGGCACAAAGGAACATCTTCCCTAACAAAAAAGCAGCCAAGTGTTGATCTCGGCATGCTAGCATCACAAACCTTGTTACTTCACTTCAAGGTCCCAAAAACTTCATTCCAACCCTTCCCTACTGTGCCCATTAGACATCTGCACCAATTGGGAAAAGCGGTAACAGAAGTGTGTCATTTGTTTTTTGGTGACCGACCAACCTAACATTTTTATTTGTTAGAATATTCTGTGTACTGCCCAGAGATAGGTTATTTCATTCATCTTCTCAAGATTTGTTCGAGTCCAAAATAGCTTTGCTGAGACCCATCATATTTATTCTCAGCTAAATAAGACCCAAATAGATGATGTATTAGCAGCTCAACCCACAGCTGTCTGCCACTGAGGTGAGTGGGAATCAGCATCCTTTTGAGTGGAGACTCAGTTTTCAAACTCTAGCATCCACATGTGAGGAAGATGCTAATCTCTGCTCATCTAATGGCAGCCAGACATTGGAGAAATCCAAGCAGGTCTACATAATGGCTGCTTTGAACTGGAACAAATAGGCATATGTCCTTTTGCAGAATTTTTTTGTTTTTTAAGAAGCACCTGTGTGTGTTAGGAACTAAGCGGAAGCACTTCACATTGTGAGGTCTACCCTTTAGTAGTTTGTTCTGGTGGTTGATTCCTTTAATGTGTCAGATCTTGTACCTCAGTTTGGTTTAAGCAGTATCAAAATTATTTTGACCATCTATTACAGAAAAATTTACTGGCCACTATTTATTAGTCATTTAAAAAAAGAGGAAGGAAAACATTAAAAATTGGTTGACAAAATGCAACATATTACACTTGTTCAGTTTGTTTTTGTTGGCCGATTCTTTTTTGGAAAGAAAAATACAAAACATTAAAACAGTGCTAGAAACTTCTAAAGAGCCTGTGCTACAGGGATCAGATTATTAGAACCACACTGCATTATTAAGCACATCTACCGTAATTGTAGCCCAACCTGGCATCTCCACCCAAAATACAACTTCTTAGGCTTATGCATGGTGTTCAGAGATGAAGCAAAGGGAATAAGGCAAGAATTGAACATGGGTGTCCCTCCTATGAGGGGGAAAAAATATCTGTCACTCTTGCTTATTTCCCACTAACTACCTCAAAGACCAACATTATGAGCAATGTCTGGTAGTAGGTAACTTTGCTGACCTCATGGGCATGAATCAATTTGAGGCAACAAAACAAAATATCTAGGGCAAGGGGGAAGAGAAGAAAAATTGCTGTTAGAACCCACTTGTTGGGTTAAACTAGCCAAAACCCAGTCGTGAGCACCTACCAAAAAATGTCCTGCCCGGGATGAGTACTAGAATAGGTTAAAATACTGTTCACCTCTCTGACCTGGATTCAAATCCAGCTCCATTGCAGGAGATTAAAAATCTTTCCTCTCTGTTGGCTGCAGGAGTTCTACATAACATTAGTTTGAAACAATCTCTAAACCTGGTTCATAATAAGCATGAGTGCTTCTTGCAAAACTGCCCATAATTTGGCTTTAAATGGCATTAAATTGGCAAGCTCACTCAGAGGCGCCTGATGTGGAAAATGGAAATGTCATACTGGTGCTCGAAGAGGTGCTTTTCTGAGGCTGGGGATAAGGCACAAAGCTTGGGGCACAGCAGAGGGATCTTAACTCTGCATCTGGCCTATGCTTCCTGACATGAGCGTGCCTAATGGTGATACTGGATGCCAAAAGTGGACAAATTGTTTCCCAGCAATCACATCCCTCACTTTGATAAGCACAAAAAAAAAATAAGAAGTGGGCATGAGAACACTAGTAACGTTTAACTAATTTTAGCCTACCCCCCCATTTTGTCCACTTTAGCGATAAATGGTCAAATTATAGCAGAATATACCTGGTATCTACCCCATCGCCACTGACTTCCTCATTTGAAACGCATGATGCAAAATTATTTTAATTTGTTAGCTCTGATGAGCATGCAATGTTCAACATTTCTGCTCCTTCACATTAGGAGTATTAAGGTGGATGCTGGGGATTTGCAATTAATGCCACTGTGCAGCTCTTCCAGGTGCATTACTGATGAACATTTAAAAAGACAACCTAACCAATCACTACTGTCACTGCCTGGTGGCTTTTGTTGAGCTAAAGCTTCATTGAGATCTAGCAAAAATAATAAAAAGGCACTTGTGGCCATCTGTGCCTTTGGCTTGGTGGTCCAAAGCGGACACGGTCATCTGATGAATGCCCTACCTCCAAGATGTGTCGATCTTAGAATACTGTGGCTGTACAGTAAGGCAGAAGATTAAAGGCTTATTCATTGAAATATTGGCAACAAAAAACACACACAAGGACAAATATAAAAAAAACCTCTTGCATCCCCCTCAAAAAATTCAAAAATTGGCACAAAATGGAGGCTAAAAAGGTGACTATGTGAGATGCTGACAGCAATTGTGACTTGTGTATGTGTCACTCACTCACCACACAGTCACTCCACTTACATAATTCAGCCCATGCAATCTCATTGGTTTCCAGTGATTCCCGGGAGGTAATTTACATCATCCTAACTGGATCATTTTATGGTAGCATTTTGGCAGATTGAATATTCAGCCTGCAATTCAGTAATGAGAAGTGATGCTGCAGTCAATCCACAAATAAGTACTCAGATTTCCAAAATTTCTAACCACAATGAAAAAACAAACAAAAAAATGCTCTTAACCCTTTCACCGGCATAAACCTAAATGTAGGTCAGAATAAAATGCCTCCAGGACGACGCACTTGTATTTAGGTTTATTCTGCTACCTTCATCTTTGTTTGCAATTAACGTAAAGGCTCACATTGGTAGGGCGTTTAAATTAACCGTAGCCTGCTTATAATCCAAAAATGAATTTGAATATCGTGGAAGTTAGCCAATAGCAGCCCAATATTTAACGGAAATGACCATTTTGATTTTAAAAAGCTGTTCAATATACATTTTAACAAAACAAACTGCATTTTAAAAAAAAACAGAAGCTCATTTTAAACATTATACAAACATCTTTAAAACCCAGCCAGGAGATAGTGCTTTACTATATGACCTATTCAACATTCTCCACAGGCCAGTGAAGGGATTAAAGCACTGTACACTTTAACGTTGTTCTAATAATAAAAAAATAAAAAAATTTGCTTAAGTAGCAACCCCAGTCTAGCTGCTGACTCCTGGATCCACTCCAGCAGCCAAATTCATAGCCCCAAATCCAATTTCTCACATGTAAAATCTGTTTGGAGAGCAATCAGTAAAATCTGTTCGGAGAGGAATCATCTTAACGAATCTATACTGGTTAATTGTCACCATCCTAGAGTTGGAAAACTAGACATTTCAGGCCGTAGTTTTATTTTCACTGGTTGTCTGAATCAAACTACGGGAGGGTAAAGGTGGTCACAGATATTACAATATTACCACTTGCCCTTGCATTATAATAATAAATGCAGCAGTTTTTCTACACCTAATATAAATTTATATATTTTAAAGTTGATACTGTTACAGCTCTGGGCCTACGAGGTGATCACTTACCCTTTCAGGTGGGGATGATGTGAGGCGATGCAAGATTAACAGAATAGAAGGGATGGGGGGGCAAGACGTCACTAAAAATGCTGTATAGTTAACATTTTGCTGCATAAGATTGATTAACTTTTTTTTTTGCATGTGACAATAATTGTAATTACATTTTAAAAGATGAAAAGATCTGAATATCCTGATTTAATACTTAATCCATCAGATTTTGCATTCAGAACTTTTGTTGGACAGGACACTTCTTGAGAGTTACAGTTTTAGAAATGTTTTCACACAATACTCTGAATGGACTGTTCTGTTAAAAAAAATTCCTAGTTGTGAACTTTGAATCCTTATATTCCTTAACGTACTTGTCAAGTATTAAGTATTAATTATTAATTAGGTAGCAGCAAGTGGCTGTCTGGTTTCAGACTGATTCTGAATTTTAATATTCTTTTGAGAATCATGACATCATAATGCATTTTGTTATCCCTTCCTACCCCAGTTTATGAATTATTAAAATAGCAGATCCAGGATTTTTCTTTATAAATAAAACTCGATCTCCACTGGGGTTACTAACTTGAGACAACATTCTTCCCTGCTGAGAATCTCTTGGTCAAACCTTTATGGGTCAACACATGGTAAATGTAGATTTAAACCCTAAATATTTTTTAAAAACTCTCTGGACTCAATAGGTATTAATAACCAATTGGAAGCCACGGAAGAAATTAACAACTTGTCACAAAATTCAACATTTCCCATTGTAGTTCATCAGAAGTCCATCATATTAAAAATGATTTAATTTACATTTCTTTTGTTAATTTGTCAATTTATGCCAAGTATCTGCTGTAACGATTATATCACAGACATTCCACAGATTACTACAATATGTTATATTGACATTAAATGATTTGATTCTCTCTCATTCCCCTCTCCTCTATAAACCATACAACTAACACTGACAATATGGCTGTCCCACCACATACAGGCAATTATGTAATGGACAAGTGCACAATACCAATTATATAACTGGGTGCATAATGTGTAATAAATGGCTGAAAGTAATTGCTCAATAAAACTTTAAATCAATAAACTACAATTGGTAACCCTTTAGTGTGGATGTCACCATATGTATGACCTGGGACATACTGAAAAATCAAAATCCACCATGTCACTGGATAATTGCAAAAGTACAAATATGTTCTAATAAATAATACTCTGGTACAGTGCAGGAGCTGGAAGCACCAGCATTCTATACCACAGAGTGGCCACATGTGGGTCTGTGCCAGCAATTTCCCACAGCGTGAGCTCCTCTCACCTGTGCCACCACAGGAAGGTGCAAAGTAAGGCTGGTAAGGAAGAGGAGGAAAGTGTTAGCCAGATCAGTCTGGATAACTTCCACTGGCTAGTTTTGCAGCATTATGTGGAGTGGCCTGGGAGTAGGTCATGCACCTATTTAGCTGCAGATGTTACGTAAAATGGGAGATAGATAAATATAAATATTTTAAAGGCGTCTCACCCTCAAAAGACAAAATGGTCTAGAGAAAAGATACGAGCTCTTTCAAGCTTTTAATCTGTCAGGACCATGTCATGGTTATAAACTGCTCAATGCCATTTAGGTTGTCTAAGCCCACTGATTGGATTACTGCCTTGTTTTTACAACCAATTATCCAATGATCTGTGTGCAGGTGCACCCCTTCTCCCAAAACTTGTCAGGCTGCCCTCAGAAACTGCAAACGACAATGTCATGAATTTATTAGTGTAGGTAAACTTCAGTCAAATAAATATTACACACTTGCCCATTACATATTCTATTTATATTATACGGGTGTCAAAAAAGTGATTTTAAAACAAATTATAGCTATTTTAAATACTGAACACAATTAAGCTATTTTATGATTTCATCAGAATAGTTAATGTGGCCTTACAAAGACAGTATGGATAGTGAAATATCAGTTAATATCTCACCAATTAAAATTCTATCACCTGTGGCATAAATGGCCATAAAGATTGGACTTTTGAGTTCTTTGCAACATCTAGTGACAAAACGTACATTCTTAACATCAACCTCATTGGATAATGGCTGCCGGTCATATGGATTTAAAAAGAAAAATGAAAATGTTGCCTTCATTATAGGATTCATCTAATATTTAATAAAGTGCCAGGTTGCTATTAAATAAGGTTACACAATGAATGCACCCTTGTATTAGGTCAGTACATTCCTGTAAACCTAAACTCCTCTTTGCAAAAGCACCTGGGACCTACTAAATATTCCAAAACACAAATGTTGTGACCTATAGTGAACAGAATTACCAGATGTTCTATTATACAAATAAAATTAAATCTATATAATGTAATACCACACGGGATTTTGTTACTCTGAAAAATCCAAACTCTGGGAACTATTATACAAATCAATGACTTCTCCTCTCCCCAAGATTGTACTAAAACCTTAATCAAATCCTCCGTAGTTACTACTGAAAGCATTAGATAAAAATTTGTTTCTTGTATGTCCACAAGCACAACCACTAGTTATCCTTTTCCATACAAAATCCTCAAAGAACAGGAGAGAGACTTGCATCAAGTCTTGAGCTTCAACTGTCAGCAAAGTTTGCTGCACAACAGTTCATAAAGGCCTGCTGTCTGCAACCTGGGAGTTTGTATACCTTCCCCAAATCGATTGGTGCCTAAAGCCATCTGGTATGGTGCCCAGTCCTTCAGCGTTAAAAAGGTTAACTGACACCACGCAAAGATGATTTTCTATGCCCATTGGCTGTTTGTCATCTTTATGGATCCATGTCGTCAAGGTCACTTTTAGATTCACCAAGCATCATGGGAGACTCTGAGCCCTTAGTTTGAAAAAAAATGGAGGAAAAGTGTTAGAGCAATGTTACTAACCCACAGATCACAGTTGGGGCAATAAGCACATTACCTTAAAAAACAGCTTATGACATACAAGAGGAACGACGATGGAAAGATAAACCTGGAATATATGCCGTTTTACCATTAAGAACATCAACTTTTTAAGTGCTGGCTGCAAGTTTTAGCTCTTCACACACCTGTTCCAATACACTATTATAATTTGAGGAAAAAAATATAAAATACTGGAACTGCACAGCAAGTCAGTCAGCACCTGAAACAGAAAGATAGGTTAATGGCGTTATGAAGGGTCTGGCCCAAAATATTAACCTTTCTTTCTCTTCCAGATGCCCTTAGAAGATTCCTTTCAATGAATCTTTATTTTTTGTCCTCTTATGGAGACTTCCTCATGTGATGACAGAATTTTACTTGTAAATGATTGAGGAAGAAACTACTGAATCCCTTTCATCACCCATGCATAAGTCGGTCCTCATTATGCAAATACAATCCTCACAAAGGCATCAATTTGAATATTTTTACTTTTTACTCCTAGGACAGACAGAATTAGTGAATCTACTGTATCTGCCATTGTACCACACAGTGCCTATGAAAGTGTAGATGGGGATGTGGTCAGGAGTATGCATCTGCAATGTACCTCACCAGCTCACATTAAAATGGCAGCCTTGGTAGAACAAGTTCAAATACATTTCTATTTGGCAGATTGCTGTATTTTAGGTTTGCAATATTGGCGTTTCCGACTCCACAATTCAGGATTTAAAAAAAAATACATATAGTGGACAAGTTCTTTGTGTAGGTATAAAATACGTAGACTAATGAAATTTTGGGTTTCACTGCTAAAATTTAATTAGATGACAGATCTAATGCAATAATCTATTGTCTAATTTCTCAGTAAGGAGTCCGCCTTACCTGTCTGAGAGTTCTATCTCCATTCTCTGTAGCAGGGCTGCCTTCTGACCCATTACTGCTCCCCGATTGCTCCTTCTCATTCAAAAGGGCTGTAGCATAGGCTAATGTGTCCTGTAGTAAAGTATGATCAATCTCTTTTAGAGTTGCATCTCTTAACTTGTGAGATTTAAATTTAGGCTTTCCACACTACCTGCTTAGAATATTTTTTTTTGGTTAAGACGGAATATTACTCTGAAGAAATACAAAGAAAGCAACGGAACATGGCAGCTTGTATGGACATAGATTCCTGCCCACATCCTACAGTGATTTTCTATTCTCATTCATGTAATCAAGGCAGAGAGGAGGCCAGTTTCTGTTGTGCAAGAGAGTAAAAAAGATGAGAAAAAGCCACCCTGGGCCATTGTCTCACATCTCCTCGCTGTTGGATTGAAGTTATTCTGAAGCCTGGGAGCAGATCATCCACTCCCTCAGATGGGGACAGTAAACTTAGAACAATGCAAAGGGGGAAGAGGAAAAAAAAATCAAAGTAATACTTCAGAAGTATCAGTTTAGTCCAGTGGTAGTATTCTTACCTCTGAGCCAGATGGTTATGAGTTCAAGCCCACTCTAGGTCTTGAACACCAAATCTAGGGTGACATTTCAGTGTAGTACTGAGGGAGTGCCACATTGTCTGATGAGGTGTTAAATCAAGGCTCAGTCTGTCTGTTCAGGTGGATGCAAAGGATCCTATGATGTTACTCAAAGGGCAGCAAAGCAGTTCTCCTAACCAACAGTTAACCCTCAATTAACATCACCAAAACAGATTAGTTGATCATTTATTTCATTGTTGTTTTGAGAGACCATGCTGTTCATCAATAGGTTATCGTGTTTGCCTACATAACTTGGCTGCGTTGGGACATCCCGAGGACTTGAAAGGCACCATTTAAGTGCAAGTTCTTCCATTCTTTTGCGAGTAGTGTCTGGACCAATGACTGAAATCAGAACCAGGATAAATAATTTTGACTAGTGTTTGTTTTGTGATATTTTTCCCAAAAAATATTTCTCTAGTCAAAAGTCAAGTGAAGAAAGAGAGGGTATTCTAATACACCACTTCTCTTTTTGATAGTAGGGCAGAACTAAAGAAATTGTTCTTTGATCTGTTTTCCTTATCCTCCTTTTGGCAAAAACTATAATAGGCAGGGGAAACTGCAATACCTGTGCTGAAATTGTGCGCTGAAATGTCTTTGCTGTTGAAGTTTCGTTTGATATGTTGCTCTGTGGGGCCCAGTAATGTTCAGACATCTAAACAAAGGGAAACAGACAAAAAAAAGACAGTTCAACTATATAACACACAAACTGCATCAGTCTCAGCGTACAAGACTACCTCCACCATAGATGACATATGTCTTTAAGAATTGCTTCAATATTTCAAGGTGCACCAACATGTAACCCAGTCAAGAATTTAAGAAACATTTAAGGTGTCTCTCTGATCTCTGTAGAACATCTGGATTATGAAAAGAACACAATTACCTCGACACCACCTAGGAGTTATAGTTTTTTTTTTGCAGAGGTATTACAATTGAAAATAAATCGTGGCTTCAAAACCGGTTTTGCACAGTTAAGTATGGTTTACACAATCTGTTTCACACTGGTGTGGCCACAATAATAGTTTTATATAGTGTTCAAAAAAGCATCACTAGATTAATTCCTAGGATGAGAGGGTTGTCCTTTGAGGAGAGGGAAAGTAGAATGGGCCTATACTCTCTGGAATTTAGAAAAATGAGAGGTGATCTCATTGAAACATATATTATGAGGGGGCTTGACAGGGTAGATGCTGAGAGGTTGTTTCCCCGGCTGGAGAGTCTAGAATTAGTGGGCATAACCGCAGGATAAGGGGTCGGCCATTTAAGACTGAGATGAGGAAGAATTTCTTCACTCAGAGGGTAGTGAATCTTTGGAATTCTCTACCCCAGAGGGCTGTCGATGCTCAGTCATTGAGTATATTCAAGACTGAGATAGATAGATTTTTGGACTCTAAGGGAATCAAGGGATATGGGGATCAGCCATGATCTTACTGAATGGCGGAGCAGGCTCGAGGGGCTGTATGGCCTACTCCTGCTCCTATTTACGTGGTCTCAAAGGGGATAAAAACATTGCTGCCAGTTCTTACCTTCTTCTGTAACCATTGCACAGCCCAGCTCCAGTGATGAGGGTGTTCGCGAAAGTAATCCTTAGCAGCTGTACATCTATTGAAGTGGGGGGGGAAGTGAATGCTTATTACTTTCACATTTTTTGGAGGGAGGAAAGAAAATAGGAGGAAGGTTTTTTAAAAATTTGGATAGCTAAACAAGATGATGCATGTTGCCCTGTGGGACACAAGTTTAAACCTGAATCCATCAGAAAGAGGATTCAGGCCTTCTCTGGCAGTGGTGAAGGGCTCTCATTCCAGTTCTAAGTGGCTGCAAACTTAAAGCATAAAACTAGCCATCATTTAGCGCTTGTAAGAGAATCCCACCCAGGGAAGGAATAACAGCTCGTGAGAGAAATGGAAATGGCAGCGCAAGAAGGATACTTTGATCAAAGCACATTGTTTGGCCAGTGCAGAGAGCAATTCTGCTATTAACTACTGTTCTACATGAACTGGAAGTACCACACAGTGGTGAAAAAGTTTCATTTTTCAGAATGGATCACCCTCATTTGAATAAATACATTCACTCCACAGTTGAATTATGTTACCAAAACAATTTCTGGAGGTCCAAGTCCCTGAGGTGGAGTAAGTGAATAAATCAACTTATCTGAACTGCTAAGATAAAAGCAGAAAACGTTGGAAACACTTAGCTGTGGACAGAGAGAGAAACAGAGTTAACGTTTCAGGTTGATGAAAGGTCATTGACCTAAAACGTTAACTGTTTCTTTCTCCACAGATGCCGCCTGACCTGAGCGTTTCCAGCATTTTCTGTTTTTATTTCAGATTTCCAGCATCTGCATTATTTTGTTTTTGTATCTGAATTGCTCCCAAATCAATTACATAATTTAGACATCAGACCTTTCACTTGATGTCCTGGCCTGGAGTTTCCCTCGAGGCGCAACTTGGAAGTTAGACCCGAAAATGCACCCAATGTTGTGCCCATTTTGCTGTTACGCCCAAGTATCCTCCCAATCTCATTAGCATACCGTAGAACTTAAAATGGGCAAAAATCAGCTTAATGAATCAGAGCCAAACCCACATATATATTTCTTCTTTAAGTATGAAAATTTAAGTTTCAACTCATTTAACCATTATTTATGCACATCAGGCACAGCATGTTTAGGAACCTGCAATTGGGGAAGCTTTTCAATTTTTAATGTGACATCCTCATGCCATAACCATCCAAAGAAACAGAAAATACAGAGGTCGCAGTGAGAATAAATTTTTAAAAAATTGCTCAAAAAATTGCAATTAAACACAAGACTTTTTCTGCTGCACTTGAAAATCTGGTTGTAATGTTGAGACCTCTGCGGTCATCAACCCACTCCTCAAAAAAAACCCTCTGTCCTTGCAAACTACCACCCCATCTCCAATCTCCCTTTCTTCTCCAAAGTCCCTGTACATGCTGTTGCCTCCCAAATCCGTGCCCATCTTTCCCTAAACTCCATGTTTGAATCCCTCCAATCAGGTTTCCGCCCCTGCCACAGTACTGAAACAGCCCTTATCAAATTCACAAATGATATCCTATGTGACTGTAACAATGGTAAACTATCCCTCCTTATCCTTCTCAACTCGTCTGCAGCCTTTGACATGGTTGAACACACCATCCTCCTCCAATGCCTCTCCTCCGTCGTCCAGCTGGGTGGGACTGCGCTCGCCTGGTTCCATTCTTATCTATCCAGTCGCAGCCAGAGAATCATCTGCATTGGCTTCTCTTCCCACTCCATTATTTCTGGAGTCCCCCAAGGGTCCCCTCCTATTTCTCATCTACAAGCTGCCCCTCGGCGACATCATCTGTAAACACATCAGATTCCACGAGTATGCTGATGACACCCAGCTCTACCTTACCACCGCCGTCTCTCATTTGTCACACTGCTTGCCTGGATGAGCAAAAATTTCCTCCAACTAAATATTGGGAAGACCCAAACCATTGTCTTTGGTCCCCACAGCAAACTACATTCCCTAGCCACCGACTTCATCCCTCTCCCTAGCCACTGTCTGAAGCTGAACCAGACCGTTCACAACCATGGAGTCCTATTTGACCCTGAGATGAGTGTCGGACCACATATCTGCCCCATCACCAGGACCACCTACTTCCACCTTCGTAAAACGCCCGTCTCCGCCCCTGCCTCAGCTCATCTGCTGCTGAATCCCTCATCAATGCTTTTGTTACCTCTAGACTCGACTATTCCAATGGTCTCCTGACTGGCTTCCCATCTTCCACCCTCCATAAACTTGAGCTCATCCAAAACTCTGCTGCCTGTATCCTAACTTGCACCAAGTCCTGTTCACCCATCACCCTTGTGCTCACTTACCTACATTGGTTCCCGGTCCGGGAATGCCTCAATTTTAAAATTTTCATCCTTGTTTTCAAATCCCTCCCTATCTCTGTAACCTCCTCCAGCCCAACAACCCTCCTAAATTTCTGAGCTCCTCCAATTCTTGCCTCTTGTGCATCCCCAATTTTAATTGCTCCACCATTGGTGGCCATGCCTTCAGCTGCCTAGGCCCTAAGCTCTGGAATTTCCTCCCTAACTATCTCCGCGCCTCTCCTTAAAAACTATCTTTGACCAAGCTTTTGGTCACCTGTCCTAATACCTCCTTATCTGGCTTGGTGTCAAATTTTGCTCGATAACCACTCCTGTGAAGCACCTTGGGATGTTTTACTACATTAAAGGTGCTATATAAATGCAAGTTGTTGTTGCTGTTGTTGAACAAGCACAATTGGAGGATACTCACATGCGAGAGTTGGAGCGTGGCCAGAGATTTGTTTGGGTGAAGGGTTTGATGGATGGACGTAAAAGATTGAGGAGACATGGGCATAATGTAGTAATGCTCGTAACTCACTTCTGCCCAAAATTCTGCAATCTTTTAAGCCACACAATTCGTTACACGTCTCCCTGAGTGCAAATGCAGAGGAAACTCCAGGCCCATTATTGGTGCTATAATAGACTGCTCAATACTAGGAAATCAGGACATGGCCTGTTTGGCAAACAACACCTCAGTTTATAGGAGTTAGGCATAATGTGCCTTAATTGCCCTACTTCCTATTTCACTAATCAACAATGTCTTTGAGAAGCAGTTTTCTTCTCAAAGTCACCAAATACGTGGGTCAGAGAGGAATGAAACACCTTTAAGTATCAAAGTGAGTGGTACAGCACAGCTGAGCCAAACAGTCTTGATATTCTAAAACTTTGAAGGTGCCTAATGTTTACGGCTCAATTTTGAATACAAGTTTGTGTTGCTTCCGCAACTCTGGCCTCCTGTGCAATATCCCTCCGCACTTTTGACAGCAGAGCCTTCAGGTGCCTCAGCCCTACTCTGTTACTCCCTACACAAAATCCTTGCCTTTCTACCTCCCTCTCCACCTTTTATAAGTCTTCACAAAGTACAGCTCTTCGACTTTGGGTCACCTCTCTTGGGCCTCTTACAAGCTCCCTTTTTCCACTATGAACTGCCTTGGGCCGTTATTCAATGTTAAAGAGGTTACATAAATGCATGTTGTTCATTATTAGCAAGCAAAATCGACGTTTATCTTTTCAAATCAATTTTAAGCTTGAGTACTTACTTCTGAGCTAACAGGACCAAGAATTTGATACACTGGTAGCAGCGGCTGCTGTCAACATTGTTACTCTGGTGCATCAGGGCTGTGGAAATGGACACAGAACATTAATGATGTAAAACTAGATCACAGCTACAGAGTGGCAGAACATGCTGCTTGAGACAGCAAGACCAAGTGACAGATTGCTCACACAGGACACCAGTCGGTGCGGTTAAGCTGGACACTGGGTCAGCCGTGCACATAACAGGGAGGTACATACACAAACACATGGCAAGAATTTTGGGGGGGGGGGGGGGGGGAAAAGAGGTGGGAAGAAGGACACACACACACAGCCACCCATCACGCAATTCAGTTGGTTGAAAAATATTCAAAAATGTACCTAGTCATAGCTCAGTGGGTTAATGAAGAATGTGGTGCAGTACTGAGTCATTCAGACTTGGAAGGCTGAGGTTCAACCCATGGTGTGCACGGAGTTAGGTGATCTCAGCTAGAGTGGCAGGAGTATAACTGGCCTAAGCTTCCCCAGGAAAAGGGCAAGAGGAAAATAGCCTTCCAGTAGTCCTCTGAAAATGTGTGAATGTCATGCTTGACTGTGCCCTCATGGCTAGATAATCTGCCAACGCCCACTGCCGCTGCTACTGTACTAAAACAGCTCTAATCAAAGAGACATCCTCTGTGACTGTGACCATGGTGAATGGTATCTCCTTCATCCCTCTGCAGCTTTTCAACATCCTCCTCCAACATCTCTCCACCGTTGCCCAGCTCAGCTGAAATGCCCTTTGCTTAGTTTCAGTCTTACCTATCCAACCGTAGCCACAACATCTCCAGCAACAGCTTCTCTTCCTGCCCCGTTACCTCCAGACTCCCCCAAGGCCCCTTCTCTTCCTCATCTACATGCTGCTCCTTGGCAACATCATATAAAGACATAGGATCAGCTTCCACATATATGCTGACAACATTTAGCTCTATCTCTCTTGACCCCTCCACTGCCTCTGTGTTATTAGTCTGCTTGTTCGACACCCAGTCTTAGATGAGCCAGAATTTCCTCCAGCTAAACACTGGGAAGATTGAAGCCATGGTCTTCGTCTCTACCACAAATTCTGTAAACTAGCCACTGGCTTCATTTCCCTCCCCAGCCACCATCTCAGGATGCATCGATTTCTTCGCAACCTTGACATCCCATTCGACCCTGGACTAAGCTTCTGACCCCATAAACTCTCTTCCACCTCCATAACATTCCTTGCCCCTCTGCCTGGCCTTAGCCCAACTGTTGCTGAAACCCTCATTCATGCATTTGTTACCTCCAGACTTAACTATTCCAATGCTCTTCTGGCCGGCCTCCCATCCTACACCCTCCGTAAACTTCAACTAATCCAAAACTCTGCTGCCTGTATCCTAACCCACATCCTTGCTCTTGATTATTCACATTGGCTTCCAGTCCCCTAAGGCTCCAATTTAAAATGATCTACGTTTTTAAATCACTTCATGGCCTCACCCTTCCCGATCTCTAACCTGCTGCAGCCCTACAACCCCCCTCCCCCCACCAGAACTCTCCATTCTTCAGATTCTGGCCTCTTGTGCATCTCCCCTTCCATTCGTCCCACCATCATTGGCTGGTGGGACATCATGTCAGCCCCACATTTCGAAATTCCTCCCCAAAATCTTCCACCTCTCCATCTCCTTCTTTAAGGCCCTCCTTAAAAACCAGGTCTTTGACTAAGCTTTTGGTCACCCCTCCTAAAATCTCCCCCGTTTGGATCGATGTCTGTTGCTGTCGTCCGATTACACCTCTATGAAGCGTCTTGGGACGTTTTCCTTTGTTAAAAGTGCTACATAAATACAAGTTGGTGTTACTATAGAGACACAAGAGGAAGAGTCACAAGGCACTGAAGAAAGATCAGTGTTGCAAAACTACACCCATAGTAAGTAACCATCTTTAGCAGAGAAAATTGAACTGGGGCGGGGGGGGGGCGGGGAAAAGAGAGTGGGGACAAGTAACAAAGGTGTACCGAGTAATCCTTTTTCTGATTCAAAGGCAAACTTCAGACGACGAGATTGCAATGGATCTTCAATGACCTTGATGAAAGGGGAAAGACAGACAAATACATTACCAATGTAGACTATCTACAAACTGACTCTTCGCCCCGGAATGGGCGGCCTGCCGGTGCATTCTGCCGGTTGGCCACCCAAAAGTTAAAATCGACTCCCTTTTGGGCTGTTACTCACCACCATCAACTTTGTGAGATGCCAGTTTGTTATTGGTACTTCTAGCCACAACAGAACACTAAAACCACAATTACTGTTGCTAAAATACAAAAAAAAATTTCTTTTACGACCATTTTTTTTCTCCACATCATTTGTTACCTTTATTCTGTTTTTTCATTTGGTCTCTTCCTTCCCAGACAACCTGTTCCCAACACCTGCAAATACTGGTCTGAACTAGTAAGTATGAAACCAATTCCAGATCCTGTTTTCCCTTTCCTGGAGAAAGGTCAAAGGGAGGCACACGTCTCTTCCTCAGAATGCCCCCAGTTAGGCTTTGATAAATTCTGTGCAGGGGCGGGGGGCGGGGTGGTGGGGAAAGAGAGCTCCATGATAGAGCACACAATCGAAGCAAAGTATTATGTAATCAGACTATTGGTAAATTCAACAAGGTTAACAAATCTGGTGTTTATTATACAAGTGGTTTGGCCCACTTTGACCATTTGCGTTCCGACAACACGGAGTCATGCCCTTTGTAACCTCGTTATTTGTTACTTCTTTGCACACAAGTCTAAAAAAGGCACTGACTACAACGATTTCTCACTTACCAGAATTTCATGCAGTAACTGGAAGATATTCTTCAGTTCATGAGGTGGAGCAGTCTCCAATTGGTTCTGCATAACAGGAAGCAGACATAATAGGCAGAATTAAATGAGCCAAACAAAACTAAAACTTGCCAATTCTGCAGTGAAACATTTTAGTGTTATAGCAAACACCCAATAAACGCATTGAAGTAGCTGAATGAAGAACAATCCTACTCACACAAAATTTGAATGGATAAAATTTTCACTGCTTCAAATTCCAATGGGCAGGCAAGGTGCTATATACATGGAAGTTCTTTCTTTACCCACCTTCAGTATGGACTTCCTCAATCTCTGATAGTTCAAACCCCACGTAAAGGAAAACAAGTAATTATCCATTGGGGAAAAACTACTGGGACACTGCTCTGTTAAGAATATGGTTCCACACAATAGACAAAGATGAGGGAGATATTTTAACTTAACCTGCCTGGCAGGAAACTGAGGAAACAGATTTACAGCCCATCTTACAGCTTGCCTGACTTTACTTTCCATTGTACTTCAATACCTGAACTTTTCTAACAAGCCTCTTGCAAGATACCTGATTGAATGCCTTCTGAAAATCCTAAATCGCTATCTACGTTATCTATCCAATCAATCACTTCTTCAAATCCATATACACTATGTTATCTATCCAATCACTTCTTCAAAAACTCCTAAATTTGTCAATTTGACTTTAATAAAATTGTGCTATTATTGGTTAACTCAGGCCTTTATAAATGCTTACTAAATTCGTCTCGCACAACCCTGCCACTCTGCTCTCTATTATTAGACCTATGAGGTGCCAGGGAAACAGCTATTTGTGTTCCAACGTAGGGGACCTTTTCTGCCATCTTATGCAAAAAGTGGAAGTGATCCATTCTGAATCACAGACATCCTTTTCTTCTACAAGCACTGAAAAGAAAAGCAAAATGCTGAAGGGTAAAGTGCTCTGTTCCAAAAACTCTGCCTCTTACTTTAATCGTCTGTAGCACCTGCACCAATGAGAAGTGCTCATTGCAGAAACAGCAGTAAGTCACCATCTCAGAGAGAACTGACAAAGATCCAGTCAGCTCTCGCATAGCGTACATAACCTGAAACAACATAAAAGCGGCAATTAATAAAAACTTCACCACCTCCCTCCAATTTACCACAAAACCACACAGAAGTACAAGTCCTATTTTCACAAATTCTGTATCATAAATTTTAGCATTCCTTTTTCTCCGTTTTTCCAGGAATTCACACCTTATAGATGGAAGGACATGAGAGCGGCCCTCTGTCCCTGCACACATCACACTGCAGTAAGGCATCAAAAGGGACATGGATACTGTCACTCAGAAAATAGGGAGTGCAATTTCTCTACTCCCAGTCAACTGATTTGAGGTTAAGCATTTGTCTCTACTCCCCCTCTATTTTTAGGCATAACCATTTTAAATATCAGTTAATTCCAAGTACAGTCCTATAATACAAATAAAAAAACACCAGCTGCATCACTTCCTTGTGAGAATAATAATTAAAAAATTACCTCAAGCAGGTAGGCCTGCCCTTCAGGTCTGAAGAGAGTTTCTACATCTTGGTGCAAAGGTACCTGTGGGGATGGTGTATGCCATTTATACTGTCCAGGATCTTGAACAAAAAAAAAACATATTATATTGCCTGTATTCTTCCACTTAATTATTTTCCAATATGAATTCCTTGGTTCCCAAATCTAAAGCATACAGCTAACATGGAGTGAATAACTCAATGGGCTAGATTTTGCTGTAAAAATAACAATGAGGCCAACAGCGCTCACCGTTATTTACGTGCAAATCGATCAACTTCCAGCAACAGCACATGCGCAGTTATATGCAGAAATTAGGAGGTTGCTGCCAGAGATACCCTGCTCCTCCAAAAACTGCGTGAAAACGGCACTTCGCTGGCTGACTCACCATTCAAGTCTACTGAACAACGTGAAGTTCCTGCACTGTCGCAGATACGGAATAAGCTCTCCAGAAAAAGTTAGGACTTGTCCATTCCAGTGTAAGCACCCTTTTAACGGCGTGGTATATCTCAATTACTGCCAAACAACCTCTCTGGCATTGAAAATTAACTTTTACAGGTGTGGAGACTCATTCCTTCAGTTTTTAATTATCAGATTTTTAAAAAAAATTTATATGAATTTTTTAAAAAACTTTTTCTTTGTGTCTCAATCCAATATTTCTCTCTCTCTATTTTGCTTACTGTTCCTAATTTGACATTGAATTCACTATTCTAACAAACTTCCTGGTTCAGATTCTGCGCTGCTCATTAACAATTCTTCAATCTGATTGGTTAAGGAGACACACAGTTGCTTGCCCTGTTCTCACAGGTCCCAGATGCCCTGTAGAGGGTGTTGCGTTGAATGGATCTCTAATTTACAGGAAGTTACCGTTCAAAAGCTCATAGAAAGTCTATGGGAAAGTGCAAGTCTAATGAACGGCAGGCATCGTTCGTTCATCGCTCACAGCAAAATCCAACCCAATAACTTCCCTTTCTTAATGAAGATGCACTCAATATTGAATTATCCACATTTTGGAGCAACAGACAGCTGCTGACATTTAACTTAGAAAAGCAAAGCACTGGGGCTAGTAGAATTTGAAACTGCATATATTATTCCTGATATTGAGCTTCTGATTTCAGCTGTATCAGGAAAGGACTCGGTGCAGAATTTAGTCGCATTTCCATCAGCAGGGAGAGGAAGGGGAAGAAAGTCTCCACAAGCTACTTTCAATCACTTTCCAGCCACTGGCTTAAGAGGGCAAGTTGCTTTGCTTAACTTCCCCTCCCTGCTGAAGGTATATTAGATGGTGCAAAATGAACTATAAGTGAAGGGAACAAATCGAAAATTAACATCAAATAAAAAAAGCACTTCATTGAGAAACTAAGAACAGGTTGATCTAAAGAATGAGAGCACTAACACAGCCTACTATCCTTAGTTCCCCAATATAGTACAGGCAACCTCCATTATTACCATTCAATCACAATTTCTTTACTGGAGGTGATTAAGAAACTGAAAACATCTATAAATTTTCAAATATTCCTGCTTGGGCTCAAACAGGAGCAGACGGTTCTCCACTCCTTAAGAGGTGAACGGGTTGACACAATTATGTTTGAGGATAACATCATGAGGTTTGCACCTATCCCGTTCATCATTTGTGATCACCCACGACAATGAATGCCCTACTGCACTGAGAGAAAATTTGAAGTAATTGTTGATGCAAAATTAGAAGTCAAAGCAAGTACTTCCTTTGGATAGTGAAGAAAGAAAACATTAAGAACTGTTTACACAGGAGGCAGTGACAAGTGGTATATTCACTGCCTATGAGGAGAACTGGTGGCTTAGGGTACAGAATCCACTTTTGTACAATAGAGGGAGAGAGAACCAACGGTGCTCGTTAATGCAGCAAATCTATCCTGTGAGTGACTGAACCACACAGATCAGGAAGGTTCCATCTTAATTCTGTGCTGAGTTAATTCATCTGAGCCAGGATGCGGTGGCTGGAACACTAAACCGGCCTTAGAACCCCAGATTGAGGAAGGGAAAGCTGTCCAAGGTTCCCACTCCCGACAGCATTCCATCCTGCAAATGAGGATTTGCATGAGGACAGAATCGGGATCAGTTGTGCACCTCTAGCAACTGAACAGCCTACAGACGCTCCGTCGAGGCTCACACTTGTACAACTGTCACTTTACCAAGGCACCAGAGGACATCCACTACTGTCGAATCATATGCAGCAAGGAAAAAATTTAATTACTCTAGAGATCACCTTAGGAGCAGCATCACTACAATCTATCGTGTCCCATTTTTGTGTGCTCAAATGGCTCATCTTTGCATTGCACTGCTTTTGTAATACAATTTTTGCAAAACTTTTTTCCTCATTTGAACAGTTCATCCTTTACCGCCCTGGCCATATCTCCTTCAAGATGCGCATTTATCGCCCGCAAGCCCCTGGGTACCTTCCTTGCTTAAATCTCCTCAATGTTATCTGTGCTTAGCCTATACTCAGTGACTCACTGGCAGCAACTTTAACCTACACTTGAACTCACTGTGTTCCTTCTCCTCTTATGTCCTCACCTTTTTTTTCCTCCCCCAGTAACTGCACCTTCCATAGCCAACCTGATAAACTATCTTACAAGACCTAGTTACCTCCAGGGACACGATCACCAAAAGCGCCATCTCCGATCATGACATCTCATTTATCATACAGATTCCCAACCATACTGACTGTCAGTCACTTCTATCAACTTGCTAAACAATTGTCTTGCTTCCATCTTCAATGCCTCATCTCCACTGGATCCTGAACAGTCTCCCAACTCCACTCCATGGGTCATAATTCTAATATTTCATGATGTTTTCCTCATTTTTGTGCAAACCAGAATTAAAAGGTACATGGAAGCACAAAGATGCACAGGGACACACAATTCAATGATTCCTAATTTTTTGGCAATATTTTATTGACAATGGACCTATACAAGTTAACATCCAAAAAAAAAGAAAACTCAACTCACCAACAGTTAGCAGGGATGAAATGTCTGAGTGCAGGACTAGTGATGCCAAAGTGATATGGAGATACCAGAACTCTCGGGCCTGTGCAGAACTCCAGCGTCGATTCTAATAGAAAAATAAAGCTATTTTTAACGTTGAACAGTCAAGCCTTCACTTAGAGGGGCTCATACCATCAGACACCCTTTTTTGAAAAAAGTAATTTAAAAAAAATAGTAAAATATTTATAGAGAAAATGCTTCTTTTGTCTCACCCAAGGCAGAGGAACTTATAGTTTACGGTTAGGAAAATGCAGGGAAACATTGCAACTGATCCATTGAATACACGGCTGGCGAATGGCACACAGTGAAAAGTGGAGGTTTTACTGTATGATCACGTTGAAATTACACTAATGTTTACTTCACTGGCTAATTTAAGGGGCACCAATTAGTTATATATAGTATTCCATAATAATAAGTCTCCAACTTTATCAATGCACTAATACAGCATCGCACTTACTTGGTTGTTCTGTCTTGATGGACCCAACAAGAAGCAAAGCATACGTTTGAATGCAGAATGTTTGAATAGCAGCTGGCAGGCCTTGAAACCCTGAAAGACAAAAGAATGAGAGACTGAGAAGAGGTATCACTGAACCACCACAAACAGTCCAGCCCCCTTAAAAGTTTCACAGTTCAAACACGTGAAAGAATCATCTCAAAGTGATAGGATTATAGGTTCTCCGTATAATCTCCATCCCAGTAAGACACCAAGAATTGGATAGAGATGTGTCACTTTCTTCCAAACAAGTGAGTTTTTTTTTTTAAAATGAAATTTGTAGACATATTCCCTTTTCCCTACTTATGCTGCTCTCGTGTACCTACCAGTAGCAAGTTGCACGATGACGCAAGCAGACGCCTGACTCAGAATAATAAAAGTTAAGTTTTTTGGGGGGGGGGGGGGGGGGGGAGGGGAGGAAGGAAAGAAGAGAAAGAGAGCAGGCAAGAAGGAAGGGAATTAAATAAAAGCTATCACTTATGATACTAGTCAAAGTCCCAACAGCATCAAAACATCCGGGCTCAAAGCTTGTTTTTTCTAAAAAAAAATCAAAGAACTACTTCTAGCTGAAATGCTGCAATAACAAATGCTCAACAAGTTGCAGAAATAAAGCTTAATTTATTGGTAGAAAACTGAAGCTGCATTCCAATTTACTTAACAGTTCACACACATTTTCCTTGCAGGGTCCTTACCATAAAAATCACAACTGGATAGAGTGATACTCAGCTAGCTTGACAACAATACTTTTAGGCAATTTTACAGAAATGCATTTAAAAGCCCCAGTAATTGAAAGTTTAACATTAGATTGTGAGTTGTTAATTTGGTTTCTTTTGACAGCACAAAAATAGACCAGTTACATACTTTACCTTCTGTACAAAGTTGTTGAAGAGGATGAAGTACTGGGAGCAGTTTTTGCAATTCTCTGCTACATCCTTGTCAAGCAAGGCGAGCAGCACATCCAGCAACTGGTCCAATCCTTTCAGCTGAAGAAATAAACAATCTTTCTATGATCTTTAAAGACAATTTAACAATTAAAACACACATTACATTGTTAAAAATAAGTGAATAAATGGCCAGGAATGGAATGAGAGATCACACAATAGCTTGCATTATTTTCTACAGTATTTCTTTGCCCGCTCACTGAACATGTAGTGCAGGGTTGTCAAACTCAATTTCTATGGCAGGCCTGATCTGACATCCTGGCACTTGGTGTGGCCAATATTCAGCAAATGTTATTTGGACACACTGGGGTAGAAATTGGTTTGCATTTCGTCCATTTTTGGGAGTAACGTATTCCAATTTCTATCTGGTGGCTGCCTGAAATCAGCATTGGATCAATTTAAATATACAAAGGGTCCTGCGCCTGTTTCAGGACCCTTCTGCAAAAGGTGTGAAAAACTAGGTGGAGCAAACGCCGTGCAAGCTCTGATTACTTTTTCCAGTTTTACAGCGGTCTAAGTAGCTGTTCTTAAAGGGACTGCTGGAGGCCGCTGAAGAAATGGTAGGGAAAGTTGTTTTTTTTTACACCCCCTTCTGTGGAGCGTGGAGGAGCAGGAGTGCTTCTCTCAACTCCACAGCACTCCTGTGGGCTGTTGCCAGCCTGTACACGACCCTCATGCAGCTCACTGCTTCTCATATTGGAGCACGCAATGTAAAATCAGAGCATGCAGCGTCAATCCTTAGTCTCCGTGCCATTGTTCCCCATTTGTCCATCAGTGGAAACTATCGTTCCCTATTTACCCACAATAAAGTCCTCAAGGTTCATTCATCCCTTTGCTGGCTGTTCCCACTCACTATATTGCTGCTGCTCTCAGCTCTGCAGGAAATGCTGAGCCCCGCGCCCACCCCAGTCCTCTTCTCCCCCCCCCCCCCCCCCGCAGGAGCCCCAATCTCCCGACCCCCTATCCCTAGTCTCCCTCTCTTCCCCACCCCCATTTCCCCATCTCCCCCAGTCCCCAAACCCCCCATCACCCTCTCTTCCCCTTGCCCCGAGTCCCACCCTCCCCCTCTCCCGAATGTTGGGAGGGGGGTGGGGGGGCTACTGCGGTGTGATATTTAAAAGACGCAGTTCTCCCGGTCTGTCAGAAGCAATGCCTGGGAGACTCGGCAACCCTAAGCACAGCACAATACACTGGAAGAAACTATTCCGCTGGCCATATGTTTGACACCCCTGATGTAGTAGGTTTCACTCAGAGCACTCGTGGAACGAAAATGTTCTACAGGCACACTAGGTGTTAAAGTGCAGAGTAGGTTACTCGGCGACCAACCTTGTCTTGGGAATAACTTGATGCTGGCAGAGGATATAAAAAGGGGTAAGTTTTGTCATTTTTCAGTGCTGACATTCACCTTGAGGAGTTTTTCTTTTATAAAAAAAAGTCAATTTACAAATGAAATCTACTTGTGGTGCTTTCCTTCAAGAACTAGACAACTCAAAAAATGACAGAACATTAGTTGTGGTAGAGGTAAATGAGATAAGAAAATTGAAGGTGTATATGTTTATTATTTTCAACCATTAATCATTTTTAATGAGATCTATTTCTTGCCAGAATTCTTTAATAACTTAGTCAGTAACAGAAGTTTAGAACTTAATTAAATAAGCATTACGCAAGCATTGAGATAATTTGGGACCATATGGCATGACATGCAGGAATAGAGCGACCTGGGGGTGCACATACACAAATCTTTGAAGGTGGCAGGACAAGTTGAGAAGGCTATTAAAAAAAACATATGGGAACCTGGGCTTTATTAATAGAGGCATAGAGTACAAAAGCAAGGAAGTTATGCTAAACCTTTATAAAACACTGGTTAGGCATCAACTGGAGTATTGTGTTCAATTCTGGGCACCACACTTTAGGAAGGATGTCAAGGCCATTGAGAGGGTGCAGAAGAGATTTACAGGGATGGTACCAGGGATGAGTGACTTCAGTTATGTGGAGAGACTGGAAAAGCTGGGATTGTTCTCCCTAGAACAGAGAAAGTTAAAGGGAGATTTGATAGAGGTGTTCAAGATCACGAAGGGTTGGTAGCCAGAGTACACAGATTTAAGGTGACCCGCAAAAGAGCCAGAGGTGACATGAGGAAACTTTTTTTTAACGCAGTGAGTTGTAATGATCTGGAACGCACCGCTTGAAAGGGTGGTGGAAGCAGGTTCAATAGTAAATTTCAAAAGGGAGTTGGATAAATACTTGAAGGGAAAAAATTTACAGGGCTTTGGGGAAAGAGCAGGGGATTGGGACTAATTGGATAGCTCTTTCAAAGAGCCGACACAGGCACGATGGGCCAAATGGCCTCCTCTTGTGCTGTACCTACTATGATGCTATGATACATTAACTGTTCACAGCACTATATGACACAAACAGCATGCAAGGCATACACATGTGCAGTGTAACTATTTATTACTAAAATAAAAACAGGCATTCCACACATGTAATTTACTAACCTTTTCCTGATAAAGCAAGGCACTCTCGAGGGCTTTTTCTAGGATGGTGGCAACAGCTACTCGGACCTCCCGGACAGAACACTCGAGCAGGAAAATCCTGGCACACACAAAGGCGGTGAAAAACAAAGTGGACTGTGTTATGTTATTTCCTATTTTCCCCCCTATTCCCCTTGCAAGTTGTACTGCCCCAACCAAGTACCAGTGGAAACCAATTGGGAGAAGGGGGAAGGGTGGGCTGCGGGGCCCTGGGGAAAGTGGGGGGCAACTGGATCCTGTCACATAACATTAGGGGGAGTTCCACTTGAGTTAATGAATCACATAACCTGTATAGCACCACAAGTGAAATGCCATTCGAATATTGCGACCAGTATATTTAATATTAGACAGATTCATCTTGGAAGAGTGAGGGTGCTCATCTGAAGTTCTGTTTAAGGCACATCACTGGCACAGGGTAAAGGGAGATTTAATTTTCAATTGACTGTGCTATACCAGACCTGAGATTTCGTAGGTCAGGGGTACCACATTAGCTCGTACCATGGAGCTTCAGGAACCACGTGTAAAGTTTGATTGAAGCCCTGTTAATTTACATATATATATATCTATAGTTGCTGATACTAACAGGACTTAGTGCTATGAGTTAGGATTTGTGAGACACTGATGATTTCTACAGTTGCAAAGAAATTAAAAATGCAGTAGTGTGGTAAAAAGCTGGGAAGAAACTAAGGACTGAAAGCATTAAATAGGCCAGGTAGAAGTCTACTTTGCTTTTAATTTGATAACATGCCTTAGCTTGTCTGTAATACAAACACATCCTGTCCCCACCCCTTATTGAAAAAGTACAGCCTAAATGTCCTTGAGCATGGATGGGCTGATGTTAGCTCAGTGTTAGCATTTCAGTCAATGGGCCAATCACAAAGATCAACAGTCAGGGTCCACCTCCACCGTTTTAACTGCTGAACATTTTATATTGGTGAGCATGTTAACATTCACATTCAAATCCACAACGCAGAATACAGACATTAAATGGAGATCAAAGTGATCAGGCTTCTGTGTGTGTTTATGTTTTCCTACTTCACCTTCTTTATAAAACACATCACTGCAATGAGCCAATGTAGAACACTGTAAACATAACCTCCAAACACTGCCAAAATATATCACTAAATAATCTTCAACACATCTGCTGCTCCCAGAAATAATTAATTTGAATTGGATATATTTAAACATTAACTAGTGTATTACATTCAACAGAAAGTGAAAAAAAGATATTTTGTCATATTTAAAGAGGAAATGTCATCAGGAGGGCTCCTTTAAATATGGGTAAAAATGTCAAAAGAACTTCTGTTAAAGCAATGGCTCCGATGGTATCAACAGAGCAAGTTCCTGAAATCGTTACAGGCCCTGACTATGGGAGGAGTGCAAATTAATATTGTTAATAGTCAATAATCATTAGTTCTGGGGCTTCAGTTCCACCTGTAGTTAAACTTAGTGTGTTCTCCAAAATTGTTCCCATATCCTCAGCACTTGAAAAAGATAGATAGATATCTGTATTTTTAAATATAAAAAAACATATTAGCAAGATTCTGTAAGAATATCTCTCTCTCCCCCCCCGGCCCCCCGCCCCCCGCCATAAACGCCCGTATTAGCATCACTCAATTTTTTTAAAAAAAAGATCTAAAATATGATGAGCCAGCAAATAGAATTACCAACTTGGCAGCAATAGGTCTTTAAAGAGATTGGTTATGCATCTACTCACCTACCACAACTCCAAGATGTCACTTCTCTCAATTCTATGGTCTTCCTTAATAATCCTTTCAAGTCACTCAAAAGGAATGAACAATTTTATCAAAATCCTTGGGTTAGAAGCTTGTGTTTTAGACTCACTTTATTAGTTCTCGTCCCTCAGATCCAACCAGAAATTCAATCAGCCACTGGCATGCCTCACAACTACTTGAAAGCAGCCTCTCGATGAGGGTAATCCATTCTCCTGTGTCCACCCTGCAAAAAAAAAATACTATTAAACCCAACTGTTAACAGACAGCTCAAAATATCTGGTTTCCACCAAGTCAATGCAATATATAAAAGGGCAAGTCTGGGGAATCCTAGTGTGTTTAAAAACCAGAAGGGCCACACACAAAACCAAATGCAGGCAAAATGCCTCTACAGTGCTCACATGTCTGATATGAGGAATAAATAATTAATTTTCTAATGGAAACATCTCAGAATAATTGCTTAGCAAAAGGATGCATGGAGTACAGTTAGAAACTTAATGGAAACTCAAGAGCTCCTCAGCTGGGACCAGTTGCAACATGACTGAGGTACAATTACAAAGAAATCTTCTTTATTACATTTACAAATTATCAGACAACTAAGACGACTTTTTTCTCTTCTAGCTAACTTATTGCAATCTTTGGAGGACATAAATTTAAACAAGTGAAAGTTTATTTGAAACAGATATTAAGAAGAAATTCTTTATTCAAAGATTGGCTATTTTTTGGAATATTCAGTCAACAAGGGTAGTAAAAGCACAACACTGGTGTTATTCAAACACAATTAGATGTCATGTTGGGAGTTAGTAAACTATAGACAAGTTCTGATGTGCTGAATAATCTTTTCTCATCCCTGACTTTTCCTGTCAATTTATGATCTTGTTACATGCAAACTTTAGAATTGCAAAAACCATTGGGTCATTTTCTTCCATTGCCCTGATACCTGAACATACTTGTAATTAAGAGTGCAAAGTTTAAATCACACGTGAAGGAAATTACTCCCGATAACAATTTTTTCCAGCAGTGGTGACTCCTACTCAGCTCTTACAGTACAGGATCGGCAATACAGCCCTGGCTCGAGGGCCACAATGAAGCAGTCAGAGACTGCAATACACATCTGTCCCATCTCTGTATTTAAGTGCATATGGAAAGGTGAGTGGAGAGGTGTTTGAAGAGGAAGGGGTGGAGTGTAACCCTTCACTCTTCTCTAAGTTCATTTTTTTTTTTTTTAAGGAGGGGGTAGGGTGGTGCTCAAGTTAAGAAATGCCCTCAAGTATAAAGAGGATGAATTAAGAAAGATTAGAGAAACTTAAGCTTTCCAGTCTACAAAGACCTACGGAGTTCTCACTGAGGCCATCTATATATTTAAGGCTTTGAACCTGGGTGTGCCTAACATGTCTGAACGGCATGAAGTATGCTGATTGGCTGAAATTTTACATTTTCCTAGTCTTCCATCCACGTGAACCAGACTTCTCAAATGCTGGTTCCTGGACTACCTGTGAGCGACTCCAAGGGACATGTACTAATGAAGTATTAAATGGCATAGTAAAATTCTGGGTTGTCCTTTCTGTAAGAAAAATCAGGCCAGTAGGACATAAATTTACATTAGTGAAAATTAAATTCAAAACAGATCTTGGGGAAAAAAAGTCTTTATTCAAAGTGATAATGTTTGGAATGATCTACCAGATAAATCAGTGCGACGACATTAAGGGGAGTGCAAAATACAGATGACACCAGGCTAGATGAGCTGGACTTTTCTTATCTTTGACTCTTTTCTGTGTTTAATGAATAAAAAGACATATCAAATCCAATAAAATACTGAAAATTCTTTATCCCTTTGAGCTATTTTCAAATAGCAGTTTAAACCTCTCTGTACTTGTTTATACCAGTGACTGGAGGTGGGATCAGACCTGTCGGCCAAAAACAAACCTCTGATTGCCAGACCTTTATCTGAATTGTACAATCCCGGTAGTTCAGACCACACCTGACTGTAGGTTTCATGCTATGACCAAGTTGGAGACAGCGAAACATAAAATGGAGCTCCCTGATGGCTTAGTGGTGGGACATTGATTCATACAAACCAGGAGGTCCTAAGTTCAATCTCAAATTGAGCAGAGTGTTGATGTCAGCCAGCAGAGCAGTGGGAGAGCGCTATAACTGGCCTCAATGCCCTGGAGCTCAGGAGGAAAAGAATCAGCCGAGGTTCCTGCACCTGATCACTACCCGATGATCCCTGCTGTGTATGAATGTCGAGTGAGGAAAGGGAACAGGCTGAGGCTTGGTGTCATCTGTGATTGAATAACTTCCCTGATAAATCCCCAGTGAGACCAATCCATCAATGCTCTGTGGTCAGTTTCATACCTGAGTTTTTTCTTGGTTCGTAAATAGGTTTGGAAGAGGAACTGGATGGCAAGCTTCATGCCGACCTTCGCCATGGATTGGTACATAGGGTGTTTCAGTTTAGTCTATGAGAAAAAACAGGAAAAAAACATAATTGTACAGAAACAAACTTTCAGGAATTAGAGTCTGGGCTGAATTTGAACAAATCCCAGCGGGGAAAGCACAGTGCTCATACAGTCCCCATTTTTCCTTTAGGTTTTGACAATTTGCTAATATTCGTTGTAACAAGCAAAGATGGATTTTCTTCAGGGTTGCATCACCCTGGTGTACCACATCCATGAGACATACAGCACATTTTTACATCCTCTCCACTATTCACTGCCAACATTGGTTAATGACATATCTAGGCATGTACAGGCTATAATGCCCATCAGGAACAGTGCGCATACTTTGATGAATTGAAACATTTGTCTTGCCACAGAAGTCTTTCTGTAGGGAGACTGACTATGCTGTAGCACCATGGATACAAGCAAAAGATGAAACTAGTGCAGAGGTGAGTTAGGAAAAAAAAACTTGCATTGATACAAGTCGTATCATGCCTTCAGATTGACTCCAAGTGCTTCACAACCAATTAATTACTTTTGAAGTGCAATGAACGTTACATAGGTAAATGCAGCAGCCAATTGTGCACAGCAAAGTCCCACAAACGGCTTTGTCTGTTTATTGGGTGGTGTTAGCCAGAATAGCATGAGAGCTGCCTGCTTGTGTTCCAATACTTGCATCTGATTTTTGTGTTCACCTGACCTGCAGACCTGTTTAACCTTTCATTCAAAAGACAGCAGCCCTCTCAGTAGCAGACTGAAGTATCAGCCTACTCTATGTGATCAAGTCCTGGAATCGATCCTGAATCCAGAAACTTACGATTCAAAGGCAAAGTGCTATCAATCAAACTAAGCTGCGATAGATTTTGGAATTTACTAACCCTATGTGGTGGTGAAATTAATTTTACTGAAGCAATTTGTTGTTACGCTATTCATAAGTGCTTCAAGATTCTTAGTCTTTCTCAGTGTGCATTAAACTGAATTTTGGTGAAGTAAAAACATGGCTTCAAGTGCCATGAACTGTCTTCCTCATTCTTTTAATGTAGTTCAACTGCCACATAAAAATGAATGAATAGGCTGCTGAAACAGGAGAAAAATCAAAAGATACTTTACCGTTTTCTTCTTAAACCATGTGACTTCTCAACTCTTGCTGCGCTTTGGGCTGCCATCTCAGTTCTTTAACAAAGGTGGCAATGGAAGCGATTTAAGGTACCTTTATACTGCCTTAGTGCCGTGGCTTCCTGAAGTGTGAGTCTTGCGAAGCCGACTACAAGCCAAATGTGAAAGTACCAACACCTGCTAAGACCAGCAGCCTATAAAACCTGCTAAAAACAAATCTTCCCAACAGTTGTCCTTAGCTGGTCTCAGCAATTTTACATTTGACTTGCAGCTGGCTGCTTGAGATCCACACTAACAAAACCTAGTGGCAATCTTAAAACACTTTTAATTGATATGAGGCAAGTACACATAATTTTAAATTCTTGAACAATGCAAATACGACATGTGGTCATTTATTGCCAGAAAGATCTGTTGGATAGATATGTCATTTGTTGATATTGACTAGTGTTTTTGAAGAGGCAAGAGTGGCATTTTTGACCAGAGAAACAACTATGGTGTATCCTGCATCCCTATTGTAGAACATTGGTGCGAAGGATTCTATGCAGGAATCAAGGCAACTTTTTAAAAAAAAAGCTTACATCTCTCACAACTCACAGGAATTATGGGACTTGCAACAAGTTTAAATCAGTAATTGATGAGTTATTGTTAATAGGCATAATGCGTTAGTGTGACTGACTAAGACCCATTGGTTTCAATTCATAAGAAATTTGAATTTTTTTCTTTTAATATTTGTTACTTGAAGCTTGGCTTAAGTAACAATATTTTAAATGAAGGCTGCCTTTCCTTTCAGGATCTGCAGCTGATAACCAGCCAGATTTTCAGTGAGAAAGCAGGCCAGATCATTTCATATGGCAATTGATGAGATAAGGAAATAGTACATTTGTACAATGGAATAAGTGCACACTGTGTCAGCATTAGCATTTCTTAAGTAGGCAGAAGCCTCATGAACCAGAAAATGTATATGATAAACGTTCAATAGATCTTCAGTTTACTTGGAAACTGTATAGCCAAATCACTGTGGCGAGGAGGGACTCAATGGCGCATGGAGCCATGTTTTGTTTCATCAAATCTCAGCTGAATACACGTTGAAAAGGATCAAGAATCTTGATACACTTGTTTCACTAGCTTTTGAAGTACCAGTAAGAATTAAGGATAGCATTGTTATTTTTGTCTAATTTGCCCTTTTGCTACTGCATAGACTGACTAACCACAATAAATTTGACTAATGAACTC
Source organism: Heptranchias perlo (assembly GCF_035084215.1). Lineage (NCBI taxonomy): Eukaryota > Metazoa > Chordata > Chondrichthyes > Hexanchiformes > Hexanchidae > Heptranchias > Heptranchias perlo. Next base: position 27,312,932 of record NC_090333.1, read on the forward strand.
TTTTAGTCTGAGCAATGTGCTGTTTTCTGATCTGGGTGATACAGCTGGCAGGCCATGCTATTTCCAATGCCTAGCCCATAGTATAAGGGTTCAATGTTTCTCCTCCAGTAAGCTACTATATATACTTCAAGCAGAAGGTTAAGATTTGTAATAAGCACGGGCTTGCCTATGGAAGCCAACTTTTAGCTTTGAGCATGAGTAAAATGTGTTGGCAAGAAACTTGAATTATAATAGTTCCCTGAAAAGGATCTCATTCCCACATGGATGCCACAACTAACCAGACCAATCGCCCAAATAGCACCTGATCACAGAAAGGACACTTACTGCATTGAGTGAAATCAAGGAAAGCATGAAATTGAAGTAGTCACTGTTGAAAACATCTCTGTTTTTCATGAACTTCAGGTTCTCATCTCGTACCATCTATTAGAGAGAAAAGAATGCACAAATTAAATGGCTGTAGCTGTTTCCACTACAAGAAGTAATGTGTAGTATTTCTGCTACCAACACAGCAACTAATTCTGTGGTTCTACCAACACAGCAACTAATTCTGTGGAAAATTAATTGGTCTTTTCTATAGGTGACAATTAGTAAACACGCACACATAATTAGAGTATTATTTCCCAAATTTATCTCCTTGCAGGGAAATTCCTTCCCCTCAACTTCCTCCCCTAACCCCCTTTCATGAGATCAGAAACAGGCCACATGGAAACTGAAGGCACAATGCATCTTTGAATTGTCCTACTTTTAATTACCTGATGTATGCACACTCAACAAAGGAAACAACATTCAAAAAATGCAACTTTGATACTTCTACACTAAAAAAATGAAGTTTGGAAGGGAACAAACGCTTCCCATTTCACAGCAGCTGTGTGTGTAAATGTTTCTAATGAGTTTTCAAATCAATTATGGGAAAGCTACGATGAGAGTGGCATTGGTAAGGATATTCCTCTGGTCAGGATATTATGCAGGACACTATCAGCACTGGCTACAGACATGGCAAGGCTCTTGGGAAGGTAGTAATGAGTTAGAGTAAAAAACCATAACAGGATAGAATGAGTATATTGAAAGATACTTAAGTCTAATTTAGTTAAGATTAAATTAAATCTAATTTGTTCTGGAGGTTTCAGTATTTTTAAGATTGGATTTATAAAAGTTTTTTAAAAAATCATAAACAAACTCCAAATCACCACCCCCCCCCCCCTTTAGTTCATTGCTCATCTTAAAGTTGCAATGGTACAGTGGTCATTCTGGCAGGATGTAAAAGAATGAAGCATTTTAGCCTATGATGCATTATATTATTGACTTCTTTCTGGTTATGATATGTACAGGATTAAAACCAGATTCAGTTACAGAAATACACCAGTTTAGCTGATACACATCAGATGGAAGCACCTGTGTATTATCAGGGCCTTCCTGAATTAAACTAATGCTTATTGCTAGTGCTGTTCTTTGATGAGGGAGCATTTCAGTTCATCCAAAGGTTTTGAGACAGTTAACTTGTTCAGGAAGGGCTCAAGCCATTCAATTCAAATACAAACATCTGCGGCCACAATTGGAGCAGTGTGTCCAATTCTGGGCTCCGCACTTTGGGAAGGATGTGAAGGCCTTGGAGAGGGTGCAGAAAAGATTTTCTAGAATGGTTCCAGGGATGAGGGACTTCAGTTACATGGATAGACTGGAGAAGCTAAGGTTATTCTCCTTAGAGCAGAGATGGTTAAGAGGAAATTTGATGGAAGTGTTCAAAATCATGAAAGGTTCCAATAAAAGTAAATAAAGAGAAACTGTTTCCATTGACGGATGGGTTGAGAACCAGAGGACACAGATTTAAGGTAATTGGCAACAAAAAAAAAGGCGACATGAGGAAAAACTTTTTTACACAGTGAGTAGTTATGATGTGGAATGCACTGCCTGAAAGGATGGTGGAAGCAGATTCAATCGTGGCTTTCAAGTAGGAATTGGATAAATACTTGAAGGGAAAAATTTGCAGGGCTACGGGGATAAGGAATTAACTAGATTGCTCTTACAAAGAGCTGGCACGGGCTCGATGAGCCGAATGGCCTCCCTCTGTGCTGTAACCATTCTATGATCTTGCATCTTTTAAAGTATATGTTTAAGTGGCACTTCTATTTTAGTTTCAAATGTACATTTTTGTTTGTTCTGGTCAAACTTCTAAAGATTTTGAAATGGTGCCTCAGGAAGTCAGAGCTCAGGTTTTCAGTCCTTCTTAAGTCATCAGAGGCGCAAAAAGGGAGCTATGAAGATCTGTGGTAGGGGTGACCTAGCAAACTCTATGTAAAGTCATTGTTAAGGGACATTATCAGGTCCAATTTTACTGCATTTTAGAGAAGATGCAACTGTTACTTTCCATATTCTAAGCTGCAATAATTATATGTATATAACTGTTAATCTGTTTGTCTTTACTATTACTTTATTTTATTGTTAATAAATTTGTTCAGTAGTTCAGAGCCAAGGTCTGTTACCACTTTCTGGAGTCCACAAAAGCGCAAGAGGACTTGTGATTATACACAGTAAGCTGAAGATAGTAATGGGTTATTGTTCAATTCCTGGATGCGCCGCATTACCAGACATTATGCTGTTAAGTTGTACTTTGGCTCAAAGGGAGCAATGGCTTATTACAGAAATGGTTTCGGGTGCCGAGGACAAGAAAAATGTGTGTACACGGGCCAAAAATGCTACAGTAATTTCATTTCCATAGTGAGTGCCAAATATTACTTGTGCATCGAGGGGGAAGGACAAAGCAAATAAAATATTCTGACATTGTGAAATGTCCGGAAGATAGCAATTAAGACATTTTCAACATTAAAGATATCACTTTATAAAAGTGCAACAGATTTTAAATAAGAGCATTTTCTGAAAAAACAATCATAGTAGGTGAAACCGCCAATTGATGAGTTACAAATGAATACTCTAACATTCTGGTCTCAGTCCCTTTTATAATACAATTCACATATTTGTCTAAACAGACACAGACATTTTAATTACTTTTATATCCTTCGACTTTTACACACATTATAACAGGGTTAGTGCAATCCATGACATATTCTCAAACAGTCAAATTTTGTTTACTTTTGATAATGACCAGGTAGAGTGTCCACCATCACTTAACTTTGGTGTTTAGACCAAATTAAAACCAAACAGAAGCATCGAGCCCAGCGGGCACCTGTTTTAACTAATTTTTTACAACAGTTCTGTAGGTGCTTTGTCCAAAGTACACTTTCTCATCACCCACTACCACCTTAATGACAGCCAGCGGTGTGAAGGATTCCTCCAACACACCGTATCATGGAATGGTAGCAAATAGCTTGAAAAATGTTATGAACAGTTGTCAAAAAGATTGTTTTTCTTTGTCGTTGTTGAATTTTAAGCATTTTCATTTTTGCTTTAAAAAGGCAGATTGAGGGATTAAAAACCTACAATCACATTGGGTATTTCTCAAAGGAACACTTGGACACACGAATCTCCATCAAAGACGGGCACCTCAGCACCTCACTCTACCGCAAGCCCACGGACAAACTCACGATGCTCCACTTTTCCAGCTTCCACCCTAACCATGTCAAAGAGGCCATCCCCTATGGACAGGCCCTGCGAATACACAGGATCTGCTCAGACGAGGAGGAACGCGATGGACACCTACAGACGCTGAAAGACGCCCTCGTAAGAACGGGATATGACGCTCGACTCGTCGATCGACAGTTCCGACAGGCCACAGCGAAAAATCGCATAGACCTCCTCAGAAGACAAACACGGGACACAACCAACAGACCCTTCGTCATCCAGTACTTCCCCGGAGCGGAGAAACTACGCCATGTTCTTCGCAGCCTTCAACATGTCATCGATGACGACCAACACCTCGCTAAGGCCATCCCCACGCCTCCACTACTCGCCTTTAAACAGCCACCTAACCTCAAACAGACCATCATTCGCAGCAAATTACCCAGCTTTCAGGAGAACAGCGTCCATGACACCACACAACCCTGCCACAGCAACCTCCGCAAGACATGCCAGATCATCGACACAGATACCACCATCACATGAGAGGACACCACCCACCAGGTGCATGGTTCATAATCCTGCGACTCGGCCAAAGTTGTCTACCTCATACGTTGCAGGAAAGGATGCCCCGGGGCATGGTACATCGGTGAGACCATGCAGACACTGCGACAACAGATCAACGGACACCGCGCAACAATCGCCAGACAGGAGGGTTCCCTCCCTGTCGGGGAACACTTCAGCAGTCAAGGACATTCAGCCTCCGATCTTCGGGAAAGCGTTCTCCAAGGCGGCCTTCGAGACACACGACTACGCAAAATCGTCGAGCAGAAATTGATAGCCAAGTTCCGCACCCATGAGGACGGCCTCAACCGGGATCTTGGGTTCATGTCACGCTATATGTAACCCCACCAGCTAAAAAAAAGTTATCCGTTTTTAATACAACTGGTCATTCTCTCTCTTTCTCTGCCTTTCGGGTGTCTCTCTCTCTGTCTGGCTTTGTGTTCTGACCGTTTGTGTATTCAGTAGTCTTGTATGTAATGTTTCTCTGTCTGAACTCCTTTGATTGCTTTGATTATATTTCTGCCGAGGTGTGATAACAGGCAGTTGGAAAGATTATCTGTAATCACCAGGCATTCTTCTGACTATATATGCTATACCTTTATGGAATCCTACACTCACCTGACGAAGGAGGAAAGCTCCGAAAGCTTGTGATTTCAAATAAAGCTGTTGGACTATAACCTGGTGTTGTAAGACTCCTTACATTTGTCCACCCCAGTCCATCACCGGCATCTCCACATCATCTCAAAGGAACAGCTAGGACCTCAGAGACCAGACAGGCTGGCTGCAAATAAACTTTACAAGGTGCGAATTGTTGAGAAAAACAATAGGCGGTCTAAAGTGCTAATTGGGTGAAATGGTCCCAAATTTCAGGTTGCGTGGCAAGCATCATATGTCATTGTCAAAGAATGGCTGTAAATTTAATTTGGACAGATAAGGAAAATGCAGCCTTCTGCTTCAGTGTATCTGTTGAATGATATATCTGGGTGACTTTATGCTGTGAAGGGTCAGTTTCAGCTTTCCAGCCAGCAGAAAGGTTCCAGGTTTAAGACTGTGTTGGCCAGCAGCAAACCTAGGCCAATTTAAAAGCAGCATGTTTCAGTGTGAGATGTGAGCTTCTATTTTAAAATCTATGTACAGAGAAAACATGAGGCATATTTATTATTTTATGTATGAAGAAGAATAGCAAAATGTACGTTTTATACCCTATGTTGATTATTTACATATTTTATTTAAATTAACAGTGGTTTACTATCGGAGTCTTGGCCTGATAGAGCAGATATTTATGCCACTTTTTAAAGATACGAAGAATCACGTGGCAGTGTGATATATATTCTAGCAGCTATAACAGTGACTACATTTTTAAAAGTATTTAATTGGTTATAATGTGCTTTGGGACATCCTGAGGTCGTAAAAGGCGCTATATAAATGCAAGTCTTTCTTTGATGTGACAGAGCTAAGTGTTCTCTGTTGCAATTCGTGGGTTTTGCTATTGTTTACCTAGATACTGGGCAGCAAAGGAGACGTGGGGGCTGCTTATAGGAGTGGCTGATAACGGTGAACCCAAGAAAAACCCAAAAACATGACAGCAATTAATTATTTCCTAACCTCCTTCAATGTGTACTTAGCTGAATAAACACTTTATGATCTTTCTCTTCAGTTGGATATTAAGACTGCTTCAGTGATTAGCTCCTTCTTACCTGGTAAATTCTGGCTGGCAATTTTTCCACGAAGAGTCCCTTCTTTTCTCCCTTCCTTACCAGCTTAGTCAACAGGGAAAGGCGGTCATTGTTTGGCCTATGAGGACGAGGTGATGACTGAGGTGAAATCTCAGGTGAAGAGGGAGCTGACCTAACGAAAGCAACAACATTTTTTTTTCAGATATACAAAAAACCACAAGAGGCAAGGTTAAACTCCAACAGCATTCCCAATTTTGCAAGAAAGTGTATAATTATTTTGTTAAACTTCAGAAGAAAACAGACTACAAGCAAAAAGTTTAATCTGGTGTGCTCGTACTCAGGATACACAATTTACAAGGTCATTTAGGAAAATAAAATCCACTGAAAAAGCACCCTTTGGAAAGTCTACAGTCATAATAAAAAACCCCAAATACTGTAGATGCTGGTAATCTGAAATATAAACAGAAAATGCTGGAAACTCTCAGGTCAGGCAGTATTTGTGGGGAGAGAAACAGTTAACATTTCAGGTCGATGACCTTTTGTCAGAACTGAGTTTCATCAGAACTGATGAAAGGTCATCGACCTGATACGTTAATTCTGTTTCTCTCTCCACTGATGCCGAATGTTTACAGCATTTTCTGCTTTTATTCTACAAAGTCATCCTTGATTTTTCAATCAGCTCACTTATCAGATTCATAATGAAAATGCTGCTCACCATTAAAAAGAGTGAAGTACCAACAGGGAATAATGACAATAAATAGAATTCATACTATTTTGCAGAGGAACTTAATTTTGTACAAGAATGGCTACTTGGGTGTGGTACTGGCACCCTTTCAAAAGGGGAAAAAACACAAATGAAATACCAAAGGTCGGGTGGTGATTAGGTTCTGAGTTACAGCAGCAATCTCAATATGACCACTGACATGATTTGTGGAGTTTTCAATAAGACTTTACTTACAAGGATAGATCCTCTGCCTCCTGCCGAACAACACTAACTCGGCTTTTCTTTGGTAAAACTGGAGAGTTCTGGTCCAACATTCGTTGGTAAAACAGCATGTAGGCATTCCAGTATCGGCGGCGGACTTCAGGATAGGGGTTTGCTTAAAAAAATATTTTAAATTCAATCTTGATTAACAATTTGTTTCATTAATTTAATCTTGTATGATAGTTCACTTTTAGGGTGCAACTTAAAACCCATTAAAAATGCTATCTTATTTTTTAAAAACGTAAACATTTCAAGTCATTAACAAAAATTTGTCTTGAGTTCTGAATGTAAAAAATTCAATGCTCCTAAACAGGTCATCGTTGAGTTCCAGAGGTTTTCATCATTTCTATATTTTTTTAAAATGTGGGTGTCGATGGCAAGGCTGGAATTTATTGCCCATCCCTAGTTGCCCTGAGGAGGTGGTGGTGGGCCTCTTAAACCGCTGCAGTCTGTGTGAAGGTACTCGTCCCAGCGATGGGGGACTGGGTGATGGTTAAGCCATTGAGTGCCGAGGAGAAGTAGTTAGGCTCTCTCTTGTTGGAGATGGTAATTGCCTGGCACTTGTGTGGTGCAAATGTTACTTGCCACTTATCAGCCCAAGCCAGGATGTTGTCTAGGTCTTGCTGCATGCGGGCACGGACTACTTCATTATCTGTAAATGGAGCTGAACACTGTGCAATCATCAGTGAGCAGCCCCGCATCTGACCTTATGACGGAGGGAATGTCACTGATGAAGCAACTGAAGCTGGTTGTGCCTAAAAAAATTCCCCCAGAAACTCCTGCAGTGACGTCCTAGGGGCTGAAATAATTTGTCTCCAACAACCACAACTCCAGCCACTGGAGTTTGTGTCCCCTGATCCCCACTGACTTCAGTTTTACTAGGGATCCTTGGTGTCACACTGTCAAATGCTGCCTTGATATCTGAACTTATCCTGATAATTCTTGATCCTGTTCATTCTTCTCTTAACCAGATATCTTTTTCTATTTTTATTTGAGATGCACAGAGGGATGGGAAGACAGAGTGAGGAAAGAATCCCATGTTTCCATAGTTGAAACATCACAGAAGCAATTAATGACGACAAATAGCAGGTGGGAAACTGGGTTCCTTAAGTTAATTTACTTTCTCCTCTTCCTGTTTATCTTCTACTGTGCCGCCCTCCCCACCTCTTGCAAAATTGCAAGTAACCAGTTCGCAGGTCTACGGCAATGTTGTTCCGTAATCAGCCAATAGGGAGCTCTCGACACGATCTGGTCCCTCCAATTTTCCCTACGGACGGTGGATTACCTATGTATGACAGTATACCTGAGGTGTGTGGGGCACAGTAAGGAAGAGAATGAATAGGAAAAAGAATATGCATGTACAAACTATGTCTGACCACTCGATCACACCAAGTACTTCCTGTAACAGAAAGCTACGTTCAAATCATTAATGCTTCCAATAAATAGCAGAGGGGCTTTGACATTTACACGACTAGGCTGATTTTACAAACCCTCTTAAACTGACTTTTAGTGCCTTTGCCTTCGGTGGGATATACCTATTTACTTTATTCAGGAGATTTTAATAGGGTCCAGTGTGCTACTTCATTTAATGTGATGTTAATTTGTTTTAGGCATCATTAATAGAATTAGGCTGGAACTTCAGTGGCCCTGTGTTATCCCATCTCCATCTTGCAACAACATTTAGAGTGCCACTAATAATGTGTCAAAACAGATTTCCTTCCATGCTTTGGACCTCTCGTTGTCTACCTCATTAACAAACTGGAAAAACAAAGGGGGTTTTACTGCTTTTCCTACCATCTCTTTCTAACCCCACCATTGGTCAGCCAAATGCCTCTTTTCAGCAGAATTGCTGGTTTCAAGGAAAGAGACAAACTCCAAGACCTTGTGCGTTCCACACCAACTTACATTGATCATAGACTTTAGGTCTGTACTCTCCACCAAAACATTCAAACTCCAACGTCTCATCATTTAGATCAAACTCTTCCACCACTGTGTCATTGAATTTGTACCATTTCCCTTTGCCACCAGCCCTGCAAAATCAAAAAGGAGTAATTAAGTAAGCCCAGAACCAGAACTAACCCAGTATGCAGCAAGTTACTCACCAGCTCTGTTCAGGTGCAACCCTGCTAAATTCCTTTATGTTTATATTTTCAAATTAACAGTTCACTGCAATTAAAAAAAAATCAATTTCTTGAACGATAATATATTTTTCACTCACCTCCTGTCCTTGATGAATGAGTAATAGTGTCCAGCGTGTGCCTGGCCACTATGGACAATCACTCCAACCAGCTCGTAGTTCTCAGTCGGGGCTCCTTTCTTTCTAGGAGATCCTCCACCCATGTGATCACCTGTTTTGCCATTTTCACCATGTTCAGAAGAGTGTTCTTGCCGTGCCATTCCAGACACTGTATACGGCTCCATGTTTAAAAGCCAAGGAAACTAGTAAGATAATGGGGAAACAAATAGAGATGGATTGTCGAGCAGTTCTTCATTTGTGCAAATTATAAATATTACTATAGTAAATCTATTAGTAATGAGCATAACACAGTGGACAAATGTATTGACAGTGAGCAATAAAATTCTTAACTCATCGTCTCTGAATAAAATACATAGAGCCAAAGACAATTTTGTGGTGCTAATTTCCCTTGCAGCGATTCTGTTAAGCTGCTCTTCATTTGTTTTTTTTTAAAAACTTTTGTGGGGTGAAGATGCAGACATTATTTTCCAATTTAAAAGAACGAGTTGGGGCGGTGAAGGGAAGAGCAGGCATAGAAGAAACAACTGCTTGTACATCCAGGACCAGGTACAAAATTTTTTTTTAAAAAAAGATGACTATGTTTTGGGGTATTGTTACTTATTCCACTCTGGCTCAATGTCACCAGATACTCCCTTAAATGGACTGCTATGAATCAGAGCATTTGTATACCTTGGAAAATGATTGAGACCCCCAAGGATCGAACAGAGAACCCTTGCCACTTTATGCTGGTTCACTGGAATGTACCACATGCCACCATGTGATTCTCGTCAGTTTTGACTGGCAGATTGAATATATATAATTAGATTAACACTCAGGCCATAAACCGATAGGCAATTTATTTTGGTGTAGAACAGATAGAAGAACAGTACTCGGTACAAAACATATCAGAAACATTATAAACTCCTCTTTGGTCTCTTTCTCAACATACATTGAACCATGTAAACAGATGCTCACAATGCCTCTGGCCACAGCTGTCTACCAAAATGACTACAGAGAAGCACTGATCGCACTCTATGCATAGGCCTGATCAAAGTCTTCACCCCAAACTGTTAATCTTGAATCACTATCCAGATTGTACTTCACCTAAAAGGTTTTGAATTGAAGGAGATGAAAATTTCACTGCTTTGTGCCAAATACTTTGAATAATCTGCCAGATAGGTCCCCATTTAAGTACAATAGCTCCAATCAGACTATTCCTATCAAGGCCCTCCAGAACGACTCCAGCCTTGCCAAGAGATGTGGATATAAGCCAAACAGTAATGCAAATTCCCTCCGACTTGCAGAAAACAGCTAGTAATAACTGATCTAAACTTGTGCATACTGTTAGTAATAAACAATGCCAATCAGTAATTTAATATGGACAAAAATACATTTTTGTCGATTATCCCATGATTTTGTCCATATGGATGATGACATACTCACACTCATTTGTATATGGAAGTTGAATGAATGAGGAATAATCATTTTGTTTTTTTTATTTTCTATCCCCTTAAGAAGTTAGCACAATATACAGGCTACACATTTACCCGTATTTGTTCATCGTACTTGATAGAACGCCCACTTTCCCAGTCGAAACCGAATCTCATTAAATGGATGACTAACACACTGGGTAGAGACTTGATGCACATTCGCTTCACAGTTGTCCTCTGGAAGAAGGAACACAAAAAATAAACATATGCATAGCAACAGCACTCCTATACATGAGGGGAAAAAAAACATCTTCTAGTCTATATTACAAAAGCTGCTAAATATACTTGCTGACAGTTGTTAAAGGGAACACAGAAATATGGCCACTCCCACTTTCAAACGTGCATATAGATTCAGTTGCATAATTCAGCAAATCTTATACCATAGTGGAATCTTTACTGTAAAACAACTTGCATTTATATAACATCTTTAACATAGAAAACATCTAAGAGGTGATTTTTAAGGAGGGTCTTAAAAAGGAAGAGTGAAGTGGAGAGGTTTATGGAGGAATTCTAGAGTGTAGAGCCTAGACAACTGAAGGCATGGCTGCCAATGGTGGGTGAAGGGAGGGAGGGATGCACAAGAGGCCAGAATTGGAGTAACAGAGTGTTCTGGGGAGGTTGTGGGGCTAGAGGAGGTTAGAGAGAGGGAAGGGCGAGGCCTCGAAGGGATTCAAATACAAAGACGAGAATATTAATTTGGAGGCATTGGGAGACCGGACACCAACGTAGATCAGCAAGGATGGGGTGATAGGTGAGCGGGACCTGGTGCGGGATAGGATACAGGCAACAGAGTTTTGGGATGAACTGAAATTTATAGAGGGTGAAGAATGCGAAGCCGGCCAGGAGAGCATTGAAGAGTCAAGTCTGGAGATGACAATGGATGAGGGTTTCAGTGGCAGATGGCCTGAGGAAGGGCAAAGGCAGGTGATATTACACAAGTGGAAGTAGATGGTTTTGTGATGGAGAAGATATGGAGTCAGAAGCTCATTTAGAATGCAATGATAAATGCCAATAAAAAAAATTTTTAAATAGAATTTTGTTACATGTGGTTCAACTGCTGAAACCGTGAGGGGAAATCGCCAGAAAGTGACATCAACAAAATGAAGTTTTCTTCTGTAGGCCTCAATAAGATTGCAATTGGTTGTTTTTAAAATTTCTTTCCTGAACTTCAGATACTTTTAGCATTAATATTGTTTTACTAACAAGTATCATGGAAAATTAGGTCATTTTTCTGTAGCTCACTACATGACCGGACGTCTTGAGATCCTATGCTACAAAACATCTTACATGATGTGGATCTATGGCAATTGAAACGATACACAGCAAACAATCTAATGACAATTAACATTTGTTCAAAAAATATCAAAAATTCATCAATTATAAATAAAAATGGTTAGCAATAAATTCTAATAGAGCAATCTAATTTTTGATCTTATGTTTAAATATCAGACGGTCACACTTAATTCAACTTCTGACCCACAGTGAAGGCACTTTTCTTTTATAAACTTAAAAAGACAAAAAAGCTGATATACACAACCATGTTGGTGAGAATCTGAAAAAAATAATATTCTGTATATGACACTTTATCAGACAATCTGATGAAAAGGTATGTCTGAACACTAATCATCTTTACCTTTAAGATGTAGACTGACCTATATATTTTTATCTGATATCCAGAAATTGCTTTTTTTGTTGTTCTCGCCTTTTTGCATTTTGCCAGGTCTTGGAATCTGTTTGACCTACAGTTGAGCTTCAAGTCCCACATTATATCTATCACCAGGACTGCCTATTTCCATCTGTGAAACACCAACAACCTCCACCCCTCATCCATGCTTTTGTCAATTCTAGCCTCGATTTGACCAGTGACCACCTTGCTGGTCTCCCACCCTCCACAAATGACAACTAGTCCAAATCGTAGCTTCCTGTATCCTGTCCCACACTAAGCCCTGCTTGCCCTTCACTCTGTTCTTGCAAAACAATATTGGGCTCCTTTACCTCAACATGTTAAAATTTGAACCCCATGTCCTCTTCAAATCCGTCCAAGGCCTTGCTCTGCCCTATCGCTGCAACCTCCTCCAGCCTTATGTACTCTCTCACACTCTTTGGTCTTCTAAACTAAACAAATACAACTCTACTGCTGAAACGTACAAGGCTGCCAGCACCCAAACTTCAGATATGGTTCTCATCAGCTCTGGATTTGAACTTCTAGCCCTTTGTTGCTGACTTTCTCACATTCAGTTTTAGAGAAAGTCAGAAAACAGTTTTTGGTGCAAGGTCCACCAACAGGTCTCTGGATAACACGACCCTGTGCTCATCAAGGTAATCTGTTTGAATGTCTCTCATTCAACTCCTGATCAATGTGAACTGCTGCACTCAGTGGTGATAAAAACTCCGTTGAGTTTAAGCATTTCAGTAACCTTACCTTTTCTTTACACTTCTCACAGTAGTACGCATTGCCTCCTTCAAGCACCTCGCCTCTCACAAACTGATCCAGTGAGATCTCCAGGCTTTGGCATGATGTCACTCCCAGGTTCAGTGCCATGAATGCTTCCTCACGCTCATATCTACAGGGAAAGATGATTAGAAACTCAAATTTTAATGGAGTGCATCAACTGTCATATTTAGTTAGCATTTGTTAGCTCTGAAGATAACAAGTGCTGAAGATTTATCTTATTCCAATAGTTAAAGTGAAGCCCTAAATAAAATTTAACTACATACCTTTGGTACACAAATTAAAGTTGTCACCTGGTTGGGGAACCACTGAGATTTAAGAGTACTTAGCAATTTACAACAATTCTTTTGAAGGAAGTGGCACCAGAAGAATGATTTCATACAGGTGGGTCAGCTCCAAGTGCACTAGGCTAGAGAAAAATCAAGAGGTACTCAGGGCTGGAAGGGAACTTCGAAGGTGAGAGGTTCAATTGCCTTCAAAAGAAAGAATGAGAAAACTGCGCCAAAAGGGAAGTGAATCTAACATTTTTATCCCCATTCAGCCTCCATATACAAATAAGTTGTCCTAAAACAGTACAGAAAAGAGGAATTGGAAACCAGATCTTAATTTTGAGGTTAACCCGGGAGCATAAAAGTGATCACCTTCTTCAGATCTACCTCTTCATTCATGTTCATGACATCTTTTACTGCTGCTCTGTATTCATTTTGATCTTTGTGAAACATTTTGGATCCTCTTACAAAATTAATGGAATTACATAAATGCAAGCTGTGTCTTGGATGTAATATTTTTTAACCCCAGTGGCTAATTGACTCCATGCAGGCACAAAGCAATTTGATACTACAGTCCAGCAAAGATCTTCCCCAACTACTGAGAAAGGTATTGGAATGAAGAAAATAGTCATAAAAAAGGCATGCAGGACTTTATACTCAGGCTGGTAGCAGGTGAGTTCCTAATTATGGATGTGCTGTGTGCAGGCTGGCCAAAGGGAGTGGCTAAAAATGTCTAATGAAGGTTAAGCATTACCCCCTTCCCCATGGCACTTAGCAGTTACCTTTAGAGTGGCTTAGCAGAGGCCAACGAGAATATTGCTTACCCCATGATGAAATGATCTAGGAGGGTTAGACAATTTTTTTTTAGCACAACAATAGTTTAGAAATAGGAGGGATTAGACTAAGGGCAAATGTGAGGCAGTCTAAGATGAGATTGGAGCATGTGTGCACAAATGCACGTAGCGTGGCAAATAAGGTTGGTGAGCTGCAGGCTCAAGTCGCCACATAGGACTAAGATATAGTGGCAATGACAGAGACCTGGCGCAAAGAAGGGGAGGATTGGGTACTTAATATTCCTGGCTACAAGGTATTCGGGAAAGAAAGGAGGTTGTGGGGGGGGCTGCGGTGGTGATGGTTCGTGGCAGTATTGATAAAATAAATTATAGCACTTGAAAGGGATGATGTAGTTGAAGGGTCAAAGACAGAATCTATTTGGTTAGAATTAAGGAACAATGAAGGAGCTATTACGCTATTGGGTGTATACTATGGGCCACCAAATAGTGGGAAGGAGCTAGAGGAGCAAATTTGCAGGCAAATTACAGAAAGATGCAAGAACCATATAGAGTAGTAATAATGGGGGACTTCAAATATCCCAATATAGACTGGGACAGTAATAGTGTAAAGGGCAAAAAGGGGGAGGAATTCCTGAAATGTGTTGAAGAGAACTTTCTGGAACAGTGCAATTCCAGCCCAAAGAGGAAGGAAGCAGTGCTGGATCTAGTTCTGGGGAAATGGGGCAGGTGGAGCATGTTTCAGTGGGGGAGCATTTGGGGAACAGTGATCATAATATCATGAGGTTTAGAACAGTTATGGAAAAGGAGCAATCAAATGTGAAAATGCTTAACTGGACGAGGGCAAATTTCAGTGAGTTAAAAAGGGGTCTTATCCAGGTGGATTGGAATCAAGAATTGGTAGGCAAAACAATAACTGATGGGAGGCCTTCAAGGAGGAGACGCATCCCTAACGAGGGGGAACGGAAGGGTATCCAAAGCTAGAGCTCTCTGGATGACTAAAGATAGAAAGATTAAAATGAAACAGAAAAGGGAAGCTGAAGACGAATGTAAGGTTCATTATACAGTAGAGAACCAAGCTAAATACAGAAAAGTACAGAGGAGACCTAAAAAAGGGAATAAGAGGGGCAAAGAGAGTGTATCAGAATAGATTAGTGGCTAACATTAAAGGGATCCCAAAAGTCTTTTATAACCATATAAATAGTAAAAGGGTAGTCAAAGGAAGCGTGGGTCTGATTAGGGACAAAAAAGATCATCTTGTGCAGGCAGAGAGCATGGCTGAGGCACTAAATGAATACTTCACATCCGTCATCACTAGAGAAGAGGATGCTGCATTGTAGCAGTAAAAGGAGGAGGTAGTAGCGATATTGGATAGGATAAAAATAGATAAAGGAGGTATTTAAAAGATTGGCAGAACTCAAAGTAGAAAAGTCACCCAATCCAGATGGGATGCATCCTAGGTTACGGAGGGAAGTAAGGGTGGAAATTGGAGAGGCTCTGGCCACAATCTTCCAATCCTCTTTAGATATGGGGATGGTGCCAGAGGACTGGAGGATTGCAAATGTTATATCCCTGTACAAAAAAGGAGAGAGGGATAAACCCAGCCATTATAGGCCAGTCAGCCTAATGTTGATGGCAGGGAAACTTTGAGAGACAATAATGAGAACAAAATGAATCGGCATTTGGAAAAGTATGGGCAAATGAAAGTCAGCACGGATTTGTTAAAGGAAAATCGTGTTTGACTAACTTGATTGAGTTCTTAGATGAAGTAATGGAGAGGGTTGATGAGGGTAGTGTGGTTGATGTGTATACAGACTTTCAAAAGGCATTCGATAAAGTACCACTTAATAGATTTGTTAGCAAAATTAAAGCCCATGGGATTAAAGGGACAGTGGCAGCGTGGATACAAAATTGGCTAGGGGACACAAAGTAGAGAGTAGTGGTGAACAATTGTTTTTCAGACTGGAGGGAAGTATACAGTGGTGTTCCCCAGGGGTTGGTATTAGGATCACTTAATTAATGAGCTGGACTTGGGTATAGAGGGTATAATTTCAAAGTATGTAGATGACACAGAACTTGGAAATTTAGTAAATAATGTGGAGGATAGTAACAGACTTCAGGAGGACAGACAGACTGGTTAAATGGGCAGACACATGGCAGATGAAATTTAACAGAGAAGCGTGAAGTGATGACTTTTGGTAGGAAGAACAAGGAGAGGCAATATAAACTAAACGGTACAATTTTCAAGGGGATGCAGGAACAGGGAGACCTGGGGTGCACGTACACAAATCTTTGAAGGTGGCAGGACAAGTTGAAAAAGCACATGGGATCCTGGGCTTTATTAATAGAGGCATAGAATACAAAAGCAAGGAAGTGATGCTAAACCTTTATAAAACACTGGTTAGGCCTCAGCTGGAGTACTGTGGCCAATTATGGGCACCACACTTTAGGAAGGATGTTAAGGACTTAGAGAGGGTGCAGAAGAGATTTACCTGAATGCTGCCAGGGATGAGGGGTTTCAGTTTTGTGAAGAGACTGGAAAAGCTGGGGTTGTTCTCCTTAGAACAGAGAAGGTTGAGGGGAGATTTGTAGAGGTGATAGAGAACTTTAGCAAATAGTTTCTCCTTATTTACTCTTTCAAAACCGCTCATGATCTCGGAGAAACAGTTTCCGGTGGCAGAAGGGTCGGTAACCAGAGGACACAGATTTAAGGTGATTGGCAAAAGAGCCAGAGGCGACATGAGGAAACTTTTTTTTTAACACTGAGTTGTGATGATCTGGAATGCACTGCCTGAAAGGGTGGTGGAGGAGGCAGATTCAATAGTAACTTTCAAAAGTGAATTGGATAAATACTTGAAGGGAAAAAAATTATAGGGCTATGAGGAAAGAGCAGGGGAATGGGACTAATTGGGTAGCTCTTTCAAAGAGCCGGCTCAGGCACGATGGGCCGAATGGACGACTCCTGTGTTGTGCCTACTATGATACTAATGCAACTTCCTCCTCCATTCTCAAAAAGCTTGCAAAGATTAAGTTGCAGTATTCCTCTCTACATAAAATCTTCAACAATTCATCACATCTTAGGGTTAGTTTTCTGTTTCTTGAAAAACATGGTTGTTAACCTATGTGGGGGAACGCTACTGACCTGTGAGGACAATCTTTGCAGATCTTCTGATCAGAGAAGATGCCCTGGAAAGTGTTCTTAAAAAACTGTTCACGTCCCAGTTTCTGTCAAAATACAATGGTATCATGAATTGTACCATGAAAACGATGTACAGGAGAATCTGTATATGCCCGAGCGTTGTCATGTGCCTACCTTGAGGTGCTCATCCAGTTGGTCTATCAGGCTGGTAAAAAACTCATATGCATCTTGCTGCTCACGTACATACAGCTCCTTATTCCACATTTTGAAAATCTGAGAGGATAAGTAGGTAGCCAAAGAATTAATACACAATATTTGCTAAAGTTCTCAGTGCAATTTGCTAAAACATTGTCTGGGCAACAGTTTATTTTATAAGTTACATGTACATTTATTTATTTTCCTCCTCCTTTTCAAAACACAACTAAACTCAGCAAAGGCAGCAGATAGGTAAACTGTTTTTGGGTCTTTCCTTGTGCTGCTGTGCACTCAGCTAATGGTAGGTTTGCAACTGGGACTTATTCAAATTTTCTTTCCTCTGTGAGGAGTTAACGAGCCAGAACTATGCACCTTCCAACAACATGGCTGAGATTGAGAACTCAGTGTTGGAAATAGTGGAGGTGCAACAAGCCACAAAATGGGAAAAGGCCATTTAATCCATTGGAGCATCAGAAGAGCTGGAGATCACTGTGGTAGGGTGGGGCAAGGTCATGGAGAGATTTGAAGGCAAAGACAAGAATCTTCAAGTCAATTTGTCGGGCGAAACAGTAGAGCTTGCTAAGGATGGAAGTGGTGGGTTACCGTATTTGGGATGAGTTGTTTATGGAGAGTGGAAACAGGGTGGCTGACAAACAGAACACTGAAGAAATTGAGTCGAGGTGAAAAAGGTAAAACTGAAGTTTTGGCAGCAGATGTTGAGGTGGAAAAAGTGTGTGGGGTAAGTAACAATATTGGAAATGGATCAGATATTGGGGGGGGGGGGGCGGGGGGAGGAGATGAGCTGAGATCACGATTAAGCAGTGCATCAAGGTACTGAACCTCTAGACTTAGCCTGAGATGGCAGCCGGGGAGTTTCATGGAATTAAGGTCAGAGGCATACAAGTTTTTGCGGCAGCTGAAGAGGGTGCTTTCAGTTTTGATGACATCAAGCTGAAGAAAATTATGGCTCATCCAGAACTTTGTGTTGGATGGGCAGTTGGAGACAAAGTGGTGTCAGCATAGGTTTGGAAGTTGACCCAATGCTCCCGAATTGATGTCACTGAGGGGAAGCATACCAATGAAGACAAAACCATAGACCAAGCCCTAGGTAGACCAGAGCTAACCCAGTAGGCAGAAGAGACGACTTCGGAAGGAAACTAATTTTATATGATGCACAAATAGCCCTGTAAGCACAGAGGCAGACTATGAAGGAGAGATGTTCGACAAGAATTAAGGGGAGAGGATAACGATGGAGATCAAGCTGCAGTTGCAGTTACACAAAACGATGCTGGTTAAACATTGCCCCACACAGACCACATACAAGTGTTTGTGGCAGTTTCAATCTTTGGGATATGTGGAATTAGTTGATCCCAGCCAGGGCAGCATGGGCTGGGGGAAGGGGAAAATAAATTCAGCTAAGGATCCCACTCCTGATATGTATCCAGCGATCCCAACTGGAAAATACATGGACATGAAGGGACGAAACAGATTTGGATTTGATTGTGATGTCTTCTCAAGGTCAAACAGTCCACCGACATATACTATATAGGTTTACACAAGAATGGTTGCTGGAGGCAGATACTGGGAGCTGCCTGTACCAGTAAGACTGCACCTCAGCATACCACTGTCTATACAACAGGAGTAGTAAGGAAGAAATAATCTTAGCTTGTCCATTGAGTTATTCAAGCTTTTAAGTGGAGTTCCATGTCAGCCATACAGTGTTTGTGGAATCATAGCGCTGACCTCTGCTCAGTTTGAAAGCTCTCACTAATCAGAATGAAGAGATGTCACGGACCCAAACATATTTTCCCCTTTCCTGCAAAGGCCGAGTATCCAGCCCCATTCCAAGATTCAGGTCCATCTAGATTTGATCACATAATTCTAGCTGACATTTCAGTGCAGTACTGAGTGAGTGTTGTGATCACTACATATAGGGACTACCTTCAAAAGTAAGTAATTTATTATGTAGCACTCAGACATCTTGAGGATGTGATAAGGTACTATATAAATTAAAAATTCATTTGTATCTGAATTCTTTTCAGCTGCATTTGTTTTGACAGGTATAAATCTAAAAAGGTCATAAATCACCTACAAGCTCACGGTCCGATTAATATTCTTTACCCCATCATTAAAATTCACATTCAAGGCCCAGAGCATTTGCATTTTCTTCAAGCCTTGGTACCAAATCAATGCTCCTCGACTCGCTGCTGCTTCAACCTAGTGCACATTCAGTACAATTGGTGACAGTCTATTCCACAAGTTAACCGAGTGTTAAGTAATTACTCCGTTACATAAAATTTGATATTTACTTAGCTTTTCAAAACATTTCAGTTTTCTTTTCCTGGTTTGACACATAGAACTACTCCCACATCCATCCTAGTGTTTGGCATCTGCATGTGCCGGGTTCAAGGGTGTGTGACGACTAGACTGTATTATCTAGAATGTTGGGCAAAACTTGTAAACTCGGCTTCTCGTTGATCTGACTAAGATGAGATATTCTTGCTCAAACACCACAAACTTCTCAAATGATTTGTCCAGCATACTTCAAATGTATTTTACTGAAGGAAATGTCCAGTTGATTAAACATTGAAAATAAGAATATACCATATTATCTAAGTTTCTAACCTTCCAGAAGGTCTCTGGGACGTAATATTGCAATTTGCTTTCCATCAGGTGCCCGAAGAGGGACTGAACCTGATAGAACACGTTCTCTTCTGGATTCTCATCATCGTCGTCATCTACTGACAGCATTGCCTGTGGGAAGGGGGAAAAACTGAAGGTGAGAGAAATCTAAAATAAGCCCACAGCATATTTTTTTCTGTTTACTAATGTAAAACATCCATTGAAGCATAGATTATTTTTAAAATTCATTCTAAGGATATGGGTGTCACTGGCGAGGCCGGCATTTATTGCCCATCTCAAGTTCTCCCGAGAAGGTGGTGGTGGTCCTGGCTTGCTAAGCCACTTCAGAAGGCAGTTGAGTCACTCATTCATTTTGGAATGAAAAATGAGGAGAGACAATATAAACTAAATGGCACAATTTTAAAGGGAGTGCAGTAACAGAGAGAACTGGGGGTTCACATACATAAATCTTTGAAGGTGGCAGGAAAAGTTGATAAGGCTGTTAAAAAAGCATACGGGATCCTTGGCTTTATAAATAGAGGCAGAGAGTGCAAAAGCAAGCAAGGAAATAAACCTTTAAAAATCGCTAGTTAGGCCTCAGCTGGAGTATTGTGCCCAATTCTGGGCACTGCACTTTAGGAAGGATGTCAAGGCCTTGGAGAGGGTGCAGAGGAGATTTACTAGAATGGTACCAGGGATGAGGGACTTCAGTTATGTACAGGGACTAGAAAAGCTAGGATTGTTCTCCCTGGAGCAGGAGAGGTTATGGCAAGATTGAGACGACCGAAGCCATTGGCTGAGGCTGAAGCAGACCGTTCCCAACCTTGGCGTCCTATTTGACCCGGAGATGAGCTTCCGACCACGTATCCGCTCCATTACCAAGACCACCAACTTCCATCTCCATAACATCGCCTGTCCACGGAGTGCGGCAGGGCAGAGTGAAGCAGCTGCAAGTTTGGTGAGTGTGGGAAGGAGGTGCTGCTTTGCCTTGCTTTTCCTAACTTTTACCGCAGAGCGGCGGCGGACCTGAGCGGCAGAAGACTTGAGAGTGAGGAATAAAAGCGGCAGCAGACCTGCAACAAGAGAAAACTACTGTGCGACGTCACAGGTGAGGCAGGAGAGTCCGAGAGGTGAGCATAGTATAAAAGGAGAGACTGAGAGCGGGAGGAGAGTCTGAGAGGTGAACGCAGGGTAAATCTAAGGCAAGTCATGGCAGCACAGCTCGCACCTGTGATATGCTCCTCCTGCACTACGTGGGAAGTCATGGACATTACCAGTGTCCCTGGCGACCACGTGCGCAGGAAGTGTGTCCAGCTGCAGCTACTGGCTAACTGCATTTCGGAGCTGGAGCTGCGGGTGGATTCGCTGTGGAGCAACCGTGATGCTGAGACTATAATGGATAGCACGTTCAGTGAGGTGGTCACACCGCAGGTAAAGATTACACAGACAGAAAGGAAATGGGTGACCGCCAGACAGAGTAAAAGGACTAGGCAGGTAGAGCAGGGGTCCGCTGGGGCCATCTCCCTCTCAAACAGATATACCACTTTGGATGCTGTTGGGGGAGATGGCTTATCAGGGGAAAGCATCAAGAACCAAGTTCGTGGCACCACGGGTGGCTCAGCTGCCGGGGAGGCTCAGCTGCACAGGAGGGGAGGAAGAGGAGTGGCAGGGCTATATTGACAGGGGATTCAATTGTAAGGGGAACAGATAGGCGTTTCTGTGGCCGCAAACGTGACTCCAGGAAGGTACGTTGCCTCCCTGGTGCTAGGGTCAAGGATGTTGCGGAGCGGCTGCAGGACATTCTGGAGGGGGAGGGTGAACAGCCAGTAGTCGCGGTCCATATCGGTACCAACGACATAGGTTAAAAAAAGGGATGAGGTCCTGCAAGGTGAATTTAAGGAGTTAGGAGATAAATTAAAAAGCAGGACTTCAAAGGTAGTGATCTCAGGATTACTACCAGTACCACGTGCTAGTGAGTATAGGAACAGGAGAATAGACAGGATGAATGCGTGGCTGCAGGGATGGTGTAGGAGGGAGGGATTTAGATTCCTGGGACATTGGGACCGGTTCTGGGGCAGGTGGGACCTGTACAAGCGTAACGGGTTACATCCGAGCAGGACCGGGACCAATGTCCTCGCGGGGGTGTTTGCTAGTGCTGTTGGGGAAGGTTTAAACTAGAGTGGCAGGGGGCAAAGTTGAAAGCAGCAAGAGAGGGGAAGACCCAGGGGAAATTTACAATACAAATAGTACAAACAGTTGTTCAAGAACAAGTGAAAAGGAAAAGCGTAGAGCAGCAGAAAGAAAGTGTACTTTACACACTACAGATAATGTGAAAACTAGAAGGTGTCAGGCGATTAACCCAGCATCAAAGCTGAAGGTCAGGCTAGAGTGTGTGGCCCAACTAAGAGTTCTATATACAAATGCACAGAGTATAAGGAAAAATTAAATGAACTGCAGGTTCAAATTCAAATTGGACCCCATGATAGCTATTACTGAGACATGGCTGCAGGATGGTCAGGATTGGGAACTAAATATACCGGGTTATAAGGTCTACAGGAGAGACAGGGAAAATGGAAGAGGGGGAGGGGGAGGAGTAGCCTTAGTGATTAGAGATGAAATCACTTCAATGATAAAGAGGATATAACGAGAGGTAAGCAGCCAACAGAGACCTTATGGGTTGAATTGAGAAATAGGAAAGGATCTCAGACTATAGTGGGAATTGTGTATCGGACCCCTGGCAGCAGCTCTGAAGTGCTAGATTGTATAAATGCAGAGATTAGACAAGTGTGTAAGAAAGGCATAGTGGTCTTAATGGGGGACTTTAACCTTCACATAGATTGGGAAAAGCAGACCAGCAACTGTTAGAAAGGTAGTGAATTTCTTGAGTGTATCCAGGATAGTTTTGAACAATTACTTTGCGTCAGTATTTACAGTAGAAAAAGGGGATAGCATGCCGGAAATCCCAAGAAAACTAATATTGAATTGGGGACAAATAAAGCAACAGTAATGAAGAAAATAATAGCACTAAAAAGTGACAAATCCCCAGGACCAGATGGTTTCCATCCCAGGGTTTTAAAGGAAGTAGATGAACACATTGCAGATGCCCTAACTATAATCTTTCAAAGTTCTCTAGATTCAGGAACTGTCCCTCTGGAATGGAAAATTGTACTCCGCTTAAGAAGGGAGAGAGAGGGAAACCAGGGAATTATAGACCAGTTAGCCTAACATCTGTTGTGGGGAAATTGCTGGAGTCCATAATTAAGGATGGGGTGATTGAACACCTCGAGAATTTTCAGTTAATCCGAGAGAGCCAGCATGGATTTGTGAAAGGTAGGTTGTGCCTGACAAACCTGATTGAATTTTTTGAAGAGGTGACTAAAGTAGTGGACAGGGGAATGTCAATGGATGTTATTTATATGGACTTCCAGAAGGCATTTGATAAGGTCCCACATAAGAGACTGTTAGCTAAGATAGAAGCCCATGGAATTGAGGGATAGGTACGGACTTGGTTAGGAAGTTGGCTGAGCGAAAGGCGACAGAGTGTAGGGATAATGGGTAGGTACTCACATTGGCAGGATGTGACTAATGGAGTCCCGCAGGGATCTGTTTGGGGCCTCAATTATTCACAATATTTATTAACGACTTAGATGAAGGCATACAAAGTCTCATATCTAAGTTTGCCGATGACACAAAGATTGGTGGCATTGTAAGCAGTGTAGATGAAAACATAAAATTACAAAGGGATATTGATAGATTAGGTGAAAGGGCAAAACTGTGGCAGATGGAATTCAATGTAGACAAATGTGAGGTCATCCACTTTGGATCAAAAAAGGATAGAACAGGGTACTTTCTCAATGGTAAAAAGTTAAAAACAGTGGATGTCCAAAGAGACTTAGGGGTTCAGGTACATAGATCATTGAAGTGTCATGAACAGGTGCAGAAAATAATCAATACGGCAAATGGAATGCTGGCCTTTATATCTAGAGGACTGGAGTACAAGGAGGCAGAAGTTATGCTGCAGCTATACAAAACCCTGCTTGGACTGCACCTGGAGTACTGTGAGCAGTTCTGGGCACCGCACCTTCGGGAGGACAAATTGGCCTTGGAGGGAGTGCAGCGTAGGTTTACTAGAATGATACCCGGACTTCAAGGGTTAAGTTACGAGGAGAGATTGGGGTTGTATTCTCTCGAGTTTAGAAGGTTAAGGGGTGATCTGATCGAAGTTTATAAGATATTAAGGGGAACGGATAGGGTGGATAGAGAGAAACTATTTCCGCTGGTTGGGGATTCTAGGAGTCGGGGGTACAGTCTAAAAATTAGAGCCAGACCTTTCAGGAGCGAGATTAGAAAACATTTCTACACACAAAGGGTGGTAGAAGTTTGGAACTCTCTTCCGCAAACAGCAATTGATAGTAGCTCAATTGCTAAATTTAAATGTGAGATAGATAGCTTTTTGGCAATCAAAGACATTAAGGGATATGGGCCAAAGGCGGGTATATGGAGTTAGATCACAGATCAGCCATGATCTTGTCAAATGGCGGAGCAGGCACGAGGAGCTGAATGGCCTACTCATGTTCCTATGTTCTTATGTCTCCGCCCCTGCCTCAGCTCATCTGCTGCTGAAACCCTCATCCATGCCTTTGTTACCTCTAGACTTGACTATTCCAATGCTCTCCTGGCTGGCCTCCCATCTTCCACCCTCCATAAACTTGAGCTCATCTAAAACTCTGCTGCCCATGTCCTAACTCACACCAAGTCCCGTTCACCCATTGCCCGTGTGCTCGGTGGCCTACATTGGCTCCCAGTCCGGAAATGCCTCAATTTTAAAATTCTCATCGTTGTTTTCAAATCCCACCATGGCCTCGCCTCTCCCTATCTCTATAACCTCCTCTAGCCCTACAACCACCATTGGTGGCAGTACCTTCTGCTGCCTCGGCCCTAAGCTCTGGAATTCCCTCCCTAAACCTCTCCCCCAACCTCCTCCTTTACGACGCTCCTTAAAACCTACCTCTTTGACTAAGCTTTTGGTCACCTGTCCTAATAACTCTATGTGGCTCAGTGTTAAATTTTGTTTGCTAATGCTCCTGCGAAGCGCCTTGGGATGTTTTATTGTGTTAAAGGTGCTATATAAATGCAAGTTGTTGTTGATGATTTAATAGAAGTGTTCAAAATTATGAACTGTTTTGATAGAGTAAATAGGGAGAAACTGATCCACTGGCAGGAGGGTCAGTGAACCAGAGGACACAGATTTAAGACACCTGGCAAAAGAACCAGAGGGGAGATGAGGAAAAAAAATTATGAAGTGAGTTGTTACGATCTGGAATGCACTGCCCGAAAGGGTGGAGGACGCAGATTCAATAGTAACTTTCAAAAGGGAATTGGATAAATCCTTGAAGAATTACAGGGCTATGGGGAAAGAGCATGGGAGTGTGACTAATTCGATAGCTCTTTCAAAGAGCCAGCCCAGGCATGATGGGCCAAATGGCCTCCTTCTGTGCTGTATGATTCTATGATTCAACAGCATTGGTGTGGGACTGGAGTCACATTTAGGCCAGACTGGTTAAGTATAGCAGCGTTCCTTCCTTAAAAGACATGGGGCTCGAATTTAGCAGGCCTGCAGGTTCCCAGCGGGTGGTCCTCCGGGAGCGTCGAAAACGCGAACGGCGAAATTAGTGGGTTGCCCACGCGATCGTAGCAGGCAATCCACTAATAGGATCCAATTACCTGCTCCTCCGGGGTCCACGGCGCTGGCCTGCGCGTCGGGCGGGCTGCGCATGCGCAGTACGATCTGTCAGCTGGAGGCTCTCTTGTTAAAGGGGCAGTCCTCCACTGACAGATGCTGCAACCAATGGGACAAATTGCAGCATGGAGCAGCCCAGGGGGAAGGCTGCTCCCAGTTTAATGATGCCTCACCCCAGGTATCATCAGATGGGGTGAGGAGGAGGGGGAGGACACAGATCTTCCCCCCGGCGGGCGGGAGGAAGCGGCCTGCCTCTGCCACCAAGAAGGCCTGGCTCGAGGTGGCAGAGGGGGTCACCTGCGCCACCAACATATCGCCCACCTGCATACAGTGCAGGAGGCGCTGCAATGACCGCAGTAGGTCAGCCACAGTGAGAACACGAAGTCTTTCCCCTACACTCCGTCTGCCACAACACTGCCCCCACCCCAAATCTCCTTCGGCACCGCCAACACTATTCTGTCACATCACCCTTCATGCCCACTCACACCCCATCCTCATCTTACCTCCACCTACTCACCTCGCCAGTACTCATCCTGCCACTAACACGCGACCCAATCCTCATACAATCTCATGGCTCCATCCCATACTCACCCTCTCGTGCATCTCTCTCACGGCCAGCCTCACTCAACCTGCCACCACCTGTGCTGCAGCCACAGGGCATGCATCACATATGTGCAGTAGGCAGGGTAAGGCAAACGTCTCGTCAGCATGAAGGGCGTGCACAAGGGTGTCTGAGGGTTTGTCATGGGTGTTACCCACATTGAATTTCAGAGCCACAAACAGCACACATTATATTGACACCACCACTGCCATGTCTCCGTGAATCCTGTCCATTGTGTCCAATAATGCCCGCTCCTGGGTATCACTATGAGGATCCACCACTGATGCCACCCATCGTGTTACTGCAGAGTAGGTGCAGGTGTATTTGCAGGGCTCGTCCGCGCAGACAACTGAGAGACATCGGCGGTGTTGCCGGCTGCACCCTGGAAGGATGCGGAGGAGAAGGTGTGGAGGACAGTGGTGACTTTGCCAGCGACAGGTAAGCAGTTGGTGCTGGGGCCAGCCAGGAGCAGCTCGGCATGAAAGAGGCTGCAGATCTCCACGACTACATGTCGAGCGAATCTGCGCCTCCCTGTGCACTGCTGCTCGGAGAGGTCCGGGGAGCTGCGCCTCAGTCTGTGGACCCTGTGGCGAGGGTAGTGCCCTCTGCGACGCGTCTCTCTCTGCGGTAGCCCTCCCTCCTGCTGTGCAGGCGGGCGAGCAACCACACCGTGTTGGGGGGATCCACGTCTCTGCGGCGGACGGCGTGGACTGCGAGGCTGCTGGTGGTGGTCATGCTCTTCGTCCTCCGAGGGTGTCCACACACCACCCAACTGGCAGGTGTTGATCTGAGGGGTTGTGCAGGGTAGGTGTGTGGGTCCTCGGACTGGGGCTGCGGTTTCGTGTCGGTCTGTCCTCTGGCTTGGCCGGGGGGTGGTGGGGGGCAGGGGTTGCCCTATGTGACGCGGTGGCCTCCTGCGTGGGTGAGGGCGCTCCCCCGTGGAGCGCACCTTGGCACCTGCCACAGGCTGCTGGCTGCAACACGCCTGGTTTGAAGGGTCCTGTTTCCCCCAGTGTGGGAAACTGACTGCTTTGAACGTAAAATCCCACACTTCCTCTTTTGACAGCTGCTTCAGCTCATTAACTGACCACAACGAGCAAGTTAAGTGCTCTCAAGTGGAACCCCGCTGGCTTTAATTGCCTGCGGGATTCCCACCAGCGGGGCTTGCGCGCGCAGCCCCGCACGTCAGCGCGGTACCCGGAAGTGGCCGGGATTTCGTCCGAATCCGGTCACGTGATCGGAGATCGGGATTTTCGGGGCCCCCCCGCTGGAAACCCGCAGGTAACCCGACCCTAAAATCGAGCCCATGATTAAACCAGCTGGGTTTTTTCAACAGATAGCTTCATGGTCACTTTTACTGATACCAGCTTTTTATTTATTTCCAGATTTAAACAAAAACTGAATATAAATTTTTTAATTGCCATGGTGGGATCAGAGAAAACGCCCTGGAAATTTTCTGGGTTACTAGTCCAGTAACAGAACCATTATGCTACCGAACACATTGGAGGAAGAGAAATTATTTCTGCAAAATTAATTTATCTAATCTCTCTTCTGATCAGTTGACAATTTATATTGACCATACTTACAATCTGTACAAGGGGACACAACTGTGATGCGCTGAAGGAAGACGATAAACACTTGCTGAACACATCTTAGTTTTAAAGTTTCTTGCCTCCCCCAGCCTCCTTCTGGAGACTTGTAAACTGACCGGGGAGCAGCTCCATTGACTTGGGTATTAAGTTAACACTGAATTTTTAAGATTGACACCAATCAGTATTCAGAAAAAAAATCAAGGCACCAATCGCAAGTTAATTGTGTGGAGTCAGAGATTTAAATTCATGGATAGCACCAGCAAATTGGTTCCTTGGTAGGTCTGATACCCAAAGTCAAGGCGGCTGTTGCCAGCGGAGTGCATGCATTGAAACTGAATCTTTTTTCTTTGGTGTTTTTTAAAAAAAAATACATTGCCCCAAAATATGTTTTTGAAAAGGTGCGCTTCAGAGAAAAAAAATGAGCCCCTATATTTTTTTTTTAAGAACTAGAAATGCATCAGCATACTATTTCAGATATTTAAATATAAATTATCTTTCCGAATCATTTTTACACACCTTTTCAAAATGTAATTCAAAATCAGTATTTACCCAACACCAGGGCATTAATTGCTCCAAAATATATTCACCAAAAACCAGGGCATTTAGTCCCAAAGTAGGTGTGCAACTTTCTCCTTCTTCACTATGTGGAATCATTTTTGTTTCGTGCCACCCTTTGACAGCATGTCCAATTAGAAAAACAACACGTTGGGAATCATAGGCACAAACCAATGTCTTCCCTTCATTGATGAATTTTCAATCATGAATGTGAGGGATGTTAGCAACTAGAAATGAAACATTTTGGTATTTCAGGCACCAAATGTGAGCAATCATTCTCAGGTCAGATACATCACCGTTAGATGCAGAGTAAAGCTCACTCTACTCTGCTCTAACCTCAGTGGAGCACCAGTGTTAAAATTTTCATTTCTTACACCAACCAACCACGTATGGGTATGATCTTGTGGCCATTACAGAAACATGGCTGCAGGGTGACAATGTCTGGGAATTAAATATGCCAGGGTATTTAACAATCAGGAAGGACAGGCAGGAAGGAAGGGGAGGTGGGGTGGCTATGTTAATAAAGGAAGGAATCACTGTAATAGAGAAATGATATTGGGACAAAGGATCAGGATAATGAAACAGTTTGGGTAGAGATTAGGAATAATGAGAAAAAAACACCAGTGGGCATAGTATATAGGTCTCCTAATAGTTGCAACTCTGCTGGAAGAAGTATTAATCAGGAAATAGTCGGGGCATGTAATAAGGGAACAGCTATAATTATGGGGGATTTTAACGATCATATTAACTGGACAAATCAAATTGGGCAGGGCAGCCTTGAGGAAGAGTTTATTGAGTGTATTAGGGATGGATTTCTTGAGCAGTATGTAACTGATCCTACAAGGGGGCAAGCAATCTTGGACCTGGTCCTGTGTAATGAGCCAGGATTAATTAATAATATCCTAGTTAAGGATCCCCTTGGAATGAGTGACCATAACATGGTTACATTCCATATACAATTAGAGGGTGAGAAGGTTGGTTCTCAAACAAGCGTACTGAGCTTGAATAAAGGAGACTATGATGGTATGAGAGCGGAATTGATCAAAGTGGACTGGGAAAATAGATTAAAGGGTAAGACGGTACATGAGCAGTGTTCATTTAAGGAGTTATTTTACAACTTTCAAAAAAAAATATATTCCACTGAGGAAAAAAGGATGTAAAAGAAATGACAGCCATCCGTGGCTAAGTAAAGAAATTAAGGATAGTATCCGACTAAAAACAAGGACATATAAGGTAGCCAAACTTAGTGGGAGGATAGAAGATTGGGAAGTCTTCAAAAGACAGCAAAAAGTAACTAAAGGATTGATTAAGAAAGGGAAGATAGATTATGAAAATAAATTAGCAAAAAATATAAGAACAGATAGCAAGAGATTCTATAGTTATATAAAAAGAAAAAGGGTGGCTAAGGCAAACATAGGTCCCTTAGAGGATGAGACCTGGAAATTAATGGTGGGAAACATGGAGATGGCAAAAATGCTGAACAAATATTTTGTTTCAGTCTTTACGGTAGAGGACACTAAGAATATCCCAACAATGGGCAAACAGGGGGCCTGGGAGGGAGGAGCTAAATACGATTAAAATCACTAAGGAATTGGTACTCAGTAAATTAATGGGACTCAAGGCGGATAAATCCCCTGGACCTGATGGCTTACATCCTAGGGTCTTGAGGGAAGTGGCAGTAGGGATTGTGGATGCTTTGGTAATAATTTTCCAAAATTCTCTGGACTCGGCAAAGGTCCCGGCAGATTGGAAAACTGCCAATGTAACACCCTTATTTAAAAAGGGTAGTAGGCAGAAGGCTGGAAATTATAGACCAGTTAGCCTAACATCTGTGGTGGGTAAAATTTTGGAGTCTATTAATAAGGAGACAGTAGCAGAACATTTGGATAAATATAATTTAATAGGACAAAGTCAGCATGGCTTTACAAAGGGGAAGTCATGTCTGACAAATTTGCTTGAGTTCTTTGAGGACATAACGTACAGGGTGGATAAAGGGGAACCAGTGGACGTAGTGTATTTAGACTTCCAGAAGGCATTCGACAAGATGCCACATAAAAGATTATTGTTCAAGATAAAGAATCACTGGATTGGGGGTAATATTCTGGCATGTGTGGAGGATTGGTTATCTAACAGGAAGCAGAGAGTTGGGATAAATGGTTCATTCTCGGACTGGCAACCAGTAGCCAGTGGTGTTCCGCAGGGGTCGGTGCTGGGTCCCCAACTCTTTACAATCTATATTAACGATTTGGAGGAGGGGACCGAGTGTAACATATCAAAGTTTGCAGATGATACAAAGATGGGAGGGAAAGTAGAGAGTGAGGAGGACATAAAAAAACCTACAAGGGGATATAGACAGGCTGGGTGAGTGGGCGGAGATTTGGCAGATGCAATACAATATTGGAAAATGTGAGGTTATGCACTTTGGCAGGAAAAATCAGAGAGCAAGTTATTATCTTAATGGCAAGAAACTAGAAAGTACTGCAGTCCAAAGGGATCTGGGGGTCCTAGTGCAAGAAAATCAAAAAGTTAGTATGCAGGTGCAGCAGGTGATCAAGAAGGCCAACGGAATGTTGGTGTTTATTGCTAAGGGGATAGAATATAAAAACAGGGAGGTATTGCTGCAGTTATATAAGGTATTGGTGAGACCGCACCTGGAATACTGCATACAGTTTTGGTCTCCATACTTAAGAAGACATACTTGCTCTTGAGGCAGTACAAAGAAGGTTCACTCGGTTAATCCCGGGGATGAGGGGGTGGACATATGAGGAGAGGTTGAGTAGATTGGGACTCTACTCATTGGAGTTCAGAAGAATGAGGGGTGATCTTATTGAAACATATAAGATTGTGAAGGGGCTTGATCGGGTGGATGCGGTGAGGATGTTCCCAAGGATGGGTGAAAGTAGAACTAGAGAGCATAATCTTAGAATAAGGGGTTGCTCTTTCAAAACTGAGATGAGGGGAAACTTCTTCACTCAGAGGGTGGTAGGTCTGTGGAATGTGCTGCCCCAGGAAGCTGTGGAAGCTACATCATTGAATAAATTTAAAACAGAAATCGACAGTTTCCTAGAAGTAAAGGGAATTAGGGGTTATGGGGAGCGGGCAGGAAATTGGACATGAATTTAGATTTGAGGTTAGGATCAGATCAGCCACGATCTTATTAAATGGCGGAGCAGGCTCGAAGGGCCTACTCCTGCTCCTATTTCTTATGTTCTTATGTAACATGGTACTGTGAGCCCATGCCCTCTAGGCAGTGGGTCAAAACAACCAAAAATTGATTTCAGATTCTGGTAAATTTTAAAAATTGAACTCGAACAAGTGAACACTTCTTTTTATTAAAGCATTAAGGAAGACTGTGAATATTTGCATCTGCAATTCCTGAATCAGTGTCCAATCTTGTCTGCACTGTCAAGGTCTCATCTTCATCTGCTAACTGATGTCTCATGTGCAGCATTGAGCTAAAAGTACGTCATCTGCCCATCTAGGCAGAGAATGGCACATACTCAGCAGATCGAAAAAGTGAATGACACAAAAATATTTAAAATATAGTTAAAAATCCCATTACCTCTGGTAACCCAGGCTGCATGTAAAGTTGCTGGAATACTGCATTCATATAGCATGTGGCTCCTCCATTCTTCAATCCCACAAACCCAGAGACAGAGCGGCTGTCAACAGGCGGCAAGTACTAAACACAAAAATTAAAAATCAGGTCCATTCCAACTGCGGACATAAATCTGCAATGATTTCAGTGAAAACCATGTAAATCCTCAACAGTTCAAATAAACATGAGTTACAAAGCATCATAAAATCAATTGGAGTGTGAAAGATAAAACATATGTTCTGCATAACTGCCAGATATAAGAAAGGACATCCTGCAGAACAGCTAATATTTCTAGCAAGGCAAGACTTCTATGATAAAAGTTTTAAGATGACAAATCGGAAGAATCGTGACCGAAACATAAAAACTTGCTGGAGAAACCCAATACAACCGCTCCAAAACAATCCTTTGAACTTTTAAGTGTACCACAGTCAGAATTTACTGAGGGCTAAACAACTCGATTTAAAAAAAAACGTGAACTGAGATCTACAAATATCAAGAGGAACAATATGGAAGGGAAAAGGGGGACTGCAAGGACTTAACCTTGAACTCATTACATTGCTTTTGTCCAGTTGCGTGAACAATCTCAATTTCTGTGCTATCAATATTTGCTTGGTGGTAAATATCTGTTCCAAGGTATTGACATTGCAGATGTAAAAAAAACTAGTGATACGGCAGAGGACATCTTTTCTTCAATGTATTTTTGAATAAAGATTATTACTGGTTTAAATAATGCTTTGCTTTATTTAGAAAATGGATGATGGTACCTGTTAAAGTCTATCCTAGATGCAATGTTTGCTGGGAAAGGTTTAATAGAGAGCTTAGGAAGTAGATTAAAAAAAACTAAAACTGGATGTAAAGTGCATTAGTTGTCTCAAGTCGTTATTCGTGCTGCAAAATCCTAGTGGGGAAAAAAGATGAAGGATTCACATTGGGGAAGGGAAATTACAAGTCACTGATCATAGCTACAGCAATAATGTTTGGCATCTTGTTTTTGCTCAGTATTGGAATGTATTGTACTAAAGCTTGGTAAGACACATGTTCCATGCTTGCGTTAACCACATGCTGATGAGTTTCAAGGAGAAAGGGACAACTGTGCTGAACACAGTGACCTAACAGATATTTTTTAAATGCCAGAGGTGATTAAGCCAACATGTTGTATCTTTCTCTTTGTATTCACTAAAAGTTTGGATTATGATGTATATTACACAAATGGCATGGGAATTACGGAGGTACCGCCTACAGTGTAAAGTGGCATAAATAGAGGAGGGCAGCAGCCAGATGAGGATGATCTGCTCTCATGATAGCACCTGGTCAAGAATTACCAGCTAGCAGCACTTCGAGACATTTATCACTCCATCGTACTATATTGTCTATTATTAGGGAAAATGAAATCAATAAGAGCCAGTACTTCACTTACCTCAAACTCCTTTGTAAGTGCAGGATCAAACTGGTGGTGCATCGAGAGAAGTTCATTGGAGATAAGCTGGAGGTTACTCAAAGAGCTGTCCGCTAACATAACCAGCACCTCATAAGCGGCGAGACGACTATTTACTGTACTGCACCTAAACAGAAGAAAAACAGAGAATGAGAAAAGCTGGGTGGTGTCAGCATTTACCACTCAAATTTCAGGTGAAATCTAGTCGAGGCCGATGGGACAATAGTTATGAACCCAATCAAACTGCCTGGTTATTACAAGTGTTAAAAAGAACTGGTCTTGCATACTTTGGATGGAAATCCTGTTGACTAATCGAGCAGCTCCCAGCTGGACTGTTGCTGGTCAAGATGATTTTCGAAGCACGGAACAGGAAGTCTTCCATCAGCTGTTTGATTAACGATGGTCCTGCATAAAGTGAATCAGTTTAGTAAGACCAAAAGCAGTTCATCTCTTGTCTCATTAATTGTTGCAAAAAAATAAATATCGGATTAGGAATGAAATTGAAGGTTATTGGAGTTATAAGCACAGTCAATTAAATACTCCATGGGTTATGTGGAATCTGGAGGTATGGAGTAGTGGAGATTTAAACAGTGGAGATGTGGGAATCAATAGATACTCTAGTGTTTAACTGAAGCAGAATGTTTGCTCAGGAGATTAAACAGGCAGGCTAGTGTACATGACGAGTTAGACTGCACAAGATCTATGAAAGAGCAGGACTGATGGACCAAATGTACTTTTCTTGTTCCATGCTTTATCATCTTAATTCTTTGGCTCTATGAACATAGAATGCCAAAATGAAAATGCAACTTCCACTTAAGGAGTGGCTGAAGAGCAAAGACATGGAAGTGGACACTATTTTTAGGATGAATTTTGGTTGTCTGTAATATTGGCATAGAAGCCACCAGCCCTTCTTGTAGAAACCAGAAGCAGTATTCTTTTCTATTTGAGTTGCTGGAGTGCAGTGGCTAAAATAGTGCAGAGAGATATTTGTAACCCATGCTCATAACATAAGTTGCCTATTTGGATAAATTTTCCATGCTCCCTTCATGAAGCTGGACACAATGAGATGTTCCACAAGGGACCCCTCCCTTAGAGTGAGGTACAAAAAGTACTATTCAGATCATTTGGACACAAACCAAACTTGGTTTAAGTCCAAGATCAGAAAGGTGGTATGGGATTGCAAAAAAAACCCCCAATCAGTTCAAGTCACTCAATAGGTCTTGCGGTTGGACTACTCGTGTGGCGTTGTATTACCTTGGACAACCATTCTTTCCTCAGTCAACAGGTGATTAAAATCAGTGCTACTCGCCCTCTTTGTGCTGTTCACAGGACAAAGAATGGAAAAAAACAGCACAGGAAGCAGTTGTCCATAAGAGATAAAACAGCCATAAAGTGAGTCTTGATTCCTGTCTCTAGAACATATAACCCCACTTTTTGAACAGGTGATTGAAGATCTCAGGTTAGAGTCCACTAGTGACAGTGGACTAAAGGCTCAGCCCACAGTCTTGCTACCACACACAACTCCTGCCAGGTGTGCAAAAAGGAGCACTTGGTGGTTCTGGCACCAGAGACGTAATTGCAGAAGGATATAATGACAGACCTCAATGGCAAACCCGTCATCTACATCACTTAAAAAGTAAAGTATATCTATGAGATTAATGCCTTTATGTTGTGGCATTCCTTCCCGATTATTGTTTGCAGCCTGAATTTATCCTTATGGTACACAAAGGATGCAAATGAATTGTAATGTTTACTTGCATTACCACATCATCAAATTGATAAGTCTCAACAGGATGGGATGGCAGGATTGCAACAACGGGATACTCCCTAGCTGTAAAGCTTTTACATAGAACTACATTCACAGAAATGGTTAGAGTATCACATTTCCATCTACTGGCAAAGATACCATACTGCACAAATCTTTGCCATTTAAAAATGTGGAACAACCCATGAAAGGTAACAATTTCCATCCTTTAGGTAGCAATCTCTAATTAAAAGCATGAGCCTTGAGGGCAATTAAGCAAGGTAAATTTCACTGAGTTAAGATACACTCAGCAAACAGTTCTTCCCTTCGCCATCCCCGTTCTAAATATATTCCACAAAAACTTCCATAGGTCAAGGGGCAAGGCAACAGAGTCTCATCAGTAGACAACCCTGCAGATTCAATTAATGCCATTGATTGGGCATTTATAGTACTAAAAATGGCTACCATCTTTTATTAACCTGGTTCTCTAATTGGGTGTGTTTTTAAAAAAAATTCTCCTCTCTAGCTCAAAAAGCATGTCATCTGATCTTGAATACTGCAAATCCCACTCTGTAACCAGACACCAGAAGATACACGAGCCCATGTTGGCCCACCAACTAATTTCCATCCTTCTGCACAGGCTTTGCTCCACATCCCCAGATGGTCTGGTTTAAATTGTGTATTGGCACACTAACATACACTGTATCCAGTAATTCCTTTCCCTTTCACTAGTTTGCAATCTCCAATACCAATGTTTTTTCTTAGCCAATAGAAGATGCACATACAACCGGATGGCAATGTTCACTAATTCTCCCTCAAGTGGGATGAAAACAAGTTGAACCCATTACACACTTGATCTCCAGATTTTGGTGTCCGACACAGCTGCTGTTCATTTACAGTACAAAATGGGTGAAGTGCAGTATTGATACCAATTTGATCACCGTTAATGTAGTTTGGGAGTTTTTCCCTACCAGTACTTGTTACACAACATGATGTCAATGCACAAGCGAAAGTCACTGGTAAACTAGAGGTGGGAGCCATATGAACTCTGCTGTGGGGAGTTATCATCCACAGAATGTTTAGAGACAGAAATCTCAGGTCGGCTAGTTTGCTTCTTTAGAATTATATGAAGATGGATTCAATATTCTAATGCACATTTCTAATAGTTCTTGTGAAAATAAATTGAAATTACCAAGCAACTCCTTCTCTGGGCCACTGAGTGACAGTAGAGTTTTGATAAGGTGCAGATGTCCTGCAAGCAGAACATTATCTGACTCGCTAGTCTCAGATTCAGCAGTCCACGTGGGCTCAAAGTTGTCAAGCCAGTTAACCTCATCTTCTAACATGGCTGCAGGGCTAATATGAAGCTGTTCCATTTCTGAAGCTAAAAAGAAATGGGTGATTAAGTTCAATACTGATGACCTTTTTGCTAACAAATAGAAATAGCAGTGTTGTTTTGAGACTGGGTGACACAATCAGGTAGAACACTGCTTCCATTGTACGTGCTTTGATTTCAGCCCCAATAGATGAGGAACAAGTATCCTCCCGCTCTAATCCATGTAACACTCTTAAGTTGAATGTTTAGGAATTCTAAACCCAGTTCCAAATTGGTGTGGACCCAAGGCACAAACTATTCTCAATTTCACTCAAAACTGGCAACCTCATTCAGGGAAGCCAAAGAAATGTCTGGTAAGGGAAACAGACATTTGACAATAATGCCAGTGGGTCTTCGGTGACTGGAGTTAAAATACATTGTTAATAGTAGTGCAGGTGAAGCTTTCCTTGCATCAAACCGTATGCTGTTCCTGACTGAGATTATGAAACAGTTCTATTCCCCAGTACTACATCTCTTACATGGACAGTGTTGAATCATGTAGCAATAATGAAGGGGACGTTCTGGAAGTATACATTTTTAACCATTCCAGTGATTATTTTTGTTTCTAGTTTTACCCTATCCCAATCAAGGAAAGAAGCATTGCCTGATTAAGTTCTGGGAAATTAAGTGGGACCAAAAAAAACCTGACGTATGAATAAGTGAACCATCTGGAAACAGCAAGCACAACATAGTTAGGTTTAATGCGAAAATGAAAAAGGATAGTGAAGGGTCAAAGATAAAGGTGCTAGACTTGGGAAATAAAAACAAAGTTTAGTGAGATAAGGAGGAATCCGGCCCAAATTAACTCCGCAAAAAAGTTAGCAAACAGGGCAATGCATCAGCAGTGGGGAATCTTGAAATACAAGATAGATAGAATACAAAATAGATATACTTTTATAAGGCAAAATGGGATGTGTCAAATAAAGCTCCATGGATAAATAGGGAGACTAAAACTAAACTGTAACTTAAAAGGGAGACATAGATGTCTGACAGGAATCTCAGCCATATGGAATAAGAGGAATTGCAGCAGTGTGGATAAAAAATTGGCTGACAGACAGACATGAAACAAAGGGTTAATGGTATTACTTGGAAAGAGGCCTGAAGTACAAAAGCAATTAGTTATGATAAATTTGTACAAGGTAATTGTTAGGCCACAGTTAGAGTACAGTGTGCAATTTTGACACTCCATTATAAACTGGACATTGAAGCCATGCAGAGCATAGTGTAGATTCTACCAGAATATCAGGCGAATAACTGTAGTTATGAAGAGAGACTTGAGATATTGGGACTATTTGCACTGAACAAGAGAAGGCCAGGAGACGATTTAACAGAGGCTTTAACAATTATGAAGGGTTTTGGTAGGATGAAGAGAGAAAGGCTATTTTCGTCGGTTGGGGAGTCAGGGAGAAGGGCACATCAATTTAAAATGGCCACTAAGAGAGTTAGAAGAGGGGTTAGGATAAATTTCTTTACTCATCGAGTTGTTAGAACCTGGAATGCTTTGCCACAGGGAGTAGCTGAGGCTAAAACCATTCTACCTTTTAAGGCAATAGCAGATGAACATTTGAAGCAGAGGAAGATACAGGGCTGTGGGGAGAAGGCAATGCAGTGGGGTTAGCTTTGGACTGGTTCAGCAAAGTGCCAGCATAGATGTGACAGCCTGAATGGCCCCCTTCTATGCTATAAACTTCGATGGTATACTACATGGTAAAACTTTTGTAGTATCAAATTTATTACTGCCTTAACATCAAGAAGGTTAAAAATCTCCAACTATTGTTATGTTCCTGCACAGTAACAACAAAGAATGTACTATTTCAGTACTCATTTTAACCTTTGATTAGTTTATTGCCTTGTAATTAACAAATCACTTGTCGCTATTAGGAAGTGCTATGACCCTCAATGTACCCCATGTCCTTGATGTGCAAGAACGGTCATACAAAGAACTGAATTTAATTGGACCACAGATGAAAAAAATGTTTCTTTCATGTAATTCAGCAAGTTAAAAATTACCAAAAATTCTGAAATGTTCTTTTTAAAAAAAAGTCATTTCTGCAGGGTAAATTGAGGATATGTCTAATACATAGACCGGATGACCCGAAGAAAGAACATGCTATCCACTTACATTTAACCTGTAAGTTGATCTATCATACTTACACGTTAAGTCATCCAACAGTTGGCACCTCAAGCCAAAATATTCAGTACACTGGGACAAAAGCCTGCAAAATAAACAAAAACAGTGAGTTGCAAACAGGGTAAAATGAAACAAAGTCATCTTAATCAAAAACTTAACATACATTCATATAATGTTCTTACAAAATGCTCTGAATTTTTTTCATGAAGTCGGTGTCAACCAGGAAGAAAAGGCATTTGGGAGGGGCGGGGGGTCGGAAACAAGAGATTTATATAGGTTTATTAGTCAAAGAGATAGGTTTATAAGAGGGCTCTGAAGGCAAGGTAACAAGGTGAAATTATCTTTCAAAAGAATTCCAGGAGGCATCAGTGTGATAACAAAGTTCGGCTTCTGATAGTGAAGCAGATTGGACAGTGCACAAACAGTAATCAGAGGAACAGAGGATGCGGTTGGGTACTTCCAAAATAAGGCAAAGTGAGGCCATACAGAATCTGAAAATAAAGATTTTCCAATCAATTTGCTTGGGCACAGGGAACCAATAGAGCTGGATAATATGCAAGAGAGATCTTAGGCTACAGAATTCTGGATTAGCTGGATTCTGCGAAGGGTAGATCTTGGGAGGCTGGCTAAGAGAGCATTATAGAATTGATTCTGAAGGTGAAGATGTGGGTGAGGTAGGGGAGTAAATGGGGAATGATCTGCAGTTGGAAGGTGACAGTTTTAACAAAGTGGATGTAGGATATGAAGCTCAGCTTGGGTCAAAGGGAATGCTGAGTTTTTTTTATTTGTTTATGGGATGAGGGCGTCGCTGGCAAGGCCAGCATTTATTGCCCATCTCTAATTGCCCTTGAGAAGGTGGTGGTGAGCCGCCTTCTTGAACCGCTGCAGTCCATGTGGTGAAGGTTCTCCCACAGTGCTGTTAGGAAGGGAGTTCCAGGATTTTGACCCAGCGACGATGAAGGACCGGCGATATATTTCCAAGTCGGGATGGTGTGTGACTTGGAGGGGAACATGCAGGCGGTGTTAGGAACATAGGAACGGGAGTAGGCCATTCAGCCCCTCGTGCCTGCTCTGCCATTTGATAAGATCATGGCTGATCTGTGATTCTAACTCCATATACCTGTCGTTGGCCCATATCCCTTAATACCTTTGGTTGCCAAAAAGCTATCTATCTCACATTTAAATTTAGCAATTGAGCTAGTAACAATTGCCGTTTGTGGAAGAGTGTTCCAAACTTCTACCACCCTTTGTGTGTAGAAATGTTTTCTAATCTCACTCCTGAAAGGTCTGGCTCTCATTTTTAGACTGTGCCCCCTACTCCTAAAATCCCCAACCAGCAGAAATAGTTTCTCTCTATCCACCCTATCTGTTCCCCTTAATATCTTGTAAACTTTGATCAGATCACCCCTTAACCTTCGAAACTCCAGAGAATACAACCCCAATTTGTATAATCTCTCCTCGTAACTTAACCCTTGCTGTCCGGGTATCATTCTAGTAAACCTACGCTGCACTCCCTCCAAGGCCAATATGTCCTTCCGAAGGTGCGGTGCCCAGAACTGCTCCTGGTACTCCAGGTGCGGTCTAACCAGGGTTTTGTATAGCTTGGGTTGTTCCCATGTGCCTGCTGCTCTTGTCCTTCCAGGCGGTAGAGGTCGCAGGTTTGGGAGGTGCTGTCGAAGAAGCCATGGCGAGTTGCTGCAGTGCATCCTGTGGATGGTACACACTGCAGCCACGGTGCGCCGGTGAAGGGAGTGAATGTTTAGGGTGGTGGATGGGGTGCCAATCAAGCGGGCTGCTTTGTCCTGGATTGTGTTGAGCTTCTTGAGTATTGTTGGAGCTGCACTCATCCAGGCAAGTGGAGAGTATTCCATCACACTCCTGACTTGTGTCTTGTAGATGGTGGAAAGGCTCTGGGGAGTCAGGAGATGAGTCACTTGCCGCAGAATACACATCCTCTGACCTGCTCTTGTAGTCACAGTATTTATGTGGCTGGTCCAGTTAAGTTTCTGGTCAATGGTGACCCCCAGGATGTTGATGGTGGGGGATTCAGCGATGGTAATGCCATTGAATGTCAAGGGGATGTGGTTAGACTCTTGTTGGAGATTCTCATTTCCTGGCACTCATCTGGCTCGAATGTTACTTGCCACTTATCAGCCCAAGCCTGGATGTTGCGGGCACAGACTACTTCATTATTTGAGGGGTTGCGAATGCAACTGAACACTGTGCAATCATCAGCGAACATCCCCATTTCTGACCTTATGATGGAGGGAAGATCATTGATGAAGCAGCTGAAGATGGTTGGGCCTAGGACACTGCCCTGAGGAACTCCTGCAGCAATGTCCTGGGGCTGAGATGATTGGCCTCCAACAACCACTACCATCTTCCTTTGTGCAAGGTATGACTCCAGCCACTGGAGAGTTTTCCCCCTGATTCCCATTGACTTCAATTTTACTCGGACTCCTTGGTGCCACACTTGGTCAAATGCTGCCTTGATGTCAAGGGCAGTCACTCTCACCTCACCTCTGGAATTCAGCTCTTTTGTCCATGTTTGGACCAAGGCTGTAATGAGGTCTGGAGCCAAGTGGTCCTGGCGGAACCCAAACTGAGCATCGATGAACAGGTTATTGGTGAGTAAATGCCGCTTGATAGCACTGTCGACGACACCTTCCATCACTTTGCTGATGATTGAGAGTAGGCTGATGGGGCGGTAATTGGCCGGATTGGATTTGTCCTGCTTTTTGTGGACAGGACATACCTGGGCAATTTTCCACATTGTCGGGTGGATGCCAGTGTTGTAGCTGTACTGGAACAGTTTGGCTAGAGGCGCAGCTAGTTCTGGAGCACAAGTCTTCAGCACTACAGCCAGGATGCTGTCGGGGCCCATAGCCTTTGCTGTATCCAGTGCACAAGCCGTTTCTTGATATCACGTGGAGTGAATCGAATTGGCTGAAGACTGGCTTCAGTGATGGTGGGGATATCAGGAGGAGGCCGAGATGGATCATCCACTCGGCACTTCTGGCTTAAGATGGCTGCAAACACTTCAGCCTTGTCTTTTGCACTCACGTACTGGACTCTGCCATCATTGAGGATGGGGATGTTTACAGAGCCTCCTCCTCCCGTTAGTTGTTTAATTGTCCACCACCATTCACGACTGGATGTGGCAGGACTGCTGAGCTTTGATCTGATCCGTTGGTTGTGGAATCGCTTAGCTCTGTCTATAGCATGTTGCTTCCACTGTTTTGCATGTACACACCACAGAACTCATCCTGAGTGAGCAGCTAAGGAGGTTGATGAGCCAGTGCTAGAAGCACGTGGATGCTGTCGAGTATCAAACAGGACAGCTTCAGTTCTGCCAATGTTGGAATATAGGAAGATCCAACTCATCATGTCAGACAGGCAATTGGACAATAATATCACAATCCTAGAATCAGTGATGACGGCAAAGAACTATTGGGTGTTATTGAGGCAGCTGATCCCCATGCTTAAGTTAGCTTATAAGCAGACTACCCAATACTACACTTACTCGGTTGAAACATTTAAAATGGAATTGGACAGTTACAGGAATATATACAATTTTTGAACTCGGGCGGGTGGTACTTTATTATGAAGATATTACTTTGTAATTCCAAATGTCTAAATACAATGTAAACTGTAGACTTTGAAAACATACTATGAAAGTCTGTTGGTGCATAATTTATTATAATCTTTTTGTCTATTATAATTCACATGGCATTTTTCAGGCACTCAGAAAATCCATCTGACCCCTTGTCATGTAACCTGATTTTTGTTTCTCCTCTTATTTCCTCCTCCCAACACTTACCTGCAGTAAAATAAAAGTTGATAAGTCAGCAATCTTTTTCTTATGAATACATGTATAGTTTCTAGCAAGCTCCATTTGCACAAAGGAACAATCTAAAAGATACATTACCTATGCACAGCAAAATACAAGTCGTTTGATTTTTTGGAGGTGACAAAATGATAGCTCAAGAATAGCATGCTACTTTGAGATTCCAGACAGTAGGCATGTTAGTTGAAAATGTAATGCTAAGTGCAGTAAATGAAACGACTGCTGCATTTTATTATTTTCGCTGCACTGTACTAAAATCTGGTTAGCGACACCGACGAGTGAAGTCAATTAAAAGTTTGCTCAACCCCAACAATGCAGTGCTACCCTATAAATGAAGTGATTCAAAACCATTAATTTTTGGACCTAAATTATACTGTATAGATTAAGTATTTGATTTTTGTAAACATGAAAGTGATGTGGTCCAGAAGACTTGGTGCTCTGTTGTAGTACAGCTAACTCGTCTAAATGTTATTTTTAAAAAAAAAGTGGAGCTGCATACTTCTGGTGCCAACCTCTGTTTAATTTGCTGGTACAGTGGTAATTAGCTGATCCTGACTCCCCAAGACAGTGTCCAGACCAGATCCAAATATTAACTACCATCTTTCCCTACACACATTCCTGATATGTTTGTAACTGATCATCAAGCAGCTCCCTGGTGAAAAAGGAGATCCAAATTGGTGAATCATCCTGGGGGTAGGAAAGGAGGTGGGGGGGGGGGGGGGGGCAGGGGGAAGGAAGAACTCTAATTATTAATATATATTATATGTATATTAAAAGGTAATTCCTTGATGCTATTCTCCTTGTTATAACTTGTTTTATAATTTAGCTTATAGGTTTTACTGTGAAAATACACAATGAATCTATATTTATATAAAAAGTTTTGAATGTCTAACACAACTG
The DNA here is from genome assembly GCF_035084215.1 of Heptranchias perlo. Classification (NCBI taxonomy): domain Eukaryota; kingdom Metazoa; phylum Chordata; class Chondrichthyes; order Hexanchiformes; family Hexanchidae; genus Heptranchias; species Heptranchias perlo. The sequence continues at coordinate 27,356,379 of NC_090333.1, forward strand.
AAAAGTCTTAAACAGAAAATCCTAGTTATTTTCATCTGTTTGCTCCGATCTTGATATAACCTGGAGAGGAGGTTGAGATACCAATAGTTGCCAATCTGGAGAAACATTCAACAGTAATGAGCCTTTTAATGACCTCACCACCTACTTAGATCATTTTTCCATGGGGAATACCTGAGCAGTAGTCTTCAAGGAACAGACTAGGTTAGCATCTATACAACTATGATACAAACCCCAGATTACTTCTAAGTAATGCCATCGGAGATTTTCTAATACTACAAAAAGAAACTGAGTTTTCTAGAATGTTTTTGATCAGACCAGTCCTTTATTTTATGATTTCAATTTTCACTTTACCTATTTAGAACCTACCTTTGGTTGACTCCACGCATGATGCTGGTCGGGGACCACAGTGGCAGCTGTGTCGTCAGGATGACATGCAGAAGGAACTGATTAGGTTTCTGTATTTCTGGGTTCGCGGAGGTATCCGTTTGACTCAGAGTGTACAACTGATCCCAGGCGACCCTTCTGATCTGAGAACATATGAAACAACTGACAACATCTTCAAAATACAAACAGGAAAGCACAATGAAAGATTCCAGACTCTGCAGTATAAAACTACATACACCATTTGCAGGAAGATCCTCTCAAAATACTGTTCCAATATTGTTGCACCTTTGACATCAACACTATTGGAACCCATAAATAGCTGGAGTGTTAGTGAGGGTAATTGGTGCACTTTTTGATATTTTCTTGACTTGTCCCGTCATACTGCATAGCCATTGCTAAATAATTAAATTCATAACAGGAATCTCAACCTACACCAAGTTTACTCATCCTCCCCTATGGAAACCTCACTAATCCCAGATGTGATGTCTGCTTAATCTCTTATTTGCTCCATCACTGAGTATCCCAGTAATGTAGCACACTTGCTGGGTCTCCCAGGGAAAATCATGATACAACCAGATTTTTTAGGCCACTTTTATTTCTCTTACCTCAGCACTGGGGGATCCAAGTAGAATGTCAATGATAAAATCACTCACACAAGGAAGAATATAAAAAGAACCTAAAAGCAAAAGAGCAAACCATGGTTTACCTGATTTTTTCTAGTCTATCACCACCATTGTAAACATTTAACTATTTGTCTCATTTACCATATCACTTTTAGAATAGATATTTCCTAATTCAATTTTTAAAAATGTTTCTGGTTTCCTTCAAGTTGCTACTCTCCAGCCTATTCTTGTTTTACATTTCACCTACAGCTGAGTTTATGCAATTCCCCCCACCCTAAGCTGCCCTATATATTTACTTGCATATCCTTAAATGTGAAGACAGTGAAACTACAGTTACTTACAAATTGGATTTACTCAACACTGATTATTTCCAGCTTTTCTTTCCTTGTAGGCTTGTCTATTTATGCAAATCTCTTCAGTTTATCTCAGCTGCTTCATTAAAAAGAACCCACAAGTGTTTCTTACAACAATACCTCGTCAATGTATAGCACAGGAAAGCTGCGTTTATAAGAAGAATTTGGTAAAGCCAATACTGTACCATACTGGAACGTCTAGTTAGAGGAGCCTGAAAAATATGAATTTTTACTATTCACATTGTTGATGTGAAAATAAAGCAACTACAAAGATGTCAATGTGAGACAGAAGTGCATCACCAAAGGGCACCCTCTTGGACTTTTCTGCAAGAAATTAAAATCTGTATCAAGGAGCCCTTCAATTACATACGTTGATACATGAAACATACATTATGTTGGATCGTTACAACAATTTCCGCATAGAAAATGTTTTGACGGATACATTCAAAATACAGTGTAGAGTGTCTTTTTCTTATAAAATAAGACAAGACCTTTTGTATTGCTACTTAACATACAGTATCATGAAAGACAAATGTCACTTTAAAGTAGATCCAACTCTCAAATATAACAGACTGATCTGTGAAAGACATTACCTAGTTGCTGGCACCGGAGCTGTAAACATGTGACTAGAAGTGATAAGGCCTCTCGAGCAATGAGAGTATCTTTGGTGGAGACTGAGTGCTGCTTCACACATATGCCTGCATGTAGTGTGGTTGATTCACCCTCACTTCCTGTACTGCAAGTGCTGCCTGTAAAAAAAATTAAACAGTTGCAGTGTTATTCCACTTGAGGGGGTAGTTTTCTCCAAATCCTGCATTAGGTTAACCTGGCAGTAAATGTGATACATTCGTCACCAAAAAGCCCTTGCTCGACCTACCCACCAAGCAATGGATCCTGTTTCTGAGCCATTTATCTGATACCTATAGGACACTGTTAATAATGAAAATTCATATGGCAGGTCAAAACTGCTGAACCATCAGATTTACTGTGTCTCACCAACTGTTCCAAATCAAGAATTATAGGGTTCAGTTCCAACACACCATATCATGGAGTTGGAGGATATGCATTCAAATCACGTGATTAAACAAATGGCAAGTTCCCAACTTGTTATGCTATACCAGAAAAGTGGTGAGTGGAGTGCATACAGGTCCCGGAGTGAAGGAACAAATTCAAGAGTATAACCCCCAAACAACTTTTGGACACAAATATATGATAAGAGCAACATTGGTAGAGGTCAGATTATGTCACTCACTGACTCTCCTGTCCAAGAATGATACTCGACATGGAGACTATAGAAAAGTACAGAAAATAACTCTCAAAACTATTCAGAGAACTGTCAAACAGCATCTTTTTGTTGCTTTTGGCAATGTTTGGTAGGCTCACGTTGACCACATCACAGGTAGCAGATTTTCCATAGCACATCATCTATCAAGGCAAATATCTATTTTGTACTACTTTTCCTGGTATCTAATTTTAAAAACTGTTGACACTGGGGCTACTCCAATCTTCAAACTAAGCAGACAAATAAAGATTACTTAAGCTGGGAAAAAGCTTCAAGAGCACGTGAGATTTCCTCACCTGAGCTGCTGAGTCTATTCCGGATACCAACAGCAAATAAAGAATTGGTACTCTCTCTAATTGGCTGGCAGCTCCCCACCAGGTCAAGACGTCCAGCTGCCGCTGCCCATGTCAGCCTCATGAAGCAGGCCACTGTTGAGGTGAAATCATTCATGTCCATTGTCTGCAACACAAAGTCATACATGTTCACAGTAACTAAAATACACAAATCACACATTTAGTGGATTTTGTAAATAACAGGCATGCTATACCACAGGGTGACTCAGGTGGAAACACAGGTATAGCAGTTACCTGATGATTCCAGTAACAATTTGTTCAAATGAGTAACATTTTATTCTTCAATGGAGTTCCTAAATCTACAAATTGATTTTCTCCTTTACTTGTACCATGACAAGGTAACTCATAATTCATTACGATCCCTCCCTTTGTGTTCACACATGGGCAGCTATTAACTTTAAAAAAAACTTATGGGGTATTTTATGAATGCTGTAAGCCTAAAACCATGAGTTCTGGAAGGGTAACCATGTTATTTAAATAATCTCATGTGTTCAAGCCTCTGTCAAATGGTGAGATAAAAAACAAAAATTCAGTCCTGAATTTTCTCTCTTGTGATAATGAAACACTGAACCCATGCTGTGAAGTAGACATGATGGCCTGGGCTTTCTACTCAGCAGTTCCACCAGAAGCGAGGCAGTTTGAGCTCTTCTGCTCACCCCTGACATGCTCCCATGATCCTGGTCAGTTTTCTTGCCCTCCCCCCACCCCATACTAGAAGGGGGCTACTGGCCTCCACTGAAGAGATGCACCAGTCTAAGAGTGGGAACGTGCAACTGCAGGCCCTTTCAGTAAGAAAAAGTGGCCAGTGTACTGCCTGCTAAAATGAGAATTCCCCTCTTTCCTGTGCAGGGCCTCACTCTTGGGAAGATTTGCACAGGCTCCTGTTCCAGGAACCCCTTCCACCAATTTCTGAATGCTGGGACCTAACAGGCAGCCCATGTGCCCAACACGCTTGCAGTGTAAATGGTAGTAAAAACAGTGGCCTCATTTTCATTTTGGTATGTGTGGGTGGGCACAGTTTCTCAGGTTGCAGCTGACCCACAAAAAGCAGCAAAAAATATAGAACAAAAATAAAACTTTACAAGAAAGGAACAGCATGAGTAATTACCCATCAATGACAAGACTTGCTCATATTGTTGCCTTCCCGTTAAAACATGTTCCACTTTCAAGACAGATGGACATTAATGCACAAATACCAGTGTTACACAGACTGCACGGTTACAAATAAACGTTATTAGCTTTGCTCACCTGTATTGCCACTCTGGCAGCAGGTATAATCTCCTCAATCCTGATAGATGACCGATCTGATGTCACACTCATCTGCCTCATTGTTGATTTTTCCTGACCACCACACAACGATAACTGCCGACTGCTCTGCCGGCTGACATTGCGAAATGGGCGGGAGGAGAGTGCTTCCATTCCATCCTTCAGGAAATCTTCATCTAAAGTAGGAGGCATGGTCTGCCCAACTAACAAAAACCTGATAAAGGAGACACTTGGTGTAAAAATAAGTACATAATAAGAGTATACAGAGTCCCAATAGCTGATTGCATGTGCAACTCTGCAAAAGCAGATATATTCTATCATACAATTATTAAATTACTAGAACAAAATGTTTTACATAGAAACTAGGGGCAAGAGTAGGCCATTCGGCCCTGCTCCGCCAATCAAAATGATCATGGCTGATCGTCTAAATCAGTACCCTGTTCCCGCTTGTTCCCCATTTCCCTTGATCCCTTTAGCATTAAGAAATATATCTATCTGCTTCTTGAATACATCTAATGACTTGGCCTCCACTGCCTTCTGTGGTAGAGAAATCCACAGGTTCACCACCGAATGAAGACATTTCTCCTCATCTCGGTTCTAAATGGCATACCCCGTATCCTGAGACTGTGACCCCTGGTTCTGGACTCCCCAGCCATCGGGAACATCCTCCCTGCATCTAGTCTGTCTAGTTCGGTTAGAATTTTATATGTTTCGATGAGATCATCTCTCATTCTTCTAAACTCTAGTGAATATCGGCCTAGTCGACCCAACCTCTCCTCATACGTCAATCCTGCCATCTCAGGAACCAGTCTGGTAAACCCTCGGTGCACTCCCTCCATGGCAAGGACATCCTTCCCCAGATAAGGAAACCAAAACTGCACACAACACTCCAGATGCGGTCTCACCAAGGCCCTGTACAACTGCAGTAAGACATCCCTGTTCCTGTACTCAAATCCTCCTGCAATGAAGGCCAACACACCATTCACCCTCCGAACTGCTTGCTGCACCTGAATGCTCGCTTTCAGCGACTGGTGTACAAGGACACCCAGGTCTCGTTGCACCTCCCCTTTTCCCAATCTATCACCATTCAGATAATAATCTGTCTTTCTGTTTTTACAACCAAAGTGGATAACCTCACATTTATCCACCTTATACGGCATCTGCCATTTTCTTGCCCACTCTCCCAACTTGTCTAAATCACATTGGAGCCTCTTTGCATCTTCCTCACAGCTCACATTCTACCCCAGCTTTGTGTCGTCTGCAAACTTGGAAATGTTACATTCCGTTCCCTCATCCAAATCATTGATATATATTGTGAATAGCTGGGGCCCAAGCACTGATCCCTGCAGTACCCCACTAGTCACTGCCTGCCACCCGGAAAAAGATCCGTTTATTCCTACTCTCTGTTTCCTGTCTGTCAACCAATTCTCAATCCATGCCAGTATATTCCCCCCAATCCCATGTGCTTTAATTTTGCACACTAACCTCTTGTCTGGGACCTTATCAAAAGCCTTCTGAAAATCCAAGTACACTACATCCACTGGTTCTCCCCTATCTATTCTACTAGTCACCTCCTCAAAAAACTCCAGTAGATTTGTTGAGCATGATTTCCCATTCATAAACCCATGCTGACTCTGTCCAATCCCGTTAATGCCTTCCAAGTGTTCTGTTATCACATCTTTTGTAATAGACTCTAGCATTTTCCCCACTACTGATGTTAGGCTGACTGGTTTGTAATTCCCTGTTTTTTCTCTCCCTCCTTTTTTAAATAGTGGGTTTACATTTGCCACCCTCCAATCTGTAGGAACTGTTAGAGTCTTTAGAATTTTGGATGATGATCACCAATGCGCCCACTATTTCCAGGGCCACTTCCTTTAGTACTCTGGGATGTAGATTATCAGGCCCTGGGGATTTATCAGCCTTTAGCCCCATTAATTTCCCTAGCACCATTTTTTTTTACTAATACTGATTTCCTTCAGTTCCTCCCTCTCACAAGACCCTTGGTTCCCTAACATTTCTGGCAGGTTATTTGTGTCCTCCTTTGTGAAGACAGAACCAAAGTATGTGTTTAATTGTTCTGCCATTTCTTTGTTCCCCATTACAATTTCCCCCATTTCTGACTGTAAGGGACCTACATTTGTCTTCACTAATCTTTTTCTCTTGACATATTTATAGAAGCTTTAACAGTCAGTTTTTATGTTCCCTGCTAGTTTACACTCATACTCTATTTTTCCCCTCTTAATCAATCTCTCTGTTCTCCTTTGCTGAATTCTAAACTGCTCCCAATCCTCAGGCTTGCTGCTTTTTCTGGCAATTTTATATGTCTCCTCTTTGGATCTAATACTATCCCTAATTTCTTTTGTAAGCCACGGTTGAGCCACCTTTCCTGTTTTATTTTTGCGCCAGTCAGGAATGAATAATTGTTGTAATCCCTGCACACGTTCTTTAAATATTAGCCATTGCCTATCCACCGTCATCCCTTTTAGTAAAGTTCCCCAATCTATCATAGCCAACTCACACCTCATACTTTCGTAATTTCCTTTATTTAGATTCAGGACCCTAGTTTCGGATTCAACTACTTCGCTCTCCATCTTAATGAAGAATTCTATCATGTTATGGTCGCTCTTCCCTGAGGGACCCCGCACAACAAGATTGTTAATTAATCCTTTCTCATTGCACAATACCCAGTCTAGGATCGCCTGTACTCTAGTGGGCTCCTCAACATATTGGTCTAGAAATCCATCACGTACACACTCCAGGAATTCCTCCCTCACAGTATTATTGCTAATTTGGTTTGACCAATCTATATGTAGATTAAAGTCTCCCATGATTATAGTTGTACACTTCTTGCATGCGTCTCTAATTTCCTGTTTAATGCCCTCCCCTACATCTCTACTACTGTTTGGGGGCCTATAGACAACCCCCACCAACGTTTTCTGCCCCTTGGTGTTTCTTAGCTCCACCCATACAGATTCCACATCGTGATTTTCCAAGCCAATATTGCATTGATTTCCTCCTTTACTAGCAACGCTACCCCACCTCCTTTCCCTTTTTGCCTGTCCTTCCTAAATATTGAATACCCCTGGATGTTCAGTTCCCATCCTTGGTCACCCTCAGCCATGTCTCCGTAATCGCAACCATATCATACCCGTTAATATCTATCTGCGCTGTTAATTATCTACCTTATTGCGAATGCTCTGCGCATTAAGACACAATGCCTTTAAACTTGTCTTTTTAAGATTGCTGGTCATCTTAGTATTATTTTGCACTATGGCCCTATTTGTTTATCTTCCTTGCTTTCTCTGCCTTCCACTATTGCTTCTTCCCTTTCTGTCTTTTGTTTCTACCCTTGTTTCCCCCTCCTGTCTCCCTGCTCAGGTTCCCAACCCCCTGCCATTCTAGTTTAAACCTTCCCCAACAGCACTAGTAAAAACCCCCGCGAGGACATAGGTCCCGGTCCTGCCCGGCTGGAACCCGCCCCGCTTGTACAGGTCCTACCTTCCCTAGAACCGGTCCCAATGTCCCAGGAATCTAAATCCCTCCCTCCCACACCATTCCTGCAGCCATGCATTCATCTGGTCTATTCTTCTATTCCTATACTCACTAGCATGTGGCACTGGTAGTAATCCTGAGATCACTACCTTTGAGGTCCTGCTTTTTAATTTATCTCCTAACTCCTTAAATTCATCTTGGAGGACCTCATCCCTTTTTTCACCTATGTCGTTGGTACCGATATGGACCACAACTACTGGCTGTTCACCCTCCCCCTCCAGAATGCCCTGCAGCCGCTCCGTGACATCCTTAACTCATAACAATGGATTGTGATAATATTGGGCATAATGGTTAGGTCCTTAACTGTACTTTAAGTGTTGGTGTTCAAACGCTGCTGCTTTGAATGGCCAGAACAACATGATCTCCAATGCAGCTCACTAAATAGTTAAATCATTTCCTCCCTTCCCCTTCTCCTGAAGGCTTTGACTCCTCACTGGGGTACACTTCTAGGCTCCGGTCTCTGGTGTCTCATTCAAATGGCCATTCTTCATGCATGAGCCTAGACAGAAAGTGCTGCAACATTATCTGACTGCAGGAAGCACCATATCTGAGCCTGATCTTATTCTTGCCTGACATCACTACTCGCCTCCTTAGCAGCCATTGGGAGAGCCTACCTCACTACACAGATGACGTTTTTTCTGTTGAGTGAAACAATGTACATTGGTTCTCACCTTGCAAGCTGTAGGCAGATTGAATAAACTCCCTGCCTTGTCTCATAATCCACCTCAGATGGAATGGAATCCCTCTGCATAACATTCACCACCAAACTGGAATAGAAAAAGTGAAATGGTGTGTTCTTTTATAAGTGAAACTTCAGTTCAACAATATCAACTGTATTTCCTCTGGATGATAATTATCAAGAAAAGATTCTCACAACCATATTTACCAGCAGTATTTTGTTCAAGCTTTCCACAAAGGAATAACCATAACCTATATGCTTTATAATAAGATTGTGGTACATCAGAGAACAATAATCAAAATTACAAAAGAGCAATCTGAGAGGTAATTCAGCTGTGCCATTGTTAAGTTCTGGATTCCCCCTCCCCCAACACTTCTGTTTTGGTTTTATGGTGAAAAATGGGTTTCCAAAAGCAGACAGTCTCTTACGATCCTAAAATCTGCACCCTCATACATGTCATGTGTGCAACACCATGCATATGATAAAGCAATTGCAGTATGTGGTGCCCTGGAGATCACAGTGGATGCCTACCACAATCTCATGTCTCTCAAAAAGCAACAAACACTACACTGACAGGACGATGCATAGAGCCTAAAGTGACATGATCAAATTTACTTACAAGTGAAATAAGTTAACAGATGCTAAATAATACAGCAAAATGGGCTGAATGGCCTGTTTGTTTATGAAAGGCAGATTCCATTTTAACTTTAGCTAATTCAGAGCTGCACAAAATAAAATACAAAAATCTCCCTATTTTGTCAGTCATGAGGGCAAAGCTGCAATGGTTTAAAATCATCTTGTGAACCCAAAAATGAGAATAGTTTCAAAACCAAACATTTTTTTCAAAGCAATGTACATTGTGGAGCTTTTAGGCTGGTTTTACTGTTTCTAGCTCATTTCCTATGTGATGGTGTCAGCATGAACACCAACAGCTAAGTGCGAGGTTAGCAATTAATGCAATTAGTAAAGTTTAATGTAAAAATCAAGTCAATTTCTGCAGATTATAATTAACTAAATTCCAAACCGGTCAGATGCAGCTTTTGCCAGCCTGAAGTCAGTGACACATGTCCAAATCAGTTTAAAAACAACCTATAAAATCATGAGTTTTGACTTTGGAATTGTTGGAAAGTCATATTGAGTGAGGTCCATTACCTTTGTTGAAAGCTTGCCAACATATAAAAACCTACAAAATGACAGGACTGCAATGATTAAAGAACATGGTAAACATAAACCTCTTGGTGTGCTGTGTATGAAACACTGCTAAGTGGAAATTTCCAGAAAGAATGTCTGAATGAATGAGGCCAATGTTTTGGAGGGAATGCACAGGTTAAGGGAACAGGAGAAACCGTATACTATAATGGCCTCTTGTAGTGACAAATTCTTGAAAAGACTGAGTTCTGATGTTTTCATCATGTCTGGATAGTAGGCTATTTATATGGAGGTGGAACAAATGAGGAAGAATTATTGTGGTAATACATCAGAAAAGCAATAGGGCAGTTTAGCATTTGGCATCACAATTCCAAATGTACATTCCTGCCAATGCTCGAGATCGCACCTCAAGTTTTCAAAACAAAAACTAAATTTGAAGTTTCAAAACAGATTATTCAAATAGGGTCTGCCCATCAAAATGTTAAAACTTTATTGATTTTGGTTTAAAACTCCAAGAATATGTCCAATAACAGAGTCTATTAAAAAGCAAATTTGCTGAGTACAATTTCACCTCCTCATTCATTACACTATCATTGAAATATTAACAGTCTGCCAGCTCCTCTTACATGAGTTATTTAAATGTAGTACACTACAGAAATTTAAAGTCTTTGCTGGTGACTAATCTAACCACTAAAACACTTGCCAACAAATTAAGAAGAAAAAATAAAATCAAATTGGTTCAAGTTTTGTTGTGAGGTGCTTTTATGGCAGGTGGAACAAAAAAGACAATGGAAAAGGCTGGGGAAAAAACATGTACACATACACACCTTAAACCTCCTGCTTTTAGGAAATTTTCACAGAAAGATTTAGCACAGTTTCTTGCCATCTCATCATCTGATGTAGGCATCAGCTTGGAACTGAGAACCTGCACAAACAGTATAAAAGTCCAAATCAACAGCAAAGAAATGACTTTCTCCAACTGGCAATAGGTTGCAATGGGCCCATACATTTACAATGAGTCGAGTGAATAAGTAAATATCAATAACGGCAGTCTCATCTTTGAGTGCTGTAATTATCCAAGGACTAATGAACAAACTATTCCCAAGCTTAGTATTGCAAGCTTTTGGAGTAGATGCTTTTCATTCTCAGTTTTGGATACTTTAATGGTATAAATTGACGCACAATTAGGTTGGTGTCTCTCGAGCAGTAAGCTGTCAAATGGGAGACTTGAGGAACATTGAATCACATCTAGCTCACAATGTTAGTCAACAGGTTGAGCCTGTGAGGTATGCACAGGTCAATTAATGCTCAGTTCCAACAGATCTCGGATCCAAGTGTTCCTTATCCAATACGGAGTCACCAGGATTATCTCCTCCATTTGGAGCCTATGAATGATCTTATTTATAAGACAAAACTGAAAGCTACCCCACAGAAACTTCCCACATGGGAAATTAAAACCAGCCAGTACCACAGTTTAACTATCATGGCCTCTGCTCAAAATTAGCAAATTTGTTCTGGAAAGTTGCCAACAAATCCATCCGAGCAAATTAGCCTTTTAAGTCATGAGTCATGAAGGAATCTATGCTTTTTACATGGCTGTGGGGATTTGGCTGAAGCCTCTCAAGCTTCTGGGAACAGCATGGAACTAGGGGTAGAATGTGTGGATGTTTCAATCTGCTGAACCACAAACATCGGCACAGATGTCTAAAAATGTTAAAAAGACAAATCTAAAGGCAATGTATCTGAATGCACGAAGCATTTGTAATAAGGCAGATGAATTAACAGCACAAATAGATATAAACGGATACAATATAATTGCGTTTACGGAGACATGGCTGCAAGTTGACCAAGGCTAGGAGCTGAATATCCAAGGGTATTCGATATTTAGGATGGACAGGCAAAAAGGAAAAGGAGGTGGGGTGGCGTTGTTAGTGAAGGATGAAATCAGAGCAATAGTGAGAGGATATTGGCTCAGAAAATCAAGATGTAGAATCAGTCTGGGTGGAGTTAAGAAAGCACCAAGGGGCAGAAAACACTAGTGGGAGTTGTCTATAGGTCTCCAAACAGTAGTGGTAATGTAAGGGACAGCATTAAACAGGAAATTAGAGATGCATGTAACAAGGGTACTATAGTAATCATGGGTGACTTTAATCTACATATTGACTGGCCAAACCAAATTAGCAATAATAACATGGAGGATGAATTCCTGGAGTGTGTTAGAGATGATTTTTTAGACCAGTACATTGAGGAGCCAACAAGGGAACAGGCTATCCTAGATTGGGTATTGTGCAATGAAAAGGGGTTAATAAGTAATCTTGTTGTGCGGGGTCCTTTAGGGAGGAGTGACCATAACATGATAGAACTCTTCATTAAGATGGAAAGTTAAGTAGTCCAATCCGAAACTAGGGTCCTAAATCTAAACAAAGGAAACTACGAAGGTATGAGGAGTGAGTTGGGAATGATAGATTGGGAAGCTTCATTAAAAGGCATGACGGTGCATAGGCAATGGGTAACATTTAAGGAACGAATGCATGAATTGCAACAGTTACACATTCCTTTCTGGCGCAAAAACACAAAAGGAAAAGCAGCCCAACCCGTGACTAACAAAAGAATTTCAGAATAGTATTAGATCCAAAGAGGAATCATATAAAGTTGCCAGAAAAAGTAGCAAGCCTGAGGATTGGGAGCAGTTTAGAATTCAGCAAAAAAGGACCAAGAGATTAAGAGGGGAAGAATAGAGTATGAGAGTAAACTTGCAAGGAACATAAAAGCGGACTGTAAAAACTTCGACAAGTATGTAAAAAGGAAAAGATTAGTGAAGACAAATGTAGGTCCCTTACAGTCAGAAACGGGAGAATTTATAATGGGGAACAAGTAAATGGCAGAGCAATACTGGAGTTTTTTGAGGATGTAACTGATAGAATAGATAAGGGAGAACCAGTAGATGTGATGTATTTGGATTTTCAGAAGGCCTTTGATAAAGTTCCACTTAAGAGGTTAGTGTGCAAAATTAAAGCACATGGGATTGGGGGTAATATACTGGCATGGATTGAAAATTGGTTAGTAGACAGGAAACAGAGTAGGAATAAATGGGTCTTTTTCGGGGTGGCAGGCGATGACTAGTGGGGTACCGCAGGGGTCAGTGCTTGGGCCCCAGCTATTCACAATATATATCAATGATTTGGATGAGGGAACCAAATGTAATATTTCCAAGTTTGCTGATGACACTAAACTAGATGGGATGGTGAGTTGTGAGGAGGATGCAAAGAGGCTTCAAGGCGATTTAGACAAGATGAGTGAGTGGGCAAATACATGGCAGATGCAGTATAACATAGATAAATGTGAAGTTATCCAATTCGGAAGGAAAAACAGAAAGGCTGAGTATTATTTAAATGGTGATAGATTGGGAAATGTTGATGTTCAAAGGGACCTGGGTGTCCTTGTACACCAGTCACTGAAAGCAAACATGCAGGTGCAGCAAGCAGTTAGGAAGGCAAATGGTATGTTGGCCTTCATTGCAAGAGGAGTTGAGTACAGGAGCAAGGATGTCTTACTGCAGTTTTAGAGCCTTGGTGAGACCACACCTGGAGTACTGTGTGCAGTTTTGGTCTCCTTACCTAAGAATATACTTGTCTTAGAGGGAGTGCAGCAAAGGTTCACCAGACTGATTCCTGGGATGGCAGGACTGTCATGTGAGGAGAGATTGGGTCGACTCGACCTGTATTCACTCGATTTTAGAAGAGGGGGTATCTCATTGAAACACATAAAATTCTGACAGGGCTAGACAGACTGGATGCAGGGAGGATGTTTCCCCTGGCTGGGGGGGTCCAGAACGAGGGGTCACAGTCTCAGGATCCGGGGTAGGACATTTAGGACTGAGACGAGGAGAAAATTCTTCACTCAGAGGATGGTGAACCTGTGGAATTATCTACCATCGAAGGATGTGGAGGTCAAGTAACTGAACATATTTAAGGAGGAGATAGATAGATTTCTGGATACAAAAGGCATCAAGGGGTATGGGGAGAGAGTGGGAATTTGGGATTGAGATAGAGGATCAGCCATGATCGTTTGAATGGCTGAGCAGGCTCGAAGGGCCAAATGGCCTACTCCTGCTCCTATTTTCTATGTTTCTATGTTTGATGGACATGAGCTCCATATGATACTCCTGTTTACTGTGAAGCTCCAATGGATCAATATGGCAGCATGATAATGTCTTCATAGAAAACCTACAATCAGATGATTTGGTCTATTGCAAGAAATCCAAAAGTTTTACAATTTGACGAGCTCATACCTCTAGATTATAGAGTACTCTGAAAGTGGACATCCCTGGCGCCGATGATCTGAACAGACTCTCAAGGATAGTATTTGCACTCGGCTGATGCTGATGCTGTTGTTTCGAAGAGAGTGAGGGTGACTTGGACGTTTGGTGACTTGAATCAGTCAGCAACGTTTTCTGCTGAAGATAAAAATAATCCTCAGTTTAAAACTGGCTATTTTGCACACTGAAATAGTAGATCACCTGCATGTCTGTCTTATTCTCTGAATGCATTTCAACGCCCATATACAGAATGAATAACCTGCCATCCAGGCAAAAAAAAACTCTCCAATAATATCTCTGAAGAATTTGGCACCTCAGACAGACATGCGTTCTTCCCACCCCCCACCGCTGCATACAAGGCCCAAGACTAGTTTTCCACCTAGTGCTCTTTTGAAGGAAACAGCAAAGATACCAGAGTTGATGCAACAAATAATACATTCAGTTGATTTGATGAGAGTCAGGTATAAGTGGGAGCTTGACTCTGATACAAGGTGCCTGGAACTACACTCATTCTCCAGGTATGTGTGTAAGGATGTTTTATGTTTTTGAGCATTATATTTGAATTTTTTACACTTTCAAAAAATTGAGCTTTAATATGTACAGGGCCCAAAAAACAATCAAGCCTAATAAAACAAAATCTCAAAAAAAAATATTGTACATTCTTAAGAGGCACTTGTACTCCCCTCCTGTAACTCACCTGCTTCTCACATATAAGTTTCTGAAAAACAAAATATTTGTGTGACTTCAGAAAAAAGAATTGCTAAGACTAAATGATTTCATGACACTCGTGAAATCTCAGATGAAGCATGTAAAAAGACACTATTATGAGATTACATCTTTAACCTCCAAATTGCTAAAGGGAACAATCAAAATCCCACAGCAAATTTAGCCAGATCAAACTTTTGTCAAGGATGCTGGCCCTGAAATAAGCATGCTTATCCAACAAAGCTAAAAGTTAGACAAGGACAGTGTTTCATGGTCATCCAACCACAGAGGAGTTGATATCTTTCTAAACATACTTTTGATCAGGACCGAAATAGCCAATGCTTGGAAATAAATAGTAATTCCAGTCATGACAAGAATATAAACTTTTTTTTTTGCAAACAGATTGTTTATATTTGTCAAATGAGGTAACTTGTTTCAGAGAAAGATTTTATTTAAGGATGTAGTATGTTTATGAAAGGATTTTCTTTTCCATATGCTTGTTAATATGGAGGTTAGGACTGATCTGCTGAAGAGTTACACCCCGCCCATCAGTAACAGTATCAAAATGGCTTTTTTGCTAGTAGGACTCTATCCTAGTTTGTCATGGGAACCAAGGTTGCTGGACTGGAGTTAGTCAAAGGATGGAAGGTTCTTGGGCTTTTGTGGACAAGTTACCATGGGGTTTGTGGCTGAAAAGGGAGGTCATGCATGTTCTTTTTACACAGGAAAGAATTTTACAGTTACATGCTGTTTGTTTTCCTTGGTTAGTATTCATGTGTATGCACAGACCCACCAACAATAGTTTTGGCAAGTGGTTCGGAGAGATTTGGTTGCTTCAGATAGCAAAGCTTTTCTTCTTACCTGGGAGAGTTGTAGCAAGATCAGGATTCTCTCATGAAACATCAATGGACTAAACTATCCTGTTAAAAGCATTAGCGAAAGCTTGGGTGCTCCCACATGGTTATGGTTTTTCCACACCATAAGACAGGAGTGTGCTGCTGTACATCATCTAAACAAGTTGTGACAACATTGGGAAGATAATATAAAAGAATGCAGCTATACCTTTCTGCCTAAAGCATCGAGTGTGTCCAGTGCCTCCTGAATGGCTGGGTCGGTGGGAACCAACAGCAGCAACTTTCGAACGCGCACTGTGATCCTGAAAGATGGACAAGTAAATAAACAGATTTTTCTATAACAACAAATCAAAGTTTGAGGCAGCATTAGAATGTAACAATTTTAAGCTGGTAGGATTCTTTTGCTTGCACAGCCTAAATACTTTCTCCTTTTACTTTGCTTTATGTTACAAATATGTAAAATGATTACAAAATAAAATGTGAAACAAATGCAAAACATGTGGAACTTGCACTTCAGTCCTTTCTAGAGAAACAGATATTTTTAATCCTGGTATCAGTATTTCGCAGCCCAGTAATTTCAAGGAATTGAATTATAATTCCAAACCAGAAAGTAGAATAGATGTGTATTCCAGGGCTCCCTCAGTGCTTGAGCTTTTCTCATATGTGACATGTGGTGCAGTGAGTTTGAGGTCTGTGTCTGCAGTTCCCCACACTGACAATTACCAATTCTAGCCATGTTGTCATGTAAATGTCATATTAATGACTTAGATGAAGGGACCGAGTGTAACGTATTCAAGTTTGAAGACGATACAAAGGTAGGTGGGAAAGTAAGTTGTGAGGAGGACACAAGGAACATAAGAACAGGAGTAGGCCATTCAGCCCCTCGTGCCTGCTCCGCCATTTGATAAGATCATGACTGATCTGTGATCTAACTCCGTATACCTGCCTTTGGCCCTTATCCCTTAATACCTTTGGTTGCCAAAAAGCTATCTATCTCAGATTTACATTTAGCAATTGAGCTAGTATCAATTGCTGTTTGCGGAAGAGAGTTCCAAACTTCTACCACCCTTTGTGTGTAGAAATGTTTTCTAATCTCGCTCCTGAAAGGTCTGGCTCTAATTTTTAGACTGTGCCCCCTACTCCTAAAATCCCCAACCAGCGGAAATAATTTCTCTCAATCCACCCTATCTGTTCCCCTTAATATCTTATAAAGAATCTGCAAAGGGATATAGACAGACTAAGTGAGTGGGTAAGAAGGTGGCAGATGGAGTATAATGTGGGGAAATGTGAGGTTATTCACTTTGGTAGGAAGAATAGAAAAGCAGAATATCTTTTAAATGGTGAGAAACTGGTGTTGAGAGAGATCTGGGTGTTCTCGTACAAGAAACACAGAAAGTTAGCATGCAGGTACAGCAAGCAATTAGGTAGGCAAATGGCATGTTGGCCTTTATCGCAAGGGGGTTGGAATACAAGAGGAATTAATCTAGTGAACCTTTGTTGGACCGCCTCTAAGGCGAGTATATCCTTCCTTAGATAAGGAGACCAAAATTATGCACAGTACTCCAGGTGTGGTCTCACGAAAGCCCTGTACAATTGCAGCAAGACTTCCTTACTCTTGTACTCCAACCCCCTTGCAATAAAGACCAACATGCCATTTGCCTTCCTAATTGCTTGATGTACCTGCATGCTAACTTTCTGTGTTTCTTGTACAAAGACACCCAGATCTCTGAGGACTTTGCTCTTTTAGCAGAGAACAGCAACTTTACCTTTGGGATTTCTCACACTGACCGTGTGTAAAGTAGTGTCAATGGCAAAGGCTTGCCTGTCCAAATATCATGAATAGTTCGACAGATCCTGCCTGACGGGTAGAGTTTTTCTATGAAAACATTATAATTCTGAATATACAACCTAATAATCAATGTGAAACTAATGAATCTCACCTTGGTTCCTCAAGGTTGGCAAGTTGGTAAAGCATATCAAATACGTTACACACTAGCGCCATCACAACACCAGGCAATGACTTCTCCTGTTGCAAGGGTAAAGAAACGAGTCAGAAACACACTGGCAGAGACCAAAGCAAATACACACATCAATCTCTAAGTCTAGATTCCAGTCAAATAAGCAAAATTAAGTTTAACTCTGTACTGAATGAGTATTCAATGGGAAAATACAGAAGTTACACTGAATTTCAAAATGCAATACTAGAAAGAACAAAAGGTTTATATAGAATTATTATAGAACATTCAGTGCAAACATATCTTTAGACAGTCCTGCTTTGTGACTGGCTTCTAGTCGTTCTAATTTGCACTAAACAATGTACCTCTGACGTTCTGTGGCCAGCCAAAAGTGATGCCACCCCATTTTTAAAGAATATGGAAAAGCAACATACCTGCGCAAACACGGCAGTGGAGAACTGAGGATAGTTCAACTATTTGAACAGCTACGGTTTAGGCTGCCTCATCATAAACCAACACCAAACAATGCAATTACATTTTACTGTTCAATTATAAATGTATAGAAATCAAGGGCATAGTGTATTGAGGTCTTCCTACAGTCCTTCAACAAATATATTATCTATCTAGTATGGTCCACTTTTTTCATCAAATGGAATGCACTCATTATAAATCCCAATAAACCTAGGTTGCCAAATCAGAGGTATTAGAGAAGCAATATCCTTTTAAGTAACAATGGGATGTCAGCACAGTGACTTTCTGCGCAGTAATCATAACAGAATGTATTACTAGACCTCTATGCTCTACTATCTCGCAGAGTTGGTGCAGGCCTGAAAGTTGATCTGGATTACTGACTACTAAATTTTCCCACCATCACTGGTGGTAAAATGTAGTCCCAAGGACAAAGCTTCAAGCCAAGGAGCTCTCACAGCAGACCTGTCAGACTCCTAGTCACAAACTTGAAACTACTTTTTCTCCCTGTTGTAATAAAGTACAAGGGAGAAAAACGTAGGGCTAGCTTTGTCAACATTTTAGTCAAAAAATGAAGATAATTCATTTGACTGAAGGATTAATTTATAGAATGTCTACCCAGTCACCAGTTACAATGCCAGGAATTCCATTACTGTTTAATTAGAAATGTGTTGCTGCTCAATTAAAAAAAAAGAGAAAGACTTGTATTTATATAGCTCCCTTCATGGCTTCAGGACTTCCCAAAGCACTTTACAGCCAATGAAGTATTTTTGAAGTGTAGTCACTGTTGCAATGTAGGAAATCCAGCAGTCAATTTACATACAGCAAGGTGATAATGACCAGATAATCCGTGAGTTCATAGAATCATAGAAGTTACAACATGAAAACAGGCCCTTCGGTCCAACATGTCCATATTGCCCAGTTTATACCACTAAGCTAGTCCCAATTGCCTGCACTTGGCCCATATCCCTCTATACCCATCTTACCCATGTAACTGTCCAAATGCTTTTTAAAAGACAAAATTGTACCCGCCTCTACTACTGCCTCTGGCAGCTCGTTCCAGACACTCACCACCCTTTGAGTGAAAAAATTGCCCCTCTGGACCCTTTTGTATCTCTCCCCTCTCACCTTAAATCTATGTCCCCTCGTTATAGACTCCCCTACCTTTGGGAAAAGATTTTGACTATCGACCTTATCTATGCCCCTCATTATTTTATAGACTTCTATAAGATCACCCCTTAACCTCCTACTCTCCAGGGAAAAAAGTCCCAGTCTATCCAACCTCTCCCTATAAGTCAAACCATCAAGTCCCGGTAGCATCCTAGTAAAACTTTTCTGCACTCTTTCTAGTTTAATAATATCCTTTCTATAATAGGGTGACCAGAACTGTACACAGTATTCCAAGTGTGGCCTTACTAATGTCTTGTACAACTTCAACAAGACATCCCAACTCCTGTATTCAATGTTCTGACCAATGAAACCAAGCATGCTGAATGCCTTCTTCACCACCCTATCCACATGTGACTCCACTTTCAAGGAGCTATGAACCTGTACTCCTAGATCTCTCTGTTCTATAACTCTCCCCAACGCCCTACCATTAACGGAGTAGGTCCTGGCCCAATTCAATCTACCAAAATGCATCACCTCACATTTATCTAAATTAAACTCCATCTGCCATTCATCGGCCCACTGGCCCAATTTATCAAGATCCCGTTGCAATCCTAGATAACCTTCTTCACTGTCCACAATGCCACCAATCTTGGTGTCATCTGCAAACTTACTAACCAAGCCTCCTAAATTCTCATCCAAATCATTAATATAAATAACAAATAACAGCGGACCCAGCACCAATCCCTGAGGCACACCGCTGGACACAGGCCTCCAGTTTGAAAAACAACCCTCTACAACCACCCTCTGTCTTCTGTCGTCAAGCCAATTTTGTATCCAATTGGCTACCTCACCTTGGATCCCGTGAGATTTAACCTTATGTAACAACCTACCATGCGGTACCTTGTCAAAGGCTTTGCTGAAGTCCATGTAGACCACGTCTACTGCACAGCCCTCATCTATCTTCTTGGTTACCCCTTCAAAAAACTCAATCAAATTCGTGAGACATGATTTTCCTCTCACAAAACCATGCTGACTGTTCCTAATCAGTCCCTGCCTCTCCAAATGCCTGTAGATCCTGTCCCTCAGAATACCCTCTAACAACTTACCCACTACAGATGTCAGGCTCCCAGGCTTTTCCCTGCCGCCCTTCTTAAACAAAGGCACAACATTTGCTACCCTCCAATCTTCAGGCACCTCACCTGCAGCTGTCAATGATTCAAATATCTCTGCTAGGGGACCCGCAATTTCCTCCCTAACCTCCCATAACGTCCTGGGATACATTTCATCAGGTCCCGGAGATTTATCTACCTTGATGCGCGTTAAGACTTCCAGCACCTCCCTCTCTGTAATATGTACACTCCTCAAGACATCACTATTTATTTCCCCAAGTTCCCTAACATCCATGCCTTTCTCAACCGTAAATACCGATGTGAAATATTCATTCAGGATCTCACCCATCTCTTGTGGTTCCACACATAGATGACCTTGTTGATTGTTAAGAGGCCCTATTTGGTTGGGGGATAAATATTAGCCAGGGCATCAGGAGAACTCCCCTATTCTTCTTTGAATAGTATCTTGGGATCTTTTACATCCAACTGAGAGGGCAGATGGGACCTTGGTTTAACGTCTCATCCGAAAGACTGCGCCCTCCGACAGTGCAGTACTCCCTCAGTATCTCCGGGGTGCGACTTGAACCCACAATCTTTTGACTCAGAGGGGAGAGTGCTACCTCCGAGTTATGTTGACATTTAATAATGTCTAGAAACTAATGTACAACAACCCCCTCCCCACAAAAAACAAATGGTGCCTGCTGTTTGGATAATCTCAAAGGAGTACCAAGAGCCACCATGGGAAAAACTGCCTGAAAACATTTCACCTGCCCCCCCGGGAGATTATATATTTCCAGTTCTTTTGCTAAAATGAGGGAAAATGGACAGAACCAACTGGAGAAGTGAGGTAACAAAAAATGAATTACATTTCTATGAACATTTGGAAACTAGGACCAAAAACTCAACTCCAGCCTCAAATGACAACTTTCCCCATCTCCATTTTCTGTTTCAATTCCAAAGAATTTGATGGTGAAGTCAAGCTTTTTGAATTATTTTCGATTACTATCTGTAAAGCTACATAAAATTTCTTATCCAACCTGTTCCATAGCATAAGCTGAGTTGAACACACTGCTGCTGCTGGCGGATGAGTCAACCGAACTCCCCGATGGTGTGCCCATCACGGGCATCTTTACAGTCAATACTTGCTCATCAGAAAACCCCAGTTGGTGGAGCAGCTTTTGATCTTTGTTCATAGTCAGCTAGAAGGAAAACACAACGCATTATTTTCATTTATAGAAAATAAGCAGCACAACTGTGACAATAAGGTTGTAAAGTCGCTTCACTTGTACTTGCTATCACTGTGGAACTGGTAATAAATGAGAACCTGGATGGAAAGGAGGAAATGAACTTCCAAATGGGAGACATAAAAAATTTTTTTTTAAATTGCAGTGGTAAAGCACTGCTGCACAGACGTTTTTTGTTCCCCAGAGATATTTCAGACCGTTTTGCAAAAAGTTGCAAAAAGTACAATACTAACTTATAGCAGGCTGCTTTCCCTTTCCACAGCGTAGCCCTGCACTGACTAAACCAGAGTTTTAAAATGGGCACAAATACATTCATATATATATATATATATATATATATATATATATACACAAATCTGCAATTATCATTTAACACAAACAACCATATGGTTGTTCATTGGGGTTACATCTGAGTCGGAGAGGGTGTATCAAATGGGATGTTCCAGGGATCAGTGTTAGAATCACTAGAGTTTCTAATTTACATCAGTGACTTGTATTCAGAACCTCAATGCAAATTGGTTCAATTTGCAGATTATACCAGACTAGAAGGGGCAGTGAAATCAGAGGGGGCAGCTCAGAAATTACAATGAGAGTTGGACAAAATATGTAAGTGGGAAGAGCAATTGCTGATGAAATTTATTGCATACAAGTGCTCATAGGAAGGAAAAATGGGCATCAAATGTACTCCAAAAATGATACAGAAGTAGCCAAGGAAAATGTTGAGAAACCTGGAATCTTAGTAGACCGAATGTTCACCATGCTCAATTGATGCAGAGCAGCCATCAACAAGACCAACAGAATGTTGACCTGCATAGCTAAAACAGTACAATACAAGTCAAACTGTATCGTGCTCTGTTCAGGCCACACCATAAGTTTACCCAGTTCTGGTCAGTGAGGTACTACGGAGACATTCAAACATTGGAGATGGTGCAGAGAAGAGCCATGAGGTTGATCCCCAATGTCAGAAGTTTGAGTTATGAGGAAAGATCTAAGAAGCTTGGGGTTTCCAGCTTTGAATGTCTGAGAGATGATCTTATAGAGGTATACAAGATAGTTCATGGTACTGAAACAGTAAATAAGGGAAATTACTTTAAATTGCAAGAGTAGGAGAAGTAGCCATAGGTCCAAAATAGATGACAAATTTATGGGATAATATCAGTACGCTCCTTTCAATAGTGATCAATATATGGAATGGAGTGGAGGCGACAACCTTGGATTCATGCACGACCCAATTTGATGCTGCAATGGTGGGGTGGTACCTTTAGGCTGGATGAATGAATGTATGTATATGCATGAATGCTAAAAGCATTAGAAATAAAATACTGGAATTGAAAGCTGTTCTATTAGCAAGAAACTACGATTTAACAGGAATATTAGAAAATATGCAAAACCCCAGAGGATGGAAAAGAATATAACATTCAGAGGTACAAAGTGTTCAGAATGGACAGAAAATGTGGTGTAACCCTATAAGTCTGGACCACCCGAGAGGTAGAAAGCTACAGAATTAACTAATCTCATTAGATATCTCTAATGGAAAAAAGTCCAAGACATCACTAGGCATATACTACAGATCACTAGGGCAGAAAGAGGAGAGAGACAGTTTACTCTTTAAAGAGATAAGAAAGGTATGAGTAAAGGGAAGTTATTCTAATGGGCAAAATTATTCAAATATAAATTGGAAATACTCAAGTGGTTCAGATTCAGAGTTGGAAAATGTAATACATGACTGCATTTTCTTTATATTTGCTCTTGGGATGTGGGCAACATTGGTAAAGCAAGTTTTATTGCCCATCCTTGTTCCCAAGGGCATTAAGAGTCAACCACGTAGTCAGACTGGCTACGGGTGGCAGGTTCCTCCTGGAAGGACATTATTGAACCCGTTGGGTTTTTATAACACTCCAGTAGTTTTCAAAATTATGAAGGGGAATGATGGTTAATTCAGACAAATTGCTCACAATGATGAAGGGTTAACTAACTAAGTGTCATAATTCAAAAATTAGGAGTAAGGATGGAATTCAGGTAGAAATACTCAGTCAAGAGGTAGCACATGGAATAAGTAAACAGGAAAGAACACTAAAGGAAATGGTATAAGTGAGTGTAAAAGACAACTAAATGCATCTCTGGAGAAAGAGGGAATAGACAGATATGGTGAGATGATAAGTGGCAGGCTTGAGGGGCCAAATTATCTTTTCCTGTTTCCTAACTATTTAAAAAATCTGAAAGCAGATTGATTTTTTTTTTAATATAACCCCTGTCCTGCTGAAATACTAACTTGACAGTTACAACAGATACCATATGTAGCTTTTCAGATGTTAATAACGCAAGTCCTTAGTTACACAATGTAGTTCCAATTATATGAGAGCCTCACTACAAGCAACATTTTGTCTGTTTAAATTTTTTGTGCCTCACATAATTCAAGTCATGGAGGTGGTGCAACCAAATCCACTGAGTCATATTCCAATTTACCGTTTGCACAACTCAAGCCACATTCCTCCTTAAAAAGACAGCACTAAACACAATGTTATGGTACATCAAATGGTGGTATTTTACTTCAATGAAATATACAAAACTAGTAGCCAGCAGATTGCTAATCAAATGTACCAAGACTGCTGGCATGCAGATTGCTCAACTAAATTCCCACTAACATATCTCCAAGTTCTCCTGAAGTCACACACCATCCTGACTTGGTCAAATATCACCGTTCTTTCGTTGTGGCTGGGTTAATATCCTAAAATTCCCTTCCAAACACCACTGTGGGAGCACCATCACCACATACCTTCTCAGGGCAACTTGGGAGAAGCAATAAACGTGGTATTGCCCACATCATGAGAACAATTTTATTTTATTTTTTTATATATATATAATATATATATATATTATAAAAAAGCTGTAGCCAGGACTGAAAATCATTGCAGCTGCACACAGGCTGCAACAGTGTGCAAATATTTGGATCCTCAAATAAAAATGTACAAGTCCAGTATCAACTTCCGCTTATGAGGTGACCCAAGTGCTGTGGAAATGAAAACACTCTCTCCTGGGGTAGAATTTTAATACTATTTAATACAGCGATGGTGTCTATTGATTCAAAATTCGCTCCCCATTCCTAAACCAAAAAATACAGACCTTGAGCCAGGGGAACTGTCACCTCTGGCTTGATCATATTCCTCCTTTCTTTATCCTTTTACTCACCAAACTATCATTGGCGAATATCTGCAAGTTATCCAAAGGACAGCTGACATGCGCTACCATCTTCCACCTGACACTCCCGACAGTCTCGTTGCTGTGAGCCTGAAAAGTGGGCAGAATGTCGGTGTTATAGTCAGGTACTAGCTAAGTGGCAGCATCAAACAACCATAGCCTACTTATACAAATTAGTGAACAACTTGGCTGGGATTGGCAGTGTCCCAAAACTAGTGTCAAATGAATATTGTTAAATTTCAGACAGTAATGACCTTAGTCTAGCAACTGTGACAAGTTTTAATCAAAATATTTCACTGAGGAGTCTTACATAGTGATTAATTTGATGCTATGGTCAATGTAATGGCTCCTATTAAAATTGCAGTCAGATTTGAACCAAAGCCAGAATTGTAGCATTTTGCAAACCATCATCTCACAAATGAGAAGATCATCAGATTCAAAAAGCAAAATATTCTATATAGGACTAGCAGTTTAATCCCCATGATGCTGCCAATGAGACAAAAAGAATGGCATTCACTTCCCTGGGTTGCCAATGAATTATCACTTCAAGCTGAAGAGCTTGATGTTGCATTCAAAAACATTTTGAAAGATTGACCTGGTGACTTCAATAATGCACTTAGATCAACCTTTAATATCCACAGCTTTGATTGGGAGTGGAGATTGTTCAGGGACCAATGAGTCACTATTTGTTTATGTAAACTATACCATAGAGGGTCCAATAAAAGGAAGGACAAAATTAAAGGGTGAGCCACTTTAACAGCTTTTGTGCATCCTCTTGCATGAGGTGCCCAATTAAATTGTGGTACAGCCCAGTTTTACTTTGGAGATCTGCAAATAAAACATGAAAATCTAAAATGACATCACACTGTTTCAGCATAATGCTTTGGTAGTACCAAGAATTACTAGGTTTTTGCACATGTTCCTACTGAATTACTGATCTTGACCACATCTCTGCAGTGTCACTTCTCCTCTACTAGATAAGGAGTGAAACACAAGGAACCATTTCAAATAAAAAATGCACAGGTCAAGTTGATGCCAGCATTTTTCTTTTTAATGTGCATGTTCACTTTCTTTTCCTCCTTTCATTCAATTTTAACTTTTAAAAAAAAACAGGTTGCCATTTTCTTCTTTAGTTTGAATTGTTACTTTTCCTTTCCTCTCATTTATGGAGTTGCAGTTATTTGGCAATTTTTTTTCTGTTAAGCTTCATTTTAATTTTCTTTTATCCCTGCAGTTTATAGGCAGGAAAGGAATAAATTGGAATTCTTCCCTCAAGCTTTGCTTCACATGGGGGTCAGAAGCTAATTTAAGGTCAAAGAAGAACATCTGTAGAAGGCAGGGACTGGTAATGGAGCTGTGAAAATAGGAACAACTGTCCTGGTCCAGCCACAGTCTGCTTTCTGCAGTTCCCGTTTTAGTTTTGATGAGGTTATCTGCTTCCCCTATTAAATGGGCAAAAGTGAAGGAGCTCTAAAAATAGAAAAAGGGAAAAAAATATAGACATTTTATAAAAATGTAAAAATCATTCTTGGTTTTAGAAGCAGAGGCGGGAGTACAGAATTGACTTAGCGCACACGTTTTTCTCTGGAAGCTTGAAAGATTTTTGTGTGGGAGCATAAAAGCAGAAACCTAACATCACCAACCTCTATGCTAAATGAATCTTTTGTGGACTCGCAGATGACTGTGATAGTTACAGGATGTCCATGGAAAGAGGCACCGTGAGGTAGGATAGTCCGAGGAACAGAATACAGATCCTGCATAAAAGATGGTCACAAATTTAACACAAAGTTCACCTTAACCCTAAAATAAAGATAGCTCAGAGGCACAGCACACTGGGATACCAACACATTGTGCCAGAGCAGAAGTATGGCAGGTTCTGCAGTTTTCCACAAGTTTCCAATCCCGAGCAGAGACCAGGTGCTTCCCCACTGGAAGCAAGGAGACTCATTCAAGTGGACGTCCAGAATTTCTCCACAGGGACAATAGGAGGTTAAGTTAAAGGTGAAAAATCACAAAGGACTTGGAGTTCCAAACCTGTACTTATAATATTTTTCCTTTTCTCCTGTGTTTGGTTTATGAAGTGGAAAATGCCAGTACAGATGCCTCAGCCCTACTAGCCTTCCTGCTCCTACACTTCAGTGTCTTCATAAACCAACTGATTTATTATTCTATATTAATTGCTTTTCTTTTTTTAAAAAAAAATGATTTAAACTACTACATATTTTTTTGTGGGGAACACTTTTCTCTTTATAGATGGTGCTCACGGTTGCAACCTATGTTCCCCTTTCTCCACTCCTCTCTCCACTCCTCTCTCCTTCTCCTAGTCTCTTCCGCTCTGCCTGGGCTTACCATACTGGTGTCACTGATTGGCATCCATCTCCTTTGAATTCCAGCCCTGTTCTGAAATCAACCCGTGGTCTTAGATTCTCTGCCATCTCTCAGCTTTCAAGCCTGCTCACTCTTCTCCCCCCGCCCCCCCCCCCCCTCCCTCCCTCCTGGCCTCTGACCTTGCTCAACTTCCCCCTCATCCCCACAGCTTTTGACCAAGCCAGACCTTCTTCCCTCAACCTCCAACATGCTCTAACTTCTCCCTAACTCCACCTCCATCCATACTCTACCTTCCTACTTACTTGGCCCAGTCTCTAACCCACTTCCACCTGCCCCTGCACCTCCCCCCGACAACCCTACCATCCTCCTCTAGACTCCAGTGCCGCAGTCCTTCATCCAGTCTGGTTCAATTATGCCTCGCCGTCTAATCCTACTTGAGTTGAAGATTCCACTTTGTCTTGAACCCCATATGCAATGGCACGGGATATCAATTAGTAAACAAAATCCACTGCACTGGGATTCATTCTGGTTTAAAACAAGATATTAGGCTTTAAGTATTAAACTAAAATAAATCAATGAGTGATAGAAAGGCGTCACTACTTATTCCCGGTGTAACCTTCCATTTGCTCACCTCTATTGTGATCACATATCTTTCTGCAAGCAACAGCAGCCGTTCAATTATGACAAGTTTACTGGACCTACAATTAAGAAAAGGGATAAACATTAAATAACTGATAACAGGGAAAGGAACCAGAGGAATTAGTCGTTCAAATATTGAGAGTAGTGCTACTTCTGTTCATCTTCCAAAAATCAGTGTCTTTTTACAATCCACTAACAGAGTGCAGCATGAAACATTTTAAATCTTTGAACCTCAAAACCATTTTAAGGAATCAGCACTACCAAAAGACACCAAAATACTTTACAATGTATCTTGACCCCCTCCTTACAAAAACCAAGGTACAAAGAGTTGGATTGAGCCCTTTGCTAAACCTAAACAATACCAGGTCCAAGAAATTAACATAATATTTGATATATCTCCTAACTGCTCTGGTCACTCTGTAGCAATTTTAAATTGATGGTTCCTCATCAGTGACTTCCCAACTGGAGGAAATATTTTCCTCTGGTCACTATCAAAACCCTCTATTAAATCTCTTCTTACCAGTCACTGCTCCGGTGGAAATAACCCTAGTATTTCAACTCTCTCCTGACTAGTTTCCCATCCCTGGCATCATCCTGGTCAATCTAGACTCTATCGCTTTTATGTCCTTTCTACAGTAATGTGTGGCCTAAACAATTATACATTTTGTGGGGTAAGGGAGAGAAAGAGGGGGAAAATGGGTGGTTTATTAACCAGATTTTGAGTTAGTAATTTGTGCCCCTGACAAACAGCGTACACACAAGATGATTATGGATTGCTACCTAACTGGCTCATCCACAAGCATTTTCAAGCCTGAAGAGTCTGTAGACCTAATTTTAACCTACCCCGCTGAGCAGAAATGGGTTTGATGCCCATTTTACACTCCTTCCGATTTTCCTCTCCATTGAAGAAGCCGGCATCCACCCTAAACCCGCCCCGTTCCCACAAGGCAGGTAAGGTTAAAACCAAGGCTTGTTTGTTTACATTTTCTGTATTCATGTGACCCATTGACAATTAACATCTGCATAAACAGGAGATTAAGGAGCACAAAAATAGCTGAGTATATGAGGAAGGTTAGCTTTACCTGGATGGTGATTGTACCGATGTAGCTACAGTAGGCATGGCTGTAGCAGTTAGCATTTTAGTCGCTCTTGTAACAGCATGTGTCAGAGTAGGGCCTCCAAGAGCTGAACTAGCAACCTACAATGGCGAGAAATGGAGCAAAATACATTATAAAACAAGATCTCATTAATTAAAAAAACCAGAGATTTAAATTCTCCACTTACTTCCAAACGTTTGTAGCAATCTGCTATAAATTTCTTATGAAGGGAAACAGAGTCCTGAAAGAGAAGTGAGTGACAACGGTCAGTCTTTGGATTTATGCACCACATTACGCAGACAGACATGACACATCTTTCACATGTGAAATGAATTTTTGCTGCTTTATCAAGAGTTTGAGTTTCAGAAAAAGACAACTGCTCCAGAATGGACCACTCCCAAGCTACAACCCAGTTTGATTACTTTCCTCATAATATTTCCTGTTATTTTTAAGCACATTTATGAGGAATATTAGGCAGTAGAAATAAAACAAATATTCCAACACATCACATTCAGCAATTTCACATTATACTGGCTAATTTTAAAAATCTGCATCGATGTTAAATTACCTACTGTTGGCATGGTTGTGTTCATTTTCTGATGCAGTTCAATGTCCACTTACAAATTAATAGGGCATCAAACTAGTGAGCAAAATCATTGGGACATGATTTTGGTGCCAGAAGATACCCATAATCGGAACATAATATTCCTCAGTCCCCAACACACATATAAGGTTCTGGGTTTACACTTCATTTCTTTTGAAGGAACCAAAACTATGGATAATGAATTGATGCAATGAACTCGCACATGAATGTGTTAAAGTTTGGGAACTGCAAGTCAGAGAGAGAAATCTAGGGGCAGTCAGATGAAAAGTTTGTTTGAGGATGAACTACCTTTACAGAATGTTAAAGACCATACCTAAACTTAGGCAATTTAGCAGCTTGATGGTCTCCAAACAAACATTTATTCTGTCATGCTATTTATACAGAACATGTTACTGACCCATTTCAGACATACTTGACTTTTGCAGTGTACCTTTTTTAATCGTGGATTCAGGCTGATGTAACTGTAATTAATGATCAGCTGGATTGCTTCATGGGCAATTTCTTCATCTGGTGACTCCATGGCAATTCTCCAGATGAAGTCCATTCCTGTTAGCTCCAGCTTTTCAACATGCTGGTCATTGGGAGCAAGAGTGTACAGCAATTAATCATCCTCACCTGAGCAGGAACTCCTTTTACTGTTCCTAATATTATCTTGCATTTCTTAAAACAGTTCAACAGTACTGATTAACAGAAATAGTGACCAACTTTTTTTGGGGGAGCACTGCACTATATACAGACCCTTCAACGAATGTTCTCATAAAATGCTTATAAAAGGCAACACAGTAATGAAGGCAATTCCAACCATGAAGGCAATCCACTTATCCACAGGACATGCTCATTTTAGTTGGGTGCCACTAGGCCACCAGAGCAGGACATGGGGCATTTTGTACAGGAAGCAATGAAAACAAAAATGAGGTAAATCATCTCATATTGCTCTTGCTGGTGGCCAATTCAAGAGCAACAATGACAGAGCGTGGCACACTTATCTGCCTTCTCAGCTGGGAAAGGTCTGCTGGGGTCAATTTTTGATTATCAGATAAATCAAATGTTCGCTACGCCCGCCCAGTGACATTGGTATGAGGCCCAATTAATTTTTGTGGCTGGGCCTCATTTTAATATTCAGGGTGAGCTGCCAACATTAATTACACTTCCTGTAGGCAGCTCGCCTAGTGGGAGGGCGGGAAATCGAGGGGGGCTGTCGCTATTTAAAGGCAGTCTGAAGATCAGTTGGAGGGCTGAGCCCCAGAGGTATGGGAGTGGCATTGGCACAAAGGAAGAGGCACATATTGCCCTCTCAGGATGAAAGGACACCCGTTCCCCTGCCATCCCATCAACCAATGCCTGCCATGGTGCCAGAAAGCCAGCTGGGTAAGACTGCCTTGGAAGCCACTGAGATGCTGCAGTCTGCAGCTGGGTCCTCTTAGGCCCACGCTCTTACAGGTCACTGATCACAAGCATCTCATGGACCCTTGAATGAGCCACAGCAGCCTTCCACCTCCCATGCTACAGCCACTGGGGAGCACTTTGTAGAAGCACTGGAGTTGGTAAGAGAGCAATTAGACAGGCATTAGGGGCTTTCACCAGGGTGATCAATATTGTGACTTGTTTGAGGAATTGGGAGTTATGTTCTTTGAAATATTTGTGTGCAGAGTGTGTTCCAGAAGCAGCTGATGACTTTGTAATGTTAGTTGACATTAATACCAATGTTGGTCTTTGAATAGCAGTTTATTGGAGAGTAGAATGACTGGGAGAGATATTGGACATGACTGTTAATGTAGAGAAGCTGGGATTATTCAGCTGAAGCACTGTTCAATAAGCTGCTGCCAATAAGCTCTGTCTGTAGGCATTAGCTGAAGCCCTTCCACTTCCTCACCATCCTCTATGTCATCAGTGGTAAAAGTGTTTGCTCTGGCAAACACAGCATCTGCCAGTTGCTTAAAGCAAGCAAGAGCTGTATACTGACAGATTTTGCTGATACTCAGTGGCAGCTTGGAAGGAGCTGGGGGCAAAGAGGTTGAGGGCTGCAGTGAACTTGAATGTAACAGTGCTGTTCCAGCTGTGGCAGTTGGTTGCAGGAGTGACTTAACTCTGACAGCCTCCCTAGAAAAGCACAGCCTCCTTATGCATTGCTTCTCAGAAAAGTGCAAGTATATTATCCTGAGCCTATAAACTCTTGGGAGGGTAAGGGTTCCTGTGAGCACGTCGTCATCTATTTACTCTCCCTGCTGCAGCACTGTGCGCTCAGCTTTGCACAGTGGAATTGCCACAGGGCCCCACATGCAGAAAAAAGTGTGTTGCCTGAAGCCCCTTAAGAGTTGAGAATATTGTACAGGCACCACAAGCACTCTGAAATGGCGTAAGTAGCCAAAAATCACTAATATAAACAAAACGTCTCAAAACTTTTCAGCATTTTACCCAAGAACAATTGAGGATCCCTTTAAATATTGCTGAAAATGGCATCCTCTTGACTTGTACCATGGGATGGCAACCAAAAAGGTGTCTGGGTCCTAAAACTGGTGTAGGACCCATACTTGTCTATATTTATTAGGCTCCTACCTGTTTCGGGTGAGAGCTCTAGCTGCCTAAATCGAGGCCCTCTTGAAAAATCACATCGGGTGGGCCTCGGATGTGAAATTGGCATGGTTTTCAAATATATTTTGATGCGCTACCAACCCCATTTATGCCAAAAAACGGTGCAGTAGGCAGGCGAAAATTGCCCCCATTGTTTGGATGGGCATGGGGTCAAAAGGCCTTAAGAAATCAACATACAACAAAGAACACAATATAAAATTTCAAATTCTGTTCAATTCACTCCAACACCTCATCCTCTTTTGGCCAGAATTCATAAAATAGGGGGCAATTTTAAATTTTTAAGAAACATTTTCAGCATAAGCACCAACTGAAGGAAAACAGAACAGATATCTTACCAGCTGAGCCCCTTGTTTTTTCAATCGATGATCAGAAAGGTTTACAATCTCAAAGAAAGTTTTGAAGAGATTAAACCCTACAAAAGAGAAGCAGAATAGATTTGTAGAACAGCTGGTTACGTAGCCAGAACGTGCTTATCTTAGTTGGGTGCCACAAGGGGGCCAGAGGAGCACATTGGCACTCTCCACAGGAAGCAATGAAAACAAAAAAAACTGAGGTAAGTTATTAAAGACCTCAATGATTCAAAATCAAGCTGTACACTGTGCATGTAATCCTCATTATTACAAATCTATGAAAATAGATCATAGCATGGAGTTTATTTAAAAAGAACATTAGCACTTGTGCTAATAATGGAACTTCTGCCTGGATCCCAGTTGTCCCGGCTGAGAGGACTGGCTGGAGACCTGGTCTCAGCTCTTCTTCAATGCCACTCTACAACAAGCTTTGCGCAAGTGTATTCAAGTATCTCTGATTTTCCCCTCAGATATTGCCTGGCCTCCATCCTGCACTTTTCAACAGCAACACAGTTGCAATCAGCATCACATGGGAAAATATTTTGTTGTTTGTAAGAGCAATGCTCCACTTTACCCAATGCATTATAAAACTACGATGAAAGTGCATTACCAGGCTGCAGTATTAAACTGAAGGAGTCAAACTGGTGTAATTTAAAGCTGTAACAGTGACTCACTCAAATTTTATGTGGAACTTTTGCAGTTATTTGTGCTGTAAGTGGTAATGTTTGGTTACCACTTCAGAAATTGACTCCGCTATTTTCTACTTATCTGAAAGACCTCTGCAATGAATTGAGAGAGAAAAGGGATATTTTACAACATTGTGACAACAAGTGTTTAATCTGAGTCCTGGGACAAAGAAAGGATTCTACTAGAAAGTAATATGCTGCAGGTTACTCAATTTTCCATAGTATTCGTATGTATTAATACACTGTATCAGAGTATTAGCTCAAGGGTTTATACCTGCAATTAGCCACTTCAGACACTTCCCACAAGCAGGGAAAAAGAATATTCTCACCATTCCCACACCCCTTAATGGTCTGACATAGGTTAAGAAACTGAATCAGGTCATCTGCTGATTCAGTAGGAGAATGGTACACAAGAGTGAATAATTTTTTATATATTTGCCTTAAGTATTTAAGTAATTTAAGACAACAACCTGTTTCTCCATGTCTGGCTCAACTTTTTGAAGCAACAGCAGTCTTCAAGAAGCTCAGCAAGATATGGAGTTCTGAAGACCAAAGGTGGAGACAAAGATTTGAATCTTTAAGTACTAGAAATATCTGAAAGAAATTGAAATATTCTGAAAGTTCAAAGCAAGTGTACAAGAATAATTTTGAAGATTCAATGGCAACAGGAGAGGAGACTTCAACAATGACAATTCTATAGTCATGTACTGAGAATGAATGATACAGGTTTACTAAAACCAGATTTAGTATCCAGGGAAGAAGGGATCTTGGTGTAGAGATGCACCGTGCAAAACTATTTTGAGATGTGTAAATAATCAATCTTAATGCAAATGATTTACTAAGGACAGCCTAGGATAGAAATGGATGTTGTTACTTCATTACCCCACTATGCTCTGAGGTCCAGGAAGAATTAAATCAAATAAGGCAAGAAACTACTAAAATGACACGGTCAGAACAACTTTTCATTTTGTAAACTTTCATTTCCATACAAAGGAAATCTCGGCACACTTTTAAAAAAAAAGTTCTATCTGTCCCATTTCACTCATCCACATCTCCTCATTCCAGCCCATTACTAAGATGATAGTCAAGCAAACCACTCCTAGCTTTCAGTCAATAAAATTAGGCACTTCTGCAAGAGTGAAGTGACTTGCCCTCCGAAGAAGCACGACATTATCTCTCAGCTACAAGGTTATTCGGACACAAGGACATGGACAGTAGTCTGATGTGCAAAACTGCAAATTTTCAACTAATTATAACGTGTTGGCCTCCAAAACAAAGTACTGCACTGGCTGTGAAGTGATCTGCTACGTCCACAGGATTTAAACTGCGCTAAATAAAAGTTAATTTGTTCTTTATATATAAATTGTCAACCACATACCATTCATGGTGATCTCGTAGGGTTCCAGTTTGAGGATTTTCTCCTTAAAAAGCTGTTGTTGAACATCACTCTCCAAGTCTCCATGTCCTTTGGTAAACCATTCAAAGCACAACTGCGGAAAATTATGGTCATCAGAAAATAAATTGTTAAACTTCTGAGTCATTTTTCTGGAGCTTCCTTTGAAAAATACTAAAGTTTACATGCAATTATACATTTTCCAGAGTGAACTAATCCACTGATAGCTTTAAAAACAAAATCAATCTTTTTAAATCCCATTTATTGACCATTTACTTCAACCATCCCTGAATTGCTAGAGTGAGATCAACGATGTCAGATCCACTTCTGGCAAGGATTGTGTGTAAAAGGGGGTTCTAAAGTTAACTGTCAGGTTAGCTCATTAAAGAACCAATATCTAGAGATGTGATAACAGTAGATAACAGTACATCAAATCATGCAGAATGATAAATAATTTTTTTTAAAATTGTACCTCTCGATCCAATTCACAAATATCTGCTCCAGACACCAGGCACTCCCAAATCTCTTTTGCGCGATTCCAGCCTATGTAAAGGCTGGCTTCTTGAAGGAAAAATGCAAGGAACCTCAGGTGTGCTTCCAGGTACTGCGTCAAGATAACAAAATACTGTTAGAACTGAAGCAGCAGCAGAAAAAGAATCACTATTAAATCTGATGTACAAGTGTCGCCTCCATACATGGCTTTATGTGCTGCAGAAGGAAATAACTTATACAATTATTGTAAATTTGGTAAAATGGTATTATAAAATAGGAGAGTGACATTCATATATTGGGGAGAAGAAATACTCTATGGCGAATATGGCTAACTGGGACTAAAATGGAACAAAAAGCAAATACATTCTTAAAAAAATTATACTCTAGATTTTAAGAAAGTAAGAAAACCCAGAGCATTCTGGATATGATTGCAGAGATCTTCCACCAGTAGTATCAGCGCGGCAGTTGGTAGTACTCTCTCCTCCGAGTCAGAAGGTCATGGGGACAAGTCCTTCTGCAGAAACTTGAGCACAAAATCTAGGTGGTCCTAAGGGAGTGCTGCACTGTCGGAGGTGCCATCTTTCGGAAGAGACTTTAAACCATCTACCCACTCAGGAGGATCCCACGGCACTATTCCAAGAAGAGCAGGGGAGTTCTCCCCAGTGTCCTGGCCAATATTGAAACCTCAACCAACCAAAAAAAAATTATCTGGTCATTATCACATTGATGTTTGTGGGACCTTGCTGTGCGCAAATTGGCTGCTGTGTTTCCTACATTACAACAGTGACTACACCTCAAAAGTACTTCATTGGCTGTAAAGCACTTAGGGACATTCTGAAAGGTGCTATATAAATGCAAGCCTTCCTTTTTTCCCTTTTTAGTTGTCTTCAACTCTGTTTTAAAGTTGAAACCAGAAATAATAAATTGAAGCATGATTATTTCAGTCCACAACCTGTAATTTAATGTCAGGTGTAGATTAAGACACAAGGATTGGGTTATCAATCTGTTAAGACAGTGTTTACATCTCTCGGACCAGAGTATAAATCCAAACTGAAGGAAATTTCAACTTCAGTACAATGAGAACGAGGAATTGCTAAGAAAAATGAAAATTCCAGCATAGAAACATTGGACCAGTTCTGCAGTAGCTAAAATTGTGGCAGCAATTTTGCTGTCATTTTAACAGGTCCAAAGGTACAGCCTAAACAACAATATCTTCAATAAAGGCTCTAAAATGACGGCAATCTTGCGCAGGACAGTGGTCAAGATTTCAGGCATCCCAAACTCATCCTGTATTTACGCAGAATGATTTTTGGCTCAAACAAATTCCTAACATCAAACCTTCATGTTGTTGAGGCATAAAAACGATCATATTTCTGCCCATTCATTCATTTGGTACATAAACCAGTTAACCCATCCCATTTAAAAAAAAACGTTATGGTCACATTACAAATAGAACAATATACATGTTGTAAATTGTCTCAAACACTTACGTCTTGATGCGTGTATCTTCCATCTACTATCGTTGATCCTGTCAGCCCTCCTGTACCAGCTGCAGAAACTGCTAGTCGATGGCATGCCACAAGGCTCCCCGTAACCAGCTTCACTATTTCAAAGTTCTTCTTCAAATCCTGGACAATGCTCTAGAAGAACAGAAACAGAAGAAAAAGTCAATTTTCAAGTTTGGTTTAAAAGTCAGCTCCACCTTAATGAATGATTTACATTAAATATATACATGGAAGAATTGGGTACCGTAGTCCTTTCACCTTGAGGAACTAAGATAAAATCCAACTAAACTGATGAAAACTGAAGCAGGCTTCCTCTCTTCCTGACAGCTATGTAGGCCTTAAGTGAAATTAGTATGGCCAATATCAATTTGAGGCCCTAGTAGATTAAATCGTCAGCAGAAAAAGTCACTCAGGGAAGCTACAATGAGGGAGGGGGAGGCTGGGGAGGGGATATAATCCAAGTATTTAAAATATGAAAGATATGGATTAGGTTAAAATATCAATTTTATAACAAACTGTCGTGGCTCAAAATGAAGATCAAGATTAGAAGAAATTCATAACTCCCATGCCAAATCACCTGCACAAAATCTGTTGAATAGACCCAAAATTGCATCAAACACAGTTAAAGCTATGTTCACTGACTGTTAAAATTAAAGCTGGAGTATTTGTTTATGTAGATACAGGTGTTCAAATATGGTTTAATATGTTAAAAGTGATGGATCCAGTCCTGCTGGGATTATGATAGTGCTCGCTGTGGAAAGTAACCTTCAGGGTGGATAACGTGGATTACAATGCCCAGTTGATATCCTGACATTTTAACTTGATTATATTCGGGGGACAGAGAAAAATTTCACACAGTTCCTACTTTTGCAATAATGAAGGTGAAAACAATGTGTTGGTCGTATCTATCTGGTCAAGCAGTATAGCACTTGATAGATTTAAAAATACAGGAGCTGCTTAATATTTGTAACCGTAAAAATTGCTAGATATTGAAACAGCACACAGACATGATCGTCAAAAAACCACAAACACATAGCACCAAGTCCAATGTTACCTGAACCCTAGGTTGTTTAGGGTTTTCTGCAGGTATCAGATCCATCACCAAAACAAGCTACTGAGAAAACAGGCAAGTATAGTTGCTGATACGATACCCAATTAGAAGGGGAATGGAATCGAAGGATGCAGCTCAAAATTTACAGAACAAATGAGAATGGGCTGAATAATGGTGCATGAAATTTAATGCAGACAAATGTAAAGTACTGCACATCGGAAGGAAAAATGGGTAACGTACATGCTCCATGAAAGATGTTGAAATAGCTACGGATGAAGTTGAAAGAGGCCAAGGATTCTTAGTAGACTAGAAACTGAACACGTACAACAAATAAGGGAGCTACAATAAACAAAGCTAATAGGATGTTGAACTATGTAGCTAAAACAGTAGACTATGTCAAAGAAAATTTAGCACCAATATCAGGAACCCTTTCTTTTACCCAGAATGATCAAAACTTGTAATGGAGGTACATTCAGATGCAACAATGGGGGGGGGGGGTTGGCAGGGGTAGGGGTAGGGGTCTGTTGGATGGATGAATTAAGATAGGCCTTCATCATTTCTTTGATCTTGCAAGTTTGTACTCTCCCACCACAGGGACAGTCCCCACTTACTCAAGTCTATAGATATTAGGCATTGGTTGGCACAGATTAGGGACTATCAAGTCTGCAGATACACCAGTGAAGTCAAGTATCTAAAGCCTCAGTTTACCAGCACAAAGCACTGGTTGTTCAGCCAGAAGCACCCTACTCATTAGGGTATGGGCTTGGAGAGCTATCAAGAGCCAAGTGTGAAGAACCCTAGCCCCCAGTAACAGATCTACCCCTTCTGGTTCTATCAGTGAGCCAGGCTAGCTGGTCAATCATCAGCAATTGCCAATACAACAGTGACTACAGTTCAAAAGTAATTCTTTGGCTGTGAAGGACTCTGGCACGTACTGACTATATAAATCCATATTCTTTCTTTACTTTTTAACAGTGCCCTGCAGATTACCAAGTCTACCACAGAAGGTTGACAATTCCAACCTTTCATTGTCACAAATGGCATCATGGAGCGACCTCGACCCAAAGAGATTCCACTCTTGAAAGGTGCTAGATAAATCCAAGTTCCTTCTTTAATTCATTAACCTACATTAGAACATTATTGTCAATAAAGAAAGACCAAAGTATCCTTTGCCCCTTCTCAGAGGGGTCCTGGAGGACTGCAGCTAGGCAGACGTAGGCAACCATCAGGACCCCAGGTACTGATATGAAAATAATTGAGCTGGATGTCACTTGTATCTTCCAATCAATACCTTTTGAGGTCCCCTAGTAAGCTGTGCAAAGCTGCAATTGGGGATACCCACTGGTCAACCCATTATTCGAGATGGTGAATTAGATATATTGGTTTCCTAGGTGAGTCCACCAACAGCACAATATCTGTAAAAAGGAGCAGGCAATTCTTGCAAAAATGCCTGGAACAAACACACTGAAGCATCACAATCTCATCCAACACTTCGTTACTGGGACTGTGCAAGGAGCATGGACAAATTCTTAACACACACAATGGGAGAACAATGGTTTATTACAAAACAAAAACTTGTTTACAGTAAACACTGAAATTTACCAGCAACAAGTTACACTGACATCAGTGGGATAATTTCATAAATAAAAGTGATGATGATTTTCCTGCAAGTATTCTTGGTTTATATTTTCTGGATTAATTTTAAGAATTTAGATGGAAATTCTTAAGGTATCAGCCCAATATCAGCAGACAGTTAAAGGAAGAAATTGTGAAGCTCTATTGCTGGTGCGGAGTCTCACTAGACACCAGTGCGAAATGGAAATCATGGAATCATAGAAAGCACAGCACAGAAGGAGGCCACTCGGCCCATCAAGTCCGTACCGGCTCTATGCAAGAGCAATCCAGCTAGTCTCACTCCCCCGCCCTAACCCCCTAGCCCTGCAAATTTTTTCCGTTGAGTACTTATCCCGTTCCCTTTTGAAGGCCACCCTACATCATCTCACCATATGGGGCTACATCGTGGCTCCAATTCTGCTCCCTTACTCTTTTTAAAAATTTGTTCATGGGATGTGGGCGTCGCTGGCAAGGCCAGCATTTATTGCCCATCCACAATTGCCCTCGAGAAGGCGGTGGTGAGCCGCCTTCTTGAACCGCTGCAGTCCGTGTGGTGAAGGTTCTCCCACAGTGTTGTTAGGAAGGGAGTTCCAGGATTTTGACACAGCGACAATGAAGGATCGTTGATATTTTTCCAAGTTGGGATGGTGTGTGACTTGGAGGGGAACGTGCAGGTGGTGTTGTTCCCATGTGCCTGCTGCCCTTGTCCTTCTAGGTGGTAGAGGTCATGGGTTTGGGAGGTGCTGTCAAAGAAGCGAGTTGCTGCAGTGCATCCTGTGGATGGTACACACTGCAGCCACGGTACGCCAGTGGTTAAAGGAGTGAATGTTTACCGTGGTGGATGGGGTGCCAATCAAGCGGGCTGCTTTGTCCTGGATGGTGTCGAGCTTCTTGAGTGTTGTTGGAGCTGCACTCATCCAGGCAAGTGGAGAGTATTCCATCACACTCCTGACTTGTGCCTTGAAGATGGTGGAAAGGCTTTGGGGAGTCAGGAGGTGAGTCACTCGCCGCAGAATACACAGCCTCTGACCTGCTCTTGTAGCCACAGTATTTATGTGGCTGGTCCAGTTAAGTTTCTGGTCAATGGTGACCCCCAGGATGTTGATGGTGGGGGATTCGGCGATGGTAATGCCGTTGAATGTCAAGGCGAGGTGGTTAGACTCTCTTGTTGGAGATGGGCATTGCCTGGCACTTGTCTGGCACGAATGTTACTTGCCACTTATCAGCCCAAGTCTGGATGTTGTCCAGGTCTTGCTGCATGCGGGCTCGGACTGCTTCATTATCTGAGGGGTTGCAGCTAGCAAGGCTCCACACTGGCAGAAAGTTGCTATTTCTGCCCGCTCATGTTAACCCCAAATTTGACACTGGTTCCACTTCCTTCAATTCTGAAGAAACCACAAGAATGGTGATTTACTGAAGTGGGTTGGTGCACCAATGCGATGAATCCGCAGTACACGGCCATGTCTGGGATTCTCTACTTCCTGAGTGTCTGACCACAGCTGGCTCAACTTCTTTTAGGGGAGGGGCAGTGAAGATGTTAAGCTTCGCCCAAGGAGAAAGCAAATCGCTGCATCTGTTATCACAGATCTCCAGTTTATGATTCCAATATTTTAGAAGGCTGGGAAGAACTAATCCACCTCAGCTGAGGAATGAATTGCTAAAATAGCACAGAAATTAAATTTTACTCCAACTCAGCATTACATAGAATGTACAGCACAGGAACAGGCCATTTGGCTCAACATGCCGGTGTTTATGCCCCACACGAGCCTCCTCCCACCCTTCTTCATCTAAACCCATCAACATATCCTTCTATTCCTTTCTCCCTCGTGTTTATCTAGTTGCCCCTTAAATGCATCTATGCTAGTCGCCTCAACTACTCCTTGTGGTAGCAAGTTGCACATTCTAACCACTCTCTGGGTAAAGAAGTTTTTCCTGAATTCCCTATTGGATTTATGAGTGACAATTTTATATCCGTGGCCCCTAGATCTGGTCTCCTCTGCAAGTGGAATCATCTCGACATCGACCCTATCAAACCCTTTTATAATCTTAAAGGCCTCTATCAGATCACCCCTCAGTCCTCTCTTTTCGAGGAAGAGTCCCAGCCTGATCAATCTTTCCTGATATGTATAACCTCTCAGTTCTGGTACCATCCTAGTGAATCTTTTTTGCACCTTCAGTGTCTCTATATCCTTTTTATAATATGGAGACCAAAACTATTCACAGTACTCCAAGTGTGGTCATAGAAACATAGAAAATAGGAGTAGGCCATTTGGACCTTTGAGCCTGCTCTGCCATTCAATATGATCATGGCTGATCCTCTATCTCAATACCATATTCCCGCTCTCTCCCCATACCCCTTAATGCCTTTTGTGTCTAGAAATCTATCTAACTGCTTCTTAAATTTCTCCTCATCTCAGTCCTAAATGTCCTACCCCGTATCCTGAGACTGTGACCCCTTGTTCTGGACCCCCCCAGCCAGGGGAAACATCTTCCCTGCATCCAGTCTGTCTAGCCCTGTCAGAATTTTATATGTTTCAATGAGATCCCCTCTCATTCTTCTAATACAGGCCGAGTCGACCCAATCTCACATCTTTCGCCATCCCGGGAATCAGTCTGGTGATCCTTTGCTGCACTCCCTCTATGGCAAGTATATCTTCTCTTAGGTAAGGAGACCAAAACTGCACATAATACTCCAGGTGTGGTCTCACCATGGCCCTGTATAACTGTAGTAAGACATCCTTGCGAACCAAGGTTCTACACAAGTTTAAAATAACTTCCCTGCATTTCAATTCTATCCCTCTAGAAATGAACCCCACATCTTTGTTTGCTTTTTTAAAATGGCCTTATTAATTCCTGTGTCGCTATTTTTAGTGATTTGTGTATCTGTACCACCCGATCCCTCTGCTCCTTTTATTTTCCAAGCAGTACGTGGCCTCCTTATTCTTCCTACCAAAATGTACCACCTCAAACTTACTTATATTGAAATTCATTTGCCAATTACACGCCCATTCTGCAAGTTTATTAATGTCTTCCTATATTTGTCACAGTCCTCCTCAGTATTAACTATACCCTCCAATTTAGTGTTGTCTGCAAATTTTGAAATTGTACTTCCAATTCCCGAGTCCATATTGTTTATATAAATGGTGACAATGGTCCCAGCACCAATCCTTGTGGAACACCACTTCCCACCTTTTGCCAGTCTCAGTAACCACCTTTATCTCTACTCTGCTTTCTGTTTTGTAGCCAGCTTGCTATCCATTCTGCTACTTGCCTCCTGACACCACATGCTCTGACCTTAGTCATGAGATTGGTGAGTGCTGAAGTTAACACCTGGCATTCATGTCAATGCATGGTACTTCGAAAATCAGCATGGGAACCAGGTAATGGAAGTTAGATTATTAAAATATCCGAAGAAAGTTGCATTGTGATTAAATCTTACCCGTTAATACAGTACATAAGGGAAAGCTCTGAAACCTGAATGTTCCTTTAAATTGATAATAAAAATACATTTCTTAAGGCAAAGGGACCATAACAGCTTTAAAGTGCAGCAACCATTATGAGTACAACTACAATTTTATTATACTACTTCAGCCAATTGCAGCACTGAGATGGATGTTACTGAGAATTAGTTGCTTGGTTAGTAACTTGTCTACCAGGCTTTATTGTTGTGGTACAACATTTTTCCTTCCAGGATTAAGGATCTTGACCCCCTGGGTTCCTCCACCTTATTCAGAGAACATTATGGATTTTAATTGACCCATATCCACTCTTTTTACCTTATCTTGTTTCTGACAGCTCTGTTTGATAAAGGACCTGGTAATCTCATGAAGCTGACGCAAAGCTGGAACCACCCATACTGGCTGCTGGTTGTTTTGCTGGGAGGACTAAGGAGAAAATCACAATTTAAAACATCATAGAAAAGACCAGAAGCATTTAATGTAATCTGAATCATACTAAATATAAAAAGTGTATTTCCAGTGATCCACTACAAATTAAATTTTAGTTATCATCCAGTGATTGTGTCAACATGCATCAATGGAAAATAGCAGCTTGAATGACGACACCATGACACACATTAAAAATAAAATTACACACTTTGCACACAGAAGACATCGTTTTTATAATTAAAACAGCATTACACATATTTGCATTCTGAAAACAATAACAGTGAGGATGTAGCAAATCTCATCATGGGGTTCAGATGGCTTCTAAAACTAAGTCTTCTCAGTTCGTGAAGGCATTTGAACTCCTCACTAGGATCTTGCACAAATGTAAGGAATCTTACAACACCAGGTTATAGTCCAACAGTTTTATTTGAAAATCACAAGCTTTCGGAGGCTTTCGCCTTCGTCAGGTGAGTGTCGAGATTCATTGAAAATTACCGCATATATAGTCATAGAACAATGCCTGGTGATTACAGATAATCTTTCCAACTGCCCGTTATCAAGGCCATCAAATGAATTGAATAGTGTTCAGACAGAGAAACCTTAGATACCCCAGACAACTGAATATACAAATGGCCAGAACCAAAGACAAAGACAGAGAGGGAGAGAGAGAGAGAAACATCCGAAAAGAAGAGAAAGAGAGATAATGACCAGTTGTATTAAAAACAGATCACGTTTTTTTTCCCCTGGTGGGGTTACGTGTAGCGCGACACGAACCCAAGATCCCGGTTGAGGCCGTCCTCATGGGTGCGGAACTTGGCTATCAATTTCTGCTCGACGATTTTGCGTTGTCTTGTGTCTCGAAGGCCGCCTTGGAGAACGCTTACCCGAAGATCGGAGGCTGAATATCCTTGACTGCTGAAGTGTTCCCCGATTGGGAGGGAACCCTCCTGTCTGGCGATTGTTGTGCGGTGTCCGTTCATCCGTTGTCGCAGTGTCTGCATGGTCTCGCCAATGTACCATGCTCTGGGGCATCCTTTCCTGCAACGTATGAGGTAGACAACGTTGGCCAAGTCACAGGAGTATGAACCATGTACCTGGTGGGTGGTGTCCTCTCGTGTGATGGTGGTATCTGTGTCGACGATCTGGCATGTCTTGCAGAGGTTGCCGTGGCAGGGTTGTGTGGTGTCGTGGACGCTGTTCTCCTGAAAGCTGGGTAATTTACTGCGAACGATGGTCTGTTTGAGGTTGAGTGGCTGTTTGAAGGCGAGTAGTGGAGGCGTGGGGATGGCCTTAGCGAGGTGTTCGTCGTCATCGATGACATGTCGAAGGCTGCGGAGAACATGGCGCAGTTTCTCCGCTCCGGGGAAGTACTGGACGACGAAGGGTACTCTGTTGGTTGCATCCCGTGTTTGTCTTCTGAGGAGGTCTGTGCGATTTTTTCACTGTGGCCCGTCGGAACGGTCGATCGACGAGTCGAGCGTCATATCCCGTTCTTACGAGGGCGTCTTTCAGTGTCTGTAGGTGTCCATCGCGTTCCTCCTCGTCTGAGCAGATCCTGTGTACTCGCAG
This sequence comes from Heptranchias perlo, assembly GCF_035084215.1. Taxonomy (NCBI): domain Eukaryota; kingdom Metazoa; phylum Chordata; class Chondrichthyes; order Hexanchiformes; family Hexanchidae; genus Heptranchias; species Heptranchias perlo. The sequence goes on from NC_090333.1 coordinate 27,400,788, forward strand.
GGCCTGTCCACAGGGGATGGCCTCTTTGACGTGGTTAGGGTGGAAGCTGGAAAAGTGGAGCATCGTGAGGTTGTCCGTGGGCTTGCGGTAGTGAGGTGCTGAGGTGCCCGTCTTTGATGGAGATTCGTGTGTCCAAGAAAGAAACCGATTCTGAGGAGTAGTCCATGGTGAGTTTGATGATGGGATGGAACTTGTTGATGTTATCGTGTAGTCTCTTCAGTGATTCTTCGCCGTGGGTCCATAGGAAGAAAATATCATCGATGTATCTGGTGTATAGCGTTGGTTGGAGGTCCTGTGCAGTGAAGAAGTCCTGCTCGAACTTGTGCATGAAAATGTTGGCGTATTGGGTTGCGAATTTGGTCCCCATGGCTGTTCCGTGTGTTTGGGTAAAGAACTGGTTGTCGAAGGTGAAGACATTGTGATCCAGGATGAAGCGGATGAGTTGTAGGATGGCGTCTGGAGATTGGCTGTTGTTGGTGTTGAGTACTGATGCTGTTGCAGCGATGCCGTCATCGTGGGGGATACTGGTGGAGTGCCGCGACGTTCACCGTGGTTAGAAGTGTTCCTAGTTCAACTGGTCTGTGGGTGCTGAGTTTTTGTAGGAAGTCTGTAGTGTCGCGACAGAAGCTGGGGGTTCCCTGTACGATGGGTTTCAGGATGCCCTCAACGTATCCAGAGAGGTTCTCACACAGGGTTCCGTTGCTTGATACGATAGGACGTCCGGGTGTGTTGGCTTTGTGTATCTTTGGGAGGCAGTAGAAGTCTCCCACACGGGGAGTACGTGGGATGAGAGCGCATAGGATGCTTTGAAGGTCTGGGTCGAAGGTCTTGATCAGTTTGTTGAGCTGGTGGGTGTGTTCTTTGGTCGGATCTGCGGGTAACCGCCTGTAGTGTTCCTGTCGTTGTCCTCCTCAGAAGACAAACACGGGACGCAACCAACAGAGTACCCTTCGTCGTCCAGTACTTCCCCGGAGCGGAGAAACTGCGCCATGTTCTCCGCAGCCTTCAACATGTCATCGATGACGACGAACACCTCGCTAAGGCCATCCCCACGCCTCCACTACTCGCCTTCAAACAGCCACCCAACCTCAAACAGACCATCGTTCGCAGCAAATTACCCAGCTTTCAGGAGAACTGCGTTCACGACACCACACAACCCTGCCACGGCAACCTCTGCAAGACATGCCAGATCATCGACACAGATACCACCATCACACGAGAGGACACCACCCACCAGGTACATGGTTCATACTCCTGTGACTCGGCCAACGTTGCCTACCTCATACGTTGCAGGAAAGGATGCCCCGGAGCATGGTACATTGGCGAGACCATGCAGACACTGCGACAACGGATGAACGGACACCGCACAACAATCGCCAGACAGGAGGGTTCCCTCCCAGTCGGGGAACACTTCAGCAGTCAAGGACATTCTGCCACCGATCTTTGGGTAAGCGTTCTCCAAGGCGGCCTTCGAGACACAAGACAACGCAAAATCGTCGAGCAGAAATTGATAGCCAAGTTCCTCACCCATGAGGACGGCCTCAACCGGGATCTTGGGTTCATGTCGCGCTACACGTAACCCCACCAGGGGAAAAAAAAGTTATCCGTTTTTAATACAACTGGTCATTCTCTCTCTTTCTCTTCCTTTCGGATGTTTCTCTCTCTCTCCCTATCTGTCTTTGGTTCTGGCCGTTTGTATATTCAGTTATCTGGGGTATCTAAGGTTTCTCTGTCTGAACACTATTCAATTCATTTGATGGCCTTGATAACGGGCAGTTGGAAAGATTATCTGTAATCACCAGGCATTGTTCTATGACTATATATGCGGTAATTTTCAATGAATCTCGACACTCACCTGACGAAGGAGAAAGCCTCCGAAAGCTTGTGATTTTCAAATAAAACTGTTGGACTATAACCTGGTGTTGTAAGATTCCTTACATTTGTACACCCCAGTCCATCACCAGCATCTCCACATCATTGGATCTTGTAGTAATGGATGGTCAAGAATGATTACAAGTTCAAAATGTGAAACATGAAAAAGCACATTCTCACTTTAAAAAAAAAACAACTTTACATACATAGAATTACATAGAATTTTACAGCCCAGAAACAGGCCATTCGGCCTGACTGGTCTATGCCAGTGTTTATGCTCCACACGCATATCCGCCCACCCTACATCATCTCACCCTATCAACATATCCTTCTAATGCTTTCTCCCTCATGTATTTATCTAGCTTCCCCTTACATCCATCTATGCTATTCACCTCAAACACTCCATGTCGTAGCAAGTTCCACATTCTTACCATTTTCTGGGTAAAAAAGTTTCTCCTGAATTCCTTATTGGATTTATTAGTGACTATCTTACATTTATGGCCCCTAGTTTTGGACTCGCCTACAAGTGGAAACATCGTCTCTATGTCTACCTTATCGAAATGTAATACGAGTGTAGAGTACTGATTGAGTATTTTAGAGCTTTGAGTTATAAAGCAGGACATCGCAAGAGACAGCTTAATGCCAGCAGAATCATGAATCCAACAGTACTTCAACTCCTTCAACCACTAAATCATGTCATGAGCTCAACCTTTTAAACGCAAAACAGAGTGTTACAGTACAGAAACAGGCCATCAAGCCTCTGCCAGTGTTTTTCTCCATATAAGGCACACAGTTTAAACTCACTCCCTTGCACATTCCCCAAACTCTTTAATATTCCTCTTTTCCAAGCAACTATTTCCCTTTTAAAATAAATTATGGGCTTTGCTTAAATTGTTTGTGGTAGAATATTACACATTCAAATATCCCTTTCATTTTTATTCTTAAATTAGTCTATCCCCTAATTGAGTTGCACATGGCAAGTCAAGTCCAAATGTAATCTTCAAGTGAGGATGTGTTAATGATGGGGTAACACAACCTCACTTGAAGATTACACTTGGACTTGACCCCTTACTGTCATTGTAATAAATTTCAGTTACTGAAGAAAATGGTATTTTGGAAAGTATTTTGAGAGAAATGTGGCTAGGTTGTGCAGAGTGACAAGTATCTACACAAAGTTACTCTGCATCTCTATTGCTTTCTAAAAATCTTACCAATAAAAGTATACCGACTTCCCTGTTCTTATATCCAAATGGATTACTTGAGAATTTTCTACAACTGCCCATCCTATGTCCTTTTGCACTTTCATAATCCTCATCACAATTTCCCACACCAATTTGCTGTCATCAATAAATTTCAAAACTGCTCCCTCAAATTCTAAAAAACCTAAATTGCTCTTGAATACTAGTAGATTTCCTGTGCCAATGCTCATGATGAATCAGAAGGGTTGTAACAATTGGGGATTCATGTCACGTAAGGCCATTGATTTACACTGACTAAGTCAAATTTCATTTAAAAAAAAAAAAATTCTGATTAGTACTTTGGGGATTGGATTTCACAACTCTGCAATACCGGAAGGTGGAGTGCAGTTCAGCTGCACTTAGGGGCAGCCTTGGGTTTTGGTAACAATGGGATACGGTCCTCGAGATTGACAGTATTACAGTGAGTCTTCTGGAGTTTTGCATCATGGGGGTCCTTTGTTCTGACATCACTTCGAAGTGGGAAATAGGGGGGGGGGGGCGGTGTTTAGCAGAAATGTGGAAGGCGAGTCTGAGGTTTGTAGAACTGACCCGGGGTGGGGGGGGGGGGGGGGGGGGGGGTGAAGAGAGGGAAAGTGATGCGGTTTGGCTCACAGGTGCATTCTTGGTTTTCTGTCAGCAGTGAGGGAAGTGGCAGGGGCTAGGCCTCACAGCATTGGCTGGGGGAGGGAGCAGAATGAGGAAAAACCCACGTCTCATCCTATACATTTAAATGTATTCGGTTTCAGCTCACACCCTGGCTTAGGGAGTCTTCACTTTTGATCTTTGTGGGTCACATAAGGGACCAACATATAGCATTTCAATCAATATTCCCATTAAGTTGTATATATTTCAAGTTGCTGATATCAACAGACTTGGCATTCTGATTTCGGATTTATGGACCAGTCAGGCAACAGTGCTAAAAACAGCCCATTTAAAACCTCCACGCCCACAACATTCAAACAGGCTAAATCAGCAAATAGGAAATAAGCACAAGTAATACTGGGTTGCCTGGATTCCCAGGGCCTGAGGGATGCAGGTGGCTTACAGGCCTTAGTTTGGATAGTCATGATGTGGAGATGCCGGTGATGGACTGGGGTTGACAATTGTAAACAATTTTACAACACCAAGTTATAGTCCAGCAATTTTATTTTAAATTCACAAGCTTTCGGAGGCTTCCTCCTTCGTCAGGTGAACGATGTGAAAAATTTTTCACATCGTTCACCTGACGAAGGAGGAAGCCTCCGAAAGCTTGTGAATTTAAAATAAAATTGCTGGACTATAACTTGGTGTTGTAAAATTGTTTACAATTAGTTTGGATACACAAAGGGATATGGGAACAGGGCAGGTACATGGGATTAAGATTACTGCACGTGTGGAGCACAGATGCCAACATGGACCGGTTGGGCCAAGCAACCTGTTTGTGTTGTAATTTCTATTTAATTCTCTCTAAATCTTCCCTAGCTCCTTTAAATGGAGTTTAAATAAACTCATCCAATGTATTATTTCTTCTAAAATCAACTTACCTTTTTAATGTCTTCTATACATTTGATGATGTAACTTCTCTTGATTTGCTCCTTTACTGCACATGCTTCACTAAGTATGGTGAGGTGTTCTTCCAGTGCCGGCTGGACCAAGTTAGTGGGTAGCGCTGGTAAATGGGCAAGCTCCCAAAGGACTTCCAGCACCTGTTTTGGTGGGGGGGGGGCAGCAAAGAGAAAATATAAAGAGAAAAAGTTTTGTGAACTAAGATAAACACCACCATAAATTCAAATTCAATCTCAAAATCACGTACTCATTTGCAAAGTTCTGACAGGTCCTGCCAAGTCTACTGATAAGAACAGTGCACTAATAGAATGCCCGGGAGGAAAACCAAGCTGAATCAGTCCTACAAGTCTACACCTTCACTGGGCTGACCAAAGAGTGACATTAATAGCTGTCTCAGGCAAGGCTATGGCATGGACCACACTCCCCTCTTCGCAGAAGCAGCAAGTGCAGCAGGTGAGAATATATTGTACTGTATCAGCAGCCCAGAGGTCGTGAGCTCAAATCCCACCATGGCAAGTTGTAAAATTGAATTCAGTAAAATCTGATGTGTGAGCTGGCACCAGAAAGACAGCTGCTGTATTGCCATAAAAACCCAACTGATTCACTAATGTTCTTCAGGGAAGTGTAACTGCCACCCCATTCTGATCTGGTTTACACGCAACTGCAGTCCCACCCTATGTGGTTAACTCAAAGCACTCGGGCCAACTAGGGATGGTCAATAAATGCTGCCTTGCTAGAATCATCCACATCCCAAGATCAAATAAAAAAAGAGCACCATTACAGTCAAATAGAACATAACCCTAAATCAAATAACCTCCCATTAAACAGTTACAATTACTTTGTTACGGCCACAGTGCTAAATAGTTCCCAAAAATATATCTGCCCTCTTGCCAGCACACAGATATTTCAAATTTTATTGCACAGATCAATTGAATCAATGTTCATATACTCAAACCACTCATCACTGGGTGTTCGTTGCATATCAAAAAAATTACATAACCCCAGCCATTGATTTTCTGTCCATTCATTTTAACAAGTAGAAAATTTATGCTTAGATGCTCAAGGGCAAGAAAAAAAAGATAGGAACCAGCTGATGATGGGGAAAGGAGTCAGTCTTGGCTCAGTAGCACTCTCGTCCGAGTCAGAAGGTCGTGGGTACAAGACCAACTCCAGAGGCTTGAGCACTTAATCCAGGCTGACACTTCAATGCAGTACTGAGGGAGTGCTGCACTGATGGAAGTGCCGCACTGTTGGAAGTGCCGTCTTTCAGATGAGACTTTAAACCAAGGACCCATCTGCCCTTTCAGTTGGACGTAAAAGATCCCATGACACTATTTGAAGAGCAGGGGAGTTTTCCTCATGCCCTGGCCAATATTTATCCCTCAACCAACAGCACAAAACAAAACAGATCATCTAGTCATTTATCTCATTGCTATATGTGGGACCTTGCTTGCACAAATTGGCTGCAGCATTTCCCTACATTACAACAGTGACTACACGCCGTAAGTACTTAATTGGCTGTATAGCACTTTGGAACACCCTGAGATCATGAAAGGCATAATATAAATGCAAGTCCTATCCTTTTCTTTTTGTTGAGGTGCTCAATGTGGGAGCACCTAGGGATGGGAGCCTGATGATTTTTTTTTGTAAGGGGCCAATGGCAATTTGGCTACAGTTCTCCTAAGCCCTCCTCCTCCAAAACAGTGTTAGACCCTGCTCCATCCTATAGTGTCAAATCCCAACAATTCTCAATGCTCCAAAACTCCCTTCAGAGAACTGCTGAACTGCAGGATCTCCCTCTTCGGACTTCCTCCTTCCCTCCACTCATGAATGCTGCAACCTCCTCTCAGTGCTCATAAGCCCCTAAACCATGCCTCTGAAATCTCATAACTGCCCAACTGCTCTCTGACCATGAGAACTCCCTCTGCAATGCCCCTAGATCGCAGGATCCTTTACTCAGCAATCCCAGATCCCAGTCCCTGCCCCAATATTCTTAAAACCTCCCTCTCCAGTGTTCCTGAAATCCTGAGAGCCTCCTCCCAGACCCTAGGTGCTCACCTTGCAATAGTGCTGGACCTGAGATTCCATCCCTGCACTGCTAGATCCCAAGGTCACTTTGAATGCGGATAAGTCAGTGTCCCTGGTAATGCTACTTTGCATAACACTGCTGTTCTTGTAAAACCTCTGACTTGTGAACACTACCATGGAAGGCCTAACATTATGCATAATATTTGCCAGAGCCTCATTATAACTGGCTTTAAGTTACAAATCATGCAGCTAAACCATGGAGGCCAAAAAGGAAGGAGAAAATTACATAAACTGCATTTCACCCTTAGACTGCTACCAACCTAAAGTCAGAACCGACAACTGGCAGAAACAATGTTACTACATGCACTTACTACAGAGTGGTAGAGCAGAGGTTCAAATGTGTGAATCCCACATACTGAGATTCCGCATTTCACTGCACAAAGGGGAAAGTAAGGACAATTATCCCAGGATACTGCACACTTGTAAACCAGTTGATCTACTGCATTATTTATCCTTCTTGGGTTTAGAATGACAAGTAAGGATTTTAAAGAAATTCCTTACCTTTCCTGTGGTATTCTCAGAACGAGCTTCCCGGCCAATTTTTCCTATAAGACTGAGCAGCTTTTGTCGGATTCGGTCACTCTCAATCTCCCAACTCTAAACAGGAATATTGAGTAAAAATGAATCAAAGATCCAAATAATGGAATTCTTCTATCTCTGATCAAACTGTTCTTTGCACATTCATGAAGAAATATTTCTGCAGTACCTTTTCACTGCATATATGTCACTAGCATATATTATAAGCATTGTGCAGTAGAATACACAGAAAGTACAATATCCCAGTCTAATAGAACCAAATCTGCAATGCAAAGTTGCGGTAACAAAACACCAGACATAAAAGACAAGGCTATGAAGATTGAAATGAATGTCATTTCATGTGGCCTCTTGACTCCCATGGTCTCTATCACAGACGAGACCATATCCTGCCACTTCCTTGTATCCCTCACCAGCCCCATCCCTCCCCCCACTCTCCTCCAACCCCACTTCCTTCTGCGTCCGCCTCTGGGAATAAAACCTCTCCATCAGTTGTACTTTCAAGCTACCAACAGCCGAGCATTTGGCCTATTATTTGCCACGATACTTCTGCAGCTGTCGATCTGATCAATCACACCTTGTCCTCCACCTTTGATGCCTTTGTCAATAGTAAAAAAAAAAATTCTCTCCCATCCTGGTCATTCCCCTGATTATTACCCCCATCTTTGCTCCTCAAGTCTAAGAGGTGCAGACTTAGCTATAACTGGAGCACAACTGGTTTAGCCATGCATCATCTGAACTGGCTGTTCCACATCACACGTTATTGGGCCTCACTCTCCTCTGCCAAAACCGCTCACTACTCCAGGATCAGCCATCTTCTTAAACACCTCTCCCCTGCCCTCTCCACCCTCATCTTCAACAAAGTGCAAAGAGCTCATGGGCTTCTTTATCACCAAGACTGAGACCAACTGTTCAGTTACCTGTTGCTTCCCTCCTTCCCCTTGCCCACCAAGCCAAACTTCCCCCAGGCTCCCTCCTGCCCTAGCCCTGAATCTCTGTCTTTCTCTAATTTATCTCCTATCTTACCTCATGCATTCTGCAAGCTCATCTTGTCCATGAGACCATCCTCCTGCTCCCTTGACCTCATTTCCACTAAACTGCTAATCACCCAATTCCCCTATGCTGGCTACACTGTAAAAAGCTCCTGCTCCCCACGTACTGTCACCTTACCCTCCCTTTCAAAACCGCCTTCATCATCCCCCCCTCTAAAAGCCCATCTTCGACCCCCCTGTACTTGCAAACTACTGCCTCATCTGCAACTGCCCTTTCTGCTCCAAAGTCCTTTGACGTGTTGTCACCTCCCAAATCCATGACCATCTTTCCCGTGAATCCATGTTTGAATCTCTCCAATCAAGTTTCCAGCCCTGCCACAGGATTGAAATGACCCTAATCCAAGTCACAAAGGACATCCTCTGTGACTGTGATCATGGTGCACTATCCGTCCTTGGCCTCTCTGCAGCCTTTGACCACACCCTCCTCTAATACCTTTGGGAAGAAATCAACACAACGTGGGTCTCCAATGTTTAATACAACAGAAAATTCAACTGTTATTTCTCCTGCACTCTATCCTATACAATGCATGCATGAGGTTGTACGTTTCAGATCCTAGGAAAAGCAGGACTGCTTATGGAAACTACTTGTGTTCATAGCAAAATGCAAAGAATGTTGGTGAAAGTTTGAATTGTAATGCATTGTTACATACATACAAACATATGAATTAAGAGCAAAGTAGGCCATCCGGCCCTTCGAGCCTGTTGTTATAATTCAAACTTTTCCCAGGAGTTTTGATAAAGTAAGTTGAGAAACACTATTTGTTGGTGACTTGGTAAGCGTAAGGCATACATTTATGAGCATCACTAAAAGAATGAAGTCTGGAGAATTATTTTTGCACAGGTCATTAGGACTACCAGAAACATTAATGGAACCAGAACCTATAATAGACTTTACAAGGAAAGTGGACAAATATTTGAAAGAGAAAATTAAAAGGGTATGGAGAAAGTGCAGAGAAATAAGACTAGGTAGATAGCACTTTCAGAGAGCTGGCACAGGAACGATGGGCCAAATGGCTGCCTTCTGTACTGTAAAATTGTATGAGTTTTATGTCAGGGACCTTCTGCAAATATTGAACCCACCCCCACTTAACTTCCAAAAGAGAGTGTCAACTACCCAAAGGAAAACAGTGCCATCATGACAGAAAATGTGTTTCATTAGTATACAGCAACAGAAATAGTGTACTAGCAAGTAATCAAAGATAAAATCAGAAATCCATGTCTTTCCTAAATTAGACTGGGATGGTTGAAGTTGATCTTCCCACTCCAAAGAAAAATGGACAGCATAAGTATGTAATTTTGCTAGAGCATTTTATATATATATATATATATATATATATATATATATATATATATGTTAATATGCCCTTGCAGAAAGAGCTCGGTGTCAATTTAAGTCAGTCTTCCTTTTTCAACCTCAAAGCACGTTTAACCTGATCCATGTTATGTAGAAGGATGCTTAGGTACATCGTATGCATTGGTTAAACTCTAATGTGTTTAGGGGCATCATTCATTAAACAGAATCACTTCCATTTTACTTATACACTGAAATTCAGCCAAATAGAATTTGACGAGAACACAAAAATGAAAGGGAATGTTACTACTACCAAACTTAAGTGCCAACAAATTTTCATCTCCAAATAAGTCAATTACTAAACTTTCTTTCTGAATCTGCTTGGTTATGATGCAATAAACCAGCATAAATTAAAACAAAGATGAATTTTTTGGGTGAAGGTAGGGAGGGTTAACCCAGTGGCATGGTGCCTTGTACCAAAGCACTGTACTGCTAAAGAATTAGGTGGTCATGTCCAACTTTCTTGCTCAACTCTTAGCAAACTAAATGGCGGATGGTGGAGGGGGGGGGGGGGGGGCGGAGATAAGCACAGTGCTAGGAAAGTTCGGTGCACATCCCTTTGTACAGCTCAGTAATTGTTTATCGAGTAGCATAAGCAGAATTCTGGGGCCAGAATTACTCATACATCATCTTAGTTTTGGAGAAGAGTAAAAGTAAAGATAACTAACGGCAAATCCATGTGATCTGTAATGTGTATACAATTTTTTTTTTAAAAACAGCACTGCAGCAAGCTGGTCACTTACTTTTTGTATCAAGATAAAGAGGTGGTTCAGTTGATCATAGTTGAACTTGGCAGCAGCAGCAGCAATGATGGTGTGAATATTTTCAATGACAGTTGAAGATTGCCCTGACTTAATACAAACCAAAGGTAATATGTTTTCAACAACCTGACCTGCAAGTTCTATTACATCTGTCCTAAACATAATACATTGGTCTCGTATAGTAATATATTCCACATCATCTCTCTGTCCCCATCCTTCACAAAAAAAACAATCTTTTACTATTAGTACATAAAAGAGGGCCTCTGAACTTACAACACAACCTCATACTGATATCACTTTAATTTAACTTACTACTGTTAGTGTAAACTCCCGCAACTAAGTCACATCTTCAGACAGCTTTTAACATCTCCAGTAAATAAATTTTAACAGTTTTATGTTTTTGTCAATCACATTAGTACACTAAATAGCAGTCCCACTGCATTCAACTCAGTGATGAAATGTAACATTCTCTGTACAATGCTTTCAAAATGTTTGAAAAAAGTTAGGTTAGGACCTATATCCACCAAAAACAAAACTTCCCCTTTCTTAAAACTGGTTGGAATAAGGTAAACCTTTGCCATCTCTAGTCAGTACCTGAATGCGCCAAATCTTGGTAAGTTCGTCCATAGAGAGTTTACTGCCCAGCAGTTCAATTATTCCCTTTATTCTATCACAGTACTGCGCTTGATCAATGTTTCCTGCAGAAGTTGAATAAAAACACAAGGTTTTCTGAATGTGGCACAGAAACTTAACTATGTCCAAATTAGCATACTCAAATAGATCCAATCCACAAGATAATTCAACACCCTCCCAAGCATAGCTATTCTCTTTAATCAGCATGGACAGGAACGTGTCAGTCCCATGCCTAGATATCTATCCAAATGCTGCAAATGCAACTCTTCATTAGAAGGTTCAATAAGTGGTATTACGAGAACTAAATGACACACACCGTGAGAACTTAATTACAATCCATCTTTTATTTTCATGATCATCGTTTCTAGCAATGGTACCATGATGCCTCTGATATATATATCCCCCTTTACCAGAGTGTTAGGTCATGCATTATTCTCTAGCCAGAAGTGTAAAGCTAGGTACAGCATGTCCATTTACAATTATTGTGGATGTAGTACCACAGTCACTAGAAAGATACAGAATTCATGGCCAGCAGTACAACTCCTCATAAGTAGGAGGGAAAACATTGCTGATGGATGCGTCTTTTAATTTCCTTTTTCTCTTGTGGGGGGTGGGGGTGATGGTGGTGGTGGACAGGAGGAAGAGAAAGAAGAGGAAAGGACTTTGTCACTTCCTGCTGAGACTGGAAAACTTAATATGTTTAGGCATTGTAGAAACAATCTCACTCTGTGGTATGAAACACTTATCCATCACACTCTCCATCTCAGTGCAGCAGTAAGTTATACAGGCCAGAAGTTTCCATGTTTGATTGTAAATCTACACTGAATTTGCTGATATCAGCTGGGGGATCAGCAGAGGACACCATCAGCCCCAACTACAGGGTGGGGGGGGGGGGGGTTGGTGGTGGTGGTGGTGGAGAGGAGGAAAGAGAAAATCAGTTTGGGTTCCCACTCCAGATTGCTATCCAGTCCCGCTGGAAAACACACATGCATGGACATTAGGTGAGAATTAGATTGGGCTTGGCTGTGATTCCTTCCATGATTAAATAGCCTGCCAACAGTCACCAACATGGCTGCCAGCTCCTATGGAACTATACCTCAGTAAGACTTCTGGATGGGTGGGGAGGAGGGATAGGGAAGAAAATAAGGAAAAAATATAAATATAAAATCAGCCTAACTTTTTACCCGCATATAGAAGTGTCCAATTGTACAGTTTTAAATTAACTTATCATAGTAATGACAACCAAAAGTCTGTGTTTTTGAAAACTTTTACAGTTAACCGTATTAAGGTTTCTGAGTCTTTCAAAGTCTCAGGCTCTAGATAATTAGAGTTAATTTTACAAAATACAAAGACCAATTTTAAATTTCTAACATTTAGATTCGATACTTTGAATTGCAATGATAATTTGCAGCCCATGCCCAATTCAGACATGCATGCATGTGTATAAATCCAAAAGTCACAAACTAAAACATTTTTTTTAAAAAAAGGGTAAATAGTAAATCCTCCTCCATGATGGTCTCAATACTGATAGTTGTCACACCAGTTGGTGCAGTGCCTGAAGGTTGAGAAACTCTAAATTACACATTGTTACAATATCCTGTCAAATCTACTGTACCTTCAAGTGCTATTGACAGTACGGAATTTTCCACTAGCCAGTCTAATAACCGGTCTGTATCAATTGCATTTTTCACAGATTTTGATAAGGTACTGTCTTCAATCAGTTTTGTAACCTGAGGAATAAGATGGAAATATTTTGGTTATTTCTGAATGAACTTCTCTCCAAACAACTTTTGCTTTCCTTTTGAAAGTTGGGGGGGGGGGGCGGGGTGGGGGGGGGGGGGGGGAGAGAAGAGGAGAAATTAATCTGTGCTAAAGGATGCAGACAAAATACACAAGTACATTATTCTGTTATTCAATGCACATTACACTGCTTGAATTCAGATTTGTTAACACTAATCTAAATAAAATCTGATGGGTGTAAACTGCCACTGATACTTTGAGTATTAATCCTGTAAATTCCCACTGGTGAGATTAGGAGGAAAGAAATGTTGATGCCATAAAATGAAATTAGAACATAGAAAACAAAAGGAATGAGAAGACAACTTAGCCAATTCAACTCACTTTTTTAAAAATCCTCTTTCAGATGTACACTGACTTATTTACACCTCAATTGACACAAGCCCAAATCCCTCTTCTGTCTACAAACTATGTCCATTTTATTTTTGGACACTTTACTATACTGACAGCCTAGTCCTAAGTGGCCAAATTGTTAGTGAAATTATTCGAATATGGCTTATGGCTTCCCTATAATTTTAACACAGTTCTCAATCCTGATTTTGTGTAAACACCTCTCCATATCAACTCCATTCACTTTCTTCTCTTGCTTGTGCAACCTTCTGGTAGACTGCGTATATTTAATTATTAATGATGTCTGGGCACAAATTGTGTTTACAGGAAAACTTCTACTCTGCCAACCATCTCTGAACAGAAACATTAACGTGACGCTACAAACAGAATATTGTTTGTTATTTCAGAGCCAAACAGAATGTTGCTGAATTCCAATAATCACTGTCACAGAACCTGTTCATTTGTCACCACCTGCTTTCTACAGCTTAACCAATTTGCAAATCAGCTATCTACTTCACCATTAAGTCCATGATATATTTTCATTAATTAAGGTACTAGGTCTGAAGTTTTATAATAGGTTATAAGTACAGTATATCCACTGGATAACCTTCACCCACTAATTCAATTACCTTGTCAAAGAACAACAGTAAACTGAAGATATGACTTGTCTCTAAAATCATGCCAACTTTATCATGTGGCAAAGTATCAATTTACAATATGCTGAACCAGTAGGGGCACAAGTGGCTGTTGTCAGCACATAGAATGCAACTGCATAAGAGAACCTTCTTTTAGTGGCAGTAGTTCAACATGTGCCATAATCATTGATGGTCAGTAGTTCACACCTTCAGAACCTCAAGTAATCCTAACCTCTGATAGTCAAAACTATCACAGTAGGTACAGCACAACAACAATTTTCATTTATATAGTGCCTTTAATGTCATAAAAAGTCCCAAGGTGCTTCACAGGAGCATTATCAAACATAACTTGACACCGAGCCACATAAGGAGGTATTAGGACAGGTGACCAAAAGCTTGATCAAAGAAGTAGGTTTTAAGCAGCGTCTTAAAGGAGAGAGGTGGAGAGATGGAGAGGTTTAAGGAGGGAATTCCAGAGCTTAAGGCCTAGGCAGCTAATGGCACAGCCGCCAATGGTGGAGCGGTTAAAATCGGGGACGCGCAAGAGGCAAGAATTGGAGGCCGCAGAGATCTCGGAGGGTTGTAGGGCTGGAGGAGGTTACAGAGATAGGGAGGGGCAAGGCCGTGGAGGGGTTTTGAAAACAAGGATGAGAATTTTAAAGTCTAGGTGCTCCTGGACCGGGAGCCAATATAGGTCAGCGAGCAAAGGGGTGATGGGAGAACGGGGCTTGGTGCGAATTAGGATTGGGGCATAAGAGTTTTGGATGAGCTCAAGTTTATGGAGGGTGGAAGATGGGAGATCAGCCAGGAGAGCATTGGAATAGTCCAGTCTAGAAGTAACAAAAGCATGGATGAGGGTTTCAGCAGATGAGCTGAGGCAGGGGCAGAGATGGGCAATGTTACGGAGGTGGAAGTAGGTGGTCACAGGAGGCGGCCATTCGGCCCATTATGCCTGTGCCGGCTCTTTGAAAGAACTATCCAATTAGTCCCATTCCCCTGCTCTTTCCCCATAGTCCTGAAAATTTTACCCTTCAAGTATTTATCTAATTCCCTTTTGGAAGTTACTATTAATCTATAAACTATAAATCCTTAGAGAAAAAAAATTAATTTACATTTTGAAAAACTAGCTTACCTCTTTCAATGAATTCATTTTTGCACTGAAGTGGGGCGTTTTCAACATACGCAGGAGGATATCCAAACGGAGGTCATCTACTACTGTTACTAACTCTGGCTGAAACCGCATGCATAACAATTTGATGGCAGAGAGAAGCTCTGGAATAGTCACCAGCCTCTGAATTGAACAGGAGACAGGAATTTAAAACTAGAATTTTGCAATTTTCAATACAAGGACTAAAAATGGAGTATGCTTTAACTTGCAAGTAACTTAAGACAAAGTAAAAGCATGCCCTCCATATTCCTCTCTGCACTTTGGGCACAGTACCTTTACTGCAGTCAAACCACTCTCAGGAACACTGGCAATAATAGTTCGCCTACAAGTTAGCCTGTAGAAAGCACTGCCTTGGGGAATTGAGCTAGATTGCAGGTGGGCAGGAAGATGCAACCTCAGTGCCCTCAGAACAGTTTCAGGATGAGGAGTATAGCTGAGATTCACAAACAGTTCTAGTAATTTAAGAAGATTTTTAAACACTAGCAATTTTACTGTTTTATTTTCTGTTACCATCAAGCGCTGACTCTGATGGAACTGAGTTGACCTATTGGGCAAAGGCGAGCAAGTTAGTTTATTTTGGGGTTAAAAAATTACTTGATTGCAGCAACTGCCCCATGAAGTCAATGCAAACAGCATACGGTAGCATGCTAACCTTTGACAGAAACACATCAAAAATGGAGAATGATCATACAATGCAGGAATGCTCATGATTCTCCGCACTGTCGTCTGTGCATAGTCCTAATATGTGGGGAATGTATAAAGAAATTCAAGAGCCAAATTCTAGATTTTATTTTTACATCTTAAAAAGGAGATTCTAGTAAGACTGAGGAGATAGAACATTTGTTTTAATGACAGCAACTCAGAAAAATCTAATGAAGTTACCTTGTCTTTCAGATCTTTTTCTTCTAAACTTTGTACATATCGAATCATTTTATCAATGACAGGGTCCAGCATTGGCTGCAAAAGAAAAAATAACCCAAAAATGATTTTACATTTTATTTCAAGTCCACAACATCCACTTTGGAACAAACATTATGGTCCCAAAAATAGTTTTATACAATTAGCTTGGTGAAAAGCTGGATGTAGTCTCCATTGTGCTCACGGGCAGTGGGTTAATTTCTATTTTAGAAATAACTCTATTCTACTGCCGACTGTCAGTATTGCTTACCTGTACAACTGTGGGATTTAGATATTCAGCACATACACCCAAAGGCTGCACCAATGCAGACACAGCCTGAAACAAAAATACAATAAAGGTTTAAAGCAGAAGTAGGTCCTATAGTAACCAACCGGATTTACGCAATGCAATTAGTTTTGTAGTTTCCATCGTCATAGCAAGAATTATTAGAGTAATGGGAAGTTAAAAATGACAAAAATGTCAATAAAATGTTTTCCCGTTCAGATAACATTATGCAATTGAAGTTTTTAAGATTTAGCAACTGTGGCACAGTGGTACACCAGGTTACTTAACAAAATATGGTGCAGTACAGAGTGATGGAATGTATGCTTGCATCCATGGTCACCACCCACCAAGTCACTGAGCTCAGTTGTGCTGCGTAAAAAAGTCCTAAGCACAGGGCTTCTCAAGGGGCTGGTTTAAAAGCAGCAATGGTCTATGTGCAGATCACCCATCCACTTGCTTGTAGATGGTACAGTATTGCAAAAGGAGAACCATCAAAATAGTCAATCAATCATAACCCCTTCTTGTGGTAGCCACCTGTCATTTAAAAGATTACCACTACAAACTGTATTTAAAATATACAAGTTTAAAAAACATTCCCAAATTATCTAGAAAGAGCTTTCATTACACCGCTTCGAAAGTATTTACTTACTGCAGTTTCTATATCCTCTGCGCCAAGCTTCATCTGGATTGCTGAAAACCCACCCATTTCTCCAAACTAGAAAATAAAATATAATTCAACAACTAAATTGGTGGATAATTGATTCCATTTTTTTCAGAACACAAATGCATTAAAAATGTTAAAACAGAGTAGAGCTCAGATGGAGAACAATTTCTCTAATTCTCCTACCAAACAAATTAACCAACCCCAACACTGTACTGAAGCGCTGTCTGGGAGTAATTTACACAGCTGTTACGCACTGAATGAGTTGGACATGCACAGACCAAGCTTTTCTGTTGGATGTTTTACCGGTGTTTATACTTTCTGTTACCACTGCCATTAAGGTTGAAGTTTTTCTATGCAGCTCCATGCCACATGACAAAAGGAAACATTTTACAAAAGGTACGACCCTGGAGTATAGTTTA
Organism: Heptranchias perlo; assembly: GCF_035084215.1. Lineage (NCBI taxonomy): Eukaryota > Metazoa > Chordata > Chondrichthyes > Hexanchiformes > Hexanchidae > Heptranchias > Heptranchias perlo. The sequence goes on from NC_090333.1 coordinate 27,418,058, forward strand.
TAATGTGGTAAAGGGGAAGAGAGCAAGAAAACAAAGGGTTTTACTGAGAAGCTGGTTCTGGTAAGACTACTCTGAGTACTCAAACCTCCTTCTCTGTCTGGAACCAGCCTGAGGATAGGAAAACTACTGTCTGGGCCATTTGATGCTGGTACATATGGCAGTAAGGCTCTGTGACGGATCTAGTCAAGATTTCCCTAAAAACCTCTTTGAAACCTAGTTTTCCAACAGTTATGAGTACTGGATCAACTGTACTAATTGTTACGTTCTGATAAACAGATGCTGAAACCTCAAGGAGGCTGTCAAATACAAACAGGCATTTGGTAAAGATACCAGGTGTTAACTCAAGTACATAGAGGAGATAACTCAATGCCAATCACTGCTAACATTTCTAACGTACAGTGCTGGTAGAGTGAATGATGAATTTTTCAACAAAGCTTTGTGCTTCAATACTGGCGTGGATCCACAGTGAGGACTGAGGCAGACCGATGACTTACAACCAGAAATACAATGCTGGATAGTTGCCCAGTAACTGAGTGTTGTTAATAGGAATTTAGCAATGGCCATTTGAAATTTTCATACTATCGCCACATTCAATAGTACAATTAGATTACAGGTTTTGTTTTTGGATTGTGTCTGGAGAAATCATTTCGAGCTATACAACACGAGGGTGAAATACTGCTCGTTATTTAGTATGACCATTTTAAAAAGCGTAAATTAAGAGCATCACATCGTATTTGCACAAAGCATTTTAGCATACGTGCAATTTTTTCTGAGGCATCTGAGAGCTAATATGAGCCAAGTGCCAACAATGAATTAGCAGAACTAGAATGAACAGATTTAGTGACACTAAGTTTAGTTATCTGCTAGGGCCTAGGTGCTGGTTGAAAGCCCATTCATCCAGTCACAGCTGGTACCATGTCAATTCCACTGATTTATGTGATGGTTCTCTGAGCTCACTCCAGTTGCTTTTCCAATAACAAAGTCAGTCCTGCAAAACCCAGAGAGCAAATCTCAAATAGGAACTTCAGGTACAAGATCATCCATTGCTGAAAATGCTTACTAATATTTTGAGTAGGACTTGAAACCTATTATGAAGACCTTCATCTCTATCTGAGTAAGGACTAAATCTCTAATAATTTTAACTGGCCACATCTATTGTAGTTCGAAGTAGCCCAATAGCCAATCATGAAACAAATTGCTTATTTGAGAACTGCTAGTTAATCCTTGTAATACATACAAAGTAATGTTTTGGGTGAGAGAAGACCATTGGTTCAGCCAGCCCACCCTTTCAAACCATCCATGTTTCTTTACCACAATTTTAGATATAATAGCCCTGTATTCACTTTCCTAATAGGAATTCATTGTTATAAAACTTGCTGTGGCTTCCTGTTCCACTATCCCTGCTGGCAATCCGTTCAACAGGTCTATCACCCACTTACTAAGAAAATGTTGCTTAAATTTTCTATTCTCTTGTGATACCTTTAACTTTAAAACATGTCCCCTAATTCCCAAATTCTGTGCCTGAAAAAACACCTCTTCTGAATTCAAATTCTCCACATCCATTAAAATCTTCTAACACCTCTATCAAGTTCTCCCTCATCTTCCCCTTCTCTAGAGGGTAAATTTCTCATGTGGACAATCTTTCCTCATAACTGTCCTTTTAGTTCAGGGTTCAACCTAGTAACCTTCAGCTGGACTCCCTCTTTTAATTATAAATCTTTTGTGTAATATGGAGACCAAAACCGACAAGAGTATTCCAGATGTGTCTCATCAAAGCGAGATGCAATTTCAACACATCTCATTAGACTTACAAGCCAAACCCCTAACTATACATCCCAGCATTTTATTTTCTTTACCACCTTCAAACACCAAGCTGACCGTTTTAACAACCTACCCACCAAAATGCTCAGATCTATTTCCTGGTCTGTTATCTCAAGCACATTGCCATTTAATATGTAATCCACATTCTTGTTTCTTCTGCCTAATCTTATGACTTTACACTTATCTATGCTGATGTCGTCTGCCACCCCTCTGACCTTATTTGCCCAGATCTCTCTCTATTATTGCATATTGATTGGTATCTTAGGCTACTGCATCCAATTTGGTGTCATCTGCAAATATACCTTGGGCAATATTCTGCCCTCTAAGTCAATTATAAACATTTTTAAAATTGGCCCGAACTGAATCCTGTGGGACTCTTCTGGTAACTAGTTTCCATTCTGACGTCTCCCCCAAGCACCACTACCCTTGGTTGTCTACCTTCCAGCCACTCAACAATCTAATGCAATAGTTTTCCATCTATCCCATAGATTTTGTGAATTAGTCTATTATATAGGACAATGCCTGCCTTGCTCTTTTCCACCAGATCTGTAATCTCCTGAAAGAAATCCAATAAACTGGTCAAGATACAAACTGTCCTTTCTGAACCCAAGCTGATTGTCTTCAATCACATTTGTCCTTCCAGATGATCCCTTCTATCATCCCTCGAAGTTTCAAACACATTTTCCACAATCAAAGCAAGGCTAACAGCTCTGTAATTTGAAGTTATATTCCTTTTTAAAAATGGCGGTCAGGTATGCTATTTTCCAATCCATTGGAATGTTACCCTATCCGAATGAGCTTTGAAAGCTATTGGTGAGGGGATCTACAATTTCCTCAGCCAACTCTATTAGCGCCCTTGAAAGAACATTTTCAGAGCTTGGAACCTTCTTTACCTTCAGCTTCCTAAAGCTTTGTACTATTGCAGGGCTATGGGGAAAAGAGCAGGGGAGTGGAACTAATTGGATAGCTCTTTCAAAGAGTCGGCACAGGCACGATGGGCCGAATGGCCTCCTTCTGCACTGCATGATTCTATTCCTTCACTTGTGAAACTAAAAGGTTTATGGTCTCTTCTGTGAAGTCTTTCGTCAAAAGCAGACAAAACCACAATTCAGGAATTCTGCCACATCCCTCTCCTCAGACACCACCTTCTCACTGCCACTGGCAAGTAGTCCAATGTTCCTTCTGCACCCTTCCCTTCCAACCGATATACTTAAAGAATACTTTGTAACTGTACATTACATTTTCCGCTATATTCCTCACACATTTCCTCTTTGTCTCTCATCAGTTTGTTGGCCTGTCACAGTTTGATATCATAGTTCTCCCTGTCCAGTTCCTTCCCTGTACATGTCAGAATTTTTTTTTACACCCTTTCGCCCTGATGCCTTCCATGACCTCCCTTTTCATCTACTGCAGTAATTATTATACAAGAATAAACAATGCAATATGAATACCAGGTTATTTATTACACTAGTACTTTAGGTTCTTCTGCAACCTGACAAGTATATGAAACATGTGAGGTGGGCGGGATAGAGAGAATGGAATGCCTACCCGATTAACCAGATCTATGAGCCATCCATGAGGTTCCTGTAAAACAAAGTGATGAAAGCAAGCAAAGAGATCTTTGTCAACTATTATAATCAGAGAAATCCAAGCTATGAATGGTATAATAATATTACCGAACAATGTCATTGAATTCAGGGCTAGCCAGCTAGAAAATAAATATGGCTTCATGGGCTACTAAATAAACTCTGCTGTTATCATATCATATATACCTAATTTCAAAAGCCTTCCCCTCTAGGTAATCATCCAATTAGTGAACTCGATCAAGTCATTTTTTTTTTTAAGTTATGGCATTTCTGTTTGGCACAAAGGGATTAAAGGCAAGGTGGAAAATGTAGAATACAGAAACACATTCCACCAAGTGACGCCAGAAAGAATTAACCTACAAGCCACAAGCAGTGGTGGGGTTCAAACCATATCTCACAATCCCTCTGAATTCAGAGGTGCAGTATGGGGGAGGCACCAGATGAGTAAAGTTTCACACATCATGCGCCACCGGACAAGCAGAATAAGCAGCAACTTTTCTGATGGTTCTAGATTAGCTAAGGAACAATAAAATGCATTCTAAGACCCAGCCAGTCACCCTTTTGTTTTGGATCATCTAATGCTTTTGAGAGCAATCTACCTAGATGGGCAGATGTCCTCGGTTGTAACTACATCAATGCTAAAGATTTGTGAGCATCAATTATGATATGCTTTCTTTCAAGGGAACAAATATTCAGCACTGAGTAAAGTGATCTGATACAAGTGAAACTCAGATACACAATTCTCTGAAGGAATTCTGAATCCTGTCTTAGGACTGCCCTAAATGTGTTTGCCAAACTAAATAAGCTAGATCTAACACCAGAGGCACATTGTTCAATAATCCCATGAGTGGAAGTAAGTGTATGGACAAAAGAATAAACAGAGTTGGGATTCCAAAGAACATTTGTCAATAACAGCCACATAACAACTTGCATTTATATAGCACATTTAATGTAGTAAAATGTCCCAAGGCGCTTCACAGGAGCGATTTTCAAACAAAATTTGACACCGAGCCAAACAAGGAGATATTAGGACAAGTGACCAAAGGCTTAGTCAAAGATCGGTTTAAGAAGCATCTTAAAAGGAGAGAGAAGTAGAGAGGCAGAAAGGTTTAGGGAGGGAATTCCAGAGCTTAGGGCCTAGGCAGCTGAATGCACAGCCGCCAATGGTAGAGCGATTAAAATCAGGGATGTGCAAGAGGCGAGAATAGAAGGAGTGCAGAGATATTAGAGGGTTGTAGGGCCGGAGGAGGTTACCGAGATAGGGAGGGGCGAGGCCATGGAGGGATTTGAAAACAAGGATGAGAATTTTAAAATCGAGGCATTCCCGGACCGGGAGCCAATGTAGGTCAGCGAGCATAGGGGTAGTGGGTGAGCGGGGCTTGGTGCGAGTTAGGATACGGGCACCAGAGTTTTGGATGAGCTCAAGTTCATGGAGGGTGGAAGATGGGAGGCCAGCCAGGACAGCATTGGAATAGTTAAGTCCAGAGGTAACAAAGGCATGGATGAGGGTTTCAGCAGATGAGCTGAGGCGGGGCAGAGACAGGCGACGTTACGGAGGTAGGTCTTGGTGATGGAGCTGATGTATGGTTGGAAGCTCATCTCACGGTTAAATAGGATGCTGAGGTTGCAAACAGTCTGGTTCAGCCTCAGACATGGCCGGGGAGACTGATTGAATCGGTGGCTAGGGAATGGAGTTTGCAGCCGCCCCTAGATAAGACATATGTCTACTTTTTGTGCTTTATGTTCCCACAGTTTTCGAAGAATTGAGAAATCCTAAAGGAGACCTGGGTTGAAAGCAGGAAGCAGGAAGGTACGGCAGTTATCACTCTTTACCCCCACATACAGAAGAACATGGGAAGGGTAATTCACACAAGAGATGGAAGTCTCTACTACACACATTCTGTCCTGCCCATGCCTTCAATTCCATTGGGCAAGAGTCCTAGAAGTCAAAAGAATCATGCCAGGGACTGGCAGTCCATAAGAACTCAACTCTGGTCTCGCTTGGTCAACTGCCTATGGACACAAGAATTCCTGCAATTCATTGTAAGGACAAAGTAGTATCACGACTGAGCTGCTGATATATATCCACAAATATCAACTTCAAGAATAGTCTGAAGTTTGACTAGTCATTTCCACATTTTGTATTTGCTTCAATACTGCTGTTGAATTGCATTCTATTCTGTACCATACAGTTCCAAATTAGAGCTCATGTCCAAGTATAGACATACATTTACCTCCTCACCAACATTATCCAACCCACCTTCTGTAAATTGGCCGGTGGCGAGATGGCATACATTTTGCCATCTCCAAAAACATCTGCCCAATTCCTCTGGCAAACTTTCATTCGGTTCTTGAAATGGTATTCATTGCCTGGATTGAAAGCCTGGAATCCAAACATCATGCAAAATATGAACAAAAAACACCTCAAAATTCAACGCTCCTATTTATGTTCTTATGACAGGCTCTCACCTATATTCCTTTGCATCTGACTGAAAAGTGGTACATCATTGAGGGTGTAACCTAACTCAGATTTTCCTTCTACATAGTGAAACACCAAGTTTGTGTTGCACAGTCCTTGTAATGACACCAGAAAGGACATATAATTCAGATCCTCAAAATTTATCAGATAGCAATTAAATATCACATTCTGTTGATGTCTGAACTTTAAAGGAATTGTCAATGAAGATGAAGGGAAATGCCTTCAATGTACTCCTCCTGGAAAGCTAAAAACAAACTCAATTGATTAATAGTTCTAATTAACTAAAAAGTTCTGATGACCGTAAAAGTACTTTTACTTATGTTTTATCCTCAGTGAAACTCAGAAGTCAAAGTGAAGAGCAATCCAGTTCTTACCAGAAATTACTAATGTCACTGGGTTTTAATTCACAGGCAACAATAGGTGGCCCAGCAAATACAAGTGATAGGTAAATTACATTGGTGGCACCATTCATTATATCAGAGGTTTTTAAGCTTCATTCAGTAGAAACTAAGCCAAATTCCATTCCCAGAACTAGAACATAACACTAGATATCATATGGCTAAAGATGCTACAGTTGTCTACATACCATGGTGAGTACTCCCATTAGGCCGACAGGAATTGGGTCCTGTTTGACTCGCTCTGCAACCAGATCCACTAAAAGCATCACCATGTTGTAGATTCCCTCATGGATTTCAGTACCCCATTTATGAACAGCATTTGATGTTAGTAACTATAAAAAAGACCAAGCAAGAATGAATCAGCAACTAATTTATTTGCATTCCCTGGACGTTTAGATGTTGAGTGCGATAAAATGTTGAGTGACAGTCAAGTAATACATTAAGGAGTCTATAATCCAATCTCAACAGCTGAAATAATGATTTACTGATTAAGTTCAAGACTTTCATGCAGTTGACCACAATTTTCTCTGGTTTCAGATCATTGAAAGTAACACATCCTAGACTCATAGCACACAAATATGTTGCACCACCAGGTCTGCTTTCCCTCTAAGCCTGAAAACACTCCTACAAAGTATTTGAAAAATATAAAACAGACTTTAAGTTTGAATGCTGATACAATTTTACTTTATGCTGATTATCTGAATATGTAAGTTGTTTCCGTTACCTTTTTAAAAGCTTCTGGCATACATCGGTCTGTAAATCGTTTGCAATTTTCATCAGCATCAGCAAGACCTGCAGTGATCAGACACAGATGTCAAAAAGAGGTGGAGAGAACAAAAACCTCTAGTAGCCACATAAATGGTCTCTATAACAGGAATAAATATGGAGAATTCTCACCTACCTGATGGCTTTAAAACCTAACTCATGTACAGTTTCAGGAAAAGTGAAAGACAGATTCTCTCAGATACTAAATAAACTAGTTTCCCCACCATGTCCCATTTCCATCACCAGGTAATTGGCCAGCTCCTAGACCTCTTCCACTCTATATATAATCAGTTAAATGCACAAATAATCTCAGGGTAATTCAACCTTTGATTTTTTTTCCTCTTTATTTGTGGGAAGTGTACTCTCTTTTAGTGCGACAACCAAATAAGCTGCTTGTAAACATTTCTCTGGCCTAAGACATTTCACTCCCATATTAAAAAAAATATCTGGGGCTACCCTAATAACTCAGCATGTGACTCATTCCTGGTCTCTGCAAATGGCCAGAGTCTGCCCCTGGGGTGGCTGGGGGAAGATTCTCCATAACTCATGAATTTACTATTTCTCATCACACAATCCAATCAGTTTTCTATAACATGCAGTTTATACATATATTGGAAGATACCACAGAAAAAATGTCTGCTCTGCCCCTATTTCCTCCCTCTCTCTCATTTTCCATAATATTTGATCTGTGATAGAAATCAAAATATTTCCGCTCCACCCCCTGTACAGGGATGCAGACACGCTGCTGTAACTTGGTACCCGGAATCCTTTGTGGTACTTACCAAGCCGTGCTAGGCACGTGGATGCTATCAGGCACTTGCCCAGTGATTCCTCACGTTTGTATGGGATGGACCAGTGATCAGTGAACACTCGACTTTCCAATTCATACAGATTTGTGGTGGGAAATTCAATGCTCCCTGAGCAGTTTCCATTCTCATCATTGCTCCTCTGCAAAAAAAAATCTGAATTAACACTAATCAACCATTATAGATGAACTTCCTTTCCCGTTCTTCCTACTTCACCAGGAAAACTAGATAACAGCAGTTCTCCTTCTGCCCCAAAGCTCACTACACAATCATTTACAGTTTTAAAAAAAGTCATTACACTGATTCTAAACAATTAATAAAAATATCAAATGCAGTCACATTCAGGACCACTTTTGTAATCTGAATAGTTAGAAAGATATGTTAAGATTACCCATTGTGCTTAAGGTCTTCCTCAACTTCAACATATAATTGATTAGTCTGCCATCCTACAGGGAACCACCTAGAACACCATTCCTCTGGCACCATTCAGCATCCACTTTGGTTAGGCAATTCTTCCCACCCACGTACAAGGAATGTAATCTGAACCAAATGAGGCAGCAGCATCATCAAACAGAATGAGAAGGATGTTTGTACACATACAAAACATTAAGTTTTAACATGCACTATGTCAGAAACAAAAATGGCGCAGGAGTGGAGTGAAAGTCGATGCACTAGAAGGGAACTGGCAACTTTAATAAATCATGTAATTTAATGCCTTAAAGTTCAAGAATTTATATCATAACTTCTGCTCTAAATGTGCATAATTTCATCACTATGAGGAATCTATGCAAAAAAAAATTGAGAAGTTCCTCGAACAGTGCTTCGAAATCTAATCTGAATAATGCTTTGACACGTGTGCATCACATTTCAGGCCTAATTTACTGGCTCCGGTCCTGCTCCTTCTGCTATCAAATTAAATTCTGAAAGCCTGTGCTAAAACTTGGTAAACATGTTACAGATGCAATAAAAGCACTCTGTGGATTGCTCCCAAAGTCCATTGTACTTTCAATTTTTGAGTGGCCATTACTTTAAGTGTCACCTCCAACCGTATCTAATCTACACAGTGGAGACTCAAATTAACCAGATAAATGCTAAAATTGCCCTCTAATCCAGTAGTCACACAACTTTCAAAGTTTAATTAGCAGTAACTGCAAGATTAAAAGTTTACATGTCAAACATCAATATCCGATTGTGCTGGTCAGCAAAGATCTGATGGAGCCACTAGGCTCTTAATCTGTGGATGCCTGCAAGGACCTGCATCTACATAAGGGAGTTTTAGTTCCAATTACAGAGCACACATACAAGACCAATACTATTTGTAATTTGAATGCTTACACATGAATTAAGTGGTCTTCCACCTTTGCCTCAAGTTCAACCTCCATATACAAGCACACAGGCCAACATCTGAACTGGAGGAAGCCACAAGAAAACTGCATTTATAAGACTGGCATTACTAACAGAGGTGTCCAAGGTTTTCCACTCTGTGGGACACGTGTGTGTGTACCAATAATCCTCAGTATCCACATATAAAGATCGATTCCATGTTTCCATTCACTTCAATATATCTCAATTTGCTGATACGGACAGATCTTGGTGTTCTGATATGGGATTTATCCAATGAGGCAACAATCCTTTCCAAACCTCCAGGTCTACAAAATTCAGACAAGAGCTGGGACTAATGTCTTCATGGCGTGGTTAACTAGTGCTAAAGGGGAGGGTTTAAACTAATTTGGCAGGGGGATGGGCACCAGAATGAAACATTGATAAGAAATAGGGTACACAGAGGACTGGGAGAGACAAATAGCACTAAAGAATAGTTCAGAAATAGGAGGGATCAAGCGGGGGACAAATACAAGGCAGTCTAAGATGCGTTTGTGGTGCATGTGCATAAATGTGAATAAGGTTGGTGAGCTGCAAGCACAAGTCGCCACATGAGATGATATAGTGGCAACGGAGGCCTGACTCAAAGGAGGGAGGATTGAGTACTTAACATTCTTGGCTACAAGGTATTCAGGAAAGATAGGGAAGGAAAGGAGGGGGGGGGGGGTGGCAGTATTGATCAAAGGAACTACCATAGCACTGGAAAGGGATGATGTAGTTGAGGGGTCAAAGACAGAATCTATTTGGTTAGAATTAAGGAACAAGAGCTGTTATGCTACTGGATGTATACTATAGGCCACCAAATAGTGGGAGGAGATGGGGGAGTAAATTTGCAGGCAAATTACAGAAAGAAGCAAGAACTATAGAGTAGTGATAATGGGGGACTTCAATTATCCCAATATAGACTGGGATAGCAACTGTGTAAATTACAAATAGTATTGGTCTTGTATGTGTGCTCTGTAATTGGAACTAAAACTCCCTTATGTAGATGCAGGTCCTTGCAGGCATCCACAGATTAAGAGCCTAGTGGCTCCATCAGATCTTTGCTGACCAGCACAATCGGATATTGATGTTTGACATGTAAACTTGACATGTTCTTGACCAGTGTGTTTCCAGCCCAACAAGGAAGGATACAGTGCTGGATTTAGTTCTGGGGAATGAAGTGCAGCAGGTGGAGCATGTTTCAGTGGGGGAGCATTTGGGGAACAGTGATCATATCATCATTAGGTTTAGAATAGTTATAGAAAAGAACAAGGAACAAACAAGCATAAAAATACTTAACTGAAGGAGGGCTAACTTTAGTGAGTTAAAAAATGATCTTGCCCTGGTGGATTGGAATCAAAAACTGGTAGGCAAAACAGTAGTTGGACAATGGGAGGCCTTCAAGGAGGAGATGGTTCTGGTACAGAGAGTAGACATATTCCCACGAGGGGGAAAGGAAGGACATCCAAAGCTAGAGATGCCTGGATGACTAAAGATATAGCAATTAAAATGAAACAGAAAGAGGCGGCTTATGACAAACGTACAGTGCATAATACAGAAAGTACAGAGGAGATCTAAAAAAGTGAATAAAAGGGGCAAAGAGAGAGTCTGAGAATATATTAGCAGCTAACATAAAAGGGAACCTAAAAGTCTTTTATAAACATATAAATAGTAAAAAAGTAGTCAAAGGAAAGGTGAGACCAATTAGGGACAAAAAAGATCTTCTTGTGGAGGTAAAGGGTACGGCTGAGAACCTAAACGAATACTTTGCATCCGTCTTCACTAAAGAGGATGCTGCCATTGTAGCAGTAAAGAAAGAGGTAGTAGCGATACTGGATAGGATAAAAATAAAGATAAGGTACTTAAAAAGTTGGCAGTATTCAAAGTAGAAAAGTCACCCGGATCAGATGGGATGCATCCTAGGTTACTGAGGGAAGTAAAGGTAGAAATTGCAGAGGCTCTCGCCACAATTTTCCAATCCTCCTTAGATATGGGGGCGGCACCAGAGGATTAGAGGATTACAAATTTTACACCCCTCTACAAAAAAGGGGAGGGGGATAAACCCAGCAATTACAGGCCAGTCAGCCTAACGTCGGTGGTGGGGAAACTTTGAGACAATAATCCAGGACAAAATTAATTGGCATTTGGAAAAGTATGGGCTAATAAATGCAAGTCAGCACGGATTTATTAAAGGAAAATCGTGCTTGCTTAACTTGATTGAGTTCTTTGATGAAGTAACGGAGAGGTTAATGAGTAGTACAGTTGAAGTTGTGTATAATGATTGTCAAAAGGCATTTGATAAAGTACCACATAATATACTTGTAAGCATAATTAAAGCCCATGGAATTAGGGACAGTGGCAGCGTGGATACAAAATTGGCTATGGGACGGAAAGCAGAGTGGTGGTGAATGGTTGTTTTTCAGACTGGAGGAAGTATACAGTGGTGTTCCCCAGGGGTCGGTATTAGGACCACTGCTATTTTTGATATATTACATAGAATGTATAGCACAGAAACAGGCCATTCCACCCAACTGGTCTATGACGGTGTTTATGCTCCACACGAGCATCCTCCCGCCCTATCTCATCCCATCTCACTGTCAACATATCCTTCTATTCCTTTCTCCCTCATGTACTTATGAAACCTCCCCTTAAATGCATCTATGCTATTCGCCTCAACTACTGCTTGTGGTAGCAAGTTCCACATTCTAACCACTCTCTGGGTAAAGATGTTTCTCCTGAATTCCTTATTAATGACCTGGACTTGAGTATACAGGGTATAATTTCAAAGTTTGCAGATGACACGAAACTCGAGAATGTAGTAAACAATGTGGAGGATAGTTACAGATGTCAAGAGGACATAGATAGACTGGTGAAATGGGCAGACACATGGCAGATGAAATTTAATGCAGAGAACATTTTGGTAGGAAGAATGAGGAGAGGCAATATAAACTAAATGGTACAATTTTAAAGGGGGTGCAGGAACAGAGAGACCAGGGGGTGCACACATACAAATCTTTGAAGGTGGCAGGACAAGTTGAGAAGGATGTTAAAAAAGCAAATGGGATCCTGGGCTTTATTAATAGAGGCACAGAATACAAAAGCAAGGAAGTTATGCTAAACTTTTATGAAACACTGGTTATGCCTCAGCTGTTCAATTCTGGGCACCACACTTTAGGAAGGATGTCAAGGCCTTAGAGAGGGTGCCAAAGAGATTTACTGGAATGGTACAAGGGATGAGGGACTCCAGTTACATGGAGACACTAGAGAAGCTGGAGCTGTTCTCCTGAGAGCAGAGAAGGTTAAGAGGAGATTTAATAGAGGTGTTCAAAATCATGACGGCTTAGATAGAGTAAATAAGGAGAAACTTTTTCCAATGGCAGAAGGTTCGGTGACCAGAGAACACAAATTTAAGGTGACTGGCAAAAGAAGCAGAGGCAACATGAGGAAACATTTCTTACGCAGCGAGTTATAATGATCTGGAATGCACTACCTGAAAAGGTGGTGGAAGCCGATTCAATAGTAACTTTCAAAAGGAAAATGGATAAATACTTTGAGGGAAAAAAATGTAGTGGGCTATGGGGAAAGAGCAGGCAAGTGGGACTAATTGGATAGCTCTTTCAAAGAGCCAGCACAGGCATGATGGGTCAAATGGCTTCCTTCTGTGCTGTGACATACTATGATACCAAGAAGAAAAACAATGAATCATTTTAAGCGCAAGGAGGACTGAGTTGTATGGACTTAGACTGGATTGGCAAGGTTCAGGGGCTGTGTGGGGGCCACATTTTGAACACTCTGCTATACAAGAAGTTGGTCGTGTAGTCTTCTCCCCTACTTGTATTGCATAGGACCTCATTTTGGAAGAATCCCTCCATTCATTGCGGTAAGAAAGGCATCAGCACAGACATAGATAGGGAGGGAACTCTGAATGAGGAAGACCAGAGACACAACTCCTCATTCATACAAATCAATTACACAAAAATAGTATTGAAATCAGAAGTGGAAAGCCCGAGAAGTTATTAAGGGAATCTCAAAGCTACATGGTGCTGGTCAGCTTCATAATGCTTTGGAAAAGCATTCAAATTTCTCATTGTAGCTACCTTGTACATTAGGGTAAATTTTGCAAGGTTCCAAATCCAACATGGAGCTTCACTTGACAGAAGCATAGATCAGGTGCAGGGGTCACTGCACCCAATTTGCTGTGGTCTCAATTTTCCAATGACTGATTATAGTCACCAGAAAAGCTGGAGGGCCCCGAATTATGCAACCTGACTACTGTGACTGATTCTCCAAACTGTGCTCCTGTCAAATAAGGTCCCATGCTGGGACAGAGCAATGAAAAATTTACCTTATAGTGTCAAGAGGGAGGGGGAAGCATACGTCCAAAATTTTGAAGAAATATTCAAAACAGCTTATTTAAAATGGTGACACCTTTCACATTCTCAGGTTATCCCAAAGTGTTTCACAGTCAATGAATTTTTTTTTATATAGTCAATAGTTTTTTGTAGGCAAACGCACAGCATTGAATTTGTGTGCAGCAAAGTCCCGTAAGCAGCAATGACCATTTCTCTCCATCTTGGTGTTGTTTTGACGGATGAGTGTTGGCCGTGGGAAAATACCATGGATCTTTTATGTCCACCTGACAGGTTGATAGGGCCTGGATTTAACATCCCTCGGTGCTTACTGAAGTGTCAGCCGAGATTACATGCTGAAGTCCTGGAGTGGGGCTTGAACCCACAACTTTCTGACTCAGAGGGGAGTGTTTTACCACCAACTCATCCAATGCCCAACCTTTTGCAGCACTCTATGATCCTGCACCCCCCCCCCACCCCCACCAACATAACTCCACCAGCTTGGCTCCAGAGAGGAGTTGCCGGATTTCCCACCCTCCCCCCAATTGGTGGGCCGCTCCAAATGCACAAGTAGCTTGCCACGACTATGGTAACAAGGCCCAATCATCAAAATGGTTCAGGCCTCCGACCACTTTAATTCGGTGGGCTGCAGGCTCACTCCACCCATGCCTGATGAAAGGGGTCACATCCTAATTGGCTTCTAAGTCTTTTCCTCAGTATTCAGAGAGATGGGTATAAAAGAGTTAGTGGAGGTTACAAATAGATACAGTCATAAAAAAGTCAAACCAAATCCTTGGCTTTAAATCTAGAGGCAGAATATAAAAGCGAGGGGACATCAAACAGGAAATTAGAGATGCATGTAACAAGGGTACTACAGTAATCATGGGAGACTTTAATCTCCATGTCGACTGGCCAAACCAAATTAGCAATAATACTGTGGAGGATGAATTCCTGGAGTGTGTACGAGATTGGTTTTTTAGACCAGTACGTTGAGGAGCCAACTAGGGAACAGGCTAACCTAGATTAGGTATTGTGCAATGAGAAGGGGTTAATTAATAATCTTGTTTTGCGGGGTCCTTTAGGGAAGAGTGACCATAACATGATAGAATTCTTCATTAAGATGAAAAGTGAAGTAGTCCAATCCGAAACTAGGGTGCTAAATCTAAATAAAGGAAACTACGAAGGTATGAGGACTGAGTTGGCTATGATAGATTGGGAAGCTTCATTAAAAGACATGACGGTGGATAGGCAATGGCGAACATTTAAGGAATGAATGCATGAATTGCAACAGTTATACATTCCTTTCTGGCGCAAAAACACAAAAGGAAAAGTGGCCCAACCATGGCTAACAAAAGAAATTAAGGATAGTATTAGATCCAAAGAGGAGTCATATAAAGTTGCCAGAAAAAGTAGCAAGCCTGAGGATTGGGAACAGTTTAGAATTCAGCAAAAAAGAGCCAATAGATTGATTAAGAGGGGAAAAATAGAATGAGAGCAAACTTGCAAGGAACATAAAAGTGGACTGTAAAAGCTTCTACAAGTATGTAAAAAGAAAAAGATTAGTGAAGACAAATGTAGATCCTTACAGTCAGAAATGGGAGAATTTATAATGGGGAACAAGTAAATGGCAGAGCAATTAAACAAATACTTTGCTTGTGCCTTCATGGAAAAAGGACACAAATAACTTCCCAGAAATGCTAGGGAATCAAGAGTCTAGTGAGAAGGAGGTATTAAAAGAAATTAGTATTAGTAAAAAAAAAAGTGCTATAGAAATTAATGGGACTGAAAGTCGATAAATCCCTAGGGCCAGATAATCTGCATCCCAGAGCACTAAAAGAGGTAGCCATGGAAATAGTGGATGTATTGGTTGTCATCTTCCAAAATTCTACAGATTATGGACCAGTTCCTGCAGATTGGAGGATGGCAAATGTAACCCCACTATTTAAAAAAGGAGGGAGATAGAAAACAGGGAACTACAGACCGGTTAGCCTAACATCAGTAGTAGGGAAAATGCTAGAGTCTATTATGAAGGATGATAATAACAGGACACTTAGAAAATATCAATGGGATTAGACAAAGTCAACATGGATTTATGAAAGGGAAATCATGTTTGACAAACCTACTGGAGTTTTTTGAAGATGTAACTGGTAGAATAGATAAGGGAGAACCAGTGGATGTGGTGTATTTGGATTTTCAGAAGGCCTTTGATAAAGTCCCACATAAGAGGTTAGTGTGCAAAATTAAAGTACATGGGATTGGCAGTAATATACTGGGAATCAAGGGTCTTTTTCAGGGTGGTAGGCGGTGACTAGTGGGGTACTGCAGGCATCAGCGCTTGGGCCCCAGCTAGTCACAATATATATCAATGATTTGGATGAGGGAACCAAATGTAATATTTTCAAGTTTGCTGATGACACTAAACTAGGTGGGATCGTGGGAATCCTTTGAGGAGGATGCAAAGAGGCTTCAAGGCGATTTAGACAAGTTGAGTGAGTGGGCAGATGCAGTATGACGTGGATAAATGTGAAGTTATCCACTTCGGAAGGAAAAACAGAAAGGCAGAGTATTATTTAAATGGTGATAGATTGGGAAATGAGGTACAAAAGGGATCTGGGTGTCCTTGTACACCAGTCACTGAAAGCAAACATGCAGGTGCAGCAAGCAGTTAGGAAGGCAAATGGTATGTTGGCCTTCATTGCAAGAGGATGTGATTACAGGAGCAGGGATATCTTATTGCAGTTATACAGGGCCTTGGTGAGACCACACCTGGAGTATTGTGTGCAGTTTTGGTCTCCTTACCTAAGAAAGGATATACTTGCTATAGAGGGAGTGCAGCAAAGTTTCACCAGACTGATTCCTGGGATGGCAGGACTGTCTTTTAAGGAGAGATTGGATCGACGAGGCCTGTATTCACTAGAGTGTTTAGAAGAATGAGAGGGGATCTCATTGAAACATATAAAATTCTGAGAGGGCTAGACAGACTGGATGTTTCCCCTGGCTAGGGGGTCTAGAACGAGGGGTCAGAGTCTCAGGATACGGGGTAGAACATTTAGAACTGAGCTGAGGAGAAATTTCTTCACCCAGAGGGTGGTGAATCTGTGGAATTCTCTACCACAGAAGGCTGTGGAGGCCAAGTCACTGAATATATTTAAGGAGATAAATAGATTTCTACACACAGAAGGCACCAAGGGGTATGGGGAGAGCGGGTATATGGTATTGAGACAGAGGATCAGCCATGATCATATCGAATGGCAGAGCAGACTCGAAGGGCCGAATGGCCTACTCCTGCTCCTATTTTCTATGTTTCTATGTAATGTTGAATTTTTACAAGACCTTAAGTCAAGCTACAATTAGAGCATTGTATGCAGCTTTGAGCACGAAGGATCAGGAGTAGGCCATTCAGCCATTCAATTAGATCATGGCTGATCTGTATCTTAACTCCATTTACACACCTTGGTTCCATAACCCCTTAATACCCTTGCCTTACAAAAAATCTATCAATCTCAATTTTGAATTGACCCCCAGCCTCAACACCATTTTTTGGGGGGGGGGGGGGGGGGGGGGGGGGAGTTCCAGATTTCCACTATCCTTTAAGAGATGCGCTTCCCGACATCACCCCTGAACAGCCAGCACTAATTTTGAAGTTATGCCCCCTTGTTCTGGACTCCCCCACCAGAGGAAATAGTTTCTCTCTATCTACCCCATCAATTCCTTTAATCATCTTAAACACCTCAATTAGATCACCCCTTAATCTTCTAAATTCAAGGGAATACAAGCCTAGTCTATGCAACTGGTCCTCATAATTTAACTCTTTTAGCCCTAGTATCATTCTGGTGAATCTGCACTTCACCCCCTCCAAGGTCAATATATGCTTCTTGAGTTGCAGTGCGGTGCCCAGAACTGAATGCATTATTCTAAATGGGATCTAATCAGAGCTTTATACTACTGTAACATAACTTCCACCCCTTTGTATTCCAGCCCTCTTGAGATAAAGGCCAACATTCCACTCGCCTTTTAGATTATTTTTTGTACCTGTCCACTAGCTTTTAGTGATTTCTGTACTTGGACCCCTAAATTTCTCTGCTCATCCACAGTTCCTAGTTTCTCACCATTTAGAAAATACTCTGGCCTATCTTAAGTCCAAAGTGGATCAATGTCCCTTTGCAACCTTCTGCTCCCATCTACACTATTTAGTGTGCCACTTAACTTGGTGTCGTCAGCAAACTTGGATCCACGGCTCTCTATTTCTTCATCTAAGTCATTTATAAAAAGGTGAAAAGCTGAGGCCCAAGTACCGATCCCTAGTGGGCACCACTAGTCACATCCCGCCAGCTTGAGTACATACCCATTATCCCTACTTTTTGTCTCCTACCTTCTAACCAATTCCTATTATGGATGTAAAAGCAGCACAGGTTGATTAGAATGTTACCAGGAATGATTACAGTTATAAAGAGAAACTTGAGGAGTTAGGGATTCTTTCCCCCACTAGAGTGGAGAAAGTTAAGGGATGACCTGATAAAGATCTTCAAGATTTTGAAGGTTTACGATGAGGTAAATGGTAATGGATTGTTTCCACTGGTCAGCGAGACAGGAACAAGAGAGCATAAATTTAAGATAATCCTATAAATTAAAAGAGCTAGAATAAATTCCTATACACAGAGGGAGGCTAGAGTGTGGAATTCTCTACAACAATTTTTTTTAAGGTGATTTAGACAGTTGCTTGAAGAGAGGTATATTGTGGAATGAGTGAGTGTGGGATTAGGCTAGTTGCTGCAATTGGAGAAAGGCACCAGCACAGACTTGATGGGCTGAATGGTCTGTTTCTGTGTTGTAACATTGTAGGATTCTATGAAATCCCTAATTAAACATATGGGCCCAGAATTTCCTAAAAACTTGCACTGAAACATTGTAAGCAAGGCGTAATGGTGATTTTCAGAGCAAAAGATCGAAAAGTTTTCGGCGCAAGTGACTTATGCCCATTTTTCTTTTTTAAAATGGTACTTCTGAATTTCCTTCATGTTTTATGCCGATTCTGCAAAACCTCCACCGCTCATTAACATCGCTATGCGCAGTCAAACACGGAAATTCAGAACTTGGTTTTCCTGGTTCACCGGTGATGACAGCTTTGCGTTAAAGGAATCGCGTGGCTACAATCACTGGACCAGCGCCAACTTACTGCGCTTCCCAGCTGAAAATGAACTAATCTTGCCACAAAACAGGTACATTGAGTTTTTAATGTTTAAATTAAGTTTTAAAAGGGTGCTAAGTATCAAACAACTTCACTGGCACTAAAAATTAACTTTTTAAAATGTGGAGTCTCATTACTCCTGATTTTAATAGTTTTTGAACATTTAAAAAAAAATTCAAAATGTTAATTTTTTTTCAAAACTTTTTCTTATCACTTTTAGCTGAGCCTTTTAATCTTACCCTCTCTTTATTTTGCTTTCTCAATCTCATTTTGTTGTACATTTACTAAACTTGTCTGGCATTTCCTGGTTGTTATTTTGCGCAGTTTGTGAATGAACTGCACTTCCTGGTTCTCACAGCATGGCTTGCTTCAAGCTGATTGATTGAGGGGCCTTAGCGATCCTTTCACTACTCTCAGCCCAGGAAAGAATGCTGACAGTTTTTTGAACTCGCAGTTCAAGGAAGTTGCCACCAAAAAGGCGGTAACTTAGTGGGTGGCTTTAAATCCAATGACCAGTGAGCACTGCTGGTTTGCTGCTCGAAGCAATTTCCAGCCCAATGTATTTTCTGTACCTTTGAATGCATCTTTATGGCATCAGAATGATTTGCATTAAAAGCTGAAAAACTTCCACAATTGCATTTTCTTAAATATGCTGTGCATAATGTGCATAAATGACGACTTCCAACTTTAATTTTCAGCATAAAGAGGGATTTAATGACAAGATATGGCATAAGTTTAGCGGTTTCCTCGGGCCCCAATTGTTTTATGCTGGTTTTTACGTTCCGCCGTATACTAATGAGATGCTCAGGAAATTTCAGCATAAACCGCCGACAGGAAGATCGGTGTAAATTTCAGAGTAACGTGCTGGTTATGCCATTTCAGGAAATTCCAGGCCACGGTCTTTAAATTACACTTTTGCAAAATAAAAATTTAGGCAAGTCACCCTTGGAAAAATGTTTCAATTCAGAAAGCAAATAGCATGCTGAAGTTAATCACAATCAATTAGAATAATTGTGTTTTTAAGAAAGGATCCTGATAAGCACATTCCCCTAAAAGTAGGGATGACATGATAGTGTTCCAGCTACAAGATGTGAACAGGTGCAGTCAATTATCAGCACTAATGTTTCTTAAAAAGGAACCTCATCAGTAATTACTCAGCAGTTTAGACAGCATCTGTGGAGAATGTTTCAGGTGGATGACCTTTTGTCATCCGCCTGAAACATTAAACCCATCTTTCTCTCTCCACAGATGTTGCCTGAACTGCTGAGCATTTCCAGCACTTTTTGTTTTAATTTCAAATTCCAGTATCTGCAGTATTTTATTTGCTTAGCAGTAATCAAATCAGTAAATGGCCAAAAAGGTTAGGTTATTGACTGCAGTTATACTGCCACTTCTGCATTGATGGAAAGGTCCCAGCAGATTGGAAAACCTCAAACGTAACACCCCTATTCAAGAAGGGAGTGAGACAGAAAGCAGGTAACTATAGACCAGTTAGCCTAACATGTGTCATTGGGAAAATGCTAGAATCCATTATTAAGGAAGTAGTAGCAGGACATTTGGAGACTCAAAATACAATCAAGGAGAGTCAACATGGATTTATGAAGGGGAAATCGTGTCTGACAAATTTATTAGAGTGCTTTGAGGAAGTAACGGGCAGGGTGGATAAAGGGGAACCAATGGATGAAGTATATTTGGATTTCCAAAAGGCATTCGATAAGGTGCCACATAAAAGATTACTGCACAAGATAAGAGCTCATGGTGTTGGGGGGTAATATACTGGCATGGAGAGAGGATTGGCTAACTAACAGAAAACAAAGAGTCGGGATAAAAGGGTCATTTTCAAAATGGCAATCTGTAAACGAGTGGGGTGCCACAGGGATCAGTGCTGGGGCCTCAACTATTTACAATATATATCAATGACTTGGATGAAGGAACAGAGTGTCTTGTGGCCAAATTTGCTGATGATACAAAGATAGGTGGAAAAGCAAGTTGCGACGAGGACACAAAGTGTCTGCAATGGGATATTGACAGGTTAAGCAAATGGGCAAAGATTTGGCAGATGGAATATAACGTGGAAAAATGTGAAGTCATCCACTTTGGGAGGAAAAATAAAAAAGCAAAATATTATTTGAATGGAGAAATACTACAAAATGCTGCGGTACAGAGGGATCTGGGTGTCCTCGTACATGAAACACAAAAAGTCAATATACAGGTGCAGCAGGTAATCCGGAAGGCAAACAGAATATTGGCCTTTATTTCTAAGGGGATGGAGTATAAAAGCAGGGAAGTCATGCTACAACTGCACAGGGTGCCGGTGAGACCACGCCTGGAGTACAGCGTACAGTTCTGGTGCCCTTATTTAAGGAAGGACATACTTGCATTGGAGGCAGTTCAGAGAAGGTTCACTAGGTTGATTCCGGGTATGGAAGGGTTGTTTTATGAGGAAAGATTGAACAGGTTGGGTCTATACTTATTGGAGTTTAGAAGAATGGGAGGAGATCTTATTGAAACATACAAGATTCTGAGGGGACTCAATAGAGTAGATGCTGAGAGGATGCTACCCTCATGGGGGAATCTAAAACTAGGGGGCACAGTCTCAGAATAAGGGGTCACCCATTTAAGACGGAAATGAGGAGGAATTTCTTCTCCCAGAGGGTCGTGAATCTTTGGAATTCTTTACCCCATAAAGCTGTGGAGGCTGAGTCGTTGAATACATTCAAGGCTGAGTTAGACAAATTTTTGATCAGCAAGGGAGTCAAAGGATATGGGGAAAAGGCGGGAAAGTGGAGTTGAGGTAAAAATCAGATCAGCCATGATCTCATTGAATGGCGGAGCAGGCTCAAGGGGCCGAATGGCCTACTCCTGCTCCCCTCTCATGGATGCAAATGGACGCAAAAGTTGGGACAAATTGACACAAAAATGACAGCACAATTTTAGGTCCCAATCCCACACCAGAATGCACTACAATTAAGCAGTGTGAGACCAGCTCACAAAAGGTCTCCTCAAACTGCTTGGACTTGGCACAGTGTGAGGTATAACTTCAGCAAGTCCACATTTTGAGAGTCTGTCTTCATCCCTATGAACACTCATTCTTTATATCATTCTGGTGACTTCACATACTACCCCTCCATGCTATCTACCACAGGCATGGGACCTGCTTCCATATGTACACTGATGCATCCCAGCTCCTCCTTTATACCTCAATCCTCAACCCCATAACTACCTCCATGCTGTCAGGCTGCCTGTCTCATATCGTCATTAGTCAAAACTTTCTCCAATTGAACATCCAGAAACTGTAACTCCTCTCCCTTGCTACCACTCCACACCATCTCTTCACTCAGGCTGAACCAAACCTTTGCATCCTGGCTACACTCAAAAACAGAACTGCAAACCCAGATTCATTCCCTCACTAAGACTTACATTCACCTCTGCAACATTTTGCCCGGCCTACCTCAGCCCTTCTGTCCTTAAAACACATCCACACTTTGTCACCCCTAGGCTCCAAGCTAGCCTTTCACCCTCCAATAACGCTTGAGCAGAACTTGGCTGCATGCATCCTGTCTCAAACTAAGTCCCAACAGCCCATCACCTCCATCTTTGCTGCTCTACATCCCCGCCTCCAACGTATTAAATTTAAAAAGGTCTTTAAATCCTTCCACAGTCTCATTCCACTATCACCTTGAAATCTCCTCCTGTACTCTTTTGCTTCTGACTGTCCTTTTGTGCATCCACCCCTCTCTTTTCACTGTGCCATTGGTGGCAGAACCATCAGATGTGTTGGCCCCATTTTCTGGAACTCCTTCCCTAAATCTCTACAGCTCTCTACTTCTCTCCACTTTTAAAAACCTTCTCAAAACCTATTTATTTGACCTACCATTACTACTCTGAATCTTTCACCCATGGCTCAGTATTCTTTCCTTTTATCTATATTTTTCTCCTCTCTCTAAAGCAGCTACATTAAAGGCACCATAAATGCAAGTTGTTTGTTGTCCTGCAATCTCTTGCATTCTTCCTCACAATTTGCCATGCCTCCTAATTTGGTATCAGCAAGTTTGGCATCATTCATTGTCCCTATATCCAAACCATTTGTATAAATGAAAAATAAGAGATCCCAGCAAAGATGCCTGGGTCATATCACTACCCACATCCTGACAAGCTGAAAAACAGACTCACGGACATTTCCAATACTGCACATTTTAGAAAGAAGCTCTTTTGGCTGGGGAAAAAAGTTAAAATGCAGTAAAGTCTAAGTTATGAGGTGGTAGCTGATTGCTCATACTCAAAACAGTCTTTATAATAGAATAAATCCCTTCCTCCTCTAACTACCAGTGGAGTTGAGAAGAAGGAAGAAAGAAAAAAATTGTTACAAATTTTCTGTAAAATTTCTAATACTGAACGAAGTACCATTGCTAATCAGGAGCACCTTAATGAGCTAAATCCCATTGGAATATTCATTCACAGATTACATTCAGTTTCCATGACCTAATTGTTTTGCATTTTAGTATTAAGAATTTGTCTTCAAAACTGCAGCACATTTTAAGGGGAGGGGTAAGATGACAATTTATACATGTTCCAACATTAACTGGAGTTATTTACTTCATGGGGAGTGCCTTTTCTCAAATCCCTTGTGTGTTTGAATCAGTTTTTGGGAATGACAGGTCCAAAATCACATGTTTTCCCCCTTCCCCTCCCCCCCCCGCCCCAAGCATGCTACACTTACCATATGTCATGTCTCACATTACTCACATACTATATCCCAAAATATTTTTTTCTGAAGAAACGATCATCCGGGACAAAATTAATAGTCACTTGGGCAAGTGTGGATTAATTAAGGAAAGCCAGCATGGATTTGTTAAAGGCAAATAGTGTTTAACTAACTTGATTGAGTTTTTTGATGAGGTAACAGAGAGGGTTGATGAAGGCATTGCAGTCGATGTGGTGGATATGGACTTCCAAAAGATGTTGATAAAGTGCCACATAATAGGCTCGTCAACAAATTTGAAGCCCATGGAATAAAAGGGGCAGTGGCAGCATGGATATGAAATTGGCTAAGTGACAGGAAACAGCAAGTAGTGGTGAACAGTTGTCTTTCGGACCGAAGGAAAGTATATAGTGATCTTCCCTGGGGTCGGTACAAGGACCACTGCTTTTCTTGATATATATTAATGACTTGGACGTACAGGGCACAATTTCAAAATTTGCAGATGACAAAACTAGGAAGTGTAGTAAACAGTGAGGAGGATAGTAATAGACTTCAAGAGGCTGGTGGAATGGGCAGCCGTGGCAGATGAAATTTAACAAAGAAAAGTGCGAGGTGATATATTTTGGCAGGAAGAATGAGGAGAGGCAATATAAACTAAAAGGCACAATTCTAAAGGGGATGCAGGAACAGAGAGACCTGGGAGTGTATGAGCACAAATCGTTAAAGGTGGCAGGACAGGTTGAGAAAGCGGTTAAAAAAGCATAGAGTACAAAAGCAAGGAAATTACGTTGAACCTTTATAAAACACTGGTTCGGCCACAACTGGAGTATTGTGTCCAATTCTGGGCACCGCACTTTCGGAAGGATGTCAAGGCCTTAGAGAGGGTGCAGAAAAGATTTACTAGAATGGTTCCAGGGATGAGGAACTTCAGTTACGTGGATAGATTGGAGAAGCTGGGGTTGTTCTCCTTAGAGCAGAGAAGGTTGAGAGGAGATTTGAAAGAGGTGTTCAAAATCATGAAGGGTTTAGATAAAGTAAATGGAGAAACTATTCCCATTGGCGGAAGGGTTGAGAACCAGAGGACACATGTTTCAAGTGATTGGCAAAAGAACCAAAGGTGACATGAGTAAAAACTTTTTTTACGCAGCGAGTGGTTATGATCTGGAATGCACTGCCTGAGGGGGCAGTGGAGGCAGATTCAATTGTAAGTAATTATCAGTAGAGAAAAAGTACTTGAGAAATTAATGGGACGAAAAGCCAATAAATCCCCTGGACCTGATGGACTGCATCCAAGGGTTCTAAAAGAGGTGGCTGCAGAGATGGTGGATGCATTGGTTATGATCTTCCAAAATTCCCTAGATTCTAGAATGGTCCCAGCAGATTGGAAGGTAGCAAATGTAATCCCACTATTCAAGAAAGGAGGGAAAGAGGAAACAGGGAACTACAGGCCAGTTAGCCTGACATCAGTAATCATGTAAATGCTGGAATCCATTATTAAGGAAGCAAAAACAGAGCACTTAGAACATCATAATATGATTAGGCATAGCCAACATGGTTTTATGAAAGGGAAATCATGTTTGACAAATTTATTAGAGTTTTTTGAGGATATAAATAGCAGGGTAGATAAAGGGGAACCAGTGGGTGCAGTAGATTTGGATTTTCAAAAGGCATTCGATAAGGTGCCACATAAAAGGTTGTTACGCAAGATAAGGGCTCACTGGGTTGGGGTAACATATTAGCATGGATAGAGGATTGGTTAACGGACAGAAAACAGTAGGGATAAACGGGTCATTTTCAGGTTGGCAGGCTGTAACTAGTGGAGTACCGCAAGGATTGGTGCTTGGACCTCAGCTATTTGTATATTGAAGACTTGGATGAAGGGATTGAGTGTAATGTATCCAAGTTTGCTGACGATACAAAGCTAGGTGGGAAAGTAAGCTGTGAGGAGGATAAAGGGTCTGCAAAGGGATATAAACAGGTTAAGTGAGTGGGCAAAAAGGTAGCAGATGGAGGATAATGTGGGGAAATGTGAAGTTATTCACTTTGGTAGGAAGAATAGAAAAACAGAATATTTTTTAAATGGTGAGCAACTATTAAATGTTGGTTTCCAGAGAGATCTGGGTGTCCTGGTACAAGAAACATAAAAAGTTAGCATGCGGGTAACAGCAAGCAATTAGGAAAGCAAGTGGCATGTTGGCCTTTATTGAAAGAGGGTTGGAGTACAAGAGTAAGGAAGTCTTACTACAACTGTACAGGGCTTTGGTGAGACCTTACCTGGAAAACTGCGTACAGTTTTGGTCTCCCTATCGAAGGAAAGATATACTTGCCTTAGAGGTTCACTAGATTAATTCCTGGGATAAGAGGGTTGTCCTATGGAGAGGTTGAGTAGAATGGGCCTATACTCTCTGGAGTTAAGAAGAATGAGAGGTGATCTCATTCATTAAAACATAAAAGATTCTGAGAGGGCTTGACAGGGTAGATGCTGAGAGGTTGTTTCCCCTGGTTGGAGAATCTAGAACTAGGGGGCATAGTCGCAGGATGAGGAGGAATTTCTTCACTCGAGGGTTGAGTGTCTTTGGAATTCTCTACCCCAGAGGGCTCGGGATGCTATGTCGTTAAGTATATTCAAGGCTGAGATAGATAGATTTTTGGACTCTAGGGGAATCAAGGGATATGGGGATCGGGCAAGAAAGTGGAGTTGAGGTTGAAGATCAGCCATGATCTGACTGAATGGCTCGAGGGGCCATATGTCCTACTCCTGCTCAGATTTCTTATGTGGATTTCAAAAGGGAATTGGATAAGTACTTGAAAGGAAAAAAATTGCAAGGCTACAGGGAAAGGGCAGGGGAGTGGGACTAGCTGGATTGCTCTTGCAGAGAGCTGGCATGGGCTCGACAGGCTGAATGGCCTCCTTCTGTGCTGCAACCATTCAATGATTCTAACTTGTTTACTGTCCTCTGACATTGAAGTGGCAGCTAGGAGGTCCACAACAACACTTTTTGTTCAACATTTCGATCTCGATGCAAAAAAAAAAACTCGTATCTGCTCACTAACCTCCAATTTATTCAGGTGAAAGTGGGGCAGGTCACCTGAAAAGGGAGAAGGAGGAAAGTGGGATCCTATTGTTTTTTGTAGTATGTTCCATCATATATCTCATGCATAATGAACAAGACAACATTCTAGGCAAACATTTTGAATTGCTGTTTGTCAACATAGATTTCACAACAATTTTAATAAGAGATGCTAATCAATGAGATTTCACACCCATCTACCAAATCCTTGTGTGTAAGCTCGATCCAAGAGGTAGAATTCATGCTTTCTATTTACACTGTGGCTGTTTACTGGAAGGACAAAAATAGATGGTTACTATATAGGTTGCTAGTAACCTTTTAGCCCATTAATGTCATCGCAATGGAAGCAAGAGCTTAGAATGCCTGTAACTGGCCAATTGCCAGATGAGATCCATTCCAATTTTACACATTCAATCCTGCAGTCTGGTTGAGTACTACACTAAGTTGGAGCTTTGAATTAAATATGTTTCTTGCACTTGCTTATGTACATGTACCAACCCATGTAATTTGTACAAATTTACATTAAATAATTCAGAAATCTTTGGAAAAATTGAGATACGTATGTACAGTGGCCAAACTGTGGTGTTTAGAGTAAATCTGAGCAAGACGGAGGCCTCATGGTTGTAAATGAGGGACCCGATGAAAGAAGGTAAAACATCTCCATTACATACACACACAAGCAACTGGATTTTTAAAAAAAAATTATGTTGTGGTTTCCTCTCCCAACAGCACTGAGAAGTAGCTACCAGTAAAACTATTTAAAAAAAATTCCAGAGTATATTCTTCGCCAAAGAAATAAATTTTTTTTTAAAAAAAGAGGGTTTACTTGAATTGTTCTACTCCATCGAAATGGATCTCACGTTAATTGGTTTGACCAGATTATTTATTGGCTCAATTTTAAATTGGAAGATTATTGGCAAAGATTTACAATATAATTAAATATTTCACTACTGCCAAGTGAATACAGCTCCTTTTAAAATTGAATAGCTGTTCAAATGAAGCCGCCAATCTGATTTTAACATGCTGAGGAGTGCAGTTACATATCCATTGCTAAATAAATCCCAATACCATTTAGTGGAATGTAAAATCTCCACCATTTATCCAGAGCCACAAAGCCCTTAGCTGGTGGTCTGGATGGCTGGGCCAGCAACTATATGCCAGTCAGTTTAACCTCGATGAGGAAACTTTTAGAAACGATAATCCGGGACAGAATTAACAGTCACTTGGACGAGGGTGGATTGATTCGGGAAAACCAGTACGGATTTGTTGAAGGGAAATTGTGTTTAACTAATGTGATAAAGTTTTTTGATGAGGTAACAGAGGGTAGATGTGGTTAATGCTGTTGATGTGGTGTATATGGATTTTCAAAAGGCGTTTGATAAAGTACTGCATGGTAGGCTTGTCATCAATATTGTGGCCCATGGAATAAAGGGGGCAGTAGCAACATGGATACAAAATTGGCTAAGTCACAGGAAGCAGAGAGTAGTGGTGAATAGTTGTTTTTTGGACTGGAGGGAGGTGTACAGTGGTGTTCCCCAGGGGTCGGCGCTGGGACCACAGCTTTTTTTGATATACATTCATGACTTGGACTTGGGTGTCAGGGCACAATTTCAAAATTTGCAGATTACTACCCTTCCAAGTTTTGTGTCAACAGTGAGGAGGATAGTGATAGACTTCAAGAGGATATAGACAAGCTGGTGGCATGGGCAGACACAAGGCAGATGGAATTTAATGCAGAAAAATGCAAAGTGATAGATTTTGGTAGGAAGAACGAGGAGAGGCAATATAAACTAGAGGGCACAATTCTAAAAGAGGTACAGGAACAGAGAGATCTGGGGGTACATGTGCACAAATCATTGAAGGTGGCAGGGCACATTGAGAAAGCAGTTAAAAAAAGCATACGGGATCTTGGGCTTTATAAATAGAGGCATAGAGTACAAAAGTAAGGAAGTCATGACGAACATTTATAAAATACTGGTTCGGCCACAACTGGAGTATTGTGGCCAGTTCTGGGCTCTGCACTTTAGGAAGGATCTGAAGGCCTTAGAGGGGGTGCAGAAGAGATTTACTAGAATGATTCCAGGGATGAAGGACTTTAGTTATGTGAATAGACTGGAGAAGCTGGGGTTGTTCTCCTTGGAACAGAGAAGGTTATGAGGAGATTTTATAGAGGTATTCAAAATCATGAAGAGTCTAGACTGAGTAGATAGAGAAACTGTTCCCATTGGCGGAAGGGTCAAGAAGCAGAGGGCATAGATATAAGGTGATTGGTTCTTTTGCCAAAGGTGACACGAGGAAAAATTTTTTTTTAAAACACAGCAAGTCGTTAGGATCTGGAATGCGCTACCTGAGGGGGTGGTGGGGGCAGATTCAATCATGGCCTTCAAAAGGGAACTGGATAAGTACTTGAAAGGAAAAAATTTGCAAGGCTACGGGGCTAGGGCGGGGAGTAGGACTAGCTGGATTGCTCTTGCATAGAGCCGGCGTGGATTCGATGGGCCGAATGACCTCCTTCCATGCTGTAACCTTTCTAAGATTCTATTATCATTCTAGGGTTACCTACAACTCTGGCCGAGATAGAGTGCATGGATGTGTGGAAATCTAGTCTCTAACCCTCTGCTGTATTCTCTCTATAAACAATTAGTATCAACACTATTTTACCCTGTTTTTGAATAGATAGATTATTGAGTGCCAATATAATCAAGGCTTAAAGGAGTTTCTGAAGTTGTGAGGGAACCACATCAAGTAGTAGAGATACAGTCATAACTCAAGGATGATTCAACATTAACACTACCTAATTCAGCTATTAGATCAGATCCAGTTACGCTTCCAAACTAATAATTCACTTGCTTATAAATTTTAAGACAATAACCACGCAGTTCTGATTCTCACAACGAAACCAAAGGAAGACACAGAACTCCATGTACTGTTTACATTTTTTTAACATACATACAGATATATACACACACACATACACATAAATAAATAATACACACACACAAGGTATCTCTAAAAATATAAATGACGAGGCACCCCAGATTGCTGAGCAGATTGAAGATGTGAGTAGCTGAGTGATGCAGTCCAAGAAAATCTCATGTTCAATTGTTAGTCTGTACTGAGTTAGATACCTGATCTCAGCCAAGGCAATGATTGAGATAACATAATTGACCTCTGGGCTCATGAGGGAATAATTAGCTAGGATGCCTGCTACTGATTTCTATCCAGCAACCCCCAAACGAAGTGCACGGGTGAATATTGGCACAGGATAGATGCTAGATGTGATGACCACCACAAAAAAATAGCCAATTGAAACATTCAGCACACACAAAGAATAGCAATACAGGTAAATTACTAGAGGGTTGTCGGCCTGGTAAACATACTCCAGCAAGGAGTTAATAGGAAAGGACCAAAGAAAAGGAGAAAAATTGGCAGGAATATACATTATTTTTTCTTTTGAGAGCGTGCGCAGAGGGAGAGAGAGAGACTGAGAAAAAAGGGGGCGCAGAGAGAGAGACTGAGAAAAAAGGGGGCGCAGAGAGAGACTGAGAAAAAAGGGGGCGCAGAGAGAGAGAGAGACTGAGAAAAAAGGGGGCAGAGAGAGGAAAACTTGGGGCAGAGAGAGAAACGGGGGGGGGGGGGGGGAAAGAGAGAGAGAGAGAGAGAGAGAAAAAAAACACGAACTTTAGCGTTTCGTCAGGTGAGGAATGTCAAGGAGCAATGACAGATAAGTACCCATCCTTGGATGTGACCCAAATTTGTTTTACAGAAACAAATGATTTGGATTTGGGAATTGGAAATTACAATTTCAAAATTTGTGGACAACAGCAAATTGGGGGCGCATAGTTAATACGAAGGAAGACTGCGACAAAATACAAGACAACATTAATAAACTAGCAGAATACGTGTGTAATTGGCAAATGCATTTCAATATAAGTGTGAAGTGTTTCATTTTGGTAGGAAGAATAAAGAGGCCACATACTGCTTGGACAATAGTAAGAGTCTAAATGGGGTAGAGGAGCAATGGGATCTTGGGGTAAAGATACACAAATCACTGCAAGTAATGACGTAGGTTAATAAGGCCATAAAAAGCAAACCAAACACTGTGGTTCATTTCTAGAGAGATAGAATTGAAAACAAGAGAAGTTATGTTAAACTTGTATCGAACCTTGGTTAGACCACACTTGGAGTACTGTACACAGTTCTGGTCTCTATATTATGAAAAGGATTTTGAGGCACTGGAGAAAGTGCAAACAAGATTCACAAGGATGATACCATGCTGAGAGGATATACTTATCAGGCAAGGCTGAATAGGCTGGGGCTATTTTCTCCAGAAAAGAGAAGGCTGTGGGATGATCTAATAGGGGTCTTTAAAATTAAGAAGGGGTTTCATAAGTTGGACCTGGAGAAGGTATTTCCACTTATGGGGGAGACCAAAACTAGTGGCTACAAATATAAGATAGTCACCAATAAATTCAATAGGGAATTCAGGATAAAATTCTTTACCCAAAAGAGTGGTAGTTGAAGTGAAAAGCATAGTTGCATTTAAAGCTAAATAAGCACATGAGGGAGAAAGGAATAGAAAGATATGCTGATAGGGTTAGATGAAGAGGGATGGCTGGAGCCTCGTTAAGCGCTTAAACACTGGCGTGGACCAGTTGGGCGAATAGCCTGTTTCTGTGCTGTAGGCTGTACGTAACTCTAAGAATTACAGGGCTCCATTAATTCCCATGTACATCAGTTTTGCAAGATCAAATGAGCTGAAAAGACTGCAAGGAAATGTAGTTATAGGCAGCTTAAACACAGTCATGCAAGCAATGTCAAGGACTGCAGAATTTTTAAGCCACTGCCAAGCATTTAAGACACGGCAAATACTAGTTTGAAACTTTAAAAAATAAACGGGTCTGATTTAAAAGCATAAACACTGCAACACCATTCCGAATGCATTGTAGTTTCCCAACATTATTCCAGCTCATCTACTCTCACAAAACAAAGTCCTTAAGAATACTATAAAGAAGATCTATAAAATGACTTCACAAAAACATAGGGTTGCCAACTCTGGTTGGGTGCATTCCTGGTGGTTTGATCGTGTGATGGTTGTAATTGATGACCCCCAATAGTCTAGCACAGCAATGAACAAAGGTCATGGGTGAATTGGGTTTCCCACTCTGCTGCACTTGGCATCGTAAAGGTGGGTCTAAAGAATTTTGGTCCTAATAAGTCTTACCATATAATTTTTATTGGTCCAGGATATGTAAGATTGCTGGGTAGAATTCCCCTGACTGCTTGTTTTGAGCACCCACATGCACAGTACACTGACTCAACGGATGTCTTCTGTGACACAGAATATTTTTTCCTAATTTCACCATTTAGATTTGATCATGTTAGTTTGTTTTGTTTAAAAATCTCTTTGGTTGGCCATTCCTCCCTTAAATTCTAGTTGTGTCACTCCCCTTTAAGATGACACACTTGATTCATTCTGGCCCAACCCAATCAGCCCATTAGAAATAAGAGTACTTTCATATTCACTGGCCAACTGTAAAATAGAATCCCTGTACCATACAAGTTCTCTGTAATCTCTGAATAAGTGTTGGGTAAATTTGCATAAAGTACAAGGCTAAACATATGGGAGAACTAGCGAACTTTGTTTGCATTATTGGTGAATCCTGTTGAAAAATCCATTCTGGTATTTTCCTTTAATACCAGGTCATACATCACAACACAGCTTGCCCTGATCAAACATGGACTCTTTTGTTATAGTGACTTATGCATTTTATTCAGCTTCTAACTTATAAATACATTGAGCCGTATATCTAAGTTTGCTGACGACACTAAGTTAGGTGGCACAGTAAATAGTGTAGATGGGAGCAAAAAGTTGCAACAGGACATTGATGTGAGTGGCAAAACTGTGGCAGTGTGGGAAAGTGTGAGGTCATCCACTTTGGACCTAACAAAGATAAATCAGAGCATTTTCTAAATGGCAGGAAGCTAGGAACTGTGGATGAGCAGAGAGATTTAGGAGTCCAAGTACAGAAAGCACTAAAAGCTATGGACAGGTACAAAAAATAATTGAAAAGACTAATGGAATGTTGGCCTTTATCTCAAGGGACCTGGAATGCAAAGAAGTGAAAGTTCTGTTATAGCTCTACAGAGCTCTGGTTAGACCCCATCTGGAGTACTGCATTCAGTTCTGGGCACCGCACCTCAGGAAGGATATATTGGCCTTGGACGGGGTACAGCGCTGGTTCACCAGAATGATACTGGGACTAAAAGGGTTAAATTATGAGGACAGGCTGCATAGACTA
Organism: Heptranchias perlo; assembly: GCF_035084215.1. Lineage (NCBI taxonomy): Eukaryota > Metazoa > Chordata > Chondrichthyes > Hexanchiformes > Hexanchidae > Heptranchias > Heptranchias perlo. Next base: position 27,450,887 of record NC_090333.1, read on the forward strand.
GGCTTGTATACCCTTGAATATAGAAGATGGGGTGATCTAATTGAAGTGTTTAAGATGATTAAAGCATATGATAGGGTAGATAGAGTGCAAATGGTATGTTGGCTTTTAATGCAAGGGGGTTGGAGTACAGGAGTAAGGAAGTCTTGCTGCAATTGTACAGGGCTTTGGTAAGACCACACCTGGAGTGCTGCGAACAGTTTTGGTCTCCTTACCTATGGAAGGGTATACTTGCCTTAAAGGCGGTGCAATGAAGGTTCATCAGATTGATTCCTGGGATGAGAGAGTTGTGTTATGAAGAAAGATTGAGCAGATTGGGCCTGTCTGCAATTTAGAAGAATGAGAGGTGATCTCATTAAAACATAAGATTCTAAGAGGGCTTGACAGGGTAGATACTGAGGGGATGTTTCCCCTTGCTGGAGAGTCGAGAACTAGGGGACACAGTCTCAAGATAAAGGGGCGGACATTTAGGACTGAGGTGAGGAGGAATTTCTTCACTCCGAGGGTCATAAATATTTGGAATTCCCTACCCGAGGGCTATGGATGTTGAGTATATTCAAATGTAAGGAATCTTACAACACCAGGTTATAGTCCAACAAATTTATTTTAAAATCACAAGCTTTCGGAGATTATCTCCTTCGTCAGATGAGTATATTCAAGACTGAGATCGATAGATTTTTGGACTCTAAGGGAATCAGGGGATATTGCGATCGGAAGAAAGTGGAGCTGAGGTCGAAGATCAGCCATGATCTTATTGAATGGCGGAGCAGGATCTTGGGGCCATGTGGCCTATTCCTGCTCCTATTTCTTATGTTCTTAGAGAAACTATTTCCTCTGGTGGGAGAGTCCAGAACAAAGGGGCACAACCTTAAAATTAGAGCTAGGCCTTTCAGGGGTGATGTCAGAAAGCATTTCTTCACACAAAGGGTAGTTGAAATCTGGAACTCTTCCCACCACCACCCCCTCCCACAAATAAAAAAACACTTGAGGCTGGGGGTCAATTGAAAATTTCAAAACTGAGATGGATAGATTTTCATCAGTCAGGGGTATTAAGGGTTACAGAACCAAGGCAGGTAGATACAGTTAAGATACAGATCAGCCATGATCTAATTGAATAGCGGAACAGGCTCAAGGGGCTGAATAGTTACTCCTGTTCCTACGTTCCTCCCTATGACACACACGTATACCATAAAACTGTTGGCTTGATTCCCTTATGATTAAATTTTTTAATGGTACTCATCTTCTACACCATGCCGGGATGATTTTCTCTGCCAATTACTGGGAGCTGTCGAATGCGGAAAGCTGCAGGAAGCCATGCATCTCAGCCTGGGAGTGCGGCAGGGGTGGAGAAAGAGGGAACGAAGATCCTCTGTCTGCAGGGTCTCAGCTCGCGAACTACGCCTGGTTGGCCAGCCCCAATGATAGTCAGACAAGGCCTCCATCTGAGTGGAGGCTGCTGCCATACCATGTCCCCACTCTTGCTCCCAGCTTAGGGCTTCCTACAGCGTCTCCAGGTCTTTGGGCCACAGCTCCCCGAAGCCGTGCTCTGACCTCCAGGCACGCAACCCCACGCAGCTGCTGCAACAAAGATTTTAGAAGCCCAGTGGAGGTTCTAGCAGTCAGTGCAGTAGGCCAAGTGTAGCAGCATCCTCAGCACGGACCATCAGTCATATGCAGTTTGGGACCTTTCTTTTTCGCTTTAAACTGGACAGGGTCTGCAAAATCTAGGATGGATTTCGGTCACTGGTTTTGGCAGGCAAAGTACGACAGTGGGTGTGGGAAGTGAAAGTACAGAAGCACGCAGTGTTAACCGTGAATGTGAAGTACTTTTCTCCCAGGTTGCTAGCAGCAATGCCCAGGAGATCAATTCTCAATTCCAGGGGACAATCCGTGAATGTTGTCAACCCTACAAAAACAAATGTAAAATTGGCATAGATTTTTCTGTCATACTGCCCATTGGAAATGATTACTCCTTTAACAGAATTCTAACCCTGTGGCTCATTAACATAAGTGTAATACTTACATCAGACCACCTTTTTTGAAAATATGGTAAGTACATTTTTCATTGCATCTACCACTGTGGCAAGGGCATATCAGAAATAAAGGAAGCTTTGTGGAATCCTTAAAAACAAATGTGAAAGGACCATTTTTAAATTAGGGTTTTAGGGCTGAAGCCAATCAGGTAAGTCTACAAAGTAATATTGTTTATTTTCCACTATTCACAGCAACTGCCAGAAAATGTAAAACAATGCCCAGAGTGGAGCCTCTCATTAACAACACAAGATACCAAAACACAATAATACCGCAAACCTGTTTGGAGAAGTGAAAGAGTTCAACACTAAGTACACCATTAACAACCCTGTATTGTTAAATCTTGGATAACAATTCTGGGCCATCACATGCTACCTGATAAAACTGGGAATGGAGGGGCTGGAAGGAGGAAAGAACATCATCTTTAGCCTGATTAAGAGCGTGGGGGAAAGGGAGCTTCATCTCTAGCCTATAATGTGTTTCCTGGTGAGGGAGGGGGGAAGGGAGCATCATCTCAAGTCTGTACTGTGCTTCCCCTTCACTACTTAAATGCAGCATTGTCACAGGACCAGCAGCACTTGACCTCTCATATGCAGGCGATGTATTTCTCTGCAAGACATGGGGAACTGGGAGAAATTAGCTAAAACAGTAATATAATCCACACCGTCGCTCAGTTACGGGTGAATGACTAGCCGGCACCAACCAAGTTCAGTTAAGCTCTAGGCTGTGCTAAATAAGCAGCATAACTGATGTGAATCAGATCGTCTAAGTATGATAGGATATTAAGATGACTAATCAAAACTGAATTTCACAATTGCATGGTAACATGCAAGCTTCAATTCCTAATACATAATCTCGTTTAGGGCTGTGGTTACAGTAAATTTCTTAGCAAAATGAATGTATGACACTTTTTATTCCTTTCCCAACAGAGCTATGAAGACTGACTGGAAGAATCAGTTTATTCCCATGCATGACCTGCTGCACATAGGCAGACAGGAAATACTACAGTGCACAAGACCTAAAAATAAGGAAATAAAGATGTACTGGAAAGGAGGGGAAGTAAGTGAGAAAGGGAAGTCATGTTGTTTCAAAACCAAATAGGATTTAAAAAGTGGCTATAATTGCCACTGAATTAGTTCACGAGGTGCAACCTTGTACTCGGCTACTGATTTTGCCTATCTAGCTACTGAATTAAAGAATCTGTGTGGAGTCTTCTAATTTTGTGTAACAGTGGGTGGAGTTAAAGATGGCACTGGATTCCTTTTCAGTAGATCTGTTCTCCAGCAGGCAAATAATATTTATGGTGGGGGATAGTGGCAGAGATTTTTTGTTTCCCTGAGTACCAGCAAATGTTCAGTGGATTACTTTTTTTTAATAAACAAAAGGGGGACAAATTTGCTGCACAGAATGGAGGTAAACAACGATGACCGAAAAAACTAAAAGTCTAAAAATGACAAATGCTACAGAACAAATTAGCATGTGTGCATTTGTACTTGCTTGTAGACCTGCCTTATGTTTTAACTTGGGTGGAGCGGGACAAAGATTTTTTTTCTATCAGTATTTATCTGCTAAAAGGCTTGTACTGAAAAATGGCAGCCAGTAGAATGCATATGACAGTTTACTGGAATGCAAGACCTTGCACTTGGAAATTGTGTACCAATTATTTAGATTGAGACAAGGAAAATAAGCAAGCTCATCAGGATCTTATCATGGAATGACTGAATAGTGGAATTAGGCAGATGGTGGAATATAATTTAAGGTCAGGCATAGGAAAAAGTGATTCACAAAAGGCCAGAAAATCGGAGAACTAAAGGGTCCGCGAAGAGTTATCAGGCTGGAGGAGATTGCGGAGATAAGGAGTGGCAAGGTGAGACAGTAGAGGGATTTAAAGATGAGGTCTTGAAATTCAAGTCAATGTAGGTCAGCAAGAACATAGGTGAAGGGCAAGCAGGACTCATCACGGCACAGGAGTTTATAACAAGTTGGAGTTAATAGAGGCTGGACAATGGAAGGCAGGCAAGGAACGCATTAAAGAAATCAAATTCAGAGGCGATAAATTTATGCAAAAAAACACTTTCGACCACAAGGCGATCAGTAAGTGGCCCGCACGTAATGTCCGAGACCCTGCGGGAAAAGGAGACGATGGATCCTGTCAGTTGGTTCCCCGAGCAGACTGTCAGTGTCATTTGGCAGAACGCCTCATCGCCAGAACTTTCAAACAAGCACCCAGACCTAGCTTGGCTGGTGGTGAGAAGGGCCCTTCCTGTCAGATCCTTCATGCACTCCCGGACTCTCAGCGCCACCGCACATTGTCCCCGAGGAGGCTGAGGTGCAGACGAAACAGTCACCCATCTCCTTCTGGAATGCGCTTTTGCAAAGAAGGTCTGGAGAGAGATGCAGTGGTATCTGTCCAGGTTCGTCCCGAGCAACTCCGTAACACAGGACTCTGTGCTCTACAGCTGTTCCCGGGGACGCATACAGAGACAGACATCAACTGCTGCTGGAAGACCATTAACTCGGTGAAAGACGCCCTTTGGTCTGCCCAAAACCTGCTGTTCTTCTAGTGCACGGAGCTGTCCTCGACCGAGTGTTGCAGACTGGCACATTCCAAGGTCCAGGACTACGTGCTCAGGGACGCACTGAAGCTAGGTGCGGCCGCCACAAAGGCTCTGTGGGGAAAGGCAACCATTTAGAGCCTTCCCTCCATTGTATACCGAGGGGCTGCAATCAGGGAAACCCCCCCCCCCCCCGGGCAGAATGTAAAATTCAAATTCCTGTAATGAATCTGTAATCAATAATCTGTAATCAATAATCCGTATTGAGTATAATGCGATGAGACACCCCAGAGTGTCATGAACTGTAATTATGCACAATGTGTTCATTAAACTGTACTTGATTTAACCTGCAAATTGTATAATCTGTATTGTGTATGCTTGGAATGTGATATGACAACTGTATTGTAGGTTTTTGCTACAAATTTTATGAATAAAGTATATTTTTTGAAAAAAAAGGTGGTAGAGCAGATGTAACTGTTGAGATGGGCCATGTTGTGGAAGAAAGCAGTCTTGGTGATGGAAACAGTATGGGGTAATCTACAAGGCAGTAAATCATAGAATTCAGAGGATGTCACAAAGGAAAAGTAAGTTAGTACTGTTGTTTAAACTCTTGGATTAGATTACTGCCTTCCATAATCTAATGTAAAAACTAAAAAAATCTCCCCTCTTTCTGATCGGTAAAAAGTTCTAAAGAATTAAAATATCTTGTATTCTTTCAAATGAGACACCAAATTAAAGCCCAGTCTACCTGTCCAGATAAATATTGAAAAACCCATGCCACTCTTCAAAAATGAGCCGGAAGCTCAGTGTCCTGTTAACATTCTGCCCTCGAGAAAGAAAGCAGAAATCGTCATTCAATTCATTGCTGTTTGTGGGATATTGCATTATGCAAAATAACTCCAATTTACACACAAGTCACTGCACATCAAAGTATTTCAAACTATGACATGTAAGAGATGTGATCAGGTACCACTAAGTACAAGTTTGTCAATTCTCTGAGGCAAAGGGATGAAAAATTAGGCAGAGGCTAGTTGGACCTGAACCATCTCAAATAGGAGTCACACCATCAATAATTTAAAATGATGCATTCAATTACATGAATCATTTTAACATTTTTAGTCTTTTTTTCATATTTTTGTTTAAATTTTGATTGTGCTACCAGGGTTACTGCTTTGGATACTGTTGGGGGAGATGGCTTATCAGGGGAAAGCAGCAAGAGCCAAGTTCATGGCACCACTGGTGGCTCTGCTGCACAGGAGGGGAGGAATGAGAGTGGCAGGGCTATATTGATAGGGAATTCAATTTTAAGGGGAACAGATAGGCATTTCTGCGGCCGCAAACGTGACTCCAGGATGGTATGTTGCCTCCCTGGTGCTAGGGTCAAGGATGTCACGGAGCAGCTGCAGGGCATTCTGGAGGGGGAGGGTGAACAGCCAGGAGTAGTGGTCCATATCGGTACCAACGACATAGGTAAAAGGTATGAGGTCCTGCAAGATGAATTTAAGGAGTTGGGAGATAAATTAAAAAGCAGGACCTCAAAGGTAGTGATCTCAGGATTACTACCAGTGCCACGTGCTAGTGAGTATAGGAACAGGAGAATAGACCGGATGAATGCGTGGCTACAGGAATGGTGTAGGAGGGAGGGATTTAGATTCCTGGGACATTGGGACCGGTTCTGGGGAAGGTGGGACGGGTTACACCCAAACAGGACTGGGACCGATGTCCTCACGGGGGTGTTTGCTAGTGCTGTTGAGGAAGGTTTAAACCAGAAGGGCAGGGGGATGGGAACCAGAGGAGGGGGAAACAAGGATAGAAACAAAAGAAAGAAAGGGAAGAAGCAACAGTGGAAGGCAGAGAAAACAAGGGCAAAAATCAAATAGGGCCATAGTGCAAAATAAAACTAAGATGACTAGCAATCTTAAAAAGACAAGTCTAAAGGCATTGCGTCTTAATGCGCAGAGCATTCGCAATAAGCTAGATGAATTAACAGCACAGATAGATATTAATGGTTATGATATAGTTGCAATTACGGAGACATGGCTGCAGGGTGACCAAGGATGGGAACTGAACATCCAGGGGTATTCAATATTTAGGAAGGACAGGCAAAAAGGGAAAGGAGGTGGGGTAGCGTTGCTGGTAAAGGAGGGAATAGTGACTAAGGATATTGGCTCGGAAAATCACGATGTGGAATCTGTATGGGTGGAGCTAAGAAACACCAAGGGGCAGAAAACGTTGGTGAGGGTTGTCTATAGGCCCCCAAACAGCAGTGGAGATGTAGAGGAGGGCATTAAACAGGAAATTAGAGACGCATGCAAGAAGGGTACAACTATAATCATGGGTGATTTTAATCTACATATAGATTGGTCAAACCAAATTAGCAATAATACAGTGGGGGAGGAATTCCTGGAGTGTGTATGCGATGGTTTTCTAGACCAATACGTTGAGGAACCAACTAGAGAACAGGCGATCCTAGACTGGGTATTGTGCAACGAGAAAGGATTAATTAACAATCTTTTTGTGCAGGGTCCCTCAGGGAAGAGAGACCATAACATGATGGAATTCTTCATTAAGATGGAGTGTGAAGTAGTTGAATCCGAAACTAGGGTCCTGAATCTAAATAAAGGAAATTACGAAAGTATGAGGTGCCAGTTGGCCATGATAGATTGGGGAACTTTACTAAAAGGGATGACGGTGGATAGGCAATAGCTAATATTTAAAGAACGTGTGCAGGAATTACAACAATTATTCATTCCTGTCTGGCGCAAAAATAAAACAGGAAAGCTGGCTCAACCGTGGCTTACAAAAGAAATTAGGGATAGTATTAGATCCAAAGAGGCAAGCCTGAGGATTGGGAGCAGTTTAGAATTCAGCAAAGGAGGACAAAGATTGATTAAGATGGGAAAATAGAGTATGAGAGTAAACTAGCAGGGAACATAAAAACTGACTGTAAAAGCTTGGTGAAGACAAATGTAGGTCCCTTACAGGCAGAAATGGGGGAAATTATAATGGGGAACAAATAAATGGCAGAACAATTAAACACATACTTTGCTTCTGTCTTCACAAAGGAGGACACAAATAACCTCCCAGAAATGTTAGGGAATCAAGGGTCCAGTGAGAGGGAGGAACTGAAGGAAATCAGTATTAGTAAAAAAAAGTGCTAGGGAAATTAATGGGGCTAAAGGCTGACAAATCCCCAGGGCCTGATAATCTACATCCCAGAGTACTAAATGAAGTGGCCCTGGAAATAGTGGATGCATTGATCATCTTCCAAAATTCTATAGACTCTGGAACTGTTCCTACAGATTGAAGGGTAGCAAATGTAATCCCATTATTTAAAAAAGGGAGAGAAAAAACAGGGAATTACAGACCAGTTAGCTTAACATCAGTAGTGGGGAAAATGCTAGAGTCTATTATAAAAGATGTGATAACAGACCACTTGGAAGGCATTAATGGGATTGGACAAAGTCAGCATGGGTTTATGAAAGGGAAATCATGCTCAACAAATCTACTGGAGTTTTTTGAGGAGGTAACTAGTAGGATAGGGGAGAACCAGTGGATGTGGTGCACATGGATTTTCAGAAGGCTTTTGATAAGGTCCCACACAGGAGGTTAGTGTGCAAAATTAAAGCACATGGAATTGGGGGGAATATACTGGCATGGATTGAGAATTGGTTGACAGACAGGAAACAGTAGGAATAAACAGGTTTTTCTGGGTGGCAGGCAGTGACTAGTGGGGTACCGCAGGGATCAGTGCTTGGGCCCCAGCTATTCACAACATAGATCAATGATTTGGATGAGGTAACTAAATGTAACATTTCCAAGTTTGCAGACGACACAAAGCTGGGGTGAAATCTGAGCTGTGAGGAGGATGCAAAGAGGCTCCAATGTGATTTAGACAAGTTGAGTGAGTGGGCAAGAACATGGCTGATGCAGTATAAGGTGGACTAGATGCAGGGAGGGTGTTCCCGATGGCTGGGGAGTCCAGAACCAGGGGTCACAGTCTCAGGATACGGGGTATGCCATTTGGAACCGAGATGAGGAGAAATTTCTTCACTCGGTGGTGAACCTGTGGTTTTCTCTATCACGGAAGGCAGTGCAGGCCAAGTCGTTAGATGTATTCAAGGAGACAGATATATATCTTAATGCTAAAGGGATCAAAGGATATGGGCAAAAAGCAGGAACAGGGTACTGAGTTAGACGATTAGCCATGTTCATTTTGTATGGCGGAGCAGGCCCAAAGGGCCTACTCTTGCTCCTATTTTCTATGTTTCTACTGATGAAGTCTTCAGATCCCTTGTAGTATTATGCACAACGCTGCATGTTGAAGTGCTCTAGGTTATTGACAAATCCCACTATTAATTCAGGTATTTTGTAGCTTTGGGTTCAGTAATTCTTCAGCCATTTCCCTCATTATCACATATAAAATCATAAGCGATGCTATTCATTTTTTTTTATGTACATGGTAAGCTAATGGTGAGACTTCCTTTTAAAAATCCTATCCAGGGAATATGGTATCTATAGGCAAGTTGCCTGTGACACAATGAAGCCTCTAATTTTGCTGAGTGTGAATTTTGGGTCCTTTATTCATTTTACCACATTTTCTGTCTGGAGTAGGGAACCTCAAGAAAATATTATGTGATATTAAAGACAAGCTGCAAAGGAATTTACAGCTTGAGAAAAATTTGTTTAGAAAGGGAGATAAAATGCAAGGAGACTATCCAATTAAAAAGTCTAGGCCATATCTGAAAAGTGAAAGAAAGAAAGACAGACTCGCATTTATATAGCGCTTTTCACGACCTCAGGTTGTCCCAAAGCGCTTTACAGCCAATGAAGTATTTGTGAAGTGTAGTCATTGTTGTAATGCAAGAAACACAGCAGCCAATTTGCACATAGCAAGCTCCCACAAACAGCAATGTGATAATGATCAGATAATCTGTTTTCAGTGATGTAGGTTGAGGGATAAATATTGGCCAGTGAGACCGGGGATAACTGCTCTCCTTCAAAATAATGTCGTGGGATCTTTTACGTCCACCTCAGAGGGCAGACAGGACCTCTGTTTAACATCTCATCCGAAAGATTGCAATGCAGCATTCCCTCAGTACTGCACTGGAGTGTCAGCTTAGATTTTGTGCTCAAGTCTCGAGTGGGACTTAAACCCACAATCTTCTGACTCAGAGGCAAGAGTGCTACCAACGGAGCCTCGGCTGACACAAAGAATGGGTGATGCAAAGAAAACAACTAAAAGATTCTTTCGAGATGACAGAGCAACTTGCTTCTGCAAATTTCAATAATATACATGTATAACTTAAGCATACTTATTGGATTTTACTAATTTTCTATTGCAATTAGTCATCTATTGGCATCTATCATAAATGTGACTGACAGCAATGTGGTTGAGATCATCTTAACCAAAGTACCATGCAAGCATTACCATTAATGAGTCTGAAGGATATCTGCTACATTATCACTAAGTTCCGCACTGGAGTGTCTCTCTAGATTACATGCCGAACTTCTGGAGTGGAGATTAAATACACAAGTGTAACCATCTGAGCCAAGCTGATTTTTTTTTATCATTCGTTCATGGGATGTGGGCATTGCTGGCAAGGCCAGCATTTATTACCCATGCCCAATTGCCCGAGAAGGTGGTGGTGAGCCGCCTTCTTGAACCGCTGCAATCCGTGTGGTGAAGGTTCTCCCACAGTGCTGTTAGGTAGGGAGTTCCAGGATTTTGACCCAGTGACGATAAAGTAACGGCAATATATTTCCAAGTTGGGATGGTGTGTGACTTGGAGGGAAACGTGCAGGTGATGTTGTTCCCATGTGCCTGCTGCCCTTGTCCTTCTAGGTGGTAGAGATCGCGGGTTTGGGAGGTGCTGTCGAAGAAGCTTTGGGGAGTTGCTGCAGTGCATCCTGTGGATGGTACACACTGCAGTCACAGTGCGCTGGTGGTGAAGGGAGTGAATGTTTAGGGTGGTGGATGGGGTGCCAATCAAGCGGGCTACTTTGTCCTGGATGGTGTTGAGCTTCTTGAGTGTTCTTGGAGCTGCACTCATCCAGGCAAGTGGAGAGTATTCCATCACACTCCTGACCTGTGCCTTGTAGATGGTGGTAAGGCTTTGGGGAGTCAGGAGGTGAGTCACTCGCCAGAGAATACCCAGCCTCTGACCTGCTCTTGTAGCCACAGTATTTACGTGGCTGGTCCAGTTAAGTTTCTGGTCCATGGTGACCCCCAGGATGTAGATGGTGGGGAATTTAGCAATGGCAATGCCATTGAATGTCAAGAGGAGGTGGTTAAACTCTCTCTTGTTGGAGATGGTCATTTCCTGGTACTTGTCTGGCACAAATATAACTTGCCACTTATCAGCCCAAGCATGAATGTTGCCCAGGTCATGGTGCATGCGGCACAGACTGCTTCATTATCTGAGGGGTTGTGGATGGAACTGAACACTGCCCAATTATCAGCGAACATCCCCATTTCTGACCTTATGATGGAGGGAAGGTCATTGATGAAGCAGCTAAAAATCGTTGGGCCTAGGACACTGCCCTGAGGAAATCCTGCAGCAATGTCCTGGGGCTGAGATGATTGGCCTCCAACAACCACTACCATCTTCCTTTGTGCAAGGTATGACTCCAGCCACTGGAGAGTTTTCCCCCTGATTCCCATTGACTTCAATTTTACTAGGGCTCCTTGGTGCCACACTCGGTCAAATGTTGACTTGATGTCAAGGGCAGTCACTCTCACCTCACCTCTGGAATTCAGCTCGTTTGTCCATGTTTGGACCAAGGCTGTAATGAGGTCTGGAGCCGAGGGGTCCTGGCCGAACCCAAACTGAGTCCAAATTTTTATTTTATGGGCCACATAAGCGCATACCATGGAGCTTTCTGGGCCACATATAAAGTATAAGTTGCTCCTGTTAATTTGCATAGATGGCAAAATGCAGAGACAAGCACGTTTAAGAGCTCTGATTTATTATTTATCCATCAATGAGATAACAGTGCTAACAGCCCAATTCTGCAAGCTCACGAAGTTCAAATAGAACAAACCAGTGAGTAAGCAATATAAGTGCAAATAAAAATCAAGTTTCTACACTTCATGGGTCTGATGGTCAGGTTTTTTAGACTGCAAATGGCCCACAGGTCGTTGTTTAGACACACCTGCTCTAGACACAGACTTCTGCTGAAACACTGTTCCATGGACACTAGGCAATCCTCCGGTACCTCACCCAAATGGTCATTCTACATCTGTAGCCAAGATAGTGAACATTAACAGTTATTCTTGCAAAATGTTCATTACAAGTCACTGGATGGCAATCAGAAGCTCTCCACCCACCCCACCATGTTAGAGGCCAAATGTAGCACCCGAACTTCTATCTCCAGTAACATCAGCTAACTCACCATAGGCTGGGGATCAAACCTCGAACTTTCTGATCCGTATGGCTTTGTACTACACCAAGTCATGTCTTTATCCACTAGGCCATAAGGAGGGCTTTATTTATATCTGATATAGTGAGGCAAGTGTTTGGAACATTTAGAGATAAATGAGAAACTATAAGTTTCAACAAGTTGCTTTAAAAATGTTGTGTTAAAATACTAGTACTGTTTGCTTATTGCTTTTCAAGTACAGCCTTGCTGTGATTGATACCTGGTTGATGTTTCTTTAATATCTTATTTACATTTAATGGAAACAAATTTTTCAAATAGCAACAAAAAAAACAATCGGGAAATAGACATCACATTAGGAATATCTATAACCACCCTTTCTTTCAAGGCATCATCAGATTTTATTAGCACTATGTTTCTGTTCAGCATGTAGTGTAACAATCTATTTATATTGTGTCCAACCAATGGGCTCTTATGATGTCATACTACAGACTCAACTGTTTCTCAATGCACTTTGAAACCCATTTGATTTCTTGTAAATATTACAACAGGTTCTTCCCCACACACAGGTATACACTGAACAGAGATGTGTATTGATTGCCTTGGGAAACAGATCCTCCGACCGTCTTAACCTAGTAAACTACAGCTACCTGGCAAAAAATTCCAGGGTTCCCTGCAGCCCTCAATTAAATTCCAGCATAACTCTGTCTTAGATAGCTAGAAAGAAAGAACTTGGATTTATACAGTGCCTTTCATGACCTTAGAGCATCCCAAAGGGTTTCACAGCAATGAAGTAGTTTTGAAATGTAGTCACTGTTGTTATGCAGGCAAATGCTCAAGATAATTTACACACAGCAAGCTCCCACAAACAGCAATGACCAGATAAAGTATTTTTTAAAAAATGATATTAATTGAGGGATGGATATTGGCCAGGACACCAGAAGAACTCCCTGCTCTTCTTTCAATATTGCCGTAAGATCTTTTACATGCACCTGAGGGAGCAGAAATGGGCTTCAGTTTAACGTCCGTGCAGCACTCACTCAATAATGCACTGAAGTATCAGCCTAGATTATGTCCTCAAGTCTTCGGAACTAAGTCTATGTTTCAAGATTAACTTTGTGCTCAATGACACAAGTGACATCAGAGAAATTGGACATTTTTCCACTTGTTACCATCACTGACTAAGTATAGGTAAGTTAGATAAGACACTCCCTCTATATTGCCCCATATGTCTTTAACCCAAACAATATACCTTGCTTTTGCTGCAAATGAGGGAAAATCATAAGTCTCACTTGGACAATGAATGTGATATATTTGGTAGAATCAGAAGAGAGATTCTGGTGTGATTCACCCAATTCTATTCCCAAAACATGCAAAACAACAACAGTATGGAGGAGACTGGACATTCACCATGTAGAGACATCATGTGCACAAACTTTAATTATGCCATGTTGCCAGCCGAGGCTCAGCGGTCGCAATCTTGTTTCTAAGTCAGAAGGTTGTGGGTTCAACTCCCACTATTAACCTCATGGGTAAAAACTATTCATGGTGCAAGTTATTAGATGCACTTACTTCTACCAATCTTAACAGAACTGAGATTTCAGGGCACACAAGTTTAAAAATGTGAGATTACTTCATATATACTGGTGGTTAAATGCACCCTTTAATGTGCACAGACTAGAAAGCTGCAGGTTCATCATTGGCCTGTATCGAATTAGCTCATCTTCGTTAGGATGATGGCTCGGTCTTTGCATTTGGCTTATGTGCCTCTGGGTGAGGGGAAATCATGCAGGATTGCTGTTCATCATTGATTATAACTATACCTCCAGGAAAGTGCAGGTGTGTATATCAGCTAAGGACATTATCAATCTCTGTTAGGATAGTAGAATAGCTTGCCAATATTCACCATCTAGGCTCATGTACAAGAACAACCACTTAAGTAAGGTGTTGATATCCTGCCAGCACCACACAATTATACCCCATGCATGAAACAGAAAATTTAAAGCCATTGGCTGACCATTGTTTTGTCAGTGGGAAATAGTTCACGTTATGAGCCAAAGAGCAGTTATATGTGGTAAGTTTTCCCTATAGTCTCTCTGACATCGAACATGAGTATCCAGCACAAGATAACCGGAAAAGGAGTAAGGCTATTTCCAACTGAAAAATCAATTGTCAGCCTATAGAAAATTCAAAACTGGCGTGTTGAATATTGGTCACGATAATCATGAATACAAATCCTTCAAAAATATACACAAATATCCAACTTCCCCAGCATGCCATCACACGAGAGCGAAAATCAACAATGTGACGATATGCCTATACTTCTGTGAAACTGACAGGTAATGTCTCTCGTCCATTGGCACTCCACAGCTATACAATTAGCAGAAAATCGGGATTTTTATCTTCTAATGACACAGGCGCCACGATTTTGAGAATGGAGCCGAAAGGAACAAGCTGTCGGATGACAAAATGAGGGGTAGTATAAAGCCACTTGTTTCCATGGGCCCTCAAAATAATCAGGGAGTGCAAGTGATGCTGCCCCATACTCTTAGTAATCCAGTAAACCCAGATCTTACCTCCACCTCTACCACCTCGTCGTAGGCGGGTGGTGGGTCGAACCCACTCCGGCTGTAATCCCCTCCTCCTCCACTCCCTCCTCCTACATTGCGGGAGCCGGTCCCACCACCACCTCCTCCTCCTCCTCCACCACCTCCTCCTCCTCCACCACCACCACCACCTCCACCTCCACCTCCGACTTGGCGGTCGCCGCTCTCCATGGGCTCGTAGCCGAGGCCCGGGCTCTCGTTGGTAAGGAGGGCCACAGCCTCGTTGATGTCGTTCTTGGCCATGCGGAGTGCCTTGCGGATGGCGGCGGGCTCCGAGAAGCCCATGCACAGCAGCGTCGTCATGTGCTCTTCCTCCACGTCCATCCTGGCAGACACAGTCTGTCACTTCAGTTCTACTCTCCCATAGAGACTGCCCTGTACAGGTCACCTGCCTCAGGGTGACGGCACACAGTGCGTCCGTTTTCCCTGTGACTGTAATATGGAATGAAGAACGGCTTATCGGTCTGTTAGTTTGCTTAACTAAAACTGTTGTGCCGTATCTGAGCCACTCGGCGCCATGTTGACAAGAACCAACTTCCGGTTCCTACTTCGCCGAGAGAAGCCGCGCCCACTCTACCGGAAGTGGCGTCAGATGCTCCGCTCGAAGGCGATGAGGAGGGTGACGCCGCCATCTTAGTAAAGGAGGAGTCCCGGCTGCGTGTCAGTGACGCCACCCTCACACGGAAAAGGCCCTCCGGCTTTCGAGTCAGAGCACGTGATAGAGGGGTTTAAACGTTGAAGCCACACAGAAGAGGCATGTGCTGGGGGGGAGGGGGGAGAGTGTTGGGTTTGCAGAGAGTGGGTGTGGTGTCAAGTGTGAATTCCAGGTAGCAGTCACAGCAATTCCTTGTTATTGGAATCTGCTTTACAAGGTAGATATATCGATTTTTAATGAAAAAAAAATCTTGATTTAAAGGGTTGTTAACATAACAAATGAGAGCAGGAGTAGGCTATACCGCCCCTCGAGCCTGCTCCACCATTCAATAAGATCATGGCTGATCTAGGATCTCAACTCCACTTTCCCGCCCGATCCCCATATCCCTTGATTGTCCAAAAATATATCGATCTCAGTCTTGAATTTACTCTCAACGACTGAACATCCACAGCCCTCTGGGGTAGAGAATTTCAAAGATTTACAACCCTCTGAGTGAAGAAATTTTTCCTCATCTTGGTCCTAAATGGCCAACCCCTTATCTTGAGACTATGACCCCTAGGTCTAGACTCTCCAGACAGGGGAAACAGCCTCTCAGCATTTACCCTGTCAAGCCCTCTTAAGAATTTTATACATTTCAATGAGATTACCTCTCATTCTTCTAAACTCCAGAGAATATAGGCCCATTCTACTTAATCTCAGGACAACCCTCTCATCCCAGGAATCAATCTAGTTGCAACCCCTCCAAGGCAAGTATATCCTTCCATAGATAAGGAGACCAAAACTACACAGTACTCCAGGTGTCTCACCAGAGCTCTATACAATTGCAGCAAGACCTCCTTACTCTTATACTCCAAGCCCCTTGCAATAAAGGTTAACATACCATTTACCTTCCTAATTGCTTGCTGTACCTGCTTGTTAACTTTCTGTGTTTTGTGTACAAGGACACCCAAATCCCTCTGAACACCAACAATTCTTAGTCTCTCACCTTTTAAGAAATATTCTGCTTTTCTATTCTTCCTACCAAAGTGGATCATTTCACATTTCCCCACATTATACTCCATCTGCCACCTTCTCGCCCATTTACTTAACCTGTCTATGTCCCTTTGCAGCCTCTTTGCGTCCTCTTCACAGCTTACTTTTCACTTAGCTTTGTATCGTCAGTAAGCCTGGATACATTACACTTAGTCCCCTCATCTAAGTCATTGATGTAGATTGTAAACAGTCCAAGCACTGATCCTTGCAGCACCCCAATAGTTACAAACTGCCAACCCAAAAATGACCCGTTTATTCCTACTCTTTTTTTTCTGTCCGTTAACTAATCCTCAATCCATGCTAATATATTACCCCCAATCTCATGAGCACTAATCGTATGCAACAACAATCCAAATATACTACATAAGTAACATTAAGATAGAAACAGAATCCATATGGGTTGAGACAAAGGATAAGAAGGGATTGATCACGTTAATAGGTTTATTCTACAGACCACCTAATAGTGGAAAGGAAGTGGAGGATGAAATATGTAGATAAATCTATGAAATGAGTAAAAAACATTGAATAATTATAATATTAAACTGGCAAGAAGAGGTAGGGAAAGGAGAAAAGGGAATCGAGTTTTTAGAGAGTGTACAGGACTCCTTTCTTACCCAGTAGGTGAGAAGCCCTAGAAGAGAGGAATCACTGCTGGATCTGGTAATGGGAAATGAACCAGAATAGAAAAGCGAAGTAAGCAAAGGGGAACATCTAGGCAATAGCGATCATAACATAATACGGTTTCAAATAATGATTGAGAATGACACAAGTAAGACAAAGACCAAAGTAGTAGATTGGAAAAAAAGCTAATTTTGAGGGGGTGAGAATGCAACGAGGAAAACATTTTGACAAACAAAGAAATGGAACAGCAGTGGGTAATATTTAAAATGGTGATCAATAGAGTTCAGAAGAAGTATATTCCTCTAAAAAGAAAGAAGAAACTAGCCAATAATGAAACACCATGGATGAATAAAGAGATAAGGGTAAAATTGAAACTAAAGAAAAATGCTTACTCCAAGCATATAGACAATAAAGGAGAGGATGACAAAAGGGAATACAAGGAGGTTAGGAAAGAAGTTTAAAAAAAACAATGAGGAAAGCAAAGAGAAACTATGAGATTAAATTATCAAGGAATATAAAAAGAAATAGTAAAATATTCTACAGACACATAAATAACAAAAGAAAAATCAGAATAAGGATAGGGCCACTAAAGGATGCACAAATAAACTCACAGGTAACGACAGCAAAATGGCAGAAATACTGAATAGTTACTTTGCCTCTGTATTTACCAGGGAGACTAACAAGGTGGGCAGGACATTAGAAGAAGAGATCAAAAAAGATATTAAAACATTTAAAAGAGAAAGGGCGGAGATAATTGAAAAACTATTCAAACTTAGGGAGGATAAGACCCCTGGATTGGATGGATTGCATCTGTGAATATTAAAAGAAGTTAGGGAGGAGATAGCAGAGGCACTGTTACATATATATAAAAATTCACTAGAAAAGGGAATAGTGCCAGAGGACTGGTGGACAGCTAATGTTATTCCAATATTTAAAAAGGGAGATGGAACAAGTTCAGGGAACTATAGACCAATTAGTTTAACATCAGTGGTAGGAAAGATAATGGAATCTTTACTCAAAGATGTAATAGGAAGACATCAAGAGAATGAAAATACAATAAAGAATAGTCAGCACTGATTTCAGAAGGGAAAATCATGCTTGACCAACCTTATTGAATTCTTTGAAGAAGTAACAAAGAGTAGACAAGGATAATGCAGCAGATGTAATATATTTGGATTTTCAAAAGACCTTCGATAAGGTATTGCATTATAGACTCATGGCTAAGGTCAGAGCATGTGGAGTCAGGGGACAGTTAGCAGAATGGGTAGCAAGTTGGCTACAAAACAGAAAACAGAGAGTAGGGCTTAAGGGTATCTACTCAAACTGGCAAAAGGTGAGAAGTGGTGTTCCACAGGGATCTGTGCTGGGACCACTGTTGTTCACAATTTAACAATTTGGATTCGGCAATTGGAAGTCCAATTTCAAAATTTGTGGACGACACCAAATTGGGGGGTGTACATTTGGAAAAATGCGTCAAAGGAAGAGTGCGTCAAAATGCAAGAGGACCATAATAAACTTGCAGAATGGACATGCAATTGGCAAATGAATTTCAATATAGATAAGTGTTTGGTGGTGCATTTTGGTAGGAAGAATAAGGAGGCTACATACTGCTGGGATAATAAGAGTCTAAATGGGGTAGAGGAGCAAAGGGATGTAAGGGTACAGATATACATAATCACTAAAAGTAGCGACGCAGGTTAATAAAGCAAGTCAAGCGCTTGGGTTCATTTCTAGAGGATAGAATTGAAAACCAGAGAAGTTATGTTAAACTTGTATCGAACCTTTGTTAGACCACACTTGGTGTACTGTACACAGTTCTGATCGCTGTATTATAAAAAGGATATAGAGGCACTGGAGAAGGTGAAAAGATTTATAAGGATGATACCAGAGCTGAGAAGATATACTTATCAGGAAAGGCTGAATAGGCTGGGGCTCTTTTCTCTAGAAAAGAGAAGGCTGAGGGGTGACCTAATAGAGGTCTTTAAGATAATGATAGGGTTTGATAGGGTAGACGTGGAGAAAATGTTTCCACCTGTGGGGGAGTCTAAAACCAGACGTCATAAATATAAAATAGTCGCTAATAAATCCAATAGGGAATTCAGGAGAAACTTCTTCACCCAAAAAGTCGTAAGAACATGGAACGTACTACCACAAGGAGTAGTTGAGGCAACTAGCATAGATGCATTTAAGGGGAACCAAGATAAGCTCATGAGGGAGAAAGGAATAGAAGGGTATCCTGATAGGTTTAGATTAAGTAGGGATGGAGGAGGCTCATGTGGAGCATAAATGCCGGCATGGACCAGTTGGGCTGAATGGCCTGTTTCTGTGCTGTAGTTTCGATGTAATTCTCTGTTACTCAAATGGCTCTTCTTAACCTTCAATGTTCGAGTTGCTATTCTTAAGATCATAGGTTTTAAAATTGAGGTCTCCAGACAATAGGAGATCCCAGGATGGTGGTGGGGGGGGATGGTCTCCCAGGTTTTCAGATTTCTCTGTTTCCAGACCTGCATTTTATTTTTGCTACTGTATTTCTCTCTAATATTTTTTAAGTCTGTCACACTTCAGATATCCAAAAAGCTACAAATGCTGGAAACGCTCAGCAAGTCAGGCAGCACCTGTGGAGGCATTCGACAAATTGACGTTTCAGGTCTGGACCTTGCAGACTTGGTGAAGAATGGTCCACACCTGATATGTCAACTTGTTAGTTCTCTCCACAGACACTATCTGACTTGCTTGATACCAGCATTGTCTGTTTTTGTTTCAACTGAAATTGGGGTTGCCAACTCTGGTTGGATGCATTCCTGGAGGTTTGCTCATGTGATCATAGAATCATAGAATGGTTACAGCACAGAAGGAGGCCATTCGGCCCATCGTGCCTATGCTGGCTCTCTGCAAGAGCAATGCAGCTAGTCCCACTCACCCGCCCTTTCCCCGTAGCCCTGCAATTTTTTTCTCTTCAAGCATTTACCCAGTTCCCTTTTGAAAGCCACAATTGAATCTGTCTCCATCACCCCCTCGGGCAGTGTATTCCAGATCATAACCACCCGCGATTCGGTTCACTGATGTCCATTTACTGATGTCCAATCACTGATATCTGATCACGTGACGTCTGACCAGGTGACAACTGCAAATGTTATTTTGTTTACTATATAAAGGTTGAGCTCACTGTAGTTGAGTATCTTTGCTCATGGTTTTGCGTCAGCAGCTGTATCGCAAGAAATTCCGAGAACCAGGAGACCACCTGTGAGCAGGCAAAGAAGGGAAACGGAGGGCGGGGAAAAACAGAGGTGGGAGGAGCTCTGATTTCACCAGTAACTAATAGTAATTCACTGAAGTTGCACCAATATCTAATAGTCATACTAGTAACACTCAGATTCCCCTCATAGCAAACAGGAATGCAGTAGCTCACTCATAGTCTATATATAACTGGTAGTAATCGGTGTAATGCCCTAATATCCTACCTGTAATGAGTAGTAATCCTATAACCCGTTGATATTCACCCCAAAACGACAGTCAATGCCGCTCCCCAGTCGATGCCCCTTTTATTAGGCCCCACCTCTCTCTAATTCCTTGGACTCTGGTTTGGACTCGGATTCCGTGTGAAGGTAACAACTCTGAACTGGGAGCCTCAGTCAGAATTGATCTGTACACGTTAAAACAGACCAGTACAGACCGACCTAAACCAAATCGAGCGATTGTACAAAAGGCAGTGGGCTCAGTGTTTGCGGCACTTCTCACAGGGCACATTGTCCTAAACTCAGCTCAGCATCAACATTTCGAAACCACTCCCTGGGCTCAGGGTCAATAAAGGAGAGTTTTCATAGAATGATAGAAATTACAGCACGGGAGGAGGCCATTCGGCCCCAGGTGCCTTTGCCACTGCTGACGCTCACTCCTGTAACCCCATTCCCACCCCCCAGATCCATTTATATTCCTCCTTTTCAAATATTTATCCCATTCCCTTTTAAATAATGTTCTAGTCTCTATGTCAATAGAGATTGTGGTGAAGCATCCCATGGGATAATAACCCTCAATTGAAGAACCTTCCTTCATCCTTCCAGTGAGATCATCCAGTGAGAATGCTCAGTCTCTGTCCCCTTGTTCCACATTTGCCCACCAGTGGAAACGATCATTCACTGTTTACCTGCAGTAGAAAGAAAGAAAGAAAGAAAGATTTGTATTTATATAGGGCCTTTTATGACCTCAGGACGCCTCAAAGTGCTTTACAGCAAAAAAATACTTTTTGAAGTGTATTCACTGTTGTAATGTAGGAAACATGGAAGCCAATTTTGCACACAGCAAGGTCCTACAAACAGCATTGTGATAAATAGATCATCTGTTTTAGGTGTTGGTTGAGGGATAAACATTGGCCAGAAGAACTTCCATGCTCTTCTTCGAATATTCGAAGAAGAGCATGGAAGTTCTTCTGGCCAATGGGATCTTTTATGTCCACCTGAGAGCACGGGTGGGTACTTGGTTTAACATCTTGTCCAAAAGACGGCACCTCTGACAGTGCAGCACTCCCTCAGTACTGCACCAAAGTGCCAGCCTAGATCGTGTGCTCAAGTCTCTGGAGTGGGCCTTGAACCCAAAATCTTCTGAGTCAAAGGCGAGTGTGCTACCAACTGAGCCACAGCTGATGAAGGTTTCACTCACCACTCCCACTCACCACGTTGCTGCTGCTGCTGCTGCCGGTTCTTCAAAAATTGTTAGTCCCCACGCCCTCCCCAGTCTACCGCTCACCACCCCCCGACGCAAGCCCCAATCCCCCGACCCACATTCTTCCTCTCTACTCGATCCACATTCACCCTCTCTCTCCGATCCCCATTTCACCCCAACCCCCATTCCCCAGTCTCCCTCACCCCCCCCCCCTACATCCCCCGGACTCCCAAGCCCCCCCACCAACTTCAGATTATTCCCGGCACACCAGCCAATTCTGGCTCTTTGCAGCAGGAGGGGGAGATGACGTAAAGAAGCCAGAGGTATCTCTGCGGCAGCAGCCAGTGACGTCACGGAGTGGGGGAGGGGGGCGGTGGTCGCGCTACTGCGGCAGGAAATTTAAAGCACAAAGACCTCCTGGGCTGCTCGGGAGATCCATGCTCCATTCTAGGAGACTCCAGGGCAATCCGGGAGGGTTGGCAACCCTATCTGAAATTCCTCTCTGTTATTTTATTTTAAATGGATTAACGCTGCCACTAAAACAGTGGAGAGAGGAACTTCAGGCAAATATGTCAATTGTTTATACATTAATGTTCCGCAGCATTTTCAGGAACTTCAAATCAATTAAGAGGCAATTGAATACTGAGATGGGGTGGGGAACCATAGCTTTGTCTGTACAGACTAAACCTATTCTCAGCCTCCACACATTCACACTTCCAGTAAGGGTCACTGGATAGTAATCAGGTGCAGGAGCCCCGACTGATTTTCAAATACCTAACCCAAGGGCACTCAAGCCAACTATAGCTATCATATTGTGGGTCTGGCTCAGAGCAGTGGACAGCATACACTGATGATCGATATCGAGACCTTCGTAGTGTGTATGACTCAGTTATTCACTAAATAATCTTGAACAGCTATTGGGATCTTGGAAGTGTTAATGTCAGCAGATGATATAGTCATTAACTCAACAGTGCTTTATTTTTGTATAAGGAGAGGGGGTCCTAAATTAAATGAGTTTGGGCACTCTCAATGAAACACCTTTTGCTCTGGTCTACTTTTACTGCTGTATACCTGATCCAGGCATATTACTTCTTCGGAGAAATTGTTTGAAATTCAAAGGGGAAAATATCCTTAACACTCAAGAATTTATGAGTGTTCAACAACTCTGGCACAGATGCAGTGAGCTCTGTGGTCTTTGAGGTTTACATATTCCATGTAACATCTCATCCTAAAAGTTGCACTTGGAGGCTTCATATTGCTTACTAACGAACAAGAGCAAACTCCTCTGATTCATTCAAAGAAACAGTTCCTTTCCAAGAAACTGCTGGAAAAATTAAAGCAGCATTCTAAAACATGTATAGTTACTCCTTATGGACTATTTTCAGTTCTCTTATATGACTATTGTGCTGTTTAATATTTTACATGTATATTTTTACTTCTGTGAATCAAATCTTTTATTGTAAATAAATTTCACCAATAGTTTAGCCTGCACAAAATGGTCTAGAGTTGTGATGTTTTCTATCTTCTGAATTAGCAGAAAATATAATGGGCATCCTATGTGTTCTCCAGTAAGCAATTTACTTTGATTGGAATTAATTGTTCGACCTGGGCTCTGTGAATGCTTTGCGCTGAAGAATAAAAAATACCAGCTTCAGCTGGTAGGGAATGCGGTCTGCTTACAGAAACATTCGGCAAGCTGTTCACACAAGAAAAAGTATTGGAGAAAGCCTGAAGTGTATTGCCTGATGACACATTAGTTGAACAAAGTAGAAAACTGTTCTGTTCTGCAACAACTCAATCACCAAAAGTTCACCAAAAATATAAATGAAAACAAATGAACTTTGGAATATAGAGGTATTGATTTTCTGAGTGAATCATTGTTAAAACTGTGTGGAGGGATAAGCTCCATTGGGTCAAATGTCTGGTTCTTTTTCTTGGTTTGTCTTAATGCTCAATTGTGTGCGTGCTTAATTTAGCTCCCTCACACTATTAGCTTCAACAGCTGTTTTGCAGCCAGCTTTCGTTAAACAGATAAATCTACCCAAATAAATATTCCTGGGATTTCTTGCCCAGTACATCTCAGTGATGTGTTTACTTTGAACCCAAATGTACTGCCAATAGGGGTTATCACACATTAAAACATGTAGGCAGTTAGTCAAGAAATCTCATGCACACAAAATGCATCGTGTTTAATGAATGGCCACTCTGGAGCTGTCCAACAGGAATTATACAGACACCATTCAGGAAATATTTTATTACAGCAGAAACCCTTATGTAGAACACTGCCACATCAAGATAACTTGCAACTATAATATCTTAAGAGGTCTCTGTATCTTACCACCCAAATATTATTATGGCTGATTTTTGGAATGTATTTAACAGATTGTATTTCTTTACCACTTACTATCAGAGCAATTTCACTTACCATGATGTGTCTTGGCTTGGGAAATTTAGAGAACAAACACATTATTAATATAAAGATTATGTAGCACCTTATCACCTCAGGATATCTCAAAGTGCTTTGCATTCGATCAAGTAGTTTTGAAGTGTAATCTGTTATATAGGCAAACGTATGAACCAATTTAAACTCAGGAAGAACTAACAAACAACAAATGAGTGACTAGTTAATCTGTTTTTGGTGGTGTTGGTTGAACGAGGAAGGATGCTACAGCTCCCTACTTTTTTTCGAATAGTGCAATTTAAATCCACCTGAATAGACAAATGAAGCCACAGTTTACTATGTCCCCTGAAAGGTAGCAGCTCTGACAATGCAGCATCCCTTCAGTATTGCACAGGAGTGTCAGCCTGGATTATATGTTCAAGCCCTGGATTGGGGCCTGACTCAAAGGCAAGAGTGCTGCCAACTAGCGAGCTGACATTTGTACATTGATAATAATCAGAGAGCACTAATTCCCTTTACCAAGATCCAGAAATCGCGCCCTTCCTGTTTTCTATTGCCTGCTGCATTGTCTCATTGGATGCCCCTCATTTTATTTTTGAGATCTTGGGTACTAACATAGCTTTTATTTACTTCATTTTGGATCATTTTGGAGAAAAATTTATAATGTTACACAAAATACTAAACTATAGGCCTAAAATCACACTTCTAAGTACAAAAATAATGGGAGATTTGCTTATTGAGAGTATTTTCTTCTTGTTCTCCCAGGGCCATGTACCAGTCATTGCTACCTGGTGACCCTGCTCCAGAGTCCTTGCTGTGCTGCTGTTAGCCAGCAAATAGGAGGTAAATGAGTGCAAGTTGGAGGCAAATTTCTCTGATTGTTGATAAGTCTAAAAAATGAGACATGCAAAAAATGGTGAGTGTGGTGCCTTTCTGCCTTTATCTGATTGTTCCCATAAAACAAATACTGTTTAGTGTATGTGAATCAATATTTGAGCAAGTATGCCCTGTAAGCCAATGTTATTAACATACAGCCCTTTAACTTTCTAACACAGAGACAAGAAAAAATACTGAACTTTTTGAAAACTTCAATATCAATTTTACTCCAAAATAAAAGTATTTTATATTAAAGAAAAGACTACATTCACAAACTTGACTGTCTTGCACCTTAAGTTCCTGGTTACTGTTCTAGCATAGGATACCCTAGTAGTTATTATACATTTTTTTTGGTAGATTTTTCTTCTTACATTTTTGTGCTCATCAAAGTGAGGGATATTACATAGTATTTTATAGCATTTACAGCGCAGAAATGGGTCATTTGGCCCAACAGTTCTAGGTTGGTGTTTATGCTCCACACGAACCTCCTCCCACCTTACTTTAATCTCACCCTGTCAACAAAATGGAACTCTTCCCGTTTCAGGCACCCATTGTCAGAATCGGCCACTCTACTCTGGCTCAAAAACAGGCTACAGCCACAACCTCAGAAGACCACCTCCTTTCTGCAATAACATGATTTTTTTGTTCTATTTTCCCACCAGTCATCGTATGATGTCTCTGAGTAAGACTGCCAAGTAGGGGAAGGTTTTCTTCCGTAAGCCCATGCCCATTATGAACTAGATTGAGACTGCCTAAGCTTATTTCACATGGAACTTGTACAGCTAGCAGACAGAGGAGACATTCATCTTATCATTCTCAGATGAATTTGAATCCAGGTCCAAGAGATAAAAGACCAGTGTCTAATCTACTGCAAAACCCCGTTCCCCTGTTCTAGCTTGACTTTAAAAAAAAACTTGTGTCAGTAAAACCATGGTATATTAAGAAATCTGTATTTTTCCCTCCCTGTAAATGTGAAATGAGTTTGGCAGTCTCACTATATTCCTAGTGGGATGGGTCCATAACACAAAATTCTCACTAATTTGGTATTAATTGGCAACCTCACTCAGAGAGGCTAATAATGGTTAATGTGGGAAATGGAAAAGAATGTCACAATGGTGCAGTAGGATGTGGTCTTCCGGGGTTGGGACTGTGGTATCCCCACCCTAGTGCTGCCCATAAAACCTACTTTGGGTCAACTGCTTGGACTCTGCAATGTCTTGTAGATTCCTCTTGAGCGATCCTGAATGGTCTGGTACAATGTTCTAGTCCTTACATCATAATGTCAGTTCCAAGTGGCATCTCTAAGTGTGTGATGACAGGACGGAAAGAGGAGCACAAGAATCAGCTGAGCAGGATGGAGCCAGGTGTTGCCCTTGTGTTGGAGGTTGGGAAATCAAGAACAGAAAAGTCACCATACAGAAAAATAGGCAACATCAAGGGCTGGAAGGAGAAAAAGAAAATGTAAGTATCAAGAGAACTCATTGTACAGTTCAGGGAGACACCAAGCTACCTTCTGAAGAAGACACCTTATGAAAGGGAAATCATGTTTGACAAACCTATTGGAGTTCTTTGAGGATGTAACTAGTAGACTAGATAAGGGGGAACCAGTGGATGTGGTCTATTTGGATTTTCAGAAGGCTTTTGATAAGGTCCCACACAGGAGGTTGGTGAATAAAGTTAGAGCACATGGAATTGGGGGTAATATACTGACATGGATTGAGAATTGGTTAACAGACAGAAAACAGAGTGTAGGAATAAACTGGTCTTTTTCAGGTTGGCAGACTAGTGGGGTACCGCAGGGATCGGTGCTTGGGCCCCAGCTATTCACAATCTATATCAATGATTTGGATGAGGGGTCCAAATGTAATATTTCCAAGTTTGCTGGTGACACAAAACTAGGTGGGAATGTGAGTTGTGAGGAGGATGCAAAGAGGCTTCAATGGGACATAGACAGGCTAAGTGAGTGGGCAAGAACTTGGCAGATGGAATATAATGTGGAAAAATGTGAAGTTATCCACTTTGGTAGGAAAAACAGAAATGCAGAGTATTTTTTAAATGGTGAGAGATTGGCAAATGTTGATGTTCAAAGGGACCTGGGTGTCCTTGTACATGGGTCACTGAAAGCTAACATGCAGGTGCAACAAGGAATTGAGAAGGCAAATAGTACTTTGGCTTTTATTACAAGAGGATTTGGGTGCAGGATGTCACTGCAATTATATAGGGCCTTGGTGAGACCACACCAGGAGTATTGAGTACAATTTTGATCTCCTTACCTAAGAAAGGATATATTTGCCATAGAGGGAGTGCAACGAAGGTTCACCAGACTGATTCCTGGGATAGCGGGATTGTCGTATGAAGAGAGATTGAGCAGACTAGGCCTGTATTCTCTAGAGTTTGGAAGAATGAGAGG
Source organism: Heptranchias perlo (assembly GCF_035084215.1). Classification (NCBI taxonomy): domain Eukaryota; kingdom Metazoa; phylum Chordata; class Chondrichthyes; order Hexanchiformes; family Hexanchidae; genus Heptranchias; species Heptranchias perlo. The sequence continues at coordinate 27,478,110 of NC_090333.1, forward strand.
TGATCTCATTGAAACATAGAAAATTCTTACAGGGCTCGACAGGGTGGATGCAGGGAGGATGTTTCCCCTGGCTGGGGAGTCTAGAACCAGGGGTCACGGTCTCAGAATAAAGGGTAGGCCATTTAGGACTGAGATGAGGAGAAATTTCTTCACTTAGAGAGTGGTGAATCTTTGGAATTCTCTACCCCAGAGGGCTGTGGAGGCTCAGTCATTGAGTACATTCAAAGCAGAGATTGATAGATTTCTAGATATTAAAGGCATCAAGAGATATGGAGATAGTGCAGGAAAATGGCCTTGAGGTAGAAGATCAGCCATGATCTTGTTGAATGGCGGAGCAGGCTCGAGGGGCCAAATGGCCTACTCCTGCTCCTATTTCTTATGTTCTTATGTAAGCTGAGTGCAGGAAAGTGAGAAGATGAAAGAGAGGGAGAGAGATTGCATAACAACAACAAAGGTTGTTGGTAGAAGTGGCACAGAGATACAGCTGGGATAAGTGCCTGCAAAGGATTCATGAGTGGCAGAAAGCCTGAGCCTGAAGTTCAAATGAGGCACAGTGAAGCCCAATGTTGTGTTAGAAGGAGCAGAAGGGAGTACCTGCAGAGAGCCCTGAGTGCCTAGCAGCTGAAAGCACTAAGCGAGATAGCAACCCATTGTAAAATTGAGCATGCTAGTCTGAATAGCCCTGCCATATCTCACCCAAATTGGAAGAAGAATCTGAAAACTGGAATCAGTTGCAATGTCATGAAACAGTTAAGAACATCTGTGGACTTGATGCCTGCAGGCACAAAAGATTAGTCCAGGCTGGTACTAGGGAGAGGGTTACACAATATGCAACTTTATAAAGTACAAGGATGTATGATATGCTGTGAAGGTAAACTGTACTTTAGTGTGCTGAGAGTTTTGCCTGTTACTGCAATGTGTAGCAAAGCGATCCAGACCCACTTCCACATTGCCTGTTAATAAGTTAGTCGCATTATCACCGCTTGTTTTTTTGAGCTGGAATTAAGGACCATTAATAGCCTCAGGAAGGTAAATGACGCTGAAGTTTATAGTATGACCAGGTACTGTATAGTACCACTTTTTGTCCCAGTTGGAGGTACAAGTAGCTTTATTTTCATAATTTAATAGTGCTTAATTGTTTATCCCTCCCTTTTTTCGAGAACTTTTTATAAAATATGTGGCTGAAATCCTAGGAGTGAAGTGAAACGTAAGGTAGGCGTGGGTGAACGAGGGCAGAACAAATCATGTGCTGTTGCTGGGAGGTGTTGTCAGTCAGTTGAGGAGGAGCAAGTGCCACAGAGACTGAACAATGCTAGTGAGTGTGATGCTGAATCTCGTGTCCTTCTACCTTTCGTTTATGTTTACTTCTTCCATCTGTGTCATCAATAGACTTAGTTTTTCTTTCCTTGTTCAGTCAATTTCAAATGGCTATTTTGAGAAAAGCGTGGCACCAGTTGAAAGGATAAAGGCTTTATTTATCACTTTTTAAGGAAAAAACCATCATAGTGAAGAATATTGAATTAATGTTAAAGCCAACATAATTGTGTGTTGCAGGACAAAAGGGCGAGGTCAAAGGTTATGGAGGGCCAAGAGTAGGATTAGTATCCCTTCTTAATAAAATCTGTATTAACCACTGCCTAAGGGCATGGCTAAGATCAGGAATTTGCTACATTGAGAAATGTAGCACACTGTGATGATACATCAATGTACTTTGCTATCTTCATTCCTTTTACCTTGATGTCTTGAAAATGGGAATATTATAAAACATGGAAAGACCATTGGGGGAGGGGTTAAAAAGCTTAGCAAACACTTTGCTATATAATCTAAAACTTTTTACAGTCAAACTGACAAAGCCACAGGGGTCAGGAAATGTAGCTGCAGGTCACAGAGACAATGCTGAAGTCTTCAGTCCACAAATCACCAAAATCTTTTGTATATTTCCTTTGTTTTCTGTTGTTATTAAAGAAGAAAACAAAACAATTGCCAGATATTTCTAAATGTTATAAACATTGTTCTGGTGTCTCTGAATCTTCCCTTGACCTTTTAAAGATGCTGGTTAGGAGCCATTAGGAGCCATCAGGAGCAGATAATTTGTATAGAATTCTCTCTGATGTATTCTCTCTGATGTACTGTCCATAGCATACTATCTCATTGCCTCCATTTATATCGTCACTGGAGCACAGCCCTGTGATGTCAGTGGGAGAGACATTCCACACATGTCTACTCCTTGTCTGCCTTTGACCAGTAGTTTTAAATGATAAACTTGGGTACAGAGGAGGCCTGAAAGGCACTAGACAGCATAAATATTGAAACAAACAGGGACATCCATCGCATTTCAAATCATAAGTCTATATTTTTAATATCTGTTAGAGATATGATCACTTTAAATTTTTTGTGCAACAGGCAGCTAAGCTGAATCTATGGCCTTTCATCCACACTCAGCAGACAAGGCATTATTCGTATGCAAATATATTTTGATTCTAAAGCAAGTAGAAATCACTTACAAAAGACTGCACTGGTACCCTTGAGGCCTTCTGCAACCAGTGGGCACCGCAGGGACTGGAGTGTGTAGTGAATAGTGAAAATAATATTATTATTTAATTTGATAAGTTTCCTTTCTTTGGTAAGATTTGGGTGTTTATTGTTTGTGCCCCTCTAAAAAGGGAGCACTTTTGTTAGATTTCTTTTATTTGCGTTGATGACAGTGGGGCAACCCAGTGTCTCTTAATGGGTAGTTTAGAGAAGGCTTACAACAGACTGCTTGCCTTGTCCTGAATACAATAAATTTAAATTGAAGAGCTTGGTAACATATGCAAATGGATATCACTTTAATTTGATTAACTTTTTTCAACTGTGGAAGGCACCTTTTGATTTCCTCTACCCCAGATTGAACTTCAAAGGATGCGAGAGGTATTTTCCAGGCAGCATGTTCCCAGCTACTCCGTTCTTATGCGATCTGGAGATATATCTGGAGATTCTGTAAGAACAGATTACTCTTCAAGTGACGAACAGGGAGTTATTATCTGAGGTTACTGCCAGAGTTAGTATTTAGCTTGAAATACAAATGCTGCTGCAAACAAGATCCATAGCTTTTGTACTCGATTGAATAGACATGGCATTACTCCAATGCAAATACATTCTATTTACATAACTTGTCAAGAGTAGGTGTTCTTCAGCTGAGAACTATTTGACACAGTGGCTGCAGATAGTGCATTAAGACTAAAGGAATTTTCAACTAGGTGACAACAAGAACAACTTGCATTTAATGTAGTAAAACATTCACGGGGGCGATTATCAAACAAAATTTGACAACAAGCCACAAAGGAGATATTAGGACAGGTGACCAAAAGCTTGGTCAAAGAGGTAGATTTTAAGGAGGGGCTTAAAGGAGGAGAGAGAGGTAGAGAGGTCGAGTGGTTTAGGGAAGGAATTTCAGAGCTTAGGGCCGAGGCAACTGAAGGCACGGCCGCCAATGGTGGAGCGAAGAAAATCAGGGATGTGTAAGAGGCCAGAATTAGAGGAGCGCAGAGATCTCGGAGGGTTGTAGGGCTGGAGGAGGCTACAGAGGTAGAGACATATGGATTTGTCCCCAATACCTATTAGATGGTTACTTCAGACATCTTCTTTATCTATAGATGTTTATCTGGAAGTTTTATTTGATTTTGAGAGATACATTTGTGATTTCCTTTGTGCCTAGTCAAATTTCAAATGGCACCATGGGTATATCCAGGAGACCATGCTTACAGTTCACCAGTTCTTCTGAGGCCATTAAGATATGGGCTGGAGACAATGTGAGTTTGATGAAACCCCACATATGTTACGGACACAGATCCAAGTTTAATGTCAGTAGAGTTAAAGGTGAAACATCTTTTTTGACATTTTTTATTGAAAGTGGGAGTGTAAGTTAAAAGTTTTGTAATAATAGTGCAAATTGCTATGTTGCCTTTGCTATGGCTTATCTGTTATTTTTAATAAACTTGTTCTGTATTCTAAGCCATGTTCTGATAGTGTTCTACCATTTATCAAAGTCTAGGAGATCACAAGAGGGCTCATGTCACATCGGGTAAACTAAATACAATAATGAGGGCAATGTTTTAATTCCCAGATATTGGGCACATGAAGGTAAACTCCGATTTGTAGGCAATGTGAACCTGCCCACAGGAGTGACCTTTGACATTGAGCATGAGGAAAAGCCCAAAACAAAACTCTCACAAATAACTCTTTGCTGTGGATGCTCGGGGTCTGTATTGTTAAGAGAGTTGGTGAAAAGTCCCATTTTTTATCTTTTGAGGCCCTGAATGAGAGGAGATAAATATTGTCACAACAGTTGTGATCAACTGCAAGAAGAGGTATGCTCTTGGGGTTAACATCATTATACAGCCTCTGTATAAAAATTCACTGAAGTGTTTGGCTACTCAACTTACCAGACCAACAGCACCATTTTTATGCATTAATAATGAAGTTGGACTGTTTGTATTTGTTCTAAAATGTGTTCCAGGAAGTTACTAGTTACATGGTAACTACATGTAAATTGTTAGCCAAAACTGTACCATGTCTCTAAATATAATTTGAGTTCAGGCCTTTCGAATCAGATGTCACTACATAAAAAGGTATATTAAAATCAATTTAAGTTTTATTTGTGACAGACTTCGAGTATACTAGCAAAGCAGCAACATGGATCAGTGTAAGAGGACATTGCATTACATTCCGCTTTGGAGCAACCGAGCCAATTCAGAACACCGTGATCACAGTGATATTTTGTCTGCCATGTGAGCCACACCAGTCAAGCTTTCTTTCTTCTGTGGTGGATTCAGTGTAGCTCCCTGTCTAGGTGTAGACCCTCTTGCTCTATACCCTTTCTTATCACTGCTACGTGACAGTCAGCATGTCTTACTGGCCACAATTCCCCTTTGTTTCCCAGACTTTACATGTACTTTATTACATTTGTCGGAATAAATGGCGCTCTTTTGCTGAAGCAATACTCTGGTGTCCTTGCACTTAGCCCCAGTAAATGCTAGCTACCTTATCACCCACCACATTCTTATCATCTCTGATAACTATTCTACCTTGGGAGTCTGCTATTGATTCCCAGGTCTTCAGTCCCTTCAAATCCTCCCAACCTCAGCACTTGCCACAAGTGCATTCCCACAGTTACAACGTGCTCAGTAATCTTATCTATATAGAAACAAATCATTGGCAGTACTACAATAGCAAACTTCACCATATCATTCAGCCACAGGAATCTTACAGCTGCTCTAATGAACCCTTTCCATTCCAATCCATCTCATTCACCCAAAGTTATTATCCAACAAACAACAACAACTTGCATTTATATAGCACCTTTAACGTAGTAAAACGTCCCAAGCTGCATCACTGGAGCATTATCAAACGAAATTCAACACCGAGCCACATAAGGAGATATTAGGACAGGTGACCAAAAGCTTGGTCAAAGAGGTAGGTTTTAAGGGGCCTCTTAATGGAGGAGAGAGAGGTGAAAAGACAGAGAGGTTTAGGGATGGAATTCCAATGCTTAGGGCTTAAACAGCTTAAAGCACAAAGATAGAGTGATGAAAATCGGGGATGCGCAAGGGGCAAGAATTGGAGGAGGGTTGTAGGGTTGGAGGAGGTTACAGAGATAGGGAGGGGCGAGGCCATGGAGGGATTTGAAAACATGGATGTGAATTTTACAATCGAGGTGTTGCCAGACTGGGAGCCAATGTAGGTCAGCGAGTACAAGGGGTGATGGGTGAACAAATTAGACATGGGAGATATCTGACAGTGATCTCTTTATTTTATTTATCCAATAGTCAGACCTGATTGAACAATATACAAGTAACAATGTTGATCCAGTCTTCACCCAATATCCACACATGCACTTTCCAACAAACCTGAGTCAAAGGCTATGGGTTCAAGTCTCACTCCTGAATGTGAGCATATAATCTAGGATAACAGCCTAGTGGAAGAATGAAGGATACTATACTACAGGAAGTGTCGTCCTTTGGGTGAGATGTTAAATTGAGGCACCTTGCCTATTACAGTGCTGCAGGTGGACATTAAAGGTCCCATGGTCCCTCAACCAACACCACTAAAAACAGATTGAACTGCTTATTGGTCTGATTGCTGTTTTGTGCTGGTGCATTTACCCACATAGACAACAGACACTGTATTTCAAAGCAATTAATTTCACGTCAAGTACTTTGACCTATGTTCCTATGACTGTTTCTGGGGAAAGGATACCAGTAAGGTGCTATATAAATGCAAGTTTTTCTTTTCTTTCTCAAGAGTCACTGGATATCAATCAGGACCAGAAACCATGGCCAACTTCCGGCCTCTTAGCCCAGGGGTGGTGAAAAGCAATTGAGGCGCTACTACTGTTATTCTGGTTGAGATCAGCTAACTCAGTCAGGACAAATTGGGAATCAGTCCTAGGGTATTCTGGTCTGTATGGCTCAGTTGCATACTGCCTTTACCAACCAAAATGATCAACATTTAACTAGATAAAAAGTCTTACAATAGTAAGAAAAAGAAACGGTGAGATAAATATGAAACAAAAACAAAATACTGTGGACGCTGGAAATCTGAAATAAAAACAGAAAATGCTGGAAACACTCAGCGAGTCAGGCAGCATCTGTGGAGAGAGAAACGGTTAACGTTTCAGGTCGATGACCTTTCATTCATAAATATGAAACATGTTAACTCCGCATTGTGACATCACAGAATGCGGAGAACTTTTGCTTTGTGTCCTTTATTTGTTGTGTCGTTGTCATAGCTGCGGGTGGAGGGACAGTTTTGATCTGCTGATGTTTTATCACGGTTCCTGCCTATTGGTGGCATCAGCATTGCTGAGGGAATTGCGTGATGAGAAATGTCTGTTTCACTTTAAAGAGTCTGGTGCCATATAAGGAAGAAGAGTTGCAAATTGGTGATGGCCACTATTTCACGCTCAGCCTTGCAGTACAAACTGCTTTAGCCATGCTCAAGCGGAGGAAGGAAATTGGCCCACCATTCACTGTTTTCCCCACGTTTATCCAGAACTGACAAGAATCATTCAGTCCTCAAAGGGTTAACATTCCACAAGCGTTCCAATCCAGGGGACATCCTGCGGTTGCGTGCTGGGGCAGCAGGGAGACCAGAGGTCGGGTCAGGCACCCAGGGAGAGACAAAAGAATGAAAATCAGCAGCAAGGTAAAGTGCCCACTGATTTATGTTGTCGCTAAAGGCGAAACATCGTTTAATACGACGTAAGTCAGCTGTTGTTTTTAAGGAAACGTCTCTATGTTCATCATTTGAACCGCATGGGTTTAAAACTTTTCATTGCTAACCATGATAAATCTTTTCTAAACGTCCGAATTCAACCTATTGCTATTGTAAGTGGGTTTTTTTTTACGTTCAGAGTCTCCAAACTTGATAACGAAATTGCAACTAAATAATTTTGCAATGTGTCTGGACTTTTTCAGCGGTGCACTTTTGCCGGTTTTTTAATTCTTGTATCTTATCCGGTTTTTTAATTCTTGTATCTTATCCGGTTTTTTAATTCTTGTATCTTATCCGGTTTTTTAATTCTTGTATCTTATCCGGTTTTTTAATTCTTGTATCTTATCCGGTTTCATTTCTATTCTGATCATGCGCTTTGTTGCAGCAGGAGTCGCCGATTGCTCCATTTTCTGATGTATGTAACAAGTCAACAACATTTTAAAAAACACCTGCCCTTCCCCCCGTCCCTGCAATCTTGCACGGTGCGCAGTTTATGGTGAAATCGATAAGGTCTCTGGCCCCGGCTGTTCTCTGTCAAGGTTTACATGTGAGTTTGCCCCATCCCCCGGCAGCGAGGTTACTTGAGGCTGCTTCAAATAGAACAACGACTGTTGCCATGATCAGAACATTTGAAATGGGGAGTTTGGTGTTTTTCAGAAAAATACTGGCATAGTTCACAAACCCGCTGAACTGATTTTAACAAATCAGAGAATACACTTTTTCACAGAATAATATCTGAGCCAAGGTGAATGACCAATTTTGTATTTCACTGCAAGTGCCACTTAGCATTCCTTTTTTTTGGACAGCTGGGTGTGATATATGGGGAAACCTATCATGTTTTAAGACCAATCTACTAAGAAACTTATACAGGATAAGTTTCTGTTTGCTTAATATGGAGTGAGTATACTCTTCCTGTAGGGAAGCAGCCCTTTTACCTAAATCCAAAGGTGTTGGATTGTTGGCAGATGTTGGCAAAGTTTTAGGGACCCATAAGTGTGTTCCAGGGGCACTGTTGAAGTCTTGTCAGCTAAAATCATGAAACACAGCATTGATAAGCTTCCCACTGCTTGTCTAGCCATGCCGCTTTACCTATTAGGATGTTGGGCTTATAGAGAGTTATCCGGAGCTGAATGGCAAGAATCCCAACCCCCAATGACAAATCCCATTGGTGAGCCAGTCAGGAGTGCTCTGGAGTACTGCAGACTTGCCTGGTTCAGGTATCAGATTGCTGAGTAGCCACAGAGAATTGACTTGGTTGCAAACTTCCATTGTCAGGTGTCATCTTGAAGACGCTGACACCCCATTTACCTACACCCACCCAAGGAGGATAGCAATTTATCATTAGACAACTGACAAGCGTGAGTTTGAGCCCTCACTAGATGGCAGTAGGAATCAGGAGCTCCTAAAGAACTTTTTTAAAATTTCAAAATACTTTATTCCATAAAATTTAAAGATACACACAGTTTACACATCGTTCAAATAAGGGACATAAAATGCAGCAATACAGTGCAGATCATATACACTATGATCTAATTATTACAATTTTAAAACACCATACATTTTTTTAATACATTCTGTACAGTACAGGGTGGGGTGGCTTTAAACGGTGGCCTTTCCCCATAGAGCCTTTGCGTAGGTCACGCTTCGCTTCAGTGTGTCCCATAGCACATACTCCTGGACCTTGGACTGTGCCAGTCGGCAACACTCGGTCATGGACAGCTCCTTTAGCTGGAAGACCAGCAGGTTTCGGGTGGACCAAAGGGCCTCCTTCACTGAGTTGATGGTCTTCCAGCCGCAGGTGATATCTGTCTCGGTGTGCGTAGCGGGGAGCAGCCCGTAGAGCACAGCGTCCTGTGTTACAGAACTGATGGGGATGAAATGGGATAGATACCAGCGCATCTCTCTCTGCACAAAAGGGCAGCCCATCAGGAGGCGGACGACAGTCTCCTCCCCACTGCAGCCTCGAGGGCAGCTCACGGTGGCGCTGAGATTCCGTGCGTGTTGGAAGGACCGCACTGGAAGGGTCTTTCTCGCCACTATCCAGGCTACATCCTGGTGCTTGTTTGTCAGTTCTGGGGACAAGGCATTCTGTCAAATGGCATCGACCGTCTGGTCAGGGAAAAGCCTGATCGAGTCCACCCTCTCCTTGCCTTGCAGGACTCTTGACGTTTTGTGTCGACCACAGTCTGACGGCTTGTGGTCGAAGGGATTCCTCCTCAGGAACTTGGAGCGCCTAAAGAACAGCATGGTGAGCAGCATAACTTACCATTCCTTTACTGGGAGAGTGGGCAGGCAACCAAGTTTCCTAGCTCTCTGCCATTGCTTCTTTGTTATCATGGGGAAAATGACCAAAACATTCAGTTGGCATTTCTAGAAAGAAATGCAAGAAAGAACTTGCATTTATATAGCGCCTTTCAAAACCTCATGATGCCCCAATGTGCTTAACAGCCAATGAGGCACTTTTGAAGTGTAGTCACTGCTGTAATGTAGGAAACGCAGCAAAGTCCCACAAACAGCAATGACATAAATGACCAGATCATCTGTTTTTAGGTTTTGGTTGAGGGATAAATGTTGGCCAGGACACCGGGAGAACTCCCCTGCTCTTCTTTGAATAGTGCAGTGGGATCTTTTATATCCACCTGAGAGGGCAGACGGTGCGCCAGATTAACGTCTCATCTGAAAGACGTCTCTCCCAACAGTGCAGCACTCCATCAGTACTGCACTGAAGTACCAGCATAAATTATGCGCTCAAGTCTCTGGAATGGGCCTTGAGCCCACGATCTTCTGATTCAGAGGCAGGAGTGCTACCACTGAGCCAATGATCTACCGAAGGATTAATGATTGCAATGTATCTTTGCAGAGATTATTATGTTATAATCCACTGTTGATGACCAGAAATTAGTCATGTTGTAATTCTTTTTATTGTTTGCATTATGTCTAGTTTTTTTTCTTAAAAACTACCTCTTCTGAGGTAAAGGTCAAAGTTACCCACATATAAGCCATGTTGGGGTGGGCAGCTTTGAACACTGGTCTATTTTCAGGGAAGTACAGTATGGCCTCACAAATGAGATACACAGTACATTGTTGCAAATACATCTGTGTTATATTCCTTTTACCACACGTTTGAAAAGTGGAGTTTGGAGCTGGTTGGAACACCTGCTAAATGGTATCACTGAGAATACACACACAGAGTTCATATGTATGAGACAATCTTTAGTTGGGTAACGTAGGCACATAAAACAATAAATGTCATGTACAGAGTGTTTCAGAGTTTATGAGTAGGACTCTGGCATAAAAAGTAAACTGAATCTATGAGTCCCAGAGTTTATAATTTCAGTTCACACCAGGAAATCTGCAAGAGTTGGATTTTACTGGGGTTTGCTGTTGAGTCTTTTCCAGAATAAAGTAGGTATACTGGCTCATTGGAGCCTTTTGCGTCTCTGATGTTGTTTTAAAAAATTTTCGTTTTAAAGAAATTCACTGTCTTTCTACTCTAAATTGTAGGGATGCGCAAGAAATCATGATGGGGCTGGAGATGTCTTTACTCACTATTCTTTTGGGGCTAACAATTACTATGGCAGTAGCAAAGAATGAAATCAGAATCTGTCAGGTGGCCCCTCACTGGGAGATTGCCAACCAGAGCCCAATGGAGGAGCAGTTTGGCCAGGTGGTTGTGGTGGCCCTTCTCAAAGCAAGCTGACAGTTCTGTCTGACGCAGGCAGCCAAGTAAGTATAGTACTTTAATTATTTTCCTCCTCCCTTATGTAATCTCTGTAATACTACAGAGCTCCTCCATTCAAGAGTACAGGCAGGAGATGTGCTGCCAACCCCATTCTATCATGAGCCATTAGGTGAAGCACCCAAGAGTGGCAAGGAGTGAAAAGCTCTCTTGATTTTTTTCCTCCCTTCCACTGAAAAAAACACCACCCCTTTGCTTAGTGACTCACCACGGTGGCAGAGTTAGGAATTGTGCATATGGACTGATGTCCTATTATGGACCTCGAGAATGTATTCAACACCCTTTGTTTAATGTGTTTTTAAAGGGAAGGAATATTTAGGGGGAGTAATTTTTGTTCAAGATATTCCGTCTAATTTTCATTCTTATTAAAGAATTTTTTTTCTCTGTCCTGTGTGGTTGAATAATTTTTCTGAGTGTCTTTTTTTATATGTTTCTATAGTGATTGGATGTTGCAATTGGAACAGTTGCCAAACTTATTATTCATTCACAAGTCCTGCAATTTGTGGATTTTTGTCCCCTTTTAAAATATTTTATTCTATATAAATTTACATGATCTTAGGACATAGCTCCTATTGTTTATGGACTTTTTAATGCTTCTGATTTCAAATGGGAAATCGTAAAATGTAGAAAACTATATTTAAATTTCCCACAAACATTAAAACAATCTGCAAATTGCTGGATTCTTAAGTGAATCATAATGTTGGTGTGAACCAATCCAATCATTCAATTACACCACCAGATAATGAGTTCTCTTAACATCCAATCTGTAATCTCCTGCATATGTGCTCATCTTTACAAAGTACCATGCAGTTGGCATTGACAGTTTGCCATTTTTATTGCTTTGATAGATTAGGCAACTTGCGTGACAAGCTCATCCGTCAGGGCCTGAAGGATGTACGCTATATGATCGTGAATGAGAAAACACCTCAATCCAGGGCTATGATCTGGGAACTCAAACGGCATGCTCCCAAGGATGTTGCTGTCTACCAGCAATCGCCATTTCAACCTGATGTCTGGCGCATCCTGCAGGGTAACAAGGATGACTTCCTCATCTACGATAGGTTGGTCGCTTTGAGAGGTTAATTTTACACAAAAAAAGTTAAAGTTTAAATTGTAGCACTGAGTGGCATATTTGTTGCTAGTAAACAAATTCCTTCCCCTTCAATTATTTGTGTACAATCGTGGTTAGGACCACTGGGAAAGTTGGAATAAGGAAGGATTTGCACCAGCACTCTCTGTAATTGTGCTAACAAAATGGCAGAATCTTTCTGCTTTTATTATTGAAATATTTAACAAAATAAGCAAAGTTTATTTTTGCCCCAACTTTCTCTCCTTGTAACGTGAAGATGGTGCCTCATGCTGGGATATGGTTACATGGTGGTACTGGCCCTTTGCTATTTCACCCAAGCAGTCATGTGTGAGCATGTTTGCCATTATTGCCAAACCTGATCTGGTCCTCGTTGATGTGCATGCATGTACATGCTTTCTAGCAGGAATCACTGCATAGCAATCAGCAATAAGAATCCCGGTTGATACTATATATTTTTGCCCTTCTGTATTCCTGAGACACTGAGGCTAATTGTAGTCATCTCCATCTGAGATTAACGAAATGAATAGGCCAGGTGAAAAACTTGGAATCTTCCTGGTTTCAGTACTACACACTGATTTATTCATCCACTGGGGAGTTAGCCAAATGTAATTTTTGTGGCTAAAATGAGGTTAGCTGGTTCAGTCAATGCTCCTAGAAATGTGTTTGAACAGTGTGGGGAGTTACATATCCCTTCGCAACCAATTCAGCCAAAATTAGAGAAATTTACCATTTCGGAGAGATTTGAATGTAAAATCTTTTAAAAAAATCTGGTCTCCTTGTTGGGAACTGAGGGATCAAACTTTAAGACAGGCTAAACATTATTGATTTGCTTATTGAATTTGGATTAATGAACTAAACGAGTATATACTCACTATTATATCTTTAACATTGAGTAGTTGTCTTCTAAAGGCATCTGCACTATGATTTACAAGAAATGGGATTGTTTACAATGGCGACTAACATTTCACTTCAAGGTATTTAATCCCATTCTTGTGATGTTTTCTCTTGTTTCTTTCCTAGATGTGGTAAATTGACCTTTCATATCGTATTACCATATAGCTACCTCCATTTTCGCTATATTGAAGCAGCAATCCAAGCTACATATAACAAGGATATATGCGGGAACTGTAGTGTCAGCGACATTAGTCTGGAGGTAATTGTTAGCATTAATTGACAATCTCAATCTCAGAAAGACAGCAATGATGGCTGGTAAACATAAAGGTTGTTCTAGTGCAAAAATACAGTGTTTATGGCATCATTATACCTCTTAAATTGTGTCATGATGCAATCTGCAAGCAAATAGACGTGATTAAGATAGTCATGTCTGATTTACTGTAGTTCATAGGAGACTGATCACTAATCCATTTCTTGCAGACAGAGAGAAACATTACCACCACCTACAAGGCAAACTTTACTGAATCTAACACCACAAGTCTGGCGACAAGTCAGGCTTTTGAAAATAAAGCAATTAAGCTGGCGCAGCATGTGTATAGTAAACCTCATCCTGACCACAATGAACAAGGAAACCTGGACAGCTTGGCTGCAAATGCTAGCCATCAGCATCATTTCAATAACAACCAAGATGGAAATCTGGAGAATGAGGATGCTCAGAGATCAGAGCAGGTATAGAAATAAAAGAGGCTGCTTAAGGAACAAGAGCTAGAATAACTGGCGACTACAGGACAACTGTCAGCATCAACCCTAATGATTCACAAATTGCCAAAAAAGAATCCTGGTCTAATATTAACAATTTTGAAGTGTCTTCAATTTTTAGTTGAGGGATATGACATCGCCCATAACAAACATTTTTTTGTGCTTTTGTGAAGTGTTCTTTCTTATGATAATGGAGCCTAGAGATGACACTAGTCTCATTTGCTCTTGATTATGAGCTGTTTTAACAGTAACAGTGAAATCCAAGTAAAACCGTTAAAGGCAAGATTGAAATGAACATCGTGATAAACTTGTGTGCCAGTGTAGTGCCCTATGTGATGGCAGCTATTGTTTTTGGGCCCACAATAAAGCACATTCCAGGTCAAAGGCAGGCCCCACTCCAGCTGCCCCTGTGAGTGTGGGAAAATCAGAGGACCAGTCACTTTGACCTCACCTGACTCCAAGCTGTTCTCCTGCATCTCCTTTGAGGAGAGGTACAGAATAGCAGTTTGGGGCTGAGAACAAGACAAATTCCAACCTTCTTAGCAACCCTGTGGAGGGTGCTTTGGAAAAACAGAGGTAACATATAGATTAAAAAAAAGTATGATTTTAAAAATAGCTTGTCACATATTATTTCAGATTTTTTTCCCTGTCTATTCCACTGAGATGACTCTATGGTTATCTATGTTTATTATATGAAGGATTTAGGGTACTGTTACTTTAGCACAGAAGGTTCTTTATGGCTTCATAATATTAAAATGAAAAGATGGTCCAGAAATTTCTGTGGGTGGCGAACGAACGGCGCTTCCCGCTCCATAGATTTATTCTCACCCACAAACTTACCACAGTCTTTACTGTGTGAAGTTCCTCTAATTCAGTGCTGAAGAGTGACCAGCTTTACCTCCAGCAGATAGGACCATGCGAGCGACGAGAGGATCGCTCTCTCCCCTCGACCAATCAGATTTCAGCATTTTTGACACGCTACAAAGAGTCAGTGAGTCAAAACCAGAAGTTAGAAACAGCAAAATAAAGAGAGGGTAAGGAATATCGAATTAAAAGAGATAGAAAGAAAAAGCAAAAAAATTAATTTTTAAAAAATTAAATTTAAATAAAATGTAATTTTTTAAAAAAGAATGTCCAACAACTCTTAAAATCACAATTAATGAAACTCCACATTTTTAAAATTTAATTTTCAGTGTCAGAGAGGTTGTTTGGCAGTCATTAAGACTTATCACGTTGTTAAATCTTAGATTGGAGCTGATATGTGAGTGTACCTTTTTTGTGGTGATATTACTTAGTTTCCAGCAGGAGAGTAAGTTGGCGCTAGTCCATTGATCCCAGCCGGTGAGGTCCCTTTTAATGTGAGTCTGTGATATCGCCTGCGAATAAGGACGAACAAGTTCTGGATGTTCGCGTGTAACAGCACGTGCGCGGATGCTGGAACTTGCTCTTTGATTTTTCTACCAATAACGGTGAGCACTGTTGAGCTCACCATTATTTTAGAAGCAATTTCTGGGCTGATATTTCTTTTATGTGCTATTCAGTGGAAGTTTTTCCTCTTGCTTTCATGTGC
The DNA here is from genome assembly GCF_035084215.1 of Heptranchias perlo. Taxonomy (NCBI): domain Eukaryota; kingdom Metazoa; phylum Chordata; class Chondrichthyes; order Hexanchiformes; family Hexanchidae; genus Heptranchias; species Heptranchias perlo. Next base: position 27,493,416 of record NC_090333.1, read on the forward strand.
TCAATGAAGTCTTTGGTTCAAACTAGTTACTAGTAGCTACAGACAGACACTGCACAGATACAGCTCAAAGGAAAGGCTTTTGACTGATAGTACTGGCTGCCAGGACACTTTAAAAAAAAATCTATAAAAGTATTCTGCTTTTGAAATTTGGCCAATTTTCTCACCTGCCATATACAGTTGGCTTTTAAGTGGAAATTATTCAATAGGGAGCTCCATAGATCAGTTACCAATCTAAAACAGATGGTTGCATCAAATTAACCATACTGATTCCAAAATATTTGTGAATTTAACATTTCCCCAAACTACTATCCTTCTCAGCTTTGCACCCATTTTCTGGTAAATTATCCCTTATCATTGGTCAGTTTGGCCTTTTCACCTGTACTGATGAGAGATGGCAGCAAGCCTGCTCCCAGTGACCCATGTATCTAATTGCTAGGAGGTGCTGAGACGTGTGCACTAGTTACTTTCTCATTTTTCTCTCCACCTGCAAAGAAATGCTGCAGCATCCATGTGGCGTGTCCCTGATCAATAACTGGGTGGAGGTGGAAACTGAATTGACAGTGTTCGCGCTCTAATATGCAACGTTGACATTTTTTCCCCTTACCCATCCTTTTCTGGGTGACTTGTGTTGAAGTAGGATTCCTTGGGTTGCAGCAATCCTCCAATTCCTCACCTAAACATCTATCCTTCATTGTTGATTTCAGACTCCGTGTGGGCTATTTTATCGTGAAAGTGTCACAACTGAGGCAGATTCCATCCTTTTAGCATCCCGGTCGTTAACCTGGCAGAGATTAGTCCCTTCTCAATTTTTTGTTTTGTTTGATGAAATCTCTTAGAAACCCCCAAATACATTTTTATTGCCCCACACAAATACTACAAATGAGTGCGATGTAGGTGTTTTTTCCTGATTTACTGGTGCAACTAGTTTCAGTCATCCATCAGCTAGGGAGAGATAGAAGAGCTACCAGCTGGGGCTATTAGCATTCAATAGGGTGTGTTACATTTGGACAAAAGGTGGGAGACTGTTTCAGACATAACTGGCTAAGGATTATGCCTCATTTATGTGAACAGGAAATATGTTGCAGCCTGTGTCCAAAAATCTGTGTTTTTAAAAACATCTGTAATTTTAACAATAAAAAATAATCTTTCTGTCTTTCTTGTGAATGATATAGTGATCAGTAAGTCACTAATGAAATTGGATTTACAGTTACTCTAACATATGTGAAAATAAAAGTCAGTGTTTGGAGGAAAAAAACATGCACTGGATTACATGTTAGTGCAGTTGTACATTTTTTTATGCAGCACTTACAAGACCACACATTCATGAGTCTATTGGCATAACTGCATAGTGGTAGAGCAGGTCTACAGATTTCATTATCAAGTTGGCTCTCAATGGGGGAGCGGTGACAGGTGGGCAGGGCTTACCCTACCTTTTCTGGAGGTGGTGCCCATAGCAAGAGTCAGTGTGCTGCCATCTTCCTTGCTGTATCAACCTGGTTTTCACTCTGCCAAGGTGTGTTATGTCGTTGGTGAAGGGGTTGGAATTGTATGGGCTTCTAGACTGCTTGGTACCCTCCCAGGTCTAGACAGAAATTGTATGTTATGCTCTATGAATATGCCCCACACGTGCTTGATCTGTATGTGAGGCTTAATCATGGAAGGGTGGGGGAGAGATGTATTCTCTTGCTATTGAAAGTAAGAGTTCATCTCAGCAACTCTCGGACACAGATCAGGCAGGAAGGAAAGTGGGACCAAAGGGATTGTATAACCTTTTGTGATCTAGGTAGCTGCCCAGAATTTTATGATTTTGGAGCAGGATTGGAACTTGTGCGAGGCTTACCAGTTTGGCCTCATACTCTCCATCTTTTCTTCGACAGAGAGGGGTGAATTCTGTGGAGCTTATGTGGGGTGTGGTATGGTGTATGAATATCAATTGGCTCCTTTACATTTTACTGCATACGATTGTGAGGGTTTGTTTCCAATTTTCCTTTGTTATTTGGTAGCCTGGGTTACATCATTTGTCATTACTTTGGAATTTATGTGGCGGTGAGTCCAATGTTTAGGATGGAAATTTGTTTGCGTACCATTGGTTTATTTTTTTAAGGGAAAAGTAGATAATTATTGAAAGTAGAGGAAGATACAAGATTATTGGGAGAGAACAGGCAGTGGAATTAGTTTTGGATTGCACTATCAAAGAGCTGGCACAGACCTGATGGGCTGAATGGTCTCTTTCTGTGCTCCAAACAATGTTGAAGTTACACAGTAGGACAAAGACATTTCAATTGATCCTTTTGATATACAGAAATATATATTAGTTTTTAAAAAAGTGAATTGAAAGTCTGCAGTGTATTAAAGGGGTAACATTGCCCCTTGGGTTTATATCAGTTTCTAGGGCTTTCTCATTTATAAACTCTACTGTAATGTTGGCCTTCAAAGAAAGGTCATAACTGCAGCAAGTGCCATTGTCTGCTAAACCTGTGACATTCAAGAGGCAGCCTATGGACTAAATGCACACGGTGAGCTTCTTTAATCTGGCCCAGATAGCTCCTGTAGTTCCCTTCTTCTTTGTACTTGGGCACAAAGCCAACTTTGGCACCTTCAAGCTGTTTAAAGCTCCTGGATGTAGAGGACTGGAAACTGCTGTTCACTAGTTGGTAACCAGTCAGGAAGCAACCTTTACCAGACCTCCAGGGCCACCTGAAGCATTCTCTCCTGTTTTAGTGAATCCAGTCAGATCTCTCCAGGGTTCACAGAAGCAAGGGAGATAATGGAATCTTTCCAAATATATAATGTGACTTAAAAAAGGGAGAAGAGGAGGAAAGAAAGAAGTAGAGAAGAGATAGCACCAGAGAACAAAGAGCGGAGGGACAGATAGGGCCAGAGGGGAGAGACAGACAGAAAGGATCACAGGTGGAAAAAGAACCAAAAAAACAGGGATGGAGTAAGAATACAGAGAAAGAACAAGAAGAGGACAGTGAAAGAAGCAGGCTTTCGGAGATGGAGGCCTCATATGGCCTCACTTCATTGTATAAAATTAACTTATATTTATATAGCACCGTACACGTCAGGATGTTCCAAAGCGCTTCATAACCAATAAATTGCTTTTAAAGTGTAGTCATTGTTGTTTTATAGGCAAACGTGGTAGCCAGTTTGTGCACAGCAAAGTCCGAGAAACACCAAAGAGATAAATGACCAGCTAATCTGTATTTTTTGGAGGTGTTGATTGAGGGATAAATATTAGCCAGGACACTGGGATAACTCCCCTGTTTGTTGTCAAATAGTGACACGGGATAATTTACATTTTTCTACTTCCTAGCCTGAAGTCAAATTGTGGTGCCCCTATCACCATTCTGCCTGGGATTACTAATGTGACACAGACAAGGAATCGAAGCTGGGAATTTCCTGCTCTATGGCTCAGTATCATACTGGCACTGCATTTACCAAATTCCTTTCCTAAAGGTGCTGACTCATGTTGGAGCACAGTGCCTCACCCAAATGTCCATTCTTCATGATTTAGCCTAGACAGTGAGTGCTGCTGGGTTTTTGATTATGCGGTATCACAGCTGCGCCTTATCCTATCCTCTGAAACCAGATGTGCACATTCCAACAGAGATCATCAGATAGCAATTAGAGGTGAGAACCCCAGGCTGATGCTGTCGACAATCAACGTAAATTTGACCATAATTCTTTCTTCCCTTGTCAATTTTCTCCCCTGCTCGCCTAAAGGCAGGAACTGCTTGCTCATTATCATTCTATGGATGCATTCCAGTATTTTGCCCAAGTGGCCATTATTCATTTATAAGCTTTGATAGCGAGTGTTGGCAGGCTGTTTGACCACAGGAGGCGTCATTTCCAAGCACCCACGTTAGACCTGATGTCCACGCACATGTAGGGCTGAATTTCCCTCTGCTGTGGTTTTGTTGTCGGTGGTGGGAGGGTAGGGCAGAATTTCTACTCACCCTTCGCTGAACCCGACCCATTTTCCTGCTTGGGGCTTATCAATTAGGCAGCATAAGCTTCAGCCAGTATCTCCAGTACACAGAGGGAATCTGCCAATGCTGTCAAGATAAAGTCAGTGGTGTTGCAGAAGTGGGAGTATGATTTAAAGGGGGCAGAAGTGCCCTTAAGACAAATTCTCAGAAAAGGCTCTCTCTGAGCTGAGGGACTCACAGTTCAAGTAAGGGGCATGAAGAGAGGGAGAGTTGACCATTACTAGGTCCTCTCCCTCCGACAATGGCCTTAACGAGATTCCCGCTGTTACCCCAAGGTGTACTGCCATCTCTTTCCTGGCAGTCCCTGGGGTTAGCAGTAAAGGTGGTGGTAAAGAGAGAAATTGGTTGGGTCCCTGGGCCCCACCTGCCCGTTGCCATTTATATGTGACAGTATGGTCACTGGATGGCTGGCCAACTTCCCTCTTGGGGTGGGTGGAGGAACATTCCCGACGGTGGTGGTGGGGTGGGGAGGCTGCAACAGGCTTTCCATTTCATATTACCTGTGCCATTTTCTGTTTCACACTACCTCAGTACCATCTGAAGTCGGGTGGGTTTTGCCAGAAAAATCCAGGCTATAATTCCAGCAGAAGTCACTGGACAAAGATCTGGAACAGGAATCCTAGTCAATTTTCATCTCCTCACCCTGGTAGATCAATTAACAGCATAGCCTGGAGGTAAATGTTACCCTAGATTAGAAATTGGGTGAGGAATGTCACCTTGCCCTGGAATTAATGTAGGCGTGAGGAGAGGAGAAGCCAAACTTCCAGGCCATGAGAAACCTCTAAATACAACTACTATGTTTAGAAGCATAAAGAAAAGGTGTTAAGCATTTAGGTTCAGTGCAACTTTGGGTCAATAAGGTTTGAGTCATACTTATTACTTATACAATAGATTTGCACTTTAAACCACAAGAAGTCAGCACTGAAATAGACGTTTCCTTTATTGGTTTGTTTTTTTAACTACGCTTCTGGTGTTTAGAAAACAGTTCCAATATGGGCCACACCAGATGTTCAACAGAAGACATGGATATTACTGGATAACAAAGTGAAATTTGGAGACTGGATCTTAAAAGTGTTAGAGGCAAGAACAGATGAAAACCATACTGATTATTCAGATTGTGGGAATAGTGGAATCTTGGAATAATGCTGACCTTCTTAGAATCCCATAATTTGGCATGTTAAAAACACTATGAATACTACCAGATGCATTGGGCATATAGAACCTGAAATAGATGGAGAAAATTTTCACAAAGAGACAGTGTCAGGGACAGAATGGACACTTGATTTCTGGCTATCTGAGTTTGATTCAGACAGTACTGGTGTTTCACTGTACTCATGTTTGATGGTTAAAACCTCATGCTTTGCTGGCTTTAAATCAGATAGTCTAGCTGCAATAGAGTCTGAATACCCCTGGTTGTCTGATGAACTTAAGGAATCACTCATAGCTGGGCAAACTATGGCAGGTTGCTGTTGATCAAGTTCCACCACATACTTGTGAATATTAGCATACATTTCATCCAGAAAAAGAGAGGTTGGGAAGATTTGTTCTAGGGATTTCTCAGTATTTGAGGGAGAACTATGCAGGGAGCTGTCTTCACCTGAGGCAACGTCCACTGGTGGCTTTGGGAAAGGCTTGTTTTCAATCCGTGTACTATTACAGTCACCTGCTTCACGATTAAGCAGACTTGGTTCCTCTAGTATCTTCTTGTACCTTACTGGTAATATGTTGCGAGCTTTCCAAATCTTTCTTTTCTTGCATTCCTCATTTCCTGAGCAACACACTCTAGTTTTAATGGATAAATCACTGTTGTTCTTAATCCAGTGTAGTAATGGATGGTACACCTGTCCCCCATATTTCACAGCATTCACCCATTCTATTATCTCTTTTTTCTGGTTTCTGGTCTTCCTCAAGTGAAACAGACAACAGGTGACAGTTGTTAATATCATACATGCTCCAAAGGTAATGAAAAAGGGACAAATCCAATCTGAAAATAAAACAGATATGTGTATTCTTGTATCTATTTATAACAGATATAAAAGATTAATTAAGATTTTGACTTATTTCTGTCTTCAATGCTGTGTAGAAATTCTTCCAAGATATTCTCGGTTACTGCCTTCAGCCTTCCTCAGGCTCTCATTGCATTAAGAAGTCTAGTTCAATCTCTCTCATTGTGCATTCCTGAAAGCTAATTTCTAACAATATCTTTTAAGATGAGCGGAAGCATCATGGGAGTATTTCTACATAACAAAAACAACAGGAATAAGGCAGAAAGCTAATACATACATATATTGATAGCTGAAAGTAAATATTAAGGCTGTAGTTTTCTCTTAGGATTCAGTTGACATTATATACAAGAGCAAAACATTAATGTATTATGCCTAAGTAATAACAGTTATTAGTACTTTGGGACGTCACAAGGCAATATATAAATGCAAATTCTTTCTAATGTGTGATTTGAAATCCTAATGATATTACATACTTACTATTCGGCATTATCATCTTAATTGGGTAAATATTTTCAGGGTCAAATGCTTTCTTGAGCCTCAGAGAGATGGACCTGTTGATTTTGCCCCTTCAGCTTTTGGAATGAATGTGAGTGACGTCAACGATCTTTCTGTGACGTAATCAGTCTTCGTGAAACAATAAAGTCCGTTTCCTGTCTGCGCATGCGCGGGCGGGCTCACCATTCTGGGACTTGACATTTACCGAAAGAACCGAATAGGGACTTTAATAAAGACGCAAACCGTTTAATGCAAACTTCGTTGTGATCCTGATGAAAAGATCCGAAACCAGAAAAAAGTAATCCGTAGCTCGAAAAGAGGGATTGAAAAGCAAAACAATAGCGAATCTACGATTCTGATAAAGATGATGAACGGCCTCGTCCACCGACACCGGGCCGTTCCAGGAGATCTCGGCCCTGATTGGCCGACGGCGAGCTGCGTTGTGATTAGCCGATTGTGACCATTCCCGAACACGCAAGGATCTTGCCCAGTTTTGATTGGTTCTTTGGTAAGACCACTGATTGGCTGAGGGGTCAGCAATGAGCGCACTGATTGGCTGAATCTTAGCGAGGTGCGCACCGATTGGCTGAGTCTCGGCGAGGTGCTCACCGATTGGTTGAGTCTCAGCGAGGTGCGTACTGATTGGCTGAGGCTCAGCGAGGTGCTCACCGATTGGCTGAGTCTCGGCGAGGTGCTCACCGATTGGCTGAGTCTCGGCGAGGTGCTCACCGATTGGTTGAGTCTCAGCGAGGTGCTCACCGATTGGCTGAGTCTCGGCGAGGTGCTCACCGATTGGCTGAGTCTCAGCGAGGTGAGCACTGATTGGCTGAGTCTCGGCGAGGTGCTCACCGATTGGCTGAGTCTCGGCGAGGTGCTCACCGATTGGCTGAGTCTCAGCGAGGTTGCCGCCCCACGGATGGCAGTGGAGAGTCGGTGAGTGAGTGGCGGTTGGGCTGTGATGGAGGCTGAAGGTGGACGGAGGCCCTTGTCGGGTTATGTGTGTGAGATACATTGAGGCCACAGGGTTTCAAGCTTCATAACCGGTGCAATAGTCCTTATAAACCATGGGGCAGCTGGTTGTACTGGGCCCGCCATGAGATTCGCACATCCTGTGAGTCCCTCCACACGCAGTATTCGGGGCTGTGTCACCCAGCTCATGTAGATTGTGGGCCAGATTGCACAGTGCCAGTGGTGCAGCGAAGAATCAACTCGATGGGAATTTAACTTTAATTTCTATTTAGTTTCTGGGGAAGAGCAGCAACGGGGAAGTCGCATTGTTTATTTATGGGTCGGCTGAATCTTAGGTCCATCTGTAGCCTTGTAATCTGTGACTGCCTTTTTAAGAAAGAAAGACATGCTTTTTTATATAGTGCCTTTCACAACCTCAGGACGACTCAGAGCGCTTTACAGCCAATGAAGTACTTTTGAAATGTAGTCACTGTTGTAATGTTGGCAATGATGGTGGAGGAGTTTGAGTAAACCACCTTTTTGAAGAATTAACAATGCTATTGGGTTTACGTTATACCTCGGAATCATTAAATCATTGATAATGTTGTAATTTGCCCCGGGGCCTTCATTAATCCAATGCTTACCACATTCCAAAAACTGTTCTTCCCCCATCTCATGACTTGTTAATTTTTCTTGGAATGTATTCCTTTTGAGAAAATGTTCAAGTTTTACGGCTTGGTGTCTGCCTTATCTGCACAAAAAGGCAACAGCAACAGCTTGCACTTATATAGCGCCTTTAATGTAGTAAAATATCCCAAGGCATTTCACTGTTAGCAGACAAAATTTGATACTGAGCCACATAAGGAGATATTGGCTCAGGTGACTAAAAGCTTGATCAAAGAGGTAGGTTTTAAGGAGCGTCTTAAAAGGAGGAGAGAGAGGTGGAGGCGTCTGGATTACTAGTCCAGTAACGCAAACACTATGCTTCTATAGCCACACATGATGCAAATGCATCTGTTTTAAAGCTCTTTGTAACTGCCCTTATGCTTTTAAGTTCCTCTCCCTGCCTTCCAGTCTGCATCTGAATCCCCTTTCTAGACATTTGATGTTCATCTTGACGTTCTCCTGGATAGCCCTGTTAAATGTCACAGCTAACACTCTGCTATTGCTTTCACAGTGAAACTGATCAGGTGCTGTTACAGCTTCTCTTGTGATGTGAAAGCAGTCTGGTCCATAGTGAGAGTGGGTGTGGATGTGGGATATGACAGTCAGGGATCATTTTTTGTTTTAGTTCTATGTAGAAACTATTGTAGAACTAATTAACATAGTCAAAAAAAATTAGGGTTTGTCATGGAGAAACCTAACCTGCAAACGTCCACTTACTGGGACTATTTAAACTGTGTGGAGTCTACACATGCACTTTTTTTCACAAAAATTAGCTCTGCATGAAATTTCTGACCATGCTTTTAAACAGTTCTGCAGTATCTGAATCCCTCAGTTAGATTAAAGTCTTGTGTAAAGGGTTACAATCCAGTTCTAAATGAATTGTAGGCAGCACATTTGAAATAGTTTGTGAATCTCTGATCCCTTTACTAGAGAGCACTTTAGTCTTAAAGTATGTTTAGATTGATGGTTATATTGAGCTGCATCACCTTTATTACATTGGTGGGGGAGGGAGTTGCAAAGAAATGCAGAACAATGGATTTTTTTTTACCTTGCCGGCCTCCCATCATCCACCCTCCATAACTTGAGCTCATCCAAAACTCTGCTGCCTGTATCCTAACTCACACCAAGTCCTGTTCACCCATCACCCCTGTGCTCGCTGATCTACATTAACTCCTGGTCCAGAAATGCCTCGATTTTAAAATTCACATCCTTCTTTTCAAATCCCTCCATAGGCCCTGCCTCCTTATCACTGTAACCTTCTCCAGCCCTACAATCATCCAAGATCTCTGCTCCTCCAATTCTTGCCTCTTACGCATCCTTGATTTTAATCGCTCCACCATTGGCGGCCGTGCCTTCAGCTCCCTAGGCCCTAAGCTCTGGAATTCCCATCCTAAATCTCTCCGCCTCTCCCTCTTTAAGACCCTCCTTAAAACCTATCTCTTTGACCAAGCTTTTGCTCACTTGTCCTAATATCTCCTTGAGTGGCTTGGGGTCAAATTTGTTTGATAACACTCCTGTGAAGTGCTTTGGGACGTTTTGCTATGCTAAAGGTGCTATATAAATGCAAGTTGTTGTTTTAGCTGCGCTAGGTGTTGACTTTTTTCTGGTTTTATCTCTTTCTCCTTCAAGCAATCTAGAGTTTAGCTCTATCGGTCTTAAGTCTTGGGTCTAGTTCATGTTCAAAAAGCTTCATACTTCAAAAATGTTCATGGTGCAAAAATTAGTGAATTTTTTTGAAGTCAGTCTGTTAAGTTAACCATGCTAATTGGGTCAAATATCCCACTGACTAAATGAAAATGTTTTTTCATTCATTTGCACTCTAAGCAATTGGGAAAAGTTAGTAAACCCAACCAATTCATTTGCTTGTTTTTCCCCACCTCTAAACTACATTGCATAAACTGGTTTCAGTGGCCACCTTGGAGCATGATTTCCAACACAGCTTATGTATTAGTATAATCTAACATACACAAAGTAAATCATACCAAGATCATTAAACTTACTCATATACTTGCCTCTATAGTGTTACAAATCTCTGTAATAACACTTCTGCAGAGTAAGGCTACCAACTCTGGTGGACTGTATTCCAGGAGCTTTTATCACATGACCCCCTGCGTCCAACTGCCATGCCTCCCGCTTCCGCCATTGGTCGTCCAACATGTCAATCCTAGCGGCAATCGGTCAATAATGGCAGCTACAATACCCATGATCCTCTGCACTCCAGAAACTCCTCTATTGCATGGTTTTAGTGAACCACTCCTGCACCAGGGTTGCACTGCATCCTGGGTGCGTTACAGCCCTTTATTATGAGCCCGGCCCGAGCGAAACAGGAGAAGAAAATGTCTCCCGGGCAGCAGTGTCCAGGAGATTAATCGTTCATTCTGGGAGACTCCAGGATAATCTGGGAGGATTGGCAACCCTACTCCAGAGATCTACCACCTTCTCAAAGAACTGTTTTAATCCTTCCTTCTACTTGCAATTCTTGATGAGTTTTGTTGCCTGTTTCTTTTTTAGTTCGTGAGGTGAGTGACACAGGCAGCATTTCCCTGGTACTAAGCCCACAAATTACCAGTTTTATTGAATTTAATTTCATAATTTGCCATGGTGGGATTTGAACTCCGAACCTCTGGGTTCCTAGTCCGCTACCATACCCCCTTAAAAGCAAATTCAGTTGTGCATGTCTAGCCTGGGGTCAGGTTGTCTGTGCATTTGTGATCGAGCCCATTTTTTGTTTGATGTTTAATGTTATATTAATTTATGCTGTCCTCTGGTTGCTGTTTTCTTTGCTGTTTTTCTTTGGTTTTGGGCACACCGCCCCACTCCCCTCTCCCAAACTCCTTCAAATCAAGGCTGTCAATTTGGGAAGTAGCCTGATCCTTTGTGAGATATATTCACGTCTCCTGACTCCAGAAATCCAAGCAAAACCTAACACCAAGCCACATTAAGATATATTAGGGCAGATGACCAAAAGCTTGGTCCAAAAGTGGTAGGTTTTAAGGAGTGTCTTATAGGAGGCGAGGGAGGTAGAGAGTTGGAGAAGTTTTAGGGAGGGAATTCCAGATCTTAGGGCTTAGGCAGCTGTAGGCATAGCCTTCAATGGTGGAGTGATTAAAATAGGGGATGCACAAGAGGCCAGAATTGGAGGAGCGCAGAGATCTCAAAGAAACAGTAGCCATTTGTTACACGATACAGAGACGGAGATACCTGAAATCAAAAATCCACACAAATAAATAATTGTTCCATTAATCAGAAATTGGGGTGATAGTTCAACTAATATACTCTGAAAATAGAAAAGATATGCTATAACCGTTTGTGGATGTTGGGACTGGCCTGACGCACCATTAGCAGCGAGATCAATATATTGACTATTGGCCACTGCTTTTGATTCATTGCTGTGCGTGCTGTGGCATATTCTAATTAGTTCTCCAGCAAATTTAGGCATAAATTTCCCACTAAGACAAAGGTCTAAGTTATGCCGTTTATTGCTGCTGCACCGAATTCGAGGTCAGTCTTCTCCCATGCTGGCTCTAACAACAGTTTTAAAGCATACAAGACAAAATGGGAGACAACTGAGACATTGGTGCCAATATCTCTCTTTATAACATGGAATTAGTTGGCAATTTAGTTAAATAGATTTCCATTTTAACTAACCAACTGTCTGATATAATCTAATTGATGTTCAGTAACCAATTTGTTACTGGGGCGAAAACATGTATGGTGCTGAAAGCAAGTCTGAGTAAGTATAAAACTGCCATCAGCTACTGTCAGTCTGAAGCAATGTTTTCTATTAAGTGTGGGACCTGTTGTGTAAATTAATTAGCAATGAGAAACTTGCTGAGTGCTGTTGTCAATCCTTTTTTGCTTCTTATTGCCTTAGTAGTTGGATCGTCATGACTACAACATTCAGTGATGATGGTTCTAAGGCAATTCAGCAGTCAATAGATGTTCTCGAAAGGGCCAGCAGAACCAACCCTAGGGAGATTGATGTGGTCTATGAGATTGAGAGAACCTGCAGCTTCATCACAGATCATGGCTTCAGAAAGGTTTGAATCTCTTGGATAATTGTATAAGATGCTTCCTGTCGGGCACTGTACCTAATTTCACTCCCTCTTTGTGGGGGAGGCATTTAACTCCACGACATCTCCAGCAGCAGGGACTAAGAACAGGAACTTTATTATAGGCACATATATGTATCCTATGGTCCAATGCAATGGAAGGAAGGAAAATCAGAAAGCAGTCAACCCATCCTTCAGGGGGCTGTTGGTGCACACTTTATGGTTGTTACATAGCAGGCATTTGCTGGTACCTGGGAGTAGATACTGAAAATATTTCTCAATTCCCACAGGTGGCTCTTCAGTTTCCTGATGAACTTCTCATAGATGCTGCTGCCATTATATCAAAGCTGGAGAAAAACACCAATGTCAAGCTTTTCATATTGGGTGACACATCGTATGGCAGGTCTGATTTAAGTTGATACTCAGTACATCTTGTTTTTGAACAATAAACAGTAAGCTTAACTGGGTTTCTTCTTTTGATGGGTATATCTTGCATCGATTGTGAATGCTGCATTTATCAGGATAAAGATATTAACTTATCTATTGGAATGAAACCTTCATTGTGACTTGGATAAATGTAAATGTCTCTAAAGTACAAAATTGTCTTTTACTGAAGTAGGTAACGTATTGGATCAGAATTGCTACAGTGGCCTAAATGTATTATGCTGCTAGTGGCTATTCTAGAAATGAGATGGTATGAACAGCTGGGTATCCTGATCTTTCACGTTTACACGGTGGTTTGAATCCAGCCCGGATTGAGTAAGATAGAAAGTGACAAGGGATACCTTCTCTTACTTAATGGTGTGCATCATAATTAAGAAAGATTGGACATTGTTGTTGTGGTTTCCCGTTGGGCTATTGCCAGCAGCTAAATATTGTAAAGAGCGTTGCAGTGTCTTTCACGCTGATGTCCCATGGAGCGATAGGATATGGGTTCTTGCCCATAGTTCTCTGTTTGTTGGATACGCAATGTCAGCTTTGTTGTTTGGGAGAAGTAGACAATAAAGGCCGGGAACATCTCAAAAAGAGTGAAGAAGAATCTAAAGGTGAGTTACCGGAGGCTTCTAACAGTCAGAATAGTGTGCCTTGAGAATATTTGAAAAGTAGAAAAGATCAAAAAGTTTGTCTTTTTAAAAAAAAATAACACATCCCTCCATGGCCAACCAGTGTTCAAAACAGGAATTGTTTTTAATGGACAGGTACTAAGACTGAGTGTTGATGGGTCACAGAAATTGTGATTTGCACTTTCTCATTTTTATTTTAGTCTCAAATCTTTAACTCTTGGAATGTGGGCAATGCTGGCAAGGCAGTATTTATTATTCATCCGTAGTTATTTCAAGGACATTGAGTCACCCATGTAGTGTGCAACTGGAGTCACATGTTGGCTCATCCGGGAAGGGGCGGCAGGTTCTCTTCCCTGAGGACATCAGTGAATCAGTTATGTTTTTAAAAAGCTCCAGCAGCTTTCATGGTCATTTTCTGGTACTAGCTGTCAAATCACCAGATTTATTGCCATGGTGGGATTTGAACTCTTAACCTTCTTTCAGTTATTAGTCCAATACCATAACTACTAGGCTACTGGAGCTGTAAATCATTTTTCCTCATTGTGTGCACTCGTCGATAGATTTTTGGACCATAAGGGAATCAAGGGATATGGGGATCAGGCGGGAAAGTGGAGTTGAGGTTGAAGATCAGCCACGATCTGATTGAGAGGTGGAGCAGGCTCAGGGGGTCATATGGCCTACTCCTGCTCCTATATCTTATGTTCTCTACATAGTCACAGACATATTCTAAAATTTCCTTGAAAATCTCTTGTCTGTTGTGTAGCTGCTGTGTAGATGAAGTTGCTGCTGAACATCTTGAGGCTGACAGTATAGTACATTATGGAAGAGCATGTCTCAGTCCTTCCACAAGGCTCCCAGTGATGTATGTGTTTGGACAAAAACCAGTGGATGTCCATCAGTGTGCTGCCTCCTTCCGAGCCCTGTATCCAGACAAGTGTACCCATGTTATAATCCTGTGTGATGTCATCTACTTGTATGTACTTGGTAAGAAAGTTTTTTTTCCTCTTTTCCCTCTTATGTTGTGCGTTCTTTCTCCCATGCTATAAAGTTAGAAAAAGAGACTTGTTTACAGTGAGGGCCATTCTTTTAGACTCTGTTGCATCCGCCCGATCTTTGGTAATGTCCTGAACTGGAAGTTATGAGTTGTCAGTGAAGAAATGAATAAATGAGAACCCACTTGTAAGAATTTTTTTTTAAAATGAATGCTGTAGAAACTGAAATTGCTTTCCCAGTGATTGCTGTAAAAAGATGGAATGTACTTTTAATTTCTCCCCCCCACCACCAATTGTGGGGTGCGAGGACCAATTGGCATTTAGTTGCCAACCCCTCTGTGCTGTAAAATGAAGGTATTTTGTGTCTGATTGCTTTAAAGGGTGCTTTAAACAACCCAGCTGGTCCTACTTCACTATAGATCAGTAGTAGTGACTGAGATGGAGAATCTAAAAAGCTGGATAGAATGTAGCTGGTTGGGAGCACTGCCTTTAAGAACATGATCCCAAAACTGCATCTCTTAAAGATATATTTTTTGGATGCATACAACATAATTTCTCCCTCTTGCTTTATCTAACCATCCATTATGTAGCCCTCTCTAAGGCACTTGTTTGATCTTTTATTAGAAAAACTACGGCAGCTTCTTCACCCAGAGTATGAGAACCTTGTGGTTTCAGTGATTTGTTGTGACAAAAATGTAACACCTGATCCATGCAGGACTGATGGATTTCCCGGTGAAAGTGATGTTGATCATCATTCTGCCCTCGGATCCTGCAGCCATGCATACAACCAGCCAAATCATCAAGTTATTCATAAGTTTGGCCGGCACTTCACCATTAATGCCAACAGTGACTTGAAAGACTACAGTATGTTCTACATTGGACAGGAGGGCCTGACATTGACTAACTTTATGATGACGTGGAATCAATGTTCCTTTTGCTCATTTAATCCAGTGAAAGGGGTCGGGAGACAGGAAACCCTGAATGTTAACAGGGCTTTGATGAAGCGATACTACATGATTGAAAGAGCCAAGGATGCTCAAGTTGTGGGGATTTTAGTGGGGACCCTTGGCGTCGCTGACTATCTCTCTACTATTGACCATCTTAAAAGGATCATCAAACAGGCTGGCAAGAAAAGCTACACCTTTGTAATGGGCAAACTGAATGCTGCCAAACTGGCTAATTTCTTGGAGGTGGATATATATGTGCTTGTAGCCTGTCCAGAAAACTCGCTGCTGGATTCCAGCGAGTTTTATAGGCCAGTTATAACGCCATACGAGATGGAGGTTGCTTGCAATCAAGCAAGGGAATGGACTGGAGAGTACATTACTGACTTCAGGGACCTGCTTCCAGGTGCGTATATCTATACATCCTCATAGATGCATGTGTGGACATAGGGGAAGTGTGTGTGTGAGTGCAATTTGGCATTATGGTCATTTTATTTTTTATATATATATTATAGACATAGCCATGATTTTATCCACTCACTTTGCTCTCTTTCCTCCCGCCTTGCCTGGCCCCACGGTGAGTTTTGCAATCTTTGTCATATGTGGGCAATCCCTTTCCATGTGGACAAGGCTAAGAGAATTGTAGCAGTTGTGCATTTCTGCTTACCTGCAGCCTAATTTTTTTTGGTCCAGCAACAGACTCAAGAAGTTCACTATTACATTTTAGTTAATCTTTTATGCTTGAGGGAGGTCAGTAGTGTTAGGGAATGGAACACTTTTCACAACCAATATATGCATGAACCACACCTTGGCATAATTTGGGCCAGATGCAGAGTAAAGCTCACTGTAGTCTACCCAGCAACATGTTTTAAACCCATGCCCTTGATTTTACCAGTATGGATATTGGCCTATTGGTTATCCCTTGTGATGTAACCAATTAGTCGTAGATTATGGTAAATTTATGTTCAGCATACCCACAGCCAGTAGGAACAAGGTTAAGACTGCCCAAGCTCATTACAGCAGTGTGAGGTAGCTTCAAACCCAGACCCTGGAGTTGTGAGGACAGCTTGTTGCACCACCCAGTTCCCTAAAATGGATGGGTTCTATGTTACTAACCTTCCCTCCTTGTAATTTTTTTTCAATGATCTAACCACCAATACCTTGTGTATATGCTAGATTGCAATTGACTAACAACAATGCTCATTACATGTCACAATTATTTTCCTATTCTGTTTCACAGGTGCCTGCTGCCATGTTGAATTTCCAGATGAGACCTTCAATGGTGAGGAGACTGATGTCTCACTAATAACTGGGGGCCTGCGAGCAACGCACTTGCTGAAGTCAGAGTGGCAGAACAAAGCATCTGGCACATCTTTGATCCACAGGAATGATGCTTTAGCAGTTACCCAGTCACACTCAGCAGGTAAAACTCCTAGTCAGGGCTGTATTTTTTAAGTTACAATTTAAAGATTGACTATCAACATCAGTAATTGGAGAGGGAGAAGAAGTTAATCTTTTTGTCGTCTTTTTATGCTCTCGAGCTTCTACCCACACATCGCATCGCAAGCGGGCAGACGGGTGATCTGCTCCCATGCCTTTACCAGTGCTGCAAGGGGGGGTGGGTGGGGGAGGGGCATGAGTAGACCAAGGTGTCTTGTCCCTTATTTTACATAGATTGTTGCAGTTGGCAGAGAGAAAAGTAACTTTCATGCTTTGAGTCTGGACTGGAGTTGAATGTTTGGTTCTGGTGCTGAAAAGAAAGTGCCACTCCCCGCTCTCCCCACACCCCACCCCCCACCCCATTCCAGAATCTGTTCTGTTTTTAAAAAAAATGTTGTTCTCTGGTTTGTGCTTTTTAAAAAAAAAATGACTACTGTTCATTGAAATCTTGATTTTAGAGCAGAGGTGTCAAATTCCAAAAACTAGTTTCCATGAAGATACTGAACACCGTGAAACACCTTTCACTTCATCACCATTTCACAAATACTGAGTCAGGGGTTAAAATGAGTGAGTGATGATAGGTAGCACTGACACTTGAGTGGCTTACTGTTTGTATTTACTGTAGAAAATGCAGTTCGTTATAAAACCAAGCTATTTATCCAAACCCCCCCAAAAAAGTACACAGTTTAAACAAAATCAGTGAGATGGTAAATATTTTCAGACAGATTATCTTAAATAATTTAATCTAGCTGTAAGTCAGTGAGACTTGTCAGAATTGGCATGACAATAAGTCGTAGCCTTTTAATTCCTTGTATATTGGAGATGTACCCTCCAGTTGCAGAAGGACATTAGTATTGAGTGGCAGCATGCATCTAGTTATATAGTATGATAAGGTGGCAAGTGATCAGAATAGACTGGCTTTTAGAGCAAGTGTTCAATTTATCAGCCTTTAAATGCAAATTTCTGATGGCTTGATATTTATGACACTAACTGGGTGGTGGGAGTATATAATATATTTGAAGATTGTGTTTGCATTGCCTTGCCTCCTAATTTTTGTTTTTAAAAAAAAAATAACACTTTCCCCCCACCCCTTGTGCAGGAAATGCCTTCCCTTCAGCACCCACCCCTGACAGCCAAGACTCTGAGCTGATTAATTGGCAAATTCCAGCCTCAAAACCATTCCAAGGCCTAACACACTGAGTACCTATTTGATGTAGTGTCATACTTCACCATGATGCCTGATTTTAATGTGGGGGTTCTCGCTGTTTGTTATGCTTGGTTTTCATAGAAGTGGACCATCAACAAGAAAGCAAAGTAAGGTGGCATCTGGAGAATAGCATTCAAATTGAACTTTGTTGAGTTATGTCCTTGGGTATTTCTTTTTGCCATGTTTAAATTTTCCCATTTTGGAGTTTTACCAATGGGAAATCTAATTTTGGAACTGTAACCATCATGGTTGGTTGGGCTCAGCCATAAGGCTTCATATCAAGTGACATGAAGAGGGTGATTTACAAGATTGCAAGACCAAGGTTACGGTATGAGCAGCTGGCAACATCAGTAGATTTTAATGAAAAAATGCATTGTTTTACTGGATTTACATACGTGATAGAATTTTCTTATCTTAATAAAATTACATTAATAGTTGTTTAATCCTTCTCTTACTGGTTATAATTCATTTAAGTTCCAGCCAGTCTCTGGTATCTATCCCAAGTGACTGATGTTCATAAGTGAGTCTAGCCAATGAGTGTCAGCAGGTTATTTAGGACAATATGGTGCTCGTTATGACTAGCACAGTCAGGGAGGTAGCACCGGCACAAATGCTCTCCTCCATGATTCTATGTCTCCTCTCCAACACCAAGGCAGCCTACTTCCACCTCCATAACTTCGCCCGTCTCTGCCCCTGCCTCAGCTCATCTGCTGCTGAATACCTCATCCATGACTTTGTTACCTCTAGACTGGACTGTTCCAATGCTCTCCTGGGCGGCTTCCCACCTTGCACCCTCATCCAAAACTCTGCTGCCCGTATCCTAACTCGCACCAAGTCCTGTTCACCCGTCATTCTTGTGCTTGCTGACCTACATCCTGCAATGCCTCGATTTCAAAATTCTCATCCTTGTTTTTAAATCTATCCATGGCCTCGCCCCTCCCTACCTCTAACCTCCTTCAGCCCTACAACCCTCTGATCTCTGCGCTCCTCCGATTCTGGCCTCTTGAGCATCCCCAATTTTTATCGCTGCACCACTGGTGGCCGTGCCTTCAGCTGCCTAGGCCTTAAGCTCTGTAATTCCCTCGCCAGACCTCTCTGCCTCTCTACCTCTCCCTTCCTTTAAGTTGCTCCTTAAAACCTACCACTTTGACCAAGCTTTTAGACACTTGTCCTAATATCTCCTTATGTGGCTCGTTGTTTGATAACGCTCCTGTGAAGTGCCTTGGGTCACTTTACTATGTTAAAGGTGCTGTATAAGTGCAAGTTGTTGTTGTTGCTTTACACACCACACACGCTCTTTCCAACAGAATTTGCTTAATGGCAATCATATAGTCCAGTCTAATTGTGACCCTGCTGCTGCTCTGACTGAGCACGTATCAAGGATTAAATCTGGGCCTTTCCTCGTCTGATTTGGTACCAAAGTGTGCATTTATCAAATGTAAGGAATCTTACAACACCAGGTTATAGTCCAACAAATTTATTTTTTGGACTATAACCTGGTGTTGTAAGATTCCTTACATTTGTCCACCCCAGTCCATCACCGGCATCTCCACATCATGCATTTATCAACTGAGCTATCAAGGGAATTCTATTTAATCTTCTATGAACATTTTTGAGCCTTAAGAAAATGGATTACCATATTATAAATAATATTGGAAGTTACTACTTGGGTCATCTGAATAGTTAAAATAATTAGAATTAATGTTTCAGGTCGAAGACCTTGTGCCTTCAATGTTAAATCTGTTTCTTTCTCCACAGATGCTGCCTCACTTGCTGAGCTTCTCCAGCATTTTCTGTTTTTATTACACATTTCCAGCATCTGCAGTATTTTGCTTTTGATTTAGTTAAAGTAATCACTGTCTTATCAGTCCCAAGTATTTATTCCATATAAACAATCTTAACCCCTTCATTGGATTAGTTTGTAGCTCAATCCCATTTGTACATGTTTGATTGTAACCTGTCTGAGCTGCTCGATTTGATTAGACTTTTAATCATCCCCTGGGCAATCATTCGTATATACCCCCCCGCCTCCACTCCACCTCCAACACCCTCATCCTGCCCCCCCCCCCCCCATACCAACAGGTCAATGCCGGTGTTTATGCTCCACACGAGCTTCCTCCCACCCTTCTTCATTTAATCCTATCAACAAAATCCTTCTATCCCTTTCTCCCTCATGTGTTTATCTAGCTTCCCCTTAAATTCATCTATGCCAGTCGCCTCAACTACTCCTTGTACCGAGTTCCACATTCTAACCACTATCTGGCAAAAGACGTTTCTCCTGAATTCCCTATTGGATTTATTAGTGACTATCTTATATTTATGGCCCTTAGTTCTGCGCGCCCCCCCCCACACAAGTGGAAACATCTTCTCTACGGTCTAACCATCAAACCCTTTCATAATCTTAAAGACCTCTATCAGGTCACCCCTCAGTCTTTTTTCTAGAGAAAAGAGCCCAGCCAATTCAATCTTTCCTGATAGGTATAACCTCTCATTTCTGGTATCATCCTGGCAAATCTTTTTTGCACCTTCTCCAGTGCCTTTATATCCTTTTTATAATATGGAGACCAAAACTGTTCACAGTACTCCAAGTGTGATCTAACTAAGATTTTATACAAGTTTAATATAATTTCTCTGCTTTTCAATTCTGTCCCTCTAGAATATAACCCCACTGCTTGGTTTGCTTTTTTATGGCCTTATTAACCTGTGTCACTACGTTTAGTGATTTGTCTATCTGTATCCCCAGATCCCTCTGCTCCTCTACCCCATTTAGACTCTTATTTTCCAAAGAGTATGTGACCTCCTTATTCTGCCTACCAAAATGTACCACCGTACACTTATCTATATTGAAATTCATTTGCCAATTACATGCCCATTCTGCAAATTTATTAATGTCTTCCTGTATTTTGATGCAGTCTTCCTCAGTATTAACTATACCCTTTGATGTCATCCGGAAATTTTGAAATTGTACTTCCGATTTCCGAGTCCAAATCGTTTGTGAACAGTGAACAACAGTGGTCCCAGCACCGATCCTTGTGGAACACCACTTCCCACCTTTTGCTAGCCTGAGTAGCTACCTTTTAACCCCTACTCTCTGTTTTCTGCTTCGTAGCCAGCTTGCTATCCATTCTGCTACCTGTCTCCTGACTCCACGTGCTCTGACCTTAGTTATAAGTCTACTATGCGGTATCTTATCGAAGGCCTTTTGAAAATCCAAATATATTACATCTACTGCATTACCCTTGTCTACCCTTTCTGTTACTTCAAAGAATTCAATAGGGTTGGTCAAGTATGACCTTCCCTTTTGAAATCTGTGCTGACTATTCATTAGTACAATTTTGTCTTTTAAAAAGCATTTGGACAGTTACATGGGTAAGATGGGTATAGAGGGATATGGGCCAAGTGCAGGCAATTGGGACTAGCTTAGTGGTATAAACTGGGCGACATGGACATGTTGGGCCGAAGGGCCTGTTTCCATGTTGTAACTTCTATGATTCTATGATTATTTTTGGATTCTAGATGTTTTTCTATTACATCTTTGAGGGAGGATTTCATTATCTTTCCTACCACCGACGTTAAGCTAATTGGTCTATAGTTCCCTGGATTTGTTCTAAGCCCCTTTTTAAATATAGGAATCATATCAGCTGTCCACCAGTCCTCTGGCACTATTCCCTTTTCCAATGAATTTTTATATGTATGTAATTGTGCCACTGCTTTCTTTTCCCTAACTTTTAATATGTGCGATATCTTTTTGAATCCTTCCATTAGGTTAGTCTTTAACTCAATCCCAGATATTCATTAGTTATTCTGTCTTCTCCTTTCTCATTATATAGACTGTGGTACTGACATGGAAATTACTTATTTTACAGCCTCGTTCTTAGCAACTAGGAGCTGGCAGGGTCTGGAGCAGAATCTTGGGGAGACTCCTGTGTCAAAAGCAGTGGAAGGGCGGAAGGGGATTGCGATTGCCTATGAGGAAGAGGGCACTAGTTGAAGGAAGTGCAGCATTGGAAGTAGTCAATTGTGTGAGCAAATGGGCTGAAATCTAAGTTAAATGATAAATGGATGGACTGACAAAGATTTATTAAAGAAGTTTACAATTTTAAAAATCTGTCTGTATAACTTTCCTTTAAATACATTTATAACTCTCCTGATACACAAGGCTTCAGATTTGAATGTTATGATTAGCAAATTCCTGCTGCTGGCTGTCTCAGATAACAATGGCCTGTAAATTGCTCTGAGCGGCGAACCAACAGTATTCGCCGCTCATTGGATTTAAACTCATCCACCAAGTTACCGCGTTCTCTTTGGCGGCAACTTCCTTGAATGGCGAGTTCAAAAGACTGCAGCGTTCTTTCCCGGGCTGTGTGAAAGGGGAGAGGAGCTCCATGTCCCCTCAACCAATCAGCTTGAAGGTTTGCTGTGAGAACCAGGAAGCGAAACTCATTCACAAACCGCTGCACAGACTAAAAACCAATAAGGTTAGTAAATTGGAAGTGCCCAATAAGGTTAGTAAATGTTATATAAAATAAGAGAGAGGGGTAAAGACTGAGATAAAAGAGACAAAGAAAAAAGTTTTAAAAAATTTTAACTTTTTTAATTAAAATTAATTTTTTTAAATGTCCAAGAACTATTAAAATCAGGAGTAATGAGACTCCACATTTTTAAGTTAATTTTCAGTGCCATTGAGGTTGTTTGGCAGTCATTAATACTTACCACGCTGTTAAAAGTTAGTTTAGACCTTATAAAAAAACTCAGCATACCTTTCTCATGGCAAGATTAGTTCATTTCCAGCTGGGCAGGAGAGCAAGTTCACGCTGGTTTATTGGTTGCAGCCGGCGAGATCCCTTTAACGCAAAGCTTTAAGATCAGCAGTGAATCAGGAAGAGCAAGTTCTGGATTTCTGCATTTCACTGCGCTTGTGTGCTCTCCGGAACTTGCTCCTCCATTTTCACTGAAATAACGGTGAGCCCTGTTAGCTTTGCTGTGCAAGTGTTGTAAGTTTCAAGCTGTTGTACTATGTCATTCATCCAAAGGGAAACAGCATTCTGGAAAGGTTGAAAGAGGGAATAACTGTGTGGAGACCGACCATGATGGGTCTCCTGATGAAAGAGAGAGCTTTGATTTTTGATGTTGTGCAACTTTATAAGCTACTTTCTGACCTGCCTCATTGTTACATATTTAGAAATAATTACAGCAACTTGCACTTAGGATACTTTTCTGTATTACGGTCATTAAGTGCTTTAAAGGAGAAAGAGAGCAGACACAGAAGCTTTGTGGAAGGATTAGATGTTTTGAAAAAGATTTTAATGGTGGGGAGAGTTTTGGAAGCTGTTTAAAGGGAGAGAGATAGAGAGATAGAGAGGCAGAGAGTATAGGGAGAGAGTTGTGAAGTGTAAGCCCTAGATGCTTGTGGGCTCTGCCACTGAAGATGGAACCGAGGGAAGGGAAATGCACAGGAGGCCGGAAACAGAGGGACATAAATCTGGAGATGGTTGCAGAGGTATGGGGAGAGGCTGTGGAGGGATTTGTAGACAAGGATTTTAAATTAAATCCAATGGAATAAGGGGAGCCAATGGAGGTCACCAAAGGGTGATGGACAAGTGGGGCTTTGTGCTGAGTAGGCTGTGGCTGCTTGGAAGATTTGAAGCTTATAGATGGCAGAAGTTGAGAGAATTGCGAGGAAGGCATTGGAGAAATTGAGTCTTGAGATGATGAAGGCATGGATAAGGGTTTTGGTGACAGTGGAGGCAAGTAATGTTGTGGAGGTGAAAGTAAGTGGTGTACGATACGGGTTTGAAGCTTAGCTCTGAGTCAAACAAAATGCCCAGGTTGTGTGCTGACTGATTCAGCCTGTGAGCAGTGAAGGGCAGGGATTGACTCGATTGCAAAAGTGTGCAGTTTTGGCAGGGGCTGAAAATGATCTCTTTGATCTTCCCAGTGTTCAATTGTAGGATATTTGGGCTAATTTGCAACTTAATGACAGCGTGGAAATGGTTGTGGGATTGAGGAAAGTGGTGGAGAGGTAGGGATCTTGTCCATACAGCTGGAAGCTGATCCCATGTATACGGACTTAACAGATTTTCTGCAAGAAATAATGTCTTTTTAAAGTACTTCTGTCCCACCTTAACTACAGTCCCCTTTAACTACAGTGATAATGAGCTTTTGTTTGGGATGCTTTATAGATATTATAGAATGGTAATGTTCCAATTCTGAAGCACATTTATTGAAGACTGGATTCTGGGATGCCTTATTACGACCTTCACTTGTGATATTTTATTAGTGTCTGAAATTATACTGAATCAATAAACAATGTTATACTGTTCTGCGGTCATTTATTTCTAGCCTTGGGGAATGTTATTCATACTGCAGTACGTGTCTACCAATCGCATCAGACTTTTTCTGCCACTGTTTTAAGCTTGTGTAAATGGGAGGAAAAATTTAAGCAGATTAGTTAATCTCCAATTATGTTGCTTGTGAACAAAATTAGGAAATAAAATTTTTTCTGTAACTTAATGGTCATTAAATCTGCATTTGGCACCTGCCCGTATGAGTAGCATATGCAGCACACTAGATGCAAGGAAAAAATTAACTTGCTGTGTCACATGATGGAAAGTGTTTGAACAGTAGTGTGGAAAAAGGTGAATGAACAAGGTGTTGAATCTATTATAGTTTCATTGGAAAGTGTCACAGGAACTGGAAGTCAGGGTGGCCAAATGTTTTACTGAATCCCTCTTCTGTCCATGTGTGATTGACCTCCCTGTGGTCTGCCACTTTAACTCCCCTTCCCATTTCCATTCTGACTTCTGTCTTTTGCCACCTACACTGTTCCAACCAAGCTCAATACAAGTTTCAGGAACAATACTTAATCTTTCTCCTAGAAACCCTGCAGCCTTCTGTTGGAAGATTGACTTTAGTAACTTCAGACCGTGGCTATTTCTCCCATTTTATTCAAAGCAGGGAGTGCTGGGGATGCACAATGTGTCTGTTGGTATCTGGGTATGGAGTGTGGAGCTTTTAACAGAATATTTTATTGTTTTCTTTTCAGGTGCTGACAGACTCCAGCCCCCCCAGCATTGTCTGCTTCTGTTTTATTTTCCAATCTCCAGCATTTGCAGTTTTTCTTTTAGTTTTTGGTTTATAAATGTTTTTTCGTTGCCTCACAGAATTGACCTGTTTTCACCTCTTTCCGGCCTTTCAATGAAATCTGTTTGGGCATTCAGCCTCTCTTTTCCCCCCCCCCCCACCCTTTTGACTTGCATCATTTAAATGGTTCATTTCCAGCTCAGACAAAGGGTCCACACCTGTAATGTGGCCCAATTTTTTTCTGTCTTACAGAAGCTGATTGGCCTGCTGTGTATTTCTTGTATTTTCTGTTTTTAATTTAGATTCCCAGCATTTGCAGTTTTTTTTTCTTTTTTATAAGCAGATTGAATTTCTGTGCTGAGTATATCTGCCTGTTTTCTCCTCACGGCTGCAAATTGGTCTGTGTTTTAAGCCAACTTCAATTCTAAAGAAAATTAATATTGGCTTGTAGGGGGAGGTGGGTGTGGAGCAAATTATAGTTTGGGCTTTTCATTGTTTACCAACCAGAACACCTGATTTGTATGAATTTAACTATTAATCTAACATCTCTTTTGTGAGGACTCAGGTATTGCTCTGTATATGGTAGGATTGTCTATTATATCCATTTGGAATCGAAGAGTATTTATTGGTATCTAATCCTCAGCTGGCGAGAATTAGATGGGGAAGCAAACGAACAAAAAAATTAAGTCTGGGCTTCTCTCTCTCTGCCAATTATAAATCCGAGGCCTTTCCTGGCTGCTGAAGGAGCCAAAAAGTATTAAGTCATTTGCCTTTTTGGGGCATTCTAGCCAGCAGGGAGGATAAGACACACCAAAGACTATTGAGCACAGATTTAAGAAATGTGATCCTAGATGGATTAATCAGAAAATACAAAAAGAAATAAGTTTTTTTTCAAAAAAAAACTTTTACAAATCCTGTAGGGAGAAATGTGAGGGAAACAACTAGAAAGAATGGTGGAACCTTCAACAATTTTAAAAAGTAGTCAGATGAGCAAAGAGCAATTAGAAATTAGCATAAGCCATAGAAACCAATGGCAACTGCAAATCATTCTTCCAGCATTACAACAGCAGGATTATCGAAGAATTATTAAGATCCCTTCAAGATGCAATCAGGATTGGAACTGAGGATGAACAAAAATGCTTCACACTAAATGATTCTCTATACAAATATAGAGAAGATGCTACCAACCATAAGAGGTTCCACAACTAAATTTAATAACGTCCCAGACTCTTCCATTACCATCCCTGGGTATGTCCTGTCCCACCGGCAGGACAGACCCACCAGAAATGGCGGTACAGTGATATACAGTCAGGAGGGAGTGGCCCAGGGAGTTCTCAACATTGACTCTGGACCCCATGAAATCTTATGGCATCAGGTCAAACATGGGCAAGGAAACCTCCTGCTGATTACCACCTACCGCCCTCCTTCAGCTGATGAATCAGTCCTCCTCCATGTTGAACACCACTTGGAGGAAACACTGAGGGGAGCAAGGGCACAGAATGTACTCTGGGTGGGGGACTTCAATGTCCATCACCAAGAGTGGCTCGGTAGCACCACAACTGACTGAGCTGGCCGAGTCCTGAAGGACATAGCTGCTAGACTGGGCCTGCGGCAGGTGGTGAGAGAACCAACACGAGGGAAAAACTTACTTGACCTCGTCCTCACCAATCTCCCTGTCGCAAATGCATCTGTCCATGACGGTATTGGTAGGAGTGACCACTGCACAGTCCTCGTGGAGACGAAGTCCCGTCTTCACACTGAGGACACCGTCCAACATGTGTGGCACTACCACCATGCAAAATGGGATACATTCAGAACAGATCTGGCAGCTCAAAACTGGGCATCCATGAGGCGCTGTGGGCCATCAGCAGCAGCACAACTGTATTCCAGCACAATCTGTAACCTCATGGCCCGGCATATTCCTCACACTACCATTACCAACAAGCCAGGGGATCAACCCTGGTTCAATGAGGAGTGTAGAAGAGCATGCCAGGAGCAGCACCAGGCGTAACTAAAAATTGAGGTGCCAACCTGGTGAAGCTACAACTCAGGACTACATGCATGCTAAACAGCAGAAGCAACATGCTATAGACAGAGCTAAGCAATTCCACAACCATAGGATCAGATCAAAGCTCTGCAGTCCTGCCGCATCCAGTCGTGAAGGGTGGTGGATAATTAAACAACTAACGGGAGGAGGAGGCTCTGTGAACATCCCCATCCTCAATGATGGCGGAGTCCAGCACGTGAGTGCAAAAGACAAGTCTGAAGCGTTTGCAACCATCTTCAGCCAGAAGTGCCGAGTGGATGATCCATCTCGGCCTCCTCCCGATATCCCCACCATCACAGAAGCCAGTCTTCAACCAATTCGATTCACTCCACGTGATATCAAGAAACGGCTGAGTGCACTGGATACAGCAAAGGCTATGGGCCCCGACAACATCCCGGCTGCGGTGCTGAAGTCTTGTGCTCCAGAACTAGCTGCGCCTCTAGCCAAGCTGTTCCAGTGCAGCTACAACACTAGCATCTACCCGACAATGTGGAAAATTGCCCAGGGATGTCCTGTCCACATAAAGCAGGACAAATCCAATCCGGCCAATTACCGCCCCATCAGTCTACTCTCAATCATCAGCAAAGTGATGGAAGGTGTCGTCGACGGTGCTATCAAGCGGCACTTACTCACCAATAACCTGCTCACCGATGCTCAGTTTGGGTTCTGCCAGGACCACTCAGCTCCAGTCCTCATTACAGCCTTGGTCCAAACATGAACAAAAGAGCTGAATTCCAGAGGTGAGGTGAGAGTGACTGCCCTTGACATCAAGGCAGCATTTGACCGAGTGTGGCACCAAGGAGCCCTAGTAAAATTGAAGTCAATGGGAATCGGGGAAAACTCTCCAGTGGCTGGAGTCATACCTAGCACAAAGGAAGATGGTAGTGGTTGTTGGAGGCCAATCATCTCAGCCCCAGGACATTGCTGCAGGAGTTCCTTGGGGCAGTGTCCTTGGCCCAACCATCTTCAGCTGCTTCATCAATGACCTTCCCTCCATCATAAGGTCAGAAATGGGGATGTTCACTGATGATTGCACAGTGTTCAGTTCCATTCGCAACCCCTCAAATAATGAAGCAGTCCGAGCCCGCATGCAGCAAGACCTTGACAGCCTCCAGGCTTGGGCTGATAAGTGGCAAGTAACATTCGCGCCGGACAAGTACCAGGCAATGACCATCTCCAACAAGAGAGAGTCTAACCAACTCCCCTTGACATTCAACGGCATTACCATCGCCGAATCCCCCACCATCAACTTCCTGGGGGTTACCATTGACCAGAAACTTAACTGGACCAGCCATATAAATACTGTAGCTACAAGAGCAGGTCAGAGGCTGGGTATTCTGTGGCAAGTGACTCACCTCCTGACTCCCCAAAGCCTTTCCACCATCCACAAGGCACAAGTCAGGAGTGTGATGGAATACTCTCCACTTGCCTGGATGAGTGCAGCTCCAACAACACTCAAGAAGCTCGACACCATCCAGGACAAAGCAGCCCGCTTGATTGGCACCCCATCCACCACCCTAAACATTCACTCCCTTCACCACCGGCGTGCAGTGGCTGCAGTGTGTACCATCCACAGGATGCACTGCAGCAACTCGCCAAGGCTTCTTCGATAGCACCTCCACCACCTAGAAGGACAAGAGCAGCAGGTACATGGGAACAACACCACCTGCACGTTCCCCTCCAAGTCACACACCATCCTGACTTGGAAATATATCGCCGTTCCTTCATCGTCGCTGGGTCAAAATCCTGGAACTCCCTACCTTACAGCACTGTGGGAGAACCTTCACCGCACGGACTGCAGTGGTTCAAGATGGCGGCTCACCACCACCTTCTCGAGGGCAATTAGGGATGGGCAATAAATGCTGGCCTCACCAGCGATGCCCACATCCCGAGAACGATTTAAAAAAAAACTTTGCTAGCACTTGCACGGACATCTGTGATAGCTTTAAATTCGATCCAATCATATGATTCTGCTGGCACCTGACTGCATTTTCCTGGACAGGGAGTTAATTTAGTATTTATGGTGGGTTTAGAGCAGGAATCTTGCTCCTGACTAGTTCTCTGCTGCTGGGGGGAGAAGGAAATCCAGTCTAGCTGTAGCGGTTCAAAGGCACCTGCTGCTGAAAGGGCCAAAAGCACAGTAGTTCAATTAGAATGTGAGGGAGGGACAGCTGGTGTTGGAGCTCAAGTAACAATTCCAATAGCAGAAGGAGGAGCAACATCAGGGGCATTTGCATTGGCCAAAGCCCCAAGATTTTCTGACGCTATGGTAGAAGTTATATTGGCAGGGATAACAGGAAAAAGAGAAAGGCTCTTTGGCACCCTGGAAAGGAAGTCCGAGAAAGATGAGGTTCAAGCAGTTTGGAGGGAGGTGCCTCAGGCAGTGCTACTTGAACCATCTCATGAGCAGCTACTAAGTGCTGTTAATGATTTAATGACCTCACCAGGTTGGCCAACCTAAGCCAATGCATGTCTGCCTACCCAACTACTGAAGTAATGCTGGAAGTGTGATTCACCTTCACACCAGGCAGTATAAAAGAAGAGATAAATGAGACCACTATTTAACATAAGAAAAACTCACAAACCCACTTCTAGCCACACATCCCTCTTCTACCACTGCACTGGCCTATATTACATGTCCTGCAATGTTTGAGTGTAAAGTGAAGAGATTGCTGCATTGCTTGCATCTGAAAACATGATCACAATGGAATATCTGCAAACAACTGAGTGAAATTAAATTGTGAATTAGTCAATAGCCTTTCTAAATCTTTGCGTTCCAAAGACAAAGGAGTGCTACATGTGGAAATATGGCAGCCATCAGGCCCCTGAGTGGACAGGAGGAGGAAGTTCTGCAACTCCTCAACATAAACACGAGAGGCAGTGGGAGATGGAAAAGTTGGAGGTGAGCTGTCCAGATCAGGTTGGAAATGGGATGGAATCCTTACAGTACTGTGAGTGTTTGCAGTCTTCAGACATTCTGATTACTTGAAAAGCCTCTTATCATTGCTCATTTGCATCTTCCCATTTGCAAATTACAGTGTACCCTTCTAAAATGGATGTCCTTTGTGTCCCTCACAGGTGACTTACTAGTTTATCTCCTATCCTCTCTCTCCCTGCCCCCCCCCCAAACCATGTCTCCTACTTTTGTGGATTAAACATGGTATAGGATTCCAGAGACTCTGTGGTAGCTATGTGATAACAGTACTAATTCATAAAAGGGGGACTCCTTTAAAAATAAAAATGATAAGCAATTATGATTCACTAACATTCTTTGGGAGTCACTTTTCAGTATATTTCAGTTGTCAGGGTGTAAAAAAGGATTCACATTACAAATAAAACTGTCCACAAAATAACTTAATGACATCATAAAGAGCAAACATCCTTAAAAGGGAAGACAGTGGGGATTGAACTGTCAAAAACTTAATTACCTATTATATACAATGCATTAACTCCAAACACTTACTTTCAGACAAGTAAGAATTTATTAAAAAGAAACTTGTATACAAGGGAAGTTGTACCCTAAACAATGGTTAGGGCTACGTCTTCCCTGAACAAAGGAAACAGCTCATGTTTATACAGTTAAATTAGTAACGCCTACCTGTCGTAGAATATGGGCGTACATGTACATTCTTTATTGGTTCAGGTAGTTAATCAATCAAAATAGGGAACCCACCCTCTGGTTCCTCATGACTGCCTCGTGATGTTACACACAGGCCTGGGAAAGTAATTTTCCTTAATAAACAGTCTTTTTTTATCAGTAGGTCTGTACCTAGTCTCAAGGCTATATGGTCATTCATTTCTGTTAGTCAGACAGTTATCAACATAAGTGAACAATAGCGCTTCTGTATGTCTTTGGTGAGAACTAAAACATAAGCTTTCTATTATATTCAGCTGGTCAGTTAATATGGTCAACTATCCATCCTGCATTTCTTCTTTTTATGGTTTAGGTGTAT
This sequence comes from Heptranchias perlo, assembly GCF_035084215.1. Classification (NCBI taxonomy): domain Eukaryota; kingdom Metazoa; phylum Chordata; class Chondrichthyes; order Hexanchiformes; family Hexanchidae; genus Heptranchias; species Heptranchias perlo. Next base: position 27,524,305 of record NC_090333.1, read on the forward strand.
TAGAAAGTTAATATGGTCAGGTATCTCTTTATGCATTTCCACAGTACTAAGTCTCACTAACTTTTACAGTGAGCTTCAGCACAAAATAGAAATCCAGGTGACCTGTGCTGCTAATTTCATAAATTATCATGGTGCTTCTAACTAATCAGTAGCTCCGTTTTCTGAGCAAAGAATTGCATTGAGCACACAAACTCTGCTGGAGCATTAGGTTTCCATAGAAACTCCGTTCCAGTTAGAAAATAATGAGTTTGACTATCAACGGGCTTTGCCACTTGTGATACTGAGATTTCAGAAGGAGGCTTGCTAACAGTGAATGTCAACATCAGTTTCCCCCTTTTTTTTAAAAAAAAACTTTTTTTTGTTATTTTTCTTAAACATTGAGTGCTGGGGAACTGAGTGGTGCAGTGGGCCAGCTGGTTCTGTAGCTGGTGCTCTTTTGGGGTTGGGGCTATACCTTGCTTGGGAGTGCTTGATGCTGACACATCGTGCATGTTCCAAGCTCTGACGTTAATCACCTTGAAAAGAACAAAAAGATGTAAAATAAAAAAGAATTAAATCACTGGAGAAATTTACTTATCTCACTTTATTGAGATAACGGCAATGGCATCACTTCATTACTGACTGTGTCTTCTGCTCAATGTAGTTATTTTATACATTTTAGAAAGACTGGTGGATATAGTTGGTTAGAATATTCTCCTTTTATTCTGGGCCCAAATTACCAATCAAGACCAAAGTGACAGGCTGCAAATTTCCTTGTGAGTTCAGCTGGACTCCTGCCGTAACTCTGACATCTGTCAAAACATCTCAGAAACAGGGTCGGATGAAAATATGTTGGGTCCCCGCTGACTGGAAGTTCCTGGTCAGCCTTATATGGGAAAGAACGACTGCCCGCACCTTCACTGCCAGTGATACTAAAGGATGGAGTTGGGGATGGGGACTTCCTATGCTGGGAGTTTCTGCTTTCTTGGCCCAGAAGGGACCTGGTGTATGACTGGAGGTTTACTGGCCTCCGGAAAGGTACAAGTGAACCCCATTAGGGGTTCCAGGCCTGGACCGTCAAATGAGAAGAGAATTTAAAAAAAACAAAAAATTCTAGATTGCTTCCCTTACACAGAGGGCTGTGGAGATTTCATGAGGTCTCCAGCCCCCAACCACCACCATGGCGGTCAGCGCCAGATTTCCCAGCAGCATGGGGCAGACGAGTGCTAGAAATATGCTGGCCCATTGCCAATTAGGTGCCCTACCACTGATCCTGCAAAATCTAGCAGGGGTTAGCATAGCGTTACCAATCCTCCAGGATTTTCCTGGAGTCTAAAGTTATTAAAGATTAATCTCCTGGACACTGCTATGAGAAACCTGGGTGAAAAATATTGGCGTTACGAAAAAAGGCTTTTCGACCAGGCAGGGTGGTTGGAGGTGGGAGGTCATGTGATGAAACCTCCAGGAATACTTCTAACCAGAGTTGGCAACCCTAGGTCAGCGTTGGAAGTCTTTAGCATATGCGATCATGGCATAACTGCTGGGATCACGGCCCATGGATTTTCAGGGCCATAGATTAATATTTGATTCTAATTGGCACTGTTAGCAATCTTAATCAGATTGCTGATGTGGTAAATGGAAATATTAGGTTGGGGCAGTACAGGCGATTTTCTTAGACTTGGTAAAAGTTGGTACCGAGTCGAAGGAGGATAAAATTTACAGGAAGAAAAAGAAAAACTTTAAATCTTTTATAAACTTTCTTGCTGCGAACATTTAATTCAAAAAATCACTGACCATTCTTGTAAAAAGTGCGGTGACTGGGACAATGTTTTAAAAAAACACAAAACAAAATAATTGTTTATTGTAGAGTTGTTTTGATGATATCTGTGAGAACCTAATTGATGATGCCTGTTATTGTGCACCCAGAGCTGGCATTTATTGAAACATTTCCAATTTGTTTCTCTATAGTAAAGATAATGGTCTTCCCTAAAGCTGGAGCTATTACTTGTCAAATTTAATTTGTCTTCTTGTCCATCTGTCATGTTCTAACAGCAGTGGCAGTGATGGCGAATAGTATTATTGGCTCAGTGGGGTGGCCTTCTAGTTATTTTGTTCTAGGAACAGGGTTGATTTTCACACACAGGATGTCTTCTGACTTGTTTTGAAGAAAGAAGAAAATGAGCTTGAATACAAATCGGACATGCACCATAAAAGTAAAAGGAATTGTGACAAGGGTTGTTACATTACAAAGGAACATAGGAACAGGAGTAGGCCATTCAGCCCCTCGAGCCTGTTCCGCCATTCATTGAGATTATGGATGATCTGTATCCCAACTCCATCCACCTGCCTTGTCTCCATATCCCTTAATACCCTTGGCTAGCAAAAATCTATTGATCTCAGATTTAAAATTATTAATTGAGCAAGCATCTACTGCTTTTTGTGGGTGAGTTCTGCACTTCTACCACCCTTTGTTTGAAGAAGTGTTTCTTAACTTCTCTCCTGAATGGCTTGACTCTGATGTTAAGGTTATGTCCCCTTGTCCTAAACTCCCCCACCAGCGGAAAACATTTCTCTCTATCTACCCTATCGATTCCTTTCAAAATTCTAAAAACCTCAATCAAATCACCCCTTAGCCTTCTATATTCCAGGGAACACAAGCCTAGTTTATGTAATCTCTCCTCGTAATCTAATGCTTGGAGCCCTGGTAACATTCTGGTGATTCTGCGCTGCACTCCTTCCAAGGCCAATATATCCTTTCTAAAGTGCGGTGTCCAGGACTGTACACAGTACTCCAGATGTGGTCCAACCAGAGCTTTGTATAGCTGTAGCAAAACTTCCTCCCCTTTATATTCTAGCCCTCTAAATATAAAGGCTAACATTCCATGAGCCTTTTTGATTATTTTTTGTACCTGACTACTACATTTTAGTGACCTGTATACATGGACCCCGTTATCTCTTTGGACCTCCACTGTTCCTAGCTTTTCACCGTTTAACTACTTTAGTTACTTCCTCAAAAAATTCAATTAGGTTCATTAGACATGACTGAAGTTAAATGGAGTTAAATCCGTCGGGTAAAATGATAGGCAGACTTGGTCCTTGTTTCTTGTCTTGCCTTTATTTCATTGTTACAGTGCGATAAGTAGGATACAGTCAAGCCTAGGCACGAGCTCCTCAGACAGTACCCCTTACAAACCAAAGTGTGGTCCCTTTATGCTACCTTTTCTTCATATCCTGGACTCACCTACCGAAACTTATTTAATACACATAGATTGATTCATATCTGTTTGCCATTCAAACACCACGTAAAGACAACGGGCTTTGAAACAGCCATTTCCTTAAAAAGATTTTGTGTCTTTGTTCACCCTCAATTAGGTGTGAGTTTTCTCCCATCAAAGCTTGATCTTGCACAGATCGCTGTGTTCTGTTTAGAGTAAAGTGTGACTTCCCTGTATTTGACTGATCTTTGTTTCCTAGTCTGGCTGTCATGTTTGTCATTCACCAATTCAAATTATCTTATGTATATTTTTCCCGGGCTTTGAGTAATACCCAACTTGCATCTGTACAATAGGAAGTCAATTGCGAGCAAGGACATGTCTTGATCTGTCTTTAGTTGGTTGGCTGATCCACCCTATCAGTCTTCACACTGCTTCTTCCCCGAATCCATGTCTCAACATACCTCACTTTTTATTTTATCGTGCCCTCTCTTTTCTGAAATACTTAATATAACATAAGGCAACAAACAAAATAATTAAAACAATTAATATAATTATTTAAAACTCAAGAAAACATGTGGAATTGGATGGGCAAAACCCACAACTGCTTATAAGGCTTCTGACTGAAGGATTCTTTTTTTGTATCGTTGTGGGGCCTAACAGGCACCAATAATCTAGCTCCAATTTTGGTCATCCCCGGTTGGTGGGAGGCAAAATGTCATATTGATTGACAAACCAGATATTTGGTGCAGTGCAATATCTTCCTCTCTTCGAATATGCCATGTTCGTTCTTCGAGTTCCATCAATCGACCTGTAGAGAGCAATTAGGGGATTCTTCATCCAGGGTGAAGGCACCTGCTTACGATGAGCTCTACAGCACATCACAGCTGAATAGCCACTCCTGGAACAGCAAAAGGTATCTGGGGCTTTCCAGACTCCCTCATTCCCACTAACCAATGACCTTGTTTAGTTCACAAGCTTGTAACATTATATACCCTCTTCCAAAAAGTCTATCAAGTCTACTTTTAAGTATTTTCATCAGTCTTTCATCAACAGAGATAGCACTGCCATTGTTACAGGAATCATCCTTGAAATAATGTCATTCTGTTTGTGTCTTCCCGGCATAACACACCAATCGGAGTCTTCGCACCTTACACCAAACCATATTCCCATCTAATTTCCAGATTTATTTTAATAAAATTTGAATCGGATTTAAGTAAACAAAAAACATTCATACACAATTGCCTTTGAGAGCAGTTGTTCCTTTCTAAAAACTGTTCAAACATTATGGACAGCATCCGTTGGTAAAACAAAATCATTGGGTAAATGTAAAGATCAAGAATATAATACATCATTATACGATATAGTGCCTGGCTTAATGACTTCCAGTCTGTTTTTACTCTCTATTCCCAGGCAGGTTATCTCCATATCCCAGTCAGTGACTTTCTGTTTAGCCTCATCTTTTTCCTCAATCGGAATTCTAAGATGTTGCACTCTTGCTCTTGTTAGAGAGCCTATTCCTTCCTCATTATGGTGCCAAGATGAGGATGACGACCCCCTCCATAGTGTACATGTAACAAAGAAAGACCAAATCTTATATCTGTTATATCCTTTTTGTAAGGCTTGCACTGGTCTCCGTAATACCAGCTGTACCGTATTTTCCTTCCACGTTTTTGCATGGCCAATTTCATTTTCAGTATCCAGAAGTTTACTATGTAAATCTTGTTTTGCAGCCTGAACTTCTGTTAGCCTTTCGCGTGCTCTGTAGCTATGTAGCTGAGATATTTCTGCATATCCTCTTGCCTCTTTTCAACGTTCTCCTGCAGCTTGTTCGACAGAGCTCCTAGTTCTTTTTCAAGGGCACTGCGCTTGGTCTCAGCTACATTGGCTTTCTGCTTTTCAGTCACCAACTCCTAGTTCAACTGTTTACACTTGTCATTTAACCTCATCTTGAAAAGTTCGAAGCAACTTTTCTTGTAACTGCTACTGCAATGCAGGAACTGGATCACATTTTACTCCAAGTTTCTGCCAAATCTCTTGGGCCACCACAGCCTTCTCTTTCAGAATCTTAATAACAAAGATAGCCATAACAAAGATAGCCTCTCCCTCAGTGAATGTCATAATTTGTAAAAGAATAGAGAAAAGCTTTAAATTTTATATCAGCCTTTTCTTTACCACATTCATTCCTCTGCTTCTTGGCGATGGTTTTCTGCATACCACTAGTGATCAGTTGGCTTTTGTCATCAATCACAGTATCCCTCTTTCCAGCATGACCACTAGCTTCAGCATTATCCAAAGGAATGTAGACTGTGGGCTTCATTGGGAGATTCTCCACTGAAGCTTGTACTGGGTACGGTAGCATAGTGGTTATGTTACTGGACTAGTAATCCAGCAGGCCTGGACTAAAATCCAGCGTTATGAGTTCAAATCCCACCGCGGCAGCTGGCGAATTTAAATTCAATCAATTAATTAAATTCAATTAATTAAATAAAAATCTGGAATTAAAATATTAGTATCAGTAATGATGGCCATGAAAGTACTGGATTGTCGTAAAAACCCATCTGATTCACCAATGTCCTTCAGGAAAGGAAGACCGGTCTGGCCCATATGTGACTCCAGACCCACAGCAATGTGGTTGATTCTTAACTGCCCTCTGAAATGGCCTAGCAAGCTACTCAGTTGTAAAATCTCGCTACGAAAAGTCACAATAAGAATAAAACCGGATGGACCACCCTGCACTGGACACGACAACGGCAAAAAAAAACACCAAGCCCCGTCGACCCTGCAAGGTCCTCCTTACTAACATCTGGGGACTTGTGCCAAAATTGGGAGAGCTGTCCCACAGACGAGTCAAGCAATAGCCTGACAGAGCCATACTCACAGAATCATACCTTTCAGCCAACGTCCCAGACTCTTCCATCACCATCCCTGGGTATGTCCTGTCCCACCGGCAGGACAGACCCACCAGAGGTGGCAGTACAGTGATATACAGTCAGGAGGGAGTGGCCCAGGGAGTCCTCAACATTGACTCTGGACCCCATGAAATCTCATGGCATCAGGTCAAACATGGGCAAGGAAACCTCCCACTGATTACCACCTACCGTCCTCCCTCAGCTGATGAATCAGTCCTCCTCCATGTTGAGCACCACTTGGAGGAAGCACTGAGGGGAGCAAGGGCACAAAATATACTCTGGGTGGGGGACTTCAATGTCCATCACCAAGAGTGGCTCGGTAGCACCACAACTGACCGAGCTGGCCGAGTCCTGAAGGACATAGCTGCTAGACTGGGCCTGCGGCAGGTGGTGAGCGAACCAACACGAGGGAAAAACTTACTTGACCTCGTCCTCACCAATTTACCTGTCGCAAATGCATCTGTTTATGACAGTATTGGTAGGAGTGACCACCGCACAGTCCTCGTGGATAGTGAAGTCCCGTCGTCGCACTGAGGACACCATCCAACGTGTTGTGTGGCACTGCCACCGTGCTAAATGGGACAGATCTAGCAGCTCAAAACTGGGCATCCATGAGGCGCTGTGGGCCATCAGCAGCAGCAGAATTGTATTCCAGCACAATCTGTAACCTCATGGCCCGGCATATTCCTCACTCTACCATTACCAACAAGCCAGGGGATCAACCCTGGTTCAATGAGGAGTGTAGAAGAGCATGCCAGGAGCAGCACCAGGCGTACCTAAAAATGAGGTGCCAACCTGGTGAAGCTACAACTCAGGACTACATGCATGCTAAACAGCGGAAGCAACATGCTATAGACAGAGCTAAGCGACTCCACAACCAACGGATCAGATCAAAGCTCTGCAATCCTGCCACATCCAGTCGTGAATGGTGGTGGACAATTAAACAACAAACGGGAGGAGAAGGCTCTGTAAACACGTGAGTCCAGCACGTGAGTGGATGATCCATCTCAACCTCCTCCCGATATCCCCACCATCACGGAAGCCAGTCTTCGGCCAATTCGATTCACTCCACATGATATCAAGAAACGGCTGAGTGCATTGGATACAGCAAAGGCTATGGGCCCCGACAACATCCCAGCTGTAGTGCTGAAGACTTGTGCTCCAGAACTAGCTGCGCCTCTAGCCAAGCTGTTCCAGTACAGCTACAATACTGGCATCCACCCGACAATGTGGAAAATTGCCCAGGTATGTCCTGTCCACAAAAAGCAGGACAAATCCAATCCGGCCAATTACCGCCCCATCAGTCTACTCTCAATCATCAGCAAAGTGTTGGAAGGTGTCGTCGACAGTGCTATCAAGCGGCACTTACTCACCAATAACCTGCTCACCGATGCTCAGTTTGGGTTCCACCAGGACCACTCAGCTCCAGACCTCATGACAGCCTTGGTCCAAACATGGACAAAAGAGCTGAATTCCAGAGGGGAGGTGAAAGTGACTGCCCTTGACATCAAGGCAGCATTTGACCGAGTGTGGCACCAAGGAGCCCTAGTAAAACTGAAGTCAATGGGAATCACGGGGAAAACTCTCCAGTGGCTGGAGTCATACCTAGCACAAAGGAAGATGGTAGTGGTTGTTGGAGGCCAATCATCTCAGCCCCAGGACATTGCTGCAGGAGTTCGTCAGGGCAGTGTCCTCGGCCCAACCATCTTCAGCTGCTTCATCAATGACCTTCCCTCCATCATAAGGTCAGAAATGGGGATGTTCGCTGATGACTGCACAGTGTTCAGTTCCATTCGAAACCCCTCAAATAATGAAGCAGTCCGAGCCCGCATGCAGCAAGACCTGGACAACATCCAGGCTTGGGCTCATAAGTGGCAAGTAACATTCGCGCCAGATAAGTGCCAGGCAATGACCATCTCCAACAAGAGAGAGTCTAACCACTTCCCCTTGACATTCAACGGCATTACCATCGCTGAATCCCCTGCCATCAACATCCTGGGGGTCACCATTGACCAGAAACTTAACTGGACCAGCCATAAAAAATACTGTGGCTACGAGAGCAGGTCAGAGGCTGGGTATTCTGCGGTGAGTGACTCACCTCCTGACTCCCCAAAGCCTTTCCACCATCTACAAGGCACAAGTCAGGAGTGTGATGGAATACTCTCCACTTGCCTGGATGAGTGCAGCTCCAACAACACTCAAGAAGCTCGACACCATCCAAGATAAAGCAGCCCGCTTGATTGGCACCCCATCCACCACCCTAAACATTCACTCCCTTCACCACCGGCGCACTGTGGCTGCAGTGTGTACCATCCACAGGATGCACTGCAGCAACTCGCCAAGGCTTCTTCGACAGCACCTCCCAAACCCGCGACCTCTACCACCTAGAAGGACAAGAGCAGCAGGCACATGGGAACAACACCACCTGCACGTTCCCCTCCAAGTCACACACCATCCCGACTTGGAAATATATCGCCGTTCCTTCATTGTCGCTGGGTCAAAATCCTGGAACTCCCTTCCTAACAGCACTGTGGGAGAACCGTCACCACACGGACTGCAGCGGTTCAAGAAGGCGGCTCACCACCACCTTCTCGAGGGCAATTAGGGATGGGCAATAAATGCTGGCCTCGCCAGCGACGCCCACATCCCATGAACGAATAAAAAAAAAGCTGGAACTGGCTCATCTCTTTGTTTTTTTGGTGCAGTTTTTCTTGTCACAAGTCCACTTTCACGCAGTTTAGTTTCCATTGATAGAAGTGCTGGTTCTTGCTTTTTGATTACCGTTTGAATAGATTCAGTGTGCTCTTTGATATGAGCACTGTGAAACCCGTATTATCCTTATGAGTCAAGGCATGGGACCGCTGCAGTGCCCGTACCTTATTTAGCATTTGAGTGGGGTCCCCTATCCCGTCATACTGGGGTATCTGTTCTCTCAGGGTCAGGTCTCTATTGACCAGTTGGGCCTCGTACTGGTAAACGGTCTGCCCTGTCGTGTCCGTGTTTCCTCCCGACGGACACATTTGGTTGTGACTGGTGCTAGATTCGCGCTCCCCTCCCCATCGCATCTACTTCGAGACCTAGTCCTGCCAGCCATGTTGCCTGGTGTGCTAATTGCTCTTGACGGGAGTGAGGCACCCTCGTCCTTCTCACTCATCCCTCCATGCCTCCTCACCTTTTACCGTGCTCCCAGGACCCACCCAGGGATATCATTATCATCCTCCTCTATATATTTCTGATTCTACCTCCTCTTTCCCAAGTGATAGTGCCGTTACTCGTATTTGCAGTTTTCTATTGTTTTCTTGCTCACTTTTCCTGGCCCTCTTTTCCTCCCTTAATTTGCACATTACTTCCCTTAATTTGCATATTACTTCCCTGTCCTTTTTATCGGGGTGAGTAGCCCACAACTCTTTATCGGCTGTTTTAATATTACCAGCAACACAAATGACCCTCCTTAAGAATTTACAGAAAAGTGCAAGGAAAGAAATAAAACAGAAAAGAAAGACAAGGCCAGTCAAGCCAACCTCGTCATGATGCTCCTGAGCCCATTCCATTGCCGATGGCATCCAGTCATCATTATTTCCCATTTCCTTTTCTGCCATCCTAGCAGAATAGCCTGTTCCCTCTTGGATTTGGATTTGGCTTAACCTTTTTAAAGTTTTCCCATACAACAATGGCTTAACCTTACAACCACAATAGCCTGTTCCTTCTTGGATTTGGCTTTAGTCTGTCCCTTCTTGGGCTTGACTCATTTGGAGGTGATCAGTCTCCTTTTTAATTACCCCTTACAACAACCTCCCCTTTCCGTGGTACCTATAGAGGTTGAGATCTGTATAATTGGTACGGTGGTTTCCCGGCCACTGTCACTTTATAGCGCTATACAACTTTCTAAATAATAACTACTTATCCACCACTCCCGGATTATACTCACAAATGTACGTGGTTCACTGCTGCGCCTTGTTGGTCATCTGTCCGTGAGCTGGTTGATGGGTTGGAAGATGTCTCCATCCAGAATCTGTCCCCGTCTGCTGTCAGGTCCGCTGATTCAGGCTTCACTTCAGTCCGGTCTCGATCGTCCTCTATTCAGTGTTTTTGGCACGACTCTTCCACTGCAGTCCGTAATGGCTCGCCAATGAAGTTAAATCCGTCAAGTAAAATGATAGGCAGACTCGGTCCTTGTTTCTTGTCTTGCCTTTATTTCATTGTAAGGAATCTTACAACACCAGGTTATAGTCCAACAGTTTTATTTGAAAATCACAAGCTTTCGGAGCTTTCCTCCTTCGTCAGGTGTGTGAAGGTTTCCATAAAAGCACCGCATATATAGTTACAGAACAATGCCCGGTGATTACAGATAATCTTTCCAACTGCCCGTTATCATATCTCTGCATGGATGGTGTTCAGACAAGGGAACATTACACCCAAGACCACTGAATACGCAAGCGATCAGATTACAAAGACAGAAAGAGAGAGAGAGAGAGAGAAAGAATGGCCAGTTGTATTAAAAACAGCTAACTTTTTTTTCCCCCCTGGTGGGGTTACATGTGGCGTGACATGAACCCAAGATCCCGGTTGAGGCCGTCCTCATGGGTGCGGAACTTGGCTAAGTGCGATAAGTAGGATATAGTCAAGTCTAGGCATGAGCTCTTCGGACAGTACCCCTTACACAGACAAAGTATCGACCTTTTATGCCACCTTTTCCTCATACTCTGGACACGCCTACCGAAACTTATTTAATACACATAGATTGATTCGTCCCTGCCATTCAAACACCTCTTAAAGACAACTGGCTTTGAAACAGCCATTTCCTTACAAAGATTTTGTGTCTTTGTTCACCTCAATTAGGCGTGTGATTTCTCCCATCAAAGCTTGATCTTGCACAGATCATTGCATCCTCTTTAGAATGAAGTGTGACTTCCCTGTATTTTTCCTGAACTGGCTGTCTCTGTTTGTCGTTCACCAATTCAAAGCTAATTATCTTATTTTTCCTGGGTTTTGAGTAATACCCAATTTGTATCTGTACAACAGGAAGTCAATTGCTAGCAAGGACATGTCTTGACCTGTCTTTAGTTGGTTGGCTGTTCCACCCCATCAGTCTTCACACTGTTTCTTCCCCTAATCCACGTCCTCAACAATGACCCACCCTTTGCAATCCATGTTGGCTCTCTTTAATCAGCTCATGGCTGCCTTCTACTGCAAATATATAGTGAACACCAGAAGTGGAAACAAATAGTTCCCTCCTGCTTGGTACTCTTTGGGTGGTGTATGTCTTAATGTCATCTCTTGCACCTATAAGGGGCAGTTTTATACTGAATTTCATGACTTTGGCACATGGTATTCCTGGCACGCATCTTTTCCAGATAAAATGGGTGTGGGGGTATAGCTGAATAAGCGAAGCCTGCTTTGACCAAATTCTTAAAATAAGGCTGTTGATGTTTCAGTTAGCGATGAAATGTAGTTTATTTAGCAAAGAAAGAAAGATTTGTATTTATATAGCACCTTTAATGACTCAGGTCGTCCCAAAGCACTTTACAGCCAACAAAGTACTTTTGAAGTGTAGTCATTGTTCGATTGTAGGAAAGAGTGAGCATTAACTTCTGTATTGAAAACCTTGCACACATTTTTCTCCTTTGTATTTATACCATTTTGCTAAAGCCTTTGTTTTTCTAAGTAACAATTTCCTGAAGTATTGACAATTGCTGCTGCAGCCAACAAAGTTGGGAGGATGGGAATCACTTTGGTTGTTGCCGCATTGCTGCATAAATTGGACGAGGAGGACCATAATCTTTAGATCCAGTGACATCTACTTACTATGTTAATATCCAAGGGCCTTTGTTTAAGTCCATGCCACTCCTACCTGGATAAGTCAGGGAAGAATTATTTTCACTGCCTCGGCTTCCTTGCTGAGAAGTGACCAAACCATGCCACCTGCTGCAGGCAGACCTAGAGATAACCTCAAAAATTGGTACGGCTCTTCTTGTAGTTGTGAAGGTAATTATGGCATTACGTCTCTATGCAACAGACCATGATAGGGGACATTTGCTTGATAAGCCAGTTTGCAGTTCACACTTGTATAAAGCGAGTGATTGATGCAATGTGCAAGAGGAAATACTATCACTTTCCCAGTGGAAAGGAAAGAATGTGACAAAATACAAGAGGACATTAATAAACTTGCAGAATGGGTGTGTAATTGGTAAAAATGAATTTCAATATAGATGTGTCAGGTGGTGCAGTTTGGTAGGAAGAATAAGGAGGCCACATACTGCTTGGATAATAAGAGTCTAAATGGGATAGAGGAGCAAAGGGATCTAAGGGTACAGATACACAAATCACTAAAAGTAGTGATGCAGGTTAATAAGACCAAAAAAAAGCAACCAAGCACTGGGGCTCATTTCTAGGAATAGAATTGAAAAGCAGAGAAGTTATGTTAAACTTGTATAGAACCTTGGTTAAACCACACTTGGAGTACTGTGAACAGTTCTGGTCTCCATATTATAGAAAGGATATAGAAGCATTGGAGGAGGTGCATAAAAGATTCACAAGGATGATACCGGAACTGAAAGGATATACTTATCAGGAAAGACCAAACAGGCTGACGCTCATTACTTTAGAAAAGAGAAGGCTGGGGTGTGACCTGATAGAGATTTTTAAGATTATGAATGGGATAGAAGTAGAGAAAATATTTCCACTTGTGGGGGAGTCCAAAACTAGAGGTCATAAATATAAGATACTCACCAATAAATCAAACAGGGGATTCAGGAGAAACATCTTTACCCAAAGAGTGGTTGGAATGTGGAACGCACTATCACAAGGAATAGTTGAGGCGAATAGCAAAGATGCTTTTAAGGGGAAGCTAGATAAGCACTTGAGGGAGAAAGGAATAGAAGGATATCCTCATAAGGTCAGATGAAGAGGAGATGCATACATGAAGAGAAACCACTGCATAAATGATCAGGTGGTTCTGACTGCAAAAATAAGATTCTGCATGTCAGTGCATGTTACTAAGGGAGCATGCCTGATGCTTTTATTATGCAGCAATCGACCATACCTGCTTTATTTGCAGATCCCCAAAAATCAATGTATCACTGTTAGGAGATTAGGGACGTTTACGGTAAACTGTTTGAGATATGTAGACAAAAGGAGGTTAGATTTGAAAGCAGTGCTCACTGTTGGCAATCGGTGAGTCGGAATATATTTTTTGCCTTGATATTTAATGTTTTTTCTCCTTGTTTGGTTCTGCCACACAATACAATTAAAGACATGTTTCCAGGCTTCACCAGCAATATTCTGGACAGTGAAAGCAGATAGTGTAAGTAGGAGTCAATTCACCTTTCTATATAATAAACTAGATGAGTTAATGAGGAGAAAGTAATTATTGAGAAATGAAAAGTCATTTTTCTTTTAATTGTCTCTAGAAGCAGCAAAAATGGACTTTCATAAATGCTCAAAATTCATATGAATGCATAAAACATGGAAAATAGAAAAGGCCTGTCAGACTTTTCAGCTTACCCTGCCACTTAAAGCCTCTTTCATGACCTCCATACACCATTTTCATTAATTTTTTCCTTGACTGCTGAGTCTCATTTGTAACTGCTGTTCAAGGGTTTTATTGTTATTAAAATCTTTTGGAACATTTTGTAATTTTAGCAAGTAAAAGGAAACAACTGTGAAATGTCTGACAACCATCTCCCGGTTGCTGTGCACAGCTGAGCACACAGTCAGCAACTTTAATGACCACTTATAAGTAGAGAATACCAGATGGAGATTTCTGACTCTAGCAGGAGGCATAATGATATGAAGTACATTGAAGATGCTGATTGGACTTAATTACAGAAAGACAGGAAAAATTTCAAAGAACACAAAGTTTAAAGAACAACAAAGGAAGGGATAATAAATAGTAAGTGCAAAATAGGAACATAGGAATTGCTAGACGATAAAAGACCAAGGTCCATCTAGTTCGCCGTCTACCATGCTGGTAGTTGCATGATACAATGTTAATGGAGTTGTTGACTAATCGTAGCAATCAATCTCTATCAATTAGTCTACAACAGACCCAGACATGACGCAAGGAAAGCCCCAGTGGTGGAGAGCATTGGGAACCATACACCCAAAGCATGTTCCTCCCAAGCTTGCTAAACTTACCACACGTCGTGTCTCAAATTACTCATACCGTATCCCAAAATGTTATTTTCTGAAAGAAATCTATCTAATTTGCATTTGCATGCATCAATACTAACTGCTTCCACTGTCTCCCTAGGAAGCCTGTTCCAGAAATTGACCACTTGCTCACTGAAGTTTTTTTTTATTCGTTCATGAGATGTGGGCATCGCTGGCAAGGCCAGCATTTATTGCCCATCCCTAATTGCCCTTGAGAAGGTGGTGGTGAGCCGCCTTCTTAAACCGCTGCAGTCCATGTGGTGAAGGTTCTCCCACAGTGCTGTTAGGTAGGGAGTTCCAGGATTTTGACCCAGCGACGATGAAGGAACGGCGATATATTTCCAAGTTGGGATGGTGTGTGACTTGGAGGGGAATGTGCAGGTGGTGTTGTTCCCATGTGCCTGCTGCTCTTGTCCTTCTAGGTGGTAGATGTCGCGGGTTTGGGAGGTGCTGTCAAAGAAGCCTTGGCAAGTTGTTGCAGTGCATCCTGTGGATGGTACACACTGAGGCCACACTGCGCTGGTGGTGAAGGGAGTGAATGTTTAGGGTGGTGGATGGGGTGCCAATCAAGTGGGCTGCTTTGTCCTGGATGGTGTCAAGCTTCTTGAGTGTTGCTGGAGCTGCACTCATCCAGGCAAGTGGAGAGTATTCCATCACACTCCTTACTTGTGCCCTGTAGATGGTGGAAAAGCTTTGGGGAGTCAGGAGGTGAGCCACTCGCCGCAGAATACCCAGCCTCTGACCTGCTCTTGTAGCCACAGTATTTATGTGGCTGGTCCAGTTAAGTTTCTCGTCAATGGTGACCCCCAGGATGTAGATGGTGGGGGTTTCGGCGATGGTGGTTAGGTGGTTAGACTCTCTCTTGTTGGAGATGATCATTACCTGGCACTTGTCTGGCTGAATGTTACTTGCCACTTATCAGCCCAAGCCTGGATGTTGTCCAGGTCTTGCTGCATGCGGGCTCGGACTGCTTCATTATCTGAGGGGTTGCGAATGGAACTGAACACTATACACTCATCAGCGAACGTCCCCATTTCTGACCTTATGATGGAGGGAAGGTCATTGATGAAGCAGCTGAAGGTGGTTGGGCCTAGGACACTGCCCTGAGGAACTCCTGCAGCAATGTCTTGGGGCTGAGATGATTGGCCTCCAACAACCATCTTCCTTTGTGCAGAACAGCGGCAGACCTGAGCAGCAGAAGACTGAGAGTGGGGATAAAAGCAGCAGCAGACCTGCAACAAGAGACAACTACTATGCGACGTTGCAGGTGAGGCAGAAGAGTCCGAGAGGTGAGCACAGTATAAAAGGAGAGACCGAGAGCGGGAGGAGAGTCCGAGAGGTGAGCACAGTATAAAAGGAGAGACCGAGAGCAGGAGGAGAGTCCGAGAGGTGAGCGCAGTGTAAAAGGAGAGACCGAGGGCAGGAGGAGAGTCCGAGAGGTGAGCACAGTATAAAAGGAGAGACCGAGAGCGGGAGGAGAGTCCGAGAGGTGAGCGCAGTGTAAAAGGAGAGACCGAGAGCAGGAGGAGAGTCCGAGAGGTGAGCGCAGTGTAAAAGGAGAGACCGAGGGCGGGAGGAGAGTCCGAGAGGTGAGCACAGTATAAAAGGAGAGACCGAGAGCGGGAGGAGAGTCCGAGAAGTGAGCGCAGTGTTAAAGGAGAGTCCAAGAGCGGGAAGGGAGTCCGAGAGGTTAGCAAAGTATAAAAGGAGAGACCGAGAGCGGGAGGAGAGTTTGAGAGGTGAACGCAGGGTAAATCTAAGGCAAGTCATGGCAGCAGAGCTCGCACCCGTGATATGCTCCTCCTGCACTATGTGGGAAGTCATGGACACTATCAGTGTCCCTGGCGACCATGTGTGCAGGAAGTGTGTCCAGCTGCAACTACTGGCAAACCGCATTTCGGAGCTGGGGCTGCGGGTGGACTCACTGTGGAGCATCCGCGATGCTGAGACGATCGTGGATAGCACGTTCAGTGAGGTGGTCACACCGCAGGTAAAGATTACGCAGGCAAAAAGGAAATGGGTGACCGCCAGGCAGAGTAAAAGGACCAGACAGGTACAGCAGGAGTCCCCTGGGGCCATCTCCCTCTCAAACAGATATTCTGCTTTGGGAGTTGGCTTATCAGGGGAAAGCAGCAAGAGCCAAGTTCGTGGCACCACGGGTGGCTCTGCTGCACAGGAGGGGAGGAAGAAGAGTGGCAGGGCTATTGTGATAGGGGATTCAATTGTAAGGGGAACAGATAGGCGTTTCTGCGGCCATAAACGTGACTCCAGGATGGTATGTTGCCTCCCTGGTGCTAGGGTCAAGGATGTCACGGAACGGCTGCAGGGCATTCTGGAGGGGGAGGGTGAACTGCCAGTAGTCGTGGTCCATATCGGTACCAACGACATAGGTTAAAAAAAGGGATGAGGTCCTGCAAGATGAATTTAAGGAGTTAGGAGATAAATTAAAAAGCAGGACCTCAAAGGTAGTGATCTCAGGATTACTACCAGTGCCACGTGCTAGTGAGTATAGGAACAGGAGAATAGACAGGATGAATGCGTGGCTGCAGGGATGGTGTAGGAGGGAGGGATTTAGATTCCTGGGACATTAGGATCGGTTCTGGGATCTGTACAAGCGAGACGGGTTTCACCCGAGCAGGATCGGGACCAATGTCCTTGTGGGGGTGTTTGCTAGTGCTGTTGGGGAAGGTTTAAACTAGAGTGGCAGGGGGATGGGAACCTGAGCGGGGAGTCAGAAGGGAGTAAAGTTGAGAGGAGCAAGAGAAGGGAAGACCCAGGGGAAATTTACAATACAAATAGTACAAACAGTTGTTGAAGAACAAGTGAAAAGGAAAAGCGTAGAGCAGCAGAAAGAAAGTGTACTTTAGACACTACAGATAAAGTGAAAACTAGAAGGCGTAAGGCGATTAACCCAGCATCAAAGCTGAAGGTCAGGCTAGGGTATGTGGCCCAACTAAGAGTTCTATAAACAAATGCACGGAGTATAAGGAATAAATTAAATGAACTACAGGTTCAAATTCAAATTGGAGGTAATGTCATGATAGCTATTACTGAGACATGGCTGCAGGATGGTCAGGATTGTGTCTCTCTCTCTCTGTCTGTCTCTCTCTCTCTCTCTCTGTCTGTGTGTGTGTGTCTCTCTGCCTTTGTCTGTCTGTCTGTCTGTCTCTCTCTGTGTCTCTCTCTGTGTGTCTGTGTGTGTGTGTCTCTCTCTCTCTGTGTCTCTCTCTCTCTCTCTCTGTCTCTGTGTCTCTGTGTCTCTGTCTCTGTGTGTCTCTCTCTCTCTCTGTCTCTCTCTCTCTCTCTGTCTCTCTCTCTCTCTCTGTGTCCCTCTCTCTCTCTGTCTCTCTCTCTCTTTGTCTCTGTGTGTGTGTGTCTCTCTGCATTTGTGTGTGTCTCTCTCTGTCTCTCTCTCTCTCTCTCTGTCTCTCTCTGTCTCTCTCTCTCTCTCTCTGTCTCTGTGTGTCTCGCTCTCTCTCTCTGTTTGGTTGCCTTTAATCCCGGGGATGAGGGGGTGGACATATGAGGAGAGGTTGAGTAGATTGGGACTCTACTCATTGGAATTCAGAAGAATGAAAGGTGATCTTATTGAAACATATAAGATTGTGAAGAGGCTTGATCGGGTGGATGCGGTAAGGATGTTCCCAAGGATGGGTGAAAGTAGAACGAGGGGGCATAATCTTAGAATAAGGGGCTGCCCTTTCAAAACTGAGATGAGGAGAAACTTCTTCACTCAGAGGGTAGTAGGTCTGTGGAATTTGCTGCCCCAGGAAGCTGTGGAAGCTACATCATTAAATAAATTTAAAACAGAAATAGACAGTTTCCTAGAAGTAAAGGGAATTAGGGGTTACGGGGAGCGGGCAGGAAATTGGGCATGAATTTAGATTTGAGGTTAGGATCAGATCAGCCATGATCTTATAAAATGGCGGAGCAGGCTCGAGGGGCCGATTGGCCTACTCCTGCTCCTATTTCTTATGTTCTTATTGGGAACTAAATATACCGGGTTATAAGGTCTACAGGAGAGTTAGGGAAAATGGAAGAGGGGGAGGATTAGCCTCAGAGATTAGAGATGAAATCAATTCAATGATAAAGGAGGATATAACGAGAGGTAAGCAGCCAACAGAGACCTAATGGTTGAATTGAGAAATAGGAAAGGATCTCAGACTATAGTGGGAGTTCTGTATAGGACCCCTGGCAGCAGCTCTGAAATGCTAGATTGTATAAATGCAGAGATTAGACAAGCGTGTAAGAAAGGCATAGTGGTCTTAATGGGGGACTTTAACCTTCACGTAGATTGGGAAAAGCAGACTAGCAACTGTCAGAAAGGTAGTGAATTTCTTGAGTGTGTCCGGGATAGTTTTCTACAGCAGTATGTCCTAGAGGCAACAAGGGGGCAAGCCATATTAGATTTAGTAATGAGTAATGAACCAGATTTAGTTAATGGCTTAACTGTGCGTGAACATCTATCCAATAGTAATCATATCATGATCGAATTCAATGTAGTGTTTGAAAGGGAAAAAAGTGAGTCAGCTGCTAAGTTTCTAGACGTGGGTAAGGCCGACTTCAATGG
Source organism: Heptranchias perlo (assembly GCF_035084215.1). Lineage (NCBI taxonomy): Eukaryota > Metazoa > Chordata > Chondrichthyes > Hexanchiformes > Hexanchidae > Heptranchias > Heptranchias perlo. The sequence continues at coordinate 27,543,129 of NC_090333.1, forward strand.
GATGAGACAGAGACTGTCCACAGTAAACTGGGCAAATCTGTTAATGGGTAAAACAACTGATGATCAGTGGGAAATGTTTAAAGAAACATTTAACGTGATACTGAATAAGTTTATACCCCTGAGGGGCAAGAACTCTACTTGCCAAAAAAAACAGCCATGGACAACTAAAGAGGTAAGGGACAGTATAAGACATAAGGAAAGGGCATACAAAAAGGCAAAAAATGGCACAGATCCTGGCGAATGGGAAAGATACAAAGATCAACAAAGGGTCACAAAACAGATAGTAAGAGCTACAAAAAGAGAGTATGAAAAGAAACTTGCAAGGGTTATCAAAATCAATACAAAGAACTTTTATTAGGAAAAAGAGGGTGGTCAGGAGCAGTGTTGGCCCCTTAAAAACTGAAAGTGGGGATATTGTCATTGACAATGGGGAAATGTCAGACATGTTGAATAATTACTTTGCGTCAGTATTTACAGTAGAAAAAGAGGATAGCATGCCGGAAATCCCAAGAAAACTAATATTGAATGGGGGACAGGGACTCGATAAAATTAACATAAGTAAAGCAACAGTAATGAAGAAAATAATAGCACTAAAGAGTGACAAATCCCCAGGACCAGATGGTTTCCATCCCAGGGTTTTAAAGGAAGTGGGTGAGCAGAGTGCAGATGCCCGAACTATAATCTTTCAAAGTTCTCTAGATTCAGGAACTGTCCCTCTAGATTGGAAAATTGCACGTCACTCCGCTTTTTAAGAAAGGAGAGAGAGGGAAACCGGGGAATTATAGACCAGTTAGCCTAACATTTGTTGTGGGGAAATTGCTGGAGTCTATAATTAAGGATAGCGTGTCTGAACACCTCGAGAATTTTCAGTTAATCAGAGAGAGCCAGCATGGATTTTTGAACGGTAGGTCGTTCCTGACAAACTGACTGAATTTTTTGAAGAGGTGACTAAAGTAGTGGACAGGGGAATCTCAATGAATGTTATTTATATGGACTTCCAGAAGGCATTTGATAAGGTCCCACATAAGAGACTGTTAGCTAAGATAGAAGCCAATGGAATTGAGGGAAAAGTATGGACTTGGTTAGGAAGTTGGCTGAGCGAAAGGCGGCAGAGAGTAGGGATAATGGGTAGGTACTCACATTGGCAGGATGTGACTCGTGGAGTCCCGCAGGGATCTGTCTTGGGGCCTCAATTATTCACATTATTTATTAACGACTTAGATGAAGGCATAGAAAGTCTCATATCTAAGTTTACCGATGACACAAAGATTGGTGGCATTGTAAGCAGTGTAGATGGAAACATAAAATTACAAAGCGATATTGATAGATTAGGTGAATGGGCAAAACTGTGGCAAATGGAATTCAATGTGGACAAATGTGAGGTCATCCACTATGGATCAAAAAAGGATAGAACAGGGTACTTTCTCAATGGTAAAAAGTTAAAAACAGTGGATGTCCAAAGGGACTTCGGGGTTCAGGTAAATAGATCATTGAAGTGTCATGAATAGGTGCAGAAAATAATCAATAAGGCTAATGGAATGATGGCCTTTATATCTAGAGGACTAGAGTACAAGGGGGCAGAAGTTATGCTGCAGCTATACAAAACCCTGCTTAGACCGCACCCGGAGTACTGAGAGTAGTTCTGGGCACCGCACCTTCGGAAGGTCATATTGGCCTTGGAGGGAGTGCAGCGTGGGTTTACTAGAATGATACCCGGACTTCAAGGATTAAGTTACGAGGAGAGATTACACAAATTGGGGTTGTATTCTCTAGAGTTTCAAAGGTTAAGGGGTGATCTGATTGAAGTTTATAAGATATTAAGGGGAACGGATAGGGTGGATAGAGAGAAACTATTTCCATTGGTTGGGGATTCTAGGAGACGGGGGCACGGTCTAAAAATGAGAGCCAGACCTTTCAGGAGTGAGATTAGAAAACATTTCTACACACAAAGGGTGGTAGAAGTTTGGAACTCTCTTCCGCAAACGGCAATTGATACTAGCTCAATTGCTAAATTCAAATGTGAGATAGATAGCTTTTTGGCAACCAAAGGTATTAAGGGATATGGGCCAAAGGCAGGTATATGGAGTTAGATCACAGATCAGCTATTTCAGATCAGCTACTTCATTAAGGTACCATGTTCCCAGGAGGAGCCTGGGAAAGGCTCGTTCTGGAGGATAGACCCTGCTTCTGAAAGCAAACTAACAGAGCAGGCCTTTAGGAAACGAAGGCCAAGGGGAGTGCCCTGCTTCAGAACTCCCTTAGGACCTCTTTCTTCCAGAAGCGCACCAGCTTCTCCAAGTCACCCTGGTGTGTTTTCATCCCACTCCAGTGGTGTGCAAACCCAAGAGAGTCTGTCCAGGGAAGGTTCTCCAGTCCCCACAGATCATGAATCTAGCACTGTGCAACCTAAGTTAGTAGTAATACAAGAGGCAAGATATGCTCAGAGTTCACCAGGATCACCGCTGTCTACTCAGCCAGTTTTAATCACTGTCCAACGCCAAATTTCACAGTCTATCAAACCTGTCACGTATACCGTGGCCACTCCTGTTACATCAACGCCCCAGCAGTCTATGTTGCAAACTGTTCATGTGGTTCATCACAATACAAATAGTACAAACAGTTGTTCAAGAACAAGTCAAAGGGAAAAGCGTAGAGCAGCGGAAAGAAAGTGAACTTTAGGCACGACGGATAAAATAAAATCTAGAAGGCGTAAGGCGATTAACCCAGCATCAAAGCTGTGGCAGGGGGTTGGGAACCTGAGCAGGGAGACAGAGGAAAGCGTGTCAGGAAGGGACAGAAGGTATGGAGTAAAAGGAAAAAGGAGAAAGCAGGAACTAAGTGTAACAAAACATATTTGAAAGTTCTTTATCTGAATGCACGTAGCATTCGTAACAAAATGGAAGAGTTAACGGCACAAATAATTACGTATGGGTATGATCTTGTGGCCATTACAGAAACATGGCTGCAGGGTGACAACGACTGGGAATTTAATATGCCAGGGTATTTAACAATCAGGAAGGACAGGCAGGAAGGAAGGGGAGGTGGGGTGGCTATGTTAATAAAGGAAGGAATCACTGTAATACAGAGAAATGATATTGAGACAAAGGATCAGGACAATGAAACAGTTTGGGTAGAGATAAGGAATAATAAGGGGAAAAGACACTAGTGGGCATATTATATAGGCCTCCTAATAGTTGCAACTCTGCTGGAAGAAGTATTAATCAGGAAATAGTCGGGGCATGTAATAAGGGAACAGCTATAATTATGGGGGATTTTAACGATCATATTAACTGGACAAATCAAATTGGGCAGGGCAGCCTTGAGGAAGAGTTTATTGAGTGTATTAGGGATGGATTTCTTGAGCAGTATGTAACTGATCCTACAAGGGGGCAAGCAACCGTGGACCTGGTCCTGTGTAATGAGCCAGGATTAATTAATAATGTCCCAGTTAAGGATCCCCTTGGAATGAGTGACCATAACATGGTTACATTCCATATCCAATTAGAGGGTGAGAAGGTTGGTTCTCAAACAAGCGTACTGAGCTTGAATAAAGGAGACTATGATGGTATGAGAGCGGAATTGATCAAAGTGGACTGGGAAAATAGATTAAAGGGTAAGACGGTACATGAACAGTGGTGTTCATTTAAGGAGTTATTTTACAACTTTCAAAAAAAAAATATTCCACTGAGGAAAAAAGGGTGTAAAAGAAATGACAGCCATCCGTGGCTAAGTAAAGAAATTAAGGATAGTATCCGACTAAAAACAAGGACATATAAGGTAGCCAAACTTAGTGGGAGGATAGAAGATTGGGAAGTCTTCAAAAGACAGCAAAAAGTAACTAAAGGATTGATTAAGAAAGGGAAGATAGATTATGAAAATAAATTAGCAAAAAATATAAAAACAGATAGCAAGAGTTTCTATAGTTATATAAAAAGAAAATGGGTGGCTAAGGCAAACGTAGGTCCCTTTGAGGATGAGACCGGGAAATTAATGGTGGGAAACATGGAGATGGCAAAAATGCTGAACAAATATTTTGTTTCAGTCTTTACGGTAGAGGACACTAAGAATATCCCAACACTGGACAAACAGGGGGCTCTGGGGGGGAAGAGCTAAATACGATTAAAATCACTAAGGAATTGGTACTCAGTAAATTAATGGGACTCAAGGCGGATAAATCCCCTGGACCTGATGGCTTACATCCTAGGGTCTTGAGGGAAGTGGCAGTAGGGATTGTGGATGCTTTGGTAATAATTTTCCAAAATTCTCTGGACTCGGCAAAGGTCCCGGCAGATTGGAAAACTGCTAATGTAACACCCTTATTTAAAAAGGGTAGTAGGCAGAAGGCTGGAAATTTTCGACCAGTTAGCCTGACATCTGTGGTGGGTAAAATTTTGGAGTCTATTATTAAGGAGACAGTAGCGGAACATTTGGATAAACATAATTTAATAGGACAAAGTCAGCATGGCTTTCCGAAGGGGAAGTCATGTCTGACAAATTTGCTTGAGTTCTTTGAGGACATAACGTACAGGGTGGATAAAGGGGAACCAGTGGACGTAGTGTATTTAGACTTCCAGAAGGCTTTCGACAAGGTGCCACATCAAAGATTATTGCTCAAGATAAAGAATCACTGGATTGGGGGTAATATTCTGGCATGGGTGGAGGATTGGTTATCTAACAGGAAGCAGAGAGTTGGGATAAATGGTTCATTCTCGGACTGGCAACCAGTAGCCAATGGTGTTCCGCAGGGGTCGGTGCTGGGTCCCCAACTCTTTACAATCTATATTAACGATTTGGAGGAGGGGACCGAGTGCAACATATCAAAATTTGCAGATGATACAAAGATGGGAGGGAAAGTGGAGAGTGAGGAGGACATAAATAACCTACAAGGGGATATAGACAGGCTGAGTGAGTGGGCGGAGATTTGGCAGATGCAATACAATATTGGAAAATGTGAGGTTATGCACTTTGGCAGGAAAAGTCAGAGAGCAAGTTATTATCTTCATGGCAAGAAACTGGAAAGTACTGCAGTACAAAGGGATCTGGGGGTCCTAGTGCAAGAAAATCATAAAGTTAGTATGCAGGTGCAGCAGGTGATCAAGAAGGCCAATGGAATGTTGGCTTTTATTGCTAGGGGGATAGACTATAAAAACAGGGAGGTATTGCTGCAGTTATATAAGGTATTGGTGAGACCGCACCTGGAATACTGCATACAGTTTTGGTCTCCATACTTAAGAAAAGACATACTTGCTCTCGAGGCAGTACAAAGAAGGTTCACTCGGTTAATCCCGGGGATGAGGGGGCGGACATATGAGGAGAGATTGAGTAGATTGGGACTCTACTCATTGGAGTTCAGAAGAATGAGAGGCGATCTTATTGAAACATATAAGATTGTGAAGGGGCTTGATCGGGTGGATGTTCCCAAGGATGGGTGAAACTAGAACGAGGGGGCATAATCTTAGAATAAGGGGCTGCTCTTTCAAAACTGAGATGAGGAGAAACTTCTTCACTCAGAGGGTAGTAGGTCTGTGGAATTGGCTGCCCCAGGAAGCTGTGGAAGCTACATCATTAAATAAATTTAAAACAGAAATAGACAGTTTCCTAGAAGTAAAGGGAATTAGGGGTTACGGGGAGCGGGCAGGAAATTGGACATGAATTTAGATTTGAGGTTAGGATCAGATCAGCCATGATCTTAGTGAATGGCGGAGCAGACTCGAGGGGCCGATTGGCCTACTCCTGCTCCTATTTCTTATGTTCTTATGTTCTTATCTTATCAAATGGCGGAGCAGGCACGACGGGCTGAATGGCCTACTCCTGTTGCTATGTTCCTATGTTCCTATGTATGACTCCAGCCACTGGAGAGTTTTCCCCCTGATTCCCATTGACTTCAATTTTACTAGGGCTCCTTGGTGCCACACTCGGTCAAATGCTGCCTTGATGTCAAGGGCAGTCACTCTCACCTCACCTCTGGAATTCAGCTCTTTTGTCCATGTTTGGACCAAGGCTGTAATGAGGTCTGGAGCTGAGTGGTCCTGGCGGAATCCAAACTGTGCATCGGTGAGCAGGTTATTGGTGAGTAAGTGCCACTTTATAGCACTGTCGACGACACTTTCCATTACTTTGCTGATGATGGAGAGTAGATTGATGGGGCGGTAATTGGCTGTATCGGATTTGTCCTGCTTTTTGTGGACAGGACATACCTGGGCAATTTTCCACATTGTCGGGTAGATGCCAGTGTTGTAGCTGCACTGGAACAGCTTGGCTAGAGGCGTGGCTAGTTCTGGAGCACAAGTCTTCAGCACTACAGCCAGGATGTTGTCGGGGCTCATAGCCTTTGCTGTATCCAATGCACTCAGCCGTTTCTTGATATCACGTGGAGTGAATCGAATTGGCTGAAGACTGGCTTCTGGGATGGTGGGGATATCGGGAGGAGGCCGAGATGGATCATCCACTCGGCACTTCTGGCTCAAGATGGTTGCAAATGCTTCAAACTTGTCTTTTGCACTCACGTGCTGGACTCTACCATCATTGAGGATGAGGATGATCACAGAGCCTCCTCCTCCCGTTAGTTGTTTAATTGTCCACCACCATTCACGACTGGATGTGGCAGGACTGCAGAGCTTTGATCTGATCCATTGGTTGTGGAATCGCTTAGCTCTGTCAATAGCATGTTGCTTCTGCTGTTTAGCATGCATGTATCCCATGTTGTAGCTTCACCACGTTTGCACATCATTTTTAGGTATGTTTGGTGCTGCTCCTGGCATGCTCTTCTACACTCCTCATTGAACCAGGGTTGATCCCCTGGCTTGTTGGTAATGGTCGAGTGAGGAATATGCCGGGCCATGTGGCTCTGTGATGGCCCACAGCGCTTCATGAATGCCCAGTTTTGAGTTGCTAGATGTGTTCTGAATCTATCCCATTTTTCACGGTGGTAGTGCCACACAACACGTTGGATGGTGTCCTCAGAGTGAAGACGAGACTTTGTCTCCACAAGGACTGTGTGGTGGTCACTCCTACCAATACTGTCATGGACAGATGCATTTGCGACAGGTAGATTGATGAGATGAGGTCAAGTAGGTTTTTCCCTCGTGTTGATTCGCTCACCACCTGCCGCAGGCCCAGACTGGCAGCTACGTCCTTCAGGACTCGGCCAGCTCGGTCAGTAGTGGCGGTCGGTGGTAATCAGCAGGAGGTTGCCTTGCCCATGTTTGACCTGATGCCATGAGATTTCATTTGGTCTGGAGTCAATGTTGAGGAATCCCAGGGCTGTCCCTCCTGACTGTATACCACTGTAGCATTACCTCTGGTGGGTCTGTCCTGCCAGTGGGACAGGACATACCCAGGGATGGTGATGGAAGAATCTGTGACGTGGCTGAAAGGTATGATCCTGTGAGTATGGTTATGTCAGGCTGTTGCTTGACTAGTCTGTGGGACAGCTCTCCCAAATTTGGTACAAGTCCCCAAATGTTAGTGAGGAGGACTTTGCAGGGTCGACTGGGCTTGGTTTGCATTTGTCGTGTCCGGTGCCTAGTGGTCCATCCGGTTTTATTCTTATTGTGACTATTGTACAACTGAGTGGCTTGCTAGGCCATTTCATAGGGCAATTAAGAATCTTCCACATTGCTGTGAACCAGATGGGGTTTTACGACAAAACAGTAGTTTCATGACCATTACTGATACTAATTATTTTTAATTCCAGATTTTTTAAAATTTTAATTAATTAAATTGAAGTTCCCTAGCTGCCGTGGCAGGATTTGAACACATGACTCTGGATTATTAGTCCAGTAACGTAACCACTATGCTATCATACCCTGTTTCTGCAGTTTTGAATTTACCTCCCTCAAGAATGGGCCGTGTCCTCTGGTTCAACTGTTCTGGACAAGGTGAAATAGCTTGTCATGATCTTCATCATTTCGTCCCTTTAGAATCCTAAAAACAGCAATCACATCACCTTTCAACCTCCTCTTTTCTCGTGAAATGCGTGCTACTTAGTCTAAATATATATTGTAGATTTTTATTTTTTGGTCATTTTTTTCTTCCTTATTTCTCCTCCCATTGTCTCCCTGCACCTTACATGGTCCCTGTGACAAGTGTCCCACTTGTTGGCACATCCTGAGGATTTGAGAGGTGTTGTATAGGTGCAAGTTCATTATTCTATCTCCAAAAGAAGCACATTTATGATCCTACCATGTTGGGAATTGTGACTGCACATCCAGGTCCTACCATTCCATAGCACATTATCCTGGAGCTCCATCATGATATGTCACTGTGCCATATGTAGTCCCAAACCCTTGCCTTCTTCATATTTTCCCTCCCAAAAAGCCAGCAGGTATACTTTTTAGCTTAGAAAATGAAGGGTTTTTTTGTTCTCAAAAGATGTAATTACATAGGTATAGAATTGTGCATGTGTAATTTTTGTTTTGAATGAAAATAAGATCCAAAATTGTGTGGAACCAGTAAACATTCAGTCTGGTTTAGTATAATCAGTTCCCCTCCCCCAAGGAAATCATACAACATACAAAAATGACGCACAGGTCCAACTAGCCTATCCCACATGCATCATAATACAAACACTCCTTACCCAGCTGAAGTCATGTAATCTGCTGGTAGAGGTGAAAAACAAGATTAAAAACCCAGGCCAATGAGGGGAAAAAAATCAGCAAAATTCCTCCCCGGTCCCTTTAGACGATATAAACTAGGTCAGGAGATCACATTGACCCTGATTTATATTACAGGGTACCTACCTCTTGTACAAGGTGATCTCTGCCCGAGCTAGAAACAGGTCAAGCTCCCACTTGAAGGAATACAGCGAATCAGCATTCATCACATGAGCTGGCAACCTATTCTTTGGGAAAAGAAGAACCGCCTAACATTCAACCTAGTTCTGACCTTACGTAACTTGTAGGCGTGACCCCAGTCCTCTCTAACCTATCCAGTCCACACAAACACAATCTAGACCCTTCATTATTTTATAAACCTCAATCAAACTGCCCCAGAGTCTACGCTTTCCTAAAGTATACAGACCCAGCTCTTTGAGCCTATCTGGGTAAATAAGGTGTTTTACATAGGCAGGTTTGCTTTTTAGCTGAGAAAATGGGAATTAATTACAGAAGACATATGTAAGCTTTGAGCTCTTGTTAAAGGAGCTTTGTACTTCTATACAAAGGAGACAATAATATCTTGAATTGTTACATTTCTCAGAGGTATGGCCCATTTGTTAATTATCAGCTCACAGAATCATAAATTGTATCTTTTACAAAAGCTCTAAACTGAATTTCCAACAAATGATAACTAAAGAGGAAATGTAGTGGTTGATGGGGAGTTAACTCTTGCTTGTAATGCATTAGTCTCACTGAAGCCAGTTTGTATAGCTTGAAGACAGGTCCCACTTTAAAATAAAGAAACCTATTTACATTAAAAATAAAGAATAATCTTTAAATGAAATGGAAGGATGCTAGGCAATTCTTTCTTAATAGCTCTGTAGATTTTCTTTATTACCACGAGGCCAGGGCTATCTAATTAGCTTGTTCACTGTATTGTGAGCCCTCACAATCCTTATGCTCACTCTGCACAGCTGTTCACTTCTCCTTAGGAGAAATACTTCTTAAGAGAAAAATGAACTCTGCAAAGGCTGCAGGGAGGAAACTGAAGGTGTGGAGGAATATGTGAACCTTTAGAAACATGTTAAAAGGTGGTTAGGAGGACAAAGAAGATCCCGGAACTGAGAATAGTTACAGACACTAAGCAAAGCAGTCAGAAATTCTTTCAGTGCTAGAACAGCAAGAGGAATGTTAAAGGATACTAACTGAGATGAAACGGAGAACAAACAGACTAATTAAAATACACCCCGCTGAAGTATTCATCAGAAGAGACTATCATACCATGCAATTGGAGATAATCCAAATACACTTATAGACCTTGTCATTAATGAGAACATTCTAAAAAGACAATAAAGGGCTAAAAAAAAACAAATCCCCAGAGGTGGGTGATATTAATTCCAGGAACTAAGAGAGGCAAGTGGCAAGATTTTTGAAGTGTTGCCAGTCATCATGAGGAAGTCATTGAATGTTAGGGATGTCCTGCTGGATTGGAAACAAGCTAATCTAGTCCCCTTACTATGAAAAGTGACATATGAAATCCAGGAATCTTCAGATCTATTAGTCTTAAATCAATAATGGGAAAATTAATGGTGGAAACTCAATAGGAGCAGGAGTGCCCCCCCAACTCCAAAGTATCCCCATCACCACCCACTCACCTACCAGGGCTTACCCTCGGGCTGCCTCCAGTGAGGCAAGTAGCCCAATATTCATTATGCCAAATAGGCAAGCTGACTGTGGAGACACGACAATGCACCCTATTAATATCAATGAGGCCTGAGGCCCAATTTCGGGCTGGCCTTGGGCCTTCTGGTTTCGGCCCGTGTTGTGCCCACATCGCTGCTTTTGGAGCCCACAAAAATAATCTGGGCAGCTGCTGCCCCAGTCCCCACCCTCCGCAATTGCGCTCCGCTCCGCACAGTAATTTATTTTGCTGGTAGCCAAACTGGTCCGATCTTTAGACCTCAATCCAGCTATTGTGTCAGCCGTGGCTCAGTTGGTAGCACTCTTCCCTCTGAGTCTGAAGCTCGTGGGGTCAAGTCCTAGTCCGGGGACTTAAGCACATAATCCAGGCCGACACTTCAGTGCAGTACTGAAGGAGTGCAGCACTATCGGAGGTGTCGTCTTTCGGATGAGATGTTAAACTGAGACCCCGTCTACCCTCTCAGGTGGACCTAAAAGATCCCATAGCGCTATTTCAAAGAGAAGGGGGGTTCTGGCCAACATCACTAAAACAGATTACCTGGAACAGGCAGATGGCCAGTACTGTGAACAGTTCTGGACTCCATATTATAAAAAGGATATAGAGGCATTGGAGAAGATTCAAAGAAGATTTACAAGGATGATACCAGAACTGAGAGGATATACCTATCAGGAAAGATTGAAAAGGCTGGGGCTTTTTTCTCTAGAAAAGAGAAGGCTGAGGGTTGACCTGATAGAGGTCTTTAAGATTATGAAAGGGTTTGATAGGGTAGATGTAGAGAAGATGTTTCCACTTGTGTGGGAGACCAAAACTAGGGACCATAAATATAAGATAGTCACTAATAAATCCGAAAGCTTGTGATTTTCAAATAAAATAGTTGGACTATAACTTGGTGTTGTAAAATTGTTTACAATTGTCAACCCCAGTCCATCACCGGCATCTCCACATCACTAATAAATCCAATAGGGAATTCAGGAGATACTTTTTTATCCAGAGAGTGCTTAGAATGTGGAATTCGCTACCACAAGGAGTAGTTGAGGCAAATAGCATAGACACATTTAAGGGGGAACTAGATAAACACATGAGGGAGAAAGGAATAGGATACGCTGATAGGGTTAGACAAACAGGGGTGGGAGGAGACTTGTGTGGAGCATAAATGCCGGCATAGACCAGTTGGACTGAATGGCCTGTTTCTGTGCTGTACATTCTATGTAATTCTATATAATTTGGATGAAAGCTTGACTTTTGGGCAATATCCGGATAGCCTATAAAAAGATAGCATGAAAGATATTTCTCTGTAGGGCTGAGAACAGTGTGATACTTGAAAATTACTAACTATCTCTAATGCATGTATTCTTTCATAATTCGCCCATGTGTTACTGGTTTGGAGACAGACATCAAAAACATATATTGATGTCATGAAATCTGACAGGGCAGATTGCACTTTATTCTAATTTAGTCACTCCACTTTAATATTGCATTAGGGCATTTAGTCTTAACACGCATCAATACATCAAAATATTTTTCAACTAAAATCCTTAATCCAATTGTGAAATTGGTATTTGCTCAAGATAAATGACTGAATTTAAATTGCTTTGGTTCATATATTGGTGATCATTTATTTATACTTAGTTCAACTGAAGAAAATTTCAAGCTGGCTGTTACTTTCTATCTTTGAGACACTGGCCAAGACTTATATTTTAATTGGACATTTACTAAATTGCAAAACTACCCTAAGTAAACCTGAAGTAACTGATACTAAATAGGCCTAAATTTGATATTTTGCATTCTAGCCATTGAATTCCTGCTTCTGTTCTGTTTTATTATTGTATCTATGAATTACCCAGCTGGAAGTAATAAGAAACTTAGGTCTAGTCGGGTTTATATAAGAACAGAATAAGTGTATTACAAACACAGTGAAGGTTTAGTTAAAGCACAAGATGGATCATCAATCTAAAAACAGACCAAATAACACTGACAGAAGGAAACAGACATGTTGCAGCAGGTGAATCTATTTTTTGTCTCTTTAATGTCATGGTTACATATACTTCTAGCTCAAGTCCTGACTTTGCCTTTTTCTCTGCATTCCCTGGGGCATAACCACACTCTTGCAAACCCCTGCATGTGCAGGGTAAATTTATACCCGTTTTTCACTCCCGAAGCCTTGACTCTACACTCCCAGCTCCAGACCAGGTTCTGGTGTCCTGAACTACCAGCAGGCTGCCTTTAGTCCAGCTCTAGCCTCAATTTGAATCCTCAGAATCTTCAGATACAGAGAAAACACATCTCTTAATCCCTAGACTTAGCACAGTCGAATGCCTTGGAAATCAGTGGTATTGATTAGGATGGATGAGTCCAGGACAGAATCCATCTTAATTTGTCAAAGCGATGTGATTGAGCTGTCAGCTGTTTTCAAGATTATGACTGGGGTAACACCGTAAGAGGTGCTATGCCAGATTTCCATACGTCTGCCAGGAATAAAAGAAAGCTGGAGCTGCAAAGAGTGTATAAAGCAATGAAGGCATTTTCCCTCTCCGTGGAACTCTCTCCCATAGAATGGCATCATCTGGAACTATGTGCCAAAATCTAATGTGCAGTTAATTATCACTCACTGAAAAGCTAGTATTTTCTAACTGAAGGCATATGAATTGAGACTGTGTTGGGGGGAGTAGTGGGAGGTCGGGGGGGGGGGGGCTTTGTTTGGCTGAGACTAGACCTAGACAGTATCCAATCTAAGTGGTTTATTTTTATCTTACATGGGCAAAAGGTTTTTGTCTACTAAATGGCACAACAACAGAGTGCAGTTAGAGACAACTGTGAGAAGGACAGATATCTCATTGAATTGGTTTCGGTAGTTGCTGGGAGTACAGAAAAAATTGAAGCAATTGTATTTGGATCCCAACAGACACCAGGGGTGAATTCCTGCAGGGCTCTCCTGCTCTTCTGCCTTAACTTCGGCGGAAGAGCCACGGAAACCTTGGAAAAATGGCGTAAACACTATTTACAGATTTAATAGTTGTTTCCCATGGCTCTACTGTCAAAGTTACAATCAGAAGAACCTTCTGAAACCCCCCCCTCCCTCCGCCCATTACATATGCCCTTCAGTTAGAGAACGGGACTGTTGTCACAAGCAGCAGGCATGCTTTAAAATCAGGGGATTCTTTTCGTAGGACTGTTTTTGAATCGAACATTGCGGTGCCCTCAATAAAAATAAACCGTGCAAGTGTCCTCCCCTACAGGAGGGCACCACCAACACAAATGGTCTCCGCAAAATAAAAGGGCACGTATAGTTAGATTGTGATCCTGTTATTATTATCATCAACAAAGCAACCTATATCAAGCAGTGCCCATGGAAGCCCTCAAGCACACCAATGAACATCGTTGATCTTTTTCCAGGGGCACCTGGGCGAGCACAAGGTTGTGAAAAAGAGAGTTCTTTTAATGATCTGAACAGGGTTCTGAACAGAACAAAAACAAGGTGGACTCTGAGACAGGCAATAATTTGTGTTCTTTATTATAATATATTTGTTATATACCATACCCAAAGGAAATTGAGGCCCTTGTTTTGTATACAAAATAGTTGTGTAGTGGTCTTTCTAAACTTTGGGGAGCCCCCCGCCCCACCCCTACAATTGTCTCCGTCCCTTTCTTAATAGTGGTGACTCATGCTGGGTACAGATCCAAGACCTCTAATGCTTTGCCATTCATCGGCAGAAATTTAAAAAACTGCAACTGCTCAAAATTTGAAATAAAATGAGAAATTGTTGGGAATACACAGAGTTGTAACTGGATAGACCAGTGGTGAAGGATAGAATACTGCAGCCTGGTCTTCAGTTGCTTCCAAGCCTTTATTCACAGAGATTCCATTACACACCCTCTTATAAATGGGTACAAGAGAGTTCCCAGTTGATACCCACCACCTAAATATAATTAACACTAATTGCTATAAATCACATGGATGCAATTAACACACAGCAGGTCTGTCAGCACCTGGAAAGAGAAAAGGCGGGTTCATGTTTCAGGTAGCAACTCTTCCCTGGAACTGACAAAGGGTCCACGGCTAAACGGACTTGCAGTTTATTTCAGCACTTTCCATTTTATTATCCATTCTTCATGACTGAATCTAGATAAAGTTGTTAACTTTTTTTTCTATCCATTAATTCTTTTTATATCTGTTTCTTATAGTTCAGAACCATTCACCTAATCAAATGAGTCATTCTTCATTGTGTTGGAGACTTGTTTTTTTGTACAGCGTCATTTTCGTTGGTGTGTAAATTTAGGGAATATAAATGCTCTAGCAAATCAAGATATTTTGTTTGGCAGCCTCTGTTGTTCAAGATGATAAAAAGATCTATTCAGCAACCTCCTACCAGGTGCAGACACTCAACCTCTTACGTTCACAAAACAATGGCAAGAGGGAAGAGAAGATACAAATGAAATTTATATTAGATAACAGCACTAATTAGCTAGTAGAGAAATGATCTTATCAGTGATTGTACTTGCAAGGTTTCAGAATTACTTGGACAGCTGATGTTATTTATCTTTGGGACCTGATTTCAAATCCAGCTCAGACTGATGGATCAAAAACAAAAACAGAAAATGCTGGAACCACTCAGCTGATTGGTTAGCATCTGTGGAGAGAACAGACAAAGTAACATTTCAGATGTAGACTCTCCATCAGAACAGGAAAAAATAACAAATGAACAGCACCGAAAAAAGGAACTGAATTGGGGGGGGGGGGGTGGTGAGGGGAAGACAAACATAAGCACACACATATTACACAATAGGAAGACACAAAAGGGAAGAAATTAAGGACACAGGAACAGGTTTAGGCCATTTAGCCCCTGAAGCCTGTTCTGCCTTTCAATCAGATCATGGCTGATCTCTTACTTCAACTCCATTTACCCGTCTTTGATCCATATCCCTTGATACTCTTGCCTAATAAAAATCTATTGATCTCAGTCTTGAAAATTTCAATTGGCCCAGCATCCACAGTCTTTTAGGAGAGCGAGTTCCAGATTTCCACGACCTTTTGTGTGAAAAAGTGCTTTCTGATTTCACTCCTGAATGGCCTAGCTTAATTTTAAGGTTATGCCCCCCTGTACTGAATTCTCCCACCAGAGGAAATAATTTCTCTGTACCTACCCTAACGAATCCCTTTATCATTTTAAACATCTCAATCAGATCACCCCTCAACCTTTTAAACTCAAAGGAATACAAGCCAAGTTTATGCAACCTGTCCTCCTAATTTAACGCTTTAAGCCCTTCCAAGGCCAACATATCTTTCCTGAAGTGCGATGCCCAAAACTGAATGTAGTAGTCCAGATGAGGACTGACCAAGGCCCCTATGTATTCCAGCTATCTTGAGATAAAGGCCAACATTCCTTTAGACTTTTTGATTACTTTTTGTACCTGTGCACTGGATTTTTAATGATTTGTGTATCTGGACACCCAAATCCCTTTGCTCCTCCACAGTTCCTAGGCTCTCCATTAAGAAAATATTACAGTTTATCTTTGTTGGATCCAAAGTGGATGACCTCCATCTGCTACAGTTTTGCTGACTCATTTAATCTGTCTATGTCCTTTTGCAAGTTCCTCCTCCCATTTGCACTACATATTGTCCCTCCTAATTTAGTGCCATGGTAAAAAAAAGTAGTTGAATATGTTTTGTAACTTAAGCTGTAGGTTCATTCACATGCAAGTACATGAATGCTTGAAAGGGAAAATGCAAATGAAAAAGGCACAAAATTGATGGTGCATTACTAAGAGGTTCTGGATGCATATTGCCCTGAAAGATTTTGAATTTTTACATTAAAAAATGGGATATTCTAGTTAATTTTAAGCAGTTTTATTCTTCACTGTGTATCTTGGAAGCAGAAGATGGTACCAATGTATCAAATAGGTGTCAACCTTGGCTCAGTGGTAGCAATCTTGCCTCTGAATGAGAAAGTTGTGGGTTCAAGCACAGTACTTGAGCATGTAATTTAGGAAGTGCTGCACTGTTAGAGGTACAGTCTTTCAGATGAGATGTTAAACCAAGGCCCTGTCTGTACTCTCAGGTAGATGTAAAAGATCTAATAGCACGTTTTGAAGAAGAACAGTGGAGTTCTCCTGGTGTCCTGGCCAATAATTACCTCCAACTGACATCCCTAAAACAGATTATCTGTTTATTTGTCTCATTGATGTTTATGGGATCTTGCTATGTGCAATTCGGCTGTAGAGTTTCCCTACATTACAACACTGACTACACTTCTAAAGTACTTAATTGACTGTGAGGCACTTTGGGACGTCCTGAGGTCATGAAAGATGCTATATAAATCTAAGTTCTTTCTTCTTTCAAGATTAATTAATTTTCAACTTACAAACCAAATGTTGTGCAGCTCTAAATTAATCTGTGTGGTATGTATATGTTTTTGATCCAGATATTTTTTGCAACCCATCCAATACTTCACCAGGAAGTTCACTATGGCACCTTTAAATATCAGAACTGCTTTAAGAAGTGATTCTGAAATACCAGCTCAGGTCCCGGCTGATGTAGAATTACACAGAAACTGGAGCAACATAGAGTTGTTGTTCATGTAGCTGTTTTTAAATCATGGTTAATAGCTATGGCCATGGAATTTCCTCTGAACTGCCACCATAACTTCACTAGACGTGAGAAGAGTAAATAGAGTTCCTGTGTTATGGTGGTGTAGTGGGAGCAGCTCTGATGAAACTCCCAGCCATATATATGGCCAATGATGGTCAGAGAAAGTATTTATAGACCAGCAAGTGCAAAATTTAGAGCTGCACCACATTTGGTTGAAAATTAATTTATCTTCAAAGAAGGAAGAACTTGCATTTATAGAGCAGCTTTCACAACCTCAGGATACTTCAAAGGTAAACCAAGCCCAGTCGAACCTGCAAAGTCCTCCTCACTAACATCGGGGGACTTGTGACAAAATTGGGAGAGCTGTCCCACAGACTAGTCAAGCAACAGCCTGACTTGGCCATACTCACAGAATCTTATCTTTCAGCCAACATCCCAGACTCTTCCATCACCATTCCTGGGGGTATGTTCTCTCCCAGCAGCAGGACAGACCCACCAGAGGTGGCGGTACAGTGATATACAATCAGGAGGGAGTGGCCCTGGGAGTCCTCAACATTGACTCTGGACCCCATGAAATCTCATGGCATCAGGTCAAACATGGGCAAGGCAACCTCGTGCTGATTACCACCTACCGCCCTCCCTCAGCTGATGAATCAGTCCTCCTCCATGTTGAGCATCACTTGGAGGTAAGCACTGAGGGTAGCAAGGGCACCGAATGTACTCTGGGTGGGAGACTTCAATATCCATCACCAAGAGTGGCTCGGTAGCACCACTACTGACCGAGCTGGCTGAGTCCTGAAGGACATAGCTGCCAGACCGGGCCTACGGCAGGTGGTGAGCGAACCAGCATGAGGGAAAAACCTACTTGACCTCATCCTCACCAATCTACCTGTCGCAGATGCATCTGTCCATGACAGTATTGCTATGAGTGACCACTGCACAGTCCTTGTGGAGACAAAGTCAGTCTTCACACTGAAGACACCATCCAACGTGTTGTGTGGCATTACCACCATGCTAAATGGGATAGATTCAGAACAGATCTAGCAGCTCAAAACTGGGCATCCATGAGGTGTTGTGGGCCATCAGCAGCAGCAGAATTGTATTCCAGCACAATCTGTAACCTCATGGCCCGGCATATTCCTCACTCTACCATTACCAACAAGCCAGGGGATCAACCCTGGTTCAATGAGGAGTGTAGAAGAGCATGCCAGGAGCAGCACCAGGCGTACCTAAAAATGAGGTGTCAACCTGGTGAAGCTACAACACAGGACTACATGCATGCTAAACAGCGGAAGCAACATGCTGTAGGCAGAGCTAAGCGATTCCACAACCAATGGATCAGATCCAAGCTCTGCAGTCCTGCCACATCCAGTCATGAATGGTGGTGGACAATTAAACAACTAACGGGAGGAGGAGACTCTGTGACCATCCCCATCGTCAATGATAGCAGAGTCCAGCACGTGAGTGCAAAAGATAAGGCTGAAGCGTTTGCAACCATCTTTAGCCATAAGTGCCGAGTGGATGATCCATCTCGACCTCCTCCCGATATCCCCACCATCACAGAAGCCAGTCTTCAGCCAATTCGATTCACTCCACGTGATATCAAGAAACGGCTGAGTGCACTGGATACAGCAAAGGCTTGGGCTGATAAGTGGCAGGTAACATTTGTGCCAGATAAGTGCCAGGCAATGACCACCTCCAACAAGAGAGAGTCTAACCACCTCCCCTTGACATTCAACAGCATTACCATCGCCGAATCCCCTGCCATCAACATCCTGGGGGTCACCATTGACCAGAAACTTAACTGGACCTGCCACATAAATACGGTGGCTACAAGAGCAGGTCGGAGGCTGGGTATTCTGTGGCGAGTGACACACCTCCTGACACCCCAAAGCCTTTCCACCATCTACAAGACACAAGTCAGGAGTGTGATGGAATACTCTCCACTTGGCTGGAGCTCCAACAACACTCAAGAAGCTCAACACCAGGACAAAGCAGCCCGCTTGATTGGCACCACATCCACCACCCTAAACATTCACTCCCTTCACCACTGGCGCACCGTGGCTGCAGTGTGTACCAGCCACAGGATGCACTGCAGCAACTCGCCAAGACTTCTTCGACAGCACCTCCCAAACCTACGACCTCTAACACCTAGAAGGAAAAGGGCAGCAGGCACATGGGAACAACACTACCTGCATGTTCCCTTCCAAGTCACACACCATCCCGACTTGGAAACATATCACTGTTCCTTCATTGTCGCTGGGTCAAAATCCTGGAACTCCCTTCCTAACAGCACTGAGGGAGAATCTTCATCACACAGACTACAGCAGTTCAAGAAGGCGGCTCACCACCACCTTCTCAAGGGCAATTAGGGATGGGCAATAAATGCCGGCCTCGCCAGCGATGCCCACATCCCATGAACGAAAAAAAGTACGAACATATGAATTAAGAGCAGGAGTAGGCCATTCGGCCCCTCGAGCCTGCTCTGCTATTTGATAAGAACATGGATGTGCTGATTGTGAACTCCACCCTACTTTCCCATCTACCTACTATAGCCTTTGACTCCCTTGTTAATCAGGAATCTATCTAACTCTGCCTTAAAAATATTCAATGATCCTGCCTCCACCGCTCTCTGGGGAAGGGAGTTCCACAGACTCATGACTCTCTGAGAGAAAAAAAATTCTCCTCATCTCCGTCTTAAATGGGAGACCCTTTATTTTTAAACTGTGGCCCCTAGTTCGAGTCTCTCCCACAAGGGGAAACAACCCTCTGCATCTACCCCTTCTAGTCCCCTCAGGATCTTATCTGTTTCAATAAGATCACCTCTCATTCTTCTAAACTCCAGGGTATACAGGCCC
The DNA here is from genome assembly GCF_035084215.1 of Heptranchias perlo. Lineage (NCBI taxonomy): Eukaryota > Metazoa > Chordata > Chondrichthyes > Hexanchiformes > Hexanchidae > Heptranchias > Heptranchias perlo. The sequence continues at coordinate 27,562,872 of NC_090333.1, forward strand.
AACTTGTCCAACCTTTCCTCATAAGATAACCCCCTCATCCCAGGAATCAGTCGAGTGAACCTTCTCTGAACCGCCTCCAAAGCAATTATGTCCTTTCTTAAATAAGAAGACCAAAACTGCACACAGTATTCTAGATGTGGTCTCACCAATGTCCTGTACAACTGTAGCAAAACATCTCTACTTTTATATTCCATTCCTCTTGCAATAAATGACAACATTCCATTTGCCTTCCTAATCACTTGCTGTACCTGCATAATAACTTTTTATGACTCATGCACTAAGACACCCAGATCCCTCTGTACCTCAGAGTTCTGCAATCTCTCTCCATTTAAATAATATACTGCTTTTCTATTCCTCCTGCCAAAGTGGACAAGTTCACATTTTCCCACATTATACTCCATCTGCCAAATTTTTGCCCACTCACTTAACCTATTTATATCCCTTTGCAGACTCCTTATGTCCTCATCACAACTTACTTTCCTCCCTACCTTTATGTCATCAGCAAATTTAGCAACCATACATTCAGTCCCTTCATCCAAGTCATTGATATAGATTGTAAATAGTTGAGGCCCAAGCACTGATCCCTGTGGCACTCCTCTCGTTCCATCTTGCCAACCTAAAAATGACCGCTTTATGCCTACTCTCTGTTTCCTGTTAGCTAACCAATCCTTTATCCATGCTAATATGTTACCCCCTACACCATGAGCTCTTATTTTGTGTCGTAGCCTTTGATGTGGCACCTTGTCAAAAGCCTTCTGGAAATCCAAATACGCCACATCCACAGGATCCCCTTTATCCACGAAGCTTGTTACTTACTCAAAGAACTCTAATAAATTGGTCAAACACGATTTCCCTTTCACTCTCTAGTGGACCAACGCCCACTTTACTTACTCTTTTCTTTTTTAAACATCTGTAGAAACTCTTACTATCTGTTTTTATATTTCTAGGATGTTCCAAAGTGCTTCACAGAGGCATGAGGAAAAAACATTTTGCAAAATTGCTCAACTCAGTTCCCCTAATATCTCAATGGGTAATTATACAGATTAAGAAGGATCCAGGTTTGATCCCAAGTCTGTGCTGAGTTAGCTGATCTCAGCCAGGGTGGTGGTGATAGGCTTTAGTGTTACCTTGCGATGGAGTGGAAACATTCACCCAGAGTTTATGCTTTTTATTCCTATCCAGTGATCCCTGCTGTAAAGGACAAATGTGTGGACTTTAGGTTGAGGACAGGAATGAGCTTGACTGTTATCTGCCCTCCCCATTCCCATGATGGAATAGTTTGCTGACGCGAGGCTTATGCATAAAGAATAGCCAATTAGACAAGGTGCAGAGGGAGTGCCTATGCAGCAGTGTTCCAGAGAGAGTCAACACTTCAGGCAAGGTAGGTTAAGGGAGAAAACTGGGAGGATTATGGACAACAAAAGAAATTAGGAAATGCAGGAGGAACCTTTTTACTAAAAGGGTAGTTAGTATGTGGAACAGACTACTAGCAAGAGTGGTGGAACGAGAAACTTTAATGGGTTTCAAGAAGGATCAAGACAGGTTCTTGTCAACAAATGGGATTTGGGGTTATTGGAAATGCACCAAGGAATACTGTGGCTAGGTAGGACAGATGGACCATAGGTCTTCTGCCTGAAACTGTTACTATGAAATGGGGAGAAAAAAGATGGAATATCACTAAAATACAAGGGGTTGGATTCTCTTCTGTAATCCTGTTTGAAATCAAGTGAGCAGGATAGTGGCAGAGAATGAGGGAAAATTTGGGTGTTGAGGTCTATTGCCACCTCTCCACCTGTCCTACACTTCCCTCCCTCCTCTGCTAGGACCACTTCTCACCACTTCTTCCTACCTGCTGCATGTAAACAATACTAGGGGATATGGGGCCCAAGCTCCTGGTGGATTTCCCTCCCGTTTGCCTGTATCACCGCTGCTTCCAGGGCTGCAATGAGGAAGGTGGGGGTAGGTTTCAGAAAGCTCTGGTAACAGCCCTGAGGTGCCCTCATGGAAGGAGATGTCCTTGTAGCAACCTCCTCTTCCTCCATTCTGGCCCCACCACCTACCTGCTAAAGGGTTGGCCGAGGCCTTCAGTGGGACATCTATTGCAATCTTGGTGGTGATGAACCCGATCTGCATATTTCGCAAAGGCCCCCACCGGCTTCAGGAGAGCAGGTTAAAATTAAAGGCAGCAGGATCCAGGAGGAACATTGGTGGATAATCATCCAGTCGATTTTAACTGCCTACCCATCCGGTTTCATCATTAAAATTGCCTCCCCCATGAGTTTAAATCCCACAATGACAAGCTGTGAAATTGAATTTGATAAATCTGGTAATTTGTGGGCTAGCACAAGAAAAAATCCAACTGGTTCATCAATGCCCTTCAGGCGATGCAAGCTGCCACCTGTCTGGTCTTCATGCGATTTCAGCCCCACGCTACGTGGTTGATTCTTAATGGCTTCTAAAGTGCCTAGCAAGCCACTCAGTTGTAAAAACATTTGCTCAATGTTCCAAAGTAAGGAAAAAAATGAGATGGCTCAATCAGTCCAGTGGGAATGACCTGGGCATCCTCAACGTTGATTCTGGACCCCATAAAATCTCATAGCTTCAGGTTGAATAAGGTCAAAGAAACTTCTGGTGGATTACAAGCTACTCTCCCCTTGCCTCGACTTTCGAATTAGTACTCCATGTTAAACATTAATTGGAGGAAGCATTGAGAGAAGCCAAAGCACAGAATGTATTCTGGGTGGGGGACTTCAATGTCCACCACTGACTAAGCTGACTGATCCTGCCAAATTGGGCCTGCGTCAGGTGGTGTGGGAGTTAACACGAGAGGGTAACTAATTTGACCTCATCCTAACCTACCTGTCGCAGAATTTAGCAATTTCATATTGAGTTGATTGTTCAGGTCCATCTCCCGCAACATAATGATCTTCTGGGAGACCCTCCTGTTCTCAGGTTAATGTGATTCCGTGCACTCAATTGAAAACTACCCTTAAATTGATTTTTTTTCAATGCATTATTCATTCCCCTTTTATTCTTAAGCATGATGCTTCATGAATATCTAAACATCTGCTTTGATATTTGCGTGAAATTTGATTTGCATTTCAATTCATATTCAAATGGTGTTAGAAGGATCATTTGTTTAAAACCAATATGAAGAAATCCATTCCATCAAAACCCTTCATAATTTTGAACACCTTTATTAAATCTCCCTTAACCTTCTCTGTTCTAAGGAGAACAGTCCCAGCTTCTCTAGTCTCTCCACATAACTGAAGTCCCTCACTCCAGTATAATTTTAGTAAACCTCCTCTGCACCCTCTCCAAGGTCTTTTCTTTTATTCGCTCGTGCGATGTGGGCGTTGCTGGCAAGGCCAACATTTATTGCCCATTCCCAATTGCCCTTGAGAAGGTGGTGGTGGTGAACTGCCTCCTTGAACCGCTGCAGTCCGTGTGGTGAAAGTTCTCCCACAGTGCTGTTAGGTAGGGAGTTCCAGGATTTTGACCCAACGATGATGAAGGAACAGCGATCTATTTCCAAGTTGGGATGGTGTGTGACTTGGAGGGGAACGTGCAGGTGGTGTTGTTCCCATGTGCCTGCTGTCCTTGTCCTTCTAGGTGGTATAGGTCGTGGGTTTGGGAGGTGCTGTCGAAGAAGCCTTGGCAAGTTGCTGTAGTGCATCCTGTGGATGGTACACTCTGCAGCCACGGTGCACCGGTAGTGAAGGGAATGAATGTTTAGGGTGGTGGATGGGGTGCCAATCAAGAGGGCTGTTTTGTCCTGGATGCTGTCGAGCTTCTTGAGTGTTGTTGGAGCTGCACTCATCCAAGCAAGTGGAGAGTATTCCATCACACTCCTGATTTGTGCCTTGTAGATGGTGGAAAGGCTTTGGGGAGTCAGGAGGTGAGTCATTCGCCGCAGAATACCCAGCCTCTGACCTGCTCTTGTCGCCACAGTATTTATGTGGCTGGTCCGGTTAAGTTTCTGGTCAATGGTGACCTCCAGGATGTTGATGGTGAGGGATTCGAGGATGGTAATGCCGTTGACTGTCAAGGGGAGATGGTTAGACTCTCTCTTGTTGGAGATGGTCATTGCCTGGCACTTGTATGGCGCGAATGTTACTTGCCACTTATCAGCCCAAGCCTGGATGTTGTCTTGGCATCCTTCCTAAAGTGTGGTGCTCAGAATTGGCCACAATACTTCAGGTGAGGCTTAACCAGTGATTTATAAAGGTTTAGCATAACTTCTTTGCTTTTATACTCTATGCCTCTATTTATAAAGCCAAGGATCCCATATGCTTTTTTAACAGCCTTCTTAACTTGTCCTGCCACCTTCAAGATCAGTTTCCAGATAACTGACATGGCTTGAAAACCCTTTAATGAGCAACCTTTTAGTGAAAAAGATCTTTTAAGTTATTAGCTATAATGAAGGGCAGTCAGTTCCTTTCACATCTATGACTGAGGTTGCCCTTTAATGTGTTGTTTTCTTCTTCCATCAGCTGGTATACTGTTGTGACCTTTTCAACTGAAATATCAGAAAACTCCATTAGTTTTCAATTGCCCACAGAGACAGTACCACATGTGAAGCTAAGGTTGGCACATTTGTACTTGTGGTATAAAGGATAATTAATGCTCTCTGGAGTATTTACTAATCTTATCCAAGTAGATAGCTGCTGAGAAACAATTTTACTCTGAATGTTGAGATATGATCAAATATGCATAAGAGTCAGGGTTTATTGTAATTTAAATAGATCCTTTGAATAGGACGAGACTACAATCTTAATTTGAATTATCTGTTAATTTGAATTTAAATTTTGAAAAAAGACACCTTGTTACAAGTTTAGGATCTTGCCTTAGATGTTCTCTTGCCTTAGATATGCTCTAATCACTCCTGTAAGTGTTCTGGTGCATCTTATGTTAGGAGAGTGCCGGTACTGCTCAATAGATTGGCAAAAGAATCAGAGGCAACATGAGGAAACAATTTTTTACGCAGCAAGTTGTCACGATCTGGAACGCACTGCCTGAAAGGGTGGTGGAAGCAGATTCAATAGTATCTTTCAAAAGGGAATTGGATAAATATTTGAAGGGAAAAGAGCAGGGGAATGGGGCTAATTGGATAACTCTTTCAAAGATCCAGCACAGGCACAATGAGCCGAATGGCCTCCTCCTGTGCTGTACCTACGATGATACTACTTAATATACGCAATAGTATTTCAGTCAATATACTACAAGTCTCTTCAGATCCTTATCTGCTGCTGTCAGCTTAATATTTGTTCTGTTACTGGAACTGGGCACAATGATGAATTTGATGAGCAGCTGATAAACATTTACCACTGAATGTAAACAGACTCAATACTACTTGCAACCCTGAGGAAACTCACATAAAATGCTACAAACTTTTAATTGTAAGAATTTGATCATGTTTTAAGTAAAAGTACCATGACATTCTGAATAGCTGGTTTGCTTGGCAGTAGTTTTCAATTCTGGAGAAGGAGTTTTTCTTTACTTTTGCACTTAACGTCAGCACCAAGCACATCAAAAACATCCTATACACTGCTTTAAACAACAATTTGCATTTATATAGCGCTTTTAACGTAGTAAAACAATCCATGGCGCTTCACAGGAGCGATTATCAAACAAAGTTTAACAACGAGCCACTTAGGAGATATTGGGACAGGTGACCGAAAGCTTTGTTAAAGAGGTAAGTTTTAAGGTGCATCTTAATGGAGGATAGATAGGTAGAGAGGTTTAGGCAGGGAATTCCGGAGCGTAGGGCCTAGGCAGCTGAAGGCACAGCCGCCGGTGGTGGAGCGATGAAAATTGGGGATGCGCAAGAGGCCAGAATTGAAGGAACGCAGAGATGTCGGAGGGTTGTAGGGCTGGAGGAGGTTCCAGAGGTAGGGAGAGGCGAGGCCATGGAGGGATTTGAAAAGGATGAGCATTTTAAAATCGAGGTGTTGCCGGTCCGGGAGCCAATGTAGGTCAGCGAGCACAGGGTTGACGGGTGACCAGGACTTGGTGCAAGTTAAGATACAGGCAGCAGAGTTTTGAATGAGCTCAAATTTATGGTGGGTGCAAGTTGGGAGGCCGGCCAGGAGAGCATTGAAATAGTCGAGTCTCGGTAGCAAATGTGTGGATGAGAGTTTCAGCAGCAGATTAGCTGAGGCAGGTGTGTAAATGGATGATGTTACGGAGGTAGAAGTAGGTGGTCTTGGTGATGAAGAAGATTTGTGGTTGGAAGCTCGGCTCAGGGTCAAATAGGATGCCAAGGTTGCAAACGGTCTGGTTCAGCCTCAGACAGTGGGCAGGGAGAGGGAACTCCCTGACTAGGGAACAGAGCTTGTGGTGGGGACTGAAGACAATGGCTTCGGTCTTCCTAATATTTAATTGGAGGAAATTTCTGCTCATCCAATACAGGATGTCGGACAAGCAGCGTGACAAATCAGAGACAGTGGAGGGGTCAAGAGAGGTGGTGGTGAGGTAGAGCTGGGTGCTGTCAGTGTACATGTGGAACCTGATGTTGTGTTTTCGGATGATGTTGCTGAGGGGCAGCATGCAGATGAGAAATAGGAGGGGCCAAGGATAGACCCTTGGGGGACTCCAGATGTAACAGTGCAGGAGCGGGGAGAGAAGCCATTAAGGAGAGTCTCTGGCTGCGACTGGATAGATAGGAATGGAACTGGCGAGGACTGTCCCACCCAGCTGGACAACGGCGGAGAGGCATTGGAGGAGGATGATATGTTCAACCGTGTCAAAGGCTGCAGACAGGTCGAGAAGGATGAGGAGGGATAGTTTACCATGGTCACAGTCACATAGCATGTCATTTGTGACTTTGATAAGGACCGATTCAGTACTGTGGCATGGGCGAAACCTAATTGGAGGAGTGCAAACATGGACTTGCGGGAAAGATGGGCACTGATTTGGGATGCGACAGCATGTTCAAGGACTTTGGAGAGGAAAGGGAGGTTGGAGATGGGGCGGTAGCTTGTAAGGACAGAGGGGTCAAGGGTGGGTTTTTTGAGGAGGGGGGTGATGAAGGCAGATTTGAAGGGGAGGGGGACAGTACTGAGGAGAGGGAACCATTAACAATATTGGCTAACATGGGGGCCATGAAGGGAAGTTGGTTCATCAGCAATTTGGTGGGAATAGGGTTGAGGGTGCAGGATGTGGGCCTCTTGGACAAGATTAGCTCAGAGAGGGCATGAGGGGAGAAAGGAAAGAAACTAGAGAAAGATGCAAGTTCAGGGCTAGGGCAGGGGGGAACCTTGGGGGAAGTTTGGCTTGGTGGGCTAGAGGGAAGGGCGGGAAGCAGCAGAGGGAGCTGAATGGATGGTCTCAATCTTAGTGACGAAGAAGTCCATGAGTTCCTTGCACTTGTTGTTGAAGGTGAGGGTGGAGGGGGCAGGGGAGAGGGGTTTAAGAAGGCGGTTTGTAGTGAAGAGAAGCTGGGGGTTATCTTTGCATTATAGGACGATCCTGGAATAGTGAGCAGTTTTGGCAGAAGAGAGCAGGACCCGATAATGCTTTATTTGGTCCAGCCAGATCTGGCAATGAATGGCTAAACCAGTTGTTCACCATAAATGTTCAAATCTGCATCCTTTGGACTTAAGGGAGCGGAGATGGGGGCCATACCAGGGGGAATGACCAGGGTGAGAGAGAGTAATGGTTTTACCGGGGTCAAGACCATCAAAGGTGGACGTGAGGGTGCGATTGGGCAGATCGGTAGCATAAGGACATGACACCACCAGTCAGTCAAACATTGGTGATGGGGAAGCTTCTAAAAACAATAATCTGAGACAAAATTAACTGTCACTTGGAAGAACATAGGTTAATAAATGACAGCCAAAACAGATTTGTTAAAACCAAATTGTATCTGACTAACTTGATTTAGTTTCTCGATGAAATAACGGAGAGAGTTGAAGAAGGTAGTGCAGTTGATGTTGTGTATATGGACTTTCAGAAGGCGTTTGATAAAGTACCACATAATAGACTTGTTAGCAAAATTGAAGCCCATGGAATTAAAGGGGCAGTGGCAGCGTGGATACAAAATTCGCTGAAAGACAGCAAGTAGAGAATAATAGTGAGCGGTTGTTTTTCAGACTGGAGGGAAGTATACAGTGGTGTCTCCGAGGGGTTGGTGTTAGGTTTATTAGAGTTTTTTGAGGATGCAACTAGCAGGGTAGATAAAGGAGAACCAGTGGATGTAGTATATTTGAATTTTCAAAAGGCATTCGATAAGGTGTCCACATAAAAGGTTGTTACACAAAGGCTCATGGGGTTGGGGATAATATATTAGCATGGATTGAGGATTGGTTAATGGACAGAAAACAAAAAGTAGGGATAAACAGGTCATTTTCAGGTTGGCAGACTGTAAATAGTGGGGTGCCACAAGGATCAGTGCTGGGGCCTCAGCTATTTACAATCTATATTAATGACTTAGATGAAGGGACTGAGTATAATATATCCAAGTTTTCTGACGATACAAAGCTAGGTGGGAAAGTAAGCTGTGAGGAGGATGCAAAGAGTCTGCAAAGGGATATAGGCAGGTTAGGTGAATGGGCAAGAAGGTGCAAGATGGAGTATAATGTGGGGAAATGGGAGGTTATTCACTTTGGCAGGAAAAATAGAAAAACACAATATTTTTTAAATGGTGAGAAACTATTAAATGTTGGTGTTCAGAGAGACCTGGGTGTTCTCGTGCAAGAAACACAGAAAATTAGCATGCAGGTACAGCAAGCAATAAGGAAGACAAATAGCTTATTGGCCTTTATTGCAAGGTTGGAGTACAAGAATGAGGAAGTCTTACTACAATTGTACAAAGCTTTGGTGAGACCTCACCTGGAGTACTGAGTACAATTTTGATCTCCTTATCTAAGGAAGGATATACTTGCCTTAGAGGCTATGCAATGAAGATTCACCAGGTTGATTCCTGGGATGAGAGGGTTGTCCTATGAGGAGAGATTGCACAAGTCAGGAGTGTGATGGAATACTCTCCACTTGCCTGGATGAGTGCAGCTCCAACAACACTCAAGAAGCTTGACACCATCCAGGATAAAGCAGTCCGCTTGATTGGCACCCCATCCACCACCCTAAACATTCACTCTCTTCACCATCGGCGCACAGTGGCTGCAGTGTGTACCATCCACAGGATGCACTGCAGCAACTTGCCAAGGCTTCTTCGACAGCACCTCCCAAACCCGCAACCTCTACCACCTAGAAGGACAAGAGGAGCAGGCACATGGAAACTACACCACCTGCATGTTCCCCTCCAAGTCACACACCATCCCGACTTGGAAATATATTGCCGTTCCTTCATCGTCGCTGGGTCAAAATCCTGGAACTCCCTTCCTAACAGCACTGTGGGAGAACCTTCACCACACGGACTGCAGCAGTTCAAGAAGGCGGCTCACCACCACCTTCTCAAGGGCAATTAGGGATGGGCAATAAATGCTAGCCTCGCCAGCGACGCCCACATCCCATGAATGAATTTTTAAAAAATGGGCCTATTCTATCTAGAGTTTAGAAGAATGAGAGGTGATCTCATTGAAACATACAAGATTTGAGGAGGCTTGACAGGGTAGATGCTGAGAGGTTGTTTCCCCTGGCTGGAGAGTCTAGAATTAGGGGGCATAGTCTTAGGATAAGGGGTCGGCCATTTAAGACTGAAATGAGGAGGAATTTCTTCACACAGAGGGTTGTGAATCTTTGGAATTCTCTACCCCAGAGGGCTGTGAATGCTGAGTAGTTGAATATGTTCAAGGCTGAGACTTTGGACTCTAGGGGAATCAAGGGATATGGGGATTGGGCAGGAAACTGGAGTTGAGGTCGAAGGTCAGCCATGATCTTATTAAATGGCGGAGCAGGCTCAAGGGACCATATGGCCTACTCCTGCTCCTATTTCTTATCTTCTTATGTTCTTATTTGGACCACTACTTCTTTCTATATATATATATTAATGAACTGGACTTGGGTACAGGGGGCATAATTTCAACGTTTGCGGATGACACAAAGCTTGGAAATGTAGGAAACAATGTGGAGGATAGTAGGAGACTTCAGAAGGACATAGATGGACTAGTGAAATGGCAGACACATGGCAGATGAAATTTAATGCAGAGAAGTGTGAAGTGATTCATTCTGGAAGCAAAAATGAGGAGAGGCAATATAAATAAAATGGTAAATGGCCTGAAAGAGTGGTGGAAGCAGATTCAATAGTAACTTTCAATTTGGTATTGGATATATATTTAAAAAGGAAAAATTTGCAGCGCTATGGGGAAAGAGCAGGGGAGTGGAACTAGTTGGTATCTCCTTCAGAGAGCCGGCACAAGCATGATGTCCTGCCACCTTCAAAGATTTGTGTATGTGAATCCCTAGGTCTTTCTGTTCCTGCACCCCATCTAAAATTTTACCCTATATGGCTTCCTTCTGTGCTGTATGATTCTATGATTAGATCAACAGCTATTCATAGGCTAGCGATTATAATGACTGTCCACACAAATATAACTCACTACACTTAAGTTCCCAAGTGACCGTCTTGTATGTAGACTATAATGTATATTCCTGTAAGTAGAAACCAATACTAACCTTTTGTGTGTATTAGTTAACAGAGAAAAGACCTAGATTTTTTGTTTGGCATTATTTTAACATCTGTGTTAATTCATTTAAAATAAATGGGTCAACACCAGGGTTAAAATAATGCCAATCGATAAACCTATGTTTAAATGGCTAACTTGGTGCCAATTTAAGTAGAATTATGGGTTATCTTGTGTTGTGAATTAGTGTTCAGTGGCAACTGGGTTGAACCTAAACAAACTCATTTCATTCAAAGAGAGGACTTAAAGCTCAGGCTAAGTGGTAAAAAGTGACTGACTATGTCACCTAATTCCCCACACAAGGCTGTTTTGTTGAAACTGTGGAATAATGAGAAACATCTACATGCCATTCCATGATTTTAATACCTCCAAATTTTCAGGGGCCTTCTACATATAGCATATTGGGTAAGGAATGCAAGACCTTAGCAGCGGGCAACAAAGTGCCTTTCTCCAACAATCTTCAAGGCTTTTAAAAAACAAGCTATCACCTAACCACTGGTTTCTCTTTGATCTTGTTTTCTCTTACTGGGTCATGTGTGCACTATCACTCTTGCCCTTTCACCTAGGTTCCTCAATTTGGGAAAAATAATTAGATTGGTGACTATGGATTTAATAGAAAATTGACCAACTATGATCTCCTGAACTCACCTGTGCCATTATAGGAAAAATGCCAGGCAAAATCCAAAAGATTTCTTCCTAGGGAAGGAGCAAGGAATGGACTTAATCAAAATGATAACAAATTATGCTTTGAACATGTCTATGGGCAAGTAATTACATTTCAAAGCACTGCCCTGCAGAAGTACGGTCCTTTAAAAGCAGACTTTTCATTGGAGGTTTTCTTAAGGGAACTTGACAGTGGATAATGACAGTTTTTTTTCTGCTTGAGATGTAATCTTCAGCCTTTAAGAGAATATAACCATGGTGATTATACTTTAATGAGATAGATGATGCAACATTCAACATAATTCACTTCACTGGAAATGTTTTTTTGTCTGACTGAGGTCTACATTGTCACTGGAACTCCAAGCAGATCGTGTCTCTGATGAAAGAGGCCAAGCTAGAGCACCTGCTGCTCAGATCATTACATGCATATTGCTGCTCATTTGTTGGTTTTAAAAAGCTGGTCTGATACAGGTGCACAACTCATTAGTTCAAGGATAATTATCCTGAAAGTTCACTTTATCTCTCAAACAAACAGAACAAAGAAAACAAGCCTTTGAAACATAAACCCATAAAAAAGCCGAATTAACACATCATTTTGGTTGATTTTATCATTAAAAACATGCCTTTTTCCCCCTCAATTTATTTGTAAATCAATTTTCCTCTTCATAATCTTGCTATATATTATATAATACTCCCGTTCCCAGCTGAGAAGATGGGTTGGTGACCTACTTTTAGGTCTCTGCCTAGGAGAATTTCTCTCCCCATTACTGTCTGCCTAATCCGTCAATTTTCCATTCTTTACTCCTTCCACGTGACGACATCATCTGCCCCTCACCAGCACTTCCCCTCCAATTGCATAATTGAGATGAGAACTCACCATGTGTAGAATAGTCTCCCATCACTAACTGGCTCAGCACATTGGAGCTTCAGTGCCCTGAATCAATGGCGCGTTTCAATTTTCTGTTCAGATCTCCATTTTTGCCAACCTGACTTTTTAAAAAAAAAATTAGAAACTGAGGTGGAAAACCAAGGCCAATAGCCCAGGCACCATCAAGATCGAATAGAACAAAAGAGAAGAGAAAGTAAATCAGGAACAATGATTAGTTAATGCCAAGCTTTAAGAACCTGAAGATAGTAGGTGGTTGGAAAGATGAAGAGAGTTGAAGCTAGATTTTTGAACCTTTTGAAATTGCCTATAAACCATGCCCACTACATTCTCTTTATTTATCCTCTGTTAAAGGAATTTGATAAGGTTGGTCAAGCATAACCTACCTTTAAGAAAGCCATGCTGATGAACCAGACAAACTCATATTTTTCCAAGTGTCTATTAATTTCATGCAGTATGTTGAGTAGAATTGCCCTATACTCACTGGAGTTTAAAAGAATGAGAGGTGATCTCATTGAAACTTATAAGATTCTGAGGGGACTTGCCAGGGTAGAGGCTGAGAGGTTGTTTCCCTTGGCTGGAGAGTCTAGAACTAGGGGGCATAGTCGCAGGATAAGGGGTCAGCCATTTAAGACTGAGATGAGGAGGAATTTCTTCACTCAGAGGGTTGTGAATCTTTGGAATTCTCTACCCCAGAGGGCTGTGGATGCTCAGTCGTTGAATATATTCAAGGCTGAGATAGATAGATTTTTAGACTCTAGGGAATCAAAGGATATGGGGATCAGGCAAGAAAGTGGAGTTGAGGTTGAAGATCAGCCATGGTCTTATTGAATGGCGGAGCAGGCTCGAGGGGCCGTATGGCCTACTCCTGCTCCTATTTCTTATGGAAATGGAAGGTGGATTTTCCTGCTCTCCGCCACCCTAGTGCTAGACAGGAGCAGTGTACCCGAAGTGCATGGCTCCTGTCCGGCCTCAAGTACACCAGGATTTCTTGCTCCAGGCCGTGTCATTGGCCGGGGGCATTTTTGGCACATGCCACCCCCTGGCAGGACCTTGTACTGGAGCAAGAGACAGAAAAGACAGGTGCAGCTGCAGGCCACTTGGGCCTGGGATTTCAGGACCATCTAGCTGCCAATGGAAATCGACAGGCAAAAGATCTCAATTCCATTGGAAGATCCTGGGGGTGTTCACTGTCAGGCTTAAATTCAGCTCTACCTAAAAGTCCTCAGCCTGCACCGGGAGCAGGACACAGTGCAATGTTCTTCATGATGTGGAGATGCCGGTGATGGACTGGGGTGGACAAATGTAAGGAGTCTTACAACACCAGGGTATAGTCCAACAGCTTTATTTGAAATCACAAGCTTTCGGAGCTTTCCTCCTTCGTCACGTGAGTGCAGGTTTCCATAAAGGCATCGCATATATAGTCACAGATCAATGCCTGGTGATTACAGATAATCTTTCCAACCGCCCGTTATCACATCTCGGCAGAGAGGTAATCACAGCAATCAAAGGAGTGGATGGTGTTCAGACAGGGGAACATTACACCCAAGACTACTGAATACACAAGCGGTCAGATTACAAAGAGAGAGAGAGAGACACCCGAAAGGTAGAGAGAGAGAGAGAATGACCAGTTGTATTAAAAACAGATAACTTTTTTTCCCCCTGGTGGGGTAACGTGTAGCGTGACATGAACCCAAGATCCCGGTTGAGGCCGCCCTCATGGGTGCGGAACTTGGCTATCAATTTCTGCTTGACGATTTTGCGTTGTCGTGTGTCTCGAAGGCCGCCTTGGAGAACGCTTACCCGAAGATCGGAGGCTGAATGTCCTTGACTGCTGAAGTGTTCCCCGACTGGGAGGGAACCCTCCTGTTTGGCGATTGTTGTGCGGTGTCCGTTCATCCGTTGTCGCAGCGTCTGCATGGTCTCGCCAACGTACCATGCTCCGGGGCATCCTTTACTGCAATGTATGAGGTAGTGATACATGGAGGGAGTGCGACAAAGGTTTACCAGAGTGATTCCTGGGATGGCAGGACTGACGTATGAGGAGAGATTAGGTCGACTAGGCCTATATTTACTGGAGTTTAGAAGAATGAGAGGTGATCTCATCGAAAAATATAAAATTCTAACAGAACTAGACAGACTAGATGCAGGGAGGATGTTCCCGATGGCTGGGGAGTCCAGAACCAGGGGTCACAGTCTCAGGATACGGGGTATGCCATTTAGAACCGAGATGAGGAGAAATTTCTTCACTCAGAGGGTGGTGAACCTGTGGAATTCTCTACCACAGAAGGCAGTGGAGGCCAAGTCATTAGATGTATTCAAGAAGGAGATAGATATATTTCTTAATGCTAAAGGGATCAAGGGATATGGGAAAAAGCGGGAAGAGGGTACTGAGTTAGACGATCAACCATGATCATTTTGAATGGCTGGGCAGGCCCGAAGGGCCGAATGGCCTACTCTTGCTCCTATTTTCTATGTTTCTATGTTTATTACGTGGATAGACTGGAGGAGCTGGGGTTGGTTCTCCTTGGAATAGAGAAGGTTGAGAGGAGATTTTATAGAGGTATTCAAAATCATGAAGGGTCACGACAGAATAGATAGAGAGAGACTGTTCTCGTTGGTGAAAGGGTCAAGAACCAGAAGACATAGATTTAAGGTAATTGGCAAAAGAACCAAAGTTGACATGAGGAAAAACTTTTTTACACAGCGAGTGGTTAGGATCTGGAATGCATTGCCTGACGAGGTGGTGGAGGCAGATTCAATCATAGCCTTCAAAAGGGAACTGGATAAGTACTTGAAAGGAAATAATTTGCAGGGCTACGGGCATAGGGCGGGGGAATGGGATTAGCTGGATTGCTCTTGCATAGAGCTGGCACAGACTCGATGTGCCGTCTGGCCTCCTTCAGTGCTGTAACCTTTCTATGATTCTAAGCTAATCTCTCGTATTGTCAGTGGATGTTGGACTTGTGGAAATATGGTGCGACTCCCTCTCATTGCGCTTAGGCTTAAAGGATTGCCTGGGCACGGTGCTTAGAGGAAAATCAGGCAGGGAGGATTGCACACGCATACTGGGATTGCCCAATTTTCTCTCTAGTTAGACAGAAAATTGGGCTGTCTTCGTTACAGAAAGACTTTTGACCATGAGCTGTGCCCATGAGCAGAAACATGATAATTTGGCCTAGATTTAAAAAAAGGATCTAATTACATCACATCTCAGTACCGAACTTAACATATCCTCTCTGTATCAACAGTCTCTGAATGAACTTACATAAACTTAACAATTATAGTTTTCACCAATTTCCTTCCACCCGCAAAGGCAATATTATATAACTATGTTTGAAAATAGTCTTCAGTATTTGTAAAAATACAATTTCAAAGGGGCACCTAATATAATTATCTGATGGTTGAAGGATGACTATTGTATTTCTGTGACGCACTTGGTCGCAGCAGTTCCTTCTAACCTTTCACTAATTACATAGAATGTCCTGGAATCGGTTATTGATTAGCTCGTTTGAAGCAGCACAGTCAAGCTCTTTCCGATCTTTTAGGCAGAAACGGGTTTGTACGTTTTACAGAGGAGGAAAAAGGAAAAAAGACACTAACATCAGAATTCAGCAGTTACTATGGAAATTATCGAAATGAGCACAATTTGAAATGTCAGGACAACGTGTTTTGGGTTTATTTTGGGATAGTAAAGTTTAGTGCTCATCAAGGTGGACTTGAATAAAGGAAACACAATATCTAAATTTATTGATGACTACATGAAAAAAAGAATGGTAGTAGTGGGGGATTCTGTAGTCTGGGTTACAGATAGCATTTTTTCACAGGAGTGTTGCTGCCCTGGGGCCAGGGTGAAGGACATCACCGTGCAGATGGAAAAACTTCAGGAAAGGAAGGGAGAGCAGCCAAAAGTCATGGTCCACGTTGGAACCAACGATATAGATGGAACTACGTTTGAGGTATTGCAGAGAGAGTTTAAGGAGTTAGGGACTAGACTGAACAAGAGGGATACTCTCTGGATTGCTTCCTGCTCCACATGCTGTATAGGTTAATTATAGAATCGTAGAATGGTTACAGCACAGAAGGAGACCATTCGGCCCATGGAACCCGTGCCGGCTCTTTGTAAGAGCAATCCAGTTGGTCCCATTCACCCGCTCTTTTCCTGTATCTCTGCAAATTTTTTCCCTTCAAGTATTTATCCAATTCTTTTTTGAAAGCCGCGATTGAATCTGCTTCCACCACCCTTTCAGGCAGCGCATTCCAGATCATAACTACTCGCTGCGTTAAGAAAGCTTTTTCTCACCTCACCTTTGGTGCTTTTGCCAATCACCTTAAATCTGTGTCCTCTGCGTCTCAACCCTTCCGCCAATGGGAACCATTTCTCTTTATTTACTTTATCTAAACCCTTCATGATTTTGAACACTTCTATCAAATCTCCTTTTAACCTTCTCTGCTCTAAGGAGAACAACCCCAGCTTCTCCAGTCTATCCACATAACTGAAGTCCCTCATCTCTGGAACTATTCTAGTAAATCTAGTTAAGGAGCAGAAGGTTAGAACGGTCAATGTGTGGCTATAGGGCTGGTGCAGGAGGGAAGGGTTCAAAATCTTGGGGCCTCGAAATGTTTTCTGAATCACGGGCTCCATTTCCCTGCCAACTGAGGACCACCAGGAGAACAGTGGCAGTAGGCTGTTGGGCAGCAGTGGTAAACTTTGGATTTAGGTTTAAAGAAAATGATCTGGGCTCTCTTTCTTCCTGGAGATGTAGCAGCGAGGCAAGACTGAACCCACTGCATGGAGAAAAGGGCTTAGTACTGGCTTCCTCTCCCTCCATATGGGACAATAACCATAACTTTTCAGGTGTCAGCCTCGAAAAAATTGCTCCTTTCCTCTTCATGGCATCATAGAACGATACAGCACAGAAGGAGGCCATTCGGCCCATCGTGCCCGTGCCGGCTCTTTGAAAGAGCTATCCAATTAGTCTCACTCCCCTGCCCTTTTACCATAGCTCCACAAATTTTTCCCCTTCATGTATTTATCCAATTCCCTTTTGAAAGTTACTATTGAATCTGGTTCCACCACCCTTTCAAGCAGTGCATTTCAGATCATAACAACTCTCTGCATAAAAAAAATTCTCCTCATTTCGCCTCTGATTCTTTTGCCAATTACCTTAAATCTGTGTCCCCTGGTTAATGACCCTTCTACCACTGGAAACAGTTTCTCCTTATTTACTCTATCAAAACCCTTCATTATTTTGAACACCTCTATTAAATCTCCCCTTAACCTTCTCTGCTCTAAGGAGAACAACCTCAGCTTCTTCAGTCTCTCCATATAACTTTGTGGCTCTTCAACTCCCTTGAAAAGGTTCCACATCTTCGAGTGCTGCAACAGCTGTCCCACCGCAGCACCACAAGAGTTTTAAGGCCTTGCAGACATAGGCCCCAACTTGGTGCCTAACAAATAAACCCTAACCATTGAAGGTACATTCGCGCCAGACAAGTGCCAGGCAATGACTATCTCCAACAAGAGAGAGTCGAACCACCGCCCCTTGACATTCAATGGCATTACCATCGCCGAATCCCCCACCATCAACATCCTGGGGGTCAACATTGACCAGAAACTTAACTGGACCAGCCACATAAATAATGTGGCGATAAGAGCAGGTCAGAGGCTGGGTATTCTGTGGTGACCGACTCACCTCGTTACTCCCCAAAGCCTTTCCACTATCTACAAGGCACAAGTCAGGAGTGTGATGGAATACTCTCCACTTGCCTGGATGAGTGCAGCTCCAACAACACTCAAGAAGCTCGACAGCATCCAGGACAAAACAGCCCGCTTGATTGGCACCTCATCCACCATCTTAAACATGCACTCCCTCCATCACCAGCGCACCGTTGCTGCAGTGTGTACCATCTACAAGATGCACTGGGTCAAAATCCTGGAACTCCCTACCTTACAGCACTGTGGGAGAACCTTCACTACACGGACTGCAGCGGTTCAAGAAAGTGGCTCACCACCACCTTCTCAAGGGCAATTAGGGATGAGCAATAAATGTTGGCCTTGCCAGCAACGCCCACATCCCGTGAATGAATAAAAAAAATCATTGAACTTTATTCGGCATTGCAGCCACATCCTGGGAACTAAGTTCCTTGCATTCACCACTTCAGACTCCTCTTCCCACTGTCTTCTGAGGTATTGCCTGGAGGGCTTTCTGCCTCCTCCTGCCGACTGCTTGTAATAGCTATTTTGGAGAACTTTGGTGCTCTATTTGGAGGTCTTTCAGCCATTTTGGCCCTTTAACAATGTTTCCTGCTGTCTGCAGCCACAGTGCACCTCCCCTTTAAGAGGTAGTGGCTGCTTTTAAGTGGTGTCAGAGATCCTAATTTCCCACCTCCCCAAAACAGGCACACAGCCAATAAGCAGCATGGGTAGTACTGGCTGCATGCCTGTCTCAGTGTAATGAGATGCTAGCACCAATGTCACGTGGTCCATGCAACTATATGAACAGTCAGGTGCAGCACGCACCCTACCCCCTGCGCTTCCGTTTTCCGGCACGATCAAATTTCTAGGCCATGATATCCAATTCAGATCACAAGAGAGACCTATTGTTACAACCCTAGGTTTTGCTATTGTATAATTAGATATTGGGAAGTAGTGGCACGGTCCTGAACATGAGATACTTGGACCACTGACAGGAATGACTAGCACTGAGAATATCTAAAGCAGGCCCACAACTTGTAAGACTGGGAAACACAGCACCGTTACTTCATACGTGGCTATCCGCTACCACAGAGTCTGCTAACTGACCTTATACCCTTTACGACTTCAGACTAACTGTGGGTCTTTGTGCAATGTCACTCAAGATATAGCTCCAAATTCCTTTGAATATATCTTAGAACAACAAACAATTAAACTGTGTTTCTCATAACTACATTTGGTTGTCAGACATTCACAGGATTCAAAATGGTGTTTGCCCACACAAATACAGCTCTCTATCAAGCGTGTAGTGTAGACAGTCCCACAGGATGCTTGTAATTAAATGGAATGACTTGAACCATTGATCCGTTCCAAACATGTTAAATGATCTTTGAGATCGTTCCCGATCCAAGGAAAATGACAACAATCGATCCATGCATTTCAAGGCCTTTGGTACACTAGACAGTAAGGTATATTTTCTGTGGAAACAGCTAGTAGTAACCAATGTTAACTCTTAATATGCTGTAACCAGCAAGAAAGGATGCAATAAATAATGTTACAGATAAAAATGTTTTAATACTCTGTAGCTGGGACAGGCTCCACCTGAACTAGAATGGGACCCATGTCCTAGCGGAAAGGATAAATAGGGCTGTCGATAGGACTTTAAACTAAATAAGACAGGGGGAGGGATCTGGGGAAGAGAACATATGTCTGAAGATAAAAGAAATAGGAGATGAGACTAAAGGTCAGACCAAAGTAAGGAATAAGGGTAACATAAATGGTCAGGGAACAAATACAGTTATAGAACAAGAGTACAAAATGACTGTTAAAAATAAAGTGAAGGAAACAATTATTAAAAACAAATTAAATTGCCTGCACAGCAATGTTCACAGCATCCGAAACGAAGCAGGGGAACTGGAGGCAATAATTCGTAGTGAGGACTCAGATGTAGTAGGGATAACTGAAACATGGCTACACTTCACAAAAGAGGGGGACGATGCAGACATTGTAGTTAAGGAGGAGTGTGAAATATTGGATGGGACAAACATAGTGAGAGAGGAAAGATTAAGGGGTTTAGCATCTTTGAAAGTAGATAAATCGCCAGGCCAGGATCAAATGTATCCCAGGCTGTTAAGAGAAGCAAGGGAGGAAATAACGGAGGCTCTGACCATCATTTTCCAATCCTCTCTGGCTACAGGTGTGGTGCCGGAGGATTGGAGGACTGCTAACGTTGTACCGTTGTTTACAAGGGAGCAAGGGATAGACTGAGTAAGCCTAACTCTTCGGTGGTGTGCAAATAATTGGAAAAAATTCTGAGGGAGAGAATTAATCGTCATTTAGAAAGGCTTGGATTAATCAAGGACAGTCAGCATGGATTTGTTAAGGGAAGGTCATGTCTGACTAACTCGATTGAATTTTTTGAGGAGGTAACAAGGAGGGTTGATGAGGGTAGCGCGTTTGATGTAATCTACATGGATTTTAGCAAGGCTTTTGACAAGGTCCCACATGGCAGACTGGTCAGAAAAGTAAAAGCCCATGGGATCCAAGGGAAAATGGCAAGTTGGATCCAAAATTGGCTCAGTGGCAGGATACAAAGGGCAATGGTCACGGGTGTTTTTGTGACTAAAAGGCTGGTTCCATTAAGGTTCTGCAGGGCACAGTACTAGATCCCTTGCTTTTTGTGGTATATATCAATGATTTAGACTTAAATGTAGGGGGCATGATTAAGAAATTTGCAGATGATACAAAAATGGCCGTGTGGTTGATAGTGAGGAGGAAAGCTGTAGACTGCAGAAAGATATCAATGGACTGGTCAGGTGGGCAGAAAAGTGGCAAATAGAATTCAATCTGGAGAAGTGTGAGGTAATGCATTTGGGGAGGGCAAACAAGGCAAGGGAATACACAATAAATGGGAGGATACTGAGAACTGTAGAGGCACAGAAGGACCTTGGAGTGCATGTCCACAGATCCCTGAAGGTAGCAGGACAGGTAGATAAGGTGGTTAAAAAGGCATACAGGATACTTTCCTTTATTAGCCGAGGCACAGAATATAAGAGCAGGGAGGTTATGCCAGAACTGTATAAAACACCAGTTAGGCCACAGCTAGAGTACTGCGTACAGTTCTGGTCACCACATTACAGGAAATATGTGATTGCATTAGACAGGGTACAGAGGAGATTTACAAGGATGTTGCCAGGTCTGGAGAATTTTAGCTATGAGGAAAGATTGGATAGGCTGGGGTTATTTTCTTTGGAACAGAGGAGACTGAGGGGAGATTTAATTGAGGTGTATAAAATTATGAGGGGCCTAGATAGAATGGATAGGGAGGAACTATTTCTTAGCAGAAAGGTCAATAACCAGGGGGCATAGATTTAAAGTAATTGGTACAAGGATTAGAGGAGAGTTGGGGAGAATTTTTTTCACCCAGAGGGTAGCGGGGGTCTGGAACTCACTGCCTGAATGGGTGGTAGAAACAGAAACCCTCAACATATTTAAATGTACTTGGATATGAACTGCCATAACCTACAAGGATACGGATCTGGAAGAGCTGGAAATTAAGCTGGATAGCTCTTTGTCGGCCGGCACAGACACGATGGGCTGAATGGCCTCCTTCTGTACCGTAAATTTCTATGATTCTATGATAAAGAATAGGACTGTCAGTTAAATATTGCAGGATATAACGTATTTAGAAAGGATAGGGAAGGAAGAAGGCGATGGAGTAGTTGTACTAATTAGAGACACCAAAATGGCAATAGCAAAAAGGGACATAAGTAATATTAAGATAGAAACAAAATCCATATGGACTGAGGCAAAGTGTAAGAAGGGATCGATCACTTTAATAGGTATATTGTACAAATCACCTAATAGTGGAAGGGAAGTGGAGGAAGAAATATGTGAACAAATCTATGAAATGAGTAAAAAAAAATCAAATTATAATCATGGAGATTTCAACTACCCCCAAATGAACTAGCAAGAAGAGGCGGGGAAAGGGGAAAAGGGGAATGGTGTTTTACAGCGTATACAGGACTCCTTTCTTACCCAGTATGTGAGAAGCCCAACAGGGAGGAATCACTGCTGGATCTAGTAATGGGAAATGAACCAGAGCAGATAAGAGAAATAAGTGCAGGGGATCATCTAGGCAATAGTGATCATAACATAAGGTTTAAAATAATGATTGAGAAAACATAAGTAAGACAAAGACCAAAGTAATAGATTGGAAAAAAACTAATTTTGAGGGGAAGAGAATGGAATGAGAGATGGTAAACTAGAAAAAATTTTTGACAGACAGCAGTGGGAAATATTTAAAATGATGATCAATAGAGTTCAGGAGAAATATATTCCCCTAAAAAACAAGGACAAACAAGCCAATAATGAAACACCATGGATGAATAAAAAGATAAAAGTAAAACTGAAACGAAAATAAAGGCATACACTAAGTATATAAACAATAAAGGAAAGGATGACAAAAGGGAATACGAAGAGGTTAGGAAGGATGTGTAAAAAAAAACAATTAGGAAAGCAAAGAGGAACAATGAAATTAAATTATCAAGGAATATAAAAAAAAATAGTAAAGTATTCTACAAACGCATAAATAACAAAAGAAAAATCAGGATAGGGATAGGGCCACTATAGGATGCACAAGATAAACTCACAGATAATGACAGCAAAATGGCAGAAATATTGAACAGTCACTTTGCCTCAGTATTTACCAAGGAGATTAATAAGGTGGGCATGACATTAGAACAGGAGATCAAAAAAAGGTATTAAGACATTTAAGATAGAAAAGGGGGGGATAATTGATAAACTAATCAAACTTAGAGAGGCTAAAACCCCTGGTCCGGATGGATTGCATCCGCACATATTAAAAGAAGTTAGGGAAGAGATAGCAGAGGCACTATTACATATATATAAAATTCATTAGAAAAGGGAATAGTGCCAGAGGACTGGCGGACAGCTAATATTATTCCTATCTTTAAAAAGGGAGATAGAACAAGTCCAGGGAACTATAGACCAGTTAGCTTAACGTCGGTGGTAGGAAAGATAATGGAAACTTGACTCAAAAATGTCATAGAAAAACATCTAGAAAACAAAAATATAATAAAGAATAGTCAGCACGGATTTCAGAAGGGAAAGTCATGCTTGATCAACCTTATTGAATTCTTTGAAGAAGTAACAGAAAGAGTAGACAAGGATAATGCAGTAGATGTAATATATTTGGATTTTCAAAGGCCTTTGATAAGGTACCACATTGTAGACTCATGACTAAGGTCAGAGCATGTGGGGTCAGGAGACAGGTAGCAGAGTGACTGTGTACAGTTCTGGTCTCCTTACCTAAGGAAGAATATACTTGCCTAAGAAGTGGTGCAATGTATGTTAATTAGATTAATTCCTGGGATGAGAGGGTTGCCCAATGTGGGGAGATTGAGTAGAATGGGCCTATACTCTCTGGAGTTCAGAAGAATGAGTGGTGATCTCATTGAAACATATAAAATTCTTAGAGGGCTTGAAGGGGTAGATGCTGAGAGGCTGTTTCTCTGGCTGGAGAGTCTAGAACTAGGGGTCATAATCTCAAGATAAGGGGTTGGCCATTTAGGACCGAGATGAGGAAAAATTTCTTCACTCAGAGGGTTGTGAATCTTTGGAATTCTCTCCCCCAGAGGGCTGTGGGTACTCAATTGTTGAGCATATTCAAGACTGAGATCGATAGATTTTTGGACACTAAGGGAATCAAGGGATATGGGGATAGTGTGGGAAAGTGGAGTTGAGGCAGAAGATCAGCCATGATCTTAATGAATGGCGAAAAAGGCTGGAGGGGCAGTGTGGCCTACTTCTGTTCCATTTCTTATGTTCTTATGTAATTGGCAAATGAATTTCAATATTGATAAGTGTGAGGTAGTGTATTTTGGTAGGAAGAGTAAGGGGGCCACATATTGCTTGGATAATAAGAGTCTAAATGGGGTAGAGGAACAAAGGAATCTGGGGGTACAGATACACAAATCGCTAAAAGTAGCGAAGCAGGTTAATAAGGCCATAAAAAAAGCAAATCACGCATTGGAGTTCATTTTTAGAGGGATAGAATTGAAAAGCAGAGAAGTTATGTTAAACTTGTATAGAACCTTGGTTAGACCACACTTGGAGTACTGTGAACAGTTCTCGTCTCCATATTATAAAATGGATATAGAGGCACCGGAGAAGGTACAAAAAGGATTCACAAGGATGATACCAGAACTGAGAGGATATACTTATCAGGAAAGACTAAACATGCTCTTTTCTCTGGAAAGTAAAATCGGGAGCGGTGTAAAATGAATGTCCGATCCAATCTTGTCAGTTAGGTTAAAATTACCTCCTTTTAAAAGTGCGTAAAATGCCAAGGTGCAGTGCTTTAAATATGAAAAAGTTACATAGAATTATGATTTTTTTCTATTGTTTATTTCTGTTAATTTTTTCAAATATATTTTTGTTGCAATTTGTGAAATGATGACATCTTGGGGCAGTGGACTTGAGGGAGTTACAGATCCTGATTATGACAGAGAGATGAGTTAACAAACATGGTTAAAACGATATGACTGTTGCATTATCCCTGCCTATCTCACACCCAATAATTCCTCCAAGCCAATTCCTCTGATACATTAGTGCTTGCTATTTAAACTAAAGTGTGTTGCAATACAAAAAGCAGAAATAGACAGCAAAAAAACCAAAAGGAGTTAAAGGCTATTGTAATTATTGTAATGGCTTGATTTTAAAAAAGGATTTCTGCTTGAGGATAGCAGATATTGTACAAAAGTTTGAGTGCACATTGCTACATTAGTTTCTCAAACATGTTAATAAATGTTCTGCAGGAGATAACAATCGCATTTCCAATTTCTCTGTTTTGTTAAGAATAAAATTAGTAATTTTACTTCAACTAAAATAAAAGGTGAAATTGGAAAGGCTTTGATTTCCAGTCACTTTTATGTTTTTGGATTGTACAGCAATATAAAGGATGTAATTTATTTAAGTGCACTTAGGGGTATACTTTCGGGGCTGAAAAGAAAATTGCAGTTTTGTCTTCAGAAGAATAAGCCTATGAGAGCTCTTGCTGCTTCTGCAAAGTTCTCTTGATGCAAAAAAAAGCAAATTCATTTAAAAATAAAGTAAAAAAATATTCACCTTCAGTCAAGGTTTGATATATCAGTCCTGAGTGAAGCTTTTGGGTGTCCATTAAAAAAATTCCTTGAGATCCAGGTGTGTATACTTTGGATAATATCAATATAAGTAAAAAATAAAGATGGGGGAAGGGGGCAGGATTTATGGATGAGCTTGTAGATAAATTCAGAACAGATTCTTATTTGCCATGATATGGTATGTAGTGGATAAGATAGTGTAGTGATTATGTTACTGGTGTAGTAGTCCAGTAGCCTGAATTTAATAATCCAGAGAAAGTGAGTTCAAATCCCACCATGTCAGTTTGAGAATTTGAATTCAATTTAATTGGAAATAAAAAGCTAGTATCAGTAAAAAATGACTATGAATCTGTCAGATTTTCATATCAACCCAATTGGTTCACTAATGTAATTTAGGGAAGAAAATCTGTGGTCCTTACCCAGTCTGGCCTATTTGTGATCCAGTCCCACACCAACATGGTTGACTCCTAACTACCCTCCAAAGTGGCCTAGCAAGCCACTCAGTTCTATCACCACCTTCTCAAGGGCAACTGGGGATTGGCAATAAATACCGACCTTGGCAGTGATGCCCACATTCCAAGAATTAATGAGAAAAAGAATACAGATTGGTCAAAATTTGGAAACTACAACTCCAAATTCACCTGAGAAGAATGGAAAGAAACCTATCTATCTTTGCAAGAAACAATTTTTGATGAAGGGGCTTCAGGAGTCACCATCAGTGAAAAAAGTGTCAACAGCGAAAGTTTATGGGGTAATTTTCACCCTCACTGCCTGGGTGGTAAGCTAGTCTAGCAGGTCGCCCGCCTATTGTAGAACTTGCCCGATTTTAATTCAATTGATTTAAACAGATTGATCTGCCAGATTACCAGCCAGGCAGTGAAGGTGAAAATTTACCCCTTTCGATGCACCCACTCTTTCGCTGTAAAGTAACAGTTATGAAAAAAAAGCTGAGTTCAGATTGAAATAAAAGATAAGGGGTTCAGTTTGAATGAGGTCGGCTTTCTGGCTGCCGGCCAGTGGAGTGCGCTTGAAAGTCCCGACGGGAGGCCGTTTTGAGGGCTGGGTTTTGTTGGCCCACGGACAATAATTGAGTGCCCCAGGGTCTGCTGGCTCCGGACTGTCGCAACATCAGGCAGTCCAGCTAGCCTGCGGGCCGGTAAGGTAGGTCGGGGTGGGGATGGGGGTGGGGGTCCGTTCATACTTGCTCCTCCCAGTCCAAATTAATTAAAGCATATCTGCTGAGCAACTCTTTGGCTGCACTGCCAGCTGATACTGTGTGGAGCGTCATAGGATCTCGATTTGCATATTAAAAATGTCTATTGCCTGATTCAGGTGGGGATTTTTTTTATTCGTTCAGGGGATGTGGGTGTCATTGGCGAGGCCAGCATTTATTGCCCATCCCTAATTGCCCTTGAGAGGGTGGTGGTGAGCCGCCTTCTTGAACCGCTGCAGTCCGTATGGTGAAGGTTCTCGCACAGTGCTGTTAGGAAGGGAGTTCCAGGATTTTGACCCAGCGACGATGAAGGAATGGCGATATATTTCCAAGTTGGGATGGTGTGTGACTTGGAGGGGAACGTGCAGGTGGTGTTGTTCCCATGTGCCTGCTGCTCTTGTCCTTCTAGGTGGTAGAGGTCGCGGGTTTGGCAGGTGCTGTCGAAGAAGCCTTGGCAAGTTGCTGCAGTGCATCCTGTGGATGGTATACACTGCAGCCACTGTGCGCCGGTGGTGAAGGGAGTGAATGTTTAGGGTGGTGGATGGGGTGCAAATCAAGCGGGCTGCTTTGTCCTGGATGGTGTCGAGCTTCTTGAGAGTTGTTGGAGCTGCACTCATCCAGGCAAGTGGAGAGTATTCCATCACACTCCTGACTTGTGCCTTGTAGATGGTGGAAAGTCTTTGGGGAGTCAGGAGGTGAGTCACTCGCTGCAGAATACCCAGCCTCTGACCTGCTCTTGTAGCCACAGTATTTATATGGCTGGTCCAGTTAAGTTTCTGGACAATGGCGACCCCCAGGATGTTGATTCGGCGGTGGTAATGCTGTTGAATGTCAAGGGGAGGTGGTTAGACTCTCTCTTGTTGGAGATAGTCATTGCCTAGCACTTGTCTGGCGCGAATGTTACTTGCCACTTATCAGCCCAAGCGTGGATGTTGTCCAGGTCTTGCTGCATGCGGGCACGGACTGCTTCATTATCTAAGGTGTTGCAAATGGAACTGAACACTGTGCAACCATCAGCGAACATCCCCATTTCTGACCTTATGATGGAGGGAAGGTCATTGATGAAGCAGCTGAAGATGGTTGGGCCTAGGACACTGCCCTGAGGAACTCCTGCAGCAATGTCCTGGGGCTGAGATGTCTTCCGGCCACCTAGCAGAAGGCTCTAGGTTTGATAGCGATGACCACACCAGCGAGAATGAGATGCAAGACTCTGGTGAGACCACACCTGTATGGAGTACAGTTTTGGTCTCCTTACCTAGGGAAGGATATACTTGCCTTAGAGGGGATGCAACAAAGGTTCACTAGATTGATTCCTGGGATGAGAGGGTTGTCCTATGAGGAGAGATTGAGAAGAATGGGCCTATACATTTTGATGTTTAGAAGAACGAGAGGTGATCTCATTGAAACATATAATATTCTTAGCAGGCATGACAGGGTAGATGCTGAGAGGCTGTTTCTCCTGGCTAGAGAGTCTAGAACTAGGGGTCATAGTCTCAAGATAAGGGGTCAGCCATTTAGGACTGAGATGAGGAAAAATTTCTTCACGCTGAGGGTTGTGAATCTTTGGAAGTCTCTACCCCAGAGGGCTGTGGATGTTCAGTCGTTGAATATATTCAAGACTGAGATCGATAGATTTTTGGACACTAAGGGAATCAAGGGATATGGGGATAGGATGGGAAAGTGGAAAAAGATCACCCATGATCTGATTGAATGGCGGAGCAGACTGGAGGGGCAGTATGGCCTACTCATGTTCCTATTTTATATGTTCTTATGTTCTTATTACCCACCATTTTCGGGGCTCTTTCACCCCCTTTCCATTGGCCTCAAAATCTCCCTCAAACTAACTATACAGGTCAGTACTATGATGGAACTATTGATCATACTGGGAGGCTCAAAATAAAACTAAACACGGCTTGTCCACAATCCTTCTCTAAAAAGACTGAAGATATTAAACCTCTGATTCTGACAGTTCCGATTGCAAGGAATCCCCGTGTCCATCAATATTTACACAGTTCCATGACAGAGATAGTTTTCATACTCACAACATTATTAAATCAGTGGGGAAAGTGATTCCACTCATTATTAGTACCTACGCAGAGCTATCTTTCTTTTTAACTCTGGAGTTCTTTTGTGCAGATGGTCTCCATTCATTGCACTATATCTGTACAGCCAGTTCCTATTTAGTGAATAACCTGTTTCTCCCATCCTTTTATTCACTTATCAGGAGTTTAGAGCAAATTAATTGCTAGCAGCTACTCCAAATTGCTTCAGTACAATAACATAATTACATAGAATGTACAGCACAGAAACAGGGCATTCGGCCATTTATGCTCCACATGAGACTTGTCCCACCCTTCTTCATCTAACCCCATCAGCATATCCTTCCATTCCTTTCTCCCTCATGTGTTTATGTAGTTTCCCCTTAAATACATCCACGCTAGATGCCTCAACTACTCCTTGTGATGGCAAGTTCTACATTCTAACCACTCTCTGGATAAGGAAGTTTCTTCTGAATTCTCTTGGATTTATTAGTGACTTATATTTATGGCCCCTAGTTCTGGTCTCCCCCACAAGTGGAAACATCTTCTCCACGTCTACCCGATCAAACCCTTTCATAATCTTCAAGACCTCTATCAGGTCACCCCTCAGTCTTCTCTTTTCTAGAGAAAAGAGCCCCTGCCTGTTCAATCTTTTCTGATTGGTATAACATCTCAGTCCTGGTATCATCATAGGAAATCTTTTTTGCACCTTCTCCAGTCCCTCTATATCCTTTTTATAATATGGAGACCAGAACTGTTCACAATACTCTGAGTGTGGTTTAACCAAGGTTCTTTACAAGTTTAACATAACTTCCCTGCTTTTCAATTCTATCACTCAGTGCTTTGTTTGCTTTTTTATGGCCTTATTGACCTGTGTCGCTGCTTTTAGTGATTTGTGTATCTGTACCTCCAGCTCCCTCTGCTCCTCTACCCAATTTAGACTCTTATTTTTCAAGGAATATGTGGCCTCCTTATTCTTCCTACCAAAATGTACCACCTCGCAATTATCTACATCAAAATTCATTTGCTAATTACACTCCTATTCTGCAAGTTTATTATTGTCTTCCTGTATTTTGTCACAGTCCTCCTCAGTATTAACTATACCCCCTAATTTGGTGTCGTCCACAATTTTTGAAATTGTACTTCTGATGCCCGAGTCCAAATTGTTCATGTAAATGGTAAATAAAAGTGGTCTCAGCACCAATCCTTGTGGAACACCATAATTATAGTGCTTGATTACTGTCAACAAAACATTTGTTCTTTGCAGTTTGAATGGAATTTGTTCTCTTTACTGTTCTGATCACTGAGTTGGTAATCAGAGGACACAGATTTATGATAATTGGCAAAAGAACCAGAGGGGAGATGAGGAGAATATTTTTTTATGCAGTGAGTTGTTATGATCTGGAATGCACTATCTGAAAGGGTGGTGGAAGCAGATTCATTTGTAACTTTCAGAAGGGAATTGGATATATACTTGTAAAGGGAAAAATTGCAGGGCTAGGAGGAAAGAGTGGGGGAGTGTGACTAAATCGAAAGCTCTTTCAAAGAGTTTATGTGATGCTATTGTTTCAACTGACGCATGAAACTTAGTCTGCTGGAAAACTTCCCAACCTATTTAATTAATGGGTAAAAATGCCTCCTCATTGAGTATCGCAGGTATGTGCATTCCTCAAGTTTTGATGTGTACTAGTCCGTCTGTCAGAGGGAGCACCAAATGCAGGTGAAGCAAGCAATCTGAGCTTTTTCATAATTAAAGGATTTGATAAAGGCAAATCGTGTTGGTTTAACTTGATTGAGTTTTTTGATGAGGTAACAGAGAGGGTTGATGAGGGCATTACGGTTGATGTGGTGTCTATGGACTTACAAAAGGCGTTTGGAAAAAACTGACTGTAAAAGCTTCTATAAATATGTCAAGAGAAAAAGATTAGTGAAGCCAAATGTAGGTCCCTTACAGTCAGAAATGGGGGAAATTATAATGGGGAACAAATAAATGGCAGAACAATTAAACACACACTTTGCTTCTGTCTTCACAAAGGAGGACACAAATAACCTGCCAGAAATGTTAGGGAACCAAGGGTCTTGTGAGAGGGAGGAACTGAAGGAAATCAGTATTAGTAAAAAAAAATGGTGCTAGGGAAATTAATGGGGCTAAAGGCTGATAAATCCCCAGGGCCTGATAATCTACATCCCAGAGTACTAAAGGAAGTGGCCCTGGAAATAGTGGGCGCATTGGTGATCATCATCCAAAATTCTAAAGACTCTAACAGTTCCTACAGATTGGAGGGTGGCAAATATAACCCCACTATTTATAAGAGGAGGGAGAGAAAAAACAGGGAATTACAGACCAGTTAGCCTAACATCAGTTTTTTAAAAATTCGTTCATGGGATGTGGGCGTCGCTGGCGAGGCCGGCATTTATTGCCCATCCCTAATTGCCCTTGAGAAGGTGGTGATGAGCCGCCTTCTTGAACCGCTGCAGTCCGTGTGGTGAAGGTTCTCCCACAGTGCTGTTAGGAAGGGAGTTCCAGGATTTTGACACAGTGACGATGAAGGAACAGCGATATATTTCCAAGTCGGGATGGTGTGTGACTTGGAGGGGAATGTGCAGGTGGTGTTGTTCCCATGCGCCTGCTGCTCTTGTCCTTCTAGGTGGTAGAGGTCGTGGGTTTAGGAGGTGCTGTCGAAGAAGCCTTGGCGAGTTGCTGCAGTGCATCCTGTGGATGATACACTCTGCAGCCACTGTGCGCCGGTGGTGAAGGGAATGAATGTTTAGGGTGGTGGATGGGTTGCCAATCAAGCGGGCTGCTTTGTCCCAGATGGTGTCGAGCTTCTTGAGTGTTGTTGGAGCTGCACTCATCCAGGCAAATGGAGAGTATTCCATCATACACCTGACTTGTGCCTTGTAGATGGTGGAAAGGCTTTGGGGAGTCAGGAGGTGAGTCACTCACTGCAGAATACCCAGCCTCTGACCTGCTCCTGTAGCCACAGTATTTATATGGCTGGTCCAGTTAAGTTTCTGGTCAATGTTGACCCCCAGGATGTTGATGGTGGGGGATTCAGCGATGGTAATGCCGTTGAATGTCAAGGGGAGGGGGGTTAGACCCTCTCTTGTTGGAGATGGTTATTGCCTGGAACTTGTCTGGCATGAATGTTACTTGCCACTTATGAGCCCAAGCCTGGATGTTGTCCAGGTCTTCCTGCATGCGGGCTTGGACTGCTTCATTATTTGAGGGGTTGTGAATGGAACTGAATACTGTGCAATCATCAGCGAACATCCCCATTTCTGACCTTATGATGGAGGGAAGGTCATTGATGAAGCAGCTGAAGATGGTTGGGCCTCGGACACTGCCCTGAGGAACTCCTGCTGCAGTGCCCTGGGGCTGAGATGATTGGCCTCCAACAACCACTACCATCTTCCTTTGTGCTAGGTATGGCTTCAGCCACACTGGAGAGTTTTACCCGTGATTCCCATTGACTTCAATTTTACTAGGGCTCCTTTGTGCCACACTCGGTCAAATGCTGTCTCGATGTCAAGGGCAGTCATTCTCACCTCACTTTTGGAATTCAGCTATTTTGTCCATGTTTGGACCAAGGCTGTAATGAGGTCTGGAGCCGAGTGGTCCTGGCGGAACCCAAACTGAGCATCGGTGAGCAGGTTATTGGTGAGTAATTGCCGCTTGATAGCACTGTTGAAGACACCTTCCATCACTTTGCTGATGATTGAGAGTAGACTGATGGGGCGGTAATTGGCTGGATTGGATTTGTCCTGCTTTTTGTGGACAGGACATACCTGGGCAATTTTCTACATTGTCACGTAGATGCCAGTGTTGTAGCTGTGCTGGAACAGCTTGGCTAGAGGCGCGGCTAGTTCTGGAGCACAAATCTTCAGCACTACAGTCGGGATGTTGTCGGGGCTCATAGCCTTTGCTGTATCCAGTGCACTCAGCCGTTTCTTGATATCGAATTGGCTGAAGACTGGCTTCTGTGATGGTGGGGATATCAAGCTGCTCCCGGCTGGCCCAAGCAAGTTTTTCCCTCGTGTTGGTTCGCTTACCACCTGCCCAGTCTGGCAGCTATGTCCTTCAGGACTCGGCCAGCTTGGTCAGTAGTGTTGCTACCGAGCCACTCTTGGTGATGGACATTCTGTGCCCTTGCTACCCTCAGTGCTTCCTCCAAGTGGTGCTCAACATGGAGAAGGACTGATTCATCAGCTGAGAGAGGGTGGTAGGTGGTAATCAGCAGGAGGTTTCCTTGCCCATGTTTGACCTGATGCCATGAGATTTCATGGGGTCCAGAGTCAATGTTGAGGACTCCCAGGGCCACTCCCTCCTGACTGTATGGGCCCGATGTTACCAGGGCTGCGGGCTCTCAGCGGGGGGGATATCGGGCGCGTGGGTAACGCGCCCGGCGAAATCAGTCAGCTCCCCGCGCGATCGTAGCATAATTGGATTCACTTACCTGCTCCTCCGGGTTCCCCACTGCTGATCTGCGCGTCGGGCGGGCTGCGCATGCGCATGCACAGTAAGATCTGTCAGCTGGAGGAGCTCTATTTAAAGGGGCAGTCCTCCACTGACTGATTCTGCAACAAACAGAAAAAATCACAGCATGGAGTAGCCCAGGGGGAAGGCTGCTCCCAGTTTAATGATGCCTCAATCCAGGTATCAATACATGGGGTGAGGAGGAGGGGGAGGACAGAGATCTTCCCCCCGGCGGGCGGGAGGAAGGCCTGGCTCGAGGTGGCAGAGGAGGTTACCACCAACATATCGCCCATCTGCATACAGTCCAGGAGGCACTCCAATGACCTCAGTAGGTCAGCCAAAGTGAGTACACTTACTCTTTCCCCTACACTCCGTCTGCCACATCACCGCCCCCATCCCACATCTCCTTCTGCACTGCCAACACTACTCTGTCACATCACCCATCGTACCCACTCAAACCTCATCCTCATCGTACCTGCACCTACTCACCTCGCCAGTACTCATCCCGCCACTACCACTCAACCCAATCCTCATACAATCTCATGGCTCTATCTCATACTCACCCTCTCGTGCATCTCTTTCTCGGCCAGCCTCACTCAACCTGCCACCACCTGTGCTGCAGCCACAGGGCATGCATCACATATGTGCAGTAGGCAGTGTAAGGCAAACGTGTCGTGAGCATGAAGGGGATGCACATGGGTGTTTGAGGGTTTGTCATGGTTGTTACTTATATTGAATTTCTGACCAACTCACATTACATATTATATTGGCACCACTACTGCCACGTCTTCGCGAATCTTGTCTGGTCTGTGCAATAATGCCCTTTCCTGAGGATCACTGTGATGCCCCACAAATGATGCCACCCATTGTGTCACTGCAGAGTGGGTGTAGGTGTATTTGCAGGGCTCTTTTGTGCAGACAGCTGAGAGACGTCGGCGATGTCCCCGGTTGCACCCTGGAAGGATACGGAGGAGAGGTCGTTGAGGGCAGTGGTGACTTTGACAGCGACAGCTAAGAAGGTGGTGCTTGGGCCAGCCGGGAGCAGCTTGGCATGAAGGAGGCTGCAGATGTCCACGACCACATGTCGAGTGACTCTGAGCCTCCGTGTGCACTGCTGCGCAGAGAGGTCCAGGAAGCTGAGCCTCGGTCTGTGGACCCTGTGGCGAGGGTAGTGCCCACTGCGACGCATCTCTCTCTGCGGTAGCCCTTCCTCCTGCTGTACAGGTGGATGTGTCACAGCACTCTGTTGTGGAGCTCCACGTGTCAGAGGTGGACGGCGTGGATGGCGAGGCTGGTGAGGCTGGTGATGCTGTTCGCCCTCCGAGGAGGTCATGACTGCAGCTCCGGCGGCCCCCATCCGGAAGATGTACATCTGAGGGGGTCCGCAAGGTAGGTACATGTCTCTGGGCCCCGGGGCAAGTGTGCAAGTTGGTGACTTTGATTGTCAGGAGGAGGGTGGTGGAGGCCAAACTTTGTCCCAAGTGACAGAGTGGCCTCCTGCAATGAGTGAGGGTCTCCCCCCCCCCTCCACCTGTCAAATGGATATTTGCAGCTGCCACAGGCTGACAGCTGCAACAAATCCATTCGAACTTGGAGTGTTTCCTCCAGTGTGGGAAACAGTCCCAGTTTGCTCTAAAATCCCACCCCTCCTCACATAATCCCTTAATCAGGTCAGTTAATGACCTGAACAAGCCAAATAAATAGGTTCAAGTGGCATCCCGCTGGCTTTAATTGCCTGCGGGATTCCCACCAGCGGGGGCTGCGCGCGCACACCGGCGCATCAGCAGGGAACCCGGAAGTGGGCGGGTTCGAGGCGGGCTCCGGTCCTGCTCCGGGATTTCCCGATTTTCGGGGCCCCCCCCGCCAGGAACGCACCCGATAGCGGGCGCTAAAATGCTGCCCTCTTTCACTGTACCGCTACCTCTGGTCGGTCTGTCCTGCTGCTGGGACAGGACATACCCAGGGATGGCGATGGAAGAGTCTGGGACATTGGTTGAAAGGTGTGATTCTGTGAGTATGGCTATGTCAGGCTGTTGCTTGACTAGCCTGTGGGACAGCTCTCCCAGTTTTGGCACAAGTCCCCAGATGTTAGTGAGGAGGACTTTGCAGTGGTCCGATGCCGGGTGGTCCGTCCGGTTTTATTCTTATTGTGACTTTTTTTAGCGAGATTTTACAACTGAGTGGCAGTTAAGAATCAACCACATTGCTGTGGGTCTGGAGTCACATATAGGCCAGACCGGGTAAGGACGGCAGGTTTCCTTCCCTAAAGGACATTAGTGAACCAGCTGGTTTTTTACAACAATCCGGTAGTTTCATGGCCACCATTACTGATACTACTTTTTTAATTCCAGATTTTATTTACTTATTTGAATTTTAATTAATTGAATTTAAATTTTAATTTTTTAGTGGGGAAAATGCTGGAGTCTATTATAAAAGATGTGATAAGAGAGCACTTGGAAGGCATTAATGGGATTGGACAAGTCAGCATGGGTTTATGAAAGGGAAATCATGCTTAACAAATCCACTGGAGTTTTTTGAGGCTGTAACTAATAGAATAGATAGGTGAGAACAGTGGATATGGTGTATTTGGGTTTTCAGAAGGCTTTTGATAAGGTCCCACACAACAGGTTAGTGTGCAAAATTAAAGCACATGGGATTGGGGGGAATATGCTGGCATGGATTGAGAATTGGTTGACAGACAGGAAACAGAGAGTAGGAATAAATGGTTCTTTTTCCGGGTGGCAGGCAGTGACTAGTGGGGTACCGCAGGGATCAGTGCTTGGGCCCCAGCTATTCACAAAATATATCAATGATTTGGATGAGGGAACTAAATGTAACATTTCCGAGTTTGAAGACGACACAAAGCTGGGGTGGAATGTGAGCTGTGAGGAGGATGCAAAAAGGCTCCAATGTGAGTGGGCAAGAACATGGCAGATGTAGTATGACGTGGATAAATGTGAGATTATCCACTTTGGTTTTAAAAACAGAAAGGCAGATTATTATCTGAATGGTGAAAGATTGGGAAAAGGGGAGGTGCAATGAGACCTGGGTGTCCTTGTACACCAGTTGCTGAAAGCGAGCATTCAGGTGCATCAAGCAGTTAGGAAGGCGAATGGTATGTTGGCCTTCATTGCAAGAGGATTTGAGTACAGGAGCAGGGATGTCTTACTGCAGTTATACAGGGCTTTGGTGAGACCACATCTGGAGTATTGTGTGCAGTTTTGGTCTCCTTATCTGAGGAAGGATGTCCTTGCCATGGAGGAAGTGCAACAAAGGTTTACCAGACTGATTCCTGGGATGGCAGGACTGACGCATGAGGAGAGATTGGATCGACTAGGCCTATATTCACTAGAGTTTAGAAGAATGAGAGGTGATCTCATCGAAACATATAAAATTCTAACAGGACTAGACCGACTAGATGCAGGGAGGATGTTCCTGATGGCTGGGGAGTCCAGAGCCAGGGGTCACAGTCTCAGGATACGGGGTATGCCATTTTGAACCGAGATGAGGAGGAATTTCTTCACTCAGAGGGTGGTGAACCTGTGGAATTCTCGACCACAGAAGGCAGTGGAGGCCAAGTCATTAGATGTATTCAAGAAGGAGATAGATATATTCCTTAATGCTAAAGGGATCAAGGGATATGGGCAAAAAGCGGGAAGGGGGTACTGAGTTAGACGATCAGCCATGATCATTTTGAATGGCGGAGCAGGCCTGAAGGGCCGAATGGCCTACTCTTGTTCCTATTTTCTATGTTTCTATGTTTTTATGTTTGATAAAGTGTCCCATAATAGGCTTGTCATCAAAGTTGAAGCCCATGGAATAAAAGGGGCAGTGGCAGCATGGATACGAAATTGGCTAAGTGACAGGAAACAGAGAGTAGTGGTGGACAGTTGTTTTTCGAACTGGAGGAAGGTATACAGTCGTGTTCTCCAGGGGTCAGTACTAGGACCACTGCTTTTCTTGATATATATTAATGACTTGGACTTGGGTGTACAGGGCACAGTTTCAAAATTTGCAGATGACACAAAACTTGGAAGTGTAGTGAACAGTGAGGAGGATAGTGATAGACTTCAAAAGGACGTAGACAGGCTGGTGGAATGGGCGAACATGTGGCAGGTGAAATTTAATGCAGAAAAGTACAAAGTGATACATTTTGGTAGAAAGAATGAGGAGAGGCAATATAAACTAAAGGGTACAATTCTAAAGGGGGTGCAGGAACAGACAGACCAAGGGGTATATGTGCACAAATCGTTGAACGTGGCAGGGCAGGTTGAGAAAGCAGTTAAAAAAGCATACGGGACCCTGGGCTTTAAAAATAGAGCAATAGAGTACAAAAGCAAGGAAGTTATGATGAACCTTTATAAAACACTGGTTTGGCCACAACTGGAGTATTGTGTCCAATTCTGGGCACCGCACTTTAGGAAGGATGTGAAGGCCTTCGAGAGGGTGCAGAAGAGATTTACTAGAACGGTTTCAGGGATGAGGGACTTCAGATATGCGGATGGACTGGAGAAGCTGGGGTTGTTCTCCTTGGAGCAGAGGTGGTTGAGAGGAGATTTGATAAAGGTGTTCAACATCATGAGGGGTCTAGACAGAGTAGAAAGAGAGAAACTGCTCTGATTGGCGGAAGGGTCAAGAACCAGAGGACACAGATTTAAGGTGATTGGCAAGAGAGCCAAAGGCGACATGAGGAAAAACTTTTTTAAGCAGCGACTGGTTATGATCTGGAATGCATTGCCCGAAGGGGTGGTGGAGGCAGATTCAATGGTGACTTTCAAAAGGAAATTGGATAAGTACTTGAAGGCAAAAAATTTGCAGGGCTACGGGGAAAGGGCAGGGGAGTGGGACTAGCTGGATTGCTCTTGCCTAGAGCCGGCATGATGGGCCATGTGGTCTCCTTCTGTGCTATTCTATGATTCTATGATTAATTGAACTGAACACAGCTTCTGCAGAGTGCATTATCTGTAATTAGATTTCTTCATTTTCCATTTTCGAAGTGCGTCATGTACTGCGAAGAAAAATTAATTCAATACCCATCATTACACCTGTTTTTTGTGAAAAATAGTAAATACATGATTTGCTTGCATTCACTTTGATTTTCATCTCACAACTACTGTTAGTTAGGAAACACTTTATTTTCTGAATAGGTCATGATTTTCAGATCGTCTGTTGCAGGGTCTCTTCTGTTAGCTCTAAGACATAAGCTTCCTTCAGGATAAGGTTTAATAATTACACTACATTTGCCCTTTTGCTGGAAAATATGGATTGGGATATGTACAAACATATGAAAATGATGGACAGGAAAAGAACTACTGGTCCATCCAGCCTGTCCTACACAGTTATGGTGCCTTATGTATCACAATACATACACTTCCTACCCATGCAGAGACAAAAAAGTAGATTAAAAACCCAGACCAATTATGGGGACAAAAACTGGAAAATTGCTCTCCGACCCCCTTAGGTGATCGAAACCAGTCCAGGAGATCACATTGGCCCTGAAGTATGTTACAGGATACCTACCTCTTGTATGAAGTGATCTCCACCCCAGCCAGCAACAGGTCCAGCTTTCAGTTGAAGGAATGTAGCTATTTCACTGTAAGAGCAGGCAACCTGGCTCACCGATCCACTATTCTCTGGGAAAAGAAGAATTACCTAACATCCAGCTTAGTTCTGCCTTTACATAACTTGTAAGCATGACCTCCCTAACCTATTTATCCACATGATCTGGATTATAAATCTCAATCAAATTGCCCCGAAGTCTATGCTTTTCTAAAGTATAGAGACCCAGCTCGTTGAGTCTGTCTGGATAACTAATGTGTTTGAAACTGGGGCTAAGGTGTTTTAAACTGGGTGATGAGTTTCTTATAATCCACAGCACATTTTAGAACAATGTATTTAAAATGTACTGATTGGAACAGATGTTCAGCTGGGATTTAATGTGACTGTGTGGCACTGTGGTAGGGTTGGTACTCTGATGTTGTGCTGTGGAGACTCCTTCAGTACTGCAAGTTGTAAAACTTAGCCATAAGGGAGAATCAGTGAATGGAGGCGATGTGCTTCCCCAGGGAGGAACATTAAATCCTTGTTACGAGCATTGATAGTGCACCTTGGTACTTAGGTTCAGGTGCACCACCCTGCAGATTTTTGGGGGCACAGATTTTCAATGAGAGTACAAATTTTAGCAATATTTTGTGTTATTACTCAAGTTTTGCCTTCTCAGATATGCTGTGGAAAAATTTGAGTAGCACCAGTTTCTGGAGAGAAATGGGCAGCGTAACCGCAACGGGCACCCACAAACGTTAGTCCGATCGAAGTTGGGCTTCAGGCCTCATCTACGCGAGTTGCGGATGCCAGTTAGGCGCCTTGATGCAGCTTGCCGGACGGGGCATTAGGAATTTTGGCTGGCTCCAATGCCAAGCTGGCCCATAGGTAGTCCCTGCTTCTAACTGGCTTCAGAGAAATGAAACTGTAAAAAATGTTTCCTGCTTTTTTGTGGGCGGGTACTGTCCCTTTAAGGGCCACTAAAGACCTGGGACAACTGCGTGGAGAATGCATGGCACATGCTCCACCCAGTTGATGTCCAATTTTGTTCGGGGTCCGACAAACGGCATTGGACCCCGCTTTGCACATGCAGCCACCTAACATCCGTTTCAGGAAGTCACTGGTTTCCAATTTGGCAGGTGGTGCACTTCCGGTGGAGATGGTGCGCGAAAGATTGCAACCAAAATTTGTCCCTCCAACCTCAATTTTTCGCCTAACAAACAGAAGAAAAAAGTGTAAGGGAAAAATGGGCACAGGTTTGGGAGACAACAACACATTCAGGGACTTTGGAGAGAAAAGGGAGGTTGGAGATGGTGCGGCAGTTTTCAAGGACAAAGGGGTGAGTTTTTTGAGGAGGGCAGATTTGAAGGGGAGGGGAACAGTAGTTGAGAAGAGGCAACTGTTGACAATATCAGCTAGCCTGGGGGCTGGGAAAGGAAGTTGGGTGGTCAGCAGTTTAGTGGGAATAGGGAGAAGAGAGCAGGAGGTGGGTCTCACGGTCAAGATGACTTCGGAGAGGTCATGCGGGGATATAGGAGAGAAACTAGAGAAAGATACAAGTTCTGGGCTAGGGAAGGGGGTAACCTTGGGGGAAGTTTGGCTTGGTGGGCAAGGGGAAGGGAGGGAATCAACAAGGGCAGTTGAACGGATGGTCTCATCTTAGTGCAAAGAAGTCCATAAATTCCTCTCAAGGGGATGGTAGCATAGTGGTTATGTTGATCGACTAGTAATCCAGAGGACGGGAGTTCAAATCCCACTGTAGCAGTTTGAGAATTTGAATTCAGTTTTAAAAGTTTGGAAATAAAAAAAGCTGGTATCAGTAAAAAGTGACCATGAAGCTGTCAGTTTGTTGTGAAAAGCCAACTGAGCAAAGATGGGGATCATAAGGGGGGAATAATCAGAGTGGGAGAGAGTAAGGGTTTTACTGGGGACAAGGGCAACTTAGGCAAAGACGAGGGAGTGATTGAGCAGATTAGCAACTGCAGAAGCATCATGGCAATTGGAGAATTAGACGACTGGGAGATTACTTCCAATAACAATTTTAGGAGCATGGTGTAAAGGTAGTGACTGCTCCTTTAACACTAATCACTAGAATGTGCAAACTAACAATCCCTGGTGATTCTCCAACCTATTTTCTCCTTCCTGTTTTGGTTCAGAATCTCCCCCTGACAGCACAGCTGAGATTGAGGACTCACCATGCAGGGATTGATGGGCATAAAGTCACATCTTACCACTCTGTGGCACAAAACTTTATAACACAAACATTTCATGCCAATATACTGTCATACTTATTAGTATTTATGAGCTAAAAATACAAACCAAAAATACATAGTTATTGAGGTTACTCAAAGGTGATGCTGAGTGGTAATTGTTCCCTGATGTCTCAATTTTCATAAATGAAACCCACTCACTATATTCTAAAGGGGGTGCAGGAACAGAGAGACCTGGTGGTATATGTGCACAAATTTTTGAAGGTGGCAGGACAGGTTGAGAAAGTGGTTAAAAAAGCATACGAGATCCTGGGCTTTATAAATAGAGGCGTAGTGTTCAAAAGCAAGGAAGTTATGTTGAATCATAGAATCATAGAAATCATAGAAAATTTACGGCACAGAAGGAGGCCATTCGGCCCAACGTGTCCACGCCGGCTGAGAAATGAGCCACCCAGCCTAATCCCACTTACCCACATATGGTCTGTAGCCTGCAGGTCACAGCTCTTCAGGTGCGCATCCAGGTATTTTTTAAATGAGTTGAGGGTTTCTGCCTCTACCACCCTCTCAGGCAGTGAGTTCCAGACTCCCACCACCCTCTGGGTGAAAAAATTGTTCCTTATTTCCGCTCTAATCCTTCTACCAATCACTTTAAATCTATGCCCCCTGGTTATTGACCCCTCCGCTAAGGGAAATAGGTCCTTCCAATCCACTCTATCTTGGCCCCTCATAATTTTGTACACCTCAATCAAATCACCCCTCAGCCTCCTC
The DNA here is from genome assembly GCF_035084215.1 of Heptranchias perlo. Taxonomy (NCBI): domain Eukaryota; kingdom Metazoa; phylum Chordata; class Chondrichthyes; order Hexanchiformes; family Hexanchidae; genus Heptranchias; species Heptranchias perlo. Next base: position 27,604,110 of record NC_090333.1, read on the forward strand.
TGTTCTGAGGAAAACAACCCCAGCCTATCCAATCTGTCACCATAGCTAAAATTCTCCAGTCCTGGCAACATCCTCGTAAATCTCCTCCGCACCCTCTCTAGTGCAATCACATCCTTCTTGTAATGTGGTGACCAGAACTGTGCACAGTACTCAAGCTGTGGCCTAACTAGTGTTTTATACAGTTCCAAACATATGCCTTCTTAACCACCTTATCTACCTGTCCTGCTACCTTCAGGGATCTGTGGACATGCACTCCAAGGTCCCTCACTTCCTCTAACACCTCTCAGTATCCTCCTATTTATTGTGTATTCCTTTGCCTTGTTTGCTCTCCCCAAATGCATCACCTCACACTTCTCCAGATTGAACTCCATTTGCCACTTTTCTGCCCATCTGACCAGTCCATTGATATCTTCTTGCAGTCTATAGCTTTCCTCCTCACTATCAACCACATGGCCTATCTTTGTGTCATCCACAAATTTCTTAATCATGCCCCCTACGTTTAAGTCCAAATCATTAATGTATACCACAAAAAGCAAAGGACCTAGTACTGAGCCCTGCGGCACCCCACTGGACACAGCCTTCCAGTCCCAAAAATACCCGTTGACCATTACCCTTTGCTTCCTGCCACTGAGTCAATTTTGGATCCAATTTGCCACATTCCCTTGGATCCCATAGGCCTTTACTTCTTTGACCATGTGGGATCTTGTCAAAAGCCTTGCTAAAATCCATGTAGACTATATCAATTACGCTACCCTCATCAATCCTCCTTGTCACCTCCTCGAAAAATTCAATCAAGTTAGTCAGGCATGTCCTCCCCTTAACAAATCTGTGCTGACTGTCCTCGATTAGTCTGTGCCTTTCTAAGTGACAGTTTATCCTGCCCTCAGAATTGATTCCAATAATTTGCCCATCACCGAAGTTAGGCTGACTGGCCTGTAATTACTCGGTCTATCTTTCGCTCCCTTTTTAATCAACGGTACAATGTTAGCAGTCCTCCAATCCTCTGGCACTACACCTGTATCCAGTGAAGTTTGGAAAATGATTGTTAAAGCCTCCGCTATTTCCTCCCTGGCTTCTTTTAACAGCCTGGGATACATTTCATCCGTCCCTGGCTACGTTGAAGCTGGGGTTATTCTCCCTAGAGCAGAGAAGAGAGTTGATAGAAATGATCAAAATCATGAAGGGTTTAGATAAAGTAAATAAAGAGAAACAGTTCCCATTGGCAGAAGGGTCGAGAACCAGAGGACACAGATTTAAGGTGATTGCCAAAAGAACCAAAAGCGACATAAGGAAAAACTTTTTTATGCAGCGAGTACTCATGATCTGGAATGCACTGCCTGAAAGGTTGGTGGAAGCAGATTCAATTGTGGCTTTCAAAAAGGAATTGGATAAATACTTGAAGGGAAAAAATTTGCAGGGCTACTGGGAACGAGTGGAGCTTTGATCTAAATATACCTTTGTTCCTTTCATATTAGAGAAGAACCCACAGATTTTCCAAGAGTATTAGAATCCAAAATTGAGACACTGTACGAGGAGATTGCAGAAAATCCAAAACCGTTTTCAGTTACATCCTCTGAAGCTTTGTTGTTGCTGCTATTCTATTAATTCTCTATTAATTAACTCTATTAATTTTTTCCAGTAGCCTTGATGAGGCATCAGACTAACCATTCCTTACAGTCTAGAATTTGTTTGAAATAATCATATGTCGTCCACCAACATATTTAGAATTTTCACCGTGAATGAATTGTGCCAAACATAAACTTACTGAAAATGAAATACTGATTAACTGTAGCTAGGACAGTGATTGTGCTCAGGAGTGCTTGAATAAAAACCGGATGGTGCTGATGAATGTAAAAACTTCATAAAAGCAAAAAGGCACTCTCAACTGGGCATCCATGAGGCGCTGTGGGCCATCAGCAGCAGCAGAATTGTATTCCAGTACAATCTGTAACCTCATGGCCCAGCATATTCCTCACTCTAATTCCTCACCCCATTACCAACAATTCAGGGGATCAACCCTAGTTCAATGAGGAATGTAGCAGGGCATGCCAGGAGCAGCACCAGGCGTACCTAAGAATGAGGTGCCAAACTGGTGAAGCTACAATACAGGACCACATGCATGATAAACAGTGGAAGCAACATGCTATAGACAGAACCAAGTGATTCCACAACCAACAGATCAGATCAAACCTCTGCTGTCCTGCCACATCCAGTCGTGTATGGTAGTGGATAATTAACTAACTAATGTTGGTAGACAAGTGCCAGGCAATGCCCATCCCCAACAAGAGAGAGTCTAAGAGAGGAGGGGGAGTTGCATTCTTGATTAGGGAGAACATCACGGCAGCAGTGAGAGGGGATATATCCGAGGCTTCGCCCACTGAGTCTATCTGGGTAGAACTGAAAAATAAGAAGGGAGAGATCACTTTGAGAGGATTGTACTACAGACCCCCAAATAGTCAACGGGAAATTGAGGAGCAAATATGTAAGGAGATTACAGACAGCTGCAAGAAAAATAGGGTGGTAATAGTAGGGGACTTTAACTTTCCCAACATTGACTGGGACAGCCATAGCATTAGGGGCTTGGATGGAGAGAAATTTGTTGAGTGTATTCAGGAGGAATTTCTCATTCAGTATGTGGATGGCCCGACTAGAGAGGGGGCAAAACTTGACCTCCTCTTGGGAAATAAGGAAGGGCAGGTGACAGAAGTGTTAGTGAGGGATCACTTTGGGACCAGTGATCATAATTCCATTAGTTTTAAGATAGCTATGGAGAATGATAGGTCTGGCCCAAAAGTTAAAATTCTAAATTGGGGAAAGGCCAATTTTGATGGTATTAAACAGGAACTTTCAGAAGTTGATTGGGAGAGTCTGTTGGCAGGCAAAGGGACGTCTGGTAAGTGGGAGGCTTTCAAAAGTGTGTTAACCAGGGTTCAGGGTAAGCACATTCCTTATAAAGTGAAGGGCAAGGCTGGTAGAAGTAGGGAACCTTGGATGACTCGGGAGATTGAGGCCCTAGTCAAAAAGAAGAAGGAGGCATATGACATGCATCAACAGCTGGGATCAAGTGGATCCCTTGAAGAGTGTAGTGATTGCTGGAGTAGAGTTAAGAGAGAAATCAGGAGGGCAAAAAGGGGACATGAGATAGCTTTGGCAGATAAGGCAAAGGAGAATACAAAGAGCTTCTACAAATACATAAAGGGCAAAAGAGTAACTAGGGAGAGAGTAGGACCTCTTAAGGATCAACAAGGTCATCTATGTGCGGAACCACAAGAGATGGGTGAGATCCTGAATGAATATTTCACATCGGTATTTACGGTTGAGAAAGGCATGGATGTTAGGGAACTTGGGGAAATAAATAGTGATGTCTTGAGGAGTGTACATATTACAGAGAGGGAAGTGCTGGAAGTCTTAACATGCATCAAGGTAGATAAATCTCCGGGACCTGATGAAATGTATCCCAGGATGTTATGGGAGGTTAGGGAGGAAATTGCGGGTCCCCTAGCAGAGATATTTGAATCATCGACAGCTACAGGTGAGGTGCCTGAAGATTGGAGGGTAGCAAATGTTGTGCCTTTGTTTAAGAAGGGCGGCAGGGAAAAGCCGGGGAACTACAGACCAGTGAGCCTGACATCTGTAGTGGGTAAGTTGTTCGAGGGTATTCTGAGAGACAGGATCTACAGACATTTGGAGAGGCAGGGACTGATTAGGAACAGTCAGCATGGTTTTGTGAGAGGAAAATCATGTCTCACGAATTTGATTGAGTTTTTTGAAGGGGTAACCAAGAAGATAGATGAGGGCTGTGCAGTAGACGTGGTCTACATGGACTTTAGCAAAGCCTTTGACAAGGTACCGCATGGTAGGTTGTTACATAAGGTTAAATCTCACGGGATCCAAGGTGAGGTAGCCAATTGGATACAAAATTGGCTTGACGACAGAAGACAGAGGGTGGTTGTAGAGGGTTGTTTTTCAAACTGGAGGCCTGTGACCAGTGGTGTGCCTCAGGGATCGGTGCTGGGTCCGCTGTTATTTGTTGTTTATATTAATGATTTGGATGAGAATTTAGGAGGCATGGTTAGTAAGTTTGCAGATGACACCAAGATTGGTGGCATTGTGGACAGTGAAGAAGGTTATCTAGGATTGCAACGGGATCTTGATAAATTGGGCCAGTGGGCTGATGAATGGCAGATGGAGTTTAATTTAGATAAATGTGAGGTGATGCATTTTGGTAGATCGAATCGGGCCAGGACTTACTCCGTTAATGGTAGGGCATTGGGGGGAGTTATAGAACAAAGAGATCTAGGAGTGCAGGTTCATAGCTCCTTGAAAGTGAAGTCACAGGTGGATAGGGTGGTGAAGAAGGCATTCAGCATGCTTGGTTTCATTGGTCAGAACATTGAATACAGGAGTTGGGATGTCTTGTTGAAGTTGTACAAGACATTAGTAAGGCCACACTTGGAATACTGTGTACAGTTCTGGTCACCCTATTATAGAAAGGATATTATTAAACTAGAAAGAGTGCAGAAAAGATTTACTAGAATGCTACCGGGACTTGATGGTTTGATTATAGGGAGAGGCTAGATAGACTGGGACTTTTTTCTCTGGAGAGTAGGAGGTTAAGGGGTGATCTTATAGAAGTTGCTGTCACAGAGACATGGTTGAGGGAGGGGCAAGACTGGCAGCTCAATATTCCGGGGTACAGAATCTTCAGGCGAGACAGAGGGGGAGGTATAAGAGGAGGGGGGGGTCGCAATATTAATTAAAGAATCAATTACTGCCATAAGGAGGGATGATATATTAGCAGGTTCCTCTAATGAGGCCATATGGGTGGAGCTTAAAAACAAAAAGGGGGCAAGCACTTTGATGGGAGTGTACTATAGGCCCCCAAACAGTCAGGGGGAGATAGAGGAACAGATATGTAGGCAAATCTCAGAAAATTGTGCAAATAATAGGGTAATAATAGTGGGGGATTTCAACATCCCCAATATTAACTGGGATACTCAGAGTGTAAAAGGCTTAGAGGGTACAAAATTCTTAACGTGCATCCAGGAGAGCTTTTTGAGCCAGCATGTAGAAAGTCCTACAAGAGAGGGGGCGGTACTGGACCTAATTCAAGGGAATGTGGCCGGCCAAGTGGAAGAAGTGCTAGTAGGTGAGCACTTTGGTGACAGTGACCATAATTCAGTGAGATTTATGGTGGTCATGGAAAAGGACAGGGAGGGGCCGGAAATAAAGGTTCTAAATTGGGGGAAGGCCGATTTTAATAGGATAAGGCAGGATCTGGCCAAAATGGACTGGGATCAGCTGCTTGTAGGAAAATCCGCATCGGAGCAATGGGAGTCTTTCAGAAGGGAGATTGAGACCATACAATGGCAACATGTTCCCGTAAAGGTCAAGGGTGGTTCCAAGAACTCCAGGGAACCTTGGATGTCAGGGGATATACGAGAATGGATTAGGAAAAAAAGGAGGGCTTTTGGCAGATACAAAAGGCTAAAGACGGAGGAAGCCCTAGAGGAGTACAAAAAGTGCAGGGGGATACTTAAAAAAGAAATTAGGAGATCAAGGAGGGGCCATGAAATAACACTGGCGAGCAAAATAAAGGAAAATCCTAAGATGTTTTATAAGTATATTAAGGGTAAGAGGATGACTAGGGAAAAAATAGGGCCCATTAGGGACAAAAATGGCAATCTGTGTGTGGAGCCGGCAGATGTAGGAGGGGTTCAAAATGAATTTTTTGCATCTGTTTTCACTATGGAGAAGGACGATGTAGACATAGAAATACGGCTGGGGGACTGTGATATACTCGAACATATTAACATCGAGCGGGAGGAGGTATTGGCGGTTTTAGCAGGCCTAAAAATGGATAAATCCCCAGGCCCGGACGAAATGTATCCCAGGCTACTGTGTGAGGCAAAGGAGGAGATTGCGGGGGCTCTGACACATATATTCAGAACCTCTCTGGCCACAGGGGATGTGCCAGAGGACTGGAGAACCGCTAATGTAATACCATTATTCAAGAAGGGGAGTAGGGAAAAACCGGGGAACTACAGGCCAGTGAGCCTAACATCAGTGGTAGGAAAATTATTGGAAAAAATTCTGAAGGACAAAATTAGTCTCCACTTGGAGAAGCAAGGATTAATCAGGGATAGTCAACATGGCTTTGTCAAGGGAAGATCATGTCTGACTAATTTGATTGAATTTTTTGAGGGGGTGACTAGGCGTGTGGATGAGGGTAACGCAGTGGATGTGGTATACATGGATTTCAGTAAGGCCTTTGATAAAGTCCCCCACAGGAGACTGGTCAAGAAGGTACGAGCCCATGGAATCCAGGGTGCCTTGGCACTTTGGATACAAAACTGGCTTAGTGGCAGAAGGCAGAGGGTGATGGTCGAAGGTTGTTTTTGTGACTGGAAGCCTGTGGCCAGTGGGGTACCACAGGGATCGGTGCTGGGTCCCTTGCTGTTCGTGGTCTACATTAATGACTTGGATATGAATGTAAAAGGTATGATCAGTAAGTTCGCTGATGATACAAAGATTGGTAGGGTGGTAAATAGCGAGGAGGATAGCCTCAGTCTGCAGGACGATATAGATGGGTTGGTCAGATGGGCGGAACAGTGGCAAATGGAATTTAACCCGGAAAAGTGCGAGGTGATGCACTTTGGAGGGACTAACAAGGCAAGGGAATACACAATGAATGGGAGGACCCTAGGCAAGACAGAGGGTCAGAGGGATCTTGGTGTGCAAGTTCACAGATCCCTGAAGGCGGCGGAACAGGTAGATAAGGTGGTAAAGAAGGCATATGGGATACTTGCCTTTATTAGCCGAGGCATAGAATATAAGAGCAAGGAGGTTATGATGGAGCTGTATAAAACACTGGTTAGGCCACAGCTGGAGTACTGTGTGCAGTTCTGGTCGCCACACTACAGGAAGGATGTGATCGCTTTGGAGAGGGTGCAGAGGAGATTCACCAGGATGTTACCAGGGCTGGAGCGCTTCAGCTATGAAGAGAGACTGGGAAGATTGGGTTTGTTTTCCTTGGAGCAGAGGAGGCTGAGGGGGGACATGATTGAGGTGTACAAAATTATGAGGGGCACAGATAGGATGGATACTAAGGAGCTTTTTCCCTTCGTTGAGGGTTCTATAACAAGGGGACATAGATTCAAGGTAAAAGGCGGGAGGTTTAGAGGGGATTTGAGAAAGAACTTTTTCACCCAGAGGGTGGTTGGAGTCTGGAACTCACTGTTTGAAAGGGTTGTGGAGGCAGGAACCCTCACATCATTCAAGAAGCATTTGGATGAGCACTTGAAATGCCATAGCATACAAGGCTACGGACCAAATGCTGGAATATGGGATTAGAGTAGACAGGGCTGATGGCCGGCGCGGACACGATGGGCCGAAGAGCCTCTATCCGTGCTGTGTAACTCTATGACTCTATGACTCTAAGTCTATAAAATAATGAGGGGCATCGATAAGGTAGATAGTCAAAATCTTTTCCCAAAGGTAGGGGAGTCTATAATGAGGGGACATAGATTTAAGGTGAGAGAGGAGAGATACAAAAGGGTCCAGAGGGGCAATTTTTTCACTCAAAGGGTGGTGAGTGTCTGGAACGAGCTGCCAGAGGCAGTAGTAGAGGCGGGTACAATTTTGTCTTTAAAAAAGCATTTGGACAGTTACATGGGTAAGATGGGTATAGAGGGATATGGGCCAAGTGCAGGCAATTGGGACTAGCTTAGTGGTATAAACTGGGCGACATGGACATGTTGGGCCGAAGGGCCTGTTTCCATGTTGTAAACTTCTATGATTCTATGATTCTAACCACCTCCCCAAAGCCTATCCATCATCTACAAGGCACAAGTCTGGAGTGCAATGGCATACTCTCCACTTGCCTGGATGAGTGCAGCTCCAACAACACTCAAGAGGCTCGACACCATCCAGGACAAAGCAGCCCGCTTGATTGGCACCCCATCCACCACCCTAAAGATTCACTCCCTTCACCACCAATGCCCCGTGGCTGCAGTGTGTACCATATACAGGATGCACTGCAGCAACTCGCCAAGGCTTCTTCGACAGCAACTCCCAAACCCGCGACCTCTACCACCCAGAAGGACAAGGGCAGCAGGCACATGGGAACAACACTACCTGCACGTTCCTCTCCAAGTCACACACCATCCCGACTTATAAATATATCGTCGTTCCTTCATCGTCGCTGGGTCAAAATCCTGGAACTCCCTTCCTAACAGCACTGTGGAAGAACCTTCACCACATGGACTGCAGCGGTTTAAGAAGGCGGCTCACCACCACCTTCTCAAGGGCAATTAGGGATGGACAATAAATGCTGGCGTTGTCAGCGATGCCCATATCCCATTAACAAATTTTTTAAAAATTGAAGACCAGGAACCATGCATTTGTAGATATATCTGGATGATTCTTTTATTCTATGATGTAAAGGATTCTATTTTGTATAATCAAACAGTCCAATACACATTCATATCTCATCATTTACCATCATGTATAATATGTAGAAACACAGAATTATAGAATTGTTACAGCACAGAAGGCGGCCATTCGTCCCATTGAGCCCTTGCCGGCTCTTTGTAAGAGCAATCCATTTAGTCCCCATTGCCCCGCTCTTTCCCCGTTGCCCTGCAAATTTTTTCCCTTCAAGTATTTATCCAATTCCTTTTTGAAAGCCACAATTGAATCTGCTTCCACCACCCTTTCAGGCAGCACATTCCAGATCATAACTACTCGCTGTGTAAAAAAGTTATTCCTTGATCATGTGGTGGAAGGGATAGGATGTTTATTCAATAAGTACAAAAGATATTGCCCCTCAAAATGACTTCTTATTCCATTAGTTTCAGCAGTTATGATCATGCACACCCCTTCCCTCAGTAACTGTGGCAAGGGATAGTACTACTTGGAGATTAAATAATATTTTAGTCCTGACCACTAAGCAGAACAATGTGCAAACAAAATCTTAATTTTGATTATATCTATATTCTGCAAATCTGTAATAGTTTAAAAGTCTTGCAACTAGCATGTACTTCCTAGTGTCACACCTCGTCCATGTCACTCTTTAGCTGTCACAACTTATCCATCATATGCCAGATGTCACAATTTAGCAAATCCTCTGACTTGCTATGAACAATGACATAGGAGATGTGGTAGTATTATATTCCGTCAGGTGAGTTATTACCTATGGTCAGTTCAAGAATAAAAACATCCAAACACATGCAGTGGTGTATCTTGGGAATCAGTCCTTTAGTTTCATATTCATTTCAAAGCTGATAAAATTATTCACTTCTCAATGCCGTGAACCACAAAAAGCACTCAGATTCCAATGTGGCCAACTTTGAGGCAATTTTTTTAATACAGAAGGTGTGACTCACTGCGACACTGACTATCTTGACTATGACTTCCTTGCGGCAAGTAATATAATAAAACGTGTTATTTCTGGCTCTGATTTTCTTAGGAAACGCAAGTTATAGTTGGATTTTGAAAATAGTAATATTGTTTGTTCTCAATTTTCCATAAACAGAGACATTGCCGATACACTAAATATGGCATTTATTTCCACTCTAAATTGAGACATGACATGACTTAGAATCCACTGTTCAGGTGCTGATAGCGGATGGAGCAGATATTAATGGCTGATCAATGCCCATATTTCAACAGCAGAGCTTAATAGAGATGCCAGAGTCTCCTTTGCTATTTGGACAACAAGTTCAAGAGTAAAATGATATGTTTTACAAAACCTTACCATTCTAACAGGTACGCCTGCTGCTACGAATGCCTGCAATTCCAATACACTGCTGAAAAGACATTGAGGTCAAATTCTGTGATCTTTGCACAGTTGGTAGTAATCTTACCTCTGAGTCAAAAGGTCATGGGTTTGAATCACACACCAGGACTTCAGCAAATAATCTACGCCAACACTTCAGTACATTGCTGAGGGAAAATAAAAATAAAAAACTTGAACTGTGAAATTAAAAAAAAACTGAAAATGCACAGCAGGTCAGCATGTAAAAAGAGAAAATGCAACTTGTCACATTTTAAATATATACATCAGGACGATGAATGGTACAAATTCGAAATGTTGTAAGCTGAGATTGCATTCCCCTCTATTAATAAACAGTTGTAAAAAGGAGCAAACTTTCAATGGAGTCAGGACTGTGAACAATCCCTGCAAATATTAAAAGCATTTCTAACAGGGGTATAAGTGTTCCAGCTCACCTGTTCTCAGTTACAAAGGGCATGATTTTAGCATGGAGCCAGGAATTGAGTGGGTGGGTAGATGCTCGTGTGGGAAACCCGAAAGTGAATTGAATGCATCAGAATCTGCAATTGCAACTCAACTGAAGGTAAGTATTTGTGCTTCTGGGTTTCCCACATGCCAGGAAGCCAGTATGACAGGATAGCTGTCTGTTGGGAGGGAAATGAGCCATGAATCGGAGAAGGGGGAGAGATAGTGGGCCGTAGAATAAATCGGAGGGGTGGAGGGAGGTGGGGGGACGTGGATGACATCGGGTGGACCTTGGAGAAGATCGATGGCAGGGGCGGCGGCAGCATTGGAGGTGGGAGTTCCTGCATTGGGGGGCGGTGGGGGGTCCAGCATTTGGAGGGGGGGTCCAGCATGGGGGGGTCCAGCATCGGAGTTGGGGGGGGTCCTGTCGTGCCAGGTGAGCTTTTTGGGCCTGGATGAAGCACTCCTGCTCCTCTTGACCCCAAGCAGTGCAATAAAGGCACTCACCTCACGGATCCAGCCCATCTCACCTGCTTTCACCTGATGTGAATCAGAAGCGATGGGAAACCCTAACAGGTAAGGTTAAATTTGTTTGACATTTCTAATACACAAAAAATTAAGTGCCTCAACTATCGCAATGAGGTACATTGCCCCTTTAAGCATCGGGCCACTGGCTTTAAGTGTGGTCGGGACTTCTGGGTTTCTGTTGTGTGTCTGCATCTTAACGCGCCTGCAATAAACCCGGAAGCTGGGACCTGGTCCCGTACCAAAAGCTAACTATTTTTACTGCACAACTGTCCCCAACCCACCAGTTCTTGGGGGTTACAATTACCCCCATAATTTCAAATAATTACAGATGCCTGTGACACAAGATTGGGAGCTGTCCTGGAAGAAAATAGCAAAGTTATAGCATACAAGAACCAAACCTTGAACGGCAACAAAAGTACTTATAGTTAGACAAGAGGTAAAAATCAATGACTAAAATCAAGCCCATTGTAAATTTTTAACCCTTTTTTATGATGTATTCTGACTGATATTTGACCAAATTAAGACTGTTACCTAACTGACAAATTAAAGGAATGATAGCACTTTACTGGCAAACATTTCATAGAATCATAGAATTATAGAAAGGTTACAGCATGGAAGGAGGCCATTCGGCCCATCGAGTCCGCACCGACTCTATGCAAGAGCAATCCAGCTAGTCCCACTTCCCCCGCCCTTTCCCCGTAGCCCTGCAAATTTTTTCCTTTCAAGTATTTATCCAGTTCCCTTTTGCAGGCCATGATTGAATCTGCCTCCACCACCCCCTTTTTTTTAATTCGTTCATGGGATGTGGGCGACGCTGGCCAGGCCAGCATTTATTGCCCATCCCTAATTGCCCTTGAGAAGGTGGTGGTGAGCCGCCTTCTTGAACCGCTGCAGTCCGTGTGGTGAAGGTTCTCCCACAGTGCTGTTAGGAAGGGAGTTCCAGGATTTTGACCCAGTGACGATGAAGGAACAGCGATATATTTCCAGTGCATTCCAGATCCTAACCACTCGCTGTGTAAAAAGGTTTTCCTCATGTCACCTTTGGTTCTTTTGCCAATCACTTTAAATCTATGTCCTCTGGTCCTTGACCCTTCCGCCAATGGGAACAGTTTCTCTCTATCTACTCTGTCTAGACCCTTCATGATTTTGAATACCTCTATCAAATCTCCTCGCAACCGCCTCTGTTCCAAGGAGAACAACCCTAGCTTCTCCAGTCTATCCACGTAACTAAAGTCCCTCATCCCTGGAATCATTCTAGTAAATCTCTTCTGCACCCTCTCTAAGGCCTTCACATCTAACCTGAAGTGCGCTGCCCAGAACTGGACACAATACTCCAGTTGTGGCCGAACCAGTGTTTTATAAATGTTCATCATGCCTTCCATACTGTTGTACTCTATGCCTCTATTTATAAAGCCCAGGATCCTGTATGCTTTTTTAACCGCTTTCTCAACCTGCCCTGCCACCTTCAATGATTTGTGCATATAGACCCCCAGATCTCTTTGTTCCTGTACCCCTTTTAGATTTGTGCTCTCCAGTTTATATTGCCTCTCCTCGTTCTTCCTACTGAAATGTATCACTTCGCATTTTTCTGCGTTAAATTTCATCTGCCATGTGCCGCCCATGCCACCAGCCTGTCTACATTCTCTTGAAGTCTAGCACTATCCTCTTCACTGTTTACTACCCTTCCACGTTTTGTGTTATCTGCAAATTTTGAAATTGTGCCCTGTACACCCAAGTCCAAGTCATTAATATATATCAAGAAAAGCAGTGGTCCCAGCACTCACCCCTGGGGAACACCACTGTACACCTGCCTCCAGTCCGAAAAACAACCGTTCACCACCACTCTCTGTTTCCTGTCCCTTAGCCAATTCTGTATCCATGTTGCTACTGCCCCCTTTATTCCATGGGCCGCAATCTTAATGATAAGCCTATCGAGCAGGATTTTATCAAACGCCTTTTGAAAGTCCATATACACCACATCAACAGCATTGCCCTCATCAACCCTCTCTGTTACCTCATCAAAAAACGCAGGTTAGTTAAACACGATTTGCCTTTAACAAATCTGTGCTGGCTTTCCCGAATCAATCCACCCTCATCCAAGTGACTGTTAATTCTGTCCTGGATTATCGTTTCTAAAAGTTTCCCCACCACTGAGGTTAAACTGACTTCCTATAGTTGCTGGGTTTATCCTTACATCCTTTTTTGAACAAGGGTGTAACATTTGCAATTCTCCAGTCCTCTGGCACCACCCCAGTATCTACGCATGTTTGGAAGATTATGGCCAGTACCTCCGCAATTTCCACCCTTACTTCCCTCAGGAACCTAGGATACATCCCATCCGGACCAGGTGACTTATTTTCTTTAGGTACAGCTAGCCTTTCAAGTACTTCCTCTTTGTCATTTTTTAGTCCATCCAGTATCTCAACTATATCTTCCTTTACTGAGACTGTGGCAGCAACTTCTTCCTTGGTAAAGACAGATGCAAAGTACTCATTTAGTACCTCAGCCATCCCCTCTGCCTCCATGAGTAGATCTCCTTTATGGTCCCTAATTGGCCCCACCCCTCCTCTTACTACCCGTTTACCATTTACATGCCTGTAGAAGACTTTTGGATTCCCTTTTATGTTTGCCACCAGTCTATTCTCATACTCTCTCTTTGCCCCTCTTATTTCCTTTCTTACTTCCCCTCAGAACTTTCTATATTCTGCCTGGTTCTCACTTGTGTTATCAAAATGATATCTGTCATACGCCCCTTTTTTCCGTTTCATCTTACTCACTATCTCTTTTGTCACCCAGGGAGCTCTGGCTTTAGTTGCCCTACCTTTCTGGCTCGTGGGAATGTGCCTAGATTGGACCCGAACCATCTCCTCCTTAAAGGCCGCCCACTTTTCAATTACAGTTTTGCCTGCCAATCTTTGATTCCAATTTTTCCAGGCCAGATCTGTTCTCATCCCATTGAAATTGGCCCTCCTCCAATTGGGTATTTTTACTTTAGAGTGGTCCGTGTCCTTTTCCATAGCTATTCTGAACCTTATGATATTATGACCGCTGATCCCTAAATGCTCCCCCACTGACACTTGCTCCGCTTGGCCCACCTCATTCCCTAGAACCAAGTTCAGCAATGCTTCCTTCCTTGTTGGGCCAGAAACGTACTGGTTAAGAAAGTTATCCAGAACACATTTCAAAAATTCCTCCCCCCCGTGCCCCTTATATTATTATTGTTATCCCAGTCTATATTAGGATAGTTGAAGTCCCCAGTTATCACTACTCTATAGCTTTTGCACCTCTCTGTAATTTCCCTGCAAATTTGCACCTCTATATCCTTCCCACCAGTTGGTGGCCTATAGAATACACCCAGTAGTGTAATGGCACCTCTTTTATTTCATAATTCTAACCAAATACTGCCACCCCCCTCCTTTCTTTCCTTCCCTATCTTTCCTGAACACTTTGTATCCAGGAATATTTAGTACCCAATCCTGCCCTTTTTTGAGCCAGGTCTCCATTATCACCACTACATTGTATTCCCATGTTAAACTTTAGTTCCTGACAGAGTTGGCAACACTCTGCTCTGAAAATTCAACCCAGCCACTGCCTATTGCCACCGCCATGGTAGTATACGATTTTGTAATGTGATTTCTGATTTCTACTCTTGTAGCTAACTTGTATACAAACTTTTAAAAAATTGTAGCAGATATAATGAGCAAGATAATAACATTGTATTGGTAATTACATCACTATACACTACTCTGTAACTACCCAGTAAGTAAAAATTGGCAAAATTGGTTCCTGAGATAGTGGAGCACGGCAGATAAGTTAAAGCCCTTTTCTTAGGTCCTTAAAGTAGCTTTCAAGCTGCTGTACTTAACTATACTACCGCTTTGGGGAGGGGCTAGATCATCTGTTCATGTAATTCCATAATGTAAATCTGAACATCCAATCAGTGGCTCAATTTTTAAAAAAAAATTGGATTTGGGTCTAAAACAGGAATCCTGCTACTACAAGAAACGTAAACTCCATGAAAACAAACTGAAAAGGAGATTCCTTAAACTCATCTTTACCATCCTCATCTACCAATTGTTTAAACGAGGAAAAAAATCCCCAACTCCCCAATCAGCTCTCCCTCTTTTGAGTTGGAATTGACCATTATGCAAATAATTTGCCATCACTGAACTAGGCCAAAGACAACACCCGCCCCCCACACCATGTTATTTAATAAAATCATTTTTATCTCTATCTGCCCCCTTTCCACTCACATAAATCACAAGCCAGTTGATACAACTCATCAACATGCAGAGCACACATCTCTATCTAATGTCTTTAATAATGAGTATCTTTCAGTTCAAGTCCAGTCTAAAAGCAGGTGAAATACTGGTCAACGTAGAACTGTCAACATGTAGGAAATGTTAACTTGGAAATGACACACACGATTAGCAAGAGTGAGAAACATTGCAAAACCCATTTAAAATTTGAAGCTATGTTTTATGTTTAACAGTGACATACTTCAAAATAGATCAGACTTTTAATCCGTTAGTGAGTTGAATTCATAAATGTTGATAAGGTAGCTGGCGTTTACCTTGGGGAGGGTGAGATTTGAGAGGGAACAGCTGGAGCGTTTCGACAATCCTCGCCCCCCCGCCAGCCACAGTGAAAGGACTACAACTCCCAGGATGCACGACGGCGCGCAGGCGCACCGAGCGCTCCCCAGCCCCGCGCTGCTCCCACGTGTGGTCACCTCTGGAATCTATAAAGGATCAGAGAGAGCGGAGAGACCCGGGGAGACCCGGGGACTGGGGATCAGAGAGAGCGGGGAGACCCGGGGATCAGAGAGACCGGGGAGACCCGGGGACCAGAGAGACCGGGACCGGGCAGGGGGATCAGAGAGACCGGGTCCCGACAGGGTGATCAGAGTCCCCCGGTATCTGCAGGGTGATCAGAGTCCCCCGGTATCTGCAGGGTGATCAGAGTCCCCCGGTATCTGCAGGGTGATCAGAGTCCCCCGGTATCTGCAGGGTGATCAGAGTCCCCCGGTATCTGCAGGGTGATCAGAGTCCCCCGGTATCTGCAGGGTGATCAGAGTCCCCCGGTATCTGCAGGGTGATCAGAGTCCCCCGGTATCTGCAGGGTGATCAGAGCCCCCCGGTATCTGCAGGGTGATCAGAGTCCCCCGGTATCTGCAGGGTGATCAGAGTCCCCCGGTATCTGCAGGGTGATCAGAGTCCCCCGGTATCTGCAGGGTGATCAGAGTCCCCCGGTATCTGCAGGGTGATCAGAGTCCCCCGGTATCTGCAGGGTGATCAGAGCCCCCCGGTATCTGCAGGGTGATCAGAGCCCCCCGGTATCTGCAGGGTGATCAGAGTCCCCCGGTATCTGCAGGGTGATCAGAGCCCCCCGGTATCTGCAGGGTGATCAGAGTCCCCCGGTATCTGCAGGGTGATCAGAGTCCCCCGGTATCTGCAGGGTGATCAGAGCCCCCCGGTATCTGCAGGGTGATCAGAGTCCCCCGGTATCTGCAGGGTGATCAGAGTCCCCCGGTATCTGCAGGGTAAGCCCACTGATCAGCCTTCAATTCTGTATTTGCCAGAGGGGGTCTGTCCGTCCTCCCGCCCGCCGATGCAGCCGGTTACCTGGAGCCTGGCCGCTCCACTGGAGAACGGGACCGTATCCCAGCTGAACGTGTCCCTGGTGAACGGCACCGAGGACGAGGACAGGGAGCCGCCTTTCCTGACCGACGCCTGGCTGGTACCGCTCTTCTTCGCTCTCATCATGTTGCTGGGACTGGTCGGTAACGCGCTGGTCATCTATGTGATTACCAAACACCGGCAGATGAGGACGGCCACCAACTTCTACATCGGTAAGGATAGGGGGCGGGAATGGTCAGGGGAGGGGAGAAGGGGGAATGATCAGGGGAGGGGAGAAGGGGTAATGGGGAGGGGACAACAGGGAATGGTCAGGGGTGGGGAGAGGGGGAGTGATCAGGGGAGGAGAGAGGGGGTAATGGGGAGGGGAGAACGGGGAATGGTCATGGGAGGGGAGAGGGGGAATGGTCAGGGGAGAGGAGAAGGGGGAATGGTCAAGGAAGGGGAGGGGTTAATGGGGAGGGGCGAGGGGGAATGGTCGGGGGAGGGGAGAGGGGGGATGGTCAGGGGAGGGGAGAAGGGGGAATAGTCAGGGGAGGAGAAAGGGAGTGATGGAGAGGGGAGAAGGGGAAATGGTCAGGCAAGGGGCTAATGGGGAGGGGAGAAGGGGGAATAGTCAGGGGAGGGGTGTGGGGGAATGGTCAGGGGAGGGGGAGAGAGGATAATGTGGAGGGGAGAAGGGGAAATGGTCAGGGGAAGGGGAAATGGTCAGGGGAGGGGGGAATGGTAGGGGAGAGGGGGAATGGTCAGGGGAGGAGTGGAGTGAAGAGGGGGAATGGTCAGGGGGAGGAGTGGAGAGGGGGAATGGTCAGGGGGGAGGAGTGGAGAGGGGGAATGGTCAGGGGGAGGAGTGGAGAGGGGGAATGGTCAGGGGGGAGGAGTGGAGAGGGGGAATGGTCAGGGGGAGGAGTGGAGAGGGGGAATGGTCAGGGGGGAGGAGTGGAGAGGGGGAATGGTCAAGGGGAGGAGTGGAGAGGAGGAATGGTCAAGGGGAGGAGTGGAGAGGGGTAATGGTCAGGGGGAGGATTGGAGAGGGGGAATGGTCAGGGGGAGGAGTGGAGAGGGAATGGTCAGGGGGAGGAGTGGAGAGGGGGAATGGTCAGGGGGAGGAGTGGAGAGGGGGAATGGTCAAGGGGAGGAGTGGAGAGGGGGAATGATCAGGGGGGAGGAGTGGAGTGGAGGGGGGGAGTGGAGAGGGGGAATGGTCGGGGGGGGAATGGAGAGGGGGAATGGTCAGGGGGGAGGAGTGGAGAGGGGGAATGGTCAGGGGAGGAGTGGAGTGGAGAGGGGGAATGGTCAGGGGGAGGAGTGGAGAGGGGGAATGGTCAGGGGGAGGAGTGGAGAGGGGGAATGGTCAGGGGGAGGAGTGGAGAGGGGGAATGGTCAGGGGGAGGAGTGGAGAGGGGGAATGGTCAGGGGGGAGGAGTGGAGAGGGGGAATGGTCAGGGGGGGGGAGTGGAGAGGGGGAATGGTCAGGGGGGGAGTGGAGAGGGGGAATGGTCAAGGGGAGGAGTGGAGAGGGGGAATGGTCAAGGGGAGGAGTGGAAAGGAGGAATGGTCAGGGGGGAGGAGTGGAGAGGGGGAATGGTCAGGGGGAGGAGTGGAGAGGGGGAATGGTCAAGGGGAGGAGTGGAGTGGGGGAATGGTCAGGGGGAGGAGTGGAGAGGGGGAATGGTCAGGGGGAGGAGTGGAGAGGGGGAATGGTCAGGGGGGAGGAGTGGAGAGGGGGAATGGTCAGGGGGGGGGAGTGGAGAGGGGGAATGGTCAAGGGGAGGAGTGGAGAGGGGGAATGGTCAAGGGGAGGAGTGGAAAGGAGGAATGGTCAGGGGGGAGGAGTGGAGAGGGGGAATGGTCAAGGGGGAGGAGTGGAGAGGGGGAATGGTCAGGGGGGGGAGTGGAGTGGAGAGGGGGAATGGTCGGGTGGAGTGGAGAGGGGGAATGGTCAAGGGGGAGGAGTGGAGAGGGGGAATGGTCAAGGGGAGGAGTGGAGAGGGGGAATGGTCAAGGGGAGGAGTGGAGAGGGGGAATGGTCAAGGGGGAGGAGTGGAGAGGGGGAATGGTCAAGGGGAGGAGTGGAGAGGGGGAATGGTCAGGAGTGGAGTGGAGAGGGGGAATGGTCAAGGGGAGGAGTGGAGAGGGGGAATGGTCAGGAGTGGAGTGGAGAGGGGGAATGGTCAGGGGGGAAGAGTGGAGTGGAGAGGGGGAATGGTCGGGTGGAGTGGAGAGGGGGAATGGTCAAGGGGAGGAGTGGAGAGGGGGAATGGTCAAGGGGAGGAGTGGAGAGGGGGAATGGTCAAGGGGAGGAGTGGAGAGGGGGAATGGTCAAGGGGAGGAGTGGAGAGGGGGAATGGTCAGGAGTGGAGTGGAGAGGGGGAATGGTCAGGGGGGGAGTGGAGAGGGGGAATGGTCAGGGGGGAGGAGTGGAGTGCGGGAATGGTCAGGGGGGAGGAGTGGAGAGGGGGAATGGTCAAGGGGGAGGAGTGGAGAGGGGGAATGGTCAAGGGGGAGGAGTGGAGAGGGGGAATGGTCAAGGGGAGGAGTGGAGAGGGGGAATGGTCAGGAGTGGAGTGGAGAGGGGGAATGGTCAGGAGTGGAGTGGAGAGGGGGAATGGTCAGAGGTGAGGAGTGGAGAGGGGGAATGGTCAGGGGGAGGAGTGGAGAGGGGGAATGGTCAGGGGGAGGAGGGTATGGTCAGGGAGAGGAGGGGAGTGGAGAGAGGGAACGGTCAGCGGAAGGAGGGAATTGTTGGAGAGTGGAGATGGGGCATGGTCAGTTGGGAGGGTGGGAATGGTCAGGGGGGGGGGATTATCAGGGGGAGAGTGGAGTGGAGAGGGGGAATGGTCAAGGAGGGTGGGAATGGTCAGGTGAGGGAGGGGAGATTGGGATGAGGAGAGGGGGTCAGACGGGGAGGGGAGAAGGGAGACTGGGGGAGATGGGCGACCGGGAGAGGAGGAGAGAGGGGGACCCCAAGGGGAGGGCAGAGGGCGAACGCGGAGTGAGGCTAAACGGGGAGGGGGAACGTGAGGTGAAAAAGGAGGAACGGGGTTAATGGTGAGGGAGAGGTGGGTTGGTCAGATCAGAAAAGGAGAATACAGCGGAATGTAGGGGAACGATTAACGGAGAAAAGATCGATGAGGAAAGAAAGAAATCAGTCGGGAGGTAAATAACAGTTTGAATGGCCCGAAATGAGTTAACAGGTGGGACCGGATCGGGACACTGCGGGATATCAGAGAACTCAATGGGGAGGAGAGGGTTTGTAAATGAAAGATAGCGAGGGAGAGATCCTACATTATATGGTGTGGAAGTGTGACTGCGAGATCAAAGAAACACTCAGAGCGATGTGTTTGTTTCTGGGCTTCTTGCAACTTTCTACTCGAAACAGTAAAAGTCCGGGGCGAACCTAAATACAAGTGGAATCGGCTGAATTACAGAATTGAAATATTGCAGCATATATTATCGAGCGAAGTGTATTTTCTTTCTGTTAGGTGTGTGCTTTTCCCGACGTAGGCTGTAAGTTTTAAATTTAACTCCCAATTCATGTTAAGGTTTTTACTGAGATGAAAATCATTTGATTTGAAAATATCAATTGCTAGAACAGTGAGAAGTCAGCGAAAAGCAGGAGAAACTTAGAGAGGACATGCGAACTCAATAACCCGCAGCGTCAAAAATAGTAATTTATATATTTTGTTAAATTCTGCTGCATAACTGTAGAATTAGGTGTTTTGGATAGCGCTAGTACTATGCCCAAATGTTACCTATTGATAATCCTATTGAATATCCCAGCCTGTGTTATTCTGCAGTAGCAAACAGTGAATGTGTAAAAGTTACAACCGAACAAATAAGGGATCAAAAGCAAAATGCTGGAAATCGGAAATAAAATCAGAAAATGCTGGAAATACTCAGAACTGACTTCTTCCAGTTCTGATGAAAGGTCATCGACTTGAAAGGTTAGCTCTGTTTCTTTCTCCACAGATGCTGCCTGACCTGCTATTTCCAGCATGTTTCTGTTTTTATTTCAGATTTCCAGCATCCACAGTGTTTTGCTTTTGATTTTTTGAAATCAATGTTGAGTCGGGAAGGTTGTGAAGTGCCTAAACGAAAGATGAGGTGCTGTTCCTCGAGCTTCCGTTGAGCTTCATTGGAACAGCGTCGGAGGCCGAGGTCAGAGTGGGAGTGAGACAGAGAATTAAAATGGCAAGGGAAGGATGGAAATTGGAAGCAAAGTTGATGAAATTTTCCCAGTTCGGGGCAAGAGAAGGGAACAGCACAGATACAGTCATCAATGTATTGGAAAAAGAAGTGAGGGAGGGGACCTGAGTAGGACTGGGCCAAGGAATGTTCCATGTATCCCACAAAAAAGAAGGCATAACCAGGACCCATACGGGTTCCCATAGAGACACCTTTTATTTGGAGGAAGTGAATGGAGTCAAAGGAGGAGTTGTTCAACGTTAGAACAAGTTCAGCCAGGTGGAGGGGGTTGGTGGTGGATGGGGACTGGTTGGGTCTCCGTTCAAGGAAGAAGTGGAGGGTCCGCAGGCCGTCCTGGTGGGGGATGGAGGTGTAGAGAGACTGGATGTCCATAGTGAAAAGGAGATGGTTAGGGCCGGGGAACTGGAAACTATTAAAGTGGCGGAGGGTGTCGGTAGAGTCACGGAAATCGGTCAGAAGAGACTGGACAAAGGGAGAAAAAATGGAGTCGAGATAGGAAGAAATAGATTCCGCAGGGCAATTTCAGGCTGAAACGATGGGTCTACCGGGGCAGTCCTGTTTGTGGATATTCGGAAGGAGGTAGAAGCGGGCTTTGCGGGATTGGGGAACTATGACATTGGAGGTCGTGGGGGAAAGATCTCCAGAGGAGATGAGGTCAGTGACGGTCTGGGAAACTATGGCTTGATGTTCGGCTGTGAGGCTATTTTAATTCTCCGTCCCACTCCCACTCTGACCTCTTTGTCCTCGGCCTCCTACCACTGAAGCTCAACGGAAGCTCGAGGAACAGCACCTCATCTTTCGATTAGGCACTTTACAACCTTCCAGACTCAACATTGATTTCAATAACTTCAGATCATAACCACTGCTCCCATTTTTTCGGACAGCAGGTGCTGGTAATGGTTCTGCTGTTGCCATTTACAGCTCCTCTGGACCCATCCTTTGTTTCTTTATTTGCCCCATTACCACCCTCCTTGCCTTGCACCATCATCCCTTTTGTCATTTAATCATTCCTGCTCTCCACCCTATCACAGACCTTCCCTTTTGTCCTTTCCTCCCCTCCCCTTCCTCCCTCTCCTTTTCCTGGGTCTGTACTTGCTTAAAATCTGTTAAATCTCTAACTTGTTCTAGTTCTGTCGAAAGGTCATTGACCTGAAACATTAACTCTGTTTCTATCTCCACAGATGCTGCCTGACTTGCTGAGTATTTCCAGCATTTTCTGTTTTTAAATAAGAGATCAATACTGAATGAGATTTACACCTGTGATGGTGTTTAACTCAATTGGAGGCATATTCAAGTCAAACAGTATCAAAATATGAGTGAATTATTAATTTTACCCAGTGGTATGGCAAGGGCACATTAGTTGATAGAGACCTGGGGGTGAATTTAAACCCCGAATAATGGGTGGATTGGGGGCAGGGGGGCAGTAAAAATTTTAAAAGTTTGGAGCAGAAACGGATCCCAGCTCCATCCCGCCGAATTCCGCGTTTCACCCAGACGCGTCCGGAGGCGCGCACTTCAGGAACCCGGAAGTCCCACCGGCACATAGAACCGATGGGATGATATTTAAAGGGGCAATTAAGGTATTTGAAGTAGTTAATTGAATTAAATTTTAGTGTACTGAGGCAGACAAACGATTTTAACTCTACCTGAACGTGTCTCCCGTGGCCTCCGAAACACGCGAAGGAAACGAAGGTGAGTTGCAGACGCCAGCCATTTGGACCTTGAAACCAGTGTTTGACACATGTGAAGAAAAGGTGAGTTTTTGCAGCAGGGCAATCAGTTCTCAGACAAATCTTTGTGTTTTTTATCTGAGATTTCTTTGTTCACTCTCAGAATTCTTGTGTTCACCCATATTTACCTACATTTTGGACCCCCCCTCAAACTGATACCATCAGGATATGGGGGCGCAATGGATTTATTCTACAGTACATCTGAGTAGGAGGCACATCAGCATCTATGGCAGGCAAAGCGTGCAGTTCTGGGAGTTGCAACTCCACAAGACAGAGGTGCGCCACAAGGACCTGCAGAAGAGCGCAGAGGGGCAGGAGGCACTACCCTCGTGAGAGGGTCTACAGGCAGAGGCTGAGCTTCCTGGACCTCTCTGAGGAGCAGTGCCTACGGAGGCTTAGATTGAGTTGTCAGGTGGCCGCAGATATTTGCAGGCTCCTTCATGCAGCCCTGCTCCTGGATGGGCCTGGTGGGCATGCATTGCCCGTCGCAGTTAGTCACCAGTGCCCTCAACTTCTTTGTCTCCGGATCATTCCAAGATGCCACCGGTGACACTACCAGGATCTTTCAGTCGTCTGTCCATAAGTGTATATGACCGGTCACGGATGGCTTGTTTGCCAGGGCATCCGACCAAGTCAACTTCCCCATCGACGACATCAGTCAGACTGAGAGGGCAGTGGGTTAACCACTCTCTGGCCGGCTTCCCATGGGTACAGGGCGCAATTGATTGCACACACATAACAATCCGAGCACCTGCATATGAGCCACGACTGTTCATCAACCGAAACGGATATCACTCCATCATTGTGCAGCTGGTTTGCAACCACCGGAAGAGGTTTCTGCAGGGGTGTGCCAAATTCCCTGGCAGCTGCCGTGATTCCTTCATGTTGCGTGAATCCAACATCTCGGCCCTCTTCCAAGCACAAGACAGATTTAAGGGCTGGCTCCTTGGAGACAAGAGATACCCCCTGCAGAAGTGGCTCAAGACACCTATGAGGAACCCCACCAGCGAGGCACAGCAGTGGTATAACAACAGTCACATCACCACCAGGTCTGTCATTGAACAAGCCATAGGAATGCTGAAGATTCGCTTCGGGTGCCTGGATCAATCTGGGTTACAGGTGGATGAGGTCCCATGTACTCATGAAGCATCCACACCTGCCATCAATATTGAAGAAGACGAGGAGGAGGAGGGGAACGATGGGCAAACCATCGGCAGAGTAGCATCTCACCTGGCTGCTCGTGATACCAGGGAGTCACTCATATTTGATAGATTCTCATAGGGAGATCTGCAAAGTGAAGATAGTCAAGTACTCAGACCAACTGCAATGACCACCACCATCACCATTACCAGCATTCACCTCCCCTGTCCCCCCCCCCCCCCCCCCCAGGTTGCACAAAATAGTCCTACAACCACACATACACCCATTGTAAATGCACCCATTACGTGGGTTAAGTCTTGCCGTTCATGATGAGGAACATGCAAGGGCACATTCACAAAAGGGACTCAAGAATGGACAAGACATGGCAGTGGTGGTGAGAATCAGAACACTTAATGTGCATTTAACATAAACCAAATATAAATGAAAAACATGACATTCTGTCAGACACCCTTGTGCATACTCTTGGTGATTACAAAACCTTAGACTTTCTCTTCCTACCGCTTCCACATGGTGCATCCCCTATGGCTGCAGTAGAGGTAGTGGAAGATTGCTCAGATTCATGCTCTGACTGCTTAGATGCTTTTGGCCTATGACCTCTGGGTTTTGGAGCCCATGAGGGCCCTGCCAAAGACTGCTGCACCTACACCTGTGCAGGGGCAAACTCGGCCACCGGGAGAGGAGGCAGCATTGCGGATACCGGTTGAAAGGGGTGCAATGGCTGAGATGTAGGTGCACTTTGAGTGGGGTCCCCACTTCCATGTACCCTTTCGCCATCATCCCTCTCTTGGGCCAGGGCCACATCACTCCTACCACTCTGCTGGACAACGGCTTGGAGGACATGTATGATGCCTTGTAAGGCCAGTGCTAATGTATCTCTCTGGCTGTTTAAGGCGGCAGAATGTTGTTCACCTAAGTCTGCACAGCCATTGCCAGGGCCTGAATGGACTCATTTGTGAGCCACGCTTAAAGCTCGATGGAGGCTGCCATTCTCCCCATCACAGATATTCCTGCACTTACCTGTGTCACCAGTCCACTAATACTGGAGGTGGACTCCTCCATCCTCTCCGCTATCATGGAGAGTGAGTGTGGCACGTCTTCCAGTATGTCGCAAAAGTGCGTCTGTACCTCTATCATTCTCCTTTTCAAGGATGGCCCCCGGGGTTCAGCATCAGTGCCAAGCTGAGCAGAGCTTGGAGAGGAATGCACCCACCTCACGGACTCTTCACAGCTGCTCTTGCCACCATCAATCCATGTGTGTGAGGGATGTTAAAGTTCTGTCACCAGACGTTTGTGGGTGCCAGTCTCGGCATCCCCAATGGCTTATTTCCAAGGCCTCCATCTCTGCTTCAGTAAGAGCCACAATTTGTGGAGGCCCCCCTCCAGTCCGACTCCTCTCCCTTGCATTTTGCGCTCACTTCTCCTACAAGGGGAGAAAGTACAGACATGTACAGACCGTTCGCAACCTTGGTGTCCTCTTTGACCCTGAGATGAGCTTCCAACCACATACCTGCTCCATCACCAAGACCCCCTACTTCCACCTCCGTAACATCGCCCGACTTCACCTCTGCCTCAGCTCAACTGATGCTGAAAACCTCATCCATGCCGTTGTTACCTCCAGGCTGGACTATTCCAATGCTCTCCTGTCCGGCCTCCCATAAACTTGAGCTCATCCAAAACTCTGCTGTCCATATCCTAACTCGCATCAAGTCCCATTCACCCAACATCCCTGTGTTCGCTGACCTACATTAACTCCCATTCCGGGAACACCTCGATTTTAAAATTTTCATCCTTCTTTTCAAATCCCTCCATGGCCTTTCCCCTCCCTATCTCTGTAACCTCCTTCAGCCCTACAACCCTCCTAGATCTCTGCGCTCCTCCAATTCTGGCCTCTTGCGCATCCCCGATTTTAATCACTCCACCATTGGTAGCCGTGCCTTCAGCTGTCTCGGCTCTAAGCTCTGGAATTCCTTCCTTAAACCTCTTTGCCTCTCTGCCTCTCTCTCCTTTAAGATGCTCCTTAAAACTGCCCAAGTTTTTGGTCATCTGTCCTAATACCTCCTTCTCTGGCTCGGTGTCAAATTTTGTTTGATAAAGCTCCTGTGAAGTGCCTTGGGATGTTTTACTACGTTAAAGGCGCTATATAAATGTTGTTGTGTGAGTGAGGGTGAAGGGGTCACCCGATGGATGCATTGCTCTGGGTCAGGCTGACAATGAATGAGATGCATCAGAGGGTGAGTATCAGACAGATTGATCAGATTGCATCAGGATTGGGGTGAGTGGAAGAGGTTGGTACACAAACAGGGGTGGGTGGGTGAAGAAGTGCACAGACAGTGAAGGTAACTTTACCGTAAGCCTTAAATAGGTGTGAGGAGTGATGTGATGGAGTAGGCTTCGCAGGGCAGTGTGAGGGGGGCTAATGTTCACCGTAGAATGTAGGTGAATCAGTAATTGTACTCACTTTTCCTGACCTGGTTAGGCCATTAAAATCGCTTCCTGCACTGCACCCACGACTGGGGCGCCGTGTTCCTGCTGCTGACCTGTTCTGCCACTTCCAGCCGTGCCTTCCTGGTGGCAGAATCAGGTGACTTCCTCCTGTCAAGTGGGTATGGCACCTCCCTCCTGTTTCTCACAGCAGCCAGTAATATCTCCAGGACAGTGTCCGAGAACCTGGGTGCTGGCTTTGCTCTATGACGTTCCATTCTGCTTTTTCCTCCTTTCACCTTCAAAATGCATTGTTGCATTGGCCCTTTAAATAGTGGGTTTTAAATTGTGTCATGCAGGTGCGCAGTATGCCCGCTGTGCAGCTTGAGGACACGAAACCTGGAAGTTGAGTTAAGTGGCTTCAGTTGAGTCGTGATCACTCGGGAACACACACACAAAAATTTTTTCTGGGTTTCCCACCCACTTATTGACTCCCCGCTGCGATCCCGCCGCATTGTTAAAATTTAGGCCCTGGTATCAGCATGCATATGTGTTGGCAGCTTGAATCTGATCTGTATTATAGGGCCAACTTTACATGGCCCTGTTGGTGGCTTTGAGCCTCACTGGCCAGCACTGAGGGATGTGAAATTGGTGCAGAGTTTAGTGTGCTTGATTCAGAGCTTTCAGATAACGCTAGTGATTTAAGTGAAGGGGACAAGTTCATCAGAGGATACCAATTGCAGGTGCAACAACAACTGATGTGTTATGTCTGTATCTGTCAATACCCCAGGACCTGTGTTTACAGATCTTGCTAATCCTATCTTGTCATGACAGAGGAGATCAGGTTCCCCTGCCTCCACTGTCACTGTGCAATGCCATCTCCTCTTGGATGACTTGCAGACAACTTCCACAACAGGGACAGCTCTTCCAGTAGCAGTGAAGGTTATCACAGCATTAAGCTTTAATGTTAATGGATCCTTTCTAGCTCATGCAGGGGACATCTGCCAGATCAGCCAACCTGCAGTGCACACATTCATCGAGGAAATAACAGAAGCAGTGATTGCAAAGAGAAACACCTTTATCAGTTGTCCTTTGGAAAAAAAAGGTATGGAACTTTCACTATGGTCGCCATGTGCCCAAGAGCCAAGGCATCAGGGCTCTTAACATCAGCCCCATGGCTTATGTAAACAGGAACAGCTTCCATTCCGTAAATGTTCAGCTGGTGCTGACCACAACAATAGCATAGTGTAAGTGAATGCCCATTATCCAGAGTGAATCCATGATGCCTTTATTATTCAGCAGTCCATAGGTAGACCACAGGCTATGGTCGCAAACAAGCTGGACATTGAGGGAGCAATATCCTTTTCTATTCAGGAAGATGCTAGGCTGGTGATGGGGAGCAGGCAAGGCAATGTGGGTGCAGTCTATGGCACCTTACATCCTGGGGTAGCCTGCAATGTGGGCGAAGCCCAATACACTCTCGTCCTGTTTACTTTGTCAATTGGAAAAGAGATGTAGACATAGAGAGACTCGGTAACCTCCCTGATACAATGGTGAACAGCAAACAGGGAGATGTCACTAATGTTACCTGCTGCAGCCTGGAACAACCCGTGACATAAAAGGTAAGGACCACGGTGACCTTGACAACCACAGGCAGTGCTGTCCATGCCCCGGTTTGAGGCTTGGGTTGTGGCTGCAGCAGGTGACATAGCTTGGCGATAGCCTACTTGGTGAATCGAAGGCGCCTGACATCTTGCTCCTCTATGTTCAGGTAGGAGAAGAGCCCCCTGAAGACCTGCTGTGAGTATGGTCTCCTGGGCAGGGCTCTCTTCTCCCAGCTGCTCCTGCCCTCTCCTGTCTTCTTAACTGCTCCTCCTTGTCCTCCAGCCCCAAAGGCAGACCTACCAGACTGCCCGTGGTTGCAATAAAACCGTTTTGAAGGCAGACAAAAGCAGCCCAGTCCCAGCAGAAAGTTGTTAGCAGAAGTCAGAAATTGGTTGTAGAAGGAAAAAAAACACCCAGAAGTTAACCAGTAGCCTAAAATGACAAACCAGGAACTAACCTGTATGGAGTGGATGGGCTATTTAAATAGCGCGACTGAAGCACCTGTTAGAGTCATGAGTTGCTGAATGAGTTTAATCACGTGGCAGATCAATTTCACAAAAAGGTCCTACAACAAGCGTAGGACGTTATTTGAATATTATAATGAGGCTTTCTAATACTTCCATCGGGTGCCTGGATGCCGACAGCGGGCGGCACACCTTTGGTGCACAATGAGCATGCCTACGCCACCCACCATATTGGTCCCGTAGGCATCTGTTTTGCAAAATGGGTGCAGCGCGATTGAATTTCTAGGCCAGGTTCTCCATTCTTGGGTCCTCTGTAAAAACCGTGCAATCAGGAGAAAACATAGCAAGCTTGATTATTGTTTGACATCAGTGTAAATTTGGTAGAGCCACATGTAAACTCATCTGACATCATATACATAAGTTGGAGCCTTGAAAGGAGCAGTTTCTGTGGGTTAGATTGAACTGATATTTTGTCCATTCATCTAAATTGGTGACATCCTCTATCTTGTGACGTTAGATTCATTTGTTGGTGGTTTGTGAAACCCAATAGTTGATTGACATTTAAGAAACAGACAAGTAGCACACAGAAAGGGAGTATATGAATTATTAGAATGATACCCGGACTTCAAGGGTTAAGTTACGAGGAGAGATTACACAAATTGGGGTTGTATTCTCTGGAGTTTCGAAGGTTAGGGGGTGATCTGATCGAAGTTTATAAGATATTAAGGGGAACGGATAGGGTGGATAGAGAGAAACTATTTCCGTTGGTTGGGGATTCTAGGAGTAGGGGGCACAGTCTAAAAATTAGAGCCAGACCTTTCAGGAATGAGATTAGAAAACATTTCTACACACAAAGGGTGGTAGAAGTTTAGAACTCTCTCCGCAAACGGCAATTGATACTAGCTCAATTGCAAAATTTAAATGTGAGATAGATAGCTTTTTGGCAATCAAAGGTATTAAGGGATATGGGCCAAAGGCAGGTATATGGAGTTAGATCACAGATCAGCTATGATGGCGGAGCAGGCATGAGGGGCTGAATGGCCTACTCCTGTTCCTATGTTCCTATATTTTCCTGTAAGTTGGCCAGTAGCTTCACATTGGGGAATTTTCAAGCAGCCTCAGTTCCTGAACTGTCAGAACAGTGCCCTCCAAAAATTCCATTCTCATGTTTTTCGGCCTGCAGAAGGACAAACCATTTTAGTCCAGCTTTTCTGATTTCTATTTCAGCTGAAAAGTGTTGAGCTGATCAACAACATGATGATGTCATTGTGCATTGCTCTGCTTATAAAGCTGGCATGACAATTCCCCTTTTCAATTTTATTTGTGAGGGGGGTATGAAAACCCTGTTCACTCTGCAGTTCCCCCAGGGCTCCCCAGACTGTGTATTTCCTGTGTCCCACAGAGTGAGGAGGTGACCCACTCCTAGGACTCCACTAATGCTGTTGTGCGCTGGATGGGAGGAGGTACATGAGAGTGATTCAGTGATGGCTCTTTCTCTGATTTTTTTTTTTCCTCTTATTTGTATAAGCTTTTGGTCTCCACCTGGCATCATGGACAATCTACAAGCTACATGGACAATCAGACCTGCATCTTTGACTGATGTGACGCAGTCTACTGGTTCTTCAGTGTGTTGTATCACTGTGCTACTTGCAGCAGTCTATCTTTAACTTTCCAAGCATTTTGTAAATAAAACTGGCTTCATTACATTGAGATAGATTACAATTATGCTAAAATGAGTATTGTTGGGCTTCATTACATTGAATGGTTGCAACGCATTACTGTAATTGAGAGAGCAAGGATTATCAGAGAGAGTAAGCGGGTTGCCTTTTGTCAAACAAATCAGTGAGACTGGTAGATGGTGTAGAGGCATTTTTGATATATTCTCAATGGCTCATTTTTCAGGTAAATACAAACCATACATCTTTAATTTGTCTCTCCTCTATCTCTTGTCCCATTCTCTCTCTCAAACAAATGCAGTTCTCTTTTTTTCTTGATTTTTCTTTCTGTCTTTCTTTATTCTTTGTGTTTTTCTTTCAGAATAATTCTTGTTAAAATACCACTTCACAAATGCCTGGAATGGTTTTTGCCATGCTGTATGAGAAAGATGTGTGATTGGGAAAACTTTCAGCACTCTCAGCTTTACTGACTGGTTAATTGCTGCCCTCTAGTGGGAATGAAGAAAACACCACATTTGTAGGTAAAAAAGCAAAAAATTAACTGTGCCTGCTGGAAATCTGAACAAAAATAGAAAATGCTGGAAATACTCGGCAGGTCAGGCAGCATCTGTTGAGAGAACAGACAAGTTAACATTTCAGGTGTGGACTCTTCTGTGCCACATTTATAGGGGCTGTGAATGCGACCAAGCCATCGATATTAATTTCTAACCAAGAAGTGGTTGGGAACCAATTATTTTGTGGTGGAGTGTACTAAACTGAGAGAGTTTGTGAGAGAATTGGTCTGGGGTTCATGCTTGATCTGCATCACGAGTGTGCCACTTATCAAACATAACATAATCCTCTAGTGGTGGAAAACATTTTTTGTGAGCAATTCCTTGGCCCAGAAATTGAGCTAAATGAACCTCACACACCATTCGTTAATTATAAACTCACCCACAAAGCCCATCTTATTCATGGGCTTCTGGGTGCCAACTTGCTTCATTGGTGAGCTGCAAAACGTGCAGCCTTCTTTCCTAGGCTTCTGTCAGCCATGGGAGCAGGGAATGGATCGCTCTCTCCCCTCAACAAATCAGCTTGAAGCCACGCAGTCAGAATCAGGAAGTGAAAGCTACAACAGTGAATTCAAAAGTAAAATCAGATCGAGAAAGCAAAATAAAGAGAGGGTAAGATTAAAGGACAGAGATAAAAGAGACAGAAAGAAAAAGTAAAAAAAAATTTTAAATTTAATTTTTTTTTAATATCCAGCAACAATTAATATTGGGAGGAATGAGATTGAAAATTTTTCAGTGACAGAGAGGTTGTTTGGCAGTCATTAATACTTACCATGCCGTTAAAAGTTAGTTTAGATCTGATATAACCAAAGGTATTAAGGGATATGGGGCTAAAGTGGGTATATGGAGTTAGGTCACAGATCAGCCATGATCTTATTGAATGGCTGAACAGGCTCGAGGGACTAAATGACCTACTCCTGTGCCTATGTTCCTATTAAGGTGCCAAAAGTTTTGTGTATCTGAACCTATCCAAATCATTAGATGTCTGAGCAGAGAAAAGCATTTGGTATATAGACTTGGACCATTCTCTGCCACTGTGCTGTTTGGTACAGTGTACTCCTTCAGTTTGCTTTTTCATTTATCAGTGACATTAACAAAGTCTAAGTTTTAGATATGTTCAAGGGGCTGAAAACCAATAAATCCCACAGGTAAGACCCAGAATAATTAGATAGATAAAAGAGGACATTTGTGAGTCAGTGAATCAACGGTTGTGACAGAGCTGAAAAATACAGTTCCCATATTCATAAAAACTGACAGATCCATACCTGGTAAATACAGACCCGATAGCCTTACCTCAATAGTCAACGATTAAAGATGAATACTCAGAAATAAAATGGAGGAGTTCTTGTGTGTAAGAAACATAATAAACGACAACCAACACAGCTTCACAAGTGCAGACCTTCCCTGACGAACCTCATGGGCCTTTTTTTGTGAAAGTCATTCCCAAATTGACATTGAAAAGCCATATGGACTGCCAAAAAGCTTTTGATCCTAATGATTTTTTCCTTCTTGTTCAAAGCTAACCTGGCTGCCACAGATATCATATTCCTGGTCTGCTGTGTTCCATTTACTGCCACTCTGTATCCTCTACCCAGCTGGATCTTTGGAGACTTTATGTGCAAATTTGTCAACTACTTACAGCAGGTAAGTGAGAGGACAAACGTTAAGTGAATATGAATTGAAAAAAACACTTGCCCCCAGACAAGAATGAATGAAGATATATTGCTGATGTTTAGTGCTGCGCCATCAGAGACATCTACAAGTCAGGAAGAATCGAGTTAATATAGAAGGGAAACATAGTTAGAGCTAGTATTCTGATCCTTCAGTTCCCAGGTCTGGTTTTTTGAATCAAGGTCTTTTAACTTCCTTTGATGGTGTACTGGTTAATGCATTCATGCAAAAACTTTGTATATTATTTTAACTCGCTTACTAACTCAGTTAAAATAAGCAGGTCAACGACTGTGTTAAAATCGCACAAAAGAATTTAACATAAATTCATTAACCATAGGAAATTAAACCTTAAGAAGTCAAAGTGGACTCTAGGGGAATCAAGGGATATGGGGATCGGGCAGGAAAGTGGAGTTGAGGTTGAAGATCAGCCATGATCTGATTGAATGGCGGGGCGGTATAGCCTACTCCTGCTCCTATTTCTTATGTTCTTATGTTCTTAAGTGGAGAACCAGTGAATGCAGTAATGATGCTCAACACCTAGATTTATTCTTGATGTGGAGATGCCGGTGATGGACTGGGGTTGACAATTGTAAACAATTTTACAACACCAAGTTATAGTCCAGCAATTTTATTTTAAATTCACAAGCTTTCGGAGGCTTCCTCCTTCGTCAGGTGAACGATGTGAAACGATCGTGGGGGATACTGGTGTAGAGTGCCGAGACGTCCATCGTGGTGAGAAGTGTTCCTGGTTCAACTGGTCCGTGGGTACTGAGTTTTTGGAGGAAGTCTGTAGTGTCGCGACAGAAGCTGGGGGTTCCCTGTACGATGGGTTTCAGGATGCCCTCGATGTATCCAGAGAGGTTCTCACATAGGGTTTTCACATCGTTCACCTGACGAAGGAGGAAGCCTCCGAAAGCTTGTGAATTTAAAATAAAATTGCTGGACTATAACTTGGTGTTGTAAAATTGTTTACAATTAGATTTATTCTGGTTGTGTGCTTTAAGGGCAAAAGGGTAACTAGGGAGAGAGTAGGGCCTCTTAAGGATCAACAAGGTCATCTATGTGCGGAACCACAAGAGATGGGTGAGATCCTGAATGAATATTTCACATCGGTATTTACGGTTGAGAAAGGCATGGATGTTAGGGAACTTGGGGAAATAAATAGTGATGTCTTGAGGAGTGTACATATTACAGAGAGGGAGGTGCTGGAAGTCTTAACGCGCATCAAGGTAGATAAATCTCCGGGACCTGATGAAATGTATCCCAGGACGTTATGGGAGGTTAGGGAGGAAATTGCGGGTCCCCTAGCAGAGATATTTGAATCATCCACCGCTACAGGTGAGGTGCCTGAAGATTGGAGGGTAGCAAATGTTGTGCCTTTGTTTAAGAAGGGCGGCAGGGAAAAGCCTGGGAACTACAGACCAGTGAGCCTGACATCTGTAGTGGGTAAGTTGTTAGAGGGTATTCTGAGGGACAGGATCTACAGGCATTTGGAGAGGCAGGGACTAATTAGGAACAGTCAGCATGGTTTTGTGAGAGGAAAATCATGTCTCACGAATTTGATTGAGTTTTTTGAAGGGGTAACCAAGAAGATAGATGAGGGCTGTGCAGTAGACGTGGTCTACATGGACTTCAGCAAAGCATTTGACAAGGTACCGCATGGTAGGTTGTTACATAAGGTTAAATCTCATGGGATCCAAGGTGAGGTAGCCAATTGGATACAAAATTGGCTTGACGACAGAAGACAGAGGGTGGTTGTCGAGGGTTGTTTTTCAAACTGGATGCCTGTGTCCAGCGGTGTGCCTCAGGGATCGGTGCTGGGTCCGCTGTTATTTGTTATTTATATTAATGATTTGGATGAGAATTTAGGAGGCATGGTTAGTAAGTTTGCAGATGACACCAAGATTGGTGGCATTGTGGACAGTGAAGAAGGTTATCTAGGATTGCAACGGGATCTTGATAAATTGGGCCAGTGGGCCGATGAATGGCAGATGGAGTTTAATTTAGATAAATGTGAGGTGATGCATTTTGGTAGATCGAATCGGGCCAGGACCTACTCCGTTAATGGTAGGGCGTTGGGGAGAGTTATCGAACAAAGAGATCTAGGAGTACAGATTCATAGCTCCTTGAAAGTGGAGTCACAGGTGGATAGGGTGGTGAAGAAGGCATTCAGCATGCTTGGTTTCATTGGTCAGAACATTGAATGCAGGAGTTGGGATGTCTTGTTGAAGTTGTACAGGGCATTGGTGAGGCCACACTTGGAGTACTGTGTACAGTTCTGGTCACCCTATTATAGAAAGGATATTATTAAACTAGAAAGAGTGCAGAAAAGATTTACTAGGATGCTACCGGGACTTGATGGTTTGACTTACAGGGAGAGGTTAGACAGACTGGGACTTTATTCCCTGGAGAGTAGGAGGTTAAGGGGTGATCTTATAGAAGTCTATAAAATAATGAGGGGCATAGATAAGGTCGATAGTCAAAATCTTTTCCCAAAGGTAGGGGAGTCTATAACGAGGGGGCACAGATTTAAGGTGAGAGGGGAGAGATACAAAAGGATCCAGAGGGGCAATTTTTTCACTCAAAGGGTGGTGAGTGTCTGGAACGAGCTGCCAGAGGCAGTAGTAGAGGCGGGTACAATTTTGTCTTTTAAAAAGCATTTGGACAGTTACATGGGGAAGATGGGTATCGAGGGATATGGGCCAAGTGCAGGCAATTGGGACTAGCTTCGTGGTATAAACTGGGCGACATGGACATGTTGGGCCGAAGGGCCTGTTTCCATGTTGTAACTTCTATGATTCTATGATTCTATGATTCTATAATTGTGACCTGGGTTAATATTTACTAAATGTGCTACTGACAGAACATCACACTGACCTGGACAATACATTTATATTGACTGAGGCACAACTGTAAGTTGATTGGAGTTAAACGCTGCATTCATTGGGATCATAGTGTGTACTTGCACTGAGAAATGAAAACAGAGCAGAACTGGCAGAGTGATTAAAGAATATTGCCCCACTCTTTCAGTTAAGGATTGGTGGATAGGCAAACGGAACCTTAATGGGGAAAATATATTACTTTTAATGAGGATAATAAAGAGTGTATGTTATCAGGCCTGAGAGAATTGCTGAAAGG
This sequence comes from Heptranchias perlo, assembly GCF_035084215.1. Taxonomy (NCBI): domain Eukaryota; kingdom Metazoa; phylum Chordata; class Chondrichthyes; order Hexanchiformes; family Hexanchidae; genus Heptranchias; species Heptranchias perlo. The sequence continues at coordinate 27,639,140 of NC_090333.1, forward strand.
GTGACTTTACTTTCTGTCGATGATTTGAGGGGGTGTGATTAGATGATTTGCAGTCACCAATAACCAGATTAAATTCCTTTCTCATCCCATTTGTTGCCTTATTATGTAATGAAGATGTTTATAAATTTGTTTTCTATAGGTTACTGTCCAGGCAACCTGTATTACCTTGACTGCGATGAGTGCTGACCGATGTTATGCTACAATTTATCCACTCAAGTCGCTGCGTCACCGTACTCCCAGGGTTGCCATGGTGGTCAGCATGTGCATATGGATAGGTATATTCTGATGTAACACTGTGGAAGTGAAAGCATGTATGTCCATATTTGAGTTTGCAAATGTGAGGATTAACAGAACTTGTCCCTTTTGTATGCAGTGAGTGCATTAGATACATCTATATCAGGGCTTTGTGTGAAGCAGATACAGTGAAGACCTCCGTTGCATTTTCCTTGCCTTTGTCCCAATCTCAAAAGTAGTCTCCCCCACTCCATTATTCAGGACTTTTTGAGTGAAAGTATTAAATTGTACCAACTCGCACCAACTTTGAGAACAGTTTTGTGTTGAGATAGTGTGGAAACAGTGTTGAGACGGCACCAAAATTTATATTTAACTGAAGATTTTCGCAGCCAATAGAGACATGTTCATCCATTTTATGTGCCTGAATTCAAATCCAGACACCATGAGGGGTATTTTAACCCCCTAGAACGGGTGGGTTGGGGTGGGTGGGTACTTAAAATAATTGATTTTTGGAGCGGGACCGCAACTCGGCTCCAACGCGCCCACTTCTGGGTTTAACCAAGATGCGTTTGGATGCGTGCGAGTATAGAATCATAGAATCATAGAATGGTTACAGTACGGAAGGAGGCCATTCGGCCCTTTGAGTCCGTGCCAGCTGTCTGCAAGAGCATTCCAGCTAGTCCCACTCCCCCACCCTATCCCTGTGGCCCTGCAAATTTTTTCCCTTCAAGTACTTATCCAATTCCCTTTTGAATCTGTCCCCATCACCCCCTCGGGCAGTGTATTCTAGATCTCAACCACTCACTGTGTAAAAAAGTTTTTCCTCATGTCGCCTTTGGTTCTTTTGCCAATCACCTTAAATCTATGTGATCTGGTTCTTGACCCTTCAGCCAATGGGAATAGTTTCTCTCCATCTACTCAGTCTAGACTCTTCATGATTTTGAATACCTCTATCAAATCTCCTCTCAACCTTCTCTGTTCCAAGGAGAACAACTCCAGCTTCTCCAGTCTATCCACGTAACTAAAGTCCTTCATCCCTGGAACCATTCTAGTAAATCTCTTCTGCACCCTCTCTAAGGCCTTCACATCTTTCCTAAAGTGCGGTGCCCAGAACTGGACACAGTATTCTAGTTGTGGCCAATCATAATTTCCTTGCTTTTGTAACTTGCTCGCCGCAGTTGAGACCTTAATCAGTTCAAGCGGGTAGGTACTTATAGCATCAGTTAACGTCCTTGTGAGGCGTTAAGTAGGTCTTTTTAAATTGAATTTGACTTAACTTTAAATTTAACGCCTCCAACGCGGGTTTCTCTGGGCTCATGAATCTCATCAGTGAAAAGGAGGCGAGAAGGGCTGGATCATGAGGTAAGTGACTTTATTGCACTGCTTGTGGGCCCGGAGGAGCAGGGTTGTTTCCTCCAGGCTTAACAAGCTTACCTGCCGCAACCAGACCCCTGTGATCAGCTGACCCACCCCCTCGGCGATGTCCGAGACTCTCCCCCGATGTCCAAAACCCCGTGATGCCCGAGGCTCTCCCCCGATGTCCAAAACCCCGTGATGCCCGAGGCTCTCCCCCGATGTCCAAAACCCTGTGATGCCCGAGGCTCTCCCCCAATATCCGAGACCCCCCCCGATGTCCGAGACCCCCCCGATGTCCGAGACCCCCCCGATGTCCGAGACCCCCCCCCCGATGTCCGAGACCCCCCCCGATGTCCGAGACCCCCCCCCGATGTCCGAGACCCCCCCCGATGTCCGAGACCCCCCCCCCGATGTCCGAGACCCCCCCCGATGTCCGAGACGCCCCCGATGTCCGAGACCCCCCCCCGATGTCCGAGACCCCCCCCCGATGTCCGAGACCCCCCCCCGATGTCCGAGACCCCCCCCCGATGTCCGAGACCCCCCCCCGATGTCCGAGACCCCCCCCCCGATGTCCGAGACCCCCCCCCCGATGTCCGAGACCCCCCCCGATGTCCGAGACCCCCCCCGATGTCCGAGACCCCCCCCGATGTCCGAGACCCCCCCCGATGTCCGAGACCCCCCCCGATGTCCGAGACCCCCCCCGATGTCCGAGACCCCCCCCCCCCGATGTCCGAGACCCCCCCCCCGATGTCCGAGACCCCCCCCCCCCGATGTCCGAGACCCCCCCCCCCCGATGTCCGAGACCCCCCCCCCCCGATGTCCGAGACCCCCCCCCCCCCCGATGTCCGAGACCCCCCCCCCCCGATGTCCGAGACCCCCCCCCCCGATGTCCGAGACCACAACCCCATCCAACCCCCAATGATCCTGATCTCTTCCCGACCCCCTTTCCAACCCCCATTGATCCCGATTTTTCCCAACCCCCAATGATCCCGATCTCTCCCCGACCCCCCCATCCAACCCCCAGTGATCCCGAATCTCTCCCCGACCCCCCTTCCAACCCCCAGAGATCCCGATCTCTCCCCGACCCGCCATCCAACCCCCAAAGATCCCGATCTCTCCCCGACCCCCCTTCAAACCCCCAATGATCCCGATCTCTCTCCGACACCCCCATCCAACCCCCAATGATCCCGATCTCTCCCCGACCCCTCCATCCAACCCACAATGATCCCGATCTCTCTCTGACTCCTTTCCAACCCCTAATGATCCTGACCCCCCCCATCCAACCCCCAAAGATCCTGATCTCTCCCCGACCCTCCCATCCAAACCCTGAAGACTCTTATCTAACCCCAGCTGTTTTCCTGCCTGACAGACAGCCAGTGTGTCAATCAAGGCTGGCTGCCGGGCATGAAACGTGGACGAAAAATGTTTTCCTTCAACTAAGTTGCAAGTGCAGATTTTAACTTTACTTCAGGGTTTTAGCGCCCGATCACATCTGTGTTGATTCTAGCTCCACATGCACTTCTCACAATTTGTTCCTAGATCACTCCCATTACTACTCCAGGCTGGCTGATAGGAGATGCCACAAAATGCCCCATTAGATATTCTCTTACACCGAATGGAAGATGCCTGGGCTCTGGTCAGCACCTCCCCACACCTGGGAACATAAACTCAGCAGAGTGGAGAGCCATCATGGAGTGAGTTGGTAACAGAGTGAAGGGGGGAACAGAGTGAAAACAATGCTTCCAAAACAGGCATTAGGTGGAGAGGGAGAAGGAAGAGCAGAAGAGTAGATTCATTGAAATTTAAATAAAGAATATAAGCTTAAAACTTAACCAAAACGTCACCATTTATTGTTAGAATATCATCATCAGAAGGGATAGTGATATGTGATTCCTGCAGGATATGGGAGTTTCAAGTAGCAAACGTTAACTTGGACAAACACGTCTGCAGAAAATGTCTCCAATTGCAATTACTTGAGTTCAAGGTCTCAGAACATGAGGTGAAGTTTATCTCAATTAATATATATCATCTCTTCAGTTTGCCATGTTTATCGTGTGGTAACATCATGAATGCAATTTTGTCGGTACTGATTCAAGAACTTCCTGCTCATTTCTGTTACATACACATTTATTTACTATGTATAAGTAATTTTACTTTAGAAATATTATAAAGAATAACAAAATATCCAGGAGTATGTTTTAAAGCAGTAATACATCTTGGAGGTTCTAACAATTAATGAATGGCACCCAAGCCCCTTGATTTCACGGCAGCCTGGTATTCAGTCTCTGCTATCCCCGTTACATGGCATTCACCATGTAGGCTCATAGTTGATCTCAGTAACATCAGTGCCTTTTGATTCCAGGTTCCTTTGTTCTGTCTTTCCCAATTATTATGTACCAGAAGATTGAAAAGGGGTACTGGTATGGACCTAGGACGTATTGCGCCGAGGCCTTTCCATCAGATGCCCATCAGAAAGGCTTCATACTCTACCACTTTCTTGCTGTCTACCTTCTGCCTTTGCTCACCATCTCCCTGTGCTACTCCTTGATGATTAAGAGAGTTGGACAACCTGTTGTTGAGCCCATTGACAACAACTATCAGGTGTGTGTGAGGCTTGTCTTTCTCAAACCAAACACCAAAAATGAATTTTCCATGATACTTTAATTTCTAAATGGGGTATCTCTGCCCACCAAGGAAAGGCCAGACATGTGGCAATAGAAGTGGTGGTTTATGTTTTGGTTGGGTTTTCTTTCTAACCAATCATGCTCCCTCATTCTTTTCAGTCCCTACACTCTGAATACCTTTTCACCCTAAACTCAAACCTCATTGTTGAATTTGATATGGTCTGTGTTTGCATTCAGAGGCTAGATTAAAAGTTACATGTAGGCTGCAGGCTGTAATCTTTTTGTATAGTAAACTGACATAACAAAATGGTGCAGCCAGAGGTAATTACAACAAGGACAGATGGCTCACAAAATTGATCTTTGTGTTTGCTGAGACCATAGAAAAGGGAAGTATACAATGGAATACCAGCAGAAAGACCAGAGTTTTCTAATGGCCAAGAACTTGAGTTCAACAGATAATGACTAGATCTTCCTTTGAACTTCTGAATACAAAGGACAGAGTTACTAATAGCAAAATGTCTGGGAGAAAGCTTCACAGTAAGATGATCTTGCTGCTAGTATTCCTCGCAAATTTTTTGGATCAGAGTGTTGAGATGCAGCTGCAGCAGAGGTTGCAGTCCAGGTATAAATATGGAAATCTGACTTCAGCGTTACCATAGAATGATACAGCACAGAAGGAGGCCATTCGGCTATTGTGCCTGTGCTGGCTCTTTGAAAGAGCTATCCAATATAGGATCATAGTATTCCATCACTGGGTGTATATATAGATATATATTTTTATAACAGTAAAATTAGTGACTATGATAACTGTGGCCAAAGTTTCTTAATTTCTACTTTTTGTTTTGTTTCAGTATACCTTGAATATCAAGGCAGGGATCCAAATGTTTGTGATTGGACAGAGCTTACAGTGGATATATGGGTGGATAGTACCATGGTCAGGCTTTTTTGTTGGAATTATTGATTTGATCTTCTCACCATTAAAGTTAATACATTTATCCACCATTGTCCACTTCTATTTACCTGTAGTGATTTAGTTACTGCTTATGTTTTAGATTGAGTCAATTATGCTGGAGGAGATGTAGCAAAAGTCCATCCAAAATTGTCATTAATACAAATGAGCAGAAAAGAGCCTTTCCTGGGAGACCCCTTATTAAGATAACTGACCATTAATGGTGACTTGGTATCTGAAAAAATGCATCTTGTTCAATTGCTCACCAGATGTTCTACAAGAGGACATCTTTACAGTAAAATCAGGAAGCTATATCCTACTGTGCTCTGACTTTGTATAAAATAGTATGATTTCCAGCTATATGACTTGCAGATAAGATGTAAGGTCTATTAGATAATTATATCTGTTTCCAACATTACTATTTCCTTCTTTGAGAAAAATGGAGTCACATGCCACAGTTATATGGATAAAGAAGAGTTTTTTTAATACCACAGGTGCTGAGTCAATGAAATTTAAGGCCAGGTATGAAAAGTTTAGTAACATGGCATGAAATTACAGTGTGTAATAATTAGCAAAATTCAATTTTGCTGTATTAGAAACAGTGAGTTCACTAATGTATATCTGTTTTCAACTAGGTTCAGCCTTTATTCACAAATTTAACAAGTGTGTTGATCTATTTAAAATAATTTCCCAGCTGGCAAGATGGTTTCCCAGGGTCAATTGGCCCTGGAGTACTATTTGGGCAGGTTTGAAGACATGCCTCTATTGTTTGTAATCGAGTCACTCTGGGACACACGCTGTAACTGCATCACTGGAGCAGCCGAGCAGGGAAGGAAACCCCACTTTACAGTCTCCATGCCAGCAATAACATTGATGTTTTAAGAAAAAAATGAAAGACAATGCAGGTTTTAATTTCATCTATAAAAAGGGGGAGTATTTTGAACAAAAGTGACTATGCCTAGACTTTCTTTCCCTTTTAATAGGTAACTACTTTTTACATTGATGTTGGTAAGTTTCAAAATAGACTAACAATCAAGTTGGTACAGAAGCACTGAAAGAAACAGTTAAGTTCCTGAGGGAGCAGGAAGCAAAGGATGTGGAATTGTTGCATGGCAAGAGGGGGATATAAATAGTCTGAACAAGTATTTACCCAGCAAAATGGGCTGTGAATGCCCTTTTCTCAATCCTCCCTACTTTTGTTGTTAATTGGTCTCATAAGAATTTTTGTTTTACACTGCAGCAATTCAAATTTGGTACAGTTGCCCTTTGAGAGTGTAACACTAATGTATATCTGTTTTCAACTAGGTTCAGCTTTTGTCTGAAAGGACAATAGCAATGAGAAGCAAGATTTCTAAAATGGTGGTGGTAATTGTGCTCCTGTTTACAGTCTGTTGGGGTCCCATCCAACTCTTCATCCTCTTCCAGGGGTTTTACTCAAAATTCCAGGCCAACTATGAGACCTACAAGATCAAGACTTGGGCCAACTGCATGTCATATGCCAACTCCTGCATCAACCCCATAGTTTATGGGTTTATGGGAGCCAGTTTCAGGAAGTCTTTTAAGAAGGCCTTCCCATTCATGTTTAGAAGGAAGGTGAGGGACAACAACATGACCTCTGGCAGTGGCAATGCAGAAATGAAGTTTATCACTGCAGAATCATAATTGTTATGGATTTTCATGAATGAAGATGGTTAAAGATACACAAGCACAGACCTTCCATTTGTTTGGTCCACAGAATTCCTAGAGGGCAAATATACCTTCAATAAGATATTTGATTATTTATTTATTTATGGGAACTTTAGCAGAGCTAACCTCTACTAATTAGCAATTGCCAGTTTGGCCATGTTTTACTGTAAAAAGTATTTTACCATCAAAAAGATTCAGAAGCACAATTGAATCCTTTGAATTGGTTTGCCAAGAGATATTATCTTTGGATTTGGAATTCTGTAAACTGCAGATGGAAACAGCCAATGTGCAAATCTTTCTTGCCACAGCCCATTGAGTCACTCCTTGAACAATTCAACTGAAAAACATCACAAAACACCATAAACATTGGACTTGAATCAAGGTTTGCTTTTAGAGTTATATTTAGATCAAAGGTAATATATAATGGCAATAAATGGGAAGTTATCTGGCCCACTGGAATTTTATACAGGGGGAGAGATAGGAAAGTTTGGTCATTGAAATTTCACTTTTAATTGGAGTGAAAGAGATGTGGTTTGATTCACTGAAATTCCAGATGGGGGATTGATTAGGAAATGGTTTGATCGATTGGAAATTTATCTCGTGGTGTGAATGGGAAACCATGTGATCCACTGTGAATTTATATAATGGAAGTTAATGGATTGCCCATTGAAATTCAATGCAGTGAAAATAAATTGGAAACAGATTCTGATTGGAATTAGACCTGGTTGAAGTGCGTGGGAATTGGTTTAATACACTGGGATTGTTTTTGCATGAATAAGCTACATATATGGATATATTCTGTGTATTTGGGCCTTAGGGAGCTCACCAAAATGTCTCATTTGAGTTGTACCACTTAATCTGAATGATGCAGTTTCTTTTGCAATTTGGCTTTGAGTGATATTGAAGTAAACTAAATAGGATCAATAAAGTTATCAATTACTGGGACACAACATTCAGAGGTTACTGGACAGATTGATGCTGCCAAGAGTATAGCAAACAAAATGATCTTTAAATTAAGAAGCCAATGCTACCTATTAACAACCAGATGATCTGAAGTCATTAAATTAATAGTGGGGAGTCCAGGACCATTGTAATCCAGAATTGATGACCAGTTTGTTTTTTTGAATAATTGATCAGTGCAGTGTAGCTAAAGGAACCAAATTAGTTCTCATTGGAGGAAAAAGACTATGAAAGTGGAACATTTTCATTTTTTAAATAATGAAGAGAATTAATGAGCTGGGTGTAGGAGTATTTTATATGAAGCATTAATCAGAAAAGTTAATGATGCCACAGTTAAATATAACTTAAGGAGTAGATTTTGAAGGGTTGTCAATTTATAGAACAAACCGTTACTGAATGTGGTGAATTTGGGAAATGAGTAGATCCTTGAGTGAAGAAGGAGTTGAGGAAAATGTGCTTGGGGCAGGAGGGAAGTAAAAAGTGGTCAGTGTACATTTTGAAAGGTGACATTAATGATTGATTCCCACCTAGGTCAACCTATGTCCCTTTCTGCTTCCTTATGTATAAATATATGAAACAGAACATTGTGAGTTCTTAATTAGGACCCTATCTCTGATGGATGTTAAACGTGAGTCAATGGACTGTGACTGATGTGTTGACTGTTGTTGACATATATCCTAGGCACAAAAGCCCTTGGTTTGATTATCTTGGGTCTGATATGCCTGACTTGAAGTACAATCTGGTGCAAAAAGAAGTGTGATATGGATGATATTCAATTAAGCGGATTGTCAGCTCTGCTGCCATATTGTCTACTATGCTGGTGTGACTAGTAATATACCATATTGTAGGAGAAATGACAAGACAAAATGTTATATAAATGTACATAAGTATCTGTCATTGCACAGTTTTTCCAGTTCTTTTGGTGAGTACAGATTGTTTTAAAAAATGTATTTTTACAATGTAAAACCATCAAGTCATTACTCTGTTATACTAAGATATCCAGTTTTCCTGCTTTATTCACTCTGCAGGGTCAAAAAATCGTTTTCTGGGTTTTAAAAAAATACTACTGGTCTTGGTTTTTATTTGACTTAGGTTGAATACTATAATTTCAAGAAACCTTCCTTACTGCCTGCAGTGTTTTTATTTTCCTGGTTTTCTTGATCTGTCTTTGTTACTTTTACCTTTCTTTTGGGAGGGGGATCTCTACCACTGCCAATGTTCTCACTTTTTATCCTTTTTCAGTTAATCTTCTATTTATATAATGATCTTGGTCAACAGTTTTCTTCTCGTGAATAAATTTATTTTTCCTCCAAACTGAACCTCACTCTGTGCACAACTGAATCCTTTGTAACACTGAAGAATATTTCCAACTGGTCCTGCTCCAAAAATAATAGAAATGTCTGTTGCCGCTAATGAAAATGAGAACATAAGGAATAGAGTAGGCAGTACGGCCCCTCGAGCCTGCTCCACCATTCAGTAAGATCATGGCTGATCTTCGACCCCAACTCCAGTTTCCCGCTTAATCCCGATATCCCTTGATTCTCTGGAGTCTAAAAATCTACCTATCTCAGCCTTGAATATACTCAATGACTCAGCATTAACACCCCTCTGGGGTAGAGAATTCCAAAGATTCACAACCCTCTGAGTCAAGAAATTCCTCCTCGTATCGGGTTTAAATGGCCGACCCCTTATCCTGCAACTGTGCCTTCTAGTTCTAGACTCTCCAGCCAGGGAAACAACCTCTCAGCATCTACCCTGTCAAGCCCCCTCAGAATCTTATATGTTTCAATGAGATCACCTCTCATTCTTCTAAACTCCAGAGGGTATAGGTCCATTGTACTCAATCTTTCCTCATAGGACAACTCTCTCATCCCAGCAGTTAATCTAGCGAACCGTCGTTGCACCGCCTCTAAGGCAAGTATATCCTTCCTTCGATAAGGAGACCAAAACTGTACAAAGTACTTCAGGTGTGGTCTCACCAGAGCCCTGTACAATTGTAGTAAGGCTTCCTTACTCTTGTACTCTAAGTCTGAGCCCCTGCTCCACCCTGATTATATGATTTTGTGGACAGCTTCCCATCCCCATCCATCAAATGTCATCCTCATTTTTTGGTAAATTGGGGATGGCTGATTGGGTAAAGTGTCCCACAGATACGTTGGCTACTTGGAAACTTGTGGTGCCTACAATAATGTTGTGGAGATGCCGGTGATGGACTGGGGTTGACAATTGTAAACAATTTTACAACACCAAGTTATAGTCCAACGATTTTTAATAAATTGAATAAAAATCGTTGGACTATAACTTGGTGTTGTAAAATTGTTTACAATAATGTTATCAGTGTTACTGATTGTCCTGACAAATTTTCCTTTATAATGAACAAAAAAATGAAGGAAAGCACACAACACATTGGAGATGTTTACTTTGAAGAAATGATAACTTCTGCTGCAGAATAAACCCATCTCAGTGACTGACTCAGAGCTTTTGGACATTTCTACTGCTCCTTGGTCTGCTTGCAAACGTGCCAGTAAAAAGGGCATTGCCCCTTTAATAACAATAACTTGCATTTATAAACTGCCTTTAAAGTAGAAAAATGTCCCAAGGTGCTTCATAGAAGTGTTATTGAACAAAAATTGACACTGAGCCAAAGAAGGAGATATTGGGACGGGTGACTAATAGCTTAGTCAAAGAGGTAGGTTTTAAGGAGGGTCTCAAAGGAAGAGAGAGAGGTTTAGCAAGGGAATTCCAGAGCTTAGGTCCTAGATGGCTGAAGGCATGATTGCCAATGATGGAGTGAAGGGAGTGGAGGATGCACAAGAGACCAGAATTGGACGAATACAGAGTTCCCTGAGAGTTTTAGGGCTTTAGGAGCAGGTTAAGGAGATAAGGAGAGGTGAAGTCATTACGGGATTTAAACACGAGGATGAGAATTTAAAATTGAAGGCGTCGGGAGACAGGGAGCCAATGTAGGTCAGTGAGCACAGAGGTGATAGCTGAGCAGGGCTTGATGCGGGTTAAGATACGAGCATCAGAGTTTTGGATGAGCTCAAGTTTATGGAGAGTAGAAGAGTCCCAATCGGGCTTCCCCCTCTGCAACGCTGAGTCTGGGCCCCAAAAAGGTTGAATTGATGGATAAATGGGAGGCGTCCGCTCCATGCATCTGCAATACAATGCAGAAAGTTTGTCAAGCCATGCAGAACACAATGGAGAATAACTATCTGTAACAACAAGGCAGCGGGAAGAGGTGCTTCTGGAGCGGCAGCTACCACTGCCTTATTAGAGGCCACAATGGCCAGCTTTAACACAACTTCCACATGGCTTCCAATACCACACTGACCAATAGCACCTCTGAACCTGTGTCTAGCACCAGTGGACTGCATGGAGTAATAACATATGTCAAGGTCCCCTCAATGCAAGCACACGAAGGAGCTTTGGACATGGTCCCAGTGCCCCTTGACGTAACAAGAGAAAGGATACTTTCAAGTTCAAAGGCTCCAGCGAAAATATCCCACCACCCACCTTTCAATCCCCTGTCACTCAGAGCACCAGGTGCGTGATTAGGAGCAGAAGAGGTAGACAAAGTGGAAAGAGGACATAGTAGTTAAGTGTCTCAAATTATTGTTATAACTGAGAAAATATACTGGAAGTAAAAATGTATTGATTGCTTGGACTTCAGAGTTCATTTTTGTGAATGTATGCAATGTAGTGGACTGAGTTGATGAAATGTTAGATTTCCATCACTGAGACAAGGAATGCAGGTCTTAATGAAGCAGTTTAGGGAGTGAGTAAAACCAGTCATGAGAGAGAGATTTTTGTAGCCCTCGACAACTTTAAAAAAAAATTAAAAGCAACCACCTGCTGACTCCTCTCTTTTGGCTTCATGCTCATGGATCTCTTGTTCTACCTCGTCTCCCCTTGCTGTGGGAATGGAGGGCCATCTCCCTCTTCATTGTCATCCTCCAGCTTCAGGAGGTAAGAATCCTTTCTGCATTGTAACATGCAGCATTCAGCAAGCCAACATAATTCTGGGTAGTCTTGCTGGGCTGTACAGCAGGGTTCCTGCAGATTTATCCAGGCATCTTAAAAGAGACTTCAGAATGCCAGTGGTCTGCTCCATCACATTTCTAGTATGCCCATGGGCCTCATTATATTTGTTCTCCCCTTCCCCTCTGTCTGCAGATGCCATATTGGAGTCATTATCCATGACTGCAGGGGATATCCCTGATGAATAATTAATTCTGCTACTTGGTTCTAAGTCATCAGGACTGTTATGATGCTTTTATCATGTAATAATCCATCATGACAGCTTCATGAGTAGCATGCATTAATATGCAGGGTAAGGTGATTGGCATCATGCACCAGCTAGATGCTGGATCCTTTCCCACTGACTCCATCCCCCTCTCCTACTGTTTCAGACTGATTCAAGCTGTTCTAAACCTCAGTGACCTATTTGACCCTGAGTTGAGCTTCTAACCCTATATCCTCTCCATCACAAAGAATGCCTACTTCCACATCAGTAACATTGTCTGTCCACACCTCTACCTCAGCCCACCTTCTGCTGAAAGCTTCATCCATGCCTTTGTCACCTCCAGAATCGACTTTTCAAATATTCTTCTGGCTAGCCTCCCATCCTCCACACACTGCAAACTTCAGCTCATCTAAAATCTGCTGCTCATATCCCATCCCTCACCAAGTCCCATCATCCCTCACCTCACTGACCTACATTGGCTCCCGGTTCTCCAAAGCCTCAAATTTAAAGTTATTATCCTTGTGCTTAAATCCTTTTTTGTCTCTCTACAGACACTTGCTGGTGGACAGCCAAATAGCCTCTTGTTCCTCATTCAAAATTATACAATTAACTTCACCAGAGCCAATTTTCCTCCTTTGTGCTTCGGTGCTTGTTAGGTGCAGCAGAGCTGAAGTTTGCTTCCCCTGACATGGCCTAAACCATCCAATTAGCTAAGGCCAGACCCCTTCCCCGGTGCAGGCCTACCTTTAAAAGGGTGTTGCACCTGGAAATGGGTCAGAAATTCAACAGCTCCTGCAAGCTTGAGAGGCTATCCAAAAGCTATGGCCAGAATGGTGTTTGGTATCTGTAATGGAAAGGCAGAGCAGCATCTTGTTGCTTGCTGCTCTCAGATCATTTGATCCGAAAGGGGCTGGGCACACAGCCTAAGGCCCATTACTTCTAGGCGCCTGCCCAGCATTGGGAGAGGAAAATGAGGTGCAATGGCTGGTTACGATTACTCCCACCTCATTTGAACAGCTATACCTTCTTGAAATGTAATCGCATTGTGACCCCATGGAATCCGCAAGATATTGCGAGGCAACATAAAGGTGGAGCGGCAGTTCTTTATTTTTTCTCCTCCCTTTCTCCCCGCCCCCCCCCCTTCCTTTTTCCCATAGCTTTGTGTCTGGGAACTGAGCATTCCCCATAGAGAAAGGAGAGGAAATTCATAGTATCACAGAATCGTACAGCACGGAAGGAACCATTCAGCCCATCGCGTCTGTGCCGGCTCTTTGAAAGAGCTATCCAATTAATCCCATTCCCCTGCCCTTTCCCCATAGCCCTGCAGATTTTTGCCCTTCAAGTATTTATTCAAGTATTTCCCCTTCAATTCATCTACACCATGCCTTTGAAATCAATATAAAGGGGAAGTTTTATGCTCCAAGCTTGCAGTGACCGTGACTTGGAGAATCAGGACTACAATTTTGTAGCCTTGTCTCTGATCCACATTCTCTACGAGCACAGTTTCCCTGCAGTGTATGTGGGATCACAGAATCATCCCTGTAGAATAGAGCTGCAAAATTAACTCTTCTCAACCAAACTGAACCTAGGAAAGGATTCTAAATCAAAAGCAAAATGCTGTGGATGCTGGAAATCTGAAATAAAAACAGAAAATGCTGGAAAAGCTCAGCAGTGAGACAGGATTCTAGCCTTGACACCTACTTGGAATCCTGATGAACCCTGACATGGTGTGGACATTAGCACGGTGGGCTAAATGGCCTCCTTCTGTGCTGTAAGATTCCACATTTCCATTTAACAGAATACTTGCAGTAAGGCAAATGCTTGGCATGTAGTATGTGCTCCACTGTCAGCTTTCAAATGATGTGTACTGTAAACTAAGGAAAAATAGTCCATCCTAATCTGAATAGCTTTTTTTTGTCAAAGTGCTGAAATCAGTTCTCTCCCTCAAGACTTCTCTCAATTTATCTTTTGTAATCTATATAAGGTTGTATATGTACTCACAGTGCTGCTTCCTTTCCTGAGACCTTTGCCTTCCCTCCTCAACACTGCTACTATTCTCAATATACAAACATACAAATTAAGAGCTGGAGTAGGCCATTCGGCCCCTCGAGCCTGCTCTGCCATTTGATAAGATCATGGCTGATCTGATTGTGACCTCAACCCTACTTTCACGTCTACTTACTATAACCTTTGACTCCCTTGTTAATCAGGAACTTTGTGTCATCAGCAAATTTAGCAACCAAACATTCAGTCCATTCATCCAAGTCATTGATATAGATTGTAAATAGTTGAGGACCAAGCATTGATCACTGTGGCACTCCACTCATTACATCTTGCCAACCTGAAAATGACCCATTTATGCCTACTCTCTGTTTCCTGTTAGCTAACCATCCTTTATCCATGCTAAGATGTTACCCCCTACACCATGAGCTCTTATTTTGTGTACTAGCCTTTGATGTGGCACCTTGTCAAAAGTCATCTGGAAATCCAAGTACACCACATCCACAGGATCCCCTTTATCCACGTTGCTTGTTACTTGCACAAAGAACTCTAATAAATTAGTCAAACATGATTGCCCTTTCACAAAGCCTTGTTGACTCTGCCTGATTGCATTGAGATTTTCTAAGTGCCCTGCTATAACCTCCTTAATAATAGATTCTAGCATTTTCCCTATGACAGATGTTAAGCTAACTGGTCTGTAGTTTCCTGCTTTCTGTCTCCCTCCTTTCTTGAATAGAGGAGTTACATTCGCTATTTTCCAATCTGATGGGACCCTTCCAGAGTCTAGGGAATTTTGGAAAATTAATACCAATGCATCTACTATCTCTGCAGTCACTTCTTTTAAGACCTTAGGATGAAGTCCATCAGGACCTGGGGCCTTGTCAGCTTTTAGTTCTAATATTTTTTTCAAAACCCTTTCCCTGGTGATTGTAAATGTTTTAAGTTCCTCCCATCCATTCACGTCTTGATTCACAATTATTTCTGGCATGTTATTTGTATCCTCTACAGTGAAGATGGATGCAAAATATCTGTTCAATTCATCTGCCATTTCTTTATTCTCCATTATTAATTCCCCACACTCTCACTCTAGAGGACCAACCCTCACTTTACTTACTCTTTTCCTTTTTAAATACCTGTAGAAACTCTTACTATCTGTATTTATATTTCTAGCTAGCTTTCTCTCGTACTCTAATTTCTCCCTCATTATTCTTATAGTCATTCTTTGCTGTTTTTTATATTCTGTCCAATCTTCTGACCTGCCACTAATCTTGGCAGAATTGTATGCTTTTTCTTTAAATTTGATATTATCTTTAACTTCCTTAGTTAGCCACGGATGGTACATCCTTCCCCTAGAGTCTTTCTTTCTCACTGGAATGTATCTTTGCTGAGTGTTGTGAAATATCTCATTAAATGTCTGCCACTGCATCTCTACTGACAAAACCCTTAACTTAATTTCCCAGTTCACTTTAGCCAGCTCTGTCTTCGTGTCCTCAAAATTGCCCTTATTTAAGTTTAAAACACTAGTCTTAGACTTACTCTTCTCTCCCTCAAACTGAATGCGAAATTCAATCATATTGTGATCACTGCTACCTCGAGGCTCCTTTACAATGAGGTCGTTAATTAATCCTGTCTAATTACACATTACCAGATCTAGAATAGCCTGCTCTCTGGTTGGCTCTAGAACGTGCTGCTCAAAGAAACTGTCCCAAAAGCACTCTATGGACTCATCTTCCAGGCTACCTTTGCCAATCAGATTCTTCCAATCTATATGTAGATTAAAATCACCCATGATTATTGCTGTTCCTTTCTCACAAGCCCCCATTATTTCTTCCTGTATATTCTGTCCTACAGTGTGGTTACTGTTAGGGGGCCTATAAACTACTCCCACAAGTGACTTCTTGCCTTTACTATTTCTCATCTCTACACAAACTGATTCTACATCTTGGTCTTTAAAACTAAGGTCATTTCTCTCTATTATACTCACATGATCCTTAATTAACAGAGCTACCCCTCCACCTTTTCCGAGCTTCCTGTCCTTCCGAAATGTCAAGTACTCTTGAATATTCAGATTCCAGCCTTTGTCATCTTGCAGCCATGTCTCTGTAATGGATATCAGATCGTACATATTTATTTCTATTTGAGCTGTCAATTCATCCATTTTGTTACGAATGCTACGTGCATTCTGATACAAAGCCTTTAGTGCTGTCTTTTTACTATTTTTGCAACCTCTAGCCTTATCTGCTGGCGCACTCTTAAGTTTGCGTGCTCTTTCTCTTCCTGCCACTCTCTGATTATCATTTCCCTTATTGCTACCTTGCTCTCTTGCCTTATCTTCTTTCTTTAATTTATCACATCTTCCCTTACTTGATCCCTCACCCCCACTATTTAGTTTAAAGCCCTCTCTGCTACCCTAGTTATATGATTCGCTAGAACACTGGCCCCAGCACGGTTCAGATGAAACCTGTCCCAAAGGTACAGCTTCCACTTTCCCCAGTACTGGTGCCCACTACAGCCTGTGAAACATACAAAAAATCAACACAATCCTTAATGGATTTTTTTTACATTCCTATCCAAAGACTAAATATTAAAATCTATGATAGAAAATTAATCTATTGGCAAATATGTAATCACCCATTTTTGTTTGCAGCAGAAAGCACTGTAAGAAGGTAACAATGAATGAAAACTGGTCTGGAACAGTGTTTTGTAAAGACTGATATATTTGAGAACTCAGATGAATTACTGAGCAGAAATATCAGGTCAAGGATCCAATACAAACACTGAATCACCGGAGCCCCAAATGAATTACTTGGAACTGGGAATGACTTAGAGTGAATCATGGGGCTGAAAATAGAGACTTCCCTTAAAAAAACATAATGTGCAGCTGGAAAAATCCAGCAAATAGAGTCTGAATGAATCATACCTATTCAGTGGGAAAGTTTACTGTCAACAGGGATTAGATTCTCTTAGAAGAAAACTGAGGTAAACGGAATTCCTGAACAAAGGAAAGCAGGGTCTGAATTTGTGTTGCTGATATAAAACCAATTGTTCATGCATTAAACAAAGGATAATGGATACCTCATTTAACCTGTAACCACAGTCACAAGTTAGTCAATTAAGGACGTTCAGATGACAAGTTTTGAAAGTTACCTCAGCTTCCCTATCCCTCGACAAGCTTCTCTCTCTCATCAGTTGACTGACTCATTCTCACTTCTCCCTTTCTCAGCTACCTTCTCTATCTCTCAGCTATCTTCTCCCACTCACAACTTTGTTTTCTTGATTCTTAGCTCCTGCCAACTTCTTTTGCCCTCATTGATATTCTCTTGGTCTCCTAGTTGACTCTCCTTCCAACTATCATTTGGGGCAGGGGGGAGGGGAGAAAGAGGGCGTGGGAAATGTATTAAAAATGAGTAAGTTCCCACAATAGGTTAGTTGCTTAAGGTCTTGAGTAGTTGAATCATACAGACCACGAAGGTTCAAGTTTCATTCCCCACCCTATGCTGAATTAGCTGATTTTGGCCATGGTGGTGGTACATGCACTATGATGGACCTCAGCAGCCCGGACTTAAGGTGGGGAAATCTTCTAGAGTCCATACCCTGCTGGAATTGCACACGCATGGATGTTGGGTGAGCACAGATCGGGCTCAGCTGTGATGCCTTCTGCAGTTGAATAATCTGCTGACATTCATTGTCAAGATTATTACATGAATATTGGCTATTGGGGTGAGATACCAGCAAAGGAGCATGTACCTATAGATCTATACCCCAGCTAGGAGTATGTACCTGTACAATTATACCCCAGTAAGAACATAAGAAATAGGAGCAGGAGTAGGCCAATCGGCCCCTCGAGCCTGCTTCGCCATTCAATAAGATCATGGCTGATCTGATCCCAACCACAAATCTAAAGAACACAAGAAGTAGGAGCAGGACCCGGCCACTCAGCCCCTGGGCCCTCTCCGCCACCCACAGGGCATTGACCGATCCGAACTCAGCTTCATGTCCAATTTCCTGCCCGCTCCCCATAACCCCTAATTTCCTTTACTTCTAGGAAACTGCTATTTCTGTTTTAAATTTATCTAATGATGTAGCTTCCACAGCTTCCTGGGGCAGCAAATTCCACAGACCTACCACCCTCTGAGTGAAGAAGTTTCTCCTCATCTCAGTTTTGAAAGAGCAGCCCCTTATTCTAAGATTATGTCCCCTAGTTCTAGTTTCACCCATCTTTGGGAACATCCTTACTGCATCTACCCGATCAAGCCCCTTCACAATCTTATATGTTTCAATAAGATCGCCAGCAAAGGGCATGTACCTGCTGAACTATACCCCAGCAAAGGGCTTGTACCTGTAGAATTATACCTCAGCAAGGAGCATGTACCTGTAGAACTATACCCCAGCAAGGAGCATGTACCTGTAGAACTATACCCCAGCAAAGGGCATGTACCTGTAGAATTATACCTCAGATAGGAGCATGTACGTACAATTATACCCCAGCTGGGAGTATGTACCTGTAGAACTATACCCCAGTAAGGGGCATGTACCTGCGGATCTATACCCCAGTAAGGGGCATGTACCTGTAGATCTATACCCCAGCTGGGAGCATGTACCTATAGAACTATACCCCAGCAAAGGGCATGTAGCTGTAGAATTACACCCAAGCAAAGGGCATGTACCTGTAGAACTATACCCCAGCAAAGGGCATGTACCTGTAGAATTATACCCCAGCAAAGGGCATGTACCTGTAGAACTATACCCCAGCAAGGAGCATGTACCTGTAGAATTATACCCCAGCAAGGAGCATGTACCTATAGAACTATACCCCAGGAAAGGGCTTGTACCTGTAGAATTATACCCCAGCAAGGAGCATGTACCTGTAGAACTATACCCCAGCAAAGGGCATGTACCTGTAGAACTATACCCCAGCAAGGAGCATGTACCTGTAGAATTATACCCCAGCAAGGAGCATGTACCTATATAACTATACCCCAGCAAAGGGCTTGTACCTGTGGAATTATACCCCAGCAAAGGGCATGTACCTGTAGAACTATACCCCAGCAAAGGGCATGTACCTATAGAACTATACCCCAGCAAAGGGCATGTACCTGTAGAATTATACCCCAGCAAAGGGCATGTACCTGTAGAACTATACTCCAGCAAGGAGCATGTACCTGTAGAATTATACCCCAGCAAAGGGCATGTACCTGTAGAACTATACCCCAGCAAGGAGCATGTACCTGTAGAACTATACCCCAGCTAGGAGCATGTACCTGTAGAACTATACCCCAGGAAAGGGCATGTACCTGTAGAATTATACCCCAGCAAAGGGCATGTACCTGTAGAACTATACCCCAGCAAAGGGCATGTACCTGTAGAACTATACTCCAGCAAGGAGCATGTACCTGTAGAATTATACCCCAGCAAAGGGCATGTACCTGTAGAACTATACCCCAGCAAGGAGCATGTACCTGTAGAACTATACCCCAGCTAGGAGCATGTACCTGTAGAACTATACCCCAGGAAAGGGCATGTACCTGTAGATCTATACCCCAGCTGGGGGCATGTACCTGTAGAACTATACCCCAGCAAAGGGCATGTACCTGTAGATCTATACCCCAGCAAGAAGCATGTACCTGTAGAACTATACCCCAGCTAGGAGCATGTACCTGTAGAACTATACCCCAGCTAGGAGCATGTACCTGTAGAACTATACCCCAGCTAGGAGCATGTACCTGTAGATCTATAACACAGCTAGGAGCGTGTACCTGTAGAACTATACCCCAGCTAGGAGCATGTACCTGTAGAACTATACCCCAGCTGGGAGCATGTACCTGTAGATCTATATCCCAGCTAGGAGCATGTACCTGTAGATCTATACCCCAGTTAGGAGCATGTACCTGTAGAACGATACCCCAGCTGGGAGCATGTACCTGTAGAACTATACCCCAGCTAGGAGCATGTACCTGTAGAACTATACCCCAGCTAGGAGCATATACCTGTAGATCTATAACCCAGCTAGGAGCGTGTACCTGTAGAACTATACCCCAGCTAGGAGCATGTACCTGTAGAACTATACCCCAGCTGGGAGCATGTACCTGTAGATCTATATCCCAGCTAGGAGCATGTACCTGTAGATCTATACCCCAGCTAGGAGCATGTACCTGTAGAACGATACCCCAGCTGGGAGCATGTACCTGTAGATCTATACCCCAGCGAGGAGCGTGTACCTGTAGAACTATACCCCAGCTGGGAGCATGTACCTGTAGATCTATATCCCAGCTAGGAGCATGTACCTGTAGATCTATACCCCAGCTAGGAGCATGTACCTGTAGAACTATACCCCAGCTAGGAGCATGTACCTGTAGAATGATACCCCAGCAAGGAGCATGTACCTGTTGGACTGTACCCCAGCTAGGAGCATGTACCTGTAGAATTATACCCCAGCTAGAAGCATGTACCTGTAGAACGATACCCCAGCTAGGAGCATGTACCTGTAGAACTATACCCCAGCTAGGAGCATGTACCTGCAGAACGATACCCCAGCTAGGAGCATGTACCTGTTGGACTATACCCCAGTAAGGGGCATGTACCTGTAGAACTATACCTCAGCAAAGAGCCAATGTTTTGGAAGGATAGCGGGGGCAATGAGAGAAAATGTATAATAAATATTACCATGATCTTAGTAATATGTTTTATATATTTTTAAAAATGATTTAGTGACTCATTAAATCCAGAGCATTTAAACAGGTCCTTCCCCTGTACCCCCCAATCCCTGCCACCCGTAGGTATATAGTTACTTAACACGAGGCTTGTCTCTAGCATATACCCGCTGTCACGTACGTTGAAAACAATTCCTTCATTATGGAAGATTTGATTTTCTTTTGCCCACAGTCACTCACATTAACAGATATTTCCGGATCGGTCGCAGTAATTATCTTATCCTCTAGTTTGTTGCTTTGCCCACTGATACATTTTTCTGATAAAACCGTTAAACTTCTGTCGAGAATGAGGTGCCAAGGACAGACTTTGTAGCACACAGCCAGATATTTTTAGTTAGGGACCATTGTACAGCCTTTTACATGCAGAGCTCCTACAAGTATATAAAAAGGAAGAGGATAGCTAAAGTAAACATTGGTCCCTTCGAGGATGAGACTGGGGAAATAATAATGGAAAACAAGGAAATAGCAGAGGAATTGAACAGATATTCTGTATTTGTCTTCACAGTAGAAGACACTAATAACATACCAATAATAGTAGAAAATCAAGGGGCAAAGGGGAGGGAGGAACTAAAAACAATCACTATCACTAGAGGAAAAGTACTTGGTAAACTAATGGGTCTAAAGGCTGACAAGTCCCCTGCAACTGAAGGCTCGCATCCGAGTGTCTTAAAAGAAGTGGCTACAGAGATAGTGGATTCATTGGTTGTAATCTTCCAGAATTCACTAGATTCTGGAAAGTCCCAGCAGATTGGAAAACCGCAAACATAACAGCCCCATTCAAGAAGGGAGTGAGACAGAAAGCAGGTAACTATAGATCAGTTAGCCTAACATCTGTCATTGGAAAAATGCTAGAATCCATTATTAAGGAAGTAGTAGCAGGACATTTGGAGACTCATAATACAATCAAGGAGAGTCAACATGGTTTTATGAAGGGGAAATCATTCTGACAAATTTATTGGAATTCTTTGAGGAAGTAACAGACAGGATGGATAAAGGGGAACCAATGGATGCAGTATATTTGGATTTCCAAAAGGCATTCGATAAGGTGCCACATAAAAGATTACTGCACGAGATAAGAGCTCATGGTGTTGGGGGTAATATACTGGCACGGATAGAGGATTGGCTAACTAACAGAAAACAAGGAGTCGGCATAAAAGGGTCATTTTCAAAATGGCAATATGTAACTAGTGGGGTGCCACAGGGATCAGTGCTGGGGCCTCAACTGTTTGCAATATATATCAATGACTTGGATGAAGGAACAGAATGTCTTGTGGCCAAATTTGCTGATGATACATATTAGGTGGAAAAGCAAGTTGCGAGAAGGACACAAAGGGCTCGATTTTAGCACCCGCTATCGGGTGCGTTCTCGGCGGGGGGGCCCCGAAAATCGGGACATCCAGGAGCGGGACCGGATCCCGACTCGATCTCGCCCACTTCCAGGTTCCCCGCTGACGCGCCGGCGTGCGCGCGCAGCCCCCGCTGGTGGGAATCCCGCAGGCAATTAAAGCCAGCGGGATGCCACTTGACAGTACTTACCTTGGTATTTCAGGTCATTAACTGACCTGATTAAGGGACTGTGTGTGATTTTTGAACAACATGGGACTGTTTCCCACACTGGGGGAAACACTCCCAGCTCGAATGGACGTGTTGCAGCTGTCAGCCTGTGGCAGCTGCAAAGGTCCATTTGACAGGTGGGGGGGGGCAGACCCTCACCCATTGCAGGAGGCCACTCTGTCACTTGGGACAAAGTTTGGCCTCCACCACCCTCCTCCTGACGGTCAAAGTCACCAACCTGCACACTTACCCCGGGGTCCGGAGACATGTACCTACCTTGCGGACCCCCTCAGATGTACATCTTGCGGATGGGGGCCGCCGAAGCTGCAGTCATGACCTCCTCGGAGGGCGAACAGCATCACCAGCCTCACCAGCCTCGCCATCCACGCCGTCCACCTCTGACACGTGGAGCTCCACAACACAGTGCTGTGACACATCCACCTGTACAGCAGGAGGGAGGGCTACCGCAGAGAGAGATGCGTCGCAGAGGGCACTACCCTCGCCACAGGTTCCACAGACCGAGGCTCAGCCTCCTGGACCTCTCTGAGCAGCAGTGCACACGGAGGCTCAGAGTCACTCGACATGTAGCCGTGGACATCTGCAGCCTCTTTCATGCCGAGCTGCTCCTGGCTGGCCCGTGCACCATCTTCTTACCTGTCGCTGTCAAAGTCACCACTGCCCTCCCGAACTTCTGCTCCGCATCCTCCTAGGGTGCAACTGGGGACATCGCCGATGTCTCTCAGTCGTCTGCGCAGAAGAGCCCTGCAAATACACCTACACCCACTCTGCAGTGACACAACGGGTGGCATCAGTGGTGGGTCCTCATAGTGATACCCAGGAGCGGGCATTATTGCACAAACCGGACAGGATTCGCGAAGACATGGCAGTAGTGGTGCCAATATAATGTGTGATGTGAGTTGTTCTGAAATTCAATATAAGTAACAACCGTGACAAACCCTCAAACACCCTTGTGCATCCCCTTCATGCTCACGACATGTTTGCCTTACGCTGCCTACTGCACATATGTGATGCATGCCCTGTGGCTGCAGCACAGGTGGTGGCAGGTTGAGTGAGGCTGGCCGTGAGAGAGATGCACGAGAGGGTGAGTATGGGATAGAGTCATGAGATTGTATGAGGATTGGGTTGCGTGGTAGTGGCGGGGTGAGTACTGGCGAGGTGAGTAGGTGCAGGTAAGATGAGGATGGGGTTCGAGTGGGTATGAGGGGTGATGTGACAGAGTAGTGTTGGCAGTGCTGACGGAGATGTGGGGTGGGGGCAGTGATGTGGCAGACGGAGTGTAGGGGAAGGACTACGTGTACTCACTGTGGCTGACCTACTGAGGTCATTGGAGCGCCTCCTGCACTGTGTGCAGGTGGGCGATATGTTGGTGGTGCAGTGACCCCCTCTGCCACCTCGAGCCAAGCCTTCCTGGTGGCGGAGGCGGGCCACTTCCTCCCGCCCGCTGGGTGGAAGATCTCTGTCCTCCCCCTCCTCCTCACCCCATGTATTGATACCTGGGGTGAGGCATCATTAAACTGGGAGCAGCCGTCCCCCTGGGCTGCTCCATGCAGTCATCTTTGCTATTGGTTGCAGCATCTGTCAGTGGAGGACTGCCCCTTTAAATAGAGCGCCTCCAGCTGACAGATCTTACTGCGCATGTGCAGCCCGCCCGACGCGCAGATCAGCAGCGGGGAACCCGGAGGAGCAGGTATGTGGCTCCAATTAGTGGTTTGCCTGCTACGATCGCGCGGGAAACCCACTAATTTCACCGGGCGCGTTACCCACGCGCCCGCTTGCCCATCCGCCGAGAACCCGCAGCCCTGCTAAAATCGGGCCCAAAGTGTCTGCAAAGGGATATTGACAGGTTAAGCGAATGGGTAAAAATTTGGCAGATGGAATATAATGTGGGAAAATGTGAAGTCATCCACTTTGGGAGGAAAAATAAAAAAGCAAAATATTATTTGAATAGAGAAACACTACAAAATGCTGCGGTACAGAGGGATCTGGGTGTCCTTGTACATGAAACACAAAGTCAACGTACAGGTGCAGCAGGTAATCCGGAAGGCAAATGGAATATTGGCCTTTATTTCTAGGGGGATGGAGTATAAAAGCAGGGAAGTCATTCTACAACTGTACAGGGTGCTAGTGAGACCACACCTGGAGTACTGCATACAGTTCTGCTGCCCTTATTTAAGGAAGGACATACTTGCATTGGAGGCAGTTCAGAGAAGGTTCACTATGTTGATTCCAGGTATGGAAGGGTTGTCTTATGAGGAAAGATTGAACAGGTTGGGTCTATATTCATTGGAGTTTAGAAGAATGAGAGGAGATCTTATTGAAACATAGAAGATTCTGAGGGGACTCGATAGGGTAGATGCTGAGAGGATGTTACCCCTCATGGGGGAATCTAAAACTAGGGGGCATAGTCTCAGAACAAGGGGTCGCCCGTTTAAGACGGAAATGAGGAGGAATTTCTTCTCCTAGAGGGTCGTGAATCTTTGGAATTCTTTACCCCAAAAAGCTGTGGAAGCTGAATCATTGAATACATTCAAGGCTGAGTTAGACAAATTTTTGATCAGCAAGGGAGTCAAAGCATATGGGGAAAGAGCGGGAAAGTGGAGTTGAGGTAAAAAAAATCAGATCAGCCATGATCTCATTGAATGGCGGAGCAGGCTCGAGGGGCTGAATGGCCTACTCCTGCTCCTATCTCTTATGGTCTTATGGTCTTATGGTCTTCCCTCCAGTCAGGGCAACTTTCAAAAACTTATTGGCGTACTTTTTAAGGTCTTCCCACACTAGGGATTTCCTCCAGTTCTATCCATTATTTGTTACTAATGATACATAAAGATTCTTCCCTTTTTTTCCTTGCAAAAGTCTTGTTGGGCAAGCACCTCCGACAGCCAAGAGAAAAGACAAATGTCCTTCCAAGTGCCACAGTTGGCTGCTGGGAGGTAAGGAACAGCAGTCTGATAGCAGCGGTTTCTAAGAATTTCCATCCCTTTGTGAATGCGCTGTGCATCAGGGTGATCAGACGTTGGTCCCTTCACTCTGTGTGGTGTCATGCTAGTGTTCTAGTACAGTGTTCCTCTTCATATTTTTAAATTTAAATTTAAATTGAATTTAAAGTTCTTATTCTTGTGATCAAATCCCTCCATGGCCTCTCCCCTCCCTATTTCTGTAACCTCCTCCAGCCCTACACCCCTCTGAGATCTCAGCGTTCCTCCAATTCTGGCCCTGATTTCCATTGCTCTACCATTGACAGCCGTGCCTTCAGCTGCCTCTCTATCTCTCTCTCCTTTAGGACACTCCTTAAAACCTACCACTTTGACCAAGCTTTTGCTCACCTGTCCTAATATTTCTTCATGTGGCTCAGTGTCAAACTTTGTCTGATTACACTTCTGTGAAGGGTCTTTTGACGTTTTACTATGTTAAAGGCGCTATATAAATGCAAGTTGTTGTTCATAATCTTGTATCCCTTTGTTAACGATTCAGTGACCGATAAGAAAACTTTTAACCAGTTTTAGAAGTATAAAGTTATATATATATAACATATATATATTGGTTTTTTAGAAGGAAACTTAGAGATAAGACCATCATAGGGTCACATCCTGATATACCTTTCAGTGGGAGTTCACATTCATGATTGCCCTGCGGGTGGAGCCAGAGTCGACTGTAACTGTATCCATAATGGGAGTTAGTATGCTGATCTCTCATGCCTGAGTATGGTCACAATTATGCTGGACGAATAATATAGTTAAACCCTTCAATTTTTACAAATTTCAGAAGAGATCCTTGTGACTAAAAACTGTTATTTGATGAGTCACTGGCCGCATATAAACGGAAGAAAGTAAGTCATGAGGTCCTCAGTTATCTGAGACAGGGCATAAACGCCTTATAAACTTCATTGGAAAATTTGGTTATAAGAGCAGTATTGTTTTTGCAATGATGAAAGATCTCTTAATTATGTAAGTACAAATAGAAGGGCAAGTACAGCCTAAATATTCTCAATTCACTGTGGCCTCCGAGATACCAAAAAATAGACTTGCCACATCTACTGCTTCTACTTCCCATTTTATCCTATACTTCTGCAACATTTGTGGCATCTCCTTCAATCTTGATTCTGTCTGTTTCCATCTCCAGTCCTCCTACCTTCATATATTGTTTCTCATTAAAAACCAACTTTCACCTTGTACTGACTATTCCCCTTCCAATTTCCCTCTGGCACTTTCAATGCAAACTTTGTGTCCAAAGAATCTATCTACTATGTGCTTATGTCCATTCTGATATCCCTGCATACAGTAGCTCCCTGGAATTATCTAACTCTTAATCTCCTGTCTCTGTTCCTCACCATACCAAATTCATCTGTTGTCCTGTTGCTCTTCTAACCTTGATTCTAAAACTTTCAAATTTTTGTCAAATAATATAATTTTTCCCCCTCTGATGAAATCAAGCTACCAGCCTCCTCTGTGTCACAACCTTTCTATTTTACTAATAGCACTGCAGTCAGTGTTCCTCTGAACTTTCTTTTCTTGTTCCTTCTGCATAGAACACCCATTCTACTGCGAAGAAGAGAAGGGAGTTCTCCTGGTGTCCCAGGCAGCATTGCTCCTGTGACTGATAGCACCAGATTAAATAGCTGCTCCAGAATGAATGCTATGATTGCCTACATAACAATCACTGTACTCCAGTCTAGCATGTAGGCTAATACAGTTCCCTCCTACTGTCTCAATAATTCCAATATGTCAATAACATACAATATGTTAAACAAATGTATTACTGAAACTGACAAAAATATTAAAGTTAATAATACTTCTTTTTACCTCTTTTATTTTTTATAACAAGACCTGAAGTTAAGGTTTCTTCTTTAATTACAGACTTGATGCAAGGCAGACTGTGCAATTAACCCTAACATTAAGCAAGTCTGGCTTTGGAACTTACCACTTGCACTTGGGGGATATACTGTAAATAGGTGAATATTGACAGCAAAGGAGAATGCTCTTAGCTTTAGGCAAGGTGTGTAAAACTGTTATTGAAAACAACATTTCCCTGTTGTTAGAAATATATATCCTGTTATGCTCAGATTTAATATTTGGCAGATTGTGCTCTGCACCCCTCACATTCTACTTGTTTCAAAGGGTAATTAAATCCCTCCACATTTTGTGAAACACTGAAAGTATCCCTTTTGACCTCCTTAGGGCTGGGTTGTAAATCTATGAATAGTCAGAACAGGCTTTCCTCCTGTGGGGATCCAGAAGGCACTGTGTTAGTACTTAGAACAACATGGTGGCGCATTATAATGAAGTCCAATATACTGTGTCAAAGGTTGTAAGATGGGTCTGGGCCCATGTCTCCACATAGGTGCGGGTCTCTGGAATCTAATTAATGAAGAAAAGTTGGGGAAATTAGGTTTGTTCTTCTCGGACAAAAATGAGATTTTGAAGTGATTCATAGAAGTTTTCATAATAATGAAGGGAATTGATTATATGATCCTGGCAAATTGTTCTCCCTGACAATAATTTTACAAACTAGTAGATGTAATTTAGAAGCCATGAAATTATGAGTAAATAGGGAATTCACTAATTGACACACAAGGGTTGATTTAAACTCTGCCTGTCCAGTGGGAAAGGTGCTGGTGCCAAGCAGCATTGGACCAGAGAGGCCCAGGTAAGTGTTACATTTTTAAATTTCCGAGAGGTTCCCTGTGGCACAGAAGGAGTAGGTGTGCTCCTCTTGGCCTAACAAGGAAACCTCGGGGGGGGGGGGGGGGGGGAAATTGGATAAGGCCTATTATTGGGTGCGGGTAGCACGATCCATTATTAACCTGTGCCCGATGGGCCCATGCACCGGCAGGATAAGACATTCATCCGGCCTCAGTACTCACCTTCAAACAGCATTGAAAAGTAGGCCTTACACGTCGATTCAAGTAAATGCCCACTTTCCACCAGCAGGGGGAGCCCCAATCCCTTAAAGGGAGGATGTCTCTTAAAATCTCTTCAAGGTAGCCAGTACCTGTTATTTGCTAAAACAGATGCAGGTCCCCTCCCTATGTTTGCAAACTGATGAGTTATGTTAAAACATTGAATAAAGGTTGTGCACTACTAAATCCCACATCCCTCAATCTGCATGCCAGACCTCACCAATCTGCCCATCTGAGTTTGTACCAGGCCTGCGAGAGTGCGCGTATCAAGGTTCTCTGCTGATGCACTATAGACCTTGGTGCAAGAGGTGGACAGAAGGAGGAACATTCTTTTTCCGCAGTGGGGGGAGGGTGCAAGAGGCCCTCCAGACATATGCTCAAAAGGCAGTGGGGGACAAAGTCAACGCCAGGTGCACAGCACCACGAACATGGATGCAGTACAGGAAGACATTTTTGTGCTTTGACATGAGTGGTTAAGGTGAGTGGGGTCGACTGTCAAGTGGCATCTCCTACCAAACTACACCACGAGCCGCATCCACTGCTCCACACACTACACCCTCCATCACCCACGTACCAACAAACTCTTTCCTCAGTATGCAACTCTTCCAATCAGATGCTTCCTCTCACCCTGACACATTACCACTGTTGCAAGCCGTCCATCCATAACTCACAGGTCACACATACTGACAGCTATTAAACCATGACAGGCACATCACCCAGACACATGTCCCGCTTTCTTGCAGGAGAAGGTGGCGCATAACAGGAGGCAGCAAGTGGCAGTGGCATTTAGCCCCTCGAGCCTGTTCCACCATTCAGTGAGATCATGGTGGACCTGTGATCTAACTCCATTTACCTGCTTTAGCCCCATATCCCTTAATATCCTTGGTTCACAGAAATCTATCAATCTCAGATTTAAAATTCACAATTGAGCAAGCATCAGCTGCCATTTGCAGAAGAGCGTTCCAAACTTCTCCCATCCTTTGCGTGCAGAAGCGTTTCCTAACTTCACTCCTGCATGTCCTGGCTCTAAATGTTAGACCATGTCCCCTCGTCCTAGTATTCAAGTCTGTGAGACCTCCAAAAACAGTTACAAATGCATCAGAAGCCAGAAGCAATAATCCAGCCACTAATCTGTAAATCCTGCATGGTCCCTTTAAATAGCACTGGTGGGGGGTCCTCCAGGCACTCTGAGATGTTCAGATGGTTGTGGTTAAGACTGTGCGTTGAGTTGAGCGTTAAGTCCCAAAATGGTGTCCATCGCTTTAAATCAGCATTGCACACTGATTTTCTCCTTACTTTACATGCTTCCGATGTTCAGTATTTGCACATGCGCCAATACCTATACCAAGATGGAGTCCAGCGCACGTCACGCTGGAAGTGTACGTGCGCAGCCAAGATGCCATTTTGACACTTCGGGAGGCTGTGTAGCGCTGAAACAACAGGCACTACACGGCAAATCGGGGTCCGACACTGGTACAAATGGGTGGAACTTGTGCTGCGCATCTGCTTAGTTTGTACTTGGTGTAGCCAGTGTTTCACGCCTGCAGCTCACCATTTCTATTCAAATGTGGTCCGATGCCTAATTTGGCTCGGGCCCTGGGCTGGCACAGACCGTGTTGCACATGGGGTTCATGTTGATTGATCCCCATGATTGGAATATTGTAGGATAGAAGCCTAGGTGAGATTGGACTAAGAAAGGACAATCCGTAGAACTGCTGGCCCTGACAAGTTTTTAAAAGTCCCCTTTCTATCTAAATTCTATCTAAATTTTAAAATGTAACTTTTCTGTGGAAACTTTGTCACTCAGGAAGAGCAGGAGTGCTCCCCGGATCCTGCAAGGAGTCCTTGGGCCTCCCCAGCCCCGACCTTGCCTGTCTCTCCCTGCATTAGTATAGACTGCCAAGCCCCCTCTCCAGCACTAACTTTATGTTGGGGACCATTCCCTTGGGTCCCTGGTGTCCTCAGGCTCATGACATGATTTTACTCCCACCTGCTGGCCCTGATATCACTCCCGCTGGTTTTGGGTTGGAGACTGTCCTGCTTTATTCAAATGAGGCACGAGAATTAAAATGGCCCGAGCCTCACCCTGAGCCCCAGGCATTGGTTTCCCTCCCACCCTGCTCCCCTCCTGCCTTGAACATGCCCCCAGTTAAAATCAGCCCCGTAGTCTCAGGGCCAATAAGGTACCATTTTACCACCAGGTTATACTGGAAATAGTATATAGGCAATATACTGGTTGATCAGCATACATTCCTGATCTCTCCATTAAGCTGTAAAACAGCATGTTAACACACCATATATTTCAGATCAAGCTACAAATCTTTATTACAAGAAAGTAATATACACAGAAGCAAGTTAAATCAGCAGCTAAAACAGCAATACAGTACCTCAACTGTTTCCGATATTCTAAACCGTTTTCTGAGATTAAAATAACATAGCATTTCAAGATTCCTGAGTCCCTTTTCAGTGCCCTGATAAGTGTGTCTTAGAAATCCATGACATGGGCATTATGCACCGCAAAGTTCTGTCTAACTGCTGTGATGTGGAAATAAATTGTTAAGAAATGTGAACTAAAGAAATGGCCAATGCCTGTTGTCATTGTACCTGGTCCAGGCAGCTTCTCACACCTCAGCAAGTAAGTTTCCTTGAAGGAGCTCCAGATCTTTTCTCAACAGACAGGTATTCAATTATTTCTATCGGCTGGGTGGACGGGAAGTCAAAAAGAACCCTCCTAGCTGTCTGATAAGAACATAAGAAATAGGAGCAGGAGTAGGCCAATCGGCCCCTCGAGCCTGCTCCGCCATTCAATAAGATCATGGCTGATCTGATCCCAACCACAAATTTAAATTCATGTCCAATTTCCTGCCCGTAACCCCTAATTCCCTTTACTTCTAGGAAACTGTCTATTTCTGTTTTAAATTTATTTAATGATGTAGCTTCCACAGCTTCCTGGGGCAGCAAATTCCACAGACCTACCACCCTCTGAGTGAAGAAGTTTCTCCTCATCTCAGTTGTGAAAGAGCAGCCCCTTATTCTAAGATTATGCCCCCTCGTTCTAGTTTCACCCATCCTTGGGAACATCCTTACCGCATCCACCCGATCAAGCCCCTTCACAATCTTATATGTTTCAATAAGATCGCCTCTCATTCTTCTGAACTCCAATGAGTAGAGTCCCAATCTACTCAACCTCTCCTCATATGTCCGTCCCCTCATCCCCGGGATTAACCGAGTGAACCTTCTTTGTACTGCCTCGAGAGCAAGTATGTCTTTTCTTAAGTATGGAGACCAAAACTGTATGCAGTATTCCAGGTGCGGTCTCACCAATACCTTATATAACTGCAGCAATACCTCCCTGTTTTTATATTCTATCCCCCTAGCAATAAAAGCCAACATTCCGTTGGCCTTCTTGATCACCTGCTGCACCTGCATACTAACTTTTTGATTTTCTTGCACGAGGACCCCCAGATCCCTTTGTACTGCAGTACTTTCCAGTTTCTCGCCATTAAGATAATAACTTGCTCTCCAATTTTTCCTGACTTGTTTATATGTCATACTCAAGACAAACTTTACATTTGGGCAGACCACCCTTTTTTGAAAGAAACTGAATAGATTCTATATTAATGCTACAGGCTCTCCCACTAAAAAGAAAAGTATAAAGTAGGCAGCAGGCATGGCTTCCGAATTTAAAAATCCTAGAGCCCTTACAATTTAAAATAAAAGATATAATATGGGCATTTTAAAATTCTAAACCGCACAGATGAAATCTCATGGCATCAGGTCAAACATGGGCAAGGAAACCTCCTGCTGATTACCACCTACTGTCCTCCCTCAGCTGATGAATCAGTCCTCCTCCATGTTGAACATCACTTGGAGGAAGCACTGAGGGTAGCAAGGACACAGAATGTACTCTGGGTGGGGGACTTCAATGTCCATCACCAAGAGTGGCTCGGTAGCACCACTACTGACCGAGCTGGCCGAGTCCTGAAGGACATAGCTGCCAGACTGGGCCTGCGGCAGGTGGTGAGAGAACCAACACGAGGGAAAAACTTACTTGACCTCGTCCTCACCAATCTACCTGTCGCAAATGCATCTGTCCATGACAGTATTGGTAGGAGTGACCACCCCACAGTCCTCGTGGAGACGAAGTCCCGTCATCGCACTGAGGACACCATCCAACGTGTTGTGTGGCACTACCACCGTGCTAAATGGGATAGATTCAGAACAGATCTAGCAGCTCAAAACTGGGCATCCATGAGGCGCTGTGGGCCATCAGCAGCAGCAGAATTGTATTCCAGCACAATCTGTAACCTCATGGCCCGGCATATTCCTCACTCTACCATTACCAACAAGCCAGGGGATCAACCCTGGTTCAATGAGGAGTGTAGAAGAGCATGCCAGGAGCAGCACCAGGCGTACCTAAAAATGAGGTGAAGCTACAACTCAGGACTACATGCATGCTAAACAGCGGAAGCAACATGCTAGAGACAGAGCTAAGGGATTCCACAACCAACGGATCAGATCAAAGCTCTGCAGTCCTGCCACATCCAGTCATGAATGGTGGTGGACAATTAAACAACTAACGGGAGGAGGACGCTGTGTAAACATCCCCATCCTCAATGATGGCGGAGTCCAGCACGTGAGTGCAAAAGACAAGGCTGAAGTGTTTGCAACCATCTTCAGCCAGAATTGCCGATTGGATGATCCATCTCGGCCTCCTCCCGATATCCCCACCATCACGGAAGCCAATCTTCAACCAATTCGAATCACTCCACGTGATATCAAGAAACGGCTGAGTGCGCTGGATACAGCAAAGGCTATGTGCCTCGACAACATCCCGGCTGTAGTACTGAAGACTTGTGCTCCACAACTAGCCTCGCCTCTAGCCAAACTGTTCCAGTACAGCTACAACACTGGCATCCACCCGACAATGTGCAAAATTGCCCAGGTATGTCCTGTCCACAAAAAGCAGGACAAATCCAATCCGGCCAATTACCGCCCCATCAGTCTACTCTTAATCATCAGCAAAGTGATGGAAGGTGTCGTCGACAGTGCTATCAAGTGGCACTTACTCACCAATAACCTGCTCACCGATGCTCAGTTTGGGTTCCACCAGGACCATTCAGCTCCAGACCTCATTACAGCCTTGGTCCAAACATGGACAGAAGAGCTGAATTCCAGAGGTGAGGTGAGGTGAGAGTGACTGCCCTTGACATCAAGGCAGCATTTGATCGTGTGTGGCACCAAGGAGCCCTAGTAAAATTGAAATCAATGGGAATCAGGGGAAAACTCTCCAGTGGCTGGAGTCATACCTAGCACAAAGGAAGATGGTAGTGGTTGTTGGAGGCCAATCATCTCAGCCCCAGGACATTGCTGCAGGAGTTCCTCAGGGCAGTGTCCTAGGTCCAACCATCTTCAGCTGCTTCATCAATGACCTTCCCTCCATCATAAGGTCAGAAATGGGGATGTTCACTGATGATTGCACTGTGTTCAGTTCCATTCGCAACCCCTCAAATAATGAAGCAGTCCGAGCCCGCATGCAGCAAGATCTGGACAACATCCAGGCTTGGGCTGATAAGTGGCAAGTAACATTCGTGCCAGACAAGTGCCAGGCAATGACCATCTCCAACAAGAGAGAGTCTAACCACCTCCCCTTTACATTCAACGGCATTACCATCGCCAAATCTCCCACCATCAACATCCTGGGGGTCACCATTGACCAGAAACTTAACTGGACCAGCCATATAAATACTGTGGCTACAAGAGCAGGTCAGAGGCTAGGTATTCTGTGGCAAGTGACTGACCTCCTGACTCCCCAAAGCCTTTCCACCATCTACAAGGCACAAGTCAGGAGTGTGATGGAATACTCTCCACTTGCCTGGATGAGTGCAGCTCCAACAACACTCAAGAAGCTTGACACCATCCAGGACAAAGCAACCCGCTTGATTGGCACCCCTTCCACCACCCTAAACCTTCACTCCCTTCACCACCGGCACACTGTGGCTGCAGTGTGTACCATCTACAGGATGCACTGCAGCAACTCGCCAAGGCTTCTTCGACAGCACCTCCCAAACCCGCAACCTCTACCACCTGGCAGGACAAGAGCAGCAGGCACATGGGAACACCACCATCTGCACTTTCCCCTCCAAGTCACACACCATCCTGACTTGGAAATATATCGCTGTTCCTTCATTGTCGCTGGGTCAAAATCCTGGAACTCCCTTCCTAACAGCACTGTGGGAGAACCTTCACCACACGGACTGCAGCGGTTCAAGAAGGCTTCTCAAGGGCAATTAGGGATGGGCAATCAATGCCGGCCTTGCCAGCGATGCCCACATCCCATGAACGAATTTTAAAAAATCTCAATTTCCATCACACTATTAATACTGAACAATGTTATGGGAAAACAACAATATTTTGTCAAACCCATATCTGAAAAGGAAGCAAGGAGTTATTAAATAAGATATAGGTGACCATATATTCAACAGGATGCTAAGGCTCTAGTGTTTCTGGGACCATGGGGATGCTGCGTATGGGAATGTAAGTGCTTGGTGTAAATGTATATTATATTGTTCGATTGACATCTTGAAGCTTTGATCCGAGTGCCTTTGGAAATCTAAATTCTCTCATAACAATTTTTTTTATTGGCAAGATTGTTATCTTTATGAATGAATGTGGAATTACCCTCGCATTCTGATTGCTCTGCATTAACCTGATGGTATTGTCTGTCACATGCTTGGCATGGACCAATCAGATCCCAGAATTGTAACAAGCTCTGAGCACAGACTCTGCCCATTTTATTTGATGTGGAGATGCCGGTGATGGACTGGGGTTGACAATTGTAAACAATTTTACAACACCAAGTTATAGTCCAGCAATTTTATTTTAAATTCACAAGCTTTCGGAGGCTCCTCCTTCGTCAGGTGAATGATGTGAAATCGTTCACCTGACGAAGGAGGAAGCCTCCGAAAGCTTGTGAATTTAAAATAAAATTGCTGGACTATAACTTGGTGTTGTAAAATTGTTTACATTTTATTTGACTGCTGGCGAATGTGTTGATTATCCAACCTTCAGTTAGAACTTACACTTGGCTTCTCTACTGATTTTGTGCTGATTTTTTTTATGCGGAAAGGATTGGGGAAACCAAAGACATGGTTGAGTAAGTTCTTAACAAGAGATTTTTGAAGGTAGAGAGTGTGTAGCAAGCGAAAGTGGGAGAATTCGAAAAAGCAATGGCATAATGACAAAGATTAACCCATTATAGTGGAACAGAGGGGACAAGGGACAGGGATAATCCAGAGCCAGAAGAATGGAGGCTGATGAATATGGCTGGAGAAGATTTACTTAATACAGCAGTGGACAGCCATGGAGGGATTTGGAAACAAAGATAAAGATTTTGAAGTTAATTCATTGGGGCACAGGGGGCAAGTGGAGCTGGATGATGCCAGGAGTCATGAATGTGCTGGAAATCTAACACATCAGCTCAGTACTGAGGGAGTCGTGTATTGTCGAAGGTATCATCTTTCAGATAATATGTTAAAGCGAGGCCCTGTTTGCCTGTTCAGGTTATATAAAAGATCCCACACTAGTATTTTAAGAAGACTAGAGAGTTTCCAGGTATCCTGGCCAACATTCAATGAACACCACACACAAAATCAGGTTATCTGCTCATTCATTCGCTCACATGCTCATGCTCGTTCATTCATTCCTGTTTTCTGAGATATTACTGTGCATAAATTGGATGCCATTTTGCTACATAACAACATTGATTGCACTTCAAAAATAATTAATTGCTTGTAAAATGTTTTTGGATGTCCCCAGGGCTTGTTAAAGTGCTATTAAAATGTAAGTTCTTTCTTTCTGGTTTTGTTCTTTCCCTGTAGTACTTAAAATATATAATAGAGGAAACAGCTAAATTAAGTTGTAGACTATTCATAAATTACCATAATACTTAACACTTTGTGTCACATTTTGGATTACCAGGGAATATTAATATTTCAGAAGTGAAGTTCCATTCTTTCTGTTGGTACTGGGCTTGTTGCTTTCTGGCTTGGAGATGGTTGATGTTACAAATTGAATAAGTTATTTGGAAGACATTTTGTTCAGTTTTAATAAAAAGTAAAAGAGCAGTTTCTTTATTGCTAGAGATATATGAAAGGAAAATAATGTAAGATGGTTATAAATTATAATCTCAGTTATGACATTAGAGATGAAGTATATCCAGAATCATGAGCCAGGCATCACAATAAAATTATTTTATCCCCCTGTTTATTTCCAGTATGGTGTATATGTACAAGCTGAGAGAGAGTAGAGATTGCTTGACATGACTGACAATACTCATGGCAACATAGAAGTTTACAGCATAGAAGGAGGCCATTTGGCTCATCGTGTCTGTGCCAGTTTTTATTGGAGCAATCCAAAACTAATCCTAATGCCCCGCTGACTCCCCACAGCTTTGCATCTTCCTCTGCTTCAAATATTTTCCAATTTTCTCTTAAAAGGTGCAGTAAGTATGCCTCAACCACTCTCTGTAGCAAAGCATTCCACACTCCAACAAAAACCATTGCATAAAGACATTTCTGCCAACCTCTCTCCTCACTCTTAGTGACATTTTTAAATTAATGTTCCCTTGTCACTGACTCCCAAACCAGAGGAAATGGCCTTTCGCTGTTCACTCTAACAAAATGCTTCATAATTTTAAAAACCTCTATTAAATCTCATTTTAGCCATCTCTGCCCCAGCAGAAATAATTCTATCATCTAAAGTTTATCTCCATAACTATAGTTTCCCATCTCTGACACCATCCTGGTGAATCTCTTTATGGTTTTAATGGCATTTCAATAGAGAAGTGCCTAAAACTACATACAGTACACTAACCAGTACCTCAAAAAAAACCTTTACCTTTTGTTACTCTTTGCAAATTCTAAAATGCCTCACATATACTTGAATATTAATTGTGAGCCATTTATCACTGTAGATTTGATTTGAATGCTGCAACTGACTATTCTCCTGTTGTAAACTCAGTAATATTTGTTGTAATATTTGGAATGCTGATGTTAGAATTTTAATAATTTCCTCTATGCTTCTGCATAAAAACTTTGCCTGCTTCTATCGTGACTAAACATCATTCTGAATTTGAATGCCAATTGAAGAATATTTAGCTGTGCAGGCAGAGGCTTAGATAAGGGGGGATGGGGGGGTCAATAAAAGGTGCAGCGAGAGCGGACCTGAGCGGTGAAATCAAAAAAATCAAGAAAAAGACAAAAAGTAATGTCACAGAGTTGCGTCAAGCGCAAGTCAATGTAAATATTTACTTTATTGGTAAGTGTTTTTAGTGGTTATTGTGTTTAGTGATTAGTATCTTTAGTGGTGGTTAGTGTTTTTAGTGATTAATCTGTTAGTGCTAGTTAAAAAGCTAAAATGAGCGGGAAACTAGTTTAAAGTAGATAAATTAATTAGTTTTAAAAAAAACCTAAAAATAAACCAAGTCAATTAATTACATAAAAACTTTGATTAATTAAATATATAAAACAAGGTTAGATAAACGTGGCAGGGCAGGTGGTGTGTCGTAACTGCAGCATATGGGAGTTGGTGGAGACCAGCGAGATCCCGAGCAACCTCATCTGCGGTAAGTGTCTGCAACTCAAGGAACTTCGACTTACAGTTGTTGCATCAGGGAGGGGGAGAGTTACCTGGACACTTTGATCCAGGAGGCAGTCACACCCCTTAGGTTAGGTAGTAATTTAGATTTGGTCAGTGGTCGGGGACAGGAGGGTGTGACTGCGAGTCAGGTAGGTACAGGGACTCAGGATGCAGCGATGGAGGAGCCTCAGCCTTTGACCTTGTCCAACAGGTACGAGGTACTTGCTACCTGTGTGGATGAGAGCAAAGACTGCAGGGAGGATGGGCAATTTGATCACTGCACCAAGGTACAGGAGGCCATTCAAGTGGAGGGAGTAAAAAGGAATGTGGTAGTGGTAGGGGAGACTATAGTCAGGAGGATAGACACTGTTCTCTGCAGTCGAGACTGGGAGTCCCGAAGGCTGTGTTGCCTGTCCGGTGCCAGGGGTAAGGATTTCTCCACGCGGCTGGAGAAGAACTTGGAGCATGAGGGGGAGAATCCAGTTGTCGTGGTCCACGTAGGAAACAATGACATGGATAGAACTAGGAATGAGGTTCTGCTGAGGGAGTTTGAGGGGCTCGGGTCCAAATTAATAGGCAGAATCTCAAAGGTAATAATCTCTGGATTACTACCTGAGCCATGCGCAAATTGGCATAGGGACAAACAGATCAGAGGGTTAAATGTGTGGTTCAAGAGTGATGTGGGAGACAGGGGTTTCGATTCATGGGGCACTGGCACCAGTACTGGGGAAAGAGGGAGCTGTTACATTGGGACGGACTCCACTTAAACCAGGCTGAGACCAGAGTCCTGGCGAATTGAATAACTAAGGTGGTAGATAGGGCATTAAACTAAAAGGCTGAGGGATAGGGTTCAGGTAAGGGTAAATTTAGAAATCTAAAGAGAAAAGTCAAGGCCATAGAACAGTGTAGCAATTTGGGTAAATGTAAGCAGAGTGTGTCAGGACGGGACAAAGAGTTTAATGGTAATAGTGCATCAGTGAATGAGGTCAAATTAGGGAAAATAGTAAAAGTTTAAAATTAAAGGCGCTTTATCAAAATGCACAATGCATTTGGAACAAGATAAACGAATTAATAGCACAAATGAAGATAAATGGGTTTGATCTAGAAGCCATTACTGAGACGCGGTTGCAAGGTGATGAAGGTTGGGAACTAAATATTCCAGGGTACTTGACTTTTCGAAAAGACAGACAAAATGGAAAGGGTGGGGGGGCGTGAGGTAGCCCTGATAATAAAGGATGACCTAAAGATAGCAGAGAGAAAAGATCTTGGCTCGGAAGATCAGGAAAGAGAATCAGTATGGGTGGAAATAAGAAATAAGAAGGGGCAGAAAATACTGGTGGGAGTACTTTATAGACCCCCTAACAGTAGTTATACTATTGGACAGAGTATTAATCAAGAAATAAGAGGAGCTTGTAACAAAGGTAATGCAATAATCATAGAGGACTTTAATCTTCATATAGACTGGGCAAATCAAATTGCAAAAGTAGTTTGGAAGAGGAGTTCATGGAATGCATTCGAGACAGTTTCCTAGAACAATATATCATGGAACCAGCCAGGGAACAGGCTATTTTGGATCTTGTCTTATGTAATGAGACAGGGTTAATTAGTAATCTCATAATAAGGGATCCTCTGGGGAAGAGTGATCATAATATGATAGAATTTCATATTGAGTTCGAGAATGACGTACTTAAGTCGGGAACTAGAGTCTTAAACTTAACCAAAGCCAATTACATAGGTATGAGGGGCAAGTTGGCTAAGGTTGATTGGGAAATTAGATTAAATGATATGATGGTAGATAAGCAATGGTGAACTTTTAAAGAAATATTTCATAATTCTCAATAAATATACATTCCATTGAGGAATAAAAATTCTATGGGAAAAGTGATCCATCCATGACTAACTAAAGAAGTTAAGGATAGTATTAGATTAAAAGACGCTGAAAATGTTGCCAAGAAAAGTAGTAAGCCTGAGGATTGGGAGAGTTTTAGAAACCTGCAAAACAAAACTGATAAAGAGGGAGAAAATAGGATATGAGAGTAAACTAGCAAGAAATATAAAATGGACGAGGGTAGTGAAAGTAGTGGGTCCCTTAGAGGCTGAGACAGGAGAAATTATAATGGGGATTTAGGAAATGGCAGAGACGGTAAACAAATATTTTGTATCTCATAGAGTCATAGAGTCATAGAGTTATACAGCACGGATAGAGGCCCTTCGGCCCATCGTGTCCGCGCCGGCCATCAGCCCTGTCTACTCTAATCCCATATTCCAGCATTTGGTCCGTAGCCTTGTAGAAGACACAAAAAAAATACCAGAATTAATGGGGATCCAAGAGTCCAATGAGAGTGAGGAACTTAAGGTAATTAATATTAGAAAAGAAAAAGTACTGGAGGGATAAATGGGACAAAAAGCCAACAAATCCCCTGGATCTGATGGCCTACATCCTAGGTTTCTAAAAGAGGAGGCTGCAGAGATAGTGGATGCATTGGTTTTGATCTTCCAGAATTCCATAGATTCTAGAACGGTCCCAGAGGATTGGAAGGTAGCAAATGTAACCCCACTATTCAAGTATTCAAGAAAGGAGGGAGAGAGAAAAGAGGGAACTACATCAATAGTTGACATCAGTAGCCTGACATCAGTATTCGGGAAAATGCTGGAATCCATTATTAAGGAAGTGGTAACGGGGCACTTAGAAAATCATAATATGATTAGGCAGAGTCAACATGGTTTTATGAAAGGGAAATCATGTTTGACAAATCGACTGGAGTTTTTTGAGGATGTAACTAACAGGGTAGATAAAGGGGAACCAGTGGATGTAGTATATTTGGATTTTCCAAAGGCACTCAATAAGGTGAGACACAAAAGGTTGTTACACAAGATAAGGGCTCATGGGGTTGTGGGTAATATATTAGCATGGATAGAGGATTGGTTAATGGACAGAAAACAGAGAGTAGGAATAAACGGGTCATTTTCAGGATGGCAGACTGTAACTAGTGTGGTGCCGCGAGGATCAGTGCTTGGGCCTCAGCTACTTACAATCTATATTGATGACTTAGATGAAAGGACCGAGAGTAATGTATCCAAGTTTGCTGACGATACAAAGCTAGGTGGGAAAGTAAGCTGTGAGGAGAACACAAAGAGTCTGCAAAGGGATATATACAGATTAAGTGAGTAGGCAAGGAGGTTTCAGATGGAGTATAATGTGGAGAAATGTGAGGTTTTTCACTTTGGTAGGAAGAATAGAAAAACAGAATATTTTTTAAATGGTGAGAAACTATTAATTGCTTGTGTTCAGAGGGATTTGGGTATCCTTATACACAAAACACAGAAAGTTAACATGCAGGTACAGCAAGCAATTAGGAAGGCAAATGGTGTGTTGGCCTTTATTGCAAGGGGGTTTGAGTACAAGAAGTACAAGAAGTCGTGCTACAATTGTACAGGACTTTGGTGAGACCTCACCTGAAGTACTGTGTACAGTTTTGGTCTCCTTACCTAAGGAAGGATATTCTTGCCTTAGAGGCGGTGCAACGTAAGTCCACTAGGTTGATTCCTGGGATGAGAGGATTGTCCTATGAGGAGAGATTGAGTAGAATGGGCCAAAACACTTTGGAGTTTAGAAGAATGAGAGGTGATCTTATTGAAACATACAAGATTCTGAGGGGGCTTGACAGGGTATATGCTGTGAGGTTGTTTCCCTGGCAGGAGAGTCTAGAACCAGGGGGCATATTCTCAGGATAAGGGGCCGGCCATTTAGGACTGAGATGAGGAGGAATTTCTTCACTCAGAGAGTCATGAATCTTTGGAATTCTCTACCCTAGAGGGCTGTAGATGCTCAGTCATTGAATATGTTATTGTTATGTTACTGGACTAGTAATCCAGAAGCCTGGACTAATAATCCGATGTCATGAGTTCAAATCCCGCCACGGCAGCTGGGGAATTTAAATTCAATTATTTAAATAAAATCTGGAATTAAAATACTAGTATCAGTAACAGTGGCCATGAAACTACCGGATTGTCGTAAAAACCCATCTGGTTCACTAATGTCCTTCAGGGAAGGAAACCTGCCGTCCTTACCCGGTCTGGCCGATATGTGACTCCAGACCCACAGCAATGTGGTTGATTCTTAATTGCCCTCTGAAATGGCCTAGCAAGCCACTCTGTTGTAAAAACTAAAAAAAGTCATGATAAGAATAAAACCAGACGGACCACTTGGCATCGGACCACTAGGCACCGGACACAACAAAGGCAAACCAAGCCCAGTTGACCCTGCAAATTCCTCCTCACGAACATCTGGGGACTTGTGCCAAAATTGGGAGAGCTGTCCCACAGACTAGTCAAGCAACAGCCTGACATAGCCATACTCACAGAATCATATCTTTCAGCCAAAGTCCCAGACTCTTCTATCACCATCCCTGGGTATGTCCTGTCCCACCGGCAGGACAGACCGACCAGAAGTGGCGGTACAGTGATATACAGTCACGATGGAGTGGCCCTGGGAGTCCTCAACATTGACTCTGGACTCCATGAAATCTCATGGCATCAGGTCAAACATGGGCAAGGAAACCTCCTGCTGATTATCACCTACCGCCCTCCCTCAGCTTACGAATCAGTTCTCCTCCATGTTGAGCACCACTTGGAGGAAGCACTGAGGGTAACAAGGGCACAGAATATACTCTGGGTGGGAGACTTCAATGTCCATCACCAAGAGTGGCTCGATAGCACCACTACTGACCGAGCTGGCCAAGTCCTGAAGGACATAGCTGCCTGACTGGGTCTGCGGCAGGTGGTGAACGAACCAACATGAGGGCAAAACCTACTTGACCTCGTCCTCACCAATCTACCTGTTGCAAATGCATCTGTCCATGACAGTATTGGTAGGAGTAACCACCGCACAGTCCTCGTGGAGATGAAGTCCAGTCTTCGCACTGAGGATACCATCCAACGTGTTGTGTGGCACTATCACCGTGCTAAATGGGATAGATTCAGAACAGATCTGGCAGCTCAAAACTGGGCATCCATGAGGCGCTGTGGGCCATCAGCAGCAGCAGAATTGTATTCCAGTACAATCTGTAACCTCATGGCCCGGCATATTCCTCACTCTACCATTACCAACAAGCCAGGGGATCAACCCTGGTTCAATGAGGAGTGTAGAAGAGCATGCCAGGAGTAGCACCAGGCGTACCGAAAAATGAGATGCCAACCTGGTGAAGCTACAATTCAGGACTACATGCATGCTAAACAGCGGAAGCCACATGCTGTGGACAGAGCTAAGCGATTCCACAACCTACGAATCAGGTCAAAGCTCTGCAGTCCTGCCACATCCAGTCGTGAATGGTGGTGGACAATTAAACAACTAACGGGAGGAGGAGGATATGTAAACATCCCCATCCTCAATGATGGCGGAGTCCAGCATGTGAGTGCAAAAGACAAGGCTGAAGTGTTTGC
Organism: Heptranchias perlo; assembly: GCF_035084215.1. Taxonomy (NCBI): domain Eukaryota; kingdom Metazoa; phylum Chordata; class Chondrichthyes; order Hexanchiformes; family Hexanchidae; genus Heptranchias; species Heptranchias perlo. Next base: position 27,682,458 of record NC_090333.1, read on the forward strand.
AACCATCTTCAGCCAGAAGTGCCGAGTGGATGATTCATCTCGGCCTCCTCCCGATATCCCCACCATCACAGAAGCCAGTCTTCAGCCAATTCGATTCACTCCATGTGATATCAAGAAACGGCTGAGTGCACTGGATACCGCAAAGGCTATGGGCCCCAACAGCATCCCGGCTGTAGTGCTGAAGACTTGTGCTCCAGAACTAGCCTCGCCTCTAGCCAAACTGTTCCAGTACAGCTACAACACTGGCATCTACCCGACAATGTGGAAAATTGCCCAGGTATGTCCTGTCCACAAAAAGCAGGACAAATCCAATCCGGCCAATTACCGCCCCATCAGTCTACTCTCAATCATCAGCAAAGTGATGGAAGGTCTCGTCGACAATGCTATCAAGCGACACTGACTCACCAATAACCTGCTCACCGATGCTCAGTTTGGGTTCTGCCAGGACCACTCGGCTCCAAACATGGACAAAAGAGTTGAATTCCAGAGGTGAGGTAAGAGTGAGAGCCCTTGAAATCAAGGCAGCATTTGACCGAGTATGGCACCAAGGCGCCCTAGTAAAATTGAAGTCAATGGGAATCAGAGGGAAAACTCTGCAGTGGCTGGAGTCATACCTAGCACAAAGGAAGATGGTAGTGGTTGTTGGAGGCCAATCATCTCAGCCCCAGGACATTGCTGCAGGAGTTCCTCAGGGCAGTGTCCTAGGCCCAACCATCTTCAGCTGCTTCATCAATGACCTTCCCTCCATCATAAGGTCAGAAATGGGGATGTTCGCTGATGATTGCACAGTGTTCAGTTCCATTCGCAATCCCTCAGATAATGAAGCAGTCCGTGCCCGCATGCAGCAAGACCTGGACAACATCCAGGCTTGGGCTGATAAGTGGCAAGTAACATTCGTGCCAGACAAGTGCCATGCAATGACCATCTCCAACAAGAGAGTCTAACCACCTCCCCTTAATTCAACAGCATTACTATGGCCGAATCACCCACCATCAACATCCTGGAGGTCACCATTGACCGGAAACTTAACTGGACCAGCCACATAAAGACAGTGGCTACAAGAGCAGGCTGGGTATTCTGTGGCAAGTGACTCACCCCCTGACTCCCCAAAGCCTTTCCACCATCTACAAGGCACAAGTCAGGAGTATGATGGAATACTCTCCACTTGCCTGGATGAGTGCAGCTCCAACAACACTCAAGAAGCTCGACACCATCCAGGTCAAAGCAGCCCGCTTGATTGGCACCCCATCCACCACCTTAAACATTCACTCACTTCACCACCGGCGCACAGTGGCTGCAGTGTGTACCATCTACAGGATGCACTGCAGCAACTCGCCAAGGCTTCTTCAACAGCACCTCCCAAACCCGCGACCTCTACCACCTAGAAGGACAAGAGCAGCAGGTACATGGGAACAACACCACCTGCACTTTCCCCTCCAAGTCACACACCATCCCGACTTGGAAATGTATCACCGTTCCTTCATTGTCGCTGTGTCAAAATCCTACAACTCCCTACCTAACAGCAGTGTGGGAGATCCTTCACCACATGGACTGCAGCAGTTCAAGAAGGCGGCTCACCACCACCTTCTCAAGGGCAATTAGGGATGGGCAATACATGCTGGCCTTGCCAGCGATGCCCACATCCCATGAACGAATAAAAAAAAATTTTCAAGGCTGAGATCAATACATTTTTGGATTCTAAGGGAATGAAGGGATATGGGGATCGGGCAGGAAAGTGGAGTTGAGGTCGAAGATTAGCCATGATCTTATTGAACGGCAGAGCAGGCTCGAGGGGCCTTATGGCCTACTCCTGCTCTTATTTCTTATGTTTCTTTTGATAACTAAAATAAAATCTGGTGCAAAAGTAGTGACTGATTTTTGCTAATGGCAAAAATCAGTCTCTAATGGCAAAAATAGATGGTATGGTCGGGTGTATTTTTTGAAACCATGCCAGCTTTTACTTTAACTCAGTTGCAACTCACAACACTGTTGTGCCAAACAGCTGGCGTCTACGAACCTTTTCATTTATTATTGCTCAACTACACATTCCCCACTGAATACAACTTGAAGGAAAGCTAATGAAAGAGTAGGGCCTATTACAGACCAAAAAGGTAACCTGTGTGTGGAGGCAGAAGACGTGGTTATGGTTCTTAATGAATACTTTGCATCTGTCTTCACAAAAGAGGGGGACGATGTAGACATTGTAGTTAAGGATTAGGAGTGTGAAATATTGTATGGGATAAACATAGTAAAGGAGGAAATATTAAAGGGTTTAGCATCTTTGAAAGTAGATAAATAGCCAGGCCCGGATGAACTGTATCCCAGGCAGTTAAAAGAAGCAAAGGAGGAAATAGCGGAGGCTCTGACCATCATTTTCCAATCCTCTCTGGCCACAGGTGCGGTGTCGGAGGACTGGAGGATTGCTAATGTTGTACCGTTGTTTAAAAAGGGAGAAAGGTATAGACCGAGTAATTGCAGGCCAGTCAACCTAACCTCGGCGGTGGGCAAATTATTGGAAAAAATTCTGAGGGACGATATTAATCGTCGTTTAGAAAGGCATGGATTAATCAAGGACAGTCAGCATGGATTTGTTAAGGGAAGGTCATGTCTGACTAACTTGATTGAATTTTTTGAGGAGGCAACAAGGAGGGTCTGGGAGGTTAGAACATTTGATGTAGTCTACATGGATTTTAGCAAGGCTTTTGACAAGGTCCCACAAGGCAGACTGGTCAAAAAAGTAAAAGCCCATGGGATCCAAGGTGGCAAGTTGGATCCAAAATTGGCTCAGAGACAGGAAGCAAAGGGTAATGGTCGACGGGTGTTTTTGTGACTGGAAAACTGTTTCCAGTAGGATTCTGCAGGGCTCAGCACTAGTCCCTTGCTTTTAGTAATGTCTATCAATGATTTAGACTTAAATGTAGGAGGCAGGATTAAGAAATTTGCAGATGATACAAAAGTTGTCCGTGTGGTTGATAGTGAGGAAGAAAGATGTAGACTGCAAGAAGATATCAATGGACTGGTCAGATGGGCAGAAAAGTGGCAAATAGAATTCAATCCGGAGAAGTGTGAGGTAATGCCTTTGGGGAGGGCAAATCAGGCAAGGGAATACAGAATGAATGGTAGGATACAGAGAAGTGTAGAGGAACAGAGGGACCTTGGAGTGCATGTCCACAGATATCTGAATTTAGCAGGACAGGTAGATAAGGCGGTTAAGAAGGCATGCTGGAGACTTTCCATTATCAGCCGAGGCATAGAGTATACGACCAGGGAGGTTATGCTAGAACTGTATAAAACACTAGTTAGGCCACAGCTTGAGTACTGAGTACAGTTCTGGTCACCATATTACAGGGAAGATGTGATTGCACTGGAGAGGGTACAGAGGAGATTTACGAGGATGTAGCCAGGACTGGAGAATTTTAGCTATGAGGAAAGAGTGGATAGGCTGTGGTTGTTCTTTTTGGAACAGAAGAGGCTGAGGGCAGATTTAATTGAGGTGTATAAAATTATGAGGTGCCTAGATAGAGTGGATAGGAAGGACTTATTTCCCTTAGCAGAGAGGTCAATAACCAGGGGGCATAGATTTAAAGTAATTGGTAGAAGGATTAGAGGGAAGTTGAGGAGAAATGTTTTCACCCAGAGGGTGGTGGGGGTCTGGAACTCACTGCCTGAAAGGCAGAGGCAGAAACCCTCATCGCACTTAAAAAATACTTGGATATGCACTTAAAGTGCTTTAACCTACAAGGCTACGGATCAAGAGCTGGAAAGTGGGATTTGGCTGGATAGCTCTTTTTCGGCCGGCACAGACACGATGGGCTGAATAGCCTCCTTCTGTGCTGTAAATTTCTATGATGCTATGATTCTAAGATTAACTGAGGAATATGGTCGCAGAATCCTGAGTAACTGAGGTAAATTTTCATTGTTTGTTCATTTTGTCACTAAGAGTTATGACTGCACTTGTGTTGCTGCTGCTCGGAAAGGGTTAAGTGGATAGAACATATTTTGAAATATCTTTTAATGCTCCTGGAGTCAGAGAGTCTATAGGGGTGGAGTTTGCAATTAATGAGCAATTCCCAAGAGCTAAAATCTTCTCTAGTTGCATGTAACTCTTACGTGCTCCAGTCAGTGGGCGTGAGGTATAAGCCACAGGTATGCCACGTTAGAGCATCATAACACCTATATAGAACTACATAGAATGTCAAGCACAGAAACAGGCCATTCAGCCCAACAGGTCCATGCTGGTGTTCCTGCTCCACACGAGCCTCCTCCCACCCTACTTCATCTCACCCTATCAGCATAACCTTCTATTCCTTTCCCTCTCGTGTACTTACCTCGTTTCTCATTAAATGTGCCTATGCTATTTGCCTCAACTACACCTTGTGGTAGTGAGTTCCACATTCTAACCACTTTCTGGGACCTAACCCAGCCTATATGATGCATTAGCTTTTACTGTGACCTCTTTACTTTGGTTCAAAATATTGTAATATTGGTCCTGGAGACTGTGATTAGTTGCTTTGTTTCCTCAAAGGTTTGGAGTCCTATTTGAAAAATGCATCCTTTTTTCATAAGTGGTTCCATCAACTGCATTAGTCTTGGAATAAACTTCATAAGATCAAAGTAGCTATGATTGTCGAAAGTTTTGCTTTTGTCTTTGGGGCTTCATATTTCTTTTTAGGATTGAGTTCAAGACCATTGGGAATAATAGTGGGGGGAATTTTCACTCCCAAGGACAGATGGGTTGGAGTTGGGTGGGAGATGAAAATTGTAGCCTTTTGGATCATGACCACAATCTGGCTCCAACGTGCCCACTTCTAGGTTTAACGTGGGCACGTTTGGATGCTTGTGCAGAGCAGATTCGCCAAGGCCGCATCCCCAATTCGTACCGATGGGCGGGTTGTTAGCAGGGCAACTAATGTCGTTAAGAGAGGTGAGGTAGGTTTTTATTAATTGAATCTGACCCAACTTCAAAGTTAACGTCTCCAGCACGGGTTTCCTGGGGCTTCTGAATCTCACCAGTGAAACAGAGGCGAGATTCAGCCACAGTTAATGTGGGTACTTAAACCTGTGATTGCCCCATCTGATTAAAAGCTCAGTTGTTGTAGCTGGTCTCTCAGTTCTCTCAGGCAAACGTTTGGCAGAGAGTTTTTATGTTGAGACAGCTTTTGCAAAACTTTGAAGCCTTTCAAATTGACAAGATCAGGATGGGGTGGGGGGGTGGGTGGGGGAGGCGCACAATGGATACATTCGAGAGGCCATCTGAGGAGGAGGAAAATGACCATCCACGGTAGCCATGTCTTGCTGTGTCAGGATCTGCGGGTGCACAACAGAGAGGTGCACAATAAAGATCTGGAGAACAGCAGAGAGAAGAGCTGAGTGGACAGCAACAGAGGGCCGAGATTGCAGGAGGCGCTATTCACGATAGTGGGTCTACAGGCAGAGGCTGAGCTTCCTGGACTTCTCTGAAGAGCAGTGCCTATGCAAGCTCGGATTGAGTCGGCACGTGGTCATAGACATCTGCAGCCTCCTTGAAGAAGAGCTGCTCGCTGTTGGACCTGTTGGCCACGCATTGCCAGTCAGAGTAAAAGTCACCACGGTCCTCAATTTCTTTGCGTCTGGCTCCTTCTAGTGCACCACCGGTGACATCTCCAGGGTGTGTCAGTCGTCTGCACATAAGTGTATAAGGCAGGTGACGGATGGGTTGTTTGCCGGGGTGTCCGCTTACGTAAATTTCCCCCGCGATGACAATAACCAGAATGAGCGGGCAGTCAATTTTGCCTCTCTGGCTGGCTTCCCACAGGTACAGAACGCAATCGATTGCACACACGTGGCAATCCGAGGACCACCACCTGAGCCAGGAGTCTTCCATCAATGCACAGCTGGTGTGCAACTACAAGAAGAGATTGATGCAGGTGTGCACCAGATTCCCTGGCAGCTGTCATGATGCATTTATACTGCGCCATCCAACTTTCCAGACCTCTTCCAAACAGGAGACAGACTTAAGGGCTGGCTTGTTGGAGACAATTGATACTCCCTGCAAACTTGGCTCATGACATCTGTGAGGAACCCCACCAACGAGACACAAGAACGATACAACCAGAGCCACATGACCACCAGGTGTGTCATTGAGCAAGCCATAGGCATATTGAAGATGCACTTCTGGTGCCTGGATAGGTCTGGAGGTGCCCTTCAGTACTCGCCAGCGAGGTTGTCCAGAATATTGTGGTGTGCTGCGTCCTGCACAATATAGCATAGCAGAGAGGTTTAGAGGTGGAGGAGGACGAAGGCGCTCGTCAATCATCCTCTGATGGCAACAACATTGAAGAAGAGGAAGAGGAGGAGGAATATGAAGGTGGGGCACCCTTCGCCAGAGCAGCCTCGCACATTGCTGCCCGGGATGCCAGGGATGCCCTCATCTCTCACAGGTTCTCTTGGTAACAGTGGCAAAGAGAGATATTGAGATACCCAGGCCGGCTGGCACAGCCACAACCATCAACGCCTCCCACCACCCCCACCCCTGCACAAAACAGTCCTTCAACCATGCATACACCCATTGCACATCTGCCCAATGAGTACCATCATATATTGACATTCATCATGAAGCAAATGAAAGGGCAATAATTGCCAAGTCATGGAAGTGGTGCTAATCCATAAATTTTATGTGCTAGTGTTAAAAAAAGGAAACTTCACAACATAACATTTCTTCAAACACCCATGTGCATACACTTGGTGAACTTTTCTTGAACTTACGCTTCCTACTGCTTCTATGTGGTGCATCCCCTGTGGCTTCAGCAGAGATAATGGCAGGCTGCTCAGATCCCTGCCCTGAGATGCTCTTGGCCTAAGACCTCTGGATTTTGGAGCCTGTGAGGCCCCCGGCAAAGACTGCTCCACCTGCACCTGTGCAGGGGCAGACTCGGCCATCGGGAGAGGAGGCAGCATTTCGGGTACTGGTTGGGGGGGGAAGGGCAACGGGTGAGACGTGGGAGTGCTTTGAGTGGAGTCCCCACTTCCATGAACCCTTTAATCATCATCCCTCCTGGGCCAGCGCCACATCACTCCCACCACTCTGCTGGACAGCAGCTTGGTGCACATCTGTGTTGTAAGGCCACAGATAAGGTATCTGTCATCCTGTTTAAGGTGGCAGACATACTGGCTTCCAAATTCTGCATGGCCGTGGTCATGGCCTGCATAGACTCATTTGAGAGCCATGCTTGAAGCTACGTGGAGGCAGCCACTCTCTCCATGAAGGCGGCCACTCCACGGCAAATATTCAAGTAATTATCTCCAACATCAATCCACTAATGTTGGAGTTGGACTCCTCCATCCTTTCCGCTATTGTGGAGGGTGTAGGTGGCACATTTTCCTGTACCTCGCAAAGGTGCAGCTGTACCTCAATCATTCTCATTCTCAACGATGGCCCCAGGGGTTCAGCATCTGTGTCCAGCTAAGCAGAGCTTGGAGAGGAGTGTGTCCCCCCGACACGGACTCTCCACAGCTGCCACTGCCACCAGTGTCTGCTCGTGCTCACTTGTGAGTGATGAATCACCAGGTGACAACCCGACTATCTGGATAATAGGACCCACCAAAGTGCTAGTATTTGCGCTGGTGCATGGCTGTGTGTCCTGTGACGGTGCACCCTCAGAAAGAAAGAGATCCTCTGAGGAATCCTTGTCACGAATCTCCAATGATTGTTGTTGTACACGCGAAGGCCCTGGAAGATAAAAGAAAGCGGTTTCGAGTTACTTTGAAACTACAGCACAGAAACAGCCATTCGGCCTAACTGGCTCCCCATGAGCCTCCTCCCTCCCTATTCATCTAACCCTAGCAGGATACTCTTATATTCCTTTCTCCTTCATGTGTTTATCTAGCTTCCCCTTAAATGCATCTATATTATTTGCCTCAACTATTCCTTGTGGTAGCACATTCCACATTCTTACCACTCTTTGGGTAAAGACGTTTCTCCTGAATTCCCTATTGGATTTATGAGCAACTGTTTTATGTCCATGACATCTAGTTTTGGACTCTCCCACAAGTGGAAGCATTTTCTCTACATTTACCCTATCAAACCCCATCATTGTCTTAAAGACCTCTATCAGGTCACCCCTCAGCCTTCTCTTTTCTAGAGAAAAAAGCTCCAGTCTGCTCAATCTTTCCTGACAAGGATATCCTCTCAGTTCTGGTATCATCCTTGTGAATCTTTTTTGCACCCCCTCCAGTGGTTCTACATCCTTTCTATAATATGGAGACCAGGACTGTGCACAATACTCCAAGTGTGGTCTAACCAAGGTTCTGTGTAAATGTAACATTACCTCCGGTCAGCGATTGGTACACAGACTGATGGACATCTGCGACCGTTTCGAGCTGGCCCCGGGGGCCAGAGTGAGGCCACGTTCTTTGGCAAGTGGGAGACCCGATCTTTTGCCCCCTTCACTGTCAGGTCCGACTACCTGAAGATGCTGGGGATCTGGTTCCGGGGGCCCCAGGCCTGCATGAAGAACTGGGAGGAGCAGATTGTCAAGGCCAAACAGAAGCTTGGTATGTGGGTGGAGCAATCCCTCTCCATAACCGGCAGGAACTTGGTGATAAGGTGTGAGGTACTCATGGTTTTGCTCTACATGGCCAAGGTCTGGCCCATCCCCCACAACTCCGCCGTCACAGTCACCCGTGCTATCTTCCACTTTGTCTGGAGATCCAAGATAGAACGTGTCCGCAGGGTCACCGTGTACAAGCCCCCAGAGAAAGGGGGGAAGAGTGTCCCCAATTCCGCACTGATCCTGATGGCCACCTTTGTGTGTGGCTGCCTCAGGATGTGTGTAGAGCCCCAGTACACAAACACTAGATGTCACTACGTGCTGAGTTTCTACCTGTCCAACACACTGAGAAGGCTGGGTCTGGCCTCACTGACTGATCAGATGCGGGACCTCCCATCCAGCTGGACCGTCCCTCCCCACCTGTCCCAGGTGGAGAAGTTCCTGAGGAGGAACCCCTTTGACCACAAGGCCATCAGACAGTGGTCGGCACAAAACATCTTGAGAGTCCTGCAAGGAAAGGAGAGAGTGGACTCGATCGGGTTTTTCCACGACCAGACGGTCGATGCCATTTGGCAGAACGTCTCATTCCCAGGGCTGACAAACAGGCACCCGGACGTAGCCTAAATGGTGGTGAGAAAGGCCCTCCCAGTGCGGTCCTTCCAACATGCACAGAATCCCAGCGCCCCCGTGAGCTGCCCTCGAGGCTGCGGCAGGGAGGACACTGTCGTCCACCTCCTGATGGGCTGCCCCTTCATGCGGAGGGTGTGGAGAGAGATGCATTGGTATCTATCCTGGTTCATACCAAACAGCTCAGTAACACAGGACGCTGTGCTCTACGGGCTGTTCCCTGGGACGCACACTGAGACAGACATCCCCTGCGGCTGGAAGATCATCAACTCAGTGAAGGAAGCCCCTTGGTCCGCCTGAAACCTACAGGTCTTCCAGCTGAAGGAGCTGTCCATGACCGAGTGTTGCCGACTAGCACACTCCAAGGTCCAGGGGTACGTGCTGCGGGATGCACTGAAGCGAGGTGCGACCTACGCAAAGGCTCTATGGGGAAAGACCACCGTGTAAGGCCATCCCACCTTGTGTTGTACACCATGAGTCAAAAAATACTGTGATTGAATTGTAATATCGAGATTGCCTTGTGTACAATCTATAGTGTTTTGGTTTGAATTGTACTGTTTAGAAATTGTGATATTTACATTGAACTGTGTGTATCTTCAAATTCTATGAAATAAAGTATATTTTGAAATTTAAAAAAATTCAGCAAATGTAATCAGTTTTCCTGACCTGGTTAGGTCATTAAATCGCTTCCTGCACTGCAGCCAAGATCTGGGCATCATGCTCCTGCTGCTCACCTCCTCAGCCACCTCCAGCCACGCCTTCTTGGTGGCAAAATCAGGTTTCTTCCATTGGTGGGGTAAACTAGTTCCCTGCTGGTCCTCACCCAGCCATAGTCTGAGGATAAAGCTGAGTTACGATTGCACCCTCATCATGTCACACTACGACTGATAACACTTCAGAACAATTACCATCTTGCTATTCATATTGAGATGTAGCGGTAAATTTTAACCCCACGAATGGGTGGGTTGGGAGTGGGTGGGAATGTAAAAATTGTAAAAAAGTAAAACCCGCCCCCAACCCACCCACTTCTGGTTTTAACGGAGGCAGGTCGAAGGCGGGCGACCAATCCGCTCTCAGGAGGCAGCTCGGTCAGTAAAATCTTTTAATGAGGCTGCGGGCCACCATTTTAATAGTTGTTTTATTTTTAACTCCTGGGGGCCGGGATTCCCAGGCCTTCTGATTCACGCCATGTAAGAGGAGGCGAGTGTTAATTGTATGATTTGTATCTATTGGGGTTAATTGTATTCAGGTAGTGGGTATCGATTGGGGACTCTGTTGGATCCTTTTTATAGGAGAGCTTAGGGTGTGGGGTGTGGTGTGTGCAAGAGGAAACTCTGTGAATAAAGGCTTGGAAGCAACTAAAGCCCAGGCTCTAGTATTCTTTCCTTCACCACATGGCTATCCAGTTTTAGCAGCAAGAAGGCCCAGATCAACAGGTAAGTGCTTGTGGGCCAGGATGAGCAGGACTGTTTCCTACAGGCCCAATAAGCCTACCTGCTGTGATCCCACACATGCAATCGGTCGACCCCTCCACCCCCACCAATGTCTGACTCCCATCACACGATCTCCACCCCCCACGCTCTCCGACCCCCCCAATGTCTGACCCCCACCACGATCTATGACCCCCCCACGCTCTCCAACCCTCCACGCTCTCCGACCCCCCTCATGCACTCCGACCCCACCCACACTCTCCGACCCCCCCCACGCTCTCCGACCCCCCCTATGCTCACTGACCCCCCCATGATCTCCGACCTCCCCATGAGCATTGACCCCCGATGTCGGGACCCCCCATGACTGAGCCCCTGATGACTGCCGACCCCGATGACCGACCCTCCGCCCCCACCAATGAAGACTCTTTCCCCCCAACCCCGATCTAAGACCTACCTGTTGGCATCCGCTCCCTGGCTGCTCTCCTGTCTAACTGACAGCCAGCGTGTCAATCTGGCTGGCTGTCGGGCGGGAAACCTACTGAAAAAAATTGAAAGTCGTCTTTATGTCAAAATCACAAGGACATCCGGGAAACTCATACTTCCGGGTTTCCTGTCCGCAAATTACCCCAACCCCCACCAACACCGCTTTCTTCCCGACTCCCTGATCAAATTTACCCTGCAGTATATGTTGTCTGATTCAGGTGAACCGTTCATTGGACATCACTCCAACGTTTGTGGTGTAGGTGAATTTCTCTCCAAATACAACTTACAGAACCACTGGGAGTGTTTTCAGGGTGAATAGGTATATTGCAGAATAGGCTTGGGCATTTAACAATTTGGAGAAAGTAAACTCAAGATTGTAATTTCAGATACACCAGAGCAGCAGGACAAAAGAGCAAAGGTTTTTTTTCATTCGTTCATGGGATGTGGGCGTCGCTGGATGTGAGCCTCATCCTCCAGTAAGTTGTTTAATTGTCCACCACCATTCATGACTGGATGTGGCAGGACTGCAGAGCTTTGATCTGATCCGTTGGTTGTGGAATCATTTAGCTCTGTCTATAGCTCAGGTTAGGACATATTAGGAAGTATTTCTTTACACAGATAACTAGAATGGGTTGACAGGATGAGAGATTATGGCCAGTACACCTGATTTTATTTTAAAAAGCAACTCGACGCTGTAATGGGAAGATGGCGGTGCTGGTATTCTGGAAGGATGTGATTAAAAGGGCAGAAAGGCATTCTTCATCTGAATCTATCTTCTGATCACAGCAGATGGTCAACAGTGACATTCATCTCGACCCGATCAGAGTTGATCACTTTGTGTTCAGATTCTAGAGGCCACATCACATTCAATAATGTAATCAATAAGAGGATAGCACCTGTTATACTTACTACTCATTTTGAAAGTCAGGAATGTATGTTATACCAAGGATTTTTGTTTGAAGCTACCGGACACAAGGACAAAGGAATAATTATGATAAACAAAGCCCGCAAACCTCATTTAAGGAAATTTTTTTTTTTCTTTTTTTTTTCTTTTTTTTTTATTAGGCCCCCCTTTTATAAGAAGGGGGGGTGTGGGGTGTGCTTAAATACTAAAAAACCAAATAAACCAAAACCAAGTGTTCAAATTAAAATTTTATTATCCTCGTCCAGGATGCACTCCAGCCCCTGCGGTGCCCACCGGCCGCGGAAAGCCTCAAGCGTACCGGCAGACACCGCGTGCTCCATCTCCAGGGCCACCCGGGCGCGGAGCATTCCGCGGAAGAGAGGCAGACAGGCCGAGCGACCGCCCCCACGGACCACGATCATCCTAGACCTGTGGATGGCCACCTTGGACAGGCCCAGGAGCAGGCCCACGAGAACGTCCACCGACCTGCCCGCCCCCCTCCTCACCGGGCGGCCAAAGATCAGGAGCGTGGGACTGAAGTGCAGCCAGAACTTGAGGAGCAGCCCCTTCAAATAATGGAACAGGGGCTGCAGTCTCGCACACCCAGTGTACAGATGGAACGCGGACTCCTCCAGGCCGCAGAAATCACAAGCGGCCTGGGTGTCCGTGAAATGGCGTAACCGCCGGTTGCACGCGACTGCTCCGTGCGCCACCCTCCACCCCAGACATTTAAGGAAATTTGGTTCCATTTCCGAATTCCAGCAAAATGTTACTTTTGGCATTGCCAAATATATACTTTGCAGTTCCTAACAGAGTCCAGCCTGGGCCATCACATGGGGAGAATTCACAACCTAGGTGCTACAACTAGAAAAATGGAGTAACAATTGAGCCAATAGCAAATATGGGAATCTCTACCAATTCCCTATATTTATCATGTGGAGATGCCGGTGATGGACTGGGGTTGACAATTGTAAACAATTTTACAACACCAAGTTATAGTCCAGCAATTTTATTTTAAATTCACAAGCTTTCCCTCATTTATCCTCATTATATTTATCCTCATTATGTTAGGTCTGGAAGAAACTTTAATAATAGATTGCCAAAAAATAAGTTACAAAAATTAAGTTGGAGCAAAGCAAGAAACTTGAGTCTGTTCCTGTGCTACTGATTTTAATTCTGAATATTATTACTGGATTTTTTTGATTATATAATAAACAATCTTTACATAATGTGATTTTCTCAAATGAGACTGTAACCATTGCCAGTGATATTATCTATACACCAGCTTCAGCTGTCTTGTGTGCTATGTTGCTGTATTCCCAGGAAAATGTAACAAATATGGTTTGGCTTTCCTGTGTCCTGATTTTTCTGAACAGTGAATCATGTATCAAGCAGTCAAATAATTCAAGGACATGAACATATTTATTTTAGAGTTTGATATATTTATTTTGTCATTAACCAGTTAATCAACTGTGGTTATTTCATTAGTCACCTGATATCATCGCACCCCAATACTAAGCCATCTGCACTGAGGGTTGTTCCATTATAAACCATTTGAAATTTGCTGTTGTGACTTATGATTATAATCAACATCCTCAATTAGGTTGCTGCTTTGGAACTACTCCATTATTCTGTGTTTAAACTATCTGGACTATTTGATTAGATTACAGCCTTTTTCAGGTATCGATTTAAGTTAACTAATCTTCTTAATTAGATCACAGCCTTGTAATCACTCCCAGGGACCTATTATATAAACCAACAAACCCCTCACTTAAACTGTAGCTTTGTAGTCACTCCCAGGGATTCTTATCCAGATCATCTAAACTCCTTGATTATATGAAAGCCGTGTAGTTACTCCCAGGGATTTTCATCCTCTATATAAACCATCTAAACCCCTCAATTAGAATGCAGCTTTTTAAACTACTCTCAGGAACCCATTATTCTCTGTATAAACCATCTAAACCCCTCTTGATTAGGGCACAACTTTTTAATCAGTTCCAAGTATATACACATTATAATTAGATACTATGTTATCCTGTTGATTCCTATTAGAAGCAAGTTTAATTTGTAAAGAAACTTGCTTATGTCAGGTGTTCTCCTTTCCACTCTTACTGACTGATCCAAGATCTAACTCATGGGGATAAATTGCTTTTCGATCACAAACTTTTAAGTGGAATAATGAACAAAATATATTACAGTAACTCTCTGAAAGATATGGCAAATTGACTAGATAGTTAATTAGACAATCCATGTATGCTGATTTTTATAGTATGAAATACTGAAACTGAAGTGAAATTTAAATACAAGACCTCTTATTGAAGGTTGGCTATGATGGAAACAAATGAGAGTGAAGTCCTTTTTTATTGCAAGGCCAAGGCCCGTAGTGCAGGATGCCACCAAGATTGAAGGGAATAAAAAAGAAGACAAGGTAGCCCAAGGAAGTAATAAGGTCATGCCTAGCTGTTTGGAAGAGAAAGAAAAGGCTGAGGAAGGTAAGGAGTGCAACAGTTTTGAGGCCCTGGGATAGAATGTGTTGGAGAAGGAGACTGTGAAATAAGTCTTGATTTGATACATGGAAATGTAGGGAGGAGGAAGAATTTGCAGGGCAGCTAATATTGAGCTAAGGGAAAAAAAGAGCATTGCCATAGTAATATCAAAAGAACAAATATAAGAAAGGTTGCTTTGGAGAGAGGATTTAGAGACTGGAGTTGAGAGAGGGTCCACCTATCGGATGATGAGCTTTTTAATCTTGTGAGGTGCTAAAGGATCTTCCCCACATTTGTGAGCAGTTTTCATGTCTTGGATAGACTTGATAGTTACGAGCTGTGGGCAAAAGAAGTGTTTAGCATGAAAGATAAAACCAAGTTCCTTGGAGACAGCTTCAGCAATGAAGCAGTTGTGGGAGCTAGTGAGGTCAAGAATGTCAGTAGATGAAGAAAGACTAAAGATGGAACCATTAAAAATGTAAGAGATAGTCATTGATGGTTACACTTGTGACACTCAGCAAAAAACTGGGGCTTTGAATACATTGAGAATAGTGGCTCTGGAGCAGAACTTGCCCTTATCAGGATGTTTCTTGTGGAATGCTTGGCTCTCCTATTTCTCAATTCAGATCAGTCAAAATAATTTTGAGTTACAAAAATCTGACATTCCATTTGTGAAGGCTGGGTTCTTGAAAGATTGCCATTTGTGACAAGTTTTTGAACAAAATTCTATTCCACTTCCTGTGAGAAAATGTTTTAAATATTGTGCCAAAACTCCATATTACTTTGAAACTCTAAGGTGATATATTAGGTGGGGACTCAAACTCTGTATTAAATAACCATCACAATTTGTTAATTCTCACAATACATGCCTGAACTTAGTTTCAAAGCATCACATTGTCTCAAATCTGCTTGATTCATCTCTATCAAAATTACATCAAATAATTGCAGTAATTAGAGTATATGGGATGGGGTGACTAAATTAAGTACTTGACATTTAAATTTTGGGGCAGACAGCATAATTTGCACAGGAAAACTTGTCCTGAGGAACGCCCTTCAGGCTGAACTGAGTTGTTTCCATAAAAGTCGGGTAATAAATATATAGCTGTAGAAATCGAACATACAAACTCTACTGTAACACAGGATATATAGTTGATTAAATCCATTGGTGGCACCTGAATTTTTGAAAACCCCTATGGTCAAGTAATTTGTTACATTATGCACTGTCCTTTGGGCCTGGGTGATACAGTGGGATCAGAGGCCCATACACGCTATGTTTGGGCCTCTGATACCCAGGTTTGACTGATGGGACTCTCTAAAGGTTATCACAGTATTAAGCATATTGGGTTCATGAATCTACAAAAAAGAACAAAACCTTTTTTAAAAATTTGTTCTCGGGGATGTGGGTAATGCTGGTAAGGCACATTTATCGGGAGCCAAGAGTTGGAAAACATTACCCATTGCAAATATTCCACTCCTTGATATGCAGAAAATAATACATTTCACCCGTCTCTCTCATTATTGTACGCTAATTTGTTTTAGCTGCTTGTGTTGCCATGGCATCTTTTTATTTGGGTAAATGATGCAATCTAAAGTAAGGTCTCGATCCAGTGACATCATTCCAGTTTAGGTAATTGAAACTGATTTCGGGGGAGGGGGTGGGGAAGAAGGAGGTTGGGAGAAAACAGACTTTGCAAAAGAACTATGAGTTCTCAAAAATGTAATTTACCTGTACTTCACAGCAGGATAAAAATGACAACAGAATTTTGTACTGCAAAGAAGTATATACATTTTCACTGCTTAAAATGCCTGATTAATTTATAATAATTTTAACAGTCATTGTGGCAGTGGCTGCCATTGACTTCTTAATTCTGGTGAAAAATTCCTACACTAATGGGGGTAACTTGTTACTTTTACTAATGTTTGTTTAATTCTGTTGAGGTGGCATTTATTGAAATGTGAGTTCTGTTGAATTTGAGAAACACCAGTACAATGAAGGGCTGGATGGCTTTACAGGAAAACATACTTTTTACCTGTGGTTCCTTGGTTTGAACTCAGCTCAAACTAATGGGGTAAAACTCTCCTCTGCTGGCTTTGAAGATCTTAAGAGAAATGCATTCTCTCCCAGTGCCTAGTGAGCACAACTCCACACCACAAGACTATGTAAATTCAAGAATATTTGGACTGAATCTGGCAGTCTCATGTGGTAAAGTCACAGGGATGACTGTTGCAGGAAATGGAAATGTCACTCTGGTAGATGTGAGTCTGTTGAGGTTCTCTTCTGAGGTTATGATTAAGGCACTTATAGGCTCAGAGTAGTGAGGGCTTCCCTTTTTAGGAAGGTGGGCTGATTGACAGGATTTGCTGTATTGGAGAAGGTTTCTGTATTCTGATTGGGGATTTATTAATGATGTTTGCATATCTGCAGACCAGTTTTTGGAACTGTGATCACATGGTGTGAATATTACACAGTGTATTTCTTCTTATTCTTATTCTTATTCTTATTCTGCTTATTCTATAGTGATTGTATGTATGTATGTATCTATCTATCTATCTCAAAGTTCATTGGAAAACCTGACTTTAAAAGAATGAAGAGGTTAAAAGCTAGAGTTTCCAGCAGTTAGTAGCCCTCCTCAATTCTGGTCCATGATCAGATGGAATACTCTGTTTCATGCTCTGAGATGATCCATTACAACATAACATGATACGCTGATACAGAAAGTTTTCCAAGAAGATAAAACAATCTGAATTTGCCTTAGTGGTAATAGGAGTTTGTCTTTCAAAACTAAGGAGGCGGTTATATTTCAGCTGAAAAAGTTTTTCTTTTAATACATCACAGACTTTCCTTGTGTGTGTGCGTGCATGTGCATATTTTGTACTCAGTATTCATGATTCATATTTCCATTTAATAATTGTAAATTAATATATTGATTGCTTTAGTCTGTAAAACCTGGTCTATGTTTAATATCCAACAATGTAAGGAGTTTAGTCTCATGTGAGACTGCATGAAATCCAATTAGAAGTTCATTGCAAGAAGGACAACAAGAAAGATGTGACTGCACGAGAGAGAGTACAGAAGAGATTTACGAGGATGTTGTCAGGGTTGGAGAATTTTAGCTATGAGAAAAGATTGGAGAGGCTGGGGTTGTTTTCTTTGGAACAAAAGAGGCTGAGGGGAGATTTAATTGAGGTATATAAAATTATGGTAGGACTAGATAAAGTGGATAGGGAGGACCTACTTCCCTTCACAGAGGGGTCAGTGACTAGGGGACATAGATTCAAAGTATTTGGTAGAAGGATTAGAGGGGAGCTGAGGGGAAATTTTTTCACCCAGAGGGTGTTGGGGGTCTGGAACTCTCTGCCTGAAAGGGTGGTAGAGGCAGAAACCCTCAACTCATTTAAACAGTACTTGGATGTGCATTTGAAGTGCCGTAACCTACAGGGCTGTGCTGGAAAGTGGGATTAAGCTGGATAGCTCTTTTTCAGCCGGCACAGACACGATAGGTTGAATGACCTCCTTCTGTGCCATAACTTTCTATGATTAATCCTCAGGGTATTCAATTCTGCAAGGGCAGATTTTTTAAAAAAGGTACAGCTTCCAGATCATATGGGACAACATCTGCTTGTGAGACCGTTGTTAGACCATCATGTGAGAAGGTATTATAGAATCATAGAATCATAGAAGTTTACAACATGGAAACAGGCCCTTCGGCCCAACATGTCCATGTCGCCCAGTTTATACCACTAAGCTAGTCCCAATTGCCTGCACTTGGCCCATATCCCTCTATACCCATCTTACCCATGTAACTGTCCAAATGCTTTTTAAAAGACAAAATTGTACCCGCCTCTACTACTGCCTCTGGCAGCTCATTCCAGACACTCACCACCCTTTGAGTGAAAAAATTGCCCCTCTGGACCCTTTTGTATCTCTCCCCTCTCACCTTAAATCTATGCCCCCTCGTTATAGACTCCCCTACCTTTGGGAAAAGATTTTGACTATCTACCTGATCTATGCCCCTCATTATTTTATAGACTTCTATAAGATCACCCCTTAACCTCCTACTCTCCAGGGAAAAAAGTCTCAGTCTATCCAACCTCTCCCTAAAAGTCAAACCATCAAGTCCCGGTAGCATCCTAGTAAAACTTTTCTGCACTCTTTCTAGTTTAATAATATCCTTTCTATAATAGGGTGACCAGAACTGTACACAGTATTCCAAGTGTGGCCTTACTAATGTCTTGTACAACTTCAACAAGACATCCCAACTCCTGTATTCAATGTTCTGACCAATGAAACCAAGCATGCTGAATGCCTTCTTCACCACCCTATCCACCTGTGACTCCACTTTCAAGGAGCTATGAACCTGTACTCCTAGATCTCTTTGTTCTATAACTCTCCCCAACGCCCTACCATTAACGGAGTAAGTCCTGGCCCGATTCGATCTACCAAAATGCATCACCTCACATTTATCTAAATTAAACTCCATCTGCCATTCATCAGCCCACTGGCCCAATTTATCAAGATCCCGTTGCAATCCTTCTTCACTGTCCACAATGCCACCAATCTTGGTGTCATCTGCAAACTTACTAACCATGCCTCCTAAATTCTCATCCAAATCATTAATATAAATAACAAATGACAGCAGACCCAGCACCGATCCCTGAGGCACACCGCTGGTCACAGGCCTCCAGTTTGAAAAACAACCCTCTACAACCACCCTCTGTCTTCTGTCGTCAAGCCAATTTTGTATCCAATTGGCTACCTCACCTTGGATCCCATGAGATTTAACCTTATGTAACAACCTACCATGCGGTACCTTGTCAAAGGCTTTGCTGAAGTCCATGTAGACCACGTCTACTGCACAGCCCTCATCTATCTTCTTGGTTACCCCTTCAAAAAACTCAATCAAATTCGTGAGACATGATTTTCCTCTCACAAAACTATGCTGACTGTTCCTAATCAGTCCCTGCCTCTCCAAATGCCTGTAGATCCTGTCTCTCAGAATACCCTCTAACAACTTACCCACTACAGATGTCAGGCTCACCGGTCTGTAGTTCCCAGGCTTTTCCCTGCCGCCCTTCTTAAACAAAGGCACAACATTTGCTACCCTCCAATCTTCAGGCACCTCACCTGTAGCTGTCGATGATTCAAATATCTCTGCTAGGGGACCCGCAATTTCCTCCCTAACCTCCCATAACGTCCTGGGATACATTTCATCAGGTCCCAGAGATTTATCTACCTTGATGCGCGTTAAGACTTCCAGCACCTCCCTCTCTGTAATATGTACACTCCTCAAGACATCACTATTTATTTCCCCAAGTTCCCTAACATCCATGCCTTTCTCAACCGTAAATACCGATGTGAAATATTCATTTAGGATCTCACCCATCTCTTGTGGTTCCGCACATAGATGACCTTGTTGATCCTTAAGAGGCCCTACTCTCTCCCTAGTTACTCTTTTGCCCTTTATATATTTGTAGAAGCTCTTTGGATTCTCCTTTGCCTTATCTGCCAAAGCAATCTCATGTCCCCTTTTTGCCCGCCTGATTTCTCTCTTAACTCTACTCCGGCAATCACTATACTCTTCAAGGGATCCACTTGATCCCAGCTGCCTATGCATGTCATATGCCTCCTTTTTTTTGACTAGGGCCTCAATCTCCCGAGTCATCCAAGGTTCCCTACTTCTACCAGCCTTGCCCTTCACTTTATAAGGAATGTGCTTACCCTGAACCCTGGTTAACACACTTTTGAAAGCCTCCCACTTACCAGACGTCCCTTTGCCTGCCAACAGACTCTCCCAATCAACTTCTGAAAGTTCCTGTCTAATACCATCAAAATTGGCCTTTCCCCAATTTAGAATTTTAACTTTTGGGCCAGACCTATCCTTCTCCATAGCTATCTTAAAACTAATGGAATTATGATCACTGGTCCCAAAGTGATCCCTCACTAACACTTCTGTCACCTGCCCTTCCTTATTTCCCAAGAGGAGGTCAAGTTTTGCCCCCTCTCTAGTCGGGCCATCCACATACTGAATGAAAAATTCCTCCTGAATACACTCAACAAATTTCTCTCCATCCAAGCCCCTAATGGTAAGAGATTGCATATATATTATGCTTTTTAATGTAGAAAAATGTACCAAGGTGCTTTAGAGGTGGATAAAAATTGGAAACAATAAGCAAGACAGTGGTGGGAGTGTTAGGAAAGGTGATCAAACACTTGGCAGAAAAGATTAATTTTGAGAACGTTTTGAAAAGTGGAGAGTAGGAAAATGGAGGGGTGTAAGGAGTTCCAGAGCTTTAGAGTTGAGATGGTTGAACTCTCTGCTACCAATGGTGGAGTGAAAGGACAGGGATCACAAAAGGCCAGAGATGGCGGATCGAAAACTGCAAGAGGGCATGTAAGGCTGGAAGAGGTTGCAAAGGTAGGGTAGGGGGTGGCTATGGAGGAATTTGAAGTGGAGGATAAAGATTTTAAGTTTAATATATTGGGGGACAAGGAACCAGTCTAAGTAAGTGAGGATGGGGTGAATGGATTTAGTGCAGGTCAGGATATGGGTGGCCAGGTTTTATTTAATGGAGGGTGAAGAATGCAAATGAATACAAAGATATCAGTGTTGAGGTATAGAGATATTTTCCACTTAATATATCCAGTGTCTGTGTAAATACTGACTGGCTGCATGTAACATCATAGCTATGATGGGTTCAGATCTCTCTCTAAACTGTTCCAATAATGTTTTCAACAATAACCTTAGAAGGGTATTACCCTTATCCACAAGCACTCATAATCTTTTGAGTAAAATTTTCCATTACTGTTGAACTATGTCCAGGGTTTTAATGTAGAGTTATATCTGTTAATACTGGGGACTAGATTAAAATTGTGCATACACATTAAATTTAGGAATATGCATTTACATGACAAACAGAAATGGACAACAGATTAATTCCATTTCCCCAAATAGATTTGAGTTCAGTCCCCCAAATTAAGTAGAATTCTAACCCATTACACCACCAAAAAAAGTTCCTCTCTTCTTTCTCAGTTGTATTTAAATTAGACCCACTGCACCATCCAGTCCCTTTTGATTTCTCTTTTAACCAAGCTTATCTGAAGAGCGCTTTAATTCAATCATTGTTTACAAAATACAGTAATTAAAAGTGTTATCTAACACCTTGACTTCATGTTTCACTCTGAAAGACTTGGTTGGTCAACAGCGTGTTCCAGGCACTCGAGCACTTCTGGGATTTACGGTAAGAAAGTAAAATGAGCTGACTATAATTTAGTCATCAAACTGACATATGACTAACTCAGTCTGGGCAGTTGAAATTCATGGGACATGAGAGGAAAATGAAAACTTTTTCACTTATTTTGTGGTTGCATTAGTCATGCAGGATAATGCCAGAAACAAAGTAAAGTTAAAAAATGTAGAAAATGAGGTTACGCCCTAATAAAGCTTTCTTCTTTTAACCCTTTTAATATAGAAAACAATTATGTGTCCTGCACACTTCTAAGAACTAAAGCGAGCCACTTATTTGCAACACAGACTCGTAGATAATGAGAGGGTGTAGCATTGGTCTATTCATTAGACTTGAAAAGGCATAAAATAGCCAATTTGTTTAGATTGGGTTTGCAAGAGGGGGTAAAATTGATTCATTGAGCTTCTTAGTCGTGAGTTTGTAGGAGGGTATGTTGAATTTCTTAGGACTGAGTGTTTAAGAGGATGCAGCAGTGGCTTGTTTATCTCCGTAGGCCCATATGTATAAACAGTATAACATTTGCCTGGTCCTGTCCTTGGGCTTGAGGGGGATGTGAAATGACCCATTTGTTAGGACTCTGTAAGAAAGTGTAAAACTGGCCTGTTCAACTCCGTAGGACATGACCTATTATATAGCAACAACAGAACTGCAGGTTTTGTGATGTCTATTCAATCATAGCTATACTTTGTATGTTTATGGAAACCTAATTCCAGTTTTCATCATAAAGCTTCAAAGGACTACATTAGTTACATCCTAATGGAACTTTGACTATTGCTTTTGTTTAAAAAGATCTAAACAAACCGGTGGATAAAAAGCTGTTCCTACTCAGAGAGCTTGTAGTATCATCAGAATTGAACAGTACTAACCACATTTGCATCAGCAGATTGTATGTAGACTGGTGGCTGGCTGTGTACTCAATGATCACACAAATTATAACACAAGACAGCAAGCACGCTAGGTTTTTGACTGGTGATGATTGTGTTATTCAAACTTAAGTGTTGCACAGAAATAAAATCTGTGAATGTAGGCGTAGCCGTTACTTGCAGAACAGAGGCATATCCTCGACAATAATCCTAGTCTCAAGTCGAGACATTAGATCAGTTTCGGAAAGAAGCTGCATTCCTGTCTTTGTGCTGTTCCGTGTTGACAGTGAGCACTTCATTCATTTACTATTTACTATTTGTGTTTACTATTTGGCTTTCAAGTATTCAGTGCAATGCTCCGGAAGGGCATACTTTGGAGTTCAGAAATGATGGTTGGTGCTGAATTTTAAAATGGCTGATGGCTATGGGCTGAAAAGGATGCCAAACCCCATTTATTTAATAGAACTGTCACTGATAGAGTGTGCGGATGACATCAGCTCAGTGGCTGTCTACTAACTTCTTCACCCAAAATATTAGGCTCCGATAAAGCCGCAAGAAGAAAATTATAAAAAGATTTCTCTTACCAAGTAAAGAAAGAATAAGTATTTGGGACTCAATCAACTCCCTTCACTTGAACTTCAATCAAAAGAAAGAAATTGCAAATATAGCGGCCAATTTTCACACAGCAGCAAATAAATGAATCACTGGTTAATCTATTACTGGTTGAGGGAGGAACCGTTGGCCGGATACTGGTTGGGAAGGGCAGGAAATCATCTGGCGCCATGTGGAGCAGCTGATAGTCAGAGTCTGGGGTGGGGAGAGGCGGTCCTGGGGGTTGGGGGTGAGAGGCTTTGCAAGGACTGGTAGCAGGCCGGATGTTTTTGTGCGCCCAGGAGAAGCACCCCTGCTCTTCCTGGCCTCACAAAAATAAAAGCTCAACGCTGGTACAAATGGGTGGAGCGTGCGCTGTGCGCACTCCACTCGTTTGTACCTCGTGCTGAGTATAATAGTGCAGTGGTTATGTTTCTGAACTAGTAATCCAGAAACCTGGACTAATAATCCTGAGAACATGAGGTAAAGTCCCACCATGACAGTTTGAGAATTTGAATTCTGTTAAAATCATCTGCGAATAAAAAGCCAGTGTCAGTAAAAAAAAAGTGACCATGAAGCTATCAGATTGTCGTAAAAACCCAACTCGTTTACAAATGTCCTTTACGAAAGGAAACCTGCTGTTCTTACCCAGTCTGGACCATTTGTGACTCCAGTCTTACAGCAATATGGTTGGGGGTAATTTTGACTTTCGACAATAGTATAAAACATGCAATTTTGGCTCAGCCACACCATCAAGCACCTCTCCTGATTTTCGTTTTCAAGGGGACTCTTAACAGCCCTCTGAAATGACCTAGCAAACGATTTGGTTGTAAGAAGGCGGCCTACCTTTCAGGGCAATTAGGAATGGGCAATAAATGCCACCCTTGCCAGCAATGCCCACATCCCGAGAATGATTTTTTTAAAACTGCAGTCGGGGTGCTATGTACGTCAGGACCCCAATTTAAATATTAGTCTTGGCCTGCTGCCTGAAACAGGCAGACGCTCAAGGTAGGATCCTACCTAAGATGGCAGTGGCCACAGCGCCAGTGTAGATGGAGCAGTTAACAATCAGATGGCATTTTCAGGCTGCTACCACTGCGCTTATGCCAGGCGGAGGCACTAAAATCGGCCCCACTATGTCTGAATCTCGCAATTGTCATTGCCCCCAATGAAAATCCTCCACTTCCTGATTTGGCATTCACTGCTGCTCTTCTTTGCTCTGAAATCCAATTCCTGCTCTAGTGATAGTTTTGTGAGGTCTGGAACTTGTGCCCATAGCATGTAGCACAGCTGGATCCCAAGCTAAACGGCAGTGGCAGGAAAGATTTGGGAGTAGCTGTATCAAATTTGGGGATGAAGAGTTCCTCCATGATATAGAGAAAAGGATTGGAAAAAAAGAGAATTAGGGGAACGGAGGCTGGAGATTAAGAGTGAGGAAGTGCTGGAGGCAGTGTGAGGGAAGGCAAATAGCTGAGAACAAGAAGGAAAACATTCTTTCCATTGTGAAGAGCACATCCTTTTCATGCAGGTTGGAATTCCGAATGAACCAGTAACTAATTGAAACAAAACTAGTTTTTTGTGGCTTTCAATCATCTAGTGCTTGTAAAACTTGTGTTGTGTGGCTTTGACACTTGAAATTGTGTTATGCAATGTCAGTGAAGCTTAATGCGTCAATGCTAATACCAAGTACAGCGCAATTTCAACCCACATGTATTTACTTGGGAAGTCTGGATGCCAGGGGCACAAACATTTTTGGTTACTGAGTAACCTTGCTCCATTGTATTTTGTTAGTACATTATTTAAGATTAAGCAAAATACTGTCAAAATGCAAGGGAGGCGATTTTCGACGGCCGCCTGCCAATCTTGCCTGGAAAAATGGGCAGCCGGAAGTTGAAAATCTGGGGAACGGAACACCTTGGCCACCCACAGGATACCCAAGTCGCACCTGATGCAATTTTGAGGTGGGCTTGTTAATGGGTACATGGCACATCTGCCTGCAACAGGTGGGAGGCAAATCGTGGCCCTACGGCAGCTATTGGACCCCATTTGCAATGTTCAGTTACAAACGGCCACAGCTTGAGAGGTGCGTGCTCCACCCATTTGCACCAAGCAGTTAGCAGACTAACCAGGGTTCCCTAAAAGGACCTCCCAAGACCACTCCAGAAAAGGCCCGGGCACTTTTTATAGGAATTTTTGTGGGGCCAGGACGCTGCCGTTCCCTTGGGCAGCTTCCCTCCCACCTCTCTTATTAGTAACTCCCAGCTTGGTTTGTCTGTGGACTGCCAGATTTCCCACCCCTTGGTGTGATGAGCTGGCCATTTTTTAAAATTTGTTCATGGGATGTGTATGTCGCTGGCGAGGCCAGCATTTATTGCCCATCCCTAATTGCCCTTGAGAAGGTGGTGGTGAGCTGCCTCCTTGAACCGCTGCAGTCTGTGTGGTGAAGGTTCTCCCGCAGTGCAGTTAGGAAGGGAGTTCTAGGATTTTGACCCAGCGACGATGAAGGAACGGTGATACATTTCCAAGTCGGGATGGTGTGTGACTTGGAGGGGAACGTGCAGGTGGTGTTGTTCCCACGTGCCTGCTGCCCTTGTCCTTCTAGGTGGTAGAGGTCGCGGGATTGGGAAGTGCTGTCGAAGAAGCCTTGGCGAGTTGCTGCAGTGCATCCTGTGGATGGTACACACTGCAGCCACAGTGCGCCGGTGGTGAAGGGAGTGAATGTTTAGGGTGGTGGATGGGGTGCCAATCAAGTGGGCTGCTTTGTCCTGGATGGTGTCGAGCTTCTTGACTGTTGTTTGAGCTACACTTATCCAGGCAAGTGGAGAGTATTCCATCACACTCCTGACATGTGCCTTGTAGATGGTGGAATGGTTTTGGGGAGTCAGGAGGTGAGTCACTCGCCGCAGAATACCCAGCCTCTGACCTGCTCTTGTAGCCACAGTATTTATATGGCTGGTCCAGTTAAGTTTCTGGTCAATGGTGACCCCCAGGACGTTGATGGTGGGAGATCTGGCGATGGTAATGCCGTTGAATATCAAGGGCCGGCGGTTAGACTCTCTCTTGTTGGAGATGGTCATTACCTGGCACTTGTATGACTCCAGTCAATGGAGAGTTTTCCCCCTGATTCCCATTGACTTCATTTTTACTTGGGCTTCTTGGTGCCACACTCGGTCAAATGCTGCCTTAATGTCAAGGGCAGTCACTCTCACCTCACCTCTGGAATTCAGCTCTTCTTTCCATGTTTGGACCAAGGCTGTAATGAGGTCTGGAGCCAAGTGGTTCTGGCGGAACTCAAACTGAGCATCGGTGAGCAGGTTATTGATGAGTAAGTGCTGCTTGATAGCACTGTCGACAACATCTTCCATCACTTTTGCTGACGCTTGAGAGTAGAATGCTGGGGTGATAATTGGCCGGATTGGATTTGTCCTGCTTTTTGTGGACAGGAAATACCTGGGCAATTTTCCACATTGTCGGGTAGATGCCAGTGTTGTCGCTCTCATTGAACGGTGGCAGCTCACTTGAATTAAGCAAATGAGACTTGAACGGGAAAATGTTTTGGGCCTCCCAACACTGGCTTCAGGTGGGCAGCACTGCCTCTGCTGTTGACTTCACAGCCCCAAGTAAGATGTTAATCTTTCTGGTTGAAGAATTTGGAAAAAAAACCAATGAAGTAGACACCAGACGCTTCAATTTGGATATGTGGAAACTACACGGTAGATTTTATGAACTAGTGCTCCCAGCGCAGAGCCTTGCAGAATAGAAGAGTTCATATATTAAATCTAACCAGGTATTAAAGTCATTAGAAACTCTAAAGTAATAGTGGAAACAATCAGAATGCGAGGTTATTTGAATATTCGTGGTGCACTACATCGTTAAATAAAATGTCACTGAATTTTAGGGCCTAGTGCCTTGGTTTTTTAAGTTTGGATTTGTCTTTTCCCCTTACTGAGCGAGCCACACAATCGTTGCTCACTGTCTGGTCTTGTACCATAGTTTATGAATACATAGGGTGGATTTTCTGATTGGTTACATCTGATCAATGGTTTCACCCTTGTTAGGTTTAATCAGAAATATGGGCAGAGATAACTAATCCCAGATCTCCGCCTACTGACTGTGTCACTTAACTTTCTGGTTCGGTTTTCAAGTGGCATTTGAA
Organism: Heptranchias perlo; assembly: GCF_035084215.1. NCBI lineage: Eukaryota > Metazoa > Chordata > Chondrichthyes > Hexanchiformes > Hexanchidae > Heptranchias > Heptranchias perlo. The sequence continues at coordinate 27,709,771 of NC_090333.1, forward strand.
TTGCCTGTCAAGGTGCCAGTTGCAACATTTTATTAAGGCCCTGATTATGTTATTTCGATGTCCACACAATTTCCCAGCGTTTGTGCCAGAATAGTATTGAGTCATATAAAATGGGTACCTAGGGTTGTTAGGTGCTGTATTATATGTGGAATTGCATTTAAAGATTTATTGCTGTATTTTGAGTCTGTTTTTCCAGCTTTTTTTAATCATTTGTTTTTTCCTTGTCAGCACTTAGTTGTTAAGGAGACTTTGTACCACATGTTTTGGCACTTCAATTTTTTTTACAACATTCATACTGTTGGCAAAATGGGTTGCTGCATGGGAATCCTCTTTTGATTATGTTTCTCGGAGGAAAAAGAGAAGGAGAAACAGAGAGATACAGGGTAGGTCGCACCTGAGGAAGACTGCGTCCAGCTGGCAGTACCCTCAGGTCAGCATTTACTGGCATGGGCACATCTACTTGGATTTGTCAGGGGAGACGTTCCAAATCCCCAGTAACAGAAATGTGCCGTCTGCTGCAAAAGACACCAGTGGCTAGTCTATATCATAGAGCAGGCATTAATGATCAGGTGTATCATCCAGATTCTTCTCTTTCCCCTTCCAAATACTGCAATGCTCTCTCATTGGGGACAGTCTCTAGGAATGGCAAACCTTCATTGCTATCAACTCGCAACATGGAAGGAGCTGAAAATGATTGGTATGGTCCTAAGTATAGGCCTGAATAATGATCAAGTTAATTTGGCTCCTTACATTTTTATGCAGCATAATTCCCATTAGATATTATATTTATCTAACATGGAGACTAGACGGCATCATGTAATAACTTGATGGAGGCAACTCTTACCTCATCTTCATGCAGAGCTTTCTAGGAGAAAATAACAATATAAATTTGTGTATTTTTCTTATCTCTCTCTCTCTTTCTTTCTTTTGCCTTCTTAATGGGAACCTTGTTCACTCTGCCCTCCAAGGCTTAGGTTTTGAGCCTCAGAATATAGGTGATGATAATTTTAAGTCACATGTTGCATGGTCAGATGGAAATCTCCTTCCTGCTACAAAGGCAACATTCAGGGCCAGATTAACCCCACTGGGAGTCTTGTGCTACCAAGTAAATAGTTTGCAACAGATGGATCTTTTAGGACAGGATGCTCAAGCCTTATCTTTTCATTGGCTGTATAAATGCTTACAGGGAATCGCATTTATGTCGTCGTTCCCATTAATCTACATGTATCTCAAGTTGCTAACAGACTTAGTGGGGTAAATTTCCAACTTGTTGCTTGAGTGAAAATGAAAGTTGGGTGGTTTCTATCACAGACGGCCGATCCACAACACCAGTGTGATGCCGCGGCGGAAAGTTGACTATATTTAGGTGTCACCCATGGCTCAGTGGCAGCACTCTCGCCTCTGAGTCAGAAGGTGGTGAGTTCAAGTCCCACTTCAGAAACTGGAGTACAAAATCTAGGCTTACACTCCAGTGCAATACCATATCAGCATGCAAAAAAAAGTTACTTGAATCTGTTCAATTTAAAAAAAAATTAAGTCAGAGCCCTGAGCTGTGTGTTAATAAAATACTGGTAATGCAACGAGGATTTACCTGCTTGCAGTGTTTTATGTGTGCCAAAGACCTGATAAGTAGGCCTGAGAATGTGAAATGTTGAGACTAGGTACTGTGTTTTGTTTCCATTAATTATTGGAAGCATGACATATTACCCAAGTGAATAACCTGCTTTCCTTGTGCTTAAATAAAGCACTATTGTTTGTACTACAAATGTGTGTTGAATTCCATCCAATTCAGGAGGGGGAAGGGTCATAGTGAGTACAGAAGTGAAGTGTGTGACTAGAACTGTTCTGGAAGCAAGAGGAAGTTAACCCCATTATACGAGCACTCATACCCCCTCAACTGTTGAGCATGAAGAAGGTAGAATTGCACACTGAAATTAATTTGAGTTTCTCTATCAAACCAGGCCTTGGAGTAATTTCTGCAGAAAAGCCCAACAAGAGATTGTACAGGTTGCTGGAGGCAACTCTGAAGTGACTGCAACAGCAATAAAAGAATAAAAAGTTTAATGAAGGAGAGATGAGGATATCAAACACTCTCAAATGCCATTTGGGGCCAACTTGCCTCCAGGGTTTCTGGAGACGGAAAAGAATGTTTCAGCTGTAGTTTCATTAGGTTTATTGTACATTATGCTTTACATACAGCCTGTGTTTCTGACAAAGCTGATACCCTCCAAACAGAAATAACACAGCTGACTTACAAAAATTGCTGAGCTTGACAGTGTGAATTAATAATTAGGTGACCTTTCAAGCAAGATCACCTAACAGAATCATCAGCATTCATAAGTTAAACAAAAATATCTCCAAAATCAATAGAAATAGTTAGGAAAAAGATGTTCCAGTTAATGGTTTGTAGGAGTTTTATTTTCTGTATTAGTGCTGATAATAAGATTCTTTCCAAAATAATAGATACGAGTGAGAATGTGGAAGTTATGGAGATAAAGGGAATAGTAAGAAAGTAGTTTAAGGTGTCAGCTTTGGCTCAGTGCTGGCAGTCTCGCCTTTGAGGCAGAAGGTTGTGGATTTAAGTTCCACACCAGAGACTTGAGCACAAAATCTAGGCTGACACCTCAGTGCAGTACTGAGGGAGTGTTGCATTGTTGGAGGTGCCATCTTTCAGATGAGACATTAAACCGAGGCCCCATCTACCAGCTGAGGTGGACGTGAAAGATCCCATGTCACTATTTCGAAGAAGAGCAGGGGACTTCTTCCCACTGCCCTGGCCAATATTTATTCCTTAGCCAACACCATTAAAACAGATTATCTGATCATTTACCTCATTGCTCTTTGTGGGACCTTACTCTGTGCAAATTGGCCACAGTGGTTCCTACATTACAACAATGACTACACTTCAAAAGTCCATTATTGGCTGTAAAGCACTTTGGGATGTTGTGAAAGGCACTGTATCAGTGCAAGTTCTTTCTTTAGTTACTGTCCTCACAGCAAAACAACTATAACCTCATACATTTGGAAATATAATTTCTATTTCCAGTTCTGGGACCACATGTGGTGTAAAGAGTGAGCATGTCATTGTTCTTACCATTGCAATACAGGATAGCTGGAGTGATGACTTAAACCACCATAGTACTTCCATCATTCTGCATTTTAAGTGAATCAGCAGCCTTTCTTATCCTATTAAATACTGCATACTTTTACTGCAAGTAATTCTATTGATTTGACAGGGTACTTTACATCTATTGGGTAATCATTAAACTTCTTAACTGACTTCTTTTTCCAGCACAATTTTCATTGTGTATAGACACGCAACTACAAGAGTAATTAAAATTACTTTACAGACACACTAATAGTTCTTTAGAATCACTCCTCCCCAGTATACCACACAAGCTGCTTCCGCCCTTGGTTGCCGTGGCAAAAGTGTTCCCAGGCGCGCACAATAATAAGCAGTCATGTTACCAAAACATCATAGAAGTTCTGCTTTCCTCTTCTAACACAAACAAGCTGCAGTTTTAAAATATTAAAATGAAAAAAAAAATACAAATAAACTCTGACCTGAGGTATAACTAGAAAATGTAGTTTCTAAAAGTAGGAAGTCAACTTGAAGGCCAGTTTTGAGCAGATAAATAGAGAAGTTTGAATAAAGTTTTTTTAAAAAAATGTGGTTTAAGGAAATGGGAAGGAAGAAGATTGGAAAATATATGAAAGCAAAGTAAGCAATACGGACCAACATTTAGGGGAAATGACTAAAAATCGAAAAAGAAAATGGAAATAGATGTCAGGCAAAAATGAATGAGTTTCTCATGATTGTCCATATTAGGCAAAGTATTAAAGAAACTTGAGGATGCTTAAGGAATATAGCGGTAATTCTTTTAATTTAATGTTCCTCATCCACAGCCCTGTGTGACAGGAGTACATCTCAGCAATTTGGCCATGGAGGTCAGCACACTCTATTTACAGGCTGCATGATTTCCATCCATTACATTATCTTACAATACTTTGATTACCATGGGGGCACATTAAGCAGCAGGGAACCTTAATAATAGCAGCTAATAGTTGTAACTCTATTTTTACTCACATTCTTACCAGAATTTACACTAAGCACTCCTTTCCTCTCAGTGTGGCTTCAAAACCACCATGGGCTACAGCATGAAACTTGGTGTCACTGTAGGTGCTCCAACTCTCTGCCTACTGGACAAGGCTGGACAAGGCTGCACAAAACAGATCCAGATGCATAGAAGCATACAAAATTCTGGGATAGGGGGATGGAGAAATGGGAGGCCTCCCTCAAACATACAATCCTTCTCATGCTTTTTCTTCTTACCCAACTCATTCACTACCTGATGTCTGGCACCATAGCACGCAGTGAAGTTCAATATCAGGTGCTACAATTGAACAGTTGAAATAATTACAATATTCTAATATATTTTCCTCTTTCTTTTTTCTACGTGAGTCCTAGGAAGTTGTTGCAGGTCCCATTGGTGTCTAAATACAAGTACGTCGGCCCCAGAGGAATTAGATTTTGAGTTTAGTGTGATGCACAGAGCACAGATGGTGCAAATGGTGGTGGCAGTGGAGCAGCAGTAGCCTACTGACCGAAGGGCCAACTCCCATCCATCCTCAGCTGATGGACCCAGGGATCACAACATCATGGGGCCACCAGTGAAAAGAAAGATGTTTTCTGACCACAAAACATTAATACAGTAATAGATAAGAGCCAGCATAGAGGAGTAATCAATGATCCACTGACAACATTGCATACTTCCTGGGAGCATGTGACAACTACAGGGACATCTGCAGTAGGCGCCTCCCAGCAGAGGCCCCAATGCCAGTCTCATCATCTGTCGGGAATGCTCAGGCCATGGTGAAGAGACCTTGTACTCTCCTCCAGCTTCAGTAGGTAGGGCTTCACTGATCTCATTGTGTGACATTAAGTCTGCTGTTGTGGTGATCAGTCAGTATGGTCATACAGTGCCTTGCAGAAAGAATATGGCTGGAATAGACACACATACTGGTGCTGTCTCTCAGGATGTGTACCTTCCCACCAACCACCACCAATGGCTGCAGAGAAGGCCGTCTCAGGATCACATGATGGAGGCAGAGGACTATTAAGTCCCAAGAAGCTCTCACAGGCACATAGCAGGCAGCCATCTCACATATTTCTGCCACAGGGGAGCATCTAGAGGGAGCACGAGATTAAGGTTTCAGATCACATGAATCATACAGTGTCACCACATGTAAAAAGCATCGGATGCGCACACATTATTTTGAGGGAAATATAACTTGGTTGCACCGAAGTTCAGTTGTGTCTAGAAAATGTTCTTGGTATGGTATTTGAAGTTTATTTGCAGGTAACAGGAATTGGATTCTTGCCTGTTTATTTGCAGTTAAAGGATGCAGGTCACAGTACAGCAAAAATGTAACGAGAACTGCATTGAATGGTTTGGCTACTTATGGGAGAGACTGGCATACAGCTCTTCCTGAGCTCTTGGTCATCTCCATGCTGAAGTTGGTTATCCTCCTCCTAGTTCTAGTTATGCATTGTTGGCTAGCAAAATTGTGCAGCATGCAGCAAACTTTGGTCATCCTATAGATTTTGGCCAGGTTGTATTATAGGATGCCCCTCATATGTCAAGACACCTGAAGTACTGTCTCAACTTGCCCATGGTGTGTTTGATAATGATTCTGGGAGCTGCATGTGCATTGTTGTATTTATGCTTGCAATCTTTTCACTGCTATCAGAGGTATCACAAGCTAGTGCTCAAAAATGTAACTTTGATTTCCTAAGAGCCAACCTCGCACTTTTCTTCATAGATCAAAGAATGGTGAAATGGTTGATTGCCTTAACATATACACATCGTGACTACTACCTGGGAAGTGGCCATTGACCTACATGATCCTGTGCTGACTAGCTATGGTCACTGCTTCCCTGGGCTGTATGATCTTCTTTTTTTTGGACAGATGAGCTACATATTGTTGATGGAGTGGTAGCCTTTACAGTTCACGAATGTGCAGCTATTGTGTGCAGGAGCCCATAGAAATACATGCTGTGATGAAGGGTACATCCACTCCCAAAGTTTCAGGGCACTAGGACCATGGGGAGTGGATGGTGGCAGCATCTGGGCTCCAAAATAAGTGGACACAGGTGTCCCTGATTAAACAAAGGAGCACGCGGGTTACAGAAACCAAAGGTTTTAGGTTGGGGCACACTGTTAGAGTGCAGGAGCGCTGAACTGCCTTTCATTTACTGGACTAAATCAACTTTGAGAACAAAGTGGTAATCTAAGTGTTGGCCATGGGGCACTTGCTCACAATGGATACATCAAGAAGTTGTAGACAGGTTAGTGGAATGGGCAGACAGGATGCAATTTAATGTGGCTAAGTGTGAGGAAATAGTTATGTTTTTTCCTTCTTAAAAGTCTTTGTTGTATTTCTCCCCTCCCCCCCATCCAACAGATTTAGATTTGAAAAAGATGGCGAATCTGTTTGTTTACAGTTTCCCTAACAGAAATGCTGTTACCGCATCCATTTGTCTTTGCCCACACTATTCTCTAAAATGCTCTTACAATTTACCATCTTCCACTAAGTGGCTCTAATGTTGCAATGGGGGGAGACTTTCAGGTGTTGAATGGGCCTGATATCAGTGATACGCTTGTGATGCCCACCCAATATGGCAGTTGGAAGGCCTGAAGCACTTTCTGGTTTGGGCCTCACTAACATTTTCTCAGTGAGCTACGGGTGCCCAACAGGCAACCTGTTGCAACTCATCACTTTCTGTCTAACTATTTGACCTCGTCCTCACCAATCTACCTGTCGCAGATGCATCTGTCCATGACAGTATTGGTAGGAGTGACCACCGCACAGTCCTCGTGGAGACAAATTCCCATCTTCGCACTGGGGACACCATCCAACGTGTTGTGTGGCACTATCACCGTGCTAAATGGGATAGATTCAGAACAGATCTAGCAGCTTAAAACTGGGCATCCATGAGGTACTGTGGGCCATCATCAGCAGCAGAATTGTATTCCAGCACAATCTGTAACCTCGCTCGGAATACTCCTCACCATTACCAACAAGCCAGGGGATCAACCCTGGTTCAATGAGGAGCGTAGAAGAGCATGCCAGGAGCAGCACCAGGCGTACCTAAAAATGAGGTGCCAACCTGGTGAAGCTACAACACAGGACTACATGCATGCCAAACAGCGGAAGCAACATGCTATAGACAGAGCTAAGCGATTCCACAACCAACGGATCAGATCAAAGCTCTGCAGTCCTGCCACATCCAGTCATGAATGGTGGTGGGCAACTAAACAACTAACGGAAGGAGGAGGCTCTGTGAACATCCCCATCCTCAATGATGGCGGAGTTTAGCACGTGAGTGCAAAAGACAATGCTGAAGCGTTTGCAACCATTTTCAGCCAGAAGTGCCGAGTGGATGATCCATCTCGGCCTCCTCCCGATATCCCCACCATCACAGCAGCCAGTCTTCAGCCAATTCGATTAATTCCACATGATATCAAGAAATGGTTGAGTGTACTTGATACGACAAAGGCTATGGACCCCGACAACATCCCGGCTGTAGTGCTGAAGACTTCTGCTCCAGAACTAGCCACGCCTCCAGCCAAACTGTTCCAGTACAGCTACAACACTGGCATCTACCTGACAATGTGGAAAATTGCCCAGGTATGTCCTGTCCACAAAAAGCAGGACAAATCCAATCTGGCCAATGACCACCCCATCAGTCTACTCTCAATCATCAGCAAAGTGATGGAAGGTGTCGTCAACAGTGCTATCAACCAGCACTTACTCACCAATAACCTGCTCACCGATGCTCAGTTTGGGTTCCGCCAAGACCACTCAGCTCCAGACCTCATTACAGCCTTGGTCCAAACATGGACAAAAGAGCTGAATTCCAGAGGTGAGGTGAGAGTGACTGCCCTTGACATCAAGGCAGCATTTGACCGAGTGTGGCACCAAGGAGCCCTAGTAAAATTGAAGTCAATGGGAATCACGGGGAAAACTCTCCAGTGGCTGGAGTCATACCTAGCACAAAGGAAGATGGTAGTGGTTGTTGGAGGCCAATCATCTCAGCCCCAGGACATTGCTGCAGGAGTTCCTCAGGGCAGTGTCCTAGGCCCAACCATCTTCAGCTGCTTCATCAATGACCTTCCCTCCATCATAAGGTCAGAAATGGGGAGGTTCGCTGATGATTGCACAGTGTTCAGTTCCATTCGCAACCCTTCAGATAATGAAGCAGTCCGTGCCCTCATGCAGCAAGACCTGGACAACATCCAGGCTTGGGCTGATAAGTGGCGAGTAACATTTGTGCCAGGCAATGACCATCTCCAACAAGAGAGAGTCTAACCTCCTCCCCTTGACATTCAATGGCATTACCATTGCCGAATCCCCCACCATTAACATCCTGGGGGGTCACCATTGACCAGAAACTTAACTGGACCAGCCATATAAATACTGTGGCTACAAGAGCAGGTCAGAGGCTGGATATTCTGTGGTGAGTGACTCACCTCCTGACTCCCCAAAGCCTTTCCACCATCTACAAGGCACAAGTCAGGAGTGTGATGGAATACTCTCCACTTGCCTGGATGAGTGCAGCTCCAACAACACTCAAGAAGCTCGACACCATCCAGGACAAAGCAGCCCGCTTGATTGGCACCCCTTCCACACCCTAAACATTCACTCTCTTCACCACCAGCGCACTGTGGCTGCAGTGTGTACCATCCACAGGATGCACTGCAGCAACTCGCCAAGGCTTCTTCGACAGCACCTCCCGAACGCGCGACCTCTACCACCTAGAAGGACAAGAGCAGCAGGCACATGGGAACAACACCACCTGCACGTTCCCCTCCAAGTCACACACCATCCTGACTTGGAAATATATCGCCGTTCCTTCATCGTCGCTGGGTCAAAATCCTGGATCTCCCTACCTAACAGCACTGTGGGAGAACCTTCACCACACGGACTGCAGCGGTTCAAGAAGGTGGCTCACCACCACCTTCTCAAGGGCAATTATGGATGGGCAATAAATGCTGGCCTTGCCAGCGATGCCCACATCCCATGAACGAATAAAAAAAAAAGTAAATCAGCCAGCTGCAGCAGGCTGGCACATAAGGCCTCTTGGGGAGGGGATTGGATGCCTGGGGGTGGGGTGATAATGGGCCGGCAGTGGGGTTTGAAGAATTTTGTGGCACTCTTCCCGATCCTACAAAAAAAATAAAAACTTACCTTTTGGGAAAGGCCTCCAGTGGTCCCTTTAAGGACCATCGGTTAGGTTTCGATGCCTGGAGAAGCAGAACTGGCATAGGCTGTGCATGCTCTGCCCATTTCTCCTTGAAAGTTACAAGTGTGGTTCTAAAACATATGTAGGAGTCCAATTTCTATTTTTAAAAAGGCTCTGGCCTGTTTTGTACAGGAATGCTTGGTGCCTATTTAATGTACTGCCTGAAAGTTGATTCAGGCAGGAAAATGGGTGCATAAGAATCCCCATCAGATTTTTGACTGCTGGTTACCTGTTTTTCAGGTGATAAACTGGAGGCTGGCAGTTGAAAGTCTGCCCGAATATCTCTCTAACACTAAGCCTTGCAGGAGAACTCACCCAAGTGTGTTTTGCTTTAAGAATAAATCAGATTCTGGATGAACTCAATAATCAACTGTAAGAAGCATAACAATGAATCAAGGCAATTATCCATAAGGAGGGAGACAGAACATAAATTACAATTTTTCAAAACTTTTAGAATGTTAGTCGGGCCAAGCTGTTCTCACATATCCTAACATCTATCATAGAGATATTGAAAGAGGCCTGGGCACTTTTCCTGACAGAAGGAAAACAGAAAGGCAAATTGGTGGGGATGGGGAGATTTAAAAAGCCAATAGTCTCCAGGTAAAATACTGCGAAATCTTGTGTTTGTTCTGACACCCCCTCTGTCACATAAACTACACATAGCCTGTTTTCACAGATATGACTAGGGTAATGTAACGGTTACTCTAGTGGACTAGTAACCTAGAAGTTATGGGTTCAAATTGCACCATGGTTAATTAAGGACTAGAAAAAAGTGACTCGTATATTCTGTTGTAAAAGCCCAACCTTATTACAAGCAGTAAACCTGACACCTTTACCTGGTCTGGCCTACATGTGACTCTGGTCCAAACTATATGGTTGATTCTTAATGCCCTGTGAAATGGTCAAGCCAGCCACTTAGTACAAAAAAAGTAGCCAGCCGGGGATCTTGCTCCTTGTGGGGTATGGCTCCATCACCTTCTCAGGGCAATTAAACCACTTTCCAAGAACAAATTTAAAAACAAACCTTCAATTTAACTCTTGCCAGTCAACTATTTGAAACTGGACAGTCTGTTCCAAAAAAAGTCATGAACACTGCTCTCACCACTTCTAAAAGGGATTTTGTTTTTCAGCTTTAATTTCAGTGCCTTGCTTTTTTTTGTAAGCGTTCTTGGGAATTTCATTAGAAGTTAGAAGGCAGAACATTCCTCAGTTAAATGTTAGCCCCAGCTTTGAGGAGAATGTGCTACATATCCACTCTACAGAACATTTTGTATGGTCTAGTTAGTAGGGTTAATGAGAGCCAGGGTTCATGCTCCTGATATCTGTGCAGTGATCTTTGCTGGAAGTGTACATGTGTGGACATGAGGTGAGCATAGGATTGAGCTTGGCTGTGATGTCCCTGTGGTCAAATATCCTGCCAACACTCTGTCACAAGTGAACAATGGAATGGCCACTTGAATAAGTTACTGAAAGATACTCTGCGCAACCATACCCCAAAAGGAGCAAATATCTTCCAAATAGGGAGAAAATTCTCAAAAAAACTTTTAAAAAATGACTCTTCTTTCATTTCTGGGGTTTTAGATGATCATATGTAAAATTTGGGGCGGTTTCAGCTCAATCCCATGTAAGCAAAAATCCACAGCATAAATGCACACAATTTGAATTAATAGAACTATCTCACCCAGAAGGCTGGTTTAGAAATGAAAATATCAATGTAATGTGGGCATATTGTTGGACAGAATCATAGAAGGTTACAGCATGGAAGGAGGCCATTTGGCTCATCGAGTCCATGCCGGCTCAGTGCATGAGCAATCCAGCTAGTCCTACTGTCCCGCCCTATCCCCGTAGCCCTGCACATTTTCTTGTTTCAAGTACTTATCCAGTTCCCTTTTGAAGGCCATGATTGAATCTGCCTCCACCACTCCCTTGAGCAGTGCATTCTGGATCCTAACCACTCATGGTAAAAAAAAAAGTTTTTCCTCATATCACCTTTGGTTCTTTTGCCAATCACCTTAAATCTATGCCTTCTGGTTCTCGACCCTTCTGCCAATGGGAACAGTTTCTCTCTATCCACTCTGTCTAGACCCTTCATAATTTTGAACACCTCTATCAAATCTCCTTTCAACCTTCTCTGTTCCAAGGAGAACAATCGCAGCCTCTCCAGTCTATCCATGTAATTTAAGTCCTTCATCCCTGGAATCATTCTTGTAAATCTCCTCTGCACCCTCTCTAAGGCCTTCACATCCTTCCTAAAGTGTGGTGCCCAGAACTGGACACAATACTCCAGTTGTGGCCGAACCAACGTTTTATAAAGGTTCATCATGACTTCCATGCTTTTGTACTCTATGCCTCTATTTATAAAGCCCAGGACCCCGTATGTTTTTTGTAACCGCTTTCTCAACCTGCCCTGCCACCTTCAATGATTTATGCACATACACCCCCAGATCCCTCTGTTCCTCCACCCCTTTTAGAATTGTGCCCTCTGGTTTATATTGCCTCTCCTCATTTTTCCTACTGAAATGCATCACCTCGCATTTTTCTGCATTAAATTTCATCTACCTTGTGTCTGCCCATGCCACCCAGTGTCTATATCCTCTTGAAGTCTATCACTATCCTCCTCACTGTTCACTACCCTTCCAAGTTTTGTGACATCCGCAAATTTTGAAATTGTGCCCTGTACCCCCAAATCAAGTCATTTAATATATATCAAGAAAAGCAGTGGTCCCGACCCCTGGGGAACACGACTGCACACCTCCCTCCAGTCCGAAAAACAACCGCTCTCCACTACTCTGTTTCCTGTCATTTAGCCAATTCTGTATACATGTTGCTATTGTCCCCTTTGTTCTATAGGCCGCAATCTTAATAGCAAGCTTACCATGCGGCACTTTATCAAATGCCTTTTGAAAATCCATATACTCCACATCAACTGCATTGCCCTCATCTACCCTCTCTGTTACCTCATCAAAAAACTCTATCAAGTTGGTTAAACACAATTTGCCTTTAACAAATCCGTACTGGCTTTCCCTAATCAATCCACCCTCGTCCAAGTGGCTGTTAATTCTGTCCCAGATTATCGTTTCCAAAATGTTCGCACCACCGAGGTTAAACTGACTGGCCTATAGTTGCTGGGTTTATCTTTACACCCTTTTTTGAACAAGGGGGGTAACATTTGCAATTCTCCAGTCCTCTGGCACCACCCCCATATCTAAGGATGTCTGGAAGATTATGGCCAGTACCTCCGCAATATCCCCCCTTACTTCCCTCGGCATCCTAGGGTGCACCCCATCTGGACCAGGTGACTTATCTATTTCTAGTACCTCTTCTTTCTCAATTTTTAGCCCATCCAGATCTTAACTATATCTTCCTTTACCGAGATTCTGGCAGCATCTTCTTCCTGATGATGCAAAGTACACATTTAATACCTCAGCCATGCCCACTGCCTCCATGAGCAGATATCCTTTATGGTACCTAATATGCCCCACCCCTCCTCTTACTACCCGTTTACTTTTTAAATGTCTGTAGACGACTTTTAGATTCCCTTTTATGTTGGCCGCCAGTCTATTCTCATACTCTCTCTTTGCCCCTCTTATTTCCTTTTTCACTTCCCCTCTGAACTTTCTATATTCAGCCTGGTTCTCACTTGTGTTATCAACCTGACACCTGTCATATGCCACTTTTTTCCGCTTCATTTTATTCTCTATCTCCTTTGTTTTCCAGGGAGCTCTGGCTTTAGTTGCCCTACCTTTCTCCCTTGTTGGAATGTACCTTGTCTATACCTGAATCATCTCCTTTTTAAAAGCTGCTCACTGTTCAATCAGAGTTTTGCCTGCCAATCTATGATTCCAATTTACCCAGGCCAGATCTGTTGTCTTTCCATTGAAATTGGCCCTCCTCCAATTGAGTATTTTTACATTAGAGTGGACAGAGTCCTTTTCCATAGTATCATAAGGATTCGAATAGCTATGATTGCTGCTCCCTAAATGCTCTCCCACTGACACTTGCTCCACTTGGCCCACCTCATTCCCTAGAACCAAATCCAGCAATGCGTCCTTCCTCATTAGGCCGGAAACGTACTGGTCGAGAAAGTTATCCTGAACACATTTCAAAAATTCCTCCCCCTCTTTGCCCCTTATATTATTACTATCCCAGTCTATATTGGGATAGTTAAAATCCCCTGTTATCATCCTGCATCTGATCCATATTATACTTTGGGAGCATTTGTTGTGATATGTTATATCTTTATATACAAAAGTACACACAAACAAAATAAAATCACAATAAACTTTAGCTATTTTTCTTTAAATCAGATTTTGTAATAATTTGTTCAACATAGTCTGGTTTCAGATTCCCGATTGCAAATGCAGGATATGTACAATTACATGGAGATAAACAAATAGCAAATGAGCATGTCAAACAATATAAATTTGTGTTTAAGACCAATTTGCCTCTGAGTTTTTCTGGAGAAGGTTAAGAATGCTTCAGCCAGAGAGGGTCAATTGAGGTACACAGCGCTATCGCTACCAAAAATGGGACCTAAGCTTCTGACAAAACCAATACCTGGTAAACTGAACTCCACTTTCAGTTAGTAGGATAGCCCTCTGATTTTTGGATAGAATTAATTTTTAATCACTTTCAGACCGATATTCATGAAAGGCTGAGTTAACCTAATGATCGTTTCTTAGTCTATGCTGGAGATGGCTCTAGGGTTGCAAAACCATCAATGTATCCCTGTGATTGTTAAATTTGAGGAGCAGCAAAATATATGGCTGCTAGAACCTTAAGATGGCTCAGGATTAGCCAGCTCAATACATTCACAAAATGAAGAATCAATCAGGGAAGGGGAGGGGCAAAAAAGATGGATTACACGCTGATTTTCTTAGTGTTATATTGAAGTGAGAACTGTTGCATATGCTCCTTCTAATGGAAAAAAAACCTAATACTCCAAGTCTCAGCAATAGAGGAATAATAAGTGAGCAGTAATAATTAAAGAAAGAATTTGCATTTAATAACAGCTGATCACATCCTCACAACATCCCATAGCACTTCACATCCAATGAATTACTTTTTGAAGTGTGTCCACTGTTGTCACATAGGCAAACCCAACATTTTGTGGACTCTGTAATAAATAAACTAGCCCCTGCTGCCACTTTGCATAATCTAGTGAATTAGTAACTAAAACATAAAAACTGTTCAGCAATTTAGACGAGCGCACTTGTGGCAATGACTGTTTGGGATTGTATGAAATTCCTTTGTCCACTATTTTAACAAATGTTAACCTGTTGGAAATAAACAGCTTGATGCTCTCATTAAAATTGAGAAGAGAACCACTTACTGTTTCAGGGTGACATTTCCATCTCCATTTCCAACCTCAAACAACCTTCTTACCCTTCTGATCAAGACTACAGATTTTGTTGTAGACTCACACCCATTAGGAACTTGTTTCTGACTGTTCAAAGTAATTTCATTTTAGACACACAGCCAACAGAGGGAGGAAATTTACATCCTACTTAGTCTAGGTTGGATTATGATGAGGTATCAAAGATGGAAAGACAGTATTCAAATTCACTATGTTGCCCAGTCTCCAATTTTAATCAGAATTTAAAAAAAATTAAGATGGATGCTAATGGGGAAACTATCTTTCTTAAAGAGCTCTTTTTGGAATAGGACTACACAATAATGATCAGATTGTTAACAACTTGATCCATGGATTAATTAAAGGTGCTGACTGGTGTGTTTCAAACTTCCATCGACCTATCCCAGATCAATTGCATTCCAATTATAGCCCCACAGTTTTAACTGTTTTAAGATCAGTTTTATCATTTAAAGCGTTAAAATACTAAGAAAACAGATAATGTAACAGCATCATTTGGGCGGGTCAGGTATTTTAATTGCTAACTTTAAGCAACGGTGTGCTTTGGGTATGACTTATGCCTGCTAGAATTACTAACACTGCAAATCCACTTTTAATCTGTTTATAAAAAATTGCTTCTTTTTCCATTGATATTTTCCCATCTTTGAAGGTTTCCCCTTTCACTAGGCGACTGACTGGGCAACAGGCAATTTCTGTCCAACTCTTTGTAATGAGGAGCTTTGTAACTGGTAAATGTGTGAAAGTGGTCTGATTTGGCTCAATTTATAAACTGTAGAATTGACAGTGTTCCAAGTATTACACAACAGGAGAACCATCAAATCAGCTGTAACTTTAGACAGCTGGGCATGTTCTTCTACTCTGTGTGTGTGTTTGTGTGTGTAGGAGGAAGACACTAGTAAAGTTTGAGAGTATTTTCAGTGTAATTGGTTCTTTAGTTGGAAGGCATGTTGTTGCAGTGAGCAGAAAGCCACATCTTTGTGCATTCTTGTGATTTTGCAATTGCACACTGTTGTGCTGCTCACATTGTCAAGAAAAATGCTTTCTTACATACAGTAGAAAGCAGCACTGACAATTCTTCATAGTTGAGGCAGAACTGATGGATTGCTCATTCAACACTGACCAAATTGTATTCATGCAAGTCCCAAAAACCTACCCATAAGCACCCCTCTGGCACCATTTATGAATTTAAACATGTATTGTTAATGCAATCCCAGTTCTTAGTTTGCTGTTGTAAGCAAAAGAAACCTCCAGTTAAATGTAACTTATGGGGTAACTGCTTTTATTCAAGTTATTAACTACTGGAATAGACTAACTCCTAATGCAAGGGTTGAATAAATATTTGCCAAAATTGACAGATTTCTGACTGAACAGAGAGTAGGATATGAGGGCCGATTTTAACCCACCACACCCAACAAGAACAGGGCGTGCAGGGAGTTAAAATAGAGGCAGGGTCCTTCATCCCAGGTTGGCACCACCAGTTTAACTGGCATGTTTCTGGCACCGTGTGAGACTCTCGCCACAGGCAGGTGAGGGGCTAATAAATATGCAAATCGGGGTCCTATGACATAAATACAACCCCATTGCGATTTTAATGTGGATTCGTGGAACCCACGACCCGTGCCAGGCTCGCCAGAGAAAGCTGACAACAAGCAGGAACAGGCCCAGAAAAGGGCCGAGGAGGTAAGATTTAAAAAAAAATTTACACTCTCCTTGTGGGCCAGAAGGAGCAGGAATCCTCCTCCGGGCCCCACATGGAAACCTTGGGCCTTCCCTGCTTCACCTCTGGGTCCACCACAATGCACTTACCTGACTCTCCTGGGAGATGGAATTAAAATGGCCGAAGCCTCACTCCAGCATGGTCAAGTGAGCTTGACGCTCGCCCCGCCAGCCTTACAGTGAACTTGCACCCCAAATTAAAATTGAGGCTATGGGCTTGATAATAGGCAATGGTCTGAGCAGACCATATGTACTTAAGAAACAGTGTGAATGAGATGGGCTTTTAACATTCCTGTTAATGTTATGTCCTTACATGAAGTTGAGAAGGTGTTGCACAAGGATCGCATGTTAACAGTTGGAACGGAGCACGATCTATTAGCTGGAATGGGAGAAAACATATTTCAATTGCAAAATAATTCTAAACCAGTGTACAATCAGCTAAGCTTCTCATTTAAAGCATTGAAATACTAAGAAAACAGGTCATGTAACAGCATCATTTGGGCGGGTCAGGTATTTTAATTGCTAACTTTAAAGCAACGGTGTGCTTTGGGTATGACTCATGCGTGCTAGAATTACTAACACTGCAAATCCACTTTTAATCTGTTTATAAAAAATTGCTTCTTTTTCCATTGATATTTTCTCGTCTTTTGAAGGTTTCCCCTTTTAACTAGGCGACTGACTGGGCAACAGGCAATTTCTGTCCAACTCTTTGTCAAGAGATGCTTTGTAACTGGTAAATGTGTGAAAGTGGCCTGAGTTGACCCAATCTTGTGATTTTCACAACCACCTGTGATACCACCAAGATTGGAAACTTTCCATTTGGGAAATTATAATTGCAAATCCAACAGATTAACCATTTTGAGAGGCAAATGATCAGAGTACCAATGCATCACATCACCATGTTGCTATCAATCTCTGAAATGAACTGATTTTTATATTTTTAAAGAACTGTCTTTGTTTTTCAAAAAGAATACATGATTTTACCAGGCTGAGGGAAGTACAGCAGTGCTGGACGCTAAAAGTGCAACACTGTTCCTGACAACCATTGTTGCTAATGCGCTAATGATGGGTATTATGTTGGATAACATTATCCATTACTAACTAATCAAATATAAGATGGCATGTTCACTGTCATTTCCAGCGCAAAACCTTGGAAGTGAGAGCGGAGATCAGGGAGTTGGTGGAATGGACCCCCCCACTACCCTTCTCACTCTCCATCGGCCTTGAAACAACAAAATGGGCAGAAATCAAGAAGAAATCTCTGCCAATTTTTTTCTGCTTGTACCTTTTTTAAAAAAGGACCCGGCTGTCAGGGTACCTTTTGAAGAGGGCATGATTATCCGAAGTATGACCAGTTATTTGTTGAGCAATAGTTAGCTTCTGACTTCTTTGGCTTATAAGCATAATCTGTTCTGTTGCCCAGTTTTGTACAAAACACTACACTAAATTCACCTTATCACTTCCTTTCATTATTTGAAAAAACTTGAGAACATTTCCCTCTTAATACTTTCCCAGTGAGAACAGATTTCGCTTTCATAGACACTCGAAACTTGATGGAAAACTTCTAAATATTTTTGTTGCCCTTCTTGAATTTTTCCTGCTGCGTTTATGTTTTTACTACCTCCTCAAATAAAAATGGTGGTACACTCTTTCCCATGGCTAGAATATTAACAGATCAGCCCAAGTTCATGGTGAAAATAGAGTTTAGCAACAAATGGTCATTAAAACTGGAGCACTTCAATATTCACAGTGGAAGACGACCAGATGGAATGCATCCAAGAATACTTAAGAAAATAAGAGTAGCAGCAGAGGGAGCTGTGGTGAATCCTTTCGACTACTCACTGATTCTGGGGGCTACTGCTAGAAAACGAAAATACCAAAACATTTTAGCTTGATACAATACTGGGAAAAGCATTGGAGTTTATTATCATATCAATTCCTCTCTCCACCACTCTAACAGATGCATTAACTCATTTAAAATGATACATAATAATAACATTGTTCAGGGTAATTTCCAAGATTGCAACTCCTTTAAGTTTTAAAGAAAAATTCCGGGGTGGAGCAGGAAACCACTCCGGCGAATTAATTGCCTGGTGGCAGCAGGAGCCCATGGCGATTTAACCACCGGGCCTCATGTAAATGCTGCCGATCAACTTGCGGCCTGGAACAGGCAGGAAGAGGGTGCAGAGTGGCTGCCAGCAGGGAAGATTGGTAGCCCTCAGCCTCCTGCCAGCTTCCAGGTAAATGGCGGGGAAGGGGTTTCGGGAAGGTTTTGCGAAAGGGAAGGGATTGAATCCGAGGCAGGGGAGGCCAGAACTTTGCTTGTGGGGCCAGGGGAGCACTCCTGCTGCTTTTGACCCCACAAAGGAATATTTTTGACTCATCCTTCCCACCAGCTGCCGATCTGCTACAGTCTGGCGGGAAAGCCACAATAGCTTCCTCACTAAGGCCCTGGTTGTAGTGCCATTAGAGTCCCATTGATATAATAAGACCCTGATTTGTATAAAATGAGGCTCCTGCTTGCTTTAGACAGGCATCTCATCTGCCTGCAGAACCCATAGACAACAGGAAAGGTTGCGTTCCATGCAGGTAAATAACCTGCTCATTTTTAACTGCGCACCCTCCCGGTGTCTGCTGGGTGGGTGGGGTTAAAATTGACTTCACTGTATTGGTGGACTCACCTGCAGCATGAATGTTTGCAATTTAATGCCACGGCTGGATCTGATTAGAACAAATCTGGGCCTGTTTGAGAGGCAGAACAATGATTCAAACTCAGCACGTTCAGGGCTGGTTAAGATCTCTTCCAGTGGCTTGCTGAAGGATAGAGTGGACAAAATATTCCCGACAGTATACCTTCCAGCTGCAGCCTGTAAAATTCCCAGGCATAATTATAAACTCGGCTGCTTCCTGTCACAAACCAATTAATTTAACAAAACATACAGAGCTTTCCAGCAAACGAAAGCAACCTATTTAATGTTGTATCCTTTACACAGCTACACCGACACAGCATGTTTTTAAAAATAAGAGTTTGTCTTTTATATACGTTGGATTTAATGGGTTGGAGTGTTCTCCTGGATTGCTACATATAACTATTTTACAAAGGGAGAGATATATGCACCCCCCCCCCCCCGCACAGTGCTCACTTGTTCCTGTGTTTTATGCTTTCAAACTGCTAGTGATTGGAAGTTTGGGAGTGGGCATTTTGTTTAGTTGCTGGCTTCAGTGACATCATGGGGTAATTTTAACCCCCAAGAACGGGTGGGTTGGGGGTGGGTGGATAGTAAAAATAGTTGATTTCTTCAGCGGGACTGCAACCCCCCCTCCAACGTGTCCACTTCTGGATTCAACCCAGGCGTGTTAGATGCGCGCGCAACAGAAACCTGGAAATCCCATCCCCACTTAAAGCCGGTGGGACGATACTTAAAGGGGCAATGTAGGTAATTTAGACACTTGAGATACTTAACTTTTTGTAGATTCTGCAACAAAAATGGATTTAACATTCTCCTGAATGTATTTCCTGTGGCTTCCGAAACACGTGATTGAAACTGCGGCGAGATGCAGCCGAAGCTCATTTGGCCCTTTAAACATCTCAATAATCAGGAAATGCAGCTGGTCACCCAGTTCACTCACACAATCTTATTGCTGGACGTTCTTTGTGTTTAGACTGAGAGATCTTTGTTGAGACTGAGAATTCTTATGTTCAGACAAATTTACCAACATTTTGGACCCCCTCAAAGTGTCAACATCAGGATGGGGGGCACAATGGATGTATCGCATAGCACATCTGAGGAGGAGGCATACCACCATCCAAGGCAGGCACGTCATGCAGTTCTGGGATCTGCAGGTCCACAAGACAGAGGTGCACCACGAGGACCTGGAGAAGAGTAGAGGGGGGACCAATGGAGGGGCTGATGTTGCAGGAGGCACTACCCTCATGAGAGGGTCTACAGGCAGAGGCTGAGCTTCCTGGACCTCTGAGGAGCAGTGCCTGCACAGGCTCAGATTGAGTTGCCAGTGGTCACGGACATCTGCACGCTCCTTCAGGAAGAGCTGCTCCCGGCTGGACCTGATGGCCACACGTTGCCTGTTGCAGTTAAAGTCACAACTGCCCTCAATTTCTTCACCTCTGGATCCTTCCAGGGTGCCACCAGTGACATCACCAGGATCTCTGTCATCTGCACATAAGTGTATATGACCGGTCACGGATGGCTTGTTTGCCAGGGCATCCGACCATGTCAACTTCTCCTGCGACGACACCAGCCAGACTGAGAGGGCAGTGGGTTTCTACTCTCTGGCTGGCTTCCCACGGGTGCAGGGTGCAATTGTAGAAATCCGAGCACCTCCACATGAGCCAGGACTGTTCATAAACCGAAAGGGATGTCACTCCATCAATACACAGCTGGTGTGCGACTACCAGAAGAGATTTCTACAGGTGTGCGCCAGATTCCCTGGCAGCTGTCATGATTCATTTATTTTGCACCAGCCCAACATTCCGGTCCTCTTCTGGACAGGAGACAGACTTAAGGGCTGGCTCTTGGAGACAAGGGATACCCCCTGCAGATGTGGCTTATGACACCTGTGAGAAACCCCACCAATGAGACACAGGAGCAGTACAACCAGAGCCACATCACCACCAGGTGTGACATTGAGCAAGCCAAAGGCATGTTGCAGATGCTCTTCAGGTGCCCGGATAGGTCTGAGGAGCCCTTCACTACACTCCAGCGAGAGTGTGCAGTATAATCGTCGTGTGCTGCGTCCTGCACAACATAGCGCAGCAGAGAGGGTTACAGGTGGAGGAGGACGAATGTGCTCAACAAGTATCCTCTGCTGGTGCCAACATTGAAGAGGAGGAGGACAAGGATGAGGATCACGAGGAGGAGGAAAATGAAAGATGGGGAACCCATTGCCAGAGCAGCAGCAACATTGCTGCCAGGAATGCCCTCATCTCTAATGGTTCTCATAATGAGATGTGCAATGTGAAGAATTTGACATATTCAGGCCTCCTGGAATAACCACCTCCTCCAACCCCCCCCCCCACCACTTTGCACAACAGTCTTTCAACCACGCATACATCCATTGCACACCCGCCCAATGGGTGTCATCATGTCTTGGCATTCACGGTGAAGCAAATGAAAGGGTGACTTCACAGACTGGATGCAATAATGGCCAAGACGTGTTCGTGGTGATAATTAAATTTAATGTGGCATAACAAAAAAAATATAAATGAACAACATGACATTTCGTCAAATACCCTTGATGAACTACAAATGATCAACCTGTGACTTTCTACTGCTTCTGCTTAGTGCCTTCAGCAGACGTAGTGGCGGGTTGCTCAGATCCCTGCCCTGACTGCTGAGATGCTCTTGGCCTACGCCCTCCGGGATTTGGAGCCCATGAGGGCCCTGCCAAAGACTGCTACACCTGCACCTGTGCAGGGGCAGACTCTGCCATCGGGAGAGGAGGCAGCATTTTGGGTACTGGTTGAGGTGTGGCGGGGGGGAGGGGTGCAACCTAGACAGCAGGTTGGTGAGCAGATGTGCCGCATTGTAAGGCCACGGATAAGGTATCTGTCAGCCTGTTTAAGGCAGCAGACATGTTGGCATCCAGAATCCACATGGCCGTTGCCATGGCCTGCATGGACTTATTTGAGATTGAAGTTCGATGGAGGCTGCCACTTCTTCCATTGCAGACATTCTTGCAATTACCTGCAACAACAATCCACTAGCAATGGAGTTGGACTCCTCCATCCTCTCTGCTATTGTGGAGAGTGTGCGTGGCATGTTTTTCATTACCTCGCAAAGGTGCAGCTGTACCTCAATCGTTCTCCTTCTCAACAATGGCCTCTGGGGTTCAGCATCTGTGTCCAGCTGAGCAGAGCTTGGAGAGGAGTGCATCCCCCAACATGGACTCTCTGCAGCTGTCCCTTCTACCAGTGTCTGCTCGTGCTCAATTGTGAGTGGTGAATCACCTGGTGACAACCCAACTACCTGTCTAACAGGACCCACTGAAGTGCGAGTATCTGCACTGATACGTTGCTCTATGTCCTGTGACGGTGCACCTTTGAGGAATCGATGTCTTCCATTTCCCCTGATTGTTCTTGAAGTCGTGAATGCCCTGGAAGATAAAAAAGTAATATGAATTATTCATCGGAAAAGTGACAATCTTTCCAATGACCATACTGAGGTCTGGCACAGTTCATTCATTGATAAAATCAATTCATCATGTATGTGAAAGATGTTAAAGTTCTGTCACCAGCCACCTGTGGGTTCCCAGTCTCCATCTCTGAAGGATAGGCATGCGACGGTCCAACTTATTTCCATGGCCGCCTCCTCCTCATCTGTCAACTCCACTATATGTGGTGGGCCACCTTGAGTTCTGGTCCTTTACCTCACATTTTGCGCTGTCAGACCCGTGAGTGACTGATGGTGACATGTTCAACCTGTGAATGCGTGGCTTTGGTTGAGGCTGACAACAAAATAGATGCATCAGAAGGTGACTATCAGACAGATCTATCACACTGCATCAGGATTGGGGTGAGTGGCAATGGGGAGTAGAGGAAGCGAATAGAAAGTGAAGGATGGTTGATGCTGAAAATTAACTGGGTATGAAGAGTTATATGATGGAGTAGGTGTGCCAACAGAGTGAGGCGGGGGAGAGGGAGTTGTTGCACACACAGGATGTGGGTGAATCAGCAAATGTACTGATTAGGTCATTAAAACGCTTCCTGCACTGCAGCCAAGACCTGGGCACTGTGCTGCTGCTGCTCACTTTGGTGGCAGAAGCAGGTTTCTTCCTCCTATCACCTGGGTATAACACCTCCCTCTTGCTTCTCAAAGCAGCCATAAGTATCTCAACGGAGGCATCCAAGAACCTGGGTGCTGCCTTTCCTCTGTGTCTTTCCATTTCACCCTTTCGCCTTCAAAATACGTGTTTGTATTGGCCCTTCTTTAAATAGTGAAGTTCAGATCATGTTGTGCAGGTGCGCAGCACACCCCCTGAGCGGCTTGGAGACGCAAAACCCGGAAGTAAAGTGAAATGCCTTCAATTGAGTGGAAATTGCACAATCTGACATGCTCCAAATTACATCCGGGATTCCCACGTGATTATTTACTCACCTCCTGATTTCCCACCTCCATGCTAAAATCATGCCCCATGAATCTCCATGCCAGTGACTTTATGAATGGCAACACAGAGGGCTAGACTTACAAATCATGTTTCATGGAGAAGAAATGTTTAAAACGTCACCAAATAGGGGATTCTGCACCAGATATCTGCTCCCGGGCTGCATCTGATTGAAAAGCCAAGAACAAAACTGAGATGTACGGTAGGGCACTGGAGTCCTCTTTAACATGTAGAATTATGGAGAAATTCAATAGAATACTCTTCATTTTACAAACAGACTATTGTTGTGAGTTTGTGGCTTCCAAATAGTAAAAATAATGAACATTATTGTCTTTACTGAGTCATGTAAATTGACTCATGCCTAGAAATTCCTGTGTTACATGAGTAGGTATCTGATTTTGCCCATCAAATAAATGTAATGCACGGTGGAACTTTTAGACATCAATCTTTTAATACTTTACCAACTGCATTAAATAAACCACGAGTTAGTGTTTACCCAAAGATGATAAAATATTAAGTGATCCACTTCTGATGGGGACTGACTGGAGCTAGAGTGACACAGGTAGAAATAACACTGTGGAGCCAGGATGGGGGAGAAATTGGTCCCTGCCATGCAGAAAATAGGAATAGGGACCAATTTCTGGCACGATCTCCTGCACCCAACCCCAACCCGGAAGTGTCCACCTAAAATAAGGGTTAGCCTCCTTGAATATGTTATTCAGGGGCCTAACTCTTGGTTCAGGAGAACTTCCTTGATCAATATGTTTTCGGCCCAACAAGGAAGGAGACATTGCTGGATCTGGTTCTGGGGAATGAGGTGGGTCAAGTGGAGCAAGTGTCAGTAGGCAAACATTTAGGGAACAGTGATTATAGTATCATAAGGTTTAGATTAGTTATGGAAAAGGACAAGGAGCAATCTAGAGTAAAACTACTTAATTGGAGGAGGGCCAATTTCAGTGGGTTGTGAACGGATCTGGCCCTGGTAAATTGGAATCAAAGATTGGCAGGCAAAACTGTAATCGAACAATGGGCGGCCTTCAAAGAGGAGATGGTTCAGGTACATTCCCACGAGGGGGAAAAGTAGAGCAACCAAAGCCAGAGCTCCCTGGATGACGAAAGAGATAGAGAGATGAAGCAGAAGAAGAGGATGTATGACAGATGTCGGGTTGATAATACAAATGGGAACCAGGCTGAATATAGAGAGTTCAGAGGAGAAATGAAAAAGGAAATAAGAAGGGACAAAGAGAGTGTGTGAGAATAGAATAAAAGGGAATTCAAAAATCTTCGATAGGCATATAAATAGTAAACGGGTTGTAAGAGGAGGGGTGGGGCCGATTAGGGACCAAAAAGGAGATCTACTCATGGAGGCAGAGGGCATGGCTGAGGTACTTTGCATTTGTCTTTACCAAGGAAGAAGATGCTGCCAAAGTCACAGTAAAAAGGAGGTAGTTGAGATACTGGATGGGCTAAAAATTGATAGAGAGGAGATACTCGAAAGGCTAGCTGTACTTAAAGTGGATAAGTCACCAGGTCCGGATTGCTGAGGCAAGTAAGGGTGGAAATTGCAGAGGTAGTGCCCATAATCCTTCCAAAAATCCTTAGATATCGGGGTGGTGCCAGAGGACTGGAGAATTGCAAACGTTACACTTTTGTTCAAAAAAGGGTGTAAGGATCAACCCAGCAACTACAGGCTAGTCAGTTTAACCTCTCTGGTGGGGAAGCTTTTAGAAACAATAATCTGGGACAAAATTAACAGTCACTAGGACAAGTGTGGATTAATTAAGGAAAGCCAGCACGGATTTGTTAAAGGCAAATCGTGTTTAACTAACGTGATTGAGTTTTTTGATGAGGTAACAGAGAGGGTTGATGTGGTATATATGGACTTCCAAAAGGCGTTTGATAAAGTGCTGCATAGTAGGCTTGTTGGCAAAGTTGAAGCCCATGAAATAAAAGGGGCAGTGGTAGCATGGATACGAAATTGGCTAAGAGACAGGAAACAGAGTAGTGGTGACCAGTTGTTTTTCAGACTGGAGGGAGGGGTACAGTGGTGTTCCTGAGGGGTTGGTACTAGGACCACTGCTTTTCTTGATATATATTAATGACTTGAACTTGGGTGTACTGGGCACAATTTCAAAATTTGCACATGACAAACTTGTAAATATAGTGAACAGTGAGAAGGATAGTGATAGACTTCAAGAGGATAGACAGGCTGGTGGAATGGGTGGACATGTGAAATTTAACACAGAGAAGTGCAAAATGATACATTTTGGTAGGAAGAATGAGGAGAGGCAATATAAACAAAAGGGTACAATTCTAAAGGGGGTGTAGGAACAGAGGCCTGGGGGTATATGTGCACAGGTTGTTGAAGGTGGCAGGGCAGGTTGAGAATGCGGTTAAAAAAGCATACGGGATCCTGGGCTTTATAAATAGAGGCATAGAGTACAAAAGCAAGGGGGTTATGTTGAACCTTTATAAAACACTAGTTCGGCCACAGCTGAGCCGAATTCTGGGCACCACACTTTAGGAAGGATGTGAAGGCTTGAGAGAGGTTGCAGAAAAGATTTACTAGAATGGTTCCAAGGATGAGGGACTTTAGTTATGTGGATGGACTGGAGAAGCTGGTGTTGTTCTCCTTAGAGCAGAGAAGGTTGAGAGGAGATTTGATAGAGGTGTACAAAATCATGTGGGATCGGGACAGAGTAGATAGAGAGAAACTCTTCCCATTGGCAGAAGGGTCAAGAACCAGAGGACACAGATTTAAGGTGATTGGCAAAAGAACCAAAGCTTTTTTAACGCAGCGAGTGGTTATGATCTGGAATGCACTGCCCGAGGGGCTTTCAAAAAGGAATTGGATAAGTACTTGAAGGGAAAAAATTGGCAGGGCTACAGGGAAAGGGCGGGGGAGTGGGTATGCTGAGTATATTCAAGGCTGAGATGAATAGATTTTTGGACTTTAGGGGAATCAAGGGATATGGGGATTGGGCGGGAAAGTGGAGTTGAGGTCAAAGAACAGCCATGATCTGTTTGAATGGCGGAGCAGGCTCAAGGCTCTGTATGGCCTACTATTTCTTATGCTCTTATATTGTACTGAAGGGTGCATTGTGAGCTCTATTATCATGACCTGCTTGCACTGTTCTGAAGTCAGGCAAGATAGAGGGCTCGATTTTCAGACGTCTGAGCGGATACGTTCGTGGCGAGGAGGCTCCGAAAATTGGGGATTCCAGGGGCAGGTCCGGAGCCCAGCTCCAACCCGCCCACTTCTGGGTTCCCCAGTGACGCGCTTAGAAGCACGCGCAGCCCCCGCATGTGAGCCTTCCGCCGGCAATTAAAGCTGGCGGGATCCCACTTAAATCAATTAATTGGATACTTCAGGTCATTAGCAAACCTGATTTGTAGAATATTTTAGGAGGGGTGGGATTTTCATCTAAACTGAGAGTGTTTCCCAGTTGAAATGGACGTGTTGCAGCCACCAGCCTGTGGCAGCTGCAAAGGTCCATTTGACAGGTGGGGGTTGAGACCCTCACTCATTGCAGGAGGCCACTCTGTCACTTTGGACAAAGTTTGGTCTCCACCACCCTCCTCCTATCACTAAAATTCACCAACTTGGAACCTCAACCCCGGTGTGCAGACACATGTACCTATCTTGCGGACCCCCTCAAACGTACACCTTCCAGATGGGGGCCACCGTAGCTGCAGTCATGACCTCCTCGGAGGATGAACAGCATCACCAGCCTCGCTGGCCACGCCGTCCACCTCTGACACGTGGAGCTCCACAACACATTGCTGTGACACATCCACCTGCACAGCAGGATGGAGGGCAACCACAGAGAGAGATGCGTCACAGAAGGCACAACCCTCACCACAGGGTCTACAGACTGAGGCTCAGCTTCCTGGACCTCTCTGAAGAGCAGTGCGCACGGAGGCTCAGAGTCACTCAACATGTAGTCGTGGACATCTGCAGCCTCCTTGATGCCGAGCTGCTCCCAGCTGGCCCGAGCACCATCTTCTTACCTGTCGCTGTCAAAATCACCACTGCCCTCAACAACTTCTCCTCCGCATCCTTCCAGTGTGCCACCGGGGACATTGCCGGCATCTCTCAGTCGTCTGCACAAAAGAGCCCTGCAAATACACCTACACCCACTCTGCAGTGACACAATGGGTGGCATCAGTTGTGGGTCTTCATAGTGATCCTCAGGAAAGGGCATTATTGCACAAACCAGACAAGATTTGCAAAGATGTGGCAGTAGTGGTGACAATATAATATGTAATATGAGTTGATCAGAAATCAAATATAAGTAAAAACCATAACAAACCCTCAAACACCCTTGTGCATCCCCTTCATGCTCACGACACGTTTGCCTTATGCTGCCTACTGCACATATATGATGCATGCCCTGTGGCTGCAGCACAGGTAGTGGCAGGTTGAGTGAGGCTGACCATGAAAGAGATGCATGAGAGGGTGAGTATGAGATAGAGCCATGAGATTGTATGAGGATTGGGTTGAGTGGTAGTGGTGGGATGAGTACTAGCGAGGTGAGTAAGTGCAGGTAAGATGAGGATGAGGTTTGAGGGGTGATGTGATAGAGGAATGTTGGCAGTGCAGAAAGAGATGTGGGGTGGGGGCAGTGATGTGGCAGACGGAGTGTAGGGGAATGAGTAAGTGTACTCACTCCGGCTGACCTACTTAGGTCATTGAAGCCCCTCCTGCACTGTATGCAGGTGTGTAATATGTTGTGGGTGCTGGTGACCTCCTCTGCCACCTCGAGCCAGGCCTTCGTGGTGGCAGAGGCAGGTCACTTCCTCCCGTCCGCCGGGGAGAAGATCTCTGTCCCCCTCCTCCTCATCCCAACCAGTAGGACCTGGAGTGAGGCATCATTAAACCTGGGAGCAGCCTTCCCCCTGGGCTGCTCCATGCTGTAATTTTGGCTCCTTTATGCAGCATCAGTCAGTGGAGGATCGACCCTTTAAACAGGGCTCCTCCAGCTGACAGCCTATGATGCGGGTGCGCAGTCTGCCCGCTGCGCAGCTTTCCAGCGCGAAATCCAGAAGCCAAGGTAAGTGCCTTCAATTAGGCTGCGATTGCGTGCGGAGCATCCCGAATTCACTGGGTGCGTTACCCACGCGCCCAGTCGACCCCCCGCTGCCAACCCGCCTCCCTCCTAATATCGAGCCCATAGCTTCTACACATATTCAAAAGCACGAAGACAGCACTGCTAAGTAGCCCCTCATGACTTACGTGATTTTTTAGGATTTATAATAGTTGGCAAAAATTGCCAATGTTTTCCATCATTAAAATAAAAATGATTGAAAGCATTTCTTGCCTTGATTAACAAGAGGTGCAACTTAAATCTTAAATTTATTCTTTCCCAGCATTAGAGTTAGGTCTTTTCAAATATTGTAGTCTTGTTCCTAGGCCTGATATTTTTCATAAACAGAATATATCTGTAATGATCTGAAACCTGCATCTTTCCCATTCTGCCTTGTGGGAGTAATGTATCTCTGGTTTAACAATTAATCCTGTTTGAGATAAGTTGCATACTAGGTCTCATAGGATTCTCACTACATCTGCTGTCTATCGGATGGCAGAAATCTATCTGACGGTCAAACCAGATTAGTAGTAAAGCAACTAATCAAATTTATTTACACTTAAGTCATTTACAGCAGCAAAGATATTCGGTTTATGGCACAATAAATGTATATAAAAGATCTAAAAAAAAAAGCCACAAGGGTTTAATTTGCCCCTCTTAAGCTTCAGTTTACAACATAAACAGTTCCATAAATAGTTCTTCCAGTATAAACTTTCTTGTAGTATATTTCACTTAAAATACACGGCAAACACTCATGGGACTCTTCAGCCTGAATAATGTTCAGAAACTCAGTGATAATTAAAAAATACAGGCGTTTCTACTGGTTTAAGATTCTTAATTCACTTAAGTGCACGTTGCTTATCGATCCTAATCAAAACAACAATGCTTTTTGAAATGTGACAATAGGTCAGGTTCTCGTCATATTTTCTGAAGATTAGACTATTATGTAAACCCTATGGAATACTAATGGGAAGTTAAACACATTGGGGGCAATTTTAACTCCTGCAAAACGGGCAAGAGAAGGTCGGGGGTAGGTTTTTAAAAAAAAAAATTGGGTAACCCATGGTGGTCACGGCTGCTTCTGTTTTAACCGCGGTGGGTTTCGGGGGGTCCAAGTAACCCGTTCTGAGAGACGGGTCTGTGATTATAATATGTAAATGAGGCTCCTTTCCTGATATTTTGGCAGCCATTTAAATTTAATGGCAGCGGGCTGCGCTTCCAAGGGCTCGGGAAACTCAGCAGCTAAAGGGAGCTGGGAGCTGCCAGATCCAGCAGCCAGATGCTTTTTAGAGCACTGCCTAAGGGCCAGGAGGGGCAGGAGTGCTTTCCTCCAGCCCCTCAAGCAAATCTTCTGCCATGATCGGATGACCCTGCCCCCCGCCCGACCCACGGTGTCTCCTGGTCCCCCCCCTTCCTCCAGATTGCCGTTCCAGTGCTTTTTCCCTCCACCCACTTCCCCCCCCCCCCCACCACCACCAACACACGATGTCTCCCAGTTTCCTGCGGCCTTCTACCTGTGGCTTTCCCGCCTGGCAACTGGTCAGCGTATCAATCTGGCCAGCTGCCGGGTGGGAAATGGAGTAAAAAATTATAATGAGGTCATGATGTTAAATTCAGCAGGACCTCCGCATTTCCGCGTCTCCCTCCCCCCCCCCCCCCCCCCGGCGACCACACTCCCCTGCGTCCTCCCCATAAATATCTGGGCTATTGACTCCGAAATTCCTGGGGCTGTGGAAGTCACATATATGCCTGAAGGGAGGCATCAAAACCCTACTCTGCTGGCATTCTACCTCTTCAGGATCACACTGTTAAATTCTGTTTGAGTGGCTTTGGGTGGATTTTTCACCCCACCTCCCCCACGTCAAGGGGACTTCTCGGGGAGTTCCCGGCTTCTCCCAGAAATTCATCCCTTTGCGATCTTAAAAGGCCTCAGTGGAACTCTGCCAGTTGACACCTAGCATGAGTTTATTTGAGGCCTTTTAATCTCCTTAGACCTTCACTGGCGTAAGGTAATCAAACTCAGAGGGGACCGATTACCTTCTTGAGTGCGAGTGGCTTCAGTGGGAGCTAAAGAGTTGAAATTTCTTTTCTTTGGCTTTATTTAGGACTCCACTCTACCATATATGGGTGGATTTGCTTGAGCCAGGACGGTTGCTGCTAGTGCGCCCTTGAATACACCAACTGCCCACCATGACTAGGCAAATGACCCGTCCCCGGCAGAAGTGACGGAGTTTCACGGCCTTGGGTGATGGCAGGCGGGAGTTTAGCTGTGCCGCGCTCATGCAGGTGGAGCGAGGTTACGTGAATTTCGAGGCCATTGTCTGGAATCTTAGTTGATATAACGCTTCAGTGTCTGAAGCCACATACAACACCTGCTGAATAACTGTATAGTTCCTGAACCAGCCTGAGATGGTCGCCAGGGAGAAAGATGGAGTTTGTGGCAGGGACCAAAGACAATAGCTTTGGTCTTCCAAATGTTGGAAGTGGACGTCAGACAAGAGGTGGCGGTCAGGTAGAGCTGGGCGTCATCAGCGTACATGTAGAACCTGATGTAATGTCTTTGGATGATGTTGTCGAGGGGCAGCATGTAGATGAGAAATAGGAGGGGGCCAAGGATAGATCCTTGGGTCTCCAGAGGTAACGGTGCAAGCTTCTTTTAAACAAAATTCCCAACAAACAATTTTTTTGGTTGTTTCAGGATACAAGAATTCATACTGCTGAGTTCCTTTCAAGTACAATCAATTATTTTAATTGGGATGGAGCAGTTGAGCTGCTTTGAAATATTATTGACCGCTGCAATAAATGAGATCACAAACTAAACTTAACCCCTCAATAGTCACAGCTTTTTAAAAAATAAATCGTCACAAATTTCACAATTTGCGACACCTAGAAACTATTGACTCAAACTATCTTATTAACGTATGAAATTGTTTTTGGAGGCAAATACGCAATGCTTATTGATATACTTCAAAAATATTCAATTAAACAGAAGCTAAGATACATTTTCATCTGCACAGCTTCACTCCATTAACATGCTACTAGATAAGCACAATGAACCCCCATTAGGTAGTTCTAAAAACAGGAAATTCTGTTACTTCCTCTGAGTTAATTGACTCCACATGGAACATTCTGCCTGCTTTAAATGTAATTTTATGAAATGTCCATGTAATCAATACTTTTTTTGCACACACTGTACATATTACACAGCCAATGACAATCGTCATGGTATAGATCTTATCAGGAAGAATATTAGGAACTAATCATGGAAAAATATTGGCAGAGTCCAATTTTAACACTAAAATAACATCATCTGCCTTTAATTCATTGAGAAACATATGGAAGTCACAAGGTGTTAGCAGTAAAAACTAAAGTAAAACTATTCTATAGCATAGCAATGTTCTTTACAGTAAAAGTAGCAACCTAGAATTAACATTTTAGCAAGGAATCACATTAGTTTACTTAGGGACTCGAGAGGAAAAATTCACTCTTTATTTTTCCCCTCTAAAAAGGAAAATTTTCTTACAAACTGATTGTTTATGACCTTTTTTACAGAGCCGCATCCTTCAGGAACTCTCAGCCAGAAATTGCTCACTCAAAAAGCTAAACTATCATGTTGCCACATTGCCATCTATATTTGGTTTCCTAATACAGCAAACTCTGGGGCAGCACAACTTTTTCATACTTTATATATTTCAAGTAATAATTGGATGTGAATAATAGTGATTACATCATATCTCACAATTCAAAGTCATAAAATGTATATATTTTTCCATGCAACAGCCTGACATAGTCACCATTGGCATCACTATCACTGAATCCCCCACCATCAAAATCCTGGGGGTTGCCATTGACCAGAAATTCAACTGGACCAGCCACACAAATGCCGTGTCTACTAGAGCAGGTCAGAGGCTGAGTTTTCTGCAGTGAGTGGCTCACCTCCCCAAAGCGCCTCCATCACCTACAAGGCACAAGTCAGGAGTATGATAGAACACTTGCCTGTATAGGTGTAGCTGCAACAACACTCAAGAAGCCCAACACCATCCAGGACCAAGCATTCTGCTTGATGGGCATCCCATCCACCAGTTTAAATATCCACTCCCTTCAACACCGGTGTTCCGTGGCTGCAGTGTGTACTATCTACAGTATGCACTGCAGCGCAGCATCTAACAATCCCGTGACCTTCACCACCTAGTAGGACAAGGGCAGCAGGTGCATAGGAACACAGTCATCTCCAAGTTCCCTTCCAAGTCACATACTACCCTGACTTGGAAATATATCGCCGTTCCTTCATCGCCACTGTGTCAAAATCCGAGAACTCCCTACAGCACTGTGGGAGAACCTTCACCTCATGGACTGTTGCAGTTCAAGAAGAAGGCCCACCACCATCACTCAAGGCCAACTAGGGATGGGCAATAAACGTTGTCTTGCCAGTGAGGCTCATATCCCGAGAATGAATAATAATATAAAAAGTGACAATGAGATTTTACTACGTGGGGATCTTTGGATGCAATTCTTCATCCTCCACTCCATTACATAATGCATTGGTACATCGACAGACTGACACCAATCTGGTTGGATTTCATTCTTCCAGTATTAACTGTGTTTGTTTACAATGGGTGTAACAACAATCCTAGCCAAATACTTGCAGAATTCTTCTTTCATCTTCTCATTTGTAATATGTTCTTGTCGTCTTACCTGAAGGATTCTCCTTAGGCATTTATTTTCAAAGCATTTCCAGTTCTCAATAACGTTATTGTTTTGCCAGCAATGCGATCAAGGTCTAAACTTGCCCCTAATGTTGGGGCAAATGCAATAGTTTGTTTTCTTACTTCACCCTTTTCTTTAAATGCTGGTCTTAATTTGTAACCAAGTTACTCTAAACATTCCTGTAGCAGTATTTTGTATGAGAAAAGAAATGCAAATTAGAAAGTCAGCAGCAAGCACAGATTTATATCTATAAATGATTTCTAGAACAAAGGCACTTATTTGTTGAGTATTACATGTTGGAAGAAAGTTCCGAGATTGATAGTAGATTGAACATTAGCATGCCTGGTCATTTTGGAGCAGCAAGAAATAAGTTAACAGATGTTGCCAAATTAATACAGGATATAGGGACATAGGAAAATATAGGACCAGAACTGACTCTGCAATCCATCTGGCCAGCCTCAATCATCCATTACCTCAAATATCTGTTCATTTGTTCTTTATATTTTTCCACGCTATCTGCCTCCTTGTATAGCCCATTCCACCATAAGACCATAAGCGATAGCAGCAGGAGTAGGTCATTCGGCCCCTCAAGCCTGCTCTGCCATTCAATGAGATCATGGCTGATCTGATTTTTACCTCAACTCCACTTTCCCGCTCTTTCCTCATATCCTTTGACTCCCTTGCTGATCAAAAATTTGTCTAACTCAGCCTTGAATGTATTCAATGACTCAGCCTCCACAGCTTTTTGGGGTAAAGAATTCCAAAGATTTATGACCCTCTGGGAGAAGAAATTCCTCCTCATTTCCGTCTTAAAAGGGCGATCCCTTATTCTGAGACTATACCCCTGGTTTTAGATTCCCCCATGAGGGGTAACATCCTCTCAGCATCTACCCTATCGAGTCCCCTCAGAATCTTCTATGTTTCAATAAGATCTCCTCTCATTCTTCCAAACTCCAATGAGTATAGACCCAACCTGTTCAATCTTTCCTCATCAGACAATCCTTCCATACCTGGAATCAACCTAGTGAACCTTCTCTGAACTGCCTCCAATGCAAGTATGTCCTTCCTTAAATAAGGGCACCAGAACTGTACGCAGTACTCCAGGTGTGGTCTCACCGGCACCCTGTGCAGTTGTAGCATGACTTCCCTGCTTTTATACTCCGAAAGCTTGCGATTTCAAATAAAGCTGTTGGACTATAACCTGGTGTTGTGCGACTCCTTACATTTGTCCACCCCAGTCCATCACTGGCATCTCCACATCATGATCTATAGTTACCTGCTTTCTATCTCACTCCTTTCTTGAATAGGGGTGTTACGTTTGCGGTTTTCCATTCCGCTGGGACCTTTCCAGAAACTAGTGAATTCTGGAAGCTCACTACCCACTGCATAAAACTGTCTGTGCACCTTGTTCTAAGCTTTAGCGTGTGTCCCCTAGTTTTAGAGTTTGTGGCAATCTTGAACACATGGGCCTAGAAATTGCATCGCACAGTTCCTGTTTTTTGGACGCAGCATGGACACCTAAGGCCCAAAAATGCCAGGCAGGAAACGTGTGCACACTTCTGGCTGGAAATGCACCGCCTGCCATATTGGGTAAGGACAAACGAGGTGTTTGTTTGGAGCAGGCATTGGTTTGTCCTGTGGCAGCCCAGGCCATCGCGGGCTGCACTCAGGGGAAACCAGCCCTAGAGATCGCCTGTAACAAAGGTAAGTAACTTACCTGAAAGTGGAGCCTGGAGGAGCATGAGTGCTCTGCCTGACCCCACATTTAACCAACCTCCCGATTGCCGCCATTCCCGACCCCCAATCCTCCCCCGGACCCCCTCCCCCCATCCCAACCTGGCTTCCTCTCCTGACCCCCAATCACGGACCCTCCGGCCTCCTCTCCTGACCCCCGATCTCCTAGGCTTCCGTCCTGCCCCCGACCCTGGTCCCTGCGACTCCAGGCCCCTTGACCCGATCTCAACCCTTGCGACTCTAGGACCCCATCCCGATTCCGATTGCAGGTCTCCCGATCCTCGACCCTGTGTTGTCTCACCCTCCCCCCCAATCCTGGACCCACTTACCTGAGGGACACTGCGATGCTAAAAGCGGCCCGACTTCTCTATACTCTTCTCTAGTTTTCATTGGCGGGCTATTGCCTGCTCCGTTACAATTAGGTCCGAGGCCCAATATCAGGGGCGCCTTGAACCTCACCATTCAGGCACAGGGATTGAGCCCTGCGCCACCCGTGTGTCCAAACATAGGCATGTCTGAATTTCTAGGCCATGGTGTTCAATTTATCTATTCTGACACAAAGCTGAGGCCATCATCCTGAAATGTGTATCCTGGTCATGCCACACAGCATTCATTTCTGGTTATCTAGACGCAAAGCAAAACCCAAGTAGAGTAGAGAGCTTAAGTAAGGTTGTAACAGTTAGCAACAGATGTTATAAAAAGGAATGGAGATTCAGGCTGTGTTGAGGAGTGGTGGCTGCACTCAGATATCTCTAATTAGGGTAACAAAAGTCATGTTACTAAAGTAATAATCTACATTTCAGACAGTATTTGTACACTGTTATCTTCTTAGCCACAGGGTATAGCTTAATGGATTAAGCTAATTTACCCAGTTTTGCATTTTGCATAAAATTACCAGTTGTAGCATATATCATGATCCTATTCTTCATTATAGTGTTGGCTAAATTTACTCTTTCTAAACATTGCTGTTTAATGCCTTATTTTTGAGTTACTTAATGAAAGTTGTGTTTTACCTAACCTAAAATATTTAATTTAAAAGTTACTTGTCTGTCCTGATGTGAGCTTATATTGACTTAAATCTAACATCCTTAGTATAGAAATGTCTGGCTGTATAAGTGAACCTTGGGGTTGCTGAAGCTGGGTCCTTCAGAATAAAGCTTTGTTCCAATGACTGTACGGCTCTCCTGTCCTTTATTTGAGCATCCTGTTGAGCTCATGTTAATCATCATGCTAAAGGGAAGGGTATCACTGACTGTAAGAAGGAATTGTTAACAGGTGAAAATTTGACAAGTGATGTTGTATCTGAACAAATGGAGAGGGAAGGTCGGGTCTCACCATTTCCAATAACATGGAGCTAGAAGTGACAACCTTAGCAAGTTTACTAATATCTCCACTTTAATCAGTCACTTGGCCCATTGAAGAAAAGAGAAAAATGGAGATCGGAGTCCAATAAGGGCCCCGAATTCCACAACATTAGAAACCTTTTGGTAGCTTTTAATGCCTTAAGAGGTTTCTGGAGGAGTATGAAGTTCCTTCGTGATCAGAAGTGTTGAAAAGCAGAGACTTAAAGGGGATGAATAATTGTTTATTTTTTGTGCATGCATTTTTGTCTAACGTCTGTGCATTGTTATGTCGGCTATTTGTTCTTTTTCTTATTTATACCTCTTACGTTTCAATTTTAAAAAAGAATCAGAATATTCTCCATTCAGATTTTCTTGTTCTCATATGGAATACACATAGCTGTGTGCTATGTTTATACTATGATAAGTTTGAAAAGAAATTTAGATGGAGCTGACTCGGTACAATTTATGCCTTTAAAGTACAGTTCTGCTTAATTGGATCTAAATTTCTGAATATCCCTGCATATTCTTGCTAAAAAAAATAGGGAGCATATCTGCTCAAATTAGAGAGATAATCAGACAGGGTTTTTTTAGGTTTTCCACAATGTCCTGGTTTTAATGAATCCCAGTGATGAAGTCATTCCATTTATTAAAGTGCACACCTTCCTCATCACTAAATTACTGTGATTTTGCTTTGTTTCTAATTCCTCTAATTAGAGGCTTTTGTGTTTGTTAGTTTAGTTCATCTGGATTGTCATAGTATCTTTTTGTTTTACAAAGAATTCTGGGTAAATGGTGTCAAATAATTCCTGTATTACCCTCCTCCCTCCTCCCCCCACCCCCCCCCCCCACACACACACCCACACACACACCCACACACTCATTGTTAAAAGAGATATCTTAATAAAAATGCACGCTACAATATTTAACCATTCTGAATGTGTAATACTATTACGCTGTTTGCACAATGCTCATGGGAACACTTTGGATGGTGTTAAATGTACATTTTGTAAGTATAAAGTAAAATTGAGTATTTGGTGTGAAAATCAGTCAGGAAAATTTTCCATGACAGCAGATGGCAGCTCTAATGTTCTTGGCAATATCCACTGCGTGATATATTTATACTTTAGTTTTTGGTAGTTAGCTACTCCCTTCATGTGTCTATACCAGACAACATCCTCTGGCTAGGAGGCTGGGAAAACAGTCTATTTGATGACCTCTGGGAATGATGCTCTGTGTTCGGTCACAAGGAAGTGTACAAGAATGGCTCAGGTTGACTTTTTTTAATTCATTCATGGGATGTGGGCGTTGCCGGCTAGGCCAGTATTTATTGCCCATCCCTAATTGCTCTTGAGAAGGTGGTAGTGAGCCGTCTTCGTAAACCACTGCAGTCCGTGTGATCATGTTTTTTTGTAGCAGGATTGTACAACTGAGTGGCTGGCTAGGCTGTTTCACAAGGGCAGTTAAGAATCAACCACATTGCTGTGGGTCTGGAGTCACATATAGGACAGACCGGGTAAGAATGGCAGGTTTCCTTTCATAAAGGACATTAGTGAACCAGATGGGTTTTTATGACAATCTGGTAGTTTCATGGTCACCATTACTGATACTAGCTTTTTATTCCAGATTTTATTTAATTAACTGAATTTAAATTCCCCAGCTACTATCGCGGGATTTGAACTCACGGCTCCCGATTATTAGTCCGGGCCTTTGGATTACTACTCCAGTAACATAGCCACTATGCTACCCTACCCGTATTTACTCGCTAATTTTCTTACCCCCACCTGCCCACCCCCCAACTTCATGAGACGCACCTAATTTCTGCTTAGGTCTTCCCTGTCCCCAGGTTGACCAGCTGTGGCCGGCAGCTTATTGTATCAGAAATCACTGGCTGGGACTTGTATCTTACAGGGTCGGCCATGTGTCTATGTAGCTAGGATTCTTTGGGACCAAGAGTGGTTTTCAATTGTAGCCAAATCAGCTCAGCTTAAATCCTCCAAAAACTATTTTGAAAACCTTACAGTTGTTTTGTTCCTTGTTTATAAAACAGCTTTTTTCTATCTTTTTTTTGGTTCCCTTCCCTGTGCCAAACACCTCTGATGGCTTAACATACCACAACGTCTTTTGATGTTCGCCCACCCTGATGTCAGAAAGCAATTCTTCACACAAAGAGTAGTGGAAATCTGGAACTCTCTCCTTCAAAATGCTGTTGATGCTGGGGGTCAACTGAAAATTTCAAAACTGAGATTGATAGGTTTTTGTTATATAAGGGTATTAAGGGACATAGAAGCAAGGCGGGTAAATGGAGTTGAGATACAGATCAGCCATGATCTAATTGAATAGCAGAACAGGCTCGAGGGGCTGATTGGCCTACTCCTGTTCCTATGTTCCCTCTGCTTCACTTTTATCTATAACCTGATAAGTAGGAGGACTATTGAATAAAACAGACTTTCATAGGCCTTCACAATGTGAAGTTGTATGTGGCTGCATATGAATGCCCAACCTATGGAGTTAAGATTTCTAGATAAAACTGTAGTTGAGTAACCAGAACTGTCTTTTATTGCTATAAAACATAGAATCATAGAATGGTTACAGCGCAGAAGGAAGTCATTCGGCCCATCGAGCCTGTGTCGGCTCTTTGTAAGAGCAATCCAGTTAGTCCTATTCCCCCGCTCTTTCCCCATAGCTTTTCAAGTCTGCAGGTAGCCTGAGAGGACAATAGGACTAACAGTGTGGGGAAGGGATTAATGTCAAGATATTACTATCTTCTAGCAAACATGTCTCTTTAATGGATATGCCATCAGAACAATTGAATTTGACCCACTTATGTTAACAGTTGCAAACAACCAGTCCTAGCAATTAAACAGTACTTAATTAATTTGTGGTCAACACAGACAAAAAGAATCCATCCAATGCAAACATCTCCCATTGATATGGTCAGATTATGCAAACAGTTACATGTAGTTGCCTCATTAGTTTACCTTGGAGATACAGCTGGATGTTCCAAAATTTTAAAATCATATTTAGCCTGTCTTTCTAAAGTTACATAAATACCAAATTCCTTCTATTTTGCCACTTTCCTCTCTCTGCCAGTTGCAAGGGCCCTGAATTAAACATGTTTGGGAAGTATCAGTGTAGCTCCCAGATCCCACTGCACAAAACTGCCTATAATTTGGTTCTAATTGATTATATCACTCAGAAAATCTAGAAGGAAGGCAGGTGTGGGAATGCTGGTTATGCTAGTCTGGTAGGGGGCACTTTTCATTCAGTTACTCTGACGGCTGAACCATTAAAGAGAGATGTTTGTTCGTAAAGGCACATTGCTGGGACATTACAGATGGTTCTTTATGCAGCATATAACTTGTGCTACTCCCAATATATATTTTCTGTGTTTTACTTGTTCTGTGTTATCTCAAATGAGAGCTGAAAGCATGTTGCTTTGCTCTAATATGGCTTATTTGAGAGGGACTTTCATGAAACAGACCAGTCTAATCTTCAAAAAAACCTCTTCTTAAATCCACTGACTGAATATAATAATGTTGAAGTATTGGCAATATCTTGATTGGCTAAACGGGCCTGACTGTTGACATTAAAGATTTCAAAACCCGTGGAAATTAGCAGAGATAATTCTATTAAGCAGATCTATAGTCTTCCTGCTCCAGTTAATTTAAGGAAATCGAAATATAGAGCAAATTTTATGATTTTACTGCTAGCCTGTTCTAACTAGCTTTTCTTTGATGTTTTGTATCATTGTAATCTATTTTGATGTATTGGTGCTGTATAATTGGGTTGCAAACGCAAATCTTTAGAAAAAGAACTCCCTGTAATTTGTAGTTACAGAACCCTAGGAGGAAACTGGATATCAGTCAGCTAAAACTCTTTCCTTTAAGCTTGGAAATGTAACCCATACTGACGTGATGAAAGTCTCCTCTGCCAGTTATAAAAGCCCTATACCCAGCCTGGAAAGTCAGGGAAATAGAACAACCCAGGAAGGATGCCAAGACTGATGTAACATCAAATGACCAAGTGATGGCAGATATCTTGAAATGACTTCTT
This sequence comes from Heptranchias perlo, assembly GCF_035084215.1. NCBI lineage: Eukaryota > Metazoa > Chordata > Chondrichthyes > Hexanchiformes > Hexanchidae > Heptranchias > Heptranchias perlo. The sequence goes on from NC_090333.1 coordinate 27,750,211, forward strand.
AATGCCCGTATTAATGGCCACATTCCCAATACAGAAGTGGAATTTCCAGGGAGAATCTCGTAAGAATGGTAGAAATTGCAAATAACGATGTAATTGACAAGCTAAGGGCACAGAAAGAGGACTGGACACCTGGCCCATTTGGATTGCACACTTTGATATTTATAGAAGTAGTTAATGAAATGGGTGACATCATGTTGAGCATATTTAGGGATTTACTGGAAACAAGAATAATATCTCAAGATTGGAGAGGGGTAATTGTAATTCCAGTTTATATAAAGGGGCATTTAGATAACCATGGGAACTGCAGGTCAGTGAGACTGACTAACAGTTCAGGATATTCTAACCTTTTTTCCATTAAACAGATTTGAAAACAAAAGTTACTTTAGGTTTTTAAAGCATGGTAAATTCCTGCAAGTAAAAAAAGTAGGGTGGTGGGGGTCTGAAACGATAGATAGCTAATGAGCTAGCTTTGATGTTGTTTCCTCATAGACTGCAAATAATAAGCAATTCGGTGACTTGTTTCCACAACTGATAAACACCCTTTGTGTTGGAAGGTTTTTGATTTTTTTTCTAACTATGACAGTTGGGAATGGCTGGTGTGAATCATGCTTCCAGCATTATTTCAGGATTTGCATGGGTACTCATGCCTTGGCTTACCTTGTGAGTTCTTTACAACATTTCTGGCACTGTATTGCCGATCATGGGGTGGTTGATGTGGCCCTGACTATCTGCTCCATGGCTCTCCATACTGCCTGCACCATCCTTTTCTGGGTCTTGCTGTCTTGAGTTCCAGATGGCATTTCTGTTCTTAACCTTATCTCTACTAATGTCACTTTTGCAGAAGCTTCCAAAACAGGTCTATCTTCTGCTATTCTTCTCTTTGTGTGCTCTTGCTTTATCTTTGCTTCCTTAATGACTGGTTGCCTGTGGGCATTTTTCCTCTCTTTCAGTGATGGAAAATCATTCAGCAGCAGGATTTCTGCCATGAACCTTTCCTGCATACTTAATTAAGCCTCCCCTAGGAAAATGTTGTTAGTTTAATGCTGTTAATGGGATCACATGGATGGAAGGAGGCCCTTACTTGCTGAAGGCCTCAGTCTCAGCTGAAGTCTTCAGTGGGAGCCTTCCTTCTGTTTTTTTGGGGGCACCTATGCCCATTTAAGTCCCCTCACTACCTCTTCTGGTGTTGCAGTGGTGTCCCCAATGTAGCATGATAGGAGTTGATGAGCTCCCTCTTGATGGCAAGAATCTCACTGTGCTGAACCCCAACCCAAGAAAATGGGTCTAGGCTGGGACGGATATGCAGAGGCAGACGGATGTCCCTGCCCACTGACACTCTGCCCTGTAGAGGAGAATCCAAGCCAACTGTTTTAATCCTTTTCCGCTCTGCCCACAGCACTGAGACTGCCTTGGCCAGAGTAACCAACTGACATGTTGTGTGACTCCAACATCTCTTTGTCCTCCTCCATCGCTCTGTGCATTCGACATAGTCAACCACTCCTAAATCCTCCAACCTCTCTCCTCCGTGATGCACCTCGATTCACTGTCCTCACTTGGTTCCACTCCTAACCATCCAAACACCGTCAGCATGTTTCCTGCAATGGCTTCTCTATAGAGACTCAGCATAACCTCTGTAAACTTATACTGCACTGTTCTGGCAGTGTACCCTAACATTGTATACTTGCTTTTCTAATTGCTTGTCCACAATGTCTTGACACTGAAAGTAACTCATAGCTGCTCAGTAGTCTATGCTCAAAGAAATCAGTAGGTATTGTGAGCAAATTGGCCTCAACAATCGCACGTGTGAAGAAGAAGCAGAAGAGCGACCTGCTGACACTGGATGTCTATACCATCATGTAACCTCGTACAAGTAGCTGCTGGAGGCATCTCTGAAAGCAATGAACTCATAGTAACTTCAGCAAAGGAGACTCTTGGCACTGATGCTGGTACACCAGGGTTACATACAGAACCCTTCTGTATTTCATGTTGCTTGCCAGTTGGCTGTGCAGCCACCCTCAAGTAGGGGAACACTTAGGAGAGTAAGGCACTTACCCATGAAGCATACACCGAAGTTTGCAACTCACAATGAATAAACACGACAGAAAACACACTGAACATGTGTACCACGTGCACTCAATCACTGAATAAAATTAATTCACTTTTAATAAAGTTTCCAGTCTGCCATTTTTATTGTGCATAAAAAGCACCAGAAGTCCAAAGTACAGCTAACAAAACATGCAATTTTTAGCAAAAACCATTCAGGTGAAGCAACGAGTAGTTGTGTGATTGTAAATATTACCAATAGATTGCAAGTGTGGTCACTAGAAAAAGTGGGGAATGAGATCACAAGATTACAGATGAATAAAACTATTCAGCCCATCTTAATCCACCCATCCAAAAAGATCCTACAGTCCCTCCATCCTAGCATCTAATTGTTTCATGAATTATTCCAGGGTTTAACCCTCTATCTGGTAGTCCATTCCAAGCATTGATTACTCTCTGTGAGCTTCCTGATATTGGATCCTCACACAAATGACTCCTTTGACTGTAGTGATTGCCTTCATTGCTGGTGGGTGCTATGTACTTTGTTCCTTGGACTTCCATGTATTTTAAGCCACTCTCATTCAAGTCCATAATGTGGTGTCTGTCCATGGCAATGTTGTGTGGCCTGCAGCATATTCCCATAATTTTGCATACCTCCTTTGGGGCATATTCTAAAAATTGCTCCCTCCAACCAGTCCAACCATCTGATTTCTTTAGTGCTCCATAGGTCTAGACTGTGAAATTCCTGGTTCACCTATGTTCCTGTATCTGTTCTCTGTTGATCTATTAATATATTGACCTTATGCAGGGCTGTCACCAGCTATGGTTGCATCGTGTGGCTCATATCTCTAGGTACCAGCAGGTGTCCATCCTCCCTTTTCCTTCAAAGAGCTATATCATATTTCATTACCAAAGAATAAAATTACATCAGCATATCCCCAGGAAGTGTGCATTGACTGCATTTTTTCAGGCAGGGATCACATACAGTTACCATGTTGGTGGAATAATACCCCATTCCTCTTTAGGTATGTCACTTTATTGTCAATAGGTGCACAAATAACTACACGTGTACAATCAATATTGGCCTCTACTTTGGGAAAGCCACTAATTTGAGAACCCTTTAGCTGCCTCTGCTGCTGCTGGTTGCTGCTGAAGAGGATTTAGGTAGGTGGAAACAGGGATTTAGTTATGTCCTTAAATGGAACAGTGGAAAGAAAAATAGCTGGCTCTTGTGATGACCCTGCAAATACCTGGAAAGACCTTGTACATAAACATTGAAGGGGGCAGTGGCCTTCACTACAAAAATGCAAAAGCACGTTACTACTATCTTCCCTAGAGAATACTTCTAGGAATTATTCAGTTCATATTTTATTTATCTTATATTCTTTAACTTCATTGCCATTTTTATCTTTTGCTGTTATAATACTGGAAGATAACCTGTACTCTTTTCTCTTTCCCATTTCTGTATGCAGATATTCTGAAAAATGGACTTGGGAGTGTTCAGTCTGCTAAAAGTGTACAGAGACAATAAAAGCTTTATCTGCCCTGGGAGGGTTGACATACATTATCATTTCTCACCCCATGTGATTAATCTTATAATGTCTGCTGACAGCCGTGAATATCACTTGTTTGCTCACAGTGATTATTTCCAATTCCAAGTGATTATTCATGGTTAGATCTGAAGGTCAGTCACTCAGCAATGCTTTTAAATGTGTGTTGCCCACAAGCTCGCGCTGTTTGATTATTATGCAACCAGCCCACGAGGCATTTTGTTCATTATTGTTGAGATATGAGAACCTTTCATTATCAAGTTTAATTGGATGATGTTTACCTTGGAATTACTACGGTAAAACTGCAGCATTTATTAGAAGGAGATGGTCAATGCAGGAAAAATTGTTTTCAATGAAAAATGTTCACGCTTTTATATCTTTTACAGGCTTGCTATTTTTTTGTTTGAAATGAACTCTGATATGTGAATAAGGATCTTTTCAAGGCAGTTTTATTCATCATTTTAAAATCCTCTTCTCTTTTGGGTACATGCAGGTTTTATTCATGATATGAAAAAATCAGTGGGAAAAAATTGGGTCCTTAAAACCCAGGGTAAATTCAAAGAAAATCAGTGATTTTTAAAAAATTTTGAAACTCAAGGAAACAAGAAAGAGACTTAAAGGAACATGCAGATGAGCTATGTGACATCCCTTTATCATAGAATAGAATCATAGATGGTTACGGCACAGAAGGAGGCCATTCGGCCCATCGAGCATGCGCCGGCAAGAGCAATCCAGCTAGTCCCACTCCCTGCTCTTTCCCTGTAGTCCTGCAAATTTTTCTCCTTCAGGTACCTATCTAATTCCTTTTTGAAAGCCACAATTGACCCTGCTTCCACCACCCTTTCAAGCAGTGCATTCCAGATCCTAACCACTCGCTGCGCAAAAAAGTTTATTCTCGTGTCACCTTTGGTTCTTTTGCCAATCACCTTAAACCTGTGTCCTCTGATTTGTGACCCTTCTGCCAATGGGAACAGTTTTTCTTTATTCACTTTGTCTAGACCCTTCATGATTTTGAACACGTCTATCAAATCTCCTCTCCACCTTCTCTGCTCGAAGAACAATCCCAGCTTTTCCAATCTATCCACGTGACTGAGGTCCCTCAACCCTGGAATCATACTAGTAAATTTTTTCTGCACCCTCTCTAAGGCCTTCACATCCTTCCTAAAGTGCGGTGCCCAGAACTGGACACAATACTCCAATTGTGGCCGAACCAATATTTTATAAAGGTTCCACAGACTCTGATTTTATCTCACTTAACCTCTAGATAGATTTTTTTTAAGTTAAAAGTAAAACTGAAGATTTGCTTATTGTTGTGGCTCTAACCACTTATCTGCCACTATGATGGTGGGATATTAAAAATTATTGGAGTTTATGCATAGGGGAAAAGTTGCAATCTTGCTTTTAGTGCACAATGGCTTGCATAACTAGGAATGAAAAATCGACTTATAAAGAATATTGTCTTTACTGTAGTGCCTAAAGATGATCCAGGTCCCTTTTTTAAAAAAAAAAATCAAAATTGCTCAGCCTTTGTTTCTTTGCCTGCCAGAAATTGTATCCAGAGGTGCATGTACATCACATCAGTGACCTCAGGATGGCATGTACAACATGGAGTATGCATGCTGATGTCATGGAACCAATTTGTGTATATCTCCCGATGTGATTTTTGATAAAACAATGGGAAAGTTCAGAGTTTTCTCAAATTTGGGAGGAAATCAGTTTTTACCAATTCACCGCCACCATTTTAATTCTGAGCAGATTTTAGGTGGGTCAGCAGCCAGTTGAGAACAGGCCCAGTGTATTTTAAGTCCCGTGCCTCATTGTAATGTCACTGGTGGGTTTCCCACTGAGCTGGCTGACCCAGTTGTATAGCTAGGTTGAAATTGTGTTCATCATCAGGTACAGTTCTCTCCAGGCCTTATTTTTCTATTCTTTTTTCTGCCTTTCCTGAACAAAGTGATGTGCTGTTGTGAAACTCATTTGGTTGTGTCTTTCTGGCAGGATTGGAAGGTCTCCAGCATTATGAATGGCTCGGTGATCTTGCTCCAGTTAGCTCTTTGGATTTGAAGTGCTTTATTTTGTTTTGCCTTTCCTCAAATTCGGATTGAGGAGGAGCTGGATTGAGACAAACCTAAACCAATTTAACTTTGGATCTTTACAACAAAACTTTTATCTCATCACTTCAGGCTGAATTTGAACCTGGGCCCAAGAGCTGAAAAGATAACATTTTTAAACAATGTACTACCATCCATTCTCATAAAAATGCCCTCTCCTGGTGCTAACAGCACCCTCTAGAGGGGTTGAACTTGCAATTCATTTTAGGTCTGTAGAATTCTACTGTAGAACAATAGATACTTTGTTACAAGAGGTCGACAAATAAATTTAGCGCCCATAAAAAGTAGGTGTATATGTACATGTTACCTGATTTCTAGCAATAGTCAGAGTGGTTACAAATACAAGTCATCCAGCCCTGACCAGGCTATTCCAATGTCATCCCTGGTTTTACGATAGAATTTCACAGAATTAATACCTCAGGAGAAGTATTTAAAAATGATTAGGAAATGGTTTATTGTACGCTAATAAATTTAAGATAGACTACAAGGCTGTAGTTTAACTGTTCTTTAAATATTACAAGGCAATGTCAGTTGGTAGATTCTGCTATCCTAAGTAAATGCCATTCCTGATGAATAACTGGATGGGAAAGGATGGAACCCTACTGTTAGTGTCCTGTTTTAATGTATTTGCAATTAGTGGTGAAACTGCATTTATGATGTTACTGTTAATATAACACTTCAAAAGATTGCACTTCAATTCAACCAGAAGATTTTTGATATTGAGTGACTCTTGAACTATAAACATTTTGAGCTTGTTTTTTTTAAAACATGCTGAATTTTCATGCTGTTTGGCCCAAATATCCTGTACTGATTTAGAATCTTAAACATTATTCTGGGTTTTGCTCAAATGTTCAAAATAAGGTCAAATATATCCAAAGTCAAAGAAGATGATGAATATGACTGATACCATAAATCAGAGTTGAACTATTGTCTTTGAACTAGAACAAGAACAGAGAAGTAGTGAAGCTAATTATGATAAGAAAAATAACATACCGGGCACATTTTTGGGAATCACAAGGAAAGTTTCTAGAGTTGTTACTATTTAGAAAAATTGATGGCAATAGACTGAAAGGGATGGCTAAATCATGCAATGGAATGGGCAAGTGTAATAAAAGGGAGTGAGACCACTCCCTTTGACATGGTCAACAATAACACCTTCCTCTACTGTCCAGCTCAGTTGGACTGCTTGGTACCACTCTTACCTATATAATCATAGCCAGAACATCTCCAGCAATGGCACCTCTTCCCGCCCCACATCATTACCTCCAGAGTCTCCGAAGAATCTACCCTTAGCCCCCTCATCTTCCTCAACTACATGCTGCTCCTTGGTCACATCATCTGAAGACATAAGATCAGGTTCTATGCATATGCTGAAGGCACCCAGCTCCACCACCTCTCAACCTCTGCACAGACTCTGTTGTCAGACTCCTTGTTTGACATCCAGGGGCGATTTTAAATGGGAGTGGGAGTGGGGCGAGCGTCAATCCTTCCCGATGGCATCAATTTGAGATCCTAGGCTACATTAACTCGCAGGTTTCATTTACATCCTGCCAGCCAGCTGCCTGCCTAAAACGGTCGGCACAGAGGTAAGTCGGGGTGTTTGGGCTTTTGTCGGGGTCTCACAGGTGGGAAAGTGGGGAGCCCGGGGCAGCGAAGGCCCAGCCTCCAGCCTACCCCTGCTCCTTTAGGCCTCAAAAATTAGTTTAAACTTACATTTAGGGCCTGTGCATCTTCCCCGAAATGGTTTACTGAGCAGCTGGCACCCTGCTCAGTCAGCAGTTAAAATGCCGTTGGGGTACTAATGACATCATGTGACCATGATTTGCATGTATTAATGAGACTCCCCTTTGCTCGCTGACTTACATTGGCTCCTGGACCTCCAATTTAAAATTCTCATCCTCATGTTTAAATCATAGCCTTGACCCTCCCTGTCTGTCACCTCCTCCAGCCTACAAGCACCACCACCCTCCCACTCTGGCCTCATGCATCCTCCCTTCTTTTGCCCCACATTGGCGGCCGTGCCTTCAGCTGTCTAGGCCCTACCCTACCCATCTCTTAGCCCAAGCTTTTGGTCATCCCTCATAATATCTCCTTCTTTGGTTCAACATCCATTTTTGCCTGATTAAACCTTTGCGATGCCTTTTGGGATGTTTTTCTACATTTGAGGTGCTACATAAATGCGAGTTGTTGATGAGAAACTAGAAAGTATGGCATACACTGGTCACCAGCTCCCAGAGTGGAGGTGGACATAGAGGAGTGAAAGTGAGAGAGAGAAAATGGGCAAAGGGGAAATGGAATGAGAGAGAGCGAAGAAGAGAGCAACACAGGAGAGATAATAATGGAGAGAGAGGGGGCAGGAGAGAGAGAGAGAGAGATCAAAAACAGAGGACATACTGTCACCAGAAACTCATTCACAAACTTAGCACCGTAGGGCTACCAAGAATCAAACATTCACTTATTAAGTAAAATTAAAAGCAAAATTTGATTCTCTACCAACAATCCTGCTGCTACCAGGGAACAATTCATTATCTTTTGAATATCTGGATATCACCTCCTACACATAACCATTATACATTTAGTATGAGATAGTAGTTCACTCAGACCTAATACTACATGACTTTTGTATATCTTAGTTCAAACTCCTACAAATATACAGTATGCATCAGATAAAGGAAAAAAACATGCATCCGTCATGTCACAGCACTGCAGCTTAGTGTTGGCACCTGTATCTGTGCAGTAAAACTATGGAAAAGCTGACGATTCTCATTTGGTCTTGTTTTATGCATCTATGATTCAACTCCTGAGCATGCATACTGTAAAGCTGGGTAAGTGTTTGCCCATCAAGGAACCAATGTTTGAGAACTGAACGAACTGTACTGCCTGAGCTATTCTGCTGAGCTTGGCTGCTGACTAAATGTACTGGTATGTGGTATATTGATGTTGAAGGTCATAGTCTCTCTGCTAAAGGTTACAAGACTTGGCTGCGTGTGTGAAGCAGAGCGGAATTCATTGTGCCACACCTACTCTAGTAAGGATAATACCAGAACTGAGAAGGCACAACTATGAGGAAAGACTGAGTAGGCTGGGGCTCTTTTCTGTAGAAAAGAGAAGACTAAGCGTCAACCTGAAAGAGGCCTTTACATAGAATACAGCACAGAAGCAGGCCGTTCAGCCCAACAGGTCCATGCCAGTGTTTATGCTCCACACAAGCGTCCTCCCTACTTCATCTAACCCTATCAGCATACCTTTCTATTCCTTTCTCCATCATGTGTTTATCTAGCTTCCCCTTAAATGCATCTATGCCAGTCGCCTCAACTACTCCTTGTGGTACCGAGTTCCACATTCCAACCATTCTCTGGGTAAAGACGTTTCTCCTGAATTCCCTATTGGATTTATTAATGACTATCTTATATTTATGGCCCCTAGTTCTGGTCGCCCCTACAAATGGAAACGTCTTCTCTACATTTACCCTATCAAACCCTTTCATAACCTTAAAGACCTCTATACGGTCACCCCTCAGTCTTCTCTTTTCTAGAGAAAAGAGCTCCAGCCTGCTTATTCTTACCTGATAGGTATAACCTCTCAGTTCTGGTATCATCCTAGTAAATCTTTTTTGCACCTTCTCCAGTGCTTCTATATTCTTTATAATATGGAGGCCAGAACTGTCCACAGTACTCCAAATGTGGTCTAACTAAGGTTCTATACAAGTTTAATATAACTTCTCTGCTTTTCAATTCTATATTTATATGGCCCACTTTAAAATTAAGAAGAGGATAGATAGGGTAGACCTAGAGAATATGTTTCCACTTGTGGGGAAATCCAAAACTAGGGCCATAAATATAAGATAGTCACTAATAAATCCAATAAGGAATTCAGGACAAACTTCTTTACTCAGATAAAGAGTTCCACATTCTCATCACTATCACATGGAGTGGTTGAGCATATATGCATTTAAGAGGAAAGTAGATACGTACATGAGAGATAAAGGAATAGAAGGATATGTTGATAGGGTGAGATGAAGTAAATAGAATGGGAGGAGGCTCGTGTGAAGCATAAACACCAATATAGACTGGTTGGGCCAAATGGCCTGTTTCTGCACTGTAAATTCAATGTAATTCTATGTACTCAGGGCTATGCATCTTAGAGGAATGGAATTGACTGATAGTTTTGCAATCATCTATGCACTCCTACCTCAGTATGACATAGCTCAGTTCTTTCAAAGGTAATTTAATTTATTCCCTATCTCCTTTTTATGGACTGTTGTCTCTCTTACCTGCCTGTTCCCCTTTTCAACAAGAAGAGCCGTAGATGTGAACGTGTTAAAGTTTGAGAGTTATGTTCATGGACCCTGCTGGACCTAATCCTGTACTTTTTTTTAAATTAAGTTTTCAAGAGTTTACAAGGAGGTACATATTTTCTTGGAGGCACTTACAATTTGATTACACAGTACTTGCAGGAGAGGATATTGATCCATTACATTTATTGTCATGACTATGTATGGGTCACCTTGGTTCAGTTGTAAGCACTCTTGCTTCTGAGTCAGACGGATGAGTTCAAATGCCACTGTAGAGCATGTAATCTAGGTTGGTACTTCAGTGCAGTACTGATGGAACAGTGGAGATGCCATCTTTTGGATGAGATATTAAATCAAGACCTCATTTGCCCTCTTAGATCGATGTAAAAGATCCCATGGCACTATTTGAAGAACAGGGAATCATAGAAAATTAACGGGAAGGAAGCCATTCGGCCCATCGTGTCCTTGCCAGCCGAAAATGAGCCACCCAGCCTAAAACCACTTTCTAACACTTGGTCTGTAGCCTTGTGGGTCACGGCACTTCAAGTGCACATCCAGGTACTTTCTAAATGTGTTGAGGGTTTCTGCCTCTACACCCTTTCAGGCAGTGAGTTCCAGACCCCCACCACCCACTGGGTGAAAAAAAATTTCCTCAGCTCCCCTCTAATCCTTCTACCAATCACTTTAAATCTATGCCCCCTGGTTATTGACCTCTCTGCTAAGGGAAATAAATCCTTCCTATCCACTCTATCTAGGCCCCTCATAATTTTGTACACCTCAATTAAATCACCCCCCAGCCTCCTCTGTTCCAAAGAGAACAACCCCAGCCTATCCAGTCTTTCCTCATAGCTAGAATTCTCCAGTCCTGGCAACATCCTCGTAAATCTCCTCTGTACCCTCTCTAGTGCAATTACATCCTTCCCTGTAATGTGGTGACCAGAGCTGTACACTGTACTCAAGCTGTGGCCTAACCAGTGTTTTATACAGTTCCAGCATAACCTCCCTGCTCTTATATTCTATGCCTCAGCTAATAAAGGAAAGTACTCCATATGCCTTCTTAACCACCTTTTCTACGTGTCCTGCTACCTTCAGGGATCTGTGGACATGCACTCCAAGGTCCCTCACTTACTCCACACCTCTCAGTATCCTCCCATTTATTGTGTACTCCCTTGCCTTTTTTGCCCTCCCCAAATGCATTACCTCACACTTCTGGATTGAGTTCCATTTGCCACTTTTCTGCCCACCTGAAGAGTCCATTGATATTTTCCTGCAGTCTACATCTTTCCTCCTCACTATCAACCACACGGCCAATTTTTGTATCATCTGTAAACTTCTTAATCATGCCCCCTACATTTAAGTCCAAATCATTAATATATATCACAAAAAGCAAGGGACCTACTACTGAGCCCTGCGGAACCCAGAAATTGTGTTTGACTAATTTATTAGAGTTCTTTGAGGAAATAACATGCAACATGGATAAAGGGGATCCTGTGGATGTGGTGTACTTGGATTTCCAGAAGGCTTTTGACAAGGTGCCACATCAAAGGCTACGACACAAAGTAAGAGCTCATGGTGTAGGGGTAACATATTAGCATGGATAAAGAATTGGTTAGCTAACAGGAAACAGAGAGTGGGCATAAATGGGTCATTTTCAGGTTGGCAAGATGTAACGAGTGGAGTGCCACAGTGATCAGTGCTTGGGCCTCAACTATTTACAATCTATATCAATGACTTGGATGAAGGGACCAAATGTGTGGTTGCTAAATTTGCTGATGACACAAAGGTAGGTAGGAAAGTAAGTTGTGAAGAGGACATAAGGAGTCTGCAAAGGGATATAGATAGGTTAAGTGAGTGGGCAAAAATTTGGTAGATGGAGTATAATGTGGGAAAATGTGAACTTGTCCACTTTGGCAGGAGGAATAGAAAAGCAGTATATTATTTAAATGGAGAGAGATTGCAGAACTCTGAGGTACAGAGGGATCTGGGTGTCCTAGTACATGAATCACAAAAAGTTAATATGCAGGTACAGCAAGTGATTAGGAAGGCAAATGGAATGTTGACATTTATTGCAAGAGGAATGGAACATAAAAGTAGAGATGTTTTGCTACAGGGCATTGGTGAGACCACATCTAGAATACAGTGTGCAGTTTAGGTCTCCTTATTTAAGAAAGGACATAATTGCTTTGGAGGCGATTCACAGAAGGTTCACTCGACTGATTCCTGGGATGAGGGGGTTATCTTATGAGGAAAGGTTGGATAAGTTGGGCCTGTATACACTGGAGTTTAGAAGACTGAGAGGTGATCTTATTGAAACATATAAGATCCTGAGGAGACTAGAAGGGGTAGATGCTGAGAGGATGTTCCCCTTGTGGGAGAGACTAGAACTAGGGGCCACAGTTTAAAAATAAGCGGTCTCCCATTTAAGACAGAGATGATGAGAAATTTTTTCTCTCAGAAAGTCGTGAGTCTGTGGAACTCCCTTCCCCAGAGAGCGGTGGAGGCAGGGTCATTGAATATTTTTAAGGCTGAGTTAGATGGATTCCTGATTAACAAGGGAGTCAAAGGTTATAGTAGGTAGACAGGAAAGTAGGGTTGAAACATAGAAACAGAGAAACATAGAAAATAAGAGCAAGAGTAGGCCATTCGGCCCTTCAGGCATGCTCCGCCATTCAAAATGATCATGGCTGATCGTCTAACTCAGTACCCTCTTCCCGCTTTTTCCCCCATATCCCTTGATCCCTTTAGCATTAAGGAATATATCTATCTCCTTCTTGAATACCTCTAATGACTTGGCCTCCACTGCCTTCTGTGGTAGAGAATTCCACAGGTTCACCACCCTCTGAGTGAAGACATTTCTCCTCATCTCGGTTCTAAATGGCATACCCCGTATCCTGAGACTGTAACCCCTGGTTCTGGACTCCCCAGCCATCGGGAACATCCTCCCTGCATCTTGTCTGTCTAGTCCTGTTAGAATTTTATATGTTTCGATGAGATCACCTCTCATTCTTCTGAACTCTAGTGAATATAGGCCTAGTCGACCCAATCTCTCCTCATACGTCAGTCCTGCCATCCCTGGTAAACCTTCGTTGCACTCCCTCCATGGCAAGGACATCCTTCCTCAGATAAGGAGACCAAAACTACACACAATACTCCAGATGCGGTCTCACCAAAGCCCTGTATAACTGCAGTAATACATCCCTGTTCCTGTACTCAAATCCTCTTGCAATGAAGGCCAACATAACCAACCGCCTTCCTAACTGCACGCTACACCTGAATGCTCGCTTTCAGCGACTGGTGTACAAGGACACCCAGGTCTCGTTGCACCTCCCCTTTTCCCAATCTATCACCATTCAGATAATAATCTGCCTTTCTGTTTTTACAACCAAAATGAATAACCTCACATTTATCCACGTTATACTGCATCTGCCATGTTCTTGCCCACTCACTCAACTTGTCTAAATCACATTGGAGCCTCTTTGCATCCTCCTCACAGCTCACATTCCACCCCAGCTGTGCGTCATCTGCAAACTTGGAAATGTTACATTTAGTTCCCCCATCCAAATCATTGATATATATTGTGAATAGCTGGGGCCCAAGCACTGATCCCTGCGGTACCCCACTAGTCACTGCCTGCCACCCGGAAAAAGACCCGTTTATTCCTACACTCTGTTTCCTGTCTGTCAACCAATTCTCAATCCATGCCAGTATATTCCCCCCAATCCCATTTGCTTTAATTTTACACACTAACCTCTTGTGTGGGACCTTATCAAAAGCCTACTGAAAATCCAAGTACACCACATCCACTGGTTCTCCCCTATCTATCCGACTAGTTACATCCTCAAAAATAGATTTGTTAAGCATGATTTCCCTTTCATAAACCCATGCTGATTTTGTCCAATCCCGTTAATGCCCTCCAAGTGTTCTGTTATCATATCTTTCATAATAGACTGTAGCATTTTCCCCACTACTGATGTTAGGCTAACTGGTCTGTAATTCCCTGTTTTTTCTCTCCCTCCTTTTTAAATAGTGGGGTTACATTTGCCACCCACCAATCTGTAGGAACTGTTCCAGAGTCTATAGAATTTTGGAAGGTAATCACCAATGCATCCACTATTTCCAGGGCCACTTCCTTTCATACTCTGGGATGTAGATTATCGGGCCCTGGGGATTTGTCAGCCTTTAGCCCCATTAATTTCCCTAGCACTTTTTTTTACTAATACTGGTTTCCTTCAGTCCTCCCTCTCACTAGACCCTTGGTTCCCTAACATTTCTGGGACGTTATTATTGCGGTTGCAATCAGATCAGCCATGATCTTATCAAATGGCAGAGGAGGCTCGAGGGGTTGAATTGCCTACTCCTGCTCTTAATTTGTATGTTCGTATGTAACCCCACTGGAAACAGCCTTCCAGTCACAAAAACACCCGTCGACATTTACCCTTTGCTTCCTGCCAATTTTGGATCCAACTTGCCACTCTCCCTTGGATCCCATGGGCTTTTACTTTTTTGACCAGTGTGTCATGTGGGACCTTGTTAAAATCCTTGCTAAAATCCATGTAGACTACATCAAATGCACTACCCTCATCGACCCTCCTTGTTACCTCCTCAAAAAATTCAATCAAGTTAGTCAGATACTACCTTCCCTTAACAAATCCATGCTGACTGTCTTTGATTACTCCGTGCCTTTCTAAGTGATGGTTTATCCTGTCCCTCAGAATTGATTCCAATAATTTGCCCACCATTGAGGTTAGGCTGACTGGCCTGTAATTACTCGATCTATCACTCGCTCCCTTTTTAAACAATGGTACAATATTAGCAGTCCTCCAATCCCCCGGCACCACGCCTGCTACCAGTGAGGATTGGAAAATGATTGTCAGAGCCTCCGCTATTTCCTCCCTTGCTTCTTTTGACAGCCTGGGATACATTTCAACCGGACGTAGTGATTTATCTACTTTCAATGATGCTAATCCCCTTAATACTTCCTCTCTCACTATGTTTATCCCATCCAATATTTCACACTCCTCATTAACTACAATGTCTGCATCGATCCTCTCTTTTGTGAAGACAGACACAAAGTATTCATTAAGAACCATAACAACATCTTCCGCCTCCATACATCGGTTACCTTTTTGGTCTCTAATAGGCCCTACTCTTTCCTTAGTTATCCTCTAGCTCTTAATGTACTTATAAAACATCTTTAGGTTTTCCTTGATTTTACTTGCCAATATTTTTTCATGCCCTCACTTTGCTTTCCTAATCTTTTTAATTTCACTTCTGCACTTTTTATACTCTTCTAGGCTTTCTGTAATATTGACTTCTTGGTATCTGACATAAGCTTTCCTTTCCTGCCTCATAAGAACATAAGAAATAGAAGCAGGAGTAGGCCAATCGGCCCCTCTAGCCTGCTCTGCCATTCAATAAGATCATGGCTGATCTGATCCTAACCTCAAATCTAAATTCATGTCCAATTTCCTGCCTGCTCCCCGTAACCCCTAATTATCTTACCCTGTCTGCTCCTTGACATCCAGGGGGCTCTAGATTTGGTAGTCCCACCTTTTTTTCTTTGTGGGAACATGTTTACTCTGCACCCCTTGAATCTTCCCCTTGAACACCTCCCACTTGATTTACCTTCAAGAAGCTGTTTCCCAGTCCACTTTTGCTAAATCACTTCTTAGCTTAGTAAAATTGGCCTTTCCCCAATTGAGAACTTTAACTCCTGTTCTATCTTTGTCCTTTTCCATAACTATGCTAAAACTAACTGAATTATGATCGCTACCACCAAAATGCTCTCCCACTGATACTCCTTCCACCTGCCCAGCCTCATTTGCTAAAATTAAATCCAGAACTGCCCCCTCTCTTGCTGGGCTTGCTACGTACTGGCTTAAAAAGTTCTCCTGAATGCAATTTAAGAATTTTGCACCCTCTATACTCTTCACACTGTTTGTGTCGCAGTTAATATTAGGGTAGTTGAAATCCCCTACTATTACTGCCCTACTGTTATTGCACTTCTCAGAAATTTGCCTTCTTATTTGCTCTTCTATCACCTTCTGACTATTTGGGGGTCAATAGTACACTCCCAGTAATGTGACTGCCCCTTTTTTGTTTCTTAGCTCAACCCATATGGCCTCATTTGATGATCCTTCTAACATATCATCCCTCCTCACAGATATAATTGTTCTTTTAATGAAAATTGCCACTCCCCCCTCCTTTTTTATCCTTTTCTCTATCTTGTTTGAAAACCCTGTAACCAGGAATATTGAGCTGCCATCAATACATGGGGTGAGGAGGAGGGGGAGGACAGAGACCAGGAAGGCCTGGCTCGAGGTGGCAGAGGAGGTCACCTGCACCACCAACATATCGCCCACCTGCATACAATGCAGGAGGTGCTCCAATGACCTCAGTAGGTCAGCCAAAGTGAGTACACGTAGTCTTTCACCTACACTCCATCTGCCACATCACCACCCCCATCCCACACCTCCTTCTGCACTGCCAACACTACTCTGTCACATCACCCCTCATACCCACGCAAACCTCATCCTCATCTTACCTGCCAGTACTCATCCCGCCACTACCACTCAACCCAATCCTCATACAATCTCATGGCTCTATCTCATACTCACCCTCTCGTGCATCTCTTTCACAGTCAGCCTCACTCAACCTGTCACTACCTGTGCTGCAGCCACAGGGCATGCATCAGATATGTGCAGTAGGCAGCGTAAGGCAAACGTGTCGTGAGTATGAAGGGGATGCACAAGGGTGTTTGAGGGTTTGTCATGGTTTTTACTTATATTGAATTTCTGACCAACTCACATTAGATATTATATTGGCACCACTACTGCCACGTCTTTGAGAATCTTGTCTGGTTTGTGCAATAATGCCCTTTCCTGAGGATCACAATGAAGACCCACAACTGATGCCACCCATTGTGTCACTGCAGAGTGGGTGTAGGTGTATTTGCAGGGCTCTTTTGTGCAGACGGCTGAGAGATGTCGGCGATGTCCCCGGTTGCACCCTGGAAGGATGCGGAGGAGAAGTTGTTGAGGGCAGTGGTGACTTTGACAGCGACAGGTAAGAAGATGGTGCTCGGGCCAGCCAGGAGCAGCTTGGCATGAAGGAGGCTGCAGATGTCCACGACTACATGTCGAGTGACTCTGAGCCTCCGTGTGCACTGCTGCTCAGAGAGGTCCAGGAAGCTGAGCCTCAGTCTGTAGACCCTGTGGCGAGGGTAGTGCCCTCTGTGACGCATCTCTCTCTGCGGTAGCCCTCTCTCCTGCTGTACAGGTGGATGTATCACAGCACTGTGTTGTGGAGCTCCACGTGTCAGAGGTGGACGGCGTGGATGGCGAGGCTGGTGAGGCTGGTGATGCTGTTCGCCCTCCGAGGAGGTCATGACTGCAGCTACGGCGGCCCCCATCCGGAAGATGTACATCCGAGGGGGTCCGCAAGGTAGGTACATGTGTCTGGACCCCAGGGTAAGTGTGCAAGTTGGTGACTTTGATTGTCAGGAGGAAGGTGGTGGAGGCCAAACTTTGTCCCAAGTGACAGAGTGGCCTCCTGCAATGAGTGAGGGTCCCCCCCACCCCCAACCCCCAACCCCCCACCCCCACCCCACCCCCACCCCCCAGCCCCCCCCACCCCAACCCCCCCCACCCCAACCCCCACCCCCCCACCCCCCCCCACCCCAACCCCCCCCACCCCAACCCCCCAACCCCCACCCCCCACCCCACCCCCCCAACCCCCACCCCACCCCCCCCACACCCCCCCCACCCCCCCAACCCCCCCCCAACCCCCCCCCACCCCCACCCCACCCCCCCCCCAACTTTTTACATTAATTACAGTACATTAATATATTTCCTACATAAGGATTTAATAGTTATGCAAGATGACAAAATTGATTAACTATGGTATCAGTCACATTCCCCATCCACTTTAACAGTTAATAATTGGAGTGAAGTGTGAATTTAATGTTAATTTTTTAAAAAATGCTACTGATGTACAGTGCTATTCTATTTAGAACTTCCTATGGATGTTTTCTAACAGTGGAACTGGTTTATAGATAATGATAGTAGCTAAGTTTAGAAATCCTGTAAAAGAAAACTGAGAATACCTAATGATTATCGACATTGGAATTCATAACTTTGAACAGCGAAAGAAAAGATGTAATCGGATTTTCGTATCACATTAAATTTGCCACATGTATTATGCACTGCAATAAATTCAAATATAAATCTTCTCAAGGCAGTTAGGGATGGGCAATAAATGCTCCCTTACCAGCGACGCCCACATCCCATGAACGAATAAAAAAAAATAAACAAGTAACCTCAAATCATTCACAGAGTTTAATAAATTGCACATGGAGTGACTGGATTCATTGGGCTCGATTTTGAAAAGGTGGCAGGTTGGGAGTGGGGGGGGCGGTGGTGAAGGTGTGCGTGGCAAACCAGAATAAACAAACCTTACTGTTTCCGACGTGATCGTCATTGATGATGATTAATGTGCTCTCCGGGTTTCGCCCGATTGACCAGCCTGATTGATAGGTTGACTGCCGTCAGGAGTTGCAACATGAGGTGGGGGGGGTGGTGGCGAGAAGGAGAGAGAGTGAGACGTCATCCGGCGTAGAACGGAAGATCTGGGTGGGTGGGCAGAGAGGAAGATCGGGGGTGGGGGAGAGAGGAAGATCGGGGGTGGGGGAGAGAGGAAGATCGGGGGTGGGGGGGGTGAAGAAGGGGACATCGGGGGGGGGTGAAAAGGGGGAGATCGTAGAGGGAGACATCGGACATCGGAGCAGGGTGGAAAGGTAGGTTGATTTTGTGTTTTAACTTCATGCAATGGTTTTTTATGTAATTTATTTTGATTCTTTTTGCCTGATCCGGCCATTCACGCCTGGTTTTACCAGACGTGAATCAGAAGCCATGGGAAAGCCGCCTAGATAAGTTAAAAATTGTTCTAAGTACGTAATCTGTCACAAGTAAAGTGCCTTAAGTACCTCATTGAGGTAGATTTGGTTCTTTAACTATCATCCCGCCGGCTTTAATAGCTGGTGGGACTTCCGGATTCAGGACGCCTGCGCGCACAGGTGTGTCAGTGGGGAACTCGGAAGTCGGCAGGTTACCTGAACAAGATGTCTGAGATTTTCGGAGCCCCCCAACCCCAACGCACCCGCATTTTCCCGGGAAAATCGAGCCCATTGAGTCCCAGGTGAGGTGCTCATTATATCATCACATCTATAGATGAAAATGGGCCTCACTCGACACTGTGCCGGTGACTGTTTATGTATCCTTATGTCTTTGTCATGCTTTGAGTGTCCATAGGTAATAAAATGACCAAAATACAGATACTACAAGCTCCACACAACAATTTACTATTTTGTAGGGGCACTTCCTAAATTGATCGTAATTTTAACAAGTCTGAATCTAGGTAACTGAGCCTATATTAAAATTCCCACTGTCCTTATTTTCATAAATGCAATAGCACACTTATTTTCTTTGTTTGTTATACTCACTGCTCCCACAGGAATTGTTACAGTAAAAACAAACATTATAATATAGGAACATAGGAACAGGAGTAGGCCATTCAGCCCCTCGTGCCTGCTCTGCCATTTGATAAGATCATGGCTGATCTGTGATCTAACTCCATATACCTGCCTTTGGCCCATATCCCTGCCTTTGGCCCATATCCCTTAATACCTTTGGTTGCCAAAAAGCTATCTATCTCGGATTTAAATTTAGCAATTGAGCTGGTATCAATTGCAATATAACCTTTATAATTACTGCTATCAAAAAATACATCGGCTAAACAACTCTGCCCGTACATTTAGATTTCAGAGATAGACGCACATGTACAATAAGATAAGGATGATACAAAATGTATCCTAGAATGTAGGTTTATCCCAAACCATGTTACTTGTTCTTGCTTGCCCTCCAGTGTTATGGGGAAGAGGGGGATCATTTTTGCCTCACTACCGCCCTATTTCTCAGTGTGAACGGGATGGTAATGAGCAGAAAATATTTTTTAAAAAAACCTACCGCTCACTTGCCACCTGAGGCCCACCTGATTCGATTTTGGAGTGGGCCTCAATTTACATGGTCAGCGCTCCCATCTGAAACAGGTGGGAGCCTCATTAAGATATTTAAATCTGGGTCCTAAGACGCATTTAGGACCCTAATGCAATTTTGGTCATTTGCTCTGCCTGGTGGAACTGAGTGTTCAATGACCAAACCTTAAAGGGACCCCTAAGGGAAATAACAACAGCTTTTCCACTGATATTTGTAGGGCCAGGAAGAACACGAATGCTCCTCCGGCCCTATAAAAATCGTCCTGCCTGCTTCCAATCCCTCTGCGTCCCCCCCCAAGATTGCCTCTCATCCTTTAATGACACACTTTCAGCTCAGCTCCCCAGAGGAGCCGCCAGATATACCCCATCCTCCATCAATCAGCGAGCTGCCTGTCAGCGTTCATGCAGGACTGGCAGCTCATCATGCTTACTAAAATGAGGCCCGACCACATAAATAAATTGAGCCTCCTGCGGATGTCATCAATCTGCCCTGCCCACCTGATGAACGTCGGACACCAACATCCCCATGGTGCATTATGTTCAGTGCCAACTTTACTTAGTTGGTAGACGGATCTGTCAGATTCCAGTGCAGTACTGAAGGAGTACGGTATTGTCAGATGTAATGAATTGGATAGCCAGGTGGTGAAGGATAGAATACTGGAGCCCGATCTTGAGTTGCCTCCAAGCCTCTATTCACAGAGATTCACATGACCCACTCAGCACCCTAGATAAGATCTCATATCAATGGATACAAGCGTCCCCAAGTGATATGCACCACCTGAATACAATTAACACTAATTGATATAAATCATATGGATACAATTAACATCAGAGGTGCCATCTTTTGGCTATGTTAAATCAATATTCTGTCTTGTGGTTCAGAGATGTACTACTGGAGGAAGAGCAGGGAGTTCTCCCAGTGTTCTGACCTACATTTCTCTCTCAACTAACAATCAGATCAACTAGTCCTTCATCTTATTGCTGTTCATGGGGTTTTGCTGCATGCAAACTGGCACTGTGTTTGGCCATATCACTTGAAAGTAATCCATTGTATGGGAAACACCTTGAGGTGTGGCAAGGCACTACATAAATGTAAGTCTTTCAATGTTATGTCAAGGCTGCTTTTTTCCCATATGCATCATGGTTCAAATCCTGTTCATAATGATGGGATGTAAGTCTCCTCTCTGAGTTGGCTGTAAAGAGTTACGTGAAAGGAGTTGGGGCAATCTCAATTCAGTTGCTAGTGGGTGAGAGTCCACAATTTGACACACATTGGTACTTACTTGGCAGACTTACTCAAACAGGCCTCAGAGATGTCACATTGGTGCAGTAGCACTGCCTTTCTTACATTCAGGCATATTGGCAAGGCAGTGTAGAGAGCTTTAAGCTACACACTAAATCAGATCTGGGAGTACTTATGCTGTCATTGGGTGCTAAAGTGAAAACAAAGTTGCATTCCCCAATATTGACCTAAATCCCCCCATATGTTTTCTTTTCTTGCTAATTTTAATTGCCTTGTTTCCATTACTCTATGTTGTTTTTGCTTTATGCAATCTTGTACGTTGTTGATACAGGACGCTTGTGCAATAACCTCACACCTTTTGATTGGCTCACCCATTGCTTTGAATATTTTTACTTTTTCTGTTATAAACAGTGTTGCCCTTTTCCATTTATTCTGCATCGACACAGATTTTTAAGCCATTGGCGGGCAGATTTTTTTTCAAGTGTTCTCAGGATGTGGGCAAAGCTGGCAAGGCTGCATTTATTGTCCATCATTAGTTGCCTTGACAACTGAATGGCTTGCCAGGTCATTAATAGACAACCATGTAGTGTGGCAGTGGAGTGATTCGGTCTATTTGCTTGCGTGGAGGGTAAACACTGATACAGAGTGGTTTCTGTCTTGTAACTTCTATGTATTTCTGTGATGTATAGGCTAGACTGGGTAGGGGTGGGGGTGGGGACATCAGTGAGCCAGCAAGGTTTTTATGACACAACAGCAGCTTTCATGGTCATTTTTCGCTGCAGCCCACAAATTAGCAGATTTATTCAATTCAATTCACAATTTACCATGGTGGGATTTGAACTCACAATTTCTAGTCTAGAACCATAATCATTACACTACCATTCCTCTACCATTAATAAGGGCAGCTCCAGTCTTCAGAAGATAATTTCATTGACCTGGTGGTGTGCTTATTGACAATAGACTTTTGTGGGAACTTTTTATTGCCTGGCATGGACTGTTTGGGAGAAGGCTTGGTGAGGGGGGGGGTCATTGGCAGGGCAGTTGTGCTACAAACCATAATAACACCCCTATGGATTGCAGTACAAGTCAGAAAGTGCCAGAAATACATGAAACAAAATGATTGCTATAAACAGGTACTATATGCAGTTTTTAAATTCGCACATACTACATTGAAATCAAATGAGATTTGAGTGTTATAAATGCATTTTTTTTCTGAGAACTCGTCCACTGTATTATTAGCATAATGATAAACATGTAATGTTTAGTCCCAGCTTAAATTCTGGTACTTGACGTTTAGAACCTTCTAGTAAAAATCTGGCTATACACATTACAACTATAATCCAGTGCTGCACGAGGGAGAGATTGAAACTGGGGCTGCAAAGTACAGCTTGCAATGTTGACTCATCTCCAAGCCGTGGCAAATCTGCATCTGTGAGGAGCTCTATCAATATTAGAACTTCCGAAATTAAATAGAAGTCTTTTTTTATAAACTGATGACTATTTACTATAAATCAGTCATAGGGGAAAGAAAGAAAAGTAGTTTCATGTGAGTTCCTGTTATGTTACCACTTCTGAAAATGAGCATTTTTATGACGCATGAGTTAGTCATGCAACAAAGTTGACTAACCTCCTGTATGGGATCATAAAAGGGGATTCTGTGCAAGCAACACCTTTCTTAAATGGATCACAATACCAATTACAATCTTCTATTAGTTGAAGTTTTTTTTAAAATATAGTGCGGCTGTTAAAATTTATGACACTTTCAGGGCCGGAGTTAAGAAAGAAATTACAAAGTGTCCGAATGAGTGTGGCTGCACATAGAGAGACGCTTATCCCAAATCTCACACCACCCTGTTAGTCATTTGCCCTGGAGTTACATTGCTCAGCATTGAGTCATTTAGAAAAACATTAGTGTCAAGATAAATGATGCCGAGAGACCACAGAGAAAAACGTCAAACTACTGTTCAACATTAGTGGGAAAACTGAACCATCGCCCAGCAACCAGTGCCCAAAAGGCTAGATATATTTTGTAGAGGCATTCCCAAGGTTGAGAGAATGATGCTACAAGATTGCTCTCTGGGATTTCTTCGCCTCCCTCCTCCCCCCTTTCAAGCTCTCCTCAAGGGTGGAGGGGGGAGGGGTGGGGGAAGGGGGAGAAGGTGGGGGAAGGGGGGAAGACAATAAAACCAGGGAAAGGCAGCAGAATAAGTCATTACAGATTTACAATTTCATTCTCCAAAACTGCCAACAAACCATGTGTAATTTAGATAAGAGAGATAGCCAAGGCCACAATAAATATTGAAATGACACTTTCACTCTGCTTTTTATCGGAGATGTTAGTTCATTTATTTTAATTGAGTTACTCTGTCCTCTAAAATAGCGCAGAGAGGAATTTCAGATGATTATGTTCAGCGTCCTTCGTGTTTTGATTTTCAAATCTTAGTTTTTTTTCAAACTTCATTTTAGAAGTTGTAATGGCAGTTGAAACTGATAATGTGGGGATTATCATTGCATCACAGATCATATCATAGTGCACACATCCACCTCTAAACTTGGATGCATCTTACAAAATAGTTCAACGTCGTAACAATGCAATGATGGAAAAAAGATATTCTGGAGAACGTGGCAAAATAGCATGCTGGAGCTCCAACACACTGTATTCTGGACTGGTAGGATAATGGTTCTTGCCCAGAAATTTCCTACATGATAAGGGCTTGACTTGACATGGGCTATCTGGAGGGAGGTGCCAGGAAGCAAGACCAGCAAATTGCAAAGGAAGAGAGTTTCTTGACTTCACAGGTTAAAATGAAGGTTTTCCATTTCAAGCATGCAATATCAGTACCAAGCACTCCAAGGCCAGGTATAGCAAACATTAGCTACAGAGTAAAGTTCCCTCTATTCTGTTCCAACTAAGTGCCTCAGTCCTAATTTCAGAAGATCATCCGTTACCAACCAAATGTGACATTTTTCTACTAGCCATCCTTATCACCACTCTGGGTGAGATTCCTCATTTAGTGCGAAATTATGGACCATAAACATTAGGACCTGGGGTTGTAACTGCCCAAATATAAAATTTCACTTCACACAGGACCCTTACAGCCAATAGATGGAGAATATTTTCATCCCATTATTCTGGGCTGCAAGCAAACACAGGTGCAAGAGGTGAAAAGGTAGGGGTAGATTTTAATTTCTGGGCATCTGAACAGTGGAGTACGCCAGCAACCTGTCCATGCTGGCAGCAAAGAGGCCAAAACCATTTCGCGGCACGGACTTTATTCAAATAGAACCAGCAAGCCTTGCCCCAAACAGGCGTCCTAATGCACCTCACTGGATTTGGGCCAAAGCAATATTGGACAGCCTCCACCAGCAACAAGGCAAGTCCTTGACAAGGGGGGTGTGATTGTAGAAGAGGTGGCACCTGGGGCCAAGAGAAGCACCTCTGTTTCCTTCTGGCCCCACAAAAATAATTTAAAATATGCCTTTTTTTTGGTGCTCTTTGGCTGTACTGGTCGGAGAGTGCATGGTGAACACTCCGCCCAGTTCTGTCCTAAAATGGCATTCAGGGTTCTATGCACGTCACAGGATCCTAATTTGCATATTAAACAGGCCTACTTCCTGAAACATGCGGCCGAAGTAGGCCTGTTTAAAATTGGCGGCAGCTGGAGTGTTGGCATTAACCTTGGCGGTAAGTCTTCTGACTCCATTTTGAGGCCATTACTGCCTCACCAATGCCAATTTGACTAGGTTATAATTGGCTCAGTAGTGTTCTAACCCACTGCTACACAATCCCCAACGATTGCGACTTCATATTGTATCTAGCTGTCAGATATGATAAGTAGGTCTGAAAAAAATTGGAAAAATCACAAGGCTGCCTGCTCTGTTAGTTTTCTTTCAATATCATAAAGTCGGAAATGAAAGCTAAATGTTTTTTGAATGAATTTGCTATTCCAAGAGACTGCAATTGGAAACAGATTGCTGAGCTGAATGCATAACACCTGCAGATCTTACTATCATCCTTCAATATAATTCTATCCATATGCACACCATTTCCTGATATGGCACTGGGACCATGCAATGCTATTGTGTGTCTTAGCAAATTGAGGAGTTTGGTGCTTGAAAACAAATTACAGCCTAAAATATCTTCTACCAATCATAGAAATTAATGGTTTCTTTGGAATCAGATATCAATTGTAAGATCTTTATAACCCAATCTCTCAAAGCATGCAGGGAATATTAATGTTTTCTTTTGGCAGGACAGGCTGAGCATTAGGTGAAATCACAGAATGAAAAAGACACTTACTGTCGTAATTAAAAATAAATTAGTTAAAAGAGTAAAATGACCAGCTTTCACAGGCTTCTAACTGCAACTTAAATATATACATAACCTTTCAACCCAGTAGCTTTCGTCCTCTGGTTAGCATCTACCTATTATACAGGATGGAACAGAATGCCTCAAGGGGTCAGTTTTCAAATGCATCTGTATTCATTTTTGTCATTATAATTGTTCATTCTGGCTGTGAACAGTGATCATTAGAGCTACAGTCTACTCAGTAAACTGTATTTTTATTGTGGGTACTTAAATGTACAGAATAAATGATGGCTGGAAGTAAATTGAATAGAGACTAAGCCGTAGCTGAGAGTGAGCTATAGAGAATAAACCATGGCTGTGTCTACTGGGTAAATCTGATGCTCGCTCTTCGTAAGGAGCCACTCTGGAAGGGAGCATGGGTTGGAGAGAGGGCATTTTATCACTTGAGCCATTTTCATAGTATTATAGAATCATACAGCACAGAAGGAAACCATTCGGCCCATTTTGCCTGTGCCGGCGCTTTGAAAGAGCTATCCAATTAGTCCCACTCTCCTGCTGTTTCCCCAAAACCCTGCAATCTTTATCTTTTCAAGTATTTATCCAATTCCCTTTTGAAAGTTACTACTGAATCTGCTTCCACCACCCTTTCAGGTCATAACAACTCACTGAGTAAAAAAAAATTCTCCTCATCTCCCCCCTGGTTCTTTTTCCAATTACCTTAAATTTGTGTCCTCTGGTTACCAACTCTCCTGCCAGTGGACCCTGTTTCTCCTTATTTACCCTATCAAAACCCTTCATAATTTTGGACACCTCTATTACATCTCCCCTTAACCTTCGCTGTTCTAAGGAGAACAATTCCAGCTTTTATCCCTTAGAGAATAACCAAAAATGTACTGATGCCTTGAAACATATTCCAATATATGTTATTCTATTATATATTTATCCATACAGATCCAAAAGAATCCTGGGTTCTTTTGACCTGGATACTGAAATTTATAAGTAGCTACAATGATCTGGGTTTGGGATTGAGACCATTTCCCCACAGGGAGTACTTCATCAGTAGCTTAAAGAGACAGGACAGATCCATCTTTTCAGGTAAATATTGCAACAGTGCTCCAGTCCCCCGACTTCCTGCGAGTAATGGCAAGGCAGATCAGATAGTTGAAATAGAAAATAGAACAAATAGAAAATTGCTAGCCAACTGAGAGCAATGACATCAGTTTAGGTTATAATGTATGAAAGGTATTGTTTTTCTGTTTGTTTCTCTGGATTTTCTTTACCCTTCTTTGGCTTTCTGGGTCTCGTTTTGTTTTTCATGTTTCTAGACCTCTCTTCTCTCTGTCTCTAAGTTTCTTCCAATTTTATTCCTCCAATTTTGTCTCCAACCTTCTCATTCTGACCCTTCCTCCTCTGAAGATGGTGACTCATGCCGCAATACAAATCCACAAGCACCCACAGGTCTCCAGTACCTCACACAGTTAGAATTTCTTCAAGTGTAAGCCAAGACTGTGAGGGGCCAAAAGGACCAGAAATGAGGCCTGGACCCAGATATGCCAGGCCCTAGCCAAAGGTGTAAGCAGGGGGAGGGCCTAGAGGTAGGGACTCCCTATCTAGCGTAGTTACCATGCTGCCAAAAGGCGGAAGTGGGACCCATTCAGGCTGAGATTGTGGCCTGACTCCCCAAAGAAAAAAAATCTATTTTAAAAATTATTTTAAAGTGGTTTCCTTACAAAGTGGAGCAATGGGGAATCTCAAACTTATTTCCCAAGGCAGGGGGAACCTGAACCAACCCCCAGAACCTGCAACTTGTGCTGAAATTTGCAGCCTCTGAGTGCCCTGATTGCCCCCCTAGTGGCTTGAGGACAGGCCATTCACATGGAAGTGAGGGGACCTCTCCCTAACTCCACGAACCTCGGCAGGGTCAGCAGCAGAGGTACCATGTGGGTATCTTCCAGCATTCATGCCGGGATGAGCCCCCCTCTCCAAGGACTTTTAGCCTCTACATATCTTTCTCTTTGGCCTTGGAATGAGGCTGTGCGAATATTAACAAACAAACAAATGTTAAAACAAACAGCTTGAATAAACAAGCTCCATTAAAACAGCAGTCATAGGAATTGGATAAGAATTTTTCATTCGTATGCTAATAGTCACACACTGGCATTTCAACGTCCATGCCTCGCAGATTAGCTGGGTCCATATTTTGAAAAATATTGATCACCTTCGTGAGTCAGTATAAGTTGTCTGGCTATTTGGATTCAAAGCTTAATGGTATTAAATTTCTAGGCATTACACTATTAAGTATAATATAATTAACACACCTATTCCTTTGTAACAAGATCTTTCATAACGTTCAACAAGTTAGAAGGCCGTGACTGATGAATGTGTCTAAAACGCTTGTTTTGTGCAACAAATATCCCATCACTCCCCTCATCACCCTCGCATACAGATCAGGTCAGTGCCCCATCAAAGTGATATACATTTCCAGAAATTCACACACTTACTAGCATATGCTTAACTGGTTGCTAGAAAAAGGTACAATTGTAGTAGGAAAGTATATGACCGTTTTCATCTCCACTCATTTTTCCACCAAGGTCAAACAATCCAATATAATGATGGGTTTACACCTAATGATTAGAACATATACCTTAGAACCACCTTAGAACATATAAAACTTTCCAGCTGAACCTTTTAAAGAACAAAATGATAAACATCTCCAAGGTTCAAACCCACACTTAGAAGGCAGCACAATGATCATCAGAGTATCAGAAAAAGTCTTCATGTGATTTCTGGGTCTGGACATTCAATGGCATAACATTCTGTCACATCATAACAGAAAGGCAGAATTGCTTCTGGAGGGAAGGTAAAGTCAAAGAATGTATGTTGTAATGAATAGATTCAGGTGTTTAACCATATTGACCCTTCACCTTTGACCTTCCCAAGATCATTCAAATCTTAGCTTATAATTGTACGAATCTAACAAACAGTTAAAATGTTTACAATCCTACAGTCTTGTCTGTATAGTTTACTTGAACTAGAAATGGGGTATCATTCTGTGTATAAAATTCTTGCAGGCAACATGTCTAGCCTGTCACATGTAATGTTCCATAATGGCAAGTTGTACAGCTGGATTTCTTTATAAAAGTATGTCTTTTCCTTTCCATATTGTGGTTCCCAAGAGTACATCTGACTCCACTTAGGTTAGTATTTGATGGTGACTATTGCTGCTAAATGACTAGAAAGTGAAAAGAAATGGACTCTCTACGTGCTGTGTTCGTTTCTGTCAACTAAATGCTTTCAACTGTCAGTTCCCGTTAAATAAACATTCTCCAGGCCAGATTTTATGTGTTTGCAGTCCAGGTAACACAGAGCCATTTTCCTCACAATGTCCTACATGGACTCCTGTAGTACATTTAGTTTCCCTGCAAGTTGTTACAGATAGAATTCATTCTAACAGTGGAAAATATAAGCACATATTTTGCAATATGTAATATGGTATGGAATGAACAGTGGAGCCCAGACAGGATTAACTGCATTTAGCCAAACAGAAAGCTGATTTTTAGGGAGTCACTCTGATTACATTTTTAAGTGATTTTACTAGAATAATAACATGAGGGGAGAAATTGCTCCTTGGTTAGGAACAATATGCATCAAGATATCTGCCTGACATACTGTGCATGGCCATTCCCATGGGATCTTGGGATTTGGTCCCTAAATAATTATGCATGGTAAGCTGCTGCCCATCCACTGGACTGCCCTTGAGAGCTCACACATGGGAAGTTGGAATTTAAAAGCACTGCTGCAGCAATTTAAAGAGCCGCCGCAGCAATGTGTCCAATGGTTAATTTTGTATCCCTTAGACTGCACTCATTAATAAAACTATGGATTTGGATGTAAAAATGGAGTTGCAGCTGGCAGACCAAAGTGATTGATCAAGAAACATGAATTTTTTTTATTCGTTCATGGGATGTGGGCGTCACTGGCGAGGCCAGCATTTATTGCCCATCCCGAATTGCCCTTGAGAAGGTGATAATGAGCCACCTTCTTGAACCGCTTTAGTCCGTGTGGTGAAGGTTCTCCTACAGTGCTGTTAGGAAGGAAGTTCCAGGATTTTGACCCAGCGACGATGAAGGAATGGCGATATATTTCCAAGTTGGGATGGTATGTGACTTGGAGGGGAACGTGCAGGTGGTGTTGTTCCCATGTGCCCGCTGCCCTTGTCCTTCTAGGTGGTAGAGGTCGCGGGTTTGGGAGGTGCTGTCGAAGAAGCCTTGGCGAGTTGCTGCAGTGCATCCTGTGGATGGTACACACTGCAGCCACAGTGCGCCGGTGGTGAAGGGAGTGAATGTTTAGGGTGGTGGATGGGGTGCCAATCAAGCGGGCGGCTTTGTCCTGGATGGTGTCGAGCTTCTTGAGTGTTGTTGGAGCTGCACTCGTCCAGGCAAGTGCAGAGTATTCCATCACACTCCTGACTTGTGTCTTGTAGATGGTGGAAAGGCTTTGGGGAGTCAGGAGGTGAGTCACTCACCGCAGAATACCCAGCCTCTGACCTGCTCTTGTAGCCACAGTATTTATGTGGCTGGTCCAGTTAAGTTTCTGGTCAATGGTGACCCCCAGGATGTTGATGGTGGGGGATTCGGCGATGGTAATGCCGTTGAATGTCAAGGGGAGGTGGTTAGACTCTCTCTTATTGGAGATGGTCATTGCCTGGCACTTATCTGGCGCGAATGTTACTTGCCACTTATGAGCCCAAACCTGGATGTTGTCCAGGTCTTGCTACATGCAGGCTCGGACTGCTTCATTATTTGAGGGGTTGCGAATGGAACTGAACACTGTGCAGTCATCAGCGAGCATCCCCATTTCTGACCTTATGATGGAGGGAAGGTCATTGATGAAGCAGCTGAAGATGGTTGGGCCTAGGACACTGCCCTGAGGAACTCCTGCAGCAATGTCCTGGGGCTGAGATGATTGGCCTCCAACAACCACTACCATCTTCCTTTGTGCTAGGTATGACTCCAGCCACTGGAGAGTTTTCCCCGTGATTCCCATTGACTTCAATTTTACTAGGGCTCCTTGGTGCCACACTCGGTCAAATGCTGCCTTGATGTCAAGGGCAGTCACTCTCACCTCACCTCTGGAATTCAGCTCTTTTGTCCATGTTTGGACCAAGGCTGTAATGAGGTCTGGAGCCAAGTGGTCCTGGCGGAACCTAAACTGAGCATCGGTGAGCAGGTTATTGGTGAGTAAGTGCCACTTGATAGCACTGTCGATGACACCTTCCATCACTTTGCTGATGATTGAGAGTAGGCTGATGAGGTGGTAATTGGCCAGATTGGATTTGTCCTGCTTTTTGTGGACAGGACATACCTGGGCAATTTTCCACATTGTCGGGTGGATGCCAGTGTTGTAGCTGTACTGGAACAGCTTGGCTAGAGGTGCAGCTAGTTCTGGAGCACAAGTCTTCAGCACTACAGGGATGTTGTCGGGGCCCATTGCCTTTGCACTCAGCCGTTTCTTGATATCATGTGGAGTGAATCGAATTGGCTGAAGACTGGCTTCTGTGATGGTGGGGTTATCGGGAGGAGGCCGAGATGGATCGTCCACTCGGCACTTCTGGCTGAAGATGTTTGCAAACGCTTCAGCCTTGTCTTTTGCACTCACGTGCTGGACTTCGCCATCATTGAGGATGGGGATGTTTACAGAGCCTCCTCCTCCCGTTAGTTGTTTAATTGTCCACCACCATTCACGACTGGATGTGGCAGGACTGCAGAGCTTTGATCTGATCCGTTGGTTGTGGAATCCCTTAGCTCTGTTTATAGCATGTTGCTTCCGCTGTTTAGCATGCATGTAGTCCTGATTTGTAGCTTCACCAGGTTGGCACCTCATTTTTAGGTACACCTGGTGCTGCTCCTGGCATGCTCTTCTACACTCCTCATTGAACCAGGGTTGATCCCCTGGCTTGTTGGTAACGGTGAGGAATATTCCGGGCCATGAGGTTACAGATCGTGCTGGAATACATGTCTGCTGCTGCTGATGGCCCACAGTACCTCATGGATGCCCAGTTTTGAGCTGCTAGTTCTGTTCTGAATTGATCCCATTTAGCACGGTGGTAGTGCCACACAAAGCGTTGGATGGTATTCTCAGTGTGAAGACGGGACTTCGTCTCCACGAGGACTGTTCAGTGGTCACTCCTACCACTGCTGTCATGGACAGATGCATTTGCGACAGGTAGATTGGTGAGGACGAGGTCAAGTAAGTTTTTCCCTCGTGTTGGTTCGCTCACCACCATGCCGCAGGCCCAGTCTGGCAGCTATGTCTTTCTGGGCTCGGCCAGCTGTGGTGCTACCGAGCCACTCTTGGTGATGGACATTGAAGTCCGCCACCCAGAGTACATTCTGTGCCCTTGCTACCCTCAGTGCTTCCTCCAAGTGATGTTCAACATGGAGGAGGACTGATTCATCAGCTGAGGGAGGGCGGTAGGTGGTAATCAGCAGGAGATTTCCTTGCCCATGTTTGACCTGATGCCATGAGGTCCAGGGCCACTCCCTCCTGACTGTATATCACTGTACCGCCACCTCTGGTGGGTCTGTCCTGCCGGTGGGACAGGACATACCCAGGGATGGTGATGGAAGAGTCTGGGACGTTGGCTGAAAGATATGATTCTGTGAGTATGGCTATGTCAGGCTGTTGCTTGACTAGTCTGTGGGACAGCTCTCCCAATTTTGGCACAAGTCCCCAGATGTTAGTGAGGAGGACTTTGCAGGGTCGACTGGGCTTGGTTTGCCTTTGTCGTGTCTGGTGCTTAGTGGTCCGATGCCGGGTGGTCCGTCTGGTTTTATTCTTATTATGACTTTTTTTAGTGAGATTTTACAATTGAGTGGCTTGCTGGGCCATTTCAGAGGGCAATTAAGAATCAACCACATTGCTGTGGGTCTGGAGTCACATATAGGCCAGACCGGGTAAGGACAGCAGGTTTCCTTCCCTAAAGGGCATTAGTGAACCAGATGGGTTTTTACAATGATCCGGTGGTTTCATGGCCACCATTACTGATACTAGTATTTTAATTCCAGATTTTATTTAATTAATTGAATTTAAATTCCCCAGCTGCCGTGGGGCCTCTGGATTAGTAGTCTAGTAACATAACCACTATGCTACCATACTCAAATGCAATACTGTATCCACTTTAAGAAGTGACAAGCTAAATAGTTGCAAACGGAATGAATGAAGGCATTTTCCATTGTAATGATACTGTGTGTTTGCCATTGTAATGATGCCGAGTGGCCAACACTGAGGTAACGCCGAGTGGCCGCCACTGAGGCAAAACGCCGAGTGGCCGCCACTGAGGCAAAACGCCGAGTGGCCACCAATGCGATGTACTGAGTGTGCTGCATAGTAATAATACTGTGTCCAGGATTGTAATTATGCTGAGAATCCAACACTCTAATGATGCTGTGTCCAGAATTGTAAAGATGTTGACTATCCAGCACTGTATTAATACTGAGTGTTCAGAATTGTAATGATGTTTAGTGTCCAGTTCTGTAATGATGTTGAGTATCCAGTACTGTGCTAATGATTGTTCATCATCATTCAATAATTTTAAGTCTGAAGTTAGTACAGGTAAGACGTTATTCCTCAATGAATTGCAAAGGCAGTGAGCCAACTGCAGTAAAAGTCTTGTTTTAAGATCTTCTCTCATGACTTACAAATAAAATGCATTGATTAAACAAATGAAAGAACTTTTTTAAAATACAAGTTAATAATTTCTCTGAATTATATTCCCATTTAAAGAAGGCTCACCACCACCTTCTCAAGGGCAACTAGGGATGGGCAATAAATGCTGGCCTTGCCAGCAACACCCATTTCCCGAGAATTAATTAAAAAAATATGAACTGATGGGAGGAGATTTAAACACACTATTACTCATCAGTGAAGGATTCCTGAAAGTGCCTGGGGTAAATTTGCGGATGATGTGATGCATGCAGTGAGGCAAAGGAGAGTTGCCTTAGTAAACACTCAAGGGCATTATCCCCAGAAAAGGGTTGTCCGGCAATGGATAGCTGATTGGATACTGCAGCAAGTAATCATCCTATGGGCCTGGCTGCAAATGGCACAAGAATATATTCAGTTCAATTACTGATACACAGGAAGGGCTGGAAGATGACCACATGAGCACTATCAATGATCCTTTGTTCTTGGGAAATACAGCAGTGCAGTCAATTTGGGCAGAGATGTCATGCTACCGTTGCTATTCAGTAGGAAATGAATTTAAAGTGTTGTACCTCCTGAACAAATGTCAGCTAATTGGCTGATATTGCAGATGTTTCCTATGCTAGCCTACAAGGAGGTGGAGGCATTACAGTTGGGAGAAGATCTGACTTTGATTGCCAGTGGCAGTGCCATCTCTATATGGTAGAGGTTGGCTGCAGATGTCCTTACAGCACTTCTGCAACTGCCTCCATGCTGAGTCAGAGTCTGCAAGGGAAGTTCCCCTTGGTCACAGTCAGATGGTGTGCCAGGGCCTGCAGATATGGTTGGTGCAATAATTACAGAAGCAGCCAGTCTGACTCTGGTACCAGCTGATCTCCTTGGCCGCCATCTTTGCTAACCTGTGTGAGTCAACTCAGTAGGGAAGTAGTTTAATTTGCACATTAAAGGAGCCGCTGTCTGTTTCAGGCGGGCGCTCTGAACGACTAAAAATCACCCGAGCCAATGTGACGTCTGCCGAATTTTGGGGGCAACAGATCATAATGCGAAATTCGGAGGTTTATTGCCAATTTAATGCTGGGAAAAATGGACGGCCACGAGTTGAATTTCTCCCCCAATTTTATACAGAAAAATAGCCATTTAAAAAATGTCCCTGTACTTTTAAACATTCTGTTCTCCACATGCAATAATGCTGCTGTCATTTAACGATCACCTTCACGCTGGTCTGGACCTCCCCCAAAAAACACAAAATCAAGGCATGCGTAGCAACACGCTCATTGACGTGCATTAGGCCTAATGAGCTCCTACACAGTGAGTGTGAGAGTAAAGAAAGCTGGAGGCCAACGCAAAGCAGAAATTAACAGTGTGCAGTGTTAGTGGGGACATAGTAAGATTGTTAAATTCTGATTTTCTGGTTCCAGCTCGGCATTCAGCACTGATGGCAAGATCCAACCAAGTCAAGTACTATGGTAATATAATTGGCCATTTTAGTGATAGTGCAACACTACTGCTGTGTGACTAACTAACCATATAATGGTGTAGATTTCCACAAGGTTTAGTCTGAGAACAAAAGACACTATCCTCTTTCCAAACTATCGACTGAATTTGCCAGGGATGCCATTTTGATCATTCAGATTCCTCTCCTTGCACCGCCACCCCTCCCACCTTCCCCAAAATGTTAACTTTTCCAAAGTTGCTCACTTGCAGTGCAATATCATCAGGCACTGGTGAACAATTAAACTCTTGTTGGACAAATAGCATCCTCTCACAGGATGATTCCAGTATAGAACGTACCCTGTTTTGGATGATTCCAGTCGATTTAGCACTCTGTGCAGGATGATTCCAGCACAGGTAGTATCCTTGCACAGGATGATTCCTGTATACAAAGTAATCTTGTACATGATTCCTGCACTTATAATACTCTTGCCCAGGATGTTTCCAGCACATTAACACCCTTGTCACAGGATTGTTCCAGTACTTTGTACCCATTTCCAGCATAGTTCCAGTAAAGATGAAATTACCTTAAATCTCTGATGGCGCAGCCTTAGCTATAAAAAGATTGGGATGGTTCAGCTGAGGTTAGATGGTTCGGTGAGATCAATACAATTTAAATAAGTCTATTAGTTATTTGGAGAGCTCACAGCATCATTCTATATGTCTCTCTTGGAATAGTCAAGTTAGAAGCTCTGGGATACAGTGCTTTGACCTTACTCGGGCAGATTTTCCTGTTCATGTGCCTAGGTGCATTGGATTGCCTGGTAAAGCATATAGAAGAAAATCAAGGGACTGATTGTATGTCCCGAAGAGAACTTCATGATTTTCCGTGCACTTATTTTTTTAGCTGGCAAGGCCAGCTTTTATTGCCCATCCCTAATTGCCCTTGAGAAGGTGGTGGTGAGCCATCTTCTTGAACCGCTGCAGTCCGTGTGGTGACGGTTCTCCCACAGTGCTGTTAGGAAGGGAGTTCCAGGATTTTGACCCAGCGACGATGAAGGAACGGAGATATATTTCCAAGTCAGGATGGTGTGTGACTTGGAGGGGAACGTGCAGGTGGTGTTGTTCCCATGTGCCTGCTGCCCTTGTCCTTCTAGGTGGTAGAGGTCGCGGGTTTGGGAAGTGCTGTTGAAGAAGCCTTGGCGAGTTGCTGCAGTGCATCCTGTAGATGGTACACACTGCAGCCATTATGCGCTGGTGGTGAAGGGAGTGAATGTTTAGGGTGGTGGATGGGGTGCCAATCAAGCGGGCTGCTTTGTCCTGGATGGTGTCGAGCTTCTTGAGTGTTGTTGGAGCTGCACTCATCCAAGCAAGTGGAGAATATTCCATCACACTCCTGACTTGTGCCTTGTAGATGGTGGAAAGGCTTTGGGGAGTCAGGAGGTGAGTCACTCGCCACAGAATACCCAGCCTCTGACCTGCTCTTGTAGCCACAGTATTAATATGGCTGGTCCAGTTAAGTTTCTGGTCAATGGTGACCCCCAAGCTGTTGATGGTGGGGGATTTGGTGATGGTAATGCCATTGAATGTCAAGGGGAGGTGGTTAGACTCTCTCTTGTTGGAGATGGTCATTGCCTGGCACTTATCCGGCGCGAATGTTTCTTGCCACTTATCAGCCCAAGCCTGGATGTTGTCCAGGGCTTGCTGCATGCGGGCTCGGACTGCTTCATTATTTGAGGGGTTGCGAATGGAACTGAACACTGTGCAGTCATCAGCGAACACTATTTAGCCACAGTATTTATGTGGCTGGTCCAGTTAAGTTTCTGGTCAATGGTGAACCCCAGGATGTTGATGGTGGAGGAGGAGGATTTGGAGCTCAGCTGGACGTTGGAATGCCTGGCTGTCGGAGATGCCGAGACTGGAACTTTAACATCCTTCACACACATCATGAAATGATGTTATCAATGATTGACCTGTTGCACACCTCAGTATGCTCATCGCAACATCACTTCTACGATGCTTGTTAATATTCCTGTATGTTCTCTTCCAGTGCCTTTACGAATTGATGAAGAGGCACGCACAATAGAAGTGGGCGATTCATCAGTGGAGCTCCTTTCCTGTGAGGGCACACCATCACATCATATCCAGCCATGCACCAGCGCAGATACTGGCACTTCAGTGGGTCCTGTTAGGCAGATAGTTGGGTTGTCACCTGGTGATTTATCACTCACAAGTGAGTACGAGCAGACACTGGTGGCAGGGGCAGCTGTGGAAAGTCCATATTGGGTGGGGGGGGTGGGGGCGCACTCCTCTCCAAGCTCTGCTTAGTTGGATGCAGAAGTTGAATCCCAGGGGCCATCGTTGAGATTGAGAATGATAGAGATACAGCTGCACCTTTGTGAGGTACTGGAAAACATGCCATGCACACTCTCCACAATAGCGGAGAGGATGGAGGAGTCCACCTCCAGCATTAGGGGACTGGTGGCGCAGGTAAGTGTGGGAATATCTGTGATGGAGAGAATGGCAGCCTTCATTGACTGCCATTCAAGCATGGCTCACAAATGAATCCATTCAGACCATGATAACGGCCGCGCAGATTCAGGATGCCAACTGCTCTGCCGCCTTAAACAGGCAGACAGATACTTTAGCCGTGGCCTTAGAATGCGTCACAGATCTGCTCCAAGCTATTGTCCAGCAGAGTGGTAGGAGTGATGTGGCCGTGGTCCAGGAGAGGGATGATGGCAAAAGGGGACATGGAAGTGGGGACTCCACTCAAAGCGCTCCCACGTCTCACCTGTCGCCCCCCCCCCTCTCAACCAATACCCTCAATGCTGCCTCCTCTCCCGATGGCTGATTCTGGCCCTGCACAGCTGCAGGTGGAGCAGTCTTTGGCAGGGCCCTCACGGTTCCAAAACCCAGAGGGTGTAGGCCCTGAGCATCTCAGCAGTCAGGGCAGGGATCTGAGCAACCTGCCACTATCTCTACTGAAGCTACAGGTGATGCATTAGGAAGAGGAAGGCTAAGATTTTGTAATCACCAAGGGTGTTTGACTAAATGTCATGTTTTTCATTTATATTTGTTTTTTCTTCTGTACACATTAAATATTAGAATTCTAACCACCATTGCCACTTGTCCATTCTTGAGTCCCTTTTGTGAAAATGGCCTTTCATGTGCTTCATCGTGAACGCCAAGACTTGATGGCACTCATTGGGCGTGTTTACAATGGGTGTGTGCGTGGTTGGACTGTTTTGTGCAAGCGGAGGGTGGGGGGTGCGGGTACTGGTGTTGGTGGTGGTGGTTGTTCCAGGTGGTCTGAATAGTTCACTATCATCAGTTTGCAGATCTTCTTATGAGAACCTATTAGATATGGTTGACTCCCTGGCATCACAAGCAGCTCTGTGCGCTTCTGCTTTGCCGATGGGTTGCCCATCTTCATTGTCCTCCTCCTCCTCCTCCTCGTCTTCTGCAACGTTGTCGGCAGATGCAGATGCTTTATGAGCGCGTTCGACCTCCTCCATCTCTCTCCCTCTCTGCTGAGTGATGTTATGCAGGACGCAACACACAACTATTATTCTGCACACCCTCACTGGTGGGTACTGAAGGGCTCCCCAAGATCGATCCAGACACCTGAAGCGCATCTTCAGCATTCTTATGGCTTGTTCAATGACAGACCTGGTGGTGATGTGACTGCCGTACCGCTGCTGTGCCTTGTTGATGGAGTTTCTCACAGGTGTCATGAACCACGTCTGCAGGGGTTATCTCTTGTCTCCAAGGAGCCAGCACTTAAATCTGTCTTGTGCATGAAAGAGAGCCGGGATGTTGGACTTGCGCAAAATGAAGGAATCATGGCAGCTGCCAGGGAATTTGGCACACACCTGTAGAAACCTCTTCCGGTGGTCGCAAACCAGCTGTGCATTGATGGCGTGATATCCCTTTCAGTCCTGGATTATGCGGAGGTCCTCAGATTGCTATGTGTGTGCAACCAATTGCGCCCTGCACCCGTGGAAAGCCACCCAGAGAGTTGAAACCCACTGCCCTCTCAGTCTGACTGATGTCATCGCTGGGGAAGTTGACGTGGTCGGATGCCCTGGCAAACAAGCCATCCGTGACCTGTCATATACACTTATGTGCAGACAACTAAGAGACCCTGGTGAAGTCACCGGTAGTGCCCTGGAAGGATCCGGATGGAAAGAAATTGAGGGCAGTGGTGACTTTAACTGCGACAGGCAATGCATGGCCACCAGGCCCAGCCAGGAGCAGCTCTGCATGAAGAAGCCTGCAGATGTCTGTGACCACCAAGCGAATCAATCTCAGCCTGTGTGGACACTGCTCCTCAGAGAGGGCCAGGAAGCTCAGCCTTTGCCTGTACACCCTAACACGTGGGTAAAGCCTCCTGCGACGCTGTCCTCTCCGTTGGTCTGTTCTGCTTTTCTCCAGGTCCTTGTTGTGCACCTCTGTCTCGTGGACCTGCAACTCCCAGAACTGCACGCCGTGCCTCCCATGGATGGTGATGTGCCTCCTCCTCAGATATATTGTGGAATAAATCCATTGCACTCCCCATTCTGATGTTGTCAGTTTGAGGGGGTCCAAAATGTAGATAAATATGTGTGAACGAAGAATCTCAGTCTAAACACAAAGAACTCCCAGCCAAAGGTTTGTCTGAGAACTGATTGCCCTGCTGCAAAATCTCACCTTTTCTTCAAGTGTCAATCAGCGGTTTAAAGCTCCAAATGAGGGCCGGCTGCAACTCGCCTCCGTTTCCATCTCGTGTTTCAGAGGCCACGCGAGTCACGTTCAGGAGAAGTTAAAATGGTTTGTGTAACTCAATACACAAAAGGTTAATAGGATTAAGTACTTTAAAGGCCTAAATTGGCCCTTTAAATATCATTCTTTAAGTGCCGGTGGGATTTCTGGGCGTCAGAAGCGTACGCGCATCCAAACGCGTCTGGGTCAATCCCGGAAGTAGGCGCCTTGGAGCAGGGATGCGGTCCCGCTCCAAAAATGGAGCATTTTTACCACCCGCCTGCCCCAAACCCACCTGTTCTTGGGGGTTAAAATTTACCGCGGGTCTCAACTGGCATGAATTCTGTTGAGGTCTTTCAAAGGCCTAAACAGAGGAATTTCCCAGGAAACCCCAGGACCTCCTCTCAACATGCCCCCTTGATGTTGGGTGGGGAGTGGGTGGAATATCCGCCCACACTCCACTGACCAGAATTTAAAGTTACAGTCGCAATGGGGCAGAATTCCAGCAGAGCCGGCATCTCAGTTCTACATTGCATATAAGAAATAACGTCTAAAAACT
Organism: Heptranchias perlo; assembly: GCF_035084215.1. NCBI lineage: Eukaryota > Metazoa > Chordata > Chondrichthyes > Hexanchiformes > Hexanchidae > Heptranchias > Heptranchias perlo. Next base: position 27,790,249 of record NC_090333.1, read on the forward strand.
GGGCAGGTCGCAAACTGTCCATCCTGAATATAGAAATGGCTGTTGTTGATATTAAATAGACCAATCCTTAATTCATTTGTGTGACATTGCTGTTTCTGCTATCTTAATTCAGGTGTTAGCCTGTTTATCATAAACCATCATGAATGATTACATGCTTCTACTAAACGAGTTGGCAAAGAAATGTAAAATGGGTGTTCATTCACTTATATCACCACTTGTAACCTCTAGGTACTGGCCCTTAGTTTGTACCTGTGCTTAGAGCACTCTCCTGCTTTACAACTACCGTTTTCAGAATCCATGCTTAGAAATCAGTCTCCAATAGTTAGAGTTGAAAACACAAACATGGAACTTACACACCAGATTTTACTTTTTGCATGTGTCTGTGCATTTTTAAACGGTAATGCTTTAAACAAAATATAAAATTCAAATCCTATTCTGTTTCATTTGAAAATCTTCGGGGATTAATTTGTTGACCCTGTGCAATTAGGAGGCCAAGTTCAAAAAAATATATAAAAGCTAGTCAGTGTGTCCTAGGTCAGGGCAACCAGAATATCTACCAGTTAGGCTAACAGGACCTGTCATCCCTTCATCTCCTTGTATGTCTACATATCGCACTTAACAGGAAACAAAAATCAATTAGGTTATTTCCTAAGGTCACAGATGCCTGGCTTGGCGTGATGCAGATGGAACCTACTGAAGCAGTGTTAGCCAGATGCAACAGATGATATGTTGAAGAAATGTAGGTCCCGATTATCCTACCCCCTCACCCCTCGATCATCCATGATCTTGTTGGGCAGTGGACGTTGCGAATCCACCTGACTCCAAAGTGCCTGAATCCGCCCGTTTCCGCAAAACGGACGTGTGCGCGATGCAAGACTTCTGCCCAGGGTTTGCTGGTGCTGCGGCCAGGAGAGGGAATTTAACTTGCCTGCAGCAGACTGAAGGCCTGCTATCTTTACTCGACTGAGGCAGCAAAAAGTCCGTTTATCGTACTTAGAAAATTGCCAGTAGCAGCAGGGCAGGCAGAAGGGCCCCCATGTTGACCATATGTTACTGACTGGTCTAATAATCCAGAGAACATGACTTGAAATCCCATGATAGCAGTTTGAGAATTTGACCTCGGTTTAAAAACAAATCTGGAAGTAAAAAGTGACCGTGAAGCTGTTGGATTCTTGTTAAAAAAAATCCATCTAGTCTACTAAAGTCCTTTAGGGAGGGAAACCTGTTGTCCTTCCCCAGTCTGGCCTATATGTGACTCCAGTCCCACACCAACGTGGTTAATTCTTAACTGCCCTCTGAAGTGGTGTAGCAAGCCACTCAGTTGTATCAAACTGCTAGAAAGAGGATCAAGAATTAAACTGGACACAGAACAACACAGAAAGAGACCATTCATCCCATTGTGTCTGTGCCTGCTCTCTCAAAGAGTTATCCACTTTGTCTCATTTCCCTGCCCTTTCCTCAGAGCCTTTAATTTTTTTCTTTTTCAAATATTTATCCACTTCCCTCTTGAAAGCTATCATGGATTCCAGTTCCAGCATTGTTTCTGGTACGGCATTCTTTGTTCTTTGCTCTCTGAGCCTGAAGTCCTGTGAGTGGAGAACACAAAAAGCAATCTTCATATCTTGCTATTAAATGGCAGGGGGAAAAAAAAGAACAGTCCACCTTTAAGGGATTCCTTTCTGACAAGCGATAGCCTTGTCGGCTTTTAACAACGACTCGAAAGGGTGAGCTTAGCACTGGGAAAACAGGAAATCTGGGGTCTGACTCATGATGTCCCTACTTGCATAGAATTTGACAATTGGATAGCACACCACTACCAGTAAAACAGGCCAGAAGACTTGTGGCTGAAAATCTGTGGCCGTTCTGGTGCACTCCTGCCGTAACTCCAGTGAGATTTCTGTAGAAGAGCCGCAAATTAGCAGTGGCTCGGATATGCCAGGTCTTGGCCTTCCTTGGACGTTTCCATGGGGCCTTGTCAGACTCCAGCACCATTGGAGGGTCCACCACCATTGGAGGGGGCATAGCTGGGGCCAATCACGCCCAGGCCAGGAATTCCCGTGTTCCTGATCTGGCGGAGCATTGGCAGGCTAGTATGCCGAGTAGACCAGGGGCTCGATTTTCCCAGGAAATTGTGGGTGCGTTGGGGGTGGGGGGACTCCGAAAATCGGGGAAATCCCGTTCGGGTTCGGAGCCCGGCTTCAACCTGCAGACTTCCAGGTTCCCTATTGACGCGTCTGGGTACGTGCGCGCCTCCCGAATTTGGAAGTCCCACCGGTAATTAAAGCCGGCGGGATGATAATTTACATAGTTGTTGAGGTCGTTTAACTACTTAAAGTACTTAATTTTCTCCACGTTTTGGCAGGGGTGCGATTTTGAAGCATCCTCAGCGTGTTTCCCGTGCTGTGCGAAACACTCCATGTTGCAACAGACGTGTTTCAGCCAGCAGCCAGTGAGACATAGAAATGCTTAGTTGACAGATGGGGAGAAAAGGGCAGGGCAGTCTGTTATATCAGATAAAGTTTTGGCTGCAAGATCTTTGTGTTTTCACTGAAAATTCTTATTTTCCACTCAAAATGCTGCTTTTCAAACATATTTAACAACTTTTCGGACCCCCTCAAACTCACACCATCAGGATGGGGGGGCATTCACCACTACATCCGAGGACGAGCAACATCACCGGCCTCACCAGGCACAGCGTCCACCTCCGCCACGTGGAGCTCCACAACACAGTGCTGCGCCACAGAGACCTGCACAAGAGCACAGAGGACGACAACAGAGAAAGCGACATCACAGGAGGCACTACCCTCGCCACAGGGTCTACAGACTGAGGCTCAGCTTCCTGGACCTCACTGAGGAGCAGTGCATATGGAGGCTCAGAGTCAGTCGACAGGTAGTTGCAGACATCTGCAGCCGCCTTCATGCCGAGCTGCTCCTGGCTGGGCCGAGCAGCATCTCCTTACCTGTCGCTGTCAAAGTCACCACTGCCCCCAACTTCTTTGCCTCCGGAGCATTCCAGGGTGCCACCGGGGACATCGCCGGGGTCTCTCAGTCATCTGCACAAAAGTGCATAAGGCAGGTCACCGATGGCTTGTTTTGCAGGACTGCGTATTACGTCAACTTCCCATGGACGACCTCAGCCAGTTGGAGAGGGCAGTGGGATTCCACCCTGTGACTGGCTTCCCACGGGTACAGGGTGCAATTGATTGCACCCATATAGCAATATGAGCGCTTCCACACGAGCCAGGACTGTTCATCAACAGAAAGGGGCATCACTCAATCAACACTCAGCTCGTTTATGACCACCGCAAAAGATTCCTTCACGTGTGCGCCAGATTCCCTGGCAGCTGTCACGATTCCTTCATCCTCCAGGAATCCAGCATCCCGCCCCTCTTTCATGCACCGAACACCCTTAAGGGATGGCTCCTTGGGGACAAGGGATACCCCCTGCACACGTGGCTCATGACACCACTTAGGAACCCCATTAGTGAGCAACAGCGTCGATATAACAACAGCCACATCGCCACCTGGTCTACAATTGAGCTGCTCAGGATGCGATTCAGGTGCCTTGATCGTTCTGGGGGAGCGCTTCAATACGCACCAGACAGAGTGGGATACATTATAGTCGTGTGTTGTGCCCTGCACAACATGGCACAACATAGAGGGGTGCCGCTTGAGGAGGCCCCATCCACATCTGCCACCCACAGTGAGGAGGAGGAAGTGGAGGAGGAGGAGGAGGAGGAGGAGCAGGAGCAACCCATGGGCAGAGCAGCGGCTCACCTGGCTGCTCGTGAGGCCAGGGAGTCACTGATATGTGAACGTTTTTCCTAACATCAGACAGTGTGAAGAGTCCAGTCCTCACACCACCGGATAGAGCAGCACACACACCAGCCACCCTCCCACCAACCCCCCACCCCTCCCTCCACAAAACAGTCCAGCAACTACACATACACCCACTGTAGAGTGACCCAATGGGTGGCATCAAGTGTCGCCGTTCATGGTGAACCTCATGAAAGGACCCTAATACAGAAGCCAGTCAAGAATGGCCAAGATGTGGCAGTAGTGGTGACAATCATATTTAATATGAGTTGAACAAAAAGCTAATATAAATAAAGAACATAACCAACCGTCAAACACCCTTGTGCATCCCCTTCATGCTTACAAAACCTTCGCCTTTTTCTTCCGACTATTTCTACGTGGTGCATCCCCTGTGGCTGTGGCAGAGGTAGTGGCAGGTTGCTCTTGGTCAAGTCCTGATCGATTCGGTGCTTTGGGCCTATGCCCTCTGGGTTTTGGTGCCCGTGAGGGCCCCTCCAAAGACTGCTCCACCTGCAACTGTGCAGGGGCAGACTCGGCCACCTGGAGAGGAGGCAGCATTGCAGGTACAGGTTGAGAGGGGGTAATGGGTGAGAGGTGGGAGCGCTTTGAGTGGTGTCCCCACTTCCATGTCCCCTTTCGCCATCATCCGTCCCCTGGGCCAGGCCCACATCACTCCTACAACTCTGCTGGACAACAGTTTGAAGGACATGTGTGAAGCCTTGTAAGGCCTGTGCTAGTGTATCTGCCTGCCTGTTTAAGGCGGCAGAATGTTGTTCACTGTGAGTCCGAACAGCCATTTTCAGGGCCTGAATGGATTCATTTGTGAGCCGTGTTGTCAATGGAGCCCAATGGAGGCTAGCCTTCTCTCCATCACAGACATTTCCGCACTTACCCTTGACAGTATCTCAGAGATGCCCTCACGTCCCTGTGTCACCATTCCACTCATGCAGGAGTTGGACTCTTCCATCCTCTGTGCTATTGTAGAGAGTGCGCGTGGCACCTGTTCCAGCACCTCGCAATTGTGCTGCTGTCCCTCGATTGGACTCTTCCAATGGGTTGAGTGGTAGTGGTGGGGTGATTAATGGGGAGGTAAGGAAGTGCTGAGGAAGTGCAGGTAAGTTGAGGATGAGCCTTAAGTGGGTGTGGGGAGTGATGTGATAGAGTAGTGTTGGCAGTGCAGAATGAGTTGGGGGTGGGGGCGGTGATGTGGAAGATGGAATGTAGGAGAATGAGTAAGTGTACTCACTTTGGCTGACCTAGTTAGGTCATTGAAGTGCTTCATGCACTGGACCCAGGTGCAGGAGATGTTGCTGCTGCTGGTGACCTCCTCTGCCACCTCGAGCCAGGCCTTCTTGGTGGTAGAGGCAGGCCACTTCCTCCTGTCCACAGGGTAGAACACATTCCTCCTCCTCCTCACCCCATCCAGTAGCACCTGGATTGAGGCATCGTTGAATCTTGGAGCAACCTTGCCCCTGTGCTGCTCCTTTGTGGTGTGTGGTGTTGCTCCAGGATGAGCCATTGGAGGACTGCCCCTTTAAATAGAGCTCCTCCAGCTGACAGCCTGTGATGCGGGTGCACAGTCCGCCCGCTGCGCAGCTTTCGGACGGCAAACTCGGAAGCCATATTAAATGGCTCCAATTGACTAGCGATCGCATGGGAACCGGACATTTTTTATTGGGCGGGTTACCCACACGCCCAATCGCCCCCCCACTGCCATCCCGCCTCCATGCTAATATCAGAGCCCAGGTTTCTACTGGCCTGCCAAATGCCGGGAGCGGGATCCACGGGGGATCCAGGACTGATTATGGTCTCAACCCCAAAAGAAAGAAGAGATTTGACAGGTAAATTTTGGCCCCCTTACAAAGGTGGCATTTGTTTCTTCTTTCTGGGGGATGCATTTGCCTGAGACATTAAACTTGGGCAGAGTCAGCACCAGAGGTCACAGGTGAGTGCATCCCAGCACTTACACTGGAATGCTGCGGCTGCAGTTTTTTGGCCGACTTCTATGCAGTGCAAAGCGGGCAAGGAGCCAACAAGTTGGGTAATTTGTGAGTTTCTGGCCCTTGTATTTTGCCACCAGACAAAGCATTTTTGCCAGCAGGAATTTTTAGCCTAATGTCTCTTGCAGCACAATCACCACTGTGGCCAGATATCAGTACTGAGGTAGTGCTGCACTGTCAGAGGTGCCGTCTTTCACATGAGACATTAAATCCAGGCCCTGTCTGGACTCTCAGGTGGACATAAAAGATCCCATGGCACTATTTTGAAGAAGTGCAAGGGAGTTTTCCCCTGTGTCCTGGCCAATATCAATCTCTCAACCAAAATCACTAAATCAGATTATCTGGTCATTACCACATTGTTGTTTGTGGGACCTTGATGTGCACAAATTGGCTGCTGCGTTTCCTACATTACAGCAGTGATTACACTTCAAAAGTACTTCATTGGTTGTAAAGTGCTTTGGGACGTCCTGAGGTCAGGAAAGGCGCTATTCTTTTTTAATGGGTTTGGAACTGACTGCTTACCCATTTCAAATAGTTATTAAAAGCCAGCCTGGCTACTGCCTGTCAGTAGTTCTGTAAGATTAGCCAACGTAAAATAGTGACAATACCCCTTTAAATTGGGTGGCGGCAGGGATGAAGATCCAAGCAGTTCTGACTAATCCCTCAGTAAGGAGTGCAGGGAACACCCAGCTAATTTTACTAGAAGGTGTTGAAGTATGTAACCATGAGCTATCAATGTCCCATTGTTTCATACACCCACAGTAACTGATATCAACATGTATTTACAGCCTAACAGCATAGGAAGGGTTTTGGCATTTGAGGTGAACACAGCATCGGCACATGGACATATGTTACTGAGAATTCCATTAAAGGCAACATTGGCTAACCTAAACTGTTGGTTAATGGGAATGATTTAAGGTAGATGTGGGTAAATTGCTGCTTTATCGGCACGATTCTTACCCAGCGCTGTGAATGATCCTTGGATGGAAATACTATAAATAAGTGCAATCATCAAGAACCTCATTTGCACTCAATCAACTGAACAGTGCAAATGTTTGTAGTGAGGCTTCATTAAAATTTTATAAAAAGATGAAAGGGATAATGTACATAACAGGATTCTGCACATCCGTGCATGTGAGGCACCATTTTTATTCAAAAGAATTCATCAACCTAAACATCAATAAGGTTACTTATACTAGGGGATTGGGCTCTCATTTTGGTTTGTATTACAGACTAGAACACACTTTACAAAGTACTGCACTTGATTTAAAAGAGCTATATTAATTGTTTAAATAATATGTATTTAAACTAATTATCAATGTACCCTCTATTTATATTACGCTTTTCACAACCTCGGGGCATCCCAAAGTGTTTTACAGCCAATTTGATACTTTTGAAGTGTAGTCACTGTTGTAATGTAGGAAACACAGCAGCCAATTTGCACACAACAAGGTCCCACAAGCAGCAATGAAATAAATTACTAGATCATCTGTCTTAGGTGTTGATTGAGGAATAAATGTTGGCCAGGACAGCAGGAGAACTCGCCTGCTTTTCTTCAGAATTGTACCATGGAATCTTTTCCAGCACCTCAGATGGTGCAGAACTCCTTCAGTACTGCACTGGAGTGTCAGCTTACATTTTGTGCTCCAGTCTGGAGTGGGAGTTAAACCCACAATCTTCTGACACAGAGGCAAGCATGCTACCACTGAACCAAGGCTCCTGTCAGGTGGATTAGATTAAACTCAGGGTTAATATCGTATTAAGGGATATGGGCCAAAGGCAGGTATATGGAGTTAGATCACAGATCAGCCATGATCTTATCAAATGGCCTTACCTTGGTGGTTTTCTTTAGGAGGCCATAATATGGGATAAAATGAATATTCACCTAGAAAAGCATGGATTAATTAAAGAGAGCCAGCGTGGATTTGTAAACGGCAAGTCATGCCTGACACATTTAATAGAATTCTTTGGGAAATAATGGAATATGTTGATGAAGGAAATGCAGTCGATGTTAAGTATATGGATTTTCAAAAGGCATTTGATAAATTATTGCCTGGTAGGTTTCTTGATAAAATTAAAGTATATTAAAGGGAATATAGCAACATGGATAGGAAGTTGGTTAAGGACAGAAAACAGGCAGTAGCGGTTAATGGATTTTTTTTAGATTGGAGGGATGTAAATAATGGTGTCCCCAGGGATCAATTTTGGGTTTTGCTTCTCTCAATATCTAAAAATGATCTGGGGATTATATCAAAATTGTCAGGCAACACAAAAATATATCTGCTTCCCTCTCCACCTATTTCATTGTGCGTCTCACTCTTTACCCCCCACCCTCTCCCCAACAGCCATTTTATAATAACCTAAAACATAGCAGCCTCTTGCCAAACACTGCAACTTATCACTCAGCCAATTGCATTCTTTCTGGATTGATTTTACTCTTTTAATTAATCTTCTAACCCCATGGATCTCATGTTAATTAGCACTTGTCATATTATAGGTATGGACAGCTTCAGGAAGTGAGCTATATTGGTGAGCATGCTTGTGAGCATCACATTAGTTGACAGTTTCCAATCAACTTTAGCAGACAAGCAGTAGGCTGTAGTGTAATTGCAGTCTGATGGTAAGACATTGGGCTTGATTTTCGGACGTCCGAGCCAGTGGGTTCGTGGCGGGGGGGGCTCCGAAAATCGGGGATTCCCGGGGCGGGTCCGGAGCCCGGCTCCAACCCGCCCACTTCCGGGTTCCCCAGTGACGCGCTTACATGCGCGCGCAGCCCCCGCATGTGAGACTCCCGCCGGCAATTAAAGCCAGCGGGATCCCACTTAAGGCAATTAATTTGATAGCTCAGGTCGTTAGCAGACCTGATTTGTAGGATATTTTAGGAGGGGTGGGATTTTCATCTAAACTGAGAGTGTTTCCCCTACTGGGGGAAACACTCCTAGTTGAAATGGACGTGTTGCAGCCATCAGCCTGTGGCAGCTGCAACGGTCCATTTGACAGGTGGTGGGGGGAGACCCTCACTCATCGCAGGAGGCCACTCTGTCACTTGGGACAAAGTTTGACCTCCACCACCCTCTTCCTAACAATAAAATTCACAAACTTGCAACCTCAACCCCGGTGTGCAGACACATGTACCTACCTTGCGGACCCCCTCAAACGTATATCTTCCGGATGGGGGCCGCCGTAGCTGCAGTCATGACCTCCTCGGAGGATGAACAGCATCACGAGCCTCGCTGGCCACGCCGTCCACCTCTGACATGTGGAGCTGCACAACACAGTGCTGTGACACATCCACCTGCACAGCAGGAGGGAGGGCAACCGCAGAGAGAGATGCGTCGCAGAGGGCACTACCCTCGCCACAGGGTCTGCAGACCGAGGCTCAGCTTCCTGGACCTCTCTGAGCAGCAGTGCACACGGAGGCTCAGAGTCACTCGACATGTAGCCGTGGACATCTGCAGCCTCCTTCATGCCGAGCTGCTCCCGGCTGGCCCGAGCACCATCTTCTTACCTGTCGCTGTCAAAGTCACCACTGCCCTCAACAACTTCTCCTCCACATCCTTCCAGGGTGCCACCGGGGACATGGCTGACGTCTCTTAGTCATCTGCACAAAAGAGCCCTGCAAATACACCTACACCCACTCTGCAGTGACACAATGGGTGGCATCAGGTGTGGGTCTTCATTGTGATCCTCAGGAAAGGGCATTATTGCGCAAACCAAACAAGATTTTCAAAGACGTGGCAGTAGTGGTGATAACAATTTTTAATGATTTTTTGCAAAACAAAGGAAAATAAATCAAAAACATGACATTTCGTCTTACATCCTTGTGCATTCCCTTTGTGCTCACAAATCCGTCACCTTATGTTTACGGGAACCCCTACGTGGTGCTACCCCTGTGGCTTCAGCTGAGGTAGTGGCAGGTTGCTCTTGTCCATGCCCTGACCGATGAGATGCTTTGCGCGGATGCCCTCTGGGTTTCGGTGCCCGTGAGGGCCCCTCCAAAGACTGCTCCACCTGCACCTGTGCAGGGGTAGACTCGGCCACCTGGAGAGGGGGCAGCATTGCGGGTACTGGTTGAGAGGGGGGCAACGGGTGAAACGTGGGAGCGCTTTGAGTGGCGTCCCCACTTCCATGTCCCCTTTCACCATTATCCCTCTCCTGGCCCAGGCCCACATCACTCCTTCCACCCTGCTGGACGACAGTTTGGAGGACTTGTGTGAAGCCTTGGAAGGCCAGTTGAAAGGTATCTGTTAGCCTGTTTAAGGTGGCAGAATGTTGCTCACCCTGAATCCGAACGGCCGTTGTCAGGGCCTGAATGGACTCATTGTTGAGCCGTGCTTGACGCTCGAGGGAGGCTAGCCTTTCCTCCATCACAGACGTTCCCACACCTACCCACGACACTATCTCAGAGATGCCTTCACGTCCCTGTGACAGTATTCCACTCGTGCAGGAGTTAGACTCCTCCATCCTCTGCGCGATTGTGACGAGTGCACGTGGCCAGTACCTCGGCAATGTGCTGCTGCCCCTCGATGACTCTCCTTTTCATGGCTGGCCTCCAGGGTTCAGCACCTTGGTCCAGCTGAGCAGAACCTAGAGAAGAGTGCTCCCACGGACTCTTCACGGCTGCCCCTGCCACCAGGGTCTGCTCGCTCACATGTGCGTGATGACTCACCATGTGCACCCAACTAAGTGAGGACGGGCACCGACCGAGGTGTGTGTATCTGCGCTGGTGGATGCATGGCTCAGATGTGATGATGGACCCTCAGAGGCCGGCAGGTCCTCTGATGAATCACCCTCCGCAGTTACGACGGTCGCAGATGGCCCTGCAAGGAACAGAAAGCAATATTAAGCATATAGACAGATGTTGAGGTGCTGCAGATGCCAAGTGATGCTAAGATCATTCGCTATCATGAGTGCTGAGTGTTAGATTTCTGTCACCAGCCGCTTGTGCACTCCCAGTCTCTGCGTCCGCCATGGACAGACACTGCAGCGTCCGGCTTATTTCGAGTGCCTGCTGCTCTGCATCTGTTAAGGCCACCTGGTGTGGCGGGCCCCCTCCGGTCCTTGATCTCTCCCAGGCATTCTGGCATCTCAAGGCAAAACACAGAGGCGTGATTGAGTGATGGTTACATGGTGACCCGCTGCATGCATTGGTGTGGGTGGGGGAGAGCGTGAGGGAGATGCCTGGGAGGGTGGGTTGAGACATAGCCATGAGATTGTATGAGGATTGGGTTGCATGGTAGTGTTCGAATGGGAACTGGGGCGGTGAGTACGTGCAGGCAAGGTGAGGATGATAGTTGAGTGGATGTGAGGAGTGATGCGAGAGCGTTGTGGTGGCAGTGCAGAAGGAGTTGTGTGGTGGTGGAGGTGATGTGGAAGATGGAGTGTCGGAGAATGCGTAAGTATACTCACTTTGGCTGACCTGGTTAGGTCATTAAATCTCTTCCTGCACTGCACCCAGGTTCTGGACACATTGCCACTGCTGGTGACCTCCTCAGCCACCTCCAGCCAGGCCTTCTTGGTGGTGGAGGGAGGACACTTCCTCTCATCCGATGGGAAAAAAATTTCCCTCCTCCTCCTCACCCCATCGAGCAGCACCTGGAGTGAGGAGTCTTCCTTGCCTCTGGCCTGCTCCATGCTCCTAAATTGGTTCTTTGCTGCAGGAGGAGCATTGGAGGACTGCCCCTTTAAATAGGGCTCCTCCTGCTGACAGCCTGTGATGCGGGTGTGCAGTCCGCCCGCTGCACAGGTCTGGAACAGAAAACCCGGAAGCCAAGGTAAGTGCCTTCAATTAGGCTGTGATCGCGTGCGGAGCACCCCGAGTTCACTGGGCACATTACCCACGCGCCCATTCGCCGCCCCCCCCCGCTGCCAACCCGTCTCACTCCTAATATCGAGCCCATTTTTTTTGCACTTTTTACATGTGCACACATAGTGCAAGCAGTACAGAAGATAATTTGGCCCTTTTTGCCATTGTCCCGGGCTTTTTGCGCAGACCTTCCATCAAGGTGACAGTGGAGAAGCGGGAGAATCCTCGCGGAATTTCACCCTATTTATATGTTAGAGCTGGAGTGTTGTCCCAGACAATTCTGGCCCACTTCAATGACTGATGGGGCGAGGATTCCTCTGGTTGTTATGTTTAGCAACACTGTAAATTTGTTTAAGGTTTCCTCTGTTTGCTATTACTAATGAAATTGTGAACATCTTATAAAAGATTTTTCATGATTTTACTAGAAATACTTCAACAACCCATTTACGATATCGCCACACAGTGACCAAAGGAATTCCTCCCCCTTGTGGCAAATAAGAGGGAGCTACACCTGACTCAGGAGTGCTTGATGGTCCAACTTAGAAAGACCTATACTTTGATTCCCACTTACATCTTTCATGATCTAGGAATGCTTGATATTAACACTGATGGGGGTAAAAATTGGTAAATGTTCCATTCCCACCACCAACATCCATCATCCCGATGCTTGTTCCTTGTCCCCCCCAAAAAGGAAAACAATATCAAAGGAATAGAGAGGTGTGAAGTGGTTTGTGACAGGGCTCAGGCTCACCTCACAAATACTCTTAACTGTAAAATTGTTTTGTGGACATGTGGCATGGCATCATAACATCACCACCCAAATGCTGTGTTGGCAGGAAGAAGCAGCAAGAATGAGGAGTTTTTTTGAGGGCAGGAGCAGCTTTTATGGCTGAGCACAAGCAGAAAGGAGTTGCAGTGAAATCTTCCTGCTGACTTATGGAGAACGATGGCAAGTGGGGAAGGGAAGGATCAATAATGTTGGGGCAAAGGTAGGGTCCATGATGGGCTGTGCAGAAAGTACGAGAGATGTGAAGGGGAGTCTTACCTTGGCAATCTTGGTGAGATCGTTAAATTTCTTATTGCACTGGAGCCTGGCTCTGGCAACAAAAGTAATGGCATTAAAGTTTTGTGCCACTTCTCGTCATGCTGGCTTACTAATTTGCCCACCTACTATTACATGGGGAAGAAGACTTCCTTTCTGAAGTTAACTTGCTCTACCAGCATCTCAGTAGCAGCATCCAAAATCCTCGTGGTCTAGCTGGTGCTCATGTTGTATGCTGCTCCCCGGTGTTACTTCTCTCTTTTCCCCACAAAAATGCACCGCCCCTTTAAGGTTCCTAAAGGCTTGCAGTAGTACCTGATTTCCCGCCTCCTAATTGGTAAGCTACCTATGGGAAGCAAGATTTTCACTGGCAGGTTTGCCTCGATCATACGAACAAGGGGTCACCTAGAAACAGGGCTGGTTCCTCCGCCAACTCCCCAGAGACCAAAATCGTTCCCAGTCTCACACACTGAGTACAGCATGAAAAGCATTAAAGCTCTTTGTCCAAAGTCATATTGTTTGAATTGCATTTTACACATTTGTGGTGGTTTGGAAGATTAAGTTGATGACGGCATACAGTTTCTTTTCAGGAATGGTTCCCGTTAAGGAAGCATAACCATTGCCATGATATTTATGTCAGTTTTCTTTCCACAACTTTCATAGAATCATAGAAAGGTTACAGCACAGAAGGAAGCCATTCGGCCCATCGAGTCCGCACCGGCTCTATGCAAGAGCAATCCAGCTAGTTCCACTCCCCCACCCTATCCCTGTAGCCCTGTAAATATTTTCCTTTCAAGTACTTATCCAGTTCCCTTTTGAAGGCCATGATTGAATCTGCCTCCACCACCCACTCGGGCAGCGCATTCCAGATCCTAACCACTCGCTGTGCAAAAAAGTTTTTCCTCATGTCACCTTTGGTTCTTTTGCCAATCACCTTAAATCTATGCCCTCTGGTACTTGACCCTTCTACCAATGGGAACAGTTTCTCTCTATCTACTCTGTCTAGATGCTTCATGATTTTGAATACCTCTATCAAATCTCCTCGCAACCACCTCTGTTCCAAGGAGAACAACCCCAGCTTCTCCAGTCTATCCACGTAACTAAAGTCCCTCATCCCTGCAATCATTCTAGTAAATCTCATCTGCACCCTCTCTAAGGCCTTCACATCTTTCCTAAAGTTTGGTGCCCAGAACTGGACACAATACTCCAGTTGTGGCTGAACCAGTGTTTTGTAAAGGTTCATCATGACTTCCATACTTTTGTACTCTATGCCTCTATTTATAAAGCCCAGGTTTCCGTATGCTTTTTTAACTGCTTTCTCAACCTGCCCTGCCACCTTCAATGTTTTGTGCATATATACCCCCAGATCTCTCTTTTCCTGTACCCCTTTTAGAGTTGTGCCCTCTAGTTTATATTGCCTCTCCTCGTTCGCCCTACTGAAATGCATCACTTTGCATTTTTCTGCGTTAAATTTCATCTGCCACGTGTTCGCCCTGCCACCAGCCTGTCGATATCCTCTTGAAGTCTATCACTATCCTCCTCACTTTTTACTACCCTTCCCAGTTTTGTGTCATCTGCAAATTTTGAAAATTGTGCCCTGTACACCCAAGTCCAAGTCATTAACATATATATCAAGAAAAGCAGTGGTCCCAGCACCGACCCTTGGGAACACCACTGTAAACCCCCCTCCAGTCCGAAAAACAACTGTTCACCATTATCCTCTGTTTCCTGTCACTTAGCCAATTTGGTACCAATGTTGCTACTGCCCCCTTTATTCTATGGGCCGCAATCTTGATAATAAGCCTATCATGTGGCACTTTATCAAACGCCTTTTGGAAGTCCATATATACCACATCAACTGCATTGCCCTCATCTACCCTCTCTGTTACCTCATCAAAAAACTCTATCAGGTTAGTTAAACACGATTTGCCTTTAACAAATTCATGCTGGCTTCTCCTGATCAATCCACATTCGTCCAAGTGACTGTTAATTCTGTCCCGGATTATTGTTTCTAAAAGTTTCCCCACCACTGAGGTTAAACTGACTGGCCTATAGTTAACTTTGATGCAAGATGTCGTCGGATTAGATTTTCCTAGCCAGCCATTGCCAGAGCATTACCCCTCACAAGTGAACAACTGAAGCTATGTTTCATTAAAATAATGGCTAAATGATGCAAGAGTCTTGCATACTGTTTGAGGTGCAGGCTGCAGGGCACATCCCAATCAAGTAATGGCTTCCACGTTTATGTATACAAGATGTCTACAATTCTACTGGCTGCTTTATGAGCTTCATTAAAATAAATAAAAGCCAAAAGACTAGGAAAACAGAAAATGCTGGAAACACGCCACAGATTAGTCCACATCTGTAAAGAGAAAAAGACAGCTTAAGGTTTCGGGCAGTGCTCTTCATCAGAACTGAAATGAAAAGTGAAAAGCATTTTAATAAAACCAAAGGGCAGGCGAACGAGAACAAAAGCAAACAGCAGATACAAAAGGGGAGGTTAATGGCTTAATAGTCTGCTTGAAACAAAATCAGGAGGTTGTTAAATGGTGCACAGAATGCTCAGACAGTATAGACAGACATTAAAGAAGCAATATAATGAGCAAATAGTTAAGTTAGTGAGAGGCCCAATTTGGGAAATGGCAAGAAAGTGGTGGAGAAATGAGAAAAAAGCCTGCAAGGCTATAGCTAAAATTTGAAATGACTAATGTCAGCGTTCAGACCAGAAGGCTGCAGAGTGAGCGGGAGAAAGATAACATACTGTTCCTTACACTTGTATTGTGCTTGGCCAGAACATGATTCAGGGCCAAAGATAGAGAGGTCACTATGGGAATGCCAATGGGAGAGGTTGCTAATGTGTTAAGCTGTAGGGTGCTCAGGGTTACAGGTCAACAGACCGAGGTGTCCGGCAGTTCTCTGATCTGTGGTCGGTATCCCCAATGTAAAGGAGAGCGGACCATGAGCAAGCAGGCTGTTGGAGCTCTATTGTGTCGAATCTGTTCTGTGCACTTGCTTCTCCTCAGCTGCAAAAAGTGGCAAAATCTAGGAAATCTTGATCGTCATTTCTCTGTGACCTCTTTGTTGCAGTTGAACACCGTGAAGTGTGAAATGTATATGTGCAAAATGGTTAAATGAACATTGCTGGTGGCAAGTAATTTTATTTACTTAACTGTTCTATTCTTTTATCCGTTTTAACTGTTGTATCAAGTTTGGCAAAAAGCTAACAATGGAATGCAAACTGGATTTCAATGACAGTATTGTAAAAACTGTCACACAGTTGTTATGGATAACTGAAAGTGTATTTATGTCATTTGCTTCATTAAAATATACACATTGCAGTGCAGCACAACAAATCTTTTAAAAATGGATTTAAAAATCTTTTAAAAAGGAGACAGAGTTTTTGCCACGGTTGCAACCAAAGAGTTTGTACACCACTAAGCCATGGGTTAGTAACAAGCATCACAAAGCTTGAGCATTAGCTCCTGATGAGGTGAAAACGACACTGAACCATCACTGATTACTCATTGATTACTTGGTGATTTTCACACCTAGACAAAAATGGGCTGGAGGTTCACGATCAACCTCTCCAACCCAGTGGAAGACAGGATCCTTGACTCTGGGAACCTCGAGCAGAAACCCAGAGTCAAGGATCCTGTAAAGAAAGTAAAGGTCGGAGGGAAGGCAGGAAACCTGGGCAACGTGGTTCAGATCGAACGTCTGAAAAACGTGGCCACAGTCATGTCGGTGAAACAGTTCTCGAAGAGGTACCAGAAATAGCTCACCAAAAAGTACCTGAAGAAGAACAACCTGTGGGATTGACTGCTCATGGTCTCATCCCACAGAGAACGCTATGAGCTGCAGTACTTCCAAATTTGTACAAGTTAATCTGTGGCATTGCTTGTAGACAGGTGCCTCTCTGCTTCCTTCTAATTTCTTTGTGCCCCTCTGTCATTTTTTCTGTTTATCTTCCATCCTTTCTCCCTCTCTGTATGGCTGTCACACATTTAATCACATTGTCACCCCTGTATCCGTCTGTTTGTTTCTAACACTTTTTCACTCATTTCTGTTTCCGCTCATTCCCTCTGTCCCTCTTCTGTATGCTTCTCACACATGGTTCCTTTATGGATTTACTCAGTTTTTACTTTTTACATTTTTAAAAAAAATGCTCGGCAAAATGGCAGCCAACATGCCAGAAATGGGCATTGAACTGAGTTTGGGGAGCTGGGGCCAGAAAGGGAGATGCAATCTGGGAGCTGCTACAACAAGCACAGGTGAGAGAAGAGCTGGGCCCAGGGCTTGAGCTATAACTGATTTGGGGCCTGGGGCCTTGGGCCTTGGAGGAAACAAGGAGTGGGGAAACAGGGAGGGAAAGGGCCATCCAGGCTTGGGCTGCGGGAGATCGTGGGCGGGTTGGGGGGAGGGGTGGGCCATCTGGGAGAGATTTAGGAGGCAGTGGAGTCTGTGGTTCTCAAGAAAAAGGGGAAGAATTGTAGATGGGTAAGGCAAAGGCAGAGTCAGGGAAACTTAAAATGTAGGCAAGGAAAAGGAGCCAGTCATAGTCAAGTTTAGAAGTTGTGCATCTGGACCGGGAGCAGAGCCATAGCACGCAGGGTAGATCCACCACAAAGTTTTAAGTTAAGTATTTCTAGGCACAATTCTTTTCCTTAAAGACAGTGGAGCTCTGATTGGCTCATTAACCACTGGCTCTAGAACTAACAAATCTATCTACAGTTCAACAGGATATAGCCAAAAATTCAATGCTTCATGCTGCTTTACATTCTTTAGACGATAGTGTAAATCGTGCGATATCGGCCCAGCCACCCGTTAAACACCTCTCTCGATTTTCATTTCCGTTGACTTCAATAGAAATGAAAATCGGGACAGGTGTTTAGTGGGTGACCGAGCTAACGCTATCGCCATTTGAAGCTTCGACTGACATCTTTTGTACTGCCTACAGGTACCTGGAACATGGAAACAGCAAAGCAATCTTTTTGCTGACAATTCTAAATCACTTAAAACAGATTGTCTGGTCATTATCTCATTGTTGTTTGTGGGACCTTGCTGTGCACAAATTGGCTGCCACATTTCCTACATTACACCAGTAACTACATTTCAAGATACTTCATTAGTTGTAAAGCACTTTGGGACGTCCTGGGGTCGTGAAAGGTGCTATATAAATGCAAGTATTTCTTTCTTTTAATAAATCTATTAAAATTATAGATCTACTGTATGTAAAAGCAGTGGAAGAAATGGGTCAACTTATGTGCCACGAGGCATGGAAGAGAGAATGAGAAGAATTCTATACTCCAATTAGCAGCCAGGTCTCAAACCTATTGCATTACTTAATCTGACTATTTAGACACTGAAACTAATTGGCAAACTAATCAACACCAGATTAGGCAGAAGATGGCACACTCCTGTGAGTTGAGTTAGTGACTCAAAGATCATAACATAATATAAAGTGACAAAGATTTATTTATTTAGAACTTGCAATTGTGTAGTCTGTCAATACTGGACAACCACATGAGCATAGTGCTGAGCAGACAGGAATTTGGCAGCAAATAGATCACATTAAAGAGTGACTTAGTTCTCACGGCGACAAGACTAACAAGATTCTCAGAGATTTTAGGGCAACGATTGCAAGTGGATAAATTCAATGTCAAGGGAGGACCAGGGTCTTTAATACATTTCTCCTATTTGACCAGTCACCTTTGAGCTTTCCAATGGTAGACACGGAGGGCAGGATGGCTTTTGATGTTTTTATCTTTAACATTTTGTCTTAAAAATAAAACAATCTGACTTCCTTTCTTTGCTGGCCTTTCCTTTTAAGAAATAAAATGCAGAAAGTTATTACCATAACAAGTACCAAACAAGTTATGAAATATCCTTGATAGAAACTAAACTTTTTTTTCAAATTAACAATTTCAAAAATCATTTTCTATGTGCTTCAAGTGAGAAAAATTATAGAATAATAATAGTATTTTTAATCTTGTTCTCTAACCCTCTCTGGTTTTAACTATATTTTTGCATCCAGGACAAATGTCAACGTTAATCTTGAGCTGGCCACTAGGAGAGTGGTCTGAGGTAATTCTTCTGCAGATTATTCCCCTCTTCTCTAGTGAGAGAAGTGGCAGGTAACCACTAATGACATAACTGAAATCAGGAACCTGGGGAGTCAAGGAGCCAATACACAGCCTACCACTTCGACACACTGAAGGAACAATAAACACTGATGGACTGAAGATAGAGGGCTAAGCTTATTGACACATTGCTTTGCTTTTCAGCATCATCTAAAGATCGAAAGTGACTTAGTTGAAATGTGTTCACAAACAGGATTCTTCTGTCTTAGTGCAGGACCTTTCTTAAAGCTGTAAAACTTATAGGCCTAGAAATAGGCCTGCAATCCTTGTGCCGGAATCAGTAGGCCTAAGGCCCACCCGATATTGGGCCTCGGGCCTCATTTACATGAGGCAGGCGTCCCCAGCCAGCTCATCGTCGAAGATGAGTTCAATTTTGGGCCACTGCATCGCCAGGCAGATGCCCTGAGGCAGATCCTGGGAGAGGGGGAGTGGATCGGGAGGGGGAGGGGGTCTAGCATTCAGGACAGGGAGGGGAGGCAATTGGGATGGGGCTGAACAGGAGCCAGCAATGGTCTTCAGCACGGCAGTTGAGCCAGTATTTTTTTAAAAACTTACATTTTTGGTGGCGGACTCCAATGGTCCCTTTAAGACCACATTTTCCTGACTGCAGTTGGGCTGGCGCTGGCTGCATTTAGGGCAGCCCAATATTACAAAGGGAGCCTCAAACAGGCACTAGGCCCCTTATTTGCATATGCAAAGGATCTAGCGCCCGTTTTTGGCACAGGGCCCTGGACTCCTCTTTTTCTGCCTTTGCCAATATGGTGGGCGTGCACTTCCAACACAGAGGTGCTTTGCCACTGGATTTCACTTTGACATATTCAAATGAGATCAGTGGCGATTCAGTCAGCAGATTGCGGGCGTGCTGCAGAAGTGCGAGGAAATTCATGGCAAGTTGTTTAAATGCCAATGTCGGGCAGAAACAGCTTCCACTCAACTTTCTTCATACAAAAAGTTTCCTACACTGTTCCAGCATGGTAATTGTACCCTTATTCCACATGTTGATCACTCTTTGGGGGTAATTTTGAATTTGGGCGATAGTGTAAAACGGACGATTTGGGATTAGCCGCCTGTTAAACATTGCTCCTGATTTTCATTTCCATTGACTTGGGGCACCCCACTTAGTAGTTCCTCCACATTGACATAAAATATTGCTGGGCATGTGATGGTTGTATATTCATGTAAAGTAATTAAATCAGGACAGAGAATTTAAAAAATGTGTGAGAAAAACAACATTAGAGCAGAAGGACAAGTTAAGGTGTGTGGCCCAAATGAGCATTCTTTATACAAACGCACAGGGTGTAAGGAACAAATTGAATGAATTGCAGGCACAAATTCAATTTAGAGGGTACAACATGGTAACCATTACTGAGACATGGCCGCAAGATTGTCAGGACTGAGAACTGAATGTACCAGGTTATAAGGAAGGATAGGAAAACTGATAGTTGGTGGGGGGGGGGAGGAAAAGCATACAAAAATGCAAGAAATAGCATAGATCCTGGCGGCTGGGAGAGATACAAAGAACAGCAAAGGGTGATAACACATTTAGTAAGAGCTACATAAAGTGAGTATGAGAAAGAAACTTGCAAGGGATATCAAAATCAACACAAAAAAAATGTACAATTTTATTAGGAAAAAGAGGGTGCTCTAGAGCAATGTGGGCTCCTTAAAAACTGACAATGGTGATATTGTAAATGAAAATAAGGAAACGGCGGACATGTTAAATAATTACTTTGCATCAGTATTTACAGTAGAGGAAGAGGATAGCATGCTGGACACCCCAAGGAAACTAGTTTTGAATCAGGGACAGGGACTCATCATAAGTAACGTAGCAAATTAACAGTAATGAAGAAAATAATGGCACTAAAAAGTGACAAATCCCCAGGACCAGATGGTTTCCATCCCAAGATTTTAAAGGAAGTAAGTGAGAACATTGCAGATGCCCTAACTATAATCTTCCAAAGTTCTCTAGATTCAGGAACCGTTCTTTTAGATTGGAAAATTGCACGTCACTCTGCTATTTAAGAAAGGTGAGAAAGGGAAACCAGAGAATTATAGACCAGTTAGCCTAACATCTGTTGTTGGGAAATTACTAGAGTCTATAATTAAGGATAGAGTGACTGAACACCTTGAAAATTTTCAGCTGATCAGAGAGAGCCAGCATGGATTTGTAAAGGGTAGGTCATGCCTGATGAACCTGGTTGCATTTTTTGAAGAGGTGACTAAAGTAGTGGACAGGGGAATGTCTATGGATGTTGTTTATATGGACTTCTAGAAGGCATTCGATAAAGTCCCTCATAAGAAACTGTTAGCTAAAGTTGAAGCTCATGGAAGTGAGGGCAAATTATTGACCTGGTCAGGAAATTGGCTGAGTGGCAGGAGACAGAGAGTAGGGATAATGGGTAGGTATTCAAATTGGCAGGATGTGACTAGTGGAGTCCCACTATTCATTTAATTATTAACGACTTAGATGAAGGGATAGAGAGCCACATATCCAAGTTTGCCGATGACACAAAGATAGGCAGCATTGTAAGCAGTGTAGATGGAAGCATAAAATTACAGAGAGATATTAATAGATTAAATGAATGGGCAAAACTGTGGCAAATTGATTTCATTGTAGGTAAGTGTTAGGTCATCCACTTTGGTCCTAAAAAGGATAGATCAGAGAACTTTCTAAATGGTGAAAAGCTCAAAACAGTGGAGGTCCTAAGAGACTTAAGGGTCCATGTACATAGATCCTAAATGCCATGGACCAGTACAGAAAATAATCAAAAAAGCTAATGGAATACTAGCCTTTATATCTATAGGACTAGAATACAAGGGGGTAGAAGTTATGCTTCGGCTATACAAAGCCCTGGTTAGACCACACCTGGAGTACTGTGTTCAGTTCTGGGCACCGCACCTTAGGAAGGATATATTGGCGTTGGAGGGAGTGCAGCACAGATGTACTAGAATGATACCTGGACTCCAAGGGTTAAATTACGAGGCGAGATTAAACAAACTATGGCTGTATTCCCTGGAATTTAGAAGATTAAGGGGTGATTTGATCAAAGTTTTCAAGATATTAAAGGGAATTGATAAGGTAGATAGAGAGAAACTATTTCCGCTGGTTGAGGAGTCTAGGACTAGGGACATGGCCTAAAAACTGGAGCCAGAACTTTCAGGAGTGAAGTTAGGAAACACTTCTACATGCAAAGGGTGGTAGAAGTTTGGAACTCTCTTCTGCAAACAGCAGTTGATGTTAGCTCAATTGTTAATTTTAAATCTGAGATTGATAGATTTTTGTTAACCAAAGGTATTAAGGGTAATGGGGCTAAGGCGGGTATATGGAGTTAGGTCACAGATCAGCCATGATCTCATTGAATGGTGGAACAGGCTTGAGGGGCTAAATGGCCCACTCCTGTTCCTATGTTCCTATGTCTTTAGCTTTTGCTCCTTCTTTTCCAGATGGTTGAATTCTCTGCATTAGATCCATCGCATGCACTGCTAGTAAACAGATCTAATGTTAATGCATTGGATCTGTGCTAACTCTGTTATTTGCTTGTTAAAGTGCTTTTTAAGCAGCTATTAATGGGGAGCAAGTTTATTTGTTTCACGCAACACATTAATTTTGTACATTTGAAGCTAATGTTGAGTTCAGGGATAAGTACAGCAGGAGGTAGCTCAGAAAATTGTCAGAGAGAAGACCTTCAGTGAACACAACAGCATAGGTGTGGCCTCAAACCTCTCTTTGCTGGACACTTCAGAGGAGAAGGAGGAGCAAGAACAGCAGGAAACAACTGTGACAATCTGGAGATTTTTATCCTACAGTTTTCAAACTAACCAAAGTTAAATTGAAAGCTGTCTTCCCTTACCAAAATTCAACAAAATTCAACATGGAGGACCACGTACATTGGCTGGGGTCTTCTGCGTGAGGGCTCACAATCCCATGATTCCCCCCCCACCCCCGCCATTGTTTTTAATGGACAGGAATATTACAGGCGAGCCAGTATAGAAGCAGAAAACCTTTTCCACTGTGTCTATGGGAAGAAGCCAATGGCTCTGAAATTCCTGGAGTCCTGCTCTGCCAGTGCAGGTGCAGCAGAGTGGAATACCCTATCCAACTATGCCCAAACACCCAGAATCTGTCCCAAACTGTGGGGACAAAGCCATTTGCAGGGCCAGGGCAGGTGCTTCAGTGGTACCCATTCTGAACCAGTGGTTGGAATACATGAGCAATGCCATGCTATTCTGATGGCGGAGAGTCAGCCCTGGAAGTGCCTGATGAAAATTCTCTTTCCACATCTTTTGCTCCCTTCTAGAATTTAAAGAGAAACTTTTAAGAGAAGACAGCCAGTTCTATCCTAAATTTCGAGCCCCCAAGGTGGAAATCTTCTTTTCAGCAGTCTCCAAACTCAGGCATATCGAGCCAGTGTCTTTATTCAGAAATCAATTATGTCAAAAGCTACTTTTGTGACTGAAACAGTCAATTTTTTTGTTTGATAATGCTCCTGTGAAGTGACTACGTTATAAATGCAAGTTGTTGTTATTTGACATATTAATGTGTGAAAATTAATAGAAAGTGGAATAGAAGACTCTCTGCATACTAATCACTATGGGAATCCAATTTCAGAGCAAAGCTCTATTTAGGGGAAATGTATGCAGGAAACAGTAATATCACAGCATTAACATCACAGCTCACAAGGTATAATATCTGTTAAATTCTCAGTTTGTTTGTTTACTTCAAAGAAATGGCTACAACATAAAAGAACATAAATCCCAGCTGTGATTGTTAAACTTTAGTTCTGGCAAAACATCCAAACTCTGTGGGTGGAATTTGAGTTGCCACATACAACATCTTGTATGTGGCAACTCAAAGGTTTACCAAAGAGACAAACCTGCCTGCTTATTTCATCCAAAGTTCTGCATCTCATCATAATCTGCACTGGGGGCTGATTGTATTAACAAATTCAAGAGTTGGATAAGTACCTTGAAAAAAACTTGATGGAGGGATATGACAGGTATTGTAGGATATGATGGTTCTTAGACACTGGACTGGCCAGATAAACTTCATTGGTCTTTTCTGGTACAGTACATTGCTATGTTCCTATGTTCAGGTGGTAATTTGAATTGGTGCCACAACAAGCAAAACTTAGGTGTGAAACATTTTTAATTGTCAGCCACAAAGTTCAACCTGTGGCATTACGGACATAGAAGTGCAGGCGTGAAAGATCTGAAAGATTGTGGCAATGCTTTCCATGGTCCTTTGCTGTTACTGCACCATGTTTGGAGCACATTGGGACATGCTTTGGGACATCCTGAGGTCACGAAAGGTGCTATATAAATGCAACTTCTTTCTTTCTTTCACATTGCCTGTGACACCTCTATTTTGGCTAGAGATTTAATTAGAATTGGCAAAATATAGCCAGACTTGCCTTTGTACCCTTCCTCAGGCCAGAGAATATTTTCGTCAGCTGCTGTCATGACTAATGGAAATGGAAGATAGCATTGACTTGATGAACTGACTCCTGTTTTTTTATTCTGACACATTGTGATGTTGAGGAAGCTTCTCTTCAGCCCCCAGCTCTTCCAGCAGAACATCATGGCTATCCTCATCAGTTCTGGCCATATTCCTTTGCCCACTTTCCATTGCTGACCTGTTAGATTTCCTGGAGACAAAAATAACAACTGTCTTGATGTGGAGGCAGCAGCTCTTTAAAAGAATCAGGGACATGGAAGTGCAGGGGTGTAAAATCTGAAAGTTGTGTTAGTGCTTTCGATGGTCTTGAGGTTTAGAGCATAGTGCTACTGCTGTGCACGTTATGGCCACAGACAATTAGAATTGGCAAACTGTGGCTCTCAGGATATCCCATCTCGTGACAATCAGAGTACTCCCTGTGCACGTGAAAAACACACAGGAAGCACATTCAAATTATGTTCCTGAGCTGACCTCTCTAAATCTGGTGAGGTCAGCCATCCATTCCAACAATGTGGAGTCTCACAGGAATGTAGTTGTCCCCGTGCCATTTCAGCAATGATCACTGATCAGCCTTTTGGTGACATTTAGTACTGGATGATGACTACTGCACTAACCTGTATTTTTGGCATCGTCACAAGCTGTCCAGTTTAAATACTATCTTTTCTATAATGTCTATTTTCAACGTTAACCAACCATTGAATGTTGGGCTAGACCTGAGACAGCACTGACATTTAAATCATTTATCTATATTTAGGGGGCTTACAAACACACATCAGATATTGACTTGCACTCTAGTTTCTATTGTAGATGAGATCATTAAAATCAGCACCATTTCCTCATTTAGAGGATTCATAACGACACTATTTTCTCAAACTGCATTACAGCATTATAACCATAAAAAATATGTAATGTGCACCATCGGGAACAACCACTTAATACAAAATCAGCAGTTACCATGAATGGGTTTTGGTGCCTAAAATACATCTAACACCTAATAATGCATTAAAGTGAATGAGTTTTAAGGATCACAATCGTGAGAACTGATTAAAACACAAGTGATAGCTGGAACTGCAATGTGCTAAAGGGGATCCAGAAAGTAGATTAAGCACGTTGGAACATTAGGCAACTATGTTAATCAAGATCAAGGGATACAGAGTGAAACATTGGTTTATCTGGAGGCTATCAACAAAGATGACTTGGGGGCAACACAATGATGCACTGCATTGGAACTACAACATATTGGAACCGATTTTCTTCTTTCACTCCACCCTAGCGTAAATCGGATGGTGCACCCAACTACAATGGAGCTGAACCCGGATATATCTCTAGGTTCAGCTCATTTGCATACCCTTGCCTTCACCCGGGTGCAGAAATACCCCTGGGAGTAGGCAGGCATTCCAGATTAAAGGAGGCAACTTGGATACTGCTGCAGATCTAAGAGGCCTGCAGTAGTGCTGATGACTGCTGACTTTGGGGCCATCTGCCTGCTGTCAAAAATAGCAGCCAGACAGCTTCCAGTCCTGCTGCTGAAACTTCCTCGCCCACAGAATGAAATGCCTATCTATCTGGAGGTCTGTATCGGTTCCAGGCAGCCCCTTTTCAGATCCCCCAATCTGAAGATGCACTTTCAATGAGCAAGCTGCTTCTGGCGTCCACCAGGCAGAAACCCAGGAAAATGATGTAACAGGTCTCCCCCCCCTCTTTTTCCTCTGCTTTACCTCCTCAAAAGAGATCACATGGGGCACAAAACATAAGATAATCAGCCCTTTTGGTCATGGAATGGTAGAACACAGGTCTACCCTCGTGATTTTCCGCACAGCAAGGTTCAAATTTCAGTTGTGCTATTGTGGGGAAGTGCCAAGCATAGGAGGAAGAGGGGGAATTTTGCTGGTTAGTCACCCTGGGCTGATTCAGAAGACATGTGTTTTCTGGGAGGATTGGTTGATGTATCATATTAGAATAAATAGGGGGGTGAATTTCTGTGGAGATTGTCCCACATATCTGGCAGAAGAGTCACAGACACCCCAGAAATACAGCATGAGTGCCAATTACGCCATCTTTCCCAGTGTTTCCATGGCTCTTCCACTAAAGTTACAGCAGATGAGCGAGAGAACCTCCATGGAAATTTGCTCCTACAGTCTTACATTTCTGAAATACGGGATTGAAGCCCAATTCAGCTTCTAATGTTCATGAATCCCTCATGTAGAACTCTTTATAATTTGACATGAATTGGCAATTTCTTTCAGGAGGACATAAGAATGAAAATCTCACACTGGTGCAGGAGGATACACTTGTGGGGCTGGGTTTAAGGCACATTGTTCTGACAGAGTAGGATGAGCTTTCCTGTGCCATTCAACCTATGCTGTATCTTACCTAAGAGCACTTGATGTTGATACTGGATGGAAAACAGTGGAGAAATGTACCACTCCCAAGAAGTTTAATAAATCCAAAAATCCACCAAAAATTAAAAATGTAAAAGCGTATATCGCATGCAAAAGAACATTTACAACACACGGGCAACATCTCGCTAACACACCCACAAACTTGCACATTCTCTCACATGCTTTAATTTATAAAGGATATTGCCTTTTTATAAGTTCAAATCAGTCGAGTGGAAATTGGAAACATCTTTGGACCCACATCTGTTTTGGTTGGGACATGTGCTTCCTCTTTGATTAAAGCTCATAGAATAAATAGTACCTTATTATAAAATATTATACATAAGGAAGAGAGTGCAGCTTCTACAGGAAACCATTGAGTGGTTTATCATGTTACAAATGTATGTGTGCTGGCACTTTTACTGGATAAAAATAATGATAACTTTTATTATTTTTATTATTATTCTGCCTCCAAATCTGAGTGAACACAGGGCTCAGGTCTGAAGCAACTTCTTGGGTCTATCTGGATGTAATTCTGCAGCAGTGACTCATCGCTCTGTTTTTCTTATTCTTGGCAGGAGTTCTCATGTGAACTGAACTGTTTGCATTTTATCTCCACATTCTTTGGCTTCTTCAATGTCTGTGTGGCTATTTCTGCCAACTGTTCAGTGGTCTGTAGTACCCACAACACGGTGTGCCATACCTTTCAGACTGTGCATAGGTTGAAAGAAGAGGAGTTTGGTAAGTACTTTTGATGTTTATTTTAGTTACTGAAGCCTATTGGGCTTTGAAACCTTATGCTGTGGCTTTCAGTGGTTGGAAATTGGATGTTCCACAGGTTCCTTCAAATGCTTAAGTCTGAGCAGAGAGTGATATGATTTTGAAAAGCAAATAGTGTCACTTTTACAGTACATGTCAGGGAAAAGGCTGAGAATTCATTCATGCTAATTTGATACTTTGTGGCTCAGCATGTATTTTAATGTCAACTTCTGTACATGTAAATGCATGCTGGGTTAAAGTTGACTATTTACTCATGTCTGGTACTGTGTGGTTCATGTATGACTTCTGACCATGAACACTAAAATTTTTTTTAAATATATGCCCAACATAACAAAGGAGACAACTTTTGAAAGAAGGGCAAGTTGGGCTGGGTACAGAGGATAAGGAATTGATTTGATTAGTAGCTCAGCTAGATGGAATGACTGTATATAAATATGGCACATCTCTCATATGATCTGCATGTGAAACATATGATTATTATAACAGTGTGTCAGCTTTTATACTTTGTGTACTGTAATTTGAGGAGTATCTAAATATTAAATTACACTACTGCATTGCAATGTTAGTAGCATCAAGTAAATTAAATATAGGGGTGGACTCTTCACTGGCAGGGGCTCGCATGCCAGCGGGCGACTTATTGGAATATCGTGGGCAGCGCAATTTTCCAATAAGCCATTTGCTGTGTGTGAGGCGCCATCAATGGTGCAGTATGTTGGAAAGTTCCACCCAAAATGTCTAATACATTTTTGGTTTTTATCTCACCAATTTTCTCTGCCAATGTTCTTCCTGCCCCTTCCCTGAAGATGTTAACTCCTTGCTACAGTACGATTGCGCATGTTCTGGTTACCCTCTAGGAAGCCCAAGTGGCCATTATTTTTGTCTGAGCCTTGACGTGAATGTTAGAAGGCTTTTCGACCATGGAAGCATCATGCAATATCCTCACACATGCACTTCCAGCAGAGGTTGCTGGATAGCTAACAGGAACAGGACCTAATTTCTTCCCCTAACTCAGGGAATGCTGAGGCCAGTTTAGCACCCTTACTGCTGTCTTGACTGAATTCACTTAGTTCAGTACAGACCAGGAATCAAACTGGGACTCTTGTGGTCTATATGGCACGGTTTTTTACTGGATAGACTTACCAAGCAATCAAGGGATCTACTGTGGTTGAGGCAGTTGTTTGAAGCAAAGCACTTTTAATCCAGTATACGTGGGAAGTGCAAGACTAATTTAAACAATCATATCAACAGCTGGATGAATAACCCCAACCCAGCATATCTCACAGGGCACTTCCTCTCAGCTACCATGACAGCAGATACTTGTGTGCACAAACAACAGGGGGTAACCATATCAACAGAACACCACGGAAGTTCTTCTCTATCCATCACATCTAATCCCAACAACCCAAACATAATTCTTCCAATTTAAAAATAGTTCTAAAAAACTTATCTTAAAGTAATAATCCAGGCCACTAATTTATTTCTTGAGCATTTGTGGGAAAATATTCCTTTGCATAATTATTTAAAAAGCAATTATTTCCTTAAACATTACAATGAGGTGGCTAGTTTCACAATGGGGTTGCCAGCTTTGTGGCGTTTCTGAAACTGGGCACTCATGTCAATAATATGATCAGAGGTGCCCAAAGTGCTGCTGTACTTTGGGCACTAGAGCCCTCTATTAACGGGCATTGAGGCCTGAGGCATATGCTGCACCCCATGTATTCTACACATGCCAGTACAACCTGGAAGTACTTTAAGCACGTGGACAGTGTGTTTCTTCTACTTCCCGACTGTGTACTCCATCTAAGTGCAAGTGAGGGGGACGGCTGCTAGGTGTCAATGTCTGCGTCTTGATACAAAGGTGACTAATACCTCCTTGCAATGGGTCAGAAGATTGCCCACAATTTCAGGCACTACAAAAGATTAATGTGGTGGCTGCATGTACCTGAATGCTCAGGGAAACATCAGTACTCTTTTCAGTGGGTGGCAGAGATTCATGTAGGTAAGGAAAGATAAGCAAAGACAAGTGCCATTGGCTTTGGGTAGGCTTCTGACCTACACTCCCCACTCCCTCTGTTGCATCCACATCCATAATGTCCATGACCCTCTCTTCATAAGGAGTAATGATTTGCAGGTTTGGTGAACCCCATTCTTTCTACAAGCACTGGCTTCTGTTATGTGCAGTCTTCAGCCACAAACAAAAAAGGAACATATATTGGAAGGAGATATGTGAGAGAAGATTTATGTTACACATGTGCCAGGGCACAAGTCACCTTATGTAAGTGTGTGAACATACAGCATTAAGGAACCTTGTGCTGGCATGGTACTTGGTGCTTATTACTTGTTGGGTGACATGGTCAGCATTTTGATTGTCTAATTATACAGTATCATATAAGAACACGAGCATGCTTACTCATTTAGAAAGATGCACAGTTGGCAAACTGCCCTGAATGCTCCTTCTGTGACCGTCAGCGGGTTTACAGTGAATAGCAATAATGATGTCACATTTCGCACATCTATCTTAGCAATCTTGCATAGACCAGCAAATTTCTTCTTCACCTATACCTAGGTTTAGGCCAGTTGAGACACTCTGTTACCTCCATCTATACTATCCTGGTGGCACTCTTTATTGCAAGGTGGTCCTCTCCTCCAAACAGGGCCACCTTTCTCTACAGGACCTCCAACACCTAGTCACTGAATGGGGTCATTCATTTTTCACACAAAGCAGGGAGCACAATTTTAACACAGCCTTTTAAGAGCTACTGGTGCTGGAAACCTCACTCCCACCCCGCCCCTCCCTCTAAGTGCTCCCAGCGCATCATGCACTAAGTACTGAGAGTGCCACAAACCTACTTAAATTATCTGACCTGGCATGATGGTGTGAGATTAGCCGTGCTCTCCCAGTGTGTGTACAGCACCCAAACTGCATACTTTAATGGCTCCCATCTTTGCATAATTTTGATTTCCATCGCCCACAATAATCATCGGTAAGTAAAGACGGCATAATATGTTGGCTGAATTTTGCCACTTGCATGTTTCCTGATAGGGTTCACTTATTGAAAAGATAGGATATTAAGTGGGACCCTGACATGCATCCCCCATGCATGCAATGAAGGAGACATTGGAATAATGGTGGTACTGAAGTAGACTGTGTTAGAACCTATAGAATAGAAAAAAGACTTTCATTTACAGAATACCTTTCACATTCGCAGGATCTCCCAAAGCACATCATAGCAACTTTCGAAGTCTAATGAACTGTTGTAATGTAGGAAAATGTGGTAGCTAATTTATGCACAGCAATGTGCCATTAATCTGCTTTTAGTGGGGTTGGATGAGGGATAAATGTTGGTCAGGACACCCAGAAAACTCTCCTGCTCTTCAAATTATGCCATTGGATCTTTTACTGAGCAGGCAGATGGGACTCGGCTTAACGTCTCATCTGAAAGGTGGAAGAAGTTGTTGTGCAGTAATTGCAAAGCCAGTGAGGCTGTGAAATAAGGAAAAGAGCATTTGGCTACATAGAAATAGAGCCAAATATGGAGAATGGCAATTTGAAAACATAGTTGTGAAGACATCCAATTTTTTTTATGCAGGAAAGAAATTTGACTTAAAATCATCTCAGGAGTTTGTAATTGTGGAGTAAGGATCTTTATGGGGGTAGGAATGGGCACTGGTTAACAAGAAGTGTCTTTGGAGGGGCTGGAAAAAATAAAAACTATAATTTCTAAATTTGTCTCCATATACGTGTGCTGATTAATGTAGCAGGTGACTCTGAGATGTTTTGGATGGAGTGTGCTGCATGTTACATTGGGAAACCTGTAGAATCCCTGTGTAACTTCAGAGCATAACTGCTAAATTGCTTGAGGCAGGAGTTTCTGGAAAGTTCACAATGTCAGCAGCTCTTGAAAGTTAGCAATGGACCATAAGGAGCCTCACCAAGTTCAAACCCTGGCCTTTGCTGTCAAGTTCAGCATTCACTGGGTTCATTTTATCAGTTGTTACTTTGACAGAACACTGTATGTTAATTAAGGACTCTCTTTCAAGTACAAAAACTGACAGTGCCACAAGGAAGTGTATGTGACATTGCATAATTAAAGAGTAGAATGAAGTCCATATTCATTCAGCAACTAGAGCAAGGGATAAATGCAAGTGTTAAGCAAAGAATTTGTTAGGTAACTTTTATAGTTTCTGTTTATTCAGCAGACCAAGGGTTAAAGTCCTTATTGCAGCATTTGTGTAATTGCATGGAATTTCTGTTTACTCAGCAGGGCAAGGGTTAAAGCACTAATCTCAGCATTTCATGCTCACTGTATGCAGTTCCTGTTTACTCAGCAGAGCAGGGGTAGCCTATCGTAGCACTGGCAGTGTTAACTGTGTGGCGCTCCTCATGTACGGATTAAAGCACCACTATCAAAGACTCGGGGAGAAGAGGTAGGAGCTGGGTATAATAGAAACAAAATGTGCATTTTTTAAATAATTCCTCTTGGGGAGACCTTCAAAGGTACAATTCACTTCCACTTGAGTCCAGAAACAATTTGCATCCATTAAATTTAAAACTGCAGAGCTCAAACTTTTCAAGAGATATCGCTTCTCTCCTTTTAATTGTAACGAACAAAACTGACCTCTTTGCCCAAAATGTTTTCCAGCAACGTCTGTTATGGAGTTATTTAAGTTTTCATGTTAGAGGTCAATTCCATACACTGCATGGTCACACGTGTATCACTGATCTCCACCCTTCTCCTTTGATTCCTGCCAATCACAGAATCATTGCTGAAGAGAAGAGTTCAATTTCACTCAGACACAAACTTCATCCCTACTGAAAGGGGTAGAAATTCCTTTGAGTGGGTTTTCTTGCGTAGAGTGGACGTTGCACTTGTAGCGTGCCAGAACACATGGGTGGAAAGGAGACCTGATTAATTAAAATAAAACATGCGCTACTGTAGCCAGCGCTACTTGTGCTGTTAATTGGCAGCTTGTCTGATTTAAGGGGAGGATGGTGGGAGGATCAATGACATGATTTAAAGGCAGCCTGCACCTCTTAAAGGCGAGATGCACTTTGGCTTCAGGCATCCATCACAAAGGACTGTGAAAAATGGCAGGCACCGGAGAAGCTGCAAGGGCAGCCTAATTTTCGGCCACTGCTTTGGAGGTTTTGGCGGAGGAGGTCCGCAGGAGGAGGGGCATCTTCTAACCACCAGGCGGCAGGAAGATTTCCAGGCAAGCTTCCCGGGCACGAGTGGGCAGAGTGCGTCAGTGCGAGGAGCATCACTCCCAGGACATGGCTGCAATGTAGGAAGAATTTCAATGACCTCACCATCATCACCCCCTTCCCTTCTCACTTAAATCTCACCCTTACACATGATGCATGAAAAATTGCAGCTGCTTTCAGAAGCCACTGTTCTGTCTCTGCTTACCCATGCCGTTAAATGCTAACTCTTGTCTCTTTCTTACATTTCAGGTCCAGTAGCTGCACACAGCCCTCAGGGAACAGAGGAAGAAGAGGAAGAAGAAGAGGGCAGCAGCACTGCAGAACATGAAGCATCACTCGATCTTATACTTGCAGACAGCAGCTCAGAGACGTAGTTCCAAGGGTAGACTAGAGGGGCCAACATGTGGAAATGCACTCAGCATGAGTGCTCATGAGCAAGGGCAGGGGGATAGGATGGCCCAGGAAACAGCTCTCCAGAGGGACAGCTCACATCCTAGCCCTGCTGTGCAGGGTACAGATGGAGACATCGAGGGCCCACCATCCATAAGGAGACTAATGGCAATCCACATGGAGCTTCTAAGTGCACTGGGCTGCCTGCCAGAGAGCTTGCGCACAATGTCAGAGAGCATGGAGGAGTCCAGCTCCAACTTGTGTGCTATCGTCATGCATGGCATCGAGACTGTGCAGTCAAACATGGAGCAAGTGGTCAGCTCTATAAGCACTGTAGGGGGGCCACAAGGCAATGAAGCATCTGGTGACAGCTCTGTCAGCTGCGATGGAAGCTCACACTGCTGCCATCTTGGCTATGGGGTCCAGCATCTCCTCTAGCTTACAAAATCTGAAGGAGAGCGTGGAGTGGGGCTTCAAGAGCCTCCCAGCACACCTGCACTCTGTTCTCGTGCAGAGCCGTGGGAGTGCTGAAGCTCACCCCCCCACCCCCGAGTGGCAGTGGCTCCATGGAGGAGGATCCCACGCCAGCCTCTCAACCAGTGCCCGTATTGGTGCCAGACGTCAGTTGGGCCAGACTGCCCAGGTCAAAGCCGAGTCCCAGCAGTCTGCAGCACGGTCGTCAATGGCCAGAGCTCCGCGAGGTCACCCATCACAGACATCTCAAGTGTCCTCAGCGGCAGTTCAGCAGCCTTCCACCTCCCAACCTGTAACCACTGGGGAACCACCTCATGGGAGCACTAGAATAGATAAATGAGCACACAAGACAGGCACTAAGGAGTTGCACAAAGGTGACTTGTAAACAGGCATCAGTCATGTGAGCATTTGTCAAACGAATAATGGAGTCAGTTGGAGGAGTGAAGTAAAAGATTTGTTTTGGTATACCTGTTGGTCTTCATCATCTCATTAATGTGAGAGGAACACAAAAGTTATACAGTTTGAGGACATTAATATGGTGGGTGTGAAGATTGGGTCAAATGAAAGGAGGGACTGTGCTGGGGGCAAGGGAGGGATTGATGAGGAGAATCCCTCCTCATAATTTTGCTGCCTTACAGATCTGGCAACTTGCAGCACTGCTGGGTCGTGCTCTTCTGCTTCCTCAGTGCATGCTCTGGAATTGGGCTCCAGTTCACGCTGCAGCAGGGGGCACAGGGACATGACTGTCTCCCTGTTGAAATGCAGCCCCCTTAAATACTGCTTTTCTGTGAGATCCAGGTATAATGATTGGTTGCTGAAGATCCGAATGCTGTAAGGCCTTCTGCCCCTTGTCTCCTTTGCCCTCTTCTTGCAGCCTGTGCAGGTCTTTGCTGCTGCTCCTCCTCATTTGGGAGCATCAAGGGTAAGCCCAGCAGCATGCCCATGTTCAGCAATTGTGAACAAGAAAATGCAGTGAAACATTGTAGCCCTCCACAAACTCCCTCTTCCAAAGAATTTAACAGCCAAACTGTATCCAAAACAGCTAAAAACTTGCCCCAAAAGCACCTTAGCAGCCTAAACCAACTAACCAGAGACTTACCTTAATGGTGAGGATCCCTTTAAATACCACTTCTGAAAGCTGCTTCCCGACCGTTGTTGCCATGCCATTAGGAAGGATGTGACGGCCTTTGAGAGGGTGTAGAAGAGATTTACTAGAATGGTTCCAGGGATGAGGGACTTCAGTTACATGGATAGACTGGAGAAGCTGGGATTGTTCTCCTTAGAGCAGAAAAAGTTAGGAGGAGATTTGATAGAAGTGTTCAAAATCATGAAGGGTTTAGATAAAGTAAATAAAGAGAAACTGTTCCCATTGGCAGAAGGGTCAAGAACCAGAGGACACAGATTTAAGGTGATTGGTAAAAGAACCAAAAGTGACATGAGGAAAAACTTTTTTATGCAGCGAGTAGTTATGATCTGGAATGCACTGCCTGAAAGGATGGTAGAAGCAGATTCATAGAATCATAGAATCATAGAAGTTACAACATGGAAACAGGCCCTTCGGCCCAACACGTCCATGTCGCCCAGTTTATACCACTAAGCTAGTCCCAATTGCCTGCACTTGGCCCATATCCCTCTATACCCATCTTACCCATGTAACTGTCCAAATGCTTTTTAAAAGACAAAATTGTACCCGCCTCTACTACTGCCTCTGGCAGCTCGTTCCAGACACTCACCACCCTTTGAGTGAAAAAATTGCCCCTCTGGACCCTTTTGTATCTCTCCCCTCTCACCTTAAATCTATGCCCCCTCGTTATAGACTCCCCTACCTTTGGGAAAAGATTTTGACTATCGACCTTATCTATGCCCCTCATTATTTTATAGACTTCTATAAGATCACCCCTTAACCTCCTGCTCTCCAGGGAAAAAAGTCCCAGTCTGTCTAACCTCTCCCTGTAAGTCAAACCATCAAGTCCCGGTAGCATCCTAGTAAATCTTTTCTGCACTCTTTCTAGTTTAATAATATCCTTTCTATAATAGGGTGACCAGAACTGTACACAGTACTCCAAGTGTGGCCTCACCAATGCCCTGTACAACTTCAACAAGACATCCCAACTCCTGCATTCAATGTTCTGACCAATGAAACCAAGCATGCCGAATGCCTTCTTCACTACCCTATCCACCTGTGACTCCACTTTCAAGGAGCTATGAATCTGTACTCCCAGATCTCTTTGTTCTATAACTCTCCCCAACGCCCTACCATTAACGGAGTAGGTCCTGGCCCGATTCGATCTACCAAAATGCATCACCTCACATTTATCTAAATTAAACTCCATCTGCCATTCATCGGCCCACTGGCCCAATTTATCAAGATCCCGTTGCAATCCTAGATAACCTTCTTCACTGTCCACAATGCCACCAATCTTGGTGTCATCTGCAAACTTACTAACCATGCCTCCTAAATTCTCATCCAAATCATTAATATAAATAACAAATAACAGCGGACCCAGCACCGATCCCTGAGGCACACCGCTGGACACAGGCCTCCAGTTTGAAAAACAACCCTCTACAACCACCCTCTGTCTTCTGTCGTCAAGCCAATTTTGTATCCAATTGGCTACCTCACCTTGGATCCCATGAGATTTAACCTTATGTAACAACCTACCATGCGGTACCTTGTCAAATGCTTTGCTGAAGTCCATGTAGACCACGTCTACTGCACAGCCCTCATCTATCTTCTTGGTTACCCCTTCAAAAAACTCAATCAAATTCGTGAGACATGATTTTCCTCTCACAAAACCATGCTGACTGTTCCTAATTAGTCCCTGCCTCTCCAAATGCCTGTAGATCCTGTCCCTCAGAATACCCTCTAACAACTTACCCACTACAGATGTCAGGCTCACCGGTCTGTAGTTCCCAGGCTTTTCCCTGCCACCCTTCTTAAACAAAGGCACAACATTTGCTACCCTCCAATCTTCAGGCACCTCACCTGTAGCGGTGGATGATTCAAATATCTCTGCTAGGGGACCCGCAATTTCCTCCCTAACCTCCCATAACGTCCTGGGATACATTTCATCAGGTCCCAGAGATTTATCTACCTTGATGCGCGTTAAGACTTCCAGCACCTCCCTCTCTGTAATATGTACACTCCTCAAGACATCACTATTTATTTCCCCAAGTTCCCTAACATCCATGCCTTTCTCAACCGTAAATACCGATGTGAAATATTCATTCAAGATCTCACCCATCTCTTGTGGTTCTGCACATAGATGACCTTGTTGATCCTTAAGAGGCCCTACTCTCTCCCTAGTTACCCTTTTGCCCTTTATGTATTTGTAGAAGCTCTTTGGATTCACCTTTGCCTGATCTGCCAAAGCAATCTCATATCCCCTTTTTGCCCTCGTGGCTTTCAAAAAGGAATTGGATAAATACTTGAGGGAAAAAAATTTGCATGGTTACGGGGAAAGAGCAGGGGAACGGGACAACTGGATTGCTCTCACAAAGAGCTGGCACTAACTCGATGGGCCGAATGGCCTCTTTCTGTGCTGTAATCATTTTATGCGTCTATGATTTTATGATTCTATGAATTGCTGGGCGGGTTAAGGAGATGAAATCTGAGGTGTGCAGAGACACCAAATTCAGGAAAGGGCCCTGATTCAGACGTAGGATCCTGATTATTATATTTAAATGGCGTCTGCATTTGCTGCAGGCGGCCGCCGGGGACGCCTATCAAGCACCCGAATCAATATGGCGTAGCTCGCACTTCCGTCACTTTCCTGGCACGTTCCTGAATTGGACTTTGTAGCGCTCATTCTGGACCCCGAAATCGTGTGAGACGCAGCACAATTTCTATCCCAAAGTGTCTTCTGTTGTGTATACCTGAATAAGGAAGAAAGAACTTGCATTCATATTGCACCCTTCACATCCTCAGGACATTCCTAAAGTGTTTCACAGCCAATTAATTACTTCTGAAGTATAGGGGGTGATTTTAGGAGGCAAATGCAGGTGCGTTGGGGGCGGGGGTCGTCCGAAAATCGCGCAAATCCTGTTGGGGTTCGGACGCTGGCTGCAACCCGCCGGCTTCCGAGTTTCCCAGCCACGCACCTGTGTGCACGCGGGTGACCCGAAAACGGAAGTCCCACCGGCAATTAAAGCTGACGGGATGACAGTTAAAGAGCCAAATGTACCTCATTGAGGTACTTAAGGCACTTTACCTGTGACAGATGAAAGGATTAGAAAGGTTTTTAACTTACCTGGGTGGCTTGCCCACCACTTCTACAAAACACATTAAATAAAAAAACATGCAATGAAGTGAAAACACTAAATGTACCGACCTTTGAAATCTGCTCCGATGTCTGATGTCTCCTACTCCAATGTCCTACTCTTCACCCTCCCGATGTCCCCCCCGATGTCCCCCTGATCTCACCCTCCTGATCTTCCCCTCTCCCCCCAGATCTTCCCCTCTCACCCCCCACGATCTTCCCCCCTCTCCCCCCCCGCTCCAGTCTTCCAGTCCAGTGCCGGACGACGCCTGGCTCTCTCTTTCCTGCCCCCCACCTCGCGTTGCAGCTCCTGATGGCAACCAGCCTGTCAATCAGGGACTGCTGGGCGCGAAACCTGGCGAGGACATTAACAGGCGGGTGTGAATCGGGCGGGGCATATAACGGGCGGGTGTGAATCGGGCAGGGTGTATAACGGGCGGGCATGAATCGGGCAGGGAGTATAACGGGCGGGTGTGAATCGGGCAGGGCGCATAACGGGCGGGTGTGAATCGGGCAGGGCGTATAACGGGCGGGTGTGAATCGGGCAGGGCGTATAACGGGCGGGTGTGAATCGGGCGGGGCGTATAACGGGCAGTTGTGAATCGGGCGGGGCGTATAACGGGCGGGTGTGAATCGGGCGGGGTGTATAACGGGCGGGTGTGAATCGGGCGGGGTGTATAACGGGCGGGTGTGAATCGGGCAGGGTGTATAACGGGCGGGTGTGAATCGGGCGGGGCGTATAACGGGCGGGTGTGAATCGGGCAGGGCGTATAACGGGCGGGTGTGAATCGGGCGGGGCGTATAACGGGCGGGTGTGAATCGGGCAGGGTGTATAACGGGCGGGTGTGAATCGGGCGGGGCGTATAACGGGCGGGTGTGAATCGGGCAGGGCGTATAACGGGCGGGTGTGAATCGGGCAGGGTGTATAACGGGCGGGTGTGAATCGGGCGGGGCGTATAACGGGCGGGTGTGAATCGGGCGGGGTGTATAACGGGCGGGTGTGAATCGGGCGGGGCGTATAACGGGCGGGTGTGAATCGGGCGGGGCGTATAACGGGCGGGTGCGAATCGGGTGGGGCGTATAACGGGCGGGTGTGAATCGGGCGGGGCGTATAACGGGCGGGTGTGAATCGGGCGGGGCGTATAACGGGCGGGTGTGAATCGGGCAGGGCGTATAACGGGCGGGTGTGAACACTGAAGAAAAATTATTATGGCCTGAAATTTCCTTAGAGCAGCTCTCATTGCACCACCATAACTTCGCAGGAAATCTCAGGCTATAATTTCAATTTATTATGGATTGTCCACTCACAATGAATTGTGTATGTTTGTGGCAAAATGGATTTTTGCCAGTTGAATTTTTTTCACTTGTATTCTTGTAATGTTAGATTCAGCATGTAAGAGGTTGGCTCTCAAGGCATCACATACGATTCTTTTGAACAGAAAGCCATCGGTCTGTTTGTTTATTGGAGTTTCCTCAAGATTTTTGTTTCAACTGAGACAATGGGTATGTGGTATTAATTAGTTAATCATCCTGAGGTGGGCCATCATTTATAATTCCAAGTATCTTGTGGCATTGTTATAGATGGCTGCATTGTCCTACAGAATTATCACTGAAACATCTGGTTGCTTAAGATGTTGTTCTGTTCAATTTGCATAGCATGGGGCTGACCTAGGAAAGGCCTCACATACCTAAGGTGGAAGTTCTCTAAGAACGGTAAGAAAGTCGCAGAGTGTGTGTCCAACTTTGCAGTCCGCAGCTAAGAAGGCTGTCTATGCCTTAAAGCCTGAGCTAGCCCATCCTCAAAGGATTATGTTAGTGCAAGTAATTTCCTGTTTTAAGGCCCATGTTTAGAGAAAGCAAATTACATCTTTATTGTTATTTACTTGCCAAGGAGTGTTGGGAAATATATATACTCTCACCGTGTTAAACTATATACAGTTCATTCATATCATAGAATCATAGAATGATACAGCACACAAGGAGGCCATTCGGCCCTTCCTGCCTCTGCCGGATCTTTGAAAGAGCTACCCAGTAGTCCCATTCCCCTGCCCTTTCCCCATAGCCCTACAATTTTTTCACCTTCAAGTATTTATCCAGTTCCCTTTTGAAAGTTATTATTGAATCTGCTTCCACCATCCTTTCAGGCAGTGCATTCCAGATCCTAACAACTTGCTGCATAAAAAAAATTCTCCTCTTCCCGCCTCCGGTTCTTTTGCCAATTACCTTAAATCTGTGCTCTCTGGTTACCGACCCATTCTGCCACTGGAAACAGTTTCTCCTTATTTACTCTATCAAAACCTTTCATGATTTTGAACACCTCTATTAAATCTCCTCTTAACTTTCTCTGCTGTAAGGAGAACAACCTCAGCTTCTCTAGTCTTTTCACGTAACTGGAGTCCATCATCCCTGTTAACCATTCAAGTAAATCTCTTCTGCACTCTCTCTAAGGCCTTGACATCTTTCCTAAAGTGTGATGTCCAAAATTGGATACAATACTCCAGCTATTTAGCATAACTTCTTTGTACTTGTACTGTATACCTCAGTTTATAAAGCCCAGGATCCAATATGCTTTTTAATAGCCTTCTCAACTTGTCCTGCCACCTTCAAAGATTTGCGTACCCCCAGGTTTCTCTGTTCCTGCACTCCCTTTAAAATTGTACCATTTAGTTTATATTGCCTCTCCTCATTCTTCCTACCAAAATGCATCACTTCATATGTCTCTGCATTAAATTTCATCTGCCATGTGTCTGCCCATTTCACCAGACTCTCTATATCCTCCTGAAGTCTGTTACTGTCCTTCACATTGTTTACTACATTTCCGAGTTTCGTGTCATCTGCAAACTTTGAAATTATGCCCTGTGTACCCAATTCCAGGTCATTAATACATATCAAAAAGAGCAGTGGTCCTAATACCGACCCCTGGGGGACACCACTGTATACTTCCCTCCAGTCTGAAAAATAACTGTTCACCACTACTGTCTGCTTTCTGTCTATTAGCCAATTTCGTATCCATGTTACCACTGTCCCTTTAATCCCATGGGCTTCAATTTTGCGAACAAATCTATATTGTGGTACTTTATCAAGAGCCTTTTGAAAGTCCATATATACTATATCAACTGCACTACCTTAATCAACCCTCTCCATTATTTCATCAAAGAACTCAATCAAGTTAGTCAAACACGATTTACATTTAACAAATCAGTGCTGGCTATCATTGATTAACCCATATTTTTCCAAGTGACAATTAATTTTATCTTGGATTAATGTCTCTAAAAGTTTCTCCACCAGAGATGTTAGGCTGATTGGCCTGTAGTTGCCGGATTTACCCCTTCCCCCTTTTTTGAACAGGGGTGTAACATTTGTAATCCTCTAATCCTCTGGCACCACTCCCATATCTAAGGAGGATTGGAAGATTGTGGCCAGAGCCTCTGCTATCTCTACCCTTACTTCCCTCAGTAACCTAGGATCCAGACCAGGTGACTTTTCTACTTTGAGCGCTGCCAACCTTTTAAGTACCTCCTCTTTATCTATTTTTATCATATCCAATATCACTACTACCTCCTCCTTTACTGTGACATTGTAAGCATCCTCTTCTTTAGTGAATACAGTTGCAAATTTACTCATTTAGTACCTCAGCCATGCCACCTGCTTCTACAAGAAGATCTTCTTTTTGGTCCCTAATTGGTCCCATCCTTCCTTTGACGACCCTTTTACTATTTATATGTTAGCCCCTCTCATTTCCTTTTTCAGTTCTCCTCTGTACTTTCTGCATTCAGCTTGGTTCTCTACTGTATAATGAGCCTGACGATTATCATAAGCCTCCTTTTTCTGTTTCATTTTCATCTCTATTTCTTTCGTCACCCAGGGAGCTCTAGCTTTGGATGCCCTTCCTTTCCCCCTCGTGAGAATGTGTCTAGTCAGTACCCGAACTCTTTCCTTTTTGAAGGCCTCCCATTGCTCATTTACTGTCTTACCTTATTTCTCATGTAAATGAACAACTTACTGGGGATTCAAGGCCTGTGTCTTGCTAAAACACTTATTCAGTCCGTAATGAGAGAAGAATTCATATCACATCACATGATACATTCCAGTAGTCAGTATACGGAGTAAGGATTCTCTGTTATAATCCCTGGGTAATGCTATTGTTTACCAAGATAGCGGCCCAAAAAATTGCACTCCCATTGTAAGCGATGCAAAGTCTGCTTAAGGAAGTCACGGGTGACATTGAACTTAGTTAGAAACAGCGAATGTATGAAAAAACAACATAATGAGACCTATCTGCTGGCCAACTATTCCCAGGAAAAGAAGTTAGCATGGTGTTATCATCAGTCGAAGCGTCAAATGACACCCTAAGCTAGTCAATAACAGATGGCAATTTTATGTGGACAGGGTCAGTAACATGCACTGCTCTGTGTGGAATTATAGGCTAGGGTAACAATTTAACTCTTTCAATACTCACAGACTTTTTCAGCATCGTAATTCCCACAGCTTCTCCTGCATGGAACACCTACAAGACTGATTTTCCTTAGATTCCTAAAGACCAGTATGATAATGTAGAATATGTGGTGTGTACGAAATGGCAGAACCAGTTTTAATGTTCACAGATTTGGAAACAAACTTTAAAAAATGATAATATTGGTTGTGATTCTCATTTCAGTATAGAAGTCCTGCAGTAGCCTTTGAAAGGATGCTTTGAAACTTCCTTCCAATATTTTGTCTTTTTAAAAAAAAATAAAGCAAGACTTGTCTTTAAACAAAATTATATTCCTAAAATGGGAAATCAATTTGTGTTAATAGACTCA
Organism: Heptranchias perlo; assembly: GCF_035084215.1. Lineage (NCBI taxonomy): Eukaryota > Metazoa > Chordata > Chondrichthyes > Hexanchiformes > Hexanchidae > Heptranchias > Heptranchias perlo. The sequence continues at coordinate 27,832,797 of NC_090333.1, forward strand.
CAGAAAAAAAGAATAATTCATGAAATCAGGGAACAAAAGTTAGTTGAAGGGAAGTGAGACGCCTTGCAGAGAAGTTTTTTTCTTGAGGAAGGCAGATCAAGACGAGGGAGAGAGGAGCAGTATAATCTGAAATATGTCACCCAAGACTAAAGCCAGGCATAAATCAATGAAAAGATTGTGCTGCTCTGTATTTATTTATAGACATGTAAATAGCCACTAGGTTTGCTAAGCCGTTTTACGTGTCAAAGTGAGATTGATGATTAATTGAACTTTACAGCACACTGAACTATTTAAAATAAAATATTTTGGAAGTTCAATTTAAAGAAAAAATATCTGAAAAAAATCCGTGTCTATATAGGTCAACAAAAGATAGACATTGTCTGTTTAGTGCTGGCAATCTAGGGCTTGAATGGCAGTTCTAGCCGCCCACACTGGGTGGGGTCCCTCTGGCTGACTCATATGCATTATCATCGATAGGAATTCTCCACACAGGCACACAGCAGGTGAAAGTTACATAGCCTGGTGTACTTCACAGATCAAGAGCAAGGTGGGAGTTTGCAGACTCTGTTGTGATTCTGTCTCAGAGAAACTATTTATTGACAGCAATTAATTCTCCACTTCCATTACCCCACCCCCTTCCCTCCTTGTTCCTTATCCCCTGGTTAAGCCGCATCAGGGTGGAGTTCTGAATTTTTTTTCAAAATCCATGAATGATCTGAGAAGGTTTATTCTTTCTAGCCACTAACCATGTCCCTGCCCAAAAAGGGAGGAGGGAGGAGTCTCGGGAGGCTGTCCTTTTTAAAACGAAGTCATTTTTTTTTCTTCAGAAGAAAGTTGAATGCAGTTGACCACCAGATGGGATGTTGTAGCTATGAAGTAATGATGTCGAAATATGTTCCTGTTGAGCACGAGTCGTCTGGAGGGGAAGACCGGCTTGATTGTGAGTAACAATTCAAAACTCTTTTAAAGTCTTCCTGCGTGTAAGTCCCTTTAGTCTAATCTATCCCGTTTGTGAGACACATATGCACAGTTCAGGATTACTATGTCGATGAGCAAGTTACCTCTGAGGAATGTTCATTTAAAAACAGTCTGCTGCTGGCTATAATTTTGCCTTTGACTCGTTTTAAAGGGGTGTGGGTTTCTGTTCAAATAAAATTGCACTTGTTGCTAAATTTAGTTCCCAATAGTTTTTTTTCCCAGGAAATCTTTCCATCTAAAATTCTTTATCATGACGTACTTGTTTTAATAAATAGGTTTGCATGGTCCATTTTTGCATGTCAGTGAGACGGGTTCTGAAGGCAGCAGTTCATTTGAGCCAAATGAGACGTGGACGGATCTGATGGGTGGCTTAATATATGTAAAGAAACTACCTTTGTGTCTTCAAACATGGCTGGAGTGAATGGCAGAGCTTTTAGAAGGGAATTCAGTGTGAAAATATTTCTGCCCAAAGCGAAGTTCTGCCTTTTTTTATTTCTTTTTTTAACTCTTTCCCTGACTAGTCCTGGTTGCACAGATACCTTTAGTAACACTGTTGAGTTCTGGTTCTCATGTAATCAATCCGATACGATTGGTAGTTATCACTAAATGCTGCTTTTATCTATTCAAAAAATCCCATTTTTTTGTGGAAAATTCTTATTCTTGTTCATTTCATTCACCAACTGGTTGTTTAAATTTTATTAAAAATTGATTGATTAAATTTAATTTAAATAAATGAAGACACGGACAGAAAACAGAGTCTTGTGGTCTGTCAAATGTAGTCCATTTAAACCTAAATTTTGGTAAGGCTGGTTGGAATCGGACCGAATTCTGGTTAGAATTCATTGTATAAACCAGATACTGTTCATCGTCTCTTTCCTTGTTAAATAGATTAAAACTCCTGTGCTTGGTTTAAATGCTCACAAATCGTATTCTCATGTGTCTATTGACGCTGCTCAACTTAAGTCCTTCTGACCTCTGTGAAATTGTTTGAGATTTTGCCATTAGCATTTAAGGTATTGAAGTAACATCAATCAATTGTGCAACAATGATAAAGTGATGACCTCCTTGCTCCCGCCAGTTTGGTTTTCCTGAAGAAATTATCAATGTCTGAACTCTGGGTGCTATGAAACCAACTCTGCCTATTCACTTTTATCAGCTTTCTGATTGAATTCTTCAAATTTGCTCTGCATTGAGTAATGATTTTTTTTTTGCGCCTTTTGTTGCAATTTACAGTCCAATCTCATTGTTATAAATTTACGAGGACTAGAAAAAGCAGAATGTTCTGGGAGGAGGGATTGGTTTGAGATGCCCTCCCAGTTATAATGGAGTTTCAGCTAGGACCATGGAAGCAGAATGTTGTAATAAGAAGTTTGTTTCAACAAGGTTCTCACTGTAACTTGATTACATCTGTTTTATTTGCGCGTAACCCATAGAGAAAAAAAGAGAGTCAGGACAGACAGTATTAGAGAAGAAGTGGGAGAAAAATAAAGTATGAGAGAAAAGAGAGGCAGGATTTCTGTCATTAAAGGCCCTGAAGAAAAATTTGGGGAAATTAGTAAATTGCTCCTAATTTACATATTTTAGGTGCTAAATTTAGTCTGTATTTTTCCCCTTCAAAGAGCTTCCTGTTTGCCAAATCCCACAGCCCTCTTTCCACAATTAGAACATTCTACGTTCAGTTGCATTATTGCTGGTTCATTTTCCTATGATTCATGCTCAGGACAGTAAAGATTTATAGATAGAAATCCATGTAGTGAACTATTACAAGAACTTCAAGTCTGCCTTTAATTTTTGTTACTCCATAACTCCCCCCCTCCCCCACTGTTAAATATTGATATATGATTATTTATACTAAAGCAGCTTTCTGGGCCTAACTTGTGAGAAAAATGAAAGATAATAGTGAATTTGTTCTGAAGATAGGTGCAAATTTGAGGCCTTCAGTTAGAATATATTCAGTAAAATCAGATGGACCTGGATTAGGAGTGGAGCAGCTCCACCCCAGTCCGGAAGAAACTGATATTTGGATTTTTAAAGACATGTTTGTCAAGAGTCTTTGCTTATTGCAGACTTGTATATATGTGGACTGACAGGTTTATGTGAGAGAAGAGCTATGCTCAGTCTACTGACCTCCTGAAAGGTACAGACATGGATGTTAATTAAGCCGTTCACTCATTCTTCCATCGTGTTAGTGAAATGGCATCCGAGCGGCATTCCACGTGTACAGAGTTAGACGTGAGCAAAGCTTAGTGGCATCATTAGAGTGGAAGGGGCTAGGAAAGAGTCTATCTGGGTGGGAGCACTTACTGAAAGTGTAATGTCTGTCTAGGACGATTACATTCACTTATGAGCTTTATATGTTTAAGAGATAAAGGGAGACACAGAGTAGAGTCTCCGAGGCTTCCTGTCCTGCAAAAAAAAACTGACATAGGCGTATTCATTGTAACCGCTACCAGAAAAAAGGAGTAACTATTAAATGGGGTATTTGGAATGCTGCCATTATGTGGACCTCGTTGGGACCAGGGACAAGCATATGGGTTTGAAATTTTTTTCTCTTCAGAAACATTACTGATGCCAGCTCAGCCGATGGGTTCAATCCCTCACTGGCACAAATCTATTTACTGTAAATATTTTACTCCTCTTTGGTGTAGCATTTTGTACCTCATTGTTAGGAGTTTAGTGGAGACCCATTATGTTTTTATTTAAATAGGTGATGTAGTTTTGCTTGTACACTGCAAATTCAAGTGCACGTTTAATTATTTTTTTGGAGGAAAAGTGGGTGTGGATTTCCCTCATCCCTTTTTTTGGTGAAAAAATCATTACTCAAAAGGGTTACAAAAATGTGGGAGTCCGAACCCTCTGCATCATCAAAGGAGTTGCTCTTTTAAATAGCTTTTTCCTTGCACTCAACCCAATAAACCCATTGCCCTTCCTGAGTAAGTAGAATCAAATTAATCACCATGAGACATCTTATGGAGTAACAATACAAATAAAAATCTGAAAACTAACTTTTTTTGCAAATCTCTGAAGTGGAATGTCCTAAAGTGGATTAGGGAAATGTACAGAGTACTTCTTAGCTGATAATATTCTATTTTTGTTCCTTTTACTGTAAATCTTTCCTACATTGTTTGCCTTTGGTGAAGAAATGCTACTGCAGCACGTGACAGAGTTAATCCCAAGAAAGGCCTCCATTTGTTGATTTGAAAATATTTTTCCATTTCCTTCCTATGCCTGATCAGCACAGGAGCTGTGTGCTAGTACTCCATCTTATTATAGTTATTTTAACTGGATCCTTGCTGAGCCTTTGTTGAACTGTATTAAAACTAACCAGCAGTCTGGTGAAATGTGGCACTTGTGTGCTAACTCACTGTGCCACGCAGTGGTAGGATCAGCAGATTCTCTGTATAGTGAGTTTCAGTTTCAGCCTAGTCCACACGGGATGGGGAGAATGTGACTCCTTCAAGCATCTCCCAGCAGCTGTCCAACGGCACCATTTGCACAGCCTCAGGAATGGGCTTCCTTGTAACCCTCTCAAACAATCAAGGGTGTGTGACATGAATGGAAAGGGAGGTAAGGAGAGGAACCTCTTTGAAAGAATAAAACTGCTGTGCATAGGACGCAAACGTTCAGCACTGTTATTGTATGAGTACTTATTTATTTACTAATCGTTAGAACCTATTGTGTTAACCAATTAACTAAAGGTCCAGTTTGAATGAGCCTGCAGGGATCGCTGGTTGGTGGATTCTAAATGCACATAATTGGCCTTAACTCAATAAATAGATCATTGCAAAAGAAAAAACACAGCTGTAATCGCTCTACTAAAGGAAGCAGACACCCATACCCCACGGGGCTGTAAAATGGCTCCTGCAGAGGCGGGATGGAGGAAAATGGAATTTAGATAAAGTGCTACAAGACTGTGACATTTTCAGTGTCCAGCTTCCATCTGCAACAAGTTTATGCCATTTCAATTCCACTGAGGGATACCCTCTAAAGGCCACACAATCATTAGGGAGATTGTAACCACTAAGATAATGAGCCCTGAAGCCACACGTTTCGGAAGTGAAAGAAATAGGTTAAGTTTCAGTTTATTGTAGAAACAAGATTGTTCCCAAAATGGTGACAATGAGTGGAATTTTGCCACAAATCCATGCTGCCGTGGTCCTTAATTGTTCCTAACTTGGTAGTTGTGTAGACCTCTGTTTATACATGTTTAGTTTTATGCAACATTTTTTCTCTTATTGTCATATATGTTGCTTATATAGTTCAAATATGGCATTGCTTAAAATGTCAAGATTAATGTTTAATGTCCTCTGGAAGTCTCACACTATGGGGTGGAGTAGCAGCACCTGTGATCTCTACTCACTGTTCCCCACACATGGGGGTAGATTTTGACCTTGTGCAATAGTATAAAATGGGTGATAACGAATTGGGAGCCCGTTTTACATCTCTCCCGATTTTTATTTCTATTGTGAAATATTAAATTACTGTAATCCAATCCAAGTTAAGAAAGATAAATATAGATTATAAAAAAGTGCACAACACATTGCTGGGTGGGTGAAAAGTTGGGTCATATCCATAGATTTGTTAAGGGAAGGGCAAAAGCCACTCCCTGGATTCAAAATTTGAGCAATACTATAACTCACACCAGTTAAATTAACTGTAAAGGCCAAAGGGTGATTCAGACCAGGATTATTCTTCATAGAGCTGACAGCAAAAGAGAATTAATTTCAACGTCACTTTTTAGACCAACAATAAATGGTCACACCTTTAATTAATCAGGATTAATGATTTCAAATTATCCTCACAATAAGGATACACCGTCCAGTTTATATTCACTTTACAGTAATTGGCATTAGATGGTGTCCTGAAGAAGGATTTCTTTCATTTGAATATGGTTCTATTCAGAATATAACTTTTGTTTATGTTGACTTTCTGTTGCAATAAACCTGCAAGTCAGTAACTAAAATTTTATGACCTTCAACTTTCCATTTTGGGAAACTAAGGTCGATTTAAACTCCCGGCAGGAAGCAAGTGAGAGGGGAGGCAATCCCATGTGGGAGTCAGAGGCCCACTAGATTTTAACTGCTGGGCCTGATTTGAATGCTGCCGCAGTTGGCCGGCAGAGGAAAACAAAAAGTAGGCAGCCCAGAGGCTGGACCCTGACCAGAAACCCCACACAACAGTGCCCTGGGCCCCAACTCCCCAAATGCTATCCATAAAACATACAAATTCTTGCAATCTTTGATATTTAGGTAAGATATGATTTCATCAAATTTTGTATAGTCAAAAAGAACAGCTAGATTTAGGAAATACAACTATTCTGATTCTTGAAATACTTGTTAAAAACCCATAAGATATACGAATTAAAAAAGATGGTTTTATAAGATTGTTATAGTTGACAGATCGATCATATAAAGTATTATAAGGAAACTGTAAGCACTATGAACATTTTTGAATATGACTTAAACCAAACTGCAGAAAATCCTCTATAAAAGTGTCCGTAATAGAAAGAGCTTTGAGATTAAAATCGCAGAAAATTAAATAGTTTACGAGCTCCAGTTTTCAGTACTCGTGTCTCTGGTAGTTATAAAACTTCTTTTTATACTTGAATATAACCCCTGTATTATGTTTAACAAATGCCATGTTTTATGTGGGTTAATATTGTTATAATGAATACAGGACTGATTTTGGTGCTATTTGATACAATGGATCCGAGCCTGCCGTGCAGACTCCCCGATATGGGTGCCACCACCCTTTAAAGAGCAATACTAATTCTTATTATAGAAGTTGCATCCTCTTCAATTAATCATTTAGAACAGAAGATATTGGAAGTAACCAGTTGACTCTTTAAGATTTCCACTCGAGCAATTATCATTTTTGCAAGTTGTTTCCCTATTTTCCCAATCTTTCTACCACTGTTAACAAAAGAAAAATTGATTCCAAGCCTGCCCCAATAGCTCTTTGTGTCAACACAGCCACTTTCTGTTCTTTATTTTAATATGTTATGAGCTATTCAAGTTATGCCTCCAACCCTACTTAGGCCAGGTCCCTTGGGGTAATTGCAATGCCTGTCGCTGTCCCTTGGAGAGTCTGTGATTTGGACATGTAGCCAAAGTCTGCTCAACCAGCCTGAACTTAAGATGATGACCTTAGTAGGGTATAGGATAGCTACTCTTTAAAAAAAATCAGATTAGTTAGTAGCCTGTTGGTAACAGAATCCATATATTAGTGAAAGGTAAATTAATATCAAACGGCACATTTCTCCTGTCTGATACAGACAGTCCCGCATATCTCACGTTAGTCTCAATATTAGCCCTTGTACACATACTGTACATACCAGGTAAAAGAGAAAAATTCACCGTTGGGTACTATACAGTTCACCTATGTCTCAGTACCAGCTCCTGTAGTCCTACAATATATGCAGGTAAAATTCATGCAATATTATCAGTGCTACTACAACATCAATTAGGAAATGCTGCTGCTCGAAATATTACATGGGTACGGAGCAGGTCTGTGACTGTGTGGCTAACTGGAGCATCCCCTGGCTTTAGATCAAATAAGTTTTTCACTGAAAATTGCTAAAATAATTGTGTTTTGTTTCACCTTTTGTAATTGAAAATCTTTCAAACCAGCTATATTCACAAAGAGCTAACATGTCTGGTACGGGTACAGGCAACATGTACATTTTTAAAAATGACAGTGAACCCAGGTGTTCCTTTTACAAGGTAAGAAGAAAGGAAATTTTTAAAAAATATATTAACCACTCCAAAGTGCTGCGTGACAAATGCTGTGCGCTCGTGTGTGATAACCACATTTACAGAACAGGCTAGGGAGCAGCTGAAAACTCACTCCTGCCTAGTACAGTCCAGCTCACATATGCCTTAGCATTCTCTCCCATACATGTCTAGTATATATGAGGTACAAGGGAACCATTCACTCCTATAAGGTACTAGCTGTATTGGTGGTGGACGAACCAGTGTACTATTACACATGGGTACAGAACCCCTATCTATGAATCCTGTCTCAGCTGGCAGAACTGGATTGTGGAATCACCCCTTATATGTAATCCATCTGAGGCACTGATTGGCTAAATATTGAATATAAAATATAGATTGAGGGACTACTAATCTGCACAATGATCTTGTTCCTACTATTTGCACTGCTTTCCTCAACATTATTTTATTAAAATAAAATCAATACATAGAAATAAATAGAAATTCATTAATTTAATTAAAATTCAAACACTGTTTACAATATACATAAGTAAAATCATAGCTTTAGCAAGAAAAATAACAATGTTCCTTAGATCATATGCAGTACAACATAGAATTGCACAGAGTATATAAAGGTTGTGATTCTTCTGCTCTATCCATATGAGAAGTAAATTAAACATGCTCAGTCTTGCACTAACATAAGGAGATATAATTAAAGAAAAGTATTTGCAAAAATGAACAACCGAGTAGACAAATCAACAAAATGATGCAAAGACGTAAACTGGTCAATAGCTGAGCAATGGCAGAAATGGGGAGAGCAGGAAATGGGTAGGGACATGGAGAATTAGTCGGCTTTCTGATTCTTGGGTTTCATTTTTTTCCTGGATTCAGATCACAAAGTGTGGTGAAATCAGCTGCAAACAAATATTTGCTTTTTTATGACAAAAATAAAACAAAATGCTTGCAAACAGAAAATGTGTTTAATCAGTAAAATAACTTTGCAGCAAAAACAATTTTGGAAGGAACAAAATCAAATGTCAAGTCAACGATAGGTGCTTGCAACTGGTCTTCTCAAAGTATAAAACCAAAAGAAACTGGCAAACACCTCGTCTGCTTAAAACTTTCTTTAGCTATCTATACATGATGCAGGTGAAGCCGCCTATCGGTACAGAGAAATGGTGACGTGCTCTTGATTCCAAAAAGGAAAAGCACCTACGTGTGTCATACCAGGACTGCAGTGTGTTTGACATTTCTGGGTTTTATTGGGTTTAACTGTAATATTGGAATTCGACTTTTAGGGGATAATTACATAGAACTGTATAGAATTTACAGCACAGAAACAGGCTATTTGGCCCAACTGGTCTATGCCAGCGTTTATGCTCCACACGAGCCTCTTCCTACCCCTCTTCATTTAACCCTATCAGCATATCCTTCTATTCCTTTCTCTCTCATGTGCTTTTCCAGCTTCCCATTAAATGCATCTATGCTATTCGCCTAAATTAATTCTTGTGGTAGTGAGTTCCACATTTTTACCACTCTTTGGGTAAAGAAGTTTCTCCTGAATTCCCTATTGGATTTATTGGTGACTATCTTATATTTATGGCCCCTAGTTTGGAAACATCTTCTCTATGTCTACCCTTTCAAATCCCTTATCAGGTTTAAACCTAAAATCATAATTCTTAAGAATGAAATAGTCACATAGACAGGCCCATGAACAGGACATCAGTGACAGAAGCAGAGGGCACAGTAGCACACAAGGATCAGAGTTCATACATCCCCATAGCCATAAAGCAGAGGGAGAAACGGGGAACTGGATGGTCAGGCAGAGAATGCAACGGGTGAATTTCTGCGGGAGGTGAGCAGACAGGATGAGAGTATCCTGAAAGGAGTGATGATGAACGGGTAAGAGATAGGGTGCATACATCACTGTGTTCTTCAACTGGATGTTTTAAACGGTTGGCAGATGGACAGAGCATAGCCAACAGCAAAAAAATAACAATCAGCACAGATAAGAATAATTCACCAAAATTAAATAAAATCCTCACACAACAATAAATAACAAAGGAAAAGTCATCACAATTCTCGATCACCAAGACTATCCAAGATCATCAGAAACAAGGGGTTTTAGATTCACCTTGGGCGGGAGTGCAAAATGGGCGTTAGTGAATCGATAGCCCGTTTTACACTCTGCCTGGTTTTCATTTCCATTGACTGCAAGATGACACAAGATCAAAAATAAATACAGATGAGGAGGGTCAGTCGATCCATCTTAACTCTCCCATCTAGAAAATCATACTGTCTCCCCATCACAGCATCTAAAGTTTGTCTTAAATAGTTCCAAATTTTTTGTCTCCAGTGCCCAATTTGCAAGTCAATTCCAAGTGTGAAGAATTTCCTGTTGTTGGTACTAATTTGCCTTTTTCCGTTTTAACCCTGTGCATCCTTGTTCTGCTTTGTTGCCATGCCTAAAATTGGTGCTCTAGAATTAACTATTGAATGCCATAGTATATCATACATAAGGTCCCCTGGTATCACCTCCTTTCAAGGCCATAGGGTGGATTTTCATTTTTGGGCATGCAGTGGGCAGACCGATTACACTGCCTTCCCGATGTCCTCAATGAGAGATCGAATCTCATTTGTATCTGATTGGCGCTCACGGGCAGCCTGCCAATCAAGGGGGAGGGGGTAGGAAATCTGGTGGCTCCTCCATATTGCTAAGCCGGAAGTTGGAGCTTTAAAGGAGGGAAGTAACTCATGCTCCTCCTGATGTCACAAAAATGATTAAAGAAACACAAACACAAATGTGAGCTGCCTGCAGTGGTTCCTTTAAGGATTCCTGGTTAGGCCACTATAACAATAACAAAAACAACATCAACTTGCAATTATATAGCGCCTTTAACGTAGTAAAACGTCGCAAGGCGCTTCACAGGAACAACAATCAAACAAAATTTGACACCGAGCCATATAAGGAGATATTAGGACAGGTGACCAAAAGCTTGGTCAAAGAAGTAGGTTTTAAGGAGCATCTTAAAGGAGTAGAGAAAAGCAGAGAAGCTCAGGGCCTAGGCAGCTGAAGGCTCGGCTGGTACGCCTAGGACCAATGGGCAGAGCATGCACGGCGTATGCTCCATCCATTGGTACCCGAAAATTGCATTGCGGTCCTGTGTTCGACACAGGATTTGCATATTTTAATGAGGGAGCTCTGGCCGCCTATTTCCAGCACTAGTTGGAAATGGAGGTGGGCTGATCTGGAGCGTGAATGGGGCGGTAAGTTCAGCGTTGCGATTTTCGGAGCGCTACCGCTCCATTCATGCCTGACGGAGGCAATGAAAATTAGCCCCCAAATTTCTCCATTCTTTCCTCAACTTCAATCCACAGACTCTATTCTCAGCAAAGTTACAGTCTGTAATCTAATGAGGGGTCCAGATGGTTTATACATAGAGGAGCATTAGGAGCAATTGCAAGGCAATTATTTAATCAAGGGGCTTTGATGACAGCTCTCATGATTCATAACTGTCATCTGAATTCAGATTACATTATTACCTTTGAAAATACATCCTGGTAATTGATATTATTTATACTATTTACTATTTGTACTTTTACATTTATTTTTGAGCAGGGGATTTTCTGTTTTTGTGCTGGCAGCAGCCCATCTATGTGGACACCTGACCTCAGCACACTCCCATATTCTTGATGCACGATAGTGTTTGCTCAAGAGGATTAATTATCATAGTGCGCTTGCTGTAAATTTACTGAGAAGTAACCTACAATTCATTGCTGGGATAGTCAGTCTATTGGATATTTATTTACAGACATTGCTGTCTACAATATAGATATCAGTTTACTTCACCGCCTCTCTGCCCCATTGCCCATGGATTGTCATATCTGTGAAGCATTCTGAGAATTAAGGGGGTAAAATTCAACCCTGGCAGGGGTGACAAACTGGCAATAGCAGATCGGCCGCCAGTTATACACACTATCCAATTCTCCTTTCCATTGATTTCAATCAGGCAGGGGTGTTTAACATGCAACCCACCCACTACCACCGATTTAGCACCCCCACCGAAGTTGAATTTTACCCACAAAGTAGGCATACAAAAATGATCATTGATTAGGAATATAAGAAAAAAAGAAGCAAAGTTTCAAACATGACTTCACGATGATCAATATTAATAAATACCTTTGCATCAATTGAAAATCTTTCTCAATGGTTAAAAGGCAAATTTTTACATTTCAAAAGAAATATATATATTTTTTTAAACTTCATTTTAATTTAGGTTGTTGGTTCTCAAGGTCTAAAATAAGAAGAATCTCAATGTAAAATAAATTCATACTGCAGCAGTTTATTGTCCAAAATTGGGAATTTATGAATATTACATCAGCAAACCTGTTAACTGGAATTAATTTTGTTTTCAGATAAGTGAAGTCCCATAGATTTGTGGTAAGTTTAATTGACCATGAAATTACTACATCCAATGGTAACGTATTAAAATGTAACATATTTGCCTGAAATTCCCCTCATCACTATTTTAGTGGACACATTGGGCAGAATTTTAACTTTGAAAAACGAGTGGGTTGGGGACAGAGGGGTGTGAAAATCACATCAATTTCAGACCTGCACCCAACCCACCTCCAACCCGCCTCCAACCCGTTTCCGGTTTTCACCGGGGTGGGACGAGGAGCGAGCAACTAACCCACTCCCAGGAGGTGGGTTGGTCACTCAAACCTTTCAAGGAGGCTGCGGGCCTCCATTTTAAAAAATGTTTTCAATTTCAATCCCTGGAGGCCGGGATTCCCGGGCCTTCTCCTTCACGTCACATGAAAGGAGGCGAGAAGGCCCGACTGCAGGTAAATGCCTTTCTGGCACTGCTTGTGGGCCCGGAGGAGCAGGAATACTTCCCCCAGACCCAACAAGCCTACCTGCAGCGACCCCCCACCTCCAATGATCACGGACCCTCCCCCCTAATCTCCAACCCCCCCCCCAACAATGGACCCTTACAATGGCCCCGATCCTCCCCCACAGTGATCACGGACTACAGAGATGACCCCTGATCTCCACCCCCCTCCCCCCGTGACTGACCCCTGATCCCTCCCCACATGACTGACTCCCCTGTGACCCCCATGCTTTTCCAACATCTCCGCGATTGGTGGCAGGCTTCAGGACCAGGCTACCCATGCACCTGCAGTAGCGATAGAGCCTGATAAGGAGTCCTCATAGACCTTAGAAGACTTGAGACAAAGGCCACCTTTGCCCCAAGGGGCTTATAATACCACAGCACAGCCAAACACCACTAGCCCTCAGGTATCACTTCGGCAGTGCATGAGCATGGGTTTGAGAATGGCAGAGAGGGACACTAGGGGTAGGCACGGTGGTAGAAAGAAGTACTTGTTGTAAATATATGTGTGCACAATCATACCACTTTGTGATTTGAAGTCATGCCCACTGCCCACTGGTGCCCCCATGCCCACCCATGCCCCCCCCGCCACCCCCCCATCCATACAATGAAAGATTTACCTAAAGACTTACCTTTTCATGTCCTCTTCCTTGCTCTGCTTCTGTCTGACTGAGACCAGCCTGTCAATCAGGCCGGCCAGTTGGACGGCAAACCGACAATAAAAAAATAAAAGACTTCCTTATGTCAAAATCGTAAGGTCGTCCGGAAAACCCGGGTTTTCCGTCCGCAATTCGGCCCCTCCGCCCTCTTCCGAGCTCTGGGTTAAAATTACCCCCATTAACTCAAGTGAAATAAATTGGTAGTGTCTCTGCTAAAATAGTGGAAAGAGGAATTCCAGCCAAGTGCATTAAGTATTCACATGTTAGTATTCCACAGTGTACTTTCAGGGTTTTTGGAGAGTATTTAGCCGAGTTTTGTTGAGTCTCACTTTTATTCGAGCATTCTTGCTGTTTTTTTACTGCTCCCACTGAATTATGTCGTATCATGGTACTTGTTTCATTGTTATTAATGGCAATTGTTACTTTTTCATGAGTTTCACTCACTTTTGGTGAGTTGCTGCTTCACATTGAGTCTTATTTTTGATGAGTCAAAGGCCCTTTTGAAGAAGGAGTTTTGCTATAAATCCCCTTTAAGGAGGTAACCACATGATTAATTCTGCAGATAAAGGATGAGCGTCACCAGCAGGGTACCTTTGGAAGAAGAATCCTGAGAGTGGGACTTCTTCTTTAAAAGGAATCCCATTTGGCATAATTCTCTCTTTAAAAGGCTTCTTGATGCCAGGACTCTGTATTTAATATGCCCATTGAGAGATTTATAGACATTTGGCCAGAAACAACCCCCTATAAATACAGCTTCACAGCACATTAGTGATTGCACTTCCATAATAACAGCTCAGATGAAGAGGGCCCGAAAAGGGGCAAAATAGATTTAAAAATAGCAGGATCTTTGTGGGAAAGCTGGATTGCATTAATGTGAAAACTGTTTGATCGGAGTGTGCGATAGTTCTAAACACAGCCTGTGTGTCTGCCCTATCGCTTTCAAACAGTCTGTGTTACTCTTATTCCTAGACTTTTGATGAAACAAAATCAATTCTCTCGATTCATTCATGCATATCAACCCCCTTCTAATACAGACCTGCAGATTTCAAAAAGCACTCTCGAGAATATTTTTAAAACAAGAACATTTTTCCTTTTTTGGTGCTAAGCCCCTTTAATAATCCAATAATCTTATTTACTTTTGAAAACCTGTTTAAAATCTTATTGAAATCCTGATCATATTGACAGACCTCATTTACTACACATAGAACCAATTAATGGGAACTGCTTACTTTAGCAGAGAGAGAGGCACCATTCAGTCATTATTTGGAAGGGAAGGATGGGGCAGTTATATCCGCTCTCCTGTTCCCCGTTGTGGGTCTCCTGGCCTCACTCACTAGCTAACTAATTTCCAGGCCTCTGCCAATGTGACCTTGATCTGTCTATTCAGCGATGCCTGATCATTTTTTCAGTCTCGGGATTTGGCAGTCGCTGGCAAGGTCGGCATTTATTACCCTTCCCGAGTTGCCCAGATTTGATACAACTGAGTTGGTTAGGCCAGTTCAGAGGGTGGTTAAGATAGTTAGTGTTGTCTGAAGTCCTATAGTGTGGGACTGAAGTCATATATAGGCCAGACTGGGTAAAGATAGCGAGACTCTTCCCTATAGGACATTTGGGTTTTTACAACAATCTGACTCTTACTTTTACATGATCACGTTTAGTTTTACTGGTACCAGCTTTTTATTTCCAGCTTTATTTTTAAATGAATTCAAATTTTTAAACTGCCATGCTTGCATTTGAACTCATGTTCTCTGGATTACTAGTCCAGTAACATTATCAATACACTGCTGTACCACAGTTATTTACACAATGGGTAGCACCGTGTTTTACTGATAAAGGAAACACATTGCTCCTATTTATACAAAGCCAACCAGGTCATTTTCTTTTGAATCTCGTTGGCAAAACTGGATAAACTGTTATTCAGCCTGTTTACTTGTAGCTGACATTCTGAGCTATCGAGGACTTTGGAAAAGTGACTGGTTCTGGAATTTCCATGACATCCAATGTATTCAAAAAGGCAATAACTAATGAATGTCCCAATTAATACCCTGACAGTTAGTACACAACTAGTTTCTATGATTTGCCAGTACAATGTGAGATCCATTTTCTCTCAACAAATCTGAACTATTAATTTATCAGATAGTTATTCTAATTTTTCAAAAAAATCAATTCCTAAAACTTGTTGATTAACTGAAGAATAATGGACACCATGCTGACTTAAAAGGCACTAATCTCATCAGGAGTCCAGGTAACACAGTTTATAATCAGCATCTGAATCCTGTGATTATCTGAGATTCTTTTGCAATGATAGAAATTGTAGAGTTTGGGAAAATGGTTTTGTTTCATTTTGGTTCCTTATTTTTGCTACTGATGGTTGCCATAGTGGATACCGACACCCAAAGTTTTTGTTTAGTTGGCATGTGATGACATTCACACTGAAGGATTAATGATTGGGACACAGTGACTGCAAGTTTATAAAGTGAAGATCCTAGCTGATTCCTGTAAAATAACAGTCAGCACATATATAGCTTATAAACAAGATAATGCACAGTTGAAATCAGTAACACAATCAATATGTCCTAAACTGTAAGAATGTGCCCTTCACAATGTATACAATATAAAGTTGAGAATTTCTTACCATTGTCAACCTTGGCTCAGTGGTAGCACTCTGGCATCTGAGTCAAAAGTTTGTGGGTTCAAGTCCCATTCCAAAGACTTGAGGACAAAATCTAGGCTGACACTCCTGTGCAGTCCTGAGGGACTGCTGTACTGTTAGAGGGGCCGTCTTTTGGATGTTAAACCAATGCCGCGGCTGCCCTCTCAGATGAAGGTAAAAAAAATCCCATGGCACTATTTCGAAGAAGAGTAGGGGATTTATCCCCAGTGACCTGGCCAATACTTATCCCTCAACCAACATCACTAAAACAGATGATCTGGTCATTATCACATTACTGTTTGTGGACCTTGCTGTGCACAAATTGGCTGCCATATTTCCTACAATACAACAGTAATGAATAAACCACCCTCTGACATTGCATCATGGAATCAGTGAACATGTCATTAAAAGAGCAAAATCGGTCAAATTTGTGTACACAACCTCGTGTAAATAGGATCGATGAGGAGTATATGACAGTGACAAGTGAAAAAGACCTAGCTCTTGAGGGATAAATGAGATCAGCCCTCCAATCACCAGGGACATTCCTGGCACCATCTCCAGTTACACATTTCCAGCTTCAGAAATCACATCGTGCCACAGCGATTGCACGCGCACTTTAATGATGAAAGTGAGCTGACGGCTTAGAAACTTATTATATATTATTATTTTGTTAAGATTGATTTGGTAAATACGCTTTTGTTTAAAAGCCAACTAAAGGAGTACAAAGTTTTGTTTAAATAAACACAAAATCTGCAAAAGGTGTCTGTGTAGTTGAATTTAAATCCATAATCCAATTTTTAAATGAAATTCTTAAAACATAATTTCATGATTGGAAATAAATATTTTGAGATTATATCAACCCCATATACAAGTATTTTGAGATTATATCAAGCCCATTATATATATTCTATCCATCACCTAAACTGCCTATTTCTACCACTGCTGCATTGCCCCCTCATCACTATCTCATCCCCACTGCTGTTGAAACTGTCGTCCACGCTTTTGTCATCTTCAGAATGAACTTCTCAAACTCTCTCCTCACAGGTTTCCCAAGCTACACCCAACACAAATTTCAACTCATCCAAAATGTCATTGCCCTCACGCTATCCAATACTATGTCCCACTTGCCTATTTCCCTTAATGTCATCAACCTCAACTTCACCAACACGTTGGGCTCAATTTTACAGGAAAATTGCGGGTGCATTGGGGATGGGCGGGGGGGGCTCCGAAAATCGCGGAAATCCCGTTCGGGTTCGGAAGCCGGCTCCAACCCGCCGACTTCTGAGTTTCCCAAGGAAGCACCTGTGTGCGTGCGGGGGACCCGAAACCGGAAGTCCCGCCGGCATTTAAAGCCGGCAGGATGATAGTTAAAGAGCCATATGTACCTCATTGAGGTACTTAAGGCACTTTACCTGCAGCAGATTACGTGATTATAACGATTTTTAACTTACTTGCCCACCGCTTCTGATTCACGGGCGTGAAGGGCCATTTCAGGCAAAAAGAAACAAAATAAAGTACATCAAAAAAAACAGAAGGAAGTTAAAACACAAAATCAACCTACCTTTCCATCCTGCTCCGATGTCCGATGTCCTCCCGATCTCCCCCTCTTCACCCCCCCGATGTCCTCCCGATGTTCCCCTCTCCCCTCCCGATCTTCCCCTCTCCCCCCCCGATCTTCCCCTCTCCCCTCTCGATCTTCCCCTCTCCCCCCCCCCCGATCTTCCCCTCTTGCCCCAATCTTCCCTTCTCCCACCCCTCACCCCCGTCAATCAGGCTGGCTGCCGGGCGCAAAACCCAGAGAGCACGTTAATCATCAGCAATCACCATGCAATCGCGTCGGAAACGGAAAGTTTTGTTATGCGGGTTTGCCACGCGCATCTTCAACCCCCCCGCTGCGAACCCGCCACCATTTCAAAATTGAGCCCATTGTCTTCAAATTCTTCAATGTCATTTACAAATCCCTCCGTATGCCCCAGCCAACTTGTGCAAATTCCTATAGCCCTACAGCCCAACTCACACTCATCATTCTGCTAAGCGTGGACTACTGTGCTTCTGTCTCCCTCCCACTGCTCCACCACTGGTGATAGAGCCTTCAGTCATCGTAGACCCACTTGCTGGAATTCCCCTCCATCTTGCTGCATCTGTTCCCACCTTTAAAAGTCTCCTCAAACCTATTTCTTTTACCAAACCTTTGATCACCTCACCTAACTCTTCTCCGAACTCCTCCTTGGTGTCCATTTCTCTATGCTCTTGTTCAATGCCTTTGAAATTTTGCTACATTAAAAGGTAAAAATGCAAACTGTTATTGTAAGAAGGAACCATTAAATAAATAGATTGAGTTAGCTTTCATCACAATTCGCAGACTGAATTTACTTATATCGGAATTAGAATTATACTACCTTGTCAGTGAATAATCTGGATCTTCTGTACATGGGTTCTACATTTTAACTCACGTGCAGTAACCCTTATTTTTTTTTATTCGTTCTTGGGATGTGGGCATCACTGGCATTTATTGCCCATCCCTAATTGCCCTTGAGAAGGTGGATGAATAAAAAGTCATAGCCACTAGCACACGGGATTAAAGCATGCTGAGTGATGCTTTAATCCTGTCCCTGCTGAATAAACAGGAGCTCTAGTCAATTATACAACAAACATTGTGAACAGTGTAGAAATCCTGACCCTGCTGATTGAATAAGAGCTAGAGTTAGTTAAGCAATAGATATCGTGGCTGGCTCTTTAATCCTTTCCTTGCTCAATAAAGAGGAACATAGTTAGCAGAATAAGTACTGTGACTAGTGTTTTGACTTCAGGATAAATGGGGACTTTATAATGTTAGTATAACTTATGCTGTGAATTGTGCTTTCATCCATACCTAGCTAAGCAGGAAGTTCATATGATTTCACAATAAATGCAGTAAGGCATGAATTATTAAACTTAAATCCAGTAACATCTTAAATATATAAATATATTTGTTGAAGTAGCTGGAGATGGTTTCAAAAACCCAAAAACTTTATAAATGACAAATAGGTCTTATTGTCAATTAAATTAGAAATAAGAGACACTTTGTGCTTAGAGGATGAAGAAGCAAATTGGTTTTCAGCCATCACTCATTTCCATTTGAATTTTATTCCAGGGAAAATCTAAACATGAAAGGATGAGGAGTAAATGTTTCTATTTTATTCCTCCGGCTTTAATCACAACAGAAGTGATTTTAGCTGGACAATGCAGTATGAAGTGAGGAGAGTGTGTGAGGCTGCACAATTATTGGGCGTGATTTTTAGTTGTCTAGTGCCCCATTTTTCAGCGTGAATTGGGTGGCAGTGGGTTGAAAAATTTTAAAGAAACTTTGTGCTAATTTCCCGTCCGAGGCCTGCCCAGTGCAACTTTTGAGCAGGCCTCAATTTAGGCGACCGGGTGGAAGCCTCATTAAAATATTTAAATCAGGGTCCTAAGACATGTTTAGGACCCCCCAGTGCAATATTGGTCTTTCAAATGGCGTAGAGCACGCTGTGCACCCTCCAGCCAATGGAACTGAGCACTGGTTGGTCAAACCAGCGATCCTTAAAGGGGCCACTGCAGGCCACTCCAAAATAGGGAAATAGCAGTAAAATATTACTTTTTCACTGAAATTAGCAAATTGAAGGAATTACATCCAAGAAGGTTTTGTGTAAGACTGTAATGTAACAGTGGGCTCAGCAACTATCTTAGAAAGAAAGTTTGCAAATGACTACAATAATGTTTTACTACCTTGTACTCTAATGTATTTACTTCTGTGTAATTGTTACAAATTAGGGCCTGGCATAGATACCTTTCCAGGTTCAGTGGCTTCAGTCTCTCTCCCTGAAGCAGCCTAAGTGTCATATTTTATGGAGCTGAATCACACTGCCCTATATCTACTTGTACAATACCTTAACGCAAGAACATACCCATTGCATCCCTGCAATCTGGATCAGGTGCTCATTTCTTTTGCACGTGTGTTTCTTCAATTTCTCTGAAGGCGGGCCAAGTTAAAACTAGATGAGGTGAAGCTTGGCTTGAATCGTTAAGGTGTTTTATTCCACAGAAGGGTGAAATGAGTAGAGCAACAGGTATGATCAAAGTTGCTTAGTTCAATCAGTAAAACTTATATTCGCATAATGATACAAAATAAAGTATACAACTGCTTCCCCACATCGGTGGGCTATCTTCGAAGAAGAAAGAAAGAACTTGCATTTAAATAGTGCCTTTCAAGACCTCAGGATGTCCCAAAGCGCTATACAGCCAATGAAGTACTTTTTGAAGTGTAGCCGCTGTTGTAATGTAGGAAATATAGCAGCCAATTTGCGCACAGCAAGATCCCACAAACTGCAACATGATAACGACAAGATAATCTGTTTTAGTGATGTTCGTTGAGGGATAAATATTGGCCAGGACACTTCTTACTTGACAGGTTGTACTTGATTTAAACAAAAAAACCTCTCTACATTCTGTGCTGCAGCCGTGGAGTTCTCTCCCTGCTTTTTTTTAACCTTCTAGCAGCACATTGCTGCCTGACCACTTGTTCAGCGTCCTGTTTCCGGAAGCCCGACTGGCCTCTTTGGTATCTTTGTTCTGTTCTTAAAAGTCTCTCACTCCATGTTAAAAAGTCTGCTCCTCTCACAGACCAACATAGACTGAAAGGTTTTCAAACACAATGGTAAGAGGTTCCTTTCCGAATACCCAGACAAACTCAAGGATCGATTATAACCTCCCCGTCCCCCTCCCTCCCCCGCACAACAGGAATGGAGTGGGGGGGGGGGGGTGGGGGGAGTTAAGATGGCGGCTTCTCACCGCGTTTTCATACGCTACCATTTTCACTTGGCTGACTTCAGGCACGAGAAGGCTGCCCGCCCCAAAGCCCCAAAGTAGCAGGGGCCAAATTTAAATGGCAGTGTCGTGACATCGGATCGGGCATTCCATTTTAACCATAGGCCCGAGTACAGCAAAAGGTTCGCGGTCCAGGCAAGTGCTTTTTAAATATTTTTAAAGGTGTTTTATGGATACTTTGGGCCTCCCCTGCCCCGGACTTCCCCCTCCCACACGATCGCAGACTTGTCTTTGCCAGGAACCGATTCCAGGCGGCAGCTTGACCCCCCCCCCACCTCCAATTGTGAATCCCGGCCACTGGCGGTGATGTCATTCCAACTGGATTTGGGCGGGAGTCAGAGTCGGGCCATGTGAATGAGTCCCGGGAGTTAAAAGCTCCCTGGCACCGCACTCTGAGAGCCGAACCGTTCACCGCCTGCTTCAGCCCCCCACCCCCTACTCCTGTCTCAAGACCCCCACCCTCTACTCCTATCTCAGGTCCCCACCCCCTACTCCTGTCTCAAGACCCCCCACCCCCTACTCCTGTCGCAGGTCCCCCCACCCTCTACTCCTGTCCCAAGATTCCCACCCCCTACTCCTGTCGCAGGTCCTCCCACCCCCTACTCCTGTCTCAGATCCCCCACCATTTACTCCCGTCCCAAGACTCCCACCCCCTACTCCTGTCTCAGATCCCCCACCATTTACTCCCGTCCCAAGACTCCCACCCTCTACTCCTGTCTTAGATCCCCCACCATTTACTCCCGTCCCAAGACTCCCACCCCCTACTCCTGTCTCAGATTCCCCACCATTTACTCCCATCCCAAGACCCCCACCCCCTACTCCTGTCTCAGATTCCCCACCATTTACTCCTGTCCCAAGACCCCCAACCCCTACTCCTGTCTCAGGTCCCCCACCCTCTACTCCTGTCTCAAATCCCCCCACACCCTACTCCTGTCCCAAATCCCCCCTACCTCCAACTCCTATCCCAAGTCCCCCCACACCCTACTCCTCTCCCAAATCCCACCATCCTCTACTCCTGTCCTAAGACCCACACCACCAACTCCTATCCAAAGTCCCCCCACCCTCTACTCCTGTCCCAAATCCCCCCATCCCCATCTCTTGTCCCAAGACCCCCCACCCCCTACTCCTATCCCAGGTCCCCCCGCCCTCTACTCCTGTCCCGTTCCCCACTCCCTACCTCTATCCCAAGACCCCCACCCCCTACTCCAGTCTCTAGTCCCCACACCCCCTACTCCTGTCCCAAGTCCCCCCAGCCCCTACTCCTGTCTCAAGTCCCCCCACCCCCTACACCTGTCCCGTCCCCCACCCTCTACTCCTGTCTCAAGTCCCCCCACCCTCTACTCCTGTCTCAAGACCCACACCCTCTACTCCTGACTCAAGGCCCCCCACCCCCTACTCCTGTCCCAAGTCCCCCCACCCCCAACTAGTGTCCCATGTCCCCCCACCCTCTACTCCTGTCTCAAGTCCCCCCACCCCCTACTCCTGTCTCAAGACCCCCATCCTCTACTCCTGTCTCAAGTCCTCCCACCCCCTACTCTTGTCTCAAGTCCCCCCACCCCCTACTCCTGTCCTATGCCCCCCACCGCCTACTCCTGTCCCAAACTCCCCACTAGTGTCCCAAGTCCCCACAGGAGTAGGGGGTGGGCGGGTTTGGGACAAGAGTAGAGGGTGGGGGACCTGAGACAGGAGTAGGGGGTGGGGGTCTTGGAACAGGAGTAGAGGTAGAGGGGATTTGGGACAGGAGTAGGGTGTGGGGGGACTTGGGACAGGAGTAGAGGGTGAGAGGACCTGAGACAGGAGTAGAGGGTGGGGGTCTTGGGACAGGAGTAGGGGGTGTGGGGCTGAAGCGGGCGGTGAACGGTTCGGCTCTCAGAGTGTGGTGCCAGGGAGCTTTTAACTCCCGGGACTCATTCACATGGCCCGACTCTGACTCCCGCCCAAATCCGGTTGGAATGACATCACCACTAGTGGGCAGGATTCAAAATTGGAGGGGGGGGGGGGGGGGGGGGGGGGGGGTCAAGCTGCCGCCTGGAATCAGTTCCTGGCAAAGACAAGTCTGCGATCGTGTGGGAGGGGGAAGTCTGGGGCAGGGGAGGCCCAAAGTATCCATAAAACACCTTTAAAAATATTTAAAAAGCACCCCCTACTCCTGTACCAAGTCCCCACACCCCCTACTCCTGACTCCTGTCCCAAGTCCCCCCACCCCCTACTCCTGTCCCAAGTCCCCCCACCCCCTACTCCTGTCCCAAGCCCCCCCACCCTCTGCTCCTGTCCCAAGCCCCCCCCACCCTATACTCCTGTCCCAAGTCCCCACACCCCCTACTCCTGTCCCAAGCCCACCCCACCCTCTACTCCTGTCCCAAGCCCACCCCACCCTCTACTCCTGTCCGAGGCCCACCCCACCCTCTACTCCTGTCCCAAGCCCACCCCACCCTCTACTCCTGTCCCAGGCCCACCCCACCCTCTATTCCTGTCCCAAGTCCCCCCAGCCTCTACTCCTGTCCCAAGTCCCCCCACCCCCTACTCCTGTCCCAAGTCCCCCCCACCCCCTACTCCTGTCCCAAGTCCCCCCATCCTCTACTCCTGTCCCAAGCCCACCCCACCCTCTACTCCTGTCCCAAGCCCACCCCACCCTCTACTCCTGTCCCAAGCCCACCCCACCCTATACTCCTGTCCCAAGCCCACCCCACCCTCTACTCCTGTCCCAAGCCCACCCCACCCTCTACTCCTGTCCCAAGTCCCCCACCCTCTACTCCTGTCCCAAGTCCCCCACCCTCTACTCCTGTCCCAAGTCCCCCACCCTCTACTCCTGTCCCAAGTCCCCCACCCTCTACTCCTGTCCCAAGTCCCCCACCCTCTACTCCTGTCCCAAGTCCCCCACCCTCTACTCCTGTCCCAAGTCCCCACACCTCCTCCTCTTGTCCCAAGCCCCCCACCCCCTATTCCAATCTCAAGTTAAAATTAGCCCTTAACAAATCATTTATTGTTTAGTGTCTTGGAGAAGCAACTTCTGATTAAGTTATTAACCATCTTTAGCCTAGATTTTTTTTTAAACTCATGAGAATACAATTGTTTTTCAAAACTCAACGTTAAAAGTGACTCTTTCACCAACTCCTTTCTGTGGAAAAATGGTCCAAAAATCCAGAAATGTGACTAATATATACAGGGTTTGCTATTCCTCTATAACATGCAGTAAGATAAAACCCAGTATCGCTGTGATTGAAGTCACATGATACAATAGTACTTCAGTTCATTACAGAACCTGCAGTTTATCATCTAATTATTATTACATAGAATTACATAGAATACAGCACAGAAACAGGCCATTCAGCCCAACAGGTCCATGCCGGTGTTTATGCTCCACACGAGCCTCCTCCCTCCCTTCTTCAACATATTCCTCCCTTCCCAAAACCTCCCATTCCCAGTTAATCACATAATAAAAGTGTTTCTATTCCCTCTACTTCTCTTGGCAGATTTGCATCATTTGTTTAAGAAATAAGGGCTGTCTGCACTCTTGGTGTTGGCCTGCTTTTTTCTTTTCCTCAGGCTACTAGATTCTGTTCCACTTTTCCTGTTTCCATTTCAAATCTGCCTTTCCCCACTGGAATGGATAAGAAATTGGCTGAAGGGTAGGAAACAACAAATACTCATAAGAGGAGTTATATCAGAGTGGAGTACCTCAGGCTCAGTGCAGGGGCCACTAATGTTTCTCATTTATGTCTATTCAGAAGCTAAATGCAAAGCAGTCAAATTTGCAGATGATACCAAACTAGGAAACAGTTCAAAAATTACAGAGAGTAATAGCAATGGCAGAAGAGATCTGCCTTTGCCTACTATGCTACAGCAGGGAAGATGTCACCAAGTTGTGCCATCTATTTGGGCCAGACCTGCAGACTATATCCAGCACAGGCATAGCCTACTTGTTGCAGTTGGAGTGGAATGAGAAGCTCTGCAGTTATGTCCCCTAAAATCATTGTCATTTTAAGAGTTTATGTGCCACCAGCACTTGGGTTGGAAGTCGCAACAGTTCAGCACCCCCCCTCCTCCCAGAATTCCAAAACTCAGGGGCATGTATGCCATCACAAAAATTGGTGGTGTGCCTCCAACATCCTGAGCTCATAAGAACATAAGAAATAGGAGCTGGAGTAGGCCATACTGCCACTCAAGCCTACTCCACCATTCAATAAGATCATGGCCAATCTTCTGCCTCAACTCCACTTTCCCGCCCTATCCCCATATTCCTTGATTCCTTTCGTGTCCAAAAATCTATCGATCTCAGTCTTGAACATACTCAATGAGTGAACATCCACAGCTCTCTCATGGTAAAGAATTCCAAAGATTCACAACTCTCTGAGTGAAACAATTTTTCCTCATCTCGGTCTTAAATGGCCACCCCTTTATCTTGAGACTATGACCCCTAGTTCTAAACTCTGCAGCCAGGGGAAACAGTCTCTCAGCATCTATCAGGGGAAACAGCCTCTCAGTACCTGCATCTCAGCTCAGCCCAAATCCTAAGGTCAAAACAATAGGATCTGCTGCCTTCCCACCAAGCAACGTGGATAAGGTCAAATCAGTACATACCCCCAAAAGGCACTTAAGCGACCATGGTCAACAAATGGCATACACAGGGATTGAAGAGAACTGATTGGAAATGTGACCTCTACTTCTTCAACAATCTGATGAGGAAATTCTCTAACTTTGCAATGCTGGACAATATTTCCAGTCATCTCCACCCAGTCCTGATTTATAATGCAATTCCAAAGCTCAATATGTCACTGCTTTGTAGCACACTCAAGCTGTATACTATCCTCTATGTATCTGACTATAACAACAACAACAACTTGCATTTATATAGAGCTTTTAACGTAGTAAAACGTTCCAAGGCGTTTCACAGGAGCTTTATCAGACAAAATTTGACACTGAGCCACATAAAGAGATATTAGGACAGGTGACCAAAAGCTTGGTCAAAGAGGTAGGTTTTAAGGAGCTTCTTAAAGGAGGAGAGAGAGGTAGAGAGGCGGAGTGGTTTATGGAGGGATTTCCGGAGCCTAGGGCCTAGATGGCTGAAGGCATGGTCGCCAATGGTAGGGTGAAGGAAATCGGGGATGCGTAAGAAGTGCAGAGTGCACACCAAGCACCAACCAGAAGAACAAAATCATAAATCTGCAATACCTCACAATGTTGAAACAGTTAATGCATGATCCTTAGGGCTAGTCAGATGAAAGCTCAGTCCTCCAGTAGACCAATATGTTCAGTTTTCTATAGCGAAACATCAACAGGGAAAACCTTTGAACTGATGCAGATGGGCTGCGTGCGTAGCAGATTTGTTTTATTGCATTCTTCAGCTCCCATCAAAGTTCTTAGACTCCTACCTCGCCTTGTGTGGGTGAGAAGGACGGGACAGCGCCAAGTTTTTGGTTGCGATTTTAATTAAATTCTCCTGACGCTCTCAGTGCAAGGAAGCTGGTTTCCGTCCAGCCGCTGGGAAAAGCAGCAGCTCTCTGGCACAATTTGTCCTGGCCAGCCCATTAATCATGGAGTAAGCTAGCTGATTCGCACCGGCTTAAATAGTGTCACCAAGAGGGCACCCTAACCTTATAGGTAAACACTATTACCACCATATAGAATTCCACTCCTAGTTTTCAAATGATCTTTTCACTTAAGGGTGCTCATGGAGGCAATGTAAGCATCCATTTTGTGCTGTAGTGTGTAAAGTGACATCAACAAGAGGATCTCCTTCAATATGTTACTGAGGGTAGGAGGAAGTTAATGTTTCCTGGTCTTGTTTGAGACCAAGTAGGACATCTCTCTGCTGAATGTTAAAGAAAGAAAGAACTTGCATTTACATAGCACCTTTCACAACCTCAGGCCGTCCCAATGCGCTTTACAGCCAATGTAGTACATTTGAAGTGTAGCCGCTGCCGTATTGTAGTTAATACAGTCATCAATTCACAGGCCACTTCAATGATCCTAGTTTAGGGCTTCCTCTCAGCATAGTTTCCACAGTCTACACCAACAATCGGATTTGAATATATAAATGTCCACCCACCAGTATCCAAACAAGTTTTACAACAGAGATACAGGCACCATCTTGCATAAAGGAAAGGGCCAGTGGGTAAGTTGCAAGATAGATTATAAGAAGCAAAATAATATCACAAAATGTTTTTGTAGTTTAAATCTACAAGTGGTGAAATTACTCTGTGTTAGAGATAAGTGTGCATTACTGTGTAGTAATTTGATGTGTTAACACTAAGGGAGCAATAGCAAATTTTTGCTAACACTCCTAAAATTATTCCTGGGACTAAACCAGCTTCATTCTGTTAACACACAGAACTAGCATTAACATATTTTTTTTTGCTTGTTATGGACTTGAAAGCAACAATTAAAAGTGAATGTGCAGACTTGCTTGTGCTTGCTTTCCAGCCCATGTGACATTAAGGATGCTCACTATAAATGTGGCATTAAAGTAGTGTAGAGTATTGTCAAAAGTCCAGAGCTGAGCAGGACAGGGCAGAGCACAGTAGGGCAGAGCAAGGTGGGGCAAGGCAGAGCAGTGCAGAGCAGGGCAGGGCAAGGCAGGACAGAGTAGGGCAAGGCAGGGCAGGGCAAGGCAGGTCAGAGCCGGACAGGCAGGGCAGAGCAGGGCGGGGCAAGGCAGGACAGAGCAGGGCAGGGCAAGGCAGGGCAGAGCAGAGCAGGGCAGGGCAGAGCAGGGCAGGGCAGAGCATACTACAAAGCATAACACGGTTATTTCAGTCCACATAGCAGCTTGGGTGCACTAGCAAACCTTATTTTGCTGGACATTTGGAGGAGGAGCACAGCAAGCAGCAGGAAAGTCAAGCTAGGTCGAGGTCTGCAAGAAGAGGACCACCAGGAACCACTACTACCACAGGCAATGTGTCTACCAGTGACAGAGCCACCTTAACCTCATCAAAGATCAATGTATGAGGAAACTGTGTGTCACAGAGGAAGCTATTGGCAAATTGTGTCATCTCCTGGTATCAGGCTTGCAAACCTACAACCAAAGTGCAACATCAACACCATGCTATTAATAGCAGAAAAACTGATGATGACACTCAACTTTATTACCATTGGTTTTTGCAAGACCGCAATACATTTGGCAAAAATCAGTTTGCTGTCCATTACTCCATTACCCAAACCGCAGGTGTCCTGTTTCGACATGCTGGTGTTACAATCAGTGCTTGCATGCAGCATCAACGGGACAGGTTGTTGGAATCTTCCCCGGGGTATAGGTGCCATTGACTGCACCCACATGGCCATTCACACACCTGGGTGTTCATCACCAGTTGATGAAAATCCAAATGGTTTGCAACCACCACCAAATAATTATGCATGTGAATAATTAAGCAGTTTCTGGAGAGTGCCTTTGCTGCCCATAACTTAAAGGAATCATCGATTCCCCACTTGCTCCAGAAAAAAGACAAATTGAATGGTTGGCTCCTCAGAAATATGGGTTACCCTCTCAAAGCATGACTCATGGCACTGCTATGAAACCTCCATGTTGCCTAGCAAAAAACATACAATGGAAAACATTAAAGAAACAAGTACATCATTGAGTAAACATCTGATATGCTCAAACAATACTTGAGCTGTTTGGATCACGGTGGGAATGTTCTACAAAATGCCCGAGAGAGAGATGGCAGCATGATAATGGTGTGCTACAGACTTCACAATATAGCCATTAAAAAAGGCATACGAGGATTTGTTTCCCATATTCTACATCTTTCAGTTCTAACAAATGGTTACACCTGTAGTACTAACATGTCGTTCCTCGACAGATTCTGATGGATTTGCGATTATTTCCAGCATTTGCAGATTGTTTTCTTTTCATTCTTCAGTCGTACTGTTTATGTGGAAACCATTAATTTCAAAACTAAACATGGACTGTAAAGTTCACTGTGCTGTGTTGTGATTTTATTGAAAATAATAGTGCAGGTATATTGTGTGTTTAATGTGATGTGCCTGTCCCTTGTGGAATGTGTACTAGGGCATGTGGTATTGCGACTACCTCTCCTACATGATGCCCTACTGGATGTGTAGAGGCTTCCTCAGAGGTTTGCTGCAAACGTGCTTGTGATTCAGCTCGTCTCTTACTTCAGTGTGCAGCAGGCCCAGATGGTCCTGCTTCTGTGCCAGGAACAGCCTGTCCCTTCTACCTGTGGAAGCCTGTGCACATTCAGTGGCTTTTTCTATCAGTTGTCCAGAGCTGCAGGGAAGGAAATGGCATGATTTGAGAGGCATCAGCCTGGTTTACTGTGTCCAGCCATCAATTCTAGGGCAGTCAGGCTGGGAATTATTCTGCAGAACCATTCCTCCAGTTCCCCACCACTGCGGGATTTTGCAATAGAAGTGATGGTAGCCATTGAATACATTATCCAAATTTGAACCCATTCAAAGTGGACAGTCTGCCACATCATGTGTCACATTTTCCATCACCATTGCTGCAGGAGTTCCTCAGGGCAGTGTCCTAGGCCCAACCATCTTCAGCTGCTTCATCAATGACCTTCCCTCCATCATAAGGTCAGAAATGGGGATGTTTGCTGATGATTGCACAGTGTTCAGTTCCATTCACAACCCCTCAAATAATGAAGCAGTCCGTGCCCGCATGCAGCAAGACCTGGACAACATCCAGGCTTGGGCTGATAAGTGGCAAGTAACATTCGCGCCAGACAAGTGCCAGGCAATGACCATCTCCAACAAGAGAGAGTCTAACCACCTCCCCTTGACATTCAACGGCATTATCATCACCGAATCCCCCACCATCAACATCCCAGAAACTTAACTGGACCAGCCACATAAATACTGTGGCTACAAGAGCACGTCAGAGGCTGGGTAATCTGCGGTGAGTGACTCAACTCCTGACTCCCCAAAGCCTTTCCACCATCTACAAGGCATAAGTCAGGAGTGTGATAGAATACTCTCCACTTTCCTGGATGAGTGCAGCTCCAACAACACTCAAGCAGCTCGACACCATCCAGGACAAAGCAGCCCGCTTGATTGGTACCCATCAACCACCCTAAACATTCACTTCCTTCACCACCAGCGCACCGTGGCTGCAGTGTATACCATCCACAGGATGCACTGCAGCAACTCGCCAAGGCTCCTTCGACAGCACCTCCTAAACTTGTGACCGCAACCACCTAGAAGGACAAGAGCAGCACATGGGAACAACACCACCTGCACATTCCCCTCCAAGTCACACACCATCCTGACTTGGAAATATCGCCGTTCCTTCATTGTCGTTGGGTCAGAATCCTGGAACTCCCTTCCTAACAGCACTGTGGGAGAATCTTCACCACACGGACTGCAGAGGTTCAAGAAGGCGGCTCACCACCACCTTCTCAAGGACAATTAGGGATGGGCAATAAATGCTGGCCTCGCCAGCGACGCCCACATCCCATGAACGAATAAAAAAAAGTAATGCTAGACATAAGAACGGCAGCTTGTTACTTGGGACAAGGGTTGCTATGATGGGGATGGGGGGGATTTAAAATTTAAAACCTATAAGTGTGCAATTGATCACAGGACAATCATACAGGGTACAGTAGCATAATGGTTATGATACTGGCCTAGTAATCCAGTGTCATGAGTTCAAATTCCACCATAGCAGCTGGGGAATTTAAATTCAATTAATTAAATAAAAAATCTGGAATAAAAAAGAACTAGTATCAGTAATAGTGGCCATGAAACTACCGGATTGTCGTAAAAACCCATCTGGTCCTTTAGGGAAGTAAACCTGCCATCCTTACCTATTCTGGCCTATATGTGACTCCAGACCCACAGCAATGTGGTTGATTCGTAATTGCCCTCTGAAATGGCCTAGCAAGCCACTCAGTTGTCAAGAAGGTGGCTCAAGGGCAATTAGGGATGGGCAATAAATGCTGGTCTTGCCAACGACGCCCACGTCCCATGAACGATTAAAAAAACTTGCACTCTGTGAATTGGTCCATAGTCTGCCGCAGCCATTTTCCTTCTCCCACCATTGCTTCAGGGAGCTGGTGAGGCTGATTCTGGAAAACTTTCTGGGGTCAGCAACGAACACAAGGCTCACTATGTTGAACTTAATACCAGCTTTCCACTAAAAGTGGAAAATCTCACCTGATACGTAAATGTACAAAATTAACTATGTTGTTGTGATGGAGAGAGATTTTTAAGTGCCTTCACGCGGCGTAAACAGGGCGGTAGTAGCCTGAATATTACCACTTACAGCCCCGATTGCACTGCTGTTCCAGCCACCGCCATCTTGGGTAGAGTCCTGAGAAGGGCAGCCAGAGTGCCACCTGTTTCAGGCAGGTGACCATTTGCAATATGCAAATTTGGGCCCTATGTCATCCATAGTACCCCAATTGCAATTTTGAGGTGGAAATGGATGGAGGCCACTCAAAAAACGGCCCATAGAAATTTTTAACTTGTATTTTTATGGGGCCAGGAGAAGCAGCTCCTCCTGGCCCCACAAAAGTACTCCGGCCTACTACCGACCCATGAAAGGACCCCCCCCCCACCCCACCCCAGCCCCAGGATCACCCTCTCCCAGACTTGGACTGTCAGCTAGCTCCATTTAGGAGCTGAATAATTTCCCGCCCTCCCCAACTGGCAAGCTGCCTCAGGGCATGGTTTGGTGCATGGAGCTTACCAACTGTGTGCAAATGAGGCCCGGGCCTTAAAATGGGTTGAAGTACCTTGCCTACAGAAAGTTGACTGAGTGAATTGTAGTTGCCAGCTACACATCTGAATCATTATCATCAGTCTTCAATCCTTCTCAACTGCACCAGTCTAGGTTTTCCTTTTATGATTCTGCTATGCTGGTTCCCAAACATGATCATTACTTGTGTGCATTTTCAGCAATGTACTGCATCAATTTGAGTTCAGTAAACTAATGTACTCATAAACTCACCTGACTTCTGTAACTTGGCATCAGTGGGCACCTACATATATGGCAACCTCCGTACATCTATGCCTTGCTCATTCTTAGTACTAAATAAGAGTGGATAGTCAGCAGTTGGTATGTACTTTATGCACACAAGATCTGGCTCTGAGATCATGCCATCAAAACACTTTTGGAAACGGTGCTCTGTTTGCCTGTGTGTAAAATGGGGCACGGGATGGGGGGGTGGGGAGGCGGATGCCCGGCCCTCTGCCTTTTGTCATGTTCGATTTCAGGGGGACATAATGAGGCCGTGCCTCAGGCGAGTTCAAACCTCATTTAAGAAATCTACTTATTAAAATCAGGTCCCAAAAACGGAGTTTCGCCACTATGAGCTGGGCTCAGCGCACAACACGCACCTCCTCCAGATAAAATGGGCACTTTCGGAATCAGGGACTGGGCTTGCTCAAGTGGGCTTCTTAAAAGGGGGATTATTCTTTGAGTCAAAAGTAGTTTTTTTTTGCATTTGCAATTACATCTTGTTGCATTTTACTCCATGAATCAGTTGGTTTTGCTGATTAGCCTGCTATTTTTATATTTTTGTTTGTTTTCCCAATACTTTCCTTCATGATTCTTGATTGTTACTGCAACCATATAAAGTGGTGAGGGTAGGAATTCCTTTTGTGGCTCCCATAGCATCACTTGATTTAGATGAGAGAGAGGAAGGAGTTCATAAGGGGCCAGCAATGACTCCTCTCACGTTTTTTTTTGCATCCTACACTACTTCAGGACCTCCATCTAGAGAGCCCCCCACCACATGAACCTGAACATGTCAGAGGAGACCTGTATTCACCAGCTCTGCTTCACAAGACAGGCTGCCTTAGAATTGTATTATCTGCTGCATGCAGATAACATCTGGAACAGAAACAGCTCTTCCCGTTAACGCAGCATGAAGCATTCCTCTTACTGGATCTTTCGGAGATACTCCAGGGACATCTGCCACATCAGGCAGTCTATGTTGCACACATTTTTCCAGCAAGTGCCAAAATGCAATGCAGGGAGAACTCACTTTCTCTGTGGAAAGGAGGTATCAGCAGGGTTTTTTGAAGGGCAAATCGCCAAAGAGGCCACAAATGCATTTTGCTGCTACTCAGCTGCCATCCGTACCTGCAAGAAAAATGTGTCATCCAGCTTTGGCACAATGAAAGAATGTGTGTAAAAGAACAATGATATTTTACATGGTGCCTCCCAGATGGTGCAGGCATTCCCAATTTAGCTTTGTGCTTGATGGGCCCATAAGAAATGTAAGATGCACACTCAGCTTCATCTGCCTCCTGATGCCAGCAAACTTCTTCCTCATTGACGCTTCATCACAAAGACTGCCTACTTCCACCTTTGAAACATCATCCACCTCTGCCATTTCCTTAGCCCACCTTTCGCTGAAGCCCTCATGCATGCCTTTGTCACATCCAGACTTGATTACTCCAATGCTTTCCTGGCCAGCCTCCCCTCCATGGCCTTCAGCCATCTCGGCCCCACGCTCTGGAATTCACTCTCTAAACCCCTCCGAAAATCGTTCCCGTGAAGCGCGTTGGGACGTTTTACTATGTTAATGGCGCTATATAAATGCAAGTTGTTGTTGTTGTTGACTCTTCATTTCCCTCTCCTCCTTTAAAGCTCTCCTTAAAATCTATCTCTTTGATCAAGCTTTTGGTCACCCATTTTGTTTGGCTTGACATCCATTTTCTTCGTACATCCCTGTGAAGCACCTTGAGACATTTTTCTTTGTTAAAGGTACTAAACAAATATAAGTTGTTGTTGTTACAAACTATTGGCCTACTGCACTGTGGTGTGTCAAAGGTCCATGCAACATTGTTTTACCCTTTTAATTACTGTCACTGCATCCTGAAGTGTAGACAAAACCACTCCATGCAGGTAACAAAAACTGACATAGGGACTGAGCACAAGCAATAACAATTTGCATTTATATAGCATTCCTCACATAAAAAAACATCTCAGAGCGCTTTACTAGGGACTGGAGAAGGAGGAATTTAAGCAGAGAAGACTCCACATCAAGCACTTATTGTTCTTTCTAAATCATCAGAGGGAAAGGCAACAAATGAACTTTAAAAAAATGCTATCTTTAACTTGAATACAGGAATGAAAGGTTACATATTTTATTTTTTCAGTATTACTCAGAGATAAATACCATGCTGAGTATTGTCTGTAGATGAAAGTAGTGATTTTACATGGAGGGAAGTTTAAACGCATTAGGCTACATTGCGTTTCCAAAACTGGAGTGTCACCATCCTACCGAAAAGCTTTTAAATAACATTGATTCCTACATGTATGGTAAAACTAAATATATATATATATATATATATATATACACACACAATATATTTAATTTGAAAAGATACCTCTGGTTACTTTGTTTCAATGTTAAAGATCTATAAAGTGTGTTAACTACCAAATGCTAACAGGCAGAAAAAGATGTGCATTGTCTGCATCTGGAGCTTTGTAAAAGTCAGTACACTCGTAAATTATCAAGAGGCAGGAAATGCCTCCCTTTTTTTCTCAAAGATAACTTGAGACTTTTTCTCCCTTCCTGCACTTGCTTGCTAATGGCATGAATAAAACTTTTAATTAGTGAGGATCTTTGAAAGGCTTGGCCTCAATGACAAATGATTTAAAGGATCCCTTTATTCAATAGCTGACAGGAGCTGGATTTAAAGGCAGCTTTATTACCAAAGAAGCTTGGGGCAACCTGAAGGTGAGAAAGCTAAACCTCCCTTGGGCAGACCCGCTACTCTCATTTGAAGAGGGGGAGAATACAATTATCCTTTGGCACTTGGTGATAAACTGGCAGAATGAACATATCGTTTACCTCTCGTGACAGAAGAGCTACCCTCTTTGAGACCCATGGTCACTGAAGCCATATTGCTGTAGGCAAGCAATGTGGGATTAATAATTGTATGAGTATATTGCTGGTGACCGCAGGAGGGTGGGAGCACGTTACCTCTCTGGAAGGACTTAACTCCCAGGGAACGAACCCTCTCATTCTCTCCAGCTGCTAGAGAAATGGTTTAACCTATTCTTTGGCCTCAAACAATGAAGTCCTATAATGAAAGTAGCAAGGTCCTGACTAAAGAAGGACAACATTTACTGAATTTCAAAACTAATTGAGAGGCTAAACTAGGACCTTGAAATTACGCCATGGGATATTGAATCATTTATTTTAAATGGGTTATCACTGCCACTAAAATAGCACAGAGAGTAATTTGAGACAAATTGGTTAAGCATTCTTACATTAGTTCCCACAGTGTAATTTCAGGGTCTAAGTTACTAGGGATAGGAATTAATGCCCAAATGCAGCTTTCAGCTTTTGAATCCATGTATCTCAGCTGATGCTATCAATCTTCCTACTGCCCCTATACAGAATGCAAAATGCAGGCACATATACAAGACATGCTTGTTGTATTGGGGCACTCTCGAATAAGTCTGACCCAAAGTGAGGACAGAACATTTGTTTTGAGTGGATATAAGTGTGTTTTGTAGCTTTGATTGGGAATATGACTGCATTTGATAGATATGTTTGAAATTATGAGGGTTTTTGGTAGAGTAGATGGGGAGAAACTGTTTCCATTGGCAGGAGGGTCAGTACCAGAGGACACAGATTTAAGATAATTAGCAAAAAATCCAAGGGGGAAAGGAGGAGATTTTGTTTTACACAACGAGTTGTTATGATCTGGAATGCACTGCCTGAAAAGGTGCTCAAAGCAATAGTAACTATCAAAGGGCAATTGGATATATACTTGAAAAGTAGACATTTGCAGGGCTATGGGGAAAGAGCAGGGGAGTGGGACTAATTGGATAGCTCTTTCAAAGAGCTGGCATAGACACGATGGGCCGAACGGCCTCCTTCTGTGCTGTATGATTCCAAGGTTCTATTATTTGACTAAGATGCAGGACAATTCTGAAATCGATAAACATTTCAAGAAACCACTGCTGGAGGAGAAATAGATGAAGAATGGAAGTGGGTCTAATTACAAATGAAAATTTGATTAGATGAGTTGAACCAATAACTTAAAATGATAACATATTTAAATTTTACTTCTTTCAGTCCCTTCATTGAACCAGACATTAATCATTAGAATCTATAGGTCCAAAATTCCAGTGGGGAGCAAGGGCATGAAGTGGTGGATCGTCATCAGGAGATTGCAATTTGGGGTAGCAGTAACCTGGGAAATTCTAGCCCTCAACCAACACCATCAAAAAACAGATAAACTGGTTATTTATCTCATTTGCTGCTTGTTGAACCTTGCTGTGTGCAAATTGGCTGCCGCGTTGCCGGCTTTGTGGAGCAGGTTAAAATAGCAGCAGGTCAGTTCCCGGCTGGTCCAAGGCGGATAAGTGACTCAGGTGGTTTTAATTCCCCACCCTTGTGGTTTCCCCCAGGTGGGTAGGGTTAAAATCAGCCCCTTAGAGTTTGTTCTAGCTGTTTGTCTGCTAGTGACAGGACTCACATGTATGCAGAGCATGGGGGCATGCACAGAATTCGCCTACATTACTGTAACAACACACAGATACAGCAGAGATCCCCTGTACATGAGTATTAAATTTACAGCCCCGTAAAATGCCTCTTATGCTATCTCTGTGTTAGACTGCAGAATTAATGTTAATTATGTTGTACATGATGTCATTTTTATGATGTGGAGATGTGCCCAGTGGGAACTGGGCTAAGACATTTCAAACTCATTGGATGTCGGATCCTTAAAGAAAACTTTCTTTCATCAGTCTGGATTGAACTCTGGTTCTCAAGGACCAAAGAACAATGGTTAAATCCACCACCCAGTCCTATGAATATTTCAGTCTAATGGGCAGTGATATTCTTTAGCGATTACCTCACTATTGGGTGTAACATTTTGTGTTGGTTCGCAGTATTTCCAACAACTAAGGTTTTGCTCAGAAGTCCAGAGTGTTAATTAAAATACTATACGGTTGAAAGGACAAAGGTTGAATCAGGGAAAAGCATCTCCCATGCCAATCGGTGAAATCATGGTATCTATAAAATTTATACATAAAATGTAAAAGATTTTTTTTTTAAAAAGCTAAAACTGCATTGGAAATAATTCCTGCCACAACAGATACAGTACTCAACCACTCACCCCCACCCCAAACCCACACCTTTCAAAATTGCTGGGCTGACACGGCAGCAATGAAGCAAAGTTTTCAGAGGGAACCATCAAGGCGCTGAGACTATCCAATCTCAAAAATGCCTGGATATACTGCGGTTCCTCAGACGTAACTTTTGTCACCGAGCCTGTTGGCTACCACACAGATGGATAAAAACTTTGATGTTCAATCCTGCACTCATCTCCAACCCAGCCTCCACCTCCCATGTACAGGAGACAAAGCTTGCAGTTCAGTATCTTTGTTCTTTCCTGCTCTGTGTATAGATAAGTATAACAGGTAAAAATCTATGATCTGTGCTGACAGATGGTTTCTTCAGCTGGCCTTTCTAACCACGCCCCCTCCTCATCAATCTACTGTGGTACAAATTTCAAATCCCTGGTACAATGAATGAGAAATGATGCCCTGACTGTAATGCTGAGATCCAGCTTTGAAGGATCAAAGACAGCAACACTCCAGCTGACCTTTAATGTTGATAACATCAACAAGGAATGTAGGCCCTCTAGGATACTCTGGAAGTTGGCAAATACACATTAGACTAGACAAACAAAACTCTGTACAACTGCCTTTATGACTAAAAGCCAGGGCTACAGAGCTCTCTAGTTTAGAGAAAGAACTTGTATCAAAGCAGCACCTTGAATCTGAAATAAGCCAGAACTGACTGATCGACGAGCTGACTGAGTAAATTAAAGCAAGCAGAATATAATTATTATATAATATATACCAATGAACTTTCTCCTAATCTGGAAAAAGAAAATGAAAGAGAATGATAATTCTGCTAATTCTCGCATGATCAGGACTCTCAGATTCTCCTAAATCAGCATTACATCCCTTCTGACTTTATAATACAATGCAAGTTTCAAATTGAAGCCTTATCAGGAACCATCGTGCAAAAGACATGGACCACATCAGTAACAATAACTTTAAAACAAAGATTTATTATCTTAGCATATGTTACAATTGATACTCAGTGCATCATTGGCAAAGCAGTTTCTTGGTGGGGTCAGATGACCAGCGTAAATCATCCTGTCTGGGTTAGATGTCACTTAAATCCTTCGACTGGATCAATATTTTATAAATTATTTATGTGCCCATTCTCCTCAATTTAATGCTTAGAATCAAGTAAGGACATCGCTGCTAATTCTGCAGTAAGTTTTGTTTTAGTTGCACTTTGTGTTATGCTATTTAATGTACGTAGGATGAGAAAAGGCCATCAGGCCCATGGGCACTCACCCCATATTTATCTGACGCTTCTTTCTAATGTTGGAAATGGTTGGTGAAGCTGTCAGAAAAACATCAATTACGTTCATTGGTTGGAAGGGAGGGTTGATCCAATTAAAGAATGAGTTACTTATAAGTCTAGATCTGAGCTGGCATTAACAGGATGAATTAGACGAGTGCAGCAGCTTAGAATTTTACCCTAACATGACTGCCTTTTACTTTTCAGTTGATCAGTGGGATGAACAGAAGATCTGTCAAAATCTGATTACCACCCGTTTAAATTAAGAGAACTTCCCACGTCAAGGCGGAAATTATCGTATACCATTCTGGTTTATCATAGACCATGTGTGCATTACTGGTAAGTGCCTCTTCTACAATCAAATTGAGTGATGTTAAAACCTGGAGCTGGAAAATATTTTAGAGTTTTCAATCATGACTCTAGTATTTGTGAACAGTTCATTTCTGATTGGTTCTGAGGGTTCATTTCATTTATATTAACAGACAACACCCAGACAGTGAACTTCTTTAAGGATGTTACAAATAATGTAGTTGATGAAACTACCTATGACATGGTTTATAGTTGTGGGTTCAAACCCCACTCTGGGACATCCACACACAATCTAGACTGACTCTTCAGTGCAGTACTCAGGGAGCACCATGTTGTTTGAGGTGCCATTTTTTCAAATGAAGTGTTAAACCATGGCTGCATCGGCCTATTCAGGTGGATGTGAAAGATCCCATGACACTATTCTGATCAAGGAGTTATCGAGAGTGCCTGGCCAAAATTCTTCCCTCAACCAACAGATTAACTGGTCATTCATCTCAGTTACTCAGTAGGACCTTGCCGTGCGCAAATTAGCAGCTTTATTTGCCTACATAACAACAGTGGCTGCACTTCAAAAGTAATTTGTTGATAGTAAAGCACTTTGGCATGTCCTGAGGATGTGATGAGGCGCTATATGAATGCAAATTCCTTCTTTCTTTCTAGTTGAACTTTGATTACTTCGCACATTAAAGACTTCTAATAAAATTAAAACCATGGGAATCCAGGGTAGGATAAAAATAGGAAACAGAAGTTGCTTGGCTGGATCTCAGAGGAACAATCTAAGTTCACTGCTCTCCCTCATTTACATTTGAACAGTGCAGACAGTCTCCATATAAGTCATCGTGAAAACCTGGATGCACAAATTGGCTGTGGGACTGTTTGGCCGGTGTACATGCACAAAGTACTGACATTATGACACCAGATGGCTACATACACTTATGTGTTGGCATCATGATTTTTCTACAAGGGAACTGCACTGCACTTCGAACAGTGCCATTTACTAGGGACAGTTGGACTGGTGGTAGTTCAGAAGACCGTCATGACCCGGAATTTCCTCGAAGCTGCTCTCACTCCGCAATGGTAACTTCTCCGGAGATGCGGCGGAGACCCTGTTTATGTGATGAAGTTTCTACCACTCTTCTGGTGAAGTTACGGCAGCAGAGCACAAGCAACTCTGAGGAAACTCTGGGCCTGTGTTAAAATACAGAACTTTGTGGATGCCAGTCTTAAGAAATGGAGTGATTGGGATTGCCACCAGCTGCATGAGAGCCACACATCAGGAGTTGGCGGCAGGAAGGCTGTATAAAAACAGCTAGAGGGTACTACAACAACTACAAGAACAACATCTTGCATTTATATAACGCCTTTAACATAGTAAAACATCCCAAGGCGCTTCATAGGAGCGTTATCAAACAAAATTTGACACCGAGCCACAAAAGAAGATATTAGGACAGGTGACCAAATGCTTGGTCAAAGAGATGGGTTTTAAGGAATATCTTAAAGGAGGAGAGAGAGGAAAAGAGGTGGAGCAGTTTAGGGAGGGGAATCCCAGAGCTTACAAAGGAGACAGTAATGCCAGAATGGGAGAGGTACAGGGTAGAGTACCTCAAAGATCATTAACTTTGACCGCTATTGTTTCTTATCTATATAAATGACCTGAATAAAGAAACCAATTGTAAGCTTCTGAAATTTGCAAAACGACATGAAAGTTTTAAGGATCGAGGAGGCAGTTGATGGTTCGCAGAAGAATTTAGAATAGTTATGTAACTGGACAGACCAATGGCCAATGAAATTTAGTACTGCCAAATAAAAGTATTGCATATATATTTTATTGCTTAATAAAAAATCTGGAATAAAAAATACTAGTATCAGTAATGGTGGCCATGAAACTACCGGATTGTCGTAAAAAACCCATCTGGTTCACTAATGTCCTTTCGGGAAGGAAACCTGCCGTCCTTACCCGGTCTGGCCTATATGTAACTCCAGACCCACAGCAATGTGGTTGATTCTTAATCACCCTCTGAAATGGCCCAGCAAGCCACTCAATTGTACAATCTCACTACAAAAAGTAAGAATAAAACCGAACAGACCACCCGGCATCGGACCACTAGGCACTGGACATGACAAAGGCAAACCAAGCCCAGTCGACCCTGCAAATTCCTCCTCACTAACATCTGGGGATTTGTGCCAAAATTGGGAGAGCTGTCCCACAGACCAGTCAAGCAACAGCCTGACATAGCCATACTCACAGAATCATACCTTTCAGCCAACGTCCCAGACTCTTCCATCACCATCCCTGGGTTTGTCCTGTCCCACCGGCAGGACAGACGCACCAGAGGTGGCAGTACAGTGGTATATAGTCAGGAAGCAGTGGCCCTGTGAGTCCTCAACATTGACTCCGGACCCGATGAAATCTCATGGCATCAGGTCAAACATGGGCAAGAAAGCTTCCTGCTGATTACCACCTACCGCCCTCCCTCAGCTGATGAATCAGT
The DNA here is from genome assembly GCF_035084215.1 of Heptranchias perlo. Lineage (NCBI taxonomy): Eukaryota > Metazoa > Chordata > Chondrichthyes > Hexanchiformes > Hexanchidae > Heptranchias > Heptranchias perlo. The sequence continues at coordinate 27,873,656 of NC_090333.1, forward strand.
CCTCCTCCATGTTGAGCACTACATGGAGGAAGCACTGAGGGTAGCAAGGGCACAGAATACACTCTGGGTGGGGACTTCAATGTCCATCACCAAGAGTGGCTCGGTAGCACCAATACTGACCGAGCTGGCCGAGTCCTGAAGGACATAACTGCCAGACTGGGCCTGCAGCAGGTGGTGAGCGAAACAACACGAGGGAAAAACTTACTTGACCTCGTCCTCACCAATCTACCCGTCGCAAATGCATCTGTCCATGACAGTATTGGTAGGAGTGACCACCGCACAGTCCTCGTGGAGACGAAGTCCCGTCTTCGCACTGAGGACACCATCCAACGTGTTGTGTGGCACTACCACCGTGCTAAATGGGATAGATTCAGGACAGCTTCTAGCAGCTCAAAACTGGGCATCCATGAGGCGCTGTGGGCCATCAGCAGCAGCAGAATTATATTCCAGCACAATCGGTAACCTCATGGCCCGGCATATTCCTCACTCTATCATTACCAACAAGCCAGGGGATCAACCCTGGTTCAATGAGGAGTGTAAAAGAGTATGCCAGGAGCAGCACCAGGCATACCTAAAAATGAGGTGCCAACCTGATGAAGCTACAACACAGGACTACATGCATGCTAAACAGCGGAAGCAACATGCTATAGTCAGAGCTAAGTGATTCCACAACCAACGGATCAGATCAAAGCTCTGCAGTCCTGCCACATTCAGTCGTGAATGGTGGTGGACAATTAAACAACTAAAGGGGGGAAGAGGGTCTGTATAAATCCCCATCCTCAATGATGGCAGAGTCCAGTACGTGAGTGTAAAAGACAAGTCTGAAGCGTTTGCAACCATCTTCAGCCAGAAGTGCCGAGTGGATGATCCTCCTCCCAATATCCCCACCATCACAGAAGCCAGTCTTCAGCCAATTCGATTCACTCCACGTGATATCAAAAAACGGCTGAGTGCACTGGATACAACATAGGCTATGGGCCTCAACAACAACCTGGCTGTAGTGCTGAAGACTTGTGTTCCAGAACTAGCCGCGCCTCTAGCCAAACTGTTCCAGTACAGCTGCAACACTGGCTTCTACCCGACAATGTGGAAAATTGCCCAGGTATGTCCTGTCCACGAAAAGCAGGACAAATTCAATCCGGCCAATTATCACCCCATCAGTCTACTCTCAATTATCAGCAAAGTGATGGAAGGTGTCGTCGACAGTGCTATCAAGCATATGTGCTACTCACCAATAACCTGCTCACCGATGCTCAGTTTGGGTTCCGCCGGGACCACTCGGCTCCTGACCTCATTACAGCCTTGGTCCAAACATGGACAAAAGAGCTGAATTCCAGAGGTGAGGTGAGAGTGACTGCCCTTGACATCAAGGCAGCATTTGACCGAGTGTGGCACCAAGGAGCCCTAGTAAAATTGAAGTCAATGGGAATCAGGGGGAAAACTCTCCAGTGGATGGAGTCATACCTAGCACAAAGGAAGATGGTAGTGGTTGTTGGAGGCCAATCATCTCAGCCCCAGGGCATTGCTGCAGGAGTTCCTCAGGGCAGTGTCTTAGGCCCAGCCATCATTAGCTGCTTCATTAATGACCTTCCCTCCATCATAAGGTCAGAAATGGGGATGTTCGCTGATGATTGCACAATGTTCAGTTCCATTCACAACCCCTCAGATAATGAAGCAGTCCGAGCCCGCATGCAGCAAGACCTGGACAACATCCAGGTTTGGGCTGATAAGTGGCAAGTAACATTCATGCCAGACAAGTGCCAGGCAATGACCATCTCCAACAAGAGAGAGTCTAACCACCTCCCCTTGACATTCAACAGCATTACCATTGTCATATCCCCCACCATCAACATCCTGGGGGTCACCATTGACCAGAAACTTAACTGGACCAGCCACATAAATACTGTGGCTACAAGAGCAGGTCAGAGGCTGGGTATTCTGTGGCAAGTGACTCACCTCCTGACTCCCCAAAGCCTTTCCACCATCTACAAGGCACAAGTCAGGAGTGTGATGGAATACTCTCCACTTGCCTGGATGAGTGCAGCTCCGACAACATTCAAGAAGCTCAGCACCATCCAGGACAAAGCAGCTTGCTTGATTGGTACCCCATCCGCCACCCTAAACATTTGGTCCCTTCACCACCAGCGCACCATGGCTGGCTGCAGTGTGTACCATCCACAGGATGCACTGCAGCACTTGCCAAGGCTTCTTCAACAGCACCTCCCAAACCCACGAGCTCTACCACCTAGAAGGACAAAGACAGCAGGCACATAGGAACAATACCACCTGCACATTCCCCTCCAAGTCACACACCATCCTGACTTGGAAATATATCGCCGTTCTTTCATCGTCATTGGGTCAAAATCCTGGAACTCCCTTCCTAACAGCACTGTGGGAGAACCTTCACCACACGGACTGCAGCGGTTCAAGAAGGCGGCTCACCACCACCTTCTCGAGGCCAATTAGGGATGGGCAATAAATGTTGGCCCTGCCAGCGATGCCCACATCCCATGAACGAATAATAAAAAATAATTGATTGACAAAATGAGTGACATAAGTGTATAATGAAAGAGATAGAATTAGCACAGTAATATTTAGGAAAGGTCCTGGGAGTAACAATATGCTTTCAATGTCAATGCAATGTGGAGAACCAATTAAAAAAGCTAATACAATGTTAGAATACATAACCAGAAAAGGTGGAATATGTGTCTACAGAGGGGATACTGAGGCTTTCTAATGCACTGGTCAGACAACATTTGGAGTAATGGCACAATTTTTGTTACTATGCGTCAAAGGAGACATAGATGTATTGGAGAGGAACCAATAAGAGTAAGAATAAGCACCAAGGATGATCTCAAGTGTAAAGGGAATGAGCGGTGTGGAAAGATTAGAGAACCTCAAGCTCTATAGGCTAGAGAGAAGATTAATGGGGAACCCCAGTGAGGCATATAAAGAATTAAATGGCACGGGTAATTTGAAACCAGGACCTTCAAGATAAGTCATAAATTTCAATTAATGTAAATTAAATGTAAAACATATATTAGAAAAAATGTTTACTCAAAGGGTGGTAAATGTTTGGAATAATCTACCAGGCAAAATAGTAGAGCCAAAGATGTTCAGGGTGTTGAAATGCAGTTGGATGGTGGGCTGGCTGATTTGGAGTACTAGAGGGGTGAACTTCAATGGGCCAAATGACCTTTTGTCCTCGACTTTCTAATGTTCCTAAGGTGATCAACTGAAAATCGTTGGTCTGCTGTGAAACAATGGGCAGCATGAGAATACTGAAATGAAACATCAATGTTCCCTTGTGTTTGTATATTCTTCCTATCTCATGGCAAATAGATCCATTATAGACACAAAACAGTATAACCTGGTTAATCACTCCAACCCCAAAGGAGCATTCCTTGAGATGTGATATTTCCATTTCCCCCTTCAGCCATTTTTTTGGTAACCACAGAGAAAGATTGCCAATTTTATGTCAGCTTGTACTAAATTATGATCATTTTTGCTAAGTCATGCCCACTGGAAACTGAGTTGAGATTGCCTAAATTCATTTCATGTAGAACGCTTACAGACAGCAAAGAAAGAAAACTAATCCCTTCTGTATGCACTGGATTCAAAGCCAGGAACAAAAGTGCAATGACAGTGCATGAACTCATTGCACTACCAGTTCACCATGTTTATCAATTTTAATAAAATGACACCTAGATTTGAGCACAGTTGCTCCTGAATATATGTCCTTAACTTTAGGGCAATTCACCCGAGTTGTGCAATGGTGGGTAATACAGTACAGTGTAGACATAGGTGTATCATGCAATTTTCTCTTTAACAGATGCTTTACTCTTCAAGGAAGGATTCAATCACAGGATGGCCTTACAATCTGAGAGCTGGATCTCCATTCAGATGTAAAAATATGGAGCTACTTTTGTGAAATGACAGATCTAGCAACACAGGTACAATGGTAAGCTGAAACTGCGCGTTCGGTTGATTTCTTAATTGACATTTCAGGGCAGATTTTCCTGACCATTCCCTGGGCAACACCCAGTTCCCCAGATACATAGGTCAAGAAAAAGGGATGGTGACCCAGTTGTCTGAGTCGCTACCTGGGATTACTGGTGGCACAGAGTTCAGTCTGCACCTGCAGTAGGTGCTGGCTCATCAGTGGCATTTAAATGAGGCAGGAGGAGGTGTTGCCACCCGCATATCCAGATCACCAGCTCACTGAGCACACCAGCACAGGGGCACCCTAAACACATGGCATTGTGACTTGCTCCCGAACTCCCAATGACCGGGGAGGTCCATGGGGGTCCCTGAGAAGGCTGAAAAATAAAGGTGAGAATTTTTTTTACAATTGTTAAAAGCTTCCCTGCTAAGCAACAAAAGGCACTTTGAACACCTTTTCAGAGTTGCCCTTCTTCTTAAATCCATGTGCCTACACAATTTTGTTTGGAGTTGTTTTCCATTAGGAGGTCACTATCCATCTTATTTGAACCTACAGTGTTTCTGAACCATGCAAGGCCAAAGTTGAAAGGATGTCCTTTTCTACTTTCTCATCCCAGGCCAATTTCACTCAGGAGCTGAACACTAAAAGGTACACAATAGCGGGGTGATTGAGCATCCTACATTTCCCTTCCCATTTTCCCTTGTCTCCTCCTCCTTGCCACACAACAGCATGGAAAAAGTGGAGAGCTCTCCATGTGTGTCATTAATCCTAGTTTCAGACCCATTTAGAGTTATAAATAAAAAAGTCATAGCAGAAGTAGGTCCAGCTTGGAAATACCCCATATTATCTTTGGATTCTCTCTAAAATAAAACATAAAGTCATCCAGGAAAACTACCTTCCAGGCTAAACACACACAGTACAGAAGTAGAGCTTGCCAGAAACGTTGACTTCATTGCTGCTTCCAATTTCCTCTGAAAAATATTTGCATTGCAACAGTGAACTGTTAGGTTTTGTTTTTTAAAAAAAAACTCTTCATTGCTTTCAACTCTTCTTGGGAAATGCCACTGATAAGAAATAGCTCAAGTTTGGTGATGCCTTGATCACCCCAACAATAAATGGTTGTGGAGTATTTGGCTTTCGGTGAAAGAATGTAGTCTTTGTCAGGCGTGAAATCTGGAACACTGAATGCTCATTATTACCAGGGAGATAGGAAAAACACATTCCAAAGCTGGTTCTTCTTTCAAGAGCTGATGACTTTACCTGATGCCACTTAGCCCTTTTGACAATCAAAACCTGACTCTATCTTTCTATAACACAGCAAATTGGTCACTTCAAATGTGGTGCTTTACCTGTCCAATTTGACCTTGTATAATCATTTCCCTTTGTTAGCTTCTTGTGGTTCAGCAACAAAAGCTTCTTTAATAGCCCTTGAACTGATGATTTTCAACGTAGGAACATAAGAATTGCCAGACGAAAAAAGACCAAGGTCCTTCTAGTTCACCTTGTACCATCCTGGTGGTCGCATGGAACAACGATTATGGAGTTGTTGACCAATCATATCAATCAATCTTAAAAGCTTATATCAGAGCCTAAGTTTTCCAAATCTGCACTGGCAGCAATGTCCCTCACCTACTGCCAATGCATATCAGAAAATTACATTGCCTGTGATTTTTTTCAATTGGTAACGATATGTGCTGGAGGTGAGCAATGTACCACGCAGCCAGCACAGACTCGGAAAATTTACCCCATATGTCCAGTTCCCCATCTTTTTTCCAGGGAAAACAGATGGAATTTCCATAGCTTCTTTTCATAGCTCACTGATTTAAAGATCACTGCTACAGATTAAAGTACTTTCCCTTTTAATTTGCTCAACGGCAGGAAAAAAAAACACTTCCTATCTACGTGGACAAGTGCAAGCCCTTCAACCCCACCTCTAACTCCCGCCCAACAGGAGAGCCAGCATTTCAGATCAGATGGAGACCTTAGTTAATACTCTGCTAATGTTAATGATGTTAAGTCGCCACATGCATTAAAATATCAGGAATTGCCTCCTTTTCCTTCCTGGATGTTGTTGTAGAGTTGCTTTTAATTCCATAACTAAGTGTACAGAATTATCATTAATTTTAACCATGCTAGCTTGAGAGGTCCCAGGACTGTGTTATGCAAGTACTGAAGGAAGGGGTTTTAATTCTGGGGTGTCTGGAACATTCATCACCCAGGAAAATTAGTAAATTTACATGCAAAATTGGCTGGTACATTTCCCCATTCTGTATGTTGATTGATTTTCATTCTGGGGAACAAATATAACACAAAATATAACTCAATTATATTCAGTCAAGATCCACTTAACCTCATTCATAAATCGTACTGAGATCCAGATGAGACACAATCTCAATTCTAGTTTTTGTGAGGCCAATTGAAGCATCTCTCTCTCTTACTCTCTGCTGTGTTTCTGTTACTCTTCCCTCTTTGTCTGTGTTTCTGTCTCTTAATCTCTTTCCTGTCTCTTTGAGTTTCTCTATAACTTTTGCTGATGTTTTCTCTGCTACTCCAGTGATCTGTGACTCTCCCAACTGCATCCTTTTCCTCCAGTAATCTCCAACTGCTGACCTTTCCCAACTCCCAACCTCCCATCTCCTATAAGATGCCCTTTCTCCTCCACTCCTCATGTCCCTGAACAAACTGTGCATTGTGTAAGTTGGCCTCCACTTCCCGAGCTCCTGATCAATGTGGCGTATAAGGTCTTCCACTCCCAGCAGTCCTGAACAGGTGATCTGTATACTGTGTAAGTTGCTGTACACTTCCGAGGCTCCTGAACTCATTAGTACACATTTAGAAACTTAGAAAGATTGAAAGACTAAATCAGAACTACGTGAGATTTATGTTGTTCGGCACTGGGTTCATCCTTGAATTGGGAGCCCTTGTGACTGTAGGATTCCCAAGTGTCAATGTGGCCAATCCAGGCTTTGATATACTTTTGTTCATTTCTATCTTTTGTGGATATTTCTGTTTAAGGAGTGAACATTGAAGACATCATTAGGAGACATACCATGAAGTATTACTGAGTTCTGACAGCGCGGCAGAAGTGAGCTGACATTGGAAGAGAGATTGTCATTACCAAGAGTGGGCAGCTGTAGCTTTCATTGTGGGTTAATTCAGCTCCCTTCTGTCTATCTATTGTTCTCTCCATTTTGCCCTGAGCATGCGCCAACTGTGGCCGAAAGAGATAGACACCTGCTCCCAGGCCTTTGCCAGTGTGGCTCGGAGCATGATCATCGTGCCACTGGAGAAAGTGCCTCCCTAACTTCATGGCCTCTCCAACGCTTACCTGGGTTCTCTCAGCTCCCAGTGGAGCTTTACTGGCATCTGAGTTGGGGGCATAGTAGGGTACTGGTGGAGAGAAGAAACAGGAGATTTAGCAGGTCCCCAGGCAAGCTCAGCATCAGGACTGGCAAATCAACTGATTTTATGAGCACCAGAGCAGCTGCACTTCTAAAACCCGAAAGCAGAGAAGCAGCAAGATCAGTGCTTGGGAAATCAACTGATCCTTGCTTACCTGGAGTTGGGCTTCTCTAGATTTATGGACCCCGATATTAATGGGGAGGCGGGATGGCAGTGGGAGGGCAATTGGGCGCGTGACAAACCCACGTGAACCAAACTTACTGTTTCCGCCGCGATCGCACGTTGATTGATAGTGGTTAACATCCTCTCCGGGTTTCACGCCTGGCTGCTAGCCTGATTGACAGGCTGGCTGCCATCAGGAGCTGCAATGCGAGGGGGGGGCGTGAGAAAGAGAGCGAGCGAGACGTCAATCGACGCTGGACTGGAAGACCGGCGTGGGGGGGAGAGGGGGAAAGATTGGGGGGGGGGAGGATCGGGGGGAAAGGGGAAGATCGGGAGAGTGAGATCGGGGGGACATCGGGATGGTGAAGAGGGGGACATTGGAGTGGGAGACATCGGACATCGGAGCAGGTTTCAAAGGTAGGTGCATTTAGTGTTTTCACTTCATTGCATGTTTTTTTTATTTAATGTATTTAGTTTCTTTTTCCCTGATCCGGCCGGTTTCACGAGGAGTGAATCAGAAGCGGTGGGCAAGCCGCCCAGGTAAGTTAAAAATCTTTCTAATCTCTTCATCTGTCACAGGTGAAGTGCCTTAAGTACCTCAATGAGGTACATTTGGCTCTTTAACTGTCATCCCACTGGTTTTAATTGCCGGCGGGACTTCCGTTTTCAGGTCGCCCACACGCACACAGGTGGGTCTCTGGGGAACTCGGAAGCTGGCAGGTTGGAGCCGGCTTCCGAACCCGAACAGGATTTGCGTGATTTTCGGAGCCTCCCCGCCCCCAACACACCCGCATTTGCCTCCTAAAATCACTCCCATGGTTTGTATGACGGGCCTACTAGGAAGTGAGTGAAAGTAACCCAGCAATGACTCTCACTCACTCCAATTCTCTTCATTCCTTGTGAGGCAGAGCCCTCTTCCCACTCGCTGCCTTCCAACCGTAGCACAATTGATACGTATCAGGAACTTAGTGGAGTGGCATTATGCATTGGGGCTGCATCACCATGCTGCCCTACAGCTTTGAGTTCTTGGGACTAGTCTCTACAACCAAGACAGCAATACTTACAATGACATCTCGCACTACCTGCTGTGAAATTGTTTCTAAATGTAAAAATCCTTTAAAAAAACAATTCTTTTTTTTGAAAATCTATGCAAGGTCTGAAATGCATTCACAACAGTTTTGTGTATTGAGTAATGACCATTTTTGGCTGCATTGACTGAGATGGAGAGCATACATGCCAGCTTTTCCTCAAAAGGATCGTTTCAAATCTATTCACTGCACGTCTGATAATATCGTGATATTTTATTTTTAACTGGTGACATTACTGGCTCAGGAAACTCTCCCCTCATCACCCACCCATTACTAAAAAGTTCTGATTCTGTGGTCATTGAATCATGTTTCCTCTCTGATACAAATAGACGATAATGTCTGTCAAGCTCTTCCTGTCCAGCTTACACAGTAACGTAATTGCTTTTTGTCTTCAGCTTATTGCATCAGTCAGGGGCAATGTTCATAAAAGGCAGAGTCCTGCTGAAATGACAGTTCTGTAACTTCATTCATCATTTTACTGCTTCTAGCCTCGGTCTAAACTTACTCTGTAAATCATAGCTCACTGTCGACAGCATTGGTAAAGATTACAGCTGCAGGATTTTATAGCATATATAAGTGGGGGAAGGAAGTTTACAGCTCCCGTCTACTTTGAATTATTATACAGCTTCCAGACATGCCCTGCCTATCCCACTCACCCACCTGCCAGTTAGTAACTTACTTGTTTTCTTCCCGGACGCTCTCTTGTCTTTTTTACTTTTTGATTCTACTCCTTTGTGGATCTGTCTATCTTTCACTCAGTCCCTCTTTTTCATCCTTGCTCCACTATTTATCTTTCTTGCTTTCTCTTTGAGCCTGCTGCTCGCTGTTTCTTTATTTTTCACAGCTCCCCTGATTTGCAAAGCGAGTGACCTATGAGAATGACATTAGATGTACTCTAGGACAGGTTGTCAACCTGTAAACCATCCACCCTCTGTGTAACCACACAAATCTTGAAAGCAACCAAAAGTAACTAATATTATAAAACAAAAATGCCAAGATAAACAAAGCTCGTTGGCATAATATTGGATTACAAGAAATCGTACAACACTTTCATGTCTCAAGGTGCCCCAGACTGCTCAATGGCTTACGTCTCATAATCCACTGCGATCCAGTATGTCTTCTGTATGTCACATGTGTGAGTTTTAGTCATCACCTTCTCCACCTCTGTTTTACAGTCATCATGAGCTCCACACCAATATCAACCTAATTCTATCAAGAGATAAATATATGGCAAATGCCACTTGTGAGCCTAAAAAGTACAAAATACAATTGGGTTTATGATACAATTCTCTAAAAATATAAATAACAATTAAAGCCACAGTGATTCACCAGCAGTTTTATATACAGAGGCAAATTAATAGCCATTCCTGTCACACTTTGCTAAAACATGGCTGCAGCATTTGGAATGGTATCCTCGTTTTTTTCTGCTCTGTGGCGTTTTGGCAGTGCTGGAGAATAGATATTCCTGCCCCTTTTCATGCTCAATAATGGTAAACTTTGCTCCCAGCTCCAAACCGGCAGCTGAGGTGGCGGTGCCCAAAACTGACCGCAGTACTCCAGATGGGGCCTGACCAAGGCTCTGTACAACTGAACCAAAACAATGTACAGTCCTTTTGGGCTGCTGTCCATGCCCCAAGGAGACACAGTCTCCTTCAATTAATGCTTTTTTTTCATCTTTTGAGCGCAGAAAATCAGTTAAAGTTCTTTTGTGATGTCACTTTGTTCTGATTTTCTACCAGTAAATTGTAATGTCCAGCGTGTAATATTATACATACCTCCACTGGGGAATTAGCCAGCAAAATCTCTTCCTGTCGCACTGCCAGCCATTAACATGGCCTCTGTTTTTCTGGTATCTGCCAATCTTCATCTTTACAAGCTCATGGGCACAAAAGAAAAACTGGAGCAAAAAAACTGAATGCAAACACTTTGTGTGGAAAGCCCATCAAACCTTCACAGGCGTCAAAAAAGGATCCATTAATTAAGGTTTTCACAGATGTGCCAGTTGGTTTCCATGTTACCTGATCTGTCTGCATGGCATATGAGAACATTATTCATTCTTAAGCTATTTACAGATGAATACCACAAAACCATTGGTGCTGAGGTGCAAAAGGGGGAAAGAAAGGGAGATGGATGAGTCTTTTAGTGTCTTTCTACAAAACCTTGAAGCACAGTCTGAGAAAATCAAAATTTAAATTGATCCTATCTCAATATATGTTTTTTACTCAAGTTTTTACACTCTTTTCCTCACCTGTCTTGTACAGTTGATGGTAAACTGGTCTGTTTTCTTTTATGTTGTTGACTCTGCGCTAAGATTTTAAAGGGAAGATGTCAGGGTGGCATTCCAGGGGCTGCCAGGAGTAACTCTGTTCTCAAATCACTGCCATGCTGACTACCTCAAAGTGTGTCTTTTTCTTAGATCTCAAATAAAGGTCAATGAAGAGCCATTCCGTAGAGACTTAGAGACAGACATTTGCTCCAAACAGAAGAGAAGCAGACAGAATCCACCTTACTTCGAGTGCTCACCAAGTGTGTCCACTAGATGCCACTGCCCTGGGAAGTAAAGAATGAGCAGGAGTCATCTTTGTCTTTTTTGACAGAGTTCTCTCTTTCCCTTCTCATCCCCTGATTTCGATGGCTGTTTTTTGTTTGAATTATATAGTCATAGCTGCAATTTGCTCAGCTGTGCCCATATTGCAAATGGCAGCCTTTACAATAGTAGCAGGAGCACTGCTGCGCATTGAATTAATAATGGTTTTTAAAAAAAAATGATTTGGCAGATTAATAATGGTAGAATTTCAACATTAATGATTCTACTGTCGACAGTACTGATTTAAAGCAAAAACCCATCCCTCTTCCATGCGCTACTGAAGAGATTTGAAGTTTACTGTGAGGGGGATCAGCAGAACTACAGAGGAGCAAACCCACATCCTATCAGAGGCCCTGCTACCGCACACCGCTCTTAATCCCCATATCCCTTTCACAAAAGTCATTGCAAACACTTAAGGTTCCAGTCGCTTCCTGTGAATTTCAACCCAGCCAGCAGCAGCAATGTCCCCAAGATACTAGAGCTATTGATCACAAATGAACATGAACAGGCTGCCGGCTCAGCGTTAAATTTAGACACAGCTTATAACCAAGGCGTGTACCAAAAAAAAAGTACCATCCACCTAACAGGTGTGCTCTATTACAGCTGCAAATTAAACAGCGACAGCAATGATAATGAAGTTAGGAGTGAGAGGGGTGAAGAAAGAGTCAGAGACAGAGAAGCGGAAAGTACTGAGCTTACCGCAGATGAGCTGATTCCTGTTGGTGAAAGCAGGTTCCCGTTATGCAGACCAGTCCTGTGGTTATTGAAGTAGAAACTTGCTTCCCTTGCTCTTTGCATTGACAAAGCCTTCCTCAGTCGTGAGTTTCTGCACAGAGCAGAAAGAAATGTGGTTATTATTTACAAAATATGTATTTTATTTTCAGATCCTTTATGACACAAAAAGAAAAATGTAAATTAAAAGAGAATCATGGAGACTGAATTTCAACCCAGAGAGCAGCAGCAATGTCCCCAATTCACTACAGATATTGATCATAAGTGAGTATTCTAGTCATTTTTACTGTAAGTCTTTCATCTACAACTCAGCTGAAGAAATGTCTGTATGAAACATGATTATAGTCACATTTAGACTGAGACTAAAGTAAGATAATCTTACCATATAAATTAAGCTCCCACAGACTGTTTTGGTAAAAATCTTTATTTTTTTTAAGAATTGTTGTAAATTAGTGACTATTTTACACAAACCCTTCCCTAAGTGATCTTTTCTTGGTAGTGATGTTTACCTATTGGCAAAGCTTTAAGTACGAACTCCTTCAAATATTTGAACAAAGCCAGGGCCCAGCCTGTGTCCTTCCTCCAGCAGTCAGGTGGGGATCCAGAAGATGGAAAGGGGAGAGATTCACTAAGAAAAGGCAAAAAAATTAGAAATAGGGAAAAAAAAAACATTGTAATCAAAGTTTCAGGTCCTGCTTATGTACAATATTTTTTTGTTCATTCTAACTGGTTTAGCCGAAAAGGAAAAATATATTCTACTGAATTTCCTAAATGATATAAAGACTGATCCCTGTAGATTTATCAGTATTAGCCAGTCACTCCTTGTTGCCCTGTTTTAAAACTATTAGTTGGTGCAGACATTTTGGCCTGGCAGAAAACTGATGCGATCTGATCGGCTGTCCATTTTACACCTCGCCCTGTTTTACTTTCCATTAAAATTGCCCCTTTGTGTAGGACTTAATCTGCCGTGACACCATAAAGTTCCTCCCAGTCATCATGAAAAGAGAGGAACTTCATGGACTCACAGCCGCATTCTGTCATTCACAATGTTATTGGACCAGAATCTCTTTGTTGCATGAGAGGAAGTTCCTCCAAGAAACCTAGAAATGACTGTTGATGCTCTGAATGGATGAAGGTTTGATGTGTTCACATGACATTCCTTTGTCCACTATTTTAGCAGAGATGTTAATCCATTTATGGTAAACTGTAAGAGTTCATCCACTATCCATATCACAACAGTCATTTCTAGGCTAAGATTCCTGCTTCCAGACTTCCTTTAATCAGCAGTCCTGGTTCTGAGGTAGTAGTGAATTCTAAAGCAGCTTTTTAACTGAGAGGGTCTGATAATAAGATGCAAGGCATTTATGAGCCAAAGCAACCCAAGCAAAGTGCCTTTAAAGAGTAGGGACCACTAAGGATCCTTTAAGAACTTTCAGATTCTTTTGGTTCATTCAATCTCTTTTTGTCATTTTTCTACCTAATTCCTTTTAGTCTATCATTTTACATGCAAATGAATTGAATTAACATCTGTGGTTACTATGATTAACCCAACCCCCCAGGTACCTCACAGATATGATTTTGGTTGTGTATATTTTCATCCTACTCCCTCATACTACTGTGCTCATTAATGCTCACATCATGGATTTAGATGGATTACACTTATCTGTAGGTGAGGATTCAGCCTAGATTGATGGGACGAAAGCCTCCCCTGTCAGTTGGCTGCAACAATATTAAATTAAATGATCTGGAATCAACCCCAACCCTGTTTTACAAGTCCACAGCCGAAAAACATATCCATAATCTGGTACTGAAGTGACAATCTCACAGAGAGAGACTACAAGTATTACGGGATTAGGAGATAGAAATGTCACCTCAGTACAGTAAGAAGTGCTTTTCTGAGTTTGTGGGTAAGTTATTTGCTGAGGTAGTGCGCAGGGAGCTTTGTCATGCACTTAAACTTTGCTATACCTGACTTTGGAATGTTTGATTTTGACACTGAGTACAAAAAGTGGATTCCACTCCACAGCAGTATCACCTTGAGTACAAAACACAATCTACAAGACACAAGTCAGGAGTGTGATGGAATACTCTCCACTTGCCTGGATGAGTGCAGCTCCAACAACACTCAAGAAGCTCAACACCATCCAAGACAAAGCAGCCCGCTTGATTGGCACCCCATCCACCACCCTAAACATTCACTCCCTTCACCACCGGCGCACCGTGGCTGCAGTGTGTACCATCCACAGGATGCACTGCAGCAACTTGCCAAGGCTTCTTCGACAGCACCTCCCAAACCCACAACCTCTACCACCTAAAAGGACAAGGGCAGCAGGAGCATGGGAACAACACCACCTGCACGTTCCCCTCCAAGTCACACATCATCCCGACTTGGAAACATATCGCCGTTCCTTCATTGTCGCTGGGTCAAAATCCTGGAACTCCCTTCCTAACAGCACTGTGGGCAAACCTTCACCACACGGACTGCAGCGGTTCAAGAAGGCGGCTCACCACCACCTTGAGGGTAATTAGGGATGGGCAATAAATGCTGGCCTCGCCAGCGACGCCCACATCCCGTGAACGAATAAAAAAAAACAATGGCTCAGAAATTGCTCGGAGTGGCGAACCAACATTGCTCGCAGCTCGATAGATTTATACTAACTCAATAACTTACCGCGGTCTTTACTGGGTGCACTTCCTCTAGTAGGAAGCAGAGGCGAGCCCAGCGTTAGCTCCATCCAAGTTAGGACCCATAGGAGAAGTGAGAGGATCACGCCCTCCCCTCAACCAATCAGATTGCAGCACTTTTGACAAGCTACGTAGAGTTTCTGCAGGCTTGGAACATAAAATCCAGGAAGTGAAAAGGTACAACATTAAAATCATTTGTAAAAACAGTTATAGACAGCGAAAAAAAGAGAGGGTAAGAAATAACCAAATTAAATAAAAGGGAAAGAAAGGATTTTAAAAAAAAAATTTTAATGACCAAAAACTATTAAAATAAGGAGGAATGAGACTCCATATTTTTAAAAGTTAATTTTTAGTTGCTTGGCAATCATTAAGACTTACCACACTATTATAACTTGGTATTTTTAAGTGTACCTGTTTTGTGGCGATATTAGTTACTTTCAGCTGGGCAGATGAGCAAGTTGGCGCTGGTCCATTGATTCCACTGATTCCAGCCGGCGATATCCCTTTAATTTGTTGCTGTCATATCACCGGCGAACCAGCAGGAACATGGATTTTCGCATTTCACTGCACATGTACGAACGCCAGAGCTTGCTCCTCGATTTCGCCACTAACAACGATGAGCGCTGCTGAGCGTTCTTTTTTAAGCAATTTCTGGGTCAATAGCACCCCCACCCCAAAAAAAAAGAAATTGTGACAGGCAGCCACAAAGAGGCTAAGGCAGCTAAAGGAGAAATCATCAAGGAAGGGAAGTAATGAAGGCAATACAACAGGGAGCAAAATACATTGGCCCTGAAATTATACTGTGGGATAATAGTTTATCTGACTGAAATTCTTCTCTCTACTGTTTTAGTGGCAGTGTTAACCTATTTCGAATAACAGGGACTAGATTTCAGATGAATGTATTGGGCATCCAGGTGCTGCTATCTCATAGGATAATTTCAGGGCTATTTGAAGAAATGTTGACAATTCAGCGAATACCTCTGGTCAATACAGAGTCATGGCAGAAAAGACAACATCTCACTTTTTTGTTTTACCTTTTCTCTGCTGAGTTTCCTTCAGGTTTGTTTCACTTCCTTGCATGCTGGTACATCCTGCTATGGAAAGTCCTGGAGGTCATTTGAGCACAGGGCCAGTGGAAATCTTTTCTGACAGCTAATGTTACTAACAGCTTTGGCAAGAACATTCATGAGTCATTGGTTGAAGTAGGAATACCATAAATTAATGGAAGATGTCACATTGTTGGATCACAGTCACATTACCTATTACAGTATCACCATCACCATACAGTATCGTAGTCTGCGTATGCTCCTACCCAGCAGGCAGAATGTAAAATATTTAGGAGCATTACACCTCCGTGACAAAGAATGGAATGGATTCCCTTCCCGTTGGCTGTAATGCAGCAGGGCGGGACTTCTGCCCACCATCCCAACTCTACCATGACCCTGGTCATTACGTATGCAGGGCCAGCTTCCAGCGAGATCCCCGCTGCCAAGAGAGAGCCTGCCGCTGCCAGCCTGGAAAACTCAGGCGGTGCTGCTGTAGGACTGCTGCTGCAGGACCTGGAGAGTAGGAGGCCACTTAACAGGGCAGACGAGCCCCAAAGATCAAGGAGAATTTTGGGGGATTTTTTTAGCCTCAGACTAGGCCAAGACTTAAAAAGGTGTTGTGAAGGCCCTCCCCCGCCAGCCTTCTCCTGGTGGTCCCTGGGGCCAATGGGATCAGCAGTGAAAGGTAGGGAAGTGGGGCAACATGCCAGGCCACACCTACCCACCGGCATTGACAAGCAGTGTGCAGGAAAGGAGCAGCCAGTGGCCTTCCTGGCTGAAACAGGGGAAGTAAATTGAGGTTGTGGTGGTAACGCAACAGTAGGCTTTTTTGCCTGATTTTCCCCATGTTTTCAGCCAGTATAACACCTGATTTGGGTCAGGATAGCAGACAAAAGTCCAGGCTAATGTCTCATGGGTGTTACAGGGCCTGAAACATGGAGATTGGGTGTTGATGTGTCTGCCCATTTCATTTCCCCAGTCTGTCTATGTCCTCCTGAAGCCTGCTACTATCCTGCTCACTATTTACTGCTTTGCCAAGTTTTGTATCATCCGCAAACTTCAAAATTGTACTCCCTATACCCAAGTCCAGGCCATTTATGTATAACAAGAAAAGCAATGGTCCTAATACTGACCCCCCAGGGGACCCCACTGCATACTTCTCTCCAGTCAGAAAAATATCCATTCACCACTACTCTCTGCCTCCTATCCCTTAACCAATTACGTACCCAAGTTACCACCGTCCCTTTAATCCCAAGTGCTTCTATTTTCTGAATAAGTCTGTTGTGTGATACTTTATTTTACTTCCAGAAGGCATTCGACAAGGTGCCACATAAAAGATTATTGCTCAAGATAAAGAATCACTGGATTGGGGGTAATATTCTGGCATGGGTGGAGGATTGGTTATCTAACAGGAAGCAGAGAGTTGGGATAAATGGTTCATTCTCGGACTGGCAACCAGTAGCCAGTGGTGTTCCGCAGGGGTCGGTGCTGGGTCCCCAACTCTTTACAATCTATATTAACGACTTGGAGGAGGGGACCGAGTGTAAAGTATCAAAGTTTGCAGATGATACAAAGATGGGAGGGAAAGTGGAGAGTGAGGAGGACATAAAATACCTACAAGGGGATATAGACAGGCTGGGTGAGTGGGCGGAGATTTGGCAGATGCAGTACAATATTGGAAAATGTGAGGTTATGTACTTTGGCAGGAAAAACCAGAGAGCAAGTTATTATCTTAATGGTGAGAGACTGGAAAGTACTGCAGTACAAAGGAATCTGGGGGTCCTAGTGCAAGAAAATCAAAAAGTTAGTATGCAGGTGCAGCAGGTGATCAAGAAGGCCAACGGAATGTTGGCGTTTATTGCTAGGGGGATAGAATATAAAAACAGGGAGGTATTGCTGCAGTTATGTAAGGTATTGGTGAGACCGCACCTGGAATACTGCATACAGTTTTGGTGTCCACGAGGCAGTACAAAGAAGATTCACTCGGTTAATCCCGGGGATGAGGGGGCGGACATATGAGGAGAGGTTGAGTAGATTGGGACTCTACTCATTGGAGTTCAGAAGAATGAGAGGCGATCTTATTGAAACATATAAGATTGTGAAGGGGCTTGATCGGGTGGATGCGGTAAGGATGTTCCCAAGGATGGGTGAAACTAGAACTAGGGGGCATAATCTTAGAATAAGGGGCTGCTCTTTCAAAACTGAGATGAGGAGAAACTTCTTCACTCAGAGGGTAGTAGGTCTGTGGAATTTGCTGCCCCAGGAAGCTGTGGAAGCTACATCATTAAATAAATTTAAAACAGAAATAGACAGTTTCCTAGAAGTAAAGGGAATTAGGGGTTACGGGGAGCGGGCAGTAAATTGGACATGAATTTAGATTTAAGGTTAGGATCAGATCAGCCACGACCTTATTGAATGGCGGAGCAGGCTCAAGGGGCCGATTGGCCTACTCCTGCTCCTATTTCTTATGTTCTTATGTTCTTAAATGCCTTTTGAAAGTCCATATAAACATCTACTGCACCACTTTCATCAACCCCCTCTGTTACTTCATCAAAGAACTCAATCAGGTTAGTCAGACACGATTTGCCTTTAGCATGGCTACATTCTGTCTTTGGTTTTGCAATTTTATTGGCAAGATCAACCAGAAATCAAATAGGAACCTGACATCCATATAGATATAAAACTTTTTATTATGTAGATACATATACAAGACTCTTATATCTCAGTATTAGAGTGAGATATTATATAATGTACACAGGAGTGTTATGCCTCATTAGCAGTGTGTTGTTGCAAGATACACGGAAGCGTGTTTATCTCTTCTTAGTAGCCACCCTCATTATAACCTGTAATAATATTGCCTAGTGGCTCAGAAAAATCAGTGGATAATTGCAACAGTAACAGAAATACAAATTCAGAGCATATAACTGCAATGGTAAAACTCAAGAAAGAAAAACAATAATATCAACCTGTAGATATTATACCATAAGTCTGTTTGAGGCTGCAACAAGGTTTGGATGACTGTGTAAACCGCTTGTAGTTTTTCTGTTACGTGAAATCCTCTGAACACTACAATCTGGTATCAGTAGAAGTGACCGTGAAGCTGTCGGATTGTTGTAAATACCCATCTGGTTCACTAATATTCTTTAGGGAAGGAAACCTGCCATCCTTACCCGGTCTGGTCTATATGTGACCCCAGACCCACACCAGCGTGGTTGACTCCTAACTACCCTCTGAAGTGGCCTAGCAAGTCATTCAGTTGTATGATAAAGAAGGCCCAACGCCAGCTTCTCAAGGAAACTGGGGATGGGCAATAAATTATGGCCATGCCGGCATCTCCAGAATGGTTAATAAAAACAAAAAGATGCTGCCTACCATTACATGTATCACCAGAATAATGACCAAATATCCTCCCTTTAGCCTGTTCCAGTTGACTGTTTATTTGGATAAGAGACTCACATCCAGCACTGGATTTTTAAAAATACTTTGTGTTACCTAAAGAATATATATAATTACAGCCTCCTTGGCATCAATGGTGTTACATTTGTGTCATTTAACACAAGTCAATCTTTCACCATAGCTTTAGGAAAAGTTAAGACTTTGAAAAAAATAAAATTGAGAATGCAGAAACTCTCAGTGCAGCAGATAACAGTGTGTGTGGAGGACAGAGCGTTTCCAGCTGGCTAGCTTGTCGGTGTAGCAACAGAGGTTTCACAGCAGCCTCTTCTAGGAATTGACCAGCCCTGAAAACTCCTCAGCACAAGTGACAATGCCTCATCAAAGGGTGATTCATGTTTTTAAAAAGTTTTTTTTTAGTTACAAGAGAAAGGGTCTTTGAACCTCCATTCTATCCATTCTCTCAAGCGTGCACGCACACACACACTTACTTCACATTATTCAGCATGTGACCTAGTTAAACAATAATATCTCAGGAAAGACATGTCAGCAATTTGTGGCTCTGAGAGGAGTATGGGATAAACATGTAACTCCAATGGCTCAGAGTGCTGCTATGGAGATGGATAAACCCCGTCATAGTCATGGTACAGACTACTCTCTGACAGAGAATCTGTCTTTCCTGAAGCCCTATGGCTCTGTGAGGAGTGTTTAATTAAAAAGCTCACGTGCCCCTTTATTTAAGGCTGGCTGAAGACTAAAATGATTAAATCTGTCAAAATCCAAATTACAATGTTCCACTTTAACAACCTCAAAGGAGGAATGCAAGGAGGTATGAGGAGAAAAATGTAACAGCTTACAATTATGTGCACATACCAAGAGTGACAGTGGTGGACTTTAGTAGGTTGTGATCTTTTCACTTCTACCTTTGAGAAATAAGAGTCCATTAAAAAATATCTTTTATGTAGAAATAAAAATTGTCTTTGGTAATACAGTACCTGGTCTACTCCACCTTCCACATATACTGTTTTATGCTCCATACAATGATATAGTGATTGTGATGTTATTTTTATGTAAGGTACAATGACTGTTACCTGGTAGGGAAAATTCAGCAGTCCCGCACTTGCAACAGGGAGTCACATCGGAAAGAAGCCCATATTAGGCAGAGTATGACACTGTAGTGGCAATTCTCCAATACAATCTCCCTTCAATTGCAACTCCCCACTGGAAGCTTGAAATCACCAAATTTATCTTATATATTATGTACTGATTGTGTTAGTATCAAAGGCATACTCACTGTGTTACTTCTTAGTAAACAACTGTAACTCTCAAGGCGCTTCCACTGATTACATCAAGGTCCTTTGGTGTGGACAGCCTTCCACATCCCCTGCATGGAGCATTGCCAGTTCACGTCATTCATCTTGACAGTTGCCAGTAGGAAAAAAAGGTACTCGAAACAGAATGAAACTGCTCGTACATGTTATTAAAGAGAGTTAGGCAGGATTTTAAAAGGGGAAAAAAGGGAGAGTTGGGAGCGGGAAGTCAATTAAAATCGCTGTTTTTGGGAGCGGGCAGACATCCCGGCTGGAACCCACACATTTTTGAATGAGACTCAGGCAAATCTGTGCGCATGCGCACATCAGTCACCAGGAAGTCCCGCCCCCGCTTAAATCCGGAGGGCCGATAATTAAAGGGGCAAATTGAGGTACTTAAGGTAGTTTATTTTTTGTGTATTGGCCACTTAAAAAGATTTTAACATTACTTGTGCGGCTTTCCCACGGCTTCCCACTTTCCCACGGCTTCCCATTCATGCCTGGTTAAACCAGGAGAGAAGGGCCGGATCAGTGAAAAATAGAGTAAATAAATTAAATAAAATTACATTTCCCATTGTAAAAAAAGTAAATAAACATACCTTAAAAACAATGTTGCCTTAAACCCCCCTCCCCCTCCACCACCCCAATCTCCTAATTTCATCTAGGAATACAGACAATAATTATAAATCACTCGTGCTTTGATCACATGGTTTATGATATAATCTAAAGCTTCTGATCAGATTAGCACCTTGCAATCATCCCCAGGTATCCCTTGTACTTGACTTAATAAAGTCTGGGCAAATGTTCCTTTTTTAGCTGATATGAGACAGGTAAAATAATAGACTGGCTTCTTTTTGCAACAATATGTTGACCCTATTGTCACCATTTGTCCACCCTTTGCATCACAGAGCAAGCTAATCCTGCTGCTCACAAGAGAAAAAAGGTTCAATAACAATTGTAAGTAATAAAAAAAGCAGCACAATTCGGGCAGAGAGCTAGCAACAAGCTAATGTTTGCTTTCTTAGCCCAGAAATGGTGCATGTGTGATATGGAATATTTTGCAATCCCAGGTTTGGTACAGAGTAAAGCTCGCTCCTCGCTATCTCGCCAACGTGCCTAAACCCCAATCTCAGTAGAGTATCTCCTATTGCACCACTGTGACATTCCATCTTCCCACACTAGCCATTTTAGAGGTCTCTCTGGGTGAGATTGCCAATTTATTGCCTGATGATTTTGACGTACACATTTTTTGCTGTGGATTTATGCCCGCTTAATTGAGTTTGCAAAAATTCATTTCTCTAAGCTTCCATATAGCTAACTGAGAGAGAAAACTTTAACGCCATCAGTGTGCTGAATTCACCAAGTCATAGATGTGAAAAACATGTGTTCTAAAGCGCTCCATTGTCTCATTCCTACTTGGTTATGAATCACAATGATATTCTTTTATTTGTTTTGTTTTACAGATGGATTTCCACTTTATAAAAGGACAGGGAAAGGGGGGTCAACTGTATCCATTCCTATAGTGACTGGAGTTGCTTTCCTGTACTGGGACAGCCAAATTTTGAAGAGGTGTTGTGTGTTAACCTTCTTATCTTTCTGAAATGCAAACTTCTATATTATCACTCTGAAAGCGACATGTTTTACTTCAATGACCAACAGATTTTTTTTCCCCTCGTTATTTCATTCAAAAGACTGGTATTGCTCATATTAGAGTTTTCATGCATGTTCCGCTTTTAGAGCCACAACAAGTTTGTGGTGGGGCAACAGATGCTAATAATCTACAGCAGTCCCATCATTTTCAATATTTTTATCTTATTTTGGATTGGAAAATGTTAGTTGTTTTACAACAGGGGTGAGCCTTGCAATATCTCCAAGAACGACTATTAGTAACTTGCTTGAATCAGCTGCTTTTTTTGGTTGTTGTTGGGCCTCAGCTTGGCTCTAGGTGCAAACTCTGAGATTCCCGAGGGCTGCGAGATATTGCCTGCTGTGGCTGGCTGGGTTCCTGGCAGAGTGTTTTGATTTAATAATGTAAAATCACATTGCCAGGGATTACCAACCTGTCACCAGCTATTGCCGACCATTCCTAGAAGAAAAGAGCATCTTGCCATTGGGGAAAGGGGGGAATGGTGGACTTTATCCACCTCATAGTAACATTGGAATTGCCAAATGAGAAAAGACCAGGGTCCATCTAGTTCGCCTTCTGCCATCCTGATGGTCGCATGGTACAACATAGCAGATATAGCTCCTGTTTATCAGAAACCGAGGGTGGAGGGTCTCTCTAACCTGTATGATGTCCTCCCAGTTAGGAAGGATTTGAGCAGACAAGGAGGATCATTTTGACTTTAGACAATAATGTAAAACACACGATATTGGCTTGGCCATCCGTTAAACATCTCTCCTGATTTTCATTTCTATTGAAGTCAACGGAAATGAAAATCAGGAGAAATGTTTAACGGGTGGCCGAGCCAATATCGCGCATTTTACGCTATCGCCTAAAGTCAAAATTACCCCCAAAGAGTTTCCTCAAGGAAGTTTTTATTCTTAAATTCACTTTTTAACGTTAAAGAATTCATTTGTCAGGATGGCCGACATGTTGATGTGAAAAGGGTTTTTGCAGAGCTGACTGTTCCTCAGTTGTTCCAGGGACTGAAGCTGTCTGAAAACACCTCAGCACAACAATATCACCCCCTTTGAAGGAGCTGTTAACACTCTGGGAGAACGCTATGAGGGTAATTTTACCAGTCCACACTGCAGGCCAGAAACCTCACCCATTGGATGTGCATTGCCCATAATTTTCCAACCAGTAAAATTATCCCCTGTAATTATAAAGTGACTACCCCAGGTGTGCACCAGGTGCTTATTTTGTTTTAAAACACAGCAAAAACTAAGAGGAAGAAAAATCAGTTATTAATTTTCCAGTAAACAATGCATTGGTGTCACTATTGGGCAGTGGACACAATCTGCAGGATCTCCTTAAGTAAGCGCACCAGAGCAGGTCAACCTCAGTTGCCTGGCTGTAAAATAGAATCTTCTATATCAAAGAAAAAGCACTACATAACATAATGCTCAAAATGTTCAATTATTTACTTTAAGATCTTCCTTCTCCTTTAAGAAAAGAGACTGAGAATGTGTTCATTTCAAATGTTAGGCATTCGCTTTCATTAGAAAACAATAACAATTCTGTCTTGTGTATCTTTACATGAGGGAGAGAACTCATGCCTGTGTCCTTGGCGTGCAAGGGTCTCTTGCTGCTCAGCATCTGCTGTTTCAGATTATGAAGTGCACGGCCACGTGGAGATACTAAGGGCGCCTGGAGGAGGGATTTTGTCTCTGAGCCCCGTGCGGTGAAGGACTTAGCTAACTCTGTGAACAGATCTTTGAACGCCTTCATGTTCACAGTGGCTAAGTTCCGCACCTCAGGGGGTTGAACACAAGAGGATTTCCGGATCACCATTTGCAGTTCACATGTCAGTGCAGGCTTATATCAGTCGGTCCACAGATCTTCCTAGTGCTAATTATTCTTCTCATGTTTTGTGATTCAATGCAGAATACGTTTTACAGAATGCTTGAGTTCAATAGGATGATTAAAACAGCATGCTAAACCGAGAGAGACATAAGTGAGGATCTTCGGTCCAAATCCAGATGTGCAATACTTTTTATTTTCTCAGACCCCACCTCCCCCAACCAAAGATTTCAACAGAGCCAACTGCACATACATATTTGACCAGATTAATGTCACTCATGTACTCACATGTTTTGTTTATATTACACAGGCCCGGGAAACATCATGAATTGTTCCTTAACATTTATTTGCAGCTTTGTGCTATGGTGCAAGATGCGACTACTTCAGACTTTGGAACTCTTATGACCAGCAGAGGGAGAAGAATCAGTTTGCCTGGATTCAAACTTGGGCCATAGGGGTGAAAGGGCAATGCTGAAGCAACTACAATACATCTCCCCCCACCCCCCCAAGTTACATTGATTTCAATCTCATCAATTATTTGTTATAACCCAGTAAGCAGAATAGCACTATAATTTTAATTGTCAATCGTTTATTTTTATCAGCAATCATCAACTCAGGTAATTTGCCAACAGAGTAAAAACACAATGTCATCTGAAAATTCAGGGGAGTGGGTGGGCTGTGAATTATATTGATTGAGTGGAGGAGAGGAAGGGACAGATTATTGCGGTAATTTCTTAGCATGTTTTGAAAAACAGAGAAAACACTTCAGTGCCAGTGGGTCTGGTTTAAGATTTAGAATTAAGTAAGAGAGCGTGTCATTTTTTTATTGAGAATCCTAAACAAAGGGTCAAGACCCATCGTGTAGAATACCACCAAGGTTGATTAATAAACGAGAATATGAGATAAATCAGCAAGTGGTGATCTGGTGAAGCCTAGCTTGTATTTTAAACCCTATGGTCTATAGGAGGAAGGAAAGACTGCGTGAGGTAAGGAATTCCACAGCTTTGAGGTGCTGTGAAAGAATTAATTGGAGTAGGAGTCAATGAATCTGAATTTCAACGTAGTGAGGATACAGTTGGGAGGATGTGTTGGAAGATTCATTTGGAGCTAAGGAGGAACAAGAGAAGAAAGTTTAGAGCATCACTGACCAAAGAAGTAGTAATAAAGTGGAGAAAGGTTGTAACGGGGAGAGAGGGGTTGGAGGGTGGAGGTGACAGACAACCAGCTTTTTCTTTTACCCTGTCCACGAGTGTACAAGAGGTGCTAGAAGAACCTCCCAGCATCCAGGAACAGAGTTGACTGGGCTTCAGAGAGTCAAGAATTATTGTGGGGAAAAGAAGTGTTTGGCATGAAAGAAGAAACTGAGCTTCTTGGAGGCAACTTTAGTGATGGAGAAGAGTACGAGTTCCACTTGACATCAACGGAGAATAGGTGAAGAGGAACATAGGAATAGGAGTAGGCCATTCAGCCCCTCGAGCCTGCTCCGCCATTTGATAAGATCATGGCTGATCTGTGATCTAACTCCATATATCTGCATTTGGCCCATATCCCTTAATAGCTTTGGTTGCCAAAAAGCTATCTAAGACAGAAAGCCTCAAAGTTAAGAGGTGGTAACTTTTGTTTGTGCACACTGAAGGTATGTGATCAGAAGGATGATGTAGAGTGGGAATCGTCAGCAAATGAATGGATGAGGTTTTATAATAAGTAGAAATGGCCATTGATATGGAATGGGAGCACAGCTGATGGGAAAAGAATCAACTACAACACAGGGAGAGTGACAGAGCAAAATGAGAGCAGGATTTAGTCGTATCAGGTCAAGTCCGGACACCTTTAAATTGTATTTCAATTTTATTCCTGGGAAGTGTTGTAAAAAATTTCTTAAAGCCACTCACATTCCATTGGATCTGGCTCCAAAGAGTCTGAAAAAATTCTCCTCAACTATTTACAGAGGTACCAAGTAGATCAGGGTAGTCAGGCTAAATCTATGGGAAAAAAAACAATGCAAGTGAAGAGAATGAACTGGGCACACACTCTGTCCAGTGCCATTAAACATTTAAAAAATTTGTTTCTGGTCTGCGAACAGGACTCACCTGAAACAGCTTTTCACTCACAGAAAACTGTTACCCGAACTTTAACCCTGTATTACCATGTAAACAGGGACTGTACTTCCCTTAAGGTACAGTACATTACATCAGCTTCTAAAGCCTCAAAATATGTTTTACAACTCTTTCAATGCTGACATTCCTCAGGAATGTTTGAAATTAAAGGACTATTCTTTCTCCGGGTCTGCTAAAAAGACCTTTTTTCAGTCACTCCTGGCAAAGGAGAGAACTGGGTGAGTTGCTGTGTTAGTAGGGTTTGAACTGAGCCCAACAGCTGTATGGAGCCCAACTGAAACACGTTTGGGTAGTTTCAACTATCTTGCTAGTAATGTTGCGTCCATAGCGCACAACTATCCATAATTTGGAAGCCTGGCTCAGAAATATCATTCTCCAGTAAGAACAGATGTCACTGACTTTTTTAAGCTTGAATTCTTCCTTATAAGGACAGTGTTTTCCTGGAGCAATTTGTTTATGTTTGAAAAATTGAACTAGGCAAACAAAAGGTAATTTTCACAGCTAATAGTTCTGAGCTTCCCAGCAAATGGAATTGACTCGAATCCCACTTGGGTACAGCTTGTTTTCATTGGGTGCAGCAGCCTCTCGTCACCGGGACATTATGCCGCACTGCTTGCTTCTGCAATATTAGGAAACAGAAATGTTAGCATTGGAGTTTTGTTTTTAAACCATTTTTTTTTGCTAGTAATTTAAATATGAAACATGTTTATGCCCTGGGATCCCTGTATAAAGTGGGAAAGGGATCCATTTCTCAGAGTTCATATCCTCACTTTGATGAACACAAAAAAGTTCCCACATAATCCTAAATATTTATGAAGGCATGCTGATTGGTGTCTTTGTGTCCTTTGCTCTTTCTGCTTTTGTGTTTTCAAACTATTGGTCAGAAGCAAGGTGGGGCCATTTTGTCAAAAGCAAAATACTGCGAATGCCGGAAATCTGAAATAAAAACAGAAAATGCTGGAAATACTCAACAAGTCAGGCAGCATCTGTGGAGAAAGAAACAGAGTTAACATTTCAGGTCGATGACCCTTCGTCAGAACTGGAGGAAGTTGAAGATTAAACAGTTTTTAAGTAAGTACAGAGCCAGGGAAGGAGGGGGAGGGAGTGGGGAGGAAGGAACAAAAGGGAAGGTCTCTGGTAGGGTGGAGGGCAGGAGTGATTAAATGACAAAAGGGATGATGGTGCAAGGCAAGGAGGGTGGTAATGGGACAAGTAAAGAAACAAAAGATGGGTCTAGAGGAGCTGTAAATGGCAACATTAGAACCATTACCAGCACCTGCTGTCCGAAAAAATGGGAGGAGTGGTTATAATCTGAAGTTATAGAAACCAATGTTGAGTCCGAAAGGTTATAAAGTGCCCTAATCGAAAGATGAGGTGCTGTTCCTCGAGCTTACGTTGAGCTTCATTGGAACAGTGTAAGAGGCCGAGGACAGAGAGGTCAGAGTAGAAGTGGGAAGGGGAATTAAAATGGCGAGCGACCGGCAGGTCAAGGTCACGCTTGCGGACTGAGCGGAGGTGTTCAGCAAAGTGATCACCCAGTCTGCGTTTGGTCTCCCCAACGTAGAGGAGACTGCATTGTGAGCAGTGAATACAGTATATTAAATTGAAAGGAGTACAAGTAAATCGCTGTTTCACCTGGAAGGAGTGTTTGGGGCCCTGGACGGTGGGCAGGGAGGAGGTGAAGGGACAGGTGTTGCATCTCCTGCACTCGCACGGGAAGGTGCCGTGGGGAGGAAAGCAGGTGTTGGGGGTGATGGAAGAATGCACTAGGGTGTCGCAAAGGGAGCGGTCCTTTCGGAATACTGAAAGGAGAGAGGAGGGGAAGATGTGTTTGGTGGTGGCATCGCGCTGAAGTTGGCGGAAATGGCGGAGGACGATACGTTGAATGTGGAGGCTGGTGGGATGGAAGGTGAGGACAAGGGGGATCATATCATGGTTCTGGGAGGGAGAGGAAGGGGTGAGGGCAGAAGTGCAGGAAATGGGATGGACGTGGTCAAGGTCCCTGTCAACTACAGTGGAGGGGAATCCTCAGTTGAGGAAAAAGGAAGACATATCAGTAGCACTGGTGTGGAAGGTGCCATCGTCAGAAAAGCTGCGATGGAGACGAAGAAACTGGGAGAAGGGTATAGAGTCCTTACAGGAAGCACAGTGGGAGGAAGTGTAATCAAGGTGGCTGTGGGAGTTGGTGGATTTATAGTAGATATTGTTGACAGCCTATCCCCAGAAATGAAGATAGAGAAGTTGAGGAAGGGAAGGGAAGAGTTGGAGGTGGACCATGTGAAGGCGAGGGAAGGGTGGAAATTGGAAGCAAAGTTGATTAAATTTTCCAGTTCGGGGAAACAGCAGGAAACAGCACCGATACAGTCACCAACGTACTGGAAAAAGAGATGGAGGAGGGGACCTGAGTAGGACTGGAGCAAGGAATGGTCCACATATCCGACAAACAGGTAGGCACAGCTAGGACCCATATGGGTTTCCACAACGACACCTTTTTTTTGAGGAAATGAGTGGAGTCAAAGGGGAAGTTGTTCAATGTAAGAACAAGTTCAGCCAGGCAGAGGAGGGTGATGGTGGAGGGGGCTGGTTGGGCCTCTGTTCAATGAAGAAGCGGAGAGCCCGCAGGCCGTCCTGGTGGGGGATGAAGGTGTAGAGGGACTGGATATCCATGGTGAAAAGGAGAAGTTTGGGGCCGGGGAACTGGAAATTGTTAAAGTGGTGGAGGGCATCAGAAGATACTGGACAAGAGGAGAAAAAATAGAGTCCAGATAGGAAGAAATAAGTTCCATGGGGCAACAACAGGCTGAAACGATGGGTCTACTGGGGCAGTCCTGTTTGAAGATCTTGGGAAGGGGGTAGAAATGGGATGTGTGGGGTTGGGGGACTATAAGGTTGGAGGCCATGGGGGGGAAGTCTCCAGAGGAGATGAGGTCAGTGACAGTCTGGGAAACTATGGCTTGATGTTCGGCGGTGGGATCATGGTCCAGGAGGAGGTAGATGGAGGTGTTGGAGAGTTGGTGTTCAGCCTCCGCAAGGTAGAGGTCTGTTCACCACACAACAACAGCACCACCCTCGTCAGCAGGTTTAATGACAATGTCCGGGGTGGACCTGAGAGAACGGAGTGCTGTGAGTTCAGAGGGAGGGAGGTTAGAGTGAGTGAGAGGAGTAGAGAAATTGAGACGGCCGATGTCACGCCGGCAGTTCTCAATGAAAAGATCAAGAGAGGGTAAGAGGCCAGAGGGAGGACTCCAGGTGGAAAAAGAATTCTGAAGGTGGGAGAAAGGGTCCACTCTACGGGGGGGAAGACTCCTGGACAAAGAAGTGGGCGCGGAGGCGAAGGCGATGGAAGAAGAGCTCAGCATTGTGTTGAGCTCGAAATTCATTGAGGTGGGGGCGTAAGGAGATGGAGCTGAGGCCTTTGCAAAGGGCTGATCGTTCGGGGTCAGAGAGGGGAAGGTCAGAGGAGATAGTGAAAACATGACAAAGGGTGAGATTGGAGGGAGGGATGGGGTCAGAGGAAAGTGAAGGGGAAGAAGGATCAGGAGGGGTGTCGGTATCGAAGGGTTGTTGAAGCTTGCGGTCCTTGACACCTGAAAGGAAGAGAAAAAGTTTTTTGTTAAAGCTCTGGATGAGGCAAAGGATGAAATGGAACTGCGGACCAGGACAACTCTGAAATGAGTGAGTCAGTGCTGCTGGAGAGAGAAGTTGAGAGCGTGCGGTGGCACATGGCATTGAGTGTGGATCTCAGGAAGCGGCAAGATCAGTGGTTCGAGGAACGCTGAATATCATGGAGATATCTGTAATCACGGGTGGATCCGAAACATGAAGGGTGGAATTTAAGCTGGAATCCACATGGAATAAGTCGGAGCTGGAGGCAGTTGCTGAGGAAAGAGATGTGGCTGTGAAAGTGAGTTTTAGTAGAAACTTGACCAAACACGAGAAGGGAAACAGAAAGCAACGATGGTGAACAAGTAAAAGAGACAAACAGAAATCCCGTCGGAGAGAAGAACAGAACTTTTTCAAGGTGGGCATTCCTGGAAGAGAAGTGGCCGTGAATTAAACACTAAATCAAAAGCAAAACACTGCAGTTGCTGGAAATCTGAAATAAAAACAGAAAATGCTGGAAATACTCAGCAAGTCAGGCAGCATGTGTGGAGAAAGAAACAAAGTTAACATTTCAGGTCGATGACCTTTCGTCAGAACTGGAGGTAGTTGAGGATTAAGCAGTTTTTAAGCAAGTACAGAGCCAGGGAAAGGGGGGTGGAAGAGGCGGGGAGGAAAGAACAAAAAGCAATTCAACATTTTGCATTGCCTCTTCGGTTGCACTAATGGGGATTGCTGCACATGGCTCTCATTTATGGTAGCAGTGGAGTGGAACTTGTTGATATCATTGGAGACAGGGTGCTATTGAAAATGCCTGCCCAGGCCCTCCTGACCACTCCAGCCAAAGGGCATTAGAGCACATTTCACTTGTGTTTCATCCAAAGGAAGAATCAGTCTGAAGCACTTGAAGCCCCTTTGACTTGCATTTGGCACAGTGCACTATCCCTGGGGCCACATAAGTGCCCTTTGATTGATTGGATTGCAGAGTCATTATGTAGACTCACTCTGGGCCCTTAGAGGTTGCACATGCTGTAATTTATTTATAACTGTAATAAGCGATTTCTTGGTTTAATGATGGACTGCGTACCTCTGCTTCTGTAACTTGTTTTTATCTCCGTGTGCTTTGTTTTGTTTGGATTGCATGAATATGAAACCTAATAAAATGTTAACTATTGAAAACACAGGAACAAAGGATGACTGAGAGACCCCAGCAAATGTACAGATCTAATATTTATAGCACCCATTAACATTTAGTGCTACGTGGCAATTCAACTGAATATGGTTCCTCCTTAAACTCCAAGATCCAAACCTCTTCTATATCTAGTTCCCTACACTAATTCATTCTTCTCATTTCAT
The DNA here is from genome assembly GCF_035084215.1 of Heptranchias perlo. NCBI lineage: Eukaryota > Metazoa > Chordata > Chondrichthyes > Hexanchiformes > Hexanchidae > Heptranchias > Heptranchias perlo. The sequence continues at coordinate 27,904,543 of NC_090333.1, forward strand.
CTCCACAGGAATAAGACATTTCAAAGAGGGGTTTGTACCCACTGAGAGCAGCTATTAAAAGCTGTGAAGTATTTACAGCAGCCTTTTGTCACCAGGACATTATGTTGTACTGCTCGCTTCTGCTATATAATAAAACAGAGATGTTAACATAGAAGTTTTGTTTTTAACAACAGACACAATAGCCTAGAAATTACTCTGTGCAAAATTATTACTTTAAATGGGTTAACCTCTCTGTTTAAATAGCAGACACAGAAATTAGATATAAATGTAAAATATTATTGCACAGTGTCATTTTTAGGCCGATGTGTCATTCATTCTGGTGTAGAGGGGACAGGAACAGCTGGATTACAGATATTGTTTCAGGTAAAAAAAAGGCCAATTATTTTAAAGAATGGCACCCTCAGCAGGAGCATGCTGTGAATTCTCTTTTTTAACAACATTTTATCACTTATTGGGTTTTACAAAAAATACATATTGTAACTCAACATCATTAAATTTATTAATCTGAGTTTCCACATCGCATTAAATTAAAGGGACGTATATGTATATTTATTGGTTTTTATAAGTCTTCCTCCGTATAATAGTCCACAGAGACAAAAATGCTCCCAACAGTAACGTCTACACTTGCTATTTATTCTTAATGAAACTTTCCAGTAATCTTACTCTTGTTTAAAAACATTTCTAGATTAGAAATAAGGCCTGACTTTCCTTTAATAATAATGAAGAGAGCAGGGTTGGTTAATGACTTGATTATGAATATGTAAGGCATACTTGAATATGCTTGTCAAATCTATTGCATTACTGATTGGTATAATAAGCTTAAGTCTATTTAATGTTGAGCTGTATTAAAAATGATTTCCATCAAAGAAGACATCTCGTAAAGAAGAACTCCTTAAAGTGTCCTTACACTGCTATACTTTCTTGGATGTGTTCCCAGACCACCCCCTCCCAACAATATCAAACACAATGTGCTCAATTTTAAACCCGAATTGCGGGTGCGTTGGTAGTGGGGGGGCTGCGAAAATTGCAGAAATGCAGAGCGGGTTCAGAAGCCGGCTCCAACCCGCCAACTTCCGAGTTTCCCACAGACGCACCTGTGTGCGCGTGGACGTCCCGAATCCGGAAGTCCCGCCGGCAATTAAAGCCGGCGGGATGATAGTTACAGAACCAAATGTACCTCATTGAGGTACTTAAGGCACTTTACATGTGACATATTAGGTAGTTAGAATTATTTTTAACTTACCTGGGCGGCTTTCCCAGAGCTTCCGATTTACGCCTGGTGAAACCAGATGTGAAGGGCCGGATCAGGCAAAAATAAACAAAATAAATTAAATAAAAAACCATTGCTAAAAGTTAAAACACAAAATCAACCTACCTTTCCACCCTGCTCCAATGTCCGATGTCTCCCTCTCCGATGTCCCTCTCAGCCCCCAATGTCTCCCTCTCCGATCTCCCCTCTTGCCCCCCCCGATATCTCCACTATCTCCCCCTCTCCCCCATTTCCCCCCGATCTTCCCCTCTCCCCCCCACCCCGATCTTCCATTCTCCCCCCTCCCATCGTCTGTTCCAGCAACCAGATGATGTCTCACTCTCTCTCTTTCTCTCCCCCACCATTGGCATTGCAACTCCTGTCGGCAGCCAGCCTGTCAATCAGGGGCTGCCAGGCGTCAAACCCGGAACGAACTTTAATCACCATCAATTACATTGCGATCGCGTCGGAAACGGTAAGTTTTTTTTATTCGGGTTTGCCACGTGCACCTTCCAAACCACCACCCTCCCACCCCCCCGCCAACCCATCACCATTTCAAAATTGAGCCCAATGTTTGCTTTACCCATTGGGTGCTACTCGGTACTCACCTGATAGTAAATTGCTGATGCTCGGCATCCCATTTGGTAAAACACTTTATCCGATGATAATAATCCTTTAAGTTAAATTCTTGTTAGTTGTACATATGCACTGAAACAGCGTGAGCAACAGATGAAGAGAAGATCTATATGGGAGATGCATGATGCACCCCACAAACTGTACCACAATTTAATGTCAAACAGTCAGCACATAATAATGCAGCATTATAATAACAAATGATTGTAAAGCACCTAAGGAGCTGAACAATGTTACAGTAGAGTCTTGACCCATGCCTATATCCACAGAATATGTTTTCTAATCCAAGTTATTTCACCCCACTATGCCCACCAGCTGTCAACCAATGTTGCATTGGCATTGATCATATAGAAAGCCAAGGCCCTTGAAGACCCAGCCTCTCTGGTTGTTGTGCTAATTATTTGCTTTGTAAATGTTGCTTGAATGTATCTAGGTTACCGAATGGAACATTATCAACAACTGGAGGAACTGGGCTCAACCTTCTGTGCCTACTGAGCTGATAACAGTTGATATAGTCTGCACTGGCTCAGTTCAGCAGGAACAGGAGTTGTTCCCCTTTGACCACCTGAGACACGTGAACAGCTTGATCTTCCTTCTTTGGAAATAAATGAAGGAAGAACAACATAGATTCAAACTAGTGGAGAAAGTACTTGGTCTTTGATCTTTTTTTAAATGGAACCAGCCTTTGTGATTTGTGAGTATGGCTACCCTTACTTCTATCAAAGTCTATCCTACAACAATTTCCCAAATACTCTTTAATCCTGTGTATGAATTGCTTTCCAAAAATATGGTTCTTTATAAGACTCCAGGCAATATACTTTTAAAATTTGTGATACCGCTGATTCAAAGCTGTAGACTTCCCTATAAGAGTTGCATCTTAATTGTTCTATCTTTCAGACATACCCATGAGTACTATGATAATAATATGAGGTGTAGTTCTAAAATTATACCTAGTACAGGAGCAGCAGTATGGCACAGTGCACTAGAGATCTGACTTTGTATACCATAAAGCAGTAAGGTCTAGATTAGCATATGCAATTCCTCCCATGGTAAATTACCAATCTCAGCAAAGTATTAGAAGACAGACACTTCCCACTCAGGGTGGGAGAGTCACCCCACAGCAGCCCTTGCATACCTCCTAGTGGCCACCTGCCCACCATCCCAGACATAGATGGTGCATGAAATGGGAAAACCTTGACATAGCATCTTATCAAGTCCTCAGGATGTTCTAAAGTGCTAATGAATTACTTTTGAAAAGTAATCAGTGTTCTTATGTAGGCAAACATTGAGGAGGGGAAAGGAAAATGATTTTAAAAGAATCTGGATGCTTGTATTAACAGTTTGCACATTTAATATCTGATGTGTTGGTTAAATGCGGTATTGGCATAATTGTAAGGTCCATCTCAAACCTAAGGTATCAACAGCAAAAGGCAGACTTATGAAACTTCTAAGAGCCGATGCATTGCTCATTATAACCCAGTATTCTTCTGAGGATGTCAGTGGATAATGTGGGGAGCTTGGCTGAAGCTTAACTCACAATATCATTAGTGAAACAATAAGAAGAGGAAGAAGAGATATGAATTAAATTGAAGATGTACATTGAGGATTTTAAACATTAAACAATATAATATTAATAAAGAATGGGTCATTTTCCAACATGACACTGCCAGTGGGGAGTTTCACCTGCCAGCAGCACATACTGGAGAAACAGGCAGACGCTGCCAAAGGTTTCCTTACAATCAGGAACACCATCAGAAAATTACCCCCAGGATCAATTTAACATTTAATGTACTCCAAAATGCTAAAGGTTTACAGTTGGCAATTTAGGTCACGGATTAGCTTTAAATCTAAAGCTTCCCAAAGCCCACAAAATTCAGGAATTGTCTGTCTTCGAGTTCATCAAGAATCCATTTTTTCAGGATATTTGGAGGAGCACTGTCCCTGTCCCTTGTGATATCTGACAATTTACTACACAATGGCAGCAGTGTTTTTCCAATATGTTTTCTACAAAGAGAATAGTGACTTTAATGATGACTCTTGCAAGAAGTGATTTCTGGAAAAGAGATACTGCTGGGCCATTTTCTGACTGTTCTTTATTCCCTTTTATATAGCTGGTGATTTGGCCTGCTTAGTTTGTAGAAAGACCAGGAAAATCCATACTGAGGATATCAAGGGGCAAGACCAGAGCTGTCCAATAAATCTGGTTCATTAAGTGATTGTTAACGTTGCATTTGAACTTCTTAACTGCAAGAGACAGTGTCTGAGGCAGTAACACAGTCTAGAGAACTCTAAAGGAAGGAAAAACAGTGTGTCAAATTTCACTGTTACAATCTATACAGATTTTATGGATTGATACATAGGCATAAATTCAAATCCACTTGTGTACCTGACATAAATGTGGAGGCCGTGTGACACTCTTGTGATGCTTTTCTGGGTATGGTCTTGTAGAGGATTTGCAGCCCAGTTACACCTCTGTGATCCTGTAAAGGATAAATCTTGGGGTTAGATTTTCCTCTGGGAATCTACTTGTTTCCGGGCAGTCTCAGAGCGTAAATTGGAGGAAAATGGGGTGGAGGGGCCCACTGCTGAATTCTTACCCCATTTTCCTCCACCTCGCTGATGGAGGATTTCGTCAGCTGTTGCTTGCTTGCCTAGTAATGGCAGGAGGATGTATATTAGTGAATTAGTCATTTTCCCTCCTCTGCTGCCCCAGCTTGCCTCATAAAAATAATGCCTCATTGAAACAGGCCAAAGCTGTGGAAGGCCAGAGATGCTCCAGAGCCAAAGGTCACAGGCAACTCAGAACAAGCTGCAGGTGTTTTAAAAGTAGAATTACGGGTTTTTTTAAAACATTTTATTCATCTTTTTTAAAATTGAATCTCTTTAAAGTATTTTAAAAATATATTTAAGTCTTTTTAAAGGTTTTTTTAAGTTTTGTGTGGCAGACTGGAATGGGGAAACAATGGAATCCTCCTTCCACCTCCCCCTGGTTTGAGGAGGAAGAGGATCAGAAGAACCAATGCAGGGATGCCAGACTGAACAGGCACTGCTGGCAGTCTCTGCTCCCTACCCACTGGTACCTACATCTCCTTTTCTATAGATCCAGCCAGGACTACTTCACCTTGACCCCTCAGCAGTGCTTCAAATGGCTGCACCTCCCTGCCCAGGCAGTAAATGAGTTGTACCAACTTCCAGACAGCTTTGAGCACAGCTCATAAAAGAGACCCTCAGCTGACTTAAGATCCGAGCCAAATGCCAAATGAGTCCTGCCATTATAGCCCCACTTTGGCATCAAGCTCATTCATTTGCTGACACGTCTCCTCCACAGCACAAAAGCTTCCATTCGGGGATTATTCTGTTGTTCTTTCACACAGGCATTCCAGCACCTTGCCCCAAATCATTTGGTACATGTTTCATCAGTGACAAAAACATTTCACTGAAAACAAATCCAAACAACTTTCGTACTTTTTAAGACCCACTGTGCCTCTCTTGGTACCTAGCTTCATATGCCCTTTCAATCTTAGCCTCCTACATTTCCTACTGGTAGGACGTTCTGAGGTGGCTGGCTGAGGATTTGCAGCAGAAGCTTTGAGGGATTGAGCTGGTAGTTCCTTGTCTTTGGATATGGGCCATTTCCCCCTTAAAAGAAGGATGTAGAAAAAGAGAAGGCTCACTGCATACCATCATATGGAATGCATCCCATTTCTTAATGGGTGTGCTGGTACTGTAATATCTACTGTGTGAGCTTCCCTCAGTGTTCAGTTGTGAGTAAAGGGATACTTCCAGGATATGGAAGGAAGTATGAAGGGTACTGTCACACATCCTGCATGTAGGTTATAAGTTAATGATGGTGTTTGATGCATTGAGGACAAGGAGGCTGCAACTCGGAAATCTGTGCATTGTTGCAAGGTTATCTTGGGAGCCCTGAAGAGGTAATGAACTTCTTCCGACATTGAGTAGCTGTGCAGGAGTTACTGGAGATAGCACCTCCACCTCCTTTATGGCACTGGATCATACCCTTCCCTTCGTTTCCTTTCCTCTATGCCAAAAAAGTTGATTCCTCCTTTGCCAAAATGCAGGTAGCAACATCTCAACAGAAGAGTTTTTAAATGTGTGGGCTTGGTCCCCTGAAGAAGCATCAGCCTCAGATAGTGCAGTGAGCTACATTGTTTTAGGCACAAAAAGACTGCCATTCAGCTGCTGCAGCAGCACAGGACTTCCCTACCGTCAAGAGACGGACCGCCTTTAGAGGGTGCTGATAACACCAGCAGTCTTCCATGAACATTTAATGAAGGGAGCAATGAAGAAAATTGAGCTGGTTCTCGCCAGAGTTTGACTAGTGCACTGAAGTGCAGTTTCAGTGCTATTTGGGTAGTAAATCCGTCACTGAGGAAAAATCTAGCCTTTGGTCTTTGCATTCACTTCAAATCTAGGGGTTGATTTGCCTGAGGTGTCACCTAACCACTGACAGCAACTGCTGTGGTACCAGGGCGTCTGATTGTGTAATGTTCAATAATTCTGTGACAAGTTGAAATTAATACCAATTTACAGGATTCAGTAAAGTGCTTCTCCACATAAAATCCAAATTGTTACTATTTCTTTATTTAATAAATACCAAATCTCCAAAAACATATCTTTGTTTCTGTGTAGTCTGTAACTATGCCTTATTTTAGTTTTATTTGTTTTTGATGAATTCTATGCTCATTGAGGTCAAGGTACCCGTGTTGGAGAATGGAAAATTTTACTACTATTTATTCCTAGTATCACCATTAAGCATATGTAGTATAGGTTAGGCACACAGTAAAGCTCCTGTACGGAAGCTAGACACAGAGTGCTACTCCATCAATGAGCTGTAATCCTAACCACAGAACAGCTTTCAGTTTCATTTCCCATCCAACTCATCCTTGTTGTCACTCTCAGATTGAATCTGATTGTTAACAACCACCAATCCTGCCTTCCAACCAATCTGATTGGTTGACAATCACCAATCCTGCCCTCCAACCGATCTGATTGGTTGACAATCACCAAACCAGCCCTCCAACAGATCTGATTGGTTGACAACCACCAATCATAACCTCCAACTGATCTGATTGGTTGACAACCATTAAGCCTGCCCTCCAGCTAATCTGATTGGTTAACAGCCACTAATCCTGCCCTCGAACCGATCTGATTGGTTGACAACCACTAATCCTGCCCTTCAATCGATCTAACTGGTTGACAACTTCCAATTCCAGTGAAAAGAGCTGATTTTTCTTCTGAAACGGTGACTGTCATCTGAATTTCTGGGAGAAGTTAGAGGATGGGACCCTACCAGTTCCACCTTTTTCATAGCAGCAACATATGGCTATATGCTTGCACAATTTTGTAGAAAGTCAAACTAGTTTAAAAACAGCATTCCTTTAGCATTGGAGTACAACTCCTGCATCATTCTTGTGGCATGCATTCATTACTATTGTGAAGAGACAATTGTCAATATTGCAGTGCTATCACCAGCAGTCTGGTAATGTTCTTATACTTACACACAAGTCAGGATTATATTGACATCAAAAGCAAAATATTGCAGATGCTGGAAATCTGAAATAAAAACATAAAATGCTGGAAATACTCAGCAAATCAGGCAGCATCTGTGGAGAAAGAAACAGAGTTAACGTTTCAGGTCCATGACCTTTCATGAGAACTGGAAGAAGTTAAAGATTTAACAGTTTTTAAGCAAGTACAGAACCAGGCAAAGGTGGGGAAGAGACAGGAGAGGGGAGGAAAGAACAAAAGGGAAGGTCTCTGATAGAATGGAGGACAGGAGTGATTAAATGACAAAAGGAATGATGATGCAAGGCAAGGAGGTAATGGGACAAGTAAAGAAGCAAAAGATAGGTCTAGAGGAGCTGTAAATGGCAACAGCGGAACCATTAGCAGCACCTGCTGTCCGAAAAATAGGAGGAGTGGTTATGGGTTAGCATTGGTTGAAATCAATGTTGAGTCCGGAAGGTTGTAAAGTACCTAAACGAAAGATGAGGTGCTGTTCCTCGAGCTTCCGTTGAACTTCATTGGAACAGTGTAGGAGGCCGAGGACAGCAAGGTCAGAGTGGGACTGGGACGGAGAATTAAAATGGCAAGCGACCAGCAGGTCAGGGTCACACTTGCGGACTGAATGGAGGGGTTCAGCAAAGCGATCACCCAATCTGCATTTGGTTGCCCCAATGTAGAGGAGATCGCATCATGAGCAGCGAATACTGTATACTAAATTGAAAGAAGTACAAGTAAATCGCTGTTTCACCTGGAAGGAGTGTTTGGGGCCCTGGACAGTGAGAAGGGAGGAGGTGAAAGAGCAGGTGTCGCATCTCCTGCACTCGCACGGGAAGGTGCCGTGTGGAGGGCAGTGGGTGATGGAAGAGTGGACCAGGGTGTCGCGGAAGGAGCGGTGAGTTTTGATGGAATACAAAACAGTGACACTAGAAAGAAAGACGTCTGCAAAATACAGGAGTTAGGAATTCACACCAAAACCACACGGTGGCACCAATAGTAGAAATCTGGCAAATACATGATAATCTGGAAGGAATCCTCTTTTTATGGGGTACAGCAACTTCACTTAAGATTATAATCCCTTGTAGCTGCCAATTAAGTGGAAATCATGCAAGTGTAAAAAGAAATCTTAGATTTTTAATACAGCTCGAGCACAATTGCGTTCTGGCTACCCCAAAGATTGCCATACTGGCAGGGCCTAGCAAACAACAGCTGCACATGCCCACCTCATCTTGAGCACGAGCCAAGATTCGCAGGCTGCCCCATGGATCAGCAACGGGGCATGATCCATAGACTCATGGCCTTGAAATCCAGGGTCCCAACTCCACCATCTGAAGTGCAGTGGACACGACTCCCAGCCACCCATGACCATCAAGGTAGACCCATCCCAAATCACAGGAATGGGGTAATTTCCATAATCACGGTGCACAGCCCGGATCTGTGCGGGTGCATTGGAGACACCTGCACCATTGTGTCAGCAGAATTCAGTCTTCGATAGGGGGACCCCAAAGGCTGGGCAAGGCCGAAGAAATTACATTCCAATTTTTCTTCTGCTGCTATGGGGCCAAACGGCTATCTTTTTTTAAAAAAGATAAATCCCTGGGATTAATTACCTTTCATTTATGTATGGTTGGGGCCTTTACTAGCCCTACAACAGAACTCACACAAGCTGTCAGCTGGCTTGAGTTCTGTTGGGGCTAAAGAGAGCGTAATGAGCAGAATTCCTAGAGTTGCCTAGGAACTGCCCCCGGGCATGCCCCAGAAGCAATTGTTGGACCTGGGGGGAGTGGGCGGAAGACTTGCACACTGCCCACCAACTGGAATTTGGGATGCAAATCCGGACGATCCGAACCTGTCCCAAAGTTCCAGCCCCACCCGTAGGCGATCCGCCAGATTTCTACCCTCCCAGCCTACTGGAACTTTGGGCCCACCATTAGCCCTGTTACTGCTGAGCTGGCACCAGCAGGTACATGAAAACAGAATGGAAGTACGTTCAATGTAAAGTATTCCTTCATCTATGTAAGTAAATAAGATAACTGAAAACTATGCTGCCTTGTAATTTAAGGAGTGATTCCACAATTCCGGCACTCACGCCTGTTCGTCCATCATTTCCTGAGATACAGCTCCTGCGAGCACCATTCCGCACTGGAGGGTTCATATAAGAACATAAGAAATAGGAGCAGGAGTAGGCCATATGGCCCCTCGAGCCTGGTCCACCATTCAAAAAGATCATGGCTGATCTTCAACCTCAACTCCACTTTCCTGCCCTATCCCCATATTCCCATATGGCAGGATCACCCCTTCAATGTCACTTCCTCAGCTCTGTGCCAATCCACTATTTCAAGTCACCAGAGAGGATCAATTACTTTTTTCAAAAGGTGGCCATTTGGCAATTTGTGGTCGATGTTGCCAAATCAGCAGGCAATTACCTTGGCTTCCAGGTTTCGCGTCTCCAAGCTGCGCAGCGGGCCTCTTGCACACCCGAATGACTCGATTTAAAGCTCACTATTTAAAGGGCCAGTCCAAGAATGGATTTTGAAGGAGAAAGGAGAAATGGAGTCCAGGAAAGCAAAGGCTGCCCCTAGATTTAACAATGCCTCCCTGGATGTATTGCTGGCTGCAGTGAGATCCAGGTGGGAGTTAATGTTTCCAATGGATGGCAGGAAGAAACCTGGCTCTGTAACCAAAATTGCTTGGCTGGAGGTAGCAGAGAGGTGAGCAGCAGGACCCTGGTGCCCAGGTCTTGGGTTCAGTGCAGGAAGCATTTTAATGACCTAACCAGGTCAGGAAAAGTGAGTTCAGTTGCTGATTCACCCACATCCTGTGTTGTTCAACACCACCGCCACCACCCCCACCCTCGGTCACTCTGTATTGGCACGCCAACTCCATCACATAACTCCTCACACCCACTTAAGTGTCAACAGCATCAACCATCCTTCACTTTCTATGCACTTCCTCAACTGCCCATTTATTCATCCACCACTGCCACTCACCCCAATCCTGATGCAATGTAATGTATCTCTTTCATGGTCAGCCTCACCCAAAGCAATACATTCATAGGGCGAATACATCACATTCAGTCACTCCCTTGTAGGAGAAGACAGCACAAAAGGCAAGGGAGAGGAGCAGAACTGGAGGTGGCCCACCACATAGTGGAGGTGACAGATGTGGAGGAGAAGGCCATGGAAATAAGTTGGACCATCACATGCCTGTCCATCGGAGATGGAGAGATTCCTCAGAGGAGCTCATTCCTTCTGAAGGTGCACCGTCACAGGACATAGAGCAATGTATCAGTGCAGATACTCACACTTCAGTGGGTCCTGTTAGACAGATAGTTGTCACCTGGTGATTCACCACTCACAGGGAGCACAAGCGGACACTAGTGGCAGGGGCAGCTGCGGAGAGTCCATGTTGGAGGCCGTACTCTTCTCCAAGCTCTGCTTAGCTGGACATAGATACTGAACCCCAGGGGCCATCATTGAGAAGGAGAACGATTGAGATGCAGCAGCAATTTTGCAAGGTAATTGAAAAAGTCCCACGCACACTCTCCACAATAACGAAGAGGGTGAAGGAGTCCAACTCCATCACTAGTGGATTGGTGGCACAGGTAAGTGCGAGAATGTCTGCAATGGAGAGAATGGCAGCCTCCATTGAGCTTCAAGAACAGCTCTCAAATGAGTCCGTGCAGGCCATAACAATGGCTGAGTGGACTCTGGATGCCAACATGTCTACTGCCTTAAACAGGATGACAGATACTTTAGCTGTGGCCTTACAACGCGGCACATCTGCTCACCAACCCACTGTCCAGCAGAGTGGTGGGAGTGATGTGGCTCTGGCCCGGGAGACGGATGATTGCGAAAAGGGACCTGGAAGTGGGGACTCCACTCAAACGCTTCCATGTCTCACCCGTTGCCCCCTCCTCAACCAGTACCCACAATGCTGCCTCCTCTCTCGATGGCCGAATCTGCCCCTGCACAAGTGCAGGTGGAGCAGTCTTTGATGGGGCCCTCATGGGCTCCAAAACCCAGAGGGCATAGGCCGAGAGCATCTCAGCAGTCAGGACGTGAATTTGAGCGACCTGCCACTGCCTCTGCCGAAGCCAAAGGGGATGCACCACATAGAAGCGGTAGAAAGAGAAAGGCTAAGCAATTGTAATTCACCAAGGGTATGCACAATGGTGTTTATCGAGCTGTCATGTTGTTAATTTATATTTTTTTTGTTATGGCACATTAAATTTAATCATTATCACCACCACTGTCATGTCTTGGCCATTATTCAGTCCCTTTTGTGAATTCGCTCTTTGATGTGCTTGGATGCCAAGACATGATGTCACCCATCGGGCGTGTGTGTAATGTATGTATGCGTGGTTGAAGGACTGTTTTGTGCAAAGGGAGGTGAAGGGGGGTGTCGGTGGTGGTGGTTGTTCCAGGTGGCCTGAGTATTTCAAAGTCTTTAATTTGCACATCTCATTATGAGAACCTGTTGGAGATGAGGGAATCCCTGTCATCACAAGCAGCAATGTGCCCCGGCTGCTTTGGCGATGGGTTCCCCATCTTCATTTCCTCCTCCTCAGATGTACTGTGGAATAGATCCATTGTGTCCCCCATCCTGACCTTGTCAGTTTGAGTGGCTCCAAAATGTAGGTAAATTTGTCTGAGCACAAGAATTCTCAGTCTCAACAAAGAAATCTCAAACTAAACTCCCAGCCAAATGTTTGCCTGAGAGAACTGAGTGCCCAACTGCAAAACCTCACCTTTTATTGAGATGTGTCAATCACTGGTATAAAGGGCCAAATGAGCTTCGGATGCAACTTGCTTCTGCTTCAATGGCGTGTTTCAAAAGCCACGGGAGTCACATTCAGGAGTAGTTAAATCCCTTTCTGTTGCAGAATCCACAAGAAGTTAAGTACCTAAAGTGTTTCAACTACCTGAATTGGCCCTTTAAATATCGACCCACCAGCTTTAAGCGGGGACGGGACTGTTGGGGTTTCTGTTGTGCGGACGCATCCTAAGGCGCCTGAGTTAAAACCGGAAGTGGGCGTGCTGGAGCCGGGATGCGGTCTTGCTCCAAAAAGCTGCTACTTTAACCTCCCACCTGCCCCCAATCCACCCGTTCTTGGGGGTAAAAATTACTCCCCTAGGGTCAGAGGACCGAGTTATCAGGCAAGGTTACATAAATATGAACTTTTTAGCCTTGAAAGGAGGTGAATGAGATAGAGGGGTATAAGATACTAAGTCTATAGAAAAGATTAATCCAGAGCAGGACACAGGGACATAGGAACAAACTGGTAAAATAACTAATGTCAAGAAACATTTCTTTGTATAAAGAGTCATTAATACTTGGAATGGTTTTAGATGCTTGATGGGGGAATCCAGATTCCTATGCATGGATAGCTAGATGGGCTGAATGCCTTTCTTCATCTGTACTTATCTCTGTGATCTTCATGTTGTTTTCTAAAGATCCCTTCAGTGAGTGACTTCATCGGGAGAACCTCAGATTTGGCATCCGTTCCTTTCAGGAGGCTAACAAGCCTGAGAACTTTAGTACAGCCAGTTACTGCTTCTTATCCTGAAGTTTCTGAGCCCAAATCGTTCTGTGCTGTATCATTCCAGGATTCTATGATGAAATGCCTCTCTGACAAAGTAATAAACTTTATAGATGGCTTGATTCACTTACTTTTTTTACTTAGACAGGAGAATAGTTTACATTCAAAGTACTTCCACACTTAGCTTCTCCTTTCAGGATGTGCCACAATAATTCCCACAGGCATTATAGATAATTAAAAGACTCTGTGGAGGAATCAATATTTAATTCTCATTGTTTGTTAACTTATAAAATAATAATTTAACACTCTTACTTGTGGCTTTGCTGTAAGTAACAATTACCTAGAAATGAAACAGCTTTTATATGACTTTCCAACCAGTGGGAATTTTGTGTAATAAAATCATCAAGCTGTTCTTTATAAGCAGTTAATAATTTAGTTACATACAGTGCGTAATGGAAGTCCATCCCCTCTCCCCTCCCCCCCACCATGTGTAATACCTTCAGATATGAATAGAACCCCAAACTCTTCATAGTGCACGATCTTTGATAATTATTTTACGAACATATGAACAACGAAGGACAGGAAAAGTCCCTCTGGTCCATCCAGCCTGTCCCACACGATCGTGATTCCTTGTGTATCACAATATATACCCACCCAAAACCATGTGATCTCTTGGGAGAGGCCAAAAAACAGATAAAAACCCAGGACAAAGTGGGGAAAAAAATGTGAAACTCCTCTCCGACCCCTTTGGCAACTGAAACTAGTCCAGAAGATCACTCTGGCCCTGATAATTCTATACATTACCTACCTTATGTAAGAGGTGATCTCCGCCCCAGCCAGAAATAGGCCCAGCCTTTAATGATCATTCTTTAATAATCAGCTTAGTGCAACAGCTGACCCCCCCACCCTTCAAATCAGCTGGAATGGCAGAAGCAACAGTGGGTGCTGCCGAGGGAATCAAGTCAAGCTGGAAGTGGTTTGCAACATGCAGCTGCAGTCTGCTTAACTCAGCCTACACTGAAGCTATTGACTCTGGTAAAACAGGAGCTTGAAATTGGGGGAGAAATCGCTTGGGAAATAACGGAGAGCACAACAGCGCTCTCTGTTTTTAGTGGCAAAATCGAGGAGCAAGTTCCGGCGTTCGGACATGCGCAGTGAAACACGGAAATCCGGAACGTCGTCCTAGTGGATCGCCGGTGATATGACAACTTCGAATTAAAGGGACATCACACGCTGCAATCAGAGAAATCATTGAAAAAGTGCAAATTTGCTTATCTGCCCAGCTGGAAAGTAATTAATTATGTCGCCAAACAGGTACACTTAGAAATACAGGTCTAAACTAAGTTTTAACAGCACGGTAATTCTTAATGACTGCCAAACAACTAAAAATTAACTTTTAAAAATGTGGAGTCTCATTACTCCTTATTTTAATAGATTTTGGTCATTAAAAATTTTTTACTTTTCCTTTCTGTTTCTTTTATTTACTTTGATTATTTCTTACCCTCTCTTTTTTTACAGTGATTTAAAATGTTGTACCTTTCACTTCCTGGTTTAACGTTCTAAGGCTGCAGAGACAGTGAACGCAGCGTGTCAAAAATGCTGTGATCTGATTGGTCGAGGGGAAAGATCGGTCCTTTCGTTTCTCCCAGGGTCCTAGCTTCGCCTGAACTGACGCTGGGCTCTTCTCCGTATCCTATTCGAGGAAGTGGCCGAAGAAAAGATCCCGTTAAGTTAGTGGGTTAGTATAAATCTATGGAGCGGCGAGCACTGTTGGTTCGCCGCTCTGAGCGATTTCTACCCCATTATGTATTGGCAGATTGCTGATGGGAGAAGGGGTTTCCATACAATGGCATACTCCCCGCACTGCCTTCCAAACAGCTTTTAGTATTTTTTAAGTTATTATATAAGCCCCATTACCGCTTAGCAATTGGAGACATATCGTTCCTTAAATGTCAGGGAAAAACAACTGTTTCTATTATCCTTCAGGTTAAAAGCCAATCTGCTACTATCAAAAGTTATCTGTGGATCAATCTGTCCCTGAAGTTATCTAGTTATAAATGAAATCTATTTTTATCAGACCCTTGTCTCTGTTTCATCAGCAATGAATTGTGTTTGTTTTTTTAGCTGGTATTTGTATAGTTGCCTCACACTCTCTGAGGGCTAATAATTCCCTAAAGTCAATACTAGGGTTCTTGTTTATCTAGTTTCACAGCCTGTTCCTTAGAATTACAGTATTCACTTCTGGATGCCTAAAGCTTCTGTTCTACTCACCAGGCCACTCTGATTGAAGCACGTTGAATAACTGCCTCACTCACACCAACCACATTACCCCTCCCTACCTGACTCACTATGTGCAGGTACATATATACATGCACACATATAGAGGATCTTGTACTGCACTGGTGCTCTTGCTTGTGAAATGGTGCTCCAAAATTTGGAGTTAACTGGATCATCGTGTGTGTGTGTGTGTGTATGTGTGTGTGAATGATAACTCAGCCCCATGCATGTTAGATTTATCTACTGACGGAAATCTATCAGCCCAAACAGCCGAACTCACATCAATAAATAGATTTAAGGTAGTTTCACTTGTGACATCATAACACTTATTGGATTCTCGGTGATTAGATCAGCTCTAGTTATTATTATGGGGCCAATCCTTCACTACTCTACCACCAAGCTACCTATTTAGTGGGTGTAGCTGGAGGTGTGCAGCTGAAATGGAGTTACATTTAGCTGTTTTATATTAATTTTTCATGGTGAATTTGGATTGCTATGAGTGAAGGTTCAGTGAGACAATCATACTGTAATAAGGGTATAAGACTCGGGGCAGGCTGGTGGTGAGGCATTTTGGTGTGATTCTCCACACCAGTAATTCCCAATCTCAGCCGGGCTTTATGGAAGATCTTAAACACAAATTAGACACTTCCTCAGAGGGAGAGAGGGAAAGAGGTAAACAGACTAATAAGCAAACATCCACTAACTTCTCTGTAGCCTTGTCATGCGTTCTATAGATAGGGACCTGATCGCAGGTCATCTTATAGTTATGAAATGCTGTGCAGTACAGGGAACCAAATAAGAGGGAAGGGAATAGAGTTTAAATTTCTTAAGCCTTATCTTTGCAGGTCAATATTAAATTACTCACTATATTTCAACTCAGAACTCTAGTCCTGACATATTATTGGAAAATGCCAATCTGCCTCGCTCATACACTAAGGTACAAACTAGAACACCAAAAAAAGGAGTGAGGGCAGATGGACTGACACCAGGCTGATTCAGCATTTATTTTGAGAGTCCCAACTCTTACCTTCCTGATCTATCTAATATATGTCCTTGATTTGTTTCCATCCACTAAACACTCGTTACAGAGTGGGAATTCACAACACAAATAAGGCAAGCATTAGAAAACTCTAGAGAGACTCACAGCTGAGAGAAAATACATTGGTGATGGCAGTAACTGTATTATTGGTCCATTTCCCATGACAAGTGCTGCTGTTGGCCCCCGATGATGTAGATGAACTCAGCCAGCTGCACCTTATGGTGGAAATGGCTTGCCTTGTATCTCAGATGCAGTATTGAGACAATAACCACCCAGTTGTGACTGAACTGGAGGTACTAAGGGTGTCAGGTCATCCAGATACTCTGCGACATAGTTACTATAAATATACTTTCAATGCATGACCATGAGATGCTCGTTCTTCCTCTGTGTTTGTTTATTGCTTGAAATTGGAGATTGGCATGCAGGCCTATGTATTATATTTGGCAACTGAGGGGTGGCCTGTCAACTCCGTGACTTTCAATTGCCAGACTATTCTCAATTCCCAAGACATTCTACATGCATTTACATATGGGTTTTTATTGATAGTTAAATGTCTTTTGAGGGGCATGTTACAATCTATGTTTGTCCACTATTCCAAATAGCAAATGATTGATATCAGCCACACTTTCATTAGAAGTAGAGCCCAAGAAGTTTACACACGGACAGAGGGGAACTGAAGGGAGACTCTCCTCTGGCTGCTCTTATTCGCCTCCGAGCAGTCACTTTTATAAAAACAAAGTCACTTGACCAGATGAATGCAGTCACAACAATATTCAAGTCGCTGGACATCATCCAGGACGGAGCCGTTCGCTTGATCAATGTCCCTGCACTGGAGACAATATCCACCCCTTCTACCACTTGCGCACTTTGGCTGCAATGTGTATGATCCACAGGTTTCACTGCAGCAGCTCACCAAGGTTACTTCGACAGCACTTTGCTCCCCTGCGGCCTCTACCAACTAGAAAGACAAGAGCAGCAATGTTATGGGAACATGCAAATTTCCCTCCAAGTCATACACCATCCTGACTTGGACATAGATCGCTATTTGTCACAATTCTCTACCTAGCACCATAGTGAGAGCATCATTGCCACAAGGACTTGCTAGCAGAGCATTTCCTGTTGCAATCCAGATAACTGCAGCCCTCAACTTCTTCCAGGCTGCCACAAAGTAATCAGTAACATCAGGTCAGCCTGCAGTCGATGCTTGCATTAAGCAGGTAACTGATGCCATGTTTGCTAGAACGAACACTTTCATCACTTTCCCTATGGACAACTGGAAGCAGGATGAAGCTCTTGTGTTCACGCAGATTTCAGGCTTCCCCCAGGTTCAGGGCATCAATAGCTGCACTTGCGTCACCCTGCAGGCTCCTTCACATGACTCCACTGCCTTCATGAAACGTAAGGGCTTCCATTCTATTAATGTGCAACTGGTTTGTGATCAGCCGCAGCAAATCATGCAGACACCATGATGCTTTTATATTGTGGCAATCCTCCGTTTCCTTTATTTATTCATTCTTGGGATGTGGGCGTCGCTGGCAAGGCCAGCATTTATTGCCCATCCCTAGTTGCCTTAAGAAGATGGGTGTAGGCCTTCTTCTTGAATTGCTGATAGCAGTTTGATACAAATAGAAGGCAGTTAAGAGTAAACCACATTGGTGTGGGACTGGAGTCACATATTGGCCAGACTGGGTAAGGATGGTAGGTTTCCTTCCCCAAAGGACATTAATGAGCCAGTTAGATTTTTACTTGGTAACTTTTACTGGTACCAGCTTTTTATTTCCATATTTCTAAAAACTGAGTTGAAATTCTCAAGCTTCCATGGTGGGATTTGAACTTATGTTCTCTGGATTATTAGTCCAAGTCTCTAGGATTACTAGTCCAGTAATGTAACGACTACACCACTGTATCCATATCCGCACTCTTTTCCCGAGAGGCTGGCTGCTGTGAGCCCATAGTTCCTGTCGTATATGTTCTTTTATCTACTCCAGTGCTCATACGAGGTGCTCCCTCAATGGCTTTAGCATGGGGGGTGGCTCATTCAAAGGCTCAGCCAAAGGTTCTTGAGATGCTCAAGTTTGGCAATCTGTAGGAGCATGGGCCAGGGAGGGTCCGGCTGCGGATGCATATAAATAGAGGATTAATAACAGGTACCAAGAAATAGCCAGCTCATTGCATATATGAGAAATCCATAAACATACCTTGGAGGCAATAAACTTATGTTAAAACTTCCCAATAAATACTGAATTAAATATTAAAGGGCCAGTTTTTTTAATATATGCAATCGCAGGGAGTATCATTCACCAGCCATGCATAGCAGGAGATAAGGGGCACACTGACCATGATTTTCTGCCAATTAAAATTAATGCCCAGAAAATTATGGGCATCGTGCCCACGATCTCCCAGCCGACGCCCGAACAGTAGTACACATTTGGATAATCGGCAGTTGCTGGGGTAAACTGGCCTAGCTGGTTTTCCGGTACCAGAGCAGACATTGGTTCAGGGAGTGACAAGTGTCCAGATATGCTGGTATCCTGAGAGAGAGCAACACATTCCATTCCTTGGCAAAATTACCCCTGCATCTGGCTGCAGCTTAGCACTCCCACTGATTTGCGGGAAAGCAGACATGTAATCTCCTGGGAGAGGCGAAGTACCAGAGAAAATCTCAGGACCAATAAGGGAAACATAGCATGTAGCAGAACAGCAACAATAATGTACATAGCAGTGCTCATGTGCTGTACCTGTGGCTTCCTCTTGTACAGAAAGACCCCAAGCTGGTAATGCAGGACCATCACACAAACCTCAGCACTCACCATCACCCACTGTATTTGAAGCAGGTTCCAGCCCACTTCAGAAGGTATCAGTGGTCATGCGTCTTCCTGAATCATTTTATGATTTTGATCCTATGGTGCCAATGGTGAAATAGATAATTCATTACAAGCATAAACTGTAGAGCAAGTCACTGGAGATACAGGAAGAAATACACTGAAGAATCAGACATGCAGGTATTGACACATTGAAGGAATGGATATAAAGGGATGAATAAATGAATGTAACTTGTAAACTAACAATTTGCTTTCCTGATACTTGACCCTAGATTGTGGAAAATTTCTCTGAAAACATGCATATTTGTGCATGAACATATAAATAGAGGATTAATAACATGTACCAAGAAATAGCCAGCTCATTGCATATATGAGAAATCCATAAACATATTTTGGAAGCAATAAACTTATGTTAAAATTTCCCAATAAATACTGAATTAAATATTAAAGGGCCAGTTTTTTTAATATATGTAATCGCAGGGAGTATCATTCACCAGCCATGCATAGCAGGAGATAAGGGGCACACTGACCATGATTTTCTGCCAATTAAAATTAATGCCCAGAAAATTATGGGCATCGTGCCCACGATCTCCCAGCCGACGCCCGAACAGCAGTGCACATTTGGATAATCGGTCTTTAAGCTTTTGTTAAAAGTTTTTCTGTTAACAAAAGAAATAGTGGACCTTTCTGAAATGTAGGGAGAAACACTGTCATCAAGTCCAAGTATTTACTTGTAACACTGTGGATAAAGCATCCCTTTTACTTCTTGTTTCCTATTAAATTATGGTGTGACTCACAGCACTGGCAGAACACTTGAATATCTCATAATGGACACAGATGGTCATTCTATGCAGCTGATTTTTATGCCTCTGCATTACTTTTAAAATTTATTACAGCAGGGAGTTCTCCTCAAATTTTCCCTCCGATTTCATCCCCTCTCCACCTCCTCACTTGAAAACAGTGGGGTAGATTTTGACCTTGTGCAATAGTGTAAAATGGGTGATAGTGAATTGGCGGCCCGTTTTACATCTCTCCCGATTTTTATTTCTATTGAAGTCAATGGAAAATCGGAAGACATGTAAAAGAGGCTGTCAAAATCTAACCCAGTGACTCCTCCTGCGGTGTGGTTCTCCAGGTGCCAATGACCATCCTGTACTTCGCACAAGTGGCCATTCGTGAAGTGTAAATTCAGATGGTGTCAGCATTTTATTCAGCTGTGGAAGACCATTATAGTTGAGTCAAGTCTTGTTCTCACCTAACATCTGTCGACGGTCATTAGAAAGCAAGCAGAAGCAGGAACCCTGGCTGGATTTTCTTCTTCTTAGCTTGTGAGGCTGAGCTCAAATCTAGTTTCGATTATTGTTCCAGCTAAAGTCAATTCATTCAACAGAGATGAAGGCAGTAGATTTACCTACTGAGCTATCAGGGAGCCAGTTTATGTATTTTTTTAATGTTCTCCCCCTTCTCTTTAGCGTACTCCATGCAGTGTAGCCTTCTCCAACTGAGGGTGGACAAACAACCTTTTGCCAAAGATTGACCTGGGCCATTAGGAAGTGCACAAAGCAGCTAAGGAGCAGGGAACAATTTTTGGGCCCAGACTCGACGCTGCATGACCAGCGAGCACCTGAACCGCAAGGCCCAAGGATCGATGGAAATTGGTGCTTGGGCCTCATCAACATACTCAGGGTGAGCTGTCAATGAAGCGAAGAGATCAATATAGGGCCATCTGCCTTACCAATCTTCTGCTCCGCCTGGCTCTAAAGGAGCGTTTTTTAAAAATTAAACTTACCTCTGCTGAAGCATGGTGAACGGGGCAGGCGTGATGCCTGCCCCTCTCATCAGTGACTAATTTCAGCAAGGGGTCTTTCAACAGGCATTAGGACCCTACTTTATATATTTAAGGCCTAATGCCTTTTTTAGGCATCTGCCTGGACCGCCTAAGGAAAGGGCCTCCGAATTTAGCAGTGGAACCAATGCCTGCGCAGATTTGGCGCATGCAGCCCCACTGGTTGGTATGCTTGGCACCCATTTTACACCCGAGAAACAGGCACAATGCATATCAATTCCTACCGCAATGAATGTCACACTGGTTTTCCCTTATGTCACTGTAGAAAAAAGTTTGCCTACAATTAACAGTTCTATTCTCCACAGACAAGGCACTCATCATTAGTAACTCACTACACCATAGTCCTATTAGTAGGGATATGGTACAGTTCCATGGCACAGTATATTGGCACACCACTGCAGTTTAAACTCAGTGCTTTTATATTCATTACACCATGGGAGATGTAATTTTATGTAATTATGATGTAAAGTAAAACATCTCCTAGCTTGTTCAGCTGATATACAAAAGTAATAAAATGCTGCAGGAAGGAGATGAAAAATGAGAAATGCAAAACTAATATAACATGACGACAATTATGCCAAAAGAGTAAGCTGAACAGATGGCTGCTAATATGTTTATTTGCCAACAGTAACATTCCTTGGCTCAAACTCTGCATGAAAACAAATGCCTCTCGTTTCACCTCACCATCCTTTTTTCTCAACACTGTTGTGCTAGACTTTCCACCCACTGACTATGAACGGCTGAAAATCCGGTCTGACTTGCCAAGAAAAGGTCCAAAATTTTTATTCATTTGTCTTTAATGGATGAATTTTGTGTGAGGAATGTCAATGTGAGGAAATGTGAGGCAACATTCTCCAACTGAGCATTCCCAGGTAGAGCTCATGTTAGATGCACAATAATGTGTCTGAACCTCATTTTCAGAAGGCATTTTCCTTCCCCACTGAATCCTATGTCAGTCATCCTCACAGCTTCTCTGAATTATGTCCTGTGTTGTAGATGATAGCTTGGTCAATGCTGTCCTAACCTTTGTTTAATTTCATCCCCATCACTGGCTTATTTCAGATCGACAGGTGAAAGAACACGAGCATGTATTGATGGTCGCTATACGGTGACAGAGAAGTAGTATGGGTGATTGGAGACCAGAAAATTAGATGGTCGTAAGTGCCCTCACCCAATATTGGTGAGATTTGCTGAGAGCTCCATTGAAATATTATAAGAGATTTAAGTTTTGCATGGAATGATCTTCCTTCTGCTTAGGACAGGATTGCACTCCATTTGCCCATTTGGACTGGGCCTAAGACAATTTCCATGTGTAATGGAGCTCTTGAAGGGGCAGAGACTTTCTAGTTGTCTAATTTATTTTCTAGTTTTTTTAGTACATTCTTAGAACTATTTTAAAAATTCTTTTAAGCACCTTTTTTGGAGAATCATTTTTGTCACAGCCTTAGGTGAAGTTTACCTGGGTCCTAAAGTAGCCGAATATTTTCTGATAATTCACTGGAAAACCAACAGGGACAGCTGAAAAAAAAAGAGGGGACTGCTACTTGCAAACATTGGTGAGAAAGGTGTACAGCAGGCTGTTGTGTGCTGTCTTGTACTGGACCATTGGGTAGTGCTGGCTGGCTGCTCTTCCAGGCCTACAGTGACAGAAAAAGGGTAAATGCTAGAATGGTGGCTAGGTAGCTAGAATTAGCCAGGTGATACTTAGCTAAGTGGAGTTTTCAGAGCAGACTGCATCTAGCCATTCCTTCCTGAAAACTACCCAACAGAGTAACAATCATTCTTTAAACAGAGAAGTAATGGCCTGAGTGCTATTGCCTATACTTCACTCTGCTGAAATACATAAGCATCAAATGAACAATTACACATAGAATGTTATTACTTGGTGGCAATCTAATACAGTTAATCATGTTCAGAATATCCTTGAGAAAGCCCTCAGTTTTTACACAAATTATTAGTACTCAGGGTACAATTAACTAGAACACTAAATAACACTCAGAATCCTCAGATCTCACTTCAGACACTAACGAGCTCTGTAATATCACAGAGAAAAAAGTAATGCAATATCCTGATGGAAAAAATAATATAAATTAAATGTTAAGGCAGTCAAGACTCTGGTTACTAATATTGACCAGAGCCGCGAAAGGTTAGAGCTTGGGGCTGAATCTGTTTCAGGGTGAAAATATAGGGAAGTCCCTTCATAAATTTGAAGTCTGGAGTCTGTTGTTAATTATAAAAATCAAATGAGATAAAATCTAATATGACTAAGAAATAAAGCAGTTTGCAGCAATATTTTCGTGGCTAAGTCAAGACTCCAATGTATTAGTTACTACTAAGCTTGGCCAGACTGTGTTGGAAATAAAACCTGTGCTGGCTACAGTACAGCTTTGTAGTAAACATAGTTATGTTATTGTAGTAAATATAATTTATAATAAGTACAGAGGAGATGACTGACTGATCATTCTACCATCCAGGCCATAGCTCATATCCCAACTATAATTGAAACTGTACAGAAGCCTGGATATGTCACTTTTAATTTTATGTGCCTCCGTTGCCTCTTTCAGTTCGACTTGCCTCCATCTAAGACAATGGACTAGATTTTGCTGTCAAAGTAACGGTGAAGCTAATGGCGCTCACCGTTATTTATGCGTGAATGGTACAGCAACTTCAGGCAAGGGGCAGATGCGAAGTTAAACGCTGATATCCAAAAGTTGCTGTCTGAGTTACACTGCTCCACCGTTAGCTTTGCGAAAACAGCATCTCGCTGTCTGCCTCACCATTGACATGCATTGACTGGTGTGAATTTGCTGTATTTATGTGGTAGATAAGAACTAAACTTGCCAAGAAAGTCAAGTCTTGTCCATTTCAGTATAAGTACCCTTTTTACAACGTGATAAGTGTTAATTACTGCCAATCAACCTCTCTGGCATGGAAAATTAACTATTACAATTGTGCAGTCTCATTCCTTCAGTTTTTTTTACTTTTCCTTTCTGTCTCTTTTTTCTCTCTTAATCTGATCTTTCTTTTCCTCTCTTTATTTTTCTTTCTGTACCTGATTTGACATTGAATTCACCCTCTCTAATTTACACTTCCTTCTCAGTCCTTGCGCTGTTTATTTCACAATCCTTCAATCTAATTAGTTAAAGAGATACCCTGTTGGTTGCCCTGTTCACTCAGGTCCCAGATGCCCTGTTTCCCTCACTGTGCCATTATCAGCTCACACTTTCAGCAACTTGCCAACGCTAAAAATTGAAAAACCTAAATGTGCAAGGGCAAGTCTAACTAACGGCAGGTGTCCTGCTACAGCAAGACTTGGCCCACTGTCACTTCCCCTTGTTCCTAATCTCACAACAAAAGAGATTCTGGGAATACCTCTGAGAGACAGAGTTGTCTTAACCTGCTCTCAGGTCTGAATCAGGTCTACTCTAACCATAGGTAATATACTGGTTTCTGAGTGTGAAGGAGACAAGGAAGGCCCTGTATCTCAGTTAATATTCCAGTGAATTTCTTTAGCTATAAGAGTGGGAGCTGGTGGGCGCAATAGTATTTGAATATGGAAGCAAGCAGGAAGAAAGGGGACACAGAAAAATATAGGGTATAAGAGGCATATGGAAGAACAGAAGACACTAAGGTGTAAAAGGAAAGTACAACTAGATGGTACATTGGGACTGGGGGGCAGATGGATGGAGGAAGGAAGGTCTACGAGTCAGAAGGACATAAGAGGTATGGGCATGACCATCAGAAGTACAAGGAGCATTGGGCTTTGGGCATCAAAGCCAGGAGACAAGAATCAGTAGTATAAGACCTACAACAACAATAACTTGCATTTATATAGCACCTTCAAAGTGGGAAAATATCTCAAGATGCTTCACGGAAGCATAATCAGACAAAGTTAGGATGCTGAGTTGAAGAAGAAGATATTCGGAGAGGTGACCAAAAGCTTGCTCAAACAGTTGGGTTTTAAGAAGGGTCTTAAAGGACAAGAGGGCGGTGGAGAAGCAGAGGGATTTAGGGAGAGGTTCCAGAGAGTGGGCCCATATGATTAAAGGCATGGCTGCCAATGATGGGATGAAGGGAGTGGGGATGCACGAAAGGCTAGAGTCAGTTGAACGGAGAGCTAAATGGGAGGGCTACAAGAGGTTACAGAGATAGGGAGGGGCAAGGCCATGAAAGGATTTAAACACAAGAATGAGAATTTTAAATTGGAGGTGTTGGGGGACCTGGAGCCAATGTAGGTAAGTGAGGACACGGACGATGAGAGCGGGACTTGGTGCGGGATAGGATACAGGCAGGAGAGTTTTGGCTGACCTGAAGTTTACAAAGGTTGGTGGATGGGAGCCAACATTGGAATAGTTGAGTCTGGAGGTGACAATGAGAGTTCCAGCAGCAGATGGGCTGAGGTAGCGGCAGAGGGGGTGACATTACAGAGGTGGTAGTAGGCAGTCTTTGTGATGAGGAGAATATCAGGTCAGAAGCTCAGCTCAGCTATTGCCATTGTGTGTGCCAAAGAGCAGATATGGGGGGAGGCATCAAATACTGGGTATCAGAGTCATGAAGGATGACAGAGGTGTGTAATAAGGATTAATGGAAGGCATCTGGTATTGGCCACCTGAGGCATGGAATAAACAGAAGGAGAAAGTAATAATCAATTCCACTTTTCTTTATTTTTTTCAAACTGATTAAATCAGTTTCATCTATGCTTCCTGTTACTACACACACCAAGCATGCACACACCATGGCCCTAGATGTCAGTGTAACCAGAGGTCATGTTTGAACCCTGGAATTTAAATTATTGGCAAAAAATTACAAATAGATAATGATGTCAACTCATTATTAATTTCAGACAAGACGGGCACTTGTGCATCTAAAGATTATTGGATTGTCAGGCCTGCCTGACACCCATGGAAAACATTTTATTAAATCACAAGTTACTGCCACACCAACCAGACTTCATCAACCTCATCCAGCGCTGGCTGATAAATTAATTTGGTTGGGTTTGTATTAAAATCTATCTGTTATAGGTTACAAATAAAGGAGATAGATTTAAATTTACCTGCTGAGTTTCCAACTCACATACATACTTTAAAAAAACATTTCACAGTCCACACAGGGTAGATGAAAATTTAAAAAGTTCTGAAACAAATGTCTGAATGAGATCCATAGAATCAAGAAATTATTTCCAACATCCGCATGTTTTAATATGTCTCCTGCCCTTGATCCAGGTTACAGTTCTTTGATGTACTATGAACACATTGTGTTACCCTCCGCCCTCTTTGCTGCACAGACATTGGCAGCCAAGGATCCAGCCTATTATATAAAAAGCTGTATTGAACATTTTATAACATATAATAAGATATAGGGCATGATTTTAACTTGGAAAAACGGGTGGTTTGGGGGTGAGGGGGCAGTAAAAATGTTTAAAATCTAAAATCCACCCCCAACCCGCCTCCAACCCGCCCATTTCCGGTTTTAACAGAGGTGGGATGAGGGGCGGGAGACCAACCCGCTCTCAGGAGGTGAGTCAGTCACTAAAGAGGCCGCGGGCCTCCATTTCAAAAGCTTTTTTGTATTTAACCCATGGGGGCCGGGATTCCCTGACCTTCTACTTCACGCCACATGAGAGGAGGCGAGAAGGCCCAAAGCAGCAGGTAAGTGCCTTTATAGCACTGCTTGTGGGCCTAGATGAGCAGGAATGCTTCTCCCAGGCCCAACAAGCCTAACTGCAGTGGCCTCCCCTCAACGATCACCGACCACCCCCGCCACAATCTCCAACCCCCCCCTCACGATTTCTGACACCCCCTCATGATCTCCGACCCCAACCCCCCCAATGACTCCCGTCCCCCATCCCGATGATCCCTGACCCTCCCCCATGACTCCCAACCCCGATCCCCACGGTGATCCCTGAACCCTCCACGGTGACATCTGACCCCGGCCCCCCGGTAACCCCTGACCTCAACCCCTCTCCCCATGACCGACACTCCCCCACTCCCGCATCTAAGACTTACCTCCTTGTATCCTCTTCTCCCATCCAACTGTTGGGCAGGTAACCATCAAAAAAAAGACGCCTTTACGTCAAAATCATAAGGATGTCCAGGAAATCCATACTTTCAGGTTTCGCATCAGGAATTCCCGCCCCCGCCCCCCACCGCCACCCCACTGACTTCCAGGCTCAGGGTTAAAATTTAGGCCATCGTGTTAACAAGACAGGAACCAAATTTCAGTCATCTTTTATAAATTGATTTTGTTGTAGCAAGGCTTTATGATGAAGGACAGGTGTATATGATCTGTTTTATTACTATTACCTTATATCCTGTATGGAACCGGTCAGGGCTCACCTAATTAATTTAAACCATTGATCGATTAGGTTCTGGTGGTTTATCTGGAGATGAGAGAAGTTCTGCTTGCAGACGAATTATATCCTATACTAAAGGGCTCACCATTGTTTCATTTATTCTTGGTTAAAGGCTCGTGCTGGGGAGTTTTTGCGAAGTCTAACTTTCTGGAGCTGCTAATATGCGTCTGCTCTGAGAACTCTGCTAAAAATGCTCAACTAGTCAGCAGGGTTAAGTTAGTGCTGCAGCTGAATCTCTGTTACAGATGAAACGTTTACACTTTTATTGCCTCTACTTACAGCGCACAATTATGCTCAGTATGCCGACCGCATTATGGGGAGAAAAGTAAAAAAAAAAGCAACAAAATAATAATATTTAGTTTGGGTTATAAACAGTGGCATCTATTTTGGTTCAGCCTCGAGTCTGTCCTTATGCTCATAAACAAATATGGGCCGGAAATTGTTCGTAAAATAACGAAGGACCTAATAGCGTTCACTGTTATTAATGGGCAAATGGAGGAGCAAGTTCCGAAGGCCGCACATGTGCAGTCAAACGCAGAAATCTGAAACTTTCTCTTCCTGATTCCCTGCTGATCTGACAGCATCGCGTTAAAGGGATATCGCAGGCTGAAATCAATGGATCAGCGTGAACTTGCTCTCTTGCCCAGCTGGAAACGAACTAAGTTCACCAGAAAAAAGGAACGCTGAATTATATCAGGTCTAAGCTAACTATTAACGGCATGGTAAGTATTAATGACTTCCAAACAACCTCTCTGGCACTGAAAATTAACTTTTAAAAATGTGGAGTCTCATTACTCTTAATTTTAATAATTTTTGGCCATTTAAAAATAATTTTAAAATTTTAATTTTTTTTTTACTGTCTCTTTTGTCTCAGTCTTTTAATCTTACCCTCTATTTTGCTTTCTCTATCTGATTTTATAGTACATTTACTAATCTTAACTGACACTTCCTAGTTTTTACACTGACAGTTTGTGAATGAGACCCACTTCCTGGTTCTCACAGTGTGGCCTGCTTCAAGCTAACTGGTGGAGGGGACAGAGAGAATCTTTCCCCGCTCACACAGCCTGGGACAGAACGCTGCTGTTTTTTGAACTCGTATTTGAAGCTGCCGCAAAAAAGACTGGGATAACTTAGTGGGTGAGTTCAAATCTAAGGACCACTGAGCACTATTGGTTTGCCATTCAGAGCAATTTCTGGGCAAATATCTTTGTTCTCACAGTTCATAATGTTATGATCCCCAACCTTCAAAAGAATTGTAGCAGTTGCACAGCTGGGAGCAGGTTATCGCCATCCCCTCAGATGAGGAGTAATGCTAGGCCAGGGGAACCACAAGGAAATAAATCAAAATGGGAAGCCAGAAAAATACATTTTAAACAAATATGATTTAAAAGTTTTCCTCTTATGTTCTAAAAAGAAGAATTAAATCATGGGACATGCGCATGATACTTATCCAATTACCAATTAGAATACAAAAAAATACTTCAAATATAGAATTTAGGCCTCAATTTTATTTCTAAAGCTCTGGAACCTTGTGAGTTTTTATAATAAGACGCCACTACTCAAATTATGTAATATAAATTATGAGTAATAATTAGCAGGGAAACGTTTATAAAATAAATCACAAGTGTGGTGCTTGTTGGAGCATCAAAAACAACAACAACTTGCATTCATACAGTGCCTTTAAAGTAGAAAATTGTCCCAAGGTGTTTCACGGATGGATAATCAGACAAAAATGGATGCTGAGCCAAAGAAGGCAATATTAGGCTGGGTGACCAAAAGTTTTGTCAAAAGTTGGTGGTGGGGGTGGGGGCGATGGTTTAAGGAGCATCTTAAAGGAGAAGAGGGAGGTGGAGAAGTTTAAGGAAGGAATTCCAGAGCATGGGACCTAGACAGCTGAAGATACAACCACTCAATGATGGGGCAAAGGTATGGGGGGATGCAAAAGAACGTTGCATCTTGGAGTGTTAGAATGGGGGTTCATGCCTGCAATTACTATGTATAGGTTCCCAAACTTAGTCACACCTTGAGGGTGGAGATGTATATCAGAGGTCAAGAGCCTCCCCACACATAGAGAAAGAGGAATTTTGGACCTCTTTAAAGTGTACCCTCTCACGTTGCATGATTTTACAGTTTCTAGTTACTGCCTACAACTCAGCATTGACGAAGCTCTGATGAGTCTCCCAATGTTTCTTCAGACTTGTTCTTGGACCAGGATAATACTTCAGAGTCTCAGAAGAGGGATGTGGGGGGAAAAAAAAGAAAAACAACTTGCTGAAAAGAAAATGATTTTGATTGTTTTTCATTTGTATTTTGACTAAAGTGAGGAGAAACAGTCCAGGACTGTAAAATGACAATCCCGCTGATCAGTAAGTAAGACCAGATTGAGCGGATCACTGACAAGATGAAGTCACAATACCTTTGGTGCTTTGACTGAAGTATTTATTTCTGTATTTTTAGAAGTTGTGCACATCTGATGTCATTTATGGCAGGTTGTGTGGGATCGAGGGTTGTTGTTGCAATCCTGGGTATGCTTTGCTGCAACCTGCTCCTCATTATCTTCAGCTTTTATTACTGCCACATGGCATCCTGCCGAGATAAGTTGAGGCTGTGATGTGGCATTCTTCAGTGGCACAGACTAAAGAAGCCCAACAAGACTGACTCACAGCACATGTTTTTGTCAATCAGACACTCTGCAAACACAACCACAGAGTATATTCTATGTCACTGGCGTTTCCTCTGGGCAATTTTAGTCATCTTATTTGTTTTTTTTTATGTTTTTTGGTGGGAAAAATGCCAATTTGTTTTGTGTTGTGACCTTGCTAAGAATTATAGTGAAGCAACCCAGAATTCTTGACTTTATTATCTGAAGCAACCATCAGAGAATCTGGACAATACCTGTTTCTGAGCTGCTTATATGAGTACAGGCATAAGGACACTATTATAAGATCCTCTCTCACTCCTCCAGTTCACCATCATCTTTTTTGTTGAACTCCGTTTCTACCCAGGGCTCAGAGCTCAAGGTGCAGAGTTCCAGCACACGGGGAGGAGTTTTAACCTCACACACCCACGGGGAAGTGATAGGATTGGATCGGGCACTAGTTTTAGACCAGGTCTGATTTTACTTTCCATTGAAGTCATGGGAAAGTAAAATCAGATGTGGTAAAACGGGCGGCCAATCCCATCCCATCACTTCCCAGTCGGTGGGATAGTTTACAATTACTCCCACTGAGTCATCCCAGCAAGAGAAGACCTTTATTCTGTCTGTCTGTGTTGCATTTCAGATTAAGGGCATGATTTTTCCATCCTTGGTAGCCAGAAGCAGTACTACAACCACTGCTGGAAACTCAATGCTGTTCTCCAAGTCTCTGGCCAGCTGCCTATTGCCAATGCTTGGGGCACCAGATACCTGAAACCTGCAGTTAATCCACCAGGATTTATTCAGGAGCAAATTGTGGCCGCAATGAAAGGATAGCGTTCTACTCCAATATCTAGAGGGCAGGAACAGAGAAACCTGGGGGTGTATGTACACAAATCTTTAAAGGTGGTAGGACAAGTTGACAAGACTGTTAAAAAAGTATATGGGATTTATTAATAGAGGCATAGAGTACAAAAGCAAGGAAATTATGCTAAACCTTTATAAAATACTGGTTAGGCCTCAGCTGGAGTATTATATTCAATTCTGGGCACCACAATTTAGAAAGGATGTCAAGGCCTTGGAGAGGGTGCAGAAGAGATTTACTAAAATGGTACCAGGGATGATGGACTTCAGTTATGTGGAGAGACTGGAGAAGCTGGGGTTGTTCTTCTTAGAGCAGAAAAGGTTAAGAGGAGATTTTTTTCGGCATACTGAGCATAATTTCAAAATCATGAAGGGTTTTGATAGAGCAAATAAGGAAAAATTGTTTCCAGTGGCAGAAGGGTCGGTAACCAGAGGACACAGATTTAAGGTGATTGGCAAAAGAACCAGAGGCGACATGAGGAAACATTTTTTTAAGCAGCAAGTTGTTATGATCTGAAATGCACTGCCTGAAAGGGTGGTGGAAGCAGATTCAAAATGGAATTGGATAAATACTTGGTGCAAAAATAATTGCAGGGCTATGGGGAAAGAGCGGGGGAATGGGACTAATTGGATAGCTCTTTCAAAAAGCCAGCACAGGCACGATGGGCCGAATGGCCTCCTTCTGCACTGTACCATACTATGATACTATGATGTTATGATCTCACCCTGATAGTGTAATTTGAGAGCTGATTCACATTAAGGGGCACTGGGCAGGATGAAAATGCACTGTATTTACTTCAGTTGGAATGATCCCAAATCCACTTAAAATAGAATCCAATGTGAATTAATATCAAAGCTTTGCAAAAGTTCAATCAACATTCCACGGACACATGACATATATCAAACATAATTCGAGGGAAACTGGAAGGTGCAGGGGCTTAGAGCACTATCCTTTCACTTCTGTAGTCTGGGTTTGAATCCAACTCATGATGATGATATGAAAATCTCCTGAGAGCTATTAGGACATCAGGGCAGAAAATGCATGGAGTGAGAACAGACTATTCAGCCAATCAAGCCAACTCCTTCCACAAACTACATACAATGAACTCTACTCCACCTATTCAATCTGCTGAGGTAAAGATGGAAATTTTAACCTGATCCGCACTGCGGGAAACTAACAAAATAAAACCAGGCGGAGTGTAAAATGAGCGCCCGATCCTCTCAGTCTCCTGCCGGGTGGGTTGGGTTAAAATTACCCCCAAAGTCCACCCCACAAAGGCAATGAAGTAAAACACTTGCACACTTATCCTTCCTCCACACCTCCATCATACAGCTTAGCTGGCTGCTTTCTACAGATGGCATTTCCTTGGACACAGCAGCACAGGAGATTTAAGTGGAATAAATGTGGGCACTCTCAACTCAGTTTTTAAGGGGCACAGCTCAGCACAAAACTGACTCTAATTTGGCATTAACTTCTTGGCACTAAAATGGCAACTCAGATGTGATATTCCTGATCTGAGGGTATTAGACATAAGTTCAAAAAGTGAGAAATAAAAGCACCAAGGGACTGAAAACAGATCACTTGAAATGGGCAGGAATCGGGCATACACTGAGAAAGAAAAGAAAGAACTTGCATTTATATAGCACCTTTCACTTCCTCAGGCCACCCCAAAGCGTTTTAAAGCCAATGACGTACTTTTGAAGTGTAGACACTGATGTAATGTAGGAAATGCCAATCTGCATACAGCAAGGTCGCACAAACAACAGTGAAATAAATGACCAGATAACCTGTTTTAGTGATGTTGGTTTAGGGATAAGTATTGACCAGGACACTGGGGAAAACTCCCTTGCTCTTCTTTGAAATAGTGCCATGGGATCTTTTACGTCCACCTGAGAGGGCAAACGGGGCCTTCGTTTAACATATCATCCAAAAGAATGCACATCCAAAAGTGTAGCACTTGCTCAGTACTGCATTGGACTGTCAGCCTAGATTTTTTATGCTGAAGTCCCTGAAATGGGATTTAGAACCTTCTGACTCAGAGGTAAGAGTTCTACCACTGAGCAACGCTGCCACCAGCCTCCAATTCGGCATAGGTCAAATACACTGAGGAATCAGCCTCCCATCTCCATTACATTACGAGGGGATTGGAGTTACGTTGTACACTATTTTGAAAACATTGGTTAATGTGTTCACATCAAATTCCAGTGTGCACTATTTTAACAACACTGTTAACCTATTTATTTTAAATTAAGAATGGTGCAGACAGGAATTTTAACCCATAAGTGTACAAAAGTGCTTCAAATTAAGAATATTTGGACTTTGCTCCAGTGCAAATGGCAGCCACTCACCCGCACACCATTGTGAAAGTAACAGCAGCATGCAATTGGGTAGAAGTGCATTTTATTCAAAATGCCAACACAAGACAATGATGAGATGTGGAAAATGAGGCCAGCATACTCTCTAGAACTTACTGTTTATAACATTAGTGTAAAAACGCATAATGTATTCAAATGGCATTCTGCCTAACATTTTACAGCAGCTTTAACCCAGTTAAAATAACAGATTAATGCCTCCATTAAAATAGTGGATATAGGAATGTCATACAAATGTGTTAAGATTTCATATGTTAGTATTGCAAATATTATTAAAAATAGTTTTATGTATTTAAGTTGCATGTATTCAAAAGAATACATTTGATTTAATCCTATTTTTACATTGGCAAAATCCATTTGCATTAGATTTCACAGGCTTCTTCCTATGTGAAGCTTGTTTTTGTGATAGAAGTTAATTGTACAGTTTTGAATAGGTCTTATTAGTGCAAACACTAATGTTATTAATTTAAAAATAGCCAGACCATGTAAGTGGCGAGGAAGGAAAGGGATATGGGGATCGGGCGGGAAAGTGGAGTTGAAGTCAAAGATTAGCCGTGATCTGATTGAATGTGCCGGCTCGAGGGGCCGTATGGCCTACTCCTGCTCCTATTTCTTATGTTCTTATGTTCTTAAAAGGGCAACATAATGTGTGTTTTATTTGAAAAGTAATTAAGTGGCATTGCATATATTTAGATCTCATTATATTGGGAGTTGCCTCAAATCTGGGAAAATAACACAGTTTTTCCAATTATTGGATGCAGAGGGAATAACCCATAGGATCATTCTCATAATGCAGCTTTCGAATTCAGTTTCACAAAGGGCCATGTTTTCATTGAACTTAAACAGAACAGTAAGTTATAATTAAAGAAAGCAAAACACAGTTTCAAGTTGCATGTGTGGTGGGTACCACCTTGATTAAAAAGCCAAGTGCATTGAAGAAAAAATGAGAATCATATGTAAGCACCAGTCAAATCTACTTATAAAAATACATTAAACAGATCAAAAAATATACCCTGCCTTCTCTAATTCTGTTCAGTAAGTCCTGAAATAATTATATGTACACATTTGTGTGTGTGTGTTTCCGCTTGTGTGTCCTTATACATGTACATATTCATGCTTGTATTTCTATGTTTCTGTGATCTCTGCACATATGCATGTTTGCTCATGCATTTACATGTTTGTGTATTAGTGTGTTAGTGCATATGATGCTTCTGCAGATATTTACATTTTTGTGCATGCATGTTTGTGCATCTGTGTGGTTATGTAAACATTTCCATATTTATATGCATTCTTCACACAAAGGGTAGCGGAAATCTGGAAGTCCCTCCCCCAAAGAGCTGTTGAGGCTAGCTCAATTGAAAATTTCAAAACTGAGGTTGATAGATTTTTGTTAGGCAAGGGTATTAAGGGTTAAGGAACCAAGGCGGATAGATGGAGTTAAGATGCAGATCAGCAATAAATGGCGGATCAGTTTCGAGGGGCTGAATGGCCTACTCCTGTTCCTATGTTCCATCTGCAATCACTTGCATGTGTATCCATATCTCGGTAACCTCCTCCAGTCCTACAACCCTCCGAGATCTCTGCACTCCTCCAATTCTTGCCTCTTGTGCATCCCCGATTTTAATCACTCCACAATTGGCGGCTGTGACTTCAGC
The DNA here is from genome assembly GCF_035084215.1 of Heptranchias perlo. Lineage (NCBI taxonomy): Eukaryota > Metazoa > Chordata > Chondrichthyes > Hexanchiformes > Hexanchidae > Heptranchias > Heptranchias perlo. The sequence continues at coordinate 27,939,353 of NC_090333.1, forward strand.
TGCCTAGACCCTAAGCTCTGCAATTCCCTCCCTAAATCTCTCCACCTCTCTACTTTGAGCCACTCTTTAAAACCTACCTCTTTGACCAAGCTTTTGGTCATCTGTCCTAATATCTCCTTATGTGGCTCGCGATCAAATTTTGTTTGATAACGCTCTTGTGAAGCGCCTTGGGACATTTTATAAATGCAAGTTGTTGTTGTATGTATGTCTGAGTTTATGATTGACATAGATACTATCACTAATTAATCAACTACATTGATGCAATTCAGTGGTTAGACTATTAACCTGCTAACCTGATCTCCTGTATTGAATAGGAAGGGTCCCTTACAAAAAATAGAAAAACAAGTGTGGCCACCAATGTACATTAGCTGCCAAGTTGTGGGCAGAGCTTACGTATGCAGACTGTACTGGCAAACATTGAATGCAGCCTGCCAGCTTCATCACTTCCCGCAGCTTACAGGCCGCAGCACTGCTGTTCAAGACTTTTTATTGCCTTTAGTCATTATTCCAGCATGTTTTTTCTTTAAAGTCCATATTTTTGTGTGGTTGAACTAGTGCTGCAATATTCCACACATCAAGTCACTCTTTTCTTTAAAAAAAAGGGTAAGATTTGTCTTCATAAGTTGAAAAGCAACATAACTCTAAATCCTTTTAGCGTAGCGGCTGAATGTTCCTGAATTAATCTCCAATCCTGTTCTGTCATCCCACTCCCAGAACAAATAATAAATGGCATTAATTCATATGAACATACGAAAATGACGGGCAGGAAAAGACCAGCTGGTCCATCAAACCTGCCCCACACTCATGATGACCGGATCACCACGTGTAGACACTTCTTACCGCTCACCCCCCCCTCCCCCACCCCAGCCATGTAATCTCCTGGGAGAGGCAAAAAACTAGGAAAAAACAGGGCTAGTAAGGGAAAAAAGAACTCTGTAAAATTCCTCTCCGACCCACTCAGGCGATCGAAACTAATTCAAGAGATCACATTGACCATGCAAGGTTTGCATTGTTGTATTTCCTGCTTACTTTAAAATGACCACTGAGATTCTACAAAACTGTTGAGAAAATAAACCGGGGTCACATGTTTCTTTAAAAATCTCACCAGCCATTAAATTGAACAGGTGAAGGGTCTATTGATCCCAATGGAAATATCTTCTCTTTTAACTGGAAGCTCGTGGCCCAATCTTGTGGTACGTCCCCCAATCAGTAAGGATCATGAGCTGCTAGTAATAAACACAAAGCTCCAGTTGAGTCTTTCCATTCTTTTAACATTGATCCTTGGTATGAACATCTCCAAATTAGCATTTGGATGCTGTTGTGATTTACTACCCACCACAAATAATAAGAGACAATGGCTGTTCATCTTAAAATAGTTTTATTCACTCTTTGGATCCATCAAATCCTTCAGTGCAGGCTACTAAGAACTTTAGGAAATTGAGGCACCCACGAGATAAACATTGGGAAGACCAAAGCTGTTGTTTTCAGCCCCAGCCACAAACTCCATGCCCTCACCTCCGATTCTAACCCCCTCCTCACCCACTCTCTCAGGTTGAACCCAACTGTCTGCAACCTCAGTGTTCTATTTAACCCTGAGCTGAGCTACTGACCTTTTAGACTCTCCTTATCAAAGACCACTGACTTCCACCTCCGTAACATCGCCCGTCTCTGCTCTTGCCTAAACCCACCTGCTGCCGAAACCCTTATACAAGCTTTTGTCACCTCCACATTCGATTATTCCAATGCTCTCCTGGCCGACATCCCATCCTCTACCCTCTATAAACTTCAGCTCATCCAAAACTCGGCTGCTTGTATCCTAACCTGCACCAAGTCCCGCTCACCCATCACCCCAGCTCCTGTTGACTTACGTTAGATCAAGGTCTCCAAACACCTCCAATTTAAAATTCTTAGCCTCGTGTTCAAATTTCTTCATGACCTTGCCCCTCCGTATCTCTGTAACCTCCTCACAACTCTCCAAGAACTCTGCGTTCCTCAAACTCTGGCCTCTTACATATCCCCCACTCACTTTGCCTCAAGATCGGCAGGTGAGCCTTCAGCCACCTAGGCCCTAAGCTCCGGAATTCCCTTCTTAAACCTCTCCATCATGTTCTCTATCTTTAAGACCCTCCTTAAAACCTACCTTTTTGACCAAGCTTTTAGTCACCCCTCCTAATATCTCCTTCTTTGGCTCAGTGTCAAATTTTATCTGATTACACTTCTGTGAAGCACCTTAGGACACTTTACTATGCTAAATGCGCCATATAAATCCAAGCTCTTCTTGTTCTTGTTGGGTGCTGACTTACCTCTTGGTCTTCCTTTAGGGTCTCAACTTAATGACAACTACTTGGGATTAGTGACAGTGCATCTCAAAGAAAATTCCCAGTATCTGCTCTCTTCCTCTATGGTCCATTTCTGGATGAGGGTAGAACTGTCATACATCTTTACATCCTTAATAGATATTATTCACCCTTCTGCCCGAGAGGCTGTCTTAGAACTGATGGGTGTGGTCTTGGCTGGATATCCACTATCTTGCAGGAAGACAAGAAGAAAGCTTTAACATTTTTTTTGTTGTGTCATGTGGTCATGTGGTCATGTTCATTTCTTTTCCCAATTGTATACATTACAGCTGCTAATTTTATAATCAGAGATGTTAAAATGTCTTTTTTAAGTCGTTGTGGGGAGGGTAAAGCTAATTTTAGAGAGGGGCTGTTCACTCCCAATCCCACACATTGTCCTTTTTAACTAGGGGCATTAAAAACTTACTGACCCATGGTCCAGTCATTCCAGTGATGTTCTCTCCTTTTCATAGAATCATAATATTGTACAGCACAGAAGGAGGCCATTCAGCCAATCATGCCTGTGCCAGGTCTTTGAAAGAGCTATCCAATTGGTTCAATTCCCCCGCTCTTTCCCCATAGCCCTGTAAATTTTTTCCCTTCAAGTATTTATTTAATTCCCTTTTGAAAGTCACTATTGAATTTCCTTCCACCACCCTTTCTGCAGTGCATTCCAGATCGTTACAACTCACTGCGTCAAAAAATATTTCTTCATGTTGACACTGGTTCTTTTGCCAATCACCTTAAATCTGTGTCCTCTGGTTACCGACCCTTCAGAACCTGGAAACAGTTTCTACTTATTTACTCTATCAAAACCGTTCATGATTTTGAACACCTCTATCAAATCTCCTCTTAACCTTCTCTGCTCTAAGGAGAACAACTCCAGCTTCTCCAGTCTCTCCACGTAACTGAAGACCCTCATCCCTGGAACCATTCTAGTAAATCTCTTCTGCGACATCTCCAAGGCCTTGACATCATTCTTAAAGTGTGGTGCCCAGAATTGAACACAATACTCCAGCTGAGGCCTAACCAGTATTTTATAAAGGTTTAGCATAACTTCCTTGCCTTTGTACTCTATGGGGTAAATTTTAACTTCCAGCCCAGAAGGGAGCTGGGGGGCAAGGTTTCCAGGTGTGAAACCCGGAAGGTAAGTGGGGGGGGGGGGTCGCGATCTGCAATCATGACCTTAATGAGGCCCATCAACTGTGCTTCCCCGCTTCATGCCCGTCAGCCAGTCTGATTGACAGGCTAGCTGGCTGGCTGTCGGGCAGGAAGGCCTGCTGTAACAGGCCGCAGCTGGGCATCAGAGGGAGGGAGGAAGGGATCACACCCTGGGGAGAAGATCGAGGGAGGGGCTGGGAAGAAGATTGTGGGGGGGTGCTTAGAAGATCAGGGTGGGGGGCTGAGGAAAAGACCAGGGGGGCTGAGGAAGAGATCGGAGGTCGCTGAAGGTCGGGTGAAGGTTGGAGTCCACCATGGGGTGCGGGGGCGCACCATCGGTGGGGCATCATCGGGGATGGGGGGGGTAGGGAAGCGGGGGGGGAGAGGCCAATCACGGGGTCCTGTCAGCCAGGTGAGATTGTTGGGCCTGGATGAAGCACTTCTGCTCCTCCGAGCTCATAATCAGTGCAATAAAGGCACTCACTTCATGGATCCGTCCCTTATAAGTATCGGCCCACCAGCTTTGAGTGGGGGTGGGACCTCCTGGTGTCTGCTCTCCACACACAGAAATACCTACCTGGGTTAAACTCAGAAGCAGGCGTGTTGGAGCTGGGATGTAGTCCCACTCTGAAACCACAGTATTATTAGCCCCCGCCCCCGCCAACTCACCCATTCTTGGGAATTAAAATTTACCCTTATGTCTCTATTAATAAAGTAAAGGTTCCAATATGCTTTTTTAACAGCATTCTCAACCTGTCCTGCTACCTTCAAAGATTTGTATACGTACGCCCCAGCCCTCTTGTTCCTGAACTCCCTTTAAAATTATACCATTTAGTTTATATTGGGCTCGATGTTAGCAGGGCTGCGGGTTCGCGGCGGGGGGTGGCTATTGGGCGCGTGGGTAACGCGCCCGGTGAAATTAGCCTGCCCCCCGCGCGATCGCAGCCTAATTGGATCCACTTACCTGCTCCTCCGGGTTCCCCGCTGCTGATCTGCGCGTCGGGCGGGCTGTGCACGCGCAGTAAGGTCTGTCGGCTGGAGGAGCTCTATTTAAAGGGGCAGTCCTCCACTGACAGATGCTGCAACAAATAGGAAAAATTACAGCATGGAGCAGCCCAGGGGGAAGGCTGCTCCCAGGTTTAATGATGCCTCACTCCAGGTATCATTAGATGGGGTGAGGAGGAGGGGCAGGACAGAGATCCTCCCCCCGGCGGGCGGGAAGAAGTGGCCTGCCTCTGCCACCAGGAAGGCCTGGCTCAAGGTGGCAGAGGAGGTCACCAGCGCCACCAACATATCGCCCACCTGCATACAGTGCAGGAGGCGCTCCAATGACCTCAGTAGGTCAGCCAAAGTGAGTACACTTACTCATTCACCTACACTCCATCTGCCACATCACCACCCCCACCCCACATCTCCTTCTGCACTGCCAACACTACTCTGTCACATCACCCCTTACACCCACTCAAACCTCATCCTCATCTTACCTGCACTTACTCACCTCACCAGTACTCATCCCGCCACTACCACTCAACCCAATCCTCATACAATCTCATGGCTCTATCTCATACTCACCCTCTCGTGCATCTCTTTCACAGTCAGCCTCACTCAACCTGCCACTACCTGTGCTGCAGCCACAGGGCATGCATCACATATGTGCAGTAGGCAGCGTAAGGCAAACGTGTCGTGAGCATGAAGGGGATGCACAAGGGTGTTTGAGAGTTTGTCATGGTTTTTACTTATATTGAATTTCTGACCAACTCACATTACATATTATATTGGCACCACTACTGCCACGTCTTTGCGAATCTTGTCTGGTTTGTGCAATAATGCCCTTTCCTGAGGATCACAATGAAGACCCAGAACTGATGCCACCCATTGTGTCACTGCAGAGTGGGTGTAGGTGTATTTGCAGGGCTCTTTTGTGCAGACGACTGAGAGACGTCGGCGATGTCCCCGGTGGCACACTGGAAGGATGCGGAGGAGAAGTTGTTGAGGGCAGTGGTGACTTTGACAGCGACAGGTAAGAAGATGGTGCTCGGGACAACCGGGAGCAGCTCGGCATGAAGGAGGCTGCAGATGTCCACGACTACATGTTGAGTGAATCTGAGCCTCCGTGTGCACTGCTGCTCAGAGAGGTCCAGGAAGCTGAGCCTCAGTCTGTGGACCCTGTGGTGAGGGTAGTGCCCTCTGCGACGCATCTCTCTCTGCGGTTGCCCTCCCTCCTGCTGTGCAGGTGGATGTGTCACAGCACTCTGTCGTGGAGCTCCACGTGTCAGAGGTGGACGGCGTGGCCAGCGAGGCTGGTGATGCTGTTCATCCTCCGAGGAGGTCATGACTGCAGCTACGGCGGCCCCCATCCAGAAGATGTACATCTGAGGGGGTCCGCAAGGTAGGTACATGTCTCTGGACCCCGGGGTAAGTGTGCAAGTTGGTTCATTTTCTTGTCAGGAGGAGGGTGGTGGAGGCCAAACTTTGTCCCAAGTGACAGAGTGGCCTCCTGCAATGAGTGAGGGTCACCCCCCCCAACCTGTCAAATGGACCTTTGCAGCTGCCACAGGCTGACAGCTGCAACAGGTCCATTTCAACTGGGAGTGTTTCCCACAGTATGGGAAACGGTCCCTGTTGTCAATAAAATCCCACCCCTCCTCACATATTCACTTAATCAGGTCTGTTAATGACCTGAAATACCTAGATAAATATTGTTAAGTGGCGACCCGCTGGCTTTAATTGCCTGCGGGATTCCCACATTCGGGGGCTGCGCGCGCACGCCGGCGCGTCTGCGGGGAACCCGGAAGTGGGCGGGTTGGAGCTGGGCTCCGGACCCGCCCCGGGATTCCCCGATTTTCGGAGCCCCCCCGCCAGGAACGCACCCGATAGCGGGTGCTAAAATGATGCCCATTGTCTCTCCTCATTCCTACCAAAATGTATCACTTCATATTTCTTTGTGTTAAATTTCATTTGCCATGTGTCGGCCATTTCACCAGTCTGTCTATGTCCACCTGAAGTCTGTTACTATCCTTCACATTGTTTACTACATTTCCGAGTTTCTTGTCATCTGCAAACTTTGAAATTATATCCTCTATACCCAAGTCCAGGTCATTAATATATATCAAAAAGAGCAGTGCTCCTAATACTGACCCTTGGGGAACACCACTGTATACTTTCCTCCAGTCTGAAAAACAATCGTTCGCCACGATTCTCTGCTTTCTGTCCCTTAATCAATTTTATATCTGCGCTGCCACTGTTCCTTTAATCCCATGGGCTTTAATTTTGCTAACAAGTCTATTATGTGGTACTTTATCAAATGCCTTTTGAAAGTCCATATACACAACATCAACCGCACTACCCTCATCAACCCTCTCTGTTGCTTCATCAAAGAACTCAATCAAGTTAGACAAACATGATTTTCCTTTAACAAATCCATGCTGGCTTTCATTTATTAATCCATATATTTCCAAGTGACAATTAATTTTGTCAAAGATTAGTGTCTCTAAAAGTTTCCCCACCACCAACATTAGGCTGACTTTTTTTAAATTCGTTCATGGGATGTGGGTGCCGCTGGCAAGGCCAGCATTTATTACCTATCCCTAATTGCCCTTGAGAAGGTGGTGGTGAGCCGCCTTCTTGAACCGCTGCAGTTCGTATGGTGAAGGTTCTCCCACAGTGCTGTTAGGAAGGGAGTTCCAGGATTTTGACCCAGCGACGATGAAGGAACGGCGATATATTTCCAAGTCAGGATGGTGTGTGACTTGGAGGGGAACATGCAGGTGGTGTTGTTCCCGTGTGCCTGCTGCCCTTGTCTTTCTAGGTGGTAGAGGTCACGGGTTTGGGAGGTGCTGTCGAAGAAGCCTTGGCGAGTTGCTGCAGTGCATCTTGTAGATGGTACACACTGCAGCCACGGTGCACCAGTGGTGAAGGGAGCCCCATATCCCTTAATATCTTTGGTTAACAAAAATCTATTAATCTCAGATTTAAAATTCACAATTGCGTTAGCATCAACTGCCATTTGCGGAAGACAGTTCCACGTGGTGATTTGAGCCTGCAGATCACCAACTCTATTTTCCCGTTACATGCATTTACGCACTTGCACTGCAAAATCATTGTAGATGGCCTCGCATTTTCCCCCTCCTATTTCTGAACTATCCTTTACTCTAATGCTATTTGTCTCTCCCAGTCTCCTGTGCATCTTGTTTCCCTTCTCTAATATTTCATCCTGGTGCCCATCCCCCTGCCAAATTTATTTAAATCCTACCCGCAGAAACATTGGTCCCAGCTCTGTTGAGGTGCAACCCATTCATCTTGAATAGATCCCTCCTGCCCCACTAAAGTCTAATGGAGGTTCTTCTTTCAGTAACCAGTCTCATTAACAACACATAGGGGCTGGATTTTGCTGTGAGCGATGAACGAACGATGCCTGCCGTTTGTTAGACTTGCACTTTCCCAGTGACTTTCTATGAGCTTTTGAACTGTAACTTCCTGTAAATTAGAGATCCATTCAACGCAACACCCTCTACAGGGCATCTGGGACCTGTGTCAACAGGGCAAGCAACTGTGTGTCTCCTTAACCAATCAGATTGAAGAATCGTTAATGAGCAGCGCAGAGTCTGAACCAGGAAGTGTAAATTAGAGTAGTGAATTCAATGTCAAATCAGGAACAGAAAGCGAAAGAAAGAGAGGGAAAGAAAGATTGGATTAAGAGATAAAAGAGGCCGAAAGAAAAAGTAAGAATAAAAAACTTTTTTTTTTAGAAGCGGAGAAGAGCCCAGCGTCAGTTCAGGTGAAGCTAGGACCCTGGGAGAAGCGAGATGATCGATCGCTCCCTACGACCAATCATCTCGCAGCTTTCTTAACAGTTGCGTTCACAGTCTCTGGCGGCTTAGAACATTAAACCAGGAAGTGAAAGGTACGACGTTTTAAATCAATGTAAAAACTGTTGTAGACAACGAAAAAACAGAAGGAAAGAAATAATTGAATTAAATAAAAGAGACAGAAGGGAAAAGTAAGAAAAAAAATAACTTAATGACCATAAACTATTATAAGGAGTAATGAGACTCCACATTTTTAAAACTTAATTTTTAGTTGTTCGGCAGGCATTAAGACTTACCGCACTGTTAAAACTTAGTTTTGACCTGTATTTTTAAGCATACCTGTTTGGCGACGTAAGTAGTTACTTTCCAGAAGGGCAGATAAGCAAGTTTGCACTTTTTCAATAATTTCTCTGATTGCAGTGTGCGATGGCCCTTTAATTCGAAGCTGTCATATCGCCAGCGAACCATTAGGAGCAAGTTCCGGATTTCCGCGTTTCACCACACATGTGCGATCGCTGGAACTTGCTCCTCCATTTCACCACTAACAATGGAGATCGCTGCTGAGCTCTCTTATTTCAAGAGCAATTTCTGCCCCAGTAGGTAATTGTGAAATAGACTATTTAAGGAAGATTTATGAAAGTCTCTCTAATGGAATGAGAATACTATTTAATAATTATTCAGAGTATTTTATTTATGCCATGAGTTTACAAATAAAATTAAACATATTAATAAATCATAAGTGTGTTGGAGGAATATTAAAAGACAATACTTATTTATGATAATCTTTTGCCAAATTAAATTTAAGGTATGGGGGGAATTTATTTAATGTTCTCCACATTTTTCTTTGTCTGCCCCCCAATGCCTTGCATCTTCCCAAGTCAAGACAACCAACTGGACACCTACTTCTGGCAAAGTGGAAGGAGATTTAAACTGGGCCACGCTTCCACACCTGGTTGAGGCAGTTATACAGTGGTATTAATGCTGGATCAACAACATGCCCTAACTCCGATCTCTGTGAGATATTATCTTTCACATACCAGTCATTGTTGTGACCTCTCGGAGTGACTATGCCAATTTCCACTCAGTTGTGGACATGTGCCCACTATGCATTTGATTGAGAAATAGAATTTCATAGCCAGTGGAGAGGGAAACTTTCAGCCCCGTTCATGTTTAATTCAAAGGCTGATCTTAGAGGATGAAAAGACAATGTGCACCACCCAGAACCCCATTAAAATTACATTTTAAAAGACATTTGAAAAAAATAAGGTACACTCCTGTTTTGAATCCTGTCGCGTGTGGAATTACAATTTGGGAAGATCCATTTACTGAGGTCACAAATAATCAAGACTTTACCACAATCCTTTAATGATGAAATATTCTAACAAACTCTGGGTCTCCTCATTTCATTCCAGTACAAGCTGACTGTGGCAAAGTAAAGACCACATCTAAGTATTGGTTCCATTGCTCCAGTCAGCAAGTCAGCAGTTGCCAATGATTTCCCAGTCTGGAAGTGTGTACTTCCAGAAACTCTCCCTCCTAATCACAACAACTAAGGGCTTTTTTTTTAACAGAAGACTTCTTGGCAATGTGACTGGGCTTACGTCCCATTTACCAAACACAGGGCTCCTTTTTAATTCTCCCGATATGCTGTTTTTCTCTGTCTGAGGGTCTCAATGAAAGAACAAATGTGTGCATTCATAGCCACAAAGCTAAACAGCCCCAGCCTGTGCTGCATTACATCATGTCGAGTGGGACTAATAGCTTGAAAGCTTGTGACCCCCTGAGGTTACTGGCGTTATTAAAGAATTAGGGAGACCCTTCCTGCTTCTAACTCACACCCTCATAAATCTGACCTCCTTAAATGAGACTGTTACATTCAAAGTCTGGAGGGTCATTTTGTAAATCACTGTACCCCTGCCTCCAGCTTTCCTGTGCAATTCCAGTCACTGGGTGGTTCAATGTAGATGCTTGTATACTGTAGCCAACATAGATCATTGTTTATCTCCCACTAAAACATTATTGAAAAGCAATATTTTAAAACTACAACTCCCACAATGCATACTTTAGACTGCTCCCTATTATGCTCCACTGAAGCACTGTGATGTCAGTATATTTTTCAGTGATGAAGTGAAATCATTAACAGCAGTTGTGTTTTCTGTTTCTCTGATCGCAGCTTCCTGTGAAGTGCTCATGGTACCACTTTATTTTTTTGCACCGCACAATAGCACACATTGTGCAGTCGGTGGCCACTCCCCCAGCACATGCTTGTGTGTGTTGGGGAGAAGGGGGATCTATCACTTTGAGTCATGCTTATGGGTCAAAACTCACTTCAATGGTTCCTGTTGGTTGAGTGTAGGTGAAGCTGCTTGAGTGGAGGTGAAGCTGCTCTGTGCACCCGTTTCTCTCTGGATTTATCTGTCTGTGTGTCTTTCCTTGTCTCTGTATTCCTGTGCATCTCTCTAGCTTTCTTTGCCTCCGTCAGTTGATATTTTTCTCTGTTTCTGTCTCTTTGTCGTTCTCTCTTTCTCTTTTTTTAAAATCAACAAAGAAAGAAAAATAGAAAGAGCAAGAGCACACGTGAACAGGACCATTGTAAATTTTCACAATTTTTGTAAAGAACAATGCGGAGTAAATTGTGGGCAGTATTTTGCAGAAAGGGTTCTGGAACACAAAATATACTTTGCACATCTGAATTGGACATACTGCTAAGCGGTTGTGACATGCTAGAATGTGGACAAACCTGTACAAAAAACACAAAGGTGTGCTTTTACTGAATTCATAAAGCCCTTTGTAAAATCAGTCTGCAGGTGATAATTGTGTTTGGCAGACAAAAAAAAGCATTTACTGAAACCATTATTAATGACAATAGCACTTGGCACACAGATCATTTATAACATTGTAAGGTTTTTACTAACTGTCCTGAGTTATACAACAGGGCTTTTCTGCTGCTTCAATACTAAACACAACCTCAATATTATATGATGTGGAGATGCCGGTGATGGACTGGGGTTGACAATTGTAAACAATTTTACAACACCAAGTTATAGTCCAGCAATTTTATTTTAAATTCACAAGCTTTCGGCGGCTTCCTCCTTCGTCAGGTGAATGATGTGAAAACGTCGTTCACATCGTTCACCTGAGGAAGGAGGAAGCCTCCGAAAGCTTGTGAATTTAAAATAAAATTGCTGGACTATAACTTGGTGTTGTAAAATTGTTTTCAATATTATATAGTTACAGGCTTAAGACCAGTGGGAGTCAGCCAGCTAGTTGCAACAGGACAGAGCCATGGAGACTGCCGTCATTTAAGTAAGAACAGTTTTTTTAATAATTTAAAACATGCAAAGAGAGGTAAGTCAGAATAAGTACAGCTGCAAAAACACTCAAGAAGCTCGCCACCATCCAGGACAACGCAGTCCACTTGATCGGCTCTTCATCCACCAGCACAAAACATCCACCCACTCCACCATCAGTGTATCATGGCTACAGTGTGTACTACCTACAGGATGCACTGCAGCAACTCGTCAAGGCTTCATTCTTCATTACTTCATTCAAAAAAAAAGACTTACATCCATATATCGCCTTTCATGACCCCATGACATTCCAAAGCGCTTTACAGTGAATAAAGTACTTTTGAAGTATAGTCACTGTTGTAATGTAGGAAACGTGGCAGACAATTTGCACAAACAGCAAGTGTACAACAAAAAGTAACTGTTTTGTTAGTGATGTTGGTACAGGGACAAGTATTAGCCAGGACACCAGGGGGAACTCCCCTGCACTTCTTCGAAATAGTGCCATGAGATTTTTGCATCCACCTGAGAGGGCAGACAGGACCTTGGTTTAATGACTCATCTGAAAGACGGCACCTCCGACAGTGCAGCACCCCCCTGAGTACTGCATTGATGTGTCAGCCTAGATCTCTGGCATGAGGTACAGAATGAACACACTCCAGGGGCTGGCACAGACGAATTTCAAGAATCTGAAGTGGAGTCAAGTGCTGCAAGTCTTTTTAAGAGGGAAAAAAAAAATCTGATAGAAATAAAAATAAGGAATTTCTGTGCAATTAGAGAGGAAACATTTCCTTCACTGATTAATTGATCATAAAATATAATCAACTACTGCTGCAATCAATTAATTAGGAGCAAAGAAGCCATTATTATGGATTTCAGGATGTAACATGGGCTCTTTGGACTAAGCCACAGGTGATCCAAAGCCTAATGGCCAAGTCTTTCATTTGTGTTCCAATTTAAACTCCATGTCTGACACATGTAACTGGTTCACACTTGTTCAAGGCTCAAAAGACAATCTTAGAGTTCAAATATCCTTTCCATAAACACTTCCAATTATTTTGTTCTATATACTAACTGATCTCCTGAGGTGTTGCTCACTGAAAAAATTGACAAAAGTAATTTGTGCAGCTTTTACGGCAAAAATCACAAAAATCTATAATTAAAAATGTGCAATTTGATTTTGTTCTGGCCATTGATTTTGTTCCCATTGGTCATGGGAAATTGGAGGATGTTGTTTGACAAGGACAGGAGGAATACATGGTGCACTGGAGAATATATATTGTAGTGTTATACTTTAGATGTTATTGAGAGAAAAGGGAGCATTGGTTAAAAGTAATGTAAATGGTAGAGAGAAATTATCTATTTTAACTATTCCCAGGGAAAGGAAAATCAGGCAGCCGACCCACCTAGTTAAAACTGACCGCTAATTAAATATTGAAATAAAATTAATTTAATGAATTGAAAAATTAGATGAAATGGTATAATGGAAAATTTGTATAGAACTGTTGATATTACAACAATATACACAGAATATTAGCCCAGAATTTGCTGGTCAACGAATGGCGCCTGCCATTAGTTAGATTTGCCCTTGCTGTTTAATTTCCATGAGATCTCACACTGGAAGTTGCTGGAAGTGGGAGATGGAAACGGTGCGGTGCCCTCTACAGGGCATCTGGGACCTGTGTGAACAGGGCAAGTCACTGTATATCTCCTTAACCAATCAGATTGAAGGATTGTGAAATGAACAGCACAGTCTGAATCAGGAAGTGCAAGTTAGAATAGTGAATTCAATGTCAAATCAGGTCCAGAAAGAGAAATAAAAAAAGAGGGAAAGGAAGATTGGATTCAGAGATAGAGATAAAAAGAGACAGAAAGAAAAAAAGTTTAAAAAAATTTAATTTACACTTTTTTGGTATCTCCAACAACAATTAAAACCTGATGGAATGAGACTCCTCACTTGTAATAGTTAATTTTCCGTGCCAGAGAGGATGTTTGGCAGTAATTAACATTTATCACGCCATTAAAAAGGGTACTTAGATTGAAATGGACGAGCCCTAACTTTCTGTTGTGAGTTTAGTCCGTACCTACCACGCAAGTACAGGAACTTCACGCCGTTCAATGCATTTAAAATGGTGAGGCAAACAGCGAGATGCCGTTTTCACAAAGCTAACAGCGGAGTGGCGCATCTCAGACGGCAACTTCTGGATTTTCACCTTTAACCACGCATCTGCCCTTGCCTGAAGTTGCTGTGTAATTTGCGCATAAATATCGGTGAGTACCGTTAGCCTCACGGTTGTATTGACAGCAAATTCTAGGCCATTATATTTGTCAGTTTGTGTGATGGGGATGGAATTTGAGAGGGGTGTTTATAGGTGTTGGGGAAGTGAGGAATATGTTTTTGGGGTAGCAGAGATCACACAGAATAGGAGCAGGAGAGAAGAATGATGTCAAGGTGTGTGAGAGTGTTGGTGGCATGGTGTCCAAGTGTTATTGGAATAGAGTAGGGTTCTGGGGCATGGGCGTCGTGGGAGGTGTTATCAGCACGCAGGAGTAGTGGGACCTGGGAGGAAAGGAGTTTGTGAAAATTGTGACTTCCCAGGCTCTCAGGGAGGGAGGTGTTCTGAGATGTGGGGGGTGGTCCTAGCATGAGAGCTGTGGGCAGAGAGTACCTTTGTGTGGTAGAACTGGGTGGTGGGTGCTGTGTTTGGGAATTATGGCGGGGGGGGGGGGGGAGAAAATCTCGAGGTTTAGCAGTACTGGGGTAGGGGTCTTGGGAGAGAGAACGCAGGGAGGATAGTCCAGGGTGTGGTTGGATTGAGAACAGTCATAGGTGAGGGATAGGGTTCTTAGGATGGGGGTGGGGGAGCTCAGTGCTGGGGAGTGGGAGTATTGGGAAGAGAAAGGGCAGCTCACAGGGTTGTGGAGGACCTAGAAGAGGACGTAGGAGGATTATAGGGTGTGATCCCAGACCATGGGGGACGATGGTGAGGGTCCAGGTCTCACAGAATTAAGAGGGACAAAGACTAATTGCATTGAGAAGGATGGTGACTCAGGGCCAACCTTGCCCCAGGCCTGTTGGGGCTATTACTTCCTGTCATTATGAGTGTTGGTACAAGTGAGCCTCGTTGCCCAGAGCCCAAGAAGCAGTCCCCTGCATTCCCACCACCCCCACCAATCACGACACAAAAAAAACTTAAAATGTTTGAAGCTTTTATTGTGCTTTCATATTGTTTGCCAACTGTATCAATTATAAAAATGGTACATCTAACACACTATTTCTTTACAATTCTTGTATCATTCCTGTATGCACATTTTTTATATTCAAATTATTGTAGCGCAAATTGGCTGATATTCAAATTCTTCCACTTAATTTATTCAAATTCAATGCAGGTTTCTCCTAGCTAATGGCCATTCACATGTTGATTTGTTAGAAAGAGTAGCCAAGCAAATCAATCATATTGCTCAAAAATATTTCAATCCTTTAGTTTCTAATATTTCTAATGTCTAAAATAAGGTTTTAAACGTTGCTTACTTCACAATAACGGCTTTAATTGTTTCAATATGACCTTTAAGCCACTGCTTATCTCTCAATCCTGCCATTACAGACAGTCTTCCAAAAGATAGAATCTATTTGGTTAGAATTAAGGAACAATAGAGGAGCTTTTACGCTACTGGGTGTATTCTATATGCCACCAAATAGAGGGAAGGAGATAGAGGAGTAAATTTGCAGGCAAATTACAGAAAGATGCAAGAACTATAGAATAGTGTTAATGGGGGACTTCAATTATCCCAATATAGACTGGGACAGTAACAGTGTAAAGGGCAAAGAGGGGAGCAATTCCTAAAATGTGTACAAGAGAACATTCTTGAACAGCGCGTTTCCAGCCCAACGAGTAAGGAAGTAGTGCTGGATCTAGTTCTGGGGAATGAGGTGGGGAAAGTGGAGCATGTTTCAGTGGCGGAGCATTTGGGGAACAGTGCTCATAATAAAACTAGATTTAGAATAGTTATGGAAAAGGACAAGGAACAATCAAATGTGAAAAAACTTAACTGGAGGAGGGCTGATTCCATTGAGTTAAAAAGGAATCTTGCCCATGTGGATTGGAATCAAAAATTGGTAGGAAACAGTAATTGAACAATGGGAGACCTTCAAGGAGGAGTTGGTTTGGGAAAGGAAGGGTATCCAAAGCTAGAGCTCCCTGGATGACTAAAGATAGAGATTAAAATGAAACAGAAAAAAAGAGTCTTATGACAAATGTAAGATTCATAATACAATAGAGAACCAGGCTGAATACAGAAAGTACAGAAGAGATCGAAAAAAGGAAATAAGAGGGGCAAAGAGAGAATATAAGAATAGATTAGCAATTAACATAAAAGGGAATTCAAAAGTTTTTTATAAACATATAAATATTAAAAGAGTAGTCAAAGGAAGGGTAAGACCGATTAGGGACAAAAAAGATCTTCGTGTGGAGGCAGAGAGCATGGCTGAGGTACTAAATGAATACTTCACATCTGCCTTCATTAGAGAAGAGGATGCTGCCATTGGAGAGGATAAAAATAGATAAAGAGGAGGTACTTAAAAGATTGGCAGTACTCAAAGTAGAAGAGTCACCTGATCCAGATGGGATGCATCCTAGTTTACTGAGGGAAGTAAGGGTGGAAATTGAGGAGGCTCTGGCCACAATCTTCCAATCCTCCTTAGATATGGGGATGCTGCCAGAGGACTGGAGAATTGCAAATGTTACACTACTGTTCAAAAAAGAGGAGGGATAAACCCAGCAATTACAGGCCAGTCAGTCTAATGGCAGTGGTGGGAAGACTTTTAGAGACAATAATCCAGGACAAAAATTAATTGGTAGTTGGAAAAGTATGGACTAATAAATGAAAGTCAGCATGTATTTGTTAAATAAAATCGTGTTTGACTAACTTGATTGAGTTCTTTGATGAAGTTATAGAAAGGGTTGATGTGGTTGATGTTGTGTATATGGACTTTCAAAAGGCATTTGGTAAAGTACCACATAATAGACTTGTTCACAAAATTAAAGCCGATGGGATTAAAGGGTCAGTGGCAGCATGAATACAAAATTGGCTACGGGACAGAAAGCAGAGAGTAGTGGTGAACGGTTGTTTTTCAAACTAGAGGGAAGTTTACAGTGGTGTTCCCCAGGACTCAGGATTAGACCAATGCTCTTTTGATATATATTAATGACCTGCACTTGGGTATACAGGATATAATTTCAAAGTTTACAGATGGCACGAAACTTGGAAATGTAGCAAACAATGTGAAGGTTAGTAAAAGACTTCAGAAGGACATAGACAGACTGGTGAAATGGGCAGACACATGGCAGGTGAAATTTAATGCAGAGAAGTGTGAAGTGATACATTTTGGTAGGAAGAATGAGGGGAGGCAATATAAATTAAATGGTACAATTTTAAAGGGAGTGCAGGAACATAGAGACCTAGGGGTGCACATACACAAATCTTTGAAGGTGGCAGCACAAGTTGAGAAGGCTGTTAAAAAAGCAAATGTGATCTTGGGCTTTATTAATAGAGGCATAGAGAACAAAAGCAAGGAAGTTATGCTAAACCTTTATAAAACACTGGTTAGATCTCAGCTGGAGTATTGTGTTCAATTCTGGGCACCACACTTTAGGAAGCCTTAAGGAGAGTGCAGAGGAGATTTATTAGAATGGTACCTGGGATGAGGGACTTCTCTTATGTGGAGAGATTGCAGAAGCTGGGGTTGTTAAGGGGAGAAGGTTAAGGGGAGATTTGATAGAGGTGTTCAAAATCATGAACAGTTTAGATAAAGTAAATAACGAGAAACTATTTCCAGTGGCAGAAGGATCGGTAACCAGAGGACACAGATATAAGGTGATCAGCAAAAGAGCCAGAGGCGACATGAGGAAATATTTTTTTTAATGCAGCGAGTTGTTATGATCTGGAATGCACTGCCTGAAAGGGTGGTGGAAGCAGATTCAGTAGTAACTTTCAAAAGGGAATTGGATAAGTGCTTGAAGGGAAAAATTTTACAGGGCTGTGGGGAAAGAGCAGGAGAATGGGACTAATTGGAAAGCTCTTTCAAAGAAGCGGCACGGGCACGATGGGCTGAATGGCCTCCGCTTGTACTGTACCTACTATGATAACAGTTTCTCATTATATCCTCAATTCGTTATCCTTTTACTAACCTTTCTATCCATTTTTACTCTCTCCTTTACCAACATGGCTAAGTTGTATCTTCAACTACACAGAATTCCCATTGTGTATGGCCCATTTTCCCAGCTTCCAGCCTCCATCTCACAATGAACTTCTGCATTCTCTCCATCCATCCAACCAACCTCTCACTCCACTGCAAAACTCAACCTGTCCCTTTTCCTAACTGTGGTGATAAGTCTCCAACTTCCCAGAGCATCTACTATCATCTCATACACTGCAACCTACCACCAACCTGAGAAGCATCCCCCTTCCCAGCAAACCTTCCTTGCCTCTGGGAACCAGCTTTATGATGTTCCGCCACAGCCCCAACCCACCCACAGATTAAGGTATCCTTCCTCCCCATCCCCTCCCCCCAGCCATTAGCCTGGAACTGGCTTTAAGTCAATTAGACAATCATTGTGCTTTTACTTGGTTCCTGATAATTGTCAAACACAAAGAAAGCACAGATTTTTAACGGATTTAATGCTTGATGGACAGGAACTGGGTAAAAGAAGTACTTCTAGGACCACAGTCTGGTGGGGGGGGGGGGGGGTTGAGGGAGTACAGCTCAGGGGGCCAAATCCTTGCCCTCATCTTGAATACTGCCACACCCTTCTCTCAACATAATACTCCCAGAGACTGACCATTCAATATCGCCATATACGACCACTCCACACAACCCCCACCCACCTCCACCCCCTCCCATACAACTCCCAAACTCAAAGGTCCTTCTCCCGAGACCCTCAGATGCTCCTCTTTCTCCTCAAGATCACCGTGGCCCTGTACAGTTCCTTTCTCCCCTACCCACTGCTCTCATTACCCACTGTTCCCAGACTCCATGGCTCTCCTCTAATTGCTCCCAGGCACAATATCTGCTTCTTCAATACACCCTCACTGCTCCCAGACTCCAAGAACTGACTCCTAACACAGCAAGGCCCTAGGACATGACTTACCGTTCTTGCAGACCACAGGAACTCCATCCCAATGCTCCCCTATCTCAGGAATCCCACCCAAGCTCCCATGCCCTGAACGAGCCCTCATCCCACACCTCCCCCCGAGTGTTCCTAGACCTTAGCAAACATCCCCCCGCCCTTGCTTTGCTAACAACCTCTCCGATATTTCCAATCCTCCGTACTCCGAAACTCAAGTCCTGCAAAAGTTCAGCACCCCTACCACACAACACTGCCAAGCTCCAGTAGCCCCAACCCAGTTCTCACAAACTTAGCACCAACCCCTAGTGTAACCTAAGCCCGGGACTTCTCCCAACACTGCCAAACCCACAACCCCCCTCCCCCACTCCTCACTTGCCGCTACACACTTGGTATCTACTTGCAAAGTAGTTCATTTTTCCCACCATCTTGCTATCTCTTGCCTTCAAAAAGAGGAGATAAAAATTGAGTACATACATATACAACAATAATAATATCAAGGCCACTAATTTACAACTTTCACAGAAAAATGGACAGAATCATAGAATTTGATTCACACAATGGTAAAGTGTCACTTGATTTATTCAGTCATGCCTCCAATAATTCTACATGACATAACACCAATTATTATAAACAATATATCCTCCACCTTACTGTGAACACCATAGCAGATAGTGAATGTCTTCCAACACATTTCAGATCACACTTCGTTACACACGCTAAACAATATTTTAAAACATGGCGAGCGGCACACTTCCAGATCAAAAAGTGCGTGTGGGCACCGCCCGCCATATTGGATGCATTTGCACTCATTTTACACCTGTAAAACAGGAGCAACATCATCACATTTCTTGGCCTCTGTTTCTCATACGTTTTCATTTCTTTGAGTTCTCTTTTCATGCGTCCTGTTGTCTCATGCTAATATCACTCCTGTCATTTAACCATCACCTGTTTTGCACTCAAGCACTTTATAGGTTTGTGTGTGTTTGTATGTATGTTTTCTCTGCCCCTTACCTAATTCTGTTGCTTTTTAAATCCTGTTTATCTATAACATCCTTGAGTTCTGATGAAGGTCACACCTCAAATGTCAATTTGTCTATTCTCTCCACAGATACTACCTGACCTGCTGACTGTTTCCAGCCTTTACTGTTTTTGATTCAGAATTCCAGCATGTGCAGTTTTTTTTTGGTTTATACCCTTACTACCAGTATTGCTTTTGGAGCCTTATCACCAGGACCCCTTTGAAAAATAAAAGTGTTAAAAGAATTAGCATTATTTCAGAGACTCTTTTGGAAAAATAAATGTGTAATCTACAGAAAAGTTCTGGCCATATTATGAGAGAAGGGCCCTTTTTTAATGTACAATTCAGGTATCACACTGTCAGGCGCAGTAACATACGCAAGGCAATTCCTTAATGCTGTTATTAGCATTCAGATTGTTTAAATTGATACACTGATTTATGTATTGGTACAAAAGTGCACTTTTAGTATGGCATTTACAGGACCGTGCAAATGACACAGTGAGTGTTGAATAATAATGAGTGTTGGTATAATTAGGAATGCTGATACAGTAATTTTACATGCTCCAGGAATAGGGTGGCTATTCGGGAGGCAAAGGTGTAGTCAGACATGGATGCATGTCCTGCTACTCTTCTACCCACCTGGCCTACTCTTGAGGGCTCAATGACTGCTTGAGATGTGCAAGCAAGCAGACTCTCACTGCCACCAGAAACATGTGGACAAAGCTCCTATGGGTCATATGTCACATCCTTGGACTGTCATATGGCTTTGTCTAGAATGGGTAAAAGACTAAATATTCTGGACCCCCTTCCTGGATGACAAATACAACAATCTCCCCCCTCCCCCAGCAATTCCATAATGCTGAGAATCAGATTAATTCAAGAATGATGAGAGCATGTAACCACCTGCTCCCACCACCACAAGATACTTAGAGGTATATCAGTATAAAAATCCCACTACAGCATTTATGGGAGCGCAGTGTACTCAGCCACACTGCACTGCCTAAACACTGTTGTCTTTGCACTTGGTGACATTACAATAATGAAAGCACTCTGAACCTGCATTCCAACCCAACTTATAGCTAAGGTTTTTTTTCCATTCTCAGGATGTGGGTGTCGTTAGTAAGGCCAGCATTTATTGCCCCGTCAAGGTGGTGGTGGGCCTTCTTAAACTGTTTGACACAACTGAGTGGCTTGCTAGGATGGCAGTTAAGAGTCAACCACATTGGCAGAAATGCAGTGCTGTTCATTCCATTCGATGTAATAGATTTTTTTTAAATGAGAATTGGACAGGGATAACTTTAAAAGTTTCATTTTAATCTGAAAAAAAACTTTGGCAAAGAAGGTTGGTGCTAAATAATATAAATTAAAGTTGGCTAAAAGATGAAAGGAATATCATATGTCTTCTGGCTTGAAGCAGCATGCCAAATTTAGGCCTATTTCCTTATATGCCGATCTCTCTGACAGCCATAACCAACTCCAGAAGATGACAAAAGATTCCCGACACTACAATTGTATTAGCGTATTATGGCTGAGTGATAGACGGCTGAATTGGCACTGGTTAAAAAGTTAACGAGTGTTAGCTGTTTATGAAATGTAATCTTGCTTGGAAATTTAAAACAGGGCCTTCCCAAGTTATGCAATTAGTAATTGTCACAAAGGCTATAAAACTGTACATAATTCAGCCCATATCATGTGATATTCAGGTCATATTTGTCTTTCTCTTGTTTTTTCAGTACCTTGAATTACAAATTACTTGTGATCTCTAGTGGGACTACTTTCACTGCACATGCAGATATTGTAATGTTACAACATCTTGTATTTTGTGCTTAAATTCTCAGTGTTGTGGAACGACAAACAAAAACATATTAGGTAGGCCCTTACAGCCAATAAAAGCAGGAGATTTTCAACCCATCACGCAACCCACAGCAAAGAAATAAAACAACAACTTGCATTTATATAGCATCTTTAACGTAGTAATACTTCCCAAGGCGCTTCACAGGAACGTAATCAGACAAATGTTGAGACCGAGCCAAAGAAGGAGATATTAGGACAGGTGACCAAAAGCTTGGTCATAGAAGTAGGTTTTAAGGAGTGTCTTAAAAGGAGGAGAGAGAGGTGGAGAGGCAGAGAGGTTTAGGGAGGGAGTTCCAGAGCTTAGGGCCTAAATGGCTGAAAGCACAGTCGCCCTTGCTAGGGTGAAGGAAGTGGGGAATGCAGAGGCCAGAATTAGAGGAACACAGAGCTCTCAGAGGGTTGTAAGGCTAGAGGAGGTTACAGAGGTAGAGAAGGGCGAGGCCACGGGGGGATTTGAACACAAGGATGAGAATTTTTAAACACCATTCCAGAGACTTGAGTACATAATCTATGCTGACACTTCAATGCAGTACTGAGGGAATGGTGCACTGTAAGAGTTGCTGTCTTTCAGATGAGATATTAAACTGCCTTCTCAGGTGGCATAAAAGATCCCATGGTACTATTCAAAGACGAGCAGTGGAGTTCTTAGTGTCCTCGCTGGTACTTATCCCTCAACCAGCACCTTACGCAGATTATCTGGTCATTTATTTAATTGCTTTTTGTGGGGCCTTGCTGTGTGCATATTGACTACAGTGTTTCCTACATTACAACAGTGACTACACTTCAAAAGTACTTCAGTGGCTGTAAAGTGATTTGGGGCTGCTGTGGTCATGAACGACATCGTATAAATGCAAGTTCGTTCGTTCTTTCTTCAACCTGCTGTACCACACAATCCTATAACAAGATCAACCCTTCACTTTACAAACTGAAGTTATTCCTATCAAAGTGATACTGTGATTCCAATTACTAGTGGCCAGCAGAAACAGTATGATTGAATCAGCCACACCTACAGGTTAGATTAGAACACACACAAGTGTCTGTGCCTATTTTAATTGAACTAACAACATTGGGTATCCCAGTATCACTGGGACAGAAATTGGCACAAGTGCCCCCTCTACCTGAGGAGAGCACCATTAATAAAACAGTCTAAAACGAGTTCCGATCAAACAAAAAAAAAAGCATAAAATAAAACGAATTCAAAATCTCAGTGCCATGATGAATGATACTGTTTACATCCTGCGATGCTCACCGCTCATGGAAGGTACAAGTGTCTGTGAGCAGGAGTCCACCATTTTTTAATTGTACAAACAAGTCATTACAAAAGAAGCTTACAAGATGGAGAAGCCGCACCCTCACCTAATCTAACTAGCAATTCCAACCCACTTACTTGATTTAGCAACTCTATCTTACCTAATCACATCAGCAAAAGCAAACTCACCAACTCTGATTAGTAACTTCTCCCAGCTACTTCAGAAAGCAATCTTAGTCCATGTATTCTAAATGCATAGTTACCGTTTTAGAGTAGAATAACCATCCTATGGCCAACTTTCTACTTATTTTTCCAAACAGTGGTGCATATATATTTTTTTTAATATCTCTCCTCTCCCATACTACTGCCATTGTGTTTTCAGTGGTGCAAGAATCTGCTGTGTGTTTACTCGGCTATTATGGAAAGTCTCATGAATCATTATGACTTTCGATGAATATCTGGCATCCACACTTCACTTTAGGACTGTGTGACCCTTGCCTCTTCACCAACAGTACTCCTGTTTCTGACACTTAAAACAACAAAGTCTCACCAGTGTTATATTTAAGGAATTAGAACAAAGGTTTACTTTCAGTAGCAAATTTCTGATATCAGCTATTGCATTCTGCATGATAAGTAGAGTCAGCTCTTCCCACCATTCCAGGTGGCTCTCAAGTACTTCCTAGCAGCTAGTATCCAAACGGTATTGGTAGAGGTCTGGGAGAAGGTTGCTTGCTTGCCCTCTGCCCTGGGAGTCTGACTATTGTGGGGAAACCTAGCAAAGGAAAAATAAGAGAAATCAAGAGGACAGGTGCTTTTATAAGAGAAAAGTGGAGAGGAAAAGAAGGAGAACAAAGATTGAGTGGGCCTGCTCCTGGGCCTGTCCAAGGTGGCCATCCACAGGTCCAGGTTTGGCGTGGCTCGTGGGGGCGGTCGCTCGGACTGTCTGCCTCTCTTCCGTGGAATTCTCCGCGCCCGGGTGGCCCTGGAGATGGAGCACGCGGTGTCTGCCGGAACACTTGAGGCTTTCCGCGACCAGTGGGCACCGCAGGGGCTGGAGTGCATCCTGGGCAAGGATAATAAAATTTTAATTTGCCACTTAGTTTTGGTTTTCTTTGGTTGCACATAAACACATCCTAAACCCCCCTTCATATAAAAGGGGGGCCTAAAATCACAAAAAAAGAAAAAAAAATTTTAAAAAGTAAAACAAAGATTGAGTGGGCCTGCTCCTGGGCCTGTCCAAGGTGACCATCCACAGGTCCAGGTTGGTCGTGGCTCGTGGGGGCGGTCGCTCGGCCTGTCTGCCTCTCTTCCGTGGAATTCTCCGCGCCCGGGTGGCCCTGGAGATGGAGCACGCGGTGTCTGCCGGAACACTTGAGGCTTTCCGCGACCGGTGGGCACCGCAGGGGCTGGAGTGCATCCTGGGCAAGGATAATAAAATTATAATTTGACACTTGGTTTTGGTTTTCTTTGGTTACACATAAAAAATTTTTAAAAAACAAAGATTGAGAGGGGAAAAGAATGAGGAATAAAATATTGAGATACAAATGAAAATAGGTACATTTTGCTATTCATTTTTTACTGGAGCTGGATAATTTAATCTAATTCTATTTTCTTTTATGCTCATCCTTTTCAGAAGCAAATCCAATTCCCCTTTTAAATGAATTTTTGTCTCAATAGCCACTTGTGTTAAAGCATTCCATGTGCTAATAACCCTCAGTGTGAAAAAATGTCTTCTAACGTTTCCCTTTGCTCGTGATAATGATTAGTCTATTGTTAATTGTATCCATGTGATTTATAGCAATTAGTGTTAATTGTATTCAGGTGATGCATTTCAATTGGGCTCTCTTGTATCCATATATAAGACAGCTGATCTAGGGTGTGGTGTGCGTAATATAGAGCAATGTGAATAAAGGTGTGGAAGTAATTTAAGACTAGGTGCTAGTATTTGACTCAAGATTCTGAGGGGGACTTGATAGGGTAGATGCTGAGAGGATGTTACCCCTCATGGGGGAAAAAAATCTAAAACTAGGGGGCTTAGTCTCAGAATAAGGGGTTGCCTGTTTAAGATGGAAATTAGGAGGAATTTCTTCTCCCAAAGGGTTGTGAATCTTTGGAATTCTTTACCCCAAAAAGCTGTGGAGGTTGAGTCATTGAATACATTCAAGGCTGAGTTAAACAAATTTTTGATCAGCAAGGGAGTTAAAGGATATGGGGAAAAGGCAGCAAAGTGGAGTTGAGGTAAAAATCAGATCAGCCATGACCTTGTTGAATGGTGGAGCAAGCTTGAGGGGCTGAATGGTCTACCCTTCACCACAGGGCTATCTAGCTTATATCTATGTCTCCAGTGTATAAACTGAAAGGAGAGAAAAATACATTGAAAGTGACATTTAAAAATATATTATGGGTTGTTAGTTAATGAATTTGTTGGACCACATCACTTTGTGTTGATGTATTGTAAACAATTTTACAACACCAAGTTATAGTCCAGCAATTTTATTTGAAATTCACAAGCTTTCGGAGGCTTCCTCCTTCCTCAGGTGAATGTGGAAATGAAATCCTCGAACCTATCGCATTTATAAATCACAGAACAATGCTTGGTGATTACAGACAGTGTTTTCAACTGCCCGTTGCCAAGGCAATCAGTGTGCAGACGGACAGGTGTTACCTACAGATCCCCCGAATATACAAACCACCAAAAAAAAAGAGGCAGAAACATCGAAAAGACAGCAAATGACCCGTTGTATTAAAAACAGATAACATTTGTTCGCTGGTGGGGTAACGTGTAGCGTGACATGAACCCAAGATCCCGGTTGAGGCCGTCCTCATGGGTGCAGAACTTGGCTATCAATTTCTGCTCGACAATTTTGCATTGTTGTGTGTCTCGAAGGCCGCCTTGGAGTATGCTTACCCGAAGGTCGGTGGCTGAATGTCCCTGACTGCTGAAGTGTTGATGTAGGGAGAAGAGATGACATTATGTTAAGTAGCTTGTACCAGTCTGCAAACTGAATGTGTGAATTCTGCCTGACAACTCTGAAACCATAAAATCAAACTCTTGCGGCCTGAGATATTGAAGAAGGAAAGAACTTGCATTTATACAGCACCTTACCACATTTCAGGATACCCCAAAGCACTTCCCATTAAATTACTTTTGAAGTACAGCCATTGCTCTAGAACATAGAATTTACAACACAAAATCAGGCTATTTGACCCATTGTGCATATGCCAATAATAGCTTTTTCAACTGGAGCTGTACAATGCAATCCTACTTTCTGACCTTTTCCCATACTCTTTTATATTCTTCCTTTCTCAGATACATATCCAATTCCCTTTTAAATGAGTCTCTGCCTTTGCAGCGACTTGGCTTAAAGCATTCCATATACTAATAACCTCTGAGTTTAAAAAAATTCTCCTAACTTTACCCTTCATTCTTTTAGCAATAATCCTCAATCTGTGCCCCTTTGTTACCAATTTGCCAAACATTGGAAGCAATCTTCCACTATTTAACCTCTCAAGGTGGAGGCAGATTCAATCATGGCCTTCAAAAGGGAACTGGATAAGACTTGAAAGGAAAAAATTTGCACGGCTACGGGGAAAGGGCGGGGGAGTGGGACTAGCTGGATTGCTCTTGCGTAGAACCGGCACGGACTCAATGAGCCAAATGGCCTCCTTCCATGCTGTAACCTTTCTGTGATTATAACCTATCATCATTTTGAAAATCTCTTTTGGATCCCCCTTAATTTTTTTTGTTCCAGTGAAAAGCCACCATCATAATTATAACCTCTTGTTCTTGATAGCGAGCTAGAGAATTAAATTGCCATTTAAACAAGTGCAGCAATGTTGCACAAACAGCAATGAGATGAATGATTAGTTTTTCATGGAGTTGGTTGAGAAAGGAATGTTGGCCAGAATACACTGCTCTTCTTTAAATAGTACCAGAGTTGCTGTTCTATATCCATGTAATAGATGCCATGGCACTATTTACATCTCATCCAAAAGGCAGCACCTCCAACATTGCAGTGTTCCTTAAGTACTGTACTATCATGTGAGCCCAGTTTATGTGGTCAATCCTGCAGTAGCAACCTTCTGACTTAAAGGCAAAAGTGCTACAAAATAAACCAAGCTGACACTTCTAAAACCTTGGGGGGAATTTTATCCTCTGCCCCACCCCCCCAAGACGGGGAGGAGAGGGTCAGGTGGGGTGTTAAATTGTAAAAATCTGAAACCCGAGCCCAACACGTCGCGAACGCACCTACTTCCGGCTTAACGAAGGTGTTTGGGTGCGGCCGAGAAATCCTCTCTGGAGAGGTGGGTCAGTGATCATAATATGTTAATGAGGATCCTTTCATGAGATTTTGGCAGCAATTTGAAATGAATGCCTCCTGCACAGGTTTCCCAGGGCGTGGGAAACTTGGCAGTAAAACGGAGACGAGATTGAGCGGCACTTCATGGGGACAGGTAAAGGCCAGGATAAAGGTTCAGCGCTCACAGCTGTTTTCTCCATTCCCTCTGGTAAACGGTTTGCTGACAGTACTTGTTGTGAGAGACATATTTGTACAGTTTGGAGGTGTTCACACAGAAAACATTAGGATGGGTGGCGCCATGGCTGCTTTAGATTAGACTTCGGACGAGAAAGACAATCACCATCCACAGCTTCAAGGTCGTGCTGTGGCGGGAGCTGCAGATGGACAACAGAGAGGGGAGCAACGGAGAGGAGAGCAACAGAGAGGAGAGCCACAGAGAGGAGAGCCACAGAGGGGTCATGTTAACAGGAGATACAACCCACCTAACAGGGTGCACAGACAGAGGTTCAGCTTCTGTGACCTCTCAGGAGTGCAGTGCTTCTGGAGGCTCAGATTGACATGGCAGGTGGTTGCAGAGATCTGCAGCCTCCTAGAAGAAGACCTGGTCCCTGCTGGACCTGATGGCCACATATTACCAGTCGTTGTGAAAGTCACCACCGCCCTCAATTCTTTTGCCTCTGGTTCCTTCCAGGGCGCCACCGGAGACATATCGAGGGACTCCCAGTCGGCTGCACATAAATGCATAGGGCAGGTGACGGATGGATTGTTTTCCAGGGCTGTGAGTTATGTAAACTTCCCCTGTGATGACAATAGCCAGAATGAGCAGGCACTCGGGTTCATATCTCTGGCTGGCTCCCCACAGGTACAGGGTGTCATTGATTGCACACACGTGGCAATCCAAGCACCACTACATCAAACAGGAGCATTCATCAACCTCAAGGGATTTCATTCCATCAATGTACAGCTGGTGTGCAATCACAAGAAAAGGTTCATGCAGGTGTGCGCCAGATTTCCTGGCAACTGTCATGATGCTTTCATCCTGCGGCAGTCCAACATCCCCAACCCCTTCGTACCTGGAATCAGACTTAAGGGGTGGCTGTTAGGAGACAAAGAATACCCCCTTCAAACCTGGCAGATGACACCTCTGAGAAACCCACCAATGAACCTCAAGAGTGCTACAACAACAGCCATCTGTCAACCAGACTGCCAGTACCTCGCAAAGTTGTTGCTGTCCCTCTATAATTCTTCTTTTCGTCAATGGCCCCGGGGTTCAGCATCTGTGTCCACCCGAGCAAAGCTTGGAGAGGAGTGCGCCCTCCGACGCGGACTCTCCATAGCTGTCACTGCACCAATCTCTGCTCGTGCTCACTTGTGAACTGAGACTCCCAGGTGAAAACCCACCTTACTGTCTGATAGGACCCACCGAAGTGCATGTATCTGTGCTGGTGCCTGGTAAGCACGTGTCCTGTAACAGTGCATACTCAGAAGAAATCAGCTCCTCTGAGGAAATGTCATCAGAAAAGTCCACAGACTGCTGTTCTTCGCGTAGCGGCCCTGGAGGAGAGAAGAGACGGATATGATTTAGTAATGGCAAAGTAAAAATGTTGGTATTTAGCATAATTAAGATGATCATATTTCACTCGGTGTTGAATTCAAGTCAACATGATTGTATGAGATGTGGGTCGGAGATATTTAATCCTGTCACCAAATAGCTACGAAGTCCCAGTCTCTCCATCTCCGATGGTCAGGGATGCAGATGTGCCACTGATCTCCATGGCCTCTTCCTCTGCTGATGTCAGCTGCACAATCTGTGGTGGGCCACCTCCGGTCCTCTCCCTCTCCCTTGTATTTTGTAATCTCTTCTTCTGCAAGGAGAAACGACAGACCTATGAGAATCTGTAAGGCATGTGTTCACCCGATGGATGCAGTGCATTCTCACCTAATGCACCGCGTCCTGCCTGACTTTCAGGCAGATGCATAACGATTGCCACTGGCATGCATTTGAGGGCGTGTGTTTACATTCCGGTGAGCTGACTGAGGTGGCATCACATCGCATAAGGATTGGGATGAGTGTCAGTGGTGGATGGAGAAACAGGGTCGTGAGGAATTGCATAGGAAGTGAACAATGGGTGCTCTTGAAACTTAAGTGGCTGTGAGGAGTGATATGATGGAGTATGCTTGACAACACAGAGCAAGCAATGTGCATGACAGGATATAGGTGAACCTACAACTGTGCTCACCTTTTCTGACTTGGTTAGGTCATTAAATCGCTTCCTGTGTTGGATCCAGGTACGGGGCACAATATTCCTGCTGCTGACCTCCTCAGCCACCTCGAAACATGCCATCTTGGTTTCTTCTTGCCGTTGCTTGGGAATATTACCTCCTTCCTGCACCCAGCAGTACATCAAGTGAAGCAGGCCGCAGCCCTTGAACGTCCTGACTTCATCTTCTAATTTTTCCATCCCTGTACAAATGCTTCCAAATCCTCCAACTTCGATCTTTGAATTGGCCCTTTAAACAGTCGAGTTGAGATCACGTCATGCGAGTGCACATCACGCCTGCTCATGCACATTGGAGACACGAAGCCAGGAAGTAAAATGATAATGAGGTATCCATGTTGAAATCAGACATTCCCACGTGTTTAAACATCTTCCGGGTTTCGAGCCTGCTATCGCCGCCCCTCCCCCCACCCCGCTCAGAACCTGCCTCTGCGTTGTTATCGGCCCCCTTGAGTCCCAGGGATAATTCCTTAAACTCACTAGGTAAGACTTATTGGTAGCATTACTATCAGTCTTGTTTTTTTGGAGCATAGTCAAATGTACTTATTTAATGAACCCCACGTTTCAGTGCTATCTCAAGCAGGAGGTTAAGTGTCTCCATTTCTCATGCTAAAAATTTTCACTGTAGTGCCTGCCCCTCCCCTCCCAACACATACATAACAAGTCAGCAGCAATAAACCCACGTGGTGATTCAGACTATCTGTCGCTACACCGGCCTAGGACCAGCTGCTGCACATGCCTGCATCACCACCAGCTTGATTAATGAGTGAATCTTTGGAGAAAAGCTTGAGAACACAGCACCACAAGTCGAAAGACTCCAAGTTGATGTCTCCAATTTAAGGAGATGCAAAAATCGACCACCAAAAGTTTCAGTGTTGAAGACTTTAAAGACGCTGGGAGTCCACCAAACATATTCAAACGAAAATCGGGAGAGATGTATAACAGGCCGCTGAACAAAAGTTAAAATTATTCCCACTCTGTATGGGTACCTGAAATACATTTTATCTCATTTGTTAATATCACTTTAAAAGATAGATAAGTCACCACTGTCTATTGTGTGTTTGGTGTTAGGTCCATATAGGTAACAAATATTTAGGGGTAAATTTTAACCCCATAAATGAGGGGGTGGGAAGGTAAAAATTGTAAAAATGTAAAACCCGACCCCAACCCGCCCACTTCCGGATTTAACGGAGACGAGTCAGGATGCGGGCAACCAATCCGCTCTCAGGAGGCGGGTCAGTCAGTAAAATCTTTTAAGGAGGCTGCAGGCCCCCATTTTAATAGGTTTTTTAGTTTTAACTCCTGGGGGCCGGGATTTCCGGGCTTTCTGATTCTCAACAAGTAAGAGGAGGTGAGAAAGCCCAGATCAACAGTTAAGTGCCTTTATTGCACTGCTTGTGGGCCAGGAGAAGCAGTACTGTTTCCTCCAGGCCCAACAAGCCTACCTGCCATGATCCCGTATACACAATCGACCGACCACCCCCCCCCCCCCACCAAATCTCCGACCCACCCATGGTCTCCAATCCCCCCGCCATCTTCGACCACCCGCACGATCTTCGACCCCCCCCTCACAATCTCCAACCCCCACATGATCTCTGACCCCCTCCCCATGTCCGATCCCCCAATAACTGAGCCCCTAACCAACCCCCCATGACCGACCCACCCCCCCGATGTCCGAGCCCCACCCCCGTGCCCAACCCCAGCCCCTCTGATGACTGACCCCTCCCCCTTCTCATCCCCCCCGCCCCCCACCTAAGACTTACCTGCTGGCATCCACTCTCTGGCTGTCCTCCCTGACAATCTGGCTGGCTGTCGGGCGGGCAACCTACTGAAAAAATTGAAAGAGGTCCTTACATCAAAATCAAAAGAACATCCAGGCAACCCAGCCACACCCCCCCCCCAACCCCCCGCTCTCTTCCCGGCTCCCCATTAAAATTTACCGTTTAATATCGATGACCTGTCTGTAAGAAGGAGACAGAACTAATTGGGATTGTCAGGCCATCGGTGGGGGGAGGGGTTGTGTGGGGGTGGGGGTGGGGTACAGGGCGACGTGGTATTGAACCTTGCTGTATATGTTGCTGAGTCTCACAGGTGTTAACAATGGCTCATATTTTCCTCGGGACTTGTGTCATTTTAATGACATCCATGGTGTAGGGACCCTTGAATAGTGCAAAAGAAATTGGGAATTATGGGGTAAGTGACTTAGCCATTAATTATGCCACTCCATATTTTCCTGGGACTTTTGCTCTGCTCTGCCGTTACCCTCAAAGAAAATAGTGAGAGGTTCATTATCATAGCTCCGCCCCCATTAAATTCAATGGCGATTACTATTTTCCTGGATTTAACACCAGTTTTCACACCACTACCACTTAGACTCAAATATATTCATAAGTAGTTCCATTTATATATATGTAGCTTCTCTAAATGGTCTGTAACTTGCACTGAAAGTATCTTTGGTATGTGGTTATAAGTGTAAACACTGCTGGATCTAGTAATGGGAAATGAACCAGAACAGATAAGAGAAGTAAGCATAGAGGAACATCTAGGCAATAGCGATCACAACATAATAAAGATTAAGATAAAGATTGAGAAGGACATAAGTAAGACAAAGGCCAAAGTAATAAATTGGGAAAAAAGCTGATTTTTAGGGGATGAGAATGGAACTAGGGAAAATAAACTGGAAACATTTACTGATAAACAAAGAAATAGACCAGTAGTGGGAAACATTTAAAACGGTGATCAATAGAGTCCAGGGGAAATATATCCCACTAAAAAGCAAGAACAAACCAGCCAGTAATGATACATCATGGATGAATAAAGAAATAAAGGCAAAATTAAAACTAAAGAAAAAGGCATACATTAAGTACATAGACCACAAAGGAGAGGATGACAAAAGAGAATACAATAAGGTTAGGAAAGAAGTTAAAAAATACAATTAAGAAGGCAAAGAGAAACTACGAAATCTTCATTACTGCAGGATCACAAGAACAAAGATATAAATTTTAACGGAGAGATGAGCCTTCCCTCAGCTCCTACAGGACGTCAACATGTTTTATATCATGGATTAAAGACCAGAAGGATGATTGAGGGTGATCGATGCACCAGGTAAAAGACAGATGCATAGGGCTGGGGTCAGGGCAGCACAACACTGAGGCTAGACCTGCTGTGTGCAGGTACTCAAGGATAAGAAATGCACCCTTATGCAACCTATTGCAAGGATTGTAAATTTTAATACACAATTTGAAATCTAAGTTGGAGCATTTGAGGGGAAAGAAAATCTACAGAACAAACGCCCTCCGCATTGCTGTCAATATTATGCTTTTCTTCAAAGAGAATAGGCCATTGGCTCTGTCACTTCTGATTCACGTAAGGTCACACTTTAGTTCACAAGAGTGAGAGCTTTCCATTGGGTACAAGAAGTATCTGGTGAGACCCTGAATCATAACAAGTATAAAATTAACAAGCCCTAAGTAAGACCCAAGATTAGAAGGAAGTTTTTCTCACTGAGTGTTATGCATATGGAATAGCCTGCCTGCAAAAACAATTCATAACATATCAATTAACTCCTTCAAAAATATAGCTAGAAAAATATTTGGTTAGGACAAAGATTGAGAATTATTACAAATATTCTGTGCGACATGATGGTTCCTGATCTACTGGTGCCATGCCAAGGTCATGCTATTGAGGGCAACCTGTGGAGCACAATAACACAAAATGCAAGGTTAGGTGATGTTCTGGAGTTCTGCATGATTTACCTTTTGGGGCTAGGAGTAACCGGCACAGAACGTTTTCTCGTGGGATGGGTAGAATCCATGATAGAATGGATTGTACATGCTCTGTTGAGCAACTGGCTCGAATGACTGTATGGCCTTCCTTTGTGCCATGCTTTCTTGAGTTTTCTTCTGTGTGGGAAATTGAAACAATACCACATTAGTACAATAGGGGAGGTTCTCTTCCGAGGTTGGCAGTTAAGGCATGTTGGTGGAGCAGAGCAACAGGAAGTTTGTAACATATTTGGCCAAGATATTCTTGATTTATTAATGTTTGATACGGACACTGGGTGCCAAAGTGGCTACAAGAGCAGGTCAGAGGCTGGGTGTTCTGCGGCGAGTGACTCACCTCCTGACTCCCCAAAGCCTTTCCACCATCTACAAGGCACAAGTCAGGAGTGTGATGGAATACTCTCCATTTGCCTGGATGAGTGCAGCTCCAACAACACTCAAGAAGCTCGACACCAACCAGGACAAAGCAGCCCGCTTGATTGGCTCCCCATCCACCACCCTAAACATTCACTCCCTTCACCACCGGCGCACAGTGGCTGCAGTGTGTACGATCCACAGGATGCACTGCAGCAACTTGCCAAGGCTTCTTCGACAGCACCTCCCAAACCCGCGACCTCTACCACCTAGAAGGACAAGTGCAGCAGGTACATGGGAACAACACCACCTGCACGTTCCCCTCCAAGTCACACACCATCCCGACTTGGAAATATATCGCCGTTCCTTCACCGTCGTTGGGTCAAAATCCTGGAACTCCCTTCCTAACAGCACTGTGGGAGAACCTTCGCCACACGGACTGCAGCAGTTCAAGAAGGTGGCTCACCACCACCTTCTCAAGGGCAATTAGGGATGGGCAATAAATTCTGGCCTCGCCAGCGCGCCCACATCCCATGAACGAATAAATAAAAAAAAGTGAGAAAATTGTATCATTTCCCAGCACTTCTGTCCCAACCTCGATGAACACAACAGTTCATTAAGAAAACTAGGTTTTATTATAATGGTAAGGGTATAACAGATGCAGTATTATTGCTGAGAGTATTAGCACTAGGGTGGTGATCATTTAACTCACTGTTTCATTTTCTCACACACACCATTTCATGTGACGAAAGGACTCATCTGACAGAAGTACAATCTGTTCTACTTAATGGTTAATGGTTAATGGGGACAATCCTTTCTCAGGCTTCAATTCATTCTCAGTGTATTGATAGGTTTTGAATGAAGAGAAGTGTCAAGGTTGAACAGAAATTCTCTTTAATGGACAGATCACTCATTCATAGCTGGTTCTTGGGATTGAATAAGATTTATTATTTCATCTACACAGTAATGCTGTGTGTACTTTCAACTTCCCAGAGAGCAGCCATTATCTGCCCCTAAAGAAATCCTCCACAGAGCTTCTCTCACGAATTATGAAATCAGGATGCTAATTGCTACTGGCTCAGAGATTGTTTAAATTAATCAGGGTAGACTTTCCGCAGGGCTTCTCCCAATTTCGTGCCATAACTTTGGTGGAATATCAGTGAAAATCCCTGAGAAACTGCGTAAATGGCTATTTACACCATTTCTCTGGGGTTTCCATCACTCTTCCACCAAAGTTATGGTGGGAAATTGGGAACTCTGCAACAATTCTACTTAATCATCTCTTTTATAGAAGGAATATTCTTCTGTTTAACCCCCATAACAAGGTACTTAGAGTGTCAGCTTGGCTCAGTGGTAGCCTCTGGCCTATAAGTCAGAAAGGTTGTAGGTTAAAGCTCCAATCCAGGATTTAAACGCATAATCTGCCTACAGTCTAACCTACAAGTAGAAAAGTTGATACGCAGATTCAAAACAGCTGACATCGAAAACAAATATACAACTGAAGAAAAGTCCATAAACAAAGGCCATTGCTTCAAGACAACTGAATTAATTTTTATTTCACAATATTTAGTAATGTTTCAGGATCACATTCCACAGTTCAGTGTATTTTTCTGTGAAAAACTAAAACCCAATAGCACATGAATCATTCTTATTTTCCATCGTTTTAAAAGTATGTCTGTAGCACCATAACCCAAATGCTCTCAGCCTCTTTTTTAATATTCACAATCCAATTCTTACATTTGTACAATTCTGTTGGCCACATATTACACCTCCACCATGTTCAGCTGATCCTGCCAAGCCATAATGCCACATTTACCTGGTCATAAATTACACTGAGTGCAACGAGGGCTGAAATGATGGGAATTTCTGATGTCTTATGCCATCCCGTCATTTCCATCTCATTTGCATCTGTGCCACTGAAGGAATGGGTGGAGGGAACAGCCTTCCCAAAACGGACCAGATATTTCATCCATCACAAAACAGGATGGAAACCCGGCAGAAATCCAGGCTTGGGCTGACAAGTGGCAAGTAACATTCGTGCCAGACAAGTGCCAGGCAATGACCATCTCCAACAAGAGAGAGTCTAACCACCTCTCCTTGACATTCAATGGCATTACCATCGCCGAATCCCCCACCATCAACATCCTGGGGGTCACCATTGACCAGAAACTTAACTGGACCAGCCACATAAATACTGTGGCAACAAGAGCAGGTCAGAGGCTGGGTATTCTGCGGCGAGTGACTCACCTCCTGACTTCCCAAAGCCTTTCCACCATCTACAAGGCACAAGTCAGGAGTGTGAGGAATACTCTCCACTTGCCTGGATGAGTGCAGCTCCAACAACACTCAAGAAGCTCGACACCATCCAGGACAAAGCAGCCCGCTTGATTGGCACCCCATCCACCACCCTAAACATTCACTCCCTTCACCACCGGCACACCGTGGCTGCAGTGTGTACCATCCACAGGATGCACTGCAGCAACTCGCCAAGGCTTCTTCACCAGCACTTCCCAAACCCACAACCTCTACCACCTAGAAGGACAAGGGCAGCAGGTGCTTGGGAACACCACCACCTGCATGTTCCCCTCCAAGTCACACATCATCCTGACTTGGAAATATATCACCGTTCCTTCATCGTCGCTGGGTCAAAATCCTGGAACTCCATCCCGAACAGCACTGTGGGAGAACTTCACCGCACGGACTGCAGTGGTTCAAGAAGGCGGCTCACCACCACCTTCTCAAGGTCAATTAGGGCTGGGCAATGAATGCTGGCTTTGCCAGCGACACCCACATCATATGAACGAATAAAAAAAATGGGCCCTGCCCCCAAACCCGCTTCTGAAAAATGACATGCATCCTCATTATTCCCTTGTCTCGCTAAAAATAGCAAGGAAATTCAGGGCTAGAGAATCTGAACAAGGCTGTGCTATACCTGACCTAAAGTGTTTGATTCTGAAAATGCCTGAAATGAAAATAGGAATTATTATATCCTCATTCAGGGGTATAGTTTGAAACGGCTTTTAATTTGAAATAGCAGGTATTGCTTCAGAGGATGCTTTAATAATAATAAGTGTGAATTTATGCATATCCTGTGAGATGATGGTTGAACATTTGTGATTGTGAGTAGATACAGCTGAGCAAAGAAACCAGATACTGAGTCTGCAACTACACATTAATATTCTGCAGTTTGACATTGTTATCAGTATTTAAAGATGTCCATAATCTGTCAGGATCTCACAGTGTTCTATTTAAACAGTCCAAAGTAACTGTGTTGTTGTTAATCATTTTTATGAATATCGTTATTGTTAAGGTTTAGTGAGAAGTCAGATACCAAATAAAAATTATGAATAGAATAGCTATAGTTTGGACTAAAAAAGATCAGAAAGAGATTTTCGGAAGTCATCTGACTCTCACCTCCATGACGTCAGCATGCAAGTAACTTCTACCACAGGCGTGCCTTTTCCCATAGGTATTAAGATCTGTACTGCATTAAACTTGCATGTTATTGGATTCTTCCAATCCACCACCAGTTATCTAGCCACAGATATATCAAAAAATTTTCAAA
Source organism: Heptranchias perlo (assembly GCF_035084215.1). Lineage (NCBI taxonomy): Eukaryota > Metazoa > Chordata > Chondrichthyes > Hexanchiformes > Hexanchidae > Heptranchias > Heptranchias perlo. The sequence continues at coordinate 27,976,474 of NC_090333.1, forward strand.
GACTGCCACCACCATTTAATTTTCTTTACCTGTCCACTCTGCCTCAATCGGTTGTTCCTCCTCAAGCTTCTCCAACTACAGGATGTCCGCAGCTGTGCCAGTAGTTGCCAGTTTCAGCAGTGTGAATGCTCAATACTGCATGGTGCTGACTTGCTCTGGGCCACTAGCAGTGCTGACAGACTGCTCTTCCAGGCCTAAACTGTCAGAAAATGGACAAATGTTAGAATATTGGCTCCCCAACACACCTTCAATCATGTGAACATACAAAAATGACAGATGGAAAAAGACCCACTGGTTCATCTAACCTGTCTCATATAGTTGTGACGCCCTATGCATCACAGTAAAGACACTCCCTACACACCTGGAGCCATGTAATCTCCAGGGAGAGCCAAGAAACAGATAAAAACCCCGACTAATTAGGGGAACAAAAATCTGGAAAATACCTCTCCAGCCCCTTTGGGCGATTGAAATTAGACCAGGAAATCACATTGAGAAAGAAAGCTTGCTATGCTTGTGTTTGCATTTGTGTACACATATGTATGCCTATGTGCGAGAGTAAGAACTTCACATGTACAGGTTGTGGAATTCTCCCAGTGCTTCCAACAGTCTCTCATGCTCCAAAAGCATCCTTTTTTTAAAAGCTGGAATCTGGAGGTCAGGATCCGTGCCTCACCAGCTGTAAGAAGGGAAACAAGATATAAGGGCAGGATGGTTTAAGAATTGAGCTTGACAAGGTTGCCCCTATTCCCTCCATGCTGTGACATGCCAGGATGCCCAGGGGGGCCTGCTGCAAGGCAGTCAAAGACCTGTGATTTGTTATCCCTTTTCCTGTTGGGACCTGTTATCTTGAATTTTGTGCCATCTGCCATGCAAGCGGAAAAGTAGTCAAGATATAAGTTGAAAGAGCACGTGCAAAGTGGCAGCCCAATCGGCTCGGCAACCTGTGTGTCAGTAAGTGACCATGCATCATGCAGCCAAATTATAGTACAATGAATTATTGTGCAAACCCCTTGGAAGATCAGTGTGGCAAGGCTATCAATTATCCATTGCATCTCAAAACTGTGCCTTGCTGAAGTACACGTGAAGTATGCATGACATGAGATGCAACGAGAGGGCTGTAAGATTTTGCGAGGACTTGCTAGGGGGAAGTGGTAACTGTGGAATACTTTGACAGGCAACAGCGTGTGGCAGAACATTGGGTTTTTCATCTGTTAAATGGTACTATTGGGTAATCTTGCCTTACCATATTTCTTAAAGTGTGCCATCTTTTCCCACTTGTGTTCCCCAATTCTACACATACTGTGCCAATTGTTGAGCCTGGTCCCAACTTCCTGACAAGCATAGCACACTGCTGTTCCCTGGGGAGGATGCCCGGAGTGACAAAGAGGAGAATCATCCTTGAACCTCTCGCAGCAGCATGTCCACCTGGTCCGCCATCAAATGGAGGTCACATGCTGTGCTACTCATCATTTGCACACAGACTCCGTTTCATACCTTTACAATGGGTTCTCTTTCAGGTCATTTTTGCCTTTTGAAACAATATTTGCCCCAATATGCACCTATTTATCTTTAACTGGACACTTTCCTTTAAATTTGATCTGCTGGCCAAATTTTCCAAATGCCACATTGGCCCTGCACCAGGAGCTTACCGAAAGTTGCACTGGGAACTCATGCTAAATGAGCTGACCCTACAAAATTGCTGCAGATTAGCTCAATGCCCCTTTGGGCTACGTTTGCGTGACCAGCTGGCTACTCCTGGCTCCACTTCACCTGCATCACACAATTGACCCTATTGTATGCAATAGTGCTTGAATACAAATAATTAACATTAAAAAAAAATCCCACTCCCCTGGAATAATGAATGAGCTTCATTCCTATTGCCTCAATGGGGAGACTTCTGTAACTAACAAATATAAAATGAAGTCACAGTTTTATGTAAGTAAGTCTTGCTAAGATAAACAATTATGAGCAGTATTATTGGGAATCAATGAATAAACATGGTTGTATCTGCTTATGATGTCTGAAACTAAATATAGCATGAACTATTGAGCCTAAAATTGTGGCTTGTTAAGATGATGCTGAGCATGACACATCTGAATGGTTTGCAACACAATTGTGTCCAGTACTTCAAATTGATGAATAACTTGCCTTTTCTTGTGCTTCAATAAACCACTTTTGTTTGTAATAATATTCACATCCTGAATTCCATACAAAATTAATAATGGGAAAAGTTTATAGCAAGCATGAAAGTTGAACTGTGACTGAAGCCTGCTCTGGGACACAGAGAAAACCAAACCTTTTAATATCTAAATAATTTCAGAGAAAAATAATTATAGAAACAAAAAAGGTCATGTTCCCACTCTCTGATTTGAATATTAAAAGAGGCCTGCCCCCGGAAGCAGGTGGGCACCTCGAACACTGTAAAAATGGCAGCAGGCAAAGTGTTAACAGGGCCGTAAGTCTCCCAACTCCATTTTGAGGCTGTTACCTCCCCATTAATGCCGATTTAGGCAAGTTAAAATTACACTCTCTTTCCCCCCCTCTCTTTCATTCTTGCTCTTTCTGTCTGTGTCAGATGTAATATTGCCAGATCCTTGGAGAGTAATTCCATAGTAGACACAGATTCAGGGCTGTTATTCTTCTTTAAGTCCTTGGAGTCTTGTTCCTGTACATGATAAGAAACAATTATGGGATTATCCCTAGAAATGTCAATGCTGTCGATGGATGGGTGAGTTATTTATGAACATATGAATGTATAAATTAAGAATTCATGACTTTGAACATGTTCACCACAAACATCTTTCATTGTTTGAAACATGTTTAATTCTTTGCAAATGTACATTTAGCTTTGCGTGTGATTTAAAACCCAGTGAGCACTTTAATGGCAGCTCCCTACACACGATTTCCAAATATCGATTTTCTGGTTAGCTGATTGCATGCTTGATTCTCACCTTTACTGCCAGTGCTAACTGTGCCACATTGTTTATAAAAGACCAAGTTTAACCTCTCCCAAAAGCTTAGTGGACAAGTGCACCACTGAATGTGCACCATGAAAGTCGCTGGTACAATCCTTGGGCTATGCTGAGATAGCTGACTTCAACAGGGCAGCTTGAGGAACACTATAATTGACCTCACAATGCTTGTGGTAGGAGGGGAAAAATCAACCAGAGCTATCTTAGTTTACCATAGAGCAGTAAATTACCATCCTGGAATCGGAATAATACCTTAATTACAGTGTAGCAATAAATATCTACTATTATCATATAGTTACCTCATAAAGTCCCTTTAATAAGCCACACAGGAGGATTTTCTCTAAGGTCTTCCCCCCGCACCCCCCTCCCTCCCCCGCCCCCGCCGCCATAAGCATGTAGTAAGATAATTTGATAACTTTCATGACTGATTTGAATTTCATTATTTGATTGTTTCACTCTGCGTAAACTGATTGATCGCACAACCAGGCATTAGCACTGGTGTCTCTCTGAGACTGCATAGTTTGTTTAAACCACAGCCTGCGGTAGTCCGTATCCCTTTCGTGACAGAGGAGGTTTCTGGCCTCTTCGCACACAACAGCAATAAAAACCACATTTCATCGCAGGCTCATAAAGAATAACATGAACGCAGGCTCCACTTTCTGGAGACCCTCACATGATCAGAACCCCGGAAACTATCCAATACTATCTGCTGATTGCGACTAATACGAAAACTAATTTAATCTCCCAGATTGTGAAATGTTGCGTGTTTAGAATAGGTCAAGGAGGGTCACGCCAGAAAGGGGTTTAATCAGGATGAAAGGGACCGTCAAGAGTGATAAACCTAAGTATTCACAGTAAAAACCACAGGAAATACTCCTCACAGATTCTTTTTAACTAGCATCAGATGTAGTAAAGTCAGTTGCTGCAGAAGCACGACAGTGAGGAGACAGCAATGATCTGTGTGGACTGTTTAACTCTTTCATTTTATACTAATTGAACCTCAAGAAAGCACGATGGGGGTTATGTGATTGCTTCCTGGTGACATTGTGTTTGTGTAGTATTACCACTGGCAGTGCTCTTTCTAGCACTCATTTTTCACATGGGACTGCCTAAATTATCATTCTGTCTGTATTTTCCCAGATGCTTTACTGTTCATTTCAATTTACGAAAGGCAGGCATAATTAAATATTCCATAAAACAATTTTCCACTCCAATTTTGAACAGTTATGTCTGTTGGTAATAAGCCTTCATCTGGCATTAATTGTTCAATCATTTTAACAAGCAGAATGACAGGCACAATCATTCTGTGTGTGGAGGTGACGAAGGTAGCCAAAATCTTGCTATTCGTGGAGAGTTTAGATGCAGGGGGAGGACATGCTACATTTCCTGAAGAGATTTTTATACCACACTGCCCAGCCCTTCCTGGCCAATGGTCTTTTTACAGCTCTGGAATCAGCACAGAAGGCAAGGAGGCCAAATTCTTTCATACTTTCTTACGATCTCATGTTCTTAACCTCCTTGCATGTGTAAGTCTCAAGAACTACAACCTCATCCATCTCACCCACCTAGTCCTGAATGTTCACTCTAGCAACCAAAATTATTACATTATAAATGGAGCCATAGGCCATATCGCTCGCAACTGTTCTCCTCTTCCCAATGTAGCCACTAAAAGACTGTTTCCTATCCATCACTGCCAAAGAGGAAACCAGACCATTACAGTACCAATACTAAATAATATAAAACATATGCATTCACAAGACAGATGTTGTAAAGTTAAATATTAAGCAAACATTATTTCCGTGCAAATACCCAATGGCCTGCTATTCATTTTTAAAAAAAAAAATTAAGGCCTGTTCTAGGATGACTTCTTCTGATGGATTTGCAAAGAGCAGATGCAGTCCCCAAGGTAATCACATTACTCTTCCAGAATCAACATAGGAAGTGTTGGCCAATATTCAGGAGGGATCTGGTTGTCCAATTCCCTAAGGGTCTCAGTTAGATACTGGATCAGAAGCTTGACACAGAATCAGCTTCCTAGACAAACACTCTGAATCTGGATTGAACAGTTCCTTGAAAGGACCTTCTTCTACCAATGGAGGAGCATACCCTGCCCAAGGCAATCCCACCATTTTGACAGGCTTTGATGCAGGTCTGTTCCCTGTAAAAATCATTTGAACTTTTTGATTGAATTATATCCCTGAAATCACTCCATGGTATTCGTTTTTCCATAGAGACTCCTTTTAGCTTTAGTTCCTGCCAATTCTCTCCATTTTCTCCTCTCCTTTCCTGAAAGAGCTGATTCAAATTGGGACTATAGGTGCTGAAAGCCCTCCAGTACCTCACCCAATTGACCATTTTTCATATGCGAACCCGGACAGTGAGCTTTGGTGCCCAATTTAACAATTCAGTATCGCATCACTTAACCACTGAGCCATTAGAGAAGTTTTTTTTTTTAAATGTTCAAATCAATATGAAGCTGGGATGATCCAGAATTTTCTTTTCTTTATAAAATCTGTCTGTCTCATTATAAACAGCCACAATCTGGAAAATACATTTAGAAGAAAGAAATTAAAATAAATATCAGTGGTGACAGCACATCTCTGATTTCTTTTCATAGCACTCACTTTTTCCCACCCTGAGTCTTGGAGGAGTGTATAAAAACTGAACAAGATCAGTTAGCATTTAATATCTTGAAATAAATCACACTGTTCATAATTTCACAATCCTCCTTCTCCCATTCCCCCATCTCTCCATCCTGCATTCCCAATCCACTTTAAATAATATGGGCTAGATTTTCCTCCATGGCAGGTTTATTGCATTTCCATCTGCCGGTGTAACCTTGCCATAAATAACTCTGTTGGATTTTCCTCAACAGGCCCTAATTAATTTCCTCAACAGTGCTATTTGTGCCCTCACGTGGGTGCCCACCTCTGGCAGTGTGGGAAATCCAGTGGTGCAGCAGCATTAAATTGGATGCAGCAGCTGAAAGGGCCAAGGTAGCCATTTTGTTTTCTTGAACAATTTGGTTGACTACAATCTGGTGGTCCTTCAGAACACTGAGCTCCCAAATCTACTTTTCAGTTGTGGTATTATTGTTAGAAATCAGGCAAAGGATGACTCAGTTTTTTTTGGCCCCGAAGGAAGGGGGCCAACAGAAACTATGGGCTTCATTTTAGCACCCGCTATTGGGTGAGTTCCTGGCGGGGGGGGCTCTGAAAATCGGGGAATCCCGGAGCGGGTCCGGAGCCTGGCTCCAACCCGCCCACTTCCGGGTTCCCCACAGCTGCGCCGGCGTGCGCCCGCAACCCCCGCAGGTGGGAATCCCGCAGGCAATTAAAGCCAGCGGGTCGCCACTTGACAATATTTATCTAGGTATTTCAGGTCATTAACAGACCTGATTAAGGAATTATGTGAGGAGGGGTGGGATTTTACAAACAACTGGGACTGTTTCCCATACTGTGGCAGCTGCAAAGGTCCATTTGACAGGTGGGGGGAGAGACCCTCACTCATTGCAGGAGGCCACTCTGTCACTTGGGACAAAGTTTGGCCTCCACCACCCTCCTCCTGACAAGAAAATTCACCAACTTGCACACTTACCCTGGGGTCCAGAGATATGTACCTACCTTGCGGACCCCCTCAGATGTACATCTTCCGGATGGGGGCCGCCGTAGCTGCAGTCATGACCTCCTCGGAGGGCGAACAGCATCACCAGCCTCGCCGACCACGCCGTCCACCTCTGACACGTGGAGCTCCACAACAGAGTGCTGTGACACATCCACCTGCACAGCAGGAGGGAGGGCAACCGCAGAGAGAGATGCATCGCAGAGGGCACTACCCTCGCCACAGGGTCCACAGACCGAGGCTCAGCTTCCTGGACCTCTCTGAGCAGCAGTGCATATGGAGGCTCAGAGTCACTCGACATGTAGTCGTGGACATCTGCAGCCTCCTTCATGCCGAGCTGCTCCCGTCTGGCCCGAGCACCATCTTCTTACCTGTCGCTGTCAAAGTCACCACTGCCCTCAACAACTGCTCCTCCGCATCCTTCCAGGGTGCCACTGGGGACATCGCCGACGTCTCCATAAAAGAGCCCTGCAAATACACCTACACCCACTCTGCAGTGACACAATGGGTGGCATCAGTTGTGGGTCTTCATTGTGATCCTCAGGAAAGGGCATTATTGCACAAACCAGACAAGATTCACAAAGACGTGGCAGTAGTGGTGCCAATATAATATGTAATGTGAGTTGGTCAGAAATTCAATATAAGTAAAAACCATGACAAACTCTCAAACACCCTTGTGCATCCCCTTCATGCTCATGACACGTTTGCCTTACGCTGCCTACTGCACATATGTGATCCATGCCCTGTGGCTGCAGCACAGGTAGTGGCAGGTTGAGTGAGGTTGACTGTGAAAGAGATGCACGAGAGGGTGAGTATGAGATAGAGCCATGAGATTGTATGAGGATTGGGTTGAGTGGTAGTGGCGGGATGAGTACTGGCGAGGTGAGTAAGTGCAGGTAAGATAAAGATGAGCTTTGAGTGGGTATGAGGGCTGATGTGGGGTGGGGGCGGTGATATGGCAGATGGAGTGTAGGGGAATGAGTAAGTGTACTCACTTTGGCTGACCTACTTAGGTCACTGGAGGGCCTCCTGCACTGTATGCAGGTGGGCGATATGTTGGTGGTGCAGGTGACCTCCTCTGCCACCTCGAGCCAGGCCTTCTTGGTGGCAGAAGCAGGCCGCTTCCTCCCGCCCGCCGGGTGGAAGAGCTCTGTCCTCCCCCTCCTCCTCACCCCATCTAATGATACCTGGAGTGAGGCATCATTAAAATGGGAGCAGCCTTCCCCCTGGGCTGCTCCATGCTGTAATGTTTTCTATTTGTTGCAGCATGTGTCAGTGGAGGACTGCCCCTTTAAATAGAGCTCCTCCAGCTGACAGACCTTACTGCGCATGCACAGCCCGCCCGACACGCAGCTCAGCAGCGGGGAACCCGGAAGACCAGGTAAGTGGATCCAATTAGGCTGCGATTGCGCGGGGGGCAGACTAATTTCACCAATAGCCCCCCCGCCGCGAACCCACAGCCCTGGTAACATCGAGCCCAATGATCCAGGTGTAGCGGAAGGAGGAGGCCTAGGCAGTGAGGGCCACCTACAGCAATGAAATGGACAATGTGATAAAAGTCAAATTTTTAACAAATTTAATAAAAAAGATAATTAAATGATTTTGCATGTTAAAAAGAGGAGGCGTAGTTAACTTCACTGCTGATTGTCTTTGTACACAAACTAAAACCATTTTAAATAAAACTTCAAGAAGAGTAATCAGTTCAAGGATTTATCACAGGGTTAGCCACGAGAGGAGTGCCGCATAGGCAAAGTGGCTCTGAGGCTGCCCTAACAATCCTGCTGTGCGCTTCATCAGAGGAGTGGAAGGGATCCTAACTGGAACATACTTGTGCAGGGCGGTGAATCGTTCTAGGTGATGAACTTGCCTAGATACCAGGTGGAGAAAATAGCCAGTCTCTTTCACCAACTGTGCCCATGCAAATCGAAAAGTATGATGTCAGAATGTAATGTCCCTATGTCAGACTATGGCAGCTTCTTAAGAGGAACCAAGCATCTCCCCCCACCCCTGACCACCCCCCCCCCCCCAGGTCATGCTGGCACTCTCCCCCTCCGCCCCTTCCCCAGTTCATGCTGATATTCTCCCCCCACTCTCTTTCAGTTCATCCTGATACGCTACCCCCGTCCTCTTTCAGTTAATGCTGATACACTCTCCCACCCCACCCCCATTCCATGCTGATACTCTCCCACCCCACCCCCATTCCATGCTGATACTCTCCCCACCCCACCCCCATTCCATGCTGATACACTCTCCCACCCCACCCCCATTCCATGCTGATACTCTCCCCACCCCACCCCCATTCCATGCTGATACACTCTCCCACCCCACCCCCATTCCATGCTGATACTCTCCCCACCCCACCCCATTCCATGCTGATACACTCTCCCACCCCACCCCCATTCCATGCTGATACTCTCCCCACCCCACCCCCATTCCATGCTGATACACTCTCCCACCCCACCCCCATTCCATGCTGATACTCTCCCCACCCCACCCCATTCCATGCTGATACTCTCCCCACCCCCCCATTCCATGCTGATACTCTCCCCCCACCCCCATTCCATGCTGATACTCTCCCCACCCCCCCATTCCATGCTGATACTCTCCCCACCCCACCCCATTCCATGCTGATACTCTCCCCACCCCCCCATTCCATGCTGATACTCTCCCACCCCACCCCCATTCCATGCTGATACTCTCCCCACCCCCCCATTCCATGCTGATACTCTCCCCCCACTCTCTTTCAGTTAATCCTGGCACTTCCCCACCCCACCCCATTCCTTGCTGATACTCTCCCCCCACTCTCTTTCAGTTAATCCTGGCACTCCCATTTCCCCCACATCAAAGTGCTAATCTCAGCTTCTCCTTCTTCCTCCCCAAAGCACCACTCTCAGCTTCTGCCCCTTTCTCTCTCCCCTTCATTATCATTCATTTCCTTCTTCTCTCTTCAGTGTCATCCATTTACCTTATTGCTATTGATTTACCGTTTCCCTCTCTCTCTTTCATTGCCATCCACTACTGTCATTTTGCCTGGCAAGCCAAGCATAGTTTTTTTTTCCTGAAAGGATTTGGCATATTTTAAATATGAAAGTAAAAGTATTGATACAAACTTCAATAAGTCAAAATGTTAACACCTTCCATTAAAATAACAAATAATATGTAAAGTTTTTAAAAGCTGCCCTCTAACAGCTCATGTGAAATGTGTAGCTTCTTTGGAGACAAACAACAAATAAAATGTCTGTAACTGTTAGTCTCAGAAACCATTATCTTTTCTTTAAATGTTACTGCTTCAAGTTTGTGAATAACCAAGAATGGGAAAAAAAATTGGTTCCAAGGGCACTCAGTTCTTCTCCACCTGATTGATTGGTTCTGATAGCGTTCAGTTGTGCTTTCCAAATAATCCAATTGTTTCACATTGACAACTTCCAGTCCGATTTAAAATAACTGAATTTTCTTGCGAAACGCTGACAAGGTGACACGTGGGTTGTAATGCTGATGTCAGGTTATGAAGCTGACAGTTGGCATGTATGATTCTGCTGATTTAAAAGTCACATTTTGGCTTAAAGAGTGAGCGGTGATGGATTCATCAGGAAATTTGCCTTGAAGGAGTTGCACACAGTTGAAGTTGAATTCCTCCAACCATCATAATTAATCTTTACTAACAGTAATTGATTTATCTCCACAGCTATTGGAAACAGTGACACCTGCAGGCACTTTGGGATACTACATCTATTTATTTTTCATTGAACAAGATTTACCCACTTTCTCAGATCATGGTACCGAACACAGTACTTTGCAGGTTACATGTGCCAGCAGCCCAGGGAGTGGTGGCTCATTTGCTGACTTTCTCCCATTTCTTGGAAGAAAAATGAGTAGCCTTTGCCCACCACATACCACCCCCCCAACTGCCCCGCACCCCTCCCCCCCCACCTCCCCGCACCCCTTTTACAGCCTCCTCTGAGAACAAGGAACTCAGTGTTTGGCAAATCGCATCCTACCACTCTGTGACACAGGGTGTTGGTACACTACACTTTATTACATACAAAAAAAATATGGAAGTTAGACACTCATTTAATGAAGCTGTTGTGCTTTGTCACTTGAGCAGGAAGGAAGCACCTGCTGCTTTTGACCAGCTCTCCTTTCAGCAGCCACATCCCTTTGACAAGAACTGGTAGAACAAAAATAGAAAGAAACTCACAGATATTTCACTTAAAGAGGCACAGTCCCACTTTGGATAGTCTACGGGGAGTGTTGTGAGAGCCTGCACAGTGCATATCTCACTCAAGTGTATGCAGATGAGTAAATCTTGCTGGAATTCAGTGCATGGAGCGTGGAGTTGTTTTCACAATCCCACTGAAAATATTCAATAAAAACTTACAGATAACATAGATAACATGTGTAACTTATATCCCACAAACGCATTGACCAAATAATTCATGTCTGTCAAGATCACAACTCAGTTGTGGTGAGCATCTTGAGCAGGATATAGATATGGCTTCTCGTCACATAGCACATTTAAGCAATTCATACTAAAATGATAAAAGGAGCACACAAATTTTAAACAAGACTAAAGTGTTACAAGGATTGCGGTAATGTCACTGTGAACTTTTTTTTCACAATGCTGCCAGTTCTCAATTACAAAAGCAGCAAATGAAAATGGTTCAGAAAATAGGAATAAATTGCAAAATTTAACCAGCAATGATTGCAAGGTCATGAGGTTGTGGCAGGTTTCACAACCAGCATGTAAACTCCACCTTCTATCAAAGTACATAGAATTTCACTTCTGTGTATGCTGATGTATCAGTGAATTCACTATTCCCTCCCTCTAAAACACTGAAATTCGCAAATAATTCAAAACTGACACTGAATTTCAGTGCATCACTGTCTGCTGACTTCATGGCAATAGTCTCTCTGATACTGCTGCCACATCATGGTCACTCTTTTCCTACATTTCACACACTTTTTCCTACATGCCCCAGTAATTTTACTTTGAAGGGGTAGAGGTCTGTACATTATCCAAATGCTCATAAACACATCAAATAAAAGCATGGAAGTCAATGGGATGAAAATTGGGCAGGTTCTATAAAGGGCAGGCGATCCGCTCCACCAGATTACCACCCAGGTGGTGAAGATGAAAATTTACCCCAATGTCTCACTCATAAATTGTTTCCATATTTTATTTGATTTGTTTTCATTCATGTGCTCATCCTAACTCGCACCAAGTCCCATTCTCCTATCACCCGTACGCTCGCTAACCTACATTGCCTCCTGGTGCAGCAACGCCATGAAACTAAAATTCTCATCCTTGTTTTCAAATCCCTCCAAGGCCTCGCCCCTCCCTATCTCTGTAAGCTCCGCCAGCCCTAAAACCCTCCAAGAACACTGCATTTCTCCAACTCTGGCCTCTTGTGCAGCCCCTACTTCCTTCGCCCAAACAATGGTGGCCGTGCCTTCAGCTGTCTAGGCCCTAAGCTCTGGAATTCCCTCCCTAAACCTCTCCACCTCTCTGCCGCTCTCTCCATTTTTAAGATGCTTCTTAAAACGCACGTCTCTGACCAAACTTTTGGTCACCTGTCCCAATGTCACCTTCTTTGGCTCGGCAACAATTTTTGTCTGATTAAGCTCCTGTGATGCACCTAACATTAAATGAGCTCTATAAATGCAAGATTACAAGCAAGAGAACAAGAAACTATGACATGGTTCTACAAGGGACATGTTACTGTCAGTAAATATAATGCAGGATTATTAGATTAAATGCACCAAGGTAATCGTAGGTTAATCGTAATCGTAGGTTAATCGTAATCATGGGCTAGATGGACCAATAGTCTACTCCTGCCTGAAAATTGCAACTATGTCACTATGTCATTTTATTCTCTGAGGAAAAGCACAACTTTATTATTATCACTTCATACTTATTGTCACTTGTCTTGGCTCAAACGTTTGCAGTGTTAATAACAGGAACTCACTGTGTTGCTAATCTGTTTTTTTTACTAGTGACTGTAAGATAGCATAGCCTGAAATCCAGGGCCAGGCTCCATTTCATTCCATTTAGAAAAAGATATTGTACTGCAATGCATTGTCCCATGGAATCATAGGTTATTTGTTCAAACCTGCAACTCCCCTACACTTCAAGTACTAGATAGTCCCCTTCTGCCATGGTAAAGAAGCTGAGCCAAGGACAGGTGCTTTTTTATAATGAAAGGACTGAGAAATCAGAGGGATAAATCTCTCTTAGTTAGTTCTAGAGCACCTCGTAACAAAGCTTTACAGGACAACAAAAAGCATGTGATAAAAGTGCTACATGAAAGACTATTAGTTAAGCTCAAAGTGATGGGGATTCAGAGTAAATCTACGGAATGGATAAGAAAATGGCTGGAGGGTAGAAAACAACGTGTACCTATTAGCAGAGTAATATTGGAACTGGGGAAGAAAATGTGCTAAGTGGGTGCCCGCAGGATTGGTATTAGCACCATTACTGATCTCAATGTATATGGTTTAATGCAAATTAGTTAATTTTGCAGCTATTACCAAACTAGGAGGGGCAGTGGATTTGGAGGAAGCAGCTCAGAAATTATGAAATGAATTGGACAAAATATGGAAGTTGGTAGAACAATAGTGGATTTTATTTAATGTGGACAAATCAGGAGGGCAAAAAGGGGATATGAGATTGCTTTGGCAGATCAGGCAAAGGTGAATCCAAAGAGCTTCTACAAATACATAAAGGGCAAAAGGGTAACTAGGGAGAGAGTAGGGCCTCTTAAGGATCAACAAGGTCATCTAAGTGCGGAACCACAAGAGATGGGTGAGATCCTGAATGAATATTTCACATCGGTATTTACGGTTGAGAAAGGCATGGATGTTAGGGAACTTGGGGAAATAAATAGTGATGTCTTGAGGAGTGTACATATTACAGAGAGGGAGGTGCTGGAAGTCTTAACGCGCATCAAGGTAGATAAATCTCCGGGACCTGATGAAATGTATCCCAGGACGTTATGGGAGGTTAGGGAGGAAATTGCGGGTCCCCTAGCAGAGATATTTGAATCATCCACCGCTACAGGTGAGGTGCCTGAAGATTGGAGGGTAGCAAATGTTGTGCCTTTGTTTAAGAAGGGCGGCAGGGAAAAGCCTGGGAACTACAGACCAGTGAGCCTGACATCTGTAGTGGGTAAGTTGTTAGAGGGTATTCTGAGGGACAGGATCTACAGGCATTTGGAGAGGCAGGGACTAATTAGGAACAGTCAGCATGGTTTTGTGAGAGGAAAATCATGTCTCACGAATTTGATTGAGTTTTTTGAAGGGGTAACCAAGAAGATAGATGAGGGCTGTGCAGTAGACGTGGTCTACATGGACTTCAGCAAAGCATTTGACAAGGTACCGCATGGTAGGTTGTTACATAAGGTTAAATCTCATGGGATCCAAGGTGAGGTAGCCAATTGGATACAAAATTGGCTTGACGACAGAAGACAGAGGGTGGTTGTCGAGGGTTGTTTTTCAAACTGGATGCCTGTGTCCAGCGGTGTGCCTCAGGGATCGGTGCTGGGTCCGCTGTTATTTGTTATTTATATTAATGATTTGGATGAGAATTTAGGAGGCATGGTTAGTAAGTTTGCAGATGACACCAAGATTGGTGGCATTGTGGACAGTGAAGAAGGTTATCTAGGATTGCAACGGGATCTTGATAAATTGGGCCAGTGGGCCGATGAATGGCAGATGGAGTTTAATTTAGATAAATGTGAGGTGATGCATTTTGGTAGATCGAATCGGGCCAGGACCTACTCCGTTAATGGTAGGGCGTTGGGGAGAGTTATAGAACAAAGAGATCTGGGAGTACAGATTCATAGCTCCTTGAAAGTGGAGTCACAGGTGGGTAGGGTGGTGAAGAAGGCATTCAGCATGCTTGGTTTCATTGGTCAGAACATTGAATGCAGGAGTTGGGATGTCTTGTTGAAGTTGTACAGGGCATTGGTGAGGCCACACTTGGAGTACTGTGTACAGTTCTGGTCACCCTATTATAGAAAGGATATTATTAAACTAGAAAGAGTGCAGAAAAGATTTACTAGGATGCTACCGGGACTTGATGGTTTGACTTACAGGGAGAGGTTAGACAGACTGGGACTTTATTCCCTGGAGAGTAGGAGGTTAAGGGGTGATCTTATAGAAGTCTATAAAATAATGAGGGGCATAGATAAGGTCGATAGTCAAAATCTTTTCCCAAAGGTAGGGGAGTCTATAACGAGGGGGCACAGATTTAAGGTGAGAGGGGAGAGATACGAAAGGATCCAGAGGGGCAATTTTTTCACTCAAAGGGTGGTGAGTGTCTGGAACGAGCTGCCAGAGGCAGTAGTAGAGGCGGGTACAATTTTGTCTTTTAAAAAGCATTTGGACAGTTACATGGGGAAGATGGGTATCGAGGGATATGGGCCAAGTGCAGGCAATTGGGACTAGCTTAGTGGTATAAACTGGGCGACATGGACATGTTGGGCCGAAGGGCCTGTTTCCATGTTGTAACTTCTATGATTCTATGATTCTATAAGTGTAAAGCACTGCACATAGGAAGAATAATGGGCAACACACATACTTCATGAATCGTGTTAAAATAGCCAACAGTGAATTTGAAAGAGGCCTAGGAGTCTTATTAGACTTGACTCTTAACATGTCCAACCAATGCAGATCAGCAATTAACAACAAATTGAATACCGAACTATATAGTGAAAATTAGGAGTATAAGTAATAGAAAATTATTCTCAAAACTGTTCAGACCTCACCTTGAGGACTGCACCCAATTCTGGTCACTGAGACACGAAGATGATATTAAAGTCAGGGGCCAGGTCAGAGAAGAACCACGAGGCAGGCTGATACTTAGGGGGTGAAATTCAACTTCAGCAGGAGTCACAAAACGAGCGGTAGCAGATCTGTCGCCTATTATACACCCCGCTCAAACGGAAAAGAAAATCAAGCTGGGTGCATAATGGGCAGCCGATTCATTACTGCCAAGTTTGCCCCCAGCTGAAGTTGAATTTCACCCTCTTAGTGTCAGAGATCTGGGTTATGAGGAAACACTAGAGAAATTTAGGCTGAAAGTAGGGGATTGAGAGGTGATCTTGTAGAGGTATGTAAGATAGGAAGTGGTATGAAAAGAGTTAATCCAAAAAGTTACTTCAAACTACCACTACTACTACTACTACTACTACTACAACAACAACAACTTGTATTTATATAGCGACTTTAACATCCCAAAGCGCATTACAGGAGCAATCGTCAAACACCGAGCCACATAAGGAACTATTAGGACAGGTGACCAAAAGCTTGTTCAAAGAGGTAAGTTTTAAGGAGCGTCTTAAAGGAGGAGAAAGAGGTGGAGAGGTAGAGAGGTTTAGGGAGGGAATTCGAGAGCTTAGGGCCGAGGCAGCTGAAGACGCAGCCGTCAATGTGGAGCAAATAAAATAGGGGATGCACAAGAGGCCAGAATTGGAGGACCGCAGAGATCTCGGAGGGGCAGCATGTAGATGAGAAATAGAAGGGGGCCAAGGATAGATCCTTAGAGGACTCCGGAGGTAACAGTGTGGGAGTGGGAAGAGAAGCCATTACAGATGATTCTCTGGCTACGACTGGATAGACAGGAATGGAACCAGGTGAGGGCAGTCCCACTCAATTGGATCATGGAGGAGAGGCGTTGGAGAAGGATGGTGTGGTCAGCCATGTCAAATCCTGCAGACAGGTTGAGAAGGATGAGGAGGGATGCTTTACCACTGTTACAGTCACAAAGGATGTAATTTGTGACTTTGATAAGGGCTGTTTCAGTGCAGTGGCAGAGGTGGAAGCCTAATTGGAGGGATTCAAACATGGAGTTGCGGGAAGATGGGCAAGGATTTGGAAGGCGACAACACGTTCGAGGACTTTGGAGAGGAAAGAGAGGTTGGAGATGTGACGGTAGTTTGCAAGGACAGAGGGGACAAGGGTGGGTTTATGTAAGAATATGGCAAGGGAAGACAGGTTTGAACTAGTAAAAGGCAAATTTAGGTTCTTCTTCACGCAAAGGCTAAACAAATGGAATCGACTTCCAGGTAGAGTAGTGTAGGTGAAAACCCAGGAATTATTTAAGAAATAATTGGATGCTGCATTAGGGAGGACTGTAGGATCTTTCTGGATGAATGATCTAAGATGGACCAAATGGCTTTCCTCATCCATGTTTACCTTGTAAACTTGTGATTAGCAGATGCAAGTCACATGCCCATTGTTTAGTCATTTGCAAGGGAAGGGATAACTAAAAACAAGGGGGTGAATAAGTTGAAAATGGAGGAAAAATAAGGATTCAGAAAGGAAAACTCTTGCAGGCCTAGGGATCAAACTATATGGGGTTGAATTTCTGAGGGAATTCTCCCGATTGTCTGCAGTAACTTTGGTAGAAGATCTGTAGAAACCCAGGGGAAATGGCATAAACAGTGTTCATATCATTTCTCTTAAGTTACAGCGGATTTTCATATAATCTCCTCCCTGTCCTCGGTTTATGACTGTGGCTTGTCTCTCCTAACCTTTGCCATGCTTATGTAATCTGAATTCCCTCCATGTTCATTCACGTGCATATTTTGGCTGTTGTGCTAGACTTGTGCCCATTCTCCATTTGTTTTCCTCTTGGCATCTCTCAGGCTCTTTTTCATGTCTCCTACCCTCCCTGTCATCTATTAATTGACAAACACAATGGACAAACGTATAGTATGATTGATATTTCTCAGCCATATGATAGATAACTTTGCTTTCTCTGCTCTGGATCTCCTGTAGATGGTAACAGTTCAGTGTTACTTGATTGTCTCTGAAAGAATCTGAGCTGGGAAGAACCCCATAAGAACAGTTTAGGTGGGCAATTCTGTCACAATGACACCTAAGATTGCCTCAACAGTCCCTAAAGTTAGGCTACCAGATTTCTCCTTGACTGGTAATATCATGATGGCTGGTATCCAGTTAAAAGATTCGTCTGCATGGTGGTGGAATTTGTTGGAATTCCAATGTGTTGTACCACAATGTGTTGTGGTGAGAATATGGGTCACACCCATAATTGACCACACAGTGAATTCCCAACCTGGGCCATGCTGAGATCCCCCTGACAATACAGGCCTATTGTTGTGTAACTGAGACTCCATTGAGTGTTCTACTGTACTTTGTAATCTTGTAAAAGTTGAATCTGTGGTGGCACAGTGCCACAGAGCTTTGGTGCTCTAAAATACCATACCATGGAGTGGTATAATACAGCTTTGCACCAATGGTTCCCCATAGAGTGTGGTCAATATCATGGCCATACTACCAAGGGAAGGCACCAAGTAGACACAGAGAGGAAAATTAATAGGTGGGACACGCCACTACCAGATCAAGAGTGACATTAGCAGAGGCTTGAGAACTGTGCATGGCACAAGTAAACCTAAAAATAGTGGGAGAAAATATTTTAAATTGAGAGCTTGTTGGTATGTTTTTATTAAAATGTCACAAATTTCATAATTTGTGATATGAATCACTATGCTCTGGAAAAAATGACAGATTGTCAAAAAGTAGATTATGTTTAATATTCCTACATTCAGCCTACACAAACTAGCTAAAAAGGGAATACCACGTTTGTTTTTCAAAAAGCTGATTATTCCCACACAACCAGTGGGAAAAGATGGGCAACTGAAACTTTGACAAAGACTCTACTTGATGTCTCTGGCACAGCCCCATCTGACTCATCAGGCTATGTATAATAAAACGCCTTCCTTCCATTATCACGGCAGTCTTGGGTTCTGTAGCCAAAACAATAGAAAATTGTGTATCTTAAGCTGCAGATCCCCGGGTGGCTGAAAACACTGTTCAAAAAAAAGGTTGGTGACAGATAAGAGGGTGGGGGAAAATTTCAAACGTGGCTCAGAATCTCTCTGAGCCGATGTGGTATGTGAATTGAAAAGCCCTTCCTCTGTGCTGAAAGGGCACCACTTAAATAGAGGCTAAATAGAGGCATTCTTGAAAAAATCCTACCATTTTCCTTGTTTCTTTTGTGCAAAGTGGCTCAATAAATGTCTCAGTCGTGAGGTTTTGGCATTTGTCCACCAACCCTTTTACAGTTAGATTACAATGTGTCCTTTTCTCATCTATTCATACAGTACCGCGTTTGAACAAATTAACTGTTCTGTCACTGCATTCCTTACTTGTTCTTTTTTTTAATATTGTCTCTTCCTATCCCCCCTCCCCACACCATGCAGCACTTTGAGACCTTCCATCCACGTTTGTGGTGGCCTACTCCCAAAGTGACTCCCTTTGATTTCACCTGGCTGCAGTGAGGTGGGAGGAGAACCTGGTGCAAATTCACGTCCGATCATCTTATTGAAACACCTCATCCCTGGCAGGTTGTAATGTTTTTTTCTCCACTGGACTGCATCACTTTACATTTCAATAAATTCCAAGCACCACATTTATAAAAATTTGAACAAAAAATGCAATTTATCCAAAACTCACCATTAAATCCAGCCCAAATTATTCCAGTCATTCCGAGCAATTTGATCATTGATATAATTTATTATGACTCTTTTCTTACTCAAAGAAGTGCTTGGACAACCTGACTGAAGCAGCCGATTGAATCAGCATAACAGTTTGTTGGTGTCACTTCCTCCTCCTGTAATGAGGGCTCGGTTATGGAAGTGGGGAGAAGGGAGGTGCCATCGGCTCTGGTCACATTGTTCCATAAAGGATTACTTCTGTCGACAATGGGCTCATTTTCCTTCTGCAGTATTTATACTCCCTACAAAAAGTGCCCAAGGCAGAGAAAATTATTTGGTAGAGCAAATTGTATGGATACACCGTTGAATTTAATTATTTTTTGAGAGTATATTGCTCCTCATTTTTATTCAATTTTCTCCTTTGATAGTTCCCCACCCCTGCACACCTACAACACTTGAAAGAATAGCAGCCTGCTCCCAAGCCACTTCCGATGCTGCTGCTGGTCAGCCACCAAAGGCACGAAGAGGCACACAAAGTCAACTGGTGTAGACTCCTCATCCAACTCTCTTCCTCCACAGAGAGATATATAGGCCTAGAAATTGGATTGCCCCTGAGTGGGCCCGATCTGGAGGCCTCTATCCGGAGAGTTGCACCGGAATGCCTGTTTGGTGCCCCACAACTCGCCTGCCAGGTTTAAGGGGCCTCTTCACTGCCGGAATGAGTGGCTGACTGGCGCAGATTGGTTGCCCAAAAAACAAAATAGACCCCATAATCCTTTGCAGTCTTGAAGGAGTACCACACTTCATAGCTGTCCTTTGGATGACACGCTAAACTGAAGCCTTGTTCTGGTGCTACAGATGGATGTTAAAGGTTCTATTCAAAGAGCAACGAATTTTACCAGTGTCCTAACAAATATTCCTCCATCAACCAAACGCCACCAAATCAACATTAACTGCTCATTCATCCTATTGCTGTTTGCTGTGTGCAAAATGGCTGCTGCAAAATTTGCCTAGATAACAACAGTGATGCAGTGTATGTCAAAGGCTTTGAGATGTTTCTGAGATATGATAAAGTGTTATCTAAAGCTAATCTTTTTTCTTTCCACTAACTGTTTTTCAGGACATTGCACAGAATTTTATACATTGGCAATCACTCAATCAAAATAAAAGAACACCACCTCTGCCTACTCCTTACTGGCATAATGCAAACCTGATGCTAACAGGGGAGAACAGAGCACTCCACTGCCACAAAACATTTACAATTTCATTGTGGAATGCGTCGCAGTTCTAATTATGCATTGCCACAAATTAAATAGAGTCCTACCCAGTATTTTTCATGCCACTCATCAAGTAATAAATTCTGATACTAACATAATAATGTTTTCAATATCCTGTAGTAACTTTCATCTGCTTAACATTATATTGAACTGGAAAAATAGCTTCCACTCTAATAGGACATGAACATTTTCAATATGATTTAATTAAAAAATTGTAGTCATGGAGAACTAAAGTAGTTCTCTCTCAGTAACATTTTGCATTTAGCACATAATCAAATTGGGACCAAAACTTCAAAGGCTACGCTGAAAAAATTAAACTAAAGAAAAATTAAACATTTCCTATTCGTTGACCTTTCAAAATAGTGGGGGGAATTTTAACCCCTCCATGACGAGCGGGAAAGGGTTGTTGTGGGGGTGGGTTAAATCGGTAAATATGTGAAACCCAACCCCAACCCCAACCTGCTGCGAACGCACCTACTTCCGGTTTAACCACAGCAGATTTCGGCGCGTCCGAGTAACCTGCTCTGGAGAGGTGGGTCCGTGATTATAATTTTTAAATGAGGCTCTGTTCCTCAGATTTTGGGAACCATTTGAATTTAACAGCTGTGGGCCGAGTTTACCAGGGCTCGGGAAACCCAGCAACTAAAGGGAGGCGGCAGCTGACAGATCCAGCAGGTAAGTGCTTCTCCAGCACTGCTTGTGGGCTAGAAGAAGCAGGAGTGCTTCCCCCGGCCCCTCAAGCAAATTTTCTGCCACGATTTTCCGACCCTCCCTGCGATCTTCCGACACCCCCGCGATCTTCTGACCCCCGGTGATCTTCCAACCCTCCCGCGATCTTCCAACCCACCCCCCGTTCTCTTCTGACCGCCCCCCACCCCGTTCTCTTCCGACCCCCCGTTCTCTTCTGACCCCCCCCCCGTTCTCTTCCGACCCCCTGCGACCTTCAGACCCCTCCCACAATCTTCAGACTCCCTGCGATCTTCAGACCCCATCACGATCAGCCTCCCTCCCCGTGATCTTCAGGCACTCCCACGATCTTCAGGCCCTCTGTGATCAGCCCAACACCCCCATGATCTTCAGACACTCCCATGATCTTTAGAGCCACGATCAGCCTTCCTCCCCGTGATCTCGCCCTCCCCGCGATTGCTCCCTCCCTCCATGCTCCAAGCCTCCCCCACCATGCCCCAAGCTTCTCCAATTGCCGGGGACCACCCACCTTCTACCGTTGGTTTTGCTGCCCAGCAACTGCCCGACCTCTCAATCAGGCCAGCTGCCGGGCAGGAAACGGAGTAAAAAATGATAATTATGTCCTACCGTTAAATTATCACTGAAGACTAATTTCACCTCCTGTACTTATTACAGGGTTGTTTCCATTAGAGGCGTTAGTGACTTCATTTGAGCAAACACAGTGCAGGGATAGGGAACAAAGAGTCACGTTCTCCCGTCTATTAAAAGCTTGGATTCTGCATAGTTATTCATTGCTGGAGTCAATTTACTCCAAGAAAAGGGTTTGAGTGTTACCAGGTGAGAAACGCTTTGAATAAATGTATTTCTTGTGTTTGAAAAATATAGTTATGGCACCCATCGAGATTTCACAAAGGAATTACAGGAAAAGCCAGATCAGGACTGAAGGAGAAGGAGACCCCCAAAGGGAGTTACAGGAGGCAAAGAGAGCTAGTTGCAGCAGATGTAACCCACAGTGAGTGAAAGGGGCTTAAGTTAATCTAAGTCGTCCAGCTTAAGAGGGCCCTGCATATAAGCTGATACTGATTCTAGGTTTAAAAGAGTTCCACTCCAGGGCTGGATGATTGCATAGCCCAGAGGAGGGAATACGCGATGCTTGAACTGAGGTTATGTAAGGGAGGCCCTGCAGGAAGAAATGGGAGATGAAAACGAGCTTTTAAGGGCTCCAGGGAGTTTCATTCAGCTGTGTCTGCAGCTCAAATGGCAGTTGCACGACAAGTGAGAAGAAAAGACAGACTTCTAGTTGTATAGCACCTTATCAGATCTCACAGAAACATCTGAAATCCCACTAAACCGTTGCTGCTCTATCTCTGACCTAATCTCCCTTTGAGTGAGGCTCCCCACTGTGTCACGGAACAGTGACTTCACTGTTAACCCTTATACAAAGGTACAGACCCAAATTGGAGAGGGGCCCAGAAATTACAAACCCCCAACTCTCTTGGAAGAAACCACTCTGGATATGCTCACCTACAAGAACATTAAGGAAGATGGGGAAGCTAAAGCCGCACACCTCCCAAAACTCAGGGCCACTGCCATCCTACTCTTGTGATATCTTTTCAACTTTCCTACATACTTTCCTGGGTAAGTCATGCCTATAAGGGTGATTCGGTGGTGCCTGTCCCATACCATCAGCTGTAATGTCAGAGCAGCACCATGGAGAGAGAAGGCCGAGCAAGGGCCTGAAGGAAAGTACATTCTTCTAGTCTTCTACTCTCAAAGGAGAAAACGGGCCTCTTGGGAAGGTAATCGATTCCCTCTTCTTAAGGCCCTCAGTGGGACTCACATCATTTCTCAGTTGGCAAGAATTCCACTCAGGATTTTTAAGGATGCAAATGGTCGAATTTCCAGTGGAGCCCAGGAGCACTCCCAGAAACGTAGACCACAGTATCTTATGGTACAAGCTCTGTTTGAAGGGGCAGTGGGAATTTTGCATGCTAACATTTGTTCTTTTTCTGTTCTTATCGACCTTGAGGAACAGCCTGGCACCACTGCCAGCGGCCCACAGCAAGACTGCAACTCACACCACCCTGCGTCCCTCTTACCAATCTTTCCAAGTACCAGTACAGTTATACAGATCCTGGAGAATATTGTTAGTGAGCCTCAGGAAGTAGCACCAGATAAGTCATAGGTCACAGGTGAGGAGCAGCAAGTGAGGAGGAGCAGGAACGTGCTCCCTCCATGGTCACCTGACTGCCATCAATTGCCCCCTGGTCGCCATCAATTGCCCCCTGGTCCTTGGAGAATCCTGTGAGTTGGTAGAATTGCACTGCCCTTTCAGTCTGTAATTAATTGTCCAATGTAAAGTGAGGGAAACTGATTAAGTTGCTTAGGAATCAGTGACTTGCTTGATGAATCTGTGCAATGCTGATTAACTAATGTTACTGATGTCCCTATGGTGATCTGGATGTGTAGAATTTGGGGGTGGTTGTCACTTTTACTGTTACTATCAGTGCTATTCTTGTAGCTGGGGTAATCTTCAAATCAATATCCAGTAATGGCACAACTTTATCATTGCCTCTCTGATGAACTTTAGACTGTGTGGCTGTAGAACTTAAAACATAGGGATTGTTACACTAGTGGGGTTGTACTATAGACCCAATAGTCGCAAGATGGAAATTTAGGAATAACAAAATTATTGTTCTCGGAGATTTTGATTACCCACTCATTGATTGGAACAGGGAGAGAATAATTAGAATAGAATTCCTAAAATGCGTGCATGATTGCTTCCTGAAGCAGTATGTTCATATGCCTACAAGGAAAGAGGCATTGCTAGATCTAGTTATGAGTAATAAAATAGATCAGGTGGATGAGTTAAATGTGGGTGAGCACCCAGGGAGTATTGAGTTTAGTGGGGCACCAGGGCTAGAGGCTCTTGGCTTGTAGTTCTCAAGCAGCCAGGTCTTCCCAGTCACCAACTTTAGCAAACAAGTTTTCTTTGAAATTTACTTAATTAATTCTGTTACTTTGGCTGCATATTGCCCAAGTGTCAGGAGCTGCCTGCCCTAGCGCTCCACGAAACCCAATACAAAAGCAGCTTTACATTAAATGCGGAAAGATCAGTTCTCATGTTATTCATCTGTTCTCATGTTGTTAAGCTGCATATTAGTGAATAACAGGGAAACAACTTCAAAGAAAGTTCAAATTGTTTGAGAAGTCCAAACCTGTAGGTCTCCTGTGATGAAACTGGGTGTTTACAACATTGCAACACGTTTGGGTAGACTTTGACATCTCCCCACCCCCCGCCCGACTCACTGAAATAAATTTATTCAGGGAGTTGGAATGCGGTTTCCGCACTGTTATGTAAAATTGTTACACAGGCCAGGAAATTCCTTGGAGCTGCTCCCGCTCCACCAGCATTACTTTAACGGAGGTGAAGTGGAAACCTTGTTTACGCCACGCTTCTGGTGAAGAACGGGAGCAGTTTCAAGTAATTTCCTGGCCACGGTGTATTAAGTTGAAGCCCTTTAGGTCAATAGTCTAAGTCTTGACTGTAAGCAGCACCAGTGCTGCACTGCCGCTTTGAGGCCATCTTACGATGTTGGCTATACTTTGGTAATATAAAAAACAGAACTCTCGTTCTAAAAACATTTGCAATAGAGGCCCTTAATTTTCCACAGCAAAAGAAAGGATTTTCCTTTACATGAATTATAACCTGCCATTTTTAAATGTTTGGAATGGCATTTTGTGGTTGTCTTGAATAAACAGCATTCCCTGTTGTTGAAGTGAGGCCTCAGTGTATAGACACACTGGACTGATTACAGGGGCTCTTGCAAGGATTCCTGTGCATGTTGTAAAGCTAAATTAATTCAAGGTTGAGAGGAGAGTTACCAGTTTGATAAAAAAAAACACTCTCTAACAGTGGTCAGATTATAAACTTAAAAGGAGAACTTAGTAACCAAACAACTTTTGTGCTAGATCTGTTACCACACACAGGCAAAGAAATTGAACAACATGAATGGAACAACACAGGAAATCAGCATTACATTCAACTGCATGAGAAATTAGAAAGACCAAGCAGCATTGATATAAATTAACTATTCCATATACATTTTTTAACGCCCCACTCCTTCCCCCTCTCACCCACCTGAGCCAAAGTTATTTCAGGACCCCAGAACATATTTTTGTGATGTCAATGGCTATTGCAATCAATAACAACTTATCAACAGCCAACACATATGTGCAGCAGCAGGTTGAGTCAAGTTAAAACATCACTCCCATGAATAGAAATACCTTGTAGTTCTCCACGCAAGTACAGGCCCATTTAGAGACACTGTTTTCTGCTTTTAAATCAAAAGTAAGAAAATACAATAAAGTCCAC
Source organism: Heptranchias perlo (assembly GCF_035084215.1). NCBI lineage: Eukaryota > Metazoa > Chordata > Chondrichthyes > Hexanchiformes > Hexanchidae > Heptranchias > Heptranchias perlo. The sequence goes on from NC_090333.1 coordinate 28,001,864, forward strand.
ATTCAAGTAGACTAGGCTTTAAAAGAAAATGTTTCTGAGCTGGAATTAAGAAAATATTTCAAAAATAAACTGCCTAGTGAGTTATGATATTATTCACGAAAGAAATGTATGTAGGAAAACATTGGTCAATGTCCTTGGGAGTTATGAGATCATACACTCAAGAAGTGTACTCTGTGCCCTGCTCTGAATTATGAGGTTATCTTCTGTCTAAAACTTACAAGGCTTGGTGAGAAATTAAGAAGCAAAACGTAAGCTTAATGACCTCCCTGCATTCATAATCAATGGGCAATAATTTCAATCACCATCTCTATTTTCCACAGGGATATTAACTTGCCACATACAATTGTTTTAGCAACTTGGAAAAGCTGTGAGACAATTTGGACAGCCAGATTTTATGAAAATCTCATTATCACTAAATTCAAATACAAGAAGTTGGTGTCTCTGGTTGAGTTATGCTCCCTGCATTTGTTTTTTTTTTGTCCCGTGTCAATTGGAACTATTCTGTTACCTTCTGCGGTTCCAAATCTCATCTTCAAACCATATCTGGCAGGAACGGACCAATCAAAAGCACACATAGTCAGGTGCATAAACCTCCAATGAAAAACTACTAAAGACAGATGAGAAGACAAATCAACAATGATCAGTCAGCAATAGCTACCAATAAAAGAAACAGGGGGAACTGATTAAATTGTCCAAACATTTTTCTTTTCCTCTGCTTAGGAATATGCTTAAATTCAGGGGGTTGCTATTTCTGAAGTCATCCTCAAACCCAGGAAATGGTGGAGCTCCTGCTGGAGAGCTACAGCACTCACCACCAGAACGACGAGCCAACTTCCCTCCCACCTTCCCAGCTGACCCAGAGTTGGTCATAGCACTCTATGGTGGAAATGCACCTAGCGATGGCCCAGCCCACAGGAGAGGCAATCCCAGCAAGGAGATCCACCAACCCAGTACAGCTGACCAGTCAACAAGTTGAATCCCCTGGGCAGACTGCGCTGACCCCCTCATTTACTTCTTAACAGTTTCATATCCTCTTGAACATTCTCCAGGAAACACTGCCACATTTCACCAAGATTACTTCAACAGCAGCTTCCTCCCCTGTGACCTCTATCATCACGAAGAACAAGAGCAGGTAAGTTGTGGGAACACCATCACCTCCAAGTTCCCCTTCAAGTCACACACTATCCTGACTTGGGTTTATATCACTATTCCTTTATCATATCTGAATCAGAATCCTGGAATTCTCTACCTAAAACCATTGTGAGAACAACATCACCACATGAACTGCAGTGGTTCAAGGAAATAGCCCCACCACTAGCTTCCATAGGCAACTAGGGATGGGCAATAAATGTGGCCTTGGCAGGTTTGCCCACAGTGGCCTGAAAATGGCATTGGGTCAATTACTGCCCTGTTTATGCTGGTGCTCCGGCCACTGCCATCGTGGCCAGAGTCCTGTCACGAGTGCCAGAGCCTTTGCCTGACTCAGATGGGAGACCATTAGTAATATGCAAATCAGGGTTCTATAATGTACCAGGCATTGAGGAGTCCAGGAAATGTTTGGGTTTTTTTGGTGGGGTCAAGAGGAGCAGGAATGGCTCCACAAAGAAACTCCAGCCCTCTGCTGGCCCATGTGAGGGCCCTCCCCGGGATCACGTCCTCTCTCCCCCATGCTCCAACTCTCAGCCGGCTCAGCAGGAGAGACCTATTGCATTGGTCTGCACCCCGTTTGTGCTGAACGAGCTTGTCCAGTTGCATACCCTGCAGGGCAGACACATCAGCCTCGATTTTAACGGGTGGCGGGTACAATGCACACGATCCCCAAAGTGGGCAACGCACTCGGGCAGTCGGGGGACATGGAGTCCCAGCCGATCTTAACAGCCGGGTCTCATTTACATCAATTTTCCCGGAGTTCCGTCCAAACCCACGACCTTGCCAGTGGGCGGGTCGGGAATTTGGCATTAGGAAGTCACAGCCAGGGACCCATGAGAATGGTTCACAGCGGTCAGTTTAGGGGGGGAGGCTCTGGAGGCAATCGGAGGGAGCGGGGGATCCTGGTCGTGATTGTGGGGGTGGGGAGAGCCCGGGGCAAGGGAGGTCCAGTGCTTCCATGTCAGGTCTGGAGGAGTACTCACAAGGAAGCAGTGATGTTCCTCCTGGCCCCACAAGGAAAGTAAAAAAAAGTAAAAAGACTTAGCTTTCTCGGCCTCTTCTGGTCCTGACTAGTCTTGCTGCTGGGCCGATTTTAATCCTGCCCGCCCAATGTAAACCGCCCGACATTACGCTCCTGCCTGCCAGTCAGCTGATGCTTCCCTCCTGTTTCGCGCGTGATGCTGTCATCTGCAAAAGTCAGGGTGTTTTGCTGCCCACCTCAGCCAGTGCCCGCCTGATACCCGCCCTGAGTTAAAATCAGGACTGAAGAGTTTGCTCACAACTGAAGTTAGACTGACTGGTGTATAGTTACCCGTTTTATCCTTTGCTACCTTTTTGAACAAGGGTGTTACATCAGTACAATTTGCTTAACTAAGGAGGATTAAAAAATTGTGGCCAGAGCCTCTGCCATTTCTTCTCTGGCACATTTCAACAGCCATCAGAGCCCAGTGACTTGGTCACCTTGAGTTCTGCTATTTTTTTCAGAACTAATTCCTTTTCTAGTTAGATGTATCATTCATTTCATATCCTCTCTAGTACCCCTTTGTTCTTATTTTTATCATCATTTGTAAAAACTAATGTAAAATATTTATTTAATATCCCCACCAAAACCTTCATTCTCCTCAATTAGACTCCCTCCTGCATCCCTGAGTGATCCTATCCATTCTTTCACTATTCTTTTCCTCTTTATATGCTTATGAAAGTCCTTGTTTAATTTTAAATTACCTGCCAATCTTTTTTCATATTCCCTTTTAGCCCTTCTAATCTCCCTTTTCACCACTCCACTACACTTTCTTATTCCTTAAGATTATCTTTAGCATTGTTAGCCCTAACTTTACCATACCCTTTCAAGTTTCAATTTAGTTTTAAATTCTATTTATCCACAAAACTCTATTATTTGATACATCCCCTTTTTGCCTGAAAGGAATATATTTATTTTGTACTCTATGCATCTCATGTTTGAAGATTTCCCACTGCTGATCTGTTGACCAGATCCCCTCCTATCTCACTGAACTTTGCCTTTTTCCAGCCCAGCTCCCTTATCGTTGACTCTTCAGTATCCTTTTCTATTCTTACATTGAGCCTACCTATGTTGTGGTCACTATTTCCCAATTGTTCTCCTACTCTGACATCAGTTATTTACCTGATTTGTTTCTCAGAACCAAATAAAACAATGATGTTTTCCTAGTTAGTCTAGAAACATGTGGGTGTTTTTTTTCTTGCTATTGCCCGAAAACAGGACAATAGTGGGACCAAAGTCGCATGGATAATTGACCCACTGGTTATCCACCCGTTTTAATTTTCGGGCAGACCTCTGTTTAGAGAGCAGGAGCTCCTGCTGGAAACAGGCAAAGGCTTCATTAATATATGCAAATTGGGGTTAATGACACAGTTAAGACACCGAAGCAGGTTTTGCACTCGTTTTCACTGCGTTAGCTCATGTTTTTTGAGCTTTAAAGGCTTCTGATATTTGATCTCTTTGCTGCTTTGGTGCTGAAAAAATTTTCTGTGCCACTCTAAACCGATTCTCCCTTTCACTCCCGAAGCTTCAACCTCTCCTTAAAGGTGCTGCTGCAGGCCCATCATGATTAGATGCCCAGCTGGATTTCTTGCCAACCCAATCGGTGAGCTGTCTCTAAGGAGCCCGATAAGTGCTGGCAACCCGTTGATTCATTGTTAATGAGGCCCAACCATGAAAATTGATTCAGCCTCCCATTAATTGCATTGGACAGGCAGATCGAATATCGCACCCGCTGCCCACCAGATATATGGCCAAATCAAAAATTGCCACCATAGGAAGCAGTCCAGCGTGTATTTTAAAAAGCGTTACCCAGGTTAGAATCATAGAATCATAGAATCATAGAAGTTACAACATGGAAACAGGCCCTTCGGCCCAACATGTCCATGTCACCCAGTTTATACCACTAAGCTAGTCCCAATTGCCTGCACTTGGCCCATATCCCTCGATACCCATCTTCCCCATGTAACTGTCCAAATGCTTTTTAAAAGACAAAATTGTACCCGCCTCTACTACTGCCTCTGGCAGCTCGTTCCAGACACTCACCACCCTTTGAGTGAAAAAATTGCCCCTCTGGATCCTTTTGTATCTCTCCCCTCTCACCTTAAATCTGTGCCCCCTCGTTATAGACTCCCCTACCTTTGGGAAAAGATTTTGACTATCGACCTTATCTATGCCCCTCATTATTTTATAGACTTCTATAAGATCACCCCTTAACCTCCTACTCTCCAGGGAATAAAGTCCCAGTCTGTCTAACCTCTCCCTGTAAGTCAAACCATCAAGTCCCGGTAGCATCCTAGTAAATCTTTTCTGCACTCTTTCTAGTTTAATAATATCCTTTCTATAATAGGGTGACCAGAACTGTACACAGTACTCCAAGTGTGGCCTCACCAATGCCCTGTACAACTTCAACAAGACATCCCAACTCCTGCATTCAATGTTCTGACCAATGAAACCAAGCATGCTGAATGCCTTCTTCACCACCCTATCCACCTGTGACTCCACTTTCAAGGAGCTATGAATCTGTACTCCTAGATCTCTTTGTTCTATAACTCTCCCCAACGCCCTACCATTAACGGAGTAGGTCCTGGCCCGATTCGATCTACCAAAATGCATCACCTCACATTTATCTAAATTAAACTCCATCTGCCATTCATCGGCCCACTGGCCCAATTTATCAAGATCCCGTTGCAATCCTAGATAACCTTCTTCACTGTCCACAATGCCACCAATCTTGGTGTCATCTGCAAACTTACTAACCATGCCTCCTAAATTCTCATCCAAATCATTAATATAAATAACAAATAACAGCGGACCCAGCACCGATCCCTGAGGCACACCGCTGGACACAGGCATCCAGTTTGAAAAACAACCCTCGACAACCACCCTCTGTCTTCTGTCGTCAAGCCAATTTTGTATCCAATTGGCTACCTCACCTTGGATCCCATGAGATTTAACCTTATGTAACAACCTACCATGCGGTACCTTGTCAAATGCTTTGCTGAAGTCCATGTAGACCACGTCTACTGCACAGCCCTCATCTATCTTCTTGGTTACCCCTTCAAAAAACTCAATCAAATTCGTGAGACATGATTTTCCTCTCACAAAACCATGCTGACTGTTCCTATTCCATTTATTCCTGTCTCAGTATAATTAGAATCTCCCAATATTATCGCCCTGTTATTCTCACACATCTCTCTGAACTGTCTGCAGAACTCTACCTCTACCCCATCTCTACTGTTTGGTGGCCTATAATGTACACTGCTAATTGAACTATTTATCTCCCTATTTTTCAATTCTATCTATATGGATTCTGTCTAAACACAAAGAAAGAAAAAAAATAAAGAAAAAGAAACAAAGAAAGAAGGTAAGAACTTGCATCTGTGTAGCACCTTTCATGACCTCTGGACATTCCAAAGCGCTTTACAGCTAACAAAGCACTTTTGAAGTGTAGTCACTGTGTAATGTAGGAAACGCGGCAGCCAATTTGTGCACAGCAAGGTCCCACATACAGCGATGACATAATCTGTTTTAATAATGTTGGTTGAGGAATAAATATTGACACCGAGGAGAATTCCCTTGATCTTCTTTGATTAGTGCCATAAGATCATTTACCTCAACCTGAGCGGGCAGACGGAGGCTCATCCGAAAGTAGTGTCAGCTTAGATTATGTGCTCAAGTCTCTGGATTTGGACGTAAACCCACAACCTTCTGACTCAGAGGCAAGAGTGCTACCACTGAGCCAAGGCTGACACCACAGGACATCCTTATGTTCTGGTGCTGTGATAGAATCCTTCACTATTACAGCCAACCCACATTGCTGCACCATAGATGTCTCTGGGACTGCCACCCGCACCAAGGCTGACTGAAATGTTTCCATGAGAACCCTCTCCATGCAGTGTGTAGAATCCTCCCAAGCTCTTAGGTTCAGTGACCCCCAATGGACTATCTAAACTCCCCAGGGTGGATGGATTGTGCTGCTGCTTTGCCGAGTGAGATTGAGTGCAGTGGTGTCAGGCGAAGTGCCTGGTGGCTCCAATTCAGAAGGCCTTGAGGCAGCTTCTTCTGTCATACTTGCAGACACAAAAAGATTCAACGTGTTAGCAACACATCCTCATTACAACTTGTTGCCAAGAAGCCTTCATCAAAAAGCTGGCACAAAGCTGCAGGTCCTGAAAATCTGCAGGGAGCCACTTCTCAGCATAAGTGCCAGGTTGAGCGAGCCCGTGTCCACCACTGACCCCACTCTGAAGCTTGAAGGGTTAAGGGACGGATCAGTACAAGCAGGTCTTTGGCGATGTAGGAGTGCATCTGAGGCTCCCTGACCACCACCTCCACACACCCTCCCCCCACTGCGGAAACATTGGTAGTCACGGTCGCCTGTGGAAAAGAGTGATTGGCTCCTCTCTCCACTCCCCACCCTCGTCCGAAGGACAATCTGACTCTCCCCAAGTGACCCATTTACAAAAGGAGCCACTTCAAACCCCACCATAAATAATTCTGGACCACCTCGTCTTCTGCCCATCACTTCGTGCTTAAGGTAGAGTTTCGGTTCATAGGCAGCATCAGCTTGCCTGTGAAAACTGCTTTTTGCGTTGAACACAACTGAAGAATTTGGGAGAAGCCTGGATTATAACAGATGTCAGTTGTCAGAGAAAGTCTTGAATGTCATTACGACATTATGTGTTTATCCTATGTCATGGATAATTAATTGATGTTGTCAATTCAAATGCAAACAGCTAGACGTCAAGTAGTTGCTTCGAAAAGTAGTTCCTCTAACTAGAGAACCAGTTGTTCAATATTAAAAGTTCCTGTCCTAGCTAAGTGATTGAAGCAGGATACATTGTAGCATATTTATAAATCAAAGAAAATTCAGAGGTGGCCGTGGCAACTATTTGAGATGTCAGTAATGCAGCGTACCGTGGAAAGTAATTTCCTTTTCATCATACAAAAACAAACTTAAAAAGCAAGAGATTGAGAGATTAGAATAAAAAATCTGAAACCTGAAAAACTAAAATGTGCCTCAACCATATAATTTGATGTGGTTTTGCTTAAATAAATTTATAGGCAGTCCAAAGTGTATAATCGCAGAAAAGTTGATAGGAACTTAAACGTGAGAGCAACATATTGACTTCAGGAAGACGTAGACAGACTGATGAAATGGGCAGACACATGGGAGATGAAATTTAATGCAGAGAAGTGTGAGGTGATGCATTTTGGAAGGAAGAATGAGGAGAGGCAATATAAACTAAACGGTACAATTTTAAAGGGAGTACAGGAACAGAGAGAACTGGGGGTTCACATACACAAATCTCTGACAGTGGCAGGACAAATTGACAAGGCTATTAAAAAAACATATGGGAACAGAACTTGCTCCCGAAATAACAGAGGAGCTCAACAGCATTCTCCGTTTTTAATGGCGAATCGAAGGAGCAAGGTCCCACATTTGCACATGTGCGGAAATCGTGAACTCGCTCCAAGTGGTCCGCCGGCGATTTGACAGCTGCGAATTAAAGGGCCATCACACGCTGCAATCATTGAAATCACTGAAAAATCGCAAACTTGCTCATCCACCCAGCTGGAAAATAACTAATTACGCCACCAAAAGATACGTTTAAAAATACCAGGTCTAAACTAAGTTTTAAAAGCTCGGTTAGTCTTAATGATTGCCAAGCAACTAAAAATTAACTTTTAAAAATGTGGAGTCTCAGATTAATCCTTATTTTAACAGTTTTTGGTCATTTAAAGATAAAGTTAAAAATTAAAAAAATTAAAGTTTTTTTTGCTTTTCCCTACAGTCTCTTTAATTTAATTAAATTATTTCTTTGGCTTTTTATATAAAAAAAATTAAAATTTTTATTTACAATGACTTCCAGAATACTAACTTTAAATGAAGTCTACTTGCCTGCTTGTGGCCGTGATTTCTCTTCCTGACAGATTTTGTGGGCGTGTCTTCTATTTGCACAGACTGCGATGATGCGCATGCATCAACTTACGCTGCTCAGAGGCTGGGTTGACAGCACACAATTCTTTAAAAGTTCGAAATCAAGCAAGTCGACGCCACAGGGCCTGCAGTAATTACATTCGTTCATTTAATTCAAAAGAGCTGCAGCGATCGTTGCCATGCCGCTCAGCACAAATTCTGGCCCATGGGACCCTGGGGTTTATGAATAGAGACAGAGGGGGGAATATTAACCTCAAAGGATGGGTGGGTTGGGGGCGGGTGGGCAGGTAAAAATTTGTAAAATTCTCAAACCCGATCCCAACCCGCCTCCATTGCGCCTGCTTCCAGTTTTAATGGAGGTGCATTTGGCTGTGTGCAAGTAACCTATTCGCTGGAGGAGGGTCGATCATTATCCCATGCTAATGAGGCACAGTTGAAGACATTTCAACAGGGATTTGAATTTAAGGCCTCCAGCATGGGTTTCGGGAAACTCGCCAGTGAAACGGAGGCAAGATTGAGTGGCTCTTCATGGGGGTGTTTAAAGTTCTGATTGCCCGATATGATTAAAGGCTCAGTGCTTACAGCTGCTTTCTCAGTCCCCTCTGGCAAAAGTTTTGCAGAGAGTTCTTGTGATCTTAAATGTATTTCAGAGGTCTTCAGGCTTTCAAACGGACAACGTCAGGATGGGGGGCACATTGATGTTTTTGAAAGGACATCGGATAAGGAGGACAATCACCATCTATGACAGCAACATTGTGCTGCGGTGGGATCTGCAGGTGCACAAAAGAGAGGTGCACAACACAGATCTGGAGAACAGAGTGGAGAACGGCAGAGAGGAGAACAGAGTGGAGAACGACTGAGAGGAGAACAGAGTGGAGAACGACAGAGAGGAGAACAGAGTGGAGCATGGCAGAGAGGAGAACAGAGTGGAGAACGGCAGAGAGGAGAACAGAGTGAAGAACAGCAGAGAGGAGAACAGAGTGGAGAACGGCAGAGAGGAGAACAGAGTGAAGAACAGCAGAGAGGAGAACAGAGTGGAGAATGGCAGAGAGGAGAACAGAGTGGAGAACGGCAGAGAGGAGAACAGAGTGAAGAACAGCAGAGAGGAGAACAGAGTGGAGAACGACTGAGAGGAGAACAGAGTAGAGAATGGCAGAGAGGAGAACAGAGTGGAGAACGACAGAGAGGAGAACAGAGTGGAGAATGGCAGAGAGGAGAACAGAGTGGAGAACGACAGAGAGGAGAACAGAGTAGAGAATGGCAGAGAGGAGAACAGAGTGGAGAACGACAGAGAGGAGAACAGAGTGGAGAATGGCAGAGAGGAGAACAGAGTGGAGAACGACAGAGAGGAGAACAGAGTGGAGAACGACAGAGAGGAGAACAGAGTGGAGAACGACAGAGAGGAGAACAGAGTGGAGAAAGGCAGAGAGGAGAACAGAGTGGAGAATGGCAGAGAGGAGAACAGAGTGGAGAACGACAGAGAGGAGAACAGAGTGGAGAACGACAGAGAGGAGAACAGAGTGGAGAACGACAGAGAGGAGAACAGAGTGGAGAATGGCAGAGAGGAGAACAGAGTGGAGAACGGCAGAGAGGAGAACAGAGTGGAGAACGGCAGAGAGGAGAACAGAGTGGAGAACGACAGAGAGGAGAACAGAGTGGAGAACGGCAGAGAGGAGAACAGAGTGGAGAACGACAGAGAGGAGAACAGAGTGGAGAACGACAGAGAGGAGAACAGAGTGGAGAACGACAGAGAGGAGAACAGAGTGGAGAACGGCAGAGAGGAGAACAGAGTGGAGAACGACACAGAGGAGAACAGAGTGGAGAACGACTGAGAGGAGAACAGAGTGGAGAACAGCAGAGAGGAGAACAGAGTGGAGAACGACAGAGAGGAGAACAGAGTGGAGAACGGCAGAGAGGAGAACAGAGTGGAGAACGACAGAGGAGAACAGAGTGGAGAACGACAGAGAGGAGAACAGGGTGGAGAATGGCAGAGAGGAGAACAGAGTGGAGAACGACAGAGAGGAGAACAGAGTGGAGAATGGCAGAGAGGAGAACAGAGTGGAGAACGACAGAGAGGAGAACAGAGTGGAGAACGGCAGAGAGGAGAACAGAGTGGAGAACGACAGAGAGGAGAACAGAGTGGAGAACGACAGAGAGGAGAACAGAGTGGAGAACGACAGAGAGGAGAACAGAGTGGAGAACGACAGAGAGGAGAACAGAGTGGAGAACGGCAGAGAGGAGAACAGAGTGGAGAACGACAGAGAGGAGAACAGAGTGGAGAACGACAGAGAGGAGAACAGAGTGGAGAACGACAGAGAGGAGAACAGAGTGGAGAACGGCAGAGAGGAGAACAGAGTGGAGAACGACAGAGAGGAGAAGAAGGTGGAGAACAGCAGAGAGGAGAACAGAGTGGAGAATGGCAGAGAGGAGAACAGAGTGGAGAACGACAGAGAGGAGAACAGAGTGGAGAACGACAGAGAGGAGAACAGAGTGGAGAACGACAGAGAGGAGAACAGAGTGGAGAACGACAGAGAGGAGAACAGAGTGGAGAACGGCAGAGAGGAGAACAGAGTGGAGAACGACAGAGAGGAGAACAGAGTGGAGAACGACAGAGAGGAGAACAGAGTGGAGAACGACAGAGAGGAGAACAGAGTGGAGAACGACAGAGAGGAGAACAGAGTGGAGAACGGCAGAGAGGAGAACAGAGTGGAGAACGACAGAGAGGAGAAGAAGGTGGAGAACAGCAGAGAGGAGAACAGAGTGGAGAACGGCAGAGAGGAGAACAGAGTGGAGAACGACAGAGAGGAGAAGAAGGTGGAGAACGGCAGAGAGGAGAACAGAGTGGAGAACGACAGAGAGGAGAACAGAGTGGAGAACGACAGAGAGGAGAACAGAGTGGAGAACGACAGAGGAGAACAGAGTGGAGAACGACAGAGAGGAGAACAGAGTGGAGAACGACAGAGGAGAACAGAGTGGAGAACGACAGAGAGGAGAACAGAGTGGAGAATGGCAGAGAGGAGAACAGAGTGGAGAACGACAGAGGAGAACAGAGTGGAGAACGACAGAGAGGAGAACAGAGTGGAGAACGACAGAGAGGAGAACAGAGTGGAGAATGGCAGAGAGGAGAACAGAGTGGAGAACGACAGAGGAGAACAGAGTGGAGAACGACAGAGAGGAGAACAGAGTGGAGAACGACAGAGAGGAGAACAGAGTGGAGAACGGCAGAGAGGAGAACAGAGTGGAGAACGACAGAGAGGAGAACAGAGTGGAGAACGACAGAGAGGAGAACAGAGTGGAGAACGGCAGAGAGGAGAACAGAGTGGAGAATGGCAGAGGAGAACAGAGTGGAGAACGACAGAGAGGAGAACAGAGTGGAGAACGACAGAGGAGAACAGAGTGGAGAACGACAGAGAGGAGAACAGAGTGGAGAACGACAGAGAGGAGAACAGAGTGGAGAATGGCAGAGAGGAGAACAGAGTGGAGAACGGCAGAGAGGAGAACAGAGTGGAGAACGACAGAGAGGAGAACAGAGTGGAGAACGACAGAGAGGAGAACAGAGTGGAGAACGGCAGAGAGGAGAACAGAGTGGAGAATGGCAGAGGAGAACAGAGTGGAGAACGACAGAGAGGAGAACAGAGTGGAGAACGACAGAGGAGAACAGAGTGGAGAACGACAGAGAGGAGAACAGAGTGGAGAACGACAGAGAGGAGAACAGAGTGGAGAATGGCAGAGAGGAGAACAGAGTGGAGAACGGCAGAGAGGAGAACAGAGTGGAGAACGACAGAGGAGAACAGAGTGGAGAACGGCAGAGAGGAGAACAGAGTGGAGAACGACAGAGGAGAACAGAGTGGAGAACGACAGAGAGGAGAACAGAGTGGAGAACGACAGAGAGGAGAACAGAGTGGAGAACGGCAGAGAGGAGAACAGAGTGGAGAATGGCAGAGAGGAGAACAGAGTGGAGAACGACAGAGAGGAGAACAGAGTGGAGAACGGCAGAGAGGAGAACAGAGTGGAGAACAGCAGAGAGGAGAACAGAGTGGAGAATGGCAGAGGAGAACAGAGTGGAGAACGACAGAGAGGAGAACAGAGTGGAGAATGGCAGAGAGGAGAACAGAGTGGAGAACAGCAGAGAGGAGAACAGAGTGGAGAACGGCAGAGAGGAGAACAGAGTGGAGAACGGCAGAGAGGAGAACAGAGTGGAGAACGGCAGAGAGGAGAACAGAGTGGAGAACGGCAGAGAGGAGAACAGAGTGGAGAACGGCAGAGGAGAACAGAGTGGAGAACGACAGAGAGGAGAACAGAGTGGAGAACAGCAGAGAGGAGAACAGAGTGGAGAACAGCAGAGAGGAGAACAGAGTGGAGAACGACAGAGAGGAGAACAGAGTGGAGAACGGCAGAGAGGAGAACAGAGTGGAGAACGACAGAGAGGAGAACAGAGTGGAGAACGACAGAGAGGAGAACAGAGTGGAGAACGGCAGAGAGGAGAACAGAGTGAAGAACGGCAGAGAGGAGAAGAGAGTGGAGAACGACAGAGAGGAGAACAGAGTGGAGAACGACAGAGAGGAGAACAGAGTGGAGAACGACAGAGAGGAGAACAGAGTGGAGAACGGCAGAGAGGAGAACAGAGTGGAGAACGACAGAGAGGAGAACAGAGTGGAGAACGACAGAGAGGAGAACAGAGTGGAGAACGGCAGAGAGGAGAACAGAGTGAAGAATGGCAGAGAGGAGAAGAGAGTGGAGAACGACAGAGAGGAGAACAGAGTGGAGAATGGCAGAGAGGAGAACAGAGTGGAGAACGACAGAGGAGAACAGAGTGGAGAATGGCAGAGAGGAGAACAGAGTGGAGAACGACAGAGAGGGGAACAGAGTGGAGAACGGCAGAGAGGAGAACAGAGTGGAGAACAGCAGAGAGGAGAACAGAGTGGAGAACGACAGAGGAGAACAGAGTGGAGAACGACAGAGAGGAGAACAGAGTGGAGAACGACAGAGAGGAGAACAGAGTGGAGAACGACAGAGGAGAACAGAGTGGAGAACGACAGAGAGGAGAACAGAGTGGAGAACGGCAGAGAGGAGAACAGAGTGGAGAACGACAGAGAGGAGAACAGAGTGGAGAACGACAGAGAGGAGAAGAAGGTGGAGAACAGCAGAGAGGAGAACAGAGTGGAGAACAGCAGAGAGGAGAAGAAGGTGGAGAACAGCAGAGAGGAGAGCAACAGAGGTGCCGAGGACGCAGAAGGCACTATCCACTTGAGAGGGTCTGCAGACAGATGCTTAGCTTCCTTGACCTACCAGAAGAGCAGTGCCTCCACAGGCTCAGACTTATACATCAGGTGGTCGCAGACGTCCGCAGCCTCCTTCAAGAAGAGCTGCTCCCTGCTGGAACAGGCGGCCACGCATTGCCCGTTGCTGTGAAAGTCACCACTGCCCTCAATTTCTTTGCCTCTGGCTCCTACCAGGGCGCCATTGGAGGCCTCTCAAGGGTCTCTCGGTCGGCTGCACATAAATGTATAAGGCAGGTAATGGATGGGTTATTTGGCAGAATGTCAACGAATGTGAACTTCCCCTGCAACGACAATAACCAGAATGAGCGGGCAGTCAGATTCGCGTTTCTGGTTGGCTTCCCACAGGTACAGGGTGCCATCGATTGCACACACGTGGCAATCCGAGCACCACCGGAGCAACCAGGAGTATCCGTCAACCACAAGGGATTTTGTTCCATCAATGTACAGCTGGTGTGCAATCACAAGAAAAAGTTCATGCAGGTGTGCGCCAAATTCCCCGGGAGTCGTCACAATGCTTTTATACTGCGGAAGTCCAACATTCCAAACCTCTTCCTACCAGGAAACAGACATAAGGTCTGGCACATAGGAGACAATAAGAAAATAAGAAATAGGAGCAGGAGTAGGCCATACGGTCCCTCAAGCATACTCCGCCATTCAATAAGATCATGGTTGATCTTCTACCTCAACTCCACTTTCCCGCCCAATCCCCATATCCCTTGATTCACCTAGAGTCCAAAAATCTATCTATCTCAGCCTTGAACATATTCAATGACTCAGCATCAACAGCCCTCTGGGGTAGAGAATTCCAAAGATTCACAACCCTCTGAGTGAAGAAATTCCTCCTCATCCCAGTCTTAAATGGCTGACCCCTTATCCTGCGACTATTTCTGGACTCTCCAGCCAGGGGAAACAACCTCTCAGCATCTACCCTGTCAAGCCCCCTCAGAATCTTATATGTTTCAATGAGATCACCTCTCATTCTTCTAAACTCCAGAGAGTATAGGCCCATTCTACTCAACCTCTCCTCATAGGACAACCCTCTCATCCCAGGAATTAATCAAGTGAACCTTCGTTGTACCGCCTCCAAGGCAAGTATATCCTTCCTTAGATAAGGAGACCAAAACTGTATGCAGTACTCCAGATGAGGTCTCACTAAAGCCCTGTACAATTGTAGTAAGACTTCCTTTTTTTTTATTCGTTCATGGGATGTGGGCATCGCTGGCGAGGCCGGCATTTATTGCCCATCCCTAATTGCCCTCGAGAAGGTGGTAGTGAGCCGCCTTCTTGAACCGCTGCAGTTCGTGGGGCGAAGGTTCTCCGACAATGCTGTTAGGAAGGGAGTTCCAGGATTTTGACCCAGCGACGATGAAGGAACGGCGATATATTTCCAAGTCGGGATGGTGTGTGACTTGGAGGGGAACATGCAGGTGGTGTTGTTCCCATGTGCCTGCTGCCCTTGTCCTTCCAGGTGGTAGAGGTCGCAAGTTTGGGTGGTGCTGTCGAAGAAGCCTTGGCGAATTGCTGCAGTGCATCCTGTGGATGATACACACTGCAGCCACAGTGCACCGGTGGTAAAGGGAGTGAACGTTTAGGGTGGTGGATGGGGTGCCAATCAAGCGGGCTGCTTTGTCCTGGATGGTGTCGAGCTTCTTGAGTGTTGTTGGAGCTGCACTCATCCAGGCAAGTGGAGAGTATTCCATCACACTCCTGACTTGTGCCTTACAGATGGTGGAAAGGCTTTGGGGAGTCAAAACGTGAGTCACTTGCCGCAGAATACCCAGCCTCTGGCCTGTTCTTATAGCCACAGTATTTATATGGCTGGTTCAGTTAAGTTTCTGGTCAATGGTGACCCCAGGATGTTGATGGTGGGGGATTCGGCGATGGTAATGCCGTTGAATGTCAAGGGGAGGTGGTTAGACTCTCTATTGTTGGAGATGGTCATTGCTTGGCACTTTTCTGGCGCGAATGTTACTTGCCACTTATCAGCCCAAGCCTGGATGTTGTCCAGGTCCTGCTGCATGTGGGCTCGGACTGCTTCATTATCTGCGAATGGAACTGAATACTGTGCAATCATCAGCGAACATCCCCAATTCTGACCTTATGATGGAGGGAAGGTCATTGATGAACCAGCTGAAGATGGTTGGGCCAAGGACACTGCCCTGAGGAACTCCTGCAGCAATGCCCTGGGGCTGAGATGATTGGCCACCAACAACCACTACCATCTTCCTTTGTGCTAGGTATGACTCCAGCCACTGGAGAGTTTTCCCCCCGATTCCCATTGACTTCAATTTTACTAGGGCTCCTTGGTGCCACACTCGGTCAAATGCTGCCTTGATGTCAAGGGCAGTCACTCTCACCTCACCTCTGGAATTCAGCTCTTTTGTCCATGTTTGGACCAAGGCTGTAATGAGGTCTGGGGCCGAGTGGTCCTGGAGGAACCCAAACTGAGCATCGGTGAGCAGGTTATTGGTGAGTAAGTGTCACTTGACAGTACTGTCGACGACACCTTCCATCACTTTGCGGATGATCGAGACTATACTGATGAGGCGGTAATTGGCCGGATTGGATTTGTCCTGCTTTTTGTGGACAGGACATACTTGGGCAATTTTCCACATTGTCGGGTAGATGCCAGTGTTGTAGCTGTACTGGAACAGCTTGGCTAGAGGCGCAGCTAGTTCTGAAGAACAAGTCTTCAGCACTACAGCCAGGATGTTGTCGGGGCCCATAGCCTTTGCTATATCCAGTGCACTCAGCCGTTTCTTGATATCACGTGGAGTGAATCGAATTGTCTGAAGACTGGCTTCTGTGATGGCGGGGATATCGGGAGGAGGCTGAGATGGATCATCCACTCGGCACTTCTGGCTGAAGATGGTTGCAAACACTTCAGCCTTGTCTTTTGCACTCACGTGCTGGACTCCGCCATCGTTGAGGTTGGGGATGTTTGCAGAGCCTCCTCCTCCCGTTAGTTGTTTAATAGTCCACCACCATTCACGACTGGATGTGGCAGGACTGCAGAGCTTTGATCTGATCTGTTGGTTGTGGAATCGCTTAGCTCTGTCTATAGCATGTTGCTTCTGCTGTTTAGCATGCATGTAGTCCTGAGTTGTAGCTTAACCAGGTTGGCACCTCATTTTTAGGTATGCCTGGTGCTGCTCCTGGCATGCTCTTCTGCACTCCTCATTTAGTGAGGAATATGCCGGGCCATGAGTTTACAGATTGTGCTGGAATACAAATCTGCTGCTGCTGATGGCCCACAGCGCCTCATGGATGCCAAGCTTTGAGCTGCGAGATCTGTTCTGAATCTATCCTATTTAGCACGGTGGTAGTGCCACACAACACGTTGGATGGTGTCCTCAGTGCGAAGACAGGACTTTATCTCTGCGAGGACTGTGCCGTGGTCACTCCTACCAATACTGTCATGGACAGATGCATCTGCGACAGGTAGAGTGGTGAGGACGAGGTCAAGTAAGTTTTTCCCTCGTGTTGATTCGCTCACCACCAGCCGCAGGCCCAGTCTAGCAGCTATGTTCTTCAGGACTCGGCCAGCTCGGTCAGTAGTGGTGCTACCGAGCCACTCTTGGTGATGGACATTGAAGTCCCCCACCCAGAGTACATTCTGTGCCCTTGCAACCCTCAGTGCTTCCTCCAAGTGGTATTCAACATGGAGGAGGACTGATTCATCAGCTGAGTGAGGGCGGTAGGTGGTAATCAGCAGGAGATTTCCTTACCCTTCTACTCCAATCCCCTTGCAATAAAGGCCAACATGCCATTTGCCTTCCTAATTGCCTGCTATACCTGCATGCTAACTTTTTGTGTTTCTTGTACCAGGACACCCAAGTCCCTCGAGACACTAACATTTAATAGTTTCTCACCATTTAAAAAATATTCTGTTTTTCTATTCTTCCTACCAAAGTGAATAACCTCACATTTCCCCACATTATACCCCATCTGCCACCTTCTTGCTCACTCACTTAACCTGTCTATATCACTTTGTATACTCTTTGGGCTCGATATTAGCAGGGCTGCGGGTTCACGGCGGAGGGGCGATTGGGCGCGTGGGTAACGCGCCCGGTGAAATCAGTCTGTCCCGCGCGCAATCGCAGGCTGATTGGATTCACTTACCTGGTCTTCTGGGTTCCCCAATGCAGACTGCGCGGCAGGCGGACTGCGCATGCGCAGTAAGGTCTGTCAGCTGGAGGAGCTCTATTTAAAGGGGCAATCCTCCGCTGACTGATGCTGCAAGAAATAGGAGGGGGATGGCTGCTCCCAGGTTTAATGATGCCTCACTCCACGTATCATTGGATGGGGTGAGGAGGAGGGGGAGGACAGAGATCTTCCCCCCGGCGGGCAGGAGGAAGCGGCCTGCCTCTGCCACCAAGAAGGCCTGGCTCGAGGTGGCAGAGGAGGTCACCTGCACCATCAACATATCGCCCACCTGCATACAGTGCAGGAGCTGCTGCAATGACCTAAGTAGGTCAGCCAATGTGAGTACACTTACTCATTCCCCTTCACTCCGTCTGCCATATCACCGCGCCCACCCCACACCTCCTTCTGCACTGCCAACACTACTCTGTCACATCACTCCTCACACCCACTCAAACCTCATCCTCATCTTACCTGCACTTACTCACCTCGCCAGTACTCAACCCAATCCTCATACAATCTCATGGCTCTATCTCATACTCACCCTCTCGTGCATCTCTCTCACGGCCAGCCTCACTCAACCTGCCACTACCTGTGCTGCAGCCACAGGACATGCATCACATATGTGCAGTAGGCAGCGTAAGGCAAACGTGTCGTGAGCATGAAGGGGATGCACAAGGGTGTTTGAGGGTTTGTCATGGTTTTTACTTATATTGAATTTCTGACCAACTCACATCACATATTATATTGGCACCACTACTGCCACGTCTTTGCGAATCTTGTCTGGTTTGTGCAATAATGCCCTTTCCTGAGGATCACAATGAAGACCCAGAACTGATGCCACCCATTGTGTCACTGCAGAGTGGGTGTAGGTGTATTTGCAGGGCTCTTTTGTGCAGACGGCTGAGAGACGTCGGCGATGTCCCCGGTGGCACCCTGGAAGGATGCAGAGGAGAAGTTGTTGAGGGCAGTGGTGACTTTTTGACAGCGACAGGTAAGAAGATGGTGCTCGGGCCAGCCAGGAGCAGCTCGGCATGAAGGAGGCTGCAGATGTCCACGACTACATGTCGAGTGACTCTGAGCCTCCGTGTGCACTGCTGCTCAGAGAGGTCCAGGAAGCTGAGCCTCGGTCTGTGGACCCTGTGGCGAGGGTAGTGCCCTCTGTGACGCATCTCTCTCTGCCTTTGCCCTCCCTCCTGCTGTGCAGGTGGATGTGTCACAGCACTGTGTTGTGGAGCTCCACGTGTCAGAGGTGGACGGCGTGGCCGGCGAGGCTGGCGATGCTGAGGAGGTCATGACTACAGCTACGGCGGCCCCCATCCGGAAGATGTACATCTGAGGGGGTCCGCAAGGTAGGTACATGTCTCTGGACCCCGGGGTAAGTGTGCAAGTTGGTGAATTTTATTGTTCGGAGGAGGGTGGTGGAGGCCAAACTTTGTCCAAAGTGACAGAGTGGCCTCCTGCAGTGAGTGAGGGTCTCCCCCCACCACCTGTCAAATGGACCTTTGCAGCTGCCACAGGCTGATAGCTGCAACATGTCCATTTGAACTGGGAGTGTTTCCCCCAGTACGGGAAACAGTCCTAGTTGTTTGTAAAATCCCACCCCATGTAAAATATCTCCTTAATCAGGTCTGTTAAAGACCTGAAATACCAGTCGAAATACTGTTAAGTGGCACCCCGCTGGCTTTAATTGCCTGCGGGCGTCCCACATGCGGGGGCTGCGCGCGCACGTCAGCGCGACTGTGGGGAACCCGGAAGTGGGCGGGTTGGAGCCAGGCTCCCGACCCGCTCCGGTATTCCCCAATTTTCGGAGCCCCCCTGCCAGGAACGCACCCGATAGCGGATACTAATATCGAGCCCTTTGTGTCCTCCTCACAGCTTACTTTCCACCTAGTTTTGTATTGTCAGTAAACTTGGATACATTACACTCAGTCCCTTCATCAATCATTAATATAGATTGTAAATAGCTGAGGCCCAAGCACCGATCCTTGCGGCACTCCACTAGTTACAGCCTACCAACCTGAAAATGACCCGTTTAGCCCTACTCTCTGCTTTCTGTCCGTAAACCAATCCTCTATCCATGCAAATTTATTACCCCCAACCCCATCTTGCATAAAATCCTTTTATGTGACACCTTATCGAATGCCTTTTGAAAAGCCAAATATACTGCATCCACTGGTTTCCCTTTTTTCTACCCTGCTACTAACATCCTCTTTTAACTCTAATAAATTTGTCAAACACAATTTCCCTTTCATAAAACCATGTTGACTCTGCCTAATCATAGACAGAGTCAACATGCCTCATAATATGATTTTTTATGTACCCTGTTACCACTTCCTTAATAATGGATTCCAGCATTTTCCCAATGACTGATGTCAGGCTAACTGGCCTGTGGTTCTGTTTTCTCTCTCCCTCCTTTCTTGAATGGCGAAATTACATTTGCTATCTTCCAACCCACTGGGACTGTTCTAGAATCTAGGGAATTTTGGAAGATCACAACCAATGCATTCACTATCTCTTTTAGACCCTCATGTGTAGGCCATCAGGTGCTGGGGATTTATCGACTTTTTGTCCCATTAGTTTCTCAAGTACTTTTTCTCTACTGACAATTACTTTAAGTTCTTCACTCTCATTAGCCCCTTGGTTCCCCACTATTTCTGGTCTGTTTTTTGTGTCTTCCACTGTGAAGACAGATACAAAATATTTGTTTAACGCATCTGCCATTTCCTGATTCCCCATTATAATTTCTCCTGTCTCAGCCTCTAGGGGACCAACCTTTCCTTTTGCTACTCTCTTCCTTTTTACATACTTGTAGAAGCTCTTACAATCTGTTTTTATATTTCTTGCTAGTTTACTTTCATATTTTATTTTCTCCCTTTTTATCATTTTTTTGGTCATCCTTTGCTGGTTTCTAAAACTCTCCCAATCCTCAGGATTACTACTCTTCTTCGCAACATTATAGGCTTCTCCTTTTAACCTAATATTATCCTTAACTTCTTTAGTTATCCACGGATAGATCACTTTTCCAGTGGTGTTTTTATTTCTCAATGGAATGTATATTTGTTGAGAATACTGAAATATTTCTTTAAATGTTTGCCATTGCTTTTCAACCATCATACCCTATAATTTAATTTCCCAATCTACCTTAGCCAACTCACACCTCATACCTATGTAATTGGTTTTATTTAAGATTAAGACTCTAGTTACTGACTTAAGTATGTCACTCTCAAACTGAATGTGAAATTCTATCATATTATGATCACTCTTCCCCAGAGGATCCTTTACTGTGAGATTACTAATTAACCATGTCTCATTACACAGTACAAGATCTAAAATAACCTGTTCCCTGGTTGGTTCCATGACGTATTGTTCTAGGAAACCATCTCAAATGCATTCCATGAACTCGTCCTCCAAACTACCTTTGCCAATTTGATTTGCCCAGTCTATATGAAGATTAAAGTCCCCCATGATTACTGCATTACTTTTGTTGCAAGCTCTTATTATTTTATGATTAATACTCTGTCCAACGGTATAGCTACTATTAGGGGGCCTATAAAGTACTCCCACCAATGTTTTCTGCCCCTGGTTATTTCTTATCTCCACCCATACTGATTCTCTTTCCTGATCTTCTGAGCCAAAGTCCTTTCTCACTACTGTCCTTATGTCATCCTTTATTTTTCCATTCTGCCTGTCTTTTCTAAACATCATGTAGTCTGGAATATTTAGTGCCCAATTTTGGTCACTTTGCAACAATGTCTCCGTAATGGCTATTAGATCAAACCCATTATCTCTATTTGTACAACTAATTCATCTATCTTGTTACGAATGCTCCATGCATTCAGATAAAGAGCTTTTAATTTTGACGTTTTACCATTTTTTCCTGCTGTGACCTTACTCATTGATGCTCTATTATTGGTAAACTCTCTGTCCCTTCCTGCCACACTCTACTTATCTTTACCCAAATCACTACACTGCTCTGTTGCCTTGATTTTTCTCATTAGATTTCTAAATTTCCCCTCACCTGGTTTAAAGCCCTATCTCCAGCCCTAGTTATTCGATTCGTCAGGACACTGGTCCCAGCCCGGTTTAAATGGAGCCCGTCCCAACAGAACAGCTCCCTCTTTCCCCAGTACTCGTGCCAGTGCCCCATGAATCGAAACCCCTATCTCCCACACCACTCTTTGAGCCACGCATTTAACTCTCTGATCTGTTTGTCCCTATGCCAATTTCACATGGCTCAGATAATAATCCAGAGATCATTACCTTTGAGGTTCTGCTAATTAATTTAGACCTTAGCTCCTCAAACTGTCTCAGCAGAACCTCATTCCCAGTTCTACCTGTGTCGTTGGTTCCTACCTGGACCACAACAACTGGATCCTCCCTCTCATTCTCCAGGTTCTTTTCCAGTTGCAAGGAGATGTCCTTAACCCTGGCATCGGGCAGGCAACACAGCCTTCAGGACTTGTGGTCATGGCTGCAGAGAACAGTGTCTATCCCCCGACTATACTATCCCCTACCATGACCACATGCTTTTTTATTCCACCCACTTGAATGGCCTCCTGTACCACAGTGACATGGTCAGTTTGCCCATTCTGCCTACAGTCTTTGATCTCATCTATACAGGAAGCAAGTACCTCATACCTGTTGGACAAGGTCAAGGGCTGAGGCTCCTCCATCACTGCATCCTGGGTCCCCATACCTGCCTGACTTGCAGTCACACCCTTCTGTCCCTGACCACTGAACGAATCTGAACTACTCCCTAATCTAAGTGGTGTGACTGCCTCCTGGACCAAAGTGTTCAAATAACTCTCCACCTCCCTGGTGCATCGCAATGTCTGCAGCTCGGACTCCAGCTCAAAAACTCTGAGCTGAAGTCCCTCGAGCTGCAGGCACTTGCTGCAGATGCAGGAGACAAGGGACACCCCCTTCAAACTTGCCTCATGATAAATGTGAGGAACCCCAACAATGAGGCGCAAGAGCGCTACAACGAGAGCCATATGACTACCAGGTGTGTCATCAAGCAAGCCATCGGCATATTGAAGATGCGCTTCAGGTGCCTGGCTCGGTCTGGAGGTGCCCTTCAGTACTCGCCAGCGAGGGTGTCCAGAATGATAGTAGTGTGCTGCGTCCTGCATAACATGGTGCAGCAGAGAGAATTAGTGATGGAGGACGACCAAAGTGCTCATCAATCATCTTCTGATGAAGAAAACATTGAAGAAGAGGAGGAGGTGGACGAAGACAACGAGCAATATGAAGATGGGGTGGAGGAGGCTCGAGGGGCTGAATGGCCTATTTTGTATGTTCTTACTGAGGAATTTGCATCACCAGGCAACTTTGGTTCAACACAAAATCAATGACACAAGCATACAGCGAGTCATTTAAATATAAACCATATAATCTTACCAAGGAGAAGCTTCATTGAGAGCATCAGCCTTCCAAGAATCTCATCTTTGCAGAGACCTGCTCAAATTAAATAGCTTTCCCTTCCTAAGGCTCCTGGGCCTGACAGCCACACAGGGAAAAATGTTAAGAAGTCTGTCTTGGGTCTAGCTCCAAAATTTTGTTTTAATGCAGAGAAAATCTCTCCAAATCATTGAAAATGGCCAAGATTAATGTAATGCATAAAAATGGAACAAACCTTTTGGCCTGCAGCAGCTACAGTCCCTTTGATGTTAACTGTTCAGTTTTGGCCATATGTATAGCTATACACCTGGGTATAAGCTGATCCTCTCTGGTTCATCCAATAGCTCCAGTATCATCAGACATTCCAGAAGCTTCCAACCAGCTGGAGTGAGCATACTTGAAATATATCCCTATCAATTTAGGTTCAGAAACAACATTTTGCAGAGTTTATCTTACTACAAGACACAAGCAGTTCTCATAGTCTTGTTGAAATCATGAAGAGGAGGTCATCCACGTTTGCAATAAAAATATTGCAATTAACACATTAACGTCTTTAAAAAATATCTAATTAATCCAATATTAATATTTGGGAGGGGGTTAAGAAAAGCATAGAGTCTGTTTCTTAAAAAAACATTCATTGTATAAAGAAGAAAAGCTTTATTTTTCAGAAACATGAAACCGCAGTTGAAGATCTCGATCTTCATAAGTGTGCTGCAGGATATATGCAGATAGCAGAAGTAAAACAAATTAATTCCAAAAATATAGATTAAATGGATCAGAATGGAAGAAATGGATCAGGAGCAAGACATACTTGCTCTCGAGGCAGTACAAAGAAGGTTCACTCGGTTAATCCCGGGGATGAGGGGGCGGACATATGAGGAGAGGTTGAGTAGATTGGGACTCTACTCATTGGAGTTCAGAAGAATGAGAGGCGATCTTATTGAAACATATAAGATTGTGAAGGGGCTTGATCGGGTAGATGCAGTAAGGATGTTCCCAAGGATGGGTGAAACTAGAACGAGGGGGCATAATCTTAGAATAAGGGGCTGCTCTTTCAAAACTGAGATGAGGAGAAACTTCTTCACTCAAAGGGTGGTAGGTCTGTGGAATTTGCTGCCCCAGGAAGCTGTGGAAGCTACATCATTAAATAAATTTAAAACAGAAATAGACAGTTTCCTAGAAGTAAAGGGAATTAGGGGTTATGGGGAGCGGGCAGGAAATTGGACATGATTTTAGATTTGAGGTTAGGACCAGATCAGCCATGATCTTATTGAATGGCGGAGCAGGCTCGAGGGGCCGATTGGCCTACTCCTGCTCCTAGTTCTTATGTTCTTATGAAAGCTTACCTGTCTTGTGCCTAATTGCTTACTTTGTTATTCGTCAGTGTTGATATTTGGATGGAATGTGTAGGGAGGGCAGATAAACAAGGCACTTCAGACACAGAAGAACCACATGCAGCTCACAAAAAGCTCGTTGGCCACCAACAGCAAGATAACCATGGAAGAGTGAAAGAGTCTTCTGGTCTGCAGCAGCTACTATCCCATCTTTCTCATTAATGTCGTTTGCAAAATTTGGACTGATTAATTGGAATGCCCTTGACAAATATTAAAAGCTTCAAAAAGCACAATGTATAACAAATACGAGAGCTGTTTTCTAAAATCAAATATAAGATTACTGTTACAAATTTCAAGTCTGTACCAGATATTCTCTTGCGTCCAGTGCTACTGGTCACTGCAGTAAACAGATCCCACACCCCTTACAATCAGGAGTTTACCTTTACTGCCCATTATCTAGTCATATGACAGTGTGGTCTGGGGATCATAACAATGAAACGTCTCGATGTGTGAACTGGATCCGTGCATTTCTCCTGTCTTCTGTAAGGCAGACTGATTAACCCCCTAGTAACACAAGGCCAATTGTAAAGCAACAAGTTGATTTAGAATCATAGAATCAGAAAGGTTACAGGACGGAAGGAGGACATTCGGCCCATCGAGTCCGCGCCGGCTCTATATAAGAGCAATCCAGCTAGTCCCACTCCCCCATCATATCCCTGTAGCCCTGCAAATTTTTTTCCTTTCAAGTACTTATCCAATTCCCTTTTGAAGGCCATGATTGAATCTACCTCCACCACCCCCTCGGGCAATGCATTCTCGATCATAACCACTCGCTGTGTAAAAAAGTTTTTCCTCATGTCACCTTTGATTCTTTTGCCAATCGCCTTAAATCTATGTCCTCTGGTTCTTGACCCTTCCACCAACGGGAACGGTTTCTCTCTATCTACTCTGTCTGTACCCTTCATAATTTTGAATACACCGATCAAATCTCCTCGCAACCTTCTCTGTTCCAAGGAGAACAA
This sequence comes from Heptranchias perlo, assembly GCF_035084215.1. Classification (NCBI taxonomy): domain Eukaryota; kingdom Metazoa; phylum Chordata; class Chondrichthyes; order Hexanchiformes; family Hexanchidae; genus Heptranchias; species Heptranchias perlo. The sequence continues at coordinate 28,027,159 of NC_090333.1, forward strand.
CCCCAGCTTCTCCAGTCTATCCACGTAACTAAAGTCCCTCATCCCTGGAATCATTCTAATAAATCTTGTCTGCACCCTCTCTAAGGCTTTCACATCTTTCCTAAAGTGCAGTGTCCAGATCTGGACATAATACTCCAGTTGTGGGCGAACCAGTGTTTTATAAAGGTTCATCATGACTTCCAAACTTTTGTACTCTATGCCTCTATTTATAAAGGATCTATTTACATATAATATGTGAATAAATAGAGCAACATACAGTGGTGTTCCCCAGGGGTCAGTATTAGGACCACTGCTCTTTTTGTTATATAAAAAATATTTTAAAAATAAAAATAAAAGAAAAATGCTGGCCTTGCCAGCGACACCCACATCCCACGAACGAATAAAAAATAAAATTAATAAACTAGACTTGGGTAAACAGGGTATAATTTCAAAGTTTGCAGATGACACAAAACTCGGAAATGTAGTAAACAATGTGGAGAATAGTAACAGATTTCAGGAGGACATTGACAGACTGGTGAAATGGGCAGACATGTGGCAGATGAAATTTAACGCAGAGAAGTATGAAATGATACATTTTGGTAGGAAAAATGGGGAGAGGCAACATAAATTAAATGGTACAATTTTAAAGGGAGTGCAGGAATAGAGAGACCTGGGGGTACACATATACAAATCTTTGAAAGTTGTAGGACAAATTGAGAAGGTTGTTAAAAAAGTATATGGGATCCTGGGCTTTATTAATAGGAGGCATAGAGTTCAAAAGCAAGGAAATTATGCTAAACCTTTATAAAACATGGAGTATTGTGTTCAATTCTGGGCTCCAAACTTTAGGAAGGATGTCAAGGCCTTAGCGAGGGTGCAGAAGAGATTTACTAGAATGATGCCAGGGATGAGGGACTTCAGTTATATAGAGAGACTGGAGAAGCTGGAGTTGTTCTCCTTAGATCAGAGAAGGTTAAGGGGAGATTTGATAGAGGTGTTCAAAATCAGAGAGAAAGCTGTGAAACTTTGAGCTGGAACCTGAGTGTGGATTCAAATGGGATAAAGTCGGAACTGGAAATGGAAGGCAGAAAATTAGTGAGTGAGTCTGGAAGGCAGAGGGAATGAAGGTTAAAAAATAAACAACGGAGGAGTTTGGCAGTCCTTAAGTGTATTTACTCCAATGCAAGGAGTATAGGAAATAAGGCAGATGAGCTGAGAGCACAGATAGACATGTGGCAGAATGATATCTTAACTATTACAGAAACATGGCTTAAAGAGGGGCAGGACAGGCACCTCAACGTCCCTGGTTACATGGTTTTCAGACTTGATAGAGAGGGGGATAAAAAAGGAGGGGGTGGCAATTTTGGTTAAGGAAACAATTACAGTTGTGAGGAGGGATGATATTTTAGAAGGATCATCAAATAAGGCCTTACGGGTTGAGCTAAAGAACAAAAAATGGGCAGTCACACTACTGAGAGTGTACTATACACCCCCAAACAGTCAGAAGGAGCAAATATGTAGGCAAATTTCTGAGAAGTGCAAAAACAGTAGGACAGTAATAGGAGGGGATTTCAACTACCCTAATATTAACTGGGATACAAACAGTGTGACTGGTATAGAGGGTGCAGAATTCTTAAATTGCATACAGGAGAATTTTTTTAGCCAGTATATAGCAAGCCCAACGAGAGGTGGGGCAGTTCTGGATTTAGTTCTCGGAAATGAAGAGGGGCAGGTGGAAGAAGTAGCAGTGGGAGAGCATTTTGGTGGTAGTGATCATAATACAGATAGTTTTAGCATAGTTATGGAAAAGGACAAAGATAGAGCAGGAGTTAAAGTTTTCAATTGGGGAAAGGCCAATTTTATTAAACTGAGAAGTGATTTAGCAGAAGTGGACTGGAAACAGCTATTTGAAGGTAAATCAGTGTCAGAGCAGTGGGAGACATTCAAAGGGGTTCAGGGTAAACATGTTCCCACAAAGAAAAAGGGAGGGGCTGCCAAATCTAGAGCCCCCTGGATGTCAAGAAGCATTCAGGGTAAGATAAGGCAGAAAAAGAAAGCTTATAATAGACATCGGGAACTCAAAACTACGGAAAGCTTAGAGGAGTATACAAAGTGTACGGGTGAAGTTAGAAAGGAAATTAGGAAAGCAAAGAGAGGGCACGAAAAAATATTAGCAGGTAAAATCAAAGAAAACCCAAAGATGTTTTATAAATACATTAAGAGCAAGAGGATAACAAAGGAAAGCGTAGGGCCTATTAGAGACTAAAAAGGTAAACTATGTGTGGAGGCGGAAGGTGTGGGTATGGTTCTTAATGAATACTTTGCATCAGTCTTCACAAAGGAGAGGGATTGAAGTTAAGGAGGAGGAGTGTGAAATATTAGATGGGATAAACATAGTGAGAGAGGAAGTATTAAGGGGATTAGCATCATTGGAAGTAGATAAATCACCAGGGCCAGATGAAATGTATCCCAGGCTGTTAAAAGAAACCAGGGAGGAAATAGCGGAGGCTTTAACAATCATTTTCCAAACTTCACTGGATACAGGCGTAGTGCCGGAGGATTGGAGGACTGCTAACGTTGTACCATTGTTTAAAAAGGGAGCGAAGGATAGACCGAGTAATTACAGGCCAGTCAGCCTAACCTCGGCGATGGGCAAATTATTGGAATCAATTGTGAGGGACAAGATAAACTGTCACTTAGAAAGGCTCAGACTAATCAAGGACAGTCAGCACGGATTTGTTAAAGGGAGCTCGTGTCTGACTAACTTGATTGAATTTTTCGAGGAGGTGACAAGGAGGATCGATGAGGGTAGCGTAATTGATGTAGTCTATATAGATTTTAGTAAGGCTTTTGACAAGGTCCCACATGGAAGATTGGTCAAAAAAGTAAAGGCCCATGGGATCCAAGGGAATGTGGCAAATTGGATCCAAAATTGGCTCAGTGGCAGGAAGCAAAGGGTAATGGTCAACGGGTGTTTTTGCGACTGGATGGCTGTGTCCAGTGGGGTGCAGCAGGGCTCGGTACTAGGTCCTTTGCTTTTTGTGGTATACATTACCGATTTGGACTTAAACGTAGGGGGCGTGATTAAGAAATTTGCAGATGACACAAAGATAGGCCATGTGGTTGATAGTGAGGAGGAAAGCTGTAGACTGCAGGAAAATATCAATGGACTGGTCAGGTGGGCAGAAAAGTGACAAGTGGAGTTCAATCCAGAGAAGTGTGAGGTAATGCATTTGGGGAGAGCAAACAAGGCAAAGGAATACACAATAAATGGGAGGATACTGAGAGGTGTAGAGGAAGTGAGGGAACTTGGAGTGCATGTCCACAGATCCCTGAAGGTAGCAGGACAGGTAGATAAGGTGGTTAAGAAGGCATATGGAATGCTTTCCTTTATTAGCCGAGGCACAGAATATAAAAGCAGGGATGTTATGCTGGAACTGTATAAAACACTAGTTAGGCCACAGCTTGAGTACTGCGCACAGTTCTAGTCACCACATTACAGGAAGGATGTAATTGCACTAGAGAGGGTGCAGAGGAGATTTATGTGGATGTTGCCAGGACTGGAGAATTATAGCTATGATGACAGATTGGATAGGCTGGGGTTGTTTTCCTTGGAACAGAGGAGGCTGAGGGGTGATTTGATTGACGTGTACAAAATTATGAGGGGCCTAGATAGAGTGGATAGGAAGGACCTATTTCCCTTAGCGGAGGGGTCAATAACCAGGGGGCATAGATTTAAAGTGATTGGTAGAAGGATTAGAGCGGAAATGAGGAAAAACTTTTTCACCCAGAGTGTGGTGGGGGTCTGGAACTCACTGCCTGAGAGCGTGGTAGAGGCAGAAACCCTCAACATTTAAAAAATACCTGGATGTACATCTGAAGAGCCATGACTTTCAGGGCTACGGACCAAATGCGGAAAAGTGGGACTCGGCTGGGTGGCTCGTTTCTCAGCCGGCGCGGACACGATGGGCCGAATGGCCTCCTTCCGTGCCGTAAATTTTCTATGATTTCTATTCAAACCCACAGTTCTGCTGATATTTACTGCAAATTATCTTTTTTTTTAATGATATTCCGACTGCTTTTCAGTGACACCAGTTCAAATTACTATGTGCTGCTACCAAAAAAAAAAGACTAATTTAAGTTAGTGCAGTTTTTTTTCATTTTAAATTATTGTTTATTAAAAAAATTATGGTTTTCATGACCCAGGGTCGCATCCTCCCTCAGTTAAAGCTGTGGGAAACACGAGAGGACAACATTGCTCTGAGGTCCCTCCAGGAGGTCCAGTATCTGAGTAATAAAGCACCACATCCAGCCGGCCTCAGGTGCTTCGGTAGGTGAGAGTGAGTGTCGTCTGCTCCCACTCCACTGGAGAGACAGTATTTCAGCATTTGGAGCTATTCACTCATCTGACTTTCTGAGAATGAGATGGGTTTTATATTTTAACTAGTTTATCCCAGTCAGCAAAGAAATAGTATCAGTGGTTGTCAAACAAAAGGAGGAGTGTGATATCTAAGGCTGGATGTAATAACGGTGTCATAATTGTGCTTCATGTGCTTTTCAAAATAACTACATTGCTAATTTTTTTTAGCAGCAGATTCCATTCCAGTATACTCCTGTGATCTGAGATGAGGTGATTGGTCTGTTTGTGCGTGAGTCACAGCACCCAGGTACGTTCTGTAAGCTTGAAAGTGGTCTTCAATTTGTCACACTGTGGTGGAGGTCGTTTTGTTGTCCTGCAGATACAGGGAAGAGAGCCCTTACGACACCATACATATCAGAACCGTAAACTTCCACTGAATAATGTAAAGAGTGGCAGTAAAGAGTGACAGCTGTCCAGGCCCTGAACTCTGGAACTCCCTCCCTAAACCTCTCTGCCTCTCTACCTCTCTCTACTCCTTTCAGACACTCCTTAAAACCTACCTCTTTGACCAAGCTTTTGGTCACCCGTCCTAAATATCTCCTTATGTGGCTCGGTGTCAAATTTTGTTTGAAAATCGCTCCTGTGAAGCGTCTTGGGATGTTTTAGTACATTAAAGGCGCTATATAAATGAAAGTTATTGTTGTAGTAATGATTGGTAAGAATTGATTTCACATCCCCAAGCTGGAGGCTGTCAGTCACAGCCACCTGAGAGCAAAAAATTCAGTACCCTGTGCCCAATCCTGCAAATTGCACTTTTGTGTACTTTCAACTGCAGTGTGCATGGTTTGTAAATTTACAAAACAATTGCTGTTTGACTGGGCCAAAAGAGCAATGTATGTTTTAATGTTTTAAAAACTGGAAATATGTGAGATGCACAGCAGTTTAATCAAAATCTAGAAGTGGAAAAAAAAGTCTGAACTCAGTTTTAAGGTTGATTTTTTGATGTTACACTATTGACTCCATTTATCCTTCCTGAAAATATTTCAAAATAGTTTCTGTTTAAGATGATTAAAACAGGATGCCTTCAATCCAGTTAATCACCCGCCCTGACTGCCATCAAGTCCAATACAGGGACAATGTGATACTGAGCCATCCTTGTCCTATCAGCATAGAATGCACTATCGGTTAGCTTTATTATTGCTGCATGTCATAAAAGGTTTCAGTTCACAAATTAATGTGGTGTATCTGGGGCGAAATTCTCAGTGGAAGGAACTAGACTCTAAAGTTATATTGAGTAATATTACTTTCATATTTAAAATATCTAACTGTACCAGGATAAATTGGGATAGATTTTCATCTTTACTGCATGGGTGTAAAGCATGGTGTGGGCAGAGTGCAGTGATGAAAATCAGGTGGGGAGAATCACACACCCATAACGGAGCCCGCTCAATTTTCTTTTATTCATTTTATTAATCCTCCTAACCTAATTTTCCTCTCTATTCTCCACCCTAGGCGATTCTTTACTCCCAGGCAGTAAAGATGACAATTTTCCTCTTTATTTTTGGTTTGAAAAGCAGAATTACAGGAGACGCCATAATGTTGGAAAATGCACCAAATAAAGTATCAAACTGTCCTGAGGGCACTCCCCTCAGCCTCACCAAGAAATAAGTCTTGTACCTTAAGCAATCGCACTCCTTTTCATGAATTTCTAAGTCTGTCACCACTGCAAACTGTGCTTTTGTGTACTGCAATTTTTTCCTGCAATAAAAAATGCTGGATCATTCGATATTACTGTAACCTAACTTACAACAGGCCTGTGTCCCACTGCACTTTTAGTGTAACTATTTGTTTTCACATAGGATAAGCCTATATTCAGAGCTGTGTTTTAGTAAGTCAGCTTTTTTAATGCTGTGTCAACTTTTTTGAAACTGTTGGTCAGCTTTTGCTAGTTTTTTTAGGTTGGCATGTGTGTTTATACCATTCAAACTTCGCTGTGGTTCATGAATCCTTTCACTGAATTGGTTGAGTGCCTTGTAACTCACCACCTACCATCTATTATCCTACATATAATAGGATCTAGCTCTCAAAGTTATGACCTCATTGGAACAATTCAATTGAATTAATGCCTTCCAGCCATCCATTATTCTCTGTTTACCTACCTGTCACTCTATTGAATTTGATCAAGGTGGATAAAACATTTAATGACAGACATACATTCATGTGCACACATAGAAATAGGGCATCTGCTTTACAGTAAAAGTCCTTTAAGGCATCACTAATTTACAGAACCAGGTCAAGCAGATGTACTTTTCTAAAATCTGTTCTACAGATGTTAAGAGTGCAGCTCCTCAGACAATACATTTGGTGGCGTTTTATTCTATACCCCCAGATTATTCAGGAAATATAAAAACTGGCTCCTCTTCCTCTCAGCCAACATTAGAATCAAAATCTCCCACTATAAACCCTCAGCTGCTGGGGTACATTGTCTGATCTGTTACGGTAGTAATATCTGCAGCTAATCAGCCCCTGAAATTTCTATACAGATAGAGTAAGGAAAGGAAGCAAGGAACAATAGAAAATGGTGCCCTCTCTTCTCTGTCCAGCAAAAATCCCTCTGGTGTCTCTTCACAACAGTTGGAACCCTTCCTTGAGGTAGTAAAAGTACACATTCAAACAAATCACGTCAACTTCTCCCTAGGTCAAAAGCATTAAAATGTTGGAGCAATGATAGGCCATTCAATCCAACTAGCTCATTCTGTCATTCAGCCTCTGTCTCAATATACAATCTATAATACTATTGTAATACACACAATCTGGCCATTTTTCATCTTTTCCACACCCAAACCGTTATCCCTCTGCTTCTTGCTGACTCACTAAATTATTAAATTTGCTTCAAATGAATCAGTATTTACAGCACTAGGTAGCAGCCTACTTCATAAATTAATGACCTGACGTTTTAAGAAGTTAATATTTAAATTTAGTTTTGCCTATGTGTCCCTCAGAATGCCTCTCAGGATTCACCTTACTGAATCCCTTCATTGTATTAAACTTGTAACACATCGGCCCGTAAATTGCTCCGAGTGGCGATTTAAATTCACCCACGAAGTTAACGCGTTCTTTTTGGCAGCAACTGCGAGTTCTAAAAATGTCAGCATTCTTTCCTGGACTGTGTGATTTATAACAATTAGTGTTAATTGTATTCAGGTGGTATGTGTCAATTAGGGACTGTCTTGTATCCTTTTTATATGAGTGCTTATCCAGGGTGTGGTGTGTGTGTGTAAGGGGGATCGCTGTGTGAATAAAGGCTTGGAAACAACTGAAGACCAGGCTCCAGCTTTCTATCCTTCACCACCAGGCTATCCACTTATAACATGGCAGCAGAGGATGGTTGTCTAAAGATGGAAGTTGGAAACTATGATTTGTTTTGGTCATAAAGAAGAAAAACTTGAAAGCCTAGAGGCCATTGTGGAAAATGGAAGAAAGCAAATTTAAATCGTTGAGGTACAATTTCCCTCCAATGTTCTCGGAGTTTGAACCATATGACCAGTGGAAGAATGAATTGGTTTTTTATTCATTCATGGGATGTGGGCGTCACTGGCAAGGCCAGCATTTATTGCCCATCCCTAATTGCCCTTGAGAAGGTGGTGGTGAGCCGCCTTCTTGAACCGCTGCAGTCTGTGTGGTGAAGGTTCTCCCACAGTGCTGTTAGGTAGGGAGTTCCAGGATTTTGACCCAGCGACGATGAAGGAACATTGATATATTTCCAAGTCGGTTTGGTTTGAAGGGGAACGTGCAGGTGGTGTTGTTCCCATGTGTCTGCTGCCCTTCTCCTTCTAGGTGTTAGAGGTCGCGGGTTTGGGAGGTGCTGTCGGAGAAGCCTTGGCGAGTTGCTGCAGTGCATCCTGTAGATGGTACACACTGCAGCCACGTTGCGCCGGTGGTGAAGGGAGTGAATGTTTAGGGTGGTGGATGGGGTGCCAATCAAGCGGGCTGCTTTGTCCTGGATGGTGTTGAGTTTCTTGAGTGTTGTTGGAGCTGCACTCATCCAGGCAAATGGAGAGTATTCCATCACACTCCTGACTTGTGCCTTGTAGATGGTGGAAAGGCTGATATATGGACATGGGTTACTACTCTGCCGAAGAGAAAACAAAGCTTGGCCTTGGCATTGTAGCTTCCTGAACGAAGTAAAATCAGAAGTAAGGTAATTCCTGAGATGGATGCAGATCTTTTGGATAATGATGAAGGTTTTACCTTTCTAATAGAATTTCTGGATCAAATCTACAAGAAAGATGACCTGTTAAGTGCCTATGAGGCCTGGTCAGCATTTGATAGATTTCGGAAAATGGACCGTCATTCAGTGGAAGAGTATATCATGGACTTTAACAAATTGTATAAAAGTTCAAATTGGGAATCTCTGGATCGGTACTGAATTGTGCTAAAGTGTCTCATATGGACAGGTAACTGGTCCTAACTGGCGTCCAGTTCTTGGAAAAGAAGACTCTGTTGGAACCAAATGGCTGCTTCTTTAAAAAAATTCCTGGGGAAACAGTCCTTCCCTTCAGCCTTCATGGAACAAATGGGGCCTTCTGCTGTGGCACAAATAATAGAAGATTCGATGGTTACCAGGTTTCGAAATGTTCCAGATACTAATCGCAGGCACCAGTCCAGGTTTCAAAATTTTCAAGAGGCTGGACACAGACGTCAATATGATGGAAGCATTAAAGACAGCCGGATTGGTGATGAAAACAGGTACAGCAAATCCAGTTATATCAACAGAAGACAAAATTGGGACAGTAATAACGGGTGAATGAATCCCAGGCATGCCCAAGGAAAAATTAGTAGATGCTTTAGATGTGACTCGAAATATCATTATGAGACGAAATGCCCAGAATGAAGGCACAGGGGGCGCTAAATTGGGCTGTGTCATGCCCATTGTTTCGGCGCTACATGGCCTCTTCGACATCCAAGATGGCATTTTGGATGCGCACGCACATTTCCTGCGTGACGTGCGCCAGACGCCATCTTGGTATAGGAGTTTGCGCAGGCACAGATAACGAATGCTGGAATCATGTAAAGAAGGGAGAAAATGGCCACAATCGGTGTGCAATGCTGATTTAAAGTGATAGACAGCATTTTGGGACTTAACGCTCAACTCAACGCATCGTCTTAACCCCGACCATCTGAACGTGTCTTAGAGTGCCTGGAGGACCCCCCACCGGCGCTATTTAAAGGGACCATGCAGGATTTACAGGTTAGTGGCTGGATTATTGCTTCTGTCTGCCGAGACACTTGTAACTGTTTTTGGCGGGGACATAGCCAGGACATGCAGGAGCGAAGTTAGGAAATGTTTCTACACGCAAAGGGTGGGAGACGTTTGGAACGCTCTTCTGCAGACGGCAGTTGATGCTAGCTCAATTGTGGATGTTAAATCTGAGATTGATAGATTTCTGTGAACCAAGGGTATTAAGGTATATGGGACTAAGGCGGGTATATGCAGTTAGGTCACAGGTCCATCATCATCTCATTGAATGGCGGAACAGGCTCGAGGGGTTAAATGCCACTGTCACTTGCTGCCTCTTGATATGCTCCACCTTCTCCTGGAAGAAAGCGGGACGTGTTTCTGGGTGATGTGCCTGTCATGGTTGAATTGCTGCCAGTGTGTGTGGCCTGTGAGTTGTGGGTGGGTGGCTTGAAACAGTGGTAATGTGTAAGGGTGAGAGGAAGCATCTGATTGGAAGAGTTGAGTACTGATGGAGTTTGTTGGTATGTGGGTGATGGGGTGTGTAGTACGTGGAGAAATGGATGCGTCTAGTGGTGCAGTTGGTAGGAGATGCCACTTGACAGTTGACCTCACTCACCTTGACCACTCGTGTCAAAGCATTGAACTTCTTCCTGCACTGCATCCATGTTCATGAAGGCTGTGCGCCTGGCATTGACTTTGTCCCTCGCTGCCTCCCACTGCCTTTTGAGTATATATCTGGAGGGCCTTTTGCACCCCCCCCCCTGCCCCCTGTGGATATAGGATGTCCCTCCTTCTGTCCACCTTTTGCACCCAAGGTCTCTAGTGCATCAGCAGAGAACCTTGGGGCATGCACTCTTGCAGGCCTGGTACCAACTCAGATCGGCAGATTGGTGAGGTCTGGCATGCAGATTGCATTGATTGCACATGCAGATAAGTCCTCGGGTGGGTCCAAACTTGCGTCCTGCCTGCGTAGGGTCCATCAAGCGCAGGGTACTAGCGCATCGCGCTACCCCTGCCCAAAACGGACCCTTATCCAATTTTTCCCCCAGGGTCTTTGAAATGACGTATGAAGAAAGTAGCTCTGAGGATGAGGATGAGGATGAAGATAATGATGAATCTGAACAGATTATACTGGTCACAAGAAGTTTTAATCCTGTGATGAGTGTATTAGTCGTGGATTCCTTTAATTGTGCGGTGTTAGATGTGTATGTACCTCAACTGTATGGGGGGTAGATTGGTTAAAATGTTATCTTGATTCACTAAGTAGCGAAGATCGACACAAGGTTAAGGAATATAAAAGTGCTGCATGTTTTAGGTTTGGAGATGACAACACCTTGCGGTCACTCAAGAGAGTGGTAATTCCATGTAAGATAGCTGGAGTAAGCCTTTTTATAAGTATGGATGTAGTCTCTAGTGAGATACCCATGCTTTTGGGTAAACCGTCACTGAAAAAGGCAAAAATGAAACTTGACATGGAAATCAATGAGGCAATCATTTTTGGGAAGTCGGTTAATTTGCAGTTTACCCAGTCAGGGCATTATCGTATCCTCTTAATAAAACCTAATGTTTCTCATCAGCGTGTTAGACAAGTATTAATGGCATCAGGTGATCAGGATGAGTGAGAAAAAAACAAATTGTCTTAAAGTTACATAACAATATGCCCACCCTACTTGTCAATGTTTTAAAATCATGCTAAAAGATGCCGGTGTAGTTGATGAGGAGTATATGAGGCTATTAGAAGAGATTAGTGAGAACTGTAAAACCTGTGAGAAGTATAGACGGACGCCCCCACGTCCCATTGAAAGTGTTCCATGAGCACGTGACTTTAATGAGCTGGTTGCCATGGATCTAAAGATGTGGGACAAAGACAGAAATGTTTTCATCTTATACTTTGTTGACCTGGCTACGAGATTTAGTATTTCTACACTAATAAATAATAATGAGGAGGTAATTATAGATAAAATTATGGAAAAATGGATAGGGACTGGACTTGAGACACCAGCAAAGTTTTTGACCGATAATGGAGGTGCGTTTGCTAACGCGGAGTTCAGAGATATGTGTGAGAATATGAATATAATAGTCATGAATTCAGCAACTGAGAGCCCTTTTAGCAATGGTCTTTGTGAAAGGAATCATGCTGTGATTGATAGCACGGTGCATAAAATTTTGGCTGATTGAACAGAGTGTAAATTGTCAACTACCCTGACATGGGCAGTTCATGCAAAGAATTCTCTTCAGATGGTTGGAGAATACAGTCCTTACCAACTAATCTATGGGCGCAATCCCCAATTACCTTCTGTTCTTTGTGATGATCCTCCTGCTCTAGAAGGTACTACAATTAGTGCCATTTTTTCTGAGCATTTAAATGCTATGCATGCAGGGAGACAGGCTTTTATCAAGGCTGAGGTATCAGAGAAAATTCGTAGAGCACTGAGGCATCGTATTGGACCATCTGAGACAGAGCTCAATTCAGGAGATTTGGTATACTATAAAGAAGAGGGTCATAAGCGTTGGAAAGGCCCTGGTAAGGTAATAGGTCGTGATGGTAAGACAGTACTTGTCCAACATTGTAATCAAACTGTTAAGGTTCATACCTCACGATTAAGCGGAAAGGAAGTGTACTTCAGGCACGACAGATAAAATAAAAACTAGAAGGCGTAAGGCGATTAACCCAGCATCAAAGCTGTGGCAGGGGGTTGGGAACCTGAGCAGGGAGTCAGAGGAAAGCGTGTCAGGTAGGGACAGAAGGTATGGAGTAAAAGGTAAAGTGTTAAAAAAGGAAAAAGCAGGAACTAAGTGTCACAAAACATATTTGAAAGTTCTTTATCTGAATGCACATAACTCGTCCATTTTGTTACGAATGCTAACGGCACAAATAACTACGTATGGGTATGATCTTGTGGCCATTACAGAAACATGGCTGCAGGGTGACAACAACTGGGAATTTAATATGCCAGGGTATTTAACAATCAGGAAGGACAGGCAGGAAGGAAGGGAAGGTGGGGTGGCTATGTTAATAAAGGAAGGAATCACTGTAATACAGAGAAATTATATTGGGACAAAGGATCAGGATAATGAAACAGTTTGGGTAGAGATAAGGAATAATAAGGGAAAAAAACACTAGTGGGCGTAGTATATAGGCCTCCTAATAGTTGCAACTCTGCTGGAAGAAGTATTAATCAGGAAATAGTCGGGGCATGTAATAAGGGAACAGCTATAATTATGGGGGGTTTTAACTATCATATTAACTGGACAAATCAAATTGGGTAGGGCAGCCTTGAGGAAGAGTTTATTGAGTGTATTAGGGATGGATTTCTTGAGCAGTATGTAACTGATCCTACAAGGGAGCAAGCAACCTTGGACCTGGTCCTGTGTAATGAGCCAGGATTAATTAATAATGTCCTAGTTAAGGATCCCCTTGGAATGAGTGACCATAACATGGTTACATTCCATATCCAATTAGAGGGTGAGAAGGTTGGTTCTCAAACAAGCGTACTGAGCTTGAATAAAGGAGACTATGATGGTATGAGAGCGGAATTGATCAAAGTGGACTGGGAAAATAGATTAAAGGGTAAGACGGTATATGAGCAGTGGTGTTCATTTAAGGAGTTATTTTACAACTTTCAAAAAAAAAAAAATTCCACTGAGGAAAAAAGGGTGTAAAAGAAATGACAGCCATCCGTGGCTAAGTAAAGAAATTAAGGATAGTATCCGACTGAAAACAAGGACATATAAGGTAGCCAAACTTAGTGGAAGGATAGAAGATTGGGAAGTCTTCAAAAGACAGGAAAAAGTAACGAAAGGATTGATTAAGAAAGGGAAGATAGATTATGAAAATATATTAGCAAAAAATATAAAAACAGATAGCAAGAGTTTCTATAGTTATATAAAAAGAAAAAGGGTGACTAAGGCAAACATAGGTCCCTTAGAGGATGAGACCAGGAAATTAATGGCGGGAAACATGGAGATGGCAAAAATGCTGAACAAATATTTTGTTTCAGTCTTTACGGTAGAGGACACTAAGAATATACCAGCACTGGACAAACAGGGGGCTCTAGGGGGGGAGGAGCTAAATACGATTAAAATTACTAAGGAATTGGTACTCAGTAAATTAGTGGGACTCAAGGCAGATAAATCCCCTGGACCTGATGGCTTACATCCTCGGGTCTTGAGAGAAGTGGCAGTCGGGATTGTGGATGCTTTGGTAATAATTTTCCAAAATTCTCTGGACTCGGCAAAGGTCCCGGCAGATTGAAAAACTGCTAATGTAACACCCTTATTTAAAAAGGGTAGTAGGCAGAAGGCTGGAAATTATAGACCAGTTAGCCTAACATCTGTGGTGGGTAAAATTTTGGAGTCTATTATTAAGGAGACAGTAGCGGAACATTTGGATAAACATAATTTAATAGGACAAAGTCAGCATGGCTTTACGAAGGGGAAGTCATTTCTGACAAATTTGCTTGAGTTCTTTGAGGACATAACGTACAGGGTGGATAAAGGGGAACCAGTCGACGTAGTGTATTTAGACTTCCAGAAGGCATTCGACAAGGTGCCACATAAAAGATTATTGCTGGAATACTGCATACAGTTTTGGTGTCCATACTTAAGAAAAGACATACTTGCTCTCGAGGCAGTACAAAGAAGGTTCACTCGGTTAATCCGGGGGATGAGGGGGCGGACATATGAGGAGAGGTTGAGTAGATTGGGACTCTACTCATTGGAGTTCAGAAGAATGAGAGGCGATCTTATTGAAACATATAAGATTGTGAAGGGGCTTGATCGGGTGGATGCGGTAAGGATGTTCCCAAGCATGGGTGAAACTAGAACTAGGGGGCATAATCTTAGAATAAGGGGCTGCTCTTTCAAAACTGAGATGAGGAGAAACTTCTTCACTCAGAGGGTAGTGGGTCTGTGGAATTTGCTGCCCCAGGAAGCTGTGGAAGCTGCATCATTAAATAAATTTAAAACAGAAATAGACAGTTTCCTAGAAGTAAAGGGAATTAGGGGTTACGGGGAGCGGGCAGGAAATTGGACATGAATTTAGATTTGAGGTTAGGATCAGATCAGCCATGATCTTATTGAATGGCGGAGCAGGCTCGAGGGGCCGATTGGCCTACTCCTGCTCCTATTTCTTCTGTTCTTATGAATTATAAAATCTCAGACTCTGAGCAGTAGATAGAAGTAAACGAGGCACCTGCTGCTTCAGATGTTCATGATTTATTTGATGAGGTTCCTGAGGAACAGACTGAGGTAGATCAAGGGCTGGAAAGTGGTAATATCAGTGATCAAGAAACACATGGCAGAGCTATCACATCCATAGAACAATTACCCAAAGTGGGTACAAGGGTGACATATGTTCCAGAAAGGACTAATGAATGGAGGGATGCAACAATTTTGGGACATGCAGGCAAAGCTACTGATAGGTTTAAAATAAAAACAGAAAATGCTGGAGAAGCTCAGCAAGTCAGGCAGCATCTGTGGAGAAAGAAACAGGGTTAACGTTTCAAGTCGAAGACCTTTTGTCAGAACTGGAAAATGTTAAGAGATTTAAAGTTTTTAAGCAAGTACAGAGCCAGGGAAAGGGGGGGAGGGAGAGGGAAGGAAAGAACAAAGGGGAAGGTCTGTGATAGGGTAGAGGGCACGAGTGATTAAATGACAAAAGGGATGATGGTGCAAGGCAAGGAGGGTGGTTAAGAAACAAAAGATTGATCAGGAGTAGCTGTAAATGGCAGCAGCAGAACATTACCAGCACTAGCTGACCGAAAAAATGGGAGCAGTGGATATGATCTGAAGTTATTGAAATCAGTGTTGAATGTTGTTGAATCAATGTTGTAGATTTAAATATTGGTTGAATGTTCAGGATGATGGCCAAGAAGCGAGATCCATTGACTGGCAGAATGAGGTAAAAGAGTGGAGAGTACGAAAGCGGAGTACAAGTATCGACAGGCAGTCCGGAATTGAATCTCACGTCAGAAAATGATCACGAATTAGAGGTGAAAGAGGGAGATCTCGCAGTAGTAGTCCCTACAGACATAGAAGTAGAAGTAGAGGACGTAGATTGACACAGAACAGTCACGTAACAGAACTAGAAGCAGAAGTCCTCACGATCGTGAAGTTTTGGCGGCTGCCAATAAACTTGGGGATAAACGCGTAAGTGAGGCAAAACAAAGGGAGTTAGATAGTTGGAAAGAATTTGGAGTTTATTCTGAGGTAACAGATAAGGGTCAACCAGCTTTGTCACATAAATGGGCTTGTACTGAAAAAGACCTTGCAGATGGGACTTATAAGGCTAAAGCGAGATTAGTAGCTCGGGGTTTTGAAGAGAAACTGGTGGATACAGATGTTTGAGTGGATTCTCCCACTGCTGGAAAGGTAATCTTAAAAATCTTCTTGGCTCTTTTGGCAACATTTTCATGGGCGTATAGGTCAATTGACATAAAAGCCATATTTGTGCAGGGTGATTCTTTTCAGAGAGAAGTGGTTCTGAAACCGCCTAAAGAGGCAGCAGATGCGGAAGGAAAACTATGGAAACTAAACAAATGCGTCTATGGCCTGAATGATGCTTCCAGGGTATGGTATTTTGCGGTGAGATCTGTTTTACTGAAAATAGGTTGTGTTCAACTAAAAGCAGGTCCCGCAATGTTTTATTGGTACCATAACGGAAAACTTCCAGGCATCTTCATGATGCATGTTGATGATTTCTTATGGTGTAGTACTGCAGAATTTGAGAAATTCGTCATTAATAAGATTAGCGTAGAATTTAAAATTGGGAGTCAGGTCTGTGGGGCTTTTAAATATTTTGGTTTAGATATTAAGCAGAGTGGATCTGGTATAACTTTAAATCAACAGTCCTATTTAGAGAGTGTTACTCCCATCCCGGTGTATCATACTAGGTCATCACAGAAAGGTGATGTTATATCTAAAGAAGAGACAGAGCAATTATGAAGCTAGATTGGTCAGTTGAACTGGTTGTGCACTCAGATGAGACCAGATGCTAGCTTTGATGTGTTGGAGTTAAGTATTTCAATGAAACACCCCATAGTAGAGAATGTTTTAAGGGCAAATAAAACATTACAAAAATTAAATATAGATAAATGTGTATTAAGTTCTCATCCTTAGGTGACCCAAAGAAAATGAAGCTAGTTGTGTTTAGCGATGCTTCACATGCTAATCTTCCTGATGGATATTCTAGTGCAGCTGGTTTCATAGTGTTTCTTATGGGTGAGAATGGGAAATGTTGTCCTTTAGCTTGGGAAGCTAAGAAAATAAAAAGTGTTGTTAAAAGTACACTGGCTGCTGAAACACTGGCTCTTGTTGATGCATGAAAATGGGATTCTATTTGTCAAATATTTTGAGTGATATCCTGTACAATGGAAGTGCTGAAGATAGTATACCCATTGAATGTTATGTAGACAGTCGTTTGTTGTGGGATAATGTACACTCTACGAAAAATGTGAGTGAGAAAAGATTACAGATTGACCTTGCTGGCTTGAAACAAATGCTGGAGAGAAAGAAAATCTCTAAAATTAAATGGGTGGATTCAAGCCATCAACTGTCAGATTGTTTTACTAAAAGAAATACATGTACAAAGAAATTATTGGGGGTCCTGGAGAAGGGTCGCCTCACAATGTAATGCTTTGAATAGTACAAGTTGTACAGAGTATGGAAGTTTTTGTTTTTTCAAATTTTTGTTTGTATTATATATATAAAGTTTTTTTACTTAAAGAGAGAAAAAGGAATCTTTAATTGTATCATGTGATTTATAACAATTAGTGTTAATTGTATTCAGGTGGTGTGTGTCAATTGGGGACTCTCTTGTATCCTTTTTATATGAGTGCTTACCTAGGGTGTGGTGTGTGTGTGTAAGGGGGATTGCTGTGTGAATAAAGGCTTGGAAACAACTGAAGACCAGGCTCCAGCTTTCTATCCTTCACCAGGCTATCCACTTATAACAAAAGGCTCTCTAAGACCCCTTAACCAACTAGCTTGAAGCAAGCCACGCTGTGAGAACCAGGAAGTGCAGTTCATAGACAAACAGTGCAGACTAAAAATCGGATGTGCCCGTTAAGGTATTATAATATGACACAGAAAAAGTTAAATAAAGAGAGGATAAGATTAAAAGACTGAGGTAAAAGAGACAGAAGGAAAAAGTATAAAAAATTTTAATTAATCTTTTTTTAAATGTCAAAAAACAATTAAAATCAGGAGTAATGAGACTACACATTTTTAAAAGTTAATTTTTAGTGCCAGAGAGGCTGTTAGGCAGTCATTAAGACTTACCCGCTGTTAAAACTTAGTTTAAACTTTTAAAACTGAGCGTACCTGTTTTGTAGCAATATTAGTTAGTTTCTAGCTGGGCAGGCGAGCAAGTTGGCGCTGGTCCATTGATTCTATTGATTGCAACCGGCAAAGTCCCTTTAAGGCGAAGCTGTCAGTTCACCAGTGAACCAGGAAGAACAAGTTTTGAATTTCTGCTTTTGACTGCGCATGTGCGGTCGCCGGAACTGAATCTTCAATTTCACCACTAATAATGGTGAACATTGTTGGGCTTACCGTTATTGTGAAAGCAATTTCTGGCCCATTATCTCTTAATCTTTTTTTCATTAGTGACAACAGGCTTATCTTCTTTACCTTCTCTTCTTAGCTCAGTAATCTAAAACCTGGAATCATCATCATTCCCTTTTTCCTCTCTTCCCTTTCTCTTCTAATAGTGGTGGCTCATGCTGAGGTCCAATTCCTTGGGCTGAAGCAGCTCTCTGATACCCTCTCCAAGTAGCCATCCTTGATGTATGAGCAAAGGCAGTAAATATTAGCAGCTAAGGGTGGCATCACAGCCAAACCTGATCCTATCCTCACCCAATGTCCACACACGTGCTCTTCCAACAAGTGTTATTAATAACAGTTAGGAGCAGGAATCCTCGTTGATCTTATCATGTCCTGGCCTGAGGTGCTCAAGTCAGGTGTACCGCCAGCTAATGCTACCACAGCTGGGATCAGTTAACTCAGTATAAACCAAACACTGAATCTGGGATTTCAATGATCAGTTTGGCTCAGTGCCACGCCATGCACAGGTATCAAACCTAATCCTTTCATTATTTTGAAGATAGCAATAAAATCTCCTCAAAGTCGGTGCTTTCGTAGAGTAAAAAGCCCCATCTCTTTTAAGCCTATTGTGGCAACTATGGGCCTTTAAACTGGATATCAATCTAGTGCCCCCACCCCTGAACCTTTTCCAGGGTCTGTATATCACCCAACATATGAGGGAACCAAAATTGAACGCATAAAAATTTTAAAGGGCCTATCAGCCCCCTTGAAAAGCTAGAAGTGCATATTGGGAATTTCTGTGGGCCCTAAAAGATGTTCTGTCCATTAAAGATAATAGGTTGGAAACCCTGTATGGACCATTGACCTCCATGCCCAAGTTAATGATATGTACTCCTAGCGGGTAAAATTCCGGAATCAAGCCTATAAGGCATGTCAGAACTTAGGAAACATCGGGAACATAGGAACAGGAGTAGGCCATTCAGCGCCTCGTGCCTGCTCTGTCATTTGATAAGATCATGGCTGATCTGTGATCTAACTCCATATACCTGCCTTTGGCCCATATCCCTTAATACCTTTGGTTGCCAAAAAGCTATCTATCTCACATTTAAATTTAGCAATTGAGCTAGTATCTTATTGCACATTGGTACCCAATTTTTAAACCAATCTGATCAACTTTTACAAAAATGTTTCCGGTGAACAATGATTTTCTAAAATCCATGCAAAGCAAAGCCAAAAAAAAACTATCTTGGTTCTCCACAAAATATCCTTCACATTACTTCCCCTCCCCTCCATCATGCCTGTGCCTGTGCTGTCAGCGCCATTGGCATCACAACATATCTAATTTCACCAGATGGAATGTAGCGTTTACTTTAACACAGAACAAACTAATTTGCAGCTGATGATGAGCAGACAGATGTTACATGCTCGGAGGCCAAGATGGGCAGAACTGGGCTTTGACCTGGAATGAGATGATGAAATGTTAGGGTGTTTGTTCATCATTACTTTAATAGTAGCTGCTAACAGGATAAAGCACTGTAGGAACATTACCTTTTCACCAACTGGTTCAGTTTATGTCAGTCAGCACAAGTTATTCCCTCTTTGGAATATTGTGTTATGAATAATATCATATTGGGTGCAGCATGATGGTGAAACACATGGGAGCTCTAACATACTGCACCACACAGTGGTAGGATGCAAGTCTGCACTTGCAATTCTCCACTAGGTGCAGCTGACTTTCATGATCATTACACCTTATGTGCACTTGTTCACGAGGCGTAACAAACTGGAAAAAGGGGTGCAGACCAGTAATACTAGGTCTCTTTTCCATTTGCACGTGATGCACATTTCAGCTAGGTCATTTGAACAAGATACTCCTGCCTGAAACAGGGAGCCTCAGAATTTAATTTTTTTTTGTTTCTTTCCTGCGGCACCAGGAGCCTTTATGATAACTGTTCTGCTGATTTTTTTTCTTCTGGCTCAATTAGAGCCACCAATGGGTTTCCATGAAGTGGGGGTATCCTTTAGCCACAGAGAAGATGGGGGATGGGTGGGGTATCTTGGAAATGTTTTGAAAGCAAGAGAAAATCTCAAGCAAGAAAATCTCAGGCAGAGCAAGGGTGGATGGAGCATCTTGTAGACATGTAGATAATGGAAGAAATCCCTGAGACATGAGACAACAGAGCGATCTTAAAGGCAGAAAGAAGAGATCACAGAGAGGTTAGAGGAATCATGGAGACATAACTGAAAACATTTAGTGATTTTGGAGAGAGGAGTGAGAAGGCGGGATTAATTTCTGAGACACAAAATAAGCAGACAGGGGATCTCGGATGACAGGATAAACTGGGAGCCAGTTCCCAGGTCTGCACAAATGCTTTATTTTATGCAGCTGCTGGAGTGTCCAAAGGTGCCTATCCCTCTGATTTTTCATCCCTTACATCCCCCTCTATATGTGTAGGGGGTTGGAGATTGACTGTGGCAGGGCTCTGAGGCAGGACAGTGGGGTCAGGGAGATCAATGCTGCTAGGTGGATTTTTTAAAAAGCAACGTTCAATGACAGTAATGAACAGGTGTACCTTAAGCCCAACATTGCAAAGGAGCAAATGGCGGAAAATACATCAGAAGACATATTTCCTTTAGCAATACTCTCACCCACCAGTGGTGCCCCGCAGAGATCGGTGTTAGAACCTTTGCTCTTTACTACCTTCATTAACTGTAGAGGATGCTAAGCTAATGCAAGCAGATCTCGATGTCTTGGGGGAATAGGCCAGTGTTTGGCAAATGATGTTTAACTTAGGAAAGTGTACTGACATGCACGTGGGCAGGTCTGATGCTAAATATACCTACACCATGCGGGGAACAGAATTGAAGCCAGTGGTGAAAGAAAGAAATCTGGATTTTATAGTGGATCACTCTCGAAAGGTTCAAGACCAATGCTGTAAAGCTATAGCTAAAGCAAACAGGGTACTAGGTTGTATTCACAGGACAATTCACTACAAAACAAAGATATTTTAAGAACATAAGAAATAGGAGCAGGAATAGGCCTTACGGCCCTTTGAAACTGCTCCGCCATTCAATCAGAACATGGCTGATCTTCGACCTCAACTCCACTTTCCCCCCCACCCAGATCCCTATGTCCCTTGATTCCGCTACAGTCCAAAAATCTATCTATCTCAGCCTTGAATATATTCAATGACTCAGCATCCACAGCCTTGTGGGGTAGAGAATTCCAAAGATTCACAACCCTCTGCGTGAAGAAATTCCTCCTCATCTCAGTCTTGAATGGCTGACCCCTTATCCTGCAACTATGCCTCCTAGTTCTAGACTCTCTAGCCAGGGGAAACAATCTCTCAGCATCTACCCTGTCAAGCCCCCTCAGAATCTTTTATGTTTCAATAAGATCACCTCTCATTCTTCTAAACTCCGGAGAGTATAGACCCATTCTACTCAACCTCTCCTCAGAGGACAACCCTCTCATCCCAGGAATTAATCTAGTGAACCTTTGTTGCACCGCCTCCAAGGCAAGTATATCCTTCCTTAGATAAGGAGACCAAAACTGTACGCAGTACTCCAGGTGAGATCTCACCAAAGCCCTGTACAACTGTAGTAGGACTTCCTTACTCTTGTATTCCAACCCCCTTGCAATAAAGGCCAACATGCCATTTGCTTTCCTAATTGCCTGCTGTACCTCCATGCTAACTTTTTGTGTTTCTTGTACGAGGACACCCAAGTTTCTCTGACCACCAACATTTAATAGTTTCTCACCATTTAAACAATATTCTGTTTTTCTATTCTTCCTACCAAAGTGAATAACTTCACATTTCCCCACATTATACTCCATCTGCCACCTTCATGCCCACTCACTTAACAGCTTGCTTTGCCACCTAGCTTTGTATCATCAGCAAACTTGGATACATTACACTTGGTCCCTTCATCTAAGTCATTAATATAGATTGTAAATAGCTGAGGCCCAAGCACCGATCCTTGCGGCACCCCACTAGTTACAGCCTGCCAACCTGAGAATGACCCATTTAACCCTACTCTCTGCTTTCTGTCCTTTAGCCAATTCCTCTATCCATGCTAATCTATTACCCCCAACCCCATGAGGCCTTACCTTGTGTAACAACTTTTTATGTGGCACCTTATCGAATGCCTTTGAATCCTGGGGGATATTGAGGCTTTGGAAAGGGTGCAGAGGAGGGCCACAAGATTGATTCCCAGTTTAAAACACCTTAGCTACCCAGACAGGCTTAAAGAGAATTGTCGACTCTGGGGCAATTTGATCGAGGTTTATAAAATAATGAAGGGACTAGATTGTGTTTACACATTTCATAATTTGTGGACAAATTATTTCAACTGGATAGATTAGAGAAGACAAATTACGTAAGGTCAGAACTAGGTTGGATGTTAGGCGGTTCATCTTTTCCCAGAGAATAGTAGGCCTGTGGAACAGATTACTGGTTCTTACACTGAATGCTGAATCACTACCTACCTTCATGAGACAGCTGAACCTGTTTCTGGCTGGGGTGGAGATCATATCATACAAGAGGTAGATACCCTGTAATGAAGGTCAGGGTCAATGTGATCTCCTGGATTCGTTTTGATTGCTTAACGGAGTTGGAGAGGAATCTTCCTGATTTTTTTCCCACTAGCTGGCCTGGGTTTTTACTGTTTTTTCGCCTCTCCCAGGAGATTACATTGCTCTGGGTGGGTAGGGATTTTCTGTATCGTGATGCATTAGGCATCACGGCTTTATGGGACAGGTTAGATGGACCAGTTGGCCTTTTCCTATCCGACATTTTTGTATATTCGTATCTATGGGCAGGCATATTGTATGTTCCTCATCACTTGCAGGAAATGCCATAAGTGGTGGAGGTGAGCATGGAACCAGTAAAGTGGCAGTTTGCACCTCTTCCCACTTGAATTATATCGAGGTGCCAGTGTAACTAAAGTGGAAAATCTAGGCCCATATCTTCCTAAAGAAACTTAGCAGAGTTCTCCTTGTTCGCTTTTCATATTTATTGGCCGCTAAGGTGGAAGTGGTGCTTCATGAAGTAATTGCGAGGAAGTGGCCCTGCTTGTCACTCCATCGAATCATAACCATAGGTCAATACTGCAGTATGCCTGCAAGGAGGCGGATGTAGGCTTGAGACTGCCGCTAGCCAGTACTGTTACTGGCTGTGCCAGCTATATCCTACATGTTAAGACAAAGGATATGGGGAAAGGGCGGGAAAGTGGAGTTGAGGTAAAAATCAGATCAGCCATGATCTCACTAAATGACGGAGCAAGCTCGAGGGGCCGAATGGCCTACTCCTGCTCCTATCTCTTATGGTCTTATGGTTAACAGGAAGTCTCCTTACAGCAGATGACACAGTTCGGCATTTGATGCTCTACTAACCGGATCATATGAAAATAGTTCCCCAAGGTAGGTGTGTTGCCTGCAAATATGGTTTGACGCATCCAAACTCCGGTCCCTAGCCACCGACTCCATCCCTCTCCCTGACCACTGTCTGAGGCTGAACCAGACCGTTCACAACTTTGGCATCCTATTTGACCCTGAGCTGAGTTCCGACCCCATATAATCTACATCATAAAGACCACCTAATTCCACCTCAGTAACATTGCCCGTCTCCGCCCCTGCCTCAGCTTATCTGCTGCTGAAACCCTCATCGATGCCTTCATTACCTCTAGACTGAACTATTCCAATGCTCTGCTGGCCAACCTTCCACCTTGCATCCTCCATAAACTTTGGCTCATCCAAAACTCTGCTGCCCGTATCATAACTTGCACCCAAATTCCGTTCACCCATCACCTGTGTGCTCGTTGGCCTACACTGGATCCCGGTCTGGCAACATCTCAATTTTAAAATTCTCATCCATGTTTTCCATCCATGGCCTCGCCCCTCCCTATCTCTGTAACTTCCTCCAGCCCTACAACCCTCCGAGATCTCTGCGTTCCTCCAACTCTGATCTCTTGTGCATCCCCAATTTTCATCACTCCACCATTGGCAGCCATGCCTTCAGCTGCCTAGGACCTAAGCTCTGGAATTCCCTGCCAAATCCTCTCAGCCTCTCTACCTCTCTCTCCTCCTTTAAGACACTCCTTAAAACCTACCTCTTTGACCAAACTTTTGGTCACCTGTCCTAATAGCTCCTTGTGTGGTTCGGTGTCAAATCTTGTTTGATAACGCTCCTGTGAAGTGCCTTATAAAATCATAGAATGGTTACAGCACAGTAGGAGGCCATTCGGACCATCGAGTCCTTGCCAGCTCTCTGCAAGAGCAATCCAGCTAGACTCACTCCCCTGCCTTATCCTCGTAGCCCTGCAATTGTTTTCCTTTAAGTACTTATCCAATTCCCTTTTGAAAGCCACAACTGAATCTGCCTCCACCACCCACTCAGGCAGTACTTTCCAGATCACAACCACTCGCTGCGTAAAAAAAGATTTTCTCATGTCGCCTTTGGTTCTTTTACCAATCAATTTAAATCTATGTCCTCTGGTTCTCGACCCCTCCGCCAATGGGAACGGTTTCTCTCTATTTACTCTGTCCAGGCCCTTCATGATTTTGAATACCTCTATTAAATCTCCTCTCAACCTTCTCTGCTCTAAGGAGAACAACCACAGCTTCACCAGTCTATCCATGTAACTGAAGTCCCTCATCCCTGGTACCGTTCTAGTAAATCTCTTCAGCACACTCTCTAAGGCCTTCACATCCTTCCTAAAGTGTGGTGCCCAGACCTGGACACAATAGTCCAGATGTGGCCAAATCAGTGTTTTATAAAGGTTCATCATAACCTCCTTGCTTTTGTACACTATGCCTCTATTTATAAAGCCCAGGATCCCATATGCTTTCTTAACCGCTTTCTCAACCTGCCCTGCCACCTTCAATAATACCATATACCCCCAGATCTCTCTGTTCCTGCACCCCTTTTAGAATTGTACCCTTTAATTTATATTGCCTCTCCTCATTCTTCCTACCGAAATGTATCACTTCACACTTTTCTGCGTTGAATTTCATCTGCCACTTCTTCGCCCATTCCACTAGTCTGTCTATGTCCTCTTGAAGTCTATCACTATCCTCCTCACTGTTCACTACAATCCCAAGTTTTGTGTCATCTGCAAATTTTGAAATTGTGCCCTGTACACCCAAGTCCAAGTCATTAATATATATCAAAAAAAGCAGTGGTCCTAGTACCGACCCCTGGGGAACACCACTGTATACCTCCCTCCAGTCCAAAAAACAACCATTCACCACTATTTTCTGTCTCCTGTCACTTAGCCAATTTTATATCCATGCTGCCACTGCCCCTTTTATTCCATGGGCTTCAACTTTGATAACAAGCCTATTATCCAGCACTTTATCAAATGCTTTTGGAAGTCCATATATACCACATCAACCGCATTGCCCTCATCGACCCTCTCTGTTACCTCATCAAAAAACTCAATCAAGTTGGTTAAACACGATTTGCCTTTAACAAATCCGTGTTGACATTCCTTAATTAATCTACAATTATCCAAGTGACTGTTAATTTTGTCCCAGATTATCGTTTCTAAAAGTTTCCCCACTACTGAGGTTAAACTGACTTGCCTGTAGTTGCTGGGTTTATCCTTACACCCTTATTTGAACAAGGGTGTAACATTTGCAATTCTCCAGTCCTCTGGCACCATCCCCGTATCTAAAGAACAGGGGTGGTATTTGTTAAAGGCGCTATATAAATGCAAGTTGTTGTTGATGATGGATGTGGTGAATCAGGATTGACTGGCTGATGGACATCCTAGATAAATGCCTAAATGTCCCAAAAAGGAAACGAGACAGTACAAGAAGCAATACTGAACCTTTCAGCAAGTTTCAGCTGGAAATAAATACAAAAAACATTCCAGAGAGTATTCTGCAGTTAACTGACAGCAAATACTAAATGCCAACAAGGTTAACTCGAACAGTACTTCCACCTGATGCAGCCTTCTAGCAATCCTGAATGCCTATTTTATACCAGCGTTCATTTGGAGAGGCAGTTCAGAAGTGACAAAAGTGGGAAATTCCACCTTGGCCATTGAGTGTTTTAATACCATTTCCATACAGCAGGCAGTATTTTGTTGAGTGTTGCTAGTTACCAATACTGCATCCAGAAGAAAAATGTAGTGGGTATTTCTAGGGTCAGGGATTCAGCTCAACTCATCCCCTTCCTATTTTCCTCTTACAGCCAACTTGAATCTACCCAAAAATGCGCACAATAAGCAAGGATATTCTAAGCTAGTACAGATGATTTAAAGAAGGACAAATACATTTAGAGTAGGCATCTTGTGCCACCCTATGGCAGTCATGTGCTATTACACACAACATGCTAATCAAATTAAAGGAGGGAGAAAGAAGAAATTTTCACAAATACTCTGCCCATAAATCTACTTTACAGGAGAGATGTTAATTTCATTGCTACCCCATTGTTTTTCAGCAAAATTACCTCAGAAAAAGTTGAAGATATCGTGCTTTTACCTTGTTTGATCTTTTTCTTTCTTTTTTGTGCTCATTGAGATGAGGGATGTTAGCACTGAGGAACCTAGGCACCCAATGTCAGCATCAAGTTCCTAGGTCTCATATAGCAAATCCAGATACAGAGTAAAGCTTGCTCTGCTGTACCTTAACAATGTGCTGCAGCCCAATTCCCACAACAATCATCCACGGTCCTGTTTGAGTATCATTGCTATTTAGGAACATAGGAACATAGGAACAGGAGTAGGCCATTCAGCCCCTCGTGCCTGCTTGCCATTTGATAAGATCGTGGCTGATCTGTGATCTAACTCCATATACCTGCCTTTGGCCCATATCCCTTAATACCTTTGGTTGCCAAAAAGCTATCTATTTCAAATTTAAATTTTGCAATTGAGCTAGTATCAATTTCCGTTTGCGGAAGAGAGTTCCAAACTTCTACCACCCTTTGTGTGTAGAAATGTTTTCTAATCTCACTCCTGAAAGGTCTGGCTCTAATTTTTAGACTGTGCCCCCTACTCCTAGCATTCCCAACCAGCGGAAATAGATTCTCTCTATCCACCCTATCCGTTCCTCTTAATATCTTATAAACTTCGATCAGATCACCCTTTAACCTTTGAAACTCTAGAGAATACAACCCCAATTTGTGTAATCTCTCCTTGTAACTTAACCCTTGAAGTCCGGGTATCATTCTAGTAAACCTACGCTGCACTCCCTCCAAAGCCAATATGTCCTTCTGTAGGTGCGGTGCCCAGAACTGCTCACAGTACTCCAGGTGCGGTCTAACCAGGGTTTTGTATAGCTGCAGTATAACTTCTGCCCCCTTGTACTCTAGTCCTCCAGATATAAAGGCCAGCATTCCATTAGCCTTATTATTTTCTGCACCTGTTCATAACACTTCAATGATCCATGTACATGAACCCCTAAGTCCCTTTGGATATCCACTGTTTTTAACTTTTTACCATTTAGAAAGTACCCTGTTCTATCCTTTTTTGATCCAAAGTGGATGATCTCACATTTGTCTACATTGAATTCCATTTGCCACAGTTTTGCCCATTCACCTAATCTATCAATATCGCTTTGTAATTTTATGTTTTCATCTACACTGCTTACAATGCCACCAATCTTTGTGTCATCGGCAAACTTAGATATGATAAATTGTGCCAATTTTGTGCTGTAAGCCCATGCCCACTAGAAACTAGATTAAGACTAATTTCATATGAGGCCTTTACAGTCTATCTAGGTTGAATTTGATCCCAAGTCCCAGAGGTTAAAGACCAGTGTCTAACCCACAGCACTACCCAGTTTACCATCAACATGGTAGCTTACATTGTTTTTTCAGCAACATTACCACAGGAAGAGTTCAAGAGTTCATGAGGTACCTTGAGGAATTTTGACTCTTTAGTTTTATTGAATTTAAGAGCAGCTGTTGAAGGTTGGCAAGGGGTCGGAGGAGGCTCGTGTGGAGCAAAGCATGAACATCAGCATAGACCAGATGGGCCAAATGGTCTGTTTCTCTGCTGTAGACTCTATGCAATCCTATGTAAGGGCATGAAGGTCAAACAATACCCTTTGATGATGATAGTTATGCTGGAAGAGGTGCAACAGAGGAGGGTAACAATATTTGGGGCCAAGGAGGATTTGATTGATTGAGTGAATGCTGTGCACCCCCTCCCCCTCTGTGTTCCTATATCCCTTTATTCCCCTTTCCTTCAACCATGTAGCTAACCTATTCTTAATGTTGACATGTTTCTATCACTAGCACCAGTAGTGCATTCCACAACCTGACAACCCTCTGTGTGAAAAAGTTTCTCCTGCTCTTTGTCTTAAATATCTTACAATTAATCTTATATCTATGTCCTCTCGCTCACAATGCTTCACTCGTAGCCAAACAGAAAATTTATTATAAATACAAATTATTATACTACTCCCTTTAAGATATACAATTTCATTTATTCCACAGTAATTAATTTTGTTGCACATTCCCTTTATTCATAAAATTGTAAAATTACATTTAAAACATTTTTATGTACAATTTTAATCCATTCCACATTTCTTTTGATTTTTAACATTCACCAAAACACATAATTGTCCTCTGATTCTCCTCGACAGGTCGGTGTTTTGCTACAAAGGGACCTGCATTCTTAAAGGGACAGCCCCGCTCCCACACATCTCACTGATGAACAGAATTGTACCTTCTGCATTACAGCCGACAAGCCCACCCTTACCTTTAAATGTCCCTTTAAGAGTTTCCGGCGTGTGACGACATTGTCGCGCATGCTCACTCTTTAGAATTCGGCGCGCACTGTTTTAAAAGTTGTTCGGTTTGGACGGTGCTGCCGGCGGGGGGTGTTTGTGTGGTTTTAATGCGATTGTGCAAAAGAATGGCTGATAATTTCGCGCGATTGAAAGTGGGCCTTATTGTTAGAATTCAACGCAGCAATGGTAAGGAATTATTTTTCTAACCAAATACGAAGTTTTGCCAATACGAAACTAGATGGACTGATTTCACTTTAAAGCGGAGGTAGTCTTGGCTCATTATTAGTGTTGAGTGGGGGGGGAGATCTTTTTAACCGTCTCCCGCTTCTTGAAAAAATTAAATCAAAATACTAAAAGAAAACAAGCGGCGTGTAGTCGGGAGAAAGTGCGCACGCGCACTGAAGCAATGATTTTTCGAATTACCCGCCGTGTCGACGTCACGTTCCCCAGAGACGCGCATAAATTATAAATCCCTGCGGTGATTGGATGGTTGGCGCATTGTGACGCCGATGTCGGCAAGCTATTGGGCGCGGTGAGTGGTCTATTGATTGGATTATAAGTTTGAATTTGCAGCATGTGGTGTTCTAACTCCAGCAAAAACAACAAGGGACAGTGAAGGTGTCGATAACTGTAGCAAGAGTTTGTGATACATTATCAAATGTTAACAGATTTAAATAAATTGTGTTGACTAAAAGATACGCTGGAAATAAAAGTAAAATGCTTAAAATATGCATGCCTGAGAATAGGCAGGTTATGTTTGGCCTAAACCTGAATGGTTACCCCGTTTTTTTAAACTGAAGATGATTGGCATCTTGCCAGCATTTTCTGTTTTATTGAGTAGAATGGGTCTATACTCTCTGGAGTTTAGAAGAATGAGAGGTGATCCCATTGAAACACATGAATTTTGAGGGCTTGACAGGGTGGAGGCTTTCCCTGGCTGGAGAGTCTAGAACTAGGGGGCATTGTCTCAGGATAAAGGGTTGGCCATTTAGGTCTGAGATAAGGAGAAATTGCCCAATCATTAAGTATATTCAAGACTGAGATTGATAGATTTTTGGACTCTAGGGGAATCAAGGGATATGGGGATCGGGTGGGCAAGTGGAATTGAGGTATTACAGGCCTGTCAGTTTAACCTCAGTGGTGGGAAAGCTTTTAGAAATGATAATCTGGGACAAAATTAAGTCACCTGGACAAGTGTGGATTAATAAAGGAAAGTCAGCACAGATTTGTTGAAGGCCAATTGTGTTTAACTAACTTGATTGAGTTTTTTTCATGAGGTAACAGAGGGTTGATGAGAGCAATGTGGTTGATGTGTATATGGACTTTCAAAAGGTGTTTGAAGTGTTACATAATAGGCTTGTCTGCAAAATTGAAGCCCATGAAATAAAAGGGGCAGTGGCAGCATAGAAATTGGCTGGAGGAAGGTATGCAGTGATGTTCCCCAGGGTCTGCACTAGGACTGCTGCTTTTTTGATATATATTAATGACTTGGACTTGGGTGTACAAGGCACAATTTCAAAATTTGCAGATGACATAAAACTTGGAAGTGTAGTAAACAGTGAGGAGGATAGTAATAGACTTCAAGAGGACGTAGGCTGGTGGAATGGGCGGACACTTGGCAGATGGAATTTAATGCAGAGAAGTGATACATTTTGGCAGGAAGAATGTGGAGCGGCAATATAAACTAAATGGTACAATTCCAAAGTGGGTGCAGGAACAGAGAGACCTGGGGGTATATATGCACAAATCTTTGAAGGTGGCAGGGCGGATTGAGAAAGCTGTTAAAAAAGCATACAGGAGGTATACTTCGTCAGGTGATGGAGGAAAGCTCCGAAAGCTTGTGATTTCAAATAAAACTGTTGGACTATAACCTGGTGTTGTAAGACTCCTTACATTTGTCCACCCCAGTCCATCACTGGCATCTCCACATCGAACCTTTACAAAACACTGGTTTGGCCACAACTGGAGTTTTCTGTCCAATTCTGGGCACTGCTCTTTAGGAAGGATGTGAAGGCCTTAAGAGGGTGCAGGAAAGATTGTCTAGAATGATTCCAGGGTTGAGGAACTTCAGATGTGTGGATAGACTGGAGAAGCTGGGGTTGTTCTGCTTAAAGCAGAGAAGGTTGAGAGAAGATTTGATAGATGTGGTCAAAATCATGACTAGTTTAGATAAAGTAAATAAAGAGAAACTGTTCCCATTGGCAGAAGGGTTGCGAACCAGAGGACACAGATTTAAGGTGATTGTTTCTTTTGCCAAAGGTGACGTGGGGATAAACTTTTTTACACAGCAAGTAGTTATGATCTGGATGCATTGCCTGAAAGGGTGGTGGATGCAGATTCAGTTGTGGCTTTCAAAAAGGAATTGGATAAATATTTGAAGGGAAAACATTTGCAGGGCGGCGGGGTAATGGGACTAACTGGATTTCTCTTACTAAGAGAAGGCTCGGGCCGAATGGTGGCCTCCTGTGCTGTTACGATGCTATGATTCTAGGTCGAAGATCAACCATAATCTTATTGAATGGCAGAGCAGGCTGGAGAGGCTTTGTGGCCTACTCCTGCTCCTATTTATGTTTGTATTTTAATAGATTAGAAACAATTTTGTACTTCATTCACAACTGTGTAGAGTTTTTTTTTGCTTTAGCTCTTGTCTGAGATTAATTTTTAATCTTTTTTTTAAACATTGCTGGAAACATGGAGAGTTCAAACTGATCACATGGGGTTAATGATGTGGAGATGCTGGTGATGGACTGGGGTGGGCAAATGTAAGGAATCTTACAACACCAGGTTATAGTCCAACAGTTTTATTTGAAAATCACAAGCTTTCGGAGATTATCTCCTCTATCAGGTGATTATCTCCTTCGTCACCTGACGAAGGAGATAATCTCCGAAAGCTTGTGATTTTCAAATAAAACTGTTGGACTATAACCTGGTTTTGTAAGATTCCTTACATGGGGTTAATGTCAGCCATAGCTAGCTATTTTCTGAGATGGAGTGGAGGGTCTCTTAGTCGACTTCAGCTTGAAAGAGTTGGACCTTGACTTGATGTGGACAAGTAATTTTTAAAAATTGAAACTTGATTAACCATGGATTGTAGGATAGGATACCAAGGTGGAAAAGAGATGACCAGATAAATAGAAGTGATGGTTGGGTAATTTTTAAGTTTTTAGAACATGTAGATTATATGAGGAAAGGAAGATAGTTATTTACAGTGTTTCATGGTTAGTCATGGGAAAGGGTAACTAGATTAGGGTAAGATTAGACATTGTGCAGTGAGTCTTGATGTCAATGCAGGGAGGTGCAAGAATGTGTAGGACAGTATATTTGAAACTTATGCAAAAAGTTCAGAGGTGTAATTACCAAAGTAACTTTGAAAGACATTGAAGATGCACTCCTAGAGTAATTCATTTGACACAAGGTGGAATAGATAGCTCAAACCAATTTCTTGCTTGCCTTGATATTTTATTCAACCTACATCTTCTTTAAAATGTAGAGTTGTTGCTTCCCCAGTTGCTAAATGGACTGATGATTGTGGAATGAGCCATACAGATCAGGAAGATCTTGGATTCTATCATTGGTCTGTGCTGAGTTAACTGAAATCTGGTGTGGGTGATCCCTTTGATCTCCAGCACCCCTGGGGTAAAGAAGGGCATCTTTTAGGGGCCCCATTTTTTGTCACTAACCAGTTCCCCCTAATAGACAGTTCATGTATGCCCTTTTTGGTCTAATTATGTGCCCACATTTATTGGCACTCACACGTAGAATGGTTATTTTGAAAGGCATGGGAAGGGGTGGAATAGTAAACTATATTTTTGGGGGGGAAAAAAACTTACAATTTTGGGGCCATATGTGCAGTCCAGAAATTGGAAGAATTTTGTGGTCCAAATGTATCTAAGTATGAAGCCTCCATATGGAAACTTTTTTACTGAGTGATAACAGAAACGTTAGTCAAAGCACACTTGTATACAAGATGGTGATCTCCAGAGCTCCCTCATTTTCGAGTCTTACAAGTTATTGTCCCATTATGTGCTGTTTGTAGCTACTAGTGAAACACATGACACAGGTTCCTAACATCTGTGCGCTTGATGTGAAATGGTGTTAGAGATGATGCAAATATGTAGAAAGCATTCAGTTCTCACTCCCAACTGATGTCCAGCTGTACTGGACATGTATATGACAATCTTGAGGGATTTTCCCTCAAGATTATCCTCTGCTGTTCCAAGATACCATGTAGACCATTTTGTTGTGATAGTGGCATGATTATGGTTCCATGGTAGAAAAATGAGTTTCAAATAGAATGGGGAACAAGTAACAAACTGCAGTTGAACAGAATGCAAGGTGCTGGCTGGGCTAGCATTTTTTTTTAAATGCTAAAATTAGGAGAACTTTTATCAAGCCCAACAAGAGGGGGGGCAGTTCTGGATTTCTTTAGGGAATGAAGCTGGGCAGGTGGAAGGAGTATCAGTGGGAGAGCATTTTGCTGGTAGTGATTATAATTCCATTTAGTTTTCGTATAGTTATGGAAAAGGACAAAGACAGAACAGGAGTAAAAGTTCTCAATTGGGGAAAGGCCAATTTTACTAATCTGAGAAGTGATTTTAGCAAAAGTGGACTGGAAACAGCTACTTGAGGGTAAATCAGTGTCAGAGCAGTGGGAGGTGTTCAAGGGGGAGATTCAAGGGGTTCAGAGTAAACATGTTCCCACAAAGAAAAAGGGTAGGACTGCCAAATCTAGAGCCCCCTGGATGACAAGGAGCATACAGGGTAAGATAAGGCAAAAAAAGGGAAGCTTATGTCAGACACCGAGAACTCAATACTGCAGAAAGCCTAGAGGAGTATAGAAAGTGCAGGAGTGAAATTAAAAAGGAAATTAGGAAAACAAAGAGAGGGCACGAAAAAATACTGGCAAGTAAAATTAAGGAAAACCCAAAAATGTTTTATAAATACATTAAGAGCAAGAGGATAATTAAGGAAAGAGTGAGGCCTATGAGACCAAAAGGGTAACCGATGTATGGAGGAAGATGATGTGGGTATGGTTATTAATGAATACTTTGCATCTGTCTTCACAAAAGGGGGATGATGCAAACATTGTAGTTGAGGAGTGTGAAAATTGGATCGGATAAACATAGTGAGAGGAAGTATTAAGGGGATTAGCATCTTTGAAATTAGATAAATCGCCAGGCCCGAATGAAATGTATCCCAGGCCGTAGAGAAGGAAGGAAGGGAGGAAATAGCGGAGGCTCTGACCATAATTTTCCAATCCTCCCTGGCTACAGGCGTGGTGCCGTAAGATTGGAGGATTGCTAACGTTGTACCGTTGCTTAAAAAGGGAGAAAGCGATAGACCGAGTAGTTATAGGCCAGTCAATCTAACCTCGGTGGTGGGCAAGTTATTGGAATAGATTCTGAGGGGCAGCATAAATTGTTATTTTAGAAAGGTACAGGTTAATCAAGGAAAGTCAGCATGGATTAGTTACGGGAAGGTCGTGTCTGACAAACTTGATTGGATTTTTTGAGGAGGTAACAAGGAGGGTCGATGAGGATGTTGCGTTTGATGTAGTGTACGTGGATTTTAGCAAAGCTTTTGACAAGGTCCCACATGGCAGACTGGGCAAAAAAGTAAAAGCCCATGGGATCCGAGGGGAAGTGGCTAGTTGGATCCAAAATTGGCTCACTGGCAGGAAGCAAATGGTAATGGTTGACTGGTGTTTTTACGACTGGAAGGCTGCTTCCAGTGGGGTCCCACAAGGCTCAGTACTAGGTCTCTTGCTTTTTGTGGTATATATTAATGATTTGGACTTGAATGTGGGGGGCTTGATCAAGAAGTTTGCAGATGATACAAAAATTGGCCGTGTGGTTGATGGTGAGGAGGAAAGCTGTAGACTGCAGGAAGATATGAATGGACTGGTCAGGTGGGCAGACAAGTGGCAAATAGAATTCAATCCGGAGAAGTGTGAGGTAATGCATTTGGGGAGAGCAAACAAGGCAAGGGAGTACACAATAAATGGGAGGATACTGAGAGGTGTAGATGAACAAAGGGACCATGGAGTGCATGTCCATAGATCCCTGAAGGTAGCAGAATAGGTAGATTAAGGTGGTTTAAAAAGACATATGGGATACGTTCCTTTATTAGCTGAAGCATAGAATATAAGAGCAGGGAGGTTATACTAGAACTGTATAAAACAGTGGTTAGGCCACAGCTTGAATACTGATTAGAGTTCTGGTCACCACATTACAGGGAAGATGAGATTGCACTCGAGAGAGTACAGAGGAGATTTATGAGGATGTTGCCAGGGCTGGAGGATTTTAGCTATGAGAAGATTTGATAGGCTGTGGTGGTTTTCTTTGGAACAAAGGAGGCTGAGGGGAGATTTAATTGAGGTATATAAAATTATGACTGGACTAGATAGGTTCTCCCTATCCACTCTATTTCCCTTAGCAGAGGGGTCAGTGACCAGAGGGCATAGATTTAAAGTAATTGGTAGAAGGATTAGAGGGGAGCTAAGGAGAATTTTTTTCATCCAGAGGTTGGTGGGGCTCTGGAATTCACCGCCTGAAAGGGTGGTAGAGGCAGAAACCCTCAACTCATTTAAAAAGTACTTGGGTGAGCACTTGAAGTGATGTAACCTACAGGGCTAGGGCCAAGTGCTAGAAAGTGGGACTAAGCTTGATAGCTCTTTTTTTTGGCTGGCAAGGACACAATGGGCCAAATGGCCTCCTTCTGTGCCGTAACTTTCTATGATTCCAAATATAGGGCATTTGAAAATTGGTGTGAGAATTTTAAAGTGGATTTGCTGGGGCACAGGGAGCCAGTAGAGCTTGATGAGGATAGGTTGTGTGTGTGTGGATGAGAAAACTCTGGCTGAGGGTTCTTAGTTAGCTGTAGTTTGAGAACTCAATCCTTGAAGTTATAAAGACATGGAGATGGAGGAGGTAGAGGCATACTCAGACAGTGGAAGATGCACTATTTGCAACAAAGATTGATAAGGGTTCAATGGAATGGCAGGGTTGCACCTCACTAGATACAGCCTGAACCAACACTTGAGGAGGCTGATGGAGCTGGATTCATGTCAGTGCTGTTCTGTGCCAGATAGAATGACATTAGTTTGGTCAATGTTGAGTTGAAAATTTCCACTCTTCCAGGGTTTGCAGTTGGCTAGTTTAGAAATGACATTCAAGTTGATGGTGCTGGATATTGTCATACATGTAGAAGCTGAGCCAATGGAAGTGACACCTGAGCACGGGAGCAGAAACTGCATTGGGCCAAGTGGGAGCTGAGAGTACATTGCTGTGGAGATCCTCTGCAGAGGGGAGGTGATGGGGAAGAATAGAATGGTCAAGAGTGATAAAGGTGGCAAATAAGGACAATGTGCCATGTTTGACCACAGTGGTCTCAGTGCTGTGTGTTTAGAAATGGGATTGGAACAGGATGAAGTGAGCATGATGGGTAACATTGTATTCAAGCACCTTTAGAGACAGTCAAATTAAGACATAGTAGTTTGAGGAAAATGTATTGGCTGAGGGTGGACATTTAAAAGGGGTGATGAGCCCTTTTTTGAAAGGGTTGGGAATAATACTAGAAGCATGGGAGAGGTTCATGTTGACAAGCATAGAGCCATGGGGGGGAAAGCTGGGTGAGAAGAGTTGAAGCAAGTGGTGGGCTTTGTGGAGGTGTTGAGTTTGTGAGGGAGTTGAGTTTGAGGGCTGTGCTTTCAGTATTCCTTCTGATGCTTTAAACATTGAAGTTACTGAAGATAAACCGATATTTATACACAAGCCTAAATAGTATTATTTCACTGGTTGCATGTAGGGGGATGAGGAGATTGTACTATATAAAATAGCATGCTGCACATTAGAATTTGGGTTCATCTCTCAAAGGATGTTATTTAAGAATATATGGCATAGAAAAACATGAACTGGAGTAGGCCATTCAGCCTCTTGTGCTTGCTCTTCTATTCAATTAGATCATGGCTGAACAGTGCCTCACTGCATTGACCTGCCTTTGCTCCATTTTGCTTGATATCCTTACCCAGCAGAAATCTATTGATCTCAGTCTTGAAAAATTGAATTGACCCAGCATCCACAGCTTTTTTTGGGGGATAATGTTCCAGATTTCCACTACCCTTTGTGTGAATTTTAAAAATGCTTCCTGATTTCATGCCTAAATGGCCCAGCTCTAATTTTAAGATTGTAACTATTTTAAGAAATAGTTTCTCTGTATCTACCCTATCAATTTGCTTTATCGTTTTAAAGACTTTGAATAGATTGCCCCTTAACCTACTAACAGGTATGCAAACCAAGGTTATGCAACCTATCTTGATAATTTAACTCTTTAAGCCCTGGTAGTATTCTGGTGAGTCTGTTCTGTACTCCCTTCAAGGCCAATGTTTTTCCTGAGGTTTGATGCCCAAAACTGAATGCAGTACTCCAGACAGGATCTGACCAAGGCTCTGTACAACTGAAGCATCACTTCCTAACGTTTGTTATGTCCCTTTGTAAAATCCTGTTCCCAGCCACACAAATTACTGTGCCTCCGAGCTTAGTGTCACCTGCAAGGTCCTCCTTACTAACATCTGGGGAGTTGTGCCAAAATTGGGAGAGCTGTCCCACAGACTAGTCAAGCAACAGCCTGACATAGCCATACTTACAGAATCATATCTTTCAGCCAACGTCCCAGACTCTTCCATCACCATCCCTGGGTATGTCCTGTCCCACCGGCAGGACAGACCCACCAGAGGTGGCGGTACAGTGATATACAGTCAGGAGGGAGTGGCCCTGGGCGTCCTCAACATTGACTCTGGAACCCATGAAATCTCATGGCATCAGGTCAAACATGGGCAAGGAAACCTCCTGCTGATTACCACCTACCGCCCTCCCTCAGCTGATGAATCAGTCCTCCTCCATGTTGAGCACCACTTGGAGGAAGCACGGAGGGTAGCAAGGGCACAGAATGTACTCTGGGTGGGGGACTTCAATGTCCATCACCAAGAGTGGCTCGGTAGCACCACTACTGACCGAGCTGGCCGAGTCCTGAAGAACATAGCTGCCAGACTGGGCCTGCGGCAGGTGGTGAGCGAACCAACACGAGGGAAAAACTTACTTGACCTCGTCCTCACCAATCTACCTGTCGCAAATGCATCTGTCCATGACAGTATTGGTAGGAGTGACCACCGCACAGTCCTCGTGGAGATGAAGTCCCGTCTTCGCACTGAGGACACCATCCAACGTGTTGTGTGGCACTACCACCGTGCTAAATGGGATAGATTCAGAACAG
The DNA here is from genome assembly GCF_035084215.1 of Heptranchias perlo. Taxonomy (NCBI): domain Eukaryota; kingdom Metazoa; phylum Chordata; class Chondrichthyes; order Hexanchiformes; family Hexanchidae; genus Heptranchias; species Heptranchias perlo. The sequence continues at coordinate 28,065,295 of NC_090333.1, forward strand.
ATCTAGCAGCTCAAAACTGGGCATCCATGAGGCGCTGTGGGCCATCAGCAGCAGCAGAATTGTATTCCAGCACAATCTGTAACCTCATGGCCCGGCATATTCCTCACTCTACCATTACCAACAAGCCAGGGGATCAACCCTGGTTCAATGAGGAGTGTAGAAGAGCATGCCAGGAGCAGCACCAGGTGTACCTAAAAATGAGGTGCCAACCTGGTGAAGCTACAACTCAGGACTACATGCATGCTAAACAGCGGAAGCAACATGCTATAGACAGAGCTAAGCGATTCCACAACCAACGGATCAGATCAAAGCTCAGCAGTCCTGCCACATCCAGTCGTGAATGGTGGTGGACAATTAAACAACTAACGGGAGGAGGAGGCTCTGCAAACATCCCCATCCTCAATGATGGCGGAGTCCAGCACGTGAGTGCAAAAGACAAGGCTGAAGCGTTTGCAACCATCTTCAGCCAGAAGTGCCGAGTGGATGATCCATCTCAGCCTCCTCCCGATATCCCCACCATCACGGAAGCCAGTCTTCGGCCAATTCGATTCACTCCACGTGATATCAAGAAGCGGCTGAGTGCACTGGATACAGCAAAGGCTATGGGCCCTGACAACATCCCAGCTGTAGTGCTGAAGACTTGTGCTCCAGAACTAGCTGCACCTCTAGCCAAGCTGTTCCAGTACAGCTACAACACTGGCATCCACCCGACAATGTGGAAAATTGCCCAGGTATGTCCTGTCCACAAAAAGCAGGACAAATCCAATCCGGCCAATTACCGCCCCATCAGTCTCCTCTCAATCATCAGCAAAGTGATGGAAGGTGTCGTCGACAGTGCTATCAAGCGGCATTTACTCACCAATAACCTGCTCACCGATGCTCAGTTTGGGTTCCGCCAGGACCACTCGGCTCCAGACCTCATTACAGCCTTGGTCCAAACATGGACAAAAGAGCTGAATTCCCGAGGTGAGGTGAGAGTGACTGCCCTTGACATCAAGGCAGCATTTGACCGAGTGTGGCACCAAGGAGCCGTAGTAAAATTGAAGTCAATGGGAATCAGGGGGAAAACTCTCCAGTGGCTGGAGTCATACCTAGCACAAAAGAAGATGGTAGTGGTTGTTGGAGGCCAATCATCTCAGCCCCAGGACATTGCTGCAGGAGTTCCTCAGGGTAGTGTCCTAGGCCCAACCATCTTCAGCTGCTTCATCAATCACCTTCCCTCCATCATAAGGTCAGAAATGGGGATGTTCGCTGATGACTGCAGTGTTCAGTTCCATTCGCAACCCCCTCAAATAATGAAGCAGTCCGAGCCCGCATGCAGCAAGACCTGGACAACATCCAGGCTTGGGCTCATAAGTGGCAAGTAACATTCGTGCCAGGCAATGACCATCTCCAACAAGAGAGAGTCTAACCACCTCCCCTTGACATTCAACGGCATTACCATCGCCGAATCCCCCACCATCAACATCCTGGGGGGGGGTCACCATTGACCAGAAACTTAACTGGACCAGCCATATAAATACTGTGGCTACGAGAGCAGGTCAGAGGCTGGGTATTCTGCGGCGAGTGACGCACCTCCTGACTCCCCAAAGCCTTTCCACCATCTACAAGGCACAAGTCAGGAGTGTGATGGAATACTCTCCACTTGCCTGGATGAGTGCAGCTCCAACAACACTCAAGAAGCTCGCCACCATCCAAGATAAAGCAGCCCGCTTGATTGGCACCCCATCCACCACCCTAAACATTCACTCCCTTCACCACCGGCGCACTGTGGCTGCAGTGTGTACCATCCACAGGATGCACTGCAGCAACTCGCCAAGGCTTCTTCGACAGCACCTCCCGAACCCGCGACCTCTACCACCTAGAAGGACAAGAGCAGCAGGCACATGGGAACAACACCACCTGCATGTTCCCCTCCAAGTCACACACCATCCCGACTTGGAAATATATCGCCGTTCCTTCATTGTCGCTGGGTCAAAATCCTGGAACTCCCTTCCTAACAGCACTGTGGGAGAACCGTCACCACACGGACTGCAGCGGTTCAAGAAGGCAGCTCACCACCACCTTCTCGAGGGCAATTAGGGATGGGCAATAAATGCTGGCCTCGCCAGCGACGCCCACATCCCGTGAACGAATAAAAAAAAAACTTTGATACACAACTCTTCATTCTTTCATCCAAGTCATTAATAAATATAGTCAAAAGCTGAGGCCCCATTCAAGATCCCTAGGGTGCAGCGCTTGTCACTTCTTACCAATCGGAGAATGTTCCCTTTATCCCTACTCCATCTCCTACCTCCCAACCAATTACCAATCCATGTTACAAGGTGATCTCTAATTCCCCGTGCTTCACTAATAATGTCTTGTGCAGAATTTTATCAAATACCTTCAGAAAGTCATATAGACAACATCCATAGGCACTCCCCTAATCCACCATGCTAGTGACCTCTTCAGAAAATTCAACTAGATTAGTCAGACATGACCTGCCCTTCACAAATCCATGCTGACTCTTTGATCCACACATACTTGTCCAAATACTCAGTTGCTCTGTCCCTGATGGAGTTGGAAAGATTTGCTGTGCAAAGTCGGATCGATTCTAGTAATATCCCCATGTTAAACTGGCAGATCTGTAGTTACCTGGTTTCTCCCTCCCTCCCTTAAACCAAGATGTGCCATTTGCAATTTTCCAATCCAACAACACAATTCCTGAATCCGGAGAGCTTCAAGTTACATCGAAACTGCAACACAGGAACAGGCCATTTGGCCCAACTGGTCTATGCTAGCATTTATTCTCCACACAAGCCTCCTCCCTCTCCCTACTTCATCTAACCTTATCGACATACCCTTCTATTCCTTTCTCCCTCGTGCTTATCTAGCTTCCCCCTTAAATTGATCTATGCTATTTGCCTCAACTACTCTTGTGGTAGCGCATCCCACATTCTTACCACTTTTTGGGTAAAGAAGTTTCTCCTGAATTCCCTATTGAATTTATTAGTGGTGATATTTTATATTTATGACCTCTAGTTTTGGACTCTCAAAATTGAGTGACCTATTTTGTTTAATACTCTGGGATGGAAACCATCAGGTTCTGGAGATTTGTCCATTTTGAGTCCATTATTTTCTCCATTACCATCTTGTTACTTGTATTATAGTTATATTGTGATGATCCAATAAATGTGTAGCCTGAATATTCTATAACTATTTCATCACCTTTTTAAATTTAAGAGCGCTAAAATCTTTCTATGGTAACCTTTACATTAATGAAAATTTTCATTAGCAATAAAACTAAATATAATACAGCTGTTTTTAAGTGATGAATTATGATTTGGTAATTCCTGAAAATGCAATTTCTGAATTGAGATTAGGATGCCATTGCAAATTGATAATAGAACCTTGTTATATTTTTGATCTCATATTTGAAGCATATGTGCAGAGGGAGGAGACAGATTAAAATCTGAGCAAAATAGTTATGTAGATTGGGTATCTGAAATTAGGACAGGATTGGAAACATGCTTTAAAGCTCAAGCAAGTAGATGTGAGTGGGATAGGAATTTGTAATCATATGAACTTGGTGTCCTGAAATCTGTTTCTTTTTAATATTGTATCTGAAACTGCAAATATGGTATAAGATCTTTTTTGTTTTCCATAAATGTTGCTTGGCTTTTCTGAGAAATTAGATAATGCAACAGCGAGGCTGTTTTGATGTTGCATTTAAAGGAGTGTTCTAGAGATTAAGATAATGGATCCTTTTTTCATTACATTTCAGCACCTAATTGCTCCACTGAAAGTGGTGAGCTGTTTTGGTTTTGAAGACTTAATTTGCTAAGACTCAGCTTGTACTTCACCATTTTGTGGTTAAAGTCTCAAACAAATACAAGTCAAGCTGTTTTATGATGTCACAATAGCTTCCTCATGATGACGTAAAGATTATGAGGACAGTGCTGTCAGTCTGCATTTCTCATCCATCATTTTGTAATACAAGCTGAATGTGTCTGCTTGATTTTTGGCAAATCTCCTGGACTAACTAAAGTGCTTTATGAAACTTTGGTAAGTGGTTCTGTAGAAAGTGTCTGACGTGGAGATGGTAAACTTTCAAAATGCCATGAATGGCACAAATTTAGTTATGTGCAGAGATATATTATGACAATCACTCCAATGCTATTTTACAGTTACAGTAGTTTTATCATATATCTTGTGGATTGAGTTGCTGAAGCAAAGCTCCCCAAACTCGGATATTGGGTTAACTCTTCTACCAGATATATTGTTGACTGGAGGTCACTGGTTACGGTTATTGGCTTAGTACAAAGAGGAGAAGAGTCAATTCTCTCAACTCTCAATTCGCATTATTCACGCCGTTAGATCATATACATATAGCTTATACGCCTGGTTAGATATAGACATGCAGTTTGCACCACGCTCCAGATTCTTCATTCTTATTCCGAATCTTATCTCTTCAAGCTGTGCTGTCTCTCTCTCCTGTTGGTTTAGGCTTGCTTGCCTAGTCTGTGTGTCTTCTCATTGGCTCTGTCCCAGGGACTTAGGTTAGCATTACCTTATTACTCCTTTTCTAAATAAGACTTGTCTTATCACATCTCCTTTGTCGTTCACAAAACTTAGCTAATTCAAACTGGTTCCAGCCAGCTCAGGCCAGCGACTGAACTCAGGTTACTTCAGTTCAAAAGTTGCTTTTGCCTGTGTCAGCAACTCGAAATCTCAGGTTACTTCAGCTCCTGGCCAACAATATGTAGGCTGAATTATTGCTCCAGTCAGTACATGCTAGTATAAAATTGTAAGCCTCGTGCACTGCAGCCTGCCTGAAATGCAAATTGAAAGATGTACCATTCTTCAATAGAAGTATTGCTTTCAGTTGACTGAACTTCAGAAAGACATGTAAATTGAGTTGATAGCATGGTGCTTTAATGTCGTGTTTTTTGTACACACCATCCTGACTTGGAAATATATCGCCGTTCCTTCATCGCTGGGTCAAAATCCTGGAACTCCCTACCTAACAGTATTGTGGGAGTACCTTCACCACCTGGACTGCAGTGGTTCAAAAAAGCAACTCGCCGCCAAGGGCAATTAGGGATGGGCAATGAAAGCTGGCCTTGCCAGCAATGTCCACATCCCATAAATGAATTTTTTTTTAAAATTCCTACGCCATGGAACTATGTAGTTTTCAATCAATACTACCACCACAGCAAAGTTTGTATACATAGTGTGTACAATGCCAGCAGGAATCTACAGATGGCTGTACTTGGACTTTACTGCTAATACCAACCTAGTGTTCAAAGGGTAATTATTGAATTAAACCTGAAGGAGAAGAAATTCTACTGAAATGTTAATTTCATTATAGTGCTTCTACCAGGACAGATCTGATTAGTGTGTATTCTGTAACATGCACATTGTTTTACTATATATGATGGTGGAATGTGGCTAACTAAAGAAGTTAAGAATACTATTAGATTAAAAGAAGAGGCCTATAATGTTGCCAAGAAGAGTAGTAAGCCTGAGGATTGGGAGAGTTTTAGAAGCTAGCAAAGGACAACCAAAAAATTGATTGAGAAAAAACAGAATATGGAAGTAAACTAGCAAGAAATATAAAAATGGATTGTAAGAGCTTCTACAAGGATATAAAAAGGAAGAGAGTAGCAAAAGTAAACGTTGGTCCCTTTTTAGAGGCAGGAGAAATTATAATGGGGAATCTGGAAATGGCAGAGGCGTTAAATATATTGTATCTGCCTTCACAGTAGAAGACACAAAAAAACATACCAGAAATAGTGAGGAACCAAGGGTCAACTGAGTGAGGAACTTAAAGTAATTAATATCAGTAGAGAAAAAGTACTTGAAAAATTAATGGGACCAAAAGCTGATAAATCCTCTGGATCTGATGGCCTATATACAATGGCTCTAAAAAGAGGTGGCTCCAAAGACAGTGGATGCACTAGTTATGATCTTCCAAAATTCCCTATATTCTAGAACAGTCCCAGCAGATTGGAAGGTAGCAAATGTGACCCTGCTATTCAAGAAAGGAGGGGGGAGAGAAAACTGAACTACAGGCCAGTTAGCCTGACATCAGTCATCTGGGGAAAATGCCGGAATCCATTATAAAGGAAGTGGTAACGGGGCACTTAGAAAATCATATGATTAGGCAGCGTCAACGTGGTTTTATGAAAGGGAATTCGTGTTTGACAAATTTATTAGATTTTTTTTTGAGGATGTAACTAGCATTGGAACCAATGGGTGTTGTATATTTGGATTTTCAAAAGGCATTTGATAAGGTGCCACATAAAAGGTTGTTATACAAGATAAGGGGTTGGGGGTAACATATTAGCATGGATAGAGGATTGATTAATGGACAGAAAACAGAATAGGATTAAACGCTCATTTTCAGGCTGTAACTAGTGGGGTGCCGCAAGGATCGGTGCTTGGGCCTCGGCTATTTACAATCTATATTAATGACTTAGATGAAGGGACCGAGTGTAGTGTATCTAAGTTTGCTGACGATACAAAGCTAGGTGGGAAAGTAAGCTGTGAGGAGGACCGTCTGCAAAGGGATATAGACAGGTTAAGTGAGTGGGCATGAAGGTGGCAGATGGAGTATACTGTAGGGAAATGTGAGGTTATTCACTTTGGTAGGAAGAATAGATAAACAGAATTTTTTTAAATGGTAAGAAACTATTAAATGTTGGTATTCAGAGAGACTTGGGTGTCCTTGTACAAGAAGCACAAAGTTAGCATGCAAGTACAGCAAGCAATTAGGAAAGCAAATGGTATGTTGTCCTTGCAAGGGGGTTGGAGTTCAAAAGTAAGGAAGTCTTACTACAATTGTACAGGGCTTTGGTAAGACCTCACCTGGAGTAGTGTGTACAGTTTTGATCTCCTTATCTAAAGGATATACTTGCCTTAGAGGTGGTGCAGCGAAGGTTCACTAGATTAATTCCTGGGATGAGAGGGTCTTCCTGAGGGGAGGTTGAGTAGAATCGGCCTATACTCTCGAGTTGAGAAGAAATAAAATTGAGGGGGCTTGACAGGATAGATGCTGAGAGGTCGTTTCCCATGGCTGGAGAGTCTAGAACTAGGGGGCATAGTCACAGGATAAAGGGTCTGCCATTTCGGACTGAGATGAGGAGGAATTTCTTCACTGAGGGTTGTGAATCTTTAGAATTCTCTACCCCACAGCGCTGTGGATGCTGAGTTGTTGAATATATTCAAGGCTGAAATAGACAGATTTCTGGTCTGTAGGGGAATCAAGGGATATGGGGATTGGGCAGGAAAGTGGAGTTGAGGTTGAAGATCAGCCATAATCTGATTGAATGGCGGAGCAGGCTCGAGGGGCCATGTGGCCTACTCCTGCTCCTATTTCTTGTGTTCTTATGATGGTCTGCAATGGTGAGCATTAGCATACAAGGCTACGGACCAAATGCTGGAATATGGGATTAGAGTAGACAGGGCTGATGGCCGGCGCGGACACGATGGGTCGAAGGGCCTCTCTCCGTGCTGTATAACTCTATGACTCTATGACTCTAGTGCTACAGTATGGTGAACTTGTTATGCAGAGGAGTGGTGGATGGGTATGTGCCCCACATTCTGAGAAGCTCCTAATCTTGATCAGCTGCTTCACAAGTCTGAAAAAGGAAATGCAATGGAGTTGCCTTGAACATGTGCCTCCTAATAGTTTTCTTGATTTTTGGCCTGTGAACAGAACATCCACCACTTCTAATGAAAAATGTGAGCATGTAGGGGAGAAAAGGGGCACTTAGATGATGTTGATTAACTGTAATGGCTAATATGTAATATTTGGTCAAATTCAGTTTATGGGACATAACTTCATTGCAAATTCTTGTGACCTACCAATTTGAGGGAGCATCTTAGATTTTTGTGTGTTTCACTTCAGAATGCTGCAGACCTCTGTTGCCTGTCTCAATGTTTTCACGAGTGAAATTTTTTTTAAAAAATACACTTGTCCATTATGTATGCTTCAATTCCACATGGAGGAACTTGGCATAAAACCTGATTTATTTGGGCAGACATGACAACGGCTCTTGAATTTGTGAACCAGATTTTACTGCATTTCTGTAGTAAAGGTGCTTTCTAGAAACTTGCTCAATCACTCATCGCATTATATTAGCCAATTGATTATCATGCATAGTGAATGTATACTCATTGCAACAGTAAGTTTGTCTGTGTGATATTGCAATTCTAGAAATGTTCTCGTAAGCATCCTATAACAAAAACTGACGGCTGCTTTTTATGTACTGCATATTTAAAGACACTTTTATAACATGGATTTGAGGGATAAATTTAAATATGTGGAAGAATGCTCTCCAATTGAGGGTATAATATTAGAGATACTACATTGTCCTGATGTGGGGGGGGGGTGGGTGGTGAAGAGATATTTAGTTTCCCATAGTTAATTTTTAATGCTTTATTAATTGTCTTGGTCCCTTCACAGGGATGATACAAGATGCAAGTATAACTGAATTGAATACAGAGAAATCTTCTGTAAGAGCTGAGTGGCTAGAGGACACCGTAAGTAAAGCCAAAGAGGTAAGGAAGTCTTGTCAGAAATGCATATTGCATATTTTGGTGCTGCATTCGAGTTGAAAGAGGATAATGTGATGTCAAAATTTTCATAATGAATGGCAAAGCCTTGTTAAAATTGAAAATATGATCAATATTGATAGTAGAATGGAAGTTGTCTACCATTGACTATTTGTTACAAGTCAGTTTCTGAAAATTATATTGGTAATTATGCTCAGGTCTGATTATTGAAACCATCAAATATTGCAGCAAAATGGAGACCCACCCCCCCACCAAAAAAAATCATCTCTGAACCAAGGTTGCAAGGCTCTGGATTCATATTTGTACCTGTCTAGCTTACAACAAAGTGTTTGTCCAGATAGAGAATTTGGGCTTGAGGGTTGCATTCAACTACTCCACAAATCTGTCCCTAACTGGGCAGTGACAGACCTGGAAGTAGGTTGTTAGTCCCATTATAAATTGTACCCCATTTCTTCTGGTGCCTTGTATCTCCTACCAAATCTTTTTTCTCTCTGAAAGCATTGCCTAGTACCTAGATGATGGGATGAACAATTTTTTTATTGATTGTGTTATTCCCAGCCCTCTCCCAAAAAAGATTGATTTGGATATATTTGATTACCAAGTGGTCACATTTGACAACCAAACAACTGTCAGGATTTACATAAGTAATTCTGAAACTCAATTTTATTTTTTAAAAAAACTTTGAAGCATTTGTATTTTTTGTGACTGCCTTACTTTCCACTTGGTTTGTAAGTGACTTTATTTTCCAATGGCTGGACCTTCTTGATCACTGAGGGGAAAAGCTGCAAGTTAATGGGAGCTGGTATGCTTTTTTACATGAAGTATTTTTTCCACTTCCACAAGCTATCCTGTAGCATATGAGTAAGTGACAGTTTTGTGTGTGGGGCATACCTACTTGAAATAGGGTTCAGACTGTCACATCTCACGTCACATGGATCCTTGCAGCTAACTGATCAAGGAAACTTTTTTATCCCATCATTTTGGATTGGATTCAAATCCTGATCCCAGAAATAAAAAGCTAACATCATGCACTATATATGAATTGTCAGGTGCTTTCATTGTGTACCTAGAATTAGGGGGAACCCAGCAGAATTGGTTTGCATGTTGATGGTAAATGGGCAAGCAGCTATGAAATCTATCGTCTGTCTCGCTCAAAACCCCCAACCTTCAAATGTGAGGTAGTGAAACTGCAGGATGTTGTATGGAACAACTGTTTTTCTTTCTAAGAAGAAAAAACCTTTGTGTAATGTGTTAGTGTTTCACAAAAGTTTTATGTTGACACAAGTGAGCCTGGGTGTATTTATTTTATTTCCAGATCGACATTGAAAGCTTGCTATTGTTAAATCCTAACTTAGTAGAAAAGATGCCACCTCCGAGCCTCCCTAGAAGGAACATGAGGGTAAGTTTTAAATCCTCAGTTCTTGTGTAGTGCATTTATTTAATAGCTAGTATAAAATTTTATCCTTTATTTACTGACAAGTAAACATTTGTCCAAGAAATGACAATACAAAACCAATGGATAGCAAATGGAGTAAAGTATGCAGTAGATAGGAACAGGAGTAAGCCATTCAGCCCCTCAAGCCTGTTCCACCACTCAATTCGATCATGGCTGATCGGTACTTCAACTCTCGGATTGAAACAGAACCAGTCACCTACCTTTTAAAGCAAAAAAAAATGTAGACTGGCCTGTGTGGGGAAAGCTTCTTGCTGGAATTTTTAAAAAACTTTAATGGGTAAATTTAATGACTTTAGTGCAAATTTTAATTTTGTTCCCTTTTAATAAATATTTTACATGGCTGTATATTCAGCTGGGTGCAAAGCTCAAATTGATAGCTGGGACCACTTTGCTCAATTTCTCCCCCACTAACCACCCCCCCCCCCCCCCCGGTCATTCAAATTGCTTCTTTTCAAATAATAACTTTTTGGGTGGGGTCTTGGACCTATATTACAGGGAATTAGTTGCTTATTTGTGTTTTGGAAAAGTATGATCCTAGCACAGAATGATTTAATGCAGGGCATCTAATTATATAGGTACGCTAGTTTCTCCATAAGGGATACTGTGTTCTGGATTAACATCTGTACTGAGAATTAAAGTGACTGCTAGTAGGTACAAGTGTAGAATAGTTGTGCATGTGCTTTTGGTTGTAGGCTATAGTTTTTGACATAGAAAAATGGAAATTCTCATTTTCCCCTTCCAACTATAAAAGGTTCATTCTGGATGTTGAGAAAATAATGTTGTTTTTCAGATCCCAAGACGTGAATCAGCCCTGCCAAAGAATGGGGTCGCAAAGGAAAGTGAGTTGAGGTTTACATACAGATTCTAATGTAGAATATTTTGCATCATTGTTACTTTCAGAGAGTGAGAAAGAAAGTTAGCAGAACCTTTCCTTGAGATTAAATGGATTTTGTAGCATCTATAATAGAACAGATTGGATTTGGTCTATGGAAGGAATGGGCAAAATGGCTTTTTTTCTTATGTTGCTGCATGAATATTTTCGTTACCATCTGGAAAGGGTCCCCTTCTTTCCTGCTAAGTGTGCCTTAAATCCATTTGAAAATGTGGGAAGGTCAATGGCAGATGAAATTTAATATGGATGTGTGTAAAGTACTGTACATGGCAAGAAAAAATGGGTGTCATAAATAGTGTGACTGGTGTTGGAGTAGCTGTAGCTGCAATTAAGCTCTAGAGGATTTATTAGATTCTACAACCAACTAATCGAACAGCAATCGACAAAGTAAATGTAGCCCCAAAACATGAAGTCGTGCAGTGCTCCTGTCAGATCACATCTTGAGTATAATATCCAGTTTTGTTCACTGAGACACAAGTCCTCAAGGTAGTTCAGAGAAGACCTAGAATCAGAAGTGAAGGAAGACGTGAGAAACTTGGGTATTTTAGCCATGAGGTAACTGAGAGGCATGTGGACAAGGGAACTGTTAAGTTGTCGGGCATGGGGGCACTGGTTTAACTAATAAACCACAAGTTTAGGAGCGTTGGGAATTTCTCCAGACAATAGTCTATCAGAGGTACAATTTCTAGATCAACAAACAAATACATGCTGATAGGGAGGACTGTAGGAGCTTTCAGCTAAAACTAGTCAGTCTGTATGGAGATGCTATCTACCAGCCCTCTGTGTAAATGTAGGAGCCAGTAGAGAAATAATCTATATAAACATGGGAGCTGGGGGTGGGGAAAGATGGTAGAAAAATGACCTATTTAAATGAGAACCTGATGGAAAGACTGTCTTAAACTGGAAGGCTGAGAAATCGCAATCTGTGATATTAGCTAGAGTAGAAGTCAGAATGGTATAATTGGAGGAAAACATGCAGGGATTCCTGTTCCTGAATGTTATCTAGGGACCAATCCTGGAAAAGAGTGTATGTGGTTGTCAGGTGATATCCAATTGGTCTCAAGTATGATATCTACCCATTTCTCTTCCCCAGTAGTTGAATAGCCTGCTGACATTTGAAGTCCAGGTCCACAGAAATAATAGCAACTTTAGCAATATACTTGAGGGTGCCTGATGTCTGTGGGACTATACCCTTGCAAGGAGTTGATAGCTTCAGGAAGGAAGGGTAGGAGAAAGTTGGCAAAGAAGGAAACACTCAGGTAGTGAAGACTTCCAATAAGCCATAAATGACCAGATATAGTACAAGTATAGAATTGCTATAGGAGTTATTATATCAATTAATCTGGACAGCTCTCCCTGGCTAGTTGATGAATGTAAAATTCCAGTCAGCAGATCTGTAAATTGAGAATGAGTGTTTCATATTGGGATGGTGTGGTATGATTGAAAAACTTTCTAAGTGCACATTCAGTCCAAAAGGTACCATTTCTCACTATCCTCAAAAAACTTTCAAACTTTATTAATGCTGGAGTTTTACATCTCTGCTATCCTGCCAAGTGGCAGCAATAGCTTTTCAAAATTTAGATCCTGAAAATTTTTTATCTGTTTGCGGGTCATAAAAAGATGAGATGTGACTTCATATCGGATCCTTACATAACTTGTAAATTGATCTGATTGTTGCATGTGAAGCAACTTCAAATGTTTGAGCTTTCCTAAATGGAGCTGCATCCCACATGAAAATAAAAATTGAAATGCAGCTGACCATTTGTCTACTGACAAAACTGGGGCAGAGGCAGGTGGTGAATTCTTGTTGTATAGAATCTAATGGAGCTTATTTATTTGACAATATTCCACAACCTGTCCTTGATTCTGATTAAGTGGTTGCAGGTAACATTACTCTGTCACCATTCACTAAATGATTTCTGGTCTCTTATTCTGAATTCAGATTTTTTTTTTTTGGTCACTTTCACTAAAGAGGGAGTCCAGGGTGTGTAGCTTGCATTTTTGAAGTACTGTTTGCTTTTAAAGTTTTTGGGTCAACATAAAAACAGTACTTCTATAGAAGAATGATTGAGTAGATTTGATATATCTGGTTGTTTCAGTCGGCTTCTGTCCCCAAGAACTAGTTTGAAAGCCTGACTTCAGTTACACAGGATGCTGGCAACTGGTAGACAGTCGATTTCATCGTTGGTCTGGACTGAAATGAAAAGGTACTGTTCTAAAGCTAGTGCACTAGCCAGTCCCTGAGAACCTAGAGTTTGAGAATGTATTTTTTGTTTCTCTGCTTCCACTTCTTCCCAAGGTAAAGGACCTTAGGTGGTTCGTTCCTTTTAACAATAGCTAATGCTACTCTTGGCTAACTGTCAGAGGTAGAGCTGTAAGAAACCATTAGGAATGCAATGCCAGTATCTCCAAGCCTCATTAAAAGTTCCATGTTTGTAGCCCACTTCATTGTATCAACAACTTATTTCATTACAACATTAAGACATGGGTTGAATTTCTTTTGATGTGGGGTGATCAGATGGCATGAATAGAGGGCACAAATCTCCCCATAATAATGGTGGGGGTGCTGGTGGAGGAGGAAAATTAAAAGGAGTTGGTCTCCCTAATGGTGGCCAGCTTACAGTGGCATTGATGGGGAGTGGGGGGTGCTGTGAACAGGTCACTTATCCTCACGAGTACAGGTGCTGCAGTTTGGGAATAAAATGGGATTTGGCTCAAATATTTTTCTTCAAGTAGAAGAGGTACTCCAAATTAAGGAAACTGACCTAACCTAACCTAACCTTGATGCAGATGCTGAGGGACATGTGCATTTTCTGTTTCATTCCAGATTTTCAGCATTTGCAGCTTTTTGTTTTTGCTTAAAGAAACGACATATCTACAATCTAAAGAATTACTATAGTCGTAAAATGATGGGGGTTGCATCTTGAATCATTTTTAATTCTTTGCATATCTATTAAAAATAAAGCATTTGAAGGCATTAAAATGTTCCTTCAGGAATTTTTTATTAATCCTTGGTTAGAAACTTAGCTCAATCTTGCTTTTTTTTAGTGCAGTCAATGTTCAAATTATGTCAAAAAATTCCACTGTCAATGCCTCTGTAATCTGGTAGTAACTTAAGTTGACCTTTTACTTTGTGTCAAAACGCTTGCATATTGCAAGCTGTTTGTTCCGTATCGGGTAAATGTGTGGTCACTGGGATATTTGATTTGACTTGTATGATTTAAAATTTTACAGAAGGGTAATAGGATTAACATTTCATCCACTTTTTCTTCAGTACCACGCCCTACTCGTTCAAGAACACAAGCCACGTTGGAGATGCAAGTCGTGCCCAGTTCAAGACCAGCTGAAGTAGAACCTGTAAACTGCAAGAACATTGCCACAGGTAAAAGGCATGTCGTGGACCTGATTTTTAAAACTCACACTTAAGGATTGTTGTAACACTCATACCCCTACTCCATTGGTTTGTATTGATATTGAAGAGAGTACTTTGTCCCTGAGGTGAGAAATGCCTGCCATATTTATAGCATTTAGGATTGTGACCATTTGGATGAATTTTCTTTTTTTTACTTCTGAATACATCGTTTTTATTTCTCCTACTGAGTCCTGTTGCATATTTTTTTTAAAATATTGTTTACGCTTGTGGTTTTTCTGGATCCAGAGCATGCTGTAGCCAAAGGAATAGGTGATCATCAGTCTTTACCATGGCACTGGTGTTTTAATATGGTAATAGGAAGGGCTTGTACAATGGAATTAAGCTGGCCAAGTGGTCCCAAAAGATGGCTAAGGGGGTTACTTGATGGTACACGTTTTTGTTGTACAGCATTTATGTTTGAGTCTTGTGACTCTTGCAATAAAACCACTGTGTTCCATCACTCTTGAACATGGCATTTCTACAATAAATGCACTAACACAAATAAAATCCAGTTGGATGTCCTGATATGATAAGCATAAGAGACCCGTTGGAACATCTGTGCAGTACAGATAAATTCCTTGCGAGTTAAGTGGTGTGTGAACAGGATGGAGATGGGGGGGACTGTGTATGTAACTTCCACAGCCTGATTTATTGCCGGTTTGATTTGTTGGGTACCATTGTACATTGAGATGGTGTGGTGGGTAAAAATAAGTTCCGTGGGTGCACAATTATGTGGTACTTGAGCAAGTGAGATCTGTGTGCGATCAGTAGTGTCGGTAAAGGCATGTTGCTAATGTGAACTGAACATGTATTTCTACAGGCTCTGGTTTCTGGTAACATCTAGAAGTGAACAGATTTTTGAATTGCCTTACAGGAAGAAAGTCAACCTGTGTAAGAGAAACTGAAAAGCTGAAGAAACAGCGTGAAGATAGGCGAACTCAGCTGCAGGAAATACGAGAAAAGCGTACGCAGGTAGGAACCCGTTCGCACAATTAATCCAGATGTGGTGCCGGTTGAATAAATGCCACCTTAGGAGGGGTATAAAACATAACTTTTTTTGTTTTATTGTTTTTCTAGATTTTTTTTAAAAGAATCAGTTAGTAACCCAAGTGTTAATTTTGTTTAGGTGATGGGCATCCATATGAAATTTTAAAACTAAGAATCTTAAGCCAACATAGCACCTTTTTTTGTTTGGATTCCAGAAGTGCAAAGTGACATTTTTTCTAAAGGGTGTGTTGGATATATGTTTGCCTATTATCAGGTGGGGGGTCATTTTTTTCATCTAACATTGATATAAAATTCTCAGTGTGTGGGTTTTTTTCTTGTCCTTGTCCTCCATATCTGGAGCAGTACATGAGCTGCACAGTATCCCAGTTGCCTACTCAAGTGACTTTCATGACTTATCTTGTGCAACATTCAGTCCTGTATCATGAAATTGTCCTTGGTTTGGTGCCTTTTTTTTAACCCCCCTGCCCCCATCCCATTTCTTCCTCCCTTCCTGATTCAAAAATTGGGAATCTGGGCATAACACTGGTCCTTGGCCTATGCAGATTCTGGAATTTTACCAGCCCCAATTAGATAAATGCTTGAAGGGAAAAATTTTACAGGACTATGGGGAAAGATCGAGGGAATGGGACTAATTGGATAATTAGCTGGCAAAGGCATGATGGGCTGAATGGCCTCCTCCTGTGCTATTAATATGTGACTGGGCTAAAACAGCACCGTGGCTTGTTCTGACTTCAAGCATACAATGATGCATGCAAAATTAGTTTCTAATGTTCTCAAGGTGGTCAGTATTAGCTGCCAAAGCCATTCTTTTCAGGTCAAAATTTTCCTGTGAATTTATGCCCCTGTCTTAGTGCTGGTTCAGTAGTGCCTTTTTAAAAATATTTTCCTGCTCCCTCACTTCACTGCCTAATATTTGCACACTGTTATGTGGATTGTACATCTATTTTAGAAGTGGTAGTTTCAGTCTCGGCTTGGTTACAAACATAGTTTTAGTTCCTCAAAAAAAAATCTAAGTATAGAATTAAGTATAATGTTTTAAATTGTTGCAGGAATATGACACCAGTAATCCAAACTGGGAATTCATGAAGATGATTAAAGAATTCAGAGCTACTTTAGACTGTTATAATCATCTCTCTACTTCAGATACTGTGAGTAGTAATCTTGCATCATTCACATTGTGCACTGGAGGAAAGAAGTGCTGCTTTCCCACCTCTGGAACTAATAGTCAAATCTAGTACACTTGGCAGTTAAGAGTCTTAATGAGTGAAGCCTATTCAAATGGGATGGGGAGAGTGCTAACCTTGAGGTAAAATAAGGGACCCAAAGCAATGAGCCTGTTGAGTTGGGACTCACTACTTTTCCACTTTTTTTTTCTCTCCTTCAATTCACCTTGCACTCCATGTTCTTTTTTAAATTTGATTTGCTTTTTTTTTTAAAAAAATGGGCACCACTTTGGTCACGTCCTACTGAAAGTAATCTTTCAATGAAGTTAACTGCAGTTTCCAAAGTGTTTAGCAATCAATTTTGTTTTTTATACCCGAAGTAAAAGAATCATAAAAGCATTCTTCTCTCAATAACTTTTTAATTGATCCCATTGTTTGGAGTTTCAAACTAAGATTTCTGCACTTATAGTTCTGATTGTCACTAATTGAGATTTTATTACTGTGCCAATTGCTTTTGGTTTGTAAAATTCAAGGCCAACGAGTTGAGATTTGTCCAAAAGGATATCTCCATTGATGAGCAAGAGTTGATAGATTAAAGGTGGGAAACTATGCTTGCACACCTTCCAGAAGCTCTTTGCATTGGTGTTATCTGCTAGGATTTTTTGAATTAATTTAAACAAAATTGCATTATGTAGCTCTAAGTAACTAAAGTACTTTTTGATCAGGATAGGCTGTGGTTCACTGGCTTATAAAAATGAGTAGTTTGCCTCAAAAGCAGGAAGTTTTTTCAATCTTGTGTACCTACTGTGATGCAGGCAAACCTTATGATGGAAATTCTACTCTTGGGAAAGATTAGTAATACTTTTGGTGTTTGAGGTGACTTGTTAATCACTGGATTGGAAATTGCAGTGCCAGTTTCAGTCTGACTTTAAAGTAATAGGATTTATGGAAGCTGACCTTTCTCGAGTGACTGCAGGTCAAAGTGGGTATCACTGTGGTGTGGACAGCTGCGCTGCTTCATTATACTTGGATTCATATTGGGGATGTGAGATTTTGACTCCATTCTAGAAGTGGAAATTTCACTAATAAGATAATGAAATACATTACAATAACCAAGATTTTGTGTACTATCTAGTGGTTTTGTCATTAAATTACTTTTTCAACTCTTTCAGATTGAGCTGCACAAAATATGTGTCTGTGTTCGAAAACGGCCACTCAGCAAAAAAGGTGTGTTGAATGACCCGTAACTGCTGGATTATAGAATTTTCATACACCTTTGACACTGTACTATGCCTGTGGTGTTCGAAGTGCTTGAAATTCACCATTTATAATCAATTCTTACACAGGGCAGGGGAGGAGGTGGAGGGTGGAATTGAGACCAGTTTCTACCCTATGTGGCTCTTCCAGCAATTTATAGAAATAGGCAGCTACCAAAATGTCAATCGACAGTATTTCGCATCCACTTGCATTAAGAAATCAAACTGATATTAAGGTTGAGATTTGTAATTTCAACACTAATCTACCTGATTGACCAACAGCTGCCAGGAACTAGATGATTAATGATTCTACTCCCGAGGTGGATTGTCACTAGGAAGTGGTTTTGATTGGGCCAAATCTTCCCCCTAAAAATAATGGAGTTCACAATGCACATCATTATTAATATGCAAATTGGTCAGCAAGTTCAGGGGATGAAGAGATATGCTGTGAGTTGCAAATTTCCACAGCTTGCTGGTCGATTTACACTGCTCCACCATTTGCTTTGCACAAACCGCATATCTCCCTTAGCCTCCCCTTTATATTTAAGAACTTGCTGGATTTGCACATTAATTGCCAGTTAAATGTGCCACAGAAAGTTAGGGCTCATACTTAACAGTGTGAGTACCATTTTAATGACATGATAATTGTTAATACAATACCAATCAACTTCTCCTGTCCAGAAAGGGAACAATTTAAATTGTTGAGTCTCATTCCTGCATGTAGTAAATTTTAAAAAAAATTTTCCTGTATCTTTTTTCTCTCAATCGAACCTTTCTTTCCCCCACATTTCTCTTTCTATACCTGATTTGACTCTACTTCACCCTATTTCCTTCTGTCGTTCCTGTTTCTTTTTCAAACCTTTAAATCTCATTGGCTAAAGAGATAGACTGTTGGTCCCAGAAGCCCCGTTGCCCTCGCTGCACCATTATCATCTCACACTTCCAGCAAGTTATGGCACAAATTATATTCAAGCTGAAGGGGCCAGAAAAAATCTGACTGACTGCGCACGCTGCGAGATGTGCCATTCCAGCAAGATTTGGCTCATTGTTTCAGCATGTGGAGATTAATGATTTTGAACTATTGGTTCAAGTAGGAACAGGCAGTTAACATTGCTGCCTTCAGGACACTGGATTATGATGCTCTGGCATGTTAAAATTATGTTTCTTGCCACTGTGCTCAGACCCCTGAGGTAATGAAACCAGCATTATAAAAGAACCAGAGTAATCTTTATGGCACTTTACTGGGAGAGAAACCTTCAAATTGGTTTCATTTTGTAATAGTTTTCTATTGCTGAAACCAAGTGACATCCAAAGAACTTTCTTGCCAAATCCTTGTTCATTTCAAGTAATCAAGCGGAGATACAGATTTCAGTCATTTGTCCATGATAATTGAGAATGCTCTGCCTGACCAGAAGAATGTGTAGACCATTGCATACCTTTTTTTAAAGCATTACCTAGATATAATTGTTTTAAGAACTTGTAGTTTGTCAAGTGTGTTCACCTCTACCCTGAATGTCATGTAGAAGAGTCTGATATGTTCAGTAACTTTTCTGTGGGTAAATTAGCCATCTTCAATGAAGATATAACACACATACTATGTTTTCCATGCTACTCCTTTTGTAGTATGACTTGGTTATGTATTTCTTGATTTCATGTATTTTCTATATGAAGCAATAAGCTGTGCAGGCCGACATACCTTTTTTATAGGTCCTATATGTGGCTGTGGTGAATATTGCAGTCTTGTGTAAAGTTAGTATGGCTTCTTACAATTATCTAGAATTACATAGGATTTTACAGCACAGAGATGGGCCAACAGATCTATGCTGGTGGTCATGCTCCAAACGAACCTCCTCTCACTCTATTTACTTCATCTTGCCCTATCAGCATATCCTTCTATTCCTTTCTTCCTCATATACTTGTCTAGCTTCCCCTTTAATCATGCTATTCGCCTCAACCACTCCATGTGATGGCGAATTCCACATTCTCACCACTCTGAGTAAAGAAGTTTCTCCAGAAAGCCTTATTGGATTTATTAGTAACTATCTTATATTTATGGCCCCTACTTTTGGACTCCCCACAAATACAAACATACAAAACTGACAGGCAGGTAAAGACCAGCTGGTCCAACAAGCCTGCCCCACACCAGGATGGCTGGACCATCAAGGGCACTTGTTCCCTCCCCCAACCTCACCCCTGCAGCCATGTAATCTCCTGGGTGAGACAAAAAAAACAGAAAAACCCAGGGCTAATAAGGGAGAAAATATCCTAAAATTCCTCTGATCCCCTCAGGTGATTGAAACCAGTCCAGGGGATCACATGGACCAAGTGTTATTTATAAAGACATGATCTCTGCCCCAGTCAGAAACCGGTCCTTCTTGAAGACCCTATTATAGAAAGGATATTATTAAACTAGAAAGAGTGCAGAAAAGATTTACTAGGATGCTACTGGGACTTGATGGTTTGACTTGTAGGGAGAGGTTAGATAGACTGGGACTTTTTTCCCTGGAGAGTAGGAGGTTAAGGGGTGATCTTATAGAAGTCTATAAAATAATGAGGGGCATAGATAAGGTAGATAGTCAAAATCTTTTCCCAAAGGTAGGGGAGTCTATAACGAGGGGGCATAGATTTAAGGTGAGGGGAGAGATACAAAAGGGTCCAGAGGGGCAATTTTTTCACTCAAAGGGTGGTGAGTGTCTGGAACAAGCTGCCAGAGGCAGTAGTAGAGGCAGGTACAATTTTGTCTTTTAAAAAGCATTTGGACAGTTACATGGGTAAGATGGGTATAGAGGGATATGGGCCAAGTGCAGGCAATTGGGACTAGCTTAGTGGTATAAACTGGGCGACATGGACATGTTGGGCCGAAGGGCCTGTTTCCATGTTGTAACTTCTATGATTCTATGATAAGACGTGCAGAGAGTCAGCACCCACCACACCAGCCAGCAATGTATTCCAAAGGCTGACAATTCTCTGGGAAATGAAGAACTGCCTAACATCCAGTCTATTCCTACTCTTCCATAGTTTAAACTCGTGTCCCCTGATCCTCCCCAGCCTGTTAAACTGGATGCTATTCAGCCCTTCAATTATTTTATAGACCTCGATTGAGTTACCTAAGTCTGCACTGCTCTAAAGTAAATAGACCAAGGTCCTTGAGCCTATCTGAGTAGCTGAGGTTCTTTAAGCTAGGAATCATTCTTGTAGCTCTCCTGGACCTTTTCCGATGCCGTTATACAACCCAGTGGGGGGGACCAAAACTAAGCACAGTACTCTTGATGTGACCCATGTAGTGTCAAAATGGTGTCGTTTGATTTATACTGAGTGGTTAGAACCCAAATACCTTGTTAGCTTTAGCTGTAGTTTCTCTACATTGGTCATGAGCCTTTAGTGATCTGTGCTCAATAACACTAAGATCTTTTTGTTGCTCAACCTCTTTCAGTATTGTTTCCTGCAAATGATACCAACATGCATGACACATTATTGCCAATGTGTGGCCCACTCCTCGAGCACATCTGAATCTTTTTGGATTTGATTGCACTCCTCTACCGTCTTAATGCTTGCACAGATTTTGGTGTCATCTGCAAACTTATTTACCATACTCCCAACGCCACTGTCCAGGTCAATAATAAAGACCGTGAAGAGTAGCAGGCCTATGACTGATCCCTAGGGGACACCACTAGTGACATGTCTCCAAGCTGACCCTCATCTGTTAACTAAAACTTTTTGGCTGCAAGATTGGAGCCAATTCCTAATCTAGCTTGTCAAATTTCTACTAGTACCATAAGATTCTATCTTGTGAAGTAACCTATTGTGAGGTACCCTATCAAAGGCTTTCTGAAAGTCCAGGTAGACAGTGTCTACCAGATTGCCCTCATCCACCACCCTAGTGACTGCCTCAAAAAACTCTTATTAAATTTGTTAAGCACAGCCTATTTTTTCGGAAGCGGTGTTGTGTATTTCTAATGGCCCCTTCCCTTTCCCAGTGATTATAAAGGGCATCTCTTATGATCCCTTCTGGAATCTTCCCAATAATTGTCAGACTGAAGTCTGTAGTTCCCCAACTCTGATTTGTTCCCTCTTTTTTGAAAATAGGAACTACGTGATCTATCTTGTGGTCTAAGGGAACTATCCCTGACTATTGAACAATTAAAGATATGGGCAAGAGGCTCACAGAGCACCTGTGGAGACATCTTCTCTACGTCTAAAATTATGAAGGGCTGCGATAGGGTAAAGACCTCTATCAGGTCACCTCCCAGTCTTTAATTTTCTAGAGAAAGGGGCCGCAGCCTATTCAGTCTTTAACAATTGTACCCTCTCAGTTCTGGTATCATCCTTGTAAATCTTTTTTACACTTTTTCCTGTGCTTCTATATCCTTTTTGTAATATGGAAACCAGAACTGTTCACAGTACTCAATGGTCTAACTAAGGTTCTAAACAAGTTTAACATAACTTCTTTGCTTTTCAATTCTATCCCTCTAGAAATGAGCTCCAGTGCATTGTTTGCACTTTTTATGGCTTTGTTAACCTGTGTTGCTACATTTAATGATTTGTCAATCTGTACCCTTTGCACATCTACCCCATTTAGACTTACTTTTCCAAGGAGTAGGTGGCCTCCTTATTCCTCCTACCAAAATGCACCACCTCACACTTGTCTATATTGAAATTCATTTGCCATTTACAGGCCCATTCTGAAAGTTTGTTAATGTCATCTTGTTTTTGTTGCAGTCTTCCTCAGTATTAACTATACCTCCTAATTTGGTGTCATATGCAAATTTTGATATTGTACTTCCGATTTCCGAGTCCAAATCGTTTATGTAAACGTAATTACAGTAAATGAACAGTGGTCCCGGCACTGACTCCCTGTGGAACACCACGTCCCACATTTTGCCAGTCTGAGTAATTATCTTTAACCCCTACACTCTTTTCTGTTTTGTAGCATGCTTGCTATCCATTCTGCTACTTGTCCCCTGACTCCACATGCTCTGACCATAGTCATGAATCTACTATGCAATACTTTATTGAAGGCCTTTTGAAAGTCCATGTACATTACAGCCACTGCATTACCCTTGCCTTCTCTTTTTCTGTTACTTTTAAGAATTCATTGAGGTCAAGCATGACCTTCCATTTTGAAATCCTGCTGACTAGTTATATTTTCAGTTTATAGTTTGAGCTCTAATTGAAACTGCTAGTATACAGTGGAGTATTGCTGATCTTGTCAGTGCAGAATGCAACTGTATTACTGCCCACTCACCTGATTATTTCCCAATAACATGGTAATGATTTATTGGGCATACTATTGCATAAGTTATTCCATCTGAATCAGAAGGAGGTGAGACTAACTGGCATTAAAGTATGTTTTTTAAGTGATGAATAGATTGATTTGATTTTGTTGATGACATAGGTAAGTTGTCAACATGAGTAAAAAGGCTCTGAACAAAAATACATGATCAAGACATCTTGCAGAATTAAGGAAAGTTAATGGGGCTGAATCTTATTCCATGGTGTGTAGTGCATACTTTTGAAGAAAAGGGAGTAATCTTTTTTGGTCTTTGACCATGATCTATACCTAAAATAATGCAGAATTATAGTTGGTGCAATCCAAAAATAACCAAATTGAATGCTTCAATTTTTTAAAAATTAGCTTACTTTAAAAGTTACGATTTCTTAAATGAAGCTTTTAAAGTTCAGGCTTAATTGTGTGCTTTGACTTCCACAGAAAAGACAAAAAAAGAGATTGATGTAATTACAGTTTCCAGCAAACATGTAGTTCTGGTACATGAGCCAAAGATGAAAGTTGATCTCACAAAGTACCTGGATAACCAGCCCTTCAGATTTGACTATGCCTTTGATGATTTGATTACCAATGAAGAAGTATACAGGTATTCAAATTTAAATTTGTATTGGAGTTACTGTTTAAATATTACTAATGCCAGGCTGTCACTTGAAGTGTTCTCATGGGAGAGGTGAGAATGACTGCTGGATTTATTCACCTTAAGATCTGTCATCAGATTTATCTTATTTAAAATTCAAGACTTTGTATGTGAGATTTGGACTTTGGTTTCGTTGGCATATTGCCAAATCTTCCCTTCTTACCAAGATTATTTTACTTGATCTTCCACGTTAAAATGGTGTTCTTTAGATTAAAGGATTTTAACATAATGGTCAGGCCATCATGGTGTGGGGCAGGCTTGACGGACCAGCTGATCTTTACCTGCCCATCAATTTCATATGTTCATGTGTGTTAGAGTATTCCTTTTAAGGTTATTGCAGAAGGTAGTGATAAAAGATGCCAGTTTAACTTTTGGGCTAGAGTTGCTAAAACTTGGATATTGTACAAATTGCATTTTAACTTGTGCTTTAAATTTAAAGTTGAAGCTCTATAAGCAATTACTGCTATTGCTTGAATGGAAAAACTTATCACAAATGTATGTTATGTGATATTTTACTGTAGCATAGTAGCTGTTTCACAAACCTAGCACAGGTGTATTTATCCTTGCTCTTATACTATCTTGACTCCTACATCACTAAATGGGACTTGAAATCAAACCTTAGATTTTTGTCTACTAAATCAAGAACCAGTACACCAATGTTTCTGAATGAAAGTAATTGCAGTATTATAAACTAGCTGGAAAAATGAACTTCCTCACTGAAGAAATAAAATCTCTACTTAGGACCTAATTAAGCAGGAAATAAATTTGAGGTGGTACATTTTGGTAGGAGGAATAAGGAGGCCATCCACTCCTGGGGAAAATAGTCTAAATGGGGTAGAGATGCAAAGGAATCTAGGGGTACAGTTACACAAATCAAAAGTAGCAATGCCGGTTAACAAAGCCGTAACCTGTGCTTTGTTTGCTCTTTTTTTAATTTGTAGAGGAATAGAATTCAAAAGCAGAGAAGTTATGTTAAACCACACTAGAGTACTGTGCACAGCTCTGGTCTCCATATTACAAAAAGGATATAGAAGTAGTGCAAAATGAGGGTACAATCAGGAAAGATTTGGGGATCTTTTCTCAGAGGTGACCTGATAAAGGTCTTTAAAATTCTGAAGGGCTTCAGTAGGGCATACATGGAGATGATTATGTTTTCACTTGAGACACCAAAACTAGGGGCAATAAATATAATCTAGTCACTAATGAATCTAAAAGAATTCAGGAAAATTGCAAGAATGTGGAACTTGCTACCACATGGAGTGGTTGAGACAAATAGCATAGATGCATTTAAAGGGAAGCTAGATAAGTACATGAGGGAGAAAGGAATAGAAGGATATCTCAATAGGGTGAGATGAAGGAAGTGGAGTGGGGGCAGCTCGTGTAGAGTGTAGGCAACGCATAGACTGGTTGGGCTGAATGGCCTGTTTCTGTGCTGTAAAATTCTATGATGGTACAATCTATTTTGCTATCAACCTTTTTTCAGATTTGTGTATCTTTATTTTGGTGGTGTATTTGTCTTAGAAAAATACTTAAGAATTAGACTCTGTAATCATCTGGTCTTGTTTCCAAATAGTTTAGTTCTGCATTAAAATCTTCATTTCATTCCTGTTTAGCAGCTAAGCCCTGGAGTTTGGAGAAGTTTATTATGAGTGCTAATAAAAGGATGTTGCAGAATTTTGTGATGTTTTTAAAATTTTGATCTGTTATCAGATTCACAGCAAAGCCTTTAGTACAGACCATCTTTGAGCGGGGAATGGCTACCTGTTTTGCCTATGGGCAAACTGGAAGTGGTAAAACACATGTAAGTTATTGTGCACTTAATTTATCTATTATAACATCCATTCCTCTTGATTTTGTAATTGTTTCATTTGATCTGTTAGTTCATGCATAAATAGCCTCCCATGTTATCTTAAAATTGCTTAATTAAAATGACCAGTATAAATTCACTTGAGCAAAATAACCGAATTAACAGGAGTTGACATTATTAAAGTTGCTCATCTTTGTAGCCAAGCAAAATTGTTTGTGCTCATAATTGATGTGCATCAAGGTAACAAACTTTTCCTCCCTAGGTTACTAGTCCAGGCCCACTGTACACTAAACAAATTTTTAAAACTCTTTTTGCCATTTCCTAAATTTGGATGAGCTCCCACTGATGTTTTGCACTTGGTTGTTGTATAATATTGTATGTTCACCATATTTTTATCTTCTAAATATCATGCGATTTCAACCAGTACAATTTAGTATTGACCTAAATGGAACTGTAGAACAGGAGCAACTGTATCAGGAGGGGGAAAAAAGCTACAACTTTAAATGCCGAGAAATATACTGATCTGCAATGTGGAATAAGCAAGTTTGTGCCTCTAGTTTTTGCAGCACTCCACTAATGTTTTTTTAAGCATGTTCCATAAGAACATAGCATATTGTACACTCTAATGCCACCAGCTAGTGATTAGAGGTATGAGTCTGAGTAGGATGCTTGGCTTGCCCTTTGGGTGGAAGAAAAGGATGAACCCATGTTGCGATGTGGTCTAAGCTACTCTTTAGAATAAATTATGATCTACATCATCTTTAATTGTTTTTGGACATTGGGCCTGAAATGCCAAGGTTTTTCTTGTGGACTGGAATTTGGAATGTGGACCAGGAACATAAGAACATAAGAAGTAGGAGTAGGCCATCTGGCTCCTCAAGCCTGCTCTGCCATTCAACAAGATCATGGCTGATCTTCTACCTCAACACCATTTTCCTGTACTATCCCCATATCCCTTGATACCTTTAATATCTAGAAATCTATCGATCTCTGTTTTGAATGTACTCAATGACTGAGCCACCACAGCCCTCTGGGGTAGAGAATTCCAAAGATTCACCACCCTCTGAGTGAAGAAATTTCTCCTCATCTCAGTCCTAAATGGCCTATCCCATATCCTGAGACTGTGACCCCTGGTTCTAGATTCCCCAGCCAGTGGAAACATCCTCCTTGCATCTACCCTGTTGAGCCCTGTAAGAATTTTGAATGTTTCAATGAGATCACCTCATTCATCTAAACTCTAGAGAATACAAGCCTAGTCTACCCAATCTCTCATGACAATTCTACCATCCCAGGAATCAGTCTGGTGAACCTTCGTTGCACTCCCTCTATGGCAAGTATATCCTTAGGTAGGGAGACCAAAATTGTACACAATACTCCAGGTGCATTCTCACCAAGGCCCTTTATAATTGCAGTAGGACACCTTTACTCCTGTACTCAAATCCTCTTGTAATAAAGGCAAACATACCATTTGCCTTCCTAATTGCTTGCTGCACCTGCATGTTAGCTTTCAGTGACTCATGTACAAGGACACCCAGGTCTCTTTGTACATCAACATTTCCCAATCTCTCACCATTTAAAAAAAATACTCTGCATTTCTGTTTTTCCTACCAAAGTGGATAACTTCACATTTTTCCATATTACATTCCATCTGCCATGTTCTTGCCCACTCACTTAGCCTGTCTATATCCCCTTGAAGCCTCTTTGCATCCTCCTCACAACCCACATTCCCACAATGTTTTGTGTCAGCAGCAAACTTGAAAATATTACATTTGGTCCCCTCATTCAAATCATTTGATATAGATTGTGAATAGCTGGGGTCCAAGCACCGATCCCTGCACTACCCCACAAGTCACAGTCTGCCAACCTGAAGACCTGTTTATTCCTACTGTTTTCTGTCTGTTAACCAATTCTCAATCCATGCCAGTATATTACCCCCAATTCCATGTGCTCTAACTTTGTTCACCAACCTCCTGTGAGGGACCTTATTGAAAGCCGCCTTAAAATCCAAATACACCACATACACTGGTTCCCCCTTATCAATTCTACTAGTTACATCCTCAAAGAACTCCAATAGGTGTGTCGAACATGATTTCCCTTTCATAAATCCATGTTGACTCTGCCAAACCCTATTATTTTCTAAGTGTCCTGGGATGTAAGGGGGTGGCACACTTACACAGCCACCTCCCTAGATAAAATGTGTACCACATTTTTGGGTCTCCAGTACCCAATCCCAAACAGGCTATTAGACTATTGCTCCTACTGTCTCTTAGGACCAGCAGGTCTGGCTCCTTTTTTAAATTTGATACTTTTTGATCTGGCTGCTATCCTTAACACCTGGGTTGCTTACTTCCAGTGCTGCCATTGCTTCTTTAAGCAGCAGCAGATTTTATATTCTTTACCCACAAGCCATTTGGCTGCTAATCCTGCCTTTGCAGGAGTTTTCCCATTCTCTGACATTGCAGGTTGTGTTTACAGCCACTTATACATTAGGTTAGTGCAAAATCTCCACTAGAAGCACAACTGACGTCAGTAATACTGATACTTCTTCCTTCAATGTTTTGTACACAACCAATTATCTATCTGTTACTCCCATCTATTTGACATTTTCTAATTTACAACTCTTCTGTTACCTGAGAAGACTTACTTTGGTTCCCTTAACATGTCTGGGAATTGTTTCTGGGGGTGGAAGAAAGATTTCTGAAGTGTAGTAAGAAATTGAAATAGTGCACATTCACGTAAATTGGAGTGTCTGCTATTGTGAAGATGTCTCAATTATTTGCAGCCTTGATCCTTGGCGCTTTAGCTATTCTGGCAGTTGCTCAGTGGAGAGCATAGCCCATAATAGAATTTTTTAAGCTCATTTCTCTTCTTTTATGCAGACTATGGGTGGTGACTTCTCAGGGAAAAACCAAGACTGTTCAAAAGGAATCTACGCTCTTGCAAGTAAGCAATCGACAAAAATGGTTGTGAAATGCCTTTATTGTGTAACAGGCAAATTGTTAACTTTATTTTTTTTTCTTCAGCTCAAGATGTGTTTTTGCTGCTTGAACAGCCCCGATACAAGGACCTAAATTTGAAAGTTTTCGTAAGCTTTTTTGAAATCTATAGTGGTAAGGTAAGATCACACTTTGTGACTAAAATCATTTAAATGAACAAAGTGTACATAAGAGCTACATGCTAACAGTACCGAAGAAAATCTTAAATATAAAGGGGAGTAGAAAGGAGCTTAGAGTGGCTTAAGAGGAATATGAAAAAGGCTAACATTAATTTAAAAAGCAAAATAGTTGAGGGTGGGGCTGCTTGGCGTGGAGGGTGAAGGAATGGCAGAGATGTATCATTTTTTTAAACTTGTCTGTATGCACATGTCATGTCTAAATCCTTGCTTTCTGTTGTCAACTTCTCCCATTATAAGTGTTGACTTAAGAATTTTATAACATCAACTGCCTGTGTAAATTTATCCTGCAGTAGTTGCATCTTCCCACCAGTTACACATGTTCCTCACTTATCAGCCTGTACAATGTGCCAAAGTCCAATTATCCCCTGCCATCTAACTAAATGATGGTGGAGGTGAAAATGTAGGTATGCTAGATGTGGAACAATTCTTGAAGATAGCTGCAGGAAGAATTCTTTCTGAATGAATTAGCAGAACTCTAGGGAGTTTAGTCACCACGCCCAGATGGCATGCACCCTAGACTATTGAAAGAAACCAGAAGAGCTAGCAGAGGCTCTGTGACCACATTTTTAAAAAAAACTTACAATTATGCAAGTTGTGCTGGGAACTGGAAAGTAGCCAATATAACATCCCCATTCAAGAAAGGAGTGGAATAAATTAAGTAACTATAGTTAGTCTAATGTCAGTTATAGGCAAACTCTTACCATCCATAATTGGACAAAATTAGTGACCATTTGAAAATGGATGGATTAATTGGTCAGCCAGCAGAGATTTGTTTGTCAAATTTAAGAGGTTTTTTTGGGAAGATGTGACTGTGGATAGATAATGCAGTAGATGTGGTGTAAATGGATTTTCAGATGGTGTTTGATAAGGAGGCTTGTTAGAAAAATTCAGAGATATGGTGTAAAAAGAAATGTCGCAGCATAGTGGAATGTTGGTTGGTAGAAATCAGTTAATGGATGTTGCTTGGACTGGCAAAAGGTTGGAAGTGGTGTACCTTAGGTTGGATCCAATTTTGAGAGCATGGGGAATACATTATCAAAATTGCTAATTATGCAGAACTAGTGTTTAGCAAACAGCGAGGAAAACTCTCAAAGCCAGGAGAGCATATAGCCAAGATTCACCAAAATGATACCAGGGATGGGAACCTAGAGTTATGAAGTGATGAGATACTGGGACTATTTCCGCTACAGCAGAGAAGGCCAAGAGGAGATGGTAAGTTTTTTTTAAATTTATGAATGGTTTTGATGGGGTGATTAGGGAAAGATTATTTCTCTGGTTGTGGAGTCCATGATGAAGGGTCATTAATTTAAAATTCAGTGAGGAAAGGGACTAGGAGAAATTTCTTTACATGGAGTGTTGTTGGAGCATGGCGCAATGGAGTGGTTGGGACTGTTGTCTTTTAAGGGAAAATTGGATAAATATTTGAAGCCGAGGAAGACCTTTTGACTATGGGGAAATGAGCAGTGCAGTGGGGTTTGTTTTGGATTACATAGGATGGCTAGATTTGTCTACCTTTTTATTGTTGCAGTCTTCCCTCCCTATTTTTCCCACCTCCAAAAGATTTCAGCCCTTTCCATCTCTTAACACAACCAGCTTACTATGAAGAAAAAGTTCAGCTGGAAGATCTAGCCTGCAGATGTCTTCACTGGTTGACTACATCAGGAAGCATGAGAAAGACTTTGTCCCTATTTGGTTGATTTTCCTCCCTATCCAAACCTAGGTGAGCAGATGCAGTCCTCTGAAGAGGAAGCCAAAATATAAATGTTAATCAAGCCTGGC
This sequence comes from Heptranchias perlo, assembly GCF_035084215.1. NCBI lineage: Eukaryota > Metazoa > Chordata > Chondrichthyes > Hexanchiformes > Hexanchidae > Heptranchias > Heptranchias perlo. Next base: position 28,095,726 of record NC_090333.1, read on the forward strand.
AATTGAATAGTCTGCAGCTGAGATTCCAGTGCTCCACGTGTTGTGGTTACTAACTTTTTTTTTTCTCTTTCCCTCATCCCTCCCCCAACCTAATGGAGGGGATTATTTCCATGGTGCCAGGCCTCTACCTGAGCCTTTCTTACATTTTGTGAGATGGGGACTGTCTCTAGTTTTCAGTTTTCTCTCCCTTGAATTGAAACTATTTTGTGTGGGTGTTAGTATATTTAATTTTGTACACTTCAAAACAAAAATTGTTCCCCCACCTGGCTTACTGTTTGACACAATTTTCATTTTGGCAATTCTGATGTAGGTATTTGATCTCTTGAACAAGAAAACTAAGCTGCGCATAATGGAAGACAATAAACAACAGGTACAGATTGTAGGGCTGCTGGAGCAGGATGTCTTCTGTGTTGATGATGTGATCATGAATATTGATATGGGGAACAATTACAGGTAACTACTCCACTCTTTTCCCACTTCCAAAGTTCATTTTTTAAATTCTTTTTCTTGGGGAAACCTCACTTTCCCCCAGATTCTCTTGCCTTAGAAATATGAACAGTAATGAAAAGGACTTAATTTTCTCCATATATTGACACAATTCTTGTTCTTGAACACATGCCTGTATCTCTGAAGTATGTTGAGCTATCCCAGGCTTTTCAATAACCTGCCTGATGGCTCGGTGTGTAAAGTATTTCCTAGTGTGGTATAATTATAATATATATGTATTTGAGAGGGGGCTGGTCACTTTAAACCTGTCTTTAACCAGACTGGCAGTTGCAGCAATATAACAAATGCCAGGAAAGTCAGACTGCTGTTTTTTAAATATGTTGAGGGTAATCTTAAGGATGACGATGGAAATTAAGCCCCACGTAATGTGCTTGCATTGTTCTGAAAGTATTCAAGTAAAGTAACTCTTGAATAGAGGATGTAAAGTATCACTGACTGTCCAAGTGTGAAAAGAACAACTCGAGCCTAGGAAGGGGCCATGACACAGCAAAATTTGCTGACGTAGCAGTTTTAAGATGCCAGCAGCAAGCATTCCCTGTATTTTAAAATTTTATGGAAACTGAACCACCTTATGCAAATTTGATCGGGGAACGCTCAGTTATAAAAATTAAAGCCCTGAATTTCCGCATTGGCCGCAAAGTGCGGCCAAAGGATGCGCTGGCTGGGTTTAAGTGCAATTTAGCAGAAACTTGCAATAACTTAATCACAAATGTAAAATCTCCCGTAAACAGTAGCTTAACAGTAATTTTTTTGCAATAAAAATATCCATTGATGTATTTGAGTGGTAACCTGGTGCAGTTTTATTAATAGAGCTGAAAATGGGTTTATCACAAACAATAAGCATTTTTAATAAGTGTCTGGTCTTCTACCTGTGCGTAACCTGATTTTTAAATCACTGATAATGACACTTTTTGTTTAAAAAAAACTAAACTGAAGAATTTACTATTTTAATTGCTGTACATTAGTCAGTTTCTTAGTAAATTAAATATTTTTTAATATGCCTACTTGTGCGCCTAAGAAAACTAACTTAATTTTAAGACTCTCAAATGGCCACAGATGGGTGCAATTGGCAGCAATGCACCATCCTCGTTGTTTCGATCGGGGTGTGGGTGGGGGGGGCGAAGCCAGTTTTGTGGGTGGGGCTGGCTTCAGCACAATTTTTTTTGAGCCAGCACAAAACATCACGGAAACTCAAATTACACTGGGCATATGTAAATTGAAATTCTGCTATGTTTTGCTCTGATTCATCTGGATTGCGCTGAAAAGACCTGCGCAATCTAGCGGAAACTCGGGGCATAAATGTTTAAAGCTCCTCTAAAACTAATCTAATGCTCCTGGTATAGTTTTAAAAGGTTACAGGTTATTTTTGTTTTCATAGGACCTCTGGGCAAACTTCTGCAAATAACAACTCCTCCAGGTCCCATGCAGTCTTCCAGATTATTCTACGGAGGAATGATAAGCTTTACGGCCAGTTTTCCCTCATTGATCTGGCTGGAAATGAGCGAGGTGCTGATACTAGCAGTGCAGATAGACAAACACGAATGGAAGGGGCAGAGATTAATAAAAGCCTACTTGCCTTGAAGGTAACTAAGTGTATTATGCAAGGATGTTATACTGAACCTTTATAAAACACTGGTTAGGCCCCAACTGGAGTATGGTGGCCAATTCTGGGCACCACACTTTAGGAAGGATGTCAAGGCCTTAGAGAGGATGCAGCGGAGGTTTACTAGAATGGTACCAGGGATGAAAGACTTCAGTTATGTGGAGAAACTGAGGTGGCTCTCCTTAGAGCAGAGACGGTTAAGGGGAGATTTGATACAGATGTTCAAAATCATGAAGGGTCTTGATAGAGCAAATAAGAAGGAATTGTTTCCAGTGGCAGAAGGGTCAGTAACCAGAGGATACAAATTTACAGTAATTGTCAATAGACCCAGAGGTGACATGAGGTGAGGTGGGGTGGGAGGAGGGCAGGCACAGGATTTAAGCAGAGTTGTGATACGGAATGCACTGCCCGAAAGGGTAGTGGAAGCAGATTCGGTAACATCTTTCTAAAGGGATATATATCCAATTCCCTTTTCCAAGTATTTGGAAAAGATCATTGGGCTTCCCAGAAAGGAATCAAGCCATTCCATTCAGTTGCATGCATGCTTTGACTGTTTCGATCCCCTGTTTTTCTGGCAACCGTATTTGTGTGGGCAAATACCACTAGATCCTGTGATATCTGACCGCCTAAATCTAGTTGAGATACAGTTTAATGTCCTTTTTTTAAGGAATTGGAGCTAAATCTTGGTCAGTATCTCTTAGATTGCAGTCAGTCTGAAGTCAGTAGCAATGAGCGGGCTGGGTTAACAATTCTGGTAGCATACAGTGAAGTAAGAAGAATGTTTCAAGAAATCGGAGATGAAAATAAAAGTCAGACCAAGGTAAGGAACAAGGGGAACATAAACGGTCAGGGAGCAAATACAAATATAGAACTTGCGTACAATATGTCTGTAAAAATAGTGATGGGAACAATTATTAAAAACAAATTAAATTGTGTGCATAGCATCCGGAACAAAACGGGGGAACTGGAAGCAATAATTCGTAATGAGGAGCCAGATGTAGTAGCAATAACTGAAACATGGCTACAGAAAGAACAGGACTGACCGTTATATCGGGGTATAGAAACACAAATCACTTAAAAAGTAGTGCCGCAGGTTAATGCAATAAAGGCAAACCAAGCACTGGGGTTCATTTCTGGAGGGATAGAATTGAAAAGCAGGGAAGTTTAACATAACTTGTATAGAACCTTGGTTAGAGCACACTTGGAGTACTGTACTCCGTTCTGGTCTCCATATTATAAAAAGGATATAGAGGCATTGGAGAAGGTGCAAAAAAGATTCACATGGATGAGAGCAGAACTGAGGACACACTTAACAGAAAAGGCTAAACAGAATGGGGCTCTTTTCTCTAGAAAAGTGAAAGCTGAGGGGTGATCTGATACAAGTCTTGAAAATAATGAAACGTCTTGATAGAATGGAAGTAGAGAAAATGTTTCCACTTGTGGGGGAGTCAGAAACTAAAGGTCAAAAATATAAAACAGTTGCTAATAAATCCAATAGGGAATTCAGGAGAAACTTCTTTACCCAAAGAGTAGTAAGAATGTGGAGCATGTTACCACAAGGAGTAGTTGAAACAAATAGCATAGATGCATTTAAAGGGAAGCTAGATAGATATAAGCACATGAGGGAGAAAGGAATAGAAGGATATGGTGATCAGGTTAGATGAAGTAGGGTGGGAGGAGGCTTGAATGCTGGCATAGACCAGTTGGGCTGAATGGCCTTTTTCTGTGCTGTAGACTCAATGTAACCATTTTTATGTTGGTCTGCACTGGAGAAGCATCTTTTGATTTTGACAGAGATTAAAGATTGTAATTACTGTTCATTTACTTATTTTAATCTTTAATAAATTCTCCTGATCTATAGCTGGAACCGTAGTCTGATGTGTATATTTTTCCACATACCAAAGATGAGGTGGTCAAGTGGCAATATGTGATCTATTCCAGTAAGCCAGATTGCAATGATAATTCTTCAATCCCTGATCTTGCTATGTTTTCCTAGATATTGGGCAGGTAGCGGCTGATTCACAAGGGGTGTGAAGTCATCTACAGGAGTGGCCAGTGAAATTGAACCCAAAGAAAATCTTTTTTTTAAAAAAGTAACTAATATAATTAGCGACGAGCTCAGGATCACTGTTGCAAATGGAACTGATATTTAGAAAAGCGGACACCTAATTTTACATTTAATCTCCTCGGTGTGGAGGAGACTGCACTATGAGCAGAAAATGCAATGTATGAGATTGGAGCAAGTACATGTAAATAGCTATTTCTCAAAGGAGGAGTGTTTAGGGCCCTGGAGCATAGCGGTAGATATATATGTTAGGATGGCATGGAAAAGTTCTGGATAACAGCAGCTGGATGTAGGGATAAGGTATTATGGAGGGACCAAGAAAGAGAAGGGGAAGATGTGATTGCTGGCAGGGTCATGTTGTAGATGGTGGAAGATGAATGTCAGGTGACGGGTTATCATGGTTGTACTCTGGATTCTAATTTTCACCCTGTTACAATTGTGGAGCTGCAATTCCCATGATGCCTGGCTTACTTCAGCACCCAGGTGACATTTCTAGCTCTATGCACAAGGTAAGGCTTAACTGGGAAATTTGGCTAATTTGTGATGCTGCTTTCATGAAATGGTAGCTTGGAAGAAATTAGGGATTTGATTGCTCTGTTTTAAAATGTGAATTACTTGTATGCTTTCCTTGCGGTAATAGCTTTATTGTCTTCCAGGAGTGCATTCGATCATTGGGGCAGAATAATATCTATACACCGTTTCGAGCAAGCAAGCTGACCCTGGTACTGAGAGATTCATTTATTGGCGAAAACTCAAGGACTTGCATGGTATGTTTTCTATGCAAGAGTCTAAGATTTGTTTCTAATGATTTTTTGTGAAGTTTTGCTATACAGGAATCGATGTTTTTTTTAAACAAATTAGACCCTCTAATTCATGAGCTGCCTTTGGCCTCTTCTAGCAAGAGGTAGATCATGGAGAATGTTTTGAAATGTGCGCTGTATATTAGCAAGGAGCAATGAAACTGTTTTGTCATCCAAGTGCTTCTTGCATTAAAACCATCTTCTTGAAGTATTTAACATGTCTTTGTAGATGTCTAGCTAACAAATCCTATTGTGCCCCTGGTTTGAACTTCTCTCCATGTCATTTAAATGCTCTGGTGTGTCAAGTATTCAATCAGGTCGTGCACTTTGAGGGTTAGAGACAAAACCGTATGAGAGCCATCCAGGCCAACGGAGAGTTTCTAAAGATTAAGTGGGAGATGAGCAGACGATTGCTAGGAGAGGCATAATTTATAAATTTAAGCAAATTGAGGTGCAGACTCTGCCAGGCGCCACAGTTTGAGACTGCTTTGGTCTCTCACTGACTAAGTATTAATTTACTGGCATATTTTGTCCTGAGATTGTTCAGAAAGGGAGGTGGAAGGTCTGTTTGTTTTCAGTCCTATATTGTTGTCATGTTCTGGGAGGAGCTATGGTTGGTTCCTGCTGCAGCATGGAATGAGGAACCATCCACAAAACTGAAGATTAAGTATTTTGATTTCTATAAAAAATTATCAGGTATCCAATGTTGCGCTGAAGTCAATTCATTGGAAACTTTTTGTTAATCTTGCCTGAGTTGATTTTTTTTTTTTCTCTCTCTCTCCTAGATTGCAATGATTTCACCAGGATTAAATTCCTGTGAACACACTCTAAATACATTGAGATATGCGGACAGGTAATAACAGATCAACTATAGAAATTGGATTCCAGAAATGTTCTATGAACAAGGCAAATGAGAAATGTAGAGCATTTTTTTTTAGTGAGCCTGTCATTGTGCTTAGTTGGTGCTGGGTGGTCTGTTGCATGCTGATGGCAACATCAAGTGTTGACTCCTTCCATTCAAACTATTAGAACCATGCATCAGGGCTATTAAATATGCTATGCCATAATTTCTTGGAAGTATTATTTTAATTCAATGTTCTTTTAACATATGCTGTTCACAATCAACTGTTCTGACTTGATAAGTGGAGGCCTTCTAATATGGTCCTTCAGCATGAATGGCCTCCTTCTCCCCCCTCTGGTTTGTTAGGGTCTATATTAAGTGAGGGAATGCCATCTTGTCTTGGGATTTTGGTTGACTATACAAAATATTAGTCTCTCTCTCGCTCCCATTAGGGTGTTTCAGTGAATCAACAGATGGGAGCACCACGATGTGCTGGTTTGTGGGCTACGCAGTCTCTTCCCACCCCCTCCCCATGTGCGCTAAGGAACTTCTAGTTACTGTTGCTGATCAACAATGATGTTTGTGTCTGGGGGGGAACCATTCTTTGGATCAGTGTGAGGATAAGATTGGGCTTGACTTTGGCCCCACAATCTGCCAACACTTAAATTCTTAATGAATGCCCACTCAGGCAAGGTACCAGAGGGCAGCTAGCACCTATTGAATCTTACTCCAGCATGAATCACCACCTTGAGAAGTGGAATGACAAAGGCTGTCCATTTGTGTTGGTCTGTAGAATTATTAAATACAAATAACTGCAATAAACTTCAAATCTTTGTCTGGCAGAATTACTGTTTGGTAATCTGGGATCACAGGGTACCTGAGTACCAAAGCACATTTGACTCTGGTCATAAATGCTGAAGTACAGATTCTAGATTGCAAATGTTTGTTTTTTTTTGTTTCAGTAATACTTTCCCAGTGAATTTGAATTGAGCAATGCTCAGCAATAAACAACTAGACATAATCCAGTAGCCTGTGACTGTTTAAGTACTTTGTCTATTTTTGCTGCTTATCTGGTGGTAATTAGAGGGATTGAATTGTATCCATGTCTGTTTAAGGGTGAAAGAACTTGGTGTTGAGGAAGTTCTCAATGAGCCAGAATGTTCCACAATATCTAAAGAAAAAAGATTCAACGAGTCCTTGGAACAGTCTGACATTCGCATGCTCTGTGAAAAAAATGTAAGTACAGTTTGGAGCTGCTTTCTTTAATAATGTCCTCTGAAAATGCTACTGTGTTCCAATATACTTTCTCCCTTCTTCCCCCAACCCCAGAAAATTCCAGAATCACTTACAGTAAGGTTGTTCATCACAAATATTTTCTCTGAGCCAAATTCCAAAGTGAACATTTTGAAGTAATGGTATTAACCAACTTTGCACATGTAGAAAACAGATGACCACCTATGCTGGACTTATGGAAGGAGTATGTCTGCTTCACTTCATTATTCTTGTTGCCTAGCTTCCTGACCTTCCAAATCTATGCAACAGAAAGACATCTGCCATTGATATTTAAGCACTACCATAGTTTGAAAGAATAGGACAGGCTCAAAATCAAAGTATGATATTTTACACCCTCTAGGGTTTGTTTTATTGAGATCATCCAGAGATTTCTGAAGATTCTCCACTGAGTAGATCTTAAACTTCTGTTTCCTGCTGTGCAGTGCTATAACTGAACACACAGCTATACTCGGTTTTTAAAAAATTTTTTCTAATTCACTGTTTACTTCAGTGAACCAAGAACTAGTTGAATATAGATTCACTCCGCTTATTCTTTTACACCCCCTTTTTCTTGCCCTCTGCCAAAAAATCCGGATCAACTTGAGTTGTATCTAGTGATCATTTTGAAAACTTTCTTAAAGACAAGGGCATGTTATTTGGCCTTCCCACCATCCATGGATCTAAGTACCTAACATTAGCTGACAGTTGAATGCAAGTGTAAGATATCTTTCAGTTCACTTTCTTCCCCCACCTCTTTCTAAACTAGTTTATTTCTAATGTACAAAAGGGTTTTTTTCAACTTTAAAAATATGAAGCAAACAGAAAAGGCAGGAATTGCAGGTCAATCAGCATCAGTGTAGAAAATAGACAGTTGACATTTCATACCCTTCAGAACTGAAAAACATGAACTGATCTGATGAAGGGTTCCCCATCTAAAATGCTCTAACCTTTCATCAGCTCCTTTTGGGAGCTGGTGAACTCACTACTTTGCCAGCATCTTCTATTTCAGTCTCAAACCTGTTTATAGTTTCAAACCTGAAACTCTGGTTTTCTGTTTTCCATCTCCCATTTTCTCACTTTCCTTGGGCCTCCCACTGCCTTAGCTATGCACGCATCCTTTTCTTTAATGTCTTTCTTTTAAGGCTTCCATCTATTACTTGACAGACCCATTGCATCTTTCCACTGATGCTGTTTATTCTCTCTCCTCCCCTTTTTCTAATCTGAACATGGTTCTGTCTCTGCAGCCATCCATTAGGAGAATGTCCATTAAAGCTGGACATTGACTTACCCAGGATGATTGGAAACAAAGGGGGTGCCACTATCTCATTATAGGGGCTCGGAACCAACATTTGCACTGGGGTGGGGGGGGGGTGGAATGTCCCTTCCTGTTGAGCTTTCTATGGTTGGTTTCAAAGGGAGGGGACATGGTAGCATATTTGATTAGCAGCTTTACTGGCCATCCCCTTTTTTCTTCTCCCTGCCCAAAACAGGGGGAGGTGGTAGGAGCCAGGCCCCAACTTCCTATGAGGACAGGAATGGTGGTGAAAAAGACCTACATGTGAGCAGTCAAGTTTTATTAAAGAAAAATCTAAGGGTCTTTGTGGTAGGATCAGTCAAAAATGCTGAAACAGTTAGAACTTTGTCAAGTAAGATAACCTACTGAGTTTTTGGGGAGGTAGCATAGCATATTTATTTTGTATTTACCTTTTTAAAATTTGTACCAGTTGATCATAACTTACTGGTGAGTTCACTCACTGAAGTAAAGCAGCTTAACTATTCTTATCGAGCCACATATCACCTAATAGCAATTTGGTCTGCCTTCTAAGAAATTGAAATAGCTTTTGTGCAAAAGACACTAATATAATTTCTATTACCTTTAAATACTTGAGAGAAAGGGCCTTGGTTGCAAGGAATAACACAGCATGTTCTTAACTTCTGGTGTTTAGAATCTTTGGCTCCACAGTTCATGCATGCAAACAGTATCAGGTGCCCTTATTTTTTCCAAACCTTCCTTGGCTGAAATAATCTGTCTAACTTTACTTCAAAAATAGAATATCTCAAACAAAAGGGTCCTTTTATAGTTCCCAAGAGAATTGGAAGCAATACTGCATGTTTTAATTTTCATGGCCACTGAATGTCGTCTATCTAACCTCTGTTTATGGTAACTCCTGCATAGCACAGTCTTTCTCACATACCCCTCTGGTATTGTCTTTAAAGCCTGGCGAAACTGAAGTTCTAAGTGAGAATCAGGAAATGGTTACAGCGCATGGTGGTTTGTCTTTGGACGTACCTCAGGTTAGGCTCATAGTTTCTTACTAGTTTTCCCAAAACTCAGGGCTGTTTCAGATTTTATTGGTGGACACAGGGATAGCTTGAAATGTTGAAACTTAAATTTTGTTTTAAACCCATCTAATTTTCATTTTGGGTGGGTGTGCAATCCAGCAGCCTTTTTTCTTTTGATAGCTTATGCTGAGCCACCTATTGCAGCAATATTTAGGTTCCATGTGAAACTCAAACATCGGGTTCAAAGAAAATTCTCTAAATAAAAATTTGATCTATCTTGACTCGTCCAGATGTGTGTTCTAATGTTAACTGTCAAATTCCCTTCTTTGTTACTGTCTGCCCAGTATGGTAAGCTTGAGGTTCCTATACTGGATTTTTTTTGTTGTGTAACTTTTGGATATCTGGGGCGCTTGTTGTAATCTAGATTTATAACTAAATTGTATACACAATTGTTGCCTACAGCTGTGAAGTATTTTCAAACCAGTACGATTTCTTTATATACAAAAACACACAACTCCGGATAATGAAGCACATTTTATAAAGTATATCTTCTAAAATACATAATGTTCCTGTTTCAACTAACTGCAGTCTATGCACAGGTAAGGCAAAATCACAAGATAATCAGTCCATTTTCGTTCTTCCATCCAGAACTTACCTAAAGCTCACCGCAACTGCCATTGCTGCATCGAATTGTTAAATGATTCAGGGTTTTCATCTCTCCTACTCTACCGGTAGTCCATTCCATGTATTAATCACCTTTTCCTGTGTGAACAACTTCCTGATATCAGTCTTAGTTTTAAATTATGTCCCATTGTCCTACTTTTGCAAATAACTTTAAAGTAATATTCTGGATTTACCTTTTCCATTCTGTTAAATATCTTTTATATACTTGCAAGATCACCTCATTGATGCCTCCTTTCCAGACTGAAAAGCCCAGGTTTCTCCAATCTTTCCTCGGAACTCATATTTGACTCCATGGGGTTCTTGCACTTCCCTCCAGTGCTTGAATATCTTTATTGTGTCACTAGAACTGTACACAGTGCTTGAGATGCAGTCTGACCAGTGCACTGTATAGTTTGATCACAACTTCTGACTTTTAAAAAAAAAAATTTAAGCTATATAGTTAACATTCTATTGGTGTTATTGAGTGCTGTTGTGCATTAGTTGAATGTGTAGATTTGAAGTTCAACTAAGATCCAAGGTGTCTTTTAACATTCTTGGGTATTTCAACACCATTCATGGAGTACATCACTCTTATTTTTACTATTTACAGTATTTTTACACTTATCTGTTAAATTTCATCTGAAACTGTTTGGCCCACATAGATATTTTGTTCAATTTATGCTATGTTAGGTGCTTCCTCTGATTCTATACTTCCTACTGCTCTGCCCCCTTATAAATCAGACTGATTTGCTTTGAGTCTCTTAGAACAATTACTTTGATTCAATTAGAAATAAACAGTATTCCCAACACTGAAGGTGTAGTAACCTAGTTAGTATAGTGCTTGGCTACTAACTCCAATCATGGCAAATTGTGAAATTGAATTCAATAAATCTAAACTTGCAGGGTAGCCCAAAACTGAGTGAAAGTTGCTGGATTTTTGTAAAAAAAAAACTGGCTCACTAATTCAATGAAGGAAACCTGCCACCCCTCCTCGACTGGCCTACATGTGACTTCAGTCCCAAACAATGTAGCTTGCTATTAATGTCTTCAGGGCAACTAGGAACAGGTGATGCATGCTGCCTTGCCAGTGTCACACACATCCCAAGAGTTTTTTTTAAAACTGAGGCCTGGGGCACCCTAATTCATAGTTCTCCCCATCCCAACATAACTCCTAACAAGTATTTTGTATTCCACCTCGAGTCAATCTCTTATACATTCCTAAATTTACCTTGAATCCCTGCAGCCTTTTTATGGCACTTTGTCAGATCCATTTCTGAAATACACCATGTCATAGATTTTCCATAGTCCATGTGGGTTGTCACTTCTACTATAGAATCATAGAAGTTTACAACATGGAAACAGGCCCTTTGGCCCAACATGTCCATGTCACCCAGTTTATACCACTAAGCTAGTCCCAATTGCCTGCACTTGGCCCATATCCCTCTTCTTCCTTAAAGAAATTGAGGTTGGTCAGGCAGAATCTTCCCCTTGTAATAATCGATGTGAACTGCTGCTTACTAAAAGAAAGAACTTGGATTTATACACTGCCTTTCACTATCTCCATGTCCCAAAGCGCTTTACAGCCAATGAAGTACTTTTGAAGTAATGTAGGGAACTCGGCAGCCAATTTGAACACAGCAAGATCCCACAAAATGCAATGTAATAATCAGACAATCTATTTTTAGTGAATTTGGTTGAGATAAATATTGGCCAAGACACCAGGGAGAACTCCCACCTCTTATTCGAATAGTGCCATGGGACCTTTTGCATCAACCCGAGTGGGCAGGCGGCGCCTCGGTTTAACATCTTATCCGAAAGATAGCACTTCCTCAGTACTGCACTTGTAAACAATTTTACAACACCAAGTTATAGTCCAGCAATTTTATTTTAAATTCACAAGCTTTCGGAGGCTACCTCCTTCCTCAGGTGAACGATGCGGAAATGAAGTCCTCGAAATGAAGTCGCATTTATAATTCACAGAACAATGCTGGTGATAACAGACAGTTTTTTCAACTGCCCGTTGCCAAGGCAATCAGTGTGCAGACAGACAGGTGTTACCTGCCAGGTCTCAGAATATACAAATCTGTGAATTATAAATGCGACTTCATTTCGAGGACTTCATTTCCGCATCGTTCACCTGAGGAAGGAGGTAGCCTCCGAAAGCTTGTGAATTTAAAATAAAATTGCTGGACTATAACTTGGTGTTGTAAAATTGTTTACAATTGTCAACCCCAGTCCATCACCGGCATCTCCACATCATCAGTACTGCACTGGCATGGCAGCCTAAATTTTGTGCTCAAGTCTCTGGAATGGGACTTGAATCCACAACCTTCTGACTGGGAGGCAAGTGCTACCAACTGAGCCGCAACTGACTCTAGTAGTAGTGATTAATTCTGGTTTACTTCTGATTTGATTCTGTTGTTTTTATGTGGAATTGAAGTCGGACTATTGTCTATAATTGCCTGTGTCTGTCACCTAGGGTCACACTTGTTTTTAACTCTGCTTGCTGATTCTAGGTATGTGTTTATCCTGCAAGCTTAGCAATATTCTTTTAAAGATGTTATACTTGACCTCTACTACATTGTTAAATAACCTCCTCCAATCCATTTGTTAGTTGTTCCCTCATTTCTATGAATTTAGTCCTTTTTTAAGTTACATACCTGACTCCTGGGGCTCGAATTTAGCAGGCCTGCGGGTTCCCAGCGGGTGGTCCTCCGGGAGCGTGGTCAACACGCTCGGCGAAATTAGTGGGTTGCCCGCACGATCGTAGCAGGCAACCCACTAATAGGAATCAATTACCTGCTCCTCCGGGGTCCACGGCGCTGGCCTGCGCGTCGGTCGGGCTGCGCATGCGCAGTACGATCTGTCAGCTGGAGGCTCTCTAGTTAAAGGGGCAGTCCTCCACTGACAGATGCTGCAACCAATGGAACAAATTGCAGCCCAGGGGGAAGGCTGCTCCCAGTTTAATGATGCCTCACCCCAGGTATCATCAGATGGGGTGAGGAGGAGGGGGAGGACACAGATCTTCCACCCGGCGGGCGGGAGGAAGCGACCTGCCTCTGCCACCAAGAAGGCCTGGCTCGAGGTGGCAGAGGGGGTCACCTGCGCCACCAACATATGGCCCACTTGCTTACAGTGCAGGAGGCGCTGCAATGACCGCAGTAGGTCAGCCGCAGTGAGAACACGAAGTCTTTCCCCTACACTCCGTCTGCCACAACACTGCCCCCACCCCACATCTCCTTCGGCACCGCCAACACTATTCTGTAATATCACCCTTCATACCCACTCAAACCCCATCCTCATCTTACCTCCACCTACTCACCTCGCCAGTACTCATCCTGCCACTAACACGCAACCCAATCCTCATACAATCTCATTGCTCCATCCCATACTCACCCTCTCGTGCATCTCCCTCACGGCCAGCCTCACTCAACCTGCCACCACCTGTGCTGCAGCCACAGGGCATGCATCACATATGTGCAGTAGGCAGCGTAAGGCAAACGTGTCGTGAGCATGAAGGGGGTGCACAAGGGTGTCTGAGGGTTTGTCATGGGTGTTACCTATATTGAATTTCAGAGCAACAAACAGCACACATTATATTGACACCACCACTGCCATGTCTCCGCGAATCCTGTCCGTTGTGTCCAATAATGCCCGCTCCTGGGTATCACTATGAGGACCCACCACTGATGCCACCCATCGTGTTACTGCAGAGTAGGTGCAGGTGTATTTGCAGGGCTCGTCCGCGCAGACGACAGAGACATCGGCGGTGTAGCCGGCTGCACCCTGGAAGGATGCAGAGGAGAAGGTGCGGAGGGCAGTGGTGACTTTGACAGCGACAGGTAAGCAGTTGGTGCTGGGGCCAGCCAGGAGCAGCTCGGCATGAAAGAGCCTGCAGATCTCCACGACTACATGTCGAGCGAATCTGCGCCTCCCTGTGCACTGCTGCTCGGAGAGGTCCGGGGAGCTGCGCCTCGGTCTGTGGACCCTGTGGCGAGGGTAGTGCCCTCTGCGATGCGTCTCTCTCTGCGGTAGCCCTCCCTCCTGCTGTGCAGGTGGGCGTGCAACAACACCGTGTTGGGGGGATCCACGTCTGCGGCGGACGGCGTGGACTGCGAGGCTGCTGGGGCTGGTCATGCTCTTCGTCCTCCGAGGGTGTTCACACACCACCCATCTGGCAGGTGTTGGTCTGAGGGGTTGTGCAGCGTAGGTGGGTGGTTCCTCGGACTGGGGCTGCGGTTTCGTGTCGGTCTGTCCTCTGGCGTGGTGGGGGGCAGGGGTTGCCCTATGTGACGCGGTGGCCTCCTGCGTGGGTGAGGGCTGTCCCCCGTGGAGTGCACCTTGGCACCTGCCACAGGCTGCTGGCTGCAACACGCCTGGTTGGAGAGAGACTGTTTCCCCCAGTGTGTGAAGCTCACTGCCTTGAACCTAAAATCCCACACTTCCTCTTTTGACAGCTGATTCAGCTCATTAACTGACCTCAACAAGCAAGGTAAGTACTCTCAAGTGGAACCCTGCTGGCTTTAATTGCCTGCGGGATTCCCACCAGCGGGGCTTGCGCGCGCAGCCCCGCACGTCAGCGTGGTACCCAGAAGTGGCCGGGATTTCGTCGCGATCCGGTCACGTGACTGGATATCGGGATTTTCCGGGCCTCCCTGCTGGAAACCCGACGCCAAAATCGAGCCCCTGGTCTCTGGTATTTCTGGCTCCCAATTCATGTTAAACTTGATCATTCTGTTGCTGTCCTTCGCTTACTGTGTTCTCTGGGTCACAAATCAAATTGCTATGCTATCATAAACAGCAATTTGATGGCAGCAACTGCTGCACAACTGCAACCTGGCATGAGTACCTTGTCACTTAGGAACTAGATGAGTATTACTAGAACTTTTACATTCCAGTTAAATCAGCAGATCCAAATTTCTGGAAACTGCCACAATGGCTCTGGTTCCCTGGAGTAGGAAGTTCTGTTAATGAGCCCACCCTGATTTCAAAGTGGATAGCCATCCTTGAGATTGCTTGTTCCATGTTTGAAGCTGCAAAAGATAACTGTGCTCATCAAATTGCAGTGCCATTTGTGGTGTACTGATTAGGCATGTGTTCGCTCTAGTAGCGATCAGGATATATATTGTACAGTGTTGTAGCCATTGCGGAGTTTCAGGTGGATTTAAGGAGCTAAATTTTTCCTAAGTACAAGATGCTCAGTTCATAATTGGAGCTGTGGTTAGTTTAGACTTTAGCTTTGTGCTTTTAAAAAAAAATCTATATACAGTAACAATTACAGGTACAGTAGTGTAGTGATCAGGGCACTGGACTGCCAACTCAAAAGTGGTGAGTTCAAACCTCACCATGTCAAATTGTGAAACTTTATTTTAATTTGGTAGCTTGTGGGCTAGTACCAAAAAATAACATTGCTGGGTTGTTGTGAAAATCAACTAATGTCCTTCAGGAAGGCTGCCTGCCACCCCTCCCTTGACTGGCCTACATGTGACTCCAGTCCCACACAAAAGTTGACTCTTCATGCCTTCTGCAGTACTCTGCTGATGATGAAAGCTCCATGACCTCTACCACTAACTAGAACAAAAGTAGTATCACCAAGTTCCCCTCTACTCGTATCATCCTGACTTGGACGTGAATTATCATTCTAGGATTTTGATCCAGTGATAGTACTAGGTAGGGAATTCCTTCACTATCAGCACAGCCATAGTTTGAGAAGGACCACCACTACCTCAGGGCAACTAGACATAGTGTAGATGTCAGCTTTGACTTTATTTGTTCATGGGATGTGGGCGTCGCTGGCGAGGCCAGCATTTATTGCCCATCCCGAGTTGCCCTTGAGAAGGTGGAGGTGAGCCGCCTTCTTGAACCGCTGCAGTCCGTGTGGTGAAGGTTCTCCCACAGTGCTGTTAGGAAGGGAGTTCCAGGATTTTGACCCAGCGACAATGAAGGAACGGCGATATATTTCCAAGTCGGGATGATGTGTGACTTGGAGGGGAACGTGCAGGTGGTGCTGTTCCCATGTGCCTGCTGCTCTTGTCCTTCTAGGTGGTAGAGGTCGCGGGTTTGGGAGGTGCTGTCGAAGAATCCTTGGCGAGTTGCTGCAATGCATCCTGTGGATGATGCACACTGCAGCCACAGTGTGCCGGTGGTGGATGGGGTGCCAATCAAGCAGGCTGCTTTGTCCTGGATGGTGTTGAGCTTCTTGAGTGTTGTTGGAGCTGCACTCATCCAGGCAAGTGGAGAGTATGCCATCGCACTCCTGACTTGTGCCTTGTAAATGGTGGAAAGGTTTTGGGGAGTCAGGAGCTGAGTCACTCGCTGCAGAATACCCAGTCTCTGACCTGCTCTTGTAGCCACAGTATTTATATGGCTGGTCCAGTTAAGTTTCTGGTCAATGGTCACCCCCAGGATGTTGATGGTGGGGGATTTGGCGATGGTAATGCCGTTGAATGTCAAGGGGAGGTGGTTAGACTCTCTTGTTGGAAATGGTCATTGCCTGGCACTTGTCTGACGCGAATGTTACTTGCCACTTATCAGCAAGCATCCCCATTTCTGGCCTTATGATGGGAAGGCCATTGATGAACCAGCTGAAGATGGTTGGGCCAAGGACACTGCCCTGAGGAACTCCTGCAGCAATGTCCTGGGGCTGACATGATTGGCCTTCAACTACCACTACCATCTTCCTTTGTGCTAGGGGGTATGACTCCAGCCACTGGAGAGTTTTCCCCCTAATTCCCATTGACTTCAATTTTACTAGGGCTTCTTGGTGCCACACTCGGTCAAATGCTGCCTTGATGTCAAGGGCAGTCACTCACACCTCACCTCTGGAATTCAGCTCTTTTGTCCATGTTTGGACCAAGGCTGTAATGAGGTCTGGTGCCGAGTGGTCCTGGCAGAACCCAAACTGAGCATCGGTGAGCAGGTTATTGGTGAGTAAGTGTCGCTTGATAGCACTTTCGACAACACCTTCCATCACTTTGCTGCTGATTGAGAGTAGACTGATGAGCAGTAATTGGCCAGATTGGATTTGTCCTGCCTTTTGTGGACAGGACATACCTGGGCAATTTTCCACGTTGTCAGCTAGGTGCCAGTGTTGTAGCTGTACTGGAACAGCTTGGCTAGATGCACAGCTAGTTCTGGAGCACAAGTCTTCAGCACTACAGCCGGGATGTTGTCGGGGCCCATAGCCTTTTGTTATATCCAGTGCACTCAGCCGTTTCTTGATATCACGTAGGGTGAATCGAAATGGCTGAAGACTGGCTTCTGTGATGGTTGGGATATCGGGAGGAGGCCAAGATGGATCATCCACTCGGCACTTCTGGCTGAAGATGGTTGCAAACGCTTCAGCCTTGTCTTTTGCACTCACGAGCTGGACTCCACCATCATTGTGTCCACCACCATTCATGACTGGATGTGGCAGGATTGCAGAGCTTTGATCTGATCCATTGGTTGTAGAATCGCTTAGCTCTGTCTATAGCATGTTGTTTCCACTGTTTAGCATGCATGTCCTGAGTTGTAGCTTCACCAGGTTGGCACCACATATTTAGGTACGCCTGGTGCTGCTCCTGGCATGCTCTTCTACACTCCTCAATGAACCAGGGTTGATCTCCTGGCTTGTTGGTAATGGTAGAGTGAGGAATATGCCAGGCCATGAGGTTACAGATTGTGCTGGAATACAATTCTGCCACTGATGGCCGACAGTGCCTCATGGATACCCAGTTGAGCTGCTAGATTTGTTCTGAATCTATCCCATTTAGCACAGTGGTAGTGCCACACAACACTTTGGATGGTGTCCTCAGTGCAAAGACGGGACTTCGTCTCCACAAGGATTGTGTGGTGGTCACTCCTACCAATGCTGTCATGGACAGATGCATCTGCGACAGGTAGATTGGCGAGGACGAGGTCAGTTAGGTTTTTCCCTCATGTTGGTTCGCTCGCCACCTGCCGCAGGCCCAGTCTGGTAGCTGTGTCCTTCGGGGCTCGGTCAGTAGTGGTGCTACCAAGCCACTCTTGGTGATGGACGTTGAAGTCCCCCACCCAGAGTACATTCTGTGCCCTTGCTACCCTCAGTGCTTCCTCCAAATGGTGCTCGACGTGGAGGAGGACTGATTCGTCAGCTGAGGGAGGACGTTAGGTGGTAATCAGCAGGAGGTTTCCTTGCCCATGTTTGACCTGAAGCCATGAGATTTCATGGGGTCTGGAGTCAATGTTGAGGACTCCCAGGGCCACTCCCTCCTGACTGTATATCACTGTACCGCCACCTCTGGTGGGTCTGTCCTGCTGCTGAGACAGGACATACCCAGGAATGGTGATGGATGAGTCTGGGATGTTGGATGAAAGGTATGATTCTGTGAGTATGGCTATGTCAGGCTGTTGCTTGACTAGTCTGTGGGACAGCTCGCCCAATGTTGGCACAAGTCCCCTGATGTTAGTGAGGAGGACTTTGCAGAGTCGACTGGGCTTGGTTTGCCTCTGTCGTGTCCGGTGCCTGGTGGTCCGTCCGGTTTTATTCTTATGACTCTTGTTTTTTAGTGAGATTGTACAACTGAGTGGCTTGCTAGGCCATTTCAGAGGGCAGTGAAGAATCAACCACATTGCTGTGGGTCTGGAGTCACACATCGGCCAGACCGGGTAAGGTTGGCAGGTTTCCTCCACCTAAAGGACATTAGTGAACCAGATGGGTTTTTACGACAATCCGGTAATTTCATGGCCACCATTACTGATACTAGGTTTTTAATTCCAGATTTTATTTAATTAATTGAATTTAAATTCCCCAGCTGCCATGGCGGAATTTGAACTCATGACTCTGGATTATCAGTCCAGTAACATAACCACTATGCTACCATACCCAAGCACTCTTGCTTCTGACTCGGAAGGTAATGGGTTCAAGTACCACTCAAGAGTTAAGTACATGATATGGACTGACACTTCAGTGCAGTACTGAGGGAGTGCTGCACTCCATCAGAGGGGCCATCTTTCAGATGAGACTTTAAAACTGATGTGCCATCTGCCCACTCAGGTGGACGTAAAAGATCCAATGGCACTATTTGAAGAGCAGAGAGGTTCTCTTAGCCAACATTTATCCTTCATTCAGCGCTATGAAGACAGATTATCTGGTTGTTTCTCATAGTTGTCAGTGCGACATTGCTGCGTGCAAATTGGCTGCTGCATTTCCCTCTACTGTAAAAGTACTTTATTGGCCGTTAAGTGCTTTGGAATGTCCTGAAGCAGTGAAAGGCACTATATAAATGTAAGTTCTTTTCCTTGCTGGCATTGCCCACGTCTAGAGATCAAATTGCAAACGAACAATGGTCTTCAAACAATTCCTCAGTCCCGTTGGATATAGAAGAGAAATTATTCTTTTTGTATTTGTAAGAAAGCGATTTACGGTCAGATTTTTAACTAGGGCACTACAAAAACGCACAAGAAGCAACCTGGCACTAAAGCTAATGCAATGTAACTTGGGAAATTGTATAATACTGCCCCTGTAATTTATCATAACATAAGAAATAGGAGTAGGCCATACAACCCCTAGAGTCTGCTCTGCCATTCAATAAGATCATGGCTGACCTTTTACTTCAACTCCACTTTCCTGCCCTATCCCTACATAATATAGGTGTCTAAAAATCTATCTATCTCAGTCTTGAATGTACTCAACAACTGAGCATCCACAGCCTTCTGGGGTAGAGAAGGAGATAGATATATTAATGCTTCAAGAAGGAGATAGATATAGATATATTTCTTAATGCTAAAGGAATCAAGGGATGTGGGGAAAAAGCAGGAACAGGGTACTGAGTTAGACTATCAGCCATGATCATTTTGAATGGCGGAGCAGGCCCGAATGGCCTACTCTTGCTCCTATTTTCTATGTTTCTATGTAATTCCAAAGATTCACAACCCTCTGAGTAAAGAAATTTTGTCATCTGTCCTAAATGGCAGACTTTTTAGGTGGGACTATGACCCCTAGTTCTAGACTTGCCAGCCTCTCAACATCTACCCAGTCAAGCCCTCTAAGAATTTTAAACATTTCAATGAGATCACCTCTCATTCTTCTGAACTCGAGAGTATAGGCCCATTCTACTCAATCTCTCCTCATTAGGACATCCCTCTCATCCCAGGAATCAATCTAGTGAACCTTCATTGCACCCCCTCTAAGGCAAATATATCCTTCCCTAGGTAAGGAGACGAAAACTGTACACAGCACTCCAGGTGTGGTCTCACCAGAGCCCTATATAATTGCAGCGAGACCTCTTTACTCCTATACTCTGATACAGTCCCCACCATTTACAACGTCTACGTTTAAAACAGGC
This sequence comes from Heptranchias perlo, assembly GCF_035084215.1. Taxonomy (NCBI): domain Eukaryota; kingdom Metazoa; phylum Chordata; class Chondrichthyes; order Hexanchiformes; family Hexanchidae; genus Heptranchias; species Heptranchias perlo. The sequence continues at coordinate 28,116,067 of NC_090333.1, forward strand.
AGCCGCTCATATTAGCCAAAAAGTGATAACCATAATCCATTTGCATTGTCAATTTCACACTCTGAAGACTCCCATTCCAATGACAACCTAACTGTTGCTGTACTGCTGTGCAGCAACAGTAATTGACGGGGCAAATGCTCATTGTGAGCAAATTGTGCAGCTAGCCAGTTCAGGAGTCTGTGTTCTGCAGGTTACCTCCTGATTTTTATTTGTATATCCCCATCAATGTCTCCATTAACCAAAAGTATTCAAGTTGGCTGCGTAATGTAGGAAGTTTAGAAACTTGCAGCACAAAGGGCAGTCATTTGGTCCATCGTGTTTTGTACTGGCTCTTTGCTAGAGGAATCAAAGAGAAAGTACATGAGTAATATCCAATCTTCTGGAGTGAGTATATGGAGTTTGAAGTTTTTGGCTAGCTACATTTTGATGATATGTAACTCCAGTGATCCACCCAAGAGTAATCTACCTCTTCAAAAGAATTTATTCTTATCTAGCTTGTCCAGTGGGAAGGTGTGATGCAGTACGATAAACACGGCAGGCACCTGAAAATTTTCCTTCTGCCACAAGACTTTGGTAAATATCCTTGTGTATGGAATATATTATAGTTAGCTACTTGTTTTTAATTGGACTAGGACATACAAATGGGGAAAATATTGAAGAATTTTACACCATCTCCCAGTTATATCTGAAACAGCCCTGATCAAAACTATTGCTTAATTGTAAGCAATTAATGAACTACAAGAAAAGTGTAGTACTGTAAAACAAAATACTAAGAATAGGATACAATTCTTGGATATAGTTGCTTTCTCTCTTTCTATTTAGTTCTTTTCTTCCTCCATTTCCCCCCCCCACCCCTAAAAAAAATTAAGCTGCTCTAACTGGCTAATGCCCTGTGGGTATAAAGCTGTGCTGGATTAATCAATATAGTATATGTATTTAAATAAAAACAAAATAATGGAAATACATAGCAGGTTAATCAGCCTCTGAAAGAAATGTTAGTGTTTGGGATGGGATCAAGAATGGTAAAGGCTGTTCATGTCTTTATTTTCAGATGCTTAATGGAAATAAAACTGCAAATACACTTGGACAGATTTCCAATGTTTGCAGTTTTTAATTGTATTGGCTTATCTGTCAGCTACAATAAGCTGATTGTACACACTCTTATGGGTTGGACTTTTGCAAAGTCCACTTATAGATCTTGCAACGGTCCAAATGAAACTGTGTTTCCCTCCTTTCTTTGCTTCAGCTATCTCTCATCTCCAACTTCCAATACTGTTAGGTTTTTTTGCATGTTAGTTTTAAAAAAAACCATGAGACTCCCTTGCTCTCCTTGAATATCTATTCTACAGTGCAATCCGGAACCAGTCAATCCATCATTTGAGATCCTTTGTCAGAGGTTAATGAAAGGTGTAGCCTCTTAAAGCAAAATATCATCTTTACAACAGTGTTTCAATATACAGAATATCAATTGTTTGCAGTTACTTGCATCTAGCTTCAGTTTGAATCTCATTTGCTGTGTGCAAATGTAAGAAACCTATGAGTTCTGTCTGCACATAGTCAAGAGTACAGACATTTTTCTGCTTTTCACTTAAAGGAGCTATCTGACCCCCAAGATTGTCAAAGATCTCTCCTAGCCACAATCAACTGATCAGGAAAGTTTTCAATTGATTGTGGACTGGAATTTTTTTTAAATGACTGAAATGAATCATCTACACTGTAGATGGAAAGGGAAATGAGACCACTCAGTCTCTTGGATGTATAATTTACCTTGCTTCCAAAGCAAAGTTTCAGGTAATGGAAAAACTGGAATATCTAAATTAGCAGCTCTTGCATTCACCTGCATAATGATCTTGTTGCTGAAATTTGCAGGCAACCCACCAGTGTGTTAAACTTTCATCTCCCTTGTTGAGAGGATAATGTAAGATTAAAAGACTACGTTCCTTTTTGAAAGCATTAACACTTCAGTCACTAATATACATACATTCTGCCATGTAGCTAAATGGCATTGACCTTGATCTGCTATATGCACACCATTTTAAAAATTGGACCTAAGTACTTGCTTATAAATGCGTTCTGTTGATTGTTCTTCCATTTTAAGGAGGCGTCATCAAAGATTTGTGACTTGCATGTAGATGTTTCGAGAATTTTTGAACTGGAAGAACAGGTGGTGGATGAACATCGAGAAATTCAACAGGTATGAAATAGAATTTTTTCCAAAAAGTCATAATGTTGATTAATTCCTTAACTCCCCAATGACTTTGTTTTTTGCAAGTGAATAGCTGAGCCGTTTACACCAGGAGGCTTCCAAGTTTGATCCCCAGTATCGTAACTGATCACAATCAGGGCAGCTGTGGGGTGCTACAATTGAATGTAAATGGATATCTGATGACTGGATCAGGATTGGTTGTGACTGCCCATTGCTTTCATTTCTACCCACCCCACACCCATCTTCTTTGTTGGAGTAGCCCACCATTTCTCAGTCAAGGCTTTCTTTCAAATGGACAAGGTATCACAGAGCAACCCATGCCCATTAAGCCAACCCCAGTAAGGAGGGATGAGGGTGGGGAGAATGTGCAGTGTATGAGTGCAATTTTGGGCACCCTGCTTTTAATGGATGTTGATCTGTTGGAAGGATAGTGATGCTTTTTCAACTTGAAGCTTTGTAAGAGTCGCAACTGAATGTTCGTTCTTTTAGAGAAAATGTTTGGGTACATGATCCAGGTTTTTAAAATACTAAGAGGTATTTAACAGATTTTAAGTAAATTGTTTAGCTTGTAGTACAAATTAGTTACAGATTTTTAACAAAAAAGCCAGCTGTGGTCTGCTAGTAATATCCTACAAAGACCATGTGCCATTACTTTCAGCCAACAAGTCTACTGTTTCCAAAACTCAAACATTGTTACCTTTTTTATTAGTGTCACGATGTGAAATTTAGCACGAGCCTGGAAGTTCCCTAGCATCCCTCCTGTGTTCTGTTCAGATACACTGCAGCCAAGATTGTGGTGCCTGTATGTCAGGATGCTGATATTAGTGTCAAATTGGGATAATGTGGCTACAAGTAAAGTGGATGCATGCCGTTTCAATCTAATTCCCATTGCTTTTGAGTTCACAGCAAAAACATGCCCATGACTAATCAAGATCCTGCAAAGAGAGCTAATGAGGGGAAATAACTCATGAACTAGTGTAGTGCAAGAGGTTGGAGTTGAGGCACATTGGGCAGAGAAGGAATTTTATCCAACCTAAGCTATACCAGACCTAGGAATGCCTAATGCTGATTGTGCCATTTTCCCATCTCTATAACCAACAATTGCCACCACTGAAATCTGTCATTTAATGAGCATGGGGCATTTTTAAATGTATAGAATAAGTGTTTACCATTTTTTTTACAGAAACTATTACAGTGGAGTGATGCAGATAATAAACTCTTGAAGATGACTCAGCTACCTGACTATAATGTTGAGACTTACACCAACACATTACAAACGTACATGGACGAGAGGATGGAAATATTTCAAGAATTTGACAGTACATTTTTAAAATTACATTCTTGTATTGGATGAAGGAAAACTATTATGAAATGGAGCTGATCTGTCTATGTAAAGACAAGTGGGAGGATTGAATATTTTAGTATGTAATGCTGACCTGTTGCTTTTCACTCCCCTCTTCAATGTCTTCCTTCCCTAAATGACCTGGAGCCCAGACAAGGATTGGTGCACCGAATGGAGAGAGACCTTAGATGAAATTGGTTATGGGTGATAGCAAATCAGCAGCCTGTTTTACACTACGCTCAATTTTTGTTTTCTCAGTGGAAAAGAAAATCGGGCACTGATTTTGCTAATCTGTTTTGCGCTACTATCAAAGATGAGATTTCCCCCCCCCCCCCCCTGCCATGTTTATGGCCACTGGTGTTTAAAGTTTTACTATTGTGTAGGTAAGACTCTCTCTTGGGTCTGCCACCTATGCCTATTCCCCTCCCCCAAAAACACTGTGCACTGAATATTCTCCCTGGCTCTGTTGGCAGAGGTACAGAAGCATGTAATTTGACCAATAAACTGGACTTAAAAGCGACCCATGATCTTTCTCTTCCCACTAAGGGAAGAGGGCAACATACTTGTCACTTGCCTCGTGACACTGCAAACCCATGAACATTCTGGTGCTCCAATATATTGTACTGTTTTCTTAAAATATAGTTACTTTTTTAAATGGATACCTGTACCTTGGGAGACTATCCAGTAAACAGGTGTTTTTTACTCTAAATTATTGAGGCCCTCTAACTGGCAGGCAAAAGCTGCAGTAAACTTGAATTATGGCAGAGAAACCATATTGGCAGAGCATTTACATAAGCTATGGAATTCCATATCCAATCCTGAATTCAACACTATGGGTGTATGTCAAATATACAATAGAATGATGTCGTAGGTCACTTAAAACTTTAATATTAGTGATAATCAGTGTGATCACCATATTGGCAAGAACTATGCCAAAATCATTGCTCACAGTAAAAGGTGGTATTCAAGCTTGCATCATCAATTAAGCAGTGCATTAATGAGCTCAAAGTCATTAACTAAACTAAAATTTATTTGCTTTCCCTTTTTCCCATTCCATTCTCCAGAATTTGTACTGGTCCCATTTGCTATACTTTAATTTTACAGTGTTACTTTTAACTTACTGCTGATGCTGATCCACTGAAGAGTTAAGTATTTATATATTTTACAAAGTCTTCAATTAAAATATTATTTATCCCTACATTCCATAAATGTAGGGCTATTTCATTTCCTTTAGGATCTTATCTTTTTAGTGATTTGTGGTCAAAATAAATAAGACAAGGATGTACCTGATGAGTTAATGATGCCATTTGCTATAGCTTGTTGGCCAATATTGCATTAGTTGTTGTCAATGCTTTTTCATGTTTGTGGAGTGTTCTTAGTTTCTTAAATTTGCAACTGACTTATTCAATTTGTACAGAGGTTTTAAGTTTAAATAAAACATTTTAAATGTGATTTGAGACATCAGATTTTAAATGGTAGCTCTCTTTTTAAACTAAACTAGCTTGCAATTTATTCATGTTGCAGAGCTCAATGAAGTGATTGTTTCTCATCTGGATGTTAAACTTGTTTTGGTCTGTATGTATTAAAATACTTGTCTTTCATCTACAGAAAACCTGAAAGCCTTGAGACAAGCCTTGCAGAAGGAGGAACAAGCTGCCAAAACTCACGGCTGAGAAGTCATTGGCCTCAATTTGAGAATCTTAAGCATCTGTTAAATCACTTGCATTGTAACTGTCCTGGCCACTGGATTCAACTGTCATTCACCCAGGGGCCGCAAACTGTGCATGTGTTTCTCTTCACTGTTCCTGTTCTTGCAATCCTCTTTCTAAAACTTTGTCTACGACTTTCTTAAATGTTTTCTTTTGAAAATTGTACAGATTTATATCTTAAGTATATAATATGCTTGAACTGACTTCGTGACACATAACTAAACGTGAAAGTTTGCACACATAGCAATGCCGTTTAGCTGTTTAGTTTTTCAGGGTGCATTGATTTCTCTAATCCATTCCTTGGTTGCTTTGTGAAGAAATGAACTTGTTTGAAGAGAACTTTTATTAAGTAGGAGAATGGAATTGCTGTGTCCTTGTCTTCCTGCCCCATCCCAAAATGTAGCAGAAATGTTCCATAAGACCAATCTATATTTTTAATGTGTTGGTATTGTGGAACTGTACTTAATACATACAAGATTCTCTAAGAATTTCACAACGCATCCTTTTATAATTGTTCCAGTAGGATACACTACCAAATCTTTGGTATCTGGATTTCATGAACAGTGATTTTGTCTGGTTTATGAGGTCCTCCAGTAACAATTGATTTTAAAACCAACTGCCAATTCAATATGCAATTAAAATGCTACCATTTTTGACTTTGAGGATCTTGGTATATCTCTGTTATAGACTGCTGAAACATTTTCCTAAATTCTTAGTGAACTTTTAGGTTTATAAACCAGCTGCAGACTTTTACCTTGCAGTATAGGCAAAAATCAGACTCTTGTGCAGTCTGGAAGAGCTGATGTGAAGCATGGCAATCTGATATTTTTGAACTGTTCTACTGTGAGGGCAAAGCAAGCTACAACAAAAGGAATAATTGAGAATCTGCTTAATTCATAACTAAAAGCATTTCCTACATTTGTATTTTTTTTTAAAATTCTGTATGTCTAGAAATGGAGTAGGAGGAGAGAAATCAATAGATTTTGATTCTGAAACGACTTTTTTTTAATGCATAGATGAGCTGAAGAACTGAATTAAGGTTTTCTTAGTCTATCCCTAGATGATTGCTGTACTGAAGATGGAAAAGTGAAATGTGAGCTATTTTCTGGTCCATGCCGATTTGTCCAATCCCAGAATGCGTGGGCCATTGGAATATGTTGAAGAATCATCATTATACTGTAATACTCATTGTCACATTTAATAAAGAAATTAATTACCATACAAACTGGTTTACAGCTGTTGACCTTTTAAAATAACTAGTTAAACCACCTTGTCTGAGCATACAAGTGGTGAGCTTTGAGATAATATTTTCAAGTGAAACTTGCAGATAGGTTTCAGTGTTTCACATCAGTACAGCCAGTTTCTACTTTTGATGTCTTCAAAAGTATTTTTAATACACAAACATAAATTGAACTTCTCCAATAGAAACAGGGTGAGGGCCCTTTTTCAGTTACCCTTCTGTCTTGCATCTGCTCCACTGATTCCAGATTGATTGGCACAAAGGTACCTGACTATTATCGGAAAAGTAGCCTGACTTGTATATCAGACTGTCACATGCCCCACCTATCCTCTGCTGGGGAAAACAGCCCTAAGCAGTACCAATCTTGCTTTTCCTACTCTTGCATACTAGCTTGTGGCCAGTTAAAATTAATGCTACAATCCTATGCTGACATGAATCCCATAACCGGCAGCAAATCATCTAAACCAATCCTAGGGGTCTGTAAGATCATCACTATTTCTGTCATTCTAGGCATACAGTGCACTCAGTGCAGCAAACTATAACTATTATGGTAGTTGTTTAATTGATCTAAGAAGCAATAGGCTTGCTCTGTGCAGGACACTAAATGCAAGCACACACAGGATTGCACTGAGCAGTTTCAGGCCAATGAACCACAGCATGACCAGTCCCTGAAAGTTGCTATGCTATGTTTTTGCTGCATATGTCAGTATTAATGCTGCATCAGTAAATTACAATAAATAACTGGCAAAAAAGCACCTGTTGGTTAGTAGAATCATTTGATATTTAGTAGGGAATTTGACACTTTCATGTTAGCAATAGCAGGATTTGTTTTTAAACTACGGTGTGACCACAGGTTGAGAAACAGAAAAGATCAAAATGGGGAAAGTTCATACCCACAAAAGTTTAGTATTTGCTCACTTGCATTCACTTTAAACCATCCTGCAGCCTGTCATGTCAATCACAAGCCTCTTAAATAAACTTACAATGCACAGTTGGCAAAATGTCCAAAGTGCTCAATGCTGGATTTTTTTTTTAAAGCTGGAGCTAAAGAAAATTCAAAGCTGTAGCCACTGGTCCTAAGATGGCCCTGAAGGCCTATCTTACTGGCTCGATAAGTAAGGACAGGATCTGGTTCTGTTGTGACTCACTGAATAAGCCAGTAGCTTACCTCCTGCCTCGGCTCACAATGAAGAATGGCCACTTGAAATGAAGTACTTGAGGCCTGCCAGCAGCCTATGAGCATCCTGCAGCAACAGTAGGGGACTTTGGGAGAGTAGAATAGAAAATTATCTATTATCTGGCTATATAATATCAATACAAGAGGCATATGCAATATGACAAAGCAATTCTGACTTAGTGGGTAAAATGCACCATGTAATGTGGAACTGATCCATACAGACCAGGAAGGTCCTAGGTTCAAACTCTAGTATGTGCTGATTTAGCAGATCCGAGCAGCAGCAGTGCAAATATTATAATTAGCTTCAATGCCCTGGCCTAGGGAGGGGGAAAATATCAGCAAAGATTCTGGTTCCTGATCACTGTTATAAAGTGCATAGCTATATCTACTGAGTGAGGATAGGATTGAGTTTAGATGCGATGTTCTCCACAGTCGAATTATAGAAAGATTACAGCACGGAAGGAGGCCATTTGGCCCATCGAGTCCACACCGGCTCTATGCAACAGCAATCCAGCTAGTCCCACTCCCCCGCCCTATCCCCGTAGCCCTGCAATTTTTTTCCTTTCAAGTACTTATCCAGTTCCCTTTTGACGGCCATGATTGAATCTGCCTCCACCACCCCCTTGGGTAGTGCATTCCAGATCCTAACCACTCGCTGTGTTTAAAAAAAAAAAGTTTTTCCTTATGTCACCTTTGGTTCTTTTGCCAATCACCTTAAATCTAGGTACTCTGGTTCTTACCCTTCTGCCAATGGGAACAGTTTCTATCTACTTTGTCTGGACCCTTCATGATTTTGAATACCTCTATCAAATCTCCTCTCAACCTTCTCTGTTCCAAGGAGAACAACCCCAGTTTCTCCAGTCTATTCACATAACTAAAGTCCCTCATATAAAGCCCAGGATCCCATATGCTTTTTTAGCCACTTTCTCAACCTGCCCTGCCACCTTTAACAATTTGTGTACATATATCCACACATTGTTCCTGTACCCCATTTAGAATTGTGCCCTTTAGTTTATATTGCCTCTCCTCATTCTTCCTACCGAAATGTATCACCTCGCATTTTTCTACATTAAACTTCATCTGCCACGAGTCTGCCCATGCCAGCAGCCTGTCTACGTCCTCTTGAAGTCTATCACTATCCTCCTCACTGTACACTACACTTCCAAGGTTTGTGTTATCTGCAAATTTGAAAATTGTGCCCTGTACACCCAAGTCCAAGTCATTAATATATACTAAGAAAAGCAGTGATCCTAGTACCGACCCCTGGGGAACACCAGTGTACACCTCCCTCCTGTCCAAAAAACAACCATTCACCACTACTCTCTGTTTCCTGTTACTTAGCCAATTCTGTATCCATGCTGCTTCTGCCTCTTATTCCATGAGCTTCAATCTTGATGACCAGTCTATTGTGCAGCACTTTATCAAACGCCTTTTGAAAGTCCATATAAACCACATCAACTGCATTTCCCATATCTACCCTCTGTTACCTCATTAAAAAACTCAAGTCAAGTTAGTTAAACACAATTTGCCTTTAAGAAATCCATGCTGGCTTTCCCTAATCAATCCACACTTGTCCCAGTGACTGCTAATTCTGTCCCGGATTATCGTTTCTAAACATTTCCCCACCACCGAGGTTAAACTAACTGGCCTGTAGTTGCTGGATTTATCCTTACACCCCTTTTTGAACAAGGGTGTAACATTTGAATTCTCCAGTCCTCTGGCACCACCTCCTTTTCTAAGGATGTTTGGAAGATTATTGCCAGTGCCTCCACAATTTTTACCTTTATTTCCCTCAGCAACCTAGGTTGCATTCCATCTGGATGGGGTGACTTATCTACTTTAGGTACAGCTAGCCTTTCTAGTACCTCCTCTATCAATTTTTAGCCCATCCATTATCTCAACTACATCTTCCTTTACTGAGACTTTGGCAGCATCTTCTTCCTTGGTAAAGACAGATGCAAAGTACTCATTTAGTACCTCAGCCATGCCCTCTACTTCCTTGAGTATATCTCCTTTTTGGTCCCTAATCGGCCCCACCCCTCTTCTTACTACCCATTTACTGTTTACATGCATTTAGAAGGCTTTTAGATTCCCTTTTATGTTAGCTGCCAGTCTATTTTCATACTCTCTCTTTGCCCCTCTTATTTCCTTTTTCACTTCCCCTCAGAACTTTCTATATTCAGCCTGATTCTCACTTGTGTTATCAACCTGACATAAGAAAATAAGAACATAAGAAATAGGAGCAGGAGTAGGCCACATGGTCTCTTGAGCCCACTCCGCCATTCAATCAGATCATGGCTGATCTTCAACCTCAACTCCATTTCCCTGCCTGATCCCCATATCCCTTGATTCTCCTAGAGTCCAGAAATCTGTCCATCTCAGCCTTGAATATACTCAACGGCTCAGCATCCACAGCCCTGTGGGGTAGAGAATTCTAAAGATTCACAACCCTCTGAGAAGAAATTCCTCCTCATTTCAGTCTTAAATGGCCGACCACTTATCCTGCGACTATGCCCCCTAGTTCTAGACTCTCCACCCATGAAACAACCTCTCAACATCTACCCTATCAAGCCCCCTCATAATCTTATATGTTTCAATTAGATCACCTCTTATTCTTCTAAACTCGAGAGAGTATAGGCCCATTCTACTCAACCTCACCTCAGGAGAGCCCTCTCATCGCAGGAATTAATCTAGTGAACCTTCGCTGCACCATCTCTAAGGCAAGTATATCCTTCCTTAGATAAGGAGACCAAAACTGTACACATTACTCCAGGTGAGGTCTCACCAAAGCCCTGTACAACTGTAGTAAGACTTCCTTACTCTTTTACTCCAATCCCCTTGCAATAAAGGCCAACATTCCATTTGCCTTCCTAATTGCTTGCTGTACCTGCATGCTAACTTTTGTGTTTCTTGTACGAGGACACCTAAGTCTCTCTGAACACCAACATTTAATAGTTTCTCACCATTTAAAAAATATTCTGTTTTTCTATTTTTCCTACCAAAGTGAATAACCTCACATTTCCCCACATTATCCTCCATCTGCACCATCTTGCCCACTCACTTAACATGTCTATCTCCCTTTGCAGACTCTTTGTGTCCCCCTCACAGCTTACTTTCCCCTGACATCTGTCATACGCCCCTTTTTTCTGTTTCATCTTACTCTCTATATCTTTTGTCATCCAGGGAGCTCTGGCTTTAGTTGCCCTACCTTTCTCCCTCATGGGAATGTACCTAGACTGTACCCGCACCATCTCCTCTTTAAAGGCCGCCCATTGTTCAATTACAGTTTTGCCTGCCAATCTTTGGATCCAATTTACCCGGCCAGGTCCGTTCTCATCCCACTGAAATTGGTCCTCCTCCTATTGAGTATTTTTAATTTAGAATGGTCCGTGTCCTTTTCCAGAGCTATTCTAAACCTTATACTATGATCGCTGTTCCCTACATATTCCTCCACTTGGCCTGCCTCAATCCCCAGAACCAAATCCAGCAATGCCTCCTTCATTGTTGGGCTGGAAATGTACTGGTCAAGAAAGTTCTCAACATACTTCAAAAATTCCTCCCTCGCTTTGCCTGGCATCTTTCATTGTGTAGGCCAGGGGTTCCAAATTATATGGATAAACGTCCTTGTACCTCAATGATCAGTTTTACCAAGTTCTGGATAGCTTTCTTACATCTTGGGAGTTGTGGGTGAGCGGTGCATGTGTGTCTGTGTCTTTCTCTCCGCGGCCCCCCCCCCCCCCCCCCCCCCCGCCTTCTCTGTTCATCTTTTTTATTACTCTTCCCTTCTTTGCTATTTTCTCCTCTATCTTACTCAGGCTTCCATTAATTGTTACTCTCCTATGTTTCTGTTTCTCCCACAATCTGCTTGTATCGATTATTTTCCCCATGTCAATCGTACTGTTGTACTTGCCCTCTCATTCTGTGTTTTTCTATTATGTTCACCCTGTCTGTTACATTCCTAAATATCCTACCCTCCCTGTCACATTTTTGGGTTATTACACTACATATTTTCTTGGGTTCAGCATCGCTGCTCCCAACTTCACGTCCTCATGATCCAGACTGCATCTTTTCCTGCAAAGTATCTGGGTAAACAATAGCAAATTGCAGGGATGGTAACAGAACCGTGGCTGGAGAGTCTAGAACTCGGGGTCATAGTCTCAAGATAAGGGGTCGCTCATTTAGGACCGAGATGAGGAAAAATTTCTTCACTCAGAGGGTTGTGAATCCTTGAAATTCTCCACCTCAGTGGGCTGTGGATGCTCAGTCGTTGTGTTTAGTCAAGACTGAGATCGATAGATTTTTGGACACTAAGGGAATCAAGTGTCCGGGGACAGGGCGGGAAAGTGGAGTTAAGATAGAAGATCATCCATGATTTTATTGAATGGCAGGGAAGGATCGAGAGGCCGTATGTTCTTAACCCCAATTCTGAACTTCAGCTACTGGAATGTACTCTCCAACAGCAGACTGGATAAACACTCTTATCAAATTGAGACACAGGCTTTACACTAATTAGTGGTTTTATTCACATAAGACAATTGAATGAACAGAACACAAATTAACACAGATTTATTCCCTATACCCCTCAATATTTAAAACAAAAAGGTGCAATCGCTTTCTCTCTAAACATGAATCTTTAAATGGATGTCCAGTTATTGTAAGCCCATACTAGCCTACCTCTCTAGACAGCCCCAGTACTAACTTAGAATACTCAGCCTTTCAGCTGGTGACTATGAATTTCAAACACATTGACTGCTCTCCCAAGACTGCTAGGAACCTGGCTGTGAGTTGCTAATATAATTCTGAGAGGAAGTCTCTGAACAGCAGCTGCCTATCACAGAGAGCTCTAGCAAATCACGGGTCCTGCCCCCTTCTCAAAAGTCTCAGAAATAATATCAATGAAAGTCTATTTTTTATTACTTAAATATTTTTAAATGGTGAGGAACTATTAAAAGTTGGTGATCAGAGAGATTTGGGTGTCATCGCACAAGAAACACAGAAAGTTAACATGCAGGTACAGCAAGCAATTAGGAAGGCAAATGGCATGTTGGCCTTTAATGCAAGGGGGTTGGAGTATAAGAGTAAGGAAGTATTACCACAATTGTACACAATTTGGTGAGACCTCACCTGGAGTACTGTGTACAGTTTTGGTCTCCTTATCTAAGGAAGGATATACTTGCCTTAGATCCAGTGCAACAGAAGCTCACTAGATTAATTCCTGGGATTAGAGGGTTGTCCTATGAGGAGAGATTGAGTAGAATGGACCTATACTCTCGAGTTTAGAAGAATGAGAGGTGATCTAATTGAAACATACAAGATTCTGAGGGGGCTTGACAGGGTAGATGCTGAGAGGTTGTTTTCCCTGGCTGGAGAGTCTAGAACTAGGGCGCGTACTCTCACGATAAGGCGTCGGCCATTTAAGACCAAGATGAGGAGGAATTTCTTCACTCAGAGGGTTGTGAATCTTTGGAATTCTAAATCTCAGAGGGCTGTGGATGCTCAGTCATTGAATATATTCAAGACTGAGACCAATATCTCTTATGGTCTTATGGTTATGGTCTAATAGATTTTTGGACTCTAGGGAAATCAAGGGATATGAGGATCAGACAGAAAAGTAGAGTTGAGGTCGAAGATCAGCCATGATCTGATTGAATAGCAGAGCAGGCTCGAGGGGCCATATGGCCTACTGCTGCTCCTATTTCTTATGTTCTCACATCACTATGTCAGCCGGGGGTCTATCCTTTAAACTGTGACCAAGCGGCTTCTCGTGGAGGTCAGCCTTGATTCAGTGGTAGCACTCTCGCTTGAGTCAAATGGTTGTGGGTTCAAGCCTCAGTCCAGACACGTAAGCATATAATCTGACACTTCTGTGCAGTACTGAGGGAGTGCTGCACTGTTGAAAGTATTGCTTTCAGATGAGACATTAAAGTGAACCCCCATATCGCAGGTATATATGAAAGATCCCATGAAACTATTTGAAGACGAGCAGAGGTGTTCTCCCAGTGTCCCAGCCAATATTTATCCCTTAACCAACACCATTAAAAAAAATTATCTGGTCATTTATCTCATTACTGTTTGTGAGACCTTGCTGTAAGCAAATTGACTGCCATGTTTCCCTACATTGCAACAGTGACACTCTTCAAAAGTACTTCATTGGCTGAGAAGCATTTTTGGGATGTTCTGAGGTCATGAAAGGCATTACATAAATGCAAGTTCTTTCTTTATTTTATTTCTTTAGTCTGACTGGTTGTGAGCTATGCTGAGCAATTTGACTTGAACACCTTAAGCAGCAATGTGTTCCAAAAGTACTTCTGAGGAGTAATGTGGACCATCTACGATAATACAATTGCAAATAACGGCTCCCTGGGTAGATTAACGAATTCATGCTCCAGAGCACTGTTGTATGGGCCAAAACAAATTTACACCTTTAAGAAAATCTACCAAACTGTCAGGCTCGAGGTGGCGGCTTTCTGTTGAAAAAAATACTTTGTGTGGCCTGGGAGTTAACCGTATACATGCTGTTTCTTGCAATACAAAAATAAAAGTTTTTAAAAATCAGCACAGGCTAAATCCACTTTGCCACCCTGTGCTTTTGGAGGCTTACCATTTGCAGCCTTTATATTTGTTATCTTTTAAAGTAAAGATCTATAATAGCACAAGAGAGCCTTGATCTGTGATTAGCCCATTCCTCCTCCTCCTCCTCTTCCTGAACAACATGCTGCCCTTTGACATCATCCATAGATATGGGGTCAACTTCCACACATCCAGTGACCACACCCAGCTCTATCTCTCTACCGCCTTTCTCGACCCTTCCACTGCTCTGTGCTGTCAGACTGCTTATCCAATATTCAATCTTGGATGAGCTGTAATTTCCTCCAGTTAAAAATTGGGAAGAATGAAGCCATCGTTTTCAGCCCCCACCACAAGCTCTGTACCCTTACCACCAATTCCATCCTCCTCCCCAGCCACTGTCTCAGTCTGAACTCAGTGTCCTATTCAATCCTCAGATGAGTTTCCGATCCCGTAACTTCTTCGTTACAAAGACTGCCCACTTCCACCTCCGTAACTTTGCCCATTTCAGCCCCTGTCGCGGTCCATCTGCCACTGAAACCCTCATCCATGCCTTTATGACCTCCAGACTCGACTATTCCAATGCTCGCCTGGCCAGCCTGGCAACAGCCTCTGTAACATTCAGCTGTTCCAAAACTCTGATGCCTGTAGCCTATTCAACACCAGGTCCTGCTCAGCTTTTTCCTGTTCTTATGCTGACTTGTATTTGGCTCCCAGTCTAAAATTCTTAAGGTCCTCCATTTAAATCCCTTCATGGCCTTGCAACTCCCTATTACTGTAACCTCCTTCAGCCCTATAACCCTCCCAGAACTCCCCTGTCCAATATTGAGGTGAACGAAAGTGAGACCCAAAAATCTTATCAGCGTACCCTTGTAATATATACACGTCAAGAGACCACATGATTATCCTCATCTGAATGACCAGTTTCGCTTGTATATGTTTGTGTAACTCCCTGTTAACGCAGAGATTAGGGTTGATTAAAAGCTTGGTCAAAATGATGGTTTTTTAGAGAGAGGTAAGTTGTTCCAGATTTACTGATATTTTACAAAACCGTACAGCCCCTTTAAATGGTTTGCTTCAGGTGATCGTTAGCATTTTAGGGGGTTACAGGAGTGCACTAAACTTTAATGATGAAATCCGAAAACCAAGGCAGCCGAGGTCCCTTGAACACTTTGTCTGGGTGAATGGAAGGCCCGGCCCGGCCCGGCCGCTCACTGACTCCTCGCCAAGGCTGTAATGAGCGGCTCACCGGGAAGGAGAACCGCCTGAAGAGGCTTAAAGTTAACGTGCGGGTAAATATTCCGTTGAGTTCGAAACACCTTTCCATCCCCCTACAGGTTAAAGCCGGAGAATATTTAACAACAGTTGGGTTGTAACGTTAACTTTCGTTGTATATTCGAACTCAAATTGACCCTCACGCTTCTCGCCCCTCACAAACATGGCGCCGCTTCTCGCCCCGTCCGTAATCGTTACGTCACTCCGCGCGCGCCTGAGCTCACGCGAGACTTTGAATCGACTTATGGCCCAGAAACCTTTGCGTTTTCTCTTTCCAACCGACGCCTGAAAATGGGTACGTGCGGCGCAGGGTTTGCATTAATGTAATCCGAATCAATCCGGCATTTGTATCAGATTGGGGCCGTCAAAATGTCACAGACTAAGTTCAAGTAAGCGTGAAGATGAGGGCGGGCTGTGCCTGGGACGACTGCTCGGGCTGGTTTTGGTGATATTTTAGTGTTTAATGTCGGGAGTCTCGATGGTGAATGGAGATATCCAACATGGCCGCCCTCTGCCCCTGCCTGTAGTTGGAGGTCGGCTTTAGGCTCTTGTGGCCGGTTTACCCGGGGGAATGTGCTGTTACAATCTGCTCATCACCAGGTTATTTACAGATACAAAAATTCTGGGCCGATCGGCAAACGGCCGGGTTGGGAATGGCCTTAGGGAGAGGTTCGGGTTCTAAACTTCCTTGTTAGGGGGCTGCAGCTCTTGGACCGAGGCCCTGTTAATCCAGGAGTAAATGTAGTCACTTGTAGGTATGATTAAAAGTTTCTTTGTTAATTATTTTACTCGAGAAGCTATTTCACGAGGGTCTGTTGTTTATCCCATAAAGTGATGCCCCAAACCAGAAGCTGCATTTGCACCTGGGTACTACTAAAATTGGGAATGTGATTAAAGGGGTGATGGAACCTGAGCATTAGAGCTTAGTTATT
Source organism: Heptranchias perlo (assembly GCF_035084215.1). Classification (NCBI taxonomy): domain Eukaryota; kingdom Metazoa; phylum Chordata; class Chondrichthyes; order Hexanchiformes; family Hexanchidae; genus Heptranchias; species Heptranchias perlo. Next base: position 28,132,515 of record NC_090333.1, read on the forward strand.
CTGGAATCTCCTCATTTCGATCTGTTTTAACTTGTACATTATGATTTATTTTAACATAACGAGTTATTTTTTTACAAGGCCATTTGAGATGTAATCTGTTTTGCAGAGTGGGTTTAAGCACATAATGAACTTCCATCAGCTAGGTTTATTGCTTGGTGCCCTGATTGTTAGTTTTAAAAGCTTTATTGTAGAGGGTTGGATTTGTAATTAAGCAGGTGTAAATGATGAAACTCTTATTTGCTGTGAAACCCTGAATTTACCATGTGGAGAACTACCTTGGAGAGCTGAACACCTGCTGAACATGTCTGCTTGTTTTGTATTCTGATTGAATGGGAGTTTTTTTAAAATTTGATGTTCTATGACAGGTATTTCCAGGAACAATTGGCACAAGCGTCGCAAGACTGGAGGCAAAAGGAAGCCGTACCACAAAAAGAGAAAGTATGAACTTGGGCGTCCTCCTGCAAATACCAAGGTATGGGAGACAGGAGTGCTTTTGGAGTTTGATCAAGGCTGTACTATTGGTAGTACAGGGGGGTGAGTGGAATATGATTCGAGATGTTATTGTAGGTGGAATTGGTTGCTCCTATTTTTCAGCAGTGTGAATGATGAAAACATGACTTTTTTTGATAGGTGGGTTTGTTTTGACTGTTCTGGTCAAATTTGGACCCACCAATGTTACTCTTGTCATAGTTACACTGACCACACTGTCAATTTTTCCTTTCCTCCTGTAGGTTTTGATGGGACTGTTTTCAATATTTTTTGAATGTCATTTTTTTAATACAACTGTTGACTTACATGTGCTTTAATCTTGAGTGGTGAATATGGCAAAGCAGTGGTTTACATTTTGTGGCAATCTCTACTCCAGGCATATTTTCCAGTTTTAAATTTATGGCCTTTAAATGTTGGACATAATAGAAGCATGTCAAACCTAACATGAGTGTACCTACATAACAATATGTATGTAGTGCACCATTTGGTCCCAAAGTGTCAGGATTCCTTGGTATGAATGGCAATTTGATTTGGGCTTTGCACAGTTGATAGTGACTGACACTGAAATGTGCCATGTATTTAGTGATATCTTTGACATGTCTGCAGATTGGACCACGCCGTATCCACACTGTGAGAGTCCGTGGTGGAAATAAGAAATACCGGGCATTGAGGTTGGATGCTGGAAACTTCTCTTGGGGTTCTGAATGTAAGTTCTTCAGGGTTTTGTTGCCCTCTTCTGTCTCCTTTTTTTGGACTAGAATTTCTCTGGTCAACTGTACCATTTCCAAACCAGTGGTAAAATGCATTTTTTTTTTGTAGGTAGCACACGGAAGACCAGGATCATTGATGTGGTCTACAATGCCTCCAACAATGAATTAGTTAGGACAAAAACGTTAGTAAAGAACTGTATTGTTCTGATCGACAGTACTCCCTTCAGGCAGTGGTATGAGTCTCACTTTGCCCTTCCCCTTGGCCGAAAGAAGGGTGCTAAGCTGGTATGTGGAGCAGTTACTCAATTGAATTAAATAACGATGAAGTTCATTTCTATTCTGCCATTGGATCACAGTGGTTTTTACTTCAATGTGTTTTCACTGAAATAAAGACAGATAATGCTGGAAACACTCAGCTGGTCAGTTAGCATCTGTGGAGAGAGAAATTGAGTTACCATTTCAGGTCGATAACCTTTCATCAGAACTGGAAAATTTTAAAGATGAACCGCTTTTAAGAAGTATAGAAAAGGTGGGGACAAAAGTGATGGTGCAAGGCAAAAGGGCCTGGGGCATCGAAGCCTTGCCAGATTTTCATGCTTTCCTCATTCTGCAGTAATCATTTACACTTCCTCTGGACCCATCTTTTGTTTCTATACTTGTCTCATTATCACCTCCTTTTGCCTTGCACCATTATCGTTTTTGCCATTTAATCACTTGAATGTAGCTACGTTCAAATACTCTGGTAATGTTTGCTGCTTAGGCTCATGCGTGACCAATGACTACTTGGAGGAGGAGAGGAGGTAGATCTATGCTGTCTGGAGTATAACTGGTTGCCTTTAGCAGAAGACTGCTACAGGGAAAGCGCATTTTATAATAGTTCTTAAGAACATAAGAAATAGGGCCAGGAGTAGGCCATATGGCCCCTCAAGCCTGCTCTGCCATTCTGTAAGATTGTGGATTAACTTTTACCTCAATTCCACTTTCCCACCCTATTCCCATTTCCCTTAGTGTCCATATATCCATCAATCTCAGTCTTGAAGATACCTAATGTCTGAGCATCCACAGCCCTCTGGGGTAGAGAAGTCCAAAGATTCACAACTCTGAGTGAAGACATTTTTCTTCAACGTGGTCCTAAATGGCTGGCCCCTTATCTTGAGACTATGCCCCCTAGTTCTAGACTCTCCAGCCAGGGGAAACAACCTCTCAGCATCTACCCTGTTCTGCCCTCTAAGAATGTTATACGGTTCATTGAGATCACCCCTCGTTCTTCTAAACTCCAGAGAATATAGGCTCAATCTCTCCTCCAAAGGACAACCCTCTCATCCCAGAAATCAATGTAGTGAGCCTTCGTTGCACCCCCTCTAAGGCAAATATATCCTTGTGTAAGGAGACCAAAACTACATAGTACTCAAGGTGTGGTCTCAACAGAGCCCTATATAATTGCAGCAAAACCTCCTTACTCTTAACTCCAACCCCCTTGCAATAAAGGCTAATATACCATTTGCCTTCCCAATTGCTTGCTGTAATTATCTTTCATGGGATATTATGTGATCCATGAGACTATTTAAAACACATGATGCTTAAGTGCTACATCTTCCCAGCAAAAATAAAATGTATATGTGGTACAACTGTCTTGCAATTTGATTTTTTTTTTTAAATGTGCCACAGTTCTAATATTTAGTGAAATAGTAGCAGTAGCTAAGTTCCATGCATTCTGCAATCATGCATATCCTACTTTTTATACTGGTGTTTTTAGTTGTATTAAACCAACATAATGGCACAATTGTCTAAACTGCATATATCCTATTTACCATAGGATTTGTTGGGACATTTTTTTATATAGCTGTTTACCTATCCTGTAATATAAGATGACGTTTTGTTGATTTCAGACCCCTGAAGAGGAAGAAATTCTGAACAAGAAACGGTCAAAGAAAATCCAGAAGAAATATGATGATCGTAGAAAGAATGCAAAAATCAGCCAACTGCTTGAAGAACAATTTCAGCAGGGAAAACTGCTTGGTAAGTAAAGATCCTGCCATTGAACAAATTTCTTTGTAGAGAATATCCTGAATTTTATAAAAACTCAGCCCTATCAATCCCTGGTGAATTCGCCTGACCTAATGATGAAAATTTTGTCCAGTTCTGCTGACATTTAAATGATATGTTAGAAATCTGAAGAGGGCTGCTGTTCAAATTAGTCAGCAGAGCTTCCCTGATGACTCTGGATATGCAGGTCTTGGTACAGTCTGCAGCATGTCAAGTTAGTCACACTCAACTTTGAGAGAAGTGAGTGGATAATAAAATGTGGCTTCACGTAGTAGTTAAAGAGGAGAGGTGTGAACTATTGGATGAGGTAAACATAACGAGAGAGGAAGTACTAGAGGGACTGGAATCCTTGAAAGTTGATAAGTCACCAGGGCTGGATGGATTGTTTCCTAGGCTATTGAAGGAAGCCAGGGAGGAAATAGCAGATGCTCTGAGGATCATTTTCCAATCCTCACTAGATACAGGGGAGGTATCGGAGGACTGGAAGACTGCCAACGTAGTACCATTGTTTAAAAAGGGTACGAGGGAAAGGCCGAACAATTATAGGCCGGTCAGTCTTACCTTGGTGGTGGGCAAACTATTAGAATCAATACTGAGAGATAGGATAAACTGTCACTTGGAAAGGCACTGTTTAATCAGGGATAGTCAGCATGGATTTGTTCAGGGAAGGTCATGCAGTACAAATCTGATTGAATTCTTTGAGGAAGTGACGAGGAGGATTGATGAGGGTAGTGCAATGGATGTTGCCTACATAGATTTTAGTAAGGCATTTGACAAGGTCCCACATAGCAGACTGGTCAGAAAGGTAAAAGCCCAAGGGATACAAGGAAAGGTGGCGAATTGGCTCATAACAGGGAACAAAGGGTAAAAGTCGATGGATGTCTTTGCGAATGGAAATCCGTTTCGAGTGGTGTGCCACAGGGCTCAGTGTTGGGTCTCTTGCTGTTTGTGGTATATATTAATGATTTGGACTTGAATGTAGGGGGCATGATTGGCAAATTTGCAGACGACACAAAAATTGGCCGTGCAGTTGATAGTGAAGAGGATAGCTGTAGATTCCAAGAAGATATCAATGGGTTGGTGGAGTGGGCGGAAAAGTGGCAAATGGAGTTCAACTCGGAGAAGTGTGAGGTAATGCACTTGGGGAGGGCAAACAGTAAAAGGGAATACGTGGTAAACGGGAATATATTGAGGGGTAGAGGAAGTGAGAGACCTTGGTGTGCATGTGCACAGATCCCTGGAGGTGACAGTACAGGTAGATAAGGTTGTGAAGAAGGCATACGGAATGCTCTCCATCACTAGGCGAGGTATAGAATACAAAAGCAGGGATGTAATGATGGAACTGTATAAAACACTGGTAAGGCCACAGCTGGAGTATTGTGCGCAGTTCTGGTCCCCACATTACAGGAAGGACGTAATTGCTCTGGAGAGAGTAGAGGGATTTACAAGAATGTTACCAGGCCTTGAAAATTGCAGCTACGAGGAGAGATTGGAACGGCTGGGGTTGTTTTCCTTGGAGCAGAGGAGGCTGAGGGGAGACTTGATTGAGGTGTACAAAATTATGAGGGGCCTAGATAGAGTAGACAGGAAGTACCTGTTTCCCCTAGCAGAGAGTTCAAGCACTAGAGGACATAGATTTAAGCTGATTGGCGAAAGGATTAGAGGGGACATGAGGAAAAACTTCTTTACCCAGAGGGTGGTGGTGTATGGAATTCGCTGCCCGAATTGGTGGTAGAGGCAGGGACTCTCAACTCTTTTTAAAAAGTACCTGGACTGCACCTAAAGTGCTGTAAGCTGTAGGGCTATGGACCGGGTGCTGGAAGGTGAGATTAGAATGGGCACCTGGTTGTTCTTTGAGCCGGCACGGACACGATGGGCCGAATGGCCTCCTGTGTTGTATCTTTTCTATGGTTCTATAGCACTTGGCTAGAGAGAGATCAGCTTGAAAGAGTGGGTGAATTTTGTGGCTTAAGCTTGGCTATTGTGCGTTCTGTGGTTATTTAGCCAATGACTTGCGTAGTGTACTGGAGGGCTGTTGTGCCTGTGGTTCTGTAACCCAGCATAGCCCAATACCTTGAGGGTGAGGAGCATTGTCGTTTAAAAATAATGGTAACTAGCGATAAATAAAGAACTGTTAATAATTATTGATGGGTCTAGAAGTGTCCAGCTGTATTTGCACAGTAAAATTCAGTTCTTGCTTGCAAAAGTTGTGATTAGACCCCTGGAAGATGCAAAATATGTTTTTGGCCTTTTTTTTAGACTGGGGAAGAGCCTGGTTCCCTTCCACTAAATTAATCTTTAAGTAGAGGCCCTGTGTCCTATAACTCCATGGTCCACCTTATGTTTTAAATGTTCAAATGATCTGTTGAAGACAAGGTGATTAGAGCTTGAATTCCTCCAGCCTGTGGTTAAGGACTGCTGGTGTGGTAGTGGACCATACATAGAATGGAGGTCCTAGACTTTATCCCTGATTTGCTGTTAGTTATTATCAACTAATGATGGGGCACTACAGTTAACAGCAACTTGGGTTAGGGAATGGAGGACAAATCTGAGGTTTTAGCTCCTGATGACTATCTAGTGATGCGCTGTGAGGTATGTTTGTGGATGTTAAGTGAGAACAAGATTGGTTGTAATGCTTGTCCCCATACTCGAAAATAAAACAGCGAACAGTCAGCTACGACTTATATCTTTATGAATGGCTTCTTGGGCAAAAGACAGGCAAGGGAGAAGAGACACCAGCCGATTTATGTAATGAATTAATGATTTATGTTGTCTGTCTGCTATAAGGGGTAATGTTCTTCTTTTGCAGCTTGCATAGCTTCAAGACCTGGCCAGTGTGGCAGAGCAGATGGCTACATCCTTGAAGGAAAAGAGCTGGAATTCTACCTGAGGAAGATCAGAGCCAAGAAGGGCAAATAAACATAGTACTTTAAGGAAAATGTGATATTAATAAACCATTTTTCACCCAATATTGTCGTCTTTGCTAAAGGATTGTGAAATGCCAATTCTCACCTTAGAGGTTTAGTCTTTAGTGTACACAGTTTAAGATTCAAGGCTTAAATATTTTGCAAGATACATTTGTGTTTGCCAGTAATTTGGTGTGGAAACAAAGATATACAAAAATGAAAGCAACCCTCAAGAATTCTTACCGTGGAGCACTTGAATGTTGTTTCATGTGCTTCTCGTGGAATAATTGAGGTTCTGGGGCCCCCAGTACTGTATATGACCAAATTTGCAACTAGTGAAGCAGGCTGATTGTGTGTTGTTCTGTCTGGCTTCCTTCCAAGGTGCACAGAAATTCTCATCCTTACTGAAGGATTCATGGTGTGCTATTTTGTTATATAAAACAGGGTAACTGTTACGCACAATCAAGTGACTTGGTGTCTTGGTTGTAGCCATCCATGTCTCATTCTTGTGCGAGATCAAATTCCAGTTTGCAGAAGGGCTGAGCTTTTACTTGTAGCTTTTCCCTTTCGAAGGCTGGGGACAAGTTCAATTTTTTCCACTTGATGAACTTGTATTTTAATCATTTCTATAGAACAAAATTTGTAAAAGCACCATTAACTTTTTACATGGAGTTCTATCCAAATTTATCAAATAACATGTACGTTGAAACATGAGGCATGGTTGTAATTTGTGAGGAATGTCTAACTTTTTGGAGTGGGAAATATACACATCAAAATCAGTTAATGGTCTGCCGATGATCCATCTCGAAAAAGTGGACCCCTTAGCACATAAAAAAGCAAGATTATCTTGGGGTGTGAGGGTTACCTCCTGCTTCCTTGATCTGGAAGGCTGATTCTTTCAGGGTGCAGCTTTTTCCAAGCCTTGGGAGCTTTAGAGACGGAAATTGGCTTTGTGCACCGGTATATGATATAGGAGATACATGAGGCTTTATATAAATGCAATTTTAGACATTAAGCGCCTCTTTTCCCTTACCTTCTCAGGCAGTTGCTTGAATTAGTCGGCAAGTGCTTAAAAGAACACCTGCATTTGTTGGCTTTGTATATATCTTGTGCAAAGTATAAGCAAAGATAGTATTGAGTTGTCTAGGACGTGAGGGTTGCAGGTTGGAACATGAGTTACAACATCTAGCTAATCTTCCAGACATTTGAAGTCATCTAATAAGTTGTAAATGTGTTTTACCACATTGTGAAACATTATATTAACTGCCATCAGTTTAGATGAAAGGTAATGCTGAGGAGAGTAAATTAGAATTTTGGATAACATCTGAAGTACATGAAAAATGCATTAAAGTTGCTCACTGGGCAGTAGCAACTTAAAGCTGTATTTTCTCCAGGTTCTCTGAGCTGTGAATGCCTTTAGGTCTAAATAGGAGACTGACTCATCAGGTAGGAAAACCTGCAATGGGCAACAAGGGATCAATGTCAGTATACAGCATAGTTAGCCAGCTAGTGAGTTTTTATTTGCAGTGAATTCAAGACAATTTAATTTATCGAAGGATTAATGCAGACACTTGTAATAAATCGGCCCATTTCGATGAACATTTTAAAGATAGTGATGCTGCTGAATGTCACATGGCTGAGTTTTGCCATCATTCTTTCTTGTACAGAAATGCCAGTCTCTCCCATAAGCAGTTTGGCTGCCTTTTGTGTAGGAGTGTGGCTATATGACCCAATGCCTAAGTATGACTTGGAGAGGAGAGTGGGGGGGGGGGGGGGGGGGAGTGGGGAGATGGCAGTATTGAACAAAAATACTGTTTCAGCCCTGGTGAGGGATGATTGATGTGCTAATAGAATCTATTTGGTTAGAGATGAGCTGGGCATTTAGGGGGAGGAATTATTGAAATGTTTCCAGCCCAACAAGGAAGGAAGGAAGGGAGCTGTGTTGGATCTCGTTCCAGGGAATAAAGTGGAGCCTGTTTCAGTGGAAGAGTATTTGGGGAACGTTGACCATAATGTTAGGTTTAAAGTAATTATGCAGCAATTAGTGGTGACTATACTCCACTGGAAATGGGATAATTGCAGTGAGTTGAGGTATCTGGTCTAGCTGGATTGGAAACAGCTTGGCAGGTAAACCAGTAAATGAGCAATGGGAGGCTTTCAAGGAGGAGATAGTTTGGGTACAAACTAAACATTCCCATGAAGGGAAACCACAACCAAAGAGCTCTCTGGGTGACTAAAGAAATTGAGATTTAAAGGAGGCTTATAATGCATTAATAAATCGAGCAGAGTGCAGAGAACTGAAAAGGGAAATAAGAGGGGCAATGGAGTATGAGGAAAGATTACTGGGTACAAGAGGGGAATGTAAGTCTTTCAAATAGTCAAAGGAAAAGTGGGGTCGATTAGGGACCAAAAAGGAAATCTTGTAGAGGCAGAGGACATAGCTCAGGCACTGAGTGGGTGCTTTCTATCCCTCTTCAGGAAAGAAGAGGATGCTGCTGATCTAACGGTAAAGGAATAGGGTGTAGAATAATTTGGTAGGGCAAAAATAGAGGATGTACTGAAAAGGTTGACTGCACTCAAGGTAGAAATGTTACGCTGGGTGGGTTCTAGATTGATGAGGGAAGTAAAGGTGGAAATAATGGACGCTGTGGTCACAATCTCAGTCCTTGGATATGGGAGTGGTACTGGGGGTTGCATTTGTTACACCCTGTTCAAAAAGGGGGAGAGGGATAAACCCAGTAACCACAGGCTGGTAAGCCTAACTAAAGTGGTGGGGAAATTCAGGAGACCATAATTTGTACAATATTCATTTTCACTTGGAATAACGGGTTAATTAATGACAGCCAACACAGATTTGTTCAAGTCATGGCTGAAAAACTTGATTGAGTGCTTTGCTGAAATAACGGAGAGGGTTGATGAAGGTAGTATGGTTGATGCTGTGTGTATAGACTTTCAAAAGATGTTTTGATAAAGTACCAGATGTTAGACTTTGACAAAATTGAAGCCCAATGGAATATAGGAGCACAGAATTACATCGAAATTTACAGCACAGGCCATTTGTCCTAGCGGGTCTATGTTCCACAGTGACAACATTGGCTGAGAGATAAAGCATGGAGTAGTGGTGAATGGTTGTTTTCCAGACTAGTGGAAAGTAGACAGTGGTGTCCTCTAGCAGTCTGTATTAGGACCACTACTCTGATATACATTAATACCTTGGGCACAATTTCATAAGACAGATTGGTAAAATGGGTAGATACAGCAGATGAAATTTAATGTATTGAAGTGATGCACATTGATAGGAAGAATGAGGAAAGGCAATATAAACTAAATGGTACAATATTTTAAAAAGGGTACAGGAAGAGAGACCTGGAGGTGCACATACACAAATCTTTGATGGTAGCAGGACAAGATAAGGATGGGATCCTGGGCTTTATGAATAAGAATATAAAAGCAAGGAAGTTATGCCAAATCTTTATAAATCACTTGTTTGACCTCAGCTAGATTATTGTTTAAGATAATTGGCAAAAGAACCAGAGGGGCAATGAGATTTTTTTTCCCCCTGCAGCCTGTTATAATCTGGAATGCCTGAAAGGGTGGTGGAAGCAGATTGAATGGTAATATTCCAAAGCGAATTGATTATATACTTTGAAAAGGAAAAAAAAATTGCATGGCTATGGGGAGAGCAGCACTAATTGAATAAATCTTTCAAAGAGCTGTTGCAGGCACAGTGGCCTCTTGTGCTTTATGATTTTGTAATAGCGTAACTGGATATTCATGACTTTTGAACATATCCCCACTTGTGCTTCCAGTCATTTCAAAGGTATGAAAACACTTGGTGAAATGAGGCCAGATATGAACTAGCAGGTGAACATACAGAGCAATAGCTAAGACTGGACTCGCTTAATTTGATCAGTACAACTTGTCTTTGTAATGAAACAAAATAGTGCAAATGTTGTGTTTCCCCCATCTTGCTTCATTTAAAATAACTACCTTTATATAACCTAACCAGAGTACCGCAAAGATTTCTGTTTAAAAAAAACTTCATTTTTAAAAATCTGTTTACTACTGAAGGGAGGACCTAGGCCATACAGTCTCCACTGAGCGCTTGGAACCAGAAACCTTCCAACGTAGTGGGTGTGAAGTGTTTTGATTACTGAGACAGGATAACGAATTGCTTGTTTGTGGTTACTGGGGAAACAAGTTGTCAGTAGGTCATTAGCATTTTAACCACCCTCTGTCTTGATGCTGTGACAAAATGGTAAAAAAAAACCAAATGGAAATTAGGCAATTAATTTGTGTGTCAACACCATTAAACAATGAAAGTTAAAGAAACATTTGGTTGTCAAAGAACACAAGTATCCTTATTCAAAACTTTACATCTCATGTTAAAAGGCAGATTAAGAAAAGGCTTGGTAGGTTGATGCTAGATATGAATCAGAAAGTTTACAGAGCAATAGTTATGACATTTCACTAATTCAATCAGTACAACTTGTCTTTCTTTGTGTTCTCATATACATGACATTTATTGTTTCAGGGAGCTGCCCTGTAACACATCCTAGCCACATTTTATTTATGATGGCTTTCTGGCTGTTCAGGGCTACTGTTTTAATAGCGTTTTAATCAGTAGACCACGAGTGACCTCCCAGGGAGCCAGTTGCAGGAGGTTGCTTGGAACATCCGCAGGTTTCCCAAGACTGCCATAGTATTGGCCACCTGGGATGAGATTGTCCACTGGTTCTGGCATTTGACAATTGAAGTTCCTGCTCGTTAATAGCGCACACAACTCTTTACTCATCATAGTTATCAAATCCATAGGTCTACATAAGCACTTCCAATTACCCCTATCTCTCTCAGTCCTAGAATCAGAAAGAGGGCACTCAGCCCATCATGCCTGCACTGGCTCTCTGAAAGAGCTAGCGATTATTCCCTGTACCATTTTAATTTTCTTTTTCAAATATATCCATTCTTTCAAAAGCTGTTATGGATTCTGCTTTCACCAGTTTCTGATAGGGCATGCAATCTCCTAACGACTGCCTAATCACTGCTGTTATTTTGAAATGATTGACTTATGTCGTCCAGTTATCAACTCACCAGACAGTAAAAATATCTATTCACCCAATCAGAACCCTTCATAATTTTAATCATCTTTATGATAGCTTTCTCTGCTTTCATTTTTAAAATCCTCTCCAGAACTAAAGCCATTCATCCCTGGTGTCATAGTAAATTTCTTCTGCATCCTTTCCAACGTAGGATATCCAAGATGACACAATATTGTAACTGGCCTAACAAATGATTTATAAAGATGTGGCATTACTTTTGTATACCCTATATATAAAATGTAGCATCCTGCTGTTTTCACTTTATTATCTTCCCACTTTTGAACATTTGTGTATCTGAGGCTTTCTCCCTCCCTCCCCCCCCCCCCCCCCAAAGACTCTTGGCTCTGCTATTCCTTTCAAAGTTTTACCATTTAATGTACAATTCCTTATTTTTCCTCCCAAGATGTATCACCTCACATTTCTCAAACTTAAATTTTATCTAGCATCTATCTTCCTAACCCAGTAACCTGTTTATGTCCCTGACATCACTTACAGTACACTTCATTAACCATGCTCCCTATTTTTGTGTCATCTGCAAATTTTGATATTGTGGCTCTATACCCAAGTCCAGATCATTTATATATTCTGTGAAGAGCTAATGCCTGATCCCTGCACGACACCACTGTTTACATCCCTCCAGTCCAAAAAAAATCTATTTACTTTCTTTTCTATCCTTCAACCAAGTTCTTATCCACACTGCAAAATTCTCTTGAATACCACATGCCTTAATTTTATCAGCAAGCCTCCTTTGTGGCACTTTATCAAAAAGCACTGAAACGGCCTTCAGCAAAGTCATATGCAGTTGTAGCCAGAGAATCGCCTGCAACAGCTTCTCTTTCTGCACCTGCATTGTTGGTGGCAATGTCTTCATCTGCCTAAGCTCTGGAATTCCCTCCCTAAACTGCTCCTCCTTTAAGATGCTCCTTAAAACCTACCTCTCTTTTCCCTTTCACTAACATTTTGGTCACCTAACCTAATATCTCCTTATGTGGCTTGGTGTCAAATTTTGTTTAATAATGCTCTTGTGAAGCGCCTTGGAACGTTTATACTATGTTAAAGGCGCTATATAAATGCAAGTTGTTTTGAAAACCCATATACACAACATCTATTGTATTTCCATTATCAATGTACTCCATTACTTCAGAAAATTCTAATAAATCTGCTAGACATGACATTGCCTGTTACAAATCCATGGTGGCTGTGTGGAACTAGGGAAAATCTTGGAAATGATTAAGTGATTGCAGGATGGGAGGACGTACTTAGCAGATCAGTGTTAGGATCAATACTCCTAATTTACATCAGTGACTTGGATTCAGAAACTCAATGCAAATTAATTGTGTGCAAATATACCAAACTACAATGGGCTGTGGAATTGGCAGAAGCAGCTCAAAAATTACAAGATTAATGGGACAAAATATGTAAAGCAGAAGAATGGCAGATGAAATTTAATGCAAACAAGAACAGTACACCATGTAGGAAGGAAAAATGAGTAACATGTACATTCCATCAGTGATTTGAAGTAGCTAAGAATTAAGTTGAAATAGACCCAGAATTCAGCGTGTCCAATCAATGTAGCGAAGCACTCAGCAAAGCCAATAGAATGTTGAACAAGTCAGAGGAAGTAATGTTCAAACTGTACATTGTTCTGATCAGACTATACTATCAATCCTATGTCAGTTCTGGTCACCCAGACATAAGGGAGGTATTCAACAATTGGAGGCAGAGCAAAAAAAAGCAACAGGGTAATCCCTAATGACAATGGTCTCAATTAGGAAAGATTGGAGAAATTTGGACTTTTTGTCTTAAAACTCCCAACTGTCCAACCTTTGACCTTTCATTTGCCACAATACTTCAGCAGCTATCGATCTAGTTAATTACATCCCCACCTCTACATTTGATGCCCTTGTCGCCAGTAAAACATTTACTCTCTTCCACTCTGGTCATTCCCCTTGATACAGCTTCCATCTCTCCCTTACGTCCAAGGGACACAGGTTTAAAAGCACACAAATGACTTAGCCATTCATTGCCGGATCTGGTAGAACTACATCAAGCACTACTGGGCCCGGCTCTCCTCTGCCAAAACTGCTTACTATTCCAGGATTATCCTGGAATGCAAAGATAACCTCGGCTTCTTCTCTACCAACCATCTTCCTACATCCTTTTCCCCTGCCCCCTCCACCCTTACCTGCAACAACTAGTGTGAGGAGCTCATGGACTTCTTTGTCACTAAGATTGAAACCATTTGTTCAGCTGCCTCTGCGGTATCGTACCTTTCCCCATGCTCACAAAGCCAAGCTTCCCCAAAAGTTGCACCCTGCCCTCGTCCCAAACTTGCATTTTTCTGCAGTTTCTCCCCTATCTCCCCTCATGCCCTCTCCAAGCTCATCTTGTCAATGGGACCCACTTTCTGCTCTCTCAACCCTATTAGAATCATAGAAAATTTACAACACAGAAGGAGGCCGTTCGGCCCATCATGTCCGTGCCGGCTGAGAAATGAGCCACCCAGCCTAATCCCACTTACCCGCATTTGATCTGTAGCCTGCAGGTCACGGCTCTTCAGGTGTACATCCAGGTATTTTTTAAATGAGTTGAGGGTTTCTGCCTCTACCACCCTCTCAGGCAGTGAGTTCCAAACCCTCTGGGTGAAAAAAGTTTTCCTAATTTCCGCTCTAATCCTACCAATCGCTTTAAATCTATGCCCCCTGGTTATTGACCCCTCTGCTAAGGGAAATAGGTCCTTCCTATCCACTCTATCTAGGCCCCTCATCATTTTGTACACCTCAATCAAATCACCCCTCAGCCTCCTCTGTTCCAAGGAAAACAACCCCAGCCTATCCAATCTGTCATCATAGCTAAATTTTTCCAGTCCTGGCAACATCCTCATAAATCTCCTCTGCACCCTCTCAAGTGCAATTAAGTCCTTCCTGTAATGTGGTGACCAGAACTGTATGCAGTACTCAAGCTGTGGCCTAACTAGTGTTTTATACAGTTCCAGCATAACATTCCTGCTTTTGTATTCTATGCCTCAGCTAAAAATGCTAAATTTGCCTTCTTAACTACCTTATTTAGCTGTCCTGCTACCTTCAGGGATTTGTGGACATGCACTCCAAGGTCCCTCACTTCCTCTACACCTCTCAGTATCCTCCCATTTATTGTGTATTCCCTTGCCTTGTTTGCTCTCCCCAAATGCATTAACTCACACTTCTCCGGATTGAAGTCCATTTGCCACTTTTCTGCCCATCTGACCAGTCCATTGATATCTTCCAGCTTTCCTCCTCACTATCAACCAAACGCCTATCTTTGTGTCATCCACAAATTTCTTAATCATGCCCCCTACGTTTAAGTCCAAATCGGTAATGTATACCACAAAAAGCAAAGGACCTAGTACCGAGCCCTGCGGCACCCCACTCGAAACAGCCTTCCAGTTGCAAAAACACCTGTCGACCATTATCCTTTGTTCCCTGCCACTGAGCCAATTTTGGATCCAATTTGCCACATTCCCTTCGATCCCATGGGCCTTTTTTGACCAATCTGCCATGTGGGATCTTGTCAAAAGCCTTGCTAAAATCCATGTAGACGACATCAATTGCGCTACCCTCATCGATCCTCCTTGTCACCGCCTCAAAAAATTCAATCAAGCTATTCCCACTAAACTGCTGATCACCCAATTTCCCTTCTTGGCCCCCATACTAATTGATATTGTAAACAGCTCCCATCCTCAGGGACTGTCCCCCTCCCTTTCAAATCTGCCATCATCACCCCCTTTTTCAAAAAATCCACCCTTGACCCCTCTGTCCTTGCAACCTACTGCCCCATCTCCAACCTCCCTTTCCCCTCCAAAGTCCTTGAATGTGTTATTGTCTCCCAAATCTGTGCCCATCTTTACCGCAACTCCATGTTTGGATCGCTCCAATCAGGTTTCCACCCCTGCCACAGAAGTGAAATGACCCTAATCAAAGTCACAAATTGCATCCTCTGTGACTTTGACTTTGGTGCATGGTACCTCCTCATCTTTCTCAACCTGTCTGCAACCTTTGACACGATTGTCTACACCATCCTCCTCCAATGCTACTCCTCCGTTGTCCTCACCTGGTTCCACTCTTAACTATCCAGTTGTAACCAGAGAATTTCCAGCAATGGCTTCCCTTCCCACCCCGGTACTGTTACCTCTGGAGTCCCCCAAAGATCTATCCTAGTCTCATCCACATACTGCCCCTCAGTGACATCAGCCAGAGACAGGACATCAGGTTCCACATGTCACTGCCGATACCCAGCTCTACCTCACCACCACCTCTTTTAACCCATCCATTGCCTCTGTTGTCAGATTGCTTGTCTGACATCCAGTCCCTCCAATTAAACAGGAAGACTGAAGGCATTGTCTCAAGTGCCTGCCACAAACTGCTTTTAGTCACCAGTCCTAATATCTCCTTCTTTGGCACAGTGTCAATTTTTACCTGATTACGCTCCTGTGAAGCGGCTTGGGATGTTTTACTATCTTAAAGGTGCTATATAAATTCAACATCACATAATATGTGATCATAGTATCATTAGGTTTATAATAGTTATGGAAAGGGACAAGGAACAATCAAATGTGAAAATATTTAACTGAAGGAGTGCTAATTTCACTGTGTTAAAAAGGGATCTTGCCCAGATGGATTGGAATCAAAAGTTGGCAAAACAGTAATTGAACAATGGGAGACCTTCAAGGAGGAGTTGGTTTGGGTACAGAATGGACACATTCCTACGAGGGGGAAAGGAAGGGCATCCAAAGCTAGAGCTCCCTGGATAGCTGAAGATACAGAGATTAAAATGAAACCAAAAAAGGAGTCTTATAACGAATGTAAGTTTCAAAATACAGTAGAGAACCAGGCTGAATACAGAAAGTACAGAGGAGATCTAGAAAATGGAATAAGAGGGGCAAAGAGAGAGTATGAAAATAGATGAGCAGCTGACACAAAAGGGATCTCAAAAGTCTTTTATAAACATAAATAATAAAAGGGTAGTCAACGGAAGGGTGGGACCAATTAGGGACAAAAAAGGAGATCTTGTGGAGGCAGAGGGCATTGTTGAGGTATTAAATGAATACTTCGCATCCGTCTTCACGAGAGAAAAGGATGCTGCCATTGTATCAGTAAAGGAGGAGGGTAGTAGCAATAATGATAGGAGAAAAATAGAGGTACTTAAAAGATTGGCAGTTCTCAAAGTAGAATAATCATCCAGTCTAGATGGAATGCATCCTAGGTTACTGAGGGAAGTACGGGTGGAAATTGCAGAGGCTCTGGCCGTAATGTTCCAATCCTCCTTAGATATGGATATGGTGCCAGAGGACTGGAGGATTACAAATGTTACACCCCTGTTCAAAAAAGGGGAGAGGGATAAACCCAGCCATTACAGGCCAGTCAGCCTAATGTTGGTGATGGGGAAACTTTTAGAAACAATAATCCGGGACAAAATTAATTAGCACTTTGAAAAGTACGGGCTAATAAATGAAAGTCAGTATGGATTTGTTAAAGGAAAATTGTGTTTGACTAAATTGATTGAGTTCTTTGATGAAATAACGGAGAGGGTTGATGAGTGTAGTGCAGTTGATGTTGTATGTATGGATTTTCAAAAGGCATTTGATAAAGTACTACTTAAGTCTTGTTAGCAAAATTAAAGCCCAAGGGATTAAAGGAACAGTGGCTGCATGGATACAAAATTGGCTACAGGACAGAAAGCAGAGAGTGGTAGTGAACAGTTGTTTTCAGACTGGACAGAAGTATACAGTGGTGTTCCCCAGGGGTCAGTATTAGGACCACTGCTATTATTGCTATCTATTAATGACCTGGACTTGGGTATAGAGGGTATAATTTCAAAGTTTGCAGATGACACGAAACTGGAAAATGTAGTAAACAATGTGGAGGATTGTAACAGATCTCAGGAGGACATAGACAGACTGGTGAAATGGGCGGTCACATGGCAGATGAATTTTAATGCAGAGAATTGTGAAGTGATACATTTTGGTAGGAAGATGAGCAGAGGCAATATAAACTAAACTGTACAATTTTAAAGGGGGTGCAGGAACAGAGAGACCTGGGGGTGCACATACACAAATCTTTGAAGGTGGCAGGACAAGTTGAGAAGGCTGTTAAAAGAGCATACGGAATCCTGGGCTTTATTAATATAGGCATAGAGAACAAAAGCAAGGAAGTTTTTCAAAACGTTTATAAAACACTGGTTAGGCCTCATCTGGAGTATTGTGTCCAATTCTGGGCACCACACTTTAGGAAGGATGTCAAGGCATTAGAGAAGGTGCAAAAGAGATTTACTGGAATGACACCAGGGATGAGGGACTTCAGTTATGTGGAGAGACTGGAGAAACTGGGGTTGTTCTCCTTGGAACGGAGAAAGTAATGGGGAGATTTGATAGAGGTGTTCAAAATCATGAACGGTTTTGATAGAGTAAATAAGGAGAAACTGTTTCCAGTGGCAGAAGGCTCGGTAACCAGAGGACTCAGATTTACGGTGATCGTCAAAAGAGCCAGCGGCGACATGAGGAAACATTTTTTATGCAGCGAGTTGTAATGATCTGAAATGCACTGCCTGAAAGGGCGGTGGAAGCATATTCAATAGTAACTTTCAAAAGGGAATTCGATAAATACTTGAAGGGAAAAAAATTACAGGACTATGGGGAAAGAGCAGGGGAATGGGACTAATTAGAAAGCTCTTGCAAAGAGCCAGCACAGGCATAGTGGGCAGAATGGCCTTCTCCTGTGCTGTACCTACTATGATGTTATGAAGTTGATGTTGTTGAAAGATATATAAGAGGGGATGTTATTGAAGTATATGATAATTAATGGTGTGGAAAAAATTAATCTTGAAAATTGTGTGAGTAGAACAAGGAGACAAAGGTCAAACTAGTAAAAGGCAAGTTTAAGAATGATATCAGGAAGGCCTCATGTGCAGCCAGCTGTCATGCTAGGTTTCACCAGATCAGTGGTCCCAGGGTTTCCATTCAATCAGAACTTAGGGTGCTGTCCTTAAATTAGGATTGTTGTCCAGTACGTACAGCACAGAAACAGGCCGTTCGGCTCAACTGGTCCATGCCATTGTTTATGCTCAACATGAGCCTCCTTCCACTTCTCTTCATGTAACCCTATTAGCATACCTTTCTATTCCTTTCTCCCTCATGTGTTTATCTAGCTTTCCCTTAAATGCATCTATGCTATTCGCCTCAACTACTCTTTTTTTTTCTTTTCTTTTTTTTTTCTCTAAATTAGGCCCCCCTTTTTTTTTTCTAAATTAGGCCCCCCCTTTTATAAGAAGGGGGGGGTGTGGGGTGTGCTTAACAACTAAAAACCAAACAAACCAAAACCAAGTGTTCAAATCAAAATTTTATTATCCTCGTTCAGGATGCACTCCAGCCCCTGTGGTGCCCAACGGTCGCAGAAAGCCTCAAGCGTATCGGCAGACACCGCGTGCTCCATCTCCAGGGCCACCCGGGCGCGGAGCAACCCGCGAAAGAGAGGCAGACAGGCCGAGCGCCCGCCCCCACGGACCGCGAGCATCCTGGACCTGTGGATAGCCACCTTGGACAGGCCCAGGAGCAGGCCCACGAGGACGTCCACCGACCTGCCCGCCCCCCCTCCTCACCGGGCGGCCAAAGATCAGGAGCGTGGGACTGAAGTGCAGCCAGAAATTGAGGAGCAGCCCCTCCAAATAATGGAACAGGGGCTGCAGTCTCGCACACCCAGTGTACAAATGAAAAACGGACTCCTCCAGGCCGCAGAAAATGCAAGCGGCCTGGGTGTCCGTAAAATGGCGTAGCCGCCTATTGCACGGGACTGCTTCGTGCAACACCCTCCACCCCAGATCCCCAAAGTAACACGGGAGGACCCCCGTATAGAGAGCCTCCCACTGGGGACCCCCGTCTCCGCCGGACGGCAGGATGGCATGCCAGGGCGTGTCCGGGCGAGAGACGAGGGCGAGGAAGTGGATGGTGTGCAGGAGCAGCCCGTACAGGAAATCCCTCCGCGCGGTGTGAAACGGCACGGAGGGAATTTCCGAGAGATGGCTCAAGTTGTGAGGCGCGGCCCCCCGAGGGAGGTTCCGGGGTTTGGCGCCGAGGAGGAACTCCGTCCGAACGGGGGTCAGGTCGGACGGGATGGCTCCGCACGCCTGAGCCGCCTCCACATCCCGAGTGGAGTCAGGGCCGAGCGCCGATTTCAACGCCCGGATGGCGATGGCCGCGTCCCCGGCACGCCACGAGGACATCCGTGCGGCGAGCGCCCACGGCTCCAACCAACCCGACCCACCGCCATCCAGGACGTCCCTGACTCTGGTCACCCGACCGGCCACAGCCCTCCGCTCCGTCAGCCACGAGCGGCCGAAGCCGATATCGCGGAGGAACGGATTCCCGAGCAGCGGCTCCTGCAGGACGGCCGCTACCCCTGACGGGCGAGAGCTCCGACCGGAGACGACCATGTTCCAGACCCTGAGCAGATCCTGGTAAAAGACAGGCAGCTCCTGCAAAGACATGCGGCCGCCCACCAGTGAGATGAACAGGAGCTGCGTGTCGTAGTTCAGGCCGTGCAGCTGGCGGAAAAAATACGTCGCCAGCGCACGCCATCTAAGAGGACGCTCCGCGTACAGGTATCTTTTTTTTTCCAAAAAATATACTTTATTCATAAAAATTTGCAGCAGTACATACAAAACAGTTGTCATATCACTTTCCAAACGTACACAATACAGATTATACAATTTGCAGGTTACGTTAAGTGCAGTACAATGAACACATTGGACATCATTGCAGTTCATGACACTCTAGGGTGTCTCATTGCATCATACTCAACACAGATTATTGCTTACAGATTCATTTCTGGTCCATTTCAGATTCATTACAGGTACATTACAGCAATTTGAATTTTACATTCTGCCCGAGGGGGTTTTTCCCTGATTGCAGCCCCTCGGTTTACAATGGCGGGAAGGCTCTAAACGGTTGCCTTTCCCCACAGGGCTTTTGCGGCGGCCGCACCCATCCTCAGTGCGTCCCTGAGCATGTGGTCCTGGACCTTGGAATGTGCCAGTCTGCAACACTCGGTCGAGGACAGCTCCTTGTGCTGGAAGACCAGCAAGTTTCGGGCAGACCAAAGGGCGTCTTTCACCGAGTTGATGGTCTTCCAGCAGCAGCCGATGTCCGTCTCAGTGTGCGTCCCCGGGAACAGCCCGTAGAGCACAGAAACCTGTGTTACGGAACTGCTCGGGACGAACCTGGACAGATACCACTGCATCTCTCTCCAGACCTTCTTTGCAAAGGCACATTCCATAAGGAGATGGGTGACGGTCTCGTCTCCACCGCAGCCTCCTCTGGGACAGCGCGCGGTGGCGCTGAGAGCCCGGGAGTGCATGAAGGATCTGACGGGAAGGGCCCTTCTCACCACCAGCCAAGCTAGGTCTTGGTGCTTGTTTGAAAGCTCTGGCGATGAGGCGTTCTGCCAAATGACATTGACAGTCTGCTCGGGGAATCAACCGACAGGATCCACCATCTCCTTTTCCCGCAGGGTCTCGAGGACGTTACGTGCGGACCACTTGCTGATCGCCTTGTGGTCAAAGGTGTTTTCCTGCACAAACCTTTCCACGAAGGACAGGTGGGGCGGAACGGTCCAACTGGACGGAGCGTTCCGTGGCAGCGTGGCCAGGCCCATCCTTCTCAACACCGGGGACAGGTAGAACCTCAGCATGTAGTGACACTTTGTGTTTGCGTACTGAGGGTCTATGCACAGCTTGATGCAGCCGCACACAAAGGTGGCCATCAGGATGAGGGCCACGTTGGGCACGCCTTTCCCCCCTTTCTCTGGAGATTTGTACATCGTGACCCTGCGGACACGGTCCATTTTTGATCTCCAGACAAAGTGGAAGATGGCTCGGGTGACTGTCGCGGCGCAGGAGCGAGGAATGGGCCAGACCTGCGCCACGTACAGCAACACCGAGAGCACCTCGCACCTGATGACCAGGTTCTTGCCCACGATCGAGAGGGATCGTTGATGCCACAGTCCCAGTTTCTGCTTAACCTTGGAGATACGCTCCTCCCAGTTTTTGGTGCACGCCCCGGCCCCCCCGAACCAGATCCCCAGCACCTTCAGGTAATCCGACCTGACGGTGAAGGGGACAAAGGATCGGTCAGTCCAGTTCCCAAAGAACATGGTCTCGCTCTTGCTACGATTTACCCTGGCCCCCGAGGCCAGTTCGAACTGGTCGCAGATGCTCATCAATCTGCGGACCGACAGCTGATCCGAGCAAAAGACGGCGACGTCATCCATGTACAGGGAGGCCTTGACCTGAGTGCCTCCGCTGCCTGGGATCGTCACCCCTCTTATGCCCGCATCCCTCCTGATGGACTCGGCAAAGGGTTCGATGCAACACACGAACAAGACGGAGGAGAGAGGACAGCCCTGCCTGACTCCAGATTTGATCGGAAAGCTTTCTGATTCCCACCCGTTGATTGAAACTGCGCTACTGATGTTTGTGTAGAGCAGTTGGATCCAATTGCGGATTCCCTCCCCAAACCCCATTTTGGAGAGCACGTCCATCATGTACGTGTGGGATATTCTGTCAAAGGCCTTCTCCTGGTCCAGGCTGATCAGGCAGGTGTTCACCCCCCTGTCCTGTACGTAGGCAATCGTATCCCTGAGTAGCGCCAGGCTATCAGAGATCTTCCTGCCGGGTACGGTGCAGGTCTGATCGGGGTGGATCACCACCTCCAGGGCTGACTTGACCCGATTGACGATGACCTTGGACAGAATTTTGTAGTCCACGTTAAGTAGTGAGATGGGTCGCCAATTTTTGATTTCTTCCCTCTCCCCCTTCCGTACAGGTATCGCTGCAGCGTCCGAAGGCGGAAAGTTGCCACCTGGGTGCGGACGCACAAGAGCCCCTGACCGCCCTCCCTAAGCTGGAGACTCAGGACCGCGGCAGCGACCCAGTGCATCCCTTTGGCCCAGAAGAAGTTTTTTTTTTCCTTTTTTTTTCTTTTTCTTTTTGTTTTTTTTTTCTAATTAGGCCCCCCTTTTATAAGAAGGGGGGTGTGGGGTGTGCTTAACAACTAAAAACCAAACAAACCAAAACCAAGAGTTCAAATCAAAATTTTATTATCCTCGTTCAGGATGCACTCCAGCCCCTGCGGTGCCCACCGGTCGCGGAAAGCCTCAAGCGCACCGGCAGACACCGCGTGCTCCATCTCCAGGGCCACCCGGGCGCGGAGCAACCCGCGAAAGAGAGGCAGACAGGCCGAGCGCCCACCCCCGCGGACCGCGAACATCCTGGACCTGTGGATAGCCACCTTGGACAGGCCCAGGAGCAGGCCCACGAGGACGTCCACCGACCTGCCCGCCCCCCTCCTCACCGGGCGGCCAAAGATCAGGAGCGTGGGACTGAAGTGCAGCCAGAACTTGAGGAGCAGCCCCTCCAAATAATGGAACAGGGGCTGCAGTCTCGCACACCCAGTGTACAAATGAAAAACGGACTCCTCCAGGCCGCAGAAAATGCAAGCGGCCTGGGTGTCCGTAAAATGGCGTAAACGCCTGTTGCACGGGACTGCTCCGTGCAACACCCTCCACCCCAGATCCCCAAAGTAACACGGGAGGACCCCCGTATAGAGAGCCTCCCACTGGGGACCCCCGTCTCCGCCGGACGGCAGGATGGCACGCCAGGGCGTGTCCGGGCGAGAGACGAGGGCGAGGAAGTGGATGGTGTGCAGGAGCAGCCCGTACAGGAAATCCCTCCGCGCGGTGTGAAACGGCACGGAGGGAATTTCCGAGAGACGGCTCAAGTTGTGAGGCGCGGCCCTCCGAGGGAGGTTCCGGGGTTTGGCGCCGAGGAGGAATTCCGTCCGAACGGGGGTCAGGTCGGACGGGATGGCTCCGCACGCTTGAGCCGCCTCCACACCCCGAGTGGAGTCAGGGCCGAGCGCCGATTTCAACGCCTGGATGGCGGCGGCCGCGTCCCCGGCACGCCACGAGGACATGCGAGCGGCGAGCGCCCACGGCTCGAGCCAACCCGACCCTCCGCCATCCAGGACGTCCCTGACTCTGGTTACCCGACCGGCCACAGCCCTCCGCTCCGTCAGCCACGAGCGGCTGAAGCCGACATCGCGGAGGAACGGATTCCCGAGCAGCGGCTCCTGCAGGACGGCCGCTACCCCCGACGGGCGAGAGCTCCGGCTGGAGGCGACCATGGTCCAGACCCTGAGCAGATCCTGGTACAAGACAGGCAGTTCCTGCAAAGACGTGCGGCCGCCCAGCAGCGAGACGAACAGGAGCTGCGTGTCGTAGTTCAGGCCGTGCAGCTGGCGGAAAAAATACGTCGCCAGCGCACGCCATCTAAGAGGACGCTCCGCGTACAGGTATCGCTGCAGCATCCGAAGGCGGAAAGTTGCCACCTGGGTGCGGACGCACACCAGCCCCTGACCGCCCTCCCTAAGCGGGAGACTCAGGACCGCGGCAGCGACCCAGTGCATCCCTTTGGCCCAGAAGAAGTCCACGAACTTCCCAATGGCCAACTCCTGCTCCTATCTCTTAAGGTCTTAAATCAAATATAATTCTCCCGCGCAGAGGGCGACGAATAGAATCCACACCGGCAACAATTGCCAGCCCCCCACCAATCAGGCGCTTCAGCTGAATGACGCGGCGCGCACAATCACCCGAACCCCGCCCCACCTGACGTCACGCCTCAATGACGTCACGTCCGCCCGCGCTGCCTATATATACAGGCCGGAGGGCCGCGTGTCGCTCTTTTCGCCGCTGGGTGGTCGGAATGTTTCTCGGCGCCGGTTCCCCGGCCTGGAGGCCTCACCTAGAGTAAGAAATTATAGTTGGGGCCTGGGGTCCGTGACACCCTCCCAGTGCGTGAGATTTGAGCGCATTGGGGAGAGCGGTGGAATGGAGTCCGGGCGCGGAGTGGAGCCTCCCCGGGGAGAGAGGGAGGGAGGGAGGGAGGGAGAGACCGCGCCTCGTGTCAGGCCGCTCTTCCCGGGCTGTGGGTTTTTATATTTAAATATTTAATAACCGTGTTGGTGGTGGTGGTAAAATTGAGCAAGTGTCCATGATGATGATTATTTGCTGCGATAAACTGAATTCACCCTGTGGAAATCTATCTTGGAGAACTGAGCACTTGCTGATCAATAGTTCCAGTATGTTCTAGTAAAGGTGGTTCCTGATCCGATGATAATTTCTTGGTGTTTTTTTTTTAGTGCCATCAAGGACGAGGCGCAGACAAGATTAGAAGCAGATCGGCGTTACACCGGAACGATGAATTCTAGACCTGGACTGGAACCATGAAGGTGCTCCAATTAATTTTTGACCGTCCCTATAGTGGTGAATGGGGATTGTTTGCAGACCCTGAGTATTGAAGTTAGTCGTGTTTGCCCAAGTAATAACATTATAACGAAGACCCATCACTGAAAATGCAGGCCCAGAGAAAAGACAGTGTAATTAGGTGTAATTTTTGTGCTCGAATGAGCAATTACATCCAAAATGCTGCATGACGTGTGTGTTTCCAGCAGTTGTGCAAGATCTTGTAACTAGAGGAACATTTTTGACTGAATAATTAATAATGTCATAATTCTTTTTAATGCTGTAGCAGTGAGATTTGTATGTGGGGAATTGTGATGTAGACATCAGTGGGGTGAGTTTGGTTCTAGGCCTATGCCCATTAGGATGTTATGAGTGGTGGTGACTCTTTCCTGATGCACTAGGCTCTGCTTCAGTGTCTAATGGCACAACTAAGATCAGGAGCTTGCTGAGCCTTGAATATGAACCTTTTTAGTTCCACTTCATAGCCTGCTTTCAAACTAGATTGCCAGCACCACGAGTTATTTGTAGGCTGGTGTGTAGGGGGTGTCATATGCCAGCTTGTGATCAGGTTTGGGATGATCTTTTCTGTATAGGTTTAGTATTAGTCCTGTTTATTTACTTCTGTGTTTAAAATCTCTCCTGCAGATTTGAGCATATCAACACCATGGAATTGGACACGACCTGCCAAGTTGGGGCAATGGAAATGCTTGGGAAGTGAGTTTTTTTGATGGCCTGGTATAATTTAAACTGACCAATGATTTTACACCAGCCCATATTTTTATAGCAGTTCACTAACAAGAATTTAAAAACTGCTGGTACAGTATAATGACTAGTTTGGATGTACTTTTTTTCTTAGCATTCTAATATTTTGAGTAGGCAGGGACCATTGGTCTATCTTGCTTTCTTACTAGGTTCTTTACCAGAAATCTAAAATAAATACCCCAGATAGGAATTTATGCAGTCTCTAGTTCCACAACCCCTGTTCATTATCTGCATTGCCAAATAACCCAGTCTTATGATGATAACTTCCAGTTCTGCTACTGAAATATTAAGTGGTGATACCGTAGTGATCTGAAGAAGACTTGGAAGAGTTAAAATCTAATGAACTTAAGGCAGGAATTCTAACTCTCAACAATGACTGCAACTTTGCTCAGTGGCTTATGCTGAACCTGTTTGGACTACTATCTTGTAACTTGTGCATTCATTTTCTGTTGTACCAACCTCTTCACTTCCGATAGAATTGCAATATTTCATCTGGAATAATATTAGTAATTCACTACTGTTGTTGCAGTCCCCCAACAACTTGCATTATTAACAACTTAGATGGGAAATAGCAAGCCACATATCCAAGTTTGCAGATGACAGGCAGCATTGGAAGCATAAAATTAGAACTATTAATAGATTAAGTGGGCAGAACTGGCAAATGGATTTCACTAGGCAAGTGTGAGGTCATCCACTTTGGACCTAAAAGGATAGATCAGAGTACTTTCTAAATGGTGAAAAGCTTGAAACAGTGGAGGACCATGTACATAGATTATTAAAATGTTATGGACAGGTACAGAAAATAATCAAAACATCTAATGGAATGCTGGCCTTTATCTAGAGGACTAGAATACAAGGGGGTCGAAGCTATGCTCCAGCTATACAAAAGCCCTGGTTAGACCACACCTGATGTATTGTTCTGTTCTGGGCACCGCACTTTAGGAAGGATATATTGGCCATGGAGGGAATGCAGCATAGATTTACTAGAACGATACCTGGACTCAGTTAAATTGAGATTACACAAACTAGGGTTGTCTTCCCTAGAATTTAGAAGATTAAGGGGTGATTTGATTGAAGTTTTCAAGATATTAAGGGGAACTGATAGGGTAGATAGAGAGAAACTATTTCCACTAGTTGGGGAGTCTAGGATTAGGGGACATAGCCTTAAAAATTAGAGCCAGGAGTGAAGTTAGGAAACACTTCACATGCAAAGAGTGGTAGACGGTTGGAATTCTCTTCTGTAAATGGCAGTTAATGCTAGCTCAATTGTTAATTTTAAATCTGAGATTGATGGATTTTGTTAACCAAAGGTATTAAGGGATATGGGGCTAAGGCTGATATCTGGAGTTAGGACACAGGTCAGCCATGATCTCATTGAATGGCAGAACTGGCTTGAGGGGCTAAATGGCCTACTCCTGTTCATAAAGCTTTAGAATGTGGCTTCAGTACCTACATGTACCAGTGTGAATTTTCTGCCAGCCAGCCATCCTTGTGGTCCCAAATTGCAGTTGATGTACTTATGATTTGGGTTGGCTGCCCACTTTCACTTTATATGGACCTTGCAACTGGCTGACCAATCAAGCTCAGTATTGGATATGAGTTGAGATAGATAAATCTTTTTTAAAAATTAAATAAAGCAGCAGTCAATAAGAGGACTTCTTGTGGCTTTGGTCAAATTATCCCTCTCAATTAAATTCCAGTTTAACTTCCTTACAACTGTAAGTAACTTAATTTCTTTAGGCTGTTCAAAGTTGAGCAAATGCTTTAATGAAGAAAAAGTTTCAACAGGATTTATTGCATTTTCCATGGTAGTGATCTTATTGTTTGCTGTTGTACATTTGTATTAGACTTCTGAAGACATTCTTAGTGAAGTGAAAGAAAATCCAGAAATGTGAATGCAGAGCCAGAAATCCCATCTTCTGCTAAAACACTTAGCAGAAATCTCTGGTGAGTGACAAATTTCATCAATGTTTTTAACAGTGCATCTGTTGACCAAGACTTGTCAGAAGATAAAGATGCTGTGTATCTAGTCATGGTCAACCATTTCCTAATCTAATGATGACAACATTATCCAGTTCTGCTACTGAAGTATAGTGATGCTACTCTAGGAACCTGAAGACTTGGAAATGGTTGTCAGATGTAGATTATGCAATGTTTAGACAGTAATTGAGCTGTTACGAGGAACATGGGAATTGCCAGATGAAAAAGGCACACCCACCTGGTTCCCCCTGGTAGTCTCATGATAAGATGATTGAATTGTTGATTAATCATAGCAATCAATCTATCAATTAGCCTATAACAGACCCAGGCACAAGGTGAGGAAAACCCACAAGTGGTGGAAAGCTTTAGGAATCAAAGGTCCATCTCATCTGTTCCTCCCAAGCATGCTGCACTTACCAAATGTCACATCTTTCAAATTGATCACATACTGTATCTCAATATTTTGAGTGGAATGTTAGAACTGCAAAATGATTTTCATGCCAGGCCCATACTTGGAAGTTTACTTAAGCATTGTAATAGGAGTATTCACATAAGCCATATTGCCAATTAATATTCAGATATGTAAAATTTAATTGTTCAATTTCAGAATTTGAGCATTGATCTGAGCAGCACTGAACTGCTCTATTGCATTGGTAGGTAACTTGTGTTTTTTCCCTTTTATAGATTGTACATTATCAAGGATTAACCCATGTCAGAGCAGAGCTGCATCCATTGAGGAAGATGAAGTTACAAGTTCAGTACCATTAATTCCGCAGTGTTTTTGAAAGTGGTTTAATAAAACTTTTTCCACTCAAATTTGTCTGGTTATTTAATAGTCTACTATGGAATCTAATGAATACATTCTTGTTTCAAGATTCATTTACATTTCTGAATTTCACTTGGTTAAGGGCTAAGCTTTAATTTCTCATGAAAGATTGGACACTTGCAGTTTGAGACTTGAGTCTTTATTTTGTCATACTTGTAAAATGGAAATTGAAATGCATTGTGACTTTTTGCCCAGAGCAACCATTTGCTATTCAGTGATTATACTTAATCTCATCTGCACTGCTAGAACTGATTTAAAATGTGTGGCCGTGCACCAAAACCACACCCAGCACATAATGGTCAACAATCTCATTCGAAGATCTGGTTCACATGTGGCAAGTTTTTGGCTTTGGGAGGGTGGATGATAAGAGCCTGACTTTCTCCATGGGAGATGCATCTCAGCAGTTTGCATTGGACTATGTTGCCTGGAGAAAATAGTCCTTTCTACCAGAAATCAAAAATTGTAGGCAAAATATTAATTGAAGGGGAGGCCTTTGAGGAGCAGTTAATTTGGTTAGAGTAGATGCATCCCAAGCTAGAGCCCCCTGCATAACTAAAGATAGATTTAAATGAAACAAAGGCTTATGAATGACCAGTTCTGTACTGTATTGTGAACCAGGCCTATGAGGGGCAAAGAGTGAGACTAGATTAGTGACTAACATAAAAGGGAACCCAAAAGTCTTAAAACATCAATAGTGGGACTGACTATGTCCAAAACATCTTTTGGAGGCAGGGTCATACCTGAGGTACTAAATGCATACTTTGCATTTGTCTTCACTAGAGAAGAGGATGCTGCTATTGTAGCAGTAAAGGAGGTTGGATTGGGATGCATCCTGGCGTGCTGAGGGCAGGGAGGAATTGTGGAGGTTCTGGCCACAATTTTCCAATCCTGATATGGGGACAGTACTGGAGGATTGCAAAAAAAGGGCGAGGGATAAACCTGGCAATTATAGGCCAGTCAGTCTAATGGTAGGGAAATATAGTCAACATATTTACTGAGGCATGAGAGAATGGGCCTCAGGCTAAACATCTGGAAAACAAAGGTCCTCTACCAGCTTGCTCCTGCCACTTAACACTGCTCCTCTGACCATCAAGATCCACAGTGTGGATCATTTCCTGTACCCCGTGAGTCAACATCAACTCCAATGCGCCAATGTAGCTTTCGGATGCCTGAGGAACAGTGTTTGAAGACTTGAGACCTAAAATCCAGCACCAAGCTCATGGTCTACAGAGCAGCTGTGGTCCCTGCCCTCCTGCACGCATCAGAATCGTGGACAATGTACAGCAGACATCTCAAATCCCTGGAGAGCTACCACCAACGTTGCCTCCACAAAATCCTGCAAATCCGCTGGCAGGATAGGTATACCAATGTAAGCGTTGTCTCCCAGGCTAAGATCCCCAGTATTGAGGCACTGATCACGCTCAACCAGCTGCGATGGGCGGGCCACGTTGTCCGCATGCCCCACACAAGATTCCCAAAACAAGTGCTCTACTCCGAGCTCTGCAATGGCAGGTGATCGCTAGGAGGCCAGAGGAAATGCTATAAGGACACTCTCCTTAAAAAAAAAATGCAACATCCCCACCAACACATGGGAACCGCTTGCCCGAGAATGCCCAAACTGAAGAAGAAGATGCATCCGTGAAGGCACCCATCACCTCATGTCACCAAGTGGAGGCCAAATGTAAGCAGCGGAAAGAGCACGCAGAATCCAGAGCGCCTCATCTACCCGCCTTATTAAACACTACCTGCCCCACCTGTGGCAGTCTGCGGCTCCAGGATTGGACTATTCAGCCACCGTAGAACCCACCCTCCCGGAGTGGAAGCAAGTCATCCTCGACTCTGAGGGACTGCAAGACAATAGCCTGGGACAAAATTAATTGGCACTTACAGAAGTATGGGCTAATAAATGAAAGTCAGCATAGATTTGTTAAAGGAAAATAGTGTGACTAACTTGATTTGCATTCTTTGAAGTAACAGTGAGGGTTGATAAGGGTAGTGTGGTTGATGTGTATATGGATTTTCAAGAGGCATTTAATGAAGTAATACGTAATAAACTTGTAAGAAAATTAAAGCCCGTGTGATTAAAGGGACAGTGGTAGCCTAGATACAAAATTGGCTACAGGACAGAAAGCAGAGAGTAGTGATGAACGGTTGTTTTTCAGAGTGGAGGGAAGTATACAGCGGTGTTCCCCAGGGGTCAATATTGGACCGCTGCTCTTGATATATATTATTGACCTAGAATTGGGTGTAGAGGGTATAAGTTCAGTTTGCAGATGACAAGAAACTTAGAAATGTAATAAACAACGTGGAGGATAGCAACAGACTTCAGGTGCTGTGACTACTGCTAGGGACTAGCATTGTAGGTCACTCACTGCCGTTCGCTAAAGGTGCGGACCAGAGGCCAGCAACAAAAATACAGCCGATGTAGGTAGTGATGGGGGGGGGGGGGAGGAGAGCAGAGCCCGGAGGAAGGGGTGGGTTTGGTGGGGGGGGTGTTGCAGAGAAGCAGCAGGAGGAGCAGAAGAAGGGGTGAAGCAGTGGGGAAGGGGTGAAGTGGGGGAGGGGGAAGCGGAAGCAGCAAGGGAAGGGGGAGCCCAAAGGGAGTGGGGGTGGGGAGGGAAGTGAATGTGATCCAGATCTATGGGGGGGAGGGGGTGTTAGAGAGGGGAGATGGATCACGCTCTCCTCCTCCCTGTTAGATCTGGATCACGGTCTTCTCCTGCCCCCGGATTAGACCTGGATCATGTTCCTCCTCTTCTCCTCCTTCCCCTGTTAGACCTTGATCATGTTCTCTTCACCCCTTTAGATTAGACCCGGATCAAGCGCTCCTCCCACCCTCTGCACCCCCCCCCCCCCCCCTCATTAGACCTGATCACTCTCTCTTCCTCCTCCCCCCATTAGACCTGGATCACTCTCTCCTCCATCCCCCCCACCATCAGACCCGGATCACTCTCTCCTCCTTCCCCCCCCCCCCATCAGACCCGGATCACTCTCTCCTCCTTCCCCCCCCCCCCATCGGACCCGGATCACTCTCTCCTCCATCCCCCCCACCATCAGACCCGGATCACTCTCTCCTCCTTCCCCCCCCCCATCAGACCCGGATCACTCTCTCCTCCATCCCCCCCACCATCGGACCCGGATCACTCTCTCCTTCCCCCCCCCACCCCATCGGACCCGGATCACTCTCTCCTCCTTCCCCCCCCCCACCATCGGACCCGGATCACTCTCTCCTTCCCCCCCCACTCCATCGGACCCGGATCACTCTCTCCTCCTTCCCCCCCCACCCCATCGGACCCGGATCACTCTCTCCTCCTTCCCCCCCCCCCCCATCAGACCCGGATCACTCTCTCCTCCCCCCCCCCACCCCATCGGACCCGGATCACTCTCTCCTCCTTCCCCCCCCACCCCATCGGACCCGGATCACTCTCTCCTCCTTCCCCCCCCCCATCGGACCCGGATCACTCTCTCCTCCTTCCCCCCCCCCCCCATCGGAGCTGGATCACTCTCTCCTCCTTCCCCCCCCCCCCATCGGACCTGGATCACTCTCTCCTCCTTCCCCCCCCCCCCCCCATCAGACCTGGACCACCCTCTCGTCCATTAAAATCATTACTCTCTGACACCCTGGTCACTCCCCCGGTACGGCCCTTATCTCAGCTCCCTTAAGTCCAAGGCACGCAGACTTGAACATTATGGTGTTTATGGTTTAGCCATTCATTGCCAAATCTGGCTGGACCACATAAAGCACTATTGGGTCCTGCTCTCCTCTGCTATAGCTGCTCACTATTCCTAGATCGTTCTGGAATGCAAAGATAACCCCTGGCTTCTCTTCACTACAAACCGTCTTCTTAAACCCTCTACCCTACCTCCTCCACCCTCACCTCCAACAACAAATGTGAGAAACTCATGGACTACTTTGTCACTGAGATTGAGACCATCCGTTCAGCTGCCTCTGCCACTTTCCTCCTTTCCCCTAGCCCACCAAGCCAAACATCTCACATGGTTCCTCTCTGCCCTAGCCCTGAATGTGCATCTTTCTCTAGTTTCTCTCCTATCTCTCCTCATGCCCACTCCGAGCTCATCTTGACCATGAGACCGACCTCCTGCTCCCTCGATCCTATTCCTACCAAACTGCTGACCACCCAACTTCCTTTCCTGGCCCCCATGGTAGCTGATATTGTTAACGGTTCCCTCTCCTCAGGTACTGGCCCCCTCCCCTTCAAATCTGCCGTCATCACTCCCCTCCTCAAAAAAACAACCCTTGACCCCTCCGTCCTTGCAAACTACCGCCCCATCTCCAACTTCCCTTTTCTCTCCAAAGTCCTTGAACGTGTTGTCGCCTCCCAAATCCATGCCCATCTTTCCCGTATGTTCGAATCCCTCCAATTAGGTTTCTCCCCTTGCCACAGTACTGAAATGGCCCTTAACAAAGTCACAAATGACCTTTGTGACCGTGACCATGGTAAACTATCCCTCCTCATCCTTCTCGACCTGTCTGCAGCCTTTGACACGGTTGACCACACCATCCTCCTCCAACGCCTCTCCTTCATTGTCCAGCTGGGTGTGACTGCGCTCGCCTGGTTCCATTCTTATCTATCAGTCATAGCCAGAGAATCACCTGCAATGGCTTCTCTCCCCGCTCCTGCAGTATTACCTCTGGAGTCCCCCAAGGATCTATCCTTGGCCCCCTCCTATTTCTCATCTACATGCTGCCCCTTGGTGACATCATCCGAAAACATAATGTCAGGTTCCACATGTATGTTGACGACACCCAGCTCTACCTCACCACTGCCTCCCTCGACCCCTCCACTGTCTCTCATTTGTCACACTGCTTGCCCGACTGTATGAGAAAAAATTTCCTCCAACTAAATATTGGGAAGACCAAAGCCATTGTCTTCGGTCCCCGCCACAAACTCCGTTCCCTAACCACTGACTCCATTCCTTCCCCTGGCCACTGTCTGAGACTTAGCCAGACTGTTCGCAACCTTGGTGTCTTATCTGACCCTGAGATAAGCTCCTGACCACATATCTGCCTACTTCCACCTCCGTAACATTGCCTGTCTCCACCCCTGCCTCAGCTCATGTGCTGAAACCCTCATACATGCCTTTGTTACCTCTAGACTTGACTATTCCAATGCTCTCGTGGCTGACCTCCTATCTTCCACCCTCAATATACTCATCCAAAACTCGGCTGCACGTATCCTAACTCGCAGCAAGTCTTGCTCACCCATCGCCCCTGTGCTCGCTGACCTACATTGGCTCCCGGTCCTCCACACCTTGATTTAAAAATTTTCATCCTTATGTTGAAATCCCACAATGGGCTCACACCTTCCTATCTGAACTTGGTAGTGTCAGCGCTGTGTGTTCTCCGAACTCAGTAATGTTAGCATGGTGCATTTTCTGAACTCGGTAGTGTCAGCACTGTGCGTTCTCTGAACTCGGTAGTGTCAGCACTGTGCGTTCCCTGAACTCGGTAGTGTCAGCACTGTGCGTTCTCTGAACTCGGTAGTGTCAGCACTGTGCGTTCCCTGAACTCGGTAGTGTCAGCACTGTGCGTTCTCTGAACTCGGTAGTGTCAGCACTGTGCGTTCCCTGAACTCGGTAGTGTCAGCACTGTGCGTTCTCTGAACTCGGTAGTGTCAGCACTGTGCGTTCTCTGAACTCGGTAGTGTCAGCACTGTGCGTTCTCTGAACTCGGTAGTGTCAGCACTGTGCGTTCTCTGAACTCGGTAGTGTCAGCACTGTGCGTTCTCTGAACTCGGTAGTGTCAGCACTGTGCGTTCTCTGAACTCGGTAGTGTCAGCACTGTGCGTTCTCTGAACTCGGTAGTGTCAGCACTGTGCGTTCTCTGAACTCGGTAGTGTCAGCACTGTGCGTTCTCTGGACTCGATAGTGTCAGTGCTGTGCATTCTCTGAAATGTAGAAACATAGAAAATAAGAGCAAGAGTAGGCCATTCGGCCCTATGGGCCTGCTTCGCCATTCAAAATGATCATGGCTGGTCGTCTAACTCAGTACCCTGTTCCCGCTTTTTCCCCATATCCCTTGATCCCTTTAGCATTAAGAAATATATCTATCTCCTTCTTGAATACATCTAATGACTTGGCCTCCACTGCCTTCTGTGG
Organism: Heptranchias perlo; assembly: GCF_035084215.1. Lineage (NCBI taxonomy): Eukaryota > Metazoa > Chordata > Chondrichthyes > Hexanchiformes > Hexanchidae > Heptranchias > Heptranchias perlo. The sequence continues at coordinate 28,166,781 of NC_090333.1, forward strand.
TAGAGAATTCCACAGGTTCACCACCCTCTGAATGAAGAAATTTCTCCTCATCTCGATTCTAAATGGCATACCCCGTATCCTGAGACTGTGACTCCCCAGCCATCGGGAACATCCTCCCTGCCATCAGGAACATCCTCCCTGCATCTAGTCTGTCAAGTCCTGTTAGAATTTTATATGTTTCGATGAGATCACCTCTCATTCTTGTAAACTCGAGTGAATATAGGCCTAGTCGACTCAATCTCTCCTCATACGTCAGTCCTGCCATCCCAGGAATCAGTCTGGTAAACCTTCGTTGCACTCCCTCCATGGCAAGGACATCCTTCCTCAGATACTTCCTCAGAACTTCCTTCCTCAGAACTTGGTAGTGTTAGCACTGTGGTTTCTCTGAACTCGGTAGTGTTAGCGCTGTGCCTTGTCTGAACTCTGTAGCCTGCCTGCCAATGACTGGATGAAATTGCACATTCCAGAGAACTTGAATTACTCTGCAGCAGACTGGATCAAATTACAGTCCAGACAAAGGATTGGTGAGTATTGTCCTCCCACATCCTGTTGGTGGCAATACCAGTATGTGCTATTGCCACCATAGTAGTGGCAGTAGACGTAGCCAATTTCGGGAGGACATAGACAGACTGGTGAAATGGGCAGACACATGGCAGATGAAATTTAATGCAGAGAAGTGTGAAGTGATACATTTTGGTAGGAAGAATGAGGAGTGGAAATATAAACTAAATGGTACAATTTTAAAGGGGCTGCAGGAACAGAGAGACCTGGCGGTGCACATATTCAAATCTTTGAAGATGGCAGGATAAGTTGAGAAGGCTGTTAATTAAACATATGGAATTCTGGGCTTTATTAATAGAGGCATAGAGAATAAAAGCAAGGAAGTTATGCCAAACCTTTAAAACCACTGGTTACCTCTCAGCTGGAGTATTGTGTTCAATTCTGGGCACCACACTTTAGGAAGGATGTCAAGGCCTTGAGAGGGTGCAGAAGAGATTTACTAGAATGGTACCAGGGATGATGGACTTCAGGGTGGAGACACTGGAGAAGCTGTGCTTGTTCTCCTTAGAACAGAGAAGGTTAAGGGGAGATTTGATAGAGGTGTTCAAAAGCATGAACGGTTTTAATGGAGTAAATAAGGTGAAACTTTCCAGTGGCAGAAGGGTCGGTAATGAGAGGACACAGATTTACAGTGATTGAAAAAAGAGCCAGAGGCAACATGAGGAAACATTTTTTTACGCAGTGAGTTGTAATGATCTGGAATGCACTGCCTGAAAGGGTGGTGGAAGCAGATTCAATAGTAACTTTCAAAAGGGAATTAGATAAATACTTGAAGGGGAAAATTTGCAGGGCTATGGGAAAAGAGCAGGGGAATGGGATTAATTGGATAGCTCTTTCAAAGAGCTGGTACAGGCACGATGGGCCAACTGGCCTTCTCCTGTGCGGTACCTACTATGATACTATGAAATGGGCACAAAATCCCAGTTGACCATAGCTAGGAATTGGATGTGGGATTGGAATGCAAAGAGGATGAGTAAATCTTACATCCAAGACGGAGCTAATAAGATTCTAAACTAATTTATATACAACAACTCGCATTTCCATAGCACCTTTAACGTCCAAGGTGCTTCACAGGAGTGTTATCAAACAAAATTTGACACTGAGTCAGGTGACAGGTAGGTTTTAAGGAGCGTCTTAAACAAGGTAGAGAGGCGGAGGGAATTTCAGAGTTTATGAGCCTAGGCAGCTGAAGGCATGGCCACTAATGGTGGAGCGATTAAAATCGGGGATATGCAAGAGGCCAGAATTGAAGGAGCGCAGAGATCTCAGAGGGTCATAGGGCTGGAGAAGGTCATAGATAGCGAGGGGCGAGGCCATGGAGGGATTTGAAAACATGGATGAGAATTTTAAAATAGAGGTGTTGTCGGACAGGGTTGATGGGTGAACGGGACTTGGTGCAAGTTATGATACGGGCAGCAGAGTTTTGGATGAGCTCAAGTTTATGGAGGGTGGATGATGAGAGGCCAGCCAGGACGGCATAGTGCTTTATGCATGTGGGAAGATGTCTTGCTTTACAATAAGGACCAAGAGATACTGTGAGCGTGGTGGCTATAACGGACAGTTGAAGGCATAGTTAAAGAGTAGGTTTTCTGAAAGCTGGGATGGAGGTGGCAAGGTAGGAGTAATTGGGTAGAGAATGTCAGTGGGTGGAGGTGCAGGGAGTCGAGGGTGTTGTAACTCAACAGCAGTTCTAATCAATTCTATTGTAATTAGCATGGGTTGTCCCTTTTTTGAAATTCTGATGCTTCAATTCTACAAAGAGCCTTTAGGATGACACTAGGACTGGAAGGTTCACTGGGCCTGTTTTGATCCTCATTTTCTGAGTCCTTTTCACTGATAGGAGTGACCAAATCGAACTCTTCAGTAGGCTGGCAATTGGAAGAGCTACTGTCCAAACGGCTACGTAACAAATTTACCCCTCGATTGCTCCTGCCAAAGTTTTTGAGACTGATAGCTGGTGAGGCAGCAACATTAAGGAAGCGATTGAGCAAAGGGGTGTGCACCTTGAGCTCCACTTCTGACTCTTGCTGTACTTGTCTGTTGAGAACTGGACTATCAATCACACTGAAACATAAAGTGAAAACATGAACAACTCAAGCATAAGCATCTTTCTACACACTTTACAATATACAGAAAAATAATTGTTTTCACTTTTTCATCTGGGGTAGCGAGCAGTCTTTCATTGATTTTCATTTCCCACATGGGGTGTCCTTGCGGCTTCTGCCAATTGGAGCAGAATTCTGAAATACTTTATGGTGTGGACTTATCCCAGAATCAGCCCAAGTCCCAGAAATGAAATGGAGGTTTTAATTTCTGATGGCTATTAAAAGCTGTGTAAGTTCAGCTTTATTTATTTGTTCAGCCAGATGAATGATTTAACTTGGTTTTGCAGTTCTATACCCATAAATGGGGATAACTATTGGAAAGAATTCATATACACTGGATCTAGAGATTAAGGCCATGTCACGTATATTTCTCATTATGGTGGGGTGGGGTGGGGTGGGGGTGAGGAGGTGAGCTAAGCATGAAACTTATTGGTGTTCTGTACTGGTAGGGTGTTGGCTTTGAGCTGGTTAAATGAACTCCTGTACGTCTCATATTTGGAGATCCATAAGTATTGGCAATGCCAACCCATGACTGGGATCCCAACTTGGGTAGGTGGAGTTTCTTCGTATAGAGACGATATGTACTCGCTATCAGGCAAACAATTTCTGGGCGTGATTTTAACCCTACCCACCCAGCGGAAGGTGGGCAGTTAATATCACCCAGATTACTTACCTGCCCGGGAGCTGACCAGTTCGGATTTTCACCTGCTTTCCTGAGCAGGCAGTAAGGATACCCGCCTAAATCTGGCGGGGTCCCTGGCCACTGACTCACACCCCCACTCCTAATCGGGGACAGCAGCCTGGAACAGGTGGGAAGTCAGTGGTGGGATTTAAATGAGGCCTGGAAGTTAAAATACTCTGGGCCTCATTTCTTACTCACTCGCTGAAAACTGGCCTGGAGTTAAAATCGGGGCGTTTCTGGATTTCTTGTTTGGAAGACTTTTACACATGGTAATGGGTTTGCATATATCAGTTTTGTCTAGATGATAGCACTCTTATTTGAGTTGAATGCTTGTGGATATTTAAAGAAGTGTAGGGCATTATCCCCCTATTCTGGCCAACATTCCAATCCCCCTATGCCAACTCCACCAAAAACAGATTATCTATTCATTTGCTATTTGTGGGACTTTGCTGTGCGCAAATTGGCTACTGCATTTGACGACATAACAAAGGTGACTGCACTTCAAAAGTAATCTATTAGTTGTAAATTTAAAATGGGATGACCTGAAGATATGGCATGGAGCTATATAGATGCACTTTCCTTCTTTCTTTATACGTAGCTGACCAAAAACACAGTTTTTCTTTTATACTTTCTATTTTCTTTCCCTTTCTGCTTGTCTGAATTCCTGTGCCCATATTATACTGACTAAGACAGTAGGTAAATACTCATCTGCAAAGTACAACTGAGTCTCCTAATTTAAGAGCGGGGAGAACCTGCTAGTCAGTGGTACATCATCAAATGAACATTAACCAATCAATGTATAGATGACATTTATAAATGTTAATTTGATGATGTACATTTAACAAAAAAGGTATCCGACCTGACATTAATTAATGTGACAGATTTCACTGTTCAGTGTGGGAATATGAACTAATTAGCTCCAAACCTTATTAAACAGGATAAATTTTTATTTTTAAAATATCTTTTTCTACCAGTTTTCCCCCATCACTGTCATGAAGATGTGGATTGGAACTTTTACTGACCCCATGTCAAAGGTAGATCCTAAAAATGATGGTTTGTGGGTCTCGTTGGCTGTAGCGATGGTGTAAGGAGGCTGAGCAGTGGATTCATTCCAATATTTGTCTTTCTCCATGGGTGGAAGATTCTGGTACATATCATCCACGGAGAGAAAGGAAACCTGCAGACAGATACAGTTCTCAATGTACTATTTTGTATATATATTTATTTATTGGTGGTTTTGTGCTCAACATAAGGGAGGTCAGTGCTGGGCAATAACCAGTTTTTTTACAACCAGTCAGTATTAAGCAGTCCCAATATGGATATAACATAAAAACGATAAAGAGTAAAGCTCCCTCTAATCTGTTTGATTGAAATATCCTTTAGCTCAACCTCAGAAGAGCTCCTTCTGGTCTAGTCTAACAGTTAGACGTGCACACTTCATCCCAACCATCCTTTTGGCCTGTGAAGCACTGAATTGCTGGTGGTTTTGTGCTATGGTCCCATATCCACGAAGAACTGGAGTGATGCTGCCTGAAAATATTTCCTTATAGAATGGATCTAAAGCCATTTTGTAGAAGTAGGACAGTGTAGCAGGCAGAACAAATTCAAAAGGAAATCTTTAAGACATTGCTATTATTTAAAACATTATTAGATAGCAACGTGGAATCACTGATTCTTATTTTTCTGTTCTACATCCCATCCCCACTTTATAACACATTTGATTTTCTTACCTCAGCATGCCCTGCCTGTATGATCAGCTATTACAGTGACCACCTTAGTGTCCAAACTCAGCACACACTCCACATGTGTGAGCTACTGGCACTTTAACTGAAACTCTAAACAACGCTGTGAAGTGGAGCTGGACGCTTGCCAACTGTACAACCTCCTTTTCTCTTAGGTGGGTTGAGAGAGACAGAACACTGGCACTTTAAAACAAACTGCTGATTAAAATTAAAGCACTAGTGAAAGAATAAAATTAAGGGAAGTATCTCCCGTAACTGTCTGTAATTTTAACATGCACCAAATCACTTGCCTCACTCATAATAGTTAATGGTCCAAAACCACAATATTAACGTACCTGAAGGTTGCGGTCAATCAGCTTGTTTGTTTCAAAATCATCATCATCCTCTCCAAATGGATTAATGATCTGTTCCGCTACCTAGTTGGGGAAAAAAGACAGGAAACCACCTTCATTATTAATGCTAATTTCTTCTGTGCTATTTTTGTTTTGTTTTTGCCAATTTTCTATCTCCCTGACAGTTTCGACTTATGCTGGAGTACAATAACAATAACTACTTGCATTTATATAGTGCTGTTAATGCAGCAAAGCATCCCAAATTGCTTTGCAGTTGGACTTCAAACCTGAGCAAGTGTACAAGAGGAAAGTTAGGGGAGGTGATTGAAATCACAGTATAAAAGGTTGGTTTTAAGAAGGCTTTTTAAGGTGGAGAGAGATGTAGAAAGTCAAAGGGGTTTATAGGGAGTTCCAGAGTGTGGAGCAAGATGTCTGAAGGCTTCGCCCTCACTAGGGGAAGGGAGATGCAAGGTGGTCCAGAGGGGAAGAGTGCAAGGTGTGGGCAGAGATGTAGGACTGGAGGAGGTTGCAGAGATAAAAATGAGAATGGTCCATGGAGAGATTTGAAGACAACGATGAGGATTTTAGAACTGATGAACCGAGAGACAGCAAACAAATGGAGGTTGACAAGAATTGGGCTGATAGTCAGTTGGATATTTAGTAGGATTGGATAAGGCCAGAAGAGTGATGGATGAGTTGGAATTTATGTAAGGTGAAATTCAGAAGGTCAGTGGGATGTGTGGAATAGTATGTAGGCAGAGGAGTTCTGGATGAGTTGGGGTTTATGTAAAGAGGAAATCAAGAGGCCGTCGAGGAAGGTGTTGGAAAAGGTGAATCTAAAAGTAACAAAGGCATGTAGGATAGTTTAACAAGAGTGGCAATGAGGTGGGCCTGATGCTTTGGAGGTGGAATTTGGCAGTTGTGGTAATGGACTGGATGTAGTGTTTGAAGCTCAGCTCATGGTCCAACTGGACAGAGCTTTCATTGGTTGAGATTGAGTGGGCGTCCAGAGCAAGGGTACGGAGTTTCTGTTGGAACTGAAGCACGATGGTTTCAGTCTTGCCAATGTTGAGCTGCAAGAAATTCAGATTCATCCACAACTTGGTGTCAGATAGGCACAGTGACAGTCATGGAATCAAGGATGGTAGTCAGAAGGTAAAATTGGGCATCGTTGGCATGCATACAAGAACTTGCTCCATGCTTGGGAATAATATATTTCTGAGGGGCAACGTATAGATGAAAAATAGGAGGGCCCAAGGATGCAACCCTGCTCAATGTGCAAATAACTATGCTATCCAAATTCCTGTGATCCAGCCCCTTTAAATGCAGTGTGTCTAATTGAGAGCAAAGCCCTGACCTTAAGCCAGCCTGCATAAAAGAAGAATTGCAGTAGGGTGAAGATGGGAACGTAAAAGTCTATCTTATCTTCTTCGTAGCCTGCCCTTGGCTCAAGAAACTGGCGTCCAATCAGACAGAAGGCAAAGAAGGAATAGACTGCAATAGTAACCACCTGTGGAGAAGTAAAACAGAAGAGACAGTCATCAAACATGGAATGTGGACCACGTGAATATTTAGAAAAAGGTTGTTCCCTGTCCTACAGCTGTGTTAGATACCAGGTATGAAGATCCCTAAGTTCACGGTATTTCTGAAGGTGAATCTTTACAATGTGCAGGTCAAAGGTCACATAACCTGAAAGTTCACAGAACTGAACTGCTCCATTCATGGGGCCCCGATACAAACATCTAATAAACATGTGGCGGACTGGCAGGGCAGCAAATTGTACCGATGCAAAGTGTTATTGGGTGGTGGGACATGCGTTGGTGCCTATGATTTTTCCATACAGTGAACTTCTGATTTCAGTCAAACCACAATGAGGAAGATTCCTAGCATGGCCAAGGAGTTCTTTCCCATGCCCAAAGGAAAGAAAAATGAATCAACTATTGAGTCAAATTAGGCTAATTGAGTTGATTAATTCCAAAAGTAGCTCAGCAAACATTCAATGAATGAAATTCTTTCCTTTAATCTTTTCTTTTCTCTCCAATTTTCTCCCCATCGCTTCTTCCCTAAAGGCATTGGCCATTATTCACGTGTGAGCATTGACAGCAGTGACGAATGGTTACCTGACTGCTGAGCCCAATTCTGTCCTCACCCAGCACCCAAGTAGGGGACTATTTTTAGGGGCTGTCTGTAGAACAGTCAGGAGGTGGATCCTCGACTCATTTTCTTGTCCTTAACCTGGAGTCCTGAGGCCAATTCTAGCATCCTTACTGCTGCTCCAGCTGAGATCAGTTAACTCAGCATAAATCGAGGATTGAAGCTGGAACTTTCATGATCTGTATAGCTCATAGATGGACTTTTCCAATTTCTATGGCTCATGAATTGGAATGCAATGAAATTCTGACCTGAGTGTACACGAGGGGGATGCTGATCCAGTCATAGTGAAATAACAGACTGCATTTCGCCCGATGCCGATTCAATTCCTGCAAGTGAGATTACTAGATTATATTATATATATTAATTATATTAATGTGGTCCATTGAGTTTCTGAGACAGAATTTGAGATTCACAATTGCTTCGTGCCACAACAGCTGTGTATACACATCTATTAACTATCGCTTTAACACAACAGTGCCAGTAATGCAGTCCTGGCACTGCGTGTCCCTGTGCACAAGACCTCACCTGTTAATGTGGGGTCAGCTCATTCAAATATTTTTCTGGCATCCGGGCACATTGCTCATGACATGCTGGGAGCGCCGGATTGGGAATGTGAGCCAGAATTTCAGGCATCAGCAACCAATGCAGGGCTGATGACTGCCCATAGAGTGCCAGCAGCTTTTTCTAGGGTGGGAGCTGGCAGTGGGAATGAAGGAAAGAGGAGAGAGGGAGGGGAAGAAATAGGGAGGGAGGGGAAGAAATAGGGAGGCAGGTGGAATTTTTAAACATTTTTTTAATAAGATCTTCCTTGCACTGCATAATTGGAGTGCTCCAATCATGATAAAGAATAATATAATTTTACAGCACAGAAGGATTACAGGGAAGGTCTTAATAAATATTCTTTGTGGCTCCAATCAGTATTGTGCATAGTTTGTGTGCAGGCCCCCAGCCCTCTTTTGCGTTGGTCAGCTGTTTTGAACTGTGCTGAGCCCTTTGAGCAGGTTGAAGGCCTCAGGCCTTCACATCCAATAATAAGGGGAGTGGGTGTATGGGCTGCCTGCCATCATATTATTGGCCCCAATGTGGTATGTATTCCAGCGAAGAATCACAGGAGAAGATCCTGTATTTTGCCTTTTAAGTGGTGCTGCATGCTAGCTGGTTTGCACTTTATCATTGACCTGCCCAATCCTTTAATTCAGTCTTTAATAATTTCCCAGTTAGGGACTAGGTATCATACTTACATCCATCAGTAGTCTTAGAGCCACATCATCCCGGATTCGCCCCTCTCTCCGTGCCTGAGCCGCCAGATTCGTAAACCATACGCACGGAACCCAGTACTTGTTAAAATCAGAGTAAAGGCTTTCAAATTTTTTCAGCTCATCACGGGTCATAAAACCTGAAAAAAAGAATAACCAGCAAAGATAAACTGTGGGAGCCTTTTTATGAGTTTGATACACTGAAGTCATAATGGGGCAGATCTTCCAATTCCTGCACCTGGGCGTATTGGACCACCTGGGCGTATTGGACCATCTGAGCGTATTGGACCACCTAGGTGCAACGAATACAGAAAAATCAGGTGGACAGGAGCACATGCCCATAAGGGATCCTGCCCAATTTCCATCCATTTCAATTAATGGATGGAAAATTGTGTTGGCTCCTTTATAGACACCTGATTTCCTGTATTCACTGTGTGCAGCTGATCCAATATGCCCAGGCACAGGCATAGGAAAAGGAAAATCTGCCCTACTATCTCAGGCATAATTAAGTTCTAATATCCTTTTATCCAAATGGCAGAATATTGTAATAAGCCACCAATTATGTGATTTTCTATTTTGAGCACACATTTTACTTTGGGGCAAGTTTAAGCTTTCCTGCGTGTTGGTTCATATTTCCAGTAGATATATCTCTTGAAAATAAAAAATTGCCTTTGAGCAATTGCTAACCAACACTTTACAATAAATCAGTTTTTATTGTATTTTGTGGAAAAGACCAACAAACTGGTTGAAATGTTTGAAAATGTGCAAGATGAGTGGAGGGGATCTTTTACAATATTATGACACCAGCCTCAGTGTATCACAAGTGCAACTGACAGGAAGATAGTTTTATTGAGAAATAATAAAGGTTTGTCATATTCATATGTAAAATAATACAATGTGTTACAGTGTATTTTACAATAATATACTGTGTTTTACTGAAGTATAGTGCTGGGTGGGTGGGTGAGGTTATCCCGATGACTCAGTGGGTGAGTGTACCACGTTAGTTTGGTACTGAGGCAGATCAGAAAGATCTCATGTTTCATTTCTGCTCGATGCTGCATTAGTTCATCTTGTTCAGAGCAGGAATGGGGGCACTGCAGTTCGTTAGGGAGAGGAAATCAGCCAGGATTATTGCTCCTTAAAGTTAACCAGTTACCCCCTGCTAGAAAGTGTTAGCATCTTGAATGAGGACCCAGAGGCTTCAGCTGTGATGCTCCTTGTGGCTGAATATCCTGCCAACCGCGATGCCTACAGCTGCACATGTCTACTACTTGATGAAGCTTTGTAAAATCCAGAAACTGCAGCTCCCCATAGTTAGCATGACTAATACACTCAGGGAAATTTGTTTTTTTCCTGAGTTTCTACCATGGAACATCCACAAGGAAAATATTCATATATATGTCAACTCATTATTGTCATGAAAATATGGGATATATTGTTGAGTGAACTTACCTGCTTCTACCACATGCTCTATGGAGGGGAATCTCTTTCGGACCCTTGTGCTGATGGACCGGAGAATAAGCACTGATGAGAGATTGGCGTATCGGATCAGCGTGCGTCGCAGGATCCGGCCCCTTTCATCAACACCATGAACGTTGCTGGACACCACACACATCAGCTGATCTGGAAGCGGGATATTCGTATACTGGTTCCACCAACGGTTAATAATAAGAGTAACATAAAACCCTGCCAGAGATGATGGGGGGAGGGGGGGGTGTAAGGATCACATGTTACTGTAAGTGCACACTCAGCATTGGAATGTGAGAGAGTGCCACAATGACACATTGGCCAGGTAGTACAATATTTGCATCTGCAATTACACTTCTGTTGTTTGTAGTATGCATAGATATATGTCTGAATGATATCATAGCATTTGTCATTTGATATCACACAAAGTTGCGTAGCTATTGTATAGAGACAAACACTCACAAATTTATTATTTTATCCTTGTTTTTTATCCTCCTGATTTCCTTGTATGCCCTTCTATCCTTCACAGTTCAGAGGGCAGGATAGGGGTCTCCACCAAATCTGCTCTGTAGCCAGCTGCTAACAGTTTACATAAGAATGGCCCTGGGGAAAGAGAGGGTGTGACTCTCCATCTCCCTCTGATTTTCCCTGTGGAGTGAAGCTGCTGACCTCCACTTGGGACAATACAGTCTGAAATCAGAAACTTGTAATGCTGGTGTGCCCCTATCCTGTCAGTCTGTGGCACAATACACTGGAGCTCCGATGAACTGCTCCGCCTTTCTGCCCTGATTTCTTTCATCTTTAAAAAATAGGGTGACTAGAAAAATCTCAAAACAACCTGCAATGGAATTGTTCTTCCAAAGAGCCCAATAATCATTCATTTCAGCCAACAGCATTCTGACAATAAACTTAAATCGATTGGTTTTCAGAAAAGACCAGCCACCAATCAATTCACCGGCAAGTAACGGCCATTCTCAACAAGAATTCCCCTTGTCTGATGTCACTGGATTATACCCTATTTACGGAAGTGTCAATTTTTTGTTGGAAGGATTCTTCAGAAACTGTGGATTTTTCTTAAAAGTAATAATGCAGAACACAGAAAGTGATCTTTTACATTGGAAGGACTAACCCTGATAGTTACTTTCTCCTTTAAATGAGAAAAGTACTATAAGTGAAGCAAAGGACTGATTAACCTGCTGTGCATTTCCAGCATTTTCTAACAGCTTATCCCTCCCAATCATCAAAATCACTACAACTTTTTTTTTAAGTTTACAACATAAACATCAACAACTCACATTTATTTTGTGCTCTTCACGTAGATGAACATCTCAGAATTCTTTACAAGAGGTGGATACTGGACAGGAGGTGAAGGAATTTATTGGGGGAGACCAAAGGCACAGTTAAAGAGATTTGTTAGGAGGCCTTTTAAGGTTAGGATGGAGGTAGCAAGGCAAAGTGGCTTTGAAAGAGAATCCCAGAGGGAAGAGACATCGTGGCCAAAAGATTAGGCTTGAGTGCTGGAGGAGAAGGAATGGGAAAGAAGCAGTAATTCAGAGTCAGGGGAATGGAGAGTGTGATCTAGGATGTAGGGCTGGAGAAGATTTCCTAGATAAGATGGAGTCAGGTTGTGAAGGCATTTGAAGATGAGGATCTTAAAATCAATTTGCTGGGACACAAGTTAGCCAGGGGTCTGGTGAGGACATGGGTAGTGGATATGAGGGATTTTGTGCAGAGAAGAAATTGAGCTGCAGAATTCTGGATGAGCAGAGTTTGTGAACAGTGGAGGTAGGGATATCAGAGAGGATAGCATTTGAAAAATCGAATCTCAAGGTGGTGGTGTGGATGAGGGTTTCAGCAGCATGTGGTGGGGGGTAGGTTGTGGTGGAGCGAGCAATGTTCTGGATGTGTAAGAAGTTGGTCTTAGCAATGGATTGGATATGGGGTTTAAAGGTCCACCCACAGTTAAACAGAACAATGAGGTTGTGCACCACCAGCCTGAGCACCAACTATGGAAGTTGGTGTAGTCAGAGCCAGTAGATGCTGCCGAGATCCAAGCAAGATGGCTTCAGTCTTGACAATGTTGAGATGCAGGAAATGTTGCCAATCGAGACTTGATATTCGATAGACAGTCAGACAGTACAGCAATAGTGGCGGCAGAGGGGTGAATTTGATCATCAGTGTTTATGTGAAATCTGACCCCATGCTTGTGGATGTTGTTGCCGAGAGGTAGGATATAGATTATGAATAGTAAAGGGCCTTGCAGCATGAGAGGGGATCATGTAGCCAGGGAGAAGAAACCATGAAGGAGACATAGTGACTGCATTCGAACCAGTAGGAATGGAACTCTGAGAGCATAATATAATGGAGGTGGATCAAGGAGGTGAGGCAGTAGAGGAGAATAGCATAGCCAATAACATCAAATACATCAGAGAGGTTGATTTTCTCACATCATCGCTTCTCCCTACATGCTATAGATGACCATGAATTGTCTTTTAGACCGACCATAGCTTAGCCCGATGGATTTGCCACCTTCTCAAGTGCTTGGGTCATGAGCAACTTTGAGCATTGCAACTTCTGTGTGCCAATCTCCAATGTACCTCGCTGCTTGTGAGGACTCCGAGAATATCATGACTTTATCTTGTGGGGTGGAGTGATAGGGAAAAGTTTGAGATGTTTGGTGTTCAATTCCATGCAATGCAGCAGCACAAAATTGTACTCAGTAAATAAATACAGCCGTACTCAAATCAAAAACTAAATGCATCCATTAACTAGCTACAGATTAGAGTAGGGGAAACCAGATTCTTCCTTTTTAACCCCTACAAGAGGAAAGGATAACAGTTACAATGTAGTTTTCCATTTGGGTACCATATCAGAAATGATAAAAGAAAAACCTCCCAAGCTGAGGGCAAGCAAGTTCCATCAATATATTTTACTGGGTCATAACAACTCCTTAATAGTTTTATAGTAGTACGATATTCAGAAGAAGACAGCTTCTGATACAGACCTAAAACAAATGACATCGGGATAAGACTGGTCTGTTTGTCACAATATGTAGCCACCTTCTCGAAGAGAAGCTTCTGTTCACGTGACAGGAAATGCCTACAACAAGAAATAGAAATAGAAATACATCCTCAGACACAAAAGACAATTATCTGCATAAAATGATACAGTTTTCTGTAGTAAATACAAACCTAATTGTGTCAGAGTTTGAATTGTTTGTTTCATTTACTTAAAGATCAGACTTTTGATCATAAGTTCATTAACAGTAACCTACCGCTAATTTGAAATAAATAATTGGCCCTATTTTATAGATTTTGTATGTGAAATTCTCATTGAAAATTTTCTTATCTCCTGGGATAATTCAATCCATTGATCATTATCCGTGGACCACAGGACATCCCAAAGTACTTTACAGCCAATGAAGTACTTTTGAATTGTAGTCACTGTTGTAATGTAGGGAAATGAGTCAGCCAATTTGCGCACAGCAAGGTCCCACAAACAGCAATGTGATAATGACCAGATAATTTGTTTTGGTGATGTTAGTTGAGGGATAAATATTGGCCAGGACACTGTGAACTCCCCTTCGAATAGTGTTATGGGATCTTTTACATCCACCTGAGCGGGCAGATGGGGCCTCGGCTTAATGTCTCATCTGAAAGGCGGCACCTCCAATACTGTAGCACTCCCTCAGTACTGTAGCAGAGTGTCATCCTAGATTATGTGCTCAAGTCTCTGGAGTGGGGCTTGAACTCACAACCTTGTGACTCAGAGGTAGGAGTGCTACCACAAAGCCAAGTCTGACATGATATGATGTGTAAAATGTGAGAGTCATTTAGACCAGGAAGGTCCTAAGTTCAGTCCCTGGTTTTTGTTCAGTCAGCAGATTTCCACCAAGGTGTTACAATTGGCCTTAATGCCCATGGATTGATGAAGGGAAAATCGATCAGGATTCAGCAACCCCTGTTGGAACAGCACAGGTGTTTTGTGGATGTTGGCTGAGGACAAGATTGGGATTAACTGTGAAGCCTTCCTGCCCCCCCCCCCCAACCTGATAAAATAACCTGCTGACAGTCACTGTCTAGGTGCTTCCTTGGTCTAGGTACCAGACGATATCTGGTACCTGTACCTCAGCATGGAGTCAATGCCTTCAGGAGAGGAGGGCCAGAGGGAGAGAAAATTACTGGGGGAACAAAGCAGAAAAAATATGTTCATATATATTTGTTTTTTTTTAATTACAAGAATGTTGTATAATTATTATTTAAATTGATTCAATATTTTTCTTATTTTCATCTTCAAGTATTTATTTTTAACTTCTGGGATTTTTTTCCCTTTCTTGTTGAATTTCTGAGAATGTTCTGAATGTCCCAGATTTTTAAACTTTGGTTTGCAGCATTTCCAGGTGAAATCCCCTGATTTCAATACAATATGTGGAATCATTCAACTAATCGACCAAACAATGCGAGTTGAAGTTTTGAGTTGATTGCTGCAGCTACCTATAAAAGGCTCAGTACTGAGCTGTTCTGGGTGAATATTGTGATGAATGATTACTACAGAGTATGAAGAAATGGTGATTGGCTGATCTGAATTTTGAGAGGTTTTTTTTGTAAGCCATGTCAAAGATTACAAAAGGAACAGACCAATTTTAAAGCCCCATTTGCTGCCTGACTGAGCTGAGCTAACCCAGCACAGACCTGGAACTGAATCTGGGACCTTCTGATCTGTACAGTTTAGTGCTACAAGGGGACAGATGTTGCACTGCTGATACCAAACGGGGTTGATCACCTCTCAAACCTCTTGTGGTTCTAATAAACAGCTGAATTGCATATAGAATTCAAATTGATTAAATCACTTTAATACATTCCTATTAAGAACATAAGAACATAAGAAATAGGAGCAGGAGTAGGCCATCCGGCCCCTCGAACCTGCTCCGCCATTCAACAAGATCATGGCTGATCTTCTACCTCAACACCATTTTCCTGCACTATCCCCATATCCCTTGATGCCTTTAATATCTAGAAATCTATCGATCTCTGTTTTGAATGTACTCAATGACTGCGCCTCCACAGCCCTCTGGGGTAGAGAATTCCAAAGATTCACCACCCTCTGAGTGAAGATATTTCTCCTCATCTCAGTCCTAAATGGCCTATCCCTTATTCTGAGACTGTGACCCCTGGTTCTAGACTCCCCAGCCAGGGAAACATCCTCCCTGCATCTACCCTGTCGAGACCTGTAAGAATTTTGAATGTTTCAATGAGATCACCTCTCATTCTTCTAAACTCTAGAGAATACAGGCCTAGCCTACTCAATCTCTCCTCATACGACAATCCCGCCATCCCAGGAATCAGTCTGGTGAACGTTCATTGCACTCCAGAATTCTAGTGATTCATTTACATTGTATAGAATTCAAATGGATCAAGCCATTTCCTGTATCTACAATTCTAGATTAATAGTATTATTTCCACAGCTAGAATCCCTCAGGCAATTCCTATTTATTCTCATTGTGCTGAATACCTGATTACGAATTGAACCCCAATATGCCAAATCAAAGATTACAGATTAGTATTTGATATAAGTTGATAACCTGTTGATCAATCAAGCAGTTTTAGAGAAGAAAACTAAGCATAGACCAACCACTTAATTTGCTGTTGGTAAATTGATTAGTTTGATGGAATTCCCTTCCCCTTATCTAAACTGAATGCACAATAATAGTGCCACCAACCTGAGAAATAACTTATTTTTTCCAGTTCTTGTGGGCTAACAGCACCAGTTAGTGCTGAATAATTTGTTAATCAAGTCTCTACTTACCAAAAAAGTTACAAATATGATGGCACATACTGGCTATTGGGTTGCAGCATTTTGTGTTTGTTGTGTTACTAAAAGGAAATAACATAATCCATCAGAATATATATGGTGGGACTACATGGAAAGTGATTTTGTACAATGGAATTTTATACAATGGGAATGAGTTGGTGTAATGTATTTTGGAAAGATATATAATGGGAGGAAATGAGGATCACTATGTGCACTGGCATTTTTTCGTACGGGAGCAAGTTAGTTCACTGGAATTCAATATAATGGGAGTCAATGGGCAGTGATTTAGTATGCTGGAATTATATACAAGTGTACAGAGTAATTGGGACCAGTATGACACTATGGTGGGATTATGTTGGAGTATTATGATACTATAAAACTCTGCAGAATGAGAAGTAATTTGATCAATTGGAATCAAATCCAATAGTAGTGAATGGGAAGTGATTTGGTTTATTGGGATTCAATTCTTGATCAGGAATTCTGTACAATGAGAATGAATGGGATTTGCCTGAAGGATTCTAGCTGTGGAAGTAATGCTATTAATCTAGAGTTGTAGATATAGGAAATGGCTTGATCCATTTGAATTCTCTGCAATAGATGTAAATGGTTCACTGGAATTCTGTGCAATAGGAATGCATTAAAGTGATTTAATCAATTTGAATTCTATATGTAATTTAGCTGTTTTTTTTAGAACCACAAGAGGTTTGAGAGGTGATCAACCACGTTTGGTATCAGTAGTGCAATATCTGTGCCCTTGTAGCACTAAACTGTACAGATCGGAAGGTCATAGATTCAATTCCAGGTCTGTGCTGGGTTAGCTCATCTCAGTCAGGCAGCAAATGGGGCTTTTAAATTGGTCTGTGTTCCTGGGCGAGGGGGGGGAAAAAATCAGCCAAGGACCAGGCCCCTGATTGCTATCCAGTGAGCCTTGTTGAAAAGTGTCCGATTATGCATGTTTGTTGTGATGCCCTCCTCAGTTGAATAGCCTGCTGGTTCTTACTGTCTAGGTTCACATGAAAAATGGCTGCTTGAGATATCAGACCGTTGGTGCTCATGGAACCGTATCCCAGGAAGAGTTAGCACCTTGTGCAAAAGAAGGGAGAAAAGGGAATAACAACAACATAACACTAGCTTGCATTTATATAGTGCTTTCAATGTAGAAAAATGTCCCATGGCTTGGGTGACCAAAGGTTTGTTCTAAAAGGTAGGTTGTAAGGAGTGTCTTAAAGAGGGTAACAGAAAGGCAGAGGGGTTTAGGCATAGCATTCAGACCATGGGGGCAAGGTGGCTGAAGGCATGGCCACTAATGGTGGGTGAAGGGAGGGGGTTGCATAAGAGGCTTGAGTAATAGGAATGGAGACTATAAGTTTGTAGGGCTGGAGGAGGTTAGAGAAAGGGAAGGGCAAGGACATGGAGAAATTTAAACACAAGGGTTAGCATTTTAAATTTGAGGCATTGTCAGCCAGAGTAGGCCAGCAAGGATAGGGTTGATGGGTGAGTGGGACTTAGTGCAGGATAGGATATAGGCAAGTGTTTTGGATAAGCAGGAGTTTATGGAAGATGGAGGATGGGAGGCCGACCAGGAGATCATTGGAGTAGTGGCGTCTGGAGGTGACAAAGGCATAGATAAGGCTTTCAGCAGCAGGTGGGCTAAGCTAAGGGTGGAGGTGGGCTTCATTATAGAGGGAGAAATAGGCAGTCTATGCGAGGGAGAGGATATGGGGTTAGAAGCTCGACTTGAGGTCAGAAGCTTTGTTTCAGGATAGATTAGGAAGCTGGATTGCTTTTGCATAGTGCCGGCGCGGACTTGATGGGCTGAATGGCCTCCTTCCGTGCTGTAACCTTTCTATGATTCTATGATACTAAGGCAAGGTTGCAAATCCTTTGGTTCAGCTTGAGACAGCGGCTGAGGAGGGGATGGGTCGGTAGTGTGAGCATGGCATTGGTGGCAGGAGCCGAGACAATGGCTTTGGTTTTCCCATTGTTTTGCTGGAGGAAATGTCAGCTCGTCCAAGACTAGATGTTGGACAAGCAGTCTGATAGCACACAGGCAGTAGAGGGGGCAAGGGAGGTGTTTGAGAGGCAGAGATGGTTGTCATCAGTGTATATGTGGAAGCTCAAGTCATGTCCATGGATAATGCCGCTAAAGGACAGCATGTAGATGAGGAAGGAAAGGGGGCCAGAGATCCTTGGTGATGGTGCGGGGCTGGGAACAGGAGCCATTGCTAGAGATGCTCTAGCTACAATTAGATAGGTAAGAGTGGAACCACAATGGCAGTCCCACCAAGCTGGACAACAGAGGAGAGGTGTTGGAGGAGGGTATTGGGGTTGACTGTGTTAAAAGCAGCAGAGAGGTCAAGGAGGGATAGTGCATCATGGTCACAGTCACAGAGAATGTCTGCATGGACATGGTGGTGGTATGAAAATCCAGATATGGAATAAATATCTCGACATGGAATAAAAATTGGCTTATTGCCGCCTCACTGCATTTCCCTCCACCCATCCCCACCGGGACTCCTGCTGCAGAGAGGCCAAAGGACACAAAGAGGGATAATGCACTGCTGTCACAGCCACAGAATGTCATTGTGGGCAGTTATGTTGCTGTGATAGGGGTGGAAACCTAATTGGAGGGATTAAAATAAGGAGTTGCAGGGGAGATGGACATGGATCTGGGAGATGACAACATATTCAAGGAATTTGGAGAGGAAAGGGTGATTGGAGTGGGGCTGTAGTTATTTTGAGGAGGGTGTGATGGTTTTGAAAGGAAAGGGGATATTGCCTGAGGAGAGGGAGCCATTTACAATGCCAGCTAGCATGGCAGCCAGAAAGGGAAGTTCAGTGGTCAGGAGAATAAAATTACAAAGAAAAAATACCTTTCTGAAAGACACTCTTACCTGTATGTAACACTGAATATCGAATATAAGCTGATGAACACAATGAACTCCTTGTACAACAGTTTGTAAATACTTCCTTTCCAACGAAAGAGTAGTTTGGAGAATCCAGCAAATCGGGCATCTGCAACTTTTAGCGTGTATGAGATCGTCATGATGCCCCTTGGTTGTAGCACTCTGAAAGTTTGGTGAAAGTCTCAAATTAACATACCCAAAGATAGTATAATGAGGAGTGCATTACTTAGAGCTTACAAATTAAAATGACGCTGACAGATGCCTGGAAACAGGTAATCTACCCACCTTCTGAAAATTGAGAAATGTGTGTGGGATGGAAAGACGGGGAATTGGAGAAAGTAGGGGAAAAAATTCATTGCATACACCTCAAAAGAACATACGGAATGAGTCTGAAGCCTCAAATGGTTAAAGTAATTTGTTAAAACAAAATCATTTCCCCCTCTCTAGCAATGCACTGAATCATAAATCATAGTAATATATTCCTTTTATTGAATTTTATTGACCAATAAATGTCTGGCAGAATGATTTGTGGGATGATGTTTTGTCATCTGCCAGCAATTGGTTTCTAGAATGTTCATCGAGCTCACAGATAGATGAGAATTCTGTTTCCTTCCACCTTCAGGCCTGGGTTGGTGACAAAGGTTCAACATTCTTATGCTGTAAAAGCAGAATCTGAACCTACACCTGGAATTCTGAGGGTTCTCTGGCAGGAGTTCAATGGAAACTCTGGAGAAACAGCATGAATGGATAAAAATGGCCATTTACACCATTTCTCTGGGGAGTTCCGCCAGTATCCTGCTGAAGTTACGACAGAAGATTGGGAGATCCCAACAGAAATTCAGGTCCCTGATGTCTGAGGCATTTTTAATTTGTGGGCAATACCAACCCATTTATTGACAATCCCAAGTTTCCTTGGTATAAGCTGAGTGGCTTGCTCAGTCACTTGAGAGAGCATTAAGAATCAACTACTGAGGTCACATATAGGCCAGTCCAGGGAGGGGTGGTAAGTTCCCTTCACTGAAGAACAGTAGTGAACCAATTGGGTTCTTGCAACTTTCAAAGCCTACAAATTACCAAATTTATTGAACTGAATTTCACAACTTGCTATGGTGGGATTTGCACTCATAAACTCTGTGATGTTTGGCCAGTACCATAAACATTACACTACCAAACCCATTTTGAGGTGAGTTTCATGGGTCAGAGGCAGACAATGTTGTGGAGGTGGAAGTAAACAATGTAGGTGATGGATTGGTAGGGTTTGATGGTCAGTTATGGGTCAAACAGGATGCTAACATTTCATATGGTCCAGCTAAACCTCAGCAAGTGACCAGGGAGGGTAATGAAGTCATTGGCAAGGGAGCAGGGTTTATGGTAGAGGCTGGAAACAGTGGCTTTGGTCGTCTAAATGTTCAGTTCTTGGCTAGATGTTAGATAGGCAGTCTGACAGCACAGCGGGGGTCGTGGGGTCCAATGTAGTGGTGGAGAAGTAAAGCTGAGTGTCATCAGTATACATGTGGAAACTGTCCCCATGACTACAGGTGATGGGCAGTATGTAGATGAGCAAGAGGAGGCAACCAAGGATCCTTGGGGGATTCAGGAGGTGGCACAGCAGGGGCAGGAAGAAAAGCCATTACTGGAGACATGCTGGCTATGTTTGGACATTAGACAGTCCCATGGAGCTGGACAATGGAAAAGGATGACATCAACTATATTAAATGCTGTGGACAGCTCAAGAAGTATAATGAAAGATAATGTGCCACAGTCACATAGGGTGTCAATCAGGACTTTGGCCAGGGTGGTCTTGGTGCTGTGAGCAAGGTGGAAGCTGGATTGAAGTGATTCAAACAGGGAACTTTGGGAGAGATAGGCATGGAGATGGGAGGTGAAGACATGTTTGAAGATCTTAGAAAAGGGAGGTTAGAAATGGGGCAGTAGTTGAAGAGGGATTGGGTGAGGTAGAATTTTTGAAGAGAGGGCTGATGATGTCTGTTTAAAAGGAATGGGGATGGTGGGTGAGCAAAGAGCCATTTACAGTGTTGACAAGCATGGAAGTTAGGAGGGGTAGTTGAATTGTCAGGAGTTGCATGAGAAGGCAACAAGGGATAAGGAGGTGATTCTCTTGGACAAGATAAACTTTGAAGGAAAGGAAAAGAAAGTATAGAGTTAAGGATGAGATTGGGTGGGCGAGGGCTGGGGGAAGGTCAGGAGAAGTGGAGAGAAGGAGGACGAGAAGATATCAGCAGAGGCAGATACATCGATGGTCTCAATCTTTCAGACTGTCTATACACTACCATCCATTTGATTTGCTCTTATTAACCGAGCTGACAATACTCTCAGATTTTCTGCCATTTCAATAATCTACCAAATTATAGTGACGCACAGTAACAACTGCTTCAAACACTTTGCATTTCATACAATCCTTCCTTATAATTGTTGCAAATTCAGCACTGCTATAGATCCCTTCTTGGGGTCAGTGCCATCAATCGCTCCCGTAAGCGGCCTGAGCATCTTACCTTTATGGGAGCTGATTCACATTGCCTGTATCTACTTGTACAGTGATGGGACATGGTGTGTCAAGTTGTGGCTCACTGGTAGCACTCTCACCTCTGAGTCAGAAGGTTGTGGGTTTAAACCTCACTCCAGAAACTTGAGCACGAAAGTTAGGCTGACACTTCAGTACAGTACTGAGGGAGTGCTGCACTGTCGGAGGTGCCTTCTTTCGGATGAAACATTAAACCAAAGCCCCTCTCAAGTGGATGTAAAAGATCCTGTGGCACTATGTGAAGAAGAAAAGGGGTGTTTTCCCTGGTGACCTGGCCAATATTTATCCCTCAACCAACATTGCTAAAACCAATTATCTGGTCATTATCACATCGCTGTTTGTGGGAGTTTGCTGTTTGTGGCTAGCATGTTTCCTACATTATAACAATGACTACAGTTCAAAAGTACTTCATTGGCTGTAAAGCGCTTTGAGACTTCCTGCAGTCATGAAAGGTGCTACATAAATGCAAGTCTTTCTTTCTTTTAACCCCTTGTGACCTGAACCAGATATTTATGTCTTTTGCATATGTGCTTCAACCTCTCCAAAGGTGGAATGAGCAAACACTTGGTGAGACAAAGCCGGATACAAATTGCTATGCTGCTTTACTTCACCGTAAGGTGAACATACGGAAGAGAGGTTATGATTGGACTCACTTAATTCAATCAGAACAACTTTGTGTAATACAAAAGTAAAGAACGTGCCACACTTCCCCACACCCAAGGATCACCTTACTTTACTTAAATAAGATGATTTCTAACTGCCCTCCAGTATTTCTAACCTTTTAATCTTGCCAAAAACCCTCGTAGCTTTCTATTTAAATATATGACTGACTGCTTTTGTCTGTCTCTGTTTTATCTGCTCTGTTCACAGCCAGCAACGGATCAAAGGTTTTCCAACACAATAGGTGTGGGGTATTTTGAATTGCCAAGATAGGCTATTGAATTGCTTATTATTTACAGGCTGTAGAAATAGTACATTTATCAAATGAATAAAACTGAACTCACTTTTAATTTTTTGTCATGGTACACCGTTTTATGATTCCCAGATTGATAGGGTTTGTGGCTGTGATTTCCCCACACGGTGAATGACGAACACCATTCAGAAGAATCCCCAAGCGGAGACAGCGAATACACTTCTGCAGAGGGAAAGTAAATCACTGCCTTCTCCTTCTCTCACACCTTATAACAGCCAGTTAAACAGGAACATTATCATAACTTTAGGAGAACGCCAACTGCCCACTTTCTTGGCTGAATGCATGGCACATTGTAAGGTAGGTGGCAGGAGACTTGACTACGAGATAATGAACAAATAAAAATAATCAGAAAAAAACAATTAAGCAGTAATAGTTTCTCACCTCCTAAAGAGTACGGGAGACTGTCCACAGCAGCTTGTTACGTGAGGAAGATTTGGGGGTTTGGTCTTCCTTTTAAGTGTATGGTTTTCAGGCACTATCTGCCCATCACTGATTTATTGCTCCAATATCACCACAAATAATTCCACAATATCTTACACAATGAGTTACACTCAATCTGTGTATTGACACACACAGGGACGTAGTATCCAACAGGGACGTATTGCTGTTTTGAGATCCAGAACTTGAATTCTCATTTGGTTGGTATTTTTCACAGATTCTTATTCGTAGTCTGCTCCACTTAAGGGTATAAGTGAATGATTAGTATTTACTTCTGCTTCAATCCTCTAATATTGAGGTGGGATTGAAAATAAACAACCTGACAGGTTTCTCGCCGGTTCAGTGAGTAGCTGAGCTCTACTGACTCTGGCTTGATCCAAAGTTTGTGCTTAGTTAACTGATCTCAGTCAGCGCAATAATTGGTCTTCACAGCTCTAGATTATTGAGGAGAAAATAAATGA
The DNA here is from genome assembly GCF_035084215.1 of Heptranchias perlo. Taxonomy (NCBI): domain Eukaryota; kingdom Metazoa; phylum Chordata; class Chondrichthyes; order Hexanchiformes; family Hexanchidae; genus Heptranchias; species Heptranchias perlo. The sequence goes on from NC_090333.1 coordinate 28,190,211, forward strand.
GTCAGTGCATTCGCTCCTGATCACTGTCCCGTTACCCTTGATCGAAGTGTGGGTGTGGTCATTATGATCAGAACAGGATTGGGTTTAGTTATAATGCAGCACTCTGACTGTCCAGCCTTGTATGTGAATGATGACCTCTTGGAACAAGTACCAGAAGATGCCCAACACCTGTGGAACCATAAACGGCAAGGAGTCAACAGCTTCAGGAGCAGATGGAAGAAAACTGGCAAGAAAATATAAAAAAGCACATAGAGTCATAGAGTCATAGAGTCATACAGCACGGATAGAGGCCCTTCGGCCCATCGTGTCCGCGCCGGCCATCAGCCCTGTCTACTCTAATCCCATATTCCAGCATTTGGTCCGTAGCCTTGTATGCTATGGCATTTCAAGTGCTCATCCAAATGCTTCTTGAATATTGTGAGGGTTCCTGCCTCCACAACCCTTTCAGGCAGTGAGTTCCAGACTCCAACCACCCTCTGGGTGAAAAAGTTCTTTCTCAAATCCCCTCTAAACCTCCCGCCTTTTACCTTGAATCTATGTCCCCTTGTTATAGAACCCTCAACGAAGGGAAAAAAGCTCCTTAGTATCCATCCTATCTGTGCCCCTCATAATTTTGTACACCTCAATCATGTCCCCCCTCAGCCTCCTCTGCTCCAAGGAAAACAAACCCAATCTTCCCAGTCTCTCTTCATAGCTGAAGCGCTCCAGCCCTGGTAACATCCTGGTGAATCTCCTCTGCACCCTCTCCAAAGCGATCACATCCTTCCTGTAGTGTGGCGACCAGAACTGCACACAGTACTCCAGCTGTGGCCTAACCAGTGTTTTATACAGCTCCAGCATAACCTCCTTGCTCTTATATTCTATGCCTCGGCTAATAAAGGCAAGTATCCCATATGCCTTCTTTACCACCTTATCTACCTGTTCCGCCGCCTTCAGGGATCTGTGAACTTGCACACCAAGATCCCTCTGACCCTCTGTCTTGCCTAGGGTCCTCCCATTCATTGTGTATTCCCTTGCCTTGTTAGTCCCTCCAAAGTGCATCACCTCGCACTTTTCCGGGTTAAATTCCATTTGCCACTGTTCCGCCCATCTGACCAACCCATCTATATCGTCCTGCAGACTGAGGCTATCCTCCTCACTATTTACCACCCTACCAATCTTTGTATCATCAGCGAACTTACTGATCATACCTTTTACATTCATATCCAAGTCATTAATGTAGACCACGAACAGCAAGGGACCCAGCACCGATCCCTGTGGTACCCCACTGGCCACAGGCTTCCAGTCACAAAAACAACCTTCGACCATCACCCTCTGCCTTCTGCCACTAAGCCAGTTTTGTATCCAAAGTGCCAAGGCACCCTGGATTCCATGGGCTCGTACCTTCTTGACCAGTCTCCTGTGGGGGACTTTATCGAAGGCCTTACTGAAATCCATGTATACCACATCCACTGCGTTACCCTCATCCACACGCCTAGTCACCCCCTCAAAAAATTCAATCAAATTAGTCAGACATGATCTTCCCTTGACAAAGCCATGTTGACTATCCCTGATTAATCCTTGCTTCTCCAAGTGGAGACTAATTTTGTCCCTCAGAATTTTTTCCAATAATTTTCCTACCACTGATGTTAGGCTCACTGGCCTGTAGTTCCCCGGTTTTTCCCTACTCCCCTTCTTGAATAATGGTACTACATTAGCGGTTCTCCAGTCCTCTGGCACATCCCCTGTGGCCAGAGAGGTTCTGAATATATGTGTCAGAGCCCCCGCAATCTCCTCCTTTGCCTCACACAGTAGCCTGGGATACATTTCGTCCGGGCCTGGGGATTTATCCATTTTTAGGCCTGCTAAAACCGCCAATACCTCCTCCCGCTCGATGTTAATATGTTCGAGTATATCACAGTCCCCCTGCCGTATTTCTATGTCTACATCGTCCTTCTCCATAGTGAAAACAGATGCAAAAAATTCATTTAGAACCCCTCCTACATCTGCCGGCTCCACACACAGATTGCCATTTTTGTCCCTAATGGGCCCTATTTTTTCCCTAGTCATCCTCTTACCCTTAATATACTTATAAAACATCTTAGGATTTTCCTTTATTTTGCTCGCCAGTGTTATTTCATGGCCCCTTCTTGATCTCCTAATTTCTTTTTTAAGTATCCCCCTGCACTTTTTGTACTCCTCTAGGGCTTCCTCTGTCTTTAGCCTTTTGTATCTGCCAAAAGCTCTCCTTTTTTTCCTAATCCATTCTCGTATATCCCCTGACATCCAAGGTTCCCTGGAGTTCTTGGAACCACCCTTGACCTTTATGGGAACATGTTGCCATTGTATGGTCTCAATCTCCCTTCTGAAAGACTCCCATTGCTCCGATGCGGATTTTCCTACAAGCAGCTGACCCCAGTCCATTTTGGCCAGATCCTGCCTTATCCTATTAAAATCGGCCTTCCCCCAATTTAGAACCTTTATTTCCGGCCCCTCCCTGTCCTTTTCCATGACCACCTTAAATCTCACCAAATTATGGTCACTGTCACCAAAGTGCTCACCTACTAGCACTTCTTCCACTTGGCCGGCCACATTCCCTAGAATTAGGTCCAGTACCGCCCCCTCTCTTGTAGGACTTTCTACATGCTGGCTCAAAAAGCTCTCCTGGATGCACGTTAAGAATTTTGTACCCTCTAAGCCTTTTACACTCTGAGTATCCCAGTTAATATTGGGGAAGTTGAAATCCCCCACGATTATTACCCTATTATTTGCACAATTTTCTGAGATTTGCCTACATATCTGTTCCTCGATCTCCCCCTGACTGTTTGGGGGCCTATAGTATACTCCCATCAAAGTGCTTGCCCCCTTTTTGTTTTTAAGCTCCACCCATATGGCCTCATTAGAGGAACCTGCTAATATATCATCCCTCCTTATGGCAGTAATTGATTCTTTAATTAATATTGCGACCCCCCCTCCTCTTATACCTCCCCCTCTGTCTCGCCTGAAGATTCTGTACCCCGGAATATTGAGCTGCCAGTCTTGCCCCTCCCTCAACCATGTCTCTGTGACAGCAACAATATCATACTCCCATGTGTTTATCAACACCTTCAGTTCATCCTCCTTATTCGCAAGACTCCTTGCATTAAAATAGATGCCATCCAGCCTTGCCCTCACATATTTGCCCTGTCTTCCAAGCTGACTTGTTTTTTTCTCTATATTTGGCTGCACATCACCCCCTATTGTAGCTCCACTCTGTATCCCATCCCCCTGCCAAGTTAGTTTAAACCCCCCCCAACAGTGCTAGCAAACCTCCCCGCAAGGATATTTGTCCCGCTCTGGTTCAGGTGCAACCTGTCCGACTTGTACAAGTCCCACCTTCCCCAGAAGCAGGCCCAGTGATCCAGGAAACTGAAACCCTCCCTCCTGCACCAACTCTTTAGCCACGCATTCATCTGTTCTATCCTCCTATTTCTATACTCACTAGCCCGTGGCACTGGGAGTAATCCAGAGATTACAACCTTTGAGGTCCTGCTCTTTAATCTGCTACCTAGCTCCCTAAATTCTTGATGCAGGACCTCATCTCCCTTCCTACCTATGTCGTTGGTCCCAATGTGGACCACGACCTCTGCCTGCTCACCCTCCCCCTTGAGAATGCCCTGAAGCCGCTCAGTGACATCCATGACCCTGGCACCAGGGAGGCAACAAACCATCCTGGAGTCACGTTTGAGAATGTTTCAAAATAGGCTTCAAAGAGTCTATAGTTCTGTGGGATGGAGCCATTGAAATGGATAGACACAGGGCTTCCCCAGGGATCCCTGCAAAAAATGATTAATAAAAAAATCCAACAGGAATGGACAATAATAATGTGTTAAGTGGCAGGCATTCTTATTCTTTCCGCTACACAAATATCGGAAAAACTTCTTAACACATCTAGAATCCAGCTGCCACAATCACATTCTCAGACAATTCATCTTTCAATTTCCCCTTTAAGGGAAAATTCCAGCCGTCATTCTTTTATTTAATGCAGAGAACAAAGGTTTCGCAGTCCATTGAGTAAGTTCCTCTTTCGTACATGTTTTATTATGTTCTTTGAATATAAAGATGCAAATTAAATACTGGATTTGTTTTCATAAATTAAAAGGTATTTAGTGTTTATTTCCTTTTCTCTGTATCCCCTCTTATTTTACACCACCTTGGGCCAAGAGAGTGGGGCAAGTAAGCTGCTCCCAGGCACCCCTTATATTGCTCTGCCACTCACACAAATAATGACGGGAAGCACTACAATTGGCTTTAATGTATCAGGCTGTGAGGAGGGGAACAATCGGTCAGGATTCCAGCCCTATTTGCTAGCCAGTATCCTCTTGCTGAAAAATATGCATTTATGGACATTGTGTGAGTGCAGATTAAGGCTTGGTTGTGATGCCTCTGTAGTTGAATGGCCTGCCAACAATCATTGTCTAGGCTCATACTTGACGAAACCTTGCTTGGGCAAGGTACTGGGGGCTATTGGTACCTGTAGAACTGTACCTAGTATGAATCACTGCTTTTCGGAAGAGGAAATCCTTCGCTTCAAATCTATCTTTAGCCTCACCACACTGTAACAACAACAACTTGCATTTATATAGCACCTTTAAAGTAGTAAAACATCCCAAGGCACTTCATAGGAGCGATTATCAAACAAAATTTGACACCGAGCCACATAAGGAGATATTAGGACAGGTGGCCAAAAGCTTGGTCAAAGAGATAGGTTTTAAGGAGCATCTTAAAGGAGAAGAGAGAGGCGGAGAGGTTTAGGGTGGGAATTCCAGAGCTTAGGGCCTAGGCATCTAAAGGCATGGCCATGAACGATGGAGCGATTAAAATCTGGTTTATGCAAGAAGCCAGAATTGGAAGAGTGCAGAGATCTCGGAGGGTTGTAGGCCTGGAGGAAGCTACAGAGATACGGAGGGGTGAGGCCATGGAGGGATTTGAAAACAACGATGAGAATTTTAAAATCGAGGCGTTGCCAGACCAGAGGTAGGTCAGCGAGCATGGGTGATGGGTGAATGGAACTTGGTTTGAGTTAAGATACGGGCAGCAGAGTTTTGGATGAGCTCAAATTTACAGAGGGTGCAAGGTGGGAGGCCCCCCAGGAGAGCAGTGGAATAGTCGAGTCTAGAGGTAACAAAGGCTTGGATGAGGGTTTTAACAGCTGATAACTTGAGGCAGGGGTGGCGACGGGCGATGTTACGGAGGTGGAAGTAGACAGCCAGAGAGAGGGAACGAAGTTTGTGGTGGGGACCGAAGACAATGGCTTCGGTCTTGCCAACGTTTAATTGGAGGAAATTTCTGCTCATCTAATACAGGATGTCGGACAAGCAGCGTAACAAATCAGAGGCAGTGGAGGCATCAAGACAGGTGGTGAGGTAGAGCTGGGTGTCGTCAGCGTATATGAGGAAGCTGATGTTGTGTTTTTGGATGTCGCCAAGGGGCAGCATGTAAATGTGGAACAGGAGGGGGCCAAGGATAGATCCTTGGGGGACTCCAGAGGCAATGGTCTGGGAAAGGGAAGAGAAGCCATTGCAGGTGATTCTCTGGCTACGGCTGGAAAGGTAGGAATGGAACCAGGCAAGCACAGTCCCACCCAGTTGGGTAATGGAGGAGAGGTGATGGAGGGGGCTGGTAGGGATAGTTTACCATGGTCACAGTCACATTTGATGTAATTTATGACTTTGATAAGGGCCGTTTCAGTACTGTGACAGGGGTGGAAACCTGATTGGAGGAGTGCAAACATGGAGTTGCAGGAAATATGGGCATGGATTTGGGAGGCGACAATATGTTTAAGGACTTTGGAGAGGAAAGGGAGGATAGAGATGGGGCGGTAGTTTGCAAAGACAGAGGGGTCAAGGGTGGGGTTTTTGAGGAGGGGGTGATGACGGCTGATTTGATGGGGAGGGGGACAGTACTGAGGAGAGAGAACAGTTAACAATATCAGCTACCTTGGGGGCCAGGAAGGGAAGTTGGGTGGTCAGCAGTTTGGTGGGAATAGTGTTGAGGGAGCAGGAGGTGTATTTCATGGACAAGATGAGCTCGGAGAGGGCATGAGGGGAGAAAGGACAGAAACTAGAGAAAGATGCAAGTTAAGGGCTAGGGCAGGGAGGAACCTTAGGGGATGTTTGGTTGGTGGGCTGGGGAAGAGAGGGAAGCAGCAGAGGCAGCTGAACGGATGGTCTCAATCTTAGTGACAAAGAAGTCCATGAGCTCCTCGCATTTGTTGTTGAAGGCAAGAGTGGAGGGGGCAGGAGAGGGGTTTAAGAAAATGGATCGTAGTGGAGAGGAGAAGCCGGGGGTTATCTTTGCATTCCAGGATGATCCTGGAATAGTGAACAGTTTTGGCAGAGGAAAGCAGGACCCGATAGTGCCTTATGTGGTCCAGCCAGATCTGGCGATAAATGGCTAAACCACTTGTCCACCATAAACTTTCAAGTCTGCGTCCCTTGGACTTAAGGGAGTGGAGATGGGGGCCATACCAGAGGGAATGACCAGGGTGAGAGAGAGTAATGGTTTTAATGAGGACAAGGGCATCAAAGGTGGTGAAGGCGCGATTGAGCAGATCGGTAGCTGCAGAAATGTCATAGTGAATGGAGGGAATTTGAAAGTGCCGTTGTAAGTGACTTGGGGGATAGTTTATTCCAGGGGCGGACACAGAAGGAAGTGGGGTCGGGAGAGAGAAGGGCAAGTTGTGAGGGATACAAGAAAGTGATCAGAGGTGATTTTATCTGTGATTGACACAATGGGAGTAGAGAGGCCATGTGAGATGGCAAAGTCAAGGGGGTGGCCGTGAATATGGGTAGGCGAGTTTATATGGAGGGAGAGATTAAGGGAGGATAGGAGGGCAGTGAAGTCAGAGGAAAGAAGGCATGATGAGCACTGTAAGGAGGCAATGAGTGTGGCAATCTATCACTGAAAGTGTGTGAACTCCATATCATCCACTCACAAGATCTATGACAAGTTTGGAAAAGTATTTATTTATTTACTCTGGAGATGTTGTAACTGTGGAGATTACAGGGGTGTGCAGTACCATGTTAATCATATATACTTTATGATTTGAATGATATGCTATGTCAGCATGCCCATACACACTGACAATGTACAAGTTCTTAATAGCACATTTAATGATAATGCTGTAGTCAATGGATATATGTGTTTGTGTACTAATAATACCCATCTGCAGCCTTCACGGACCAAGGAGTACTCGGTGATTGACCGAGCACACCTGAGTACCAACCATCACCCACCTCCACCTCCACCTCCCCCACCCGACACACACGAACACACACACACACACACACACAGCACTAAGCATGCACACATGATAAGCACACACAGTAAGCACACACAGGAAGCACAGCGCAGATACAATCATTACAGGAGATGATCATAGTGATATTGGGGAAGAAGCAAGGGGTAAGGCACTGAGCACTAATGATGAGAGTAGCAGGTGGAGGTTGGTGAGGAGTGAACTGATATAGAGAAGAGGTCCGGTGTGCTGAATGCCCCTCCTGAGCTGTATGGTGATACAAGCTGTTTTTCAGCAGAGGCTATTAGATCACAGGTTCCATGTTGAACAATACGTGCCTGCATTCACACAGCATTGGAAGGTGGGATGTTAGGATGGAACCACTGTTGCCTGCCACCAAGCAATGGCACCATTAGTGTCATCCACAGTGGAGACATCAGTTCCGCCGGGCATAGGCACTGTAGGAGCCTTAGTGCTTTTTCTGCTGCCATGGAAGGGTCTAAACTCTAAGATCCAACCATAGCCGACTTCAACTTGCTCGGAGAGTGTTTACAGACAATTATGAGGGAGGAAATCCAAGACCTTGTAGATGGTCTCACAGAGTAGGGGAGATGTCCTCCAGCAGTGGCATACATGAAGTAGCACAGGAACTTTTGGTTCTGTGGCATCTTGCATTCGTGATAGTGGATTCTTCTTCTGAAAGCATTGAGCCTACAGGGACTCTAGCAAAAGATGTAGGTATCGATTGGTAGATAGCAGTCACCTAGTAACCCTAACTGTTTGACAGTTGGCCATGTAGCTATCCACCCATGCTGTTCCCTCACATACAGGAGCACTTAGCAGTAGGGCATATCCACAAAGAACACAAAGAAGTTCACAACGTAGAAGGGCTAATAATGGGAGCAGAACACATTAAACATGTATAATACAAGCACCGAAAAACTGAACACAGTAAAATCAATTCACCTTTAATGTAACCAACAATCTTTTAATGTGCAGAAGAGAAAGTGTGAGTTGTCAAAAAGGCCGACATACAATATGGCTGACACCTGCTTGATCCCCTGTGGGTGCTTGGGAGGCCCCTCTGGTATAAAGGCTGTGGTACTGGTGACCTTCACTGTTAATGGTGGTGCATGGACGATGCAGATCTTTGTGGTCCCGCTGCACCCCTCTGTCACAGCCTCTCCAGTCTTATTCATTGCCCCTCTGCCATGCCCAGGTAGCTGACTTTGTTTTGATACACTTTTTAGCCTGGGGTAGTATGTTTTGTGAGTTGTGTGACCTTTGCACTCCCGAGGTACCATCACCAGCTCCTCTTCCTTCTGCCTCTGTGGTATATTCACCAGTGCTCTTGGACAGAAAACTCCTCTGTACTGCTCTTACTGTTTCAAAATCTTCCCTCCTTTAACTCAATAACCAAGGTCTGACTTGGAGTAAAATACTTTTTGATTTGACTACGGAATGCTGCATCATTAATAACCTTAACAATAATTGTATGCCTCTCCGACACAGACACGATGGGATGAATCGCCTCCTTCTGCGCTGTAAATTTCTATGATTCTATGATTCCCTCTACTCCTTGTTCTAAGAGATTTCCTTTAAAATAAAAAAAAACTGCTGGAGCCTACAGTGTAATCAAAGTAATAAATTGTACATATCAGCTGGTTCCGTCAACTTTCTGTCTCCATTCTACTCAGTTAATTTCAAATAACTTAGTCTCTGACTTCTCCCAGCATTGGTGGGTCTAAAGGACGAAATCTGCCATAAACTGCTGTCCAGGGATGATTTATAAAAGTCTCCTATCAAGTTTCCCACCAAAAGCAGTGCTATTTTTACTGGAATTGTGATGTTTCAATAAATATTCTTTATTTGCAGCCCTTTCATCTTCCAGGGATTATGCTAAGTCATAAATCACATGATGTTTTTAAAAGCACAGCTCACAGTCCAATTGACTGAAGCTTCATCTGCTATTGTCAGCAGCAATCCGTGAGAGGTTAAGCTTTTTTGTATTGATTTAAAGGTTCCAATTACGTTGTGACCATTAACAACAATATATCAGAGAGATGATGCTATAAATGAAAGCTCTATCGTGGATGCAGATATAGTCCTGGCTCAATTAAGTGATCCCAAAATGGATGAGGTTGCTGGTCCTGACGGCATTCACCTGAGGAAACTGAAAGAAATGGGGGCTGTGCTATGTGATCCACTTGCTCATGTATTTAGTAGCTCGCTGTGTGTGGGACTGTTCCCATGGACTGGAGAGGGATCCTTGTGATGCCTTTATTTTAAAATAGCAGTAAGTCAGAACTGAGAAATTACAAGACCATTAGTTTGATTTCGGTTTTAGACTAGTTGCTAGAAAGAAGAATTAGAAATACACTGTACAACCTTTAGACAGAGAAGTAATATCAGGGAATTTCAACATGGCTTCTGGAAAAGAAGGTCCTGTCTAACCAACCTGGCTGAATTTTTTGAGGAAGTTACTAAGTTGGTGGATGTCTGATTGACCCAGTGTGAGCTAATGAAAATCAGGCGGGAACTACAACGGGCAGGCAATCTAATCCAACAGATTTTCCTGCCCCCCTCTCCCCACACCCGCACTAGACAGATCAGTGTACTCGAAGAGCATTACTTCTGTCCAGCCCCAGGATTACTGGGATTTCCCATCCTGAATGGCCTGGGGCTGTCCTGGAATAGGTCCGCCTCCCTGGCAGGGCCAAGTGCTAGTGGCAGGAGCAGGAAAATGAGGTGCAGCTGCAGGCTGAGACCAGCACCTTTGCTTCCAGTTGGCAGGTGGAGAGTGCGACTTCCACCTACCAGTCGCTGCTTATGCCAAGAGGAAGGTAAACTCAGGCCGGGACAAAGCATAGACAGTTAAAAGGGCAGTGGCATCAAAGGGCAAAGAATTAACTACAGGGGGGAAGCGATGGTACTGAGTAAATTTCTGCTCTCTCTCTTTCCCTCCATGCTTGTGGTGAGAGAGTAGGGGAGAGTTTACATGTTGGATGGGAGCTGATGGATCACAGCCATGATTTTAGTTAAATTCTCGGCATAGTTTAATGATGCTGCCAGGATTTCAGGATGTCAGACACTAGGGGGCACCTTCTTATAGGATAAAAAATGTTCCGGAAAATGCGGACAGTGGGAGAGAAATATCAGTAACATAGGAATTGCTAGATGAGAAAAGACCAACATCCATCTAGTTCGACCGCTACCGTCCTGGTAATCGCATGATACAACAATAATGGAGTTGTTAACTAATCATAGTAATCAATCTCTAACAATTACTCCACAATAGACCCAGACATAAGGTGAGGAAATCTCCAGTGGCAGAGAGCTTTGGGAATATTAACTGCAGCACGTTTAGTACCAGTAAATCCTTTTTAATGGATAGAATGTGCATTGTTAAAAGAGATTTTAGTTGCCAAATGTTTTATGCCAGAAACTTCACCAAACTTGTACACCGAGAGCCTACCTAACAGCATTGTGGGAGAACCTTCACCACATGGATTGCAGTGTGTCAAGAAGGTGGCTCACCACCATCTTCTCAAGGGCAACTGGGGATGGGCAATAAATGACAGTCTGGCCAGTGATGCCTATATCCTGGGAATGAATGAATGATTTTTTTTGAAGTATCCAATGCTTTTTGATGCTGTAGATGATTTTTTTAAATTTTGGTTTTAAAAATACAAGACTCTATTGAACATATTCAATTGTGCGAAACGTATTGTCTTTGGCAGAATTCTTCAGGCAGGCTTTTCCTGGAACTGAGACTGGCCAAACACTTCCAAATATGGTGGCACTATCCCTTTCAACACTTTCATCAACATTTTATTCACTCAGGAGGAATTGGCAGTGAAGTATTAATATGATTTACTAATGCACTATTTCTTACAGACTTATAATGATTTCAGGGGGGAGGGGGGTTTGTCAGAAATGATCAGTGTTGATATAATTACTACTTCAACTGCAATTTGACAGATTCACCCTTCAGATAAGATATTAAACGGCCTTTTCAGGTCGGTGTTAAAGATTACATGGTGCTATTCAAGGAAGATCAAGGAGTTTTTCCCAGTGTCCTAGGCAACCTTCCTCCCTCAATCTAGGATCTCCTAAAAACAGTTTGACTAGTTATTTATCTCGTGCCTGTTTGTGGGACATTGCCATCACTGAAAGGCTACACCTTAACAACAACTTACATTTATCTAAAGACTTTAACGTACCAGGGGTAGGAATTCGCCTGGGCCCGTTTTGATTTTTAAATTTTCTCCTGTTTCCTCCTTGTGGACTCCCTGCCCCATGCACCTTCCTCAGGCAAGAGGACAGGCTGGAGACCAGCTTCTGAGCCTTTGAATCATAGAATCATAGAAATTTACGGCATAAAAGGAGGTCATTCGGCCCATCGTGTCTGTGCCTGCCGAAAAAGAGCTATCCAGCCTAATCCCACTTTCCAGCTCTTGGTCTGCAGCCTTGTAGGCACTTCAAGTGCATATCCAAGTACTTTTTAAATGCGATGAGGGTTTCTGCCTCTACCACCCATTCAGGTAGTGAGTTCCAGACCCCCACCACCCTCTGGGTGAAAACATTTCTCCTCAACTCCCCTCTAATCCTTCTACCAATCACTTTCAATCTATGTCCCCTGGTTATTGACCTCTCTGCTAAGGGAAATAGGTCCTTCCTGTCCACTCTATCTAGGCCCCTCGTAATCTTATACACCTCAATTAAATCTCCCCTCAGCCTCCTCTGTTCCAAAGAAAATAATCCCAGCCTATCCAATCTTTCCTCATAGCTAAAATTCTCCAGTCCTGGCAACATCCTCGTAAATCTCCTCCGGACCATCTCAAGTGCAATCACATCTTCCCTGTAATGTGGTGACCAGAACCGTACGCAGTACTCAAGCTACTTTTTGCTAATGCTGTGCTATAGCCTGACACTTGTGAGGGTGACACTCTCTCCAATTTTCCCTGTTTGCCTCCCTGGAGGACCTGACCTCCCCTCATTATCTCCTCCCACAATGGCAGCTATTATCAGAAAGTCAGTGAAAGTCTTTCTGATGGCTCAGTAATTTATCTAATGCCCTTTATGGCCTCCATTTCCTCATTAGAGCACTGAATCAGACATACTCCAGTGATGTCAAGCAAGGGGATCATCCTCGGACCACAACTGCTTTCATTTATTACTGCACCGGTTTGCTCAGTCTGGTTATAGGCTGATCATGAGCTGTCATTTTTTTTTTGTTGGTCACCAGCACATTTTCACCATCTATTAAGGAATATCGTTTGGTCACAGACAGGCACCAGTAAAAAAAAATGAGATTGTCAATATATTTTTCTGCCTTCTCAGCAGCACACAACAGAATGTGTCGATAATGATTCTAGTTCTTTTTTGGAATTTGTGGTTAGTATATAACAGATATAATAAGGCCGTAAATCTAACCTCAGGATCCTGCTGATAGTCATACAACACTCAAGCCATACTTACCAATTTTCACATCATCAGAAACAAAATGATTTACAGGCCCTGTAACCTCTGCACAGCAGTTATTACTCACGGTTACTGACACTTAGACACATTGCAATTCTGGGATGGCAATTGTTTTGGCTTGGAAGGTGAAAATTCCTTTTTAGGGAATGTCATTTTATGATCACGTTATTGTTGTGAAAGCTGCCACGGGGTAATAAAATCTGCAGGGTCGTTTGCCAGACTCAGCACTGCCAGTGCTTTAGTGGGAGAGGGCACAGAGATCTAATTAAATAAGAGAGGTTTGTTTAATATCTTCTATTCCAGTATAAACCATCAGGCTTATTCACTCTTGCTGTTAAAATCTGAAACCATTTTTATACTTGCAATGGTTTTGTTCTACATTCTGCTAATAATTAAAGGAGAAGTTCTGAACTGTCATTTAATCATAGCAGTTGTAAAGAAAGATATGTGTAAAATTATAAGGTGTTTCATAAAGGTGTAAGGAAAAATGGCCAAATCAAGGAAAGAAAGAAAAGGAGGGGTGACTAAAAGTTTGGTCAAAGAGGTGGGTTTTGAGAAGGTTCTTAAAGAAGGGGAGACTGGTGAAGAGGGAAAGGGGTTTAAGGATGGAATTAGAGTGTAGGATCTAGACAGCTGAAATTGTGGCTGTCAATGGTAGGGTGAAGGGAGGGGGATGCACACGAGCCCGTTGTCAGAAGAACAGAGAGTTTGGGTGGGGGTTGGTTATAAGGCTGGAGAAGGTTACAGAGCTTGGGGAACAAGTTTACGGAGGGATTTAAACACTTGAATGATGGGCAAGTGGGACTTGGTGCGGGATACGATATGGGCACTAGAGTTTTGAATGAGCTAAAGTTTATGGAGGGTGGGAGAACAGCCAGGAGAGATTCAGAAGAGTCAAGTCTGGAGATGACAACGACAGTGGCAGATGAACTAAGATAGGAGCGGGATGGCAATGTTACAGAGGCGGAAGTAGGTGTTTTTTTGTTGGAGAGGATATGGGGTCGGAAGCTCAGCTCAGGGTCAAACAGGATGCAAAGCTGCAAACAGTCTGGTTCAGCCTGAGACAGTGACCAGGGAGGGAGTGGAGTCAGTGGCTAGGTTTTGGAGTTTGTGGCAGTTGCTGAAGACAGTGGATTTGTTATTCCCAAAGCTTAGCTAGAAGAATTTGCAGTTCATCCAGACTGGATAATGGACAAGCAGTGATAGCACAAAGGCAGTGATGGGTTTGCGACAGGTAATAGAGAGATAGAGGTGGGTGTAATCAATGGAAGTTGATGATGTGTCTTCAGATGATGATGCTAAGAGGCAGCATATAGATGAGGAAGAGGACGTGGTCAAGGATTGATCCTTGGGGATTTCCAAGCTGATGGTACTGGGTGGTAATGAAAGCCATTGCTAGAGATGCTCTGGCTATGATCAGTTTGGTAAGAGTGGAACCAAGCGAGGACAGACCCACCAAACTGGATAGAGGAGGAGAGGCATTGGAGGAGGGAAGTATAGTTGACCATGTCAAAGGCTACAGAGATCACACGGAGGGATAATGCACCACGGTCACAGTCACAGAGAATGTCATTCATGGTATTGGTTAGGGCCGTTTTGTTGCACTGGGAGGGGCAGAAACCTGATTACTCAGGACAGTATGAGACTGTCTCTCTCAGAATATGTTAAAAGTCTGTAATTGGATCTGAAGCAAAACTTACTGAACAGATTGTGCTGATCAGCTAGTTCATACCTGCCCAACCTTCAGCAGTGTTATGAAATCAGACTCTGTGCTAATTTGCTGTGGTCTCGAATGATATTTTTGAACTTGATCCAAACCATTGTTTTTGAGGAAGAGCTTTCAACACAGCACAAAGTTTTGATTGTTGGGAAATTGTAGTTCATTTTCTCTTCAGCTTACTGTGTTATTACAGGCATTAGCAGGAGGCTGGAATTAAGTCTTATACCACACAGACTAATGGAGAAGATGGCACCTCACCAATCAACTCCTGAATTTATTACAAGCAAGTTTTGCTCTTTACGCTTGGCTCATGACTGATTTTTGAACATTTTTTCAGTTACGTGCCAATAATTTGTCTCTGGATCCTCACTCAGAAGGTCAGGGATACAAGTCCCACTACTTAAGATAAATATTCAGTTATGTCGTGGCTAAACCTCATATTGGAGGGTTGGATTTGCTTTAAAACTGGTTGCCACCTAAGCTCTGACGTGCAACATAACCTACTCAAGTCACACGCACTAAATCAGACCCAATTCAGAGACTGTTTTTATGATGGCCCTGATTTGAATATATGACAGTATTAGTTGGCAAGAGAGTCGCATGTTGAACAAGCTCCAGTGGGGATATCAGATCTTCCCTTGTTCTGATGGCTGCATCGTTTTCCTGTACAACCATAGTCAGCAATGTATGGATTAGAGTGATGCCCAAAGTCATGCTGGCTGCTGGGGAGCTTTCATAAGAGAGCCCTGAAAAAGCTGTTGGCGCTTTAGTTCACTGCACCTTTGTCTCCAAATGCCGTACATTTTTCCAATTCTGCATTATTGTATTGCATTGTTCAAGATATACAAAGAACACTAATGATTCACCTCTGGGATCTGAGTTTGAAAGAAGACTGATGAGAGAAACATCTCCTTTTACCACTTCTATATGAAATGATGGGCAGTCTTGCTGCCTGTTTATTCATCGCACAAATTGCTCAAAATCTGGCACAAATAGCATTACATTGCCAAACTCACTCAGATGCTACTAAGATATGGGAAAGGGAAATTTTGCCTTCATGCAGTAAGGACTGTTATGCTGAGGCTGTTGTTGGGGATTTTGCTAGGTAGAACAGATCAGTGTTTTCAAACTTTTTGTGTGTGTGGGATTCCCCTTCCCCTGCAATTATTGATACATTCGTGGGCACTTCCAGTCTTAACATCCAAAGGACAGTGTCAGCTACGCAAAAGAAGTCAGTGTTATCGTTGAAGAAAATTAATATATGGCAACTTTTGCCAGGAGAGATATTCACGCTCTGGAGGCAGTGCAGAGGAGAGCTGTGAGGCTGATTCCCAGTGTCAGAGGTCTGAGCAATGAGGAAAGACTGGATTTTTCAGCCTAGAACAGAGAGATCTGAGAGGTAATCCTATAGAGGTTTTGCATTTATATAGCACCTTTAATGTAGTAAAATGTCTCAAGGGGCTTCATAGGAGCGTTAGCAAACAAAATTTGACACCAAGCCACTTAAGGAGGTATTAGGACAGGTGACCAAAGAGGTAGGTTTTAAGGAGCGTCTTAAAGGAAGAAAGAGAGGTAGAGAGGTGGAGAGGTTTAGCAAAGGAATTCCAGAGCTTAAGGCCTAGGCATATGCACTGCCTCCAATGGTGGAGCGATGAAAATTGAGGATGCGCAAGGGGCCAGAATTGGAGGAGCGCAGAGACCTCAGAGGGTTGTAGGGCTGGAGGAGGTTACAGAGATAGGGAGGGGCGAGGCCATGGAGGGATTTGAAAACAAGGATGCGAATTTAAAAATTGAGGCATTGCCATCCCAGGAGCCAATGTAGGTCAGCAAGCTCAAGAGTGAAGGGTGAACGGGACTTTGTGTGAGTTAGGAAGATTGTGAAGGGTACAGAAAAAGGTAACTTTCCTCTGTGAAACACCTCACAACTTTTTATTTTATGAAAAGTGCCATCTAAGTGTAAGCTGTTAACATATGACCTGCAGGACTACATGGTATGCACCCAAGCAGCTCACAGAGACAAATGCTGGGATACTCTTGACATACCAGCAGATTTTTTTTTTCTATATCTAGTCTGTGCTATACCTGATCTGAGCTGTTTAATGCTGATACTGGGTGCTAAAAATGGAATGTGATGGACTACTCCCTATTTTAATGGGTGTGTAATATTCGCCACCCTCCAAAATAAACAAATGTACTAAAAATCCTTTCCACATATGTGACTCAAAACATTCACTTTATGGACTGCAAAAATACATATGCACTGGCTGTGTTCACTTGCTTTTTAATAATCCCGACCAGAGGGAAAGCACAATGAAGTGAAGCTCACCCTATATGCAACAAACCTCATTATACCTTCAGCACAGGAGGAGAAGTGACTAGATTCCTTAACTGCAGTCTCCCCTCCTGATTGCTGTATCATATTTACTCTGCACACAATGAATTGTTTCTCCCTAAACAGTTTCCAGCACCAGGATTGTTACTCCAGGCCACCTGTGACCTCTCAAGGTCACTTAAGATGTGTAAAGTCCCTGTTTATAAGGTGTATAAATTAGTTGCCAGTGTGAGCATAATCAAGTTATGCAGCAAGTGTGGCACAACATAATCTCTCACCTCTTGGGCCTGGATTATTATTTTAAAGGAAAACTGCAAGGAAAGCTCACAGATTCATACTTGTTCCCCAACAGTCATTGTAAACTTTTCCCCCCTTTTAATATGGCTCATTCCCACAGAAAGAAAGAACTTGCATTTATATAGCGCCTTTCACGGCCTCAGGATGTCCTAAAGCGCTTTACAGCCAATGAAGTACTTTAGAAGTACTGTTATAATGTAGGGAAACTCGGCAGCCAATTTGCGTACATTGCAAACAGCAATGAGATAATGACCAGATAATCTGTTTTTTAGAGATGTTGGTTGAGGGATAAAT
This sequence comes from Heptranchias perlo, assembly GCF_035084215.1. NCBI lineage: Eukaryota > Metazoa > Chordata > Chondrichthyes > Hexanchiformes > Hexanchidae > Heptranchias > Heptranchias perlo. Next base: position 28,207,596 of record NC_090333.1, read on the forward strand.
ATTGGCCAGGACACCGAGGAGAACTCCCTGCTCTTCTTCGAACAGGGCCACCTGAGAGAGCTGACGGGGCCTCAGTTTAATGTCGCATCCGAAAGACGGGACCTCTGACAGGGCAGGGTTGGAGAGTAATCTCAGGTGGAACTCACTCCTGACCTCACTTGACATCCATTTGTAGCGGGAGTTGTTGGATAGAAACCCTAGCCAATTTTCCCGACAACAACCCTGGGGTTTTTAGGCCAATTGTAATGCTCCAGTAGTATCCCAAGTGAGATCAGCCAACTTAGCACACACCAAGGATTGATTATGATATCTTTTGGCCGATATAGTCTAGCCACTCACTGAGTGTAAATATTGGGAAGACCAAAGCCATTGTCTTCGGTCCCTGCCACGAACTCCGTTCCTCTGAGCCATTGACTCGATCCCCCTCCTTGGCCACTGTCTGAAGCTGAACCAGACAGTTCCCAACCTTGGCATCCTATCTGACCCTGAGATGGGCTTCCAACCCCATATTCTCTCCATCACTAAGATCGCCTACTTCCACTCTGTAATATCGCCCGTCTCCACCCCTGCCTCAGCTCATCTGCTGCTGAAACCCTCATCAATACCTTTGCTACCTCCAGACTCAACTATTCCAATGGTCTACTGGTCAGCCTCCCATCTTCCACCCTCCATAAACTTGAACTCACAAGAACAAGAACATAAGAAATAGGAGCAGTAGTAGGCCGAACGACCCCTCAAGCCTGCTCCATATTTCAATAAGATCATGGCTGAACTTCTACCTCAACTCCACCTTCCTGCCCTTTCCCCATATCCCTTGATTCCCTTGGTGTCCAAATATCCATCGATCTTAGTCTTGAATATACTCAACTACTGAGCATCCACAGCCCTCTGGGATAGAGAATTCCAAAGATTCACAACCCTCTGAATGAAGAAATTTTTCCTCCTCTCGGTCCTAAATGGCCAATTCCTTATCTTGGGACTATGACCCCTAGTTCTAGACTCTCCAGCCAGGAGAAACAGCCTTTCAGCAACTACCCTGTCAAGCTCGCTAAGAATTTTATTAGTTTCAATGAGATCACCTCTCATTCTTCTAAACTCCAGAGAATATAGGCCCATTCTACTCAGTCTCTCCTCATAGGACAACCCTCCTATCCTAGGAATGAATCTAGTGAACCTTCATTGCACCGCTTCTAAGACAAGTATATCCTTCCTTAGGAAAGGAGACCCAAACTGTACTCAGTACTCCAGGTGTGGTCTCATTAGAGCCCAATATAATTGCTGCAAGACCTCCTTACTCTTATACTCCAACCGCCTTGCAATAAAGGCTAACATACATTTGCCTTCCTAATTGCTTGCTGTACCTGCATGTTAACTTTCTGTGATTCATGTACAAGGACACCCAAATCCCTCTGACAACCAACATTTCTTAGTCTCTCACCTTTTAAAAACATATTCCACTTTTCTGTTCTTCCTACCAAAGTGGATAATTTCACATTTCCCCACGTTATACTCCATCTTCCACCTTCTCGCCCATTCACTTATCCCTTTGCAGACTCTTTGTGTCCTCCTCACAGCTTATTTTCCCACCTAGCTTTGTATCTTCAGCAAACTTGGATACATTATGCTCAGTCCCCTCATCTAAGTCATTGATATATATTGTAAACAGCTGAGGCCCAAGCACTGATCCATGTGGCACCTGACTAGTTACAGCCTGCCAACCTGAAAATGACCCGTTTATTCCCACTCTCTGTTTTCTGTCCGTCAACCAATCCTCAATCCACCCGAATATATTATCCCCAATCCCATGAGCCCTAATTTTGTGTAACACCGTCTTGTGTGGCATCTTATCAAATGCCTTTTAAAAGTCCAAATATACTACACCCACTGGTTCCGCCTTACCTACCCTGCTAGTTACACCCTCAAAAAACTCTAATAGATTTGTTGAATACAATTTCCCTTTCATAAAACTGTGTTGACTCTGCCTAATCATGCTATGATTACGACATCCTTAATAATAGATTCTAGCATTTTCCCTACTACTGATGCCAGGCTAACTGGCCTATAGTTCCCTGTGTTCTCTCTCCCTCCTTTCTTGAATAGCGGGGTTATATTTGCTACCTTCCAATCCATTGGCACCGTTCTAGAATCTGGGGAATTCTGAAAGATCAAAACCAATGCATTCACTATCTCTGCAACCACCTCTTTTAGAACCCTAGGATGTGGGCCATCAAGTCCAGGGGATTTGTCGGCTTTTAGTCCCATTAATTACTCCAGTACTTTTTCTTTACTAATCTTAATTACTTTAAGTTCCTCACTCTCATTAGACCCTTAGTTCCCCACTATTTCTGGTATGTTTTTTGTGTCTTCTACTGTGGAGACAGATACAAAGGGCCCGATTTTAGCACCCGGTTCCGGGTGCGTTCTCGGCGGGGGGGCCTCTAAAATCCCGGTTTCGAGGAGCGGGACCGGATCGCGCCTCGATCCCGCCCACTTCCGGGTTGCGCGCTGACGTGCGGGGGTGCGTGCGTTGGCCCCGCTGATGGGAATCCCGCAGGCAATTAAAGCCAGCGGGGTTCCACTTGAGTGTATTTATCTTGGTATTTCAGGTCATTAAATGACCTGATTGAGCTGTTTATTTAACAGGTGTCGGATTTTACAGTGAAATGAGACTGTTTCCCATACTGGGGGAAACACTCACACTCTCAACGGACGTGTTGCAGCCAGCAGCCTGTGGCAGCTGCCAAGGTGCATTCCACAGGTGGGGGGGGGGAGAGCCTTCACCAACGCAGGAGGACACTCCGTAACATTGGGCAACGCCTGCCCTCCACCACCCTCCTCCAAGCAAGAAGATTCACCGGCGTGGAAGTCCAACCCCTGTGCGAGGACACACTTTTCTAGCGTGCACAACCCCGCAAACCTAAACCTGCCAGATGGGTGCTGCGTTGACATCCTCGGAGGACGAACAGGATGACCAGCCTCAGCAGCCTCGCAGTCCACGCCGTCCGCCTCAGAGACATGCATCCCCACAACACGGTGCTGCGGCACATCCACCTGCACAGCAGGATGGAGGGCATCCGCAGAGAGAGATGCGTCGCAGGAGGCACTACCCTCCGCACAGGGTCTACAGACCGAGGCTCAGCTTCATGGACCTCTCTGAGCAGCAGTGCATACGGAGGCTCAGAGTCACTCGCCAGGTAGTCGCCGACATCTGCAGCCTCCTCAATGACGAGCTGCTCCCGGATGGACCAAGCAGCATCTTCTTACCCGTCGCCGTCAAAGTCACCACTGCCCTCAACTTCTTCGCCTCCGGATCCTTCCAGGGTGCCACGGGGGACATCACCGGGGTCTGTCAGTCGTCTGCACACAAGTGCATAAGGCAGGTCACCGATGGGTTGTTCCGCAGGGCCTCGACCTACATCAACTTCGCCATGGATGAGCGCAGCCAGACGGAGAGGGCGGTTGGATTCCATGCTGTGGCTGGCTTCCCACGGGTGCAGGGTGTAATCGATTGCACCCATATAGCAATACGGGCACCTCCGCATGAGCCAGGACTGTTCATCAACAGGAAAGGGTATCACTCCATGAACGCCCAGCTCATTTGTGACCACCGCCAGAGATTCCTACACGTGTGCGCCAGATACCCTGGCAGCTGCCACGATGCCTTCGTCCTCAGGGAGTCCACCGTCCCGCCCCTCTTCCACGCACCCAACGCCGGCAACGGCTGGCTCCTCGGCGACAAGGGATATCCCCTGCACACGTGGCTTATGACACCTCTGAGGAACCCCATTACCGAGCCACAGCGTCGGTATAATGACAGCCACATTGCTACCAGGTCTACAATTGAGCAGGCTATAGGGCTGCTCAAGATGCGCTTCAGGTGCCTTGATCGTTCCGGGGGAGCGCTCCAATACACGCCATTCAGAGTGGGACGAATTATAGTTGTCTGCTGTGCCCTGCATAACATGGCACTACAGAGAGGGGTGCCGCTGGAGGAGGCCCCATGCACACCCGCCACCCACATTGAGGACGACAATGAGGAGGAGGTGGAGGAGGAAGAGGAGGAGGAGGAAGAGGGAGAGGAGGAGGAACGACCCATGCGCCGAACACCGGCTCACCTGCGTGCTCGTCAGGCCAGGGAGGCACTCATATGCCAACGGTTCTCCTAACATCACACTGTGTGAGGCGTTCACATGTCATAACGTGCACAGACGAGGGTCCATACAGGCTCCCTCCACAGAAGAGTGGTGCCTGTACACCTGCACCCACTGGATTATGCTCAATGGGTGGGACGGGGTGGTCGTCGTCATGATGAGGCGCAGGGAAGGGACATATTGCACAAGCCGCAGAATTATGGACAAGAGGTGGCAGCATTGGTGAGAAAAAGTGAGTTTATTTTGTGGTGACATTCAAAGAGTAGAAAATTAAAAAAAAACGACAAACACCCTGTTGCAATCCCTGTGTGCTCACGGAACTTTAGGCGTTCGTTTTCGGGACCCCCTACGTGGTGCTACCCCTGTGGCTCCAGCAGAGGTGGTGGCAGGTTGCTCCTGTTCGTGCCCTGACCGGGTAGATGCTTTGGGCCGACGCCCCCTGGGTTTCGGTGCCCGTGAGGGCACCTCCACAGACTGCTCCTCCTGCACCTGTGCAGGGGCAGACTCGGCCACCTGGAGAGGATGGACTATTGCGGGCACTGGTTGAGAGGGGGGCAACGGGTGAGACTTGGGGGCGCCTTGAGTAGCGTCCACACTTCCATTTCCCCGTTTACCATCTTCCCTCTCATGGCCAAGGCCCACATCACCCCTTCCACCCTGCTGGACGGCAGTTTGGATGACGTGGGTGAGACCTTGCAAGGCCACCTCCAATGTATCTGTCAACCTGTTGATGGCGGCAGAATGTTGTTCACCCTGAATCTGAACAGCCGTTGTGAGGGCCTGGATGGACTCATTGGTGAGCTGTGCGTGACGCTCGAGGGAGGCTAGCCTGTCCTCCACCGCAGACGTTCCCACACCTACCCGCGACACTATCTCAGAGATGCCTTCACGTCCCTGCGACACTATCTCGGCGATACCCTCCTGCACCTGTGCCACCATTCCCCTCATGCAGGAGTTGGACTCCTCCATCCTCCGTGCGATTGTGGAGAGTGCGCGTGGCACCTCTCCCAGTACCTCAGCAATGTTCTGGTGCCCCTCGACGACTCTCCTTTTGACAGGTGGCCCCCTGGGTTCAGCATCTGGGTCCGGCTGAGCAAAGCCTGGAGAAGAGTGCTCCCACCGACGCGGACCCTCCGCGGCTGACCCTGCCACCAGGGTCTGCTCATGCTCATGTGTGCGCGGTGACTCACCATGTGCAATCCCAACTAGCTGAGGGGGGGGACCCACCGAGGTGTGTGTATCTGCGCTGGTGGATGCAAGGCTCATGTGTGACGATGCACCCTCAGAGACGGGCATGTCCTCTGAGGAATCGCCCTCAACCGAGACGTCGATCGCAGACGGTCCTGGAAGAGAACAGAGGGAAATATCAGGCATGTGACCAAATGTGGTGGTGCGGCATATGCCATGTGATGCTACGATCATTCACGATCATGAGTGATGAGTGCCAGCTTTCCCTTACCGGCCGTTTCGCCAGAACCAGACTCGCCATCCGCCATCGACAGGCAATGCAGCGTGCGGCTGATCTCCAGTGCCTCGACCTCGGCGTCTGTCAGGGCCATCTCGTGTGGCGGGCCCCCTCCGGTGCATGCCCTATCACGTGCGTTCCTGGCCCTCTTCTCCTGTGAGGGCAAAACACAAAAACGTTATTGAGTGATGATTACAATGTGAGACGCTTCAAGCATTGGTGTGATTGGGTTGAACGTGTGCCAGATGGATGGGAGGATGCGTGTGCCACATGGCCATCCCATTGTATGGGCATTGGGGTGTGTGGTAGTGGTCGAGTGGGGACAGGGACGGTGGGTACGTGCAGGCACTGTGAGGATGATAGTTGGGTGGCTGTGAGGATTGGTGCGGGAGCGCAGTACTGTCAGTGGAGATGGGGTTGTGAGGTGTTTGAGGTGATGTGGAAGACGGAGTGATGCAGAATGCGTTAGTGTACTCACTTTTCCGGACCTGGTGAGGTCATTGAATCTCTTGCGGCACTGAATCCAAGTGCGGGTGGTGTTTCCCCTGCTTGTGACCTCCGCGGCCACCTCCTCCCATGCCCTCTTGGTGGCGCTGGCAGGGCACCTCCTTCCATCCGTGGGGAACAGCGTCTCCCTCCTCATGCGGACCCCGTCCAGCAGCACCTGGAGGGCGTGGTCCGTGAAACGGGGAGCAGCCTTACCCCTGTGCTCCTCCATCCTTGATGGAGTGTAGTTTGTGGCTGGAGGGGCTTTGGTGGACTGCCCCTTTAAATAGAGCGCAACCATCGCTCAGACGTCAATGCGCATGCGCAGGCCGCCGGCACGCAGCTGAGAAGCGCGGAACCCGTAACTGCCGGCTAATCACATCAATCATCCCGCGATCGCGTGCGCAACGCACTCAATTTGGCCGGCGCGTTTTCCTCGAGCCCGCCCGACCACCCGCTGCCAACCCGCACCCCTGGTAAAATCGGGCCCAAAATATTTGTTTAACGTCTCTGCCATTTCCTAATTTCCCATTATAATTTCTCCTATCTCAGCCTCCAAGGGACCCACATTTACTTTCGCTAATCTCTTCCTTTTTACATACTTGTAGAAGCTCTTACAATCTGTTTTTATATTTCCTGCTAGTTTACTCTCATATTCAGTTTTCTCCCTCTCTATCAATTTCTTGATCATCCTTTGCTGATTTCTAAAACCCTCCCAATCCTCAGGCTCACTACTGTTTTTGGCAACATTGTAAGCCTCTTCTTTTAACCTAATACTATGCTTAACTTCTCTAGTTAGCCACGGTTGGATAATTTTTCCTGTGGAGTTTTTATTCCTCAAGGGAATGTATATTCATTGAGAATTATGAATTATTTCTTTAAATGTTCACCATTGTTTATCTACCGTCATATCTTTTAATCTAATTTCCTAATCTGCCTTAGCCAACTCGCCTCCTCATACCTACGTAATTGGCTTTGTTTAAATTTAAGACCACGGTTTCAGACTCATCCAAAACTCTGCTGCCCATACCCTAACTTGCACCATGTCCCGTTCACCCATCACCCCTGTGCTCGCTGACCTACATTGGCTCCCGGTCTGGCAGCACCTCGATTTTAAAATTCTCATCCTTGTGTTCAAATCTCTCCATGGCCTCACCCCTTCTTATCTCTGTAACCTCCTCCAGCCCTGTAACCCTCCAAGATCTCTGCGCTCTTCCAATTCTGGCCTCGTGCGCATCCCTGATTTTCATCGCTCCACCATTGGCTGCTGTGCCTTCAGCTGCCTAGGCCCTAAGCTCTGAAATTCCCTCCCTAAACCTCTCCACCTCTCTACTTTTCTCTCCTCCTTTAAGACGATTCTTAAAATCTATCTCTTTGACCAAGCTTTTGGCCACCTGTCCTAATATCTCCTTACATGGGTCAGTGACAAATTTTGTCTGATAACTCTCCTGTGAAGTGCCGAGGAACGTTTTACTATGTTAAAGGTGCTATATAAATGCAAGTTATTATTGTTGTTGTTGAATGAAGTTGCTGAGCCATCAGTGTAGACGCTGAACTGAAGTCAAAGGAAGAGTTAAAGTGCCTGTCAGAGGCTTTATTGTACTAAACAAATGGAATTCTTGTTTAGTGAGGCAAAGTAAGCATTTAAGTAGTAAAATCTTGTACAGTTCTACTGCTGTGCCTGAATAGATTAATTGTGCCTGTGTAAGCACAATCAAGTTACTCAACAAAAGCAGCACATAATAATCTCCCACCTGTTAAGTCAGCAGTGCCCTGCATTATATTACAGACCTTGTTCCAATAGAGGAATCTGTAATATGTGCCAGTTCCCTATGTGCTGAATTCACCTCATTGGCAGATTCAGTAACATTACTGTATCTGCGCACCTGCAGGATTTGTGCATCTGCAGTTGTTGGCAAATTGCATTTGCAACTTGCGTCATTCAGGCCACAGACCTTCCTTGATGTTTGGGAAAGATTCTACAGGCCAACATGTTAAAAATACATTGCTGGCTTGTAAGGGTCACTCCCACAACCAAAAGATGTCAGCCAGTCAGTGATAGCACTCTCACCTGTGAGTCAGAAGATTGTGCGTTCAAGTACACTCTGAGCACAAAATCTAGGCCGACAATCCAGTGCAGTACTGAGGTAGTGCTGCACTGTCGGAGATGCCATCTTTTGGATGAGAAGTTAAACCGAGGCCCTATCAGTCCTCGCAGGTAGACGTAAAAGATCCCATAGCACTATTTTCTAAGAGAAGCAGGGGAGTTCTCCCCGGTATCCTGGTAAATATTTAGGCTGCATATAGTGACATAACTATTCACGGCCAGAATGGAGATGATTGGGTAATTCCCCCCGTCAATCACACCTGGTGACCACACTGCTGTAATTGACTGGGATTGATTTTACACACATGAGTTTTGTTTGCTGCAGTTCGTAAAGACTCTTTTTAAATAGACTCTGTAAATAAACTTTGTTTGCTTTTCTGTTTGCTTTGTTTGCTGTAAAATACACTCTATGGCTGTAAGTCCTGTCGGCCGTAAGTCCTGCCCCATCACCAACCCATTGGCTGACACAATGGTATCACTAGACTGTCCGCAATTTTTATCCCTTAAACCAACACCGTAAAAACAGATCATTTGGTCATTTTCACAGTGCTATTTGTGGGACCTTGCTGTGCGCAAATTGGCTGCCATGTTTCCTTCATTACAACGGTGGCTACACTTAAAAAAATACTTCATTGGCTGTAAAGCGCTTTGGGATGTCCTGAAGTTGGGAAAGGCACTATATAAATGCAAGTCTTTCTTTTTCTTTCAGAATAGTAGGCAGAATGCCAACTGCAAGCAACAGCAACCTTTACCTTTGTCGCTGGCTCAAATTTGCCTCCTGAGTCAGGCAGTAATTTTCTATCCTGAGTTTTGCTGCCTTCGACCACACAATAACTGCATCATTTATGGTAAAATGTGCCTTCAAAAGGTACACTTTCCAATAGACAAATCCCTGTAAACAACATATGATTTTGAGTTGAAATGCTAAGAGTACACTTCACTGCTTAACAAGTGACTTTATAACTGCTAGGCTAGATGTACAATGAATTCAAACTCAGGATTCAAGTAACTCTCTGTTAGTCTGCCACTTTGGCTGATTAAAGTAGGTGGTAGATGTATGTATGGACTTTTCAGTATTTAATGAATTGTACAAATGTGAATATTATATTTAAAGGAGAAACATAAATATAAAGAATTCCCCCATTTATCTTATTTTATAAAATGAATACAATGCTTCCTACCTGTCAGGCAATATTTTATTCATACATTTTTCCTAACTGGGGGCTTGCCATTTCAGGACTCTGCTTGTGTTTTATGCTGATTCAGTGACGACACACCCAGTTTGCATTCAGGAGCAGCTCTATTCTGAAGGTCGGTGCTTCAGACGAGCTCAGAAGCTGATCCTGAAACACTGCAGCCTAGGAACGCTGGAACCAACTCAATAAGTGGCAGTCCCAGGCTGGTACTAATTATTCCTGGTTTAGGTATTTCCAAATTGGATTGTTGGCCAGTCTGAAGCACCATTCTTCCATTCAAATAAATGAAGTCACTGCAGAAAACATGCCTGCACTCTTAACAAATGTTACATTGTGAATGCTGACCTGAAATGACAGGTCTCCAGGGCAGGGAAAATATAGCAATAAAACTCAGAAAGCTTCTAATAAGTATTCCATTTTCTAAAATAATACAGCTGGTGGGAATATTTCGTACTCCCTTCACATTTTCTTTGCGATCCTGAATCACCATCAGTCTGTCCATGTCACTGGATGACCCAATAATTGGACTAATCTTCAAGATCTTTTCCTCACCTCAGATCCTAATTCTTGCCTTGTATCTAGTTCCTCCCTGTTGCATTCTTCTGATGTCTTATATTTGCCTTTTGCAGACTACCCTGCAATAAATTATTCTTTGTAAACTAGTCCCGGCTTGTTTGGCCAAATAGGGTAAGTTAACCAATCCCACACTCCCAGCAGAAAGTGTGGGTCAGAGGTAGGATTACAACATTGTAGTGCCAATTCTCCAGCCCACACTCCCTTTGAGCATAGCTACTTGCTGGGAGTATGGGATCAATTAATTTAACCTTATGTCAGTTGACTAAGGTAGTTTGAGAATTCTTTTCTGTTTTTTCTTGGTCCAATAGCTGCTTTTACTCTTCTGATTCTTCTCCATGGGTCAGTAGAGACACTATTATTCCAGCTGGCATGGAAGATCTCATACCTTTCTTCCACTTCTGTCAGAATTGATGCTACATCTTGGTTCAATCATGTCTGCTGTTCCTTTTTCAAGCTGCAAAAATATTGAGGCCCATAAAAGGATAAGAATTTCATCTCAGAGTCTAGAGGTTACAAGAGGAATGATCAAAGAGTATTACATAGAAAGTACAGCACAGAAACAGGCTATTCAGCCCAACTGGTCCATGCTGGTCCCATACTCCGAGCACGTGGTCCATGCCGGTGTTTATGCTCCACACAAGCCTTCTCCCACCTACTTCATCTAACCCTATTAACTTACATTTCCTATTTGTTTAGTAAGGTAAAGGTTAAAGTTTATTGTGCAACCGTGCATCCATTCTTATTTATTTAGCAAAATAAAAGTTAAAATGGTTTATATTTTATATATTATCTAATCATGTATTAGGAGACGTATTTACCAGAAAACAAACTTAGCAACATTCCACTCCAAGTTCAAGATCAGTGAATCATTCTGCCAAGTAAATAGCATTCAGTGACAAACAAGTTAATAAATCAAAAGGTGCTGCTGTTTGAACAGAAGCAGGTGTGTGGAGAGCTGTTTTTGTCACATTTAAACCCCCAGAGCCTTTACAGTTACTGCATACAAAGAGGAGTATGAATGTAGTCAGCCTTGTGTTCAAGAGCTCGGGTCTTTCTTTTTCAATGATCCATTATTCCTCACATAAGGGGCAGGGGTGGAGTTAGAGCAGGAAGCCTGGGTGCATAATGTCTGGTTTGCTTCCCACACCCCTCCTGGTGCATACCAAAAATATGCCAACTGAAAGCGAGCCAAGAGAATAGATAAGACTCACACACATTCACACCCCAAGCTGGCTCATAGAATCGAGTCACTGAATGCAGCTTTATTGATTAGATTTGAATTACTGGCCCATCTAATTGAGCAAACAGGACTACCAGCACTAAATCAAGGCTCACAGGTACAATACACATCCGTACACGAGGGAGAGGTGGTCTTTCCTGTGTGGCAGGAGAGCTCCTCTGTACTCCTTGGAAATGTGTTTCAAGGTCACGCACAGCTAAAATTGTGCCAAAACGGGATGGTTCAGTAATGGTAGTGATGCCACAGATCGATTAACAGGAGCAAATGTTTTTTTTTATTATTTAACAAATTAATGACGAGCAGTATCATTGCATCCATATATTCTAATATATATTTTCACATATTGATGTGTACAGGAAGACAAAGGCAAACTATCAAAAATGTCCAGAAAAAAGGCTGGCCACTATCTGTGAGTAGGAACGCCCCGAAATAGTAACAGGTCAAATTCTCTTTCCAGCTATTAACATCTTCTGTGGAATGTGGACTCTTTTTGGACATGAGTTCACAGCTCAAGCTGGCTACAACAACAACGTGCATTTATACAGCACCTTTAATGTAGTAAAATGTCTCAAGGCACTTTCCAGCAGTGTAATCGGACAAAAATAGATCCCAAGCCAAAGAAGGAGACGTTAGGACATGTGACCAAAAGCTTGGTCAAAAAGGTGAGTTTTAAGGAGGGTTTTAAAGGAGGAGAGTGAGGTGGAGAGGTTTAGAGAGGGAATTCCAGAGCTTAGAGCCTAGGTGGCTGAAGGTCAATAGTGGGGTGAAGGAAGTGGGGGATAGACAGGACGCCAGAGTTTGAGGAACGCAGAGTTCTCAGCGGGTTGTAGGGCTGGAGGAGGTTAGGGAGGGGCGAGGCCATGGAGGGAGTTGAACATGAGGATGAGAATTTTAAAATCAAAGCATTGCTGGACCGGGAGCCAATGTAGGTAAATGAGCACAGGGGTGATGGGTAAACAGAACTTGGTGCGAGTTAGAGTGCTGTGAGACATTGTGAGTGTCATTTGGGGATATATATATATCAAAACAAAAGAAGAACATAGGTTGAAATGGAGGTTTAAAAGCTTACATAGCTAATAGAGTGTGTCTTAATGGTTTGCTTTAAAGTCAGCGTGTGGGTGAGTAAGGTAGGAAGAATCACAGGAAAAGAATGATATTAGCCTTAAGCTTCACCAAATCCCACTCCATCTACCTTCTCAGGTGCTGCCATATCAAGCATCGCCGGTGCATATTAGTTGTGATGTCTAAAACGAGGTTCTGGTTTGCTCCCTCCTGTTATGCGTTGCTTTTTCCTACAAGCAGAGTACTAGTGCTGTGATGTTGGAAGTTTCAAAACCAATAGACAAATGATAGTTAAGTTGCCATCCTGCATCATAGTGTGTGTGACTAAATGGACATGCATCATGCTGATTAGTTGTGCGCTACATTTGCTTAGTGGTGACACTTTCTAAATGGTCAAGCAACAAAAATTACAGTGGCAGTCATAAGTTTTGTCCTGCAGCTGTATGAGCTTGCATGTGAATTGTGGAAAGAGCTGTTTTGTGAGAGTTCAATTAGGGTGTAACAGTGAGAGGAAAATGTTGGCCTGCATATATTGCCGATCTACTTGATATACTACAATCCTGTCTAGCCTTACCATGACAGACTTTCTGAGGATAAGGCGTTTGATAAAGCACCGCATGGTAGATTTATCATCAAGATTGCGGCCCATGGAATAAAGGGGGCAGTAGCAACATGGATACAGAAATGGCTAAGTGACAGGAAACAGAGAGTAGTGGTGAACGGTTGTTTTTCGGACTGGAGGGAGGTGTACTGTGGTGTTCCCCAGGGGTCGGTGCTGGGACCACTGCTTTTCTTGACATATATTAATGACTTGGACTTGGGTGTACAGGGCACAATTTCAAAATTTGCAGATGACACAAAACTTGGAAGAGTGGTAAACAGTGAGGAGGATAGTGACAGACTTCAAGAGGATATCGACAGGCTGGTGGCATGTCCGGACACGTGGCAGATGAAATTTAACGCAGAAAAATGCAAAGTGATACATTTTGGTAGGAAGAACGAATAGAGGCAATATAACCTAGAGGGCACAACTCTAAATGGGGTACAGGAAAAGAGAGTTCCGGGGGTATATGTGCACAAATCATTGAAGATGGCAGGGCAGGTTGAGAAAGCGGTTAAAAAAGCATACGGGATCCTGGGCTTTATAAATAGAGGCATAGAGTACAAAAGCAAGGCAGTCATGATGAACCTTTATAAAACACTGGTTCGGCCACAACTGGAGTATTGTGTCCAGTTCTGGGCACCGCACTTTAGGAAAGATGTGAAGGCCTTAGAAAGGGTGCAGAAGAGATTTACTAGAATATTTCCAGGGATGAGGGACTTTAGTTACGTGGATAGACTGGAGAAGCTGGGGTTGTTCTCCTTGGAACAGAGACGGTTGCGAGGAGATTTGATAGAGGTATTCAAAATCAAGAAGGGTCTAGACAAAGTAGATCGAGAGAAACTGTTCCCATTGGCAGAAGGGTCAAGAATCAGAGGACATAGATTTAAGGTGATTGGCAAAAGAACCAAAGGTGACATGAGGAAAAACTTTTTTACACAGCGAGTGGTTAGGATCTGGAATGCACTGCACGAGGGGGTGGTGGAGGCAGATTCAATCGTGGCTTTCAAAAGGGAACTGGATAAGTACTTGAACGGAAAAAATTTGCAGGGCTACGGGGATAGGGCGGGGGAGTGGGACTAGCTAGATTGCTCTTGCATAGAGCCGGCGCGGACTCGATGGGCCGAATGGCCTCCTTCCGTGCTGTAACCTTTCTATGATTCTATATTAACCTTTCTCTTCCTCTGCCTCCTGGTCCTCTCTATGTTGAATTTACCCTGAAAGCCACCTCCTGCCAAGAAGCCAAACATTGCTTTTGAGAGGAGTGCCCTGGGATGTCAAAGATGACAACTTTTCTTTATTAAACTTTATCTAAGAGGACCTCCAAACATGCATCTGAGAATGGAGCTGATATAGCTAATTCTCCTTCTCTGTCCAGCAACAATTAATGTGTCCCTTTAAACAGCAGTTGCAGGCTTTACGAGCTGTAGCTACATGTTAATGGCTGCCCTTTGCCAATGGTGAGCTCCCATGGATGAACCCAACCTGGGCCATGAGCTCAGTTTGAATGTGTAATTTAACCTGGGGACCAGAAATTCTCCCCTATTACATAAACTACTTTGGCACATTACTGTACTCTGTTTCTGTCACAAGTGGAAGATCAGGTAATGTACAGGTGTAGTCATTGAGAAGAGCTAAGCATTTTGATACCATCTGCACAAAAGAAAACAACTTTATATGTGGCCTGTGTGACATCATATGCTGCAGGGCAACTGGAAATTTTCCAGCATAATATAGGAACAGCATTTAGTGGGTCGCATCTTTTGCATGGGTTTCAGTACCCACACTAACATGACAAAATTATGATGGTGGGCTGGAATAATGTAGTTATTCAGAACATTGCCTTTCACGCCTGGAACTGAGGCCTGATTCCAGCCCAAAGTGATAGGATGAAAGTCTCTTTTCTTCTGACGATTGTAAATATTCTGAGTGAGATAAATCTGGGACACCTTTAGACATAGTGGGTTTGATTCTAAAGCACAAAATAAATTACATCAACTTTTCAATTTTATTCAAAAGAGGCACAAGGAAGGCTGATGTGGATATTGGAAATGTCACATTGATATAGTAGGGGGCACTGTTGTGAAATTGTGCATTGAAATCATGTGACCTTAATGCAGCAGAGTAGAGATAGCTTTACTATGCATCTGATCTGTGATGTACCAGATCTGGGAGTGTCTGATTCTGGCACTGGGTGTGGAAAAATGGGTTTGTTACAAATTCAGGTCAGCTATAGATGACTTCTAGGGTTTAGTGGTGTCAGTCACTCCCATAAATCTGAACATCTAACTTTTATGGCAGTTGACACTGCTTATATCTACTTGTACGAAAGTGTAACCAGAGAGTATAGCAGTAGTACTTCCTTGTGAGCTGAACTAGATATTTATGCCTTTCAATTGTGTATTTCTTGAATCTCTCTGAAGGAGGACTGAGCAAATATTTGGTGAGATGAGGCCTGATTCAAATTGATAAGCAATTTTATTTCACAGTAAAATGAATATAAAGAATAGCAGTAATGATCAGACTCACTTAATTCAAACAGCACAACTTATCTTTGTAGAATAATACAAAATAAAGAACAAGCCACATTTCCCCACATAAGTGGGTTATCTTATTTAACTCAATCTTCTCACAGCCTTTGCTATCTGACAGTCTGTCTGTGCAGCTTTCTGTTTCAAAAATCTTCCAGCTGCTTGTATCTGTGTGTTTTATCTTTCATTGGTCACTGCCAAAAACGGAATCAAACACTTTTCAACACAATGATTGCGAAGTGTTTTCTGATTGTCAAGATGGTGCAATAAATTGCTTATTAAATACAGTCTCTGGGGAAACAACATCAATGCTAGCTCATTTGCATCTTAACTATCTACCATCTCAGAGCCCTTTTTTGTGTATGAATACACTATACTTTTAAAAATGGTCAAGAGATCTTGAAACATGATTGAGTCACGACCCAACATTTATATTGAACATCAAATTCATTTAGGAGTAAAAAGAACTTCAGAACAAAAGTTCCTACTGTAGTAATATGTTATTTTCCATATTTTGCAGTAGCCATTTTTGTGAACTTGTTGAATGAATGTGACCAATTTAGTACCAGATTGTGTCAAATTAGCTTTGTACTGTGGATTCATGTCAACAACAACAACTTTCATTATATAGCACCTAATGTAATTAAATGTCCCAAGGCGTTTCACAGGAGTGTTATCAAACAAAATTTGACACTGAGCCACATAAGGAGATATTAGGACAGGTGACCAAAAGCAACTCTCCGAGATCTCTGCGCTCCTTCAATTCTTGCCTCTTCTGTGTCCCCAATTTTAATCACTCCACCATTGGCGGCTATGCCTTCAGCTGCCTAGGCCCTAAGCTCTGGAATTCTCTCCCTCAACCTCTCGGCCTCTCCACCTCTCTCTCCTTCTTTAAGATGCTCCTTAAAACCTATCTCTTTGACCAAGCTTTTGGTCACCTGTCCTAATATCTCCTTATGTGGCTTGGTGTCAAATTGTGTTTGATAATCACTCCTGTGAAGCACCTTGGGACTATTTACTATGTTAAAGGCGCTATATAAGTGCATGTTGTTTGTTTGTCTGTCTGTCTGTCGTTGTTGTTGTTGTTGTTGTTGTTTTGTGCCATGTGGAAACTATGTTGGATGCTGCAGCTTCTATCTGCTCTTGAAGTCCTATTCCCAGGCCGTGTGGGTTCTGTGCAGGACATGATATACAAGAGTTTACGCATTCATTTTGTTAAAGATAAGAAAAGAGGGGCGCTAAATTGGGCCGTGTAGCGCACGTTGTTTCAGCCTCTCCAACATCCAAAATGGCATCTTGGCTGCGCACGCATGTTTCCAGTGTGACGTGTGCCAGATACCATCTTGGTATAGGAGTTAGCGCATGCGCAAAAAATGAACGTCGGAAGCATGTAAAGTAAGGAGAAAATGGATACAATCAGTGTGCAACGCGGATTTAAAGTGATAGACACCATTTTGGGACTTAACGCTCAACTCAACACACAATCTTAACCCCGACCATCTGAATGTGACTTAGAGTGCCTGGAGGACCCTCCATTAGCGCTATTTAAAGGGACCATGCAGGATTTACAGGTTAGTGGCTGGATTATTGCTTCTGGCAGCTGAAACATTTGTAACTGTTTTTGGAGGTCTCCTAGACTTGAATACTAGGACATGGGGACATAGCCTAACATTTAGAGCCAGGACATGCAGGAGTAAAGTTAGGAAACGCTTCTACACGTGAAGGGCGGGAGAAGTTTGGAACCCTCTTCTGCAAATGGCAGTTGACGCTAGCTCAATTGTGAATTCTAAATCTGAGATTGATAGATTTCTTCAAACCAAGAGTATTAAGGGATATGGGGCTAAGGCAGGTATATGGAGTCCACCATGATCTCACTGAATGGTGGAACAGGTTCCAGAGGCTAAGTGCCACTGCCACTTGCTGCCTCTTGATATGCGCCACCTTCTCCTGCAAAATAGCGGGACGTGTGTCTGGGTGATGTGCCTGTCATGGTTGAATAGTTGCCATTGTGTGTGGCCTGTGAGTTGTGGGTGGGCAGCTTGCAAAAGTGGTAATGTGAAAGGGTAAGAGGAAGCATCTGATTGGAAGAGTTGAGTACTGATAGAAAGAGTTTGTTGGTATGTGGGTGATGGGGGGTGTAGTGCATGGAGCAATGGATGCGGCTAGTGGTTTAGTTGGTAGGAGACACCACTTGACAGTTGACCTCACTCACCTTGACCACTCATGTCAAAGCATTGAACATCTTCCTGCACTGCACCCATTCATGATGCTGTGTGCCTGGCATTGACTTTGTCCCCCGCTGCCTCCCACTGCCTTTTGGGTATATGTCTGGAGGGCCTCTTGCCGCCCCCTCTGCGGATATAGGATATCGCTTCTTCTGTCCACCCCTTGCACCAAGGGCTCTAGTGCATCAGCAGAGAACCTTGGTGCATGCACTCTCGCAGGCCTGGTACAAATATCAACAGATTGGTGAGGTCTGGCATGCAGATTGGAGGATGTGGGATTTAGTAGTGTGCAACCTTTATTCAATGTTTGAACATAACTCATCAGTTTGTAAACATAGGGACGGGAACTGCATCTGCGTTTTGCATGTGCGATATCTGATCTCTGTTCAGACAGCAGACTGCTATTTTCAGCAAATAACAGATACCAGATACCTTTAAGAGATTTTTAAGAGACAGTCTGCCTTTAAGAGATTGGGACTCCCCGTGCTGGTGCATTGAATTGAATTGAATCTTCGTGTCAACGCTGATTCAGAACGCTGATTCAGAACGATTCTTGAAGGTAAGTCCTCAGGCCTCACAAAAGTCTTGTCCTGCCTGCACAGGGGCCATTGGGCGTGGAGTAATCGCGGATCGTGCTACCCGTGCCCAATAATAGGCCCTATCCAATTTTTTTCACCGAGGTTCTTACATTCACCATAAACCTGCCCAGAGTAAAGCTCTGAGTCATACACCCACCTCATTATGGGGTAGAAAGTACCATTGATGATGCTGTACAAACACTTCATCTGCTTCTCTCAAATTTCTCTCTCAACTATTTTAACTGATGCATTCACCTGAAACAAGTTGCTATCTCTGTTAAAATAGCAGAAAGAGGATTTTGATACAAGCACATGATGTGTTGGTATGACAACAACACAGACAGTAATTTCCATCCTTGTATGTCTGTTAATCATCTTTTACTCATCACTTAGCTCTTAGTTGAAACCTTATTTAAAAGATAGTTAACACATATCATTATTATATATAAATGCAAGTTTGTTTTTTCTTATAAGGGTCTTAATTAAAACACTATCTCAGTTATACACCCAAATCCTCATTATAAGACTCTTAGGTAAAATATAGGGGTTGATTTTAATTCCCAGCAGGAGAGAAGCAGGACGAGTGCTAAACACATTGAAAGGCCCAGACTTCAGGCCCAGGGTATTTTAGCTCCCGGGCCTCCTGAAATGGGCAGATAACAGCAGCTGGCTGGCGGGAGAGAGTGGAAGTTCGGGCACCTGGAGGCCGTGACTTTCCTTGTGGAGCCAGGAGGAGCACCAGTTGGGTTTTCATGACAATCCCACAGCTTCTTGGTCACTTTTTACTGATACAAGTTTTTTATTTCCCGATTTATTTTTTAAAACTGAATTCAAATTCTCAAACTACCATGGTTTGCATTCTCTCGATTATTAGTCCAGGCCTCTGGATTACTAGTCCTGTAACATAACCGCTACACTGCCGTACCCAATGTTATTTACTGACCAAACATACACTGCTTTGTCCTCACTGAGTATTTGTTGTATTTTGGCAAATGCTCAGTGGGATGGAAAGATATGGCTGGTAATCATTCTGAAGGAAGAGCAGTCAAGTCACACTCATTTGGTGTGACTTGCAAAAGATAATGTGCTCCATGGTGCATGAAGTCTAGAGGCCAAATGAAGAGACCATTTACATTTTATCCATGGGCAGAAAGAAGTGTACAAAGCCTACACTATAAAAGGAATTCAGTGAACATAAATTTACCCCAGTCCAAAATAAAAACAGGATTTTGTCAGAGTTTTCTTTTCTTCGATACATTCTTATTTTGGTTTCAAAACATAATCTATATTGATGTATCTATCACTATTAAAACTGAACAGTTCAATTTGTTTAAGTGGATCTACAGTCAGCCTCATTATTTTTTAATCTTAAATCTTACCTTTCCCAAGCAGACATTAAACTTAGGAAATCCATTGTTGGCAGTGCCACGGAGCAAGTCTTCCCAGTCTGCCCCACATCTCACCAACATCCCTACTCCACTGAAATGCATGTATTCAGGTTTCCATGGGAGGAGCTTATAAATATGAAATATAGAGAAACCAATGAAGAGAAAATAAGTTATATTTAATATTAACACAAACCCATTATTGTACTCATCGCTACAAGTCTTTGTTTCAAACCTTGCATTTTAGATTGACTGCAAAACTACTAAAGTAAATTTGGTGTCCCAAGAACATCTGGTGATTGGAAAACTTAAGTTTCCTATGTGAGTGGAGAACTGAGTGGGAGTTCAAAGGGTTAAACTTTTAAACATCGAAGTGCCGTGACGGATAGTCAAATCTATAGACAAATTCTGGTTGTCTGCAAATGTGCTAGGATGTGTACATGCAATTTCTGTGTTTAAGCATTTTCCTGTAATTATGCATTGGAGAGACATGTATCTAGGTTATAACAGTTGTTCAGGAGCCATGATCCTCTTGAAGTATTTTTGGGTTGGCAAATGTGACAGGCTTAACTCAACTCCACCATCTTAATAGCTGGAACAAGTTCAAACTGCATTGTAAAACTTTGCAATATTGTCTTTTGACAACATGGTGGTATATGTTAATTTTGAAATAAGAATTTATTGTCAATAATTGGAAACAGCTGACAGTCAACTGCAATGAAGCCATTACTCTTGTATACAAATGTTCAAATCCTTTTTGGCTATAACCCAAGCTACCAGTTGACCTATTGCCTGGAACACCTCCAAATCCCCTATTACCAGACCCAGTATAGGTCAGTTAATGTATTGCTATTAGCACATCATTGTCGAATGGGAAGGAGGCCACGTGTTGATCTTAATGAACCATAGACTGAAATTGTAATCAGAATGTTTTAATCCACATGGACTGCAGTGTTTGAAGAAGGCTCACGACCACCTTCTCAAGGGAAACTAGAAATGGGCAACAAATGCCGGCCTTGCTAGCGACACCCATATCCCAAGAATGAATTAAAACAAAAAATCCAACACACTTAATAATTAAGCTACATTCTATTTGGCTGATGATGCTTTTTATCTGATAAAAATAGTAGAACCTGCATTGGTCAATGCTTAGAAATTGATCTGTACTGGGCCAGCTAATAGGGGAATTGGAATTATACCAGGCAATTGTAGATGGTAGCAATAGATTAACTGATAGCTTGATTTGTAGTTGGAAGGTTATGGGTTTGAATTTCTTGCCAAGATTCTACTAGTCTTCCCTTCGTTGAAGGTTGTTGAAGTACCATTGATTTTATTGTAGAATCATAGAGCACAAGAGGCCATTCGGCTCATTGTGCCTGTGCCAGCTCTTTAAAAGAGGTATACAATTAGTCTCACTCCCCGGCTCTTTCCCCATAGTCCTGCAATTTTTTCCCCTTCAAGTACATATCCAATTCCCTTTTGAAAGTCAGTACTGAATCTGCTTCCACCACCCTTTCAGGTAGTGCATTGCAGATCATAATAACACACTGCATTAAAAAAAATTCTTATCTCCCCTCTGGGTCTTTTACCAATTACCTTAAATCTGTGTCCTCTGGTTACTCACCCTCCTGCCAGTGGAAACAGTTTTACCCTATTTACTCTATCAAAGCCCCTCATAATTTTGAACACCTCTATTAAATCTCCCCTTAACTTTCTCTGCTTTAAGGAGAATGATCCCAGCTTCTCTAGTGAAGTAAGTGAAGCATTTTGTGAAGTAAGAAATGTCTGTGCAGGTAGTTCTGGCCATTTTGTTGTGGAGAGTTGCCACAGTGGTATGCCTGGCTCAAGGCCAAATAAACAATCATTTTCTACTCTGGGGCCAACCAGATGGACCAACAGGTTTTTTCTGCTCCTGTATGTTCCAATATTTGTATGTATTTACCTCAAATAATATGCCAAAATTATAAGAGACAAACTTCCTGGAAAATTTACACTTCATACAATATACTATTTAAAGATTTAGACAGCCTGGGACAATGTCATAAGTTAATTAAGGATTGCCATTCGACTCATCCATTCAAAAATACCTTAAATTATCCCCCATTGTGGCATCTGGCTCTTAAATGATTGCAGGGTTTCACCTCTACTACTCTATTTGGAAATCCATTCCATGTATTGATCAGCCTTTGTATGATATCAATCCTGAATTTGTCTTTCACTAGCTTGAACCTGTGCCTCTTGTCCTAATCATGCAATTTACTCTGAAGTAATTTTCCACATTTACTTTTTCCATTCCATTACCAATTGGCCATCACATTCACATAACCATGTACTGGAAATTTATATTTCATCACTGGTTCCTGCATCAACTTCCTGCTTACCTTTCATTTTTGAGAAGCTTCATACTTGTATTGTTCCTTTCAGTAACCATGAACGTATGCAAATTATAAAAAGGGAATAACCAAAAACAGTTTCAACCAGAGTATTTTAATTATTCTCCTGCTGTCAAAAAAAACATCAATAAGGTGATAATTGCAGATCGTTATACAAATAAATATACAATGGGAATTCATACATAATTCAATTAGCATGCCTATAAAAAACAAATCCTCATTCACAAACCAGTCTGTGAGGCAGGACATTTTCCACTGTTTAATTTATGTATTGATCTGTCTCTTTGTACATTTTTGCTGGTATTTCTTTGCTAATTGATATGAGGGATGCCAACACTAGAGAATAGAACATTTTCCAACCCAGTAATAGCACTAAGGTACTTTATATCATGGGTATTTGCAACGTAAGACACTTTCTGCTCTTCTCCCAAAATATGCCTTGATCTCAGACTCAGAAGAGTACCCAATAGAATGGGGGATGTTCAAAGTCCTACTAGAGGCCTGAAAAATTGTTCAGTATGGAGTGTTCCAGGCTGCTGATTGGGAATCAACACAGATTTGTCTGCACCCCATAATTTGCATAAGCATGCACTGGAGACAGAGAAGGCCTGTACACAGTACTCAGAGTGTCAGGGTAAGTATTTTTTAAGCTTTCCAGGCAAAGAAGCACAACAGCCATGTCCCAAATCTTGATTACACTTTTCTTATAAGCCAGACTTTTGTCCTATATTATCTCTTATTCACATTTGCTTCTTTTCCTTCTGGATCCACTGAAATACCAATTCAAAAAAACAAAGTTGTTGAAACCATGGATCTATTTCTATACTTTTTTTCTTAATGTGTTTGCATTCGTGCATACAGGAATTCTATCACTGTAAGGTTGTAACTTAAGGTGTTTAGCTTATTCTTTATTTAAAAGTGCTTCATTCTTCCAATTTCTTTATTTAATTTTCTGGATTTTTCTCCTGACTCTGGTCTTCTTTGGAACTTGTATTTCACAGGGTCAGTGGACAGTTACATTCAACTCATCTTAGCACATACATCCAGACAGTCCCTCACGCCATCTAACTGTTCCTTAATGATTCTGTGGTTTATGCCTTCACTACTGTACCCAGAATTCCATTCCATGTGCTGAACACACTTTGCATGACGACTTTGCCTGACATCAATCTTTTACTAGTTTGAACTTGTGTCCTCTTGTCCTGTTGTCACAGTGCAGTTTGAAGTTCCAGATCAACATTTTCCATATTGCTTACAATTTTATAAACCTGTATAAGGTCATCTATCAGTTATCTCCTTTCAGGGATGAATAGCCCAAGTTTATCCAGTCTTTCTGCTGACATTAGGGATCAGTCTCATGGATCTTCTCTGATCTGCATCTAAGTTTTGAGTCCCCAAAAACTCGCAGGCTTTTTTTAGCACATTCCCAGCATAAGTTGGCCAGAATGCGGTACTCGGGGCAGAAAATCACCTGGGTTACGGACTACATGTTAGTTTCTGAGGTGGGTTTGTGTGCCCCAGACATTAGAGGGGCCTAAGCTCAGAGAGGGATTTCCCACATCAGGAATGCCCTCGTCTACAACCTGCTATCGACCGAGCGGCCAGTACATTGGGTTCAACTAGGGGGCTGTGCCACTTTTATCAACTAGTTTCACAGGATGGCAGTAAGGGCTAGTTTCACAAGGCTACAGTACAGGAAGACAAGAGGCCTCCTCCAGAGCTCTTTGCAGTCTTCTAAATATTAGTACATCTTATGTGGAGCACATTCTAACTTCTCCATTACTGTTCAAATGGTAACAGTAATCAGAATCAGAATCTTCTAAAAATGCTGATTTCAAATCAGCCAACATGGCTGCAGCCTCAGAAGTCCACATCTCCAATGTTGTTCAAGGAGCACCGTATTCAGATAATTAAGGTGAACTCTACGGCCACTGCCATGTTGAATACCTCCACATTTACCTCTTTCCCCCTGTGTTAAGAGACATTAATATATCTATCTTACAGGATCCTACAGAATGATACAGTGTCATCTTTCTATTACAGCAACACATCATGATGCCAATGATATCACAGAAACGAGTGACACTATTGTTCACAAAACAGCCAGATTTGATGATGTTATCAATAGCAGAGATGGTAAGTTTTAAAATTGGAATATTTAGGTAGTATCAAAAGCAAAAGTTTGCATCCTTGGGTAAAGGTATCATTGCACCAATGACGTCAGACTATTTTCCAGGTCACAATGTCTGGCTGTAATGTATACAGGAGTTTACGATATGAAACTCCATTTTTAAAACCACTTGTAATACTGAAAGCAGATATGAAACACACAGTTAAAAGTATTTGTTGTCACTGAAGCAATATTGCAAATGTAACAGTTTTATGTCAAGTGTAAAACAATTATCTTGCGAATAAGGAACAAGATGGGCTAATCAGGGCTACATTAATCCAGTCTAGCATTGTATTAATATTAGAAGGCACAATTTTTTTTTAAAGTGCTAATCATAGACCCTCTTTCCTTCATTTTGGGCAGATACGTAGTTCCTGGTACAACCCATCAAAGTAGTCACATCATTGCCACCTTGGCAGCATTCCTACAATAAGCAGACTGCTAGGGTATACATCAAAAACCAGACAGGATAATTCTAATGCTGACCCACACAATTGTACTGCTCTGTTCAAGTTCACAGTTCATTTTCTTAATTGTGAAAAGTAAACAACTGATGGAGGGGTCCAGACGGACTTCAAATTGAAAGTACAGTTATTTACATCTTTTCTTTCCTAACTTCCACTTAACTCCGAAATGATCCAAGTGTTGGTACTCAGGATGCAGCTTAGACTGAAGATGTTTAAGTTGACAATAAAGTACCATATTTTCTCTTCATGAGTTTTTGGGGCAAGGAAGCCATAAACTCTTGGATTTGCAACTTTGTGACTGGGCACTTGATTATGATCAATTGCCCTGATATATAAAACATACTCCCAAGTTCACAGGTCATAAAATATGCAGGAAAGCCCAACTTTTACTACATAAATACAGTACTGTATTAATTCGAGCTAGAGTACTATTATAAATGGCTCGCTTGAAAAGCATAAAGCATTATCAGTTTATGAAAGCATCAAATGACAAATTATTCAAAAATAACAGAGCTACATGTAAGTACAATGAACCTGGTGCTCCTAGATCACAAACTATTGTTGGTCTTTGCTAATGCTGGTTGAACCAGCTGCTAGGAGATGACAATTCACCTACATTCCCACAACGCCATTCTATGGTGCAAAAGTTGGTGTCTGAATGGTGTCAATGTACCACCAATTGTTTTGGTAGATTTAAAATGTTTTCCTAAGCTCCCCAATAGCTCAGTGTGTAAATGCAGCAAGTGGTGTGCTGCTATGCAATAGAGACAAGAGGTTCACTCCCTAATCAGTACTGATCCCATCAGGAACAGCAGTAGGAGTGCTACAATTGGCCTTGGTATCCCCTGGGCTAGGAAGAGAAAAAAAACTGACAAGGTTCCACTCGTTTTGGCTATCTCAGTCATCCTGCTGGAAAGTTTATGGGTTACAGATGAAGGCAGGATTGGGCCTAGTTGTGTAGACTCCATAGTTGAATATTTTGCTGATCTTCAAGGCTGGATTTTCCTTTTCCCACCCCAGGAGGGTTGGGTAGGGACTTCCACCTGCTGCAGTGACTTCGCCATGACCCCGGCCCAGTTTCCTGGGTCAGGGGTCATTCAGTATATTGGGCAGGCTCCTGGCAGAATCCCCGCTAGCAAGCAGGTGCCCACCACTGGCAAGCTGGAGAATTCGGGCAGCGCTGCAGTCCCCGAAGAGTTGGAGCACCTCTGAAAGGGAACATAGGGCCCTGAAGATCAAAGGACAACTTGAATATTAGGCCTCAGGCTGATCCGAGGCCTAACAAAGGTTAGATTTAGGATCTGAGGGGAGGCTCACTATGGACCCTGTCCCTCTAAAAAGGCCATCAGCAGACCTTTCACCACTGCCTTAGAGATTACTGCCACTCCCTGGGGGCTGGCGGAGCACGACTGGAAGGCAGGGAAGTGGGATGAGTTGCTAGGCCCTGCCTCCCTGCCACCATTTACCATGAATGTTTAGGTTCACCCTTTAGAATGAAGCACTGAATATTAATGTCCTGTCACTACAACATATATTCATGAAGCATTCTAAACATATCTAAGGGCGGACAGGACATTCATTCCGAAAATCTCGCCAAACCCGATGAACAGGCAGTCACACCCATTGACCTGGTATAGCGAGTAAGATCAGTTAGAGAGAGAGAGCAGAAATGATGACACCATTACGACACCAACTTTTTCTCTATTCTGATTCCTTGAATTTAACATCGAAGTGCAAAAAACTGGATATGGAAGTCTGATCAAACTCATGAGCCCCGATTTTAATCTAACTCACCCGGTGCGAATGGGGTGGGTTCAGCTCAGGTGAACATTTTGCACCTGATCCAATTTTACTCTCCAATGACTTCTACCCACTCAGTTCCTGCCAGGCATATTAGGTTAAATCGAGGTTATAGTTTCAGGTTCCGAGATTGAACTATTGATGTCCGCCATAAAGACAATTCCTTTTTTTTCCAATTGGTGTATTTTTTTGATGCTGGATTGTTCTTGGAAATCGTTCAAAATTAATATTATCAAGAAAATTATATTACTGGCACCATTTTGGATCCTTCCTGTCCTCTCCAACTCCCAAAGACACCCCTGATTTGGCTCTATATTTGCCTACAGGAGATTCACTTGTATTGACAGAAATTGCTGATGGGACAGCAACTTTAAATTTGAACGTTGTGTTAAACATACTTTGATATCCCATACATTGAAGGACTGTGGTAATGCCGGGCTTCATTACCCCAATAATAAGCCTGCATTTTAACTCAGTATTGTGCCCCCTCCACACCAACCATTCTATTTTTATTCTTCACGTACATAAATGTGCTAAACAAGTCCCCTGTCCATCTTCACAAGCCCAAAGCAGTTTTCCATACTGCCAAATGTTTTGATCTGGCTTTTGTGGAGTCTCCTTTACAAATGATCCTGTGTCACTAGGACAAGTCAATATTTTCATATTCACCATGGTCGGAGTCATCTAATTCAATACCAGGAACTAGATTGTAGTAGTTTGTTGACTTATCCATATACAGCCTTTGACGATCTGCCTCTTGTAGCTCCTCTGTGACACTCACCCGTTCTGGCTCAGCAAGGACCTCCTCTATAGCCTCTTCTTCTTCCATTTTATTATTAGACATATTAAGATAGATCTCATCAACACGTGTGATTGAGTCAACAGAACCACTGGGCTTTATTTCCACCTCTTCATACAAGTCACGGTTACTCCCTAGCAATGCTGTTGAGGGGCGTAACATGAGCTGATTTCTGGCTAGGAGGCTGTTTTCATGTCCTGTGGGGATGGGCGTTGTCTCCGGAGTCCTACACATTATATAGTGATGGTCGCCCACATCTGTAAAGCCAGATTTCTCGATGGTGCAAATGTGGTTGTCTTGTCTAATAGCTTTAAAATCAGACCTTCTTCTCCTGCAGCAGTACCAACACAGCACCAAAGCAAGAATCGAGATCAATGGCAAGCAAATGAAGAGAGCAGTGAGACCATGGGACCTGCAGATATCTGAGCGATGAATGTCTAAGATATTCAGACCTTCTGGGAGTTTTGGTGTGTAGCACATAAGCACATTTTCTGATTCACTGATGCTTACGTTTACAGTAAAATATTTTGCCAACCCATCATACAAGGCACATGTACACTGCAAGGTGTTATTAAAAAGAAACAATTTCACAAGGCTTGGTTTAAAGACACTCGGAGGTATGGAAATCAAACTGTTGGAGTCCAGGTACAGCTCCTGTATCTGGTCCGAAGCCTCTAAAATACTCTCTGGCAACTCTTGAAGGTGGTTTTCCTCCAGGTGAAGGATCTTTAAGCTGGGTGCATTTGTTAAGAAGTTAGAAGGTAATCGGTCTAATTGATTGTGGTCCAGGTATAGGACCGCCAGAGAGCTTGGGTTTTCATCCACATCATAGATCTCAGATATGTTACAACTTGACAGGTCTAGGACCTCGATTCCTGTCAGGTTAGCAAAGACATTCCATTGAAGGGCACCAATGGAAGAACCACTGAAGTTTAAGCAACATTGTTCTCTCACCTGGCTAAACTTAAAGGTCCTGAAATCAAGATTGCCATCACACTTGCAGACTCCATTTGCAGCCCCTGGACCCCAAACAGATGCTAGTAGTAGAATCCACTGCTGGAGCAATTTCCATGGCCTTGGACCTGAGAAAAACAGATCAGCATATGGTCAAATGACAGGAGTATCACAGAAAAAAAAAGCCAGGAGTGCGCGTAACAGAGTGCCTGCTGCTTTCTTCAATAAATAGGCTAAATCCGGTTGATAAGTTAATAAAGTCTTTATTCAAGCCTAAAAAGACAACAAAACCCAAAACAACTTAGCTTGCCCTGACCCTTCTTCTGGCCCTGGATCCCATTCCCAGCAGGTTTGGCCTGATAAGGAAGCCCACTCAGGCCTCAGGTTAAAATAGCAGATCAGGCCCCGATGACATTATTGGAGTCCAATCTGCATATTTAAAGAGGACCCCACTGGCTTCCAGCGAATGTGCTTACCGCCTTGCAATTTAAAATTTCAGCCAGCCAGTTGTGGGTGGGAAAGGTATGGGTTAAGTGCCTCGCCCCATTTTAAATGCCCCCCTGCCAGATTTTTGCCTTCAGCTGGGAAATGCTATATGGCACAAGAGCAACCTGAATGAGTGAAGGGAAAAATTACAAAAGTATAATTTTAATATAAAGGCACATGAAGATCACAGCTTCAAAACCACCAAAATCAACCTCACTACTAGAAAGCATAACTTTCTGCCACCATCTCTCCTTTTACTAATCTAACATCATTGTGATGCCACAGCTTAGGCTGTTCTAAATTGTGAACACCATCCCATTATCTTCTTTGTAATTCATGGTGTTTGAAGTGCTTTGGAACATGTCTGAGAGATGTGATAAGATGCCATATGAATCCAACTGGTTCTTTTCTTTTTCCACCATTCCCTGCAGAATGACAGTAACATAAAAATGTATTTTTTATGCTACAGTATTTTTTTTGTTTCAAAGTTGGTTAATTCAAATTACTGGATAATTCATTTTTTTTCACACGCAAAATGACTGAATTCTTAGTAGACTGTACACGTGTGCACTGACCATAGCGTTGAATTATTTTATACATGGTTCTCTTTCATGGCCCATGCTTCTATCTCTCCTTTTAGGCTATCTTTCCTCATGCCAGCACTTTCTACCAATTACATTAATTTCTTGATTATTTGTAGTTTTAAAAAAAATAAAACTTTGTCCTTTGTTTCCTGCTATTCTATGATGCCTGCCTGGTCTTTCAAACACAGCACAGCAAGTCTGCATCATGGAGCACAAACCAGTCCAAAACCATGATAAGTCCCTAGATAAGACAATATACCGCCTCAATCTATTTATATTATAAGAAGGATTGTGTCGATGTGTCTGGAGTTCATCCATGTGAGCCATATCTTTGGTGTGCAATAGCCCTGTGACTAGTTAACAGGGAGCCATCAAATGCCAGTACTACAATCGCCAGCCTCTGCTGAACATCAGTCCCTGTGTTCTACTCCTCTGCCTTGGTGCTCACTTGACTCAGGTCCCAGCCTCCCCGTTTCTTCCCAGGTCTCAGGCTTCAGCCCCACTCTCTCCCAGGCTAGCCCAATTCAGTTTCTGGTCAATGGTAACCCCCTGGATGTTGATGGCGGGGGACTCTGCGATGACGTGCCATTGAAGGTGAAATGGAGATGGCTAGGCTTTTGAAATCGTCATTATCTGGCACTTATGAACGCAAATATTACCTGCCACTTGTCAGCCCAAGCCTGGATGTTATTCATGTTCTACTGTCGGCTGGCATGGACTGCTTCATTATTAGAAAAGTTGTGAATGGAGGTGATTACTGTGTCCTTGTCAGTGTACATCCCCACTCCTGACCTTATTGGGGGGTGGAGGGGGGGTCATTGATGAAGCAGCTGAAGGTGGTTGAGCGCAGGATGCTTCCCTGGGGAACTCTTGCAGCACTGTCCTGGGGCTGTAATGACTGGCCTCCAACACCCACAATCATCTTCCTTTATATCAGGTATGACTCCAGCCACTGGAGGGTTCTCCCTTTGACCCCCATTGACTTCAGTTTTACTCAGGCTCCTTGGAGCTGATGGTCTTCCTGCAGCCAATAAAAGAACTGCTGTAAGACATCCTTGCTCTTGAATGAAAGGGAAATCGTGTTTGACAAACCTACTGGAGTTTTTTGAGGATGTAACTAGTAGAATAGATAAGGGGAAACCAGTGGATGTGGTTTATTTGGATTTTCAGAAGGCCTTTGATAAAGTCCCACATAAGAGGTTAGTGTGCAAAATTAAAGCACATGGGATTGGGGGTAATATACTGGCATGGATTGAAAATTGGTTAACAGACAGGAAACAGAGAGTAGGAATAAATGGGTCTTTTTCGGGGTGGCAGGCGGTGACTAGTGGGGTACCGCAGGGATCAGTGCTTGGGCCCCAGCTATTCACAATATATATCAATGATTTGGATGAGGGAACCAAATGTAATATTTCCAAGTTTGCATTCGACACAAAACCAGGTGGGATCGTGAGTTGTGAGGAGAATGTAATGAGGCTTCAAGACGATTTAGACAAGTTGAGTGAGTGGGCAAATACATGGCAGATGCAGTATAATGTCGATAAAGGTGAAGTTATCCACTTCGGAAGGAAAATGAAAGGCAGAGTATTATTTAAATGGTGATAGATTGGGGAATGTTGATGTACAAAGAGACCTGGGTGTCCTTGTACACCAGTCACTGAAAGCAAACATGCAGATGCAGCAAGCAGTTAGGATGGCAAATGGTATGTTGGTCATCATTGCAAGAGGATTTGAGTACAGGAGCAAGGATGTCTTACTGCAGTTATACAGGGCCTGGTGAGACCACACCTGGAGTATAGTGTGCAGTTTAGGTCTCCTTACCTAAGAAAGGATATACTTGCCATAGAGGGAGTGCAGCGAAGGTTCACCAGACTGATCCCTAGGATGGCAGGACTGTCATATGAGGAAAGATTGGGTCGACTAGGCCTGTATTCACTTGAGTTTAGAAGAATGAGAGGGGATCTCATTGAAACATATAAAATTCTGATAGGGCTAGACGGACTGGATGCAGGGAGGATGTTTCCCCTGGCTGGGGGGTCCAGAACGAGGGGTTACAGTCTCAGGATACGGGGTAGGACATTTAGGACTGAGATGAGGAGAAATTTCTTCACCCAGAGGGTGGTGAACCTGTGGAATTCTCTACCACAGAAGGCTGTGGAGGCCAAGTCACTGAATATATTTAAGAAGGAGCTAGATAGGTTTCTAGACACAAAAGGCATCAAGGGGTATGGGGAGAGAGCGGGAATATGGTATTGAGATAGAGGATCAGCCATGATCATATTGAATGGCAGAGCAGACTCGAAGGGCCGAACGGCCTATTTCTGCTCCTATTTTCTATGTTTCTATGCTCCAGTGGCAGCAGCAACGCCATAAGATATCAACTAGACTTCTTAAATTTAAACTTATAATTTAGCCAACAAGATACACCACACTGTGGAAAAATAAACCACTGAATAATTTTGCCCCACCTAACTCAGTCATTTTACATGTTTGTCAGTTATGCATCAATTAGTGCTTTTTTGGGGGTAAATCAGAGTAGAACAGTGTTTTTATCCTCTATATAAACTTTTTTGTTGGGGAATGGGGGTGGAATGATGTTTCCATTAGGTCTGATCCTGTCTGCACACACTGGTCCAATTCAGTACAAAATGGATTGTTTTGCAACTTTCCTGAAACTAGAAAAATGCTTTCTTTTTTTTAAAAACACAAATAATATTGTTTGAGTATATCAAATCCTTTGTGTGACTCCAACTTTAATAACAGTATGATAAGGGGCCTGATAATAATAGCATATTGAATAAAACCTTCCTTATCTAAGTCCAGCTCCCATTAGGAATTTCATCTGTACCCACACCCTTTCCTGAGGCCTAGAAAGGCATTGACGTGTGTATTTCCTGTAATAAACTATTATATGCAGTTTGAGCAATTCACTAAAGAAAAAGAAACTGTAACAAGGAAATTGTGCATAAATTGGAGCTGGTTATGTTCGACTATTTTAGTGACCTACAAGTTAAAATCATTTCAACACTCTTTAAGGTGTCACAGAGGAGACTTTACCAGGTTTACATAGAGTATACAATAGACCCTAGAAATATTTTTACTTTTCTAATTTATTTCACATTTTATTCTTGTAGCCAATTTTAGGTCTCATGTCCTACATGATGGTTACAGAGAGGACAGGCAGATGACCTGTTGGTAGTCATCTACCTAACCTGCTCTGTTCAATTTGCCTGGGAGCAGCTCGATCTTGGATTGTTTCTTCCTTCCCCATGGGGAAACTCCTGTTCTCTATTTAGTACTTCCCCCTGGTAGCAACAGCAGAGATGGTGGATTTTCTAATGTGGGCATTTCTGTAGGAGGAATGGTGAACCTTGGACTTTGCCTGTGCCCCATGCATCTGTCCACATCCAAACCTCTGGGTTTCTCTCATTACAATAATGCAGGCACTTGGCCTGAAATTCTCCTACCACAAGGGGTTTGCACTTGCAGGGGAGGAGGAATTTGTGTAAGCAATGTAAGGTGCTGCAGCAGCTATTTAAAGATAAGCAACCAAATGTTGGATATCAAAAATAATTGTATGCAAAAAAATTATCTTGATACAAAATTGATTGCTTGGCAAAAATAATTGGATGGAACCAAGTATCTGGATGATAAAAAAACAATGGAGAAAACAAAATGTGGTAAACTGAGTCTCTGGGCAAATGATAGATGGCAAGGTGGAGATACTGCTACAAAAGGTGAGTCTCTCCCTTCTCTATCTCTGTAACCTCCTCCAGCCCTACATCCCTTCAAGATCTCTGCGCTCCTCCAATTCTGGCCTCTTGCACATCCCTAATTTTCTTCGCTCCACCATCGACAGCCATACCTTCAGCTGCCTAGGCCCTAACCTCTGGAAATCCCTCCCTAAATCTCTCTGCCTCTCTACCACTCTGTCCTCCTTTAAGAGGCCCCTTAAAACCTACCTCTTTGATAAGAACATAAGAAATAGGAGCAGGAGTAGGCCAGATGGCCCCTCGAGCCTGCTCTGCCATTCAATAAGATCATGGCTGATCTTCAACCTCAACTCTACTTTCCCGCCCGATCCCCATATCCCTTGATTCCCTTAGAGTCCAAAAATCTATCAATCTCAGTCTTGACTATATTCAATGACTGAGTATCCACAGTCTTCTGAGGTACAGAATTCCAAAGATTCAAACCCTCTGAGTGAAGAAATTTCTCCTCATCTCAGTCCTAAATGGCCAACTCCTTATCCTGAGACTATGCCCCCTAGTTCTAGACACTCCAGCCAGGGGAAACAGCATCTCAGCATTTACCCTCTCAAGCCCTCTCAGAATCTTTTATGTTTCAATGAGATCACTTCTCATTCTTCTAAACTCCAGACAGTATAGGCCCATTCTACTCAATAAAGCTTAATAAAGCTTTTGGTCACTTGTCCTAATATCTCCTTATGTGGCTCAGTGTCAAATTTTGCTTGATAACACTCCTGTGAAGTGCCTTGGGACATTTTATTATGTTAAAGGTGCTATATAAATACAAGTTGTTGTTGTTACATGGAGAGTTGCCATGTTTGGCACATTAGGATAACCAGTCCAGACAAGAACAGTGTAGCATGCCTAGCAAGAAGTGGGAACAATGTTCAATACTGTGTACAATACCTGCAGGTTCTGAGAAATGATGCAGAAAAATATGGTAAACCTTAAGAATGCTTTCAATCTAAGGCTATCCAACAGTACCATTTACTAAATAGATGGCCCAAGTATACACGCCATAAAATGTTACCTGTCAACCTGCTATACATTTACTGCTGACCCATGCAAAGCCCTCAGCTCTTTCATTGCTTATCATGCATACCTGTACTCTAGCAGGGCCATCAATCAAGCTGCCACTTTCAACTGAAACCTTTGACACACTAACATTATAAAAGAGATTCACATAAAAAATCAATGTAACGCAACCTATCTGCATAATGTGTTGTTGGTTACTGACACCAACAGGATGGATTCTAGGTTAGGACATGTCTGTCAGCATATGTATATCTTGGAACCAGCATTCGAACATAAGTCCCTCTTCTGTCATTGTTGGCCTAGAAGAGCAGCCCATCAGTGCTGCAAATGGCCCAGGATAAGATGGCACCCCTAAAGCACCTTGTGTCCCTCTCATCAATGATTGCAAGCACCAACACAGCCTGGAGGATGCAATTAGTGAGCTTGAGGAGGTATCTCTGGGTAAGTCATAATGCAGAGGCGAAGAGGTGTAAGTGGTGGTGCCAGAGGATGTGCAGCAATCTGTGTGCCATCAGTAATGGCCTGTAAAAAAAGAACATGCATATATTTAGCACCCTTCACAACCTCAGGACCTCCCAAAGCACTTTACAGCCAATTAAGTACTTTTGAGGTGTTGTCACTGTTGTAATGTAGGGACATGCAGCAGCCAAATTGTGCAAAAAGCAATGAGATAAATAACCAGATAATCTGTTTTAGTGATATTGGTTGAGGAATAAATATATTTTTGTTGGTGGTGGTTGAGTGATAAATATTGGCCAGGACACTGGGAGAACTCTCCTGCTGTTCGTCAAATAGTGCCATGGGATATTTTACATCCACCTGAGAGGAAAAACAGAGCCACAGTTTAATGTCTCATCTGAAAGACAGCACCTTGAACCATGTGGCACTCCCTCAGTGCTGCACTGGAATGTCAGTTTACATTATGTGCTCAAGTCTCTAGGGTGGTGCTTGAATCCACAACCTTCTGACTCAGAGGTGAGATTGTTACCACATATAGCACAAGGCTGATACTTGCACTGAAATGTAGTGTGGTGAAATTAGGGCTGCTGTCTCATGTTCCTGTTCAATCAATGGTTCGATACATCTGTGGACAGCAAATTGACATGCTTAATGAGATGACTGTGAATATTCAAATACTTTCATATTTGACACCAAGTGTACTTTGCTCATATAAGAACAATGGGGATTGCAGTTTGTTTTCAATTGCTTTTCAGTTATAGTGCATAGAATCATAGAAAGGTTACAGCACAGAAGGAGGCCATTCGGCCCATTGAGTCCATGCCGGCTCTATGCATGAGCAATCCAACTAGTCCCACTCCCCGCCCTGTCCCCGTAGCCCTGCAAATATTTTCCTTTCAAGTACTTATCAAGTTCCCTTTTGAAGGCCACAATTGAATCTGCCTCCACCACTCCCTCAGGCAATGCATTCCAGATCCTAACCACTCGCTGTGTAAAAAAGTTTGTCCTCATGTCACCTTTGCTTCTTTTGCCAATCACCTTAAATCTATGTCCTCTGGTTCTTGACCCTTCCGCCAATGGGAACAGATTCTCTCTATCAATTCTGTTTAGACATTTCATGATTTTAAATACCTCTATCAAATCTCCTCTCAATCTTCTCTGTTCCAAGGAGAACAACCCCAGCTTCTCCAGTCTATCCACATAACTAAAGTCCCTGGAATAATTCTAGTAAATCTTTTCTGCACCCTCTCTAAGGCCTTCACATCTTTCCTGAAGTGCGGTGCCCAGAGCTGGACACAATACTCCAGTTGTGGTCGAACCAGTGTTTTATAAAGGTTCATCATGACTTCCTTGCTTTTGTACTCTATGCCCCTATTTATAAAGCCCAAGACTCCGTATGCTTTTTTAACCGCTTTCTCAACCTGCCCTGCCACCTTCAATGATTTGTGCACATATACCCCCAGATCTCTCTGTTCCTGCACCCCTTTTAGAGTTGTGCCCTCTAGTTTATATTGCCTCTCCTCGTTTTTCCTACCGAAATGTATCACTTTGCATTTTTCTGCATTAAATTTCACCTGCCGTATGTCCGCCCATTTCACCAGCCTGTCTATATCTTCTTGAAGTCTATCACTATCCTCCTCACTGTTCACTACACTTCCAAGTTTTTCATGATATATAGTTTACATGTACCCTGTGTAACTACATTTCAGAGTACCTCACGGACATGCCAAGCAGCCAGTTCCGTAGATTGGCGGCTGCATTTTGGAGTACTGATAAAGTTGCTGATGTGTTGCTTGGTCTATGTAGAGGATGTTGTCAAGGTGTTAGTTTTTCAGGGATTGCAGCTTTAAGCGTGATTTAAGTGGACTTAAATGTGGGATCCCAGAAAGCTTCAGGCAGACAAAGTTGGTACAGTACTGAGGAGACAAGTCACTAGTGAAAAGTCCGAATAAGCAAATTTCATTGTGTTGTAAAGGTCATAGTTGTTAGCCAATGCTGACTTGCTCCTTGTGAGCCGATCTCCGCTTTTCAGACCCAACTTTTGTTTTGTCGCTGTGATTTGCATGTAACCAGACACAAAAGTTCAAGTCACTACCAAAGTCACCACCAGTGAATCCATATAGAACGCACACTGCAGTCGATCAGCAATAAAAAAAAGGTTTTATATCTTCCAAAGGGATTTCAGTAAAAGTGTTTCATTTTCCTATGGAGATAGGATCAGTTAGTTATTACTTATGCTTGGGAACAAATTTAAAGGGGAACTTGTTTGTTTGGACTGCAGGGTTCAGTTTTCCGGGAACAACCAAAATCTCTTGTCTCGGACTTCCCATGGTGCAACACTGCAGTTATACCTGCAGCAGGGTGAACCTCATCCAAACCAATTCTTGCATCTTTATCTTAAAACTATGATGAAAATAATGAATTTGTAGCAACATCAATTGCAAGATTTACTAAATTACAACAGCGACTACACTTCAAAAGTACTTCATTGGCTGTTTCCACGGCATTCTCCGCACCCGAGTGGCCGTGGAGAGGGAGCTTGAGGCTTTCCGCAAACGGTGGGCACCACAGGGACTGGAGTGCATCCTTGACCAGTATAATAACATTATTATTTGACTTTATTTATTATTTGATTTTGATTCGCTTAAAAAAAGAAAAAAAAACTTAATTGGCTATAAAGAGCTTTGTTACATCCTGAGGTCATGAAAGGCGCTATATATAAATGCAAGTCTTTCTTTTCTTTCAAGAACTTTTACAGTGATAAGATCACCCTTGAATCTTATGAAGACAAGCTGACTGGTTGTTCTCAGTCCCACTTGTTCCTTGTTTTCTTCTTTAAAAGACTGGTCTGAGGCATCCTGGGAGCAGTTATTATTGTCAATACACACCACTCCCCCCGTTATGACATCGGGGAGCTGGAGATAAACAACCCCCCTCCACACTAAGGATGGTCGCTGCAGGTTGGTTTCTTAAAACGTCTCTTCCCGGGCTATCTCTCACTTTACAGTTTTAAACCACAAAGCATAAGTACAAACGGGTGCCAGTAAGTGTAGAGTTGGCTATTTATTTCAGATTGTGTTACAATCCAGGCGAATGCAGTTTTCCTCACTGTAATTCACTACAGTTTTACGGTCGGTAAATCTAGCCTTCACACAGATTGCAACCCCTTGAATTTATTACCATTACAACAGCGCCAATGTGGGCGGAGATTTCAAGCTATCTACATAAAGGACGACAAATGACAAGCCGTTTCCTGGACTACAGGGTAAACACTTCCATTTACTTTACAAAATAAAAAAAAATCCCGAACTAAACAACCGAGCAGTCTGCGGCACCGAGTGAGGCCATCAAGATTCTGATAATAAGAGCAGAAAACTGGCCTCGGCTCTCCTTCGTAAAATGTAGACTTTCCAAACCAACCAACTATGGATATATTAATATTCATTACAACAATAATAATTTGAAGAGGCAATCCTTCAGTGGCTTGGTGCAGATTAAAAAAACTATTTGGAACGTGTCTCGTCAGTTTCTGTCAAGAAGTAAAATAGTTTTCAATATTTGTCCCAAATTTACTCAGAAAAGCCAAACGATCCCACTCTGTATATTAGTTCTTCATACTGGACTTTCCCCCAATTCTCTCCTACAGTCTGGTCACTTCCCCATTGCCGATAAGTCTCAAACACACCCATCCCCAAATCTAAAACCTCGACATCCGTGTTTACCTACAAAATTAAACACCTCGCCAAAGTAATGCAAGAAATATCTAACCCCGCAATGGGATCGCGTGCATTGAACATTTCTGTTCATTCAATGGAACAGTCACGGTTTCAGGAGTCCTTCCCAGTAGATTTCAATGTGAGAATTTATAATTTTTCGAGAGTAGCCCGGGCTTGCACTCAATATATATTTATTTTACTGGCGATCTTTTTTTAATATCGCTACTTTATTTAAATAATTGCAAGTTTCAATCCCGGGCCACCATATTCGGTATTTATTGTTACTAAGTTAAAGAAACAATAAGATCAATCACGGAAAGGTTTTCTTTCCAAACCCAAGGTCACTACTTACCTTTAGTGCCTCTGCCGGATTCCCCCATTCCTACTGAAGACAAGTTTAGACAGAAGCGGTCTCACTTTTTAAAATCTGAGTAGTTCTTGTTCTACTGGTTGCAGCTTCACATCCTGATTTTAAAATATATGTATTACGATGGATTTCCTGATCAATTGATGTGGGTGTGTCGATCACGGTGGTTGAAGGTTTGGGAGGGTGCCGTTCAGTCCCTCTCCTTCGCTCTCCACTGTGAAACTCTCTTGAAAGTGACCAGGTAAGAAATGGAACAAACACACTGACATCAGCCAGCAATAGCCTCGGGATCCTTAACTCCCTTCCTCCCCCCGCCCCGGTATCTGCTCTAGGGAGACACCTACAGTCAGAGCTCGGGTTATTCTAAGGACGCAGAACACCACGGTATTATTAATTGATCATATATTTATGGCAATGAAACGTCTGTCACCTAGCTAAAATGAGTTTCAAGTCTTGCCTCGTATCCTCCCCTAATTCTGAACTGCTGCTATGAAGTACAGAGTGGCAGATAGCATAGGAACAGGAGTAGGCCATTCAGCACCTCAAGCTTGTTCCACCATTCAACCAGATCACGGCTGATCTGTGCCTTAGCTCCATTTCCCACCTTATCTCCATATGGCTTGTTAGCCTTACCAATAAAAATATGTCAATCTCACTCTTGAAAATTTCAATCGACATGGCATCCACATCCTTTTGGGGAAATTGTTCCAGATTTCCACTGTCCTCTGCCTTAAAAAGTGCTTCCTGATTGCACTCCTAAATGGCCTAGTTCTACTTTTCGTTATGCCTCTTTGTTCTGCATTCCCCCACCAGAGGACATAGTTTCTTTGTATCTACCATATCAAATCTCTTTATAATTTCAAATACCTCAATTAGTTCACCCCTCAATCTTCTTAACTCAACATAATACAAGCCATGCTTTTGCAACCTGGCCTCATAATTTAACCCTTTAAGCCCTGGTATAATTCTGGTGAATCTACGCTGTACCCCTTTCGAGAACAATATATCTTTCCTGAAGTTCGGTGCTCAAAACTAAACACAGTACTCCAGATGGAGCCTGACCAAGGCTCCAGTACAACTGAAGCATAACTCCCTTACTTGTGTATTCCAAACCCCTTGAGATAAAGGCCAACATTCCATTAGCCTTTTTGATTATTTTTGTACCTGTGTACTAACTTCTAGAGATTTATGTAGATGGACTCCCAAATTCTATTAATCTTCTACAGTTCCTAATCTCTTGCCATTTAGAAAATATTACAATTTGTCATGCTTGGATTCAAAATGGATGATCACACACTTCCCCATTTTGAACTCCATCTGCCACAGTTTTGCCCACTTACTTAATCTGTCTATGTCCATTTGCAACTTTCTGCTCCCATCTACACAACTTACTATGCCTCCTAACTTGGTGTCATCTTCAAATTTAGATATACAGCTCCATCATCCAAGTCATTGATCTATATGGTGAAAAGTTGAGGGCACAGTACAGATCCCTGGGGAACACCACATGTCACATCCTGCCAATCAGAGAACATTCCCTTTATCCCTTCTCTTTGTCTCCTATCTCCCAACCCATGTCACAAGGTTATCTCCAATTCTGTGCGCTTTTATTTTTGCTAATAATCTCTTGTGCAAAACCTTATCAAATGCTTTCTGGAAGTCCATATAGACAACATCCATAGACTCTCTCCTACCCACCATGTTAGTGACATCCTCATAAAATTAAACTAGACTAGTCAGATATGACCTGCCATTCACAAATCCACACTGACTCTTTGATCAGCTCATACTTGTTCAAGTGCTCAGCTACTTTGTCCCTGATGTTAGATTCCAGCAACTCCCCACAACTAATGTTAAACTGACTGGTCTATAGTTTTCTGGTTTCTCCCTCCCTCCATTCTTAAAATAATGCAGCAACATTTGCAATTTTCCAGTCTAAAGACACAATTCCGAAATCTAGAGTGTTTTGCAATTTCCTCACCTATTTAATTTAATACACTGGGGTGGAAACCATCAAGTCCTGGAGATTTGTCTATCATAAATCCCATTATTTTCTACATCACCATTTTATGAACTTATATTCAATCCAATGGGGGTAATTTTGACTTTGGGCGATAGTGTAAAATGGGTGATATTGGATCTGATAGTGCCCGTTTTACACTATAGCCCAAAGTCAAAATTACCCCCAATAAGTTCCTCCCCTTGAGTTATTTTTAGGTTTCCTTGTGCCGCTAGTATTTCATCCTTTTCCTCTACTGTGAAAATGGATACAAAACATTCATTTAACAAGACTGCCAGTTCCTTATTGTCTATTATAGTCTCACTTGCACCTGTCTTTAATGAGCCCAAATGAATTTAAACATAATTGATAGGTACAACATTCCGGGGATTTCAGGAGAGGATATCTGTTGATTTATTTTAGTCTTCTCTCCACCTCTTCACTCTAAACATGAAATTACACAAAAGCAAATGATTGATTTATATTGCTGTTGTAACATAACCAGTTCTCCTGCATGCCTCAAACTGGAAAAAATATGTATTATGTTTTGATAGACGACCAATGTGATCTTAAGATTGCCTTGAGTAGCTGTATTCCTAAAAGTTCTTTTTTCATCGGGTGGAGGGGAGTATGGAGATAATACACAAACCCACTAGAGATTAGCTATGTTTTGTGGTAAGGCAACCAGCCGGGGTTATGTCACTGGTTGTATTCAAAATCTAGTCCAGCGTTTGGCCAATCCCGCATGTTTTTGAAATGCTGGGGCCGATCTTCCTGTACCCTCAGCACCTGGGCGTCAGGTGGATGTAGTGTACCTGAAGTGTGCCCTGTCTATAATAATCTGAACCCACCCATATTTTCGAGTTCAGGCCATTATTGTGTCCCTGATGTGCTACTGGTGCTGCAGGCTCTAATCTGTGAAGGGCAAGCACAAGGCCTATTGCCAAGTTCCTTCTGGCACTGGAAGAGAAATACGAGGTGGAGAAATGTCCCTCCATCTCATTATTATATCTGCCAAATGCTTGTCCCTTAGGAGAAGTCACAGTAATTCGGGCCTACAATAATAGGGGTGTCCGCTTTTCCTCTCTTTTGCGCCTGGGAATTGACTATTCCTTAGATGCATTGGACAGGAAAATCAGCCTTGTTAATTCAGGCAAACTTGTCTTCTCACATCAGACATTCTGAATAGTCCATTGCAGCCAGGTGTCAAGATTCAACAAATCTCCAAGAGATTGCTATTCACACCTTATCTGCCTGAGTGGTAGAAATGATTAATATTCTGATTGCCTGACCATTGAGAAAGAATCTATTTGTTCTTTGTAGAAGTCTGCATTTAAAAAAGTAGACAGAACCATTTTTGATCAGCAGTTCTAGAATTTTCAGTTCCCTGCTTTCGACTGCCTGTTTCCAGCTGGGCTCATTTAGAGGGGGTCCACGGAGGTCTTTGTCATATAACAATCTGCAAGTTTAAAGATTCTGTAAGAATTACAAGGAATTTGGACTATATTGTTATTCTAATAGTCTTAAGTATTGTGTCTGTCAAGTATTGTACAACTAGTTACTTGCTGTGTGTTCCTTTTGCTTCTGTGTAATTATTTAATTTGTAAATAAATTTGACTATTGGTTTTAACTCCTATCCAGTGAGGATGGAAGATATAGAGTGGTAAGCAAGGAAGGTGCTTTACTTATAAAATGATGGCCCTGGTAGGATCGCAGGAATTCCACTTTGCTGACAATAGTAACTTAAAAATTGTTATATTTTGTTTGCTAGATTATTTGTAGGAGAATCACTACACCAACAATTCTACTAACAACAACTGCAATCAACACAACCGTAGGTAAAAAAAACAAATTTCCACATACCTACAATCCAATAGAAATATTGGGCACAAAGCTGTGTGTTCAAAGAGAGGAAATATACTATGTAGGCATAAAATACCAGAAATATTCAAGTACTTACTCAGCCACTTTAAGCTTCAAAGGATAAAGTCATAAGTGGGTTGCAGGTCATGAGTTGAATACTAACAGTATTCCACGCCTCCCTGCCACATGCTCTGTTTGTACCATGAAAGATCTGGCAAATCTCAGCTTCTTCAGCATTTATAAAAGCGAAAAACTTTTTTTTTAAAGAGTTTCTAGTGTACGTACTTATTCTCACAGAGGTAGAGGCATTTCTTTACTTCACTAATGATTGGATCAGACGTATGTGGTTGTGATGGTGTACTGCTTGGCTATAGGTGGTGCTATGTGATGAGTTTTGGGGGGCGGGGGGCACATACCTAAAATAAAACCAGAACATCTCACTAGGCAATCTTTCAATGTGAAACATCTTCTTCTATTCTGATCGTACATTGAGTTACATTGAAACTACAGCACAGAAACAGGCCATTTGGCCCAACTGGTCTATGCCAGAATTTATGCACCACACAAGCCTCCTTCCTCCCTACTTCATCTAACCCTATCAGGATACCCTTTTATTCCTTTCACCCCCATGTGCTTATCTAGCTTCCCCTTAAATGCATCTATGCTATTTGCCTCAACTACTCCTTGTGATAGCGTGTTCCACATTCTTACCACTCTTTAGGTAAAGGCGTTTCTCCTGAATTCCCTATTGGGTTTATTAGTGACTATTTTATATTTATGACCTCTAGTTTTGGACTCCCCCACAAGTGGAAACATTTTCTCTACATCTACCCTATCAAACCCTATCATTTTCTTAAATGCTTCTATCAGGTCACCCCTCAACCTTCTCTTTTCGAGAGAAAAGAGCCCCAGTCTGTTCAGCCTTTCCTGATAAGGATATCCTCTCAGTTCTGGTATCATCCTTGTGAATCTTTTTTGCATCCTCTCCAATGCCTCTACATCCTTTCTATAATATGGAGACCAGAATTGTGCACAACACTCACAATACTCACTCCAAGTGTGGTCTAACCAAGGTTCTATACAAGTTTAGCATAACTTCTTTGCTTTTCAATTCTATCCCTCTAAAAATGAACCCT
Source organism: Heptranchias perlo (assembly GCF_035084215.1). NCBI lineage: Eukaryota > Metazoa > Chordata > Chondrichthyes > Hexanchiformes > Hexanchidae > Heptranchias > Heptranchias perlo. The sequence goes on from NC_090333.1 coordinate 28,251,176, forward strand.
ACTGCTTGATTTGCCTTTTTATGGCCGTATTAACCTGCATCGTTACACCTAGTGATTTGTGTATCTGTACCCCAGATCCCTTTGCTCCTCTATCCTGTTTATTATCCAAGCAATATGTGGCCTCCTTATCCTTCCTTCCAAAATGCACCACCTCACACTTATCTATATTGAAATTAATTTGCCAATTACATGGCCATTCTGCCAGTTTATTAATGCCCTCTTGCATTTTGACGCATTCTTCCTTTGTATTCACTACACCCCCCAATATGATGTCGTCCGTAAATTTTGAGAGTGTACTTCTGATTCCTGAATCCAAATTGTTAATGTAAATTGTGAACAATGATGGTCCCAGCACCAATTCCTGAGATACACCGTTTTCCACCTTTTGCCAGTCTGAGTAGCTACCCTTAACCCCTACTCTCTGTTTTCTGTTTTGTAGCTAGTTTGCTATCCATTCTGCTACCTGTCCCCTGACTCCACATGCCTTGAGTCTACAATGCAGCATCTTATCAAAGACCTTTTGGAAATCCAAATATATTACATCTACTACATTACCCTTGTTTACTCTTTCTATTACTTCTTCAAAGAATTCAACAAGGTTGGTCAAGTATGACTCCCCCTTCTGAAATCCATGCTGACTATTCTTTATTATATTTTCATTCTCTAGATGTCTTTCTATTACATCTTTGAGTAAAGATTCCATTATCTTTCCTACCACTGACATTAAGCTAATTGGTCTACAATTCCCTGGACTTGTTCTATCTCCCTTTTTAAATATAGGAATTATATTAGCTGTCCACCAATCCTCTGGCACTATTCCCTTTTCTAGTGAATTTATATATATATGTAATAGCACCTCTGCTATCTCCTCCCTAACTTCTTTTAATATTCCCAAATGCATTCCATCCAGACCAAGGGTTTTATCCTCCTTTAGTTTGATTAGTTTATCAATTATCTCCCCCCTTTCTATATTAATGTTTTAATATCTTTTTTGACCTCTTCTTCTAATGTCCTGCCCGCCTTGTTAGTCTCCCTGGTAAATACAGAGGCAAGGTAACTATTCAATATTTCTGCCATTTTGCTGTCGTTACCTGTGAGTTTATTTGTGCATCCTTTAGTGGCCCTATCCTTATTCTGATTTTTCTTTTGTTATTTATGTGCCTGTAGAATATATTACTGTTTCTTTTTATATTCCTTGATGATTTAATCTCGTAATTCCCCTTTGCTTCCCTAATTGTTTTTTTGACTTATTTCTAACCTCTTCGTATTCCCTCTTTGTACTTAATGTATGTCTTTTTCTTTAGTTTCAATTTTGCCCTTATTTCTTTATTCATCCATGATGTGCCATTACTGGTTAGTTTGTTCTTGCTTTTTAGAGGAATATATTTCTTCTAAACTCTATTGATCACCGTTTTGAATATTATCCACTGCTGTTCTATTTCTTTGTCTGGTCAAAAAATTTTTCCAGTTTACCTGCCCTAGTTCCATTCTCATCCCCTCAAAATTAACTTTTTTCCAGTCCATTACTTTGGTCTTTGTCTTACTTATGTCTTTCTCAATCATTATTTGAAACTTTATCATGTTATGAGTGCTATTGTCTAGATGTTCCCCTCTGCTTACTTCACTTATCTGCTCTGGTTCATTTCCCATTACTAGATCCAGCAGTGATTCCTCTCTGTTGGGCTTCTCACATACTGGGTAAGAAAGGAGTCCTGTACACACTGTAAAAACACCATTCCCCTTTCTCCTTTCCCTGCCTCTTCTTGCTAGTTCATTTGGGAAAACAAATCTCCCATGATTATTATTCGATGTTTTTTACACATTTCATAGATTTGTCTACATATTTCTTTCTCCACTTCCCTTCCACTATTAGGTGATTTGTACAATATGCCTTTAAAGTGATCGATCCCTTCTTATCCATTGTTTCAATCCGTATGGATTCTGTTTCTATCTTAATGTTACTTATGTCCCTTTTTTCTATTGCCATTATGTTGTCTCTAATTAATACAACTACCCCCCCACTTCCTTTTGATCTGAATAACATCAACTGTTTCAGTGGGCTCGATTTTAGCGTCGGGTTTCCTGCGGGTTTCCAGCAGGGGGGGCCCCGAAAATCCCGATATCCATTCACGTGACCGGATCGCGCCGAGATCCCGGCCACTTCCGGGTGCCGCGCTGACGTGCGGGGCTGCGTGCGCAGGCCCCGCTGGTGGGAATCCCGCAGGCAATTAAAGCCAGCGGGGTTCCACTTGAGTGTACTTACCTTGCTTGTTGAGGTCATTAAATGAGCTGAAGCAGCTGTCAAAACAGGAAGTGTGGGATTTTAGCTTCAAGGCAGTGTGTTTCACACACTGGGGGAAACAGTCTCCCTTCAACCGGTCGTGTTCCAGCCAGCAGCCTGTGGCATCTGCCAAGGTGCACTCCACAGCGGGTGGGAGAGCCCTCACCCACGCAGGAGGCCACCGCGTCACGTAGGGCAACCCCTGCCCTCCACCACCCCCCGCCAAGCCAGAGGACAGACCGACGTGAAACCGCAGCCCCAGTGCGAGGAACCACCTACCTACCCTGCACAACCCCTCAGACCAACACCTGCCAGATGGGTGGTGCGTTGACATCCTCGGAGGACGAACAGCATGACCAGCCCCAGCAGCCTCGCAGTCCACGCCGTCCACCTCTGACACGTGGAGCTCCACAACAGAGTGCTGTGACACATCCACCTGTACAGCAGGAGGGAGGGCTACCGCAGAGAGAGACGCGTCGCAGAGGGCACTACCCTCCGCACAGGGTCCACAGACCGAGGCGCAGCTCCCCGGACCTCTCTGAGCAGCAGTGCACACGGAGGCGCAGATTCACTCGACATGTAGTCGTGGAGATCTGCAGGCTCTTTCATGCCGAGCTGCTCCTGGCTGGCCCCAGCACCATCTGCTTACCTGTCGCTGCCAAAGTCACCACTGCCCTCCACAACTTCTCCTCCGCATCCTTCCAGGGTGCAGCCGGGTACACCGCCGATGTCTCTCAGTCGTCTGCGCGGAAGAGCCCTGCAAATACACCTGCACCTACTCTGCAGTAACACAATGGGTGGCATCAGTGGTGGGTCCTCATAGCGATACCCAGGAGCGGGCATTATTGGACACAACAGACAGGATTCGCGGAGACATGGCAGTGGTGGTGCCAATATAATGTGTGATGTTTGTTGCTCTGAAAATCAATATAGGTAACACCCATGGCAAACCCTCAGACACCCTTGTGCATCCACTTCATGCTCACGACACGTTTGCTGTACGCTGCCTACTGCACATATGCGATGCGTGCCCTGTGGCTGCAGCACAGGTGGTGGCAGGTTGAGTGAGGCTGGCCGTGAGAGAGATGCACGAGAGGGTGAGTATGGGATAGAGCCATGAGATTGTATGAGGATTGGGTTGTGTGTTAGTGGTGGGGTGAGTACTGGCGAGGTGAGTAGGTGCAGGTAAGATGAGGATGGGGTTTCAGTGGGTATGAGGGGTGATGTGACAGAGTAGTGTTGGCGGTGCCGAAGGAGATGTGGGGTGGGGGCAGTGTTGTGGCAGACGGAGTGTAGGGGAAAGACTACGTGTTCTCATTGTGGCTGACCTACTGAGGTCATTGGAGCGCCTCCTGCACTGTATGCAGGTGGGCGATATGTTGGTGGTGCAGGTGACCCCCTCTGCCACCTCGAGCCAGGCCTTCTTGGTGGCAGAGGCAGGCCGCTTCCTCCCGCCCGCCGGGTGGAAGATCTCTGTCCTCCCCCTCCTCCTCACCCCATCTGATGATACCTGGGGTGAGGCATCATTAAACTGGGAGCAGCCTTCCCCCTGGGCTGCTCCATGCTGTAATTTGTTCCATTGGTTGCAGCATCTGTCAGTGGAGGACTGCCCCTTTAAGCAGAGAGCCTCCAGCTGACAGATCGTACTGCGCATGCGCAGCCCGCCCGACGCACAGACCAGCAGCGCGGAGCCCGGAGGAGCAGGTAAGTGATTCCAATTAGTGCATTGCCTGCTACGATCGCGCGGGCAACCCACTAATTTCACCGGGCGCGGAGGCCACGCACCCGAAACCCAACCCGCCGGAAACCTGCAGGCCTGCTAAAATCATAGAATCATAGAATCATAGAAGTTACAACATGGAAACAGGCCCTTCGGCCCAACATGTCCATGTCGCCCAGTTTATACCACTAAGCTAGTCCCAATTGCCTGCACTTGGCCCATATCCCTCGATACCCATCTTACCCATGTAACTGTCCAAATGCTTTTTAAAAGACAAAATTGTACCCGCCTCTACTACTGCCTCTGGCAGCTCGTTCCAGACACTCACCACCCTTTGAGTGAAAAAATTGCCCCTCTGGACCCTTTTGTATCTCTCCCCTCTCACCTTAAATCTGTGCCCCCTCGTTATAGACTCCCCTACCTTTGGGAAAAGATTTTGACTATCGACCTTATCTATGCCCCTCATTATTTTATAGACTTCTATAAGATCACCCCTTAACCTCCTACTCTCCAGGGAAAAAAGTCCCAGTCTGTCTAACCTCTCCCTGTAAGTCAAACCATCAAGTCCCGGTAGCATCCTAGTAAATCTTTTCTGCACTCTTTCTAGTTTAATAATATCCTTTCTATAATAGGGTGACCAGAACTGTACACAGTACTCCAAGTGTGGCCTCACCAATGCCCTGTACAACTTCAACAAGACATCCCAACTCCTGCATTCAATGTTCTGACCAATGAAACCAAGCATGCCGAATGCCTTCTTCACCACCCTATCCACCTGTGACTCCACTTTCAAGGAGCTATGAATCTGTACTCCCAGATCTCTTTGTTCTATAACTCTCCCCAACGCCCTACCATTAACGGAGTAGGTCCTGGCCCGATTCGATCTACCAAAATGCATCACCTCACATTTATCTAAATTAAACTCCATCTGCCATTCATCGGCCCACTGGCCCAATTTATCAAGATCCCGTTGCAATCCTAGATAACCTTCTTCACTGTCCACAATGCCACCAATCTTGGTGTCATCTGCAAACTTACTAACCATGCCTCCTAAATTCTCATCCAAATCATTAATATAAATAACAAATAACAGCGGACCCAGCACCGATCCCTGAGGCACACCGCTGGACACAGGCATCCAGTTTGAAAAACAACCCTCTACAACCACCCTCTGTCTTCTGTCGTCAAGCCAATTTTGTATCAGGCCCAGTGTGTTCAATAGGTGAAATCTTTTAAAAGAAGTGACTCGATAGAACAGTGAGTTGTTTTATCTCTGGGACTAGGGTTCAAATCCAGCCTGGATTAATAAATTAAAGTCTTCTCTGTGACTGGATGGTATAGTCAGAAGATTGTGCATTTTATTATGGGACATGCATTAGAGTCCAGTCCAGACTGTTGGCATCACTGTCTTTTATCACTGATGATTGTATGCACCCCAACTTAATCAGGTTTGGCCTGTTCAACTTTAGTTATCAAACATACACTGTGCAAAATTCCAACAATCTACATTATCTGGCACTAAATCATTCAGAGGAGTCATGAGGATAGCTGTTGTGGGAAATGGAAATGTCACACTGATGCAGTGAGGTGCTTTTCTGAAATTGGGATTAAGGCACATTGTTCACGCAGTACAAAGAGATTTTTTTTCAAACTGCATCTAATCTCTTTTATACCTGACCCTAAAGTGCTTGTTGCTGACCCTGGGAGCAAAGAAATGGGAAAATATTCCATTTCCCAAAACTGAAGTCTCTTAGTTGGGCTAGCATAAAAACTCACTGAAAATTAACACAAATATATATATGTGTGTATATGTATATATATACATATATATATATATATAAAACACACATTGACAAATTCTTAATGGCAGGTTCACAGCATTAACAATTTTACTGTTAAAAAATTGTACCTGAGGCATAAAGCTACTTTTAACTAATTATAATGTAGATAATGTATTCATTTATTGTGCTGGCTGGAGTTACACTTGGCATGAAAATCTGAGGTAAAGAAGCAGATTCAGACTCTGCTGCAGTGCTGGTGCGTTACGTCATCCAACATGACCAATTTGCAGCTCTGTTTTCAGGGTGCAGTGTTCCAGGAAGTGAGCTGTCCAAAAAACACCCTCATACTGAGATCACCCCTTTTAATATAGTTATCTTGATACATTGAGAAAAGACTGATTGCTTGGCCCAAAGCTGTTGCATACACTTAAGAAATAGACTTCTAAGATCCATACCAGATAGTATCACAGGGTACGGTAGCATAGTGGTTATGTTACTGGGCTAGTAATCCAGAGGCCTGGACTAAAATCCAGAGTCATGCCACGGCAGCTGGCGAATTTAAATTCAATTAATTAAAATTCAATTAATTAAATAAAAATCTGGAATTAAAATACTATTATCAGTAATGATAGCCATGAAACTACCGGATTGTCGTAAAAACCCATCTGGTTCACTAATGTCCTTTAGGGAAGGAAACCTGCCGTCCTTACCCGGTCTGGCCTATATGTGACTCCAGACCCACAGCAATGTGGTTGATTCTTAATTGCCCTCTGAAATGGCCTAGCAAGCCACTCAGTTGTAAAATCTCGCTACGAAAAGTCATAATAAGAATAAAACCGGACGGACCACCCGGCATCGTACCACTAGGCACCGGACACGACAACGGCAAAACACCAAGCCCGGTCGACCCTGCAAGGTCCTCCTTACTAACATCTGGGGACTTGTGCCAAAATTGGGAGAGCTGTCCCACAGACTAGTCAAGCAACAGCCTGACATAGCCATACTTACAGAATCATATCTTTCAGCCAACGTCCCAGAATCTTCCATCACCATCCCTGGGTATGTCCTGTCCCACCGGCAGGACAGACCCACCAGAGGTGGCGGTACAGTGATATACAGTCAGGAGGGAGTGGCCCTGGGAGTCCTCAACATTGACTCTGGACCCCATGAGATCTCATGGCATCAGGTCAAACATAGGCAAGGAAACCTCCTGCTGATTACCACCTTACCGTCCTCCCTCAGCTGATGAATCAGTCCTTCTCCATGTTGAGCACCACTTGGAGGAAGCACTGAGGGTAGCAAGGGCACAAAATGTACTCTGGGTGGGGGACTTCAATGTCCATCACCAAGAGTGGCTCGGTAGCACCACTACTGACCGAGCTGGCCGAGTCCTGAAGGACATAGCTGCTAGACTGGGTCTGCGGCAGGTGGTGAGCGAACCAACACGAGGGAAAAACTTACTTGACCTCGTCCTCACCAATCTACCTGTCGCAAATGCATCTGTCCATGACAGTATTGGTAGGAGTGACCACCGCACAGTCCTCTTGGAGATGAAGTCCCGTCTTCGCACTGAGGACACCATCCAACGTGTTGTGTGGCACTACCACCGTGCTAAATGGGATAGATTCAGAATGGATCTAGCAGCTCAAAACTGGGCATCCATGAGGCGCTGTGGGCCATCAGCAGCAGCAGAATTGTATTCCAGCACAATCTGTAACCTCATGGCCCGGCATATTCCTCACTCTACCATTACTAACAAGCCAGGGGATCAACCCTGGTTCAATGAGGAGTGTAGAAGAGCGTGCCAGGAGCAGCACCAGGCGTACCTAAAAATGAGGTGCCAACCTGGTTAAGCTACAACTCAGGACTACATGCATGCTAAACAGCGGAAGCAACATGCTATAGACAGAGCTAAGCGATTCCACAACCAACGGATCAGATCAAAGCTCTGCAGTCCTGCCACATCCAGTCGTGAATGGTGGTGGACAGTTAAACAACTAACAGGAGGAGGAGGCTCTGTGAACATCCCCATCCTCAATGATGGCAGAGTCCAGCACGTGAGTGCAAAAGAGAAGGCTGAAGCGTTTGCAACCATCTTCAGCCAGAAGTGCCGAGTGGATGATCCATCTCAGCCTCCTCCCAATATCCCCACCATCACGGAAGCCAGTCTTCAGCCGATTCGATTCACTCCACGTGATATCAAGAAACGGCTGAGTGCACTGGATACAGCAAAGGCTATGGGCCCCGACAACATCCCAGCTGTAGTGCTGAAGACTTGTGCTCCAGAACTAGCTGCGCCTCTAGCCAAGCTGTTCCAGTACAGCTACAACACTGGCATCTACCCGACAATGTGGAAAATTGCCCAGGTATGTCCTGTCCACAAAAAGCAGGACAAATCCAATCCGGCCAATTACCGCCCCATCAGTCTACTCTCAATCATCAGCAAAGTGATGGAAGGTGTCGTCGACAGTGCTATCAAGCGGCACTTACTCACCAATAACCTGCTCACCGATGCTCAGTTTGGGTTCCGCCAGGACCACTCGGCTCCAGACCTCATTACAGCCTTGGTCCAAACATGGACAAAAGAGCTGAATTCCAGAGGTGAGGTGAGAGTGACTGCCCTTGACATCAAGGCAGCATTTGACCGAGTGTGGCACCAAGGAGCCCTAGTAAAATTGAAGTCAATGGGAATCAGGGGGAAAACTCTCCAGTGGCTGGAGCCATACCTAGCACAAAGGAAGATGGTAGTGGTTGTTGGAGGCCAATCATCTCAGCCCCAGGGCATTGCTGCAGGAGTTCCTCAAGGCAGTGTCCTAGGCCCAACCATCTTCAGCTGCTTCATCAATGACATTCCCTCCATCATAAGGTCAGAAATGGGGATGTTCGCTGATGACTGCACAGTGTTCAGTTCCATTCGCAACCCCTCAGATAATGAAGCAGTCCGAGCCTGCATGCAGCAAGACCTGGACAACATCCAGGCTTGGGCTCATAAGTGGCAAGTAACTTTCGCGCCAGACAAGTGCCAGGCAATGACCATCTCCAACAAGAGAGAGTCTAACCACCTCCCCTTGACATTCAACGGCATTACCATTGCCGAATCCCCCACCATCAACATCCTGGGGGTCACCATTGACCAGAAACTGAACTGGACCAGCCATATAAATACTGTGGCTACGAGAGCAGGTCAGAGGCTGGGTATTCTGCGGTGAGTGACTCACCTCCTGACTCCCCAAAGCCTTTCCACCATCTACAAGGCACAAGTCAGGAGTGTGATGGAATACTCTCCACTTGCCTGGATGAGTGCAGCTCCAACAACACTCAAGAAGCTCGACACCATCCAAGATAAAGCAGCCCGCTTGATTGGCACCCCATCCACCACCCTAAACATTCACTCCCTTCACCACCGGCGCACTGTGGCTGCAGTGTGCACAATCCACAGGATGCACTGCAGCAACTTGCCAAGGCTTCTTCGACAGCACCTCCCAAACCCGCGACCTCTACCACCTAGAAGGACAAGAGCAGCAGGCGCATGGGAACAACACCACCTGCACGTTCCCCTCCAAGTCACACACCATCCCGACTTGGAAATATATCGCCGTTCCTTCATTGTCGCTGGGTCAAAATCCTGGAACTCCCTTCCTAACAGCACTGTGGGAGAACCGTCACCACACGGACTGCAGCGGTTCAAGAAGGCGGCTCACCACCACCTTCTCGAGGGCAATTAGGGATGGGCAATAAATGCTGGCCTCGCCAGCGACGCCCACATCCCGTGAACGAATAAAAAAAAAGCCAAAAGAAAAAAGTTAGTGTTGCAGAGGGACTCAGAATATTTTTCACACCGTTTGGAGCAAGGTTACTTTTTACCATTAAGAAATTCAGGAAAATGTCAGTAAATACCCTCATTTAATTTTAATGTATGTAAGTCATTTTTTGAGAGTACAGTGTACTATTCCTATTGGATTACAATGGATGTATGTTTTTCTGTTTTATGTTAACAATAAACTGCCTTAGAGAATTGCTTAAATGTCACTGATTTCTGCAGTGGTGGTGGCAGAAAGTGTTCACAATGGTCCACAATATGGAAGAACCTTAAGGATATCAAAATCCATTTAGTTAAAAAAAAGTTTTAAGCAGTTTATGATCATTCGCTACCAGTGTCTGAACATTTCTTGCGAATGTGGTGGGTGTTATGCTTTGACATGGTGGTGTTATGGAATAGGAGGATATCTTCAGTGCCCCTGATGTTGTGTGTATGTTGCTGAGGTTCCAGCAGCATTACTTTGAAGGTGGCCCCATCGAGTTCTGCATCTACCACTCCCTCTGTTTGGGCCTTAGGTCTAGCACTTCTGCAATCTGCAATCCCTCACAGACCTCTCCAAACCCTACTCAGCTACCAGAAGTATTACAGCCCTGATTTTGTGATCCTGCCAAAATTGGGATTATGCCTGCCCATGCCCATGGGGTGGGCACTGCCCTCCCAGTGGCACATAGAGAGGGCTGTTCCAAATTTTGCAATGGGAGCCCCCCCCCACACAACTAATTTGAATAGGTTACTGCACGTGAAAAGGCCTGTAACACACTTGACTAGGGAGCACAAATTCTGGTGAGGTAACAGCTCTAAAGGGGCTGGAGCTCACCATTAAAGGGAAGTTGTTGGGGTGGCAGAAATGTGGGCCAGTTGTTTACAGAGGATGAATGAGGCCAACACTGCTTCCTTTGATGGTGAAGATTTGGAGGCATTGCTGCAGGATGTGTGCTAAAGGAGGGGGGTTGTCTTTTTGGGACTCAAGGCCATCCTCTTGTAAAAGGATAGGTACCAACTGCATGGAATGAGGTTGCTGACTGGGTCAATGCCATCAACCAGGTCCCTCATACCTGGCTGTAAGTAAGGAAGAGGTTTGCTGTTAACAGAAGCAATGAAAAGATAAGTGTACTGGTCTTTTGCATTCATTTCTTGTGGGATCCATCAACCATGGCACAAACTGCCACAACTTCTGAGGTACCATTCGAAGCATTGTGCACAACTGTTGCTCCTTTTCACACACTCTTTCATTGTGCTTAAACTGCATGACACTCTTTTCTTCTATGGAACGATGATCAGCAATCAGACGCTGAGACTGTCCAGGCTGAGGTGCTCCTCACCCAGTGGGGTCAGCAGCTATGGACGCAGAGAACAGCCCTGCTCTCCTAACAGCCTTCCGTTTAGTGTTTCCTCTTCAAATCATGTGAACGGCTTCGAATGCCACACAACGATGCCATCATGACTGCTCCCTGGATGTGCATAATTATGTTTCTATGGTCAGTTATCACCTGAACAGTGACTGAGTGCAAATCTTTTCCATTTATGAGGGCCATAAGGCTTGATATGAAGAGCCTTGATGCCACATGGGTTCCATGTGCACTTCGGGGAACTTTGCTACCTGGTGAAAGCTGATGCCCAGGGAAAGTGATGAACATCCCGCCCTTTGCGGTTGTCATTTTCTTAATACATGTATGCACCGCAGACTGCGTGTTACGGCATATGTCTCCTGGGATGGTTTTGGAAGGATGAGGTAGCATGAAAGCTTCAGGTTGTGGGAGCCTTAACTTTCACGGGAAGAGTTATCCAGGTCCAGATATTGTGCACAGACCATCGTGCGAGCAGATAGTACAACTCTTTGGCAGTTTGTCTTGTGAAGCAAAGTGAACCATGTCCAGGTACTGACGGCGAGGTCTTTAAATATAGGTCCTTGGGTAGTGATGGATGTGATTAAAATATCATTGCATCTGTGTTTGTTGGTTCCTCATCAACACCTCCTCCTTGTGACAATTATGTAGCACATTCGAACGCCCAAAGGAATAATCATCCTCTCTTTGTATGGTGCAATGGCAAAGCCAGCAGCAACTAAGAATAATGAAGCAAAGTATTGGTGGCCAAAAAAAACCTGTAAAAATGGAGGACTACCCAACAAAACCACTATTTGCATGGAGCTAAATGCAGCAACGAGTACATAAAAACACAGAGAAATAACAAAAAAAATTACTTCCTGATAAAACTGTTCCACGTGCTAGTTTTTCAAACTGTGGGAAGAGCCTTGCCTAAAGATGTAAAATTCTCTGTGAAACTTTGTGAAGTTAATTTAAATATTTACATGAGGCCTATGCTTGCTGGTATCATGACCTTTTTTTGCTCCCAAATTACCTATTGGAACTTGGGTTCCCTGCAAATTGGTTGCACAAGTCTGTGCGTCTAATTTTTCTACCCACACCCTCCGCTTGCAAGGTACCGTGCCACCAGCAGAGCTTCTCAAAATTAGCCCTTACATCTTCTGTGCGGAGTGAGTGCCTCTGGCTAGTGATTACCTGAGTTGTGGAGAGGTGATTGGCAGTGTATCTTTGCTGTAGCATGGCACAGTAGTGGTTGTATGAGTGGCTTGTGGTTCAGTGGCACTCTGGGGTCCATATTTTCCAGATTGTTCTGTGGCGAGAACACAAAGGGTAAATATTATTCGGTTACTGTGTCAGTATGGTATACTCAAATGCAAATTGCTACCCATATGTAGATGCATGCAAGGCAGATAATGCTACACAGAAGCCAAGCCATCATAAGTAACAGCATTGTTTTCTAACTATTAAATTTTACTTCCTATCAGGTATGCTGTAGGGTGCAACATGACATTGAAAGAAATAACTTACATTTATATAACGCCGTTTATCTCCTCAGGGCATCCCTTATGCTTTACAACCAATACATTACTTTTTGAAGTGCAATTTCCATTATTAAGAAAGCAAAGGCAGCATCCACTTTGTATACGGCAAGGTCCCACAAACAGCAAATGAATGAATGCTTAGGACTGCACTAAAGTTCAGCCTAGGTTATGTGCACAAGTCTATAGTAGGGCTTGATCCCAGAATCTTCTAATTTAGAGACTGGAGTATTACCAACTGAGCCAACCTGATAAGGGAGGGCATTTACTGGAGACACTGGTGGTTTCACCTGTATTAGCTTCTGTCACCCTCACTCCCCCGAACTTCAAAGCCAAACAATTCCACAATAGCTTCCTCCATTTGTGGCACCACTTTGGCCACACCTGTGGCCCACCAGGCCTTTCCACCACCCCTGACGATGATTAAAGACCAGATTTTGCTTGGTTCCTTTCTAGAGATCATGGAACCTTTTACAGATCTCCTGTCAGGTCCTACATGTGGCAGACATGGCATTGGCTCTCACTGTGATTTCTTTCCAGGCATGCTTCCTCTGTTGAGGAAATGACTTATCTGACAGACTGTCTTATCTAGCAGATGTCCCCTGCAGTAGCAGTCCCCTGCAAAGATCCTGTTGCATAGAAGATTAGTGCAGTGACTTTGACAGCAACAGGAAGAGCCTTCCCAGCCTTTGACATGGTCTGCAAGTCAGGCTGCAGCAGATGGCATAGATCACTCATTGAATCAGCAGGTCTCCTCTGACATGCACAAACAAGAGTGGCACAGTCTGTACACATAGGTTCTGCCAGTAGTGGCAAATGCGTACAAAGTGCCTGAGCTGTCTTTGTGGTCCAGATTGTGCAACAACATGGGAGTTGATACAACAGGTTCCATCCCCCCAATGTTCTAAGGTGCTACTTGTATTGCTGAGGTTAATTGCCACTTTAAGTGTAACTACAGCACAGTAAAAGCAATGAATGTGCACAAAGTCAGCACCATAGTCCCAAAGAAAGCTATGCAAAATGATCAACGCACACCCTTCAACATGCTCTCAGGAAAGAAAATACATTGAAAATGCAGCCAAAACAACAACAAACTGCCTTTAAGAGACCCTACTGAGTAGGATTTGTCTGCTCAGTACCGTGCATCCAGATTTTATGGGCAAGTGTTAATGCTGCTGGTGGAGCCTCCTCCAAACTCTTGAGATTTAGCGTGCGGCTAAATTTATCTAATTTAAATATCTATATGAAACCCATACATGGTGCTAGCGCAGCCTCACTGAAATGACCCAAAACCCTACCACAAAATCAGGTGCAGATTTTACAACTCTCTCCCTGTGAGGGTTCATGTCACCAAGCAGACCTCACAGAGTCAGAGCTCATATCTTCATTGAACAATAAACATCAGCATCTGTGTTTATTTATTTAGATGTCTCTATGTTGGAATATGCCACCTCTGGAATTCTTTTCCAGGTTAATAGTGTTGCAGCCTACAGCAATCCAGATCACACTGTTCTCTGCCGTCCTCCTTCATTTTCTTTCTTTCCTTTTCATCCTTTCTCATTCTCCATTCCTTTCTCTTGCTACTTGGTGGTGTCACACCTCAATCTATTTTTTTATATGTTCTCAAAATGTGGGTGACACTGCAAGGTCACATTTATCGCCTATGCCTAGATGCCCTGAGAAGATAGTGATGGGCCTTTTTATTGAACTGCTGCATTCCTTGTGGCGATGTAGCTCCGACTATGGTGTCAGGTAGGGAATTCCAGACCATGTGGCAATGAACGAACAGTGATGTATGTCCAAGTCAGGATGGTGTGTAAAATCCATTACCACACACTGTGTTGCCAGAAGTATTACAAATGTGTTTGAATATAGGAAAAATGTGCAGCTATTGATATGATAATGCAAATTTCAGTCACTGAGACCTGCAACACAGGCTGCAATTCAAGCAATAAATGCAATAAAATATATAATCTAGGCAGAGATGCAACAATTTAATTAGATTTCTAATGGCTACGGTAGTCAATACCAGAGAAACCCAGATCTGATCCAAGAATAACATTTCAATGGAACAAACTATTTGCTGTTCATTCCCATTGGATAATATCCCCAATCCAAGAGATGATTTAAATATGATATTTAACACATGAAAGAAAACCATAATACTGCTGATGGTTGCTAAAGGGGCAGCAGCAACCATTAATAATAAAATCACTTTTGGATACAATATCTGCCTCTGTTTAGTATTTCCTCTGATTTTGTTTAAATTGAATTGCTAACTGACTGATCCAATAAGCTAAAATTTGCCTGTTAATATTTTCATCTGTAGTTTATAAGAATCCCATTGAAATGGAATATTTCTTGGCAAAGTTAGTTCTGCATTTATCAGGATTCACGGTTTTCAGTTAGCAGTACAGGGCCAATGTCCTGAAAACTACAAGGGGGAGAGATAGTAAAACAGGTTGCTGTTTTTATTCTGCCAGCATTGGTGCCACACTGTTTGATGTCAGTGCAACAGGACAAAACAACTCAGCACTATGGTTTTCAGCACGGCCATCCCACGTGTGATCTAATTCCCTATGTTATATATTCCGGAACTCTGCTCTTGGACACTTTGGTGGATCATAGAATCATTGAATCATAGAATGGTTACAGCATAGAAGGAGGCCATTTGGCCCGTTGAGCCCATGCCGACTCTCTGCAAGAGTAATCCAGCTAGTTCCACCCTCTCGCCCTTTCCCCATAGCCCTGCAAATTTTTTTTCTTCAAGTACTTATCCAATTCCCTTTTGAAAGCCATGATTGAACCTGCCTCCACCACCCCCTCGGGCAGTGCATTCCAGATCATAACCACTCGCTGCGTAAAAAAGTCTTCCTCATGTCACCTTTGGTTCTTTTGCTGATTACCTTAAATCTGTGTCCTCTGGTCCTCGACCCTTCTGCCAATGAGAACAGCTTCTCTCTATCTACTCTGTCTAGACTCCTCATGATTTTGAACACCTCTAGTTAATCTCCTCTCAACCTTCTCTGCTCTAAGGAGAACAATACCAGCTTCTGCAGTAGCTGAGGTCCCTCATCCCTGGAACCACTCTAGTAAATCTTTTCTGCACCATCTCTAAGGTCTTCACATCCTTCCTAAAGTGCAGTGCCCAGAACTGGACACAATACTCCAGTTGTGGCTAAACCAGTATTCTATAAAGGTTCAACATAACTTCCTTGCTTTTGTATTCTATGCCTCTCTTTATAAAGTCCAGGATCTCGTATGATTTTTTAACCACTTTCTCAACCTGTCCAGCCACCTTCAGCGATTTGTGCACATATACTCCCAGGTTGGTCTGTACCTGCACCCCCTTTAGAATTGTGCCATTTAGTTTATATTGCCTCTCCTTGTTCTTCGTACCAAAATGTATCACTTCGCACTTCTCTGCATTAAATTTCATCTGCCACGTGTCTGCCAATTCCACCAGCCTGTCCTCTTGAAGTCTATCACTATCCTCCTCACTGTTCACTACACTTCCAAGTTTTGAGTCATCTGCAAATTTTGAAATTGTGCCCTGTACACCCAAGTCCAAGTCATTAATATTTATCAAGAAAAGCAGTGTACTAGCACTGACCCCTGGGGAACACCACTGCACACCTCCCACCAGTCCGAAAAACAACCGTTCACCACTACTCTCTGTTTCCTGTCACTTAGTCAATTTCATATCCATGCTGCCACACCCCCTTTTATTCCATGGGCTTCAACTTTACTGACAAGCCTATTATGTGGCACTTTATCAAACGCCTTTTGAAAGTCCATATATACCACATCAACCGCATTGCCCTCATCAATCCTCGCTGTTACCTCCTCAAAAAACTCAATCAGGTTAGTTAAACATGATTTGCCTTTAACAAATCCGTGCTGGCTTTCCCTAATTAATCCACACTTGTCCAAGCGACTGTTAATTTTGTCCTGGATTATCATTTCTAAAAGTTTCCCCACCACCGAGGTTAAACTGACTGGCCTGTAGTTGCTGGGTTTATTTTTACATCCTTTTTTGAACAAGGGTGTAACATTTGCAATTCTCTAGTCCTCTGGCACCACCCTCGTAACTAAGGATGATTGGAAGATCATGACCAATACTTCCGCAATTTCCACCCTTACTTCCCTCAGCAACCTAGGATGCATCCCATCCAGACCTGAAAATTTATTGGGCGCTAAATTGGGCCGTGTAGTGCCTGTTGTTTCATTGCTACACAGCCTCTCCAACATCCAAGATGGCGTCTTGGATGCGCACACACGTTTCCAGCGTGATGCGTGCCGGACGCCATCTTGGTATAGGAGTTAGTGCAGGCGCAGATAAGGAACGCTGGAAGCATGTAAAGCATGTAAGAGAAAATTGCAGATGCTGATTTAAAGTGATAGACACCATTTTGGGACTTAACCCTCAACTCAACGCACAATCTTAACCCCAACCATCTGAATGTGTCTTAGAGTGCCTGGAGGACTCCCCACCAATGTTATTTAAAGAGACCATGCAGGATTTACAGATTAGTGCCTGGATTATTGCTTCTGGCTGCCGAGACATTTGTAACTATTTTTGGAGGTCTCCCAGACTTGAATACTAGGACACGGGGACATAGCCTAACATTTAGAGCCAGGACGTGCAGGAGTGAAGTCAGGAAATGCGTCCACACGCAAAGGGTGGGAGACATTTGGAATGCTCTTCTGCAGACGGCAGTTGATGCTAGCTCAATTGTGAATGTTAAATCTGAGATTGATAGATTTCTGTGAATCAAGGGTATTAAGGGATTTGGGGTGAAGGCGGATGTATGGAGTGAGGTCACAGGTCCACCATGATCTCATTGAATGGCGGAACAGGCTCATGGGGTGTAATGCCACTGCCACTTGCTGTCTCCTGTTATGCGCCACCTTCTCCTGCAAGAAAGCGGGACGCATGTCTGGGTGATGTGCCTGTCATGGGTGAATAGCTGTCAGTGTGTGTGGTCTGTGAGTTGTGCGCGGGCAGCTAGCAACAGTGGCAACGTGTAAGGGTGAGAGGAAGCATCTGGTTGGAAGAGTTGAGTACTGATGGAAAGAGTTTGTTGGTATGTGGGTGATGGGGGGTGTAGTGTGTGGTGCAGTTGGTAGAAGATGCCACTTGACATTTGACCTCACTCACCTTGACCACTCATGTCAAAGCATTGAACTTCTTCCTGCACTGCATCCATGTTCATGGTGCTGTGCGCCTGGCATTGACTTCGTCCCCCGCTGCCTCCCACTGCCTTTTGGATATATGTCTGGAGGGCCTCTTGCCTCCCCCCCCCCCACCCCTGTGGATATAGGATGTCCCTCCTTCTGTCCACCTCTTGCACCAAGATCTCTAATGTATCAGCAGTACAAACTCAGATGGGCAGATTGGTGAGGTCTGGCGTGCAGATTGGAGGATGTGGGATTTAGTAGTGTGCGACCTTTATTCAATGTTTTAACATAACTCATCAATGTGTAAACATAGGGATGGGACCTGCATCTGTGTTTTATGTGTGCGATGTCTGATCTCTGTTCAGACTCTGTGCAGGCAGTAGATTGTTATTTTCAGCAAGTAACAGGTACCAGCTACCTTTAAGAGATTTCTAAGAAACATCCTCCCTTTAAGAGATTGAGCTCCCCTGGTGGTGGAAAGTGCAAATTGCACTGATTCCATGTGCAAGGCCTGGAATGGAATGCTGATTGCACGTGAGTCCTTGGGTGGGCCGAAACTTGCGTCCTGCCTGCGCAGGGGTCATTGGGCGTGGGGTAATAGCGCATCATGCTACCTGTGCCCAAAAACGGCCCCTATCCAATTTTCCCCCCATTTACTTTAAGTACAGCCAGCCTTTCAATTACCTCCTCTTCATCAATTTTTAGCCCATCCAATATCTCACCTACCTTTTCTTTTATTGGGACTTTGGCAGCATCTTCTTCCTTGGTAAAGACAGATGCAAAGTACTCATTTAGTACCTTAGCCATCCCCTCTGCCTCCCTATGTCTCCTTTTTAGTCCCTAATCAGCCCCACCCCTCCTCTTACTGCCCATTTACTATTTATTTGCCTATAGAAGACTTTTGGATTCTCTTTTATATTGGCTGCCAGTCTATTCTCATACTCTCTCTTTGCCCCTCTTATTTCCTTTTTCACTTCCCCTCTGAACTTTCTATATTCAGCCTGGTTCTCACTTGTATTATCAGTCTGACATCTGTCATATGCCCCCTTTTTCTGTTTCATCTTATCTCTTTCGTCATCTAGGGAGCTCTGGCTTTGGTTGCCCTACCTTTCCCCTTCGTGAGAATGTACCTAGACTGTACCCGAACCATCTCGTCTTTAAAGGCCGCCCATTGTTCGATTACAGTTTTGCCTGCCAATCTTTGATTCCAATTTACCCGGGCCAGATCTGTTCTCAACCCACTGAAATTGGGTCATCTCTCATTGTTTTGGCCATCTCCAAAACCTTTGACACGCTCTGGCACTTAGTCATCTGGATGCCCAGGTGTTACCCCCATCATGCCACTAATGCCATCCATGAAATAAAACCACGCTTGGTCGTTAATTTGTTTGGTATGTCAACTTGCCTCAAGGCCTGAAGTGGTTCTGTCCGATTTCACCCCCTTTCATGGAGCTGCTTATTGAAGTGAGGGCCGAACCTTCCCTCACAACTTGAGTTGTCTCTCAGAAATTTCCTGCGTGCTACTCCATTCTGTACTTAAGAGAGATTTCCTATATTTATTGCTGTTGCACACTCCATTTCCTCACCTTCACCTTCCTTCCATGGCAGATTATTTTGCCAAATAATGTGGGTAAGCATCCATGGTGGAAGGCTATGTATTTGGCGAACATTCCTTGCACCACTGGGCGTCTGGGGCGAAGAGTGTTGCACACTGCAGTGGCTTCAAATCATTTGTGGAACCACTTTACAGATGTCCTGGTCACATGTCCATTCTGCAGCCAGGACAAAACCACCTTCCATATATATATATATGCAATGATAAAGGTTGCAGCCCCTGTTTCACACCCTGAAGAAGCTGTTCCTCAATTTTTGGGTACGCTTTACCCCCACACTATTTATCTTTGGCCACTCAGTGCCTAGGGCAAGCAAGTCAGAGGACCCCATTATGAATCTGCTCCTGGGATCTCTGCAGGCAGGCCTTCCATCTTCCACCCTCCATTACCTTGAGCTCATCCAAAGCTCTGCTGCCCGTATCTTAACGTGCACCAAGTCCCGTTCACCTATCCTCCCTGTGTCGCTGACCTACATTAGCTCCCAGTCTGGTGCCTCAACTTTAAAATTCTCATCCTTGTTTTCAAATCCCTCCATGGCCTCCCCCCTCTCTGTAATCCCCTCCAGCCCTACAACCCTCTGAGATTTCTGCACTCCTCCAATTCTTGCCTCTTGCGCAACCCTGATTTTAATCGCTCCACCATTGGCGTCTGTGCCTTCAGCTGCCCAGGCCCTAAGCTCTGGAATTCCCTCCCTAAACCTCTCCGCCTCTTTACCTCTCTCTCCTCTTTTAAGATGCTCCTTAAAACCTGCCTCTTTGACCAAACTTTTGGTCACTTGTCCTAATATATCATTATGTGGCTCTGTGTCAAATTTTATTTGATAACTCTCCTGTGAAGCGCCTTGGGATGTTTTACTGTGTTATATGAGCTCTGTAAATGCAAGTAGTCATTGTTGTTGTGGTTAGGAAAATCCATCATTCATAAGTTCAGGTGTAAGACGATGAGGGAGGATCTCTCCAACTGCTTTTTCATGTCCTGAACTTTAGTATGCACTCAGATGACCATGGAATATGACCATACGGTTTCCTTGAAGCCTTTCTTAACTAATGGGCACCATAGGATATTGATTGTTTCACTAATTCCAGTTACCAAAGGGTCATTTCAATTTATTACTTTGCTATTTAATTTGGAGTGGCCGTCTGATTTTTATTAGGGGTGCCCTCCTTCTACAGGGTGCTTAAAGTTGAGGCTACCCTATCCACCTGAACTAAAGAGGACGCCGTCTGGGACCATACACTTACCATCATATGGCTTCTCACCAAAGCTATGGCTTTCACTATTTAGTTTCTCCTGAACTCATTCTAGCTATGCTGTAGTAGAGGTCTCATCCTCTTGGTTGTTTTTACATTAACTTAGTAGTTTATCAGTCTTCTCACCCACTCTTGTTCCCTCTTCATATCAATGGCCTCCTCCATTCATCATCCAACCCTATCTGCTCTTTTGTTGATGATTCCACTCTATGTTCATTGACTTCCCCTTTGTACTTCTTCCATGTGTACAATCTCAGGCCATTACCCTCCGACTCATTTTACATTACATTGCACGATTCATTATCAAACCTGTACACTCTGCATTAATTAACTTTCTTTAGATGGCGCATTCTCAGTTCTCACAACACACAGTCCTCTCACAGTGCAAAGGCTGAAGCGTTACACTTTGATCTCCTCCATGACCTTGCGTGGGATAACGATATTCATTTTTCTTTGAATTTTTCAAAACTGTAGTTGCTCCATGTGTCTCACAAGTAATACAACTATCTCCCACCCTTTCCCTTTCATGGCTCCATCCGTAGTTCTTCATATTTAAAATGAGCCAGAAACAAAACATATTGCTCCTTGTGTAATCGATAAGCACTGAAAGAGTCACTGAAAAAGGTTGTGGGTGTCGGGGGGGCGGGGGGCTATTCATTTCACAACTAAACTCCAAAAGTTTCCATTATAGATCAACATAGGGTCAAATGTCAATATAAGGTTTAATTTACTTTCCTCTTCTAAATAAAGAACTTGTATTTATATAGTGCCGTTCATGACCTCGGGTAGCCCAAAGCATTTCACAGCTAATTAATTACTTTTTGAAATGTAGTCACTGTTGTAATGTAGGTAAATACAACAGCCAACATGCACACAAGATCACACAACAATATAATCTGCTTTTGGTGGAGGGATAAATGTTGGCCAGGACGGCAGGAAAACTCCCTTGCTTTTCTTCCAATTAGGCCAGGTTTTATATTCACCTGACAGGGCTTAGTTTAATATCTTATCCCAAAGACAGCACGTCACTTGCTCAGTACTGAACTGAAGCATAGATTATATGCCTAAATCCCTGGGGTCAGGGCTTGAATCCATGACCTTCTGACTCGGAAGCAAGTGTGCTACCATTGAGCCATGGCTGACGCCTTTTGTTGGAATCCCCATCACCGTACTCTCTCGATTTCTACAAGTGATGTTTTGGCATTCATCTCTCATTTGATCTTTTAAATATATCAGTAGGCATCAGGAGCTTGGCAGCAAATACATATAAAGACTTGTTATGGCCTGTAACCAGCAGGTGGCATTCAATTACAATCAACAGTCATTTACAGGAATAATATAATCATCACTAAAGGGTAGAAACAAGTAAACCCAGAGGGAAGAAAAAAAACAAGTTAAATGGACAGAACTTAAAATGTCCTATATTCTATTGAATGATCTCTTGCACTTTTAAACATTATTTTTATATATACCATTCCCCTTTTTAATTCTTCAACTTGCCCTCTGATATTCTTCCTTAAAAGAAAGAAAACTTGCATTTATATATGGACGTCCCAAAGTGCTTTACAACCAATGAAATACTTTTGAAATGTAGTCACAGTTGTAATGTAGGAAATGCAGCAGCCAATTTTTGCACAGTAAGGTCCCACAAATTCTGGAAATTTGTTATGATCTGGAATGCACTACTGAAAGGGTGGTGGAAGCAGATTCAATAGTAACTTTACAAAGGGAATTGGATATATACTTGAAAAGGAAAAAAATGCAGGGCTATGGGGAAAAAGCAGGGGAGCGGTACTAATTGGATAGCTCTTTCAAAGAGTCGGCACAGGTATGATGGGCTGAATGGCCTCCTTCTGTGCTGTACGATACTGATAGCCCCTGATAGATAACCAGGTAATCTGTTTCAGTGATGTTGGTTCAGGAATAAATATTTTTTTGTTAGTGGTGGTTGAGTGGTAAATGTTGGCCAGAACATCAGGAGAACTCCCCTGCTCTTCTTTGAAATAGTGCCATGGGATCTTTTATGTCCGCCTGAGAAGACAGAGCATTCTATCATCACTGTACTGAAGTGTAAGCCTTGATTTTGTGCTCAAGTCTCCAGAGTGGGACTTGAACCCACAACCTTCTGACTCAGAGGTGAGCGTGGCACCACTGAGCCTCGGCTTGTATCTCCTGTCCTGAATGCTTTGATTCATACTAGGAAATTTTCACAGGCAGTAGCAATCTTCTGATACCATATCCATTCCATATGTTTTCAACTTGACAGTGTTACCAGGGTATGCGTCCCAGCAGAGTCTGATCCTGTCCTCAGTCAACGTCCACACAAGCTCACTTCCAGTTAATTACTGCATTTCAATCATGAGCAGGAACCATGGCCACTTTTCACCTACCTAGTTCATGGATACTGAGGCCAAGTGTGTAGTGCTCTTATTGCTACCCTGGATGAGATCAGCTAATTCAGCACAGATCAGATCGAAGCTGGAATTTTCTTTGTCATTATGGTTGAGTGCCACACAATTCGCCATTGTGGACTCCTGGTCAGGAGGGTAGCTAGGAGACCTGTCCTCCACTGTCTGACTTTATTATTGGGAGCTGCATTCATGCAGCCTGCTTTGACATAGCCAGTGATTTTTCCTCAGGAAAAAATATTTGTCATTCACATGGCACTTTTACCACAATAACTGGAATGAATTTACCATGTAGGAAATCACAGGCACTGGCTATAATCCGTCAACTCTATGATACAGCATGTAGGCACCCTAACCATTGGGTGACCATTTTACCTCTATCCTTCTTTACTTTAACTTGAGTTCATTTTTCTTTTATTTGCAGTATCATTTGCCATTGGAAATGTGCTTGACAAGTAAAATGTTAATATTATGATTTTGTTTCTCAAGGGAGAAAAATAGCATCCAAAAGAGGGCACTCCAGAGCTATCCACGCACCTCCATCAGTAACAACTTGCATATATTTAGGTCTTTAATACAGAAAAGATCTCAAAGCACTCATAAGAGGGGAAAAGGAGTGCCTTTGTGGGAGGGTCAGGAGAGGTGACCGAAGGCTTGGCCAAAGAAGGGCTTTGAGAAAGCTAGCAGCTGGAAGGGAGGTAGAGGAGCAGAAGGGTTTAAGGAGAGAGTCCAGAAAGTACGACCAAGAAGGCTAAAGGTGCTGCCACCAAAAATGGAGCAAATGGAAGGGAGCTGCTCAGAAGGCTAGTATCAGAGAACAGAGGTACAGAAGATAGGGTGGGAGAGGCTGAATATGTGGAGGGATCAGCACATGGTTCAAGACATCCCAAAGCACATAATACACAACACATTTACTTTTTATATGCATTTGCTGTTGTTATGTAGAAAAAAAACACACAACAGCAAGATGGTATAAATCAGATGAATGACCATTAATCAATTTGTTTTTGCCATTAGTTAAGGGCAGAATCTTGTCTGGGATAACAGAACTCTTCAAATAGTACATTTCTTTTTTATGCCCATCTGAAACTTTTTGAAATCTCATCTGAAGGTCGGCACTTCTAACAATACAGAACTCCTTCAGCACAGTACAGAATTGTCAGCTTAGTTTATGTAGTCAAATCCTAGAGTGGGGCTGGAGCCCATGACCTTCTGACTCAGAGCTAAGAGTGCTGCCAACTGAGCCAAGCTGACACATACAACACAGTCCTTTTAATATTTTAGGTGTACTTTTTTCAAGTACGGAAATAACCATGGGCCCAAATCAGAGGCATTATCAAAATTGTGACAGCGATGAAGTCCACCGTAATCATCATATTAACCATGTTTTGGTTGGGGAGGAACCTTCAGGCATAACCACAGAATCATTGGTGGACGCGTGACATCTGTTGACTTAAAACTGCTGTTGTCAAATCTGCTGTTTCTAAAAAAAAATCGGCCAAAATACAACTAAATATGACATTTTAACCTTATGTGAACATGAAAGGAAAAGAAACATCTATAAATGTACAGTCAGTAACCTGGTTCCTGGCCAATTTGTATATAATAGACATTAGAAAAGATAGTCCCACTGAGCTAACAATTGAGGAAAGGCATTGGGAGGATGATGGTGTGGTTTACCATGTCAAAGGCTACAATAAAGGTCAAAGAGGATGAGGAGGAATAATGCACCATGGTTACTGTAACAGAAAATGTAAATTGTGACTTTGGTTGAGGCCGTTTTAGTGCTGTGGAAGGGATGGAAATCTGATTGGATGGATTCAAACAGGGAGTTGTGGGAGACATGGACAGGTTCAAAGACTTTGCAGAGAAAAAAGGTTGGAGATGGAGAAACAGTTTGCAAGGACAAAAGGTTTGGGAATGGGGTTAATGACAATGGTACAATGCAATGAGGAGAGAAAACCATTTACAATGTTATGTGCAGTAGGGTAGGAATGAACACACACGTGTGCAATATCTGCAACTACACGATATGCCTCAACTTACTCTTCTATTGGAGTAAAGAATTGAACAATCTGATTCTTCAATTGGATGATCTACCCTCAAATCCCTTAATACTGTATGCTCATTAATCAAAATGTCCTGCAATAGGTTCTGATTACAAACTGCCGATTACCATGCTCGACTTTGAAAGAAACAGAGTACTGCTTGTATTTGTAATGGCTATAATTTTAATAGCAAATTTAACCTGACTTCTCTGCAAAAAAAAACCAGAACAACCTCTACAAGTCATGTGATCCATAGTTATGTTTGCTTTTGCTCCAATTCTTATAATTTTCACACAGAGAACAAGGATCCAAGGATATTCATTCTTTGTCCATAGGTGATTATTGGGGGGAGGGGTTGGATCGCAAATTCACAGTGGTGAAGATTTTGAAATCAAACCTGCATTCTTTCACTCCAATTCACAGCAAGATGGAGTTCGAGATAGTCCGTTTATCATTTTAAATAGTAGATCACCAGATTGCCCTACAGCTCAGTTAGTTTGGCCAGTGGGTAAGTGAGCCATTCAGACCTGGAAGATCTCTGTTTCATTTCCAAGTCTGTTTTGGGTACTGTGTATACTCTGTATGTGGTACTGAGCCATATGAACCAGAAGGTCCCCTCTCTGTGCTCAGTTAGCTGATCTCAGGTGTGGTAGCAAAATTGGCCTCAGAATCTTAGGGTAGTAGGGGGAGATCAACCTGGGTTCCCACTCCAATTGCTATCCAGTGAATCTTTCTGGAAGTGTGAACATTGGGTGAGAAAAGGATCGCGTGTGGCTATGATGACTCCTACAGTAGAATAGTCTGCTAACATTCATTGTCTAGGCTCACACATGAAGAATGATCATACTGGAAGGATGTTGTCTTTCGTGGAACTGTATCCCAGCAATATTCAGTCTTGTCAGCAGAGATAAAAATGGAAGAAATTGGGAAAAATATAAATTATAAAAAATGTAACCTCCTCCCCAATGTGTGGAAAGGATACCATATGCTCTCCTAGCTGGTTTCCCTGCATCAGTCCTCCACAAGTTACAACATATTCAAAGCCCTGTCCAAGGTGGCTATCCACAGGTCCAGGTTAGACGTGGCCCGTGGGGGCAGTAGCTCCGACTATCTGCCTCTCTTCCGCCGAATTCTCTGCGCTCAGGTGGTCCTGGAGAGGGAGCACGCAGTGTCTGCCGGTACGCTTGAGGCTTTCCACGACTGGTGGGCACCACAGGGACTGGAGTGCATCCTGGACCGACATAATAAAATTTTTAATTTGATACTTATTTTGGGTTTTTTGGTTTTTCTGCACATAAACACAAAAAAAGAAAAAAACAGCCCTGTGTTCTTGAATTAATTGTGGAAGTGTCTGTTGGACTGGAGCTGTGAACAAAACAACATCCAAGAAAAAAAATTAAAAAAAAAATGTGACACTTATTTTTGTTTTTTTTTTGGTTTTCTGCATATGAACACACCCTAAACCCCCTCTTTCTTATAAAAGGGGGGCCTAAAACGCCAAAAAAATATTTTTTAAAAAGAGTCGCTGCTACGATTGTTTGTCTTTCAGACACACCAGCAAGCGATCAAGGATCAGCCTGACTGCACTTCCAGTCGATAGTCCTGAGCCGAAAAAAAGAAGAAAAAAAAACACCCAACAGAGGGAGGAAGAGGAGGTCGGTGCGGTGTAAAAAAAAATCAAGCGTAATAAAAAAAAAGAAAAAAAAAGAAAAAAAAAACATATTCAAAGCACTGCATGATTTTCAGCAGCAACAAAATGTGCATTTCTTTAACTGCCCTCATGCAGGAAGACGTCTTAAAGCGTTTTACTCACACAAAGCCCCTCACTCCCATAACCCCATCCTCCCCAAGGTCTCCCACCTCCTGATGGGCTGCCCCTTTGTGCAGAGGGTGTGGAGAGAGATGCGTGGTATCTGTCCCGGTTCATCCCTAACAGTTTGGTAACACAGGACGGTGTGCTCTACGGACTGTTCTTTCTTCAGAGTCTTCTTTAACATCTTCCAGTTCTGACGAAAGGTCTTCGACCTGAAACGTTAACTCTGCTTTTTTCTCCACAGATGCTGCCTGACTTGCTGAGCTTCTCCAGCATTTCACGTTTTGTTGGTGTTATTGGTACTCATGCCGGTGCATCCTCTTTGATAATTTTTATTGTAAGATGTTGCATTTTGTCTCCTCTGCCCTTTATAAGATCTCTGTGATGCCATGTGTTTTGTTCGTTGCACTCAACCGGCTAAGATATTCTGATTTGCCAAGAAGCAGCAATTTGGTACAGGAGTGAAAATTGGCTGTGATCGTACGTACATCAACTATTAAACAAATTCTATTTTGGCTGCTGACTTTTCCGTGGTGCTGCTGACATATAAGATTAATCGGGGTGGGGCGGGATGATATTTGTGAACAGAGCATAGTGAGCAGTGCATTTTTCATGATCTAGACAGGATTGTACGCTAGGAAACTTCATTTTGTTCCATTTCATTACCAACAAAAATCACATGAACCTAAGAGTGCTGCACCCACATACAAATAGCTTCAATGCCTCCGCCAGCCGATTACAGGCAGAACGGATTGGAACGGGGCCAATGAGAGCGCCGTGTGAAGTTTTAGCCCCGCCTTCGGGAGGGTATCCCGCCTCTGTGACGTCAGACGGCGCGTATAAAGTAGCGGGAGGGATTCCCTGCCCATGTGTCTGATCGGATTGTGAATAGAGCTGGTCGCGGCGCACAGCTGCCGGGATTTTTTTTATAAATATCAATTAAAAGAATGAGTTCGGAAGTTCAGAAAGCTTCGGATGGTGGCTGCCTTCACCCTAAAGTTGGCCGGGAAAGAACTGATTTGTGTCGAATGGTTACCGCTCCAAAGACCGGCAAATGTTACTGTCGAGGGCGGCTGCTCGGAAAGGTACAGCTGTGCCAGAAAGCATCCTGTTTAAGTTGTAAAGCAGGCTGGGGCTGAGAGGCAAGGAGCTGCTGCAGTGCAGGGTTTTTTCGCTTTTACATCCCCGCCTAGAGGTTGAAAGTTTAATGGGTTCTGGTCAATTAGAGTACGACCCTTGCCCATTTCTGAAATCTCTTTTTAATTTACTGAATTTCGCGTTTGTGGTTCGAGCGAGATGGTAGTTTACCTGTGAAGCAGAGGTTAAATGAGGAGGGGTTTTTTCCTCGAGGTCCATTTGTGATCTTGGCTTTCGCAGATCGTTTATGTATGTATAGTTTAGTGGTTCCCTTTTTAAAAGTAATGGGCACTAATGTTTTGAAATTGTTAAAATTGGATGTATTTTATGTTGGAGCCTACAGTCTCGGTGTCTTACTCTTGATATCCACATAGCACGCGTCTGCGATTTGTGTTTCTAAAATGACATTTTTTTTTCTTTGTGAAAAACACAGACTGTACCTCAAGTACATTTTCTTGTAATTTAAACTTCCCCCCCATATTTTATCTCTATCTAACTACACAACTGATTCCACTTTATGAAGTGGTTCAATTATTTAACCGCCTGGCTTATAAATGCGAGCTGGGTGTGAATGTAGGTTAACATTGGGATTTGTACGTTTAGCGGCGTTTGAGGAGGAGGAGGAGGGGGGGGGGAAACTAACCAAGTGAAACTTCTAATTAATTACCAACATTCAGAACTTCTGTTTTAGCTTTAATTAAACTTCCCCGGGGCTTTTTTTTTTCCATTATGGACAAATGCTGGTTTTAAGCTATAGGAAGATCCTGACGTTATGGACACGAGTGTATTGGGAGGGGCGGGGAGATGAAATAAGTGGCCAATGAAAAGTCAGTGATTCTCCAACACTGGGCTGGCTGGTTATGGGATGAGTGGAGATGATTTGAGATATAAGGCAGGCTACTTTCTCTCTCCATAGAGGATCAATCATTGTTCCTCTAACGGCAGGAATATTCTGAATCACATTACTAGGTTCTAGATGACCTCGCTTGCTTCCGTGTGAATGACATTGGCAGGGAGTGGGAATTCTGTTCAGACTGACTTTTTAGGTATTGAATCTTTAAATATCCGTTTGAGGATAACACTGTTGGGAAACCGGCGCTGCAGTGTCCTATAACTGAGTTGCATCATCTCTCTCTCTCTCAAGCCACTTCGTACTGCCACGTGTCTGAATTCCTCCCGGTGGAAGCGGAAACCTCTTTCCGTCACTCTGCAGGAATGAAGGGGGAGCCCAAAATATTCCAGTGGGGAAAATATAGGACGTTTACTCATCGCTTCTCGCTAAGCTTAAATATAGACGGGCTACCTAACAGTTTAAACGATTTCCCTTATCTAACCCGTTATACTTCATTGCATTCACCCTGAATTTGGCGATTTCTATCACATCTGTAAAGTCTTCTGTGCTGCTCATGTATGATGTGGAGATGCCGGTGATGGACTGGGGTTGACAATTGTAAACAATTTTACAACACCAAGTTATAGTCCAGCAATTTTATTTTAAATTCACAAGCTTTCAGAGGCTTCCTCCTTCGTCAGGTGAACGATGTGAAATTAAATTTCCCCGGGAAGTTTAATTTCCCCGGGAAGTTTAATTTCACATCGTTCACCTGACGAAGGAGGAAGCCTCCGAAAGCTTGTGAATTTAAAATAAAATTGCTGGACTATAACTTGGTGTTGTAAAATTGTTTACAACTGCTCATGTATAGCATTTGATTTTGGTGACGATATTGCTTTGTTTCAAAAGAACTCTTGAAAGATATATTCTGTAAATAGAAAATCAAAGTTTTCCCACTTTTTTTGAAATCCGGTCACACGAAAGGGGGGGGGGGGTTATACAGGCTGTATTAGAAAATAAAAGTAAAACACTGCGGTTGCTGGAAATCTGAAACAAAAAAACTCAGCAAACGCTGGAGCCACTCAGCAAGTCTGGCAGTATCCGTGGAGAGAAGACGACAGTTGGCATTTCAGGTTTAAAACCTTTCCTCAAACTAGCTTTATACCTGAAACGACAACTGCCTCGTGTTTTCTCGACACAGGTTTGCTATGTTGGCCATGGTAAACCGGTAGGCATAGCGTGTAAATAATTAGGTTAATGGAATGCGGTTAGTGGTGTCCTCCATATTGTTTCACTTGCGATTTTCAGAACTTGTGCACTTGAATGATTTGAAACCTCCTTGCTTGTGACCATAAGAGATAGGAATAGGCCATTTGGCCCTTCGAGCCTGCTCTGCCATTTAATGAGATCTTGGCTGACCTGTTTTTACCTCAACTCCACTTTCCTGCCTTTCCCCATTGTGGCGGTTGCATTGGTGTCAATGGGACTGTCTCACTTCTGGACAAAGAAAAAAAAACCTCCTGAAATGATGGCAGTGCTTACTACTTACCATATTGCATGAGCCTATTACCTGATGCAAACTACATCTGTGCATTCATAGATTGGAAGAAATGCATAAGACATTGATGGCAACTAATATGCCACAAGGACATGTGTTATTGGACTTAATTTAGGCAGCAGCTCTCTGCTCTCCTTACTCTGTTAGATGTGCACCCAAATAATAAACATTGGGGAGTCAGTGTTATTGGGTTGTCCAAGTTGGACACTAAAGTTTAGATCAGTTTTTGACGTACTAGCTATTATACAGCAATACTTTGAAAATAGCAATTACAAGTGCACTTTTGTTGCACTTGGAAAAGTTTTATTATCTGTCCAAGAGATGTGGAGGGATTCTAACTGGTTGTATAAGGTTTTTTTTTTTGGGGGGGGGGGGGGGGGGGGGGGGAAAGAGAAGAGAGAAAGAGATTGGACTACTTACTCATTCTGCTTTTAGGATTGAAAATATTCTAATCGTAATTTACCCAAAAATAGCCATTTGTTTAAGTATTAACAGTTCATAGCCTTAAGATCTTTGCTCAAATTACTTTTGTACAGACTTTTTATAGCTTCCAAAGCTGTCTCAAAGTAGAAATGTAACACAACCTGTGTACGAAAGGGTTGACCAATTTTTCAAATCTCTTCTGAAAGAAGATAGGTTCAGGAACATGCAGTCATATGGTAGTGCAATTTCATTCTGTAGAATCTAGTGCTGTTCTCATGCTTTATTCAGATGGCACAGAACATAATGGCCTGTTTGAATGTTGTTCACATGGGGAGAGGGAAATAGAGGTGTGACTGGAAGTTGGAAGCAATGGAATTTTACAATCAAGTGTTTTTCCCTTTTTAGGGTGGTTTTGCAAGATGCTATGAAATGACTGATCTCTCCAGTAACCGAATATATGCAGTTAAAGTTATTCCACATACCAGAGTCTCAAAGCCTCACCAGAAAGATAAGGTAAGAACTACTTTATCAGTCATAATCCTATTCTTCATAATGTAGTCTTTGGCAAAAAACCTACAGTGGCTTAATGAATCTGTACACATCTATTTAATTTTATACAGCCTGAAGTGCTGAGCAGCACAGAGAATTCTCAAATCTTTATGTTGTGTTGCAACTTTTAATGGACCTCATTACCAGAGACCAGTGCATCTTTTGTGCAGCATGATTATGGATGCCAAAGGAAACTTGGCTATGTGGCCTGGCCTTGGGGATGGTGGCACATGAGGGAGGACATTGCTTTGAGCTCACTGATTTCACCTTGTTTTCTTGCACCATCTTTTACAGATTGAGAAGGAAATTGAACTCCACAAATCCCTGTCCAATAAACACATAGTGAAATTCTACCATAACTTTGAAGATGATGAAAATATTTATATCTTTCTAGAGCACTGCAGTCACAAGGTGAGTAGAATTTTGGACCAAACAAGTGCCAATAACCTTTTAGCTACAGTGAGTGCTTAATGGGTTCCTTGTCCAGTACCAGTGCTCAAAAACATGAATACTGAAACTAAACTGTGAAACTTTGCACAATTGAATTGCTTCCTTGTTCAGTTGAAACCTTTAGATGAATGCTTTACTTTGAATTTAGCAGTGAATTAACTGTTCAATAAGTAACACAAAAAGAACAGGACATTGAGTAGGGGAGAAGTATAAATGTAGCAATTTTAACATGAGTTTCAGCCTCAATATAAATATTAAGTCTCATGTTAATAATCTGAATATGAAGTCTTAGTGAAGTAACAAACTGTGCAGCTTTCTTTTGCTAACTAACATTTCTCATTGTCTTTCAGTCATTAGCGCATATATTGAAAGCAAGGAAAACTATAACAGAGCCAGAAGTCCGTTATTACCTCAGACAAATTATATTGGGCCTCAAGTACCTCCATGCTCGGGATATTCTTCATAGAGACCTCAAACTAGGTTTTGTATAATACCATAAATTAAGGTGTGCACTGGCTGTCAACTGTCTGAACCAATATGGCCATGATTAGGTGGGCCATACATCCCAAGAAAGTCACAAGTTCAAGCTCCCTGCTCTGCTGTTAACTGGGCTGATATCATGCTAGCTAACAGCAGACTGGGAGAAGAGTGCTACAATTAGCCTCAATGTCTCTGGTTTAGGGAGGAGAAAAACTGCCTAATTTCTATCCAGTGACCCCCCCCCCCCCCCCCCCCCCCCTACTGGAAGTATGCATCTGTGGATATTGGGCAAAGTTTATGATTAGACTCTGGCTTCATTTTTCCTTTTTTTTTCCTTACGACCTCGTCCTTTCTTTTCTTCCCCACCCCCCCCCCCCCCCCCCCCCCCAAAAAAAAAAACCCAAACTGAGGTGGTGTAGCTTGTCAACGCTTGCTGTCTAGGCTAATGTAATTAATGGCCATTTGGGTGAGGTGCTGGAATGTGAGTAGATCTGTGGAACTGTATCCTAGCTAGGGATCAATTCAGAGGAAGGGGGGAAAATTCCCAGGGGAAGTGAAGGGGCAAACTTCAGAGACTAGTCAGTAGAATTTGCATCTTCCAATCAACACCTAGTGTCTCTTGCTAATACAGCATCTAATTGTGTCTCCTAAAGGGTACAAGAGTTTGTCTTCAATTAAAGCAAGTTCTGGAAGATACAATCAAAAGCAAAATACTGTAAATCTGAAATAAAACAGAAAATGCTGGGGATACTCTAGGTCAAGCAGCATTTGTGGGGAGAGAAAGTTAGTTTCAGGTTGATGACCCTAAAAAGGTCATTGAACTTTTTTTTGCCAGTTGCTGCCTGACTTGCTGAGTATTTCCAGCATTTTTCTTATTCTGGAGGAATAGTTGACTTGGTATAAATGTAACTTTATAGTGGCCACATTTGAGCAAACTTTTTTGCACCTTGTAGGTAATTTCTTTGTTAATGACAACATGGAGGTGAAAGTCGGTGACTTTGGCTTGGCAACTAAGCTTCTACCAATCGATCAGAGGAAAAGGTATGTATCTTAATAGTTATTTGTATAAATGCACAATGCAGGGAAAAATTGGGTTGTACAGGGGGTTGCCATGCTGTTACTGATGTAATCTGGTTTTTGAATCAAGTCCAGATTTAAGGGGGTGGGTGAAGAGGAGCAGTAGGGGGTGAAAATTTTAATTGTTGCAGGTCTGCAATTAGTCAGTGGTATATAGGAGCTGGTGTGGTGAATTGTAAAAACTAGTGCATGCAATTGGGTTCTAGGTCTACTATTGGAGTGGAGGGTGCACTGATCTGAATGTGGTTATCTAATCTGGAAATGGGTAATGCTGGTATTAAAAACTGAAATATTCAGTTTCCCCAGTTTTTTTTGTCTCCTGAACACACATTCTCCCAAAACTTGCATCAAATAATTTGATTGAAATCAACTGGCTTTTCTTTGTTTAGGATTTTGCTGGTTTGTTCAGCAAGACTTGAGTTACTGCTTTAAACTGGTAGAGAACCACTTGTGTTGCTTATTTTAATATTCTGGCTTGAATTATTCTCCAGGACAATCTGTGGTACTCCAAACTATCTGGCACCTGAGGTACTAAACAAACAAGGTCATGGTCCCGAGGCTGACATCTGGTCTTTGGGCTGTGTAATGTAAGTTCTTTCTTGGACTTTTTTTGTACAGAAGCTCATATGCAATCAAAAGTTATGGAAAAAGTGGCAAACCACTGCAGATAGTTAAACTATTTTTAACAAAGATGTTGATCAATTTAGAGCAGGCACGAGGTCTATTTGCATTAGCAGCCAAACCACTACTTCCTGTGCACAAAGCTTCTATGCTGACATTGATGTTCAGTTGAAGTGGTAATGTTGAGTCTGAAAGTACATCAGAGTGTGAATCTTCAGCAAACCAAAACCCTTCCTGTTTGACTGCAGTTCCTTTTTTTAAAAAAAATGTTTCTTTGCTAGCAGTCTTGTGTCTGAATTAATTCCTGTTGGTGCACTCCACTATCTGCACTATAGTTCCCTGTGTAGGGAATGCTCCAATCCTGCTCTTGTCCCTTGCCCTTTCCCCAGCAGAAAAAAATCACTTTGTAAACCAGCTAAGGGGGGGGGGGGGGTGGGGGGGTATTGCATCAAGTAACTGAGGGCCAAGAGCTACCCTGTTAGCTGGAGGAATGGCACTAAGATCAGTTCTTGGAAATCTGTGGATCTGAACAAAGTTCCTAATAAAGTAATACTGTAAGAATTAGCCTAATGTAAAAGCAAAACTTAAGGCATTTCATTATGCCTCAAATAATTAAAAATACAATGAACACCTCCATTTTAATGTGATTTTTAGTAAAATGCTTTCCTACCTCAGTTTTGCATGGTGATCTTGTCAATGAAGGCTTCCATTGAAAGCAGAAACTGAAATGCCTGCTTGTGCAGTATTTTTAATTATAAATAAAAGCAGCAGATGCTGTGGAAGTACACAGCAAGTCAGCCAGCATCTATAAAAGAGAAGACCAGCTAATGACTTGGGAGTATGCCTTCAGAACTGATGAATGGCATGCACCCAAAACTTTATTTCTCTTTACAGATGTTGAATGGCCTGTTGTGTATTCCGGCATTTTCTGTTAGCTCAGATTTTTAGCACTTGCAGTTATACTGTACTTGACAGTAAATTTGTTTGTCTGCAAATCTTGAGTTGCTGTTAATTCATAAGCCTCCACTGATACCAAAAAGTGTTGAGATACTTGTATAGTCTGAACCCATACGTTGCCATTGTGTAGTATAGCACACGTGTTGTATGTAATAGGCAGGATTTAATTCCACAAGTGCTAAAGTAAAATGTTTTTAAATCTGAGGTTATTGCTGTAGAAGGCAAAAATGCCAGGGATAATTGGTTTTCTCTTGTTTTACAGGTACACTATGTTATTTGGCCGTCCACCATTTGAGACCTCTGACCTCAAAGACACCTACAGGTGTATCCGAGCAGTTGAGTACACCATGCCTTCATCTTTTTCAGTCCCTGCAAAGGATCTCATTGGTAGCATCCTGAAGAAGAATCCAGAACAACGGCCTACACTGGATGAAATTATGAACCATGATTTTTTCACAAAAGTAAGGATACTAACAAAATGGGATGATTTGATATTAAAACAGAGGGGGGAAAATACCTATTTCTGAATAGTAACTTCTCTTATTGAAGGGCTCTTTTCCAGAATGAACACTAGAAGCAGGGCTAAGTACTCATAGTTAATGTAAATATAGCTTGATCATTGCAATATTTTAAACACTGGCAGTTTCCAAACTTTTTTATATAGAATAGTTATTTTTCAATGGTTGCCTTGCAACTCTTCCTCCCCCCACAACAGCAGTAGTAGCTCTAAATCATTATTGATGTGGGAGCAAATTGCCTTTGTTAGTGGATGTAAACGACTGGAGATCAATTAGTGGAAGGGTGGGAAGGACAAGTAGTGTTAACCCACCAACAGTGTCTTTGGAAGCCTGCCACTTCTGTCTAAACCCACCTATGGCTCACAGACGCTACTCTGCCAAGTGTACAGAATTAGTGAAAATTTGAGTACTTACACAATTAATGATTTTAAATAAGCTAATTCCAAAAAATGGATCTAGGGTTACCCAAGTATGTACATTATTTAAATTCTAAACTCAGACCAGCATTAATATTCAGCTCAACTTTGACTTAATGGTATTTTTGGAATGTAATGATTTACATGATCTACTTAGGATTGAGATGTTTCAATTTTTGTGTTCAGGGCTTTATACCTGATGTGCTCCACCCAAGCAGCTGCCTGATGGCTCCTGAGCTGAGAGGCCCGGCTCCCACTAAAAACTTCTTCGAAAAGTTTACAGAGGCCTTCTTTGGGAAAAAGAAGTCAAAAGGTTAGTGATGGGGGTATGCTAATGTGCCTAAATGTCTGGGGAAGATTAAAGTTCCAGCCTTAAACTACCTTTAGTACACTGGAAGGTAAAGTTTGTTGAGAGTTCAGAGCCTTTTGATCTTGCAGCTTTCAGATTAAGTAATAGAAGGAAATACACTGTAGCGGCAGGGCAGACGGCTTTTTGATTGTCTAATGTTGGAGTCTCTTGCATAAATTTGCCTAAATGGCCTTGACCTCAACTGCTTAATTTGCCCCATCTGTTTAAATGGGGTCTTTGTAGATTCTTTAGGAGTAAAAATGATTGTCTTCCCTCTACCACATTGTTTAGTGAACAAATGTGACCTAAATAAATGATCAGTAACTATGCATTAAGATTTCTTGAAAGATTTGCTAATCTGTAATGTGTAATATTTTGGTTTTTGCATTCATGGGATGTGGGTGTCACTGGCAGGGCCAGCATTTATTGCCCTTGAAGTTGATGGTACGCCACCTTCTTGAGCTGCTGCATTATGTGGTGAAGGTTCTCTTACAGTGCTGTTGAGTAGGGAGTTCCAGTATGCCGATAAAGCTATTATATTTAATTTTGCTATGATTTTTGGAAGGCCTAATTTGCTGAAATGGCAGAGCAAGCTCGAGGGGCCGAATGGCCGCCTCCTATCTCATGGTCTTATGGCCTAATGAGT
Source organism: Heptranchias perlo (assembly GCF_035084215.1). Classification (NCBI taxonomy): domain Eukaryota; kingdom Metazoa; phylum Chordata; class Chondrichthyes; order Hexanchiformes; family Hexanchidae; genus Heptranchias; species Heptranchias perlo. Next base: position 28,287,970 of record NC_090333.1, read on the forward strand.
CTTGCAATCTGGCACTTTTTTTAATGAGGGCAGGATTATTAAACTGCAAATATTGCCATGGTGCATTTTTCTCTGACATGATGTTTCTAGTGCTATAAGGGGGGGGTGGGGAGGAAAGAAAAACTCACCTTTTTTCCCCCCCCCAATATCTAGTGAAACTTTACACCTTCCTGCATTTTGGCTTGGTTTCAAACACTCCTAGCACAGCACTAATATCTCTTACAATCTGTATTGAATGAGTCTGCTGGTATAACTACTTTGTCTTTATCAAAATTTGTGTCTTGATTGCAGATACTAAAACCATCTGTGTGGAGAAGGATGATATCTCCAAGCTTGCAGCAGATCTTATGAAGAGCTCCATCCACAGACAGATAAGCTACAAAACTGCAAATGCAACTGAGGTAGAAATGATTAGACTGTTGGGTCTACTCTAATTCAGCGCTTAACTTTCAGTAAAATCTTCAGAATTTCAATCTTGTAAGACCTAAAATGCATGACTTTTTTACACTGTAGGTCTCAGTAAATGGCTGCAACCATAAAGCTTGGAAATTAATTGTCTTCAATTTCCTTTCTTCCGTACCTCCTTGTAAAATCAGACTTAGTCTGTGTATTTAGTCCTCAATTGATACATTTACTATAGCTGATTTTGTGCTATGCACTATACAAAAATTGTAGTGAGACTAACATTAATTGTAATGGGTCCAGGCTATATTACCTTTTTTATATTCATTTCATTCATGGTTTCCCTCTGACTCTATTTTGACAGTGCATACCTTTTCTAATGCTGCTCTGAATTCCCAGCTACTAACTCTTGCCTCTTTCTGTGGTAGCAAACACTTGGTACATTCACAGTTTGGTAAAGATTTTAATAAATCTGGCATTTTCATTCAAAAGCAAGGAAACAAATTTTAACTGCAGAGTATCCTAGCATCTTTTCATGTCCAAACAGAACAGGGAAAGTGCCTAGATGTATTTCCTATGACATACGGTTGTAAATATTGGTAATGTACAGTACACAAGCACACTGCAGAGTTAGAATGATGAATGACAAATGTCCTTGCAGAAAAATGAGCCTGTAAAAATGCTAATTGAGGTCAGAATGAATCATGGAAAATTAAGTATATGCAAAATGAGATGAAGGAATTACATTCCTCTTATGTTGGAATCATTGTGGCTTCCTGTACTTGCACTTAACTGATTTTTAACTGATATTGATCCACAGTGGTTTGTGCTCTTTGCTCTTAAAAATGAAGCCCTTAATATACCTGTTAAGGCAAACTTTAGCTTCTGCAGGAATTGTTTTGGTCACTATTTTCAGGCTTAGATGCTGTCCCTGGCAACAGCAATAATTTGGCTTCCAGAATGGGAACAAAGTGTAGTATATCACACTTAATTTTCTTTGCTAAGTGGGTCTTTTGGTCCTCAAGCTTTGAGAAACTGATGGCTTTTAATGACAATGTACACTAATTTTATTCTTCTTTCCTTTAGCATACATTTCTTACTGGCCAAACAGCAAACTCCTTTCCTATGGAAACAGCAGAATCAAAAAAATCTGCTATAGGACCAGCTGGTGCCAACTGTGAAAGTGAGTTGTAAAAGAGCAATTAAATTAGTGATTGTGTAGTAGCTAAATGTTCTTACCTGTTTAATGGCTTATCTTCCACTTCCCAGATTGGCTTTCCTTTTTCTCCTACCCCATCCAAACTTTTGTGGGGTAAGAGATAAATTCTAAACTAATAGCTGGTTTATCCTCATTCCTGTAAAATGGAGTCTTTTGGCTTTGTGCTGTGTTCTACTATATTCTCTTTGGGTCCTAATACAGCAAAGCAGTGTTGATGCTGACACAAGTTGCTGGATTTTGTTCTTTTAGCATACTTTAAGTGCCATTGAACTTAATTCAGTAGTAGCACTAAGAATAATCTTTAAGCAATCACTCACTTGATAGAAACCATCAAAGACTGAGCCAGCTGGCTGATTTTAATTCTTCCAGTCAAACATCATTTCTATGCAGAATGTTGCTGTTTGAATATCAGCACTTTTGACCGTGATGGACTGAGCTGCCAGCTATACACAAGTGAATGAAACAATATCCTGGATGTTGCTAAATGCTGATGTACTTATTTTACAGCTGCTGAAGAGGGACCCATGGCTCAGCAAATGGCAGATGCTGCTACCTGTGTTCTCAAAAGTTGTCTTTCAGCCATGCCATCAGGTACATTTCATATCTTTTTGGAATTAAGTTTTACTGTTAATTTCAATATAGTGATTTGACTAGTAGATGTTATGAAATTGTCACTTTTTAAAAATTTGCATCTTAATCTGATTTTTGTTTAGTCTTTTTTCCAAACCTCATGAATTTCTTTGGGTTTGCTCTGGTTTCTGGCTTTATTCAGCTTGCAGGGTGACTAAGCTTGATAATGGTCCATGCTGTCTTCTAGAAAGGAAAGAACTTGAATTTATAGTGTCTTTCATGACACCACAGTGTTCTACAGCCAATGAAGCAGTTTGGAAGTGTAGTCACCCTTGTAGGCAAATATTGCTAATAATTGCACACAGCAAGGTTCCACTAACTGCAATGAGATAAATGACCAGATAATCTGGTTTTAGTGATATTGGTTGATTAATAAATGTTGGACAGTACACCAGGTGAACTCCCCTACTGGTGGTTTAACACCTCCTTAGGACGGTGCTGAAGTGTCAACCTAAATTATATGCTCGGGTCTTTAGAGTGGGCTTGAACCCTTGACCTAATGTCTGAGTGCTACTGCTGAGCCAAAACTGAAACCTACCCAGCCACCTTCTAGGCTGAAACCTTGTTGCTCCACTTGACAAATATTTTATTAGCCTGGGTATATGGAAGTTATAAAGACTAAATCGCTAACTCCTTTTTCTTGCAGCTAAAAAGAACCCAGTAGGACACAGCCTCCACAGGTCCAAACCCTTCCTATGGGTCACCAAATGGGTTGACTACTCCAATAAATACGGCTTTGGCTATCAGTTGTCTAATCGCAGCATCGGTGTCCTGTTCAATGATGGAACCCATATGAGCCTCTCTACAGACCGGAGGTGAGTTGTAATCATGTTGCCCAACACCATAACATCCTATTCTGAAGATTCTCTCCTACACAGGAGATTTAAAGAAGCTATATCCATCCAACCCATGTGCAGCTAAACTTGTCCAACATACTTAAATGTTGGTTTTGGATATGCTGCTGGCATCAAACCTTCCTGGGGCTCTTCCCTTTTCATAAGTACCTTTGTTGCCTCAGCATGCAGCTTCCTATCGTCTCAGCTTTTGACTTGATGCACCAATACTTTGTTCTCAAAGGTTGATTTTTGCTTTGTATAATCACAATTTGTCATGTCAACATTTGAATTCTACATGTAGGCTGACAATTATTAAAGCAAGGCATGATTGCCCCAGACACTGAACTTTTTTTCCACCTATTCTTTTCACAGGAATGTATATTATTACCTCAATAACAACCAGCATTTTTCCTTCTCTGCCTCTGCAATTCCAGAGCAGCTGGTCAAGCAGATGACAATTGTCCAGTATTTTGCCAACTACATGGAGGAAAATTTGATGGAGGTGAGTAATGAAACAGCTTTATTGATGTAATTTGAGTTGCGGCCTTGATATCCAAACAACTGGAATTACAACCTTTTGTAGTGCGTGTTTTTTTGTTGGCGAGTTATAAGGCTTTTCAAGCACTGAAGGAAGTTTAGTCAGCAGCTAGAATATTTCAGTAACTGAATTTAGAAGTTCTGTAGCTCCATATTCTGTAATTATAAGACTAAGTGTATAAAGTGTCTACCATGGTGGCACTTCATTTCCTGTCATTGGCCATGTGGCTTTAGATTTAACCATTTCTATATGGTTTCAAGAACTTGTAAAATCAGTACAGTAAATATTGTCTCAATTTACAAACTAGAATTTTAAAAACCAACTCTTGTTTCTAAAGGGAGGTGACTTGCCCAGGACATTCCTTGAAGACTGTCAAGATCCCTCTTTGTTCCTGTTGCAGTGGGTTAAAACTGATCATTCCCTATTGATGCTGTTCAACAATGGCACTTTACAGGTAAACTTGTTGCTTTGCTTCTTTCAAATCAAAATATCGTTAATCTAGCTTATTGCCTGACGTCACTGCCTTGCACATTTTCACTTTTTGTCCTGGGCCATAGTTTGCCAATCCAATACCTTGCATATCAAGTGGCAGAGATGGTACTCCATTGTTTCTTTTAGCTTTGGTTCAGTTGGTGGGGGCAAGAAGGCTTAAAGGGGTCTGAAATTTTAATTTCTATTAGATAAGTCCATTACATTTCAGCAGTAACTGAAAATTTGTCCTGTTGAGATTGGAGAGAGTGAATCTAATGCTGGGATGGGGCTTTCAGTCTTAGTGAGTGCTGAGAACTAATCTTTATATCCAACATGTGCAAGCGCTCTCTCCTGGAAAGTGTTTTCCAGTCCCCAGCACTAGAATCGTTGAACTTTTACACAAACTTTAAAAAAAATCAGATCAAAGGTGGTAAACTTTTTTTTTCTCCCCCCTCAGGTTAACTTTTATCATGATCATACAAAGCTCATTCTATGCAAAGCCAACCATTCTTACCTGCTTACGTACATCAACAAGGATCGTGTTGCCTGCACGTACAAACTGAGCACCATAATGGAACTGGGCTGTTCACAAGAACTCCACAATCGTCTGACATACGCATTGAAACTGTTGCAGCAGAAGGCTGGCTCCTAAAATATGAAATAAAACCTTTTTTGAAGAGGCGAGGGACATACAGTATTTAACATTGCTTCTACTATGGAGTTTTATAGGGTGCAAGATACTGAGCTACCTGTGTAGCATCGGAATGGCCAGTGTCTGGCTACAATTAGCTGCTGTTTTGGGGGAGGGGGGAGAAAAATCTAATGTCTAACCAATGGTGGTTTATAATCTTGCATCTGTTAGAATGTCACTACTGTATAGGAGAAGGACATGTGTGCACAACTGAGCTATTGAAGTTATTTTTGTTTGGTTCTCTGCTCCCTCGGTGCTTGAGGATTTGTGAAAAATGAGTGCAGTATTTGGTTTTGGTGGGTAGTGATGTGATGAGGATGACTTCCTAATTACTACCCCAGAATCTGAAAACTATTAAAGCAACCCCTCCAGTGTGGATAAGTTGATGATCTCCTGATTGCTGGCATGAGAATAGAATCTTGTGTGGTGAAGGTTCCATTTGCCTATCAGTCACAAGGCAGACTTTTTTTTAAAAGAGACTCTAGGCCTTGAGCTTGCCAAAAGTGAAGATATAATGTGTTCAATTATTTTACTTTCATTTTTAAAAATGAACTTGTCTTGTTTTGCCTGATCAGAGTGCAGTCAAAGGCAGTGGGTTAATACAAACAGTTTACTAGCTTAACTTAAGTCGAAAAGGTAAGCTTGAACAGCAGGAATTGAGATAGGATTTATTGCGGACATTAAGTGCAAGACAACTGGACAGTCCACTCTGTCATTAAACCAGGATCTTGATGGACTTGAGAAACAGTGCTCAATACATCAGCTTGGTATCTAGACAACTATAATCACATTCCTTTTTAGTGTCATGGACACATTGTAAACCTTTGTCAAATCAAACTTTTCCAACTTAATCCAAGGCCTATACACCAACTGGACAATGTTTGACTTGAAATAATAATCCACACTAGGGTCTAAATCAAAATCATGGTTTGCCACACTTGTAATGGCCTGAATTTATGGTGACTTCCACCAAGATGGACTTTCTCCACTGCTTGTCACTGACTTGTAAATGATTACTGGAAGACACCAAACTGCTGTTTCCATTAGTGAGATCCAAGTGCCTCTTATGGGGCGTTGGGGGAGAGAAAGCACTTTGGCCGTGTCCATATACAGAATGCTGTGTTTGTCATTAAGGTAAACTTGTTGCACCGGATAGGATACTTTTCAGTGGCGGGACAATGGCTATCCCAAGAGACTGGAAACAATCATGGAACTACCTTGCCACATCTCATTGAATTCTAAGCTGATCAAAAGCCATGTCATAGTAGCAATATTTTAAAGTGCATTTGTAGATTGTCTGGCTGTTTAATTATCTTTGCTACTTCCATCTATTTTGTATAGAGCACTGGACTTGGAACTTCTGTGCTCTTTGCACAACCTGGGGGGGATAAAGCAGGACAACCTTCAAACAAATGTTTTGCCTTGATCTGCTGAATATGTTTCACTTTTCCAATGGTGTGGCAAAAATGTCCCATTCCAAATCAGTAGAAAAATTGTGAATTGGAGACTTAATGTAAAGTTGAAAAAATTTCATACTTGCCTGGTGTGGGGAAGAAAAGGAGAAATTGCATTTTGACATATGGTACAACTGAAGTGTTTAAGTTTAGCTCATTCCACATTTATCCATGCCTCCTGGAGGTCTCTCTATTTGAGATTCCTTAGTATTTAATAAATCTGGTCTTATTTATGTTTATGCAAGTATTGAGCGAGTGAGCCTATTTATTTTTGTATTTATTATTTATTTCATTGTTTTTAAGGACAACAGAATTTTATTGAAATTCTGTCAAAAGGTTGTATGACTTGTTTTATATCAAAATAAAGCTTCATTAAATCAACACCTGTTTCCTCTCATACTGGGGGGGAGGGGGGAAGGAATGCATGAAAATTTTCCAAGAATGTGCTGCATGCTACTTGAAGGTGGGCATATAACTTGCTCTCAAGCCTCTACAGTTTTGTACTGGGTTGCACAAGAGTAGATGAGGGCCAGGATTTTCTGTTTCAGTGCTCCCTAGCCCATGCTTTTGCATCCATTCATTTCAATAGGTGGAAAAGCAAGCACAGGCTTAATCAGCAATAGAAAATCCCAACCAAGATGTGCATGTGGCTTTTTTTTCAGTTCACTTCCATGGGAAAGCACCTAGCATGAGTAGTAAGTTCCTGAAGTGTAAATCGGATGCATACAGATTTCAGTGCACTACTATAGCTTCTGATTCATTGTAGTTTTCCCACTATCCACCAATATTTCCATGCCTTTTAAGTAGTAGAGTTACAAGCAAATCAACTTGGTGCAAAGTGAAATTTCTTACCAATGCACTGAGTGCCATTTGCAGAACTTAGTGAGGGTTTTTTACTTGACTGGAGGAGACAGTAAATTTCAGAACAATTATGTATTGGTTATAAGGCAAATTCTGAAGGTTCTAAGTAACAAATGTAGCTGGGTTTTTTTAAACACAGGTTCTTGTATCCTTTTTGGTTGTATTCTTGCACTAGTTTCTTGGTATTGGTCATTTTTTCTTTGAGGGTTTTTTAATTAAATGATGAGAAAATCCCTTGGCGCAATAATCAAAAGATGTTTATTGCTTTGACTGAAGGTGTTTTTTTTGTATAATGAAATAATTTCATTTTGAGTGCAGGTACTTGCTCCTAGGTGTTTGCCAATGTTGCTTTTCAGCTCATTAAGGTTATGACAGCAGCTAGCAATTTTTCCCCTTGTCTATGACCAGGAGTTAAGTTGAATGAACCTCCCTTTATGCTCAACAGTATTGTAAATTATAGGTATCATACAAAGTGGCACTTGCTTGGTAGCTTGCCCTACCCAAATTGAAGAACTTAATTGTACTGGTGTGTAAGTGACCTGATTTGTATTTGAATGCACCAGAGAAAAGTCTTTATTATAGCATCAGGGAATAATGCTTTTTTTGTTCTTGGCCCCCTGTCAAATAGGCAGTGGTGCCATAACCTTTCACATGACCTGCACAACCATGAGTCACTTGCCAATAGTAGAATGCAGACTTCTTACCTCAGGATTGTACCCAATATTTGTTTGTTTTTTTGGATCCATACAAGTCCTACTCTTTATTTCACCATAGTAGTTGTAGATTGAATACAAAAACCTTTTCTTTCTGATCGCACAGCACAATGCCTTTTTTAACCAAAATAAGCAAGGTGCACTTGTGGATCAGAAGGCTCCTTTTTTCTAAACCAGGTTTGAAGCTGTGTTCCCTTCTGTGACTCCTGCTTTGAAACTGCAGGACTTAGTGTAAAGGCTGAATTTTTGCAAACCTGCTCTCTTGTCTACCTCTGACCTTTTTTATGGAGATGAAATTGGTCAATGCCAGTCATGCAAGGCAGGCTGATTTGCTATCCTAAAAACAGAAAATGCTGGAAGGCAGGCAGCATCTGTGGAGAAAAAGGTAACGTTACAGGTTGGCAATCTTTTGTCAACTGGAAGAAGTTAAAAGATTTAAGTTTTTAAGCAAGTACAATGCCAGCCAAAGGAGGTTGAGGAGGAAAGAACGAAAAGGAAGGTCTGTGATAGGTTGGCGGGCAGGAATGACAGGGGATTATAGTGTGAAGTGAGGGTGGTAATGGGACAAGTAAAGAAACAAAAGATGGGTCTAGAGCTGTAAATGGCAACATTAGAACCATGAACAACACCTGCTGTCCAAAAAAAATGGCAGCAGTGGTTATGATCTGAAGTTATTGAATGTTTAGGCACTTCACAACCTTCCAGACTAATCAATAGAGGGGTGCAATGAAAGTTCACTAGATTGATTCCCAGGATGAGAGGATTGTCCTGAGATTAGGCCTACATTCTCAAATTTAGAAGAATTAGGTGATCTCATTGGAACCTATAAAATTCTTAGAGGGCTTGCTAGGGTAGAGGCTGTTCTCCTTGGCTGGAGAGTCTAGAACTAGGTCATAGTCAAGATAAGGGGTCAGCCATTTAGGACAGATGAGGGAAAATTTCTTCAGAGGATTGTGAATCTTTGGAATTCTCTTCCCCCCCCCCCCCCCTGCCCATCGAGGGCTGTGGATGCTCAATCATAGAGTACATTCAAAACTTTTTTTTTGGTACAAAAGGGGAATTAAGCGCTATGGCGATCAGGCGGGAAAGTGGAGTTGAGATTGAAGATTAGCCATGAACTTATTGAATAGTGGAGCAGGCTCAGAGCTGTATGGCATACTACTCCTCCTCGTTCTTATGTTCCTTGAGCTTTGTTGGAATCGTGTAGGAGGCAGAGGACAGAAGTGGGAGTGGGGTGGAGAATTAAAATGGCAAGTGACTGGAAGATCAGGGTCACGCTTGTAGACTGAATGGAACTGCTGAGCAATTCCATCACCCAAAAGCGATCTGCATTTGGCCTCCCCAATGTAGAGGAGACCGCATCATGAGCAGTGAATACAGTATACTAAATTGAAAAGTACAAGTAAATTGCTGTTTAACCTTGGAGTGTTTGGGGCCCTGGACGGTGGGAAGGGAGGTGCTGCATCTTCTGCCCTTGTGTGGGAAAGGAGCGAGTGATGGAAGAGTGGACTGGGGTGTCGAGGGTATCTGTAGTATTTTGCTTTTGATTCGCTATTATGTTGTATTGTTTTGCACGACAGGCATTGACCAAGGGTTTATATTAGGCTGCAGGTATTACGTTAGTTCCTCAACATAACTGCAGATTTTGCTTATGCTGAGGAATGTGGGCAAGTAGTACCAAAACCCAGGCTTGAAAGCCACACTCATGCAGATGATAACTGTCATTTAGGAAAAAATGAGAATGAAACCACTTCAAATCACAGACAGCTCATATCCATTGTTCAATCCACCAGATAATAGAAAATAGTTGCCCAGTACTTGACTGACTTTCACATCACTACCCATATGGGATGGAGAACCTCTTGTAGCATTTCAAACAGGCTGTTGGAAAGCATGGTTATATTTAAGTGCTATCTTTTTTGTTTAATATTTTTGTTCATTAATGGGAAAAAGGTCAATACTTCAGAATGGGAATTGGTTCAACTTTTTGTCCTTGGTGTCAGTATAAAGCACACCCAGGTTAGATATCATACCACCAGTTAGAAGCAGAGTAAAATCTGCTCCAACAATCTACCTTATCATGGCCTTTAGATGAGTACACCTTGTACTATCCACATTTCAGTTACCATACAGCTTAAGGAAGACTACTAATTTAGTGGCAGCTTAAAGGGGTATTGTCTTTATGGAAAAGTTTATAGTAAACCTTTTTCCTGTCACAATTTATAAATGTTAAATTGCTGGAGCCATTGTTACCCGAGTGATCAACTGGTGATGACCGTATCAAGATTATCTGTCGGTGATATGGACCTCTCAACAGAAATGAAATGGAAGTGTGATGGAATAAAATAATTCACACACATGCTCAATTTTAAACACATTCCTCATTAGACATCGAATTGAATTTAGTAGTGTACCTTTAACTCCATTCTGGAAGTTCTTTTCTCCCATCCTTTTTATTATTGGTTTAGTTTCTCACTTATTCCAAAACATGAAATGGCCAATAGTCTACTAATGGGAAACATACTGCACAATCCAGTGTGCAAAACATAACCACACTCAATGTGGGGTGTTTGTGATTATAGAAGATTAATCTGTATACCAGTGCATCTTGTACAAGGAAAGCTCTGGTATAACTTAATGTTGTCTTTCCTCCTCACTTATTAAGTTTGGGATAGCTGCTCCTGGATGGCATTACATGGAGGATAGGGATGCAAATATGTAACCGTGTAATGCAGGGTTCAGTGTCTACCTTTACTAGGTTGCAGAGAGGCAAGCAGTTGTTGAAACTCCACAACTCCAACTGGTGGAGCCACTGTTCAGTTGGCTATGCGGTGTGTCCATGCGGTGGTGGGTGCATACACTTTTTATGGTGAATTTTCTCGCTCACCATGATGCAAAGGTGTGTAAATGGAGTTGAGGTACAGATCAGCCATGATCAAATTGAATGTAAGAACAGGCTTTAGGGGCTGATTGGCTTACTCCTGTTCCTGTATTCCCTGGAGAAATCCCTCGTACTCGCTGGCCACCTAGTGATGGTGATACCTGTCCTTACCAATTGTCTAATAACCACCTAGTTAGAGGAGCGGGTCCAGCCAGTTAAAGTTAAGCAGCACCCGTACACATACTTGGGAGTGTCTAAGTCATGATTGTAGCCAGCCCACACTTACAATCTCTGGACAGAGCAAAGTGAGATTTGTCCCTAGATAGTGGGAATTTGACATATCAAACAGAGACTCTACTTATGTGGCTTTCTCAATAGGTTGTTTTAGAGACTCACAAGCACAGTGATGGGTTTCAATTAGTATCAGTGACAAAAAATATTAAGGTTGTCTTTTTACATAAGGTGAACATCTTGACACTTCACAAGCCCTGGCTCAGAGGCAACATGCTGCAGCATAGTTCAGAAACATAAATAAATAGAAATACATGGGAAAAATCTTTAATAAAATGGCAACAATAAAACATGGGAGTGGGTGGTGCAATATCTTTGCACAGGTATAGTTTATACACCAGACTCTTGACATCACAAAATCTATCCTTTTCTTATTAGTGAAGCTTGTATTCTGTTCCCAAATTTTAACACTGTGTTAAATATATAACATAGTCATATCTATGCTAAAGGTTTTCAAGGTAGAACACCTACCAGTCTCTAAGGCTATTTACTTGAAATCACTAGATACTAAATATACAATATTTCATGATATCTGAATCAAGAATTTTTTAATTATCATTCAACTTTTAAAATTCTTTGCAAATTCTCCATAACAAGTGTTTATGCAAATACTTTGAGGTTAAAATTTTCTCCATGGCAACACAGGCAAAGTCTGCTAAATTATGCAGAAGAATTTATTCTTGATATCAATGAAATCCAAACCAGTGCCCTCTTTCCCCAGGATACTTTAGCAGCTGTTGGCATTGTGCCCAGCTGACCCACATTTCCTTTCTGTTGAAGTAGACATTGATGTATTGGTGGAGTTTGTTGGTATATTAGAAAATTGTTCACCCTGTTCCCTGGAAATTATCTGTGTGGCCAAGTTGAGGATCTGAATCCAGCAACACTTGCAAAATTCCAGTGCTTATCGATTGCATACTTTTGGCACTCATGTCCTGCAGGTATTTCATTTGTCATCACACATACAACAAGAAGTAGAAGTATATCAGTATGATACACAAGGCACCTGTGTGGTTAGCTGAGAGGGTGCATTGTTGAACTCTTCCAGGAAAACTGTTGAGCAGTTTGAAACAAAGTGTTGTTTTGAGATGATTAAATAAGAAAAGTAATGTGCCAGCAGCGGTCTGATAGAAGCTTCACAAAACTGGAAACATTATGTTTCCAATAATTCCAGACTTAATGAAGCTGTCAAAAAAAATCTGTTAAAAAGAGGCCAAGCACATTATCCATTCCAACGGTTGGAAAACGGAACATTAAGTCGCCTTAGGCCAGTCTCTACTTCCTAACGATTGATTACAGCATGCCTTTAGCAAAACTGTGTAAGTGGATTGCTTGTTTGCCTCCTTGATCTGGATATGAACTAGTCTACAGGTATAGTCTCCTAGGATTAGAGAATCTGTTTGGTTATCATGACTAACTATAAGTTGATCTCTATTCAAGGATAAAATGCAAATCAATTTCAATTGAGTTCAGTGCAAATATTTATGCATTGAGTAAGTCACCCCTCCCGGTACCATATACTATTCTCCATCCAAGGGAGCATATAGGCAATCTGCTTTCAGGCCTTTCTCATTGTCACTCTTGAGCTTGGAGGTATATGAGAATATCCCAGGATAACTTTTCCTCCAACTTTCCCACTCTTTTCCTCAGGATGTGCATAGCTGGGGCTGAGATCTGACAATGGCTGTGTGAGGAATCTATCAACCTTGAGCACCAATTTGCTGTGCTATTATGCTGCTCCCTACATAACAAAGCATCAATCACAAGGCAATATTGTGGGTCACTTCAGCATTGAAATAATTACAATATTATTATCTTTAAAAAATGAATATAGCCTCATTTATCAGCATCGCATTTAGGGTTAAGGCTTCAGGCAACTCAATAGATCACTATCCAAATGTTCTAACATGGTTGTCTGTTCAGATAAGTTATTTATTCAAAATACACCCCATACACAGTTGCAACAGCAAAAAGTGAAGAGTTTTTGAAAGTGGCTGTTGCATAATTGTCAGTTGATGCATCCCACAGACAACGGCTGACGATTTGCATTCCCTGGTCATTAAGCTGGCCCAGCACCACATTGCACACCAGCTTGTATCTAGGGGCGTTGATATCCTTGACTTTCGACCTGATGTGGTCTGTCAAACTCTGCACTAGCTGTACACATGTTACAGGATTATATTTGTTGTCAGCCAAGTAGCTTGAAAGAGTGCTCTCCAAGACCTTCTGGACTTTGTAGGCATCAAACTTGCAACCTTCATCTGGCTGGGCTTTGTAAGTGTTTTCGCATCTCACTTCTCTAATAGGTTGGTACAGAGGCAATCCAGAGAAACTGACCTGACCAGAGGTCATCCAGCTCATGGAATGCCTTTTGCCTAATATCATAGAGCCTTTGCGAGAAAAAGGCACATTGACATTACTTATAACGGAGCTCCTTCTGGATGGGATATGGGGTCTTCCCTCCATGTTCTTCAGATGCAGATGATGTTTGCTGGCATGAACGTCCATGGACTGGGAACTTCTCCGAGTGGAAATGGAGCCTGCACGAGGATGTGGTCCCAAACTATGCCCAGACAGAGCCTGATTGAACTGAGCTAAAGCCTCCTGAGATAAAGGCATCTGTTTGGTTGTCATGGTGAACTGTATATTGATCTGTTTAAAGGATAAAAGATAAATCAATTTTAATTCAGTTCAATGGCTATATCCACTATATACCTCCTCACCTTTAATGCATTTTTAATATCTCCTGCAACATATATTATTCCATGTCTGAAAGGAATTTGTTCCTAGATCTCTGCCAACACCATCCTTGAACCATCTGTTAATTTTTGATAATAGTAGCACAGGGTGAATCATTCTCTGATCTCTCCTTTGTTCTCAGTCTTAACTCTGCACTTTCATGTGATGGAAGGTGTTAATGCAGACAATATTTTCAGGCCACACACTCCTATTTTTCTCTTATTTGCTTCTAGATTTTAAGCATAGGTTCTAAGAACATAAGAAATAGGAGCAGGAGTAGGCCATACGGCCCTTCGAGCCTGCTCTGCCATTCAATAAGATCATGGCTGACCTTCGACCTCAACTCCACTTTCCCGCCCAATCCCCATAACCCTTGATTCCCATGGAGTCCAAAAATCTATCGATCTCAGCCTTGAATATATTCAACAACTGAGACACAGCCCTCTGGGATAGAGAATTCCAAAGATTCACAATCCTCTGAGTGAAGAAATTCCTCCTCATATCAGTCCTAAATGGCCGACCGCTTATCCTGAGACTATGCCCCCTAGTTCTAGACTCTAACTTGCAACTAAATCACTTGAACAGAGGTCAGAATACAGGAATAATCTCCTCCCTCCCCCCAAGCAAAATAGGATAGAAAAGCAAACCAGAAACACAAAACATACAGATTTCTATTAGGGGATGAATTTCTAGGCAGAAGCTAATGGCTCATATAGGTAAATGCAGTACCTGGTGTGGGTTGAACCGTATAGGCTGGGTAAGTCCCAGTATTGATCTATGGTGTTGCTAGATTAGTCAATCTGAACCAGAGCAATAGTACGGATGATACAATGGACATCTGTGCCCATGGGTTAAGGAGGGGGTGAGAAATCAGTCAGGGTTCCTGGTCCTGATAGCTGTTATGTGACAAGTGTGCATACACAGAAGTAGGGTGAGGACGGAATGAGCTTAGCCATGATGACCACATGGATGAGTATTCCACTTACTACTCAGGCTCAGGAGTAAAAATGGTTCCTTGGAAAAAATTCTGAGGGACAGTATTAATCTTCATTTAGAAAGGCACGGATTAATCCATGAACAGAAGCTCGACACCATCCAGGACAAAGCAGCCCGCTTGATTGGCACCCCATCCACCGCCTTAAACATTCACTCCCTCCACCACCAGCGCATGGTGGCTGCAATGTGAACCATCTATAAGATGCACTGCAGCAATTTGCCAAGGCTTCTTCGACAGCACCTCCCAAACCCATGAACTCTACCACCTAGAAGGACAGAGGCAGCAGGCGCATGAGAACAACACCACCTGCACGTTCCCCTCCAAGTCACACACCATCCTGACTTGGAAATATATCGCCATTCCTTCATCGTCACTAGGTCAAAATCCTGGAAGTTCCTACCTAACAGCACTGTGGGAGTACCTTCACCACGTGGACTGCAGCGGTTCAAGAAGGCGGCTCATCACCACCTTCTCAATTAGGAATGCGCAATAAATGCTAACCTTGCCAGCGATGCCCATGTCCCATGAATAAATATTTTAAAAATCAAGGACAGTCAGCATGGATTTGCTAAGGGAAGGTCGTGTCTAACTAACTTGATTGAATTTTTTGAGAAGGTAACAAGGAGGGTTGATGAGGTTAATGTGTTTGATGTAGTCAACATGGATTTTAGCAAGGCTTTTGACAAGGTCCCACATGGCAGACTGGTTAGAAAAGTAAAAGCCCATGGGATCCAAGGGAAAGTGGCAAGTTGGATCCAAAATTGGCTCAGTGGCAGGAAGCAAAAGGTAATGGTCGACGGGTGTTTTTGTGACTGGAATGCTGTTTCCAGTGGGGTTCCGCAGGGCTCAGTACTAGGTCCATTGCTTTTTGTGGTATATACCAATGATTTAAACTTAAATGTAGGGGGCATGATTAAGACGTTTGCAGATGATACAAAAATTGGCTGGGTGGTTGATAGTGAGGAAGAAAGCTGTAGATTGCAGGAAGATATCAATGGGCTGGAAGGTGGGCAGAAAAGTGGCAAATGGAATTCAATCCAGAGAAGTGTGAGGTAATGCATTTGGGGAGGGCAAACAAAGCAAGGGAGTACACAATAAATGGTAGGATACTGAGAGGTGTAGAGGAAGAGAGGGACCTTGGAGTGCATGTGCACAGATACCTGAAGGTAGCAGGACAGGTAGATAAGGTGGTTAAGAAGGCATAGAGGATACTTTCCTTTATTAGCCGAGATATAGAATATAAGAGCAGGGAGGTTATGCTAGAACTGTGATATCTGATGTTCCTGAACCTACAACTTAGACAAACTTTCCTTCTGGACTCACCTGCACAACCTCTTTATTCATAGAATGGCTATTCTTCTCCCACAAAAGAATGATCTACAAGTAATATTTGTAATAATTCCCCTAGACTGAATTGTAATTTGAAGAGCTGCACACTCTTACCTTTGTTCCACGCTGCTCCCATATTCCAATTGTAAACTAAGTAAATATTACATGGGATGGACTTACTATGCACGGTGCCTAATGAAAGAACCTTAATGAATTATCATTAGTATCAGCCTTGGCTCAGTGGTAGTACTCTCGTCTTTGACTCAGAAGGTCATTGGTTCCAAGCCCCTTTCTATGATTTAAGTACATAATCTAGGCTGATGCTTCAGTGCAGTACCTTAGTACTGAGGGAGTACTGCATTGTTGGATGTACTGCCTTTTGGACAAGACATTAAACCAGGGAAGGCCCTGTATACTCCTTAAGATGGATGTAATAGATCCCATGACACTATTTGAAGAAGATCAGGGGAGTTCTCCTGGTCAGCATTTATCACTCAATCACCACCAGCAAAATCAGATGAGCTGGTCATTATTTCATTCCTTTGTGTGGGACTTTGCTGTAGGCAAATTGGCTCCTGTGTTTGCTTACAAAACAACAGAGACTACACTTCAAAGGTAATTCATTGGCTGTAAAGCACTTTGGGATATTCTGAGGATGTGAAAGGTGTTATATGAATGCACGTTCTTTCTTCTTACTTTCTATCTAACAGCTGTTGGAATGAAGCAAGACATGCTTAAAAATGGTTGAGATAGAAAACCGTAAGTGCAGTGTCAGAGATATTAAAATTCCTGACCCCTGCTCTGCAGCTGGGCACCAACAAGCCCTTAAATGGCGGAGGAGAGCAAACTGCTGTCAGATGTTCTGTTGCTGCTGCTTTTTCCACTCGCTTCAAACTGTGACAGTGTGTGAGACATGCTGATGAGGCACGGGAAGCATGCTCGTTATTCTATATGCGTCCAGTGTTGTGTGCGCATATCTTACCCACTGTGCAGTGACTAAAAAGTGTGGATCAATGCTGATTCATGTTATCTCTCAGATCCTGTTTCCATCACATTGCTTTTCATTTCTCTTTTATTTATTATTCCATAGCTGACTCACACAAAAAGCTTCTCTACCAATTGTCCTGAACGATGTGCTTCTGTGTTGTGGAGAAATCCAGTCTAAAAGATTGTACTTTGTCAAAAGTGGGAGAACGTGGGTAGTTGGATGAGGGAAAAATGATAATTTCACAGGCAGGGAACTTTTGCACACAAACAAAAAAATATATAGCTTGCACTTTTTTTTGATATAAAGTTCTCAAGAAAGATTAGCTTAAAAGAATAAACTATGATAAGTGATGGACAGTAGTAAATAAATTAAGTGGTGCAGAATGGATTGTGTACAAAACAAGTAACGGGGGCACAAGTGAGTTATGGGCCTAGAAATTCGACTGCGCAGCACCCTCCTAAGCCCCCAATATGGCGGGCAGGAAGCACACGCTCACATCTGGCCGGAAGTGTGCTGCCTGCCATATTGGTAGAGGAGGCCGCGCTGGCGGTAGGAGTGCCGCCGGCAACATTCTAAGCTCTGCATAATGTATTCAAATTAGGCCCTGTGCTACTTGTGCACAGCTGCAGAGCACGCCTTCAACCAGAGCCATGCTGCCACAAGGAACATTACTGAGCAAACAATCAGCGTGCTCAAGCAACACTTCCGCTGCCTGGACCGTTCTGGAGGAGCTTTGCAGTACATCCCTGAGCGGGTTTCCAGATTTGTTGTCGCCTGCGGCGTGCTACACAACTTTGCCATCATGAGGGACCAGCCCTTACCACCACCTGGGCAGCAATAAGTATAGGAGGAGGAGTAGGAAGAGGCAGACGAGAAAGAGGAGGAGGTAGAGAAGGAAGAGAGGAAGCCAGAGCCACTACCTGCCTGAGATCTCCGAGACAAGCTCATCAGGGAGTACTTCAACAAAATCAGCCCTGCCATTCCCCATTCACCAACAGTCCCATATCCTTTCCACTCTTCTCAAAACCACCATCTGATTGCCTTCCTTCTCTCCAAACTTATGGGACTTGCCCTCACTTCAATACAAAGACGAGTACTAACACCAAATCCAGATCAAAAAACAAATTTATCAAACAAATCATGTCAGCATTCACAAAAGAATGACTAGTCATCCTTGTGCCAGCCCTTAGCGTCTTGTGTGCTTGTTTTCCTATCCTGGAGCTCCGATGAGGTACTTCCCCAATGGCTACAGCTCGGGAGGTTGAAGGCTGCTGAGCTTCTATTGAAAACACTTCAGATGGCCTTAGAGGATGACCTCAAGCAGCTGTGGGCCTAGTGGACCTGGCTGTAGACTGCAGCATCTCAGTGTGCCAGATTTGTCATGAGATGCTCCATCATGGTGGGTTCCACTGCAGTGCTGATGGATCTGATCACTGTTGGACAGAATGGTCTCCATGCTCTGCACAAAGCCATAAGACAATTTGGAGCTGCATGCTCCTCCATGCTCTGCGACATTGTGTGTAAGCTCTCTGGCAGGCTGTCCTGTGCACTTAACATTTCCCTGTGTATGTTCAAGAGCCTTCTTCAGTAGCTTGGGTCTTCAGAGTCAGCAACTGAGTCCTCTGCAGCAGAACTAGAGTGTGTTCTCGCCCTCAGGCGAGCTGGCACCTGTGGCATCCTAACCCCCTGCCCTAGCTCCTGTGTACTTGTGCCCGATGAGTCACCACGTGCAGATCCCTACTTGGACCTAGCCTCTGATGTCAGTATCTGAGCTGGTGCTTGTGAGAGTCAGATCAAGTGACAGTGCATCTTCAGTAATACTGTGCTCCTCCATCGGCTGAGGGGCATCGACTTTCTCAGCAGCTGAAATTAAAGAAAGGGACAAGGGTTAGCTCGTGGTGTGAGGAAGAGCAGAGAGAGAGAGAGAAGTGGTTGGTGAAAGCATCTGCAGCTTGTCATGCAGAGTGTGTGGGGTGAGGTAGAAGTCCGAAGAGACAAAGGGGATCAGGTATAAATAAAACCTGCTCAATGTCTCCTCCGGCATCACTAGTGGCCACGGACTCCGCTCTGTCCCTTCCCGTGATGGCCAGGCCACTGACTTCGATGGGGGGGAGGGTGTGCAGTTGGGCTCTTCCTCCTCCAGTGGCAGCCTGTTGCCTTGTATAGTGTGCGACCTTCTCCTGCAAGAAAGAGCGACATGTGTTAATGAGAGTCTTGTGAGGTGTTTGAAGAATGTGGCTGTCATGGTGAAAAGCTAACAGTCTGTATGTGAGTTGTGGGTGAGTGAGGGTTGTAATAGTGGTGAGTGTGTGAGCATGAGAAGGAGATTTAATGAGGTGTGATGTAGTGATTGCAGGATAGTGCAGGGTAGTGGGGGAGGGTAGTGTTGTCAGTGCTGTTAATGTTGTAATTACTGAGGCTGTGAGTCGTGCAGAAAGTATTTTAGCAGTCCTTTGCTCCTTTTAAAGTTCCTTATCTCAGCCTTGCTGTCAGAGGAAGCAATTATCTGGCGGCCAGGCATTTTGTCACAGGAAGAAAAAGTTAAAAAAAAGTTTCTAGCACATAGGTCATTAGTTTTCTTCAGTCTGTTAGTAATCATCCGCTTGACTGGTTTCCTTCTGATGAGTTTCAGGCAAGGTCAGAGAAGGAATAAGAGCCAATTTCCCTGTATGCAATGACATTTTGCGGGTGGTAGCTCTGTTAAAAGAACCTGTTTTTTAAATCTACATCATACAAATACGAGAAAAGACCTGTAACTGTGGCCAAGAAAACTTCATTTTTATCATAATCCCTCCCAAGGTGGGTTTTGGTGCATCTGATAGCAATGGCTGTAGGCTGGTTACAGGGCCTTCTCCAATTATATTCTTGTTATTGGTGGCAATCCTGTAAAATAAATGGGGCCATTATATCCCCCAATCTGTATTTAAATAAGTCCTGGAAGTTACAATAAGGTAGACTTTCCTCTGCCCTACACTCAAAGAATTGAAGTTCTCCAGGCAAAGAGCAGCAGAAAAAGAGAAGAGACTTATTATAGCTTATTATGCTTTAAAAGGTCATCTGTGGAGAGAACAGATAAGTTAAAGGGATTGTGACAAAAATGAAGTGTTCTTGGCCACAGTTATAAGTCTTTTCTTGGTATTCTATGATGTAGATTAAAAAAAACAGGATATTTTAACAGGCTAAGGACAGTCACCTGAAATGTTAACTTACCTGTTACTCTGCAGATTTTGATTGACCTGCTGTGTGTTTCAAGTATTTTCTGTTTTTGTTTGAGAAAACCATTTCTAAACTGGTTATAAGACATCTAAATTAATGTTAATAGAGATAGTCATTAATGAATCAGATAGTCATCAATAAGAAACAGGAAATACACAGTAGGCCTGTCAGCACCTTAAGAGAAAAAAGTATAGGTTAACATTTTATGTGTAGACTCTTCATCAGAACTGACAAAGTTTAGATGTTGACGGGCCAGCCAAATATTTCCTTCATCTTCTCTTTTTACTTCAGATTTTCAGTAATTAGTTTTTTTTTTATCTCTACAGTCATTAACTCATGGAATGCTTCCACATTCCTGTAATTTTAAATGTGTATATGAAAAGGAGCTATTATCACCTCCATAGCGAGCTATAGGCCAGGCTTCAATCCTGGGTCAATAAGGAAGAGTCTGCTCAGAAAACTCCACTGCTGGGTCACCACATTCGCATGCCAGCTGCACAACTTTGTGTTACAGCAGACACCAGAGAGTATGTCTTCAATTCGTTACCTAGGCGTAAAACTAGCATTGCGGATTGGCCGTCCGTTATAGAAACTGTCCAATTTTTATTAAATTAAAATCTTGTGGTTTCTATAATGGGCAGCTGATTCACAGTGGCAATTTTACACCTGGGCGGCACTTTGAAAATCTACTCCACTGTGCAGTGCAAACATTAAAACATTTTCCCCCCTTTGTTCTTGTTAAAGAGAAACAAAGCTGTAGGGAGGACAACACTTTCAATCAAAATTGGCCCATAAAGATTTCCTAAAATTATTGTTTTTGTCACAATATTTGAATAAAAGTTTGTAATTTTCATAGTTACTGAACAGCTTGCTAGAGTCCTGCCCTGTCCTGGCCACTATTGAATCTTGCAATAGCTTTGGCTCTCCAGGATCAACAGTAATAGACACTGATCTACACTCAGCACAATGAGAGCTGACCAAACTGACGAACTTGTTATTTCCATTTTGTCAGGTCTCCAGCATGTTGCTCCACGGTTATAAGATTGGATAGATTTACTTCAGAAGGTAGAGATAGTCCAATTTGTCCTCACCCATACATTCACACTTCTAGCAGGGGCCACTGGATAAGATCAGACCGGGCAACACTGACCAATATTCTTCCCCATATCTAGGAATGCTGAGGCCAACTGTAGATGTCCTACTGCTGCCTTGGTTAAGATCAATTAGCTCAGCACAGACCAGGGATTGAGCCTGAGATCGGATGTTCCCTCGACAGCTCCTTTATTCGGCTGAAGTAACAAGGGTTGCCAAGAATATCACAATCTTGTGCACACCAAAGGAAGGTAACATGTTGCAACAGGTAAAGAAAATGCCATGGTAATGTTTCAACCTGTTTTATTCATACAGCAACCTAATATAATGATTCAAATTGCACTGAAGAAAACATCTTGGCCTCGAAATTCCTGCGGGCCACTGCACTGCTGGAATCGTGGCTGGGCGGGACGTCCGGCTGCCAACCGATCCTGACACTGATCCCATTCCAAATCCCAGGATTAGTGCATTTGCATATTGTGAAGCAGTTGGGAATATGGAGGTGAAATTGATCTTGGGCAGTAGTGCAAAAAGAAAGGTAATGAAAATCCACAGCCCGTTTTACACTCTGCCCGATTTTTCTTTTCCATCAGGAGGAGTGTAAAACAGGATGCCAATTCATGATCGCCCATTTTGCACTACTGCCCAAGACCAGCTTTCCCCCTTACAAGCCCCTGCCATGCCTGAGTTTACACCAAGAGTGGAAGGAAAATTTGTGGGGAGGCAGACAAGGAGTGCAACTCCTTCCTGCCAAGGAAACTAGATGTGGGGGAAGGGGAAGAAAAGCTCAAGGTGAGGGTGTAGAGAAGTGGTGCAGCAGCAGGCTATACGTCTTGCTGTTTAAAGAGGCAACAGCAGTAATTAGGCAGGATGCGCAAACTACATTGAAAGCAGGGCAGAAAGGGCAGCAGGCTAACTTCGGGCAACCAATTTTTCTGAAGCTGACCTGGATGTTCTCCTGAGTGAGACACAGCAGAGGAAAATGGTTTGTTTGGGGTGGGTGGCAAGAAGTCTGTCAGTGCCACATCGCTACCTCCAAGAGATGTAGTGCAGGAAGAAGTTCAACAATCTGAACAGGACAGCCAGGTAAGATAACTCTACTTCCTATTTTCTTGAATAAATTTTAATTATATTGTAGCAGTCCCACACACCTTAACCTCACAGTGGTCATGGGCTATAGTATGCACCAGTGGCCCCTGGTACCATCACTCTACCAAATGCAACCTGCAAGCAGACTTTCTTTCACAGTGCCCTATGCAGGCATACACTACCATTCCTCACCTCACCTGTCATTGCTCGCTTGCAGCACCTGTCATTCCTTCTGTTTCTTAAATGCAGTTAAGGGGAAGCTAGATAAGCACATGAGGGAGAAAGGTATAGAAGGGTATCCTGATAGGGTTAGATGAAGTAGGGAGGGAGGAGGCTCATATGGAGCATAAACGTTGGCATAGACCAGTTGGGCCGAATGGCCTGTTTCTGTGCTGTAGTTTCGATGTAACTCAATGTAACTTCTGATAGCAGGCATTGTCCAGCCTTGCATGCAACTCACATGGCTTTCAATCGTTTTTTTTCTGACTAAAGAAGGTCGCCCATAAAGGAAAGCCTGGGAATCTCAGGCTGCAAGTGGTTGTCTCTCCCCTCTTCCGACCTCAGTTCCATCCCATAAGGAGAAGAAGCACTCCAGCTCCTGGGAAGGCACATAGCAGATTGAGTTGCAGACAGAGACATTGGAGGGCCTGCATACCAGTCACTGCCTCCAATGTGGAGGCAGTGATTACTGATCCTCAAGCCTTGGGAGATTGTGTAGAGAGAACACTGGCGAATAGCTTGCAAGACCTTTAAAGCCCCACCTGCATAGTTTTTCAGCATCTCACTACAACTATTAGATCTACCCTTCTGCTGATCAGTGGGCAGTCAGATCAAGGGCTCAATATCAATAGCATGGAAGGAGTCCACATACAAGATTCTATGGCTCCTCATGATCACATGTATGAACTCCCACCCCCTCGAGCCCTTCAGATGTAATTGGAGGCAAGCCCAGGTTACCCAGGCAGTTGCAGTAGAGGTGCAGCCTGCAGCAGTCATCCCAAAACTCAGCTGCCCCAAGACGTGAGCCACCTTAGTCCCAATATGCAATGAATTACTTTTGAAATGCATTTACTGTTGTTATATAGGAAAATATGACAGTCTGTTTGCACACAGCAAGTGAGATGCATTATTAGTAAAACTGCTTTGATGGTTTTGGTTGAAGGTGGAATATTAGCCAGGGAGTACTCCCTCCTCTTCTTTAAATAATGTCATGAGATCTTTTGCATCTATCCAAACAGACAAATGGAGATTCAGTTTAATGTCCTACCCAAAAGACATCACCCCTCAGCACTCTACTAAGACATCAACCTAGATTATATGCTCAAATTCTGGACAGGGATTTGAACCTACAACCCTTTGGCGTCAGAGGCTATTAATTGAGCCAAGAGCTTGACATAGTATGTACTATTCCCACTGCTAGGCAGATTATCTACCCCTCAGGCTTTTGCCAGTGATTACTCTTGATCTAAGCTGCTCACTGTAAAATGCATCACCACCAAGAATGATTTGATCTAATATTTTCCAAACCTCCATGTGGCAAAATGCCTGGACTCACTTCATTTTCTAACAGTACAGCTGAGGTCTTGAGCCTGGCACTTGCTGAATTACGGAGAGTAACACAGTGCATTGTACCTCCACGCTATGCTAAAAGTTACAAATTGAGGATCATGCAGTATTAATGTTCATTGGCATGCATGTGTAAATATCTACACAAAGCTTGAATGTTGCATTGCCTTGATGCAATATCAACCTGTGTTTCAACAAAACAAAACTGCAAAGCAAATAACAATAGTATTATTCAACAAAAGCAATGCATTTTTCTTGCACTGATTCCAAGATAATGCCTTTTCAACAAATTTTTGAGACTATATGATTTTTTCATCCACTCTTCACTCGAGGGGAAATTTGTAATAAAAAAAAATAGAATTGGGTAAGAATTAAATACAGTGCATTATCTAGCTGATTTTAACCACTGTAAAACTGTTTTGAAAGAAACTTTTACCAGCAAGAAGTTAAACAATCTTACCCTAGAAAGACAGTGAAGGAAACAAATCTCTGATAATTTTCTGTAGTCCAAGTTAAAAAAGAATTAAGACTTCTCCAAAACCGTACTTGCTGCAGTGACCAACTTAGAAGCAGTTTTAAAAATTGATTTGTCCTGATGTAAACTTTGGTTTATAGTAATATGTTTTACACTTCCATGGGGATGTTATCAGCTCTCTTTGAGCCTCCTAAAATGACTGCAATTGGAAAAAAAAGGCTTAATCATTCTCCCAGTGCATTCACCACCTGATAAACGATTGACCATTGATTGAAAGGCTTATTGCACCACTGCACTACATGAAGGAAAGCAGTCTCAAACTATTGGGGCAGCACAGGTCTGGGAAGCTTGCCACCCATACACGTCTCCAAGGTGACAGCTTCAGCCCTGTGACAATTTTCTCGAACAATATTAACTTTTGTCAAAGTCCAAGTCCTATTGGGTATAAATTTTATCTCAATGCCTTTAGCATGTTTGACATCAGCCCCCTTACGCTTTTCAAAACTTTCAAGTCATTAGTATTTGTTAGTCCCTGGCAGTTTTGGGGCGGTCTAAAAACTAAGCTGGCTCTGTTTCCACATACCTATATCTGCAGTTAATTTTTAAATAAATGCTGTAACATTTTTAGTTGTAATTTAATTTTTTCTCATTTTTAATTGTTCTTAAATTTGTCCATGTATCTTCCCCCGCCATCAGGGCAGGCAGGAGAACTTTCCCCAGATGTCCATTAATGCTGTAGTAAAACTGGCTTCTGGTGGAGCAGTTAGCCCTCTAATTTTGCTTTCTGCCTATGCAGAAGTACTTGGCCTCTGCCACATATGTTCCCAAAGTTCAAGAACGCACTCTTTTGGGAATTGTGGATGCAATACCTCACTGAAATGGCCATTCATATGTCAGCTTAATTAGTGAGTGTTGGCAGGCTATCTATCCACTATAACAGTCAAGTCCAATCCTATCCTTAACCAGTCTCCACGCAGATTTACTTTCTGGGAGGAGTTATTGAAGATCAATAAGGAATGAGCCCAGTGACATTAAAGCCAAGTGTTACACCACTACTGTTGTATCTGCTGAGACCAGGTAACTCAACACAGACCTAGGCTTTTCCTTGTTTGTGTGAACATAAGAACATAAGAAATAGGAGCAGGAGTAGGCCATATGGACCCTTGAGCTTGTTCCGCCATTCAATCAGATCATGACTGATCTTCGACCTCAACTCCACTTTCCCGCTCGATACCCATATCCCTTGATTCCCCTTGAGTCCAAAAATCTATCCATCTCAGCCTTGAATATATTCAATGACTCAGCATCCACAGCCCTCTGGGGTAGAGAATTCCAAAGATTCACAACCCTTTGTGTGAAGAAATTCCTCCTCATCTCAATCTTAAATGGCTGCCCCCTTATCCTGCAACTATGCCCCCTAGTTCTAGGCTCTCTAGCCAGGGGAAACAATCTCTCAGCATCTACTCTGTCAAGCCCCCTCATAATCTTATAAGTTTCAATGAGATCACCTGTCATTCTTCTAAACTCCGGAGAGTATAGGCCCATTCTACTCAACCTCTCTTCATAGGGCAACTCTCTCATCCCAGGAATTAATCTAGTGAACCCTCATTGCACCGCCTCCAAGGCAAGTATATCCTTCCTTAGATAAGGAGACCAAAACTGTACGCAGTACGCAGTGTGGCTCAGTTCCAAACTGAACAGTGTATTTAACGACTGAACATCCCAACGCCGTGGTATCTTCTGTATGAAGGATCTACAGGTGATGGAATTGTGTTCTTTGGACACTGACATTTCTGTGTATCACAGTGTCTCACGGTGCTCATTTTATTCAGTAGCTCTAAATAATATTTGTGATCTTATTCTAATGCAGGTCCAGATGCATTTTCACCTGAATTTATTAGAATTCCTGGGACTCATTGAAGTGCATAAATGCTAAGTTTCATTGGGGTGAGATAAAAGTACATATTTTAAAAAATATTTTTATTAGATGAGTCATACAATACTTGGAGGAATAAAGTATTGTGCAATTTGACAGCTGCATTATCTTTGAAGCAATAAAGCAGTTACACAGCCGCTAGACACTACATTAAACCCATTAGCCCCCTCATTGATGATGCATAAGAGAAGATATGCAGTAAGATAAGCAGAGAGGAGCAAGAAAAAATGGAGTCTATTTTTTGAGTTTCAGTAATTGTTAATGGAGTCTAACAATCCATTTTGAAAATAGCAAACTTGGGGAAAAGATTCCCTCTGTCCACTATGTGTGTTTATATCATAAACAAGTTTAAAGATTTTATTTGCAATTTTTCTACAAAGAGTGAGCTGAGGAAACTTTCCCCCAGGTGTAAAGATATGTCTACACAATCTTATTTTCCATGTGGGTTCAATGTGGTTTTAGATGTTTCTACTAATGTACCAAATACACCATTGAAACCAATTACTAGGGAATGGATCCAAGCAAATTAAGTAACAAGCTGGTCCTGGATATTACAAAAGCCTAATAACACCTACGCAAAATAGTCCAGCTTGGACCAGGTTTTCAGTAACACCACAATACTTAAGTGTGTAAGATGGGCAGTTTTCTTTATAAATATCAAAGCATTTCCTATGTACAATCACTGTCCATACTTTACAGATGCATTTTGGTGTATAATTCACACAAGAAAGTTTCAGTAAAGTTGCTGGTTTTTATGATGCTTCTAACAAAACTTTTGGGAGCTTTCGGAGGCTTCCTCCTTCGTCAGGTGAACGATGTGAAATCGTTCACCTGACGAAGGAGGAAGCCTCCGAAAGCTTGTGAATTTAAAATAAAATTGCTGGACTATAACTTGGTGTTGTAAAATTGTTTACAATTGTCAACCCCAGTCCATCACCGGCATCTCCACATCAAAACTTTTGGGATGATTTTACATTCCTACAGTGGAAATTATGTACAGTAAGGAAATGTTAGTGCTTGTAACATATCAATTCCTAATTATCAAATTTGCTTGGACCCTATGTTAGTGAATGTCCTCCAAAATAAAAAAGCACTGCATGTGGGAAGATTTTCCAAAACTTCCGCAACTTCTACATAAAAAGAAAAACAGTTTTCATGTTGCAACGTCCCAGTATGTGATTTGCTGTGAAGGAGAAAAAAAGGTACTGGACATAAAAGTGGCAGAATATACGGTTTACTTCAAGCATCTGATAAACAGAAAAAGTAAATAACTACAATCTCCTTTCTTCATACAGAGCAACAGTTTGTACAATTAATCTTACTACACATCATTGTCAAATTTAGGACAAATGCCATATAAAAATACAAAGAATATGGATATCAAATAGTTGTAGTTATAAACAACATATAACAAATTTTAAAATAAATCACGTTGCAATGAACTGAGTTGACAATGTCAATTGTTTCTTATGTACTTGCACTGAATAATTTGAAAAATTACTTTTATTCTTCTTTAGATTTCAGATATCATTTTAGACTGTTGCCAAGCTTCTGGAGTCCCTATCATTCAGAGGATCCTTTTAAAGGATAGCACTTAGGGTTCGGTGTCAAACCAACAATCAGAGTACTAACCCATACCCCATGGATTGTCAAGATGGAATTTCAGAGAAACACATTGGAAAGAGAAAAATCTTGCACGATATAGTGCAGATGTGGCCATTAGAAGAAAGTAAGTGCATTTATAAGCACGTTTCACAACCTCAGGGCACCCCAAAGGGCTTCATAGCCAATGAAGTCCTTCTGAAATGTAATCACTGTTGTAATGTAGGGAAATGTGGCAGCCAATTTGCACACAGCAAGGTCCCACAAACAGTAATGAGCTAAATGACCAGTTAAACAGTTTCAGTAGTGTTGGTTGAGGGATAAATGTTAGCCGGGACACCAGCAGAATTCCCCTGCTTTTCTTCGAATAGTGCCATAGTATCTTTTACATACACCTGAGCGGGCAGACATGTTTAGCATCTTATCCGAAAGATGGTACCTACGACAGTGCAGCACTCCCCCAGTACTGCACTGAAGTGTCAGCCTAGATTATGTGCTCAAGTCCTGAAGTGGGGCTTGGACCCACAATCTTCTGACTCAGAGAGTGCTACCACTGAGCCACAGCTGGCACTTCCCAAGACAAACAATTTTGAATAATTTAGAAGAAAAAAAATGATTTTTAGGCTCCTCTGACAGCTCAATGGTTAAATGAACTGGATGGTGTGGTACTGAGCCACTAAGACCAGGAAGGTCCAGGATATTTAATTCCAATCTGTACCAAATTAATTAGTCTCAGTTCAGACAGCAGTGGAGTACTACAATTGGGCTCAGCAACTCTTTGCTGGAGAGAAGAGTAACAAGGTAAGGTTCCTGTTCTAGATCACTAATTTTCCTGACTGCTGTTAGAAAGTGCAGGTTGGGTGAGAACTG
The DNA here is from genome assembly GCF_035084215.1 of Heptranchias perlo. Lineage (NCBI taxonomy): Eukaryota > Metazoa > Chordata > Chondrichthyes > Hexanchiformes > Hexanchidae > Heptranchias > Heptranchias perlo. The sequence goes on from NC_090333.1 coordinate 28,316,856, forward strand.
CTTCCACAGATTTACTGTTTAGGATTACACAAGAATAATGGCCATCTGGGTGAGATATAGGTGAGTGCAATTGCCTGAGAAATGATACCCAGCTTGGGTCATTGCCTTTGGGAGAATGGGGGAAAAGTTGAAGTGATATTTTCAAATTGGTTTGCCTATTTTAATTGGACCAATAGCAGCGGCTCTGGGTTTCCAGTGTCATTAGGCATCTGAAGCATGCGTATTTTTGACGGACCAGTACAGGTGACACTGGGTTGCCCCAGAAAAACAGCTCGACAAATGGCCCCTCAGCTGAGGAGGCACCACTAACATAATAATTTAAACATAAAGTCCAATTAACTAAAATAAACGTATAATGCCAAATCATAACATTATTATCTATGTTAATTAGACACCCTATACCCTGCGGTGCCCACCAGTTATGGAAGACCCCGAGCGTACCCGAGTGATACAGAATCGGTTTATATCCCTGAGGGGCAAGAACTCTACTTGCCAAAAAAAAAGCCATGGACAACTAAAGAGGTAAGGGACAGTATAAGACATAAGGAAAGGGCATACAAAAAGGCAAAAAATGGCACAGATCCTGGCGAATGGGAAAGATACAAAGATCAACAAAGGGTCACAAAACAGATAGTAAGAGCTACAAAAAGGGAGTATGAAAAGAAACTTGCAAGGGATATCAAAACCAATACGAAGAACTTTTATAGTTATATTAGGAAAAAGAGGGTGGTCAGGAGCAGTGTTGGCCCCTTAAAAACTGAAAGTGGGGATATTGTCATTGACAATGGGGAAATGGCGGACATGTTGAACAATTACTTTGCGTCAGTATTTACAGTAGAAAAAGAGGATAGCATGCTGGAAATCCCAAGAAAACTAATATTGAATCGGGGACAGGGACTCGATAAAATTAACATAAGTAAAGCAACAGTAATGAAGAAAATAATAGCACTAAAGAGTGACAAATCCCCAGGACCAGATGGTTTCCATCCCAGGGTTTTAAAGGAAGTAGGTGAGCACATTGCAGATGCCCTAACTATAATCTTTCAAAGTTCTCTAGATTCAGGAACTGTCCCTCTAGATTGGAAAATTGCACATGTCACTCCGCTTTTTAAGAAAGGAGAGGGAGGGAAACCAGGGAATTATAGACCAGTTAGCCTAACATCTGTTGTGGGGAAAATGCTGGAGTCTATAATTAAGGATAGGGTGACTGAACACCTCGAGAATTTTCAGTTAACCAGAGAGAGCCAGCATGGATTTGTGAAAGGTAGGTCATGCCTGACAAACCTGATTGAATTTTTTGAAGAGGTAACTAAAGTAGTGGACAGGGGAATGTCAATGGATGTTATTTATATGGACTTCCAGAAGGCATTTGATAAGGTCCCACATAAGAGACTGTTAGCTAAGATAGAAGCCCATGGAATCGAGGGAAAAGTACTGACTTGGTTAGGAAGTTGGCTGAGCGAAAGGCGACAGAGAGTAGGGATAATGGGTAGGTACTCACATTAGCAGGATGTGACTAATGGAGTCCCACAGGGATCTGTCTTGGGGCCTCAATTATTCACAATATTTATTAATGACTTAGATGAAGGCATAGAAAGTCTCATATCTAAGTTTGCCGATGACACAAAGATTGGTGGCATTGTAAGCAGTGGAGATGAAAACATAAAATTACAAAGCGATATTGATAAATTAGGTGAATGGGCAAAACTGTGGCAAATGGAATTCAATGTAGACAAATGTGAGGTCATCCACTTTGGATCAAAAAAGGATAGAACAGGGTACTTTCTCAATGGTAAAAAGTTAAAAACAGTGGATGTCCAAAGGGACTTAGGGGGTACAGGTACATAAATCATTGAAGTGTCATGAACAGGTGCAGAAAATAATCAATAAGGCTAATGGAATGCTGGCCTTTATATCTAGAGGACTAGAGTACAAGGAGGCAGAAGTTATGCTGCAGCTATACAAAACCCTGGTTAGAACATAAGAACATAAGAACATAAGAAATTGGAGCAGGAGTAGGCCAATCGGCCCCTCGAGCCTGCTCCGCCATTCAATAAGATCATGGCTGATCTGATCCCAACCACAAATCTAAAGAACACAAGTCGGAGCAGGACCCGGCCACATAGCCCCTGGGCCCTCTCCGCCACCCACAGGGCATTGACCGATCCGAACTCAGCTTCATGTCCAATTTCCTGCCCGCTCCCCATAACCCCTAATTCCCTTTACTTCTAGGAAACTGTCTATTTCTGTTTTAAATTTATCTAATGATGTAGCTTCCACAGCTTCCTGGGGCAGCAAATTCCACAGACCTACCACCCCCTGAGTGAAGAAGTTTCTCCTCATCTCAGTTTTGAAAGAGCAGCCCCTTATTCTAAGATTATGCCCCCTAGTTCTAGTTTCACCCATCTTTGGGAACATCCTTACTGCATCCACCCGATCAAGACCCTTCACAATCTTATATGTTTCAATAAGATCGCCTCTCATTCTTCTGAACTCCAATGAGTAGAGTCCCAATCTACTCAACCTCTCCTCATATGTCCGCCCCCTCATCCCCGGGATTAACCGAGTGAACCTTCTTTGTACTGCCTCGAGAGCAAGTATGTCTTTTCTTAAGTATGGAGACCAAAACTGTATGCAGTATTCCAGGTGCGGTCTCACCAATACCTTATATAACTGCAGCAATACCTCCTTGTTTTTATATTCTATCCCCCTAGCAATAAAAGCCAACATTCCGTTGGCTTTCTTGATCACCTGCTGCACCTGCATACCAACTTTTTGATTTTCTTGCACTAGGACCCCCAGATCCCTTTGTACTGCAGTACTTTCCAGTCTCTCGCCATTAAGAAAATAACTTGCTCTCTGATTTTTCCTGCCAAAGTGCATAACCTCACATTTTCCAATATTATATTGCATCTGCCAAATCTCCGCCCACTCACCCAGCCTGTCTATATCCCCTTGCAGGTTTTTTATGTCCTCCTCACTCTCTACTTTCCCTCCCATCTTTGTATCATCTGCAAATTTTGATATGTTGCACTCGGTCCCCTCCTCCAAATCGTTAATATAGATTGTAAAGAGTTGGGGACCCAGCACCGACCCCTGTGGAACACCACTGGTTACTGGTTGCCAGTCCGAAAATGAACCATTTATCCCAACTCTCTGCTTCCTGTTTGATAACCAATCCTCCACCCATGCCAGAATATTACCCCCAATCCCGTGATTTTTTATCTTAAGTAATAATCTTTTATGTGGCACCTTGTCGAATGCCTTCTGGAAGTCTAAATACACTACGTCCACTGGTTCCCCTGGAGTACTGTGAGCAGTTCTGGGCACCGCACCTTCGGAAGGACACATTGGCCTTGGAGGGAGTGCAGCGTAGGTTTACTGGAATGATATCTGGACTTCAAGTGTTAAGTTACGAGAAGAGATTACACAAATTGGGGTTGTATTCTCTAGAGTTTCGAAGGTTAAGGGGTGATCTGCTCGAAGTTTATAAGATATTAAGGGGAACGGATAGGGTGGATAGAGAGAAACTGTTTCCGCTGGTTGGGGATTTTCGGAGTAGGGGGCACAGTCTAAAAATTAGAGCCAGACCTTTCAGGAGCGAGATTAGAAAACATTTCTACACACAAAGGTTGGTAGAAGTTTGGAACTCTCTCTGCAAATGGCAATTGATACTAGCTCAATTGCTAAATTTAAATGTGAGATAGATAGCTTTTTGGCAACCAAAGGTATTAAGGGATATGGGCCAAAGGCAGGTATGTGGAGTTAGATCACAGATCAGCCATGATCTTACAAATGGCGGAGCAGGCACAAGGTGCTGAATGGCCTACTCCTGCTCCTATGTACCGACATCGCAAGTTCCCTCTTCAGGGGCAACTGGACATGGACAAGCAAATTTGCTTTGTGACTTTTATTGTGCCATAAATCCTTCCAGGGTGCGCGGTTAGTAAGGTGGTACTGTGTATTGCAATGGGTGCAGCAAGTTAAAATAAATGAAGTAGATTTTGATGATGTCTGGATGCTGCACTATCCCTTAATGATGTAAATCAACCATGGTTTTGTCATAAAAGGGGGGAAAGCAGAAACACAGTTCCCCCACTACCACAGATTATGCAGTCGAGTATCCTGCATCTGGGGGCATTGCAGATTTCAGCACACCCCAAGTGCATCGGGCTCACCACGTCTTGGGAAAAGCACATTCCTCATTGTGGTCTCTTCATGAGCCATGGTAAATGCAGCAATAAAAGAAAAAATATTTGCAGTGTGTATTCTTGACAAAAGTGTTCCCCCCCCCCCTTGTTTTCTCTCACACTGTTTTAATGTTGCTTTCCTCACATGAATGCATTTTCTCCCTCTCTTTATTTTTTTTTTCCATGATGCATTTTGCTTGCTCCTGTTTTCTTTCTTTTTCCATTTCCTCCTCTTGCTTTCTTTTTCTTCTGTTATCTCATTTCCCCCCTCCCCCCTCTCCCTCTCCTTTTTTCCCTTCCCTCCATTTCTTTCTCTCCCTGTCTGGTGTTCAGGTTGTTCCTTGGCTGGGGTTTCCTGTGCAGGTGTCTCGCCCCTGGGACCACAGCCTCTCCGCTCAGAGACATGTCCGACCCTCCTCACTCGGCTTGTGTGCGGGGAAACTTCACCTCCTTCGCCGCCGACATGAGGAGAATGATCAACGCGCCGGAGTTCAGGTGAGAGCGGCCGCGGAAAGCAGGAAACGCCGGGGCTTAGAAGGGGAGCGTGGGCCTCAGACCGACCAACCGCAGCCCGAGTCCCGGGTTTCCATGAACCGTCTGTATTTATTTATTTATTAATAATAATAGTAATCAGTTTATGGATTAAAAGTAATAATCTTGGGGGATATGTTTTTAAAATGACCACGAAAGGCTCCACCTCAGTTAGAATCAGTTTGGGGGGGTGGGTGGGGGAAGAGAGTTTGTCTATAATAATTTAATTCAACTTCAGATACACTTTATAAACAATTCTGAATACTAATTATAATAAACTGCTTACAAATTAAGAATAGCCTTAACACAAAAGTCACCTTTTCCTACTTTACAACGGTGACTACACTTCAAAAGTATTTAATCAAAAGTTAAAAAACACTGCGGATGCTCGAAATACTCAGCAAGTCCGGCAGCATCTGTGAAGAAAGAAACAGAGTTAACGTTTCAGGTCGATGACCTTTCGTCAGAACTGGAAGAAGTTAAAGATTTAACATTTCATAAGCAAGTACAGAGTCAGGCAGAGGTGGGGCGGAGCAGAGGAAAGCTTCATTGGAACAGCGTAAGAGGTCGAGGTCAGAGTGGGAGTGAAGATCAATGGAAGCTCGAGGAACAGCACCTCATCTTTCGATTAGGACTCAACATTGGTTTCAATAACATCAGATCATAACCACTGCTCCCATTTTTTCAGACATCAGTGCTGGTAATGGTTCTAATGTTGCCATTTACAGCTCCTCTCGAACCATCTTTTGTTTCTTTACTTGTTCCATTACCACCCTCCTTGCCTTGCACCATCATCCCTTTTGTCATTTAATCACTCCTGCCCTCCACCCTTTTTTAAAAATTCGTTCATGGCATGTGGGCGTCGCTGGCGAGGCCAGCATTTATTGCCCTTGAGAAGGTGGTGGTGAGCCGCCTTCTTGAACCGCTGCAGTCCATCTGGTGAAGGTTCTCCCACAGTGCTGTTAGGAAGGGAGTTCCAGGATTTTGACCCAGCAACGATGAAGGAACGGCGATATATTTCCAAGTCGGGATGGTGTGTGACTTGGAGGGGAACGTGCAGGTTGTGTTGTTCCCATGTGCCTGCTGCTCTTGTCCTTCTAGGTGGTAGAGGTCGCGGGTTTGGGAGGTGCTGTCGAAGAAGCCTTGGCGAGTTGCTGCAGTGCATCCTGTGGATGGTGCACACTGCAGCCACAGTGCGCCAGTGGTGAAGGGAGTGAATGTTTAGGGTGGTGGATGGGGTGCCAATCAAGCGAGCTGCTTTGTCCTGGATGGTGTCGAGCTTCTTGAGTGTTGTTGGAGCTGCACTCGTCCAGGCAAGTGGAGAGTATTCCATCACACTCCTGACTTGTGCCTTATAGATTGTGGAAAGGCTTTGGGGAGTCAGGAGGTGAGTCACTCGCCACAAAATACCCAGCCTCTGACCTGCTCTTGTAGCCACAGTATTTATATGGTCCAGTTAAGTTTCTGGTCAATGGTGACCCCCAGGATGTTGATGGTGGGTGATTCAACGATGGTAATGCCGTTGAATGTCAAGGGGAGGTGGTTAGACTCTCTCTTGTTGGAGATGGTCATTGCCTGGCACTTGTCTGGCGCGAACGTTACTTGCCACTTATGGCACTTAAGCCTGGATGTTGTCCAGGTCTTGCTGCATGCGGGCTCGGACTGCCTCATAATTTGAGGGGTTGCGAATGGAACTGAACACTGTGCAATCATCAGAGAACATCCCCATTTCTGACCTTATGATGGAGGGAAGGTCATTGATGAAACAGCTGAAGTTGGTTGGGCCCTGAGGAACTCCTGCAGCAATGCCCTGGGGCTGAGATGATTGGACTCCAACAACCACTGCCATCTTCCTTTGTGCTAGGTATGACTCCAGCCACTGGAGAGTTTTCCCCCTGATTCCCATTGACTTCAATTTTACTCGGGCTCCTTGATGCCACACTTGGTCAAATGCTGCCTTGATGTCAAGGGCAGTCACTCTCACCTCACCCTATCACAGACCTTCCCTTTTCTTTCCTCCCCCCCCCCCCCCCCCCATTCCTCTCCCCCCCCCCCCCCATTCCTCTCCCCCCCCCCCCCCCATTCCTCTCCCCCCCCCCCCCCCATTCCTCTCCCCCCCCCCCCCCCCATTCCTCTCCCCCCCCCCCCATTCCTCCCCCCCCCCATTCCTCCCCCCCCCCCCCATTCCTCTCCCCCCCCCCATTCCTCTCTCCCCCCCCCCCATTCCTCTCCCCCCCACCCCCACCCATTCCTCTCCCCCCCCCCCATTCCTCTCCCCCCCCCCCATTCCTTTCCCCCCCCCCCATTCCTTTCCCCCCCCCATTCCTTTCCCCCCCCCCATTCCTCTCCCCCCCCCCCATTCCTCTCTCCCCCCCCCCCATTCCTCTCTCCCCCCCCCCATTCCTCTCCCCCCCCCATTCCTCTCCCCCCCCCCCCCCCATTCCTCTCCCCCCCCCCCCCATTCCTCTCCCCCCCCCCCCATTCCTCTCCCCCCCCCCCCATTCCTCTCCCCCCCCCCCATTCCTCTCCCCCCCCCCCATTCCTCTCCCCCCCCCCCCCCCCATTCCTCTCCCCCCCCCCCATTCCTCTCCCCCCCCCCCCCCATTCCTCTCCCCCCCCCCCCCCCATTCCTCTCCCCCCCCCCCCATTCCTCTCCCCCCCCCCCCCATTCCTCTCCCCCCCCCCCCCCATTCCTCTTCCCCCCCCCCATTCCTCTTCCCCCCCCCCCATTCCTCTTCCCCCCCCCCCATTCCTCTTCCCCCCCCCCCATTCCTCTTCCCCCCCCCCCATTCCTCTTCCCCCCCCCCCATTCCTCTCCCCCCCCCCCCCCATTCCTCTCCCCCCCCCCCCCCATTCCTCTCCCCCCCCCCCCCATTCCTCTCCCCCCATTCCTCTCCCCCCATTCCTCTCCCCCCATTCCTCTCCCCCCATTCCTCTCCCCCCATTCCTCTCCCCTCCCCCCCCAACCTTTCCCTGACTCTGTACTTGCTTAAAAACTATTAAATCTTTAACTTCTTCCAGTTCTGATGAAAGGTCATCGACCTGAAATGTTAACTCTGTTTCTTTCTCCACAGATGCTGCCTGACTTGCTGAGTATTTCCAGCATTTTCTGTTTTTACTTCAGAAGTCCTTCATTGGCTGTAAAACTCTTTGGGGTGCCCTGAGCTTGCAAAAGGTGTTATTTATAAATACAAGTTCTTTCTTGTTCTAACTTTGTAAAATTTAGCTGACACTTTTTGAATAAGCAAACACAGTAGAGTTCCTGTGAGACGCTGCTTTCTTGTTAATGGGATGATGTTGCTGCACTGGGGAATTTTCAAGCAGCTTCAGTTCCTGCAACACGCTTCTTTCAAAATTCAACTGCTATGTGTCATTTTAGTTGGCAGCACACAGATACACCAAAGGTTGAAACCATCCGGTTTTTGAGTCTGGAAATTTCTAAAATGAAAACCAGAAGTCGTGGAGGGGTTCAGATGATGTAATAAACCAGAAGACCCAAACTTGAGCAGTTTAAAACTGCTGTGTGAAATACTCTCTGAGATTGCAGCCTTGAAATCACTTCTATGTTTAATGATTAGGGAAGTGTTTTTGCCGTAGCTGATTTCTACAATTGCTGTGCGTTGCATGATTTGCTGTTTGATTACTGCAGTTTTGCATCAAAAAAATCCCGGAGGAAGTTCTCTGAGCAGATTGGAATAATAACAAATTACTACCTCAACAAATCATATGCCCTAACATTTTTTTAATAAGATAATAGCTGTCAAGTCAGATGCTGGCACCCAGTGCTCTCCATGCTGCTGATGCACGATGCTGCCATATTGAATGATTAATGGTTGTGATGTGACACTGCAGGATTTTCAAGGGAACAACAGTTGATTACTGTAAAATAATACAGTGCATATTATAATACAAGCAATATATTACAGGACTGTAACTCATTTAGGCATTACAATAATATAGGTCACGAGTAAAGTATGAATGCCATAAGAATCTTGATAATATTGCAGTCAGGAATACTCACAATTAACTTTATTTTCCTTAAAATGTCATTTGTACTTTTTATGTCAGTATTTCTATTTTTTGTTCTCCCTAAAATCTCCCTCTATCTAGAGTGGTTGAAGGCTTGTTTTCAGGACTGCCAATTCTAGAAAGAGGAAAGAATTTATGTTTATAAAGCGACTTTGGAGATCCCGGGACATCCCAAAGCACTTCGCAGCCACTGAAGTACTTTTCAAGCGTCGTTACTTTGTAATGGAGAGAAATGCTGTCTTGTAATTGGCTGCTACATGTTCTGTGCAAGCCAGACAAATTGACTGACCCTCCAATGACCGTTTCAAAAAGTAGCATGATGGAGATTGGCAACTCACTGTGTGGAGCATTGTGGGTGCAAACTATGTGATGTATCATACTAGTGCTGCAAAATGTTAACTGATGCAGCCCCATAACTCTTGCATTTTTATTCCTAAGCTTTCCAGTTTAAAGATAGTAATAGAATCATCTGGCAGGAAGGGACACCTTTACTGGAAAATGATACACCGTGCTTTCCTAGCTCATAATACTTTTTTATATATTACGGTCTAATAATAGCCCAGAACTAAATGACATGAGCACAACATTTGGCAAGCATCAAGTGAGACTGGAAATTAGAATTTCCATGGGGTACATCTGTGAAATAATTTCCTATCAAAAGCAGTTTTATGTTATGTCATTTAACCACCTTTTAAAAAAAAATCTGGATGAACATCTGGTTAAGGCAGGCTGAAGGATTATAGGGATAGATATAGATATAGATGATCAGGTACTCTACGAATATGCTGTTTCCAGTCTGGTCAGCATTCAAAAGTCACTTGTGCAATGCATCAAGTAGAGATTGAATAATGCAGATTGTAATAAGTTTTAAGTTGATTGCTAGCAGTGATTGGTGGGAATTTTTTTTTTGATAACCTGTGATTATTAGCTGCCGACATGAAAGTGAATAAATTATTGAGTTGCCTTCACGGTAGAGATTACGTATTTATCCTAGAAGGAAAAGGCTTGATGTCTGAATCATCTGTTCTCATTTGACAATTATTTTCTGACCCCAGCATTTCCTGGTAATCAACTGCAAATTATTTCTCAATAAATTTCTAGTAATGTTGCTAATCAGTTAGTGTGATACTACCATCATCAACAACAACTTGCATTTACATAGAGCTCCTCCTATACTGAACGACATCTGGATACACTTTACAATAAGGAGGAAAGCAATTTGGTGGACATGGGAAAGGTGAGGGGGATGGAGAGACTAGGACAGGGACTGATTGATGAGGAGAGGTTTGGGGAGATTTTTGAAAGCAGGGAGAGAGGTGGCAAGGTAGTTGGAACTGGGTAGATCTTTGGAGAAGCAGGACTGTGGTGGCTGAATGAGAAGTCATCAATGGTGAAGCGGAGGAGGTGAGGGCAAGGGGAGGAAAAGTCAGATATTAGAGGAGTGGGGGGTTGTGCATGGATATAAAGCAGGGGCAGATTACTAAAGTAGTCTGGGGGAACAGCCATGCAGAACTTAAAAACAAGGAGAAAAATGTTGAAATTAATATATTGGGGTGATGGGAGCTTGTAGAGGATGGGATTGATGGAATTCTGGCAAGTAGTGTGGGTGAGGATACCTACTGTAGGATTTTGGATGTTTCGAAGCTCATGAAGGTTCGGTGCAGGGAGGCCAGCTAGAAGGGTATTGGAAAAGTTCAACTTTGTAGTGATGAAGGCATTGACTAGAGTTTTGGTGGCAGAAAAGAAGAAATAGGGGTGGAAGCAGGCAATGCTGCTGAGGTGGAAGAAAGGGATTTTGTTAACAATGTGGATGTATGGGGTAGGGGGGGAAGCTAGGCTTGGATTGTGCAGGATAATAAGGTTCTGTACTTTCTGACAACATGAAATGGCAGCCAGGAATGGCCCAGGACATATTGTCAATGGATGTTTATAATGACCATGTCATCCAAAATAGATTCAGCTTTCTATTAGCTTCCAGACTTCATTTCTGAATGTGCAATAACTATGTCCGGTGATTTCCTCATCATTATAAGTAAACAGCTCTTGCAACATTTATATTCTTCATCCCTAACAATAAAGCTCGCTGATGTGTTGCTGGGAAACACATTTGGCATACCTAGCCACATTCTCGAGTAGGAATTTATCTTTCCTTTTAATGATCTCAGTTCCATTTGGCCCAACCTCAGAGACTATCAGTAGCCATAATAAGAATCTTGGAATCAACCCAAACTGACTTCACATCTTAAAAGTTTCATGGCAGCCCAGATGCATTAATTGGACTTTGTTCCACTTTGTGCTGCATTTCCAAACCTTTTCCATATCTGACAATGGTGCAGTGCAGCATCTAACAAGACACTCAAACGAGCTGTTAGAGTTCAACAACAACAACAACAACTTGCATTTATGTAGCGTCTTTATCGTAATAAAACATCCCAAGGCGCTTCACAGGAGAGTGATCAGACAAAAATTGACATTGATTCAAAGAAGGAGACATTAGGAGAGGTGACCAAAAGCTTGGTCAGAGGTAGATTTTAAGGAGCGTCTTAAAGGGGGAGAGAGAATTGAAGAGGTTTGGGGAGGGGATTCCAGAACTTAGGGCCTAAATGGCTGAAGGCACAGCAGCCAATGGTCGGTCGAAGGAAGAGGCCAGTGTTGGAGGAACACAGAGATCTCGGAGGGTTGTAGGACTGTCGGAGGTTACAGAGATAGGGAGGGGCGAGGCCATGGAGGGATTTGAACACAAGGATGAGAATTTTTAAATCGAGGCGTTGCCAGACTGGGAGCCAATGTAGGTCAGCGAGCACAGGGGTGATGGGTGAACGGGACTTTTTGCGAGTTAGGAAATGGGCAGCAGAGTTTTGGATGAGCTCAAGTTTATGGAGGGTGGAAATTGGGAGGCCAACCAGGAAAGCATTGGAATAGTCGAGTCCAGAGGTAACAAGAGCATGGCTGAGTGTTTCAGCAGCAGATGGGCTGAAGCAGATGCGGTGACAGGTGATATTACAGAGGTGGAAGCTCATTTCCCAAAGGTGTTAAAGGTGATGTTTTAATCTGATCTGTTCCTGATAGACAAACTCCAATTAAGCCACTTTATCCAGCGGTACTACCCCAGCCCAGCCTTGTTTTGCTCAGTCCAAAGAATAGTCTAAAGCTCCAATTGGTGGTAACTTATTTCTCTTGTCTGTCATGTGCCCCCTGCAGGATTTTATGCTTTGAGTGTTGTCATTTGCATCATCGTGACAAAGGGCAATGTTATTTGTTCCATTTCAACCCTAACCCTAATGCACTAAGATCACTGCCAACCAGCAGAGCTGTAGGATGGTGAAGGGGGGGTTTATTGAGAGCTGAGGTGCGTGTTGAAACGTCACATTTCAGCACTGAGCCTGGGAAGTGCATGGCAATAGTTGGCCAGCGAGGTAGGGCAGCTGCTGCACTGTAAGACTTTAACTTTTTAAAGTCTATTTTTGGTTAGCTGTCATCGGGAGCGACAGTAGGGTTTAGTATTGAGCTCAGTGCCCTTGAGTTAGGGAGGGAAAAATTCCATTCTCGATGACTATTTGCCAACCCTTGCTGGAAGTACTTGCATATGCATTTTATATGAGGTTAGGATTGGGCTTGGTTGAGACACTTTCCACAGTTCAATAGTCCGTGGGGAGGCTTACATGTGAAGAATGGGTACTTTGGTATCATATGATAACTGATGACTGTGGAGCTATATCCCAACAAGGAACCAACACTATCAGGAGAGCAGGAGAAGGGAGAAAGTCATTGTTGTGCCTACAAAGAGATCTTTTTTCCTGTTGCATGCCAGGAATTGTAGTCCTTTTATGGTTCTTTTCTGCTAAATTGCTTTTATAAACTTAGCAACATAAAGCATAGTAACAGTGATCTAGCACAGTCCTTTGAGGCACTCTGATCTATGTAGCCATTGAGACTATTAAAGTGCCAGTTATGGTATTGTGCTAACCGTATGGATTTTCTATTCTGCAGGATAAGGATCCAAAAAGTTTTAATTTTTGTGTGTGCATTGTGGCTAATTTGTTTTCTTTTTGTGTTCTTTTTTTAACCAGTGATGTAAAATTCATTGTTGGAGAGGAGAGGAAAGTGGTGTATGCCCACCGCTGCATCTTAGCGTATCGCTGCGAGGCGTTTAACGCCATGTTCGCCCAGCAACTTCTGTCATGTGATGCAAAAGAAGCTGACATTCCATTTGTTCTTTCAGATGTGCAGCCAGACGTCTTCTTGGCTGTGGTTGAGTTTCTCTACACAAACTGTGTGAAGCTGAGCAGCAAAATAGTGAGTACATGGCTTTCTGGGGTAGATGCGTAGATTTTAAGTTGGGCGGTTGATCAGCAGAGTGAGCCGGCTGGCTGCCCGTTCCAGTAGTGCAAAGGCCGGAGCCATTTCGAGGACCGGGCCTCATTTAAATAGAACCTGCGAGCTGCGGGTAACAGTCGGGCGTCCAGATGCAGTTCACTGCTTTTGGGCTGGTGGCAAGCTAAGTCTTGGAGGGGAGACAGATCGCAGTGGGGGGGGGGGGGGGGAGGGGGGGGAGGGGGAGGGGTTGTGATCGCAGTGGGGGAGGGGAGGCTGTGAGGGGGTCGTGATTGTAATGGGGAGGTGGGGGGATGCTCGGCTGTACACTACCCAGATTATTTTTATGGGGCTTGGAGGAGCACTCCTGCTCCTGGCCCCACAAAAATAATTTAAAACTTACCTTTTTTGGGCCTCTCCGCTAAACAGGTCAGACAGTGCGTGGTGCACACTCCTTCTTGATCTGTCCTTAAATGGCAGTCGGGATCCTATGCACGTTGTTGAACCCTGATTATTATATTAAAAGGGGCCTATTGCCTGAAACAAGCAGGTGCTTTGGCAAACCAGCGGTAGGCCCTTGTAAAAATGGTGGTATTAACAGGGTGGTAAGTCTATTGACCCCAACATGAGGCCGTTATTGTCCTGTTAATACCAACTTTGGCAAGTTAAAATTGGCCCAATAAATATCTTTTGCATCGGTCAGTTTTGTGCTGTGAACCTATCAAAAAACAGCTGCTGAGAATTTTTCTGTTTTTGGCAGTTCTCAGCAGTGGAACTTTTTGGCCTGTTGTATATTTGTCAATCATGATTAATCTAGAGCTTCCAGTTATCCCAGTATTTTCCTAATTGTCCTGCATCCTCGATTTTATCCCCAGTAAAATCCAACCACCCCAGAAAACACCACTTTTTTTTGTATTCTTGGTTTCAAGATAACATTGGTGTAAAAATACTCCACTGTTTCCAGTGGCAGAAGGGTTGGTAACCAGTGTATAGAGATTTAAGGTAATCAGCAACAGAGCCAGAGGCGGTATGAGGAAACATTTTTTTACGCAGCGAGTTGTAATGATCTGGAATGCACTGCCTGGAAGGATGGTGGAAGCAGATTCAATAGTAACTTTCAAAAGGAATTCGATAAATACTTGAAAGGAAAAAAATTACAGGGTTGTGGGGAAAGTGCAGGGGAATGGGACTAATTGGATAGCTCTTTCAAAGAGCCGGCACAGGCACAGTGGGCCAAATGGCCATCTCCTGTGCTGTACCTACTATGATATGAAATGCACACAAACTATCTTTCATTCTAGTCAGTCTCCCATGATGTTGTACACGGGGTGGGGTGGGGTGGGGGGAATCGAGTGTAGTCTTCAGGTGAAGTGGGGTTGGGGAAGGGGGGATAATTCAAAGTTATGCCTTTTGTCCTTATTTTTACATTTCCATTATAAATTCCTGTTCATGTTTGTAATGGAAACTTCCATTCTAAACTTGTTATGCTGTAATTTCATCCTCCCCTTGACAGGAAGTGTGTGCAGATGTAAGAATTTTAATATATTAAGTAGATAGTTAAATAGCAAACTACTGCAATTTGGGAAGCATTGAAGGAGAATTGGTTGGAACCGAGGAGTTTCTCTGCAGTACAAGTTGAGGAGCTGAGAAACACAAAACTGAGGCGCTACAGCATCGGCAGTGGTGGGAGGGTGTAATTACAATGTGACCAGTTTACATAGACAGTTTCCATTATAAATGTGGATTTGAGAATTTATAATGGTAAAAGTTGAAAGAAAATGTGCACAGATATAAGAATGCCCATGTGTTATGTAGATGTGCTTGTGTAGAGCGCTGCAGACAGTGCTGGTGGATGGAGCAAAGCTCAGGTGCTGTGTATCTGAAGTGCTTTTGGAAGTTGTGATGTCTGTTAGGGCCATCATGATGCTAGGGCTCCTTTTTGAATTTCATTTAATGCTGAGATTTCATTCCAAGTACTTAGTTTATAACTGAAAATTAAATCTTTGTGTCAAAGAGAGGGATCACCAGTATCAGAAATATTGGCCCTGAGTTTCCGTTAAATTGCGCTGGCTTTTTCAGTGCAATCCAGCCGGATCAGCGCAAAATATCGTGGAATTTCGATTTGCACTGGGCGTAATTTGTGCCCAGCGTAATTTGAATTTCCACGATCTTTTGCGCTGGCTCAAAAATCATTTTGCTGAAGCTGGCTCCACCCACAAAACTGGCCGCTCCCCCAATCGAAATAACGAGGATTGTGAGTTTCCGCCAATTGCGGCCGCCTGCTGCTGTTCGAGGAGAGCCTTAAAATTAAGCGCATTTTCTTAGGCGCACAGGCACTAGTAGGCACATTTTAAATGTTTTTAAATATTAAAAAATGTTTAATTTACTAGGAAACTGAGTGGTGTACATCAATGAAAGTATTGAATGGTTCGGTATAGTTTTTTTTGGGTCATCTTTGATGATTTAAAATTAGGTTACCCACAGGTAGAGGACTGGACACTGGTTAAAAATCCTTATTTTTAGTGATAAACCCATTTTCAGCTGTATTAATAAAACTGCATCAGGTTACTACTTTTAAATGCATGTCTTGAATACATCAATGAATGTCTTTTATTGGTTAAAAAATAAATGATTACGCTATGTTAAAAGCTGCCGAATTGCACTGATTCATGGTTGATTTTACGTTTGTGATTATGTTAATGCATTTTAGTGGAAACTTGGCGTAAATTGCACCGGTGCAATGTGCGCCCAAATACTGATTGCACCCAAAGCAGAAACTCCAGGCCTTTGCCATTAATAACAGTTGGAGAGTCTCTCCATAGACTGAGCGAGGTGGACTGCTTTCAGCCTGCCTGCCAAATCAGCAAGAGGGGTTGAGTTCTCAATTTTTCTAGCTGTGCTGAAAAGCTTATTGCAATGATCAAGTCCCATACTGCACTGGAATAATTACTTTTGATCACTTGCCGAATCTTCATTGTATACTACATTGGAATCTTTAGCCCAGGTCACTCCTAGAGCTACAAATAACAGTGAAATCGTTAGCTCATGGCGTTTGATTAGTCACGTAATACACAAAATCTTCAGATCTGCTTATTCAGTAGCCCTTATACTGTGATAGAATTTAAATCTCCTTTCATCAATTGAAAACTAAAATGTTCTTATTGATTGGGTTGAGTGAATAGATGGCATTCAACACTAGACATGTTGCAACTTGATTTATTGCAGATCTGAAATCGTAGGATTCACAAACTATTTGGAGGAGAGCCTAACATTTAGTTTTGCTAAAGGAACAAATGTGTTCCAAGTTAGAAATTCTAGCTTCAAAATTCATTTCTTATGCCCCACTAAAGAAACTTTCTGTCAATCAACATTCTTCCTTGCCACACATTTCTCAGTTGAATTTTAGATCGAAATGTCTACCCACAGGAAGCATTGAACGGGACCTAGGCTGAGAAATCCCAAACTCATTACGCGTGAGGTCTTTACATTAGAAATAGGAGACTGAGCAGATTATGTCCCAGAGGCAAAAGGTCAGTATACAGACCCACTGTGTTACCCATTCTCTTGGGAGTGATTTGTATCCATGATTTACTAGATTGATTCCTGGGATGAGAGAGTTATCCTATGAGGAGAGATTGAGTAGAATGGACCTACACTCTCTGGAGTTTAGAAGAATGAGAGGTGATCTCATTGAAACATACAAGATTCTGAGGGGGCTTGACAGGGTAGATACTGAGAGGTTGTTTCCTCTGGCGGGAGAGTCTAGAACTAGGGGGCATAGTCGCAGGATAAGAGGTTGGCCATTTAGGACTGAGATGAGGAGGAATTTCTTCACTCATAGGGTTGTGACTCTTTAGAATTCTCTACCCCAGAGGACTGTGGATGCTGAGTCGTTGAGTATATTCAAGACTGAGATCGATAGAGTTTTGGACTGTAGGGGAATCAAGGGATATGGGGATCATGCAGGAAAGTGGACTTGTGGTCGAAGATCAGCCATGATCTTATTGAATGGCGGAGCAGGCTCGAAGGGCCGTATGGCCTACTCCTGCTCCTATTTCTTATGTTCTTATGTTCTTGAAATTTATTTTGTTAATTTTCTCCCCCTTTATGGGTAGACTTAAGAGTAGAAAAGGATTTAAGACTATGCGACTATGCCCCCTAGTTCTAGACTCTCCAGCCAGAGGAAACAACCTCTCAGCATCTACCCTGTCAAGCCCCCTCAGAATCTTGTATGTTTCAATGAGATCACCTTGGAGTTGTGTATAGGCCCCCTGGTAGCAGCTGTGAAGTGGCAGAATGTATAAATGCAGAGATTAGATAAGCAAGTAGCAAAGGTAGAGTGGTTTTAATGAGGGATTTTAACTTTCATATAGGTTGGGATAAGCAGACGAGCTCGTGTCAGAAAGGTAGCGAATTTTTTGTGTGTGTTCAGGACAGCTTTCTGCAACAATATGGACTAGAACCTACAAGGGGGCAGGCCATATTAGATTGAATAATGAGCCACATTTAGTTAACAGCCTAACGGGGCGTGAACATTTATCTAGTAGCGATCCTAAAATGATGGTGTTCGATGTTTTTGAAAGGGAGAAAGCCATAACAATTACTAAGATTTAAAATTTAAGTAAAGCCGACTTCAACGGGATGAGACAGAGACTGTCCACAGTAAACGGGGTAAATCTGTTAATGGATAAAACAACAAAAGATCAGTGGGAGGTGTTCAAAAAATAATTTAACGTGATACAGAACCAGTTTATACCCCTAGGGAGTAAGAACTCTATTTGCCAAAAAAAAAGCCATGGACGACAAAAGAATTAAGGGACAACATAAAACTAAAAGAAAAAGCATTCAAAAATGCAAGAAATAGCATAGATCCTGGCAACTGGGAGAGATACAAAGAACAGCAAAGAGTGACAAAACAGATAGTAAGAGCTACAAAAAGGGAGTATGAAAAAAAACTTGCAAGGGATATCAAAATCGACACATTTTTTACAGTTATATTAGGAAAAAGAAGGTAGTCAAGAGCACTGTAGACCCCTTAAAAACTGATAATGGTGATATTGTAAATGAAAATAAGGAAATGGCAGACATGTTAAATAATTACTTTGTATCAGTATTTACAGTAGAGGAAGAGGATAGCATGCTGGACACCCCAAGGAAACTAATTTTGAATCAGGGATGGGGACTCATCATAAGTAACGTAGCAAATTAACAGTAATGAAGGAAATAATGGCACTAAAGAGTGACAAATCCCCAGGACCAGATGGTTTCCATCCCAGGTTTTTAAAGGAAGTAGGTGAGAAATTGCAGATGCCCGAACTATAATCTTCCAAAGTTCTCTTGATTGGAAAATTGCACATGTCACTCCGCTATTTAAGAAAGGCAAGAGACAGAAACCAGGGAATTATAGACCAGTTAGCCTAACATCTGTTGTCGGAAAATTACTAGAGTCTACAATTAAGGATAGAGTGACTGAACACCGTCAAAATTTTCAGCTGATCAGAAAGAGCCAGCATGGATTTGTAAAGGGTAGGTCATGCCTGACTAACTTGATTGAATTTTTTGAAGCGGTGACCAAAGTAGTGGACAGAAAAATGTCGATGGATGTTGTTTATATGGACTTCCAGAAGGCATTCGATAAAGTCCCTCATAAGAGACTGTTAGCTAAAGTTGAAGCTCATAGAATTGAGGGCAAATAATTGACCTGGTCAGGAAATTGGCTGAGTGGCAGGAGACAGAGAGTAGGGATAATGGGCAGGTAATCAAATTGGCAGGATGTGACTAGTGGTGTCCCACAGGGACCTGTGTTGAGGCCGCAACAATTCACTGCATTAACAACTTAGATGACAGGATTTTATTTTATTCGTTCATGGGATGTGGGCGTCGCTGCCAAGGCCAGCATTTATTGCCCATCCCTAATTGCCCTTGAGAAGGATGGAGAGCCACATATCCAAGTTTGCCGATGACACAAAGATAGGCAGCATTATAACTGTGTAGATGGAAGCATAAAATTACAGAGATTAATAGATTAAGTGAATGGGCAAAACTGTGGCAAATGGATTTCAGTGTAGGCAAGTGTGAGGTAACTTTGGACCTAAAAAGGATATATCAGAATAATTTCTAAATGGTGAAAAGCTCAAAACAGTGGAGGCCCAAAGAGCCTTGGGGGTCCATGTAAATAAATCATTAAAACGTCATGGACAGGTACAGAAAATAATCATGGAATGCTGGCCTTTATATCTAGACGACTAGAATAAAAGGGGTAGAAGTTATTCTAAGCTAGACAAAGCCCTGGTTAGAACACACCTGGAGTACTGTGTTCAGTTCTGGACACCGCACCTTAGAAAGGATATATTGGCCTTGGAGGGAGTGCAGTGTAGATTTACTAGAATGATACCTGGTATCCAAGGGTTAAATTACGAGGAGAGATTACACAAACTAGGGTTGCATTCCCTGGAATTTAGAAGATTAAGGGGTGATTGGATTGAAGTTTTCAAGATATTAAGGGGAACTGATAGGGTAGATAGAGAGAAAATATTTCCGCTGGTTGGGGAGCATAGGACTAGGGGACAAAGCCTAAAAATTAGAGCCCGGACTTTCAGGATTGAAGTTATGAAACACTTCCACATGCAAAGGGTGGTAGAAGTTTGGAACTCTCTTCCGCAAATTGCAGTTGATGCTAGCTCAATTGTTAATTTTAAGTCTGAGATTGATAGATTTTTGTTAACTAAAGGTATTAAGGGATATGGGGCTAAGGCAGTTATATGGAGTTATGTCACAGATCAGCCATGATCTCATTGAATGCCAGAACAGGTTTGAGAGGCTAAATGGCTTACTCCTGTTCCTGTGTTCCTATGTCCTATGTTCCCTCTTCTTTTGAAGATGCTAATTCATACTGCGGTATGGTTTCATAAGCGCTGCCATCTTCTGGAACCTTGCTTATGTGGCCGTTCTTCATTTGTTAGTTTAGACATTGACTGAGGTTCTTTGACTGTAGGGGCATCATTCATGTGATGTTGGTGTCGCTGGCAAGGCCAGCATTTATCGCCCATCCCTAATTGCTCTTGAGAAAGTGGTGGTGAGTCGCCGCCTTGAACTGCTGCAGTCCGTGTGGTAAAGGTTCTCCCACAGTGCTGTTAGGTAGGGAGTTCCAGGATTTTGACCCAGTGACGATGAAGGAATGGCGATATATTTCAAAGTCAGGATGGTATGTGACTTGGAAGGGAATGTACAGGTAGTATGCCTGCTGTTCTTGCCCTTCTAGGTGGTAGAGGTTGCAGGTTTTGGAGGTGCTGTCGAAGAAACCATGGCGAGTTGCTGCAGTGCATCTTGTAGATGGTGCACACTGCAGCCACGGTGCACCAGTGATGGAGGGAGTGAATGTTTAGGGTGGTGGATGGGGTGCCAATCTAGTGGACTGCTTTGTACTGGATGCTGTCGAGTTTCTTGGAGCTGCACTCATCCAGGCAAGTGGAGAGTATTCCATCACACTCCTGACTTGTGCCTTGTAGATGGTGGAAAGGCTTTGGGGAGTCAGGAGGTGAGTCACTCGCCGCAGAATACCCAGCCTCTGACCTGTCTTGTAGCCACAGTATTTATGTGGCTGGTCCAGTTAAGTTTCTCATCAATGGTGACCCTCTGGATGTTGCTGGTGGGGGATTTGGTGATGGTAATGCTATTGAATATCATGGGGAGGTGGTTAGACTCTCTCTTGTTGGAGATGGCCATTGCCTGGCACTTGTCTGGTGCGAATGTTACTTGCCACCTATTAGCCCGAGCTGCATGCTTGTCAAGGTCTTGCTGCATGCGTGCACAGACTGCTACATTATCTGAGGGGTTGCGAATGGAACTGAACACTGTGTAATCATCAGCAAACATCTCCACTTCTGACCATAGAGGAACAGAGGAACAGGAGTAGGCCATTCAGTCCCTCGTGCCTGCTCTGCCATTTGATAAGATAATGGCTGATCTGTGATCTAACTCCATATACCTGCCTTTGGCCCAAATCCCTTAATACCTTTGGTTGCTAAAAAGCTATCCATCTCACATTTAAATTTAGCAATTGAGCTAGTATCAATTGCTGTTTGCGGAAGAGAGTTCCAAACTTCTACCAACCTTTGTGTGTAGAAATGTTTTCTAATCTCTCCTGAAAGGTCTGGCTCTAATTTTTCGACTGTGCCCCCTACTCCTAGAATCCCCAACCAGTGGAAATAGTTTCTCTCTCTCCACCCTATCTGTTCCCCTTAATATCTTATAAACTTCGATCAGATCACCCCTTAACCTTCGAAACTCTAGAGAATACAACCCCAATTTGTGTAATCTCTCCTTGTAACTTAATCCTTGAAGTCCGGGTATCATTCTAGTAAACCTACGCTGCACTCCCTCCAAGGCCAATATGTCCTTCCGAAGGTGCGGTGCCCAGAACTGCTCACAGTACTCCAGGTGCGGCCTAACCAGGGTTTTGTATAGCTGCAGCATAACTTCTGACCCCTTGTACTCCAGTCCTCTAGATATAAAGGCCAGCATTCCATTAGCCTTATTGATTATTTTCTGCATTTCATGATACTTCAAAGATCTATGTACCTGAACCCCTAAGTCCCTTTGGACATCCACTGTTTTTAACTTTTTACCATTTGTCGACATTGGGCAAAACTGTTGCAGATGGAATTCATTCACCTAATCTATCAATATCGCTTTGTAATTTTATGTTTTCATCTCCACTGCTTACAATGCCACCAATCTTTGTGTCATCGGCAAACTTAGATATGAGACTTTCTATGCCTTCATCTAAGTCATTAATAAATATTGTGAATAATTGAGGCCCCAAGACAGATCCCTGCGGGACTCCACTAGTCACACCCTGCCAATGTGAATACTTACCTATTATCCCTACTCTCTGTCGCCTTTCGCTCAGCCAATTTCCTAACCAAATCCGTACTTTTCCCTCGATTCCATGGGCTTCTAACTTAGCTAACAGTCTCTTATGTGTTTTGGAAGTCCATATAAATAACATCCATTGACATTCCCCTGTCCACTACTTTAGTGATGGAGGGAAGGTCATTGATGAAGTAGCTGAAGATGGTTGGGCCTCGGACACTGCCCTGAGGAACTCCTGCAGCGATGTCCTGGGGCTGAGATGATTGTCCTCCAACAACCACTACCATCTTCCTTTGTGCTTTGTATGACTCCAGCCACTGGAGAGCTTTCCCCTTCATTCCCATTGACTTCAGTTTTACTAGGGCTCCTTGGTGTCACACTCGGTCAAATGCTGCCTTGATGTCAAGGGCAGTCACTCTCATCTCACCTCTGGAATTCAGCTCTTCTGTCCATGTTTGGACCAAGGCTGTAATGAGGTCTGGAGCCGAGTGGTCCTGGCGGAACCCAAACTGAGCATCGGTGAGCAGGTTATTGGTGAGTAAGTGCCGCTTGATAGCGCTGTCGACGATACCTTCCATCACTTTGCTGATGATTAAGAGTAGACTGATGGGGCGGTAATTGGCCGGATTGGATTTGTCGTTTTTGTGGACAGGACATACCTGGGCAATTTTCCACCTTGTCGGGTAGATGCCAGTGTTGTAGCTGTACTGGAACAGTTTGGCTAGTTCTGGGGCACAAATCTTCAGCACTACAGCCGGGATGTTGTCGGGGCCCATAGCCTTTGTTGTATCCAGTGCACTCAGCCGTTTCTTGATATCACGTGGAGTGAATCGAATTGGCTGAAGACTGGTTTCTGTGATGGTGGGGATATCGGGAGGAGGCCGAGATGGATCATCCACTCGGCACTTCTGGCTGAAGATGGTTGCAAACGCTTCAGCCTTGTCTTTTGCACTCACGTGCTGGACTCTGCCATCATTGAGGATGGGGATGTTCACAGAGCCGCCTCCTCCCGTCAGTTGTTTAATTGTCCACCACCATTCATGACTGGATGTGGCAGGACTGCAGAGCTTTGATCTGATCCGTTGGTTGTGGAATCGCTTAGCTCTGTCTATAGCATGTTGCTTCCGCTGTTTAGCATGCATGTCGTCCTGAGTTGTAGCTTCACCAGGTTGGCACCTCATTTTTAGGTACGCCTGGTGCTGCTCCTGGCATGCTCTTCTACACTCCTCATTGAACCAGGGTTGATCCCCTGGCTTGTTGGTAATGTTAGAATGAGGAATATGCCGGGCCATGAGGTTACAGATTGTGCTGGAATACAAATCTGCTGCTGCTGATGGCCCACAGCGCCTCGTGGATGCCCAGTTTTGAGCTGCTAGATCTGTTCTAAATCTATCCCATTTAGCACGGTGGTAGTGCCACACAACACGTTGGATGGTGTCCTCAGTGCAAAGACGGGACTTCGTCTCCACGAGGACTGTGCGGTGGTCACTCCTACCAATACTGTCATGGACAGATGCATCTGCGACAGGTGGATTGGTGAGGACGAGGTCAAGTAAGTTTTTCCCTCATGTTGGTTCGCTCATCACCTGCCGCAGACCCAGTCTGGCAGTTATGTCCTTCAGGACTCAGCCAGCTCGGTCAGTTGTGGTGCTACCAAGCCACTCTTGGTGATGGACATTGAAGTCCCCCACCCAGAGTACATTCTGTGCCCTTGCTACCCTCAGTGCTTCCTCCAAGTGATGTTCAACATGGAGGAGGACTGATTCATCAGCTGAGGGAGGGCGGTAGGTGATAATCAGTAGGAGGTTTCCTTGCCCATGTTTGACCTGATGCCATGAGATTTCACGGGGTCCGCAGTCAATGTTGAGGACTCCCAAGGCCACTCCCTCCTGACTGTATTTCACTGTGCCACCACCTCTGGTGGGTCTGTCCTGCCAGTGGGACAGGACATACCCAGGGATGGTGATGGAAGAGTCTGGGACGTTGGCTGAAAGGTATGATTCTGTGAGTATGGCTATGTCAGGCTGTTGCTTGACTAGTCCGTGGGACAGCTCTCCCAATTTTGGCACAAGTCCCCATATGTTAGTGAGGAGGACTTTGCAGAGTCGACTGGGCTTGGTTTGCCTTCGTTGTGTCCGGTGCCTAGTGGTCCATCCGGTTTTATTCCTATTATGGCTTTTCGTAGCGAGATTTTACAACTGGGACAGGTAGATTGCTGAGGACGAGGTTGAGAATCCCTACGTGGTCAGTTTTCGGTAAAATATTAAAATGCCTACGTGGCAAAGAAGCAGAATGCAAAATGGTTAGAAAGGGTTAATTAGTTAGTAACTGAGATTGATACAAGTGGCCTGGCCCTCCTGCTGGGCCATATGTTTGCTTAGTCAGCAGGCCTGCATTGTCTTATCAATGATAATTGTAAACAATTTTACAACACCAAGTTATAGTCCAGCAATTTTATTTTAAATTCACAAGCTTTCGGAGATTTTCTCCTTCCTCAGGCAAATGTTTCAAGATCTCCTTGAAGCCTACGCATTTATACATATTGAACAATAATAAATGGTGTTTACAGACTGCCTCTGCAACTGCCCGTTGCCAAGGCAATCACCGTGTTCAGACAGAGAGGTGTTACCTGCAGAACCTCCGAATACACATTCAATAAAAAAACAAACAGGGAAAAAAAAACAGAGAAAAAAAAACACAGAGAGAGGCAGAAACATCCGGAAGGCAGAGAGAGCCAGCAAATGACCCATTATATTAAAAACAGATAACATTTGTTCGCTGGTGGGGTAACGTGTAGCGTGACATGAACCCAAGATCCCGGTTGAGGCCGTCCTCATGGGTGCGGAACTTGGCTATCAATTTCTGCTCGACGATTTTGCGTTGTCGTGTGTCTCGAAGGCCGCCTTGGAGTACGCTTACCCGAAGGTCGGTGGATGAATGTCCATGACTGCTGAAGTGTTCCCCGACTGGGAGGGAACCCTCCTGTTTGGCGATTGTTGCGCGGTGTCCGTTCATCCGTTGTCGCAGCGTCTGCATGGTCTCGCCAATGTACCATGCTCTGGGGCATCCTTTCCTGCCTTTCCATCCTTTCCATCCCAACCTCAAACAGACCATCGTTCGCAGCAAACTACCTAGCTTTCAAGAGAACAGCGTCCACGACGCCACACAACCCTGCCACGGTAACCTCTGCAAGACATGCCAGATCATCGACACAGATACCACCATCACACGAGATGACACCACCCACCAGGTGCATGGTTCATACTCCTGTGACTCAGCCAACGTTGTCTACCTCATACGTTGCAGGAAAGGATGCCCCAGAGCATGGTACATTGGCGAGACCATGCAGACGCTGCGACAACGGATGAACGGACACCGCGCAACAATCGCCAAACAGGAGGGTTCCCTCCCAGTCGGGGAACACTTCAGCAGTCATGGACATTCATCCACCGACCTTCGGGTAAGCGTACTCCAAGGCGGCCTTCGAGACACACGACAACGCAAAATCGTCGAGCAGAAATTGATAGCCAAGTTCCGCACCCATGAGGACGGCCTCAACCGGGATCTTGGGTTCATGTCACGCTACACGTTACCCCACCAGCGAACAAATGTTATCTGTTTTTAATATAATGGGTCATTTGCTGGCTCTCTCTGCCTTCCGGATGTTTCTGCCTCTCTCTGTGTTTTTTTTTCTCTGTTTTTTTTTCCCTGTTTGTTTTTTTATTGAATGTGTATTCGGAGGTTCTGCAGGTAACACCTCTCTGTCTGAACACGGTGATTGCCTTGGCAACGGGCAGTTGCAGAGGCAGTCTGTAAACACCATTTATTATTGTTCAATATGTATAAATGCGTAGGCTTCAAGGAGATCTTGAAACATTTGCCTGAGGAAGGAGAAAATCTCCGAAAGCTTGTGAATTTAAAATAAAATTGCTGGACTATAACTTGGTGTTGTAAAATTGTTTACAATTGTCAACCCCAGTCCATCACCGGCATCTCCACATCATGCTTATCAATGATAGGTCTTTGATGTGAGTCAAGGACTGGTCTGAATGTCTCCATGTTTATGGCAGATCAATATAGGTAACGAGCTTAGCCAAAGTTGAAAGACATTCCAGGTTGGGAGATAAGGAACAGAAGGGACAGGGAAGAACATTCCAAGTTGGAAGATGAGGAAGTGTCCCCTTTGATGTCTAACAGCAACATAGTCAGCACATGATTATTTATGATTGGCCGGAAATAATGTAACCTCGCATGGCAACCTATGCCCGGCTTATGATTGGTGTTGACCCTCGTTAAGTATGTTCCAACCCTATTGATTTGTATAAAAACGTGTGGATTTCTGTATGTTTCTTGTTCTTGCTCTGCCAGCATAGAGGGACTCTATCAGGAGTCCAAATCAATGCTGCAGACTAAGAACCCTGCTATTAAAGTTGTGCTGAACTTTAAAATGTATTCGACTTCAGTTATTACTGGACCAGACTGAGGGGAAAGAATCCGGATCGTCAAGGTCAAGTAGGTTTTTTCCTTGTGTCCTTCAGGGCTCGGTCAGTAGTGATGCTACCGAGCCACTCTTGGTGATGGACATTGAAGTCCCCCCCCCGAGTACATTCTGTGCCTTTTCTACCCTCAGTGCTTCTGAACGTTGAGAAGTACTGATTCATCAGAAGGAAGGTAGGTGGTAATCAGCAAGAGGTTTCCTTGTCCATGTTTGCCTGATGCCATGAGATATCATGGGGTCCGGAGTCAATGTTGAGGACTCTCGGCCACTCTCTCCTGACTGTATATCACTGTGCCGGTACCTCTACTGGGTCTGTCCTGCCGGTGGGATAGGACATACCCAGGGATGGTGATGGAGGAGTCTGGGACATTGGCAGAAAGGTATGATTCTGTGAGTATGGCTGTGTCAGGTTGCAGCCTGTGGGACAGCTTCACAATTTTGGCACAAATCCTCAGATGTTAGTGAGGAGGACTTTGCAGAGTCAACTGGGTGTGGTTTGCCTTTGTTGTGTCCAGTGCCTGGTGGTCGAATGGCGGGTGGTCTGTCCGGTTTATTCCGGTTTTAGAGAGCTATTTTTATTCCAGCTTTTTATTCCAAATTTTATTTAATTAACTGAATTTAAATTCCCCAGCTGCCGTGGTGGAATTTGAACTCATGTCTCCGGATTAATAGACCAGGCCTCTGGATTATTAGTTGAGTAACATAACCACTATGCCACCGTACTTGTACATATGTACACATCATTCTTGCCTCAAGATTAAAGGATCCCATTAAATAGAATCAGTACTAATGCATGATAATCTCCATTAATTTGTTTCCTTCAACCTTCTGATATCTTGTTTCAATTCTTCAGGCTCTGGATGTACTCACATCAGCTGTGGAATATGGGTTAGATGATCTTCAAAAGGTAAGACTTCTGATAAATAATATCTGGGTAATGAGATCGGAAGGGTAATGTAGTCTGTTGCAGTGAGTATGTAGAAATCTGAAATACGTTGCTGTGAGTTCAACAGAAATCATCGGGCTGGGCAGTGATTCATAAATTTTTGCGCAATGCGACTTCCTAATTTCATAATACTGCCCATATTATGATTCATGATTGCTGATGGAATTTGTACGGATAGGCAAGGAGAAGAAACTATACCAATGCATTTATGCGCTCAGATTATTTTGGAGTCTACTGATTATATATTTTACAAATTAGTTTCATCACTTTTTTGCACGCTTTTAGGTGGTTTCACATTAAATATAAATGTTTTCTTCCTCCATTAAATACCTCTTCCCGTACCTGTGTGCTCCACTCTGATTCTGCGCGTTGGAACATGATGGGGAGCACTAACAAGTGACGTAGTTTATTTTACTTTAAATTCACAAATAGATAAATTTAAGATTTAAAGAAAAATGTATTTTACGCATAATATATAGTTACTAGTTGTGAGTAAATTGTATTCCTTTTACAGGAATGTGTACCATACATAAAGATAAGGAAATGCATATATTTGGCCTTTACTATTATGTAAATACGGACTTAGGTTTGAATGGTAATTCCACCAAGATGGCATAAATATGCATGAGATCTGTCAAAGCAGGGAAAAATGGTAAAAAGTCAAAATTAAAGGCACAAATCTGAATGCATGGAGCATTTGTGACAAGATAGACAAATTAGTTGCACAAATAGAGATAAATGGGTTTGATCTAATAGCCATTACAGAGACATGGTTGCAAGGTGACCATGGTTGGGAGCTAAATATTCCAGGGTATGTGACGTTTAGAAAAGACAGGCAGAATGGAAAAGGAGGGGATGTAACCCTAATAATAAAGGATGACATAAGGACAGTGGTGAGAAAGGATCTTGGCTTGGAAGATCAGGAAGTAGAATCAATATGGGTGGAGATAAGAAATAACAAGTGGCAGAAAATACTGGTTGGAGTAGTCTATAGGCCCCCTAATGGTAGCTATATCGTTGGACAGAGTATTAATCATGAAATAATAGGACTTGTAACAAAGGTAATGCAATAATCGGTGGTGGGGGGGGGACTTTAATCTGCATATAGACTGGACAAATCAAATTGGCAAAGATAGTCTGGAGGACGAGTTCATGGAATGCATTTGAGACAGTTTCCTAGAACAATATGTAATGGAACCAACCAGGGAACAAGCTATTTTAGATCTTGTATTATATAATGAGACAGGGTTAATTAATAATCTCACGGTAAAGGATCCTCTGGGGAAGAGCGATCATGATATGATAGAATCTCACATTGAGTTTGAGAGTGACGCACTTAAGTCCGAAACTAGAGTTTTAAACTTAAACAAAGCCAATTACGTAGGTATGAGGGGCGAGTTGGCTAAGGTTGATTGGGAAATTAAATTAAAGGGCATGACTGTAGAAAAGCAATGGCAAACATTTGAAGAAATATTTCAATATTCTCAACAAATATACATTCCATTGAGAAATAAAAACAAAACTGGAAAAGTGATCTATCCATGGCTAACTAAAGAAGTTAAGGATAGTATTAGATTAAAAGAAGAGGCCTATAATGTTGCGAAGAAGACTGAGGATTGGGAGAGTTTTAGAAACCAACAAAGGATGACCAAAAAATTGAAAAAAGGGGGAAAGTAGAATATGACAGTAAACTAGCAAGAAATATAAAAACAGATTGTACG
This sequence comes from Heptranchias perlo, assembly GCF_035084215.1. NCBI lineage: Eukaryota > Metazoa > Chordata > Chondrichthyes > Hexanchiformes > Hexanchidae > Heptranchias > Heptranchias perlo. Next base: position 28,345,959 of record NC_090333.1, read on the forward strand.
AGCATCTACAAATTTGTTAAAAAGGAAGAGATAGGGGAAAGTAAACATGGAATCCTTGGAGGCTGAGACAGGAGAAATTGTAATGGGGAATCAGGAAATGACAGAGATGTAAAACAAATATTTTGTATCTGTCTTCACAGTAGAAGACACAAAAAGCATACCAGAAATAGTGGGGAACCAAGGGTCTGATGAGAGTGAGGAACTTAAAGTAATTAATATCAGTAGGGAAAAAGTACTTGCGCAACTAAAAGCTGATAATTCCCCTGGAGCTGATGGCCTACATCCGAGGGTTCTAAAAGAGGAGGCTGCAGAGATAGTGGATGCATTGGTAGTGATCTTCCAAAATTCCCTAGATTCTAGAACGGTCCCAGCAGATTGGAAGGTAGCAAATGTAACACCGCTATTCAAGAAAGGAGAGAGAGAGAAAACAGGGAACTATAGGCCAGTTAGCCTGACATCAGTCATCAGGAAAATGCTGGAATCCATTATTAAGGAAGTGGTAACAGGGCACTTAGACAGTCATAATATGATTAGACAGAGTCAACATGGTTTTATGAAAGGGAAATCATGTTTGACAAATTTGTTAGTTTTTTGAGGATGTTACTAGCAGAGTAGATAAAGGGGAACCAATGGATGCAATATATTTGGATTTTCAAAAGGCATTCGATAAGGTGCCACATAAAAGGTTGTTATGCAAGACAAGGGCTCATGGGGTTGGGGGTAATGTATTAGCATGGATAGAGGATTCTATCCTCTGTCCGTAAAAGACAGAAAACAGAGAGTAGGGATAAACGGGTCATTTTCAGGTTGGCAGGCTGTAAGTAGTGGGTGCCTCAAGGATCGGTGCTTGGGCCTCAGCTATTTACAATCTATATTAATGACTTAGATGAAGGGACCCAGTGTAAAGTATCCAGGTTTGTTGACTGTACAAAGCTCGGTAGGAAAGTAAGCTGTGAGGAGCACACAAGAAGTCTGCAAAGGGATATAGACAGGTTAAGCGAGTGGGCAAGGAAGTGGCAGATGGAGTATAATGTGAGGTTATTCACTTTGTTAGGAAGAATAGAAAAACAGAATATTTTTTAAATGGTGAGAAACTATTAAATATTGGTGTTCAGAGGGATTTGGGTACAAAAAACACAAAAAGTTAGCGTGCAAATACAGCAATTAATTTGGAAGGCAAATGGCATGTTGGCCCTTATTGCAAGAGGGTTGGAGTACAAGAGTAAGGAAGTCTTACTACAATTGTGCAGGGCTTTGGTGAGAGTACTGTGTACAGTTTTGATCTCCTTATCTGAGGAAGGATATACTTGCCTTAGAGGTGGCGCAATGAAGGTTCACTAGATTAAATCATGGGATGAGAGGGTTGTCTTATGAGGAGAGATTGAATAGAATGGGCCTATACTCTCAGGAGTTCAGAAGAATGAGAGGTGATCTTATTGAAACAAATAAGATTCTGAGGGGCTTGACAGGGTAGATGCTGAGAGGTTGTTTCCCCTGGCTGGAGAGTCTAGAACTATGGGGCATAGTTGCAGGATGAGGGGTCAGCTATTTAAGACTGAGATGAGGAGGAATTTCTTCACTCAGAGGGTTGTGAATCTTTGGAATTCTCTACCCCAGAGGCGTGTCGATGCTGAGTCGTTGAATATGTTTAAAGCTGAGATAGATAAATTTTTGGACTCTGGGGTAACCAAGGGATGTGGGGATCATGCAGGAAAGTGGAGTTGAGGTCGAAGATCAGCCATGATCTTACTGAATGGCGGAGCAGGCTCGAGAGGCCGTAGGCCTACTCCAGCTCCTATTTCTTATATTCTTATTTGCTTTTCTATCCCGTGTCGCGGTAGTATTGAAATAACATCTGGTCTTTTCCCTCAGGTAGCTATCCCAATAAAATACTGAGAGCTCTACTTCCCACCATTAACTATTTGTGTAAAATCTTACATGGGTTTTTTGAATTGATGGCTAGTTGTTTTGGTAACCCTGAGTCCATTGTGCAAACTACAGACTTTTTAGACACTGCATTGTTATTATACATAGAAGTTACAACATGGAAACAGGTCATTCGGTCAACCAGTGCCTGTTGGCATTTTCCCTCCAGATGAGCACTAACAGAATGACATCATCTGTACCACACATCTGTATCTCCAAGGAGCTACTTCATACTTCTCCAGCAATAGTGATGTGCTGCTGCATACGGCAGTCCATAATGCCTTAATGTAAATTAGATGATATTGCTGCTTCTGGATGTGCTAACAAGCACTTCAAGGGGTGATTTTCTTGAACTCCTCCAAAGGCTGTAGTGTTACAGATATAATAGCACCACTGCTTGCCATTTTTTCTGACTTGGTTAGCTAGCATTGCAGTTGTATGCTTGCTGGCCTATATCCACAGTCATTGAGCAAGGCCAGGCCAGGGATGGGAAATTTAAGTCATGTTTTGCACATGCAGTAGCTTCTTTGCTGCCAGTGCTGTGCAACCCAACCCCAAATATAAATGGGTAGAAAGCACAACATTAGAAGCTCCAGCATTGTATAGAACCACTTCTACTGGAAGCGATTCTGTAAAGGGGAAATTAGTCTATTTCTCAGCTGTTCTTTATAAAAGCTCCATTTTTTTCAGCTGTTCTAATCAAATTTTATTACTGGAACGGAGAAGATTAAGAGGCAATTTAATAGAGGTTATCAAAATTCTGAAAAGTTTTGAAAGTGTAAATAGCGAAAGATTGTTTCCACTGATTTGGTGAATCAGTAGCAAGGGGGCATAGTCTCATAACTATCACCAACAGAATGAAAGGAGAAGTTAGAAGAACTTTTCTCACACACAAGATGGAATGTTTTACCACAAGTGGCTTTCATGGCAGACATTATAACATAATTTAAAAGGGAACTGGATAAGTATTTGAAAAGGAGGAACATAAATGGTTATTGAGAAAGGGCAGGGATTACAATAGATAGCTCCACTTGAAGAACTAACACTGCTACATGTAGTGGGCTGAATAGCCTCCTGTCGTGTTGTACATTCTATCTTAACTCCAAGATTGCTTTTGAATTTCCCAAATTATCTTGCATGTTGAAATGGATTTTTTTGTCCCTAATTAAAGTGAGTCATCGTACAAAATGCAGTGCTTGTGAGAGAGAACGTTTTCTCCACGATGCAGGCCAGTTTCTAACTTCAAAGGAAAAACATTTCATGTGTGAACACACTAACGCATCTCAAATATACGTTTCAACTGTGTTTCAGAGAGTGGTAAAGGAAGGAGCAAGAGTTTTGATAACGTGTCTCTGAAATGGGTTTTTGAACACTGCCTGTTTGCTGTCAAAAGTGGTTAAGTATCACCATAGTTACAATGGATATCAAAACTCCTTTAACATATAAGCATGACAAAGATGAGTAACAAGAACCATTTATTTAAAGACTGCTGATTACTTATGAGTCCTAAACCTGTGCCGGAGATGCTGCCAGTCTCAGTACTGCATACTCTATTTTATTTAATTAATTTCCGTACATTTTTGTTATAGTTATATTTCTACTTCCCTCTCCCCATGCCATTTTCTCCTCTCCATTTCATTCTTGTCCTGAAGGCATTGGCTGTTTGCTGGGGAACTGTTCTATTGGTGCTGATCACCCTCCAACACTTTGTCCAAGTGTCTATTCTTGATGTGAGAGCCTAGATAGTGTCAGTAGGCTATTTAACTATAAGGGGCATTGCAGCTGAGCTTGTTCACCCCTCCCCCCCCCACCCCCCCAACATCTACACACGTGCACTTCCAACAGGGGTTACTAGATTGCAATTAAGAGCAGATTTTTCCTCTTCCTAACCCAGGAGACACTGACACCATTTGTAGCATCCTGCTTGCTGCCAGACTGGCTGAAATCAGCTAACTCAGCACGTCCTGTAAATTGAGCCTGGGAGCTTCCTGGTCAGTTACTTACTGACTTGGCCAGTTAAGTCATTGGGGAAGTCATTTCTATCCAGTTTCAGGACCCCTCTCACATCTCTCATACTTTTCTGTTTGAGAAGGAAAGAGATATAGAAAATTCACAGACTTTCTACCAGGACTATTCTGCAACCAGCCCGTAAGAGGTTCAGGAGACTGTGATTCATTCTGCCAAAAACCCGTACACCCATTCCTCCAGTCAGGTCAAGTTGGGAAACTTACTTTGTGTGGGACAATCAAAGACATGAACCTAAAACCATGCACAATGTGCACTTCTAAGTAGTGGAGAAGAATGTGGATTTCTTGATATCAATAGAAAAGTCTAAAATAAGGTGTAAAATAATGGGCTATAAATTCTCTCTGACTGCAAAGAATAATCAATATTAATTCTCATCTCAGCACAAAATTCCAATGCACAATTTGAATTTGCTTGGAATACAGAATATAGAATCCCTGATTCAAGCCAAAAAAAACCCAAAATATCTTGGCAGGCTAACTATACATTTGATGTTTTACTTGTATTTGTACATGTGCCTAACTGGTTCAGAATGTAAATGATTAATTCCCTCTATGAAATGGTTGTCAATATTATTTCTCTTTGCTGAGATTTGGTGCCTTGTAATATGGAACTTGACTATGTTTTGTGCTCCCCTGCAGGCCTGGACCTGCCTCCTAAACCAATTCCAGAAGTTCAAATGTGTCTAGGGTGCTACAAGCTGAAGGCTTTTCAGAAAATATCTCACCCAGCATTGCTTCCCTGATGTCAGTCAGGATGTGTAGCTCATCTCTTAGTAAAATCAAATTACATCTGTCAGAAGATCTGGGATTGGGGAGAAGCATTCTATACAGAGGATACTTGTTTACAAGGGAGTGAATGTATGGCATAGCAGAGTGTTTTGAGTGAGGGTCATGATGTGTGGAGCTGTGTTATAGTGAGGGGTAATGGAGTATGTTGGAGAGATTTCAACTTTAAACTGTTAATGCAGGATTAGGAAACATGAGTACAACGTAAGAAATTTATGTTTGATAAGAATGCTTGCTTCCCCAACAGAGTAGTAGATGTGTGGAACAGAGTTTCTTCATTTAATCCTTTAAAGAAGGAATTGGACAAATAGCTAATTAAGTACGGGATTGAAGGTTATAGGGGTATAGATGAGTAAATAGACATAGATGAATAAATATGCTCTAGAACACAATGGTTCAGGTCTAGTTGACAGAGTGAATGGTCTGAATAACATTTTTACATTCCTCCTTTCTTATGTTCTTACGTATGTCCTCGGTGGAATGTAGACAATCAAGGTTGAATAACGTAGTGCGTTTAACATTGTCAACACTTGCAAATGTGAATCCCACTATTTTAAGAATTTTTTTTTAATCGTTGTGATTCACATGAGAAATTAAAAAGAATGTCTTGAAAAAATGTCTTCAAGAAAGAGGTCTTGAAGATTGTTAGTGTTGAATTTCTCGTGAATTGTGAGCATTTAAAAACCAACTTACTAAAATTGTGGCGTTCATGAGTCATTTGCTGTAATATTCAGATTCCCTTCATAGATTCTTTGCTCGGTTAAGTTTAATGGTCAGGGTTTTGTCCTTTTGGAAGTTTTACTTGTCATTATGTATCTTCTGACATCCTTTGTGTTCTGGCTCAGACTGCAAATTCCAATAACCTTGCTTAGTCATCTGGTGTGACAGACTGCAATAATTCAAGTTAAGAAGCTATTATAGCTGCAAATTTGCTGGTTTTTAATTTTTTTTATGACTTCCTTACATTGCAGTGCTGCCACCATTGATGCTGGCTGCCATTTTTCTGGCCATGGGCTAGCTGAGCATTCAGTCTGTTCATGCAGCTCTTGAGATGCTGTTTCCTCATTGCTGGCCTGTATGGACCTTTTGTAGCCACCAAACTAACAAAGTGGCAAATCATGATATTGAAACAATCATGCATGGCAAAGATTGCATAAGTGCAGTTTGTTTGTTGCTGTTGGTTCTGTGGTGTCTGTCCAACAATATAGTCCACAGTGCCAATACATTGTAGAACTGTCTCTACTAGTTAGTTTCAGAATAGAATACAACCTCCCCCCACTTAACAAAAACAGGACTATATTTTCATTGGGCCCTTCAGATACCTCTCAATTAAAGAAATAAACATTTTTAGAAAGCTCAGTTGCTTAAGATATAAAAATTATAATTATGTGAAACAGTCGGTGTGTCATGGATCTCACGCAAGCCGAGCTGTACTACAATATTTCACTTTGCGGTGTTGTTTGATTTCACTTAAGTAGAGCCAGCTGGGGCATAAGGTGTTTCAGAAATGATCATTCGTTCGGGAATGAGGATTGAATCTAGCAATATTGTCTTCAAGGAAAGGGGCTAAGTTGAGTTGACTGGAAGTCCAGCAGAAGAAGGAATTCTGTGGGTAGAACAGAATAAGGTGTCAAGTCTTCCATGAGGTTATTCCTGCGCATCCCTGAATCGCAATCAGCATAAACTAACCCCTTGGGGGATTGATCTGGTTCACGTTCATGTGAGTCATAATTCCATGTCAAAGGTAAGAATTTTATGAAGTAGATTTTGGGAATCAATCTAACCTCCTATGATCATTATATCTAAGGACCCTTAAAAACCTGGGTCTTTCCGTTTTAGTGTAAAAACGGGATAAAATTAGCAGGAAAAAATTGGACCCCAAAAATACCCAATAAATTTGGAGAAAATCAGTTTTTTAAAATAAAAACTTTATTTTGAAACTCAAAAATAAAGAAAGGGACTTAAAAGTGAACAGGCAAGCTAAGTGACAACCCATGTTTACTTGCACAGTTCATGGGCACTGCTTTTATAGGGCTCACCATCAGACTCTCACTTAACCTCTAGATTGTTTTTTTTAATTAGAAGTGAAATTGAAGAACATATGTTTATAAGCTCCAGCTACTTACCTGCCACTATGAAGATGGGATATTAAAAATTATTGGAGATTAATCTCGGGAACAGATGTGAGCTTTCTTTTAGGTGTGGACAAGTGTGGATTAATAAAGAAAAGCCAGCAAGAATTTGTTAAAGGCAAATCGTGCTTAACTAACTTGATTGAGTTTTTTGATGAGGGAACAGAGAGGGTTGATTAGGGCAATGCAGTTGATGTTATTTATGTGGACTTTCAATAGGCGTTTGATAAAGTGCCACATAATAGGCTTGTCAGCAAAATTGAAGCCCATGGAATAAAAGGGGCAGTGGCTTCATGGATATGAAATTTGCTAAGTGATGTGAAACAGAGAGTAGTGGTGAACGGTCGTTTTTCAGACTGGAGGAAGGTATACGGGGGTGTTCCCCTGGGGTCGGTACTAAGACCACTGCTTTTTTTGATATATATTAATGACTTGGACTTGGGTTTACAGGGCACAATTTCAAAATCTGCAGATGACACAAAACATGGAAATGTAGTAAACATTGAGGAGGATGGTGATAGACTTCAAGAGGACATGGACAAGCTGGTGGAATGGGCGGACAGGTGGCAGATGAAATTTAACGCAGAGAAGTGCGAAGTAATATATTTTGGCAGGAAGAATGAGCAGAGGCAATATAAACTAAATGGTACAATTCTAAAGGGGGGGTGCAAGAACAGAGAGACCTTGGGTGTGTATATGAGCACAAATCTTTGAAGGTGGCAGGACAGATTGAGAAGCGGTTACAAAAGCATATGGGACCTTGGGCTTTATAAATAGAGGCATAGAGTACAAAAGCAGAACGTTATGTTGAACCCTTATAAAACACTGGTTCGGCCGCAACTGGAGTATTGTGTCCAATTCTGGGCACCGCACTTCAGGAAGGATGTATAGGCCTTAGGGAGGGTGCAGAAAAGATTAACTGGAAAGGTTCCAGGGATGAGGGACTTCAGTTACGTGGATAGACTGGAGAAGCTGGTGTTGTTCTCCTTAGGGCAGAGAAGGTTAAAAGGAGATTTGATAGACGTGTTCAAAATCACGAAGGGTTTAGATAAAGTAAATAAAGAGAAACTCTTTCCATTGGCAGAAGGGACGAGAATCAGAGGACACAGATTTAAGGTGATTGGCAAAGGTGACATGAGGAAAAACTTTTTTATGCAGCGAGTAGTTATGATCTGGAATGCGCTGCCTGAAAGGGTGGTGGAAGTAGATTCAGTCGTGGCTTTCAAAAAGGAATTGGATAAATACTTGAAGGGAAAAAGTTTGCAGGGCTACAGGGAAAGAGCGGGGGAATGGGACTAACTGGATTGCTCTTACAAAAAGCCGGCACGGGCTTGATGGACCGAATGGCTGCCTTCTGTGCTGTAACCATTCTATGGTTCTATTAAACAAAATCTTGGTGTGTGACCTGAATCGGCCTTTGATTGGTGACCTCGTCAAGGGGCTGTAAGTGTGGTGACTGTGTCAGTGCACAACAGTCCTTGTTCCATATCTAACTAGGAATTAAAGACTGGTATTTGCTGCAGTATAAAAAATATAGTTGTCACAGCTGATCCAGGACCCTTTTTTTAAAAAAAATCTACATTGCACAGCTTTTGTTTCTTATTCTGTTGCAAATCAGGTCTGGAAATGTATGTATATCACATCGGTGACCTCAGTTTTGAATGCACAGCATGGAATGTGCATGTTGATGTCCTCTCCATTAAGTTTTTTTTCTTGAATTTGGGAGGAAATCATTTTTTATTGACTCACCACCCACAAAATCAGGAGTTTATTCATGGAAATTGGTTGAAAACTATTTTAAAGGCCCCTAAGTATATCTAGTGCAACAGATTAGTGAGGTTAAGACTGGACTAATATAATGCAAGAAAAAAATGAGCTTACACATTCTGGGCCAAGTGATCAGTTATTCAGGAAAAAAAATGAACAAGCAGGAATTCACACAGGGTTAATTGACATGGTGAAGCCTTGGGGAAGAATGATCTAATGATTTTCATGGGAAGCACGCTTTTATGTAAAGCTAGCAGAGAAACATGAGAGGATGTCTGAAGTGATCCTTATACCCTTTTAACAATTGGCAACAGCTGGGTTTCTAGGGATTTTTGAAAATTAGTCAAAACATTACACATTTGCTGATGTGCCTTAGATCAAAACTAGGGGTCAAAAGGTCAAACCATCATCATTCCAGGTTGGCTACTGTATGTGTATGTGTATGTGTGTGTATGTGTATGTGTATGTGTGGGTGTGTTATGCTTCAGTGCAGACATACATACATCTTTTATCCCAGTTTTTTTCTCTTCCTTCATAGATACATTTCCCTCCTTGAAACATGTATCTTTTGTGCTTGAGAAGTTAGGGCGAACTGCCTGCTTCAACATCATCACTGGTGCTGCTCATAGCTGGTCACAGAAGAAAGAAATAAGAAGAACTTGCTTTGATAAACCTTTCCTGACCTCAGGATGTCCCAAAGCCAAAAAGTACTTTTGAAGTGTAGCCACTGTTGTAATGTAGGCAAATGCAGCAGTCAATTTGTGTACATCAAGGTCCCAATGAGATAAATGACTATATAATCTGGGTGGTGGTGTTGCTTGAGGGATAAGTGTTGGACTGGACATTGGGAGAACTTCCCTGCTTTTCGAATAGTGCCGTGGGTCCTTTTACATCTGCCTGAGATGGCAGATGGAGTCTCGCTTTAACACCTTCTCACCCGAAAGACTGCACTTCTGACAGTGCGGCACTCCAGTCTCCGTATTGGACTCAAGTGTCACCCTAGATTATTCACTTAAGCCTCTGGAGTGGGGAAAGAGATTGCAGGTGGTTTTATTCTGGGACTTTTTTTTAGTCGTTTTGTTTGTTTTTGCCAGTGATGAAGGTTACGGCAGCAAGTGTTATTGATGCATACTGACATCACATTGAAGGATTAAATAGTGTTACTTAACCATTAAGTTTTTGAGTGATTATTCATAGCTAATTACTTGGAAATGTATATATAATCATTTTTATTTTCAAATACCATGTTTTATCATTGATGACAGCTCTAATGAAGTCTGTATGCATTAAAGCTCTGGTACAGGCAAAAGCTAAGAGTTTGTTGCAACAGGAAATTTAAACAACATTTTTTCAACGTTTCCACAATGACCCATTGGTTTTGACAACAGTAAAAATAGAAGGGCGGGAACTTTAGTGCTTCAAAAGGAAGAGATTACAGGCACACTTTTAAAAAAAAAAAGTACCTCTGGCAGAGGAAATGTCTGATTCAGAATTGGAAGGGTAGGAAGCCATCAGGTAAATCAGCGGAAACATAGTATATGACTCGCCACCTCCTCCTCCTCGCTCCCGTGGGAAACATTTTGAAGTCTTGGAATTTGTTTTGTGGTTTGTTGTAGAATATAATTAGAGAAGTTTGAATTTCTTGGGCAATTCAGCTATTGGCAATTTTAATAAATTGTTGCTGGGATTTAATTGAAAAAAGAGAGGATGTGAAAGAGGAGCACTTTTCTTAATTTAAAAAAACAAATTATGAATTTTTGATACTGGCTTTCATAAGTTTTTTTATAAAGTTATTCTTTTTAAAGTTGTTTCCATTTTCTCCCCATTACCCTCTCACTTCTAACAATATGGGAAATTACCCAAATCAATAACAATGTGATTTTGCATTCCCTACACGGAGGTAGGTCTTTAAACTAATTGTTTACCTCAAATAAAAGTTATAGAATAGGGGTAGCATTCAATGCCTTTCAGTGTTCAATGCTTCTAAACCTATTTGGTACAATGACATTCTTCAAAGTCCTCAAAAGATTATTGAGAAACATCTGACCATGAGTACTGCACAAATAAATAAAACATTCGTTCTGCAACCTTTAAAATGAAAATGAGTAAAATCAGAAGGGGCGGAGAGGATATATTCAGCCTTTTTAGTGGCATAAGGGGGGAAAATACCATAATTTAAAAAAAACATAGCGCTTGTTGATTCAGGTACTAATTTTTACAGTTTCTGTGCTTTGCTTCCAGTAATCTAAGGGATCAGAGTTGATAGCTCTGGGATGGAGCTAGCACCAGCAAATGCACAATGAGCAGAATGGCCGCCTTCTCTTTTGAAATTTCTGTCATTCTGTGATTGATAAGTAGCAAGATACGAACATTGAAAATAATATTGCTTGGAGCAATCAATCTGGATTAAAGGGTTGGCGGTAAATTGAAATCCCTTATTTGAATCACACTGACCCGAGGAGGATGGAAACATTTCAAATCTTATGCTTAAATTGTAAGAGGTGCCAGAAACATATTGAAGAACTGTGTTGTATAATTTGACTTCAAATGTGTCCTTTGTTTTACCTGCATTTGGACTGTTTTAATTTGTTTCTGGGAAATGGAGCCTCAAATGCCCTTTGTGCCAGCTCTATTACGGTAATGGGAAGCCAGTGAGGCTATTAAATCTGCCACTGTTTCACTCATAAGTAGGGAAATGGGGTTAGTTAGCCTGAGTGTGGCAATATTTAACGTCTGGCTTCAATTTGAAGTCAGCAGTGTTCCATTCGTTATTGTCATTTTTATTGTTCAGCATTTTTTATTTATGAAGTTGAAGAATGTTATTGCCATGTGATATGTTTTCCAGTTTTTGTTCCCGATATCAGTACAAAGAACTCTCAAGCCAGATATAGGATGGAATTTTGTTAGAGTAAAGCTGTGCTCCAACAATGAGTCTTAACCACAAACTTGAAACAGCACCTACCATTGTTGTAGTGTAACATTTCAATTTCCCACACAACCCATGAGAATTAACACAGTGCTGTGTGACAAAAGCAGAGTTCTTTTGTGTTTCATATAATCAGAGATATAATGCAGTATTTTTATGATGTATTTAAGATAAAAATGTGTTTTAAAATCAACTGTAATTTGCTGTATTCTTGAAAAGAATTGTTTTGGGAATTGTGAAGAAGTAATATACAAACCTGCGTAGCTGTTGTTCTTGGTGGGTTTGGGGTGGGGTGGCGGGGGAACGAAGAACTGAGGAGCATGTTTCCAGTGCAAGCTATTCCTGTGACACGCCATTCCCATTCATGGCATGCATAGGAGATTCAAGTCTACTTCAGGAAACTAACTTTGCTGTGAACATGAATAATGAAACTTCAGAGGAAGCCCAAATTGTAACGTTAATTGCTGCTGAATTGAGGGCTCTTTTATACTATGGACTCAAGCCTGTTAGGAGCTGGTTGATACTGCCCGCACTTATTTCATATAGTGTGGATACAACTGTGCAGGAGCAGAGATTCCATCTAATCAGTCTGGGCAGGATTTAAACTTAAATGCCAGAGCTGAAAGGATAGTTTTGCAAGTGACAGGGCTACAAAGTCCCCCTCTCTGCTGTCCTGCTTCTTGAGCTAATTTGTAATTCATTGAAAACGAGTACTTTAGAGATACATTAAGGGAATTATTGGATGCCCCAGTAATTTAAATGTTTCTGTAATTGAATGTACGTAACTACAAAAAATGTAAGGCATTTCTTGTTAATGGGCCAAAATTGTTTAACATTTCGAACGCTTACCACGGTCATAGAGTGCAGACTTTCATCTGATCATATCTTAGCTGGATTTGAAACCAGGTCTCGGAAGCAAAAGGCATTCTAAAATATTCTGTGCCATGCAATTCCATGGTTGCTCTTTAATTAAAATTGCTCATTAACTCCTGTCTGATCGATCTATCTAGATTTCCATTGTACAGTTACTCCCAATTTTAGTAATTTGGAATAAAAATGAGAGAGATTAGATTTTACATTAAGTTGTTTTTGTGCATCGGTTCTTCAGTACTTCTGTTCTTAACTCTATGATTGGGTGTGGTATTTCGCTGTTTGGCATTTCTGTTCTGTTCTCTTTGTTTCTCTGTAATGCTCCAGGTGTGCCAAGTTTCGGTGATACTGGCCAGCAGTATGATTTCTGCATCATTGATCTGTATGGATCTTTCTCTAGCATAAATAAGGGATGGCCAACAGAGAATTAAAGCTATAGTTCCTACTACTCAGCAATCACTCATGCACGCTTGTGCCTGCCCAGTTCTTTTTCACTCATCTCACTGAAATGCCTTTTCTTTCTGCATATCTTTCAATTGTGAGTTAGTGAATCAGAAGCAAATAACCAAAACCAGGGTCATTTGTTTTTGAATACAAGTTACATCTTTGTTCTAATTCCCATATTTAAGTGTCTCTTTGGGTGCTGATACATTAGGTGGATGGGTACTGGGTGTAGTGTAAAAGCAGCTGGTGTGAAGCCTACTTAAAAAAAAAAGTCAACAATTTATATTTGAAAGATTTTTAAAATGCTCACTATCTCCTCAATTTTTTTGTATTATTACGAGTCACTACACGTGGGATGCAGTGTTCAGTTTATTTGTTTGACTACAGATGCATGAAGCTCTACCTTTTTTAAGCAGCCAGTGAAAATATTGTTCTCCATTTGTATTGTTTGGAAAATAGAAAATAGTGTAGTACATTTGTGGCCAATATTTTACTGCAGTACATAAATGGCTGATATTTCAGTGCATGTAGAAATGGCTGATATTTCAGTGCATGTAGAAGTGGCTGATATTTCAGGACAGTGTAGAAATGGCTGATATTTCAGTACAGCGTAGAAGTGGCTGATATTTCAATGCAGTGTAAAAGTGGACGATATTTCAATGTAGTACAGAAGTGAACGATATTTCAGTGCAGTGTAAAAGTGGCCGATATTTCAATGCAGTGTAAAAGTGGCCGATATTTCAATGTAGTACAGAAGTGAACGATATTTCAGTGCAGTACAGAAGTGGTCGATATTTCAGTGCAGTACAGAGGTGGCATGTTCCTCTGTTTATTGCTTTTAACCTGCTTTTTCTTGTCCCTCTTCCCTCTTTTCCTTTCCTCCTCTCGTTTTCCTCTGCTCATTTTTCCTCTCCCCTTTCCCCCCCCCCCCCACTTTTTCTCCATCTCTCATTAATTCTCTTCTTATAGCCCATTTAAATGTTGGGCTTTCAAGTGTCACAATCTGTTATTTTATTACTTTCATGATTGTGTCATACTCCTTTTACCAGTTCCCCCCCCTCCCCCCGATCTCCATCCCACAGTATAACCTTGCTTAAAACATGTTGTATCCGGTCTGGTATTACTTGACAGTCATCTGGTGCAAAATGTGGGAAAATGTTCTGCTGGGTAATGCTGATGTCTCTCACTTTGACCAGCACAATAAATCGTTTTGGAAATTATATTTATAAATGGGATATTTAGTGTGGATCAGCTATTAAGATAGATTGAATCCATATTAGGGAGAACATTATAACACTTGAAGAGTGAAAGCTTAAAGTGAGCCTCTGACTCAGTGTGTGGTATTGTCTCACTGAAAGGTCAGAGATCTTGAATGAAGGAGCAGCTCCCGAGGGGGTCTGTCTGCGTGCTGTAAGCTTTGATGAGGAGTGCCGTTCTCTGATCTTGAACAACCCTTCAACGGTTTCAAAGTGTTTGGAGATTCTTCTTGTCTGAATTGTGACCTTCAATGAGTCACGGTCTCCAGGGATTTCCACAGTTTTGAATTGAATTTTTAATAAAATGGGCTCTCGTAACAGCTTAAATACCCAAGATCTCTGTTGCTAAAAGCTGTACTACATCAAAACCAAGACAATGAATTAATGTTAATTTTTTTTCTGCTGAGAAAAGAATTTATGTGGAGTTTCCCAAATCTCTTCAAAATGGAAAATTTTCTATCTGATTTGCCGTTGTTAAATGTATTTTCCCCTTTTCAGTTCACGTGCTATGTCATGCACAATAAACCTATATTAAAAGGCAAGCAGGGACTTGCCGTCAGGCTCCTGCCAATGACCTTTTTTGAGCAAGGCACTAGAAGGTATGTGGCCTGTGGAAAACCATAAAGAAATGCCTGACCAAATTAACTTTCTAATACACCCAAACCATAAAGCTGACCATATTAATGTAGAAATACTGAACAGTTACTTGACCATAAAAGAAGCAAAGCATGATGGATAAGTTGACCATGTTAGCTGACCAGCTGAATATAATAGAAAGCTTATGTTTTAAGTTCTCACCAAAGACACACAGAAGAGCTATTGTCTGCTTATGAGATAACTGTCTGACTAACAGAAATGAATGACCATATAGCCTTGAGACTGAGTACAGAACTGATAATAAAGACAGTTTCTTAGGGGAAAGGCACTTTCCCAGACTTTGTTTAAAGAATCACGAGGCAGTCATGAGGAACCAGAGGGTGGGTTCCCTATTTTGATTGACTAACCACTTGAACCAATAAAGAATGTACGTGTACGCCCATATTCTACGACAGGTGCGCGTAACTGAATTAACTGTATAAAAGTTAACTGTTTCCTATGTACAGTGAAGAGGTTATTCTGCCCATTGTGCAGAATATGCTTCCCTTGTATACAAGCTTCTTTTAATAAATTCTTACTTGTCTGAAAATAAGTGTTTGGAGTTAATGCATTGTATATAATAGGTAATTAAGTTTTCGACAGGCCCTCGCCCATTATTGTGGCTTACCCGTTTTTTTAAAAAGTCATATATTGCTCTTGAACCATTAGGTCCAAGTTAGGAACTTTTTTGCTATTGAGTCTACTACTCAGTCCTACTTGTGTATACGGTTCTTATTTGCTGGTTTGTGTTTGAATTTGCAGGCCTGGAGGTTTGTAAAATGGCTCTTCATTGTGCTATTGCCAATTTGATGGATAAACTCTAATTCAGAACACCATGATCTCTTAGTATCAGAACCTTGAAACATATGCAAATTAATGTGAACATAGATTCAAACTTTATATGTGGCCCCAGGACTTCCATTGTATGCACCATTGTATGGGGTGGACAAAGACAAAAAGATGGACAGCCCTGGAATCTACTAATAAAATCTCATAAAAGATATTTCTTTGTCTTTACACCATACTTCTGGCAGTTGAAAGTCTGCTGTGTGTTAACTTTATCGCAGTTCCAGAGGCATCAGTAAGAGCCAGGGAACTTCTTTTAAAAACTCACGAGACTGAAGGAAAAGCAATCAGTATATTTTTTTAAAAAAGCATACGATCAGTCTGTAAGCTCACTGATCACTCGGATGCCAGTGATGAGCAAAGAAGTTTCCTGAACATGAACAGAATGCACTGAGCCTAGTTCCCACCCCCATACCACCCTGATTGGTACTAGGGAGTGATTGATGTGGAATATTAACATCACAATAGAAAATTGTGTTGATACTGACCTGTCTTCTTATCTGGTGATTGGATATCATACATGCCAACTGTTTTCAGCTCCTGTTCATACCGTTTTTGCTGTTCTCTGACCACCGGCACAAACTGCATGAGTGGGGGCTGAAAAAGCTGATGTCCACACGAAAAGTGACCAGTTTACAACTGTGTTACCCATACAGGTTTGAAAGCAATCTGGCCAGAGCCATCAAATATTGGAAAGGGAGATGTGTGCAGGAAGCACACACAATTGATTCTGGGGTTCATGTTCATTTGTTTGATTGGAGAAAGAGAGCGTGTTTTGGCATTAACTTGCAGTACTTGTGCTGGTTTGGAGCTGTTACCTTTTGTTTCAGGACCATAATTTTCCGATTCTCAATCTGGTTCTCATGGATATGTGCAAGTGTAGAATATCTGTGATTCCATGGAGGTTCCCATAAATGTGGCATTTCTAAATAATCCTGTGAGACCCTCTAATTCACAACAATTATTTTAATTTTAAATTAAATGTTATTATTTTGTAATTATATTTGAAGTTTTTTTACTGTTAAACCAATACAATCCTAATGAAATTTACTAAACCTGCTGACATTCGACATGATTACATTTCACTTTTCGATGGAATACAGGTGTTCAAGACACAAAACGATTTCATGAACGTCGCGTATATTTACACATTGCGATGTGTGAAAATGACTTTATCAGAAGTAAACAGAAGAGTTGGTTGCTGTTACTGTAACCAGCTTGGCACCTGCAGAGTAAAGAATTGTTGAGCATTGCAGTGTATTGCGCTGCAGTAATATCCGTTTTAGCTAACCTATGGATTGCTGTATTGATCTTCAATAATGTAGTTGATTTAATGAAATGTGTATGTGCAAATATTTTCAGTGTCAAGTAAGAATGTTGTGACATTGTACTTTTTTCCATGTGTTAGTTATGCATTGATGCTATGGCGCAGATCAGTGAAAGGCCTTCTAGAATAACAATGTACAATTTACAATGTCAGTTTGAAAACATCCAGACATTATTTTGTTTTATTCTTGCATGTCCTATTATATAAATGGCTCCACATGAGTGCACAAGATATTGGAAAAAGTGAAATTAAAACTGTAAAACAGCATTGTTCCATTGGAATACTTTAGTATCCTTGTCACTTTGTTGCTTACAGTGCAAAACAAGTGCATAATTTAGCGTGAATCTGCATCTGAGCTTTTAAGATGATGTTCAATCTTAGAGGCACAAATAATTGCATCTTTTTCTGTTAGTATAAAATTGTACACCCCTACCATAAGAATCATGATGTGGAGATGCCGGTGATGGACTGGAGTGTACAAATGTAAGGAATCTTACAACACCAGGTTATAGTCCAACAGTTTTGTTTGAAAATCACAAGCTTTCGGAGGCTTTATCCTTCGTCAGGTGAGTGTCGGATTCCTTGAAAATTGCCGCATATATAGTCAGAGAATTTTCAAGGAATCCGACACTCACCTGACGAAGGAGAAAGCCTCCGAAAGCTTGTGATTTTCAAATAAAACTGTTGGACTATAACCTGGTTTTGTAAGATTCCTTACATAAGAATCATGCTCAGGCATCTGATCTCGTTGCCTTATGATGGTTATAGAAGCGATTGACCTATTCTGGGAGTTGTTGGATATGTATCTAAGAGCTGGTGCGAAGCTGTATCAAATGAACAGCAAGAAGTGCTCCCCCCACCCCAAGCATTAATATAATGCACTTTGCAATTTTGTATTTGCAAAAACCAGAAGGGTTGCTTTAATGGGCAGAGCCAATGTAGAATTGGTACATTTGGTTTACAGCACTTTCAGTTAAATCATCTGGTACAAAATTTACTGGAGTCATGCTCACTGCACAGCATCATTAGGAAAGTTTTGCAGATTTCGGTATATTTAAAAAGCTCTTTAGCAGCATTGTTGCAGGTGCGTTCTAACAAAACCCATCCTACAGAGACCAACATCTGATGGCAAACATAAATGGAGAAGAGTAGTCCATGGAGATTGCTGCTGCTAGTGGAACCATATCCCACCAAGAGCATTCAGGGAGGGAGGATGGGAGGGGACGGGAGAAAATGGTAGAAAAAGGGACAAAATAAAAAATACTAATAATCCATTGAGATTTTTGTTTTAGCCTGAAAACATACTAAAACTTCAATAAATAGAATCTGTCATGGCTCTTTCCAATACCCTCATACTCACTGCAGAAGTCAGCTTCCATAAGCAAACCCATGCTTATTATGAACTGAAACTTGACGTGATAAGTGAAATATCTGGGATAATGTTATTGCAGAGTGAGCAATAAATCTTTTTACCATTGGGATATGCATCAGAAATAATACAGCTTGCTGAAAAGCTTTATGTGAGTAATGAACTGATAGAGCCCCTAGAAACCTCCGCTATGTATAGTGGTACGGCAAAATAAGAAAATGGGGCACCAGCCTGATTATACGGGGGTGAATTTCCACAGTGGCTGTCCTGCTCGTCATCTGCAACTTCAGCAGAAGAACCGCAGAAATCTTGGAAAAATGCTTAAATGCTGTTTTTCAGGGATTTCTGCGGCTTTTCGCTAAAGTTACATAGGGAGAGCAGTAAAAACCCCTGTGGAAATTCACTCCTATGTCTCTCACTGTTTCAAACTAGCACAAAGAAAGATAAATGGTACTCTTCCCAATTAACCAAACCTGGCCCCCTTTAAACTATTTCTTGCAGTAGCAGACCACAGGTAAAAGGGAAGACTTTAGCTTTGAGTAGGACTGAGTCTCCTGAAATAAAATTTTGACTTAATTAGATTGGGCCCTCAACAGTTTGTTTGTCTAGTTGTCATTTGTGACTCAGAAGTCAATTATGTTTTAATTAACAGGACCAAATTAAATTTGTGTTTTAATATACAACGTGACAGAATTATATTATACTTTGCCTGTTGGCTCTCAAAGCTAAGACAGAAAGGACTTTCAGTAATCACAACAGCAATGGCTTCCCCTTCTAAACTTTCCAGTACCTTAACCAAACTACAAATTTATAAATAAGTATAGAACTTCTTATGAGTTGAAACTGGATTGGTCCTAGGATCCCTCACAGTGGTTAAAGCATCACTTGTGATGCTGCTCATAATTTACTTTATGATTCTATGGTTTATGAGTTATCCTTTTAGCCTTTTCTATGAAGATATTTGTTTTATCTCTCTGCTGCCCATGTCTTTGATTCAACTAGTGAACTGTATTTTCTCTTAAACACAGACATCCTTACAAGTTCCAACTGGGGCCATTTTCCTCAAATATTTTGTAATGGCTGTTTTCAGGTTGGTTCTTGATGTGTAATTGATCTGGATAAATACATGCCTGATCCAAACATAGAATTCTAGAGCAGCATACCCTTTTCCAGTTACTCATGTTTGCCAAGCATACATTGGGATAGGAACAAGGACAACGACACAGACATCAAAGGTGACGGCGTCAAAGACGGCAAATGTCCCAAGGCGATTCACAGAAGTGTAATCAGACAAAGAATGGACACTGAGCTAAAGAAGGAGATATTAAGACAGGTGAAAGCTTGGTCAAAGAGATGGGTTTTAAGTAGGTTTTTAAATGGAGGAGAGGTTTAGGGAGAGAATTCTCGAGAGTAGGGCCTAGACAGCTGAAGGCACAGCTGTCGTTGGTGGGGCAAAGGACTGTGGACGCACAAAACGCCAACCAAACTGTTGTACCAGTGGGACAGAACATAAATCCCAAGAGGTAATGATGAGTTTGTGTAGGGGACTGGTTCATTCCCACCTGGAGTACTGTGAATAGTTCAGATCACTGTACTACAGTGGGGCATTCTGCCTCTGGGGAGAGTACAGTAGGGATAACTAAACTCATACTAGGGATTAGGCATCTGAGCTATGATGAGAGACTAAGGATGCCGGGAATGTTTACACTGGGGGAAAAGGATTAGGATTCTTGGGGTTATAGATAAACTGAATTCTAATAAATTGTCTAACATAAGCAAAAACTCTAATCGAACTCAACCTCAGAAGAGGGAAGGTGAATGAACTGTTTTAACTGCTTCACACAGAGGATGGTGAATGTATAGAACAAACTGTCCACATTCAACAGAAATTCAGTAGACCTTTGATGAAAGAAGTTACTTGAGGGAAATAAAAGAGTGTAGCATTTTTTTTAATGTAAGAAGTTGCACAACACCAGGTTATGGTCCAACAGCTTTATTTGAAATCACAAGCTTTCGGAGCTTTGCTCCTTCGTCACCTGACGAAGGAACAAAGCTCCGAAAGCTTGTGATTTCAAATAAAGCTGTTGGACTATAACCTGGTGTTGTGCAACTCCTTACATTTGTCCATCACCGGCATCTCCACATCATTTTTTAAAAAGTTTGAGATCTCAATGGTTTTTCCTAGTCTTGTAAGTTCCTATTGTTTTTCCCCCCACTGAACCCATCCATTACATTTTCTCCCAATCTTTAGGCATGCCCTCCCCCACCCCAAAACCTCCCCCACTCCCAAGCAGTATACACTATTCATGAAGCTTTGTATGAGGCAAATTAACCTATCTTGGCCACAGCTAATCCCACTGTGTAATCAGGTGCTACAAGGGTCTCAAGAATCTTTCCTCACTTGACATCTCAATCCAATGGCACTGCTAAACTAGGACTCCACATGTGGAATTACAGGAGGAAGCCCACAAGTTATTGCCCTTAAACACTGTACTACTGAACCTGTTTATGTATAAAGCTTTTTAAAAAAAAATCAGCATTAGAGTAAAAATGAAAAGAAGCCATTCCTTTCTGAAATGAGATTGCTGAGTAGCACCAACTAGAGCTAAATTTGAGGGCATCTTGGATGCACGGACATGCGTCCTGGGAGCAGAGCTGAGAGAATGGCCCAATTTATTTCATGATAGTGACATATCCTACATTAAAATCTAGAGATACAATCTGCCTGGAGACCCAGCACACTATACAATCAATCATATTTTATATCATCTCTTGTTTTGTAAGAGGAAATATGTTTTAAAAAATTAAATTAATAGTTGAGATAAAAGTGAATTAATATTTTGTATGTATAAGGGTTGTGATAGTACTTTTTAGTTTAAGTACATATGTGAAAGTCATCTTGTGCAGGGCAATATGTCTTTACTTTCTTTCTTAGTTTAAAAAAAACTCTTCTCACTCACTTTCAAAGCAAATTCCACTGTGCTTCATTCCAGTCCTCAGTAATTTGCTTTCAAACCTTTCCCAATGCTGCTGTGTAATTGAATGTTAAGAGTAATGTGGGAGTGGCTCATGGTAACTTCTCCTCCCACTCTGTGAGACATTTTAAAAATTAATTCTCAGGATGTGCCATTGCTAGCAAGGCTGGCATTTATTGCTTATCCCTAGGTGCCCTGAGAAGATGTTGTTGGGTCATCTTCTTGAAGTGCTGCAGTCCATATTCATTGTAGCAGTTCGATGCAAACGAGTGGCTTGTTAGGCAGAGGGCAGTTACGAGTCTGCACTTCAAAGGGCAGTTAAGACTCAACCACATTGGTGTGGGTCTGGAGTCACATATAGGCCAGACCGGGTTTCCTTCCCGAAAGGACGTTAGTGTACCAGCTGGGAATTCACGACAATCCAACAGTTTCATGGTCACTTTTACTGATATCAGCTTTTTATTTCCAGATTTATAAAACCGAATTCAAATTTTCAAACTGCCATGGTGGGCTTTCACTTACAGCACAACTGAGATCTTGAATGCATTGTGTGACACTACAAACCCATCTCTCACCAGTCCTGAGCACTGATACACCATGTGTTATGGTTGCAGGGTATTTTGTACTGCCTTTTCTCTCAACAGTTTAAGAGCAGTAACCATCTGTGTTTTATTAAATTTCTCCTGTGTGCTTACACTTCCGCCCAACTTAATGTTACGATTTTTGGTCATCCTTACTCCAACATTGAAAATGCCTATGCCAATGTAAACATTTAGAACGGAAATCTTTAATGTAAACAGTTGCCTATGGCAGTGTAGTTACAGGGTCTGGCCAGTAGTTGGCAGCAAGTTTCTGAAGCCTCTCTCCCAACTCCATTGTCATCTTGTATTTGTAAAAAAAATTTTATTCATCAACTGACCACCGGTAATGCCACGGACAACTTACTAGTGAGCACAATGTGGCCCCTGTGATCCAGGAGATGTACCTTTTCTATATTCTATTCTTGCTGAGGTAGATACATGAGGGACAAACAGTTAACCTGCTTACAGTAATCTGCCTGCTGGATTCAGTGTAGTCTCACACAACAAAATTTTTTAAAAAAATGGTGTGTATTACTACACAGACCAGTGGTTTACTGACTAAAGCAACTAAAATCTTTAATTGCAAATAAATAATATGAAGCACAGTAATCAGGAAATACTTAAAGTATGACATTCAGAAACATGAATACATCAAATCTTTAATGAATCAACACCAGGCTTCTGGTAGAGTTAAATAATGAATCAATTTGTTACAATAAATTTGTCTCTCTTGCCCAAATCGTCATTCTTCTTCAGGCACGGCTCCTTTCACTGAGAACTCTGGTTCAAACCACAGCTTTC
Organism: Heptranchias perlo; assembly: GCF_035084215.1. Lineage (NCBI taxonomy): Eukaryota > Metazoa > Chordata > Chondrichthyes > Hexanchiformes > Hexanchidae > Heptranchias > Heptranchias perlo. The sequence goes on from NC_090333.1 coordinate 28,368,628, forward strand.
CAAACAACTTGAGTGCCGTTTCAAACTCTTGGCTTTTAGCCCCATCATTGTCAAAACCCACAATTCTACCAACTCTTTAATGTAGAGGTTCCCACACAATACTTCATGCATATCTCCAACTAACAATAGAAAAAGATGTCACAAATATAGTGGTGAATATCTAGTTATGAATATTTTACACATCTGTGTCAAATGTACAGATCTTCACAATAGTACTAACCTGTTCTTTTGATCAAAGGAATAATAATTAATTCAAGGAAACCAACTAATCTGATAATTACGTAAATGAAATGAGCAATTCAAACTTTGCTACACTGTGCCACAGGGCTGCTGAACCAGTTTTATTTGGTCAAGCAATCCAAAAGTATTAGATTAGTATCTAGAACCAGGATCCCCCCCTCTTAAGTAAGTGTCTTGCTCTACTCGTCACTTTGTCGGAGCATTAAGGAAAAAATTAATGTACCTATTCCTAATTGAACACGGTGCACATACTTGGTATTGAGGCAAGAGGGAGATGAAAATGGTCTGAGTCGGTCTTGTAGACGAACCTAAGCAACAGAGTGAGCTAAATGAGCTGATTGGTCTTTTTTACTTATTTGGGCTGATTGGTCTTTTGTTGGTATACCTTGTTAAGTGTCCAAGCAAATTCTTCTTATTTATTTTATATATAACTCTTAAAGGGACATTGGATTGTTGGCATAGAATGAGTTGTGCCTAATACGTTTGCTGATTTGATGATGTCATTGATGATGTTGCTCTTAAAAATAATACTTCTATTCACTATTGTAGCACCTGTTGTAGTGTGAACTTTCTTGCTGGCTGTAAAGTGAAACTTGCGGAACAGGTTTTTCAGGAACCAAATCTGCCCAAAAACTTGAAATTAATCAGTTTTCAGATGAAAGTCAGGCAGTAATTAAATCCAATAGTCAGGAGTTCAAGAGACTACCCCATGGTGACTCAAATAGTCCATGGTGCACCCCTGCTTGAAGAATCACGACTGGATTAAGGTGTTTGTGGCAGGATAATTTGGGAACCAGTGAAAGTTAATACAGTGAATGACTGACTTGCTGTCAAACTATTGCTACCCATAATTTCTGTGCCTAGCCAACATCCTACAGGTCACGGCACATAACAGACAGCAATGGCATTCACACAATGGTGCAATGGTTCTCACACCCACGCCCATGGAAATGTACAATGATGTTAATCTTGCCTCCAGGAAAATTATTGCATCTACTATGCAAAACTGAAGAAGTTTTGAAAAAAAAGGTGACATTTCAAGATCATCTATCATTTACTCTGAGCTTACATTAGGGAATTAATTTGTCACAAAATTAACAATAGTACCAACCAATTCTTTTGATCAAAGGTTTTTAAAATCTGACATGGAGGGGTCTGTGAAGAATAGCAAACTTGTTTTAAAATCAATAAATGTTACTTTTTTACTGGTGTCATCTGATGAAGAATGTTACAGACACCACTGCTTAGAACTCTGCAGTGATCCATTACAAACACAGCCCAAAGTGGTACTGAGCTGTACGGATCAGGAAGTTCACAGATTCAATCCATGCTTTATGCAGAGTTAGCTGATGTTGGCAAGATGGCAGCTGGACCACTGGCTTTGGCATCCCTGGGTTACACAGAGAAAAATTCAGCCAAAGTTTCTGCTCCTGATCTCTTATCAAGTGATCCTGCTGGAAAGTGCATGGGCGTGGCTGTTGGGTGAAAACAGGTGGTTGAACACGAATATAATAATCACCTCATCTGCCAATTAGAAATGTATCATTAAAGAAAAAGAGCTTTAACTTAAGTAAAGTTGCACTCTTGGTACCTCACAAGGGCCACCATTTTGAATCCAGGTGGGATGAGCAGACAGCAGCGTAAACATTCACGTAAACTCACCAGCAGCCTGGTCTGGTGTCTTAGAGAGAAGCACCTGTTGCTCAAATTAACCAAAGACAGTGGAGAAAGGCAGCACAAGGAGACTTACGGGTATGGTAGCATAGTGGTTATGTTACTGGACTCGTAATTCAGAAGCCTGGACTAATAATCCGGAGTCATGAGTTCAAATCCCGCCACGGCAGCTGGGGAATTTAAATTCAATTGATTAAATAAAATCTGGAATTAAAATATTAGTATCAGTAATGGTGGCCATGAAACTACCGGATTGTCGTAAAAACCCATCTGGTTAACTAATGTCCTTCAGGGAAAGAAACCAGCCGTCCTTACCCGGTCTGGCCTATATATGACTCCAGACCCACAGCAATGTGGTTGATTCTTAACTGCCCTTTGAAATGGCCTAGCAAGCCACTCAGTTGTAAAAATCTCACTTAAAAAAAGTCATGAGAATAAAACCGGACGGACCACCCGGCATCAGACCACTAGGCACTGGACACGACAAAGGCAAACCAAGCCCAGTTGTCCCTGCAAAGTCCTCCTTACTAACATCTGGGGACTTGTGCCAAAATTGGGAGAGCTGTCCCACAGACTAGTCAAGCAACAGCCTGACATAGCCGTACTCGCAGATTCATACCTTTCAGCCAACCTCCCAGACTCTTCCATCACCATCCCTGGGTATGTCCTGTCCCACGGGCAGGACAGACCGACCAGAGGTGGCAGTACAGTGATATACAGTGAGGAGGGAGTGGCCCTGGGAGTCCTCAACATTGACTCTGGACCCCATGAAATCTCATGGCATCAGGTCAACCATGGGCAAGGAAACCTCCTGCTGGTTACCACCTACTGCCCTCCCTCAGCTGACGAATCAGTCCTCCTCCATGTTGAACACCACTTGGAGGAAGCACTGAGGGTAGCAAGGGCACAGAATGTACTCTGGGTGGGGGACTTCAATGTCCATCACCAAGAGTGGCTTGGTAGCACTACTACTGACCGAGCTGGCCGAGTCCCGATGGACATAGCTGCCAGACTGGGCCTGCGGCAGGTGAGGAGCGAACCAACACGAGGGAAAAACTTACTTGACCTCGTCCTCACCAATCTACCTGTCGCAAATGCATCTGTCCATGACAGTATTGGTAGGAGTGACCACCGCACAGTCCTCGTGGAGATGAAGTCCCGTCTTCGCACTGAGGACACCATCCAATGTGTTGTGTGGCACTACCACCGTGCTAAATGGGATAGATTCAGAACAGATCTAGCAGCTCAAAACTGGGCATCCATGAGGTGCCGTGGGCCATCAGCAGCAGCAGAATTGTATTCCAGCACAATCTGTAACCTCATGGCCCGGCATATTCCTCACTCTACCATTACCAACAAGCCAGGGGATCCACCCTGGTTCAATGAGAAGGTTAGAAGAGCATGCCAGGAGCAGCACCAGGCGTACCTAAAAGTGAAGGTGCCAACCTGGTGAAGCTACAACTCAGGACTACATGCATGCTAAACAGCAGAAGCAAATGCTATAGACAGAGCTAAGCGATTCCACAACCAACGGATCAGATCAAAGCTCTGCAGTCCTGTCACATCCAGCCGTGAATGGTGGTGGACAATTAAACAACTAACGGGAGGAGGAGGCTCTGCAAACATCCCCATCCTCAATGATGTCGGAGTCCAGCACGTGAGTGCAAAAGACAAGGCTGAAGCGTTTGCAACCATCTTCAGCCAGAAGTGGTGAGTGGATGATCCATCTCGGCCTCCTCCCGATATCTCCACCATCACAGAAGCCAGTCTTCAGCCAATTCGATTCACTCCACATGATATCAAGAAACGGCTGAGTGCACTGGATACAGCAAAGGCTATGGGACCTGACAACATCCTGGCTGTAGTGCTGAAGACTTGTGCTCCAGAATTAGCTGCGTCTCTAGCCAAGCTGTTCCAATACAGCTACAACACTGGCATCTACCCGACAATGTGGAAAATTGCCCAGGTATGTCCTGTCCACAAAAAGCAGGACAAATCCAATCTGGCCAATTACCGCCCCATCAGTCTACTCTCAATCATCAGCAAAGTGATGGAAGGTGTCGTCGACAGTGCTATCAAGCGGCACTTACTCACCAATAACCTACTCACCGATGCTCAGTTTGGGTTCCGCCAGGACCACTCGGCTCCAGAACTTATTACAGCCTTGGTCCAAACATGGACAAAAGACTGAATTCCAGAGGTGAGGTGAGAGTGACTGCCCTTGACATCAAGGCAGCATTTGACCGAGTGTGGCACCAAGGAGCCCTAGTAAAATTGAAGTCAATGGGAATCAGGGGGAAAACTCTCCAGTGGCTGGAGTCATAACCAAAGGAAGATGGTAGTGGTTGTTGGAGGCCAATCATCTCAGCCCCAGGACATTACTGCAGGTGTTCCTCAAGGCAGTGTCCTTGGCCCAACCATCTTCAGCTGCTTCATCAATGACCTTCCCTCCATCATAAGGTTAGAAATGGGGATGTTTGCTGATGACTGCACAGTGTTCAGTTCCATTCACAACCCCTCAAATAATGACTAAGTCCAAGCCCGCATGCAGCAAGACCTGGACAACATCCAGGCTTGGGCTGATAAGTGGCAACTAACATTCGCGCCAGACAAGTGCCAGGCAATGACCATCTCCATCAAGAGAGAGTCTAACCATCTCCCCTTGACAGTCAACGGCATTACCATTGCTGAATCCTCCACCATCAACATCCTGGGGGTCACCATTGACCAGAAACTTAACTGGACCAGCCATATTGTGGCTGCAAGAGCAGGTCAGAGGCTGGGTATTCTGCGGCGAGTGACTCACCTCCTGACTCCCCAAAGCCTTTCCACCATCTACAAGGCACAAGTCAGGAGTGTGATGGAATGCTCTCCTCTTGCCTGGATGAGTGCAGCTCCAACAACACTAAAGAAGCTCGACACCATCCAGGACAAAGCAGCGCGCTTGATTGTCACCCCATCCACCACCCTAAATATTCACTCCCTTCACCACTGGCGCACAGTGGCTGCAGTGTGTACGATCCACAGGATGCACTGTAGCAACTCGCCAAGGCTTCTTCGACAGCACCTCCCAATCCCGCAACCTCTACCACCTAGAAGGACAAGGGCAGCAGGCATATGGGAACAACCTCCCCTCCAAGTCACACACCATCCTGACTTGGAAATATATCGCCGTTCCTTCATCATCGCTGGGTCAAAATCCTGGAACTCCCTTCCTAACAGGACTGTGGGAGAACCGTCACCACACGGACTGCAGCGGTTCAAGAAGGCAGCTCACCACCACCTTCTCAAGGGCAATTAGGGATGGGCAATAAATGCCGGCCTCGCCAGCAACGGCCACATCCCATGAACGAATAAAAAAAAAGACTGAATCACTGGTCATTTACAAATTTTACATTTAATTAAAGAAGAGATACACTAAGGTTATGTTTATAAAAAGTTAATGTGTTATCATTTATTGATGATGTGGAGATGCCGGTGATGGACTGGGGTCCATTTATTGAAGTAGTGCAACAACTGTAACTACAGTATTCTCTGGAATACAGTCTCTCACTTGCTGTTTTTAAAACCAGCAGTGTTACCAGTTGACCTTTTTTAATATATTTATATTTTTAGTGAATTTTTATGTTCATCAAGATGATAATTGTTATTCTTTGGGAATGAAATACTTTTCATTTAGGCATCCATTCTCAGCACCAAGCGCTCCCAGTCCTGGAATAGCATGATTAGGTGCAAAGTAAAGCTCTCTCTGTTCTCCCACAATATGCCTTTATATGTTAACATTTCGATTCCCAGAAAAAAGCCCCACACTGAGCTGCCTCTGTGACCTAATTGTCTAATATTTTTGTTTTAAAATCTTGTTTATCCCAAGAAAAAATATATATAGATGAGTAATTAATGCTTATTTGTAGAACAAAATCTGGCAGGATTGATTGCAAAATATCACTGTAATGTTATTTTTATATCCAGAGAACAACCTTTCAGTCATAATTCATTCCATTAAGAAAAATGATTTCCATGCTTTTGGTGCCAGAAGGGGAGTATTGACTGTAGCCAGTGTTAAATAGTGGATCTTGGGGATTGATGAATATTCTGGAGATTTGTTTGATTACTTTTAAGGATCAGAGAGTATTTCTGCAGAAATTTCTTAGGAGATTAAGTAAGTCGGGGTTAGGATCCATGATGAGAATTGGGTTTAGCTGTGATGCTGACCCTTGCTGTCTCAGCTCACATATAAAAAATGGCCGCTTGGATAAGGTGCGTGGGACCATATCCCATGATGAGTCAGTGAGTTCAGGAGGAGAGAGAAAAAGTAAGTTGAATTAGAACAGTAAAACAATAATTTATTACTTTTTGGAAGTCGTTTAATTTATTTTCTTCCCATTTCCCGTGAGGGAAGCTCCAATTACTTTTCCCTTTTTAACACTGATTTTTTAAATCTCTTTTTAGATTTCCCTTGCACTACATAACATTACCATTTTGCATGCACCCAGGCCTCTGCCAGTATTGCTGTTTAACTGGTTATTAGAAGTTTGCAAGAGAACATTCAGGGCAGTTGGTCTTTTATTTTACTTCCTATTTCTCCATTGACAACTGTCCAAGATTCTAACCTTGATGAGTGGGAAATAGCTGCCATGACCCTACTTCCTTCATCTCCATGGCATGTATCATTTATAGATTAACATTATATACCACTGGAGTTTGCATTTTCAAGCCAGCCAACTTGTATGTGGAATTTGTGTTAGCATGTAGTTAGAAAGGTGGTGTGTGCATATGGAGTGTACTAGGAAGGGTTAAAGACCATGTCCTAAAAAAGATCTATTTTTACATGAATTCTCTTTGGAAGAGATTTTAAAAACAAGACCTCAAGGAACATTGTTAATACGCCAAAAACAGAAGACACTACAAGGCTCAGGAATCTGACTGAAACATTCCAGCCGCTGTGTGCTTTATGAAGTACAATTTTGTGCATGAATGGACAGAAGCCAATTCAATGGGGGGAAATCAAAGACACATTCTGATTAAATGCAACAATATAAAAGCACAGCACTTGGAAACAGTTGTATTTTAATTTAATTTAAAAAAAAAAATCAGCACAATCCACTTTATTTTGACCCAGAATTATTTTGGGTCAAGATAAAATAGGATAAAATGATTGATTGGGCTTTATTTTTCCCCTCATGCAAATCATTTCTTTCAAGTTACATTACTTCTCTCTTAATTACTGCAGATGTTTTGCAGCTGTTTTATTTTCTTCAGGGTACCTTGTGACTTTGAGTTGTGTCTTCTTCTAGTGAGAGCATTCTTCTGCTTCCTGTTTGCAACCTCAGCATTCTATTTGCCGTAAGCTGAGTTTCCGATCCCCATTACCTCTCCATTGCAAAGGCCTCCTATTTCCACCTCTATAACATCACCCTGCCTCTGCCAATCTGGTGCTGAAACCCTCATCCATGCCTTTGTCACCTCCAGACTTGACTATTCCAATGCTCTCCGGGCCAGAGTCCCTTCCTCAGCTCATCCAAAACCTTGCTACCTGTATTCCAACTTGTACCAAGTCCTGCTAACCCATCACCCCTGTCCTCACTGACCTATTTTGGCTCCTGGTTCCCCCAATCTCTCCAATTCTTATCATTGTGTTTAAATCCCTTCATTGCCGTGCCCTCCCTACCTCAGTAACTTCCTCCAGCCCTACACTGACCCCTCTCCCCAACTCACCGAACTCTCCGTTCCTCTGACTCTGGCCTCTTGTGCATCCTCACAGTCCCTTCACCCCACCATTGGTGGCTGTGCTTGCAGCTGCCTAGGTCTCGCACTCTGACATTCTCTCACCCAACTCCTCTGCTTCTCCATCTCCCTCTCCACCTTTAAGATCCTGTTTAAAATCAAACTGTTTGACCAAGCTTTTGGTCATCCCTCCTAAAATCTCATTCTGTAACTTAATGTCCACTTTTCCCTTACGCCTCTCTGATACTCCTTGGGAATTTTTTTTTTCATTAAATGCATTATTTAAATGCAAGTTGTTGTTATGCTGCAGTTACACTGCATATTTTTTGTTAGTGCAAAGTGTTTTTTCATGCTATACTGATGCAAGATAGAATCATAGAAAGGTTACAGCATGGAAGGAGGCCATTCGGCCCATCGAGTCCTCACCAGCTCTATGCAAGAGCAATCCAGCTAGCCCCATTCCCCCGCCCTTTCCCCGTAGCCCTGCAATTTTTTTCCTTTCAAGTACTTATCCAGTTCCCTTTTGAAGGCCATGATTGAATCTGCCTCCACCACCCCCTTGGGCAGTACACTCTAGATCCTAACCACGTTAGATGTGCATCTAACCTACAAAACTTACATCGATTCAAAGTTTATCTACCTTGTGACAAAAATATTGAATTTTTGTCTATGGTGTTTCATGTTTTTGCTTAGTTTTAAATAGCAGTTGTAAGCACATTGAAAATAGAGATTTTTAACTTTCATTAAAAATGGGCATATTTGCTTAAAGATAGGATGCATGGCTCACTGATACTGTACCACGGTGTTGGCTGTGGCTCAGTGGTAGCACTTTCGCCTTTGAGTCAGAAGATTGTGGGTTCAAGTCCCACTGCAGAGACTTGAGCACATAATTTAGGCTGACACTCAAGTGTAGTACTGAGGGAGTGCTGCACTGTTGGAGGTGCCATATTTCGGATGAGATGTTAAACCGAGGCCCCTCAGGTGAATACAAAAGATCCCACGGCATTATTTCGAAGACGAGCAGGGGTCCCTAGTGCCTGGCCAATAATTATCCCTCAACCACCATCACTAAAACAGATTACCTGATCATTATCACATTGCTGTTTGTGGGACCTTGCTGCGCGGAAATTAGCTGCTGCATTTCCTACATTACAACAGTGACTACACTTCAAAGAAAATACTTCATTGGTTGTAAAGTGCTTTGGGACATCCTGAGGTCATGATAGGCGCTATATAAATAGATGTCCTTTCTTTGTCTTGAAGGAGAATGTTAATATCTTGATTGCAAAATTGTTAAGAATTGATATAACTCAAGAACATTTCCTATATTCGATCAAGATGTGTTGTAGGAAGAAAGCTGCTAGCTTCTGATCAGAAAAATCAATTAAGTTAAAAGTGCTTGAATCTGATTGTGAATGGAATGTGGCTATTGCCTATTGTGGGTTGAAATTATGTCAAATTGTGCAAACTCAGGCAATCTATATTTGAGGCCCTCATCATCGTTCCCCATGTGGCCATCCTGATGCCTTTGTATGCATAAGTTGTAAAGTTTGTACGGTTCAGCTGATTGATTTTATCTGACCACCCTTCAAAGCTTGTTCTTCACAGTAATTGTGAGTATAAATAAATCAGCAAATTTCATATTTTAGCAATTTGTATTATTTTGCTTTGTAACATGAGGCCACATTAGATAACATAAGCTTCTGTAATTCATACAAAAACTATACTTATTTCCTACCAAGAAGCATTTCAGCTCCAGTTCTGTAAGAAGAATTCAAAGGCTGACTGGTTTGTTTGATTAACCACTTGTAAACTGCTTCCAGACTTCTAGTTGTTTATTGGACTGTACAATATCTTAACGATAATGCTTGCTTTTATAAATGATTCTCTTCGGTATTAAACCAATTAATAGTTTTAGCCTGTTATGAAAAGTGTTTGGTGTGGCTAATATGACCAGTTTCCTGAAGTAATGAGATGTGATGGAATCATACATACAGGTCTACAGCTGTGGGATGGATTGTTTGCCCCGCAGCACACTGTACCCATGTAATATACACATAAGGTTTAAGTCTCAGATCATAGACTGCATGGGCATGATTTTAATTGGGATAAACGGGTGGGTTGGGGGCGGGGAGGGTAGTAAAAAATGTAAATATCTAAAACCTGCCTCTATCCCGCCCGCTTTCGGTTTTCACGGAGGCGGGATGAGTGCAGGGCGACCAACCCCTTCTTAGGAGGCAGGTCGGTCAGTAAAAGCTTTGAAGGAGGCTGCGGGGCTCCATTTCAACAGATTTCTTGTATTTAATCCTTGGGGGCCAGGATTCCCGGGCCTTCTACTTCACACCACGTGAGAGGAGGCGAGAAGGCCCGAAACTGCAGATATGTGCCTTTATAGCACAGCTTGTGGGCCCAGGGGAGCAGGAGTGCTTTCCTTAGGCTCAACAAGCCTACCTGCAGCGACCCCCCCCCCCCACCATGATCTTTGACCCTCCGCGATCTCTGACCCCTCCACGACCTCCAACCCCCGGGATGACCGAAACCCCATGACTGAGCCCCTCAGCCCTCCTCGATGGCTCCCGATGACTGAGTGCCCCCCCAATCTAACACTTACCTTTTCATGTCCTCTTCCTTCCTCTTCTCCCGTCTGACAGACCAGTCTGTCAATCAGGCTGGCCTGTCGGGTGGGAAACCGTCAAAAAAGATAATAAAACACGTCCTTAAATCAAAATTGTAAGGACGTCCGGGAAACCCTTACTTCTGGGTTTCCCGTTAGGAATTCCACCCCCTCCCTCCGCCTCCCTGATAAAATCATGCCCCATGTGTTTATCTATGGAAGCGGCCTTTTTGCAGTGAGAATGAGTAGTGAGCGCAAGTTCAAATCATAACAATTTAATCAATTTAGTATTTATCGATGTGAGATCACCTGGAAAATCACGGTGCATTGGAGTAGAAATTCACAGTCCAGGTGGGATGCATCTCTGATCCCAGCTGCATTGTTGCAGAATGCGAGGCATTTCACCTCCATTGCCTCCTCCCCACACAGAACCTGGGTACATTGGAGGGAGAGTAATGTGTTTAGGACATTATTTGTGGAGGCCAGGGTGCAGGATGCCTGTCCATCTTGCTGGCCGTAATTAGCATGTGACCTGGGACAAGTGATCATCATTTAAAAAATAATTACCAGGAAGGTCTCAACTGAGTTAAATATTCTCAGTCATGCTCGTGGAGATGAAAACTGTCTATCTGGCAGCCTTTCTGGATGTGTGTGTGGACATCAGGTGACAACAGCTCCGGCTTTGGCTGTGACACCCTGTGGCTCACGTATGAATTATGGGTATTTGGGCAAGGTACAAAAAGGTTCCTTACACCTGTGGAATTGTACCCCAGCAATGGCTCAATGCCTTCAAGAAGACAGATAGGCAGAAGAGAGTATTTGGGGAAGGGACTTTAGTGTTTTAATCATTTTTAAAAAATCATACTGGATTTATGGGTTACCTACAGCCGAGGGAAGACTGGCAGTGGCGGAAGAGGGGAGACAGAACTGGCACGAGGGCCTAATAGCGGGTAAAGAGGGAACTGTGGGGATTGAAGGCACATGAGTAGGTGGTGGAAGGCCCGTGAGTGGATCAAGAGGGAAGGTAGTGATAGTTAGAGACACCCAAGTGGCAGAAGGGAGAAACATAATGGAATTGGAAGGCCCACAAGTGTGCGAAGAGGGGAGCCAGTGCAGGTCGGCGGCCATAAGTAGTTGGTAGAGGAGCTTCAGTGGGAGGAAGGGATCGGGACCTGCACATCAAAGTGAGTGGCATGTGAGATCAGCTGGAGAAACTGGCTGTAGATGATCTCTAGGGGACAAAATAAAACAAAGTTTAAAAATGACAAGATACTACTCACCTGTGAGTGAGAAAATCACAATGACCTGACGGAGTTCATCTTCAGGATCAAAGACATTGCTTCACGGTGCTACCTGATGGTGAGAGTCTGCTACTACAGTGGTCACAGAGTGTCACATACATTGGAAAATCCTATTAGGAAATGCTCTAGCTAAAGAGTTACAAATAGGACTTTTGAATGGAAAGGTGACAGAACAGACCTATTTTAATAATATAGATATTGTTTAAAGGTTAAACCCTAGTGAGGACAAGTTGCTTACAATCCTGTGATTTTGCTGTAATTTATTATATATTAATAACGATGAGTGGTCTCAGGATTCCTGTAGGTGCTGCTGTGTATGTAATGTTACGTGACTAATTGAGAATAATGGGGCAGCATCTAACGTAACGTGACAGCTCCAAATTGTACCTTCAATTATCCCCAGGAACTCCTTTCTAAAAAGTTTCATGATTGCAGTCTCCCAGGAACCAAATCCAACAGAAAATACTCAAAAACAACCTTTGCTGTCTGAATTTGTTTGCAGTTAATTCGGAGTGAAATGGAAGTTGCCAACAGAAATGCACGTCTCAGAGAGTATGGCTGCAAATTTTGTCAAGGCAGCCGTGAAGAAAGAGGGATTGAAAGCAGGAAAAATGTCTGCCGAAAATGCAACTGTGGCTCACATGGAAACATGAACAAAGACGGAAAACCGAGCTGAAGTAAACGATCATAGTGTAGAAGTGCCTGCTGAGCTGCTTTCGAGCTGTAGTAAGCGTTAATGGTGGAGAAGAATCAATGAGTGGCTCTTGAGAATGCGATTAGGTGCAAAGCACAACAGTAAGGAAACTGAGCCAGCCAGGTACAAAGGAATATTTGAAGCCTGTTTACCCTCAACAGTGAACAGAAATTCCAGCCAAACAATACAAAGTTAGTTGAAAATGATCCCCCCCCCCCCGACTTGAAGAGCAGATCTCAAATAGAGAAAATTTGTTTGATCTAGTAGCCATCACAGAGACATGGTCGCAAGTTGACCAAGATTGGGAACTAAATATTCCAGGGTACTCGATGTTTCGAAAAGACAGACAAAATGAAAAAGGAGGGGGTATAACCCTGATAATAAAGGATGACATAAGGACAGTAGTGAGAAAGGATGTTGGTTCAGAAGATCAGGAAGTAGAATCAGTCTGGGTAGAAATAAGAATTAACAAGGGGCAGTAAACACTGGTGGATATAGTTTTTAGGTCCCCTAATAGTGGTTATACTGTTGGACAGAGTATTAATCAAGAAATAATAGAAGCTTATAACAAAGGTAATGCAATGATCATGGGGGACTTTAATCTTTGTATAAACTGGACAAATCAAATTGGCAAAGATAGTCTGGAGGACGAGTTCATGGAATGCATTCGAGACAGTTTCCTAGAACAGTATGTCGTGGAACCAACCAGGGAACAGGCCATTTTAGATGTTGTCTTGTGTAATGAGACAGGATTAATTAGTAATCTCATAGTAAGGGATCCACTGGGGAAGAACGATCATAATATGATAGAATTTCACATTGAGTTCGAGAGTGAAGTATTTAAGTCCGAAACTAAAGTCTTAAACTTAAATAAAGCCAATTACATAGATATGAGGGGCAAGTTGGCTAAGATAGATTGGGAAATTAGATTGCAAGGTATGACAATAGATAAGCAATGGCAAACATTTAAACAAATATTTCATAATTCTCAATGAACACACATTCCATTGAGAAATAAAAACTCCAGGAGAAAAGTGATCCATCTGTGGCTAACTAAAGAAGTTAAGGATAGTATTAGGTTAAAAGAAGAGGCTTATAATGTAGCCAAGAAGAATAGTAAGCCTGAGGATTGGAAGAGTTTTAGAAACCAGCAAAGGTTGACCAAAAAATTGATAAAGAGGGAGAAAATAGAATAGAAGAGTAAACCAGCAAGAAATATAAAAACGAATTGTAAGAGCTTCTACAAGTATGTAAAACGGAAGAGAGTAGCAAAAGTAAACATTGGTCCCTTAGAGCCTGAGGCAGGAGAAATTATAATGGGGAATAAGGAAATGGCAGAGACGTTAAACAAATATTTTGTATCTGTCTTCACAGTAGCAGACACAAAAAACATACCAGAAATAGTGGGGAATCAAGGGACTAATGAGAGTGAGGAACTTAAAGTAATTAAGTAAGTAAGGAAAAGTACTGGAGAAATTAATGGGACTAAAAGCTGACAAATCCCCTGGACCTGATGGCCTACATCCTAGAGTTCTAAAAGAGGTGGCTGCAGAGATAGTGGATGCATTGGTTGTGATCTTCCAAAATTCCCTAGATTCTAGAATGGTCCCAGTGGATTGGAAGGTAGCAAATGTAACCCAGCTATTCAAGAAAGGAGCGAGAAAGAAAAGAGGGAACTACAGGCTAGTTAGCCTGACATCAATAGTCGGGAAAATGCTGGAATCCATTATTAAGGAAATGGTAACAAGGCACTTAGAAAATCATAATATGATTAGACAGAGTCAACATGATTTTATGAAAGGGAAATCGTGTTTGACAAATCTACTGGTCTATTTTGAGGATATAACTAGCAGGGTATACAAAGGGGAACCAGTGGATGTAGTATATTTGGATTTTCAAAAGGCATTCAATAAGGTGCCACACGAAAGGTTGTTACACAAGATAAGGGCTCATGGGGTTGGGGGTAATATATTAGCATGGATAGAGGATTGGTTAATGGACAGAAAACAGAGAGTAGGAATAAATGGGTCATTTTCAGGTTGGCAGGCTATAACTAATGGATCAGTGCTTGGGCCTCAGCTGCTTACAATCTATATTAATGACCTGGATGAAGGGACCGAGTGTAATGTATCCAAGTTGCTGACGATACAAAACTAGGTGGGAAAGTAAGCTGTGAGGAGGACACAAAAAGTCTGCAAAGGGATATAGACAGGTTAAATGAGTGGGCAAGAAGGTGGCAGATGGAGTATAATGTGGGGAAATGTGAGGTTATTCACTTTGGTAGGAAGAATAGAAAAACAGAATATTTTTTAAATGATGAAAATGTATTAAGTGCTGGTGTTTAGAGAGATTTGGATGTCCTTGTACATGAAACACAGAAAGTTAAAATGCAGGTACAGCAAGCAATTAGGAAGGCAAATGGTATGTTGGCCTTTATTGCAAGGGGGTTGGAGTACAAGAGTAAGGAAGTCTTACTACAATTGTTTAGGGCTTTGGTGAGACCACACCTGAAGTACTGTGTACAGTTTTGGTCTCCTTACCTAGGGAAGGATATACTTGCCTTAGAGGTGGTGCAACGAAGGTTCACTAGATTGATTCCTGGGAAGAGAGGGATTTCCTATGAGAAGAGATCGAGTAGAATGGGCTTATATTCTTTAGAGTTTAGAAGAATGAGAAGTGATCTCATTGAAACGTATAAAATTCTGAGAGGGCTTGACAGGGTAGATGCTGACAGGCTGTTTCCCCTTCCTGGAGAGTCTAGAACAAGGGGGCATAGTCTCAGGATAAGGAGTCGACCATTTAGGACTGAGATGGGAGGAATTTATTCACTCAAGGGGTGGTGAATGTTTGGAATTCTCTACCCCAGAGTGCTGTGGATGCTCAGTTGTTGAGTATATTCAAGGCTGGGATCGATAGATTTTTGGACTCCAAGGGTATCAAGGGATGTGGGGATTGGGCAGGAAAGTGGAGTTGAGGTCAAAGATCAGCCATGATCTTAATGAATGGTGGAACAGGCTCGAGGGGCTGTATGGCCTACTCCTGCTCCTTTTTTTAATGTTCTTATGTCCAATCTCCCAACCAAGCAAAGATCAAGAATAAACCAACCCACCATCTTAACTTAAATCTCTCTCAGAAACCACTGACTTTGAAGTGACAGGCAACAGAAAACCCCCCCACCCAATGACAAGAAAGACATAAAACCACCCTGAATGCCTCCCCTCCACTCACAAGTACACACTAGAGTACACAACCGACACGCATAAAATCCCAAACAACCCACCCCACCACTGAGCAACAATCACTGGGTTGCACAGCCAACAAAGATGTTCTTCCCCTCCTCCCACTAAGCACTAATTACAGAGTAAACTAACAGTCAACCCCAAAGACATGAATAATAATCCCTAAATCATACAGGAAACTCACATAAACCACCTACCCCACTGAGCAATGATTTCCGGATTGCACAGCAAAATAGCATTCATCCCTGATCCACACCCCCAGTTACTGAGCAGTAATTCTTAGATTACACATCAAACTCGCATTTAAACCCCCTCCACTCTTCACAGAGCAGAATTGTCTACATTTATCCTCCCAAAGAGCAGAGATTCAACAATCTTCCCAAAACCCACATTAAGCCCTGCGTTGTGTTGAGCATAAATATTGTGGTTGGACCTGAATTCCCCATTGGATTTTCCCATCCCACCAAGCAGAGAGGACGCAACGCAACCCCCCCCCCCCCCACCCACCACCATGAATTAATCAACCCCCCTCACAGAGCAGAAATATCTAGCACATACCCCAGCCCCACATTGGATTCCCCCAACTGAGCAGAGTCAGTGTGCTACCCTCCCCCATGCTTGTCCATGCCCCTCATGTGGACGGAACCCTCCCATGTGTCCAGCACTCTTGTCTGAGACAGAAGGTCACGATTCATAGGACATAATTGCTTTAGAGGCGGTTCAGAGAAGGTTCACTCGACTGATTCCTGGGATGAGGGGGTTATCTTATAAGGAAAGGTTGGACAAGTTGTGTCTATACATTGGAATTTAGAAGTATGAAAGGTGATCTTATTGAAACATATAAGATCCTGAGGGGACTTGTAAGGGTAGATGCTGAGAGGATATTTCCCCTTGTGCGAGAGACTACAACTAGGGGACACAGTTTAAAAATAAGGGGTCTCTCATTTAAGATGGAGATGAGGAGAAATTTCTTTCTCTGAGAGTCATGAGTCTGTGGAACTCCCTTCCCTAGAGAGCGGTGGAGGCAGGGTCATTGAATATTTTTAAGGCTGAGTTAGATAGATTCCTGATTAACAAGGGAGTCAAAGGTTATAGTAGGTAGATGGGAAAGTAGGGTTGGGGTCGCAATCAGATCAGCCATGATCTTATCAAATGGCAAAGCAAGCTCGAGGGGCCGAATGGCCTACTCCTGCTCTTAATTCACATGTTCGTACGATTCAAGCCTCACTCTAGAAACTTGAGCACATAATCTATGCTGACGCTTCAGTGCAGTACTGAGGGAGTGGTGCACTGTTAGAGATGCCATCTTTCACATGAGACATTAAACAAAGGCCTCGGTTGCCCTTTCAGGTGGACATAAGAGATCCCATGGTGTTATTCAAAGAAAAGCAGCAGAGTTCTCCTGGTATCCTGGCAAACATTTATTCCTCAACCAACATTAGAAAATCAAATTATCTGGTCATTTACCTCCTTGCTGTTTGTGGGACCTTGCTGTGCACAAATTGGCTGCTACGTTTCCCCACATGATGACAGTGACTCCACTTCAAAAGAGAAGGAGGTGTCCCTCCTCTCCCCTCCATCCTTTCCCACTCTGTCCTTTCCCTTCCCCTTGATCCCGCTGCCCCCCCCCACCCTCCTCTTCTACTCTTCCCTTCCTCCTTCCCGTTCAGGTGGACATGCAGGATCCCATGACACTATTGAAAGAAGAGTAGAGGGTTTTACTGGTGTTTCGACCAACGTTCTTTCCATATCAGTACCACCAAAGATAGGTTAAATGGTCATTCATATTATTTGTTGTTTGTGGGATCTTGCAGTGCACAAATTGGCTGTTGCATTTGCCTACGTAACTGACCACATTTCAAAAGTAATTAATTGGATGTGAAGTGCTTAGGATGTGATATGGTGCTTGTGATTAAAAATGAAGCATTTTTGTCTAATTTTAGAATGGTAGCAGTCCCTCTAATTCAATGACAATACTAAATGAGTTTAAAAACCAGCTGCACTAAAATATCATGTCCCCAGCCTAACTCGACACTAAGGATAAGATTTACTTCCGTTGTCTCAAACGCTACAAAGCTTGAGAAAGGAAACGTGCCATATAATTAAAACATGAACAGTGCTGTGTAATTGTTTCCGTTATGTGTATGACTGACAGTTACTTTTGAATTTAGCTGATAGTTATTCAAATCCATAACCGTTGATTAGGTATTTAAGAGTAGGGATTGCTCAAGTCATTGAATCGGTTTGGAATCTTCAGAAGTGGTAGGTCAGGCCCTTTAGCACCTTCAGTGTGTGAGGCTATAAGTGGAAAAGAATAACTATGCACATAAAGGTTAACCATAAAATAATAGTTTAGCACAGAGATTGCGAACATTTATTATGTTCCTTTTTAAGAAGCTATTTTGTTATATTATCCATTTTATATATATATATATAATATGCATTTTATTACTATTTATTTGCTCGTTCATTTATTGTTCAATAAATTCACTTGATAGATAAAAATCAGTTGCTATGTTCAGAGCTTCTGCAAATCATAGAATCGTAGAAAGTTACGGCACAGAAGGAGGTCATTCAGCCCATTGTGTCCGTGCCGGCTGAAAAAGAGCTATCCAGCTTAATCCCACTTTCCAGCACTTGGTCCGTAGCCCTGTAGGTCACGGCACTTCAAGTGCTTAGCCAAGTACTTTTTAAATGAGTTGAGGGTTTCTGCCTCTACCACCCTTTCAGGCAGTGAGTTCCAGACCCCTACCACCCTCTGGGTGAAAACATTTCTCCTCAGCTCCCTTCTAATCCTTCTACGAATTACTTTAAATCTATGCCTCTGGTCCCTCTGCTAAGGGAAATAGGTCCTCCCTATCCACGCTATCTAGTCCCGTCATAATTTTATATACCTCAATTAAATCCCCCCTCAGCTTCCTTTGTTCCAAAGAAAACAACCCCAGCCTATCCCATCTTTTCTCATAGCCAAAATTCTCCAGTCCTGGCAACATCCTCGTAAATCTCCTCTGTACCCTCTCTAGTGCAATCACATCTTTCCCGTAATGTGGTGACCAGAACTGTACTCAGTACTCAAGCTGTGGCCTAACCAATGTTTTATACAGTTCTAGCATAACCTCCCTGCTCTTATATTCTATGCCTTGGCTAATAAAGGAAAGTATCCCGTATGCCTTTTTAACCATGTTATCTACCTGTCCTACTACCTTCATGGATCTGTGGACATGCACTTCAAGGTCCCTTTGTTCCTCTACACCTCTCAGTATCCTCCTATTCATTGTGTACTCCCTTGCCTTGTTTGTCCTCCCCAAATGCATTACCTCACACTTCTCTGAATTGAATTCCATTTGCCACTTTTCTGCCCACCTGACCATTCCTGCAGTCTACAGCTTTCCTCCTCACTATCAACCACATGGCCAACTTTTGTATCATCTGCAAACTTCTTGATTAAGCCCCCCACATTCAAGTCCAAATCATTAATATATACCACAAAAAGCAAGGGACCTGGTACTGAGCCTTGCAGGACCCCACTGGAAACAGCCTTCCAGTCGCAAAAACACGCATCAACCATTACCCTTTGCTTCCTGCCACTGAGCCAATTTTGGATCCAACTAGCCATTTTCCCTTGGATCCCATGGGGTTTTACTTTTTCGACCAGTCTGCCATGTGGGACCTTGTCAAAAGCCTTGCTAAAATCCATGTATCAAACGTGTCACCCTCATCGACCCTCCTTGTTACCTGCTCAAAAAATTCAATCAAGTTAGTCAGACATGACCTTCCCGAAACAAATCCATGCTGACTGTCCTTGATTAACCCGTGCCTTTCTAAGTGATGGTTTATCCTGTCCCTCAGAATTGATTCCAATAATTTGCCCACCACCGAGGTTAGACTGACTGGCCTATAATTACTCGGTCTATCTCTTTCTCCCTTTTTAAACAATGTACAACGTTAGCAGTCCTCCAATCCTCCGGCACCATGCCTGTAGCTAGGGTGGACTGGAAAATGATGATCAGAGAAGGGAATGGTCAAATCAAAGAAGGGAATAAGGGAAAGAAAGGGGAAAAAGAAAGGAAAAGTGAAAGTGAAAGGCTTGATGTCGTGATGCTCTGCTGCTTTTCGAATGTTAGAAAAATAACTATGGGCTCAGGTAGATCAATAGCCAAAGGGAATTTTAAAGTAAGGTTTTCTGTTAGTTATCTTGGACATGTTACCAAAATATTAGGACCAGGGAAGTTACTTTTGAAGCCACGAGGATCTAAAATCTTACCTGTGAGAGTAATCTCAAATAGAGAAGCTGAAGTATCTAGGATCAGAAAGGCAGAAATGGCTAACAATGTAAAAATGCTGCATTAATGCAGGTTCTTACCCTTTTTTCTGCTTTTCCTTTCTTTCTTTCACTTTTCCTCTCTTTTTTTCTCCTTTCTTTCCCTCATTCCCTTCTCTAATTTGCAGAAGCTCTGAACATAGCAACTGATTTACATCAGTTGTATAGGGTAGCTTTCTTTATAAAACAAAAATGCTATTTTTGTTTTTTGGGGGATTTGGATGATGTATTATCAATTAGGTATATCAGTGTTATTCTCAGGTAAAAACCTCCTCCCTTATCCCACTCTTACTATGATGCTATTTTGCTTCAATTGTTGTAAAGTCTGTACCATTTAAATTGCTAGGTAGTCTTCCCAGTGTGTGCAATGTTGTGGAAGTGCAGTTGTTTCAAAGTCGCAGTTTGAAACTTTATTTTATTGATGCTGGATCTTTCCTGATGATAGAGAAAGGTCTGTACTGGCCAGTGATTGCTCAGCTCACCCTGGGCCAAAAAACATGGCATGTTGTGCTGCCAGTGGCAGTGTTTACATTGTTGCTGTTGCTTCCCAAGGTGCTAGTAAAAAAAGAACCTCTTTTAGATGTGTCTTGGTGCCTCTAGGGCAGCAACACTGTAAGGTCTGGTGATTAGACAACAGTAAAGTAGGTGGCCTGCAGTTTAGAACTGCATAGCCTGATGGAGGCACAAAACTAACCACTGCTAGCAACTTCCTTAGAAGATCAAGGACAAGATGAGTCAACGGTTATATCTTTGGTGTGAAGGCATGCTGCAAGTAGGCAACTGACTTGCGACAAAAAAAACTCTCGCCAAGGGTTTGCTTAATGTTGACAGCTCTTATTATATGTAACTAGGACAATTGTTTATGGGATCTAGCAAATTATTCAGTTGGTTA
Source organism: Heptranchias perlo (assembly GCF_035084215.1). Taxonomy (NCBI): domain Eukaryota; kingdom Metazoa; phylum Chordata; class Chondrichthyes; order Hexanchiformes; family Hexanchidae; genus Heptranchias; species Heptranchias perlo. The sequence goes on from NC_090333.1 coordinate 28,389,327, forward strand.
AGTTTCTAATGTGAAAGAAAGTGACATTTAATATGTGTAGAAATCATGTGCAAATATGTAATGAGGCTGCTTGTCAGCTCACATTACCAGTGGGGTAACATGAACTTCTTAAATTGAACAATCTGTCAAAACATTTGTCATCTCTGCTTATAGTTGCTTTGCAGTTTATGTGGTGTTAGGGATGCAGTTGGCTAGTCAGGTTTGTAGTCTAGCCACAAGGAGAACCAGAGAATTGCAGTGATTGGTTTGTCACCATCAGATATCATAACTTGTCAATCCTTTAAATGTGTGCTTTATTTTGGTGCTTTTGGCAGTCGAATCAGTAACATTTGTTATTCTATCACTAAATGAATACCAGGTTTTAAACAGATGTCAATGGAAGGAATGTGGATTATTTGGATTAAAGATGCACTTGCACAACCATTTCAAAAAAATTATATGAATACACTATGGGCCAGAATTTGCTGGCAAAATAACGGCACGTTAAAGGCACCTGCCGTTATTAGTGTCTTTAAAAAATTTGTGGCGAGGAAGAGATATGCTGTGAGTTGCAAATCGCCACAAATTGCTGGATGATTTGCCGTCAACCTCCCCACGAGTGTCAAGAAATTGCTGCATTTGCACTGTAAACATGAATTAAACTTGCCGCAGAAAGTTAGGGCTGCTTTTAACGGCGTAAGGACTCTGTTAATGGGGTAGTTTATGTTTCCAATGGCTGTCCACTTTGAAACCAGTTAGAAATTAAATGACAATTGTTCAGCACATGCCACATAAAGTACACAACCAGGATGCAAGTTAAACTGATTTCTTTAACTGATTAAACTGATTTGTTAAATTGATTTATTACGTGTGGATTCTGGCTGGGAGTAAAGTCGATGCTAAATTCATTCCAGCTTGTCAGGATTTAGAGTTACCCCCCTCAAAGTATGTGGGTCCACAAATTTGTAAGTAATCAACAATCATCATGCTTTGAATTGCTATAAAATATATAGCTTTCACGAGAATCAGCATTTGAAGGAAAAAGTGCTTCACAAGACATTAAAAGTAGCATCTCAGTGGATAAGGCCACAACAAAAGCTAAAGGAATACTGGGTTTTATGTTAAAAGGCATAAGTGTATAAAAGCTGAGATGTAATGGTGAATTTATATAAAATCGTAGTAAGACCTCAGTCGGACTACTGTGTGCAGTTTTGGGCTCCACACTATAGGAAAGATGTTGAGAGAATAGAGAGAGTACAGCTCAGATTCTCTAGGATGTTGTCTGGTAGGGGGAAATACAAATACAAAGGAAGACATGAAAAATTAAGGCTGTTTTCATTAGAATAGAGGAGATTAATGGGTGAAATTATGAAGGGATGGGACAGAGTTGATAAAAACAGATTGTTTCTAGTGACTGAAGGGTCCGGAAGAAGGGGACATAGACATAAGACTAGATGCAAGGACAGAGAGCAGGAGAAACTTTTTTACACAACGGGTTGTGAAGTACTACCCAATTTAGTGATTGACATGGAGATCATGTCAGTGTTTAAGAATAGGTTAGATAGATGATTGAAAGAAAGGGGATTAATTGGAAATGGGAAAAAAGCAGGTATATTGGATTAGGAGTACTGCTCGTGTGGAGGAAATGCACCAACGTAGACAAGCTGATCCAAATGGCCTGTTTTTGTGTTGTAGTTTCTATGAAATTCTATGCACAAAATCTGGTAATTTGCACATATGTGGGCTAAAGTGTTAGAAGGTTAGCGATTGTCCAGCTTGCTGTAATTGCTGGGGCCCCCATGGAAAAAATGTTTTGTAAAAGACCATGACCATTAACAGAGGTTGAGACAGTAATGCAGTGAAAACAAAAGTGGGAAAAAAAATTGGAAAGTTTTGTGCTACGGCAGATACAGCATCCTCTTCAATGCCGATGTGCGTAAGTAGGTTAAAATGGCAGCACTGCAACTGAGTTTATAGAACAGGCTTTTCTAGCAACTGGGCTTGCTTAGAAACTTCACCCGACAGTTTCTTCTTCTTCTTCCCCCCCAAGAATTTGCTTTGCTGAAGCTTTACTGTTCTTAAATTATTTTTATTTTAAGCCTTACTTTGTATGGTTTCCTGTTTTCGGTTATATGTTCTCTATTCAGTGATGGGTTTGTTTTTCAGCTGTGTGTGGACTATATCAGCAGTACTCTGACAGTAGAATCTGCCTGTGAAGCACTGCAGGTAAGTCCTCAACAGTCCATTCTTTCCACTTGCTTAAGTAGTAACAGCAGTATATTTCATTTGTTCATTCATTTGTTGGTCATCAGTGACTGGAGATTAAATTTGTATTAACCCATTGCTTGGCAGTAACTGTAGAAGACTGTAACTCGCCTGTTATTGCTGGGTAAAGCAATATTTAGAGATTGGTATGAATTGGAATATGTTGTTTTTGATTTTTCTTGGGCCATTTCCATTTTAGCTGTGGCCTCTCAAATGTTGAAGCACTGCACAATGCTGTATTGGCCTAGGACCAGTCCGAGTTAAAACCAGTTTATCTTAATTTTAGACCCCAGTCTATATATTTGAATGAATAAGTTTTTGCCTTTCTGAATTATTAATGCCCATTTTAGCTCAGCAGTAGCGGCTCTAAAATCAGAGTACCGCCCTCATCACCCTGTTCCTGCTTCGATCCCACCCGCCACCATTTTGCCTGGGGCCTTTACAAGGGCAGCCCAGGCATTTGCCTGAAGCAGGTGGGAGCCTCATTAAAGTATGCAAATCTTGGTCTTATGCTGTACGTAGGACCCTGACTGTAATTTCGAGGTGTATGTAAGTGGAGGGTGTGCCACGCCGGTTCTGCCCATTTGTACTAGGCGGTAAACAGCCTAACCAGCGGTCCTTAAAGACACCACGCGTACAAAATAGCCCAGAAAATATCTAAATTCTTTTGGTAGTGCCGGCAGGAGCAGGAGTGCTCCTCCAAGGCCTTCAAAAAAAATCTGGACAGCGGTCAGCCCATCTGAGACCCTCCCCGGAATGCCTCCCCCCCCCCCTCTGCCCAGGACTCTGGCTCAGTGTGGGAGCTGGCCAATTTTCTACCTCCCACGAAGCTGCAGCTTGTCGGTGCAATGGAAATGAGGCTTTGGTCTCTAAATGGGTTGGGCCTCTCGCCTGTTCTTCACTGGTAGTTAAAATCAGCCCTATTGCTTTTTTATCTTTTAAAATATTTTCAATTGTTTTTTGAAGTGTTACTTTTTTTGTTGTTTCTACATTTTTTGATCAGATCCTAATTGTACTTTTAGTTCCAATTCCTCCTATAGCTTTCCTATGTTTTAAAATATTTTTCTAAAAAGAAACACATCAAGAAAAATCTTAAAACATTGGGCTCAGTTTTGAGATGGTGGCGGGTTGGCAGTGGGGGGGTGAAGGTGCGCGTGGCAAACCCGAAAAAAAAACTTACCGTTTCCGATGCGATCGCATTGTGATTGATGATGATTAACGTACTCTCTGGGTTTCGCTGGCTGCCGTCAGGAGCTGCAACGCGATGGGGGCGGGGGGGAAAGAGAAAAAGAGAAAGTGAGATGTCATCCAGCGCTGGTAATGAAGATCGGCGTGGGGGGGAGAGGGGAAGATCGGCGGGGGGGGGGGGAAGATCGGCGGGGGGGAGGGGGGAAGATCGGCGGGGGGCGGGAGAGGGGAAGATCGGCGGCGGGGGGGGGAAGATCGGCGGGGGGGAGGGGGGAAGATCGGCGGGGGGGGGAGGGGGGAAGATCGGCGGGGGGGGGGAGAGGGGAAGATCGGCGAGGGGGGGAGAGGGGAAGATCGGCGGGGGGGGAGGGGGGGAAGATTGGCGGGGGGGGGAAGATTGGCGGGGGGGGGGGAAGATCGGCGGGGGGGGGGAAGATCGGCGGGGGGGGGGAAGATCGGCGGGGGGGGGGAAGATCGGCGGGGGGGGGGGAAGATCGGCGGGGGGGGGAAGATCGGCGGGGGGGGAAGATCGGCGGGGGGGGAGATCGGCGGGGGGGGGAGATCGGCGGGGGGGGGGAGAGGGGAAGATCGGCAGGGGGGGGGGAGATCGGCGGGGGGGGGGGGGAGAGGGGAAGATCGGCGGGGGGGGGAGGGGAAGATCGGGGGGAGAGGGAGATCAGGAGGACATCGGGTATGTGAAGAGGGGGAGATTGGAGTGGGAGTCATCTGGTATGTGAAGAGGGGGAGATCGGGGGCACATCGGGTATGTGAAGAGGGGGAGATCGGAGAGGGAGACATTGGACATTGGAGCAGGGTGGAAAGGTAGGTTGATTTTGTGTTTTAACGTTGTGCAATGGTTTTTGATGTACTTTATTTTGTTTCTTTTTCCCTGATCCAGCCCTTGGGCAAGCATCCCAGGTAAGTTAAAAATCGTTCTAAGTCTTAATTTGTCACAGGTAAAATGCCTTAAGTACCTCAATGAGGTACGTTTGGCTCTCCAACTATCATCCCGCCAGCTATAATTACCACAGGTGCGTCCATGGGGAACTCGGAAGACGGCGGGTTGGAGCCGGCTTCCGAACCCGAACGGGATTTCCCCAATTTTCGGAGCCCCCCCGCCCCCAACGTACCCGCAATTTCCCCGTAAAATTGAGCCCATTGTTACATTTTGCTAAACTGTATCAAAATACAATAATTACAGCTGCCTGGAACTAACAGCCCTCATTTTTGTAATGAAGCTTATACATTGCAAATTACCAGCCCTGAAGATACCTAGTTACATCTCCATGGAACTGCTGCTTGTATTTCGAATTTAAAATGTAGACTAGTCCAAATAGTGCAGTGAAGCTATTAAAAGGTTGGAACAGGTTCGATGGGCTGCATAGCATACTCCTGTTCCTATGTTCCTAAATATTTTCCTTGAGTGAGTACCAAAAGGCTGATGATGCTGATGGAACTGTGCCTTAGTGAGAGAAAATTGAAGGGGGGAGCTGAAGAAATATTTTCATAATATTTTCATCTAAAAATAGTGGTCTTTGACCACAGACAGGAAGCATTTTTTCCTTTTGTATAATGTTTTCTTGGTCATTCATCAAGATGTACTGTACTTTTTATATAAACTGCCCTTGAGAAATTAACAATGACCTTCAATTGCAGTAAAGAGCTTAAATATAGATTTCTGCTTCAACATCACACTTTGGACTAGCAGATATTAAGCTCAGAAAGACAGATTGTAATAACAAATATATTTACAGTTGTCAAAAGCAAAATACCCCTGATGCTGGAAATCTGAAATAAAAACAGAAAATGCTGGAAATACCCAGCATGACTGGCAGCATCTGTGGAGAGAGAAAATCAACATTTCAGGTCGATGCCCTCTCGTCAGAACTGGAAGAAGTTAAAGATTTAACAGATTTTAAGCAAGTACAGAGTCAGGCAAAGGTGGGGGAGAGGAAGGGGAGGGGAAGAAAGAACAAAAGGGAAGGTCTGCGATAGGGTGGAGTGCAATTGCTGTCCAAAATGGTTCTGCTGTTGCCATTTACAGCTCCTCTAGACCCACCTTTAGTTTCTTTACTTGTCCCATTACCACCCTCCTTGCCTTGCACCATCATCCCTTTTGACATTTAATCACTCCTGCCCTCCACCCTACCAGAGACCTTCTCTTTTGTTCTTTCCTTGCTTAATATTACTTTCTTAAAATCTGTTAAATCTTTAACTTCTTCCAGTTCTGATGAAAGGTCATCGACCTGAAACGTTGACTCTGTTTCTTTCTCCACAGATGTTGCCTGACTTGCTGAGTGTTTAAATTTTGCTTTTAATGATGGGTTATTTACCCATTGTAAGAAGCATTTTTATGTGTAAACAGAATGTCTGTTTAGTTTTTAAAGCTAAAGTCCTGGTTACTGGTCGAAGTACTGAGTTGCTTGTAAGCTGAATTCAATTCATTCAGTTTTTATTATTCTACTTTTGGTATCAGTGTGTTATCTTCCTCAGGCAGGGAGTTCAGTAAGTCTTTGACCAGATCTCTCAGCAGAAATCACCAAAACAGCAACATGTGATTTTGTTTTTTCCTTAAGTTGATGTTTTTTAGTCAAACCTATTAACATTATATTTAGGAGTAAAACGTGGCAATATAACAAAACTCAAATATCCAAATAAATTTATTTATGCACAATTAGAACTTGACAGAATTCCCGATTTCCAGGCAATTGAGTTTTTTTTAGCTATATGTCACGAGTTTCTTAATGGACAACAATCAGGTTTTTCAAAATACGAACATTTGTTATTTTCCCTGAAAACAGCCATCCTCAGTTTAAATCAGCCAGCAATTTTGATCTACGATTAGAAGCCATTCCTCTGATCTCTTGATCAGCAGCTATGATCGATCCTCTAATTAAAAGTTAAGGAAGCAAAATCCATATATTTGTAGCAGTTCTCCTAAGACCATATTGTGAGATGGGTTCAAACTTTGTTCATTGGCCTCAGCTTTTCGCCATTTGTGTCAATGACTTGGATGAAGGAATAGAGAGTTGTATATCCAAGTTTGCAGATGACACTAAGTTAGGAGGCACAGTAAGTTGTGTGGATGGGAGCAGGAAGTTACAAAGGGATGAAGACAGATTAAGTGAGTGGGCAAAACTGTGGCAGATGGAGTTCAATGTGAGGATGTGTGAGGTCATGCACTTTGGATCCAAGAAAGGCAAATCGAAATATCTTCTTAATGGTGAGAGACTAATTGCTGTGGAGAGGCAAAGGGATTTGGGTGTCCAGGTACACAGATCTCTAAAAGCTAGAAAGAACATAAGAAATAGGAGCAGGAGTAGGCCATACGGCCCCTCGAGCAGCTCCACCACTCATCCTGGCTGATCTTCAACCTCAACTCCACATTCCTGCCCGATCCCCATTTCCCTTGATCTCTTGATAGTGCACAGGTGCAAAAAGTAATCAAAAAGGGTACTGGGTTAAATTATGAGGACAGGTTGCATAAACTTAGTTTCTATTCCTTTGAGCTTAAATAGCTGAGGGGTGATCTGATCAAGGTGTCTAAAATGATAAAGGGATTCATAGGGTAAATACAGAGAAACAATTTCCTACAGTGGGAAATTCCAGAACAAGGGTGCTCAACTTAAAATTAGAGCTAGGCCAGCTAGGAGTGATATCAGGAAGGACTTTTTCACACAGAAGTTAATGGAAATCTGGAATTCTCTCCCCCAAAAGGCTGTGGATGCTGGGTCAATTGAGATCGATAGATCCTTGTTAGGCACGGGTATCAAGGGAATGGTGTTGAGGTACAGATCAGCCATGATCTAATTGAATGGTGGCACAGGCTCGAGGGGCTAAATGGCATATTTCTGTTCCTATGTGCCTTATGTTCCTATGTTCATTGCCTGTTCCATTAAGAAGGTAGCTCGTATATCAGGATTGTCAGAAGCTGTAACACTGGCGAGAGACAACAGGTTGATTGCCTTCCTAGCCATGAATACTTGTATAATGTAATGTAAATTTGCAATGCATGTGCACAACAATCAATGGACACACTGCCCATGTTTGATGCTAGATCCTGATCAGCCATACAAATAATTTGGTACTGCTGGGGGAGAAATTGCAACATGTCTCGTACGTTTTTGTGTTCCGAAATGAACGTGACAAAATCCAATACAGCAGTGCAATGTCCCACGCCGGAAGACTGCCAGAAGTGTGCGGGATGCCACGTTGGTCCAGGTGCTCGAAAGGTGCCTATTGCAGCTGCCTGCAAGAAGCAGAGGTGTATTTTAAATATGATAATAAATGGTCACGTGCCTGAATCAGGGGTCTTTTCTGTGCACGCCTGAAATGTCACTTCCTTAACTCACCCAGAAAATCATGGCAGGAACAATCAGTAAGCAGCTTTCACAAGATGCAGGGCACCGTAGACTGCACCCCATCACAAACCAGCTCTGTTTTTCAACAGGAAGGGCTTCCATTTCCTCAATGTTCGACAGATAGCGACTCATGCAAGTCTGTGCCCAGTTTCCTGGCAGTAGTCATAATGCTTTCATACTGTGCCAGTCCTCAATACGCTCCTTGTTCCACCCTGACCATCGGGTGTCAGGCTGGTTGCTGAGGGATAAGGACTATTCTCTTACCAACTGGCTCATGACTCCTGTCAGGAGCCTGAGCACTGATATAACGATAGTCATGCATCAACAGGGTTCTGATTCAGCAGATCATTGGCATCCTGAAACAACAGTTTCACTGTCTGGCCCTTCAGTACAGCACAATCTAGAGCGAGTGTCAACATTCGTTATGGTTTACTGCATGTTCCACAGTCTTGCCATCGATAGGGGAGTTACCTTGGAGCTGTCTCAGGAGCAAAAAGTGGAGCAGGTAGATGAAGAAGGGGATGAGGAGCCAGATGATGCAGAAGAAGAGCATGGCACAGCAGTACATCGAGCTGCCACCAGAGGAGATGCTGGACCCCAGAGCCAATATGGCATTTGACTCAGCTTCCATTCTACTCTGTCAGAGCTGTCACCAGATACTTCATTGTTGTGTGTCCCCCTGCAGTGCTTATAGAGCTGACCACTTGCTCCACGTTTGACTGCACAGTCTTGATGCCGTGCGCAAAGACAGCACACAAGTTGGAGCTGGACTCCTCTATGCTCTCTGACATTGTGTGCAAGCTCTCTGGCAGGCAGCCCAGTGCACTTAGAAGGTCCGTGTGGACTGCCATCAGTCTTCTTTTGTATGGTGGGCCCTCGATGTCTTCATCAGGTCCAGGATGCGAACTCCCCCTCAGGAGAGCTGCTTCCTGGGTTTCCTATCCCGCTGCCCTTGCTCCTACATACCTGTGCTGAGTGTATCTCTACATGCAGTAACCTCTAGTTTACTCTCTGAATTATGTATGGTGCCAGTCTCTGAGCTGCAGTCTGCAAGTGTAGGGCTGAGTGATGGCTCCTGTTGAGCAGTGCTGTCCTCTTTGTAATCTGCCAAGTGAGGGCTGATTGGAGTATTTAGTGGCATGGGTAAGCAGAAACAGATGGTTGGATTCTGAAAGCAGCAGCAATTTGTCATGCATCATGTGTAAGAATGACATTTAAGTGAGAAGGGAAGGAAGGAATGATACTTCCTGCAATACTCCTCCTCCAGCCTCACCAGACATCACGTTTCTGACACAGCCCCTGCCACGATGTCCATCACCCGCTCTTCAAGTGGAGATAGCACATGAATGAATCATGGCCATCTTCCTGTGGCTGCCTGTTATTGTGTGTGTCCCTGCAAGAAAGAAGGAAGTGTATCAGTATTAGAGAAGTTTTGAAGGCATGCCTGTCAGGTTGGAATAGTGTTGCTGGTGTGTGCATGATGGCAGAGGTGTGAAGAGGTGAAGGAAGTAATATTGAGGAGAGTATCTGGTGCAGAGGTCCTGCAGTAGGAACAGATAGGAGGAGAGTGCTGGTAATTGGGGGAAGGAAGGGTTGTAAGTGGTGGGGCAACAGGTTGTGCAAGGCTAAACAGAGAGTAATGAGAAATGTGAGTTAAGATGCTTATCATAGCTATCCTTGTGAAGTTATTAATTTTTTTAAAGCATTGCAACCATATCCTGGGGATGATGCACCTGGCACTCACGCGCTCAGCTACCTCTGCTCACTCTTGCAGCTCGCCTGGATATCTTCCAGTGCCTGGTGGATAGAACATCTCCCTCTTCCTGCCGACCACCTCCACCAAAACCTCCAATACATTGTTCGAAAACCGGGGGATCCTTGCAGCTTCTGCTGTGCCTGCCATTGTGCAGAATCTTCACTAACACTTGCTGCAGCCAAGATATACCTCCCCTTTAAGAGGTCCTGCCTTTAAATGGCATCAGCAACGTGCAAAATTGATGCCCCCAATCAGGCGACCTGCCATTGAAGAGCGTGAGTGCGAACAGGCAGCCCGCCTATTTTACTTTAATTAATAGGGGGCACGAATTTGGGTCCTTTGTTGGGGGCCATGTGATCAGGTGAGCTCTCCAAGTGCGCGCCCAGTCTGCACACGAAAACGCATTTACAGCAATTTCTACCCCACTGTCTTCACTACAGTAGACCTGTGAAGTTGGAGTGGGGCATGGTTTACTGGGTATCCATATGCACTTCATTTCTTATACCTACTACCACCACTCGCAAAGAGGGGTTTCTCATTAGCTGACCAAGTTGGTGCACCTGGGTTACGCGGTCCTGTTTTGCCCAATTTTTTTTATTTTTTATTCGTTCACGGGATGTGGGCGTTGCTGGCGAGGCCAGCATTTATTGCCCATCCCTAATTGCCCTCGAGAAGGTGGTGGTGAGCCGCCTTCTTGAACCGCTGCAGTCCGTGTGGTGACGGTTCTCCCACAGTGCTGTTAGGAAGGGAGTTCCAGGATTTTGACCCAGCGACAATGAAGGAACGGCGATATATTTCCAAGTCGGGATGGTGTGTGACTTGGAGGGGAACGTGCAGGTGGTGTTGTTCCCATGTGCCTGCTGCTCTTGTCCTTCTAGGTGGTAGAGGTCGCGGGTTTGGGAGGTGCTGTCGAAGAAGCCTTGGCGAGTTGCTGCAGTGCATCCTGTGGATGGTACACACTGCAGCCACAGTGCGCCGGTGGTGAAGGGAGTGAATGTTTAGGGTGGTGGATGGGGTGCCAATCAAGCGGGCTGCTTTGTCTTGGATGGTGTCGAGCTTCTTGAGTGTTGTTGGAGCTGCACTCATCCAAGCAAGTGGAGAGTATTCCATCACACTCCTGACTTGTGCCTTGTAGATGGTGGAAAGGCTTTGGGGAGTCAGGAGGTGAGTCACTCGCCGCAGAATACCCAGCCTCTGACCTGCTCTCGTAGCCACAGTATTTATATGGCTGGTCCAGTTAAGTTTCTGGTCAATGGTGACCCCCAGGATGTTGATGGTGGGGGATTCGGTGATGGTAATGCCGTTGAATGTCAGGGGAGGTGGTTCGACTCTCTCTTATTGGAGATGGTCATTGCCTGGCACTTATCTGGCGCGAATGTTACTTGCCACTTATGAGCCCAAGCCTGGCTGTTGTCCAGGTCTTGCTACATGCGGGCTCGGACTGCTTCATTATTTGAGGGGTTGCGAATGGAACTGAACACTGTGCAGTCATCAGCGAACATCCCCATTTCTGACCTTATGATGGAGGGAAGGTCATTGATGAAGCAGCTGAAGATGGTTGGGCCTAGGACACTGCCCTGAGGAACTCCTGAAGCAATGTCCTGGGGCTGAGATGATTGGCCTCCAACAACCACTACCATCTTCCTTTGTGCTAGGTATGACTCCAGCCACTGGAGAGTTTTCCCCCTGATTCCCATTGACTTCAATTTTACGAGGGCTCCTTGGTGCCACACTCGGTCAAATGCTGCCTTGATGTCAAGGGCAGTCACTCTCACCTCACCTCTGGAATTCAGCTCTTTTGTCCATGTTTGGACCAAGGCTGTAATGAGGTCTGGAGCCGAGTGGTCCTGGCGGAACCCAAACTGAGCATCGGTGAGCAGGTTATTGGTGAGTAAGTGCCGCTTGATAGCATTGTCGATGACACCTTCCATCACTTTGCTGATGATTGAGAGTAGACTGATGGGGCGGTAATTGGCCGGATTGGATTTGTCCTGCTTTTTGTGAACAGGACATACCTGGGCAATTTTCCACATTGTCGGGTAGATGCCAGTGCTGTAGCTGCACTGGAACAGCTTTGCTAGAGGCGCAGCGAGTCCTGGAGCACAAGTCTTCAGCACTACAGCTGGGATGTTGTCGGGGCCCATAGCCTTTGCTGTATCCAGTGAACTCAGCCGTTTCTTGATATCACGTGGAGTGAATCTCGAATTGGCCGAAGACTGGCTTCTGTGATGGTGGGGATATCGGGAGGAGGCCGAGATGGATCATCCACTCGGCACTTCTGGCTGAAGATGGTTGCAAACGCTTCAGCCTTGTCTTTTGCACTCACGTGCTGGACTCCGCCATCATTGAGGATGGGGATGTTTGCAGAGCCTCCTCCTCCCGTTAGTTGTTTAATTGTCCACCACCCTTCACGACTGGATGTGGCAGGACTGCAGAGCTTTGATCTGATCCGTTGGTTGTGGAATCGCTTCGCTCTGTCTATAGCATGTTGCTTCCGCAGTTTAGCATGCATGTAGTCCTGAGTTGTAGCTTCACCAGGTTGGCACCTCATTTTTAAGTACGCCCGGTGCTGCTCCTGGCATGCTCTTCTACACTCCTCATTGAACCAGGGTTGATCCCCTGGCTTGTTGGTAATGTTAGAGTGAGGAATATGCCGGGCCATGAGGTTACAGATTGTGCTGGAATACAATTCTGCTGCTGCTGATGGCCCACAGCGCCTCATGGATGCCCAGTTTTGAGCTGCTAGATCTGTTCTGAATCTATCCCATTTAGCACGGTGGTAGTGCCACACAACACGTTGGATGGTGTCCTCAGTGCGAAGACGGGACTTCATCTCCACGAGGACTGTGCGGTGGTCACTCCTACCAATACTGTCATGGACAGATGCATTTGCGACAGGTAGATTGGTGAGGACGAGGTCAAGTAAGTTTTTCCCTCGTGTTGGTTCGCTCACCACCTGCCGCAGGCCCAGTCTGGCAGCTATGTCCTTCAGGACTCGGCCAGCTCGGTCAGTAGTGGTGCTACCGAGCCACTCTTGGTGATGGACATTGAAGTCCCCCACCCAGAGTACATTTTGTGCCCTTGCTACCCTCAGTGCTTCCTCCAAGTGGTGCTCAACATGGAGGAGGACTGATTCATCAGCTGAGGGAGGACGGTAGGTGGTAATCAGCAGGAGATTTCCTTGCCCATGTTTGACCTGATGCCATGAGATTTCATGGGGTCCAGAGTCAATGTTGAGGACTCCCAGGGCTACTTCCTCCTGACTGTATATCACTGTACCGCCACCTCTGCTGGGTCTGTCCTGCCGGTGGGACAGGACATACCCAGGGATGGTGATGGAAGAGTCTGGGACGTTGGCTGAAAGATATGATTCTGTGAGTATGGCTATGTCAGGCTGTTGCTTGACTAATTGGATGTTGATTGGATGTGGAACAGGTGGCTTTGGTAAGTGCTTAGAGGTTCGTATAGGCTTCCCTTTCCACCTGGTGTCTGACCACAAAGCCGACACTTCTGTATCCTCCTCCTGCACTTCCACAAACCAAATATACTTCAGGATTTGGAGACCGGTGGACAATTCTGGCACCAAGGCACACGATCTTGTTTCAATGTGTGACCACAGTCTCACCTATAAGCATATTGTTATTACAGAAATTGGGGGAGGGTAGGGTTGTGATTGCTGGGGCAAAAGACAGTACAAGGCGAAGCAGAGGAATGAGAGATATGAGCTGGGGGGCTGCTTAGTATGTGGGATGAGAGGTATAGTTGGTTGATTCCAGGAAGTAGGATTTCACTAAGCCCCCTCTTCCCCGGTATGTTTAAAATAGTTTAAATGCTTCTGGTAATGCTCTCAACGGCAATATAGAAATAGAGCGATCATAAATTATTAGCCGAGTAAAAACGTTTCAGCAGGGAATCCAGTGTTTACTTCTCTGTCTTATTATAGATGGTAATAAATTAAGCTGCAGATGTAAATATGACTAAATGCCAGAGATTTTTCCTGTGCCATTTATATAATGAATTTAAGTGTTAAATATGAGCTCCAGTAATTTGATCAAGGTATGGTTGAATGCCACTCACTAACCAACCAAAATTACACCTTGATTGTCCTGAAGTGATTTATTTTTAAAGTAATGAGAGGCATTTTAATTGTATTTATTCCAGTATACTTACAGGGATCTGCTATTTTTAATGTATTTGAGGGTAAGAAGAACTGAAGGGGGTGATTCCTATTTAACTATAAGTTCCTAATCTTACTGATCATAAAAATCTTCATGAATTCAGGTAAACAAGTAAATAACCTCTTCCCATCACCCAAATAGTTTAGTTTTTTATTAGTATTTGTTCATGGGATGTGGGCGTCGCTGGCAAGGCCAGCATCTATTGCCCATTCTTAATTGCCCTTGAGAAGGTGGTGGTGAGCCGCCTTCTTGAACTGTGTGGTGAAGGTTCTTCCACAGTGCTGTTAAGTAAGGGAGTACCAGGATTTTGACCCAGCGACAATGAAGGAACGGTGATAAATTTCCAAGTCGGGATGGTGTGTGACTTGGAGGGGAATAGGAAGGTGGTGTTGTTCCTATGTGCCTGCTGCTCTTGTCCTTCTAGGTGGTAGAGGTCGCGGATTTGGGAGGTGCTGTCGAAGAAGCCTTGGCGAGTTGCTGCAGTGCATCCTGTGGATGGTACACACTGCAGCCACAGTGCTCCGGTGGTGAAGGGAGTGAATGTTTAGGGTGGTGGGTGGGATGCCAATCAAGCAGGCTGCTTTGTCCTGGATGGTCATAGAGTCATAGAAGTTTACAACATGGAAACAGGCCCTTCGGCCCAACATGTCCATGTCGCCCAGTTTATACCACTAAGCTAGTCCCAATTGGCTGCACTTGGCCCATATCCCTCTATACCCATCTTACCCATGTAACTGTCCAAATACTTTTTAAAAGACAAAATTGTACCCGCCTCCACTACTGCCTCTGGCAGCTCGTTCCAGACACTCACCACCCTTTGAGTGAAAAAATTGCCCCTCTGGACCCTTTTGTATCTCTCCCCTCTCACCTTATATCTATGCCCCCTCGTTATAGACTCCCCTACCTTTGGGAAAAGATTTTGACTATCTACCTTATCTATGCCCCTCATTATTTTATAGACTTCTATAAGATCACCCCTAAACCTCCTACTCTCCAGGGAAAAAAGTCTCAGTCTATCCAACCTCTCCCTATAAGTCGAACCATCAAGTCCCGGTAGCATCCTAGTAAATCTTTTCTGCACTCTTTCTAGTTTAATAATATCCTTTCTATAATAGGGTGACCAGAACTGTACACAGTATTCCAAGTGTGGCCTTACTAATGTCTTGTACAACTTCAACAAGACATCCAAACTCCTGTATTCAATGTTCTGACCAATGAAACCAAGCATGCTGAATGCCTTCTTCACCACCCTATCCACCTGTGACTCCACTTTCAAGGAGCTATGAACCTGTACTCCTAGATCTCTTTGTTCTATAACTCTCCCCAATGCCCTACCATTAACGGAGAAGGTCCTGGCCCGATTCGATCTACCAAAATGCATCACCTCACATTTATCTAAATTAAACTCCATCTGCCATTCATCGGCCCACTGGCCCAATTTATCAAGATCCCGTTGCAATCCTAGATAACCTTCTTCACTGTCCACAATGCCACCAATCTTGGTGTCATCTGCAAACTTACTAACCAAGCCTCCTAAATTCTCATCCAAATCATTAATATAAATAACAAATAACAGCAGACCCAGCACCGATCCCTGAGGCACACCGCTGGTCACAGGCCTCCAGTTTGAAAAACGACCCTCTACAACCGCCCTCTGTCTTCTGTCGTCAATCCAATTTTGTATCCAATTGGCTACCTCACCTTGGATCCCATGAGATTTAACCTTATGTAACAACCTACCATGCGGTATCTTGTCAAAGGCTTTGCTAAAGTCCATGTAGACCACGTCTACTGCACAGCCCTCATCTATCTTCTTGGTTACCCCTTCAAAAAACTCAATCAAATTCGTGAGACATGATTTTCCTCTCACAAAACCATGCTGACTGTTCCTAATCAGTCCCTGCCTCTCCAAATGCCTGTAGATCCTGTCTCTCAGAATACCCTCTAACAACTTACCCACTACAGATGTCAGGCTCACCGGTCTGTAGTTCCCAGGCTTTTCCCTGCCTCCCTTCTTAAACAAAGGCACAACATTTGCTACCCTCCAATCTTCAGGCACCTCACCTGTCGCTGTCGATGATTCAAATATCTCTGCTAGGGGACTCGCAATTTCCTCCCTAACCTCCCATAACGTCCTGGGATACATTTCATCAGGTCCCGGAGATTTATCTACCTTGATGCGCGTTAAGACTTCCAGCGCCTCCCTCTCTGTAATATGTACACTCCTCAAGACATCACTATTTATTTCCCCAAGTTCCCTAACATCCATGCCTTTCTCAACCGTAAATACCGATGTGAAATATTCATTTAGGATCTCACCCATCTCTTGTGGTTCTGCACATAGATGACCTTGTTGATCCTTAAGAGGCCCTACTCTCTCCCTAGTTACTCTTTTGCCCTTTACGTATTTGTAGAAGCTCTTTGGATTCTCCTTTGCCTTATCTGCCAAAGCAATCTCATGTCCCCTTTTTGCCCTCCTGATTTCTCTCTTAACTCTACTCCGGCAATCTCTACACTCTTCAAGGGATCCACTTGATCCCATCTGTCTATGCATGTCATATGCCTCCTTCTTCTTTTTGACTAGGGCCTCAATCTCACGAGTCATCCAAGGTTCCCTACTTCTACCAGCCTTGCCCTTCACTTTATAAGGAATGTGCTTACCCTGAACACTGGTTAACACACTTTTGAAAGCCTCCCACTTACCAGACGTCCCTTTGCCTGCCAACAGACTCTCCCAATCAACTTCTGAAAGTTCCTGTCTAATACCATCAAAATTGGCCTTTCCCCAATTTAGAATTTTAACTTTTGGGCCAGACCTATCATTGTCCATAGCTATCTTAAAACTAATGGAATTATGATCACTGGTCCCAAAGTGATCCCTCAGTAACACTTCTGTCACCTGCCCTTCCTTATTTCCCAAGAGGAGGTCAAGTTTTGCCCCCTCTCTAGTCGGGCCATCCACATACTGAATGAGAAATTCCTCCTGAATACACTCAACAAATTTCTCTCCATCCAAGCCCCTAATGCTATGGCTGTCCCAGTCAATGTGGTAAAGTTAAAGTCCCCTACTATTACCACCCTATGGTGTCGAGCTTCTTGAGTGTTGTTGGAGCTGCACTCATCCAGGCAAGTGGAGAGTATTCTATCACACTCCTGACTTGTGCCTTGTGGATGGTGGAAAGGCTTTGGGGAGTCAGGAGGTGAGTCACTCGCCGCAGAGTACCCAGCCTCTGACCTGCTCTTGTAGCCACATTTATATGGCTGGTCCAGTTAAGTTTCTGGTCAGTGGTGATCCCCAGGATGTTGATGGTGGGGGATTCGGTGATGATAATGCCGTTGAATGTCAAGGGGAGGTGGTTAGACTCTCTCTTGTTGGAGATAGTCATTGCCTGGCACTTTTCTGGCACGAATGTTACTTGCCACTTCTCAGCCCAAGCCTGGATGTTGTCCAGGTCTTGCTGCATGCGGGCACGGACTGCTTCATTATCTGAGGGGTTGCGAATGGAACTGAACACTGTACAAACATCAGCGAACATCCCCATTTCTGATCTTATGATGGAGGGAAGGTCATTGATGAAGCAGCAGAAGATGGTTGGGCCTAGGACACTGCCCTGAGGAACTCCTGCAGCAGTGTCCTGGGGCTGAG
Source organism: Heptranchias perlo (assembly GCF_035084215.1). Lineage (NCBI taxonomy): Eukaryota > Metazoa > Chordata > Chondrichthyes > Hexanchiformes > Hexanchidae > Heptranchias > Heptranchias perlo. Next base: position 28,406,700 of record NC_090333.1, read on the forward strand.
ATGATTGGACTCCAACAACCACTACCATCTTCCTTTGTGCTAGGTATGACTCCAGCCACTGGAGAGTTTTCCCCCTGATTCCCATTGACTTCAATTTGACCTTGGTGCCACACTCGGTCAAATGCTGCCTTGATGTCAAGGGCAGTCACTCTCACCTCACCTCTGGAATTCAGCTCTTTTGTCCATGTTTCGACCAAGGCTGTAATGAGGTCTGGAGTCGAGTGGTCCTGGCGGAACCCAAACTAGTGCATTAAGTGCATAGATGTCTCTCATGTCAAAAAGGCCATTTGAGGTTTGAGCTGGTCAGAATTCTGAAGCATGAGTTTGAGAGCATCTTAAATTTACCAGTTTGCTCAAGATTTAAATCGTGCTTGTGGCCTTAAACTCTGTCTTCCACTGTTTCCTCCCCACTCTATTCCTGGGCCTGTCTGGTTGCAAAGATCCAATTATTGATGGGACTAGTCCTGGTGCATCCAACAATATTCACATTAGGTGACCGTGGAGATATCTGACAGGGTCATTTCAAGGCCTTAGACTTTATGATGTGAATTGTACCTTAACTCCAAATCATCACAGGGATGATGATGACTCCTTAAAAGGGGACTTGATGATGGTATTTCTTTAAATATTCGACCTGCTTGAAAAAATACTTTATTAAAATAAACATCTTGCAGATGACTCTGTTAATGAAATTACAACAGTTTATAAATATCCAATAAAAGGAGCGGTGAGAGCAGACCTGAGGGGCCGATAAAAGGAGCGGTGAGAGCAGACCTGAGGGGCCGATAAAAGGAGCGGTGAGAGCGGACCTGAGGGGCCGATAAAAGGAGCGGTGAGAGCGGACCTGAGAGGACGATAAAAGGCACGGTGAGAGCGGACCTGAGAGGACGATAAAAGGCACGGTGAGAGCGGACCTGAGAGGACGATAAAAGGCACGGTGAGAGCGGACCTGAGAGGACGATAAAAGGCACGGTGAGAGTGGAACTGAGGGGACGATAAAAGGAGCGGTGAGAGTGGAACTGAGGGGCCGACAAAGGGCGCGGTGAGAGCGGACCTGAGAGGACGATAAAAGGAGCGGTGAGAGTGGAACTGAGGGGCCGACAAAGGGCGCGGTGAGAGCGGACCTGAGAGGACGATAAAAGGAGCGGTGAGAGTGGAACTGAGGGGCCGACAAAGGGCGCGGTGAGAGCGGACCTGAGAGGACGATAAAAGGCACGGTGAGAGCGGACCTGAGAGGACGATAAAAGACACGGTGAGAGCAGACCTGAGAGGACGATAAAAGACACGGTGAGAGCAGACCTGAGAGGACGATAAAAGGCACGGTGAGAGCGGACCTGAGGGGACGATAAAAGACACGGTGAGAGCGGACCTGAGAGGATGATAAAAGACACGGTGAGAGCGGACCTGAGAGGATGATAAAAGACACGGTGAGAGCGGACCTGAGAGGACGATAAAAGACACGGTGAGAGCGGACCTGAGGGGACGATAAAAGACACGGTGAGAGCGGACCTGAGAGGATGATAAAAGACACGGTGAGAGCGGACCTGAGAGGATGATAAAAGGCACGGTGAGAGCGGACCTGAGAGGATGATAAAAGACACGGTGAGAGCGGACCTGAGAGGACGATAAAAGGCACGGTGAGAGCGGACCTGAGAGGACGATAAAAGACACGGTGAGAGCGGACCTGAGAGGACGATAAAAGACACGGTGAGAGCAGACCTGAGAGGACGATAAAAGACACGGTGAGAGCGGACCTGAGAGGACGATAAAAGACACGGTGAGAGCGGACCTGAGAGGACGATAAAAGACACGGTGAGAGCGGACCTGAGAGGACGATAAAAGACACGGTGAGAGCGGACCTGAGAGGATGATAAAAGACACGGTGAGAGCGGACCTGAGAGGATGATAAAAGACACGGTGAGAGCGGACCTGAGAGGATGATAAAAGACACGGTGAGAGCGGACCTGAGAGGATGATAAAAGGCACGGTGAGAGCGGACCTGAGAGGACGATAAAAGGCACGGTGAGAGCGGACCTGAGAGGACGATAAAGATGAGAGCGGACCTGAGAGGACGATAAAGATGAGGGCGGACTTGAGCGGTGAAATAAAAAAAAATCAATAAAAGACAAAAAATGATGTCACAGAGGTGCACCGAGGGTAAGTCAGTGTAAATATTCAGTTTATTGGTGAGTGTTTTTAGTGGCTGTTGTGTTTAGTGGTTAGTGTCTTTAGCGGTGGTTAGTGTTTTTAGTGGTTAGTCTGTTGGTGTTGTTAAAAAGCATTAAAACGAAACAGTTAAAAAGTACGGGAAACTAGTTTAAAGTAGATAAGTTAATTATTTTTTTTAAAAAAACAAGTCAATCAATTACATAAAAACTTTGATAAATTAAATATATAAAACAAGACTGGACAGAGATGGCAGGTGGTGTGTCGTAACTGCAGCATGTGGGAGTTTGTGGAGACCAGTGAGATCCCGAGCAACTGCATCTGCAGTAAGTGTCTGCAACTCGAGGATCTTCGGCTCAGAGCTGTTGAGCTGGAGTCCAAGCTGCGGACATTGCGATGCATCAGGGACGGGGAGAGTTACCTGGACACTTTGATCCAGGAGGCAGTCGCACCCCTAGGTTAGGTAGTGTAGATTTAGTTCGTGGTCAGGGACAGGAGGATGCGACTGTGAGTCAGGCAGGTATGGCGGACCCAGGATGCAGTGATGGAGGAGACACAGCCCTTGCCCTTGTCCAACAGGTACGAGGTACTTGCGACTTGTGGCTGAGAACAAAGACTGCAGGGAGGATGGGCAAATTGACCACGGCACCGTGGTACAGGAGGCCATTCAAGTGGGAGGAGTAAAAAGGAATGTGGTAGTGTTAGGGGATAGTATAGTCAGGAGGATAGACACTGTTCTCTGCAGCTCTGACCACGAGTTCCGAAGGCTGTGTTGCCTGCCCAGTACCAGGATATCCCCTCATGGCTGGAGGAAAACTTGGAGCATGAGGGGGAGGATCCAGTTGTCGTAGTCTACGTAGGAAACAATGACATAGGTAGAATAAGGGATGAGGTTCTGCTGAGACAGTTTGAGGGGCTCGGGTCCAAATTAATAAGCAGAACCTCAAAAGTAATAATCTCTGGATTACTACCTGAGCCACACGCAAATTGGCATAGGGACAAACAGATCAGAGAGTTAAATACGTGACTCAAAGAGTGGTGTGGGAGACAGGGGTTTCGATTCATGGGGCACTGGCACCAGTACTGGGGAAAGAGGGAGCTGTTCCGTTGGGACGGACTCCACTTAAACCGGGCTGGGACCAGTGTCGTGGCGAATTGAATAACTAGGGCGGTAGATAGGGCATTAAACTAAAAAGAAGGGGGGAGGGTTCAGGTAAGGGTAAATTTATAAATCTAAAGAGAAAAGTCAAGGCCGTAGAGCAGTGTAGCAATTTGGGTAAAGATAAACAGACTGGGCCAGGAAGGGACAGAGGGTTTAACGGTAATAGTGCATCAGTGATCAAGGTCAAATCAGAGAAAAATAGTAAAAAGCTAAAATTAAAGGCGCTTTATCTGAATACACGAAGCATTTGTAACAAGATAGATGAATTAATGGCACAAATGAAGATAAATGGGTTTGATCTGCAGCCATTACTGAGACGTGGTTGCAAGGTGATCAAGGTTGGGAACTAAATATTCCAGGGTACTTGACTTTTCAAAAAAACAGACAAAATGGAAAAGGAGGGGTGGTGGGGGTAGCAGAAAGACAGTAGTGAGAAAAGATCTTGGCTTGGAAGATCAGGAAGTAGAATCAGTATGAGTGGAGATAAGAAATAACAAGGGGCAGAAAAACTGGTGGGAATAGTTTATAGGCCTCCTAACAGTAATTATACTGTTGAACAGAGTTTTAATCAATAAATAATAGGAGCTTGTAACAGAGGTAATGCAATAATCGTGGGGGACTTTAATCTTCATATAGACTGGGCAAATCAAATTGGCAAAAGTAGTTTGGAGTACAAGTTGGTGGAATGTATTTGAGACAACTTCCTAGAACAATAGGTTGTGGGACCAATCAGGGAACAGGCTATTTTAGATGTTGTCTTATGTAATGAGACTGGGCTAATTAGTAATCTCATAGAAAGGATCCTCTGGGGAAGAGTGATCATAATATGACAGAATTTCACATTGAGTTCGAGACAGACGTATTTAAGTCTGAAACTAGAGTCTTAAACTTAAATAAAGCCAATTACATAGGTATGAGGGGTGAGTTGGCTAAGGTTGATGGGGAAATTAGATTAATAGATATGCTGGCAGATAAGCAGCAGTGAACATTTTTTTAAAATGTCATAATTCTCAACGAATATACATCCCATTGAAGAATAAAAACTCCATGGGAAAATTGATCCATCTATATCTAACTAAAGAAGTTAAGGATAGTTTTAGATTAAAAGAAGAGGCTTATAATGTTGCCAAGAAGAGTAGTAAGCCTGAGGATTGGGAGAGTTTTAGAAACCTGCAAAGGATGACCAAAAAATTGATAAAAAAGGAGAAAATAGAATGAGAGTAAACTAGCAAGAAATATAAAAGCAGATTGTAAGAGCTTCTACAAGTATGTAAAAAGGAAGAGAGTAGGGAAAGTAAACTTTGGTCCCTTAGAAGCTGAGATAGGAGGAATTATAATGGGGAATAAGGAAATGGCAGAGATGTTAAACAAATATTTTGTACCTGTCTTTACAGTAGAGGATGCAAAAAACATACCAGAAATAGTGGGGAACCAAGGGTCCAACAAGAGTGAGCAACTCAAAGTAATTCATATCAGTAAAGAAAAAGTACTGGAGAAGTTAATGGGACTAAAAGCCAACAAATCCCTGATGGCCTACATCCTAGGGTTCTAAAAGAGGTGGCTGTAGAGATAGTGGATGCATTGGTTATGATCTTCCGAAATTCCCTAGATTCTAGAACGGTCCCAGTGGATTGGAAGGTAGCAAATGTAATCCCACTATTCAAAAAAGAAGGGAGAGAGAAAACAGGGAACTACAGGTCTGTTAGCCTGACATCAGTCATCGGGAAAATGCCGGAATCCATTATTAAGGAAATGGTATCAGGGCACTTAGAAAATCATAATATGATTAGGCAGATTCAACATGGTTTTATGAAAGGGAAATCCTGTTTGACAAATCTATTAGAGTTTTTTGAAGCTGTAACCAGCAGGGTATACAAAGGGGAACCAGTGGATGTAGTATATTTAGATTTTCAAAAGGCATTCGATAAGGTGCCACATAAAAGGTTGTTACACAAGATAAGGGCTCATGGGGTTGGGGGTAATATATTAGCATGGAAAAAGGATTGGACTGAAAACAGAGAGTAGGGATAAACGGGTCATTTTCAGATTGGCAGGCTGTAACTAGTGGGGTGCCGCAACAATCAGTGCTTGGGCCTCAGCTGTTTATAATCTATATTAATGATTTAGATGAAGGTACTGAGTGCAATGTATCCAAGTTTGCTGACTGTACAAAGCTAGGAGGAAAAGTAAGCTATGATGAAAAGTAAGCTATGAGGAGGACACAAAAAGTCTGCAAAGGGATACAGACAAGTTAAGTAAGTCGGTGAGAAGGTGGCAGATGGAGTATAAAGTGGCGAAATGTGAGGTTATTCACTTTGGTAGGGAGAATAGAAAAACAGAATATTTTTAAATGGTGAGAAACTATTAAATGTTGGTGCTCAGAAAGATTTGGATGTCCTTGTACACGAAACACAGAAAGTTAACAAGCAGATGCAGCAAGCAATTAGGAAGGTAAATGGTATGTTGGCCTTTATTGCAAGGGATTTGGAGTACAAGAGTAAGGAAGTCTTGCTGCTATTGTACAGGGCTTTGGTGAGACCTCAGCTGGAGTACTGTGTACAGTTTTGGTCTCCTTATCTAAGGAAGGATATACTTGCCTTCGAGGCGGTGCAACGAAGGTTCACTAGATTGATTCCTGGGATGAGAGGGTTGTCCTATGAGGAGAGGTTGAATAGAATGGGCCTATACTCTCTGGAGTTTAGAAGAATGAGAGGTGATCTCATTGAAACGTATAAGATTCTGAGAGGGCTTGACAGGGTAGATGCTGAGAGACTGTTTCCCCTGGCTGGCGAGTCTAGAACTAGGGGGCATAGTCTCAGGATAAGGGGTCGGCCATTTAGGACTGAGAATGAGAGGAATTTCTTCACGCAGAGGGTTGTGAATCTTTGGAATTCTCTACCCCAGAGGGTTGTGGATGCTGAGTCGTTGAGTATACTCAAGGCTGGGATCAATAGATTTTTGGACTCTCAGGGAATCAAGGGATACAAGGATCGGGCAGGAGAGTGGAGTTGAGCTCAAAGATCAGCCATGATCTTATTGAATGGTGGAGCAGGCTCGAAGGGCCACATGGCCTACTCCTGCTCCTATTTCTTATTTTCTTATCCATCCATCTATCTCTATATAAGTTTTGAGAGTGTCTGTCATACTTTAAAGTGTCAAAGTGTTAAGAAAAGAGGAAAATAGGGCATGCTGTTTCTTTTTGACTTGGGGTTAGGAAACCCCAATCTTTGAATGGGGAAAATCTTAGAATTTGAGCTAAGCCAGTTAAAAACAAATCTAAGAAAAACTTCTCCACACAAAGGGCAATGAGAATGTGGAATGCACTACCTCAGGTCATACATGCAAAGTCAATTAAGGTGTTTATTAGAAATTAATCCTTACTTGGGAAGTAAGATTATTAAGGAATATAGATAGAAGCAAGAATTGGGATTAAAAAGATAGTGGTGACATAGCTAATAAAAATGGCAGCACAGGCTCGATGGGTCAAATGGGCTTTTCCTGTTCTTTTGTTCCTACAGCAAATAGAATTTTTTTAAACTTTGTTTACTGGCCCTGTCAAGGCCACATTTATTGCCCATCCCTAGTTGCCCTAGGTAAGTGGTGGATCTTATTCTTGAATCACTGCAGGCCTTGTGATGGTGCTCCTGTGATGGTGTTAGGTAGGAATTCCATTATTTTGATCTGACAATGATGAAGTCAGGGTGGTGTGTGACTTGAAAGGGAACTTCAAGGTGATGTTCTAATGATCTTGCTGCTCTTTGCCTTCTCTGTGGTACAGATTGCAGGGCTGGGAGATGCTGTTAATGTAAGTTTGGCAAGTTGCTGCAGTACATCCTATAGATAGTACTAACTGCAGCCGCAGTACACTGGTGATGGAGAGGATGGATAGTGAGTCTAGCGGCAGGGGCCACCGATCAGTTTTGACTTGAATAGTGTCGAGATTCTTGAGCGTATTCCATCACATCTTGACGAGACTTATAAATGTTGGAGAGGCTTTCAGGGTCAGGAGGTGAGCAAACTTACTGCAGAATACGCAGCCTCTGCCCTACGTTGTTGATGTGGCTGTTTCAGTTAAGCTTTTGGTCAGTGTTGACCCCCAATACATTGATGGGGTCTCAACTATTGTGATGATGTTCAAGGTCGGGGAGAGGTCTTTTGGCTTTTTCTTGTTGGGAGATGGTTATTGCTTGGCATTTATGTAGCCTAATGTTACCTACCATTTGTCATCTCAAGCCTGGATGTTGTCCAAGACCTATTGAAAGCTGGCATGGCTGCTTCATTATCAGAGGAACTGTGAATGGAGTAAACCACAGTAGCTCTGTAATCGTTTTCTGATGTTGAGATAGGAGCCACAGTACTCTTATACATCTAGTAGCAGATTACAGAGTGGTATTGGCACTCTGTGCCGATTACAGAGTGGCATCCGGGTTCAAATTGCCCTGTCTATCTTCACATCTGGGATGTGATGTATCGTGCAAACCATGGATGTAAAGGGAAATTATATAAAACAACAAAGGAAATTATATAAAATAACATGCAAAGAAAAAAGGTGACCTGGTTCACATTTGCCCCTTAGTTAAATTTTTTTATTTGCAGGTAGGAGCTTATGAAGCAGACCTCACTTTTGAGGTTGTGGAGATGAAGTGCTTTCAATGGACTACTGAATCCTGCCAGGTATTGAATTTTAAATTGCATTAGGGTAGCACTCTGAACTAGCAAGAATCCAAATTGGTGGCCCTATGAGAAGAGATTCTCACCAACTAACAGTTTATATACATCTTTTACTGTGGAGACACAATATGATGGGTTTGCTTTAGACTGCTGGTTAATGGCACTACTTATGATTTCTTCAAGCACACAAAAGAAAGAATAAGACCTTTTCCACACTCTTTATAAATTGGATGGAAAGAGTATCGTACATTGAAAATGCTTCTTCTGCTCTCTCCAACAATATTCCCCTTTCAAGAAAAATAAAAAGAATTCTTCATAGAACCAATCTGTTTAACATTCAACATTTTTCACAATAGAAGTTAATGTTAAAATGGTGAAGTTTGTGTAATTACTGCCCTATGCACGACTTAAGTTTCATTATAATATATATAGGCAGTGTGGAATTGAGCTGTTGGTAGATTTCCATCCTAATCCGGTAGGGTTTACAAATTATTATACTAAGTAGTTTACACATTGGTTTCTTACTGAGACATAGGTGGTCGATTAAAAAGAACTGAAGAGTGTCTTTTAAACAGTGTCATCATGAGTCACCTTTTAAAAAATTGGATTTGGGGATTTTGACCTTGGCTGTGCTGTTGTGAGGAGTTGGTGAGCAAAAGCCACCTGCTTTCCCAAAAGAGAGAGGGAGATTCACCCCAGGCCAGTATCCTTCCCTTTCTTGTGTGCAGTTCAGATTGCGATTGGCAGAGGCCTGGGAATAGGTCACTGGCTTGCCCTCTAAGCTGGGCCTAGTGGATGGCATTAGGAGATCCAAGAAAGGGGAAGAGAGAAAATACCTAGTGAGAAAATTAAGTGTTTAAATAGTAACTGTTGATAATAACATTGAGGACTTGGCCGGAAAAAGTTTCTGACTGTGTCAGTAACAGGTTGCTAAATTAATATCAGTCATTAAACCAAGTGCTTCATGGAGTGTGTCATCTCAACTGTGTGTGCATTCATACACATCCTCTGTACTGTCAAGGTTAATTACTTCTTCTCTGCCACCTTTTGACGTCAACTCTTACTATTTAGAAAAAAGTCAGCGGAAGAAAACTGGAAGAAAAAAAAATCAAAATTAATTTTAATTCATGCTGGCTATTTTTTTCCCCAAAAGGGTAATGATATTAAGACCCACTCCATAAATGAACGAGTTAAGACAATTCAGAGAACTACACTAATATGGGTCCAGCCACAGACTGTAGATGGAAAATGAATGTGGTCAGATTGCAAAGATTATTTTTGTGTGTGTGAGTCTTGTGTTGAGATGAGGTTAACTTGTTTACAAAATAAAATAGAAAAGAACAACTAACACTAGCTGTGGTCAGAATGTGTTATCTTCTGACACGTTGGCCTAAATTTTCCTTTGCAGCTTGGCAGTGTAGGAATACCACCCGCCCAAGTGACCTAGTGTTGTTCCTAGTGAATTTTCCAGGGCCAGCTTAATTTAAATATTTTTGGTAGGCTTTTGGCAGTGTTGTTGCCTACGTTTGGGATCTTGCCATAGATTGGTGGGGGGGATGGAGACTGCTGCAGGAATCAGTGCCTGCAGTAGCTTAAAGATTCAGACAGAAAGAAAAAAGACTTGCATTTATATAGTGCCTTTCATTCCCGTAGGACGTCCAAATACTTTTTGAATTAAAATACTTTTTGAAGCGTAGTCACTGTTGCAGTGTAGGAAATGCGGCAGCCAATTTGCACACAGCAAGGCCCCACAAACAGAGATAAGATAATGCCCTGATAGTCTGTTTTAGTGATGTTGGTTGAGAGATAAATATTTGCCAACTGGCCAGGGAGAACGCTCCAGCTCTCCTTCAAAATAGTGCTGTGGGACCATTTACGACTACCTGAGAGGGCAGAGGGGGCCTTGGCTTAATGTCTCATCTGAAATATAGCACCTCTGACAGTGTAGCACTCCCTCAGTCGTGCACTAGGGTGTCAGCCTAAACTTTTGTTCTCAACTCTCTGAAGTGGGACTTGAGCTCACAACCTTCTGATTCAGAGGAGAGAGTGCTGCCACTGAGCCATGGCTGACACTTAAATGTCTTAAACATCTTTACTACTATTTAAATTGGATTTGGAAGCACCCGCTGTATGGCAGAGAAAACAAACTTTCAAAATTATTTTGAGAGGGTAAATGGTGTAAGATTGTTTTCATTGGTTAGTGAACTAGTAACAGGGGGCATAAATTCAGGATTATCACTAGAAAAACAAATGTAAGGAGTCGCACAACACCAGGCTATAGTCCAACAGCTTTATTTAAAATCACAAGCTTTCGGAGCTATGCTCCTTCGTCAGGTGAAGTGAAGAGTTGCATAAAGGCACAGCATATATAGTCAGAGAACAATGCCTGGCGATTACAGATAATCTTTCTAACTGCCCTTTATCACACCTCGGCAGAGAGATAATCACAGCAATCAAAGGAGTGAATGGTGTTCAAACAGATTAGTCAGGGAAACATTACATCCAAGAATACTGAGGTGGGGTCACAAATGTAGCAGATGCTGGGGTTTGTATTAAAGACAGATAACTATTTTTTGCTGGAAATCGCAGCAGGTCAGGCCGCATCTGTGTATGGAGAACAAGCCAACTACGACTTGAGTCTGGATGACTGTACGTCAGGTGGGGTTACATGTCGCGTGACATGAACCCAAGATCCTGGTTGAGGCTGTCCTCATGGGTGCAGAGGGTACGGTAGTATAGTGGTTATGTTACTGGGCTAGTAATCCAGAGGCCTGGACTAAAATCCAGAGTCATGAGTTCAAATCCCGGCAGCTGGCGAATTTAAATTCAATTAATTAAATAAAAATCTGGAATTAAATTACTAGTATCAGTAATGATGGCCATGAAACTACCGGATTGTTGTAAAAACCCATCTGGTTAACTAATGTCCTTTAGGGAAGGAAACCTGCCGTCCTTACCCGGTCTGGCCTATATGTGACTCCAGACCCACAGCAATGTGGTTGATTCTTAATTGCCCTCTGAAATGGCCAAGCAAACCACTCAGTTGTAAAATCTCGCTACGAAAAGTCATAATAAGAATAAAACCGGACGGACCACCCAGCATCGGACCACTAGGCACCGGACACGACAACGGCAAAACACCAAGCCCAGTTGACCCTGCAAGGTCCTCCTTACTAACATCTGGGGACTTGTGCCAAAATTGGGAGAGCTGTCCCACAGACTAGTCAAGCAACAGCCTGACATAGCCATACTTACAGAATCATATCTTTCAGCCAACGTCCCAGAATCTTCCATCACCATCTCTGGGTATGTCCTGTCCCACCGGCAGGACAGACCCACCAGAGGTGGCGGTACAGTGATATACAGTCAGGAGGAAGTAGCCCTGGGAGTCCTCAACATTGACTCTGGACCCCATGAAATCTCATGGCATCAGGTCAAACATGGGCAAGGAAACCTCCTGCTGATTACCACCTACCGTCCTCCCTCAGCTGATGAATCAGTCCTCCTCCATGTTGAGCACCACTTGGAGGAAGCACTGAGGGTAGCAAGGGCACAGAATGTACTCTGGGTGGGGGACTTCAATGTCCATCACCAAGAGTGGCTCGGTAGCACCACTACTGACCGAGCTGGCCGAGTCCTGAAGGACATAGCTGCTAGACTGGGCCTGCGGCAGGTGGTGAGCGAACCAACACGAGGGAAAAACTTACTTGACCTCATCCTCACCAATCTACCTGTCGCAAATGCATCTGTCCATGACAGTATTGGTAGGAGTGACCACCACACAGTCCTCGTGGAGATGAAGTCCCGTCTTCGCACTGAGGACACCATCCAACGTGTTGTGTGGCACTACCACCGTGCTAAATGGGATAGATTCAGAATGGATCTAGCAGCTCAAAACTGGGCATCCATGAGGCGCTGTGGGCCATCAGCAGCAGCAGAATTGTATTCCAGCACAATCTGTAACCTCATGGCCCGGCATATTCCTCACTCTACCATTACCAACAAGCCAGGGGATCAACCCTGGTTCAATGAGGAGTGTAGAAGAGCATGCCAGGAGCAGCACCAGGCGTACCTAAAAATGAGATGCCATCCTGGTGAAGCTACAACTCAGGACTACATGCATGCTAAACAGCGGAAGCAACATGCTATAGACAGAGCTAAGGGATTCCACAACCAACGGATCAGATCAAAGCTCTGCAGTCCTGCCACATCCAGTCATGAATGGTGGTGGACAATTAAACAACTAACGGGAGGAGGAGGCTCTGCAAACATCCCCATTCTCAATGATGGCGGAGTCCAGCACGTGAGTGCAAAAGACAAGGCTGAAGCGTTTGCAACCATCTTCAGCCAGAAGTGCCGAGTGGATGATCCATCTCAGCCTCCTCCCGCTATCCCCATCATCACGGAAGCCAGTCTTCGGCCAATTCGATTCACTCCACGTGATATCAAGAAACGGCTGAGTGCACTGGATACAGCAAAGGCTATGGGCCCCGACAACATCCCAGCTGTAGTGCTGAAGACTTGTGCTCCAGAACTAGCTGCGCCTCTAGCCAAACTGTTCCAGTACAGCTACAACACTGGCATCTACCCGACAATGTGGAAAATTGCCCACAAAAAAAAGCAGGACAAATCCAATCCGGCCAATTACCGCCCCATCAGTCTACTCTCAATCATCAGCAAAGTGATGGAAGGTGTCGTCGACAGTGCTATCAAGCGGCACTTACTCACCAATAACCTGCTCACCGATGCTCAGTTTGGATTCCACCAGGACCATTCGGCTCCAGAGCTCTTTACAGCCTTGGTCCAAACATGGACAAAAGAGCTGAATTCCAGAGGTGAGGTGAGAGTGACTGCCCTTGACATCAAGGCAGCATTTGACCGAGTGTGGCACCAAGGAGCCCTAGTAAAATTGAAGTCAATTGGAATCAGGGGGAAAACTCTCCAGTGGCTGGAGTCATACCTAGCACAAAGGAAGATGGTAGTGGTTGTTGGAGTCCAATCATCTCAGCCCCAGGGCATTGCTGCAGGAGTTCCTCAGGGCAGTGTCCTAGGCCCAACCATCTTCAGCTGCTTCATCAATGACCTTCCCTCCATCATAAGGTCAGAAATGGGGATGTTCGCTGATGACTGCACAATGTTCAGTTCCATTCGCAACCCCTCAGATAATGAAGCAGTCCGAGCCTGCATGCAGCAAGTCCTGGACAACATCCAGGCTTGGGCTCATAAGTGGCAAGTAACATTCGCACCAGATAAGTGCCAGGCAATGACCATCTCCAACAAGAGAGAGTCTAACCACCTCCCCTTGACGTTCAACGGCATTACCATCGCCGAATCCCCCACCATCAACATCCTGGGGGTCACCATTGACCAGAAACTGAACTGGTCCAGCCATATAAATACTGTGGCTACGAGAGCAGGTCAGAGGCTGGGTATTCTGCAGCGAGTGACTCACCTCCTGACTCCCCAAAGCCTTTCCACCATCTACAAGGCACAAGTCAGGAGTGTGATGGAATACTCTCCACTTGCCTGGATGAATGCAGCTCCAACAACACTCAAGAAGCTTGACACCATCCAAGATAAAGCAGCCTGCTTGATTGGCACCCCATCCACCACCCTAAACATTCACTCCCTTCACCAATGGCGCACTGTGGCTGCAGTGTGCACCATCCACAGGATGCACTGCAGCAACTTGCCAAGGCTTCTTCGACAGCACCTCCCAAACCCGCGACCTCTACCACCTAGAAGGACAAGAGCAGCAGGCACATGGGAACAACACCACCTGCATGTTCCCCTCCAAGTCACACACCATCCCGACTTGGAAATATATTGCCGTTCCTTCATTGTTGCTGGGTCAAAATCCTGGAACTCCCTTCCTAACAGCACTGTGGGAGAACCGTCACCACACGGACTGCAGCGGTTCAAGAAGGCGGCTCACCACCACCTTCTCGAGTGCAATTAGGGATGGGCAATAAATGCTGGCCTCGCCAGCGACGCCCACATCCCGTGAACGAATAAAAAAAAAGAACTTGGCTATCAATTTCTGCTCGACGATTTTGCGTTGTCGTGTGTCTCGAAGGCCGCCTTGGAGAACGCTTACCCGAAGATCGGAGGCTGAATGTCCTTGACTGCTGAAGTGTTCCCCGACTGGGAGGGAACCCTCCTGCCTGGCGATTGTTGTGCGGTGTCCGTTCATCCGTTGTCGCAGTGTCTGCATGGTCTCGCCGATGTACCATGCTCCGGGGCATCCTTTCCTTTCTTCAGGTAAGCGTTCTCCAAGGCGGCCTTCGAGACACACGACAACGCAAAATCGTCGAGCAGAAATTGATAGCCAAGTTCCGCACCCATGAGGACGGCCTCAACCAGGATCTTGGGTTCATGTCACGCTACATGTAATCCCACCTGACGTAGAGTCATCCAGACTCAAGTCGTAGTTGGCTTGTTCTCCATACACAGATGCGGCCGGACCTGCTGCGATTTCCAGCAAAAAATAGTTACCTGTCTTTCATACAAACCCCAGCATCTGCTACATTTGTGACCCCACCTCAGTATTCTTGGATGTAATGTTTCCCTGACTAATCTGTTTGAACACCATTCACTCCTTTGATTGCTGTGATGATTATCTCTCTGCCGAGGTGTGATAAAGGGCAGTTAGAAAGATTATCTGTAATCACCAGGCATTGTTCTCTGACTATATATGCTGTGCCTTTATGCAATTCTTCACTTCACCTGACGAAGGAGCATAGCTCCGAAAGCTTGTGATTTCAAATAAAGCTGTCGGACTATAACCTGGTGTTGTACGACTCCTTACATTTGTCCACCCCAGTGCACCACTGGCATTTCCACATCATAGAAAAACAAAGGGGGAGTTAGAATTTTTTTTTCATACACTTTATTGTAACATGAAATAATATATCACAAGCAGTTATTGAAGCAAAGAATATAACATAATTTAAGAGGAAAATGGTTAATTATTTCAAAAAATATGGGGACATGGCAGGGAAATATATTGTATTTCCCTGCCATGTACCCATATTTTTTGGGGACATGGCAGGGAAATGTCATGTTAAGGACCTAGTATAGGCACCAACATGATGGATCGAATGGCCTCCATCTATACTCTAATTTCTATGATGAAGCCATCTCTAAACCTACCTTTTCAATTCACTTTTCACTTACGCCCTTTAACCTTTTCACAATTCCTCTTTGGTATCGGCTATTTCCCCCTTTGTGAAGCACCTTTGGATGTTAAAGGTACAGTTTAAGTGTAAGCTGTCATTGTCATAATTTTCATCCTCATTGATGACAACTATTTAGAGCAGTGCTGCACATGTATGGGCTCTAATGATTGCAAGTCTTGCACAAAGCTGGGATTCCCAATTTATATGGCCAGTATAACCTCATCTTCTGATTTACTGCTACATCATCTGCTTCATCCCCTCAGGTATAAATGGATGATTCAGTGGATATCGTGATATTGCAAAAATGTTCCATTCTCCCATCTGCTAGTAAGTGAAATCACCCAAAAAATAAATTACTAAATTTATTTTTTCCATCTCACAAGCTATTGCCTTGTGTATATTGGAAACAGACGTTTTGTGAGTAAGTGGCCCTGATTTTGTCAGTGAACCATCACTGAGCTCAATCAAACCATATTCTCTTTTCCATTCCCCTTTCCACATGCAATATACCATTTCACTAAAGCATTCTTTTATCTCTGCACCTGTCCATACACTCAGAATTTCCTAAAATAGCAGGCCAATTTGTTAACATCATCAACCTGTTATGCATTCTGGAAAATAAAAATATTCGTTCCCATAGTTTTAAAATTTCTTTTTCACTTCACTGCATTAATGGGAATTGTGATGTTAGCTCGGTAGTGACAATTTCATTATAGTGGGAGAGGTGTTGATTCATATATCAATCAATCAAGTCAGTTATTTCGACAAATTGAATAGAATTTTGTTTCCGTGCATGGAAATAACTTAGAGTAGTGTGATTTGGCCTTTCATTTGTATCACTTGCTCAACAATGTAGTTGCTTCATCACTGCTGCAGTTAAAGATTCAGATGGGTGAAAAGAATTGTGATTAAATTTAACATTGTGATTTTTTTTATCTCGCTGTTGATTTTACACTACATAAAGTGGTAGAAAAGTTCGTAACTGCAGTTTTCCACATGATGGGCATGATTTTAGCTCGGAGCCGGGTACCCAGTGCGTGGGTAGATGTTCGCGTGGGGGACCCAGAAGACAAGTGAGTGCGTAGCATTCTGTGATCGCAACTCAATTGATGATGAGTATTTGTGCTTCCGGGTTTCCCACACACCAGGCAGCCAGATTGACAGGCTGGCTGCCTGTCAGAAGTGAAAGGAGCCATGAATTGGAAAGGAGGGAGGGAGAGAGAGATTGATCGTGGGCCGTAGAAGAAATCGGGGGTTGGGCGGTGACAGGGGGACAACATCGGGTTGGCTTTGGAGAAGATCGGAGGCGGTGGTCCACCATCGGGGATGTGGGGGGGAGGGTGCGGCTGATCACCAGGTGAGCTTATTGGGCCTGGATGAAGCACTCCTGCTAATCCTGGCCCACAAGCAATGCAATAAAGGCACTCACCTCATGGATCCAACCCTTCTCACCTTCTTTTACCTGACGTGAATCAGAAGCGATGGGGAACCCGAACAGGTACGGTTAAATTCGTTTTACATTTCTAATAGACAAAAAATTAAGTGCCTCAGCTATCGCAATGAGGTACATTGCCCTTTTAAGTATCAGCCGCCGACTTTAAGTGGGGATGGGACTTCCAGGTTTCTGTTGCACCGCATTCTAACGCGCCTGCGTTAAACCCGGAGCTGGGATGCAGTCCCGCTGAAGATTTCAACAATTTTTGCCACCCACCCGCCCTCAACCCACTCATTCTTGGGGGTTAAAATTACCCCCAGTGAGTTCTCAACCTTAGGCATGGACAGTGATCGGGCATTTCCCCCACCTCATGGGAAAGGAGGAAAGAAACTGATCAGCAGGCCTATCACTGAAAGATTATTCTCTCACAATCTCCTGACAGTCAGACACACAAAACAGAGGGCAAAAGAATCATTATGATTACAAAATGGCTTTCTCCATTTATGCTTTTCTCACATTAACGAGCAAAACAAAAATATGCCCATTCAAGCATGGCAGGGGGAAGAAAATTATTATTTTGATTCATTCTTGTATTTTTAAAATTTGTTTTGTGGGGGCGGGGACACCAACGCAGCAGAATTTCTTAGTCGTTTGTACTTTTCTCTTATTCATTTTTCCTTTCTCTTCCTATGAAATGTAATTTTGATTTTCTCATGACACTGATTAATAGATAGAAGGCTGTGGTTTAGTTAGATTTTGTGATAATCAGTTTCCCTCCCCCTCCCTTAGTCACAATACGTTTCAGTTTTAATTTTTATTGAGCAACCTACAAGTGACTCATGGGCCCCGTGTGGGTAATCCGCCCAATAAAAAATGTCCGTTTCCCACGCGATCGCTGGTCAATTGGAGCCACTTAACGTGGCTTCCGGGTTTGCCGTCTGAAAACTGCGCAGCGGGCGGACTGCACGCCCGCATCACAGGCTGTCAACTGGAGGAGCTCTATTTAAAGGGGCAGTCCTCCAATCGCTGCTCCTGGAGCAAAAACCCACTCACCACAATGGAGCAGCACAGGGGAAAGGCTGCTCCAAAATTTAGCGATGCCTCATTCTAGGTGCTACTGGATGGGGTGAGGAGGAGGAGGGATGTCTTCTTCCCGACGGATGGGAGGAAGTGGCCTGCCCCTGCCACCAAGAAGGCCTGGCTCGAGGTGGCAGAGGAGGTCACCAGCGGCAGCAACATGTCCCACATCTGGATCCAGTGCAGGAAGCGCTTCAATGACCTAACTAGGTCAGCCAAAGTGAGTACACTTACTCATTCTCCTACACTCCGTCCTCCACATCACCGTCCCCACCCCCATCTCATTCTGCACTGCCAACACGACTCTATCACATCACTCCCCACACCCACTTAAGGCTCATCCTCAAACTCACCCTCTGATGCATCTCTTTCACGGTCAGCCACACCCAACCCATTGAATTCATCTGTTGGCCACGTCACCATCGCTCACTCACGCGTCTGTACTTTCTCCCTTTATAGGAGAAGAGAGCCCAGAATGCATGGGAGAGGGTGAGGACCGGAGGGAGGCCGCAACAGATCGTCGTCATCTCAGACGCCGAGCAGGTGCGCTGGAGCAGAGCCGCACCCTCGAGTGCCTGTCCATCGGGGACGCCAAGACAAACGTCTGGTGATAGAACTTTAACATTCAGCACACCTGAGTGAGCCATCCACCAGCGCAGATACACACACCTCGGTAGGTCCTAGTCCGCAGTTACTTGGGGTCGCATATGGTGAGTTACTACACACATGCGAGCACGAGCAGACGCTGGCGGCAGGGGCAGCTGTGGAGAGTCCGCGTCGGTGGGAGCACTCCTTTGCAGGCTCTGCTCAGCTGGATGCAGATGCTGAACCCTGGGGGCCATCCTTTACAAGGAGAATGATTGAGAGGCAGCAGCACATTTGCGAGGTGCTGGAACAGATGCCACGTGCACTCCCTACAATCACGCAGAGGATGGAGGAGTCCAAATCCTGCATTAGTGGAATGGTGACTCAGGGACGTGAGGGCATCTCTGAGACACTGTCACGGATAAGTGCTGCTTCCTCTCAAGTTGGTCTAGTCTGCCCCTACACAGGTGTAGGTGGAGCAGTCTTTGGAGGGGCCCTCATGGGCACCAAAACCCAGAGGGCGTAGGCCCAAAGCATCCAATTGGTCAGGGCATGAACAAGAGCAATCTGCCACTACCTCTGCTGCAGCCACAAGGGATGCACCACGTAGAAATAGTCGGGAGCGAAAGGCGAAGGTTTTGTAAGCACGAAGGGGATGCACAAGGGTGTTTGACGGTTGGTCATGTTTTTTATTTATATTTGCTTTTTGTTAAACTCACATTAAATATTATTATTGTCATCACTACTGCCACGTCATGGCCAGTCTTGACTGGCTTCTGTAATAAGGCCCTTTCATGAGGTTCACCATGAACGCTGACACTTGATGCCACCCATTGGGTCACTTTACAGTGGGTGTATGTGTAGTTGCTGGACTGTTTTGTGCAGGGAGGGGTGGTGGGGGGGGGAGGGCGCTGTTGTGGGTGCTGCTCTATCCAGGTGGTGAGGACTGGATCTTCAAACTGTCTGATGTTAGGAGAACCGTTCACATATCAGTTTTTCCCTGGCCCCACAAGCAGCCAGGTGAACCGCTGCTCTGCCCATGGGTTGCTCCTCCTGCTCTTCCTGCTCCTCCTCCTTCTCCGCCTCCTTCTCCTTATTGTGGGTGGCAGATGTGGATGGGGCCTCCTCAAGCGGCACCCCTCTCTGTTGTGCCCTGTTGTGCAGGGCACAACACACGACTATAATGCGTCCCACTCTGTCTGGTGCGTATTGAAGCGCTCCCCCAGAACGATCAAGGCACCTGAACCGCATCTTGAGCACCCCTGTAACATGCTCAATTGTAGACCAGGTGGCGATGTGGCTGTCGTTATATCAACGCTGTTGCTCAGTGATGGGGTTCCTCAGAGGTGTCATGAGCCACGTGTGCAGGGGATATCCCTTGTCCCCAAGGAGCCAGCCCTTACGGGTGTTCGGTGCGTGGAAGAGGGGCGGGAAGTTGGATTCCCGGAGGATGAAGGAATCGTGGCAGCTGCCAGGGAATCTGGGTCACACATGAAAGAATCTTTTGCGGTGGTCACAAATGAGCTGAGTGTTGATGGAGTGATGCCCCTTCCTGTTGATGAACAGTCCTGGCTCGTGTGGAGGTGCTTGTATTGCTATATGGGTGTAATCGATTACACCCTGCACCCGTAGGAAGCCAGCCACAGCGTGGAATCCCACTGCCCTGTCCGTCTGGCTTGACGTAGTGCAAAGCCCTGCGTAACAAGCCGTTGGTGACCTGCCTTATGCACTTGTGTGCAGAAGACTGAGGGACCCCAGTGATGTCCCCATTGGCACCCTGGAATGATCCGGAGGCAAAGAAGTTGAGAGCAGTGGTGACTTTGACAGCGACACGTAAGGAGATGCTGCTCGGCCCAGCTGGGAGCAGCTCGGCATGAAGGCGGCTGCAGATGTCTACGACTACCTGGCGACTGACTCTGAGCCTCCGTATGCACTGCTCCTCAGAGAGGTCCAGGAAGCTGAGCCTCTTTCTGTGGACCCTCTGGTGAGGGTAGTGCCTCCTGCGACATCGCTTTCTCTGTTGTTGCCCTCTGTGCTCTTGTGCAGGTGCCTTTGGCGCAGCACTATGTTGTGGAGCGTGGCAGAGGTGGGCACCATGCCTGGCAAGGCTGGTGATGTTGCTCGTCCTCTGATCTAGTGGCAAATGCAGCCATGGCGCCCTCCATCCTGACGGTGTGAGTTTGAGGGGGTCCACAAAGTAGTAAAATATGTTTGAACAGCAGAGTTTTGGGTGGAAGGTAAGAATTTTGAGTGAAAACACAAAGGTCTTGCAGCCAAGACTTTGTCTGAAGTGACAGAGTGCCCTGATTGAATAAATGATGTTTTCTGTCCACCTGTCAAATAAGCATTTGCATCTCCCACTGGCTGCTGGCTGCAACAGGGAATGTTTCCCACAGCATGGGAAACAGGCTGAGGATGCTTCAGAATCGCACCCCTGCCAAAATGTTGAGACAATGAAGTACTTCAACTCACTGAACAACTATGCAAAGTATCATCCCGCCGGCTTTAATTGCCGGTTGGACTTCCACATTCGGGAGGCGCGTGCACACCCAGACGCATCACTGGGGAACCCAGAAGTCGGGTTGGAGCCGGGCTCTGAACCCACTCGGGATTTCAGCGATTTTCGGAGCTTCCCCGCTCCCAATGCACCCGCTCCTTCACCCGAAAATCGAGCCCACGTTAACCAAATGCAAAAAATAATTTATTCAACTTCAGACTAAGAAAGTAAATGAAATCAGTTTCTAGTAGGTGGTGAAGATAATACCTGGCGTTCTGGCAGGGTGACTTGCTGCATTGTGTTTTAGAAACATAGAAATAGGAGCAGGAGTAGGCCATTCGGCCCTTCGAGCCTGCTCTGCCATTCAATATGATCATGGCTGATTCTCTATCTCAATACCATATTCCCGCTCTCTCCCCATACCCCTTGATGCCTTCTGTGTCTAGAAATCTATCGAGCTCCTTCTTAAATATATTCAGTGACTTGGCCTCCACAGCCTTCTGTGGTAGAGAATTCCACAGGTTCACCACCGTCTGAGTGAAGAAATTTCTCCTCATCTCAGTCCGAAATGTCCTACCCCGTATCCTGAGACTGTGACCCTTCATTCTAAACCCCCCAGCCAGGGTCACATCCTCCCTGCATCCAGTCTGTCTAGCCCTGTCAGAATTTTATACGTTTCATTGAGATCCCCTCTCATTCTTCTAAACTCAAGTGAATACAGGCCTAGTCGACCCAATCTCTCCTCATACGACAGTCCTGCCATCCCACGAATCAGTCTGGTGAACCTTCGCTGCACTCCCTCTATGGCAAGTATATCCTTTTTTAGGTAAGGAGACCTAAACTGCACACAATACTCCAGGTGTGGTCTCACCAAGGCCCTGTATAACTGCAGTAAGACATCCTTGCTCCTACACTCAAATCCTCATGCAATGAAGGCCAATATATTATTTGCCTTCCTAACTGCTTGCTGCGCCTGCATGTTTGCTTTCAGTGACTGGTGTACAAGGACACCCCAGGTCCCTTTGTACATCAACATTCCCCAATCTATCACCATTTAAATAATACTCTGCCTTTCTGTTTTTCCTTCCTAAGTGGATAACTTCACATTTATCCACATTATACTGCATCTGCCATGTATTTGTCCACTCATTCAACTTGTCTAAATCGCCTTGAAGCCTCTTTGCATTCTCCTCACAACTCACAATCCCACCTGGTTTTATGTCGTCAGCAAACTTGGAAATATTACATTTGGTTCCCTCATCCAAATCATTGATATATGTTGTGAATAGCAGGGGCCCAAGCACTGATCCCTGCGGTACCCCACTAGTCACTGCCTGCCACCCCGAGAAAGACACATTTATTCCTACTCTCTGTTTTCTGTCTGTTAACCAATTTTCAATCTATGCCAGTATATTACCTCCAATCCCATGTGCTTTAATTTTGCACGCTAAGCTCTTATGTGGGACTTTATCAAAGGCCTTCTGAAAATCCAAATAAACCACATCCACTGGTTCTCCCTTATCTAGTCTACCAGTTACATCCTCAAAAAACTCTAGTAGGTTTGTCAAACACGATTTCCCTTTCATAAATCCATGTTGACTTTGTCTAATCCTGTTGATATTTTCTAAGTGTCCTATTATCACATCCTTTATAATAGACTCTAGCGCTTTCCCTACTACTGATGTTAGGCTAACAGGTCTGTGGTTCCCTGTTTTCTCTCCCTCCTTTTTTAAATATTGGAGTTACATTTGCCACCCTCCAATCTGCAGGAACTGTTCCATAATCTATAGAATTTTGGAAGATGACAACCAATGCATCCACTATTTCCATGGCTACCTCTTTTAGTACTCTGGGATGCAGATTATCAGGTCCTGGGGATTTATTGGGTTTCAGGCCCATTAATTCTCTAGCACTATTTTTTTACTAATACTAATTTCTTTTAATTCCTCCTTCTCACTAAACCTTTGCTTCCCTAGCATTTCGGCAAAGTTATTTGTGTCCTCTTCCGTGAAGTCTGAACCAAAGTATTTGTTTAATTGCTCTGCCATTTCCTTGTTCCCCATTATAAATTCTCCCGTTTCTGACTGTAAGAGATCTACATTTGTCTTCACTAATCTTTTTCTTTTTACATACTTGTAGAAGCTTTTATAGTCGGTTTTTATGTTCCTTGCAAGTTTACTCTCATACTCTATTTTTCCCCTCTTAATCAATCTCTTGGTCCTTTTTTGCTGAATTCTAAACTGCTCCCAATCCTCAGGCTTGCTACTTTTTCTGGCAACTTTATATGACTCCTCTTTGGATCTGGTACTATCCTTAATTTCCTTTGTTAGCCATGGTTGGGCTGCTTTTCCTTTTGTGTTTTTGTGCCAGAAAGAAATGTATAACTGTTGCAATTCATGCATTTGTGCCTTAAATGTTAGCCATTGCCTATCCACCGTCATGCCTTTTAATGAAGCTTCCCAATCTATCATAGCCAACTCACTCCTCATACCTTCGTAGTTTCCTTTGTTTAGATTTAGGACCCTAGTTTCGGATTGGACTCCTTCACTTTCCATCTTAATGAAGAATCCTATCATGTTATGGTCACTCTTCCCTAAAGGACCCCACACAACAAGATTATTAATTAACCCCTTCTCATTGCACAATACCCAATCTAGGTTAGCCTGTTCCCTGATTGATTCCTCAACGTACTGGTCTAAAAAACCATCTCATACGCATTCCAGGAATTTATCCTCCACATTATTATTGCTAATTTAGTTTGACCAGTCTATATGTAGATTAAAGTTACCCATGATTACTGTAGTACCCTTGTTACATGCATCTCTAATTTCCTGTTTGATCCCATCCCCTACATTACCACTACTGTTTGGAGGCCTATAGACAACTCCCACCAGTGTTTTCTGCCCCTTGGTGCTTCTTAACTCCACCCAGACTGATTCCACACCTTGATTTTCTGAGCCAATATCCTTTCTCACTATTGCTCTGATTTCATCCTTTACTGACAACGTTACTCCACCTCCTTTTCCTTTTTGCCTGTCCTTCCTAAATATCAAATACTCTTGGATATTCAACCTTGGATTACGTTTTAACATAAATTTTACAACAACAACAACAGCTTGCATTTACATAGCCTCTCTATTATAGTAAAATATCACACCGAGCCACATAAGGTGGTATTATGATAGATGACAAAGAGATAGGTTTTAAGGACCGTCTTAAAGGAGGAAAGAGAGGTAGAGAGGCGGAGAGGTTTAGGGAGGGAATTCCAGAGCTTAGGGCCTATGCCAAGGCCCACAAATTGTGGATGTATTTTTCTTATAACAATCACACATTAAAAGAACTTAAATGATATTAATGATGTTACTGTAGTTCAGCTCCATGTGTTTGCTTTTAAAAAAAAAACTAGTGCTTTTTGTTTTTCATTCTCTTCTGCAGAGAATGAAGCAGATACACCTGCTGACGCCAGCCAAGGGGGTTCCCTTGTTGCCATTGGGACCAGTGGAATTAATCTGTTTTCAGGATAATCCCAAAAACACTTTTTTTTCCCCTTTTGTTCCTGCAATCTGTTGTCGAAGAAAAAAGTGAAATAAAACTAAAACACAAAGATGGCTCAGAGCTGCTCTAAAATGAGATCGGGTCCATTGAGACTGAAGACAAGGAGCAGATATGTTGCAGAAAACCCCGAGCATTCATTCCACTGTTTGTAAAACATGACAAATAAAAATAGAGTAACAAATAATATAGCTTATTAATAAAACTGAACACACGGAAGTGATGTTCAGGTAAGCTGGGTGGTCAAGGGTCAGCCAACCAGGATCCCTGCTGGAGAGGGAGGGGAGCCGAATTTCTAATGGTGGTTTCAAGTGTGCTAATCTGGTGATAGGCCCACCTGTTCCATTTTCCCTCCTACACCACCCAAATTTGGGCAGAATAGTGGAGGAAAATCCAAGTTGAGAATCCTTTACTGTATACCCAATTCATTCTATATTTTATCTATGATGTATCAATAATCTTCAAAGATGCAACGGTTCATCGGGGGACAGTTCGGATGAATGCATTTTGTATTCACTAATCTGGATACGGTGGACTTTCCTCTGCTGTTCCACTCGAAATCAACAAATAAAGGGACAAAATTGGCTGGTGAGGCAGAAAGCCCTCTCACCACCCCCCCCCCCCCCCCCCACCCCCGCAACAAAACCAGAATTTCCTGCCTCTGCTGGAACCGACACAGGCCTCTACTTCCCCGCTTGGCATATACAAATGCCGGCAGGGGTAACAGGGGCCCGTCCATCCCTGTTCCTGGCCCATTTTCCTCCTGCCTACCATGGTGGTAGATCTGAGGTTGCAGTGGGAATGGCTGCAAAAGCACCAAGTGGAAGGGGGGCCTTATAGTGGCCACTGCTCTCTAACTCTCCACCATGCCTTACCTCCTGCAGGCCTCAGGGTCTTCAGTGGATGACTGGAGCATTTCGTGGGACCCTGGGCCCCATTAAGTTGTCTTTGGTCCTCTTCTAATGCAACAGCAGCAGTCAATCTTGACCACTGCCTTTATCCTCCTGGGGGCTGTTGATGGGCTTCCGTCTGCTGGCAGGATTCCACTATGAATATTGAATAAGTAATAAGCTGGGCTAAGGTCATGGTAGCGGGCAGAAGTGCCGCCCCGATCCTGTATGTGTGGTCTCAAGAAAACCCAGCCCTTGGGCTCTGAATTTCTGATCTGGGAATAAGCCAGTTTTGCTAAGTAATTGTTTCCTTGGGAAGCTAAGCATTCCCACATGGGGTTACTGCAGGGCACGTCTCAGTGCTATAATTATGTGAGTTAATCTTTTAGGAGGTAAGGAATATTTCAAAGCTGCATGACCTAATCGTTGACCCTGTAGCCAACTTATGCGATGCTTGTAACGATGACAACAACACCAGTCAAAATGATACTCGCTTCAGTATGGTAGAACTACTGCATTGATTCGTGGAGGATCTCATGGATCAGGGCATGGAAGAAACTGCTTTGACGTGGCAGTGGCTGAAGCAAACACTAAAATTGAATTTGTATAAACTTTGCTTTTGAAAAAAAACACATGATGTACATTATAATGGGAATGGTGCATGGACTGGTTAATGTTTTTATAACAACTGTATGCAGCTTTTCTATACGTAATTACTTTCTATACTTAATGAATACAAATATAGATATAAACAGTAGTGTCTCCACTAAATACAGTTGTGGCCTATTATTTTAGACCATATTAATTTAGTGACATAAATTTCCCGCATTACTTTGTTAAAACAGTTTCAGTGACCCTCTCAAAATTTTGCAGTTACATTTTTTTCCAGTTTAACTACATCCAGAAGTGCCGAGTGGATGATCCATCTCAGCCTCCTCCCGATATCCCCACCATCACGGAAGCCAGTCTTCGGCCAATTCGATTCACTCCACGTGATATCAAGAAACGGCTGAGTGCACTAGATACAGCAAAGGCTATGGGCCCCGACAACATCCCAGCTGTAGTGCTGAAGACTTGTGCTCCAGAACTAGCTGCGCCTCTAGCCAAGCTGTTCCAGCACAGCTACAACACTGGCATCCACCCGACAATGTGGAAAATTGCCCAGGTATGTCCTGTCCACAAAAAGCAGGACAAATCCAATCCGGCCAATTACCGCCCCATCAGTCTACTCTCAATCATCAGCAAAGTGATGGAAGGTGTCGTCGACAGTGCTATCAAGCGGCACTTACTCACCAATAACCTGCTCACCGATGCTCAGTTTGGGTTCCGCCAGGACCACTCTGCTCCAGACCTCACTACAGCCTTGGTCCAAACATGGACAAAAGAGCTGAATTCCAGAGGTGAGGTGAGAGTGACTGCCCTTGACATCAAGGCAGCATTTGACCGAGTGTGGCACCAAGGAGCCCTAGTAAAATTGAAGTCAATGGGAATCACGGGGAAAACTCTCCAGTGGCTGGAGTCATACCTAGCACAAAGGAAGATGGTAGTGGTTGTTGGAGGCCAAGCATCTCAGCCCCAGGGCATTGCTGCAGGAGTTCCTCAGGGCAGTGTCCTAGGCCCAACCATCTTCAGCTGCTTCATCAATGACCTTCCCTCCATCATAAGGTCAGAAATGGGGATGTTCGCTGATGACTGCACAGTGTTCAGTTCCATTCGCAACCCCTCAGATAATGAAGCAGTCCGAGCCCGCATGCAGCAAGACCTGGACAACATCCAGGCTTGGGCTGATAAGTGGCAAGTAACATTCGCGCCAGATAAGTGCCAGGCAATGACCATCTCCAACAAGAGAGAGTCTAACCACCTCCCCTTGACATTCAACGGCATTACCATGGCGGAATCCCCCACCATCAACATCCTGGGGGTCACCATTGACCAGAAACTTAACTGGACCAGCCATATAAATACTGTGGCTACGAGAGCAGGTCAGAGGCTGGGTATTCTGCGGCGAGTGACTCACCTCCTGACTCCCCAAAGCCTTTCCACCATCTACAAGGCACAAGTCAGGAGTGTGATGGAATACTCTCCACTTGCCTGGATGAGTGCAGCTCCAACAACACTCAAGAAGCTCGACACCATCCAAGATAAAGCAGCCCGCTTGATTGGCACCCCATCCACCACCCTAAACATTCACTCCCTTCACCACCGGCGCACTGTGGCTGCAGTCTGCACCATCCACAGGATGCACTGCAGCAACTCGCCAAGGCTTCTTCGACAGCACCTCCCAAACCCGCGACCTCTACCACCTAGCAGGAGCATGGGAACAACACCACCTGCACGTTCCCCTCCAAGTCACACACCATCCCGACTTGGAAATATATCGCCGTTCCTTCATTGTCGCTGGGTCAAAATCCTGGAACTCCCTTCCTAACAGCACTGTGGGAGAACCGTCACCACACGGACTGCAGTGGTTCAAGAAGGCGGCTCACCACCACCTTCTCAAGGGCAATTAGGGATGGGCAATAAATGCTGGCCTCGCCAGCGACGCCCACATCCCGTGAACGAATAAAAAAAAACTTATCAGAATTCTTATATTTGAGGAGGCAGAAAACACAGTATGCTTATCGAATTGTTTTTATTTTTCAATTCATTCTTGTTTTGAAGTCTTCTCGGTTATCCCACCCCCACGCACATGCATTGTACTGTAAGTAAGCCCCCTTTATGCTTACAGTAAGTTATTGCAAAGGTGTTTGCGGTCATTATTTTGGGATGCCTTTTTACCTCTGCTTCCCACTCACTTTGGTCATGGGTTATGCAGAACTGCACTTGAGGGAGAAACCCTCGAGCCTCACTGATGGTTAATGTTCCAATGAATCAGTGTAGCAAAGTGGAAAGCGATACTGTAGACAACATTATCTGTTTGATTACCCAACAAGGAAAAATCAGTTGGGTGCTTGGAACATCCTGGAATAATAGGTGGGCGGACAGAAAGATGCAGCATTGGGGATTTTACAAGCTGCCTAGTCAAGCCACATAGGCAACACTAATCACTCAGTATTAAAATCACGTCGTTTTGCTGATGCATACCCTGAAGGGGATGAGTCATTCTTTAACCAAACTTTTGTTTCAGGATCACTTGTTGTAATGGAATAATGTTGGTGGTTGACACTAGTTCAAGCTCTGTTAATGCAGTCGTTAGCCAGCGTCTAATTGAATGGCTCGAGGGCTGAATGACATACTCATGTTCCTATGTTTTTACCTTCCTAATGCTGAGATCGTGGCAGCCTCCATAGTGTTTCAGAGGGAACATTACTGTATTTTTTTTAAGAGTGACTTTACAATGGACAGAATAATGTGTTTTAAAATTGACTTTGGTTAACTGTAACAGTATTTTAAAAGATAAGTTCCTTTGTGTTTGTATGGAGAAGTACAATACACAAAGGTGTTTAGAGATAACTATTAGTTTTGTAAACAATTTTACAACACCAAGTTATAGTCCAGCAATTTTATTTTAAATTCACAAGCTTTCGGAGATTTTCTCCTTCCTCAGGCATATTAGTTTTGTGGGGAGGCAGCCAACTGTCATTTTGGTGTTAGTACCTGATCTGAAACTAGGTCAAGTATGTTTGGCTAATTGTCTTGTGTCTTTGAAATGTTGATGTATGTAAATGTGTTTTAATATAGGTGTTAGCCTTGCCTCAGTTGGTAGCAATCTCTCCTCTGAGTCAGCAGGTTGTGGATTCAAGTCCCACTGCAGGGACTTGAGCACAAAATCGAGGCTGACACTCCAGTGCAGTACCGAGGGAGTGCTGTAGTGTTAGAGATGCTGTCTTTCGGATGAGATGTTAAGCCGAGTCCCCGTTTGCCCTCTCAGGTGGATGTAAAAAATCCCATGACACTGTTTTGAAGATGAGCAGGGGAGTTCTTTCTGGCGTCCTGGCCAATATTTATCCCTCAATCAACATCACTAAAACAGATTATCTGGTCATTATCAGATTGCTGTTTGTGGGAACTTGCTGTGTGCAAATTGGGACTGGGAGGGAGTTAAGATAGCAGGTGGTCGAAATAGCTAAATTTAATATCAGGAGGGGTGAGGATGGAGGACAGACTGTGGAGTAAGGGGGGTGCTTGAGGGGAGATGGTTGAGAGTTGGAGAGGTCAGAGGAGGCAGAGACAGCAGAGTGGATACCCATGACTTTGGACACAAAATAAGAAATATGAAGGTGAGATTGAAGTGGAAAGTTTTTGGAGGAGATGATTTGTTCTGGAGAAGAGGAGTTTGCAGTTGAGAATGCTTTTGGTAGATGTTGTAGGAAGTGGACTCGCTCATGGAATGATGCGATTCTAACCAGACATTGCACCTGTGGGGGTAGGGACATGGGAATGGAAGAGAGGAGGATTGTAAAATTCTAGTGTAAGGGTTAAGCGGGTATGAGTACAATCTAAATGATGAAAGAAATCACAAAATATTGTAATAGGATTAAGTATAAAATACCATCTTCTGATTGCCTAATTTAAGCATTCTATATAAAATTGTCATCCGAAATCCTAAATGGTACTCCCCGTCAGCTCCCCATCAACTGTAGCCCTTTGCAAGCTTTGGGCTTTGATTCACAACCTGCTTATCTGTAGAATGTTGAGCTAAAATCCAGTGCTGATGTTTCTCCTTTTGTTAATCTTCAGCAAGACTAGGGCTCTTAGTGCCCATAGAGCAAGTAAAAGGGCTTCATTAAAACTGTAGGACCCATTGTGTTAAGAGTTACCAATCTGACAGCTTTTCTTGCCACCACTTAGCAAATTCCTAACCCGTCAGTAATGGTGAAGTGTGTTGGAGCATTATTGACTGCCCCATTACAGAAAGTTAGTGTGATGATACTGACCTACATCAATATGACAACCTAATTTTGAACCACTTGTATGTATTTCATTTATAAAATGTAGTCGTTTAAAATAGTTTCCAATGAAACAGAAGAGTACGCTCCAGAGAATCATTTTGAAAATCTCAGAATTATTGTTTATGAGATTCTGACTTTTATAATTTTGTCTAAATAGAACATTTGAGTAATGTGAGTATTGAGAAACTCCTTGGGTGCAGTTTTAGCCGTGGGACGTAGGTGGCGGTTCTGTCAATCGCTTGCGATCTTGGGAATTCCAGGCTGCTTTGGAGGAGGCAGGTGTCCCACAACAAGTTATTCTGACAAACTTGGTTGGAGAATTTTCAACATTTTGGTGGGATCAGCAACTAAATTAAGCCCAAGTTTGAGTTCTCTTAAAAATATTCTTAAAATGTAGACACATCTCTATACAGTTATTACTAGAATTTTAGTAAAGTGTAAGTGTGTGTGTGTGAAAGTTCCATGCCAGGTCTATTTGAACTAAGAAAAGCATCACGCATTTTAATAAGTATTGATTTTGTCTTTTGAAACGGGTGTGAATGGTATAGTGGTAGGGTGAAGTATTGGTGTTTATAGGTTTGTCACTGGTGGTGGTAGTGATGGGAGCAATTTCAGGTAATGAATTAAGATTAGAAGCAAGGAAGATATTGACAAATGTGTTTGATTTTTCCTACACCATGAATGTGGTAAACAAGCTTGGTGACACGAGTGTATTTTCTTCCTCTGACCAGTTAATGTGCTTTTTTTCCCGTGTGTTATTTGATATCTCCCTGCATCATGCACCACTCCCCAGCCAATAGAGAAGGCAGATGACTTATTCTCGGGTCTCTGTCGATACTCTTGAGCTGATCCATAGGAAGGAAGTGCATGAGCATGGCCACTGATTTTTTTTATTTTGTTTAGTTTTTTTGCCTTCCTCTCTGTGAGAAAACTGGATGATCTCCATTCTGTGCCTTCCCTTGCTAATGTTGGTGCAAAAGTTGGTACGAGTATAAAGCAGGTTTTCCCTCTTTGCACTCACTTAACTTTTGTCCCAACTCCTGCTCACTGACCATCCCTACCACTCTTGCGAATGCTTTGCTAGCATTAATAAACAGATGAAAATACATCCAGTGCTTTTCTGTGAAGAGTTATGTTGTGAAACATTCATAATATATAAGGTTATTTGGTTAAAAAGCCGAATGATTTTTTTTTCCCCCACTATAAACAGTGACATGAGGTCGTGTGAACATGCAGGCCATTTTGCCATTTAACAAACTTCTTTTATCCTGAGATTTGCACAGATCAGATGAGGGACACTTAAAGAATCGGGACATTTTCAATTTCAGGCACCTAGGGGTGATTTTAAACCCCAACAATGGGTGGGTTGGGGGCGGGTGGGAGTTGAAAATAGTTGTTTTTTGGGTCTCGACCGCAACCCGGTTTTATTTCCAGATTAACGTCGGCGCGTAAAAGTACAGGCTTCCCACTGGGAACGTAAAGTCCGAAAATTTTGCAGTTGAGACCCAAAAAAACAACTATTTTCAACTCCCACCTGCCCCCAACCCATCCGTTCTTGGGGTTTAAAATCACCCCCCTAGTGTCAGTATCAAGTGGCTCCTCTAGCATGAGTTAGATGCTGAGTAAAGCATCCTCTATGCTACCCAACAATATGCCTCAGTCTCCACCATTGAAGAGCATCTTATACTGCATCAGTAAGATACTGCCACTTCTCACACCAGCCACCCTAGCTGCCTCTCTGAATAAGTTTACCAATTAAGTGCTAATTAGTGCTGAATTACAGGCAGTTTTCTGGCATGACTGGAAACTGGGTTGATATTGCCCAACATCATTTCACTTATGATTCTTACGTCCAGCACAAAGAGAAGGCTTTCACCTCATCAGTCTAAGATTGTTTCAAACCCAGATTTCAGAGGTGAAAGGATAGTGTATTAATGGACTGTACCTTGCAGTCATAGAATCATAGAATGGTTACAGCACAGAAGGAGGCCATTCGGCCTGTTGAGTCCGTGCCAGCTCTCTGCAAGAGCAATCCAGGTAATCCCACTCCCCCGCCCTGAAATTTTTTTTCCCTTCACGTAGTTATCCAATTCCTTTTTGAAAGTCACGGTTGAATCTGCCTCTACCACCCCTTCAGGCAGTGCATTCCAGATCTTAACCACTTGCTGTGTAAATAAGTTTTTCCTCATGTCGCCTTTGGTTCTTTTATCAATCACCTTAAATCTATGTCCTCTGGTTCTTGACCCTTCCGCCAATGGAAACAGTTTCTCTCTATCTACTCTGTCTAGACCCTTCATGATTTCGAATACCTCTATCAAATCTCCTCTCAACCTTCTCTGCTCTAAGGAGAACAACTCCAGCTTCTCCAGTCTATCCACGTTACTGAAGTCCATCATCCCTGGACTCATTCTAGTAAATCTGTTCTGCACCATCTCTAAGGCCTTCACATTCTTCCGAAAGTGCAGTGTCCAGAATTCGACACAATACTCCAGTTGTGGCCAAACCAGTGTTTCATAACTTCCTTGCTTTTGTACTCTATGCCTCTATTTATAAAGCCCAGGATCCCATATGCTTTTTTAAGTGCTTTCTCAACCTGCCCTGCCACCTTCAAAGATTTGTGCACATATACCCCCAGATCTCTCTGTTCCTGCACCCCTTTTAGAATTGTACCCTTTAGTTTATATTGCCTCTCGTTCTTTGTACCGAAATGTATCACTTCACACTTTTCTGTGTTAAATTTCATCTGCCACGTGTCCGCCCGTTCCACCAACCTGCCTATGTCCTCTTGAAGTCTATCACTATCCTCCTCACTATTCACTACACTTCCAGGTTTTGTGTCATCTGCAAATTTGGAAAATGTGCCCTGTACACCCAAGTCCAAGTTATTAATATATATCAAGAAAAGCAGTGGTCCTAGTACCGACACCTGGGGAACACCACTGTATATCTCCCTCCAGTCCGAAAAACAACCATTCACCACTACTCTCTGTTTTCTGTCACTTAGCCAATTTCGTATCCATGCTGCCACTGCCCCTTTTATTCCATGGGTTTCAACTTTGCTGACAAGCATATTATGTGGCACTTTATCAAATGCCTTTTGGAAGTCCATATACACAACATCAACTGCATTGCCCTCATCGACCCTCTCTGTTACCTCATCAAAAAACTCAAGTCCCCTAGCATTAGACAAACTAACACTGACTCAGCTTTTCCATACCAACTCCCTGACCTTAGATATTATCACCAGCACAGTTTCTCATGCAAGCTCATTCTGCCTGCAGAACATTTACATTGAAAAATACAGGGCATTAATATGGAACTGTTTTGTATCCACGATGGAATTTAGTGATGTAGTCTGTAAGAGTGCTGTCATTTTATCTCTGACATCTCAGTGTTGGTTTGAATGATGGGGAGAAAGTTAGTACACTCTGATGGGTCATGGGTAAAATTAATTTGTGACATTCTCAATTCAGTTTCTATTAACTACAGGTTCACAGCAGAAAACTGCAATGATGTAGCACCACTTAGCTTTTAATTAGCCTCAGAGGGCACAGGA
Source organism: Heptranchias perlo (assembly GCF_035084215.1). NCBI lineage: Eukaryota > Metazoa > Chordata > Chondrichthyes > Hexanchiformes > Hexanchidae > Heptranchias > Heptranchias perlo. Next base: position 28,440,361 of record NC_090333.1, read on the forward strand.
TTGGCTGATGTGGGAAATAGAAATGACACTAGTACAAAAAGTACTACTACTAGAAGCTGGGATTAGAGTAGAGAAGGTCAAGGGGAGATTTAATAGAGGTGTTCAAAATTATGAGGGTTTTGATAAGAATAAATAATGAGAAACTGTTTCCACTGCCAGGAGAGTCGGTAACCAGAGGACACTGATTTAAGATAATTGGCATTTGAACTAGAGGCGAGATGAGGAGAATTTTTGTTACACAGCGAGTTGTAATGGTCTGGATTGCACTGCCTGAAAGGGTGGTGGAATCAGATGCAATAGTAACTTTCAAAAAGGAATTGGATGTATACTTGAAAAGGAAACATTTGCAAGGCTATGGGGAAAGCAAGGGAGTGGGATTAATTGAATAGCTCTTTCAAAGAGCTGGCACAGGCAAGATGGGCTAAATGGCCTCCCTCTGTGCTGTAAGATTTTATGATTTTATAATACAGTACACAATATAGGTGTGATGAAAGCAGAGTTTGGTCCTGCACAGAGTGCTAAGGTGCTGCAGACGCAGAAGGAATTTTGGTGGGAACAATATTAATTATGTCAAAGGATGGGATGGCTGAGAGTAGTAGAAACAACCTCTCTGGACTACATCATTGATGGCGAGGATGCCTCCAGACCTCATTACAGCCTTGGTCCAAACATGGACAAATGAGCTGAATTCCAGAAGTGAGGTGAGAGTGACTGCCCTTGACATCAAGGCAGCATTTGACCGAGTGTGGCACCAAGGAGCCCTAGTAAAATTGAAGTCATTGGGAATCGGGGGAAAACTCTCCAGTGGCTGGAGTCATACCTAGCACAAAGGAAGATGGTAGTGGTTGTTGGAGTCCAATCATCTCAGCCCCAGGGCATTGCTGCAGGAGTTCCTCAGGGCAGTGTCCTAGGCCCAACCATCTTCAGCTGCTTCATCAATGACCTTCCCTCCATCATAAGGTCAGAAATGGGGATGTTCGCTGATGATTGCACAGTGTTCAGTTCCATTCGCAACCCCTCATACAATGAAGCAGTCCGAGCCCGCATGCAGCAAGACCTGGACAACATCCAGGCTTGGGCTGATAAGTGGCAAGTAACATTCGCGCCAGACAAGTGCCAGGCAATGACCTTCTCCAACAAGAGAGAGTCTAACCACCTCCCCTTGACATTCAATGGCATTACCATCGCCGAATCCCCCACCATCAACATCCTGGGGGTCACCATTGACCAGAAACTGAACTGGACCAGCCATATAAATACTGTGGCTACGAGAGCAGGTCAGAGGCTGGGTATTCTGTGGCGAGTGACTCACCTCTTGACTCCCCAAAGCCTTTCCACCACCTACAAGGCACAAGTCAGGAGTGTGATGGAATACTCTCCACTTGCCTGGATGAATGCAGCTCCAACAACACTCAAGAAGCTTGACACCATCCAGGACAAAGCAGCCCGCTTGATTGGCACCCCATCCACCACCCTAAACATTCATTCCCTTCACCACCAGCGCACAGAGGCTGCAGTGTGTACCATCCACAGGATGCACTGCAGCAACTTGCCAAGGCTTCTTCGACAGCACCTCCCAAACCCGCAACCTCTACCACCTAAAAGGACAAGAGCAGCAGGCACATGGGAACAACACCACCTGCACCTTCCCCTCCAAGTCACTCACCATCCCGACTTGGAAATATATTGCCGTTCCTTCATTGTTGCTGGGTCAAAATCCAGGAACTCCCTTCCTAACAGCACTGCGGGAGAACCTTCACCACACGGACTGCAGCGGTTCAAGAAGGCGACTCACCACCACTTTCTCAAGGGCAATTAGGGATGGGCAATAAATGCCGGCCTTGCCAGCGACACCCACATCCCACGAACGAATAAAAAAAACTAATAGTAACTCAATAAAGGAAAGTTTTCATAGAATGATAGGAATTACTGCACAGGAGGAGGCCATTCGGCTGCTGGCGCTCTCTCCTGTGACCCCAATCCCTCCAGATCCTTTTATATTTCTCCTTTTCAAATACTTATCCCATTCCCTTTTAAATGATGTTCTACTCTCCACCTTTATAGCCACTTGTGGTGAAGCATCCCATGGTATGATAGCCCTCAGTTCAAAAATCTTCCTTCTCCCTTCTCCCTTGATTCTTCCAGTGAGAATCCTCAGGCTCCATCCCCTGGTTCCCCATTCGCCCACCAGTGGAAACAATCTTTCACTATTTACCCGCAGTAAAGTCCCCATATTTCACTCACCCCTTTGCTGGCTGCTCCTCTCTCGGAGCCACTCCCAGTCATTACGCTGCTGCTGCTTGCAGCTCTGCAGGAAATGCTGGGCCACACGCCCACCCCATTCCCTAGTCTCCCTCTCTCCCTCCACCCGAGCCCCACTCTCCCAACCCTTATTCCCTAGTATCCCTCTCTCCCCTGACCTCGCGTCCCTGACTCGCATTTCCCAGACTCCTTCTCTTGACTATCCCGAGCCCCAATCATCCGACCCTCAGTCCCTGTTGACCCTAGCCCTGCGCTTCGTCCTGTTCTGTCTGTCTGTCTGTCTCTCTCCTCCACAGACTCCCAGAAACCAACCGATCCCATTTCTGGTCACCCATAAGTGGAGCCCAGCTCCCTGCAGCAGCGGAGGGGAAGGGAAGTGACATCACCGAGCCGTCAGCTTCTCTGTGGCGGCAGCCGGTCACAGAGCAGGTCCGGGGGACTAGGCGCTGCGGCAGAGGGAAATTTAAACCACAAAGTTCATTGCTAGTAGTGGCTGGGAGACTCGTGCCCCATTCCGGGAGACTCCCGGGGAATCCCAAAGGGTTGGCAACCCTATTTGGAGGGGAAAAGGGAAGATCTTTTATAAGGTTGAGTGAAGATCAGATGAATCTCATATGACGTTAGAGTATAAAATCCCTGGTGGAGTCATTGATGTGTGACTTTCCCATGATTGATGGTGTAATTATTGTGAAGCTATTTAGAGGATAAATTGTATCAAAGAATGGGAAGTTCATAAGGAAGATGGTTATTCTTAATTCAATCCACACTGTTGCATACTAAATAATACACTATTCCCATAGTCCTCACAAGACTGGAGCCACAGTATTCCATAGAGTGTTTTATCTCAATAATCTTCACCTCTATATTTAGTCAGCTATCAAAGGGAGAATAATGGTACCTGAGTGTGATTACATGGCTGTGTATGATCAAAGGGCTCAGACGTCTTAAGTTGTGAGAACAAAGCTCCAATGTTTATAAATGTTATCTGAACACTAAGGTTAGATTATAGGTTTAAAATTACCCTCTGACATATTAGTTTCTTTTTCTGTCAATTTTCTCCTCTCCCATCTCCTCTCCTGATGTGTTGCTGGGGTACAGTTCTAGAGTTGTGAGCTGACTTGGGGGCCATTCTTCAAATGTGTGTTTAGAAGGGCGAAAAAAAGATTGTGACAACATAACTGCAAGTTGAGTACCAGGGAACGATATGCCCAGTGTGACACATTATCTGGATGCCATTTATCTTGGATGCTTTAACTGTGTGCAGATTCCAGTGTATATCCTATGACCTGAAAAAAGTCACAAAATGAGAGACTTCTAATGCGGTAAGCATCTAAGTAACCACAATATTTCTGTAGCCTGGAATGAACACTAGCATGCTTTTCACAAATAAAGACAAATGGTGAAGTAACATGGTTTCCGACTGAGCTTGCGTGGAATGTATCTCCTCAGTTAGAAAATGGGTGGGTGGCATTGGGGTGGGGCTAAAATGGAGATGAAGATTAATAAGTAACAATGAGAGGGGAGAAAATAGCAACCAGAGGGTGGTAATAATTGAAGAGTTATCAGGTGAACTAGGATATGTACAGTATTAAGACTCCACTTACACAGAACTATAATATTGAAAATGGTAACAACTAGCCAGGTTATTATCAGTGCGGTCATTTTTATGTTGGTTTTTAAATTCATTATTCAATTCTATGCCTCTGCGCAAGTACACTCCCATTACAGACAGAAGTGAGATGTGTTGCATGGGATTGACTTCATACATTCCACATCCCTCTTTCAGCAACACGCCAAAAGTACAAAAACAAAACGATAGGTTCTCGGTTAGCAATCCAGGCAAGCTGTAGCACGTCTGCTGGAGCTGTTCCTTCAGCGAAGTCTACTGTAAACACCTTCTGATTAACTAGTTTATGAGCTAACTTTTGATTAAGGGAGAAGTGTATATTTCTGAATGGTTGAATAATCCTCAATTACAGAGGAAGATATTTGCATGTTTGTCTCAATTGTCTTTTGTTATAATGTTTTACATTGAAGCAGATATTATGAGTAGAAATGCTTCCTGATACGAAGATGTGAAGTTCCACTGCAGTGATAATGTGAATGGTGACTAGACAGTGGGCAGCACTTTCCTATTTATATTTCGTAATGTTTGATCTCAATCATCTGCCCAATTTAAGTCATCTCCCACCCACACTGTGACCACTCCTACATTCCCTCCATTACTTTCCTGCTGCCTTCTTATAGTGACAACCAGTGTCGTTTGGTGGAACTGCCCAGACATGATGAATACCATTGAATGGAATAAACTACTTTCAATGGTGTTGAGAATGTCAATCACCATCGTACTCCCTGGCCTATAAATTTGGCTACGCAGCGGTCATTTTTCGGGCACTAACTGGCCTACTAACCCTTCAGTATGGCGGGCAGGAAGTACGCCGGCTGCCATATTGGTGTTGGAAAAAAAATGCACTTCTTTTACTCACACCCAAAGCAGGCATTAGGCCCTTTGCATATGCAAATAAGGGGCCTATCGCCTGTTTGTGGCCCGCACTTCGTGACTAGGTGCCGGCTGCACTCAGTAAAGCAAGACCTTGGGATCACCTGCGTCCTACAAAGTAAGATTTACACAATTAGTTACCTGAATGTGGAGCTCGGAGGAGCAGGAATGCTCCTCCCGACCCCACATTTAACGAAAGCTTGCCACTGATTGCCGATGCTCCCTCCCCCTCCACTTCCCCTCCCTCCCACCAATTATCGTCACTCCTGAAACCCGACCAACTCTCCTGACCACCAACCCCCTATCCTCCCACTCCCCCCCCCCCCCCAAACCTGGCTACCTCTCCCGACCCCCCCGATCCCTGAACCCAACCCCGACCCTGGACTCCCTACCCCTGTCCCCGATCCGACTCCCGGCCCCAATCCTGGCTCTGACCTCCAGACCCACTTAGCTGCGGGCCGCTCAATCTTGCACTCTTCGTCGCCGCCTCCCTGTTGTGCCTCTCCGGCTCCGTTATAGTGAGGCCTAAAGCCCAATATCGGGGGCGCCTTGGGCCTCACCATTCAGGCACAGGGCATTAATCCTACACCTACCATGCGCCCAAATTTCTAGGCCCCTGTCTTTCTGTGAGATTGGACTGGGAAAAGGGAAAGTGGGCAACAATGGGTGTAAGTGAGGCTTGCCAGCCAAAAATGATTGGTGGACACTGCTGTCAAAATTAATTTTTTTTTACAATTAATTAAATTCCACAGTTCAAATGCAATCTCCAGTTGCAGTTCCATCTTGGGGGCATATTGTCCTCTGTAGACAGTTAAAGAAAATTTATTTTATTAAACTGTTATTGATTTGTGATAGTTTAGTAAAATAAGTTTTCTTATACTTCACATTCGGATACACCCATAAGGTTTGTGCACACAGTTATCATAATAACAGGTGACGGTGTTTAATTCATTGGTGAAATGATTAGAGAATGGTATTCATTATTATTCCCCCGTCTGCTTGCATCATGTCTCTGATTTTGATTTTCCCCGACTTGTGCTGTTGCTTCCCATCTCCCCAGCCTCACTTCATGCCTTCTTGTATCTGTTAATTCTATTTGCTGCCATCTAATGTGTCAACAAATACCCCTTTCCATCCTTCCAGCGTGCCTTCATAATGTAGCACTGTTTTCACAGTGAGAGAGGTTGAGATTGAGGGAATGTTATAAAGAAATGGAGCTAATACTGCTGGCCCCATGCTCAGAACCTGATTCATCACTATAGGTAATGGACTGGTTTCAGGGAGGCTGAACTTTCTCATGCTGTGGGAGCAGAGTTACATTACAACAGTATATCAAGAGGCCAGGAAGGCAGATTCAATGAATATAAAGCAGACAGAAAGAGAAAGGCGATGTATCAGTTAGGTAAGCACCTCTATCACTTTAGGCGGGTGATTGGGCCATGCAGTCATATGCTAATGCCAGGCCCTGCTATATAAACATTCTGAACCACTTGATTAGATTACAAGCTATGACACACTCCCAAGCAAGAATTATTTTATGTACCAAGATTTCACAGATGCGGATGTCCAGTACTCCATCTCTCCCCCCAGCTCCAAAGGTTGCAGCTCTTTCACTTTGTAGTTTTTTTAAAAATAATTTTTCTTCCACTTTTTCCCCTCCTGTTGTCTTGCCACATTATGTTCTGTCCCCATTCATGAGAAGCACCTGAGGATTGGAAATCTATTCCTTATCTTCTGCAGTGCTATTGTAAGAGGTGCCCCATGACTTTTATTTGCTGGCCCACAGTAACAACACAGTTAACAATGGCTAGGGCAAGAATTTAGGGCAAAGAGTCCTGAAAATTTCTACATTTACCCCATGTAGTGTGTTTTCCTGCCCAAGTGACAGAATTTTGCATTAAACAACAATGAAAATGTTGGTTTCTGAGCATTTCTGAGTGATAAAATAGCATTTAGTGCAGGAAATCGTTTGCCTGAACAATGTGAAACCATTGTGTGGGGAATTCTATGAACAAATCCACATTCTCCCATTCTTCAGCCTTGGATGTCAGCCTAGGCTCAGTGATAGCCTTCTTCTTCATCCTTATTGCCTCTTTGAGGAGTTACAGCAAATTACTGGAAAAATTATTGAATATTCTGTAGAAGAAATATTCCTACCATCAATTTATCTGGAATAACCTCCCTGTAAAGTAACGAGAAGTCAAGTGAAATCTTCCAAGAATCAGTTTATAATCAACCATTGCTTTGCAGTGATGTCAACCATGGCTCAGTGGTAGCATTCTCGCCTCAGAGTTAGAAGATTGTGGTTCAAGTCCCACTCCAGAGACTTGAGCACAAAAATTTAGGCTGGCACTCCAGTGCAGTACTGAGGGAATGCTGCATTGATTGAGGTGGCGTCTTTTGGATGAGACGTTAAACCGAGGCCCTGTCTGCCCTCTCAGGTGGATGTAAAAGATTCCATGGCACTATTCGAAGGAGAGCAGGGGAGTTCTCCTCGGTACCCTGGTATGTTAGACAATTTTATTTCTAGATTCTTGGTTGTTTACAGTGAGAAATGGAAACTTTTTAGTTTAAGTTTAGGTACAATTAGGGTAAGATCTTTAGATCATTTAAAGTGTGATAATAGTTGTGACGGTGTCACAGCATCATGGCAAAAGCCACAGATTATACCTAGCAGCCTTGCAAAACAAGCATAGGTCAAAATATTTCCTCATCAAATAGAATAAATACTCAAAGAAAAATATTAGTAACCACAAATTAAAAGGGCACTGAAGGCATCAAAAAGTGTTTGGCAAACCTTTTTTTCCATTTGTGTAAGAACAAACAATGTGGTGATATAAATTATATCATGTTATTTGGTCTTATATCTAGTACATAATGGCATTAAAATAATGCTTGACTCTAAGGAGGTCTGCCAAATACTCCTGTTCAAGCTGATGCTTCTTTAATGTAAGGAGTATATAACTGATGGGATATTATAATATTCTATAAGTATATCTCCTATCTAGAGCATTCTGATACTTTCTGTAAAGTTATGTGGTTGGATTGTCATGTATGAAGTAATGTACCATTGACACATTTACCGTTGATTGTTAATGTTATTCAATGGCAGAAATTTCCAGAATATTATTTTTTGGAAATGCTATTAAAGAAGGTGGCACATTTTACAAGGTTCTAAGGAGAAGTACTGCTAAAAAGGTTGAGTACCCCGATCAATTTAGAAAGGTAACCTTTCTCAAAGCTTTGACTCACATACTCACTGTTGTCTGTATTGTCCACTGTGTTTGTCTTGCCTCAGTTGAATCTGTGGTCTCGCTGCTGTGAAGATAAAAATTATAATGTAATGCAGTGAGGCAACACTTGTCTCATTTTGAGAACTCACCATGGAAACCAGGGCTGTAGCCAATTTTAAAAAGTCATCCTGAGTATGGAGCATCTGGCGGTCTGTCTCTGCAAAACTCTGACAGTTACAAAATACTTCTATTCTTCACAAGAAACATGGATCTAACCCCCCAAAATTTTGGAAAATGTTTTGAAAAAATTACTTAATCTCCTTTTGTCTGGTGTGCCATATACCACTTACTGAGCCAAAAACACTGTCATCTGACATTATTCCAGGCTCCTACCGAGACTGCTGTGTAACTGATTATTAGGAGGTTATTTTTTTATTCATTCTCAGGATGTGGGCATCATATGGTAAGGCCAGCATTTATTGCTCATTGCTAGTTCCCTTTGAGAAGGTGGTTGTGTGCCGCCTTCTTGAACTGCTGCAGTCTGTGTGGTGAAGGTACTCCTACAATGCTATTCGGTGGGGAGTTCCAGGATTTTGGCCCAGCAACGATGAAGGAACAGTGATATATGTCTCATTCAGGACAGTGTGTGACTTGGAAGGAAACTTGGAGGTGATGGTTTCCATGCGCTTACTGCCCTTGTCCTTCTAGGTGGTTGAGTATGCGGATTTGGGAGTTGCTGCTGGAGAAGCCTTGGCAATTTGCTGCACTACATCCTGTAGGTAGTACATACTGTAGCCATGGTACGCCGGTGATGGAGGGAGTGGATATTTAGGTTAGTGGATGAAGTGACAGTCACGTGAATTGCTTTGCCCTGGATAGTGTTGAGCTTCTTGAGTGTTGCTGCAGCTGCAGACATCCAGGCAAGTGGAGAATATCCCATCACACTCCTGACTTGTGCTTCGTAGGTGGCGGAGAGGTGATTGATTCTGCTTCAATCTATCAGGTGAGAGCTTCCCAATAACTTAAAGGGTAAAGTTACTGCCCAGTGTAGGTATAAACCATACAGACCAAAAGATCCCGGTTTGATTTCCATTCTGTGCTGAGTTATCTGATGTCGCCCTGGCATTAGTAGGGTAGTACAATTGGCTTCTGTGCCAGTGGTCTAGGGAGCGAAAAAAAAATCAGCTAATGAAAACTCAGAGGGAAATTCTGAATGCTGTCCAGTGACCGTAAAGGGACATAGACAGACTAAGTGAGTGGGGAAAAAGTATGGCAGATGGAGTTCAATGTGGGGAAGTGTGAGGTCATCACTTTGGATCCGAGAAGGACAAATTGGAATATTTTCTAAATGGCGAGAGACTAGAGCTGTGGGGGAGTAAAGCGAATTAAGTGTTCACGTACACAAGTCACCAAACACTAGAGGACCGGTACAAAAAATAATCAAAAAGGCTAATTGAATGTTGGCCTTTATCTCAAGGGGGTTGGAATTCAAAAGTGAGGAAGTGATGTTTCAGTTGCACAGAACCCTGGTCAGATCCCGTCTGGAGTACTGCGTTCGGTTTTGGGCACCAAACTTCAGGAAAGATATATTGGCCTTGGAAGGAGTACATTGCAGCCAAAGCTGAGTCTTACACTTCTTTGTTGAAAACCTAACTGTTGCCTGAACATGGCTTTTTCCCCATCATTCCTGTTAATCTTGACCCCAAGAAGTAAAGGGGCAGTATCTTTGACATCTTCCTATTCAGGGGTTTGCCAGGAGGCCTGTCAACTATTACCACTACCACTAGTTAAACTGATGCCCCTCCTGGGAATATATTCTCTATAGACATCTCATAATGTTCCCCATCAATGGGTGTGAATATTTGTTCACCGCCTGCGACTAGATGACTAATTGCTTAATGTTCATGATCAACCTGGGATAAGACAGCGGATCCCCATTGTATCTATTTGAAATAGACTGTGAGTTGTGATGTCCCTTGAACTGGCTTTAATACACATTATTAAAAGTTTGTAGCCTTTGATGTTAAATTGTGTAAATTCACTTTAAAACACAACCTTTAAACATAACTCAATCCCAGAATACTTTCCATGAAAAAACAATCAAAAATCCCAAAACATGACAGCCCCCATGTAGAGTAGCCTGTCACCATCTAGGTTCGCACATGAAGAAAAGTCACTTAGGCAAGATACCAGAGGGTGCCTGGTGCCCATGGAACTGTACCCCAGCAAGAGTTGGCACCTTCAAGAGAGAATGGGAGAAATTGGGACAGAAAAATGAAGAGATACCTGCATGCACCCACAGTGGCACAGATCTGACTGGAAACTTAGTGAGTAGGGAATCACCATCTGTGCCCTACCAGTACTTTTTTTTAATACCATAAATGTCATGTGGCAGAATTCTCAATGACTAATTCATTACGGTGAGACTAGTTCTCCCTCCAGTTTTCCCATGTCATGAGTTAATAATCATTTATGGTAGCTCAGGAGAACACAGTAGAAGAGAAGCACTTCCCATGGGAGGGAATTTCTGACCCTTTGTCACTTTTCCGACAATGATAAATGCTTGGAAACATGTTGCTTAGCTATTCTCTCAGTTGGGGAAGTGAACATGGTGTTGAGGAGGGAAGGAAGAGAGAAACTGTGAAACTATAACTCATGCCAAATGATGCCCAGTATGAAGTAAATGAAAAGTAATATATGGATAATAACACAGCAAGGATTAGTTACAACTGTAGTCAAATCCAGAGGTTTCGATCTTGTAAACGCCAGATACAAGAGCTATTTTCCCTCATGATGATAGGTAGAGGAGAATTGCTATTTCAAATTACATGGCCTAATGCACACTGTCACCAAACATTTTCAGCATTGCCAACGGGAAGAATAAACAATTGCAACATTCTTTGAGGGGACATCACATTTTCCAATTTCTCACTCCGCAAGTGAAACAGGAATATAGATTGATCATCAAAGTGTTACATAGAATTATATTATAAATAGAATATAGCTCTGAAATTTTGAGACTCTGCTTCTGATCCAGGGTCTTGTTCAACAAGAGCGCAGATCAGAGAATCGGGTGTGAAGGTCTGTCCATCCTATTGGCAGTGCTCCCGATTTTTCAGCCATTGAACAGTACTCTATGCTGGAAGCAGGCACACAATTTTGAGGCTTGTGTGTTATGGGCAATTGGAAAATAACTACTTATGTTTCACTTGTCCTGCACAACTCAGTCACGACTTTGTCATTTTCTAGCTCCAGGTCCAACTTCATCCAGAATCAGACTTAGCATGAGTTGGATAAGTGTTCCTTCCTTGACCATGTATCCTAACCTTAACATCCTCCTACAGCAGGGCGATATTTTCAAGTACAACCTCCAAACCTCCAATATCCTTGTGAGCTCTCTGCTTGAAACTTCCAATTTAGTTCCAGTTCATGCTATGGATTTGCACTACTCTGTTGCAAACTGGCCAAACTTATTTTACTTAATACTTTTACAGCCTTCAGAGAAAGGGGACTTTTATCCCTGCAGTCTTGACTGGTTTTAATTTCCAGTCTGAGAGGTGAAAGGGCAGTTTACTAATCCACTGCATCAACCAGTTTCACAACAAAACCAGTTGTGACATCCTAAAGAAGGCCTTATTTCATGTGACTTAAATGTTGTTTTGACAGTATGGTAATAATAGTTGTTGACTGACACTTGAAAGGTTCCAATTTTAACACTACTCTATCAAGTGGAAACAAGGCTGGTGAGTGGTTAAAAATTGCAAGTATCAACTTTCCACCCCCGACGGGTGCCTAATAAATATATGCAAATCGAGGTCCCATGATGTCACTGGGACCCTGATGCTATTTTAACTGGGCGAGACCGAAGTTTCGCCCAGCAGCCAAGCCGCTCAGTAAAACCTCACGGATTGGCTTCAGAAACTGACTGACCAAAGCTGCTAGAACAATTTAAAGGGGAACTTACCTGAAGACTTAAGATTACAGAGAAGTTTGTGCTACAGAAGTTATTGGATTTTCAAGATATTGGTAAGCTACCACGTTAGTTTGTCTCACTGTTTGGCTTCACTCACCCTTGTCGTGGGTGCCAGTATTGCTTATGTACTCTGGTTGGAGGGACGACACTTGGAGGAAGAGGAGCAGCAGGGTTAGCTACCCGGACGAGCATCAGCTGGGCCTTTTAGAGCACAGCAGGTGAGGGGGCAGCCAGAGAGATCAGGGATCAGTTCTTACAGAAGCCCTGTTGTTTACCTTCTCAATCCACTCATCTGAAAAGCGACAAGAAGCCCCTCTGCATTAACAGTCCTTGTTACCCCCTTCACCAATCCCTTCATTATGCATTAAAGAACATTGAAACCATTCAACCAACCTCTATATCAGTGACATTCTGAAAGATAGAGTAACTAGTTACAATGAAAAGAGACCATACACCCAAACTCCAAAATGTGAAAAAGGTGATGAATTTAGTTGGAAACATAAGATTGAACGAAAATCTTTTGACACCCAAGTGCTCAACCCTTAGTGCTTTTCTTAATAGAAGGTTTCCTCACTCTACTATCCTTATGAGGTGCTCCCCCAGTGGACAGGTTTCCCGTTGGGTTAGCCAGTTCAGTAGGAAACCCGCCAGTCACAGTAAAATACCCCGGGCCTCTTCTCAGCAGCAGCTGGTGAGTGTTAAACTCACCTCACTACTGACCCGCCCAAAACCTTCCTGGAGTTAAAAGTGAGGCCATAATGTTTTGTCACCAATAATGATATAAGTGCGAGGTCTTTCCTCCATTTGCCCAAGGCCCTTTGTCTCCGTCAATAATTCTTTTGTAATAAATCCTGTCATTTCAGTAAGGGCTTTCTTCAGTTTGATCTTGGTTAGTTGTTTTTTTTAATATATAATGTGTTTGTCAACAAGCTCTGAGCTATTTTTCATACCCTATCAGATTGTCCATTGTTACCCACTGGAAGTGCACAAAGGAGCATAAATTTATCCTATAACAGTGACATGATGCATTGCTATGGTAGGATGTTACTATTACTGTGAATCCTCACACTGTGCGTTACAAATCTCAGCTGACGTGCATGAAGGAGGCAATGAGCTGTGGGACTTTCCAACAACGAAAGAGGAAGAATCACAGAGCAGGTTTTCCTGAGCTGCTGTTGCCTGGGCAACAGATCATTTGGCTGTCCTCTCCAACTGTGAGTGGTATGGGTAATGGAAACGTAAAGAAAGGACCACATACCCGTACTATAAACTGTGCATGCATCCCATCAACAGGTCTAGAACTTGTTTTGTCTTTTTAATAATGTCTTTGAAAGGCAGTTAAAGTCTAGGTTTACACATTCCTGAGGGCGTATGTTAAAATAAATTTTTGCATTGCTGTGGTTATTCACAAGGAACGTTGATTTTTCTAATTATAGTTGCACAGTTTTGGTTTTGTGCCTGTTGCTGCTTTAGGCTCTTGCTGTCTGATAGTCACAATAGTCCTGAGACTGGAAGCACAGCTGCTGTACCGTCCCTCTTATGATGTACACTGTAGAACTTGCCAGCTCAATTGGTCTTTTATGCGCGCAGTCTCAAATTATTGTAGTTATATTTAATTGGAAAGGAATGTTGCTATTTTTAAATTGTGAATCTCTCTGTCTCCTCCCTTTCACAAAAAAATAGAAAAGAAACACCGCATGAGCACTATCTTTTCAAGTACAGTCTAGGTTCGAATTCAGTTAACGTGCATGGTTGTGACACTTGCTGCGGTTCATGGGTGGAAGGAATTAAGGAAAGTGTCTTAGTTATGAGGAGCATGTGCTCAAAATGGAAAGAAAAATCCCAAATTTGGTATAATTAAATACTAATTGAGTAATTGTACCAGAAAAACTTTAAACTACATTTATAATGACAAATGAAGTTTACTCCTTTTAAGTGTATATACTTAGCTGTAACATAATTGTGAATAGAGTGGAGAAAATTGATGATCTTCTGACTGTATAGGGGCTTGGGACATTCATTGTATTAGAGCTCTCTATTTGCATCTGGGACCTTTCCAAGTTCAACGTAGACAAATGGGATGGAAATCTCCTATCTCTGATAGGGATAGCTGGTGAATTTTGTTAGGACATCATTCCTTTGCTTCTTGGACCTCTGCCCAAATTCAGCCCAGACTTATTTGATGAAGGCCTCTTATATTTCCAGTATCTATTAAAGAGATACACCACTGTGTCAATGAGGTTTGAGCAAACTAAGGTCTTGAAACAGCCAAGAGTGGGGGACTGGGTTACGCAGTGAGTTCAACACTTTTTACACCTGTAGGACTTGGGTTCATTTCCTGCTCAAATCGAGAATGAAAAATCTCTGTTTGCTGGCTGTAAGGATGAAAGCCTCTTCTGCCTACTCACTGTAAGGGTCCTATGTGAAATGAGTTGCGGTGCCTTCAGTTCCCAATGGCTCACAACACAGGAGTGCACTAATTTGCACTAAATAACAATCTCAGCATGATGAGTTTTGGGAAATGGAAAAATGTCACAGTGGTGCAGGAGGGCTGCTCTGCAATTGTAACTGAGGCACACTGCTTTGGCTTTTAACCATGGTATATGTGATCTGGTAGTGCTTGACGCTGGCACTGGGTTTTCAGTATATAAAATATTCCATTCCACTGCACTGACATCCCTGATCTTGATGAACAAAAGCTTTCATTTAAAAAAAACACTCAGAAGTAACGGTTCTGAAACAGCAACTAAAATTCAACATTGCTGCATTATGAAGAAAGCCATTGGTTTTATTTAGAGACAGGACAGCATCAATGCCATATATCTTTTTCATGGTATTTCCTGAGCTGCTTTACCAGGTAACAATGCACATCAGGCTCTTCAGTGAATGGAGTTTGATGAAGTGACATTTACACTTTCAATCCTGTACACAGCACATTCAGTTTGGGCCAGCTATCAACAACCCCACCCCCCATCACTTCCTCTTCCAAACGTGAGATCGCAGCCTAGAAATTCGATCACGCAGGACGTGCTTGTTCACATGGGCGCAGGGACGATGTGAAATTGGTGCAGGCAGCTCATTATAATGAGTCAGGCGTGCAGCCAACGCTAGCCACACTGCTTATTGGCTGTGCGCCTGTTTGGGGGACGGGGCAGGAAATCGGGCTTCACTGGTGCCACTTAAAGGCATCCATCACCTCTTAAAGGGGAGGTGCACTATGGCTGCAGGCAGCAGAGAAACTTCAGAAATGGAAAAATGGCTGGAACGGAGGTCCAGAGAGGTCACGCAAGTTCTCAGATGCAGCGTTGGAGGGCCTGCCTAGGCAGTGGACAGGAGGAGGGAGCAGACAACAAACAGAGATTTTCATTCTTAATCTGAGCTGGAAGTGAACCCAGGTCCTAGAGGTGTGAAAACAGTGTCCAACTTAATGAGGGGGCAGAAAGCCTTCTAGGCAAGACATCTGCCGCCAGTGGGAAGAGGTCGCTGAGGAGGTCAATGCCAGGAGCTTAGCTCCAAAGACATGGTGGAAAAATCTTAGTGACCTCACCAGAGTTGTCAAGGTAAGAATCTTACTGACGGTCTGGTTGGAATAAAGGCGGCACAGAGGACTGGCACAGGATGAATGAATCATAACTGCTGCCAGGAAACAAGGCACAGACCTGCATGATACATTGCATGTGGCCACAAACAAGCTGGACATTCAAGGAGTGGAATCCCTTTCTATTGAGGAAGTTACCAAGCTGGTGATGGGGAGCATGCAGGGCAATGTGAGTGCAATCTGGCACTGTTGATCCTTGGGAAGCCTGCAATGCGGACGAAGCCGAGTGCTCTCTCGTCCTGCTCGTCCTGCTTTGCTCTGTCGATTGGGAACGTGATGCAGGTGTTCCTCCTGGCATAGAGAGCCTCTGTGACCTCCCTGATACAACAGTGTACAGCAAACTGGGAGATGTCGCTGATGTCACCTGCTGCAGCCTAGAAGGAGCCTGTTACATAAAAGTTAAGGGTCACGGGTGACCTTGACAGCCACAGGCAGTGTTGTCCATCTTCAAAGCTCAAGTCGTGGCTGCAGCATGTGACCTAGCTCTGTGACAGCCTCCTTGGTGAAGCACAGGCGCCTGACACATTGCTCCTCAGTGAAGTTGAGATATGAGACGTGCTGCCTGAAGACCTGCTGCGGGTGTGGCCTCCTGCGCAGTGCCCTCCTCCTCCCTCTTCTCCCAGATGCTTCTGTTCTCTCCTGTCTTTTTCACTGCTTCCCCTTGTCCTCCAGCCCATAGGCAGACGCACTAGACCATCCATTACTGCAATAAAACTCGTTCAAAAGCAGACAAAATCAGTCCAGTACCAGCACAAATTTGTTCCCAGAAGTTAGAATTCACTCGTAGGCGGCAGGAAAGTAGCAAAAATAAAGCCCAGAAGTTAACCAGTAGCCCGAGGACAAATGAGCAACTAACCTGTATGGAGTGAAAGAGTTCTTTAAATAGTGCTCCTTGTGGACTGTTGGCGTCATGAGTTGCTGAGTGAGTTTATTACGGGGTGGGTCAGGTGCTGGTGCAGACCAATTTTACGAAAGGGTCCTACAACAAATGAAGGACCCTTATTTAAATATTATAATGAGGCTTTAAATGCTTCCCTTGCGCATCCTTGACACCTACTGGGCAACCTGATCTAATATGATGGCAGGTGCACCTCCAGCATGGAATGAGCACGCCCACGACAGTCGCCAAATTGGACCCTTAGGCGTCTGTTTTAGACCTGTAAAATGGGTACAGGGTGATGGAATTTCTAGACCAACTTGTCAGGGAGATACTGAATTACTTGCCTGACAAATGCGCTTACTTTTTTCTTTATATCTGAAATCAGGGAGGGTTTGATTTCCGATGTTTTTACATAAGGCTGGTGCAAATGTT
This sequence comes from Heptranchias perlo, assembly GCF_035084215.1. NCBI lineage: Eukaryota > Metazoa > Chordata > Chondrichthyes > Hexanchiformes > Hexanchidae > Heptranchias > Heptranchias perlo. The sequence continues at coordinate 28,457,239 of NC_090333.1, forward strand.
GTATAATCAGGGAATGGACATTATTCTCCAAATACTGATGCAAGTAAATAACTCTGTGTCACTTTAGAACCCCTCCAATTGTTGTAATTAAGATCTGAATGAACCCCAAGGAATGTAACTGGGCAAATCGTGCACCTGTAAAATTGACAGTAATTGGAACAAATTTGATAATTTCACATGGATTGTAAACTTCAGGAATGAAAGAGCCACACATTGGTGGAAGAACTCTTCAAAGGCTGTGGGTGATTTGTGCTGTCAAAGCCAGTGGGAGGGTTGGTGAATTTGTTTGGCTTAGCTCTATACTTTTTTATATGCTGTACCAGATCTGGAGAATAATTCAGTTTCTTATGGGGGGTTTTAATCTTCCTGGCAGGGACTGGGGCTTCCAGTGGGGACCCTGCACAATGGAGTTTATTGAAGTAGTTCAAGAATCTTTTCTTAAACAGCAGGTGAGGGAACTCACAAGAGGGGGTGGGGGAAAATATTGGATTTTCTCCCAATTATTGAAGAGGAAGCAATAAGCCAAGTTGAAGTAAAGAAATATTTGTGGTCTATTGACCATAAAGTTGTTAAATTTAAGGTTGAAGTGAGGACAGCATAGTTTTTAAAAACTGTTAAGAAATAGGATTTCAGGATAGCAGACTGTGAGGGGATGAAATACGGCATAAAAGAAATAAATTGGCCTGAACTATTTCAAGGGTATTGACAACAAATTGGATGCAGTGGTCAATGTTGCTGACTGATATGTGATAATCCAAAGGGACATGGACAAGCTAGATCAATGGGAAGAGAAGTGGCAGATGGAGTTCAATACAGGTAAGTATAAAGTTATGAGATTAATAGAAGAAATGAGAATGCACAATAAATGATAACTTACTTAAGGTAATAGAGCAGGAAAGAATGTAGGGGTTTTGGTGGATAAGTTGTTAATGCCATCAATACAGTGTGGATGGGCAGTCAAGAAAGCAAATCAAACGTAGGGATGTATAGCTAGGGATGTGACTTATAAGGAGGTGATGTTGAAATTGTATCTGGCCTTGATGAAGCCATATGCGAAGTACTGTCCATATTACAGGAAAGATGTAGAATTATTGGAGGGAATTCAGAGAGGGGTTACGAGGCTTATTCCTGAACTTAGAGGGCTGAGTTATGAGGAAAAACTGTTACCTTGAGAAGCTACTAACTGGGGAGGACGAGAATGAGAGGGAACTTGGTCTTTAAGATTTTCGTGGCTATGGAGAACTTGGATCCGGAAATAATGTTCTGTCTGGTACAGGTTTCAAGAACTAGGAACATAGTTAAAGGGAAGTTTAGGTAACAACTGGAGGGTGATAACATTTTGGAACAGATATCTGTGGGGGTGATGGAACAGAAAGTCATGACAAGTTTTAAAGAAAGACCAGATGAATTCCTGTTAGCAGATTCAAGACAATTAATTCTAGAAGTTGATAGGGTAAACTAAATGGACCAGTGGTATTTTTTCTACTCGAGGCATTCTTGTGTTACTATGTTACTGTGCCTGCACTAACTGGAAGAAACGTGCCTGACGCTTTGATTGGCATAATTTTTATGAAATCAATCTGAAAATGACATTCCACTAAAGGACATACTACTGCTTTAGAAAGATACTCAACTCCCAAGTATTCAATTTCAATTAAATATCATATTGACACACATATAAGCTACCCCAAATTTGATTACCCCACTGTAGGAAAAATTATATTGCACAAAGGCTGATCATAGAATCTTAGAAAGGCTACAGCATGGAAGGAGGCCATTCAGCCCATCGAGTCCATTATCCTAATGTCACCTTTGGCTCTTTTGCCAATCACCTTAAATCTATGTCCTCTGGTTCTTGACCCTCCCGCCACTGGGAACAGTTCCTGTCTATCTACTCTGTCAAGACCCTTCATGATTTTGGATACCTCTATCAAATCTCCTCGCAACCATCTCTGTTCCAAGGAGAACAACTCCAGCTTCTCCAGTCTATCCATGTAACTAAAGTCCCTCATTCCTGGAATCATTCTAGTAAATCTCTTCTGCACCCTCTCTAAGGCCATCACATCTTTCCTAAAGTGCTGTGCCCAGAACTGGACACAATACTCCAGTTGTGGCCAAACCAGTGTTTTATAAAGGTTCATCATGACTTCCATACTTTTGTACTCTATGCCTCTATTTATAACGCCCTGGATCCTGTATGCTTTTTTAACTGCTTTCTCAACCTGCCCTGCCACCTTCAACGATTTGTGCACATAAACCCTCAGATCGCTCAGTTCCTGTACCCCTTTTAGAGTTGTGCCCTCTAGTTTATATTGTCTCTCCTCATTCTTCCTACCAAAACGTATCACTTCGCATTTTTCTGCGTTAAATCTCATCTGCCACGTGTCCGCCCATGCCACCAGCCTGTCTATATCCTCTTGAAGTCCATCACTATCCTCCTCAGTTTATTACCATTCCAAGTTTTGTGTCATCAGCAAATTTTGAAATTGTGGCCTGTACACCCAAGTCTAAGTCATTAATATATATCAAGAAAAGCAGTGGTCCCAGCACCGACCCCTGGGGAACACCACTGTACACCTCCCTCCAGTCCGAAAAATAAGCGTTCACCACTACTCTCTGTTTCCTGTCCCGTAGCCAATTCTGTATCCATGTTGCTACTGAACCCTTTAGTCCATGGGCCGCAATTTTGCTGACAAGCCTATTATGCGGCACTTTTTCAAACGCCTTTTGGAAGTCCATATACACCGCATCAACAGCATTGCCCTCATCGACCCTCTCTGTTACCTCACCAAAAAATTCTATCAAGTTATTTAAACACAATTTGCCTTTAACAAATCCGTGCTGGCTTTCCCAAATCAATCCACACTCATCCAAGTGATTGTTAATTCTGTCCTGGATTATCGTTTCTAAAAGTTTCCCCACCACTGAGGTTAAACTGACTGGCCTATAGTTGCTGGGTTTATCCTTACACCCTTTTTTGAACAAGGGTGTAACATTTGCAATTCTCCAGTCCTCTGGCACCACCCCCGTATCTACGGATGTTTGGAAGATCATGACCAGTACCTCCGTAATTTCCACTCTTGCTTCCCTCAGCAACCCAAGATGCATCCCATCCCGGACCAGGTGACTTATCTACTTTAAGTACAGCTAGCCTTTCAAGTACCTCTTCTTTATCAAATTTTAGCCCATCCAGTATCTCAACTATATCTTCCTTTACTGATACTCTGGCAGCATCTTCTTCCTTGGTAAAGACAGATACAAAGTACTCATTTAGTACCTCGGCCATCCCCTCTGCCTCCATGAGTAGATCCCCTTTATGGTCACTAATCGGCCCCATCCCTCCTCTTACTACCTTTTTACTGTTTACATGCCTGTTAAAGACTTTTGGGTTCCCTTTTATGTTGGCCACCAGTCTATTCTCATACTCTCTCTTTGCCCCTCTTATTTCCTTTTTCACTTCCCCTCTGAACTTTCTATATTCTGCCTGGTTCTCACTTGTGTTATCAAAATGATATCTGTCATACGCCCCTTTTTTCTGTTTCATCTTACTCACTATCTCTTTTGTCATCCAGAGAGCTCTGGCTTTAGTTGCCCTATCTTCCAACTTAAACTGTTTTTATTGTGCTTTAAAACACTGCAGCCTATTATGTTTTTTTTTGGTCTCGGGATGCCCTATTTTACAACTGAGTGGCTTGCTCATTAAGAGACGTGTGTAGGCCAGACAGTGTGGAGGTGGCAAGTTCTCTTACTTGAAGGACTTAGTGAATCAGTGGGTTTTTACAGCAATCTGGCAGCTTCAAATAGAGTTGCCACACAAAGATTGAGCCCACTCGAGTACTACTTGGTGAGTGAAGGTGAAGGGTACTCTGATGACTACATAACCCTCCCTTTGCTTACAGATATATCTCATATTAGCTACAGTTTATTTATTTCTATTTCTGTCTCTCTGTCATATAGCTATCTGTCAACATCTGTGTCTGTTTTATGTTTCTATTTGTGTCTGTCTGTCTTTATGTTTATTTACCTATCTATTTCTATACATTTATGTATTTTTCTATTTTTCCATTTATGTCTCTAGCTTAATATCTATTCATCATTTTGCCTGTGTATATACTTATTTTTAAATAAGTACTTGGGACATTTTTAAGGCATTGGCGTCTTCGACTCTTAAAATGAGGTGTTTATGAGATTTCTAAAAGGTAGCACTTGAGGCTGAAGTATTGCATCTGTCTTTATCCCCTTTTTTTGATACTATGCCTCTCATGGAAAATAGTTTGACTGAACTAGTTCTGACCTGCAGGATGGGTTGTGCAAAGTTTGTCACACTTATACAGGACATTTCAGCTGGCTCAAAACAGACACTGGCTGAAGCCACATTGGATCACCCACACCATCCGAGGTCACCCACGACGACAGTGAAATTCAATTGACCTTTGAGCTACCTCATGGTTACAAACAGATCATACTCTCAATGATGATATTAGGACCTTTAAAGGTCAAAAACCAAGTCTCTGAGAATTAAGCACAGTAAGGACTATGAGCAAAGAAACATCTGATTAAAACTGTAAACAATTTTACAACACCAAGTTATATAGTCCAACAATTTTTATTTGAAATCTACAAGCTTTCGGAGGCTTCCTCCTTCGTCAGGTAAATGTACCTGACGAAGGAGGAAGCCTCCGAAAGCTTGTAGATTTCAAATAAAAATTGTTGGACTATAACTTGGTGTTGTAAAATTGTTTACAATTGTCAACCCCAGTCCATCACCGGCATCTCCACATCTGATTAAAACAGCTGTGTACATTATTTCATTGAATTTGTTTCAAAAATGAAAATTTAATGTTGTTTAATCTTGCTTATTGGGGTATTTTTTGAGAGTATGTTACCCTCCAGTAAAGAGACAACATTCTCTTGCCCACATTTTCCACTTGCTGGCCATCTCCCAGACCATGTGACTGACCGGGAACAGGATGCTGCTGAGGCTGGATGTTGCAGGCACGTAATGGCAGCCTGGTGGGAACAACCCTTCAGATTTTTCCCTCTTTTGCTTCTGGGAGATGCTCAGTCTCTGCTTATCATGTCTTCACTGAGTGCAGCTGTGTTCAGTAGCTTACTGCATTCAAGGTCGCTATGCTTGCATTCTCCTGTACATAATGGCACTGGTACCTTCGAATATATTTTTTTAATTTAGTTTTATATTAAATAATTAAGATACTGATTCCTCCTAATCAAGATCATCTCCTGACTGAGATGAAGTGACGTATATACTCAGTGAGCCTATTGCTTCTGTCACTGTGCCACATACTGTCTGGGAAATTAGATCAGGCTGCTATAGCTACAGTCAGTTGAGATCTACCCAGTTCAGACGTACAGCTCTGACAGGTAATAGAAGTGTTTTTTCCATACTTCCTCTCCTTAAAGTGCTGACTCTTATTGGGCCACCAGCACTCTGCCCATGTTTTTTTTTTATTCGTTCATGGGATGTGGGCATCGCTGGCGAGGCCAGCATTTATTGCCCATCCCTAATTGCCCTTGAGAAGGTGGTGGTGAGCCGCCTTCTTGAACCGCTGCAGTCCGTGCGGTGACGGTTCTCCCACAGTGCTGTTAGGAAGGATGTGCCAGAGGACTGGAGAACCGCTAATGTAATACCATTATTCAAGAAGGGGAGTAGGGAAAAACCGGGGAACTACAGGCCAGTGAGCCTAACATCAGTGGTAGGAAAATTATTGGAAAAAATTCTGAAGGACAAAATTAGTCTCCACTTGGAGAAGCAAGGATTAATCAGGGATAGTCAACATGGCTTTGTCAAGGGAAGATCATGTCTGACTAATTTGATTGAATTTTTTGAGGGGGTGACTAGGCGTGTGGATGAGGGTAACGCAGTGGATGTGGTATACATGGATTTCAGTAAGGCCTTCGATAAAGTCCCCCACAGGAGACTGGTCAAGAAGGTACGAGCCCATGGAATCCAGGGTGCCTTGGCACTTTGGATACAAAACTGGCTTAGTGGCAGAAGGCAGAGGGTGATGTTCGAAGGTTGTTTTTGTGACTGGAAGCCTGTGGCCAGTGGGGTACCACAGGGATCGGTGCTGGGTCCCTTGCTGTTTGTGGTCTACATTAATGACTTGGATATGAATGTAAAAGGTATGATCAGTAAGTTCGCTGATGATACAAAGATTGGTAGGGTGGTAAATAGCGAGGAGGATAGCCTTAGTCTGCAGGACGATATAGATGGGTTGGTCAGATGGGCGGAACAGTGGCAAATGGAATTTAACCCGGAAAAGTGCGAGGTGATGCACTTTGGAGGGACTAACAAGGCAAGGGAATACACAATGAATGGGAGGACCCTAGGCAAGACAGAGGGTCAGAGGGATCTTGGTGTGCAAATTCACAGATCCCTGAAGGTGGCGGAACAGGTAGATAAGGTGGTAAAGAAGGCATATGGGATACTTGCCTTTATTAGCCGAGGCATAGAATATAAGAGCAAGGAGGTTATGCTGGAGCTGTATAAAACACTGGTTAGGCCACAGCTGGAGTACTGTGTGCAGTTCTGGTCGCCACACTACAGGAAGGATGTGATCGCTTTGGAGAGGGTGCAGAGGAGATTCAGCAGGATGTTACCAGGGCTGGAGCGCTTCAGCTATGAAGAGAGACTGGGAAGATTGGGTTTGTTTTCCTTGGAGCAGAGGAGGCTGAGGGGGGACATGATTGAGGTGTACAAAATTATGAGGGGCACAGATAGGATGGATACTAAGGAGCTTTTTCCCTTCGTTGAGGGTTCTATAACAAGGGGACATAGATTCAAGGTAAAAGGCGGGAGGTTTAGAGGGGATTTGAGAAAGAACTTTTTCACCCAGAGGGTGGTTGGAGTCTGGAACTCACTGTCTGAAAGGGTTGTGGAGGCAGGAACCCTCACAACATTCAAGAAGCATTTGGATGAGCACTTGAAATGCCATAGCATACAAGGCGACGGACCAAATGCTGGAATATGGGATTAGAGTAGACAGGGCTGATGGCCGGCGCGGACACGATGGGCCGAAGGGCCTCTATCCGTGCTGTATAACTCTATGACTCTATGACTCTAAGGGAGTTCCAGGATTTTGACCCAGCGACAATGAAGGAACGGCGATATATTTCCAAGTCGGGATGGTGTGTGACTTGGAGGGGAACATGCAGGTGGTGTTGTTCCCATGTGCCTGCTGCTCTTGTCCTTCTAGGTGGTAGAGGTCGCGGGTTTGGGAGGTGCTGTCGAAGAAGCCTTGGCGAGTTGCTGCAGTGCATCCTGTGGATGGTACACACTGCAGCCACAGTGCGCTGGTGGTGAAGGGAGAGAATGTTTCGGGTGGTGGATGGGGTGCCAATCAAGCGGGCTGCTTTATCTTGGATGGTGTCGAGCTTCTTGAGTGTTGTTGGAGCTGCACTCATAAATGTAACCATTTACCATTAAAGAATCTCAATGTGTGATGTTATTGCACAACGGTGGACCCAAAACTATATCCTAAACTGACACTTGAAAAGGGAGAAGCAGGTCATAGAATTATAGGGGCTGAAATTGGCCTACGCCTGTAGCATGATCGGGCTCATAGTGAATCGGCAGTAGTGTGATTCAGGCTCATAGCGAATCGGCAATAGCGTGATCGGGCTCACAGCGAATCGGCAGTAGTGTGATCGGGCTGACAGCGAATGGGCAATAGCATGATCGGGCTCACAGCGAATGGGCAGTAGTGTGATCGTGCTCATAGCGAATCGGCAATAGTGTAATCGGGCTCACAGCGAATCGGCAGTAGTGTGATCGGGCTCACAGCGAATGGGCAGTAGCGTGATCAGGCTCACAGCGAATGGACAATAGCGTGATCGGGCTCACAGCAAATGGGCAGTAGCATGATCAGGCTCACAGCAAATGGGCAGTAGCATGATCAGGCTCACAGCGAATGGGCAGTAGCATGATCAGGCTCACAGCAAATGGGCAGTAGCGTGATCGGGCTCACAACGAATCGGCAGTAGCATGATCAGGCTCACAGCGAATGGGCAGTAGTGTGATCGGGCTCACAGCGAATGGGCAGTAGTGTGATCGGGCTCACAGTGAATCGGCAGTAGCATGATCAGGCTCACAGTGAATGGGCAGTAGTGTGATCGGGCTCACAGTGAATGGGCAGTAGTGTGATCGGGCTCACAGTGAATCGGCAGTAGCATGATCAGGCTCACAGCGAATGGGCAGCAGCGTGATCGGGCTCACAGCGAATGGGCAGTAGTGTGATCGGGCTCACAGCGAATGGGCAGTAGTGTGATCGGGCTCACAGTGAATCGGCAGTAGTGTGATCGGGCTCACAGCGAATGGGCAGTAGTGTGATCGGGCTCACAGTGAATCGGCAGTAGTGTGATCGGGCTCACAGTGAATGGGCAGTAGTGTGATCAGGCTCACAGCGAATCGGCAGTAGTGTGATCAGGCTCACAGTGAATGGGCAGTAGTGTGATCAGGCTCACAGCGAATGGGCAGTAGTGTGATCAGGCTCTCAGCGAATCGGCAGTAGTGTGATCGGGCTCACAGTGAATGGGCAGTAGTGTGATCAGGCTCTCAGCGAATCGGCAGTAGTGTGATCGGGCTCACAGTGAATGGGCAGTAGTGTGATCAGGCTCTCAGCGAATCGGCAGTAGTGTGATCGGGCTCACAGCGAATGGGCAGTAGTGTCATCAGGCTCTCAGCGAATGGGCAGTAGTGTGATCAGGCTCTCAGCGAATCGGCAGTAGTGTGATCAGGCTCACAGTGAATCGGCAGTCGCATGATCAGGCTCACTGCGAATGGGCAGTAGTGTGATCGGGCTCACAGTGAATCGGCAGTAGCGTGATCGGGCTCACAGTGAATCGGCAGTCGCATGATCAGGCTCACTGCGAATGTGCAGTAGTGTGATCGGGCTCACAGTGAATCGGCAGTCGCATGATCAGGCTCACAGTGAATGGGCAGTAGTGTGATCGGGCTCACAGTGAATCGGCAGTCGCATGATCAGGCTCACTGCGAATGGGCAGTAGTGTGATCGGGCTCACAGTGAATCGGCAGTAGCGTGATCAGGCTCACAGCGAATGGGCAGTAGCTTGATCGGGCTCACTGCGAATCGGCAGTAGTGTGATCGGGCTCACTGCGAATCGGCAGTAGTGTGATCAGGCTCACAGTGAATGGGCAGTAGTGTGATCGGGCTCACAGCGAATGGGCAGTAGTGTGATCAGGCTCACTGTGAATGGGCAGTAGTGTGATCGGGCTCACTGCGAATGGGCAGTAGTGTGATCAGGCTCACAGTGAATGGGCAATCGTGTGATCAGGCTCACAGTGAATGGGCAGTAGTGTGATCGGGCTCACAGCGAATGGGCAGTAGTGTGATCAGGCTCACAGTGAATGGGCAGTAGCATGATCAGGCTCACAGCGAATGGGCAGTAGTGTGATCAGGCTCACAGTGAATGGGCAGTAGTGTGATCGGGCTCACAGCGAATGGGCAGTAGTGTGATCAGGCTCACAGCGAATGGGCAGTAGTGTGATCAGGCTCACAGTGAATGGGCAGTAGTGTGATCGGGCTCACGGCGAATGGGCAGTAATGTGATCGGGCTCACAGCGAATGGGCAGTAGTGTAATCAGGCTCACAGCGAATGGGCAGTCGTGTAATCGGGCTCACAGCGAATGGGCAGTTGTGTAATCTTGCTCAAAGCGAATGGGCAGTCGTGTGATTGGGCTCACAGTGAATGGGCAGTAGCGTGATCGGGCTCACAGCGAATGGGCAGTCGTGTGATCGGGCTCACAGCGAATGGGTAGTTGTGTGATCGGGCTCACAGTGAATGGGCAGCAGTGTGATCAGGCTCACAGTGAATGGGCAATCGTGTGATCAGGCTCACAGTGAATGGGCAGTAGTGTGATCGGGCTCACAGCGAATGGGCAATCGTGTGATCAGGCTCACAGTGAATGGGCAGTAGTGTGATCGGGCTCACAGCGAATGGGCAGTAGTGTGATCAGGCTCACAGTGAATGGGCAGTAGCATGATCAGGCTCACAGCGAATGGGCAGTAGTGTGATCAGGCTCACAGTGAATGGGCAGTAGTGTGATCAGGCTCACAGTGAATGGGCAGTAGTGTGATCGGGCTCACAGCGAATGGGCAGTAGTGTGATCAGGCTCACAGCGAATGGGTAGTTGTGTGATCGGGCTCACAGTGAATGGGCAGTAGTGTGATCAGGCTCACAGTGAATGGGCAATCGTGTGATCAGGCTCACAGTGAATGGGCAGTAGTGTGATCGGGCTCACAGCGAATGGGCAGTAGTGTGATCAGGCTCACAGTGAATGGGCAGTAGCATGATCAGGCTCACAGCGAATGGGCAGTAGTGTGATCAGGCTCACAGTGAATGGGCAGTAGTGTGATCGGGCTCACAGCGAATGGGCAGTAGTGTGATCAGGCTCACAGCGAATGGGCAGTAGTGTGATCAGGCTCACAGTGAATGGGCAGTAGTGTGATCGGGCTCACGGCGAATGGGCAGTAATGTGATCGGGCTCACAGCGAATGGGCAGTAGTGTAATCAGGCTCACAGCGAATGGGCAGTCGTGTAATCGGGCTCACAGCGAATGGGCAGTTGTGTAATCTTGCTCAAAGCGAATGGGCAGTCGTGTGATTGGGCTCACAGCGAATGGGCAGTAGCGTGTTCGGGCTCACAGCGAATGGGCAGAAGTGTGATCAGGCTCACAGTGAATGGGCAGTAGTGTGATCAGGCTCACAGTGAATGGGCAGTAGTGTGATCAGGCTCACAGTGAATGGGCAGTAGTGTTATCGGGCTCACAGCGAATGGGCAGTAGTGTGATCGGGCTCACAGTGAATCGGCAGTAGCATGATCAGGCTCACAGCGAATGGGCAGTATTGTGATCGGGCTCACAGCGAATGGGCAGTAGTGTGATCGGGCTCACAGCGAATGGGCAGTAGTGTGATCAGGCTCACAGTGAATGGGCAGTAGTGTGATCAGGCTCACAGCGAATCGGCAGTAGTGTGATCGGGCTCACAGTGAATGGGCAGTAGTGTGATCAGGCTCTCAGCGAATCGGCAGTAGTGTGATCGGGCTCACAGTGAATGGGCAGTAGTGTGATCAGGCTCTCAGCGAATCGGCAGTCGTGTGATCGGGCTCACAGCGAATGGGCAGTAGTGTCATCAGGCTCTCAGCGAATGGGCAGTAGTGTGATCAGGCTCTCAGCGAATCGGCAGTAGTGTGATCAGGCTCACAGTGAATCGGCAGTCGCATGATCAGGCTCACAGCGAATGGGCAGTAGTGTGATCAGGCTCACAGTGAATGGGCAGTAGTGTGATCGGGCTCACAGTGAATCGGCAGTCGCATGATCAGGCTCACAGTGAATGGGCAGTAGTGTGATCAGGCTCACAGTGAATGGGCAGTAGTGTGATCAGGCTCACAGTGAATGGGCAGTAGTGTGATCGGGCTCACAGTGAATCGGCAGTCGCATGATCAGGCTCACAGTGAATGGGCAGTAGTGTGATCAGGCTCACAGTGAATCGGCAGTAGCGTGATCAGGCTCACAGTGAATGGGCAGTAGTGTGATCAGGCTCACAGTGAATGGGCAGTAGTGTGATTGGGCTCACAGTGAATCGGCAGTCGCGTGATCAGGCTCACAGTGAATGGGCAGTAGTGTGATCGGGCTCACAGCGAATCGGCAGTAGCGTGATCAGGCTCACAGCGAATGGGCAGTAGCGTGATCGGGCTCACTGCGAATCGGCAGTAGTGTGATCGGGCTCACTGCGAATCGGCAGTAGTGTGATCAGGCTCACAGTGAATGGGCAATCGTGTGATCAGGCTCACAGTGAATGGGCAGTAGTGTGATCGGGCTCACAGCGAATGGGCAGTAGTGTGATCAGGCTCACTGTGAATGGGCAGTAGTATGATCGGGCTCACAGTGAATGGGCAGTAGCGTGATCGGGCTCACAGCGAATGGGCAGTCGTATGATCGAGCTCACAGCGAATGGGCAGTCGTGTGATCGGGCTCACAGCGAATGGGCAGTCGTGTGATCGGGCTCACAGTGAATGGGCAGTAGTGTGATCGGGCTCACAGCGAATGGGCAGTAGCGTGATCGGGCTCACAGCGAATGGGCAGTCGTGTGATCAGGCTCACAGCGAATGGGTAGTCGTGTAATCGGGCTCACAGTGAATGGGCAGCAGTGTGATCGGGCTCACAGCGAATGGGCAGTAGCGTGTTCAGGCTTACAGCAAATGGGCAGTAGTGTGATCAGGCTCACAGTGAATCGGCAGTAGCGTGATCAGGCTCACAGCGAATGGGCAGTAGCATGATCAGGCTCACAGCGAATGGGCAGTAGCATGATCAGGCTCACAGCGAATGGGCAGTAGCATGATCAGGCTCACAGCAAATGGGCAGTAGTGTGATCGGGCTCACAGCGAATGGGCAGTAGCGTGATCGGGCTCACAGTGAATCGGCAGTAGCATGATCAGGCTCACAGCGAATGGGCAGTAGTGTGATCGGGCTGACAGCGAATGGGCAGTAGTGTGATCGGGCTCACAGTGAATGGGCAGTAGTTTGATCGGGCTCACAGCGAATGGGCAGTTGTGTGATCGGGCTCACAGTGAATGGGCAGTATTGTGATCGGGCTCACTGCGAATGGGCAGTAGTGTGATCGGGCTCACAGTGAATCGGCAGTTGTGTGATCGGGCTCACGGCGAATGGGCAGTAGTGTGATCGGGCTCACATCGAATGGGCAGTAGTGTAATCAGGCTCACAGCGAATGGGCAGTAGTGTAATCGGGCTCACAGCGAATGGGCAGTAGTGTGATCGGGCTCACAGTGAATGGGCAGTAGCGTGATCGGGCTCACAGCGAATGGGCAGTCGTATGATCGAGCTCACAGCGAATGGGCAGTCGTGTGATCGGGCTCACAGCGAATGGGCAGTCGTGTGATCGGGCTCACAGTGAATGGGCAGTAGTGCGATCGGGCTCACAGCGAATGGGCAGTAGCGTGATCGGGCTCACAGCGAATGGGCAGTCGTGTGATCGGGCTCACAGCGAATGGGTAGTCGTGTAATCGGGCTCACAGTGAATGGGCAGCAGTGTGATCGGGCTCACAGCGAATGGGCAGTAGCGTGATCAGGCTTACAGCAAATGGGCAGTAGTGTGATCAGGCTCACAGTGAATCGGCAGTAGCGTGATCAGGCTCACAGCGAATGGGCAGTAGCATGATCAGGCTCACAGCGAATGGGCAGTAGCATGATCAGGCTCACAGCGAATGGGCAGTAGCATGATCAGGCTCACAGCAAATGGGCAGTAGTGTGATCGGGCTCACAGCGAATGGGCAGTAGCGTGATCAGGCTCACAGCGAATGGGCAGTCGCATGATCAGGCTCACAGCGAATGGGCAGTAGCATGATCAGGCTCACAGCGAATGGGCAGTAGCATGATCAGGCTCACAGCAAATGGGCAGTAGTGTGATCGGGCTCACAGCGAATGGGCAGTATCGTGATCGGGCTCACAGCGAATGGGCAGTAGCATGATCAGGCTCACAGCGAATGGGCAGTAGCATGATCAGGCTCACAGCGAATGGGCAGTAGCGTGATCAGGCTCACAGCGAATGGGCAGTAGCGTGATCAGGCTCTCAGCGAATGGGCAGTAGTGTGATCGGGCTCACAGTGAATCGGCAGTCGCATGATCAGGCTCACAGTGAATGGGCAGTAGTGTGATCAGGCTCACAGTGAATGGGCAGTAGTGTGATCAGGCTCACAGTGAATGGGCAGTAGTGTGATCGGGCTCACAGTGAATCGGCAGTCGCATGATCAGGCTCACAGTGAATGGGCAGTAGTGTGATCAGGCTCACAGTGAATGGGCAGTAGTGTGATCAGGCTCACAGTGAATGGGCAGTAGTGTGATTGGGCTCACAGTGAATCGGCAGTCGCATGATCAGGCTCACAGTGAATGGGCAGTAGTGTGATCGGGCTCACAGCGAATCGGCAGTAGCGTGATCAGGCTCACAGCGAATGGGCAGTAGCGTGATCGGGCTCACTGCGAATCGGCAGTAGTGTGATCGGGCTCACTGCGAATCGGCAGTAGTGTGATCAGGCTCACAGTGAATGGGCAATCGTGTGATCAGGCTCACAGTAAATGGGCAGTAGTGTGATCGGGCTCACAGCGAATGGGCAGTAGTGTGATCAGGCTCACTGTGAATGGGCAGTAGTGTGATCGGGCTCACTGTGAATGGGCAGTAGTGTGATCAGGCTCACAGTGAATGGGCAATCGTGTGATCAGGCTCACAGTGAATGGGCAGTAGCGTGATCAGGCTCACGGCAAATGGGCAGTAGTGTGATCAGGCTCACAGTGAATCGGCAGTAGCGTGATCAGGCTCACAGCGAATGGGCAGTAGCATGATCAGGCTCACAGCGAATGGGCAGTAGCATGATCAGGCTGACAGCGAATGGGCAGTAGCATGATCAGGCTCACAGCAAATGGGCAGTAGTGTGATCGGGCTCACAGCGAATGGGCAGTCGCGTGATCAGGCTCACAGCGAATGGGCAGTAGCATGATCAGGCTCACAGTGAATGGGCAGTAGTGTGATCAGGCTCACAGCGAATGGGCAGTAGTGTGATCAGGCTCACAGTGAATGGGCAGTAGTGTGATCAGGCTCACAGTGAATGGGCAGTAGTGTGATCAGGCTCACAGTGAATGGGCAGTAGTGTGATCAGGCTCACAGCGAATGGACAATAGCGTGATCGGGCTCACAGCAAATGGGCAGTAGTGTGATCAGGCTCACAGCGAATGGGCAGTAGCGTGATCAGGCTCACAGTGAATGGGCAGTAGTGTGATCGGGCTCACAACGAATCGGCAGTAGCGTGATCAGGCTCACAGTGAATGGGCAGTAGTGTGATCGGGCTCACAGCGAATCGGCAGTAGCGTGATCGGGCTCACAGCAAATGGGCAGTAGCATGATCAGGCTCACAGCGAATGGGCAGTAGCGTGATCGGGCTCACAGCGAATGGGCAGTAGTGTGATCAGGCTCACAGTGAATGGGCAGTAGTGTGATCAGGCTCACAGTGAATGGGCAGTAGTGTGATCGGGCTCACAGCGAATGGGCAGTAGTGTGATCGGGCTCACAGTGAATCGGCAGTAGCATGATCAGGCTCACAGCGAATGGGCAGTAGTGTGATCGGGCTGACAGCGAATGGGCAGTAGTGTGATCGGGCTCACAGCGAATGGGCAGTAGTGTGATCAGGCTCACAGTGAATGGGCAGTAGTGTGATCAGGCTCACAGCGAATCGGCAATAGTGTGATCGGGCTCACAGTGAATGGGCAGTAGTGTGATCAGGCTCACAGTGAATGGGCAGTAGTGTGATCGGCCTCACAGTGAATGGGCAGTAGTGTGATCAGGCTCACAGCGAATCGGCAGTAGTGTGATCGGGCTCACAGTGAATGGGCAGTAGTGTGATCGGGCTCACAGCAAATCGGCAGTAGTGTGATCAGGCTCACAGTGAATGGGCAGTAGTGTGATCAGGCTCACAGTGAATGGGCAGTAGTGTGATCAGGCTCACAGTGAATCGGCAGTAGCGTGATCGGGCTCACAGCGAATGGGCAGTAGCGTGATCGGGCTCACTGCGAATGGTCAGTAGCGTGATCGGGCTCACAGCGAATGGGCAGTAGTGTGATCGGGCTCACTGCGAATCGGCAGTAGTGTGATCAGGCTCACAGCGAATGGGCAGTAGTGTGATCGGGCTCACAGTTAATGGGCAGTAGTGTGATCAGGCTCACAGTGAATGGGCAGTAGTGTGATCGGGCTCACAGCGAATGGGCAGTAGTGTGATCGGGCTCACAGTGAATCGGCAGTAGCGTGATCAGGCTCACAGTGAATGGGCAGTAGTGTGATCAGGCTCACAGTGAATGGGCAGTAGTGTGATCGGGCTCACGGCGAATGGGCAGTAGTGTGATCGGGCTCACAGCGAATGGGCAGTAGTGTAATCAGGCTCACAGCGAATGGGCAGTCGTGTGATCGGGCTCACAGCGAATGGGCAGTAGTGTGATCGGGCTCACAGTGAATGGGCAGTAGTGTGATCGGGCTCACAGTGAATGGGCAGTAGTTTGATCGGGCTCACAGTGAATGGGCAGTAGTGTGATCGGGCTCACAGTGAATCGGCAGTTGTGTGATCGGGCTCACGGCGAATGGGCAGTAGTGTGATCGGGCTCACAGCGAATGGGCAGTAGTGTAATCGGGCTCACAGCGAATGGGCAGTAGTGTGATCGGGCTCACAGTGAATGGGCAGTAGCGTGATCGGGCTCACAGCGAATGGGCAGTCGTGTGATCGAGCTCACAGCGAATGGGCAGTCGTGTGATCGGGCTCACAGCGAATGGGCAGTCGTGTGATCGGGCTCACAGTGAATGGGCAGTAGTGTGATCGGGCTCACAGCGAATGGGCAGTAGCGTGATCGGGCTCACAGCGAATGGGCAGTAGTGTAATCAGGCTCACAGCAAATGGGCAGTAGTGTAATCGGGCTCACAGCGAATGGGCAGTAGCGTGATCAGGCTCACAGCGAATGGGCAGTAGCATGATCAGGCTCACAGTGAATGGGCAGTAGTGTGATCAGGCTCACAGCGAATGGGCAGTAGTGTGATCAGACTCACAGTGAATGGGCAGTAGTGTGATCAGGCTCACAGTGAATGGGCAGTAGTGTGATCAGGCTCACAGTGAATGGGCAGTAGTGTAATCGGGCTCACAGCGAATGGGCAGTAGCGTGATCAGGCTCACAGCGAATGGACAATAGCGTGATCGGGCTCACAGTGAATGGGCAGTAGTGTGATCAGGCTCACAGTGAATGGGCAGTAGTGTGATCAGGCTCACAGTGAATGGGCAGTAGTGTGATCGGGCTCACAACGAATCGGCAGTAGCGTGATCAGGCTCACAGTGAATGGGCAGTAGTGTGATCGGGCTCACAGCGAATCGGCAGTAGCGTGATCGGGCTCACAGCAAATGGGCAGTAGCATGATCAGGCTCACAGCGAATGGGCAGTAGCGTGATCGGGCTCACAGCGAATGGGCAGTAGTGTGATCAGGCTCACAGTGAATGGGCAGTAGTGTGATCAGGCTCACAGTGAATGGGCAGTAGTGTGATCGGGCTCACAGCGAATGGGCAGTAGTGTGATCGGGCTCACAGTGAATCGGCAGTAGCATGATCAGGCTCACAGCGAATGGGCAGTAGTGTGATCGGGCTCACAGCGAATGGGCAGTAGTGTGATCGGGCTCACAGCGAATGGGCAGTAGTGTGATCAGGCTCACAGTGAATGGGCAGTAGTGTGATCAGGCTCACAGCGAATCGGCAATAGTGTGATCGGGCTCACAGTGAATGGGCAGTAGTGTGATCAGGCTCACAGTGAATGGGCAGTAGTGTGATCGGGCTCACAGTGAATGGGCAGTAGTGTGATCAGGCTCACAGCGAATCGGCAGTAGTGTGATCGGGCTCACAGTGAATGGGCAGTAGTGTGATCAGGCTCACAGCGAATCGGCAGTAGTGTGATCAGGCTCACAGTGAATGGGCAGTAGTGTGATCAGGCTCACAGTGAATGGGCAGTAGTGTGATCAGGCTCACAGTGAATCGGCAGTAGCGTGATCGGGCTCACAGCGAATGGGCAGTAGCGTGATCGGGCTCACTGCGAATGGTCAGTAGCGTGATCGGGCTCACAGCGAATGGGCAGTAGTGTGATCGGGCTCACTGCGAATCGGCAGTAGTGTGATCAGGCTCACAGTGAATGGGCAGTAGTGTGATCAGGCTCACAGTGAATGGGCAGTAGTGTGATCAGGCTCACAGTGAATGGGCAGTAGTTTGATCGGGCTCACAGCGAATGGGCAGTAGTGTGATCGGGCTCACAGCGAATGGGCAGTAGTGTGATCGGGCTCACAGTGAATGGGCAGTAGTGTGATCGGGCTCACAGTGAATGGACAGTAGTTTGATCGGGCTCACAGCGAATGGGCAGTAGTGTGATCGGGCTCACAGTGAATGGGCAGTAGTGTGATCGGGCTCACTACGAATGTGCAGTAGTGTGATCGGGCTCACAGTGAATCGGCAGTTGTGTGATCGGGCTCACGGCGAATGGGCAGTAGTGTGATCGGGCTCACAGCGAATGGGCAGTAGTGTAATCGGGCTCACAGCGAATGGGCAGTAGTGTGATCGGGCTCACAGTGAATGGGCAGTAGCGTGATCGGGCTCACAGCGAATGGGCAGTCGTGTGATCGAGCTCACAGCGAATGGGCAGTCGTGTGATCGGGCTCACAGCGAATGGGCAGTCGTGTGATCGGGCTCACAGTGAATGGGCAGTAGTGTGATCGGGCTCACAGCGAATGGGCAGTAGCGTGATCGGGCTCACAGCGAATGGGCAGTAGTGTAATCAGGCTCACAGCGAATGGGCAGTAGTGTAATCGGGCTCACAGCGAATGGGCAGTAGTGTGATCGGGCTCACAGCGAATGGGCAGTCGTGTGATCGAGCTCACAGCGAATGGGCAGTCGTGTGATCGGGCTCACAGCGAATGGGCAGTCGTGTGATCGGGCTCACAGTGAATGGGCAGTAGTGTGATCGGGCTCACAGCGAATGGGCAGTAGCGTGATCAGGCTCACAGCGAATGGGCAGTAGTGTGATCGGGCTCACAGCGAATCGGCAGTAGTGTGATCGGTCTCACAGCGAATCGGCAGTAGCGTGATCAGGCTCACAGCGAATGGGCAGTAGTGTGATCGGGCTCACAGCGAATGGGCAGTAGCGTGATCGGGCTCACAGCGAATGGGCAGTAGCGTGATCAGGCTCACAGCGAATGGGCAGTAGTGTGATCGGGCTCACAGCGAATGGGCAGTAACGTGATCGGACTCACAGCGAATGGGCAGCAGCGTGATCGGTCTCACGGCGAATCGGTAGTAGTGTCATCAGGCTCACAGCGAATGGGCAGTAGTGTAATCGGGCTCACAGCGAATGGGCAGTAGTGTAATCGGGCTCACAGCGAATGGGCAGTTGTGTAATTGGGCTCACAGCGAATGGGCAGTTGTGTAATCGGGCTCAAAGCGAATGGGCAGTAGTGTGATCGGGCTCACAGCGAATGGGCAGCAGCGTGATCGGGCTCACAGCGAATCGGCAGTAGCGCGAATGGGCAGTAGCGTGATCGGGCTCACAGCGAATCGGCAGTAGCGTGATCGGGCTCACAGCGAATGGGCAGTAGCGTGATCAGGCTCATAGCAAATCAGCAGCCCCTTTCATACTGCGCCCGATTTTCTCTTCTGTTTACTTCAATGGAAAAGAAAATTGATTCGCCAAGATCCTGTTCCGCACTACTGGCATAGACCAATTAAACACGTCGCTGGTGGAGGGAGTGGGTGTTTAAGGTCTGCCATTTTCATACATCTCTGTACCCACGTCCGGTTGGTAGTTGGCACAGCATTCGCCCTGGCCTACAGCAGCTCCCAAACATGCTGCACTGCTCTTTTTTGGCGAGGGTGCCTTGTAAGAGTGGCAAACAGGGCAGCTGTAATTGCTTACGCCTAATATACTCCTACAATATAATATCTTGTATATTACATACTACGTCGTGGCATTCATTCCTGATATCAAAAAGTTGAATACTAATGAGGAAAATAATTTTTATAAAATCACTAATGTACATGGGAGAACTTGTATTTATATAGCGCCTTTCACGATCTCAGGACGTCCCAAAGCGGTCCACGGGCAATGATGAACTTTTGAAATGTAGTCACTGTTGCAATGTAGGAAAATGCGGCAGTTAATTTGTGCACAGCAAGGTCCCACAAACCGCAAAGAGATAAATGACCAATTAAGCGGTTTTAGTGATGTCGGTTAAGGGATAAAGGTTGGCCAGGACAAGTGGAGAACTCCCCTGCTCTTCTTCGAAAAGTGCCGTCGGATCTTTTGCATCCACCTGAGAGTGCAGACAAGACATCTCAACAAAAAGACTGCACTTCCAAGAGTGCAGCATTCCCTCAGTAATGCACTGACATTATGTGCTCAAGTCCTGGGGTGGGGCAGGAACCCATGACGTTGTGAAATGAGACTGCTACCACTGACCCAAGGCTGACACCTTAATGGGTTTTACAGAGGCACACAAGTAGAGTTCAGGTGGGGGGTGGATTCTGTAGTTGAGAACAAACTCGTAAGTCACCTGTGAATAGACAACAACAACAAAAGCCTGTAAAATATTCATTATTTTGTGTCTCCCCAGGCTGCAGTGACATACAGACAGACTGACATGAAAGAAAAATGCCTGGCTTTCATCGAGAGCCACACCAAAGTAAGTATTGGAAAAGGTCAATTTATACACCAGTTGGATGGCTTCTTTTTCAGAAGAATTGGTTTATTTACTCTGCTGCCAAATGGAATCAATTGAAAGCAAGCTCAAGCCACCTGCAGCACAATTGAATCCATTCATGCGGATGTCTGTTCCATCAAATGTGGGGTCCACTGAAATTGAGAATGAGGTGTGTCAGTTTGAAATAGGTATGATGCAGATTGGTATATGTTGCCACAGCAACAGCCCATTTATAAACAGGATATTTTTAAATTAATTTTTTACAGGGTAATTTACGACTGACAATTGTGGAGCTTGTGCGCTACTTTTTCGGGTTGAGTGCACATTATAATGCTGTTTTAACAGCAGATATGTGGTAGATAGTGTGGAAATTAATCAGTTTTACTGTATCCAAATTGACATCGCAGAGGAACCCTGTTGCCTTGATTCCATTTTTTAAACTTCTTATTCATTTGAAAGAGAAAAAGTTTCAAGAGAATTGAGAACATTTTCCATCTGGTCAGTTTGAAAGAAGAAAGTTTCACGACCTCTGGACGCCCCAAAGCATTTTGCAACCAATGCATTATATTCACTGTTATAATGTAGGAAAGGCAGCAGCCAGTTTATGCAATGCAAGCTCCCACAAACAGCAATTTGATAATGACCACATAATCTGCTTTAGTGATGTCGGTTGAGGGATATATATTGGCCAGGATACCGGGGAATAACTCCCCTGCTTTTCTTCGAAATAGTGCCGTGGGATCTTTTACGTCCACTTGAGAGGGCAGACAGGGCCTCGGTTTAACGTCTCATCCGAAAGATGGCACCTCCAACAATGCAACACTCCCTCAGTACTGCACTGGAGTGTCAGCCTAGATTTTGAGCTTAAATCTCTGAAGTGGGACTTCAACCCACGACCTTCTGACTCAGAGGCGAGAGCGCTACCAACTGAGCCACAGCTGACACTGTTTGGTGTAAAGAAGCCCCAAATGAGCAGGTGCAATACAGTACACTTTCAAAGGCGGGGACCTCACGTGACCCCCTACCTAACTCTCCCCCTCTATAAGCACCACAGTCCATTTGTACTTATTGGCCTCCATTGGCTCCAGTTTAAAATCCCCATCTTTGTTTTCAAATTCCTTCATGGCTCATTCCAACCTATCTATACAATCTTCCACAAAGCTATGTTACTACATGTACCCTCCACACCTGGGACTCTGGGCGATTCTGCATCTTCCCCTCCTTCCATTCCACCAAAGCCTTCAACCAACTCATCCCCACAATCTGGAATTCTCTTCTTAAATCTTACTACTGCTCTCCCAATCTTCAAAAGATTCTTTAAACTCACTTCTGGGCTTTGGGCCATCTTTCTAATTTTCCTCCTCTACTGGCTGGGGTACTTGATGCAGCCCACTGCACCCAGCGCTCTGCCCACCCAGTTAAAGCACCTTGAGACATTCTGTTATGTAAAGGGTGCTATAAAGTTTAAGCTTTGACAATACCATGTGCTCTATTACCATGCCGCAGCATACTTACTGAGGGTCCGTTCAACAAATTTGTTTTTCTTACCCATTTTCTTCTCCAGTCCTCTCAGTGTTGATTGGTTGCTGGGTCTTGGTTTCATGGGGACTATTCTTACCTGGTAATTTTTCTTATATAAGCCTTGACCTTAAAGGGCTACTTTTAACCCTTTTAACTTCCTGCCCGCCCAGTTTGTGTACTGCTCTCACCCAGTTACCCACCTATGCACTTCCAGCAGGAACCACAGCATAATAATCAGGACCAGAAAACCTGGCTGATTTTCTGCTGTCTGACCTAGGGACAGTGAGACCAACTGAAATGTTTCCTACAGCTACTCTGACTCAAACCAGGGCTTGAAATGTCACGGTCTGTCTGAATCAGCTACTATACTCTGAGCCATCCCAGAAGAGACTTTTACAAATTTTACTGCTCTTGTGTTTTTTTTTTCTACAAAGGCTTTACTGACCTTTAAAAATGCTCCGTGGATTTTGCAGTTTCACAAAATGGTCCCTGCACAGAATTCAACTAAGTAAATATATTGGTCTTTTAGTTCTGTATTGTTCCTAACTCACACCAAGTTCCGTTCACCCATCACCCCTGTGCTCGCTGACCTACATTGGCTTCACAGTCCGGTAATGCCTTGAGTTTAAAATTCTCATCCTTGTTTTCAAATCCCTCCATGGCCTTGCCCCTCCCTATCTCTGTAACCTCCTGTAGCCCTACAACCCGCCGAGATCTCAGCATTCTTCCAATTTTTGCCTCTTGCACACCACTGATTTTAATCGCTTCACCATTGGCGGCCATGCTTTCAGCTGCCAGATCGTAAGCTCTGGAATTCCCTCCCAAACCTCTCCGCCTCTCTACCTCTCTCTCCTCGTTTAGGACGCTCCTTAAAACCTACCTCTTTGGCCAAGCTTTTGACCACCTGTCCTGATATCTCCTTATATGGCTTGGTGTCAAATTATGTTTGCTAACTCTCCTGTGAAGCGCCTTGGGACATTTTATTACGTTAAAGTGCTATATAAATGCAAGTTGTAGTTGTTATTGTTGTACCGTTTGACAAGTGTCACACATAAATGGAAGCAAATCATGAGGGGTGCTCATTTAAGCACGGAGAGACTGAAGGTATTTTTACATCCACATTTGTGTAACTCAGATCACTGGAGAGCGGCAATTGTGCGCCAGGACCCATTGCTAATACCGGCTTCCTTATCCCTGCAGCACAATCATAGACCCACAAAAATGTAAGTCTGCTGCCAGGATAAGGGGAGCAGCTCTCCCAGAAACAATTGAAATAAAACAAATGCAAGTGTATAAATGCCTAGAGAGAGTGAGAAAGTCAGAGGCCTTCTGCTGTTACACTAATCCTGATCCAGGGAATGCAAAGAATGGTATCTTTGTACCAGCAAGTCATCCTGCTAAACTTGCGTTATTTCCGTCTGCACGCCTGAGCTGCTGGATGTGACTAATTGCTTCCTCTTGCCTGATTATTGCACTAAGAATAACTCTTTCAGATTGCTCTTTTGTGACCTTTGCCACACAACAGTATGAGGTAAAATGAGAGTTTAAAATAGGGGGAAGTTGCCAGTCGTAGGGGTCGGTTCACATTTCCCAGTTCAGCTCATTGTCATTTGTACTGATTTTTAATTTTTAGATTTCATCTGGCTTTTAAAAGTGTTTTTAGAAGTAACTAATATTTTAGATACAGCACTTTTGTCTTGAGTTGAAAGGTTATTATGAAACTGGACAGCACGACTATTGTATCAGCAAGTTTTTGTAAGGAACTTGGGCCTAGAAATTCGATCATGCTGCGCTGGTTTTGGGCAGATAAGGGTCCAATATGTCCGATGCCAGAATCCTGCCGCCACCATAATGGATTGTCCAGGGTGCCCGCCGGAAGCATGCAAAAACTTCATTGTCGTATTTAAATAAGGCCCCATGCTGGTCGTCGGACCCTTTTGTGAAATTGATTTGCCCCAGTACCTGACTCGCCATGTGACAAACTTTCACGGCACTAACAGTCAGGAATGACCTGCAGGCGTGCAATTTAAAGGGTCATCCCCTCCATACATGTCAGTTGCTGGTTTGTCCTGTTAGGCTGTTGGGCAACTTCTGGGACTTTTTTTTGGCAATTTTCTCTGTTGCACAACTGAATTGTGAGTTCTGGGAAGAACTTTTTACAGATGCTGCACTGGTTGCCTGCCTTGCAAGTATTTTATTTCCCTCATGAGGGATCTGTTAGATCTGCCTTTGGGGCACTGGCAGTGTGGGAGCAAGCATGTTTCATCCTGAGAGAGGATAACCGGAACCTATTCCATGGACTCAGTGCCATTCTCTTGGCACTGCACCTTTATCACTCCTACTGCTCTACGCAAGAGCACAGGAGTAAAGTGACGGTCTCAAGGCCCTTATCCATGCTGTCTTTTCAACATTGCACCCATGTCCATGGAGCTAAGCTCCTGGCATTGACCTCCTCAGCCACCTCTTCCAACTCTTTGCACTTTTTTTGCTGGAGGACTTTCTGCCCCCTGGGGGAAACATGGTCTCCCTCCTCCTGCTGACCTCCTGGACAAGGGGCTCCAAAGTTGTATTAGAAATTTGGGGGGGTCTATCCGCAGCTCTTCCAGCCACGTTGCCTAGTTTCAAACCACCTCCTGCTGCCTAAAGCCATAATGCACCGCCCTTTAAGAGGTGCAGGCTGCCTTTAAGTGGCGTTAGTGACAACCGATTTTCAGCCCCTGCCCAAACAGGAGTGCAGCGAATTAGCAACATGGGCAATGCTGGTTCCACACCTGTCTCAGTATAATGAGCTGGCAGGACGAATTTCCCATGGCACCGGCCCCTGAGCGCCTAGGCCAGGGTACTTAACCTTCTTACTGTCATAGCAACTTAAAAACAGTGCAGGTTTTAGTCTCTAAATTTAATTGGAATACAAATGCTATCAAAATCAGGGGTGTCAAACTGTTGATGTTTATTGTCTTCATTAGTTATGAGGAGAGAGAATATTTGTAACATGGCCACACTGCAGGGATCAGTTTGCAGTGGTTGGGATTTGGATGCAGTATTACCCTGCTGGAGAATTGGTGAACTAATTTTATATTGTGGGTTGCACTGTTCACTATAAGATTAGAATCATTCCACTGAGCTGCTTTTATTGTTTGCCTGGACCTCATAGAATGGAGCTGAAAATGGCTGATTCTCTTGTCACCCAAATGCCACAGAAAGTTGTGAGGCAAACATGAAACACTTCCCTTGACACCTGCACTGCCACCAATGAATTTAATTTGGACTGTGACCTAAATAAGTTAGTAAGAATGTTTCTTGCCATCACTGTTATAATATGGACCCTCTTCTATTTTTATTTGAGGGAGTGTCTATGGATGTTGTCTTTCTTGACTTTCAGAAGGCATTTGATTAGGTTCTGCACAAGAGGTTATTAGGAAAATGAAAGTGCATGGAATTGGAGGTAACCTTGTGACATTGGTTGGGAGGTAGGAGACAGAGAGTATGGACAGGGGAATGTTCTCTGACTGGGGATGCGACAAGTGGTGTTTCCCAGTGATCTGTACTGGGGCATCAGCTTCTCACCATGTATATCAATGTCTTGGATGAAGGAATAGAGAGTTGTATATCCGAGTTAGCAGATGACACTAAGTTAGGAGGCATGGTAAATTGTGTGGATGGGAGCAGGAAGTTACAAAGGGATATAGAAAAACTAAGCAAGTGGGAAAAACTATGGCAGATGGAGTTAATTGTGGGGAAGTGTGAGGTCATCCACTTTGGATCCGAGAAAGACAGATCGAAATATTTTCTTCGTGGTGAGAAAGGAGTTAAACCAAAGTCAAAATATCTTTTTCACAGTTAGTCTTGACAACAACTTGTACGGCAAATAAAAGAAGCATAATCCCTGACGTTTTAATGAATAAATGCTCTGCATAGTGTTATATAGACCGAGCTTCATTCCAGTTTCATGCTGACTCAGTTGATTTCAACGCACTTTTAGGAGTTTGATAATTGGCTGACTATTCCCAAGGTAGGGAGTGAAAAAAATCAGTTACTCCAGATTACAATCTAGTGAGCTCTGCTGGAAAGTGCACGTGTCAGCAATGGATGAGGACAAATTTGGGCTTGGCTAGATGGCCTCTGTCGTTGAACACTCTTATCAACCTGTACAATCTGAAGAATACATGATACAGGACAAAGAGGAAAGAAAGAACTTGCATTTAAATCCTGCCTTTCATGACCTCAGGACTTCCAAAGACACTTCACAGCCAATGTAGCACTTCTGAGTTGTAGTAGGGAAACATGGCCATGCTTATAGCCCCAAGTTCCCTACATGGTGAATTCAATCATGGTCATGTTGTTGAGGAATGTGTGGACTGAAAGGAATGTTTCCCCCATGACCATGACAACCTTGCTTAGCTTTGACTTAAGTTTGGCTTCTGTGGTGGCTTAGGACAAGTGAAATTGCATGTGAAGGTGAGGGGGATTTAAATAGAGAGGGGAGAAAGAAATTTACTATTTTTTTCAGTAAAACCACTCTCGCAAGGTAGGCAATGCCTTCAGACAGAAGAAAATTGGAGGGAAAAAAAGTTCTCTATGACTCAGCAAAGATTCGGAATTAGAAATGTGTGTTGAAAATCCTTTGGGATACTCAGTCCTGAATATTCATACAAAATTAAAAAGCCACTGGTGTATTCAAATGAATTATTTTTCTTCGTTTCATAGGGGGGGATTTTAACCTCCCAAGAACAGGTGGGTTAGGGCAGGTGTGTAGTTAAAATAATTGATTTTTGGAGCGTGACAGCAACCCGGCTCCAACGCACAGGCTTCCGGGTTTAACCGAGGCGCGTTTGGATGCGTGTGAGTAACCTACTCACCGCAGTCGGGACCTTAATTAGTTCATGCGGGCAGATATTTATAGCATCAGTTAACATCCTTGTGAGACGTTAAGTAGGTCTTTTTAAATTGAGTTTGACTTAACTTAAATTTAAAGCCTCCAACATGGGTTTCTCGGGGCTTGTGAATCTCACCAGTGAAAAGGAGGTGAGAAGGACCGGATCATGAAGTGAGTGCCTTTATTGTACTGCTTGTGGGCCAGGTTGGGGCAGCAGTTTCTTCTAGGCCCAATAAGCTTACCTGCCACGATCGAACCCCCGCAATCAGCTGACCCCCCCCCCCCCCCCCGACGATAGCCGAGACCACCCTGATGACCCAACCCCCCACCACCCCCCCGATATCCGACCCACCACCAGACCTCTGATATCCAACTGTTCTTCTGATCTGATCACCTCCCGGCCTGCAATCTTCTCCACAGCCCCACCCCACCTTGTGTCCTCCATGCCCCTCCCCCCCCCCATATCCTGCATGCCGTTCCCCCCCCCCCCCCCCCCCCAAAATGTCCTTCACACTCCCCCCTCCCCGCTCTCTTCCCGGCTTCATGTTAAATCAAGCCCATTCGGTCATTTTTAATAAGGTGATTCATCTGGTCTCTCCTCAGAGTATTGTGAAGACTCAAGGCTTCCATGAACTTTCTGACCCTGCCCTGCTTACTATTCTGCAGAGTGACTTGCTCACCATCGATGAGCCTGATTTAATTAACTTTGTCAGAGAATGGGCTCACGTTAACTCAGTAAGTATTGGCTTGGCTTAGATCCTCTGATGTTATCTCTTAATTGTATCCTGTAGAAACAAACATTTCTGTGTACTGCAGATCTGGCATGATATTAAAATCCAAATCCCTAGATAATTTACGTGTGTGCATTTTTCCTGTTCAATATTCAATTTGAAAACAAGTGAGTGCAAGGATAAGTGATGCACAGTTCAAAGTGTTAATGTCACCGGGATCAGATTGCATTTGCACTGAACTCTTGATGCAGAGAGGTAAATCATCAAGTCCGTCAAGGGGTGTGCTTTACACCTGCTTCATTCAGTGACTTAACTTGTAGAGCAGGGGTGTCAAGCCTGCATTGTGTTGTGCCGAGTCTCCTGGAATGGGACCTGAATCTTCCGGGCACTGCTTCTAACTGCGCCTCTTAAATTCTGAGGCCTAGCATCGGATCCCCCTCCCTCTCCCCTCCCCAACTCCGTGACATCATCACTGGGACATCAAATTAGAAAGATTCAGTTTTGTCATGGAACTAACTCATCCCCCGCCAGCACAGAGTCAGCACTCGCTTAGGTTTGATTGGAAATGGAACTGGCTGAGATGGAGAGGGGAGAGAGTGACCAGAGACAATGGGGCAGGAGATTGGGATTCTGGAGTGGAGTTGAGGGGTCGGGACACCGGGGGGGGTGGGGGGATCGGGACTTTGGGTGGGGGGGGGGTTTAGGGGTCAGGAAATTGAGGCTCAGGGCAGGAGAAGAGAGGAAAAGGGTGACAGGGGCAAGGGTGTAAATTTTAACTGGGAGCCGGGAAGAGGGCGGGGTTGGGGGGAATTCATGACGGGAAACCCGGAAGTACGGGTTTCCTGGATGTCCGTACGATTTTGACGTAAGGACGTTTTTTTTTGGTTGGTTTCCCGCCCGACAGGCCAGCCAGATTGACAGGTTGGCTGTCAGCCGGACGGTAGCACAGGCAGGGAGCGGATGCCAGCAGTTAAGTCTTAGATTGGGTGAGGGGGGGGGGGGTGTGGGGAGTGGTCGGTCATCAGAGGGGGCTTTGGGCATCATCTGAGGGGGTTGGAGAATGTTGGGGGAGTCGGAGATTGTGAGGGGGGTCGGAGATTGTGAGGGGGGTCGGAGATTGTGAGGGGGGTCGGAGATTGTGAGGGGTGGGGTTGGAGATCGTGGGGGGGTTTGGAGGTCGGGGGGGGAGGGTTAGTTGATCACGCGTGTGGGATCGTGGCAGGTGAGCTTGTTGGGCCTAGAGGAAGCACGCCTGCTCCTCCTGGCCCTCAAGCAGTGCAATAAAGGCGCACTCACCTGCTCTGGGCCTTTTTTTTATTCGTTCATGGGATGTGGGCGTCGCTGGCAAGGCCAGCATTTATTGCCCATCCCTAATTGCCCTTGAGAAGGTGGTGGTGAGCCGCCTTGAACCGCTGCAGTCCGTGTGGTGAAGGTTCTCCCACAGTGCTGTTAGGAAGGGAGTTCCAGGATTTTGACCCAGCGACGATGAAGGGACAGTGATATATTTCCGAGTCAGGATGGTGTGTGACTTGGAGTGGAACGTGCGGATGGTGTTGTTCCCATGTGCTGCCCTTGTCTTTCTCGCCTCCTCTTATGTGGCGTGAAGCAGAAGGCCCGGGAATCCCGGCCCCCAAGAGTTAGAGATAAAAAAACTGTCAATATGGAGATCCGCAGACTCCTTAGAAGCCTTTACTGACCGACCTGCCCCTCGACCCACCTCTGTTAAAAGTGGAAGTGGGCCGGTTGGAGGTGGGCTGGGGTCAGGTTTTAGATTTTTACAATTTTTACCTTCCCACCTGTCCCCAATGCGCCCCTTCATGGGTTTAAAAATTACCCCCAGGGGTCGGGGATGGAGTCTTCGGGGAGAAAAGGAGACTGGCGAATAGGGGCCGTGAGATGGCTTGGGGGTCAGAGACTCGGAATTGGAGGTCGAGTGTTTGGAGCTCGGGTGGGGGGAGAGAGTGAGACCCTGGACTGGTGGCCGGGGGATTGGGGCTTGGGCGGGGTGGAGAGGGAAATAGGGGTTGGGGGGATTGGAGTTTGGATGGGGGGAGAGAGGACTGGAGAATGGAATGGGGTGGTCTGGGCATGGGGCCCCGCATTTCCTGCAGAGCCGGGAGCAGTAGCATGGTGAGTGGGAGCAGAAACCCACTCGAACGGAAACAGGCGCAGGATCCTTTGCATATTTAAATTGATCCAACGTTGATTTCATGCAGCTGCCAGATAAGCCTGATAACAGTGAGGGCCAATATGGCAGCAACCATGTCACCAGCGCAGATTAGGTGCGGGACCTCGTGCCCAGAAATTGGTATACATTGAACCTGCTTTACGCTCAAAAAACGGGCGAAACGCAAACCAATTTCTACCTCAGTGTGTCCAAATAACTTCTGCTGAATGTGGCCCATGCTAAGTGCCATAATGTCAAATCGGGCCCACTATGTAAATTGAGTTTGACACCCTGTTTTAGAACATTAGGACCAGGATAAATGCCCCGGTTTCCCCAGCAGTGGCCAAGAACTCTACACTGTAGCATTCCATGACATTACAAAATTGGAATGGCTGCGCACTCTGTTGCAGGGCCATCAAATTAGAAAGATTCTGTTTTGGTCCTGGAACTAACTGATCAATATACTCTCTTGCCATTTTTTCCCCCAACACAGGTAGTTCTGGACAAGTCAGTGCCAGAAATTGCAAAGGAAGTTGTCCGCGAATTGCGGCTTTTTCTGTTGACCCCTGTAGAACTGACAACTCTAGAAGCTGAAAACAAGAAAGATAACTTCATTCCTGTAAGTCTTTTTCTGCATGTTTAAGAGACAGCACCTTAATGAAAAAAAAAACATTTGGTAAACCTTTATTTATTTGTTTACATACATAAATAAATTACATAAATCATTTCAAATACGGTGTTGTGTTACTGGCAGGTCACAGTGAAAGTGACATAAACCCTCCTCAAACAATAATTCAATGCAAAACTGCAAAATCTATTGAGCATGTTTACAGATCAGTAAAGCCTTTTTGAAAAACACAAGAGCATTAAAATATATTAAATTCTCTTCTGGAATGGCTTGCTGAGTTTATGCATGAAGATAATGGCACTTTAAAGCAAACTTTGATACCAGGATAAGTCCTTAGTAATGAGTTATTTTAGGAGCGAATGTTTTCAATATTACCATTTATAGAATTGCTCTGTGGAGTTCTGTGTAAGTTCCATGTTAGCCTCTAAACTATGGTTAGTCTGTTTATGTAGCAAATATTTGGCAGAGACTGAAAAAAGAAGCCTGCCTGATCAGATTGACAGCACTGTAAAGAAGCAGACAGAGCACCAGGAGGTACCCCATGGTCTACACCACCTGACAACAGATTACATCACTGAATTGCATATTAAACAAAGCCCCACAGAGGACTCTGTAAGTGGAGTGATCTTAAAGAAAAAAAAATAATTGTTTTAAAAAACCAGAATCATCTGGAGGAAAGTACTGTCCCTTCCTAGCACTAAAGGTCCATTAATAAATTCTTTACACAAAGCCAAAGAAGTGTTGGGTTCCTTGATTCAGTTTCCATAGGATTCCAGCAGTGCCCCTTCCAGAACTGAGAGTTGGAAACCCCCACTGAGCAGAAAAGATGCTTTCTGATGTCATCTGGGACCAGGAACTGCAGTGGAATGACTCACAAATGCAGCTTTTGGTAGTGTGTGGGTTCAAGCCTGAGTATCTTAGTTTAATTCAGTTTAAGATTTCTTCATAAATTGAAGCAAATCAGTGCAGCCGTTTTTTATTAAAGAACTATAGTTTAGAAATTATAACATTCCTAGTCCCAGAATTCTGCAGTTTGAAAATTGCTGTTCCATACTTAATTTCTTATCAGCAAGTCACACCTTGGTCTCACCCCTATTCCTCTGGTATCTTCTCCTTTGAGCAGTTGACCTTGTTCCACTTCCTCTCCTCTACTTTAAAATCCTCATTCTCTACTGCCTCCAAGCTCCAAACCGTGTTTCTCACCAAGATATCGTCATTCTTTCCTCTGCCTCTGCACTGAGTGTCTTATCACCCTTGGTGATTTTAATCTCCATCTCAACTCACCTTGTCCCCTCTCCTCTGATTCCACTTCCTCCTGTCCTCCCTAAACCTCTCCCCCCATATAAACTCTCCCACCATGTTCACCTCTTTGACCTTGCATCTCAAGTGGTCACTCTACTTCCATGGCGTTGATCACAGAAAGACCATCTCTGAACACTTCCTTGTAACCCTGATCACCTGCCCCTTCCAACCCCACTTCCTTTTGCATCTGTCCCTGGAAAAAATCTGCCCCAAGTCACTTACAGTTGTACTTTCAAACTGCCAACTGGCCAGCCTTTGGTCTTCCATTCTGCAACTTCTGCAACTGTTGATCTGCTCAGCCACTCTTTAACCTCCACCTTTGACCCCTTTATCCCCAGCTGCAGCTACCATTCAGTAATCTTTTTGAACATCAGTGCCTCTTTTGATGGGAGCTTGGATGTGAGCATCCACTTAAACTTATTGCCTCTCCCCTCTCTCTTCCCCTCCCTCCCTCCACCCTCCCTCCTCTCTTCCCCGCCTCCCTCCACCCCCCCTCCTCTCTTCGCCACCTCCCTCCACCACCCCCTACCCCCTCCCCACCTCCCTCCACCCCCTCCTCCTCTCCCCCCTTCCCCTCTCCCCCCTTCCCCCCTCCCTCCTCTCCCCCCTCCTCCTCCTCCTCCTCCTCCTCTCTCCCCCCGTCCTCCTCCTCTCCCCCCCGTCCTCCTCCCTTCCTCCTCCTCCTGGCTACGGACCAAATGCTGGAATATGGGATTAGAGTAGACAGGGCTGATGGCCGGCGCGGACACGATGGGCCGAAGGGCCTCTCTCCGTGCTGTATAACTCTATGACTCTCTATGACTCTAAAACCATAACTCTCTCCCACCCTCATCATTCCCATGTGTGGCCCCCATTTTTGCTCCCTCAAGTGAACATATCTGATGCACAACTGGTTAGCCATTCATCATCAGATGTGGCTGGCTCACATCATAGAAACACAGGAACATAGGAAGAGGAGTGGGCCATTCAACCCCTCGAGCCTGTTCCGCCATTCAATTAGATAATGGCTGATCAATTCCATTTACCCTCCTTTGATCCATTTTCCTTCATATCCTTACCCAATAAAAAATCTTAACGATCTCAGTGTTGAAAATTTCAATTGACAGCAACCTGTATGCTTCTGTTTGTGAGTCAGTTTAAGATCTATCGATCGTAGCCAGTGTCTATATGAAGATTAAAGTCCCCCATGATTATTGCATTACCTTTGTTACAAGCTCCTATTATTTCTTGATTAATACTCTGTCCAATGGTATTGTTACTGTTAGGGGGCCTATAAACTACTCCCACCAGTGTTTTCTGCCCCTTGTTATTTCTTATTTCCACTCATACTGATTCTACTTCCTGATCATCCGAGCCAAGATCCTTTCTCACTACTGTCTTTTATGTCATCCTTTATTATCAGGGCAGTCCCCCCTCCTTTTCCATTCTGTCTGTCTTTTCGAAACGTCAAGTACCCTGGAATATTTAGTTCCAACCTTGGTCACCTTGCAACCATGTCTCTGTAATGGCTATTAGATCAAACCCATTTATCTCTATTTGTGCAACTAATTCATCTATCTCGTTACGAATGCTTCATGCATTCAGATAAAGTACCTTTAATTTTAACTTTTTACCATTTTTCCCTGCTTTTACCTTATTCACTGATGCACTATTACCATTAAACTCTCTGTCCTTTTCTGCCACAGTCTGCCTATCTTTGCCCAAATCACTATACTGCTCTGTGGCTTGACTTTTCTCTTTTGATTCCTAAATTTCCCCTCACTTGTCCCCTCCCAGTACGTAACCAATACAGATCTCTAGGAGGTAAAGGCGCATTTGTGTAGTTATGGTCAACAAGTGAGACAACAGACAGCATCAAGCTAAAAGAAAAGGCTTGCACAAATACAAGGAAAAGTGGAAATCCAGCAAACTGGTCGAGCTGTAAAAACAAGAAATGGATACAAAAAAGTAATAGGTGCAAAAAGGAATTATGAGAAAAGATCTTTCAAGGGATATCAAAGCTAACGGCAAAAGTTTTTACAAATATATTAAGGGAAAGAGAGTAGTAAAGGGGAATGAGGGCCCATTAAAGACAGATGTAAGCAAGACTATAATGGACAATAAGGAAATGGCAGACTTGTTAAATGAGTACTTTACATCCATTTTCACAGTTGAGGGAGAAGACAAATCAGAATATTTTCTTAATGGTGAGAGAGGAGCTGTGGAGGAGCAAAGGGACTAGGTGTCCATGTACACAAATCACTAAAAGCTAATGCACGGATCCAAAAAGTAATCAAAATTGATAATAATCGTAAAATTAGAGCTAGGCTATTTAGGAGTGAAATCACAAAGCACTTTTTCACACAAACGGTAGCAGAAATCTGCACTAGACATACTCTTGGGCTCAGTATCAGTGGTCTTTCACATAAATAGACCCCACGTCCCTTACAATCAGGAGTTTATACTGTCCAATATCCAGTTATGCTATATCATGACCCGGGGGCAGTAACAATGAAACTCCGTTATGTGAGCCGGATAGCATAATCTCGTACTTTCCCTCATGTGCATTTCTCCTATCTTCTAGAAGGTGGACCGATACACACCTAGTGAGATGAAGCTAATTATAATTATCCCCCAAAAGGCTGTGGATTTTGGGTCAATTTAAATTTTCAAGACTGAGATTGATAGATTTTTGTTGGATAAGGGTATCAAGAGATATGGAGCAAGGGCGGGTAAGTGGAGTTGAGGTGCAGATCAGCCACGATCTAATTGAAAGGCAGAACAGGCTCTAGGGGCTGAATGCCCTATTCCTGATCCTATGCTTGATGTTTCAAATGGATGTGCAAAATGGACAAGTGTTACATTTTCTAGCAGTAACTTGATGAACATACAAATTTGAAAAAAATCCTCCATAGCTCATGGCATCATGTACTGTTTAAGCATATGGATTGTTCTTTATTATTCAGCAAAATATCAGAGCAATTTAATTGTATCCATGCTTTGTGTGTTTTCACTTACAAGCATCTGCAGGAATACATGGAGGAAAATTATCAGAACAGTGGAAAAATTGCACAGAAAAATTATACAGGGAAAGCTTGATCATAACCTGAGAGTAAGGCCTTCAGGCAACTCTTATTGTAACAGAATTGTACTTGTTTAAAAAGGCAGTGCATGCAACAACCCCCCGCCCCACCAGTAAACTGTAGGTGTAATTATTCTATTGTTGGCAGCCTGTAATTTTAATGGCCGTCAAAATGACGTCACACTAATTACAGTCTCTGCATAACATAGAGCTGTGTTTAACGTGATTTACTGTCGGATGCTGATGAGAGCACTTGATTTAAAGGGTCACCATAGCGTCTTGATAAAATATCACAGCTGTGTTTTGGCACTTTTGTACTTGTATGAAAGGACATTTGTATGCTTGGCCTACATCACATGCAATTGGTTCTGTTACAAATTTTGGGTTTGCACCAGACATATTCTTGGGCTCAGTATCAGTGGTCTTTCACATAAATAGACCCCATGTCCATTACAATCAGGAGTTTATACTGTCCAATATCTAGTTATGCTATATCGTGACCCGGGGGCAGTAACAATGAAACTCCATGTTATGTGAGCCGGATATCATAATCTCGTACTTTCCCACATGTGCATTTCTCCTATCTTCTAGAAGATGGACCGATACACACTTAGTGAGATGAAGCTAATTATAAACCAGCAGGCTGATTTATTTTGCATATATGTGAATGAACACAACAAAATTTACTATGAATTTTAATCTATTTAGCAATGCTCCTCATAGCATATAAAATGACAAAGTACACCTCACTATCCACAATAGCGGGCTAAATAAACTTTTTTGACTAGAAATTTCTCTCTAACTAGTCAGCACTACACTTAATCACGGAGTTTTTGCTTTCTCCTTACCAGATTTTTGTCTTTTTTAGCTGGACAGGAAGTCAAAGGCTGATGCTGACCCCCCTCCCCTATCTCTCCATACCCAGTGATTAGCCACTTGAATGCACTGCCCTCCTGATCTGGATCTCAAATAGCCAACCCCCACTAAGTTCACATGAATGAAGTCATTTCAACATACCATGTGTGAATATATTCTAGAATGTCTTTAATAAACCTCCTTTGTCTCAAGCTGATGTGTTGCCACCATTCTGGACAGCAGTTTCATGTGAATTCAAATTTGCATTCCTGGAGGCTGTATGTTGCGGAATTAATCCTTTGTGAGCTAAATTTAAACAAAGTTGAACCAAACTGAGCAAGTTATGAAACTGAAGGGAATAAATTTAACCTCATAACAAAGAGGAACAACTAAATAAGTAGACAGGAACAGGTAAGTGCTTAGCTTATCCTGGAAGTCCATGTTCAGGAATTTCTCATACCATTTCTATTTCCTTTGATCTGCACTGAATTTGGAATCTTTGCATTTCCTTTTGGAATGCTTCAACCAAATTTGCATTTACTGCCTATGGTAGTATGTTCCATATGTTTACTGCTCTTAAGTGTGAAGTGATTATGTTTAGCTCAAGGTTTACAATCTCCTATTTTAGCACCAAAAATTTTCCATCCACCTTTTCATGATTTTAAAAACTTAGATTATGTTTCCAGTTAGTCTTTCATCTTCTACCAGGAACACGATTAATTCTTTAGTTCTGACAAAGGATTATACCTGAAATGTTAATTTGTCTTTTCTTTTTACAGGTGCTGAATGATCTGCTATCTATTTCCAGCATTTTCTATTTATGTTTCTAATTCTTTAAACCTTTCTTCATATGTCAAATAATGTTTTTTTAATACATGATGGGGAGAAGGACTAGATGGGTATCTTCTGAACAAACCTGGTATGGTAGATACTTTGGGGGGGACAAGAAAATTGAATTTAGCTTCTGGAATCCAAGGTTAAATATTGCATACTGATTAGTATCTGGTCTCATGGAACTTAGGATAGGAAGTTTAATTACAAGAACCTCTTTATACATTGGTGGCCTGTTGATATGCCTGTTAATGTGCTACACTAACAGTGGAAGGATGTGGGCTTTACTCCCTTGATATTCCCCACACAATGCCTTTCCAATCTAAGCCAGACCAATGGGGAGAGATACAGAGTGCAGGCAATAACACCTTGTTGGATAATTCCTTATCCTTTACCAGATTTGAAAAACTAGAGACAGTTAAATGTCTGACAATTAACTTAATTTATTATTGTTTCAAAACATTCATCTTAAAACTTCATAATAATCGTACACATTAGCCTTACGTCTAAAACTTATGTGTGGAGGACTTTAGTAGGAATCGTGAATATGGCTTATCCAAGCCTGTTAATACTACCTCGTTTTGAAGTTGTCAAAACTTCCTACTGAGTGAAATGTTGTATTTCTTTTGATAGCATTTTCTTTCATTGTCTAATTCTTGCTGGATTCAACTCCACTGGGTGTTTTATGACCCCTAGATCATTGAACAGATTGCTGGACAATGATGGGGGGCCTTATGTTCTGTTACATTGTACATTTGCTTCCTACCTTTGCTCTTGCTGAATTAAAGCCTTTGTTGTACAAGCCTTTGATGTCTTATCTCTTGCAATTTCTATAGCAAAAGGAACCTGTTCCTTTATTTATACTGCAGCAATTTCCTTCTTTTACACTCCCTTCGCACTGAGAAAAAGCCTGTTTTTCAAAAGCCTGTTCCAACAACCCTGTTATCTCCATATTATATCATTAATGCGAACTAGCTTATTTATTTAATAATCTATATGTGCCTATCCTTACAGTACAATGGGATCAATTTTCGGTTGGCCGAGCGGGTGCGTTCGTGGCGGGGGGGGGGCTCCTAAAATTGGGGATTCCCGGAGCGGGTCCGGAGCCCGGCTCCAACCCGCCCACTTCCGGGTTCCCCAATGACGCAAATCGGTGCGCCGCAGCCCCTGCATGCGGGACTCCCACCAGCAATCAAAGCCAGCAGGATCCCACTTGAGATCATTACCTGGGTACTTCAGGTCATTTACAGACCTCATTAGTTGGAGATTTTAGGAGGATTCGGATTTTGGACTACCCAGAGCGTGTTTCCCGTGCTGGGGTAAACACTCCCTGTTTAAACAGACGTGTTGCAGCCAGCAGCCAGTGGCAGCTGCAAAGGTCCATTTAACAGGTGTGGGGTAAACCCTCATTCATTGCAGCAGGGCACTCTGTCACCTCAGACAAAGTTTTGCCTGCTACACCGTTGTCTCCACACTCCAAATTATTAAATCATACTCTAAACTCTGCTGTCCAAACACATTTACCTACTTTGTGGACCCCCTCACACTCACACCGTCAGGATGGGGGTGGGGAGGGTTCCATTACTGCATTCATCACTCCATTGGAGGATGACCAACATCACCAGCCTCGCCAGGCATGCCGTCCACCTCTGCCACGTGGAGCAACACAACACAGTGCTGCGTAACAGGCACCTGTACAAAGTAGTCGTGCAACTACACATACACCCACTGTAGGGTGACCCAATGGGTGGCATCAAGGGTGTTCATGGAGAACCTCATGAAAGGGCATTATTGCACAAGCCAGTCAAGAATGGCCAAGACGTGGTAGTAGTGGTGACAATATAATATGTAATGTGAGTTGATCAGAAATCAAATATAAGTAAAAACCATGACAAACCCTCAAACGCCCTTGTGCGTCCTCTTCATGCTCACGAAACGTTTGCCTTACGATTCCTACTACACATATGTGATGCATGCCCTGTGGCTGCAGCACAGGTAGTGGCAGGTGGGGTGAGGCTGACCGTGAAAGAGATGCATGAGAGGGTGAGTATGAGATAGAGTCATGAGATTGTATGAGGATTGGTGGGATGAGAGTAAGTGCGGGTAAGATGAGGATGAGCTTTGAGTGGGTGTGAGGAGTGATGTGATAGAGTAGTGTAGTAAGTACAGGACGAGATGTGGGGTGGGGGCGGTGATGTGGCAGACGGTAGGGGAATGAGTAAGTGCACTCACTTCGGCTGACCTACTTAGGTCATTGAAGCGCCTCCTGCACTGTATGCAGGTGTGTGATATGTTGGTGGTACGGGTGACCTCCTCTGCCACCTCGAGCCAGGCCTTCATGGTGGCAGAGGCAGGCCATTTCCTCCTGTCCGCCGGGGAGAAGATCTCTGTCCTCCCCCTTCTCCTCACCCCATCCAGTAGGACCTGGAGTGAGGCATCATTAAACCTGGGAGCAGCCTTCCCCCTGGGCTGCTCCATGCTGTAATTTTGGCTCCTTTCTGCAGCATCAGTCAGTGGAGGACCGACCCTTTAAACAGGGCTCCTCCAGCTGACAGCCTGTGATGCGGGTGCGCAGTCTGCCCGCTGCGCAGCTTTCCAGCGCAAAACCCGGAAGCCAAGGTAAGTGGTTTCAATTTACTTACGATCGTGTGGGGAGCCCACCGATTTTACTGGGCGGGTTACCCACACGCACAGTCGACCCCTCGCTGGCAACCCACCTCCCTCCTAATATCGGAATATCGGGCCCAATGTCTTCGGCCCTGAAATTCACCCTCTCCAATGTTATCAGCGTCATTGTGACCAAAAGATAGAATTTGAAAGCACACAGTTTAAACCAATTCTGTCTAGATCAGCTGTTCTGTATTAGAATAATGTAAATACCTATATTCTTACACACTTCCCCACAGGTAGAAGAGAAAATCACACACAGACAATCCTTGAGCACCTCTTACAGCAATGGCACAAAACCTTCGCACGGAGTGCGGAGCCCAGATAGGGGGGACAATTGCTTTTATTTTTTGAAAGGCAGTCAGTTGAAAGTCTCCTGTTTTCCTTTCAACCTCGTAGGTGGACAAGATAGCTGAAGTGTGGAAGTTTCATGCATTAAAGAAATCAAGTGGGAGCGCAGTCCATCTGCTTCGGAGACGGAAAGGCACTCGATCTCGAGACCATCACAAGTACCTCAACCTTTACCACAAATAAAGGTCAAAACCAGAAAATAGTTCTCGGACCTTGTACCCTAAACTTATATGAAGAGGATTCACCAACAGGCATGATCTATATTGAACTGAATGAAACTAGGATGTCATGAAACATGGTATGGGTCCTTACACAGGGCTTGTATACCACCTAGTTTCTACAAACAATATGTGTTTTTTTGGACTAATCTGATTGCAGCTGTGCTGTGCTTTACATAAGGCCAGTTTCATATTTTGAAAACTAAGGAAAGCCACACAGATGTGTAGTTATATAAATAGAAGGTACAAACAGGACTGGGTGACTTAGACAGTTGGAATACCGTCCATTTACCTCTAGACCCTTGGTTGAAATGTTCTTCTTTCTATTGTCCGTAAGCATTCTAAATAAAATTAGCTTGTGGCAGTCTGAACCAGTCTAGAGGCCGTGAATCCATGGCACAAAATTTCTCAAAATTCAAAGCTACTTGGCTCTAAATTGGTAGGTGCACTCAGACAGGCCGCAAGAATGGCAGGTGTGAAAATGGCATAGTAGAGAGTGATCTTCTGATTTTAAAATTAAAGTTAATTCTTGGGTGCAATGCAAAGGCATCATTACCTAGAATGACCAGATTCTGCTGTCACCATATAAAAGATGTGAACTCTGTCTCCAAAGGTGTCCAGCATCCGGCTTTACGTGACCCAGAGAGCTGCCAACAGAGGCCTTCATCCTATTGGTTAAATAAGGACTGCCGATGTACTGCAAAAGTAAAACAGAAATTGGCATTTATAGGTTGTGGGACTACACTTTAGCATCTGTCTCCCAACACTATCCTGCCAATATAAAAACATCTTGATGTGCTTTACATAATTAGCAAGTGCTTTCTACTGATATTGCACTGCAAACAGTGAGAAATAGCTTAATTTCCTAATGTGAACATCCATGGTCTTAATAATCAAAGTAAAGTTTTAATTGAAGAGAAAAGTAATTGAAATAAATTGAGGATATAGAACAGGAACAATGAACGAGTGCACAAGGGCTGAGTGATATAACAGGACATAAGACACAGGAGTACCTGCTTTTATTAGTAGGTAATTAATTTTTAAAGATCAAGGAGAAGGCCAAAGTATGCAGTTCTGTAAGGATTTGTGTCAGTTTTACTTATTGTAAATTGCTCTGGTGTAACACTCAGACCCCAAGCAACATCCTAAAAGGTCCTCTCTCCATGTCAAATCAGAGTGTTAGAACTGAACTCTCTGAACCTAAAGCAGGTTGGACAGTATTTTGTCCATTTCACTCATATAATATTTGTAATCATTGTGGACTAACTTCATGGCATTTACTTTTTTGGACCTCACTGTGTACATAGTACTGTGAGTCAGAGATAGACTAATGAACTCTAGGAGTATATCAACCAGAGAATGACCAGCACTTTGTAAGTGTGGGAATGCAATAGATTTTCTAATTGTTTATGTTTGTTACTTTGTATAGCATTTTAACAGTGCCTCATCATGAATAATTATAGACCTAGGAACCAGGCAGCAAACGGGGAGGAGAAAATCTGATGTGACTTGCTCACTCCATAGAAACTGAAGCTCATGATGGCCTTAAAGAATAATAGCGCAAGTCTGCCACTTTGAGCAGGGCACATACCAGCAAGAGGTCTTCTTAAGGGGAGGGGGGGAGCAAAGGTGAAATAAAACAAAGTGCATCCATTGTGCTTACGTCAGACCTCTGAACAGATGAGTTGCTATATAAAACCTTAAAGAACAAACAACAGCTGGCAGGGTGGCTCAAGGTTGTATAGGGGTAGGGGATCAGATAACAGCATAAACCATGAGACTAAAACTTCAAAAAAAATAGAAAATGCTTGGA
This sequence comes from Heptranchias perlo, assembly GCF_035084215.1. Taxonomy (NCBI): domain Eukaryota; kingdom Metazoa; phylum Chordata; class Chondrichthyes; order Hexanchiformes; family Hexanchidae; genus Heptranchias; species Heptranchias perlo. The sequence goes on from NC_090333.1 coordinate 28,498,572, forward strand.
AACACTCAGCAGGACAGGCAGCATGTGTGGGGAGTTAATGGGCTGGATCTTGCTGGAGTGGGGCATCTCGCGGCTGCCCTCTTAATTAGACTTCTTTTTGCACCCTTCAGCTCAAATTTTTTTTGTGCTGTAACTTGCTGGAAGTGCGAGCTGGTAACAGCGTGGCGAAGACAACAGGGCATCTGAGACCTCAGTGAATGGTGGGACCAACTGTGTATCTCCTTAAGCAATGAGATTTAAGGATTGAAAAAGAAACAGAGGAACAACTGAGAGGGGGGTGAATTAGAGTGGGCGAATTAGAGTCAAATCAGGTACATAAAGAGAGGGAAAGAAAGATTGGATTAAGAGAGAGAGAAAAAAAGAGACATAAAGGAAAAGTAAGAAAAAAAATTAAAATTTGACATTTTAAAAATCTCTTGAGAACAATTTACCACCTGAAGGAATGAGACGCCAGAGTTTAAATTTTTCAGTTTCTTGGCATTGCATTAAAAATTATCAAGTTGGCTCATAGTTACCAGACTTAACTTTCTGTGGCGAGTTTAATGGCCAATCAATGTGCAAATCCAGCAAGTTCTTAAAAATAACGGGGAGGCTAAGGGTGAGATGCCGTTTGGCGAAGCAAATAGCGGAGCGGTGTAAATCGAGCAACAAGTTCTGGAGATTAGTAACTTATGATATATCTCTGAATCCCCTCAACTGGCTGGCCAATTTGCACATTAATAATGGCGTCCATCGTTAACATGCTGTTATTTTTACAGCAAGATCCAGACCAATATTTTGAGTGTCGACCCTTTGTCAAAACTGGAGGATATTACAGATGAACAGCATTTAATGGGAAATCGAACAAAAGGAAGAGGGAACAAAGGGAAAAAATCATTATAAAAGTCAACATGAGTGAAGTTGTTGGTGAAGACTGTTCTTTGTTGCCAATTTCTCCAGGTTTTACCAATTACAGACCTAGTCAGTTTAGGGTGATTGTGCATATGAACCAGCAGACCACATTTCCCAATGTACATTTCTGGATTTGGGTCCAATAACTGCCCTGTTTTGTTTATCAACTGAAAATATAGAGTTAGCTAGTGCAAATACATCTTATAGGGGTTTGATTTCCTCTGGTATCCTCACCAACCTTCAATGACTCCTCATCTTTCAGCACATTGACTTCAAAATCCACATCCTGATCTACAATTCCCTCCATGACCTCGCTCCTTCCTACCTCAGCGACCTCCTCTAGCCCTACAACACTGTTCACATCCTTTGCTTTTCCATCTGTGTGTTCCCTCTTCCCTACAGTCTACCATCAGTAGCGAAGCTTTCAGCCATCTTGCCCCCATACTCTGGAACTCTTCCCAAATCTCTCCACCTTCTTCCTTCCAAAACTCCTCCTTACAAAACCTACCTCTTCACTGTGTTTCAGTCTGTTTCTTTAATTCCCCTCCTACTCCTGCTGGGGTCAGTTTTTGAAACTGTGAAGAACTTTGAAATATTTTGCTCAGTTAATGGCACTGTATAAATGTAAGTAGTTGTGGGTAGTACACTGGTTAATGCATTTCTATTAAATTCTTTTGTGTACTATTTTATCTCAATCATTCACAGATTATTGGCAATATTAAAATAATGCACAAAGGAATTACACAAACACATTAACCAGTGCACTATCAGAAGAAATTAAACCCTGGTGTTCACTAGGAATTCCATGGGATTTGTCTGATTCCACAACTTGAGGTTCAGTCATTAGCAGTTTTACATGCACTAACAGTTTTAATTTGTTGTCTCACAGTAAATTGTTCACACTCCTGATTTGTGGTACGAATAACATAGGTACTGTACTATTATTGTTATTTTGTGCTGCTTTTTTGTAAGGATTTTTAATTGAAGTGATAACAGGGGATTTCAACTATCCTAATATAGACTGGGATAACAATAATATAAGGGGCAAAGAAGGGGAGGAATTTTTGAAATGTGTTCAGGTTAACTTTCTCAAGTACGTTTCTGGCCCAACGAGCAAGGATGCATTGGTTCTAGGGTATGAGACGGGCCAAGTGGAGCAAGTGTCAGTGGGGGAGTATTTAGGGAGCAGTGATCATAGTATCATAAGGTTTAGAATAGCTATGGAAAAGGACTCTGACCACTCTAAAGTAAAAATACTCAATTGGAGGAGGGCCAATTTCAGTGGGATGAGAACAGATCTGGCCCAGATAAAGTGGAATCATAGATTAGCAGGCAAAACTATGATTGAACAGTGGGCGGCCTTTAAAGAGGAGATGATTCAGGTACAGACAAGGTACCTTTCAACGAGGGAGAAAGTTCGGGCAACTAAAGCCAGAGCTCCCTGGATGACAAAGGAGATAGAGAATAAGATGAAGCGGAAAAAAGCGGCATATGACAGGTGTCAGGTTGATAGCACAAGTGAGAACCAGGCAGAATATAGAAAGTTCATAGGCGAAGTGAAAAAGGAAATAAGAGGGGCAAAGAGAGAGTATGAGAATAGACTGGCGGCCAACATAAAAGGGAATCCAAAAGTCTTCTACAGACATGTTAACAGTAAATGGGTAGTAAGAGGAGGGGTGGGGCCGATTAGGGACCATAAAGGAGATCTATTCATGGAAGCATTGGGCATGACTGAGGTATTAAATGAATACTTTGCATCAGTCTTTACCAAGGAAGAAGATACTGCCAGAGTCTCAGTGAGGGAAGATATAGTTAAGATACTGGATGGGCTAAAAATTGAGAAAGAAGAGGTACTAGAAATAGATAAGTCACTTGGTCCAGATGGGATGCACCCTAGGATGCTGAGGGAAGTAAGGGAGGAAATTTCAGACATCCTTGGATACGGGGGTGGTGCCAGAGAACTGGAGAATTGCAAATGTTACATCCTTGTTCAAAAAAGGGTTTAAAGATAAACCCAGCAACAATAGGCCAGTAAGTTTAACCACAGTGGTGGGGAAACTTTTGGAAACGATAATTCGGGACAGAATTAACAGTCACTTGGACGAGTGTGGATTGATTAGGGAAAGCCAGCACAGATTTGTTAAAGGCAAATCGTGTTTAACCAACTTGACAGAGTTTTTTGATGAGGTAACAGAGAGGGTAGATGAGGGCAATGCAGTTGATGTGGTGTATATGGATTTTCAAAAAGCATTTGATTAAGTGCCACATGGTAGGCTTGCTATTAAGATTGCGGCCCATGGAATAAAGGGGGCAATAGCAACACGTATACAGAATTGGCTAGATGACAGTAATGGTGAATAGTTGTTTTTCAGACTGGAGGGAGGCGTGCAGTGGTGTTCCCCAGGGGTCGGTGCTGGGACCACTGCTTTTCTTGATATATATTAATTACTTGGACTTGGGGGTACAGGGCACAATTTCCAAATTTGCAGATGACACAAAACTTGGAAGGGTAGTGAACAATGAGGAAACTAGTGATAGACTTCTAGAGGATATAGACACTCTGGTGGCATGGGCGGACATGTGGCAGATGAAGTTTAATGCGGAAAAATGCGAGGTGATGCATTTCAGTAGGACAAATGAGGAGAGGCAATATAAACTAGAGGGCACAATTCTAAAAGGGGTACAGGAACCGAGAGATCTGGGGGGTTTTGTGCGCAAATCGTTGAAGATGGCAGGGCAGGTTGAGAAAGTGGTTAAAAAAGCATATGGGGTCCTGGGCTATATAAATAGAGGCATAGAGTACAAAAGCAAGAAAGTCATGATGAACCTTTATAAAACACTGGTTCGGCCATAACTGGAGTATTGTGTCCAGTTCTGGGCACCACACTTTAGGAAGGACATGAATGCCTTAGAGAGGGTGGAGAGGAGATTTACTAGATTGATTCCAGGGATGAGGGACTTATATTACGTAGATAGACTGGAGAAGCTGGGATTATTCTCCTTGGAACAGAGAAGGTTGAGAGGAGATTTCATAGAGGTGTTCAAAATCATGAAGGGTCTAGACAGAGTAGATAGAGAGAAACTGTTCCCATTGGCAGAAGGGTCAAGAACCAAAGGACATAGATTTAATTAGATTGGCAAAAGAACCAAAGGTGATATGAGGAAAAACTCTTTTACACAGCGAGTGGTTAGGATCTGGAATGCACTGCCCGAGGGAGTGGTGGAGGTAGATTCGATCATGGCCTTCAAAAGGGAACTGAATGAGTACTTGAAATGAAAAAAATTGTCGGGCTACAGGGGATAGTGAGGGGAGGGGGGGAAGTGGGTCTAGCTGGATTGCTCACGCATAGAGCCGGTGCAGACTTGATGGGCCGAATGGCCTCCTTCCGTGCTGTAACCTTCTATGATTCTATGAAAGCATAAGAAAGCTTGTGATATTTTCAAATACTTTTTTGATATGAAAATCATTTTGTTGCTGTTGTGTAAACTAGTTTCAAATCCTCTTGGTGAATAGGTAAGAAAAAAGAAAGATGGAAATTGCATTTATATATCGCTTTTCAAGTCCTGAGGACATCCCAAAGCATTTCACAGCCAATGAATTACTTTATTTTGGAAGTGCAGCCATTGTCATTGTTTTGGCAATAATAAATTAATAAGACTGAGGTGGGGGCCAACGGCAAAAGGGATCAGACTATTGTAATCTCAGTTTTTGGGGAGGAGGAACACTGGAAAATGACTTACTGAGGCAAGTGTGGGAAATGCAACCAATGAGCTTTCCACATTGAGCATCAAGATTATTTCTCATATCCCATCATGCCCCAAACTGGTAATTGTGTCAAATAAGTCATGTGACACCATCAGTTTTAATTTTGGTTAAAAATATCCCAATGACTCTCATACCATTCAAGTGATCTAGGAAGGAATTGGCTGGAAGCTGGCTGAGCGAGTGGGCAGCCTGCCTGGTGGCAACAGCATTAGGCCAAGCCAATTTTAACCGCGATGCCTCGTTTACATCTCACTGGCCAGCTGCCCACCCGAAATGGGCGGAAAGAGGCAGTTGGCCAGATGCTGCCAGTTGAAGATCGACAATCAGATAAGTCACGTTTGGGGGTGGGAGGCAGTTGACAGTGTCTTATGGGTGGGAGCTCAGGTCAGCAGAGGTTCCGACTTGTGGGTCCTGGAGCAGCATTCCTGCTTTTCTGTACCCACAAAGGAAAGTTTGACACCTACCTTACCGGGATTCTTATTCCTGCAGACCAGATTTCACAGAGTAAGGCGCCAGTGGTGGGCCCCCCTATCAATCGATGGTTAAAATGCCATTGGGGAATCTACACATCACAGAACCCTGATTTGCGTAAATGTATGTAGCTACAAAACTTGGTCCTCTACTCACCCTTGTTTTTTTAAAAATCCTCCAACCTTCCTTTTGTTCATAGTTTTTGTCTTCTCAATTCTTTTCCAGCTGTTTATATTACAGATGGTTTCAGAAACAACACTTCATTATAATTTATATTGCTTGGGAGACTCAAGCACCTGCAAAATATTTAAAATGTAAAATAAATTGTACAGGGAGAGGTTGCACTGTGTGTTCCATTTTTGTAGTGTTACAAATTATCACTGAATTTTATATTCAGATTATTGAATAAATTATGTTTTTACCTCATTGGTCTGGTTTACTTTGTTTTGTTTGCGATTGTGGTGGTGGTGGGGGGGGATGGGTGCCCACACTTTCAGCTTTGTTGCTGCCCAAATGTTATGGATTCATCATTAATGCCGGCGTGATATCAAGTGGCCCAGCCGGCCTCCTGGCCGGTGGAAGGTAGGTTCCTGGGGGGACCCGATCTGTGAAGTGGGGGAGATCCGGAGCATTGACGTCACAGGCTGTGTCGTGGCGGCTGGAGGAGCACCCCTGTTCCTCACAAATGAAGAGGAACTCACCTACAGGATACTCATCGGCCGGACCACCACTTGTGACTGTCAGTCTAGGTTACATGGTCAACTGGAGTTTGTTTTGGACCCATGACTTTCTGACTTAGAGGTGAGAGTGCCACCACTGAGCAAAGATGACACTTAATGGGGATTGGTCGGGAAATTTGAGGTCGAAGATCAGCCATGATCTTATTGAATGGTGGAGCAGGCTCGAGGGACCGTATGGCCTACTCCTGCTCCTATTCCTTATGTTAAGTGTAGTGCTGCACATTCAGCTGGCAGATTGTTTTCTGGGATTGGATAAATCTCACTCCCGTAGTCATTCAATGACTTTCGATCGGCCATGGAAATTCACTTCTCTGAAGCATCTTGGGATGTTTTTCCACGTTGAAGGTGCTATATAAATGTAAGTTATTGTTGCTGTTATTGATTGGAGCCAATCCAAGATATTTACAATCTTGGTGAAGCCTAAAATGAAACAAGGAAATTGTATGACACGTAAGATTTTTCTCTATTTTTCAGAGATACCCAGGAGGAGTACTTTGAACAGGACTTACACCCCATAGACTTTCCTTTTTTCTTTAATGAAAACAGCCAAATTGATGTTAGAACAAAAGTGACTGGACAGAAAGCAGAGCAGAATGACAATCGTGTGAGTGATAGACAGGGAGAAAATTACAACGCAACTAAATAAATACCTTAAATGAAAATAAGAGAATATTGAATTTCTGATCATGTAGTAATTTAAGTCTCAGATTTCACAGTGTCACTGATGTCACGTTCAGTTGAAAAGCCTTTGTTTCTGTGTGTGTGTATCACCTTCAGGTCCTTTTGATGTGGCAGCTATTTTGTGTTCCTGGTAATGATTGTGTTTCATTATTTTAGAAGGCATTACACTTGATCCTATAGTTGTATGTTCAGCAATCTGTTTGATGACCTAAGGGTTATAAGATGTCCAACAAAGTTAAACTCAGCAAGAATTAACTAATGCATGCTTGTTTTTAAAATGGTATATAAGAGGGATACAAAGCAAAACTCAGTTAGGATCTTTAGCCACCTTCAAGGAGAGGTACTGTGAATGGCCTGGACAGGCATTGCTCACCATTCCTGGGAAATTCTTTACACATGAGTTTTCTGGACGTAGGATTGGCGTGTACTGCTGTGTATGTAGTCTTAAGATGAATGTTTTGAAAAATTAATAATAAATAATTAATTGTCAGACATATTGCCGTCTCTAGCTTTTATAAATCCATTATTAAAAGGATAAGGATTATCCAACACCACCGACTCAGGAAAAGAACAGATCGATAAAGCTACCGTCCAGTTAAGGCTACCTGTTCCAACAGAGTAAATGCAGGCAGCCGGTGACAAGTGTTTCCACTTTAATTATAGAACCAACTTTGCTAATCGGGGAATAACAGTGGGCTTCGACACTCTATTCTATGCTCCTTATTTTGGCCTCTGTTTTCTTTATTGAAAGAATAGATCTCTCAGTAGGGAAGATGTGCAGAAGCTTAGACCTGAAAAATCACTCAACGAACCACTGGAAAAGTGCAAACTATTCAATTTCTTGATGCTGGTCACAAGATGGAGCCCAGAACATCTATGAAGACTGGCAGCTACCACCAGGGGGACAGGGGTGGACAGAAGTCGGTGTCCCAAACAAGAACAAAAAAAAAACCTATTCATGTAAAAGTATATTTATATTTGACAGAGGGTACCAGTCTCTGTAGGAATGCTGGACTACACTGTGTAATATGGACACCCAGAGTACAAATAGGCAGAACCAGATCCCTGTGTTTACTCTGTTGGAACAGGTGGCTATAATCCAATGACTGATTCATTGACACATTTTGTGAGTTTACACTGCACTGATTCCCTGCAGGTCCCACTGTTTATGCTTTGGAAGTGTACTTGATGGCAGAAAAACTGTGCACTTGCAGCCAATTGCATTGTATATGTAAAGGTGCCTTTGTATTATATACAGCTCCATTTGGAAGCAATTCTGTACACGTTAGTTTCTGATCCTATGAATTCTGCTGCTTTATACCGCAGTCCAGATTTCAGAGCACCAACAGCAACACAAAACAACTGCAAACGTGCAATCTTGCATGTTATTTCAAAGTTGCAATCACAACTTTCATTTTCCCAATACTGGGGAAAGGCTCATTCAGGCCACAAACTGTACTTACTGCCTGCCTGTATGGATGGGCTGAGCTCCACCGGAGGTGGCCATTTACATATGCTGTTATTAGAAAAAGAACATGCTGAGGTGATAATTAGTGTCACTGGTTGCACTAGCACTACACCATTTATATAATAGCACTACGAGATTATTCTATGGAAACCTAGTGCAGATTTCTTTTAGAGTATTGGCTTTTAACAATAGCACATTCTCCATTTTTATCGAGAAAAGAATATTTTACACATCAATTCAATGCCTCATTTCAAAATGAGATTCCACCGTGTTTTTCCAGTGGCAACCTGAAATTATATAAAGATGTAAGGGGAAGAAAGTAACCTCATTCGCCACATTAGGATAAAAGAAATAGAAACTGAAATGCTGGAAACAAACAGAGAACAAAGGGATCACTGTTTTAGACTGGACTCTTCTTCAGAATGTTAAGAATAATTAAGCCATTTTCTTGGTTGGTTAACAGAAGAAAAACCAGCACTACTGAAAACCGCTGAGTTCAGAAATCTGTGAATAAAATATATATATATTTCATAAAAACCCTACAAAGACCAGACACCGTGCAAGAGAGGCAGATGATAACCTATCTTCCTGTGGAGATTCACAAAACTATAGAAACACAGGCAAAACAACCCAACAGACATCAACATCACTGCAACAAGCAGAAGAAGACAGTGCTATTTACTAGATGCTGGAACCAATCCCCAGGACTGTCCGTAAGCCACTATGTTACTCTCAGTTATTCAGCTTTGTCATATTTATAGAAAGAAGGAACTTGCACTTTATCGGGTCTTTCAGAAATGACCCAAAGCACTCCACAAACAATTAATTATTTTGAAGTGTAATCACAGTTGTTATGTAGGTAAGTGGTGCAGAAGTTTCTTGCTCACATTAAGGGCCCATAAACAGCAATGCGATGAATGACCATTTAATCTGCATTTGTCGGTGTTTGAGGGATGAAAGCCAGGACACTATGAGAACTCCCTGCTCCTCTTTAAATTGTGACCATGAGATCTTTAATGTCAACCTGAACCTTTGGAACAGGCAGATGGGGTCTCATCTGAAGTTGGCACCTCCAACAATACAGATCTCCCTCAGCACTACACTGAATTGTCATGCCAAAGTGGACCCTTAGGCGTCAATTTTACACAATTTCTAGGACACTGAGTGGAGGTCTGGGAATAAATGTAGGAATTAAAGAGAGAAAGAGAACTTGCATCGACACAATGCCTTTCTTACATTTATATCTGTGTCTCCTTGATCTTTACCCTTCAATTACCTGAAACAGAGTGTTTTCATCGACCCTGTCCCATCCCCTCACAACTTTAAACACTTCCATCAAATCACTCCATAATTTCCTTGTTCCAACAAAAACAGCCTTCATTTTTAAATTCCCTCCTCATATTTGGATTTCCTCATACCAGGCAGCATCCCAGTGAATGTCTTGTAAACCTAGACCTAGCTCCATTGTGTTGTGCCACTGAATTGCTATTTATCTCATTAATTTATACTTAAAGTTTTTTTTAAAGAGTATACCTCGCTCTATTCTTTCCCCAGTTTAGACCTCTGCCACGGCTACTCTGTGGCTATGAGTACAACAACTCCAACTTTAATTTTCTCCTTAACTTTTCCCTACCCCTGAGGTGCCTGCTTCTACTAAGTATTTATGCACTGATGTGCAGCTGAGATCAGGAACTTAATGAAGTGGAGAATTAATCTTGCTTGCATCCCTCCACTCTGCAACACTGTGCTTTTGTACTTCACTGGCTGCACCACACTGCCATACATTTTAATTTCTATGGGAGTTGGTTTCTCTGCAATGTATTTGGAAGAAATTTCCTTTAAGTAAGTTAGACACTTTTTGGTGAGTGAATCAGTGAGTGTACAGACATATCTACTGTGTTTTAATGAATTGTCGTCTTCAAAGATGAACCCAGCATGTTATGAATGCAGACAGCTGGATTGCAGACATTCTATTACCAGCTGGGTTCATATCCTCACTCTGGTTCCTTTTTGTCTCCCGTGTTTAAAAATACTTCCTAGTGAAGTTTCCATGGGGAATTCAAACAGCTGGCAGGCCTCCTAGCTGGCCAACTTTTAACCTCTGATCTTCATCAGCTGTCAGATAATTGCGCCATCACCACTATGTTGTCTGTTGTACTAACAATGTAGAGAGAGGATCATAATATAGTCAATCCCACTAAAAAGGGGCATTTCATCATTTTATTGGAAGTCTGATCTGATTCCCAGCATGTATAGTAAGTTCATGATGGGATGAAGAAGAACCAAAAGAATGATATTGGAAAACTCATTGTGTGTGTGGCAGAGTGAGGAAGAACTCTGTTTGATCTTGTTTAGTTATCGCCGATAAAATCTCAGGCTGATTATTCACAAAATGGCTGCTACAAGCATTGTCTATAATGATAAAACAAGTACTTTTTACATTCCCATTGCTGAATTTTTATTTTACATTCAGGACGAAAGAAGATTTCAGTTAGATTTTAGGAATCTGTTTTTTGGGTTATTTTTCTGGAATTTTATTTTCGATACTGGGATTGAATTGGTATGCGCTGCGTCCCTTTTACGCCCAATCTGTCTGTTGGATTCATTTTAACATGAATGGATTGAGGTAAGTGGATGACGCCTTTACAACTCAGTTAAACTATAAACAATAGTCTTAATATTATCATTGGTTATTTTAGCAAATTAATGATTCATGTGTTTGAATTGTATCCCTTTATCCTCTATCTTAATGCAAACATTAACCACAGGTTAACGCATCCCCTAAAATACCCGATAGAGGAATGTTATAGGAACTTTTGAGAATATCATCAACAGTAATTTCTAGGCGAATGTTTGAACCTGGTTGGAACACCTTTGGACAGAATGTTTAAGTACGTGAGTAGAAAGAAGGACTCTATTGTTTTTGAGTATTAACTATGCAGTTTGATTGATGTAACAGATCTTTATTTTTTTAGCTTTTTGGGAAATGTGCAACAGATTCTGGAAAATGTAATTTAATAGACTCCTATAGAAAACCCTAAGCTGGGTAAAACCGGACGGACCACTAGGCACCGGACACGACAAAGGCAAACCAAGCCCAGTCGACCCTGCAAAGTCCTCCTCACGAACATCTGGGAACTTGTGCCAAAATTGGGAGAGCTGTCCCACAGACTAGTCAAGCAACAGCCTGACATAGCCATACTCACAGAATCATACCTTTCATCCAACATCCCAGAATCTTCCATCACCATCCCTGGGTATGTCCTGTCCCACCGGCAGGACAGACCGACCAGAGGTGGTGGTACAGTGATACACAGTCAGGAGGGAGTGGCCCTGGGAGTCCTCAACATTGACTCTGGACCCCATGAAATCTCATGGCATCAGGTCAAACATGGGCAAGGAAACCTCCTACTGATTACCACCTACTGCCCTCCCTCAGCTGATGAATCAGTCCTCCTCCATGCTGAACACCACTTGGAGGAAGCACTGAGGGTAGCAAGGGCACAGAATGTACTCTGGGTGGGGGACTTCAATGTCCATCACCAAGAGTGGCTCGATAGCACCACTACTGACCGAGCTGGCCGAAAACCTGAAGGACATAGCTGCCAGACTGGGCCTGCGGCAGGTGGTGAGCGAACCAACACGAGGGAAAAACTTACTTGACCTCATCCTCACCAATTTACCTGTCGCAAATGCATCTGTCCACGACAGTATTGGTAGGAGTGACCACCGCACAGTCCTCGTGGCGACGAAGTCCCGTCTTCGCATTGAGGACACCATCCAACGTGTTGTGTGGCAGTATCACCGTGCTAAATGGGATAGATTCAGAACAGATCTAGCAGCTCAAAACTGGGCATCCATGAGGTGCTGTGGGCCATCAGCAGCGGCAGAATTGTATTCCAGCACAATCTGTAACCTCATGGCCCAGCATATTCCTCACTCTACCATTACTAACAAGCCAGGGGATCAACCCTGGTTCAATGAGGAGTGTAGAAGAGCATGCCAGGAGCAGCACCAGGCGTACCTAAAAATGAGGTGCCAACCTGGTGAAGCTACAACTCAGGACTACATGCATGCTAAACAGCGGAAGCAACATGCTATAGACAGAGCTAAGCAATTCCACAACCAACGGATCAGATCAAAGCTCTGCAGTCCTGCCACATCCAGTCGTGAATGGTGGTGGACAATTAAACAACTAACGGGAGGAGGAGGCTCTGCGAACATCCCCATCCTCAATGATGGCGGAGTTCAGCACGTGAGTGCAAAAGACAAGGCTGAAGCGTTTGCAACCATCTTCAGCCAGAAGTGCCGAGTGGATGATCCATCTCGGCCTCCTCCCAATATCCACACCATCGCAGCAGCCAATCTTCAGCCAATTCGATTCACTCCACGTGATATCAAGAAACGGCTGAGTGCACTGGATACAACAAAGGCTATGGGCCCCGACAACATCCCAGCTGTAGTGCTGAAGACTTGTGCTCCAGAACTAGCTGCGCCTCTAGCCAAGCTGTTCCAGTACAGCTACAACACTAGCATCTACCTGACAATGTGGAAAATTGTCCAGGTATGTCCTGTTCACAAAAAGCAGGACAAATCCAATCCGGCCAATTACCGCCCCATCAGTCTACTCTCAATCATCAGCAAAGTGATGGAAGGTGTCGTCGACAGTGCTATCAAGCGGCACTTACTCACCAATAACCTGCTCACTGATGCTCAGTTTGGGTTCCACCAGGACACTCGGCTCCAGACCTCATAACAGCCTTGGTCCAAACATGGACAAAAGAGCTGAATTCCAGAGGTGAGGTGAGAGTGACTGCCCTTGACATCAAGGCAGCATTTGACCGAGTGTGGCACCAAGGAGCCCCAGTAAAATTGAAGTCAATGGGAATCAGGGGGAAAACTCTCCAGTGGCTGGAGTCATACCGAGCCGAAAGGAAGATGGTAGTGGTTGTTGGAGGCCAATCATCTCAGCCCCAGGACATTGCTGCAGGAGTTCCTCAGGGCAGTGTCCTGGGCCCAACCATCTTCAGCTGCTTCATCAATGACCTTCCCTCCATCATAAGGTCAGAAATGGGGATGTTTGCTGATGATTGCACAGTGTTCAGTTCCATTCGCTACCCCTCAAATAATGACGCAGTCCGAGCCCGCATGCAGCATGACCTGGACAACATCCATGCTTGGGCTGATAAGTGGTAAGTAACATTCGCACCAGACAAGTGCCAGGCAATGACCATCTCCAACAAGAGAGAGTCTAACCACCTCCCCTTGACATTCAATGGTATTACCATCGCCGAATCCCCCACCATCAGCATCCTGGGGGTCACCATTGACCACAAACCTAACTGGACCAGCCATATTAATACTGTGGTACAAAAGCAGGTCAGAAGCTGGTATTCTGCAGCGAGTGACTCACCTCCTGACTCCCCAAAGCCTTTCCACCATCTACAAGGCACAAGTCAAGAGTGTAATAGAATACTCTCCACTTGCCTGGATGAGTACAGCTCCAACAACACTCAAGAAGCTCGACACCATCCAGGACAAAGCAGCCCATTTGATTGGCATCCCATCCACCACCCTAAACATTCACACCCTTCACCACTGGCGCACAGAGGCTGCAGTGTGTACCATCCACAGGATGCACTGCAGCAACTCGCCAAGGCTTCTTCGACAGCACCTCCCAAACCCGCGACCTCTAGCACTTAGAAGGACAAGGGCAGCAGGCACGTGGGAACAACACCACCTGCACATTCCCCTCCAAGTCACACACCATCCTGACTTGGAAATATATCGCCGTTCCTTCATCATCGCTGGGTCAAAATCCTGGAACTCGCTAACAGCACTGTGGGAGAACCTTCACCACACAGACTGCAGCGGTTCAAGAAGGCGGCTCACCACCACCTTCTCAAGGGCAATTAGGGATGGGCAATAAATGCCGGCCTCACCAGCGACGCCCACATCCCATGAACGAATAAAAAAATAATAAATTGGATGACATCTTTACAACTCAATGAAACTATAATCAGACAGGAAAGCTTTTTTACATTCCATTGAATACTGTCTTCTAAATTTATGATTTAAATTTGCAACCCCTGCCCATTTCTTTGTGTTTTCTCTCCCCTCTTTTACCAGTTCCCATATTGTGACCCATTTCTTTATAAAGAAGGTAGAAAGACAATTGGCTGCTGGGCTGTTTTCGTGCTGCTCTATTTCTTCTCTTTTCTCATCAATTTTCTCCTCTCCCCTTTCACCTTCTCCCTCCTCACCTGAGGCCACCACTGGGCTATCATTCCACGGAGACCAGTTACCCTCTAGTGTCTTGCCAAAGTGGTCATTATTCTCATGTGTGTGAGCTATTCATCCACAGGGGCTTCAGAGTCAAGCTTTGTCCTGTCCACACTTGGCATTTTCACAGACACACTTCCAGGAGGGATCACTGGTTAGCAATCGGGAGCAGCAGCCCTGGTGGATTTTCTCCTGCTCAATCAGGGGCATTGAGATCCATTATGGTGCCCCTGCCATCTATCCAGTTGAAATCAGCAGACACAACACAGACAAAGGATCGAACCTGAGACTTTCCTTGTGTGGCCCAGCTATTCACTGAATAACTCAAAGCCATCAGGCGACATCTATACTGAGCAGCAGATCGGCATGAAAGCAGCCCTTTGTAGTTCATTGTCTGACTTTATTTTCTCTGTGGAGTAAATACTTGCCCTCTGCTCAACTCCCACCCACCCCTCAATGTTTGACCAAGATTAAAATGTTGCCAAATGAGGAATGACAGGTACAGATCTGCTTCTTTTTGTTCGGGTGGCACATGTGCTGAGACACTGAGTTGTTGCGTCACTGGTCTGTGTCCTTGTATGGAAATTCTGAAAGTCGGAACTGTTTTAAAGACAAAGAAATATTACCTCACAGGTTACGGTCTAGTAATGTAGTAAATTAGATTTTAAATTATTTTAAGAAAATATTGCTTACATATCCCCATCTTTGTCGATGGTGACCTACTGCTCGCAGATCACTCTTCAAATAAAATTCTTCCTTTGTACATGATTACAAGCCTTTGAAGAATACAAATAGCTTTCAGTGACACACAAGTGCTTATTTCAATTCTTTCACTCTATCAATATTATTTTAAAAATTAATTTATTTTTGTGTTCATGAAACACCATTTGAA
Organism: Heptranchias perlo; assembly: GCF_035084215.1. NCBI lineage: Eukaryota > Metazoa > Chordata > Chondrichthyes > Hexanchiformes > Hexanchidae > Heptranchias > Heptranchias perlo. The sequence goes on from NC_090333.1 coordinate 28,513,763, forward strand.
TGAAGAATCTAGAAGCATCTATTTAATGCCACTCTGCAAAGAATATTGCTCAGCAGTATGTCTTAGCTGGTTGTTATGGTAACACAGGTAGTTTAAATAAGGGTGCTTTGACTACAGAAGAGTGATTAATGTAATGAGATCAATTATTTTACCAATATCTAGTGGACACATATTAATAGATATCTGGGAAAGATTACGAGGCTGCAATCCAATGGAAGGTTTTGAATGGTTTATGTCTAGAGCAGTACTTACCTAGGGGTGCTTACAGAGCTGTAATCACACAATTAATGCCACAAGTTACATGGGCAAAACTTGAGTATTTCCTTTGGACTAAAAAGTTAGATTACAGGCTTGAAATGCCTTGTTGATAAACATGTGTCCCAGCACGAGAACATCAACACTCTGCAACCACATGTCACTCTGTCTACAGCAGTGGGAGTCAGTTTCCTGAACACAATGCCTCGGACTATTTTGACCCAGAGATAAAAAGAAATTTTGACCTATTTATTTTCTATTTTAGAACATCTCACATGCATAAGTGTGTCAAGACGAAATCAGGCATGGCTTCAGCTGTTTTCAGTCATGTCTTTGTTTCCAATGATTTATTTGAGGGTCATGCAGCATGTAATAAATCCTTTGAGTAAGTTGCTTCTGTATTGAAGAAAAACTTGCCTTAGAACTGGAAAGTAAATAAAATTTACATTTGCAGAGAATACATAGAAACATAGAAAATAGGAGCAAGAGTAGGCCATTCAGCACTTCGGGCCTGCTCCGCCATTCAAAATGATCATGGCTGATCGTCTAACTCAGTACCCTGTTCCCGCTTTTTCCCCATATCCCTTAATCCCTTTAGCATTAAGAAATTTATCTATCTCCTTCTTGAATACATCTAATGACTTGGACTGCCTTCTGTGGTAGAGAAATCCACAGGTTCACCACCCTCTGAGTGAAGAAATTTCTCCTCATCTCGGTTCTAAGTGGCATACCCCGTATCCTGAGACTGTGACCCCTGGTTCTGGACTCCCCGGCCATCGGGAACATCCTCCCTGCATCTAGTCTGTCTAGTCCTGTTAGAATTTTATATGTTTCGATGAGATCACCTCTCATTCTTGTGAACTCTAGTGAATATAAGCCTAGTCAACCCAATCTCTACTCATACGTCAGACCTGCCATCCCAGGAATCAGTCTGGTAAACCTTCGTTGCACTCCCTCCATGGCAAGGACATCCTTCCTCAGATAAGGAGAACAAAACTGCAGATGTGGTCTCATCAAGGCCCTGTATAACTGCAGTAAGACATCCCTGCTCCTGTACTCAAATCCTCTTGCAATGAAGGCCAACATACCATTCGCTTTCCTAACTGTTTGCTGCACCTGAATGCTCGCTTTAGCGACTGGTGTACAAGGACACCCAGGTCTCGTTGCACCTCCCCTTTTCCCAATCTTTCACCATTCAGATAATAATCTGCCTTTCTGCTTTTACAACCAAAGTGCATAACCTCACATTTATCCACGTTATACTGCATCTGCCATGTTCTTGCCCACTCACCCAACTTATCTAAATCACATTGGAGCCTCTTTGCATCTTCCTCACAGCTCACATTCCACCCCAGCTTTGTGTCGTCTGCAAACTTGGAAATGTTACATTTAGTTCCCTCATCCAAATCATTGATATATATTGTGAATAGCTGGGGCTCAAGCACTGATCCCTGCGGTACCCCACTAGTCACTGCCTGCCACCCCGAAAAAGACCCATTTATTCCTACTCTCTGTTTCCTGTCTGTCAATCAATTCTCAATCTATGCCAGTATATTCCCCCCAACCCCATGTGCTTTAATTTTGCACACTAACTTCTTGGGTGGGACCTTATCAAAAGCCTTCTGAAAATCCAAGTACACCACATCCACTGGTTCTCCCCTATCTATTCTACTAGTTATATCCTCAAAAAACTCCAGTGTATTTGTTAAGCATGATTTCCCTTTCATAAACCCATGCTGACTTTGTCCAATCCTGTTAATGCCCTCCAAGTGTTCTGTTATCACATCTTTTATAATAGACTCTAGCATTTTCCCCACTACTGATGTTAGGCTAACTGGTCTGAAATTCCCTGTTTTTTCTCTCCCTCCTTTTTTAAATAGTGGGGTTACATTTGCCACCCTCCAATCTGTAGGAACTGTTCCAGAGTTTATAGAATTTTGGAAGATGACCACCAATGCATCCACTATGTCCAGGGCCACTTCCTTTAGTACTCTGGGATGTAGATTATCAGGCCCTGGGGATTTGTCAGCCTTTAGCCCCATTAATTTCCCCAGCACTATTTTTTTACTAATACTGATTTCCTTCAGTTCCTCCCTCTCACTAGACCCTTGGTTCCCTAACATTTCTGGCAGGTTATTTGTGTCCTCCTTTGTGAAGACAGAAGCAAAGTATGTGTTTAATTGTTCTGCCATACAATGAATGAATGAATTTGTCTGACATGGACCATTCATTCCACTTTACAAAATTGGACGAAGGAGTGTAAATGGACTCCAAGGGGTTAATTGTATCTTATTTCCACCCCACCCCCACCCCCAACTGGAACTTGACAGGATCAGAATGGGTGCCCAATTTTAATTTCCATTTTAAAAGCTATTATGGATTCTGATTCCACAGCTTTTTTTTACTTGTTTTTCGGATGTGGGTGACACTGGCATGGCAGCATTTGTTGCCCATCCCTAGTTGCCCTAAAAGCATTAAGAGTGAACCACTTATATGGGGCAGGATTCATGTGTAGGTCAGACTCGGTGGGATGGCAGGTTTCCTTCTCTGAAGGATATTAGTGAACCAGTTGGATTTTTAAAACAAGCTTTCATGGTCATTTTCTGGTGCTAGCCCATAAATCACCAGATTTATTGAATTCAATTTCAGAATTTGCCAATAGTGGGATTTGTAGTTTGCATTACTGGTCCACTAACAACACCAATAGGCTATCATTTCTGATAATGCAGTCCATCCCCTTAAAAAAAAATCTCCAAACCTCTACCTTTGTTCTTTTGATGATGACCTTAAATTTATAGCCTCTAAGTTACCAATTCACTAACCAATGGAAATAGTTTTGTATTAATTACATTAAAAATCCTTCATTATTGAGACCACCAAGCAGGTCTCATCTTAACCTTCTTTGTGCTAATGAAAAAATTCCATTTTTTTTTAGCCTACCCTCATAACAAGAGCCTCTCATGCTCAGTGTCATGTATTGGTTATTAGAATCGTTGAGTGTTTTACTGTGCTGTAAAAACATCCTGTAGTTCAACTTTATCCATAGAGGTTTTGACATGTCTGAGACTTATTAGTCTTGGACTTTTAAAAATTCATTCTTGGGATATGGGTGGTGCTGGCAAGACTGGCATTTATTGCCCATCCCTATTTGCCCTTGAGAAGGTGGTGGTGAGTCTTCCTCTTGAACACAGCAGTCTGTGTGGTGAAGGTGCTCCCACAATGCTGTTAGGTAGGGAGTTCCAGGATTTTGACCCAGCGATGGTGAAGGAATGGCGATATATGTCCAAGTCAGGATGTTATGTGACTTTGAAGGGAGCTTGGAGGTGATGGTGTTCCCATGCATCTGCTGCCCTTGTTCTTCTAGGTGGTGGAGGTCATGGGTTTGGGAAGTGCTGCTGAGAAGCCTTGGTGAGTTGCTGCAGTGTACACTGTAGATGGTGGACATTGCAGTCATGGTATGCCAGTGTTGGAGGGAATGGATGTTTAGGTGAGTGCTGATTCACTCCCTCCAACACCAGCATATCGTGGTTGCAGTGTGTACTATGTACAGGATGCACTGCAGCAACTTACCAAGATTTCTGCCATTTAATCCTAAATGTTATGCGGTTAACAATCTGCATATTTCACTCCCCCCTTGTTATCACATGTATTGTTTAAAACTGCTTAATAGAGGCATCCTGGACACGTTTTTATGTAGAAATCACCTGAAGTGACAGTTTTGAGTCGGGAGTGCTGTCCATTGGCTGAAGCCAACACTTCCTGTTGATGACGTGATGCAGCACTCTAGCACATCTCCTAGTGGGTTTCAAGTGGTAAGGTTGAGGCTTGATAGCAAGTCTTCAACCAAGTCCCCTCCTCTGAGAGAATGTGGGGAACTTCAAGAAGAAAAAGAGAAATTCAAGAATAACTTAAAAAAAAGATAACTGGGAAATTCTGTGTAGCAGGACAATCATTATCTTCTACTATGTCAAAGTGTTATCAACCCATGCTTATAAAGACACAAGTTGACCACCTATTTTGCGGCAAAACAGTGGGGGTGGAAAATAAAACCCACTCAGATCCATCATTTTGCAATATCTATGATGGTATTTTCAACACTACAGTACACCCAGTAATACCATGTAGGCTATCGTGATGTCACTGCTTTACATTCTGAACCCACATGTACTGCCCACAACATAAGCTGCAACCCTCTGTGCTAATTAACACAAGCCAAGACTAAACCTTCCCTCACCTTCCTCCTCTTTCCCTTTTGTAGAAGTGACTTTACAATGAACAATACAGTCCTGCTCTTTTTTTCTAGAACATTTAATCAGAGGTTCACAGTGAAATATTCATAGGAATTTTGTACAGTTTACTTCACGTTTAAAGAAACAATGGCTGATTATTTATTATTTTGTCTTCCTTGCCCTTGATGGACTCTGTCCCTTTTTGTGGGCTGGCTCCCCGACCTCTGACAATGCTGCTCTATTACTATCTTCGAGGAGGTGTGTGCGTTAGAGTAGCACTTGTCCGTGACTCACCCTCTGATCTTCCCTCCTCACTGTGGGGGATAGTGCCAGACCTCCACTCACCATGGTATGACTGACTGAAGCAGCTTCCCTTGTGGCAAATTGTGGGTATCAGCCCACATTTAATCACTTCACAAAAGGGTGTTGGAGATTTAACAAGCTACATGATTGCGCCACCCAGTCATGTACATACTTCTAACCATCGTGGAAAGCTGTCTGAGATGTGACGCATTTTAGAAAGCAGCTACTTTTAGCATTGTGTAATTTTGTACATTGTTCAAATAACAGGTTATATATTTCAGAAGGTGACAAGATTCAAAAGCAAAGTACTTCTTACTAATTTTTCGATGGTAGTCATGATGTGGAGATGCCGGTGATGGACTGGGGTTGACAATTGTAAACAATTTTACAACACCAAGTTATAGTCCAGCAATTTTATTTTAAATACATTTGCCTGAGGAAGGAGAAAATCTCCGAAAGCTTGTGAATTTAAAATAAAATTGCTGGACTATAACTTGGTGTTGTAAAATTGTTTACAATTACTAATTTTTCAGCAAGGACTCGAATCCTTAATCCTCAATGTGAATGCTATTATATGTCAATGACATGCAGTCCACTGACAGCTGGTAACACAGAAAGGGAAGCAAAATCAAATGAAACAATGACATAAAAATCATTCTAGAAATAACAGATAGCACTGGTGTTTTCTAGCCAAAACTTGAGATTCATTCATGAGCCCCGTGATTTACAGAAGTTTTCTAATGTTTGTGGTTTACACAGAAAATTTAGACGTAGCTTTTTATCAAACTTTTAGCATGAATTAGAGTGTTTAAAAAATCTGCAAATCATGGAACACATGAGTGAATTGCAAATGTTAGCAATGCTGGTGCAGTCTTAGGGTTCAAGTTATGCTAATAAATGGCTGTTTATGTAGACTATTTGAACCCCTCGATTAGATTACTACCTGTAATCACCCTCCAGTGCACATTGTTCTCTATATACAGCTCTTGAAACATTTGCCTGAGGAAGGAGAAAATCTCCGAAAGCTTGTGAATTTAAAATAAAATTGCTGGACTATAACTTGGTGTTGTAAAATTGTTTACAATTCTCTATATAAACCACCTGAATCGTCCCTTTCAGATTACAACCTTATCCTCGCTCTGGAGTATCTGCCATCTATAAGTCATGCAAAGCCTTGGATTTGATTATAGTCAATATCTTGCAGCTATCTATTAATCATGATTTCAGTGATATGGAGATTGCTCAGCTATTGAACATCTCTCAAGCTATTTTTCTGCTTGTATCAGAATTGTATTTCAGGACTTGTAACACATAAAAGAAATTCAGTGAGTAGTGAACCTGTATCCAAGAGCACAGAGCAAACTTCGCCCTCCCCCATAACTTCCCATTTGGATATGGCAGGGTAGAAATTCCTCCGGGCCCGTTTTTGGGTCCAGAATCGGCGATGTGCGCGGGCAGCGTGCACCCCAACACGAAGGCCCAAGGCTGGCCCAAAATTGGGCCTCAGGCCTTATTTCAATAGTTTAGGTGAGCTGCCGGTACCTGTCGTGCCTCCATAGGTCACTTGTCCATTTGAAGACATGAATATCGGGCAGCTTGCCTCGCTGGCAGCAGCCCAAAAGTAAGCCCTAAAAGGGAGGGGTGGAGCGGCAGCGGGTGAGGGGGTTGGGCGGTGTTGATCGCTTGTGCTGTGGAGTTAGGGGAGCCCTCCTGCTTCTCCTGGCCCCACAGCAATGATGACTGATAGATTTTTTTGAAAGAGTCACTTACATTTCGTTGGCGGCCGCAGGGGCAGGAACGCCTGCAAAGCCACCTTTACCAGTATGGCGCGCCAGTAACACAGCTGCAGACCGGAGTGGGACATTGTGCCCCCAGCAACTCTTAACTTACCCCACAGCTTTCATGTAACAAAAAACAGTAAATATTTCTTGCTACTAAAATATTTCTTACTAGTTAGAGCTTCCTTATCATGGAGCTGGATGCGTTACCAACATCTACAGGATTTCTGTGTACATTTGTAGATGTGTTCAATGATATTTCATACTCGTTTCACTTCTCTGATAATCCTATAGGTGGGTTCCTCACTATTCCAACACACAAGGCGAATTTATAGAATTCTCAGTGTAAATTTAAATGACCAATTTCTTACTGAAAATCATTAAAATTATTTCTTTTGTCTCGAAATCCTATTGCTATCTTCTCTTTGTCCTTTGCCAGACCTGAACTGATCAAAAAAAAAGCTTGGGGCGGAGTTTTCAATACAGTGGGCGCTAAATTGGGCCGTGTAGCCCCCGCTGTTTCGGCACTATGCGCCCTCTCGAACATCCAAGGTGGCCGCTTGGCAGCGCACGCACGTTTCCAGCGTGATGTGCGCCGGACACCATCTGGGAATAGGAGTTAGCGCAGGCGCAAATTCCAAACTCTGGAAGCATTAAAGTAGGGAGAAAATGCGTGCAATCAGTGTGCAACGCTGATTTAAAGTGATAGACACCATTTTGGACCTTAACGCTCAACACAACGCAGTCTTAACCACGCACACCTGAACGTGTCTTAGAGTGCCTGGATGACTCCCCATCAGCGCCATTTAAAGGGACCATGCAGGATTTGCAGGTTAGTTGCTTGATTATTGCTTCTGGCTGCTGGTGGAATAGGAAGTGTTTTTTGAAGCTCTCTATTCTTACTGAGAGTTGCTAGAATACATTTGAGAGTGATTTGGCAGGTACTGCCTTACAGTTCGGAAAGTTACAACTGTGGTTTAACAAGATTCCTGGCAACCATGGGTGGTCTGCTAGGGCTCCCGCTGGGCATTGAGCACGACTGGGAGCATGCAGAGAGGCCATGCACAGCAGGTCAAGCTGCGAGGAGAGGGAGGACGAGAAGGCGCAGGGAGCTGAGCAGTAGGCCCTACCCAATGAGGGCCTTCCGGGACCAATTCTCTTACCTCAACATGACCGAGGAGGATTGCATCCGACGCCTGAGGTTCACCAAGGAAGCCGTGACCGAGATCTGTCAACTGGTGCGGTCCCAACTGCAGCCTCAGAGCAGGGCGAGGACTGCATTGCCTGTAGCTGTGAAGGTCACCAGGGCATTGAACTTCTATCGCTCAGGATCATTTCAGGCCTCTGCTGGCGACATGTGCAACATCTCGCAGTGTGCAGTGCACTGCTGCATAAGGGAGGCCACAGACGCACTCTACCAGATGACCTCTTGACAGAGACAAGCAGGACGAGCGAGCAGGGGGTGTCCGCTTGCATTGCTGGGTTCCCCATGATGCAGGGTGCCATTGACTGCACACACATTGCCCTGCAGCCCCGCATATCAACTCGGCCGTCTTCGTCAACCAAAAGGGCTTCCACTCCCTGAACGTGCAGCTGGTGTGTGACCACACACATCGAATCATGGAGGTCGATGCCCGCTACCCTGGGAGCAGTCACGACGCCTTTGTCATTCGGCAGTCCAACATGCCAGCTATCTTTCACACGCCTCAGCAAGTCAAAGGCTGGCTACTGGGTGACAAGGGCTATCCTCTCACACCGTGACTCATGACTCCGGTCAGGAACCCATGCACACGTGCACAGCAGGCCTATAATGAGAGCCATGCTGCCACAGGCAACATCGTGGAGCACACCATAGGCCTCCTCAAACAACGCTTCCGCTGCCTGGACTGGTCTGGAGGAGCCCTGCAGTACTCCATTGAGCGGGTGGGCAGATTCGTGGTGGTATGCTGCATGCTGCACAACCTCGCCATCATGAGGGACCAGCCTTTGCCACCAATGATCGGAGAATACCCTGAGCCAGAGGTGGAGGAGGAGGAGGAGGAAGGAGGAGGAGGAGGAGGAAGAGGCTGAGGAGGAGGAGGAGGGGGAGGAGCCGGAAGAGAAAGTGGAGGAAGACACAAGGGTGCAACAGGGACCACACTCCTTGTCTGCAAGGGCTCTGCATGCTCGCCTGATCCGTGCTCGCTATCAATAATGTCAAGTACATCCTCCAACTCACCAACAGTCCTACATGCCCCACCTTTCTGCTCCCACAAGACAATCAAATCGCCCTCCATCTGATTGCACATTGGTTTCCCCCTCCGCTCTTCGCACAAACAAAAACCACCATCAAATGCAAATTCAAAGTCACATTTATCAATGAATAAATGACATTATGGAAACAGAATAGAACTATTCACCCTTGTGCATTCCCTTAGTGCCTGTTGTCCGTGTGCCTTTACCTATCCTAGTGCTCCTACGAGGTGCTTCCCCAATGGCTGGAGCATGAGTGGTGGGAGGCTGCTGGCCTTCAGTGGAGGAGCGTGCAGATGGCCTTGGAGGACGACCTCGAGCAGCTCTGGGCCAGGAGGGCCCGACTTCAGACTGCACCTCTCGGCCTGGGCTGCAGAAGTCTGGCCTGGCTGGCCGATAGGCAACAACAAGGGCACTGGTGGAGTGGCAGGGGTGAGAGCAGGAATGCTGTCGTCCTGAGAGAGGACAGCAGGTCCGACTGCCATGGCACCACTGCCACTCTCCCGGGGCGGTGCCTCAGAAATCCTGATGATCAGCTGGAGAACGGATTGCTGGAGTGCTGAGACGCCCTGGAAGCCCTATTCCACAGTGATCCCCAGAGCCATGATAGCAGCAGTCTGAGCTTCCATTGCAGCAGCCTGAGCTTCCATTGCAGCACTCTGAGCAGTAACGGTAGCTTGCAGACCTTTGATGACATCAGTTTGTGCTACAATGGAAGCCACGACATCGGCCATCAGATGCTGCATCATGGTGGGTTCCACAGGTGTGCTGATGGAGGTGGGAAAGGATGGGCTCCAAGCTCTGCGCAAAGCCCAGTGCCAAATTGGAGCTGGACTCCTCTATGCCCCTTCTCATTGTGTGCAGACTTTCTGGCAGATTTTCCAGTGCCCCAAGCTATTGTTGGTGTACGCCCATCAGCCGTCTTCTGTAGCCTGGCCCATCGAGGTCCTCATCTGAATCCTCTGCAGCAGAACTAGTGAGCGACCTTGCCCACCGGCGAACTGGCACCTGCGGCATCCATTCCCCCCACCACAGCTCCTGTGCACTTCTGCCACATGGAGATCCCTCCTCTAAACTAGCCTCTAAACAATGTGCCTTGTCAGTCTCTGAGCTGGTGGAAGCAAGTGTCAGATTGAGTGACGGTGTGGCTTCAGTGTCCTCCTCCCCCTCCTCCCCCTCCCCCTCCTCCTCCTCCTCGGACAGTGCCACCCTTTGTTCTTGGGTATTTGCAATGACAAAGGGAAGCAGGTTGAATTGTGGAGTGGGGAGAGAAGCAAGTAAGACGTGCGTGCCAACAATATGTGCAGCACATGCGTCAGAAAAGATTATGGGAGGAGGGAAATGTGGAAAACGAGAAGGAGCATTAGATATGCAGAGACCCCCTTCATCGGGACCTCCAGTACAGCATGTTGTCACGGCTGCAGCGATGGCCCGCCCAATGATCCAAAGCACTGTCTCCTCTGGAGGGGTGAGGACGTGTAACCGTCCCTGTCCACCCTCAGGTCCCTCCTGCTGCTGGCTGTTATACGCCACCTTCTCCTGCAAGACAGAGGACAGTGTGTCAGTGAGTATCCTGCAAGGTGTGTGGGTGATGTGCCTGTCGCGGTCGAGTAGCTGCCATTGCGTGTGACCTGTGAGTGGTGGTTGTGTGGCCTGCAAGTGTGGTACTATGTGAGGGTGAGATGCAGCATGCCAAGTGCAGCATTGCGTATGGATAGGCAGTGTTTGTGGGTGGGTGATAGGGAAGTGTGATGCATGGAGCAGTGGTGCAATTGGTAGGATGTGCCACTTGACACTTGCATTCACTCACCTTGACCACTCGTGTCAAATCATTGAACTTCTTTCGGGACTGCACCCACGTGTGTGGTGCAATGCTCCTGGCATTCATTTCCTGCGCCATAGCCTGCCATTGCCTGCGGAGCTGCAGTCTGGAGGGTCTCTTGCCACTCTGCGGGTACATGTTGGCCCTCCTTTCGTTCACCCCTTCCACCAGGGCCTCCAGGCTGCCGATGATGTGTGCTGAGCACGCCCCATTTCTGGCTTCCTCATTCTCTGTGCAGCCTCTCAGCAGCGCGGGTAGCTGCCTGCGTAGGGGCCATTGGGCGCGGGGTAATAGCAGATCAAGCCAGAAAATGGGCTCTATCGAACTTTTCCCTCTTAATGTTTCTGCCTGCTCCATGAATTGAGTCTCCTCAAAAACTTCCTGCTACAGCAACACAACCTTTCTAAAACATGATGTGGAGATGCCAGTGATTCTTCAATGCAATATGCCTCGTGTCTTTTTTCTCCATTCAAATCACTTATTTCTCCTTTTTCTATCTTCCCCAATCCTGGTCATGCCTTGCTGGAGAACAAACGAAAGCAGGAGAATGCTATGAAAGCGGGGTTACTGCAGCATTTATGAAAGCCACACTCGCTCACCTGACAAAGGAGAAAGCCTCCGAAAGCTTGTGATTTTCAAATAAAACTGTTGGACTATAACCTGGTGTTGTAAGATTCCTTACATTTCTAAAACATGTTCATTAGAACTGAAGAAACTGGATTTCCTTTGAAATAACAGTTAAAAGACCAAAGGCAAGAGACTGTGAAATGTTACTGAGTGGGCTGGAGACTCGGAGACTCCAGCCAGAACTGACGGTGCTGACTGGTCAAACTTAGAGCATTGTCAGGTGGAACAATTCTCCTGCCTGAGATCGTGATATCCTACATGAAGATTGTGCTTTCCTCATGCTTCAATGAGGCTGGTAAATCCTGGCTGTATGGCCTGTGGCTTTCACCATTTCCATAAATGCTGCAGTAACCCCACTTTCATAGCATTCTCCTCCTTTCTTTTGTTCTCCAGCAAGGCATGACCAGGATTGGGGAAGATAGAAAAAGGGGAAACAAGTGATTTGAATGGAGAAAAAAGACACGAGGCATATTGCATTGAAGGATGCAGTTTTGGCTCAATTTTCACAATGATACAAATGGGATCCATGTTTTGGGAGTTGAACTTCACCCATCACTGTAAAGTTGGGGAAGGCAGAGCTCCACATATGGCACTAAAACACATGGACAGAACAGTACACAGCAGCCTCGATATCTCCAGTGAATCTATTAATGATTGAAAGCACCTGACTGTCTTGTCAGCCATTTTCAGTCATTGAAATGTGAATGGGGATATGGAACTTGCTTTTAAACTTTACAGGCTTATCTTTTTTGCCAAGACTTTGCACCAGCTGCTTTTATCCGACCTTCCTAATACGAAACCTTCAAATCCAGGTGAATTCTGACAAGTATTTGACTGTAAGGACCTCTTCCTGTGGTTACCAGGAAATATGGCTCCATCACTCTAACAACTCAGGAAAATCAGTGATTTAGAGCAGCCACATCAGTGGTGACACAACAGTAAACCAGTAAATTCACATTGTTGGTCGCACCTGTCTCAAGTCGAAAACTGAGCGACATCATCTCTGTACAAAAATATGGTAAAATGTCTACCAAGACTAACAGTTAAAAGTGCCAAGTGGCCATTGTAGAGTTGAGTTGCAGCTGCTTGATTATATACATTATATACAAGGGAGGATCGGATTAAAAACACTCGAGGCAATTTTAACCTAACCCACCCGTTGGGAAACTGATGGGATTGGGTGCAATGCTGGTTTTACACCCAGCCCTATTTTACTCTCCATTGAAGTCAATGGAGTAATATTGGGCGGGGTGTAAAACTGTTGTTCTACCGATCCTGGCCACTGAGGCTGAATCAGACCATTCGTAACCTTGGAGTCCTATTTGACCCCGAGCTGAGCTCCCGACCCCATAACCTCTCCATCAACAAGACCGCCTACTTCCACCTCTGCAGCATCGCCCGGCTCTGCCCCTGCCTCAGCTCACCTGCTGCTGAAAACCTCATCCGTGCCTTTGTTACCTCTAGACTCAACTATTCCAATGCTCTCCTGGGGGGCCTCCCATCTAGCACCCTCCGTAAACTTGAGCTCATCCAAAATTCTGCTGCCCGTATCTTAACTCACACCAAGTCCTGTTCATCCATCACCCCTGTGCTCGCTGATCTACGTTGGCTCCTGGTCCGGCAACGCCTTGATTTTAAAATTCTCATCCTTGTTTTCAAATCCCTCCTTGGCCTTTCCCCTCCCTATCTCTGTAACCTCCTCCAGCCCTGCAGCCCTCCATGGTCTCTGTGCTCCTCCAATTCTGGCCTCTTGCGCATCCCTGATTTTCATCGCTCCATCATTGGTGGCTGTGCCTTCAGCTGTCCAAGTCCTAAGCTCTGGAATTCCCTCCTTAAATCTCTCTGCCCCTCTACCTCTCTCTCCTCCTTTAAGGCACTCCTTAAAACCTACCTCGTGGACCAAGCTCTCCTAATATCTCCTTATGCGACTCGGTGTCAAATTTTGTTTGATAATCACTACTGTAAAGTGCTTTGGGATGTTTTACTACGTTAAAAGTGCTAGATAAATGCAAGTTGTTGTTGTTTCCTGCATGGCAAGTTAAGTTAAAATTACCCCCAGTGCAACCACAATAGTATCAGTTAGAATACAGACCTAACATCAGTTTGTTACCTTATTGTTGCATAGAAAATGTCTGACAACAGCAGAGATCTTGCTTATTGTATGAGAGAGGCAGGCTTCAGCACAGAGGTTACAAGAAGCTCATGAATGAGAATTCCCTAGTCTCATTGAGTATTGCGTGTTTGTGAGTTCTAGTTTTTTTTTAAGTTGTTGGAATTTTTAGGGATTTTACATTATTTTAGGAATTCTTTGCATGGAAGCACAGGGAATTGTGAATTGTAAGCAATCTGTAATTGGTATGCAGTGGGTATAGTTTGTGACATGAGGAGTTGTCTCAGGCATGGGAGTGTGGGAGTTTTGTTACCTAATATTTTTCTGGGCGTGGTGGAGTCTGACAGCCAATTCACAATATACAGCTTGTTTATTTAAAGGAAGCGCGGATGTTTATTTTTGGATTTAGTTGCTTTCTGAGACTATTTTGGTTCTTGTTTTTGTTTCATTGCGGACTTGAGATAAGGCCGTATCATGTGGCAGCGAAGAAGCTTCATGCACTGTTGGCAGGATTTATCTGACTAAAAATATTTGCTCACCCACCAGCTATTGAAGATGACAATAGCAACAAAAGGAATCTGTGCCAGCACCACACAACAACAGAATCAAACAGTTCATCATCTCTCCAGGACAGAATTGTAGTCTGGTTTGAAACTTTTTCCTGAGACAGGCCAAATTTTTCAACCCCAATTTGCCTTTTCCTGGATGTTTCTGCTGAATGTTCCTTACAAACCGAAGCCCCTATTTTAACTCCCCGCACCCGATGAGAACAGGGCAGCCAGGGAGGGTTAAAATATAGGCAGCGGATACACAATGCACATTTTAACAGGCGCATTTCAGGCAGTGTATGAGGTCCTTGCCCCAGGCAGGCCAAGGTCTCATTAAAATTATTGTCATGATGTCTTTCAGAACCTGACGACATTTTAACCCGCAGCAGTGAGGTCGGAGCCTGATGCCGACCTCACCAAGGTGCAGCGGGTCTAAAAGCTAAGTTAATTTTATTATTTAAAGGTTTCCTTGTTGTCCAGAAGAAGCAGGAATGCTCCTCTGGGTCCCACAAGGAATCCTTGGCCTCCTGCTTGCCACCGTCACGTTATCGATGTCGGGTTCGAGCGGGAGTCGGGCCTAACTTATTTATATGAGGCCTGGGAGTAAAAATGGCTTGGGCCATGGCCTGAGTTAAAATCATGGCTCTAAAGTCTCTGGAGGTGCTATGGTGATGGGATTAACCCTTTCTTTTCTTGCCAGTATTTTCTGCTGCCCTGAAGGTGTTGACTCTGTGCGGTGGATTCCACAGGAATCCTTTTTCAAACAGCCTTGATTGAGGCTTGACAGTGAATATTCAAAGGTGATTCACCGTGTAATTTGAGCAGGGAGTGCTCGGTAGCCAGAAAGAGGGAAAACACCTCCTTAACTCAGGGATACTGAAGCCAATTATAATGTCCCTATTGTTACCCTAGCTGAGATCAGTTAACTCAGCACAGACTTTTTTTAAATTTCAAAATATACTTTATTTCATAAAATTTAAAGATACCACAATTCTAAGGCGATACAATTCGAAACAATACAATATGGATCATAGATAATACGATTCCAATATCACTGTTTAAAACACAGTACATATCTTATAATACATACTGTACAATACAAGGTGGGATGGCCTTACACGGTGGCCTTTCCCCATAGAGCCTTTGCGTAGGCCACACCTGGACCTTGGAGTGTGCCAGTCGGCAACGCTCGGTCATGGACAGCTCCTTCAGCTGGAGGACCAGGAGGTTTCAGGCGGACCAAAGGGCCTCCTTCACCAAGTTGAGACTCAGCATAGACCAGAGTTCAAACCTGGGAGCTTCCTGGTATGCACAGTTCAGATACTTGTTGGATAGTCTATTTGGGGGAATGACTGCAGTGCCCCTTTAAAGTGGAGTTGAACAGTCCCAGCTGTACTGAGTGCTCTTTAGCGAGCAAACTGTGTGTGGGTTGAGGAGGTTAAATGCTGTGTGCAACCTTTAGTGACACTGTTCTAAAGGCTCAATTTGGAGATATTTGTAACATGACTGTGGTTACTGTGCTGTGCAATTAGAATGTAAATGACATTCAGAATTACCATAACATCATTCTTCTATTCCTAGACTCTCGCTTTGTTTGAAATGTGTAAGAACAACAGAAGGTTATTGCAGTGCTGCAAGCTCCATGCCCATCGGGATGTTTGCATGTCTAACTCTTGTTTTCACTGGGTTTTATTCATTTCACTTTTGAGTTATTTTCTTCCTCTGTTGGATTGCTTCAACTGAGAGGGCAAGTGATGACCTGTCTCATTTCCTTACCAAAGCTGCTTTGTACCTGGGTGCGGGGAGGTGGGAGTGAGTGGGCCAAGACTGATTTATGATCTTGTTTTCGCCAGCACTAAAAAAGAGTGTCCTGTGCTGACTTGTTCTCAGACTTTTCCCCCCTTCTCTGTGGGGAAGTGCTTCTTACAGGTAATTAGGCGTAATCTGGGCTGGGCATATAGTGAGATGTGCAATATGGCCAAAAAACATAACAGGAGTTAATGAATCACATTGTTAAAGGGGCAGTGTTACCTTGCAAGCCAACTTTTTACAGAGCAATAAATGGAGAGTGCAATGATGTGACCGTAAACGGCATGTAGTCCCATCATAGGTCGTATCCACCACTAAAGAAATGTATTTAAAAAAAGAAATAAAGTTAGTTACACAAAAATGTATCAAACATTTGCACCACAAAGGCATATGCTGCAGTCACAACTGTCCCCGGCAGCATTACAGCATTGTCATAATGAAGATTTCAGAGCAGGTGAATCTAACAAGTGCGAACACCACGTGTGAAGGTAGAAAAGCATAGCAAAGGATTTTGGATTTTCATACTCATCCCACAGAGGGAAGGGCGTAAGGTACATTGGACAGTCTCTCTACACTGCTCGATCCCTGTAATCTGCTGCCCACATAATGCAGACATACGTGGCTGTATTGCCTGGTGAAGAATTTGAAACGCATTCCACATGTAACAGGTTATTTATAAATGTAAGGAATCTTACAACACCAGGTTATAGTCCAACAGTTTTATTTGAAAATCACAAGCTTTCGGAGGCTTTCTCCTTCACCTGACGAAGGAGAAAGCCTCCGAAAGCTTGTGATTTTCAAATAAAACTGTTGGACTATAACCTGGTGTTGTAAGATTCCTTACATTTGTACACCCCAGTCCATCACCGGCATCTCCACATCAAGGTTATTTATAGGCTCACTGGAAACCCATTATGTGGACTAGACAGTGGTTTATGACCCTGTTGAGGGTGTTGCTGAGATACAACCTCTGCCTTGTGATTAACTAAAACCTCAGAAACTGCAAAAAGTGATTTGTAAAAATGACGTCTATGATGCACCATTTCCTGTCACTTTGGTCCCTGCTGCTGCTATTGGAAGCCTTTTATACTCACCTTTCTCTTTATGATAAGAGTGGAGTTGTGGGAAAGATAAACACAAATTAGGGAGGTGACACACATTCACTTCAGAGAGGAAAGGGAGGTTGGAGATGGGGCCCTGTGCCTTCAGCTGTCTAGGCCCTATGCTCAGGAACTCCCTGTCTTACCCCTCTGTTTCTGTCTCTCCACCTCCCTCTCCTCTTTTAAGGAGCAACAGCAATATAAAAGAAAATATAGAAAAGGCCCTCTTTAATGTTAAATGTATGATTTGTATCAATTGGTGTTAATTGTATTCAGGTGATGGGTATCAAATGGGTCTCTCTTGTATCTTTTTTATAGGTGAGCTTAGCTAGGGTGTGGTGCGTTTTTGTAAAGGGGAGTCTCTGTGAATAAAGGCTTGGAAGCAACTAAAGACCAGGCTCTAATATTCTATCCTATACCACATGGCTATCCAGTTTTACCACTTAAAACCCATCACTTTGACCAAGCTTTTGGTCATCCCTCCTGTTATCTCCTTTTATGGCTCACATCCATTTATTTCTAGTTATGCCTCTGTAAAGCAACTTCACCAACTTCACATTTTTTTCTAAGTTAAAGATGCTATATGAATGCAAGTTGTTGTTGCTGTACAAGATGATACACCTTATTTAATTATTTTTAATTCTTTTAAATCATCCATGATATCCCTGCCTTAGTTGGTTGTGCCTTTCCATCTGACACTTGACATGAAAGATGTGATTGCAAATTTATCCAATGGTCACTGCACTGGGGAGAAATGGACCTGCAAAAGCCAGGCTGCAGATGTGTGGGAAATACACACAGCTCCAAACTGATCAGCCTGCCCCATTCAAAAGAGCCTTGATGGTCAGAACAGGATGTGTACTGTACATAATACCCCTGACAGTGAACAGGATATTTGGGTAAAACAAAAACAGTGGCCATGTTTCATGCTCTGTCCTGTGCTGAGTTGGCTGATCTCAATCGCAGCAGTGAAAGGACTGCCACAATTGGCCTTAGTACCTCTGGGTTAGGGAGGCAATAAAATCAGCCAGGTTTCACTTCCTGGTCACTATGCAGCAACTACTGTGGAAAAGAGACCATGTGAATGCATATTTTATCAGGCTGCCCCGCAGTTGAACAGCTTGCTCACGCAGGATAACTAACACTAACGAGATTTGAGGTTTACAATATCCCCAAAAAATTGATATTGAGGACAGCGCTGCCTTTGGAAACACCTTTGGTAACCAATTCTATAGGCATATAAACAGTAAATGGGTAGTTAGGGAAGGGGTGGGGCTGATTAGGGACCAAAAAGGAGATCTATACATGGAGGCAGAGGGCATGGCTGAGGTATTAAATGAGTACTTTGCATCTGTCTTTATCAAGGAAGAAGATGCTGCCAAAGTCACAGTAAGTGAAGAGGTAGTTGAGATACAGGATGGGCTAAAAACTGATAAAGAGGAGATCCTAGAAAGGCTAGCTATACTTAAAATAGATAAGTCACCTGGTCTGGATGGGATGCATCCTAGGTTGCTGAGGGAAGTAAGGGGGGAAATTGTGGAAGAACTGGCCATAATCTTCCAATCATCCTTAGATACGGAGTGGGTGCCAGAGGACTGGAGAATTGCAAATGTTACACCCTTGTTCGAAAAAGGGTGTAAGTATAAACCCAACAACTACAGGCCAGTCAGTTTAACCTCGGTAGTGGGGAAACTTTTAGAAATGATAATCCAGGACAAAATCAACAGTCATTTGGACAAGTGTGGATAAATTAAGGAAAGCCAGCACGGATTTGTTAAAGGCAAATCGTGTTTAACCAACTTGATTGAGTTTTTTGATGAGGTAACAGAGAGGGTTGATGAGGGCAATGCTGTTGATGTGGTGTATATGGACTTCCAAAAGATGTTTGATAAAGTGCCGCATGGTAGGCTTGTCATCAAAGTTGAATCCCATGGAATAAAAGGGGCAGTGGCAGCATGGGTACAAAATTGGCTAAGTAATAGGAAACAGAGAGTAGTGGTGAATGGTTGTTTTTCAGATTGGAGGGAGGTATACAGTGATGTTCCCCAGGGGTCGATACTGGGACCATTGCTTTTTTTGATATATATTAATGACTTGGACTTGAGTGTGCAGGGCACAATTTCCAAATTTGCAGATGACACAAAACTTGGAGGATATTGATATAATTCAAGAAGTCAGAGATAGGATGGTGGAATGGATGGACACGTGGCAGATGAAATTCAATGCTGAAAAGTGTGAAGTGATACATTTTGGTAGGAAGAACGAGGAGAGGCAATATAAACTAAAGAGTACAATTCCAAAAGGGGTGCAAGAACAGAGAGATCTGGGGGTATATGGTATCGTTGAAGGTGGCAGGGCAGGTTGAGAAAGTGGTTAAGAAAGCATTCGGGATCCTGGGCTTTATAAATAGAGGCATAGAGTACAAAAGCAAGGAGGTTATGATGAACCTTTATAAAACACTGGTTTGGCCACAACCAGAGTATTGTGTCCAGTTCTGGGCACCATACTCAGAGAGTGTGCAGAAGAGATTTACTGGATTGGTTCCAGGGATGAGGGACTTCAGTTACGTGCATAGATTGGAGAATCTGGGGTTGTTCTCCTTGAAGCAGAGACGGTTGAGAGGTGATTAACTAGAGGTGTTCAAAATCATGAGGGGTCTGGACAGAGTAGATAGAGAGAAACTCTTCCCATTGGCAGACGGGTCAAGAACCAGAGGACATAGATTTAAGGTGATTGGCAAAAGAACCAAAGGCGACATAAGAAAAAACTTTTTTACACAGCAAGTGGTTAGGATCTGGATTGCACTGCCTGAGGGGGTGGTGGAGGCA
Source organism: Heptranchias perlo (assembly GCF_035084215.1). Lineage (NCBI taxonomy): Eukaryota > Metazoa > Chordata > Chondrichthyes > Hexanchiformes > Hexanchidae > Heptranchias > Heptranchias perlo. The sequence continues at coordinate 28,533,404 of NC_090333.1, forward strand.
GATTCAATCATGGCTTTCAAAAGGGAAATGGATAAGTACTTGAAGGGAAAAAATTTGCACGGCTACAGGGATAGGGCAGGGAAGTGGGACGAGCTGGATTGCTCTTGCAGAGTGCCGGCATGGACTCGATGGGCAGGGTGGCCACCTTCCATGCTGTAACCATTCTACGATTCTATAATTAACTCAGGGTGCTTCATTTTTAACTCTGTTAGACCAACTTCATTATACTGTCAGTACTTTCTCTCAGATAGATGTCATGGGCACTCATGATCACCAATAGTAAATCTTTCCTAAAGAATGGCCATGATCCCTCCACTACTTGCTGCTGGTTGAGTTGGTGAAAGTGCCATATAACTGAACTGAATAGACGGTCCTGGGCTCAATCTGAGTCTGTGCCGAGTTATCTGATCCCAACTGGGGTGATAGTAAAGACACTACAATTGGCTTTAGTGATCCCAGGCTAGGGAAGGGAAAATCACCCTTTTGCTAATGATTGCTATCCTGTGACCCCTGCTGGACGTGTCCATATATGAATGTGGTGAGATAAGATCGGACTCAGTTGTAATACTCCTCTCCAGCAAGGTGCCTGCCAACACTCACTATCTAGGCTCACACGTGAAGAATAGTCACCTAGGTGAGGTACCTGACGTCTATTAGAACTGTGTCCCAGCAAGGAGCCAAGACTTTCAGGTGAGAGTTATTTATTTCTGTCTTTCAGTTGATTAACGAAGTGTTAAACAGTGAGTGCTGATGTCATCATGCATGTAGTGTCTGGAAGGAGTGACTGAAGCTGACAATGTGAGGAAAGAGAATGAACTTGAGTAGAGATAGTCATTAACCTGGAAGTTAATGTTAATTCAGTTCTCTTGCTCTGTCTTTCCTGACAGTTCCCACTTAAGTAATCAGCAATTCTTGTTTACCAATGGTGACACATTAGGGCTGATTTCCTGATTGGGCACTCCTGGCGAGGATCAACAGGGAGTGTTAGTTTGGAAATTGTAGGCCCACAGCCTCTGATTCTTGTCCATTTAAATTAATGGGTGGAAAATCAAGGGGCTAAGGGCCTAAGATTTCCCAACCAATGGTGCCAATCTTCGGTAAGAGCCCAACTCATGGAATCAGCCCTATTATTTCTTCAGTGCACTGGTAGATTGGTGATGTGGCTCACAATATATTGAAGCACAGTTTTAACTAGTTCAATGACGCAGAGTGCTTTTCACACTACTGAATAAATACTAATATGTTTTCACTGCCATTTTGTGTCATTGTGCTGGAATTCTACAGATGTGTTGGGCAGGAAATGACCTCATGCGATGAAGCACTTTTGCAAGGTCATTTCTTTTTCCCTATGGAATCAGCAAGTAAAAGTGATGAAAGCTATTTTAGCAAACTGAGCCATCAGATTTAGTGGTAAGTAACTTAATTTTAATCAAATTATTTTTTATGATATGGGACCCCTATGACCATTGCTAACACATAAAAATGTTGTGTTTAAATGCGATGTGGCACACTGGTGCCATCTGAAATAGATAAAATACAATTACTGGCACACAGGCACCACATGGTCCACCTTAAAGGAACACCACTATAAGAAAAGGGACAGTAGGTTCATTTGATTGATATTGCAGAGCTCTGGGGAAGAAACTGAGTCCAAATTGTGCATTTTTGTCATGAGATGTTAAGCTGCACATAAGCTGGGTAGAATGCAGCCTTTCTTCCACTTTAAGAACAACAATGTTCTTTTCTTGCTGCTTGTTAAGGTGAGGGAAAACTGTAGTGAGGAATAAAACAGTTTACATGTTCTGTACCTAGTGTCAGCAACAAGCCCTTCTATGGCTGGATGTAGACTAAAGTTTCTCTGTTCTACCCCAATAATGGGACTGGATTTCTCTAGGTGTTCTCCCACTTGTCTGTCGTTACTTCACCTCCAACGTGTTTAAACCCCAGCCTCAGAAGACCACCTCCTACGACATCAATGTGACATTTCCATTTTCCACACAAATCATCTTCTCAGGTAAACTAGACAATTAGTGCTGAATTATCGGCAGTTTTGTGCAATGGACTTTCATCCACACCCTAGGAAGTAGGTGGAAACTGTCCCAAAGTAATTTTTGCACAGGACATTTATAGAGAGATGAGACTTGCATCCCATCACCTTGGACTGAATTTAAACCAGGTTCCAGAGTTGAAATGCCAATATTCTAAAACACTAACACTTCCTCTTTGAAAAAGCCTGGTGATTGTTATCAGACTGTTGCTTTGCACATTTTTTCCTGTTTTTTTTTCCATCTGTTTCCCCTGGATTTCTTGCTTACTTTTGTGGCTACATAATGAAACTGTTCTTTAGATACTCGGACTGGTGCATACCTAGGACTATTCTATAATTAGCCCTTTTAATTCTAAGATTAAAACTGATCAAACCCAATAATTAGCCCCTGGAAAATGAATTCAAAAATTTAGCTCTAACTGATAAACTGCAGGAATATTGGCATTCTACCGTTCTGTTGTGATGCACACAGCCTTTTTCCTTTTTTGATTCAGTCAGCACTTCATCTTTTCTCCGTATCAACAGGCAGTATTATCGTGGAGTGCATCTTTAGTTGCCAACATTGTGTGCAGAGAGCTGAATGAAGTTTCATGGGGGAGAAGGTGCTGAGCATGTAGACTGTTCTGAATATTAATTAAAGTGTTGTCTTTACTTCTTCTGAAAAGTATTGTAGACTGTATTTGCGCCATTCAAAGTTGTTTGTTAATCACAGAATGGTTACAGCACAGGAGGAGGCCGTGCCGGCTCTTTGTAAGAGCAATCCAGTTAGCTCCATTGCCCCGCTCTTTCTCCAAAGCCCTGCACATTTTTTCCCTTCAAGTATTTATCCAATTCTATTTTGAAAGCCACGATTGAATCTGCTTCCACCACCCTTTCAGGCAGCGCATTCCAGATCATAAGTACTCACTGCGTAAAAAAAGCTTTTCCTCATGTCGCCTATGGTTCTTTTGCCAATCACCTTAAATCTGTGTCCTCTGGTTCTCGATCCTTCTGCCAATTAAGCCCAAAGTTTTCTGCTTACAAATATTTTGTTTTCTTTTTGAGCTGAGTGTGGGGGAGAAAATGAAACCTAAAAATCAATGATCACTTGAATAAAGAAGCAATCTCTTTTCTGGCTGCTGTTTTCTCTTTGACTTTCTCTGCTTCCTTTTTACTGCTTCCGTGGGTCCTCTTCTTCACTTTTCATTCGATTGTTTTCTTTCATTTCTCTTCTCTTTCCCTTCCTTCCCACTCTGCCAATCGTGGCAGGGCCTTCAGCCATCATGATCCTGGAATCTCTTCCTGAACCATTCTGCTTCCTAAATCACTATACCTTACTACATCTTTCCCCACCTTCAAAAACTTCCTCAAAACCTGCATCTGTGACCACTACTTTTGTCACTTCTCTCAATTCCTGCTCAGTGCTCTCTGAAGCACCTCAGGATGTTTTATTAGATTAAAATCACCAAGTAAGTGTAAATTGCTGTTGAATTCTCACAGCTACAGATCTTAAGAAAATGAACAACAATTGGGTGCAGTAAAATGGCTGCTGACATTCTCAGATTCAAAATGGAAGGTTGCTGAAAATGTCAAATAATCCCCCGTCTTTCTTTTGATCAGGGAGCTGTAGGAAATGGGAATATCACAGAGCATTGTGGCTTTTTAAACTTTCTTTGTCGAGCTGTTGCAGAATTGTAACTTTTAAATTAGATTAAGTTTCTCGGCTAGCTAGATATGTAACCACAACCATTTTACAGCAGCCAAGAAGGGAGCGTCCCTATGTTCAATTTCAGATGTATTACCACATCATTACACACTGACCTTTAAATTTACCCTACTAGACTTACCAGTTTATAACCTGTCGTTAGGCAGGGTAATTGCTGTAAGTGGAGTTTTGAACTCGATTTGGCCCGCAATGTATCTGTCCAGAGGAGCACTTGATTTTGCTATTGGATGCAAAAGGTGCAAAAACTGTTCATTCCCACAAGAAAGTTCATCCTTCATCTTGACGAGCAGCAAAACCTACAACAAAATAAAAATCCAAGCCTGCATACAGTTCCCAAAGGATCCACGGACAATTACTCAGGTTTATTTTTTGTCCCCAATTTGCTCGCCTCTTTTTTCCTGAATGCTCTTTGCCTCTTGCTGGGCTATAGTTCCATGGCAACCAACTGTCCTCCAGTATCTTGCCCAAGTAGCTATTCTTCATGTGTAAACTTGAGCCTCGACAGCTTATTCTACCACGGAGAGACATCACAACCAAGTCTGATCCTGTCTTCCACACGTAAATCCTTTTCACCAAATTTTGCGATTAGTAACGCAAAGGCAGGCTGAATTTTAACCTTTTACTCCCAGCGTAAGGGTGCTGAACCCAGTTATACCATCCCTGCTGCTGTCCAGTTAGGATTCCTACCCGGAGGCCAGATATGAGATCACGCTGTACAAAACCAGATAGAGGGTGTAACTGGGGCAAATCTGGGGGACAGCTTTGGAAAAACTCCTTAAAAATGTATTACGGCAAATTATTTTAACTGTTGTTTGGTTCCAGCATTTAACTGGCATAGAGGATACATTTATTTTGGTGCAGTCTCTTGGTCTCGCTCTCTCTTATATGTTGGAGGATTTTCTGGCACCTGCCTGTTTGCTAGTTTTTGTTTTAAACTGCAGATTTAGAAACTGTGCCTCAGGTGTCTTATTGCTTCCTATTTGTGCTATATTTTGTAATAATTTTTGACCCCATTTTTGTATTAGTTTCAATTTTTATTTGGAGGCCTTACCCGGATCCCATTTATAGTGTAATCTTCCCGCTGCTTGCCAAGCTAGGGTCACCCCCCTACCCATTAGGGCATCGGCTTATCTGGAGCTGAGTGGGAAGAATCCCAGTCCTGAGTGGCAAGTCTATCCCTCCAGGTTCCATTAGTGAGCCACGCTGGTTGGCCAATCAACAGTGCCCCGGAGTCCTGCAAACCTGCCTGGTTCATATATTGAATTATGAGACCACCACAGAGGGTGACTTGGTTTCAAGTTTCCACTACCAAGAGTATCAACCTGGAACCAATTTTGCTCTAAAAAGACATTTCCCCCAAGCAGGAATGTCATTAGTTGGTTGTTTAGACAACTGATGAGTATGGGTTTGAGCCCTTGAGAGGTACCAGGAGTTCCTCATGAGTCATACTGTGAGCAGCACAACTCACTGCAAAACATGTGAATGTATTGTCACCATCCTCCTGACCATAGCGTGGATGCACTCCATTGACCATTGGTTCCAACAGTTGATGATGCAAAGCTTCATCAAGAGGTGCTTGCCTTTCTCTAACCCAATCATGGTATGTACCGAGCACTGGATAGCTGAGCACATGATGTCATATCTGGCCCCCAGATATCACCGTTGCTGTCCCAGGTCTTAGAATTTGCTCATCATGACAAACATCTGGTACAAGGACCTACACAGGATAGCTTGTGTCATGCCAGCCACCTTAAGGTTCTAAACATCCAAGCCCAGTACTGCATGCCAGGCTTACTCATCACCAACTGTTTAGGTCTTCATGTTAAAAGCTTTTGGTACATATGCAGGATCACCATGGGGCTGACTCCAGGGTTCTCAGTGACCGATTAGTGTAGCTTAGAGCCCTTCCTCCCTGCTGTTACTTTCCCTTTTTGTCATAAATCTATTTCACTCCTTAGTCCTGGATCCTACATGTGAGCTTATCCATTGTATACCTAAGAGTTCTGAACCATGATGGACAACTGTTGCACATGAGTTCTATGTCACAAGCTTAAGGTGGAATTGGGACTTTGCTATCATTGAAGAAAATGGGAAAGAACAAATGCTCATTGACCTTCTCAGTATGGTCCTGAGTGGTTCTTACTCATCTGTAACATAATTATAACAGTGATATGGAGATGCCGGTGATGGACTGGGGTGGACAAATGTAAGGAATCTTACAACACCAGGTTATAATTATAACAGAGTAAGGTTTGAATTCAATATAATATAGCACGGTGTAATGGGCACAGCTGTGGTGGTGAGCAGACCCAAGACTACAGACCATAGGAATAGAATCAGGAGATGAAGAAGGATAGAACCAGGATCCTCATAAAATGGGTGTGATGGAATTTTTTTTTGAAATTCTGACTTTTTTTTATTCGTTCACGGGATGTGGGCGTCGCTGGCGAGGCCAGCATTTATTGCCCATCCCTAATTGCCCTCAAGAAGGTGGTGGTGAGCCGCCTTCTTGAACCGCTGCAGTCCGTGTGGTGATGGTTCTCCCACAGTGCTGTTAGGAAGGGAGTTCCAGGATTTTGACCCAGCGACGATGAAGGAACGGCGATATATTTCCAAGTCGGGATGGTGTGTGACTTGGAGGGGAACATGCCATCCCCTCCAAGTGGTGGTGTTCCCATGACTAAGATGCAAGTGTGATAAAATTACCTGTACAAAAATATGGCCTTGCAATCAAACTATGATAAGTTGACAGTTATTCCCAGCAACAATTTTTTTCGACTGATCTTTCTCCTCCCTCCAAAAGGTGTTTGACAGGCAGCAGTGGCAGTGAATCCCTGGTACCTCACCCTAGATGGTCATTCTTCGCACATGAACTTGGACAGTGAATACTAGCATATTGACCAGTGAGCCATCACAACTACCATTCCTATCGCAACCACCTAAATACACTGAGGTTGGGACTGGCTAGAATAGCAGGGACCAGTGATTAAAATCTGGGACCTTCCTGGTATGTGCCTCGAAGCAGGTCTCCATCTAACCTGTCCCCTAGGAAAGTACTCACCGTGGTGAGTAATCAGTAGGTGGAATGGAGGGAGATAAATAAAAGTATCGAAGTAATACTGACATTCCCCTCTTCAGCTCTCTAGCTTGACAACAAAGATCCCAGCTGCTTTTCAAATGAGGAAAAAAAGGGCCCTGAAATTCCATGGACGTTCTAGTAGCCTCCCACCATAACTCTGGCAGGAGACCAGAGGGACACTGTTACTTTTCTATGGAATTTCAGGATTCTAGTTTTGTATACTTGAAACATTCAGATTTACTGAGGCAACATGGTGTGGATGAGAGTTTCTGTGGCGGGTGAGGTGGAGGGAGGAAACAAAGGCAGAGAATGTGGAGGAGTTGGTGCAGAGTGAGTTCAGGTGCAGATTGAGCTTGCCGAAGAGGCATCAAGGTGTGGTGTTGCTAGGGCTGCTATTTGCATGGTGTTACTAAGCGTGGTTCTGTGGGTCAGACATGACTAATTTTCCTGGGAGAATGAGCTGACTGTGGAATGTGAGTCCTTCAAGAGCAGCCACGCTCCAAGGGAGTGGCTCTGAAGAGCTAGCAGTGATTACTAAGGCTTAAGTAGTGAACATGCTACCGTGGCTGTTGTTCATGAGGTGGGAGCTGTTTACCTAAGATGATAACTAATCTTACAGAAAGGAAGTCAGGATACTTGTCTAAATAATTTCATAACATTATACTATCCACCAACTGAAAGTAAAACAGATCCACCTTATAATCAGGTATTGGAGGTCATTAAAATCTATTATTGAGGGGTGTGATAGATAAGGCTTGCTACATGATTTATCTATTTGAGAAACAATCATAAGTAATGCTTATTATATTAGTATTATAGTAAGGTGGGGTACTTCAGAAAATATTTAAGAGTGTGCTACAGATAGGTGTTGCATGGTTTGTGTCGTAATGAGGGAGCCACAAATGATGTCTTAGATCAGAGATCTTGATGGGTATATTGGAGTGTTATGGCGACTGATTCTGCTTGTAGTCCAGGTTACTCTGTGTTAACTTGACTCAGTGGTAGCCTTCTTGATTCTTGGACAGAAAGTTGTGGGTTCAAGTCCCACTCCAGAGGCTTGAGCACAAAATCTAGGCTGACTCTTCAATGCAGTACTGAGGGAGTGCTACACTGTCGGGGGTCCCATCTTTCAAATAAGATTTTAAACTGACCTCTCAGATGGTAATAAAAGATCCCATGGCACTATTCGAAGAAGAGCAAGGGAGTTCTCTCAGTGTCCTTGACGACATTTATCCCTGGACCGACACTATCGAAACAGATTAATTGGTTAATCATCTCATTGCTTTTTGTGGGGACCTTGTTCTGTGCAAATTTGCTTTCACATGTAAAGTGACAGTGATTACAATTCAAAAAGTAATTAATTGGTTACGAAGAGCTTTGGGATGTCCTCATACTGTGAAAGGTGCTACATAAATGTAAGCCTTTCCTCTTTCTTCCAGGTTAGGCCCTGACCCTCAACTATTGGTGTTGGGTTCAATGGAGGACTGACAGTAGTTGGATATGACAATATCAGTCTGTTGGTACCCAATGAGATTGTCACTCAGTACAGCCCAGGATATGTACCATTTTACACATCAGCCTGATAAACCATGATGGACACCATATCAAAGCACCTTCTCAGCAGGCTGTACTCTGCCTACAGTTAAATAAAGTAATTTTAATGAAATAGTTCTGCATGATGCACAGCACATCCAAAATTACTGGCAAATGTACAACAATTTCACAGAAGCTAAATACAACTGAAACTGATATCTGTAAATGTCTCCTGGTCTGGAACAATGTCTCAGGCTATAAATCATTATATTCTTATAACTGGTAACATTTTTATATGCCTGCAGAGAAAACATTTATTTGAAAATCCATCTCAAATTATTTAAGTTGTTCCTGGGGGGCTGTCTCGAGTCACTTTTATATCCGTGCTAGTAGTGTCAGCTCCCAATACCTGAGCTAGGCCCCATGCTTATTATTGCCAGCAGTTTGCTGTTTCCAATTAAACATTACTTTTTTGGATGTCCTAACTATCCCATCAGCAGCCTGGTATACATGATGAAACTGAGACAGTCGTCAGCTCATCAGAAACAACAGAGTTACCCATGAATCGGGCCAGGATCATCACCAGCCCATCAGGACAATAGAGAAAACATATAGAGGGAAGGAGACCCTAATAGTCAACTGAAGGCACTGCCCCCTCAGCTGCTGTTGCTTTCACTCCATTCCTGCTGCCTCACATGACTGGAAAGCACTGAATGGGATTAATAAGAGTCTCAAACCAGAGAATGGTTTCCAAAACCAGAATATGTGAGTGACTGCAGCAAAAAAAATTATTTGCATCTATAGAAGACAGTCAGGTGCTTTTCAAGCAAGTGGCACAAGGGAGTGTTGAAAATGCAGGGCCTTAATCCAGACCTTGAGGCAGGCACCAACTCTTATACTTGAGGAACATCAGCAAAATAAAGTGATAGCACCGCCTTACTGTGCACAAATTGGCTGTCACAACAGTGACAACACTCCAAAAGCACTTCATTGTCTGTAAAGCCCTTTAGGACATCCTGAAGTCATGAAAGGCACTATGTAAATACAAGTTCTTTCCTTTTGTCTGCTGGCTTTTTATCCTGTGATTACTTCCTATCCTCTTCTCCTACTTTCCCCCCCCCCCCAACTCATTCCCTGATCATTGTTGGTGCTTCTTCCCTGCTTCTCATATTGATTTCCTATCTCTGTTTGTTACTACTTCCCCACTGAACTCCTTTCATACTGCCTTCCCAGGCTCTCATCTCTCCTGGATAGGTTTATGACCTCGGTCTGCTCCAACCTGCCCATATCGACAACACCCCTGCTAGCGCTCTCTCAGCAGCTTTAGTCCCCTCTTCCAGGACTTGCCTCTTCCATTGTGCTCCTCAAAAGTCAATCTATTTAATCTCCACATCCTGACTGTTGTATCATATCTCCTGTAATTGCCACAGTGAGTCCCTGCTATCTAACCCCTCCATATTGCCTTGCAAAATATCCGCAGTCTTGGAAACAAAGCCCTCTCCATCCACAACCTCATCCTGAATGACAGCGTTGACATCCTGGGCCTGACTCTTGTCAACTCTTATTTCCTCCTCACAGAAGCCACACTGCATAATTCATTATTCTGCCTGAACTGCCACAGAAACAAGTGTTACACACATCTCCGGGTCTAAATCTAGGCTCATCCCCATTCCTCAGGCACCGTCTTCTAATTTACACACACTCTTCATCCCCTTCTTATTTCTATATTCACTCAATGACACGGTGCAGTCAGAGTAGGATTGTCAACCCTCCAGGGTTTTCCTGGAGTGTCCAGGAATTGAAGATTAATCTCCAGGACCCTGCTGTGAGCAACCCGGGAGAAAAATCATAGGGGCATTAAAAAAAATTGTGTTTTCTTTTCATTTTCTTTGAACATTTATTAGTTGTAAAAATATTGGCGGTAGGGATAAAAGGCTAATTAGGTAACAACGAGTCTGTTCACTTTCCAATTGGCATGGGAAGGCAGTGCACCCAGAGGATGGACCAATGGCGGGAGTGTGGGCGCGGGACGGTTCGAGGTGGGAGGTCACATACTGAAACCTCCAGGAATACACCCAACTGGAGTTGGCAACCCTAAGTCAGAGGGAGACATGAACAACATGCTTCCCCCTCCCCTATGCGTAGAAAACAAGGGTAGTCACATTATTGGAAATTAACAGTGTTATGTGACTCTGACCCAGGAAACAAACAAGCTATGCTGAAGGTCCTGTTGGTTGTTGTGTTGTAAATGTATTACACCATGGAATCCATTAATTAGATAAATGTCTCTTCTCCATTCTTGTAATGACCGATCTATGCACTGTGGCTTAACAGGCATGGAGGCAGTGCACACATAGGGACCAATTTTAACCCTACCCACCTGGCAGGAGCCAGGTGGGTGGGCAATTAAAAATGAGCAGGTTATTTACCCGCTCAGATCCTGACCGTTTCCCATTTTAACCTGCTGGATTTTGCAAGCGGATGAGGTGCCACGCTAAAGTAGGCGGGTGCCTCATGAATTTATGCAAATTGGGTCCTTTTCTGTCGCTAGGACCCCAATGCAGTAGTAACCAGGGCCTGAGTAGAGAAGAGGCGGTGGCTTTCCCATTTGGTAGAAGCAGGTCTGAAAACACAAGAGGCCTTGTCCAGTAAGTCTAAAACTTTCCGCTGTGGGGCCAGGAGTACCAGGACCGTCCACCAATCCCGCCAAGGAGAGTTACAGACTTCCCTTCCTCAGACTACCCACCTTCGCTCCCACGAGGCCATCCTGAAACCCCCTGCCCACCACTTACCTGGAAGCCGGGGGGTGGCCAATGGCTGCCTGATCTTCACCTGCTGGCAGCTGCTCTGCACCCTTTTCTCATCAATTCCCGGCAGCAAGTGGACTGGCGGCATTTAAGTGAGTGATCAGGTGTTTAAATACCCCAGGCCTGAAATTTAGGCCAGCGAGTGGGCCTTGCCTGCCCGAAACCGGCTCCAGGTCAGAATCGACCTCGTGGTCTGTTAACTGACTTGGGCTTCATGTGACGGTATCACTATTCAGGTTATAGAGTCTCTCTTAAAATGAACCGCTTCCTGCAGTGTTTTACAAAACCACTGTCTTTTTTTGTCTTTTTCCTTCCTGTCATTTTGTGGGGCATGGTCTCACGCAATGTGTCCTTATTTTTGAAGACACTTGGGCCCTGATATTACCAGGGAGATGGGATGGCAGCGGCGGGGAGCAATTGGGCGCGTGGGTAACCCGCTCAGTGAAATCGGTCCGTTCCCCACGCGATCGCGAGTAAATTGAAGACACTTACCGTGGCTTCCGGGTTTCACCTCGTCAACCTGCGCAGCGGGCGGACTGCGCACCCACATCACAGGCTGTCAGCTGGAGGAGCCCTGTATAAACGGGCAGTCCTCCAATGCTGCTCCTGCAGCAAACAACCGAAAGTACAGCATGGAGCAGACCAGGGGAAAGGCTACTCCCAGATTTAACGATGCCTCACTCCAGGTCCTACTGGATGGGGTGAGGAGGAGGAGGGATACTTCCGACCCAGCGGACGGGAGGAAATGGCCTGTCTCTGCCACCAAGAAGGCCTGGCTCGAGGTGGCAGAGGAGGTCACCAGCAGCAGCAACATCTCCCGCACCTGGATCCAGTGCAGAAAGCCCTTCAATGACCTAACTAGGTCAGCCAAAGTGAGTACACTTACTCATTCTTCTACACTCCATCTCCCACATCACGGCCCCCACCCCACAACTCCTTCTGCACTGCCAACACTACACTATCACATCACTCCTCACACCCACTCAAACCTCATCCTCAACTTAGCTGCACTTACTCACCTCCCCAGTACTCATCCCACCACCACCACTCAACCCAATCCCCATACAATGTCATGGCTCTGTCTCATACTCTCCCTCTGGTGCATCTCTTTCACGGTCAGCCTCACCCAAACCAATGCATTCAGCGTTTGGCCATGCCATCATCCCTCACTCACGCCTCTCTACTTTACTTTCTCCCCTTTTGGGGGAAGAGAGCCCAGAATGCATGGGAGAGGACGAAGACCAGAGGGGGGTACACAAAGTCATGTCGTCCTCACGGACACAAAGCAGGAGGTCCTCGAGTGCCTGTCCATCAGGGATGCCGAGACTGCCACCCGACAAACAGCTGGGACAGAACTTTAACATTCAGCACTCACAATAGCAAATGATGTTAACATGCCTTGCCATCTTCAGCACCTCAACATCTGTCATCATGCTTAATATTGCCTTCTGTTCTCTTACAGGGCCTTCAGCGACCGCCGTGACGGCAGAGGGCAATTCCTCAGTGGACCTGCCGGCCTCTGAGGGGGCACCATCACATCTGAGTGAGCCATCCGCCAGCGCAGATACACTCGGTGGGTCCCCATCCTCACTTAGTTGGGGTCGCACATGGTGAGTCACCACACACGTGAGCACGAGCAGATACTGGTGGCTGGGGCAGCTGTGGAGAGTCCGCGTCAGTGGGAGCACTCCTCTCCAGGCTCTGCTCAGCTGGACACAGATGCTGAACCCTGGGGGCCATCCTTTAAAAGGAGAATGATCGAGGGGCAGCAGCACATTTGCGAGGTGCTGGAACATGTGCCAAGCGCACCCTCCACAATAGCGCAGAGGATGGAGGAGTCCAACTCCTGCACGAGTGGAATGGTGGCACAGGTACAGGAGGGAATCTCTGAGATACTGTCACAGGGACATGAGGGCATCTCTGAGATAGTGTCGCGGGTAAGTGCGGGAATGTCTGCGATGGAGGGAAGGCGAGCCTCCATCGAGCTTCAAGCATGGCTCACCAATGAGTCCATTGAGGCCCTGACAACGGTCCTTCGGACTCAAGGTGAGCACCTTTCTGCCACCTTAAACAGGCAGGCACATATTCTGGCACTGCCCTTACAAGGCTTCACACATGTCCTCCAAACTGTCGTCCAGCAGGGCGGTAGGAGTGATGTGGGCCTGGCCCAGGAGAGGGTTGATGGCGAAAGGGGACATGGAAGTGGGGACGCCACTCAAAGCGCCCCCACATGTCACCTGTTGCCCCCCTCTCAACCAGTACCCGCAATGCTGCCTCCTCTCCAGGTGGCCGAGCCTGCCCCTGCACAGGTGCAGGCGGAGCAGTCTTTGGAGGGGCCCTCACGGCCACTGAAACCCAGAGGGCATAGGCCCAAAGCATCTATTCGGTCAGGGCATGAACAGGAGAAACCTACCACTACCTCTGCTGCAGCCACAGGGGAGGCACCACGTAGGAGTACTCATACGGCAAACATCTTGTGAGCACAAAGGGGATGCACATGGGTGTTTGACTGTTTGTCATGTTTTTTATTTATATTTGAATTTTGTTAACAGCACATTAATTATTATTATTGTCAACACTACTGTCATGTCTTGGCCATTCTTGACTGGCTTGTGTAATAAGTCCATTTCATGAGGTTCACCATGAGCACCCACACTTGATGCCACCCATTGGATCACTCTACAGTGGGTGTATGTGTAGTTGCATGACTATTTTGTGCAGATGCCTGTGGTGCAGCACTGTGTTGTGGAGCTCCACGTGGCGGAGGTGGACAGCGAGGCTGGTGATGTCGCTCGTCTTTGGATGAAGTGACGAATGCAGTTATGGCGCTCCCCATCCTGACGGTATGAGTTTGAGGGGGTCCGCAAAGTAGGTAAATGTGTTTGCACAGCAGAGTTTAGGGTATAAATTAATAATTTTGAGTGGAAAGACAAAGGTGTTGCAGCCAAAACTTTGTCTGAAGTGACAGAGTGCCCTGCTGCAATAAATGACATTTTCTCCCCACCTGTCAAGTAATCCTTTGCATCTCCTACTGGCTGCTGGCTGAAACCCGTCTGCTCCAACGGGGAGTGTTTCCCACAGCACGGGAAACGCGCTGAGGATCCTTCAAAATTGCACCCCTGCCAAAATCTCCACTCAATGTGGTCTGTCAAGTACCTCAACTACCTGACTAACTATCTAAAGCAGCATCCCGCCGGCTTTAATTGCCGTTGGGAGTCCCGCATTCGGGAGCTGTGCGCGCACCCCAACCCGCTCCGGGATTCTGCCATTTTAGGAGCCCACCCACCTGCAACGCACCCGCTCGGCCATCTGAAAATTGGCCCCTTGGTGTTTTAGCAAATAATCCAGCTCTTACGAAATGCTATCACATCACTAGCAGATTGGTGATGCCTCCATGTAAACAGAGACAGTGCATCTACAATTGAGTTCCTCACAGAAGCTTGTCTTGTATTATATGATGCTGCAGCAGTGTTTGTTCTCACACTAAACAATAAAAGAAATCACCAGCTGTTATGCAGCTAAAATAAATGATTCTCATCAGAGAAAAATACCTTTGTTGTCTGTCACTCAAAAAAAACTTTTTTCGGAAGCCTGAGGCCCTCTCCTTGTTCCTTGTATGGAAAACAAGATGTGTTTCCTCTGGTCCGCTTTTCTTTGGAGGACAAGGTTGGCAAAGGTTTTTTAAAGAAGGAAGCACTTTATATAACTGCAAGTTGTTGTCTAGTTCTTTAAGGCTTTATAAATCATAGCTATAATGTGGAAAATGTCTAAAGGCACTTCACAAATGTGAAAACGAATGCCAAGCAGTAGTGGGAGAAAATTAGGGGAGGTGACCAAAAGCATGGCTGAAGAGGTAGATTTCGAAGGAGATGCACAAAGACAGAAGGGTTTCATAACTATTCCAGAGTGGTGGACCAAGATTGCTGAATGCTTTGCCACCGATGATTGAACAAATGGAGCAGCAAAGGAAGCCAGAATTGGAAGTCCAGTAAGTGTGCACAGGCACAAAGGCTGGAGGAGGGTGCAGAGGTAGAGTGGGGCTTTACAGTTGAGGGCAAAGATATTGAATTCAATACATTGGATATGGGGAGCCATTGGAGTTTGTTGAGAAATGTGATGATAGGGGAATGGGACTTAATGCAGGCTAAGATATGGGTGGCAGAATTTTGGGCAAATTGGAGTTTATGTAGAGTGAAGCTCAGGATACTGATGAAGAGAGCATTGAAGTCAAACCTGGAGGTGACTAATATATAAAAAAAGACAGACAAAAATCAACAGAAATAAAAGAAAATTTTTGTGTGAATATTTGAATACTGTTCAAGCAAAAATATATTCATCAAAATCAGCTGATATAAACAAAGGCATGTTATTGATGATTCCTTGTAGTTTGTTTTTAAAGCGAAGATGTGATCAAAACATGGTATTATTTTTCAGACTCTGGGACTTTTGAATTCACAAGGAATAGCATGGTTGAAATTTAAAGCTTAATTCATTTCTTTGAAAATAAATAACTGCTCACTACATGAGGGGAAAACAAAGACTTTCTAGTAATTGCCAAAGATGACAGAATTGGGTGTAAATTTGTGTATAACAGTGTTCAGAAATGAGTTGACTTGAGGAATAAAATCCTTTGAACCCAGTCCTACATTGTACATGTTTAAAGGAACAATTACAGAAATGAGAATCTGCTGGAATCCTCAACATGTCCTTTCCACCCCCTGCCCTAGAGTGCAATGAAAATATGTATTTTAACAATCACCTGAAATATTCTGCAGAAATGGGTAGAGGGATTAAAGACCCAATTTTAATGGGACGGGAGTAGGGGATGTGGGAGCTGAAGCGGGCAGAGCGTCAGGTCTAGGAAATTTAAACTCCCGGCTGCATTTGCTTGCCTCTATACTGACTCCCGCCCGAAGCCAGAATTTCGTGGAGGGGTCAGGCAGTCACTGGGGACCCACGGAAATGGTCTGCAGCAAGTAAATAAGGAATTGGGAGGGGGGGCGGTGTGGAGGGCTGGAAATCGGAAAGTCCGCCTTAGAGAGAGGGGCGAAACCTGCAGCAGACGAGGCTAGAGGTATCCGTGTGGGGCCAGAAGGGGCACTGATCTGAGGCTCCCAGAAGATTATGCGAGCCTTAGTTGGGCCCACGGTTAAAATGGCGTGCATGTCCCAATTGTGTCATTGCGACCTTGCCATGGAAATTAGGCCTCCGCTTCTCTGGGGTGGGCAGCCTTCCCTTGTCTGAATTCAGGTAAGTTAAAATTCTGGGGGTCAGGAACGTGTCGTGTATGCGACGCGAGCTTTTGCGCTGTACAACCGTAGATCTAAGCCGTAGATGCTCCCTAACTTTATCTTTCTAAATATAAGTTTAGATGCCTCCCCCTACCTTTTATTAAATGTTTGTGGCATCTTTCCCACAACAGAGCTCAGATGTGACAGTAGAGAAGAGGTTCAACATCTTGTAGAAAGCTAATGATGCAAGGAACAACACAGATCATTATGTAGCAAACAAGATATTGATAAAATTATTGGAATTTCAATGCTTACTATGTTGAATTATTACAGGAGTGATTCAGAATGAGGGTAGGGTGACAATTTGTTCTAACAGATAAGAAAAAGAGAACTGTTGGAGGAACTGTTTTATTAAATTTAATGAAAATTAATTTATTTTGAGATGTAATTGTTAGAAAGGGAGGACACGATGTATATAGTTAAGTTGTGAAAAGCATTTGTAACAACTTTGGTGAATGTCTGAACATTGTACCAGTCATTAACAACTTTTGTGATGCCTGATAGCACTGCCTCAACTTAATAAATACAAAATTATTCCCTGCAAATCTTGTTTTAGGGAGGTTCTTGGAAGAGAAAATATGTAAAATTTAAAAAAAAAAGTAGACACATAAATGCAACAAATACGATTGAGATAAAGCAGCAGGGTGGTGATTTGCAAGTACTGAAGGCTGATAAACATTGGCCATTGGCTGCGCCGCTTCTGATTGGCCGCTATGCTCACTGCGGCATATTCTAATTAGAAAGCCAGAAAATTTTGGAGTAAGTTCGCAACAGAGAGCGGAGTGTAAAATGGCGGAATTTACAGGGTATGTCACAGATCTCGCCATGCAGGAAATTCTAGGACAATGTGTATCTACATTTCGGAATAAAGAGAAAGACAAAATCTCTACTTCAGATTCATTAAACTAGTTACTAAGAAGATTGTGCACATTCAGAGGTGTTTTAGCAATGATGGTTTCTGAGGGACTATGATCCAATGACAGAAATGCATTAGTTGCTGTGTGTAATGTATTGGTATTGAATGACCTAGTTGCATCTAAAATGTAATTATATCAAAAGTCCCATCTGGTTCTAGCACAATGCAGTTTCTTGTGTCTCTTTGGTGTACGTATCAACATGTGCATGAGGCACAGATTTGACTGCAAGCCAATGCCTCAGGCAATTATTGCTTGGCATTATTGTGCAAGACACAAGGGGCCAGATTTTGCTGTCAAAATAACGATGAGGCTAATGGCACTCGCCATTATTTATGCATAAATGGTACAGCAACTTCAGGCGAGGGGGGGCAGATGCGCAATTAAACGCCGATGTCCAAAAGTTGCTGTTCGAGTTGCCCCGTTTGCTTTGTGAAAACGGTATTTCACTGTCTGACTCACCATTGACATACATTGGTAGGAAGACCAGTAAAGCAGAATATTTTTTAAAAGTTGAGAGACTAACATACCATTTGCCTTCCTAATTGCTTGCTGTACCTGTATGTTAACTTTCTATGATTCATGTACACGGACTCCCAAATCCCTCTGACAACCAACATTTCTTAGTCTCTCACCTTTTAAAAAATATTCTGCTTTATTAGTCTTCCCAGGTCACTTAGGAGAAAAAGTCTGGAAAATTCCTCTCTGATCCCGTTAGGTGATCTAAGCTAGTCCAGGAGACAATTCTGGCCCTGATTAATGTTACCATGCACCTATCTATTGTACAAGGAGATCTTCGCCCCAGCCAGAAACAGGTACAATTCTCGATTGAAGTAATTTTGAAAATCGTCGTTTCCTATTTCCTGACCGATCCTGCCCGGCCTCAGATCCTCCTCCTCCCACTCCCCGGCCTCCAATCCCCGATTTTCCGCCTCCGATCCCCAATTCCTCCCTCCCCAGACCTCTGATTACCCCCCCACTCCCTGTCCTCCATTTCCCCCCCGATTTCCCCCTATGGCCTCCGATTCCTGATTTTCCCCCGACGGCCTCAGATCCTCCCCTCCACCCCCAACCCCGGCTTCCCTGAGGGCTGAGGTGACGCTAGCCCACAATTGGGTGCGCCTGAATTTTTACCCCATTTGTCTACACGAACACAAACTGATCCCTTCATCATCTTAGGGTCAATTTGATTGAGGTTTATAAGTCTACACCTCGAAAGCCTAAGCCTATCTGGGTAACTTTAAGATCCTTTAGACTGGGAATTAATCTTGTGGCCTTCCTCTGAACTTTTTCCAAAGACTCTATTTCACCGACCATGTGAGGAGACCAAAATTGGACACCATATTCCAACTGAGGCCTAACCAAGGTCTTCTACAAGGATGAAATAGTGTGCTTTGTTTTTCCTGTCAGGCTTTTATGTCCTGGAGCTTTTTTCCCTCCATTACAAATGATTGAATGTTGTATACAGATAGATTAAGTTACTCAGCTTCGACAACTATTTGTTCTTGAGTTGTCAACTCTTTGAGCCTGTGTCAGCTTTTTTGAATTTGTTGGTCAGCTAGTTTTCAAGGTTGGCATATATTACATTGCATGACATCAAAACAACTGCACGGAAACAGGCCATCCAGCGCAACTAGTCTCTGCCAGTGTTTATGCTCCACACAAGCCTCCTCCCACCCCTCTTCATTTAACCCTATCACAATACCCTTCTATTCCTTTCTCCCATGTGTGCTTATCTAGCTCCCCCTTAAATGTATCTATGCTATTTGCCTCAGCTACTCCTGGTGGTAGCGAGTTCCACATTCTTACCACTCTTTGGGTAAAGAAGTTTCTCCTGAATTCCCTATTGGATTTATTAGCAACTATTTTATATTTATGACCTCTAGTTTTGGAATCCCCCATAAGTGGAAACGCATTCTCTACGTCTACCTTATCAAACCCTATCATTATCTTAAAACCCTCTATCAGGTCACCTCCCAGCCTTCCCTCTTCTCGAGAAAAGAGCCCCAGCCTGTTCAGCCTTTCCTGATGAGGATCGAATGAATGGGGGTGAGCATGACAGTGCAAATTGTACATAGACTAGACACAGCCCATTGAAAGATCCAAGGACTGAATTACCTTTTTAAAAAAAAGTTTTCAACATGGTGGAAATTCAGTAAATCACATTAAAAAGAGGCATCACATATGCTGACATGAATACTCTTGCATAATCGATTTGGAATAAACTTGAGAAAGTAAACAAACTCAATTAAGTGTCAAGCAACAAATGGATAATGGAGGAGTTGGATCTGGAAAAGATTGTCGGTTTTGCAGTCTCATTTAATATGGCTGATGTGGGAAATGGAAGTGTTATATTGGTGCAGAAAGGGGTGATGTTCTGAGGCGAGAGCTAACCCATGTTGGATTGTCCTATGAGTGGTAGTTTTTAAGTACTGTTAGTGCATTTAAGCTTACAATGTACTTAATACAATGACCGATCAATATATGAACAATTAATAAACAACAGGATGATGCTAAAGGTGTCAAGTAATTATTGTCCAATAGTTTAGTGAGTGTTCAACAATAGAGGAGATGATGTCTATTTGGGTTAGGATTCAATGCCTGTCTCCCCCCCCCCCCCACCGCGTGAGGATCGGCCGCCTGTCTCCCGCGTGAGGATCGGCCGCCTGTCTCCCGCGTGAGGATCGGCCGCCTGTCTCCCGCGTGAGGATCGGCCGCCTGTCTCCCGCGTGAGGATCGGCCGCCTGTCTCCCGCGTGAGGATCGGCCGCCTGTCTCCCGCGTGAGGATCGGCCGCCTGTCTCCCGCGTGAGGATCGGCCGCCTGTCTCCCGCGTGAGGATCGGCCGCCTGTCTCCCGCGTGAGGATCGGCCGCCTGTCTCCCGCGTGAGGATCGGCCGCCTGTCTCCCGCGTGGCGCGAGGATCGGCCGCCTGTCTCCCGCGTGGCGCGAGGATCGGCCGCCTGTCTCCCGCGTGGCGCGAGGATCGGCCGCCTGTCTCCCGCGTGGCGCGAGGATCGGCCGCCTGTCTCCCGCGTGGCGCGAGGATCGGCCGCCTGTCTCCCGCGTGGCGCGAGGATCGGCCGCCTGTCTCCCGCGTGGCGCGAGGATCGGCCGCCTGTCTCCCGCGTGGCGCGAGGATCGGCCGCCTGTCTCCCGCGTGGCGCGAGGATCGGCCGCCTGTCTCCCGCGTGGCGCGAGGATCGGCCGCCTGTCTCCCGCGTGGCGCGAGGATCGGCCGCCTGTCTCCCGCGTGGCGCGAGGATCGGCCGCCTGTCTCCCGCGTGGCGCGAGGATCGGCCGCCTGTCTCCCGCGTGGCGCGAGGATCGGCCGCCTGTCTCCCGCGTGGCGCGAGGATCGGCCGCCTGTCTCCCGCGTGGCGCGAGGATCGGCCGCCTGTCTCCCGCGTGGCGCGAGGATCGGCCGCCTGTCTCCCGCGTGGCGCGAGGATCGGCCGCCTGTCTCCCGCGTGGCGCGAGGATCGGCCGCCTGTCTCCCGCGTGGCGCGAGGATCGGCCGCCTGTCTCCCGCGTGGCGCGAGGATCGGCCGCCTGTCTCCCGCGTGGCGCGAGGATCGGCCGCCTGTCTCCCGCGTGGCGCGAGGATCGGCCGCCTGTCTCCCGCGTGGCGCGAGGATCGGCCGCCTGTCTCCCGCGTGGCGCGAGGATCGGCCGCCTGTCTCCCGCGTGGCGCGAGGATCGGCCGCCTGTCTCCCGCGTGGCGCGAGGATCGGCCGCCTGTCTCCCGCGTGGCGCGAGGATCGGCCGCCTGTCTCCCGCGTGGCGCGAGGATCGGCCGCCTGTCCCCCCCCCCCCACGAGGATCCACACGAATCTTTCATATGTCCATTAATACACCAGTCATTGGAATAATATTATTATTGACTGATTTATTTTTCTCTGATACGTTACTATACAGCCAGCCTGCCATCGCTTTCCTCTGTTTCTCTCCGGTGGCTGGCTACTGGTTGGTCATTCATGATCTCTTGAACATGAACCAACTGTTCCTGGGGCTGTGTATGTGGCACGGCCTCCTCACTTCAGATAACGGTGCCTGAATATGTGTTACGGTGTGTTTGTGTTGGGATCTCAGATGATTTGCACCTCTTCATTTCCTTATGCCTTTCTATGTTCAAAGCTATTGAGATGTTAACCCCATAGAGCTAACATCTCAATAGCTTTGAACATAGAAAGGCATAAGAAAATGAAGAGGTGCAAATCAGCTGTTCTGAAACTGCTGTTCAGCATTTGCTAGTTTTTTAGGTTGGTATGTATACACTGATGATACCTTTGCAAGTGATACTACAGTTTAAAAAAAAATCTTCTAATTAAAAACTCCAGTGTAAAACATGTGTTGTAACATCTGCAACGTGTACTTGCCACAGCTGTTAAAATGGTGGGACGGCAGCAGAATTTTCAAAGCAGACTGCACTCATTAATCATAAATGAGAAAATGTATAAAGAATGGTGAGTGTAGTGTCATATTGCTCAGTCGATATGTCAAGGGCAGCACTGACTGATCCCACAGGTTTCCTGCTGCCTGCCATCTTGATTGTAGAATGAAGTCAGGCAGAGGAAGAAAAAATAATACCTTGAGTAAAGCAGGGAGGGAAAAAAGGAAATGAAAACTGTTACAGAGGAATGGAAAGACTTAAAAACATTGACAATAAATGGAATAGGCAGGGTGGGGTTGAGATTATTGAACAGTTTGGATAAATGATGTCTACTGCAATAGATAACGGCTTACCTCGGTAAGGCATGACATGACAGAAAATAAATCAAGTTGCCAAAACAACATAATTTGAAAATCTATGAACATTCAAAGACCTTGTGAAGTGTCTGGTCCCATTAATGTCTCTTTGTGCATGTGGGACTATTATGTTGTGGTCTTATGATGGAAATTCCCCAAAAATCTAAAGCTCAAAGCAGGTGAAAGTATTAATTTTGAGAAGCAGACAGCAATAATTTGCAGGGACTTTCCATCAGACGCTACAGCTTTAGTACTTTCACTGCTTTCAACTCGTGTGGAGGGACTGAATTCCACTGGGTTTGATGGAAAATGCTATTGTGCGTATTAACCCTTTACATCAGCTGCAACCTATTCTCATTAATGAGTTGCTTACTTCAGTGGAAGCTTTGACATTTCACCATCAGGACATTTTTTAGAAGACACAGTTGCAAGTGTAACAAACACTGATATGTGTCATGGGCCCTGATTTTAACTCCAGACCAGTTTTCACCTGCTGCAGCCAAAAACAGGCCCAGGGTATTTTAACTCACTATAATCTCACTGGTGGGTTTTCCACCCATTTCACTGACCCACCGAAAAACCTGCTCACTTCCAGAGTGCAATGTCCGACGGGACAGCCAGAAGCCTATTTAAAGTGGCAATGCACCTCTTAAAGCAAGGCTGCCTTCCCTTCTGCAAGATTTCTCTGATGGAGTGATTTGAGGAAGAAACGGCTTCAGCATGAGTCACAGGCAAGCTCCTAGATTCTCACAGGCCTCCCAAGAGGTTCTGCTGGAAGAGGTCAGAGCCATGAGGGAAGTTCTCTTCCCAGTCAGTGCCAGGAGATCTCCAAAAAAACAAATCCACCAGGCATGGATCGAGATTGCTGAGGTAGCGAGCTGTAGGACCGTCACTCCCAGGACCTGGTTACATTGCAGAAAGCACTTCACTTACCTCACAAGAGTAGCAAGGGTGAGTACAGCTTTTCATTTGTTCAGCTCTCTCAACAGCTCATGGCAACTGTCCTTTCCCCCTCCCCCACTACTCTCAACAATTCCCTCTCCTCCATCACATCCTTCACCACCCAGCAGAAGACCACACCTCACTCTCATTACAAACACGCACTCACCATTTCCTTGCTCCCTTCACAGAACCTACTAGCACCATTCTCTTCTCCCATGGCTCCTTCTTCATTCATATACCACACACGTGATTTCAATTCAACACCTCTCCATCCTGATTGTTTCTTGCTTCTCCTCATTCTCAGCATCTGCACATCAAGCAGAAGCCCCAAACATCTTCACTCTCCTTTGTACAAGACACTCACTAACTTTTGCTCTCTCACTCTCAGCAGGACAAGACAGCGCACACCAACAGAGAGAGTACTAAGACCGTGGAAGCCAACCAACCTTATAGTGCTGCTGGAGTGGAAGCCCTTCCTGTTCGCATAAGCTGCTGGATAGTCTTCTGGTGTCTCGATAGCCAGGAGTGTAGCCTATTATGCTGCTGCAAATCCCAAAGCTCCCTCATTCTGGCTGTTGGCGTCCATCGCAAAGGTAATGTACTGGCTGCTCGGGCAAGGAGGGCATTGGTGACCTGTTTGATGCGGTTGTGCACTGCTGACTGGGAGATGTGGGCGATGTCCCCGTAGCAGCCCGGACAGGGTCGAATAAAAAAAAAGTAAAAGGCGTTGGTGACTTTGACAGCCACTGGAAAAGCATGGCCCCATGGTCCAGCAGGACCTGCTGCATAGGTCAGTGACACCCTGCCTGGTGAAGTGCAACCTGTTCCTCACAAATATCCACAAAAGTAAGTCTTGACCTGTAGACCTGTGGGCTGTGTAAGTCCTCCTACGAGCAGCCCCCCTCACCTGTTGTCTTCTAACAGGCCCAGTTGCTGCCTGTCCTTGTTCTTCAGGCTGCTGCTGCACCTCTTCCTTCAACTGTTCGTCTGTCCAAAGGAGTGAAGCAAGAACAGCCCCCATGATAAACAGTGTGTACTTAAGCGGGGGGAAAAAATCAGAAAGAAGCAATCTGGAATTTCAGAACTGGTTTGGAAATACACTGCTCACGACACACGAATCCTAATGGCCTGAGTGCCTGCAGGTGAGTGCCCCTTTAAATACAGCTTCCAGTCATGTCAGTCAGTTTGTGAAGCTGATGCCGCTAAGTTTTATTCAGCGGGTTGGCCGATGGGCGCGACTTCTGATCCGCTTAGTTAAAATTGCGTAGTGGTCAACATGATGTCATCAGCCCCCTATTTGACTATATTTATGAGGCACCCGCCTCTTTCTGGTGGGTGAGGTCCTAACCTCAGTCAGCTGCAGAGTCGAAGTGGAGGTCGCCGAGTTTCTGGCAGGAAGAGTAGTAAGTCAATTTTCCCAATTTTAACCGCTCACCCACTCTATTCCCACCGGTTGCATTAACTTAAAGTCGGGGCCAAGAATTTAAACGTCCAGTTGTTTGGTCCAAATCCGGAGTAAAATATTGCGGTACCAACAGGGAAGTCTCAAATTTCCCTTAGCCTAACGCATGCTCTAGTTCAGCAAGTATTGGTTAATTTTAAGCTTCATTTAAACTTTGACATGCAAGCATCATTGTTCCAGATGGCGACAGCATTCAGAGAATTTTGCAGGCAGGACAAGCAGATTGTGAACATTCACTGGTAATGTTATGTCAGGACATATTGGGTCAATACAAGCTGTTGAGCTGTAGCTGTGGCAACTCTTATTTCTTACATAGAATTAACAGTATTTGTGGTGCTGTATCTGGCATCGGCTTGTACAGGTTCAACATAGTGGCATCGCCTCTCAAACTCTAGTGGATGGGCTCTAGCAAGGACTGGACCGCACTTATCAAGTTTACTGGTCCATCGCGGCTCTGGAATAAACTGAGTGCGGAGGAATTAACTGGCATGTTTATTTTGACGCAGTGAATTAATGTCATTGAGGATTTGGTGTGGATGAGCTTCTGAGCCTAATGATGTTAGATAACTGAACAAATACATATGGAATTCACAAGGGTTAGAGGTGGAAGTACTCTGCCTTAAAGACCATATCCCTCCTAATGTCTGTCAGCTCTGTCTCACTGGTTCAGTCATTTCTCTAAGCCAGGAACCCAATGTTGTC
Source organism: Heptranchias perlo (assembly GCF_035084215.1). Classification (NCBI taxonomy): domain Eukaryota; kingdom Metazoa; phylum Chordata; class Chondrichthyes; order Hexanchiformes; family Hexanchidae; genus Heptranchias; species Heptranchias perlo. The sequence continues at coordinate 28,558,634 of NC_090333.1, forward strand.
ACTGGCACGCTGAATTTCAGCACAAATATTTCTAAAAAATTAACAGAAGACAGAAATGTCATACAGCTGCAGTGAGGTGGTAAATTGGAGTTGAAGAATACTGATGTGGCAGTTTAAAGGGAACTTTCTCTTTATCTGGCTCATACTGTGCCTGACTTAAGAGCCCCTAATGCTCCAGTAAAGAGAAAAGAAAAAACTCACATTCATATAACATCTTTCATGACCTCAGGGTGTCATAAACAAACAAAGTACTTTTGAATTGTAGTCACTGTTGTAATGTAGAGATTTTCACACAATGAGATAAATGACCAGATAATCTGTTTTTGGTGTTGAGGAATAAATGTTGCCCAGGACACTGGGCGAACTCCCCTGCTCTTCTTTGAATAGTGGGATCTATTACGCCCACCCAAGAGCCGGAAAAGGCCTCGGTTTAGCATTTCATCTCACAGATAGCACCAGGTCAATGCAACGCTCCCTCAGTACTGCACTAAGTGTCAGCCTGGATTATGTAAATAACTTCCCAGAAATGATAGAGAACCAAGGGTCTAGGGAGAAGGAGGAATTAAAGGAAATTGGTATTCGTAAAAAAAATAGTGCTGGAGAAATTAATGGGACTGAAAGCCGATAAATCCCCAGGGCCTGATGATCTGCATCCTAGAGTACTAAAAGAGGTAGCCATGGAAATAGTGGATGCATTAGTTGTTATCTTCCAAAATTCTATAGATTATGGAACAGTTCCTGCAGATTGGAGGGTGGCAAATGTAACCCCAATATTTAAAAAAGGAGGGAGAGAGAAAACAGGGAACTACAGACCGGTTAGCCTAACATCAGTGATGGGGAAAATGCTAGAGTCTATTATAAAGGATGTGATAACAGAACACTTAGAATGTATCAAAGGGATTAGACAAAGTCAACATGGATTTATGAAAGGGAAATCATGTTTGACAAACCTACTGGAGTTTTTTTGAGGATGTAACTGGTAGACTAGATAAGGGGAAACCAGTGGATGTGGTATATTTGGATTGTCAGAAGGCCTTTGATAAAGCCCCACATAAGAGGTTAGTGTGCAAAATTAAAGCACATGGGATTGGGGGTAATATAATGGCATGGATTGAAAATTGGTTAACAGACAGGAAACAGAGAGTAGGAATAAATGGGTCTTTTTTGGGGTGGCAGGTGGTGACTAGTGGGGTACCGCAGGAATCAGTGCTTGGGCCTCAGCTATTCACAATATATAGCAATGATTTGGATGAGGGAACCAAATGTAATATTTCTAAGTTTGCTGACGACACAAAACGAGGTGTGATTGTGAGTTGTGAGGAGGATGCAAAGAGGCTTCAAGGCGATTTAGACAAGTTGAGTGAGTGGGCAAATACATGGCAGATGCAGTATAATGTGGATAAATGTGAAGTTATCCACTTCAGAAGGAAAAACAGAAAGGCAGAGTATTATTTAAATGGTGATAGATTGGGGAATGTTGATGTACAAAGGGACCTGGGTGTCCTTGTACACCAATCACTGATAGCAAACATGCAGGTGCAGCAAGCAGTTAGGAAGGCAATTTGTATGTTGGCCTTCATTGCAAGAGGATTTGAGTACAGGAGCAAGGATGTCTTACTGCAGTTGTACAGGGCCTTGGTGAGACCATACCTGGAGTATTGTGTGCAGTTTTGGTCTCCTTACCTAAGAAAGGATATACTTGCTATAGAGGGAGTGCAGCGAAGGTTCACCAGACTGATTCCTGGGATGGCAGGACTGTCATATGAGGAGAGATTGGGTCGACTCGGCCTGTATTCACTTGAGTTTAGAAGAATGAGAGGGGATCTCATTGAAACGTATAAAATTCTGATAGGACTAGACAGACTGGATGCAGGGACGATGTTTCCCCTGACTGGGGGGGGTCCAGAACGAGGGGTCACAGTCTCAGGATACAGGGTAGGACATTTAGGACTGAGATGAGGAGAAATTTCTTCACTCAGAGGGTGGTGAACCTATGGAATTCTCTACCACAGAAGGCTGTGGAGGCCAAGTCACTGAATATATTTAAGAAGGAGATAGATAGATTTCTAGACACAGAAGGCATCAAGGGGTATGGGGAGAGAGTGGGAATATGGTATTGAGATAGAGGATCAGCCACGATCATATTGAATGGCGGAGCAGGCTCGAAGGGCCGAATGGCCTACTCGTGCTCCTATTTTCTATGTTTCTATGTTTCTATAAGCCTTTGCAGTCAGGTTTGAAGCCATGCCTTTCTGACTCAGAGATGAGAGTGCTAGGACTGAGCAAAGTTTTATATATAAAGGGATATGGACCCCTCTCCACACACACACACACACACACACACACACACACACACACACACCTATGACAGTGTCCTGACAGTGTTATATGACAGTGTCCTGAGACAGTTAGCAGGGACTCATTTAGCTTTTCCTGGAATTGCCCACATTTCCTTAATTAGTCCATGGCTTTGTAAAGTGTTAGGTTTCTGAGGTTGCATTCTGTTGATGCACTTCAAAGCTGAGTTCTAAGGTTTCATTTTCTTGTAAAACCAAATGCGTTACTTTGATCTTTAATTGACAGACCAGTGTTGATCGCATGCAAAAGCCACTTCCCTCGATATGAGTAGAGTTTATTTTCAATTGGAAACAAACAGTGCATGTCTTTGAACTAATTGCTTCTTTATTTTACTTCAGTTACCATGGTTACATTTTTTCTAATGTACTGTGACCGATAATGGTCATAACGATTAAACAAACACAAAAATCTTGCACTTCAGTGATTTTATCCCTCTTGTAGGTTTGCTTGGCCTGTTCTAGTCCCCTGTAGTTATACCCCTATATCCTGGGCATTAAATCAGGCAGATAATATTTCCCAGGCTTTTGTCAATCCTGAATCAGCTGTTGGAAGATGTGCAAGAGTTGTCCAAGGATAATTTGCCCATTTTTTCTGTCTCTCCCTGTGAAAAAGGTCCTGCCTGAACATTGCTCAGTGCTTCCCCTGAAAGGATGGTGAAATTTAGGAATTTTCTTTGGCACCTGTGTCCTTTCACTCATTGGGACAACATGCTTTAATATAAAACTGAGTTCTCAACTTTTAGTTTTATTTCAACGTGTGCCTAACATCATTCTCTAATTTCAGTTGTTTTTTTAAATTAATTTTTGGGATGTGGGCATCGCTGTAAAGTCCAGCATTTATTGCCTATCCCCAGTTGCCCCTGAGAAGGTGGTGGTGGGCCGCCTTCTTGCAGCGCTGCACTCCATACGGTGAAGGTACTCCCACAATGTTACTAGGTAGGGAGCTCCAGAATTTTGACCCAGTGACGATGAAGGAACAGCGATAGATGTCCAAGTCATGATGGTGTGTGACTTGGAGGGAACTTGGTGATGAGGGTGTTCCCATGCACCTGCTACTCTTGTCCTTCTAGGTAGTGGAGGTCGTGGGTTTGGAAGGTGCTGTCGAAGATGCCTTGGTGACTTGCTGCAGTGCTTTGTGTAAATAGTGCTCACTGCACTATCCACGGTACGCTGGTGGTGGAAGGAGCGGATGTTTAAGCTGGTGTAAGCGGTGCCGTCCTGGATGGTGTCAAGCTTCTTAAGTGTTGTTGCAGCTGCACCCATCCAGGCAAGTGGGGAGTACTCATCACAGTATTCACCTGTGCTATCAGGTGAAGGTAAGAAATGATGGTCAGCCATCTTCCAACATGGGGAGGAAGAAAATTAAATCATGGACCAGTTGTCCTTGTCCTTGCACACATCCTATGACTGGTTTGGGTGTCACTGATAGACACGTAGGAGGAAGCCAGCTGCCTGTCAACTCAGTGGGAGCACAGCAAAAGTAATGGGTTCTTAAGTTCAAGAAATGTTGAAAACATAGATACCAACTTGAGAGAGTTAATTGCTCTTCAGATTTTACTTTGAAACTCTTTCTCTTTTACGTGCAGTAAGGCCAGTCAGGACTTAAGAGACCTTCGGGTTCCTGTGTCAGTGAAGGCATTTTCATTAATGGGGGACTTTGACAACTCCAAATGACTAACTTTGTTTCTTTCAAGTGTAACACAAAAATTTGCAGCACAACACTTGAAGTAATCTTCAAGACTGGTGTGACAGACAGGAAATATATGTTAGATGTACTATTTTTATTCTTTCGCACATGTATACATTATATATACATCACACATATACATTATATATGTATATTATATAATGTGTAAAATCAAGCCTGCTTCTCTGTGCATACATGTAGGCCCGATATTAGGAGGGAGGCAGGTTCGCAGCGGGGGGTCGACTGGGCGCATGGGTAACGCGCCCAGTGAAATCGGGGTGCTCCGCATGCAATCACAGCCTAATTGAAGGTACTTATCTTTGCTTCTGGGTTTCGCGCTGGAAAGCTGCGCAGCGGGCGGACTGCGCAGGCGCATCATAGGCTGTCAGCTGGAGGAGCCTTATTTAAAGGGGCAGTCCTCCACTGACTGATGCTGCAGAAAATAGGAAAAATTACAGCATGGAGCAGCCCAGGGGGAAGGCTGCTCCCAGGTTTAATGATGCCTCACTCCAGGTCCTACTGGATGGGGTGAGGAGGAGGGGAAGGACAGAGATCTTCTCCCCGGCAGACTGGAGGAAGTGGCCTGCCTCTGCCACCACAAAGGCCTGGCTCGAGGTGGCAGAGGAGATCACCTGCACCCACAACATATCGCCCACCTGCTTCCAGTGCAGGAGGCGCTTCAATGCCCTAAGTAGGTCAGCCGAAGTGAGTACACTTACTCATTCCCCTACACTCCGTCTGCCACATCACCGCCCCCACCCCACATCTCCTTCTGCACTGCCAACACTACTCTGTCACATCACCCCTCATACCCACTCAAAGCTCATCCTCATCTTACCTGCACTTACTCACCTCGCCAGTACTCATCCCACCATTACCACTCAACCCGATCATCATATAATCTCATGGCTCAATCTCATACTCACCCTCTCATGCATCTCTTTCACGGTCAGCCTCACTCAACCTGCCACTACCTGTGCTGCAGCCACAGGGCATGCATCACATATGTGCAGTAGGAAGCGTAAGGCAAACGTGTCGTGAGCATGAAGGGGATGCACAAGGATGTTTGAGGGTTTGTCATGGTTTTTATTTATATTTGATTTCTGATCAACTCACATCACATATTATATTGTCACCACTACTGCCACATCTTTGCGAATCTTGTCTGGTTTGTGCAATGATGCCCTTTCCTTTGGATCATTATGAAGACCCACAACTGATGCCACCCATTGTGTCATTGCAGAGTGGGTGTTGGTGTATTTGCAGGGCTCTTTTGTGCAGACGACTGAGAGACGTCGGCGATGTCCCCGTTGGCACCCTGGAAAGATACGAAGGAGAAGTTGTTGAGGGCAGTGGTGACTATGACAGCGACAGGTAAGAAGATGGTGCTCGGGCCATCCGGGAGCAGCTCAGCATGAAGGAGGCTGCAGATGTCCACGACTACGTGTCGAGTGACTCTGAGCCTCCGTATGCACGGCTGCTCAGAGAGGTCCAGGAAGCTGAGCCTCGGTCTGTAGACCCTGTGGCGAGGGTAGTGCCTTCTGCGACGCATCTCTCTCTGCAGTTGCCCTCCCTCCTGCTGTGCAGGTGGATGTGTCACAGCACTGTGTTGTGGAGCTCCACGTGTCAGAGGTGGACGGTGTGGCCGGCGAGGCTGGTGATGCTGTTCATCCTCCGAGGAGGTCATGACTGCAGCTACGGCAGCCCCCATCTGGAAGATGTACATCTGAGGGGGTCCGCAAGGTAGGTACATGTGTCTGGACACCGGGGTAAGTGTGCAAGTTTGTGAATTTTATTGTTAGGAGGAGAGTGGTGGAGGCCAAACTTTGTCCCAAGTGACAGAGTGGCCTCCTGCAATGAGTGAGGGTCTCCCCCCACCACCTGTCAAATGGACCTTTGCAGCTGCCACAGGCTGATGGCTGCAACACGTCCATTTCAACTGGGAGTGTTTCCCCCAGTACGGGAAACAGTCTCAGTTGATTTGAAAATCCCACCCCTCCTAAAATATCTCATTAATCAGGTCTGCAAACGACCTGAAGTACCTACTTAATTACCTTAAGTGGCATCCCGCCGGCTTTAATTGCCGGCGGGAGTCTCACATGCGGGGGCTGCGCGCGCATGTAAGCGCATCACTGGGGAACCCGGAAGTGGGCTGGTTGGAGCCGGGCTCCGGACCCGCCCCGGGAATCCCCGATTTTTGGAGCCCCCCAGCCATGAACCCGCCGGCTCAGGGATCCGAAAATCGAGCCTTGTGTCTCGGTCCTGTTTCCCTAATGTTTTCTGTAAGATGATGCTCTAAATGAGAACATCTAGAAGGTCATTGGGGGAATCTGCTCCTTAGCCTCTGCCATTGCCACTGCTGAGCTGACCACGACGTGTGTGAGAGTCGTCCAGGGTGATTGACCCTCTGATTGTAATATAATGTAACACTGAAGCCTCGTACAGCCGATTGAGACTGAAATGCAGTGTAAACATTTATTTACAAAGCTCTTTGATCAGAGTGAAAATTCCAAGCTTCAGATGCCAGTTTGAAACCGTCTCCAAAGCAACCTGATTCAAAATAGTCGTTTCTAATGAATTTGGTTCAAATCCCACCATTTTTGTCCCCCACCCCTTCCCGGCTCATTCAGCTCCGGCATTCCTTCCCTTCCATTACTGATGGTCTCTGCTATCGCTAGTTCATTGCTCACAATTGGAGGGAACAAGTAATGGAAAATTCACATTACTGCATTTGTAAGCGTGGTTTTTATTCCAAGTTACTGAGCGAGGAGCAGAATCTGCCAAAAATGTAATTGTCTCCGGGGCTTTGTTTGAAACTACATAACATGGTCTGAAGCTCTACAACTTCAACCGAAGCATTACAGTAATGCGATTAATACCTTTACTGAACTGCATCTCCTCCATGTGTCCTCTATTAGGCCTTACATGATAGGCCTATTGCTGCTTGTGCTTGCGAAATGCTTGGACAGGGACAAATCTATTAACTCATTACAAGAGATGTTTCTGCTGACATACTTACCAGCAGACACATTTTCTTTTCGTAGCACAGACCCCATTCAAGCACCAGGATCCCATATTCAAAATACTACATCCCAATTTTACAAAAACATTCTGTATCTTTGACAAAGTAGATACCATTTAATTTTTTAAAACAACATCTTATCACATCCTGTGAGAAACATCTCTCTTTCTCAGACACTGCAGTACCTCACTAGTGAGACAATGGTTCTTTTTGCTGACTCTGTTTGGGTTACTCCATCATGACCTTTTAAGTCATTTCCTTCTTCTCCCCATTCCCCCAAAAAATTCAGAGTTTGGGTGATCAAATATTGGCATATCTGTCCCGAGGCGTTTTGGTTCCTTTGCAAAATAATCTCTGCATCATAATTGTTCTTGGAAGACACAGGCAAAGCAATTATTACTAAAGCTGTTTCTTTAGAGATTGGGTGGTACAGTGGATTGGCAGATTGTGCTGTCATCTTTAGGACCTTAGTTTCAGTCTAGTCCAGTGTTGGCTGAAGATATCCTCATCTCAATTCTCTGTGGACACAAATTGTCAATCAATTGCCAGTCTTATTGGAGGGGTGTCGGCTGATCGTGTGTGTTGGATCGCGGCTGGTAAGCTTGTTGGGCCTGGGGGGAAACACACCTCCTCCTGGCCCACAAGCAGTGCAATAAAAGCACTTACCTGTTAATCCGGCCCTTCCCACCTGGCGACAGTCAGAAGGCCTGGGAATCCCGGCCCAGAGGAGTTAAAAATAAATAAGCTACTAAAATGAAGGCCCGCAACCTCCTTAAAAGATTTTACTGACCGACTCGCCTCCTGAGAGCGGGTCGGTCACCTGCTCCCCGACCTGCCTCCGTTAAAACCGAAATGGGCGAGTTGGGGTCGGGTTTTACATTTCTACAATTTTTACCTTCCCACTCGCCCCCAACCCATCTGTCTTTGGGGGTTAAAAATACCCCCCATGTGTCCGTTCTGCTGGGGCAGCACATTGGAGCTTATTTTGACATTAGAAGGTCGGAGTAATGGGGCATGATTTTAGCATGAAGCTGGGAACTGAGTGGGTGGGTAAATTATTGCGTAGGAAACCCGGAAGTTAAGCCGGAACGTGCGATCGCAACTCAATTGAAGGCAATTGATTTTACTTCCAGGTTTCCCATGCGACAGCCAGCCAGATTGACAGGCTGGAACCCTGTCAGGAGGAAAAGCAGCCAGAGGGGTTGGGGGCGGGGGGTCAGCCATCAGTGGGTGGGAGGGGTGATGTCGTGGTAAATGTTGGTTTATTGAGGTTTTTTTAAATGTTTCTGGTAGTTATTATTTTCCAGAATTCAAGTTCACAGTTTGGTCTTTGAATTCATAACCAACTGATTGCTAGTCCAGAATCACAACCCGCTATTCTGTCGTACTCTAATAGAAAAATCGAAAGGGTGACAGGAAGTGTAATAAGATGAGGTGTTGGACAGTTACTGAATAAAGCTCCTTTTAGTGAGTTCTCACTCTGTGTCTGGCAACAGACTATGTTACTCATTTGGTCGATACTAATTTGTGCAAAATCTCGTACAGAAAACCTGCATTTGATATGGATTTGGAGGAAAAAGAGCTGCCTTATCTCTTGGTTTCAGTTGGGAAGAAATTACAAGGAAGCAAAATGAAAATTTAGTGCCATGCAATTTGATGTAGATTTCTGACCATAAAAAAATGTTTGGTGTCCATGAAGTTCAGATTGGATTCAGAATTCTGCTTTGCTCAGATAAGCAAACAGTGTTGAAAAAGACACTACAGTGGATCTTCCGTTAACTGCACTCCAGTTATCTGCCTGCCCAATGATCGACCTGAATGCCCATGGACAAACGTGAGATGTTAGGTTGTTGTGCAGCATGCTCATATTTCATTAGTTATGCGTACTCCGTGTCCTTTTTTTGTTTACAAAAATTTACTTTGCATTGTCTGCATCCCTCCCCATCTCGAGGGTATTGCTATGCAAGATAAAAATTTGTGATGATTCAATTTTCCACCGATTTCTATTATCGATGCTGGTCTGCACTGAGGCTACATGGGGAGGAGGGCATGAAGAGCTGGCTCCAGATTCAGGCCAGGAATAGGGAACATATACCAGGGTGAGCAGGAGAGAAGCGACTTGATGATAAGTAATATTCATATTTTGAACTTCCTAACAGCACCAGCATTAGCATTAAAAGATGAAAAGCATAATGGATGTCCCTGGCAGTTATTTTCTGCTGCATATGAGAATTGTGGATTTAATCAAAGGGCCTGTCAAGCACTGCTGAGGGAAGACTCAGCTGAGGAAAAAGAAACTCTGGTGTGAAAAGTAGATTTATTAGAGCAGATATGACTAGAGAAGGATAAAATTAGAGAAAGGGATGAAGTATTTACAGGATGTGGGGTGGGAAAAAAACACAATCCAAATAGTTGTGTGAGTCCGAGCTTGTAAGAAATATCTATAGAAAGCCTATTGCCAAAGATGGAGAAAGAGAGAAAGCCAGAAAAAGAAGGGAAGAGATGAAACACACAAAGGCAATGGTTGAGAATTGGAAAAATTTTTGGATTGCTATAATTTATATTAGCAAAAGAGCCAAGTTGTTATAAAATTTTATTATTCTTTCAAGTAACTTAATTGCAGAATATTCCAATATTTCAGATTTGTCATCATTCGTAAAAATATTAGCTTGTGCGCATACACAAGATTGATTCAGAATGTTAACAATTTATTATTTTCTGTATATTTAATTTAATTGAGTGATGGCTGGAAGAGTGAATGGAGACCCAACGCAAATGACTCTGAGAGAACTGAGAGACCAGCTGCAATCCCTGAGCTTTTCTTGAGCTGTGTCAATCACAGGTTTAAAGGGCCAAATCAACTTCTGCATGAAACTGGCCTTCGTTTCACTCACGAGATTGAGAAGCCATGGGAAACCCATACAGGTAAGGTCAAATTTGTTTCAGGTTCAGAATCCACAAAAATTACCTACCGTAAGTATTTGAAGTCGGTAAATTGCCCTGTTAACGATCCACCCGCCAGCATTAATAGGGAACGCGACTTCTGGGTCTTGGCTCAAGGCGCGCATAAAACACACCTGGGTTAAACCCAGAAGTGTTGGGAGCTGGGTTGCGGTCCCGCTAATAAAATCTACAATTTTGACTACCCATTTTGACAGCCCACCAGTTCTTGGGGGTTAAAGTTACCCCCCTGGTGTTGGAACAAGATTGAGGGATATTGTGAGAAGGCAGGAAGGTAAGGTTAAGATCAATCAAAAAGATTTAGTCTACTGCCCGATGGCATTTTCCTGTTTTTAAAAATTCTTACGGTTCCTTGAAAATAAATTGCTCTTTCCAGTTTACTGTCCAAAAGGCCCTGGAGAGAGCTCCCGGGTGAGAATCCCAATTGTGACATTGAAATGGCAACAACAACTTTTAAAGGGCATTGTAATAATATTTGTTCTGAGAAGTTAACAGCTTACTCTCAATCATCAGCAAAGTGATGGAAGGTGTCATCAACAGTGCTATCAAGCAGCACTTACTCACCATTAACCTGCTCGCCGATGTTCAGTTTGGGTTCCGCCAGGACCACTCGGCTCCAGACCTCATTACAGCCTTGGTCCAAACATGGACAAAAGAGCTGAATTCCAGAGGTGAGGTGAGAGTGACTGCCCTTGACATCAAGGCAGCATTTGACCGAGTGTGGCACCAAGGAGCCCTAGTACAATTGAAGTCAATGGGAATCAGGGGGAAAACTCTCCAGTGGCTGGAGTCATACCTAGCACAAAGGAAGATGGTAGTGGTTGCTGGAAGCCAATCATCTCAGCACCAGGACATTGCTGCAGGAGTTCCTCAGGGCAATGTCCGAGGCCCAACCACCTTCTGCTGCTTCATCAATGACCTTCCTTCCATCATAAGGCCAGAAATGGGGATGTTCATTGATGATTGCACAGTGTTCAGTTCCATTCGCAACCCCTCAGATAATGAAGCAGTCCGAGCCCGCATGCAGCAAGATCTGGACAACATTCAGGCTTGGGCTGATAAGTGGCAAGTAACATTCGCGCCAGACAAGTGCCAGGCAATGACCATCTCCAACAAGAGAGAGTCTAACCAACTCCCCTTGACATTCAACGGCATTACCATAGCCAAATCCCCCACCATCAACATCCTTGGAGTCACCGTTGACCAGAAACTTAACTGGACCAGCCACATAAATACTGTGGCTACAAGAGCAGGTCAGAGGCTGGGTATTCTGTGGCGAGTGACTCACCTCCTGACTCCCCAAAGCCTTTCCACCATCTACAAGGCACAAGTCAGGAGTGTGATGGAATACTCTCCACTTGCCTGGATGAGTGCAGCTCCAACAACACTCAAGAAGCTCGACACCATCCAGGACAAAGCAGCCCGCTTGATTGCCACCCCATCCACCACCCTAAATGTTCACTCCCTTCACCACCAGTGCACCATGGCTGCAGTGTGTACCATCCACAGGATGCACTGCAGCAACTTGCCAAGGCTTTTTAGACAGTACCTCCCAAACCCGCGACCTCTACCACTAGAACGACAAGGGCAGCAGGCGCATGGGAACACCACCACCTGCACATTCCCCTTCAAGTCACACACCATCCTAACTTGGAAATATATCGCCGTTCCTTCATCATCACTGGGTCAAAATCCTGGAACTCCCTTCCTAACAGCACTGTGGGAGAACCTTCACCACACGGACTGCAGCGGTTCAAGAAGACGGCTCACCACCATCTTCTCAAGGACAATTAGGGATGGGCAATAAATGCTGGCCTCGCCAGCGACGCCCACATCCCATGAACGAATAAAAGAAAAAGTTGTACACTTCAGTTGAGAAAAATTCTGGTTAAGAAAGGGTTAGGCTATATATACAGTTCATGAATGTTCTAGCTAATTATATCCCTGGGTTCTAATAGTTTATGTAAACTATAAAGGGCTTCCTGCGTGCCATTGTGTGGTACCTGTGTTTGTTCATGTAAGATTAGTAAGTTCCTGCCTGAGACTACGATGCATTCAGCTAAGCACCCACGGAATATAATAGAATATCAGAGAGTCAATGGAAGTCTGACGCTCACAGAATAAAATCATTATTTTTTAAAGCCCAGTAGAATAGGTCTCATACTTTTTTAATGGATTTCTTGAATGATATCTGCTCCATTATATGTTGACCAATTTTATTGTGAGTATTTTAAAAAAAAGTGTTGCTCTAATACTGTTCTTTGCACTGCACATGTATCCGCAACCTATTACTCAGTCTCAAAGAGTAAACACGAGAGGGCTGATTTTCCTCTCGGGCTCTTGCAGGGTGCCGACAGGTACAGTTTACTGGAGGTATGTTGTGCCTGTGATAGAAGGAGTTGTCCTGATCCTGGGTGCACCCCCAGAGCAGGGCTGCTCCCTGACAGATCCTTGCATTGGGTTGGGGGTTTGGGGTGTCGGTGGTGAAAGAGCGGGGAGAGGTGCTCTTGGCTGATGGCATTGGGACCTTCTGGCTGCTGCTTTGCACAAGGTCTCGAGGTCTGAAGATTATCTTGTGGCTCAGAAAATAAGTGCTTTGTTTCCTCTTTTATCTTTGGGCTGCTATGAGCAATCCTGCAGGCCCTCCAGTTCACAGAGGGTCCTGGTGCAAGCCCCATTGCCAGGCTTTTTCAGGCTTGTGTTCCGAATGGGCAGACGAAACGAAAACTGGAGTTGGAGGCCTGTAAGATTCCCTCCTGCCTCATTTATATTCATATGCTCAGTCAGTGCCTGCTCCAGGTGCAGGCCCAAATATATCATTTTGGGCAAGTCCAAGAAATCCAGGGGCATTGTTTCGGGGGCAGAGACTTAACATAATGTATCTCCATCTCCATCTCCATCTCCTCTTCACTATGCCTGGGAACTGATCATTCCCCTGATACAACAAAGAGGAAAAAATCTTTAACTAGAAACTGGATTAAAAGAGAACAGCCTCATTCATAATACCATCCAAGCACATACAACCGTGTCATATGAATACAGCGTAAACTAATTGAACCTGATATAAAATTATATGGTAAGATTGTCGTGATTTTCTTTTCTAGGAAATAAAACAACCCAAACCTAAATTCAGAACTTTCAACGGTTTTTGCAGAGAGGAGGTGTCTTCTTTTTTGGTTTTCCCTTCCAATTTAACCCACTGCTTTTATCTGTTGAATGCTTGGGGTATGATTCCAAGAATGGGAATTATCTGACTTTAGCCATGGCATTGGGCTACTTCATCATGGGCTGCCAGGGTTCTGCGTGACATTGTCCTCACTTGACGTACACACACTTCAATCAGTACAGCAGTCTGGAGTGGCAACTCTGGCTGATCATTTTTCTTTTTAACCCCACTCCACTCTTATCCAGGGACACTGAGGCCAGTGTGTCACCTTCACTGCTGTCCTAGTTGAGATTGATCCCTGTCCTAACTCAGCACAGGATAGGGATCAAACCTGGGACAGAGCAACTTGTTACATTTGCCTCGTGAAGCGTCTGGGTGGAGTCAAGAAGATCTCTTATTCAAGCACGACTGGACTTTGTTTAAGACCCAGATCCCAGAGGTAAAGGGCAACATTCTGATTGACTGTCACTGGGGAAAGGTTGATTTTATTTTATGTAAAACATTTTTCCTCCATATCTTGCCTGATGTTTAACAGTCACGTATACACTTAAAGAAATGATCGGATGGACTGACAACAACTGTAAATATACAACTGTAGTAAGTTTGCAGATGACACCAAGATTGGTGGCATTGTGGACAGTGAAGAAGGTTATCTAGGATTGCAACGGGATCTTGATAAATTGGGCCAGTGGGCCGATGAATGGCAGATGGAGTTTAATTTAGATAAATGTGAGGTGATGCATTTTGGTAGATCGAATCGGGCCAGGACCTACTCCGTTAATGGTAGGGCGTTGGGGAGAGTTATAGAACAAAGAGATCTGGGAGTACAGATTCATAGCTCCTTGAAAGTGGAGTCACAGGTGGATAGGGTGGTGAAGAAGGCATTCAGCATGCTTGGTTTCATTGGTCAGAACATTGAATGCAGGAGTTGGGATGTCTTGTTGAAGTTGTACAGGGCATTGGTGAGGCCACACTTGGAGTACTGTGTCCAGTTCTGGTCACCCTATTATAGAAAGGATATTATTAAACTAGAAAGAGTGCAGAAAAGATTTACTAGGATGCTACCGGGACTTGATGGTTTGACTTACAGGGAGAGGTTAGACAGACTGGGACTTTTTTCCCTGGAGAGTAGGAGGTTAAGGGGTGATCTTATAGAAGTCTATAAAATAATGAGGGGCATAGATAAGGTCGATAGTCAAAATCTTTTCCCAAAGGTAGGGGAGTCTATAACGAGGGGGCATAGATTTAAGGTGAGAGGGGAGAGATACAAAAGGGTCCAGAGGGGCAATTTTTTCACTCAAAGGGTGGTGAGTGTCTGGAACGAGCTGCCAGAGGCAGTAGTAGAGGCGGGTACAATTTTGTCTTTTAAAAAGCATTTGGAGAGTTACATGGGTAAGATGGGTATAGAGGGATATGGGCCAAGTGCAGGCAATTGGGACTAGCTTAGTGGTATAAACTGGGCAACATGGACATGTTGGGCCGAAGGGCCTGTTTCCATGTTGTAACTTCTATGATTCTATGAAACGTGACTGCTTTAAAATCAGAAGGATTTTATATTGCACTTTAATGTTGATATGAAGTTCCTGTTGAACATAATAGTTATTGCTGTATTTTATAGAGTTTGGTTTTATTAAAACATAAGAAAAGTCAGGACTAAGGAAAAGTAATTTGTCCCATCGAGACTCATCCCTCTGAAGTAGACTATGATAGATTATTTTACTGCAACCTGTCCTACTGTGTCTTGCAGTTAAACAGGGACAGGTTTACAGGTAGAACATGCAGTTCATGATGTGTCCCAATAAACAGGATGCTGGCTTGCACCCATGACCGACTACACGATCAGCTCTAGAGTTTAGGTACACTGACCAGGAAGACACTGCAGATGCACATCTTCTCCACAGATCATAGAGGAAATGAGCACAAAGTACTGTTGGTCACCATTTTGGCTGTCGGTTACAGAGTAGATTTGACAGAAGTCTGTGATCGCAGTACATACCCCTATCTTGATTGAGGAATGTTGCAAGGAGCAAGAGACAGACATAGCTTATATAGGAGAGTGAAGCTGACTGTCACAGAGACTGAAATCCCGGAAGGTAGAGAGTGACTGCCACAGGTGGATGCAGCTTATGTCGGGATATGTAGCCATGGTCATGGAAACAGGTAGAGGTAATGCTGGCGAGGGAATGTAGAAAACAAACACGTAAAACATTCATCAAAAAAAAAATCACAAACTTACTCATAAAATTTGCTCCAAAATCTTCCTTCTCTTCCACAGACAGCAAGAAAATCCCTGCCAAATCTCTGAACATTGACATGGCAAGGGATCATTATTTGGGTGTCACATGGATCATTGCTGGGGCCATTGATGTTTACACATCAAGCTGAGACCAGAAACAAAGCTGTCTAAGTTTGCAGATCACAATAAATTTGGTGGGGGGAACAATAGGGAAGAAGAAAACCAAATACAATGGAATAAAAACAGAAAATGCTGGAAACACTCAGCAGGTCAGGCAGCATCTGTGGAGAGAGAAACAGAGTTAACATTTCAGGTTGATAACCTTTCATCAGAATAATGGAATGTGGATAGGTTGAAAAGTGGGCTGATGAATGACAAATGACATTTGAGGTGGACAAATGAGACTAGGGAAGGGAAATGAACGGCGAAAATATAAACCAATTAGCTCCATGGGTGAGCGGGACTTGGTGCAGGATACGGGCAGCAGAATTTTGGATGAGCTCAAGTTTATGGAGGGTTGGGAGGCTGGCCAGGAGAGTATTGGAATAGTCAAGCCTGAAGGTGACAAGGCATGGATGAGGGTTTCAGCAGCAGATTGGCTGAAATGGGTGGAGGCGGGTGTTGTTACAGAGGTGGAAGTAGGTGGTCTTTCTGATGGAGAGGATATGGGGCAGAAGCTCAGCTCGGGGTCAAATAGAATGCCAAAGTTGCAAACAGTCTGCTTCAACCTGAGACAGCAGCCAGGCAGGGGGTGGAATCGGTGACAAAGGAATGGAATTCGTGGCGGGGGCTGAAGATGATGGCTTTGGTCTTCCCAATGTTTAAGTGGAGGAAATTGTGGCTCATCCAAGACTGGTTGTTCGATAAGCAAATCATCCATGATTCACTTCTACAATTTGTATGTTATATGAGCTTCTCAATTTATTACTCACTCCCAGGTATTTAGAATTCTGTACACACACTCCACCATCTTATAACTAAGCCCTCGGGAACCGAACATTTTTATACACCCTAGGAAGGTGCAAGATAGAAAAAAATGTTCCTATCCTGGTATACAATGTAATCCTGTGATTTTTGAATTCCCAAAGTGATCAGATATTAATCTTCTTCATAATTAAATTTCTCCTCGTGCCTGTCGTTATGCACAAAATTCATCAAGTGTATTTGCCACGTTGGTTGATGACTGGAGCAAAAATGAGATCAGTGTCCGGTTGCAGTTCTTAACGAGGTCCTAGGAGAAACTGATGTCACTGGTGAAATATTTTTAAATGGAACTGCACTTATGTACGGTACAAATAATATAAATGTTAGGACATTTATATGAGTCACGGCAGTGTGACGTTAATAATTAAGGAACTGATATTCTTTCACGGCATGAATTCTGTTACCTCAGGAACATTACTTTGCTTTTTGCAGTGAAATAATTGGCTTTATCATCTGTGAGCTTTCAGCTGTTTCAGCAATTATATTGGACTAATCATATCTCACTACCTGAGATGATGATGTGATGCATAAGCTGCATTTTCTGCAGTGTAGTCACATTGGCAAGCAAGTTGCACTCCCGAGTAGATTTCAGATGTTCAAATTGTATTTTGCCAAGGAATTGTGCATTGTCGCTGGTATCCTGACTGCATTTTTGCTTGTTAATCGTTGATTAGTGCTGGGCAGACTTGGTAATAATGTCACAATCCTCATACATCAACTAAATGGAGTGCAGTGGCCATGGCATCAATCCACTCAAGGGAGAAGGAATAATTTTGTACTATAAGGCTTCACTGTCGAGTGTCTTTTCAAAAAAGGGTTTTATCATTTTGCAGGAGACCTTCTAAAGAGGTCATTCTGTATTTATGTGCTTGCAGGCTGCCTCTGACCAGCAGTGCTACAGCATTCGGCAGTGTCGTCCAGTACATTAGTCACTAACCACATGTGGCTAATTGGGAATCCAGTTGGAGCTAATTGCGTTTTTGATCAGTAAATAAAAAATAAGTAATTGGCACTGTCATTAGGCATAAGAAATAGGAGTAGGAGTAAGTGACCCAAGTCCAGTGATATTAATGTTGAGCAATTGTCTGTCAAAACAGGATGACGTCTAGCAGGGTGAGGACATCGTCATTCAGCACACTTCCTGCTGGACTCTGTCCTATTTGGTGAAGCTTTGGCCTTGTAATGGTTAGCCACCACAGTGCGTGAATAAATACTTATTAATAACAGCGGGTAATCAAACACAATCAGCACAATCTGACTTCCTGTTTATTGTCTTAACATGTTGAGGTTAGATCTCTGGCCTATTTAGAAAATAAGAAGTTGCTTTTAACTATGTCTGTGTATTGTCTTTTTTTTTGTACAGGTGGTGGGTCTCAATGATGTCATTGGAGAAACTGGCTCAGGGAAATTCTTAAGATCAATAAAATTCCTATCAGTGGAGATAGTTGAGGGTACTCTCAGCAGATATGGTCCAGAGTGCTTTTAGCAAGGTTACAATTCCAACTGTGTAAATATTCAAATTACAAGGTGATTCTGCAATCAGGCACTCCTAGCGGAGAGCAGCGCTCGCAAGGATTGTGGCTCAGAGAAGGAGGGCTAAAATGACCCATGGCTCCTGGAATCACCCTTTACATTTACTTGTACTCATTAAGGTGAGGGACGTCAGTGCTGAGTAATGGAATATTTTTGCACACAGTGTTGGGATCAGGAGTATCCAGGCTAAATGTAGCATGTGTTAGATGCAGAGTAAAACTCTCTCTCCCAACAATGAGGTGAGAATTCTCCTGGTGGCTATGTGTGGTGACATTGTAAATATGTACACAAAGGTTTCCTCTAGTCAGCATTTCTAGTGGACTGTGCCAGTAACATTGTTTTCAACATAAATCGCAAGTAAGAAGATCCCAAGGACACCATGCGATATCTTGCAGTGGGATTGCAAACCCAAAGTGGCCTACATTGTGCCATTTTGTGTTTCCTCACAAATGGCAGAATTTTACTGAATTTAGCTCATTTTGGGTTTGGTGTAGCCTGTTCTTTTTAAAATAATCTGGCATTAATGCAGCTCTCTCCCATGGTTTGACTTGACGAAGAATCCCAGCCAATGCACTGATCATGTCATCTGTGTTCACCAGTTAAAGAAAATTATTGTAAGAGCAAATCATAAGCTGAAAACTATCTAGGCTAGTCCTAAGGTTTAACTGTTTTTGCCACTATTCTTCCCTTCTGAAAGCTTCAGAGCCGCCTGAAAACATCTCTTGGGTGTTGTTACTTCACCCAAGTGGCCATTTTTCATCTGTCAGCTTGGACAAGGCATGTAGGTAGTCAATTCCTCTATTTGAGGAGCGGGGTGGGGTGGGGGGGGGGGAGAGGAATGGTGGGTGGCAGGGAAGAATCACAGTGAATTCTGATCCCATTTTCACCCATTTCTGCACTTTATTGCTGCATGGCAGAGGGAGATCTAATAACAGGAAAGGGAAAGAATGACAAAAATGTTGGTAATACTGAGGGTCCTTTAAATGATTTTTAAAAAGAATATAATTCATTTTTAATTCAGCTTATCTGAGTTTTAACATTGCATTAACCCGTATGAAGTAAATGGGTATATAGAGGCATTAAAATAATGCCAAATGGAAAATACAGGCTGGTGTGTGATCCTCAACAATCCTCTAATGATGACGTCAATACTACTTCAAAATCTGTAAGTAAAGATTTGGCAGAAGTAAGCAGAAAACCCAATGACACTTTGAATTTTAAAAAGAAACCTTGAGACTTGCACTTTAAATGTAACGATGAAAGTGAGGAGAGATGTAGGTTATTGTACCGCATCTCATGTACCACGTCCTGAATTTAGTCATCTTGGAGGAATACGCATTGTCCTTCACATCTGATGCTATTGACGTCATTCTGAAGGTGAAAGACGTGAAGTGATGTTCCTGCAGAGTGTGGGCTTCAGTTGATATTTAAATTCTGAATTGTTATTGAACAGTGAGCGTGGGTTTCCTGTTTGTGATTAGTAACTTCTCACCCAGGAGGAGCACCTTTTCATTTTATGTTCACCCGCCCACTCAGCTCAGAGCTGCGAGTGGACCGCTTCCTGTTTACTTCAGCAGAGTAAAGATAGACATGCTTTTCAAATGATAAGTAATGAGATCAGCCCTGTGGTTTTGTTTATAGGTCAGATGTAAACAGTTCACCGAGCAAGAAGGTCCTAAATAGACCAGAAAAGGACAATGGAGGATGCACAGTGGGGCGAGGGGAGAGGGGAGAGGGGAGATGGGAGATGTTTGCCATTTCATTCATGAGTGAGGAAGGCACTGAGGCTTGAGGTGAAAGCCAAACTTATTCCAGCCCATTGGAATTGGACTAGTCCAGACTGTTTACCAAATCTTCAAACTTAGAATACATGTATAATAATCCTTGTTTTTATGTAGGGTTTTCTCAAAGAACTGCATGCAATGAGTTCCTTCTGGACTTGCAGTGGCTATTTTTGTGTCGGGAAATATAGCCAGCACAAATGACAATAAGGTGAATGACCAGACAATCAGTTTTTTTTGGTGGTAGTATTGGCTGAGGGAAGAATGTCAGCTGGGACCCCAAGGGAATTCCCAGCCCTTCTTTTATAAAGTATCACCAGATCTTTAACATCCATCTCAACCACTGGAACGGACATATGGGACTGTGGTTTAGCATCTCGGCCAATTTGGACATTTCAGTTTAGTATTGTCCTTTCCCTTTCTCCACCCTCTCCCCAGGTTTTTTTTCTCCCCATCTGTCCTGAAGTGATGAGCCTAAGTAGAGTTTCATGGATTCTGGAGTACTTTGGTACTTTGCCCATTTGCTACTCTTGTATGGGTCTAGACACTGATTGTTGGTTATTTATTCAAATTTGAAGAGTATCATAGCTGAGCCTGACCCTGTTGTCACCTGAAGTACAAACACAAGCACTTATCATCATGAGTCACTGGATAGCCCTGAGAGAAAATTACCCTGGCTGATTTCCCCTGGCCCCCTGCTGCATCGGCCAAGATTAGTTAACTCAGCAAAGATTGGAGATCCAACCTTGGACTTTGTGGCCTGAATAGCTGAGTGGCCTGTACTTTTTAAAGAACACTATGTGTGGGAACATCACTGTGACAATGACTGTGAACAGCGTTAGATGTACAGCTTCTGTCGAAAGCAGAAGAGCTGAATTTGACCGTAGGAACTGGACTACTGATATTTTTATCAGGTGTACAAAATTGCTGCATAGGTGATAATTTATTGATATCAGCCCTGCCGTCGTGGAGAGTTGTTGATCAGAACAGGGAGGAAAAATTACAGCTCTCATGCACCTCCTAGTGATCGGTTACAAACTAGCATTAACAGTTTGCCTGCCTCTTTGAGCCTTGGAATGCTGGGTAGGAGAGTCGGGTGATCTGGAGTGACACTGTAATTTACTGATTGGCTATTGCGAGAAGGATGTGAACTGAACAAAAGGGACTGGGCAAAAAGTAGTTTTTTAGCTGCTTCTCTTGAGGCAGTTGCACCAGCAAATATAAAATATAAACAGGAACCTACGTCTGTGCTAACCTCCATGTTTTTCCTGCATTGGCTGACTCATTCTGCTGCATTTAAAATGTTGAACTTGTATAGAGTCATCTAGTGGTCAGAGATAGGATTGATAGATAAACACATTAGCCCAGAAATTCTTCCCGGAGGCTCTCGGGGGGGGGGGGGGGGGTGGATCTGATTCGAAGTGGAACTTCCATCTACCCCACCTGACCTGATCCCAAATTCCACGATCAGGGACATTTCCATATAGCTGGTGACTGCCCACATCATTTTTTGGCACAATGTGGGCGCCCACTTCAGGTGGCACCTTACTGCAGCTTTAAGTGGATCCGAGGGGCTGTGGCTGCACCAGGGGAGAGAAAAATGAAGTCATGTTTGCATTTCTGGGTTTTCTTGCTTTTCGTAAATTGCATTATGGAAAGTTCCCTTTAAAATTGTAATGCTCCGCCTCCAAGACCTTAGCAACACCGAATGCCAGGGACATATAGGTGCCCCGTTCGTCCATCATCGCTAGTGGTGCAAAGGAGGGATCTCTGTCGTATCATGTGTTTCCCTTATTTACATGACTTACCCATTTGTGAGTGGGTTAATGTGCGCCTGCCGCAAAACCTATGGCATTTCAGATTAGGTCAAAAAAGGGTGAGGACGTAGAAAGGAGCTGTTCTCTTCAAATTGGAGAGTCAGTTTGAAAAGAACTGACCAGTCTGAAGCGGGTGATACTTGCAGAACAGCTGAAGGCAGCAAACTGCAACTAGAACACCTGTGCAAAACTATAGGAGCAATTTTAACCCTTCCTGATCGGCAGAAACTGAGTGGACGAGCAGTTAAAACCATCAGTGGGACTCAACAGCCAACGTTCCACGCTGATCCCGCAGGCTCCGATTTTAACCTGCTCTTCTGAGCACACGAGAGGGACACCCGCTGAAAACTGGCGGGGTCCTTCTTTAAATATGCAGATCGGGCTCCAATGATGTCATCAGCACCCTGCTGCTATTTTAACTGCGGGCCTGAGCGGGGAAGCGGTTGTGGTTTTCCCACCAGATCCATCCAGTGGGAAGAGGATTTGGGGCCAGAGGAGAGAGACAAAAAAATTTAAGTTTTGAAAATCTTTTTTTGCTTTTCCTTGTGGGGCTAGGAGGAAGAGGAGTGCTGTTCTGGGTCCCAGGAGGAAAGTTTAGGCCTCCCCCACCCCAATCAATTTACTGGAGTGCTGAGGACCGTCCCTCCTGCCGCTGACATTGCCTGCTCTTTCCCATCAGTTTCGGGCATGTAGGTGAGGCCCTGAGTTAAAATCTCCCAGGCCTCACACTGCCAGGGTGAGTACAGTTTGCCGCCCGCCCTAATCCCAACCCGAGTTAAAATCGGGGCTTGGAAGTAAAGTGAATGGAGCAGAGATGTCACTTTACATAATTAAAATAAAATTAGATCTAAGTAATTACTGTAGTAAATTGCATGAGTAGCAAAGATATCTGTGTACGGCCAAATGCGTGTGCGCTGTGTGTGTATGTATATATATAAAAAAAAAATTCTGAATTATGCAAAGCAAAACTATCCTCGTCAGGCAGCCAAAATAAAATTAAACGATTGTAGAGTGTAAAAACAATCTGAAAGTGAGAATGAATTTTTAATGCATGCGATTCAGGCAGGAAACTATGTTAAATGGACAATTGAGCTCAAGGTGCACAACAAAACAGTTCGTTTTAAATTGAGGAACTCAAGTAATGTCATCCCAAAGTCACCTTGAGAATAAACTGTGGTAGTTGGGTCCAGGTCAGTCGTTTGCTCCCCCTACTGCAGTGAAGTAAGAGCTGATCATTTTAACTGTAAGCACTAGGGTGTGTGGCATGAAGCCAGCAAGCCAGCCAGCCACCTGATGCTTTTCCTCAGCTCATTTTCCCACCTGCCAGTTTCCATTTACCAGCTGTTTGTCAACTCAGTGAAGTGTGAATTGCCCTGTTCAGTGGGGCGTAAGTCTGTCAGCTAGGCTTTCACCTGCCTGATCACACAAAATTATCTAGACCGTGTTAATACGGCAATTATTGTGAACCTACACAATTATTGTGAATTATTGAGATTGTTGCTTTTGTCCATTCTATTACTGATAAATCATATGTGCTGTCCAGTTTATGATAGTGTACTATGATACACAATTGATACATAATACATTGTTACATATTTTCAAAATTGAAATCATTTTTAATATTTAGACTATATATTAATGTACAACATATAGTTTTATTTCTAAATAGGGTCAGAAGAAATGCCCTGAATGTCACAACACATTTGAAGCCTCCAGATGTATTCCTCCAGATCCAACATCACATTTGACATTTGTCAATATTCTGGACAGAGCT
Organism: Heptranchias perlo; assembly: GCF_035084215.1. Taxonomy (NCBI): domain Eukaryota; kingdom Metazoa; phylum Chordata; class Chondrichthyes; order Hexanchiformes; family Hexanchidae; genus Heptranchias; species Heptranchias perlo. The sequence continues at coordinate 28,581,952 of NC_090333.1, forward strand.
CTCATGGTTTATCATAGAATGATACAGCACAGGTGGAGGCCATTTGGCCCAGCGTGCCTGTGCCTGCTCTTTGAAAGAGCTATCCAATTCGTCCCACTCCCCTGCTCTTTCCCCATAGCCCTGTAATTTTTTCCTATAAGGTCACCAGATCAGTTTGATTGAATTGCCACCTTTTAAGTCACTCCCAGTTATCTGTTGTCCTGTATATTGATAGAATATATTTTGACTTCATTCTCACAGTTTGTGATGATATCAGAAGAGAATAACCCCTGTCTCTGATAACTCATATTTATGTCTACACAAAGTACGTTCTTAGTGTAGCTGCCTAGATCCCACTCTCTGGAATTCCCATCCAATAAACTAAAACAGATTATCAATACAGCGTTACTAAGAATTCACTCACGAGTCCTGGTATCAAATGGAAATTTAATATTGCTTTCTAGCATTACCACAACAACTACAAGCATTAAAACAAATTCCACAATTTGTGAGACTCACCAGTAAATCATAAATGTTGACTATGTTGTAATGCCACTCTGTACCCGTCTACCAGGAGAAACGGGAGTAGCCGGGGTAGGAGTGGGGCTTCCCTTTTTCAGTTTAACTTCCATCACTCTGAGCAGCAACTTTCATCTATTAACATGGCCAAGACTAGGACCTCAGCATGTGAGAGAATCATGAAGGAGCAAGGTCCTGCCCTACCTTTCTGTAGCCCAGTATAGTTGAAGCACCATCGTCACACAGTTTCTTCATTGTTTAACAGTATTGTTGTGTTGCCTATGGGCTTATCTTTGGTTTGTGTGACTTTCATTCAGAGAGTCTCACAGGGGCATGAAATGCTATCAGTTTACTCAGAAGTGAAGCTGACCATCCAAATAAAATGAATGCCACCTGAACTATCATTAGTTTAAACCTTAAATGTAGATTTATGTTGGTCTGAGTGTTCTGAGGTAAAGGTACAGTTTGATTTAAAGCTAACATTTGTGCTCATTAATTTCTGTGACAATCTGTTGAGGTTTATTTCTCCTTCTATTTTTAAATTAATTTTATACTTGTCAAGGTCAAGGATTCGAATGAACCACTTTCTACTTTTTTCACCAAGCACTTTCAGGTAGATATGACATGGATTAGATACAAGGTGTAATGTTCAGACTTTGTAACCCCGGTGGGGAGTCTCACTGGTTGGATGTGAAATCTGGCTACGCACGGTGCACAATTTTCTAACTGTTAATTTAAATGGTCAGAAAATCACGCAAAGCTGACCCAAATTTCCAAAATGCATTCTCATATCCGTGATGTCATAAAATGACCCTATAGAGGAAACCTTCCGTTGCTATCTTTTGCCTTATCCCTAACTTCAGAAGACGGAGATGCCAACTTGCCATAATTAATACAGAGAATTAGAAATTTTGAGTAGAATCTGGCTTTCTGAATTTCCTGTCAAGTATGTCGAGTTGGCATCTTTGAGAGGACTTACCCCTCTTTCTATAGCAGTGAGCCATTTCCATTTCCCACAACAGTCATCCTCGTCTCCTGCCTCAGTAGGGTTGCCAACCCTCCAGGATTGCCCTAGAGTCTCCAGGACACTGCTGCAAGCAGTTCAGGAGAAAAACCACAGGGGCATTAAAAAAAAAATTTTTTTTAATTTATTAGCTATAAAAATATTTGAGATGGAGAAGAAAGGCTGTTTGACTGGGTGGGGCGGTTGGAGGCAAGAGGTCATGTGATGAAACCTTGAGGAATACATCCAACCATAGTTGATATCCAAATGTAAAATATAAGCTGCTTTGCACTGTGGAGTCTCACTCACTAGGAACTAGATTGAGGCTGCCAAATGATATTTCACATAAAGCTCCTACAGCCAGCACAAATCCCTTAAGACTGTGGTGGATTCTAACCCAGGTCAACCATTAAGTTCCCTCATTTTATTGAGTTTAATAAGTAGAAGTCATTAGACTCTAGAGATTTAAGATTTGTAAGACACTATCAAAACCAATTGCTGTTAATCTCAAAAAATATATATTTTACAGTTTAGCTCTGTTTCTTCTGCTGCCACAAGCAAGTGTTGCTGATTGAATCATCTGGCAGGCAACAACACGTGACAGGAAGAGCAGGTAAAGCTCAGCTATCTGTTTCAATGTGCAACTGGAATCTTCATCTCGTACCAATGTCATTAAAATCTTTGTCATGTAATTATGTAGCTTTCCAATCAGTACACTATTGCTGTAATTGTTCAGTTGAACACCCCTTATCCAGTAACTGTCCAGGTAAATGTTTAGGCTCTTTTAAACTATCTCATGAAAGGCAATATTTCATAAGAACATAAGAAATCGGAGCAGGAGTAGGCGAAACGGCCCAGCGAGCCTGCTCCGCAATTCAATCAGATCATGGCTGATCTTCGACCTCAACTCCGCTTTCCTCCCATCCCCCCACGCCCCCCACCCACCGATCCCCATATCCCTTGATTCCCTTAGAGTCCAAAAATCTATCAATCTCAGTCTTGAATATACTCTATGACTAAGCATCCACAGCCCTCTGGGGTAAAGAATTCCAGAGGTTCACAACCTTCTGAGTGAAGAAATTTCTCCTCATCTCAGTCCTAAATGGCCGACCTCTTATCCTGAGACTATGCCCCCTAGTTCTAGATTCTCCAGCCAGGGGAAACATCCTCTCAGCATCTACCCTGTCAAGCCCTCTCAGAATTTTATACGCTTCAATGAGATCACCTCTCATGCTTCTAAATTCCAAATAATATGGGCCCATTCTATTCAATCTCTCCTCATAGGACAACCCTCCCATCCCAGGAATCAATCTAGTGAACCTTCATTGCACTGCCTCCAATGCAAGTTTATCCTTCCTTAGGTAAGGAGACCAAAACTGTACACAATACTTCAGGTGAGGTCTCACCAAAGTCCTGTACAACTGCAGCAAGACTTCCTTACTCTTGTACTCCAATCCCCTTGCAATCAAGGCCATCATATCATTTGCCTTCCTAATTGCTTGCTGTACCTGCATCTTAACTTTGTGTTTCGTATACAAGGACACCCAAATCTCTCTCAACACCATCATCTAATAGTTTCTCACCATTTAAAAAATATTCTGTTTTTCCATTCTTTCTACCAAAGTGAATAACCTCCCATTTCCCCACATTATACTCCATCTGCCACCTTCTTGCCCACTCACTTAATCTGTCTATATCCCTTTGCAGACTCTTTGTGTCCTCCTCACAGCTTACTTCCCCACCTAGCTTTGTATCATCAGCAAACTTGGATACATTATACTCAGTCCTTCAGCACTGATCCTTGCGGCACCCCACTAGTTACAGCCTGCCAACCTGAAAATGACCCGTTTTCCCCTACTCTCTGTTTTCTGTCCTTTAACCAATCCTCTATCCATGCTAATATATTACCCCCAACCCCATGAGCCCTTATCTTGTGTACCAACCTTTCGTGTGGCACCTTATCGAATGCCTTTTGAAAATCCAAATATACTACATCCACTGGTTCCCCTTTATCTGCCCTGCTAGTTACATCCTCAAAAAAACTCTACATAGACAATTTCCCTTTCATAAAACCATGTTGACTCTGCCTAATCATGTTATAATTTTCCAAATGCCCTGTTACTTTGTCCTTAATAACGGATTCCAGCATTTTCCCGATTACTGATATCAGGCTATCTGGCCTGTAGTTCCCTGTTTTCTCTCTCCCTCCTTTCTTGAATAGTGGGGTTACATTTGCTACCTTCCAAACCACTGGGACCATTCTAGAATCTAAGGAATTTTGGAAGATCACAACCAATGCATCCACTATCTCTGCAGTTGCCTCATTTAGAACCCTAGGATGTAGGCCATCTGGTCCAGGGGATTTGTCGGCTTTTAGTCCCATTAATTTCTCCAGTATTTTTTCTTTACTAATATTAATTACTTTAAGTTCCTCACTCTCATTAGACCCTTGGTTCCCCACTATTTCTGGTATTTTTTTGTATCTTCTACTGTGAAGACAGACACAAAGGCCCCAATATTAGCGGGGAGGCGGGATGGCAGCGGGGGGTGATTGGGCACGTGGGTGACCCGCCCAATAAAAAATGTCTGTTTTCCACACGATCGCGTGTCAATTAGAGCCACTTAACATGGCTCCTGGGTTTGCTGTCCGAAAGCTGCGCAGCGGGCGGACTGCGCACCCGCATCACAGGCTGTCAGCTGGAGGAGCTCTATATAAGGGGACAGTCCTCCAATGGCAACTCCTAGAGCAAACACCCACACACCACAATGGAGCAGCACAAGGGAAAGGCTGCTCCAAGATTCAGCGACACCTCATTCCAGGTGCTACTGGATGGGGTGAGGAAGAGGAGGGATGTCTTCTACCCGGCGGACGGGAGGAAATGGCCCTCTCCTGCCACCAAGAAGGCCTGGCTCGAGGTGGCTGAGGAGGTCACCAGCGTCAGCAACATCTCCCGCACCTGAATCCAGTGCAGGAAGCGCTTCAGTGACCTAATGAGGTCAGCCAAAATGAGTACACTTACTCATTCTCCTACATTCCATCTTCCACATCACCACCCCCACCCCCAACTCATTCTGCACTGCCAACACTACTCTATCACATCACTCCCCAAACCCATTTAAGGCTCATCCTCAACTTACCTGCACTTCCTCACCTCCCCATTAATCACCCCACCACTACCACTCAACCCAATCCTCATACAATGTCATGGCTCTGTCTCATACTCACCCTCTGATGCATCTCTTTCACGGTCAGCCACACTCAAACCAATGTATTCATCAGTTGGCCAGGTCACCATCCCTCACTCACTTTCTCCCCTCATAGGAGAAGAGAGCCCAGAATGCACGGGAGAGGACGAGGACCGGAGGGGGACCGCAACAAATCGTCATCGTCACAGACGCAGAGCAGGAGGCGCTGGAGCTCAGCAGAACCCTCAATTGCCTGTCTGTCGGGGACACCGAGACTGGCACCCGACAAATGTCTGGTGACAGAACTTTAACATTCAGCACTCACAATATGAATTGATGTTAACATGCCTTGCCATCTTCAGCACCTCAGTATGCTCATCGCGACATGACACATCTGTGATGACGATTAATATTGCCTTCTGTTCTCTTACAGGGCCTTCAGCGAACGCTGTGATGGCAGAGGGCGATTCCTCAGAGGACCTGTTGGCCTGTGAGGGTGCACCGTCACATCTGAGCGAGCCATCCGCCAGTGCAGATACTCACACCTCGGTGGGTCCCAGTCCTCAGTTAGTTGGGTTCGCACCTGGTGAGATACCACACACGTGAGCACGAGCAGACACTGGTGGCTGGGGCAACTGTGGAGAGTTCGCGTTGGTGGGAGCACTCCTCTCCAGGCTCAGCTCTGGTCAGCTGGACATGGATGCTGAACCCTGGGGGCCATCCTTTAAAAAGGAGCATGATTGAGGGACAGCACCACATTTGCGAGGTGCTGGAACAGGTGCCACACGCACTCTCTACAATAGCTCAGAGGATGGAGGAGTCCAACTGCTGCATAAGTGGAATGGTGGCACAGGAACGTGAGGGAATCTCTGAGATACTGTTAAGGGTAAGTGCGGGAATGTCTGTGATGGGGAGAGGGCTAGCCTCCATTTAGCTTCAAGAACGGCTCACAAATGAGTCCATTCAGGCCCTAACAACGGCTAGTCGGACTCACAGTGAACAACATTCTGCCGCCTTAAACAGGCAGGCAGATACACTAGCACTGGCCTTACAAGGCTTCACACATGTCCTCCAAACTCTTGTCCAGCAGAGTGGTAGGAGTGATGTGGGCCTGGCCCAAGGGAGGGATGATGGCGAAAGGGGACATGGAAGTGGGGACGCCACTCAAGGCGCCCCCACGTCTCACCCGTTGCCCTCCTCTCAATCAGTACCTGCAATGCTGCCTCCTCTCAAGTTGGTCTAGTCTGCCCCTGCACAGGTGTAGGTGGAGCAGTCTTTGGAGGGGCCCTCACGGGCACCATAACCCAGAGGGCGTAGGCCCAAAGCATCCAATTGGTCAGGGCATGAACAAGAGCAATCTGCCACTACCTCTGCTGCAGCCACAAGGGATGCACCACGTAGAAATAGTCGGAAGCGAAAGGCGAAGGTTTTGTAAGCATGAAGGGGATGCACAAGGGTGTTTGACAGTTGGTCATGTTCTTTATTTATATTAGCTTTTTGTTAAACTCACATTAAATATTATTATTGTCATCACTACTGCCACATCTTGGCCATTCTTGACTGGCTTCTGTAATAGGGCCCTTTCATGAGGTTCACCATGAACGGCGACACTTGATGCCACCCATTGGGTCACTTTACAGTGGGTGTATGTGTAGTTGCAGGACTGTTTTGTGGAGGGAGGGGTGGGGGGGGGGTGGGAGGGTGGCTGGTGTGTGTGCTGCTCTATCCGGTGGTGTGAGGACTGGACTCTTCAGGCTGTCTGATGTTAGGAAAAACGTTCACATATCAGTGACTCCCTGGCCTCACGAACAGCCAGGTGAGCCGCTGCTCTGCCCATGGGTTGCTCCTGCTCCTCCTCCTCTTCCTCCACTTCCTCCTCCTCATTGTGGGTGGCAGATGTGGATGGGGCCTCCTCAAGCGGCACCCCTCTCTGTTGTGCCATGTTGTGCAGGGCACAACACACTAATATAATGTATCCCACTCTGTCTGGTGTGTATTGAAGCGCTCCCCCAGAACGATCAAGGCACCTGAATCGCATCCTGAGCAGCTCTATAGCATGCTCAATTGTAGACCTGGTGGCGATGTGACTGTCGTTATATCGACGCTGTTGCTTGGTGATGGGGTTCCTCAGAGGTGTCATGAGCCATTTGTGCAGGGGGTATCCCTTGTCCCCAAGGAGCCAGCCCTTAAGGGTGTTCGGTGCATGGCAGAGGGGCGGGATGCTGGATTCCTGGAGGATGAAGGAATCATGACAGCTGCCAGGGAATCTGGCGCACATGTGAAGGAATCTTTTGCGGTGGTCACAAACGAGCTGAGTGTTGATAGAGTGATACCCCTTCCTGTTGATGAACAATCCTGGCTTGTGTGGAGGTGCACTGATTGCTATATGCATGCAATTGATTGCACCCTGTACACGTGGGAAGCCAGGGACAGAGTGGAATCCCACTGCCCTCTCCATCTGGCTGAGGTCGTCCATGGGGAAGTTGACGTAGTGCGAGTCCCTGTGAAACAAGCTGTCGGTGACCTGCCTTATGCACTTGCGTGCAGACGACTGAGAGACCCCGGCGATGTCCCCGGTGGCACCCTGGAATGATCTGGAGGCGAAGAAGTTGAGGGCAGTGGTGACTTTGACAGCGACAGGTAAGGTGATGCTGCTCGGCCCAGCCGGGAGCAGCTCGGCATGAAGGAGGCTGCAGATGTCTGCGACTACCTGGCGACTGACCCTGAGCCTCTGTATGCACTGCTCCTCAGAGAGGTCCAGGAAGCTGAGCCTAGGTCTGTAGACCCTGTGGCGAGGGTAGTGCCTCCTGTGACGTTGTTCTCTCTGTTGTCCTCCGTGCTCTTGTGCAGGTGCCTATGGCGCAGCATCGTGTTGTGGAGCTCCATGTGGCGGAGGTGAACACCGTGCCTGGCGAGGCTGGTGATGTTGCTTGTCCTCGGATGTAGTGGTGAATGCAGCCGTGGTGAATGCAGCCATGGTGCCCCCCATCCTCACGGTGTCAGTTTGAAGGGGTCCGCAAAGTAGTTAAATATGTTTGCACAGCAGAGTTTTGGAGATGGAAAGTAAGAATTTTGAGTGGAAACATAAAAGTCTTGCAGCCAAAACTTTGTCTGAAATAACAGAGTGCCCTGCTGCAATAAATGACATTTTCTCCCCACCTGTCAAAAAGCATTTGCATCTCCCACTGGCTGCTGGCTGAGTTGCAACAGGGAGTATTTCCCAGAGCACGGGAAACATGCTGAGGATCCTTCAAAATCGGATGCCTGCCAAAATGTCTAGTCAATCAAGTAGTTCAAGTACCTCAACTATCGGACAAACAATGCAAATTATCATCCCGCCGGCTTTAATTGCCGGTGGGACTCCCGCATTCGGGAGTTGCGCGCACACCCGGACACATCACTGGGGAACCCGGAAGTCAGCGGATTGGAGACGGGCTCCGAATCAACTCGGCATTTTAGCGATTTTCGGAGCCCCCCGCCCCCACGCACCCGCTCCGTCACCCAAAAATCGGCCCCTAAGTCTCTAGCTTCGGAATTATGTACATCGCTCTCGAACTCGATGTGTAATTCTATCATATTATGATCACTCTTCCCCAGAGGCTCCCTTACTATGAGATTACTAATTAACCCAGTCTCATTACACATGACAAAATCTAAAATAGCCTGTTCCCTGGTTGGTTCCACAACGTATTGTTCTAGAATGCATTCCATTAACTGGTCCTCCAAATTACTTTTGCCAATTTGATTTGTCCAGTCTATAGGAAGATTAAAGTCCCTCATGATTATTGCATTACCTTTGTTACAAGCTGCTTTTATTTCTTGATTGATACTCTGTCCAAGAGTATAACTATTGTTAGGGGGCCCAAAACTACTCCCACCAGTGTTTTCTGCCTCTTATTTCTTATCTCCACCCATACTGATTATACTCCCTGATCTTCTGAGCCAAGATCATTTCTCACTACTGCCTTTGTGTCATCCTTTATTGTCAGGGATATTCCCCCCCCCCTCACCCCTCTCCATTTTCCATTTTATCTATCTTTTCGAAAAGTCAAGTACCCTGAAAAATGAATTCCCAACCTTGGTCACCTTGCAATCACGTCTCAGTAATGGCTACTAGATCAAACCCATTTATTTCTATTTGTGCCATTAATTTGTCTATCTTGTTCCAAATGCTTCGTGCATTCAGATAAAGCGCCTTTAATTTTAAACTTTTTATTATTTTTCCCTGATTTGACGTTATTCATTGATGCACTATTACCATTAAACACTCTGTCCCTTCCTGTCACACTCTGCTTATCCTTACTCAAATCGCTACATTGCTCGATGGCCCTGACTTTTCTCTTTAGTGATAAGCTGACACTTCTGCGGTTCACTGAACCGTCTAAAACAGCCTATTTTCATTATATTAGTGAAGTGCAGCAGATGTGCGTTTGCATTTTAATTTTTAAAAAATTAATGGTTAAGGAGATGAAGAATGTCACGGAAGACTCTTTACCGTAACAACACTGCACCTATAAGTTCCCAGATGTTAGATACTGTACAGAAACTTGTATTTTTCTTTCTGTTTGTTCTAATTTTTTCTTGCAATATATTTCATCTCCAGATCTTTCTGCTCTTTATAGTGGCGACACTGCTGAAGTACAGATCCACAGGTGATGTCCAACCTTTAGTTCCTCACCAAAGTTGCCATTCTTTGTGTTTGCTGGACACTGAACTTGTTATGGGGGGAGGGGGAAGAGATGTCAGCCGAACCTGATTCTGTCCTGACCCTGACACATGCACCCTTTTCAGCAACCACCACTGGATAATGATTGGAAGTATTTCCCCTAAGCTCATCCTAATTGAGATTGGAACAGACTAGAGTTTGAATTCGGAATCTTTCAGGTATTTATGACTCAGTATCACATCGCAATGCATTTACCCACTGAGCCATCATCGGACGTTTTCCAAATCAGTACTTACAAAATTAAGTTGCATAAAATCCAAGGTTAACTCAGCAGACACAAAGGGCCCGATTTTACCAGGGCTGCGGGTTCTCGGCGGATGGGCAAGCCGCGCCCGGTGAAATTAGTGGGTTTCCTGCGCGATCGCAGCAGGCAACCCACTAATTGGATTCACTTACCTGCTCCTCCGGGTTCCCCGCTGCTGATCTGCGCGTTGGGCGGGCTGCGCATGCGCAGTAAGATCTGTCAGCTGGAGGCGCTCTATTTAAAGGGGCAGTCCTCCACTGACACATGCTGCAACCAATAGCAAAGATGACTGCATGGAGCAGCCCATGGGGAAGGCTGCTCCCAGTTTAATGATGCCTCACCCCAGGTATCAATACATGGGGTGAGGAGGAGGGGGAGGACAGAGATCTTCCACCCAGCGGGCGGGAGGAAGCGGCCCGCCTCCGCCACCAGGAAGGCCTGGCTCGAGGTGGCAGAGGGGGTCACCTGCGCCACCAACATATCGCCCACCTGCACACAGTGCAGGAGGCGGTCCAATGACCTCAGTAGGTCAGCCACAGTGAGTACACGTAGTCTTTCCCCTACACTCCGTCTGCCACATCACTGCCCCCACCCCACATCTCCTTCGGCACTGCCAACACTACTCTGTCACATGACCCCTCATACCCACTCAAACCCCATCCTCATCTTACCTGCACCTACTCACCTCGCCAGTACTCACCCCGCCACTACCACTCAACCCAATCCTCATACAATCTCATGGCTCTATCCCATACTCACCCTCTCGTGCATCTCTCTCACGGCCAGCCTCACTCAACCTGCCACCACCTGTGCTGCAGCCACAGGGCATGCATCACATATGTGCAGTAGGCAGCGTAAGGCAAACATGTCGTGAGCATGAAGGGGATGCACAAGGGTGTTTGAGGGTTTGTCATGGTTGTTACTTATATTGAATTTCAGAACAACTCACATCACACATTATATTGGCACCACTACTGCCATGTCTTCACCAATCCTGTCCGGTTTGTGCAATAATGCCCGCTCCTGGGTATCACTATGAGGACCCACCAATGATGCCACCCATTGTGTCACTGCAGAGTGGGTGTAGGTGTATTTGCAGGGCTCTTCTGCGCAGACGACTGAGAGACATCGGCGCTGTCCCCGGTTGCACCCTGGAAGGCTGTGGAGGAGAAGTTCGGGAGGGCAGTGGTGACTTTGACAGCGACAGGTAGGAAGATGGTGCACGGGCCAGCCAGGAGCAGTTCGGCATGAAAGAGGCTGCAGATGTCCATGGCTACATGTCTAGTGACTCTGAGCCTCCGTGTGCACTGCTGTTCAGAGAGGTCCAGGAGGCTGAGCCTCGGTCTGTGGACCCTGTGGCGAGGGTAGTGCCCTCTGTGACGCATCTCTCTCTGCGGTTGCCCTCTCTCCTGCTGTACAGGTGGATGTGTCACAGCACTGTGTTGTGGAGCTCCACGTGTCAGAGGTGGACGGCGTGGATGGCGAGGCTGGTGAGGCTGGTGATGCTGTTCGCCCTCCGAGGAGGTCATGACTGCAGCTACGGCGGCCCCATCCGCAAGATGTACATCTGAGGGGGTCCGCAAGGTAGGTACATGTCTCCGGACCCCGGGGTAAGTGTGCAGGTTGGTGACTTTGACTGTCAGGAGGAGGGTGGTGGAGGCCAAACTTTGTCCCAAGTGACAGAGTGGCCTCCTGCAATGGGTGAGGGTCTCCCCCCACCCCCCCCCCCAACCTGTCAAATGGACCTTTGCAGCTGCCACAGGCTGACAGCTGCAACACATCCATTCGATCTGGGAGTGTTTCCCCCAGTGTGTGAAACAGTCCCATGTTGATCCAAAATCACACACAGTCCCTTAATCAGGTCAGTTAATTACCTGAAATAGCTAAGTAAATACTCTTAAGTGGCATCCCGCTGGCTTTAATTGCCTGCGGGATTCCCACCAGCGGGGGCTGCGCCCGCACGCCGGCGCGTCAGCGGGGAACCCGGAAGTGGGCGGGATCGAGGCGGGATCCGTTCGGGATCCTGAATTTTCCGATTTTCGAGGCCCCCCCGCCGAGAACGCACCCGATAGCGGGTGCCAAAATCTGGCCCAAGTAGTCCTACCTCCAACGTAAAATTGGGCTACTAATATTTGGTGGTGGTACTGAAAGGATGCAAATATTTTCCTGGGATGGGATTATTCCATGGTACACTTGTGCTCCAACGTGCTACATCATGGAACATTAAGATCACAGGATCACCACCAACTCAAATGTTAGAGAAGATTCCAAGCTCAATCCTTGGTCCAGGTTGAGTTGGCTGCTGTTAGCTGAGATGGCAGTGAGAATGCTATGATTGATCTTGTGTCCCAGTCTTAGAGTGGGTGGGGGGAGGGGGCAGGGAGGGAGGGGTCAGGTGAAAACAAAAATCAATCGGCTGTTGTTCTCACTCCAATTTCCCATCCACTGAAGCCAAGACTGGTTTCAGTTGTGATCCCAATCTAATTCCCTGCTGACATTCAATGACCACATGAAAAATGGCTACTTGGTCAAGGGTTACTATTTTCCATGAATGTATTACCCAAGAAGACTTGCTGCATTCAGAAGTAGGGTTAAAGGGCAAAAGCAAATAAATGTATAACCCAGAGGAATTAAGACAAGCCTGCTGAGTGCTGATATAGCGTTTGCTGTCACATTGTAACGTGCAGTAACTATTTTCTCATAATTTTCATGCCTGACAGGGTGCAGCATCACAGCTTTAATTATTCATAGCTGCAGAAAACAAAGATGTGAAAAGAGGAATGACATCAGCGGAAAGGGAGCTGGTGTCTCTTTCTTAATTTACACTGAATAAATTTGATTTGTGTCTTTCAGTTTCCGGACCTCGTGAAGATCATACTAAACCTTTGTCTTGCGTGGGTAGAGATGGCATTGAATGTGAGAAGAAGATAGGGCTGCTTTAAGAAAATGTCACTGTACCGGCACTGTATAATAGAGAGCAATGATTCACTTCTCCCTGCCAGTTTTTTTTCTTCTGGTAATAAGCTTGGTACCCAGGCAGTTTTGATTTGTAGTTGTCTGGAGAGCTGGCATGCCTGAGCTGCCAATCATGGAGTGGCATTTATACCAATTGCAGAGAATTATGAAGATCAAACTGTCAGACCCTGATGGTTGACGAGGTCCATTTTGTAAATGCAACTTCTTGAAAATAAAAGGGAAAATTTTAAGCTCCAATAAGTCAGGGAGTCACCATTTTTTTTAAGCATTCGAGTAACTCGTAGCCTGGAGTGACAAGCCAATAACATATCAAGAAATTCAGATGATATTACAAAGGTGGAAATAATCTCAGCCACAATAATAACTTGCATTTATATATTGCTTTCACGTTGGAACATCTAAGTGTTTTATCCAATTTTATCCGCCCCAAAAATTGCAGTTCAGAACTTACTGTCCTGGTCCTGCTCCCCATCTGTCCATCATCATTTTCCCGAGGGCCTTCATGGCCCAGACGCCCGCCTGATCCAGGCAGGAACTCATTTTCAATATGCAAATCGGGCTCTATGCTGCTTGTAGGACCCTGATGCAATTTGGACATACCAAAGGACGGAGTGCGCACTGCGCCCATTGACATTGGGTGTTGAGTGACATAACTAGAGGTCCTTAAAGGGCTTGCCGCAGGCAACTCAAAAAGAGGTAAGTAAAGCTTTTTTTTAAAACAAGGTTTCAGTGGGGGCCAGGAAAAGCATCACAAAAATTGTCCGGTCCACTAACGGACCATCCGTGCCCCAGTCCCCCTACCCATGATTGATTCTTTCCCAGCTTCAATATTGGACTTCTGGCCTAGCCCTCCTCTCCACCCCCCCACCCACTTACCAATAACTTTTGTATCCTCTCCCGCTGTAAATTTAGATGTTTTCACATTGGAATAGGGATAATTTTTCTGAATAGAATTGCATTCCCTGGTAACTTGGTTGAGATTTCACTCGGGATCCTTAAGGCCAGTAGTAGTACAGATTTTCATCCCATCAGCCAAGGTTGGTTCCTCATGACAAAGTTGTGGAACATGCAGCAGATGACTACAAATTTGGATACATGTTCAGGGCTGTTCTGCAAAGCTCCTCTGGAACGGTCCAGGCTGCGGAAGCTTTGCTTGAGTACGCTGACTGTCTACTTGATGATGTTTCTTGTGGCAGCATGGCTCTTGTTGTAGGCCAGCTCTGCAGCTGTGCCTGTCTTCCTGACCGGAGTCATGAGCCATATCTGCAGGGGATAGCCCTTGTCGCTCAGTAGCCAGCCGATAACCTGATGGCCTGGTTGGAACCAAAGGTGGTACAGTTGAGTGGCGCAGGATAAATGCAGAATCATGACTGCTGTCAGGAAACCAGGCTCAGACCTACATAATGCGTGGCCTGTGGTCGCAAACTAGCTGGACAATGAGGGAGTGGAATCCCTTTCCATTGAGAAAGATGCCAGGCTGGTGATGGGGAGCACACAAGGCAATGTGGGTGCAGTCAATGGCATCTTGCACCCTGGGGAAGCCTGCCTTGTGGGAGAAGCCATGCGCCCTCTCGTCCTACTTCACTCTGTCCACGGGGAAAGAAATGTATGTGTTCCTCCTGGTGTAGAGACCCTCAGTGATCTCCCTGATCTAACGGTGGACTGCAAACTGGGAGATGTCGCTGATGTCACCTGTTGCAGCCTGGAAGGAGCCTGTGGCATAAAAATTCAGGGCCACAGTAACCTTTATAGCCACAGGCAGTGCTGTCCATCCCCTGGTTTGAAGCTCGAGTTGTGGATGGAGCAGGTGATATAGCTCGGTGATAACCTCCTTGCTGAAGTGAAGGTGCCTGAGATATTGCTGCTCTGAGATGTTGAGGTAGGAGACGTGCTCCCTGAAGACCCGCTGTGGATGTGGCCTCCTGCTCAGTGCTCTCCTGCTCCTCTTGCTTCTGCGAGCTTCTCCTGCTTTTTCGTGCCTTCCTTGCTGCTCCCCCTTGTCTTCCAGCCCCAAAGGCAGCCCTATGAGACCAGTACAACTGTTTAAAAGGCAGCCCACAACAGTGCAGCACCAGCAAGATCTTCTCAGCAGTCAAATTCCAGAGTCAGAAAACAGGCCCAAAAACACCCAGAAGTTAACCAGCAGCCTTAACTGACAAACTAACAACAAACCCTAAAGAACTACATGATCCCTTTAAATAGCATTGCTAAAGGATCCTTCTTGCCTGTTAGCACCACGAGTTGCTCGGCGAATTTATCACTTGGTGAATCCGGTGCTGGGGCAGATCAGTATCGGAAAAGGGTCCTCCAAAAAGCACAGAACCCGAATTTGAACATATTTTTCAGTGTTTTCCATCATTCTGGCGTATGCCTTGGAAGCCTATGGAGTAGCCCGATCCAATTTGGTGGGGGACGCAATTCCGACTTCTAACGAGTGCGCACTTCCTGCCCTCCATATTGGATGCTTAGCGCCTGAAAAATGGTTGCAGCACCATCAAATTTTTAGGCCTTTGTACCTTTAAGAAAGTCCAGTCATTTCTGTTTGCCAGTTAGCCAGTTTTAATATGCAACCACAACCAATCCACATTTGAAGTAATATAAACATTTCCTGACTCTAAATTGAATGGCTAAGAGCAAATTTTTAAAAATTTTTTTTATTCATTCACGGGATGTGGGCGTCGCTGGGGAGGCCGGCATTTATTGCCCATCCCTAATTGCCCTCGAGAAGGTGGTGGTGAGCCGCCTTCTTGAACCGCTGCAGTCCGTGTGGTGACGGTTCTCCCACAGTGCTGTTAGGAAGGGAGTTCCAGGATTTTGACCCAGCGACAATGAAGGAACGGCGATATATTTCCAAGTCGGGATGGTGTGTGACTTGGAGGGGAAAGTGCAGGTGGTGTTGTTCCCATGCGCCTGCTGCCCTTGTCCTTCTAGGTGGTAGAGGTCGCGGGTTTGGGAGGTGCTGTCGAAGAAGCCTTGGCGAGTTGCTGCAGTGCATCCTATGGATAGTGCACACTGCAGCCACAGTGCGCCGGTGGTGAAGGGAGTGAATGTTTAGGGTGGTGGATGGGGTGCCAATCAAGCGGGCTGCTTTATCTTGGATGGTGTCGAGCTTCTTGAGTGTTGTTGGAGCTGCACTCATCCAGGCAAGTGGAGAGTATTCCATCACACTCCTGACTTGTGCCTTGTAGATGGTGGAAAGGCTTTGGGGAGTCAGGAGGTGAGTCACTCGCCGCAGAATACCCAGCCTCTGACCTGCTCTCGTAGCCACAGTATTTATATGGCTGGTCCAGTTAAGTTTCTGGTCAATGGTGACCCCCAGGATGTTGATGGTGGGGGATTCGGCGATGGTAATGCCGTTGAATGTCAAGGGGAGGTGGTTAGACTCTTTCTTGTTGGAGATGGTCATTGCCTGGCACTTATCTGGCGCGAATGTTACTTGCCACTTATGAGCCCAAGCCTGGATGTTGTCCAGGTCTTGCTGCATGCGGGCTCGGACTGCTTCATTATCTGAGGGGTTGCGAATGGAACTGAACACTGTGCAGTCATCAGCGAACATCCCCATTTCTGACCTTATGATGGAGGGAAGGTCATTGATGAAGCAGCTGAAGATGGTTGGGCCTAGGACACTGCCCTGAGGAACTCCTGCAGCAATGCCCTGGGGCTGAGATGATTGGCCTCCAACAACCAATACCATCTTCCTTTGTGCTAGGTATGACTCCAGCCACTGGAGAGTTTTCCCCCTGATTCCCATTGACTTCAACTTTACTAGGGCTCCTTGGTGCCACACTCGGTCAAATGCTGCCTTGATGTCAAGGGCAGTCACTCTCACCTCACCTCTGGAATTCAGCTCTTTTGTCCATGTTTGGACCAAGGCTGTAATGAGGTCTGGAGCCGAGTGATCCTGGCGGAACCCAAACTGAGCATCGGTGAGCAGGTTATTGGTGAGTAAGTGCCGCTTGATAGCACTGTCGACGACACCTTCCATCACTTTGCTGATGATTGAGAGTAGACTGATGGGGCGGTAATTGGCCGGATTGGATTTGTCCTGCTTTTTGTGGACAGGACATACCTGGGCAATTTTCCACATTGTCGGGTGGATGCCAGTGTTGTAGCTGTACTGGAACAGCTTGGCTAGAGGCGCAGCTAGTTCTGGAGCACAAGTCTTCAGCACTACAGCTGGGATGTTGTCGGGGCCCATAGCCTTTGCTGTATCCAGTGCACTCAGCCGTTTCTTGATATCACGTGGAGTGAATCGAATTGGCCGAAGACTGGCTTCCGTGATGGTGGGGATATCGGGAGGAGGCTGAGATGGATTATCCACTCGGCACTTCTGGCTGAAGATGGTTGCAAATGCTTCAGCCTTGTCTTTTGCACTCGCGTGCTGGACTCCGCCATCATTGAGAATGGGGATGTTTGCAGAGCCTCCTCCTCCCGTTAGTTGTTTAATTGTCCACCACCATTCACGACTGGATGTGGCAGGACTGCAGAGCTTTGATCTGATCCGTTGGTTGTGGAATCGCTTAGCTCTGTCTATAGCATGTTGCTTCCGCTGTTTAGTGTGTATGTAGTCCTGAGTTGTAGCTTCACCAGGTTGGCACCTCATTTTTAGGTACGCCTGGTGCTGCTCCTGGCATGCTCTTCTACACTCCTCATTGAACCAGGGTTGATCCCCTGGCTTGTTGGTAATGGTAGAGTGAGGAATATGCCGGGCCATGAGGTTACAGATTGTGCTGGAATACAATTCTGCTGCTGCTGATGGCCCACAGCGCCTCATGGATGCCCAGTTTTGAGCTGCTGGATCTGTCCTGAATCTATTCCATTTAGCACGGTGGTAGTGCCACACAACACGTTGGATGGTGTCCTCAGTGCGAAGACGGGACTTCATCTCCACGAGGACTGTGCGGTGGTCACTCCTACCAATACTGTCATGGACAGATGCATTTGCGACAGGTAGATTGGTGAGGACGAGGTCAAGTAAGTTTGTCCCTCGTGTTGGTTCGCTCACCACCTGCCGCAGGCCCAGTCTAGCAGCTATGTCCTTCAGGACTCGGCCAGCTCGGTCAGTAGTGGTGCTACCGAGCCACTCTTGGTGGAATATCCTGTGTATCCCACGGTTTCTCCGTAATTCTGTTTCAATGCAGTGTTAGTTTGTGTGTTGACTAGTACCAGTCGAAATGAAAATGCTGCTTGACTTAATATAAAGAAAGAAAGAACTTCTGTTTAACTGTTGCCTTTCACGTCTTCAGGAAGCCTCCACACCCAATTAATTACTTCACACCCAATTAGTTGCTGTTGCTATGAAGACCAGTTAATCTGTTTTTGTGAGGTTGGTTAAGGGGTAAATGTTGGCCAGGACACTGGGAAAACTTATCTGCTGTTCTTTGATTTGTGACGTTAGATCTATTACGTCCATCTAAATGGACAGATGGGATCTCTGTTTAATGTCTCATCTGAAAGATAGAACACCAATAATGCAACAATCCCTCATTATTGCACTAAAGTGTCAGCCTAGACTATGTGTTCAAGACCTGGTGTGAGAGTGCTACCTCAAAGCTAAGCTGACACATTTCAAAAAATCCATTACTTATTTAAACCAACCAGATCTCGTGTGGCATTGCTTACTGTGTGTTGAAGGTCACAGTTGCCGGTGTACCATGTATCTGGACATTCTGACGATCTTCCGGTCACTTGCCACTTTAATTCTCAGCCCCATTCCCACCCCTCCACTTGGCCTCCTACACTGTTCCAATGAAGCTCAACGCAAGTTTGAGGAACACCACCTCATCTTTCTGCTGGACATTTTACATCTTTCCGGCCTTAACATTGAGTTTAGATCCTAACCACCACTCCCCTTTTCTCTTGACAATAGGTGCTGGTAATGGAGGATGGCTGCACCAGAGCCAAGGAATGAAAGAGGTGTGGGCTGGTGCTTGGGGTGGAGATCCTGTATTGTTACACAGACAGCAGGGTGGTCCACAACCCTGAGGTCTACCTGCCTTTCTTCTGCTGCATTCCCAGGCCACGGCTACCCTTTCCGCTTTGCTAGATTTTCCATGCTTCCTTCTCTCGCTGCTATTCTGCTGTAACCATTTCCAACTCCTCTGGACCCAGCTTTTGTTTCTCTACTTGTCCCATTATCTACTTTTCCCTTGCACCATTATTCCTTTTGTCATTTAATCACTCCTGCCCTCCACCCGATCATCCTTTTGTTCTTTACCTCCCCCCACCCTCCCGCCTCTTTTTCCTGGCTCTATATTTGCTTAAAAGCTGTTAATTTCTAACATTTTCCAGTTTTGATGAAAGGACATCGACCTGAAATGTTAACTCTGTTTCTCTCTCCACAGATGCTGAGTGTTTCCATCATTTTCTTTTTTTAAGCCAGATGACCAAACCTTATTCAATGAAGTGTGTAGAAAAACATGCCGGGAGTACCTAAAAATGAGGATCCAACCTGGTGAAGCTGCAACACAGGATTATGTGCATGCTAAACAGTGGAAGCAGCATGCTTTAGACTGAGCTAAGCAATCCCACAACCTAGCAGGGGAGAGGCTGTGACCCAGAAGGCGAATCTCCCAGGACGAGAACGAGGCCAGAAGTAGAAGCAGCTCTAACCCAATGCAGCTTTGCTGACTTAGAGGTGGATCCTAATGCTGGCCGGGGACCGGTCTAACATCTTTTACCAGTAGGGTGAAAACAATTTTTTTTGCAGCGGACATGGCGACGAGAGCTTCCTGGGCACGGGGTGCGCAACACCGTCAGGCTGACCACAAGGATGGGTGAAGGAACCTCGCCATGGCAGCGGGACGTTTTTGTAAGGCAGGTTCTTCTCAAAGCTTGTGGATTTGAGGCCGCAGACATCTTCTGCCTGCAGGACTTCCCGATGTCGCAGGATGCCTGAAGATACATCCGGTTTTCAAGGAGAAGGGGAAAGAAGTGGTGTTGTCACTCCTCACTGCGGACCGCTCTTCGCACTCCCGCAGGATAAGGATCCGAAGCTAACGGTTCACATGTTCAACCCACATGTGCCCGTCATAGGTGTGCTGATGTCCCTCGAGATACCTGGACGGAGTGGATCGGAGCATCGACATTGAGGACATGTACGGGATCCGGACGAGCAAGCGAAGTATCATGGCTAGGCTGAGGGCAGATACCGATGGAAACATCATCCACTTCCCGTCAAGTTTTGCGATTGGGATGAGTTGTGGGTAGGTGGTGATGAGTGGTGGGCAGCCCAGAGTGTGTCGATCCTACGGCAAACCCAGGTACAAGGTGGCCTCCTGCAAGGCGGTGATCTGCAGGAAGGAGGGCCACCAGACGCCGGACTATCAGGAGGCCAAGTGCTGCAACCTGTGTGGAGAGGCTGGTCACCTGTACAAGGCCTGCCCAAACTGCAGACATAAGCTTTGCACAGGCAGTGAGAGGCGAGGCGACGCAGGACAAGAGAGCAGCAGTCGTGGCAGCCCCAAAGGTGGCCAGACCCCTCTTCCCCCATCGTGGACCCCTATACCTGAGCAAAAGGCCAGAAGGAGGAGGAGGACAAAGAGCAGGAAGGGAGAAAGCAACCAAATGCCAACACCCAGCCCCGAGACTTCCCCTGAGAACGCAGAGTCGATGGAAAGTGACCCAGGGGTGGAAGAAGGATGGATGACACAAGGAAAAAGAAGAAATCCTTTGGGAGAAAAGGTACGAACGTCAAAGGTATGATCGGCAGCAAGAGAAGCTTAGAGTCCCCAGCGGACAGCAACCACTCCTTTAGCTGATGAACAAGGAAAAGGGGGGAATCCCCACTTTCATCAAAGGAAGCGGCAAAACACGACGGTGACCAGTGACACTGATAACACGCTCTAATTCCAGGAACTTGTGAGCAGCAACATCCAGCTCCAGGGCACCGGGAGCAGCGACGCACCCAACTCCGGGATGCCGGGAGTAGCGACGTGGAAAGCGAAGTCCCCAACTCCAGGAAACCAGGAGCAGCACGACAGTCACGGAGAGCGAAACACCAGTGAAGGCCGAGGAACCGGACCTGGCCACGGATCACACGAACCCTCTCCCAACAGAGGACAGGCCTCTTTCCTCAGCCCAAGGACCGTCCAGAAGTTCCTGCGCACCACACAATTGCAGATTATGGACCGAGGGTTCGAAAAGGACGGTAACATAGAAACCGGACTGATGCAACTGTAAGACCTTAACGGTTGTCCTTCTGTCTATTCAAAATGGCTTTTCAAAATTTCACCATGAACATGTGTGGTATTAAATTGACCATGTGATGTGCTGCGACCCTGAACCACCTGTCCAGGGTCAAGAGGGACCTGCTGTTCTTGCAGGAGTGCGGGATCCTGCACCTCAGCAACTTTTTGTTTTATTCGTTCATGGGATGTGGGTGTCGCTGGCGAGGCCGGCATTTATTGCCCATCCCTAATTGCCCTTGAGAAGGTGGTGGTGAGCCGCCTTCTTGAACCGCTGCAGTCTGTGTGGTGACGGTTCTCCCACAGTGCTGTTAGGAAGGGAGTTCCAGGATTTTTGACCCAGCGACGATGAAGGAACGACGATATATTTCCAAGTCGGGATGGTGTGTGACTTGGAGGGGAACTTGCAGGTGGTGTTCTTCTCATGTGCCTGCTGCCCTTGTCCTTCTAGGTGGTAGAGGTCGCGGGTTTGGGAGGTGCTGTCGAAGAAGCCTTGGTGAGTTGCTGCAGTGCATCCTGTGGATGGTACACACTGCAGCCACTGTGCGCTGGTGGTGAAGGGAGTGAATGTTTAGGGTGGTGGATGGGGTGCCAATCAAGCGGGCTGTTTTGTCCTGGATGGTGTCGAGCTTCTTGAGTGTTGTTGGAGCTGCACTCATCCAGGCAAGTGGAGAGTATTCCATCACACTCCTGACTTGTGCCTTGTAGATGGTGGAAAGGCTTTGGGGAGTCAGGAGGTGAGTCACTCGCTGCAGAATACCCAGCCTCTGACCTGCTCTTGTAGCCACAGTATTTATATGGCTGGTCCAGTTAAGTTTCTGATCAATGGTGACCCCCAGGATGTTGATGGTGGGGGATTCGGTGATGGTAATGCTGTTGAATGTCAAGGGGAGATGGTTAGACTCTCTTGTTGGAGATGGTCATTGCCTGGCACTTATCTGGCGCAAATGTTACTTACCATTTATCAGCTCAAGCCTGGATGTTGTCCAGGTCTTGCTGCATGCGGGCACAGAATGCTTCATTATCTGAGGGGTTGTGAATGGAACTGAACACTGTGCAACCATCAGCAAACATCCCCATTTCTGACCTTATGCTGGAGGGAAGGTCATTGATGAAGCAGCTGAAGATGGTTGGTCCAAGGACACTGCCCTGAGGAACTCCTGCAGCAATGTCCTGGGGCTAAGATGATTGGCCTCCAACAACCACTGGAGAGTTTTCCCCCTGATTCCCAATGACTTCAATTTTACTAGGGCTCCTTGGTGCCACACTTGGTCAAATGCTGCCTTGATGTCAAGGGCACTCACTCTCAACTCACCTCTGGAATTCAGCTCTTTTGTCCATGTTTGGACCAAGGCTGTAATGAGGTCTGGAGCTGAGTGGTCCTGACGGAACCCAAACTGAACATCGGTGAGCAGGTTATTGGTGAGTAAGTGCCGCTTGATAGCACTTTCGACAATACCTTCCATCACTTTGCTGATGATTGAGAGTAGACTGACGGGGCGGTAATTTGCCGGATTGGATTTGTCCTGCTTTTTGTGGACAGGACATACCTGGGCAATTATCCACATTTTCGGGTAGATGCCAGTGTTGTAACTGTACTGGAAC
The DNA here is from genome assembly GCF_035084215.1 of Heptranchias perlo. Taxonomy (NCBI): domain Eukaryota; kingdom Metazoa; phylum Chordata; class Chondrichthyes; order Hexanchiformes; family Hexanchidae; genus Heptranchias; species Heptranchias perlo. Next base: position 28,604,376 of record NC_090333.1, read on the forward strand.
AGTTTGGCTAGAGGCACGACTCATTCTGGAGCACTACAGCCGGGATGGTGTCCGGCAGTGATCACATGTGTACCCAGGGGAAGTCAATCTGGTCGGGAGGCAACGATAGTTGTTCCTCGGGCCTGGGGATTCTGCTGTGAGGAGGCCAATTCACCATTAGCGAGGCTAAGGGGGTGGTGGGGGGGCCGCCTGCTCGTAGCAGACATTCTGTACAAGAATGCCCCACTCCGACTGATCAATGCATATGCCCCAACCTTCAGGAGCGAGCGGCTGGAGGTCTTCCAGCCTCTCCGATGCTGCTGGTTACCTTCAAGCCGGTTCTCCGTTCTCACCGGAGATTTCAACTGCATCATCAATGCGGCTGGACGATCCAGCAGGGGCGACGGAATACTGGACACCACCCCTGATGGAAGCGATGAAAGACGCAAAACTTCGCGACGTCTTCAGCAACCCTGTAGACAGAGTGCCAGGTCCAGGCCAGACGGGTCTGTCCGTTCTAGGATAGACTTCCTTTTTGTGTCCCCAGCGCTCAAGGTCAGAACCACCGACATCTGACCGGTGTTCTTCTCTGACCACTGCCTCCTACTGGTCGATTGTCAATCGCAGGAGGACCAGAGGTCGGGCAGGGGGATATGGAAGCTGAACATGAGACTGTTGACCGTGGAGAACATCAAGGAACTAAAGAGGGATTACTCAGGTTGGAGGACTGTGAAATCCCTCTTCGACTCCATGGTGCAATGGTGGGAAGCGATCGAGGCCAACATCAAGAGGTCCTTTGTCCTCAAAGGTGTTCAGAAGGTGAAAGAGAGACAGAGGGAAGTGTCGCAGCTCCAGAAAAGCATGCAGAATCTGCTCCAGCTGCAATTGAAGGGGATCGATGTCAGGGAGGAACTGCGAGAGATGAAGGGCCAGCAAGCCTCGCTCTTTGCCTCCGAAGCCTCAAAGTTCATCTGCCGGTCCAGAGTCCGCTCCGTGGAGCAGGGCGAGAAGTGCTCGCGCAGCTTCTTCCAGGAACCGCAGAGAGATCTCTGTGATCAGCAGCCTGAAGGTGGAAGGCAGCTCAGTGACATCTTCACAGGCCAACATACTGAGGATCAGCAAGTCTTTTATGCCAGGCTGTATGACGTGAAGCCCACAGCCAGCACGGCATCCCAGTCCTTCCTGTCCTCTATCATGGGGCCCTGGAGGACAGTGAGCAGGAGAGCATGGATCAGCCACTGATGAGCTGACAAAGGCCATCCGGTCCTTCGAGAAGAGTAGAACTCCCGGAAGCGATGGCTTACCGTTCAAGTTGTACACGGCTCTGTGGGACTGGAAAGGCCCAGACCTACTGGAAGTGTATAGCAGTATACTTCTAGCAGGCAGCATGTCAGAGTCAATGACTACAAGATTCTGTCTAAGGCCATCACCAAGAGGCTCAATTCTACTCTAAAGCGGGTGATCCACCCGGACCAGATCTGTACTGTACCCGGCGGAAAGATCTCTGATAGCCTTGCTCTGCTCAGGGATACGATCGCCTACGTACAGGACAGGGGGTGAACATCTGCCTCATCAGCCTGGACCAGGAGAAGGCCATCGATAGAATATCCCACACTTACATGATGGACGTGCTTTCCAAAATGGCGTTTGGGGAGGGAATCCGCAATTAGATCCGACTGCTGTACGCGGGCATCCATAATGCAGTCCTAATCAACAGGTGGGAGTCGGAGAGCTTTCTGATCAGATCTGGAGTCAGGCAGGGCTGTTCTCTCTCCGTGATCTTATTTGTATGTTGTATTGAGCCATTTGCCGCGTCCATCAGGAGGACACGGGTATCAGGGTGGGGTGACGATCCCAGGCAGTGGAGGCTCTCAGGTTAAGGCTTCCCTGTACATGGACAAAGTCACCGTCTTATGCTCTGATCAGCGATCGGTACACAGACTAATGGACATCTGCGACCGTTTCGAGCTGGCCTCGGGGGCCAGAGTGAGGCCATGTTCTTGGGAAGTTGGAGACCCGATCCTTTGTCACCTTCACCGTCAGGTCTGACTACCTGAAGGTGCTGGGGATCTGGTTCGGGGGGCCCCAGGCCTGCACCAAGAACTGGGAGGAGCGGGTCGTCAAGGCCAAACTGAAGTTTGTGGGTGGGCCAATCCCGCTCTGTAACCGGCAGAAACCTGGTGATAAAGTGTGAGGTACTCGCAGTGTTACTCTACGTGGCCAATCCCATGCTGATCTGCCATCACAGTCACCGGAGCTATCTTCCACTTTGTCTGGAGGTCCAAGGTAGAATGTGTGTAGAGCCCCAGTACACAAACACCAAGTGTCACGACATGCTGAGTTTCTACCTGTCCACCACACTGAGAAGACTGGGTCTGGCCAAGCAGACACAGGATGTCCCATCCAGCTGGACTGTCCCTCCCCACCTGTCCCAGGTGGAGAAGTTCCTGAGGAGGAACCCATTCGATCACAAGGCCGAACGTTCCGAGAGTCCTGTAGGGAAAGGAGAAGGTGGATCCGACCGGGCAGTTCCCTGACCAGAGGGTCGAGGCCATTTGGCAGAACGCCTCGTCGCCAGAACTGACCAACAGGCACCAGGATGTAGCCTGGATAGTGGTGAGAAAGGCCCTCCCAGTGCGGTCCTTCCAACACGCACGGAATCTCAGCGCCACCGTGAGCTGCCCTCAAGGCTGCTGTGGGGAGGAGACTGTCATCCACTTCCTGATGGGCTGCCCCTTCACACAGAAGATGCAGAGAGAGATGCGTTGGTATCAGTCCCTGTTCATCCCCAACAGTTCAGTAACACAGGACGCTGTGCTCTACTGGCTGATCCCCGGGGAACACACTGAGACAGATATCAACTGCGGCTGGAAGACCACCAACTCGGTGAAGGAGGCCCTTTGGTCCACCCGAAACCTGCTGGTTTTCCAGCAGAAGCTGTCCACGGCCGAGTGTTGCCAACTGGCACACTCCAAGGTTCAGGAGTATATGCTGCGGGATGCACTGAAGCGAAGTGTGGCCGACGCAAAGGCTCCATGGGGAAAGGCCACCGTGCAAGGCCATCCCTTGTATTGTTCACCATGTATTGTAAGATGTGTACTGTGTATGAATTGTATTATTGGGATCATATTGTACACGATCTGCTTTGTATTTTTGAATTTTATTGCTTTGGAATTGTGATATTTACACTGAACTGTGTGTATCCTTAAATTTTATGAAATAAAGTATATTTTGAAATTTAAAAAAAATCCCACAACCAACAGATCAGATCAAAGCTCTGCAACCCTGCCACATCCAGTCATGAATAGTGGTGGAAAGGTCAGCAACTTCCTTTCTCCACCCACCTTTTGTTGGCTCCAACCCCGTTTCCCCCCCCCCCCCACCTCCCAGCAGCACCTCCCTTCTTCTCCACTGGCCACCTGTTCTTCACCACCTCCTCCACTGGCCACCTGTTCTTCACCACCTCTTCCACTGGCCACCTGTTCTTCACCTTCTCCTCCACTGGCCACCTGTTCTTCACCTTCTCCTCCACTGGCCACCTGTTCTTCACCTTCTCCTCCACTGGCCACCTGTTCTTCACCACCTCCTCCACTGGCCACCTGTTCTTCACCACCTCTTCCACTGGCCACCTGTTCTTCACCTTCTCCTCCACTGGCCACCTGTTCTTCACCTTCTCCTCCACTGGCCACCTGTTCTTCACCTTCTCCTCCACTGGCCACCTGTTCTTCACCTTCTCCTCCACTGGCCACCTGTTCTTCACCTTCTCCTCCACTGGCCACCTGTTCTTCACCTTCTCCTCCACTGGCCACCTGTTCTTCACCTTCTCCTCCACTGGCCACCTGTTCTTCACCTACTCCTCCACTGGCCACCTGTTCTTCACCTTCTCCTCCACTGGCCACCTGTTCTTCACCTTCTCCACTGGCCACCTGTTCTTCACCTTCTCCTCCACTGGCCACCTGTTCTTCACCTTCTCCTCCACTGGCCACCTGTTCTTCTCCTCCACTGGCCACCTGTTCTTCCTCTTCTCCTTCACTGGCCACCTGTTCTTCACCTTCTCCTCCACTGGCCACCTGTTCTTCCTCTTCTCCTCCACTGGCCACCTGTTCTTCACCTTCTCCTCCACTGGCCACCGGTTCTTCCCCTTCTCCTTCACTGGCCACCTGTTCTTCCCCTTCTCCTTCACTGGCCACCTGTTCTTCCCCTTCTCCTCCACTGGCCACCTGTTCTTCCCCTTCTCCTCCACTGGCCACCTGTTCTTCCCCTTCTCCTCCACTGGCCACCTGTTCTTCACCTTCTCCTCCACTGGCCGTCTGTTCTTCACCTTCTCCTCCACTGGCCGTCTGTTCTTCACCTTCTCCTCCACTGCCCACCTGTTCTTCACCTTCTCCTTCACTGGCCGTCTGTTCTTCCTCTTCTCCTCCACTGGCCACCTGTTCTTCTCCTCCACTGGCCACCTATTCTTCTCCTCCACTGGCCACCTGTTCTTCACCTTCTCCTCCACTGCCCACCTGTTCTTCACCTTCTCCTTCACTGGCCGTCTGTTCTTCACCTTCTCCACTGGCCACCTGTTCTTCTCCTCCACTGGCCACCTGTTCTTCTCCGCCACTGGCCACCTGTTCTTCACCTTCTCCTCCACTGGCCACCTGTTCTTCACCTTCTCCTCCACTGGCCACCTGTTCTTCTCCTCCACTGGCCACCTGTTCTTCACCTTCTCCTCCACTGGCCACCTGTTCTTCACCTTCTCCTCCACTGGCCACCTGTTCTTCACCTTCTCCACTGGCCACCTGTTCTTCACCTTCTCCTCCACTGGCCACCTGTTCTTCACCTTCTCCTCCACTGGCCACCTGTTCTTCTCCTCCACTGGCCACCTGTTCTTCCTCTTCTCCTTCACTGGCCACCTGTTCTTCACCTTCTCCTTCACTGGCCACCTGTTCTTCACCTTCTCCTCCACTGGCCACCTGTTCTTCCTCTTCTCCTCCACTGGCCACCTGTTCTTCACCTTCTCCTCCACTGGCCACCTGTTCTTCCCCTTCTCCTTCACTGGCCACCTGTTCTTCCCCTTCTCCTTCACTGGCCACCTGTTCTTCCCCTTCTCCTCCACTGGCCACCTGTTCTTCCCCTTCTCCTCCACTGGCCACCTGTTCTTCCCCTTCTCCTCCACTGGCCACCTGTTCTTCACCTTCTCCTCCACTGGCCGTCTGTTCTTCACCTTCTCCTCCACTGGCCGTCTGTTCTTCACCTTCTCCTCCACTGCCCACCTGTTCTTCACCTTCTCCTTCACTGGCCGTCTGTTCTTCCTCTTCTCCTCAACTGGCCACCTGTTCTTCTCCTCCACTGGCCACCTGTTCTTCTCCTCCACTGGCCACCTGTTCTTCACCTTCTCCTCCACTGCCCACCTGTTCTTCACCTTCTCCTTCACTGGCCATCTGTTCTTCACCTTCTCCTCCACTGGCCACCTGTTCTTCTCCTCCACTGGCCACCTGTTCTTCTCCGCCACTGGCCACCTGTTCTTCACCTTCTCCTCCACTGGCCACCTGTTCTTCACCTTCTCCTCCACTGGCCACCTGTTCTTCCCCTTCTCCTCCACTGGCCAACTGTTCTTCCCCTTCTCCTTCACTGGCCACCTGTTCTTCCCCTTCTCCTTCACTGGTCACCTGTTCTTCCCCTTCTCCTCCACTGGCCATCTGTTCTTCCCCTTCTCCTCCACTGGCCACCTGTTCTTCACCTTCTCCTCCACTGGCCATCTGTTCTTCACCTTCTCCTCCACTGGCCACCTGTTCTTCTCCTCCACTGGCCACCTGTTCTTCACCTTCTCCTCCACTGGCCACCTGTTCTTCCCCTTCTCCTCCACTGGCCACCTGTTCTTCCCCTTCTCCTTCACTGGCCACCTGTCCTTCACCTTCTCCTCCACTGGCCACCTGTTTTTCACCTTCTCCTCCACTGGCCACCTGTTCTACCCCTTCTCCTCCACTGGCCACCTGTTCTTCACCTTCTCCTCCACTGGCCACCTGTTCTTCCCCTTCTCCTCCACTGGCCACCTGTTCTTCCCCTTCTCCTCCACTGGCCACCTGTTCTTCACCTTCTCCTCCACTGGCCACCTGTTCTTCACCTTCTCCTCCACTGGCCACCTGTTCTTCACCTTCTCCTCCACTGGCCACCTGTTCTTCACCTTCTCCTCCACTGGCCACCTGTTCTTCCCCTTCTCCTCCACTGGCCAACTGTTCTTCCCCTTCTCCTCCACTGGCCACCTGTTCTTCAACTTCTCCACTGGCCACCTGTTCTTCACCTTCTCCTCCACTGGCCACCTGTTCTTCACCTTCTCCTCCACTGGCCACCTGTTCTTCACCTTCTCCTCCACTGGCCACCTGTTCTTCACCTCCACTGGCCACCTGTTCTTCCTCTTCTCCTTCACTGGCCACCTGTTCTTCACCTTCTCCTCAACTGGCCACCTGTTCTTCTCCTCCACTGGCCACCTGTTCTTCACCTTCTCCTCCACTGGCCACCTGTTCTTCACCTTCTCCTCCACTGGCCACCTGTTCTTCTCCTCCACTGGCCACCTGTTATTCCTCTTCTCCTTCACTGACCACCTGTTCTTCACCTTCTCCTCCACTGGCCACCTGTTCTTCTCCTCCACTGGCCACCTGTTCTTCCTCTTCTCCTCCACTGGCCACCTGTTCTTCACCTTCTCCTCCACTGGCCACCTGTTCTTCCCCTTCTCCTTCACTGGCCACCTGTTCTTCCCCTTCTCCTTCACTGGCCACCTGTTCTTCCCCTTCTCCTTCACTGGCCACCTGTTCTTCACCTTCTCCTCCACTGGCCACCTGTTCTTCCCCTTCTCCTTCACTGGCCATCTGTTCTTCACCTTCTCCTCCACTGGCCACCTGTTCTTCACCTTCTCCTCCACTGGCCGTCTGTTCTTCACCTTCTCCTCCACTGGCCGTCTGTTCTTCACCTTCTCCTCCACTGCCCACCTGTTCTTCACCTTCTCCTTCACTGGCCGTCTGTTCTTCACCTTCTCCTCCACTGGCCACCTGTTCTTCACCTTCTCCTCCACTGCCCACCTGTTCTTCCCCTTCTCCTCCACTGGCCACCTGTTCTTCACCTTCTCCTCCACTGGCCACCTGTTCTTCACCTTCTCCTCCACTGGCCATCTGTTCTTCACCTTCTCCTCCACTGGCCACCTGTTCTTCCTCTTCTCCTCCACTGGCCACCTGTTCTTCCTCTTCTCCTCCACTGGCCACCTGTTCTTCACCTTCTCCTCCACTGGCCACCTGTTCTTCACCTTCTCCACTGGCCACCTGTTCTTCACCTTCTCCTCCACTGGCCACCTGTTCTTCCCCTTCTCCTTCACTGGTCACCTGTTCTTCCCCTTCTCCTCCACTGGCCACCTGTTCTTCACCTTCTCCTCCACTGGCCACCTGTTCTTCACCTTCTCCTCCACTGGCCATCTGTTCTTCACCTTCTCCTCCACTGGCCATCTGTTCTTCACCTTCTCCTCCACTGGCCACCTGTTCTTCCCCTTCTCCTCCACTGGCCACCTGTTCTTCCCCTTCTCCTCCACTGGCCACCTGTTCTTCCCCTTCTCCTTCACTGGCCACCTGTTCTTTCCCTTCTCCTTCACTGGTCACCTGTTCTTCCCCTTCTCCTTCACTGGTCACCTGTTCTTCCCCTTCTCCTCCACTGGCCACCTGTTCTTCACCTTCTCCTCCACTGGCCACCTGTTCTTCACCTTCTCCTCCACTGGCCATCTGTTCTTCACCTTCTCCTCCACTGGCCATCTGTTCTTCACCTTCTCCTCCACTGGCCACCTGTTCTTCCCCTTCTCCTCCACTGGCCACCTGTTCTTCACCTTCTCCTCCACTGGCCACCTGTTCTTCACCTTCTCCTCCACTGGCCACCTGTTCTTCACCTTCTCCTTCACTGGCCACCTGTCCTTCCCCTTCTCCTCCACTGGCCACCTGTTCTTCCCCTTCTCCTGCACTGGCCACCTGTTCTTCCCCTTCTCCTGCACTGGCCACCTGTTCTTCACCTTCTCCTCCACTGGCCACCTGTTCTTCACCTTCTCCTCCACTGGCCACCTGTTCTTCACCTTCTCCTCCACTGGCCACCTGTTCTTCACCTTCTCCTCCACTGGCCACCTGTTCTTCACCTTCTCCTCCACTGGCCACCTGTTCTTCACCACCTCCTCCACTGGCCACCTGTTCTTCACCTTCTCCTCCACTAACTAATCTTTCCCTTCACCCCCATTTTTTTGTTTTCCCTCCAGTGACTCCTTCCCCCTGCATATATTATATATATCAGAGACAGAAAAAAATAACAAAAGCAGGTGGATTAACGGAGTTTAATCTGTCATTAACGCCTTGGCTGGGTGTGCCTGGACTATTTGAAGTGGTTAGTTTAGGCCTCCTGTGGTGGTTCAGTTGCTGGAGGGACAATGCTGGTTTAGTGTGGAGGAAAAACAAATGTTGGATTTTAGGTGATGAGTGTGGCTTTTAGTGCTCAGGTATGGGATAAAAATCATATCTTAGGAGTAATATCTCCTGGGCTGAACAATGCTTTCAACCGTATAAAATAACTTTTAAAATGGGGAGGGGAGTCAAAAGAAAGAAGAAACAGGGTAGTGTTGAAATTAGCAGAATTAACAGGGAAAGTGTAAAGATGTAATTTTGATAAAATTGGTTGGGGTTATTGCCATCTGGTGGTTAGAAAGTAATCGCAATTTATAATCTGGGGAGGAAGTACCAGTTTAACCTGAAAGCGTTAGGGGGCAGATACTCGTAGTAAAGCCTGTGCAATAATGAAAAGTCCTGTTATTGTTCAGAGCTCCCTCCTTGTGTGTTTGGTTTACACTTACCACTTGAGATATTACAGGTAATTAAATTTGGTGTACATGCATTGTGCTTGTGTGGGAGTGTAAAAGATATCTCTCAGCCAAACACGAACTGCCATTTTTGATGCAACTAAAACCAACAACATGCCAATGACGACGTCGTAATGGTAAGTAGGGTTGCCAAACCTCCAAGATTGATCTCCTGGACACAGCTGCAAGTAATCCAGAAGAAAAATCAGAGAGGTATTAAAAATTTATACCTGCACTCCTGACTTTTGACCAGCAGATGGCAGTGTCATGCTTTGTGAATTGCTTTATATGGTTTGTTAAATACAAAGTTTTGTGTGCAATGCTCTACTGACAGAAATAACTCTTGAAATATTTTTGTTATATTTTACCAACAAGTCCTTTCCATTTATGTTCCCCATTATTGTCTTTTTCTATTTTGTGATCCCCCCGCTCTCTTTTGCATGCTTCCAAACATGCACTATTCACCTGTTAAGCAGATAGTCTGGCATTCTGCACCAGGATCTCTTCCAGCTCTGGCCTGTAACTGGCCTCTAGGACACATGCAAAACCCCCATCTCTCTCAGGTGGTTCTGCTGTTTATTTTTTCCTTCAGTCTGTGGGGGAGAAAGGCCTGACCCTCCACTCTGCCTCCCTGACAACCTGTCCGAATTGTAGAAATGACTTACAGGCCAAATCCTGCCACTCCTCCTGCACACGCAATTGGAGTCCTTTAACTCTAGCTTTAAATAACAACAACTTGCATGTTGATACTGTCTTTAACTTAGAGGAACATCTCAAGGTATTTCATAGAGGAGAAAAGGAACAGATGCTGAGCCTTTGTGAAAGGATTAAAAGAGGTGGCCAAAAGCTAGGTTTTGAGGAGACTTTTGAAGGTGTGAGGAGGGGGGGTTGCTGGAGAGGTTTAATGATCACACTGTCAGGTGGAGAACGCCTTTAATACAAATTGTACCTCAGTTCATAGAGATATAAAGGAAGTTTAACACTTGAAGAGTGACAACAGACCCGTTCAGGATTGGATTTGACCTTTATTGAGAGTGTATTTGTCACCATCTTATGATGAGCCTGAGGTATTGCATCTAAAACTCAGGTTGGGGTCTCGTGCTGGAACTTGCAAGGCTGGACTTTCTGATTGGTTCTGCTCGATTAATGGGTGTAAAGTGAGCCCTACTGATTGGAAAAATGGAGATCGTTGTGCCAGATTTCTGCCAATTTAGTGTCCCATCTAATTTTCTGTTTGGCTTGATGTGAGAAATGCTTGCCACTTTGCAATTAATTATGTTTTAATAAGTCTCTGACAATGTCATTTAGATGTCCATACAATTTCCTAGTATAGCAGTTGGTCATCTACCCACCGTATAAATAGGAGTCCAGAGCTGCTGAGCTGTGCTATTTGCAGAAATGCAATTAAAGAGCCTTGTAATAAGATTTTTAGCAACATTTTGAGGCTATTACTGAGTGTATTTTCTTGCTTTTTTTTTTGTTTCTTTCCTGTTCCCATTTTATTAGGTCAGAAGGCTTTGTGCCAAGTATTTTGGCACTGCTCTTTTTCAGGAATGTCCATGATTTTGGAATAATGGGTTTCTCAAATGGAATCCCCCCGCATGTTTTTTGAAGCACGAAGAGGAGGAGCAATGGAAGGATGCCCGGCAGGTCAGGCTGTACCTGGGGCAGACTAAACGTGCCCATTGGTACCCTCCCCATCCACATTTACAGGCAAATGGCATACCGATCTGGCAATGACTGCACAAAACTGCTTACTCGGGCTCTGGGTCAGCAAACAACCAGATGCAGATCTGAGCCATATGCTGGAAGGGTACCTGTCATTAACATATATCATATGACTGGCACTAACAGTGCAATACTGGTCAGCTGTGCCCTCACGTCCTCTTCTTCTGACTTCTTCCAGACATGCTGCAATACCTTCTAATGAGAAGGGTGCCCTGGAGTGGCAAGCAGGACCACAGTCCCTGCTACCATCTCAATCTACATCAACTGCACTTAACCAGCCATTTAAGAGGGCTGGAGTGTTGTGATGCTCCATCACTAGATCATAGACTCAGTTTCCTGCCTCTACATTTATTGTGTCACATTTGAAGAACCAACTAGGGAACAGGCTATTTTAGTTCTAGTATTGTGCGATGAGAAAGGGTTAATTAATAATCTTGTTGTAAAGGAGCCCTTAAGGAAGAGTGACCATAATATGATAGAATTCTTCATTAAGTTTGAAAGTGATGTAGTTCAAGCCGAAACTAGGGCCTTAAATCTAAACAAAGGAAACTACGAAGGTATGAGGTGCAAGTTGGCTGTGGTTGATTGGGGAATTACATTAAAAGGTATGACGGTAGACAGGCAATGGCTAGCATTTAAAGAATTAATACATAATTTTCAACAAATATATATTTCTTTTAAGCCACAAAAACCCAACAGGAAAAGTGGTCCAATCGTGGCTAACAAGAATAAAGATAGTATTAAATTAAAGGACGAGGCATATAAAGTTGCCAAAAAAAGCAGTAGGCCTGAGGATTGGGAGCATTTTAGAATTCAGCAAAGGAGGACCAAGAAATTGATAAAGAAAGGGAAAATAGAATATGAGAGTAAACTAGCGAGAAACATAAAAACAGACTGTGAAAGCTTCTATAGGTATGTAAAAAGGAAAAGACTGGCGAAGGCAAATGCGGGTTCCTTACAGACAGAGACTGGAGAATTTATAATGGGGAATAAGGAAATGGCAGAGAAATTAAACAAATACTTTGTGTCTGTCTTCATGGAAGAAGACACAAAAAACCTCCCAGAAATACTAGAGAACCAGGGGACTGGCGAGAATGAGGAAATGAAAGAAATTAGTATTAGTAAAAAAAATAGAACTAGAAAAATTAATGGGACTGAAAGTCAATAAATCCCAAGGACCTGATGATCTACATCCCAGGGTTTTGAAAGAGGTGGCTATAGAGATAGTGGATGCATTGGTTGTCATCTTCCAAAATTCTATAGATTCTGGAACGGTTCCTGCAGATTGGAGGGTAGCAAATGTAACCCCACTATTTAAGAAAGGAGGGAGAGAAAAAACAGGGAATTACAGACCTGTTAGCCTGTCATCAGTAGTAGGGAAAATGCTAGAATCTATTATAAAGGATGTGATAACAGGACACTTAGAAAATAATAATAGGGTTTGGCCGAGTCAACATGGATTTATGAAAGGGAAATCATGTTTGACAAACCTTCTTTGAGGATGTAACTAGTAGAATAGATAAGGGGGAACCAGTGTATGTGGTGTATTTGGATTTTCAGAAGGCTTTCGATAAGGTTCCACACAGGAGGTTGGTGAACAAAATTAGAGCACATGGAATTGGGGGTAATATACTGGCATGGATTGAGAATTGGTTAACAGATAGAAAACAGAGATAGGAATAAACGGGTCTTTTTCAGGTTGGCAGACTGTGACTAGTGGGGTACCACAGGGATCGGTGCTTGGGCCTCAGTTATTCACAATCTATATCAATGATTTGGATGAGGGGAACAAATGTAATATTTCCAAGTTTGCTGATGACACAAAACTGGGTGGGAATGTGAGTTGTGAGGAGGATGCAAAGAGGCTTCAAGGAGATGAAGACAGTCTAAGTGAGTGGGCAAGAACATGGCAGATGAAATATAATGTGGAAAAATGTGAAGTTATCCACTTTGGGAGGAAAAACAGAAATGCAGAGTATATTTTAAATGGTGAGAGATTGGGAAATGTTGATGTTCAAAGGGACCTGGTTATCCTTGTACATGAATCACTGAAAGCTAACATGCAGGTGCAGTAAGCAATTAGGAAGGCAAATGGTATGTTGGCCTTTATTGCAAGAGGATTTGAGTACAGGAGTAAAGATGTCTTACTGCAATTATATACGGCCTTGATGAGACCGCACCTGGAGTATTGTGTACAATTTTGATATCCTTACCTAAGAAGGGATATACTTGCCATAGAGGGAGTGCAACGAAGGTTCACCAGACTGATTCCTGGGATGGCGGGATTGTCGTATGAGGAGAGATTGAGTAGACTAGGCCTGTATTCTCTAGAGTTTAGAAGAATGAGAGGTGATCTCATTGAAACGTACAAAATTCTTACAGGGCTCGACAGGGTAGATGCAGGGAGGATGTTTCCCCTGGCTGGGGAGTCTAGAACCAGGGGTCACAGTCTCAGAATAAGGGGTAGGCCATTTAGGACTGAGATGAGGAGAAATTTCTTCACTCAGAGGGTGGTGAATCTTTGGAATTGTCTACCCCAGAGGGCTGTGGATGCTCAGACATTGAGTACATTCAAAACAGAGATTGATAGATTTCTAGATATTAAAGGTATCAAGGGATATGGGGATAGTGCAGGAAAATGGTGTTGAGGTAGAAGATCAGCCATGATCTTGTTGAATGGCGGAGCAGGTTTGAGGGGCCGGATGGCCTACTCCTACTCATATTTCTTATGTTCTTATATAATTCTGTATAATAATATAATCCAGTTCTGACGAAGGATCATCGACCTGAAACGTTAACTCTGTTTCTTTCTCTACAGATGCTGCCTAACTTGCTGAGTATTTCCAGCATTTTCTGTTTTTATTTCAGATTTCCAGCATCTGCAGTATTTTGCTTTTAATATAATTCAGTAACTGTCCACTCTAATGGCAGAACTGAGGAGGTAAACTCAGCTTGTATGAAGAACCTGTGGGTTTCAGCCTTAGCAGAATTTGTCACATTAATGTACAGTGCTACTGGACTGTCAAAGACCTGGAAACTCATATTTTCTAAGGCGATACTGCTCAATTCACTAACCCATTCCCTCCGCTTATGTCACGTTAAGTGTCAGACTGGCTCAGTAGTAGCACTTGCTCCTTTGAGTCAGAGATTCTGGTTTCAAGCCCTACTGCAGTACTTGAGCATATGGTACTGAGGGAATGAGTCAGAGGCGAGAGATGGGAAGAGAAGGTGAGAAAGAGTAATAAGGTCTGGCCAGCACTCTAGAATACCGATCCATCCTGTCATTGGAGGAGTGGGCGGCTGGCTGCGGTACTCCTGTGAATGGCTTTAATTTTATGATGTCGCCAACTGTTCTATATGTCTTCTCCATGACTAAACAATTACAGTTGCTGTGGTAATGGAATATTAAGACATCAACTGATGCATTTAAAGGGAAGCTAGATAAACACATGAGAAATAAACAGAAGGTTATGCTGATAGGGTTAGATAAATAGGGCTAGGAGGAGGCTCGTGTGGAGCATAAACACCGGAACGGACCTGTTGGCCCGAATGGCCTGTTTCTGTGCTGTACGTTCTATGTAATTGGCCTACAATCGAACAATCAGGACATTCCTTCTTTCAGTTACTCATCTGACAAAAGTGTTCAGTAATCATCTGAGATAAAGGTAACAATTTTTTCACTTTTTCAATAACACCATTGTTAAGATTTTTCAAAATGTCTCCATCTTGTTAGATATTAACCGAGATACTCGTCTACCTATACTAGTCAAAGTACTCCTACATCTTCTACCACAAGGACTACTACAAGAACTCCTAAAAGAACTAGAACTAAACTAAGGACTGAAGGCTGAGAACTGAAATTTAAGGGTCAATTTTAACCCAGCGGGAACTGTGCAAGTCCTGGAAGTTAAAATGGCCCGTGCCTCATGCTGAATTCTCCACAGGGGTTTCCTCCAGCTCAGCCCACACCAGCCCACCCCCCGTATATACCCCAAGTTAAAATCGACTCTTTAATGTCAAAAACACTTCCTTATATATCCTTAATTTGCAAAGAAGTCGCCTTAATTCTATCGACCAATTTGAGTGACACGTGTTCAGGCCTTCTGGTGCCAACCACCTCACACAGACCCTGTTAGTACCCTTAATGACACCTAGACATGCCAGGTCACTGGTTTACTTAATAGTTTATCAAGCCTTTCTTAATAAAGGGGTATCACGCAGGTCAGATAAGGACGGACCTCTTCATGACCCCCTTAACGTGCCGTCTGTGGTCTGGATGGCTCACCTCCTATCTCCGGTAAGGAATGTTTTATTTGTTTACTTAACATTAGCCCCTTTCTTTCCCACAATTCATTTTGACGACTGGCTCCATTTTGAGGACACATTTAAGGCAATTTATAGGAGATTTCTCCTATACTATATTTATAAGGGTCATGAGGCAATAGCCATCTTTATGCTGTCGGGGATGTGAGGCTGCTAAATCATTGCAGTAAACTTTTTTTTGCTTTGCGGAGAGAATTAGTGGTTGCACTGTTGGGTGGAGAATACCTTTAATACAAAATGTATCTCAGTTCACATTTGAAGAGGAACACAACACCTGCTGAGGATTGGATGTGACCCTTGTAGAAAGTGTATTTATCACCAACTTGAGGTATTACATCGAAAACTCAGGTTTTTGCTTTATGCTGGAATTTCTAAGGGTAGATTTTCCAATCCCTTTTGCCTGATTATTGGGTATAAAGTGAGCATAACTGATTAGAAAAATGGGCAGAGATACATTCTGCCAGATATCTAATTTTGTGGTAGGGTTTTGTACCCGTGTATCAAGGTCATGAGGTTAGAGTGTCTGTGTTATCAGCGTGGTGAGGGTACAGACTCTGTTATCGGGGTTATGAGAGTACAGTCTCTATTATCAGTGTTGTAAGGGTATGGTATCTGTGTTAGCAGCCTTGTGAGGCTAGAGTGTGTTAATAGCAGTTCTGTTTTAACTGTGGCATAAACTTGAACAGGTAAGTGAAAAATTAATTCCCTAAGATTTGAAGCCGGAACTTCTAACAACTGGGGCTCAATTTTGAAACGGAGCCAGGAAGCGGCAGGGGGGTTAATTTGAGGTCGGGAAACCCATTGGTACGGGTTTCCCGGACCACCTTACGATTTTGACGGAAGGACGTCTTTTTTTTTGTCGGTTTCCCGTCTGACTGACCGGCTGATTGACAGGCTGCTCTCAGTCGGACGGGAGACCAGCCAGGGAGAGGACGTCTGCAGGTAAGTCTTGTTTGCACGGGGGGGTCGGGGGCACATTTGGGCATGGGTGGGCGTGGAGGTCGTGAGTCATGGGAGATGGGATCTGGGGTCAGTCACGGGGGGGGGGGGGGCGAGGTCGGGGGTCATCGCGGGGGTCCTCGATCATTGAGGGGGAGGGTCGGAGGATCAGGGTCGGAAGGCTGGGGTCGGAGGGGGAGGATCGGAGTCGGATGATCGTGGAGGTGTCCGTGATCGGTGCGGGGCGGGGCGGGGGGGGGTTCAGTGCAGATAGATTTGTTGGCCCTGGGGGAAGCACTCCTGCTCCTCCAGGCCCACAAGCTGTGCCTTTCTAGGCACTTACCTGCAGTCTTCAGCCTTCTCGCCTCCTTTCACGAGGCGTAAAACAGAAGGCCCGGGAATCCTGGCCCCCCTGGGGTTGAAATCGGGAATTAGTTAAAAATGGAGGCCTGAAACCTCCTGGAAAGGTTTTAAGGCCCAACACGCCTCCTGGGAGCGGGTTGGCCGCCCGCCCCTCGTCCCATCCCGGTGAAAACCGGAAATGGCCGGGTTGGGGGCGGGTCTGAAACAGTGGCCATTTTCAATTCCCCCCCGCTCCTAACCCACCTCTTCTTTACTTTTAAAATCGAGCCCCTGATGTCTGACGTTTAGTTGAGTAACTGGTTTCCAGGATTTTCAGCACCATGTAAATGGTTGTTTTTGTTCTGTTGACAACTAATACCTTAACAATTATTTCTCAGAACTTAGTAAATCCCCCAAGCTCAGTGACTAAATAAATCTCTGACTGCTATTGCATAATCAAATTATTCAAGCAATAAAGCCAGTTGAGAAACTAGTCGATAGCAAATTTATCACTGCACACCTGCGGGTAGATAAGGTCAGCGGGACTCAGACTGAAAGTTCCGGGAACTTCGACTGACAGTTTTGCACAGGGAAATGACTCATGTATGTTGTGTAGAAGACATAAAAAATAGGAGAGTGTTGCAAGGCATCGAAGGGTTCAAATTACATGATAAATCACAACAGCAAATTTTGGGCTCCTTGACAACTGCATCTGAATCCTAAGATATGCTGTCTAGAGTCTCCAAAGTATGACACCAAAGGTGGAAAAGCAGATGGACAATACTGTAATACGTGAATTAAACTCATGATTTTTACACCACGTAACTTACTGTGGCAGTATGAACTTTTTGATTGAATGACACAAAGAAGTAACATGTTTATTATTAATGAAAAATCACTACCTTATATAGAATCATAGAAAGGTTACAGCTCGGAAGGAGGCCATTTGGCCCATCGAGTCCGCGCCGGCTCTATGCAAGAGCAATCCAGCTAGTCCCACTCCCCCGCCCTATCCCCGTAGCTCTGCAAATTTTTTCCTTTCAACTACTTATCCAATTCTCTTTTGAAGGCCATGATTGAATCTGTCTCCACCACCCCCTTGGGCAGTGCATTCCAGATCCTAACCTATATGTTCTTCTAAGTTCAGAAAGAGGCTGGTTCCAGATCTTTGTTTTTTTTATTCATTCATGGGATGTGGGCGTCGCTGGCAAGGCCAGCATTTATTGTCCATCCCTAATTGCCCTTGAGAAAGTGGTGATGAGCCGCCTTCTTGAACTGCTGCAGTCCATGTGGTGAAGGTTCTCCCACAGTGCTATTAGGTAGGGAGTTCCAGGATTTTGACCCAGTGGCGATGAAGGAACGGCGATATATTTCCAAGTCAGGATGGTGTGTGACTTGGAGGGGAATGTGCAGGTGGTGTTGTTCCCATGTGCCTGCTGCCCTTGTCCTTGTCCTAGCTGGTAGAGGTTGTGGGTTTGGGAGGTGCTGTTGAAGAAGCAAAGCATCCTGTACAAGGTACACACTGCAGCCACAGTGCGCTGGTGGTGAAGGGAGTGAATGTTTAGGATGGTGGATGGGGTGCCAATCAAGTGGACTGCTTTGTCCTGGATGTGTCGAGCTTCTTGAGTTTTGTTGGAGCTGCACTCATCCAGGCAAGTGGAGAGTATTCCATCACACTCCTGACTCGTGCCTTGTAGATGGTGGAAAGGCTTTGGAGAGTCAGGAGGTGAGTCTCGCCACAGAATACCCAGCCTCTGACCTGCTCTTGTAGCCACAGTATTTATATGGCTGGTCTAGTTAAGTTTCTGGTCAATGGTGACCCCCAGGATATTGATGGTGGGGGATTTGGCAATGGTAATGCCATTGAATGTCAAGGGGAGGTGGTTAGACTCTCTCTTGTTGGAGATGGTCATTGCCTGGCACTTGTCTGGCACGAATGTTACTTGCTACTTATAAGCCCAAGCCTGGATGTTGTCCAGGTCTTGCTGCATGCGGGCACGGACTGCTTCATTATCTGCGGGGTTGCGAATGGAACTGAACACTGTGCAATCATCAGAGAACATCCCCATTTCTGACCTTATGATGGAGGGAAGGTCATTGATGAAGCAGCTGAAGATAGTTGGGCCTAGGACACTGTCGTGAGCAACTCCTGCAGCAATGTCCTGGGGCTGAGATGATTGACCTCCAACAAACACTACCATCTTCCTTTGTGCTAGGTATGACTCCAGCCACTGGAGAGTTTTCCCCCTGATTCCCATTAACTTCAATTTTACTAGGGCTCCTTGGTGGCACACTCGGTCAAATGCTGCCTTGATGTCAAGGTTGTTAAGCTTGACAGCTGAGCGATTGTGCTACGGAAAATGCGTTGACATTTTTTTAACTCTTTAAATGTCTTCCTCAGGTTTGCTTCCCCGGGAGAGATTTCTCATGTCTGTAGCACTCAGCAGGACAGAGACCTCGCCTGGTGACTGGACAGTGACAAACATTCTGTATCTTCAACACCAAACCTAGAGGATCAAAAAGTGAAACGAATGATCAGATTCTTCCAGCTCTGTAGTGTGAAGGAATCTGACCCAGTGTTTGTATCTGACTGGGAGCAGTAACCACACCATGAGGATTACAACACAGGTGAGTTGAGGTTTAACATTCCTTTCATTGTCCTGCTGTTTTCAATGAAAGGATTTATGAGCTACGCTGAGAGCCGGTTGCAATGAAGCTAGGTTTGAAATTGACATTTCTTAAATGTCTTTTATTTAAATAACTTTATTTTTTCTTTAAAAGAAGGAAATTTGTGTTTCTCTGCATTGTCTAATTTTCCTAAACATTTCCTGGGCTCTCTCGATCTTCCCTAACTGGGAATGTTCATCAATGACAGGTAGAGATTGGTATCTGACAAGGGGGAGTGGCAGGAGGAGAAACCCACATTCTTTTAATGTGGGTTCGGGAGGAGCACTCCTGCTTCTCCTGGCTCCACATTCAGGTAAGTATAGGGGCCCACCTGACGGTTAGCTTCACGCTGTGCTGTGCAAGTTCAGCACGTGGCATGTGATGTGCTGGGGTGATCAAAAATGGAAAATGGGTCCTGAAAGAACAGGACCCTAATTTAAATAAAGTATTTCCTCCTTTGAATGTTCTCGACATGCGCACCTGATGCCAGCACAACCACCTTATCCAGTCTGGTGGGCGGTACACTTCTGGCTGCAAATGAGCGCCTGCTTCCTGTCCGCCATATTGGAGGCTTAGGAGGTCATTAAGCTCGAAAAGCGGGTGCTACGTGGCTGAATTTGCAGGCTAGGAATTCTTATTTTGTCAAACACTTTCAACGTGAATTGTGAAGAAAATGTCCACTTTGTAAAGCTGATGAACAACAGTCAACTTTTGCTCAGTGATAGCACTCCCATCTCTGAGTCAGAGATTCAAGCCCCACTCCAGGACTATAGCCCATAATGGATAATGGGACAGATTTTGCTCTCAAAATAACGATGAGGCCATTATTTATGCACAAATGGTGCAGCAACTTCAGGCGAGAGACAGATGTGCGGTTAAATGCCAGTATCCAAACGTTGCTGTCCGAGTTGAGCCACTCCGCTGTTAGCTTCACGAAAACGGTATCTCACTGTCTGCCTCACCGTTGAAATACATTGAGTGTCGTGAAGCTGCTGTATTTGGGCAGTCGATACAAACTGAACTCTCCACAGAAAGTTAAGTCTTGTCATTACAAGCGTAAGTATCCTTTTAACAACGCGTTAATTACTGCCAATCAACCTCTCTGGCACTGAAAATTGACTGTTACAAGTGTGGAATTTTATTCCTCCAGATATTAATTGTTGTTGGATTTTAAAAATGTCAAATTTTTTATACTTTTCCTTTCTGTCTCTTTTTTTTCTCTCTCTCTTAATCCAATCTTTCTTTCCCTCCCTTTGTTTCTCTTTCTGTACCTGATTTGACATTGAAATTCACCCACTCTAATTTATACTTCCTTCTCGGTCCTTGCGCTGTTAATTTCACAATCCTTCAATCTGATTTGTTACGGAGATAACCTGTTGCTTGCCCTGTTCACTCAGGTCCCAGATGCCCTGTTTCCCTCACTGTGACGTTATCAGCTCGCACTTTCAGCAACTTTGTGGGCAAAAATGTTTTGAACTGAAGGGTGCAAGGGGCAAGTTTAACTTAAAGGCAGACGCCGTTAGATGCCCTGCTGCAGCAAAATCTGGCCCAATGTTGACTGACACTTCAATGCAGTATTGAGGGAGTGCTGCGTTGTCAGAGGTGCCGTGTTTCAGATCAGACATTAAATCAAGGCATCATCTGCCCTCTCAGGTGGCTGTAAAAGCTCCCATGGCACTATTAAAAGAAAGGCAGGGGAGTTCTCCCACTATCCTGGCCAACATTTCTCCCTCAATTAACATCCCCAAAAACAGCTCAACTGGTCATTCAACTCAGTGCTGTATGTAGAACCTGACACTGCACAAATTGGCTGTTGTGCTTGCCTACAAAACAACAGAGACTGTACTTCAAAAAGTAATAAATCAGTGGTAAAATGCTTTGGGACAATCTGAGGGCATGAATGGTACTAAATAAATGCAAGTTTGTCTTTCTTCGTTTTAAAGCAGACAACATAAGTAGTAAGGAGCACAACTGATGTACTATTATCTCGCAGTGTGACCTAAGCCAAATCATAAACCCAAGTGCCCTGAATTATGTTTCTTCACTACAGATTTCCCATTTGAACTATTCCTGGTTCAGAAGTGACTGCTTACTTTCAAGCCTGTCACCAGACATATGCAGAGAAACAAAACGTTCTAGGAACATAGGAACATAGAAACAGGAGTAGACCATTCAGCCCCTCGTGCCTGCTCCGCCATTTGATATTCTCCTGTCTATTCCCCCATAAAGCTCCCCACTGTGAGCTCTCCTGATGAATGACTCCAGTGGGAAGCAGAGCCATACAGATCAGGAAGGCCCCAGGTTCAATTCCCAGTCTGTGCTCAGTGGTAATGTTTTTTTCCTACTTTAGGTCTCACATGTTTATAAAAGACCTCCTACCTGTTATTGCTGTTAAATCATTTCACTCCACTATGATCCCACCTGATGATTCACATTGGTTAGAAGGCCTGACACACTCTGCTGACACAGTCACAGTTGGTGAGCAACTTCTCGGAGAGCAAGGATCAGCATCCTTTTTGTTCTTGGAGGAGTCAACCATCCCCTAACCAAGTGTTTGTCTGGGATTGTTGTGGAATGTTAGCTAAAATTTAGGTTACAAAATCTGTGCCTTACCTGTTTGCCATTCCATTTCAATGTATCCGGTCTTACTACACCAAAATACACCTTTCATTGCACACGCTGGATGTTTAACTGGAGTGGTGCATTGTACTGGCTAAACTTGAAAATTTGACCTTTATTTATTTATTCATAAAAATATTTTAGGGGTGAGTAATGGCATGGTAAAGCAACAGGTTGTAAATACAATGTATTATGCTGATGAGCAGGAAAATGAATACATGCCTTTCAAATCCATGCACCTTGAGTTTCCAATCTGAGCCATGTCTAAACTCCAAGTAATCTAGCAAAAAAAATGTTATCCCCTTCATACAAGTAGAACAGGGAGTTTCTGATATGCACTGATTTACTGTGTAAACCTTTGTTACATTTTTTAACAGTTATTGAAATCATCGAGTCCAAAGCCTTTGAAATCTATGCAATATCTTGATTTATCTGGAAACCACATTAGTAAGTTTGACTCTTCTTTTCTGATGAGGTTTACGTTGTGTCACTAACATTTTACTTCACCAGGAAACTTGGGGATATTTTCAAAATTTAAATGTTTTTCTAGCCAGAGTTTTTACTGACAGATCTTGGGGACCAAATAAGTCGGAGAAAAAAAGAATGTGGCCTTGACGTTCATCCTAAGAAGGGTAATGATTTTCACTTAGTTTTGCCAGATCAACAGAACAAAACAGGATATAATTACTTTTCAGGGAATCGTCAACAACAGAAGTATAGGGGGTGATTTTAACCCGCAAGAACGGGCAGGTTGGGGGTGGGTGGGAGTTGAAAATAGTTGATTTGTTAGGTCGCAAATGCAACCCGGCTTTATTTCCGGGTTTAACTTGGGCGGGTAAAAGTACAGGCTTCCCACTGGGAATGCAAAGTCCAAAAATTTTGCAGTTGCGGCCCAAAAAAACAATTATTTTCAATTCCCACCTGCCCCCAACCCACCCATTCTTGGGGTTTAAAATCACCCCCATAGTTTTGATTTGAAATGCTGTTAATTGGCCAAATAAATTTATGACTGAATCCTCTTCTACTCAAAACCTACATGAAAACTTTGAAAAAGTAGGATGGATGACAGGGTAAATCAAAAAGTAATGATCAATGATGCAAAACTTGGGACTTAAAAGCCTGACAGTTATGGGACAAAGGGAAGACTGAAGGCGGTAAGACATCCCACAATTTTGAGGTCTTTGGGGAAGAATGAGTTGGTGTAGGAGATGATGCGTTGAGTATTGATTTCCACATAGTGAACAATTTAATTATATCTTATAGCAGAGGTATGCAATTTCAATCTGTGGGTTGAACTTGGCCTGTAAGATCATCTATTTTAGTCTACTATGCACTTATATATTGAAAAGATGACCCCCAGGATGTTGATGGTGGGGGATTCGGCGATGGTAATGCCATTGAATGTCATGGGGAGGTGGTTGGACGCTCTCTTGTTGGAGACGGTCATTGCCTGGCATTTGTGTGGCACGAACGTTACTTGCCATTTATCAGTCCAAGCCTGGATGTTGGCCAAGTCTTATTGCATGTGGGCATGGACTGCTTCATTATCTGAGGAATTGTGAATAGAACATGAACACTGCAATCATCAGCGAACGGCCCTAATTCTGATCTTATGTTGGAGGGAAAGCCATTGATGAAGCAGCTGGAGATACTTGGGCCTGGGATGGTACCCTGAGGAACTCCTGCAACAATGTTCTGGGGCTGAGATGATTTCTCCCCTGCTCCTCATTGACCAGTTTTACTAGGGCTCCTTGGTGCCTCACTTAATCAAAACTAACCTGTACTATATTAGACCTGAGAATACCTCAACTTAATACTGCATTCAAAATGTGGCAATCTTTTCTATTCCTCAGCATTCACTAAATATATATGTAGAAAGGGGGCAAATAACATCTGTTCCCAATGATTAAATGTTTTCTTTCCTCACAAATATTACTCTTCTTAAATGGATTTAGCTAAATTACATCACTCTGACTGAACATTGTTCTTTTTCAGGTATCATTGATGGATTGAGCTGCTGTTCCAGTCTCCAGATACTGATCCTAGCAGACAATAGGATTACTGAGGTGGAAAACTTGGAATGTTGCCCGCAACTTTGGAAAGTTGATCTCAGCAACAATAAGGTTAGAGGCAAGAGAACATTTTACAGAAATGGCTCAAGATTAGGGCTTTTGTGCAGTCTGACTTTCATTAGGAACCATTAGTGATCAAAATGGCTAATGGCGATAAATTAGTGAAACCTTTCATGGTGTGCAGTGACAGGTGAATTTCCCTCATATTTGTAGTTATATTCACCCCCTCTTTAACAACTCCCCACCCCACCCCATACCGTGCACCATTCTGTAAACACGAGTGCTCACAGGCCTCTGCCACTGCTGATTTCTAACTGGCTGCCAGGAGAACAGTGATCAAGGGGTAACTACATCCCTTTGGAGAAGTGTCTGGCCTTGCCTTAATAATCCTTCTATCAGGAACTCATTTTGTGAACCCATGATCCTACTGCTCTATGGCAGGCATAACCATTTTTGGATATGTTATTAGACATACCAACACTCAGTGTTTCATGCTGATGGTCAGTATTTGCAGAGTTGTTAACATTTGCTGAGGAAATTCATGCTCACAGTGTTAACTGGCTCCTCTTCTGCTTGTTTCCTATGACTCTATTTTGTGTACGCTGTAGCTTGTCCCGCACTGCTTGACGCTTCTTTGAGAGTTGACCAGAATACTTTGCACTTCCGTTCTGAGCATGTGCACATATGCACCATCAGGTGGCTCCCTTGCTGGCTCGACTGGCAAGGAGGCACAAGTGACCTCGGTGATCAAAGATCTGCGAGGTAGTGGGAGATGCTCGATTTTAAGGGGGCACAAGCTGTTGTTTCATAGCATGCTATCTTCCCTGATGATGCAGCAAAGGATGTCAATGGAATCCACCATGGGCTCTACTATCTGCTGCACGTTTCCCATCTAGCATCCTTCTTTCCAGAGCAGGATCCCTGGGCTCAGAGTCTGTAGGCTCTCAAGCCAGCGGCTGATCTCCGCATGAGCCTCTGCTCAGTAACATCAGAGTCCACTTTCATTCCTGACTCTTTTGACTTCCTTATGCTCAGTCCTTCACCCAGTGACAAGTTCTATTTCTCACCTGTGTGCATCTCTCTGGGCTGGTGAGTGCAAGATAGTGAGTGAATGACACTATGTTTGAGAATGTGGTGGTATGGGCCAAGGGGGAGGGGCCTGGCTGATTTTCTTCCCCCTCCTCTGTTCATTCTTCTGGAGGTTCATCAGGAGGAAAAGCCAAAGAAGAGAGTTTAGAATGGGATGTGGTCAAACTGAGATGTGGTTCATTGCAGTAGATGGGGAAAGAAGAGTTTTCTTGCAAAAATGGTGTCTGTGCCCCTGAACCATCAGATGGAGAAACAACAGATGATTAAAGCAATCCTACATCTGCCACAGGCCCTCCTACTTCTCTGCCATTAACACCATCGACTGAGTGACTCCCAGTACTTGGAGCCCTTCTTCGCAGAGAGTGAGAAACTGAAAGTCGGGGGGTGAGGTGGTGGGGGGGGAACACCACCTGTGCTTTGAAACTCCCAGGCATTATGGGCCAGCTTCTCCTGCAAGAAGAATACAAGCGGATTGAAATGCCTATGAGTTGCACACGAAGCTAGTGACCACTGGTGCACAGTGAGGGTAAGGGGTGAGGGACTGCTACACATACTAACCCAGTGCATTCATGGTAAATGGGGAGGATTTGTCTAATGTTGGTCTGATCAGGTCGTTGAACAACTTCTTGCACTGCACTGCCCTTAGAGAAGTGGCACTGACAGCCACTGCTACCTTTCTGGCATGGTCTCCAGGGGGCTCTTGCCACCCATCCCAAAAATGGCCATCTCTCCTTTGCTGCATCTCAATCAGGAGTACCTTCAGGTCAACCTTGGAAAAATTGGCTGCCCAACACTTACCCGTTGCCATGCTTGTAATCCCACCCAAATACTGGTGCAGCATCGATTCTCTACCCCCAAGAATTTTCCACCCTGTCCCCCACCAGCGTAATTCTCCAAAGGTAAGTGGGAGTTGCATTCTCTGCCCACCCTCCCATGAGCTTTCTTCTCCAATGGTGCGTGGCCCACCTAACAGTATGTACATCGGCTGAACACAGGATTTGGGTCAGGGTCAACATCACAGCAAGTGAACAGTCAGAAGTCCTAGCCCAGCACATTCCTGGCAAGGCCGGTCAGGAATTTTGGAGGTTTGTATTTAATACAGAAGTTTACATAGAGTATATTGTAAGTATTGATAAATTCAATGGAATAATCTGTTTTGATGAAGGATTATATCTGAAACGTTAACGTATCTTTTCTGTTTACAGATACTGACTGATTTGTGTATTTCTGGCATTTTCTATTATGGAACAATTTGCAACCCCTTTTTTTAATCCTATTTTCAGATTAAGAGTTTGGATGGATTGAAACAATTTATTGCACTGGGAACACTAGACCTCTCCAAAAACCTTTTAACATGGAAAGAACTTCAGAAAATCCGACACATGCAGATACTGGACCTTCGGCTGCATGGGAACCCTGAGCTGCAAAATGATGCACACTGTATGTAGAGTATTGAATGATATCATGCAGTGGCACCTGTGGGTTACACACCTTTTATGCTTGTGAAATAATATAACCTCAGCAGATGAGATCTTTCCATGATCTGTTCTTGTTTATGTGCCTGAAATTTTGTCGGTGCAGGGCACAATTTCAAAATTTGCAGATGCCACAAAACTTGGAAGGGCAGTAAACAGTGAGGAGGATAGTGCTAGACATCAAGAGGATATAGACAGGATGGTGGCATGGGCGGACACGTGGCAGATGAAAATTAACGCAGAAAAATGCGAAGTGATACATTTCGGTAGGAAGAACGATGAGAGGTAATATAAACTAGACAGCACAACTCTAAAATGGGTACAGGAACAAAGAGATCTGGGGACATATGTGCACAAGTCGTTGAAGGTGGCAGGGCAGGTTGAGAAAGCAGTTAAAAAAGCATTTGGGATCCTGGGCTTTATAAATAGAGGCATAGAGTACAAAAGTATGGAAGTCATGATGAACCTTTACAAAATACTGGTTCGGTCACAACAGGAGTATTGTGTCCAGTTCTGGGCACCGCACTTCAGGAAAGATGTGAAGGCCTTAGAGAGGGTGCAGGAGGGATTTACTAGAATGATTCCATGGATGAGGGACTTTAGTTACTTGGATAGACTGGAGAAGTTGGGGTTTTTCTCCTTGGAACAGAGATGGTTGCGAGGAGATTTGTTAGAGGTATTCAAAATCATGAAGGGCCTAGACAGAGTAGATAGAGAGAAACTGTTCCCATTGACGGAAGGGTCAAGAAGCAGAGGGCATAGATTTAAGGTGATTGGCAAAAGAACCAAAGGTGACATGAGGAAAAACTTTTTTACACAGCGAGTGGTTAGGATCTGGAATGCGCTGCCCGAGGGGGTGGTGGAGGCAGATTCAATCATGACCTTCGAAAGGGAACTGGATAAGTATTTGAAAGGAAAAAAATTTGCAGGGCTACAGGGGAAGGGCGGGGGTGTGGGACTAGCTGGATTGTTCTTGCATAAAGCCGGCGTGGACTCGATGGGCTGAATAGCCTCTTTCCGTGCTGTAACCTTTCTATGATTCTGAGGCGGGCAGATCCAATTTGAGGTGGAATCCAGATCCACCAGGTATTCATCCCATGTAACGAGTAGCCCAAATTGGGGGTGGGGGGAGATGGGGTGGTGTTGATAGAAGCAGACAAAATAAGAAAGCTTTAGGGGCGTGACTAGTGAGTTCCTGGGCTACTCTGGGATTTCCACCATTGCGCTCTCCCTTGGCTTGCTGAGTTCTGTTGTGGGCCTAGTTGTGGGCCCCGAGAGTGAAAGCTAATCAAACCCAACAATGTTATCTCAGTTTTCACCACCTCCATTCTGCTCATTTCATCCCTGTGAGCAAATCAAAATTTGAGGCACTGAAATTTTCCATCCTTCAATGGTCTCTTTCTCCCACCCACCCAGACTATTTAAATGATCCATCCTCACAATTTGGGATGGAGTCAACATTGATTGCCATCAGCGGCTGGAAATGCCAAAACGCTGTTCTTCTGCTACGTACTGGCAAAATTGTTAAAAAACGTGACTGTCTGGCCCTATGTGTTTAAAGTGAAATTTCTGCTTCCCTGAGGAATTCTCTAAGATGATTTGGGTTTCCACCTTATTTTTATTATTAGTGCTGTATGAAACCATCTTTATTCATCCATTCAGAAAGATCCTAAAGTTCCCCCATTGCAGTATCCAATTGCTTCTTAAATGATTCCAGGATTTTTGTCTCCACTATATCTGGAAGTTTATTCCACACATTGATCATTCTGTACGAAGAAGAATTTTCTGTTATCAGTCCTAAAATGACCTTTTATTACTTTGAACCTCTGTCCCCTAGTTTTACACCACCAATTTAATTTGAAGTAACTGCATGACCTGTAATTTTTGAAATTGAAGACCTGCCATTTTGAATGGTGTCTACCTAACCATTTATAAGAAATCACCATTTATAAGAAATCTTATAATACAGCCCTGTAAGAAACTACAGATATGGAAAGCTGCCTTTATCATGCCTTTCTTTTTAGATCGTGTCCACGTGATAGATTCTCTGTCCAATGCCTGGATGGTGGATGGACATTTTGTCACTTCCAACGAGAGACTCTTGGTGACCCAATTCTTCCTGGACTCTGCCCTAACGGACCATCCTGTAGTATGTATTTTCTATATGTTTTCTAGCTATTCTTTGTAGTTAAATGATCCTTTGAATTTGCAAGAAATAGAAAGAAATGTTTTCGACACTTGCTTTGCAGCATTTAGACCTGAGTGCTAATTAGCTCAATCACTAGGAATACCAGTGGGTCTCAAAATCCCAATGAAGACCTGAAAATGGGAATCGAGGGTGAGAGGTTAATTAGAAGCCCCTTAAGGACCATGTAGTTTTGAGCAAAATGATTTTTCATGCAGTATTTATAAATAAAACAACATTCATGTGGGTCATTAAATACAATTTGAATTTTAATTTGCATAATTTAATTAGCTGGAGGCAATTACTTTTCTTCATTCCACTCAGCTTCAATTAAAGCTGTGAAAGTAGTATTTGTCATGAGTTAGATTAAATTGTGTACTGCAAGTATTCCAAGAATATAAACATAAATGAGTTATTAAAATATATGTACAGTGTTGTACCTTTCCATAAAGTCCAATTTAAATCCCTGCTAACTAGGTTTTCAAGACAACCAATAAAATCCTCTAAAGTGAATTGAAGATGACTTTACTTGAATGGGGTCAAAGTGCCTTCTCTTTTATTGTAGCCCAGATGAAAATCAAATAGTACCAAAATCAAAGCCATTTTCTTAATATAATTTCTTTTATTACTGGGAATTATTTTCCTGTTTTGTTAAATTTATTAATGAGGAATCCCTTTCATTCACAAAATGCCACCTAGGCTTATAAATTGCTGTAGCTGCTATTTCGGGATAAAATGTGGGTGGCTGAAAGTTTCTGGAAAGATCCAGTCCCAATTAACCTCTGATATTCCTGGTTTCAGTGACAGGAGTAACAACGCCTGCACAGCAAGCTGACCAATGGAGTGACAGAAATCATAACAAGGTTAAGCTGTTGTTAAATACACTAAGCCGGTACTTAAATCCCTACATATGTGTAGGGAGAGCAGTCTAGAGGTGTGCTCACTGATTTTGCTCTAAACTGAGGGCGTTCAAGGCTGGAAGTTCTTGTTCATGAAGTAAGGAGGGGCGTGCAGTTCCGCATGGAACTGAAGGGCACTTTCCCGAGAGGACTTGGGTACAAATAACCGAAGGTGTAATTTCAGTCCTATGGGTGTTCATAGCCAGGGCTGAAGATGGTAGCCTTGGCTTCTCAATCTTTCAAGACTTCCTTCACCTTCAAATAAGATGATGTTAAGATCATCTGGCATAGATGATTGACAATGTGAAAGGATTGTAGGTGCTACCGGATTAGCAGGCATTAGCTTGCAACATACAGTACTGGTGCCCACAGACCAGCCGCACATTGATGGAGTTAGAATCCCTTTCTGACAATGAAAGTCATTACATTATCAATGGGTGCCCAAATTCACTGTACCTTCAGTAAGCCAGCAAACCGGTCGAATTGGGAAACTCTGTAATGCTGCTGTTACTGGTCAGTAGGAGAGGGGATAAAGGTGTTAGCCCTGCTGAATAAGGTATCAGTCACTTCTTCAATTTATTTATGGACAGCAACTTAGCTGATACTGGTGATGTCCCTGTGCTAACCTGGAAGGAACCTAAGGCATAAAAATCGAGGGCTGTGGTGACCATGGCAACCACCGGCAGTACCATACCTATGTGTAAAGTTATCTTCAGGTTTCCAGAAGTAACTGCCTCCCTACTAAGTCTCAGCCTCTGGAGGCAACACTCTTCATTCATTGCCAGGCAGCTGTGCCTTGGCCTGTAGTTGCAGTGAGTAGTATATCAATGGGTTCAAACATGATGACCTCTAACATCTTTGGCAGCCTATCTCTGCTGCTGCTCGTCGTCTGTGCTAAGTAAAGTGCTGGGAAAACGCTGGAAGCCATTACCATTGTGGTGAACTTTCTATCATAAGAAACTCAATGAAGCAGCAATTCCATGCAGATTCTTGACAGATGAGAACCTTGCACAGTTGTAACACCTGTTTCATATGGACAGTAAGAGGATATTACATGTGCGATGCATGAAGAATGAAATTTGGTGCACTTTCCACTTAATAACCAATTATGCAGAAAACACCAAGCACATGAAACCCTAATGGACGGATTTAACACAGTAGCACACAACAGCCTCAGCATCTCCACAGTAATTTCAGACCAAATGGGAATTGGGCAGTAAGCATACGCTGCAACTCACTTCCCCCATTGCCCACCACTATTATACATTTGCCACCACCATAAACCAGGCTATGGGTTTGAGGTGTTTCTAAGCTATGACTCTGAAAGGTTAGCATTTAAACAAGCAAAACTGAAGATGGAGTGTCATCTGAAAATAGGAACTGTTACTTGCCTGAAGGCATTGTGTACAAACACAAGTGGAGGTTTGTGTTCTTGAAAGGGTTAATAATTTGGTGTAATCTTTTCCATTTTAAATGTGTGTGTGCTTTTATATATGTATACAGCGTAACAAGATGAGTACAAATCTGTTTACTCCGACCACCTGGAAGAATCTTTTCCAGACTTGTCCTTATGGTGAAAGGGTAATTACATTATTATCTATATATATATAATGAAATAAGTGAGTTGAGAAGGTAATAAATGATGTTTAGAGAAATGTCAAATGTGGAATGCACTGTGTACAATAAGGTCTCGCTGTAAAGTTTTAATGTACAAGCTTTCCTGCTGCTGACCTTATGGAGCTTTGTTGTTTCTCCAGATATTTTTATAATTGATTTAGCAGATTATTTGATACATTCTTAAGAATTGTTACAGAAAACTAACTTTCTGTCTAGCTTGCATTGCTTTCCTTCTTTCTCCCAGTGTTCTGATCAACATTCTTCCTTTAACAAACACCCCCAAAAAAAGTAATTGGTGTTTTATCTCATTGCTTTTTGTGAACTCTTGCTGTGCACAATATGGCTGCTACATTTGCCTACATATTAATCACCGAGCCCTCTAGGTGCTGACTTTATGCTGTGTGAGTAGATTACCAAGTTTACTGAGCAGGTGGTTTCTCTTGTTTGGAGTGGGGGGTTGGGAGGGGGTGGGAGGGAGTTAAGGAGTATTTCTGTTCATCTCGGTATATGACTTTACTGCGGGGAAGGGTGGTTGCTGCTCTGAGGGCAATGAATTTCCAGTAAATGCTAGGCAAGGTTTCCATTCACCACCTGGGTGGGTGGGGAATGGGGGCTCTGCACAGCAGATGGTTGGTACAAATTGTTTTGCTGCAGTAGATTCATAGGAAGTGGAAATGACTGAAAATGTACCTTACTTTCCTTTAGTGATTCATTTTTGGGTGCAGGAAAGAGAAAGCCATGCCATATATGATTGATTATGATAATGTTTCAGATAATGCTTTCAGAGATTGCTCTTTCACAAAATGATTATGATGTTTTCTGTTCTGGCAGCTTAGACTGAGGATTTTTTAAAATACTGTTACCATTGTTGGAAGAGACATTACAGTAAGACTGCAACAGCACAAAATTCTCCTCTAATAAACAGTGAGGGTGAAATTGGTCTCGGGCGCTAGCGAATTGTCAGCCCATTTTACACCCTGTCTGATCTTCTTTTCCACTGAAGCTCATACATTATCGCCCGTTATGCGCTACCAAGACCAACTTCACCCCCAGTGTCTGTGCACTGGAGGTGGATGGGGAGCCTCACTGTCAAAACATTGTGCCAGTGGAGGGATTTGCGTCTAACATTGCGTGATGGGCATTTAACATTGAAAATGCCAATCACAGCACCAACTGCAGGCATAACACGTACTGCAGGTAAAAGTTGACACTTTTCTAATGCATTTTTCCTTTTGAGATAGTCCAATGTAAGACTTTTCAATTCATTTGAAATGAAATGATGTGACTCACTCAGCAATTTTGACGTATAATAGATATAGAATGGAAGGAAATTAATTAGGAGGCTGAGAGGGAATATGAAAGAAGGCTGGTGGACAACATAAAGGGAAATAGCAAGGGCAGTTACAAGTGTCTCAGAATAGTCAAAGAGGGCATGTGGTCACTTAGATGCGAAGGGACCATCTCGTTCCGGAGAGTGAGGGAACTTCCATCTCCTTTAAGATCCAAGAGATCCTTCTTTTCCATTGAAAAACAGAATAGTTCACTGGTGGCACTGAGTGACTCCTTTCACTAGCCTCCTTTTACTTGTCGGAAGACCATCATATCTCTTGGGCGGCTATGGCTCTTTGAGCACTGGTAATAATCACCCCTGTTATTGTCCATATCTCAGGCACAATGTGTTGTTCCCCTTTGTAACTTTGAAAGACATTTTCTGATGTGAATGCCTCTTTTTGACAGACTCTCCACTTCATGAAACGGTTTCCTTTGAATGAACAGTTAAATTCAGGTAGGATATACTTTTTAATCTCGTACTTCTATTTTTTAAAAGGTTAATTTTTTTCTCTGTACCTTTCCTTTTTTTTCCTCTAGAAAAGAGAAGGCAAAGGGGTGACCTGACAGAGGTCTTTAAGATAATGAAAGGGTTTGATAGGGCAGACGTAGAGAAAATGTTTCCACTTGTGGGGGAGTACAAAACCAGGGGCTACACATATAAAATAGTCACCAATAAATCCAATAGGGAATTCAGGAGGAACTTCTTTACCCAGAGAGTGGTTAGAATGTGGAACTTGCCACCACAAGGGGTAGTTGAGGCAAATAGCATTGATGCATTTAAGGGGAAGCATGAGGGAGAAGGAATAAAAGGTTATGCTGATAGAATTAGATGAGGAGGGGTGGGAGGAGGCTCATTTGGAGCAGAAACACCGGCATGGACAAGTTGGGCCGAATGGCTTGTTTATGTGCTGTAAATTCTATGTAATAATATGTAATAACATTTCTTTTCCCCTGTTCTCCAAAGAATCCCTTGTGTCCAGCCAGTTATTTCAGTGCACAGGCACTCTGAAAGGATCTTTACCTTTATGGCAATTTTTTCAGTCCAGAGTGAGCACTCTTGCCCCCAAATGGTTTCTAAACCATCTCTTTCAGTTTAGAAGACACCACTTGCCAAATACTGACACTTACAGTTTCCGTTTTCTTTAAGATCCCAGAGATGTTGATCCCTGCAACACCTCCGTCAGTCCAGATGGCTCAATCTCTCAAAATATTTCCCTGCCAGTTCTTTCAGTCCAGAAGGTGATCCAGCCCCGATAGAACCACTTTCCTCTTTGCTCTTTTCTCTTTCAATCTAGAAGACCTCAAACTAATTTCTCTACAAGTACTTCCATTATTGACTGAGAGGAGTTTGTACCTGCCATATCAGTATGTGATAATTTACTTACTGAATGAATGATCCACAGCCACTGTTGCTTGAATTACAAGCATCACAGTGAAAAACATTTAATAATGGTTTGTACTGGTGAATTGAGGATAGGGTTCTGCAAAAATTGTTTGTTTCTTTTTACAATGCTCAGAATTTTATGATAATGGAGTAGAAGATCCTCCACTTTAAATAATACCATTCGAGCTTCTGATGTTTTCTGAATTAATTTTATGTCCCACTGTTGCTCAGTGTGTGCTTCTAAGCTCGTTTGCAAAATATCGTTATAACATGCTTTCGGTTGTCAGGCAACTATCAACAGTTGCATAAAGTGTTTTTTGCTAGATAGTATGTGTAAATGAATTATGCACTTCAGTAAATATTTGTGTTACTTTAGAGCAGCTCTTGCAATTTGTTTCTGTTGACTGCAGAATGCAAGTTAGGCTCCACCATTGTTATTTGTACTAAGTGGTAGTCATGGAACTGGAGCTACTATTGGGTAACAAGGCAATGCGGCGAGAGTTCAGGAAATATTTCAAATTTAGTGTATTTATCACTCTCCTTTCTCTAGCAAAGACCTTCCATTTAGAGTCTCCATATTTGTGAACTCATTCAGATGATGCCAGCTATCAAATCTATCAGCTAGTAGGAAACAAGAAATCAGGGCAACCCTTCATGTTCTGTTTCCTGTACAGAGCAGTGTTTGCATGGCACCAAATTTAATAGCTTGGTTGTCACCGATTGGCAGCCAGGATGGGAAAGAGATGTTGAACTAATGACGCAGGTGTCTCAAATCTTACTCATTTAGAGTGGATTCTTTCATTTTGATTTAACAATATCTATTTTGATATATCTTATTCTTAAAAATAAACACGGTCACATTTATTTAAATGTTCTTTATAATTTGTCCCAACTCTCTATGATTATTTGAATCCTGACATTTTACCAATAGTAATGGATCTAACGATCAATTTGGAAATGGACAGTTTGAGTCAGTTAGTGGCAGATATGAGTGAAATGCTCAACAAATGGTGCTTCTATTTGCTACTATAAACATGGCACAGAGACACAAAGGATATACATGCTGGCCCCACGAGCAGGGATTCTAACCTGCTTCCTTTGAGTCTTTCTTTTTAAAAGAAAATAGTGCTCATCAAGGTGAGGGATGTTGGTGCTGGGGAATGGAACTCTTTCTATTTCAGCCACCCAGTTTCAGCATTAAGCACTTCCAGATCATATATAGTACTACCAGATGCAGAATAAAACTCTCCGTGCTCTGCCCAACTGTGTACCTCAGCTCCAACCTGAGAAGAGCACCTCCTGCTGAACCAGTGTAGCATTTTTCCATTTCATACACTGGCCATCCTGTGGCTTCCCTGAACGAGATTGATAATTAGTGACAAAAAGGGAGTCGTTTTGTGCAGTAGGCCAGCACCCACTAGGAATTAGATTGAGATGGAGTCTTTCTATTAAAAGCCTTAGTATTATAAATATTTACATGGGAGAAGGGGAGAGAGACAGGAACAATATTATTTCTGGGTGAAAATGTAATCCCATAAACAAACTTGATATGCAGCTATTCTGTAATTAAGGGGATCTTGTTGTTAAAGTAAATTATCTCTTAAGAGCTGAGAAAGTTTTCTACTAATGGGATATATTTGCAGTCAGAGTTTCAAAAGCTAGAGAGGAAGTTAAAAAGCAGGATCTCAAAGGTAGTAATCTCTGGATTACTCCCAGTGCCAATTGCTAGTAAGTATAGGTGGTAGTCATGATGTGGAGATGCCGGTGATGGACTGGGGTTGACAATTGTAAACAATTTTACAACACCAAGTTATAGTCCAGCAATTTTATTTTAAATTCACAAGCTTTCGGAGATTTTCTCCTTCCTCAGGCAAATGTTTCAAGATAGGAGATCTTGAAACATTTGCCTGAGGAAGGAGAAAATCTCCGAAAGCTTGTGAATTTAAAATAAAATTGCTGGACTATAACTTGGTGTTGTAAAATTGTTTACAATAGTAAGTATAGGAATAGTGGATAAAGTAGGTTAATGTGTGGCTGGAGAAATGGTGCAGGAGGGAGGACTTCAGATTCCGGGGGCATTGGGACCATTCTGGGGCAGGAGGGATCTGTTCAAGATGGATGGGTTGCACCTCAACAGAGTTGGGACCAATATTCTCGTGGGGAGGTTAACTAGTGCTGTGGGGGATGGTTTAAGCTAATTTGGCAGGGGGATGGACACCAGGATGAAATATTAGAGAAGGGAAACAAGGTGCACAGAGGACTGGGAGGGACAAGTAGCAGTAGAGTAAAGAATAGTTCAGAAATAGGAGAGATCAGACAGGGGGCAAATGCGAGGCAGTCTAAGATGAATTTGGAATGCATGTGCGTAAATGCACATAGTGTGGTAAATAAGGTTGGTGAGCTGCAGACTCAAGTCGCCAAATGGGATCATGATAATAGCTCAAAGAAGGGGAGGATTGGGTACTTAATATTCCTGGCTACAAGGTATTCAGGAAAGATAGGGAAGGGAAGGAAAGAAAGGGGGTGGGTAGGGGCAGTGTAATTGAGGGATCAAAGATAGAATCTATTTGGTTAGAATTAAGGAACAAAAAAAGAGCTGTTACGCTACTGGGTGTATACTATAGGCCACCAAATAGTGGGAAGGAGATAGAGGAGCAAATCTGCAGGCAAATTACAGAAAGGTGCAAGAACTATAGAGTGGTGATAATGGGGGACTTCTTATCCCAATATAGACTGGGACAATAACAGTGTAAAGAGCAAAGAGAGGGAGAAATTCCTGAAATGTGTTCGAGAACTTTCTGGAATAGCCCTAACAGGAAGGAAACACTGCTGGATCTCGTTCTGGGGAATGAAGTGGGGTTAGTGGAGCATGTTTCAATGGGGGATCATTTGGGGAACAGTGATCATAATAATGTTAGGTTAAAAAGAGTTATGGAAAAGGACAAGGAACAGTGCTTAACTGGAGGAGGGCTAATGTCAGTGAGTTAAAAAGAGATCTTGCCCAGGCGGATTGGAATCAAAAATTAGTAGGCAAAACAATAATTGAACACTGGGAGGCCTTCAAGAAGGAGTTAGTTCTAGTACAGATGCCCTCCTATGAGGAGGAAAAGAAGGGCATCCAAAGCTAGAGCTCTCTGGATCACTACAGATATAGGGTTATAAATTGGGCTGCATAACGCCCGTTTTTTAGGTGCTATGCGGCCTGCTAAGGATCCAAAAGGGGGCCGGAATGCGCGCGCACATCTTGGTAAAGGCATCTGCGCACACGCAGAAAACGAACGCCGGCAACATGTAAAGTAGGGAGAATATACAGTAGATTAGTGTGCAACACTGATTTAAAGGGACAGATGCGATTTTGGAACTCAACGCTCCAGCCGGCACACTGTCTTAACCTTGCACAGCTGAGAAGGTAGTAAACAGCATGGAGGACCCCCCTCCTCCCCCCCCCAACCAGTGCTATTTAAAGGGATCATGCAGGAGTTATAGGTTAGTTGCTGGGTTATTGCTTCTGGCTGCTGCTGGTGCATTTGTACTTGTTTTTGGAGGTCTCCTATACTTGAATAGGGGACATAGCCTAAAAATTAGAGCCAGGACTTGCAGGAGTGAAGGTAGGAAACGTTTCTACATGCAAAGGGTGGTAAAAGTTTGGAACGCTCTTCTGTAAACAGGAGTTGATGCTAGCTCAATTGTTAATTTTAAATCTGAGATTGATAGATTTTTGTTAACCAAAGGTATTAAGGGATATGGGGCTAAGGCGGGTATATGGAGATCAATCATTGAATGACAGAACAGGCTTGAGGGGCTAAATGGCCTACTCCTGTTCCTATCTTCCTATGTTCCTATAATAAAGTTTCAATGCCCTACAGGGAGTGGACTGGCTAGCTGACAGGCAACAAACAGCAAGGAAACTCTCAGAGTGGCAGGGGTGGGACAGGAATGCTGTCATCTTGAGAGAGGACAGCAGGTTCATGTTCCATGGAGCCACTGCCACTTGTTGCCTCCTGTTATGCACCACCTTTTCCTGCAAGAAAGCGGGACGTGTGTCGGTGAGTGTACTGCAAGATGTTTGGTTGATGTGCCTGTCATGGTTGAATAGCTGCCAGTGTGTGTGACCTGTGCATTGTGGGTGGGTGCCTTGCAACAGTGGTAATGTGTGAGGGTGAGAGGAAGCATCTGAATGGAAGAGTTTTTTTTTATTCGTTCACGGGATGTGGGCGTCGCTGGCAAGGCCGGCATTTATTCCCCATCCCTAATTGCCCTTGAGAAGGTGGTGGTGAGCCGCCTTGAACCGCTGCAGTCCGTGTGGTGACAGTTCTCCCACAGTGCTGTTAGGAAGGGAGTTCCAGGATTTTGACCCAGCGACAATGAAGGAACGGCGATATATTTCCAAGTCGGGATGGTGTGTGACTTGGAAGGGAACGTGCAGGTGGTGTTGTTCCCATGTGCCTGCTGCTCTTGTCCTTCTAGGTGGTAGAGGTCACGGGTTTGGGAGGTGCTGTTGAAGAAGCCTTGGCGAGTTGCTGCAGTGCCTCCTGTGGATGGTGCACACTGCAGCCACAGTGCGCCGGTTGAGTACTGATTGAAAGAGTTTGCTGGTAGGTGGGTGATGGGGGGTGTAGTGCGTGGAGCACTGGATGCGGCTAGTGGTGCAGTTGGTAGGAGACACCATTTGACAGTTGACCTCACTCATCTTGACCCACTCGTGTCAAAGCATTGAACTTCTTCCTGCACTGCATCCGCGTTCATGGTGCTATGCGCCTGGCATTGACTTCGTCCCCTACTGCCTCCGGATCATATGGCTAGAGGGCCTCTTGTCCCCCTGCGGATATAGGATACCCTTCCTTGTGTCCA
Organism: Heptranchias perlo; assembly: GCF_035084215.1. Lineage (NCBI taxonomy): Eukaryota > Metazoa > Chordata > Chondrichthyes > Hexanchiformes > Hexanchidae > Heptranchias > Heptranchias perlo. Next base: position 28,642,737 of record NC_090333.1, read on the forward strand.
CCTCTGGCACCAAGGGCTCTTGTGCATCAGAGAGAAAACTTGGTGCACACTCTCTCGCAGGCCTGGTACAAACTCAGATCGGTAGATTGATGCGGTCTGGCATGTGAATTGGAGGATGTGGAATTTAGTAGTGCACAACCTTTATTCAATGTTTTAACATAACTCATCAGTTCATAAACATAGGGACTCCATGTGGACCCGTATCTTATATTTTGCAAATAAGAGGTGCAGGCTGCCTTTAAGTGGTTCTAGCCGCTTGCAATGTCAGGGCCCCCCTGCTGGTGAGCAGCCACTCAACAACGCAGCCAGGCCTGGCTGCTCGCAGCTATCTGGTAAATCACCAGGCAGCACGAATGTTACCTGCTGCCTGCATCTCAATGACCGGGCGCGGGTTAATCACGCACTGCGATCCCGTGCCCGGTTTCAGGGGTTATCCAATATAACCCCCATAGAGATTAAAATGAAACAGAAAAAGGAGGCCTATGATGAATGTAAGCTTCATAGTAGAAAACCAGGCTGAATACAGAAAGTACAGAGGAAATCTAAAAAAGGGAATAAGAGGGGCAGAGAGTATGAGAATAGATTAGTGGCTAACGTAAAAAGGAACCCAAAAGTCTTTTATAAACATATAAATATTAAAAGGATAATCAAAGGAAGGGTGGGGCCGATTAGGGACAGAAAAGGAGACTTTCTTGTGGAGGGAGAGGGCATGGTTGAGGGACTAAATGAATTACTTCGCATCAGTCTTCACTGGAGAAGAGGATGCTGCCATTGTAGCAGTAAAGGAGGAGGTAGTAGCGATATTGGATAGGATAAAAATAGATAAAGGAGGTATTTAAAAGATTGGCAGTACTCAAAGGAGAAAAGTCACCCAGTCCAGATGTGATGCATCCGAGGTTTCTGAGGGAAGTAAGGGTGGAAATTGCTCTGGCCACAATCTTCCAATCCTCCTTAGATGTGGGGACAGTGCCGGAGGACTGGAGGATTGCAAATGTTACACCCTGTTCAAAAAAGGGGAGAGGGATAAACCTGGCAATTACAGACCAGTCAGTCTAACGCTGGTGATGGGGAAACTTCTAAAGACAATAATCCAGAACAAAATTAATTGGCACTTAGAAAAGAATGGGCTAATAAATGAAAGTCAGCATGGATTTGTTAAAGGAAAATCATTTTTGACTAACTTGATTGAGTTCTTTAATGAAGCAGCGGAGAGGATTGATGAGGGTAGTGTGGTTGATGTGGTGCATATGGACATTCAAAAGGCATTTGATAAAGTGCCACATAATAGACTTGTTAGCAAAATTAAAGCCCATGGGATAAAAGGGACAGTGGCAGCGTGGATATAAAATTGGCTAGGTGACAGAAAGCAGAGAGTAGTGGTGAACGGTTGTTTTTCAGAAAGGAGGGAAGTATACAGTGGTGTTCCCCAGGGGTCAGTATTAGGATCACTGCTCTTTTTGATATATGAATGACCTGGATTTGGGTATAGAGGGTATAATTCCAAAGTTTGCAGATGACACGAAACTCGGAAATGTAGTAAACAATGTGGAGGATAGTAACAGACTTCAGGAGGATATAGACAGACTGGTGAAATGGGCAGACACATGGCAGATGAAATTTAACGCAGAGAAGTGTGAAGTGATATATTTTGGTAGGAAGAATGAGGGGAGGCAATATAAATGAAATGGCACAATTTTAAAGGGGGTGCAGGAACAGAGAGACCTGGGGGTGCACATATACAAATCTTTGAAGGTGATAGGACAAGTTGAGAAGGCTGTTAAAAAAGCATATGGGATCCTGGGCTTTATTAATAGAGGCATTCGGTACAAAGGCAAAGAAGTTATGCAAAACCTTTATAAAACAGTGGCTAGGCCTCAGCTGAAGTATTATGTTCAATTCTGGGCACCACACTTTAGGAAGGATGTCAAGGCCTTAGAGAAGGTGCAGAAGAGATGTATTAGAATGGTACCTGGGGTGAGGGACTTTAGCTACTTGGATAAACTGGAGAAGCTGGGGTTGTTCTCCTTAGAAGGGAGAAGGTAAAGGGGAGATTTGATAGAGGTGTTCAAAATCATGAATGGTTTTGATAGAGTAAATAAGGAGAAATTGTTTCCAGTGGCAGAAGGGTCATTAATCAGAGGACACAGATTTAAGCTGATCGGCAAAAGAGCCAGAGGCAACATGAGGAAACATTTTTTTATGCAGCAAGTTGTAATGATCTGGAATGCACTGCCTGAAAGCAGATTCAATAGTAACTTTCAAAAGGGAATTGGATAAATACTTGAAGGAAAAAAATTTACAGGACTATGGGGAAAGAACAGGGGAATGGGACTAATTGGATAGCTCTTTCAAAGAGCCTGTATAGGCACGATGGGCTGAATGGCCTCCTCCTGTGTTGTACTTACTATGATATTTTCCTCCCTTTACATTAGTCATACTGTCTACCAAAATTAACCACCGAATGATTAGGAGCACCACGAATCAGGTGCACATTCTTCCATCCCAATTCGCCAACCTTCGTTCCCAGGAGCGCAATCTCACAAAATTTGTCCTTAGATATCCATTTAGACTCCAATTCCAATATTTAGTATTTAGGGGTCTGGTCTTAGATTTGAGGAGTTAGAGTAGAGATAACAATTGATGTGTTCCTAGGTATTCTCAGCTTTCTTTGTAAAAATGTCACAGGCTTGGCACCAAAGGAGATAAATTCCATCTGATAAAGTTCTGTACATTAACCTAAATGGCAGGGCAGCTAGATGCACTGAACGACCATCTCGTTTTCCTACTTTCTAAACTTCTTACAATGCAGTATATTTATTAAATATCATAGTGATTAGCTGCCAAATGTCTCCTACAGCGGGATGGACCTTTGAATGTCTCGTCCATGGCAGGATTTCTACCCAATTACAAGAGTGCATGTAATTTTCTGACCCGCAATCAACAATTTTCTGATCTGCCCTCATAGAAGTAAGGACTCTGGAATGTCAAATCTCCATGGACATATGACTGGATCTAGTTGGTAGGGGGAAAATAGTGAGATCCTGAAGTCACGAAGCCTGAGATAGAAGATTAATCAGTGGTCCATTGAAGAGATAGAATCATAGAAGTTTACAACATGGAAACAGGCCCTTCGGCCCAACATGTCCATGTCACCCAGTTTATACCACTAAGCTAGTCCCAATTGCCTGCACTTGGCCCATATCCCTCTATACCCATCTTACCCATGTAACTGTCCAAATGCTTTTTAAAAGACAAAATTGTACCCGCCTCTACTACTGCCTCTGGCAGCTCGTTCCAGACACTCACCACCCTTTGAGTGAAAAAATTGCCCCTCTGGACCCTTTTGTATCTCTCCCCTCTCACCTTAAATCTATGCCCCCTCGTTATAGACTCCCCTACCTTTGGGAAAAGATTTTGACTATCGACCTTATCTATGCCCCTCATTATTTTATAGACTTCTATAAGATCACCCCTAAACCTCCTACTCTCCAGGGAAAAAAGTCTCAGTCTATCCAACCTCTCCCTATAAGTCAAACCATCAAGTCCCGGTAGCATCCTAGTAAATCTTTTCTGCACTCTTTCTAGTTTAATAATATCCTTTCTATAATAGGGTGACCAGAACTGTACACAGTATTCCAAGTGTGGCCTTACTAATGTCTTGTACAACTTCAACAAGACATTCCAACTCCTGTATTCAATGTTCTGACCAATGAAACCAAGCATGCTGAATGCCTTCTTCACCACCCTATCCACCTGTGACTCCACTTTCAAGGAGCTATGAACCTGTACTCCTAGATCTCTTTGTTCTATAACTCTCCCCAATGCCCTACCATTAACGGAGTAGGTCCTGGCCTGATTCGATCTGCCAAAATGCATCACCTCACATTTATCTAAATTAAACTCCATCTGCTATTCATCGGCCCACTGGCCCAATTTATCAAGATCCTGTTGCAATCCTAGATAACCTTCTTCACTGTCCACAATGCCACCAATCTTGATGTCATCTGCAAACTTACTAACCATGCCTCCTAAATTCTCATCCAAATCATTACTATAAATAACAAATAACAGCGGACCCAGCACCGATCCCTGAGGCACACCGCTGGTCACAGGCCTCCAGTTTGAAAAACAACCCTCTACAACCGCCCTCTGTCTTCTGTCGTCAATCCAATTTTGTATCCAATTGGCTACCTCACCTTGGATCCCGTGAGATTTAACCTTATGTAACAACCTACCATGCGGTACCTTGTCAAAGGCTTTGCTGAAGTCCATGTAGACCACGTCTACTGCACAGCCCTCATCTACCTTCTTGGTTACCCCTTCAAAAAACTCAATCAAATTCGTGAGACATGATTTTCCACTCACAAAACCATGCTGACTGTTCCTAATCAGTCCCTGCCTCTCCAAATGCCTGTAGATCCTGTCTCTCAGAATACCCTCCAACAACTTACCCACTACAGATGTCAGGCTCACCGGTCTGTAGTTCCCAGGCTTTTCCCTGCCGCCCTTCTTAAACAAAGGCACAACATTTGCTACCCTCCAATCTTCAGGCACCTCACCTGTAGCTGTCGATGATTCAAATATCTCTGCTAGGGGACCCGCAATTTCCTCCCTAACCTCCCATAACGTCCTGGGATACATTTCATCAGGTCCCGGAGATTTATCTACCTTGATGCGCGTTAAGACTTCCAGCACCTCCCTCTCTGTAATATGTACACTCCTCAAGACATCACTATTTATTTCCGCAAGTTCCCTAACATCCATGCCTTTCTCAACCGTAAATACCGATGTGAAATATTCATTTAGGATCTCACCCATCTCTTGTGGTTCCGCACATAGATGACCTTGTTGATCCTTAAGAGGCCCTACTCTCTCCCTAGTTACTCTTTTGCCCTTTATGTATTTGTAGAAGCTCTTTGGATTCTCCTTTGCCTTATCTGCCAAAGCAATCTCATGTCCCCTTTTTGCCCTCCTGATTTCTCCCTTAACTCCACTCCAGCAATCTCTATACTCTTCAAAGGATCCACTTGATCCCAGCTGCCTATGCATGTCATATGCCTCCTTCTTCTTTTTGACCAGGGCCACAATCTCCCGAGTCATCCAAGGTTCCCTACTTCTACCAGCCTTGCCCTTCACTTTATAAGGAATGTGCTTACCCTGAACCCTGGTTAACACACTTTTGAAAGCCTCCCACTTACCAGACGTCCCTTTGCCTGCCAACAGACTCTCCCAATCAACTTCTGAAAGTTCCTGTCTAATACCATCAAAATTGGCCTTTCCCCAATTTAGAATTTTAACTTTTGGGCCAGACCTATCATTCTCCAGCTATCTTAAAACTAATGGAATTATGATCACTGGTCCCAAAGTGATCCCTCACTAACACTTCTGTCACCTGCCCTTCCTTATTTCCCAAGAGGAGGTCAAGTTTTGCCCCCTCTCTAGTCGGGCCATCCACATACTGAATGAGAAATTCCTCCTGAATACACTCAACAAATTTCTCTCCATCCAAGCCCCTAATGCTATGGCTGTCCCAGTCAATGTTGGGAAAGTTAAAGTCCCCTACTATTACCACCCTATTTTTCTTGCAGCTGTCTGTAATCTCCTTACATATTTGCTCCTCAATTTCCCGTTGACTATTTGGGGGTCTGTAGTACAATCCTATCAAAGTGATCTCTCCCTTCTTATTTTTCAATTCTACCCATATAGACTCAGTGAGCGAACCCTCGGATATATCCCCTCTCACTACTGCCGTGATGTTCTCCCTAATCAAGAACGCAACTCCCCCTCCTCTCTTACCTCCAGCTCTATCTTTCCTATAGCATCTGTACCCTGGAACATTGAGCTGCCAGTCCTGCCCCTCCCTTAGCCATGTTTCAGTAATAGCTATAACATCCCAGTCCCATGTACCCATCCATGCCCTGAGTTCATCTGCCTTGCCCATCAGACTTCTTGCATTGAAATAAATGCAGTTTAATCTGGACTTCCCTTGGTCTTTGCCCTGCTTTCTCAGACCATCTGTCCGGTCATGTTTTGTACACTCTCCCTTACTGCCTTTTGTTTTTGTCACCACTTTACTTCCCACTGACTTCCTGCATCGGTTCCCATCCCCCTGCCACATTAGTTTAAACCCTCCCCAACAGCACGAGCAAACACTCCCCCAAGGACATTGGTTCCAGTCCTGCCCAGATGCAGACCGTCCAATTTGTACTGGTCCCACCTCCCCCGGAACCGGTTCCAATGGCCCAGGAATTTGAATTCCTCCCTCTTGCACCATCTCTCAAGCCGCGTATTCATCCTAGCTATCCTGTCATTCCTACTCTGACTATCCCGTGGCACTGGTAGCAATCCTGAGATTACTACCTTTGAGGTCCTACTTTTTAGTTTAACTCCTAACTCCCTAAATTCAGCTTGTTGGACCTCATCCCGTTTTTTACCTATATCGTTGGTACCTATATGCACCACGACAACTGGCTGTTCACCCTCCCCCTCCAGAATGTCCTGCAGCCGCTCCGAGATATCCCTGACCCTTGCACCAAGGAGGCAACATACCATCCTGGAGTCTCGGTTGCATCCGCAGAAACGCCTGTCTATTCCCCTTACAATCGAGTCCCCTATCACTATAGCTCTGCCACTCTTTTTCCTGCCCTCCTGTGCAGCAGAGCCAGCCACGGTGCCATGAACCTGGCCGCTGTCACCTTCCCCTGGGGAGCCATCTCCCCCAACAGTATCCAAAACGGTATACCTGTTTGAGAGGGGGATGGCCACAGGGGACCCCTGCACTACCTGCCTGCACCTCTTACTCTGCCTGGTGGTCACCCATTCACTTCCTGCCTGTACACCCTTTACCTGCGGTGTGACCAACTCGCTAAACGTGCTATCCACGAGTTTCTCCGCATTGCGGATGCTCCACAGTGAATCCACCCGCAGCTCCAGCTCCGAGATACGATCGGTCAGTAGCTGCAGGTGGACACACTTCCTGCACACGTGGTCGGCAGGGACACTGGTAGTGTCCATGACTTCCCACATCTTGCAAGAGGGGCATATCACGGGTGCGAGGTCTGCTGCCATGACTTGCCTTAGCTTAGTTACCCCTTTTAAATTACATTGAAATTAGAAAATGTTAACTATACTAGGGACCTAGGATCACTTAAAAAAAAAACCACTACCTGCTATAAAACCTGCAGACCTTCCCTTTCTTATTACTTTACTTACAGTAAAATGGTAGAAATACTCACCTGAACCTACTCACCAATCAGCTGCCTCACCTGTGCCGCGTCACTTTCTGACTGGTGACGTCACCCCGAACTCTGCCGCTGGTCTCAGAGTCTCGCTCTCTCCGTGCTGTTTATATCCCCGCTCTGGTCTCGCTCTCTCCCGCTGCTCACCGACTGAACTCTCGCTCTCTCCGCGCTGTTTATATCCCCGCTCTGGTCTCGCTCTCTCCCGCCGCTCACCGACTGAACTCTCGCTATCTCCGCGCTGTTTATATCCCCACTCTAGTCTCGCTCTCTCCCGCCGCTCACCGACTGAACTCTCGCTTTCTCCGCGCTGTTTATATCCCCGCTCTGGTCTCGCTCTCTCCGCGCTGTTTATATCCCCGCTCTGGTCTCGCTCTCTCCCGCTGCTCACCGACTGAACTCTCGCTCTCTCCGTGCTGTTTATATCCCCGCTCTGGTCTCGCTCTTTCCCGCCGCTCACCGACTGAACTCTCGCTTTCTCCGTGCTGTTTATATCCCCGCTCTGGTCTCGCTCTTTCCCGCCGCTCACCGACTGAACTCTCGCTTTCTCCGTGCTGTTTATATCCCCGCTCTGGTCTCGCTCTCTCCCGCTGCTCACCGACTGAACTCTCGCTCTCTCCGCGCTGTTTATATCCCCGCTCTGGTCTCGCTCTCTCCCGCCGCTCACCGACTGAACTCTCGCTATCTCCGCGCTGTTTATATCCCCACTCTCGTCTCGCTCACTCCCGCCGCTCACCGACTGAACTCTCGCTTTCTCCGCGCTGTTTATATCCCCGCTCTGGTCTCGCTCTCTCCCGCTGCTCACCGACTCAACTCTCGCTTTCTCCGTGCTGTTTATATCCCCGCTCTGGTCTCGCTCTTTCCCGCCGCTCACCGACTGAACTCTCGCTATCTCAGCGCTGTTTATATCCCCGCTCTGGTCTCGCTCTTTCCTGCTGCTCACCGACTCAACTCTCGCTCTCTCCGTGCTGTTTATATCCCCGCTCTGGTCTCGCTCTTTCCCGCCGCTCACCGACTGAACTCTCGCTCTCTCCGCGCTGTTTATATCCCCGCTCTGGTCTCGCTCTTTCCCGCCGCTCACCGACTGAACTCTCGCTATCTCAGCGCTGTTTATATCCCCGCTCTGGTCTCGCTCTCTCCCGCTGCTCACCGACTCAACTCTCGCTTTCTCCGTGCTGTTTATATCCCCGCTCTGGTCTCGCTCTTTCCCGCCGCTCACCGACTGAACTCTCGCTTTCTCCGTGCTGTTTATATCCCCGCTCTGGTCTCGCTCTTTCCCGCCGCTCACCGACTGAACTCTCGCTTTCTCCGCGCTGTTTATATCCCCGCTCTGGTCTCGCTCTTTCCTGCTGCTCACCGACTGAACTCTCGCTTTCTCCGTGCTGTTTATATCCCCGCTCTGGTCTCGCTCTTTCCCGCCGCTCACCGACTGAACTCTCGCTTTCTCCGTGCTGTTTATATCCCTACTCTGGTCTCGCTCTTTCCCGCTGCTCACCGACTGAACTCTCGCTTTCTCCGTGCTGTTTATATCCCCGCTCTGGTCTCGCTCTTTCCTGCTGCTCACCGACTGAACTCTCGCTTTCTCCGTGCTGTTTATATCCCCGCTCTGGTCTCGCTCTTTCCTGCTGCTCACCGACTGAACTCTCGCTCTCTCCGCGCTGTTTATATCCCCGCTCTGGTCTCGCTCTTTCCCGCTGCTCACCGACTGAACTCTCGCTTTCTCCGTGCTGTTTATATCCCCGCTCTGGTCTCGCTCTTTCCCGCCGCTCACCGACTGAACTCTCGCTCTCTCCGCGCTGTTTATATCCCCGTTCTGGTCTCGCTCTTTCCCGCCGCTCACCGACTGAACTCTCGCTATCTCAGCGCTGTTTATATCCCCGCTCTGGTCTCGCTCTCTCCCGCTGCTCACCGACTCAACTCTCGCTTTCTCCGTGCTGTTTATATCCCCGCTCTGGTCTCGCTCTTTCCCGCCGCTCACCGACTGAACTCTCGCTTTCTCCGTGCTGTTTATATCCCCACTCTGGTCTCGCTCTTTCCCGCTGCTCACCGACTGAACTCTCGCTTTCTCCGTGCTGTTTATATCCCCGCTCTGGTCTCGCTCTTTCCCGCCGCTCACCGACTGAACTCTCGCTTTCTCCGTGCTGTTTATATCCCCACTCTGGTCTCGCTCTTTCCCGCTGCTCACCGACTGAACTCTCGCTTTCTCCGTGCTGTTTATATCCCCGCTCTGGTCTCGCTCTTTCCCGCCGCTCACCGACTGAACTCTCGCTCTCTCCGCGCTGTTTATATCCCCGCTCTGGTCTCGCTCTTTCCCGCTGCTCACCGACTGAACTCTCGCTTTCTCCGTGCTGTTTATATCCCCGCTCTGGTCTCGCTCTTTCCCGCCGCTCACCGACTGAACTCTCGCTTTCTCCGCGCTGTTTATATCCCCGCTCTGGTCTCGCTCTTTCCTGCTGCTCACCGACTGAACTCTCGCTTTCTCCGTGCTGTTTATATCCCCGCTCTGGTCTCGCTCTTTCCCGCCGCTCACCGACTGAACTCTCGCTTTCTCCGCGCTGTTTATATCCCCGCTCTGGTCTCGCTCTTTCCCGCCGCTCACCGACTGAACTCTCGCTTTCTCCGCGCTGTTTATATCCCCGCTCTGGTCTCGCTCTTTCCTGCTGCTCACCGACTGAACTCTCGCTTTCTCCGTGCTGTTTATATCCCCGCTCTGGTCTCGCTCTTTCCTGCTGCTCACCGACTGAACTCTCGCTCTCTCCGCGCTGTTTATATCCCCGCTCTGGTCTCGCTCTTTCCCGCTGCTCACCGACTGAACTCTCGCTTTCTCCGTGCTGTTTATATCCCCGCTCTGGTCTCGCTCTTTCCCGCCGCTCACCGACTGAACTCTCGCTTTCTCCGCGCTGTTTATATCCCCGCTCTGGTCTCGCTCTTTCCTGCTGCTCACCGACTGAACTCTCGCTTTCTCCGTGCTGTTTATATCCCCGCTCTGGTCTCGCTCTTTCCCGCCGCTCACCGACTGAACTCTCGCTTTCTCCGCGCTGTTTATATCCCCGCTCTGGTCTCGCTCTTTCCCGCCGCTCACCGACTGAACTCTCGCTTTCTCCGCGCTGTTTATATCCCCGCTCTGGTCTCGCTCTTTCCCGCCGCTCACCGACTGAACTCTCGCTTTCTCCGCGCTGTTTATATCCCCGCTCTGGTCTCGCTCTTTCCCGCTGCTCACCGACTGAACTCTCGCTTTCTCCGTGCTGTTTATATCCCCGCTCTGGTCTTGCTCTTTCCCGCCGCTCACCGACTGAACTCTCGCTTTCTCCGCGCTGTTTATATCCCCGCTCTGGTCTCGCTCTTTCCCGCCGCTCACCGACTGAACTCTCGCTCTCTCCGCGCTGTTTATATCCCCGCTCTGGTCTCGCTCTTTCCTGCCGCTCACCGACTGAACTCTCGCTTTCTCCGTGCTGTTTATATCCCCGCTCTGGTCTCGCTCTCTCCCGCCGCTCACCGACTGAACTCTCGCTATCTCCGTGCTGTTTATATCCCCGCTCTGGTCTCACTCTTTCCCGCCGCTCACCGACTGAACTCTCGCTTTCTCCGTGCTGTTTATATCCCCGCTCTGGTCTCGCTCTTTCCCCCCACTCACCGACATGGAAGAAGATACTACTGCTTTTGTCCTGCTAGAGTCAACTATTCTCTGATTTATTTTTTAACTCATCAAATATTAAAGACTTGAGGATTTCAAGGTTGACAAAAATAAATGTTTCTGCCTTGTCTCCTCTGTTTGGACAAACCTAGCTCAATTAATTATTTTTATTCTCTTTGCAGACTCTGATGATAGGAGAATGAAGTACCTGGCTTACAACCTTCAAACAGATCTTACAATAGGAATGAAGTATACTAGCAGGTCATATATTGTTAAAAGTGAATGTTTGCACTGGGGATTATGTGGCCTAGTTGGTTAGAACATCATTCTTATCTCTGGGACCTGAATTTGAATATAGCCTAAAGTGATTGATGGACAATCTACATCAGCCAGCTGATAGGTGCCATATGTGAAACGAGTTTGAGGTGATCTCACCCCTTTCCCTAGTGGGCACAGCACAAACCTGCCTATTATGCAATGTTAACTACCATTAACTTGACAGTCTCACTCAGAAAGCCCATAATGTTATACTTGTGCAGTAGGTGTGTTTTACCGAAATTTGAAGTTAAGGCACTTTCTTGGGACAATGTAGAAAAAGTTCACTCCAAGAACCAGCTATATTGGAAGTTATCAATGCTGATTCTAAAAAACAAGTGGGAAAAATATTCCATTCATTATCAATGACTACTTCATCGTAATGAGCACAAAATTACACTAACAATTTCTTCATTTAAGCTGCTAAACAGTGAAGTTTATATAATTTTTTGTACAACTAACTATCTGGAGCTCAACTGGGGGAAATAAGTCACAACATGAACGTTAATACCGTAGAGAGCAGAGGTTTCCCCTTCAAAGACAAGAACAGTGAGCTATACCATAACAAAAATAAAGAAGAAAAGTTGAGGGTCTAATTATTTCCCAGCGATGTTATACCTGATGATATATCCAAACATCTAACCAACAGTTGATAGTCCAATTAAATACTACAGAAAGAATCTCAGGTATCCAGGTTAGATAGGCTGTCAAGGTAATAAAAATAAAAATTGGTGCAGTACTGATGATGTGCCACTAGACGTCACTTGCCCACTTAGTAAATTATCATGTTATATGTACAAAGCGTACTAAATATTTAGAGGGCAAACATTATTAGTGAACCTGCTTGATTCCTTGAACACAAAATTGGGCTCTTCAATATGACGGTTAAATGGAATCATAAATTTTGAATCCTAAACCCCGCCAGCTCCATCCAGAATTTATGTTTCAATATTTAGCACAGCGAAGCAAATTGTGTGTGAGTCAAAGTGCAGTGATTTCTAAAGCATGAAAAAGAATGACAGCCCATCCCTCAAATGCACACTGCAATTTCATATAAAATGTGATGTTAATTCATCCAAAGTAAGCAATGGGAACTAATGTCATTTAATATTCATCAAATAAAATATAAATATATCATTTGGATTTCAGTGCTTGTTTAAGCACCTAACATTAGAGACAAATAATGTGAAAAATAGAGAAGTAGGAAGAAGACAAGAGGGTCAGTGAGGTCTAAATATGTGAAGACATCACATTAACAATCGAAGTCCTTTAGTCAAAAAAAAAAGCAAAGCAATAATTTTGCTGCTTAACTTTTAAATTTACACGTTGCCGTGCATGGACATCTCCACTGTAGCAATCCAAACATTGTTGAGCCTTTAAAGTCTGGGGAAAATCTCTGCTTCTGTCTGTGGCTAAAGTTTCACTCGTGGCCCAGAGTTCTGTCACTGCAGCAACAAAAGCAGGCCTTGGCCCTTTGTCAGGGACATGATTTATTTCTGGAGCCAGGAGCGTGTTTTGTAAAGCCTTCTATTCTGCAGTACACAATGCGCAGCCACTGAATTTTAATAGTATGGCTTGAAGACAGACATGTTTTCAAAAGGAGTGGGGCTTTGGGTCCCTCTGAATCCCAGCCTAGATGACTGACAGAGTTTATACAGGGGGATGAATAGCACACGGTCTGGTAGACCTTTTATTCTGCTTGAAAGAATATTTACAGAAAGTTTTGCAAGCTTGTTGAATTTTTTCTCTTTCCCCCCTCCCCACCCGGTGCTTAAGCCCTCTCCATAAATGGCTTTATTTTCTTTCATTGTCAATGTTTTTTTGACTGAGGTTCAGTCAGAAGGAAGATTACAGGGTTTTTTGGGATCCCAGTAGCAACTTAAATCAAATGTCTGTTGTTAAGTGGGGTGGGGGGTGGGGGGTGGGGGCGACGCAATAGTTTTCTGGAGACTTCTACCTCAAACCACCAAAATTCAAACTTCCCATTTGCAACCCTTTTGAGCTGTAGTAACCTGTGCTCCAAAGGATACACAGGGAACTCTTGCCGTCGATACTCACTTTCTAAATTAAGTAATTAAGGGAAGCTGGGTGGTACAGTGTGTCAGCACACTATCCTTTCACCCCTAGTATTTGAATTTTAATCCAGCCCAGACTGATGGGATGAAAGTCTCTTCTCTCTTTGGCTGTAAGGATACCATATATAATGTTTTTGGGTAGTTCTCAATTCAGTTCTTAGCAGGTATAAAGCCATTGTATATATTTATGCATAATTTGGTACTAATTGCCACTAAATTGGAAGTCTCACCTAGAAAGGGCTCAAGGATGCCTAATATGGGAAATAGAAACATCAGACTGATGCAGCATGGCGTGTTTTTCTGAGGATGATAATGTTTGTTGGAGCAGAGTAGCGGGAGTGTTATTCTGTATCTAACTCCTGTTTTACCTGACACGGAGATAATTGATCCTGAAAAGGTAGAAAAATGTTCCATTCCTCACTACTGATGGCCCTCACCATATTGAGCACAAAAATCACCAAATGAAACCTGAGGGCCTGAAATTCCATGGGGGAGTTCTCCTGGTCTCCTGCTGTAACTTCGGCAGGAGACTGAAGAACACCTAGATAAATGGCAAAAGTGGCCATTTACGCTGTTTCTCTGGAGGTTCGGCTAGTTTCCCTGCCGAAGAAACAGTGGGCATCCAGGAGAGCTCCCGTGGAATTTCAGGGCCCAAATAATGAAAAGTATCATGATCATTTTAATATCACTTTTTTATTCCCTATCCCCCAACCTGATAACCAGTGACTGTTAGTGAACATGGAAAAGCACTCAAACAAAAGGTTATGACAGGCCAGTGTGTTAGTTAAGGTGATATTATCAGCATCTGGATCCCTTTCTAAAAAGCTAAATTGCGACAAAAAATTATCATTAACTTTAACAAACCTTCGTTTACTTCTGTTAATTTAAAATAAAATCATTTTTATGTTAACTGAGTGCTGATGAGAACAGAAACCAATTGTCAGCATTGGAAGTTTATAGTATTGGGGAGTTGGTGGCAGGCACTTCTTATAAAAAAAAATCTGACCTTTCATCTCTGGAAGCTGGGTTTGCTTTCAGACCAGAGTGAAGAAATGAAAGTCTTCTATCTTTACTAGGTCTGAAGTGGGTTTGGGGGTCCTCTCAATCTAGTCCCTAGTGGTCCATAGCACAAAACAGCATAGAATAGTTGTAGTAAATTGGCAATCTCACTTTAAGAGGCTATAGAGATGGCAGGTGTGTAAATGGAAATATTTGTTGTAGTAGGGAATGCTCGTCTGTGTTTGAGACTAAGGCATGTGTTGATGCAAAGTAGAGAGCTTTACATTGTACTGTATCTGATCTGGGAATGTTTGTTACTGAGACAATAAGATGGGTGCAATAAGTGGAATAGTGCTCCATATCCCAGTACTGTGGCTCACATCGCAAAACTGCCTATTATTAAGCTCAAAATTGACAATTACCCTGACTGACCATAAGAATGATCAAACTTGCACTGGTATAATAAGAGTTGTTCTCAGGGGATGGGGTTAGGGTGCGTTGGAACCAAATGGAAACCTTAACTAGCACCAGAGCTGAAAGTGCTCAAGAGTGTGACTAACGTCTAATGGATTACCACACAAAAAATTCCCTGAAAAAGTTAATTCAATAAAGGATGATGCATAAAGTGCACAAATCCATAAAGTAGCAAGACAGTGGCACGTGTCAGTAATTCTCCACCTGGAGAGTTTCTGAAATAGTCGTACAAACGCACGGAGAAGGCTAGGCGCTTTCTGAAAGAGAGGGGTACCACATATTGGGCTGCTCTCATAGAATTCCTATGGCTGATTGTAGAGTGGCCTTTGCAAAAGGCAGGCAGCACGTCTCTATCTCAACCAGAAAAACTGTGGCACAACAATATGATGGGGGGGGAGAAAATAAAATTAAAAAAACATAAAATGAACCCCAACCAACTAAAATACACCTAGTACACAGTGCATATTGAAGATATCGGGGTAGAAATTATGATGACTTAATATGCTTGTACCAGATTTCTCTCTGCAGCATTTCAACACAGGCACTAACCCTGAGCTAAAACACTGGAGAAAGGGATTGATAGGTTCGTACCAGGGCAGGTTCAGTTTTACCCTACCACCTTCCTGGAATCAACCAGTTATTTCTGTGTAAACCTGCATTGAGAAATAAAGTATCATCGCCAGTGAAAACAGTAAACATTAAAAAGCCAATTACATAAAAACATTTTACTGTATCCATTATTCAAGAAAAAAAGGCAGCCAGCAGGGAGCGAAACAGCCTCTTGCTCTTGTAGCTTGTAACATTGATTATCTGCCACATCCCCCGCCTGCCCCCTGTGGAGAATGGAAATTGATGGACAATTGAGAGTCCCCAAATCTCCTTTGAACACGTTTTAAATGAACTTTGTGAACTTCTATGTTTTATTTTAAACTGAAAGGTTTTTCTCTCTTTTTAAAAAAAAAATTCTGGCATCCCGGACCTCCGCTGGTTTTCTGACCCAAATTCCCAACTCTCATGAAAATTCTGGCAGCCCCAACTTCCACAAGAATTCGAGTGGATAATTGAGTGCGGATAATGGGATCGAGGTTCCCCTGTAATCTGAAGCCCTTTTAATTGGATTATAGTTGTATACTATGTACATGACACTGTACTACTTCCTTATCCAAATACAAAATAAAATTGTGTTATCCCCAATGCAAATCATGTGATGGCATGTTAGGAGGTCACAATACAGAACGAGGCAATCTGTTACTGCACTCAGGCTGAAGGTAACGAGCACTCCCCTCTCACCATTCTTTGGTCAGATTTCATGTCACTATAACCCGAACAAAAATTAGAATAAAATATTATGACGAGTCTTCTGTTTATTAAATAAATCTTAAGGATGTTTCTCATGAATGTAATGCATTTTAGAGTTCAGATAACATTAACAAATCCCTCAAGTCCTTCAGATTCAACCAGGACAAAGAAATTATTTTGTTATAACATGAGGTTTAAAGTGATGCAATTTGTTGGAATCTTTCTAGTAAAAGGGCTTGTCACGATATGAGGTTTGTAGTAATGACGTTAGTTATAGATGGAGGTTTGTTAGAACAGAAATTGGCTTTTTCTATGCCCTGTGAGATTGCTAGACCACTTACAACTGTTACTAGAAACTGATTGTTTAGTGGGGGTACACTGTGCTCCAAGCTGACTGAAGTTCAAATGCACAGTCTCAGACATTTACATACACATAGTTTTGTTTTTGTAATATAAAGTAAAGCAGGCAGTCGTGGACATCACACCATCAATCAGGACCCTTTTCTGGGGTCCCCTGATCTCCCCATTCCCTAGGCAACCAGCAAACAAAGCCATCATTTTCCCAATTTTCACAGACACAGGTGCTAACACAATAACCGCTTCCTTCTCCAATGAAAGGGAGGTTAGGAAGGGGTTCATGGGAACCCACGCTGACACGCTCGTGCAGTTGAGCTGTCGGCCATCCGCTCTCCCATGAAAGGAGGCTAATTTGTTGTAACTGTGTTCCCAGGAGATTTGACATATCCTCGAGCAAAAGAAGGGAATTAATCTAAACTTCTGATAGGTTCTACTTGGGTAATCGTGCGTTAAAATAAAATCTGCCACTGCTGTTATTTCAGAATCTCCTACAGTCTTGTCTTCCATTTCGACAGAGAAAAAAAAGTTGCGTATAGAATTATGGACGATTGGGACGGCTATTAAAGCTGTGTATTGAGAGGTTTAGATGGTATTATAAGTCACAGAGCAGATCTCCAGCAGTTAATAACTGTCACTTGAACCCCAAGATTAAATCACCGCCTTGTAATCACTGCTGGGTATATGTTTACCACAATATATACTGTGAGCTAAATAAGTTTTATAAACTCATTCTTCAGTCCCTTTTTCTGCTTACAGTAGCAACCAATGTAGATGACAACTGACTGTGCACTCCTTGTTGTTGATGTGCAATGACAATCATAGAGTAATTATTGTAATGAAAATATTGCAAGTTTATCAACAAATAATTTGTTTTATATATTGGAAGATTTGTTTTTTGTTTTGAAGCAGAATATAAGACAGTAAAGAATCCAGTATATGTTATGTGTCATAAGACATAAGGGGATATTGATAGGTGGTATAGTACATAGGAGTAGTCAATATATAGAGAGTGAGATTGATATGTTGCTATTTCTAGTATTAGAAATATTAATTTAGCCCAAGTATGAATAGCAATATTGATCAGGACTGCCTGCCACTCAAACACACCTGCTTTGGGGAGGGGATTGTTGAGTTCGTATCCGAGGATATCCTCTTACTTGAACTCAACTCCCTCAGTTGGGTGAGTTTCCTGACCTTGACCTTTGCCGTCTTTTACTTTTGGAACAAGCAATATATTGGTTTTGGGAATCTGTTTGTGCCTCAGAAGATCTAAAGTGGGAGGATAAAATTTAAATAGATTATCATCTAGTTGGACATTTATCTCCCAGTTTTTTGAGAATGGATTTTCTGATCAGTGAATCAATATAGTGGAATCTTAATTCTGAAGGTGGCCATTTTTTTTTGTTATCTTCAGATAATCTTTTACTCTCAGAATGTTGAAGGGGGTCTGAAGAGAGGATGTTCATGAGGTTGAGTAGAATGGGCCTATACCCCCTGGAGTTTAGAAGAATGAGAGGTGATCTCATTGAAACATACAAGATTCTGAGGGGGCTTGACAGGGTAGATACTGCGAGATGGCTTCCTCTGGCTGGAGAGTCTAGAATTAGAGGGCATAGTCGCAGGATAAAGGGTCAGCCATTTAAGACTAAGATGGGGAGGAATTTTTTCACTCAGAGGGTTGTGAATCTTTGGAATTCTCTACCCCAGAGGGCTGTGGATGCTGAGTCGTTGAGTATACTCAAGGCTGAGATAGATAGATTTTTGGACTCTAAGGGAATCAAGGGATATGGGGATCGGGCAGGAAAGTGGAGTTAAGGTCAAAGATCAGCCATGATCTTATTGAATGTTGGAGCAGGCTCGAGGGGGCCGTATGTCCGACTACTCCTCCTATTTCTTATTTTTTTTTATTCGTTCACGGGATGTGGGCGTCGCTGGCAAGGCCGGCATTTTATTGCCCATCTCTAATTGCCCTCGAGAAGGTGGTGGTGAGCCGCCTTCTTGAACCGCTGCAGTCCGTGTGGTGACGGTTCTCCCACAGTGCTGTTAGGAAGGGAGTTCCAGGATTTTGACCCAGCGACAATGAAGGAACGGCGATATATTTCCAAGTCGGGATGGTGTGTGACTTGGAGGGGAACGTGCAGGTGGTGTTGTTCCCATGCGCCTGCTGCCCTTGTCCTTCTAGGTGGTAGAGGTCGCGGGTTTGGGAGGTGCTGTCGAAGAAGCCTTGGCGAGTTGCTGCAGTGCATCCTGTGGATGGTGCACACTGCAGCCACAGTGCGCCGGTGGTGAAGGGAGTGAATGTTTAGGGTGGTGGATGGGGTGCCAATCAAGCGGGCTGCTTTATCTTGGATGGTGTCGAGCTTCTTGAGTGTTGTTGGAGCTGCACTCATCCAGGCAAGAGGAGAGCATTCCATCACACTCCTGACTTGTGCCTTGTAGATGGTGGAAAGGCTTTGGGGAGTCAGGAGGTGAGTCACTCGCCGCAGAATACCCAGCCTCTGACCTGCTCTCGTAGCCACAGTATTTATATGGCTGGTCTAGTTAAGTTTCTGGTCAATGGTGACCCCCAGGATGTTGATGGTGGGGGATTCGGCGATGGTAATGCCATTGAATGTCAAGGGGAGGTGGTTAGACTCTCTCTTGTTGGAGATGGTCATTGCCTGGCACTTATCTGGAGCGAATGTTACTTGCCACTTATCAGCCCAAGCCTGGATGTTGTCCAGGTCTTGCTGCATGCAGGCTCGGACTGCTTCATTATCTGAGGGGTTGCGAATGGAACTGAACACTGTGCAGTCATCAGCGAACATCCCCATTTCTGACCTTATGATGGAGGGAAGGTCATTGATGAAGCAGCTGAAGATGGTTGGGCCTAGGACACTGCCCTGAGGAACTCCTGCAGCAATGCCCTGGGGCTGAGATGACTGGCCTTCAACAACCACTACCATCTTCCTTTGTGCTAGGTATGACTCCAGCCACTGGAGAGTTTTCCCCCTGATTCCCATTGACTTCAATTTTACTAGGGCTCCTTGGTGCCACACTCGGTCAAATGCTGCCTTGATGTCAAGGGCAGTCACTCTCACCTCACCTCTGGAATTCAGCTCTTTTGTCCATGTTTGGACCAAGGCTGTAATGAGGTCTGGAGCCGAGTGGTCCTGGCGGAACCCAAACTGAGCATCGGTGAGCAGGTTATTGGTGAGTAAGTGCCGCTTGATAGCACTGTCAACGACACCTTCCATCACTTTGCTGATGATTGAGAGTAGACTGATGGGGCGGTAATTGGCCGGATTGGATTTGTCCTGCTTTTTGTGGACAGGACATACCTGGGCAATTTTCCACATTGTCGGGTGGATGCCAGTGTTGTAGCTGTACTGGAACAGCTTGGCTAGAGGCGCAGCTAGTTCTGGAGCACAAGTCTTCAGCACTACAGCTGGGATGTTGTCAGGGCCCATAGCCTTTGCTGTATCCAGTGCACTCAGCCGTTTCTTGATATCACGTGGAGTGAATCGAATTGGCTGAAGACTGGCTTCCGTGATGGTGGGGATATCGGGAGGAGGCTGAGATGGATTATCCACTCGGCACTTCTGGCTGAAGATGGTTGCAAACGCTTCAGCCTTGTCTTTTGCACTCACGTGCTGGACTCCGCCATCATTGAGAATGGGGATGTTTGCAGAGCCTCCTCCTCCCGTTAGTTGTTTAATTGTCCACCACCATTCACGACTGGATGTGGCAGGACTGCAGAGCTTTGATCTGATCCGTTGGTTGTGGAATCGCTTAGCTCTGTCTATAGCATGTTGCTTCTTATGTTCTTATGTTCTACCTTCCCCTCAACTTTCCCTTTGGAACCTTCAACTGGGCATGGGGGGAGTTTCTCTGCTCCATTCCTAATCTCTTCCCTCCAGTGGGACCTACTGTTATATTCATATTCCTATTGTGAGCTCCTTGTTGAATTCCATCATTATTTTAATCCACCAAAGCCAATAAAAATTTGTATGTGTTTGGGTTGTGCTGTTCTCTGCTCTGTTAAAATCAAAATGCTAAAAAATAAAACAAAGTACCCTTAAGAAAAGGGGACAGTGGGAATCATTTATTGCCTTTCAGTGGGATTGAAAATTGACCTTTCATCCTCCAAAAAAATAGAATATTGCTATTCATTTGTGGGAAGAAAACCAACTGTGCGGTTTTAACTGTTTTATAATACCCTATGAATCTGCAATGCTTTAAAATTAATTCAGTTCCTGCCTCAGTTTCACATTGAACAGGAAATTTAATGAGAATTAAAACTAAATCTGTTTTTCTTGTACACACAGGATGTCCCTTGCGGATAAGTTGTCAAATCAACTGGTTGAGCTAATTAATGTCAGAGATAAGGAATCTGAGAAGTGTGATGTAATGCTATTGATTCTAATGGTAGAGTAACTGCTATTCTGTTGATTTTATAGCACAATGCCACCTCAATTAGTGAAACTAACAGCTAGGGAAGAACAGCCTGTCCAGAAACTCCAATGACCCTGCAAATTAACTTTTCTAACATGCATTTTAACTTATTGCACAATAAAACCCGCCCTATTGATATCCTGTCGAGAATGTACTGCAGGAAAGTGAAGCACCAGTGATTCCCCTGAGGATTAAATAAATGGATAGTACTCTTCTGGGGTCCTGTTGATCTGATGTTCCTCCAGTAGGTGAATCCAAATGAATAATGCACTTGCAGAGAAGTCGGGAGTCCACTAGAATGTTAGGTCTACCTTGTAGTATTCTCCATTTGTTTTTGTACATTCCTGGTATCCTCCACAGTTGAGGATAAAAGGTTTTAAAATATTAATAATGGTTGATGCAGCAGGTTGGGGTTGCACCACGGAGCTGTGGGGCATGAATTTGTTCTCATAGTAACTGGAAGCAGATGTTTACCCTTCATCTGCATGCTACAGAAAATCTGTTGCTGAACCACATGCTTCCTCTCGATGGCCACACTGTTGTCAGTGAATATGCCAAAGACTGGAAAACCAAATAAGCCAATGAAAACAATTATTTGTGATTGGTCAAGAGAGCCGTCCAATCCCCTTTTAAAAAAGAAAGCAAATTATGCATTGCCCAATGTTTTTATTTTGCTCCATTTCATCAATACCCAAATGGCAGCTTCAAGCAGCATTAGCACAGATATGGGAGCAGGGCAACTGCCTGCCTTAGGAGCTGTGGGTTATGACTGGTGCAAGGAGATCAGAAAAATGTGGCATGAGAGAAAATACCTCAAAAGAGGGAACCTCTTCCTTAAAGTACCAAGCATACACTAATCATAGATACAGGTGCACTGATTTTACCACCTGGTACAGCAATGATATTGATGAAATAGAACAAATAAAATAATGGACTGTACATGTGTTGCTTTTTTTAAAACAGAAGGAGATTAGGTTGTTCTCATTGCCACAGTTGCCGTGATTGTTGATATTGGACTATTTGGTTTTCCAATCTTTTGCACATTCACTGGTGGCAGTGTGGTAAGAAGGAGGATCTATGCCACTTAGTGACTTATTTTCTGTAGTATGCAGATGAAGGGAAATATCTGCATCCAGTTAAGTTCTTTGCATTTGGAGGTGCCCATATAGGGAATAAAAATTGTTCCTGATGGTTGTTTATATCATTGGATAAACTATGCAGCCTATGGTATAGCTCCAATAATCAAAGCAGGATTTCTCTCAGCAAAACACTGCTTCTGATTAGTTGCCAGGGTTGTAATGAATTAATAATCTGGTTTTAAGTGGTTAATACATGCATCATTTTTTTAAAATTCAGGCCTTTTTGGAATTCTGCCTCCCTCTGGAGTTAATCATCAAGACGCTGGAATGTATCAGCCTTACCACAATAGGGTAATAATGAAATAATTTGTTTAATGGTACCTGTGTTTCTTATAGTGGGGGAGGGAGCATCTTCTCTGAGGCAAATAAACTGGACTTTGCCAGAGAGCCTGTTTAAATGTCAGCAAGCATTCTTCCTTCTTCACTGGGTTTGAAGCCAGGCTAGATATATGGCATTAAAGACTTCTCTCTTGACAACTGTAAAGGTCTAACATGAAATGAGTCTTAGGCCCCGATATTACCAGGGAGGCAGGATGGCAGCAGGGAGGGGCGACTGGGCGCGTGGGTAACTCGCTCAGTGAAATCGGTCCGTTCCCCACACAATCGCGGGTAAATTGAAGCCACTTACCGTGGCTTCCGGGTTTCCCGTCGTCAACCTGCGCAGCGGGCGGACTGCACACCCGCATCACAGGCTGTCAGCTGGAGGAGCCCTATTTAAAGGGGCAGTCCTCCAATGCTGCTCCTGGAGCAAACAACCAAAAGAGCAGCATGGAGCAGACCAGGGGAAATGCTGCTCCCAGATTTAACGATGCCTCACTCCAGGTCCTACTGGATGGTGTTGAGGAGGAGGAGGGAGATTTTCTACCCAGCGGACGGGAGGAAGTGGCCTGTCTCTGCCACCAAGAAGGCCTGGCTCGAGGTGGCAGAGAAGGTCAGCAGCACCAGCAACGTCTCCCGCACCTGGATCCAGTGCAGGAAGCGCTTCAATGACCTAACTAGGTCAGCCAAAGTGAGTTCACTTACTCATTCTCCTACACTCCGTCTTCCACATCACCGCTCCCACCCCACAACTCATTCTGCACTGCCAACACTACTCTATCACATCACTCCTCACACCCACTCAAACCTCATCCACAACTTACTTGCACTCCTTCACCTCCCCAGTACTCATCCCATCACTACCACTCAACCCAATCCTCATACAATGTCATGGCTCTGTCTCATACTCACCCTCTGATGCATCTCCTTCACGGTCAGCCTCACCCAAACCAATGCATTCAGCGGTTGGCCACGTCACCATCCCTCACTCACGCGTCTGTACTTTCTCCCCTTATAGGAGAAGAGAGCCCAGAATGCACGGGAGAGGGCGAAGACCGGAGGGGGGCCACAATATCAGGTTGTCCTCACGGATGCGGAGCAGGAGGCTCTTGAAGTGAGTTGCACCCTCGAGTGCCTGTCCGTCGGGGATGCTGAGACTGCCACTTGACAAATGGCTGGTGACAGAACTTTAACATTCAGCACTCACAATAGCAAATGATGTTAACATGCCTTGCCATCTTCAGCACCTCAACATCTGTCATCATGCTTAATATTGCCTTCTGTTCTCTTACAGGGCCTTCAGCGACCGCCGTGATGGCAGAGGGCGATTCCTCAGAGGACCTGCTGGCCTCTGAGGGGGCACCATCACATCTGAGTGAGCCATCCACCAGCACAGATACATTCGGTGGGTCCCCGTCCTCACTTAGTTGGGGTCGCACATGGTGAGTCACCACACACGTGAGCACGAGCAGACACTGGTGGCAGGGGCAGCTGTGGAGAGTCCTCATCAGTGGGAGCACTCCTCTCCAGGCTCTGCTCAGCTGGTCACAGATGCTGAACCCTGGGGGCCATCCTTTAAAAGGAGAATGATCGAGGGGCAGCAGCACATTTGTGAGGTGCTGGAACAGGTGCCACGTGCACTCTCCACAATCGCGCAGAGGATGGAGGAGTCCAACTCCTGCACGAGTGGAATGGTGGCACAGGTACAGGAGGGAATCTCTGAGATACTGTCACAGGGACATGAGGGCATCTCTGAGATAGTGTCACGGGTAAGTGCAGGAATGTCTGAGATGGAGGGAAGGCTAGCCTCAAGCATGGCTCACCAATGAGTCCACTGAGGCACTGACAATGGCCCTTGGGTCTCAGGGTGAGCAACTTTCTGCCACCTTAAACAGGCAGGCACATACTCTGGCACTGGCCTTACAAGGCTTCACACATGTCCTCCAAACTGTCGTCCAGCAGGATGATAGGAGTGGTGTGGGCCTGGCCCAGGAGAGGGATGATGGCGAAAGGGGACATGGAAGTGGGGACGCCACCTAAAGTGCTCCCACATCTCACCCATTGCCCCCCTCTCAACCAGTACCCGCGATGCTGCCTCCTCTCCAGGTGGTCGAGTCTGCCCCTGCACAGGTGCAAGGTGGGGCAGTCTTTGGAGTGGTCCCTCACGGGCACCGAAACCCAGAGGGCCTGGGCCAAAGCATTTAATCGATCAGGGCATGAACAAGAGCAACCTGCCACTACCTCTGCTGCAGCCACAGGGGAAGCACCATGTAGGAGTAGTCGTAAGCATACGGCAAAGGTTTTGTGAGCATAAAGGGGAAGCACGAAGGTATTTGATGTTTTGTCATGTTTTTTATTTATATTTGATTTTTGTTAACATTAAATATTATTATTGTCATCACTACTGCCACATCGTGGCCATTCTTGACTGGCTTGTGTAATAAGTCCCTTTCATGAGGTTCACCATGAACACCCACCCTTGATGCCACCCATTGGGTCACCCTACGGTGGGTGTATGTGTAGTTGCATGACTATTTTGTGCAGGTGCCTGTGGCTCAGCACTATGTTGTGGAGCTTCACGTGGCGGAGGTGGACAGCGTTCCTGGTGAGGTTGGTGATGTTGCTCATCCTCGGATGAAGTGATGAATGCAGCTATGGCGCCCCCCCGCACCCCCCCCCCCCCCCCCCATCCTGACAGTGTGAGTTTCAGGGGGTCTGCAAAGTAGGTAAATATGTTTGCACAGCAGAGTTTAGGGTATAAATTAATAATTTTGAGTGGAAAGACAAAGATGTTGCAGCCAAAACTTTGTCTGAAGTGACAGAGTGCCCTGCTGTAATAAATGAGGTATTCCCCCCAACTGTCAAATAATCCTTTGCATCTCCCACTGGCTGCTGGCTGAAACACGTCTGCTCCAACGGGGAGTGTTTCCCACAGCACGGGAAACCAGCTGAGGATCCTTCAAAATTGCACCCCTGCCAAAATCTCCACTCAATGAGGTCTGTCAAGTACCTCAACTACCTAAATAGCAATGTAAGTTATAATCCCGCCGGCTTTAATTGCCGGCGGGAGTCCCGCAAACAGGAGCTGTGCTCGCACCCAAACGAGTCATTGGGGAACCCGGAAGTCAGCGGGTTGGAGCTGGGCTCCGAACCCGCTCCAGGATTCCGCCATTTTAGGCGCCCCACCATCCTCAACGCACCTGCTCCGCCATCCAAAAATCGGCACCTTAAGGTACCTCAACCCCGTTCTTAGTGGGTTTAAAAGTATCCATAATTCTGTGTAGTCATTTATCTCATTGGCTGTTTGTGGGATCTTGCTGTGTACAAATTGGCTGTCTGATTTGCCTCGATTACAACAGTGACTACACTGCCAAAGGGACATCCTGAGAAAGAAGTTATGTAAATGCAAGTTTGTTCTTTCTCTCTGTTATTCAGCACTGGTATTTAAGGTTGGCTGTTGTTGGAAATAGAAATGTCACTGATGCAGCAGGGAATGTTCTTCAGAAGTTGGCAGTAAACTGAATTATTTTTGGCAGACGAGAGTGAACTTTACACTGAATCCGTCCTTTTCTGTTCAAGTTTAGACAGGCAGACGAGGAATGTGAGAGTGTTCAGAAAGTGGAAAAACCTTCCATTCTCCAACATGATTGTATTACCAGTGTATGCAAATGATTAGAGTTACGCTCACCAAGAATATGATGTATGTTTTTTTATGCCTTTTCCTGTTTTAGAAAAGTTCAGACGTGTGACCTCTTCCTGTTGAACCCTATGGAGCTGGTGAATATTTGCTGTCTCTTAGTGAGTACAGTGAAAGTGGATAAAGATACTAAACAGGTAACCATGTGTGCCAAATTAAAGCAATGAGTGAATTAAAGCAACTGTCCATGCTTGAAAACTTCAGGACAAATTAAACAATAGAACATGATTATCAAAGGCTGAGTCGTGCAATCGATTTACACACTGCCTTTCATCTCCAGTACCTCTGTTCAATTCCATGGGATGAAATGTTTCTCTCACCATTGACTGTAAGAGTTCTACACAAAGTGTGATCAATCTTACCACATCTAAAAACGGCTGGGAGGTCACAGCACAAAACTGCCCAGAATTCGTCAGTAAATTGGTCATTTACAGAGATGGTTTGGCTGGGAAATTAACATGTCACACTAGTGACAGAGAACATGCAATGACTGCATCATATCCAGTGTGTCACCTTCACAAACAGGTTTCAAATGGATGAATAAAGCTTCTTCCCACTTATCTGTCTTTTCTCAGAAGCTACTCAGCGGAGTCGATTTTGGGGCAAAACAGGCGGTCGGCAGACAGAGCACCCGCTGCCATGTTGCTGCCATGAGGCCAAAGTCACTTTGAGGCCCGGACCTCACTTTCATCGATCCAGCGATTTGTGCGCACCAAACTCGCATTCTGATGCAGCTCTTCGATTGGGGAAAGCAGGAAATTGGCCGGCTCCCATGCACATCCAGCCAACAGTTTGAGTCTGGAGAGGGGCTGGAGGCAATCCAGGGATGGGGGGGCGCACAAATGGGCTGGTAGCAAGCCGGAGTATTTTTGTGGGGCCAGGAAGAACATTCCTGCTCCTCCTGTCCCAACAAAAATTAACGGAGAGAGAGGTTTTGTATCGTTTTTTGAGCAGCCTGCAAATTTGCGCTCAGGGTCCTTCATACGTCACAGGATCCTGATTTGCATATCAGAAGTGGCCTCCCACCTGAAATAAATTGGCACCTTCGACCGACCATCTAAAGGACTCTACCAAGATGGCAACGGTCAGCGTAAACGGGGTGGTAAGTGACTGAACGCCATATTCAGGCTTTGTTTACGCTAGGTGGCTGCGGTTAAAATTGGCCCCATCATGTTTGGCAAGGAATGCTCATAGAATACTACCAGGCTTTTGATAAAATCATCACATTGCTGATCTCGTGATGTTTTATAAAAATTCTGAAGATGACCTCTTTGAAACTGTGAAGTGAACTGATCCTCGGTCAAATGCAGGTAGGACCACCTCTGTCTGTGTACTCTAATGTGGGGATACGGGCAAATGGATTCCATGTGCATTCAGTGCAATCTTATCAGCCTGGCCTCCCACCATTGCTCCTCCTTTTCTTCTTCTTCCAAGAAGCAACGGTATATGTGGATTCCATTTTATCCTGGTATGATTATGATTCAGCAAAAGGAGGCAGAATTTGCCACCTCATTTCCACCTCATTTGCTTGCACTCTCCCAAAAATGGGCAGGCACTTCTGCCAGCCACCAGAGATGCTGGCAGAAAATGGGCCAGATGCAAAACGGGAACAGGGATCAGTTGAAAAGGATCCCTGCACCATTTCCAGCCACCATTTGCCCAATTAGCAACCATAAAATCAGACAGATTATGGCAGTAACTCCAGGCTACTGCAATTGGAGTACTTCCAAGGAAGTATCTAACATTATGGCTAGTCAGATAGTCACATATCTTAGTGATACCATCAGGTCTACTGTGACCAAATTCTTATGAGAGTAGGACCATGCACTAATCGTCTGCCAAAGCAAGGTATGTTCACCTCTGCCTGCAAATGTAGGCATTATGCACTCTGATCTGCCTTGCATCCCACCCTTGGTCCTCTTTTTCCAAACATCTCAGATAGGGGGTTTACCATTCTCCCGGAAGAAGGAAAACAAAACTCTGGGAACAGTAGTCCTATTTTAAAAGGCCCTTTCCTTCATTGCATGGAAAGTGAGATAGCTCTGTCTCTTAATAGCATTCCCTAGCCTTCTGTTGCAGGAAAGCAAGAAAAGGAGAAGGAACAATACTGAATACTGTACCAGCATTTAAACCTCCCACAGCTTATCAAGCTGCGAATGGAGGCCAGGAAACACACAGAGAAACAAGTCTGCTGAGGCCACACATGGCTGCTGGTTTGCATTAGATTAATGCAGAGGGACATGGGGATGTGACATGGGTATGTGACATGGGTAGAAGGATGATGCAAAGAGTCTGAGCAGGACTTGTATGTCCATCTTAAAAAGAAAAGGGAGGACAAGCTAAATCATTGAATAGCCTTTTCTTCTTCCTTTCTTGTGGATTCTTAATTTGACTGTTTAAGTAAACACATTTTCTCATTGACACAGGGTGGAAGTAATCTGTATGATGAGCTGTACTTGAGCCTGTACTTCTTACTGCTGGAGATTATCCAGAGGGGATGCCCACAGGACATTTTCATGGGGCTGGTGTCAAAATGGAATTTTCGGTATGTCTCTTCTATGTGCCAACACAACAATAAAACAAAAATGGTGGAGGAACTGGGTGGTGTAATGGGTTTGCTGTCCTAGGGTTTGAATCATAACTTGTTGGTAATTAGCTCAAAAGGGATGATTTTGCGATTCCCACACTTCCAGTGGGATTGCACTCATGGGGATCATAAATCACAGAATCGGAGAGTGTTGGGATCATTTCTAAAAGTGACCATCTCATTACTCTGAAACAATCATGTGGAAAATGGAGAGGTTGTTCCTAAAAAGTTGGGGCAGAATGGTACTGAGGGTGTGACAAAGTTGGAGAAAGTGATCCGCTCCCTAGCACTGATGTTCTTCACCTTGATGAGCATAAGATTCACCTTAAAAATTTAAGGAATGATAATGGTGCCAGCCATGTTTCTCATTGATCCTTGTAAAGGGGGAGAATATAATCTACCCCATGCTATACCCAACCTGGGAGTATTTTCAAACTAACACTAGATGCAAAGGGGCAGGTTTTCTTCAGTTGTGATTGGATGTAAATAATTACCCTTTAATGGAGCACACACAATTTTCCATTCATTAATTTAAATTTCACATTCACCTGAGGAAGGAGGAAGCCTCCGAAAGCTTGTGATTTTCAAATAAAATTGTTGGACTATAACTTGGTGTTGTAAGATTGTTTACATTAATTTAAATGGATAGAAAACTGGGTGGATTCCATTACAGTTATGTGATCCTTCCTGTCTGATTTTACTTTCTGCACTTTGTCCAGGTGATTGATTATGCCTAAGTGCAACGGAGGAAAATTTGCCCTAAAAGGTCTATAACTATTCCATTCCCCAGCATGGACATTCTTCACCTGGGGAGGAAATTTTCTCTATAGACTATATATAGCAAAATCATAACTGTGTTCTTTATAAATGGATTTACAACTTCTTGCTCATAGCCAGAGTAACTCCAGCAACGGCTTCTCTTCCTGATCCTGCATCGCTATCTCCAGAGTCCCCTAGAATCTGTTCTTGGTCACCTCCTCTTTCTATCTACATACTTCCCCTTGACACCATCATAGGGTTTGTTTCCACATGTACACTGACAACACCCAGTTCTACCACTCCACCACCTCTCGATCCCTCCGCTGCCTTTGTGTTGTCAGAGTGCTTGTCCTACATTCAGTCTTGGATGAGCCACAATTTCCTCCAGCTAAATATTAGGAAGATCAAAGTCATCATCTTCAGCCTCTGCCACAAACTCTGCATTCTTGCCACTGATTCCATCCCACTAATGAATGGAAACTTGAGTGTGCTCCATTAAAGGGTAATTATTTACATCCAACCACAACTGAACAAAACCTGCCCTTTGCATCTAGTGTTAGTTTGAAAATACTCCCAGGTTGGCTATAGCATTCCATCCCACTTCCCGACCACTGTCAACGGCTAAACCATATTGTTCACAAACTCAGTGATTTGACCACGAGCTGAGCTTCTGACCCCATACCCTCTCAATCACAAAGACTACCTAATTCCACCTCTGCCATTGCTTGCCTGCACCCCTTCCTCAGCCTGTCTGCAGCTGAAACTGACATCCATGCCTTTTTTTCCCTCAGACTCAACTAATCCAATGCTCTTCTGGCCAGCCGCCCATCTTCCACCCTTTGTAAATGTGTGCTCATCCAAAACTCTGCTGCTCATATCCTATCCCATTTGTCCGTCAGCCCTGTCCTTGCTGACTTACATTGGGTGCTGGTCCCCCAAAGCTTCAAATTTAAAATTCTCACACTTGTGTTTACCTCTCCCCTTTTCTAACCCCTACCAGCACTGCGACCCTCCAAACTCTTGATTCCTCTGACTATGCATGTCCCCCCTCCCTTTGCTCCACCATTGGTGACCATGTCAATACTGCCTAGGCCCCAAACTCTGAAATTCCTTCCTTAAACCTCTCTACCTCTCGTTCCTCCTTTAAGACCCTCCTTAAAACCTATCTCTCTGATCAAGCTTTTAATATCTCCTTTCGCTGAGCATCCGAATTTTGATTATTGAATTATTTGAAACGCTTTCAGATATTTTTTCTATGTTAAAAGTGCTACATAAATGCAAGTCATTGTTGCTGTTGCTGCTGCTCATAGTGCGGAGAAAACCTTTCCTCAAAATGAGCACGTGTGTTATAATAAAAACATATCACTGCCTTTTAATAATTTGGAACTTCAGGCAAATTGTGGAAGATATATATATATATATATATATTTATTTATGTGTACATGTAAGGGGACACTGTCATCTGGAAAGATGTCCTTGAAAAACTTTGACCAGATTTGTGAGCAGAGGGTGTGTGCATTGTTGGTGATCACACCTAGTGTTACAAAGTTTTCAACAGTTCATTTAAAACAAACATTAAAAATCCTCAAAAAGTATACTGCAAAAGTTTCTTCTGCAGCTTGATAATGCTCGAACTGCTGAAGTATGAACCTTGGTCATCTAACGTGGTAGATTTTGAGCTGTGTTTAAAGCAGGCTACTACTGTCTGTTTTAGAACATTAGCTTGTTCAAAGTCCCTCCAATATGGAAACCATGCCTCCTTAAGCCCTGACAACTTAAAGATTGCTTTATCTTTAATTCCAAACTCCTATACAAGGCAATTAACGACTTCTATTTTTTTCAATCCTTCAGCTATAAACAGTACTGCAATTTCCTGGCCTCTGAGACTGTGCTACTGTTTGCAGTTGTGCCTGCTTTCTATGACCACATCGGCAAGAATTCGAGAGTGAATAATATCCTAGCGCTGGCTACAGGAGATGCTGACTTTGTCGATAGGATTTTAGGAATTCTTCAGGGCAGAAACAGTCAAGAGGTACATACTGGTTTAAGTAGTGCACTGCTATAAAAGCCAGTGTATAGGACACACTGCCATGAGGATTTTTGTAACCTGTAAACCTGTGGCTGCAGTTTAAGCACTGATACAATATTAAGGTTTTTCCAACCAGTCTTTTCCTTCTGTCTTTCTTTCATTACTAATTTGATCTTTTTGTTCTTTTTCTCTTTTTTTCCCAACCCTCATTATACACCAGAAATGCAGAGTCTTGAGTTAAATATTTTTTTCCGTTACAATATTTTTCTTTCAGTCTGATATTCATGCATGATATTGAGAAATATTTCATGATTAGTCTCTGATGTACAAGATCAAAGCAGAGGGAGGGAAATTGGAGGGTAAGTCACTCTGAGTCATTCTCATCTGCCTCCTAACAGTCGCTTCATGCGTCCCATTGGCATAGGCCTGAAAAAGAGGTCACCTACAGGTCGGTTAGTAACTCCTCCAACCTATTTCCTCTTTGCAGGTGGTCAGGCCAAGCAAACTGTTGCCACATGTTGCTGTCCATTTGCAATCTGGTCCTATTAGGAATAGGAACATAGGAACAGGAGTGGGCCATTTAGCCCCTCAAGCCTGTTCCGCCATTCAATGCGATCATGGCTGATCTGTGACCTAACTCCAGATACCTGCCACAGCCCTATAACTCATAATGCCTTCAGTGAACAAAAATCTATCAATCTCAGATTTAAAATTAACAAATGAGCTAGCATCAACTACAGTTTGTGGAAGAAAATTCCAAACTTCTACCACCCTTTGCGTGTAGAAGTGTTTCCTAACTTCACTCCTGAAAATCCTGACTCTAATTTTTAGGCTATGTCCCCTAGTCCTAGACTTCCCAACCAGCAGAAATAGTTTCTCTCTATCTACCCTATCAGTTCCCCTTAATATCTTGAAAGCTTCGATCAAATTACCCCTTAATCTTCTAAATTCCAAGGAATACAACCCTAGTTTGTGTAATCTCTCCTTGTAATTTAACCCCTGCAGTCCAGGTATCATTCTAGTAAATCAACAC
Source organism: Heptranchias perlo (assembly GCF_035084215.1). Classification (NCBI taxonomy): domain Eukaryota; kingdom Metazoa; phylum Chordata; class Chondrichthyes; order Hexanchiformes; family Hexanchidae; genus Heptranchias; species Heptranchias perlo. The sequence continues at coordinate 28,675,124 of NC_090333.1, forward strand.
TGCATTCCCTCCAAGGCCAATATATCCTTCCTGAGATGCAGTGCCCAGAACTGAACACAGTATTCCAGGTGTGGTCTAACCAGGGCTTTGTACAACTGTAGCATTACTTCTACGGCCTCGTATTCTAGTCCTCTAGATATAAAGGCCAGCATTTCATTAACCTTTTTGATTATTTTCTGTACCTGTCCATGACATTTTATTGATCTATGTACATGGACCGCTAAGACTCTTTGGACCTCCACTGTCTCAAGCTTTTCACCATTTAGAAAGTACTCTGACCTATCCTTTTTAGGTCCAAAATTGATGACCTCACACTTGCCTTTATTCCCAAGGCAACGCCTGGAACTGTGATATACAATTTATTCACCATTGCCTCTTGCCTCTCACAACCATCTTGGGGAAGGCAAAGTGTTTAAAGCAATTATGAAAGAGCTTTTCAAACGCAAAAACTATTTTACAAGAAAAAGTACATTGTGCTCATTTGAAGAGAAAAGTCACAATGCTGTTTTAATTCAGAATAACCTTACTTATTTTTTTAACGGGCAGGACTTTAATCAGGGTCTGCTATTTCAACAAGGTATTTGTTATATCAATAGGAATCCAGATTGATCCTTACTTTCTGTAGTAGTTAGCTAAATCTCTTGAAACCTTCACCCTTTGGGTATTGATGTACTATCTTAGTTTATTTTAATTCCCAGGAAGCTGTGGAAAATGTCTTTGAGCAGGCTTCAGAGCTTGTCACCCAGAAGGTCCAGGAGTTCCACCATTACAAAAGGACCCACATTAATGACTACAAATGGAGACACCAGTTTTCTTTTGTGCTGAAGGTATGTACGACAGGGTGGTGCATGCAAGAGGTGCAGTTATAACATGCTACTGAACAGCGCAGAGTTTCAATGGTATGATAGGGAGGCATCCTTGCTTTGTTCTGTCTTTCTGCAATGTTTGTTAGACCTTGAAGCAAGAAACCACAATATAATGATTGATAACATCAGCTGGTGTAATTTGCCGAAACATCAATTTAAAAAATCTTTAAGAATGTATTAAAAAAAATTACAAAAAAATACTGCCCAGAAGAATAACGGAATTTTTTTTTAAAGATAAATACAAAATCCCATTTGGTGTTTTTGTGGATTTTTCTACTGGCAATCTTGTTTTTAAAGATCTATGGTATCCCTACCTCTAGATCTTATTCTTCCTCCATTCCACTGAATTCTTTACTGCTTAGGGTATATTTTCATTCTCTGTTCCATTCAATAGCAATGGGAATTTGGATAAATTCTGACATTGAATTTGGCCTGAAAAGTTACGAGGACAGGTTGCTTGTGCTTCCTTGCACTTAGAAGGTTGAAGGGTGATATAATCGAGGTGTTAACAATGATATTGGGATTCGATGGGGTAGATACAGAGAAACTATTTCCTCTGGTGGGGGAATCCAGAACAAGATGGTGTAATCTTAAAATTAGAGCTACACCATTTAGGAGTGAAATCGGGAAGCATTTTTTCACACAAAGGGTAGTGGAAATCTGAAACTCTTTCTCTCAAAAGGCTGTGGATGCTGAATCAATTGAAATTTTCAAGTCTGCGATCTATAGATTTTTGTTAAGTAAGAATATCACGGGATATGGAACACAGGCGGGTAAATGGAGTTGAGGTACAGATCAGCCATGATCTAATTAATAGTAGAAGAGGCTCGAGGGGCAGAATGGCCTTCACCTGTTCTGATGTTCCTATGTCACTCATGCAGCTCCATCCCTCTGGAGCGCAGCAGTCTTGTATTATCCTGCAGATGGCGGTATTGTCATATTGACCTCCAACGCAATCACCTCACATTTTGAATGGGAATTCATGTAGTGAAAAAATAATGGGTTTAACAGAGCCCTTCCCTGTCTGATTTCAAAGACTGAGTCTTTGCTCAAATGTGTCTACTAGCAGATCTGGTAAGGACTAGTGTTAACCATTCACAATGTATATATGGAGATGTCCACAGGTTGGACCATTCATCCTCCTGTTCAAGGAGGTAGTGAAGATAAAGGAGGGGAACTGGAAAAATAAAATTAACTCCTGCCCAACACTTTCCCTGCAGATGGTGTAACCGTAAAGAGGGATTATAAATGTAGTGATTTTATAATTCACTTATCAAAGGAAATTCTGCACAAGGGTATAATTCTCTCCTCTATCATAGGCCAGCAAAGCCTTGCCCCGTAAATCTGTTTTAGAATATTTTCAGACCAGTGAAAATCTGCACCGAGGGTGAGTAGCATGATATTTTTTTAATGGAAATATGTTTGTGAGATTTGCTACTTGCTATGTTTGTGTGTGTGTGTGTGTGTGCGCGCCCGCCCATGCATGCGTACATGTACGTGCAATGGTCATATGTATACGGAGGGAGCTTAACAAAATGTGGGGGATGGAGTAGCATACCCTTGCACGTCTGGAGCCTGAATTTGAATCTGACCCACACTGATGAGAAAAAGCCTTCAATGTTTGTTGGCCATAACTAACTGAGTTTAGACAGTCTCCATATAGTTCATAAATTGCAGTCCACAACCACAAACTGCTCATATTTTAGCACTAAAATGGCACCTAATAAGAAAAGGAAGTTCTGCACTGATGTGAAGGTTAAGGCACATTGTAACAGGCAAAGTAGAGGGAAGTTTTACTTTGCATGTAGCCATGCTACATTTCACATGGTGTGGAGATGCCGGTGATGGACTGGGGTGGACAAATGTAAGGAATCTTACAACACCAGGTTACAGTCCAACAGTTTTATTTGAAAATCACAAGCTTTCGGAGTTTACCTCCTCCGAAAGCTTGTGATTTTCAAATAAAACTGTTGGACTATAACCTGGTGTTGTAAGATTCCTTACATTTCACATGGGAGTATGATGCTAACAATGTGGAAAGATTGTAAACAATTTTACAACACCAAGTTATAGTCCAACAATTTTATTTTTAATCCCACAAGCTTTCGGAGGCTTCCTCCTTCCTCAGGTGAACGGTGTGGAAAATTGTTTACAATTGTCAACCCCAGTCCATCACCGGCATCTCCACACAATGTGGAAAGAGTTTTACCCTTAATCTAACCTGGGAGAACTTAATGCTGACAGTGGGTAAATAATATAAGCAGCAAAATGTTCCATTCCAGAACGTAGATATCTCTTTCTGCAATGAACATAAAAAACTAAACAAAAAAACTTGTCAAAATATTAGAACAATCAAAGAAACCAGCGAGGTTACACTATGGGTAAAGGGTAACCATTGGTACTTTGCATATAGGCAAGGTCATACAAACCTCAATACAGACCATCACTAAACCAACTCATTTTAAATGGTCACCACTGTTTTGAGCTACCCAGTAACCAAGTAGTTACAGTGCTGTCTTAGGCAGCTAGATGGTGGTAGTTTCAAGGCTGAGAATTTCCTGTAATAATATTTTGAAGAATACATTATTCATTGAGCATTTCAGCCATGTGGTCAAGTGAGCCATTAACTGCAGGTAAATTACTTCCCTATAACCCGGGGATGGGGGGAGGAGGGAATCAGAGGAAAATTCATCCTGACACATTCACCTCTTAGTGCCTGATTAAAGAGCAGGTAGGCTGATCATTCAAGGAATGGTGTGTGTCACTGGGAGAAAATAACTTGCAAAACAGAATTTTAAAAAAATTATGTAACAATTGTACCATTGTTACTTTATTTTGTTTCTTTGTCTTCTCTGCAGTATTCGGAGTTTACCGCACAAGAGATCGTCAATAAAAAATTCTGGTGAATCTGATGCGTCTTGTAGGGTTCCAGGTATGGAGGAGTGAACTCAGGGTCAGTTTGACTTAAGCTTGTAAAATGTGGAACCTTGTCAGACCGAGCAATCTTGTTGTATGGATGGACTCTCGAGTATTTAAAAACATGCACAACGCATGCATGCTTGGGCAGATGATTACACTTCCTGTAGAACACCATCATATCTCTGAAAGCTCCTAGCCTACCCATCTGACACTGAGTACTCCATTGCATACCTATGATAAGGAAAAAGCACTTCAGTATCAATCTAACCTGAAACCTACTCTGCATAACAACAACCTCTGTGCCCCCTTAAAAGGGAAGAGGAACTCAACAAGAAGTAGTATTAAATAATATTAAAGTGAACATCTGTTTGTGTAAAAACAAAGTATTAGTGACATTGGAAGAAATGCTTGGAAAGAGTCACTAATTCATATTTTATGCATTTCACCTATACAGTAAAATGAGAGATTCCAAGGCATCATCTCACCTTTCCTTAGGTTTTAATAAAACTTATGTAAAAGTTATTTAGTAGCACCTCATGTGATCGAAGTGGTGTTGCTATAAACATAAATTTGGATTTTCGTTCTCAAAACTGCCTGTTTTCAGCATTAAAACAGTGTGTCTTATTGATGTAATCCTGCCCCAACAAATGGCCACCAGAATTTCACACCCAGCAAATCACCATTCATCATTACCATCTGAGCTGAACCTGCCTACTACATGTAAACAGGGGCGAGTGGACATGGCCAAGTTGTTTCTTCAATTCTCCAATTAGTGCCTTAACCAGACATTGAGCAACACCACTATAAATGTGTTGGTAGGAGCAGCACGGTAGTATCCCTGGCGCAGATACTACATAGGGGAGACCATTGATGGAGAACTTTATTACATGCTTCGGGAGATTTTCTCTAACACTGGTTTTTGGTTGTTTGGGCTCAGGAGCTCAACTGAAGAGTTCTCCTCCAGTGTGTTCTTGGGAAATTAAAATTTTGGAGCGAACGGATGCCTTTCCCTATGGGCTCCTTATCTTCCTTTGTTACAAAGAGGAGGTGGAGGAGAATGAGGAAATGGAAGTGGCTAGATTGAGGGAATGTAGCATCACAGAAGATACTCGTTTCTACCATGTTGATATCACTCCACATGGTTCACAGAGGTTGGAAGTCCTACCTGTGTTTTCCATGGGGCAGTGCATTAGAAGGCAATGCTTCCCCAGAGACTATTGAAGAGTTATGCCATATGGTGGCTGCAGCCTTCCAGCCCACCTCAACAAGGAACACAGCCTGTTGATAACTGTTAAAGTGATCACGGCACTGAAATTTTGTACCACTGGGTGATTCCAGGCAGCCCGTGGTAACCACAGTCACATCTATCAATCTGCAGTGCACCACCAACAAGGTGATTGATGCTCCTTCTCTGTGGACCCTGCCAAGCAACAAGAAGTAAGCTTTCCTCATGTAGCAGGATTTCCCCAGTGATAGGGTCCAAGTACTGGAACTTATGCTGCATTGAACACCTGAATGAGAACCCATCAAATCTGATCAAGAGAAAGCGATATCTTTCTATTAATGTGTGCAGCTGGTGTGTTATGCCAGCCACATGATCTTACATGTGGATATTTGTTACCCAGGAAACTGTTATGATGTGTTGTAATTCGACAATCAACTATACCTGACTCGATGAGCCAGAACACAGTTTCGAGTTGGTTGATTGCAAAGTAGGGATATCCCTGCAGCCCTGGTGGATGTCACCTATTTGACATTCAATAACCACAGGAGAGTACAGGTGCAGTGAGGCTCTAGGATCCACCGTAATCGATATAGAGCAATCAATTGGCATGTTGATGCCCCATTTCAGGTGCTCTGATAGGTCTGGAGGATCCTTGTAGTACAGCCCAGCAAGGATTTTAAGAATAATCATTACCTGCTGCATTCTGCATAACTATGCAACTTCCAGGTGTTAAGGAGGAGGATAAAGAGGTAAATGAAGAAAGAGGCCCTTCATCACCAGATCGTGCGGAGGTTGGCCAGGAAGGTGAGGAGGAGCTTCTGAGAAACCCATTCTCAGTTGCTCGAGGAAAGGCGACACAAAATAATCCACAGTGGTTCCCAATAAAGAACAATCATGGCTTTCATACTAGACCATGAGGTATTGAAGGGGCCTCATGCAATAAATCTTTGGCCCCCTCAGAAATAAGTCACTCCCTAACTATATTACCATAAAAGAGTAAGGAGTCACTTTTTGCATCATAATAATGCACAATCACACTCTTCAGCTGACAATTTTTAGTTTCACTATTACAGTAAATCACACAACACTACTACTACCTCCTATCATTGAGACTACTCCTTACACCTACTTCCTTACCAACAGCTGCTCCTAACCTCTTAGTTCTACATGGTGCTCCTTCAGTATCAGAAGGTTGAGAGGAAGGCGACTGGGTCACTTCTGCTAGAGCCTCCGAAAACTGTCTCAGTGATATTGCCATCCCTGAATTAACATCTTGAAGCAGTAAATATCTTGGGCTGGATTTTGCTCTTAAAAATAACGACGAGCCTAACAGCATTTTTTGAGGGTGTAACTAGCAGGGTAGGTAGAGAGGAACCAGTGGACGTAATATATTGGATTTTCAAAAGGTCTTCGATCAGGTGTCACATGAAAGGTTGTTACATAAGATAAGGGCTCACGGGGTTGGGGGTAATATATTAGCATGGACAGAGGATTGGTTAAAGGACAGAAAACAGAGAGTAGGAATAAACGGGACATTTTCAGGTTGGCTGGCTGTAACTAGTGGGGTGCCGCAAGGATCATTGCTTGGGCCTCAGCTATTTACAATCTATATTAATGACTTAGATGAAGGGACCGAGTGTAAAGTATCCAAGTTTGCTGACGATAGGAAGCTAGGTGGGAAAGTAAGCTGTGAGAAGGACACAGAGTCTGCAAAGGGATATAGACAGGTTAAATGAGTAGGCAAGAAGGTGACAGATGGAGTATAATGTGGGGAAACGTGAGGTTATTCACTTTGGTAGGAAGAATAGAAAAACAGAATATTTTTTAAATGGTGAGTATCTATTAAATGTTGGTGTTCAGAGAGGTCTGGGTGTCCTTGTACATGAAACACAGAAAGTTAACATGCAGGTACAGCAAGCAATTAGGAAGGCAAATGGTATGTTGGCCTTTATCGCAAGGGGGAAGGAGTACAAAAGTAAGGAAGTCTTGCTGCAATTGTACAGGGCTTTGATGAAACCTCACCTGGAGTG